>NC_064632.1:140829623-145829623 GCF_023864275.1 Schistocerca cancellata
TCATTAGCAATGCGTCACAAACTGTCACGCCTCTGAACTGCCTTAGATGTTCCGTTACATTGGAAAAAGACGGTGACCAAACTTTTGAAAGGCTGAAAAATGCGTTGCTCCGTAAACCCTGTCTCGTGCAAGACTCAAACCACTTGTGTTTAGCCGGCCGCGGTGGTCTCGCGGTTCTAGGCGCGCAGTCCGGAACCGCGCGACTGCTACGGTCGCAGGTTCGAATCCTGCCTCGGGCATGGATGTGTGTGATGTCCTTAGGTTAGTTAGGTTTAAGTAGTTCTAAGTTCTAGGGGACTGATGACCACAGCTGTTAAGTCCCATAGTGCTCAGAGCCATTTGAACCATTTTGAACCACTTGTGCTTACAGTCGATGTGTAGTCCCATGGCATTAGGGCAGTTTTATACCATTAAACTGGCAAAACAGATTGCCCTATGGAGACTACCTACAAAACTATGAACAATAACCAGATTAATTGTAATCAGCTGTAGAAGGAAGCCCTCGCTGTAACATATTTTGTCACCAAATTTCATCACAAGCTGTGTGGCAGAAAATTGTTCCTGGTCACGGATGATAAGCCTTTGAGAGCACTGTTTCATCCGCCGAAACAGATTTCTGACCGCACGGTGCAAAAGCTTCCGCGTTGGTCGCCATTACTGTTAAATTATCAGTATAATATTGTGTATAGCTGCACCACGCAACGCGAAAACCCCGACACTTTATATCTCGTTTACCGGCGACAAAGATGCAGCATTTGACGCTACGGAAGCTTTTTGTTTACATATTGATTCTTCTGATTCGCAAGCCCTGAATTCTTTTCCTATTGAGTGATGGCGGACCGCACAAGCCACGGAGTACGACCGATGGCCAAGACGCTACATTCGCAAAGATTGGCCACGCTCCCGACCCCTTAGTGCAAAGATACTTTGTGTATCGCACTAGTTTATCTCTTCTCAATAATATAATTCTGCTTTACACGCCTAATGAACAGGCAAGAGAATTCATCCCAAACTCATTGCAACAACAAGTGTTAAGTCTTCTACATAGAGGTCACTGGAGAACAGATCGTACTAAGCTTCTGGTTCGCCAACGTTGTACGTGGCTTGGTTTGGATCAGCAAATAGAACGTGTAAAGGTACGATGTCGTACTTGCGCAGAAAATCAGGGCGTTCCGCACCAGGAATTTTTCTCCTGGCCACACTCTGATATTCCATACAGGCTTTGCTGGCCCGTTTTGGCAAACAGGATGGTTTATTATCGTCAATGCCTGCAAAAAATACTCTCTTATTATCCCACAGTATTCGGTGAATGCCGCCCTCACTATCAAGGCGTTGGCTTCTGCATTTTCTCTCGCAGGCTTTTGACAATTCTCTCTAGCAATGAACCGCCTTTTTCTTCCAACGAATTTTTACAATTTTACAAACACAATCGGACGCAACATTTCAGGACAGCGCCATTCCCGCCACAGTCTAGCGCCATAGAGTAACGTTTCGTTTGAACGTTCAAGACGCAAATGTCAGAACTTCAAGCTTCACATTCACATGTAGATGCCTTACTCATGTTTTTAAGTTCATATCGTACTATGCTGCTCCTGGCATTTCGCGGCAGAATGTCTGCACGGGAGACGCCATCGGATCTTTCTGCATTTGCTTCGTCCTTACCGCTCTGCTCCAGCTTTATACATCATCAAGAAGTTTCACCCAGATGACAGAGTTGAATAACGAATGTACAACAAGCCACAGTTATGGGCATCCGGCGTTGTTTTCAGATCGCAGAGCGCACTATACTACTCGCGGAAGCGGAGGCAATCACCAGCGCCGCCAAAATGAGCTACTGCTTCGTGAATTCAGAGCTCCTATCGTAGATCAAACTGTTCCAGATTTCTTCACTGCACTACGTCCGGCCGCAGAGACGCAGCCACATCCATATGAAGCGAAACAGCCTCCTATGCAGTCTACCGAGTCTCCGCCTGACCACCTGCGATGTCGTTGGTGCCAACGCCTCTCCCACGGACATCGACACCGTCACCGTCGGCTAGTTGCCGACACCCTCTGCTGCACCCTCCACTATCCTACCTGCGCTGTCGATGCTTCCTGTGTCTGGTTTTCCGGGGCAGTTTCCCTGGTCCTCGCAAGACGCTATGTCCGTACACGGGTTGGACTGCTCTGCCCCCATCCAAGCAACCAGCCTCATTACTGTCCACGACACAAACCCTCTCCCCGCACCTTCCTCAAGTTGTGCCGGGGGGGTGGGGGTGGGGAGGGGGGGGGAGGGGTATGGTTGCACATCGGCCGCTGTAAGGTCAGACGTTGGCAGGTTGCAGTGGCAACTGTAGCTACGTAACTACTATAAACCACGTATGTGGATTCGACCAGTCAGATGTGAGCAGGCAGTGTTAAGTAGTGGACGTTCGGCCGTAGTGTATCAACGTTTTTCTGTAAAACTGCAGTGAAGCAACAACTTTAAATCAAGTCTTCAAGACGCAGTCAAAAATGATTAAAATAAGATAATTTTTTTTTGCAAAGCTTGTCATGCACACGTTGGCTACCGATAAAAACAACGACGTGTGAATACGTGCTGTAACTTGTTAAATATGGAAAACGCGGACAGTTCACATCTGGAAAAAATCATCACTGGTGGACTGCGGTATGGTCCACTATCCATATATGGATACCATCGCTGACCATGCAGATAGAGATGGTATCCGAATGTCCGAAAGAACAGATACCATCTCCATATATAGTTAAGGCTAACTGGCCATTGACCTTCTTCTTCTGTGCGGATGCATACGCATTGCCCGAACTCTTACGGGACTCGGTCAGATTGTCTGAAGCGAGTAATGAGTGTAGTGGGCAGGGGCACTACGAATGTAGTGTGTGGAGATTAAGTTGGGAATGTGTGATGTGTGTCTCACGGGGAGCGTGCAAGGCATAAATCCCTGCAGTCGCACTATCCTATGCGCCCTCGGTGGTTCAGATAGAACGTTTGCCATGTAAGCAGGAGATCCAGGGTTCGAGTCCCGGTGGGGGCACACATTTTCAACGGTCCCCGTTGATGTACACCAACGCCTGTCAACAGCTTAAGGTCTTCATTTAATTATCATTTCGTCCACACTTTCAAATACGGGCGCCGCCAGTTACGCCGCTGCGTTTCCTACAGGCGCCGCCGCGACGCGATGGCGCTGCCACAAACGATTACGCCGCTGTCAATGAAGTGCAAACATCCCCTCTCCGGAGCTGGAGCGGGGGGCGTACTTCAATTTGAACATTCTTGAACTGGCCCCCATTTTTTTTTTTTTTTTTGGCAGTTGAATAACATTTACGGACTTCCATGATGACCACGGTACGGCATCTTCAGAATAGACATTGTATTGAGGAGTGACAGATTTATAAATCTTTTGTATCAATACATATTTGTTCCTTCAAATCTACTGTTAGCAACCGACTTTGCAAATATAACAACAAACTTATCTATTATTTTTATCATTTGATATTAGACGTTCAATAAATTAATATCTGAAATCTCTCTTCATGAATTGCATCGGTTCTCCGCTCGCAGAACAAAATAGCGTGCAAAGCAAGTCATAACAGTGACGAGGTTTAGTGTTATCAATACGAAACTAACGCAAAGCAACGAAGCGCAGAAAGGGTCTCTGATGCTTTGCCGAGATCGAAAAACGTCCAAATGTGACACGTGAGCTGAGCACCATGCCAAAGAACGAGTCCCCTGGCAGTTTGACATGGTTGTACGAATGTACTGTGTATTTTACTCAAGTGGACGAATACTACATTGAACAAGACAAGCATTTAGCTAGCTATCTGTTTTTTTCTCTACATTTTATTGATCAGTTCTCCACATCTTTAATATACAGGGTGAATCACAAACCATTGCCACCTAGAACAACTCCGAAAGTATGATAGTAGATTAAAAGTTTGTGGGACAAATGTTGCGTGGGACAAAGGGGCCCATAATATGACGTTGGTTTTTTTGTTGCTACGTGAGGTCGCGTCAGAGATATGAAGGTCAGCTTTGTTTGTTTTTTTTTTAATGGGATGCTATAGTTTGGTACTTATTTTCTGATAGCGGCTATCGAAACAAATCCAGTGACGTGTAACACTGAGGTCTTTGAAGGTCAGTGAAGGTCACAAAGGTGGCATGAACGTCCATTTACTGAAGGTGTTCGAAATGATGACTATTGGTATCAATTCGGTGCTGCAATCTTCTTATCATGGATTGAGTGCTATTCCTTATCAATTCGGCTCTTAACGAAGCACATGCTCTGACAATTCTCTCTCGCATATCTTCAGGTGTAGTTGGAAAGACCCATTTTTAGCCAGCAGCGAATAGTGTGTCGGACACCCATCGTGTTGACTTCTTTAAGTATGAGGGTATTTCGCTTTTCTTATTTAGCTTACATACAAGGTGAGATAGTTCTGCGATAGCTGGCTCTCCCAGGGATCTCACTAATTATGAGGTGATATCTTCATCTGGACGAGCTTTCCCTTGAATTAGATCGTTCAGAGTCGTGCCACAATCTTCTCGCGATAGCGTATCTACCATCTCATCTTCACCTACTTTTTTTCCATTTCTGTAATAATATTCTCTTGAAGTTTATTTCCCTGGCGTAGTTCTTTTTTCTTTTTTCTTTCCACCTTTCACCTTTCTCGTCTTTAGTTAGTAAGGATTTATTTATGTTTATACACATGCTTCTTTCTTTCCAAATGTTTTGAATTTCCTGGCCATAAGCTGCGATGTGAATCTTTGCAAGTCAACCAACTGTTTCCTCTTTCCATAATGAGATTTTCACTCTGCAGCGGAGTGTGCGCTGATACGAAACTTCCTGGCAGATTGAAACTGTGTGCCCGACCGAGACTCGAACTCGGGACCTTTGCCTTTCGCGGGTAAGTGCTCTACCATCTGATCTACCGAAGCACGACTCACGCCCGGTCCTCACAGCTTTACTTCTGCCAGTATCTCGTCTCCTTTCTTCAGTAAGTTTAGAAGGTAGGAGACGAGATACTGGCAGAAGTAAAGCTGTGAGGACCGGGCGTGAGTCGTGCTTCGGTAGCTCAGATGGTATAGCACTTGCCCACGGAAGGCAAAGGTCCCGAGTTCGAGTCTCGGTCGGGCACACAGTTTTAATCTGCCAGGAAGTTTGTATCCTCTTTACCCCTCGTTACTGCCGGTAAAGATTGTATACACTCAGGTGCTTCATTCTGGTTCGCAACCCAACTACAGCGGATAATGTCAGCCAATAAGCTTGATGAAAGCTCTGCCACAGGGCACGAACAATACCACTACCGATGACTACAGTCTTTACGTCGTTTACATTTCCCTGAACATTATCCCGAAAGAAATTAATAGAGGTATTCTACATCTGATTTGTTGTATGATGTTATCCAGGGTAGCGCCAGAAAGCCTGCCTTACTCATCAGTGATAAAATAAGTCGTATTTGTGATAATTTCAGATTTATAAACGATGTCATCATCAACATCTGAGAAGCTAAGCCCCTTCCCGCTGTTCCTCCAATACACTCCCCTACTCTCTGCTGTCAGTAACTTACAGCCCATTAAAATAAAACAACCAGTCACAATGTACACCCAGAGGGATATCTGAACGATGTGATACCTTTTGTTTTTTGTATCATATTCACAAATATTTTCCAAAACATTACGCAACAGGGATAAACTACATTCTTTCCACACCTAAATTACGACAAATACAAATAAACACACACACACTCACACACACACACACACACACACACACACACACACACAAGCACGCATGCACACGTGCTCTATAAGAAAACTACACAACACTTGTCTGAATTGCATAATATAGCAGTTCGTTTGAAAAAAACAATACTGCCAACGATGTTTCCGTTTTTCGCTGCAAAGAATTGCTAACGTAAAATATACCACCTCTTCTTCAGAAAATTTCTATCTTGCATCTGGTACTTCTACTGGATATTATATAGCATTCGCTAAGAAATACAGGAGCGGGTATAAAATATACACACCATATGTAGTTAAAAACTAACTTTCATTTATGCAATGTAACTTACAAATTAGAAATACATAACTGAATGAAAAATGAGTTTTACTGTAAATATAATTCTACAAAACTTCAAAACTGAAATAAAAGCAACTTCTGCTTTAGGCTTCTGTTGCTTACCATCACCAACTGAAGACGGCAGCCTTAACGCTACAGTTATTAGACCATGAGTGATGTAAGGCACAACAGACACAAAAAATATTATTTTCCACGTTAAAATTTTTCTACAATGCCTCTCTGCTTGTTTAGTGTTACAATGTTCTTTCCACGTCTAGAACGTCCGCAAAAATACTCCAGCAATACAAAAGTATAAAATTTTTACGTCAAGTTTTACAATATTATTTCACACACACACACACACACACACACACACACACACACACACACACACACATGCCTGTATATATCTCTCAAACTGAACCTCAAACGTGATTGGTATTTCTCAAATTAAGAGTCTCAATGCTCTTTTCATGCGTAACCATACTTTGCTTACAAAATAACGTACAACACAGACAGTTGACAATCCAAGTTCAGGCTAAACCAGGCAGTACAGCAAAGTAAACCTGACTGAGGTTATAGCTGTAGAATATACGTGTCATCTAAAACCGTGTGCTAGGCATTGCCTGCCTATAGCACAAAAAAATACGCAGTTTGAGTTACTGTCACCTACTGGATGAACGTAATGAATTCCATTCTTTAGGTCTATTTCTGCTATAAAACACAATGCACGCACAATTTAAATATTTGCATACCTCCGTAGTTCTATGATGCTTCTCAAGTGTTATAATGGTATCGCCACATCTAAAATTCGCAAAACTTGATGTTATTTCAGTATGAGGAAAAGTTATTAATGGGTCATCGAAAAAACTGTAATTGCTGGACTCTTCTACAAATATGCTAATAATGTCCCACCTTTGCAAGAAGCAGTTTAGATGAGAACAAGATCATACTCATGATATAGATTAGAAACTGTAATCGGTAATACTGAAAGGCAGTTACGGCTGTTTGTTAGAAATAATTGTGCCTAGTTGAGGTTATGTCCAATAACAACTCTTGGCGACAGGTGCAATATTTACCAACGAGAACTAGGGTTCCAAGGTAGTCCACAACAATATTTTCCGTAAGCAACTTCGAAGTAAAACCAACATCCAAAAAAATACGTCATGTCAGAACATTACACTGACGCATGACACAACAGAGAGGGAAACCAACTGTTGAAATACGAAGGGATGAGATGTTTGGGCGAGAAGTCATTATGATGTATCACTTTAATTGCATTTTCTTTTCAATGCAGAGGGAAAACCTCTAGTATGTTTACATGCATCAAACCATCACCAAAGACGGTTCTTGAAGAAGATTATTATTGAACAAGACAGAGATAGAAGGTCAATATCTCGAAAATAAAATGTTTGCCACGGAAATAAAATTCTTTATCATTTACCGAGTACAAAATGCACGCAGGTTGCATTTTGTAATATGCAAGTACAGGGTGTTCAAAAAGGTGTCGAATACTTTCAGAGGTGGCAACACTCATCGAAACAAGATAACAAGTCGTGTTGTAGGCTACGTTACTTTTCGTCGTGTTTGTTTGCGTTATTGAAGGGTACTATCAACTCCTGAGTGCGTGTAAACGTGTTTTACCTTCTCCTACCGCTGATTCATTTACATGTTTACTGTTACTACGTTGCTTGTACATACAAAGATTTACATTTTCTCTCTTGCACCACTTGGTAGCAATCGAAGCGTTGTACTCGACAAGCGAATGGCGGATGTGATATTTTGCTATGGTTTAGCAAATGGACTTAGCTCGCAAGGTCGTGCCCTCTACGCCGAAAAATATTCACAGAGCGTAGTGCCCTCTGATAAGCTGTTCGGCAGACTTTTCAAGCGTCCACGGGACACAGGTACTCTTGGACCTCGGAAGACTGACAGTGGAGGACCCCACACGATCCGCATGCCCGACATGGAGGTTGTGCTACGTTGGGCGGAAGAAAGTCATGGGAAGAGTCTACGAGTATTAGCAGCATCAGAAGGCGTTTCTCACTCCATTAATTAGGAGGGGGGAGATACTTTTTGAAAAAGTTGCTGTACCTACACTCCTGGAAATTGAAATAAGAACACCGTGAATTCATTGTCCCAGGAAGGGGAAACTTTATTGACACATTCCTGGGGTCAGATACATCACATGATCACACTGACAGAACCACAGGCACATAGACACAGGCAACAGAGCATGCACAATGTCGGCACTAGTACAGTGTATATCCACCTTTCGCAGCAATGCAGGCTGCTATTCTCCCGTGGAGACGATCGTAGAGATGCTGGATGTAGTCCTGTGGAACGGCTTGCCATGCCATTTCCACCTGGCGCCTCAGTTGGAGCAGCGTTCGTGCTGGACGAGCAGACCGCGTGAGACGACGCTTCATCCAGTCCCAAACATGCTCAATGGGGGACAGATCCGGAGATCTTGCTGGCCAGGGTAGTTGACTTGCACCTTCTAGAGCACGTTGGGTGGCACGGGATACATGCGGACGTGCATTGTCCTGTTGGAACAGCACGTTCCCTTGCCGGTCTAGGAATGGTAGGACGATGGGTTCGATGACGGTTTGGATGTACCGTGCACTATTCAGTGTCCCCTCGACGATCACCAGTGGTGTACGGCCAGTGTAGGAGATCGCTCCCCACACCATGATGCCGGGTGTTGGCCCTGTGTGCCTCGGTCGTATGCAGTCCTGATTGTGGCGCTCACTTGCACGGCGCCAAACACGCATACGACCATCATTGGCACCAAGGCAGAAGCGACTCTCATCGCTGAAGACGACACGTCTCCATTCGTCCCTCCATTCACGCCTGTCGCGACACCACTGGAGGCGGGCTGCACGATGTTGGGGCGTGAGCGGAAGACGGCCTAACGGTGTGCGGGACCGTAGCACAGCTTCATGGAGACGGTTGCGAATGGTCCTCGCCGATACCCCAGGAGCAACAGTGTCCCTAATTTGCTGGGAAGTGGCGGTGCGGTCCACTACGGCACTGCGTAGGATCCTACGGTCTTGGCGTGCATCCGTGCGTCGCTGCGGTCCGGTCCCACGTCGACGGGCACGTGCACCTTCCGCCGACCACTGGCGACAACATCGATGTACTGTGGAGACCTCACGCCCCACGTGTTGAGCAATTCGGCGGTACGTCCACCCGGCCTCCCGCATGCCCACTACACGCCCTCGCTCAAAGTCCGTCAACTGGACATACGGTTCACGTCCACGCTGTCGCGGCATGCTACCAGTGTTAAAGACTGCGATGGAGCTCCGCATGCCACGGCAAACTGGCTCACACTGACGGCGGCGGTGCACAAATGCTGCGCAGCTAGCGCCATTCGACGGCCAACACCGCAGTTCCTGGTGTGTCCGCTGTGCCGTGCGTGTGATCATTGCTTGTACAGCCCTCTCGCAGTGTCCGGAGCAAGTATGGTGGGTCTGACACACCGGTGTCAATGTGTTCTTTTTTCCATTTCCAGGAGTGTATATAATCTAAAGCGCGTTAAGGCCCTAAGGCCACAGTCTCTAAGGCGAATGGCTGTTGCAGAAGCATGTTACAAATCCACTGTTCCAATCCAAGACTTTATTTGACGATGAGGCAGGGTTTTGCAACAGATGGAGTTGTGAATTTCCGTAATAGGCCGATTTAAATCCTCAAACAATTCAGGAAAGAGGGCATCAACACCGATTCTCAACCAACGTATGGGCAGGCGTACATGGTGACAAATTAATAAGGTCATATGTGCTACCGCAAAGGTCAACAGGGGTGCATTATGTGGACTTGCTCATAAATGTGTGGCCTGCCTTGCTGGAGGCTGTGCCATTGCAGCATCGAATTAAGATGTGGTTGTTGCATGACGGTGCACCAGCGCACTTTCATCACATGATACTGCTTCTTGTTAGTCACATTTTCAGCTGTCGACTCATATGCACATTTTTAATTTTCACGTTTGCAAATCGTTTAGCTATATGTTCTTTATTAGCCCTTAAGCACGTCCCATGAGGAAAGAAACAAGGCATGTTTACCTATCTTGTCCATATCAGCAAAGTGTACGATTATTGAAATGTAAAAAAAAAAAAAAAAAAAAAAAGCCGAACTGCATAGAGTTGTATCTCCATGCAGAATAGAGTTCTAGTTTCATTAGATTGTCAGTGCATTGGTTTCACTGTAGCTTACACATCCTCTCACTTTGAAATCTTACCCGTGATGTGTTATTCAGTATGTGGCCAATAATGTCAGTTTACAGGGTAGGAAACGATATAATTTTTTAAAAATTATCTATCACTGTGAAATCCGATAAATGTGATTAATGGAAATTGTCTCAAACGTATAAGATACCTTAAAATTAATACTTTGCTTCGACATCACTGTAAGTAATTTTTTCAGTAATGATTGCTTACGCAACGTAAATGTAGGTCTACTTTCAATCCATTCTGTTATAATGCATTCAGCTTTGACCTGTTTCGTTTCTCAAAAGGCCACTGTGTGAATGACACCATTTGAATTTCGATACCTGTATTTGTATGTGACGTTATCTGCTACATGTGAGCAGTTTTGTATTGTAGTACAAATAGAAGCATTTGCTTTTAATTTGTTTAGTTGTTGATTAAGCATCGCGGTTATCAAAATGCCTGTTGATTCCATTGTGCAAAACATTAGTTTCAAAAGTTAGGTCTTCAGTTACCCTCAGGTTACTGGTGCTGCTGCAAAAAACGCTAACTGTAGATTACACTATAATAGAAAATGTATTCAAACCCTTTTCTCGAACTTTATAGTGTTTCTTAAAATGTTCTCAAAGGAGAGACACCAAGACAAATAACTTAATTTCGGTCTACACCTTACACAATAAAAAAAGACAAACTTTCAAACTTAAGAATACACAACATAACTTGTAAAACTCGTTCAAGCTGCTACTTACGACAAAGTGGCAGGAACTTCCAAATTAGATACACTCAGCACATGAATTGTTACAAATGCTTCCAATTTACAAAATCAGCATTACCAACAAACATAAAAACAGTACACCCATTCTAAAACACAGAAGAAGAACTTAAAATACCACACCACTTCTAAAAATCACCTGTCATGGATTTAATGGAGCAGCTTCAAATTTTTATACACGTCAGAGGCAAGGGGAAAACATTCTCAATGACAAACCACATAGGGAATCAGATAACTACAGTGATTTTCATAAATATTTCTTTTCCTTCACTAAAAAATATGATCGATAATGCATTAACCTATAGTAGTAAAAATATATTTTATAATTGGCAGCCTTATATGTAATGTAATAAGCAGTATAACAGCAATGACTGTGTACAAAGTCGTTGTGAAACAATAATATCGTAATATCTTTGTAGAATGGTTTCATTACTAAAACAAACAGAATAACTGATGATTAGCGTGTCATATTATATGTAAAGGAGCAGGCACAATACTTGTAAGCAGACAAATAAAAATACCATTGCAAACGAAAGCATTTAAAAACACTCAGATATTCACTTTGTCCACCATACACCAAAAAAGACGCAAGAGAGGCACAAAATCATAAATGCAAACACCACAAACATTCATATCAACAAATATGCAAGTGAAAATATGAGTAATTTCTCCAAATGCCTTATGTAAGCATGAAAAATAATGCAATTGATGTAGTTTTCGTTATTTCAGACAAGGCAAAGAAGCTGAAGCCAAAGAAAACAATACATTAAGAGAGCAGATGCTGAGGTAATGAAGCCGAGGAAGACTAAGAAGAAGTAGAAGAAGAAGAAAAAGAAAATGTCAATACAAAGTGTAAGATGGTATGGAGCTCAAGAAACGTCATGAAAGAAAGTTATAAATTTGTCAGGGGCCAAACTGGCAGCATTGTGTACTGCTTAACCAACAGACAAAGCTCTTGATATTTTGCAGGACATCAGATTTGAATTTATAGAAAAATGGTGATGACTGGTGACGCACCAGTGGTTGTCAAAGGAGATGTTTTAGTAATTCACGGTCGAAGCAACCAGGGAAGAAGAGATTACATAATCTTCTGTTCATAATTAATCTTTTTCAAAAGTGTAAAAAATGATGGGGTCTTCAAAATTATGGTAAAATTCTCAGAGATACCAATGTTCATAAACAGAAATATCTCTCCTACAGACAAATTTCAGCAGAGGCTGTAAATTTCGAAATGGCCACATAGCTGACAATTCCTTCTGCGATTGCACAAGGACCAGCGTCAGATGGGCTGCTGAAGGGGCAGATGGCGCCTCGAAGAACTCAGATACTCGATAAAAATGTAGTCCAACAGATTTTAACTAATGATATTGACAAATAGATGATCCCCACATGGGGTCTCGGATACTGACATTTTCATAATTCAGTAATAATGGACAAAATGAAAAGGATTTGGTACCTGCAAAATCAAAGACGTGATCCAAGTGAAACCAAATTTATTATAAAGGTAATATTCAGTGCACACAGATTAATGAACAACATTGCATAGAATTCAGTTGAACACACAATAAGGGACATTTAGATATCTAACTGAAATATGAAAGTAAGTTTCAGTCAACATTGATAAGCTTGGCATTGCTATCTCTCAAGGAAAGAGTTCAGTGCTATTCAGTTGCCTAGCGTATTAACTTAGTACGTGTAGCCGTAGGTTGACAACTGTGATCGTGCACTCATATCATAAGCTGCAATGAAATTAAACATACAAAGATGCCTGTCCGCCTGGTCATGAGTGAGACTGCGTGAATTTACTGTATCACTGGAATGCTGCCTACTTTGTTCAATCCTAACCAGCTGACGGCATCAGATGCTCTAAATATAACTTGTCTGCTGACGATTAGACTGTGGATGGTGCAGATGGATGCCACTGGAATTCATCTGCCAATTCAGACTGTCTCACAAGCACCGAGAAATCTAATTGCAGTTATCATATGCCCCATATCAAGAGCATCGGTGCTCTTCATCACAGGGTCATTAAATCTCGCTGCTGAACCGTGTAGTCAGAAGACCTGCAAGCAAGTAAGTGTCTGTTAACTGTGTCTTCTGTACCAACTCTGCACTGAGCTCGCATCTAAAAAGCCGAAAAACAATGATAAAAATAGGTCTTCCAGCTCTAAGGAATAGTGCAGTTACTATGTCACTGTTTTTGTTTCATCAAAAACTGTGTAAAAGTCACGCTCTAATTGGCTACCTCTTCGATGTACTGTCTCAGAATTCTGGACTTGTGAGACTGCGTCATCGTTTCGTTTCTTTGTTCCGCCAGTCCACGGCCGTTTCGAGCAGAAACTTTCGGAAAAATATTTCTGGCTTCCCAGGCTAGTGTTTCTTCCTTGCGTGTGACTGAAGAAAGAATCATCTATTCCACAGCTTCTTGGCATCTGTTTCCTGTTACACTTTCACCAAACGGTGAGAAACAAGTACAGAATCGAAAGTGTTAAGCTGCTTTTGGGAGTGGTATGCAAGTAGCAATCTTTTCGAATGGATTCTCCTGTCATCTGTCTTCTGAGAGGTTACGGGGCTGCGTACACTTCCCTTTGCTGAAAACGCTTGACTGTCATATTGTGTCCTGTTTTCTAGACGATGCCGAAAAAGTCGGCTGCAGGTGCCAGACCAACGTCTGGGCTAGAACAATACCAACCATCCTTATATCTTACGTTTCTGGATGGATCAGTACCTCATATCACCAGGAGGTGAGTTCTTCTCAAGTCACTCCAAATCCCTAGAGAATAACACAGTGGGACCTCTAGGCTGCTCTCATGACGTTTGGGGACTTCTGCAGACACAAGCGTAACATCTTCCCTTACATCTACAGAAACGGAATTACAGTATAGAAAGGAGGATTCAAAAGGGTTTGATTCTTTCTTTAATTATTATTTGAGTCATAATCCGATTAAAACAATAACATGACTTTAATCGATAATAAATAATAATGTCGTGTGATGAGGACCTCCCGTCCGGTAGACCGTTCGCAGGGTGCAAGTCTTTCTATTTGACTCCACTTCGGTGACTTGCTCGTCGATGGGGAAGAAATGATGATGATTAGGACAACACAACACCAAGTCCCTGAGCGGGGAAAATCTCCGACCCGGCCGGGAATCGAACACGGGCCCTTCGGATTGACATTCTTTTACGCTGACCACTTTTTTATGTTTTTTATTCGCCAAAAACAGTAACAAAAATGGCAACAAAGAAATGACATAAATAAGGTGACAGATAATTGCAGTCATAAATTTCAGCATTCAAAAAATGAGTCTTTAGCAGCAGCACAATTTAGCACCTTCACTGTCACCTTCAAGTGGTGGCAGTTCAGCATGCACATTTTCTTCTTCTGCAGCCGATTCCTCATCATCATTTCCCAGACCCAAATTAATCATTCAGTAAATCCTTGATGTGTGTTCCTTCCAGGGTAAATTACATGGACAGAAGAGAAGTCCGGAGCAGCGACATTAGCTACCGGCTGCGGACACTCTAATCGATGATCAACTGAATAAGCTTATTAAAAGAACGGTAAGTGGGAGGTCGGTAATGGCTTGATACTTCTCAAAATATACCCATATCTTTAAGCTTACATTACATAAAAGTGGCAGTGAATCGTTATTGTGAGACGATGACATACATGGGAGAGAACGCAATTTCAGAAGCTGCTCCAGCTGTGTCTAATGATTGATATAAAGAAATCTCGTCAGGTTTGATTGAAATATCGACAAAATATTTATAAGACGCCCGCCCGATTAGCCGTGTGGTCTAACTCACGGCTTTCCGGATTGGGAAGGAGCGCCTGGTCCCCGGCACGAATCCACCCGGCGGATTTGTGTCGAGGTCCAGTGAGCCGGCCAGTCTGTGGATGGTTTTTAGGCGGTTTTCCTTCTGCCTCGGCGAATGAGGGCTGGTTCCCCTTATTCCGCCTCAGCTACACTATGTCGGCGATTGTTGCGCAAACAAGTTCTCCACGTACGCGCACGTCAACATGCTCAAGACGACGTACATGGATGTCGGGAGAGGTCTTCTCTATCCGACAGCGATTTCCTTTCAAAAGGTTCCCTCACTGAATGTACTGGGGGTGCTGTTCTCAAGTACAGTTTACCGAACTGCGTCAGCCGCATATCGCCGTCTACTACAAAGGACACGGGCACTGCTATGTAAAAGCAGATTCCGCAATATGGATATGATTCTCCGAACGCGTTACGTCAACACATTCCAAGGGTCCAGACATACTTATTTAGCGCGCATTCTTCCGCTAACAGTCACCATGGAGCACTGTTTACAGGTGGCGCAAGGACAATTTGGAAGTGCAGGTCATATATTCAAAGTTCGAGACATTAATTTAACGAGATCTCCACTGGCAGGGGGTCTGGGGTTCACTCACGTCCACAACCGTGCACGGGCGTTGTACGTGCGTACGATGCGGCTCGCATGGACCGCGGCCAACAACAGCCTGATGGGGACGCTGCTACAGATCGTCGCGCCGCTAGATCTTCGTCCATCGGTCGCCGTGGGCTACATAGCTCCGTCTGTCGCCCACATCCGCGATCTCCTAGTCGAACTGAGCTACATCACCGAGGATCTACCGGCGACGAGGGCGCTGAGTACGAGAGATTACTACCGCATCTATAAGGCACAACAACCCCGTAACAACGTCGAACAATAACACCCAGCCATCCGATCTACCAGGTTGTGGCGTGCCGACGACATGCCATACCTGCCCACGTACGTTCGTTCCTTGTGGTATGTGGTGGTGAACAACAAATTAGCCACACACCAGCGCCTCCATTCCATCCATCTCACTGGAAACCCTTTGTGTCCGCACTGCGCAGCCGTTGATTCGGACTCGCACCGCTTGACCTGTGCTGTGACAGGCAGCTGCTGGGATCTTTTATAACGTATGTTGGCGCTCCTGTTGCAACGACAGCCAGGGTCTATCACGCCGTACAAACTCCTACACCCAGACATCGTTTACTTTCCTCACTACCAGAACGAACGCAGTCAACTGGCTGAAGGGCATGATGGTGTGTTATATTTTGCAAGCAACGCCCGAAAGTGCTCTGGACTTGTGGGGCCCCTGACGACGACTCATGAGGCATTCCACCACCATATATTGTATCGCACACGACTATCGAATTATTTAGGCGCATAGTTCGAGGATCCTCCTGCCCTCTGTGGCGTTCCGAGTACTAGAAGGCACACTGGAAAATGATTTACGGCACACGACTGATCCTCTGAGAAAAGTACTGAGAAGGAGTCCCCCGTACATTCATTACGCGAAGACGACTCGGAAGCTTCTGGTGCCGGTTGTAGGACCCAGATATATATATGAATTTGATACAATAAAAGTCTCTTGATCCTGTGGAACCCCTTTCCTTCCTTGGCTCTGGGAGGGCGGGAATGGGACATTCAGGTCAGGCCTCGGAAGACGACCCCTGCTCTCTTTGTCCCCGACCCTTCACTCAGGTCATTCTAAAAAAGTCGAAAAAAGGGTTAGCATTTCTGCCTAGCACGCAAGAAAACCCGGGTTCGAGTCCCGGCCGCAGCACGGACTTTAATTCATTTATTCTGCTTCAATCACTATCACAGATAAAGAAGAGACTTAAATGTCTCAGGGGAAAACATATTTATAAGATCTATAAAAACTGACTTGCTTTCAACAAACAACAGTGAATTGTGCCTTATACCAAGAGTAGACCTAAAGAATGGAATTAATTACATTCGTCCAGTAGGTGACAGTAATTGAAACTAGGTAATTTTATGTGCTTTCCTGCTTCTGTATTATTTTGAATAACACGGATATGCTACAACTATGCCAGACAACAACCATCTGCACGAACAGATCGACGACATTTGCAGCAGCGTGGACTATCAGCTCGGAGTCCATGGCTGCGGTTACCCTTGACGCTGCATCACAAACAGGGGCGCCTGCGATGGTGTACTAAACGACGAACCTGGGTGCACGAATGGCAAAACGTCATTTTTTCGGATGAATCCAGGTTTATTTACAGCATCATGATGGTCGCATCCGTATTTGGCGACATCGTGGTGAATGCACTTTGGAAGCGTGTATTCGTCATCGCCATACTGACGTATCACCAGGCGTGATGGTATGGGGTGCCATTGGTTACACGTCTCGCTCACTTCTTGTTCGCATTGACGGCACTTTGAACAGTGGACGTTACATTTCAGATGTGTTACGACCCGTGGTTCTATCCTTCATCTGATCCCTGCGAAACCTACATTTCAGCAGGATAATGCACGACCGCATGTTGCAGGTCCTGTACGGGCCTTTCTGGATGCAGAAAATGTTCGACTGCTGCCCTGGCCAGCACATTCTCCAGATCTCCTACCAATTGGAAACGTCTGGCCAATGGTGGCTGAGCAACTGGCTCGTCACAATACGCCAGCCCCTACTCTTGTTGAACTGTGGTATCGTGTTAAAGCTGCATGGGCAGCTGTACCTGTACACGCCATCCAAGCTCTGTTTGACTCAATGGCCAGGCGTACCTGTACACGCCATCCAAGCTCAGTTTGACCCAATGGCCAGGCGTATCAAGGCCGTTATTACGGCCAGAGGTGTTTGTTCTGGGTACTGATTTCTCAGGATCTATGCACCCAAATTGCGTGAAAATGTAATCACATGTCAGTTCTAGTATAATATATTTGTCCAATGAATACCCGTTTATCATCTGCATTTCTTCTTGGTGTAGCAATTTTAATGGCCAGTAGTGTATATCATTATTCAAGTCAGCACCCACCGACCAAGATGGCGCCGTGGCTGACACCCTGGAGGACGACGGTTCAAACCATCGTCCGGCCATCCAAATTTAGGCTTTCCGTGATTTCCCTAAATCGCTCCAGGCAATCAGGATGGTTCCTCTGAAAGGGCACGGCCGAATTCCTTCCCCATCCTTGACACAATTCGAGCTTGCGGCCAGTCTCTAAACGCCTCGTTGTCGATGGGACGTTAAAACCAATCTTCCTTCCTTCAAGTCGGCATCCCTTTTTCTCAACACATACTAATCGTACAGTATGACAGAGATACCGCTATAAAGGTGTTTTAATCGGCTTCTGACACTTCATAGCGATTTTTCACTAAAACTTGCTATTTGCAGAATAAAAGAGATGCCCAACTTCAAACCTATATTTTAGGAAGCTGAAATATTAATCAAGGGTACGAGACTCCCTTTTCATAATACCTGATTCCAAATACAATTTTGTTTTAAAGTACTTATTAACTGGATAATTCGTATACAGCTTTATCGCAGATAATAGCCGTAAATACTGCGGTAGTCAATTATATCAGCCCGTTTTACAAGGTGGCTTTTCTAAACGAATATACTTTCCGAAACAACAAACATATTTGCCATTGCCTCCTTGAATTGTGTTTTACCTTTTGCTGCTACGACCTAACGTGCTTGCTGTAACTGAAAATGTTCGTCGAGTTAAAGTTATAGGTTACGTGGCCCTACTGGCAGTCCCTGAACTCTGCCCGTTGTACGAGCCGGAACAAACATCCGGAACGCATAAGACATTTCTGCACACATGGAAATTTATATAAAAGGACGTATCACAAATTATTAATTACTATTTCACGTAGTTTCGTCATTTTTATACATGTTTTCTCTTCATTCTCACAGCTTCCCTTATTCGAACGACTACACCCAACGGCTTTTCTTATTTCAAATACTGTCGTCATTTAAAACTACAAAAATGCGGAACTCTCGTACGGGTACCCTGATTACTATGAAACAGAGCATATTGGCTCAGTGAAATAATGTCATGAAACCGTATGATGCACTATATGTCAGAATCAAGCTGCAATAAGCTGCATTTCTCAGATTTTTCAGCAAGTTTCAACTCCAGCACAGTCTGCGAGGAAATACGAAGCGTGATTTCCCTTGAGTCGTGTCATGTGCTTCGATGCTGGCTACAGCAAGAGACTGCAAGGATCGTGTAATATAAAGAGGTATTCCGCTCACACTGGGCCTCTGGTGTAATCAAACAGCACAGTATGGGTTTTCCACAGATCTGGCCTTCAGAATAAATTGAGGGCATCACAGACTGCGTAAAGCCTTTCCTTACGCTGGTGATATTTCATCTACATAGTGACAATCAGATAATGTAACATTGTCGTCGACCTTCATATTGTCACTTAGTGTCTACACTGTAATTTACTTGTAACAGTCGTAATTAATAGGACAGTGAAGAAATGGTAACCGCTGACTCACTTACACACACACACACACACACACACACACACACACACACACGCACACACACTCTGTAGGCAACCGTTAAGTTATATCAGGTGTGGTCCATTTCTTCATGTGGGCCTAACATGAGCAAACCAACAACATAATCTTATAAAAGCTTCTAATAAATGTAAAGAGCGGTTTCTTGAAGTCATGAAGCATTTGATGACGATTCAGATATCCGGTAAATTCTCAAAACTTCTAGCTATCTCTAAGACCGAAACGTCTGATTCCTTTCCAATCGTTGTCCAACTGAATTTGTTTTACAATTCTATTGTCCTCATCGTATAGGGGTTCTTAAGCTCTAATGACCTCCCTGCCATTTTTACAGGAGGTATCGTAACACAAGAACCAACGGGCCTCTCAGATACCTGTATTACAATACCTTTCTTTTTATGCATTCGTTATATCACATCTACAAAACATTTAATCAATAACACTGATGAGCTAATCCTTACTCATAGTAGTGTGACTTCATTCAGTAAAATAGTATTTTGCTTGGAGCAAAAAAATGTTTCTTTTACGCTATAAATTAGTTGGTGGAGTTTTCTGAATGTCTTGTTTCTGATACAGTTCGTCACAATAATCCTTTTGATATTATTTTCAGATCTATAACAATATTATGGATGAGATGACATGTACCTATTCCTCAGCGGCATACCCTTTGCTCTAGACATTTGTGACGATTTTTAAAACTGAGATTTGAACCCCAGTCCATATCTTTCCCATGATTTGAAGTATGTTTTATTTTATCCATGTGGCTGGGGCGCCTAGTGGTGCTGGTATAATGCCATCAACTGAAGTTAGGAACTTCGGTTGGAGTACTGTTGCTGCACACAATTTTAATTCGTCACAAAACTACAGCCTTATGATTGTTACTGAGAATAAGGTCGTTGAAACATTGCAACACATCACTTTTTGTTTGGAAGCTTCTTAGTTCAGTGCTTCTTTCTTCAACTGACCAGGGAAAATTCTTAACAAAAAAACAATGGAAATTTTTGCTGTATCGCAGATGTTTCGCGGAGGAACAACTAGAGAACAAATACCCATACCAAAAAATCTCGTCTAAGTGTGCTGCAGTGACCTGAAGATATGGAGGCCACACCTGCTGTTCGAGCAACGCCACTCTCACCGTGAAGAATATGGCTGTAATTTGTGATCCACAATAAATTAGAGGTTAACGAAGTCAATAGCTTTCTTAATCATAACATAAACCATGTATTTACAGAGTGATAAATTAAATAACCTACCAGATTTTAGTAAATATACACGACAGACCTGTCATAAAATTTATTATTAATCAGGTTAAAACCTGCAGGAAGTGTCGTAGACGCGTGCCAAAATAATAACATACCTAATTCCTGCGAACCATCAACCGACGCATTTCCTGGACATGCCTGGCCTAGTGCTAATAAGCGTTACACCGCAACATAAACAGCTTATTGCAAAAATCCAGTCAGTATTATTGTCGCTGTGTAATACGCACGCCAGTGTAACTATAATTGTTAATTCTTTGTTACCTGCCATTGCAGACAATCAAGTCAGACTGAAAGTGATCCAAACGCAGCTGATATTTCAGTGACAAAAATATGCTGGCTCTCTTGTAGTCAAAATAATTTATGATTTTATCTTGTGTTCTGTAAAAAATATTACGTGCATATGCCTAAGTAACATTAGTATTGACAGAGAGTTGTTGCCATAGATGAAAGTTTTCTCGGCGTCATTTCAAAAGCAATCAGCAGAGAACAGCAATTAAATTTAGTCGTGATTAGTCAAACATCCAGGAAGACAGCGTTATCGCGAGTTACGTAGCACAGTACTTTCTCTATGAAGTTGTAGCATGTGACTGCTTCTCATAATTGCAATGAAAATCACTGAACTTTGAATTGGGGTTCTTAGTGTTCACGTTACATGTGTTTTCAACATCCAGTCACCTGCGAGTGTGTATTGTTCAGTCGTTGCATAACGATTATTGCCTATTACTTGTGCGATTTCAAAGTCATTCATAAAACTGAACTCTGTTTGAAGCTGGTGATCGTTCTTTTCTGAAATGTAAACTCATTTAGCAATGTTTGGTACAAAAGTACTACGGCTAACTGCAATGAATCTTTAGTTCATTAAGTTTTTTTAACATTTTCATTATTGTGATACTCAGTAAACACTCGTACAGCAACGATCTGGTGGTCGCTATCTACATTCTAAGCCGGCCGTGGTGGCCAAGCGGTTAAAGGCGCTACAGTCTGGAACCGCGCAACCGCTACGGTCGCAGGTTCGAATCTTGCCTCGGGCATGGATGTGTGTGATGTCCTTAGGTTAGTCAGGTTTAATTAGTTCTAAGTTCTAGGCGACTGATGACCTTAGAAGTTAAGTCGCATAGTGCTCAGAGCCATTTTCGTCTACATTCTAACGGAGAGTATTGATCTACGGATACGATGCCTTGTTTCCATTAATTACGGTACTTCGGTACACGTGTTACAAAAATCCTTTTTATACCCCGGAGAGTATACGGAAGTTATTCGGTCAGCTGGAATAAGCTTTACATTAATTGTCATATTAGACCTGATAGTGTAAAAAGTATATTCGGTGGAGACACAGTCAGACTACTAGAGTCTTAGAGGGTGCGTAGAATGGCTATCAATAAATCTTCCTATGAGCTCTGATTTTCTTGTAGTGCTCATTTTCCGAGGCGTATGTGCGCTGGGAAGAATAAAGAGAGGTCATCCGAGGTACAACCTCTTGGAGCAGAGAAGATGTACATCAAATTCTGCACATGTGACTGGGGAGAGGAGGGGAGTAAGCTGATCTAACACATAATGCAAGTTTGGTTCAAATGGCTCTGAGCGCTATGCGATTTAACTTCAGAGGTCATCAGTCGCCTAGAACTTAGAACTAATTAAACCTAATTAACCTAAGGATAGCACACACATCCATGCCCGAGGCAGGATTTGAATCTGCGATCATAGCGGTCGCTCGGCTCCAGACTGTAGCGCCTAGAACCGCACGGCCACTCCGGCCGGCTACTGCAAGTTTGCCCAGAAGTTATTCAGGACCGACTAGATATCTGAATTAAGCGACCGATTATGTCATTAAATGGTTGACGGGGAAAGAATACGAAATCTAATGTGAAATTACCAAACTTCCAATAACGTATGTTATAGTCGATGAACTGCTGCTCTGTATTTCCGTATACAGAGTGTCAGAAACAAACTTTCTCACTTACAGTCCACGTGTTATAACGTTATATGGATGAACGTAAAGTATCTTTAATATAGTGGTTTCCATTGCTTTCTACATGTTCATGCCGTTGATCATTGTTGGTGCTTCCGCCTTTTATGTGCAGTTTCCCTCGCTAATGATAAGACTCTCCTCTGATTTTGTGTCCACCCCTCTTCACTCTTCGAAAAAGTCGTCGGCAGAGGATGCCTTCAGATGCCGTTGTTATTGACGCTAGTAGATTCTGTTTACTAGGAAGTATTGGACAATTCATCTCGCAAAGCTGCAAAATGTAAGTAGCTAGTTTTTCCATATATTACACAGTAAAGGCTTCCTTCATGATCTGAAGCCCTTAAATTTCTTTTAACGCCGTACCTGATACTTTCCACACGGAGCACATCCACATCTCACGACTGACTTCTAGTATCAGCCGCACACATTTGACGTAAACAAGGATATGGGCCTGAAGATGACGTGTTACAACGTTGAAACTAATTGTCAAAATAAAATCGACACCTTAAATACAGCTGGAGGAATTTCTTCATTTTTAACATACACTCCTGGAAATGGAAAAAAGAACACATTGACACCGGTGTGTCAGACCCACCATACTTGCTCCGGACACTGCGAGAGGACTGTACAAGCAATGATCACACGCACGGCACAGCGGACACACCAGGAATCACGGTGTTGGCCGTCGAATGGCGCTAGCTGCGCAGCATTTGTGCACCGCCGCCGTCAGTGTCAGCCAGTTTGCCGTGGCATACGGAGCTCCATCGCAGTCTTTAACACTGGTAGCATGCCGCGACAGAGTGGACGTGAACCGTATGTGCAGTTGACGGACTTTGAGCGAGGGCGTATAGTGGGCATGCGGGAGGCCGGGTGGACGTACCACCGAATTGCTCAACACGTGGGGCGTGAGGTCTCCACAGTACATCGATGTTGTCGCCAGTGGTCGGCGGAAGGTGCACGTGCCCGTCGACCTGGGACCGGACCGTAGCGACGCACGGATGCACGCCAAGACCGTAGGATCCTACGCAGTGCCGTAGGGGACCGCACCGCCACTTCCCAGCAAATTAGGGACACTGTTGCTCCTGGGGTATCGGCGAGGACCATTCGCAACCGTCTCCATGAAGCTGGGCTACGGTCCCGCACACCGTTAGTCCGTCTTCCGCTCACGCCCCAACATCGTGCAGCCCGCCTCCAGTGGTGTCGCGACAGGCGTGAATGGAGGGACGAATGGAGACGTGTCGTCTTCAGCGATGAGAGTCGCTTCTGCCTTGGTGCCAATGATGGTCGTATGCGTGTTTGGCGCCGTGCAGGTGAGCGCCACAATCAGGACTGCATACGACCGAGGCACACAGGGCCAACACCCGGCATCATGGTGTGGGGAGCGATCTCCTACACTGGCCGTACACCACTGGTGATCGTCGAGGGGACACTGAATAGTGAACGGTACATCCAAACCGTCATCGAACCTATCGTTCTACCATTCCTAGACCGGCAAGGGAACTTGCTGTTCCAACAGGACAATGCACGTCCGCATGTATCCCGTGCCACCCAACGTGCTCTAGAAGGTGTAAGTCAACTACCCTGGCCAGCAAGATCTCCGGATCTGTCCCCCATTGAGCATTTTTGGGACTGGATGAAGCGCCGTCTCACGCGGTCTGCACGCCCAGCACGAACGCTGGTCCAACTGAGGCGCCAGGTGGAAATGGCATGGCAAGCCGTTCCACAGGACTACATCCAGCATCTCTACGATCGTCTCCATGGGAGAATAGCAGCCTGCATTGCTGCGAAAGATGGATATACACTGTACTAGTGCCGACATTGTGCATGCTCTGTTGCCTGTGTCTATGTGCCTGTGGTTCTGTCAGTGTGATCATGTGATGTATCTGACCCCAGGAATGTGTCAATAAAGTTTCCCCTTCCTGGGACAATGAATTCACGGAGTTCTTATTTCAATTTCCAGGAGTGTATATAACAACGTTTTTTAACTACTGCGGAATGTGTTAGAAAAATTTGAGAATTACATAGATTGTTATATGCTCTGTACTTTACATACGGGGCATGGAGGAGTTGGGCTTATTAAGTTGTTGAAATAGCTTAATAAAGGATGTTTCTGTATATGGGAGCTAATAATAGAGCTTTCATTATAGCGTCAAACACATTAAACTGTGATCATGAGACTTGGTGGTGGTGTTAGGCCTTCTCTACGCAGGGCGGTCAGAAAAAGTTTGAAAAGCTGGTAAGGGTGTTGCAGGGTAGGTTTTGCTGTTCCCGAATTAATTAGCATCGAAGTTAGCCTAACAGGCCATTTCGCGGGCAAATTACAGCGGAGCGCGAGATACAGTCCATGTCAGTTGTGTTCTAAGCGTAGATGGCAGCACACGAGGCGGCTCAACCTTTGGCTCGAGTCCGATCCTTACTGCTGTCCCATGTCCGATTATTGTATGGCTCTCTTCTTTGATTTTAGGAAAACTAACGAAGAACACGTTTGGCGACACCGTCTCCGGCAGTCCTCTTGAATTTGCACCCGCAACGGCCTTACTGGCTAACTTAGGTGCTAATTAACCCGGATACGGCACAACGTATCGAATTTTGTTCTCAACATTTATTTCTTAGCACAACGTACCCTGCCACACCCTTACAAGCTTTTCAGACTGTTCCTGACCACCTTGTAGAAATAATAACGAAACTCCGTTTGACAGAGATGCTCCGTTGACGCACAGTGTAACAGAACCTTTAAGCCGTCCTCTCACGGGACATGAAACGAACGTGAACGTGGAGCTAGTTGAGTTTTCTCGCCTCACCACGTGGAACTGCACTTCTGGAGCATTGTGAAGCATGAGAGGCATATTCAGAATGTCAAATTCTTCCTTCCTGGAGATGTGCCCGGCCCTTTGGGTTCAAGATCTCCTTCTACGACGATAACTGCACTTAGGAGACAACGGTCGCTGATGGATCAAAACACTATGACTACTGCTTACCAAGAGATTGAATGCCTCATGTTGGTGCTGCGGGCACGTGACGGTGTAAGGAAAGTATATAAGATGTGCAAAACGAATGGGGAACCAGTCTAGCAGCAACTCGAGCCGCATATTGGGAATTCAGTTGACATAAGCGACTTGGACAAAAAGTAGAGTGTTATGACTCAGCGCCCAGGAACGAGCGTCTCGGAAACGGCGGAGATGGCCGAGTGGTCGCGTGTTACTATCGTGAACATCTAGACGTCAGGGTGTTGAAGTCTCCTACCCATCACAGAATGTGGAGGTCGGAGGTTTTTCCGCTCTGTAGACCAGGATAGGAAGACAAGAAGACTGGGTACAGTGCCGAATCAGGGGCAAGTGTTTTGGAGCACACCGTTGGGCACATATTGCTGAAATGGGGTTCTGCCGCAGACGAGTACACGGGTCCCCATTGTTTACCTAGCGACATCGTGTGTTGCGACTGCAGTAGGCACGGGAATTTCGAAACTGAATCGTAGATCTATGGAGATGTGTCAACGTGTTTAATGAATCACGCTTGTAGATACTTCAGATGGGTGGTCCTGCCTGGATTAGCCGTCGTCCTGATGATCGGCTGCTGGCAACATGTAACATACCATGAATGCAGACCGGTGGAGGTTGCTAAGGGCCATTCGTGAGGTCTTCTATGGGCCCTTTGGTAGTAAACGAAGATACCATGACCACTCTGGCCTATGGGAATGTTTTTACTGACCACCTGAATCCCTTAACCCTTAATGTCGTCCCCGATAATGGCATCATCCAGTAGGATAACAATCGGTGTCACGAAAGATGAAGCGTGCTTCACTGATTTGAGATGGATTATATTAAACTCGTGTCGGTATCTTGACCACCGAAAGGGCCTGATCTGAACCCCACGGAAGACATATGGGACGATATCGACTGTCAGTTCCATCCCCAAATGACCACTGGTCCGCAATTTGCAGGAATTGCGTGACATATACATAGACATTTGCTACAACACACCGCCGCAGACCTACCAATGACTTGTCGAAACCGTTCCTTTCACTTTCGCTGCCATATGGCACTCTAAAATTCGCACATCACACCATTTCGCACCAGTACGGAGATGGCCATGATGTCACACCAATGTACTGGATTATGTCGATTGCAGCTGATACCCCTTTATGGTGTCTATTACGTTATAACTTACGTGATGCAAGTATATGCTAATTTAAAGCACCGGTACATTGAAAACAACCCGAAAACGCTTCGTTTTTGGAACAATTTGTTACAATGAAAATTGTGGAGTACTAAATAATGATGATTTAAGGCTATATGTATTTACTGCTTTTCGTATGGTTAATACTGCGTGTTATGAAAGTACGCCGTTCCAAGGCATCGGTACAGTGAAGATTATCAAAATCGCGTCATTCTCGCAAGATTTGTTGGCAGTCAACCCTTAAAAAGAATGTATATGAACTGTCCTTTCTAAAAGTATCTAGGACTTTGTCGTTAGCTTCATAGGTGCATATTTCGGAAGATTTGATATTTTACATGAATAACAGCGCTCTTCGTACGGAAATAATTTCGTTAGATTCTGTACAAATGCTAAGAAATATCGGCTAACTAAATGCTATATAGCTATCTGACAGAGGCTGATGCTTCGCTACGCAATATAATAATAGCTAGCACAGGGAGGAGGGAGTAAATATCCTCTTTAATAGACGCAGTAACGGAGGGCAAAGGTTGCCTAGCCCTGGCGCTTTACCACACACAGGGGCTGGACAAAAACGTGGATAAAGTCCAAGTAACGCACAAGCTTAAACATAAATGCAGATCCTAATGAAGCCAGCAGATTGCGCAGCTGTATTTGACCACGAAAGGCACCTGTGCAGTGCCTTCAGTATTTAAAAGTGTCAGTCATGGCATAACAGTGTTCCCTGTAGTTGTGAATGCGTCGTATCGGAGCTAACTGAATTTGAAAATGGGATAATTGTTGATGCACACATGGTGAGTACTTTCGTAACCAAGCTAGCCGAAGTGTTTGGTGTTTCACAAGGCGCCATACAGAAAATATATAACCCGTACAGGGAAATTGGAATATCATCTGGTAAACCTCAATGCGGACGAATGTGTGTTCAGCGATCGTAACAGACAGTCACTGAAGAGGACTGTGTCGAAATAAGAGAGGACTGCGGAAAACGCTGCTGTAGAACTGAGTGTTGCATTCGTGGACCCTATGAGCAGCACAACAATATGAAGAGAGCTCCAGAGTCAGGGAACTGCTGGGTGAGCTGTAATTTGAAATCCACTCATCAATGATGGAAATGCAAGGCACAGGAGAACGTGGTATCTGCTGTAATGGCGACCATTCCGGTCGCAGGGTGGCTATGAACGAAAGTGTGGCGGGACAGAATGGGAGCGGCCCGCGAACAAACAAGATGGACAAATGGGAAAGGATGGACACGCACAACGACAGACGACCTAGAAAGACACCAAAAACAGCAACACGCAAGAAGCAACGGGATGACAAGCGAAAACCTCTCGATATCAACAACATCCACTCATAAATGGAAACAAGTAAAGTAAACACGATGTCTACAAACGAGACATCGGGAGACTCACACGATTATCAGACTGCCTCTCTGAATTTTTTTTTCTTTCTGTGATTTCATTCCCCTGCCCCATATGGGCAGGGGAGGGCTGTCAGCGGCACAATCCGCCGCTCTTCTGCCGAGTGACATGACAACTAAATCAAGAATAAAATGTACATATAAGACGATAAAAAATGGGAACATAAAACAGAGTAAGGGGAGAAAATGGAGGTAAAAATACACTGACATGGAGACGTTCATGGGGGGGGGGGGGAATAGATAAAAAAGTCACCAGAAAGTTAAAAAACACAGTTGGCGATTCTTAAAACACAAAGAAGACACTGAATGTACATTCACAGGTTAAAAGTCGTCCACAGTATTAAAAACACTCCAGAGCAACACGCTTAAAACCCACTTGGAGCACAAACAATGGAGAATAAAACTGCGAGATGGGACCTACCAAGGGAGAGGATGGAAAAGGAGGGGAGAGCAAGGGGCAGCAGGGGAGGCGGCGGGATCAAGAGAGTAGGGGTGTCAGTGGGTACACTAAGAGGCATGAGACTGGTGGGGCAGGAGATGAAGAGGGAAGACAAGGCAGGAGGGAGTGCAGAGACACTGAAAGGGAATACAAGAGAGGGAGGGGGAGTAGAAGGGGGAAGCCGCTCAGGAGAAGGGAGGGGAGGAGAGGGAGCCCTGAGGAAGAGGCAGGAAGATGGGGGTAGAGTTGGTAGCAAGGATAGATGTCAGGGCGAAGCTCTTCATCCGGAAGGGGTAGATGGTGGAAGTTGTGTTGGGAAAGGAGGCAGAGGGTGTGGAGATGGAGAGAGGGTGGGACACAATGGTAAAGGCACAGCAATGGGTTGGGGGTGGAGATAAAGGGAGACACCAGGGAATGAGGAGGGGTCAATGTGTCGGACAATATATAGTGTGTGGGTGTGTTCAAGGAAAAGGGGAAGGTGGGGGAAGGGGATGAGGTCATAGAGGATGCGTGTGGGGGATGGAAGGCAGATGTGGAAGGCGAGGTGGAGAGCATGGCTTTCTAGGATTTGGAGGGCTTTGTAGAACCGGGGACGGGCGGAAATCCAAGCTACACTGGCATAACAGAGGATAGGGCGGATCAAGGATTTGTAGGTTTGAAGGATGGTGGAAGGATGCAGACCCCATGTCCGGCCAGACAGGAGTTTCAGGAGTTGGAGTCAGTTGTGAGCTTTCTTTGGATGGTAGGGAGATAGGAAGTCCAGGTGAGGTGGCGGTCGAGGGTGAGGCCAAGGTATTTGAGGGTAGGAGTGGGGTGGATAAGACGGCCATAAGTGTGAGGTAGAAATCATGGAGACGAAAGGAGTGGGTGGTGTGGCCTATGATGATCACCTGGGTCTTGGAGGGGTTGATACGGAGGAACCACTGGTTGCACCAAGCAGTGAATTGGTGAAGGTGGGTTTGGAGAGTATGTCGGGACAGTTGAATGGTAGGATAAAGGGCTAGGAAGGAAGTGTCATCAGCAAACTGGAGAAGATGAACAGGGGGAGGGGGGAGGTTTGGGCATATCAGCAGTGTACATGAGATAGAGAAGAGGGGACAGGACAGAGCCTTGGGACACGCCGGCAGAGGGATAGAAAGTACGGGAGTTGGAATTGTGGATAGTCACATAGGAGGGACGATGAGAGAGGAAGGAAGCAACGAGACGGACAAAGTTGATGGGGAGAGTATAGATCTGGAGTTTAAGGAGGAGCCTGGGATGCCAGACATGGTCATAGGCGTTCTGGAGATCAAGGGAAACAAAGACAGTGGAGCAACGGGAGTTAAGTTGGAGGGAAAGAAGATTGGTAAGGTTAAGAAGCTGGTTGTAGGTGGAGAAGGAAGGCTGGAAGCCACATTGGGTAAGGGGAACGAGGTGGTGCTGGTTAAGGTGGCGGTGAATACGGTGAGAGAGGATGGCCACGAAGACCTTACTGAACATGGAGGTGAGGCTGATGGGACGATAGGAAGAGGTATCAGAAGGGTTCTGTTAGGTTTAGGGAACAGCAGGACACAGGAAGTCTTCCACAGGCCGGGGTAAAATCCAGTGGAGAGGAGGACATTGTACAGGGTAGCAAGGACAGTGAGGAAGGATGGGGGGAATTCCTTGAGGTGGCGGTAGGTGACGCCGTCATGACCAGGGGCAGTGTTGTGTTTCGAGTGGAGGGCAAGTGTGATGTCTTGTGCGGTGATGGGAGTGTTGATGTCTAAGGGGGATAACTGATCCAAGTACTGGAAGCTAGGGGCGAGTGGGGGGAGAGAGGTGTCAGTGCAGTCAAGGACAGTAAGGAAGAGGGAGTAATCAAAATAGGGATCGTCAGGAATGGAGAAGACCTCGGAGAGGTGGGAGGCAAAATGGTTAGCCTTACTGATGTTGTCAGGAAAGGGTCGATCGTCATGGAGGATGTGGTAATGCGGGGTGGGATGGCTACCAGTAAGGTGGTGGAAGGGTGACCAGTACTTGGAGGAGAGGGTGGGTGGAGATGAGGTGTGTAAATCTCTGGCGCCAGTCCCAGCGTTTCTTTGCTGTAAGGAGGTTCCGCAAGTGTCACTGTAATTGCCGGTGGCGAGTGAGTGTATCCCGGTAACAGGTGCCGAGGAAGGAGCAGTAGAGCCTGCAGGATTCACGCAGAAGAAGGACGGCCTGTGGAGGGCGTATAGGGCTCTGAGGGTGGATGAGTTTGGCAGGGACATGAGCCTCCACAGCGTCAGTGATGTTCTTCTGAAGGAAGGAAGAGGCATGTGAGATGTCAGCAGGGTGGTGAAAGGTGAGGGGGTGGCTTTCGATCTGTAAGGCAATGGATTCCCGGTAGGCATCCCAATTGGCACGGCGATAGTCATGGGCAGACTTTGGAGGGGTAGCTGGGCGGGTGACTGTAGGGGTGGGATGGGCAGAGGAGAGGGTGAGAAGGACAGGGAGACGGTCCTCTATGAATGAGAAGCAGGCACTTAAATACATGATAGGGTACGTCGCTATTGGATCTGCAGTGGTGCCCTCACATTATACGCGGTCCAGGAGCGCACACAGCTATGGCTTACAGTGCGACGGCTGCAGAGACCTCTAGTGGAAATCGAGGTCCATACCGTCTGTCGCGGATTCGAAAACCGAAGCGCTCTGTACCAGAGTGTCAAAGCCATGAAACGTGGACTAAGGAGCAATGGAAGAAAGTCACTTCGTTGGAAGAGTCTTATTTCATACAATTAAAAATTCTGGCAGAGATTATGCCTGTCTCACGATGTCCCAAGTCTACAACATAGATTGCTTGCTGCCAAGAGTTAAACAGGATGGGGATATGTTCCAAGATGACAGAGCCCCTGGTCACACAGCTCGCATCGTCCAAGACTTGTTTTTTGAACACGAGGACGAACTGTAGCATCTCCCCTGGCCACCGAAGTCATCAGACCTGAATATTATTGAGCCTTTCTGCTCTGCTTGGGAGAGAAGGGTGATTGATCTCTATCCACTTCCATCATCGCAACATTAACTTCTCACTATTTTGTAGGAAAAATGGCACAAGATTTCACTGAAAAACATACAGGATCTATAACTATCAATTCAGTGGCAGGTTTATATGCCAATGGTATTTCTGCATCGTAAGATCTATCGCGTCGATTTTCGTGTACTATTAGGTTGGTGCATCAGTTTGTAGCGTTTTCGTTTTTCATGTTGGTATTCCGATCGCTACGGGTTTATTTATCGACTGTCATTTTTATTTGTGGTTCATTGTTGCTATTTAAGAGAGATTTTGGTCAAAAAAATCGATTTTTCAGAAACATTGTTTTCTTGATCTACACAGTTTAATGTATGTTTTGTACGAATTTTTTCCTGATTGCAGCTTTAGAAATGCCTTTAAAATGTTAAACTGATTAACTCTGCACTGGAGCCCACTCCCACCTCTCCCGACATTTGGGAAACTGCTTGCTTCAGCGGAATTTTGTTAGTGTGAAGGCTATTTTCTTTCGATATCTTTGGCTGACATCTATATTGCTGGCTGACGACTATATCTTTACCTGAAAACTTTCTTGCATGTGGTTTATTTGCGTTTTGGCAATACTAACACATATTAGTAGGTGGACGGTTGAATTCGAAAAACCTGTACATGGAAGTAAGGAATTATGCATAAAGGGTGGTGGAAAAACTGTGGTTAGGAAAAGGAGGTTTCATGGAAATCGGTTCAACAACAAAAAACAGGAAGCAGCTCGAAGTGAAGAACATAAGCTCTCAGTTTCTGCATCGATACTCGGGAGAGGAAAATTGTACAGGTGCGTGAATGATGTTGATATGCATTCCACTGGATTCAGACTTATCTGCTGGGCCATTAAGTTTTTATGTTCGTGTTAGCTGTAAAAATACAGAATGCATGATGGTTGTTGAAGAGAGAAGAGTGAGAATACCATGTTATTTTAAATTAATTTGTAATTCGTATGGCTAGGAATTTTCTTTTTCCTTTTTAAAAAAAAAACTGACACTGGTAACTGTAAAAGCAATTTTAGATTTTCATATGCTCTGAGACGCCTTGGACAGGATAGGGAAGGAGGTAATTTGTGGTGTGTTTTTCTGAACATGCCTCCACCTTGTGCAAGATTTGAAAAAATAAATGAGGAAATGTCTGATGCTGTATGAGATATTGCCAAAGGTTCTATGAGGAAAGCAGTGGAGGAATTGGGGGAAATAAACCATAGCGAAACAGATCCGGGGGTCGATATTCATCACAGTGAATCTCCTACAAGTGTTCCTGACCTGTGTGTGTTTGTATATGGGACCTGGATGAAAAGGTGTCACACATCTCTGTATGAACTTGCATCTATTATTGGCATTGACTTGCGAAACAACTCAAATCACTTAAGAAAGGCAAGTCTTCCGGTCCAGATGGTGTACCGATCAGGTTCCTTTCAGAGTATGCAGACACAATAGCGCCTTTCTTAGCAATCATATACAACCACTCACTTGACGAAAGATCTGTTCCTAAAGACTGGAAAGTAGCACAGATCACACCAATATTAAAGAAAGGAACTAGGAGTAACCCATTGAATTACAGACCCATATCACTGACGTAAATTTGCATTAGGATTTTGGAGTGTATACTGTACTCGAACTTTATGAATCATCTTAAAGAAAAATGACTTATTGATGCATAACCAACACGGATTCAGAAAATATCGTTCTTCTGCAACACAGCTATCTCCATGAAGTAATGCGTGCTGTCGCAAAGGGATCTCAGATCGATTCCAAATTCCTAGATTTCCAGAAAGTTTTTGATACCGTTACTCACAAGCGACTATTAATGAAATTGGGTGCATATGGAGTATCGTCTCAGTTGTGTGATTGGATTCGTGATTTGCTCTCAGAGAGGTCACAGTTAGTAGTGGTGGACGGTAAATCATCGAGCAGAACAGAGGTGATATCTGGCGTTCCGCAAAGTAGTGTCATAGACCCTCTGCTGTTCCTGGTTTACATATATGATTTAGGTGGTAATCTGAACAACCCCCTTAGATTGTTTGCAGATGACGCTGTAACTTACCGTCTAGTAAAATCATCAAACTATCAATTCCAATTACAAAATGATCTAAAGAGAATTTCTGTATGGTTCGAAAAGTGGCAATTGCGACTAAACAAAGAAAAGTGCTAATTCCTCCACATGAGTACTAAAAGAAATCCGAAAAATTTTGGGTATACGATAAATCGCACAAATCTAAGGGCTGCCAATTCGACTAAATACCTAGGAATAGCAATTACGAGTAACTTAAATTGGAAAGACCACATAGATAATATTGTGGGGAAGGCGAAATAAAGACTGCGCTTTGCTGGCAAAACACTAAGAAGATGCTACAAACCCACTAGAGAGACAGTCTACATTACACTTGTCCGTCCTCAGCTGGAATATTGCTGTTCAGTGTGCGATTCTTACCAGGCACAATTGACGGAGGACACCGAAAAAGTGCAAAGAAGGGTAGCTCGTTTCGTGTTATCACGCAATAGGCGTGAGAGTGTCACTGATAGGATACCCGAGTTGGGGTGGCAGTCACTGAAACAAAGGCGGCTTTCTTTCCGGCGAGATCTACTTATGAAATTTCAATCACCAACTTTCTCTTCCAAATGCGAAAATATTTTGTTGACACCCACCTACGTAGAGAGAAATGATTATCATAATAAAATAAGAGAAATCAGAACTCGAACGGAAAGATTTAGGTGTTCCTTTTTCCCAAGCGCCATTCCAGAGTAGAAGAGAAGAGAGATGGTAGAGAAGTAGTATGAAAGTGGTTCAATGAACCCTGTGCCAGGCACTTAAATGTGAATTTCAGAGTGACCATGTAGATGTAGATGTAGATGAAAGTTTTAGATGTAGAAATTATGTCTAAATACTGCCACCAGCGTGCAGCAAGGAAAGTGACGAACAACCAAGACAGTGAGAAACTGGCAAGAAAATAATGCAGTAGCATGCTCTAAAAATTATAGTGGCTGAAGTGGGGGCATGGAGGCTGCTGCAGTTGTGACGATGTCCTCCAGATCTGAGGACAAGTACTGTGTTAGATGTACTAAATAGCTTGGTGATGGGGACTGTTCTTCGTTCGAAGCTGTAAAAGATAAAAGTCCGTACTGTACAACAATAGAAAAGTAAGAATGTGTTGGACACACCCAAAAGAGGCTTGGCGGTAGGCTTCATCGCTTGCTGAAAGAGAAGAAAGGTGAAGTACTTGAGGATGGAAAATCACTAGGAGGAAAAGGCAGGCTTACTCGGAAAGAAATTGATTCTCTTCAGTTATTTTGTGGGAGAGTTATCAGGAAAAACGAACATGATTTAGAGGGAATGAGGCAGGCTGTATGGGTAATTTTTTCCCACAAACTATGCACTGACCAATCACCAATGCACAATCTGTTTCCGAAAGACGATTGTCGTAAGTTCAACAACAAAATGAGACGAATTCACTTAAACGCTCATTATCAGAACTTGTAATGAATGCAATTAAGCTGACATTCAGATTACTTACAAATCCTGATCTATTGAGGGAGTGTCTTCACGAAAAGACGCAAAATGCTAATGAAAGCCTCAGTAATTTAAATTAGATTAGATGCCCAAAAAGGACATTCTGTGGGCTTGAAGTACTCAGACTTGGTGCCTATGATCCACTTTTCTGTTAAAACAACGGAAATAATGCAGAATTGAAGTGCTGAAGAGAGTTGGTATAGATCCTGGTTTGATCACAACAAAAGCATATTACCCCATCGATGAGACCAGGGTCAAAAAAGTTAACAGATCAGTGTCTTACTGCAAATACAGGCCAGGCAGATTCGAAGAGGGGAGAAGAGAAACCTGGAGGATGAGGAGTATCAGAATGGAGGATTTTAAAATTGAGGTACGCTTATTACATGTAGAAGTATGAGAAGAAATTCTGTGAACCTCATATTCCCTGTTCCACATATTTTACGTTATCAGAAAGCTTTTGTCAAAAAGTATATGCGCTAATGCTATGAAATTTTCAGGAACTGTTCGTAATGTGCTGATGTCTCCCTGGAACTAAAAAATACGAGTTCCTGCAATTACATTTTCATTTTTCGATGATTCTATGTAGCAAAATGGTTCATTTTGGACGTGAAAAATTAAAAACTCTGTTAATGACACAATTTAGACCATAAATTAATAACTGTACCTCAGTGGTCATATAACCTTCTCAGGACACTAAATAAAATTTTCAGATTAATTGCACGATTAGAATTTGAGTCATAGTTTTTATAAGAAAAGACAATAAAAAATTACAAACTCAAATTTTAGACACAATATTAATGCTGCATGTTTTATTATATTTTTCCGTTACAACACAACTCTTTTGCTTTACACATGAAAAAGTTTAGATTTGTACATTTATAAATGTTTAAGTTTTCATGTAGTAATTTTGTTACGTGGACAGAGTGAGTGGAGCCTAGAAAATGGAGTGCCGAGTGGGGAAAAGAGGTAATGCTACTGAACAGAGCAAGGCAAGAAAATCTTCTTTTCGTTATAAGGAGGTTCGTTTTGTCACTAGTGACTCTCCACGTTCAGGAAGACTTTTGGGGTTTGATGAAGATCGTTTAAACGCATTAATCCACACTGTTCCACCTCAATAACTGGCAGATGTGCTCATCTGTGATCCTTCCGTCATCGTACGTCACTTGCATGGAGTGGGGAAGGTTAAAAGTCAAGTGTACGGCTACCGCATGATCTAAGCTAAAATCTAAAATATCTGCGCGTGGCCATATGTGAAACTTTGCTTGCTCGTCGTCGATTGTGTGTGTGTGTGTGAAATCTTATGGGACTAAACTGCTAAGGCCATCAGTCCCTAAGCTTACACACTACCTAACCTAAATTATCCTAAGGACAAACACACACACCCATGCCCGAGGGAGGACTCGAACCTCCGCCAGAACCGTCGTCAATTGCCTCATAAACAACACCGGCTATTCCTATGCTGTGTCGAAATTCATGAAATGTATGATGAGATAAAATAAATTATTCAGATAGTGAAGGGAGACGAAAATTTAATAGTCATGGGTGACTGGAATTCGGCAGTAGGAAAAGGGAGAGAAGGAAACATAGTGGGTGAATAAGGATTGGGGGAGAGAAATGAAAGAGGAAGCCGTCTGGTAGAATGTTGAACACAGAATAACTTAATCATAGCTAACACTTGGTTCAAGAAACATAAAAGAAGGTTGTATACATGGAAGAATCCTGGAGATACTAGAAGGTATCAGATAGATTATATAATGGTAAGACAGAGATTTAGGAACCTGGTTTTAAATTGTAAGACATTTCCAGGGGCGGATGTGGACTCTGACCATAGCCTATTAGTTATGAACTGTAGATTAAAACTGAAGAAACTGCAAAATGGTGGGAATTTAAGGAGATGGGACCTGGATAAACTGAAAGAGCCAGAGGTTGTACAGAGTTTCAGGGAGAGCATATGAGAACAATTGACAGGAATGGGGAAAGAAATACAGTAGAAGAAGAATGGGTAGCTCTGAGGGATAAAGTAGTGAAGGCAGCAGAGGATCTACATCTACATCTACATTTATACTCCGCAAGCCACCTAACGGTGTGTGGCGGAGGCACTTTACGTGCCACTGTCATTACCTCCCTTTTCTATTCCAGTCGCGTATGGTTCGCGGGAAGAACGACTGTCTGAAAGCCTCCGTGCGCGCCCGAATCTCTCTAATTTGACATTCGTGAACTCCTCGGGAGGTATAAGTAGAGGGAAGCAATATATTCGATACCTCATCCAGAAACGCACCCTCTCGAAACCTGGCGAGCAAGCTACACCGCGATGCAGAGCGCCTCTCTTGCAGAGTCTGCCACTTGAGTTTGCTAAACATCTCCGTAACGCTATCACGGTTACCAAATAACACTGTGACGAAACGCGCCGCTCTTCTTTTGATCTTCTCTATCTCCTCCGTCAACCCGATCTGATACGGATCCCACATTGATTAGCAATACTCAAGTATAGGTCGAACGAGTGTTTTGTAAGCCATCTCCTTGTTGATGGACTACATTTTCTAAGGACTCTCCCAATTAATCTCAACCCTGTACCCGCCTTACCAACAATTAATTTTATATGATCATTCCACTTCAAATCGTTCCGCACGAATACTCCCAGATATTTTACAGAAGTAACTGCTACCAGTGTTTGTTCCGCTATCATATTATCATACAATAAAGGATCCTTCTTTCTACGTATTCGCAATACATTACATTTGTCTATGTTAATGGTCAGTTGCCACTCTCTGCAGCAAGTGCCTATCCGTTGCAGATCTTCCTGCATTTCGCTACAATTTTCTAATGCTGCAACTTCTCTGTATACTACAGCATCATCCGCGAAAAGCCAAATGGAACTTCCGACACTATCTACTAGGTCATTTATATATATTGTGAAAAGCAATGGTCCCATAACACTCCCCTGTGGCACGCCAGAGTTTACTTTAACGTATGTAGACGTCTCTCCATTGATAACAACATGCTGTGTTCTGTTTGCTAAAAACTCCTCAATCCAGCCACACAGCTGGTCTGATATTCCGTAGGCTCTTACTTTGTTTATCAGGCGACAGTGCGGAACTGTATCGAACGCCTTCCGGAAGTCCAGAAAAATTGCAACTACCTGGGAGCCTGTATCTAATATTTTCTGGGTCTCATGTACAGATAAAGCGATTTGGGTCTCACACGATCGTTGTTTCCTACAGAGTAGATTCTGGGTTTCCAAAAACGACATGATACGCGAGCAAAAAACATGTTGTAAAATTCTACAACAGACCGACGTCAGAGATATGGGTTTATAGTTTTGCGCATCTGCTCGACGACCCTTCTTGAAGACTGGGAGTACCTGTGCTCTTTTCCAATCATTTGGAACTTTCCGTTCCTCTAGAGACTTGCGGTACACGCCTGTTAGAAGGGGGGCAAGTTCTTTCGCGTACTCTGTGTAGAATCGAATCGGTATCCCGTCAGGTCCAGTGGACTTTCCTCTGTTGAGTGATTCCAGTAGCTTTTCTATTCCTTGGACACTTATTTCGATGTCCGCCATTTTTTCGTTTGTGCGAGGATTTAGAGAAGGAACTGCAGTGCGGTCTTCCTCTGTGAAACAGCTTTGGAAAAAGGTGTTTAGTATTTCAGCTTTACGCGTGTCATCCTCTGTTTCAATGCCATCATCATCCCAGAGTGTCTGGATAAGCTGTTTCGAGCCTCTTACTGATTTAACTTAAGACCAGAACTTCCTAGGATTTTCTGTCAAAACGGTACATAGAAATTTACTTTCGAATTCACTGAACACTTCACGCATAGCCCTCCTTACGCTAACTTTGACATCGTTTACCTTCTGTAGTATCAAGTAGGCAAAAAGACGAGGGCTAATAGATATCCTTGGGTAACAGAAGAAATATTGAATTTAATTGATGAAAGGAGAAGACATAAAAACTCAGTAAATGAAGCAGGCAAAGAGGAATACAAACGTCTCAAAAATGAGATCAACAGGAAGTGTAAAATGACTATGCAGGGATGGCTAGAGGACAAATGTATGGATGTAGAGGCTTATCTCACTAGGGTACGATAGATACTGCCTACAGGAAAATTAAAGAGACCTTTGGAGAGAAGACAGCCACTTGTATGAATTTCAAGATCTCAGATGGAAACCCAGTTCTAATCAAAGAAAGGATAGCAGAAAGGTGGAAGGAGTATATGGAGGGTCTATAAAAGGGCGATGTACTTGAGGACAATATTATGGAAATGGAAGAGGAGGTAGATGAAGATGAAATGGTAGATACGATACTGCGTGAAGAGTTTGACAGAGCACTGAAAGACCTGAGTCGAAACAAGGCCCCGGGAGTAGAGAACATTCCATTAGAACCACTGACGGCCTTGGTAAAGCCAGTTCTGACAAAACTCTCCCATCTGGTGAGCAAGGTGTATGAGACAGGTGAAATACCCTCAGACTTCAAGAAGAATATAATAATTCCAATCCCAAAGAAAGCAGGTGCTGACAGATGTGAAAATTACCGAACTATCAGTTTAATAGGTCACAGCTGCAAAATGCTAACGCGAATTCTTTACAGACGAATGGAAAAACTGGTAGAAGCCGACCTCGGCGAAGATCAGTTAGGATTCCGTAGAAATGTTGGAACACGTGAGGCAATACTGACCCTACGACTTATCTTAGAAAATAGATTATGTAAGGCAAACCTACGTTTCTAGCATTTGTAGACTTAGAGAAAGCTTTTGACAATGTTGACTGGAATAATCTCTTTCAAATTCTAAAGGTGGTAGGCGTAAAATACAGGGAGCGGAAGGCTTTTTACAATTTGTACAGAAACCAGATGGCAGTTGTAAGAGTCGAGGGGCACGAAAGGGAAGCATCGGTTGGGAAGGGAGTGCGGCAGGGTTGTAGCGTGTCCCCGATGTTATTCAATCTGTATTTTGAGCAAGCAGTAAAGGAAACAAAAGAAAAATTCGGAGTAGGTATTAAATTCCATGGAGAAGAAGTAAAAACTTTGAGGTTCGCCGATGACATTGTAATTCTGTCAGAGACAGCAAAGGACTTGGAAGAGCAGTTGAACGGAATGGACAGTGTCTTGAAAGGAGGATATAAGATGAACATAAACAAAAGCAAAACGAGGATAGTGGAATGTAATCGAATTAAGTCGGGTGATTCTGAGGGAATTAGATTAGAAAATGAGACACTTAAAGTAGTAAAGGAGTTTTGCTGTTTGGGGAGAAAAATAACTGATGATGTTCGAAGTAGAGATGATATAAAATGTAGACTGGCAATGGCAGGGAAAGCGTTTCTGAAGAAGAGAAATTTGTTAACATCGAGTATAGATTTAAGTGTCAGGAAGTCGTTTCTGAAAGTATTTGTATGGAGTGTAGCTATGTATGGAAGTGAAACATGGACGATAAATAGTTTGGACAAGAAGAGAATAGAAGCTTTCGAAATGTGGTGCTACAGAAGAATGCTGAAGGTTGGATGGGTAGATCACAAAACTAATGAGGAGGTATTGAATAGAATTGGGGAGAAGAGGAATTTGTGGCACAATTTGACATGTTCTGAGGCATCAAGAGATCACAAATTTAGCATTGGAGGGCAGCGTGGAGGGTAAAAATGGTAGAGGGAGACCAAGAGATGACTAGACTACGGAGATGCAGAAGGACGTAGGTTGCAGTAAGTACTGGGAGATGAAGAAGCTTGCACAGGATAGAGTGGCATGGAGAGATGCATCAAACCAGTCTCAGGACTGAAGACAACAGCAACAACATAGTAACAGGTGACGAGAAATATCTTTATGATCTTGTCCGCCCTCTTTTACAATAATGTTGTGCGGTGTTGGATCCTTACCAGACAGGACTGACGGAGTACATCGAAAAACGTCAAAGAAGGGCGTCACTTCCGATAAATGGGAGAGGGTGTCACTGAAATGATGCAGGATTTGGGCTGGACGTCAATAAAAGAAAGGCGTTTTTCCTCGCGACGGAATCTTCTCACGAAATTTCTGTCATTAACTTTCTCCTCCGAATAGGAAAATATTTTGGAGAAACGATCACCATGATACTGGAAATCAGAGCTCGTACGGAAAGATGTAGGTGTTCTTTCTGTCGGAGCTCTAAACGAGATTGGAATAATAGAAAACTGTGAAGGTGGTTCGATGAAGCTTGTGCCAGGCACTTAAATGTGAATTGCAGAGTATCGATGTAGATGTAGAACATATGGAAAAGGAAAGATTGGCTGAGCCCAAATAACGCAGCAGCCCCCCCCCCCCACAAAAACCTGCACGCATCCACAAAAGATAATGATATGTGCCTGCTGGAACAGCTACGTTGTGGTGTTCTACGAATTGATTCCCCGAGGTATAGCTATCTTTGCTGACGTTTATTGTGAACAGCTGAGACGTTTTACTGACGCAGTCAACAACTGCGAACAGTAAGACTGCGTGAAACTATTCTACAGCAGGACAACTACCGCCAGTAATCTGCTAAATTGATAAAAACATTATACACGAGTTGGTCTGGAAAGTAATTTCGTACCCACCTTATGCATCTCATCTTGTATCCTCAGATTTTCGTCTTTTACACTCTCTGTCAAAGAACCTCCAAGAAACTTCCTTTCCGGACGAGAATGCGCTCCGATATGACAGGGCCAGTTCTTCGCCTCAAGAGCATGTTATTTCTACAGTCGCGGAATCGACAAGTTATCGTAGCGTTGTAAATAGCAAAGGAGAGTACAACGTTGATGACTGAAGTCTCTGTTATGTGTATCTGCTGTGTTTATTAAAATTACGGCAAAACGCAACGAACTTACAGGGTGGCGCACGAAATGTGTTACCAATTGTTTCTTTCACAATTTACGACGCAGATTAGATATCCCGCTGGGATCTCTACAACATAGTACCAGCGCAGCTATGAAAAACAAATGAGTTACGAAATGGCCTGTAATTCACGATACTGCCGCTAGGAGACTAGTAAGCAGCAGTGGCTCACAATGGAAGACTGACGACATAGCGACGATCGGCAATTGTGTTACTTTTTCATGAAACGAAAAGCCTTGTTGTGACAGAGGCGTTTTCGACAACAGTTTAACACACGATGGGTCCCTTGCAAGGAGACCATCCACAGGTTGTACGATAAATTTTTACAGGAAGGAACAGTATAGGAAGCAAAGTGACCTTGGCCTAAGCCTGTTTGTTCGCTGGAGAATATTGAAGCGGTACGAGTTGCTGTACAGAGAAGTGCCGGGAAATCGTGTAGAAAGGCAGCAGTGCAACTGGGAATATCCAGACGCTCCGTTCAACGCATTCTTAAAAGTGACTTCCATATGTACCCATACAAGATGACCTGTGCACAGAAGCTCGCTGAAGAACACAAGCAGCAGAGACTACTGTTTGCTCAGTGGGCGGAGGATAGGGAAGAAAGTCTCAACAACGCTTGGACTTCAGACGAGGCGCATTTTCATTTAGACGGTGTGGTTAACAAACAAAATGTACGCATTTACGCCACTGAAAACCCACAAGTGCTTCATGAACGACAACATTATGCTCTAGGATTACAGCGTGGGCAGAAATTTCCAGTCACGGACTTAATGGACCCTTTTTCTTTGAAGAAACTGTGAACAGCGAACGTTATTTGAGCATGCTTCGCAATAGCTTCATTCCACAGCTTCTTGCTACTGCCTTGCCCCTCAACACGCAGTGGTTCATGCAAGATGGAGCAGGGCCATATACTGCAAACACTGTGTTGGAGTTTTTACACAAGCATTTCGACATGTGGATCATTTCACTCAGGTTTCCAGGTCCATTCAATGACGGACAAACTTGGCCCCCCAATAGTCCAGACCTCAATCCATGTGACTTTTTTCTTTGGGGGTACCTAAAGGAAAAAATTTTCCTAAAATTTCCACGTGATTTAACGGAGCTCAGAAGACTTATTCATCAAGCTTGCAGTGAAATTACGGAAGACATGTGCCGTAGGGTAATCACTAACTTCAGTGTTCGTTTGAAGAAAGTTAGGAAACGAAATGGTGGACATACTGAGCATGTGCTGAGTTAGAACAAATCTCCATGGACGTCTCTTTATTGTAGTATATGTTCCGTTCAGATTGTATTGATAATAAAGTTTATATCCAAAAACAAAATGGTAACACATATCGTGTGCCACCCTGTATGCTGTAACCCAGTAACTTCGTGATTAGCGCGCCAGCAACCGAGGCTGGAGGGCGATGCAGTCGTAAATTACGTTGAGCAGCGCTTTGCGTGTCGTGTCCCAGCTCCTTTCTGCACCAGCCCCATTAGAGATCAGACCTGGAGTGCTTCACGATGAGAGACTCGTCCCGTGTAAATACAATTTTTACAGGTAGGTACCTGCCGACTGGAGATGGTGAGCGGGTGCGGCCGGAGGATCCAGAGGACGCCCTCACTGCAGGGCGGCCTGGTGAGCGAGCCGCAGTAGGAGAGGTAAGACTGCTCCATCGGCGGCGACAGCCAGTCCAGCGGAAAGGGCAGCAGCTGCGCGGAGCAGCCGGGACGCCTCACCTGGTGCAGCGCCTGCACCACCGGGTCCAGGTACGGGTTGTCCTCCATGACCGCCTGTACAACGCAAGGCACGGCTCTGGCTCCACTTGTTGCTGAAGTATAACAAAGGCTTAGATTCTGGTGCTATTTCCCTATAACAATGGCAACTACAGGATGGACCATAGACGTCTGCGCAGATAAGAAAAATGATATTTGCATCCGCAATTCCGTTATCCGCATCAGCAGTTCCTTATCCGGATCCGCATCCTGAGGTATTACAGTTTTATGAAGCCATTTAAACCGCCACTGCTCTGAGAAAAGGCATCTGTCTGCCTGAATTTTCTTCTGCTGAAGTCTGTACTCGCACGTGATGCGGATTAATGGTGAACGTCCTTCAACGGCAGTAATGTTGTATCTCATTAAAACCTCTTTTCTTCATATGATAGAGGCACGGAACGTATTTACTTCTTATTTATGTAGAAAACAATCTGATGAGAAGAAATTTCGTATCTGATTTCTAACATTTTACGCATGGGTCTCACAGTTTAGATAACCGTGTTTTAATACAATATTTACTGCATTTTCTTGATACGGACAGCAGATAATAACATACTGTCGCATCTACAGAAACATATTTTGCGAATATTTCAGTAGAACAGGCAATAAGAAGTCAAACGTAGTCGTGTCACAAATTGCCCTATTTTGCAAACTGTTAAATGCTAGTAGCAAAGTTGGTTTATCTTACACTACAGAACAAAAAAAAAAAAAAAAAACAACTGGTACACTGGCCTAACATCGTGTAAGGCTCCCACGCGAGCACGCGGAAGTGCCGCAAAATGGTTCAAATGGCTCTGAGCACTATGGGACTCAACATCTTAGGTCATAAGTCCCCTAGGACTTAGAACTACTTAAACCTAACTAACCTAAGGACATCACACACACCCATGCCCGAGGCAGGATTCGAACCTGCGACCGTAGCAGTCCCGCGGTTCCGGACTGCAGCGCCAGAACCACTAGACCACCGGAAGTGTCGCAACAGGACATGACATGCACTCGACTAATGTCTGAAGTAGTGCTGGAGGGCGAAGTAACACCATGCGTCCTGCAGGGCAGTCCATAAATCCGTAAGAGTACGAGAGGGTAGAGATCTCTTGTAACAGCACGCTGCTGAGTTATGCTCAAATATGTTCATCTCTGGGACTCTGGTGGCCAGCGGAAGTGTTTAAACTCAGAAGAGGAGTTGGAGCCTCTCTGTAGCAATTCTGGACGTGTGTGATGTCGCATTGTCCTGCTGGAATTGTCCAAGTCCGTCAGAATGCATAATGGACGTGAATGGATGCAGGTGATAAGACAAGCTGCTTGAGTACACTACTTATCACTAAAATTGCTACACCACGAAGATGACGTGCTACAGACGCGAAATTTAACCGACAGGAAGAAGATGCTGTGATATTCATATGATTAGCTTTTCAGAGCATGCACAAAAGGTTGACGCCGGTGGCGACACCTACAACATGCTGACATGAAGAAAGTTTGCAACCGATTTCTCATACTCAAACAGCAGTTGACCGGCGTTGCCTGGTGAAAAGTTGTTGTGATGCCTCGTGTAAGGAGGAGAAATGCGTACCATCACGTTTCTGACTTTGATAAAGGTCGGACTGTAACCTATCGCTATTGCGGTTTATCGTATTGCGACACTGCGGCTCACGTTGGTCGAGATCCAATGACTGTTAGCACAATATGGAATCGGTGGGTTGAGGAGGGTAATACAGAAAGCCGTGCTCGATCCCAATGGTCTCGTATCACTAGCAGTCGAGATGACAGGCATCTTATCCGCACGGCTGTAACGGATCGTGCAGCCACGTCTCGATCCCTGAGTCAACAGATGGGGACGTTTGCCAGACAACAACCATCTGCACGAACAGTTGGACGACGTTTGCAGCAGCATGGACTATCAGCTAGGAGACCATGGCTGCGGTTACACTTAACGCTGCATCACAGACAGAAGCGCCTGCGATGGTGCACTCAACGACGAACCTGGGTGCACGAATGCCAAAACGTAATTTTTTCGGATGAATCCAGGTTCTGTTTACAGCATCATGATGGTCGCATCCGTGTTTCGCGACATTGTGGTGAACCCATATTGGAAGCGTGTATTCGTCATCGCCATACTGGCGTATCACCCGGCGTGATGGTATGGGGTGCTATTGGTTACTCATCTTGGTCACCTCTTGTTCGCATTGACGGCACTTCGAACAGTGGACGTTGCATTTCAGATTTGTTACGACCCGTGGCTCTACCATTCATTCGGTCCCTGGAAACCCTACATTTCAGCAGGATAATGCACGACCGCATGTTGCAGGTCCATTACGGGCCTTTCTGGATACAGAAAATGTTCGACTGCTGCCCTGGCCAGCACATTCTCCAGATCTCTCACCAATTGAAAACGTCTGGTCACAATACGCCACTCACTATTCTTGATGAACTGTGGTATCATGTTCAAGCTGCATGGGCAGCTGTACCTGTACACGCCATCCAAGCTCTGTTTGACTCAATGGCCAAGCGTATCAAGGCCCGTTATTACGACCAGAGGTGGTTGTTCTGGGTACTGATTTCTCAGGATCTATGCACCCAGATTGCGTGAAAATGCAATCACATGTCAGTTTTAGTATAATATATTTGTCCAATTAATACCCATTTATCATCTACATTTCTTCTTGATATAGCAATTTTAATGGCAAGTTGTGTACGTGTCACCCGTCAGAGTCGTATCTACACAGGTCAGGGGTCCCATATCACTCAAACTGCACACGCTGCACACCATTACAGAGCCGGCAGCAGCTTGAACAGTCCCCTGCTGACATGCAATGTCCATGGATTTTTGAGGATGCCTCCATACACGTCCATCCGATCGGTAGAATTTGAAACGAGACTCGTCAGACCAAGAAACATGTTTCCAGTCGTCACCAGTGCAATGTCAGTGTTGAACGACCCAGGCGACGCGTAAAACTTCGTGTTGTGCAGTCTTCAAGGGTACACTGTTGCCATATCGATGATGTTCCGTCGAATAGTTCGCACGCTGACACTTGTTAATGGCACAGCACTGAAATCTGCAGCAATTTGCAGAAGGGCTGCACTCTGTCACATTGAACGAGTCTCTTCGGTCGTCGTTGGTCCCGTTTTGGCATGATCTTTTTCCGGCCTCAGCGATGTCGGAGATTTGATATTTTACAGGATTCCTAATATTCACGGATTACTCCCGAAATGCTCTTACGGCAAAAGTCCCTAATTTATCGCTACCTAAGAGTTGCTATGTCGCATCGCTTGTGCGCCGACTATAACACCACGTTCAAACTCACTTAACTTTTGATAATCTGCCATCGTAGCTGCAGTAGTCGATCTAACAATTGCTCCAGATACTTGTTGTCTTATATAGGCGTTGCCGACCGCAGCGCCGTATTCTGCCTGTTTAGATATCTCTGTATTTGAATACGCATGTCTATACCAGTTCCTTTGGCGCTCCAGTGTTCTTACATCGGTACGATATTTCAATATTGTGTCGACGTGTTACTTTCCTCATTGTCGCAAGCACTGTATTGTATACTTCTCAATATACTAATAAAAACGTTGACAGATTCACAGCTTTCATACAGAACATTATTTATGGCGTATGTGATTCACTAACAGCAGTGAGATTATGCAAAGAAAATTGAAAAAATAGGTAACGCTAGTTATCACGTTGTAGTGGCCTTCCAAAATTGCATAACTGAATTCCATTACGGCAAATATAACATTAATTCGATTTAAGGCAGCTGCTTGTAGGAAGGAAACAAAATGCGCATTTAAAAACGTGAAAATCCTGGGGGAAGAACATGTAGCCATATTTAGTACCAGCGGCTGTTAACAACAGATAAAGCCTTTTCCAGGGCGCTGCACAGTCAAACTTTCGAAGTGGTACTCCACAATCAGAAATAATAAAAAAAGCTGTTGGAAACTGCAGTGAAAAGTCTTGCAGCAATTCACGCTTCTTTAGAAAAGTAGACGTCTGGTTGTGAACAATCAAATGGGTAGGGAGGGATACCGTGGAGCACTGTGGCTTGTTACGAACAATCGAAATGTGCCTGCACGGTTGAGTCTTGTGATCTGTCACATGTGCCTCACGTGATCGCCGACCTATATACGGCCGTCGCCGGAGGAAACACGCTTCCGCTTTATCTGAACCGAGCAAATATTCCAAGAATCCTCATAGCCTTCAGGTAACATTATAGCAGACTTGTGGAGCCAACTGATGTAATTTCGTTCACTGTCCGCACGTAACGCAGTTTTACCAAAAGCGTATTATAAACTTGTTATTGTCCTTTAATTTTTAAGTACTGAGAAACTATTGTGGATACCCGCAAATAACCCGCAGATACCTGCAACCGCGCACGCTTTTTATTCGTAAGGCAGCAATTACTGCGGAATTCCGCGGATATAATCTACATCTACATCTACATCTACATCTACATCTACATCTATACTCCGCGAGCCACCTTACGGTGTGTGGCGGAGGGTACTTATTGTACCACTATCTGATCCCCCCTTCCCTGTTCCAGTCACGAATTGTGCGTGGGAAGAACGACTGCTTGTAAGTCTCCGTATTTGCTCTAATTTCTCGGATCTTTCGTTGTGATCATTACGCGAGATATATGTGGGCGGTAGTAATATGTTGCCCATCTCTTCCCGGAATGTGCTCTCTCGTAATTTCGATAATAAACCTCTCCGTATTGCGTAACGCCTTTCTTGAAGTGTCCGCCACTGGAGCTTGTTCAGCATCTCCGTAACGCTCTCGCGCTGACTAAATGTCCCCATGACGAATCGCGCTGCTTTTCGCTGGATCATGTCTATCTCTTCTATTAATCCAACCTGGTAAGGGTCCCATACTGATGAGCAATACTCAAGAATCGGACGAACAAGCGTTTTGTAAGCTACTTCTTTCGTCGATGAGTCACATTTTCTTAGAATTCTTCCTATGAATCTCAACCTGGCGCCTGCTTTTCCCACTATTTGTTTTATGTGATCATTCCACTTCAGATCGCTCCGGATAGTAACTCCTAAGTATTTTACGGTCGTTACCGCTTCCAATGATTTACCACCTATGGCATAATCGTACTGGAATGGATTTCTGCCCCTATGTATGCGCATTATATTACATTTATCTACGTTCAGGGAAAGCTGCCAGCTGTCGCACCATGCATTAATCCTCTGCAGGTCTTCCTGGAGTACGTACGAGTCTTCTGATGTTGCTACTTTCTTGTAGACAACCGTGTCATCTGCAAATAGCCTCACGGAGCTACCGATGTTGTCAACTAAGTCATTTATGTATATTGTAAACAATAACGGTCCTATCACGCTTCCTTGCGGTACTCCCGAAATTACCTCTACATCTGCAGATTTTGAACCGTTAAGAATGACATGTTGTGTTCTTTCTTCTAGGAAATCCTGAATAGTCCATGGTCACTGACGATGGCCATCTTAAAAGGTGATTGGATTCATGACTCCCCTGGATATATAAGACACCATGCATAGCTGATGTAATCGACAGATATGGAGTTAACATCACGGGAACCGGAAGTGTTACAGGGACGTTATTGTTTACAATATCAACGATTTAGTGAGTAACGTTGAATAGGCTGTGAGACTGCATGTGGAAGATGCTGTTGGCTGTAGGAAGAGAGCAGCGCGAAGAAGCTCAAGCGAAGTGCAGGAAGACTTGCAGAAGATCATTGATTGGTGTAAGGATTCGAACTTGATCCTGAACGTAAATAAATGTAGCGTATAGCCGGTAGCAAATAAGTAGGCGAAGAAATCAACTGCTATGATAATTCCTGGCAGATTAAAACTGTGTGCCCGACCGAGACTCGAAATCGGGACCTTTGCCGGTCGCGGGCAAGTGCTCTACCATCTGAGCTACCGAAGCACGACTCACGCCCGGTCCTCACAGCTTTACTTCTGCTAGTATCTCGTCTCCTACCTTCCAAACTTTACAGAAGCTCTCCCGAGTTCGAGTCTCGGTCGGGCACACAGTTTTAATCTGCCAGGAGTTTCATATCAGCGCACACTCAGCTGCAGAGTGAAAATCTCATTCTGGAAATCAACTGCTCTTCGTCTACACTTTTGGTGACGGGTCACAGGAAACATCAGCTATTGCAAATACATAGGGGTAACCATTCACGGCGACTAAAATTGGAATGACAGTTTGAAACAGATAGTAGGAAAAACTCATAACACGTGGAGATCCAGTGCGAGAGTGTAAAGGTAAACTAACCGAATCACGAAAGAAGTGGCTTACAAAACTCTTGTTCAGCCGAGTCCAGAGTCTTGTTCATCTTTGAAGTTGTATTCACAGAAGAATAGAGAAGATCTAATCAACGGCTTCGTTTCATTACTGGGCCGTTTAGTTTCGTGTAGAGTGCGTTATGGAAATGCTGAACAATCATTAGTAGTAGACGCAACAAGTGTGATGATGTGTATCACGGAGAAGTTTACTGCTGAAATTCTTAGAACTTATGCTCCAAGAAGAGTCTGGAAATGGTTTAATTATTTCCATATTCATCTAGCTAAATGATTTGACGAAAAGATGAGATATATTAGAGCTTATACAGGGTTGTATCGACAGAGCTGCTTCTTGCGTATCATTCGTGAATGCAGCGCAGAGGTGGCGAAAAGATAAAACACCAGAATTTCCCTCGATCACGCACTTAAGGTGGTTTGTAGAGTATAGATATGGATATAGATTTGGATTTAGGTGTAAATGTAGATGTAAAAGCCACTGCAAGCTTTAGCACACACGGAGTAAAGTAGTGAACAACAAGCAGCATCACTCACGAATAAAACATTATCTGACGCCAAAAGACAGGATGTTGGTGTGTTGGAGACAGCATGTAGGGCCGGTTGTCTGAAGAGCAATTATTTTCTCCCTAAAATCTGCTGGTTATTTTACATACACTGAGATGACAAAACTCATGGGATACTTCCTACTATCATGTCGTACCTCCTTTTACCCGGCGTAGTGCGACATCTCGATGTGTCATCGACTCAGCAAGTCGTTCGAAGTCCCCTGCTGAAATACTGAACCATGCTGTCTCTATGGCCGACAGTAATTGTGAAAGTTTTGCCGTTGCAGGATTTTCTACATGAACTGACCTCTCGATTTTGTCCCATATATGATCGATGGGGCTCATGTCGGACGAGCTGGGTGGTCAAATGATTCGCTCTAACTGTCCAGAATGTTCTGACATGGCGCACTGTCACCCATAAAAATTCCATCTTTGTTTGGGAACATGAAGTCCATGAAAGGCTATCCGAAACAACAGTCTCCACGTAGTCACATAATTAAGGGTAACTGTCCAGCCTCATCACACACATGTAGCTTTGCTTTATCAATCGCCCTTCAATGACAGATAGACCAAAGAGCGTATGGGGATGTAAGAGTCTTAAGTGAAATTACGGAACAATATAACACATGTTCCGTAGACTAATGGAGAAGAATGTATTCATACATTCATCATTGTTAGCGGTAGTAGATATGTGTCATTTGCGTCAGTCTGCGTCACAAAAACGGAATACCATTTTTTAACCAGAAAAATACCTGTGATGGTGTTGGTGTTAGTGGTTCATTCATGTTCCTCGTTTTTCTGTTGTACGTCCCCCTTAGTAGCTGAGTGGTCAGAGTATCTGACTATCATTGGGAGGGTCCAGATGAAATTCTCCGTAGTGCTTTTGGCTCGTCGAGAGAACTGGAAAAGGATGCTCTCATACTCAAGACGCTAGCTGGGTAGCTGTTTGAGTGAGAATTTGTGACTCCACACTCTGGGAAGCTGACAGAGGCTGCTGGAGCATTCTGCTTACTCTGTATCACATTCGTGTATTGCCTTTGGCGTAATGTGATTGAGCAGCCGCTCGGAACACAATGACGTGTCAGGGTAGTAAAACAGAGATAGCATCTCCTTTGTTCGTGCTTTACTGGGTTACGATTTCCCTATTTTTTTGATGATTGAACCTACAGTACTTTTTTTAATTAATTTGCTTCTTGTCGTTTTGCTTCCATTCCGCCGTATCGTTACGAAAAGTAGATTAATTTTAAAAAACCATGTGAGTACGTTAACTGCAAGCGATGTCATGGTACGTGTCTCTCTCTCACTTCTATGACTTGCATATGTTGTTGTTGTTGTGGTCTTCAGTCCTGAGACTGGTTTGATGCAGCTCTCCATGCTACTCTATCCTGTGCAAGCTTCTTCATCTCCCAGTACCTACTGCAACCTACATCCTTCTGAATCTGCTTAGTGTATTCATCTCTTGGTCTCCCTCTACCATTTTTACCCTCCACGCAGCCCTCCAATTCTAAATTTGTGATCCCTTGATGCCTCAAAACGTGTCCTACCAACCGGTCCCTTCTTTTTGTCAAGTTGTGTCACAAACTCCTCTTCTCCCCAATTCTATTCAATACCTCCTCGTTAGTTATGTGATCTACCGATGTAATCTTCAGCATTCTTCTGTAGCACCACATTCCGAAGGCTTCTATTCTCTTCTTGTCCAAACTACACTCCTGGAAACTGAAATAAGAACACCGTGAATTCATTGTCCCAGGAAGGGGAAACTTTATTGACACATTCCTGGGGTCAGATACATCACATGATCACGCTGACAGAACCACAGGCCCATAGACACAGGCAACAGAGCATGCACAATGTCGGCACTAGTACAGTGTATATCCACCTTTCGCAGCAATGCAGGCTGCTATTCTCCCATGGAGACGATCGTAGAGATGCTGGATGTAGTCCTGTGGAACGGCTTGCCATGCCATTTCCACCTGGCGCCTCAGTTGGACCAGCGTTCGTGCTGGACGTGCAGACCGCGTGAGACGACGCTTCATCCAGTCCCAAACATGCTCAATGGGGGACAGATCCGGTGATCTTGCTGGCCAGGGTAGTTGACTTACACCTTCTAGAGCACGTTGGGTGGCACGGGATACATGCGGACGTGCATTGTCCTGTTGGAACAGCAAGTTCCCTTGCCGGTCTAGGAATGGTAGAACGATGGGTTCGATGACGGTTTGGATGTACCGTGCACTATTCAGTGTCCCCTCGACGATCACCAGTGGTGTACGGCCAGTGTAGGAGATCGCTCCCCACACCATGATGCCGGGTGTTGGCCCTGTGTGCCTCGGTCGTATGCAGTCCTGATTGTGGCGCTCACCTGCACGGCGCCAAACACGCATACGACCATCATTGGCACCAAGGCAGAAGCGACTCTCATCGCTGAAGACGACACGTCTCCATTCGTCCCTCCATTCACGCCAGTCGCGCCACCACTGGAGGCGGGCTGCACGATGTTGGGGCGTGAGCGCAAGACGGCCTAACGGTGTGCGGGACCGTAGCCCAGCTTCATGGAGACGATTGCGAATGGTCTTCGCCGATACCCCAGGAGCAACAGTGTCCCTAATTTGCTGGGAAGTGGCGGTGCGGTCCCCTACGGCACTGCGTAGGATCCTACGGTCTTGGCGTGCATCCGTGCGTCGCTGCGGTCCGGTCCCAGGTCGACGGGCACGTGCACCTTCCGCCGACCACTGGCGACAACATCGATGTACTGTGGAGACCTCACGCCCCACGTGTTGAGCAATTCGGCGGTACGTCCACCCGGCCTCCCGCATGCCCACTATACGCCCTCGCTCAAAGACCGTCAACTGCACATACGGTTCACGTCCACGCTGTCGCGGCATGCTACCAGTGTTAAGGACTGCGATGGAGCTCCGTATGCCACCGCAAACTGGCTGACACTGACGGCGGCGGTGCACAAATGCTGCGCAGCTAGCGCCATTCGACGGCCAACACCGCGGTTCCTGGTGTGTCCGCTGTGCCGTGCGTGTGATCATTGCTTGTACAGCCCTCTCGCAGTGTCCGGAGCAAGTATGGTGGGTCTGACACACCGGTGTCAATGTATTCTTTTTTCCATTTCCAGGAGTGTAGTTATCGTCCATGTTTCTCTTCCATACATGGCTACACTCCATACAAATACTTTCAGAAACGACATCCTGACACTTAAATCTATACTCGATGTTAACAAATTTCTCTTCTTCAGAATCGCGTTCCTTGCCATTGCCAGTCTACATTTTATATCCTCTCTACTTCGACCATCATCAGTTATTTTACTCCCTAAATAGCAAAACCCCTCTACTACTTTAAGTGTCACAATTCCTAATCTAATTCCCTCAGCATCACCCGATTTAATTCGACTACATTCCATTATCCTCGTTTTGCTTTTGTTCATGTTCATCTTATATCCTCCTTTCAAGACACCATCCATTCCGTTCAACTGCTCTTCCAAGTCCTTTTCTGTCTCTGACAGAATTACAATGTCATCGGCGAACCTCAATGTTTTTATTACTTCTCCATGGTTTAATACCTACTCCGAATTTTTCTTTGGTTTCCTTTACTGCTTGCTCAATATACAGATTGAATAACGTCGGGGAGAGGCTACAACCCTGTCTGACTCCCTTCCCAACGACTGCTTTCCTTTCATGCCCCTCGACTCTTATAACTGCCATCTGGTTTCTGTACAAATTGTAAATAGCCTTTCGCTCCCTGTATTTTATCTCTGCCACCTTCAGAATTTGAAAGAGCGTATTCCAGTTAACATTGTCAAAAGCTTTCTCTAAGTCTACAAATGCTAGAAACGTAGGTTTGCCCTTCCTTAATCTTTCTTCTAAGATGAGTCGTAAGGTTAGTATAGCATCACGTGTTCCAACATTTCTACGGAATCCTAACTGATCTTCCCCGAGGTCCGCTTCTGCCAGTTTTGCCATTCGTCTATAAAGAATTCGTGTTAGTATTTAGCAGCTGTGACTTATTAAACTGATAGATCCGTAATTTTCACATCTGTCAACACCTCCTTTATTTGGGATTGGAATTATTATATACTTCTTGAAGTCTGAAGGTATTTCGCCTGTCTCATACATCTTGCTCAGAAGATGGTAGAGTTTCTCCATGACTGGCTCTCCCAAGGCCGTCAATAGTTCTAATGGAATGTTGTCTACTCCCGGGGCCTTGTTCCGACTCAGGTCTTTCAGTGCTCTGTCAAACTCTTCACGCAGTATCTTATTTCCCATTCTTCTTCATCTACATCCTCTTCCATTTCCATAATATTGTCCTCAAGTACATCGCCCTTGTATAAACCCTCTATATACTCCTTCCACATTTCTGCCTTCCCTTCTTTGCTTAGAGCTGGGTTTCCATCTGAGCTCTTGATGTTCATACAAGTGGTTCTCTTCTCTCCAAAGGTCTCTTTAATTTTCCTGTAGGCAGTATCTATCTCACCCCTAGTGAGATAAGCCTCTACATCCTTACATTTGTCCTCTAGCCATCGCTGCTTAGCCATTTTACACTTCCTGTCGATCTCATTTTTGAGACGTTTGTATTCATTTTTGCCTGCTTCATTTACTGCATTTTTATATTTTCTCCTTTCATCAATTACATTCAATATTTCTTCTGTTACCCACGGATTTCTATTAGCCCTCGTCGTTTTACCTACTTGATCGTTTGCTGCCTTCACTACTTCATCCCTCAGAGCTACCCATTCTTTTTCTACTGTATTTCTTTCCCCCATTCCTGTCAATTGTTCCCTTATGCTCTCCCTGCAACTCTGTGCAACCTCTGGTTTAGTCAGTTCATCCAGGTCCCATCTCCTTAAATTAGCACCTTTTTGTCGTTTCTTCAGTTTTAATCTACAGCTCATACCCTATAGATTGTGGTCAGAGTCCACACCTGCCCCTGGAAATGTCTTACAATTTAAAACCTGGTTCTTAAATCTCTGTCTTGCCATTATATAATCTATCTGATACCTTTTAGTATCTCCAGGATTCTTCCATGTATACAACCTTCTTTTATGAGTCTTGAACCATGTGTTAGCTATGATTAAGTTATTCTCTGTGCAAAATTCTACCAGACGGCTTCCTCTTTCATTTCTCTCCCTCAATCCTTATTCACCCACTATGTTTCCTTCTCTCCCTTTTACTACTGCCGAATTCCAGTCATCCATGACTATTAAATTTTCGTCTCCCTTCACTATCTGAATAATTTCTTTCATCTCATCATACATTTCATCAATTTCTTTATCACCTGCAGAGCTACTTGGCATATAAATTTTTACTACTGTAGTAGGCATGGGCTTTGTGTCTATCTTGGCCACAATAATGCGTTCACTATGCTGTTGGTAGTAGCTTACCCGCACTTCTATTTCTTTATTCATTATTAAACCTACTCCGGCATTACCCCTATTTGATTTTGTATTTATAACCCTGTATTCACCTGACCAAAAGTTTTGTTCGTCCTGCCACCGAAGTTCACTAATTCCCACTATATATAACTTAAACCTATCCATTTCCCTTTTTAAATTTTCTAACCTACCTGCCCGAATAAGGGATCTGTCATTCCACGCTCCGATCCGTACAACGCCAGTTTTCTTTCTCCTGATAACGACGTCCTCTTGAGTAGTCCCCACCCGGAGATCCGAATGGGGGACTATTTTACCTCCGGAATATTGTACCCAAGAGGACGCCATCATCAGTTAATCATACTGTAAAGCTGCATGCCCTCGGGAAAAATTACGGCTGTAGTTTCCCCTTGCTTTCAGCCGTTCGCAGTACCAGCACAGCAAGGTCGTTTTGGTTAATGTTACAAGGCCAGATCAGTCAATCATCCAGACTGTTGCCCCTTGCATATAGATCTCGCAAAGTATTATTAACTTCCCCTACGTATGTTCGTCCACCTTAGAAGTACTTAGGTCACGTTATCACTAGCTGTTTCCCTTGCGTTCCTTTTAGTCTTTACATTTATTTTTGAACTGCTGTAGTTTCAGCTATAAATGTGTCTAGTGCCTAAATCAAAGAAATAATTTACGTTCTTTCAATTAACAGGAGTACAGAAACGTACCCAAAAAACAACTTGTGTCTCCAACAACCTCACGTTTAATGAATTAAGCGTACTCGAAGACAAGTGTGTGTAAAATGGACAAAGCCTGGGGTATGAAATAAAAGCATATGGATTTACTCGAAATCTTTACATTCGTATTATACCACCAACAGTTGTGTCATATTGGAGGTAAGAGGGTGATTTTCTCTAAGACGGCTAAGCTGCCTAAATTTTCCCGAATAGTAAAGTACCGTAATGAATATATCACTTTTGTCAGTTTAGTAGAGTATATGGATAAGATGCCGGGTTATTTTACCTATTCGTGTATTACAAAATTCTCCATATAGATATGGAAGCATGTGGAAAGCTAAGTAAAAAATGTTACACTTTACTCTCACCTGCTGCAACTAATGCGTTGCTTGAATTTGCTAACATTTCAAGACAGAGTTGTATTCCATCGTTCTTGTACGTCTACTTTACGAGTAGCTTGACGCACGTTCTCTGCAGGTAGGATGATTAATATTCTGAGAACGTTCTATAGAGTGAACATTAATAAAACCGACAAACAGCAGGAACGGATTCCTGACTGGAAATGGAGGAAAAATTATTCGAGGAACATATGTGCGGAAACGGACACTGAGCGGGCAACGACAACAAATCTTCCCGGAACAAAATATCATGCTGTAGCGCATCCACGTCACAACAGATGTACAAAGTGGCCCCCAGGGGATACAGAACACACGTTCGCACATCGCATCGTGGATTGCCGCATTCTTTAGTACGTTCTGGCCTTTCTCGAATAGCGTCAAAGGTGTCGTCAAGACGCTGTTGAAGGGTCTGCATATCAGGAAATGGCTCAGTATACGCAAAGCATATCAGATGCCCCCAGAAGTAGAAATCCACGGTCTTAATTCCGGTGATCTAACAGGTCATCATACAGGGCCTCCGCGTCCTATGCGATGTCCGGGGAAGAAGTTCTTGAGGTCTCGGCGAACTGTAATACGAGCCAGCCGCTGTTGGCGAGCGGTTCTAGGTGCTGCAGTCCAGAACCACGCGGCTGCTACGATCGCGGGTACGAATCCTGCCTCGGGCATAGATGTGTGTGACGTCCTTAGGTTAGTTAGGTTTAAGTAGTTCTAAGCGTAGAGAACTGATGTCCTCAGATGTTAAGTCCGATAGTGCTCAGAGACATTTGAACCAACTGTAATGCGGAAGTGGGATAGTGCCCGTCATACAGGAACCACATAACCGTTATGAAGAAGTACAGGAAGGGTACTCCGCAGGAAGACCTGTTACATTCCTACGTCTAGGCGTTGCGGAATAATAACCGATCCAAGTAAGTGGTCGCCAGGAATCTCTGCCCACACGTTGATGATGAACCGATGCCGATCAGGTGCCTCAACTATTCACTTAGGACTGTCTGTAGCTCACAGATGACGATGATGCAGACTGATGGTGCTAGTTCTGATAAAAGTTGCTTCGTCGGTAAAGAGCACTGATGGTAGAAATCCCATAGTTGCTATTCTGTGGTGCAGAAACCAGACACAAAACCCTTCCTGTACAGGGAAATCAGCAGCTGGTAATCCATTTACTCGTTCCAAATAACAGGGTTGGTAGCGGTTGTCATGCAGGATACACAAAATCGTACATTGGCTTACATCACGTCGGCGGACCACTTGCCTGGAGCTTGTACTAGGGTTCGTCTCAGTATGCTGTAGGGCCCGGTTCTGTAAAATCAGGTCTACGCACAGACCGCCGCCTCCCTGCAGGTTCGTCTGTCTGAAAGGACATAAGATCACACAAAGGCTCAAAATGGGCTCCGGATGTTGTGCGATATGGCTGGTGTCTGTGAGGATACTTGTTTTGTTACAGCCGTGCTGCCTATCTACCGTTTCTATGTGCTTGGCCGTTCACAGACACCTCCTCGGCTTGTTGCCGACATGAATACCGGACCATTCTGCTGCGTACAGTAAGCTGCGTCAGTCACACTTCCAGCAACGCCCAAGGAATGCACCACACATGGTCAGCGGAGCTTTCACTTGTCAGCTTCATCTACCGTGGCAACTACGGAATTCCCGACACATGATCATAGGACCTTTTTTCGTCCCTTTGCAGTCACGGATCCCCACTTGCAGTGTGTCGATTTTATTAATGTTCACCGTGTATACAAACAGGGACGAAAATGAGACACCTAAGATCAATTAGCAATAATAATGATAACAACACTGCGTCAACGATAACATGGGCCATTTTTGACGTCGAATAACCGCTTGTTACAAATGAAACATCTTAATTTTCTTTAAGACAGTAAACTGTGTCTGCATGCAAATGATATGAAAGTAAATACACTCCTGGAAATTGAAATAAGAACACCGTGAATTCATTGTCCCAGGAAGGGGAAACTTTATTGACACATTCCTGGGGTCAGATACATCACATGATCACACTGACAGAACCACAGGCACATAGACACAGGCAACAGAGCATGCACAATGTCGGCACTAGTACAGTGTATATCCACCTTTCGCAGCAATGCAGGCTGCTATTCTCCCATGGAGACGATCGTAGAGATGCTGGATCTAGTCCTGTGGAACGGCTTGCCATGCCATTTCCACCAGGCGCCTCAGTTGGACCAGCGTTCGTGCTGGACGTGCAGACCGCGTGAGACGACGCTTCTTCGAGTCCCAAACATGAGCCGGCCGCGGTGGTCTAGCGGTTCTGGCGCTGCAGTCCGGAACCGCGGGACTGCTACGGTCGCAGGTTCGAATCCTGCCTCGGGCATGGGTGTGTGTGATGTCCTTAGGTTAGTTAGGTTTAAGTAGTTCTAAGTTCTAGGGGACTTATGACCTAAGATGTTGAGTCCCATAGTGCTCAGAGCCAGCCCAAACATGCTCAGTCGGGGACAGATCCGGAGATCTTGCTGGCCAGGGTAGTTGACTTACACCTTCTAGAGCACGTTGGGTGGCACGGGATACATGCGGACGTGCATTGTCCTGTTGGAACAGCAAGTTCCCTTGCCGGTCTAGGAATGGTAGAACGATGGGTTCGATGACGGTTTGGATGTACCGTGCACTATTCAGTGTCCCCTCGACGATCACCAGTGGTGTACGGCCAGTGTAGGAGATCGCTCCCCACACCATGATGCCGGGTGTTGGCCCTGTGTGCCTCGGTCGTATGCAGTCCTGATTGTGGCGCTCACCTGCACGGCGCCAAACACGCATACGACCATCATTGGCACCAAGGCAGAAGCGACTCTCATCGCTGAAGACGACACGTCTCCATTCGTCCCTCCATTCACGCCTGTCGCGACACCACTGGAGGCGTGCTGCACGATGTTGGGGCGTGAGCGGAAGACTGCCTAACGGTGTGCGGGACCGTAGCCCAGCTTCATGGAGACGGTTGCGAATGGTCCTCGCCGATACCCCAGGAGCAACAGTGTCCCTAAGTTGCTGGGAAGTGGCGGTGCGGTCCCCTACGGCACTGCGTAGAATCCTACGGTCTTGGCGTGCATCCGTGCGTCGCTGCGGTCCGGTCTCAGGTCGACGGGCACGTGCACCTTCCGCCGACCACTGGCGACAACATCGATGTACTGTGGAGACCTCATGCCCCACGTGTTGAGCAATTCGGCGGTACGTCCACCCGGCCTCCCGCATGCCCACTATACGCCCTCGCTCAAAGTCCGTCAACTGCACATACGGTTCACGTCCACGCTGTCGCGGCATGCTACCAGTGTTAAAGACTGCGATGGAGCTCCGTATGCCACGGCAAACTGGCTGACACTGACGGCGGCGGTGCACAAATGCCGCGCAGCTAGCGCCATTCGACGGCCAACACCGCGGTTCCTGGTGTGTCCGCTGTGCCGTGCGTGTGATCATTGCTTGTACAGCCCTTTCGCAGTGTCCGGAGCAAGTATGGTGGGTCTGACACACCGGTGTCAATGTGTTCTTTTTTCCATTTCCAGGAGTGTATATACGTTTCCTGTAACATTTTTTTTTTTCCTTTTGATGTACAATGTTCTTGGCTAATTTTTCCTTTTGATGTACAGCGTTCTTGGCTAATTTTTCCTTTTGATGTAGATCGTTCTTCGCTAATCTCTTATATTAAGTGAAAATTGGAAGACATATCACATTATGTAAATTGAATTGATTTACATTTTGCGTTATAAACAATTTTTCCATCATCATACTCCTCAAGTCACCATGCGGTGAATGGCGGGAGTCTCCTATACCATTGTTGGCAATTTTCTGTCCTGTTCCAATACTAAACAGAGTGATTGAAACGCGACTGTTCATATGCTCCCTTCGTTCGTATCTTGACACTGCAGTCCTTGGGCGAAATATACTTTGGTAGTGGGTGAAACATCCTGTAGTCAGTAGCAAATCCCTGTTCTCTGAACTTTCTGAACAGTCTTTTGCGATGAGAACGTTTCCTTCCATCCATATAACACTATTTGTTTCTGATTCATCTGTAATTTTTATAGTTTTTTGCTTTTAAAATTTTCACTTATTGTTACTATATTTTCTGTATATGTAATGTAAAGTCTACTATACTGGACATTGAAGTTCATTGCATTGTACGTCAGTAATGTATGTAAAATACTATGTAAATTGTTTATTAAGTTAATTTATTTTCTGATGATATTTGTATTTAAAAATAGTTGTGCGTATAAACTATTCACGTTGATGTTAATTTGACAATTGTAAGAAATGGTCACGCTAAGGTACAATGTAAGAAATAGGCGCTGTGTAAAAGCCAATGTGCTATTGTCTGAAACGAAAGTGGCTCTGACGAATGAAACGGGTGGCAAGGTCGAACGGGTGCTCTACCTAGAGCAAGCGCGGGAAGTAAGTCACACAGTCTGTAGGCAGCAGTGATTGAGGCAACACCTTTGTGGAGCAGGAGAAGTTTTGCCCGCATATTTGCACAAAAATGCCTCGGATGAAGACTGAAAACTGCTTACGACATAACTGCGAGTTTCTGGGCTACTGTATGCAAGACTGAAAGACGCCAAGAAGAGAAATTAACCCCCTACTGCAAGATACCTGCAGGCCGTACTATGAGATTGTAGCCGCAATAATTGTTCACCCCATTCAGCCTTAGGCCACCACATAAGATTTATTTGTATTTTTCTTTTTTACAGCGTGAACCATTAAATTAAACTGTGTTTTAATAACCATTCTTGAACTTTAAAGAAACTGGTTCACGCTGTTATTTCATCCTAATCATGCATCTGTGTAGGGTTCTTTCCTGGTGTTTGATTAATACGCGTATCCTGTTTTAAAGACTTATGCAATGCCAAGTTAATATAAATAGGCATCATTTAAAATATTTTTGTGTAAATAATGAGAAAGTTTTCGGTTGTTAGGACATATTCTGAGGCATCAAGGGGTCACCAGTTTAGTACTGGAGGGCAGCGTGGAGAGTAATAATCGTAGAGGGAGACCAAGAGATGAATACACTAAACAGATTCAGAAGGATGTCGGTTGCAGCAGGCACTGGGAGATGAAGAAGCTTGCACAGGATAGAGTATCATGGAGGGCTGCGTCAAACCAGTCTCTGGACCGAAGACCACAACAACAACAACATTTATTTGAAAAATCAAATTAAACAGCCGCATGAAAGTAGGTAAAATTCATACTTAAGCTTTTCCAATACTTCACCGTTTCACTGCCTGGATAGGGTGGTGATCGTTTTGTTTAATTAATTAATTAATTTATTTATCGAAACCACTAAATGAACTGGAACAGAGTTGTCCTAACTTCAGTATAATAATATTCATACTACATTTCTTTCTAAGCGCTGGGCAAGAACTTAGGAAAAGAGGTGAATAGTTTGATTTACTTATACATCAGACACAACACACCGTCAAATCCTGTGAAAAGGGTAACTCTATTGATTTGCTTTTCCTATCGACAGAACTATCCTCCCATAGTGTACTTTATTTGAAAACTAAACTAAATTTTAGTAAGGGGTTACGCGGTGGCAACATAGAGACAGGATTTTTGTTATTTAGGTGAAAGCATACAAAATTGTAATAGTAGTGGTAGGGTTATATCCAGAGATTCTAATTTGAGTTCAAGGAGCATCACCTTAATGTTCGCCGTTGATCGAACCTACTAACGACAAATAAAGTCTTACACCTAGATATTTAATCTACGTGATTGTGCATTGACATACTTGAACATTCATCCGCACTTATAGCAAGACGGCATTTATCATATCAAATAGAAAATCTGTCCCGGTCATTACCATCCATTTCGTCTCCTTTGTATAGTGGACTTCAATATAACAACCAATTATTATAAATTCGTAGGGAATAATGTGCTATGTTCACATCGCAGATGATTTTTTATTATTTTTGAAGGGCGTGGCACGAACGGCGATGCAGAAAACTACTCCGCTTTTGAATGCGTCCCACACAGTTGCTGCTGATTTAAGGTTTCAAACCGCACGAATTGGGGGTATAGGGTAATTGTATACAACAAGTTATCGTGAGCATTCAGTAACTGAAGCTCTTGTGACACATAATGACTTCTGATAACTGCTGCACTCTTGTGTTTCCTGTACGTAACAAACAGGATAATTTCTAGACATATTCAGCAGGCAGAAAGTAAAAAAGTTAGATTGTAGATGTTAAGGTTGACCTTTTCTATGACTGTGTTGTTACCATCTATAATTCGTTACATATAGACGGAGTTGTTGCCTAAAGGTAAAAGATTAAGATAATGAATGTGATTTCGCCAATGCGTAATAGCAAACTGTGTGTAATGGAGCAGTGAAAGAGCACAGGAGGAAAAGTTGTACAAATGTGTTTTACAGAGCAGCCAGAAAAAATTATGTAGCAGACGTTACCAGTATTTTTTATGATGACGAAGACGACCATAAGACAATTTACTGTTGCTTCGGAATCACTGCCTACACTTACCTAACTAAAGAACGTAATGAGTTATGTTGCATCTCTGTAGATGTAGATAAAGACAGGTATTTGCGCTGCTGTTATCTTGCATTCTGTGATAGGAATCGTGCTCCAAGCACTGCAGAAGTGACCCTAAGACCATGTTCGTGATGAGTGCTTATCCAAGAAATAAGTATTATAAAATTTGTTGAAATGTGATAATGAAAGCGATTACATACTCCATGTTAATATCGAAATATGTTTTAGTTTAGTAATTTCGTAACAGAGGATGGTAGATAATTTAAATCGCTTTAATTTTCACTCATAAATACTTAACAAAACCTCCCCTGTCAAGCGCACAGTTCCCCAACAGCAATGTGTAATCACGCAACTGGTTGGGGAATTGTGTGCAACCGCTGTTAAACTTCAGTGTATTGTCTTCTATATGCAAACCGATTATGTGTAGTAAAAGTAGAGATACTGCAGTAGTATTACCTACACTTGTTCTTAAATTACATTTCATGAATAATTCCAAACAATATTTTTTGCTTCAGTGCGTACTGTTCCCACTCCTTCCTCTGCTAATTACTGACTGTTGTTTTGTTATCTCCAAATACTCGATTTGGAATTATCTATTGCCTTTATTATTTCGAAGATAAAGGTTTGCGACATGGTGAATTAGACCCGTTGCTACCCGAAGTACAGATTCTCAATTAGTACACATATAAAAGTGGATTAGTGGCCACACATATATTTGAGAGTCAGAGGCTGCAAATGTTTAAAGGCTTACTAAGAAATTTAAGACTATGTATTTGCTTAACAAGTACGACATGGAAGATACTGCAGATTACCAGAGAAATCATCGATAAATATCCGTCTTGGGAGTTGCAAATGTGGAGTTTTATGGCTGTAATTCAAGAACATCGTACAATAAACTTTATATAAGTATATGTCAGTTTAGATGTGGGATAGAAAGATCCACCGTAGTTCAACAGCCGTGTCGTGAACTTGCACCGAAGCAGGGTTTCATCACAGATTTAAACGAGCCCAAACATGGTTGACACAGAAGCTGAACGAAGCCAAAATGAACATAGGGAGAAAAGTACGATAATTCTAAAGTAAAGTATTATATCCTGAACCGAAGAAATCTACTAAGATGGTTTGGTCATAGGTACGAGGGACGTTTAGCAGCTAATGAAACGCATTTTTTTTCTGAAAGTAGACTGGCTTTATTCAGGATTCTAAAACATCATATTATTCCCCACTTTTCAAGCAAAAAAACCCTGTTTTTCTAAATCATCTCCGTTCAGTGCGACAGCATTACGAAACATTACTGGGAAAGCTAGTACGTCCGTATGGCACCAACCAACTGGTCGACGTTGGAGTCAACATCTTGCTGCGCCAATAACCTCCCCATCATCCACGTACTGCTTCTTTCATTGTGCCAAATGTAAGAAAGTTAGAAGGTTCAAGATCAGGGCTGTAGCATTTTTGTGACGAAGAACTCATTGTGGGAGTCACAGTTGTCTGCGGTCGACCGATACACGGAAAATGGGGCAGGTTTGTGTGACTTTGTAGCGATGATGCCACTCTCCTCACCACAACTCACCGTGCTTTTGTTGATTGCAGGGTTTCAGTAGACATTCAGCAATTGCTTATGAATATCTACGATGCTCCAGTTTTCCGCCAAAAGAATGTCAATGACAGCTATTTGCTTAGAACGCACCTTAGTTACAGATGCCATTTTGGATGCTATGTTTAGAGCAGCTACGTATCGGAACTCCATGAAACTACAAGGGCTGAAACGTGAATATCCCATGATATCTCAACAAATTCCGCATTTTTCAACCGAAATTAGTCAAGAAAAAAAAGGCGCTGCAGTACTTACTGAACACCCCTCGTAAATCAGTAAACGCATTAAGATCGTCTATAACTCTAAACATATATTCCGCAGCTCGTGGTCTCGCGGTTGTAATCTCGTTTCCCGTGTACGGGGCACCGGGTTCAATTCCTGGCGGTGTCATGGATTTTCACCCGCCTCTAGATGAGTGGGTGTATATTTTGTCCTCATCATTTCATCATTATTCATGAAAGTGGCTAGTTCCGATTGAGCAAAGTTTGGGAATTTGTACGGGCGTTGATAACCGCGCAGTTGAGCGCCCCACAAACCAAACATCATCATCATTAAAGATTATACTCCTGCCGTAATGCGAATGACACAGGGAAAGTCGACATAGTGAAGATCATCTTTCGAAATTGTTCACTGACAGACATAAGACTGTGTTGTTCACTGATAATAATCGCACGAGCGTCGAGATGACAAATGTTGAGACACTTTTAATGACAGTGCAAGAAACAGCCAGCTGTAACCAGTCTGAAAAATGAGGCAAATGCATATATTGTGGTTCCTTTACGATTCTAAATAGAACTTGCTTACTTTGTAGCATATTTTTATCGTTGGTGAAGATGGTAAAATTCTTATGGGACATGAAGTTGTCTCTTAGACTTGTTTGATTCAATTGCAACATTTTCGATTCCTCCGAAAACGGATTCCGCGTGATACTCCACTCTGAGTGGGCTGCGCCAATTTGTATAACTTCTTTTAGCACCGTGAAACGGTATTTTGACGCGTGCATGTTATTGTTTAACGGGACTTCAGACACGTACCTTCCAATCATCAAAAAGTTAATTACGTTACTTCGTTTTTTCATGATACTTAAAATTTTATGACTACATTTGTAGTTACTGAGGTCAGGAAAATTGAATGTTTGTGGAATATAAACGAACTAGTGTGGAGTGAATGGTGTTTATAGAGTTCGTTTCTAATTCGTTGTAAACACAAACAGCGTAACGTTGGTGTCAAATGAACCGTAATAGACACCCAAGGGGCACATCAATAAAAAAAGAAATAAAGAACGCATGGAGAGTAGCACTTTTCGTGACGGTTTTGTTTGACAAGTGAAAGAGCATCACACAAGGGCTCGTTCAAATTCAGTAGATAGCTATACAAGACAGATGTTGTGCATCACAAAGAGGTTTAGTTTTGCATAGTGTGCCTCAAAGAAATGCGAAGTAATATGTTACACCTTCCCTCACACATTTCGTCTCACATCACGACCGCCATGATAAAAGCAAAGGTGTTACGCCTTCTTCGGGTAACCCTAGCCGCGCACCATTTCCGACTGGAAGAGGAAAATTGAAATAAGATAGCAAAATATACTCTGTACTGTTGCTTACCGAATGGAAACTGTATCTGAAAGATTTCGAGACTCTAAACCTTTTTTCCAGAGTATTTGGTCGATCAGAACATGGAATCTGGTATTGTAAGCAATGTGACATTTATTGTGTATGTATTTCTGTTGCTTCTGAATGTTTTCTAGCGCGATATACGTTTCGTTTACTAGCCCGAAGTTTCCTATCTATTGGAATTCACCAAAGAAGTTCTGTTGGTTTATCTTCAATGCATAATTTGGCTGGATGTTTTCGATTATACCAGTTACCTCGTCGTACTGTTATAGACACCACATTAGTGTTGTGTGTGTTCTTGTTTTCCATGCATGAAATATGAAATAATGGTAGGTAACACTTTTCGTTATCACTTAAAGCTTCTGGGCTAATAAGCCGTGGTCAGTGTACAAAACTTTCTCCTAACGTTTCCTCTCGGACTACGGGAGACATCTTCAGAAATAGAGTGGCGAAATGCAACAAGAAATAGAGGGAGCACCGAATGATCAGTGTAGAAAAAAATGGTTCAAATGGCTTTGAGCACTAAGGGACTTAACTACTAAGGTCATCAGTCCCCTAGAACTTAGAACTACTTAAACCTAACTAACCTAAGGACATCACACACATCTATGCCCGAGGCAGGATTCGAACCTGCGAGCGTAGCGGCCGCGCGGTTCCAGACTGTAGCGCCTTTAACCGCTTGGCCACCACGGCCATCTGATCAGTGTAGAGGGCACCACAGTCAATCACGTGACGTCGGCTACAAGATTATCTCTGGTAGCGTCAACATTGTCGACTGAATTTAATTGATCACCATTCTTACGTTGTAGTGTGGACATCCAAATTTTATCTAATTTAAAACCTTCCTCTTTTATATTAAAATTATTACGGTGTTTGCAAACCTCAATAGCCTCTCTGCAACATACGGGCATGATAATGCGATGTTTTCGATATAACACTTGTCTCAGTGAATTTTGTATCATAATCATCCTCTTGGTAAAGACGTTCCGCTGTGGACGATTTATCCATATGTCCCAATTCGACAGTTCCTCTTGTGTCCAATCAGACTGGTGTTGTCACCTTTTTTATGGTAGCCATATAAACTAGTCCATTATTACAAGGAATTTTATATTCACACGATGTAGCGAAAGTATGTCGTATATATTTCACCGATCTTACGTTCATTTACCTTCCTAGTGACTCTCAAAGCCATTTCCACGCCTTACTTTCTCAACACTTTCCCAATGCGGTCTGTAATCGCACTGATGAACGGAGCGAAAACTTTTCCTCTCGGTGGTCGCCGTTCCTCGCTGATGCTGATTCTCATCCGAGGGCGAAGTGCTCGATACGTTTCTTTCTTCGAGCAACCATTCGTCTTGAATGTCGACCGTAAATGTTGAAGCTCATCTTATAAATAAGTCGGGTCACAAACCTGGTGCACCCTGTCCACTTATGGTAGTTTTGATTTCCCTCAACAATAGTTATAGTATATTGTTCTCATGCCTATCAGAAGCTATAGTTTGCTGGAGAAAGAGTGGTCGAACAATTTATGTTGGACTAATTCTCCAGCACATTAATATGCTCATATCACGCACAAGATCATGAAGTAATTAATGTGGATTTTTCAGAACTCCAAAGTCATATGTTCTATAGTTTACGTATCTTCATAAACGTAATTACGCTTCATCAGAAAAAAAAAACTGTGATACAGGGCTAACCTCACAATCATACAAAGACTACGAGACAGAGCTGCAGTACTGACGCCGCACAACAATATCTCAATTGATCCGTTGACGCACTCCCATTAACTTGTTACGTCTTTTAGCTTGAGTTTTTGTAAAGCTCTTTGAGCAAATGTTGCTGACATGCCAGCTTAAAGCACTAAATGTCTCAATGATTTTCTCGAGTACCTATTCTAGACCTTTTTTTGTCTTGTTTACTTAGACGAACGGGCTGGGCGAATGCGACTTCGCAGCCCACCCTCAGGTTTGGAACCCGTATAGCGCCCAACACAGACCTAACGCCCAGAATTTCCGTATAATTACTTCTATACATGGCTGCACAAATCTGATTTAAATTTTATTAAATGGAATAAAGTTCTCTGGTATCCATTACGGACACAATCAATCCATAACTTTTTTTTTATCATCAGTCTACTGACTGGTTTGATGCGGCTCGCCACGAATTCCTTTCCTGTGCTAACCTCTTCATCTCAGAGTAGCACTTGCAACCTACGTCCTCAATTATTTGCTTGATGTATTCCAATCTCTGTCTTCCTCTACAGTTTTTGCCCTCTACAGCTCCCTGTAGTACCATGGAAGTCATTCCCTCATGTCTTAGCAGATGTCCTATCATCCTGTCCCTTCTCCGTATCAGCGTTTTCCACATATTCCTTTCCTCTCCGATTCTGCGTAGAACCTCCTCATCCCTTACCTTATCAGTCAACCTAATTTTCAACATTCGTCTATAGCACCACATCTCAAATGCTTCGATTCTCTTCTGTTCCGGTTTTCCCAGAGTCCATGTTTCACTACCATACAATGCTGTACTCCAGACGTACATCCTCAGAAATTTCTTCCTCGAATTAAGGCCGGTATTTGATATTAGTAGACTTCTCTTGGCCAGAAATGCCATTTTTCCATAGCGAGTCTGCTTTTGATGTCCTCCTTGCTCCGTCCGTCATTGGTTATTTTACTGCCTAGGTAAAATGGCTCTGAGCACTATGGGACTTAACTCCTAAGGTCATCAGTCCCCTAGAACTTAGAACTAATTAAACCTAACTAACCTAAGGAAATCTTACACATCCATGCCCGAGGCAGGATTCGAACCTGCGACGTAGCGGTCGCTCGGCTCCAGACTGTAGCGCCTAGAACCGCACGGCCACTCCAGCCGGCACTGCCTAGGTAGCAGAATTCCTTAACTTCATTGACTTCGTGTCCATCAATCCTGATGTTAAGTTTGTCGCTTTCTCATTTCTACTACTTCTCATTACCTTCGTCTTTCTCCGATTTTCCATAGCTAAGACACCATTATCTGTGTTGTGACACGGCTAACATTCTTTTCCACAGTTTTCGTATTTTTAATTGTTATTATAATACTGAAAACACTATATACGAAACTATACAACTTCATACTACAGTCTCATCTATGTCTACATGATTACTCCGCAATTCACAGTTATGAGCCTGGCAGAGGAACGGGATGAACTAACTTAAATTTTTCCGTGCTAGCTCTGATTTCTCTTATTTTATTAATATGATCATTTCTCTCTATGTCAGTTGGTGCCAACAAAATATTTTTATACCCTAAGGAAAAAGTTGGTGATTGAAATTTCATGAGAAGGTTCTACCGCAACAAAAAACGCCTTTACTTTAATGACAGACACTCCAACTCACGTAACATATCCTTGGCCCTCTCTCCCCTTTTTCCCGATAATACAAAACGAGCTGCCGTTCTCTGAAGTGTTTTGTTACCTCTGTCAATTGTATGTGATACGGGTCATACATCGCATACTAACACTCTACAAGAGGGAGGACTAGTGTAGACTAAGCAGACTCATTAGTAGACTTGCTACATTAAGTGTTCTAATAATAGACGTTGTCTTTGGTTTGCGTCACCCATAACATTGTCTATGTGATCATTCCTGTTTAAGTTACTGGTAATTGTAATCTGTAAGTATTTAGCTGAGTTAGATTTGTGTGATTTGTAGTGCAACCGAAATTTAGTGGATTCCCGCACAGGCCTATAACAGTTCTTTGGCAAATGCCAGATATTACTTCAGTTTTACTCGATGACTTTACGCCGGTTATTACGTACTGTGATCTTCCTGACAGGAATGACGAACCCTGTAATACAACTGAGGAGTTACGCCATAGGCACGCAAATCGCTTCGAAGTCGCTTGTGAGAAACGGTGTGTAAAGGTTTCTGAAAATCTAAAAATATGGAATGAGTTTGATGTCCCCTGTCAGTAGTAATCATTACTTCGTAAGAATACAGTGCAAGTTGTGTATCAAGAGATCGATATTTTCCGAATCCGTTTTGCCTATTTGTCAATAAATTTGTTTCTTTCTATAAGCAAGCGACTGTATATGATTGCTAAGTATGGAGCTATTGTATGCCTCTTGCAGCTGGTGTACTTCACATTGGACCGGAATCTCTTTGAGTTTTCTGCCAGATTACGAGACAGTGTTTCGTTGCGAAAACTATTAAAAGTATCTTCCATTAAAGTTCGTCATTAATTAGGAGCTTCTATTTAACTTCGTCAATCTTGGGGCTTTTGCGTTCTTTTAAATTTGTTTCGCTTTTTTCGTTCCTTCTGCAATAGTGCTCTGATCTATTTTGTGTGCCGCGGGGATCAGTACATTCTCTTATTAATTTACTTGGTATATATCTCTAAATTGTCATTGATATTATTTCTTTGAATTTCAGTCTCATCTGATCTACGCTTACATAATCAGATTGGAAGAAGTGGAGACTGTGTCTTAGGAAGGCGTCAAGCGAAATGTTATCTGCTTTTCAAAATAGATGCATTTTAAGTTTAATTCTGGTGGGTTTGGACGTTATGGTATTCAGACTAGCTAAAACAACCTTGCGGTCACTGATACCTGTATCTGTCATGATGCTCCTTATCTGGTAAGGATTATTTGTTGCTAAGAAGTCAAGTATGATATCACAACGATTTACACTTCGAGAGCGTTCCTGAAGTAATTGTTCAAAATAATTTGCTGGGAAGGTATTCGGTACGATTTTGGATGACGTTTTATGGCTACCAGTCATTTGTTCATTTGTTGTATTGGTAAACTTTGTTACATCACTTGTTTACCCCAAATTGTAGCCCGCCCTAGAGGTTCTGAGCTAAGTAATGGTAAACCAACAACGAACATTCAATCCTACTAATACACCTACACTGAAAACTAGACGTTTTTTGTTATTAACTACCAGTTTTTTAATATATATTTGTCCACGGACTAGAAAGAGTTGTCCAGAAGATATGATTTTAAGTTAGATTTTATACTTGCTTTACTATCTATTAGAAGCCTCATCTTACTAACCAAATTATCCATCAATTTGGAAAAGTCATACTGAGCACATTTATGAGTAACTGAAGGCTTTAATAGTGATCAATGAAGGTCATTTATTATTCTGATGTAGGGATGGATATGGCTATTCTTTCCAGGTATGGTGGATTGTGTATCACGGATTTTATTAATAAATTTATTTATTATGGTGCATTTAAAATGCCTAATTCCTTGAAGAGTTCTCTACAAGATAAATGTAGGTCAACACAACATATTATTATTAGTGTGCGCATTTGTGTTATCCGTTCCACCTTCCTGAGCGATGAATTACAACAAAAATCATTCCAGAAGACATAATTGAGTGGATATGTGTAACATATGACAGAAGGCTGATTCGTTTGTTTCCAAGACTAGCAATATACGAAGTGGCAAAATAGTTGAATGTGATTGTTTCTTCCAGTTGAAGTTTTTATCTGTAGGTACACCCATGATTACGAGCATTATCGACTCCTGTTCTTGAGCTAGAGAAACTGTTGATACGGCTCTACTTCTTGTACACGAAGCACCAGCTTCCCTTGATTAAAGGTAAGTCGAAGGACATTCACATACACAAGGAATAGGGATGGACCGAAAATTGAATTTTCGTAGGTTCCTTCATGATTTTTTTCTCCGCCACTAAAATATTCTCTCCTTTCCACATTGGTTTAGTTATTTGGCATTGCTTTCTGCTTGTTAAACGTGAATCAAATTAGTGGTCTGAAAAGCCCTCAGTTCTACGAAACTTTTTATTTTTCAGTGAGAGTAACATGATCTGTACAATCAAATCTTGTAATATTGGTGACAGAATATGTGAACAGAAACCTTGCTGGAAACGAAACCGTGCAGTGCTAAGTAAATTGTTTCTACCGTGAGAGTACTCTTAACTATATTACCTTTCCCAATATTTTGAAAGAAAGAGGTCAGTAAATTTTTAATTGCTTCTTGTCGTTTTTCTGATGAAGACGTTGAACAGTGACAATCTCGATATGTTTGAAAATATTCCCTGTGTATTCTATGTATGAGTGATGACAATTATTAAGTAAGGACAACTGTTCAGATTTCGGTTTGAAATTCCTTCAGCGTCATACGAGCTTCTGTTTTAGAGGGCTTCTATAATTCTGTTAATTACAATCAATAATGTTGCTGCTATTTCTACAAGGTTAAAGCTTCATGCAAAGACATTTTCTACGTATTTTCTTATTTCTTAAACTGGGTCGTTTTGTCCTGTCTTTGCTAATACATTTGGGAAGAAATAATTAAATATTCCTACCACTAGTGAGCTGTCAGTCACAACACTGTCATTCATTTTAATTGTATTTTGTACACAGAGGGGTTGTTCTGTCTCTCTTTTAACAATATCTCATACAGTAGCCATCTTACTTTCTGTATCATTAACTTATAACACGATTTGCACTGTTCTCTAAATTTCAATGAGTTTTCACAAATATTATAATTTATTTTCTCTACTGTAAGGAACAACCGATTTGCAAATTTTCTGGTCTTCATACAAATTTTCCATTTATTCTTACACGATACTTTGATCGCTTTAGTTATCCACGGCTAGCTTGACTTATTAATGGACTTTCTGGTTGATCCACTTTCAAATATTGACATAAATTTATGATACGACATATTGATATTCACATTAACATTACTTTCCATGTACATTTAGCACCTCCTACTTCTTCGACCTAGTTTTTAAAACAGCGCATTCATGTAACATTAATATGCTTCACTGCTTTGTATGAACATGCCTAAGAGCTGTAAGGTGCTATAATTAATATTTCCATTAATTGTGCATCATGGTCAGACAATCCATTAAAATTGGGTACAAATTTAGTGTTTCAACATGACCATTAACATCTCGCACTATAGCACGTTGCGTGAATTGGAATCTCTACTTTTTATGAACATGTCCAAGAGCTGAAAGGTGCTATATTTTTTACATCAATTGAGCATCGTGGTGAAACAGTCCACTACAAATTGAATGCACATAACTTTTTTCAGCGTGACCCTCTAACATCTCTCAATGAGGCGCAGAGTGTGTGGATTAGAGCCGCTTATTAGCTCTGCCAGTGAGTAAAGAAGCTACAGGATAAAATGTTTCGATACTGCCTCACCTCGAAGAGTACGGCGACGCAGACGTAGTCGTACTGCGCGCCTTCGCAGGGCCCGTGCACGACCTGCAGCTCGAGGGCGTACCGGCAGTAGTCGAGGGTGTGCTCCGAGCCTTCGTCGTCGCTGGGCCCCCAGTGGAACTCGGCCCAGGCGAAGGGCCAGCAGCCCTCGCCCAGAGGGCCTCCACTGAGGGCGGGCGCGCTGGTCCTGCCGCCCCAGCAACCACGCAGCACAGCTGCAGCAGACATCGGAGCTGCAGGCCACAGGGACAGAGTCACGTACAGTGGTTGGACAAATACATGAGAACACAGCGAGAAATGCAGGCTTCAAAATAAGTGCATATGCTATCTAAGTCTGCAAGTAGCGCTGTTGTTACACTCCTGGAAATGGAAAAAAGAACACATTGACACCGGTGTGTCAGACCCACCATACTTGCTCCGGACACTGCGAGAGGGCTGTACAAGCAATGATCACACGCACGGCACAGCGGACACACCAGGAACCGCGGTGTTGGCCGTCGAATGGCGCAGCATTTGTGCACCGCCGCCGTCAGTGTCAGCCAGTTTGCCGTGGCATACGGAGCTCCATCGCAGTCTTTAACACTGGTAGCATGCCGCGACAGCGTGGACGTGAACCGTATGTGCAGTTGACGGACTTTGAGTGAGGGCGTATAGTGGGCATGCGGGAGGCCGGGTGGACGTACCGCCGAATTGCTCAACACGTGGGGCGTGAGGTCTCCACAGTACATCGCTGTTGTCGCCAGTGGTCGGCGGAAGGTGCACGTGCCCGTCGACCTGAGACCGGACCGCAGTGACGCACGGATCCACGCCAAGACCGTAGGATCCTACGCAGTGCCGTAGGGGACCGCACCGCCACTTCCCAGCAAATTAGGGACACTGTTGCTCCTGGGGTATCGGCGAGGACCATTCGCAACCGTCTCCATGAAGCTGGGCTACGGTCCCGCACACCGTTAGGCCGTCTTCCGCTCACGCCCCAACATCGTGCAGCCCGCTTCCAGTGGTGTCGCGACAGGCGTGAATGGAGGGACGAATGGAGACGTGTCGTCTTCAGCGATGAGAGTCGCTTCTGCCTTGGTGCCAATGATGGTCGTATGCGTGTTTGGCGCCGTGCAGGTGAGCGCCACAATCACGACTGCATACGACCGAGGCACACAGGGCCAACACCCGGCATCATGGTGTGGGGAGCGATCTCCTACACTGGCCGTACACCACTGGTGATCGTCGAGGGGACACTGAATAGTGCACGGTACATCCAAACCGTCATCGAACCCATCGTTCTACCATTCCTAGACCGGCAAGGGAACTTGCTGTTCCAACAGGACAATGCACGTCCGCATGTATCCCGTGCCACCCAACGTGCTCTAGAAGGTGTAAGTCAACTACCCTGGCCAGCAAGATCTCCGGATCTGTCCCCCATTGAGCATGTTTGGGACTGGATGAAGCGTCGTCTCACGCGGTCTGCACGTCCAGCACGAACGCTGGTCCAACTGAGGCGCCAGGTGGAAATGGCATGGCAAGCCGTTCCACAGGACTACATCCAGCATCTCTACGATCGTCTCCATGGGAGAATAGCAGCCTGCATTGCTGCGAAAGGTGGATATACACTGTACTAGTGCCGACATTGTGCATGCTCTGTTGCCTGTGTCTATGTGCCTGTGGTTCTGTCAGTGTGATCATGTGATGTATCTGACCCCAGGAATGTGTCAATAAAGTTTCCCCTTCCTGGGACAATGAATTCACGGTGTTCTTATTTCAATTTCCAGGAGTGTATTTTCTCGCGAATGGCACCTGTGAAAAGTCGTCAATAAGTTGTGTTAGTCATGGTCAGAACAATGTTCCGTGTTATTGTGAGTGCATTATGTGAGAGCTAAGTAAATTAAAACGTGGACAAATTGTTGCTGGTTGCTTCTGAAAGGAGAAGGTAGGTGAAGGTATTGAGGTTTCAAGAGTCATCGTATCGAAGCTCGTAAAATGTGGACTACGGCCCAATGGAAACTACTCATTTGTTGAGATAAGTGCTGTGTCACACTGTTACCCACTTCTGGCCGAGTTTATGTCACAAGGATGAAACGTAGTGGGATTAGTAGAAGATTTAAGAAGCCATGTCGTGGTATTCCATGGGCCCCATGGTTACTCTGAAAGGTTGCAATACTGCCAAGGTTTATGTGACTACTTTGGCTAATCAGGTCTATTCCAAGGTAAAATGCTTTTGCCCAATGGTGACTCTACATTCCAAGACGACAGGCTCCGTGTGTTCATGTAGTTTGCATCACCCTGGCCTGGTTTCTTGAGCACTAGGATGAATCATTGCATCTGCCCTGGTCACCAGAGTGTCCAGATATCAGTGTTATTGAAGATTTGAGGTGCATTTGGGAGAGAAGTAAGCATGAACCTTGAAAACAATACGGAACCTGTGTTATACATTCCGAGATGACTGGAAACTGTTTTGAATGATGACAGGATTCCAACACCATATTAGGCATTGTGACGTGTTGTGTTGGTAATCTTTACATATTTTGGTCCACCTCCTCTACGTATCAATGTGAAGTACCCAATAAGAAACAACAACGACTGGTTCAGGCACAGATGAAGGCAGAGAGGAAGAGATTGGAAACTACCTAAAAATATCCACCTAACAGAGCACACTGGTCGCTTTGGTGAGCTGTAGATGGAAAAAGAATTATTATCTGACTGGAGACAATCAGTCTGGCTTTAATTTTAGTAAAAGTGGTTCTGTCGTGGTGCATGATGATGGAAGCAAGACTTCCGAGAAGCCAAGACACGATAACGGGACTTGTCGCCCTAGAAAAAGGTTTCGACAACGTGAAAAGTATTAAAAAGTTGGAAATAATACGAAAAATTGATATAACATATAGAGAAAGACGGGTAGTACATAATTTGCGTACAAACCATGGAATAATGGAAGAGCTGGAATGAAGTACTGAAACTGAAAATATTAAGCAGGGATGAAGTCTTCTGCTCCTATCTTTCAGTCTATAGAACAAGGAAGCAATAACTGAAATAAAATAAAGTTTCACGACTGTGACTAATACGAGGGTTGTCCAGAAAGTTCCGATCGGTCGCAAAATCGAATCCACAGAGAAAACCAGAAACGTTTTATATGCAACAGTTAGGTACACTTCCACCTAGTTCTCTACATAGTCGCCGCTCCAACTTCGAGTTTTGTCATAGTGTTGTATCAACTTTCCAATATCCTCGTCACAGACAACAGCCGCCTGTGCTTTCTGCCAGTTATCTGTACTGGTCTACAGCTTGTTGTCTGTGGAAAAATTTTGTCTTCATAGCCAGCGGTTCTTGTGAGCAGAGGTTAGACTCAGGGAGAGCCAATTACGGACTGCATTGTGAGTGATCAAACACTTCTCATCGGAAACGCTGCAGGTTCGTCTTCATTGCCCCCGCAGTGTGCGGCTGAAAATTGGCATGAGGAAGAAACTACTCGACAGTTGTGTTATGTTGGCTGCATCACACACGCGAAATCTCTAACCAGGCCCTCATACTTGGCGGGAGACGCTATTCCCTATGTATCTTTACGTGCTCACTTTTCACTCAAAACTGGAAATAGCAACGCGACACGATCGACAGGCATACTAGAGACACTGCCCAACACATCTTGTCAAAGCTTTACCAGATTTTGCCAGTGGTTTCCATTTCGCGACCGATCGGAACGTACTTTCTGGACAACACTCGTATAATAAAAGATATAAATGATAAGATTGGCTAATGACATTGCTATAATCACCGAAATTCAAGAATAATCACAGTGCCTGTTGAATAGAATGTCTAAAGTGTATGGACTGAGAGTAAACCAAACAAAAATGAAAAGAAATTAGGAGTAGGAGAAACGAGATTAGCGATAAAATTAACTTCGTAATAGCCATGGACTAGATGAGCGATGGAATTGTACTGCTTTGGAAGCAAAGAAACACATGACGGGGCAGTAGGGAAGATGAAGAAACGTGACTGACAGGCAAAGAGGGCATCTCTGGCCAAAATAATCCTATTAGTAGCAAACATTGGTCTTAATTTCAGGAATTAATTTCGAGACAGTGCGATTTATTGACACGTAGTCAGCACGGATTCAGATAATATCGTTCTTGCTAAACACAAATACCACTTTGTACACATCAAGTAATCAGTGCTATCGACAGGGGATGTCAAATTAATTCCATATTTAGGCTTTCGACACCGTTCCTCACAAGCGTCTTCTAACCAAACTGCGTGCCTGTGGAATATCACCTCAGTTGGGCGACTGGATTCATGATTTCCTTTCAGAAAGGCCACAGTTCGTAGTAATAGACGGAAAGTCATCGAGTAAAACAGAAATAAATCCGGTATTCCCCAAGGAAGTGTTATAGGCCCTCTATTGTTACTGATCTGTACTAACGACATAGGAGACAATCTCAGTAGCTATCTATTGTTTGCACATGATGCTGTCATTTACCCTCTTGCAAAGTCATCAGATGACCAAAACGAATTGAAATATGATTTAGATAAGACATCTGTATGGTCCGTAAAATGGCAATTGACCCTGAATAAAAAAAAGTTTGAAGTTATTCACATGAGTACTAACAAAATCTGCTAAATTTGGATCACGCGATAAGTCATGCAAATCTGGAGGCTGTAAATTCGACTAAATACTTAAGGATTACAATTACAAATACCCTAAATTCGAACGGTTACATAGATAATGTTGTGGGTAGAGCCAACCAACAATTGCGATTCATTGGCAGAGCACTTAGAAGGTGCAATAGGTCTACTAAAGAGACTGCTTACACCACGCTTGTCCGCCCTATTAGGGAGTATTGCTGTGTGGTGTCGGATCCGCATCAGATAGGACTAACGGGTGACATCGAAAAAGTACAAAGAAGGGCAGCACGTTTTGTATTATCGAGAAGTAGGGGAGATAGTACCACAGATATGATACGTGAATTGGAGTGGCTATCATTAAAACAAAGGCGTTTATCGTTTCTACAGAATCTTCTCATGAAATTTCAATCACCAGTTTTCTCCTCCGATTGCGAAAACATTCGGTTGGCATCCACCTACATAGGGAGAAATGATAATCAAATTAAAATAAGGGAAATCAGGGCTTGCACAGAAAAATTTAAGTGCTCGTTTTAGCCGCGCGCCTTTCGAGAGCGGAACAGCTTGAAGGTGGTTCATTGAACCCTCTGCCAGGCACTTTACTGTGGATAGAAGAGTGGTGACGTAGATTTAGATGTAGAAAGCATGCATGGAAGTAATCGTGGACTATGTGAACTCTGGAAAAGATGAGAAAAGAAGTGTTTTAAATGTGATGCTATAGAACTGCGTCGAAAATTATCTGGACTGGTAAGATAAGAGGTGAGAAGTTTCTCCACAGAGTCCATGACGAGAGGACGAATCTTAGAAAAATGAACAGGAATAGGGACAGTATGATATTAGATGTTCTAATATATGAAGGAATAAACTTCATGGTACAAAAGGGAACTGTAGAATGTAAAAAGTGTAGAGGAAGACAGAGTGTGGAACATATCTAACATATAATTTAGGACAGTGGGTGTAAATGCTATTCTGAGATAAAGAGATTGGCGAGGGAAAGTAAGTCGTGGTCATCCACATGGCAGTCAAGTATTCCGCATGACGTAACCGGTTGACGGTCGACGTGGAGACGTAAAAGAATGTCAGAAAGGGCCTGCCACAGTGGGACGTGTCAGTGACAAGTCCGTGAATGAAGTTATCCGATTTGATTTGAACTCGGAACCTGCTGTGTGTCTTCAAGTAACTGTGTACATCTGGCAGCAGTGTGACACTACTAAGATCCTAACTGACAGGGACAAAGACAAGTTGTAACGCCGGAAATGCATATCCTCCTATTCCATCTATTGTGCTATTATTTTCTTTCCTTGCTTTGTTACCTCAAGATATGACATTTCTGTCTCTTTGTATATTGTAATTGTTTTACTATTTGTATATTTATGCATTTATGTCGATGTTTAATTGGTTTGTTTCGTAAATATTATTTGTATTTTTACGCTGGGTCTTGCCTAGGGAAAACTGCTATCGAACGATTACGTCGATAGGTCGTGTGAAGAATCAAAGTGTGTAGGATCTTTGGTAGTGTTAACTCTGCCGCGTGGAGCGCGGGCTGAGCAGAAGGAGTGTGGCGGGAGTAGCGAGTGGAGCAGGTGTGTTGTGAGACGCTCCCGCGAGTTGCCGCGCTTTCGGGGTTTGGCAGCATGTAATTGCGCTCGACTTGCGATGATAGTTTCTGACATGGTGTCGCGGACGGGAAACATTAACTAGCGCACATCAAGAGCCCGTTTCGTCTGGTGACCGTGTCGAGAAGAAGGCGCGCCAACATCCAGCTTCTGCAACAGCGACGGCCGACAATGAGTGACTGTCGCCACCTCTTCGACCGACGGCTTCAAACCTTCAATCAACCGACGAGGAAGACTGGACGCACGTAAAGTTTTAGAACTGTATGGCAGACCTCAGCTTTTCAAACTGTTCCATTTTCGTCACTATAATTACAGCAACTTAGCATGAACGTTTGTTGCTCATTGTCCCAATTGCATTACCAAGCAGAGTCCCTTCCTTCTCCGAAATGAACCCGAGTGTCGTTGAAATTCAAACGTCAGCATTAAAGTAATATAGCTAACTCGTTTTCACTGCTTTAATTTCAAAGTTCAATTATGGCATTAATAGCTGGCTACAATATTCAGATTACACAAGCACGAATTCAGAGTGCGAGCTTTGTTACCGTATTTTAGCTTGCCTGTGACTGCAGCTCAGCTTGGTACGTACTAAATTTTACTATTGTTAATTGTTCAGAATCATTTAATTCAAGTTCAAAGTTAAATCTCTTATTTCTAAATTGCGTAGATTCAAGTAGTTTTTGGAATGATTGTTGAGGTAGTCCAAGACTAACCGTATTTTACTGAATTTCGATGTGCTTCAGAAAGAAAGCTCACTATTAACTTCAGTCACTAAATTAACTTTCGATTTTCCGGTTTTATTAATTCTTTTGCTAAATTAAGTCAGGGTGTAGCGAAATTTATTACTTCTGACAAACTTTCAGTTTTCACACTACACGTGTCAACCTTCAGTTGCCACGCTTCTAGTACTAATTATATGTGTAATAACCTTTCTTTTTCAGTTACTATAGTAATTGTCCTTAGGACTGGCGACCGTGATTTCCCCCAAATCTCAAATACCTAATTACCGCTAGTTAATTGTTAACGTAACGGCTGCACATTTACTTTCTTTATTAACTTTACCCCTTTTCAAAATTAATTTCCACCAGTTTCATTAGCACATTTCCTTTCATTTAGATGTAACCCTTTCCTCCCTCTTTACCGACAGGTTAACTTCGGTGACGATTGCTTTTCCAAAACTCCCATTAGGTACACGCGGTTTCATTTTTCACTGTCATTAAGGTCGGTAAGTGAGGGGGAGGTTACACGTGGCGACCTGGTGACAGGACAATCTTCGGATTTGAGGTTGTTCTGGACACGAATTTTGCATTGTGCAAATCTCGTAACAAAGTACTGGTTACGTACAGGCCGTTACGTCATCGAGAATAAGTAGTGGGAGTAATCCTAATTATATTTGAGATTTGTCATTTATATTGAAAATTATTAAAATGAGTGAAGGAACAATTACCAAAATTTGGTAGACTTGGATACGGAACAATCGGTCGAACAGTGGGAAACGCGCACGGCGGTTCCCATTGTTCAGGGGCAGGCGGCTAGCATGAAAGACGCGACCGCCGAAACGCAACAAAGAGCAGAAATGGAATTCCAAACTTTAGAAAATGTTTCGGAATCGGAAGCGAAAATCAAATCTGTACCCCTTGATGATGAATACGGGGGAACATATATAGAGGAACCAGCTACGGAAGTAAAACCGGTAGTCTCCGGGAATTTAACTGATTTATTGAATGTTTTGATTAATGAAATCAAGAGTCAATCGGCAGAAATTATAGCTCTGTCTGCCAAGCAAGAAGCTCAGTCTGCCAAGCAAGAAGCTCAGTCTGAAAAAATTGAACGAAAGCTAGACAATCAGAACAAAGCTATTAATGTTGTTAACAACAATGTTGGAGTTGTTAATACAAAAGTTGATAAAATCAAAGAAGATATTGTTGTAATTAATACCGAAATCGGTAATCTTAAACATGAAATGATAGGCCTTCAGGCGGAAATTGCGAGCATAAATACTCGTTTTTATTCCGAAATTAGCAGAATCGAGAAAAGTGTAGGAGAAGCAGTTGCTCCGATGATTGAGAATAAGGTGACGGAACAAATTCAATTAGTGAAAAAAGAGGATCAAAAGAAGGTGGAAACTTTAATGGCGTTAGTATCCGAAGTAGATACCAAAGTGACGGAGCAGGCTAATACCTGCAAAGAGAAAAAGAGGGAAGTGGAAACGCTTGCGACAACCACTTGCCAAGTAATTACGAGAGTGTCGGAATTAGAAAAGAAACTTGACGAAAAACAGAGCTATGTGCCAATCTGTGCACATAGTTCGGAATTGTTGACGAAAGAGGAGCGGTTCGACCCCTTGAAAAAAGGCGGTATACACGCGACGGATTTCATTAAAAATTGTGAAAGAGTTTTACCCAGATCATTGACTAATGAGAGAAAAATTAATGCGGTTATTGATGTGCTGGCTGGTGATGCCAAGCGTTGGGGCTTAAACCTCAACATTACGAACCTGACTTTTGACGAGTTTAAAAATTTGTTTCTGGCTGAATACTGGTCAGGGCAAAAACAGCAAAGTGTCTGGCGCGAATTTGTCGTATCGAGGCCTTTCGATATGAATTCGCGCGGTTCGATGAGGGAGTTTTGTGAGGGCTGGATCCGCAAGTTGGAATATTTGCGTGATCGCCGCACGGAATCCGAAATAGTCTGGGAACTCTACAAGAAGCTTCCAGATGATACAAAAGGAAGCAATTACAGGACAATCAATGATTTCCTGGAAAGAGTTGAGGACGAGGACAATTGGCGCAATAATCGCGACAGTGGTAGAGGCCGTGGTAACAACAACGGGTACCACCCCAACCATAACAACGATAACCATGGGAATAATGCATACCGCAGCAATAACAATAATGGTTCGGACCGTAATAACAATCGGTACAATGCAAATAATAACAGGAATGACAGAAACCAGTATCATACTAACGTGATACGGGCTTCACAGAATAGTAATAACGCCAGAGGGTGTGATCAGCCGCCTCAGCAGCATCCGGGGAGCGTATCTGCTGGGACGAGACAGGGAAACCATTAGCCGCGCCGGTGAGGGGCCGAGCGGGCGTGGAGAAATTTTGGCGGCCCAATAACAAGAGAAAACCCAGGTGTCGCCGTTATGAAAATTCCGTATGGAATAATCAACGGCGGGAGAGTGTGCCAGTGTTAAGAGAAAAGAGTGCGCCCACAAGTAGGAGATCAGCTGTATACACGGCAGTAGAAAATACATTCGCTGTCAGTGAGAACAATTTAAGTAGTGTTCCGGAAATCGATCATAAAGTGGCAGCTGTAATACCCACAGCGGAACTGGAGATTGAGTTTAATAATGATTCACAAGTGTTGAGAGAAGATCAGATGTCGGATAAAACGTCCGTCATCGAGCGAGGGGATGCAGAGAGGGATGAGGTCTGGTTAAGGCAGTTCGGTCGCTTATACGACGAACTAAGAGATTATAGGGGTCTGTATGAGAGAAGCGTTTATGGGGAGCGCGTGCAGGATTTTCCGCGTCTCGTCCCGCAGGAAGATAGTGTTTGTGAAATGATAGAAAGTTCTGGCCCTAATCGGCAGACTTTACTAGAAATAGTTGATGTTAAGGGGGAGCACGAGCAAGATTCGTCGTGTTTCGTCCCGCAGGAGTTAGATGTTGAAGTAGTAACGGAAAGTTCTGGCCCTAACCGGCAGACCTTACCGAAAGTTTCAGTGGTAGAAGTAACCGACCCATCCGACGCAAACCTCCAGTTTAAACATTGCGAGAGTATTAAGGAGAAAGATTGCGAAAATTTTAGTGATAGCCGGACACGATTGGTAGAAAAGCACATAGATTACAACGTGTATGAGGTTAGAGCTGACATTATACGGTCAGACGATAGCAGTGTGGGTTGCGCAGATCTAGCGGAAGTAATTGCAGAAACTACTGGACACATTCCTCCAGGTAGATTGACGGATGAGATTAATCTGACCAAAGTGGAATCAACGAAGGTGACGATTAATGAATTGATAGCAAAGCAACACTCACTAGTTGACGAGTTACAGGAAAAGGTTTCGGTATTGGAGGCGAAGCTACAGACTAAGCCTCAGGACAAACGTGTTGAAATTAAAACTATATGTGAACAGAGGCTGAAAAGGCCGCCAGATAAGCCGGATTTAGGATCAAAGCCGGATGGTTTTTTCTGGAATGACCTGGATATAGACGAGGATTTACTGTGGGAAAATAAAGATACAGTCGAGGACAAGTGTAGACAGATAGTAGTGTCTGTTAATATGCACGACCTACAACTAAACGTGTTGATTGACACCGGTGCAGAATTGAGTGCTGTATCTGGGAAAATATTTGAGTTACTGAAAGACAGACATGGCATCGTAGTTATGCCAGTAACAGGAGTGAAAATTATCGGTGCTACTGGGAAGGCCAGTAAACCGGTCACAAAACAGATTTTTGTCAACTTCGAGATATGTGGGGCACGATTTGAACAAGAGTTTGTCGTCGTGCCAGACTTAACTACGGAAGTAATTATTGGGTTAGATTGGCTATTAAAGTACCGTGCAGTGATTAACTGCGAAAGCAAAACTTTGACATGTACGTCACAAGATAAAACAATAGAAGTTAGTTTTGACGAGGCAGGAGACGGTGTGCATAGGCAATACCAGCCTATACACATTGTTAACTGGGCGGATGCTATTGACGTAGGTATGAATTTGAACTACTGTAATGTGAGGAATCTCGGAATTGACAATAGTGTAGAAAGTGAATTGGAAAGTATTGTAGACGGTGTGCCAAACGTAACACACGAACAAAGACGAGGTCTGTATGAAGTAATAATGAGGAATAAGAGTGTGTTTTCAGACAAACCGGGTCTTGTGGAAGGATATAAATGCAAATTGCATGTAATTCCTCACGAACCATTCTTCGTGAGACCGTATGCTATACCGCTGTCCAAAAAGGAAGCAGTGCAACGGGAGATAGATAAGATGATCAAATGGGGAGTGATTGAAAGAAGTACGAGTCCATACAATAACGGTTTGGTCATTGTAGCAAAACGGGATGGTAGTGTGCGTATTGTGATCGACGCACGCACGTTGAATAGGGTCGTTCAACGCGAAACAGACAGACCAGAGAGTATGGAGGAGATTTTGCAACGTTTTCATGACGTTAAGTTCATGACTAGCCTCGATCTGACGGCTAGTTACTGGCAAATAGAACTCGAAGAAGAATCTAGGCCATACACCGCTTTCTTGTTTGCGGGCAGGTGTTATCAGTATAGAGTACTGCCGTTTGGACTTAATATATCTGTGTCCGTATTCATCAGGGCCCTAGATAAAGTGCTGGGACCGGCTTTGAGTTCAAGATTAACTGTATATGTTGACGACCTATTGTTGGCCAATGCCACTTGGCATGACCATTGTGACCTGTTAGATGAAGTTTTTAGAGCATTATGCCGTGGCGGAATGACTCTAAAGCTAAAGAAATGCGAATTTGTGAAGCAGGAACTGAAATTTTTAGGGCATGTAATTACCACTGCTGGTATTACGAAGGACCCAGAGAAACTAGAGGCAATAAGGAATTGTCCTCCACCCAAGTCTAGGAAACAGTTAAAAAGTTTTCTTGGGTTAACAGGATTTTACCGCAAATTTGTAAAAGGACAAGTGTTTAATGATGAAAATTTGAATAACCTCTTACGCAAAAACGTTCCGTTTGTGTGGACTGACGGGTGTCAGGCCGCTTTCGAGAGATTGAAAGACGAGTTGTTAAGATCTAACATACTATTTCATCCTGATTTATCGCTACCCTTCCATCTGGGAACGGATTCGTCGAATTACGGGGTGGGGGTAGAACTGTTCCAAGAAGTTAGTGAAGGAGAGGACAAGGAACACCGGACGATAGCGTTCGCGAGTCGAACTTTATCAAAAAGTGAACGAAACTACACGATTTCTGAGAAAGAGTGTCTCGCTATCGTGTGGGGATTCAAGAAGTTCAAAGGTTACCTATGGGACCGTAAGGTGATTATTCATACGGACCATAAGGCACTCACTTATCTGAAGGATTGTAAACTACTTCACGAAAGACTGACTAGGTGGTCGCTGTATTTACAGCAATTTAACTATGACATCTGTTACGTAAAAGGGACCGACAATTGCGTAGCGGATGCGCTGTCGCGGTTGCCCGAGTCTAATCAAGATGTATTGAAAGATGAGTCAGATGGAGTGGTCAAATTATACTTTTTTAAAGAAGTTGAGGGACGTAAATTAGTAGTGGACATCTGTAAGAATCTACGTCGTCATCAGAACGAGGACGGTTGTTTAAATATGGTGAAAACCCGATATGACGAAAGGAGTCCAGAAGGAGAGAAATTAAGAAAGTATTACAAGATATACGATCATATCTTGTACATACGTAAGGGTGAAGATAGTAATATTTGGCGGGTATGCTGGCCCACCAAATACGTCACGGAAATAATAGACTACTACCATTTGGCGTATGGTCACTGTGGACCTAAGAAATGTACGGAAAAGCTGAGTGAAGTAGTGCATTTTAACAACATGTTAAAACGCGTTACTGACAGAGTGAAAACTTGCGATTTATGTCAGAAGGTGAAGGTTACCAACTGTACGAGTCGTGGTCCTATGCAAAGTATAAGGCCTAACGACACCTTTGAATTACTGTGCGTGGACTTGTACGGACCTTTGCCCAAGTCATCAGGAAACTTTGCCTACATTTTAGTAGTGCTAGAAGCTTTTTCCAAGTTCATCAAACTATACCCGATTAGGAAAGCTACAGCCAAAGCGGTCTATAGCAAGCTTGTGAACGATTATTTTGTTCATATTGGCAAGCCCAAGGCGATTCTATCAGATAATGGGGCACAATTTACTTCTAAGTTGTGGAATGAAGGCATGGAAAGTAATGGGGTCGAGGTGATCCATATTTCAGCTTACTGTCCGGCTGGGAATCCCGTTGAGAGGTATATGCGCGAGCTAGGCCGACTTTGCCGTACCTATTGCCATCACAATCATAGGGCATGGGGCAAATATGTAGCAGTATTTGAGAGAATTATGAACACCTTGAGACATGAATCGACGGGATTTTCTCCAGAGGAAATCCTGTTGGATGACAGAAGTAAAAGTTTAGTGGAAGAGATAATCAAATTCCCTCCACGGATTGACATTAGTATTGGTGTGAAAAAATATCGTTTGCGAGAAGTAATGAAGCTAAAAGCCGATGCTCGCATACGTCGTCATGACGCTAAAACGCGTTTTGCTAAGTTTGCAATCGGAGACTTAGTACTTGTAAAAGCTCATGAGAAATCGAGCGAGATAGACAATGAAATCTCTAAATTTAAGTTTGTTTATAATGGACCATATAAAGTCATTGGTATACCTCACACAAATGCTTATTGCTTAGAGTATCCAAGCTCTGGAAAACGATTAGGTATACGGAATATTGTAGACTTGAAATTGTACCAACCTAGGATCGATTAATACCACACAATGGGTAACTTGTACAGTATGTAAATATAGAGTGTAAGATTTAAGGATGTGCCATGTTACGATGCTTTTGCCTGACCTAGAGGTCATTAAAGAAGTTGTAATTAATAAGTAATTAATTTTGACTAAATGATTTAAGAGTAACTGATTAGTAATCATCTGAAAAATCCAAGCTGCTAGTTTAAGTTTTCAGCTGAGTCACAGTAGATTAAGGAATGTAAATATGATATTGTAACTTGCTGTAATATTTCATGAATGTGTGTTTTTATTAGTCATTGCCGATGTACTTAGACGCTGTTTTAAGTTTCAGGCTAGTACATGCGTGTCATGATGGACAGTGTTGAGTTATCCGCTGTGATAGTGTTTATGGACTCCTTGAGATTACTCGGGAGTGAGTTTTTCCGAAAGAATTCAGTGAAACGGACGTTCTGGAAACGCCGTTACAAGGGCGAGTGAGATCAAGCGTGCCGCACAGGCGGGCGCAACAATACTTGCGAGGCGAAGCCGCTGTCAGCTCTTGTGCCGCTGTCGGCTCTTGTGCCGCTGTCGGCATCCTTTGTACTTGCGAGTACGGAAGGTGGAGTTGTTTTTCTTCCCGGACAGCTGATGTGAAAGAATTCTGCTGTCAATATTTATGTTTTATTTTATCTGCTGTATATTATTTTCTTGTTTAGCGTTAATTGGACATGACGAGATTATTAATTATGAAAATGTTACATAAAAATGTGTATTCTATGTAATTAATTATTAGTTTGCGTATTTTGATATACCTGTTTTTTATGACCATGTACTCTGATCAATTTTGCAAATAGTATTCCATTTCTTATAGTGTTACGAATTTTAATGATTTTGGAATAGCTAAACCATTTTCTATGTTTTCTATGAATTTTGATATGTTGTCAACCTGTTTTATTTTGTGCAAGATGACAGAATGGAATAAGATTAGGAGTGTCTCCACTTCATTATTATTGTCTAAAAATTGGTTTATGGTTAATTAGACGAATGCTAAATTTTTTTGATGTTTTGAGCATATGCATTTCCGCTGTTTCTTTTTTGGGACATTTTCTGAGTCTGTTTACGTTACACGAACATCCTCAGACAATGTGGGGCACGTGTAACGCCGGAAATGCATATCCTCCTATTTCCATCTATTGTGCTATTATTTTCTTTCCTTGCTTTGTTACCTCAAGATATGACATTTCTGTCTCTTTGTATATTGTAATTGTTTTACTATTTGTATATTTATGCATTTATGTCGATGTATAATTGGTTTGTTTCGTAAATATTATTTGTATTTTTACGCTGGGTCTTGCCTAGGGAAAACTGCTATTGAACGATTACGTCGATAGGTCGTGTGAAGAATCAAAGTGTGTAGGATCTTTGGTAGTGTTAACTCTGCCGCGTGGAGCGCGGGCTGAGCAGAAGGAGTGTGGCGGGAGTAGCGAGTGGAGCAGGTGTGTTGTGAGACGCTCCCGCGAGTTGCCGCGCTTTCGGGGTTTGGCAGCATGTAATTGCGCTCGACTTGCGATAATAGTTTCTGACATGGTGTCGCGGACGGGAAACATTAACTAGCGCACATCAAGAGCCCGTTTCGTCTGGTGACCGTGTCGAGAAGAAGGCGCGCCAACATCCAGCTTCTGCAACAGCGACGGCCGACAATGAGTGACTGTCGCCACCTCCTCGACCGACGGCTTCAAACCTTCAATCAACCGACGAGGAAGACTGGACGCACGTAAAGTTTTAGAACTGTATGGCAGACCTCAGCTTTTCAAACTGTTCCATTTTCGTCACTATAATTACAGCAACTTAGCATGAACGTTTGTTGCTCATTGTCCCAATTGCATTACCAAGCAGAGTCCCTTCCTTTTCCGAAATGAACCCGAGTGTCGTTGAAATTCAAACGTCAGCATTAAAGTAATATAGCTAACTCGTTTTCACTGCTTTAATTTCAAAGTTCAATTATGGCATTAATAGCTGGCTACAATATTCAGATTACACAAGCACGAATTCAGAGTGCGAGCTTTGTTACCGTATTTTAGCTTGCCTGTGACTGCAGCTCAGCTTGGTACGTACTAAATTTTACTATTGTTAATTGTTCAGAATCATTTAATTCAAGTTCAAAGTTAAATCTCTTATTTCTAAATTGCGTAGATTCAAGTAGTTTTTGGAATGATTGTTGAGGTAGTCCAAGACTAACCGTATTTTACTGAATTTCGATGTGCTTCAGAAAGAAAGCTCACTATTAACTTCAGTCACTAAATTAACTTTCGATTTTCCGGTTTTATTAATTCTTTTGCTAAATTAAGTCAGGGTGTAGCGAAATTTATTACTTCTGACAAACTTTCAGTTTTCACACTACACGTGTCAACCTTCAGTTGCCACGCTTCTAGTACTAATTATATGTGTAATAACCTTTCTTTTTCAGTTACTATAGTAATTGTCCTTAGGACTGGCGACCGTGATTTCCCCCAAATCTCAAATACCTAATTACCGCTAGTTAATTGTTAACGTAACGGCTGCACATTTACTTTCTTTATTAACTTTACCCCTTTTCAAAATTAATTTCCACCAGTTTCATTAGCACATTTCCTTTCATTTAGATGTAACCCTTTCCTCCCTCTTTACCGACAGGTTAACTTCGGTGACGATTGCTTTTCCAAAACTCCCATTAGGTACACGCGGTTTCATTTTTCACTGTCATTAAGGTCGGTAAGTGAGGGGGAGGTTACAAAGAGTCTTTCCTTTCCAGTGACAATCAGGCTCAAACCCGAGAAGAGATACTGCACCCAGTGAGTGCTCATAGGGACCTACAATGCTGCACGTCTAAATCAGGCGAAACAAGAACTTTGAATTAGGCGACTGGGATCGCGTTGTGTGGCCTAAAGAGTGACATGTGGCCTCTTTTTAAAAGACGAAAAGCATCGAGTGCTTTACGAAGTAATGAGACGTTTAAATAGCAATTGTTGGAGCGTTTGGTTCAGGTGAGAGTCGTTTCTGCATTCTACTGGGTGATGCCTTGTTCATCAAATGCAGCTCAGTCTTCCACATGTTCATAATCAGCTATCGGTGTACGTTCCACGCAAGACGACAACCGCTATTTTAACAGGACTACACACGTACGTTCCTCTTTTGAGGAGAACTGCTCTATCACACCATCGCTACTCGGCTGCTCCGCTAAGCAACGACAACTTCAGCCAACAGAAAATGTTTGGGCTGTTGTCAGATGCATTTGCAATCAAGTAATCAACATGCTCGAAATTCATTAGGTGGATAGTATTTAACAGTTAATAAGTCACGGCTGCAAAATACTAACGTGAATTCTTTACAGACAAATGGAAAAAACTGGTAGAAGCCGACCTCGGGGGAAATCAGTTTGGATTCCGTAGGAACGATGGAACACCTGAGGCAATTCTGACCGTACGGCTTATCTTAGAAGGTAGATAAAGAAAAGGCAAACCTACGTTTCTAGCATTTGTAGACTTAGAGAAAGCTTTTGACAATATTGATTAGAATACTCTCATTCAAATTCTGAAGGTGGCAGGGGTAAAATACAGGGAGCGATAGGCTATTTACAATTTGTACAGAAAACAGATGGCCGTTATAAGAGTCGAGGGGCATGAAAGGGAAGCAGTGGTTGGGAAGGGAGTGAGACAGGGTTGTAGCCGCTCCCCGATGCTATTCAATCTGTATATTGAGCAATCAGTGAAGGAAACAAAAGAAAAGTTCGGAATAGGTATTAAAATCCATGGAGAAGAAATAAAAACTTTGAGGTTCGCCGATGACATTGTAATCTATCAGAGACAGCAAAGGACTTGGAAGAGCAGTTAAACGGAATGGGCAGTGCTTGAAAGGAGGATATAAGATGAACATCAACAATTAGAATTAGATCAGGAAATGAGACACTTAAAGTAGTAAAGGAGTTTTGCTATTTGGGGAGCAACATAACTGATGATGGTCGAAGTAGAGAGGATATAAAATGGCAAGGAAAGCGTTTCTGAGGAAGAGAAATTGGTTAACATCGAGTATAGATTTAAGTGTCAGAAAGTCGTTTCTGAAAGTATTTGTATGGAGTGTAGCCATGTATGGAAGTGAAACATGGACGATAAATAGTTTAGACAAGAAGAGAATAGAACCTTTCTATATGTGGTGCTACAGCAGAGTGATGAAGATTAGATGGATAGATCACATAACTAATGAGGAGGTATTGAAAAGAATTGGGGAGAAGAGGAGTTTGTGGCACAACTTGACTAGAAGAAGGGATCGGTTGGTAGGACATGTTTTGAGGCATCAAGGGATCACCAGTTTAGTATTGGAGGGCAGCGTGGAGGGTAAAAATCGTAGAGGGAGACCAAGAGATGAATACACTAAGCAGATTCAGAAGGATGTAGGTTGCAGTAAGTACTGGGAGATGAAGAAGCTTGCACAGGATAGAATAGCATGGAGAGCTGCATCAATCCAGTCTCAGGTCTGAAGACCACTGCAACAACAACATGGATACGGCATACTTTGTGAAATTTTTTGAATGTCACCTTCTCCAAAATGAGGTAAACGTCCTGTAGTGAGTTTGTGTTACATGGATTAATATGACTTATCTTGTTGGTGACAATTCTTCTTCTAGTGTGGTTATCATTCCTGGCCACGTCGTGACATCTTTCTCATAAGTTTTATGGACAAAAAGTTAATGGAACCTGCATAACTGTTAATGAAATATTCATCTATAGAGAAAAACCTTCGGTATGGCTTCGTTACTCGCTTCTCGAAACGCCCGTTACGTTAGTGCGTAAAGTGAATGATTTCTATTTAATATTGAAATTGTGGATATGACTAGCAAAGTCAAACTATAACGGATCATTGCTATAACTAATATAATTATATTGTAATAAGTTTTTTACGCAAATTTTGTTACCAGTTATATACATTCTGTAGCAGTAGTTGCGGTGTACAACTGCCTGTGAAGCCGCCCCCCCCCCCCCACACACACACACAAGAAATTTGTAGGTGATGTAACCAGCCGCTATTTTGTTTACTTGTAAATTTTTATTAAATTTTATGGCTAGCAGATGAGTCTAAAACAGTTTCGATATATCACTTATTATGGCAGTTGTTTCAGCTATGTGCCCAGACCAACCCATGCACTGCTTACTCTATATGTAGGAAATAATAATTAATAATTTTCTTGGTATCTCACAGTTTAATACAGTTTATTAGTTAACTCGCAGATAGCTCACAGTTCCTCGTCAGATTCTCTTAGTCGAGTAACACTCAGCCCACTTAGCCACAGACGTCCCTTACTTCCCACTCTCTCAGTTTTCTTCCACACACTACTTCGGTTAAGTATAGTTCTTCTTTTTCCCTTTTACACTGTGTGTACTTTAGGATTAAGCTTTCGTCCCAGCATCTGGGTCTCAAACCAGCCAACCAATTAGAGCTCTGCAAGCACATGGCCTGTACGCGTGGCCCGTAAGGGCCTGCAGTGTGCGAGTGAGAGCGTCAATATTCTTCACGAAAGTTGGAGAAAGTTGCCGAGGACCGTTGCTATACACAATACAGGGCTATTGCAAATGATTGAAGCGATTTCATAAATTCACTGTAGCTCCATTCATTGACATATGGGTACGACACACTACAGATCCATAGAAAAACTCATAAAGTTTTGTTCGGCTGAAGCCGCACTTCAGGTTTCTGCCGCCAGAGCGCTCGAGTGCGCAGTGAGACAAAATGGCGACAGGAGCCGAGAAAGCGTATGTCGTGCTTTAAATGCACTCACATCGGTCAGTCATAACAGTGCAACGACACTTCAGGACGAAGTTTAACGAAGATCCACCAACTGCTAACTCCATTCGGCGATGGTATGCGCAGTTTAAAGCTTCTGGATGCCTCTGTAAGGGGAAATCAACGGGTCGGCCTGCAATGAGCGAAGAAACGGTTGAACCTCCACGCTCTCCCGATTCCCATGCGATTTCTTTCTGTGGGGTTATGTGAAAGATTCAGTGTTTAAACCTCCTCTACCAAGAAACGTGCCAGAACTGCGTGCTCGCATCAACGATGCTTTCGAACTCGCTGCGCCGAGTGTGGGAGGAGCTTGATTATCTGCTTGATGTCTGCCGAATCACTAAAGGGGCACATATCGAACATTTGTGAATGCCTAAAAAAACTTTTTGAGTTTTTGTATGTGTGTGCAAAGCATTGTGAAAATATCTCAAATATCTCAAATAATAAAGTTATTGTAGAGCTGTGAAATCGTTTCAATCATTTGTAATAACCCTGTATACATAAATGACCTTTTGGATAACATCAGAAGTTCACTGAGGCTTTTTGTGGATGATGCTGTGGTATATCGAGAGGTTGTAACAATAGAAAATTGTACTGAAATGCAGGAGGATCTGCAGAGAATTGACGCATGGTGCAGGGAATGGCAGTTGAATCTCAATGTAGACAAGTGTAATGTGCTGCGAATACATAGAAAGAAAGATCCCTTGTCATTTAGCTACAATATAGCAGGACAGCAACTGGAAGCAGTTAATTCCATCAATTATGTGGGAGATGGCATTAGGAGTGACTTAAATGGAATGATCATATAAAGTTGATCGTCGGAAAAGCACATGCCAGATTGAGATTCATAGGAAGAATCCTAAGGAAATGCAATCCGAAAACAAAGGAAGTAGGTTACAGTACGCTTGTTCGACCACTGCTTGAATACTGCTCAGCAGTGTGGGATCCGTACCAGATAGGTTTGATAGAAGAGATAGATAAGATCCAACGGAGAGCAGCGAGCTTCGTTACAGGATCATTTAGTAATCGCAAAAGCGTTACGGAGATGATAGATAAACTCCAGTGGAAGATTCTGCAGGAGAGACGCTCAGTAGCTCGGTACGGGCTTTTGTTGAAGTTTCGAGAACATACCTTCACCGAGGAGTCAAGCAGTATATTGCTCCCTCCTACGTATATCTCGCGAAGAGACCATGAGGATAAAATCAGGGAGATTAGAGCCCACACAGAGGCATACCGACAATCCTTCCTTCCACGAACAATACGAGACTGGAATAGAAGGGAAAACGGATAGAGGTACTCAAGTACCCTCCGCCACACACCGTCAGGTGGCTTGCGGAGTATGGATGTAGATGTAGATGTAGATGTAGATGCTAATTGCAGCCTTGTGAGCGGATTTACAACCAGCCACGCAGATAGTATAGATACGTGAGGGGTTTTCGCAGCCACGTGGATATCCACCTGTTCTCACCACTACACGTTACTCTTCTTTCCTCTTTCCCTCCTTATTATCAATCGTAACGAGTCCATTTAGCTCATTTGCTCTATGTATACACAAAATCCGTCGGTGCAGCTAGAATGAATTTTGTTTGCAAATTGTGAGGGCACAGTTATTTCGGAACACACTGTTCAGGGCACATCACCGAACATGGACTCTGCCGTAGGCAGAACCTATTATTGACCTGTTGACCCAACAACAGCGTCATTTACGACTGCAGCGGCCATGAGATCTGATGATAGGTCAACGGAAACTTGGCGCCTTGTCGGATGAGTCACTTTCATTGTTTCATTAGGTCCGTCGTTATGTCCGGATATACCGTCATCAACGAGAACGCCAGCACGAAACATGCCGTGCATCACGAGCGAAGGAGGGAGAGAGGGCGGTACTATCTTATGGGGGCATTCGCCTTGGCTTCCTGGGAAGCTGTGGTGGTTACCAAAGGCACCACGACGGCTAAAGTGTACCTGAAAACTGTTGCTGGACACCTGCATGTATACATGCTTCATTATTTCCCGAAAGAGATGATATTTTCCAGCAGTGTAACTTCCTGTGTCACAAGACGAGAACCATGTTACATTGGTTTGGGGAGCATGGCATTGAACCCACGCTGATGTGTCCTCCACCAGTTTCCCCCAATCTGAACCCGATGGGATGCATTTAGGACACTATAGGACACCAGTTTCGCACTCGCAAAGCATCGCCCCATAACTTACGACAGGAGCACACCTACCCGTCATACACGATTTTGTCCATATTTATGGTATACCCAGGGCTTGGCCAGAAATGAAACTGACAGAAGTTGGAGCTCAGTTGGCCAAGAGTTTGGAAAAAAATAGTATCTTTGGTATAGACGGAGTCATGCGTGAGGCTTTAATGTTAATATGACGTACAGTCTGTGGTTGGCGCAGCGGAAAGAGTAGAAAACGGCTCTAGGTTAGAATCCTTTCGTGGAAACTATTTTTTTTTTAATTTCAGTGTCTTAAGTTACGTAAAATGTAAATAAACCGAAATAATGCTTAATATATGTGTTTATCAACATTTTCGTGAAGGCATGAAAAAGGAAGTTAAAGAAAAATTTGGGATTGCTAACAGATTTTTAAGAATTACGTATATAAAATTATATGCTTTGGTTGTTTTTCTATTGCTCATTTACACGTTCTGAGGTGATAGCGATCGTACAAACACGAGAAACCGTAATTTTCTTGCTATCCTGCACATGTTATAAATGGCTGATTTCCACAATATGGTAGTTCTGTAAAGTTACTAGAGCGAAACAAACTTGGTTTACATTCATACAGTTTACTAGTGAACCGCGTGTAAGAAATCATTTCATCGAGTATAGGAAGCGGAATCTTGGAATGTGTTTTGATGCAGTCTTCTCAAGATGTGATTTGTATTTCTCTTTCGATGAAGGAAGAGCAGTTTCGAAGCTTTTTCATAATATTATCTACCTGACGATGGAAACAGACACCGAAGTGCTGCACTAGAGAGTGCATTTATGGGGGAGTCATTTTGACATTCCAGGAAGCCAGTCAGTCATATTGGAAAATCTCGTCGTAAATTGTTCGTCCTCCCCACGAGTCAGTTAAGAAAATAAATTTGTTCTCCTACACGTAGGTCTTCGTCAAATCAGTTTTACAGATTTTGATGAAGTAATGAAATACTCCTCTGCCTGATTTTCCTTTACCATTCCTTTTCATACTTTTTATGAAACTGTTGTAAAACATAATATATTGAGTATTATTTCGGTATCTTTCTAGTGTAAGGAACGTAAACACTGAAAATAAAAGGGAAAGAAAGAATCGAACACACAACTCTCAGCTTACCTCTTCTTACTCATGCCACGCTCGGCCCAAACCGAAAACACTATTTTCTTCTAAACGCTTTGACCTCCAGTTTCTGTCACTTTCATTTCTGGCTGAGCCTTCCATACACCAAAAATTTGGACGCAATCGGTGTTGACTACTAGGCGCGGTGTGCTTGTTATCTGAATAGCGTAGATATCTGTGGCAACGTGCCTCCGAAAACTTTCCACAGACATATCGAGTTCGTTCCACATCCGAATATCTACCGAAAACTTGTCGAATTCACGCCACGCTCGATCATTGCTGTTTTGCGTTCCAGAAATGTATCAACTCGCTGTTAAACAGGCGGTCTTCATATTTTGACTCATCAGTATTCCTTCTCACGTCGACCATCTCCGTACATCTAAAAGTTCTCCTTATAGCAAGGAATATGGACAGCTGGGAGCTAACTGCTGCATAAATATCGTGATTAACGTTATCTCCCCTGCCCTGAGTGCCAAAGGGTGTGAAATTCGGTGAATATTAACTGATTTTTAGCTCTAGTTTCTATCCGTAGGACAAAACTGCACAGCGGAATTTTAATTAGGGTACTCCTGAACGATAGAGCGCAGTTTGAACTTTGCGAAGCATTTCAAGTAAGTTCCTGTCACAAGGTACATGTTGATGGAGACTGCAGGAAAAAAAAAAACGCGTTTAGCGAACTAAGTGGCTGAATTATGACCATTTATTTGTCAGGTGGTGTGTACATCTCATACTACATTTACAAGTCAAAATACTAATCCTACGTTTTCTTACGAGCAAACGATAATAACGTACCGGACATTTGTCAACAAAGGATTAGATACATTAACTAAACACGTCACGGGTACCAAATTACTCACGCACAAAGATTCGAAAGCACAGTCCACCAGTCTCCACTAGTAAGTGAATCATCAAAAACCAGCTGGGCATACGGTACATGAAGTGGATCGTGGCCGATTAAAGACCGAATTCTGTTCTATTTAAATTTACGTAAAACGTTACTGGAATCATCAGTCGCAAAAGTTCCGCACTGCTCTTAACGATTGGGTCTACTCGTTATAGAGAATCACTACTCAAAATGAAACGAACTCCCATCCAAATATCACTTCTTAGTATCTCACGTAGCAGATACTGTTTGCTGCGTCTGGCCGCATCGGCTCCACGGGAAATTGTGTCCAAAATCTCAGCTGCCCTGACTCTGCGTACAGAGAGCGACAAACGTGGTGGGGGAGCGCTGGTTAATCACCAAGATGCTTTTTCCAGATAGAAGACAGATGCGGAACCACCTGGTCCTTACAGCCTAAAATTTTTCACTCCGTTAAAGGACTGAAATTTTGTAGACGATGTCCCAGCGCTTGAACTCTGGAGGGTCAACTCTGAGGCTGCGCGTCTGGGGTCGCACAGCTCCGTGTAGCTTCGAAAATAACATTCAGCTGCCTTTCCATGGTGCTATTGCTAGTTGCACCAACAACTTCTACCTGATTTTGCCTATTTCCACGTATTTTTAATTACACCCCACATTCATTCAACACAATCTACCATTCTTCTTAGGGACAGCTGATTATAGGTATATGTTATGCTGTCTATCAATTGTAATTAAGAGATATATTTTTATTTCTTTATTGTGATTTTGATATCCATACAACAACAGGTAGGCTGGCAGCAGCACCTTACGCCGCTCTTCAGCCCAAGAGTTAACAATGATAAAAATATAGAAGACACATAAGTTTGAACAATCGGCGAGTAAAATATAGTAGACACAGGAACAGAAAAAAACATGAAGCCGTTCACACTCGACGTTAATCCACACGACAAACTGTTGACACGATGCACAAACACTGATGATATTGATGGCACAAGTGAACGATGGAGTGTGACGGTGATCACTAAACACACACGAGAAACGGATGGCGATGATCTCCGGCGTGCGAACGGTCACGTAACATGTGCGAGTAAGGGGACCTGCCAAGAGGGGGAGAAGGGTGAGGGGGAGGGAGATGGGAGAGCAAAGATGCCAATGGCAGAGAAGATGGGGGGAGGAGTAGAGGGACGGGGGTAGGGGAAGCCCGGGGGAGGAGTGGGGAGAAAGGGAGGAGGGAGGGAAGGAGGAGAGAAGGGAGGGAGGGTGCCTAAAGGAACAAACAGAGGAAGATGGAGGGGGGATCAAAGTAGATAGGAGGGGTAGATGGAGGGGAGGAGGGCATCATCAGGGAGGGGGAGCTGGCGGAAGCCACCTTTGGAGAGGGTAAGTAGGGTGAAGAGATGGAGAGCAGGTGGGACGTGAAAATACCGGCACGGCAGCGGGCGGGGGTGGGAGAGGATGGGTGAGGAGGATCGAGTTTACGGGAGGTGTAGAGGATCCGTATCCGTGTAATTAAGATGAGTCTAAACACACATAAATAAGTTTCTTCCTCCATGGCATGGGAAATATGAGAGTGAATAATATGAGAAAATGCAGGCAGAGAAAAGATACTCGGCCGAACTTGATACAGTGAAATCACAAAATTAAATGAGAAGCGGATTGATTGATGTCTTTCACATCTTTTGCAATAGATGATTTCTATGCCTGGCTAACTTGGGCACTGCCACATACTGCGAAGCCTCTCAACTGCAGCTTGCTCGCGCCCCCTACTACCAGGGTTCACTTATTCTGTAACTCGTGGCTCGCAGCTCACGGCCGTAGCGCAGTGCTAATCAAAACGTCCACCAAGTCGGCGAGTTACGCGTGCACCATCGCCCCGCACTGCTCTGTTCGCTTTGATCCTGGCCAGGGGAGGATATCAAACTATTTGTATTTCATGCTGCTACCATCGCCGCTCGTCCTGAAACTTGATCTGTGATTTCCAACTTCGAGGTTGCTTTAGCAGCGCTTTCATTTAGCGAACTGCTCCTTATGTACACCGTTCCTCGACAACATGCATCTTCGTATTCATCTCCATCTCCATCTTCATCCATACTGTCAGATAGATGTCAGAGGGTAGGCCTTCTTCGCTTTATACCACACGTTAAGGTTTCTTCCCGTTACATATGCATTTGGATCGCGGGAAAAATGACTGCTTAAAATCCTAGATTTCTCAGGCAATACTGTATGTAGTTTTTCGCAAGTTTTCGACTGTGTTCAAGCATCTGTCAACGCAGATTTATTCTGCCTTTCCGTGGCGCTCTGCCTTGGGCGAAACAAGCATGTGAAAACTGGTGATGCTCTTCTTTGTATACGTTCAATATCTGCTGACATCACACATTGCAGCTATATTCTAGGATGTATTGTAGAAATGATTTACTAGCAATCTTCTCTGTAGACTGGCCACATTTTCTCAGTACGCAGACAGTAGTGGTAGTTTTGAGCGTACGAGGTAATTTCACAAGCTGCGACAGGGTCACAAATTGAACTGCGACCCGAAAATACAATATTTTCCTTTACTTCACGTCTATGATCACAAATTTTTGAAGTATTTGTGACAAATATTGTATCAGTCAAACGGCCGCTCCTCTAACGTAAGGTTTAAAGATCATTCACAGCCGTGGAAAAATGTTGCTTAGGGGCAGCATTTATCTGAAACTGGTCATTCTATATCTCATATTGAGAATAGTATGACGGAAAAAGGCGGTGCTCCTATTATCTTATTGTTGTTGTTGTTGTTGTTGTTGTTGTGGTCTTCAGTCCTGAGACTGGTTTGATACAGCTCTCCATGCTACTCTATCCTGTGCAAGTTTCTTCATCTCCCAGTACCTACTGCAACCTACATCCTTCTGAATCTGCTAAGTGTATTCATTTCTTGGTCTCCCCCTACGACTTTTACCCTCCACGCTGCCCTCCAATACTAAATTGGAGATCCCTTGATGCCTCAGAACATGTCCTACCAACCGATCCCTTCTTCTAGTCAAGTTGTGCCACAAACTTCTCTTCTCCTCAATCCTATTCAGTACCTCCTCATTAGTTATGTGATCTACCCATCTAATCTTCAGCATTCTTCTGTAGCACCACATTTCAAAAGCTTCTATTCTCTTCTTGTCTAAACTTCCATACATGGCTACACTGCATACAAATACTTTCAGAAAAGACTTCCTGACACTTAAATCTATACTCGATGTTAACAACTTTCTCTTCTTCAGAAACGCTTTCCTTGCCATTGCCAGTCTACATTTTATATCCTCTCTACTTCGACCATCAGCAGTTATTTTGCTCCCCAAATAGCAAAACTCCTTTACTACTTTAAGTGTCTCATTTCCTAATCTAATACCCTCAGCATCACCCGACTTAGTTCGACTACATTCCATTATCCTCGTTTTGCTTTTGTTGATGTTCATCTTATATCCTCCCTTCAAGACACCATCCATTCCGTTCAACTGCTCTTCCAAGTCCTTTGCTGTCTCTGACAGAATTACAATGTCATCGGCGAACCTCAAAGTTTTTATTTCTTCTCCATGGATTTTAATACCTACTCCGAATTTTTCTTTTGTTTCCTTTACTGCTTGCTCAATATACAGATTGAATAACATGGAGGAGAGGCTACAATCCTGTATTACTCCCTTCCCAACCACTGATTCCCTTTCATGTCCCTCGACTCTTATAACTGCCATCTGGTTTCTGTACAAATTGTAAAAAGCCTTTCGCTCCCTGTATTTTACCCCTGCCACCTTTAGAATTTGAAAGAGAGTATTCCAGTCAACATTGTCAAAAGCTTTCTCTAAGTCTACAAATGCTAAAAACGTAGGTTTGCCTTTCCTCAATCTTTCTTCTAAGGTAAGTCGTAAGTTCAGTATTGCCTCACGTGTTCCAGTATTTCTACGGAATCCAAACTGATCTTCCCCGAGGTCGGCTTCTACTAGTTTTTCCATTCGTCTGTAAAGAATTCGTGTTAGTATTTTGCAGCTGTGGCTTATTAAACTGATTGTTCTGTAATTTTCACATCTGTCAACACCTGCTTTCTTTTGGATTATCTTATTGCAGCTTGAAATTTATAAACCGAACGAACAAGAACCAATAATACAGCTTAATAGGCAAAGCGGTTCAAAATGGTTGAAGTGGGTCTGAGCACTATGGGACTTAACATCTGAGGTCCTCAGTCCCCTAGAACTTTCAACTACTTAAACCTAACTAACCTAAGGACATCACACACATCCATGCCCGAGGCAGGATTCGAACCTGTGACCGTTATGGTCGCGCAGTTTCAGACTGAAGCGCCTAGAACCGCTCGTCCACACCAACTGGCAAAGTGATTTCGTGCCCAAAACCTCCTGTGTTTTATTTTATACCGTACTACTTCAATTATTGTGTTTTTCAGCGGTGTGGTACAATACAGCATCACCGGTCGTTCGCGGTCTAAGTGTGTTTTTGCGGCAGTAAATTACATCACAGGGCAGTGTAGCTGCGTCACTGTAGTACACTTTGGAAGTGTGGATGTGGGACTTGGTACGGGTACCATCCCCCAACGGTGACAGTACTCATTGGTCAGGCATAAAAACAGTCCGACATGTGCAGGTAGATTGGGAAAGTATTGGTCGTAGAATCGGGGGATAATCCCGTCGAAGGATCTAGCCGCGATAGGCGAGCCACACCTATCGTTAGCCAAGGTCGGTATCCGATTCCTCTATGATGGTTACAGGAACCAGATATCGGCACCAGCGGAATGGGAGTGTCTTAATTATTGAACGCCTCTGTTTTACATGTCTTGCTGATAGTTTTACCTAGTACAGAGTGCCTTACATATTTACTTTGTTTTGTCACGTTGTGCTCATAACTCTAACGTTTCCTTGTTCCTTTTCTGTTTATATAATATACTTCATTAACTAGATGATGTTCCTCATGCACTGGTACGGGGTTCTATCCTTATTTTCTTGGAAAAGCGTGCCGCAGAGTACGAGGGATCTTATGGCGGTCACGTACCTCTAAACATTTCTCGCCTATGCGGCGAACTAGCGTTAGCGCCAGCAGAGGGCGCTGCTTATATGCGGCAGTCTGTTTCCACTCATTGCGTTTCTTTGTTTTTTTTTTTTGTAATTTTTATATTGTTCTGTGTACTCGGAAAGCTGGTTATTATTTATATCATCGTATAAAAATTACCACTTGAGCGTATGTCCATAACTGTGTCTTAACTTTTTTCTTTTTAACAATGTAATTTTGTCGTGTTTTATTTCATCGCTTTTTCTTACTGTAATGCCTTGAACAACTTACAAGCTCATTACGGACTTAACGGATTGTATCCCCCTTTATTTTACATCATACAATTATCACTGAACGATATATGTACTCCTACAGTAGCGACATCTGGCGAACTTGCAACACAAACATTTTGTGGCTACTGTGCGGCAGATTGTTTTGAACAGTAGTGCTGCTGACAAGATGACTTGTGTATACTATTATTTACTTGTGTTTGGCGATGACCGTGATGATTTTGTGTTTGGCATTTGACGATGCTTCTGTGGTTCCAGTATATTAGGAAAAGCTTTTATAAAACAGGTAAATGTAAAGCGCGCATATGCACATGTATGTCAGTAATACTTTCATCGTGTTTTGTTGTATTATTTTAAGCTGTAGACAATCTGCTAGTTGTATTTGTCTATTTTTCCCAAATTTTGTTGCACATCTGAAGATGGTCATTATAGACCGAAACCAGTAGTCTGAGGACATAAAAACTTTTGACAATAGACGAGAAGTAAAGGAAATTTATACTGTGAATTAATTTCATGAGTGACAACTGCAAGTTCTGATTTTAAACAGGTAACTACTTCAGCAGATTTTGAATGCATTGACAAAGGAATTGTCGAATCCGACATGTGAAATCAGCCCTGATTTTTTTTATACACTAAGGACAGTCCGAAAGGAATATAGTGACATACTTTTAGCTGAAGAGGAACACTGCAAGTATTTAAAATAAATGTTGAAATTTGTCAAATCCCTTGCTCGACAGACGACCGTAGCAGTGGCTGATAGCGCACGCTCAACACAGCGGACACATATCTTTGATTGACGGCACATCGGTAAACAGATAACACGGCACAATACGATCGTAATTTGTAAGGCAAATTTCAGTTTCCGTTGGTAGTTTCTCTGACACAATTGTTCAGTTGCTGTTCCCCCGAATTTGCAATTCATTTAATATCCATAATAATTAGCGTTATCTTTGAGGTGTTGCTAAGTGTTAACAATGGAGCAAAACTGAATTAATTTCCTTTGTGATTTCATGGCATATGCTTGCTAATAGCATCTGTATTTCTGCAGGTTCCAGAGTTTAACAGTAATGTGAAATCCAATTAATGATTTCATTTCAGCAAACATAAAATATGAAGAACACGGTATGCAATCGCAATTACCTACTTCTCCTGAAGACTTACATATATTTCATTTATTAGTGAATTTCTTGAACATCCATTTCAACGATATCGACGTTTCGTTGAAATGATAGTACCTTTCGAAGAAACAGGAAATAACTCTGACAATTTCGTGAATTGTGGTTCGACCGACGATTGTTGTACTAATTAAGGTTCAGACCAAAAATTTAGTACATTTAAGCCCAAAGAAAACATATACGGCAATATCTTTCAGTGACAAAGGAAAGGCTGTACATTGTTTTGTTAAAAGAAGAAAGAAGGAAACACTGAAACCTTAGCAGTGTGCATCGCTGGTTATGCCCCGTAAAATCTCAACATGAATTTTAAAAATGGAGGAAAGATATACATGATGTACGAAATATGCACCACAATGAAATTCGCATAAATGTGAAAGAAAAACCTTTCGAAAGATTTAGAATTGCTCATGAGAGTCAATGCACTGTTACGCAGGAATAATTACGACACTGGGCGCTCTGAATTGCAAGTGACATGAACACTACAGATTTCCGCCTTCTTCGACCTGATTAAACAGATTCAGGAAGTTACAGAAAACAGGAAGTCGGAAAATTATGAAGTTTACCTCAAGCAAACGTGTAAAGAAGGCATCATTAGTAGATAATACTGTAGAGGATTTCGTAGCTGACGTGGAGTTGAAGCTTCTTCTTATCCCTCAAAATCCCAGAGTAAAGCCAATTAATCAGGTTTCTTGGAAACCGCACTTTATCAGTTCGAATGAAAAAAGACAGAGTCGCTTGTGCAGTCAATGAACGCCACGGCACAATCGTGTACAACAACGCCAGTGGTAAGTTTCCGTGGATTATTATTCCTGCACCTTTATCTCTGTCTTCAGGAACATAAAAGGCAAATTAGAACAAAAAAAAAAAACAGGAGTGTTTGCTTGAAGAACGCTTGTAATTCACATACCAAAATCTAGAAAAATCGGAGAAAATAACTATGAATGTTGTATCAGAAACGTCTTCTGCAGAAAATGGTTCATTGTTGTTGTTGGACTCTTGGCGTGGATATGACGACAACTCTGTCTTTAGGAGAAGGACGAAAAGACCTAATGTAATTCGAATTCCTTTAGGAACTAATAGTGTGATTCAGCCTCTCGATAAAAAAATTTAGTATTGTAAAGTAGTTTTCATATAATTGTCAGACAATATAATTTCCGATAGTCATTTGCATTTCAGGTTTATCAGCAGAACAGCATTATTAAACTTCAGTCATTTCTGCACTGTCATTCTGTGTCATCACATTTTACGAATTGATACAGGTTGCCTGGTACGTAGCACAACATGCAGATCACAGGCCATGACCATCTATTACACCACTCCGGTTCTGTCTAAATAAATCAGTAATTACTGTAAAGTGCCTGAACGAGTTAATTTTCTTCTGTTAGTTGTGCCTGGTCTAAGGAAAGTGTTAGTTTTTGTGAAGACTGGAGATTATTCACAAGGAGAAGAAATGAGGTACAGGAATAGTTATGAAACATTTAATAACAACTAATTAAACTGTCGATTACTGGAAGTCACCTGCAATGTAGCACTGAAAGTGGAGGTGCCTCACGGGTATTACCATGGCAGTGGCTTTCCATGGGAGGCACCGCCATCTTTCATGAAGCAGCGCTCAACTTTCTTGCAAGTGGTGGAGAGGGAATGTGTGTGCATGACTGTGAATGAATGAGCGTCCCTTCAGCTATGAGAGTAAAATTGGCTATGAGTTTGGCAATATTCGCCTCCATGATCTCTGCCCTTTCTTGCTTAACCACCACTAGTGGCTCTTACGATGTTTTAATTGAAACACTTTCATTCTGCTGTGTCACACTATCCCTTGCCTTAAGTGAGCCACAAACGCCGAAAAATAATGTACTTGGAAGGGGGGGGCGGGGGGCTAATGAAAGATGGCGCTCCCTTCCCGGCAGGTCACTGCCATGATAATACCCATGAGGCACCTCCACTTTCATTTTGTTTCGATGGTTATCGTATAATCTCATTCGCCTTTAACGTATCTAAATTTTCCGTTATTGATATTAATCTGATGGTTAGGGTCCAGGTAAACCGTCGTCAGACTGGCACCCGGCTAATGTATTTATTACAAGAACAGGGTACTTTGTTAGTTGCAGTAGTAGAATTAAACCCGGCTATAGAGACGGATTTATGGACGCTGGAGGTAACCAGTGCATTAGGGGCAGCTTTAGAACTTTCCCCAACCAGCAAGCAAGTTCGCGGATTCCTTTGTGATTCGCAAAGCAGACCGTGGGCCTGGCAGGGCAGTGGTTTATGGGCCGCCATTCTGGCGGCCGGCCTTGTTCCGCTAGCGGCCAAGCAAGAGGATATGAACGCCATGACTGAATGCGAAATGACACTAACTGGCAGCGCCGGGCATCCTGCAGCCGGCATAACCGCTTTATTAGCGAGTGGACATCATGTGGGAGTCTGGTCTCCTGATCCCATGTGCAGGTCCACGTAAAACGGCGTCAGGCTGGCAATCGGCTAATGTATTTATTACAAGAACAGCGTACTTTGTTAGACTGGATCACGAATTTCTCCGGATGCCGCGTTTCTCAGATGGCACCGCGTTCCGCCAAAACAGCCCCCACTAAATCGTTTTATGGGCGAGATGGTGCTTGTTTTAACTAGGAAGTTTCCCTCATCTTTGAAAATGGCTCTGAGCACTATGGGACTTAACATCTATGGTCATCAGTCCCCTAGAACTTAGAACTACTTAAACCTAACTAACCTAAGGACAGCACACAACACCCAGTCATCACGAGGCAGAGAAAATCCCTGACCCCGCCGGGAATCGAACCCGGGAACCCGGGCGTGGGAAGCGAGAACGCTACCGCACGACCACGAGCTGCGGACCCTCATCTTTGAAATGCGCCGGAGGTTTGGCTGCAGGACCTCCAGTCATTGTGTGCTGTCTTTTGGAGAACAGAATGTGTACTGCACTGCAGTGATTGGTTGAAGAAGGTCGAGTCTCCTTGCTAGAAAACATGATTGGTACGGTGACTATTGGTTTTCCATGATAGCTTAATTTGAGAACATCGGGAGAACGGCTGTTTTTTGGAAGGTTCTGGACAAAAGGGAGAGCCAGTGACTTGCTTCTCGACCATCGCAGAGTACAGTCGCTAGAGCTCTTCCGTATTCTACGGAGAGGGCAGTTAGTTGTAAAGACGTCTGGACATCAGGGTGAAACTATATATTTTTGCAGATGTGAGACAATCACCGACGGGCATGGGTGTCATTTCCTTAGTGCGATGTTTTGCAGCATCCTCACACAGACGATTGCATCTCGTCTGTCACCGGCCATATCGGTAATGTCGCGCAGCTTCGGCAAATTCAGAAGCCTCTCAATCGTTTCCACAACCATCTATATTCATAGCAGCCTTGTACTCGCAGCAGTCACTCCCAGTGTCCATAGTTTGCTTAATTGTATCTTGACGTGAGAGACCAATCAGTGGAACGATACAGCAGAGTGTGCTTCCCTAGATTGGCATCCTTCCGCTCCCAGTAGCCACTCTCATTTACACGTAATTTCCAGTTAGGTTCCACAAGTCTATTGCCAACCAAGGTGAGTTCTTGTTAATGAAATGTTATACAGTTGTAGTTTCTGCTTATATGTGATCTCTCTTGACCTTGATTTTAGTTAATAAATCTCTTTGTGATACCGTTGTTGTCCTTGTTATCAATTTTTCAATGACACCAATTCTCATTCCCTATGATGTCATTTATTTTGTTACGGGTTTGAAGCAATTAAATTAATTTTATGACTAGTTAGCCAACTCAGGGGTGATCCACACTCGGGCCACTAGTCAGATTTTCTTGCGCTATTGATAAATGTGGCACCTCTTGGGTGTTGTGGTTAGAACTTTTTAGTCGTTTAGCAAACAGAGAACTGCCGCTACAATACGCTAGCTTGCAGCATCATATACGGCCTTCATTTTCTTTCCCCTGCTGTTAACTTGTGTAACGATTGCATCTACAATAGTTTAGCTCCTGATATGAACTGCTAGTTACTCAAAAAATTAATGAAGTGACACATGTTTGTATGGTTTAAGTGCTTAAAATTCATGTGTATGCACTTTGGACTTTGTGCTTTGCAGCACTACACCTCTTGTCACCGCTACGTCTGCTTATTCACCGATTCAAGCGGTAGGCAGGAAGGGCTGTACAAACCGTTGTTACAAGCTAATGGTAATCAAACTTATTAGTCAGGAGAGACGAATATCAACAGTATAATGACTGAAATTCTTTTTGAGAAACAAATATCTTATATTGAACTACTTATGGACGTTGATTGCTACTAACATGACTGCACTTGTTATAAACGTCCTCAGTATAATTGAGGTACTTCCGTAGGGGTTGACCTTTTAAAACACTCCAAACTATATTAGCCTTCGATATTTGTTTCGTTTACCTACCTTCATTCATCCTCTATACATCCCAACCGCGTCAACACATGTTTTCCAATAGTCGACACTTCATCTCCTTTCACTCTGCAACTGTCACTAAAGTTATTAAACTGTACTTAGTATTAGTTTCACACTAGATACGTTAAATAAAATGTGATGTTATACTAAGCAACGTTATTATTCATTGATAAAATTGAACGGTAAGATATCCAAAACATTAAATCACTAGAACGACAGACTCTAATGCGAACGATGGAGTAGCATCTTCTTGTAAATCTTGGATACGTCGAGTTCGTATATTTTCGTTTTTAATTTTAGGCACGATTCCAGGTCGTCTTCAGTAAGACAACTTCTCAGTTTGCTCTTCATAAGGCTCATGCTTGAAATTGGTTGTCTGCATGTATATTTAGGACAGCAAACACTAATTTTTTCACTTGATTATATGACTCAGAATAATTATTCCAGCTGTTATAGTTCAGCGTGTCTTCCTTCGTCAAGTCTTGTTAAATAAGTTCTCATTATTTTTTGTCCAAGGTAAGCTAAATTTCAATCTCAACAATTCTTTACTTTTCATATCCAGCATTTGCGATTCAGAGCTTCCAGTGCCATTATTTAAGAGAAAAACGAATCTGGTGACAGCAACATCAAGTTGTTTCTGAAATCTTGAAACACATTGAGAAAAGCCTCCACTGCATTTAAGTGTGTAGCTTTGAAATAGCGAAAGTCATTTTCAGAATTATTTTGTTGGAGATTTCGATGCCTCCGTCTAGGGCCTCCTTGGTCGACTCACACTTGCTGCGTCCCTGAAGGAAGCCAACGTGACACCATGCGGTGAGGGACCGGGAAGCGGGCACTGGACTAATTCTGCAGCCACACTGCGCTGACACCTTCGCCTCGCTCAAGAATGAACACGTTGTGAATAGCCTGGTGGACAATAAGGAGTGTAGCCAAAACTGATGGACCCCTGCAGCCATCACTAGGGAACGTCAAGAACGGAATATGAAAGCATGTGAATTCTTTTGTCCTTGCAACAGTCGTTTTACCTGCCCTAAAAGCAAGAACGTGTGACAATTAAGGCACTCGAAAGGACTGGGAGGAGCGTACACTAAGCACAACAAATGCGCACGGGGAGGCGTGTGAAAGACGTCAGTCTTCGTAAAAAGACACTTTCTGGACAGTAAGGCGGTTCCTTATAAATCGCAGACGCCAGCAAACTCTCAGACAAAGACGAAATATTAGTCTGGCCAGTACTCGTGTGAAGATATCGATTACAACGAAGTGTTATGTGACTGCTCTCACAACAACTTCGAAATGCAGAAAAACATTGTAAGGAAGTAAACTCGTCGGACAGACGCTAATTCCCGAGTCATACACCAGCCCATGCAAGATAAAGAATTTCCAACTTGCACTGGGAGGCGCGGTCATGAAATGGAGATCAGTCATTGGCTGGCACTGAAAATGTACTCAGCGACTAACAACGTCGAGAGGAGAAAAATTTGGAGAAATCGTTGGGTTGAGAATTGGATGAGGAAGTAAGAGGACAATACCTCAGACAAGGTGGAAGCAGGAGGACACAGGTATCCTTCCATGCATCGCCAAAGTCTGCCTTCCGACACCGTGTTATCGCAGCTTTGGTGCCGTACCGGTGAGATGATTCTTCCCCTCCACCTTCCCTTCAATGACTGAGTCTTGTCAACGTCCAGTCAAATGGGCCCTGATATTTTTGTTTTGGTTTGTGTAAACAATACTGAAAGAAATTCGTGTCTTTCATGTTTGGACCATGTAAGCATTCATACATCAGCCCCTGAATTTCGTACCCTTTGTGTTACCAATGTCACTTGATTACTGGCTCCCAGCTTTGGGCGGCCCCATTGGTAATTTTCATGTTACGTGATGTCACAAACAATTCCTAGAGTTCACAACATTTTTGGCGTCCAGCGTGGGGCGATTTCAATCGTAATTTACATGCTGTGAGTCATCACAACAATTTCTCGACTCGCTACAAGGTGTTCCAGTAGGCCTGGAAAGTGAACCGAAATTAATCCTTCAACAATCCTGAGTAAAACGTAGTTCTGTATTTTCGAATGAAATAATTTTTTCTGACATCTAAAAACTTCGGTTTCCTTTCCCGTTTAGTTTACGATTAACCAAGTTTAAATGAGACGTGACAAGTGGCACGAAAGAAAGATTCTAACTGGTCGTTCGTTACATCTGGGTTGCGGGTACCCTTCTCAATGAGAGGTGTTTTAGCTTCTGATACTAAGGAAGCGAAACCTCTCTTAACGTTTCGTCTTGTTAAATGACAGTGCTCGTTATGCGGCATAAGATCTGTGTATTTTTCCTCCATTTCAGAAAAATTCTTTAAATGATTAAAAGCTTTAACTGTAAACGAGTTGGTAATCGTAATCACAAATTGTGTATCTTCGCAAATTTCTTCTGGAAACATCGACGCAGAAAGCGCTTCTTGATGACTGAGTAAGTATTTCATGATTAAATTTTTTCTTTCGAAACAGCGACAAACCCGTTTTTGAGGCCACTCATAGTTTTTCCCCCTGTGTTGGAACTGAGACGAGTTAACCGATGATTTTCAATGAATCAAGTTACAGCATTTACTGTATCCTCTCCGCGAATTTAATCTTTGAGTGGATGAAATAGGAAAAGATGTTATTTGAAATAAATAGAACAAAAAGTGAAATTTGCTCTGTCTCGTTTGTCACTAGACTCGTGGACTGCAGTCGATAGAGCAGAAAATAATTTCAGGTCTTCTACTATGTCTTTGGTTTTATTAAAAGACATTTTTGTCTGATCTACCTTAAACAATTTCAGCTTACAATGGTAAGTCCTCAATATTTGTAGAGTATTTGATTTGTTCTTAAAATTCCGAAATAGCTCCTGCGATGTATTTATAAAACTACTATTTATGTAATTCACTCTCTGTATATGGTTTTCTTCTATTAGCAGTGTCTTGACCAAACACAAAATTTGCGATATTAGTATTATTCGAAGATTTCATCAAGTAATTAAGTAGAGAGCTTGATTTTTCTTGAGTCTTCTGAAGTTCAACTGCTTTGTTCCTTGCATCACGTACAGAGTATTTGGTACTAAACGACACGCGTTTAGTTGTAAAGTGACTCTCAGAATTTTACAGGTCGGAAGATCATTTAAATTTTCGATAAACATGAAAGCGTCTAGAACGAGATTTTCACTCTGCAGTGGAGTGTGCGCTGATATGATACTTTCTAGCAGATTAAAACTGTGTGCCGGACCGAGACTCGAGTTCCTTACCTTTTGCAGGCAAGGGCTCTATCATCTGACCTATCCAAGCACGACTCACGACCCGTCCTCACAGCTACAGCATTTGCCCGCTAGTTCTGCAAGGTTCGCAGAAGAACTTCTGTGATGTTTGAAAAGCAGGAGACGAGGTACTGGCAGAATTGAAGGTGTGGGGACGGGTTGTGATTCGTGCTTGGGTAGCTCAGATGGTAGAGTACTTGATTGCGAAAGGCAAAGGTCCCGAGTTCGAGTCTCGGTCCGGCACACAGTTTTAATCTGCCAGGAAGTTTCTTGAAAATTTCTGTTTATTCACTCTTAGATTCACGGTTTTCATCTTACGTTTTTCTTTGGTCCTTTTTTGTAACCAAGTCTAATGGAGTACTTAAAAATGTTTCACTTCTTAAACAACAAAGGCACCAACACAATTACAGTTCTTCAACTGATGACTAGAATACCTAAAAGGATTAGCAGCTTGTTCGAAAAATAAAGTAACTTTATGCATCGAGTAAGATCTTATCTCGCCCACGTGCAATTTGCGTACGCGACTGGCGCTAACCACACAGCAGGCTGTCGGTCTCACTCTACTCGAGCATAAATCGCTTACCCCTCCCACGCAAGTACAGGCCGTTTGAAACTCCGTGCCACAGTAAATGTGCAGAACGACAGCCAGTGGAGGAGAAAGCAGCGCTGGCGGGGGAACATCGGAACGAAGCCACTGCGCTTCGCATGGAAGGGGGTGGAAATTCCACTCGCAGGGGCGCAGATTGTAACTACAGTTCCAGTCTTCCCTGCTGAGACACGAGCTCAGACGTAATACATTATACAACACGATGCAAAGATACGAACTGGCGATACGCGTTCGTATTTTATCTTTCTGGAAATGTACGAGTGCTCCCAGAAGTGACATTTAGTGGAAGAGCGACACTCATGGGGGCAAAGAGCCGTATGTAGCTCGCGAGCCTCTGTTTTTCGACTTCTGTTATAAGCTGTTGTTCGTGCAGCAAAAACGAGTAACCTTAACATTAAAAAAAATACTTGTAGTACGCCTCAGAAGATAAAATTGGAACATTGCATTTCTTTCGGCGTATTATACGTGAATGAAAAATTTCGTGATAGGTTTCGACATCTCAGATTGGACGATTTCCTGGTGAGACCTGAGGCATAAAAATCATCAGAGCCGCTTACTGGTCAATTTTTGGAAACTACTATCTTTCACTTCATTCACCATTTCTATTTTCCGATAAATTATGAGGGACAAAACGTGCAAGAGGCAAGATAGTACTTGAAGTAGATGTGAGTCAAAACTGACAAAATATTATCTCAGAGTAAGTAGTTCCAGAAAATGGCAGTCGCCCTTTTACAGAAACTGTATTTACAATGATGCAGGTCGAATCTTCAGATGTTTAACTGTCTGTAGCCCAAAAATGTTTAAAATAACCTGAAAATTTTGTAACGATATTTGTAACTATTTGAAAGCAAGCTCTGAGCAGTTTCGTAACTGTCGTGGAATTGGTGAAAGTATTGGAATTGAGCACGGTTTACTTCCAAACGTGTCGGCCAGACTTGCTCTTCCTTCTCCTTCTCAACAACCATATTTTTGTCATGAACAAAGCCCTATCACTGTCGTCAGATGATGCAGACAAGACCGTTTTGATTCAAATACAATAAGTAACCCTCTACAGAGCTAGTTATCTGACAATCCGCAGGCTTAAGCTCCCGGAGAGATGGGAGCGGTCTGTGCAACCAGCGATGGGACAGCAGCGAAGCTGCAGCATAAAGATAACATGTCGCCTTGCGAGTAGCGAGCAGCGATGTGTCGGCAGCGCGGCTGCAGCGTGAACGTATACTGAGACTCTATAACTCCTAACCTCTCTAACATAATTTGCAATAAAGTGGTTCAAATACAGAAAACTGCGAGTACATTTTATCACGAACCATCAGAAGTAGACTTAGTAATAACGTAATACTAGGTATAGAGCAGTCCTGTTTAAATTCCCATCTGGCTATCACGCTTCAGGTTTGCACGATTTCTCTAAATCGCAGGGTAGGCTCTACAGGTAAGGAATGTAAAGAGCTGCTCCAAGCCTAGTTGAACTGAGAGAGTGGCGTCACCGGTGGCGAGGTGCTGAATGGCCTCGACACAGCACAGTCATTTCTGCACCTGCTGTTCCGTCGTTGCTGAGGCTGAGCTTGCAGGGAAGGACGTCGTATCCCGGCCAGAGCAGAGGCGGGCACCCGTCCACCTGCTGCACGCACTCTGACCGGACGTTCACTGGGGACTGGCGCCTGCCGGCCGCACCCGAAGGCCACGTGTGTGGACCTGCAAAGTGAGGAAGTACCGGACACCTCTATCGGGGTCGAGAAACATCAATCTAGGTGGCCACCGATGAGATTGTCGTAATTAAATGTAGGTCAGCATGGACAAGTTAGGAAACAATGAGGAATACCAGCGTACATACCAATACTCTGACTTTAGCTTCTAACTTTACTTTGGAGATAATTCAGGATCGATTACAATCAAACTATTTACTCCAGATCGATTGTTTCGGATGAGATCTGCTTTGTAAACCACACTCATGCTCATAAATTAAGGATAACTGCAGAATGTGGTGCCACACAACGTGGCACAACACAAAACTGGCGCTAATAGCATAGGCGCATAGGGAACACACACTACACAGACCTGTAAGTTCACGGTGTTGGTGATAAGTTGAGAAAACCATCCCGAAGCACATATGCTACAAAACGCCACTGGTTCCTGCGCATGTACCCCGACATCAATATGGGACATGATCACCATGCAAACGTACACAGGCCGCACAACGCGTTGGCATACTCTAGATCAGGTGGTAGAGCAGTTGCTGGGGTATGGCCTCCCATTCTTGCACCAGTGCCTGTCGGAGCTGCTGAATTGTCGTAGAGGTTTGAAGACGTGCAGCGTTACGTCGACCCAGAGCATCCCAGGCGTGCTCGATGGGGTTTAGATTTGGTGAACAGGCAGGCCACTGCATTCGCCTTATATCTTCTGTTTCAAGGTACTCCTCCACGATGGCAGCTCGGTGGGGCCGTGCGTTATCATCCATCAGGAGCAAGATGGGACCCACTCCACCCCTGAAAAGCCGGACATTCTGGTGCAAAATGACGTCCCGATACACCTGACGCTTTACAACTCCTCTGTCAAAAACATGCAGGGGTGTACGTGCCCCAATGCCCCAATCATAATCCCACCCCACACTATCAAACCACGACTTCCATACAGATCCCTTTAAAGGACATTAAGGGATTTGTATCTGGTTCCTGGTTCACTTCAGATGAAAACCGGGCAAGAATCACTGTACACGCTATACCTGGACTCGTCTGTGAGCATAACCTTGGACCACTGTTCAGATGGCCATGTACTGTGTTCTTGACACCAGGCTTTACGTGACTCTCCTGTGACCAGGGGTCAGTGGACTGCACATTGTAGGTTTCCGGGGGAATAAATCATGTATGTTCAGTCGTCTGTAGACTGTGTGTCTGGAGACAACTGTTCCCGTGGTTATGGTAAAGTCCTGAGCAAGGCTACCTGCATTACTCCGTGGCCGTCTGCGGGCACTGATGGTGAGATATAGGTCTTATGGTGTTGTCACTGTGGACGTCTCGTACTGTAGCGCCTGGACTCGTTTCCTTTTCTGCGGTAATCGTTGCCATAATCTTGAGATCACACTTTGTGGCAAACGGGAGGCCCTTGCTAAGACCTTCTGTTCTTGACCAGCCTCCAGTCGCCTTAGTATTCTACCCATCTTAACCTCATTAATATGTGTTCTTTGAGCTATTTTCAACTCACAGTCACCATTAGCACGTCTAAAAACGTCTGCCCACTTACTGGCTGCGCCGTACTCTGACGTAAACCAACTCACCTCTGCGTATGTGGACTGCTGCCAGCGCCACCGTGCGACGACCGCAGGTGGAATGCATCGCATGGTCATACCCCGAGTGATCTAACCCCGCAAACGGCCTACCAGAACGTTGTTTTACCATGTATTAGCATTATCCTCAATTTAAGAGCTTGAGTGTAGAAAAATTCAACATAATAAAAAATAACTCCGCCATTGCCGGTCCCAAGCCCGGATCCTCATCTTACAAGTGATGAGGGAGGAGGAGGGGGAGGAGTAACAACCTCGTAAAAAAACCTGGGTCCATCTGGCTCCGGATGGTATCACCCTGTGAGGGCCCTTGCCTAGGGTTACGGGTGAAAACCGGTCAACGGTCTCATAGGCGGATGAGGAATTTTTAACTCCCAACGGCTGAGAGAGCGGAGGAACCAAAATTCTATAACTGCAAGCGTCTGTACCCAGATTGGGCGGCTTGTGGGCAGCGTCTGTTCCTCATGTTAGAGGCGGCTGTTTCAAGAAAACCTTCTAACGCTAACAACGATAGTCGTATTCCTGGTAGGTTACGCAAGTAATCTCCCCAACTTTGAAGAATTTCAACAGTTACAATCTTAACGCATGATGGAAAAGTCTTTCAATAATGAAACTACCCCAGGTGGCCAATCCACCGTCGGCAACGACGCAAGCAGACCCATGGATTCTGGGGAGTCTGCAACACCATGCAAATCCAACAAGATTAAACCCAGAAAAATCTTCAACATAGCAACTCTCAACATAAACTCCCTTCTCAAAGTGGGAATACTTAAGTACCTTACAGACCAGTTACACACGGAAGACATACAAATTGTGGCGCTACAAGAAACTCGCTTCACTGATGAAAACACATTTGAATAAAACAAATTCAGAATATTTAAAGGAAAACCTGGAAAAATTGTAATGAAGAAATGCCCTCAGCTTGGCACAGCTTTTGCTGTAAACACAAAAATTCTGAACTCTGTCGAACATTTTTGGTCAACATCATCGAGAATATTTTTCCTCACTTTTCGATGTGCAAATAAAAAATACACATTAATCAATGTTCACGCTCCCACAAATGACAAAAATAATGCTAAAAATAGGGAAGAAACAGATGAATTCTGGGAAAACCTTAAGGATCATATATCAGAAATCCCAGAAAACAATGCAAAAATACTTCTAGGAGATTTTAACGCTCAGATTGGAAAAGAAAAGAAATTCCGCGATATTGTCGGCAACTTTCCCGCACACAAACGAACCAACAAAAATGGAGAAAGGTTAATTATGCTCTGTAAGCAGTTTAAACTCAAGCTAATGTCAACACGTTTTAAACATCTTCCCAGAAAACAAAAAACCTGGGTATCTCCGATAAAGAGTATCGGAGAATTTCAAATAGATCACGTTGCCATCTCCTCCAAATGTGAAAAAGAAGTATTGAACACACGTGTCCGAAAATCTCTAAACCTCGACTCCGATCACTATCTCACGAAAATAAAAACTAAACTGATCCCACAAAACAAACAGAAAAGCAGAAACGGTGAATATAAAAACAGAAATAAAATAAATTTTGATCTTACAACCCTGAGAAATTACAACCTTAAGCCCAACTCTAACCTCAAGGATTTTCAGAAAAAACTAAAGACATTCTCCCCTTCACAAAACCTCCAAGAATTTCAGAACAACTTGATTGAGGCAAGAGAAACAACCTTTCCAAAAAAGAGCAAACCGAGACACCCGTGGTGGGACAGCAACTGTAATGAAGTTCTGCATGAAAGACTTAAAGCCTGGAAAAAGTGGAACTCACATAAAACTGAAAACAACTTTGATGAATTTAAGCAAGCCAGAAAGAATGCCTCGAAAACTATTCGCAACACCAAGAGACAATATGAAAAACAACAACTGGAGTCAATCGAAGAGAATTTCAAGAAATGCAACACGGCAGCTTGGTACAAAACATTCAACCAGAAACTCCGAGGATACCAGTCCCCTTGCCTAAACCTTATGAGAAATAATAAGACTCTCGCCACCAACAATACTTAAAACTGTGAAATCCTGCCTGAATATTTTGAGACACTCCTAAACTGCCAAACACTCATCCAGACTCTCAGTTTTACGCAACCAGAAACATTACCAACACACTCAACACCTCCGACACGAGAGGAAATCACAAACATAATCAAAAATCTCAAAAACAGGAAAGCATGTGGAGAAGACACAATTTCAGCAGAAATGCTCAAGCTTGGGGGAGAAACATCAGTAGAAGCACTACACAAAGAACTTGAACAAGTATGGGAAACCAAGAAAATCCCAAGTCACTGGAAAACTGCCCTAATTCACCCTTTGTTTAAAAAAGGTGACAAAAGGGATGTTAACAACTATCGTGGAATATCGCTTCTCCCAGTCCCATACAAAATTCTATCAAAAGCCCTGCTCAATCGTGTATCACCAATTATAGACGGAAAACTTGGAGAATATCAAGCTGGCTTCAGACCAGGAAGATCCTGCGCCGAACAAATTTTTAACCTCAAAACAACAATGAACTATTTATCTACAAGGAGCAAGAAATATTTCATAACATTCATTGATTTCAAAAAAGCTTATGACTCAATCGATAGGGACACACTCATCAAAACACTTCGAGAATATGAAATAGATGAAACAACAATCACCATAATCAAAGAAACATTAACAAATACAACATCAAAAGTAAAATTCCTAGGAGAAATTTTACGGCATTTCGAGGTCAAAACCGGCGTCAGACAAGGAGATGCGCTGTCCCCGGTACTCTTCAACTGTGTTCTGGATAAAGTCATAGCAGAATGGAGAAAACTCACGCAAAAACATGGAGTTGAGAAAGTCCAAATTGGAGGGAAGTGCTACAAAGCCATTGAAACCAACTGTTTTGCCTTCGCTGACGATCTCGCCTGTTTAGCTTATACACAAAAAGACACAATAAAACAAATAGAATTACTTAAAGAAACTGCTGAAAAAGCAGGCTTGCAAATTTCATTTGAAAAGACAGAAATCATTACAAATATCAAAAATCCACCAAAGAAAATAACTACGAAATACGGGAAAATACAGGTATCTAAACATTTTAAATATCTTGGTGAACTAATTCAGCCTGTGGTAAAAGGTCATCCAGCCTGCAGGGCTATAATACAAAAACTAGAGACAGCAAGTCACTACTGCAGACAAATGTATTCAAAAAAATGTATATCCAAAAACATTAAACTCAGACACTACCAGACTGTCATTAGACCGCAGATACTATATGCATCAGAAACACTGGCAAATTTTACATACGCAGAACAGATAGAAAATCGTGAAAGAAGAATTGTGAGGACAATTCTTGGACACAGGAAAATAACAGATGATCAAGGCAAGCCTGTATACAGACTAAAAAGCAACAAAGAAGTGTATACGAAGTGCAGCAAAATTACAGACGAAATTAGAAAAAGAAGATGCTCCTTTTATGCTCACATCATGAGGATGAATCCGAATAGGCTTACAAAACAAATATTTTCGTACATCGCAAATCCAAAAAATAAAAATTTATGGTTTATCAACACAGAAAGAGATCTAAAAGAAATGGACATAGATCAGGAAACAATATTTAACAGAAACCTTTTTTAAAAAAAAACTGAATTCATTCACGGGTTTCGGTGTGAAAATTAAGAAGACTTGTGGAACTAAATGGTCTGAAGAGAGAAAAGCCGCCTTCAGCGCAAGAATGAAAGAAGTGTGGACTGAGAGAAAGAAGACTTCCCAGAAGCGCAAGAAATAACTGTTTTCACGGTCTTTAACGGCCAAATTTGTATAATAATAATAATAATAATAATAATAATAAGTACGTCGTAACATGAAAGACACCTCCGCTTGAAGTTATATACCTATTTACATACTGATTTTCTTACATGTGTTTATGGGGCGTGGTCAAATATATGGAAACATCAAAAACACAACAAATTATCATGCGTTATATGCTCTAGGCAACCAGCTAACTATCAAAACGAGCTTCCAGTTGCCAAGGAATAAAAAGCTTCAGTTCCTGTATGGTGTTCAAGTGAATCTTATACAGTTCTTCCAACAAAATGAAATCAGGTAAAGACGATAGAGGTGTACAGCGACCATACGATCTTCTCACCAAAGTAGACCACGAAGCTTCAATTATATTGAATTCTGGTAACCGTGGTGGCATCCTCGTGCTCAGAAAACCAGTTCTGGACGACGATGCTGTGTAAACATGGTCCTGTCTTCTTAGAACACAGTTTTACCATTCGGCAACAATCATTGTACCATGGACGTGATCTGCCGAATTGGTCGTATGATCACTGAGTGTAATACCACCTTACAGAGCAATTATGGAGCACCGCGATATGGCTGTTCAAATCATCACCGAACCCCCTCCCCCCATGTTTTAGTCTTGGGATGTAAACACGGTGACGGTGGAAACATCCGACCACATGACTATCTTCTAGTGCCAAATAGTCCAGGTACTATGCCTTCGGAGCCACGTTTATCTGTTACTGGCATTTGCATCACTGATTCGTGCACTTACAATTCGAGCTCGACCTGGTATTTCCTCATTGTGGAGCTCCAGTCGCGATTTTGTGCGACGTTCACTTCTTCACCTCAGCTGTTGGTTTGCTACGATCACTCAACACACCCGCTTTCGTTTGCGTTGTCAATTGACGGATGACGTTTTTCCCCTATATTCAATACAAATATGCTGTACGGTGAGTCTTTAAACATCAAACACTATGAATAACTTGTTTAACCATAAGTTCCTCGCGATGCTTCCATACTTATTTCTAATCCCTGTACTCGATCAACTTCTGTCGTTTTGTTATAGTCGTTATGCTTGTTTTCTCGTTTTACAAACTATTCGCATCTTTGCAAATATGTACTGGAATTAAAAATAGGTTCTTTCTGACATTGACATTAGAGCTCTTTTAGGGAGGTAACATGAACGAACTAGCCCGCCAAATCTGATAAGAGAACGTTTCACATTTTTATTTGGCACTTGCTTTGAGCAGTCATTTGAAGCAACTACGATATTTCAGTCGAAGCACAAAGTCATAATACCACATTATTAACAATTAGTTTTACTTGCAAGGTAATATCTTAAGTACCATTAACTAACTAATACGCTGTTACAGTTATGCCAATGACTGTTGTAATAATTTGCTTGGGGAAAATATCCAGTTTCAGTTTCAGAAACCTTTGATGAACCGCAATACTTTGATATACAGAGTGGTCCATTGATCGTGACCGGGCCAAATGTCTCACGAAATAAGCGTCAAACGAAAAAACTACAAAGAACGAAACTTGTCTATCTTCAAGGGGGAAATAAGATGGCGCTATGGTTGGCCCGCTGGGTGGTGCTGCCATAGGTCAAACGGATATCAACTGCGTTTTTCTAAAATAGGAACCCCCTTTTTCATTACATATTCGTGTAGTACATAAAGAAATATGAATGTTTCAGTTGGATCAATTTTTTCGCTTTGTGACAGATAGCGATGTAATAGTCACAAACATATGGCTCACAATTTTAGACGAACAGCTGGTAACAGGTAGGTTTTTAAAATTAAAATACAGAACGTAGATACGTTTGAACATTTTATTTCGGTTGTTCCAATGTGATACATGTACCTTTGTAAACTTATCATTTCTGAGAACGCATGCTGTTACAGCGTGATTACCTGTAAATACCACATCAATGCAATAAATGCTCAAAATGATGTCCGTCAACCTCAATGCATTTGGAAATACGTGAATACGTCTAACGACATCCCTCTCAACAGCGAGTAGTTCGGCTTCCGTAATGTTCTCACATGCATTGACAACGCGCTGACGCATGTTGTCATGCGTTGTCGGTGGATCACGATAGCAAATATCCTTCAACTTTCTCCACAGAAACAAATTCGGGGACGTCAGATCCGGTGAACGTGCGGGCATTGGTATGGTGCTTCGACGACCAATCCACTTGTCAGGAAATATGCTATTCAATACCGCTTCAACCCCACGAGAGCTATGTGTCGGACATCCATCATGTTGGAGGTTTATCGCCATTCTGTCATGCAGTGATACATCTTTTAGTAACATCGGTAGAACATTATGTAGGAAATCAGCATACATTGCACCATTTATATTGCTATCGATAAAATGGGGACCAATTACCCTTCCTACCATTATGCCGCACCATACATTAACCCGCCAAAGTCGCTGATGTTCCACTTGTCGCAACCATCGTGGATTTTCCGTTGCCCAATAGTGCATATTATGCAGATTTACGTTACCGCTGTTGGTGAATGACACTTCGTCGCTAAATAGAACGCGTGCAAAAAATCTGTCATCGTCCCGTAATTTCTCTTGTACCCAGTGGCAGAACTGTACACGACGTTCAAAGAAGTCGGCATGCAATTCTGGTGCATAGAAATATGGTACGGGTGCAATTGATGTTGATGTAGCATTCTCAACACCAACGTTTTTGAGATTCCCGATTCTCGCACAACTTGTTTGCTACTGATGTGTGGATTATCCGCGACAGCAGCTAAAACACCTACTTGGGTATCATAATTTATTGCAGGTCGTGGTTGACGTTTCACATGTGGCTGAACACTTCCTGTTTCCTTAAATAACGTAACTATCCGGCGAACGGTCCGGACACTTGGTTGATATCGTCCAGGATACCGAGCAGCATACATAGCACACGCCCGCTGGGCATTTTGATCACAATAGCCATACATCAACACGATAACGACCTTTTCCGCAATTTGTAAGCGGTCCATTTTAACACGGGTAATGTATCACGAAGCAAATACCGTCCACATTGGCGGAATGTTACGTGATATACGTTTTTATACGTTTGTGACTATTACAGCACCATCTATCACAAAGCGAAAAAAGTGGTCCAACTAAAACATTCATATTTCTTTACGTACCACACGAATATGTAACAAAAAATGGGGGTTCCCATTTTAAAAAACGCAGTTGATATGCGTTTGACCTATGGCAGTGCCATCTAGCGGGCCAAACATAGCGCCATCTTGTTTCCCCCTTTGAAGCTAGACGAGTTCCGTTCTTAGTAGTTATATCGTTTTATGCTTATTTCGTGAGATATTTGGCCCAGTCACTATCAATGGACCACCCTGTATAGCACAACAACATTTCGTTTCATTTTTATTTTAGAATATTTGCAGCGTTATTTCTTTTTGTGTACTTTTAGGTCTCCTGCTCCCTTTCAACCTTGTTCAGTCAATATATCAGGGGCAGGGAAATGCAAAACTGAACACACGCTACAACGGGACCATGGACTGGTTTCATTCAAAAGTGATGACCACTTTCATCAAGACTTTTATCGCACTGAAAGACAAGACGATCAACTCCTGTTTCGTTGAACGCGATCGACTGCTGACAGATCCACAGCTGCGACCATTCTTGTACTTCCTTGTCCTACTGAAACTGAAGCCTATGCATGCCTTTCTTCAAGTCACCAAAAATGTGTAAATCACATGGTTAATGATCCGGGTTGTGTGGAGGATGTAGCACCGTTTCCCAACCAAGTAGCTGAAGCGTAGTCTTCGTCCAATTGGCAGTGTTGGGGCGGGCTTATCTGTGCAACAGGATGTTTTCGTCCGACAGCATTCCCGGGCGTTTTGACTTGAAGGCGCCTCGAAGTTTCTGCAAAGTGTCTTCGTAGCGCTACGCATTGATTGTGTTTCCATCTTCGAAGAGCTCGACGAGTAGAGGGCCCCTTCAGTCGAAGAAGGTAATCATGACCTGACCGGAACTTTTGTGAACAGTGTTGTGACTTGACAAGACAGCCAAGCCACTATGAGAGGAAGCCGAAAGGCACGCGTTTAAGCTCACGCAGGCTGGCGTGAGGTCTGGAATAGGTAAAGTAATTATACTAGCAAAAAAAATGTACGTAGCTTCTGGAATACTTAACTTTAATCCATAATTGGTGAACATCGGTCTGACGGTACATGCATCACAAGATAAATAGCAATTGATAATGGCGCCTTGCTAGGTCGTAGAAAATGACGTAGCTGAAGGCTATGCTAACTATCGTCTCGGCATATGAGAGCGTAATTTGTCAGTGAACCATCGCTAGCAAAGTCGGCTATACAACTGGGGCGAGTGCTAGGAAGTCTCTCTAGACCTGCCGTGTGGCGGCGCTCGGTCTGCAATCACTGATAGTGGTGACACACGGGTCCGACGTATACTAACGGACCGCGGCCGATTTATAGGCTACCACCTAGTAAGTGTGGTGTTTGGCGGTGACACCACAAACAGCTTGAGATTTTTTGGAAATTTGTGGTAAGGCCTTATGGGACCAAACTGCTGAGGTCATCGGTCCCGAAGCTTACACACTAAATTACGCTAAGGACAACACACACACCTATGCCCGAGGGAGGACTCGCACCTCCGACGGTGACTTGAGATTTGTTTGGCTGGGGAGATGTGGGATATTCCCACCGCTCGTCTTGCTATTTCCTCTCGGGTTCGAATGCTGCTGGACAGAATAACCCTGTTGCACGATAACGCCCATCCCCCAACTTCCAATCCGACGAAAGCTATGCCCCAGCGATTTGGTTGGGAACACTGCAACATTCTCCGTAAAGCCCGGATCTTTCACCGCTCGAGTTCCACATCTTTGGCGACCTGAAGAAACACATCGACGTCGGTAACAGTCGGACGAAGAAGTGGAGGAGTGGATGCGGTTGTGGACCCGTCGGCTGCCGGCAGCGTCCTGTGAGACACAAATTGATCGTCTCGTCTTTCAGTGCGATGGACGTCATAACGCTTGTGGTGCTTACTATTGAATGGAACGAATCCACGGCTCCATCGTGGCGGGTATTCGGTTTCCATTTGACTGCCCTTCATGTTAAAAACACGATTTTCATTGGTGAAGGACTCTCGATGTCTTTTGGATGTACTGAATTACGTGTATAATTGCTGTGAATGTAACTTAAAATTACACGAAATCTAATGTAATTCGTAAGCCGCGCTTTAAATCTGACGTATGGCATAGGAACGGTTTCAGAAGCCGGTCCAATAAAAGCGGAAACCTGAGCTGACAGTCAGCACTAGGGCAGTGGGAGCAGTGGTGGTGAGAATCTTGCCACGGGGGTAGAAAGCAGACGCTTTATTAGCTGCGGACGTGCGTATGTTTCCTGCCTGAAGGTGGCTACACTCATGGAGCGAGATAGTTGAGCGCATCTGTCTTGTTATTCTCATTATGGAAGCAAACTAACACATACATTTCGCAATGATTTATTTGTTATTAATACAATTCAGAATCCCCTCAACTAACAAACATGAAGCTGTAGCCCTGCCATCCTGAACAATGAGTGACTACGGGGGAGTTTCTGATTTAAATCCACAGTATCATTGGGGCATGTATTAATGCCATTTAAAATAAAGTAAAAGTTAATTCTAGAGTGACTTACTGTTTAATGTGTTTGCTTAGAAAGAGTGAAGCTGAACTTCACCGATAAAGTTTCGCAGGTTGTTCAGAGATATTTTTGGAATAATTTACACATGGCAAAGGTTGGCTCACTTTTGATTCCTTTTCCCAGTCATCCTTCTCTCTAGAATGCCTTGAAGAATTCAGCTCAACAGTACAAATGTCGATGATGTGCTTGGTACGTCTTGTTCGGTAAAAGTTTGTTCCATTCACGCAAGTTATGTGCTGTTGACAATTGTAATGGCGTTCTTACTCTTTGTCCTCAAGAGTGCTTTCAGTACCGCTAGGTTTTGTTTCGTGTTTGATTTTCCGGCAAAATTAGTGGTGACAGTATTGAAAAATGGCCGATATGAATCTCGTGCGCAGTGCACTGGGAGAACAGATTCGACACAGTATTATAAAAGACTTTCGTCTGATGGATGAGGCATTGCTTTGCACTTTCGACTATACATTTTAGTGATTTTGTATTACAGACTTATTCACTCTTTTGAAGGTAGTTTCACACAGTGGTGACTAAGATACTGTTTCGAATAAATCGATACATTACATCACTGCGACATTATGAGATACCGCAGATCACTGGTCCTATATAAGGAAACCGATCTGATCTTCATCTAGCCACGTAGCATCTATTTTTTTCTGTAAATTCGTGATTGCTTATGGCTTGTTATTACCAGGGACAAGGTCTTATCCCTACAGTTGCACACCACCTCTTAATCATTCTCCTAGCTCTGACAACACCGAAATAGTAACCCTCCCTTAGCATTTAGTCTCATGTGTCGTACAACGTTACACTGCCATACTACTATCTTGGTCATCGGTCTTCTGACTGGTTTGACTTGGCTCGCCACGAATTCCTCTCCTGTGACAACCTCTTCATCTCAGAGTAGCACTTGCCCCAAACGTCCTTATTTATTGATTGGATATATTTCAGTCTACATCTTCCCCTGCGGTTTTACCCTCTATAGTTCCATCAAGCGTCATGGAAGTTATTTCTTCATATCTTCCTTCATCCTATCTCCATGTGTCACAGATATTGTTCTCCTCGTCTATTCTGCAGACAACCACCTAATTTCTTACCTTTTGAATCTAGCTAACTCTATAGCACAGCACATCAAACACTTCCATTCACTGATCTTCCCGCTATCCAGCCGTCCAAGATTCACATTCATGCAATTCTGTGTTCTCAGAAGTTTGTTCCTCGAATTAAGGCCTTATATCTTTTAATCGGGAATGTCTCATATGCCTGTGATAGTATGCTTTTATCTCCTGTTTGCTTCGTCCGTGATGTTAGTTTTGCTTCTTAAGTAGCAGAATTCCATTTTCGTTCATCTCCTTTGTAGTCCCAACTTTTGGTATTAATTTTGTCGCCAATTTTATTTCTAATATTTCTTGTTACTTTCGATATTTTTCAGTTTGTTCTCAATCCGTATAGTGTGCTCACTAGTCAGTTCATTCCATTTAAGAGGTCCATTAATTGTTATTGTGGCACAGTGATTAGCGCACTGGACACATATTCGGGAGGACGACGTACCAAATTCCCGGTGTTTCGTGATGTTCCTAAATCGCACAAGGCAAATGTCTGGATGGTGCTTTTGAAAATGCACGGCCAATTTCCTTCCCCATCCTTCCCTAATCTGGGCTTGTGCTCCGTCTCTAATGACATTGTTACTGACAGAATGTTAAGCTCTAATTCTCCTTTCTTTGCAATTCTTCACCCCTGTCACTGAGAACAGCAATGTGGATCTTATCACTGATATGCCGTCACCCTGAAGTTCAATGCGCCTCCTGGACCTACTTCTTACATTAGTTGTTGCGTCTTCGATGTAGACGAGTAGAATGAACAGTACTGGCGAAGGAGTGCATCCCTGTCATACGTACTTCTTAATCCGTGTATTTGGTTCTTGTCCTTCCATTCGCATTTATCCCTTCTGGTTCTTAGACATATTGTATTTTACCTGTCTTTCAAAATACTTTGCATCTATATTCCTCTAAATTTTACGTCTTGCAGTATTTCATCTTATCTAACGATTTTACTACGTCGACAGATCCTATGTACGTGTTTTGTCATCTCTTAAGTCTTGCTTCCAATGACTAGTGCGGCTTCATAGCTACCTGTTTGGTACCTCTGCCTTTCCTAAAGCCTAATAAAAGGTCAGCTAACAGGTCCTCAGTTTTCTTTTCTATTGATCTGAATTATTTTTGTCAGCAACTTCGTACCAGGAGCTGTTAAACTGATTGTGCGACAGTTCTTGCACCTTTCTGCTATTGCTACCTTCGGCGTTGTGCGGATGATAGTTTCTGGAAGGACTGACGGTATGTCTCCAAACACAGATTCTACAAACAAAATTGAATTAAATTTACTCCTTCCATCTACGAGTTCGCTCCTGTGTATTTAACAGTGGAAATGCTCTTGCATTCTTACTGTTTCGCCTCAGTTCTTAATTTCACCGAAAGTGTATTTTACTTTTCTGTGAACACAATCACTCATCCCGACGATCGTATCTTTTTGGATTTCTTCGTTTTCTTCGCCAGCCGTACTGTTTCCGCTTTCCTGCATTCCTACTCATGTTTTTCAAGAGTGCCTGATACTGCTGTATTCCTGTAAATGTACGATAATGATACTGTCCTATTTACATGAGCATCATATCAATGTAAATGTAAATTTTAATTTTTTGTCATGTCAGAACGTACATTCCTTTGCTCTCTTTGAGTAAACTGATCATTTTTGAATTCACGTACTTTCTTCATAAGCTCGCGCCCGCTACGCAGTGTTATGAGGCCCCCCACCTACCCCTTCCCCCACTCCTTCCCCAGCCTCCTTGCCAACGAGTTGGGCGCGCTGCACAGGCAGACAACAGATACCTTATTGTGTAGCCGACAACGTTTACAATGTGGGCGTCAAGATCATTCGATTAATTTGTCTCTAAAATAATTGAAGACTTGCAGTAATGTTACACAATTAGTAATGGGTACTTGTCGCGTTCCTCACCTACGATTTGAAAGAGTAGTTCATGTATTTAATTTAATTTGGCAGCTTGAATAGTGATGGAAGAAATGATGGGTGAGCTAGTGAGGTTTTCTATATCCAGAGAGCTGTGTTTAGTACGTTGCACTTCAATGATAACTGAAATAAGAACCGTAAGGTTCTTTTTTGGTCTCGTAAGGCGGTAATCTATATACAGGCATTATTCACACTCTTCATTACAGAAAAGTATCTGAAAATGATAAATTAGTTAACTACCACGAAATAACTGCTAGTTCGTTTTGTAAGAAGTATTCATTTTTCACATTTCGAAAACTTATGTTCATCTCTTTGTAATAATTATCTGTTATTTTACATCTGCGTGCACGACGACGTGGCGTAATAATTCTTAGAATTACAGTATGTCTTGTCCACGGCGCCAACATAGTGCATTGTTCCCGTATTCTGAGTCAAGACTATTGTGTCTTGTGAGAAAATTAAGGAAAGAAAGAGAATCGTGCATAAAACAAATGTGTGAAGGAGTTTACTAGGTCGTTTTATAAATACCACCAAAAAGTTGGTTGGGACGTTCCCTCTTTTCTGCTGTGATGAGGCCAGATGTCCTCACTGCTATCTTTGCTTCTCTGTCTCGGGGACATACCTAAATACCTAGCATTCTTGATAAGGCGGCTATGGTAGACACCTGGATTCGACTGACACAGTTGCAACGTTACTGCTGCTGGTTCGGTCCGTCGGTGATTTTCAGCAGGTTTGTGTAGTCCTAGCACCGAGCTGGCGGTTCCTTTAACCATACACTACGTGATCAAAAGTATCCGGACACCTGGCTGAAAATGACTTACACGTTTGTGGCGCCCTCAGTCCGTAATACTAGGATTCAGTATAGTGTTGGCCCACCCTTAGCCATGATGACACCTTCCACTCTCGCAGGCATACATTCATTCAGATGCTGGAAGGTTTCTTCAGGACTGGCCGCCCGTTCTTCACGAAGTGCTCCACTGAGAAGACGTTTCGATGTCGGTCGGTGAGGCCTGGCACGGAATCGGGGTTCCAAAACATACCAAAAGTGTTCTGTAGGATTCAGTTCAGGATTCTGTGCAGGCCAGTCCATTACAGGGATGTTATTGTCGTGTAACCACTCCGCCACAGGCTGTGCATTACGAACAGGTGCTCCATCGTGTTGAACGACGTAATCGCCATCCGCAAATCGCTCTTCAACAGTGGGAAGCAAGAAGGTGCTTAAAACATCAATGTAGGCCGGTGCTGTGATAGCGCTACGCAAACCAAAAAAGGGTGCAAGCTTCCTCCATGAAAAACACGACCAAATCATGAAATCACCGCCCCCGAATTTTACTCTTATCATTACACATGCTGGTAGATGACGTTACTGGGCATTCGCCATACCCACATCCTGCCATCGGACCGCTACATTGTGTGCCGGGATTCGTCACTCCACACAACGTTTTTCCACTGTTCAATTGTTCAATGTTTACGCTCCTTATATAAAGCGAGGTGTTCGTTTGGCATTTACCGGCATGATGTGTGGCTTATGAGCAGCTACTCAACCATGAAATCCAAGCTTTCTCACCTCCAACCTAAGTGTCCTGATGCACTATGGAATTCGTGTTTCATGGTCTGGATTGATGTCTGCCTATTACAAATTCCGACCCTCTTCAACTGTCGGCAGTCTCTGTCAGTCAACAGACGAGGGCGGTCTGTATGCTTTTGTGCTGTACGTATCCCTTCACTGTCACTTCGGAAACAATGGACCTAGGGATGTTAAGGAGTGTGGAATCTCGCCTACAGATGTAGTACACAAGTGACGCCGAATCACCTGACCACGTTCGAAGTCCGTGAGTTCCGCGGAACGCCTCATTCTCCTCTCTCACGATGTGTAATGACTTGTGACATCGCTGATATGGAGTACCTGGCAGTAGGTGGCAGCAAAATGCACCTAATATGAAAAACTTATGTTTTTGAGTGTGTGCAGATACTTTTTATCGCATAGTGTATTCTAATATCTGTGTGAGATTTTGGAAACTGATTCATTATTGATTTTCAATTACTCCAGTATCGGCTTGATTGTGATAGGTCGTTTGTAGTGGACCACGTCCTCCACTTCTAAATCTCCATCCACGTAGACATTCCGCAAGCCAACGCACTGTCTGTGGTGGAGGGTACGCTCTACCACTACTACTAGTTTCCTTTAATGTTCCACTCGCAGAAAGATCGAGGGAAAAACGACTGTCTATATGCCTTCGTGTGAGCTCTAATTTCTCTTAGGTTATCTTCGTGGTTCCTGTGCGAAATGTGTGTTGACGGCAGTAGGGTAGTTCTGAAATCAGCTTCAAATGCCGGTTCTCTAAACATTCTCAGTAGTGTTCTTCGAAATGAATGTCTTCATCACTGCAGGGACTCCCACTTGAGTTCTCGAAACATACCCGTAACACTTGAATGTTGATCGAACCTACCGGTAACAAATCTAACAGGTCGCTTCTGAATGGCTTCGATGTCCTCTTTGAATTAGGCCTGGTGTGTATACTGCAGACTCTAGCAGTACTCAAGAATAGGTCGCACTAACGTCCTATACGCGGTCTGCTATACAGTTGTACCACACTTCTCTAAAATTCACCCAATAAACTGAAGTTGTCCATACACCTTCTCCACCACAATCTTCACATGCTCATTCCATTTCATCGGCTATGTTTTTACTACTCATCCGCATCACCTTACATTTTTCTACACTTAGAGCTACCTTCCATCCATCACATCAAATAGAAATTTGGTGTCGTTCATCTTGTATCATCCTACACTCACTGATCTTCGACTCCTTCCTGGCCACCGCAACGTGATCAGCGAACAACGGCAGATTGCTGCCCACCCTGTCGACCACTTCATTTACGTGTACAGAAAATAGCAACCCTCCTAACACACTTCCCTGGGGTACCCCTGATATTACCACTGCCTTGAATGAACACTCGCCGTCGACTATAACATACTGGGTTCTATTACTTAAGAAGTTTTCGAGCCAGTCACATACAGGGTGTTTCAAAAATGACCGGTATATTTGAAACGGCAATAAAAACTAAACAAGCAGCGATAGAAATACACCGTTTGTTGCAATATGCTTGGGACAACAGTACATTTTCAGGCAGACAAACTTTCGAAATTGCAGTAGTTACAATTTTCAACAACAGATGGCGCTGCGGTCTGAGAAACTCTATAGTACGCTATTTTCCACATATCCACCATGCGTAGCAATAATATGGCGTAGTCTCTGAATGAAATTACCCGAAACCTTTGACAACGTGTCTGGCGGAATGGCTTCACATGCAGATGAGATGTACTGCTTCAGCTGTTCAATTGTTTCTGGATTCTGGCGGTAAACCTGGTCTTTCAAGTGTCCCCACAGAAAGAAGTCACAGGGGTTCATGTCTGGCGAATAGGGAGGCCAATCCACGCCGCCTCCTGTATGTTTCGGATAGCCCAAAGCAATCACACGATCATCGAAATATTCATTCAGGAAATTAAAGACGTCGGCCATGCGATGTAGCCGGGCACCATCTTGCATAAACCACGAGGTGTTCGCAGTGTCGTCTAAGGCAGTTTGTACCGCCACAAATTCACGAAGAATGTCCAGATAGCGTGATGCAGTAATCGTTTCGGATCTGAAAAATGGGCCAATGATTCCTTTGGAAGAAATGGCGGCCCAGACCAGTACTTTTTGAGGATGCAGGGACGATGGGACTGCAACATGGGGCTTTTCGGTTCCCCATATGCAACAGTTCTGTTTATTGACGAAGCCGTCCAGGTAAAAATAAGCTTTGTCAGTAAACCAAATGCTGCCTACATGCATATCGCCGTCATCAATCCTGTGCACTATATCGTTAGCGAATGTCTCTCGTGCAGCAATGGTAGCGGCGCTGAGGGGTTGCCGCATTTGAATTTTGTATGGATAGAGGTGTAAACTCTGGCGCATGAGATGATACGTGGACGTTGGCGTCATTTGGACCGCAGCTGCAACACGGCGAACGGAAACCCGCGGCCGCTGTTGGATCACCTGCTGCACTAGCTGCGCGTTGCCCTCTGTGGTTGCCGTACGCGGTCGCCCTACCTTTCCAGCACGTTCGTCCGTCACGTTCCCAGTCCGTTGAAATTTTTCAAACAGATCCTTTATTGTATCGCTTTTCGGTCCTTTGGTTACATTAAACCTCCGTTGAAAACTTCGTCTTGTTGCAACAACACTGTGTTCTAGGCGGTGGAATTCCAACACCAGAAAAATCCTCTGTTCTAAGGAATAAACCATGTTGTCTACAGCACACTTGCACGTTGTGAACGGCACACGCTTACAGCAGAAAGACGACGTACAGAATGGCGCACCCACAGACTGCGTTGTCTTCTATATCTTTCACATCAGTTGCAGCGCCATCTGTTGTTGAAAATTGTAACTACTGTAATTTCGAAAGTTTGGCCGCCTGAAAATGTACTGTTGTCCCAAGCATATTGCAACAAACGGTGTATTTCTATCGCAGCTCGTTTAGTTTTATTGCCGTTTCAAATATACCGGTCATTTTTGAAACACCCTGTATCTGGGAGCCTATTCCGTATGATCGCACCTTCGTTAACGGTCTGTAGTGGAGTACCTTGTTGAACGATCCTCTGAAATCTAGAAATATAGTATCTGCCTGTTGCCCTCATCGTAGTTCGCAGGATATGATGTGAGAAAAGGGCAAGCTGGATTTCGCATGAGGGATACCTTTTAAAGTTGTGCTGATTCATGGACGAGAGCTTTTCGGACTCTAGAAAATTTATTTTATTCGATCTCAGAATATGCTCTAGAATTCTGCAGAGAACCGATGTTAAGGAGATTGGTGTGTAATTTAGCGGTTTTTTTTTTTTTTTACCCCTCTTACATACAGGAGTCACCTGCGCTTTTTCCAGTCGCTTGACACTTTGCACTGATTGAAAGATTCGCGATAAATGAAAACTAATTAAGAGGCAAATTAAGTATAGTATTCTTTTCAAAAGCGAATTGAGATTCAATCCGTATCTGGCAACTTATTTGTTTTCAGCTCTTTCAGTCGCTTCTCTACTATAAGAATGCTTATTAGTAATTCATTCATACGGTACTCTGCCCTTTGGTCAAAGGACGGTACGTTTGTGCGATTCTTCTGCGTGAACGATTTCTTAAACGTGGGATTTAAAACTTTGGCCTTCCTTTTGCTATATCCTACTGCCAAACCAAACTTATCACCGAACGAATGGATGGAAGCCCTTGACCTCCCCAGAGGTTTTACGTAGGACCATTATTTTTTCGAGTTATCCGCCAGATCTTTAGTCAAGGTAACTGCTGTATTCTTCGTGCATAGATCTTTTCAGAGAGACACGAATCTCTAGTAGTCTTTACCTGCCGTTATTTGTGCGTCCGCTTTTGAACCGATAGTGCAGCAGCCTTTGCTTCCTACGAGTATTCGTTATTAAACCATGATGGGTCTTTACCGTTTTTAATCCACTTATTAGGCACGTACTTGTCTGTAGCAGGATTTACTTCTGTTTAAACCTTCCCTATAATTCCTCTATGCCCATCTGGAACTAAATGACTGCATTTCATTATCTAAGTGAGATGCTAACAACTACTTATCTGCTTTTTCTAACACAAACACTTCTTTGGCGAATTCCTATTCTTTACTTATCTGTCGCTCTCTTCTTCGTCATTCAAACTTGTCTGACCACACAGGAAGCGTCTGCGGGACCACTGTGGCACGTGATGGTGCATTGTTGCCCTATCCCCTCCCACACCCCGGCATGTATTGTTTCAGCGTTATTTCCCTTGAAATACGGAAGACCAGTTACTACACAATAGTCTGCTTTATGAACGGGCTGCCTCATTTGATTTCCGGTCACCTAGAGGTACTGTTGCACGTGGATTGCTGCGTGCTAGGACTGCAGTATCTGGGTAACCCTCTAATGAAGCTCTTTTCGTCTTCGTTCATTACGTCCCTTCCTCGCTGTATATTCGTTCCTTTATTTATGGGTTTATTTCTGTATTTCATTAGTAGCAGCCTCTGAAACTCCAAAGTCTTGCCCTCGATGTTGTAGGAGAGACTCTAGCACAGTGAAACTAAAAATTGTAATATTGTGCCACTAAATAGTTAAACTAAGCAGTTCGTAACACATCACGGAAGACTGTTTACATAGCTTATAAATTACTTCCACTAGCTGTATTTTTGTTTCTATTCTAAATGTGCCGGTTCAGCGTGCCACACAAATGGGGTATACTAGGACCATTAATGAAGCACAATGACGCAAGTAATGTTTAGCTATAATGACCTCATAATTCCGTAATATTTACACAAGAACAAGTTACAAACGTTATTGGTCACAATACCAATCTCAATTCTTAGAGTACAGAATCTTGAGTTCCTTGCCATACAGCCTCTAAATTACTCAATCCCTGGATTTTTCTGCTCATTCCAATTTAAAGAATGAAGTATTTGATTAACAGCCACGGTCTCATATGCTACCTTCCTATATTGTTCAACTGAGAAGCCACAAAATAATGTTAAATTTTGTAAAATGTAATTTGTTAGCTCCTTCTCCTGCTGCATAGCGGGAACCGTCCTGCACTCATAATGAAGATGCTCGTCACTAGATACTTATACTTTATAGATATATGTGAAGATGGTTGGAGCCTTCATTCCTATCATTTTAGTACTTTAAAAAGCCTCATTTCTCTGTCAACTAGTTTGAAGTCTTCTTTCAGAGAATATTTTGGAATGATTCTGTATCCGTGATCCCTCCAAAATGACGAACCATTTACAACAATTTTTTAAAAAAAAACGTTAGTGGTCGTAGTGTAATATAGAACAGACGTAATTCCACTTACTTTTTATTATTGTGGGGTGTACTAAAATCTCTGACTGTTCCCCGTTGTTATATGTTTCCGTGTGCCCCATGCAGTTGGGAAATCAAAATCATTTCGCTACGTAGTAACTTGTTGACGAAGGTTAATCGTAACTGTGTTTGTACTGAGGTTAGTTTTACTCTCAAATATATAACATATTATTCTACAACAACCAGTAAAATTAAGTAGGAAAAAATATTAAGATGCTTGTCAAATTTAATTTTCACTGTTATAACAAACATTGTGATACTACAAGGCTCCGTGTTATGGCAGCCATTTTTAAACGTGATCAGCAGCAATTAAATAACTCGAACATTAGTTGTTAGGAGGGGCACGAGTAATATCACAGTTTCAGGAGTCCCATCGTCCACTACATGTGGAGGACCACTTGCTATGGTTATTTTGAGATACAAGCGAGTTTTATATTTTTAAGTACGTATTCAGATTTGTTTCCTAAAATTTCATAATGAAGCATAAAATAACTTTATTTTGGCTACTTACCATCACAATAAGAATATCCAAATTTCTTAATCCGATTGTAAAACATCCATGGGAAGACGTTGTCAATATCCAGTACTTCTTTTGTCAGGTACACTGTGGGGAAAGAAGTAGCGTTATTTCTCTATTTTTAATTAGCGTCTTCAATGATAGGAGTTAAAATGTTTGCAAATAGTAAACTGAACTATTTCCGTGTTATATGATACATCTCTTCACCCAACATATAATAAAAAGATATTGTATAGACAGTACTAAAGTATTATCGAAATGACTTGATTAAGTCAGAAGTATATCTGGAAACTCTACTTCCAATTTATGAACCTCCTCTCTCCTTCCGAACATATGATGTAATTTCCATACGATCATTTCCGTTTCCATCAGCCATTAGGCGCGTAATGGGGCCCCTTAGGGATATGGCGGCTAAGGAGGGAAGAAATCCAGTGTGCACTCCTTGTGCATTCCGGGTGGAGTCATTCCTGATGTGAAAAGGGTCCTTCCGGATGCCATGAAGAGCACAGCGTGCAGTCAGCTGCAGGTGGCGGCACATGTCGGCACTAATGACGTGTGTCGCTTTGGATCTGAGGAAATTCTCTCTGGATTCCAGTGGCTATCTGATTTGGTGAAGGCTGCCGGTATTGCTTACGAGATGAAGGCAGAGCTCACCATCTGCAGCATCGTTGACAGAACCGACTGCGGACCTTTGATGTAGAGCCGGGTGGAGGGCCTGAATCAGAGGCTCAGACGGTTTTGTGACCGTGTTGGCTGCAGATTCCTTGACTTGCGCCATAGGGTAGTGGGGTTTCGGGTTTACGCTGAATAGGTCAGGAGTTCACTACACTCAGCTGCCGGCTACACGGGTAGCGGAGGCTGTGTGGCGTGGACTGGGCTGTACGCGAAAGTACGGGGTGGGCTGCAATCTCAAAGGCTGCATGGCAAATACAGGACGCGCTTGGATCAAGGAACAGTCGGAATTGTAGTTGTAAATTGTTGTAGTTGTGCTGGGAAAGTCCCTGAGCTTCAAGTGCTAATAGACAGCACAGGAGCTGAAATCGTTATAGGTACAGAAAGCTGGCTAAAGCCTTGAATAAGTTCTGCAGAAATTTTTACGAAGTCTCAGACGGTGTTCAGGAAAGATAGATTAGGCAGAATTGGTGGTGGAGTGTTTGTGTCTGTCAGTAGTGGTTTATCTTGTAGTGAAGTCGAAGTAGATACTCCGTGCGAATTGGTATGGGTGGAGGTTATACTTAACAGCCGAACTAAGTTAATAATTGGCTTTTTCTACCGACTCCCAGACTCCAATGATATAGTTGCTGAGCAGTTCAGAGAAAATTTGACTCTCGTAAGAAATAAATACCCCACTCTTACGGTTATAGTTGGTGGCGACTTCAAACTTCACTCGATATGTTGGCCAAAATACTTGTTCAAAACCGGTGGTAGGCAGAAAACATCTTCCGAGATTGTCCTAAATGTTTCCTCCGAAAATTATTTCGAGCGGTTAGTCCATGAACCCACGCGAATTGTAAATGGTTGCGAAAACACACTTCACCTCTAAGCCACAAACAATCCAGACCTAATAGGGAGCATCATGACTTATATAGGGATTAGTGATCACAAGGTCGTTGTAGCTAGGCCCAATACCGTTTCTTCCAAATCCACCAGAAAGAAACGCAAAATAATTTTATTTAAAAAAGCGGATAAAGTATCACTAGAAGCCTTCCTAAGAGACAATCTCCATTCCTTCCGAACTGCCTATGCAAATGTAGACGATATGTGGCTCAAATTCGAAGATATAGTAGCAAGAGCAATTGAGAGATTCATACCTCATAAATTGGTAAGAGATGGAACTGATCCCCCATGATACACAAAACAGGTCCGAACGCTGTTGCAGAGGTAACGGAAAAAGCATGCGAAGTTCAGAAGAACGCAAAATCCCGAAGAGTGGCTAAAATTTACAGACGCGCGAAATTTGGCACGGACTTCAATGCGAGATGCCTTTAATAGGTTCCACAACGAAACATTGTCTTGAAATTTGGTAGAAAATCCGAAGAAATTCTGGTCGTATGTAAAGTACACAAGCGGCAAGACGCAGTCAATACCTTCGATGCGCAGTGCCGATGGTAACTCTTACCGACGACTGTGCCGCTAAAGCGGAGTTATTGAATGCAGTTTTCCCAAATTCCTTCACCAGGGAAGACGAATGGAATATTCCAGAATTTGAAACACGAACAGCTGCTAGCATGAGTTTCTTAGAAGTAGATACCTTAGGGGATGCGAAGCAACTCAAATCGCTGTGTACGGGCAAGTCTTCAGGTCCAGATTGTATACCGATTACGTTCCTTTCATATTATGCTGATACAATAGCTCCCTACTTAGCAATCATACACAACCGCTCGCTCACCGATAGATCTGTACCTACAGATTGGAAAATTGCACAGGTCACAATAGTGTTTAAGAAGGGTAGTAGCAGTAATCCATCGAACTACAGACCTATATCACTGACGTCGGTTTGCAGTATGGGGTATCGTGTCAGCTGTTCGACTGGATTCGTGATTTCCTGTCAGGAAGGTCGCAGTTCCTAGTAATAGACGGCAAATCATCGAGTAAAACTGATGTGATATCAGGTGTTCCCCAGAGCAGCGTCCTGGGACCTCTGCTGTTCCTCATCTATGTAAATGACCTGGGTGACAATGTGAGCAGTTCTCTTAGGTTGTTCGCAGATGATGCTGTAATTTACAGTCTAGTAAGGTCATCCGAAGACCAGTATCTGTTGCAAAGCAATTTAGAAAAGATTGCTGTGTGGCAGGTGGCAGTTGACGCTAAATAACGAAAAGTGTGAGGTGATCCACATGAGTTCCAAAAGAAATCCGTTGGAATTCGATTACTCGATAAATAGTACAATTCTCAAGGCTGTCAATTCAACTAAGTACCTGGGTGTTAAAATTACGAACAACTTCAGTTGGAAAGACCACACAGGTAATACTGTGGGAAAGGCGAGCCAAAGGTTGCGTTTCATTGGCAGGATACTTAGAAGATGCAACAAGTCCACTAAAGAGACAGCTTACACTACACTCGTTCGTCCTCTGTTAGAATATTGCTGCGCCGTGTGGGATCCTTAGCAGGTGGGATTGACGGAGGACATCGAAATGGTGCAAAAAAGGACAGCTTGTTTTGTATTATCACGTAATAGGGGAGAGAGTGTGGCAGATATGATACCCGAGTTGGGATGGAAGTCGTTAAAGCAAAGACTTTTTTCGTCGCGGCGAGATCTATTTACGAAATTTCAGTCACCAACTTTCTCTTCCGAATGCGAAAATATTTTGTGGAGCCCAACCTACATAGGTAGAAATGATGATCAAAATAAAATAACAGAAATCAGAGCTCGAACAGAAAGGTTTAGGCGTTCATTTTTACCGCGCGCTGTTCGGGAGTGGAATGGTAGAGAGATAGTATGATTGTGGTTCGATGAACCCTCTGTTAAGCACTTAAATGTGAATTGCGGAGTAATCATGTAGATGTAGATGTAGATGTTGGACCACGAGCGTCTTCAGCATGCCTTAGAATGTGTGAGGCCTAGCTAATTCGATGGACGATGAAAAAATGGAAAAAATCATAATGGAAACAACTTACAGGCTGCATACGTTTTACTTTGTACTTTGTGCGGAATTTAATGTATGTTGCGATGTAATTCCCTCGACTTCGAATACACGTAAAAATCAATGATGGATACATACAACAATGTCCGTTATTCTATCCTCTACCAAAGAAATTATAAATTTTAGCAGTTTTTCTAAAAGTAAAACGTCCCACTTGTTATAATGTCTCAAGTAAATTATTAAATTCATTCTCTTCATATAAAATGCATTGCACCACTATCACAGCGTATTTTGAGCAGGTTGTTGTCAGACCCACTCAGAATTAAAGTACTGATACTGATATTTATTTCATTTATTCATTGCACTACTTATTTTACCCTGTTTCTGGAAACGGTAATATATGCCTCTATTAGACGCTTGGATTTCAAAATGATATTCTCATAGACCATGCTACATCTCAGTTTACGAATAAGATTAGACAATATTTAATCAGGGAAATATTACTAATTGGCAAGTTCTGCAAGTTTTCAAAAATATTTCTTTGTACAGGGCACACAGTTCACTTATAGAAAGAAAATATTACCCTATTTAAGTCCTAGCTGGTAACTGATTTTCATCCTGTTTAACTAAAATAATCTCGAACCACATTCAGAAACTCTCTGTGTGTTACAATTATACAATCATGTCAGCTGTTTAAAATTATTCATCTGAAAATCCACTGCAGTTTCCCCCTGTTCATTATCCAAGTAGTAAGCTCCATATCTAAGGGCCAGTGAGAACTTTAACCTTATGTTGGACTCATCGACCTCACTAGAGGACGTTATGTACTAGCCCTCTTCAATTTTCTTCGTGCTTACAGCATTTGATGTTCAGTCCCCTGACATCAGTTACCTACAGCAGCGCGACATAACTATAAGACGAATGGGAACAAGTCACTATTCAAAAAACTAAGATTTCTGGTTGTTATACAGTACAAATTATCCCATTAACGCTGTCTCCGATTGCTGAAACAGAAATGTGAAGTGTGGAAGCCATCCAATTTTGATGTCTCCGGTTGGCAACTCTTTAGGAGCAATTTGTGTATACTTACATTTATATCACCTTTTTATTAAAATGGAAATGCTGATTAACTAATGTTAAATCATATAATATATTTTTATTTGAAGGTACTAACCGCATAAAAATGCTAGCATTTGGAGCAGAAATAAGTAATATCCAACAGACAGTAAAATACTTTGTTATTTAAAAGGACTAAATAGTACAGCTGATGTATATTGTTTTCTTTTCAGTTAGAAATAAAGAATTTCGAATGCGTATCTATTGTATGTGTTCTGCAACAAACTATATAAAAACAATTAGAACAAATTGATTAATATATCTTGTTTATTGCATCACTTCCCTAGACGTACCTCCAGTTCGGATGAAACACATACGAGTCTGTCCAGACTGAGAACTAAGTGCAGTAAAGATTCACTTCCAGAAGTAAACACACATGCAGAGGCAAGGTCAGGTATGACGTCGCAGCTAATACATTGGCAGTTCCTGTCTTCTAGACTCTTCAATGAAGACGGCAGTTTCCTGATTGGTGGCAGCTCTCTTCTGATCACTGCTAGTGTGAACTGCGTAGGTGATGCCGTCCGACTGAGAACTGCTGAAGGAGAATCCCGGCTGACCATGATAAATTGCTGGTTCTCGGGAATCCTGAACATTTGGCTCTATTGATGATGAACTCTGCTGTGCTTCCAATGAACTGAGCCTACGAACGTCGCTGACGGACTATCACTGACTCGCAAGGTCGTGGGTTATAAAGCAGATTACTAAACTAAATCCGCTCGATTGCTTGGTACTCCAGGCGATAACGTGCGTCCCACTGACTGCTCCCAAAATGGGGTGACATCACTATACGCAATTGGCGCATGTGGCGAGAGGAAACGAAATAGAGTGGTCGCCTCTGGCGCCATCTGGGTCCAACCCTTGAAATATTCTCTGCTTTTCTCCTCGCCTTGTTATAGGCACGTCGACACGTTGCTACGTCATTGGGGTGAACTAGCCAGCAGGGTTAGCGATGTGGGATAAACTAATATCATATTTTAATTTATTTTAATATGACCAGTAATCCAAAATAAAAAGACGTTATTTTTACTTAGAAACATGATCCAGTATTAGTTAATACACTCCTGGAAATGGAAAAAAGAACACATTGACACCGGTGTGTCAGACCCACCATACTTGCTCCGGACACTGCGAGAGGGCTGTACAAGCAATGATCACACGCACGGCACAGCGGACACACCGTGAAAGCGGTGTTGGCCGTCGAATGGCGCTAGCTGCGCAGCATTTGTGCACCGCCGCCGTCAGTGTCAGCCAGTTTGCCGTGGCATACGGAGCTCCATCGCAGTCTTTAACACTGGTAGCATGCCGCGACAGCGTGGACGTGAACCGTATGTGCAGTTGACGGACTTTGAGCGAGGGCGTATAGTGGGCATGCGGGTGGCCGGGTGGACGTACCGCCGAATTGCTCAACACGTGGGGCGTGAGGTCTCCACAGTACACCGATGTTGTCGCCAGTGGTCGGCGGAAGGTGCACGTGCCCGTCGACCTGGGACCGGAGCGCAGCGACGCACGGATGCACGCCAAGACCGTAGGATCCTACGCAGTGCCGTAGGGGACCGCACCGCCACTTCCCAGCAAATTAAGGACACTGTTGCTCCTGGGGTATCGGCGAGGACCATTCGCAACCGTCTCCATGAAGCTGGGCTACGGTCCCGCACACCGTTAGGCCGTCTTCCGCTCACGCCCCAACATCGTGCAGCCCGCCTCCAGTGGTGTCGCGACAGGCGTGAATGGAGGGACGAATGGAGACGTGTCGTCTTCAGCGATGAGAGTCGCTTCTGCTTTGGTGCCAATGATTGTCGTATGCGTGTTTGGCGCCGTGCAGGTGAGCGCCACAATCAGGACTGCATACGACCGAGGCACACAGGGCCAAAACCCGGCATCATGGTGTGGGGAGCGATCTCCTACACTGGCCGTACACCACTGGTGATCGTCGAGGGGACACTGAATAGTGCACGGTACATCCAAACCGTCATCGAACCCATCGTTCTACCATTCCTAGACCGGCAAGGGAACTTGCTGTTCCAACAGGACAATGCACGTCCGCATGTATCCCGTGCCACCCAACGTGCTCTAGAAGGTGTAAGTCAACTACCCTGGCCAGCAAGATCTCCGGATCTGTGCCCCATTGAGCATGTTTGGGGCTGGATGAAGCGTCGTCTCACGCGGTCTGCACGTCCAGCACGAACGCTGGTCCAACTGAGGCGCCAGGTGGAAATGGCATGGCAAGCCGTTCCACAGGACTACATCCAGCATCTCTACGATCGTCTCCATGGGAGAATAGCAGCCTGCATTGCTGCGAAAGGTGGATATACACTGTACTAGTGCCGACATTGTTCATGCTCTGTTGCCTGTGTCTATGTGCCTGTGGTTCTGTCAGTGTGATCATGTGATGTATCTGACCCCAGGAATGTGTCAATAAAGTTTCCCCTTCCGGGGACAATGAATTCACGGTGTTCTTATTTCAATTTCCAGGAGTGTATTTCGCTTTGAAGATAAATGTAAGGTTTAAATAAAAACAAAACATGCAACAGCTGTGTTTCAGACGAACAATATTAAGTTTCTGAGCCTTGTAAGGTGTGCATTTGTTTTCTATTCACTAAATCTTTTACTGAGATCGGTTACCGACGATAATTTTGATGAGCTATGCTTCAAAATCTCATAGTCTTGAATCTGGATCTATTCGAATTAATTTAATGACATGGTAATACTTTAGAAATTTATATCCAGGCACTGACCTCCGTGTTCTATTAAAAAGGAAGAAAATCAAAGAGAGCCCGAGTGTAAGGTCACCATATCGTAGCTGCTAGCAGGCCGCCAGCCTGGCAGTCGATCGATTATCGCTCCTCTTTGCAGTGGACACTTCGTGGGAGATGAGTACGTGGCACACCTCATCTCTGTGGTGTTGTATGCACTGAGCATCTCGCATGCCACCGTGTTGGGTATTTTGAACACGGGGAATATCCAGTCTCTAGCTGCGTTGGGCAACAATATGTTGTTAATAGGAGACCCTGCTGAGTGTATCGAATTGGAACGTTGATACCATGAAACTGAGCGTAGCAAATCACTCGTTAATTCAACCGAACAACAGCTGAACGTGAAAGGTTGCTGACCTGTTTCTTTTCCCACGCCTATTAAGCGTTCTCACAAGGGTGATTAGTAAGTAAATGATCTTTATGTTTACCAACTACCTTGCAAAAACGCAGCCACATTTAAGTTTTACCCCTTTTAAATTTAGTGTATGTAAAGCTTATTTACAACTATTGGTTTGTGAATGCTTTTAAATATGCAAGTCTCTTGCCACCAGGTTATAACCTTTTAAAGGCTTCACTTAGCCTAAGAATTATGCAAGTGGCAGTTATCGTAATAGTGTCTGTCTTCATTATATCCAAATCTCGGACCCACATTGTAACTATTATTGTTGAACGTCGACGGTCTCTACCTTTGTGTGTATACTGTATATGCATAGTGTCGATGCTCAGTCGGCGTAAAGAATGAGTGACGTCCGATGGAGCAAACTTAGAGGATCTATTATGACACCAGAGCTGTGCTCACGTCGTACACCTTGTGTACCCATCGTATCCCGTAAATTTTGCAAATGAATCGATTACTTTTCCGATAACGGACTTCAGTTACTTCTTACCCCTGACACTTTCAACAACCTTTTTAAGTCTTCTATCTGCCCTAGGAGCTTGTCGCAGTATTTCTGAGACATCCTGTGTATACTCAAGTAGGTACAGTTTTTAAAATTTGAGTTATAGCTTTCAATACTAATATAAAAGATATGAAAAATAAGTAACACGTATGTGCGTTATAGATTGTAGTTATTCGAATAACTAAAGAATGTATAATGCGAAAATGGGGAAAATTGCTAGTACCATAATATTCAAGTGTGTAATTCTGAACGTACAATATGACCATAAGAGCAGGCCAAAACTGTTTGGGGAAACTGTAATTGCTAATTTCAATAATCATAAACTAACACGTTATTTTAGTGAAATTATACATTTTCCGATTCAGAAATCTGGGGAAAATCTGTGGCACTGAATCGTGGGAAGAATAGCATTTATGTATTCGAACACTGTAGCTCACTTTCAAATACCAATAACTTTTCAAAAATTACGGTTTTACTTTTCAAACAAAATATGACACCCATAACAAGTGCTCCCATGTTGTGCTTTCCTTCAGTGTTGAAAATATCTTTGAATAAAATGCATCTGCTAAAACTGACCATCCTGTTAATGTCACTGGCATGTAAACTACTTACAAGGCGGTCACTCACCAGTCATATTTTTGCAATTTTTTTGTGTTTGTCTTACATCAGGTTCGGAACTTACATATCAGTCTCACAATATTGTTCGATGAAACTCTCAAAAATTCGCAAGAAAATCTACTTTCAAGTTTTTCGACTGTCGATCACGTGCTAAATCGATGTCAGTATTTCTCGATGGGAAGCGTGGCTTTGTGCAGAGTGCTAGCCTGCGCCTTGAGGGTTTTAGGGTCAATTCCCAACTCATGCGAATTTTTAAACAGACGTCAATGTTCTCTATTAATTTCGCTAAGTTAAAAATACATAAGGGTTTGAAGAAATTAGTAGCATTCGAAACTGTTAATCGCTGATTTGAGTCTTGTGTCTTCTTATGTACAATTAGCAGTCGCACACAAGATTCCTGTTGTCGCTGCACTCATAAATTCTTAATACAACTATCTAACGAGTTTACAAGTTATAAAGAACAATGGTACAAAAAACATTGAAATGATGGGGTTAAGGACAGTTAGAAAACATTAAAAGCCGAAAAATGTCCAGGACTAGATGGAATGAATACGAAGCTGATTAAACACGGAGAAATTACCTTACAATTAAGAGTGCTACATCTCTTGAACATGTGCTGGATAAAATATGAAATACCGGAGAACTGAAAAATAACTAATGTCATTTCATTATATAAAAAGATAAAAGAAGTAATACATTTAACTGCAGAGGCGTAAGTATTCAGAATATTGCTTGTAAAAACTACAGCAAAATATTAAACGAAGGACTGTGAAACATCTCGGATGTAGATTAATGGAGGAACAAGCCGGTTGAATATCATGCATGGGTGATGTTTTGCAGTGAAACTGATAATTGAAAACAGACGAGAATTTGATCAGGGAACTCACCTAGCATTTGTGGATTATGAAAAATCACTTGACAGAATTCACAGAAACAAGCTATGGCAATGACGGAGAAAAGAGGAATCTTTAAACATCTGATCGAACTCGGGACAGCCTATATATGAACTACTGAATTGGAATTGACACTGGTAAAGAAATTATACCTGAAATACAAATAATTAAAGGAGTAAAGTAAGAGTAGCTAGTCACTAACATTATGCAACGTCTATACAAATGACATGATCAGGGAATGGGAAAGAGATAGGACACCATCAGGCATAAATATAGGGAGGAATAAAAAATATTAACACGTTATTACGTGCATTGATCAAGGTCTCATACAGGACAGCGAAGATAAATTACAAATGGTATTGTATAAACTAAATGAGGTAAGTGCAAGCTGCAATCTGAATGTATTTAAAATTAAAACCATGGCTTTTTAAGGTATTTACCCAGTGCGAATGAAAATTGTACTCAACTATACACCGATAGAACAAGTAGATCAGAACTTTATGTAGCGTAAAAATACAGAAAAGACACATTTCAATGTGGTCCTCTTCTTGGTAATAATGCTTTATGTAAAGTAACATAACAGACGTGCAAAGGAAATGCCACATTTACACAGTTTACTTATCACATATGTAAAGAGACCAGAAATAAGGGGAAAAACATTTTTGTCAGTGGATGAATGAAGACTAGTGGGGCACCGCAGTCTTGCGTCTTCGCAAGCAACCATATCATCCGAGTTACCTCATTGCTATCGATAACAGAAGCCATCACTCTAGATGCGTATGACAGCTTCTAGTGTGTACAGTACGTCACAGAGGACGTAAATTAGCGCGATCGCAGGAACACTGCTACTAGACGCCCAATAAATGTCACCTGGACTGATGGATAACAGTTGACGCAAATGGCAGGTCACGACCACAGTCGGAGATCAGATGGACGATGCATTCCAGTTGAAAATATCGCACTGTTCATGCGTATATTAGAGGTATGGGATCGGGTGGCTAATACGATGGGCGTGGGGTAGAATATCACTTCGGTAAAGCGACTCATTTTCCCACGTGTACCTTTCCGTCGAAGGGAGATCGGGTCTGTTGAAAGCATTTTTTATTAGTTAAGTAGTTCTGAGTCGCAAGCTGCTTGAAGGTTGATATGATTGTTTGTGGTTGTGAACAAATACGGATGGACGCAGTACATCTTCAAGGTGGGGCGACGCTGTTACAGTTTACCACGAGTTGCACTACTGGGCAAGGCGTTTGTTTCATGCTTCGACGTCTCAGTATGAAGAAGCTTGGTGCTCTGTCGAGTAAAGGGGAGAGCCGTGATTATACTAATGATGTCACAGCGGTAAAAAGACGTTTATAGGAATCCATCAAAAACCGTTCAAAAAATGGTTCAAATGGCTCTGAGCATCTGAGGTCATCAGTCCCCTAGAACTTAGAACTACTTAAACCTAACTAACCTAAAGACATCACACACATCCATGCCCGAGGCAGGATTCGAACCTGCAACCGTAGCGGTTGCGCGGTTCCAGACTGTAGCGCCTAGAACCGCTCGGCCACTACGGCCGGCTCAAAAACCGTGAACGATGATTGGGTATCTCGAGCCGTTAGTTTGATATTACCTATTCAGGTGAAGACTTAAACTGTTATTGTAATGTTTCTTTTGAATAAATGTTTAATTGGAGAAATGTGGGTTTTACTTAAGGAATTGCACACCCAAGAAAACAAGCTACTACTGCAGGATCTGGTAAAGAATTCCGAGAGTTTTAATACTTCCGATCATCAAGAAATAGAAAGGCAGGCTACATAACATAGTTCAGGAGAAATCAGTGTGGGACGTATGACCAACGGATCCGTAAGGATTGTGAGGCACAATTTGGCGTTAATGGGCTATGGCAGTAGACGGCCGCCGTGGGTCCCTTTGCTAACAGCACGATATCGCCTGTGGCACCTCCACTCGGCTCGTGACCACATCGTTTGGACCCTAGGCGACTGGGAAACTGTGATCTGGCCAGATGAGTGCCGACTTCCGTTGGTAAGAAATAATAGTAGGGTCCGAGTGTGGCGCACACTCCACGAAGCCATGAACCCAATTTGTCAATAAGGCACTGTGCAAGCTGGTGGTGACGGCGTAGTGCTGCAGACTGTGCTTGCATGGAGTGGACTGGGTCCTGTGGTCCAACTGAACCAATCATTGACTGTAAATGGCTGTGTTGGGCTACTTGGAGAACATCTGAGCCATTTAAGGAATTCATGTTCAAAAAAATGGTTGAAATGGCTCTGAGCACTATGGGACTTAACGTCTGAGGTCATCAGTCCCCTATAACTTAGAACTACTTAAACCTAACTAACCTAAGGACATAACACACATCCATGCCCGAGGCAGGATTCGAACCTGCGACTGTAGAGGTCGCGTGGTTTCAGACTGAAGCGCCTAGAACTGCTCGGCCACCACGCCCGGAGGAATTCATGTTCCAATAGAAGGATGGAATGCTTGTGGGTGACCATCTGCCATCTCTCCGCGTCACAATTGTTCGCGATTTGTTTGAAGGACATTATAGACAATTCGAGCAAATGATCTGGACATAATCGAGAGATCAATGTATGTACAAAATGCAGCAGCGGCAACACTTTCGCGGTTATGGATGCCTACTGAGGCCACATGGCTCAGTATTTCTACAGTGGCCTCCAGCAACTTACAAAGTCCATGTCACGTCGAGTTGTTGCACTATGCCATACCAAAGGGGGTGAGAAGCGATTTTAGGAGGTATCCTATGACTCTTGTCACTTTGGTGCATTTAGAGTGTTAGTGTAACTAATGTTGAAAAGTAACTAATTTGAAATATTGTAACGATAGTGGAAGGTAAGTTATTTCCAGACGAGATGTTAGACATGCTAAGTCATCTACTTTTGTAGCCTCTCACACTACCTGTAATACCATAGAAGGTCAGAGATTTACTCACGTATGATAACCACGCAGCAAGCGGCGAGAACAGCATCATTGAAGGACCATATGCTGAAAATCGGTGTTGGCGTGGCGTTAGGTTTGCAACACTCTGTAATGAAGGATAAACAAGCCAAATTACGGTTTACGTTCTTAGTAAAGGATCTATTTAGTAATTATTTTGTATCGTAATGTAGTGGCTCTGATTATGTGAATTGTCCAAAATTCTTAGCGGAAATTTTGAAAATACTTACTATATTTAGTAGCCATTTCACCATTTGATCAATGAGCCAACGGCACCGCCGTAGTGGTATCATAGGTTCACGTCATACACTATGTGATCCGGACCCATAGCTGAAAATTACTTACAAGTTCGTGACGCCCTCCATCGGTATTGCCAGAATTCAGTATGGTGTTGGCCCACCCTTAGCTTTGATGACAGCTTCCACTCTCGCAGGCTTACGTTCAATCAGGTGTTGGAACGTTTCTTGGGGAATGACAGCCCATTCATCACGGAGTGCTGCACTGAGGAGAGATATCGATGTAGATCTGTGAGGCATGGCACGAAGTCGGCGTTCCAAAACATCCCAAAAGCGTTCTATAGGATTAAGGTCAGGACTCTGGATGTTATTGTCGTGTAACCACTCCACCACCGGCAATGCATTATGAACAAGTGCTCGATCGTGTTGAACGACGCAATCGCCATCCCCGAATTGCTCTTCAACGAAAATGAGCTAAAACATCAATGTAGGCTTGTGCTCTGACAGTGTCACGCAAAACAACAAGGGGTGCAAGCCTCATCCATGACAAACACGAGCACAACGTAACACCACCGTCCCGGAACACTACTGTTGGGACTACACACGTTGGCAAATGACGTTCACGGAGCATTCGCCATACCCATACGCTGCCATCGGATCGCCAAATTGTGTACCATGATCCGTCACTCCACACAACGTTTTTCACTGTTCAGTCGTCCAATGTTTACGTTCCTTACAGCGAGGTGACGTTTGGCTACTGAGCAGCCGCTCGACTATGAAATCCAAGCTTTCTCACCTCCCGCCTAACTGTCGTAGTACTTGCAGTGGATCCTGATGCAGCTGGAAATTCGTGTGTGATGATCTGGATAGTTGTCTGCCTGTTACACATTACGACCCTCTTTAACTGTCGTCGGTCTCTGTCAGTCAACAGACAAGGTCGGCCTGTATGCTTTTGTGCTGTATGTGTCCTTTCACGTTTCCACTTCACTATGACATCGGAAACAGTAGACCTAGGGATGTTTAGGAGTAAGGAAATCTCGCGTACAGACATATGACACAAATGACATCCAATCACCTGACAACGTTCGAAGTTCCGCGGAGCGCCCCATTCTGCTCTCTCACGATGTCTAATGACTACTGAGGCCACTGATATGCGTTACCTGGCCGCAGGTGTCAGCACAATGTTCGTAATATGAGAAACGTATAATTTTGGGCGTGCTCGGGGTACTTTTGATCAGATAGTATGTTACAGAAGTTAAGTGCCGTCGGGGTTGTCTAGTACTTGGCTGTGTGACCGTCCAGAGCTGTTGGCAAACGGGGCGCACTTAGCCCTTGTGAGGCGACTTGAGGAGCTTCTTGATTGTGAAGTAGCGGCTCCGGTCATGAAAACTGAGAACGGCAGGAAGCGATTTCTGCTGACTACATGCCGTTTCCTGTCTGCATCCAGTGACGCCCATCGATGAGGATGAAACGGCTGTCGGTTTGTACCGTTGGACGCTACGAGGCCTGTTCGGACAGAGTTATTTAACCAATGAAGGTAATGCAGCCACGAATGCATTATGCACTCATGAGCCATTGCATTAAAGATTGCTACTGTGTCGGAGAAGTAGTGCTCATGCAGCCACGAATAGAATAGGTCTACGCCTCAAGTGACTAGAACGTTGATAGAACTACAAGGGGCGTTTAATAAATAATGCAAAACATTTTTCTCGGCCAATTTGAGTTGAAAAAGTGCAGAATATACTGTAGGAAATCATGTAATATTCCCGCTTCAGTCCATATTGTTTAATGACGTATCCCTTATTTTAGTCCAAGTTGTGCCATAAATGTCTTTTTTCCACAGTTTGATTTACGAAGTTTCCATTCGACCCATCCATTCAATTTTCAAAATTCTCCTGTGTCACCACATTTCGCACTCATATTCACTGAACAGACAGAACTTTATGGACACCTAACTGACAGGCGGTATGTCCACATTTGTCACGGATACAGCGGCAATGCATCGTGGCATGGAAGCTACAAGTACTAGGTAGTTCGCTGGAGGGAGTTGGCACATCGGCACACACAAATTACATAATTTCCGTAAATTCTGGGGAGGGTCGATGAGCTCTGACACCACACTCAGTCACATCCGAGTTGTGCTCTACCGCGTTCAGATCTCCGCGTTGGGGGCCAGCACATCAACTGAAACCTCCTATTGTGTTCCCCGACATACTCCATCACTCTTCTGGCCTTGAGACATGACGCATTATCTTGTTGAAAAGTATCACTGCCTTCGAGAAACATGGTCCTCATGTGGTCTGCAACCAGTTTACGATACTCCTTGGCCGTCAGAGTGCCTTGCACGAGCTCCAGTGGATCTGTGAATGTCCACGTGAATGTTCCCCAGAGGATTATCGACCCGCCGAGAGCTTGTCTTCATCAAATGTCAAGGAGCTGTTCCCTTGGAAGACGATGGATTCGCGTCCCCCCATCAGCATAATGAAGAAGGCACCGGGATTCGTCAGGTCACCCAACACTCTGCTACTGTACCAACGACCAGTGCCGATGGTCACGTGCCCATTTCAGTCGTAGTTGCTGATGTCCTTTTGTTAACATTGGCACGTGCATGCGTCGTCGGCTGCTGAGGCACATCGTTACGAGCGTTCGTTGCACACTTGTTCTCAGCCCAGCATTAAAGTCCGATGTTAGTTCCACTACAGCTTATGCATGCCTTGTATTAGCAGTCGCCGGCCGATGTGGCCGTGCGGTTCTAGGCGCTTCAGTCTGGAACCGCGTGACCGCTGCGGTCGCAGGTCTGAATCCTGCCTCGGGCATGGATGTGTGAGATGTCCTTAGGTTAGTTAGGTTTAAGTAGTTCTAAGTTCGAGGGGACTGATGACCACAGATGTTAAGTCCCATAGTGCTCAGAGCCATGTGAACCATTTTTTATTATCAGTCTGCCCAGTTCACCCAACCCAATGACATCTGGACGTGGTTTCACCATACGATATTGCAGTTCCTGTGTTAAACTGGTTTACAATGTAAAGTACCTTGCACTTGCAAAGGAACAGGCACATCAGTGACTGCAGCCGATATGAAGTACGTTAAATGTATTCGCATTTGCAAACATGGACAAGCATCAGCTGTAAAATGGAATGACGGCAATGAAGATTTGTGCTCAAACGGGACTTGAACCAGGATTTCATGCTTATCGCTAGTAATGGCCTTACTATTTAGCTATCCCTGCATGACTCACGGCCAGCCCCTAACTTCCACACGTCGTCAACAATCTGCCTACAACCTGTACTCGTACTCCGCTATGTACATTCCTGTACAGGTGAGACATTTTACTAAAAAGTCGATTGTCCTGTGTCAGTGGAAAATTATGACATTGAAGTGGCTGTGTTATTCTGAATTACGACGCAGAGCTTTTTAGGACCTTCACCAATTGCGAACACATTTCATGTATTTCATAATGGCTGTAGTCGCCGTAATTCAGAACAACACAGGCACTGTAGTATCGTATTTACCTACCGACACCGAGCAAGCGACTTTTTAGTAATACACTCCTGGAAATTGAAATACGAACACCGTGAATTCATTGTCCCAGGAAGGGGAAACTTTATTGACACATTCCTGGGGTCAGGTACATCACATGATCACACTGGCAGAACCACAGGCATATAGACACAGGCACCAGAGCATGCACAACGTCGGCACTAGTACAGTGTATATCCACCTTTCGCAGCAATGCAGGCTGCTATTCTCCCATGGAGACGATCGTAGAGATGCTGGATGTAGTCCTGTGGAACGGCTTGCCATGCCATTTCCACCTGGCGCCTCAGTTGGACCAGCGTTCGTGCTGGACGTGCAGACCGCGTGAGACGACGCTTCATCCAGTCCCAAACATGCTCAATGGGGGACAGATCCGGAGATCTTGCTGGCCAGGGTAGTTGACTTACACCTTCTAGAGCACGTTGGGTGGCACGGGATACATGCGGACGTGCATTGTCCTGTTGGAACAGCAAGTTCCCTTGCCGGTCTAGGAATGGTAGAACGATGGGTTCGATGACGGTTTGGATGTACCGTGCACTATTCAGTGTCCCCTCGACGATCACCAGTGGTGTACGGCCAGTGTAGGAGATCGCTCCCCACACCATGATGCCGGGTGTTGGCCCTGTGTGCCTCGGTCGTATGCAGTCCTGATTGTGGCACTCACCTGCACGGCGCCAAACACGCATACGACCATCATTGGCACCAAGGCAGAAGCGACTCTCATCGCTGAAGACGACACGTCTCCATTCGTCCCTCCATTCACGCCTGTCGCGACACCACTGGAGGCGGGCTACACGATGTTGGGGCGTGAGCGGAAGACGGCCTAACGGTGTGCGGGACCGTAGCCCAGCTTCATGGAGACGGTTGCGAATGGTCCTCGCCGATACCCCAGGAGCAACAGTGTCCCTAATTTGCTGGGAAGTGGCAGTGCGGTCCCCTACGGCACTGCGTAGGATCCTACGGTCTTGGCGTGCATCCGTGCGTCGCTGCGGTCCGGTCCCAGGTCGACGGGCAGGTGCACCTTCCGCCGACCACTGGCGACAACATCGGTGTACTGTGGAGACCTCACGCCCCATGTGTTGAGCAATTCGGCGGTACGCCCACCCGACCTCCCGCATGCCCACTATACGCCCTCGCTCAAAGTCCGTCAACTGCACATACGGTTCACGTCCACGCTGTCGCGGCATGCTACCAGTGTTAAAGACTGCGATGAAGGTCCGTATGCCACGGCAAACTGGCTGACACTGACGGCGGCGGTGCACAAATGCTGCGCAGCTAGCGCCATTCGACGGCCAACACCGCGGTCCCTGGTGTGTCCGCTGTGCCGTGCGTGTGATCATTGCTTGTACAGCCCTCTCGCAGTGTACAGAGCAAGTATGGTGGGTCTGACACACCGGTGTCAATGTGTTCTTTTTGCCATTTCCAGGTGTGTATATCTCACCAGTCGAGAATATGTATAATGCATGTGTGTAGACGAATGGTTGACGACAGACGGAAGTTTTCGTTTGGCCGTGAGTCGCGCACCGACAGCCGAATGGTAGGGCTACTGCTCGCTATAAGCGGGAAATATGGATTCGAGTCCAGGTTTGTCACAAATTTTCAATGTCGTCATTCTGTTCTACAGCTAATGGTCGTCCATATTCGCGATTGAGAATACCTTTAATGTAATGCAATGCTGAAGACGCTCACCACAGCAGTCCTCAAACACCCGACAAGCCGTGAAATCTCCAAAATGGTCATGCCGAACCTCCGGGTCATCACAATGTGCCCTCGGTCACATTCAGATATATCACGCACCTTCCCCACATAACACACGGACAGCTCACTGATATTACATGCCTTGTGAGAGCGTCTGACGAGCAGTCATTCCTCGCCACGTGACGCTGCTACCGCCTGGACGGGTTTATCGACAGTACGTAGGTGGTCATAACTTCTGGCCGATCGAACTATTCTCTTAGAACGGTTTACAGTCCAAATTTCATAACCACATAAGCTTACTTTCAAACAAATTCTTCCCTAAAATACTTCCCATATTATAACTATTTTTGTTATGTGTTGCATTGTCAGTCTTCTTTTCAGAAATTCGTTTTCCATTCTCAGTCTGAGTTTTATATCCTTTGTACTTTAGCAATCGTTAACTATTTTGCTGCTCATTTCCTAATCTCTTAGAATCGTCTACTTTAAATAGTCCACCCTGCACTACATCTGTTTCACTTCTATTGACATTCATCTTATAACCTGTTGCAAGACACTATCCATTCATTTCGAGTGCACTTGCAAGTCTTTTTTTTCGTCTGTGATATAATTCACCACTGTTCACAACTCTCTCTTCTGGTTCCGGCAAGACAACATTTACAGAGACAGACACACAAAATAAAGAGCTTGTGGAACTGTATCTCAGTGGTATTGATACTCTCCGTCTACTGTACCGAGAAGTGTATCTGCAGGAGACCGGTTTCTTAAGCAAGACAATGCTCCAACCTATCGATACAGCAAAGGTACAACGGTAACGTGTTCGGACCCCGCTCCAGAGCATGTACCTGCTAAAATGCATTCATAACTTTACAAGGTAGTGATATTCTCTCTAACTATTCCTCTCTGTCATTAACTTTCTTATTTAGAGCCATGATTAAAATGTCTATAACTGTTTAATTATTCCTGTCTATAAATGTTCCTTCAATTTATGTTTTTATATTCTTTACTTTTAGCCAGTAAACGGGTTGACCCCACAACTGTACCAACAAACCTTAAGTGGTGCTCGTATGGACCAAACAAATGAAAAAACAGCAAACATGGGCTCTAATGTGCATTTTTAGGACATCTTAGCAGTTGCTCATTTTCACTACTGTTAAACAGAACTCGTCTACTGAACAAGTGCTCTTAGCTCTTAATGTATGCATTTTGGAGTTCACATTCGCTGGACATTTTTTTATTGTTTTGGCCCATACGGTCTCATCCCAGCTTACAGAAAATAAAGAGCTTACTAAAAAAGAAATGAGTTTCACAGAATCGAAGATGAACAAGCATTCGTAGCTCTAAAGGTACCATGTTTAGCACACATTTGTGTTTGTATACTTCCACACTACCACCTCTGATAGTTTGTCGGCAGAGTTCTGATTCAACCAGTTGTCGTTGACCGAGCGAGGTGGTGCAGTGGTTAGCAAACTGCACTCGCATTAGGGAGGATGACGGTTCAATCCCACCCCCGGCCATCCTGATCTAGGTTTTCCGTGATTTCCCTAATTCGTACAGGCAACTGCCGGGATGGTTCCTTTGACAGGGCGCGGCCGACTTCCATCCCCATCCTTTCCTAATCCGATGAGACCAATGATCTTGCTGTTTCGTCTCTTCCCCCAAATCAAACCCAAACCCCATTGTCATTGTTTTTGCGGTCTTCAGTACGCAGCCTAGTATGATGTAGCGTTCCGTGCTGCTATATCCTGTACAAGCCTATTCATCTCCTAGCAACTAATACAGCTTACATCCCTCTCAATCTTCTTACAGTATTCATCTCTTTGTCTCCAACGGCGATTTTTACGCTTCCCCCTCCCCCTACCCAAGCTCAAGTGGAGATCCCTTGATGTCTCAGAACGTGTCCTATTAGCTGAGCCTCCTTTTAGTCAAGTTGTGCTCCTAATATCTTGTCTCGACAGTTCTATTCAGTACCCCCTCATTAGTTACACGATATACCCACATAATTTTCAGCGTTTTCTGTAGCTTCACATTTCAAGAGCTTCTATTCTTCTCTTGTCTAAACTGTTAATTGTCTACGTTTCACTTCCATACGACGTCTCTTCAAACAATTCTGGAACATTCGAAATTTCACGCCGATAGACCTTAATGTGGTTGGCATCCCTGCACGCGCCTGTGTTTCATGTGCAACTGCTGGAAGTTTCATTGTTGTAGTTTTGATAGTTATTGTTCAGTATTGTATTGAATAGAACGTTGTGACGCACAGTTTACGAATTTCAAGATAGCAGAGATAGAGGAGCAACGCGCTTGCATTAAAATTTCCGTGAAACCCAAGGAAACTTTTACAGAGACAGACAAAATGATGCAGGAAACCAACGGTTATGAGTGTTGAAGCCGTACTCGGTGTTACGAATGGTTCACACGGTTTGAAAATGACCGGACGGAAGTTAAAGATTACCCTCGTTCAGGACGCCCTTCGATGTCTAACGACGACGCTCATGCCAGGAACGTCGACGAAATTGTGTGTGCCAGTCGAAAGCTGACTATCCGAGAGATTGCAGAAGAGAGCAAAATTTCAGTTCAATCATGCCATGAAATCCTGAAACAGCATCTTGGAATGCATGTTGTTGAAGCCAAGTTCGCCCCACGGCTCATGAGTCAAGACCAGGAAGATCTTCGCCTCATAATCAGTGAAGAGCTTTTGGATCGCGCGAACGAGAACGATATGTTCCTTAACAGAATCATAGACGTGGGTCTGCAGTTATGATATTCAGACTAATGTTCAGTCTTCACAGCGGGTTAGGAAAGATTCTCCCAGACCAAAAACAGCTCGTCAGATCAGGTCAAATGTCATAGCTATGCTGACGGGTTTCTTTGACTTCGAAGGACTAGTCCATCATGAATTCGTGCTACGGGGACTAACTGCTAATTGTTGATACTCTCGAGACGTGTTGCAGTGCCTGCGAGAAACTGTGAGAAGTCAACGGCCTGAAAGGTAGCGAGACAATTCATGCCTCTTGCATCACGGTAACGCACTCGTACATCAGTTCATGTTGATGCGTGGCTATTGCACAAAAAACGAAATCACTATGTTGTCTCATCCTCAGTACTCCCCAGATCTCGCCCCTGCGGACTTTTTTTATTTCCAAATTTGAAAACCCAATTGAAAGGACGAAGATTTACAACGATATACGAGATAAAAGAAAATTCGCAGACGGCGCTTTGCGAGATGCTGCTAGAGGCTTACCTAGACTGCTTCCGGAGTGGAAACGGTGTTGGGAGCGGTGTATCGATTGTGAAGGAGAGTGTTTCCAAGGAGGACATGCACAATAAGTAAAAGGTAAGCGAGAAAATATGTTGTGGAGAAAGTTCCGGAATTTTTTGAACGGATCTCGTACATTACTATACTCCAGACAAATACGTCCAGATAAGGCGTCCTAACCCTTAAATCTGTCTACGATGTTCACAAAATTTGATCTTCAGAAATGCTTTTCTTGCCATTCGCGTGTCTATCTTTTACATCTTCTACATTGACCATCGTCAGTTATTTTACTGTTCAAATAGCAGAACTCATCTACTACTAAAAAGGGTATCATTTTCTAGTGTAATTGTCGCGTGGGGCGGCTGCGCGGTCCAGGGCGTCTTGTCACGGTCCGGACGGCTATCCCCGTCGGAGGTTCGAGTCCTCCCTCAGGCATGGGTGTATGTGTTGTCCTTAAATTAAGTTAGTATAAGTTAGATTAAGTAGTGCGTGAGCTTAGGGACCGACGACCTCAGCAGTTTCGTCCCATAGCACCTTACCACAAATTTCCAAATTTTTTTTCCTGGTGATATTCCCTCAGCATCACCTGACGTAATTCGACTGCATTCCATTATCCATGCCCTGGGTTTATTGATGTTCAACCTATACCCTCCTTTCAAGGTAATTTCCATACCGTTAAACTGCTCTTCCAAGGCTTTTGTTGTCTCTGACGCAGTTACGTCATTTGCAAATCCCAAATATTTTTATTTCTTCTCCTTGAACTTTGATTCCTACTCCTAACTTTTCTTTGGCCTCCTTTACTCCTTGTTCAATATACAGATTGAATAACATCTGGGTAGGCTACAAACCTGTATCACTCCCTTCTCAAACACTGCTTCTCTTTCATACTCCTCCACTCTTGTAACTGCCGAATAGTTTCTGTACAAGCTATAAACAGCCGTTCGGTCTCACTGAATTTTACTCCTGCCACGTTCGGAATTTGAAAGAGTATTCCCGTCAAACCCCCATGAACCATGGATCTTGCCGTTGGTGGGGAGGCTTGCGTGTCTCAGCGATACAGATAGCCGTACTGTAGGTGCAACCACAACGGAGGGGTATCTATTGAGAGGCCAGGCAAACGTGTGGTTCTTGAAGAGGAGCAGCAGCCTTTTCAGTAGTTGCAGGGGCAACAGTCTGGATGATTGACTGATCTGGTCTTGTAACAGTAACCAAAACGGCATAGCTGTGCTGGTACTGCGAACGGCTGACAGCAAGGGGAAACGACATCCGTAATTTTTCCTGACGGCATGCAGCTTTACTGCATGGTTAAATGATGATGGCATCCTCTTTGGTAAAATATTCCGGAGATACAATAGTCCCCCATTCGGATCTCCGGGCGGGGACTACTCAAGAGGACGTCACCATCAGGAGAAAGAAAACTGGCGTTCTACGGATCGGAGTGTGGAATGTCAGATCCCTTAATCGGGCAGGTAGGTTAGAAAATTTAAAAAGGGAAATGGATTGGTTACAGTTAGATATAGTGGGAATTAGTGAAGTTCGGTGGCAGGAGGAACAAGACTTTTGGTCAGGTAAATACGGGTTTATAAATACAAGATCAAATAGTGGTAATGTAGGAGTAGGTTTAATGATGAATAAAAAATAGGAGTGCGGGTAAGCTACCACAAACAGCATAGTGAACACATTATTGTGGCCTAGATAGACACGAACCCCACCCGTACTACAGTAGTACAAGTTTATATGCCAACTAGCTCTACAGATGACGAACAAATTGATGAAATGTATGATGAGGTAAAAGAAATTATTCATATAGTGAAGGGAGACGAAAATTTAATACTCATGGGTGACTGGAATTCGATAGCAGCCAGGAGATGCTAGAAGGTATCAAATAGATTACATAATGGTAAGACAGAGATTTAGGAACCAGGTTTTAAATTGTAAGACATTTCCAGGGGGAGTTGTGGACTCTGACCATAGTCTATTGGTTGTGAACTGTAGATTAAAAGTGAAGAAACTGCAAAAAGGTGGGAATTTAAGGAGATGGGAACCGCATAAACTGCACAGAGTTTCAGGAAAATCATAAGGGAAGAATTGACTGGAATCGGGGAAAGAAATACAGTAGAAGAAGAATAGGTAGCTTTGGGGCATGAAGTAGTGAAGGCAGCAGAGGATCAAGTAGATAAAAAGACGAGGGCTAGTAGGAATCCTTGGGTAACAGAAGAAATATTGAATTTAACTGATGATAGGAGAGAATATTATAAAGCAGTAAATGAAGCAGGCAAAAAGCAATACAAACATCTCAAAAATTAGATCGACAGGAATTGCAAAATGGCTAAATTGGGACGGCTAAGTGGGTCAAATGTCTCTGAGCACTATGGGACTTAACATCTAAGGTCATCAGTCCGCTAGAACTTAGAACTACGTAAACCTAACAAACCAAACGACTTCACACCCATCCATGCCCGAGGCAGGATTCGAACCTGCGACCGTAGCGGTCGCGTGGTTCCAGACTGAAGCGCCTAGAACCGCTCGGCCACAAGCGTGGGATGGCCAGAGGACAAAATATGTAAAGATAGAGAGGCTTATGTCACTAGGGGTAAGACCGATACTGCCTACAGGAAAATTAAAGAGACCTTTGGAGGAAAGAGAACCACTTGTATGAATATCAAGAGCTCAGATGGAAAACCAGTTCTAAGCAAAGAATGGAAAGCACAAAGGCGGAAGGAATATATAGAGGGTCTATACAAGGGCGATGTACTTGTGGACAATATTATGAAATTGGAAGAGGATGTAGATGAAGATGACATGGGAGAAGAGTTCGTCAGAGCACTGAAAGACCTGAGTCGAAACAAGGCCCCGGGAGTAGACAACATTCCGTTAGAATTACTGACAGGCTTGGGACAGTCAGTCCTTACAAAATTCCACCAACTGGTGAGCAAGATGTATGATTCAGGCGAAATACCCTCAGACGTCAAGAAGAATATAATAATTCCAGTCCCAAAAAAAAGCAGATGTTGGCAGATGTGAAAATTACCGGCTGCAAAATGCTAACGCGAATTTTTTACAGACGAATGGAAAAACTGGCAGAAGCCGACCTCGGGGAAGATCAGTTTGGATTCCGTAGTAATATTGGGACACGTGAGGCAATACTAACCCTACGACTTATAAGATAGATTAAGCAAAGGAAAATCTACGTTTCTAGCATTTGTAGACTTGGAGAAAGCTTTTGACAATGTTACTGAAATGCTCTCTATCAAATTCTGAAGGTAGCAGGGGTATAATACAGGGAGCGAAAGGCTATTTACAATTTTTACAGGAACCAAATGGCAGTTATAAGAGTCGAGGGACATGAAAAGGATGTAGTGGTTGGGAAGGGAGTGAGACAGGGTTGTAGCCTCTCCCCGATGCTATTCAATCTGTATATTGAGCAATCAGTGAAGGAAACAAAAGAAAAATTCGGAGTAGGTATTAAAATCCATGAAGAAGAAATAACAACTTTATCTTTCTTGCTGTTAACAGCACTTACTAAGTTGCTGGGAGAGTGTTCCGTGTCGGCAGCTTGTCGCCGCGTTGGCCTGGCTTACTTCCGGCCGTGTGCACGGACCGCGAGCGTTTCCTAGCAGTGATTACTGTTTATTTGCAGTCGCGCGGCCTGGCTATGTGTGCTGTATCTTATATTACCTGACTTGCACTGTAAATGGAACTTTATTGGCGGCCAAGAGACATTTGATTAACTGGCTTCGAACAAGAAGTTTTCCCTTTGATGTTTAATACATATTGTATCCTTGTTCTAAGTATATTGTAAATCTTTTGGTGGTCTGCCTAATGAAACTTCCTGGCGGATTAAAACTGCTTTGGAAGGCAGGAGACGAGGTACTGGCAGATGCAAAGCTGTGAGGACGGGGCGTGAGTCGTGCTTGCGTAGCACAGGTGGTAGAGCACTTGCCCGCGAAAGGCCAAGGTCCCTAGTTCGGATCTCGGTCCGGCACACAGTCTTAATCTGCCAGGAAGTATCATATCAGCGCAGACTCCGTTGCAGAGTGAAAATCTCATTCTGGGCTGCCTACTGTTTTGAAGAAGTTTGTCTAGAGCTGTTTCAGTTATTTTAACCGGCTTGTTTATTTAAAAAATTTAATTTAAAAAGTCTGAAGAGCCCAATATTGTTAACGTGATATTTTTTGAATTGCTTAGAGGTTGTCATTATTAACGTAATTCAGCTGCTGTCACATTCACTATTTTGAACTTCTTCATGTCTGTGATATCAAATCAGCTTCAGTTTTCTCAACCGTTATTTAAACGAAACTTTTGTTACAGAAAAGATATATTACAAAAAATGTGTAATTATATGTTTTGTTGTTCATGGATAAATGATGTTAGGTAAGGGGACTTAGTCATTCCATGCCATTTCCGTGATCCTGGTAATTCACAATTTCCCATAGCAAAGTGTATCAAGTATTTATGCCACCGGGATACAGATAACGAACTAAAGTTGGTGATGGCGCGGATATTTTTGATGCAATACAGAAATCATGCAGCTGCCTGCAGCACTGAATGAGAATGATACTACGCCCCGCCCATTCTTGCCATAGGAAGCTCCCTGGCTGGCCTATTTTCAAGAAATAAATTACAATTATACGAAAGACATGTGTCTTAAGGAGCTGTTGAGAAATGTAAATGGGTGAGTTGATGAGGTCCTACACTGCTGATCTGTAATTGGGATATGTGAATGTGTTTACTCAAAACAATAGGTTTGTGGTTTTCTGACTGGACTACTATCAAAAATTTGAAGAGAAAGGGGTGAGTGGAGGGGAGTGGATGGGTTAGCGAACAGTGAGGGGAAGGCTTAGGAAAGAGCGTCGCTTGGGAGAGAGGGGGCATGATGACATCATGTGTGCGCCCATTAATGTGACAAACCTACATTTGAACATGAAATTTGATCCAAAGACGTCGTTGCTCTTCTCCCATCGCCTTGAGATTACAGTACTCTCTACTCTTGCCATTGCTAGCCTACGTTTTATAACCGCATTACATGTCATTATCAGTTATTTGGCTATACAACTAGCAAAACTGTTCATTATTGTCAGTGCTTCGTTTCCTAATCTACTTCTCTCAAAACAACCTCACTTAGTTCCACTTATCTCGAGGCCTTTTCTTTTCTTTTTTTTTTTAAGTTTCAGTCTCTAACTCTAACCTCTTTTCAAAACAGTATCCCTTCATCGCATCATATCTTTCTATAGCATTGCTGCCTCTGACAATATGACTGTGTCGTATGTAAACATGAAACTTCAAACGTTCTTCTTACTTAGTTCAAATTCGCATTTTTTCTTAGCTTTTTTTACCCCTTTCGAAATACAATAACTGAATAATAAGTCTGCGACCCCGTCTCAACCATTCACAATAACGTCCTGCCTTTCTCGTCACTCAGATCTTAAAATTACAGACTGTTTTCTGCACAAGGTGTATACAACGTTACTCTCACATTATTTTATCCCTGTTAGTTTGAGAGTTATAAAAAATTCATTTCAATTAACATTGTCAAAACTAGTCCATATCTACAGCTGCTATAAATATGGCCTTTATTTTGTTTTATCGTCTTTTGTGATACGTCATAGAGTCAGCTTTAATTCACATTTCCCTACATAACTCCTGAAACGAAACGGACCGTTCCCCACGTGATCTTCTACTAATTGTTCCATCCCTCTCTAGATAATTCAAATTTATGTTTGATAGCATGATTCAGTACATGTATGGTTTAGTAATACTTACATCTGTCAGCGGCTGTCTTCTTTCGTATTGGGATAATTACATTTTTCTTGAAGTCTGACACGTTTCGTTTGTCTTATTTATCTTTCATGTCATCTACTTCAGATGCTTTTCATCGACTTAAGAGTTTCCCTGCTTTGTCACTTTTCTCTCGCAGCATCACACCACTCATACGATATTCATCCTCTCGCCTTCTCTTTCCATAATATTGTCATCTTTTTATATCTTATACCGCCCTTCTACAATACACCTCAAAATTTTCAGGCTGTCTATTCTGATCCTGGAATGTGCTGCCTGCTAAGATCTCATACATCCTGATACGGTTATTTCTCCTTTTCCCAGGTGTTTCTTTAATTTTCTTATATATAGCAACTACTTCCCCTAGCTTTGTATTTCTCCTCTGACAATTCACACTATACCAATTAATACTTCCGGTCAATCTCATATTTTAGACGTGATTAATCAATTTTGCCTGTTTCATTTGCTGAATTTTTATATTTTACTTCCATCAGTGGAATTTAATGTCTGTCACTTTAGCTAAGAATTTCAACCTGTCACAGATCATGTGCCTATTAGATCCTCTGCTACCTTGGCTCTTGCATGTCTCAAAAGTATGCATTCATCCAGTATTGTATTTTTCCCCTGTTTGATTCAGGTCTGTTTATTGCCTAATTCTCTCTTTGATATACGACCTCTGCCTATTGTAACTTGTAAGGTCCTATCTTTAAAGGTAAATCATCTAACACTAAAATCTTTTGAATCAAAATAACGGAAAAAAATAACAGTTTGCTTTCACCTAAGGAGTATATGATGTCTGTATGTTCATTCGTTCTTCATTCATTCGAAAATATATCTATTTTTAATTGTTAAAATATAAAACATTTTAAGTAAGTAGATATAATTTGTTTCGTAGCACAATAGCCGCAATTTCAGCCCCTTCATTCCCCTTCCTTCCATCATCCTCCCCCCATACCTACTTGAGAACGAGGTTTATTCGCATACTTAAAAAATGTTCACAAGTACAAGATGACTTCGGGTCCCATTAAGCAGACCGTGCGACTTTATTTAACAATGTGAAAAAGTTCAAAATGCCCTCATGTCGCTAAAGAATCAATTTAGAAAAGAGAAAAGAAAGTATCAAGAAATGCAGCTGTAGTTCTAGATACAGATTCTCCTCGATTTATCTATGATATGTTTTCGTACATGACAGCAGTATATATGTTAGTGATACAGGGCTTCGAAGGGCCAGGGCAAAAGCAATGAAATTACATTGTCATTTGTGTTCATCCAAATTTTGTACTGCTATTTAGAAACACAGATGAAACAAACGGGTTGTCTCCAATACGATCATTTTTCCTGCTGTAATTGACCAGTATTAGTCGTTTGAGGAATGCATTAAGTGATTCTTACCACGTGAAAGAACTTTCGGTAATTGTGAATGTAGGATTACGTATTATACATTACAACGCAACGGTCCGATTCCATCCGTCTACTATGACCCATTACGTCATATATGACAAAAACAATGTAGTTTACACCAGTTACTAAGACAATTGCAAAAAACCACTTAATAACAAATCGCTTATGTCCTTCGAGATGTCAAGAACAAGACAGACAATTACAGCTGCATACAAACATAAAAGACACGATAAACCTAGTTCGGTCACTTAATGAAATGAAACTAACGGGACAACCACGGGAATTAAGGGCTTTTTGGCCGGGAACAAATTAAAAATAGTATTAGACTAATGCCCCTGCAAGAGAACAACATAATCGAAAAGTAACAGATACGAATTCATCCAAAATAAACTGAACAAAAGAATAATAATAACAACACACACACACACACACACACACATACATACATATATATATATATATATATATATATATATATATATATATATATATATACGATCGCTCAACTGGAATAGATTATTTCGCTTGCCAGCTCAGACAAATGCAGAGATGCCAGACATCTCCTCCCATAAAGCCAAAGCAGTCGGTATCGCAAATTTAACTTGACAACAGCATATCGTAGTGGTTGGCACACTGGACTCGCATTCGGGAGGACGACGGTTCTAGCTCTCGTCCAGAAATCCTTACTTAGGTTTTCCGTGATATCCCTAAATCCCTTCAGATGAACGCCGGAATGGTTCCCTTGAAAGGGCACGACCGACATCCTTCCCTAACCTGATGGGACCGATGATCACGCTGTTTGTCAACCAATCAACATCGTGCCCCCTATAATACTGTTCTGTATCAAATACTTCGCGTCTCCACGAAGTAACATTAAAAGTTAGCCGAAAAAGAACTAGTCAAATATTTGTAAAAACCAAGATTATAAATACTATCGCCACTCGTTTCACTCTTAATAATTAGTGATGTACTCTTAGATTCCTACCTGATCTCACCTTTGAAAAACGTGCCACATTTTAAAAACAGCCAAATATTTGTGACGAATAAGATTATAAATATAATCACTAATGCTCTCACACGAAAAATTTTCAGCAGGGTTCATAGGCTCACGGTTAATCTCACTATCGGAAATCGTGCCACATATGGAAAGAAGCAACAGAATATTTGTGAAAGCCGAAATTATAAGCACCATTGTTACTCGTTTCTCCAGCAGCAACTGATGGTTTGCTCATATGTTCCTACCTAACAACTCCCACGTAAATCACGACATTTTTAGAATAAACAGTATTGTTTACAACAGATACTAAGACAACCACGGATAACATTTAATAACAAGTCGCTTACATCTTTCGCACTATAAACTCGTGATGTTAAACAAGACGTCACTGTTCAGAGCATACGGACGAAATCAGACCATACGTTTGACCCACATTACGAACCGAAGAACAGAGAAATGAAAAATGAGTGGTAGGTAAACTTCGCAAGTACTTCAGCTGAAATGTTTGGCAGGTTGATTGCTACGATACGATAGATACGACAGGCATAAATATATTTTATACTAAACACGCTATCTTGCTCTTTGTGCCTTAGAGGAAACCGTTAAAACATCGTCTAAATGACTAAAAGAGACCATTGTTACATACCTTCTCGTTGATTTTGTGAATCCATGTCCACATCGCAAGCGGTTTCGTGCTTTTTTCTTTGATGAAATAACAGCAATCCCTTAGTTTATTAACTGATTTTAATTTGTCGCTAGGTGATGAAAAAAACTTACAGAAAGATAAATCGTACACAATTTGGAACTCTGCTCCTAGCGTCGCGAAGAACACATTTGCCCTCTGTTGTCATGGAAACTCACACAGATGTGAATAATAATTGAGAGTACGAATCTGTGCAGACAAGGATCAAAAATTTTGTGCTGGTGAGTCTCATCTACATTCCCATTGTGCCCTAAGGGAAGTCGATCTTAAATGAAGTTAAAACTCCTACGCTAATATCGAAGCTTACAAAACTGAAGCAATTTCTGTAAGAAAAGGGAGAAACGTTAACATCGAAAATAATGTAGAATGATGGCATATACTGAGGGAAGGATTTCAGGACTCCTAATATGAGAATCTGTTGAACTAAAAACTTACCTCATACTTAAGATAAGTTGATCACACGGAACAACAGCGTAGACTGCGGAAATTGGGTAGGAGATTTTGAAGAGAAGAGCTCTGACTGGAATCTACAGGCAGGAAAACTACTTACAAAGCTCTAGAAATTTTCCACGTAAAGTTTATTGGAATAAGTGTGGAAATAAATAATTCAAAGTAAATTTCAGAGTTATTTTACAAGCTTACGGATTGAGCCTGCAGTTACATGCAAAGTGAAGGCACTGCATCTAACTTGGATACTATATAATTTTGTTATTCTTGTATAAAACTTATTAATGAAAAAACTGTTAATGGTGTAACAATCTGAATATATAGTGACCGTATCACTCGCAAACACGTTTTGCGTGTAGAAGCAGTTAACGAACACAATCGGAGAAACTGTTTCATAACAGAACACCAACAAAAGTAATTTGTGACAGGAGCCTGACACTGAATTTAAATTGACAGTCTTAGGTAAAGTAGCTTTGAATTACAGTTCGTAGAAATTAGCGCTGGTAATTGCAATCACTCCAATGAAGTAAGCATCAAGGAATTAGCTAGTACTGTGATTGTACTTAGCGTGCTGTAGCCATGAAATATGCCAAAGAAATAGTGTCGTTTAATAATATTTATAATAGCAGATTGCGTCACATACATGAGTATATATTAATTTAGACCGAGGAAGTCTGGCAGCTTCACTTTAATAAGGTCAGAGACGGTGCAGTAACATAACATTTCCTAGATCAACAAACAATTATTTGATATGGCAAGTTAAGAAAGTTTCAGTCTAATATTGACATAATGGAGAAGCAAATTCACATTTCACTCTAATATTATCGCTTGAGGAAGATCCCTTGTAGGTGCGAATACAATAACGTGTTACCTGTTTGTTCAGATACGAGTAGACTAAAGCAAAACTTGAACTGAAGTTTTGACTACCGGAGTAACTGCGCCATATCTGAGAAATGTACTAACTCAGTGAGTAATAAGGCTGAATAACAAAACGGAATACAGTTCTTAAGATTGTTAAAAATTTAACGCTTAACGCATCTGAGCAGCAGTGATTCATCATGTAGATGCACACATACACACACACACACACATACACACACACACACACACACACACACACATATATATATATATATATATACATATATATATATATATATATATATATGTATATATATATATATATATATATATATATATATATATATACAGGGTGTTACAAAAAGGTACGGCCAAACTTTCAGGAAACATTCCTCACACACAAAGAAAGAAAATATGTTATGTGGAAACGTGTCCGGAATCGCTTACTTTCCATGTTAGAGCTCATTTTATTACTTCTCTTCAAATCACATTAATCGTGTAATGGAAACACACAGCAACAGAACGTACCAGCGTGACTTCAAACACTTTGTTACAGGAAATGTTCAAAATGTCCTCCGTTAGCGAGGATACATGCATCCACCCTCCGTCGCATGGAATCCCTGATGCGCTGATGCAGCCCTGCAGAATGGCGTATTGCATCACAGCCGTCCACAATACGAGCACGAAGAGTCTCTACATTTGGTACCGGGGTTGCGTAGACAAGACCATTCAAATGCCCCCATACATGAAAGTCAAGAGGGTTGAGGTCAGGAGAGCGTGGAGGCCATGGAATTGGTCCGCCTCTACCAATCCATCGGTCACCGAATCTGTTGTTGAGAAGCGTACGAACACTTCGACTGAAATGTGCAGGAGCTCCATCGTGCATGAACCACATGTGTCGTACTTGTAATGGCACATGTTCCAGCGGCACAGGTTGAGTATCCCGTATGAAATCATGATAACGTGCTCCATTGAGCGTAGGTGGAAGACCATGGGGACCAATCGAGACATCACCAACAATGCTTGCCCAAACGTTCACAGAAAATCTGTGTTGATGACGTGATTGCACAATTGCGTGCGGATTCTCGTCAGCCCACGCATGTTGATAGTGAAAATTTACAATTTGATCTCGTTGGAATGAAGCCTCATCCGTAAAGAGAACATTTGCACTGAAATGAGGATTGACACATTGATGGATGAACCATTCGCAGAAGTGTACCCGCGGAGGCCAATCAGTTGCTGATAGTGCCTGCACACGCTGTACATGGTACGGAAACAACTGGTTCTCCCGTAGCACTCTCCATACTGTGACGTGGTCAACGTTACCTTGTACAGCAGCAACTTCTCTCACGCTGACATTAGGGTTATCGTCAACTGCACGTAGAATTGCCTCGTCCATTGCAGCTGTCCTCGTCGTTCTAGGTCTTCCCCAGTCGCGAGTCATAGGCTGGAATGTTCCGTGCTCCCTAAGACGCCGATCAATTGCTTCGAACGTCTTCCTGCCGGGACACCTTCGTTCTGGAAATCTGTCTCGATACAAACGTACCGCGCCACGGCTTTTGCTCCGTGCTAATCCATACATCAAATGGGCATCTGCTAACTCCGCACTTGTGAACACTGCACTGACCGCAAAACCACGTTCGTGATGAACACTAACCTGCTACGTACTGATGTGCTTTATGCTAGTACTGTGGAGCAATGAGTCGCATGTCAACACAAGCACCGAAGACAACATTACCTTCCTTGAGTTGGGCCAACTGGCGGTGAATCGAGGAAGTACAGTACATACTGATAAAACTAAAATGAGCTCTAACATGGATATTAAGCGTTTCCGGACACATCTCCACATAACATCTTTTCTTTATTTGTGTGTGAGGAATGTTCCCTGAAGGTGTGGCCGTACGTTTTTGTTACACCCTGTATAGATATATATATTCACACTTCACCATTAACTGCAGCTCATTGGATGCAATTATATTAAGAACGTACGCGTACATTTGTCTTTCAGGTAATTATCTATGTTGTTTCCACTAACACAGACAAAGCTAAAAAATCGTACCCTACAATAATTCAGCTTGGCATTTCGAGGGATAAAAATTTCAAAACGCAAAGCCACAACTCGGCAGCCCACTTCGGATAAAGGCTTCGATATCTACATAACTTTGGCAGCGGTTGGTGTAGCTACTTATCCACGAAGAAGCTCTCCATTTCCGTTAAGATCATGACTACAGCACTGCTCTCTTGTTAGACGAGTCCAGTATTAAGTAATCATGGAGTCTCATGTCCCTTCTACATCTTGAAAACGATCAGAACACTCTGACTGCACAAAAATACATATTGTGAAGTGAGCTGTCGTCAACATTGTGTTGGCTGATGTCTTCTTTGCAAATAAACGCAGCTGTTTTTAGAAAGTGTTTGTAGTGGCGGCCAGAGATAGCGGTGCCACACCAAAGTCGGCAGTGTGTATCGATACCACAGACATTAGCGAAGGCTCACTGCAGCCCGCAACAACCAGTGGAAGGCACTCCAGAAGACCGCGCCTCCTTTGCTGCCTAGCAACGCTTTCACGCTGAGGTCGATTTACTGTCGAGCATGCAAGAGCTCAGCAGTCAACATCATCTTGTAACGACGTGATAGTTTAAGTTTCTGGTGAAAGGAACTTTAGTAAATGTTACATTTTGTACTGCTAAAAGACAGTTTCCTAACTACGCATCAAGTGACCCTTATTTAGTCAGTGACAGCTGAAAATTATAAGGCAATGCTGTGGCAGAGGACTGTGTCACAGTCAAGAAAATATTTTATAATTATGTAATAAAGAGAAAAAAGTGAATGAGATGATAAGCACCCAACTGCATAAAAGAAATTTAATTCACATCTTCGTACTAGTTTTATGTAGACACTGTGAACTGCATGTAGACATCTAAGAGCTCTTATTGTATTAATGGAATCAGTATTGTGTTACTTATTGTTCCTGCATATATTTTTTAGGAAAATGAAATTGTGCTGCATGCACTTCATTACTGACACTCGCAAATATTGCGATAAGCGAAAGTAAGTACCATTGCTTATCTTCTTATTTTTTAAAAATTTTTTTCAACTTTTCGTACCTAATTTTAATGTTCTTATCTGACTTCTTCTTTTATGTGGTATATTTTCCTGTACAGTCTTCTGTAGAAGGACACAAAATGCCCAAAACCAGTAAAGAAATAGTGTTCTCTTGTATTTGTGTGCGCATTACGCTTCACCTTGTCGGAACCGGCACAACATAGGTCTGTAACGAAAACTGCACAGTTTTAGGCGCAGTGAATTGAGTGCCTGCTGCTTACCGTCAACCAGCTGACGTCACTATTCAACGAACGACCAGAATCGCCGCCGGTAGTTGCTCCAAACTTTCACCCATACCACAGCCAGGACGAAGAATGGTTGGACTACAGGGAGAAAATAGAGGTGCACTTCGCCGTCTGCAAAACAACAGGTGTGGTGTGGAGTGTTGGTTCAAATAGCTCTGAGCACTATGGGACTTAAATTCTGAGGTCATCAGTCCCCTAGAACTTAGAACTACTGAAATATAACTAACCTAATGACATCACACACATCCACCCCCGAGGCAGGATTCGAACCTGCGATTGTAGCGGTCGCGCGTTTCCAGACTGTAGCGCCTAGAAACACTCGGCCACTCCGGCCGGCGTGTGTAGTGTAATTGCTACTTTTGTCAACCCAACTCACAAGGTGTATAAGCTCTGTGACAAACTGTGCGCCGAACTGTTCCCGAGAAAATAACGTACGACAGCCTTGTGAATTTGTGAGACGAACATTATGACACTCAAATTCATGTGGCAGCTGTACGGCCTAAAGTTTTCCGTCTGAAGTGGCAGTCTGCTCAGACAGTCAGACATATAGCGGAACTCTGAGGTGTCACCAAATATTGCAAGCTGAAATGTGCATGGCAAGTTTGTGACGAAAACCGGTCACCTACGCCGCATCACCATTTTGAGCGACGAAGTGTTTCGGCTGCGGCAGTGCATTCATATTGATTTCGCGGGTCGCTTCAGCAACAAGCGATGGTTGTTAGTGGCAGATTCTTGCAGTAAGTTTCCTTTTGTTATCCCCATGATATCCACGTGTACTGCAAGTACGGCATCGGATTTGTCTTCTGTTTTACGTTATGAAGTTCTTCCCCGGCAATGGTCCACAAGTCACGTCAGCCGATTTCCAGCAGGTTTATGTCACCTATGCTATGCGCCATGTAACCACTGTACCTTTTCACTCACAGTCTAGCGGTGAAGCGGAACGGTTTGTTCGGACGATCAAAGGTCGCATAGTGAAACTCCGTTTCTACTATACAACGGAACTAGGCCCTGAAAATATTCCTGTCGCTCTACCGCTCCTTGCATGTGACGGGAAGCCGCCGGCAATATTGTGCCAAGAAAACAATTCATTCCGCAAGATCGAGCAAATTTTCAACCGCAGGATGAAGTCTTTTACAAAGTCCTTGGCAAGCAACAGTATAGGAAGCCTGCACTCATTACCAATGCAGTCCGACGTTCGTTTTATTCCGTCCACTACTCTGCTGGATTGCTGCGGCGCCATGAAAACCAGCTGCACTGCGCATGCGAGTTTGTCAGTGAATCTACCGCGGAATGTTTGTTCACAAAGCCAGCCCACGGAGGTTGATGGCCCGCCGTCACCATCGTCACCACCGTTGACGTCACATGTGCGGGCTTCTGCCCAGCTGGCTGAACCGACGTCCTTAAACGACCCGCGGCCCGAAGGTCATCACACCACTTCAGAAGACCCCTTCGCCATCCAGCTGACCGCAGCATCAGCGTCTCTGGATGGGGCATGCATGCTGTGACTGGGTTTTTGGCTAGTGTTCCCGGTCGCCCTCGCAGTGCATACCTGGGTATAGGTAGGGGGGGCACCATCGTCAGCAGTTAGCCTGCCTACCCCTTAATCCTTCTTCTGCATCCAAATTCTGTCCTCACTCCCCCCTTCCCCGCCCACCATCCAACCATCCGCACTGCATGAAGACAATGCAGAAGCTCCTTTGGTTTTGGGGTTGGGGGTGGAGGGAGGGAAAGGGGAGAGGAATGGGGAATTGTCCTGTGATCACTCTGCCACACCACAAGTGACAACACGAATTGGTACCACAAACATTAGTGAGGGCTCGCTGTAATCCGCAACAGCCAATGCATACCCTCCGGAAGACCGCGCCTCCCTCTCGGCACATCAGCGCCCTTTGGCTGAGGTCGGTATAGTGTCGAGCATGTAAGAGCTCAGCGCCGTTCGAGACCTCAGCTACAGTAGTAAACATCACAGTGTATGACAGTAACAGAGAAAGTTTCTGACGAAATGCATTTTCGTAAATACTGCATTATGTACTGCAAGAGAACATTTTGTTAGTCTGTGCATCAAATGACGCTTTCGTAGTCAATGGCAGTTGTAAATTATGAAGCATTCCTGTGACAAAGATCTGTGTTAAAGCTAAGTTAACCTTTTATTCAATTTTTTTGATAAAGTGAAAAAATATTTCATGTGTTCTAGTACGATGAGCCTTCCCCCAGAACAATCAAAGAATCCATAATTGTGGCCACATGTATGTACTTTCGTCTGGTCAGAAAAGTATTTACAGAACCCATTTTACACTTTCGACTTGTAAAACTGAAGGCAATCGTGATAAAAACGAAAATAAATATTTCGATGCACATAAAAGTATTCAGAGAATTTAATACATCATACTTCAAAATGTTAGCTGTTTCTGCAGCTCAGAGGTAGCAGCGTGGCAAATCAAATATTTCAGGCAGCTCGTGTAAATCCAGAAGTTGAAGTTAATTACATTTAGTATTAAATTAAAAATGCGAAATTCAGAATAGGAAAAAGAAACAAAGAAACTTGATTGCCGGTTGGACACAGTGCAGTTTCAGTCTCTAATACTCTAATATCATAACCGATTTTAAATAATTCGGTATTAAACAGGCAGTGGTCTGCACAGGAAAAAGCATGTCTCACTCTTAAATACTCATCCACGTTGCTCTCGCATATTTTCTGATCTCACCTATGTAACCACTACTTAGTCCTCATGTCTGTTTTCTAGTACGCTTACAGTCCAACAAAGAACTTCCTTGGTGCGGCTTTTATCTATTCACTTGAATACGTGTCCAGCCCTCCACAATTTTACAATCTCTGTAGCCATAAATGGAGCCATAATTACGTATTTCTCTTCAGTCAGTTGTTTGACATGCTCATCTGTTATCCTGCGTCTCATATTTCCATCAATAATCTCTCTTTCTGAACAATGTAAAACTTCCACGATGGTTTAGTTTTAAAGTCTTTGTTGTACGACATAAATAATTGGTTCGCGAGTCAACTACACTCCTGGAAATGGAAAAAAGAACACATTGACACCGGTGTTAGACCCACCATACTTGCTCCGGACACTGCGAGAGGGCTGTACAAGCAATGATCACACGCACGGCACAGCGGACACACCAGGAACCGCGGTGTTGGCCGTCGAATGGCGCTAGCTGCGCAGCATTTGTGCACCGCCGCCGTCAGTGTCAGCCAGTTTGCCGTGGCATACGGAGCTCCATCGCAGTCTTTAACACTGGTAGCATGCCGCGACAGCGTGGACGTGAACCGTATGTGCAGTTGACGGACTTTGAGCGAGGGCGTATAGTGGGCATGCAGGAGGCCGGGTGGACGTACCACCGAATTGCTCAACACGTGGGGCGTGAGGTCTCCACAGTACATCCATGTTGTCGCCAGTGGTCGGCGGAAGGTGCACGTGCCCGTCGACCTGGGATCGGACCGCAGCGACGCACGGATGCACGCCAAGACCGTACGATCCTACGCAGTGCCGTAGGGGACCGCACCGCCACTTCCCAGCAAATTAGGGACTCTGTTGCTCCTGGGGTATCGGCGAGGACCATTCGCAACCGTCTCCATGAAGCTGGGCTACGGTCCCGCACACCGTTAGGCCGTCTTCCGCTCACGCCCCAACATCGTGCAGCCCGCCTCCAGTGGTGTCGCGACAGGCGTGAATGGAGGGACGAATGGAGACGTGTCGTCTTCAGCGATGAGAGTCGCTTCTGCCTTGGTGCCAATGATGGTCGTATGCGTGTTTGGCGCCGTGCAGGTGAGCGCCACAATCAGGACTGCATACGTTCGAGGCACACAGGGCCAACACCCGGCATCATGGTGTGGGGAGCGATCTCCTACACTGGCCGTACACCACTGGTGATCGTCGAGGGGACACTGAATAGTGCACGGTACATCCAAACCGTCATCGAACCCATCGTTCTACCATTCCTAGACCGGCAAGGGAACTTGCTGTTCCAACAGGACAATGCACGTCCGCATGTATCCCGTGCCACCCAACGTGCTCTAGAAGGTGTAATTCAACTACCCTGGCCAGCAAGATCTCCGGATCTGTCCCCCATTGAGCATGTTTGGGACTGGATGAAGCGTCGTCTCACGCGGTCTGCACGTCCAGCACGAACGCTGGTCCAACTGAGGCGCGAGGTGGAAATGGCATGGCGAGCCGTTCCACAGGACTACATCCAGCATCTCTACGATCGTCTCCATGGGAGAATAGCAGCCTGCATTGCTGCGAAAGGTGGATATACACTGTACTAGTGCCGACATTGTGCATGCTCTGTTGCCTGTGTCTATGTGCCTGTGGTTCTGTCAGTGTGATCATGTGATGTATCTGAGCCCAGGAATGTGTCAATAAAGTTTCCCCTTCCTGGGACAATGAATTCACGGTGTTCTTATTTCAATTTCCAGGAGTGTATTTGATCATGAAATACTTTGGGAGAAGTAGAAGAATCATATACTTTTGACTGATCAATCACAAATAATGATCATTTTTACACCTAAAGGTTCATAATTCGTCAACAGCTTCAACCTCCTGGTAAAAGAAATCAGTCTGAAGCTATACAGTATGGAAATCCTTACACATCAGCATCAAACCCTTGATCATCATTACTATTTGCACATAACATACTAATTAATTGGGCAATATATTGCATGTTGTGGGCAAATATGAATGGTTATAAAGGACTGATGCTGTTTAGTTAGAATATCCTTACTGATTAACTCTAAGATGATTCTATTTTCCGTAAGAGGTATTTAACGATCTTCAGTTATAAGCTCTCAGATTTGATGGTGATTTATACACATCATCTAATCTGTTCATCTCTCATTATGTAATTCTCCTGGGACGGTAAAAAATAAGCTACCATTATAATAGAGTTCCTCACAGAAAAACTAAAGAATCTAGAAGAGGAGGAGCAAACGAAATGAAACTCCGCAGGCTGAAATTGGGTGTGATGTTTCCAGAATGAGATTTTCACTCTGCAGCGGAGTGTGCGCTGATATGAAACTTCCTGGCAGATTAAAACTGTGTGCCCGACCGAGACTCGAACTCGGGACCTTTGCCTTTCGCGGGCAAGGTTCGCAGGAGAGCTTCTGTAAAGTTTGGAAGGTAGGAGACGAGATACTGGCAGAAGTAAATCTGTGAGACCGGGCGTGAGTCGTGCTTCGGTAGCTCAGTTGGTAGAGCACTTGCCCGCGAAAGGCAAAGGTCCCGAGTTCGAGTCTCGGTCGGGCACACAGTTTTAATCTGCCGGGGTGTGATGTTATTTCAGTGATTACGAAATCCAGGCAAGTAAGAGCCCACTTATCACTGTGTCGTTTCTCCCTCTCTGGACTGGATGTATGCAACGATTCCGTTGGAAACCGTTCCATAAAACCGTTGCATCCTCTCCTGAGGCAAGCTGGCCACATATATGGTAACTGGACCTTGAAATTCTGCACACAGGCTCCAGGACAATGTTAACGTACATGCTGTTCCCACACACCTTCTATAGGGGAAAGGTCTTGGGATCTTGCTGGCTACTGGAGTACAAAAAATATCATACCGAGAGTTCACAGAGAGATTGCCCTGTTTCGTCGAGAACTGACCTGTGGAACAATGTCAGCATGATACTGCCTCATGAGAGGTAACCCATGGGGCTGCTAGAGTTCCATCTGTCACCACCAGCTGTGACCCGACGTCATACCCGATGGCTCCCCGCACGATGGCGCCACGAGTGACACCACTGTGGCTCTCCAAGATTTCGGAAAAATGGGATCTCGGCAATGGTCACCGCCATGCTCGCCGAGATGCTCACAGGGGATGGTGCCGAGCCGCAATTCATCATTGGACACAATACGATGCCTTTAATCAGAAGTTCGTCCTTCCCAGTGAAGGCACCACCCAAATGCAGACATTTTCTTTCTGTTGGTAATGGCAGACTACGCGAGGGACGATAATTCCTCAGTTCACCGGTTCTAGTCTCCGACTAATGGTGCGGAATGACATTGAATGTTGGAAGGAGTAACTATCTTGTTCTCGAATTCCAGGTGGAGATGTAAAGGAGTTACAGTGTGCTTGGTACACAAAATGCCGATCCTCCCTCGGGGTGGTCAGAACTTTGACAACGAGGATGCCTACCGTCACGTTCAAATAATGTCCATCATTTGACCACCAACACATCCGGATTCCCAGGAAATCCGGATATAGGACAATTCCACCTTCTGGCCAGAAGGAAGGAAGGAAGGTAGGAAGGAAGATTATGGTTTAACGTCCCATCGACCAGGTCATCAAGGGCGGGGCAGAAACACGGATTCAGGAAACAGGCCGCGCCCTTGTAAAGAAAGCATCCAAGAATTTGCCTGGAGTGATGTAGGCAAATCAAGGTGACAGATCCGAACCGCAAGCCAAATGGAGAGCTACAGTTAGGCGACTCTTTCAAACTATGTCACTTGCTGACACCGCTGTCTCACACGCGTGCGCAGCATCTTCGTGTCTCTCACTGTGATCACTCCACATCTAACGCCGTCCGTGCCCCTCATTTTACCTAATGAGGCCTGGTAACAATACTAAACATCAAAAACACTAATGCACTGTGGAAGCCTCTTCACTTTTCACAGAGAACAGTAACTCTAATCATTTACATACCGACTGATAGTTTATGTACGAAATTATGTTGACATCCGACCATGTCTTCTCGGTGCTTTACTTTTTTATGAGGCAGTGTGTATACTCTGTGGTCCGACAACGAGATGTACTGTACTTTCAGTTTTAAATTTTCGAACTAATTGCATGTTCTGCTACAATTTTTACTCTTTTGTTTATTTTGTTTGCTTCCCATTCGTTGTCGTCTTATTGCTTGTACAGTATCTTAAACCTTGAACACAAGCCTCTACGGACAGAAATATTAAGAGATATGGACGCTATCTGAAAAGTACCATAATTGTTGTACTTAAGAGTCATAAAACTGCAAAAAGTACGTGTGAAGTCAAATAATATATTTTGTAGCTTACGTATTTGTCACAACAGATTTTAAAGGAAACTTAAATACCAAATTATAAATATTTACAGATGTACTTATATGACATAAGAATACACTTAAGAGTTTAATACTTGAAATTTGTTGTTATTATTCTTTGCGGAAGTCCTGAGAAATGTTCCTTTTTTCCTCGATGCGAAACTAAACATTAAGCTTCTCGCAATTTGAGAGCTACAAGATTGTAAACCTTTTTTCTTGACAGAGTCGTCAGCTTTTTTTGAAGGTCTGAATACTTGGGCTCTCAGGTACCCTTTCATAACATGGTGCCTAAGTTGTAGGTCCATATGGTCAGGGAGCTGACCGTAGTAACTCGGAAAGACGCGTTTCACTTGTAGTTCATGGAGTTTATCAGCAGACTGAGATCACCTGCTAGTTTTGGGTATTGTTTCAAACTGCGACACTCAAAACAGTAGAATGTCCGGAGAGTCGCTGTTTTTTACATTAAGTCTACCTGGGTTTCCGTTCGCAGCTTTGGGAAGATTACACGGCCGTTTTGGCTTGCCGGACATTGACGTTCAACAGCTGAACCCGCCTTCCTGGTGTATCTTTGTGTGAGATATAATATCGATATGACTAAATTGTGGGAACTACCTCTCCACCTATCTATCTTCAAAAAACTAAGTAATTTTCTGCCTTTTAGAAACAAATAAATGAGAACATTGTCTAGATTTTAGTACATTACTCGTGATGTGGCATCTGAAGAATAAACAAGGAGAAGAGGCAAGGTGGATCTCTCCATAATCACGTTATTAACCGATTACCCATTGAATTTTATGTAGCTGTTCATAGAGTGAACCACGAACAAAGTTAATGAAGCGACTGAATAAAGGTAATATAGTTTATCCATCAGATGCATCGTACAAGGAACATGACATCATTTGTGCCATACACCCAGACAGATAATCAGACAGACATCAAACCATCAGCCGGGCGGAGTGGCCGAGCGGTTCTAGGCGCTACAGTCTGGAACCGCGCAACAGCTATGGTCGCAGGTTCGAATCCTGCCTCGGGCATGGATGTGTGTGATGTCCTTAGGTTAGTTAGGTTTAAGTAGTTCTAAGTTCAAGGGACTGATGACCTCAGATGTTAAGTCCCATAGTGCTCAGAGCCATTTGAACCATCAAACCATCTAGATTCTGTCTGGAAAAGCAAGAGTGAAAGCAAAAGATGCTAAGCTCACTGAAAAAGTAGATGCTTTAGCAGTGAGCGATGTAGAACGATGAAGAAGAAAAATTATACTCTGAATGTAATGAAAAACGTAAGTAACACAGTTTGAAGTAGTCTAATATTATCAAGCCTGGAAGCACCCTCATAGCACCTGCGAAAACTGCTCAAAAATTGTTTTACAAGTTGCTCCCAAATTGAAATCGATCAACAGAGAGTCTATACTGCCCATCACAAAACAAGTGCAATACTACCTCTCACATTAGTCTTTACTGCATTATTAGCAACTGGAAGGTTAGCTGGAGGTGCAGCAAGGGTAGATACAGCTTGTTAACGATGCGAAAACCACTCTCAAAGAGCTAGCTAAGATTCAATGGTATTACCACAAACTGGAAGCAATAGCACTTTGTGACGGGAATAGAGTTGTATTTGGGACATTCAGGAAAAAAGATTTTGTCTGTATTTGGTTGAAAAAAGTTCTCCTTCAACAATTTTCCAACTAGATCAATTACTAATATTGGCAGAATATTATGCTAAAAACTGAAAATAATATATATCTGTGTTATGTTTACGAGAGATATTTGACCCAAAATGCCTAAATGATATGACAGTATTGCTATGAATCTGAAGATGGAGAGTGAACCTTGTCACGTTAGGTATCTTACAAGAAGAAGTGTAATGTTGTCCATTCCTTCAGCAGACATTGCAATTTACTGCCTTCAACGGAAATTGACATATTTCAGATACTACGCAGTAAAGGATAAATACATTTCGGTCACTTAAAAGTTCGGGGTATAGCCACATTCGTTTGAAGTTTATGAACTCTAAATGAATTACAAAGTATCTTCACAAATGCCTATAGTATAATTGACGCCATCAAACGTGGTGTAACGTATAGTCTACGACGTATAAATTCAGTTACAACTGTTGTCTTCAACGTTACACTAAATTTGTCTCTCTACCCATATGAAATTGCCTTACTCAACTCATATTTCTATGGTTCCATAACGTGGTCTAGGGAATATAATTAGTGCCTTGCAGGCTTCCACATATGTTTCTTGGAGAAGACTGCAAACCGAAACTATTGGGGAAAAACTGTAAGTGCTTCAGCAAACTAGATGAGACTTAAACTGACAAGACAAGACTTAAACTGGAAGATGTTCTGGTCAAATTTTGCAAGCAAAAGTTCAAAGTTGCGCTCAGCAGCTTGCATTCAACCAGGCAGCTGCGCGACGCCACAGACTATAACTCGACAACCATACTGCCACTATTGTGGAATGGTTGACACTGCCAAACATAGAACAGTAGGTTGCTCCAGATTTGCAGGTTTATAGAAATGGATAAAGTTTAAATCAACACGTTTGCCCTCGACTACTGCCCATGCAATCAGCATTAACAAAGTAATGTACATGGACGTAAAAGCGTTCCCAACATGTAAGACAAGAACACTCACATCGTTCATATATATCTTTCATAAACTACATCTTCATCGAGGGAGGGAGTCTATATATAAACTGAAACAACACTTGAAGCTCGAAAAATAAGAAATCCTTAACAGTAAATTGAAAAGAGAAAAGTTCTTACCATTTACACATCTAATTTAAATGTTGCCATTTAAGTCTACGTAAATTTTTTTTGATACCAGTAGATGAATAAATTCATATATATTAAAAAAACAGATAGTTCCATTGATTAGTAATCAAATGTCCTCGGTCGTGGATTCGAACCTCGCTACCCCTTGGATTTTGAACAAAAGTCATCAGCAATGGCGGCCAAAGAATTCCAGCGTAAAATGAAATGAGCGTTTGGCGTCATCGGCAGCGAGGCCCCTTGCGGGGCAGGTCCGGCCGCCTTGGTGCAGGTCTAATTACATTCGACGCCATATTGGGCGACCTACGCGCCGGATGCGGCTGAAATGATAATGAAGACAACACAACACACAGTCCCTGAACGGAGAAAATTCCCGACCGAGACGGGAATCAAATTCGGGCCCGTAGGACGACAATGCGTCACGCTGACCACTCAGCTGTCGGGGCGGACATTCCGGCATAAGAAGACACTCTCATTTGGCCAATGGGCTTGTGAAAGTGGGTGGACGAGCGGACAGACTTCAGAGCATTCTCTTGTCCTTGAGTGGGAAAGTATCTCTAAAGGCGGAAAATCACCAATGATTAACGGCTTCAGCTTGCAGAAGTTAATGGAAACCACTGTAGTAAAGACATATATGTTAAGCAACGACATAGATACAATATTTGTATCATTTCCTAAGGCGCACGTCATGATTTGACAGTTGAAAGACATTAGACAGGTCAAGAAGCAAACCACAGTTTAGTTCATCTTCGTTTATAGCACTAAGTACAATGACTGGTGTCCTGAACTGAACGGCGAAACTGAATTTCCCATGATGTCTCACCGCCGAGTAACATAGCTCGATGAAACTTGGACCATATGTAGAAAGAACATCTGTGGTATAGTACAGAAAGTAACCAACAGAAAAACGCAGCGAGGTTAACAGAAAAAGAGACCTTTATTCAAAGATATTCATTACAATGAAACCACCGTGATTGGTGATCATTCCGTGGACATAACGAAAGGCGGTACACGGTGGTTAGTGAGATGTGCGATCACCACGGGCGATAATGCATGCTCTGTAACATGCTCTTATGCTAGCCACAGGATTAATTTGAAGTTCTTGGGGTATGGCGTCCCACTCTTTACGACAACTGATGGATGGTGCAAATGGGCATACTGCAATACGTCTCCCTACGCACCGCAATATCACTTGAAACGGTTTAAGTCGGGGTAACAGACAGACCAGCTCATTCACTGAATACCCTCCTGTTCCAGAAGCTCCTGCACCTCCGCTGTTCGATGTGGCCACACCTTGTGTAACACATTGCCTATTGTGCCCGTCAAGATTTACTTTAACTGACAAATACTCGGACGAGTCATCAGGGTGTTAATAAACATTACCGATGAGAAGTCAACGGACTAGAGGTAGGGGGAATTTTATGTATACCAGTATCGGCGAAAATGTTATCACTTACACGGAGCACGCTGTTCTCGATGTGGTCGGCGGACTTACAGTAGCTGGCCGTCCACAGCGTGCGGTAGGACAGCTAGGTTATAATACATCTATTGTTTGGCTCGTATGCCACAAGATCTATAGATTCGAATCTTTTCTAATTCAAATTCATGCTGAGGTAGTTAGTGAAACAATGGATAAAAAAATTATGTTCCCTTCTGCTTTTGCTACAAGCTGATGTGCTAATGGCTTGTACGAGCTTTTAATTATCTTAATAAAGCCTTTATCTACTTTAAATTATTTTAGTGAATATTCATATTCTTAACTAGGCTCATCATCTGGTTTTGAAATTGCGTACTCACGCGGTTGCCAAATAATAAACTGTAGAAGTGAATTTAATCTGAAAGGCCATCGGATTTCTCTTACGAAATATGCCATGTTCTGTTTCGAAAGTAGAACAACGATTCGCTAAAATTACGAATCGGTCTCATTCATGAAATATGGCCATATTTACATTTACTCAGGAAATCATTGTACTGACTGGGAAAGAAACTTTAAATCATTAACACGACAGATATTAAAATGTGGGTTTTTACTTCAATACTATTAATTTCTTAAACAAAGGATGATACCCAAGACAATACGAGAGTCTAGTCAGCTTCACGGTCAGCAGCAGCAGAAGCTCAACAATGATAATGTTATTAATTTTATACACCAAAAACAAAGATCTTTTGTCGTGGTTTAATTGTATGTACTTTACCTTTCTGTTAGCTCTTTGTGTATATGACACTAATAACTGTCGTATCACATTCTTTTTACAAAATATATATGTTACGTACGAATAAACTGACGCTAGGGACACTAGCCAAGGAGCACCTGACCGTGAATGCAATTGTTTGTGTTATTTATCAGTTATAAATTGAATCGTATAGAGACAGTATCTATACGTCAGAGCAAGGCTTCTTTAAGTAGCTTGAATAAAAACTGATCTTGACTTAAATTTACATAAGAATACAACGGAGCAGTGATTGTATTATTATTTTTTTTTCCATCAGTCTACTGACTGGTTTGATGCGTCCCGCCACGAATTCCTTTCCTGTCCTAACCTCTTCATCTCAGAGTAGCACTTGCAACCTACGTCCTCAATTATTTGCTTGACGTATTCCAATCTCTGTCTTCCTCTACAGTTTTTGCCCTCTACAGCTCCCTCTAGTACCATGGAAGTGATTCCCTGATGTCTTAGCAGATGTCCTAACATCCTGTCCCTTCTCCTTATCAGTGTTTTCCACATATTCCTTTCCTCTCCGATTCTGCGTAGAACCTCCTCATTCCTTACCTTAAGAGTCCACCTAATTTTCAACATTCGTCTATAGCACCACATCTCAAATGCTTCGATTCTCTTCTGTTCCGGTTTTCCCACAGTCCATGTTTCACTACCATACAATGCTGTACTCCAGAAGTACATCCTCAGAAATTTCTTCCTCAAATTAAGGCCGGTATTTGATATTAGTAGACTTCTCTTGGCCAGAAATGCCTTTTATGCCATAGCGAGTCTGCTTTTGATGTCCTCCTTGCTCCGTCCGTCATTGGTTATTATACTGCCTAGGTAGCAGAATTCTTTAACTTCATTGACTTCGTGACCATCAATCCTGATGTTAAGTTTCTCGCTGTTCTCATTTCTACTACTTCTCATTACCTTCGTCTTTCTCCGATTTACTCTCAAACCATACTGTGCACTCATTAGACTGTTCATTCCGTTCAGCACATTATATTACGGAAAATATATTTCTTGAGATACAGCAGAATTCCCTTATTTTTCCTTGTACCGAGAAGTTGTGATGTGATTTTGATAATGTATTATGGTCGAAGTAAGAATAATTTACGCTGACTGGTTTCTTTAGCATTGAGTCAAATTATTAATTACATGAGTTTTGCAGTTAACAATTATTCTTTGATTTTTGTATGTGCAATCTCTGAATAGGTGTGTGTAACTGATCTTTAACTCAAAACCGCATCCAACAAGATACAAGGAGACTTGCTAGAGCTTATCAGATATCAAATGTAGGATTATCAGGGGATTTAACTGAGATTCCTTCAGTGTGATATCTCCTAGGGTCAATTTAAGAAACGTAGGATAGTAAGGTGGATTTTCGAACCACCCCGAAGTATAGTCAGGGCCGAATGCACCCTTGAAAAGACGCACAAGTGACAGGCGTACTGTGCCACAACAATGTCGATCGGTGAATGTTCCGTGTTGAGAGACATGGATGTTCGAGGGCCCATGAAGTGATATGTCTCCCGACACGATAACACGTGGACCACATTAGTGTTTCTGGTTGCAGAATAACTACTCATGCAGAATCTGCTCTCATTCGAGAATACCACACAACCTCACCCCTCGTTAGTGCCCATGCTCATGGTTTTATCGTAACCGGTGCCGCCGATGTACGCATATCAACGAAAACACAACGTACGGGTCGTCGGACAAAGAAATCACTACCGTGCAGTCGCAGTGCTATTGTGGAGGGTGGGACTGGGTGATTGTAATCCTGTTCATTGTGCCCGCAATTACGCGCTTTGATTCCCGGTTGCATCTTGTAGCCGTCGTCTGATGCTGCAGTTGACCGTGGTCGACCAGCTCCTCTTCCTAGGGCAGCAGCACATTTGGTTTCGAGCGAAGTGTAGGGCCTCAGCCAAAGGCTCCGTCGATTCCTTCACCGTCTTGACAACAGATTCCAAAGCCTGCGCTGTGGGCTGGAGAATTGTAGGACTCCCCTTCAAAGGCCAGGGCTGCCATACACTAAGGAAGCAGCTGCTAGAGTATCAGAGAACTTGTTGAGTGCAAATGGAGCTTTTTAAGGCTAGGCGGTAGTTTGTGGTTCTCTGATGAATACTCGCCAATTTATAAGCAGAGAGTGAATCAAAGAAAGTTGTCACTCTCAAATTATCTTCGGAACCGACAGCTGTCTGGAACTTGAAGTAGGGAGATCCGAAATATTTAGCGAGGTATGGAACCTACAGAAGTATAACATTTCTGCTCGGTAGAAAAATGTAAGGTCGTGCAGATGAGTACGAATAACAATCCCGTAGAGTTCGAATACGAGAGTGTTGGCGAGCTGCCTGAAACGGTCACTTCAGTAAATATCTAGGTGTAACGTTGCTATGTGATAAGAAATGAAATGAATACGTAAGGACGGTCGAATAGTAGACTCCAGTTTATTGGGAAAATTTTTGCAAACTATTTTACAGGTCCATCTTGATCAAAAATACTTTTACTCTCTGTATTACCGGTTTCGGCTATTGCCGTCTTCAGTCACAAAATGTTCAGATGTAGGTATCAAACCCAAATTATACATGTAAGTACATAGTACTAACTACGCACGTAAATGTATAATTTGTCGTTGAAACCTACATATTGACCTGAAGATGGCAGTAGTGAAATGTGAAAGTTTATGTGATCAAGAAAGGCCTGTACAAAAAGTTGCCACAATATCATCACGGATTTATTTTGAGACTTGATGTCTTCAATTGATAATTTTTTTGGAAAGTATAGGTCATCTTAAAGGACCCATTCTTGACCACTGTCCGAGTGGAACACCCACCTGCGAGATTTGTTACGGTAGGTTCTATCAACACCCGAGTATTACAGAGATGCTTCGTGAACTCAAACATGAACCCCTGGAGGGACGACGACGATCTCTTCGCGAAACACTCGATTAAATATCTGTGTGTTACGTTGCCAAGTGATAAGATATGAAAAAAATACCAAAGGACCGTAAAGCTGGTCGAATGGTAGACATGGAGAACTGGAATTTGCAGCTCACTGTAGAACGTTTCTAAAGACGTCAACAAACATTTCGTATAAGGCCGGCCGGTGTGGCCGAATAGTTCTATGCGCCTTAGACTGGAACCGCGCGACTGCTACGGTCGCAGGTTCGAATTCTGCCTCTGGCATGGATGTGTGTGATGTCCTTAGGTTAGTTAGAGTTAAATAGTTCTAAGTTCTAGGGAACTGATGTCCTCAGATGTTAAGTCCCATAGTGCTCAGAGCCATATGAACCATTTGAGCATAAGGACTACGAAGACTAGGAATCAGGGCTGATGACTGGCACATAGACGATAGTCATTCCCCCTCTCTCTCTGTTTTCTGGTGGAACATGAAAGGAAATGACGGGTAGTGGAACAAGAGGCCCTTCGCCACGTGTCACATGTGACTTGCGAAACACGTGTGTAGACGTTGACGTAGATGTTGATGTACACATTCTACAGTTACCAGCGTAGGTCGAATTAATAATTCGCGAAGCACTCGATTAAATATCTGTGTGTTACGTTGCCAAGTGATAAGATATGAAAAAAATACCAAAGGACCGTAAAGCTGGTCGAATGGTAGACATGGAGAACTGGAATTTGCAGCTCACTGTAGAACGTTTCTAAAGACGTCAACAAACATTTCGTATAAGGCCGGCCGGTGTGGCCGAATAGTTCTATGCGCCTTAGACTGGAACCGCGCGACTGCTACGGTCGCAGGTTCGAATTCTGCCTCTGGCATGGATGTGTGTGATGTCCTTAGGTTAGTTAGAGTTAAATAGTTCTAAGTTCTAGGGAACTGATGTCCTCAGATGTTAAGTCCCATAGTGCTCAGAGCCATATGAACCATTTGAGCATAAGGACTACGAAGACTAGGAATCAGGGCTGATGACTGGCACATAGACGATAGTCATTCCCCCTCTCTCTCTGTTTTCTGGTGGAACATGAAAGGAAATGACGGGTAGTGGAACAAGAGGCCCTTCGCCACGTGTCACATGTGACTTGCGAAACACGTGTGTAGACGTTGACGTAGATGTTGATGTACACATTCTACAGTTACCAGCGTAGGTCGAATTAATAATTCGCGAAGCACTCGATTAAATATCTGTGTGTTACGTTGACAAGTGATAAGATATGAAAAGAATACCAAAGGACCGTAAAGCTGGTCGAATGGTAGACATCGAGAACTGGAATTTGCAGCTCACTGTAGAACGTTTCTAAAGACGCCAACAAACATTTCGCATAAGGCCGGCCGGTGTGGCCGAATAGTTCTATGCGCCTTAGACTGGAACCGCGCGACTGCTACGGTCGCAGGTTCGAATTCTGCCTCTGGCATGGATGTGTGTGATGTCCTTAGGTTAGTTAGATTTAAATAGTTCTAAGTTCTAGGGAACTGATGTCCTCAGATGTTAAGTCCCATAGTGCTCAGAGCTATTTGAACCATTTGAGCATAAGGACTACGAAGACTAGAAATCAGGGCTGATGACTGGCACATAGACGATAGTCATTCCCCCTCTCTCTCTGTTTTCTGGTGGAACATGAAAAGAAATGACTGGTAGTGGAACAAGAGGCCCTTCGCCACGTGTCACATGTGACTTGCGAAACACGTGTGTAGACGTTGACGTAGATGTTGATGTACACATTCTACAGTTACTAGCGTAGGTCGAATTAATAATTCGTTTCTCAAGGGCTGCCAGTATAATTTTAGTGCAATATCAGTTATAAACTCTTGTCACCAGTTTAGTAAAGGCCTCGTCGCTACTGCTGTGCAGGCCGAAATGCCACTGTTGTTACGGTAGGCCGAGTTTGTGAGTTCGTGTAACGGCTTCTGGTGCCGTACGCCGCTAATAAAATTTCTCCCAGCTATGCCCCAGGGTAAGGTACAGGATAAGAGAAAGAAGGTTCTACAAAACTCCAGTTAATTAGTAACAAAAATCAGTTTTAAGGTTTACTTCTCTCTGTGACGTGTTGTATAATGAAGCCTGCAACACTGCATGTAATATAACACAAATAGGCCATCAAAGTCTAAGTGCAAATAATCGTAGGCCGCTCTTCGACGTCCGACTCGTCACTCGGCAAGACTCAGCAGGACCAGGAGCACCTCCGGAGATGTCCAACGTAGCCTTGGACGAAACGCCAGGGATTGAAGAGTTCCATGGACCACGGTCATACAACCCGGAAAAATTCTCAGCAATCGTAGGTAAAATTCACAGTTCATAGCAAATGCAATTTGCAACTGTCTGTTTCCTGCTAAGAGTTCACTAAACGACCTTCCCTGTGTAAATCAGCCGTGGACGATGATCTATAATAAAGTGCGTGGGAGCTGATCTTCTATATTCCGAGTAGGCTTCTGTCCGCTGTCGCCCTGTCATTGACGGATAGTACTCGGCCGGCAACTGCCCGAGGCGAAGTCGATATCTTTATCCCCAGCGCCGGTCGTGGCGCTGGTGGAAGTCGCCCAAGTGCCGAATCTCTATGGCACTGGCATCAGCTCGCATGTTTGCGCCTGTGGTGCTTTTTCCCTGAATGTGTCTTGTTCGGAGGACACAGCAGCCATTTTTCAAAATCTGTCAATTCCAGGTGAAGGTCATACTGACTGTTGCATTCTGTGTGTTCCCTCAAAACTTGCAAATGGTCTGTTGTTCTGCACCCACAGATAAAGCGAGCCTGTTTCGTCAGTTCATTAAAACACGTTTTTTTTTCCTGTGCAGCTTGTCAGTGTGGTAGTGTGAAAATGTTTTATTACATTGTAGGGTCAGCTTTTATTTCCAATGGGACGACTCTGCAATTATACAGTATTCTGTCGAGTAGTACAGTGATATAATGCTCGTTAATGTTTGCCCTGTAAGGCGGTACTGGGTATCTCCATGGAGTTATAAGTATCTTTTAACGAGGCTCCGACATAAGCCTCAGCTGAGGTATTTAAAAAGTTTTTCCTTTACATGTTTGGCAATCACTCTCACAGTAACCACTAACAATCGTTATACGGCTGTGCTCCACCCAAATTGTAGTTGAAAGAGGTAACATCGGGATTAGAACAGCAGTAAACGTACGCCTAAAAGAATAATAAACAGTGGGTAAATGAAAATTGTTGTGAGACGGTAATTCCAAGAAAGTTATACAGTTCGCAGTTTCTCTTACTTCACGATTTTTAAAAGTCTGGCGATGTTTTGCAGTCATAACATTTTGTTAATAATGTATTTATAAAATTAATTGCTTCTAAAATGAATCACAGTTCTTGAATAACATGTAACCTCCCCCTCACTTACCGACCTTAATGACAGTGAAAAATGAAACCGCGTGTACCTAATGGGAGTTTTGGAAAAGCAATCGTCACCGAAGTTAACCTGTCGGTAAAGAGGGAGGAAAGGGTTACATCTAAATGAAAGGAAATGTGCTAATGAAACTGGTGGAAATTAATTTTGAAAAGGGGTAAAGTTAATAAAGAAAGTAAATGTGCAGCCGTTACGTTAACAAATAACTAGCGGTAATTAGGTATTTGAGATTTGGGGGAAATCACGGTCGCCAGTCCTAAGGACAATTACTATAGTAACTGAAAAAGAAAGGTTATTACACATATAATTAGCACTAGAAGCGTGGCAACTGAAGGTTGACACGCATAGTGTGAAAACTGAAAGTTTGTCAGAAGTAATAAATTTCGCTACACCCTGACTTAATTTAGCAAAAGAATTAATAAAACCGGAAAATCGAAAGTTAATTTAGTGACTGAAGTTAATAGTGAGCTTTCTTTCCGAAGCACATCGAAATTCAGTAAAATACGGTTAGTCTTGGACTACCTCAACAATCATTTCAAAAGCTACTTGAATCTACGCAATTTAGAAAGAAGAGATTTAACTTTGAGCCTGAATTAAATGATTCTGAACAATTAACAATAGTAAAATTTAGTACGTACCAAGCTGAGCTGCAGTCACAGGTAAGCTAAAATATGGTAACAAAACTCGCACTCTTAATTTGTGCTTGTGTAATCTGAATATTGTAGCCATTAAAGCAGTGAAATAGAATTAGCTATATTACTTTAGTGCTGGCGTTTAAATTTCAACGACACTCGGGTTCATTTCGGAAAAGGAAGGGACTCTGCTTGGTAATGCAATTGGGACAATGAGCAACAAACGTTCATGCTAAGTTGCTGTAATTATAGTGACGAAAATGGAGCAATTTTATAAGCTGAGGTCTGCCATACAGTTCTAAAACTTTACGTGCTTCCAGTCTTCCTTGTTGGTTGATTGAAGGTTTGAAGCCGTCGTTCGAGGAGGTGGCGACAGTCACACATTGTCGGCCGTCGCTGTTGCAGATGCTGGATGTTGGCGCGCCTTCTTCTCGACACGGTCACCAGGCGAAACGGGCTCTTGATGTACGCCAGCTAATGCTTCCCGTCCGCGACACCATGTCAGAAACTATCATCGCAAGTCGAGCGCAATTACATGCTGCCAAACCCCGAAAGCGCGGCAACTCGCGGGAGCTTCACACAACACACCTGCTCCACCCGCTACTCCCGCCACACTCCTTCTGCTCAGCCCGCGCTCCACGCGGCAGAGTTAACACTACCAAAGATCCTACACACTTTGATTCTTCACACGACCTATCGACGTAATCGTTCGATAGCAGTTTTCCCTAGGCAAGACCCAGCGTAAAAATACAAATAATATTTACGAAACAAACCAATTATACATCGACATAAATGCATAAATATACAAATAGTAAAACAATTACAATATACAAAGAGACAGAAATGTCATATCTTGAGGTAGCAAAGCAAGGAAAATAATAGTACAATAGATGGAAATAGGAGGATATGCATTTCCGGCGTTACAAACACATACCTCATTCCTGACCGTTAATCGAAAAAAGAGTCGGCAGAATGTGATGGTAATCTGCAGGCACTTTTGCAGTGAATTATTAACGTCAGCGAAACATGGAGACGTATTTATATTCCCCTGTTGAAGTAGCAGTATAAATAATGGACACATGTGTCAGAAAGAAAAACGAAACGGCAGAGTCCTTTTTGTCAATTGTCAAGCAGAGGACCAATGAATGTAAGTATACGGTATTTACTTCCCTAGGTCTAATACAGAATACTGGAAAAGAGCTTATCAATAGTTGAAAAATGTTATCTTTCACTGTAGGAATGTTACAGATGTGAATTGGACAAGCTGCAGGGATAGGACCACCGAAAATTTCCGTTCACGAGGACTCTATGCCATCCTACATTATAGCGGTCAAATAGCAGAACTGCAAGAATTCGAATCAGTCCTTCATCTACCTTATTCTGTACTTTTGATCGAAGTGACGTCTTCCAATACCCCAATATGGGAAGTTGGTTTTGTGGGGAAAACATTTGCATCATTGGGAATATGGCTTCCGCTATGTTTTGTATTTTGTAGAGTTCGACAGAATCTACTTTTTCCAGCTGCTTACTGTCACGGATGCAGACAACGTCGACATATAAATAATTTGGTTTTTCTAAGAAACGTCTACTCGCTTTTTTATCTTACGTATCAAACAGGTCTCACACTGTAGAAGAAGTTGTACTACGTTGTGGCTTTGCAGCAAGAGACAAGACCAAGCCATCTGGCGAACTACAGAGAGGAGATCAACGTTGATAGCGACGTCTTTGTACCGTCAGAGCGACCGCAGACGCAGCCAGAGGGTGTGCAAACACAACCGTGTCCTCTGCAGCCGCCGGCGATTCTGCAACTCTGGAAGGGGTTTCCCCTCAAAGGGTGAAGGCCCAGAGCCTAGGGCTGTGGCCCACCGGAACTGCGCCTCGTTTGGCACACACACTCACACACACACACACACACATACGAACACGCACTCACGCACGCACCCTGACACGGACACACACGCACACGCACTACTGGCGTGGCCTGGGGAGCTTGTTCGGATCGGTACTGATTCCACATCTGCTACAACAAACATGTGTCGACGGGAATGGGGCCGCCTTTAGAAACAGTCTTAAGCCAAGTGTTGTGCGTGGAAATTCATACAGGATATCTAAAGTGTAATCGAGGATACAATTACTTCTGTTGCCGCTGATTCCAATTTCCTATTTACTATTTAGTGGCATCTGTTGTCAGGTCACATCCTCGCACCAAAATTAAATTTTGTAAAACGCATCTGTGCTGGAAAATGAAAATAGAGATGCTATCTCCTAAAATCGATGCACTACTTTTCCCAATGTAGGTCAGTAAAGGTTTGCAAACAAAAATAAGACAGAAACCGAGTACATTGACTTATCGGATACACGTAATACAATACACTATCAGACACTCCTGAGGAAACAATATCAAACGAGTGTAAAATACCGATTTATAGAACTGTTTTTATGTCTTCTTCAACACAGAAATTTATCCGATTTTTTTCTCTCTAGGAGTTTAGGCAATGGCCTGTCGCCCATACTTTTCTATATTTATATTAATGTATAGCCTCTAATACAATGTGCAATGTGCATATCACCAATTACTAATAACACGCCCATATCTGACTATGAACAAGCGCTCCCTGTTGCATAGAACAGATGTCTGACTACTATAGGATCATATGAGGCAACAAATTCTGTGAACGCCTCTAAAGCATTCGTTTCGGGTATTCACCCGGAAAACAAACATGCTACCAACAGATATATTTAAATGCAACAGACAATAGGTAGAACACTGTTCCTTCCAGAAATATCTGAGAGTAGTTCTACGCCGTACGCTGATACACTACCTGAACTCCCAGTTTAAGGTTTCAGAGGGAAACAACTTTCTTCGAGAATTTAGCAATATAACACTTTGCTCTTGTACTTTTCAGCAGGTAATTGTCCCCGGTATCGTGTGGTACACGTGCAAAGCCCTGTTACAGCTACAGCATTTACAATACGCAATGAATGGCCCATAGTTAATGAATATCTCATTGCAGCTGCGGATACAGACTGAGTTTATATACATTCACACACCTCAACTTCTTCCAAAAATATCGAATTTTGAAGATAATACCCAATGTTCCAACGACACACTACGAGCTACTGAAAACCCTCTTAGATTTAATAGAGAGGCGCTCAATAAATTATGCAACATAATCTTTTATCTTAATGCAGTAGTTTTCCGGATTCCAATACACCAAATTAGTCTCCACACTTTTTGCTACAAAACCCGGTTTTTCAAATAAATCTCCGTTAAACGCGACGGCCTTAAACCACCTTACGGGGAGGGCACATAAGCCCACATGATATTACTCTACTAGTCGACGTGGAAGCCAACGTCTTGCTGAAACAACAACCTCCCTGTCATCCACTTAGGCTACTGCTCCCCGCGGAGTGCATCCTTCATTGGGTCAGACAGATCGAATTTGGAAGGCGCGAGAACAGGGCTGTTTTTTGCATGAGGAGAACAGTCCGATGAAGTTTTTTGATCTCTTCTCAGGTGCGCAGAATTGTACAAGGCCTTGTTTTGCCAAGGGGGGAAAAACATTCGTTTGCATTTTTGTGGTGACGCAACGCTGAAATCGTTTTTTTTTTTTTTTCAATTTCTTGAGGATAGCACAATATACCTCATATTCGCAGCCTCAGTGTTGCCATCTTCATCCTTGGGGAAAACAATACAACGTCGTCTTGGAAACATTTTTACATTTGATGCTTCCAAAGAGTCTTCTGGCTACACTCGACGGTATCGTGACATGCCTGAGCCTGTCACCACAACAGCAGAAGTTCAAGTTACCTGCTTCAGCTGAGGCTACTGCTTATTGTAGTGGCTTGTGACGTCTATACCGTTGCGTCAGACAAACCCTGCTTCCCCAGAGCTAAGACGTTAATTATGAATCCATTTAAGTTTAATGTAGTTGTAAAGCCTCAGCCAATGGTCTAGGGGAGTGTCTTTGTATGGTAATCAAAACGATCTGGGCTAGGGGCCCACTGCTTTAGTTTTGAAAAAAATTAGCAACAGTGACCAAAGACTTCCGTCGTAAGAGGTCACCCTCATATTGCCAACGACTTTGTATGTTGGAGAACCGGACAGAGGTACAGACACGCTCCTACCGTTGGGGTGAAAATGAATTAGTAACGACCAAAGGCGTGAGGATGCAGAAGACAACGGAAGGAACTGCTTACAGATACATGAAATGTATCTGCACGATATGTGGTTTGTAAATGAATACAGTCACCTGTTTGGATCTCCAGGAGGGAAGAGCGAAGGGGGACTTGACCATGAGAAAAATACGGAATATTCAATTGACAACTAACGTTTTACATGTCGTGGAATGGAAATTTATCGTAAATGAATACGGTCACCAATTTGGATCTCCAGGAGGGAACAGCCAAGGGGGACTTGACCATGAGAAAAATACGGAATATTTAATTGACAACTAACATTTTACGTGTCGTGGAATGGAATGTCAAAAGTTTGAATGTAGTAGGAAAACTAGAAAGTCGAAAAAAGGAAATGCTAAGGCTCAATATAGATATAGTGGAGGCAGTGAAATAAAGTGGGAAGAAGGCATAGTTCCCGATCCGAAAAATACAGTGTAATACGAAAAGCAGCAGGAAATGGTACAATGGGAGTAGGATTCGTCACGAATGTTAAGGTAAGGCAGAGTGTGAAGTGAGTCTACATAGCTCGTGTTCCCGCCATCATGTATTTTAAATCCTGTTTTTAACGTACATCCACCTCACGACGTTAATTTAAATTACTACAGTCACTGAGTTGCTGGTTTGCCTCACCGTGACCGGCGCTAGCAGCGCGTATCGATATATCCCCTCTCGTAGTATCTTTGCTCGACTGCTATTACTTCCCGGTCTTTGGCTGTTGTAAGTGAGTTAGGGTCGCGAGTTCGGGCTGCCAGTGAGTTGTTGGAAGGCATCTGGAGCGTAGTCCGGACATGCCAGTTGGGGAGTCGCAGTGTGGCACTAGTGCAGTCGGGCTGGAGCAGCAGAGGTCTGAGTCGACGTGGATCGCCCGACCATTGCCGCCACGCATCACTTGAGCCGGGCCACGGTCTTGGTGGATCGCCGGTCGGTCATCCTACAGGGCGACGCGTTTTGGCTTGCCGATTGTTCATTAGTCGGCTGTGTGTGTGTGCATCAAATCCCGATTTGTCTTCGTGTGTGCATCGTTACTGTTGGGTATCGTTCAGGTATTCGTGCAAGCGTTTGTCACGTTGTGTGTGTAGTTGTCGTTATTTCCACTGACGACTATTTTAGATGTTGTCGGCACTCTGCGGCGGGTCGGTCGGTTGCTGCGGACCAGGGAAGTCATATCCACGCTGGGTCCGCTGACGGTCCCTGCACAGTGTCGGAGCATCTGTGGAGCTGCCCGACTTCTGCGACCTTCGTGGTTCACCGACCCAGGACGTCAAAGTTGAGTGTTGCTTTCAACTACCCAAGCGACGTCCATTCATGTTATGTGGTTCGTTTCGGTGGTTCGCTGTTGGGAACGTTTTCCAGGGAGCAACACCGAGTGTTTCTATTGCTGAAATTTAGCCGCCATGCGGTGCAATTAACTATGTTGGCTGACTACAATTCAAGTGCACCGCCCGGCCGCGGTGGTCTAGCGGGTTCTAGGCGCTCAGTCCGGAACCGCGCGACTGCTATGGTCGCAGGTTCGAATCCTGCCTCGGGCATGGATGTGTGTGATGTCCTTAGGTTAGTTAGGTTTAAGTAGTTCTAAGTTCTAGGGGACGGATGACCACAGATGTTTAGTCCCATAGTGCTCAGAGCCACTCAAGTGCACCGGTGGAATTTTCTGCCTTGTGGCCGTTAGTGTTTTGGTTACCTGCCCTGAACACTAACGTAAATTCAGGCAGTGTTCCTTTTGGTTGAAGTTAACTGAATTACCGTGTTTCAAATTCAAGTGTACCAGAGGAATTTTCTGCCTTGCGGCCGTTAGTGTTCCGGTTACCTGCCCTGGCCACTAACGTAATTTCAAGCAGTGTCCTTTCCTCGTCTGTTGTCGCTGTCAAACACGGTGTGTAGATTTGACAACTTAATACTCATTTCACTGTGGATAATCATGTTCGTAACTTTTGGTGTTTGAGCTCTCATGTGCCGATTGGTGGCAAGCAAGTCGTTTTGTCGGTCGGTCAGTGGCTGTCCCCTGGTTGGGTTCCGAAAGATCTAGTGTAGTTGGGTTCAAAGTTCAAAGGTGTGCGAAATCTTATGAGACTTAACTGCTAAGGTCATCAGTCCCTAAGTTTACACACTACTTAACCTAAATTATCCTAAAGACCAACACACACACCCATGACTGAGGGAGGGCGTGAACTTCCTACGGGACCAGCCGCACAGTCCATGACTGCAGCGCCCCTGACCGCTCGGCTAATCCCGCGCGGCAAGTGTAGCTGGGCTCACCAACTCTGTCACCTAAGTGAACGAGGGCAGACCGACCGCCCTGGAGGCTTCTGAGTGCCATTTTCTTCATTGTAGTTCTCACTGGTGTTTGTCTGTTTATAGCGGTTTAGCGGGCGTTTCATGAAGTACGGTGAACATTTCAGTGACAGGGCTGTTCTCTTCCGAAATGACAGCAAGCCAAGGCTGACAACAACATATGAGGTATACATACCGATGTCGCAAACAGAAGATGAAGAGATACAGAGAGTACAAGAGGATATCGAACTGGTAATGCGATACGTAAAGGGAGACGAAAAGCTGTCAATCATGGGGAATTCGAATGCGTTTCTAGGGGAAGGATAAGAAAAAAGGGCGACAGGAGAATATGGCCTGCGATGTAGGAATAAGAGAGGAGAAAGGCTTATTGAGTTCTGCGACAAATCTCTTCAAGTAACAGAGAACACTCTGTTCAAGAATCACAAAAGGAGAAGATATACGTGGAAAATTCCAGGAGATGTGGGAAGATTCCGAAATCAAATACGGGCTTGGAAGACGTACCCAGGAACGGAAACAGACTCATACCACAATTTAGTAATGGTGAAGAGTTGACTGGCGTTCAAGAGATTCCTACGAAAGAATCAGTGAGGAAGAAAGAGGGATACTGAGGAACTGAGGAAATAGGAGATGATATTGATGTTAGCTAGGGATATGGGTATTGCGATAAGGAATACCACAACAAGCTGTTCAGTTGATGAGGTGTGGATACCTTTGTAAAAGGGAATCACAGGTGCTGGAAAAACAAACACGGGTATCAAAAAGGTAACTTCGAAGAAACCTTAGGCAACGGAGGAAATACTTTAATTAAGAACGAAAGAAAGAAATAATACTTCAAGTGAGTGACAAAAGAAGGAAGTACAAGGAAGTTCAGGCAAAGACAGAAATACAGCAAAATGAAACACCTAGGAGTGAAACAAGTAGGAAATGCAGGGATTCCATGGATAAATGGCTGCTGGGAAAATGTGAGGAAATCAAAAAACAAACGGTCGTTGGAAGGACTTAATCAGTATACGGATAGGCCCATGCAAGTCTCGATAAGCAAGAGCGGCAACATTACAAGTGCATTGGGTATCCAACTGTTAATCGCAGAAGAGAGAGCGGATGGCTGGAAGTAACTCACTGACGGTCTCTATAAGGGGGACAACTAACCTGATGATGAGACAGAAGAAGATTTTGGATTTAGAATAAATAGTGAGTCCAGTATTAGAGTCAGTATTTAAAAGACCTTTATAAGACTTAAGCTTCAACAAGCTAAAAGAGACAGGTAGCATTCCATCGGAACTGGCAACCAAATGACTATTCGAGCTGATGTGTAGGATCCATGAGACTGGGAACATAACATCAGATTTCCGGAAAAATATCATCCACACAATTCTTAAGAGAGAAAGAGCTGATATATTCGAGAAATAGCGCACAATCAGCTTAACAGCTCATGCATCCAAGTTGCTAACAAGAATAATACAAACAATAATGGAAATTAAAACTAAGGACCTTTGCGATGATGATCAGTTTGTCTTTAGGAAAGGTAAGGACACAAAAGAGGCAGTTCTGACTAATGGAAGCAAGATTCAAGTAAAATCAAAAAACTTTCGTAGGATTTGTCTACCTGGAAAATGCGATCGTCACTATGAAATCGTGCAAGGTGTTCTAAATTCTGAGAAAATTGAGAGCAGGATGTAGAGAGAAGACACACAACGAAGTGTTTGGGTTAAAAAAGTTACAAGGCATGGATGCATTCATTCACCACCATGGTTCAGTCTAAATACAGAAGAAGACAAGATGGAAATAAAAGCAAGGTTCAAGAGTCAAATTAAAATTTAGGTGAAGGGATTCGCTTTTAACATTGCTGTCTTCACAGTCAGTGAAAATGAAGAATTACAACATCTGTTGAACGGAATGAACAGTCTAATGCACGTGGAAGTAAAACCAAGAGTAAACCAAGGAAATGCGAAAGTAATGAGAAGTACCAGAAATGGGAATAGCTAGAAACTTAATGTCAACATTGATGAACATCGAGTACACGAAGTTAACATATTCTGCAACTTATGAAGCATAATAATTCATGCCGGGTGAAACAATGAAGACATAAAACGCAGACCAGCGCAGGAAAAAAGGGCATTCCTGGCGAAGAGAAGTCTGCTAGTGTCAAACGTAGACCTTAATTTGAGGAAGAAATTTCTGAGAATGTATGCTTGGAGCACAGCACTGTATAGTATTGATACATTGACAGTCGAAAAAATGGAAAAGATAAGAGTCGAAGCAGTTAAGAAGTGGTGTTACAGAAGAATGTTAAAAAGTAGGGGGACTTCTAAGGTAAGGAATGAGGAGGTTCTCCGTCGAATCGGACAAGCAAGGAACACGTGGAAAACACTAACAAGAAGAAGGAATAGGACGACAGGACGTCTATTAAGGCATCAGGGAATAAGTTCTGGAGCTGGAGAGGATGAAAACTGTAGATGAAGACACAGAATGGAATACCTCAAACAAATAATTGAGAATGTAGGTTGCAAGTAGTAATCATCAGATAAGAAGAGTCTGCCACAGTAGAGAAATTCGTGGCAAGCCTATCAAACCAGTGAGGACACTGACGACTTAAAAAGAAGGTGGTGTTCTGTTGGCCAATTATACAGATAATTCCGCGCATCCAAACAGCACTGCCAGTTCTATTCAAAGATTCAATTTATCAAGCTGAGTAGGAAGAGGATTGGAAAAAGCTGAACACATAAAAGCAGAAATCAGTAGAAAATCTCAACGTAATATTCAAAATGAAAGTTACTATGATGTTTATCAAACAACTCTTTTTGTGCGGAGTATTACTGACCTGAAATAACATTTTGTTTTAGCAAAATATTAAGAAAGTAATCAATGTTAATTTATCGATATGTTAACGACCTAATAGTATTTAAAAAGATATTCTTTGAAGTAAAATTAGCTATCACAATAGAGGTATTTAGACCTGCTGACGCGGATTACAAAAGTTGCTACAAAATCTTTACAAATAAGTTTAAAAATTGAGATAATCAGTGTTCTCACATCCGGATTTGCGGATTTGTAGGATTACTTTCATGAAAACTATGTCGAGAAACCTATCATGTCTCTGAGAATAACAGGTGTTCTGACTCCCAATACATGTTAGAAAGGCTGAAGATAATTTACAAATGACGAACCAAACACAACGTAAAAAACAAGCAGAACGCTAATAAAGTAAACTGACTGATATGGGAAGGAACGGGAAATTTCAAGCACTTTTATGTAGTGATCGAAAATGTCTCTTAATTAACTTCTCGCCGGCCGGGTGGCCGAGCGGTTCTAGGCGCTACAGTCTGGAACCGCCTTACCGCTACGGTCGCAGGTTCGAATCCTGCCTTGGGCATGGATGTGTATGCTGTCCTTAGGTTAGTTAGGTTTAAGTAGTTCTAAGTTCTGGAGGACTGATGACCTCAGAAGTTAAGTCCCATAGTGCTCAGAGCCATTTTAACCATTTGAATCAATTTACTTCTCAACCAACTGTTGTTATATATAATGTAGGTTAGGGCGAATGAAACTGTTTCCATCTGAAGCAAACTATCTGAAATATATCGAATGTCGGTTTGGAAATCGGATTAAGTAAGAGAGCGGCACTCAGTGGGGTTAAATCACAATGTGACAACTTTTCAGATGGCCTTATTAATTTCCCTTATTAGTTTAACAACTGAGACGAGCACATGTTAGGTAAGTTTTAACCAAGTAACAAGGCTAGCGTTTAACCGGATGGTTACTACATGACTGCACCAAACACATGAAAGCATAGTAAAAAATGGGACCTTAAACCTGTAGATACCCCAACGTACAGCGTGTGATAATAAAATGCGCAGTGTTGATACACGGAATCTGTACGTGCGGAACTCATGGCGGCGCCCTCGTAACAACTCACTGTAAGTTACCGGTTGAAGCCACCAAAACGCAGCTGTTTTCTCTCCTCTGCACGTCGTACGCCGCCGGCAGCCATGAACTCTTTATTTTGTCGCGCAGCTTACGCAACGAGCTTACATTTCGCACACGCATACACGCCCACACACACACATATACACCCACATAGTTGGTGGCGCCGGCAGTTTCGTTTCTCTGTGAGGGTTCATCCAATTAAAACGCGGAGTAGGTGGTAGCTTTTGCGCGGCGGGAGAGGGATTTTTATTAAAAATGAGAGCTCGTCTCCGCGCGGACTATCGTGGGGGAATTACAGCCGCAGGCGTTTCGGAGCAGCGGCACTAATTCGTTTCCTCTTTGAAACGCACCGCTTGGCGCACGCCGGGCGACGAACGCTCCGAGATGCGACACCAGCGTGTCTGGAGTCTTCCCGCTCACGCTGCCGGCTGAAGGCGCGCCTCAAATGCGATTGCCTGCAAAGGTTGTTACCGGGCTGCTGTTACTGCAGCTTCTTTTCTACTAGCCAGTAATGAAGCGCTTCACCGGAACGCAATTCTGTTAATGAGGACTGTGAACTGGGGCGGAGTTTTACAGGTGGTGGTAATAATTTGAGTAGAATCAGCACATCAAATACAAGTAGCACTCCCTCTTATATCATTCCGACCTATCACGTGAGAATGTTTCGGGACACATACGTGCTTTCGAATAACGAGACGAGACGACATCTAGAATGGACGACACTCGTGTAGCAATTATCACCTCGAAACGTGAAGTTATGTAATTAATTTTTGGTTCGGTTGCAAGAAACTGTCTGCAGTTAATGCAGCACATGTTAAAATCCCCGCGTCACAGTACCGCGAAACGCTACTAGAGGAGCCAAAAGAAGTGCCGAATTTAGCGCTGACTCCACCTGGGGCCGGAGACTGGCACCTCTGTGCCTATTGTGCCGCCTGCGAACTTGCGCCACGATATGACGTCGGCCTGACCAGCTGTGATTTCTTCATGTTTGATATACTTCCTACTTGTGTCAGGAAAATCATAAAACGTGGTTAGATACTGAAGTGAGAGTCGAGCGAAACTGTATTTCTTAAGGACTGTCGTTCTAAAGGAGACATACTGGGTGATCAAAAAATCAGTATAAATTTGGAAACTGAATAAATCACGGACTAATGTAGATAGAGAGGTACGAAATGACACACTTGCTTGGAATGACATGGGGTTTTATCAGAACCAAAAAAATACGAAAGTTCAAAAAATGTCCGAGAGATGGCGTTTCATCTGATGAGAAGAGCAACAATTAGCATAAAAAAGTAAGACAAAGCAAAGATGATGTTCTTTACAGGAAATGCTCAGTATGTCCATCATCATTCCTCAACAATAGCTGTAGTCGAGGAATAATGTTGTGAACAGCACTGTAAAGCATGTCCAGAGTTATGGTGAGGCATTGGCATCGGATGTTGTCTTTCAGCATCCCTAGAGATGTCGGTCGATCACGATACACTTGCGACTTCAGGTAACCCCAAAGCCAATAATCGCACCCACTGAGGTCTGGGGACCTGGGCGGCCAAGCATGACGAAAGTGGCGGCTGAGCACACCATCATCGCCTAACGACGTGCGCAAGACATCTTTCACGCGTCTAGCAATATGGGGTGGAGCGCCATCCTGCATAAACATTGTTCGTTCCAGCAGGCGTTTATCAGCTAGGCTGGGGATGATGCGATTCTGTAACATATCGGCGTACCTCTCACCCATCAAAACCAGAATCGCGCATTTCCTTGAAGAAAAAAGGCCCGATAACGGTAGATGTGGTAAATCCAACCCTTACCGTGACTTTCTTGTCGTGCAATGGAGTTTCCACGACAGTTCTAGGATTTTCGGTAGGATTCTGCAGTTGTGGGCGTTGACACACCCTCGGAGCGTGAAATGAGCTTCTCGGTCCATAACACGTTACTCAACCAATCATCTTCCGCCATCTTTTGAAACGCCCACACCGCAAATGTCCTCCGCTTCACTAGATCGCCAGGTAACAGTTCATGATGCCGATGGATTTTGTACGGATAGCATCGGAGGGTACGCCTCAGTGCCAACAAGACAGTGGTGTATGGAATGCCAGTGCGACGTGCGACTGCACGAGCGCTGACTTCCCCGTGCATAGACGAACCCGTTACAGTCTCCATTTCTTCCTGAACTGTCTCAGCAGTATTACGCCTTGTGCTCAGTCTGCTACTACGGGGTCTATCGTCTAACAAACCGTGGCTTCGAACTTCGAAATCATTCTCAACACAGCTGCATTTGTCAACGGACATTTACCCGTTCGAATCCCCTTCCTATCGCGATTGGATCGTAACGCTAAACTAGCACATTCTCCATTCTGATAATACAGCTTCACTAAAAGCGCCTTTTCAGGTAACGTCAACATGCTGCGACTGTGGCGCATCTGATTCTCTCTCTCATTACAGTTCCTTTTATACACGATTGTCATGCGCAATCACTGACGTTTTGCTGTCCAACGCCATCTGTCGGACATTTTGTGAATTTTTTTTTTTTTTTTTTTTGTTCTAATGAAACCCCATGTCATTCCAAGCATGTGTGTCAATTTGTACCTCTCTATCTACGTGATTCCGTGGTGTATTCAAGTTCTCAAATTTATACTGACTTTTTGTTCACCTGGTACATTTATGTTTGGTGCTTTAATGTTTATGTTGCTGTAAAGAAAAGAGACTTTTAACCTTTGGGTTCGTTAAAAGCTTGTATTGTTCCAAATAAGAGACAAATTTACGCTTACACGTTGTAAAAGGTTAGTAAGGAGTTTTGATGTTCAATAAATTGATTATAAGGATTGCTAAGTAACAAGCTATGTTCACTAAGTTTTCCAGCCTCCCTCCAGGAAGCTACAGTTCTCGCCTGATATACATCTATAGAACGGCAGGTCAAGTGGTTATTTTTTCCTGTCATTTCCTCGTTGGAATGAGCCGTGCTGCGGCTCGCGTTGGTGCTGTTTGTAGGCTTCCGTCCTCTGCTGGAGGCCAGACAGTATCGTTTAGTTGACATGGTTGCGGTTGTTTGTCTTCTTCTCGTGTTGACCGGCGCCACTGGTTTTGCAAGCGTTGCCTGTCCGCTAGTGGCAGCAGCGGCAATTATCGATATGTAGTAACAGTGGCCCTATCTTTGGGGAGACGTCGCTGTACTTCCGGGTCGTGTCAGTGTCCAGTTCGGTTGGGGACTCAGGAGGAGCCAGGTCCGCGCAGTGCGAGAGTACGCCAGGATCGCTGGCGGTGCGCATGGTCTGCCGGATCGAAGGCCTGTGGTCACGAGGGTGCACGACCTCGTCGTACACCGGATCCTGCAAGTTTTAAGTTGAGTGCATTTGTATTCAAGTAGAGAAACCTCCACCATTGTGAGATCTTGCGATTCTCCAGTGACTTGGGTTCGTGTTCCTGCTCGTAGTGTTGTCGAGGCGAAGAGCAGCGAATGGAGTGCTTGGGGAAGGCGGATCTGATTAGCTTTCGTGGACTTCTAATTACTACTTATTGCGTTCAGTTTGTTACCATTTGTTAAGTTCAACCAGTGGTAATTTTCCTGCCTCGTGGCTGTCAACGTCCCAGTTACCTGCCCTGTGGGTTAGTGTATGTAGCGGCAGTGTACGTTTCCTTGCCTCGCCGCTGCTGTCCGTTGAGGCGAGCAGTTTTGAGAGCTTTCTTGATTTTAAGTTGATTGTCGATTATTCTACTCTGGTGGTAGTGATTCCTTTCTCGTTCTGGGAGCTCTAAGCACAGTATTCTGTGGGCGGAGTCCAGACCACCGGTTCCGGCTTTGGCTTGCTTTTACATCTTTGCATTTGGTTTATTGGACGCCAGGTAGCCTCAGCAAGATTATAATTAGTCATTCGTTAGACTGCCACTAGTCTGAGTTACCATCTTGTGAAGTGAATACAACTCTTGGCTGTCTATCTCATCGCTCGCGATTTTTGCCTGAAATACTCAGAGGTCCATTCCTGGTGCACTGTCTGCGACTGGCCCTTGTGTTTTATTATTGTATTTGCTGTTTCATTGTATGTTTCTAAAATTTTTATACAATTGCCATTCTTCGCGTCACAGCAGGTTTAAATGATTGTGCTACCAAGTTTATCATCATTTTGTCTCACCTTTTTTGATCAGTTGCTTGTCCTTTTAAATAGACCTTTTTTGTTTTATTTTCTGTTTGTATGTTTTCTAATTTTTTTTATATTATTATCATTCTTGGTGTTACAGCAGGTTTGAATGGTTGTTTACCACCATTTTGTCTCACCCGTTTGGTGATCAGTTGCCTGTCTATTTAAATTAACCTTGATATTGCATTGCTGTTTTACTATATGTTTGTTAAATTTTTTTATAATTGCCGTTCTTGGCGTTGAAGGCGTTCAGTCGTGGCTATGGTTACTTGCTTTAAAATTTTAATTGTGATCACATTGGCTCGTTTTCAAAAAAAATTATTTGCTGTGCCCGTATTTTATGCTCATTTAGTAAATTGTAACGCACTGAAAGCACAATTAATTACACAGTTGTTTATTTTACATTAATAACGTGTGATATCTTTATTTATTGCTGAGTCTGGAATTACCATTTTAAAGTAAATATGTGTAAAAGAAAAAGGGAACCAACAGTAACTGATTACGGCCCCGTCCACAATCGTAACGGAATCCTGCCTTCCTTGATTACCAGGTTTCAGCAAATTTCTTAAATTTCGAGCGTATTATTCTGTGTAAGAGAACAGTCTGTACCGCAGTTTTCATTTCTCCTGAACAAACAGCTACATAGCTCATTGAGACATCAGCAACCATTGGTGACACGTCAGGAGGTTAGAAAGTTAGCAAGTGGCACATCTAGCATTCTGTCTGCTATTACATTTTACTATTCCAGTTAGTCTTGCTAGGATGGGTAGGATGCGTGCATGCAGTGTGCGGACTCAGGACGATCTGTGCTGCAGTTCCCGAAGTGTTGAATGGGCTTTTGGCTACGGTCAGTCACCTTCAGGCTGCTGTCTCGGGGTGTAGCGGTGGCGGAGAATCTGGCGCGTCGCATCGCACACCTCAGGTGTCGCTTGTTTCGCCCACGCGCTCTGCTTGCGAGGCACCCGACGCAGGGTGAGTGGCGGGTGGCATCGTGTTCGCGTCACTCGAGACGGAGGGCCAGTGTGGGGAATGGACGTGTGGTCTCTACCGCTCACCCTGTGACTGTCCAGGTGACCACTCCATCAGAAGGGTCCGAGCGAGCACCTAGGGGGAGGGGTTTACTACTTACCGGGAGCTCTAATGTTAGGTTTATATGGAGACCCAGCGCTGGAAAGAGAGTCGATATGCACCCGGTATGTCTGCCGGGAGATCTCATCCGAGATTTGGAGGCGGCCTTACCTGTGGCTACCGAGGGTGCGGGATGCATTCGTCTGCAAGTTGTGGCTCACGTCGGAAACAATGACGCCTGTCGCATCAGTTCTGCAGCCGTCGTCAGTTCATACAGGCATCTGACGGAGGTGATGGACGCTGCTGACCCCACATGTTGGGCGTAAGGAAAACACGCAATTCGCACCGTCGTTCACAGAGTTGATCGGGGTCACCTGGTAAGTAGCCGGTTGAAGGGTCTTTGGGACGGTTTGGTTGTAGATTTCTACACGTGCGTTATCGGTTGCGTATTTACAGGACTCCCCTTGATAGGTCAGGGGTGAACTACACAAAGGAAGTAACTACTCGGGTAGCAGGGTACTTGTGGAGAGCACATAAGGGTCTTTTTATGCCAGATGATAGCTTGAAACACGCGCCAGTAGATATACAGCGAGGGAAGTTAGATCGCTTTCAGACTAATAACACTTCGACTGTCAAAATTTTATCATAAATTGTGGAAGAGTTCGTAACAAAATTCCCGAAATTACTGCCTCTAGGAAAGTTCTCGTGTTCAAATTTTTTGCGGGACCAAGAGCTGGCTGAAATACGAGGTGGAAAGCTCTGAGCCGTTTCGCGAGTCATAGAACTTATATTGGAAGGACTGATAAGAGATCACAGGAGGGGAGTTTCATTTCAGTAGACAAAAGTATTATCACTTTTCAGGTCGAAGTTGAATGTGACAATGAAATTAACTGGTCGTGTTTAACACGTGAGACCATGTGAAAGCAACTTAATTATTGGATTTTTTTTCACCAGACACCCGATTTTGCTGTCGCTGTTATAGAGTCATTCAAAGAAAGCCTACGGTCCTACCGTGTAAATGCCCAGATCATGCCATGCTAGTTGGAGGTGACATTAACCTCCCGAGAATACAGGGTTTTCCCGTAAGACCGTGCAAAAATGTAACAGGACATAGAGAATGCTCCCCTGAGCAATCTGAGGTAGAGAACCTGGGGTTGGAGATGCCAGCTTAAGGACGTATGGAAGTAAACATGTCTAGCGTTACTGTCTCCCAATTCATTTAGATCTAACAGGCGTACAAATTTACCCTTACTATGCTGTTTATTTGCATGTACATTATTTTCTGCAAGGAAACAACGTGGAGGAGCCCGATTACTAGGAAGTCATGGTGCAGATTTTGTTTACTTTACTTGTTCATAAGGTGGCTCTGTTGTATTGAATTTACATTGTTCCATAACAGACCGCTTATGAAACAACGACACACCCATTCATTACTCAGCACTATTCAGAGACGTACAGCACGGTACTATGTAGCAGTATCGGCACATATCGCAGAAGTCACTGACATGCATCTTGGGTATGGGGAAATACGTTGCAATGTTGTTACTGCTGAAAAGCTGTACAGGGACCGATTTTCTAACAGGTATCATTAGCCATGACGAGTTTTTATTTCTCTCCATCGACGAATGCGGGAGACTGGGTCGTTGGAAAGAAGAAACGAGGGACTTGGCAACATGAGAACCAGTCGCACACCTGATTTTGGAAAGCAGGTGCTGGAACGTGTTACAGTGCCTCCCAGTATAAAAACTCGTCGTATTGCACGTGAAATGGGCGCTGCACATACTAGCCTTTGGCGAGTGATCCACGAACAACAATTACACCCCTATCACCGGCCACTAGTCCCCGCAATGCTTGTGACTGACTTTGCACCAAAGATTTCATATCGTCAGTGGTTTCTCCAACAATGGTGGATTCTCCAACAAAGGATTGAACGACCAGATTTCCTCCAAAACGTTCTGTTCTCTGTCGAGGCCTCATTTCATCGTTATGGTATTTCAAACAGCAGGAAGAGCCACTTGTGGGATGGTGAAGGTCCTCACGCTGTAGTAGAGTCACACAGTCAGGTACATTTTGCTGTGAATATCTGGGCCGGAATTGTAGGCGACAACCTCGTTGGGCCATATCTCTACCTGGTAGTTAGGATGGCCACCTACACTTGAGGTTCGTGCAAAGAGTTCTACCTGAATTGTTGAAGAACGTACCAAAAATGGTTCAAATGGCTCTGAGCACTGTGGGACTCAACTGCTGTGGTCATAAGTCCCCTAGAACTTAGAACTACTTAAACCTAACTAACCTAAGGACATCACACACATCCATGCCCGAGGCAGGATTCGAACCTGCGACCGTAGCGGTCATGCGGTTCCAGACTGTAGCGCCTTTAACCGCTCGGCCACTCCGGCCAAGAACGTACCCTTGCCTGTTCGTGTGATGATTTGGATACAACATAACGGTACACTGCCTCACTTCAGTGTGTATGTCTGCAACCATATAAATGCTGTATTTCGTGGTCGCTGGACTGGAAGGGGAGGTCCTATTTCATTCATTGCGAGATCGCCAGACCTCAATTCCATTGATTATTTCCCATGAGGATATCTAAAGTCACCAGTGTATGAGACCCTCGTGGATAAGGAGATGGAATTAGTTGCCAGAATTGCAGCAGCCTGTGATGTGAATCGAAACACACCAGGGATATTTGTCAGAACCTTGTTCTCTGATGTCATACTTGCTTGCGTTGATTTAGAATGCCGTCAGTTTCAGCACATTTTGTAAGATACAGGACAAATGGTACGCTCATTTTGTCAGTGATGGTATTTGCAGTTAACTGTAATTAATGTAAATAAAAAAGTACACAGTAATGTGATTTTACTCCTTTTATCTTCTTAAGCTGGTTCCTGCGACCTCAGGTTCCCTGTCTCAGATTGTTCAGTGAAGCATCCTCTATGTCCTGTTAAATTCTTTCAAGCTCTTGCGGAAACACCGTGTAGCCTGGGACGTCTAAGGATTCATTGTAAGGGTACAGACAGAAGTTGTGGTAGTTTGGGACACGTTTTGTGAAAACTGTCTTGAGGAGCTATTTCGGCAGCCCACAAGCAACAGAATTAGCTTAGTCATTGCAGCTACAAATGGGGCGAACCTTATCAACAACGTCAGTACAGAAATCGTGATTCGTGACTATGATGTCATTATAGCAACTACGCTTACGCAAGTTAATAAAACACTCAAGAAGCATAGGAGAGTTTTTTTTCTAGAAGAGCAGACAAGGAGTTGTTAGCATCTCACTCAGACAGTGAATTGACATTAGTTATTTCTAGTTTGATGGAGATAGAGGAATTATGGTAAAGTTGAAGCAGATTATAAGGCGTAGTCTGGAGAAGTATGTGAGTCCTAAGTGTATTAACGACAGAAGAGCCCCACCATGGTTTAATAACGAGATTTGGAAAATACTGTCCCAACCTAAGAACGACGGAGAGGATCCGTCAAGTCAAAGCCGCAGCCGCAGTGGTCCACAACCCCACGACGCACGACGACTACGACAGTCCCCTCCGCCGCCCCACACCGAAACGAGGATCATTGCGCGGTTCGGCACCCGGTGGACACCCCCCCCCCCCCCCCCCCCAGGGAACGTCTCACACCAAACGAGTGTAACCCCTTTGTTTGCGTGGCAGAGTAACGCTGTACGCGTACGTGCAGAACTTGTTTGCGCAGCAATCGCCGACATAGTGAAGCTGAGGCGGAATAAGGGGAAACAGCCCGCATTCGCCAAGGCAGATCGAAAACGGCCAAAAGAAAAAAAACATCCACAGACTGGCTGGCTCAACGGATCTCGACACAAGTCCGCCGTGCGGATTCGTGTCGGGGACGAGGCGCTCTTTCCCACTCCGGAAAGCCGTGCGTTAGACCGATCGGTTAACCGGCTTTGTTGACATTATCTTCATTGGGCATTGGGCGTAACCAGAAAACTCGGGTGTACGAACTTAACACGATCAATGGGATTTATTATTACTAATATGAAAAGGTGGCAGGGGTAAAATACAGGGAGCGAAAGGCTATTTACAATTTGTACAAAAACCAGATGGCAGTTATAAGAGTCGAGGGGCATGAAAGGGAAGCAGTGGTTGGGAAGGGAGTAAGACAGGGTTGTAGCCTCCCCCCGATGTTATTCAATCTGTATATTGAGCAAGCAGTAAAGGAAACAAAAGAAAAATTCGGAGTAGGTATTAAAATCCATGGAGAAGAAATAAAAACTTTGAGGTTTGCCGATGACATTGTAATTCTGTCAGAGACAGCAAAGGACTTGGAAGAGCAGTTGAATGGAATGGACAGTGTCTTGAAAGGAGGATATAAGATGAACATCAACAACAGCAAAACGAGGATAATGGAATGTAGTTGAACTAAGTCGGGTGATGCTGAGGGAATTAGATTAGGAAATGAGACACTTAAAGTAGTAAAGGAGTATTGGTATTTGGGGAGCAAAATAACTGATGATGGTCGAAGTAGAGAGGATATAAAATGTAGACTGACAATGGCAAAAAAAGCGTTTCTGAAGAAGAGAAATTTGTTAATATCGAGTATAGATTTAAGTGTCAGGAAGTCATTTCTGAAAGTATTTGTACGGAGTGTAGCCATGTATGGAAGTGAAACATGGACGATAAATAGTTTGGACAGGAAGAGAATAGAAGCTTTCGAAATGTGGTGCTACAGAAGAATGCTGAAGATTAGATGGGTAGATCACATAACTAATAAGGAAGTATTGAATAGGATTGGGGAGAAGAGAAGTTTGTGGCACAACTTGACCAGAAGAAGGGATCGGTTGGTAGGACATGTTCTGAGGCATCAAGGGATCACCAATTTAGTAATGGAGGGCAACGTGGAGGGTAAAAATCGTAGAGGGAGACCAAGAGATGAATACACTAAGCAGATTCAGAAGGATGTAGGTTGCAGTAGGTACTGGGAGATGAATAAGCTTGCACAGGATAGAGTAGCATGGAGAGCTGCATCAAACCAGTCTCAGGACTGAAGACCACAACAACAACAATATGAAAAGGTAGTATAGGATGAGATGACACCGTATAACTATGCTTCAAGCGCGAAAAAATAAGGATGACTTAGAAGAGATAGTTCAGAGACCTCCAACATCTGTTACTGAAGGCACTGCGCTTATGACGACACATCCTAATGTGGGCCGTCGCGCCTTCTCTTTACCTCTGGCGCCAGCCGCGTGTCGGCTCTTCGCTTAGCTTGCTTTGTGTGGTGTGACTGACCAATTGAAAATTAAAAGGAGCTGGCTGGGACGGGCTGAGTTCGCGGCTTCCGGCGAGGTCTGAGGGAGCACGTTAGGGAGAGGGCAGTACTCTCGTGAACCGGCCGTGGTACGGCTACGGCAGTCGCAGCGAGCAGCCAGTCCTGGAGCAGTGCGGGTCCGCTGTTTGGCGTGATGTGGAGGAGCTACACAGCTGAGTGGATCGGCGAGGCGAGGCCGCGTTGTCGTAGCGTAATTGGGGTTGGGGTTGTCCGCAGAGGAAGCCGTTGCTGTCCGTGGGCGCTTAGGCCTGGGTGTGGCTGCGTCCTGTCCCGTGGCATAACGCAGTACCTTCAACCCTCAGGCAGGTTACCGAACTCGTCCATTCTAGCAAGTGAGCCCTTTGAAGATCTGTGCTCAGAAATACCAAGTTGCAGCTGTCATTGTTTCTGCTGCAAAACCGTGCCATGTTGTGATTGTACTACCTTACTTTGCGCCTCAGTAGTCCCCGAGTTTTGCCCCTTCTATACTGCTGTTTATACTGAAATCAGTGGGTAGTAAATGTTCGCGTAGTCTCTTCTAACGGCTGTGCCTTAAAAATTAGTCTACGGTTGTGTCAGGTACGTATAATTTAAAATTTTTTAATGTCAAGCCAGTGAAAAGCGATAAAGACTTATAGTTTTGTTTGTGATTCTTAAACAACATTCAGTCAGGGATGTGCTATTATAAACATTTCAAATTTCAAATCTGTTTGCTACACGTTACTGGAAATCGGTGTGATTTAGGTTAGTTAAGCCTCTTAAGGGGCTCCGGAACGCCCTATACTTGCAATGTTAAAATAACGCTTATAAATTACATCTTTCGTCACAAAGTATTTGAGGTAGGAAGTTGAACTTTTTACAAATTATTTATTGGAATATGGGCTACAACTGAACACAGGGATTTTACAAAATTTTAGTTCAGTTATTAAAGACGATTTTTTTTTCAATTGTAATGAAAATTCACAACATTTTTTTGCAATTTTTTATTTATATATTCAAAAATATACAGTTTTTTGGAAAAAGGCTGTGTTAAATTATGCAGAAGGTACTGTGTAACATTTACTGAAAGTTTGAAACAAATATGTTAGGAAGATCCTTAGAAAACATGTAATTAGCATGAGAAAATAAAAGTTTTGGGAATCGAGCGACAAAGATTGGATTAACTTTTTAGTGCATTCCAGGTCCATAGGATGGATTGTTTTTTCATTCACATCCGATTCGCCCATAAAACATTCATAGTTTTCACTCACTGAACCAAGCTTCTTCTGTGAAGTATTTTCTTTCCCACTTTGACTGCTATGGGCAGGTGTACTTGAGAGGTTAGGTTCACTCGCTTGGTTATCGTCTTTATTGTTTACAGTAATAACACATACCTTTGGCTTTCCAACATTTCTCCTTTTCTTAAAAGCCTTCAGAGGATTTCTAATAACTTTACTTTTACTAATTATCATACTTCAACAAAACAGAGACTCAAGAAACAGAATTAATTACGAATATTTTCCAGATAACGACAGAGTAAATAAACATGAAACAATCGACAATCACACCAGCGATATATATTGAACCATCACAGGTTAGCCACAACACATACTTTATCTCAGATCACTAAAATGTACCTGATGAACGCGGGCGTTAACAATAACACCATTTGACAGTAGTTTAACAGCACCACAGTGGGTCACGCCCATGTAGAACACATTTCAAAAAAAAATTTAAAAATAGTTGTAGTCTTCGGAATTGAATAAATTATATATCTATTAAAAGGTAATAGCCTGCAGATTCAGAAAACGCAAAAAAGTAAAAATTGAACTTTTCATGATTTTGAGCCTTTCCGGAGCCCCTTAATCATTCAGTGCATCTGTAACTTTTGTTGTGTCATCAAATATTAATAAACTGTCAGTCTGCACTTTGGTTATCTAAAGGGGAAGGGCAGAATCCGACTAGTCATAATTCATTTTCACCTCCTCGTCTGAAAGTTGGTCAATATGAACCACAATTACCGAAATAATTGATGACTCTGATTGGTTCATTCGGTATACGATATCTTAAATTAGTGTTGCGTAAAAGGCTCACAGCTTAACAAGTGACACAATACTTGGCTATAAATTTATTGATTTTTCCGAATGTTGTAAATACACGCTGCCTTTGATGCTGCCACCGTCTGGAGCTGTCAGTGGGACTATGGTCTCTCAAGGGTGCCGTAGTGCTTCAACACAATGTTGACGACACAGTGTTTCTTCAATTATTGTTGTAAATCTTGCTAGTTAGCTAAGAGGATTCTACTGGGTCCATCAGGGTGCAGAATAGACAAACTACAATTGCTGTTCGAAAGTTTTTTTTTCTATTTTCTATGGAGAGAACGTCCGTTTTGGATTCGTGGTCCAAAGTGGAAGTGTGAGCTTTTATCCGCTATCAATGGGCACGCGGAGTATCAGGCACAGAAATTCATAACCGCCTTGTTGAGGTGTATGGGTCAGGTGTGATGTCGAAGCAAATGGTGCGGAGACGGTGCCAGCAATTCAGTGATGGACTTCAGCAAGTGCAGGAGGTAGCGAGACCTGAACGGACGAGCACGGCCACTACAGATGCAAATGTCAGGAAGATGGATGACATTGTTAAAGCGAACCGGAATCGGACATGAGCGAGCTCACAAGATCATCCACGACATTCTTCGATACAGGAAGGCGTCAGCACGATGGGTGCCCCGCCAACTGACACACATGGAACATCGTATGGCGTTCAGCCTGGAACAGCCCATGCGTTACCATGAATCTGGCTATGACCTGTTTCGGATTGTGACGGAGGATGAAACGTGGGTCACCATTACACGCCCAAATCGAAGGCCGCATCCATGGAGTGGAAACGTCCGCCATCACCTGTCCAAAAGAAGTTCAAATGCACTCCGTCTGCTCGTAAAGTGCTGCCCACCGTTTTCTGGGACACCTAAGTATTTTTTCCGCTGGACTTTCTGGAGTATGCAACCATCAATGCTTCGCGGTACTATGCCACTCTGTCGAAATTGAAAGAGGTGATTCGGATAAAGCGGCCTGGTCTTCTAAAATCTGGCGTTCTGCTGTTTGCTCCATCATCTTTCGGGCGTGCACCCGGGACAGCGACAAGAAGAATTTTCGCTGTCCCGGGTGCACGCCCGAAAGACGATGGAACATTATGTCCGCCGGGAAAACTTCAAGAATCACTGGCGTTCTGCTGTTGGATGACAATACGAGACCACACACGGTGACGGCAACGCAAAACCATATTGAAATTCTTGGTTGGGAGGGCCTACACCAGCCGCCATACAGTCCGGATCTCGCTCCAAGTGACGTCCATCTGTTTCCTGCTTTGAAGAAGACTCTCGGCGGAAGGCGCTTTGGCAGCAATGCTGACGTCAAACAAGCCGTTCAACGCTTCTTCCATATGCAACGTCCTGATTTTTTCCTGGAAGGCTTTTTGAAGCTTATAAACTGTCATGACAAATGTGTCAATGTATTGGGAAATTATGTAGAAAAATAAAGATATGTCTTATCTTTAATGTCTCTTTCTCTTTTTTTTTTCCTTTCACACTCAACTCTGACCAGAGGCGAAAGGGTAATCTTATTTTCCAACTCCCCACGTATCTTCATTTATTAGCATCATTTTGCACCTGATCAATTTCAGACAAATAACAAGTATAGTGTTAAGATACTGTATTTCATGTCTGATGTTGCTCCTACTCTGAAGACTCTGAGAAGCCATTTAACAATTTCCGACGACATTATTCTTCTCAAACAAGACGATGAAGACAGTAAATTACCATTTGTTATTGTCTCCAGTGAGTCTGTTGTAAGGCTGTAAGATTTTGAAAAAATGAAAAATGGAACGTTACTCGGAATGTTGCTAATAAGACCAGGGCATTACGATAAAATGATAATTTGTCCTGCTTTTGAACCATAGTACTTGAGAAACAGTTACGTTCGCAGTAGAACAACAAATACTTAAGGGGTGTGCTACGTCGACTACATTTTTATAGCCATAATTTTCTGGTGGTTTAAGTTAATGATCTAGAGGAACAGAAGAACTGCAACGTATGAAGCTGTTCAAGGCAAACACGACAATGCCCTACAGCTCCCCTCGAGTGTTACTACGCTGTCTGATACTTTAAATTGAGAAAAGAGGTACCTGGAAAACAGTAGTAATTCTGGCTACAACCACAGAAATTAAGTCATAATTATCTTCTGAATGACAAAGTTTCCACAGTATTTTATTGCGCAGGGTTTAAAAAGTTGCAGTGGAAGACCTTTCCAGCATAATCTGTGCAAATAATCCCGTTTTAGATTTCCTCACATATATGAAAGTTCTGCGAGTTAATGCTGTCCGAGTCGCCATGCAATGCTGTTCCCACGTTTCTTGTTTCCGGGTTACTTTTTAAAAACAATGAGACCATAAACGCAACAACCTTCGGAAGGCTTTCATCAGGCTTCGCAAAATTACATCCCATTGTTAATTAAAAGCTGTAAATGTGTTTTCCACTACTAAATACCTAACTGTTTGACGGAAAAGTACGGAGAAACATTAGTAACTTCGCCTAACACTTCTATAACGTACGTGTAACTTCGTCTTACTCTTGGCCTGTAACGTCACCGGAGGGCCGGCCAGAGTGGCCGAGCGGTTCTAGGCGCTTCAGTCCGGATAGGTTTAAGTAATTATAAGTTTTAGGGGACTGTTGACCTCAGATGTTAAGTCCCATAGTGTTCAGTGCCATTGGAACCATTGGTCATCGGAGGTTCAGTTGATAACAGAGAAAGTTCGATGACGTGACCAAATCTTGAAACTGAATGATTTTTAAGCTTTAATTATATAAAAATAACAAATATTTTGTGAGAATAATGACCGAAAGTGCTATTGGTAAGTTATTAATTGTCAAGGAATCCGTACTATACTTTAGCACAGGAAAATAGTCTACAGTGCTGATCACTATTCAGATTCAGCATTTGCTAGTAAGACCACAGATTTCTGGTACAGCTCGAGTATTCTGTCACAGTTAACTTAGTTTTACGCAGCAGCAAACGTAAAGGGACACTAAAACTTCATAAATATGGACGTGGAATCAAACATTCCGTTTACTCTATCTTCTATTAACTAAGTGTTTTATCCGTTTGGTGCGAAATTTTTCGTTAATTTCATTCTTCATACCAAATTGGTTACACAGATGGCTATTTCGTTATAGGCTAGTCTAAAGAAACTAGTAAATAAACCTGAAAATTACTTAAAAGTTTTGTTTCCATATGGTTGTTTCTAAGTACAAGTAGAAATTTAGTATTGTAGGCAGTGAAGCTTTCAACAAAAGAATTATTTCACCATTTATTTGATTTAAGGTGATCAGCCTAGAGACTAATCGCCACGAATTCCTGTCTCTGCCAACATGTTCATCTCAGAGTTGGATGTATTCCGGTCTGAGTCTTCCCCTGGAGTGTTAACTTCCACAGCACCCTCTAGTACAGTGGAAGCTATTCCCTGATATCTTAACACATGTACTGCCGTGTCTTTCTTACAAAGGTTTAATAAGGGGCCTTTAATCAGCAGCGCGCTCCGACATTGTTCGTGTTTGGCCCGAATTCCTACACGTCATGACTCCTGTTGCAAGTTTCCGCCATATTGTATGTTGCAAAAAAAGTTGAGCCTCATTTATTCTCAAAGCACCTGTAGCTGTATTTGGCGTCCCTTGACCGATACAATGGTTCTCTATCGCTGTTTGTCTGATAAATGATGTCCGACGCCATTCGGTTCGACTGACTATCTCATCAGTCTTCACTAGTTCTCACTACACTGACTGCCATCATGGGCTCAAAAATGTAATTAGGCTGTCCAAATCATGCAAGTGAAGTGGAGCAGTGACAACGTTTTAATCCTCTGAAACTCGATGGTAGCTCTCTCTAACTGCTTACAGCAGTTGGCAGTGTTTGTTTACTATACACAATGTAAACACCATCATAGTGAGAACAACAAACTTATAATATAAAACTGGTTATATTTATTATTTGTGTGTCACCTAACCCTCAAAAGTTGTAGAACAATTGAGGGATTTTGATGTCTAAGGAAAGTCTGATTATAGCACATTTTGAAACTTCCTGGCAGATTAACACTGTGTGCCATACCGAGACTCGAACTCGGGAGTTTGGAAGATAGGTGACGAGTTACTGGTGGAATGAAAGCTGTAAAGAACAGGTCGAGACTTGTGCTTTGGTAGCTTAGTCGTTAGAGCACTTTCCCGCGAAAGACAAAGGTCCCGATTTCGAGTCTCTGTCCGGCACATAATGTTAATCTGCCAGGAAGTTTTATATCAGTGCACTCTCCGCTTCAGAGTAAAAATTTCAATTCTTAACACATTTTTTGTCCTTGATGAAGCACACAATCCGCATAATGGACAGAGAATACAGTTGTCTTAATATCTCAACAGGAATTACCCAAAATGATGGTAACACCTCGACAGGTAGCAAATTATATGGAAGACTGTATGGAGGAAATGAAGCAAGATGTCCTTACCTGGACAGCTCGCTCATGCAAAGTCGACAGGATAAAAAGAGAGAGCGGCTCAGAATTTGGGCCTCACTGCTGGGGCTGTGACGTTTACGCTTCCCAACTTCCGCTAGGGTGCGCCAGTCAGCAGCAGATGGCAGCTCAGAGAAGAATAGCGCAGAATCATGGTTCGTCATCCTCAACTCTCAACTTAAAGAAAAAAAGAGGGATAGTCAACAGTTTCTCGACCAATGTCATGACCTCAACAGCTTTACCATTATAAGTATATAACCTGCAATATTGTAATATTGTAGATTCTAATTACTTAATGCGCTTAATATCGTCGCCAACAACCCGGTCGCAATGATAACGTCCCTTCCCGTCAGGCAACCGTAGTTGAGCGCTGTTCGGCTTGGATGAGTGATCGAATCTTCGTTTATAATGTTTGGTTATCTAATAACTAGTGTTCCTTGTGGATGTTAGTCCCTTGTTTCCTGGAGATGACCCAAAAGACGTTAGACGCCTACAAAACTTAGTAGAACAAAAAGACTTTACAGGACGTTGGATAGTCATAACGTTTTACTTATCACCTCAAAAACATCTGAACCATGACACGTGGTGGGGATATTAGCTCTCTGCTTGTTTGTCCGTCATTGCGACCAATTTGACCCAATACTGGATGACTTAACACAGACCTTGGTTCTAAAAGTCTCAGTTTTGGCTGTTCAGTCCACCTCGAAAATCAACTAATGGTCATTCTGGAAAAGCCTGCCACGCAATGGTGTCTTCCTCTGAGCAAAGAGAGAGCAATGACTGTTTGCCATGTTAGGATTTGATGGCCGAAGGAAGCACCGTGTGGTAAGGTTTCCTGTGCAAAATTAGGTAGGTTATTCACATGGAGCGAAAAGAAGAAGAAGAAAAAGAAACGCAGCGGCTATCTGCTGATGCTTTAGTTTCACAAATACCCGTATCCTCGTCAAAAGGCTTCGGTAAGAGGCTACTGTGAAGTTCCGCCATTTAGAAGTTTAATCTGCTAGCGTCATACAGCGGCAGACCCAAAAGTAGCATTACCTTCGCCGATATTGGTTGGATGTCCATCTCCCTCGACAAATGTGAATCGACGTGTTTCCACCGCTGGCTTCTCTGCCTCTCGGGACCTCGGTGATGCATCTAGCACTAGTCCATGGTGATTCAACAACTAAAGAAATCATTAAGATAGGCCTGACGCAGTTGCCTGATACTCGCTGGTTCGTTGGTTCGGAAGGTTATTTGAATGGTTGTGAGCAGCACGGAAACCCAGCTGGCAGTGACCTTTGTCAAGCTGCAAACGTTGTAAAGGATGTTGAGAAGTGGCAGATGACTGTTTTTTTACTTTTAACACTATAGTCTCAACTGTCTTCAAGCACCACGGCTTCCACTTCTCCGGTCCTTCACAGAGAGATGGTCTGCCACTTCTTTCTTCGTTATTCAGATTTGTTTGGCCACAATGGAAGCGAATGCATAATTAAACACTGACATATGACAATTCATTTTCGCTGTGTTGCAGCGGTGATTTCATTGTACTTATGGAGTGCAGACTTTTGCTAGCAAATTAAAGACAATATTAATTACGTGTTCATATTCTTTCGAGATCATAGTTAAAAATTTGTGACCTGCTCCGATACAGATAACCTGAGACATAAATTCTATACAATAATATTTTCTATATTTCTGCATTTAAGACGAACCGTACCGTAACACTGTACGAAAACGACAGTTCTGGCGGAGAGCCACAGATAGACAAACCACAAAAAAATGTGATAATGTGTTTAAAACAACATTTAGGTGCATTGCATCACGTAGTTAATCGTCTTGTGGATAGTTCGTGTTCGATAATAGGCCCAAAGAAAAAGCAGAACAGGTATAATAAATAGGAGAATTACTAAGATAAATTTATAGCTGCATTTAGAATGAAATTGTGAGCAGTAAATAACTAATCAGCAATTGTGCTATTATCCATTTATATTTTTTTAAATTTTGAATGTCAAACCAAGGTATTTTCAGTGTTCTTCCTGGTCTCGTAGAGCTGCCATTAGCTGAATGGGAAAAGCCAGGGTTCCGTAAGAAATTCATGCTCACCCAACCACGAGAAAAGGCGATCCATATTCTATTACTCTGCAGTAAGCTGCGGCTTTCTGTTAGATCGATGAAACTTTGTTTATTCACGTGTGAAGCCAATGGTTGTTCTTTCCACAGACTAATGAATAAAATAACATCCTCGTGCGTTCCACGTAGCGCAAAGGTCACTGAACAATTTCGAACATCGGGGATACGAGACGATGTATGTTTCAGTCTGTATTTGATTTAATATGAAATAAATATTATCACAAATCTGATGCTCAGGTAAAAAGGTAACAGAAATAATGAGAAACTGTGGTACTTCTTTTCGATGTTTATTGCCTTGCCCTTTCTTAAGCAAATAAGTTGTTTGACAATAGTATCCACATCAACATTTGGATAGAATGGTTGCACTTTGAGAGTAGGTCTGCTAGGAGCGAATCAGAAAATAATGTTTAAACTCGATCTAATAATTAAACATAAAAGTAGTAAAGAAGTAAAACAGGAAGTTTTCTAATTTTTGTATTTGTTTCATCAACCAACAGACAGTATTTCAAAATGGTTCAAATGGCTCTGAGCACTATGGGACTCAACATCTTAGGTCATAAGTCCCCTAGAACTTAGAACTACTTAAACCTAACTAACCTAAGGACATCACACACACCCATGCCCGAGGCAGGATTCGAACCTGCGACCGTAGCAGTCCGGACGACAGTATTTCCTCAGAAAAAAAACCAACTGGGCAGTTGGAGAGATAGTTGGTCGATAATGAAGAGTGCTGTAGATGAGCAATTAATACATTATATTGAAGCGTGTATGAACTGTTTGTATATCATTTTTAAACAGACTACTACGAACTCCTAGGCAGATTCAGTATCTTCGTTATTTGATAAATCATATTCATTTACGTGACTCTCATGACACTTGAGCTTTATTTTTAACAGAATATTCAAAACCCCTTTGAAACAAAAATAAACAGGAGTGTCCAAACTATAGACAAATACCCCTATCTTCCCAGATACTCCCTCAGCATGCATGCATACACAACCGCTATCCATAAGCCAGTTTGATCTTTAAAGGTCATGCTCTGAAATCTTGGTTTGGAAAATGTTGTTAGATCGTTGTAGATCTTCAAAGAAAACTCACGCATGTTCATTTTTCCCCTTCGAAAAACAATTAATTTTAAAGCTTGTCCATTCTATAGAGCTGAACAAATTAATGTGATATTCAGTTTAGCGATGTGTATTAACAGGGGCAGTAAAACACGAAGAACAGCCAGTATCCCATCAGTGACCGACTTGCACTGCTCCATGACGACAGCAGAGAACACGGGCTGAGGAGGCACACAAGATGGGATAAGTTGGGCAAGGACTACTGCTGCAGTTACGGTCATCCATCGTGTTCATAGTCTTTGTCAATGAATATCGATAAAACGACTAATGCACTACACTACTTAGGGAATTCTCTATCGAATCGGAACCCTTTAAAAATTATTTTCTTTGTAATTGGAAACAGACAATCACATTCTGCTAATACAGGAATCGTATGAAAGTCGTGACGAGCAGTTTATTTTGTGGAATGACTTCAGTAACAGACTGAAAGAATGAAATTGCAAATAATTACCGAAGCACAAGGGAAAACTCACTAACGGTCGTAAGAGAGACATGTGCTATATATATCAAATACTGTACCACTAAAAGTAGTAAAACATGTAGGTATTATAAACATGCAACTAGACACTGAGGTCGTTTCTTAACAAAACTATGTGACAAATTACTCTACTTAAACTTTGGAGAAATTTGTCGCAACAAAAATTAACGACGACTTAGAATGTCATACGGAGCGAAAAAAGTGAAACAAATGACATAGTGTGCAAACTGAAAATTGTTTAACCATCTTCCTTAATTATACACATGTAGCACCACTATCATGGAAATACAGCACTTCAAACTTCCCAAATTCTTAAAACGCCGCTGCGACGTTTGCCGTCCTTATGAAACTCTTACAAAGTATGGAAATTTGTTAGCTAAAAATTAATTAAGTTCTTTTGATAGTATAGCAAACCAGAACAAAAAATAGAAAAAAATCTGCCCGTAGACTACTTGCACCAAATTAGTCGACGACTTTTATGGAAGTCAAGCGAAAATAGGTACAGTGTTGAAAGACGAAAGAAATATATAAACTGAGGCAGATTCAGATGCAATAGATTCATATTTAACACACGTATAATACGTTTCTTTGCATTTATGGTGTGGGTGAAATTTATGAAAGAGACCTTGAGGGTTAGGCCGAATTTCTACATCAACATCTACCATGTATTACGTTACAGCCGGTTTACAGCAAAGTAACTTTATAGCTAATTTTATCTCCAGGTAGATTTCCATAAAATGGTCATACCTTTTGTGTTCGCCTGCAAACAGAGTTTCGCAACCACTAGATTCACCACAGTCATAAATTAAGGCGACATATTTATAGTGTTCCCTGAGTTCAGAATTATAGCTTTGAAGTATTATCTGTGTCGAAGAACTTTCAGAGTAAGCGTTATTTATGGCCACTGAGATCAGTAAGCTCATAGAAGTATGTCAGGAACTAAAGCGTTCTAAGAGATAATATGGAACATAAATTTCTCGACAGTATGAAAACAGAGAGGACAGTCGATCTTTCCGCTGATGCCCAGCATGAAATCTGTATTCCGTTATCTCAGTCCTCAAAAATTCAACTGCATCAGAAGGTGATATAGTTTAGCTGAAACAAAACTTCTTGACGTTATTCGATCGTTCACTTGTATTTCACGCTATGTCACGTTTTCTAAAGATGTTAACGGTTAAAATCAGTAATTTACCTAACAGTTTTCCACTATTTAGTGAGTATGGTACGAGGTGGTGGTTTATTCACATATTTTACCCCGAGCGTCCTACATGCTTTCGGCACCTTTCTGCATCCATTCACGGATGTAACGAATTATTTGTTCACTGGCAGTGACTGGAAGCAGGCTATCTGGTATTTTACACAACCATTTACAAGCATCTCCTTTATGATCATATAAGACGAGAGTATGTACGGATTTACTCTGTATTTCTCGGAGTCAATACACGGTCCAGTCACATTCATGAGACCATCCGCTAAAAGCCTGTAACACCACCTATTGCAGCACAGAAGAGTCAATAAAATACTGGATATTACCTGCAGGGATGTGGAGCCATGCCGACTCCAGTGCAGTTCCCACTGTCGCAGAGGTTTTTTTTCCATCGGCACGAGCCTTGGCACTTTTTTCCCTCTGCTCTTCAAATTGTTACCCTCATTCGCGTTTCGTTCACTATCTATCACCTGATGGACCGTGTTAATGTGTAGTCTTACCCGGACACATGGATAACATCACAGCCCAGCATCCTGTGATCCACGTATTAGATAACTAACATGTTGACGGAGGTGTTTTGATTTGGTCACCACGTTGGTGCGGGCGTGGAGGGGCCCCATCTAAAAAAACATCGCGTGATCGAGGTGGTCCTACACATTCTATATTAGTCTATATTAGCTTCAAATTCGGTGAACTTTGTGTCGAAGGGAGCACAGTAAATTCATCCCAGTGATCTACGAACAACGCGCGTACACTTCAAGCTGTGTGACCGTGAGTTGTGTGGAACAATCCATTGTACTGTTAGTACATACCATAGGGCCGAACAAAAACAGACTATATGTAGCTGTGGACTTGGTCCTCAAGGATCTATGCACACATACGTTGTTCCATTCTGCCTTCCAGAATGACGAGATCACCCAGGTAATGCAACGGAAACATTCCCCGGACCACTACGCTCCCTCCACCGGCATGGATCATTCAGGTGATCGTTGCAGAGCCGTACACGCCAAGGTCCGCTTCTCCGATGGAGCATAAAATGTGATTCATCTGAAAAGGCCATCTGTCGCCACTCACAAGGCAAACTCCCAATCGCGCCCCGCTCATATTTTGTGATAAGATGGCCCAGTGGGTAGCCCTTCAAAAGCTGAGCACAGATCAAGAATGAAACCAGGAAGAAGGTGTACTGAATTGTGGGAGAAGAAGCAAAATAGAAACAGTTATCAGTCAAAGCAGAAAATGTGCAACATTAAGCGAATTTGCGTCCTGGTTATGTGGACACGGCGCTGGATTGCGATGGGGAGACTGTTTTCAAGTCTCCTTTCTTGGTCCGTACATTTTTTTCACAAAATTATTAACTCTCCGTACGGTCATTGACGTGTCTGTTCGTTGTATTGAACTTCGTTTCTGCGTCTTTATCGTTGCGTACGTTCCGTTTCTAACAGCGAGATGTAAGGAAGGGACCTCCAGAGATTAGTATCTCCTGTTAGTTCTACACAAGTACCACATGTTATGACTTTTGCGTTACATTTTCGAAGTTTTGCGTTCCTTATTTACAACTTAGTTCACACCTGTGTATTTGTTGTTTTTATTTCTGTAAGAGGTCTATGCAGCATCTCACCTGCTCTCACTACTTATAACATTTACGTGTGACGGTTTATATTGTTCCCACATGACACATATTCTACAACAAAAGTGTAGTATGACAGATGCCAAGCCTACAGAAGGAGAACAGACACGCCAAATGAACTGACGGGAAGTTCAGAATTTTATGGAATAGAAAGTGGGGCACGCGGGTCACCCGTTTTGTATTCCACCATCGCGACCACATAACCACTACGTGTCTCGCAGTGCGCTCAATGCTGCACATCTTGAGCTTTGTCCACTCACTGTTTCAATTTACCTTCTTTTTTCACAGTTCAGTTCGCTTTCTTCTTGTTTCACATTTGATCTTTGTTCAGTTTTAGGCGGGATGTCCACTGGGTAACCTTACCACAAAATATGAGGGGGAGCGGGTGCGATGAGTTGTTTCCCTTGTCAGTGGACGTCCAGTTACGGTACTGGTGTGCAAATTTTAACCTTCTTCGTCGATGAACCGCAGTTTGCATTGGTGCATGGATCAGGCGCTTGCTGCGGAGGCGCATATGGGGCCATGTTCGCCGAACGGTCGTTGAGAAAACACTGTTGATAGCCTCTTGGTTCATCTGGGAGTCAGTAGCTCAGCAGCTTCAAGACTGTTCGGCCGTGCACATCTACGCAGCCGTCGTTCACCCCTGTAGCTCAAATAGTTTCCGATGGCTCTAAGCACTATGGAACTTGACTGAAGCGCCTAGAACCGCTCGGTCACAGTGGCCGGCTCCCTCTGTAGCCTATGGCCCGTGGTGCACCGCAGTTGCCTCGACGCCGGTTTTGGATATAGCGCCATTTTGCCGTGCACGGTATACTTTAACCACGGTATGAGAGGAACAGTTTAGAAACTTAGACGTTTTGGAAATGATTTCGCCCTTGGCCCGAAAGCCAATGGTAATGCCTTTGTGGACGTCGGAAAAATCGACCCGTTTCCGCATTACGACAACGGCTGCAATGCTTCTGCATCCTCGTGACATTCTTTACATACCCTCCACTGCTAGTGCACCACCTGCAGTGTATGAGTAATTATTGCACGTTGATGTCGAACATAGACGGTGGTCGTGACCTTGTGATTAGGAACTACAAGAATATGGACTTTATACGTTATGTAATTATCATCATACCTCTCTATAATAGGAGATGATGCCCCATGGAACAGAAAAATTTCTAAAGGACCATTTGTACACAAGAAGATCAATATTCAGAATTAAAGAGGTCTAGTCTAAACCGGATGAAGCAGTGCAGATTTCAGCTTTATATTTTTCTCGGAATCTTCGATGACACGATTAAGAATGTTAGTTATAACTGTTGTGTAATTACATTTCCTCCTGAAGAGCTTCAGCAAGTCGTTTGACATAATTAGCCATTCTATTTCGTGTTTTATCAGAGTCTTTGAATATTTCTATCAATTGTGTCATTACTTTTTTTGATTAAAAGTTAAATGAATCCGAAAATAAGAAAAGGCGATAGAATTCTGCCACCTTAATGTAGAAGTATTCAGTGAAAATATTGATTGACTGTCAAGTTTGTTTGCGTGACCACCATCCGCAGCAAGGACGGAAATATTCGTTTTGTAAAGAAAAACCACCTTTTTCTTGCTGTAATGTATTTTTCCCCCCTGCGAATGTCTCCTTTTACGTTAAGGCATCCTCGGTGGAATCTAGTGTTATACAGCTTTGTTTTGATGTGCGACATTTCCCGATCATAAAACAGTCCATGTCTTAATTTTTGCATAAATTAGTGATTACTTACAGTTGTTCGAATTTTTGGCTTGTTTCTGAATTACCTCTCATCCAACAACATCCCGGAGGTTCTTTATGTCTTCACTTTCAAAACCTAGAACATTTTCACATTAAGAACTTTTCTCGTCTCAATATTCATGTTCTTTGCGCTAAACGATGGAGCATTGTTAGTCTACAGTCACTCGCTGTAGATATTTTACCGAAAATTGTGATGAATAATCATATCTATTGATTACATTAACTCAGAAGTCCAACTTTAATACATCGCTAAGGGACTGGAGGCCTTAGTATTTGATTTGAGTTTCAACTTGGTATCTCTACGCAGTCATGAGGAAATAAAAAGAAAAGAAAGAGAGAACTAGTCCATCTCATGTCAAAAGTGGGTTGGAAAAATATACTCTGCGGAAAAAAGTAAAGACAGTGGTGGCATACCAACCTGAGTGTCGCCAGCCACACGGCTAGGCAACCAAGTATGATGGTCTGGGGTGCCACTTCTTTTCACAGCAGGATCCCTTTGGTAGTTGTCCAGAGCATTCTTACAACACGGAGGAACGTCGACGATAATCTACGCCCCGTTTCGTTTACATTCTTGGAAAGCCATCCTGGGCTTATATTTCAACAAATAATGCCTGTCCGCACACGGCGAGAATTTCTGCTGCTTGTCTTTGTGCTTGTCAAACCTTGACTTGGCCAGCTAGGTCACTAAATCTGTCCCCAGCTGAGAACGCTTGAAGATTATGGACTGGGCCCTCCTATCATCCCGAGATTTTTGACGATCTAATTCGCCATTTTTACATAATTTGGAACGATAGCCCTCAGGAGGACATCCAACAATTCTATCAATCAGTGTCAAGTCGAATAACTGCTTGCATAATGGTCAGAGGTGGACCAACGCGAAACTGACTTACTTTATATGTGTGGCCCTTTCCCTTGAGTAAATCATTCCATTTTTCTGAAATAGTAATCATTTGTTTGTCAGTGCATGTACAACTGAATTACCGATTACCATCCCTTTCGAATAATTCCTTCGTGGTACCTCTTTCTTTTATCTTAGAAAGTATGTGGAAGCACCGCGAGAAATGCGTGCCTGTACATAAATGCAGGCGGCAGCCAAATGTCCAGCTTGCTCTGCTGGGGACGTGTGCAAATCCCCAATACTTTTCAAGAGTCCACCATGTTCAGAACTGTGTTCTGTGTGGCTGTGAATTCATTATGTTGGAGATAAATGACTACAAAAGTGGCTAAATTGTTGGAACTGGTAAGGTGGGTGCTCCAGTAAAAAAGGTTGCCGAAGTGTTCGGTGTTTCAAGAGACACTTCCTCGAAAATTTATACCACATTAAGGGCAAGAAAGAAAACAGTATCCAATAAGTCACAACGCAGACGTGAGTGTGTGTAGAGTGATCGTGACAAACGATCGAAGAGAGTTGTGTCGAAAAATAAGAGGAAAATAGCTGCGAAACTCACTGCAGAACTAAATGTTCCCTTGCGAACCTCGTCAGCATCAAAATAATACGAAAGGAGCTCCAGAACCAGGGAACCGCAGGGCGACCTGCAATCCCGAAACTACTCGTAAGTGACTGAATAGCATGTAAAGTAGAAAACGTGGTACGGAAGCCATAAAATCTGCAATTCGGAGCAATGAAAGAATTTCAAGTGGTCGGGAGAGACTTGTTTCACACTGTTTCCGCCGGATGAGCCTTGTTTCACACTGTTTCCGGTTCCTGGCCCAGTTTACGTGCCACGAGTGAAACGTAGTGGCCGTTTCTTGAATATTTGGGCAACCATAGCATGGTCCCTCGGCAAGGTCGCATTTTTGCCTAAGACTGTGTGACCATATGGCTGACCAGCTCCATCACACGGCACGATGTTTGTTCCCCAGGGGTGATGTTGTGTTTCAAGATGTCAGGGCCACTGTTCATGTTGCTGGAACTGTACAACGCTCATTTTATGAGCTGGAGGATGACTTGCCACATTTCCTTAGCCACCACAGTCACCATATTTCAATATCATTAAGCCTTTGTGGTTTACTTTGGAGAGAACGGTGCGTGATCGCTATCTGCCTTCAATACCGTTATGAGAGACTGCCATTGTTTTGCAGGAACAACGATATAAGGTTCGTTTGAGAACCATACAGGACCTGTATGTATACGTTCGGAGACACCTGCAAACAGTTTTGAATGTCAATGGTTTTCCTGCACCGTATTAGGCATTTTTTTAATTTTTTTTTGTCTACTCCTGTAGTCCAACATACTTTGGAATGCATGTGTTTGGTGGAAGTAGACGGCTGTGAAATGAATCATTCAATGTGATTCCCCTTCCCCTACCGATAGATTTTTGTTATCGGCAATGCCTTCAAAACCCATACACGAAGTTTTCATATTCGCTCGCTCGCTATTTGCAAACCATCAGTCAATCAGAAAAAAACGAACAGAGCCTTTCTGTAGGAAATTCTATGTTGTTAAATTTTGTACTGAGGTACGTTTTCGCTGGCGTTCACGATTTCTGAGTTAAACAAGGAAGACGCATTTTAATGCAATTTTTGTACGTTTTTCATGAATAACTGGAAAACTGCAGCCTCCAGCGAAAACGTATCCCAGTATAGAACTTAACTAGATTAAATTTTCTATGGAGAGGCCTTGTTCCTTTTCTTCTGTAGGACAAATAGGTTGTGCTCAGTGAGTGAGAAAACGGAAATCTTGCGTGTGCACGTTGCAAGTTGCAAGTTGCAAGTTGCAACCCATATATTGGGGCAGCTGAATCAGCCAATATGTCACTTGTGCAAGAGATCAGCATGGCAGCACTTAAATCACAGACGTTGACTGTTGAAAGCTCTTAGCTACTGTGGGCCGAAGGTTCAAAGAAAATCGAGAAATATAATGACATCGAAAATACCTAGAATAAAGAGAGTATAATAGCATTTAGTTTCTTCATAAATGATAACAAAACTGTGTTAGTAAACGATTAACCCAGTGCACGGCCGCTAGGGTTCACTTGCAGGTTGCCTATCTAACGGCTTCAAGGGGCCACAGAAATTTCATTTCAGTGTTTCATACAATTTTTGACGGGACTGAAAAATTTAAAATTCTTGCACAGTTTATTCTTTAAGAGGTATAATCTCCTGTTACAGACTTAAAACAATAAGATAAGAGTAAGAAACTGGCGACATGTCTTAGGATAGCATAGCTCGCTACACACCAGTACCCAGACTATATTCATCTGGCATTTGAGAATGAGAGCACATTGGGACTTCCAACAGACTTTAAACATGATTTCCAATATTTATGAAACTTTTCATCGCTTAGAGGCTTAGTACGCATACTTAACACATTAAATCATTTGTGAATTAGACGTTTCAGGCTGTTTCACGCGTGGAAATCTGTTCTTTCAAGAATCGGGGGTTTGCTGTTGTCATTCTAAAAGTTACCTCAGTTTTTCCTTGGAATTACTCTTATTTATTGTACCTGTTTTCCTTCTGTTTTTAGGACTTTTAACGAACAAGCACAATATGCAACACTGCTGACTACATAAAGCAATGACAGACATTTTATTTTTAAATTATCGGTTTCCTTTCTGTCTATGACTTGCTCTTCTCGATCTCTCTATCAGAATTATAGTATCGTACGGATCGATTTAAACGCAGAAGTATAACAGTATGGTAATTGCTAAACAATGCGGTACTTGTAACCCGACAGAATAACACCTTCGAAACAAACAGTCGCTACAGTATACACTCTCAGCCCAGTATAACTTGCTCTAGGTCGCGAGAAGAGGATCCTATCAGTGGTCCAAATTTATTGTGTTGTTTCGAGAAAAAGGGCCCTAGTATCCAATAGTGTTTCATATACACTAATTCAATGAACAATACTTACATCGTACTTACGAATGTGAAGAAGTATCACTATGTATATGGCGTGAACCACCTAAAACTGGCACCGTAAATATTGTGAAATTGTCATGCGCTATCTGTGTGGTTTTCACAGAATGTTGGTAGTCAGGGCCAATAAATAGATCGTAATAATACTTATAAAGTGTATATTCGTGCAAACAGACTCTTTTTCAAATAGAACAATGCCTGTTGGCACTAACAAACCAAAAGCAGCGTAAATAAGGATGTCAGTGTTGATTGTTGCAGAATTCTAGTACGAGTCGCTTACGAGATATCGTATTTTGAAAAGTACCCACACCGACATTTCTACAATACCTGTGGTAGCATGCACTACAGAACAACACAAGTGCATACACTAGTTGTGTTGATTATGACCAGTGAAGAGGCAACTGACCATCACAGGTTGTGTTCATAATGACCACCAGCAGCAGCAGTACACACTTCCAGTCTGGTATGGAACGACAACTGCGCACGTGCTACCATTTCAGTGGAAATGTCACCTTAGCAACAAGTACGAGGTGCTACTCAGTGTTGATAAGGCTTCTGAGCCGGCAAGGGATGCCTCTCGTGTTGGGCCAGTGACCGACTTTCCTCCCCAATTCAGACAAGTGCAGAGGGTGGGTATGCAAGTCACTGGGAGATACAGTGTTAGGCAGGAGATGGAGCCCCCGACAGAAATACAGAAATAGTGTGCACAGTGGAAAAGAAAGCCAGCATGCACTCGGTATGTTTGCTGGCTGGCTCTCGTCCATTTATGTGGAGGAGTGTCTGCTGGCGGCTATCGAGCGCAAGGGGTGCAAATGGCTGTAAATAGTGGCAAATGTCGGCGTGAATGCCGCCTATTACTTGGGTCTGAGGCCGTCTTTGCCTCTCCTTTCGGGCAGAAAATGAGTTACTGTGAACAGTTCAGTGATAGGGTTGTCCTCATCAGAATCGACAGCAAACTAACACCTAACGGCAGTTCTAGCATAGAAGCAGAAGAAGAAGAGACAGAAAAGGGTATATGAGGGTACTGACCCGGTATTAATTGATTTGGTGAAAGCAATTACCATCGCACATTGGGTGCAGTCTGCCTATTTGTAGTATTGTTCCTAGGTTCGGTCACGGTCCTCTGGTTTGGAGCAGAGCAGAAGGGCTAAACCAGAAGCTCAGATGACCCTGCGGCTGTATCAGATGCGAATATCTCAACCTCCGCTATCAGATGGAGAGCCGTTGGGTTCCCCTTAAAAGGCAGACGTGCACTACACGCCGTTAGCGGCTACTAGGATAACAGAATACGTGTGGTGCGCACGTAGGGTTAATTTTGGGTTACAACTGGGCTGTCAAAGAATTCGGCTCACGTGTCGCGCCCAGACCTGAATAGCAAAGCCCTCAGTATTGCTTCACGTTTCCTCCAGCACCAGACCGTGTTGTATGAGTGCGAGGTAGGGGAAGAGGGGAAACAGCGAATGTGCCACATTTAAATGGAATGAATAGGTTTCATGTTTCACATTTCTCAACAACATAGATCACAAACAAATCAGGTTGCCAATATTAATTAATAATTTTTGTCACACTGAAGATATCATATAATTTTTATCTGGTACAAACTGTCGCCATATAGACAGACACAGAGCTTCGCACTCAAGTTGCCATGTAATTGTGACTTATTTAGTTTCATAATCGACAAAAGGTCCGTCACACAAATATGTTGATAGAAATATTGCAGCACGTTTGCAACCTCATTACAGAGACGGAGAATCTATCTGAGAAGATAGACAGTGTCCTCAAAACCTTTAGAGAGCTATCTTTCATATTCTACTAAGGCCACAATGAATTATTGAAATATTGCGATTTCTTTAACGTCAGTGAGCTTAGGGAATTGGATTGTCTTTTGTCAGAATGTGACCCTTCTATAACGCGATATTCTTTTTAAATTCATCCCCATCAAATCAGGAAGTAGCTACTTCGCAGTGTCTTCCTGTCAGCAACCTGCAGCCATGTCCACCTAAAATGTGGAGTAGTCAGCAATCCACTCCGAATGTTCTGATTTTTCGTTCCTACACTCTTTCTTTCCTTCATAAATTCAACAACAGCTAGACACAAATCAAATAATCGTTCCAGGTATGCCACGTGACTCACCCAGCGCACTTTTCATTAATGTATCACGCTTCATTCATCTCCACTGAGAACTGTTGCAACTGAAAATGGAATAATTGGTGTGATCCCAGAAATTTAACCATACATACCACTAATTTTTTCAAGTGCCGCATACCTGGTAATTTATCACACAATTCTTCCTGATGCCCATACCAAAGAATTCTGTCTGTCGATGTATGTAATTTTTTGGTCTTTCATATAAACGTTTAAATTGTTTCTGCACGATAAGCAGTACCTGTCGCTTGTTCGAACTGAGATTTGACATCCCTCTCTTCTGTCATTCCCTTTCATTTAAAGCGCTGTGATGATTGATCGCTAGACTGCCTTTTTCGTGCAAACAGCCACTTGACTTGTGAACTTCTTTCATACCACGAACGAACAGCGAAGGGTAAACAGTACTGACATCTCGATTCTGCCGAACTGAAGAGAGTTGTGCCGACCGCAAAATGCCACACCGCAATGATAAATAAAGTTCCGCGCTGTTCGGGGTACTTCTGTGTAGAAGCAACCATAGTCGTCGAGTGACAAGCCGGGTCTTGACCTGCATACATTCCGCACACGCTGCACACGTGACGTTTGTCACGCCGGCCCTGGGTTAGAGAAGCTCACATTGTGATCCGAAATGAATTGCCTGCCAAAATCAAAACCACATCAGCAAAAATGTTCCAAGAGAATGCTCACTCTCGTAAATCAGATAAAAAGGTTAACATGATAATAGTAAACAGCAGGAGCATCCAAGGAATGCTCCCATAATTAATATCGCATGTTGAAGTTTATAATTCTCAAGTAATATTAGGAACAGGAAGTTGGTTGAAACCGGAATAGCAACGAAATCCTAAATTCACATTGGAATATTTATCTTGAGAATATGTTAGTCGGCAGTGGTGACTCGGTATCTATTGCAGTAGAGAACTAAAAAATGGTTCAAATGGCTCTGAGCACTATGGGACTTAACATCTGTGGTCATCAGTCCCCTAGAACTTAGAACTACTTAAACCTAACTAACCTAAGGACATCACACACATCCATGCCCGAGGCAGGATTCGAACCTGCGACCGTAGCAGTCGCACGGTTCCGGACTGAGCGCCTAGAACCGCGAGACCACCGCGGCCGGTGCAGTAGAGAACTCGATATTATTTTGCGGAGTTATAATGGATCCCGAATGTGAATTAATCTGGCTTAAGTTAAGCGTCAATGGTCTGTCAAAAACGGTAATCAGGTGCTTTTATAGATCGCCTGTATCAGGAGCTGTAGTGACAGAGCTATTAAGAGAGAACTTACGGAATATCATTTGTAATTTTCCTGATCACGCAGCTTTAATAGGGGGTGACTTCAACCTGTCAGGCATAGACAAGGAGTAATGCTATCAAAACTGGTGCCAGAGACAGAGGTTTGGGTGACATTATTCTGAACGTATGGTCCGAAAATTACCTTGAGCAGATAGGGAACCAACTCGTGAAAGCAACGTATGAGGCCTCCTAAGAACACACAGACCTGACCTTACCGAATCAGTTAGCGTAGAGTAAGGTATCAGCGATCATAACGCTCTGATGGAAGTTATACCACAGGTGTTACAAGGAATGTTAGCAAATTAAGGAAGATATTTTTCGTCAGCAAGATTGACAGAATTCTAATTTCAGACTATCTGCGTAGTCAGCATAAAATAGTGATGATGGCGGAGATGTGGGGCATAAATTTAAAAAAATCCAAAAACATCGATGAATATAATTTAGACAATCATCCTGCGAGAAAGGTTTATGGGATGGGAAAGACCCTAGGTGGTTTAATAGCACTGTTAGAAAACTGCTCAGTAAATGAAGAGAAATTCATACCATATTCAAAAGAAGTCAAAATCTAGCTGATAAAGAAAAGCCGAACAAAGAGAAATAAGCATCAGGTTAACAGTGTGAGAAGCGTTCAATGTCTTTGAAAGTAAAATTTTGTCAATCGATCTGAGTAAATATCTTATGAGGTTGTGGTCTTATGTAAATTCAGTAAGCTGTTCGAAAACCATCTACTCATTCACTCAGAGATATTAATGGTACCGAAACGTAACATAACTGAGAGAAGGCGGAAAAACTGATTTCGGTTTTCCGATATTGTCTCACAGCGAAGTATCGTAACACAATCCCTCCTTTCAACCACAGCGCGAACGACGAAATGACTGTTACTTAGATAACGGATCGCGGAATAGAAAAGCAACAGTAATAACTTAGTAGTGGAAAGGAAACAGGACCAGATGAGATACTTGTAAGATTTTACAAAGCGAATAAACTTGCTTCATGTCTAGCAGTAGTTTATCTTAGATCGCCGGAGCAATGATGGTTACCTAAAGACTGAAAGAAAGCGCAGGTAAATCCCGTTTCAAAGAGGGGCCGCAGATCAGATACAGACAAGTATAGATCTATATCGTTGACATCAATCTGTTGCTGGATTATGGAGCATATTTTATGCTCAAGAATTTAGAAGTTTCTGGAGAATGAAAACTTCTCTAGAAAAATCCTTCTGAATTCCAGAAAAAGAGATCTTGCGAAATTCATCTCACGTTGTTCTACCTGTAAGTAGCCTGTCTCAGTGTTTGCAACTCTATAGACTGTATTAATATCGCTGATAACACTCTGCGCCCTCGGCAAGAGATTCTGGGGTTGGACGGAATAGCAGTTAGCGAGTGGACAGAGAAGTGTATGGACATGTTTCTCTTAGTGGAGACTCTGTGTTTGTAGAACATACATCGTAAAGTGAGACGCAAGGAAATGTAAAATGAGGATGGTTGTTGGTAATGTTTGGGTTGTGGGTTTACTGATAACTATATAATTTTTAGAACTGGATGTCACATGAATAAAGTTAAATTTTATAAATACATTGTTTGCTCTTCAACAAAATCTTTCTTTGTTAACAATATGCCTAATAGTAGTTAGAGTCTATAGCAGTTTGAATCTTTTTTTTAGCTGGCTGTTGTTGCTGCCCGCTGTAATTGCTTACGAAGATTTTCTGTGGGGGAAATGATTTAGAAAAAAAATGGGATTTGTGACTAAAATGAGTGTAGGCAATTAACAGAGTTGGAGGTAGTTTCAAATTTCTTTAATTTCATATTTTTTGGATTTTTACCATTGTTAGGATGACTTGCGATTCAGGGTCATTCTTTTGCGTTAATTATTGGAAGTAATGTTCTGACTGTATAGCAGTCAGATTGCGTTGGGCTTGTATATTGTGGGTAATAAAGGAATAGGTTAAGCTTGAGATGTCTTTGTCCGGGAAAATTCTCTAGGTCAGTGTATAAATAATAAAAATAAGAAGAGATTTAGTTTCATACCATGAAACCCTTAGCGCTGTAAACAACGACCCTCAATTTGATGCCGTGTTCCTTGACTTCAGGAACTCATTTTACTCTGTCCCGCACCGCCGTTCAGTAAAAAAAGATACTGGCTTATCGAGTATCGGACCAGATTTTCGACTAGTTTCAAGACTTCCTTGCAATTAAAAGCAATTCAAAAGCACAGATCGGACAAATTAGCGCTGTAAACAACGACCCTCAATTTGATGCCGTGTTCCTTGACTTCAAGAACTCATTTTACTCTGTCCCGCACCGCCGTTCAGTGAAAAAAGATACTGGCTTATCGAGTATCGGACCAGGTTTTCGACTAGTTTCAAGACTTCCTTGCAATTAAAAGCAATTCAAAAACACAGATCGGACAAAATATTTTTTTTATTAAAGACAACCTGTCTCAATAGTATTAGCCGTTATCTTTAGCTCTTAAACTTTATCACTGAAGCTCAAGTGTCAAGTGGATAAAACTAAGCACATTACAAACTTTTGTCATCGCTAAAATACTTAAAAACACACAGCATCTTGTTCGAAAGGCCATGTAAAAATTCATATTGCTCACAGATTCTTCTTACATGTACATGGCCATGTGGGCTTTTGGACAAGGTGCTGTGTGCTTTTAAATATTTCAGCGATGAGTTTTATCCACTTGACATCTTGTGCATCACGTTCAGTCTAAAATGAACATGTTTCACTACAAAAAATGTTTAAGATCTGAAGATGACAGTTAAGACTGTTGAAACCGGTAGTCTTGAAAAAAAAATGTTTTGTGTGATCTTGGCTTTTGAGTAGTTCTTAACTATTGAAACAGATCGCCATTCAGCACTCTCATAATGAGGAAATTCAACTTCCTTGCTGATAGAAATCAACATGTCGTTCTTAACGCAACTAAATCGATAGATGAAAGGTAATTTCCGGAGTACCCCAAGGAAGTGTGCTAGGACTGTTAGTGTTTACAATGTATATAAATAATTGGTTAGAAAGCGTTGTATGCTCTTTAAGAGTGTCTGCGGATTTTGCAGTAGACTATGACAAAGTAGCAACGTCAGAAAACAGTCCTACAGAGGACTGATGAATGGTATCGGCTCTGGGAGTTGAACCTGAACGTAAATAAACGTAACTTATTGTGCATACACAGGAAAATAAAGCCACTAATGTACAACTACACTGTTAATGAGAAACTGAAGGAAACAGTGCCTGCCACGAAACATACTGTACACAAGTAGCTACCCATAGCGACCTCAAGTGGGATGACCACATAAGATAAATGTAGTAGCAGTAGACGCACATGACAGACATATTCAAAGAAAAAACTTCAGGGAAGTGTTACTCATCAACGAAGGAACTGGCTTGTAAGGTTCTTGTTCGACATATTCTTGAGAGTTGTTCATCAGCATGGGATCCTCAAAAGTAGAAGTGGTAGAAGAGATAGAGAAAATCCAACGAAGAGAGACGCAATTCGTCACATCTTTTAGTCGGCGGGAGGGCGTTACCGAGATGCCCAACAGACTCCATTGGCAGACGTTACAAGAGAGGTGCTGAGCGTCACAGAGAGGCTTACTATTGAAATTCTGAGAGAGTTGGACAACATAATACTTTGTCCGACATACATCTCGCGTAATATCCACGACGAGAAAATTCGAGAAATTAGATCTAACACAGAGGCTTATCGACAATCATTCTTCCCATACGCGATTCACGAGTGGAATAAGGTAGGGAACATCAGTTAGTAGTACCAGAAGTACCCTCTGCCACACACCATTAAGTGATTTGCGGAGTGTGACGAAAATTTTTTTTGGTTAGGTTAGGTTAGGTTAGGTTAGGTTAGGTCGTAAAATATTTTTTGTGAATCATAATCTTTCGATATTAATTATCTACTAGAATACCTACGTTTCTAGCATTTGTAGACTTAGAGAAAGCTTTTGACAATGTTGACTGGAATACTCTCTTTCAAATTCTGAAGGTGGCAGGGGTAAAATACAGGGATCGAAAGGCTATTTACAATTTGTACAGAAACCAGGTGGCAGTTATAAGAGTCGAGGGACATGAAAGGGAAGCAGTGGTTGGGAAGGGAGCGAGACAGGGCTGTAACCTCTCCCCGCTGTTGATCAATCTGTATATTGAGCTGGCAGTGAAGGAGACAAAAGAAAAATTCGGAGTAGGTATTAATATCCATGGAGAAGAAATAAAAACGTTGAGGTTCGCCGACGACATTGTAATTCTGTCAGAGACAGCAAAGGACTTGGAAGAGCAGTTGAACGGAATGGACAGTGTCTTGAAAGGAGGATATAAGATGAATATCAACAAAAACAGAACGAGGATAATGGAATGTAGTCAAATTAAATCGGGTGATGCTGAGGGAATTAGATTAGGAAATGTGACACCTAAAGTAGTAAAGGGGTTTTGCTATTTAGGGAGTAAAATAACTGATGATGGTCGAAATAGAGAGGATATAAGACGTAGACTGGCAATGGCAAGGAAAGCGTTTCTGAAGATGAGAAATTTGTTAACATCGAGTATAGATTTAAGTGTCAGGAAGTCGTTTCTGAAAGTATTTGTATGGAGTGTAGCCATGTATGGAAGTGAAACATGGACGATAAATAGTTTGGACAAGAAGAGAATAGAAGCTTTCGAAATGTGGTGCTACAGAAGAATGCTGAAGATTAGATGAGTAGGTGACATAACTAATGAGGAGGTATTGAATAGGATTGAGGAGAAGAGAAATTTGTAGCACAACTTGACTAGAAGAAGGAATCAGTTGGTAGGACATGTTCTGAAGCATCAAGGGATCATCAATTCAATATTGGAGTGTAGCGTGGAGGGTAAAAATCGTAGAGGGAGAATAAGAGATGAATGCACTAAGGAGATACAGAAGGATGTAGATGCAGTAGGTACTGGGAGATGAAGAAGCATGCACAGTATAGAGTAGCATGGAGAGCTGCATCAAACCAGTCTCAGGACTGAAGACCACAACAACAACAACTAGAATAAATGTCCTTTCCTCAACAATATCGTTCACCCTTTTGATTTGAAATACTTATCACAGAATACCAAAATGTACACAAAGGTACAAAGTTTATGAACTTTAGTTGTTTCATTCGTTTAGCTACTAGCAAACGAATAAAATCTGTGTCTTAATATCTTTCCCCTTGTGAATACTTTTAAAATAATCGTATTCTTTAAATTACTTTCATGTTATTCGATTTTTTCCTTAGGGATTAAAATAGTATGGTGTGGTGACATTTTTCTTTCCTTTTTCTTTATACACACCACAGCTTTATTATGGGTTTCTCGTACATGAGAGGTCGACGATAATGGACGAGTGCCAACAAAAATCTCCCAGCGTTGGCAAATCGCGATCCACTATCTGCACCTAAGTAAATGTTCACTTACCGTTTAATGAAACGAAAGTAATGATAGTACAGTAACGCGCATGTACAGGTAGTTATAAGAAATTACTGTTGATACACTGGTGTCCAAAATTAAAGGAACTAATGGAAGTTTTGCAACGTTGCGTCTATTTTGCCACAGAACGGGATAAACAGCTGATAGTAAAGTAGCAACAATGTAAAGAACAGAGAACGTAAAAAATTGCAAGATGCATAACAATGGACAAAATCATTCTTCATTTTTACCAACTTAACGGATTTTCACATACATACCGACTACTGGTTAGTGCGCTCAACAAGGAGCGTTAGCACCTCTGGCAGCAATACAGGTCTGAAAAAGACGGAGCATGCTGTGAGTGATGTCATTAAGTCTCATGTTGAGGCAATAACGCCCATTCTTCCTGCAGAGCTGCTCGAAAGTCTTGAAGATTGGTTGGTGGATGCTGACGTGATGCATTCTGTTTCCGTAGCGCATCCCAGACAGGCTCTATGGGATTCAGATCGGAAGAGCGAGAGGGTCACACCATGCATGCAGTATCTTCCTTTATCAATTAAATATCAATTACCTGAGCTCTATGAGGTCTAGAATTATCTTCCATCACTACTAATTCTGGGCTCACACCACCTTGCAACAACCGAAATGAGGCTCCAAGATCTCGTCGCAATACCTGACAGCAGTTTAACCTTGCCTATTTATCCGTACAATTTCACGAAGAGGTGTTCGAGTGGTCAACATAATCCCTGACTACACCACTAAAGATCCTTCTCGATATCTGTCTCATCCCACAATGTTTGGATTCCGAAATTACACGTTCCGTACAAATGCGAATGCGTCGAGAATCACCCTTCAGAGCAAACCGGGACTCTTCTGCGAGATGAACATTGGCCCACTGTTTGACCGTCTAGGTGGCATATCGACGACTCCACTTCAGACGTTCCCTTACGTGAAGACGCCTCAGAGGTACATATACAGAACGTCTCCGACTATAAAGGTTACTTTGTCGAAGCCTTCTGTACACCGTATGTCTCGATACAGCACGTCCAGTGTATACCGCGAGGTCAGATGCCAGTTGCCGTGCAGTACTAAGACGGTACCGTCGTGCACTTACGGTGCACTTACGGTCACATAACGGCCCTCTTTTTAATATCACACGTGGTCGGTCCTACCCTGGCCTTCGGGATACTATTTCCATCTCTATAAATTGTCGCCACATCCGAGAAACATGAGAACAATTCAAATTAAGCCTTCGTGTCACATCAGTTTTCAACTATCCTATATAGCGTCCCCAGTGCCATATTACGAAAAGACAATATTTATAAAGAAGACATTCATAATTTGTAAGAGATTTTTTTTTCATGTAGCCGTAACATAAGAATTTCTCTGTCCAAGTTTCAAATGCAAAGAAATAATTTATGACAAGATACACTCTTTTGTTAATTTTTTAGTCGTCTTCATTACTTCTTCTCTTTTTTTTCTGGTGTGTCGACGGACATCTTGCGTGTGCTGACAAATGTAAGCATATTTGTATGAGTTACGCATATAATATACTGATTTAATATTATTGTGCACTTTTAATTTGTAAGAGGTGATCCCGATTTCATGTCCGCCTTCCTTGAATTAACCTGAATTCAAGTAATTTACAGCTCAACAATTGCAGCGGCCGATGCAGCCAACGACGCCATTACGTCGCGATATTAACTTATGAAAAAAAATTAGCGGAAGCTGAAAACTCGCCCGCTATTAGCATAATATTAATTTTTCTCCATAGCCGCCCGACGTTGCAGAAAATACTTAGCTTTAAGATTCTTATTTTCAGTACCATAGCCGAGACCCAGAGCCAGGACTCTGACTACAATACAATGGTTAACGGAGGTAAGAAAACTCTCGCGCGTGTGTGGGCCGCAATTGTAACTAATAACTAAAGATCTTATGCTTTAAGGTGAACTGACTAGCGGAGGAAATTAATATGAAAAGTTTAATACATTGTACAACTTATATGCTCATGTTTTAAGATTCAACGAGTCTAACATTCATTAACGTAACGAATAATTTGAAATTAATATTGTTAAAAAGGAGAACTTCAGGAACGCATTTAATCGTAAAATCAAAATTTAAATGAAATATCATTTTTATTAAGGCCCACCACGTAAGTCGGCAACAATCAAATAATAATAATAATCACAATAATAATATATGTATTAAATTACGACGGCCGAAGTTACGCGAGATTGGCGCCGCAACTTTGGGGCCCGATTAATATGATTCTATTGTACTGAATGTAATTATGTATGTCTCTAATTGTTGTAAAATATTAATGCTTGTATGAATTCTTTTACATGTACAACAACAAAACCACACCCTGAGGAGATCTGGAGAGGAAAAAGAGTAGAAAAGAAAAAGGATTGCGAGAAAGAAAAATAAGTAAGGTAAGGCCTATTGTGCAAGCATCCTGTGTAGCTCTGTGCGGAATATCGAACCCATGTGCACATGAGATACCTTCGGTGTTTTGTTTATTTATATGTTTATTTTTGGAGGGGATAATTAATTTTGTGTGTATCAGTGTTAAAGATTTGTCAGTGGCTTTAAGTGAATTTAGTATGGGTAAGATAGGACAACCTAAAGCATCCGTACCAGAAGGACAAAATTCTGTTAATATGGAAAGTGAGGATCATTTGCAATACGTAAACGAATCCCAAGCCACCGCCTCGGATAACATAATTTCCGGAGCGGGGGGCGAGGAGAATGGGAATAGAGTAACAACTCCACAGCCTGGGCACGGGGGCCAATCGAGTGCTAGATTAAGCGGGACACCAGTATGCTCACCGATTGCAGACCCATTTGCAGAATTTCTGCGCAGGTTAGAAGAAAGAGATAGGGAAAAAGAAAGAATGTTAGAACAGAGGGAAAAACAAAGAGACGAAAAACTGGCTCAGATGCTACATGAGCAGGAGAAAAAATTAACGCAAATGCTACATGACCAAGGGAAAGAATTTACGCAAAAGCTCAGTGAGCAAGAGCAGCGCAGTGAAGCGAAACTAGACCGTATACATAGCGAACTTGCCGAGATGCGGGACTCGTGCAAAGAAATACCCGATCTTGTGCAAAGCTTGGCCGGCGAGATGCAAAAATTACAGATATCGCAGGCTAGGCTTGAAGATAATGTCCAGACTTTAACCAACCGCGTGGATAATGTGGAGATAGATGCACGGAAAAGTATTGACGCATATTTGGAAGTGCAAGCTCAAAAAGTAGAAAAAGAATTAAATGAATGGCTAGAAGTAAAGGATCGCGAGATATCTGCAAAGATTGAAAGCGACGTAAAAACAGCTGTAGAACAAGCGACTGCGGCCGCGAGTGTAAATATTGACGCTAGCGCTGCCGCACTACATGCCGAATTAGCACAGATCAAGTCCCGTGTGACAGCGGAGTTGCCAAATTGGCAACAGGAGGTCGCGCGAAGACTGTCTGCGTTGGAAAGCAATGTAAACAGTGGCGGACAGATCATGAATCCGACTCCGCGCACTGATTACTATAATAACGCTGACGGTAGGCAGGGTACGAGTGCGCAACCGCAACCTAATGCGAATTATGAGCACGAACAACATGCGATACCGTGCAGCGCACATCACGAAGTGATGAATGTCCCAGAATGTAGAAATCAGACGTGCAAAAAAGAGGACAATGTAATAAAACACAGGACATTCCAACCCTTCAATAGCGAAAAGGGAAATGTCCACCCTGTTGTATTTATTAAGAGCTTCAGGAATGTTTTTCCCAGGACATGGACGGAAAGACAAAGAATACAGTTCGTGGTCTCCTTTATTCAAGGTGACGCGGCACTGTGGGCCACCGACGTGTCCGAAAAATGTCTAACGATGCAACAGTTTGAAAGTGCATTCTTGCAAAAATTCTGGTCCGATAGCGTCCAAGAAAGACTACGAAAGGAGTTGTACAGTCCAGAAATGTACAATCCTAAGATGGGAACGTTACGCAAATATTTCGAAAAGTATATAAACAAAACCAGGTACTGGGACGAGCCAATGTCCGATCGTGACATAATCAGATTGATAAAAATGAAGTTGCCCAGTGAAATTAAAAGATATTTCATCAATGTGCCGGAATACGATATAGAACAATTCATGGAAATAGTGGATTCTGTTGACTTATTGATCGAAGATATGAAAACCGAAAACAAGTGGAACCATGCAGGCTGTAATCAACAAAAAGCCGATTACAATAGCAGCTATAGTAATGGTGGTAACTTAGTACCAAATGGTAACGGGAATAGGGAAGAGCACCGGCAACAGAATCGAGGCACAAACAGTGGCAATGGTTCTAACGGCAACGGTTATAATCGTCAAAATCGAAAGACGCATGAGTAATGGATATAATGGTAACGGCAATCCGCAATGGCGGAACAACCGAAACCAGTGGCGTGGTTGTAATGAACCGACACCACAGTGGCAACAAAACACAGCGCCACAATGGAACGCCAACCCAGGTCCATCACAGAACATGTCAGGGAGTTATAACCGACCACCGCAAAACCAGAGCCATACACAATATCAAATTACACCATCGGGGAGGCAGGGTGGCCAACCCAACAGTAGCAACAACAACAACCAGAACCACAATGTGAGGTTAGTGGAAGTGACAGACAACTGTCAACCCACTAATGCTCATCCGTTAAACTAAAGACAGCCACAATACGCTCTCCGTTGTTGGCTGCAGGATGGTGTAGTGAGGGCACATTCACGGATGACAGCCATAAACTTTGTATGCTGAGATACAACGAAGGAACAAAAATAGAAAAGGAACTTGTAGACATACCGCAGAAATGTAACCGAACCGACAAAAGTGTTGTGCAGGCTATATTGCAAGCAGATATGTATGGAGCACCAATACACATAATAGTCGATACCGGTGCGTCAACCAATGTCATGAGTGCAAATTTTTACAAGTACTTGAGTCAAAATAATAGAATACCAGTATTGCCAGTGAAGAATTGTCGTGTTACAGGTGCAATAGGTGCACAATCTCATATCATAAAGCACCAGGTGCAAGTCGAGTTTACGGTAGGAAATGAAGCAATGAAAAGCTCGTTCCTAGTAGTTAAGGGATTAGGTGTTGCTTGCATCCTGGGGATGGAATTTTTACGCCAGAGGGACGCAAAAATCGACCTCTTGTGCGGGGAAGTAAGCCTTATGAATGAGGACAGACGTGTAATTTTGCCATTGTTGAGGACACGGGAAGTGCACGGTAAATATTGCCGGAACTTTCAGTCGAGATTCGAAGGAATGCAGGTAATGAATTTATATTCTGACTTAAGTACAAGACAAGCATATTATGAAGAATTTATTACTGAAGATAAAGAGGAAAAAAGGAAACTGATAGCCATGAAAGTTAGGGAGTCAGAACATTTGACTGAAGCACAACAAAACGAATTGACTCAGCTACTTAGAGATTATGAGAATGTGTTTTCGGAAAAACCCGCTGTTATCGAGGGCTACACCTATGACATCGAAGTGGTACCTCACGATACTTTCTGTCACGCAAACTACACCATCCTGTGGTCAAATAAGGAGGCAATTACGAAGGAAACAAAGAAAATACTTACAAAGACTTAAAGACGTTCGCTCAGTAGAGCAACTTTTACATATGTGTATGATAGGTTAAGTTTATAGTGTATTTTTTTGTGAGTAAATGTTAAGATTTTAGTGTAACATTTAAAGACAATGAGGCACACAAGATTAGTGCGATTCAATTTTGTAGATGTTAAGGAATAATAGTATTTTTAAACAATTGCATTTTGAAAAAAAAATGAACGTAGATTTAAGAATATCTTACAAATTTCATGTTTAAAAATGCTTTAAAAAATATTTAAAAAAATTCAACAGCATGTAATGATGAAAGAATTTTTCATTAGTGTGTCATGGATATTTTTGAACTGTAGTAGTAACGCAACTGATGAAATTCAATATTATAGTGTATATGTTGTTCCATGTATTTATGTCTATACCGATCTTGAAATATGCTCAAGCATAATTTACTTAACAATATCAGTGCAGGGTGTACATCACCCAAGGTACCTCATGTGTTGTGGACAAGGTACAAAGCAAATCAGTAAACGCGACTACCGCTAAGCACTGTTAAAATATATTGCCGTCTGCTAAGGCAGAGATTTGCACGAATTTGTAGTGTAAACGAAAGTCACAAATCTAACGTTAATCTAGGAACTTGCACGCTAGGCCTAGATTATAAAACGTGTACAATAATGCGAGAGGCAAAGTTTTGTAAAGTCGAGCCTGGCTCTGGAGGGCAAGTACGCAATGAGTGGGCAGACATGACGTGGGGACTTACCTCAGATGAGACGGAAATACAATTGTATAGTCAAAAAATCTGAAGGCAAGTACGACTCTAAGTGGAAAATGAAAAGAGATAATTAGTGCGAGAGACTGGTAAAATCCAGCACGAGCCAAAATCCAGTTCAGACTGAATGAAATACATAGTGTTTGTGAACTAATCGAAACAGTTACTTTAAGCAGTGTGAAAAACTGTGAAGGTGAAACTGTGATACGGACAGTGAAGTGCTAGTATTGAACGTTCAACAGCGGTAAAGACGCCAAACGCCAATATTACGCACGAAAAACTGTGAATTTGCTTATAAATGTGAACTGTTAACGTGTAGTGAACCCACAGTAAATATTTTTGGGACAGGCTGTAATTTCAGTGAGTACAACAATGCGAGACTGGAATGCGATGCGTGGACTGTTGCAAGACAGCGACCGCAGAAACGGCGAATGTTTGTGCTAAGCTCGTACTGGGACACTCACCAGTGCCTGCGAGTGCGGCGAAAACATAAATAATTGTATCAAGACAAAAACTGACGTGTAATGGAAACAGTGGCGCATCAAAACTTCATTCACAGGAGAAGATCCATGTCATGTATTCTGCAAGACAGTGCTAGCTTGACACTCGGAAACTGGCGAAAACTTAACAACAACTGCCGCACTAATAAATTCTTCTTTCCCACTAGCGTAACCATCTGCAGCGGGAAACAAATATTACGTTGGTTGTGTGTATGTTTCATGTACTACGTCGGAGATGCGTAGCAGAGCTGACTCCTGCCAACAAGAGCGGGGGGCGAATATCATCCCACTCCGCCACGCCCGGCCGAGACAGAAGCGCATCGCCAACCGTGCAGCCGATCAGCTGATTCTGACGTTCCGCGACGGCGAGACACACTCTGGCGTCGGGCGGGCGTTGACCTCTCCGCAGCCGCCGCGAACGCCGAGCACCGAACACACCAACCGACGCCGTCGCGAGCCAAACGTCGCGGCGTAGATCATCAACGACACCGCAGTCAAATGTTATAATGACCTCATTTTTTGCATAGTGCAACAAAAATATTTGTATGCACATCCTGTACCCCAATGACATTCCAGAAACAATTAAGTGAAGGTGACCAAAGCAGTTAGTCTGTCGCTCCGCCGAGGTTTTCCCCAGGTTTCCCTACGGCCGCGCCAAATGGGGAGCGAACAGTTGACACCCCTGGGACTTCAAATATTCCGGACTAACTCGTGGTTGTACACCTTGAACTTCATCTGTATTACACCTTGTGTGCAACACACCTCAGTAATTACTACTGTGTAAATATACGATGTGACATATGTAAACTGTGAAAGAAAAATCTGCGTGTGGACACTGTGGACATGAAAGAGGAAATATTTATGTCAAAAAACACGAACATTTTTTATGACATAAACATTTCGGGGGGCAATATAGCGTCCCCAGTGCCATATTACGAAAAGACAATATTTATAAAGAAGACATTCATAATTTGTAAGAGATTTTTTTTTCATGTAGCCGTAACATAAGAATTTCTCTGTCCAAGTTTCAAATGCAAAGAAATAATTTATGACAAGATACACTCTTTTGTTAATTTTTTAGTCGTCTTCATTACTTCTTCTCTTTTTTTTCTGGTGTGTCGACGGACATCTTGCGTGTGCTGACAAATGTAAGCATATTTGTATGAGTTACGCATATAATATACTGATTTAATATTATTGTGCACTTTTAATTTGTAAGAGGTGATCCCGATTTCATGTCCGCCTTCCTTGAATTAACCTGAATTCAAGTAATTTACAGCTCAACAATTGCAGCGGCCGATGCAGCCAACGACGCCATTACGTCGCGATATTAACTTATGAAAAAAAATTAGCGGAAGCTGAAAACTCGCCCGCTATTAGCATAATATTAATTTTTCTCCATAGCCGCCCGACGTTGCAGAAAATACTTAGCTTTAAGATTCTTATTTTCAGTACCATAGCCGAGACCCAGAGCCAGGACTCTGACTACAATACAATGGTTAACGGAGGTAAGAAAACTCTCGCGCGTGTGTGGGCCGCAATTGTAACTAATAACTAAAGATCTTATGCTTTAAGGTGAACTGACTAGCGGAGGAAATTAATATGAAAAGTTTAATACATTGTACAACTTATATGCTCATGTTTTAAGATTCAACGAGTCTAACATTCATTAACGTAACGAATAATTTGAAATTAATATTGTTAAAAAGGAGAACTTCAGGAACGCATTTAATCGTAAAATCAAAATTTAAATGAAATATCATTTTTATTAAGGCCCACCACGTAAGTCGGCAACAATCAAATAATAATAATAATCACAATAATAATATATGTATTAAATTACGACGGCCGAAGTTACGCGAGACCTACTTCGATTCTTCTTATGGCCGTCCACTGCAGAGTCTGGTGGACGTCTTCTTTGTGCCATACTGAACCGTCTGTGACTGCACACATAGCGATCGTGGTTGTGGGGCTACGCGGCAAACACTACTGTTTGATACGTGCCCTGACGTCATCTTTGATGTGGTTGCCCATTGACCCGAATGCTATCCTCCGTGCAGAACATGACTGGACGGACGTCTACTGACATTTTGCATGATTATTCCATGAATTAGGTACAACACATGGAAATAGCGGTTTGCTGCTTTAATTTTGCACATCAGTGCAATTACGAGAAAGGTCTGGGCAGTTTGTGGGCAATCAACACCTTACGACCAAAATGTAGCTATGGTCAGAAAATCTCACTTCAGTATCAAATGTCGCAAATTGAGAGGCTATCGATTATGAAATAAGACTTTTCTCCTTTACATAACGCTACACTATCCTTTTAGAGTGTCGAAATCTTGCAAATAGTGACAACAAACACCCGACTCTATCGGAGTCGGGTAAGCATATACACCAAAACAAGTACAGCAACTCTCAGCTGATACTAAGATTGCTGCACCGGAACACTAGTTAGAAGTTGCACAAGAATCTAGGACAGTATATGACCTCAAATTCAATTTTGACTCCACAATAAATTCTTGGTCTTCGTACATTCTCCTCAATAAAATACATATTCCTCCAATAAAAGCTTTGAGCTCACTTTTACTGCTACATAGCCAGATATTCCTGTGTATTAACTCAGTAATTCACGATGGCAACCACTAGATAGTATTTCAAAGCGAAACTCTCAGCTAAATAAAACACCAGTCTCAAGCCAGTAATTTTTCTGCTATTACTGGAGTTCTATAACCTTGTTGTGATTAACCGTACTACCGCTTACTATAACTGTCAGCACCTCAACTTCATCGTAAATGTTCCAGTGTGAACTTGACAGTTTCACACGGCTCCTCCACGATATCTTCCTCTCTTAAAGTGACCGTAATATCCGTGTTAGACGATTTTGGAACCATTTACACAAAAGAAAGTAAAGCGATTCCATTACTTTTAATAATTAACTCATTATATCAGATGGCTGTCGACTCTTCTTCTTCTAACCGTCTGCAACTAATGTAGCAACTTTACGGTTCGAACTCTACTCCCATGCGTCACCGATGTTATTAAGCTCTTATCTACTCGAAGAGCGAATACAGATCTTTGCTCTTGTATGGGTATTCTACAACATATTGAACACACATACATGTAAGTAATATTACAATAAATAACGATTAGTATTTAACCCATATCATCGTAAATTGCCGCTACTACACCAGTAGGTTCAGAATACAAGACTACCATGACGACCACAGAATTAAGACGTCACACATTGACCCATCACATACTCTTCAAATCAAATCTATACATTTGAGGCTCAGAAAGGTAAGATTTGTGGCCAACTACGCTCTACACACAGTCCAAATTCAGTAGAATATGCGTGTGCGTCCGTGTGAGTGTGTGTGTGTGTGTGTGTGTGTGTGTATGTGTGCGCCGGCCGCGGTGGCCGTGCGGTTCTAGGCGCTCCAGTCCGGAGCCGCGCTGCTGCTACGGTCGCAGGTTCGAATCCTGCCTCGGGCATGGGTGTGTGTGATGTCCTTAGGTTAGTTAGGTTTAAATAGTTCTAAGTTTTAGGGGACTTATGACCACAGCAGTTGAGTCCCACAGTACTCAGAGCCATTTGAACCATTTTTGTGTGTGTGTGTGTGTGCATTGTAGATCGAGAAAATTCGATAAACAACGTTTCCTGTTTCAGCGGTTGTTAGAGATCTCAGAAAAGTGGTTTTAGTAAATTGTTAACAACCTGTCAGTTGTTACAGTTCGGTGCATATACAGGGTGAGTCACCTAACGTTACCGCTGGATATATTTCGTAAACCACATCAAATACTGACGAACCGATTCCACAGACCGAACGTGAGGAGAGGGGCTAGTGTAATTGTTCAATACAAACCATACAAAAATGCACGGAAGTATGTTTTTTAACACAATCCTACGTTTTTTAAATGGAACCACGTTAGTTTTGTCAGCACATCTGAACATATAAACAAATACGTAATCAGTGCCGTTTGTTGCATTGTAAAATGTTAATTACATCCGGAGATATTGTAACCTAAAGTTGACGCTTGAAACCTCCTTGTTCAGTTGCGTGTTGTAACACACAGCTGCAACATACATCGCGTTTCTACAGAATGATCTGCCAACGTTGCTCGAAAATGTCCCACTGGAAACGCGTCGACGTATGTGGTATCAGCATGATGGTGCACCTGCACATTCCGCAATTAACACTAGGCTGACCCTTGACAGGATGTTCGACGGGCGTTTCATAGGACGTGGAGAACGCATAAATTGGCCAGCCCGTTCTCCTGATCTTACACCTCTGGACTTCTTTCTGTGGGGTACGTTAAAGGAGAATGTGTACCGTGATGTGCCTACAACCCCACAGGATATGAAACAACGTATCGTGGCAGCCTGCGGCGACATTACACCAGATGTACTGCGGCGTGTACGACATTCATTACGCCAGAGATTGCAATTGTGTGCAGCAAATGATGGACACTACATTGAACATCTATTGGCCTGACATGTCGGGACACACTATTCCACTCCGTAACTGAAAACGGAAACCACGTGTGTACGTGTACCTCACCCCTCATGGTAATGTACATGTGCGTCAGTGAAAAAGACCAATAAAAAGGTTATATTTTGACTAAAGTTCAGTCTTGATCACTCATGTATGTTTTAATGATACAGGTAACCGGTTTCGGTTCTTTCTACAGAACCATCATCAGACCTGTGGATAAATTTTAAGAAATACTAGATACCAATCTTTAAACAAAATAAAAGTGTCTAATGATGTCAAAATTTAACAAGATAAGATAAAATTAATTATACCCATGGCTCCCTTAGGATGGTAGGCGGAGCTCTCCTCGCTGCTACGCAGTCAACTGATGGTTTGAGTGCTGAGCATGAGCTTAAATATCCAGAGGCTCCGCCTACTTCCTGTCACACTACTTCACAACTGCCAATCAGCGTTCATAGTATGACGCCATCGTCAAAGTATAAAAGTAGGAAATACACTAATAACATAAAATTGATTCATTTAAATGTCTGATTAAAAGATAGTTAGTATATCTACAGCTTATTTATATTTTGAATAAAAACAGTGAACTACGATGTGTAATAGTTGTGCCCTCTATGGGCAACCTTAGTACTATTACAGTGCCGGTTACATCAAAGATGTGAAATTCTTTGGCGTTGTGGTATATATCGATTATACCGAGTCGCCTGCATCATAATTGCATCTTTGTTGGATGTTGCATAATCGTCTTACATTAACTGCAGTTTTTATAGTTAAAGATCAAGAAATTAGTCGATGAAAATAATCACCTCTTGACCCCTGAAGAAAAGAATATGATGAAAAATATGAATCCCCAAATACCTAAATTAAGATCACAGATTAAACTGCATAAAAAAGAGAAATCTACACGACCTATTGTCAACTACAAAAGCAGTTCTTCATATAAACTAAATATGAAACTTAATAAAATTTTGAAAGCGTTCTATACATATGACAGCAATTTCAGTATCAAAAACAGTTATGAACTAGCACAACAAATCCACAATATAGACATTCCAACTAGTGCAAGTTTCGCCTCATTAGATATTAAAAATTTATATACAAATATACCCATTAATGAGACAATTAATATAATTAGGGATAACTTAATGCAATACAAAAATATGACTAAAGACGAAATAATCGAATTTATAGAACTGCTTGAATGCACTTTAGATTACAATTATTTCTCTTTTAATACTAAAATCTATTGTCAGAAAAATGGCTTAGCAATGGGAAATTCTTTGGCTGGGACAGTTGCAGACATTTTCGTGAACCACATTGAGACGCAATTCCTGAAAAATAACCCTGATATCGCAAATAAAATCATATATTACAAGCGATATGTAGACGATACATTATTGCTTTATAATGGCTCAAAAGATGAAATTGAGAAACTTACTATAAAATTAAACTCTACGCATCCGAAGTTACAATTTACAGTTGAGCATGAAAATCGAAAATCAATCAACTACCTAGATCTCACTATAACTAATAACAATGGGAAACATTTATTTGCCATATACAGGAAACCTACAACCATTGATGTTATTATTAATGCCACATCATGTCATCCTGACAAGTATAAAAAAGCATTTTTTAAGTCTATGATACACCGAATACTAAAATTACCGCTAGAAGCTAATGAAATCAAAAAGGAAATGACCATCTTAAAACAAATTGCAAAAACCAACTCTTTCGACACACAACAGGTAGATATCATTTTTAATAAAGTACAACAATCACAAAGCACTCCACTAATAGGTAATCCAAAATATATGAAGATGACATATATGGGAAACATATCAGATAGAATTACTAATTTATTCAAAAATTCTGGAATAACAATAGCATTTACAACTGACAATACTTTACAACAAAAATTAAGACATACAGTAAGTAAAGACATTGGAAAATCTACCAGATCAGGAGTATACAAGATCCAATGTAGAGACTGTGATAAAATATATATCGGCCAAACAGGTCGAAATTTTGCAGTAAGGTACAAAGAACATACATCGGGTACCTCACGAACAAAATCTGTATTTGGCCATCATATAGCATTCAATAATCATGCTGAGGGGACAGTAGAACAGAATTTACAAGTTCTGCATTATGCAAATAAAGGCTTACTTATGAATATCCTAGAAGAAATCGAGATATATGCTCATTTGAAAACCAAATCATCAGTGCTGCTCAATGAACAATTAGATTTTCGCGAAAAATATTATTACGACCTTTTTGACGAAATTTTATAGTAAAAGCATCTACTCTTCTGTTTTTTTATAAAATATAAGACTAGTTATACCCATGGCAAAAGCAATGTATGTAAAATATACAGCACAACATAAAATATATATATATATATATATATATATATATATATATATATATATATATATATATATATATATATATATATTAAATTGGCACTGATTATTATAAGAACTTTTAGATCGATGATAAAAAAAAATTTAATCAGCAGTCTCATCAGTTATTCAGATATACATAATGTGGAATGTACTCTTGGCTGCTACCCAAAACTATAAAGAATATTGCTATAAAAACTGCAGTTAATGTAAGACGATTATGCAACATCCAACAAAGATGCAATTATGATGCAGGCGACTCGGTATAATCGATATATACCACAACGCCAAAGAATTTCACATCTTTGATGTAACCGGCACTGTAATAGTACTAAGGTTGCCCATAGAGGGCACAACTATTACACATCGTAGTTCACTGTTTTTATTCAAAATATAAATAAGCTGTAGTTTTACTAACTATCTTTTAATCAGACATTTAAATGAATCAATTTTATGTTATTAGTGTATTTCCTACTTTTATACTTTGACGATGGCGTCATACTATGAACGCTGATTGGCAGTTGTGAAGTAGTGTGACAGGAAGTAGGCGGAGCCTCTGGATATTTAAGCTCATGCTCAGCACTCAAACCATCAGTTGACTGCGTAGCAGCGAGGAGAGCTCCGCCTACCATCCTAAGGGAGCCATGGGTATAATTAATTTTATCTTATCTTGTTAAATTTTGACATCATTAGACACTTTTATTTTGTTTAAAGATTGGTATCTAGTATTTCTTAAAATTTATCCACAGGTCAGATGATGGTTCTGTAGAAAGAACCGAAACCGGTTACCTGTATCATTAAAACATACATGAGTGATCAAGACTGAACTTTAGTCAAAATATAACAATTAATTGATCACTGCTTTCCAAAAATGTTTACCAAAATTGTGCAATAAAAAGGTGTTAGCATGTGGACGTAATGTGCTGTTCCAGTCTCTTCTGTACCTAAGGTCCATCACCGTTCCCTTTGGATCCCTACGTAATTCGGTGCTCTCCGATACACACGATCGAACAGCGCAGGAGTGGTACTCAAGCGTCAACTTTAGGTTACAATATCTCCGGATGTAATTAACATTTTACAATGCAACAAACGGCACTGATTACGTATTTGTTTATATGTTCAGATGTGCTAACAAAACTAACGTGGTTCCATTTAAAAAAACGTAGGTTTGTGTTAAAAAACATAATTCCGTGCATTTTTTTATGGTTTGTATTAACCAATTACACTAGTCCCTCTCCTCACGTTCGGTCTGTGGAATCGATTCGTCAGTATTTGATGTGGTTTACGAAATATATCCAGCGGTAATGTTAGGTGACTCACCCTGTATACCTGCCCAGCAATATGGTAAAATTGTGCGCCACCCTCCTGCATTCCCCTCAAGTACAGGCCTCTGAATTAAATGATGAAGAGTTTCAGTTCTCTTATGTCAATTGTTCTGCTGGTTCGATGCGGAGTTAAACACTGCCAGAGACCCCAGATTCTTCAAATGACCTGAGAGGGCCTTGCGGAATCAACCACTCTATCATGCACAGACCAGATGCAATAACGAGTTCAAGCAACAATGCCTGAACTGGTCAGTCGAGGAACTATGGTTCCTTTGTATTTTTTCGGTTTGAGGTTGGACGAATACCAGGTAGCAGACGTTACTGTTATCTCAGGATGAATTGCTACATGACGTAGTGATATTCTCGAGTATCTTTCCAGTGTCGCTCCTAACAGCTCTTTTTATTTCTCCGTTAAAATGAATGTGCCACTTGCCAGTGCGTCCGAACAAGGGGTCAGAGCTCCATACAGTGATCACCGCGTAGTGTTTTTGTATGTGTGTGTGTGTGCAAATTCATTTTACTAGCAGACATATATTTTGAGGAGAATTTCAAAAGTAATTGTGTTCCATTTATTAGAGCTAGATTGGTAGTAAAGGCTGAGGGGTTTCCAGTATCATTTTGTTCCTTCGGCTGCCGTGGCCGCCATACCTGTAACAGTGTCCTATGCGATAACCAAAACAGTATCTACGTAGACCGACATGTGTCGCTAGTCCTGCTCTGCCATTTACATCTGCGTTCAGTTGTTAGATGTGTACGGAGGCCGCTCTGTGCATGTGATCAAACCGAGGGCGTGGGATTTGCATTGCATTTGAGGCGACACGGACCAGAACGAGAGGTCCCATTCCGCGCCCAGTTACCGCCCCTCAAACAGAGCGTGCTGCAGTCGCTCCTAATGAACAGCACCTGATGAGATTATCTGCTCGGATCAGTGGATTACCGCTACGGGCTGCGTAAACTGCATATCGTCGTTCGTTAAGCACTCGAAACTCGGCGTTATGGCAAAAGTTTGGGGCAACAGAGTCCCCCGTGCGCTCAAACTGACCAAAAACAGTATCGATTATGAGTCTGTAAATACGTACAGGATTTATGGGGGGGGGGGAGAGAATATCTTAGAAATCGTAGAAAATATCTTCACGGGACTTGAGAGCGGAGCGCGAAGCGTCCGGTAGGTGTTTTCGTTCAAGGCTTCATTAAATATGCTTACCATTGCTGGATATTTTCATGTTTTAAAACATGTAGCAAAATTAACCTATTATAATGTTTCATCACTTATCTTTACATAATTTCCCACCTAATTTTGGATATCTCAGCATTTTTCCATAGTACTGCTGACCCATTTTTGTTGCCTTCAGTTTTACTTATGCCAGATCAACTATTTCCTCTACTTGGCAGTGTGCTTTAACTAGTAACATTTAGTAGATAATGGAGAGATGGTGGTACTTATCTGATGCTGTTGTGACCATCACGCCACGATTGCTTTGATACAGCTCTAAGTGCTAGCCCACTCTATACAAATTTATCCATCTCTACATTACTGCTACATCCTACGTTTATTGCAACTTTCGTGCTGCACTCGAGGCGTACCTATGTAATACTTCCCCCCCCCCCTCAATACTTCCAAAATGCCTATTTTGTGATGCTCAGGATGTGTCCTATCAACTGATTTCTCCTTTTAGTCATCATGTATCTTAGGTTTCTTTCCTCCCGAATTTTATTCAGTATTTCTTCGTTCGTCATTCAGTATATCAGTCTTAAGAATTCTCCTGCAGTATCTAGTTTAAAAAGCTGCTATTCTCTTCTTTTATATACTCTTCAACGTCCACGTATCATCTCTGTGTCAGGATACATTACAAATAAATACTTTATCTAAGCTTTCCGGACACGTAAATTTGTAGTGAACGATGTTCACCTTTTTAAGGAAAACTTTGGTTGCCTTTTCAAGTTTCAAGCTTCTTTCAATTTGTACCTCGTTTCTACCATCAGTTATTTCCCTGCCTACGTGGCATAACTTGTCTATTGTTTTGAGTGTCACGTTTCCCAAACGCCTCATCGAATTTAATTCGACTGCACTTCATTACGCTTCTTTAACTGTTGTTCATCATCATCATATTACTGATATTCAAGAAGTATCTGTTACTGACACATTCAACTAATTTTCCAAGTTCTTAGCAGTCTCTGGCGGAATTACTATGTCATCAGCACCACTTGAAGTATTTATTTTGTCTCCATGAATTAAAATTCATTTTATAAATTTTCCTTAGTTCTTTTTACTGCTTAGTCATCTCATATCTGTTCAAAATTTGTTCCATTAGGTTATCTGATTCAAGCTTTCAGTGCTTACAAAATGTTATCAAAAATGTTTTTCAAATCTCGTCAATGGACTGATACAAAGTTGTTTTGAGATTAAACTAGATGTTATTTTCGTTCCAGCACGTCCATGGTGACAATAGTTACATCCTATAGTCGACAAAGAGAGAGAAGTACTGGTATTAGTACAGAGAGGAAGGTTAGACGAAGATGTTTTTTAGTATGAGAGGACACAGCGCTGTACAATGGTGTACGGCTGTGATATACTTTACGTATATTCCACTACGACTAAAAACGAGTAACTAAAATAGCTTACTGGTGGTTTTAATAAGTAAAAGACTCAGATGAAGAAAGCTTGTGTTGAACGACGTCACCACCCATCGCTTGATTTAACGTGTCAGCAATGACCATTTGTCACAGTATTTCTGAATCACATAAGTAGGAAACAATTGTTTAAGTCATTTCAGTCTTAACTGCTTGTGCTATACAAGTAAACAGAGGAGTGTCCAGAAGATATTTTTATGCCTTATTTTGCACAAGTACGTGGTAGCAGTGCTGGAGAACGGAGGTTATACATGTGTCCGGAATCTGGAAAAATTAGCTGCATTTGTAAAGGAACCAGCGTGTTGCGGGGCCTAAACTTAAATACTTCACTGCGTTTTGAATCTTACCAAATAAGCATGCGATCGCGCATGGAAGGACTGAGACTTGGATCTAAGATGTCGATGCAGCCTGCACTAAAGTATTGAGGAGGTTCTCAGGAATCAAGCGTACATGCAAGGAAGCCGACTTTGTTATTGTTGATAGCGGTTGGGTAATTGTAGAGAAAGGGTATTCTATGTAGATTTTGCGACTCTGCCGTAACCTTACATCTTTCATGATAACTAGAATAGAATATCAGCCGTAATAGATAATCTTACAGTACAATGAATATAAGTGCACTGTGAAATAAGGTTGTTTAAATGTGTATCTTATTCACTGCGTCATGCAGTCATCTTAGAGTGCCAAAATAAACTGCCAATAACGAAAATGTGCATTAAGAAACTGAACACTGTTTAAGCAGTGTTTATTGCTTTTGATAATGTGAAAAGTATTGTCTAGTTGCTTCCCAAAATGTATTTGTATTTTCAAACAGTAAATGTTAATGGAATATAACTGTAACGCCTGATGTAGATATACCATTAGAACAAGGATTGTCTATGATAGGACAGCATTTAGTGTGTGATGACATTATCGTAATTATTAATCACTTATTACATCCATAACACACCGAATGTATCCTTAGGGAGTTACACATCTCGGAAAAAATTTGTACATCTGGAAAGAAGACGTCGCTTTGGTCCGCATTTACCATCTAGGGGGATAGTAGATGTACGTCAATGGTTTCAGCGACATCCGCCAGCAGATAGCGTATTGATATAGGTACTAGAGCGCCATCTGTGTCTACCCTTTAATAGGAAATGCACACAGCCATAGAGCTCTGTGTGGTGCACACGTGTGCAGCAAGCAGGCAATCATGCTGCGAAAACGTTCTCGTGCTTCCTACAGCCAACTGAGTGAGTTTTAAAGGGGTCAATTTGCGGCCTTTGAAGTGGCAGGGTGGTTTTTTCGAAGAACTGCCACACAGGTTGGACGTTCTGCATCATTTGTGCAACGATTCTGGTTTCAGTGGTCACATGAACATTCTCGCATCCGTAGACGAGGCTTAGACGCCCGCTAGGATCGTCGTACTGCAAGAAAAGCAGTGGCAGGTCGTACAGCTACCACAGCACTGATAAAAGGGCTGGTGAGCCCAGACGTTTCAACACGAACTTATGCGGAGCGGTTATTATCAGTGTGGCTATGGGAACGCACAACTCAAGGCCATCCTCACGCCACAGCATCGACGTGCAGGGCTCCACATCTGCCGTCACTTGGAAAATGGAATGTCACGCCGTGGACTTCAGTGATGAAAGCATGTTCTGGCTGCACACAAATGATGGTCATTTGCGCTTAGAACTTATACCTGGTGAGCGTTGTCTCGTATAGTGTATACGCCCAAGACCCACAGGCCCCACCAAAGGGGTGCGACAATCAACAACTTTCGTTCTACTTTGGTGCGGAATGTTGTTAGAGCAGTTCTTTTGCCATTCTTGCAACAGCAATATGATGTGTTCTTCTAACAATATAATTCTCTCCGACAAACTGCCCCACACTCAACGTGCTCTGCAAGGCGCGAAGCAGCTTCACTGGCCAGGACTATCTTTGGACTTGTCTCCGATCGAGCATGTGGATATGACGGAACGAGAAGTGACTCGTGCGACTTGTCAACCAACGGCCCTTACAGAACTACGTGAACAGGTCGAGCAGGTGTGGCATACCGTATGCCCAAGTCTGTACCCGCGATCTGTACGATCGACTAGATGCCGGAGTCAGCGCCTGTTTTGCCGCCTGTGGAGGCTACGCCACTTACTAATATGAGTGTTTCAGCATGGGTCGACACCTAGTACATCAGAGTCGCTTGTACTATTGATTTATAAATGTAATCATTTCATGTACTTTATGTGCACTGTTGCACAATATGTCTTGAGTGAACAGGAAACCACTTAATTGGTGTATTAACTTTTTCCGACAATGTATAAGCCATTTTACTCTTTCTTAAATTTTGTCCATTACAGATTTGCAAATTATTCACTGTACAAACTTCAAAAAATGTTTAGCTTCACCCCGGTTCCCAGAACTCCTGAAGATAGACGTTGACTGTGGATATTGTATCACAGACACAGTCGCTCTGACTGTTCAGAAAAGTCATAAACCCGCCCAAAAATGGAAATAGCCACGCGTCAGCAGCGCCTATTGGACGGAGGAGGTCCGATACAAAATGGCTTGGTTCAAATGGCTCTGAGCACTATGGGACGTAACTGCTGAGGTCATCAGTCCCCAAGAACTTAGAACTACTTAAACCTAACTAAGGACATCACACACATCCATGCCCGAGGCAGGATTCGAACCTGCGACCGCAGCGGTCGCGCGGTTCCACACCGGCCCGCCCGGAGGTCCGATACCCGATCAGTTCCAGTCATCCCACCAGGAAGGAGGTACACGGCTCGTGTAGTTCAGCCATGCCTAGACGGTCGCGTCCACCTTGTTACTTTGTGCCAGGAAGGGATCTCAACAAGGGAAGTGTCTATGTGTCTCGGAGTGAACCAAAGTGATGTTGTTCAGACATAGAGGAGATACAGAGAGGAAGAATTGTCGGTGACATGCCTCGTTCAGGCCACCCAATGGCTACTGCTGCAGTCAATGACTGCTACCTACGGATTATGGCTCGGAGGAACACTGACAGCAACGCCACCATGTTTAATAATGCTTTTCGTGCAGCCACAGGACGTCGTGTTACGACTCAAACTCTGATCAGTAGACCGCATGATGCGCAATTTCACTCTATGGCGAGGTCTATCATTGCAACCGCGACGCCATACAGCGTGGTACAGAGGGGCCCAACAAGATGCTGAATGGACCGCTCAGGATTGGCATCACGTTCTGCTCATGTAAAATATAAACTGGCATGGCAGGGACGGTAAGATTACAACAGTTCTTTGAACGAATGTAAAATTTCTCTGACAACCCAAGAGTCTATTACTGACGCCGTTGGCGTAACGGAAATTAATACTGACAGTTTGTCTAATATAGCACACCTTTGTGCCAGAAGTAGTTCAATTATCTTTAGAAATGTATTTCATTTATAACTGAAGTCCAGCGTTAGTTGTCATAACACTGCAAACACAAGATTAAGACTTCCTTTTTAATTATTTGACTCTATGTTCACTCTTAGAGTGTAATAAGCTTCGTAACCCACTAATCGTGTAGAAAGTTACATCTCGCGACAAAATATATTCTATTTCACTATCTCTGTAGACAAAAAATAATTCTACCCGCTTTTTAATTCTCGTATATCCTAGGACTTTTGCGATCGCATATTGCTTCTTTCAGTAATAACGATTCAAAATTCCATTCTGGTTCACAATCAAGTTTCAACAACAGCTGCCTCGGTCAGTCGTTTCAAATGTTGAAGAAAGCAAGACGTACAGTAGTAAACAGAACCATTCCTAGTAAAGCTCTGTGGTGCTCAAAGCAACAACCCTGTTGATGACAACTTTTCCTTTTGCCGATATGATTAATAAAACGGTATCTCGTTGTGGTAAAACTTGCACTAAGTAAATTTTTTATGAGAAAGTCCTTTGATCCGTATAAATCGTCGCAGAATGACTTCGGCCTTGCTCCTTCCATAAGTCCTTCAAATAGAAAACGTAAAAATAAGAAGCAACATTTGAATACAGAAGAGATGTGGGGTGAGGAAACTAAAAATCACGAGCAAGGGCAAACTTTTCATGGTTAACAAGATTCGCGTTTATCAGAACTTGTGTTCTACGAAGATAATGAAAAGTGTGAAGTGGAAACTCGTGTTTCATGTAGAGTACGTCACGGAAAAAGCTGTGGAAACTATATGCTGCCTATTCTAATAAAACCGCTAATACTTCAACATTCTCGTTCTTTGTAGCTGTGTAGTACCATTCTCAGTGGTCCATGGCTTATAGCAAACCACATGTAAAGGTGGTACATATTTGTGAAATCTGTGTTTTGTTGCTGGAAGCAATATCTTCCTTATAAATATTTTAGTACTGAATCTTGAAACTGTAACCAAAATTACTCCACAGTCTCTCGCACACTTTACAGAAGGAATCAACTGTAAATCATCCGAGAATATTCAATGTGCACATACACTATGTAGTTGTAGAAAAATTAAAAATTGGTTCAAAGTTATGTTATCTCAGTCGGCAACGGTTTAGATACCATTATCGCCGCGTCAACTATTGGTCAGTGCAGTACTTCCTTCGAACCATTCTGGAAACTGATTAGATGCTGAAAAATTCAGTGTCCTTTGAAAGATTTTTTTTTATTTTTGAGCAAATTAGCTGGTTCCGCTTAAAATATTTCCTCTTATTTTCAACAGATACTGCTCTTGGATGCTTTTTCGAGACAGATACTACTGCTTCATATCTAAATTTCAATGAGGCTAAGCTTATTCTTACGCAAACATCTTTTAGAGGCTTTGAATCGGTTTGAATACCGAATTGTGACTACAGCTCGCCGTCATTATGATACATTAGTTACCCGCAGAGAATTTTACATACACACGTTAGCGACCCGGCCTAATCAGGTGTGCTATGAGTCAGGTGAGAGACATGGTGAGGGAGAGGTCTGACTTACACCGGGGTGCACAGTGAAACTGTGGCAGCCTTAAGAACTTTTTATTTCCAGCATCGATGTACAGTGCGACGGCTGTCCTCTAGGCCACCCAGCTCGTGCACTAGTGAAGCTGGTTGTGGAGTGCGCTGTTGCTGACGATGCCGGTGACGTCGTGGCCCTGGGTCGTGGCCCACAAGCAGGCGAAGAAATGGGAGTGGCCCACTCAGAGTCTCTGGAGTTTGGCTGACTATGCACCATCGTACCTACTCATATTCTCCATCTCGAGCGCTCGGGTGCGACAGACCACACTAGATATACGACGCTGAGCAGCAGTGGACCCAGTCATCACCAGGGCCAACCAGGACGGTGACCGATGACCTGTAGGTGGCTAGGAGGGCACGAGGGCGCCCATCCCGCAACTGGATTGTACACAGCTCGCAGTTCGTCGACCGAAGTCCCTCAGAGACGGAGGTTGGCAGCACACCAGCTTCTCACATTGGTGAATATTCCAAATTCAGCAGAAGCTACGCCATGGGTGTGGCGCACCTCGGGCCAAAACATGACAAGTAGGTCAGCGGGCAGGCCACCAGTGCTAATCGCGGTTTCTGTGAAACTCAACAGTCTGTCATTCACCCCGATTCAAGACTCGGACAGAACGGAGGCACTACTGAATGCCTTGAGCGCCTCAGCTCGATTATTTATACACTTATTTCTACGCTTCTAATGTAGTCTTACTGTGGGGGGTGGGGGCAGGGGAGTGGGGAGGAATGAGATTGTTCCACATTTCTCGTCCCATCAGCTTTTCTTGGCTGAGTCTCGGGTTATGCGCCGAACACAGGTTGTTAGGCACGGTCTTATTCGCAACGTGTGAGCTTTTGGCAGTACGCAAGTCCTCCGTGTTACATACTGGTCACAGTGTGTTGTGGCGTTAGCTGTTTTGTGCGCTTCACTTGTCATAGTGTCGCAAAACTCTCCGGTCGGACTGTCTAACGTAATGTCAGCAGTACTACCCAGTAGCCTATTTGATGAGCACATGTGGCCGACGCGGGGTAGCCGTGCGGTCTGGGGTGTCTTGCCACGGTTCGGACGGCTGCCTCCGTCGGACATTGGAGTCCTCCCAGGGCATGGGTGTTTGTGTTGTCCTTAGTGTAAGTTAGTTTAAGTTATATTAAGTAGTGCATAAGCCTAGGGACCGATGACCTCAACAGTTTGGTCCCATAGAACTTATCACAGATTTCCAATCTCCACATAAGGCCGAGCTGGCCTCTGTAGCATGACAGTGCATAATTTTATAACTAGCGCACCGAAGTTTTTCGTGGCGAATCAATGCATACTCATACGTGGCGGAAGATGCCTTGTACCATTACTAGTAATTTCATTTTCTGTTCCACTCGCAAATCGAACGAGAGAAAAACGACTTTATAAGAGGTGTGACAATAAAGTAATGAGACTGATTTTCTTTGCAAGATGTGGCAACCCTGCAGGCTTGCGTGGGCACAATATCATTGATTGTGGTCTATAAGCTGCTTCTAGTCCAAGCGGCACATTAATGCAACTGCTCAGTCGTGAGTTGTGCTGTGATAAGTTAGCACGTGTTTGTGTCTCTCGTCACGGAAATGGAACTGCATAATATTGCGCAACGGTATGTCATTTCTTTTTGCGTTACATTGGGTAAAAACACGACGACAACTTACGGTAAGCTTCAGAAGGCTTTTGGAGAGGAGGTTATGTCAAGAGCTCAAGTTTTTCGTTGGCATAAAATGTTTAGTGAAAGTAGAACGAATGTTGAAGATGAAGACCGCAGTGGACGACCATCAACCTCACAGATGGATGTCAACTTGGCCAGGGTGCGTGAACTCGTACTATCTGATCGAAGATTATCCGTGAAAATCATTGCAGATAGACTGAACATCAATCGAGAAACGGTTCATCTAATAATAACTAAAGATCTTCATAAGAGAAAATTTGTGCAAATATGCGCCATCCCATACTGCTCTGTCAGTACAGCAATTTATAACCTCAAAACAAATTTCAGTACTACCATAGTCACCTTATTCACCAAATATCGCTCCGTGCGACTTTTTTCTGTTTCCAAGAGTCAAAACGGTGATCAAGGGACACCATTTTCAAACAACACAAGATGTCCAAAAAGCTGTGACAAGGATCTTGGAGGATATTACACGAAATGAGTTCCAGAAATGTTACCATCAATGGCAGAAGCGCTGGAAAAAAGTGTGTGCCGTCAGAAGAGACTTTGAAGGAGACAACACTAAACTTGACTAAAACGGTAAGCAACTTTTTTTCATCAGTCTCATTACTTTATTGTCGTACCTCGTATATGCCTCCATACGAACCCTAATTCATCTTACCTTATCTTCTTGGTCCTTAAGCCAAACGTACGTAGGCGATAGTAGAATCGTCCTGCAGTCGTCAGCTCTCTAAATTTTCTCAATAAGCTGGTCGTCTGTTTTCCAGAGATTTGAGTTCACAATTGTAATATTTGAGTGCTGATCGAACTTAGCGGTAACAAACCTGATAACACGTCTCTCAATTGTTTCGATGTTTCCTTCAATCCCACCTGGTAGGAATCCCTGCCACTCGAGCGGTACTCAAGAACGGATAGCTCTAGTGATCTATACACGATCACCTTTACAGATGAACCATCCTTTACTAACATTGTAAGACTATCCCTATAATTCCTAGTCGACCACTCACTTTCCCTGCTACCGTATGTTCGTTCAATTTCATATCGCTTTCAAGCGTTACTAGTAGATGTTTAATCAACATGACTGTGTCAAGCAGTACGCTACAAATGCTATATTCGAAATTTACGGAACTGTTGTTCCTACTCATCTGCATAAACTTAAATTTTTTTTTACCTTTAGAACTGGCTACTATTCATCACACCAACTAGAAATATTATCTAAGTCAACTTCTATCCTCGTACAGTCGCTCAAGGACGACACTCTCCCGTACGCCATGGAGTCATCAGCAAACAGCAGTCGAATGTTACTCACTCTGTCCTTTGCTTCCAACCGACGTTCCTCTGCCTCTCTCTCTCTCCACACACACACACACACGCAAACACAAACACTCACACAAAACCGGCTAGTAAATTGGCTTAATGGTAAAGTGAAGCAGCCACTTAAGAAATGTCATGTACGGAAAGAATTTTATCTGCACCGAAGTATCGTAACATGTTGTTGCATCGAATGGAATAGAGTTTCTTGTCGATTGAAACTGTACACTGGATTGCCCTTTGTTCAGCCGTGGGTAACACTACACGGGCAGCAAAGTGCGCGGTATTTGCAGTCGCTCTTTGCCTCTGTTGCTCGACGTCCATTCTCAAAAGTGTTCCAAAGTTTGTTGATTTTTCACAGAAGCGCAGCACTCAACCATTTACGCTGCTCAAACAGCACTCAGTGCCACATACACGAAATAGGTTTTTTCCCTTATTACACATACCGGAGGTAACGTAAAGATAAATTTTGAAAATAAAAGTGTCCTCGGAGAAATAGGCTGATGAAGTGCTTGTATGATGCTACCTGATACTACATTTAGCCGAGATTCAAAATTTTCATTGTTTAATTTGTGTTTGTGACGCCGAGTATGAACTTTCGTCTCTAGTTACTAGCCACATTTACATCCAGCTGAATGAAAAATAGAGGTACGAAGTAATTTAAACACTTTCGTCTTCAGTATTTTGACTAATGTAATTGGATAAACCTATCTGTTGCTGGAGAATGTTGTCATAATGGCAAACAGTCACTTTGTATATAAGGAACGTTGAACTTAAACGTTCCGCACTTACTCGCCATGAAAAAACTAAGGCTGGATGTGAGGAACAGCATTTGCAGATCATGTCCTCCAGAATATGAGTCCAAAGTCTTGATCGGTACGTCACTTCTGAAGGTTAGTTTGGACTTGAGGAACTAATTTGTAAAAGGATAAATGATTCACGAGTAAAATTCCCTACAATCTATGTTATTAACAGCTTCCGTATTCTACGGATTCTTTGAAGCACAGCACTAAGATTGTGGCAAGATGTCAGTAGTAATTAGACATTAATTGCTAATGGAAAAATGGTTTGGCAATAACAAAGCTAGTGACTTTTTTGTGTACCCATTCCTTCCACTTTTGAACTCAGTAGCTTTAACACAGTGAGGACACATGTTTCTTCCTGCCTTGAAAATATATTCGTCACTGACTTACGAGAAGAACGAGCAAATAATTTAACTGAAGACGTGGTTTAGTGGCTAGCATTGCGGCTGAATACTTTTGCGACTTGAATTCGAAACGCGATTATATCACGTTTCTTTCTATTCTTTTTTTTTTTTGTTTACCCCATTTGTCTACCCACGTCCTTAGAAGATTGTTTTCCAACGTATGTTGAAGTAACGTGGTCTTCATTGTTCTGAGAATTGTATGTCTATGAATGAATTAAAGAAAGTAGCAATAAGTGATTGCAAAAATTAGTTGAAATTATTTTCGGTGAATCCCCTGTTGTGTACAATGATTCATAATCATTTGCAAGCTCCAGTTTTCGAAAAAGTGATCGGTTAAGCGTGGTTTGTCCCGCAATTACCGCCAACGCGTGAAATCTTTCGCAGTGTTAAGGGTGTTTCATTTGCGAGTGAAGTTCATGCGAAGAAATGTCTCGGTGTCAAACGTGCCTTCGAGCGATCCTCATGGTGTTCCGAATTCCTATGTTTCGAATGTCTCTGCACTTGGTATCAGCCAGGGGAATTGACTAATTCTTCTTGAATAATAAACATAAGAAAAAAATAGGGATCGTGAACCGATACAAGAATAAAGTATAACGAATTCTAACTTAAAAAGATTGTAGCTCCTGAAAATACCATGCACGCATATATTGTGTAATAAATCTATGAAAATTATTATTGTGAAACCCAACTGAAATTTTACAATTAATATAACGTTATTGCATCACCTAACTTGATAGGAAACATTCCTCCAATAATCTTCTACGTACATGGATAGATAAATGAAAAGCATAAAGTAAATAAAAACGATAATCGGGTTTCGAACACGGGACACAAAAGAGACATCCTGCGATGTTAGCCACTACGCCAGGCGTTCGGCTGATCACATCACGCGCTACAGTGTCATGTACATTATGCGGAGGACTTTGACGGTCATTTTCTCAGAAACTGCCGAATGTCTACGGATAAACCGACACACGTGTTATCCTATTTTAACACAGAGCGATATTTCTGGGAAATCGGGTTATCGCACTTGCCGTGCTCTCCTCGTTACTGTAATGTTCATTTGCAGTAACGATTACTGCTTCTTTCAAAGAAAATTTTCATGCGTCGAGAATGAATCATACTAGGGTAGAAATAAAGAGAAAAGTGAAAACAACGTTTAGTGTCCACGGTAAACCCGGGCTTGCGGTGGGTCTGACAGGGTAAGTTTACGATGGATGCGTTTTTCCAGCTTGTGTGTCATAAACTAATAGTAGGTGGGTGGCTGGCTTTTGGAAACATCCAAGAGCCACTTAAGTGTGTGCCGTATGAGACCAAAGGACATAGGAAGAACTAAAGGAAATTTTAATCCAGGAGCAATTGTCAAATTATCGTTGACATTGTTTCTAATGTTTCGACGAGATACTATTGCTTATTTGTTTCAGTCGCAACCTGTTTCCACAGTTAAAGACCATCTTCAGTTAGGCAGTAGCATTGTAAATTGTCATATTCGCCATCGTATGTTAATGCGTCGACGACTACGTGTTAGTTTCTAAGCAAACATTTGAGCTCTGAATATGTCCTTTATCAATTGAAATGGTCTGAATCAAATATACCACTGAGAGGGATGGTACCATTTTTAGCATATTGGCTTTGCATTCGGGAGAACGACGATTCAAATCTCCGTTCAGCTGTCCAGATTCAGGTTTTCCGTGATTTCCCAAAATCGTTGAAGGCAAATGCGGATGGTTTCTTTCAAAGGAAGCGGTCTGTTTCCTTCCCCACCTCTTGCTAATCAGAGCTTGTGCTTCATCTCTAATGGCTGGTTCAAATGGCTCTGAGCACTATGGGACTTAACATCTATGGTCATCAGTCCCCTAGAACTTAGAACTAATTAAACCTAACTAACCTAAGGACATCACACAACACCCAGCCATCACGAGGCAGAGAAAATCCCTGACCCCGCCGGGAATCGAACCCGGGAACCCGGGCGTGGGAAGCGAGAACGCTACCGCACGTCCACGAGATGCGGGCCATCTCTAATGATCTAGTTCTCGATGGGGCGTTAAACTCCTCCCTTCCTCCACATATACACTCTCGCAGTAGTGACTGAAACAAATAACCAGTTAGAAGAGGCATTGGCGGAAATTTACCATTTTGAAGTCCATATTGTGCGAATTTGTCAATACGTGAGCAGACGTATTACCGTGATGTTAGATCTCAACTGTTAAAGTACGTTCCATCTTTTTGTATTAGTAATTCCAGCCAACCAGAAAGTTGCACAATCTCCAAACAATGTTTGGGCTTACAGTTGGTCGTTGTTTTATTCATCCCACGATTTTTCGACAGGACAACCGCCCGTCAAATTCAAGTGAGCCATCGAAGACTGAAAAAGACTTTTTTTAATTTTCTTTATTGTTATTTCAGTTCCCCGTAAGGAGGGCCGGCTGGCATCGCGTAACAACCACTCTTCAGCGAGAAGCACTCCGTGGAAGGATTGTGTGAGGTGGGGCGTTTTGATTGGGATTGGATTAGGGAGGATTTCATTGCTAGGGAGTGAGAGATGGTTAAAATAGCGGCCGGAGTGGTTGGATAAGCCGTGAAGGTGTATGGAATGTGGAATATGCATGTTATGGCGCAACAGGAAACCTAAATTGCATGTTAGTGTGTGGGAAATCGGTTTTCTGGGACTGGGTTTTGCGATTAATGTTACAGATCTATAAGTGTTCTAGGAAGAGAACAATGTTTGGGCAGTGGATGAGTTGGTACAAGATACGAGTTGAGGTAGCTAGGTGGATGTAGAAAACGAGGTTGAGTGCATGGCTTTGCAGAATTTAGCGACGCGGAGGTACAGGCAAGTCTGTCGTAGGTTTGGATGGGGCAGATCAGGGATTTATAAGTGAGGTTAACGGTAGCAGGATGTACATTGATATGCAATGCAGCGTTCTTTCACAGTGCGTGTGGTCTGTGCTATGTAAGCCACACCGCATAGACAAAATGTTTTCTAAATTGAGGCCTGCCACGCAAGAAGTTCTATTGCAATGACCACAAAAGGTCTCCAGTATTAGTCTGAACGGAAAATCACATCCACCTGCAATTTACAGATAATTTTCGTTACTTTAAACGAAATATTGCTCACAAAAGGAAGAAAAGCTAAAGATTTTGACAGCATGTTCTCCTCTTTATCTTTCTGATTCTTGGTTTTAACTAAAAGTGCATTGTTGATCTGCTCTATGAAATATCAATTTCTGCCCCCCTAAAGACAGTGGTCAGAGATAATGGATATAACACCCAGCAGGTTAACATAGCACTGTCAGAAAAAACCATGAATCAGAAAGTGAATAAAGAGGAGAATATGCTGGTAAGAATTATAACTTTTCTTTCTTCTGAGGGCAACATTTCGGCTGTAACAGGGAGAATTGTCTGTAAGTTTCAGATGAAAGTGATTTTCCGTTCACCATCTAAGATTGCAGGCCTTTCGGAAACAGTTAAGGACGACTTGTTTCTGGGGAATGCCGGTGTTTACAAAAATTCACAAGCTGTACCATAATACCCGGTTATTATTTTAACCTTTGTTAGGTCAACGATATTATGGGGCCGGCCTTGGTGTCCGAGTGGTTCTAGGCGCTACAGTCTGGAACCGGGAGACCGCTACGGTCGCAGGTTTGTCCTGCCTCGGGCATGGATGTGTGTGATGTCCTTAGGTTAGTTAGGTTCAAGTAGTTCTAAGTTCTAGGCGCCTGATGACCTCAGAACTTAAGTCTCATAGTGCTCAGAGCTATTTGAACCATTTTTGATATTAGGGGAGACACAAAAACAGTCGCCCACACTTTTCACGGTGACAATATTATTTTCACTTGTTTTTCAGCGCACTTTAGTTTTTCCTGACCACAATCTTGATTGCAGCTTAGTTCCATTGGTACAATGACGGTGCAGATATCTTTTAATAATATATACCTAAATTCCAAAGCCGATGACGAAATTTCGTTCGTAAATGTAAAAACTACTCCAGGATGAGGTGTTAGGTTTTTTCCTACATACTGCCTGCTACCTACGAGGCAGTATAGGGCGCAGTCTGTGATCCTGACACATCTGATTACCATGTCGCTTATCTCTCCTGCCATTATTGCCAGTAGGTGACTCTTGATGACGCCGCAGCTTCTTTAGTCGAGCAACTCCTAACTTTGGTTTGTCGAGGCTGAGTTGACCCCCTACCAGACATCCCCACCGCAGAAAAATCTGAAGATGTATCTGGAATCGAACCTGCTAACCATTCTGTGACGAAGGCGCTCATCGGCGGAGATTGAATCCGCTCTCATGCAACACCGCTCTTTCGCATTCTGCTTCCTCACGCGCAGAGCTATATTCTGTCTGTACTCGTACATACGCCCTCGTATGGATTAGTCGAACGAAATGAGACTCTATAATAGGCCGGATCACAGCAACCTACGGAGATTTTAGTCTCGAATGAATCGTTCTTAAGCAAGAATAAAAAGTACTTCTTATTGTCCGATGACACCAGAATATCCGGGAGGTTAGTTTTGGTTGTAAAATTGGAGCATTTAATCTCCTCGATAATATTCTCGGTGAAATTTCTGCCTAATTACCAGCTTGCTATAAACTAAAAGAAAGGGATTATTCTCTCTAAATTGCTGCGATTAGCCCACGCCTGCTTTCGTGGTAGAGAATTAAATGCAAGAAGAAAATGGTATTCCATTTAGCTCTTTGATTGAAACAGTGAATACTCACTGCTAAGGTTCGTCCGGTTGTAACGTGAAATATCTGCAGTATACGATTTACAGTCAACCACATGTGATCCAGAAAATACAGCGACCAAATTTATATTCCACTTTACACAGTAAGTGGTGAGAAACATAAATATGTTCTAACCCGCTTACTGACTGGTTTGTCACGAATGTGTGTACAGGGTGCTACCGTGACATGCTTGTCAAGTTACCCTCACGTCTAGATCGTTACTAAAATAAGAAAGTCCTACAGTTAGATTTCAGTGTCTGAACCCCCAGTGAAAAAAACACAGTTAAAAACCCTTGCTGTAATAAGTTCGCGATGAGACGATGTTTCTAAGCTGAATATTTCAGATTCATAGCAATGTTTCCGAGTTTCTACACTTTGATTTCTGGATGGCGTGTATACATGTCCCTGCTATTACACAAGATTTATCGCTGTAAAGTATTTTAACTTGCATCACTTCAGTGCTTTCTTTTGTCGTTAATGCAGTTTCAGTAGTACAGCTATCCAAAGATTTACAAAGTGTCATGTCCGTTTATTTTATCTATCTATCCCGCATTCACGCCTTGCACTAGCATCATATTGACTACTGCAGCCTATAAATTATCCTGTACGTGTTTCATTTTAAATTCGCTTCGCACACTGCAGATATTTCATGTTGCTACAGGAGCATTATGTGCGAGGCATGACTGTAATATTAGAGTAGGGCTTACGTAATATTTTAGGTCATCACGGTTCATCTACATCACTAGACGACTAAAATAATCTCAAGGCCAAACGCTCAGTAGCGGGTTGCCAATATGACGCTTCCAACAGCAAGAGAAATTTGATATTCAGTATTCATTACACTTACTGACCGAGTTTAAAGATTTAAAATGCAGTTATAATCCACACATCAAACTTTCGTGAATGGTTTAACACAAAAGTCAAATATTAAACATAAGAACATGGACGGGGCACAACCCTAGCGAAAATGCTGCAAATGGGGAAATTCGTCCCTTAGACAAAGGGAAGATAATTACTACGCAGAGTCTGGGAACGAATATCTCGAATATTCACGTGCTACTATCGTAAGCATCTACGGTAAGAGATACAAGGACAGTGAAGCCACCACTAGGTGCTAAATGATTGGGCTTCAACGGCTCTTCACAGAGTGTGGGGTTGGGGTTCTTGTCTGCTCTGTGAAGTAGGATATATGGTGATCTGTGACTTCTCTGCCGAAAGAGCACAATGCTGGTGCACGCACTGCGTTTCAGAGCACGCCGTTCATCGTACATTTTTGAAAACGGAGATCAACAGCAGACCACTCCTACGTGCTCACATGTTGACCCAACGACATCGTCAACTACAACTTCAGTGGGCACGAGACCATTGGGATCCGGCCGTCGACCAAGGGGAACATGTCGGCTCTTTGGGTGAATCACATTTTTGTTACACTAGGTCGATGGTCGTCTCCACAAACACCGTCATAGAGGTGAACGACAGCTTGAAATGTGCCGAGCGCCAAGGACGCAGGCTGGTCGGAGCAGTATTCTGCAATGGGAGACATCCTCCTGCACTTGCATGGGACCTGTCACGTGCGCTGATAGCTGCAAACCACCAACATCCCTTCATGCTTGATGTCTTCCCCGAAGGCAATGTCATGTTTCAGCAACGTAATAGTATGTGTCTCGGAGCCAGAACAGTGCTACAGTGGTTTGAGGAGCCACATAGTGGACAACGGTTGCTGTCTCGGCGAGCAAATTCGCGTGGTGTAAATCTTATGGAAGCTATATGGGTCACTATCGGGCGCCATCACTACGTACGCAAATCAGCAGCCCGTTGTTTACGCGAATTACATGACCTGCGCATAGACATCTAATGCCATATACCTCCGCAAACTTAGCAACAATCTGACGGATCCCTGATACGTAGGCCGGCCGTTGTGACTGAGCGGTTCTCGGCGCTTCAGTCTGGAACCGCGTGGCCATTCCGGTCGCAGGTTCGAATCCATCCTCGGGCATGGACGTGTGTAATGTCCTTAGGTAGTTAGGTTTAAGTAGTTCTAAGTTCTAGGGAACTGATGACCTCAGATATTAAGTCCCATAGTGCTCAGAAGCATTTGAACCCTGATACGTAGAATCAGTTATAGATTTCGTTCCAAAGACGGACTAACAAGCTATTAAGCAGGTGGTATAATGTTTTGGCTCGTAAGTGTATATCCTACACTGTGCTCGGTTTTGCTTTTGACTTTTTCATTCATCTAAAGATGAATAGTCCGAAACAAACATATTAAATTTACAGAATGAGATTTTCACTCTGCAGCGGAGTTTCATATTAAATTTAGTTAGGGGTTTCTGTCTTTAACCATAAATGTTTTTCATGCTTAACGTTAAAATATTTAGCAACCTAACTCCTTTGTATTGAGAGTTTAAAACTATTTAATACATTGAAGTTCGTCTCTTTAAAAATTTACTAGTGTTATCCGTTTTGGAGACACCTGTACTGCTACTGAGCCGATATTCTTGTTGTATGTCTCGAAAAGTAGGAGGAAAAAAAATTTGATCATGCATTCCTTGGAGTGGACGCTATAGATGTTGTTTCTCTGAATCTTCTATCCAGCCGAGAAGCTGCTGGCTGCAAACCTCGCCGTCTTTTATCATCGCTTGAGGTCGATTATAGATTCGTCTTTTTCTTTGGTTTTTCTCTTATTCGGGGAAGAGGTCTCAGGTCTCCGTCATTTCCTGCCTTTTCTAGTAAAGCTTTTACTCCTTTTCTTTCTTCGCTGACATTCTTCTCTTTTGTTGATATGATTTTAGGATACTGAACTTTTCCGTTTGTTTCGCTACAAGTGCCTGTATGGGATGGTTAACTACGCGTAGGCCGGTCGCGGTGGTCTAGCGGTTCTGGCGCTGCAGTCCGGAACCGCGGGACTGCTACAGTCGCAGGTTCGAATCCTGCCTCGGGCAAGGGGGTGTGTGATGTCCTTAGGTTAGTTAGGTTTAAGTAGTTCTAAGTTCTAGGGGACTTATGACCTAAGATGTTGAGTCCCATAGTGCTCAGAGCCATTTGAACCATTTTTGAACTACGCGTAGCTCAGGATTTCTTCGTTTTCTCGGATATTTTTTCTAGCCGATCCTGGCAGCTGGGTGTGGAACCACTTTCACTTCCGTGGATCTTGTTTGACTATCGGTAGTTAGAGGAACAACTCATCTATCTTGGCTACTTCTGTTCTCTCAGGGCTCTCTAGTTGATTTTTCTTGTTTTATGATCCTGCGCTAATATTACTGCTGGCAGTAGTTTTCTAAGTGGGAGCTTTCACGGTCTGCTAACAGTAATTTCTTCTGCTTATTCATTCCAGATTATTTTGCAGAAGTTTATTCACAGTTACCTTACGTACAAAAATAGAGGCACTGGCAGACACAGCGGTTCCTCGCACTACGACCAGTGCACTGCAGTGAACGAACGTGGGTACCGGCGGTTCCTAGTGGGAGAAGTAGAGGTCAAGTATTACGCAAATGGTCGCACGATCCTGATGCAGAATAGGTCTGCGGCTGAATGCTACAAGATACAAAACCTCGGGTTCCAAATGATGAAAAAGGATGGAACCTGCTTTCGGAAATCGATTCTAAAGTTTCTTACGCCACAACAGATATGGAATCTATTCGTGGAGGATCAATTGCTATTTGTCACACTCAATACATTCTCACTGCCACACAATGTCTGATTTATTTGCTCACTTGGAGATTCAACAGGCAGGTTACAGCCAGAGCATTATGATCACTTATCTACTAGCTTGCATGTCCACTATTGACAACAGCGGCTTCGCGACGTGGCATGGAGCCAATGAGGCCTTGGTAGGTGCTCGAGGGCGTTAACACCACAACTGCAAACAAAAGTCACCAACTTCCCGTAAATTCCACGGAAGGGCGATGAGCTCTGACGCCACGCCAGTAACTTCCTAGATCTGTTCGATTTGGTTCCGATCTGCTGAGCTGGGATCCCAGTACATCAACTGGAACTGTGTTCCTCGAACCACTTCATCACACTGCGCGTTATCTTGTTGAAAAGTGCCACTGCCGCTGGAAAAGATGATCGTCATGAAGGGATGTACGTGGTCTGCATCCAGTGTATGATACTGCTTGGCCTCCATGGTGGGTTCCACGACCTCCAGTGGACCCATGAATGCCCACATGAATGTTCCCCATAGCATAATTACGAGCTGCCGCCAGCTTGCCTCACGACGTACACGTGACAAGAAGCTGTTCTCCGGAAGAACACGTATTCGCACGCTCCCATCGGCATAACAAGGAAGGTATTGGGATTCACCAGACAATGCAACGCTCTGCCACTGCGCCAACGCCCTACGCCGATGATCACGTGCCAGTTTCAGTTGTAGTTGTCCATGTCGTGGTGTTAATATTGGCACATGCATGCATTGTCGGCTGTGGAGGCCCATCATTAGCAGCGTTCGGTGCAGTGGTTGTTGAGACACACTGGTACCCTGCCCAGCATTTAAGTGTGATGGTAGTTCCGCCACAGTTTGCCGCCTGTCCTGCTTCACCAGTATGCGCGGCGTACGACGTCCGATTTCTGTAACGAGAGGTGGAGGCCCAACTCCACGACGTGGGGACTTGGTTTCACCTAGGTTTCACCACATGTTGCAGACACTCATCACAGGACTTGCGACCGAACCGCCGAATCTTTCCATCAGTAAATGGGGTATGTTCTCAACTGACTCGGTTGTTTTAACCCCCTCCACTGACGGAATTACCCGCTTCCTAATTCCATATGTATAAAACCAATACGGACTTGTAGCTGTCACGCCTTTGCGCTTACTGCTACGTATTTTAACTGTAAATAGCTCAGTCCTAATGGTAAGAGGTAGTAGTGAATTCACGTTGTTAATATTTGAATACAGCACAGCTGCCACAACCTCAGCTCACTTTCACTCCACTCCTACCCTCGCCATTGCACCACATTAACTAGTTGCTACGTGGACCTTGCTAAATTCACTTGCATATAAATTTTTGACCATTACTCGCCAGTATTTAGCTAATGATTAGTACACTCCTAACCGGACTATTTCCCTAAGAGCTGTGATGATTAAACGGGTTCGATTCATGGCCTACAGCGCCCTACAGTTCACACGGTAACACTGCCTACCTGACCCAATTAACTTGGTAGTGAGCTTATGTATCCAATCACCACTGCTAGCAGCAGTGGATAATCCTATCAGCACGACGAGAGCAGCAGACTTACCGTCGAATCCTCCTGAAAATACTTATAACTACGGTCGCCAGCTCTGAAGGAGCAAAAGAATAAATCAATTTTTGGCTCGTTGCAAAGTGAAATGGCTTGAGTTGAACTTAAACTTAATTCTGAATATTACTATTTCTGATCATTCTAGATGATTCTACAAAGCTAATACTCTCTCAATTTCTGTGAGTTGGCTTGGTAATTACTACCAAGACAGTTTATGCAACTTGGGTTAACAAAATTCTATCCTTCAACTTATTTAATGATTTTGGATATTACTCTTTGGACAATTGATACAGAATTAGTTAAGTGACTTTGCTTGAAAGGTTACTCAGAAAAATTTAACTATAAATAGGCAACTCATTCTGGTGTGACCATTGCTCTTTTCAACATCTTTATACGCTAAAGTATTCTACAACCAAAAGAATTGTAAATGAAAGAGGCGATGGTGGCCTCAGTCTGATTTCACTATACTATGTTTGAGGTTACTACACTTTACAATGAACAACATGCGTCGTAATTTTACTCATTACTATATTCTGTCCTCTGCACTTGCATAAAAGAAAACTGGTATTCTCCTTTTACATGTATACAAAGTTCGACTTAACAATTGCAAGCAGTCTTGCCTTGGGTAGACGTGTCGGTGCTGGTGGTGAGATGCATGTGGCTAACGCTGCTCTTCACGCCTCATGCCCTTAATGGTGGCTGGAACTACGAGCTGTAGCACTCGTATAAGCTACTGCACGTCCGCCATAAAATCTGGGCGCAGGAACTCTTACAATCAGCCCCAGTGGCATAGAGGCGGCTTCAACAACCATTCGTCGCGTTTCACTCCAAAAACGGCGACGATATTCGCCTCTTCTCTGTTGCACAATCACTTTTGCGTGAGCACAGTTACGCACATCCGATCACGTCAACACTCCCCAGGCCATTTCATTGTTCAGTCCCTGTGTCTCCAGCTACCCCTAGCCACACTCGTATCACCAAGAGTGGGGGCGTTCCCCTACCACCTTTTTACCGAAATCATTTAGTATTTAAGAATATTTATATTTATTACCCTGGAGTTCATACCAGTCATAATGATTTACTACTAGCGCTTTACAACATTAAATTATACAGTAATAACTTGTAATTACCAAGAAAAAGAATACATTTGACTCCGAGAGCTTAGTGCATTGTCTGGCAGGTAGCGCTAATTCCCAGTTTCGCCAATAGATGGCATCAGGGTTCACTACCTGGCAGTCTCACACAAGCGCGCCCGTTTCCGACGCGCGGGCTCCAAATTACTGTCAGCCCACCATCATTTCAGTTCCGTTACAAACTCATCGAACAGCCAACAAGTCATGCAGTTCCCAAAACTTCCGGACCATCACGATCTGCCCTCGGTCACACTCAGACAGATCGCGCGCCTTCCCCATTACACACATGGACAGCACGGCCTCTGATGCTATATTCACAGCGCGTCTATCTGACGAGCAGTTATTCCTCGCCAGGTGACGCTGTTAGGGCCTGGACGGGTTTATATCGATAGTAAGTCGATGGTCATAATGTTCTGGTTTACCCATGTTCATATACCCCATTCAGCGGGCTGCATTACTACACTCCTGGAAATAGAAAAAAGGACACATTGACACCGGTGTGTCAGACCCACCATACTTGCTCCGGACACTGCGAGAGGGCTGTACAAGCAATGATCACACGCACGGCACAGCGGACACACCAGGAACCGCGGTGTTGGCCGTCGAATGGCGCTAGCTGCGCAGCATTTGTGCACCGCCGCCGTCAGTGTCAGCCAGTTTGCCGTGGCATACGGAGCTCCATCGCAGTCTTTAACACTGGTAGCATGCCGCGACAGCGTGGACGTGAACCGTATGTGCAGTTGACGGACTTTGAGCGAGGGCGTATAGTGGGCATGCGGGAGGCCGGGTGGACGTACCGCCGAATTGCTCAACACGTGGGGCTTGAGGTCTCCACAGTACATCGATGTTGTCGCCAGTGGTCGGCGGAAGGTGCACGTGCCCGTCGACCTGGGACCGGACCGCAGCGACGCACGGATGCACGCCAAGACCGTAGGATCCTACGCAGTGCCGTAGGGGACCGCACCGCCACTTCCCAGCAAATTAGGGACACTGTTGCTCCTGGGGTATCGGCGAGGACCATTCGCAACCGTCTCCATGAAGCTGGGCTACGGTCCCGCACACCGTTAGGCCGTCTTCCGCTCACGCCCCAACATCGTGCAGCCCGCCTCCAGTGGTGTCGCGACAGGCGTGAATGGAGGGACGAATGGAGACGTGTCGTCTTCAGCGATGAGAGTCGCTTCTGCCTTGATGCCAATGATGGTCGTATGCGTGTTTGGCGCCGTGCAGGTGAGCGCCACAATCAGGACTGCATACGACCGAGGCACACAGGGCCAACACCCGGCATCATGGTGTGGGGAGCGATCTCCTACACTGGCCGTACACCACTGGTGATCGTCGAGGGGACACTGAATAGTGCACAGTACATCCAAACCGTCATCGAACCCATCGTTCTACCATTCCTAGACCGGCAAGGGAACTTGCTGTTCCAACAGGACAATGCACGTCCGCATGTATCCCGTGCCACCCAACGTGCTCTAGAAGGTGTAAGTCAACTACCCTGGCCAGCAAGATCTCCGGATCTGTCCCCCATTGAGCATGTTTGGGACTGGATGAAGCGTCGTCTCACGCGGTCTGCACGTCCAGCACGAACGCTGGTCCAACTGAGGCGCCAGGTGGAAATGGCATGGCAAGCCGTTCCACAGGACTACATCCAGCATCTCTATGATCGTCTCCATGGGAGATTAGCAGCCTGCATTGCTGCGAAAGGTGGATATACACCGTACTAGTGCCACATTGTGCATGCTCTGTTGCCTGTGTCTATGTGCCTGTGGTTCTGTCAGTGTGATCATGTGATGTATCTGACCCCAGGAATGTGTCAATAAAGTTTCCCCTTCCTGGGACAATGAATTCACGGTGTTCTTATTTCAATTTCCAGGAGTGTACACCACTGACGCTTTCGCGATCATGTCTAAAATATCTAACGCCTCTAGTCTCTGATACTATTCGTTCGCATATAGTACTACCATTCAGATAAAAGAAAGACGGTTAAGTACAAGGGCCAACTGAATTTCAAATATCTCCGATTCCAGAAATTTATTCAATAGTGATTCATTCATGAATTCCAACAGCAGATATACGCTGGTGGCTCCTGTCTAAGCAACACTGCAGCATATCTACACGACTAATAGCAGGCATTTTCAAAACTTTCTTCAACCACCAAACAGTAAGGTCTCATATAGTAGCGCACAGCCCGCGTTGCCTGCTGCCAGGGAGTTGCGCCACCCAGCCGCCACATGCAGAATTGGGAGAATGAGATCCCGGAAAAATGTAGCCACCATCATGTAGTGGATTACATTCGGGATGAATCTTTCGTTCTGTAGTGCAAACTGTACTCGCTTGAAAATTCCTGCCAGATTAGAACTATATGCCAGACTGGTGCTCGAACCCAAATCCTTGCCTTCCAGAGGCACTGCTCGTAACACTTTTTTTTTAAGTCCTCCAAATGCATCATAAGTTTATAAGCGATAAAACATAACACTTCATGATAGACATCTGCAAATAATTGTCATATCATTCCAGTTAATCATGAAGTTGATAAGTGTTCAGAAAACTGAGAATTTACTGAAAGATTCTGTTATGTATAAGGGAACAACAAAAACTTAAAATACCAGACACATAGTAGAAGAACAAGAAGATATTTTATAATATTAATGCTCTAGTTGCACTTTTACCTTGAAACATACGGTTCTTTCATTATTTTGGGTAATAAAAGAATTATATATTCACAGTGAGCGCAATGAATCAAAATGATTTGTGTATAAAAAATCTTTTTTATCTCGCAAATGTTTCATAGAAGTTACATACCTGAAAAAGTGTTATGAAAATTTACAAAATCTGAAAGACGGCATACTTCAGTTTGCTGAAATTACAAATGTTAGTTAAAACGGTGTGACAAATGGTGGGAATCATAATAGGAAGTAGCCATAAGCCAAAACGTCAAGTGTGTATCAGCTTAGGAGATAGGAACTGAAGATCACCTGGCCTATTTTGAAGAGCGTTTTTATATCTTTATAGCATTTTCGTAGACCATTCAAATTATAGTTACACTGAAATACACCGAAGCAGACGTTTATTGTAAAGTATTAATATATATCCTTCAAGACCAGACTGTAGGAACTTTTAACATTCTTTCATCCACATATGTGGTGAAACTCAGAGGTATAACCTGCCACATCTGTACGGTATTGTTACTAGCTTCGTCCGATGAGATTTGTCTTGGCGATGACATTGGATATTTATTACTTGTTAATTGTTTCTCAGTTTTAAATAATTAGCCCTTTTCTATATTTTGTTTTCTCCCCCTGCATCTTTTCTTCATCTGCCTGCTCATTTCCATTGTTCTTCAAAGCAGCACAAAACAGTATCGTTTGCGCTTCTCCAGCAACTGTGCCATGAATCTCCAAAAAAAACTTCATAAAAGCCGCATAAATAACGTTAGAAAGAGTTTTTACATTTTACAGGCGATTCATAAATGCTTTTTTGCAACGAGATGTATTTGTGTAACCAGTGCCCAGTGACAGCAGGCATATACAGTCTGTCATCTTGGAGCTGACACCTAGTAGTTTTAAAACGTTTTTCCTTCTTTCTTCATAAGATAGTAGTTTAATCATACTCACACATTTGCATGCGTCCAATTTATGGATCATATGTGCCGACCTGTGACTGAAGCCATCTCTATACCCGAATACAACTGTTTCTAGAGCACCAGGGCAGATGAGCCACCAGCTGCTTTACATCAGAAAAACCACACTTAGCACCGTCAATAGCTGCAATTTCCTCGCCATACAATGTACGAAATTTCTGAAAGTAATTCCTTTAATGTGGTCGTCTGATGAACAAACCAACGGAAGCATTGTAGCTAGTGGCTTCTGGCAACAAAGCATTACACCATAACATTTTCTAGCTACTTTCTCTAACGTAGTATTACGTCGACCACAGCGATTACAGCCCCCCCTTTGAAACTAGTGTCCACTCTAAAATATTTACTGAGAAGCATTTCTTGCTGTTCACGTATTTTAAATTTCTCTTCGCCTTCACTAAGAGTCACCAAGTCTCCACCTGAGTGAGAGAGCATTTCTTTTTCCTCATTGAGAAAACTCTTCACGCAAATCACCTAGCAAAACGGAGCAGTTTTGAAATGGTGTGATTTGTTTTGCAGCATTGTACAGTATAGAGTTATCTGTTTGTTTTAACATCTAATATCTTCTGCGTAAGAAGATTCCCCACCACTCACCAATTCCAATCTCTTCTCTTGCGCTATATTCCGTATAATGACTCTTCTAGAAGTATCATCATAACTAGTTTCTAACGTGACACTAAACTAACGCTTTAAGCATAGCAATAGCAAAAGCCTATCAGACCAACTGAGCTAATGAAGCCCGACTCACGAGCTACCTTTGCAGTTTCGTATCTGACGGTATGCTTCTCCATTTGAGTTCACTTTGTAAGAGTATTAAGGTTCGTGACCCAGTCCAGTACGCAATCTTAATATGTCCTGAAAAAGTTACAATAGTGAACTATAGTGACGGAAAGAAATATTGCAAAACCAAGGTGGAGTTGTGCGACATAAATGGAAGTGTAGGTGTGTTTCTGAAAGATGATGTCCATTCAAATTTCTCACCAGTCACGTTACATTTAAGATGCAAATGCAGGTTCCTTTAAACACACTCTATAATGGTCGTAAGCGTTAAGTGACGTTTTAGACTGGACGTGGCGAGTTTATGTTGGTCAAGAATGCCTTTAAGGCGAGAAAGAAGCCATTGTCAACATCTCACTGAATTTGAATGAGGTTGTGTAATAGAGCGACGAGAAGCTGGACGTTCCTTCTGCAAAATTGCAAGAAAGACTTGGCAGCAAGTACATGATTTCTGGCAGAGGTGGTCGCGAGGCTGTACGGTCGCAAGAAGGCCAGACTCCGGACGGCCACGTGGCACTTTCGAGAAGGCAGTTTATCGTGTTTGGCGTATGCCTCTGACGCATTGTGCTGCGTTTGCAGCAGCCATTTGAGCAGCAGTTGGTACCACGGTTAAAAATCGGTTACATCAAGGACACTTCTGACCGAGACGTCCACTGGCTTGTATTCCACTGACTCCAGACCACTGTCTTTGCGACTTCTGTGAAGTCAAGTGAGAGCTCATTGGAGAGGAGTACGGAGGGCTGTTGTGTATCTGCTGAAACTTGGTTCTGCCTCGATGGCAGTGATGTCCGTATATCGATTAGGTTCAGATGATTCAAATGGCTCTGAGCACTATGGGACTTAACTTCTGAGGTGATCAGTCCTCTAGAACTTAGAACTACTTAAACCTTACGAACCTAAGGACATCACACACATCCATGCCCGAGGTACGATTCGAACCTGCGACCGTAGCGGTCGCGCGGTTCCAGACTGTAGCGCCTAGAACCTCTCGGCCACCTCGGCCGGCTGTGGATTAGGAGGAGGTTCGAGTCCTCCCTCGGACATGGGAGTGTGTGTTTGTCCTTCGGATAATTTAGGTTAAGTAGTGTGTAAGCTTAGGGACTGATGACCTTAGCAGTTAAGTCCCATAATATTTCACGCACTTTTGAAAATTTGATTAGGAGGAGGCCAGTTAAGGACCTGCAAACAACGTGTTAGCATGCTAGGCGCACTGGACATACACCTGTGTTCGACTTCGTATAACGCAGGACCACTCTCGTGGTTATAGCTCTCACCCTTACTGCGAATTTGTGCTTCGAACTATTGCACTGCCATTCATGAAGAGTGTTGCGAAGTGTGTTCTCCAACAGGATAACACTGACTGACACACCGATGTTGTAGCCCAACATGCTTTCCAGAGTGTCGACGTATTGCTTTGGCCTGCTCGATCACCAGACCTGCGCCCAGTAGAGGAAATATGGGATGTGCAACATTACGAGTATTTAGGCAAGCTAATCAGCTGTTGAGAATTGCTATGAGGTAAGGTGTATTTGATGTAAGGTTGAAGGGCGATAGCGGGCCTGAGACTCAAGACGGACAGCAGAAGCCGCTCCAGGCCAGTCTCGGACGAAGCCTGGATGTGGAGGAGGAATCTCAGAAGAATGAGATGCACAATAGTCACTTGCTTAGCAGAATGTGGAACGACCAGCAATTTAGGACTCTGAGACAAGCTGAAAGTCGGCGTCTTACAGTTCTTTCAGGGTGTATAATAATTAACAGTCAAGCACTAAATGCAAATCTGAAAACACCAGCGATTCCAGAAAAATGAGGCGCACCCAATTAAACAACAATGATATCAGTATCTTGAAAACAACAAAAGTTAAAATAGTTTCACAGGTGACCTCTGAATTAACGACTTTTAATACCTTCATGTAAATTCAACAAACGATATCTCAGAAGATAGCAGAGGACTGTAGCTATCATTCCTGAAATCTACCTATCTGTATTTACTTATTGATTTACGTCGTCCTTTCCATCGTTTTCAATGTGTAAATGTTTGTCAGAACATCATATTTTCCACGTTTGCACAGCCAATGACTACAGCATCAACACGTTATATTTTGTCAGTTGTGTTTTTGTTTAATGAACAGTTTACAATTTTGCCAGTAATTTTATTTAAATGTTGATAGCAAGTGATATTACAACAATTGCGCTAATTTCTAAGTGGTTGATCGCATATGTTAGCGGACACCATGATTGAATAGGGAACCAAAAGACCCCATAGATAACTGTTTAGAGAATACTTAAGGAAAATGGGTTGTCATTTATTCTGAGCACACCTGCGCAAAAATGCTGGCTTATTTATTTATAAACCAACTATTGCATATATTTATTAAAAAATAATGGGAATGTAGCCGAATGTTTATGAGATTTCTTTATTTCAGGATTGTTGTATTAGTTTATGCTAGGAAGTGGTGAACATGAATCAAACCATGTCTGTAGAGTATAAGGACGACGTGTTTTTGGTGCGGTTGGCCTTCAGCCAATAGAAAAGTTACTAGTACCGGAACATTGCGGAAGTAAAGTGGAGACTGGGACTTTCCGAGCGAAGAACTAAAGGGGAGCGACTCAGGACACTTTACGTAGAGTTCTTGAAGTAGACAGGCCTGCTTGAGGTTACGTGCGTGATTAGGTTGAACAGGTGTTTGATTCTGGGCAGTGAGCGTCTGCTGCCATGCTTTAATGTCTCAAGGACTTTATATTTTGGAGGTCTGAATGTGCTTCTAAGTAGGTATCTATTTTCTCTTGATTTACGGAACTGAGAATAGACAGAGTATGCTCTTTACATCAAGTGCTTTAATTTGTGAATCATCTTGTTGAACTCCGAACTATTTTGAGATGGTGAATCTTTCGTGTATTGTGATTATGAAGTAGACTTAGTTTTCACGTTTCTTTGCGATTCTGCTACCGCACTCCCAACGGTCGAAACGTAATGTTACTGCATCTGATAATGGCATTATCCGTCCATAATTTAACTGAGCAATGTAGGATAATTTTCTGTTTATTTGATATGTCCTTTCTTGAATAAACATTATTCAATATAATTCTCTGTCGTCTACATCACTTACAGAGATCTCTTCCGAACAACATGTTGCAAGGCATCCCGGGTATGCTCAATAATGTTCACGTCGTTTAACTTCCATTTTGTGTTTCATGTATTTAATTAATTCCAGCAGGATCCACAGACTATTATTCGCAGCGAATTAGCAGACATGCGTGTCACAGCCTATGACCACATCGAGCTATTCTTTTTAAATACACTCCTGGAAATTGGAATAAGAACACCGTGAATTCATTGTCCCAGGAAGGGGAAACTTTATTGACACATTCCTGGGGTCAGATACATCACATGATCACACTGACAGAACCACAGGCACATAGACACAGGCAACAGAGCATGCACAATGTCGGCACTAGTACAGTGTATATCCACCTTTCGCAGCAATGCAGGCTGCTATTCTCCCATGGAGACGGTTGCGAATGGTCCTCGCCGATACCCCAGGAGCAACAGTGTCCCAAATTTGCTGGGAAGTGGCGGTGCGGTCCCCTACGGCACTGCGTAGGATCCTACGGTCTTGGCGTGCATCCGTGCGTCGCTGCGGTCCGGTCCCAGGTCGACGGGCACGTGCACCTTCCACCGACCATTGGCGACAACATCGATGTACTGTGGAGACCTCACGCCCCACGTGTTGAGCAATTCGGCGGTACGTCCACCCGGCCTCCCGCATGCCCACTGTACGCCCTCGCTCAAAGTCCGTCAACTGCACATACGGTTCACGTCCACGCTGTCGCGGCATGCTACCAGTGTTAAAGACTGCGATGGAGCTCCATATGCCACGGCAAACTGGCTGACACTGACGGCGGCGGTGCACAAATGCTGCGCAGCTAGCGCCATTCGACGGCCAACACCGCGGTTCCTGGTGTGTCCGCTGTGCCGTGCGTGTGATCATTGCTTGTACAGCCCTCTCGCAGTGTCCGGAGCAAGTATGGTGGGTCTGACACACCGGTGTCAATGTGTTCTTTTTTCCATTTCCAGGAGTGTATAACCATGCATAGCCCATACCTGAGGTAAGGGTAACCACAGGTAAATACGCCACTGGTTTGCTAGTGTGGGATGCTGTTAGGAAGAGCAACTGCACAGCAGTAACCCTCAGATACTGTCGTAGACATCATCCGACGACAACTCCAGCGTCATCCACAAAAAGCGTCAACAGTCACTGTATTGGCCGCACTACTGCAATAGGCCTCTGTCGGCTGTTTAATGCAATGCATGCACATTTGCACGCTTGGATTCAACATTTAGCGGTTACACAGATTATTAGCGTACCAAAATTTCACATTTTCTGTGTCTTTTCACGTGCTTACCTTATCCTGTGATCTTGCAACGTTAATCACTTAAATAAGTCACGTAGACAAAAGTATCCCCAAATTTTCGTTACTCTACACTAATTTTTTTTTGGTCTTGCGACTATTTTACCTCGGTGCATTTACTGTGTAGCTCTAAGCGACACATCTTGGTGTCGGTGCATCATTGCCGCTAATGAGCGTCACCTTCCGGTGACTGAGGAGTGACGGGCAGGGAGCAAGCTTGGCAGTCAGTCGGTGTAGCCTCATGAGTAAGGACTCCTGGAATCGGTTACCGTCGGCTGTGACTGCCTAATTTGTAGAGCAGTTTGAGATGAATTCTGCTGGGTGTTAGGGTTCACCCTGGTCTTGGATCTTGAATTGCCACCCAGCTTCAATGGACTGCATTTGTTAGCGACACTAGGAAATCAGTTTTGAATGCCGAAATGCCAGGATGGCATATGATTGTGCATACATAGAGGTACGGGTATAATGTGGAAGCGTGTGAGTAATGTGAAAACGTCTAGTATCTGGCCTGCAGAGTGCTGCACTGTAGTGGGGCAGCCAGAAATTGCAATAGATCCTGTTAGTCACGGTAGAGGGTTAGAAGTCAGTTGAGCAACAGACGACGTGACAGTGATGCAATTTACTTTCGCGCATTTTCTAAACCTTTTCCGTGATAAGTTGTGCTATTAAATTTATCTATATACTTTGTAGTTATCTTTCTTTACGTCTGATAGCTTACAAAGTAGTTGCATAGAAGGTTTTAGCAGTCCTTTGTCAACCTTAAATGGATAGTTGCTTAATGTAATCTACCGAAATTTAAAATGGCCATTGTGTTGGTAATATGGAAGCATACATACGATGGCATTGTGGAAACGTTTCCACAATACCAACATCAAATACATTACTTGTAATACGTTTAGCGTCTGTTTCTAGATGCTGATCGGAAACCGAGAGCTATTGTGAAGAAGTGGGATGCTGAAAACATGATTAAAGCTATAATAGCCTCAAGGGAAAGGAGGTGGGGTTAAGAAGAGCAGTAAAAGCTTTCAGTGTACCTCAGACGACACTTCAAAGGTTTGTGCATAGTGATACGTCACCTGAAGAATGTATTTCTTTGAGACTTGGACGTAAGCTTGATGCTATGGAGAAACAGTTGGTACAGTATCTCATTGAAATGGATGAAACAGAAGGTCAACATTGTTGTCAAATACCTCATCAAATACGTGTGTGTCTCCAGAAGATATCATGCCTGTCCTTCCTCTAAAGAGGATGGTTTCCAACAGAGGTCGTAAGCCAGGTTCATCAGCTGTTTTGACATCTCCGCCTTATAAAACACGCCTTGAAGACTCCTTACTGAAGGGTAAACGGAAGCTTCCTAAGGCCTCTGCCAAAGGCAGGAAAAAACGTGAAGCTCCTCCCAGAAAACCGTGCAAAAAACGGCTTAAGTTATCTGAGGATTCAGATGAAGAGCCCAATGCAACAACTGTCTCTTCAAGCGAGTCACATTTGGATCTCGCAGTTGGGGAAGAAAAACCTACTGAAGAAGATGCAATTTTTATTTTTTTGTGAAGGCGCATTTTCCAAAGACATTCGGAGAGAATTGTGGATTAAGTGCGTAGTGTGTGAGGAGTGGATTCACTCTTTGTGTGCCGGAAATGAAGGAGATATTTATATGTGCGATTTTTGCAAGTGAACTTCGCTTATGAAGCATTTTTCTAATACAGGTGCGTTAAAAATATTTTTGTGTAATTTAAATTTAATATAAAATAAAATAGTTTCTAACATTTTCAATAGTTTTCGTTTGAAGTAGTCAGTTTCCCACAATTTTAAGGCGTTTCTACATTACCCGCACTTCTTGAAAAATTTGTGATTTGTTTTGCAAGCAGAAAACGTTTTTTTTATTTTAACATATTTAGTTTTTGTGTTTCATAATATTACATTTATTGCTGAAACATTATGAATTAGCTTTGGCTAATTTTTGAAGTTGAAAGAGAAGTAAACATTTCTTTTATACAGCAAAAACAAACTGGGTTTCCTCATTTACACCCCTTCCTCTACTTAAACGAGACTCCGTCCAAGATTAAACTGAAACGTCATGTCCATGAACTAAAATCATTAGGGTTAAACCAGGCTGGGTGTGGAATGTAGTTGTGGAGTGTAGTAGCATATAAGACTGAAATAGCATGTCACCTCTTAATACGTTCGGCCTGGTGTGAGTAGATTAACCTGAATAATATTTCTCAGCTCAGGGACACAGTCTTGAATTAATGAGTATGGTACCAAGCTTACTAGAGACGCGGGTACCTTTGTGGTGGCATTTGGTAATATAGCGCCCAACGTGTGTTTATATGCGGCACTGCTATGTTAATAAGCTTACTTTCCATTACGTGTTCTGGTATATTCTGATCGTAGACGATACTGTAAGCTGCCATGCGGTGCGGTGACAAATCGTGGTTCACCTCCTAATATCCCTGTCAGACTTCTCTTTCCCCGGAATAGAGCAGCAATTCGAAGAGGCATGGACTTAATAAGCGATTGGAAGCTCCCTAAGGCGGCAATAGGAAGGCGACGACACGCTCCGAAAACCCGTCTGCTTTGTGCGCCAATCGCTTCTCATCTTCACAGCTGCGCCAACGGACTGCCCTTTTGTATTTCGTGTAGGTGATACTACCCCATTTTAGTTATGCTTATCGGTATCCCATGACTTTTTGTCATCTCAGTGTACGTTCCCTCTATGCCATAGCTTGGAGTATAGTTTTAGTTCGATAAGCTATGTTTATCCTGTCAGTGCACTGTAATACATTGAAGCGCCAAAGAAACTGGTATCGGCATGCGAATTCAAATACGACGCGGTCGGAAACGCCTTTGTACACTACTGGCCACTAAAAATGCTACACCTCGAAGATGCCGTGCTACAGACGCGAAATTTAACAGACAGGAAGAAGATGCTGTGATATGCAAATGATTAGCTTTTCAAAACATTCACACAAGGTTGGCGCCTGTGGCGACACCTAAAACGTGCTGACATGAGGAAAGTTTCCAACCGACTTCTCATACACAAACAGCAGTTGGCCGGCGTTGCCTGGTGAAACGTTGTTGTGACGCCTAGTGTAAGAAGGAGAAATGCGTACCATCACGTTTCCGACTTTCATAAAGGTCGGATTGTAGATTATCTCGATTGCGGTTTATCGTATCGCGACATTGCTACTCACGTTGGTCGAGATCCAGTGACTGTTAACAGAATATGGAATCGGTGGGTTCAGAAGGGTAATACGGAACGCCATGCTGGATCCCAACGGCCTCGTATCACTAGCAGTCGAGATGACAGGCATCTTATCCGCATAGCTGTAACGGATCGAGCAGCCACGTGCGATCCCTGAGTCAACAGATGGGGACGTTTGCAAGACAACAAACATCTGCACGAACAGTTCGACAACGTTCGCAGCAGCATGGACTATCAGCTCGGAGACCATCGCTGCGGTTACCCTTGACGCTGCATCACAGGCAGTAGCGCCCGCGATGGTGTACTCAACGACGAACCTTGGTGAACGAATGGCAAAACGTCATTTTTTGTTACGACCCGTTGGATCCCTGCGAAACCCTACATTTCAGCAGGATAATGCACGACCGCATGTTGCAGGTCCTGTACGGGCCTTTCTGGATACAGAAAATGTTCGACTGCTGTCCTGGCCAACACATTCTCCAGATCTCTCACCACCTGAAAACGTACGGTCAATGGTGGCCGAGCAACTGGCTCGTCACAAAACGCCACTCACTACTCTTGATGAACTGTGGTACCGTGTTGAAGCTGCATGGACAGCTGTACATATACACACCACCCAAGCTCTGTTTGACTCAATGTCCAGGCGTATCAAGGCCGTTATTACGGCCTGAGGTGGTTGTTCTGGGTACAGATTTCTCAGGATCTATGCATCCAAATGCGTGAAAATGCAATCACATGTCAGTTCTAGTATAATATGTTTGTCGAATGAATACCCGTTTATCATTTGCATTTCTTCTTGGTGTAGATATTTTAATGACCAGTAGTGTAAGACAACAAGCATCTGGCGCAGTTGTTAGATCGGTTACTGCTGCTACAATGGCAGGTTATCAAGATTTAAGAGAGTTTGTGTGAGGTATTGTTGCCGGCGCACGAGCGATGGGACACAGGAATTCCGAGGTTGCGATGAAGTGGGTACTTTCCCGTACGACCATTTCAGAGTGTACCGAAAATATCAGGAACCTGATAAAACATAAGATCTCCGTCATTGCCGCGGCTGGAAAAAGATCTTGCAAGAACGGGACCAACGGCGACTGAAGAGAATTGTTCCACGAGACATAAGTGCAACCCTTCTGTAAATTGCTGCAGATTCCAATACTGGACCATGAACAGAAGTGTCAGCGAGTAATACATTCAACGAAACATCATCGATATGGGCTTTCGGAGCCGATGGCTGTCTCGTGTACCCTTGATGACTGCTCGGCCCAATGCCTTACGCCTCGGCTGGGCACCTCAACACCGACAATGAACTCGTGTTGCCTGGTCGGTAGAGTCACGTCTGAAGTTGAATCGAGCAGATGGACATGCATGGACATGGAGACAACGGCATGAATCTACATCTACATCTACATCTACGTCCATACTCCGCAAGCCACCTGACGGTGTGTGGCGGAGGGTACCTTCAGTACCTCTATCGGTTCTCCCTTCTATTCCAGTCTCGTATTGTTCGTGGAAAGAAGGATTGTCGGTATGCCTCTGTGTGGGCTCTAATCTCTCTGATTTTATCCTCATGGTCTCTTCGCGAGATATACGTAGGAGGGAGCAATATACTGCTTGACTCTTCGGTGAATGTATGTTCTCGAAACTTCAATAAATGCCCGTACCGAGCTACTGAGCGTCTCTCCTGCAGAGTCTTCCACTGGAGTTTATCTATCATCTCCGTAACGCTTTCGCGATTACTAAACGATCCTGTAACGAAGCGCGCTGCTCTCCGTTGGATCTTCTCTATCTCTTCTATCAACCCTATCTGGTACGGATCCCACACTGCTGAGCAGTATTCAAGCAGTGGGCGAACAAGAGTACTGTAACCTACTTCCTTTGTTTTCGGATTGCATTTCCTTAGGATTCTTCCAATGAATCTCAGTCTGGCATCTGCTTTACCGTCGATCAACATTATATGATCATTCCATTTTAAATCACTCCTAATGCGTACTCCCAGATAATTTATGGTATTAACTGCTTCCAGTTGCTGACCTGCTATTTTGTAGCTAAATGATAAAGGATCTATCTTTCTGTATATTCGCAGCACATTACACTTGTCTACATTGAGATTCAATTGCCATTCCCTGCACCATGCGTCAATTCGCTGCAGATCCTCCTGCATTTCAATACAATTTTCCATTGTTACAACCTCTCGGTACACCACAGCATCATCTGCAAAAAGCCTCAGTGAACTTCCGATGTCATCCACAAGGTCATTTATGTATATTGTGAATAGCAACGGTCCTATGACACTCCCATGCGGCACACCTGAAATCACTCTTACTTCGGAAGACTTCTCTCCATTGAGAATAACATGCTGCGTCCTGTTATCTAGGAACTCCTCAATCCAATCACACAATTGGTCTGATAGTCCATATGCTCTTACTTTGTTCATTAAACGACTGTGGGGAACTGTATCGAACGCCTTGCGGAAGTCAAGAAACACGGCATCTACCTGTGAACCCGTGTCTATGGCCCTCTGAGTCTCGTGGACGAATAGCGCGAGCTGGGTTTCACATGACCGTCTTTTTCGAAACCCATGCTGATTCACTGATGGCCTTGGGAGAGCCAGTCATGACAAAACTCTACCATCAGTTGAGCAAGATGTATGAAACAGGCGAAATACCCTCAGACTTCAAGAAGAATATAATAATTCCAATCCCAAAGAAAGCAGGTGTTGACAGATGTGAAAATTACCGAACTATCAGTTTAATAAGTCACAGCTGCAAAATACTAACGCGAATTCTTTACAGACGAATGGAAAAACTGGTAGAAGCCGAGCTCGGGGAAGATCAGTTTGGATTCCGTAGAAATGTTGGAACACGTGAGGCAATACTGACCTTACGACTTATCTTAGAAGAAAGATTAAGAAAAGGCAAACCTACGTTTCTAGCATTTGTAGACTTAGAGAAAGCTTTTGACAATGTTAACTGGAATACTCTCTTTCAAATTCTGAAGGTGGCAGGGGTAAAATACAGGGAGCGAAAGGCTATTTACAGTTTGTACAGAAACCAGATGGCAGTTATAAGAGTCGAGGGGCATGAAAGGGAAGCAGTGGTTGGGAAAGGAGTAAGACAGGGTTGTAGCCTCTCCCCGATGTTATTCAATCTGTATATTGAGCAAGCAGTAAAGGAAACAAAAGAAAAATTCGGAGCAGGTATTAAAATTCATGGAGAAGAAGTAAAAACTTTGAGGTTCGCCGATGACATTGTAATTCTGTCAGAGATAGCAAAGGACTTGGAAGAGCAGTTGAACGGAATGGACAGTGTCTTGAAAGGAGGATATAAGATGAACATCAACAAAAGCAAAACGAGGATAATGGAATGTAGTCAAATTAAGTCAGGTGATGCTGAGGGAATTAGATTAGGAAATGAGACACTTAAAGTAGTAAAGGAGTTTTGCTATTTAGGGAGTAAAATAACCGATGATGGTCGAAGTAGAGAGGATATAAAATGTAGACTGGCAATGGCAAGGAAAGCGTTTCTCAAGAAGAGGAATTTGTTAACATCGAGTATAGATTTAAGTGTCAGGAAGTCGTTTCTGAAAGTATTTGTATGGAGTGTAGCCATGTATGGAAGTGAAACATGGACGATAACTAGTTTGGACAAGAAGAGAATAGAAGCTTTCGAAATGTGGTGCTACAGAAGAATGCTGAAGATAAGGTGGGTAGATCACGTATCTAATGAGGAGGTATTGAATAGGATTGGGGAGAAGAGAAGTTTGTGGCACAACTTGACTAGAAGAAGGGATCGGTTGGTAGGACATGTTTTGAGGCATCAAGGGATCACAAATTTAGCATTGGAGGGCAGTGTGGAGGGTAAAAATCGTAGAGGGAGACCAAGAGATGAATACACTAAGCAGATTCAGAAGGATGTAGGTTGCAGTAGATACTGGGAGATGAAGAAGCTTGCACAGGATAGAGTAGCATGGAGAGCTGCATCAAACCAGTCTCAGGACTGAAGACCACAACAACAACAACATGCTGATTCCTACAGAGTAGATTTCTAGTCTCCAGAAAAGTCATTATACTCGAACACAATACGTGTTCCAAAATTCTGCAACTGATCTACGTTAGAGATATAGGTCTATAGTTCTGCACATCTGTTCGACGTCCCTTCTTGAAAACGGGGATGACCTGTGCCCTTTTCCAATCCTTTGGAACGCTGCGCTCTTCTAGATACCTACGGTACACCGCTGCAAGAAGGGGGGCAAGTTCCTTCGCGTAGTCTGTGTAAAATTGAACTGGTATCCCATCAGGTCCAGAGGCCTTTCCTCTTTTGAGCATGGATCATGCATGTCAGCAGGGGTCTGTTGAAGCTGGTGGAGGCTCTGTAATAGTGTGGGGAGTGTGCAGTTGGAGTGATATGGTACCCCTGATACGTCTAATTGCTACTCTGACAAGTTACACTGGCGTAAACATCCTATCTGATTACCTGCTATCATTCATGTCCATTGTGCATTATGACCCACTTGGACAATTCCTGCAGGACATTGCGACACCCCACACGTCCCGAAGTGCTACAGAGTGTCTCCAGGAACACTCTTCTGAGTTAAACACTTCTGCTGGCCACCAAAGTCTCTAGACGTGAACATTATTGGGCATAGCCGGGATGCCTTGCAACGTGCTGTTCAGAATAGATCTCTACCACGCCACACTCTTACGGATCTATGGACAGCTCTGCATGATTCATGGTGTCAATTCCCTTCTGCACTACTTCGGACATTAGTCGAGTCCATGGCACCTCATGTTGCGGCACTTCCGCGTGCTCACGGGCGCCCTACACGACATTAGGCAGGTGTAACAGTTTCTTTGGCTCTTTAGTTATTTTTGGGGTTGCCTGGATGTCTTGTGTGTATCTGACTCATTTCAAGAGAATAGTTCTTAAAGATACTAATTCCAGTAATTCTTTTACGTGATTCAGATAAAAGATTTTTAATTATGCACTGGGTTCTAAACTGAGTTTTCTTATAAGGCGTATCCGACACTGTAAATAGTAACTGGTGTAATAAGGCTATTATTTGTTAGAGGTTAATGTGCAACTTACATTCACTTACAGTAAAGAAGTCAAGGTATTTTAAGTGAAATGGTTTGTCACTGTGTAATTTATATGTTATAAATGATATTATTATATGAATGCGTGGCGCCTTTTGGGCATGGACCCACCTTCTTCAGAGCTGATGCACAAGTACATCCGACCCCCTGTGGGAATCTCAGAGAAGCGAACATGGAAGAAATGGACAGGTAATGCAGATAGGTGGCGCTCGGTGAATCGGCCGTGAGGCGTGTCGAAATAGTCGCCGCCGTTGGGATAACTCTGTGTTCCAGATGGCGCAGTTATTAATGAACCTCTATAGTAGGCAGGAGATCCCGAGTTCGATTCCCGGTCCTGCAAAAGTTTCCACTCGCCGCCGCTGATTCTGTGTAACATCCTGATGCAGCTGAAATCAGTCGTCCTTCTTTCCCTTCCACCCCCCCCCCCACCCAACTTTAAATTTACATATGCTGTGTAATTTGTTGTACTATCAAAGGCTAATATTGTACTTTTTCCAGATTAACAGAATCTACTGGTTTATAATTTGTATTTAGTGGCCATTTTGAAACTAAAGTGATATACTGTGACCTAAGTTCCTCACTCCAAACCATTGTTCATACACGGTGATTGAGAAGTCCTGTTACAGGCTCTTAAGTGTTGCAGAGGGGACATAGTAGACGAAGTTTTGATGAGGAACCCGTGGACGGAAATGTACTGTTTGAGCATAAAATCAGTTTGAAGATCGTGCCACTATCAAATCTCCCGCTTTACGGTACGCGCACAGTGGAGAAAATGATCTTTGACCTGCGTGCTGTAGCAGCATATGGCATAGGCAATGTGTCGAGTATTTGTCCTTGAGTTCCCTCCTACATTGCGAGCGACGTCCTGTCCAACGTCCAAAGAGTAGGACGTGCATGGTGTAACGCAGTCAACCCTCCTAGGTTGAAACGCATCAAATTTTCACAGCCAATGTTCTATTCGCGGGAAAGTGTTACATGATGTCGCAATTATAACAGCATGTAACAACTGCGCCATATCAAAAAGGTACATTTCCCGACATGAGTTCCTTATCGAAACTTGATCTACTAAGAACCCTCTACAACGACTAAAAGCCTATAATAGGAATTTTGAATCACCCTGTACATGCACTGAGAGGGCTAGTGGAGTCTGTTAGTGTCGTCTAGTCAGCAGGCTCACCTAATGAAAAAAAAGTCTTTAAATGTATCGTTATCTAATGCGACTTATTAACTAATTGTTTGTTGGAAGTGTTATTTCACTATTTTTCAATTATTATCTGTTATATGAATTTAATTAATAGGTCATACTGGCAGATTAATCGGTTTTTATCAACCACGAAGTTTCATATCAGTGAGCACATAGCTGCAGAGGGGAAACTTTATTTAGGTAGTTAATAAATGTTTGGAAGTATCAACATTTACTCATTTTCCCCAGAACTCGCTGCTCGCCAACCTGTGGTACAACTACTGCACTACACAAAGGTAGCGGCTACTCGGGTAGCAGAGTACTTGTGGCGTGCACATGTTTTTTTTTTAGGCTAGGCAGTAGTGCGAGGTGTCCTGATGAACACTCACCTGTCGACGTGCAGGCAGGGAAATCAGGACGCGCTCAGTGTAAAGACACTTCAGCTATCAAGATATTAGCAGTAAATTTTGAGAGTGTTAGGAATAAAGTTCCTCCAGGAAGCGTGTGGCGCGCAAATTATTCTCGGGACTGAGACCTGGCTGAACCCTGAGATAGGAAGTTCTGAAATATTTGGTGAGGGTTGGAATGTGTATCGAAAAGACAGATTAGACGCCGTAGGAGGTGGTGTCTTCATTGCAGTTGACAAAAATATTGGGTCTACTGAGGTCGAAGTAGAGTGTGATTGTGAAGTTATCTGGACACGTTTAACAGGGCTAGGGGAAATAAAGTTAATTGTTGGGTGTTATTACCGGTCATCAGGTTCCACCATGACAGTTCTGGAATCATTCAAAGGAAGTCTACATTCTGTATCGCAGAAGTACCCGGATCCTGCTCTATTAGTCGGAGGCGACTTCAACCTACCTAGTATGGACTGGGATGTCTATGGATTCATTACAGGTGGTACAGACAAGCCGTCGTGTGCACTAATTTTGAACACATTTCCGAAAACTGTCACGAGCAGCTAAATCGACAGCGAACGCGTAATGGAAATATTTTAGATCTGGTAGCCACGAACAGACCAGACCTCATCGAAGGTGTCAGTGATCAGACAGTGATCATGATGTTGTCATTACGACTATGGTTACGAAAGTTAAAAAAGTCGGTCAAGAAGGCTAGGAGAGTATTCTTACTAGAAACAGCAGATAAGCAGTTGTTAGCGTCCCACTTAGTAAATGAATCGACTTCATTTACTTCCGGTACGATAGACGTGGAAGAATTATGGGCAAATTTTAAACACATTGTAAATCACGCATTGGACAAGTATGTGCCGAAAAAGTGAGTTACGGGCGGAAAAGACGCACCGTGGTTTAACAGCGCAGTTCGGAGAATGCTCAGGAAGCAAAGGCAGTTGCACTCGCGGTACAAGAGAGATCGGGAGAATGAGGACAGGGAAAAGTTAGTAGAGATTCGTGCTGCTGTAAAAAGAGCGATGCGGTGAAGCATTCAACCACTACCACCGTCAAACCTTAGCAAAAGATCTTGCTGAAAAGCCAAGGAAATTCTGGTCTTACGTAAAATCCGTAAGCGGGTCGAAGGCTTCCATCCAGTCACTCACAGATCAGTGTTGCCTGGCAACGGAAGACAGCAAAACGAAAGCTGAAATTTTAAATCTAGCGTTAGCGAAATCTTTCACGCAGGAGGATCTTACAAACATACCGCCGTTTGAGTCTCGTACAGATTCCCGTATGGAGGACATAATGATAGACATCCCTGGGGTTGTGAAGCAGCTGAATAGATTGAAAATAAATATATCGCCAGGTCCTGATGGGATTCCAATTCGATTTTACAGAGAGTACTCTACTGCATTGGCTCCTTAATTAGCTTGCATTTATCGCGAATCTCTTGCCCAGACCCGAGCGACTGGAAAAAAGCGCAGGTGATGCCTGTATATAAGAAAGGTAGAATGACGGATCCTCAAAATTACAGACCAATATCCTTAACATCGGTTTGTTGCAGGATTCTCGAACTTATTCTCAGTTCGAATGTAATGAATTTCCTTGATACAGAGAAGTTTCTGTGCATGCATCAGCACTTCTTTAGAAAGTATCGCTCCTGCGAAACGCAACTCGCCCTTGTTTCACATGATATCTTGCGAACCATGGATGAAGGGTATCAGACGGATGCCTTGTTCCTTGACTTCCGGAAAGCGTTTGACTCAGTGCGCCACTGCAGACTCTTAAATAAGGTACGAGCATGTGGGATTGGTTCCCAAGTATGTGAGTGGCTCGAAGACTTCTTAAGTAATGGAACCCAGTACGTTGTCCTCGATGGTGAGTGTTCATCGGAAGTGAGGGTATCATCTGGAGTGCCCCAGGGAAGTGTGGTAGGTTCGCTGTTGTTTTCTATCTACAAAAATTATGTTTTGGATAGGGTGGATAGCAATGTGCCGCTGTTTGCTGATGATGCTGTGGTGTACGGGAAGGTGTCGTCGTTGAGTGACTGTAGGAGGATACAAAATGACTTGGACAGGATTTGTGACTGGTGTAGGGAATGGCAGCTAACTCTAAATATAGATAAATGTAAATGAATGCAGATGAATAGGAAAAAAGTATCCCGTAATGTTTGAATACTCCATTAGCAGTGTAGCGCTTGACACAGTCACGTCGATTAAATATTTGGGCGTAACATTGCAGAGCGATATGAAGTGGGACAAGTATGTAATGGCAGTTGTGAGGAAGGCGAATAGTCGCCTTCGGTTCAGTGGTAGAATTTTGGGAAGATGTGGTTCATCTGTAAAGGAGACCGCTTATAAAACACTAATACGACCTATTCTTGAGTACTGCTCGAGCGTTTGGGATCCTTATCAGGTCGGATTGAGGGAGGACATAGAAGCAATTCAGAGGCGGGATGCTAGATTTGTTACTGGTAGGTTTGATCATCACGCGAGTGTTACGGAAATGCTTCAGGAACTCGGGTGGGAGTGTCTAGAGGAAAGGAGGCGTTCTCTTCGTGAATCGCTACTGAGGAAATTTAAGGAACCAGCGTTTGAAGCTGACTGCAGTACAGTTTTACTGCCGCCAACTTATATTTAGCGGAAAGACCACAAAGATAAGAGAACTAGGGCTCGTACAGAGGCATATAGGCAATCATTTTTCCCTTGTTCTGTTTGGGAGTGGAACAGGGAGAGAAGATGCTAGTTGTGGTACGAGGTACCCTCCGCCACACACCGTATGGTGGATTGCGGAGTATGTATGTAGATTTAGATGTAGAGGTCCCGAAGTACTAACTTTGGTACTACCTTCTTTGGGTTGTGTAATTTCCAAGCAATATCTCTTAAAAACAAGCTTTTTAACTGCGGAAAATAAAATTAAGAATTATAATAGAAACAATGGTTAGCGAATTCGTCAGAGCCCATGGTGACTTTCCTAATCTACGACGAGAGATTCTGCCGTTACGTCTATGTCACTTGAAAACCACGTAGGTGTTTGATGTCTTGTGACTACATTATTATCTGTATTGCCTGCAAATATGTCGCTCTAAATAGCGCTTCTGTCTGAAGAGATAGGTTATTCCGGAAACGTAGCAAATCTTTGTAGCTTATGCGGTGTACCTTTGCTACACCTGGTGCAGCATTTGCTCTGCCTCGGAGCGCTCGTGTAGACGGTAAAATACTGACGCTTCGAGAGTTTCTTCCCCAGTTGCACCGTTAAGAACTCGCGTATCCTAAAGACATAGCGAAGTTACAGCTTGCGGGAAAGTTGGACAACTGTGGCCGGCGGAAGTCATGTTCCGTATTATTGCCGCTAGCGGATTGCGGTTGTGCGTGAGGTGGAAAAAAGGCACAGGGCGCGGTTAGGCGCCGGAGCAGGATAGGAAGGGGGAGGGAGCAGTTGCTTCCCTCGACCACAGATCGCTTTTGTTCGCAGTCCGATTGTAAACCGCAAAGTTTTATTTCAGCTGTCTGCGGATGGCGGAAATACGTATAAGACTTTTAGTCTTCCGCGTACCTTCTCTGGAGACCACTTTCTGAGCGGTCATACGAGCTCAGTTTGGAAGAAAGGGAAGGTAATAGAACGAGTGGTTTAACAGCACGGTGTTGACCGGAATAAAATGGTTCCAGAGAAAGAAAAAGTGCAGAAGTAATTCTGATCCAGAGCTTAGTAAGAGAAGAAAAAGGAGAAAAAGGAAAAGCTTATCGGTGTTTCAGCCAAATCCTTCGACAGTATAAACTGAAATCAGACTCTCGGAACATTAGCGAGAAGGGGTGGGGCGTAGAAAGAACGAAGAGACGCCCAGTAAACTACAATGTACATAAAAATTAGGAAGTTACTTCCTGCGACGTGGTAGTACCTTAGTCACGTTGGTGACGAGGGTAGCAAACGTTCCGATATGAAGACAGTGATATTTAGGATCAAGAACGGTATTTTATTACTTCATTATCCAGCGCTCAGGCATAGTCACCAAAAGAAGGACTGTCACAACATGGTACTAGCAGAATTTTTCACACTAAGAATCTAGATCAGGCGTCTGCTCCCAGTTTGGACGAGCAACTTTATTTTTCAACCTGATTACCCTGTGCTCTGTTCAGATATTAATCTAATCATCGGAATGATAGTTTCCCGCGACTACACTGAACATCATCCCACCAGGGCTGCTTTTAGGCTGTAGTTGTGGCCCAGGAGGAATTTTACGATAACTAACCTGTAACGATAGCATATCGGAGCAATTTTTGATTTAAAAAATCAATAAATCAGACTTAAAAGTTAATCATTTACTTTTTTTAAGCTTTTAACTGAATCTGCTTATAAGATTAAAAGGATGATACGAAACGTAATCAAAATTATGCAGTAAGTTTTATTAATACTTTAAGAACTAATGTATTAAAACAATTTGAAATTCAAATGCTCACAAAAATTAGCAACTCGGTTATAGAGATAACATATCGTAACTATAAGTAAGCATTACAAAGATGCTAGAGAACAAACGGAATGTAATTCCAAACAAATAATACAATCTGTTCAAATACAAAACTCCCTCAAATACTCTGCCATGAAATGAGTTTCAGATACTCTTTCTGCGTAATGTTAGTGCATATACCTTACACTAATGAAGCTACTTAAAATAGCTTCATAAAGGAAGCAGCCGTTATAGTGTTTTAATTATGTTGTTCAAATTTTAGAATTGTTCAAAATTGGAGATACTACAACTGTTAGCACAAAATATTTTTGTATCAAAGTGGGCTCATATACACTGAAGCGCCAAAGAAACTGGTATAGACATGGGTAAGTAAACAGGCGCTACGGTCGGCAACGCCTATGGAAGACTTAAAGTGTCTGGCGCAGTTGTTAGGTGTGTTACTGGTGCTACAACGTCAGGTTACCAAGATTTAAGTGAATTTGAATGTGGTGTTATAGTCGACGCTCGAGTTTTGGGACACATCATCTCCAAGGTAGTGGTGAAGTGGAGACTTCCCTGCACGACCATTTCACGAGTGTACCGTGAATATCGGGAACCAGGTAAAACATCAAATCTTCGACATCGCTGCGGCCGGAAAGAGATCCTGCAAGAACTGGACCACCGACGACTGAAGACCACCGCCGGCCGAAGTGGCCGTGCGTTTAAAGGCGCTGCAGTCTGGAACCGCAAGACGGCTACGGTTGCAGGTTCGAATCCTGCCTCGGGCATGGATGTTTGTGATGTCCTTAGGTTAGTTAGGTTTAACTAGTTCTAAGTTCTAGGGGACTAATGACCTCAGCAGTTGAGTCCCATAGTGCTCAGAGCCATTTGAACCATTTTTGAAGACCACCATTGAACGTGACAGAAATGATTCAAATGGCTCTGAGCACTATGGGACTCATCTTCTGCCGGCGAACAGAAGTTCAATCCTTCCGCTAATTGTTGCATATGTCTATGCTGGACCATCAACAAGTGTCAGCATGCGAACCATTCAACAAAACATCATCAATATGGAGTTTCGAAGCCGATGATTTGATGATTACACGACGCGAAGCTTTACGTCTCGCGTGAGCCCGCCAACAACGACATTGGACAAATCATGACTGGAAACATGTTGCCTGGTCAGACGACTCTCGTTTCATATTACATAGAGTGGATGGACGTGTACGGGCATGGAGACCACCTCATGAAGCCATGGATCCTGCATGTCAGCAGGGGGCTGTTCAAGCTGGTGGAGGCTCTGTAATGGTGTGGGGCATGTGCAGCTGGAGTGATATCGCATCCGTTGATGTCCATTGCTCATTCCAACGGACTTGGGCAATTCCAGCAGGACAATGCGACACCCCAAACGTCCAGAATAGCTACAGAGTGGCTCCAGGAACGCTCTTCTGAGTTCAAACAATTTGCTGGCCACCATATTCACATGACATGAATATGTCTCTAAGACATCTGGGATACCCTGCAAAGGGCTATTCAGAAAACATTTCCACCTCCTCATATTCTGACTGATTTAGAGACAGCCCTGCAGGATTGATCGAGTCAGTTCCCTCCAGGACTACTTCTGACATTATTTGTGCCCATGCAACGTCGTGTTGCGGTACTTCTGCGTGCTCGTGGAGGCCCTTCACGATATTAGACAAGTGTAGCAGCTTGTTTGGCTGTTCAGTGTATAATTTTAAACCCTTTTTTTATTTGAATTTTCAGTTTACTACAAAAACGTTCATGTTGGATTTTGAAGCACGAGCAAGTATATCGTCATGCTCTACGTATCTTAATATATCTCCTATGTAATGTAGGTTGATTGTTACAAAGAAGAAGAGAGCCACCAGCCACTATTAATACTGCTATTTATTGAAGTAAATAGCGCCGTACCCGGTTTACAACTGACAAGTTCATCGTCAGACGGCTGTTCACAAGATTTACAAGATTCACTTTACATAATCGTCAGTTTTCCATTTTTGTTCTTCCACTGTACCAAAATTTCTTAGTGTATTGGTGCCCTACGGTAGAAAACAGTGTTAGAAGCGCACTATTTGAACATAACTAACCTCAAAACGATGAAATACAAACAAATATGTGAGGTTAAATGGTTATGGTAGTTACATCGAAAATTCGGTGCAGTTTTGTTGCGAAGTTGCAGGAGTGTATTTTTGAAATATTGAAAAATATATGTAGCACTTTCCCCAGCTTAAATTATGCAAAAATCTATGACTCACAAAAGAAAGTAAAAGAAATTACTTATCGTGAGTTTGGATGAAGTGAGGTGTTGAAGAAATAGAAGTCATTTCAAATTGCCAAAATACCGTTAATCATACGCATCCTAATAGGGCCTTACAAATAATTACGACTTCTCCAATCATAAGATGCCACGCACAACTGCATTAGTAAGGTACAGGGTGAATTTTTTAGCGGACAGCTCAGAGTAGACAGGATTCACCTTTCGAGCCCAGAGTTCGTTGCGTTAAATTTTCAACTGGTGAAATCTGTTTCAAGTTAATGGTTAACGGCTATTTGGAAATCTGATGTGAGCTCTACTGAAAAGAGTTAATGCAGTAGTTTGTGGCCTCTTGTCATCGGAAAAGACGTAATTATTTGTAGGACCTTTCTATGATACATATTTCAGTGGATATCTCATATGAAGATCTCTCTAATCCGGCGTTCCTAATATTAAATTCTCAGTTGATACAATTATTTTTAAATGATTTGTAAAGGACATTGGGCATTTGATCGAGAGACATAAAAGTGACTGGGCTGCTTCCTCTCATTTTGATTCATTCTTTTTGTGAATTTACTAATTAGTGAACTGATATAATAATTCTTGAAAGTCTCTTCGATATTTGATTTCTGGATCCTGCAGCAAACAAAAAGAGACTTTCAAGACTTGCTACGCCGGGAAAGACCACGGAGTTAATTTAATCATTGTTGTGGATAATTATCTTTTGAATGCTGAGCACTTCTTTCTGTGCTTGCTAAGAAACTTGGAGAGGAATTCTGCCTTACGCAAGATATCTTTGTTGCTTTGTTTTCACCCAGTCAGTTCTCAGCACTTTTTGTGCTATCTGCTGTGGGTTCATCTGTTTATTGTCCTTCTGCCAAATTGTTACATGTTAACCTTTAACGAACTTTTGAAATAAAATATTTACATTTGTAAAATGAGCGATTATTATTAAATATGTTTTATACTGGTTTCCATACAATAGAAAGTTGAGACCTGGGTCACAGAGTTGAAGTATTCTATGTTGCTTATTTATGATGTGTCTGAAGTTTCTAATTTTAAAGCACATTTTGAAATACACTCCTGGAAAATGAAATAAGAACACCGTGAATTCATTGTCCCAGGAAGGGGAAACTTTATTGACACATTCCTGGGGTCAGATACATCACATGATCACACTGACAGAACCACAGGCACATAGACACAGGCAACAGAGCATGCACAATGTCGGCACTAGTACAGTGTATATCCACCTTTCGCAGCAATGCAGGCTGCTATTCTCCCATGGAGACGATCGTAGAGATGCTGGATGTAGTCCTGTGGAACGGCTTGCCATGCCATTTCCACCTGGCGCCTCAGTTGGACCAGCGTTCGTGCTGGACGTGCAGACCGCGTGAGACGACGCTTCATCCAGTCCCAAACATGCTCAATGGGGGACAGATCCGGAGATCTTGCTGGCCAGGGTAGTTGACTTACACCTTCTAGAGCACGTTGGGTGGCACAGGATACATGCGGACGTGTATTGTCCTGTTGGAACAGCAAGTTCCCTTGCCGGGCTAGGAATGGTAGAACGATGGGTTCGATGACGGTTTGGATGTACCGTGCACTATTCAGTGTCCCCTCGACGATCACCAGTGGTGTACGGCCAGTGTAGGAGATCGCTCCCCACACCATGATACCGGGTGTTGGCCCTGTGTGCCTCGGTCGTATGCAGTCCTGATTGTGGCGCTCACCTGCACGGCGCCAAACACGCATACGACCATCATTGGCACCAAGGCAGAAGCGACTCTCATCGCTGAAGACGACACGTCTGCATTCGTCCCTCCATTCACGCCTGTCGCGACACCACTGGCGGCGGGCTGCACGATGTTGGGGCGTGAGCGGAAGACGGCCTAACGGCGTGCGGGACCGTAGCCCAGATTCATGGAGACGGTAGCGAATGGTCCTCGCTGATACCCCAGGAGCAACAGTGTCCCTAATTTGCTGGGAAGTGGCGGTGCGGTCCCCTACGGCACTGCGTAGGATCCTACGGTCTTGGCGTGCATCCGTGCGTCGCTGCGGTCCGGTCCCAGGTCGACGGGCACGTGCACCTTCCGCCGACCACTGGCGACAACATCGATGTACTGTGGAGACCTCACGCCCCACGTGTTGAGCAATTCGGCGGTACGTCCACCCGGCCTCCCGCATGCCCACTATACGCCCTCGCTCAAAGTCCGTCAACTGCACATACGGTTCACGTCCACGCTGTCGCGGCATGCTACCAGTGTTAAAGACTGCGATGGAGCTCCGTATGCCACGGCAAACTGGCTGACACTGACGGCGGCGGTGCACAAATGCTGCGCAGCTAGCGCCATTCGACGGCCAACACCGCGGTTCCTGGTGTGTCCGCTGTGCCGTGCGTGTGATCATTGCTTGTACAGCCCTCTCGCAGTGTCCGGAGCAAGTATGGTGGGTCTGGCACACCGGTGTCAATGTGTTCTTTTTTCCATTTCCAGGAGTGTAGTTTGGATGTGCACATTTCTTTACATACCACTCATGAAGCCATTGGACATTTGTGCCAATAGGTTTGGTCTACTGCACAACCTACAGCTTGTCGTCTGCAAGTAGCATAACGTTAAGAGACCGGATAATATGATACAAAGTATTCTCGGTCGTAAATGCATAATCAACAGAAAAATTAAAAAGATGTTTTGCAGGTAAGCTGTAGACTACTTAACAGACAAAAAGCTGCTAGCACAAATATGCAACAGGTCCATGTGAGGTATGTAAACAAATGCACATATTCACTTTATTTCCAAATCTACTAAATTACTAGAAATTTTAGACACATCGTAAATAAACAACATCGAGTGCCGCATCTCAGTGATCCACGGCTCACCTCTGTGCTATGCAAACCAACGTAAAAAATATTTGGTAATATCGTTCATTTTACGAATGCAAATACTTTGTACCAGAAGTTTCTTTAAAGGTTAACATGTAACAATTTTGCAGAAGGAAAATAAACAAATAAACCTACTGCAGATAGTAAAAGAAGTGCTGAGACCTGTCTGGGTGGAAACGAAACAGCAAAGGTGTCTTTCGTAAGGAGGAATTCCTCTCCGACGTTCTTGAGGAATTAAACAGGGTTGCGGGAATCGAGGAGTGGTTATCTGACCCAGCTAGAGGGTTTCACTTCATCTCTTCTTTCTAATTTTTTTTCGATTCAAGTGCATATGTTACAGTCAAAACCTGTTTTTAGTTGGATCGCGTTCTTACTAGTTAAAACTAGTTTTTACTGAGCCACTTCCTCAAAACGCGTTTTGCCTAGTTAAAACCAGTTTTAGTAGACTTTCGGTTTTGACCAGCAGTAACTTCTAGTTTAACTAAGGCTATCAGTATCAACTAATTCAACTAGTAAGATCGTGTTCTAACTAAACTAGACAGAACTAATTTTCACTAAATTTATTCAGGGGCAAATATTAAAATTAAGGGCAACTACGTGTTGACTGAAATAAAAAACAGCATTTTTGTATTGTGCAATGCAATATTTATTGGACTCAGGTAGTGCTCAGAGCCATTTGAACCAACCATTGGACTCAGGGGAGATAGCGGTTATGTCTAGCAGCAATGGACAGATTACAGCTGCAGCCAGACAAGAAGATGCAGAAGCCTTGCCCAGTACAACTATACAGTCTCCAACAACAGTAGCAGCCAATCAAGAGGATCCAGAAGCCGCAGCTAGTACGAGTGCAGAGCCTCAAATAACTCCAGCCTGTCACGAAGATCCAGAAGCAGAAGCTATTAGGAAACTACAGTCTCAAATACGAACAGCCAGCGAAAACGCTCATGAAAACCTGTCTAAACAGGCCAAAATAATGAAGATGGCTTCAGATTCAATACACACCATTGTAGAAATCTGTGACAATATAATTATACTGATTCCTATTATCGACAGAGAAAAAGCAGATCTCCCCAATATTATTGGAGTTTTTCTTCAGAAAGATGAACAGGGCTTGCACAAGAGAGGAATTAAATATGGGGTTCTCGACAAATTTTATTGCAGGCATGTAATTCTGAATTGATTTCAACAATTAAGGACAAATGTCATACATATTCATTACTTCATTGATTTAATGCTCTGAAAATGTTGCTAACTATTCAAGTAATAAATTAATATTTCAAGTTTTCATACTTACATTGTAATATATTTTATAATATTTTTTAAGTACCTAATCGCCTTTCAGTCAAGCTAATTAAATGTTATCTTCAAGATCCGAATTCGACGTGCCCAAAGAGAAATTCTTGCTGCTGGAAGACGTGCCAGAGACAAAGGTATCGTTAAGAACTGCTGCCAAGATGGCAGACTTAGGATCAGGATAAGGATTTGTTCGGTGTGTGTGTAAGAAAGCATGTATTTCAAAAAGGTGCTTTTGTAGGATAAAAGGAAACCTTTATAACTCAAAACGTCACGACAGTTTGCCTTGCAATAACAAACAATCAAAATTTAATGTTTAAATTTTTTGGTAGCAACTTTTGTCAAATGTATGCGTAAGTAATACACTTTTACTGTATGATTATATTGTTTCCACTTTCGTAACTAATACTGTTATTATGGGTCTGTAATGTTCCTTAAAATGTTTCTTCAACGTATGGCTATTTTTGTATTGCTGTAGTTAATATTAATGACTTAGATGTGTGATCTATATTCTCAATAAATATTGCGTTGCACAATACAAAAATGCTGTTCTTATTTCAGTCAACACGTAGTTGCTCTTAATTTTAATATTTGACCCTAAATAAATTGAGTGGAAACTAGTTCTGTCTAGTTTATTTAGAACGCGTTGTTACTAGTTTAAACTAGTTGATAATGATAGCCTTAGTTACAACTATAATTTACGGCTGGTCAAAAACAAAAGCATGCTAAAACTAATTTTAACTAGGCAACACGCGTTTTGGCGAAGTGGCTCAGTAAAAACTGGTTTTAACTAATAAGAACGTGTTGTAACTAAAAACGGGTTTTTAGCAATACAAACTGCGTACTTGTTCTGTGGAGCTGTGCGAGCTGCAGGAAGAAGTGGAACGGGAAAATTGTTTACATGGCGGGCGTCCCGAAGGAGAGATTCTTAGTGCAGCAGGCGTTCTGTAGCCTGGAATCGATACCAGCGGCCGAGTGCTGCATTAACAGACACCGGGATGACGCTGTCAGTTGGACGTTCACGCTGTACAAGAGAGTAGTGCCTGTGGATACCGTTACTCTAAAGAAACGTAGATGTGGAGAATGCTAGCGTTTTGCCCCGTGCAAAAGGAGCCTTTATAGAGTGTTAGTTAAAAATGTTTTCGCTGGAATAGCATCTTTGTATGTTGTTTGAGAAGCACATACCACGTTGGACTACGCTTTGTTTTCTGTTGTTTGGGGGAGGAAAGTGCCATTCTGCTGCTGGGCCTGGGAAAATATTTGAGCACTCGTTCCTTTGTACGTGGCACAAAAGCTCATTGTTTCATTCATGAGATTTCTGTAGGTGGAAGATGCAACTTTGTTATTAAATTTTCCATTGGTCAGATGCTTTGGAGGTAGCCCTCCAACTGGCAGAGGTAAGTGCACGAAATTATAACACCAAGCTTTGGAGCTGAGAAGCAGGGGAGTCTCTTGGTTAATATGTCGTAGGAGTGGAGTCTGTTTTTTTTTAAATTTGTGGTAAGTTCCTGTGGTACCAAACTGCTGAGATTATCGGTCCCTAGGCTTACGCACTGCTTAATATAACATAAACTGACTTACGCTAATGACAACACACATACACACACACACCAATGCCTGAGGGAGGACTAGAACCTCCGATGAGGGTAGCCACGCGAACTGTGGCAAGGCAACTAAACCAAGCGGCTACACCTCGTGGCAGGAGTGAAGTTATTTCTGATCTTGACTTTTATTAATGACTTTCCGCACTCACTCCAGGCTTAGAAAATTTCGCACATATGAGCCGTGCAGGCTATAACACACTGGAAACTTGGAACTTCAGGCGTCCCACAATTGATGCTTCGGGCTGAACCAGTTGCAGCAATGCACGTCTTGCAGCTGCAGTTTCTGAGATGTATCTGCCAGACGTTTGGAGACTTTGATCGTGTTAAGGGGGCGTAAGACGTTAAATTTTATTCAATCTGTAATCGTCATTCCATAAATGTAAATGTAAATGGTGTTATTCCACTGACTTTGAATTTAAGTGTGATATCATATGCCGACACCACCGCAATGGCGTTTTACAGTTGGTAAAGGACCTGAAAGATACCATTAGAGGCCGACAGTGGTCACACGGGATCTGATGAACACAACGGTGTGTGCCAGAATGAGATCTCATTCTGGGAACATCCCCCAGGCTACGGCTAAACCATTCTACGCAATATCCTTTCTTCCAGGAGTGCTATTTCTCCAAGGTTCGCAGGAGAACTTCTGCGAAGTTTGGAAGGTAGGAGACGAGATTCTGGTGGAATTAAGAGTTGTCAGGACGGAGCGTGAGTTATGCTTGGGCAGCTCAGACGGTAGAGCATTTGCCCGCGAAAGGCAAAGGTCCAGAGTACGGGTCTCGATCCGGCACACTGTTTTAATCTGCCAGGAAGTTTCACAATGGTGTGTCCAGTGGCGCTGGACTGAGAGCGCCTTCTGCCGCCACGAGATAGGGCGGGCGGCAGCAGCCAGCAGCCACTGGCACTCGGAGCGACTTTGTTGGGTTGTGCTACGCAGACGCCGACGCCAACGTTCATGCTGCGGAGTAGAGAACCTCTTCATATTTTTTTTTTTTAATTTGACTTTGTTTCTTGGAGCTTTGTCTGTAATGTGCACTCGTTTACTTGGAGAAACACAAATTAAGTAAGTCTTCTGTTAGCTTTCTCATCTTGTTCACTAATGATTTCTGCTCCTGGCCATCTTCCCCATGATTACTATTGCTGCACAACTCCGTAGCCAACCTCTCCTTACTTTTGTGTATGAAGTCATGCAGAACATTAAGTATTTGGGAACTGTATCTAATTTCACGTTAGTTGCTGTAAACGTAGAGGTACCGAAAGAATAACACAGTTACTTGGGCCAATTTTGATGTCATCTAACGGAAATGTGCTCGTGGGTAGGGCCTCCTGTAAGTCTAGCCATTTGGAGCAAGTCGTTCTAGTTGACGTCACTTCGATGTGAATGAAACGATGAAGACAACACAACTCTAAGTCGTCGAGTTGAGAAAATCTCCAATCAAGTCGGGAATTAAACATCGCCCCCTTGCTTGGCAGTCTGCCGCATTAGCCAGTCGGGTTTGGAGGCGGACATGAGTAAAATAATTAGTTTCATAACAGTAATAAACTTATGTAACAATTCTGAAAATGAGTTGGATTCACAAGAGCTGTCTACCTCATGTAGCCCCAAGCAGAGTAGACACTTTTTATCGAGCAGTGGTTCAGAGTTCGGTTTGTATCTTGCAAGACATACGCTGTCAAGTTACATTAATGTGATCACCAATCAAAAGCTTGAATAGCGACTTTTGTAGTGTGTACCACGAAAAGATGTGCAGCATGAGAGGCAGTGATATTCTGGAAGGCACAGACAGAGATGTGGAGCCATGTCCACTCCAGTGTCATGGCAAGCGGCGCTAAGTTTCTAGGTTGAGGCCATGGCAGGAACTGCCCGATCGAAGTGGTCTTACAGAGTCCCGATAGGGTTTAAATATGGGGAATCTGGTGGCCCGAGGAGGGCGCTAAAGTAGTCTTGGTGCTCTTCAAACCACACACGTACAGTGTTAGCTGTGTAACATGTTGCATTGTCCTGTTGGTAGATACCGAGGAGAAAAACGGTGCAAATAGGGCTGGACATGGTCCCCAAGTTGATACGCATACTTGTGTTGAACCATTACGCCCTCCATACTAACGGGATAGTCCAGAGAATACCACGAAAACATTCCCCAGATGATAAGTCTCTCTTCTCCGACAAGGATTCTTCCAACGATTCTGGCTTTGTATTTGCCATCAGTCCAATGGAGTTTAAAACGTGATTCATCTGAATAGGCCATTTGTCGCCGTTCACTGGACGTCCAGTTGCAGTAGTGGCGCGCAAATTCCAGCCATCGTCGGCGACGAACGGTAGTCAGCATGGGTGCATGAAGCAGGAGTCTGCTGTGGAGGCCTATACGCAGCAACATACGCTGAACAGGTTTTCTGCAGACACTGTTGGTAGTCTCTTGGTTCATCTGGGTAGTCAGTTACTCAATAGTTGCATCTCTGTTCGCCATTAAACTTCTCCTCAGCCATCGTTCATCCCTGTCGTTTATGGCCCATGGTACCCTTCACTTGCCTTGGCGTCACTTTAGATAGCGTCATTTTGCCATGCACGAAGTACTCTAACAACAGAAGCACACGGAAACTTTACAAACATTGCCGTTTCGTAAACTCTTCTACCTCTGGTCCGAAAAGCAATGATCATGACCTTTTAGTGGTCAGATATATCGCCGTGTTTCTTCAGTATAACGACTGCAAAGTTTTCCATGTACGTTCAGAGGCAGTAGTGTGGACCAAAACAAGTAACAAGTCTAGTAAACTGGGGCTCTAAACTGCATTCCTGAGGAAGTACGAGCACCTGTTCATCTTTCGCTACTATGAAACACATCTCCTCTATTGAACAAGTGCTTACGTATCTTAAGATATACATTTTAGAGAACATGTTTACTAGATTATTTTTCTTGTTTTGGTCTATACTGGTACCCCATATCCTACAATATTAGCAACAACAGTAGCGGTATATGTACTCCACTATCAGAGGCATAAGAATGATTTTCGCTTGTAACTTTCGACTCGGCCGTTTCCGGACCGCGGTCCCTTACCTCATACTGATACATTTACTGCCAGCCTGTGTGACCGAGCGGTTCTAGGCGCTTCAGTCCGGATCCGCGCTTCTACTAAGGTCGCAGGTTGGAATCCTGCTTCTGCCATGGACGTGTGTGATGTACTTAGATTAGTTTGGTTTAAGTAGTTCTACATCTACATCTACATCCATACTCCACAAGCCACCTGACGGTGTGTGGCGGAGGGTACCTTGAGTACCTCTATCGGTTCTCCCATCTATTCCGGTCTCGTATTGTTCGTGGAAAGAAGGATTGTCGGTATGCCTCTGTGTGGGCTCTAATCTCTCTGATTTTATCCTCATGGTCTCTTCGCGAGATATACGTAGGAGGGAGCAATATACTGCTTGACTCTTCGGTGAAGGTATGTTCTCGAAACTTTGACAAAAGCCCGTACCGAGCTACTGAGCGTCTCTCTTGCAGAGTCTTCCACTGTAGTTTATCTATCATCTCCGTAACGCTTTCGCGATTACTAAATGATCCTGTAACGAAGCGCGCTGCTCTCCGTTGGATCTTCACTATATCTTCTATCAACCCTATCTGGTACGGTTCCCACAGTTCTAAGTCTATGGGACTGATGACTTCAGATGTTAAGTCCCACAGTGCTTAGAGCCATTTGAACCATTTCTGATACATTTATTCTTCTCCATCATCCACCAAAATCTTTTAGATCATCTCGGAATAACCTGTATATTCATATACAGTGGGAGCGCCTGTAACTTCGACGCTCTGAAGGAGGGCTGGATGATGTTTCTGGACCAACGTTTGTGGGCGTAATTCTGAAACACGACCTCACGAAACTACACGCGTCCGGTCACAACCGTGGGTTCCTCGAGTGCTGTGGCAGAAGGCTTATCAAGAACTTTAACTATAACGTTGGTCTTATGGTATGCTGTGATTCATATAGCTGACGGCTCGAACTGAGCTGAGCTCTTGCATGTTCAGCACTTTATTGACCTCTGTGCGAGGCTGCTGCAATTTCCGAGAGGCAGGCGTGATATTCTTGAGAATGCGCTAAATTTCAGATGCTGATAAATGACACTATTTCTCAACGCAGTCATAATGTCTCTGTTAACTACGGGCAGATTATTCTACCAATCGTTCAGTTCCTCAGCAGTATATGCTCCTTGGTCACGGATCTACTACGGAAGCGTTGTTTGGACGTTGGCATGCCGAGAATTTGTTCCTCAATTGCCGAGTCATTGTCGACTGTGGCCGATCACTTTCTTCCTCGACCATCTCCACCCTGACAGCGTTGTGTGTACCATTTCACTGTGGCTGGACGTGACATTGCTTTCGCTCTCTATGCTTGTAACGTTTCACAGTGAACCTGTGCGCAGTTTAGAATGTCCAATCAAACACATTCGATTCTGTAAATTTCCAGACTGTTGTGTTACTGGGCTACCAGTTCCGGCGATATATTCATATTCAGGCCCCCTGACCGACGTGTAGGAAGAGTCCCACCTTTGTTTCAGTGACACAGGGGCCAGCATTCAACGACTAGTGTCCGCAGATTCCTGCTGTGTTGTTTGAAGTGATCGCTGTCTCAAAAATCTACAGATACCAGTCTTAAATTCCTGGCCCCTATTTACACTGAACCAAAGGTGGGAATCTTCCTAAACGTCGGCCAGGGGACCTGAAGACGTAATATATCTCCGAAATTGGTAGCCCAATAAAATAACACTTTGGAAATTCAGACGACTGAGAGGTGTCTGATTTGACATTCTAAACCGAATAGCCGAGGTCCCTTAACCGTCTGTGAAAAGAAGGACGTACAGAGATATGTCTGGGTTCAGACGTTTTTCCTACAGCAGTCTTACTGTCTTGTGTTCTTTAACTTTGGAGTTCGTTTCCAGTTGCCGTGCCAATTCACTCCGACTCTGTGATGGCAGCTGTCCTCCGTACCGCAGCAGAGCTGTGTCTCGAAGAAAGTATCGTGTACTCTCTTCTGGCACTGCGCCACTATGGTCGTGCAATCGTTTTAGTGTGGATGGACATGTATGACTTACTTTTTTCAAGATCGTGGATGGCCGTAACGCTGCTTCTCTGTAGCCCATTATTGTCGAGTAGCAGTATAATTTTCTTAGTCTTTAAACAACTTGACACTAATTGACATACTATAGCGTACCTAACATCGATAGCCAGTCATATGTCATATTAAAGATGTGGTGAAACATCTTATACGTATTGGCCATGTGCTGTCCCTTCTCAGCCGCAACTTCTTTCTGGTCACATTATTTTACTTCTTTAAAGCTTTGCAGATTTGCCTCATACGAGGGAGCATAAAATGACAAAGAAAAAATTATTTTCGATAGTTTTTACGAGAAGTCGTGGTTATATAGTTGTGTATTATGTTCATAGATTACACAGCCCATGTCGATATTTAATCGTGCGTGTAGTTAAATCTGTGAATCAATGTTTTAAAATTGAAAGTTTTTAGGATTTACATATCTTCTGGTTGCTCTCGGGTAAACAGAAGTAAAATCTTTCATCCACTTTCAATCAAAAGCTTACTGAAATATAAAATATTGTATCTCTAGTGTATCTTAGCTAAAAGCTCACACAGAAGCCTTTCAGTACTTTTTTTTAAATTCTTTATTATCAAACCATTATATTTATACAAAGTAACCTACTACCTTACTACATTAGTGGGTCCTAACAATTATACATTGATATTAAAATGTTGCAGCTAGTTTAGTATTAGTTAGTGAGCTACAGTTTATATTAATGTTAATAACAATGGGCATCTAATATCTACATTTACTACTTATTATCTATTCCTATGACTAATTTAATTAGTATTCTGCAGCGTTACATGTGTGCCAGTAAAGATATAAACCTACTTGCATTTGCCATGCTCTTCGAGCTAACCCCGAAGAGCATGCCCCTGGCACTGGGCAGGCCTCAATGTTAACTCGCTGCAGTCCCTATCTTTATTTCCTATAACTAATTCCTACAAACTAACTTATCCTACGTCAAATCCGGTGTGTCTCACGATCGGTGTTTGTTTCCTACTTCCCCTAGTCCTGCACGTGGCGGATTCCAACTTAGATGTAGTCGGCCAGTCCACGCACAGGCGGCATGGGAATAGGGCTCCTGGACGCAATTGGTGGTTATTGTATCTCACCTAAATAGTCAATTAGGACTTTTCGAGATACCTCGTTAGCCAAGGTGTTTAAGGTCTGAAATGTTTCCTCTTGTCTGAGTAGTTGGTATGTGTCGCGGTTGGGTAGTCTGTCTCGTAGTGTATTGGCAACATCATTGAAGAGGGGACATTCGTAAACTACATGCTCGGGTGTACCCTCTGGATCACCACAGTCACACGCTGGTGATGCCCTCCTCCCAAATCGACATAAGTATGTCGGGTAGGGTCCATGGCCAGTGAGAAAGTGGATCAGCCCTCGCGTAGGCTCGAAGTACTTCAGTCCAAGTCGTTCCCTGACATCAGGTAGGAACTGGAAGGTTCTTCGTCCCGTCTCTTCTGCCTGCCTAGTCTCCTGCCAGAGCTCCTCCCCTCTTTTCCTTATCTCTCTCTTATCCCCCACTCTAATACCCATAATATCGGCAATCTTCTCATAATTTCCCTTCTTGGCCCAGTACCACGCCGCCTGCTCTCTTATCTTTATGTCCAGGGGCAGAGCCCCATTATGGCTAATAGGCCCCCCCCCCCCCCCGGAGATGTTCTATAGGCACTTACTGCTCTTAGTACCATGCTTCTCTGGACCCGTCTCACGGCCATGGCGGGCACAACCCTCGTGAGCCTGTGCGCCCAGACTCCCGAGCCATAGCCCACAACTGAGGTTAAGATACTATTATGATAGAGTCTGATTAAGTGTGGAGGAAGATGAAATCTTTTATGGCCTATTGAAATGAGATTATTTAATATTTGAAGGGCTCTTTGCGTGACAGTGTCAATGTGTTTTCCGAAGTGCCACCTCTCATCAATGATAACTCCCAGGTAGCGTGTCTCTCGTCGTCGGAGAACTGGTGAACCGTCTATTCTTACTGTCAGGTTTCTGATAAGTTGTCCTTTTAGTAGTAAATAGGTAGATTTACTGGGTGAAATCGTCATTTTAGTCGTGTGGCACCACTGTTGGAGTTTGGCTAGTGCTGTCTCTATTTTCGGTTCAATGTCTTCGCGGCTACGGCCACCGACCAGCAGAAGGAGGTCATCCGCGTAGGCTATCACCTCTAGCACCTCATTGCTTTATTGCAATCTATCTAATAAAGGCTCCATATGGATGTCCCAAAAAAGGGGTCCTAAGACAGAACCTTGTGGACATCCTTTGGTAATTACCTTCCCAACTCTTTCGCTAGACGATGATAACCAGACCTCCCGATCCTTACAATAGCTCCTCAGGCAACCATATAGCGGCCCTGGACACTCTTTCTCCCGCAAGCAGGAGAAGAGCGAAGGCCACCACAGGTTGTCGGAGGCGCCACTGATATCCACCATGATGCCTACCACGTATTTGTGTGGGGTCGAGTCACAGACCTCGGCCGCCAGGGCAATTGCATCAGATGCCGATCGCCCCGGCCTGAAACCGAACTGCCTGTCACTCATCCCACACAACACTCGGTGTGCTGTCAATCTGTCAGCCAGCAGTTTCTCTAATATTTTGCCAAATACGTCCAACAGGCAAATCGGCCTTTAGGATTTTACTTCTGCAGGGTCCTTGTCTAATCCTTTCTTTATTATAACTACATTTGCCATTTTCCACTTCTTCGGGAATATCCTTTGTCGGAGGCATTCGTTATATAGTTCTGTTAGTGGCGCAATTAGCTGAGGCGCCAGAAACTGCACTACCTCCGCCACAATGCCGTCTGGCCCAGGTGCTTTCCCTTTTTTCAGCGATTTTATATGGGTTGCCACCTCCTACTCTGAGAAGGGGTAGACAGCCGTTTCATTAACATATTCTTCTTGATCTTCGTCTCTCAGTTGCTTCTGCCCCTCTGTCTCCCCATCCGCGTTATCGTCAGGCAACAGGGACTGGAGGAGGACCCCCGCAGTCTCCTGCCAGGACTCCGTCATCCCGTCCCCGTGCCTGACTGTTGATAGTTCCAGAGGAGAGCGGATTTTCTCCCTTACCAATTTATAAGGAAGCCCCCATGGGTCAGTGACCAGCTGGTTCAGCACAAAGTTTTCCCAGCTTGTCATCCTGACTTCGCGTAGTTCCTTTTGGAACTTCCGCTTTTCCTCTCTATATAGCATCTGCCACCTTTGTCGTTCCTGCCAGACGACACTGCGCTGGTAGTGCTTCCTCAGCCTTCTGACAGATTGACGCAGTTCTCCCAGTTCAGCAGTCCATGGTGACGGAGAGGCCGCTATGGCCCTCCTCCTTGTCGGTACGGCTGCCTTCACCGCTCTTGTCACTGCATTCACCAGTTCCTCTGCTCTCTGGTCTACGTCTATGTCCAGTTGCATGTCACCTTCTGGTAATGGAGGAATGTCACACTCCCTCGCTAGACGTTCCCAATTAGCTCTCCTGTAGTTCAATTGCACCTCCCACCCCGTGGCCCAGCGGCACTCTCTGTCTCCCAAGGTGAAACATATCAAGTTGTGGTCGCTTGTGGTGGCGTTCTCTATGACTTTCCAGTTTTGTATAGTGTTTGCCATATTTGGAGTTACGAGTGTGACGTCAATATTTGTGCCCTGTCTTCCCCATGCAGCGTAGGTAAGGAGGATTGCCGGCCCTATTTGCTACCACAAGTTGTGATGCCATTATGAATTCTTCAGCTTTTTCACCGTTAACGTCTCTTGTGCCGCTGTACCACAGGGGGGATTGGGCATTGATATCAGCTGTTATCACGATCTTTCTTCCCTGTAACGCCGTGGTAACTCTCGCTAGATGGTCTATATGATGTTCTATGCTATCCCCGTACTGGAAGTACGTGTTTATGAGAGTTATGGTCCCCATAGGTGTCTGAAGCTCCACGACGTTACAGTGGCTAGTTGTGAATTGTGAGAGCGTGGTGACTCTCAAAAGTCTATTTGCAATTATAATTGCTGCCTTCGGGTCATCCCCCCTGCTGACTATTTGCCAGCCCGCAGCAGCAAAAGCTATTTTTCCAGCCAGGGAGTATGGCTCCTGTAGACAGAGTACATCTAGTCTCCTCTCCTCCACCTCCCTGCGGAGCTCTTGCATAACGAGTCTGCTATTATGAGTGTTAAGTTGTCCGATAGTTATTTTCGTCATTAGGGGAAGTACGTATGTATTCGGTCATGTGGCCAAGTCTTAGTCCAGTCGAATGCAATCCGTCCGTGTGCTACTACTGATTGCTCATAAATGTCGTTAAGATCAAATTTCTCACCTCGTCTTTCAAAAACTTTCTTGAGCAGATCTCGCAAGGCTCCGAAGTCGGTGGGAAGATTCACTGATTTTAACTGGATCCTGTCAACAGCCTCCATAACCGAGAAGGTTATCTTTCTGCCGTCCTCATGTCCTACGCGGACCACATGTCGTAAGGCAGTGGTCAGGGTAGCCGGCTGCTCCAATCTAGATAGTTGCATGGTGTACTCCAAGTTGGGGTACACCCTAACTGGATCAACTGGTGGCAGTCTGACTATTGGTGAACTTTGTACAGTGGGGCTCGTACTCGAGCTTGTTACTGTATTTTCTTGTAAGGGTTGTTGATTTGTTTGGTTGATATGTTTGTCTTTAAGCGTTGCCACAGCCACAGGATGCCCTTGCCGTTGCTGGTGTAATTCCGGCTTTGTTCCCCGGCTTCCAGAGGAGAGAGTTCCGGCCATGAGTGGGAGATCAGTTTGTGTGCCAATGTCCATAGTTGGAATTTCAGTTTGTATTGCTTTATCTATTGTTTCAGTTTTAGTGGCGCTCGAGAGCGACCTCAAGAAATCCTTAAATCTGTTCGCCCTCATGGCGTCCCTCCTCCTTTTGCTCGGGGACTTTCGTTTCGGCATCCTGTTCGGTATGCCGGGCTCAGCCATAGTCGGTTCTAGAAATTAACCTTTGTTCCAACATTTTATATGTTGGGCAATTCCTGCCTGTGGCTCCGCAAGACTTCTTCCCGCGATTCTTACATGGTATACAGACTGCTGCTGCCTTGCAATCTTTGCGGCCATGACCGTGCTCCCCACACCTGGTGCATGCCGGCTCCCTGGTGCACAGCCTTAAGACGTGGTCTAAGTCACCACAGTTGTGGCAACGAGGTACCACGACATAGTCTCTTGTGTTTATGGCGTGAAAGTACTTTTATCACTTATCGCAACTTAAACTCCTTTTCTCAGTATATGTATGTACATGTACGAGGGCTGTTCGGAAAGTAAGGAACGATAGGTCGCGAAATGGAAACCACAGTCAAAATCAAAACTGTTTTATTTACAACGGTTAGCTACACCTTTCAGCTACTTCTCTACACAGTCGCCGCTCAAACTTAGACATCTGCCGTAGCGTTGCACCAACTCTTCAATTCCCTCGTTGTAGAAGACAGCCGCCAGTGCTTTTCGACAATTTTCTACTCTGGACTGCTGATCGTTATCTGTGTCAAAGTATTGAGCGGAGATGAACCTCAGGGGTAGCCAATTACGGGCTCTATTGTGGGTGATGAAACACTTCCCACTGAAAACGCTGCAGGAGCACCTTCATTTCCCTTGCAGAGTGCGGCCAAAATTCTCGTGTAGAACGAACCGCATGACAGTTATGTTACATGGATTGCATACCTTCAGGCGAAATCTTTCACCAGGCCCTCATACTTGGCGGGAGACGTTAATTTCTAGCCCTCCTTAGGTTCTCTGTATGAGCTCAGGACTGAAAACAGCGACATGATGATATCGATGGGTGTACTAGACACAGTGCCCAACACATCTGTACAAAACTTCATCAGATTTTCACTGCATTTTCCATTTCGCGACCGATCGTTCCTTACTTCCCAATAACCCTCGTATGTGAGTTCAAAGCTTTCAAACTAAGTGTGTTTGAAAAAAAAAACAGCTCCATAGGCACACCAGGAGATCCAGATAACTCAATGATTATGAATTATCTTCACATTCACTTAATCTGAGTTGGTTTGGAGCCAGAAAAATACAATATTATGTCATGTATTAAAAAAATCTCAACTCACGTACTAAAAATAATGAAAAAGAACTTTAGCGTGACCGCAAAGAGCCTATACGCAGTAATAATAACATGTGTTACATTCATTATGATTAATTTATTTCACTGTATGAACATGATCGTCGCAGGACATGTGATACGGTTCAGTCATCTTGTTGTCGTGGACAGTCGTCGACTAGGTGACGGTGTGAAGATTCTGTAGGAGTCGTTATACATTTTTCACTTTCTCTTCTATCTTTGCGAGGAGTGTATACGGATGTACTTCAAATTACGAGAGATGAGATACTTTCGTTAAAACTAGACTCATTTATTCATTAGTTGTTAGTTTTAACAGATGTTACCAAAGTGAAGGTGTGAACAGTAATAATCCCAAATTGTGATTTTGCTTCTACAATTAAATTATGTTACTGTTGTGTTTGGTTGGTGAGTAACATCATTTAAATAACGATGACAAGCTACCAATATAGAGTAACATTGAGAAACTCCCATATAACCCAACAATGTAGAAATAACAGACAAAATTTATGTTTACATCTAATTTCGTTAGTATAATTATTACTTGAGAAATGTTTACATTTAACAGAAACGAATAAAGACTGCCCATTAACGAAGGTGCTGTAACGTAACTGCAGTTTGTACAAAAAACATTCCTTCGCATAACAGGTGGACATGAAAATCAGTACTTTCAGCTGCAAATACGATTACTGCAAGAGTTTCGAAACCCAATGGTGAATCACAGTTATTCATGCCATTTTTGAATTTTGTTTATTGAGGAAAGAGGCGTTACCCTCATATTAACTTGGTAAAGTTCAGGGCTACTTGGAATAACAGGGGGGAAATCCCTTTGCGACAATATTTGCATGTCTTAAGACTCTTATTTAAATTGCATGTTTGACGTTAAAACAGTGCAGACTTTTTCCATTCAACTTTAGTAAAACCTTTATCTTTATGGTACTTAGTACGTCCGGTCCGGTCGAAAGAGCACGTTAGAGTGACAGGATGGTTTGTGCGTCAGCCTTAGGCTTTGCGACCGGTCAACACCTATCGTCTGTAAGGTGAACGTCGAAAATTGAGATAGCTAAGTGGCCTGTAGTAGGGACACTTTGAATGAATTCGGCTATCGACGGAACTTTCAGGGAAACGAATCCCGAAGGAACGAACTCTGACGTTTTAATAAGTATGTACTTTCTATCCTTTGAGCAAATATACAAAATGTGCACAGAGTGTGAAGTGGAAAAAGGTTTCAAGTCTTACGAGAGATAAGATGAAGAGACAAGGGGGGATGCAAATTTCTACAGCGGAGATGACCGCCACATGGTCGGCGTCCGCGTGGCTAATACTGGAAACCGTATAGATATATAGGCTTGGATCTTTGTTCTCTACCTTCCCATATGGTGGGAACAGTCATTTAATCCCGTATGGCAGATTTCCGGAAGTATTACGGAACTACTCGTCTCTCTTCCTGTGTGGTCGTGAGCTGGGTTTCCTTGCCTTGTTTGTACAAATAACAGTTGTCGCCTACACGGCGATTGCTGGGTCCGGGATGAATATTGCTACTTTATATTGCCGGAGTGAAGAACCCCTGTGCGCCGGCTGGTGTCACTGAGCGGTTCTAGGCGCTTCAGTCTGTAACCCCGCGACCGCTTCGGTCGTAGGTTCGAATCCTGCATCGGGTATGGATGTGTGTCGTTTCCGTAGGTTAGTAAGGTTCAAGCAGTTCTAAGTTCTAGGGGACTAATGATCTCAGACGTTAAGTCATAGTGCTCACAGCCATTTGAACCATTTGAACCAAGAACCCCTGTGCTCAGAGGCCCTCTATCAGGTCTCTCACTGATAGGATACGCGCCGAACTACGTCTTCGCACGAGAGCGCATTATCAGCCACGTGCTTACAGTAGGTCTGATACATATATGTTACCGTGCACCTCAACATGACCATTATAGACCCCTCGAGTAGGGTAACCGCTGTCTTCAGCGACTCCGACTGGCTCATCCCTATGGAGTGAAATGTACCTTATGGGACCCAGAGGAGCTGCATCTGCTTTCAGGCAACTGCGTCAGGCAGAGCATCTCATATCGCCTGTTTCTTTCTCCTACATTAACATTATCATTTGTTGCCACAGACCACGATATTATGGCCTGGGCTGTGATTTCGTGCCGAACCTAAGCAGGCTTAAAATAGACACTTTAAGTGTTAAACAACACGGTCATTACAAAAACTTTCTAAAATTGGAACGATGTCTGTCACTTAGAAGGCACAGACTGACAAAGTTCAGCATTCGTACTGTGATTAACGTACCAATCACCACAAGTGCTAAATCACTCTGCTCTTAACAGAAACCCCTTGCCCTCCAGACTTCAGCTCAAAATCGTCGTTTCTACCTTAGCTGTTTATAATAACAAAAATTAAACTAAAGGCCATGTACAAGACACAAATATATCCTTTTCTTCACGATTTGACGAAAATTAAAAGTTATACATATTATTTCATCATTGCCGAAGTATAATGGTCACCAACGGCCTTACCGCAGTGGAAACACTGGTTCCCGTCAGATCAACGAAGTTAAGCAGTGTTGGGCTTGGCCAACACTTGTTTGGATCACCGTCCGGATCTACCGAGCCCTGTTGGCAAAAGGGGTGCACTCAGCCCTTGTGAAGCCAATTATTACGGAGTGAAGTCAAGCGCCAGCACGCCTGTCGGAAGCGACAGAGCAGAGAAGGGTGTGAAGAAGACGTCAGCCATGCTGACCAACCCCTCTACAGGACGATAACACGACAGCAGCGGCCTGAATGCGAAGAGCACATAAGAGCCACGCCGACTGGTCGCGGCCGACTTCTACAGCAGCATCAAGATAAGGCACTTCAAGATCAACCGCTTAGGAATTGTGTGTACAGAAGAAGGTTGTTTATTTTGTCTGTCGCCCTTTGCTTGGGACACATATGTTTCTCACAAACTTAAGTATAGGAATCATTTCCTTTTGTAATTCATCAATACGCTTTTCGTCAATTGTTATCTAGCGATCCGAGAATGCAGGTTTCCTAGGCACTCCATATTTGAAGAGTAGGCAAGATTCAATACCAGTTGAACAGTTACTTGATTGAGGAAGCGCAGCACCGGTCACCAAGACTGACAATGGCCTGTGAGCGGTGTGCTGACCACATGCAGCTCCGTATCCGTGACGTCTATAGGCTGAGGATGAGACGGCGGCCAGTCGGTACCTCTGAGCCGGCATGGTTTGTTCGGAAGGTGTTTGTTTGTTTGTTTGTTTGTTTGAACTATAGGAGGCAATCAAGATGGGCGTTTGAGAGTGTTGCTGCATCGTATATGCATCTTAGCACGACTCCGATGCGGCTACATAAATAGCGACATGTGGGAGATACTCGATCACGTGCTCTGTAATATTTATCTCTGTGCATTGGATTATTACGCCTTCAGTCTCTCCAAAAACGGCGCTGAAGTGCCAACGATTCCTGTCGGACAAAGACGTGCAGCAGGCAGTAACGCACTTTCTCACCCAGCAGGACACGATGTTTTACAAAATGGATGTCTTCAACTTGATGCGTCCGTGGGATGATTTCCTCAATGTTCGTAAGTTATAAAGATCAGTAATTTCCAATTGTAACTGAACAAAAAAAAAAGAACCTTTGTGGATTTATGCGTGGAACATTTCTATAATAATTTTGTCTCATATCTCACGTCCAGAGTGTAACATTTCCTTAATTTGTACCATTTTGGAGTAATTAGCCGATTAATCATGAATTTACTTCAAATATATGAACATGGATGTTTCGTAACCTACTTCTGGAGCTACAGAAGCTTACATGAGAAGACAGAAGGTATTGGGCATTGAAAAGAATTACAGAAATGATAAATTTATGTCGCATCCCCACTAAAGAAGAAATTTTTTGATCGGATACATTCAATGGCACAAAGGAGTCGTCTCTTTTGGTAATGGAACAAAGAGAGAGAGAGAGAGAAAGAGAGAGAGAGAGAGAGAGAATGTGTGTGTGTGTGTGTGTGTGTATGTTTTGGGAATAGTGAGGGAGGGTACTAAAATTGTACAGGATGACTGTTTCACTCCCATTAACCGAAACGAGTAGTAGCTACTGTCTGAATATTTTTATTTCTGACACTCGCAAGCTCGAAATATTCACAGTTGTGGAGCAGTTTGGCATTTCAGCAACGATTTCGAGATATGAAGGTTGCGCCAAAGGTTGCCGTGCTTAAACATCACATACGATCGACTGAATTGAACAATATTTTAAATTTGCAGCGAACACATAGTGTGTTGTGGGCGATCACTGAGTTGTATAGATAGTTCAAAAGCTAAGATCGCTTAAACACTGTTTACTAGACGACCGGTTTCAGCACACTAAAGGTGCTATCATCTGATCTGAATGTAGATTAACATGCATAAATTGTTTGGATATAACTATACATGAGGCAGACCAGCTGATATAAAAATCATTGTCGCAGAAATAAGAACTAAAACATTAAAAATGAGGGGAGCTGTTTTTCAATTTTTAGTTGTTTTTAGCTTACATGTAACATCGTTTCTGTCATGACCTGTCTCTTATAGAACTATTACTTTCTCCCAGGATTAAATGGGGGATATATATCGGATTTTATTTGTTTTCCAAGTGTACTACTTTTCTGACAGCTTCGATGACAGGGGCCAGTGATATAGCTTGTTTACATTGTTACCGTTTTAGATAAGTGATGTGTGAGATTCAGTTGGTTTTTTTATTTTTATGCTGCGATTGTATCAAATAACTTTTGCTGTTCGGATGGAAGCATTGCTGGAACCATAGTTGACATATTCCTTAACAGCTTGGAAGAAAAATTTTTCGAAACAAGAAAGGTAACCAATCAATAAATCATGTACTATTACACATATGTAGACAACAATTTAATGATTATAGTAGGTAACCTTACTGACATAGACGAAATACATAAAGCACTGAATCAGTTACACCCGAAAAGAAATCTGCCATAGACCACGAAACTAACGAAATTAACTTCCTCGACCTAGCTATTGAGAACACTGACAACGAACAATGCCTCGAAATTTAGAAAGCCTACCACTATAGCCTGTATTATCAATGCACACCCATGTCATACAAAAGCCCACAGACTCGCATTCATTCACACAATGCTGAACAAACTAATGTATCACTAGAAGACGAAGTAATTCAGAGGAAAATGAAAATGTGTTACAGAGCATTGAGTGGAAGGGCTGGGGGTTTGGAGCCAGGCGTAATATAACAGTTCGAAGCATAAAACATTTTAAAAACACAAAATAATTGATTTAAAACAATATGTCAAAAAATTACCATTAAACGTTTAATTTAATTTAATGTGGTATCTTAGGCATGAAAAACTTTACAACTTGCTGTGAATATAACACATGTGCTCATCCTATCAAAATTACAGCAGCTCCTCATTCGTCTATCTTTGCTCAATGCAAACAGCTACAAAAGAAAACACAAATATCAGAATTTTTCTATGGAAGGGACACGAAAATAACCATCTGAATACAGTACATACGAGTACCAAACCAAGATTTCGGACTCCCCCTTCTGCTGAGCCACATACAACACGCCCGGTATACCGATCTCTGGGTGACGACCGTTCCAATCACCTCAGCTCACTGTAACTCAAAAGGTTAATGATCGGTACTATCCACAGTGTCACTGATTCTGACCAAAGGCAGAATCTGTCTGGAATATTTGGTGTGGCAAGTTGACGCAGTCCGGGGCTCCGCTCTTCCGTCTCGCTCCCTGGCTGCAACCGTTCTCCCAGTTGCTGGCTCCGGCCGCTCCCAGTGGCAGTCGGCAGAGGGCGACGCCTGAGTGGCAGCGATCGCCCCACACTGTAGTACCGGCGCAGGAAGGTTGCACGCGGCATTCAAAGGCGTTGGACATGCGGCAGTGATACCATCGGCACTAAATCTTAGAATACATATCCCAGCAAAATGATCATGCCATCCAAAATTGTAACAGAGTTACACCACAATAAAACACAACTTGAGAGGCACAACATACGTACAGAAATAACACTAAACATACACACGACGAAAAAAAAGAAAATAAAATCCGTAACAACAACTTATCAACGAAACATCACGAACAAAATCAAAAAATAATTCACCAAAACTGACATAGCATTTGCATTTAAAAACACACACGGACTCAAATACAAAATTCTAAAAGGTAACTCGAAACCTCCCATATCCAAAACCCCTGTGTTTACAAAATTTCGTGTGACACATGCCACAAATTCTACATAGGGCCAACTGGTAGAAACTTCAAAATTAGATATAAAGAGCACACCAGAGAATGTGAAAACAACCGAACCACATTTTTTCAACATTTAGGAGCAGAGAAACACGAAGCAGAACCTATAAACGAAGCTTTACAAATAATGAGTATTATGCAGAAGGGAACATTCATCAACATCCTTGAAGACGCAGAGATATATTCACATGCATACAGCAACAGCACAAATTAACTGAACAACCAAACCGACCTAAATTGCAATACGTACACACAAAACCTTATTCACATTGTTGTTGTTGTTGTGGTCTTCAGTCCTGAGACTGGTTTGATGCAGCTCTCCATGCTAATTTATCCTGTGCAATCTCCTACATCTCCCAGTACCTACTGCAACCTACATCCTTCTGAATCTGCTTAGTGTATTCATCTGTTGGTCTCCTTCTACGATTTTTACCCTCCACGCTGCCCTCCAATGCTAAATTTGTGATCCCTTGATGCCTCAGGACTTGTCCTACCAACCGATCCCTTCTTCTAGTCAAGTTGTGCCACAAACGTCTCTTCTCCCCAATCCTATTCAGTACCTCCTCATTAGTTACGTGATCTACCCACCTAATCTTCAACATTATTCTGTAGCAACACATTTCCAAAGCTTCTATTCTCTTCTTGTCCAAACTAGTTATCGTCCATGTTTCACTTCCTTACATGGCTACACTCCATACAAATACTTTCAGATACGACTTACTGACACTTAAATCTATACTCGATGTTAACAAATTTCTCTTCTTCAGAAACGATTTCCTTGCCATTGCCAGTCTACGTTTTATATCCTCTCTACTTCGACCATCATCAGTTATTTTGCTCCCCAAATAGCAAAACTCCTTTACTACTTTAAGTGCATCATTTCCTAGTCTAATTTCCTCAGCATCACCCTACCTAATGCGACTACATTCCTTTATCCTCGCTTTGCTTTTGTTGATGTTCATCTTATATCCTCCTTTCAAGACACTGTCCATTCCGTTCAACTGCTCTTCCAAGTCCTTTGCTGTCTATGACAGAATTCCAATGTCATCGGCGAACCTCAAAGTTTTTATATCTTCTCCCTGGATTTTAATACCTACTCCAAATTTTTCTTTTGTTTCATTTAATGCTTGCTCAATATACAGATTGAATAACATCGGGGAGAGGCTACAACCCTGTCTCACTCCCTTCCCAACCTAAATTCCCTTCATGCCCCTCGAGTCTTATAACTGCCACCTGGTTTCCGTACAAATTGTAAATAGCTTTTCGCTCCCTGTATTTTTCCCCTGCCACCTTTAGAATTTGAAAGAGAGTATTTCAGTCATCATTTTCAAAAGCTTTCTCTAAGTCTACAAATGCTAGAAACGTAGAATTGCCTTCCCTTAATCTTTCTTCTAAGATAAGTCGTAAGGTCAGTATTGCCTCACGTGTTCCAACATTTCTACGGAATCCAAACTGATCTTCCCCGAGGTCGGCTTATACGAGTGTTTCCATTCGTCTGTAAATAATTCGTGTCAGTATTTTGCAACTGTGACTTATTAAACTGATAGTTCGGTAATAATCTCATCTGTCAACACCTGCTTTCTTTAGGATTGGAATTATTATATTCTTCTTGAAGTCTGAGGGTATTTCGCCTGTCTCGCACATCTTGGTCACCAAATGGTAGAGTTTTGTCAGAACTGGCTCTCCCAAGGCCGTCAGTAGTTCTAATGGAATGTTGTCTACTCCCAGGGCCTTGTTTTGACTCAGGTCTTTCAGTGCTCTGTCAAACCCTTCACGCAGTATGGTATCTCCAATTTCATCTTCATCTACATCCTCTTCCATTTCCATAATATTGTCCTCAAGTACATCGCCCTTGTATAGACCCTCTATATACTTCTTCCACCTTTCTTCTTTCCCCTCTTTGCGTAGAACTGGGTTTCCATCTGACCTCTTGATATTCATACAAGTGGCTCTCTTTTCTCCAAAGGTCTCTTTAATCTTCCTGTAGGCTGTATCTATCTTACCCCTAGTGAGATAAGCCTCTACATCCTTACATTTGTCCTCTAGCCATGCCTGCTTAGCCATTTTGCACTTCCTGTCGATCTCATTTTTGAGACGTTTGTATTCCTTTTTGCCTGCTTCATTTACTGCATTTTTGCATTTTCTCCTTTCACCAATTAAATTCAATATTTCTACTGTTACCCAAGGATTTCTACTAGCCCTCGTCTTTTTACCTATTCGATCCCCTGCTGCCTTCACTACTTCATCACTCAGAGCTACTCATTCTTCTTCTACTGTATTTCTTTCTCACATTCCTGTCAATTGTTCCCTTACGCTCCCCCTGAAACTCTGTATATCCTCTGGTTCGTTCAGTTTATCCAGGTCTTATCTCCTTAAATTCCCACCTTTTTGCAATTTCTTCAGTTTCAATCTACAGTTCATAACCAATAGATCGTGGTTAGAGTCCACATCTGCCCCTGGAAATGTCTTACAATTTAGAACCTGGTTCCTAAATCTCTGTCTTACCATTATATAATCTATCTGATACCTTCTAGTATCTCCAGGATACAATTATCTTTTATGATTCTTGAACCAAGTGTTATCTATGACTAAGTTATGCTCTGTGCAAAATTCTACCAGACGGCTTTCTCTTTCATTTATCTCCCCCAATCCCTATTCACCCACTATGTTTCCTTCTCTCCCTTTTCCTACTCTCGAATTCCAGTCACCCATGACTATTAAATTTTCGTCTCCCTTCACTACCTGAATAATATCTCTTATCTCATCATACATTTCATCAATTTCTTCATCATCTGCAGAGCTAATTGGCATATAAACTTGTACTACTGTAGTAGGCATGGGCTTCATGTCTATCTTGGCCACAATAATGCGTTCACTATGCTGTTGGTAGTAGCTTACCCGCACTCCTATTTTTTATTCATTATTAAACCTAGTCCTGCATTACCCCTATTTGATTTTGTATTTATAACCCTGTATTCACCTGACCAAACGTCTTGTGCCTCCTGCCTCCGAACTTCACTAATTCCCACTGTATCTAACTTTAACCTATCCATTTCCCTTTTTAAATTTTCTATCCTACCTGCCCGATTAAGGGATCTGACATTCCACGCTCCGATCCGTAGAATGCCAGTTTTCTTTCTCATTCACATTATAAATCAAGAAAACGGGCAAAATAATAAAATCACAGACGCTAAATAGCACATATTCATAGTAACAACGATAACAACCTGAGTAGTATAAAACAGAGGCATAACACCAACATAAATCATAGACAACAACACTTATTACGACAAAATAGAAATCTCAAATAAAACTAAAACAAACTCTAGGGAAAAAGCATAATTCGAAACAAACCTATAAAAGTAATAAGAAACAACTGAATCTCACACATCACATATTCATAATGGCAACCATGTAAACAAGTAATATCGTTGACTCATTGTCACCCAAGCTGTCAGATAAGTAGCGTGCGTGGAAAACAAGTAAAATCCGATGTGCATCTTCAGTGTACACATGTAAGAAACTAATCATTCTCAAACACACAGGACATGACAGCAACGATGTTACTTGTAAGTTAGAAACAGCTTTTCACATTATAGTTACAAGACCATTATATTAAGAACACCCCTTACTTATGTATTTACAGGGCATCTGGCGATGGCAATTTGCCGAAATAGTCTCTTCGTGAATGATATAAAATATAAACAATTTACATAGCAATCTAGTTGGCTATTATTCCTAATAATTTATATAAATGGTACAAAATTAAGATCTTGTAGGACTGCAGCACGTTGTTGTACAAGTACGTCAAATCTGGTAAAAACCGCCCAAAGTAGGTAAACACAAGAGTAGCACATGCCTTTATGATGTAATTATTAATGCTAGTGCAAGTCTTGTGTTTACCTGCTTTGGGCTCATTTTACCAAATATGGCAGTACAATAATGTGCTGCAGCCCTACTTGACGTCAATTTTATACCATTTATATCAATGATAAGCAAATGTGTTGGACTGTGTATTTCTCATCCTGTACAATACACAGCAAAATGATGTTAATGGTCTAAGAACGTTCAACTCAATAATTGCGTGAAAGCCGGAATCTAAATAGTACAGAGGAAAAATACTGAAATATACGTTCAAATGATGGTGTAATCTTCGAAAGGTGCAGTATGACTATGGCTCAGCATAATCGAAAACTTAAAAAGTACACAGGAGTAACCATCCAACAGGGTAAACTTTAATAAAACCACAAAGTTACAGGGACGAACGCCTAATTGTAGATGAAGGAGAAAAGGTCCTATGAATATGTGCCCTGAAAGCAACGGTGTGCGTGGAAAAGCAACAAATCGTCCCGGAAAACAGTACAGAGGTGCATCGCATCCACCTCACAACAAATGGAAGTGGCCTCCATGGCATGCAACGTTTCTTCGGCAAAGAGAACTGATGACAGTAATCCCATAATTACGATGGACTGGTGCCGACAAAATTTGTCCCGTGGAAGTAAATCCGCTACAGATAATCCTTGCACTCGCAGGTGATGGGGGTAGTAGGGACTGCCATGCAGGATACACATAATCGTATTTGGCTTACACCATGATGGCCGGCCACTTTCCTGGATTTTGTAGCAGGGTTCGTCTCAATATCCTGTAAAACACGGTCCTCGAAATCTGTTGTACACACAGTCCACCGTCGCTCTGCATGTTCATCTGTCTAAAAGTACCCACGGTAACACAAACTCCCCCCCCCCCCTAAAAAAAAAATCAAAAAAGATTTGAAATGTTGTGTGACGTGCATGGTGTCTGACAAACACCGTCTGGGCTTGTTCCCGACACGAATACCGCACCATTCAGCTGCTTACGTTACGCTGCGTCAATCACACAACCTGCAGCACACAAGGAACGCTCTGAACGTGTTCAGAGAAACTTTCATTCGTCAGCGCCATCTGCCGCGGCAAAGATGCCTTTCCGGACACATCTTCCTGGGACATTCTTTCCTCCATTTCCTGTTAGGAATCCGTCTCTGCACTTTGTCGGTTTTATTAACGTTCACTCAGTGTAGTGGAATGCCTTAGGTACGGCATTACGTCGCATAAGCGGCCTGCGACTATAACGTAAACTTGTGGAGACTTACGTCACTGATGAGTTGGTAGCTAGAATAGCCGGTCACTTGCTGCTCCAAAATTTTTATTTGGTGATACGTTTGTGGCACAGGTCATCATCAGAACGTCAAAATGATGCTGACGACTGATACATGAATGTTTTTCTTATTGATGATGGGCTGTTCCCGAAACGCGACAGTAAACTGGAATGTTTGAGCAGCAAGTGACCCGCTATTCTAGCAAGCTACACAGCAGTGGCGTAAGTCTCCTAAAGTATATCTGAATGAATCCGTGAAACAAATTGCAGGTTAGACATCTTCCATGCTAGGTTTCATTGGGAAAATCTTAAGCAATGTGAGACGTGGCTTACGAAATCATTGTTTGACCGATTGTAGAGTACTGGTCTCAGTCTGGAACAGTTATCAGGTTGAATCAATAGGGAGTGTAGATCTAACGAGCAGGATCGATTAGTTAGCTCAACGAGAACGAAACGGAGATGCTTAAGAAAATCCGTTTGCAAATGATAATCGCGAGCATTAGTGTATACGGGGAAGACTTAGGTTGGGGTGAGCCGTGGTAAAAATTGCTATTTGGAACAGCGCCCTGCAGCGCGTAGTGTGAAGCAGTCGCCCTACGTTTTTGGCGGTGGCGCCGCTGTGTCAATCGCAGCTTTGGTGTCTCCCTCTGGTGGGAAAGGTTGCCTGTTCACGTGCATTTAAAGGGCGCTATGAGCTCGCCAGGGGGTCAGTTGGTCAGCCGGGTCGATGTGGGGCAGTGTCTGTCAGTCATCCGGAGCGCTAGTATGTGTTAGGCCGCCAGTATGCTCAAGTTTGTTCAGCAATAGTCATTGGATCGACAGGTTGGTCGGTCGCGCAGTGAGACACAAGATGACTTGTCCGTCTTGAGCGTCGGCCCATGTGAGGTCGCCACGTGAGTACAGAGGGCCCCGCCGTATAGCGAGGGGTAGCGGCTTCGCGGCCGACCCGAGAACAACAGTGGTCAACACACGACATCGGTATGGGCGGTGCGAGCTGCGACGCCATGAGATGGGAGATCGGCTCGCCTTCATGCGTCCGTTGAAGCGGCTGGCAGCGGACGGTTCGGGAGAGCGTTTTGGGGGTGCTGCACCAGGTCGTCGCCAGACGTCGCGGTTTATTACAAATTAAGTGATTCGTGATATGTTGTTTCATTTACTTGTTAAATTCCACTTGTTTTCTTGGTCAGTCTCTCTCCCCCAGCTTGCTCGTCTGTCCCTCGTCCGCATTTGTTAGGCAGTTAGTGTCTGTTTGTCTGTGGGTCTACTGTACGTTAAGAGCTGCCTCTGTCAGGTTTGTCACCGAGCGAGGTGGCGCAGTGGTTAGACACTGGACTCGCATTCGGGAGGACGACGGTTCAATCCCGCGTCCGGCCATCCTGATTTAGGTTTTCCGTGATTTCCCTAAATCGCTCCAGGCAAATGCCGGGATGGTTCCTTTCAAAAGGCACGGCCGACATCCTTCCCCGTCCTTCCCTAATCCGATGAGACCGATGACCTCGCTGTCTGGTCTCCTTCCCCAAAACAACCAACCAACCTGGTTTGTCGGATTCGGTGTTAGCAAATTCATTGCTTTAAGTATAACGGCCGAATTCCTGAAATATGTTTTTATCTTGCCTATCATCATGAGAGGCGGTATGTGTGTAATGTAGAGCATGTTTGGCCCACCTTGCATATTTCATGTAAGACTGCATTTCTTGGGTTTCCGTTTAAATGGTTATTTTTAGTATATAAAGTTGCCACCCTTCCACAGCAAGAGTTTTTTTTTTTCAAAATCAGGTTGCACCTTCGGTGGCAAGTTAATCTTTTAATATTAGTGTTTTGTACTATTTCCATCCCTCCTACGGGGTGCATAGTTTATGTGCTTGTGTGAGTTGTTAAAATTTTTAGTTTAAAGTAATCTGGTGTGTTCCAGATTTGTACCAGTGTAGTCTTTCAGATGTTGTTTTGAGCGGTCGTGACTACGGCCGTGTCAACAGGGAGTGGCAAGGTTCTCAGCCCAAAAGCTCATACACTCAAAAATTTGTTCTTTCTGCCTCTCAATCAATTGTAACATGATATTTAGATAGTGCATTCAGATTTTTATTTTAAATCTGTTTCTAAAGAAAAAGAAAAAGGGATCTTAGGAATAAAATTTCCATTTGTTGAAAGAAATTTCAGTTGTTTTCATGAGTTACCCACTTGCAACTACTTCCACGCTAACATAGTGTGAATAAATGTGTTAATGTTCTTGATGGATCACTAGTAAATAAAGTAAATTCTTAAGAAGAAGTTTTGAAAGTAAATTCACGGCTCACTGAGATTTCGATAGCGTCTTTCCAGGGAAGAGTCAGATACGTATTATTTCCTCCCACACGTCTCCCGCAGTGACAACGACTATAAAGTGAGGTAATTTAGAACTAATACTACGGTAACTTACAATAATTGTTTCCACACTGTATTCGCGAATAAAACTGTGAGAAGTTGGGATGCGGGGGATGACAGTGATAGCAGATGTTCACTCTGAGACAGACCGTTAGGTGGCTTGTAGCAGAGTATTAATGTTAGTAAGAAAATCTGTAGTGAACTGCTAGAATTCTCATAAGAAATTCATATATTCTCCAGAAAAGTGTTGGACGTATGGCTGAACAGTGAGATTCGGACAAAAGAAATCAGAAATCGTGTAGTAGACTGAAACATACTGTACCGTGTTGCACATACGATGGATTTAGATTTCATGCCGGTCGCTGACTAAGTGTAGCAAGGTAAGTGTACCAGGCGCCAATGCCATCGAATCGTTCTCGTTCACATCGACCAGCGCCGCGACTAAGAAGCGTCGCAGGCTACAGGAGAACGGAACGAGCCAAGCCAGTGCGTCAATAGCAATTTGGAGGCTCGCCTCCGCGGACTCAATTTATAGATGGCATTAATTCCCGCTCTGCATTAAAAAAGAGAAAAGGTGCTACTGCGGCGGTTAAATTTTCCTCGCGTCCACCGCGGAAGAATTTAACTGCTTGCAAATTGCTTTCCTTCCCCTCTTTCGTTCTCTGACTGGTCTCTTTCTCCTCCTCCGTCCTGCCAGCGTCGCCTCTCTCATTCTCTGTGTCTCCGGAATCCTCCCCCCCTCCCCCCCCCCAAACCCACCTGACTCGATAATACTGTCTGCGAATATGAAGGCGGGACAGGTGTGCACGAGTTTAATTGCTTCGTGCCATTCTGTTATGGGCTCCTCCTGGACGCGAATAAAGCGGCCGGTAATAGAGATGCGTGAAATGGGTCCGATGATTGCGTTTTATACAGATCGCGCTGACGCAGGTCCTCGGGCGGCAACTGAAATTGGTTTCCCCCTAGGGGTCCCCTGGTGAAAATTTACGTCTTGGGCCGCCCACCGGGGTAGCGGCGTCGCGCCGATGACGGCCACCCGTTGCGGCGTTTATTTCGCCGGCCGACTGCCGCACAACCGAAATTATCACTGCTGCATTACCACAATTTTCCTCGTTTGATCAGCAAAGTACTCGGGATTTACTGAGTACTAACATGTGTGAAAACCTGTTTCACGGTTGTACAAGAGATAGTCATAAAGTTCTAATAACCACAAAAAAAAAGGTAATCAAAAAGCGAAAATTATAACAGACACGGGTAAATAGATAACACCTGTGAGACAAAAACAAATCAGTAAGATAAAGGTGTAGCATGTCACCAACATCATTCAGTATCTATATAGATGACATGATCATTGAATGGAAAAGCGATATAACACCATCTGGCGTAAATAGTGGCATAAAAATAGTAACACTATGTTATTCACGGATGATCAAGTTATTATAGAAAACAATGAAGGTAATTTACAGATGACATTACATAAACTGAATGAGGCAAGTGGAAGGTACAATCTGACACCATGGCCATATTACGCATTCACAACAAAAATAGGCCCCAAAAGTAGACCAATGGACCAGGTAGCCCATTTCAGGTATTTAGTATGTGACAAATGGAAATGAAGGTACAGAAAAAGAACTAATACCTACCAGCGTATATGTGACACAATAACAAGAACAGCAATTTTATAAAATCATGGGAATTTCTACTTTTTTATTTGGGGTTGAGAGAGAAAGATTTACTGCGACTCGAAGAATCAGAAATGACATTTTGAGGATGTGTGAGAGGTAGCATTACGAACGATAAAATTAGGAACGAAGTAAGAAGGGAAGGATAAGGAATCCAACCAATAAACAAAAAGGCAATCTAATACAAAGAAAAATGGAGAGGTCACGCACTTCGAAAGTCACCACAAAGACTTCCTAAACTAGCAACAGATTATAAACCATGCGGCAAGAGGAGTGTGAGAAGACTGATGAAGATATGCTGAGACCGGAACAGGCCTTAGGCCTAATCCCGGAGAAGAAGAAGAATTAAATTTTTGTGTAGTCCTGGTTGTGTCGATCCTCCTATTCTTAAGCCTCTTACTCCACTTGGGTATCAGATATTTTTATCGACCAACTGGACTGGAACCTAGGCACAACATGCATGAATTAGAGCCTTACGGAGATTTCAAACAGTAAAGGGACCCTGACAAATCCACTCTATAACTGCCACCTTACAAAAGCAGTTACGCAATGGATTAAATGAAAATCAATATGTGATAGTCTTTATCAAGCTGGGTTCCATTAACAGTTAGACTAGCGTGTAAGCTGTCAGAAGCACGGCACCCGTTCGCTTCTTCGTACGGAAGCCGGTTCATTCACCAATTTGTTCCATGAATTTCTTGTAATTACATTCTATCTCTGTGTAACAGATGTATGTCCTGTTAAGCATATCAGAAGCTTACGTGAAAATTGTTTAAAATCACTCCGAAGTAATGCTTTCTGAGTATTTAGTTTACCTGGTTAATTTAGTTCTATGAAAATTCGTATTGAATGTTGAAAGATTTACTAAAACCCATTTGCGTTAAAAAAATGCTACATTTTCTTAATTCAGTCTTTTATTTTAGCTCAAACTTTTTATTTCTAATTAAGATAAAAGCATTAATAACTGATTTTAATACATTAATTGCCGGCCAGAGTGGCCGAACGGTTCTAGGCGCTACAGTCTGGAACCGCGCGACCACTACGATCGCAGGTTCGAACCCTGCCTCGGCCATGGATATGTGTGATGTCCTTAGGTTATTTAGGTTTACGTAGTTCTAAGTTCTAGGGGACTGATGACCTCAGAAGTTAAGTCCCGTAGTGCTCAGAGACATTTGAACCATATTTGAACATTAATTATTGTTAACGAAAAGTTGATTTTATATATGGGTCACTATTGTATCAGATGTTCTTAAAAAGGAGAGGGACAGAGGGAAGAGAGGGAGAGACACAGCAACAAAACGACTCTGGGTAATAAATGTTTTACAGTTTCACAAAAGCAGTTCTCTTCTAGGTAACCAGCTCTTGCCGTTTCCATAACCATGCCTTTGCTACCCAGGACCATTTCAGATCGAATTCTTCTTAATCAGCGTCGACAGAAAAGAACGTCAACGATGTGTATACATACTGAGGTCACAAGCTGAAGACAAACGATCGAGATGCCATATAAGGGTATTAAATGGATAGCTCAGTATGTAAATGGAGGTGATAATTTAATAATCACGGGTTGTGGGAGTGCTGTGGAATGGAAATGGAATGGAGACGATGTTACGGCAGAATGTAGATTCTGTAAGATGAATCAGAGACGAAAAAGATTAGTAAAGTTCTGCAGTAAACATCAGCTGGTAATAGTGAGTATACTCTTAAAAAATTGCAGGTGCAAGAGGTACATTTCTAAAATGTCCGCAAACAGGGAAGTATTTCAGCCCGATTGCACAATCGTCACACACATATTACGAAATCAGATACTGGATTGTAAGGCGTACCCAGGAGCAGGTACAGACTCGGATCACTATTTAGTAATGATAAAGAGTAGGCTGTTTAGGAGACACGTCCGGAACTGCCATTGGAAAAATAGAAATGGGATACTGAAGTACCGAGGAATTAAGACATGCGTATGAAGTTCTCTAAGGCTGTAGATATTACGACAATGAATACCACAGTAGGTAGCTCAGGTGAAGAGGTCTGGACTTCTGTAAACAGGGAAATCACAGTAGTAGGCCAGATAAATAATGGTACGAAGAAGCTAATTGCCAAGAAACATTGGATAGCAGAAGAAACACATCCCATTACAGACGAAGGAAGGAAGTATAGAAATGCTTAGGAAGAGACAGGAAAGCAGTAAAATAAACTGACTGGGAACTGTTTCCCCATGTACTTCAGTCGTTACTTCTCACCACTTGGTGTTATTGTGCGCTGTTTGCGCGGCCGTATTTCCTGATACTACGCTACTTCCATCTCTACACCAATTCAACGACGCGTTCTGAAACTTACGGTATCATAAAGCTGGTATGAATACCGGTACTTACAATTCTTTCATGAATCGTACTTGCGACCTGCACATTTTCCAGCATTAGTTGATTCACTATAACAGAAGTACACAAATGTGCCAACAGCTGCATTCTTCAGTAGTAACTTCTCGACACTTAATATACGTCAGGGACTGAGAATTGTCCCTCCACTTTCTCCAGTTATAGCTACCAGCCCCATGACGCCCTTCGCATTTTGTTTTCCCTGGCAGCTTCAGTCTACTGAACTAACTAAAGCTGTTTGGTGATTAAGTCCCAAATTTCCCATAATTAGCATCCCTTGTAATTGGTATTAACATATTTTATTTATCATTAGGCATTTTTATAAATTACATTTTACGCTGCTTATGCGTACTTATCGTTTTTTTTTTTTGTTTATGCCGTATGACAACTGTAGTTGTGCATGGTTTTGTTTTATTATTTTGTTGGACTTTTAACCCCTTATACCTTCATTATACCATTTTTGCATAGGTACTATGAACGACCTGCAAGAATTTACGAGCTCTTTTGATATTGATGGATTCATTATAGTATTGCATATTATTTTTGTGTATTTTAAGACTATAGCAATTTGCAGTACCTATCTGATTTTTGAAGCAGATAATGTGACAGCTATACTTATTTACCATATTCAATTTTAAATTCTTAATATTTTAGTTCTTAAATTTCATTATTCTTATCTAACTCTTACTTGTATAACTTTCTTGACACCATTCCAAACAATCTCACTAACTGCCTGAAACCGGTTGAGGAAGTAAAATTTCTTTTGTGCAAGTGATTATTACTATTTCTATAAACACAAATACAGTTGCTGAAGATGGATGAAGTACTATAGGGACAAGATGATGTATGTAAATAACTTAGAAAATTAATAAATAGGAATTGTAAGGATGCTAAAGAGAAATGGCTACAGTAAAAATTCGACAAAATCGAATATGAAATGTTCATCAGAAAGATTAAACCATAATACAGAAAATCAAAATTACCCTGGGTAAAACTGAAAGAAAAGGCAGTAACATTAAGAGTCTGGATGGAACTCCGCTGTTAAACATGTAGGGAAGGGATGATGGACGGAAGGAGCACTGAATGCCTCAGTGAGGTGGAGGAACTGTCTTCTGATATGAGAGGTGAAGAGGAAGTCGATATGGAAAACACAGGCGATCGAGTATTCGTGTTTAAGAAATGGTGGGAAGGCTTGCAATCAAATAAGGCGGAAAGTGTAGATAACATTCCTTCAGAACTTCTGAATGCCGGAATGGTTCCACTGAAAGGGCTTGATCAATTTGCTTACCCACCCTTCCGCTCTTGTACTGCGTCCCTTAGGAGCTCTTCTTGGAAGAGACAGTTTCATAAGATAAGTCAACCTAGAAAAACCATTCGATAATGTAAAATGGTGCAACATTTTTGAAATTCTCTGGAAACTATGAGTAGGCTATACGGAAAGACTGGTAATATAAAAGACTGGTGATATACAATGTGTACATAAATGAGAAGTGTTCGCAATAAGAATGGAAGACCACGGATTAGAAAAGGTGTAAGATGGGAGAGCAAACTTTTTCTCCTACTGTTCAGTTTGTACAAAGAAAAGGCAACGACATATGTAAAAGACAGGTTCAAAAGATGGATTAAAATTCATGGTGAAAGAATACCGAAGGCTAAGATTCGCTATGACACATCTATTCTCCACAAAGGGGCTGTCGTATATCAAGGAATACTGAATGAAATGAAGAGTCTATTGGGCCCAGAATATGGATTGTGAGTGAATCGAAAATGCCGAGAGTTATGAGGATTAGCGATTAATTTAACATCATTATTGGGGACCACAAACAAGTGGAGGGAAGGACGAAACAAGGACATAATTATCAGATTATCACAGCCAAAGGGCTGGCCAAAATAAGTCTATTTGTATGATACATTTATCGAAGCGTTTGAGACGTTGTGCTATAGAAAACTATCTCTCTCTCTCTACGCCCCAACGGGCCTCACAAAGCCCAACGGTACTGACCGACCGCTGTGTCACCCTCAGCTGGTAGGGGTCACTGGATGCAGATAAAGGGCTGCATGTGGTGAGCATACCACTGTCCCGGTCGCTGTCAGCTCCCATGACCGGAGCTGCTACTTCTGAATCAAGTTACTCCTCTGTTGGATTCACAAGGGTTGAGGATAGCCATCTTGCCGACAGCTCTCGGCAACGCGGACGATCACCCATCCAAGAGCTAGTGTAGTGGGACGAAATTGAAGCGTCACCCATCCACCAGTGTCAGCCCAGTTTGCAGGTGAATATAGGTTTAATTTAGTTTTGTTTATGTATTTTTGTAATATTTTGTAATGGTTGTGAATTGTCTTAAGTTTTTGTATTTTTTTATGTTTCATGCACGGAGAGGGCGGCGCAACGAACGGAGACAGCATCTTCGCTGCCGGGACCAGAGAGAAAATTGCTGGCCACTATACGTCGCGGGTCGACAGCCAAAGAGCAACAGAAGATCCTGGAACCGAGTTGTTGCGTCGTGCTTCTAAAAAATAAAATAAATGAAAATTTGTAATATTTTGTACAACAATGATATCATAGGAAGTTTAATCTTATTGAAAATGTTAGTTTTGTCTCGTCAAGGCTCAGGTTCACGTCTGTATGTAGGAAGATAATAAACTAGTGGATGCTACTAGAGTTGAAATACGTGTTCCGAGGATTTATTTATGGAGAATTATGTGAATGGATTAATAATATATTTGACAAGATTATTGAATTTTGACAGCGTTCATCGCAACTTTGCATCTCAAAAGTTTATTCAATGTGTGGTTCTAATATCGATTAAATAAAGATAACGTGTATCAATATAATTTCTGTGGAGAAACAAACGAAATCTAAATTGGAAAAGTTTACGCAAACCAATTGGCCCGAGTGACGTATTTCTGTGCAAACGACTCAAATGATGTTTTACAGTTTCGTTCAAGAACCATTCTGAGACAATTTAAGAAGAATATAAATAATTTTGAATTGGGTTGTAACTGACGTAGGTGACGAAGTCTACACATGGTCATATATCGAAAGAAAATCATTTATAAAGAACTTACGTCGTTACACTACACTAGCCAAACCCCAGAGAGCGCTTATCTTCGGGGATATGACAGGAACCATTGTTGCCACTGCGGCAAGGCCATTGGCTGTGCTACAGAAGGATGCTGGAAATTAGATGGACTGATGAGGTAAGAAATGAGAAGTTTCTCTACAGATCAGCGAGGATTGGAACATGTGGAAAAGATTGACTTGAAAAGGTGTAGGACGAAGGACTTATATTTAGACACCCACGAGTTGCAGAGGGTAAAATGATTAGGTAAGGACCGAGATTAGAATATGTCTAATAAATAATTGAAGCCTTTGGGTCTAAGAGCTACTCTTAGACAAAGATGTTGGCACAGGAGAGAAAGTCGTTCGGGGTCGCATTAAACAGTGAGATAACTGCGACCAAAAAAAAGAAAAATAAGCGTTGACAGTAAAAATTTGTTTATAAATTAATAAGAAACGTTGGAATGGAAATGAAGTCCCATGCTTCTTTACAGAGCGTAGGGGAACGATGCGGGAGACCCGCACCGCCTTACTAGGCAAGGTCCTAATGGAGGTGGTTTGCCGTTGCCTTCCTCCGACCGTAATGGGGATGAATGATGATGATGAAGACGACACAACAACACCCAGTCATCTCGAGGCAGGAAAAATTCCTGACCCCGCCGGGAATCGAACCCGGGACCCCGAGCTCGGGAAGCGAGAACGCTACCGCGAGACCACGAGGGGCGGACTAAGAAACGTTAACTAACAGTAAATTAGTGTGATGCTGAATTGCTCATTATTTCAGCCGTTCTTCCATATTTGCCTGTTCATCCGGTGAACCAGAGGCGGTTTCTGTAGCAGAATTAATCAGTAGACAGAGCATGGCACAGTCCGCGCGATTCTAGGAACTATCGGTGCATCCCACCTCATCCCACTGACTGCGTCGTAGCCAAAGGCCGCAGAGACAGCGCGCAGCTGACCCTGGATTATCGGCTCACTTTTACGGCAGTAATATCTCTGGCGGCGGGGAAACAGCCACAGCCGCCGCAGACTGGTAGACGTCGATTTCCGTTGCTGCCGTCCTCCTTGCCCGAGGGGAGAATTCGAATAAACTGCGGAACCTCCTCATTCCAGATTAAACCCTAATATCTGAAGTTTGTTCTGATCGTTTTTCGATATTGCTGTCGGCAGTGTTTTAAAGAGCACAATTTTTCTAACGACTGCAGTTTCACCCATTAATGGAGACTAGGTAATAAATAGAGAATATTCATGATACGTGCATGGTATCCATGTCACGTCCCTGAAAATACAGCTAGTGAATTTGTTGCTTGTTAAATACGCTGACTTCTTCGTTCCTGAGAGCCGCGCGGGATTAGCCGACCGGTCTAAGCGCTGCAGTTGTGGGCTATGCGACTGGTCCCGGCGGAGGTTCGAGTCCTCCCTCGAGCATGGGTGTGTGTGTGTTTGCACTTAGGATAATTTAGGTGAAGTAGTGTGTAAGCTTAGGGACTGATGACCTTTGCAAGTTAAGTCCCATAAGATTTCACATTCATCTGAACATTTTTTCGTTCTAGGGAACTGGTCTACTAACATAAGTTGTCAGACTAAGCCCTGCTCTATTTATCCTATGCCACGTTATAATAATGTTCATGACCAAATAATCAATTTATAACGCAATGTGACTTCGAATTTAAGCAAAACAAATGATCACATTAGGAAACACAATAAAGTGCACAATTGTTAATGGGCAGACATAGCTTATATGGCTGAGCGTCACACGGCGTTGAAATCATCCGTAAGGTCCTGTCACAATTACAGAGTGTACATGCTGTCAGCTCGTGCAATGGAATGATTTCCCTTGAATGCGATCACAATAAGTTAATCTGACAATGGTCTAACGCTGAAGGTAGTCCATCAAAGCAATTGAGTAGTGGTTAAGTTCAAGTACAAGACTTGCGTGTTCTACTGCAAAAAGCTGAAGGTATCACCTCAATGTTCTGTACAAATTATTGCGTGGAAACATAAATATACTCACAGTAAAAACGTCCCAAAGCAAGTCTCTATTCTGGCACCAGCGATTAAACTTACGATCTGAAATTTATGCACGCTCACGCAAAGAAGCGAGACATATTGCTTCCAACGTGGGAGACCTGTATATGACTGATCTGTTTCATACACTGTCCCTAACAGACAAAGGGAGTTGTTGCTAACAGGTGTGTTCAAGATACCATCACGCGAGGTGTGTATCAGGTCTATCTACGTAAACTAAACACGTCCTTGAGGAGAATGTAAACGAATAACAACGATACAAACCCGATGCTCGGTATTAACTAGAAATTAATCAAACAATGAATATAAATAACCTGAACTCGCATTACACGTGAACATATACTAATTTCTACCCATCAGAGAAACACAAGTTCTCTAGACATGTCTTCCAGAAAGGCATTGAATAAGCTAAAATGCAGCATAAAGTGACAAAATAGAACATATTGTGCTTCAGATTAATTACGATATGAGCGTTTAATCAGCTTCCAACTTGCAAAACGCAAACGATTTAAGAACCTCTGTAAAACAAACGCATCGCCAGTTCACCACCCGAAATGTTAGAAATGTAAATTTGTGAATACGACTTTCGAAAAGTCGAAATATATTAAACACTGCCGTTTATCAACCACTATATGTAACTGGAACGGTCTCAGAAAACCTCCACCTGCATCCACCACCTCCAATCTGCTCCCATTGCCTCATTATCCAGAACAATAATATTGTATAAACTCTGTCAGCCGCACAGCCAATGACTACCTACTGCTCTGATAGGCTGAAAGCACTTGGAAGTTGCCAGCGGTGAAACACGCTGCTGCAGCAGTGTCTCACTGACGTATATGTCAAAGAATTAGCACCATCTATCGATACCGATTACAAGAAATATTCGCAAAAAGTTTGAAAAGACTATTATCTCAATAAAACAAAATTGTGAATAATTTGCTTTTAACATGCATCTTTGCTGCATGCTTTGGCAGAAGCATGGTCATCACAGTTGAAACATCCGAATTGCTTGTAAAGAAATCAAATGAAACCACCCGATATGTTCAATATTCCACTATACCCAAATATGAGAAAAAACAGCCCGTCAAATTATACAATGGTAGTGAGTAATTCCGTAGACTTTTTAAGAAACAATTGGTTTATATGTTGGCGGTTACCTGTCACCTGAATGACGAATAGAGTACTCAGAGGTATTATCAAATATAGTGTTAGTGGCGTGCTGTATTAATTACATATACAAACTTCTTTCACACACTCAGTCATTAGTGTCTGACATTGACTAGAGATGCACACAATGGTAAAAAAAAAAAACATTGAGAGTAGTAAGTAGTAATCGGAATTGTGTTTTGAGTCATTTCGGAAGGAGGCAGTGTAGCCCTTCCCTTAAATCATAAGAGGAAAATGCTCCTTCTCAGTTGTTCACGTCCCGATGTGTACTGAAAGTCATAATTATCTGGACCCAGGGCAAGTCGAAATCTTTTGCTATCTTTCACTGCTTGTACTGTGAGTAGGCATCTGGACAAGAGCCTTTGGCAAGGAAGCCATAAAGCGAGCATCAACATTTCGTCCTGCAGGCTTGTCTATCACAACGACATTTCGGATGAAAGGATTATGTGCTACATGCCTTGTTCTCTTACAGCTGCTTGTAGTCATGAGATATTTTACAATGTTGTACACAGATCCACACAGTGTGATTTTCAACCGTTTTTGAGGACTGTGGATTACTTACTGTGCTATCTGTCAGACAACAGCGAGTAATTAATAGGTCGTAGTGACATCATTGTAGATTTTTAGAGGATTCTGATAACGGGAACGATCTGGTAATAACCCAATTCTTCAGGCTTTCGTGGCGAGGCGTTGTCATGTTGATAATCGGGTTTCAGCCGGTTACTCGCGTCTTTCCTGCACGATATTTCCACTGTGTGATTCGCAGAGTTCTTCATGTGCTCTAGAACAGCACCTGAAGAACACTGCGAGTCAAGCGGTTGAAATATTGTGCAGGAAAGACGCGAGTAACCGGAAGAAACCCGATTATCAATATGGTAATACCCTTATTTGGATCCTGCAATTTGATCTCAGTTATGAGCATTCAAACAAGAATGGATTAAGGTAGTAGGACCCTACTTGACGAAATTTTCTTTAGTGAAGCTCAAACGTAGTAAATAACAGTTTACCCAGTAACAAATGCTCTCTCTAGTCATGATGCAAAGTTAGTTAGGATAACAACACATTGCCTTACTGTGTGGATACTCCTCAGTGGAAATCAGTTAGAATAATTAATGACTCCTGGACAAAACCTTTTAGGAATAGCTTACAGCAGATGACGTGGCACGAAATTTGTAATGAACCAATGCTAACATAAAATTTAATCTATAGCATTATAAATTCATATTGTTATTTAAAAATAGCTTTCTGCGTAAGCTAATCAGAAAGTACACTAAACAGGCATGTAAAAAACTAGAGGGGTTAATATATCCTGTAAAAGGAAACAGGGAATATATCTTTTGGCAAGAACAAGTAGGATCCCTACAGTAGTTGCACACTACAAATCTACTCAAATTCACTAACAATGGTTATACAAAAATCAAGGACATGCATATAATGTCAGAAATTAGTAATTTCGACAAAAGACATATACTTCACATAGCGCCATGTTCCAAGACTTTGGTACACACTCGAGAAAAATAGCTACATATATAAATAAAAATCAGTACTTTCTCACTCATTGTGTCTCAAAACACAACAAAATATGGTTCGAGTTCTTTTTACTTGCATAACGCTCCCTCACAATGAACTGTGGCTGCATCGCAAATACTTTATACTCCTTGTCAGGTGCATGCACTTCGTGCCACTGTAGAAATTAATGACCTACTCCTCATAACATTGAGACGTTCCTATTGCGGCCACTTGCATACCTTTGACTTTATTAATGTTGATGAGCTACCTGAAAATCGAATTTGCTGACCTTCAATGCCCACATATTTATCTAAATAAGGAATGGCAACTTTTGGTAGCCCCTGGCACCGATTCACTCACTTAAGCTTATGGGCTCCCCCGTAACGTGAAAGCACTGCTCCTAGTTCATAAACTCAAAACCGATGCATCTGTGAGGTTAATGGCTATGGGATAATGCATCTATATGAATTACACCCTATTCACGACACGCCATACTAATAAATTATGCCTCAATACGCGCATTTTTCAGAGTACATTCATTTTGTGTTCTCTCAGAATTTATTCCACGGCATGAATTGAAACTGATAGCCGGCCAGACGCAGCCCATGGGCTGCTGATTACCCACCCTTGATATACAACACACATCTTTTAATTGCAGTAGCCATTTCAATGCTGCATGATTCATTACAGCTTCAAATATCTTACTGCAGAGGTAACCGATAGAGGTACTCAAGGTATCCTCCGCCACACACCTTCAGGTGGCTTGCGGAGTATGGATGTAGATGTAGATGTAGACGTAACATCGTATGTACGTGTTGCCATACATGAAACTTAGTTTTACTTCTCTATTGCAGAATAATTTCTATCTTATTTAACTGATGAGAGGCATAAGCAACCATAATCCCCCCCCCCCCCACCCAAAAATCTACTTCACGACTTAACACACAGCCAAGTATATGATTACCAACGTTACAAGATAATATGAATTCTTTCTTATACTTTGGAAAAATCAACACTGGGTCAATTGTCAAAAATTCTTTTAGTTTTCTGAAAGTGTCTCCACATTCTGATGTCCACTGGAATTTCGGACGTGTCTTCAATAAGTGAGTGACAGGTTGTGCTTACTCTATAAGTTTTGGGACATACTTCCGATTATAATTCGGTAACCCAACGAATGACTACAGTTACTTCTCTGTGAAAGGCACTGGAAAATGCTCTATGGCTCTTACCAATCTAGTATTTATCCAGACTCCATCAAAACTAATCACCTGGCCTAAAAATCTTACTGCTTTTTGTGTCAAGAGGCACAGCTCTATACTGAGAGTAAGGTGCACTGCCTGTAACCCCTTAAAAACCGCCCTTAATTGCAGGACATACCCCACCACATCCTTTGCAAATATAATTATGTCATGCATCAATTTTAGTTCTCGAAAGACTCCATCTAACAAAAGTCTTAATGTAATTGGTGTGTTCTTTAATCTAAATGGTACACAATAGTAATGGAACCGTCCCCAACCTAAATATAAATGCCGTTTTTGCTCGGTTCTCCTTTACCAGTTCTAAATAATGATATCTACTTCAAAGCTACATGATGCAAAAATACTTGCAGTGCCCAAAAATGTCCGAAGTCTCTGCTATGTTCACAAACGGATATGTGTTCATAATCGTATGATTATTAACGTTTCTATAGTCGCAAAGAAACTGGTACACTTTGGTTCCATCCCTACACATCTTCAGTACATTCACCACCATTATCTGAGTGTAATACGCATTGTCCAGCTCAAGAACGAAGACGGTTATATGATAAGGGAATCAGTTCTAATCCTTCAGAAACGGCAGTTACCAGTGGACACCACAGCCGTAACTGTGGAGAACTACAGACTATAGAGCACTTATTGGATTTTGTCGACTGTTCCCTGAATCTAACGCTGAGCAATTACCGGTGGATACGACAACCGTGACTGTGGAGAACCACCGACCACAGAGAACTTATTGTATTTTGTCGACTGTGCCTTGAATTTGCACAGAAGGACTTCAGTTTGCAACTCGGAGCGCTATTGGAGTTGCAAGATTCTGGTCAACAGTGGTGCAACTTGATTGTTTTTTCTTTCACTTGCTTTTAATTGTAAATGAGCTGGTAGGTACTTACGACATCGAGTAATAATGGGCTGAGCGAAAATGAAACAATGATTGAAATAAAATTATTTATTGTCTTATAACAGAGGCAGGCCTTTGAATCACGAAAGCAAATAGTACTCGTTCACCGTACAAGCCATGTTTTAAAAAAACTGTTAAGTCCAGAGGAAGATCCAGAATTTTATCAAAATTTTTGTCATATGACTGATAAAGGACGGTTATTCATATGGTTATCTGCCGACTAGAATGTATTTGTACCCTGTAGAAATACATTCTGCCCTCTTGGCGTTGGTTGACGGGTCGCCATTCAAAATTGGCCAAATTAAATATTCTCTGACACACATCATGACTGTGTAAATACCGAGATGTCCCCTGCACAGAGATCTGTGAAAGTATTTAAAAAGCACTGCAATCAATTCCTTTGCGAGACATATCTTAGTCTTCCTGACATTGTGGTTATGGTAACACAAGAGATCTGTATTGACAGAATAACCTAGAAACTTTTTACCGACCCTTAACTGTTGTCTATCGTCCTTTAATTGAATATTTTCATCTTGTTTCTCTCCTAAATTACCAAACGGCGAATGGATCTCTACCAGAACAGCAGAAGCAAATACAGACTTTTTGATGAGCTTGCGGGTTCTCAGCTACTTCCAAGCCTCATTGCAACATGTAAATGACAGCATCAGCCACTCTGTTGTTGGAACCTCGGACATGCTTTACATGGAAACGGAAGCCGTAAATTCTAACTGCCCAGTGGGGAATCCTTCCTGTCTTACGAGGCCCAGCCGACACTCAGGTCAATGCCTGATTAACCGTTTCCAGCCAGAACAAATTATATTCAAAGAAGAATTTAGATTTACCGTGCCAGAACAGGACATCAAAGGCCTCCAGCTCATATACGCAGGACTCGACTTTAGGGATCGACAGCAACCTCGAACATTCTTGGAGTAACACGTCTACTATCCCTGAGTTAGAAACATAAGAGTGCGTATAAAATTCAGCTCATGAGTCGAATCCCTGCCCCCCCCCCTTCCCAGCTAAAACTTGCCAAAGCTATTTCTAGGGGCTGGACACGGATTGGTGGGCGTGGGTCCACCGAAATTTGCCACAACTAGTATGGCATCCTCAGCTTAATTAGCACTAAATTTTCGAGAAAAATTTACCATCCCTTTGAATTTGGCTACACCCTTCTTGCCTTTCGTTGGCAAGAGCTGGTAGATATTTCTAGTTCAATCTTCAATCTTGATCCAATTGGCCAACACATTGTGCCCCAAAAAGGAAATATCTCTGCAGGCAAAATCCACTCGGAATAGTGTAACAGTCAGCCCAGCTTTGCGTAAAGGACGCAAGACCTGACATAGACGATCAAAATGTCAATGAAGATCTTACTGCATTTTATGTCACTTAAATGAATTTAAACGTCTTTAAATTTAAGCTCACCCTACAGTGTATACGGAAATGATTACAAAACTGCTGCTCCAGTGGAGAACCCGAAAGGAACACAATTCTGTTTAAACAAATTCCAAAAAATGGTGCAAATGCTTCAAATGGCTCTGAGCACTATCGGACTTAACATCTGAGGTCATCAGTCCCCTAGAACGTAGAACTACTTAAACCTAACTAACCTAAGCACATCACACACATCCATGCCCTAGGCAGGATTCGTAACTGCGACCGTAGCAATCGCACGGTTCCGGACTGAAGCGCATAGAACTACTCGGCCACCGCGGCCGGCTAAGAAATTCCACTCCATACTCAATTTAATGAAGGGCTTTGACTCATTTAAGAACGGCACCTGATGACTGTCTTGATTATGATATACGATAGTGAAACATTGATCTTCCAGAATTCAGGTAAAATAATTACTAGGGTTAGGCGTCTGCTCTAAAACTATAACAGCTGGGCAGTAGCCCTCATCACTGGGCTTAGTAACGAGGAAAGAAAGGGATATGTACGGAGAAGCCGATCACTTAATCACACCATCTGTCACCAAGTGATCAATGATTTTACGTAACATCTTGATTTTAGGAGACAACTGATAAGGGAATTGGTGGTCAGGGATTTGATTCATGAGCTGAATTTTATACGAAATCTTGTGACTCCTAGTTTACCAGTCAATACGTTGAAAAATTACTCAAGTGCCTTCAGCACTTACTGAACCTTCTCCTCACACCAATGACTAACATGAAAAGGAACTATTCTCACTTTACGTACCACACGCCTTGTATGTAATTATGGTTACATACTAAACACTTCCATCAGGCTGATCCTTCAAAAAGAGCTCTCCAGTGGTATAAACCAGGAAACACACCATCTTCTTCAAAAAATCACAACCAAGCAATACGACGGAAACAGATCTTTGAAAAAGGTTAAGTTTATCGCCCATGATAGCCGAGGAATCCTCAGATTAACACTGACTTCGTCCATCGTATGCTAAGACATTATCTGCACGACATTGTTTGAGGACCTTTTGTAAAGGAGAAACCTATAAATCTGAAGGTGCTTGCTATGCCGCTGCAAATGGAGCAAAGAGCTGTTGCTGCCCGAGATAAGCAAAGCGACTACTGGCTCATGATTTAAAGTGCTACAAGCAAATGGCAAATTTTTGCCAGAAATGGCGCTTATGATACTACAGCCCTTAAATAGCCCCTCGGGACTTCCTACTGTGAACCACCGCCTGATGTCGTCAGCTCCATTTTATCCTGTTTTTGATGTACAGGATTTATGTACAGGACAGTCCCACACTAAATCAGCTGACTGACTGCACGGAAAAAAAGTTTCACACTTTCCACTCATTTAGAATTATTATTGGAGAATGTGTCATTCACTGCAAAGGATTCCAACCTAAGTTCTCGAAATCCATGACTTTTACGACTAAAACGAATATTTTCAACGCTTGCTACTAATTTATCTAATGTGGCAAATGTTTCAGGTTTACTACAAATGAGAATACGCGACCGTTCTTCTGTATATGTACTTTCTAGAACGCTGTTTACAGCTTCCAGCTTGGTAACCCTATGACAAAGAACCAACTTGGCACCTGCTATCCTAAAATCTTTCTATACAGTGGCCAAGTGGCTCAATATAATTCTGAATCCAGCATAAACATTGTCTAGAAACCTCATTCCTAATAATACTAGAAAAATTATCCTCTACGAAGTTTCTACGTAAAAAAACCAACAACGTGACCTTATCTGTGCGCTCAACTTTAGTTCTGCTCAATCTACTTGGTTAACGGATAAATAATGGAAACATGACGGAATGAACCATTTCCAAATTTCATCCTTGCTTTGCAAAGGAGCGGTTATTTATAAAATAAGTATGATCTCATCACTTGCGTCTGTTGATACTCTGTCGATGCTTTGTGTAATAGGTGAAAGTGGATTACGCAGTTTATTAAAGACCCTCCACCTCCCCTCACTATTCTTATCCATGCTTTCAGCACCTTCATCTGAAGTGTTTGGGTCAGGGGAGAACACTCACTTTTAACTCGCTCAGAATTGTCTTGCGAACCTGGTAAGCTTGCATTCATCTGCAACAGAATGATTTTACCCAGCAGCTCTTCAGTAAGAAAGATCTGTTTCACGACAGTGTTTATGATACTTAAAAACTTTTCTGTTGTTATCTATATGGTTCATATATTCCTGGGTCCTCAAGACCCATCACTTTGCAGTAGTTCGATATTCGGCTGCACACTGGATAGAATACATTGGCACATAGTGTAGGCATCTCTTACTTCCCGAATGCATCTAGAGACATTTGCTTAACTCAACTATGTTGTCATCTGTGGGTAGCCGGTGTGTCCCCAAGTTATATTGCAACGGATTCTTCGTTAAGTATGCCTTGCTCAAGACAGATTGCCAATCCATGGGCTATTCCGCCCCTTAAAAGCAGTACACATTGCCAAGGCACAACTCTCTTCCCTACCAATACACAGGATCAGGGCCCTACCATTATATTCCAACCAAGCACAGCTACCAATGGACTGGTTTCGAATTAGGATCTGGGAGTATTCAAGCACAAAACAATTAAATCATGTTTGAAACTAAACTATTTATTGATTTATAATTGTGGCTGGTCTTTGAACTACAAGTATTACTCATTCACCACAGAGGCAAATTTTAAAATTAATTTACATGTTCTAAGAAAGGCAAAAAAAAATTATCAAAATTTTTCTCAAATAGCTGACACTAGATAATACATATACATCAGTGGAGGAAACAGATTGCAGAACAGAATGACATTCGGAAAGCAAAAATCTTTTAATATGGCACCCACCTCTAAGGCCGACTTATGCTTCAACAAAGCAGCAGCCACATAGATGACAAAATAAATATTAGAGAGAATTTTTAAATCTTAGAAACGTCGCTGTATATCAGCCAGAAGGATCTGCTATTTCAATAATATGTATTACCATAGAGGGCAGAAGATAAGAGTAAGGTACACCCATGGGGAGCAGATTTTTGCATAGAGAAACAACTGTACAGATGAGAAAATTAAAACTAAAAAAATTGTAACCTTATATGTACCGCTGTGAATCAGCCAGAGGTAATTCCTGTTTCATTGATATGCATAATCATTGAAAGTAGTTTGTTTAGAATAACGAATATGTTTGTGAGGTAGACTCTTACGTCAATAAACGTCAGTTACATAGAAATCAGAGAATTTGAGGTAAGGTTCTATCTGTGATGCAGACTTCTGCATCAAAAAATACCCATCACAAAGGTGAGAAAATTACTATTAAAGAAATTTATGACTTTACATACACGGCTGTGAAGCAGTGAAAAGGAATTGTTATTTCACTGATAAGTGCAACCACACAAAGCACAAAATTTAAAATGTTGTACTCATCTGTGAAGCCGGCTTACGATGATCTAAACCACTTTTCTGAACAATAAAATCGCTGGCAAGCGAAGGGTTTCAAGCCCACATATTAGGTAGATACGGTAAAGGCTCTATTTAGGCCGATCTCTCAAACAACCGCTCGACAAATTGTAGTACATGCATACGTACATAGCAAGTAAATGACAGGCAGTACGCAGAACCTCCTACGACAAGAGAAACATTAGGGCATGTAACTGGGTCCCTCTCGCCCGCTAGTATCAAAATAACGAAATACATGTCAAACAAAATAAATACTTGACGTAGCAGATATTAGTGATTAAATTTGGAAAACAGATAAACCTTCTGAAACTAATGCTCACTCACAATTAAATAGATGTTTGTTTCAGTCTGATCCGCAAAAATGCTTTGACCGAACATGACCCGACTCAGTTTATTGTCAACAAAATAAAGAACACTCGGAAACGACTGCGCAAATAGAGTGTTGACTTGCGAATCATGATCAACAATGAACGCTCACAAAAAAGTGCTTACCGGCGTTCCTTTTTCAGGCTAAAGAGAATCATGGGTGGTGCATGAGGCTAGATCCACCTGCCAACGTAGCAGGAACAACCTCGAAGCACAACTGCGGAACATGACTAGTCAACGCTTAGGCAGGACAAAGTTGCAACTCACAAGAAGGTGAAAGCTAGGCCCGCGTGTAACCATCAACTGTACACACACGATGAGCAAGTACAAGCCGCAGAACCGCGCAACGCTGGGCAAAGTGTTTTCGGAAGAACAAGAACCAGTCTAACCCTAAGCACAGCTCAGAAAGAAGCATATGTTTTATTTTTTCTGACTCGAGTAAATATCTAAATAAAGCATTGTCGAACAAAGCACAGCTCAGAAAGAAGCATATGTTTTATTTTTTCTGACTCGAGTAAATATCTAAATAAAGCATTGTCGAACAGTTTTGCCGCGTCGATAGACCCTATGAAAGTGAAAATCTTATTTCCATTACCAGGATAAACGACAGAGCTACCTCAAAAAAAAAAAAAATGGTTCAAATGGCTCTGAGCTCTATGGGACTTAACATCTATGGTCATCAGTCCCCTAAAACTTAGAACTACTTAAACGTAACTAACGTAAGGACAGCACACAACACCCAGGCATCACGAGGCAGAGAAAATCCCTGACCCCGCCGGGAATCGAACCCAGGAACCCGGGCGTAGAGCTACCTCTCTGATGTTTTTTCTGAAGTCAGACTGATCGACTGACACACCGTCTTATGTTTCATTATTCTGCGTATTATGCTTATCAGCAACTTTGATTATGAGCTGTCGAGTATATATCTAGTATTTATCAGCCCGTGGTGTCTCTGTGATTGTGCGGTTGATATTATCCCGAAAATCCGATGGTACTTCTCCAGTCTCTCATATTATGCACACTAACTTCGACTATCACTCCTTAGCACTTTCCCAATGATTTTAGAAACCCCGCAGGACTTTGCTTTGTTTGGTCTTAAGTCTTCCAAAGCTTTGTCAGATTCTCATTCTACGTAAAACTGGAACAAGTGCGGCCTCCAAGACTGCACATATTTCACCTTCTATCACAGTAGGAACCTTGCACTCGTAATTTTCTCGATTTTACTTTTAATTTCTACAGAAGTTATTTATGATTTGGATCTTGAATCTGCCTTTCCATTTCTGAGGTTCAGGATACATTGGACAATAACTGCAACGTCTTTCTAAAAGAGGGACCATGAGTGTCCTCGATTGATGCAAAATGTATTTAAATCGTTGGAATATATGCAATCGATACACCTGTCAGAAATTTAGCTGAAGGACAGTATTTGATCAGTGTTGTACGCACAGCTCTAAGGCTGAAGGCTGTTAGCGACTAGCGTAAATGAGATAATAGCTTGTCGGCTCTTGCGGAACTAGGCCTTTCGGGAGAGTAGTTCTGGGTGCAGCTGCGTCCCCTCACATTCCCTGTGCCCTTTCGCCTGTCGGTAGGTCGTGTCCCTGCCCGCGCAATTACGGCGAGTCCAGCGGTCCCTCCTGATGCGACGCTCTCCCTGAGCAGTCTCCAGGCCTTGATTACCGCTCCCCTCCACACTCTCAGCCTCGCTCCACTGGCGCAAGCCCTGAGGTGACGTCGCACTGTCGCTTTGACGAGCACGATTTGCACAGGGACCCGTTTCACTTGCCGTAGCTTTAATCCCGTGTAGCCTAGAGCAGGAAACCTTTCACTGCGCTTAGAACTGTCGTGTTGGTGGACGTCAAGTGAGGCAAAGCACAAAGACAACGGTAACTGCATAATGGACAACGGTTAGAGAGCCTCTGAGGTGTAATTCACAGTGGCTGGATCGTATCATTTGTCGCTTGTGCTGGTGCATCTTTGCAGAGCTGACGATCACCTGTAACACACAGAACACGTATTTATCTGGCCTGTATCAAACAAATGTCGCTACGCACTGCCATGTATTTCTTTGCTTTAGGTGTAATTATGTATCGATACTGTTTTAGATGACACCATGATCCATACGAATTTCCCAATGTAAGGGTAAAATGTAAATATTCAAATAACAAAACAAAATAATTATTACGTTCAAATGACAAGGCATGTATTTTGTTTTTCACTTATAACGGACGTAGGTGTCTTTATGAGAAATAAAATGTGACAGAGGGTGATATACTGTGAAGAGTTCAATGACCGGGTTATTCTCATCAGAACCGACAGCAAACTAACATCGACAACAGTAGTTCAGCTGTACATGCCGACGTCGTAAGCAGAAGAGACAAAGAAAGCATATGAGGATATAGCATCAGTACGTAAAAAATGAAAGAGAAGAAAGCTACCAATAGCGAATACTCTATTCAAGATCGCAAGAGGAAAAAGTACTGTTGGAAGGCACACCGGGGACCAAAAAAAGACTAATATGAAAATTTAGTAGTGGTGAAGAATAGACTGAAGCTAATGGGGACCTGGACGTTAAATGACTGAAATTTTCGAAAACATTTTTTGTCACCATCTGAAAGACAATTTTATCACGTTTCAAAAAATGTATTTTTATCTACCTTTCAGGCAAGGAATATCACCAGAAACATTTCTTCCCTGACACAGTCAGGGAAACAACAAATCCAATATACATGGACCTTGCAGATACTAAATTACTTAGCAAATGTGTACATGGTCGTACACAAAACCCTAATGAGAGTTTCAACAGCTGCGTGTGGCAACGACTATCAAAAACAGTGTTTGATGGATGGACAGTACTCAAAATGGGTGTGATGGATGCTGCTACCAGTTTCGATAATGGTGTAATCAGCGGGACAAAAGTAATGGACAAATTAGTCATCAAGCCAGGTAATAATATGATAGCTGCTCTGACTGCCATAAATCGTCAGCGACTGGTTGACGCTGAAAGGGCTGTGGAAGCAACCACCAAAGACTCCAGAGTAAGGAAAAGGCTCCTGTAAAAATGTACAGAGGATAAAGAAGCAGCAGGCCAGCAAAATTATGCTGATGGAAAGTTCAGAAAGAGGCATACGGTGAGTCAAAAACACTGTGAAATTTATTTTCTCGAAACTACATTTTCAGAACATTAGGTACATGTAACTTCACAATGGTTTTATCGATGTTCACCAAATTTCTCTCAAGTGAAGAATGGAATAGTATCTTTGTCTTAGGCCCAATACATCACATAAATGATCCATATTTGTAATTCTGTATATAATTCTAGTAGTATTTTAAACAAAATAATAAGGTGGTATAATAAGGGTTTTTATTGTCTCAGATATACCCCAAACCACAAAACGAGAGGCACAAGGTGTTAATATGAATGTTGACAGCAGCTTGCCACAGTTTGAATGCTATTAGACTGATGATGGACCAAAAAATGGTACCAGAATGTGTATTATAAAAACATCTGCTAGGCAAAATACTGTAATTCTTAAACTGTAACAGATATTTCAGTAAATAGCTTTTACAGCTTGAGTTACCGTCATTCATTGTTGGTAAAAAAGCACAACTTCCTCCTCGTTGTAGATATAGTCTAATGTGCACTGAGAGCAAGGTATAAAAATGCAGCACGTTCACGTCCAGGTCCCTTTAAGAAATTAGTCAGGAAGAAACAATGCAAAAGGAGAGGGTGACGGATATACGAATAGATATTCTTTAAGTTCACTAGGCTGTAGATACTTTCATACTGAACAGCATAGCACGAAGTTGAGTTGAAGAAGATCGGATATCTAAAAACGGTAATCAAATAAGTTGGATAGGTACTGCGAAGGTAGCTACGAAGAAATGGGTAACAGAATAGCACTTCAGTTGCTCGAAGAAAGAAGGAAGTACAAAAATGTTCCGGGAAAATACGGTAATACAGAAATACAAATCACTTAGAAGTGAAATAAATAAGATGTGAAGGGAAACTAAGACGAAGTGGCTACATGAAAAACGTGAAGAAATCGAAAAAGAAATGATTGTCGGAAGGACTGATTCAGCGTATAGAGAAGTGAAAGCAGCGTTAGGTTAAGTTAAAAGCAAGACTGATAAAATTAAGAGCGTAATGGGAATTCCACTGATAAATGCAAAGGAGAGAGGATACAGCTGGAAAGAGTAAATTGATGCCCTCTAAGAGAGGGAGGGCATTTCTCATGAAGTGATAGAACAAGAAGCGAGAGTCGACAGGGAAGAGATAGAGAATCGAGTGTTAGAATATGAATTTAAAAGTTATTAGGACTACTTAAGATGAAACAAGACAGAAGGAGTGAATAACAATCCATCGGAATTTCTTAAAACATTGGTGGAAGTGGCAACAAAACGACTATTCACGTTGGTGTGCGGAACGTATGAGACTGGCGACAGAACATCAGACTTTCTGAAAAACTTCATCTACATTATTTCGAAGGCAGCAAGTGTCAGCGTGTGCGAGAATTGTCGCACAATAAGCTTAACAGCTCATGCATTCATATTGCTGACGAGACTAATATACAGAGGAATGGAGATGCAAATCGAGAATTTGTTAGATATTGATCTTTTTAGTTTTATAAAAGGCATAGGTACGAGGGAGGCTGTTCTGACGTTTATAATGTAAGCAAGACCGATAGAAAGCCGAGCCTCGTTCATAGGCTTTGTAAACCTCGAAAAGGGGTTCGACAGTGTCAAACAGTGCAAGATGTTCGAAATTCTGAAAAAAATAGGTGTAAGCTTTAGGGAAAGACTGGTAATATACAGTATATACAAGATCTGTGAGGAAACAATACAACCGGAAGACCAAGAACGAAGTGCTCGGACTTACAGTGTGTAATACAAGAATGTAGTTTTTCCCCATAATGTTCAGTCTACATATCGAAGAATCTGTAATGGACACAAAAGGAAAGTTCAACAGTGGAATTAAAATTCAGAGGGTAATTATATCAGCGATAAGTTTCACTGATAACATCGCTATCCTCAATGAAAGTGAGGAAGAATTGCAAGGAGAGTTCAGTAGAATGAAAAGTCTAATAAGTAAAGAATATTGATTGAGAGTAAAACGAAGAAAGATAAAACTAATCGGAAACAGCAGAACTGGGAGCGGGAATTACACGATGTTAAGGAATTCAGCTACCTAGACAGTAAAATAATTCATGATGGATGGAACAAGGAGGACATAAAGGGAAGACCATTACTGGCAAAGAGGACATTTCTTGCCAAGAGAAGTCTACTGATATCAAACATAGGTATTAATTTGAGGAAGAAATCTGGAACACAAAGTTGTGTGGTAGTTACGCATGGACTGTGGGAAAAGCGGGACACTCAATCATTATTCTGTAACATTAAGGATGTGATGCTGTAGAAGAATGTTGACTGATAAGGTAAGAAGTGAGGAGGTTCTCGGTAAAATCTACGATGAGAGGAATCTAAGGAAGGAAGGGGATGGTATTACGTCTGTTAAGACATTATGAAATAACTTCCATGATACTAGAAGGAGCTGTAGAGGTCTTAACGTGTGGAGAAGGACAAGGACTAGAGAACATCCAGCAGATAATTCAGAACGTAGGTTAATAGTGCTACTCTGAGATGAAAAGCATGGCACAGAAAAGGAATTCATCTCGGGCGCACCAAAAAAGTCATAAGACTGAAGACACAAAGAAAAAAAAATGATTCCACTGACTAGTTTGAAGTTGGTAGCCAAGAATTCCTCTCCTACGCTAACATCTTCATCTCAGAGTAGCACTTGCACCCTGCTGCTTTAATTAATTTATTACAATCTCTGTCCCTAGAGTTTTTTCCCTCTGTAACTCCTTCTAGTACAATGGATATTGTTCTCGGACGTCTCAGCGCATGTCTTATCAACCGTTCCCTCCTTATCCTAAATACGGTTCTTTCTCCGCCGGTTTTGCGCAGTATCTCCTTATTTCTTATCTGACTGCCACCTAATGTTTAACATTCTTCGGTAGCAACAAGTCTCAAACACTTCGATTGTATTCTGTTTCAGTTTTCCCACTGCCCCCATCCTTAACCATACAGTCCAGCGCTCCATTCGAAGCTCTTCTGAGAAACTTCTTCCTCATATTGAAACCTATATCTGATATCAGCAGACTTCTCCTGGCCAGAAATATCGTCTTTGCTTCTGCTGGTCTGCTTTTTGAGCCATTCTTGCTTCGTCCGCCATGGATTACTTTGCTTCAATATTTACAAAATATGTTTTACATGATTACAAAACATTTCACACTTACTCAGAAAACATTTGGCATACGTTTAGATATTCTGGACATATAATTTACTGTTTCATAATTCACTTCAGGACGTTGCCGTTCAATGTTCAGATAGTAGGATGCTTAATGTATCAGTGACGCTGTGTTCCTGGCTTGTTGTCAATAGGCGTTTTTCCCATCGCTCTAATTTCTTCAGGTACCCATCATTATGTACTTTACAGCATCAGAGGTAAAAGGGAAACTTCAATAATGAGTCCTTATAATATGATGAACTAGTGTCCTCTTCAATAGAGTGTGAGACAGAAGGCCATCCAACCATTCAGGATTTGTATTATTATTTGTATTCGCTGGTGTTGAGCGTGGTATGTTAAATTCATTTGAGGCCTTTCTGTACCTGATCTTATAGCACCAAGAGCATTTCCTACATTTTGAGGGTCATAACTGCTCCTCGGTAGAGCACTAACTCTCATTTCATAAGTCTGTGGCATTGTCTGATATTCGTCCAATACATGTAGATATTTGTAAATAGTGTACTACACATTAGTGCAAGTAGACTACACCAACAAACTACATTCACAATCCCTTCTTAACATTTAAATAACTAAATTATAAGGAAATTATGTCTGCCACTTTTTTCTCTTCTGGTACAAAGACGAAACTATTCGCATAAAGGTAACCAATAATCATTGTACACTGCACTTTAAATTGTTGCACATCACGGTCTCAAGTTCCAAGTGCAATAACGTATGTTCAGATCTGCTTGACAATACGTAAGGGGTAAATAGCAAAACGCGCATGTTAGATTGCAGCTAGCATTCAGTAATACCAACGTTAGAAAGGAAATATATTGTTCCCTTCCCAATTTACCCCTGTATCTGATATTGTCCCATATTATGGTAGCAGAAATCTTAAGATTCATCTACTTTGTGATCACCAATTTTCATGTCAAGTTTCTCACTCGAGACCAATAGGCCACAACTCTTGTATTTCCAAGCATAATAGAACTAATGGAAACACAATTCAGCAGAGGGAAGAAACGAAATGGTAATCATAACCAGAACTGAGCTTGTGGGAAGTGATTGTACGAACGGGGTGAATTACACAAGGCTACTTTTCAATCATTTCGATATGAAGATTCATTTTAACGTAATGAAACTCATGCAGATGATGCAAACTCATTTTTCGTGATAAATAAACTTATAAATGAGACTGAAAGGGGAAATTTTATTTCATTTTGTTTGCTCTGGTGTAGTTAACTTAGTGCATGCTCTTCTAATTATTCATTTGGGCAAACTTTAAAGATGTGGCCAGCTGTAGTTCATGGAACAGGACGTTCAGAGTGAAATGCAAGTGTCGGCTTCCGTTAAGTTCGATCTGCAATATAGTCTTCCCTGTTTTGATCATTGGTGGCTCCCAAAAACTGTTAACATATTTTAAATGTATTTTCATACATTAACTTTATTAGTTCTTATCATCAACCTTTCTATTGTTCAATCACTCGAGAACCCAATATTTGCCTGGATGACATCTGCGAGGAGCATCGTCACTTGATTGACGTAGGCCACAGAAACACATTTTCATTGATAAAGTGATGCCAGTTTAGCACAGGTTAGACCCGATTCTGGTAGTCGTTCCACATCATATGGGAACTTCCACCATTTCTTTCTCATTTTAGTTACTGCTTCACTGTTTTCAGTCAAGGATCAGTTTCGGTTCCCTAATTTAATTCGTTTTCTTTTATAGACAGGACATTCATTATTAATAATGGTTGTACCAATTGACAGCTGAGAACTTTGTCTAGCCTTGACAATTGTTACTCAGTGGAACTCTGTAATAGTTCGCTATACCAGATGACACAGCATTGCAAGTAACTATCTCCTGTCATAAAAGTACAAATCTTATTTATTAGTTATGCACATGACCATTCTTTGTGAAGCGTATGTCATCCACACCTAATATCCTAACCAGCAGCATAATTTGTTCATCCTCATTTAACTCTGTTCACCAGATATTTTAACGTATGTAAGTTAACTTCATTCCCTTATCAGTAAAGTGTTAATTTATAAATTCTTCTGTACAGATATGCACAAGAAAATGCAACTTAAAAACTACGAAAGCGGTGCTGTGAGTCTCTAACCGACTTCAGTAAGAACTGCTATTGTGAACTATTCGATTTATCATTCGGTTTTATATTTTAATACTTTTAACAGCTGCATGTATTCATGCTGTATGAATTGTTTAACCATTTATGTATTACTACTTTCGCTGTGGCTGTCCTAGTTTTAAAACTGTCCAGAGTCTATGGTTCTTGAATTGTATTGTAACTCTAATTTAATTGCCCTGAACTGTTGTTTTTTAATGGTTCGTTTAAGTTCGCCCGTAAGCAAAAATAGGTATTTTTTTATTAGTTAATTATTTAAAACAACTCTCTGATGATGCTTTTTGCCTTTTGGATTGAAGGATGAACCACAATGCTTTGATCTTCGGTGATCCATTATGGATTGGTAAATCATTGCATCAAGAAGACAATCCTTTGAATGCAACTTGGAACTAGGCATAAAAAAGTTGGTTCCTATTATCATAATGAAATTCACATGCTCCCTTCCTGTCCACAGTTTTGCCGGCTCCAGGGACCGAGCAGTTCTAGGCACTTCAGTTTAGAGTTGCGCGACCGTTAAGGTCACAGCTTCGAATCCAGCCTCGGGCGAGGATGTGTGTGATGTTCATAGGTTTAAGCCGTTCTATGTTCTAGGGGACTGATGGCCTCAGTGCCAGTGCCAGTGGCCCATAGTGCTCAGAGCCATTTGAACCATTTGTCCACAGTTTTGAAACACAGCGGAAGATTTATACACTGACCTATAGCCATCATATTATGACAGCAATGTGTTACTAGCCACAATTTTTATGGCTCCATTTGTCATAATAACGTTCCCTGCCCCCTTCCTACCCACAATTTTTAAACTTATATTTCTTTTCTTTTATTATTCGACTCTTATGTAATATTGTCGTCTTACATAATGTATATGTATGGAACCGTCTGTATTTTTGTGATGATGACATATCCAAGCATGTAATGATGAGTGTTAATACAAATTATGTTGATTGAAATAATGAACAACTGCACCAGATTCTTATTTTTTCATGCTAAGCAGAATGCCCTTTGAGAATTTATCCACATTTTCAAATGCATTTGAAGTGACCAGGGTGAGAATGTGCTAAATCTAGTTTTCTAAATCTTACAGCAGATTAATTTTTCTGTTTAAATCTTTTGTTGATCTTATAGTTATGTAAGAATATACACGCATTTTACAAAATAACAAACCTTCACTAACATTTCGAGCATTTAGTTCATGAGCCCACGCGAATAATAAACGGTTGTGAAAACACACTTGACCTCTTAGCAACAAATCATCTTGAGTTAATAACGAGCATCAAAACGGATACAGTGATTAGTGAACACAGGGACGCATGAGAGAGACTGAATATTTCAACCCGCAAATCCTCCAAAAATAAACAAAAAATATACCTATTCAAAAAAGCAGTTGAAAATATACTTGACTCCTTCCAAATTTATTATATAAGTGTAGACGAGATGTGGCTTGAATTCAAAGAAATAGTATCGGCAGCAGTTGAGAGATTTATACCAAATTATTAACAAACGGTGGAGCTGATCCTCCTTGGTACACAAAACGGGTCAGAAAATTGTTGCAGAACCAATGAAGTAAACATGCCAAATTTAAACAGGTCCCTGAGATTGGCGATCTTCAACAAAAGCTCGAAAGTTAGCGCGGACTTCAATGCGAGATGCTTATAATAGTTTCCACAACGAAACTTTGTCTCGAAACCTGGCAAAAAAAAAAAAAAAATAGAAAAAGATTCTGGTCGAATGTGAAGTATGTTAGCGGCAAGAAACAATAAATGCCTTCTCTGCGCGTCAGCAATGGAGATACTATCGACAGTGCTGCCAAAGCACAGTTAATAAACACAGCCTTCCGAAATGCCGTCACAAAAGAATACGAAGTAAGTACTCCAGAATTCGAATCAATAACAGCCGCCAACAACAGTAACATAGAGGTAGTTATCCTCGGAGTAGTGAAGCTGTTTCAGTCACTTAATAAAAGCAAGTCTTCTGGTCCAGACTGCATACCAATTAGTTTCGTTTCAGAGCTGATGCATTAGCTTCATACTTAACAATCATATACAACCGTTCGCTAGACGAAAGATCCGTACCCAAAGACTGGAAAGTAGCACAGGTCACACCAATATTCAAGAAAGGTAGTAGCAGTAATCCACTAAATTACAGGCCTATATCATTACCGTCGATGCGTCGCAGTATTTTGGAACATATATTGTGTTCGAACATTATGAATTACCTGGAAGATAACGGTCTATTGACACATAGTCAACATGGATTTAGAAATCATCGTTCCTGTGAAACACAACTAACTCTTTATTCGCACTAAGGGCTGAGTGTTACTGACAGTGGATTTCATTTCGATTCTGCGTTTCCGGATTTCCGGAAGGCTTTTGACACTGTAACACCCAAGTGGCTTTCAGTGCAATTGCGTGCTTATGGAATATCGTCTCAGTTATGTGACTGTATTTGTGATTTCCTGTCAGAGAGGCCACAGTTCGTAGTAAGTGACGGAAATTCATCGAGTAAAACATATTTATGACGTTCCCCCAAGTAGTGTTATGGGCCTTTTGCTGTTCGTTTTCTATACAAGAGATTTGATAGACAATCTGAGCACCCGTCTTAGGTTGTTTGCACATGACGCTGTCGTTTATCGACTAATAAATTCATCAGAAGATTAAAACAAATTCCAAAACTTTTTAGAAAAGATGTCTGTTTGGTGTGAAAATTGGGAATTGACTCTAAATAACGAAAAGTGTGAGGTCACCCACATGAGTGCTAAAGGAATCCGTTAAAAGTCGGTTATACCATAAATCAGTCAAATCTAAAGGCCGTAAATTCAACTAAATACCTAGGAATCACAGTTACGAACAACTGAAATTGGAAGGAAGACGTAGAAAATGTTGTGGGGAAGGCTAACCAAAGATTGCGTTTTATTGGCAGGACACTTAGAAAAAGTAACAGATCTACTAAGGAGACTGCCTACACAACACTTGTCCGTCCTCTTTTAGAATACTGCTGTGCGGTTGTGGGATTCTTAGCAGATAAGACTGGCGGAGTACATTGAAAAAGTTCAAAGAAAGGCAACACACTGTGTACCATCGCGAAATATTAAAGAGATTGTTACTGAAATCATACAGGATTTGGGCTGGACATCATTAAAACAAAGGCATTTCTCGTTGCGACGGAAACTTCTCACGAAATTCTAATCACAAACTTTATCCGTATATTGTTGATACCGACATACATAGGGAGAAACGATCACCACGATAAAATAAGGGAAATCAGAGCTCGTACGGAAAGATATAGATGTTTGTTATTTCCGCGCACTATACGAGATTGGAGTAATAGTGACTTATGAAAGTGATTCGATGAATCCTCTGCCCGGCACTTGTATGTGATTTGCAGAGTATCCATGTAGATGTAGAAGTAGATGAAGCTGAATAAAGAAAACTTATTCAATGAAGGAATGGGCTGATTCCATTAATTCAAAGTAGCATAAGCATTGCTTATTCCTTTAGTATTTGAAATAAGCTATATTTCAAACGGAGCTCAAGACAGGCTGTTCTGAATGTGAGAACTTCAAGCAGCAGTAAGACTGTCATAATATTGTTGTGCTTTCGTACCACATATAGTTTTCAAAACCTACAAATTCACGAATTTCTCATGAGAGATGGGTAGTTGGTCTGAAAATATAAATTATGTTACAGTAAAATGATCAACACGGTTTGGAGACTATCTTACGGTCTTACTAGTATAAGAAAACTCAGGCTAATCAAACTTTAGTCCATTGTATTTTTCAGCTGGATGAGGCGATTTCAGAGCTGTAGTCTCCCATGCTACATCATAGGTCACCATGTTTATACAAGCCCTGGTTGACTTCTGTCCCCGATGCGTTCTTTAACTGGATGTGTAGGAAAAAGAACACTTCTCCTTGCACAGGCGCTTCAGGAATACCGCTGATTGGCGAAAAGATTCAGATGTACCTTCAACAACATTAAACGGTGAAGGTCTTGACCGAGCTGATATGAACACATCCGTCCATCTTAGAGAACTTCTGTATGAGCTTTCTTGTTTATAAGTGCCATGTTTTCATCACATTCCAAATAAGATTATACTTTTACAGTGTCGAATCTTTTATTTACGGTAATTAAATTTTGCAAGTGTTGAATAAGTGTATAGTTCTTACTTTGGCTAGTACATGAATCACAAAATATGGTCAGATATTTCACGGCCATGCCAATGGAATAGTTGTAAAACATACGAATCACTGAGCAGACTTCATCACTACTTTTTTGGCAACACTTTCAGGGTACAGGAAAATATGTACTATCTGCGTTTAATAAAGAATATATATATATATATATATATATATATATATATATATATATATATATATATATATATATATATATATATTCCATGGTCTTTCTACATTCCATATTAGTTTTTATCTTGCTTTTATAAAATGTGTTGGCTTGCAATTTTTTCTAATCTTATAAAGTTATCAAATTCTTCAATAGAGACTCAATATCTTTTACCTCTACTACTTCAGTGCTATTTGTTTTCCCAGTTCCAGGCATCTCACTTTGACTGTACTTTCGTCACCTTGAAGTTCGTATTGAAGATGTGTCTATATGTTTCATAGGTCCCCTTAACTGTTGAAAGCCTAGTTGAAAAAGTGAACATTTTACTTAGACCTAGTTCTTCAGAGAGGTATACACTTGTATCTTTTAACCCATAATGACTGTTTGTACTCCGAAAGGAAACAATACAGTGTTAATGGTATTAACTTTTCCATCGCTTAAATCCAGGGGCTGTTTCCGTGTTTCCCGCTCTTATCAGTAGGTGCATTCCCAGTATTTCGAATAGAAGTTAAATATTTAATCTTACTTTTTGATATGCCGTGCATTCCCGTAAACGCTGTAGCGTTGGTCTTGGGGAGCAAAAAGAAAAAGAGTTATTTTATATTTTTTTTGAAAAAAATGTCGAAAAAGTGAATATTTTGGTGGTCCACTTGGCAACAGAATCAGGTATTGATTACACTATTATAATAACACACGTTGAGCATTAAATACCTGAATAAGAGAAACATTATCATTTTGTCCGACCACTACCAAGAGTGGATTTAAAACAAAGACGGATTCATAGAAAACAAGGTCCAGAACGAACCCAGGGAAACTGTCAAAATGCAACGTTTGAAATATTGGCAGCCCCTGGAAAAACAGGAGACACGGTCATGTCAGAATTAGGCCAGATTACTAACATTACAACGCCTTATGGCAAACTACAATTTCTTTCACCCCACGCCCTATGTATCTTCGAACTCGGTACTTGTCGGTTACATTGTTAAATCTTGCTATGCATTTGTCTTTGCTAGACCCTTTACGCTGTACTGGAACTACAGTAATGAGACCACATAGATATGCATTCAGTAAGTCTACTGATTATGTCAAGCTGAGTTCTTTTAAAATACTTTGTTTTGTCTCATCAGGCATGTTGTCAAAATACTGTAGCCTACAATGACAGCTTTCTCTCATCTCATGAGACATTAAATTAATCTTTTTGTTTTCGTCAGATAAGCGGCCATGCTTTTTTTCTTTTCTTCATTAATTGCTTACCTCCTCCCGTACTTTCACTTCAGGCAACACTTAGCGGCTCACATACCATATTCGTATTTTGGGAAAATTGCAGGCGCTTTAGTGCACTGTACAAAGACCTGCACAGAACAGGTTCGCGTACCAACAATGAACATTATTACATCAATGTTTGACAGCAACTGTTTATCAAAGCTGTAACCTATACCATTATTTAAAGACCAGCACCTAATGGACTAAGCCTTTTAATTCCCTATTTCATATGGACTGAGTTCTTTCTTTCCTGTACTACACTTTTTCAAACCTCAGTTACAGTATGACTGAGCTTGGTTTTGCCTCCTTACTGTAATAGTAAGTATTGGGTCTGTTGCATATCTTCATACACTGGTAAAAACTCAAACAATGAAAAAAATGGACTTAGCGCACTCTGTTCCTGGTCCCTTCATTAGTTTACATAAATGTTGATTGAGATGTTTACATGTGTAATTTTCTGCCTTCCTGACACTATGGATGTCTATTTGAGGTTATAAAGCAGTTGTAAAACTGCACCACGTTTCTATAATATAGTGTTAGAGACAGTATTTTTGCATTTCTGCTTACAAATATTGTGCCACCTCCAGTACACAGAATATCACACACGCTCAAATCGTCATTTACACTGATTGTTTTTGTAATCAAAGTATGCTAGAGACATATTATGAAGTTTTTATTCCACGGAGAGTCTATATACAGTCAGAGGTCTGGATTTCACCTTTATTGTTATTTAAGGTGTGGACTAATTTCTGTTGTAGTATATTGTTTGTGAAAAAAGCTACTTTCACGTTGTGGCCTTGGTAGGTTTGATGTTTCTTGAGAAATTTTACCTGTGTAAAGTATCCTGCTATATATTTAATTGAATTATTGCTTCCATCTAACCAGGCAGGAATTCCTTTTTTTGTTGTTTCTTTCTGTATCTTATCGATCAGCCAGGAACTCTTGCTTACAAAGCATACTGTAGTATAAAATAAATGTAGGTGATATCCTAATTTTTGCGAATGGAGAAACCGAATAATGGACACAAGGTAATAAATTTCACTGCTGGATATCGAAAAGATAGAATGGTGCATAGAAAATGAAAACAACACTCACTGTTTGAGGATATGCAGAAAAAAGATAGTTTCCACTAACACAATCCCTGCCACATCATGTCACACAGATCTACGTAAGAAAGGTGCACGCAAAACAATGGTACATAGAACAGACAAAATCCCAGTGAACCAATAGGAAAGGTAGAATGAGTCAGATGCCATTATGCGACTGTCAGTGGCTAATAACTTCCCCAGCTTGATGATAGGTAAAATGCAGAAACAAAAATGGAGACGTGGAAACTTTTGTACACCACTGGTACAGTCTACAATCAGCCTCGTGAGGCCAAATGAGGAGCAACTCAACCGAATGCAGCGGTTCCAAGTTCGAGAAATCCAACAAAGATTGTGAGAGAGATGTGCTTACCACAAGCCCTTTCGTACAACATCCGATGATGCCATTGGCGGAGGATGACAGAGTGGTCAGCTGGATCCTTTCTGTTCATCTAGGCCCCGAACGCGGCACTGCAACTACTTTACAACTAATCATCACGTTTAGACTGGCTACGTCAAGTACATACATTTCTTAACTCATCTTAGTGCTGAATCACCTGGTAAGATAAGTTTTGCTTTAACAAATGGTACATTCATTCTTTCAGTCACTGATGTCTGCATTAGATCTGTTCAATGAATGCTTCCAACAGTAAGGAATTATCCGAATGTGCTATGTTTGTGATATAGTCGAATAATTTACGAGGTGTTGCTTCGGAGCTCTTAATGTCTCTGCAATTGATACTTCCGTTTTGTCATCATGTTTGCAACTTATCGTGGGCCTATAATATGGCGAGGAGCTACAAAGTTCGGTATGAGTGTAGTCCTCGGTACACATCCTAATCTATTTTGTTCAATACACATAATACTTCATGGTAACTAAAGCAATTCCCCACATTTTTTCCGCAAATATCCTTATATATAAAATTCTCGTGTCACAGTGTTAGTTACCATACTCTTTCGAAAATACCCCTAAGTGATAAACGTGGTCCACCCCAAGAATTATTTCTTGTTGTTTGGACAGAACTTTTTATTTTTGTTTTTTTATGATGTGGCATTAAAAATACACATAACCATAAATTTTCACCCATCTACCACCAACCCCTATTTTTAATAGCTATTTTAGTAGTTTAATAATTTTCAACCCCAGTCGATAACTGATCAATTATCACTTGATCAACGACTCGATCGACTCTGATGAAATTTTAATTGTATATTCGGTACGTCTGAGAATCGGTAGTAATCTATTTTTCATACCCCTAAGTGATAAGCGTGGTCCACCCCAAGAATTTTTTATTTTTTATTTTTGTTTTTTTATGATGTGGCATTAAAAATACACATAACCATAAATTTTCACCCATCTACTACCAACCCCTACTTTTAACAGCGATTTTAGTAATTTAAAAATTTTCAACCCCGGTCGATAACTGATCAATTATCATTTGATCAACGGCTCGATCGACTCTGATGAAATTTTAAATGTATATTCGGTACGTCTGAGAATCGGTAGTAATCTATTTTTCGTACCCTTAAGTGATAAGGGTGGTACACCCCAAAAAAAAATTTCTTATTTTATGGACATAACTTTTTACTTTTTAATAATGTGGCATTACAAAATACACGCAACCCTAAATTTTCACCCTTCTACCACCAACCCCTATTTTTAATAGTGATTTTAGTAATTAAATAATTTTCAAACTCCGTCGATAACTGATCTAGTATCACTTGCTCATTTATCCCCGCCATCTGTCTACCGGTGATAGTCTTTCACTATTCGATAGATAGGTAACTGAAGAAAACGTACGAAAAGCAACGATTAGAATATCCCTCTTTGAATCGACGTGACTAGACCGAGAAATTTAAACAGGTGGCACGCGCCATTCGCCAAGCCGACATTTAGGCCTAGCGCACAAGCATCGATTTTTATTGTACGGAAATATATCGTACGATCAAATTGTTTTAGTGGAACAAAGAAGTTCCTATGCTCTCCTTTGTTCCCGTAAATAATTTTTTTTTTTTTTGGTCATCAGTCTACTGACTGGTTTTATGTGGCCCGCCACGAATTCCTATCCTGTGCTAACCTCTTCATCTCAGAGTAGCACTTGCGACCTACGACCTCAATTATTTGCTTGATTTATTCCAATCTCTGTCTTCCTCTACAGTTTCTGCCCTTTACAGCCCCCTCTAGTACATGGAAGTCAGTCCCTCATGTCTTAGCAGGTGTCCTATCATCCTGTCCCTTCTCCTTATCAGTGTTTTCCACATATTCCTTTCCTCTCCGATTCTGCGTAGAACTTCCTCATTCCTTTCCTTATCAGTCCACCTAATTTTCAACATTCGTCTATAGCACCACATCTCTTATACTTCGATTCTCTTCTGTTCCGGTTTTCCCACAGTCCATGTTTCACTACCATACAATGTATGGTACATCCTCAGAAATTTCTTCCTCAAATTAAGGCCGGTATTGGATATGCCTTTTTTGCCATAGCGAATCTGCTTTTGATGTCCTCCTTGCTCCGTCCGTCATTGGTTATTTTACTGCTTAGGTAGCAGAATTCCTTAACTTCATTGACTTCGTGACCATCAATCCTGATGTAAAGTTTCTCGCTGTTCTCATTTCTACTACTTCGCATTACCTTCGTCTTTCTCCGATATACTCTCAAACCATACTGTGTAATTAGACTGTTCATTCAGTTCAGCAGATCATTTAATTCTTCTTCACTTTCACTCAGGATAGCAATGTCATCAGCGAATCGTATCATTGATATCCTTTCACCTTGCATTTTAATTCCACTCCTGAACCTTTCTTTTATTTCCATCATTGCTTCCTCGATGTACAGATTGAAGAGTAGGGGCGAAAGGCTACAGCCTTGTCTTACACCCTACTTAATACGAGCACTTCGTTCTTGATCGTCCACTCTTATTATTCCCTCTTGGTTGTTGTACAAATTGTATATGAACCGTCTCTCCCTATAGCTTGCCCCTACTTTTTTCAGGATCTCGAACAGCTTGCACCATTTTACATTGCTGAACGCTTTTTCCAGGTCGACAAATCCTTTGAAAGTGTCTTGATTTTTCTTTAGCCTTGCTTCCATTATTAGCCGTAACGTCAGAATTGCCTCTCTCGTCCCTTTACTTTTCCTAAAGCCAAACTGATCGTCACCTAGCGCATTCTCAATCTTCTTTTCCATTCTTCTGTATATTATTTTTGTAAGCAGCTTCGATGCATGAGCTGTTATGCTGATTATGCGATAATTCTCGCACTTGTCAGCTGTTGCCGTCTTCGGAATTGTGTGGATGATGCTTTTCCGAAAGTCAGATGGTATATCGCCAGACTCATATATTCTACACACCTACGTGAATAGTCGTTTTGTTGCCACTTCCCCTAATGATTTTAGGAATTCTGATGGAATGTTATCTATCCCTTCTGCCTTATTTGACCGTAAGCCTTCCAAAGCTCTTTTAAATTCCGATTCTAATACTGGATCCCCTATCTCTTCTAAATCGACTCCTGTTTCTTCGTCTATCACATCAGACAAATCTTCACCCTCGTAGAGGCTTTCTATGTATTCTTTCCACCTATCTGTTCTCTCCACTGCTGTGGTGTCACCGCCAGACACCACATTTGCTAGGTGGTAGCCTTTAAATCGGCCGCGGACCGTTAGTATACGTCGGACCCGCGTGTCGCCACTATCAGTGATTGCAGACCGAGCGCCGCAACACGGCAGGTCTAGAGAGACGTCCTAGCACTCGCCGCAGATGTACAGCCGACTTTGCTAGCGATGGTTCACTGACAAAATACGCTCTCATTTGCCGAGACGATAGTTAGCATAGCCTTCAGCTACGTCATTTGCTACGACCTAGCAAGGCGCCATTACCAGTTACTATTGATGCTGTAAAACATGTACTGTCAAGAGCGAAGTTCATCATTTATGGATTAAAGTTAAGTATTCTACAGCTACGTCCTTTTTTGCTAGTCTCATTTCCTTGTCCTGTTCCAGACCTCAGGCCAGCCTGCGTGAGCTAAAACGCGTACCTTTCGGCTTCCTCTCGTAGTGGGTTGGCTCTCTTGCCAATCCACAACATCTGTATTTAACAGTTGAATTCCCGTTGCACTCTTAATGTTACCACCGTTGGTATTAATGTCATCAAAGATTGTTTTGGCTTTCCTGTATGCTGAGTCTGTCCTTCCAACAATCATATCTTTTTCGATGTCTTCACATTTTTCCTGCAGCCATTTCGTCTTAGCTTCCCTGCACTTCCTATTAATTTCATTCCTCAGCGACTTGTATATCTGTATTCCTGATTTTCACGGAACATGTTTGTACTTCCTCCTTTCATCAATCAACTGAAGTATTTCTTCTGTTACCCATGGTTTCTTCGCAGCTGCCTTCGTTGTATCTATATTTTCCTTCCCAACTTCTGTGATGGCCCTTTTTAGGGATGTCCATTCCTCTTCAACTGTACTGCCTACTGCGCTATTTCTTATTGCTGTATCTATAGCGTTAGAGAACTTCAAACGTACCTCGTCATTCCTTAGTACTTCCGTATCCCACTTCTTTGCATATTGATTCTTCCTGACTAATGTCTTGGCCTTCAGCCTACTTTTCATCACTACTACATTGTGATCTGTGTCTATACCTGCTCCTGGATACGCCTTACAATCCAGTATCTGATTTCGGAATCTCTGTCTGACCATGATGTAATCTAATTGAAATCTTCCCGTATCTCCCGGCCTTTTCCAAGTATACCTCCTCCTCTTGTGATTCTTGAACAGGGTATTCGCTATTACTAGCTGAAACTTGTTACAGAACTCAATTAGCCTTTCTCCTCTTTCTTTCCTAGTCCCAATCCCATATTCTCCTGTAACCTTTTCTTCTACTCCTTCCCGTACAACTGCATTCCAGTCGCCCATCCATAGTGCTCAGAGCCATTTGAACCAGTCGCCCATGACTATTAGATTGTCTTCCCCCATTACATACTGCATTACCCTTTCAATATCCTCATACACTTTCTCTATCTGTTCATCTTCAGCTTGCGACGTCGGCATGTATGCCTAAACTATCGTTGTCGGTGTTGGTCTGCTGTCTAGTCTGATTAGAACAACCCGGTCACTGAACTGTTCACAGTAACACACCCTCTGCCCTACCTTCCTATTCATAACGAATCCTAGACCTGTTGTACCATTTTCTGCTGCTGCTGATATTACCCGATACTCATCTGACCAGAAATCCTTGTCTTTCTTCCACTTCACTTCACTGACCCCTACTATATCTAGATTGAGCCTTTGCATTTCCCTTTTCAGATTTTCTAGTTTCCCTACCACGTTCAAGCTTCTGACATTCCACGCCCCGACTCATAGGGCGTTATCCTTTCGTTGATTATTCAATCTTTTTCTCATGGTAACCTCCCCCTTGGCAGTCCCCACCCGGAGATCCGAATGGGGGACTATTCCGAAATCTTTTGCCAGTGGAGAGATCATCATGACCCTCTTCCAAATACAGGCCACATGTCCTGTGGATGCACGTTACGTGTCTTTAATGCAGTGGTTTCCATTGCCTTCTGCATTCACATGTCATTGATCATTGCTGATTCCTCCGCCTTTAGGGGCAATTTCCCACCCCTAACTGAACCCCTATTCGCTCCTCCGCCCTCTTTGACAAGACCGTTGGCAGAATGAGGCTGACTTCTTATGCCGGAAGTCTTCGGCCGCCAATGCTTATTATTTATCAAAATTTAGGCAGTGGCGGGGATCGAACCCGTGACCGAAGGAGTTTTGATTATGAATCAAAGACGCTACCCCTTTTTTTTCTTATTGTTCATTATTGATCGTTGTGTTTGGTCGTTGCGGACGTCGCAGGACATCCTGTTCAAGTTCGGTGGTTGATCCTTCCACTCAGTTTTTTTATTACAGAGGCCAACCGGCTCTCTGATCGAACACGCTGAGCTACCGTGCCGGCTACCCCTAGACCATACTTTTATATACGATAAAAATCGGTGTGTGTGCGCTTGGCCTTATTCATAATGCTGGCGAACACGTTTCGACGCGAAATTGCCGCTATTTTTGTATGATCATGGACGAGCCGTGTACCGGCTGTAATTGTTAGATCCGCACGATCTCCCGTATAAACACTAGAACTAATAGAGGCCGATACCGCCGGACTTCCCCCTAAGCCTTTTCTCACTCCCTACACAGTTTTCGGCTTTTATTATTGTTTGTGTCACGGCTGTTGTGTTAAACGTATACATTGTGTTACACGTATGCATTATTCATATAGAGTAGAGATAATTTCTATGGCAAAACGACGTTGGCAGGATCAACTGTAACATATAAAGATTTTCAGAGGCGGAACGAAGTTCGCCGGGTATAATTAGTGGGTTCTCTAAATTTTTTTGACCTGCAGACATTTTACCATATATGATCGTACAGTTACTGTTTTATAGCTGTTTAGTAGATGTGGCGATAGACTGTTTTGCAATGAAACATTTAAAATTTTTATTTATTGACGATCATGTGGTAGACTGCGTCGCACACGGTTAAATTCCTCGCCGAGACAAGCTTTATGTCATCAGTTCTGTACTGTTGTTCGAAGGACGGGAATGAAATGAAGCGGAACGAGTACCTACATAAATCATATTGAGCATACGCAGAACATATGTTACATCACAATGTTTCCAGTACATGTAGCTTCGCGTCTTCACGAAGACAGGTACCAGATTTATTGGAGCAGTAATTTAAAGCTCTGACTCTCTTCCAGAATGAGATTTTCACTCTGCAGCGGAGTCTGCGCTGATATGAAACTTCCTGGCAGATTAAAACTGTGTGCCGGACCGAGACTATAACTCGGGACCTTTGCCTTTCGCGGGCAAGTGCTCTACCAACTGAGCTATCCAAGCACGACTCACGCCCCGTCCTCACAGCTTTACTTCCGTTAGTACCACGTCTCCTACCTTCCAAACTTTACAGGAGAGCTTCTGCAAACAGAGAACACCATTAACGTCTTTGAATGTCCCTGTAAATGCCAGAGTAAGGTTTGATAAAATGTTACTGATAACCTCATAAAAATAAAGGACTACACTTGTTTTTATTGAATGTGGACACTCAGTGATTAGATAATAAGAGCGCTCTCACACTAATGAAATCTTTATCCAATTGCTAGAACGTTTGAAACCTTTGCATTAAAAGAATTTTCGGTCTAGAAACTTAAACATATGGTTTTTGAAGATATACAACTATTGTACCTTCATGTGACAAATGTCTTCGAAACTTTACGCTGTTTCCAATATGTAGCTGTAAGGGGCCACACTAACCCCTTGCCTATATGTCGGTGCTCATATAACCGCATCCATGTTGTGGTAGGTTGTATACACGCTGCAGCTACGCACTCAAACTGGAACGTTTTTATCGTCTCTTGTACTAGAAACATGACCACCGATATCATTTAAGAGCAACAGCATGAAACTGCCTCTAAGGTAAAATTCCAACGGAAAAGCATGTGACGCCTAGTCGTTAATGAGATATTAGAATTACAAGTGGTTTGGCGCACTTCCCGGATCTACGACTTTGGGAAAATCTTGTGTTACCGCTATGAACATGTATCTTTAAGCTTATGTCTAAGAGATCATTACGAAGTTGTTATGGGGACAAAGGAATGATTGTATTTTGAGGGACGAGTAGAATCAGCGCTGTACTTGATAAAACAAAACTAGCAAGTTGCACAGAGACGTTAGTTTACGAGGCTCAGATTGGTTGTATCGGTTATCAGTTCTCTCACGAACGGCGCTTAAAATTAATTGTCTAAAAGGGAGCCTCCATTCATATTAATACAAATTAGCGATCGAGTTACTGCAGCGCCCAAGGTAACTATTAATTTTTGCAATGTACAGTGCTCTAGAAATAAGGATAAACGGAGTTTTGTTCAACATAATAACGTTGTCACTGTTTAACAAACTACTAAAAACCTATCTATAATTTTCAACCCTCAATAATTTGAGGACCTAGATAAGGTAGGGTTGCTTGCGTGCCACAATTATACACCCAGCCATACCGTTGGTGAAGTCACAAACATGAGGTATTTGTGGAGAGCAGATTAACCCACAGGTCGGCAGCAGACTATTCAGTAGCTGCGTCAGCGACAGTATAGAAAATTGACTTATCAGGCATTATAAGATTACCCAACACGGCTTTGCAGTGATGGTACTTAACGAACGTCTGAAAGCAAAGCGACAAAAACAACATTTTCTTCCACGAGCGCATGCAGCTCTAACATGTAGATTAATGACTATGGCACCCCCTTTAGAAAAATGTTCCGAAGATAAAATAATCGCCCGTTCGGATCTTCATGTGCTGTCATTAGGAAACAAAATAGACATTCTACAGGTTGGAGCGTGAAATATGCTAGTGAAAGGTTACTTACAACTTCTACAGAACCAGCCCGCGGTTATAAAAGTTGAAGGACGCCGAAGGGGCGCTGTAGCTGAGAAAAGATTGAGACAGGGCTTTAGTTTACTTCCAAAGTTATTCAATCTTTAAGTTGACGAAGCAGCTAGGGAAATCAATGAAGATGTTTGGAAGGAGAATTTATGTCCATGGAGAAGAACTAATAGCTTTAATGTTTGCTGATAACACTGAAATACTGCCAGAAACGGCAAAGGCCTTGGAAGAGCAATTGTAGGAAGTGCATAGTGCATTCTAAAGGGATTGCAAAATAAACATCAACAAAAGTAAAACGATGGTAATGGAATTTGGTAGAATTAAGTAATTAAGAAATTAGATTCGCGAATGAGACACTAATAATGGTATATGAGCTTTCCTGTTTGTGCAACAAAATAAATGACGATGGAGAATATAAGATGCAGACTCTCAATACAAGAAAGCATTTCCCTTAAATAATTTATTAATATCTAATATCAATTGAAGGAAGTGGAAGTCTTTTCTGTAGGTACACGTCTGGAGTGTATCATTGTATGGAAGTGAAAAGTGGACGACAAGCAGTTCAGACAAGAAAAGAATGGAGCTTTTGAAATGCGCAGTACAAAAGAGTAATGAGCATTATGCCAGGAGTTCAAATTAAAATGGGAGGCACTGAATTGATCTGGAAAGAAAAAGAAAATTATGTCAAAAGGTGGCTAAATCTATGGTTCGGTTTATAGGACATGTCCTAAGGCATAAATGTGTTATCAATTTGGTAATCGGTGGAAGTGAAAACTGAAGAGACCAGGCTTGAATACAGTAATTACGTTCAAATGGATATAGGCTGTCAGAGTAATGCAGAAAAAAATGTTCATGTGGCTCCGAGCACTATGGGGTTTAACATCTGAGGTCATCAGTTCCCTAGAACTTAGAACTACTTAAACCTAACTAACCTAAGGACATCACACACGTCCATGCCCCAGACAGGAACCGAACCTGCAACCGCAGCGGTCGCGAGCTTCATGAGTGAGGCACCTAGAACCACTCGGCCACAACGGCCGGCCAGTAATGCAGAGATGATAGTACTTGCGCAGGATAGACAAGAACGGAAAGGTCCATCAAACTAGTCTTTGGAATGAAGATTACAACAATAACGACACAATCGTGATATTAATTGTTATGAATATGTCTGAAATTTTATAGCTCAGTGGATTACATAAATTTTTCGTACACACTCATCCCTCACAATGCAGTACCTTTTCCCCTACATGCATTTTAATTAACCTATAGGGATACTCTTCGGTTGTATTGATTATATATTCAAACCACTTCTGGTTTTGGGGTTTTAAAACCCATTTAATACACCAGAAGATGGGATTCTGAAATGCCGACATGGTTCGTGGTTTGAAGAAATAATAAATACAACTCAAGCGAATATCTCTAAATTAATTATAATGCCACTCAGTTGTGGATATCCCATGTATCATATCTTTTGCCTAGATTTTTGTTATTAATCCGATGATATTCCATTAAAAGTTGAAAGTGTGTGCAAATAATTTCTTGGCATAGAGTATTTTTAACTGAGTAAACCTTGAAGTCAATGCAATTCTTAACAGTTGTCTATGAAACTTACTACGTACTTACATGACTACTACGAGACAACACGATAACTCATAGACAATCTTGAAACGACCTCATGATGTTGGAAAGTCATAAACGGAACTGTTACCAAATCATGACGAAGCTGTTAGTGGATGAATCACATTCGCCAATGACAACAGATTGTCATAATTGGTGTGAATATTCTAATTACTTATCTGTGTTAACGTCATTGTTATATGAACCGAACGAAGTCATTACATGAAAGTATTTTGTAATGATTACTCATCGGCATTTGTCCAATGCACTGTTACCATCTGCTTTCGTACAAGGTACGTACTAGAGCAGTTCTTGGGGCATTTCCCGGTTTACACATATAAAATACAGTCTTTATATAAACCTGTCTTTAAAGCAACCCATATTTATAAAAATTTTAATACTTTCAAAGGGCAGAAATAATGGTGCGACGAAAAATCTCAATTTGTTACAGTCTCTTTCCTACCCTGTTCCTCTTCAGTCATAACTTTTTGTCACCTCAACTTTTAACGTGCCAGAGATACATACAATTGTAATAATATTAACAATAAAAACTTGCAAGTAAAATATATGAAATTTTAATATACAGTCATACAAAAGGGACTGGTCTAAAATATGGAAAACAAAGATAAATGAATGCTTTAACACAACAGCAAATGCTAGACAAGCCTGCAGTTTGCGCTACTTTATTTGCTCACGAATGGCACATGTAAATGTTCAAAACATTGCAAGTGTCACTGACGGTCAGAACAATATTTTGTGAAGTTGTTAGTGCATTTAGTAGGTTCTTAGTGAATTCTAACATGGCAAAATGGTTGGCGTTCGTATGTCGATGCATCCGTAACCAAGGTAACCGAATTATTAGGTATTTTAAGAGGTACCGTGTCGAAGATTTCTTCCAAATACAGGGAAAGCGGAAAAAACATCAACCACTAATTGACAACGGAGCGAAAGTGCATATTGAGTGATCAAGACGAACGTTCATTGAAGAGTATTCTGACGAAAAATAAGAGGACTACAGTTGCAAATTTGCTGCAGAGCAGAGCTCGCACTCGCGAACCCTATCAGCCACAGAACAACACATAGAGAGTCCGATAAGAAGGAATTTCAGGGCGAATTAGAATTCTAATATCCTTATCAGTGGTGAAGAAGAGTTAAACATGTCCATCCTATTAGCGACACTTTGCTCTAGACGAACGAAGATTTATGCGACGTGGTCCACTCCCCTGTGACATCTTGGGCCATAAAATCGAGTCTTCAGTCCCATAACTACCGTTATTCTAAGTTAGTGACAGGCGTCTGTGAGATACTGCAATCCCCATGTATACATTTGCTTGACAGAGCAGAGAAACGTGGTACTGAATCCGTAGTACCTTGACTAGAGCAATAAACGAAAGTTACAGTTATAGTCGTATGAGTCTTGTTTCACGCAGTTTCCAACTTCTGGTAGAATTACATCCCACGAATGAAACATGATGGGTATTCGATGATTACGTGGGCAGCCATAGCGTGGAAGCTGAACCTGTGGTCGAGGGATACGGCTTTTTACTACAAATCAAAATATCCTGGATGCAGTGTTCAAGCCTAGCCACTGTTTACGATGTGTGTCAGTGGCCATCGGACCGCACTGATTCCAGCCCACGCTGTCAAAAGAACGCGCCGACTTCCTGGATGACACCAGCTGAATTCAGCGCGCTCCAATCACCGTGGCAGACCACGTCACAGAAGCCATTGACCTCCTCCCCAGCTACAGTTCCGTTGCTCTGTCATGAATGTATGACTTCCTTAACCAGAGATGTTTTGCTGACAGTCCAGCCAACGCCAACACTACTGCTACCAAATCAAGAAGAGGAAGCGGCACTACATTCGGACTTACCAGTAGCCGAATTTCCCTTCCACAGCAGAGGCCTACATTTTGATGGTAGAAGATGGCAGCAGTGGACACTACAACGCCAATAGGTCCCACCTGCAGAGAAGACGCTCCAGCTGCAGTGTCATTGGCAGCTGCAGTTCAAGGCTTCGATATCACAGTGTGATGAGTGGACTTGTCATAGGAATTTAAAGGTGTGGTTTGTAAAGGTAATAGCAAAAAACAATAACAGCATACGCCATGCAGTATGCTGTACGCTGATTCGCAAGTTACCTTTCCTCAATCAGCAAACGTGTCATATAGTAAGCAATGACTGAATGAATTTTTTGTTGTTGATTTTGAGTTCCTGTAGCGACGCACCTAGTTTCCTTATTTTGATTATACACTCCTGGAAATTGAAATAAGAACACCGTGAATTCATTGTCCCAGGAAGGGGAAACTTTATTGACACATTCCTGGGGTCAGATACATCACATGATCACACTGACAGAACCACAGGCACATAGACACAGGCAACAGAGCATGCACAATGTCGGCACTAGTACAGTGTATATTCACCTTTCGCAGCAATGCAGGCTGCTATTCTCCCATGGAGACGATCGTAGAGATGCTGGATGTAGTCCTGTGGAACGGCTTGCCATGCCATTTCCACCTGGCGCCTCAGTTGGACCAGCGTTCGTGCTGGACGTGCAGACCGCGTGAGACGACGCTTCATCCAGTCCCAAACATGCTCAATGGGGGACAGATCCGGAGATCTTGCTGGCCATGGTAGTTTACTTACACCTTCTAGAGCACGTTGAGTGGCACGGGATACATGCGGACGTGCATTGTCCTGCTGGTATAGCAAGTTCCCTAGCCGGTCTAGGAATGGTAGAATGATGGGTTCGATGACGGTTTGGATGTACCGTGCACTATTCAGTGTCCCCTCGACGATCACCAGTGGTGTACGGCCAGTGTAGGAGATCGCTCCCCACACCATGATGCCGGGTGTTGGCCCTGTGTGCCTCGGTCGTATGCAGTCCTGATTGTGGCGCTCACCTGCACGGCGCCAAACACGCATACGACCATCATTGGCACCAAGGCAGAAGCGACTCTCATCGCTGAAGACGACACGTCTCCATTCGTCCCTCCATTCACGCCTGTCGCGACACCACTGGAGGCGGGCTGCACGATGTTGGGGCGTGAGCGGAAGACGGCCTAACGGTGTGCGGGACCGTAGCCCAGCTTCATGGAGACGGTTGCGAATGGTCCTCGCCGATACCCCAGGAGCAACAGTGTCCCTAATTTGCTGGGAAGTGGCGGTGCGGTCCCCTACGGCACTGCGTAGGATCCTACGGTCTTGGCGTGCATCCGTGCGTCGCTGCGGTCCGGTCCCAGGTCGACGGGCACGTGCACCTTCCGCCGACCACTGGCGACAACATCGATGTACTGTGGAGACCTCACGCCCCACGTGTTGAGCAATTCGGCGGTACGACCACCCGGCCTCCCGCATGCCCACTATACGCCCTCGCTCAAAGTCCGTCAACTGCACATACGGTTCACGTCCACGCTGTCGCGGCATGCTACCAGTGTTAAAGACTGCGATGGAGGTCCGTATGCCACGGCAAACTGGCTGACACTGACGGCGGCGGTGCACAAATGCTGCGCAGCTATCGCCATTCGACGGCCAACACCGCGGTTCCTGGTGTGTCCGCTGTGCCGTGCGTGTGATCATTGCTTGTACAGCCCTCTCGCAGTGTCCGGAGCAAGTATGGTGGGTCTGACACACCGGTGTCAATGTGTTCTTTTTTCCATTTTCAGGAGTGTATTTTATTTGTAATTTTTGGTAGTAAAAGTTTTCTCAATGTCAGAGTCAGATATGCAGGATAGTTCCTCACAGGAAGTGGTGAAAGCTTTGGCGGAAGAAATTAAGTAGTTGAGAAAGGACAATGCACAGTTACACAAGAAATAGGGGCGGTGGAAGAGGCAATGATTTCATCCAAGATAACAATGTCTTTGTCAGATTCGTATGTTGCTATTGTGATTACATCGTTTTCGGACGAAACTGTAAGTCTAGGTCTTTGGACAGATGAAATCCTGCTGCAGACACCCAACTACGGTTCGAAATCGTTCGTAGTATACCACGAGGAGCTGAATAAATCATGTCCAGGGTGATTATAATAAAAGTTCCAGTTTCAAAGGGGAAAAATTATGGAAACAAAGAAACATTACGACAATTTTACCACTAGACACCGCTGTAAGCGGGGTATACTGCTGTTGCTTACTCTGCGTCTGAGACGCCTGGGCCTGACTGCCGCAATGCAGGATCGCGCGCTGCCAGTAAATCTCTTTCTTCCTCAAGAACGCTGACAGCTCTGCAGAAGTTTCGGACTCTCACTGGTATGAAAAAAGGCGTTGGTCCGGCGTCTGCCAACGGTCTGGAGAAAATGATTACGAAATTCGGAAAGGCAGGTTGTTTTGAAGTGCATTGTGAGAGACGGAGGAAAGCAATTGACGCGACGTCAGCAGATGTGGCCACAGCGCTGCAAGACAGATAGAGCGGTGGTGTGTAAACAAGAACTGCACGGGTAATTGAAGGAACTTTGGGTATGCCTATGCGCACGGTGCTTAAGATTCTACGAAACATCCTGTATTGCTGCCTACACAAAATTACCCTACCCATACAAATCACCCATGTTCAGGAGTTACTTCGCGCTAACCTGGCAGCCAGACAAACGTTAGCTTTAGAGTATCTTGCTGTGATGGAAGTGGACATAAATGGACATGGAACATTTTGTGGACAGACGAAGCGCATTTCAGTCTCCAAGGACATACTAGTACACAGATCTGAGGAATATGGGCAACAGAAAATCCTCTCGTACATCAATCGGCGACGCTTCATTCTGCGTAGGTAATTGTGTGGTGAAGATTGATGTCATCATTTATCGTAGAGCCATATACTTTAGGAGAGATAGGTCCTGCGGGTCCTCTTGCCTTTACTGACGCTGTTAAACGCTATGGGTGCCTTTTGGGCACCAACATCATTCAATTCCTTTAACAGCTTGCATGTATGGTTGGTATCATTTTCATGCAAGATGGCATTCCTCCGCACATTGAACAGCCAGTGAAGCAGCTGCTGTAGAGAAATTTTGGAAACCCTAAAGTTATCAGTCTCCATTTGCCTATAACTTGGCTATTCCTATTACCTGATCTTAATCCATATGAGTTCTAGCTGTGGAGTTATCTGAAAAATTCTATGCTCAGCGTTCCGATTACAAACGTAGAGCACTGCGGAAAGCATTCTGAACGTGATCGCTGACACACTCCGAACTGTTGTGGAACATGTTGTTCCAGGTTTCAAATTATGGCAGAAAATTGTGGTCAGCGTACTGAACATGACTTGCGCCAGTGTCATGATAGTTAAAAACAGGTTTCATTAGTGCTTTTTATGCGGTTGTGTCCTAGGACAATTGAAACCCAATTTTCCAATGTGACACTACGTTGAAGTGATAGATTTCCATACCTGAGTGATAGTGCTACAACTACTGATTGCCAAACTTTTGCGCTCGTGCACATTTCACTGGACGGTTGGTTTAAGGTGCAACTCACACCTTAGACGCCGTATTGCGGTTCATCTATCATCTGTAGCAGAACCCATTTACGTTATGAGGTTTACAGCGTGATCTAGTGGGAACATTTTCGTTAATGTTTTTTTCCATAATTTTCCCTCTTCTCCGATAAAATACGGTTCAAAGTTTGCAACACCCGGTGAAGAGGTTCTTTTTTTACAGCGTTTCGGATCTGTAACAAAACAACACGAAGTTCTTTCGGGAGTAGATAATCGAGTATCGTAAAGGCAAAATGAATCGGTATAGACGTTTTTAGATAGAATAACGAAAATAAATACGCAAGCTAATCAGTCAACTGGAAGTGAGGAGGCAGAGTTATTCTGCAAGAAGCCGAGCCTAGAGCGTTAGGTGTTAAGAGGGATTCAACCCAACATGTCTAGGATTGTATGAGTGGGAAACCCGAAACATTTGGCCACCAATGACATGGTACCTATGCAGCTGAAGCAATCAGATGTAGCGACACGAATGCACGAAAAACAAGATGTTTCTGGCACAGATGTAATGTGTCATAGATATCGCTCCGTGGGCCACATTCCCATGTTCGGATTGAGTGTCGCCAACGTCAGTTCCATGAGTACAGAGTAATGGAACACCACGTGCGCGTTTACAGGAGTAGGAGGCAAAATAGGCGCAGACAATGGAAATGTTCTTTAACCACCAACAGGAACTCCAAATCCACCAGACGGCATTCCTAACAAATTTCAATGCTGCTAACTTAAGACGTGTGCAGATGTGGATTGTTGCTTACTTGGTATGTGAAATAGCGCAGAACATGCGTTGCTAGCAGATGCAAGTTCTCCTATATCTGTAGCGACTAGATCTCTTACAAGTTTCATCAAGGGTCAGTTTTCGGATTGAAGCTAAGTATTTTGGAGAGAATGTTGGACTTGTCCACTGCTGGTGAGGGATAAAACGCAGTTTTGAAGCTGATGCCTTATGTAGAAATAAATCAAGTACTGATCTATCGCAGCACATTGTTGAACTGACTTGTCTGTGGAACATTATTCTGCTACATATGATTCAGTGCCACAAGATTCTGCTGTCATGACAGTGAACTATGTACAGAGTCATTAAGGCACAGTACACATGATAGCGCTCGGATGGGCACAGGGAAATTACTGTGGGTAAGCGTGGGTGTCGACCTACCAAATAATATCTTGTGTGCGGTAGGGCCACTGGCAGTCAGTGATGAATTAGATGCATCTCATTGTTTTATATGGAGGAAAGGGGTACATGTGGAGCATGTCAACCTGTTAGGTTGGATAATTTTAGGGCCCTAGGAAGTGGTTTTGGCAGAAGGATTATTAGTTGCCAGTTGGAACTCTCTAGATGAGAACAATCTGAACAGGTCAAACGTGGGCTCTGCCATAAATAAACTGTCAGAAAATGTACATTACACGAGGAAGTTCGGCATTTGAAGGCAGAGGACGGACTAGGCACGAAGAAGCCGTTTACAAACTTTAGTTTTCTTTTCCCATAAAATAACACAGAAAACTGGGGACAGACACCTGTTTATAGGAAACTGCACAGAATACATGACCAAACATCTCTATACCTAAAAATGGTCAGACTGACGGAAAAGTACAGGTTCTGTTGCGGCTATCGTTATTTATACGGTAGAATAGTTAGCAATTCGGAAACTTGGGCCAATACAAGTACTTTTCCACTATGGATTTAAAATGTAGTTACCACCGACTGGACGCTGTCCAGTCGAAGACAGCGATTATTGTGCCCTGGGGGCATTGCTAACATCCATGTGCCATATTGGCTAAAGAATGCACTGGCCACATTTCAACGAGTGCTAGATGGGGCGTTTAGAGGTTTGAAGCCTCATCAATGCACGGTGTACTTGATAACATTATCGGTTTTCCCTAGGATATCAAGGAGAGCACAAAAATGTGTGCTTTTCACATGATTCACAGTGAATATTGTGAAGCGCCACTTTTCATTAATGAAAGTGAACTATCGCATTCTTGTGATTAGCCAAGGTGGGATAAAGACTGACTTGAGGTTGATACATAGTGTGTTGTTTCTTGCCACCTCAGGCAATAAAACAGCTACAATTATTTTTAAGGATTATCCACATTATTACAGAATATTTCTCAATGTACCTGCTGATTGTAGACCATTAACACGTTCACTAACGAAGGTCACAAAATTCCAGGGGTTGGCTGAATGTCAAGCCACTTTTGAGAAATTAAAGGAGGCATTTACGACTAGCCTCATATTAATCTTGAATTTGGAAATTACGAAGAGAAATTGAGTCTACTCTGTGGTGTGAGCAATCAGGCAACACGATGCATTCTGCACCAGGAAGTGACTGGGAAACAGCACTCAGTAGCGTACGCATCAAGACTTATAAAGCTGAGAAGAACTGCTTGACAACATAAACGGAAACGTTATGCTTAATGCAATATAATTCAGGTACTATCTGTAGGCCAGAAAATTCAGTGTGTTAACTGACCAGGGCTGAATCAATAGGCGTGGAAATTAAGCAAATTTCACTTCGAAGTGAAGTAGGAAGCATATTGGTGCAAATTGGCTAAGCACAGAGACTGGTTTATGTAAGTGTTTAACCAAAGCCTTACAAACTTGCAGAAGCTGCAACCAGTACCAAGAGGATAGTGCATTGGTTTGTACAATGATCAGGAGGATGATGAATCAAACATGTGTCCGGCCATCCTGATCAAGGTTTTCTGTAACTCCCTTAAGGCACATCATGGGATGGTTTCTTCGAAAGGGCGTGACAGCTTTAATTCTCCATCCTTCCCTAATCTGAGCGTTTGTATCGTCTCTAATAACCTCATTGTCGACAGGACATTAAACACTAATCTCCTCCAATTCCTCCTCTGCAAACCGATGACAAAGACTGTGATCTATTCAAAACACAGCCACAGTTCACCATGCATGATAGATTTCTACGTACACTAACAAAGCTTGGGCCATGCATCATGGCGCCTTGAGCACTAAAAGGAGAAATATTAGAAAAAAGTGCGAATGACCAAGTCTTAGTAGGTCATTTAGACAACCTGGCTGCAGTTAGCTGAACATTTCTGGATAACAGCTACATGTTAACAACCATATACCATTTTTCACATTATATCACAGTGGCTACCTTTTTAAGTCAAGAAGTAAGTACAGTACCACAAGAATTGGTGGAAAACTGGTTATTGAATTTTAGTTCCCCCGACACAATAATTCCTGATCTGTGTGTCAGCTACATGTCTGAACTACTGAAAGTAATGTCATCTGTTACGAGTCCGTTACGAATTAAGAACTGGTAGCAAAGTGCATTTAGTGCACCATTCGTCAAATGTTAAGCTATTAAGTGACTATTCATTACAATAAAGGGGATAATTCAAATAGTGATGATAGTGTTGGACTTTGGTGGTGTAAGGAAGAAAGGTTGAGTCACCGTTTGAAGTTATTAAACTTAAGAAAAAGGGAAAATGGGGAACTTGTATGAATTTTTGTGAAGACATTTAAAGACATGAGGAACTGATTGAAAGAGGCAAATATCAAGGCACTTGAATGCTAAGGGAGAATGATATTGTTGTTAAGTCGCCGGAATATATGGTTGCCCAATGGTTAATGTTAACTAGCCCCAATACACAAGAGGGTAAAACGAAGAAATTTACCAAGCAATATGAAGAGCCACACCAAGCCATGGTTGAAATGATATCGAAAGTAAATGTTAAGTAATAACTTCCGATGTTGATTTCAAACTCCACCGTTTCAAGGATGTTCCACATACTTTATCACAAGTGGCAGAGCTGCTCTCTGTGAAGAAAGAAGAGGGCAAGAAGGAGTGGAAGGAACTAGCTCACAATGAGTTTCGTATATAGTATAATGCGTAAATGGAACGAATATAGCCGCGCGGGATTAGCCGAGTGACCTGAGGCGCTGCAGTCATGGACTGTGCGGCTGGTCCCGGCGGAGGTTCGAGTCCTCCCTCGGGCATAGGTGTATGTGTTTGTCCTTAGAATCATTTAAGTTAAGTACTGTGTGACCTTATGGACTGATGACCTTAGCAGTTAAGTCCCATAAGATTCCATACACATTTGAACATTTGAACATTTTGAACGAATATATGTTATTGGAACAGAATGAGTTGTGTCGTTATTAATGTGTGGTAATGAGACATGGGTGTAAGATCTTTCAAAAGCGTAGAGGGAGATGTGGATTCCTTTCCCAAGGTGGCTTACTACCAAGGAAGTGTGAATGACACTAAAGGGTGAATGGCTCATAGGAAGAGTACTGCCTCACAAACAGGAGGACGTCGTACTAAACAGCCGCCATAGAAACCTGAGGCCGGGAGGAATGGAATACCAGAGGACGTACGAGGGGAGTATCGAGGGCTGCACCTCTTGTAGAAAAGACTACACGAGCAGTTATGCCTAGTTATAGAGCTAGCATATCATAAATTGTTGAGTCGAAATAGACGACGGTTAGACAAAGGTGGGAAGTTATTACAAGTATTCTTCTGAACTGCAGATACTGACAATATCCTGGAATTGAATGATACGCTGGGAAAAGTGCAAGAATTAGCGAAAAGGAACAGAGCGGTTACAGGGTTGCATACAGTACAGTTCACAAACATGGGTCAAAGCGTAAAAAAATAATAATGGACTTTGGAGGAATTAACTACAGGACAAACAGGACATATGAAAGCAACCATGGTCTCAGCGAACCAGGATTTAAACGTGACATAGACCGGACTGAATCTGTAAGATATTAGAATCGCAGTGCCAAGACTCCTATGAACACAAGCGGTTGGCATAAGGGACAGCGTTACAGACTTACATCTTGACTTGGCAGCAGTCCAGTTCAACTGCCACTATGAAGACCACTAGCTGACCCCACACAATTCAGTAACTGATTCCAGCTAGCTCTCCAGCTTTGTTGATATGACTGATTTATGGCTTTTGTTGTTACATTTCGGTTTTTTACAGTCTTTCAAGATCCTTTCTGGCGAGAGTTAATTTTATTGCCACCCCAAGAGAAGTGGAATGAAGAGCCACACTGCATTGCTGCCAGATTCATTCAAGATGGCAGCCCCTCTCCCACTTCCTCTGCCTGGCAACGTCGCACTGACGATGTCACCACCTGCGCTCCATTTCATTTAGCGACTTCTTGTCTCATCCCCAATTTTCGTCCACCAATCCCTCACTTCCCCTCACTTCTGCCACTTGTCAACTGGTCGGAAATAGGATCATGTTGTGCTGACCTGCTAGAGAGGAGGAACGTAAGCTACTGTTTTGCAAATTTCATTTATTTATTTGTGTGCTACTCTGCTGGAAGAAGTTCCTAAATTTTGGCTGACAGTTACCCTACAAACCTGCTGCTTGAAATTCTTTAAAATTGGCCGTACGAAAGAAAAGTGCTCTCGTGAAAATATGTTTAGTAAATGTATTATCTGTAAGCATGCAGCTCATGAGTACAGCTATTATTACCTACCTGATGGTTAGAATGATGAAATAATGAGTGAGGGTATGGAGAATACTTTTCGGCAAATAATGTGATGCAGCAGAATGGACTGGGGAGACATTTCACAAGTCTTAGAGATTACGGTCTGTGATGGAGCTGTTCGGATTTTTTGAAATAGCTTGTCAACCAACAGTGCTGGAGACAATTTGTCCCATTCCGGTACCCCAGAATGAATGAACCAGAGGTGCTCGGCTTAGTGTGTGGGGCTCGGCTGAGGACGCTTGAGACGTGTTATGTTCCCCTCTCCATTCCGTGTTTGTATATGTTCAGCTTTCTGTGTGTCATAGTCCACAATACCACTCGAAATTGTCGGGGAACTGTCCTATAGCCGCTGCTGAAGATACTGCATCCTACAAGTTCATAGATCCTGAAGAACTTGTACACAGATACACGGTAATAAAGGACGGGACAACAAATTAACATTGACGTGTAGGGAGAGTAACCTCCTACCGATCTACAAGTGAAATAGCTGCTGAAGAAGTTGCACACACACCATACATTGCCAGAAGGGAGAAAACAGTAACATGTCACTGTCGTTTAGGAAAAGTTGACGCCTACCGATCTATATAGCTGCTGAGGAACTTGTACACACATTTACATATGTGGTTAACAGCGATAGGGCAGCAAACTACGTATCTCTGAAATGCAGAAAAGCAAAAATTAAACTGATGGAAAATGCTTCACTCCTCTAATTACTTATCTAAACTGTCGAGAGAAAAAGAAGAAAAACCACCAGTCGTAAACAACAGATCATAATAAAAGACACACACTGGGAATTGAGAAAAATCATTGAAGTAACACATCCACTGTAATAACTGACCACAAAAGATTTGACCAGGAGGGAGTGGCTGCAGATGCACATGTGTTCATTTTGGTGTGCAGATACAGACTACCCAGCTGGGAACCAGTGTCATCCTCTCTCAGTCCTCCCCCACCTACCTCTCCTCCTCATTCAACCTCCTGTACGTAGTTTTACCGGTTTTACAGGCCTGGTCTGGCCTGTTGTTGATGGTACACGGAGGGATCGAGGTGCAACTCCTTACAAATACATTAATTTATCCATATGTAACGTGTAATCATACAAAGTATCAGGTGTTACCATTACTCTGACAGGGAAACTCGAGGCATCCTTCCTGTCAATACTACTCTGCCTTTCTCTTTCTCTCCCTCCCTACCTCTCTCCGTCGCTCTCTCTCTCTCTCTCCCTCCCTCCCTCCCTCTGTCTCTCCAATGATTACCTATGTTTGTCGCCTCCCTTTACCCCACTCGTGAACTGAAAGGAAAACGTCGCAGTCTGTGCTGAAGAGGAAGGGTCTCACTATACGAAATTCAAATCAACGTCAATGATATTGTTCAATTCAGTTTGCATACTTAACCACTTTTCAGGAGACCGAACACTTCCCTGGTGAAAAATAGTTCAATATGTGGTACCTCCACTCTTACGTTATCACCTCACTTACTATCGGTGGGTATTTGTGCATTTAGGTCAAAACCCTTACGTTATCGATCATACAACCCATCGGTTCCCCAGAAATAATGAGGAACTTCTGATTAATCTCTACAGCTCATTTGCACACTTGGCGAGAAGTATTTCATTAAAGTGATTAATCGTGGGTATACAGCCATCTGCGTAAGAAAACTCGCTTAAAACACTCACCACAACCCATTTCTAGTGAAATAAAAGAAAGATCTTCCGATCGCGCAGTCCACCGACCGCAGGCGTGCCGGCAACCACGCCGGCTTGGACACTGCGTCTTCGGCCCTATACCAGTTGGGAGAGGAACACACATGCTTCGACCATGGCGGCAGTTGCACTCCACCGCAAGCTCTGTGCACTACCGTGGCCAGCCGGGAGACATTCGAATCCAGCATTCATCTTGTACTCGTGTTTCGGCGTCATTCTACAGTGTCTGATATACACTCTACAAGAACCTTTCTGACTCATTGTGGCGACAAATTTTAAGTTAATAAAACCACCACCTTGTAGAGGTAAGAAAACATAGATTCCTTGTAATGAGGCATTTCTTTGTGCGCCTAGCCCACAGTACCACTCCAAACCGTCCTACACCCACTGCTGAAGAGATGCCTCCTACCGATCTACAAGTGGCTGCTGAGAAACTTGTACACAGATACACGGTGAGAAGTGATGCGGTAGCAAGCTAACCGCGAACTGTAGGAAGGCTAATACACACTATCGAAACTGATGGAAAATGCTTTACTGCTCTAAATAGAAATCTAAATTGTCGTGGAAAGAAAAGAAACTACCATTATTAAATTACAGGTCATAATACAGTACACACGCTCTGGACATTGAGTAAAATCGTTGTAATAAAAAACTTACAGGAAAATCTGACCACAAAAGCTCTCTAAAACTGACACCAAAAGATCCAACCAGGATAACGTGGTGGCAGCTGCACGTGTGTTCGCCTTGGAATGAAAAACAAGGTAGAACCAGTCACCTCACTCCTCCCCCCCCTCCCCCACCGTTTCTTCTAGACCTCACATCGGTAGGGGTGATGGTTTTCCGTTCCTAGTCCTAGTCGCAGCGATGGATGGAGCAAAGGCTAAAGAACCGAGTGCTTCTTGCAAGGTGTTAAACATAGTTTCTCGGAAAGACTGGCCCTGGAACAACAACGACATACCTAACTATTGAGTCTTTTCCTCCCGTGAGTTGAGGTACATGCAATGTAGTAGTAATAAACTAAATATACTGGAGGTTCTCCGCCTTCTCCAGGCCACAAACCTTTGCTCCGCCACCTCCGTGTTGCACCACAAGGTCGCTCTAAGGCCTGACTCGTGCCGGCTATGGGAGCCACGTCCGTTGCGTGAGCTGTAGTAACAATTTCACTAAATACCACTCAATCTTTTATCGAAGCGCCACTGATGCAGGACGTAAGGACTGTGGTGAACAGGAACTTTTGTTTGGTCTGGGGAGATACCTACGAAATGAAAGTTGGTATGGAAATCCCGCGAGTGCTGCCCGCCGCGGGCAGTGTTTAACAGGGCCGGGGGCATCACCAGCCTGTAGCCACTCCGCACTGCTTAGTGGAGTTGCTGTATGTCTATTGTCGAGTTTTCTCATATTTAAAGCAAGTGTCGGTGACTATCATTTCACATCCAACATCACACAGATAGTGTATCGAGCCACCTCCTAACTGAGCCATTTTCTCATACAAAATACATCCAACCTGTAGGAAAATCTTCACCAATCCACAGCCCCATCATAATCACTGGTCACTGCTCCTACATGATAGCGTCATAGTCCTGCAGCGTTAACAGCTAGTCTGTAAATGCTACCAACAGCGTCTTATATTGTAGCGGTGAAGTTGGAATATTTACACTAGGCTATATAATGGTAATGGGTGCAATCATTTGTTCCCGATGCTAAATTTGTTTCATGTTACAAAATGCACAATTCAATATCAGCAGCTATAATCATGGTAACATTTGAAAGGGGTGCATTGATATAACGACTTGCTGCTATGTTTTTGAACCTAAATTGGCAGAAAATTCGATGTCAAATACATCTACATCCAGACAGATACACCGCAAGTCACCTCATGAAGCGTGGGGGGGGGGGGGGGGTACTCTGTGCCACTACTAGTCATGTCCCCTCGTGTTCCACTCGCAAATAGAATGAGTAAGAACGACTGCCTCTGCACCTCTGTATGAGCCCTAATTTCTCATATCACATCTTCGTGGTCCTTAGGCTCAATGTATGTTGGTGGCAGTAGAAACTTTCTGGAGCCTCCTTTAAATACCGGTTCTCTGAATTTTCTCAATAGTGTTTCTTGGAAAGGAAACGTCGCCTTCCCTACAAGGATTCAGATTTGAGTTCCCGAAGCATCTCCTTAACACTTAAGTCACAAATCTTGGAGCCCACCTCCGAATTTCTTCGAAGTCTTCCTTCATACAGACCTGGTACAAATCCCAAACACTCGAGAAAACTCAAGATTAGGTCGCACCAGCGTCCTCTTTGTGGTCCCCTGTACAGGTGAACCACTCTGTACCAAAATTCTCCCAACAAACCGAAGTCTACCATTTGACTTCCCCACCTGTTTTCACACACTCGTTCCACCTCATATACACTCCTGGAAATGGAAAAAAGAACACATTGACACCGGTGTGTCAGACCCACCATACTTGCTCCGGACACTGCGAGAGGGCTGTACAAGCAATGATCACAAGCAATGATCACACACCAGGAACCGCCGTCGAATGGCGCTAGCTGCGCAGCATTTGTGCACCGCCGCCGTCAGGGTCAGCCAGTTTGCCGTGGCATACGGAGCTCCATCGCAGTCTTTAACACTGGTAGCATGCCGCGACAGCGTGGACGTGAACCGTATGTGCAGTTGACAGACTTTGAGCGAGGGCGTATAGTGGGCATGCGGGAGGCTGGGTGGATGTACCGCCGAATTGCTCAACACGTGGGGCGTGAGGTCTCCACAGTACATCGATGTTGTCGCCAGTGGTCGGCGGAAGGTGCACGTGCCCGTCGACCTGGGACTGGACCGCAGCGACGCACGGATGCACGCCAAAACCATAGGATTCTACGCAGTGCCGTAGGGGACCGCACCGCCACTTCCCAGCAAATTAGGGACACAGTTGCTCCTGGGGTATCGGCGAGGACCATTCGCAACCGTCTCCATGAAGCTGGGCTACGGTCCCGCACACCGTTAGGCCGTCTTCCGCTCACGCCCCAACATCGTGCAGCCCGCCTCCAGTGGTGTCGCGACAGGCGTGAATGGAGGGACGAATGGAGACGTGTCGTCTTCAGCGATGAGAGCGCTTCTGCCTTGGTGCCAGTGATGGTCGTATGCGTGTTTGGCGCCGTGCAGGTGAGCGCCACAATCAGGACTGCATACGACCGAGGCACACAGGGCCAACACCCGGCATCATGGTGTGGGGAGCGATCTTCTACACTGGCCGTACACCACTGGTGATCGTCGAGGGGACACTGAATAGTGCACGGTACATCCAAACCGTCATCGAACCTATCGTTCTACCATTCCTAGACCGGCAAGGGAACTTGCTGTTCCAACAGGACAATGCACGACCGCATGTATCCCGTGCCACCCAACGTGCTCTAGAAGGTGTAAGTCAACTACCCTGGCCAGCAAGATCTCCGGATCTGTCCCCCACTGAGCATGTTTGGGACTGGATGAAGCGTCGTCTCACGCGGTCTGCACGTCCAGCACGAACGCTGGTCCAACTGAGGCGCCAGGTGGAAATGGCATGGCAAGCCGTTCCACAGGACTACATCCAGCATCTCTACGATCGTCTCCATGGGAGAATAGCAGCCTGCATTGCTGGAAAGGTGGATATACACTGTACTAGTGCCGACATTGTGCATGCTCTGTTGCCTGTGTCTATGTGCCTGTGGTTCTGTCAGTGTGATCATGTGATGTATCTGACCCCAGGAATGTGTCAATAAAGTTTCCCCTTCCTGGGACAACGAATTCACGGTGTTCTTATTTCAATTTCCAGGAGTGTAGAATGAGTAAGAACGACTGTCTCTACACTTCTGTATGAGCCCTAATTTCTCGTATCACATCTTCGTGGTCCTTACGCTCAATGCATGTTGGTGGCAGTAGAAACTTTCTGGAGTCTGCTTTAAATACCGGATCTCTGAATTTTCTCAATAGTGTTTCTTGGAAAGGAAACGTCGCCTTCCCTACAGGGATTCAGATTTGAGTTCCCGAAGCATCTCCTTAACACTTAAGTCACACAAATCTTGGAGCCCACCTCCGAATTTCTTCGAAGTCTTCCTTCATACCGACCTGGTACAAATCCCAAACACTCGAGAAAACTCAAGATTAGGTCGCACCAGCGTCCTATTTGTGGTCCCCTGTACAGGTGAACCACTCTGTACCACAATTCTCCCAACAAACCGAAGTCTACCATTTTGTAAGTAGGCTGTTTATGCTTTCTTTAATGTAAGTAGGCAGTTTATGTTTCTTGTTGGCAACGTTACGTAGCGCTCTGTATGAAAATCACTGGCTGTGCTGTGTGCAAAAAAGTTTGTGAGTGCACAAGTGGTGGTTATGGACTTGCTATATTAACTGCAAGACTCTTCACTAGTGATTGTGCACCCGCACAATCACAACAGATGGCTGCTGGCCATCTCTACAAGGACTACAGTGGGTCTACACCTCTGGTGACTCACCAATACCGTAATCTCTACCAGGACTGCAGTGGGTCTGCTCTGTGAGGACCTACCTACCAATATTCGTCAGAACTTCGAATGACTCTGCTGTGGGTTTGCTCCATTGTGGCCCATTACCTGTCAGCAAGTCAAGAGTCAGCACTGTCTTTCCGTTGGAAGGACACCACTACTTCTTCAAGACTGCATGGAAATCCACTACTTCTGTGTGCAATTTTTTTTTTACTAATGAGACTTTGTGAAAAACAAAAACTGTAACTACTATTATGATGAATGATCAGGACTATCTTTATGGACTGTGAGAAAATTTTAGCTTTTGACCAACATTGTATTAATAAGTGTGTGCATTTTATATCTTTGTTACTGTAATTGTGAAGAATTTTTTCAAATCTGTATTGGCCAGTGCCCAACACAATTTGTAAAATTTTTTGTGGGGAGCATGGGGGCTATGTAAGTAGGCTGTTTATGCTTTCTTTAATGTAAGTAGGCAGTTTATGTTTCTTGTTGGCAACGTTACGTAGCGCTCTGTATGAAAATCACTGGCTGTGCTGTGTGCAGTCTGTGGCTAGTTTGCATTGTTGTCTGCCATTGTAGTGTTGGGCAGCGGCAGCTGGATGTGAACAGCGCGTAGCGTTGCGCAGTTAGAGGTGAGCCGCCAGCAGTGGTGGATGTGAGGAGAGAGATGGCGGAGTTTTGAAATTACATACATTATGACTTTTGATGATATTAAGGTAAATACAGTGTTTGTTCTCTATTAAAATCTTTCATTTGTTAACTATGCCTATCAGTAGTTAGTGCCTTCAGTAGTTTGAATCTTTTATTTAGCTGGCAGTAGTGGTGCTCGCTGTATTGCAGTAGTTCGAGTAATCAAGATTTTTGTGAGGTAAGTGATTTTTGAAAGGTGTAGTTTAATGTTACTCAGGGCCATTCTTTTGCAGGGATCTTTGATAGTCAGATTGCGTTGCGCTAAAAATATTGTGTGTCACTTTAGTGAATGTTTGAGTACGTTCAGTTTTGCTCAGCTGTTTGAAAAGCAAACAGTGTAAGAGGTTTATCAGCACAGTCGTGTATAAATTGTTCTAAAGGGGACGTTTCAATTTGACTTCCCCACCTGTTTTGACACACTCGTTCCACCTCATATCGCTTTGCAGCATTACGCGCAGATATTCAAATGATTTGACTGTGTCAAACAGGACAGTAATACTGGATCTGAATATTACAGCTCTGTTCTTCCTATTCATCCGCATTAACTTACATTTTTCCACTTTTAAGCTAGATGCACACCATCTGTCCTGTATCTTCCTACAGTCACTCAACTTTGACACATTACCGTACGCCATGGCACCATCAGCAAACAGCCGCAGACTCCTGCCTACCCTGTCCGCCAAGTCATTTACGCGTATAGACAACAACAGCGGTTCCATCACACTTGCATGAGGCACTCTTTATGATACTCCTGTTTGTGATGAACACTCGCCGTCGACGACAACATACGGCGTTTTATTATTCACATATCTGTGAACTTATTCCATACGCTAGTACCTTCGTTAACAGCCTGGAATGGAGCACCGTGTCAAATGTTTTCCGGAAATCTAGAAATAAGGTCTGGCACCGTACCTATTCAGTTTACGTTTAAACTGAATAAAAGTATGTCAGATGTGCTACAGACTCTATTCAGTGTTACACAAGATGATACGGTTATTAATAGTAATGATACGGCTCGCAAAACGCAGTGTGATTTTCATATAACCCTCTGTACCTATTGTGAAGTACTGCTTGTTTCATAAAAGGACAATCCTTGATTTCTTCGCCACCTAAAAAACAAATACCACTAGTATTGCTTCATGAAAGCTATAGGACCGACAACAGCTGTAATCCTACCTGAATGCCTCTGATTTCGTTCGATATCTGTCGAGAATCGATCGAACTAACGTCCGCTACACCGTTACAGAACAGTATACCTTTGCAGTACATATTATTATCCACTTCTCTCCCGCACTGCTATACATAAATCACTGGGGAAATACTTTATGAAGTCAAAGTAAACCTCAAGCACAGAGGAACGAATTATCGTTAAATACATTTCTAAGAAGAATTCGAATATAATATAAGCTCTCCATCAATTTTCAGGGCTGTTTGACGACGAGCATATACGATTCTAATTATTTCACACAGTTAAGACATGACAATGCTATCTCACATCCATCACGACTACAAGCCGGCTAATAACATAAATACAGTAAGCAGGTTACGTAAACACAGGTTATCACACGGATAAACCAAATACAATCCTTTGTAAAACATCGAATCGTGTTTGAATGTGCACTCAGTGTTATTGTATGGAAGATGAGCATAGCTACTTTACAACAATGCCTTGACTATCGTTGTGCCAAGCTGTTATGGTACTACATGAGTAATTCTATGTCGCTACAGCTTATCTCCCTCCCTCCCTCCCTCCTTCCCTGCCTCCCCCCCCTCTCTCTCTCTCTCTCTCTCTCTCTCTCTGTGTGTGTGTGTGTGTGTGTGTGTGTGTGTGTGTGTGTGTTTAACACAACAACGGTTGAGAGTTTCAGAGTAATGCCTTCTATCGATCCAAAAACTCGACAACTAGCGAACATAAAGTTCGACTTAAATTTTGAAAAATACCGATCTGCTAAACATACACAAAAAAATGATTCAAATGGCTCTGAGCACTGTGGGACTTAATATCTGAGGTCATCAGTCCCCTAGAACTTACAACTACTTAAACCTAACTAACCTAAGGACATCACACACATCCATCCTCGAGGCAGGATTGGAGCCTGCGACCGTAGCAGTCGTGCAGTTCCGGACTGAAGCGCCTAGAAGCGCTTGACCACCGCGGCCGACCGTACACAAAACTCTTGGAGATGATACAGCTTTTCACAGTAGAGCATTCCCTGAAATTTGCAGAATCCACCTCACTAGACGGGACTGCAAACACCTTACGTCTCAGTATACATAAATTCTGGAGATACACATCAAATATTTCCTGAAGATTTGAGTAAATCACAAAATGTTTTATGATGTACATAGAACATCTAACATTTCCAGCAGATTTCAATCTGCCATAGGGAATTAGTTTCTAAGACTAGATTGACCTTGAATTCCACACTGAAAGTACACTCCTGGAAATTGAAATAAGAACACCGTGAATTCATTGTCCCAGGAAGGGGAAACTTTATTGACACATTCCTGGGGTCAGATACATCACATGATCACACTGACAGAACCACAGACACATAGACACAGGCAACAGAGCATGCACAATGTCGGCACTAGCACAGTGTATATCCACCTTTCGCAGCAATGCAGGCTGCTATTCTCCCATGGAGACGATCGTAGAGATGCTGGATGTAGTCCTGTGGAAATGGAAAAAAGAACACATTGACACCGGTGTGTCAGACCCACCATACTTGCTCCGGACACTGCGAGAGGGCTGTACAAGCAATGATCACACGCACGGCACATCGGACACACCAGGAACCGCGGTGTTGGCCGTCGAATGGCGCTAGCTGCGCAGCATTTGTGCACCGCCGCCGTCAGTGTCAGCCAGTTTGCCGTGGCATACGGAGCTCCATCGCAGTCTTTAACACTGGTAGCATGCCGCGACAGCGTGGACGTGAACCGTATGTGCAGTTGACGGACTTTGAGCGAGGGCGTATAGTGGGCATGCGGGAGGCCGGGTGGACGTACCGCCGAATTGCTCAACCCGTGGGGCAAGAGGTCTCCACAGTGGTCGGCGGAAGGTGCACGTGATCGTCGACCTGGGACCGGACCGCAGCGACGCACGGATGCACGCCAAGACTGTAGGATCCTACGCAGTGCCGTAGGGGACCGCACCGTCACTTCCCAGCAAATTAGAGACACTGTTGCTCCTGGGGTATCGGCGAGGACCATTCGCAACCGTCTCCATGAACCTGGGCTACGGTCCCGCACACCGTTAGGCCGTCTTCCGCTCACGCCCCAACATCGTGCAGCCCGCCTCCAGTGGTGTTGCGACAGGCGTGAATGGAGGGACGAATGGAGACGTGTCGTCTTCAGCGATGAGAGTCGCTTCTGCCTTGGTGCCAATGATGGTCGTATGCATGTTTGGCGCCGTGCAGGTGAGCGCCACAATCAGGACTGCATACGACCGAGGCACACAGGGCCAACACCCGGCATCATGGTGTGGGGAGCGATCTCCTACACTGGCCGTACACCACTGGTGATCGTCGAGGGGACACTGAATAGTGCACGGTACATCCAAACCGTCATCGAACCCATCGTTCTACCATTCCTAGACCGGCAAGGGAACTTGCTATTCCAGCAGGACAATGCACGTCCGCATGTATCCCGTGCCACCCAACGTGCTCTAGAAGGTGTAAGTCAACTACCCTGGCCAGCAAGATCTCCGGATCTGTCCCCCATTGAGCATGTTTGGGACTGGATGAAGCGTCGTCTCACGCGGTCTGCACGTCCAGCACGAACGCTGGTCCAACTGAGGCGCCAGGTGGAAATGGCATGGCAAGCCGTTCCACAGGACTACATCCAGCATCTCTACGATCGTCTCCATGGGAGAATAGCAGCCTGCAATGCTGCGAAAGGTAGTTATACACTGTACTAGTGCCGACATTGAGCATGCTCTGTTGCCTGTGTCTATGTGCCTGTGGTTCTGTCAGTGTGATCATGTGATGTATCTGACCCCAGGAATGTGTCAATAAAGTTTCCCCTTCCTGGGACAATGAATTCACGGTGTTCTTATTTCAATTTCCAGGAGTGTATTTGCAAGGAGTTCCACCTGGATCTCTTCTGTACCATCAGCGACAGGATGGACAAGGCCTGAAAACCCGGTATCCCTACATACTGGAGAAGGAGTGGGAATGCGGAGTAGAGAAAGAAGGAAGAGGAACGCTAAGACTGGTTCTGAACTGGTTAGCCTGTACGCACACATCCTCATGGTGAGACATTTTGTGGTCGGTTTTTGCGGTACTTGTGTAGTGATATTTCCAAATTTCCATTGTGAATTTTGCATTATGACCCACTGCGTATGAGTAGTGGTTATTTTCACGACAGTTCCGATGTTTAATTACAGCAGTGAAGCATTTTTCGTCAATTGTGGTAGTGTATATTGGGCTTCCTACGCATCAGTAATAGTTTGCTGACCTGACCCTTCATACTGCAAGTAGGTTGTTTAGGTTTTTATGTTGGTAACGCCACCGCCACCTAGCGCTCTGTATGAAAATCACTGGCTGTGCTGTGTGCAGTCTGTGGCTGGGTGGCATTGGTAGAATTTGCTATTGTAGTGTTGGGCAGTTGGATGTTAACAGCGTGTAGCTTTGCGCAGTTGGAGGTGAGCCGCCAGCAGTGGTGGATGTGGGGAGAGAGATGGCGGAGTTTTGAGAGCGGATTATCTGGACAGAGACAGTAAATTTGTAATATTGGATATCATGGACTGATATATAGATTATGACATTTGAACACTATTAAGGTAAATACATTATTTGTTCTCTATCAAAATCTTTCATTTGCTAACTGTGCCTATCAGTAGTTAGTGCCATAAGTAGTTTGAATCTTTTATTTAGCTGGCAGTAGTGGCGCTCGCTGTATTGCAGTAGTTCGAGTAACGAAGATTTTTGTGAGGTAATTGATCTGTGAAAGGTAGAGGTTAATGTTAGTCAGGGCCATTCTTTGGTAGGGAATCTTGAATGTCAGACTGCGTTGCGCTAAAAATATTGTGTGTCAGTTTAGTGTTGATCAGAATAGGTAAAGAGCGAAATGTCTGAGTACGTTCGGTTCTGCTCAGCTGTTTGAAAATCAAATAATGTAAGAGGTTTATCAGCACAGTAATTCCTTAATTTTTCTAAGGGGACGTTTCATATGTCGACCCTTAGCCGAAGATACCTTACTGGAATCTTCTGATTTTTTCTTGTAGTTTGTGTAAGTAGTGTAGCTTTTCTTTATTGCTAGCGCGTAATTGTAGAGAGAATCTCCTTTGTAGTTGCAGTCTTTCATTGTTGTACAGTAAAACAGTTGTGACACGCATGTAGATTTGCACCAAGTATTTCGCAGCTGCGCTTGCAATTAAATAGATATTATTTTCAGTGCTATGTTATTGTGTTCTCTTATTTTTGCTCTTCAAATTGTCCTTTTCTGTGTTATCGTGTGAAATATTGTGACAATAATGGCGTGTAAAAAACGTAACACTAGGCTCCAAAGTAAACTGAGAAATTATAGTGACGACGAGCGTAGCTTATCAGCACCACTGTGTAATGAATTAACCGACATTCAAAGTAGTATTTTGGTAATTGCGCATAGGGAAATGGTGTAGACAGTGAAACAAGCAGTGAACAGGGAAGCATTATCGATCGATCAGTCGGCAACAGCTCGCCTTAGGAATCCGAAATGACAGAACACAATATTGCAAATATTGTAGTCACAGGTTTTGGGTCCTCACCGTTTTCTCAAATGAGTTAAGACACATTTTCTGCTTGTCAAAATGTGAATGTTACCGGTGAAAATGCACTGCCAAAAAGCATAGAGAAACAGATTCCAGACACTAATACATTATTATTACAATTAATGCAACAAATGGAACAAAATCAGAGACAAACACAGCAACAGCTTCTAACGTTAGACACAATGGAACAAAATCTTCGGAAAACACGTGAAGATTTAACTACTGAGTTACATAACATTGAATCGAAATGTCAAAAAGTCTGTAATGACGTAAAAACACAAATTTGTGAGCATTTTCAACCTAATGCATGAAAATGCATTACAGAATCACGAAGCAGCCATAAATGAACTGCAAACTATTGTTCATGAAAATCACGACACCTTGCAAGCTAAAATTGACTCAGTTGCATCTACCGAATCGGTTACGCAACATGCAAAATCTCAGGGAAACTTAAAGGACACAGTAGGTACGATTTCAACACGAATTGACACTCTGAATCTTGGTTCAGAAAAACACACTGAGGAAATCAGTTCATTATCAGAGAAAGTAGCCGAACTTTCGGATCAGTTCACTAACTTATCTACAAAAGTAGATGATGATCTGAATGACACAAGACCTGTAGCCTTCACTGACACAGAAGAGTATGAACAAATTAGAAAATTCAAACAAAATCAAAATCAAATCAATACACAACACCAAAGGTAAATCCGGGAAGTACGAGATCAGTTGACACAGGTGATACAAGAATTACATATCTGAGAGGACACTCGCGCTCCAATACGGGAAGAGGAACAGAGAAATACGGAAGAGCCACAAAATAATAACGCAGGGCACTTCGGAAGTTATGAAAGAAATTGGCAAGGTACACCGAATTTTGAGATGGAACGGCCGAAAAGAAGTAACAATGACCGATATGCGAATCGCTGACATGATGATTTTGACTATGAGCTGTTTATTACTGCACGTAAATTCAAAACATTTAAGAATTCCGGCAACGACATTCATCCACAAGCGTGGCTTCATCAATTCTCTCATTGTTTTCCTCCCAGCTGGTCATTAGAGCACAGATTATAATTTATGTGTGGCTATTTAGAGAATAAACCACCTGTAAGAATGTGATCTGTCATTCACGATTATCACAGTGAAGGAGAATTTCATCATGGCTTCCTCTCAGCATATTGGTCTCAGGCTACACAAGACCGAGTAAAACATAGCATCATAATGATGAAACATTTCGAATAATCTGAATTTTCCAGTCTTGTCAAATATTTCAAAGACATGTTACAGAAGACCTTTTTGAGATTTTTACAAGCACATTCCACAGTTTTTACTCACAAAACAGGAACAATCAAGGGATTTCAATACCAATTTCGTGTTCGTGAGCATACTAAATTTTGTGTTAGACCGTACGTAATTCCGGCACATTATAGGGACCGTGTTAGAACAGAAATACAATCTATGGTCGACGAAGGCATTATTGAGCCTGCAGTTAGCGCATACAATAATCCATTACATGTTGTTGAGAAGAAAAATGGATCGATCAGGCTTGTCTTAGATTCGAGACAAATCAATACTATCATCATTCCTGAAACAGACAGGCCGCAAACGTTGGAAGAACTTCTTCAAAATTTTAATGGTGTAAAAGTGTTGTCTTCTATTGATTTCAGATCCAGATATTATCAGATCGAACTTCATCCAGAATGTAGGAAATAGACAGCTATTCTTTGTTTCGGCGTTTGTTATCAGTTTCGGAAACTTCCCTTTGGTTTGAACGTGTCTTCGGCAGCATTCATTCGCGGGCTAAATTCCATATTACCTGAGTTCTTGAAACGTCACATCACCTTATACGTGGACGATATTCTCATAGCAGAAGCTTCATGGGAACAACATAATCGCATCCTCAACAGTTTGTTACGTATTTTTGCAGAATCTGGAATTACAGTTAACTTGGAAAAGTCTGAATTCGGTATGTCAAAGGTGAGATTTTTGGGACATATTATTTCTTCTGAAGGCATTCAGCCGGATCCTGAAAAGTGAGAAGCAATCAGAGCCATTCCAGTTCCACCCACAAAAAGACAAGTCCGCAGTTATCTAGGTCTCGTAAATTTTTACCGTCGTTTTCTGAATATGCAAATTCTAGTTACACCAAAACTTTGTTCTCTCACTGGAAAGAATACTATTAGGAACTGGGACGAACAAGCACAGTTGGAATTCAATTCTTTGAAAGAATCGCTACTTAACGCGCCAATACTAGCTCATCCAGATCTGTCACAAGATTTCTGTCTTAGCACGGATTCTTCTAAAGTCGGTCTTGGTGCTCATTTATTTCAAGAAGCCGTAGAAAATGACACTACTGTTCAGAAAACCATTGCTTTTGCTAGCCGAGTGCTAACAAAATCTGAAAAAAATTATTCGGTTACTGAATTGGATGCTTTAGCTATCGTTTGGGCATTTAACAAATTCCGTCTCTTTCTTTCTGGTAAGCACGTCAAAGTATACAGTGATCATCGTGCATTACAATTTCTTATGTCTTCAAAATTAAATAATGACAGGTTAAAGCGTTGGGCATTGTTTCGGCGAGAATTCCACTTCAAAATAGTCTACATTCCTGGCAAGGAGAACATTGTTGCGGACGCACTGTCACGCGCACCGGCTGGGCTTGAGAAAAGTAACACAGAAGGCAACCTCGAGAAAAATTTCAGTATTCTTTACATTCAGAAAGTCGCCTTTGAAAACTTCATTACCACATCTGGAAAGGACATTGCTTATGAACAAGGTAACGATCCGATTTGGAAAGACATCAAAAGTAAATGGCATGAAAAGGCACACACTCAGGTTCGGCATTATTATCTGGTTAGAAACAACATACTCTTCAAACGCTGCACCATTGATGACAATCTATGGGTACTTTGCATTCCAAACGATTTTGTTAATAAGCTCATTTGGTACATTCATTTAAGCTACGCACATTTTGGTCCACGAAAATGTTATTATATTCTTCGAACGACTTGTTATTTTAACTATATGGAAAAGAGAATTCGAAGAGTCTTATCTATTTGTAAACTTTGTCCAAAAGCTAAACCATCTACTATCTCACATCGTGCACCGTTGTTTCCTATCATTCCTTCTACATTAAAAGAATTTGCTGCTTTTGATCTCTTGGGACCCCTCGTCAGAACATCGAATGGATTTTCGTACGTTCTAGTCGCTGTTGAACTTACTTCAAAATTTGTTTCTTTTACTCCGTTACGTAAAGCCACTGGACGGTCTGTATCCAACGCCTTTGTTAAAAATTTCCTGCGTGAAGTTGGACACGCTAATAAAGTCATTTCAGATAATGGACCGCAATTCAGGTCTGCTGTTTGGTCACGCATGCTTCGGAATCGTAAAATGAAACCGGTTTTATATTTCATTATACTCACCACACTGTAACCCGTCTGACGGATTATGAAAGAAATCAATAAGCTTTACAGACTTTATTGTCACAGAAAGCATCAGCATGGAGACAGATATTTACACTTATTTCAAAACGTGCTCAATGAAATGCCTCATGACTACGCTGCTTTACCACCTATTCTTGTACTGAAGAATGAAGAACCACCGAACAGAATCAAAGACCTTGTACCTTTCCCGAGTATACCTAAACTTCGACACAAAGACATAATTGATTTGGCTATTAAAAATATAAATTCTGCTGCAGACAAAAGGAAAAAACTACACGGTAAAGCAAATGCAAAGAAACTATATATTGGTCAGAAAGTTCTCATTAAAGCTCATTCATTGTCACATAAGAAGAAACGCTTGAGTCACAAATTCTCTCTGATTTACAATGGACCTTACAGAATCCGACGTATACCACATGATAATTGCGTTGAAGTTGAAACTCAGCGTACTAGGAAGAGGAAAAGTTTACACCATATTTCACACGTAAAATCGTTCATTGAGAGATAATCTGCTTTTTAACTTAGTCTTTACTATAAGACTTTTCACTTCACGTTACTAGTATGCTTTGTCAGACTTAGAATCTGTTAACATGCAACAATGTTTCAAGTTAAATATCCAGTCAAGAACCAAGAGAACTTATTTAAACAGAAATTACGAATGCATTGTTATAGTGAACAGACGACACAGTGATATTGTGTGTGTACGTTCTTGCTTGTTAGTTGCACGATTATGTAACGAATATATGGCTTACATACTTAGAACATATACTGCTAATAAGATTTTAATGCAACATTTTGGTTTACTTGAAAAGATACTCTTTATTCGGTGAGATTAAAGATGACTTTGCATTTGGTTTCTTTGATAACTACACGATTATATCACGACGGTACTAATATGTGACACAATTTACATTGTTGCTTTTGCGGTGTATCTGTTTTATATCTGCACAGTTTTTCTGTATTATTGTGGAAAGTAAAACATGTTTTAGTAGTAACTTTTGTGGTATAGCTACACTGAGACAGCGTTTACCGTAGCACAACCATACGTTACAGCACAGTACTTTCTTCATCACGGCAATAAGCATAATAACTAAGATATCTGTACGCAAAGCATTTCACTTTTGTTTATGATGAGGTGAGTACATTGACTTCGGCAGAACTTTGGTTACAGAGGACGATAACTACGACACTTCCACAGAATTATCTTACAGCAAGACGCACATTTAGCGCTACAGGACAAGTATATGAGTGATTAGTTTTGTACTTAAAACATTTATTTTTAAAGATTTTTCAATCACAAAGATATAAAGTAAGTTTTAGGTGATACATTTCATTCGATTGCTGTAATTTGTAACACCTGAGGGTATAATTAAATTAATCCTAATGGGGTAGCCGCGTACTTTGTGTACCATGTGTCTGGCAAGCACAAGGAGCCCTAGCTAATATGGTATTTGCTTATACAACTTTACACATCGGTACCATATTTTTCTAACACATAAATTACACAGCTATCTGATCATTTAACTGAGAGAGAGAAACATTTATTTTACTACATCAGTGACACATGTTTTCACAATTACACAGTTGTATAACTTCACACTTATGAAACTGTATTTTGTCTGTACTGTGTTAACTATCCATATTTTTTCGGAACCATTGTGATACAATGAGAGCTTTGAATGATGTATTTGATAAGGGAGTATGTTTTTTAAAGTACGTTTGAGGTAGATGACACTACTGAAATGAGCAGAGAATTCTTTTTAGGTTTTGAAATTATTGCAGGAAGCTACGACGATTTTGAGATTTGACTGAGGTGTTATGATGTTATTATTATGATGACGATGTGTATTATGCTGTTGAGGTATGTTTATGATCAATAAAATGATGCTACCACATATGAGGAATGTGATTACATGTTTATATGTATATGAATAATAAATAGAAGTAGGGGCTCTGGTTTGTGAAAAGGATGTTGGAAACCAAGAATCGTACTTTAAAAGTTATGAAATGTGTGTAAATGCCTGAATGTATCACAATGCCGGCAAAAATTTTTTGGACACTGTTGTATTTATAGGGTTTTGTTTCTACACATTTGTAACGCAAATTCTCGACCTGAAAAATTTTTTATATGAGACTCTCACTGTAGTGCAAACTGCTGTCGTAAATATTTCTTTAAGAAAGCTAAGTGACGTTGACGTAATGCGCTGTAGGCGCCAAGCTATGTGACAGTCACCTGGAAAAAAAAAGCCATGCCTTTCAGAGGCGCTACAAAAAAAAGAGAGGCCATTAACCTCGCTATTGACATTCCTTTCTAGAAAGCATCGCAAATACGACACGCTCATTACTTGAAAAGATACTTACATCTGCACACCTGATTATGACAAGCATCTTTCTACGAGAGTTGAGAGAATTTCTACTAACTTATGAAATGCCACATGACTATTGAATGATATTTTTATGCTTTACTTTGTACATAGTTGCTTATTTGATTTGATATCTGGTTGCCAGCGGTGTTGCAGCAGTGCTTTTATAAAATAAAATTAATTGCATTTGCTAATGTGAACACTTTCTGTCAACAGATGTATTAAATAATAATTTTATGATCCACATTCGTCGAAAAAGGAGCACTTGGAAAGGAAGGAACAATAATAAGGGACTAACAACAGTAACTGCATACATAATTTTCTTTTCAAGTACTGTGTAATATTTTTTGTAGAATAAGTTGTAGTGCACCACTCTAATTTCATAGACATTAAGATGTGAATAGAGATTTCCCTTATCTGCATTGTTGTCATTAGTGTAATATTCTTTTTGCTTGTGGTTTTGTCATGACTAGATTTAAGTTATTGCATTTACTGCTGCTGTTTGCCAAGCATAGTGTTACTGAATTTCATTTTGTATTACTCTGTCAAGCCTGTTTTACTACTGATTGATTTTTCTTGTTGCTGCTCATTGTCTCATACTAGTTGTAATGTAGCATTTGCTTTGCTAATTTAGATATACTGCTGCTAGCTTTGCCAATTAGCATTTTTTTTGTCACTGCTGCTTTTTTAAATTGTTTTGTCTTGCAGCATTGTCTCGTCCCTTAGTATAGCACCTGAGCTCAGTAGATTTAAGTTAGCTTAAGACGGGGTAGACTATATAAGAAACTGACTATGGAGAGTAGGGAAAGAATGCATTGAGAAGTTATATGAAAAAGATTTGGGCCAAAATGAGTATTGTACAATGAGCAATAATTATTTTTTAAGAAATATGAATAGAATACAAAAAGAGGTATAGATAGGACTTTTTGGGAATAATGATGAATGAAGGGAGGTCACCAAGAAGTAAAGAAAGTTTTGTTTGCAAAATACTGCAGTAAAACAAACCCTGTCCTTTCCTTTCGTATTATTCCGCTATATGTTTGTGTACCCTTGTGTATTTGTGTCTTTATGTGTTTATCCGATACGATTTATGTTGTAGAATTTTTCTAATACTCAGGTACATTCACTATGATGAGGAATACTGTTATCCTCAAATATAATTTGCATTAATAATATGTTATATACTTTGTAAAGTTGTTTAGACATGATTAATTCTGTTCTGTTTCAATGCTCATACGTAAAATTAATGTTTCGAAAACTATTCTCATTATTTTATTTATTTACTTATGTCATAATTCCTGTAACACTGATGTACATGTTTATTTCTATTCTTTTGTAAAACCTGTATTACTACAAATATTATATGTACTGTTACGTTCTTTAATTATGTATTTTGTACCTCTGTAATTGTATTCTTATGTTGTACATTTATAATTGTATAGACACCAGTTTTTCAAATTAAGTTTCATTTCAGTGCGCACGTTTCTGTTGGTCATGATATATGCACAGAATGTGAGAAGTAGGGACTGTTAGTGCTTGCACGTGTGTTAATAATTCAGCAAGGGACTCGTTAACAGCATACTGGTTCTAAGGACAATTCCATAAGCTTTGTGAGTGCACAAGTGGTGGTTATGGACTTTCTATATTATCCACAAGACTCTTCAGTGGTGATTGTGCACCTGCACAGTCACAACAGATGCCTGCTGGCAATCTCTACAAAGACTACAGTGGGTCTGCATCTTTGATGACCCACCGATACCATTATTTCTACAAGGACTACAGTGGGTCTACGCCTTTGCTGACTCACCAGTACCATTATTTGTACAAGGACTGCAGTGGGCATGCACCTCTGGTGCCCCACCAATATCATAATCTCTAGCAGGATTACAGTGGGTCTGCTCTGTGATGACCTACCTACCATTATTCTTAATAACTTCGCTGACTCTGCTGTGGGTTTGCTCTGTTGTGGCCCATTATCTGTCTGCATGTCAAGAGTCAGCACTGTCTTTCCGTTGGAAGGACAACACTACTTCTTCAAGACTGCATGGAAATCCACTACTTCCGTGTGCATTTTCTTTTACTGCTCAGACTTTGAGAAAAAAAAACACTGCAATTTTGCTGTGATGAATGATCAGGACTGTCTTTATGGACTGTGACAAAATTTTAGCTTTTGACCAACACTGTATCAATAAGTGTGTGCATTTGATATCTTCATTATTGTAATTATGAAAAAATTTTTCAAACCTGTATTGGCCACTGCCCAACACAATTTGTAAATTTTTTTGTGGGGAGCATGGGGGATATGTAAGTAGGCTGTTTAGGTTTTTATGTTGGTAGCGCCCCCGCCACCTAGCGCTCTGTATGAAAATCACTGGCTGTGCTGTTTGCAGTCTGTGGCTGGGTGGCGTTGTTGGAATTTGCTATTGTAGTGTTGGGCAGTTGGCTGTTAACAGCGTATAGCTTTGCACATTTGTACATGAGCCACCAGCAGTGGTGGATGTGGGGAGTGAGATGGAGGAGTTTTGAGAGCGGGTGATCTGGACAGAGTCAGTAAATTTGTAATATTGGATATCATGGACTGATATATATATAATGACTTTTGAACACTATTCAGGTAAATACATTGTTTGTTCTCTATCAAAATCTTTCATTTGCTAACTATGCCTGTCAGTACTTAGTGCCTTCAGTAGTTTGAATCTTTTATTTAGTTGGCAGTAGTAGCGCTCGCTGTATTGCAGTAGTTCGAGTAACGAAGATTTTTGTGATGTAAGTGATTTGTGAAAGGTATAGGTTAATGTTAGTGAGGACTATTCTTTTGTAGGGATTATTGAAAGTCAGATTGCGTTGCACTAAAAATATTGTGTGTCAGTTTAGTGTTGATCAGAATAGGTAAAGAGCGAAATGTCTGAGTATGTTCAGTTCTGCTCAGCTGTTTGAAAATCAGATAATGTAAGAGGTTTATCAGCACAGTAATTCCTTAATTTTTCTAAGGGGTCATTTCAATACCATGTGTGGATGTGTGTGTACAGTTACTTCAGCAGTAATACATTTGCAAATCAGTGGGAGGTAATACTTCCTACTCATCTGTGTCAGAATGCTGTCTGTCTTTTCACACCGTGTGTATGTGTACAAGTTCCTCATCAGCTAATTCACTTGCAAATCGGTAGGAAGCAATTCCTCCCACACTTCAGTAACAGTCTGCTCTGCTCTTCCTTCGGACTAGGTACATTTGCGTATACACTAATTCCTCAGCATCTATTTCCGTCTTGGTCGGTTGGAGGATACTGTTGTGTGACATTTTTTGTCCTACCCTTTTTTACCATGTATCTGTGAACAAGGTCCTCAGCAGCTACAGGCTTGTATATCAGTAGGCTGCACTTCTTGCAGCAGCGGCTGTAGGCCTTCCCTCCTAATTTCAAGTGCTATTTCGGAACAGGGCACACAGCAAGGTGAACATACACACACGCGATTAGAAAGGGTCGCAAAACACGTTTGAAGCATCCTCAGTTGAGCCCCATACACCAAGGCGAGGAGCCCTAATTCATTCAGTCTGGGGAACTGGAATAGGACGATGTTCTGCACTGTGGACTGACAGTCATTTCAAAAATCCTACAGATATCTCGAGCATAGACAATAATGTCTATGAGTCGTGAAATCTATCCTCGGTCCTTTCTGCTGAAAAGTATTCTCCCTACACTCATCTATTATTTCATCTCTCCAAACATTAAATGTAAATGGTTCAAATGGCTCTGAGAACTATTGGACTTAACATCTGAGGTCATCAGTCCCCTAGAACTTAGAGCTACTTAAACCTAACTAACCTAAGGACATCACACACATCTATGTCCAAGGCAGGATTCGAACCTGCGACCATAGCAGTCGCGCAGTAAACGTAAATCTATTGATGCAATACTCAACTGTATACTTAAAGGTAATACACTTATCAATCTCCTTAATCTTCTCTCTATCCAGTACAGACATCTCGTCAATTGAATATATTTCCCAGCAAATTACTTAATTAATTTCATCGAAGTTTATATAAATAAGCAATGTACAGTTTGAAAGTACCAACCATTTCATGTTATGAGATCCGTTTTCTATAGTCCTGCAAATTATAAGCAGTTGTGTTTATTTGAATTTCAAGCAGCAAGGCTGTAGGCAATTGTCAGTTTGGTCCCCATCCCCCTCCCCAATACTTACGAAATTCTTGTAGCTGGATAACACAACTTCCAAAAGAGTATCTTACATCCTTTCTTTCCAGCAGCTCAGCACAGACTGAGCCCTTTTCCGATCAATACACAAGTGGGGGAGGGGAGGGTAAGTGAGGCAGGGAAAGGATGATGACGAGGGTAATTGTGGGACGTGTGAGGTGGCGACATCATCAGTGTGACATTGCCACAACTACCCTCCAGGGAGAGGAGATGAGGAGGGGTGACATCTTGAATACATTTGGCAACAGTGCAGTGTGGCTCAGGATGACGTTTATGCTACTACTTCAAAGTATTCCTAATCTTGATAGACGTAATTGACGCCTTTTTGTTCCAATATGGTGCAAGTTTGATTAATTAGTTTTTTAGAAATGCTCTTTGATTTGTTTGCGTCTGTAACATGGTAGAGTTTTGTTTGCGACGTTTATCTCGTAAATAAAGCTGTGTAACGGTTCACCACGTGCACTTGGTTAAAACCATACCCAGCTTTCTACCTCAACTAAATGACCTGCTAATACTGGTAAATATTTTTGGTAATCCACTAGGTCTGCTACAGTTGTAGCTTTACGAGGCATAACACGTGGATCCATGGAAGTATATCGCCTATGGTTATGTATGGACACATAAAACTATAACTGATGTGAAACACAGGTGCGAATTGTACTGGAGCTCCTCGTAACAATAGTTCATTAACAGTTCAGTTGCAAAAGAAGTGATGCTACTCAGAGTAGAGATTAATTTCCAGTATTGCTAACACTCTTAATTTCTTTATTCACAGAGACGGTAAAGCATTTGTGATTTTATTGCATCTGCGTAATTCATTTTTACGTAGTGCGATAGCTAATAGAAAGGTAAAGGGAAGAGAGTTATATACTGTTTACAACATTGAAAACCCCCAAAATGAAAGCGAAGGCTGAGAATATGGCACATGTTTAGCGATAGTGTCCCATGTTTATGTGGTTCAAATGGTTCAAATGTCTCTGAGCACTATGGGACTTAACATCTGAGGTCATCAGTCCCCTAGAAATTATAACTACTTAAACCTAACTAACTTAAGGACATCACACACATCCATGCCCGAGGCAGGATTCGAATCTGCGACCGTAGCGGTCGCGCGGTCCCGAACTTAAGCGCCTAGAACCGCTCGGCTATCGAGGCCGGCTGTTTATATGGCAATGGCATTGAAAATTTATTAAGTGTGAAGGATTCGCCACATTCAAAGCACATTTTACGTCCATATTAATACCAATGTGTACATTGAAAAGGAACACATCGTCATATACTCTTAAGAAAATCAAACAATCATATTTGAAAACATCCATACATTCTTCTGTGACAGGTAAAAAATTCTAATTCGCACAATACAATAAGCTCCCTCTCCATGTTGCCGCTGGCTGAAAGCAAACGGCTTTACAATTTGGAAGAAACTGATCAAGTAGTTCGTAGTGAGCTTGAAAATTTAATATTTTGAAATTATTTGCCGCCTGGCGGAAATGAGTACATAAGTGGAACTGCGATGTTGACGTCTCATCTGTCTTTCAAGTTCTATCACTCTACGCTATTTTCTTAAACGTTTAGTCTTCGTGATTTACTTAAGTGAGATGGCCTCCCAATATATCTCCTTTCCGAGAAAAACGCCGACCGTTATTTCTCGTCAATCTCGAAATTGCGAGGGCATTCCAGATGCTTGACTGCACTTGAGGGTTCGAGAAATAACTGCTAGAACTGAGCGGCTGGCCAGCGAGCGCTACATTCCCCGTTAAAAGCTTGCTTTGTGGTCACCATCTTTTATTTAGGGACCCAATTAAGGTCGCTTCGAGTTCTCCCAATCAATACGGCTGTGGGATGTCTCCGGCCTGTTAAATGAAACACGGCTTCGCGGAGCGCAAATATTAAGGTTGGGGTTCGCTCTCCAGTTCGTTTTTCTTTCTCTGTCTGAGGGTCCGTACTGCGGCTAGCTTATTACGACGCAGTCTGGTAGCTGCCAGTCAGATGGAACCCTTTTTCTAATTACGTAGGGCCGCTATGCGGTCTGTATTACGGCTGCATGAGATGAACGGACCACTAGTGGCATTTAAGCTGCAATATCATTGCAAAATTGCTAAGCTGCTGGACTATTCTAAGTATTAAATATAGACTATGATTCAATTATTTATGAGTCTTGAAGGCATAGTGCGAATAGAAATGGTAATTAATTTGCTACAAGTCCATTGTAATAAGAATTTAATAATTGACATTTTCAAATTTTATCTTAATTGATGCGAAGACAAGGTTACGTTTACGTGAATAATTCCGTTTTGTTATCATTACATTCCAATCTTTTTCATTTATTTCCCTTCCTTTCGTTTCGTTTCATTTCCATTCTTGGTCTTTCGTCCCTTTTTCGTTTCGCTAGAGTTTCTTTCCTTTCGACTTATTTCAGTTCTTGTCGTTTCGTTTAATTTCCATTTTTTTCTTTGTTTCACCTTCATTCCTTTTCTTTGGTTTTCTTTCTATTCCATTCCTTTCGTCTCAATAGAGTATCTTTTCTCAGATTTTATTGCGTTTCTATTGATTCATTCCATCTTTCAATTTATTTCCATTCATTCGATTCGTCTATTTCCAATCAATTTATTTTCTTTCTTTTCCATTCCATTCCCTTCCTTTCCTTTCCTTTCCTTTCCTTTCCTTTCCTTTCCTTTCCTTTCCTTTCCTTTCCTTTCCTTTCCTTTCCTTTCCCTTCCTTTCCTTTCCTTTCCTTTCGATTCTACTGCATTTCTCTGTCTCCTCTTCCACACGTCTCCCTTCTTCTTTCCCCACCTTCACCATTCTTCCTTCTCTATTTCCCCCTCTCCCCCTTTTCTGGACCCTATTTACTGTTCCCCCTTTCCCCCCTCACCCATACTCTTTCTCTACATTCCACCAACTACTCTGTTCTTTTCCCTCCCTATGGAGCTATTTCAGTGCCGGTCATTTCGGCTTTCAAAATGGCATAAATCGAAAACATGTAATTGATCTACAATTATAGAACACGTTTTATGTTCACGTATTATGATCTCCTGAAGAACAAGAACTTATTTATAGGAATCAATGTCAAATTCGTATATGCACTGTTCCTAAAATAACGACTGTTGTGACGCAAGAACCGAATGCGATTTTTCTAAAGGAAACACACCTTTTAGAGGTCCCACAGTAGCACTTCCCTGTTAGTTCTTCGACTGTTTATTCAAAAGTTAGCATTATATCGGCGCATTCTTCAATACTGAAAATAGTTTTCGAGTAAAATGTTTTATAAATTGATAACTGTTCAGCAGAAGATCTTTATCCCCACGTCTGTGGCAAAATGACTTTCCTTCCAGTAGTGCTAGTCCAACTAGGTGAAGTTCTGGAAGCCAGGAGCAGTGGCACGTGCTGAAATAAAGTTGTGAGAATGAGGCGCAAGTCACGCTTGGAAACATAGAGTACCTGCGCTGAAAGACAAAGGTCCCAGATTCGAGTCTCAGCCTGGCATAAAGGTTTAATCTGCTAGATACTTTCATAGAATGTCATAATTTGTCACTGGGTAATAGATTTCTATGTATCTTTGTGAATGTCACTCAGAAATATAGTAATTGTCTGTACAAGTATTTGATGTTTTACATGATTAAAATATTAATATTCTTTGATGAATTAATGAATTGACAAATTGGTTACAGCATTGATGTAATCTATATGGCTACTGGAGGAAAAAATTTATTCGAAAGTAGAGTAGCAAATAAGATCAAACATTTGATGATAGGCCGTCTGTTATAGTCAGTTATCACGTTTCTGTGGTTTAAAATTAGCATTATAGTTCAAAGGTAAGCTACTGCAGGTCAGTATCACAGAGTACATCGATTCTTAATCACAAGACAGCACATAGACTGATTTTTCACAATCCTCGTAACGATCCATGCATCCAAGTGTTTCTTGAGTGAGAGAAGCAACTGGAAATTCGAGGCTATAGATCTAGGACAGTCTGTTACCGGCACACCTCTCAGCCAGGCTGTGTAGTCTTAACGCGACCACAATTCGTGACATGGAGCCGAACCTTGTTCTGTAGCAGCACACGTCTCTTCATGTACTGAAATATGCAATGAGGCGAACAGGAATGACACTTTTATTTAAAGACAGCGATAGCAGAGTTGTTCTAGGCGCTTCAGTCCGGAACGGCGCGACTGCTACGGTCGCAGGTTCGAATCCTGCATGGGGCATGGATGTGTGTGATGTCCTTGGGCTAGTTAGATTTAGGTAGTTCTAAGTTCCAGGGACCGATTACCTCAGATGTTAAGTCCCATAGCAATCGGGCGTCCCCTGGAAACAACCTAGTCGGCCAATCCTACAAACACCGGAGCACCAAAACCAATATAATTGGTGCATCCGGACACGGAAGAAGAAGAAGAAGAAGAAGAATAGTGCTCCGAGCCATTTGAACCAAATTTAAAGACAATAACTACAATGAAGTCACCGCGAATCACTATAGCGATACTTTCACAATACAAAAGTCGGGACAAGGTGCTTAACAGGGAGAATGTTCATGGACAGCAGTGCAAGCACTGGAACGTGCCCCCACGCTGGTCGCAGGGTTGATTAGGAGTTCTTTTGGTAGGTGTAGTGTAACGACGTAAGTTTCTTATAAATGATTTTCTTTCGACATATGACCATGCGCAGACTTCGTCACCTACGTCAGTTACAACCCACTCCAAAATTATTTATATTCCTTTTAAATTATCTCAGAACGGTTCTTGAACGAAACTGTTAAACATCATTTGAGTCGTATGCACAGAATTACGTCACTCGGGCCAATTGGCTTGCGTGAACTTTTTCAGTTTTTGACGTCGTTTGTTTCTCCTCAGAAATTATATTGATACACTTTATCTTGATTTAATCGATATTAGAACCACATTAAATAAACTTTGAGATTCAAAGTCGCGATGAACACTGTCAAAATTCAATAATCTCGTCAAATATATTATTAATTCTTTCACATAATTCTTCATAAATAAATCCTCAGAACACATATTTCAACTTTAGTTGCATCCACTAGTTTATTATCTTCCTACATACAGACGTGAACCTGAGCCTTGACAAGATAGGACTAACATTTTCAATAAGATTAAACTTCCTATGATATCATTGTAGTACAAAAAAATTACATATTTTCATTTATCAATTTTTAGAAGCACGACGCAACAACTCGGTTCCAGGATCTTCTGTTGCTCTTTGGCTGTCGACCCGCGACGTATAGTGGCCAGCAATTTTCTCTCTGGTCGCGGCAGCGAAGATGCTGTCTCCGTTCGTTGCGCCGCCCTCTCCGTACATGAAACATAAAAAAAATACAAAACTTTAGGCAATTCACAACCATTACAAAATATTACAAAAAATACATAAACAAAAACTAAATTAAACTTATATTCACCTGCAAACTGGGCTGACACTGGTGGATGGGTGACGCTTCAATTTCGTCCCACTACATAGGGCGTTCCAATTTTGCACCGGCGCTGTAGACTATTGATGTATAGTCATTATTGGAAGTGGACGTGATGCGTCTCTCCACAGCATTGCACTCTACTGGATTTAAATAGGGAAACGAGCAATCCCGTCCATTCGCAGAGTATCCTCTCGTTCCATGAGCTCCTCCACCCGTTGTGCGTGATCATCCATAATAAATGAAGTCAGGGCCTTATGCACCCCAAAAATGACGCTCATGGGGAAGGAGCACAGTGTCACAGAAACGATGACAAGTGAGTGTACCTAGTTCAAATATCTGGTGGCTAGTGCGGTCACGCAACGTTATTCCACCCGCACCTCAACACCTTAACAACTAAACCGTCGCGTTCAGCAATGTTCCTGGTTGCATTACGTTTTCCCACCTCTCGCCATATTAAGGTACATCGGGAATGATCATTCATACTGAAACTACTCTCATGCGAGCTGAGCACGTGACGCCACTCGTTGTTGGTTCAGTCCCTAGGCTCTTCCTCCCGTCATGAACGGTACTACCGTAGTGCAGGTGTCAACGGAATACAATGTGCTGGTCATCGGGCAGAGAGAGATCAGCCCCATGCAGTCGCCGTGCCACTGTATATGGTGAGATGTGATCACTTACAATACATTCATTTCAGTTTGATCAGTAATAATTACGTCTTGAACTGTATGTTTTTCTCTGGGCCAATTTCTTTCATCTTCTGTCTCACCTAATAATTCCCTTCATTGGTCTTTCCACTCTTTGCTGAGCATCATTTAGCTATCTAACCTTTTTCCATTCAATCTCCATGTAACACTGTTTGAAGTCAAAGCTGGTAATACACTCGATGTAGAGTTTCTTTGCGGACACATAACAAGCTGACTCTGGCAAACTTGTTCAATTCACTAAAAGAACCGCACGTCACTTACGCCGTTATTCCCACTGTTGGCCTCAACTGCATGAATACAAAACCTGAACGTCTGGATCCACGATTTGGTGGCTAACAGGTAATGTTTTACTTTAGATGTGTTGTGCGTGTACCATCTTCATCTTTTTATAATTGACTTCCTTGCATATTTACCAACATGCTGTATGGTGGCTTGCAAAATGTTGCTAAAATCTTCAGCAGAGGCAAGGAGTGGAATGCTGCCCGCTAAGTAAACGGGAGAAATATACGGTACATTAATGACTATTACTTGTTCGTATTCACAGTTAAGGGTCTAAAATCATCTGCGAGGGTACTAATCAGAGTTTTGATAATATAGAGTCTCATTCCATGGAATCTAGAAATCCTTAAATTAAAAAAAAATACATTTCGTAGGTAATGTCAGTTCAAAAAATGGTTCAAATGGCTCTGAGCACTATGGGACTTAACAGCTATGGTCATCAGTCCCCTAGAACCTAGAACTACTTAAACCTAACTAACCTAAGGACAGCACACAACACCCAGCCATCACGAGGCAGAGAAAATCCCTGACCCCGTCGGGAATCGAACCCGGGAACCCGGGGGTGGGAAGCGAGAACGCTACCGCACGACCACGAGATGCGGGCAAATGTCAGTTCGTAAGGAAACAAAATAGAAAAACAAGTCATAGAAATAAGATACTGATATTAGGCTACTCATATAGATTTCTGCACTCCATTATTATGGACTGTCCAAAACGCGATCACGGAACCAATCAACAGGATCGATAGAGGAATAGAAGGTAATGTTGTAACTTACTAATGTGTGTCTAGAGTGACTGGCTTAGTATTGTAAGTAATTTTCTCTGATATGGCACTGGTTTAGCGAACCGGTATGATACTGCTAAATAAGAATGCATGCTCATATATTAGCGCAGAAACGAAAAATTCTATAGCTCCACATTCTTTTGTCGCAGTATTTTCATGTTCCCTTCGAGTAGCTTTAGTTCTGTGTATTACACTGCACAAGTACTAGATAGTGAAGATTTTACTCACAGAAATATTGACTATTTTTACATAAGCGTCCAAATGTTAAACCTAGAACCTTCTGGAGGAAAAAAAGACTTGTCTATAAAGGTCGTAATGCAGCATACTAATACTAGAATTTTTTTTAGATTTGGGTTAGCCAACGTCCACATATTTAAGAAGATATATTTTTAATTCACAAGTGTCCTGTTAAAAGATCATGTTTCTGCGCACGTACTGCATCTGAGAGTTAAAAGGCTGCAAATGAGGTAGCGTTTTTCTTGGACAATTTTATAGTTAATGAACTAGGTGAACAAACGGACTGTACAGTGAGTCACAATACGAGTTGGCAAAATTAAAATTTCAGGGGGTAGGGTAAATGCTTTAATATGTCACTTAAGGAAATGTACGTCTTCAATGGGTACTCATTCCATTTCTGGTCACTTAATGGCTCAAATGGCTCTGAGCACAATGGGACTTAACTGCCGAGGTCATCAGTCCCCTAGAACTTAAACCTAACTAACCTAAGGACATCACACACATCCATGTCCGAGGCAGGATTCGAACCTGCCACCGTAGCGATGGCGCGGTTCCAGATTGTAGCGCCTAGAACCACTCGGCCACTTCGGCCGGCTCCAGGCACTTATACATCAAGTGTAACAAAATGTGGGATTAACGAATACCAAAATTAGAAACGAATATCAAAACACTGGGCATCCGTTACTGAGGGTACTCTCGAAACTTGTACCCGTAATTGTAGCGAGTAATACAAGTGATAACATAAAATAAAGGGTTGCGTAGCGTCTTTCACTCTGATGTACAGACGTGCGAGAGCATCCTACACAAGTATGGTCTCGGAAAGAAACTGATGATTATGTAAACAAGGAAAGTTTTCGCATATACAAAGTGCATTCTAAGGCAAGAATAATACGTGAAAGAAGGGATTCTGCCGCTATTAAGCCCTACGGAGCGTTCTATTTTGCCATACTTCTCGCCAGTATATCAAGGGAAGTTTGTCCGCCTGAAAATGTGCTGTTGTCCCAAGCATATTGCAACAAACTGTGTATTTCTATCGCTGCTCATTTAGTTTTTATTGCTGTTTCAAGTATACCGGTCATTTTTGAAACACCCTGTATATTACTTACGTCTCTTAGCACTGGTAATTTTATTTTCGCACTACTTTCCACGTTTTTATTTATTTTCTTAATACAAATGTGCTGAATAATAGCTCTGAAGTTCCTCCATATGTACAGTAATACTCAAAAGTGTCCGAACGACCTGAACTGCATTTCGCCTGATTCGCGTGCAACCGGCATAACGCAGTTGTTTAGACGGCCCTCTAATCGCTCCTTGGTACATTCGTTTGACTATTGAAAATGGTTCCAACAAGTCACCACTACAAAACACTGCTCTGTGTTGCAGTAACTCAAGATGTAAAGTAATACCACGATGCTACAAATATCAGGGAACACCTTATCACAGATAAGACTGTCCTTAAGGCTTGTAAACTCACATTTAATACATTACATGACGTACCTGAAATGTTACCAGTCTCAATTTTACGTCTGATAGGTAATGCACGTAGTAAGTTCGTCGTATTAATGATTTCCTCTTCAAAGTAACATACAGTACTTATTATTTAACACAAAATAGCATTAAAAATTTAAGTTATCCACGAGCAGATAGTTGAGAACATGTATGAACTTCAAATGACACGACGAACCGTCTAGTTCTGCATATGGATTCAAACCCACGTCAGGCAGACTAAGCAAAGATTTCGCGACTGGCGCAAACTAACAGTCTTTCCAGATTAGGCATACAGAGAGTGATATACCTCGATTTTAGACAGTATCAGTTATCAAATATCAACTTTAAATTACATAACGCAAACATTTTTAACGGACGCGAATTCCTACCCAGCATCTATAGTCCCTGTTATCGAACTACGAGAGATGTTAAATATTGCTTCTTCACAAGTAACTTACTTGAAAGGCCGTGAGGCAAAGCTTTGTGCTGGACAGGGTTTCGAACCCAGAACCTAATCGGATTGAAATCGAAGCACAACCAACTGTGACATATCGGATTTTCTCGGCAGTAGCTAGATGTTTTAACTGAAATGACGAGACGAAACATTGTTTTCCTTCTCAGGACTCCAACCCGGCACCTATCGCTGTTATATTCTAGAGAAAACGAACGTTAAATATGGGTTTGTTGCACCAGCAGCGACATGTGAGCATGTTTGAACTAGAAATAATATGACGAACAGTTCAGTGCTCACTGGGAATAGAGCCCCACACATGTCGTTGTTGACTTCACACAAAGAGACGTCAGCTACCGAATTTTTCTCCAGCAACAGCTCGGACTAACATCTTAAACTTACAGTGATCTCGCAGATAGTTCTGTGTCCCACTGGGAGTCAAAAAGGTCACATATCGTTAATATTGACAACGAATGAAAAAACATTAAAAATCAAAATTATTATCCACCAGCAGATAGGTGTTCTCATGCTAGAGCTTGATAATACATAATGAAATCTTTAGTGCCGGACCAGGAATCGAACCCATTCACGCGTAATATGTGGAGATGTTCAGGAATCTGCAGTTTTCAACAAAACAACAAATTGTAGCCGAGCTGTATTGTCACGAAGGGATCAAATTCCGCGTTAAGGGCGGTCTGAGTTGCATTCTCAGTTCAGAACCAATTTTATCGACATACCCAGCCCGCTGTAGGATCACGTCCGTTCGTCTTTTTCCTGCTGGTGCTATAGCTGAGATTTGGCAACAAGGCAACGTATGTTTGGCAACTCTGTGATCGACGAGTTAATTCCTTGTATGTACTGAATTAAGCCTCAAGGTTCACTTTATTTTACCTGTCATTTCCAATGAATAATCTGAGTTATTATCGCTCACATAAAAGATGGAATGTGTGTCCTTTGACCCTACATGGCGTTTGTTTCGTCACTGGAAATAAATAACTAGCATAAGAAAGGTTACTGGTGATAGTTTCTACATGTCGCCACTCACGACTTTATTGTGGTTCAAACTGACGTCTACTTGGCAGGGAAGGAAAATCATCTTTAACGTGAATTTCAGACCACACTGCCATTATATCTTCTTCACTTGGTGTAGCCAGAAGAGAATGGAATCTTTCTCTCCCTATCTAAAATCATTGATAGAAGTGGGAATTAAACCCAGACCATAGGTATAAGAACCTATCATCAGTCCAACAGACAACCAAATCCTTTTTTTTTCTGTGACTCTTTTTTCTATCATAACACCGATGCGCCACACTGGATGAGAATTCTGACACACAGGCTCCCTGTAGTAAACTGCAGCATTATCAGTAAACTGATTTACTTGGTTGGCCGAACCACCATGAACTAGCTGCCTCGGCTACCAGTGCATACATTCGACTCTTTTTTGTAATCACCGAAATAAAATCACGTAAGTGCCACCTACACAAAACTGCCAACAGTGTAGGATGCAGAAATTTAAATCTGAAGTGATCCTTTCCACTTGAGCTATTCTATTGCGCTATCTGTTTGTAAAAAACGTCGTGCAGCGCAACAAAAAAGCTGTAACTGTATGTCTCAGAAGTCTAGACCTGGCCATTTGCATTATCTCGCAGCGCTGTGGTATGCAGTAGTTCTGGAGGAATTGTGTTCAGCTTTGTGGCTGTTGCAGCTATGTGTCAACATACCATGATTCAATTGCTTTGCAACAACGTTTTACACACTCTCTCTCTCATTCTTTCGTAAATCTCTCTCTCTCTCTCTCTCTCTCTCTCTCTCTCTTTCTCTCTGTCACACACACACACAGAGAGACACACACACACATTCTTTTTTTATTTTTATTTGTTTGTTGTGCTCGACTACCGGCGAGGCACGAAAACGCATGTGAATGAGTTTCTTAGTTTTGGGGGACAGTTACGAAAGAAATATAAAAACAGCTGTGAGAGTTACTGATTTATGATATTTAGTTTGCAGTCAATTCTGAGTATTATTAGTAACTACGCTCCTGTCCCTAAACCTAGTTACATAAATGCGAAACAGACGCATTATGTATTCCAGGCTGTAGCAGCTGCGAGTTGGAGACACCAGCTATGGTCACCTCCCAGCCCGCTGTAGGATCACGTCCGTTCGTCTTTTTCCTGCTGGTGCTATAGCTGAGATTTGGCAACAAGGCAACGTATGTTTGGCAACTCTGTGATCGACGAGTTAATTCCTTGTATGTACTGAATTAAGCCTCAAGGTTCACTTTATTTTACCTGTCATTTCCAATGAATAATCTGAGTTATTATCGCTCCAGGTGTAACAAAAGATTGTAAACTTACGGTTTTCAGCCCAGGAAAGTCGTTGCAGGTGGAAATCGCTACTAATCTCGTCCTTTAAATAGCGGTTTAAGAGTTCTAGTCACTACTGAACTCGTAAGAGGAAGCTACCACACGTGCCTCGCAGCCAGCTCTGTGGTAAAGTGCTGACCTGTGAAAAAAAGCATCTGTTATGGTTCGCTGTTCTAGTCTCACTGTCTTCAACATTTTTACCCCTTCTGTGAATGAGCTACAAGCAGTCAGATCAAACATCAATAAGTAAATCGCATGAAAATACTTTGGGCTCATAGTGCAATGGAGAAAAACTTACAACGCTGCACAACAGGTAACGCCTCTTTCCGGTACTGACAAGCAAATTTTTGGTTTCTAGAAATACATAACTATATTTATGAAATGCCACATTTGCATACCTTTTGAGTATAACACAGTATACCGATTAAACAAAGACCCAATCAGAAACTGAGTGAGTAGTATTTTACTAATTCGTGTCGATAGAGGCATGCTTGTGTACAGATACTCAGGTTTATTAAAACAGACTTTCGTCAGGTTATCGTGGGTAGTTTTATTTCATTTCTTATAATACAGTGCACAATTTTCATAAGGTTTCCTTTAGTGTTGTTGAAACAATAGTAAGCATGAGAGCGAAATTAATCAACGATATATGCGAATTCTCTTATGTTATCTATAACAGTCTGACGATGCACATGCAGTTTATTGATTACATGCATGTAGAAAACGTGTTCTGAGGTAAAGCTGTCAAACAATGTTTGAAGAAGAATGAAATGCCACTACCACACGACAGCTAATGTAGAAAATACTTTTCTGACGTATTTGGACACGATGCGCTCTTCCCATACATAATACAAATGCTTCGAGATGCATCTGCTGCCTGGCTGTCTATTAAACCCGAAAATAAAAAATGTCACAAAAGTTAGCCCTTTTTCCACATGCGACTATTTTGGGTTGAGAAGCGAAGAGAATTATGTTCAAAGTTCCATTAGATTGTTAACTTCAGCAGACAGCGGAGTTGAGTTTAATAAAAAACTAGCAGTATATATATTAGAACACGCGACATTTTATCTATTGTGCAAGACACTTACCATTAAGCAACCTTTTTTTTCTTCCTTTCTTTTCCTATTTTTTTTACACTCAGTGAGACTGGAACTGCGAACCATAACAGACGCTTTTTCACAGGTCAGCACGTTACCACTTTTTTTTTGTTCCATTAGACCGAAAACTTCAGCAGACAGCAGTATGGCGTTTCAAAAAATGTAGCAGTGAATGTACCCAAACTCGCGACGTCCCATCAACAGTCCGCGATGCTTACTTTTTTTTTGTTTGCCTTTCGCGGGGCAAGTGCTCTACCAACTTTCTCTCTCTCTCTCTCTCTTTTTTTTTTTTTTTTTTTTTTGTGCTTCCGTCAGAGTACGACTCGCATTTGAGCTGGTTTTCCACCAGTGTACATTCACATACTACTTTTTTTTCATAATATATGTAACTATTATCAATCCAACTTTTCTTTTATGTATTTGAACTCGCGACGGTTTTTTTTTCCCCGGACCTCTTCCACTTCAGGCGTTGGCCCCTATCACCCATATCACCCCCAAAATCCTATCTAACCTAAAAATAAATAAACGAATAAAACAGCAAAATAAAAAAGAACAATATGTTGCCACCGCCACTTTCACCCTAACTTAACCTACTTTTTTTGTATTAATAATATATAGAGACACTGAATAAATCTTCTTGCCGTGACAAACTGTCCAATACCCGTAAAACAGAAGAACACGAAATCAATCAAGCACTTCTGATTTGTTTTATGTTACGGCTTCTGGCAAAATTAGTTTTCCTGAGGCACTTTGTCTTGCCGTACTATAAAAATAAATAAATAAATAAATGCCAACTGAATTATAATGAAGGAAAATTAGTATCGACTCGCTGTAGTGTTGTGCACCACCCAAAAAATTACCGCTTCATTATGGCAAAATGTGAAGTAAGAAATTTTGAAACAAAGCTTTGTATATCCGACTCGTTTTGAGGTTATGGTTGTTGTGGATTGGCAAGACAGCCAATCCACTATGAGGAAGCCGAAAGGCACGTGTTTAAGATCACGCAGGCTGGCGTGAGGTCTGGAACAGGACACGGAAATGAGACTAGTAAAAAACGTACGTAGCTTCTGGAATACTTAACTTTAATCCATAATTGGTGAACATCGCTCTTGACGGTACATGTTTTACAGCATCAATAGTGACTGGTAATGGCGCCTTGCTAGGTCGTAGCAAATGACGTAGCTGAAGGCTATGCTAACTATCGTCTCGGCAAATGAGAGCGTAATTTGTCAGTGAACCATCGCTAGCAAAGTCGGCTGTACAACTGGGGCGAGTGCTAGGAAGAGTCTCTAGACCTGCCGTGTGGCGGCGCTCGGTCTGCAATCACTGATAGTGGCGACACGCGGGTCCGACGTATACTAACGGGCCGCGGCCGATTTAAAGGCTACCACCTAGCAAGTGTGGTGTCTGGCGGTGACACTACAGTGGTGCTCTTCCATTATATACTGTATGTACTCGGCTATACTCCCATGTGTATTTGTAACTGCAAAATATGCAAACTGGCCGATAATCCAAGTGTAGCTATTGTGCTTCGTTGCAGGGAAGAAATGTCCGTCTGGTTGAGGTACATCTTTAAGTGTTATAGCAGAGTCTGTGGTTCTAGTAATTATTGCGAGTTTTTTTCTAGTCCAGTTCCATATGTGGTATTGGTGTCGGCAGATGAGAATGCGCGCCAAGGTATCTACAGTATGGCAATAATCGCAGTACGGATATCATTTTGATATTGTGCAGCTTTTCACCTGTGGGGACCTTCTCGTTTACAATGTCATACCATGTCGACACTACTTTGGAGTGGAGGTTGGGATTGTTAATGTTTTTCCAGACGTTTCTCCAGTTGACCGCTGGATATTTCGCTTCCATTGGGTTTTGCCTATGGTGTCTCGTGAGGTGGTAATAGGTCCTTCTGGTGTTAAGCAGCTGTGAAGTATCTTGAAGAAAGCTCATTTCCAGGTAGTAAGTCTGGACGTGGTCGAGTTGAGCGCTGATGCGACCAACATCGGCTGGGGCCTTTTTGCTCGTTGGGGCTAACATGTTGAATAAGGTGTTCGTAATTGTCGGATGGGCTGACTGCAGTATTTTGCGGATTCGGTCCATATATACGGCAGTGCATTGGTTCTTGATATCTTTGACGCCCAAACCACCAGCGGCGCGGATTAACACTATGGTTGGCATGGTGACTTTGAAGATGTTTCCGCTCCATATGAACAAATACGCTTCAGCTAAAAGCTTTTGCGCTGTATCATTGGGTACTGGTAATACTGCTGCGATGTGATATATTTTGCTTAGCGCATAGCTGTTAATCAATAGAGCTCTCTGTATCCGATTTTGCGTTCTAGTTTTGTGTTCACGGAGAGTAGCTCTGAATATATGTAGTTTATGGTCCCAGTTGGCTACTGTCATCTCTTGTGGGTTGGTAATTAGAATCATACCTAAGTGGTTCGTATTCTCTGTGCTTTGTAGCCATGTTCTTTGAATGGTGTCCATATGGGGTACGACTGGTAAAATTTTCGATTTTTGTCCATTGAGTTTGGCTCCGGAAGAAGTGGCGTAAGCGTGGATTATTTGTTGAACGACTTCCATTTCTGAGTGCGTGTTAACTACTACACTGACGTCATCAGCATAAGCGTGACACACGGTTTTTGTACCCAACACCAGTAGACCTTGTAACCTGTGATGCAGGTTTAACAGTAACGGTTGTACGGTGATTGCGTATAGTGCCATAGAAAGGGGGCATCCTTGTCTCACTGATTGCTTGATCGGGACTGGTGAACTTAGCTGACCACTAATTTTGATTCGAGAGGAAATTCCGACAATACATTTGCGTATGATCTGAATAAAATGAGCACTGAATCCCATCCATTGCATTACAGTTAGTAGAAAGTAATGGTTGATGCGGTCAAAAGCCTTATCGAATTCTAAAAACATGAGACCAACATTGCATTTACCAAGAAGAATCGCTTCTCGGCTTTTGGCAAGATCAATGTGTAGTAGTAAGTATTAAATCATAAACTAAAATACTAATGGCTGTATCATGGCTGTGTGCATTCACTCTATGCCGGTGTGTAAGTTGCGTGACCTTGAGCGGGACTTAGCCGCTGAGTGAGGCTGCCGCGCAACACGACAAATATATTATGTCTCTATATTCACATAATGCATTCGACGTTGATCTCCCTGGGACAGCACTCATTTGATAAGTGCCCAGTACTTTGGGCATTACCGTCTTCAGTCTATAGTTTATGAGTCGGGTGAAGATTTTATAGTCGGAATTGAGCAGTGTTAGTGGTCGAAAATCCTTCAGCGTAGTGCTACGTGGTTTTTTGGGGATCAGTACAATCATTCCTTCGGTAAACTGGGATGGCATCTGCACGTCTCCCAATAATTCATTGCATATTTTGGTGAATTCCGGTCCTATGATGTGCCAGAAACAAGCATAAAATTCTATAGGTAGGCCATCTAAACCTGTAGATTTCTTTGTAGGCGAATCGTTGATTATGGCACATACTTCTTCTTCAGTTATGTGGACTACAAGGTCGGCGTTGTCAGTCGGCTGGACCGTGGACTGAATGTTTGTTAAAAGCGGCTCACTTGCCGTCGCATGAGTCGCCGATGCGGAGTAAAAATCTGTATAATGTTGCACCACGTAGTTCTTTACTGTGACTTGTTGATCGTATTCGTTCCCCTGTTCATCATTGAGAGTGTGGATTAACTTTTGTTTACCTCTCTTGGCTTCCCGTATCACGTAATATACGGACGTATTCTCCTGCGTCAGTTCAATCGGAGGACGCGGTCGAACTTTTTTCCCTTCTAGTGATTGCCATACCAATGCCGTTATTCTTGCTTTAGTGCGTTTTATTCTTGAGCTGTTTCCTACTAATCCCATGGGGTCATCATATAGTTCGCGGAGGCAAAGAAAGTGATACTCCAAGGTGCGTTTTCGCCAGTACGCTTTCATGCGACCATATCGTGCGATGCATTTTTTTATCTGCGGTTTCGCAGACTGTAGCCACCACATGATGCGTGTTGGATATCTGGATTGCATCCGAAGACAACGCTGCCATGTATCATGGACCTCCTGTTTCAGTACTGCATCCTCCAAAAGTGACACGTTTAGCTGTCATACGCCCCTTCCCAGGAATGTTTTTTGTTTAGTATGCTTCGCGGTTATATGAAATGCGCACTGATCCGAGAAGTTAAGAGGCCAAATTTCACAGTCAGTTACATTATGGATAAAACCTTTCGTTACATACAGCCCGTCTAGTCTGCTTGCCGAAGTACTGGACACGTACGTGAATCCTCAGGTGTGCGGGCGAAGGTGGCACCAAGCATTTATCGTATCTAGTCCGTTAATTAACATCAACAGCTCCTCACAAAAGTTGAAGTTCGGGATTTGGACGCAATACGCAGTTAAAATCTCCACCCAAAATTCTGTTCATTCGAGGATCCGTTATTAATGGGACAATTTTGTCCCGGAACAGGTTGCCCCTTGCTCGTTTTCCGCTGGATCCACACGGAGCATATATATTAACAAGAAGTAGATCATATATTTGTGTAGTTATGCCTCGTCCAGATTCAAGTATTGCTTTTTCTGTACATGGTATGCCACGTTTGAACAATATTCCTGTTCCACATTCATTGCCTATGTTTAAGATCGCCTCATATCCGTACATATCCGCTATTTTGGTCGTAACTACCTCTTGTAACATCGCTATGTCAATGTCGGCGGCATATAAGTAATCCTTCACAGATTGTAACTTTACGTCCGAAACTATTCTGTTTACGTTGAGCGTGGCGATTTTATATGCCTGCGTCATGCGGTAGTCCAACTAAGCGCTTTCAGTGTCGTCAGACCATGCTGTCCCCGTATCAGTTCCGCAGCGGTCAACAGTGTCCATTGGTTCTTCAATTGGAGGGGCGAGGTTCAAATGTACGTCCTCATTCGGGTTGGGGCTGTATGGTTTTCTGGCGACTACCACGCCTTGCTTTCCGCTTCGATCTGTTCTAAGAATTTTTTTGATACGGGAGAGTTTTGTCTCCAGTTCTTGAATCTCTTCAGGGCTCTGTTTTCGTGTTCGCCGTTTAGGTTTCACCGGCTGCTGGCTGATGTTGTCTTCCTCAGCATTCTTCAAATCTTGTGAGCGGGTGGTTTTTCGAGCCAAATTGTCGACCGTGCTCTTGGTGGATGATGGTGTCAATAGAGGAAAAGGTTCACTATCAGGTTCCTCATTCTGGAATGGTTCTTGCATGTCATTCTCAACAGCGGAGGAATCGGAGAATTTGCTGTGGCTCCCGATATCTTTCGGTGTCTGTTGTGTTGAAACCGTTACAGCTGTCACGATTTCATTAGGTTCGGGTGGTCTAGCTTCTGTTGGGTCAGAGGTGGCAATCTGGGCTTCTTCTCGGATTGGGTGGTTCTCCGTGTTCACATCAGGGCTTGGGGTCAGGACTAGAGATGGGGGATCCGCTCTTGAACTAATTCATAGAGTTCAATCTTTCAAAGGAGTGAACAATCAGTGATTCAGAAAAAAAGAACGGTAGCTCCAAACGTTTCCCACGGCAGAGAGAGAGAGAGAGAGAGAGAGAGAGACGGAGCATATCAGCAGCGCCTCTGCTGGTCACAGTACAGTGCACGCCACACAACACAGCCAGCGCCGGCCTCTGCCCTGCTTCTACCTTGGCTGCCTGCATTGTGCAGTGCCCCATTGGATTTTGTGTTTCACATATGCCGTGGCATCTCTGTGCGTCGTCTGCCGCGCAGTGTCTGGCGCAGCGTAACTTCGCATCGCACTCTGTCGGCGATCGTTTCAGTCGCACGTCCTGCCCTCTGGGCAGTTGATGCGAGCAACAGGACAGAGAGCCACCTAGCGGATAACATAGGAACTACTTGCAAAAACCCGCTCGCAAGGGAACGAACTATTTGTCTCGGAGCGGGTGAGTTCACCGCTACCCCCTCCCTCGGAACTCGCCCGCTCAACGCTCGCCCCACCGTCTCGACTCTAGCCAGAGCGTCGAGCAAAGCGACTCAGGTGTCACTGTGGTCTCTGCGGTCTCAGCTCACGCAGTAATACAGCTCGCGGCTCGACCTGCTCGACTCAGCGCCTCTGCATCGGAGTTCGTCCCCACTGGATATTGTTCTTCGTAGTAATACCGCTATGTATATTACATTATTATGTTATGTATACATCAATTGTTTATATTTTATTTTTATTTCTTTAAACTGATTAGATTAGGTTCCTGATGACTCCTCTTACTATAGGATTTTTATTATAGACACTCGAATTTACGCTTTAATTACGAGCGAACCGATAAACGTATCGCAAAATGTGATACACCAATATTTTCCTTGTTTTATTCTGCGTAAGGCTATATGCAGCACTTTCGTTTTACAGTCAAATTTATATTTTTTTTCTTATTCTGGTACGGATTTTGCGATTTTAGGCGTCTTCGAAAGGAAACGTTCACTTTAAAAATATATGGCTTGCGATGTATTTGTATGAGGTTAATGAAATTTTAATACGTTATAGCCAAATATATTGTTAATGTAAATCTCAAGTTACAACATTTTCCGATCACCCAAAAAACCACGATAGTGCAAAATAAATCAGTAATCAAAAACTTTGTCTTATCGTGGAAATTTCAATAAACAATACAAAATTCTTACTCATTATCTGTGTTACTTCAAAATAGGATCAAATAAGATCAAAATACAGGTATAGTACTGGAATAAACCAAGTTTAAAGGGCAATGTGCCTTCCATTTATTTTATATTGTAAATGAGTGGTGAGTCATGAAAAAGAGCTAATTGATTTCAGGGAGTGAACAGTTCTGATCCAATCTCTGAAAAGAACAGTTTTGCCCATCTCTAGTCAGGACTTGGCCGCAGGCAGCCGTAGCGTAAGTCGCTGGCAGCGCAGTCATAGCCGGCGGTCGCGGCGCCTCGCCAGCCGACAGCTGCGCCACTCGCCGCTGTAAACACTCCGCGCGGACGTGGCCGGGAGAGTTGCAGGCCGCGCACGTCCTCGGCTGGCCGTCGTATATAACGCTACCTCGGTACCCGCAGACACTGATGTATGAAGGTACATGTTTGTGCAAATCAACCTTTAATTGTCTCACTCCGTTGAGAACTTGGAATTTGCGCGCGTTGGACCACCGTTCGGCAACATTGCTGAGAACTTTACCGTACGGCGCTATCACTGCGTTTATTTGTTCCGCCGGTACTTCGAATGGTGGTTCGAATATCCTGATCGTTCGTATTCCAAACCCTGCATGTGTTACGGTGGCTTCGCCTACGTTTCCATCTCAATGTTTAAACTTCATAATTCCTCCGCAAGACTCAACTATTTTGTCACGTAAGTTTCCTCAATTTCACAAATACAACGCTGCTCACTATCGAAATATGTATTCCAATGACATCCCCTGAATCAACTTTCACTTCGTATTCCAACCAATCTTCGATTTCGTGTAGTTTAGGTCGGGCGTAATTACGATAAAACGAGAATTTCAAAGTATCTTGTCTGTTAAAGTGGGCCATCAAGGATTTATATTTCTAAGTTCAATATGCGTAGAAGTTCTGCAACAATGCAAGAAGCACTGCAGTTTACCAGGCCGAAGCACAGCAGACCGCAGCGCACGAAACTCAGCACACCTCACGGCTGACGCGGCGAGACTGTTACTAGTTGACACATAGCAACAACGGGCACAGAGCTGAACAACAATTCCTCCAGAACTTCTGCATACCACAGCGCTGGGAGATAATGCAAACAGCCGGGTTGAGACTTCTGAGAGAAACAGTTACAGCTTTTCTTTTGCGCTGCACGACGTTTTTTACAAACAGATAGCGCAATAGAATAGCTCAAGTGGAAAGGAAAACTTTTTATTTCAATTTCTGCATCCTACACTGTTGGCAATTCTGTGTAGGTGGCAGTTACGTGATTTTATTTCGGTGATTTCAAAAAATAGTTGAATGTATGCACTGGTAGCCGAGGCAGCTAGTTCAAGGTGGTTCGGTCAAACAAGTAAATGAATTTACTGAACATGCTGCAGTTTACTACAGGGAGCCTGTGTGTCAGAATTCTCATCCAGTGTGGCGCAACGGTGTTATGATAGAAAAATGAGTCACAGAAAAAAAAAAAGGATTCGGTGGTCTGTTGATCTGATGATAGGTTCTTATACCTATGGTCTGGGTTCAATTCCCACTTCTGTCAATGATTTTAGATAGGGAGAGAAAGATTCCATTCTCTTCTGGCTACACCAAGTGAAGAAGATATAATGGCAGTGTGGTCTGAAATTCACATTAAAGATGATATTCCTTCTCTGCCAAGTAGACGTCAGTTTGAACCACAATAAAGTCGTGAGTGGCGACATGTAGAAACTCTATCACCAGTAACCTTTCTTATACTAGTTATTTATTTCTAGTGACGAAACAAACTCCATGTAGGGTCACAGAACACTCATTCCATCTTTTATCTGAGCCTCTGTATGTCGATAAAATTGGTTCTGAACTGAGAATGCAACTCAGACCGCCCTTAACGCGGAAATTGATCCCTTCGTGACAATACAGCTCGGCTACAATTTGCTGTTTGTTCAAAACTGAAGATTCCTGAACATCTCCATATATTACGCGTGAATGGGTTCGAATGCTGGCCCGGTACTAAAGTTTTCATTATGTATTATCAAGCTCTAGCATCAGAACACTTATGTGCTGGTGGATAATTATTTTGATTCTTTATGTTTTTTCATTCGTTGTCAATACTAACGATGTCTGACCTTTTTGACTCCCAGTGGGACACACTACTATTTGCGAGATCACTGTATGTTTAAGATGTTAGTCCAAGCTGCTGGTCGAGAAAAATTCGGTAACTGACGTCTCTTTGTGTGTAGTCAACAACGATATGTGTGGGGCTCTATTGCCGGTGAGCACTGAACTCTTCGTCAAAATATTTCTAGTTCAAACATGCTCACATGTCGCTGCTGGTGCAACAAACCCATATTTAACGTTAGTTTTCTCTAGAATATAACAGCGATAGGTGCCGGGTTGGAGTCCTGAGAAGGAAAAAATTAATGTTTCGTCTCGTCATTTCAGTTAAAACATCTAGCTACTACCGAGAAAATTCGATATGTCACAGTTGGTAGTGCTTCGATATCAATCCGATTAGGTTCTGGGTTCGAATCCCTGTCCAGTACAATGCTTTGCCTCAGGGCCTTTCAAGTAAGTTACTTGTGAAGAAGCAATATTTAACATCTCTCGTAGTTCGATAACAGGGTCTATAGATGCTGGGTAGGAATTCGTGTCCGTTAAATATGTTTGCGTTATGTAATTTAAAGTTGATATTTGCTAACTGATACTGTCTAAAATCGAGGTATATCACTCTCTGTATGCCTGATCAGGAAAGTCTGTTAGTTTGCGCCAGTCACGAAATCTTTGCTTAGTCTGCCTGACCTGGGTTTGGATCCATATGCAGAACTAGACGGTTCGTCGTGTCATTTGAAGTTCATACATGTTCTCAACTATCTGCTCGTGGATAACTTAAATTTTTAATGTTATTTTGTGTTAAAGAATAAGTACTGTATGTTACTTTGAAGAGGAAATCATAAATACGAGAACTTACTACGTGCATTACCTATCTGACGTAAAAATGAGAGTGGTAACATTTCAGGTATGTCATTTAATGTATTAAATGTGAGCTTACAAGCCTTAAGGACAGTCTAATCTGTGATAAGGTGTTCCCTGAAATTTGTAGCATCGTGGTATTACTTTACATCTTGACTTACTGCGATACAGAGCAGTGTTTCCTAGTGGTGACTTGTTGGAACCATTTTCAATAGTCAAACGACTGTACCAAGGAGCGATTAGAGGACCGTCTAGACAGCTGCGTTATGACGGTTGCATGCGAATCAGGCGAAATGCAATTCAGGTCGTTCGGATACTTTTGTGTGTGACTGTACGCATTGTAGAGTGTCGTAATTTGGAACACTTTTCTGACTTTTGCCTCTAGAAAGATCAGCAGTAGAAATTTATCATATTTTCTTCTTCGATTCCAAGATGCTAGTGTTCAGTTAATACTTGCTGCAATCTGTTTGTGAAATTACAGTTATTACTCCAGAAAAGTAAGGTTTCTACAAATGTGAAAAAATGCTTTGGAAGTGGTCTTTTACTCAGACACTAATATTTGATCCCAATTTAAAAGGCTGCAGCAGTTTAAATATTGTCAGTACTACATATAACACTATATTATTACTCCACTAACCTTCAATAATCGATAAATGTGACTAAATTAATGAGAGGAATCATGAAAACTAGTTACATGTTAAAAACATTTTGAAGTAGAAGCTATTGCCACGTAACAAAAATTACTATTTTCGAGGCAGAGAAAGCTGTAAACGACTAATGTACAGACATTTGCAAATGCCACTTCTTTCATGGTAGAACACCTTTAGTTTCAAGGTGCAAGGTGGTGCATGACTGACGAACTATATCTTAGACCTTTACCTGTAATGTAACTAGTTTTATAAATTTACCGAACTTTACTCATCATAAAATTATGTAACTGAAGATTGAACACTATCTTCCATACAGCGGTAATAATTTATACAGTACCTAAACATGTAGTATTCATAATATGTACAAAGGCTGGACAAAACTCAGCCTCATGTCACACCGTGACAAAAACAGCAGAAAATGCTTATGTCGGTCACCGGCTAGTGATCTTTCATGTCATTGTAAACTCAGTCACTAGATTGAAATGGCGACTAGGAAATTTTATGTACCTAGCCTCCAGGTACAACACTCTCCCAGACTGCTAAGAATATAAAGTCTGAGGAGAAGTAATTTAGTGCTTGAATCATTGTGTTTCTTTTATTGATATTTGTCTCCTGTAACATTTACTCACAGAGATTTTCCCAAGGTCTTTCCGCAGGCCTCACAAGCGAACAGAGACCAACTGTTCACTATGTACATCAGTACTGTACCTTGCCAGTCTAGACAATCTCCCATCTCCCGCCTCTGTCTCTTTCTCTCTGCCATTCTCTCTCTCTCTTTCTGTGCGTGTGTGTGTGTGTGTGTGTGTGTGTGTGTGTGTGTGTGTGTGTGTGCGAGTCTGTATTGTGGATTTGGCTGCCTTGCCAAACTATTCCGAGACAGATGTGTTTGTATGATTTGAAACGGAAAACATAAAAATTAATTTCACTTGATATTAAAATCACTTTTCACCAGTTTTGCTCACTGTCCCTCATCCAGTCATACCAAACATAAAGAATGTAAAATATGGTACTCAAATTCTAACTGAACTATAACATCAAAAAGAATTCAGCAGACACGCAACTGAAATGTATTAGACCTTCTGTCTACAAACAGACCTAACCTTGCTTAGTTACTGATCAATAAAGAAGGCTAAGAGAGCATTTCTAATGGCTCTGAGCACTATGGGACTTAACATCGGAGGTCATCAGTCCCCTAGAACTTAGAACTACTTAAACCTAAATAACCTAAGGACATCACCCACATCCATGCCCGAGGCAGGATTCGAACCTGCGACCGTAGCGGTCGCGCGGCTCCAAACTGAAGCGCCTAGAACCGCTCGGCCACCCCGGCCAGCTGAGCATTTCTACTAGAAAGGACAAATAAGCAGTTGCCAACATCCCACTTAGATAATTAACTGACATCATTTAGTTCTCGTATGATGTACCTAGAGGAATTATGATCAAAGCTTAAAACAAATGGTAAATCGAGCTCTGCTTAAGTATTGCTGTGAATTAAGGACGGAAAAGACCCATCGTGATTTAACGACTAAATTCGGAAAGTGCTGAGGAAGCAAAAGGTGTTGCACCCTCTGTTCAAAAGAGAATGAACAAATGGCGACAGGCAAAGGTTTCCAGAGATTCGTGCATCTGTAAAGAGATCTACGCGCAAAGCATACAATAACTACCACTGTCATATATTAGCAAAAAACGTCGCCGATAACCCAAGAAAATTCTGGTACAATGTAAAATCTCTAAGTGGGTCTAAAGCCTCTACCCAGTCATAGTACAGAATCTCGTAATGAGTAATAAGAATCTGCGGTAAAGGGAGACAATTGAAAGAGTCGAAAATAAATTAGTCACCAGGTACTGACTGAATAAAAAAAAGTTTTACAGAGAGTACTCTACGACAGTGGCTACTTACTTGAAGGGGTTTATGCCATATAGTCAGTTTCGCCCATTTTCAGAAACTGAACATATCATGAAACATTGTACAGAAAAATCAAGAAAGCTTAACAGCTGTATACATAGCGACATTGAGCCTAAGAAGGGATAGTATTAATACTGGGGAACAAGGTAAGTGTAGTAGTATTAATATTATCACCATATTTATGAGAAATTACACGAATTATGAGAAACTAAATGAATTTCACTTTGAATTAACAATACCTGAGCATTAAGAGGTGTAGTAACATCAATATTATCATCATAATTGCGTATAAACTGCGTGAATTTCCGTTTCAATTAATACAGAAATACGCCACAGTCGTCTTTATCCTCAAAAGTTTCCTTCAGAGAATGAAAAAACACGTGATGAGCAGGGGAGATATGTGATAACAGGCCTACCACGTTCTTCTTCTTCATATTAGTGACTGGTCATATTTCACTGTAGAGTGGTTTCCGTTTTACACCATTGAGCTGGACTGGACGTCCCTTCCATCCTTTTAATGTGTCTAAGGTGAAAAACTCCATATCAGCATTTAAAGATGGCCCTAATGTATCTTATAGGTCCAGGTCCTCTTGTCTGCCAACACTGAATTTTTCAAGACAACAGACAATTTAATTCTTTAGTTTTGCAGTTAACTACTGCTCTCTCTGTCATTAAAAGTTCTTCTTCCTTGAATTGTACAACAGTAAACGGCTTTTTCTTCCTAATAGAGCAATGCTTTTATACCAGTCTGATGGTAAATGGATAGTTTCTCATTTTTCCTGGAGTTCCACAGAGCCAAAACCATAATAAAATATGGTCAAGGACAAGCACTTGAAGTAGTGTATCTATTAATCGTTTCAAATAGGGAAGTACCATTTTAAAATATCTGCTTTCTGCAGTGCAGGTGTAACTCTACATTATTAGGTGTTTTCTTGTATGTGTACTAGCCACTTACGTGTTATGCAAAAGATGGAGTGCTTTTGTACAGTACAGAAGCTACTGCTGGAAGCACAAGAGGTGCCTTCGGTTTCCGGCGCGCTACCTATAGGGTAAGCGGGAACGAGAACACTGTTTGTTAAAGGCAGCGGTGAAAGAGGCAACACTTTAACGGAGCAGGCAATCGCTAGCCTGGAAACTGTTGCGCAGTAGCCTCGGATAGCGACTGCTGGATTATTACGGCTTTGGTGGAAGTTGTTGGGCTAACAGGATACGAAATGTATAATTAGAATTGTAGAAACGTGAACCATTAATTCAAAATGAATTTTTTAAAACAATTATTGTGTTAAACGCACAATTTTGTTCGCCCGGTTATTTTATTCTTAATCATTCGTCTATATAGGGTCCTTTCCTGGTGTTTGATTATTCCGAGTAAAACTGTTATAAAAAAAGTTTGAATTGCTTTCTTCAGTATATAAGCACTTGTGAACTAACTTCTAAAGTGAAGCTAAAAGTACTGTATGATTTACGTATTAGATGTGCTTTAGCGAAATTTTTCTTAAGTACCGAAGAAAACGTTTTTAGTCAAATTTATAGAGTTTAACTTTCCTACTCTCTTTGTGGCAATAAGTAAAGTTAAAAGTAGTAAATATGTTTTGAGCAAAGCACAGATAAAGTTCTTTCTGCTATAAATGATGTAAGTAGGCTGTTTAGGTTTTTATATTGGTAGCGCCACGTAGCGCTCTGTATGATAATCACTGGCTGTGCTATGTCCAGTTTGTGTCTGGGTGGCATTGTTGTAATATTCGCTTTTGTAGTGTTGGCCTGTTGGCTGTTAATAGTGCGTAGCGTTGCGCAGTTGGAGGTGAGCCGCCAGCAGTGGTGGATTGGGGAAGTCAGATGGCGGATTTTTGAGAGCGGATGATCTGGACGTGTGTCCATCAGAAACAGTACATTTGTGAGAATGGATGTCATGAGCTGCTATGTATATTATGACTTTTGAACATTATTAAGGTAAATACATTGTTTGTTCTGTATTAAAATCTTTCATTTGCTAACTATGCCTATCAGTAGTTAGTGCCTTCAGTAGTTTGCATCTTTTATTTAGCTGGCAGTAGTGGCGCTCGCTGTATTGCAGTAGTTCGAGTAACGAAGAGTTTTGTGAGGTAAGTGGTTTGTGAAACGTATAGGTTAATGTTAGTCAGGGCCATTCTTTTGTAGGGCTTATTGAAAGTCAGATTCCGTTGCGCTAAAAATATTGTGTCTCAGTTTAAACACAGTCATGTATAATTTTTCTAAGGGGACGTTTCAATGAAATACAGTAAAGTACAAAGACTTACAAAAAGAAAATTGCTTATGTTGCTCAGTAACACTGAAGTAGGGTTACAAAAAATACTGAATGACAATACAGAGTGGTCAAACTCTCCCTACCTATAGCTTCTCACAGACAATTCGTGAGAACGACATAAAAAAGTGTTTTATAAATTTAAATGTCAGGATTATGCCATTATAATATTTAAGTATTTAATGTGTTGGATACATGGAATTCCCCACTGGCCAAATTTACTTATTCTGCTTCGATGAATGTTAACCATTTTTTTGCCTGTTTAGGCTGGTGACACTAAATGCAATATACTAACCACTTAACGAACTTGGTACAGAAAGGTCCTAGATTCAGTATTGCTCCATTTTACCGCGTTTCTTTCTGAGAGCTAGAAAACCCTTAGGAAAAGGAACTAATAGTCAGCTTTCGATATTGATTAGTCATACATCACGCTCAGATCCTGTAAAAATAACTTTATACGAGGGCTGTCCAGAAAGTAAGTTCGATCGGTCGCTAAATGGAAACCACAGTGAAAATCAGAAACATTTTATTTGCAGGAGTTTGCTACACTTTCCACTTACTTCTCTACATAGTTGACGCTCCGACTTAGACATTAGTCGGAGCGCTATACCAAATTTCGAACAATATCGTCATAGAATGCAGCTGCCTGTGCTTTCCCATTATTCTCTACGCTGGGCTATAGCACGTAGCCTACTCCCAAGTGTTGTCTTCGTATCCAGGGTTTCATGTGAACAGAGATGATACTCAGGACGAACCAATTAGGGCTGTATTGTGGGTGATCGAACACTTTCAATCCAAAAGGCTGCAGGAGCGTCTTCGCTGCCCTTGCAGACTGCAGCTGAGAATTGCCATGAAGAAGGAAGTGAGTGGCAGTTGTGTCAGGTTGGCTACATTCATTAAGGCGAAGCCTCTCAGCGGGCCCTCCTACTTGGCGGGAGATATCGTTGTTCTAGGCCACTTTACTCGTTCACACTGCGCTCACAACTCAAAAGAGCGTCTTGATCCGATCGACGGTGATAATAGAGTCACTACCCAACACATCTGTGTAAAGCTTCATCGGGTTTTAACTGTGGTGTCCATTTCGCGACCGATCGGAACTTACTTTCTGGACAACTATCGTACTATATTTATTTATTTATTTATGGATTTATTTTACCTGGCAAGATTAGGGCCTTCAGGTCCTCTCTTACACCTAACCAGGCATACTCAGATTCAACAAATTTCAGTTTCTACAGAACATTAAGGACATATAACATGTTATAAAGTATTAATGTTAAAGAAAAAAAATAGAGATTATAAAAGTAGTACAATGATAATTAAACAATCAAAAAATAATTATAACAATCAAGAATAATAATAATAATAATAATGACTATGTATATGAAAGTGAACATATTTTTCTTTTATGATTGTCAGTCCTATTGCTAGTTGGGAATTTTCTCGTTATATTCTTGCAGCTTGTGAGTTATTCTCATCAAGCAGAGACATAAGACGATAGAATGGGGTGAAAGAGATATAGAAGAGGTAGATAGGTTAGAGGAAGAGAAATAGAATGATAATATTCGAAGCTATGATGGAGAGCATAAGAAAAAGATGAGAGGGGCACAACAATGGTGGCTATACCATCCCTAATATGTAAGTCTTGAGTTCCCTCTTGAATGTTGAGTGGTTCTGGATAAGACGCGTTCCATAGTCGTATGGCTGAGATGGAGAATGACACGGAGAAAGATTTTGTGTTATGTAAAGGTACAGCCAAGATGCTAGACATATCCGATCTGGTATTGCGGTTGTGGAATGATGATAGGTGTTTAATGTGAGAAGATAAGTATTGGGGGCACCAGCGGCTAAGAAATCGATGAAGTAAGCACATCGTGTGGAGATCGCGTGCCTTATCTGGGCGTATCCAACCTAGCTGGGAGTATGAAGGACTGATATGATCATACAACCGTATATTGCATACGTATCTAACGCAAGCATTCATCACTAGCTCGAGGCATCTCGAATTTTCACTATTTGTGCCGTGTTGAACTACATCACAGTAGTAAAGATTAGGCAAGACTAGTGTTTGTACTAATTTTTGTTTAACATGGGTTGGAAATATTTTTCTATATTTTTGAATTGCATGTAGGGAGGAGAGCGATTTCCGGCAAGCTGTGACTGTTTGTTCTTCCCAGTTTAGGTGTTCATCCAAGATTATTCCAAGGTCTTTTACTGTTTTTTGGTATGGTAGTTGGGTACCATTGAGGAGTATTTGAGGGACTGTTTCGCGAAAGTACCGACTGATTAACTTTGGATGAGATATAAGTATGACCTGGGATTTCTTGGGGTTTAGTTTCAGACCTAGGTTCTGTGCCCATCGAGAAACAGAGCAAAGATCTGCGTTCAAACTCGGTACTGCGTCAGCAATGTTCTTGGGGCTTGCACTTATGTACAGTTGGATGTCGTCGGCATATAGATGGTAGTTGCAGGAGTGAATCACTGAAGAAATATCATTAATGTACAGTGAGAAGAGTAATGGACCAAGGACGGAGCCTTGGGGAACTCCAGAGCGCACGTTTTTCCATGATGACTTTTCCGACCCACAAATGACTTTTTGACTTCTGTTTTTGAGGTAGCTGTCGAACCAGTGTATTGCGCTGTTTGAGAAATTCAGCTGCTTCATTTTAATTAGTAATATATCAAAGTCAACTGTATCAAAAGCCTTGCTAAAGTCAAGCAGTGTTAGGATGGTAGCTTCACGTCTGTCCATAGCATGTTTAATGTCATCAGTTACTTTGATTAATGCAGTTGCTGTACTATGGTGCTTTCGAAAGCCTGACTGATATTTGTCGTGGATGTTATGAGTTTTGAGGTAATCCGTCAGCTGTTCATGGACGATGTATTCTAGGGCTTTAGATATTGCAGGAAGTATGCTGATCGGCCTGTAGTCACCTGGCGACTTAGGCTTGTCAGTCTTGGGTATAGGATGAATTAAACTTTGCTTCCACTCAGTAGGATATGTACTACTGACAAGATATAGGTTGAAGATGTCTGTGATAACTGGAGTAATAGTGTTTACGACGTTCTTAATCATGCCAATGCTCACTCCATCATTTCCTACTGCCTCGGAAGAGATTCTCATAATTGCCTTGTGTACTGTGCCGGTAGTGACATGTTTTAGGAAAAACTTGTCTCTCCAGATATTGATATCTTGGGGCTGGTAATTTGTCGCTGCGTGGCAGTTTAGAGCTGTTGAGAAGAAATCGTTTAATTCTTCTGCAGACGTTTGATAAACAGCGTCAGATCTTCGCTTCCCTATACCGAAACTGCGCAGCTTTTTCCACAGTGCAGCAGGTTTTGATATGCCGCTTACGACAGAGCGGTCATGTCTGATTTTGGCATTCCTCACGCTTTGCTTGGTTCTATTTCGGAGTTTCCTATAAGCTTCGTACGCCTCGGGAGTTGGGTTACGCTTGAAGGCCCTATGTGCAGCATCACGTTTATTCATTAACTGGCGTAATGCAGTGGTGAGCCACGGAGCGGGAGCTCTCTTTACCTTGACAGTGCGTTGAGGAGCATGTTTATCATACAGTGCAATAATTTTGCGACATAATTCACGAATTTTTCCGTCTAAAGTCGGTTCATTGCTTACATCATGCCAAGGAATGTCTGAGTAATCCTTTTGAAGAGCGTCATGGTTAACATTTTTTAGGTTTCTGTAGGTTACCAGGTGAGATTTTTCTTTGGTAGTATGTACTGAGTAATTTAACAATATCACGTCATGAGCAGAGAGTCCTGGAGCAGATGTCTGATTGTCGCGAATTATTTTATCTGGTCGCTTTGTTGCTATTATATCTATGAGTGTATGGCTGTGTGGCGTGTGATGAGTTGGATCCAGCGGTGTTAAACTCATATCATTGGAGTGGAACAGTCTCCTTAGTTTTTCTGCAGAGGGAGATTTTAACTGTAAGTCGATGTTTGTGTCGCCCATAATGATTATGTGTTCATACAGTGTCACGAGCGAGGACAGGGCAGACTGAAAGGAGGACATAGCACCGACGTTTGGAGGTTTATAGATTACTCCAATTAGCAGTTTCTGATTTGATGTATTTATTTCGAAAAACAAGAACTCTGCTTCTCCTTCGACCTTTGCATCCGATGTGCATAGTATAGTAGGTCTCAGATCAGAGCGAACATAGGCACCCACACCACCCCCGCGTCGTGTTTCACGATCGGCCCTTAGGAGAGAGTAACCAGTGACTATACGCACAATTCCTCATGTAATAATGTTCTATATGGTTTTTCCAGTAGCAGGCCTATTTGTTCTGTTGAAAGATAGTGTTACAGTGTGACGGCACACTGGGCGATTTACATGTTGATGATGATGATAACAACACAACATCCAGTCCCCGAGAAGAGACAATGGCCAACCCAGCTGGGCAATGAACCTCTGTCCTCTGGATGGGAGCTACAAGCGGTGACTTTTCTGCCAAAGATGTGGACGCTTCTGAAGAGATTCTCAACAGCTGGGTATTTGAGACAGGTAGTCGTAGAGCACTTTAAAGTCCACACAATGGGCGAATGGACGCAGAGGCGTGACAGGAGGAGAGCCCATGAACTATGCCATCGCTAGACGAATCTATAAGGTGCATGGTTTCATCTTATAAGATGCATTTATTATTGAAGCAATTGCTTACAAGCTGGTATTGAGCAGGGGGATGTCTCTCCCAAGTGACGTCGCTTTTTCATCTGTTATAAGCTCATCATTGGGTATAAGACTCTTTAAAATGTCTCTTTTCAAGGCAGAGGCTTGAAGATATGCCTTTTTGGTAAGTTTATTAGTTTCTGCACATCGATTATTTTTTTAAGCTAAGCTTGCAGACGATGGCAGTGGAGGGTAGAGAGGTGGAACCAGCTTGTTTCCACCGATACACTTCCTAAACCGTTATCTCCTCAGATGGGTCCTCGTCGGAGCTATCAGTGAGCACAAGTGTTGTATGATCTGAGGACGTTGCACTTAATTTTTGTGCTTTTGTTTGTTCGTATGACGTTTCTCATTTTCTCATCAGCAGCGATGTTGGCAGGCATAAGCGTTTTCGGTCGCTGATTGTTGCAATTTGTGATGTTCCTGATGAGCTGTGGCTGCATTTTAGACGCCCTTGGCACTTTGTGTAACTGTTTAGTTTGTTACCGGTGCGGAAGTGGCATTTTCATTGCAATTACACTTGCAGTAGCATGTATTCATGCTGACGGTAGGTGTCGGAGTTTGTGTGAATATGCTGATCTTGGGGACAGGTTTCTAAACCAAAGAGACAACGAATGTCGTGAATGTGGATACTGGAACATACACTGTGTTCGAACGTTATGAATAACCTCGATGAAAACGATCTATTGCCGGATAGTCAGTACGGACCCAGAAAATATCGTTCTTGTGAAACACAACTAGCTTTTTATTCACACGAAGTAACGAATAATATCGGCAAGAGATGTCAAATTGCTTTCATATTTAATGATTTCCAAAACTCTTTTGACACCGTTCCTCACAAGCGACTTCTAATCAGACTGTATACCTATGATGTCACTTGTGCGACATGATTCGTATATGCTGTCAGAAAGGCCACAGATCGCAATAACTGCCGGAAACTCATGGAATAAAGCAGAAGTGCTGTCTGGCGTTCTCCAAGGGAGTGTTATAGATCTTCTCCTGTTCTTAATCTACCGGGTGATCTAAAAGTCAGTATAAATTTGTAAACTTAATAAACCACGGAATAATGTAAATAGAGAGATAAAAATTGACACACATGCTTGGAATGACATGGGGTTTAATTAGAACCAAAATAAAAAAAAAAAAACAAATTTCACAAAATGTCCTACAGATGGCGCTGGACAGCAAAATGTCAGTGACTGCGTATGACAAGGGGATTCGAACGGATAAAGGTGCGTTCACAAATGTAGCTGTGGTGAGAATGATTTCGAAGTTCGAAACCACGGGTTGTTTAGAAGATAGACCCCGTAGTGGCCAACCGAGCACAAGGCGTAATGCTGCTGAGACAGTTCACGAAGAAATGGAGACTGTAGCGGGTTCGTCTAACCATGGGGAAGTCAGCGCTCGTGCAGTAGCACGTCGCACCGGCATTCCATACACTACTGTTTGGTTGGCACCTAGGCGCACCCTCCGATGCTATCCGTACAAAATCCATCGGCATCATGAACTGTTACCTGGCGATTTAGTGAAGCGGAGGGCATTTGCGGTGCGGGCGTTTCAAAAGATGACGGAAGGTGACGATTGGTTGAGTAACGTGTTGTGGACCGACGAAGCTCATTTCACGCCCCGAGGGTCTGTCAACGCCCACATCTGCAGAATTTGGGCTACCGAAGATCCTAGAACTCTCGTGGAAACTCCACTGCACGATGAGAAAGTCACGGTATGGGTTGGATTTACCACATCTACCGTTATCGGGCCTTTTTTCTTCGAGGAAATGTGTGATTCTGGTTTTGTAACTGCTACCGTGATGGGTGAGAGGTACGCCGATATGTTACAGAATTGCATCATTCCCAGCCTGGCTGATAAACACCTGCTGGAACGTACGATGTTTATGCAGGATGGCGCTCCACCCCATATTGCTAGACGCGTGAAAGATCTCTTGCGCGCGTCGTTTGGTGATGATCGTGGGCTCAGCCGCCACTTTCGTCATGCTTGGCCTCCCATGTCCCCAGACTACAGTCCGTGCGATTATTGGCTTTGGGGTTACCTGAAGTCGCAAGTTTATCGTGATCGACCAACATCTCTAGGGATGCTGAAAGACAACATCCGACGCCAATACCTCACCGTAACTCCGGACATGCTGTACAGTGCTGTTCACAACATTATTCCTCGACTACAGCTATTGTTGAGGAATGATGGTTGACATATTGAACATTTCCTGTAAAGAACATCATCTTTGCTTTGTCTTACTTTGTTATGCTAATTCTTGCTATTCTGATCAGATGAAGTGCCAGCTGTCGGATATATTTTGAACTTTCGTATTTTTTTTTTGTTCTAATAAAACCCCATGTCATTCCAAGCATGTGTGTCAATTTGTACCTCTCTATCTACATTATTCCGTGATTTATTCAGTTTTCAAATTTATCCTGACTTTTTGATCACCCGGTATATAAAAGATTTAGGAGGAACCCTCTTAGACTGTTTGGGTATGATCTGTCATTTATCTTCTATTAAAGTCAACAGAAGATCAAACCCAATTGCCAAATGATTTACACAAGGTACCAGTACTGCGAGAAAATTGACAATTGATTCTAAGTAATGGAAAATGAGTACCAAAAGGAATCCGTTAAATTTCGGTTACACGGAAAATCACACTAACGTAAATGCTGTCAATTCAGCTATACGCTTAGTGACTACAACTATGTGTAACTTAAACTGGAACAATTACATAGAAAATGCGGTTGGGAAAGCGCACAAAAGACTGTGTTTTACTGGCAGATCACTTAAAAGATGCTTAAAAGAAGTTGCCTACACTACTCTCGCCCGACCTCTTCTCGACCATTGCTGCGCAGTATGGGATATACAGGGTGAGTCACCTAACGTTACCGCTGGATATATTTCGTAAACCACATCAAGTACTGACGAACCGATTCCACAGACCGAACGGGAGGAGAGGGGCTAGTGTAATTGTTTAACACAAACCATACAAAAATGCACGGATGTATGTTTTTTAACACAAACCTACGTTTTTTTAAATAGAACCACGTTAGTTTTGTTAACAAATCTGAACATATCAACAAATACGTAATCAGTGCCGTTTGAGGCATTGTAAAATGTTAATTACATCCGGAGATATTGTAACCTAAAGTTGACGCTTGAAACCTCCGACGTTCAGTTCCGTGTTGTAACAAACACGGGCCACGGTCGGCGAGCAGCATCTGCAGAGACATGTTTACTATGACGACCGTGTTTACGAGTGTGGCTTTAGTGCACTGTTGTGGTTTGGTCTAGCTGTCACAGTGTCCGCATGTAGCGCTTGCTGCTATTGTTATTCTGCGCTCGTCTCCGCACGCAGACCAACTGTACTATACCAGACGTCTGTGATAGTGTAGTGTTGTAGGAACTGTGACCATGGTGCATTCGAACTCTGAAAAGGCGGAGATGATACTCATCAGCTGAAGCCTGCTGGGTGTATGCAGAACGGTACCCGTACAGAGAGCATCCAACGTGCGCACATTGCAAAACATCTACCGCCAACTGTATGCAACAGGTATGGTCGTAGCACGCAAACGGGTCCGTAACAGGATCGTCACAGGAGAAGCGGGTGCAGTTCATGTGTTAGCTGCTGTTGCCATGAACCCACACATGAGTACACGGGACATTGCGAGAGCCGGTGGACTGAGTGAAAGTAGTGTCATGCGCATACTGCATCGTCACCGCTTTCACACGTTTCATGTGTCGCTACATCAGCAGTTACATGGTGATGACTTTAATCATCGAGTGCAATTCTGTCAATGGGAATTAACAGAGAATGCGTTGCAGGTCTACCTGTTTACCGATGATGCGCGTTTCACAAACCACGGGGCAGTGAATCTACGGAACATGCATTACTGGTCCGTGGACAATCCTCGCTAGCTCAGACAGATAGAGCGACAACGACCGTGGACTGTAAATGTATGGTGCGGAATCATTGGCGACCACCTCATTGCTCTTCACTTCATTGCAGGGGCCCAACTGCAACATACATCGCGTTTCTTCAGAATGATCTGCCAACGTTGCTCAAAAATGTCCCACTGGAAACGCGTCGACGTATGTGGTATCAGCATGATGGTGCACCTGCACATTCCGCAATTAACACTAGGATTACCCTTGACAGGATATTCGACGGGCGTTTCATAGGACGTGGAGGACGCATAAATTGGCCAGCCCGTCCTCCTCATCTTAGACCTCTGGACTTCTTTCTGTGGGTTACGTTAAAGGAGAATGTTCACCGCGATGTGCCTACAACCCCAGAGGATATGAAACAACATATTGTGGCAGCCGGCGGCGACATTACACCAGATGTACTGCGTCGAGTACGACATTCATTACGCCAGAGACTGCAATTGTGTGCAGAATATGATTGCCACCACATTAAACATCTATTGGCCTGACATATCGGGACACACTCTATTCCACTCCGTAATTGAAAAGGGAATCCACGTGTGTACATCTGCCTCACCCCTCATGGTAATGTTCATGTGCGTCAGTGAAAGAGACCAATAAAAAGGTGTTAGCATGTGGACGTAATGTGCTGTTCCAGTCTCTTCTGTACCTAAGGTCCATCACCGTTCCCCTTGGATCCCTAGGTAATTCGGTGCTCTCCGATACACACGATCGAACAGCGGAGGAGTGGTACTCAAGCGTCAACTTTAGGTTACAATATCTCCGGATGTAATTAACATTTTACAATGCAACAAACGGCACTGATTACGGATTTGTTTTTATGTTCATATGTGCTAACAAAACTAACGGGGTTCCATTTTAAAAAAAAACGTATGTTTGTGTTAAAAAACATACTTCCGTGCATTTATTATGGTTTGTATTAACCAATTACACTAGCCCCACTCCTCACGTTCGGTCTGTGGAATCGATTCGTCAGTATTTGATGTGGTTTACGAAATATATCCAGCGGTAATGTTAGGTGACTCACCCTGTATATCAGATAGGAAAGGCGGAAGATAACGAAAAGTTTCAAAGAAAGGCTGCTCGTTTTGTATTATCTTCAAATAGGAGGGAGAGTGTCGCGAATATCACATGTGAAGTGGAGTGGCAATCATTAAAACGTTACGGTGAGATCTTTTCACGAGATTTCAGTTCTCAGCTCTTTCGTCCGTATACGAGAATATTTCGTTGGTGCTAACCTACACAGGGGGAAGGAAATTTTCATGTTAATATAACAACAAAACTAATACCTGACACGCAAAGATATAAGTGTTTTTTTCCCGCCCTCTGTTCGAGAGTGGAACGTTATAGGAATAGTCTGGAGAAGGTTCGATGAACCATCTGCCAGGCACTTAATGCTGAGTTACAGACTACTCATGAAGTTGTAGAGTTGCTTGGAATTTAATAACAATGCCACAGCACTTTTAGTTGCCACCAATACGACCGCTTTCATCGACCATGGCAATTTTCCTTTGGTTGTGAGTCTCTGGGATACACAGGCAGAGTTGTAGTGATCGGAAATAAAAGTGCAACTGGTGCTGTTATTTGGTTCCAAGTCATAAAATTTTCACGTGTCCTAATAGATATTTTCGGTTCGTAACATTTGGAAAGAAAACTGGAAATAAGATAATAATACTTGAATGTTCGTATTGTAAAATCCATCTTTTTACACAGGTCCAGAACACCGACACAGGTTAGACAAACTAGTGAACAATAGACTAGATTACCTTTAAGAGATCGCTTTTTGTTACTACGGAGGAGTGTGTGGGACAGTTGGCTCAGTATCTCAAGTATGGACCTTGCATTGTATTGCATTTTGTGTTAACCGGGGACCTAGAAACGACGGAGAGGCTTCGTCCCCGCCGCAGCCGCAGTGCTCCACAACCCCACGACGACTACCGCAGTCCACTTCACCCCTCCGCCGCCCCACACCGAACCCCAGGGTTAGTGTGCGGTTCGGCCCCCGGTGGACTCCCCAGAGAACGTCTCACACCAGACGAATGTAACCCCTACGTTTGCGTGGTAGAGTAATGGTTGTGTACGCGTACGTGGAGAACTTGTTTGCGCAGCAATCGCCAACATAGTGCAACTGAGGCGGAATAAAGGGAGCCAGCCCGCATTCGCCGAGGCAGATGGAAAACCGCCTAAAAACCATCCACAGACTGGCCGGTTCACCGGACCTCGACACAAATCCGCCGGGTGGATTCGTGCCGGGGACCAGGCGCTCCTTCCCGCTTGGAAAGCTTGAGTTAGACCGCATGGCCAACCGGGCAGGCAGTATCTGCCTTACAAGGATTGTATTAAAATATGGAAAGACTGCGAGAAATGCATGATTGAACATAAATGCAGATGTTACCCCAGCCTGCAGGTTACGCTGTTCTGTTTGACCACGAATGGCTCCTGTGCAGTATCCTCAATAAGTTTCAAGTGTCAGTCGTTGCAGAAAAGTGTTCTGTGTAGTTGCAGGTGTATAATGTCGGAGCGAAGTGAGGTCTAACGTGTTAAAATTGTTGGTGCTTGCGTAACCAACGTAATCGAAGGGTTTGATGTTTCAAGAAGCACCGTATCGAAGGAATGCGCAAAAACATTAACCAATAAGTCACCACGCGGACGAAAGGGTGCGTTGAGTGATTGTGACTGAAGGCCACTGGAGAGGTTTGAGACTATACACAAGAAGACAAAGCCGCAAAAGTGATTGTAAAACTGGACGTCGCACTTGTGAACCCTGTCAGCTCCAAAAAATCTCGAAGTGTGCTCCACAGGCAGGAAATTGCCGGTGAGCTAGAATTCCAAATCCATCAGAGATGCAAATAACTTTAACCGGAAAACGTGGTGTTCAAGTCATAAAACCATGGAATAACGGAAGTATGTGATCTGGATGGAGGAGCTTCTAGTTGCACGCTGTTCCCGACTTCAGACCGAGTTTGCGTTCCAAAATATGGCGGGTTATCGGTAATGATTTGGGCAGCTATATCCTGGAATTTCATGCACCATACTATTAATCTGAAGGTTGGCATTACTGTCAAAGCTTGCGTGACCATTTTCGATGATCATGTTGCATCCATTGTACAATATTTGTCGCCTAGTGGTCATGCGTTCCAAGACGATAGGGCTTCTATTCACACAGCTCGCATCCACCAAGGCCGGTTTTGTGAGGACGAGGATGAATTGTCATATCTCCTCAAGTTACAGTAGTCACCCGATCGCAGTATTATTGAGCTCTGCTTTGGAGAGAAGGTTGCTTGATTGCTATCGATCATCATTTATTTTTGAGTCATCAGTCTTCCAACTGCTTCGATGTGGTCCGCCAGAATTCCTCTCCTGCGCCCGCCTCTTCATCTCAGAGCAGCACTTGCAATCTACGTCCTGACTTATTTGCTGGACGTATTCCAATCTCTGTCTTCCTCTACAGTTTTTGCCCTCTACAACTCCCTCTAGCACCATGGAAGTCATTGCCTGATGTCTTAACAGATGTCCTGCCATCTTGCCCTTCACTTGTCAGTGTTTTCCACATATTCCTTTCCTCTAAGATCCTGCGCAGAACCTCCTCATTCCGTATCTTATCATTCCATTTCATTTTCAACAATCGTCAGCATCACATTTCAAGTGCTTCGATTCTCTTCTGTTTCAGTTTTCCCCACAGTCCACGTTTCACTACTATACAGCGCTGTGCTCCAAACGTACATAGTCAGAAATTTCTTCCTCAAATTAAGGCCTATGTTCGATGCTATGTACTTTTTGCCAGTGCTAGTCTAGTTTTGATGTCCTCCTTTCTCCGTCCGTCGCTGGTCTTACACTAAATCCATGTACTGTATTCATTGGACTGTTCATTCCATTCAGCAGATCATTAATGAATTACTATTCAATGAACTGTGGACAAAGCCCGACCAACAGGCATTACATGCATTGACCAAACACGATAGTGCATTGAGAATGGATAATTTCTAGCTGAAATCTAGATCTGCCAATAAAAATTCCAAGGCTGATAGCTGAAATCTATTTTTGACACGTCAAAATAACAGTCGCTGCGTACAACAAATCAATCAAATGGCTCTGAGCACTAAAGGACTTAACATCTGAGGTCAGCAGTCCCCTAGAACTTAGAACTACTTAGACCTAAGTAACCTAAGGACATCACACACATCCATGCCCGACGCAGGATTCGAACCTGCGAACGTCGCGGTCGCGCGGTTCCAGACTGAAGCGCCTAGAACCGCTCGGCCACTTCGGCCACCTGCGTACAACAGCCTCTGAGTGGCTGATCATTATTGTTACCTAAACTTGGCACTATTTTGCAGTACGAGTGATAAAAGAAACTCTTGAAAACCATGCTGAATGTATATTTATCCATTGTGTGATGACAGGAACCTATTTTGAATAGCAACGTGTTGCTTACACTGCATTAGACAAAGTAATGTGTTGTATCTTTACTCTACTCCGGACGTAACGGAAGGCTCAGCGGTTCAGACAGCCCAGTGTCATCTTCAGCAAATACGCGTTGGTGGAAGCGGACACGGAGGGGCAGGTGGTCATCATACCGTTCTCCCAGCCGTCACAATTTCTGTTAGTGGAGCCGCTACCTCTCTCTCCGTTAGCTCCTCAATTTGCCTCACAAGGATTGAGTGCACACCGCTTGTGTACTGCACACGGCAGACCCATTTGGTCACTCATCCCAGTGCTAGCCAAGTCCAACAGCCCTTAACCTCAGTGATCTGAGGAGAAACGGTGTTACCATTGCGGCAATGCCTTTCGTGTGTTGTGTTTTTGGTGTTTATATATTTTTATCCAAACCCTTTTGAGCCGTGCGCGGCTCGTGTTCATGCCGTTTATTGCTTGTCATCTTGTCTTTACGGTACTGTTGCCCCGTTTCTTATTCGATTTACTGGCATCACTATGTTTCTGATTTGATTACCCGAGAGTGGCAGAATCGGTGCTTATCGATAAGTGCACTGTCGTACTATCTCTGTAGCGATCGCTAGTATTTCCCGGTCGTCCTCCGTCGGAGTTCAGTCCGGGACGCAGCGGCAGTGAGGTCCGGACAGCCATTACTCGCCGACGGCTGGTGACACACATTCACTGTCCGACGGAAGGAGACTGGAGCGGGAATGACCGTTGGTTGAACGTTCGGTCGGTCGTCTCATCGGGCGACGTGTATTTGATCTTTTGACCGTTACTGGTCCTCCTCAATTTGCCGGACGTGGGTCGGTTCCTTCCTTGTGCAGTGATATCGGTTGGCCAATGGGCAAGTGTTACCTCTGCATGGTTAGGTCTGAACTAGTGTGCCCGGGTCGCCGTGTCTCCGAGTTCCGAACGGACATGGACTTGAGTCGGGATGGAGCTGCAGTGAGCTCCGGGCAGCCAAGACTCGCCCGTCCGCTGCTGACACACATGACTTGAGTGGCGACGACCTTGGTTGGTCGTTCGAACGGTCGTCTCATCGGACTACGTGTATTTGCTAGCCGACCGATTCTGGTTCAGCCGGCCGTGGTGGGCGAGCGGTTCTAGGCGCACCAATCAGGAACTGCGCGACTGCTACGGTCGCAGGTTTGAATAGCTCTGAGCACTGTGGTACTTAATGTGTGAGGTCATCAGTCCCCTAGAACTTAGAATTACTTACACCTAACTAACCTAAGTACATCGCGCACATCCATGCCCGAGGCAGGATTCGAACCCGCAACCGTAGCAGTCGCGCGACCGATTCTGGGTTTTGATTTTATCCATACTGGACGAGAGGTAGTGGTTGTGAATGTCAATGTTAAAAAATATATATCGGGTCAACCACTTGTTTATAGTGTAAAACACTAAGATTGACGCGTTTCCGAACTCAAGCTTCCATCACCAGAATAATAAAAAGTAAAAGAACCTGTTAAAACTCGCTAAAATAGAACATGCATCAGGCACGATAAAAATGATAATAAAATTGAAACATCGTGGCTAGTTCCCTTGTTGCAGCCGTGTCTGCCAAGGTGCATCTCCACATAGTCGTCAAAATATAAAAACTCTAAAATGGTGTCGCCTATGGTGTTCAGCATCTAACCACATGGCTCTCTCCTCTATCGTCATAAACCGCGCGTGCGTCTTCGTTGATACCACACACTACGTAGCCAAACACGACATGAAACCCGAGTGAGCTCACACGCAAGTAAACAAGGAAGTCACAGAGTTGTCTTTACAAACAGATAACGTATACATGTTCCAAGGACCTCATTAAATGATGGTATCCTGCCAATTGCTAAAAATGTAGTTACTAAAAGAATCCAGTGAAATGTTTGAAAAGCTATTTCTATCACCAGTTAGCTGTTCATTCAGTGTTTTCTGATTATCCACGCAATGTATAGTAATTTCTAGCTGTTCTAGTAGATCCAACTTTTTGCCTTCGTCCTGTCTATGTAAATTAAAGAGATCCTGATCTATTCCCAAGATGGGGTGTCCCGTTTCCCAAATATGCGTGGCTACAGCTGACTTTTCGAAATTATTAAGCCGGAAAGCATCGCTATGTTCTTTGTAACGTACTTCAAGGACCTACCAGTTTGGCCTACATAGCTTGCCTTGCAAGTGTTACACTGAATTTTAAAGACCCCAGCTCTCTCACATTTATCGCTTTCCTACTGTAAATTATTTTTTAGTTTAAACCGCAGCGTATTATTGGTCTGAAAAGCGGTATCAACTTTAAAAGGTTTGAAGATGTTAGTCACTTTTTGCGAAATTTCACCGAAGTATGGTATTGTGACTCTCGTAAAATTATTTGCCGTGCCGTGTTTGGCTACGTGGTGTGTGGTATCAACGAAGACTCACGGGCTGTTTTTGACGATAGAGGAGAGAGCCATGTGGTTAGATGTTTAACACTATAGGCGACACCATTTTAGAGTTTTTTACATATGGGTCATATGGCTCTGAGCACTATGGGACTTAACATCTATGGTCATCAGTCCCCTAGAACTTAGAACTACTTAATCCTAACTAACCTAAGGACATCACACAACACCCAGTCATCACGAGGCAGAGAAAATCCCTGACCCAGCCAGGAATCGAACCCGGGCGTGGGAAGCGAGAACGCTACCGTACGACCGCGAGCTGCGGACAGAGTTTTTTACATTTTGACCATTATGTGGGGATACACCTTGGAAGACAAGGCAAGTAGCCACGATGTTTTAGTTTTATCATCAATTTTATTGTGCCTGGTGCATGTTCCGTTATAGCGAGTTTTAAGAGGTTCTTTTACTTTTTATTATTCTGATGATGGAAGCTTGACTTCTGAAACGCGTCATTCTTTGTGTTTTACACTATAAAGAAGTGGTTGGTCGGAAATCTTTTACACATCGATTCTGGGTTCTCTGTGTGTATCGACTTGTAATTCGTCCTTGTTGTTCCTCAGTGACTGGTTTTAGTATCGTTCGAGTTGTTTGTGCGAGTGTCTCTGCGGAACCATGAGTAGCTTGTGGTTTTGACTGACCAGTTTTTGTAACGCTGTTGCGTGTTGGATGCATTCGGTCGGTTGGGACAGAGCAGCGAGGAAGTCAACGCCGCGAGGTCATTAGCGTAGTGTACCGCAGTGAGTTTTTCCTCGCTGTGTTGATGCTGTCCGGTACCTATATCTACATCTACATCCATACTCCGCAAGCCACCTGACGGGGTGTAGTTCGACAGCCTTTGGTGTTGTTTATATTTCTGAGTGGTTATTGTGTCTTTCCTGTTTTTAGACACCCATTTTGATAACTTAGAGCGGCTTGTATCTTCGTCCTCTGCTGAGATTTTCCGTTGTCTTGCCGTTGTCGGCGGAATGGAATAGACTAGGTAGTTGGTTGGTTCTTCAGCCGTCCCTGGGTCGGGTTGCGATATGATTACTTATTCTTGGCTGCCTGTCTCACCTAAACTTAAGTTAGAGTTACCTCCTCAGCCAACCCTATGAACACTTCTGAGCACAACTGAGCACAATTGTTCTGTTGTTTTTAGATTGTGATTTTCTTTTGTCTCAAATATTGTGCGAGGCCTTCAGCCGTCTATTAATTTTAAAACAAGGCCTTCAGCCGACTTAAATTAAGGTTTCAAGACTGAGTTGTTTAAAACTTATTTTAAAAAAGGAGATTTTGCTCTATTTCAAATCTTTCTCATCCAGGCCTTAAGTCTTCAGTTCTTCAATGTTCAGTATGTGGCCTTCAGCTGAGCTTTTACGTCAAATATTTTTAAGATAAGGCGTTCAGCCATCTTAAATTAAAATTTGAAAATTCACTTGTTTAAATCTTTTAAAATTTTATGTGTAAAATATGTTTTATGTAAAATTTGTAACTAAGGCCTTCAGTCATGTGTGTTCCGTACGGCAATTATAATAGCTTCTGTCCGGGCCTTCAGCCGTATTGATTTGAATGCTTTTAAGGGCATGTGTGTTCAAAATGTTCAAATGTGTGTGAAATCTTACGGGACTCAACTGCTAAGGTCATCAGTCCCTAAGCTTACACACTACTTAACCTAAATTATCCTAAGGACAAACACACACACCCATGCCCGAGGGAGGACTCGAACCTCCGCCGGGACCAGCCGCACAGTCCCTGACTGCAGCACCCTAGACCGCTCGGCTAATCCCGCGCGGTGGCCATGTGTGATAAAGTGTTTTAGGAAAATAGTTTCTACGTTTTGTACAACTGACAGTAACTGATTTTGGTCCCTTTCCACAACCATAACCTGATCCGCTCTGTTCTGCGAATCCACATTTCACCTTTATTAAGTAAATCAACATGTTACTAACCAATAGGAATCTATGCGCATACGCAAATTATTGTCCAGTGTATAGGCCTGTACTTTACCCGACTGCAGTCACGACGACCTCCTGTTCTATGTTCGTCAAATAATGCAGGTTCCATTCGAAAGTCTCGGCTTGGGGGAGTCTCTGTCATTAACCACTGTAGATGAGTGAGCGGTGGCGGTGTGAGCACCTCGCTAGCTGGCGCCAGTGCTCCGCTACGGTGCGCTGCGCTGCGCAAACAGGCGTCGCGTCGCACCGCGGAGTCCCCAGACTGCTGGTGCGGGCCGCCGTGTTTGCGGAAGGCGGCAGGAAGGCGGCGCCGCTGTGTGTCTTGTCCTTAATTAAGGCGGCCGGGCCGGGCACAGTGGAGCCCGCCCCGCACTCCCAGCGCCACCGCTGATGCAGCTGCCACCGAGGGAAATCGCTCACAGGGCGGTGCAGCTTTGTTCTCGCACAGGCACTCGGCCACTCGTGACGTCGTCTGCTCCCCTCAGCTGTTATTTCAACCCTGTGGACCCAGCTCTGTCCTACAAAGACACTGTGCTAGGAATTTAGACACAGTGGCACGTTGAAGGCAAAGCAGCAACTCCTGTCTGCTATTTGACTCTCTCTCTTTCACCGTCATAAGGCGACGTGGCCAAGTGGTGCAGGCAGTTGGTAAGCATAGGTTTTCTACGTGGGCAACCGCAGATTAAGCTATACGTAGTTTTAAAAAATTAAAATTTTTTTCATGGTGAAAACTTGTAAAAATCGTAGAGTTCGCAGCCGGGATAGCTGTTTTTCCAAGCACTAGCGGGGTTTCAATACTGGTGCCCATTAGAATGTCCCTGAATCAAATATCCAAGATTTTTCATGGATCTTTCAACATCAACTGCAACTCTTAATTCCAAGATATGTGCCTCATAGAAGGTTGTGAGATCGTATCGGCTTAATGACTTAATGTAGTAGCACTAGATTTAAATATCTTCAGCATTTCTCGGCCCTGAGTTCCAGTACAGCACTCGTGGCTGGGTGGCGAAGTGGGGCCGAGGCAGTATCACATAGGTTTTTACCGTCTGACGGTAATTTATGGATTTGTAGTTTTAGCTTGACGATGTCCACTTTGGACAAAAGGTAGTTACTGTTATTCTGAAGGTTGGGTTATCCCGACTGAAACCTAGGTACACTCTAGGTAAACGGTGCAACTGAGGCCGTTGGCTATAAAAATTAAAACTAAATTTAACCTGAAGATGCGATTCATTAACACGAAACCTATTCTCTCTTAATTTTGCAATAAACCAGGATTAGCAGCTACAAGCGGATACTACGGTTTTTCAATATTTTACCACAAAATTTTTTTTAAAAAAATTTACATCTGCACCTACATACATAACTCCCAAGTCATCATAAGGAGCGTGTCGGACAGTACCCTGTACCCCTTCTCTCATCATTTTCTTTCCCTCTCCACTTGCGGAAAGAACGAGGCAAAATGACTTTCTATATGCCTCCGTACGACAAATAATCTATCGGATCTTCGTGGTCCTTACGCCAAATATATGCTGGTGATAGCAGAATGATGCTGCAGTCGACACCACATACCTGTACTCTAAATATGATCAATATTGTTCCTAAAAGAGTACATGTTCTTCCCTCCAGGAATTCCCATTTGAGTTTCCGTAGTACTTGCGTGTAGTTCTGATCTGCCTGTAACTAATCTAGCAGCCCCCTCCCAATTGCTCCGATATTTTTCTTTAGTGCGATGGGGTGCTGTTCCTAAACACACGAGCAGTCCCCAATAAGATTTAGCACTAGCGCCATATATGCGGTCTCCTTTACAGATGAACCACACCTTCCCAAATTACTCCTAATAAACCTACGTCCTCCCTATCACAATCATCATATGCTCACTCCATCCATATGTATGGTTCGAAAACAGTTTGATAAGAGCTTATTTGGCACCTCGAAAAGCCACGTTGCCAGACGATTTACTTTTATAAATGAGCGTGACAACCATAGACATTTTATAAACCTTGGCTTTTAAGGGAAGTAGATCTCTCTTAAAATTTCAAAAATCGACATTTTTTGGCGTAAAATGTTCTCTGGGATGTCTAATTTATTGTGGTGTTCATCTCTAATTCGTCATGAACTCCGTTGTCGATTCACAAGGCGATTTGTAAAAGCCGTTCACAGCAGCCAGTGTGACAGCTCGTAATTTCAACGTCGGCTAACACGCATTACGGAAATTATGAAAATGCTCGAACTTGATATAAAACCAACCTTATCCAGCTTCCGCAAAAATCGGACAAAAAGCGTATCGAGCGACCAGAGCAGCTGATGACCGAAGCTGCGAAAGAGACTCGCAGGACAATTATGGCCACGAAGAAGATAGAGAAGGACAACATTCTTTGACTGGAAGACTTGCTGCATGATCCAGTTATCGGTGCGTGGAGATATATTCAACTTAACTAAAAAAAAGTGACCGAAAAATTTTAACGAGCTTTTCTCGAAACAGAAACGTAAGTTGAGAATTTTGTGTTAATACCGTACAGTTCTTTCTTAATGTAAGCCATTTTCATTACAGACATTATATCATATTTTACTAACAGTACTAAATATCCCGATGTGCGCCCAAGCAATACCATCATAAAATATTTCTTATTATTATGTTAACTTTCAGCCTCCAGTTGCCAAGCAAAGAAACTTTACCTAGGTTTCGACTATGATAATGTAGCCTTCTTCAGAAGTGTCACAATATAAAATTAAAATTAAAATATGCCAGATATTGGCCTCGTCAAACTTAAAATGTTAGTACTTCAGTACATAGTCATAAGACTGCGTCACTTACACCAATGTGGCAAATAAACCATAATAACTGAAGTTACAATTCTATGAGAGACAACTAACACTATATAGCGTAAAGGAACTTTTTATATGCCAGCAAGATTTTTAATTGCTGTAACAAATAATGTTATCAATTATTGTTTATTTTTACTTGTGTACAATACCTTTTATGGAACGGTAATTTCAGTGACTTAGGGTTTTAATGCCATTAATAGTCCGAAGTATTGTAAGTCCATAATGATCTCAGTTAACATTTTCTGGTTTTAAGTCGGTATTACTCCGCACGCACATGCGCGCGACCACCAGCTGAGTCCGCTCCGTCGCTGCCCGCGCCGCCCAGTTACGACTCAGCGCTCGCGGCCCACCTGCTTGTGTGGCCTTTCGGCGAACTTTTGTAGATGTGATGCAGTCTTATGACTGTGTACTGTAGTACTAACATTTTAGGTTGACAAGGCCAATACCTGGCATGTTTTAATTTTATATTGTGACATTTCTGAAGAAGGCTACATTATTATAGCCAAAACCTAGGTAAAGTCTCTTTACTTGTGCAACTGGAGCCTGAAAATTAACAAATTTACAGTTGCTGACTCTGCTGCACCTTGCTAAAAATATCCATGAAATATTTCGATGAACATACATCGATAGTTGATGATGGAACTGGCTACTCCGCTTCCAATTTAAATTTGACGTACTAAGCATAAATAAGAGGAAAATGTCATTAATGTTCATTGACGCTTTTGGCGATGTATCGCTGCAAACAGTAACAAATAAAAACTAATGCGGATCTGCTAAAAGTCATGGGACAGTGATATGCACATATAGAGATGGTGGTAGTAATTGAGTAAACAGGGTATAAGAGGGCAGTGAATTGGCGGAGCTGTGACTTTTACTTAGATGATTCATGGGAAGAAGTTTCCTATGTGCTATGGCCGCACGACGGGAAGTAACAGCTTTTAACGCGAGATGGTAGTTGGAGATAGAAGCAAGGGACATTCCATTTCGGAAATCGTTAGGAAAGTCAGTATTCCATTATCCACAGTGTAAAGAGTGCGCCAATTCTAAAGTTTCGGCATTACTTCTCACCACGGACAACGCAGTGGCCGACGGCTTTCACTTAACGACCCAGAGCAGCGGCGTTTGCTTCGAGGTGTCAAAAAGCAATGCTGCTTGCGATAACCGCGGAAATCAATGTAAGATGTACGACGAACGTATCCGCTAGGACAGTGTAGGGGAAACTGCTTTAATGGGCTACGGCAGCAGACGACAGAAGCTTCTCCTGGGCTTGTGCCCATATCGGTTGGGCCCTAGACGACTAGAAAACCATGACCTGGCAGATGAGTACTGATTTCAGTTGGTAACACCTGATGGTACACTGCGAGTGTGGCTCAGACGACACGAAGCCAAAAGACCTAAGATATGAACTAGGCACTGTACAAGCTAGTGGTAGCTCCATAACCGTGTGGGCTATTTTACATGGAATGAACTGGGACCTATAGCCCAACTGAAGGGACCACTGACTGAAAATGGCTGTGTTCAGCTACCAGGAAACCGTTTATAGGTATTCATTGGTTCAAATGGTTCAAATGGCTCTGAGCACTATGCGACTTAACTTCTGAGGTCATCAGTCGCTTAGAACTTAGAACTAACCTAAGGAAATCACACACATCCATGCCCGAGGCAGGATTCGAACCTGCGACCGTAGCGGTCGCTCGGCTCCAGACTGTAGCGCCTATAACCGCACGGCCACTACTGCCGGCTATAGGTATTCATGGATATTATGTTCCTGAGGCAGGATTCGAACCTGCGACCGTAGCGGTCGCTCGGCTCCAGACTGTAGCGCCTATAACCGCACGGCCACTACTGCCGGCTATAGGTATTCATGGATATTATGTTCCTAAACAACGATGGAACTTTTATGGATGACAATGAGCCATGTCACGTGGCCATAGTGGTTTTTCATTGGTTTGAAGAACATTTTGGACAATTTTGGCGAATGATTTACCCACCCACATTTCCTGACATGAATTCCATCGAACATTTATAAGACATTATCAAAAGGTCAGTTCGTACACAGCATATTGCACTGCCAACACTACCCCAGTTATTAACTTCTATAGAGGCATCATGGCTCAATATCTCTGCAGGGGACTTCAAACGACTTGTTGAATTCATGCCTTGTCAAACTGCTGTACTAGGCCCTGGAAAATAATGGCCGACACGCCATTAGGAAGTGTTCCATACTTTGTCACCTCAATGTACCCAATGTTCGACGGCGGTGCAAAGCTGTAGGAAAAGATTCACTGGATGCATAACAAGGAAGTCAAACTCCAACACAAAGACATAGCGTTCATAAACCTCCTCCGACCTCTTCTTCCGTATTGCTCATAGGCCAATGAGCCTCGAAATCGTTACCGGTTAAGATTAATAGAGGAGTTCCATAGGAGACCGACGCGTTTCGCTACGTAAGCTCGAGAGCATTATGGAGATGCTCACACGCTATTTCAGAGGTTTGGTGCTTCCAAGAGAGGTATACGATTCGAATTCATTAGATGTGCTTTCCACCACGAGTTAGCAATCATGCTACTCCCTCCCACAAACATGTCTCTAAATAATCGTGACGGGAAATTAGCAAAATTTCAGGGCCTAGGGACGCGTTCCGACAGTCGCTGTCGCTGTCGGTATAATGACGGGCCTGCTTTGGCCCGAGATGTAGGAGTTTAAGCTTGACTAAGCTATTCCTCCTCAATTCCTCGCTGTTAAGGATGTTTTGCCTCAGGTTGGAATTGGCCTCTGGTTATATGCAAAAGAAAGAATTATCTGCCAGATGCCACTGGCGGCTTCTTATTCTTCTTCTTCTTGTTACTTCCGGACTGCCTGAACTCGATCTTCTTCAGGCGGGAGATGTCCACTGGTGGCGTCTGCTGTTTAATGTACAGGACCTCATTTGCGACTGAAACAGAAATGAAGTTAGTCATATTGGCACCGGAATAGCCTTCCGCAGCACACCAAATGTTGGAAGATGGGCGTAGATAGTCTTAGAAACAACCAAAAGAGAATACAAAGAAGTGTCCGTGAGGTTTGGTACCAGTTTGCAGTACAAATTACAAACATGTGTAACATTGTGAAGATTAGACCCAATATGGAATATGCGTATTCGTGTTTGTTATTGGTTGAAAAACACCTTAAATACGCGAATCTGTCCATTCAACACAATAAACAAATTATTATTAATATTGCAGTAATTAATGTTGGATTATTATATAATTTTTGTGTAACATTGGACAACAAAAGTCGCTGCTAGGATTGGATATCTGTGAAGCATCGTAAGACATTTGACAGCTGTAGCTGTATAAAGGCCTACTGTAACATTTCTATTGTATTCAGCCTTCACGAACATGTACGATAATCTGGAGTGCCGTTTAATCACCTTCGATATTTTCTTTCCGCTTGGAATATTTCAGGAAACTACCTTGGTTCTTCTACCATCCATTTGATAGGTGCAAGTGCCACCAACTTTCATTTCTCTTTCAAGTTTACGTGTTTCTATCCAATCAGTTTTCTGACCTATTATTTGTTCTTGTGTCTCCTGCAGAAATTTTCGATATTCATCTCCCTATTGTTCGTTGAGACACCCTCAGATTTTAAATTGTTTTCGCATTTAAAAATCTCACCTCTCTGCCACGTGTCAGAAATGGTAATCTGCAGTCACTGTAAAATTTTTCAGAAAAATCAGAAGCTTACGGTTGAGAACAAGTCTCTCATTATTTCAGACCTGCTCCACGAAAACTTATCAGTACATAGAATGAGTGGTGATCTGTTTACAATGTGTCCCAAGAAGAATGATCAATGTACAGATATTTTACAGGGAAGTTCATTTGAAGCAAAAGACTTCTTTTGAACATAATTCGTATTCCGAATAGTTTCCACAAAATATTTAATACAGTTTTGTTTTTAGGCAAAAGGAGCACATGTACGTCTCTTGTCTCAATAGGGACCGAGCAGAGGCACTGAGACAAGCAACACAAAATTTTCACCCCAGAATACACAAAAGCATTGAAGTTGACGGTGGCATATTTGAACATTTATTGGGAACTGCACAGCAGTTGTATCGTAACATGTACGATAATGCCTTGAGGTGACTGTGTCAAAAATATGTATTTTTCAATTGTCGATTTGCAAAACGCAACTTGTAAAGTTCTTCATGTGTACACTAGATATTGTGTTCAATAGCACATGAAATATACATTAAATGTTAAATGCTTCAAATTATCGCTCCTCCTTATCCCTTAATACTGACCATCACTCCTGGAACAGCCAGTGTACATTTTATAAGTTAGTAAAAGTGTGACATGAAGTCACGTAGAACACTAGTGACCATTCTTGTAAATATACGCAGATATGTAGTGGAAGTGGCTATATCACACAAAAGGTTATCTATTAGGAGAAGAATGCCTTTATTGATCACACATTACGCATGTTGCTTTTCGAAATAATTTCCGTCTTCGGAAATCGAAGTGCAAAGCTGACACAAGGGCAACAGTGTTACCCGTTGTATACTAACATGAGATGATGAATACCACGAACGCAACTGATAACGCTCACCTCATTGTGATACCTTCGCACTTGGATTTCTGAAGGTGGAAAAAGTTCCGAAACGTGTCATGCATATTTTTTATCAGTAAAGTAATCCTTCAGCTGTTACTTCACTTTTTATGCTACATAGTCAGCTTAACTACAGATCTACGCATACTATAAATTAAGGTCACTCCCACCCCACCCCCCTCCCCACCCCGCTATATCCTCTGCTCGTTTCTGTCTGTATGTATAGGCTACTCTCAGGAATTAGTGGAGTGATATTGATACGTTGTTCGCTATAGAAACATTGAGCCGGCCGGAGTGGCCGAGCTGTTCTAGGCGCTACACTGGAACCGCGTGACCGCTACGGTCGCAGATTCGAATCCTGCCTCGGGCATGGATCTGTGTGATGTGCTTAGGTTAGTTAGGTCTAAGTTCTAGGAGACTGATGACCTCAGAAGTTAAGTCCCATAGTGCTCAGAGCCAGAAACACTGATCCTTAATAAACGTTTGTGGGAACAGGAGAATCAGTGAGCTGGGCGACTGCAGACAACTGGAGAGCAGGAACGAGCAGCCACCTACTCCCTAAATTACACGCAAAGCAGGACATATCAAATATGAAGCTGATAAGAACAGGTTTATATGAAGTTAAAGTATAAGACGGTGAAGGGCAATGCGGGAAAAGACAACACGAATCGTAGCTCGCGCCTAACTGGTGCTGAAGTCGGGTGGCTGGCAAGTGGCCATAGCTCACGCTTAACCCCGTTGTGGTCAGCGGACCGCGCCGTAGTCTCTCTGCAGTTGGGCGTCAGGCAAGTGGCTGCAACTCGCGCTGCAGTCGAGTGGACGGGCGGAAGGGTAGCTCGCGGTTCCCATCATTACTACTAACATATAAGTTAAACTCGTAATAATTAGCGTGTTACGTAGCTCACTGTAAAACGTAGATCATTGTGCAAACCTGTGGACTTTCATTGCCAAAACTGACTAATCCGGATCCTGTACTTTACCCTTTGTCAGTCTCAAGCACGTCCTTGGCTCAGATTAACCAACCACGCTTTTCTGCCTCCGAAAAAGTACGTGGAAATCTCGCCAGTTAGGAGGCTTAATTTCCCCTACAAAGCTGTCTCTCAATCCTACGTCTTAATTATTACGATTTTCTTTATTAAATTAACGTGATAGCTGTAACTTCCGTGTTCACCATGTGAGAACTGCCTTCTGCCTTTTGTCCGTGGTCTTTAAAATACTTAATTACTCGAATTACGCTCGATCGTGGACTCATCATGATGACAGGCCATTGAGGTCATCTTCCGTTTTCGGTACCTGCGTGACCTCATTTGTAGGAGGGAGGCTCATTCTTGCTAAGGAAAAGTATCAAACATGTAACGGAGCGCAGGCTTACCCATGCAACCAGGAGAAACATGTGTCGCTTCCTCTGTAATAATCGCCTAATGTTTTCTCCGCCTCAACAGAATGAAATCTATAGTTCTTAGAATGTACCTTATTTCATCATATTATTTTGTGATATGTCACTAGATTGGATGAAATAAGGGTGTGAAAATTACCTAGGGTTTTTAGTAGATTTTATTTCTTTTTAGTTACAAAAGTGGCGTTACTGATAAAAATATTTCTGACATGCCATAGCAGAGCATCACAGGTCGCTAACACCGGATGCTGATGTAGGCCTTGTATAGACTACAGACTTTTGCAGAGACTTTCATGCTCCCGTTGGTTTTCTCAGAGACTATCATGCTCACGTTGGCGATGTGTATTCCACCATTATATCCAGACCACTGAAAGACAAAGCTAATTCCTCTATTGGATTTGTTCACAAATCCATCATCACTGGATGCCTGTAACAACGCAGTAAATACAATGTAGGATACATAGATATACCCAAAAATATTCTGAAAACTTATAATGTTACTTACTCATACAAACATACCATTACAATGGTACCTCTCTACAACCTTACATTGTCCTGACTCACAATATTTGCTAATCATTATAGTAACTATTGGCAGAAGATTACGATCGCAAACGTGAAATAAAGTAATTATAATTAGCGGGTTACATTTTATATCATGGCCAAGTGGCAGAGATCGTATAAACAGAAATCACAAAAACATATGACCATCAAGAATAAAAGTGTGTGGTCAGGAACGTCCAGAGATCGAGTAGTTTGCTGCTCCATGCAGACAAATATGGCGTACACATATCATTACTAGTAAGTAAATACCCATGCAGTTAAAGTAGACAATTGCAAAAATTTGTGTATAAGTAAGGTCATTTGTCCTTCTAAAAAAGTGAATATAGTAACAAAAAATGTTCCATCTACAGCCACCTTAACGAAAAAAATCTCTTTTTATACGAGAGATAGACTGTCCTTACATTTCAGATCATGAACAGAAACCAGTAACTTACAGTTTTTGATGCCTTGAGCATTAGTTATGCAATATTTTTTAAAGGACACACCGCCATTTAAGTGTTTTATCGTTTATGTAAGTGCAACCCAAGTTACAGCATTTTATGCCATTTTCACATATTTGATTTACTTTTGAAGGACATGTGCTCATCTTGTATTTACCAACGTAAGCTTGTTTTTACTAAGAATGACGAGCTCCCACGATTATTTACTGATCTATTATAAGATGGTGATTTTACAACAGGCATTTCTTGGGGAGCCTATATTTTCCCTAATGTAAGGTCAACTTTGAATTTAACAACATGTTGAGTGTCCTGTAGTATATGTTAAAGACATAAAATCAAATACTTCAAAATAGTATAAACGTTCTAAACCTGGGATGTACTCACATAAACAATAAAGCAGCCACATGGCGGCGTGTCCCTTAAGAAAACAGTAGTTAACAGCATGCCATGTTACAGGTAGTTAATACTCAGTTTATGGTCAAGGTATTATTTGAGCAGCAAGTTGAAAAACTTTGTTCTTTGTGTGAAAATTAAAACAATGTTATGTTGTTGTTATGGTCTTCAGTCCTGAGACTGGTTTGATGCAACTTCCATGCCACTCTATCCTGTGCAAGCTTCCTCATCTCCCAGTACCTACTGCAACCTACATCCTTCTGAATCTGCTTAGTGTAGTCATCTCTTGGTCTCCCTCTATGATTTTTACCCTCCACGCTGCCCTCCAATACTAAATTGATGATCCCTTGATGCCTCAGAACATGTCCTACCAAATGATCCCTTCTTCTAGTCAAGTTGTGCCACAAACTAATCTTCTCCCCAATCCTATTCAATACTTCCTCATTAGTTATGTGATCTACCCATCTAATCTTCAGCATTCTTCTGTAGCACCACATTTCGAAAGATTCTATTCTCTTCTTGTCCAAACTATTTATCGTCCATGTTTCACTTCCATGTATGGCTACACTCCATACAAATACTTTCAGAAACGACTTCCTGACACTTAAATCTATACTCGATGTTAAAAAATTTCTCTTCTTCAGAAACGCTTTCCTTGCCATTGCCAGTCTACATTTTATATCCTCTCTACTTAGACCATCATCAGTTATTTTGCTCCCCAAATAGCAAAACACCTTTACTACTTTAAGTGTCTCATTTCCTAATATAATTCCCTCGACATCACTCGACTTAATTCGACCACTTTCCGTTATCCTCGTTTTGCTTTTATTGATGTTCATCTTATATCGTCCTCTCAAGACACTATCCATTCCGTTTAACTGCTCTTCCAAGTCCTTTGCTGTCTCTGACAGAATTACGATGTCATCGGCGAACCTCAAAGTTTTTATTTCTTTTCCATGGATACCTACTCCGAATTTTTCTTTTGTTTCTTTCACTGCTTGCTCAATATACAGATTGAATAACATCGGGGAGAGGCTACAACCCTGTCTTACTCCCTTCCCAACCTCCCTTTCATGTCACTCGACTCTTATAACTGCCAGCCGGTTTCTGTACAAATTGTAAATAGCCTTTCGCACCCTGTATTTTACCCCTGCCACCTTCAGAATTTGAAAGAGAGTATTCCAGTCAACATTGTCAAAAGCTTTCTCTAAGTCCACAAATGCTAGAAACGTAGGTTTGCCCTTCCTTAATCTAGCTTCTAAGATAAGTTCTAGGGTTAGTATTGCCTCATGTGTTCCAACATTTCTACGGAATCCGAACTGATCTTCCCCGAGGTCGGCTTCTACTAGTTTTTCCATTCGTCTGTAAAGACTGATAGTTCGGTAATTTTCACATCTGTCAACACCTGCTTTCTTTGGGATTGGGATTATTATATTCTTCTTGAAGTCTGAGGTTATTTCGCCTGTTTCATACTTCTTGCTCACCAGATGGTACATTTTGTCAGGACTGGCTCCCCCAAGGCCGACAGTAGTGCCAATGGAATGTTGTCTACCCCAGGGGCCTTGTTTCGACTCAGGTCTTTCAGTGCTCTGTCAAACTCTTCACGCAGTATCGTATCTCCCATTTCATCTTCATCTACATCCTCTTCCATTTCCATAATATTGTCCTCAAGTACATCGCCCTTGTATAGACCCTCTATATACTCCTTCCACCTTTCTGCTCTCCCTCCTTTGCTTAGAACTGGGTTTCCATCTGAGCTCTTGATGTTCATACAGGTGGTTCTCTTATCTCCAAAGGTCTCTTTAATTTACCTGTAGGCAGTATCTATCTTACCCCTAGTGAGACAAGACTCTACATCCTTACATTTGTCCTCTATCCATGCCTGCTTAGCCATTTTGCACTTCCTGTCGATCTCATTTTTGAAACGTCTGTATTCCTTTTTGCCTGCTTCATTTACTGCATTTTTATATTTTCTCCTTTCATCAATTAAATTCAATATTTCTTCTGTTACCCAAGGATTTCTACTAGCCCTCGTCTTTTTACCTACTTGATCCTCTGCTGCCTTCACTACTTCATCCCTCAAAGCTACCCATTCTTCTTCTACTGTATTTCTTTCCCCCATTCCTGTCAACTGCTCCCTTATGCTGTCCCTGAAGCTCTGTACAACGTCTGGTTCTTTTAGTTTATCCACGTCCCATCTCCTTAAATTCCCACCTTTTCGCAGATTCTTCGGTTTTAATCTACAGTTCATAACCAATAGATTGTGGTCAGAGTTCACATCTGCCACTGGAAATGACTTACAATTTAAAACCTGGTTCCTAAATCTCTGTCTTACCATTATATAATATATCTGAAACCAGTCAGTATCTCCAGGCTTCTTCCGTGTATACAGCCTTCTTTTATGATTCTTGAACCAAGTGTTAGCTATGATTAAGTTCTGCTCTGTGCAAAATTCTACAAGGTGGCTTTCTCTTTCATTTCTTAGCCCCAGTCCATATTCACCTACTACGTTTCCTTCTCTCCCTTTTCCTACTACCGAATTCCAGTCACCCATAACTATTAAATTTTCGTCACCCTTCACTATCTGAATAATTTCTTTTATTTCATCATACATTTCTTCAATGTCTTCGTCATCTGCAGAGCTAGTTGGCATATAAACTTGTACTACTGTAGTAGGGGTGGGCTTCGTATCTATCTTGGCCACAATAATGCGTTCACTATGCTGTTTGTAGTAGCTTACCCGCATTCCTATATTCCTATTCATTATTAAACCTACTTCTGCATAACCCCTATTTGATTTTGTGTTTATAACCCTGTAGTCACCTGACCAGAGGTCTTGTTCCTCCTGCCACCGACCTTCACTAATTGCCACTATATCTAACTTTAACCTATCCATTTCCCTTTTTAAATTTTCTAACCTACCTGCCGATTAAGGGATCTGACATTCTACGGTCCGATCCGTAGAACGCCAGTTGTCTTTCTCCTGATAACGACATCCTCTTGAGTAGTCCCCGCCCGGAGATCCGAATGGGGGACTATTTTACCTCCAGAATATTTTACCCAAGAGGACGCCATCATCATTTAATCATACAGTAAAGCTGCATGCCCTCGGGAAAAATTACGGCCGTAGTTTCCCCTTGCTTTCAGCCGTTCGCAGTAGCAGCACAGCAAGGCCGTGTTGGTTATTGTTACAAGGCGAGATCAGTTAATCATCCAGACTGTTGCCCCTGCAACTAGTGAAAAGGCTGCCACCCCTCTTCAGGAACCACACGTTTGTCTGGCCTCTCAACAGGTACCCCTCCATTGTGGTTGCACCTACGGTACGGCTGTGTGTATAGCTGAGGCACGCGAGCCTCCCCACCAACGGCAAGGTCAATGGTTCATGGGGGGGAGGAACAATGCTATATTATGTTATGATATATATATATATATATATATATATATATATATATATAATGTTATATATAACAATGTTATATTACCTGCTAAATTAACATATATCACACCTCTGCGGATTCATGGCTACAAACCCCTAAAGGGTGACCTCATAGCGCTAAACGTCTTATTTTTAAAACAAATATTAAGCGTTCAACAAGAGGCTAGCGGAATCATGTACACTGACAATTGAAAACCTGTGGAAAGACGCATGAAGCGGATAGAAAATTTTTTTCTACTACAATAATCAGTAAATAGCAAATATTTCCTTCGAAGTAAGTTGCATAAGTATAATTCTATCAAAACTGCACGTATCAACATTGCACTTCTTTGGCCATGGGTCACAAACATCATGTACCCATTCTCAACAGTAAACGTGTAACCTACCCAGTTATCTTCAAAAGGCGCAAACAACGGAGATATTTCCTGGCAATGATTCCAAATCTTCATCCGACTTAATAATACATAGATATTTTCCATTTATTTTATAAAAACAAATAAGATACTGAAAAATCCATTACAGAACAAAACTGGCTCTGAAAATTTTCCGCACTTGTCAAGCTCATACTATATAACCTTCAGTTTCATCATTTAAAGTTCATCATCAAACAGCTGTTTTTAATTACTTAATTGGGTACCATATAGTCATACAATGATATTTCAACAGATAGCCTCCCAACAGCTTATAACGACAGCCTCTCTGTACTAATTTGTCTCAGAAGAAAAGCAACCAGAATATAAAATAACTAACAGTATAACAGACTACACTAAGTGATAGAAGGTGCCATATCTGTGGCCAGTAGAAACAGATTAATGTATCTTTCTTCTTACTTGTACTAATAAAAGAATAGGGCAGATTTACGAAGAGCAAATGGGGTTGTTACCACTGTCACTCATAAGTTCACTTTATTTTATTTCAAAAATAGGTGTTAGCCTGTAAGGTAATGAATTTTTTACAAATGGAACGCAACCAGAAAATAACTTCATTTTTATAGTTCTTGAAAGTACAAGAAAACTTATGCAATTACAGGAGTTTCTTAAAGACAGGTAAAATATGTGCCATGTGACTATTTCATTGAACTCTTGAAATATGATTACTGAGTCGAAAAACCTCTCTGCGTACTTAGTAATTTTAAGTATACAGCTTCTCACTGGGTATCAACAGTGTTATCTTTTGATGGCTATACTCAGCAATACCAGTACGTGACATTTATGTACATTAATGAAAAATTTTTGCTATAGTCATTGATAAAAATTATCTCGCTACATCACTAGAAACCAAACGAAAATGTGCCCCTCATGCTACACAAGATTTCACAGTTCAGAACACCAGGTTACATTGACTGGTCAATACAAAAAATGATCACGTTACAAGTCAATTCATCCAAATTACGATCACAGATTCTATGATCTCATGGAATTATGAACAGAATGGCCGTATTAACGGGTCGATTATATGCATATTATGCACGCACCTAAACTTCAGATCAAATTATTTCGAGTAAATCTATAAAGAACGAGATTCTGAAACTACTAATGTGTTATGGAAGGACTACACTATCAGACAGTGATATCAGAGTATTGAATTGATTATCATATATCACTTTTTTTAAGATCCCAGTAGGGCAGTTAGATGTAACAAAACGTAAAAATATATTTCGTGTTCCACGCCGACATGGAGACAGACGTTTATTTACGAGCTCCCACACTGACGTCGTGTGGAATGGGACACGTCTAGAGGTGGAAAAGGCTTCGCCACCGTCATAATATCATGACAGTGCTTAGTCAGTGCAGCCTCCCTGCAGTGTTAGCTACGTGGACTATCCTTTTTCTAGCTTAACATAAAAAAACTAGTGACAAAGCACTCCATGTCATTCGTTGCTCAGTCATGTTACATTCGTTTCTCTTTCGCAAACCATGGCATATTCGTCCTTTATTAATGTGAAAGTTGTTTCAGTAGTCTGCCGCCATGCTAGATAACAGCTTGCTCTGACCTCCATTATCTTGCAGAGTGTAGCCTTCACATAAATTCAGTGGCGTCGCGAGGATGTTATATCGACTGATGCTAGAGTTGAGAACACGCACACATCGTGTATTCAACGAGCTGCCTGCCACCTAGGTGCTGTCGCTAAGGCTGTAAGTCCTACAGCCAGAACGAATCGCTAGAAGTTGTAAGGTGTGTGTGTGTGTGTGTGTGTGTGTGTGTGTGTGTGTGTGTGTGTTTGTGTGTGTGTGTGCGTGTGTGTGTGTGTGTGTGTGTGTCTATAATTTAAAAACTGTACTACTACCACGAGCAGTCAAGCCTCAGAAAACAAACTGGGAACGTTATTTGACGACAAATATTTAACCGTAAACTCACAGGCACACACACGTACAATAATATAGGGTACGTGAAACGAAATTTGTATTTATTCGTCAAAGAACGGCGAGAAAATTGAATAGTGTATCACCAAAATTTTAAACATTTTATTGGCAGTGATCCAGCAACCGTACTTTGTTTAAGTACAGAACATATATACATTCACCACGGTTGCACAAATTTTGTCAACTGACCACGGCCTCGATTGGAGTGGAAGCCGTGGTCAATTGACAAAATTTGTGCAACCGAAGTTACTGTATATACGTCCTATAATTAAATAGTGTATCAGCTTTCGGCTATAGATCCAAGGGGTTTACTTGAGGAGAGGGTATCCTCTCTCAGACACTGACTTTAGATTTGAAACAATAATTAAACCAGTAATTCCTTGAACCAATAATATAAGAATATAAGTTCAAAACTTAATTGCCACATCATAATGTAATTAGAAAGCCTCTTGCTACTGTGTATTCCACGGTAAATCTCATTTATGTACTTGGTCATTCTACAGTACATACGATAACAACGATCAGCCATAACAACAGTGGACGAATTCAGTTGACTGTTTACGCCATCTCAGAGCATATATGTGCAGCATTCAGCATCAACAAGTGAGCACAATACGAAGGCATTGCAGCGTGCAGCAGCGTTAAATAAAGGTAGCGATTAGTTGGTTTGAACTAAGTTATTCAAAGAGGAACATAATAAATATATGCGTATATATTGTATGCAAGATGATATATCCCAAACGGATTCTCTGAGTGACGAATATAGTGAGTGACATATGATCTCGACACACATCTTTTAACCCTCTAGCAGTGTGTAAAGTACGCCATATGCTAAATATGGATATTTTTTGCGATTTCAGATCCTTTGTTTGGTGTTGGAAAACTTCTGTCATTCATCATTGATTCGGATAGTTGATCGGTTATGTCCATTGCCGGACATCTGTAGTCAGTGAGAAGTTTAAAAGAGAGTTTGTCAAGTTTGGTGTACGAAATACACCGCTCGACTAGTAATGTAAGTGAAATTCCTGCTCTTAGTTTTCTACAGTCACTAATGAAGGCTACACCTTGATTCAGGTTTTGTATAGAAGCGGTCTATAAAGCAAAAAAGGCGTTTTTTGTGTTCAAGTCGCGTAGAAACGTCACTTCTGACAAACTCTCCGAGCTATCCGATACTATTTCCAATGCTGAAATAGTGCGAGCGGTATGATGACATTTCTAATGAAGGAGATGAAGCCATTGAGTACAACAAACATGATTCACAAAGGTATCAGGAATATCACGCTGAAGATGGTTGTAGTGAAAGTATTAGTGGTCTTCCAAATGAGATGTATTTCATAGGAATGGGCAGACACAGTAAATAGGAGGAAACCTGGAATGTCATTAAAATCAAAACAAACCAATTAACAAAAAACAGAATAAAAACATTTGCATTTATTGTTATAATGTTAGAAATAATGAACCTTAACGAAAGAAAATATTTCATTTAAAGAATAAGAAAAAATATATGGTCTCATATTTTACATATTATAGACCTCTATACATAGTTATAGTAGAACCATTCCATCTGTAATGAATATACTAAATTAAACCAGTTCAAATAATAGTAATGTACTAGTAAATGAGTTATTCCTTAAATATGGCACCATTGAAATAATAGGTATTTGATAGCTTGGTAAGGAGTACAAAGTCTTTCGCGCCCTCATTAACGTAAAATGCATGCACACGCCTGCGAGGCAAGAACTCTTTTATATTGCAGGAGATGGTAATAATGACGAATTCTCAGCATAACGGCATGAAAAGGTAAAATTTGCATCCGTAATTAGCTTCCATTTAACAAAAGGTCAACAACCTGGGAGACGCCATTTCGCCGTTCACAAAAATATTGTCAGGAGTCTGAATGATATGGACCCGCAAATTAACTGTCTGGAAATAGAGAGTGCTGTTTTAACCTTGGCTTTCGCCAAATATTCACCACGGAAAGTAGCAGAAAAGATGTCACTCATTTTCTTCGTAATTGTACATACTCCAAACCAGCTGAACGCAACACCAGACAAAGCCCGTCTTTCTTCTAAAAACAGAAGCAGGAGATAGGGTGTCGAATGTTCATTCGAACCAAGAGTACTTCGTGGTTCCAAATCCGCAAAACTTTCCCACTAACTGATAGCCAAACTGGCTACGAAATATGCGTAATGCATCATTGGGAATACAAAGAGAATCTAAAAGAGCTTATTTAGACTAATCGAAGCTAATTATAGCAGGAACACACAACGTTCTGCAAAGATTAAGTTGCTATATAAGAAAAACAAAGTTTTGTCAGAAAAAAATTAACTGATCAATAAAGAGTAATCTTTTACCACTTGTTAATTGGAACAGATTTCAAATGCTCTCTGGAGAAGACCACCACAGGAAATTAAAAGACGGTACATGCCAATCTAATACATATCGAAAATAACAGTTATTTAATAATGTAAAACCTAACTAAATGATGGTTTTCCTAATGTATTAAATCATACTAACATCTTGGCAAAGTGTACTGGCTTGATAAACAGTACTAAACCATGAGTTCCGAATTTAGAGTTTCATGATTCTTGTGTATGATTCTAGTGTGCTATGTAATCTACATATTCCATGATTTTAAGAATGATTTTATGATAGTGCAGAAACCGTGAATAAAATATAAATCGTAACAAAAGAAACGGTCGAGACAGACCTGACCAACATTAATAGAAATATTTGTTTCAGATTCCTGTTAGATGAATGTTTGGAAGAAAATTTTAGTTTGAGTCACATAAATAGATAAAGATGAAGACTCGATTGCGCTTGTAATTGATATTGACTTCAAAAGACATACACTCAAATGCATATACATAAATTTTAAGCACAAAATTTCTTTTTAAACATATCCTATGAATCTTATATATATTTATGCCTGTGTACACGAAGATTAGTTGTGTCACAATCATAGAATGGTTTAATAGTATTTCATTTTGATTATCAGTTCTTGAAGGGTTAGTTTAATCAAAAGATATAAAACTAATTTAATGATACCACATAACCTATGTGGGAACACAGATAAAAATATTAATATAAACTAAAATTTTATCAGTGGACATTTGTTAGGAAATATATGTTAATCTTTTCAACACACTTTCAGTATTGAAAATTTATAGTAAGGTAATAAATGTGAAGTGAGGTTTTATTAATGTCGTCCTACGTATTTCATACTGATGCAGTGAATGATTTGTAACCCGAACTTAAGATTACAGTCCATCCATGATTCTTCCTTAAATTAACGTAAAGCTTTCAAATAACAAATAACTCTGTTTATGGACTGGAACCGGGTAAAAATCTGTGTGACATCGGGGCTATGCTATGTTTCTACAGTCTGTTATGATCACATGGTCACATGGACAAAATTGCTTCCTCTCACTGACTAATGTGTTTGCATTGGTGACATACAGTGAAACATCGAGCCTTTTAGCTCATTGTGGTTGAGGAACACTATTGGTGGCTCATGCCACTGTTTTATGGACTGCTCATGGTTAGCTGCAAGTGCGATAAACCTACAGAATTTATTGGAAGTATCAAAGACCATATCCTCTGCTGTTTGTGCCAGTCACACAGCTAGTACCTCATCTGAACTCTCAGATGCTCCCAGCACTCTGCTAAGTAAAGTCATTGTCATCGCTACACTCCATAAAAGTCGGTCATCTGTGACCTCAGGCAACAGCTTACCATGCAGCCTTATTTTGTTCAGTAGTGTCACAGCCTCTGTAATACCATCCACACCATGGACTGCTACAAGGATATTTAAAAAGAAGATCAGTTTATCTACTCCACATGGCATATCTAAACATACAAGTATTTTAGCATCATTAAGGCATATCATCTCACACAGATGGAACTCCTATTTTACCCACAACTAACTACTCCATTTTCTTTGAGATTCACGAGACATCTTAAACTCATTTAGTCAGTCACAATGTTTGTTATATAAAGCCTTGGGCATTAATGTAATCCTATAATATCATGAAAGAGATGTCATATTAAATACCAAATAGAAATGAACGGTATTCATGACAGGCTGGTACAAAAGTATCATATTACACAGAAACAACAAATAAAAATAATTGTACAAGCAGTCAGTGATTAATCCATGAACTCATCAGTTATACTTCTGTCCACTACACATGGCTCACAAAATCTAAATTAACGACAACTCGTATCTAAGTTGCATGTGCATACTAAAGATGACAGCCTCCACCTACTTATAGCTCAGTCTGTACCCCTTTCACCCCAATTATTCGGGTGCCTTTTCTCCCTATAAGTTTTCTTTGCCTGTAGAAAAGCTTCATAGATCAAATGAACAGTGCATCACCACAAAAGAGACAAGATATGATCTCCTTTTAACCTTAATCGAACAAATTCCTCTCATCAGTATTCCATCAGAAAACGAAAACAGGGTTAGTAAAACTCCTACATTTCTCATTAGTGTGGTCCTGCAATTCAACTTTGTCCCTGAAAATCATAATGACTTCATTATCCTTCCCTCCATAACACATTTCCGAGATAGACAATAAATCGTAGCATAATGTTCATTTGTTGAACACCATAAAGTTAACACACATAATGAAATATGTTAAGTCCCATAGCGCTCAGAGCCATTTGTCTCATAATGAAATAAATGGCAAATATTCATACATAAGTATTCATAAATACACACGAAAAATAATCAGTCTAATAGCCTAAAATAGTGTTACTCCTGTTCCTCCATCAGTCACTTAGTATATATTTCTGTTTCTATTTCATCATTTTGTTTGCTCGTATTATCTTCAGTTTTGTCTTGATACCATTTTGCTTTATGTGATTTCAGTAATTTCTCCATTCAACGTTATCTCTCGCCTCTAATTTTATGGCCATACTTTTCCACAAGTTTCTGCAAAATTCCTCTTTCGTCTGTAAATATAGGGCAATCAATTATTACATGTTTTCATTGATTTGCTTTACTCGGTGAATCTCACAATGTTTCAGATGTTATGAGCTTCATGCGACTTAAGTCTCATGCGACCTTATACTCTTAAGAGTCCTGATTTCAGCTGTGTTTGAATGTACCACACTTTTCACCACCTGTAATTCACATACATTAGAAAGAATTTATGTATGAATGAGTACTATTTGCTGGATCGCCGACGTGACTTTATCAGCGCCTTCTCCCCTACTCTGAATGACTTCGGTGACCTCTTTCGAACGTCGTTCCTCTCGCCGCCTTCCTCTTTTTTTCTGACGCTTAAGGTATTACATCACCACATCTTGACTGAGTGGAAACTGGTAGTGGTACAATCTCCGGTATCGTATCCAGTGAAAGGCGATTTTTCAGAAGCAAAAGCAATGGTAAAAAGTCGAATTGTTCAGCGATTCTTCTACGATTTCTTCACACAGGTTTACACACAAGTCCCACGATTTGTGGTTCTGATGGTAGTAAAGTCCACATATTTCACAAAGGTCTTCATTGTAGGCACCACTGGATTGGATGCTAGATGGTACAACGAAATGTCAGTAGTCTTTATCCTCTTACTATGTGAAGTATGATCCCAAACTTCTGGTGTGAATTGTGGACTACGGTTGTCTTATCAATACACCAACTTTACACAGAAAGTGATTGGGAAATTTTAATGCAAAAGACTGTCTAGTAGCTCACCGCAATGGTATAGTCTCGGAAGTCAACTCAACAACTACAAAACATAAGAATGACAGTGACTAATGCTTGGAAGGAGATCAGACAAATCAACCGCAGCAAGCTCTCTCAATCTTGATGGATTAATAGGATATACAGGTTCACATTTAGCTGCTTTTGGCGGATTAGTCTTTTTAAAAGGTTGGCATGAAGCAAAGGCCAAACAGATAAGTTTCGCCATGAAACTTTCAGGCAGATTAAAACTGTGTGCTGGACCGAGACTCAAACTTAGGACCTTTGCCTTTCGTGGGCAAGTGGTCTACCATCTGAGTGCTAGTTCTGAAAGGTTCACAGGAGAGCTTCTGTGAAGTTTGGAAGGTAGGAGGCGAGGTACTGGCAGAAGTAAAGCAGTGAGGACGGGGCGTGAGTCGTGCTTGGATAGCGCAGTTGGCAGAGCACTTGCCCGCGAAAGGCAAAAGTCCCGAGATCGAGTATGGGTCCGGTACACAGTTTTAATCTGCCAGGAAGTTTCATATCAGCGCACACTCCGCTACACAATGAAAATCTCATTCTGGACGTTTCTCCATGTTCAGCAGACAGCACATATTAGAAAGTTTATGAAGCCATTTATTTGAAGCGTAGTGTATATAACTCAACTGAATATGCCAGATCAGTTCATCAGGAATACGAAAAACCCACTGTGAATTATTTTCACCTCTTTCCTAAACGAATTCTCATCTTCCACCAAGTAAAATTGCCTAATGGCAAAATTATTTTGATTGCACTACTTCGCCTCACGTCTCTCCATAATGGATGTTTACCCTCCCACTTTCTAATATTCCAAGGAAAACACATAATGAAATGATGAACTGCTACAATTTGCAATTACATGACAAATTTTTTTCATCATGGTGATCCTCCACCTCATGCTTCATTCCTAAAACAAGTCCTGAAAGGGCATCAGGAAACGATATTATCTTTACTGGAATGTACACAGTCGTTAAGTTGAACTCTTGTAAATAAAATGCCCATCTGGCTGAAGTACAATGAGTCAACTTTGAGCTAATAAAAAACAGTAACAGTCAGTGATCTGTGTGGGTCTTGGGTCACCCGACCAAACAAATAACGTCTACATTTCACAGGACGCCATACAACAGTCAGAGCTTCAAGATCAATGATTGAATAGTTGAGCTAGTGAACATCTAGTCTACAAAAGCAACGTACACGTCTGCATAGATCAGTAAACGAAAAGTCCTCTAAAGTACTCTATAAATTACTTATCACTTACGACCCCAAGCGTAAACAGATAACCCGAAACAAGTCCAGTAACAATTGTAACATGGAACAACTAGGTAACAATGAGACCGGGTAAGAGGCAGGTACCTATTCAATGCTAAAACTGTCATGAAACAACAGGAACCTGACCCATAATAGGTATTGGGTGGAATAAGGGGCGAAGAAGGGAGAATAAAACAGAGTTATCGTTCCCGTACACGGACAAGACGGGTTGTAATAGACACCTAGCAAACTACAGTTGCAAACGGTGTATCACTAAAGTGAGAACAAGCAGAGACCTGAACAATTACGACGCTTGTCACGAAAGTATACGTCTTTACCGAAACGCCCTAACAACTCGTATGCTAAATACACAAAACAACAACAAGAGCCCTTCAGTGTTCACTGACTCTTGACACGCTTACGCAGACCATCTACAGAACGACATAAAAACAATAAATACCAGAAAGTAAAACTCAGGTAACCACCATAGATGAATGCCAAAAGTGCCTGAAAACTTTGATGTCAGCACTCCAAGCATCAACAGCCAACTGATTGGAGAAACATTCAAAATACAACATACAAAGATGTGTGTCAGTGAATACTCAAAGAAGTCAGTCGACATCAAAACTGACAGTTTAAGAGATCTCGCACGTGGTAACAGTAATCGAAAACAAAGCAATGTACAAAGAATATCGTAGCTGAAATATTTGAATAAAGGGACGAAACCCAATTGTGGGTTGTATTCCATCGAATAATCTAGAGTAGTAAGCAAAAATTCGTAATGATTCACTTGAAAACCGTGTGGGTCTATACACCGAGGTTACAGTCTGTCTGTACAATATTAATAATGATGTGTACTGATTACAGTGTCAAGGTAGTTCTAATATACATGGCAGAAACTATGGTTATATGCATAACAAATTGATAAAACAGTCATAGAATAGTTTGTTCTTCGACTCAGTTTGTTTGTTCAGCAAACAATTAGGTTCTTTGTGGGAATGAGTATAAATTTCCAGATCTTATCTTATGTCCATTGTACCTCCTATATCCACGAAGCAAAAAACTTTTAGATCCTCATCTGTACCTACGACAGGATGTTGCGTTCTCTTTAAATGATTTTTGAACGTTCAGTTACTAATAGTGTGCAGGGAAGTATGCTCTCTATATCTTTCTCTAAGAGTTCTACCAGTTAGGCCTTTGTACATAGATTCACAATCAGCACAAGTTATTTACTATATGCCAGGTTTCTGTATCGGATAAAACTGTTCCACTGAATGTGTTAGCAACTTTAACAACGTGTTGTGGTTCTTGGATCCTACATTAACATTAACTTTAAGTAAAATATGTGCCACATCTTTTGCCAGTGGGCCAATGTAGCTCATAGTGTTAAAAAAAATTTATCCTTTCCTACACACACCAAAAAATGTTTTGCATCATCCCGGTTCCAAGAACTCCTGAAGATAGACGTTGACTGTGGATATTGTTATTACAGACACAGTCCCTTTGACTGTTCAGAAGTGTCACTAAACCCGTCCAAAGATATAAACAACCATGCATGAGCAGCGCCTATTAGACGGAGGACGTCCGACAGCCGATCAGTTCCAGTCATTCCACCAGGTATTCAGCTCGTGTTGTCTGTTGTTCAACGATGCTAAGATGGCCAACACCGCCGGTCGATCGCGTCCGCATTGTTACTTTGTGCCAGGAAGGGCTCTCAACAAGGGGAGTGTTCAGGTGTCTCGGAGTGAAGCAAAGCGATGTTGTTCGGACATGGAGGAGATACAGAGAGACAGGAACCGTCGATTACGTGCCTCGGTCAGGCCGCTAAAGGGCTACTACTGCAGTGGATGATCGCTACCTACAGATTAAGTTTCGGAGGAATCCTGACAGCAACACCATCATAGTGAATAAGACTTTTCGTGCAGCCATAGGACGTCGTGTTACAACTCAAACCGTGCGCAAGAGGCTGCATGATGCACAACTTTATTCCCGACGTCCATGGCGACATCCATCCTTGCAACCACGACATCATGCAGCGCGGTACAGATAGGCCCAACAACATTCCGAAGTGATCGCTCAGGATTGGCATTACGTTGTCTTCACCGATGAGTGTCGCTTATGTCTTCAACCACACAATCGTCGGAGAAGTTTTTGGAGGAAATCCGGTGAGGCTGATGGCCTCATACACTCTGTCCAGCGAGTGCACAAAGGTGGAGGTTCCCTCATGTTTTGAGGTGGCATTATGTGGGGCCGACGTAAGCTGCTGGTGGTCACGGAAGGCGCCGTAACGGTTGTACGATACGTGAATGCCATCCTCCGACCGATAGTGCAACCATATCGGCAGCATATTGGCGAGGCATTCATCTTCAGGAACCATAATTCTCGCCCCCATCTTGCACATCTTGTGAATATACTTCCTTCAGGATAACAACATTGCTTGACTAGAGTGGCCAGCATGTTCGTCAGACATGAAGCACATCGAACGTGACTGCGATAGATTGAAAAGGGCTGTTTATGGACGGAGTGACCCACCAACCACTCTGAGGGATCCACGCCGAATCGCCGTTGAGGAGTGGGACACTCTGGACAAACAGTGCCTTGATGAACTTTTGGATAGTATGCCTCGACGAATACAGGCATGCATCAATGCAAGAGGACGCGCTGCTGGGTATTAGAGATACCGATGTGTACAGCAATCTGGACCACCACCTCTGAAAGTCTCGCAGTATGGTGGTACAACATGCAATGTGTGGTTTCCATGAGCAATAACAAAGGGGGAAATGATATTTATGTTTGTCTCTATTCCAGTTTTCTGTACAGGTTCCGGAACTCTCCGAACCGGGGTGATGCAAAACTTTTTGATGTGTGCATATCGTTCTAAAGACATCTCGTGTATTAAATCAGAACTCTTCTTGACGATATTGGAGTATATTTGGTCAATTATTAACTAGATAATTGCTTCTTACTCACTTTCATTGATAGTTGGCTGTTTCGTGATGCGTCACTAGACTTAGTTTGGGTTATTTGTTCCCTTTTGGGTTCGTATGTGATAAGTAGTTTGTAGCGTACTTCAGAGGATTTTACGGGTAATGATCTATTCTGACGTGTACGTTGCTGACATTGGTGTCCAGTTAGTTACTTCGTGGTAGAACTGTATGTGATAACCCTAGAATTACAACTAGATACGTTTAAATGTCTCCTTTTCTTTTGCGAGCAGTTATTGTAGTTGTATGTGACACATTTAGTATTTATGCACGAGTTTTAAAGTTTACATAAGTATGCATTTACCATCACTCAAGTCCCACTGGACTGGACTGTGGAATTTCCAGAGTTGTTGTTGTAATAGTGGGTGCATTGTGAACTCCTAGATTACTGTAACATGTTCATAGTCTTACGTCAAACACAAGTTTAGGATTTACTTACAATTTAATTATTTGCTTGTTGTGTGGGCTCCTTACTGGTCAACTGATAATTTGATGGTCTGTGAGACGAAATGTGTGACCAGTATGGCTCTTTCGAAACCCGATTGCACGGATATAATGGTTTTTAGTTTTGATGTGGTTCAAACACCAAGGTGTGTACTGGTTCCAGTATATTTCCTTATAAGTATATGAAATTTAAATGACATTGTATTTTTTGCGTGTTCACTTATATCTAACACATATGAGTACTTTTTGTGTAGGTTGTTGGTCAGGAAACTAGCTGATGTGAACGTTGCTGCCATTGGCTCCTAGTTAGGTGCTTGGTGGTAGAACTGTGAATGTTAGACCTAGAATTGCAACTTGATATCTTTGAATCTCTCCTTCTCTTTAACGTGCAATTACTTTAGTTGTATGTGACATATTTAGTGGTTATGTACCTGTCTTCAATTTTACATGGATTTACATTACCCTAACTTACGTTCCGCTAAATACGACTGTTGGCATTCCGAGTGATTGTGTTGTAATTGGGTACGGAATGCCATCTTATAGACTGCTGTCACGCATTCAAGTTTCTCATTTAACAGTCATATTATAATTACTTATGATTCAGTTACTGGCACGTTGTATGGCCTCCTCACTGGGCAATTAATAATATGGCTTGAGTTTTACTCAATTTGTGCGGCTGGCATTTTCGTTTGAAATTTTCACTGCATGGAAGTCACGGCTTGTGGTTTTAAAGTCGTCGAAAGATCTGGGAGTGCACGGATCCAGCACATTTATTCATAACTATATGTGTTTTTTCTCGTTTTATTTCTTTGTGATCACTTCTGTTTAACAATATGAGTACTTCTTGAGCAGTTTGCTAGTCAGAAAGCTTCCAAGAGTGATTCAAAATTTTGCTGTAAGGTATGGGTCTGTCCCTGTAAAGTAATAACCATAATTTTTTGTTCCCCCGCGTTAGCTCCTAATTTCTGTTTATCTCCCTGACACTGGTCTTTATTCCTTCTCCTCTCTTCACATCCAATTTCCTATTACTATGTTTGCTTTCCATTTAGTATCTCCTGTTCCTCATCAAGTCCAGTTTCACTGGTATCCATCTCATCATTAAGTCCTTTCAATCCCTAAAAATTATCCTTTAAATCCTCCAAGAAACTTTTCGTTTCCTCTCCTATCACTTACTTCCAGTTTTATTACGAGGGTTGGAACTTTAATAGTGACAACTATTTATTTACAGCTCGTACAAGATAGATACGTGTTTCAAAGTTTTACTGACCTTCAGAGTAGTCACCACCATTGTGTATAACCCGCTGCCAGCGATGTGGAAGTCTTAGGATACTCTTACCATTGACAGTTGGGTTGAAAGTTCGAGCGGCGTGGTCTATTGCCTGACGAATGTGTAGCAGTTCTAAAGCGAATGCCGTGAAGTGTTTCCTTCATTTTAGAAATCGAGATGAACTCACGAAGGCTTAAGTCAGAGGAGTGCAGTGGGTGGTATAGCATTTAGCAGCCCTATCGGTCAAACTAATCCTTAACAGCGTGCACTGTATGTGCTTGAGCATTGTCCTGCAAAATGATGGTCAGGTCCTTCATTCACTTCTGTCTAAGCTGGTCCTAGGTTGTGTTCCAAAAATTAACAGCATAGAGACAGAAGTGACGACACTTCCTGCAGGACCTGACCATCGTTATTAATTCACTGTTTGAGCCTTCTCAGATAATTTAATCACCGCAGTCGGCATCAGTAAGTGTGCACAATATGAAGAGGCACAGTAGCATGCAGTGGCGTTAAGTAGGGTTAGCTATTACATGACTTGGTCTGGACGAAATAATTCAGAGAAGAATAATACGAATATATATATATATATTACTTTCAACATAATGTAGCAGATTTACAAGCAAAAATAGGTTCTTGGAGTGACAAATGTAAGTAACATTCTTGAAAAATATAATAGGAGTTACGTACTGCTTAGCACAGCTTTTAACAGGGCAACCGTTTTATAATTCGGGAAAGGATGATAAAATTTATAGTCTGCAGAATAATTGATTAAAAAGATAACGTTCGCTACTGCTTTCAGCTTCTTTTTAACAAGACATCTCAAACCGGTGAGTTTTCATTTCGTCTTTAGGAAAAATACCGTGACAAGGCTGAACAGAGAATGATCACATGTTACATGTATAGAACTACAGATTATACTTCCGATATAACCCATGAATTTGCCTAATATTCATTATAGCAAGTAAATAAAAAGATCTTAACCGTTTTATTCATCGTTGTAAAAACTTCGAACCAGCTCGGATCAACACCAGACAAATCCGTATTTCCTCCAAAATCGAACACATCAGAACAGAACTCTAAGTGCAGTAGAAACGGAAAGCAGATTGGGTAATGTTCACTCGAACTAAAAGTACCTAGTTGTTCAGAAACTGAGAATGTTACCACTGGCTCACAGCCAAAACCAGCGAATATTCCAACTAATCTAAGCTGCCTGTAACAGAAACACTCCAAGCATGGCGAAGATTATGTAACAATTTAAGAAAAGCAAGAATATCTCGAGCAAAAAGTAAAGTTGCAAATGAACAGGCGACTTCCAAACTCTCAAGGCTAATTAACAATTCCAATTCGCTCTCTCTGTGTAACTACCACTCGTTTGCATTTGAAAATCTAACCATTTATTTCGTTTCTCATTCAAGTATAGAACTTACTTTCTGTAGTGCCATCTTTTCGATTAACAAATTTAGGGCTGAAGTAAGCGAACTTCTCTGTGTTTTTAATTTTCTTTTGTTCAAATATTTTCTGGTAGTATGACACTGACGATTAGTAGCTCCCATAAGAGAAAGGGTGCCTTAAATTTCATTTGCTTGGGTGAATAAGTCTAAAAGAAGTTAAAATTCTACTTTTTCTTCTCTGTAAGCACCTATCGCAGTATACTGATAGAGAAAGTTTTGGCAGAAAGATAGCAGTATGATGAGAAGCCCGATGCTGTCATGGTGATGGAGAACTTTTCTAGACATAAGATTTTTCTTGCCTGAGAATAAGGAAGGAAGCAATAGTCAGAACATCTGGGAAAACCAGAAGGTTGTGCTTACTATACCATCAGCTAGACTGCGTCAGTTTTTTCTCTCTTTCACTAACTCTGTTGTTGTTATTCTTGTTACAGTCTTCAGTCCAGAGATTGGTTTGGTACTGCTCTCCACGATACTCTATCTTGTGAAGGCCTCTTCATCTCAGACAAATTACTGCAACCCACATCCTCCTGAATCTGCTCAGTGTATTCATCTGTCTATCTCTACCATTTTTACAATCCAAGCGTCACTCAAATACTAAATTCGTGATCCCTTGATGCCTCAGAACGAGTACTACCAACCGATCCGTTCTTCCAGTCACGTTGAGGCACAGATTTCTCTTCTCCCCAGTTCTATTCAGTACCTCCTCATCAGTTACGAGATCCACCCATCTAATCTTCAGTATTCTTCTGTAGCACTACATTTTGAAATCTTCTGTTCGCTTTTTGTCTAAATTATTGTTCACATGTTTCCTTTCCATATATAGTTACACTCCATACAAATACTTTCAGAAGAGACTTCCTCGCACTTGACTCTGTACTTGATATTAACGAATTTCTCATCTTCATGAACGCTTTAATCGCCATTGCCAGTCTACATTTTATATCCTATTTAATTCGAAGCTCATCAGTTATTTTGCTCCCCGAATAGCAAAACTGATCTATTGCTTTAAGTGTCTCGTTCCCTAATCTAACTTCCTCAGTACCGACTACATTGCATTACCCTCGTTTTGCTTTTGTTGATGTTCATCTTATATCCTCCTCTCAAGACACGGTCAATTCCGCTCAGCTGCTCTCCCACGTACCTTGATACCTTTGAAAGAATTACAATGTCGTCGGCAAACCTCATAGTTTTTATATTTTCTCTGTGGATTTTAATTCCTACCCCAAATTTTTCTTTTGTTTCCTTTACTGCTTGCCCATTATACAGGTTGAATAACATCGGGGATAGGCAACAACCCTGTCTCGCTCCCTTCGCAACCAGTGCTTCCCTTTTGTGTCCCTCAATTCTTATAACTGCGGTTTGGTTTCTGTACAAATTGTAAATAGTCTTTCGCTTCCTGTGTTTTACCCCTGCCACATTCAGAATTTGAAAGAGTGTATTCCTGTCAATATCGTCAGAAACTCTCTGTAAGTCTACAGACGCTAGAAACGTAGGTTTGCTTTCCCTTAACCTATCTTCTAAGGTAAGTCGTAGGGTCAGTATTGCCTCTCGTGTTCCAACATTTCTACGGAATCCAAACTGATGTTCTCCGAGGTGAGGCGATACTGACCTTACGACTTATCTAAGAAAATAGATTAAGGAAAGGCAAACCTACGTTTCTAGCATTTGTAGACTTAGAGAAAGCTTTTGACAATGTTGAGTACATTACTCTCTTCCAAAATCTGAAAGTGGCAGGGGTAAAATACAGGGAACGAAAGGCTATTTGCAATCTGTACAGAAACCAGATGGCAGGTATAAGAGTCGAGGGACATGAAAGGGAAGCAGTGGTTGGGAAGGGAGTGAGACAGGGTTGTAGCCTCTCCCCGATATTATTCAATCTGTATACTGAGCAAGCAGTAAAGGAAACAAAAGAAAAATTCGGAGTAGGTATTAAAATCCATGGAGAAGAAATAAAAACTTTGAGGTTCACCGATGACTTTGTAATTCCGCCAGAGACAGCAAAGCACCTGGAAAAGCAGCTGAACTGAATGGACAGTGTCTGGAAAGGAGGATATAAGATGAACATCAACAAAAGCAAACGAGGATAATGGAATATAGTCGAGTTAAATAGGGTGATGGTGAGGGTATTAGATTAGGAAACGAGACACTAAAAGTAGTAACGGAGTTTTGCTATTTGGGGAGCAAAATAACTGATGATGGTCGAAGTAGAGAGAATGAAAAATGTAGACTGGCAATGGCAAGGAAAGCGTTTCTGAAGAAGAGAAATTTTTTAACATCGAGTATAGATGTGTCAGGAAGTCGTTTCTGGAAGTATTTGTATGGAGCGTAGCAAAGTATGGAAGTGAAACATGGACGATAAATGGTTTGGACAAGAAGAGGATAGAGGCTTTCGAAAGGTGGTGCCACAGAAGAATGCTGAAGATTAGATGGGTAGATCACATAACTAATGTGGAGGTGTTGAATAGAATTGGAGAGAAGAGAAATTTGTGGCACAACTTGACCAGAAGAAGGGATCGGTAGGTAGGGCATGTTCTGAGGCATCAAGGGATCACCAATTTAGTACTGGAGGGCAGAATGGATTGTAGAAATCGTAGAGGAAGACCAAGAGATGAATACACTAAGCATCTTGAGAAGGATGTAGATTGCAGTAGGTACTGGGAGATGAAGAAACTAGCACAGAATAGAGTAGCATGGAGAGCTGCATCAAACCAGTCTCAGGACTGAAGACTACTACAACAGCAACAACAACATTTTTTCAATCTCCTCATCATCTCTAAAGCTACTTGGCAGACCAACTTGTACTAATGTGATAGATGTGGGCTTCGTGTCTATCTTTGGTATAATAATGAGTGCACTATGGTGTTCGTAGCGGATTATCCGAGTTCCTACGTTTTATTCGTTATTAAACCTGGCTTACCTTTATTTGATTCTGTATTCATAACCCTGTATTCACCTTACTAGAAGTCTCGTTCCTTCTACCGCGAACTTCACTGCTTGCTACAATATCTAACTTTAAGCTATCCACCTGTCCGATGAAGGGATCTGACATTCCACACTCCGATCCGTAGAATGCCAGTTTAGTTTTTCCTGATAGCGGTAAGAATTACAATTGTAGCCCAATTCCACTTATGACGTTTCTTTTAAAAAGTAAAATAAACACTTGAAATGCATTTGATGATGGCAGGATTCTGGGAGGGTTCTTCCGTCATTAACGAAGCCATTATAACATTGTTTCCGCAAAAATAATCATCCCACGAGCATCCCACCCTACTGAGAAATTTAGGCTGAGTGGAGAAAAGTACTGTGAGAGGGCATGCGAAGTCCGCGCTGCTACTGCGTCTCAGAGGATGGAAAACACGTGTAGCGCCGTGAGTGAGCATGCAGGAAATGCGTTCTTGACACAACCCAATGGAGATACACAGGCCGCGAGAGAGCAGACCGGTGTTCTCTGGTGGAAAGATGACCTCACGGGAATGCTGCTGTATGCCAGGTAAGGAGTGTTGCTCTCTAGGGTAACCGTAAAGTTACGACTTGCGTCACGAATAGGTCGTGATTTGTTTTACCCTGGCAAGAAGATCACCCAGCAGTCGGAGGTTTTTGATTTGTTATATTTATAATAAGTAAAGTTCAGAACTCAAATATCAATCACCTAAACCAACTCTCAAAAATATCGTGAAAATCGACCTTGAAATTTCCCGGGAAGTTAAATTTTCTACATTTAAAGCCCTTTTTCACGACGGTCCCGTGCTCACTTTGTAGCGTTGGAGAATAATAATGGCATACACTAGTGGTTGCCAGCCTTTTTCTCTCTAGGCCCCGCTTCAAGGGGAAAAACAGCCCACCCCTTCCGTCTCCCGCAGAATAATTTATTAATAAAAACAGTGTTTTTGTAGTATTTCCTTTGCCCTATTCTCTGTTTCCCAAATTCAGTTTAGAAGGATTCTGCTAGCAGAAATCAAATCTACATGGATTATCGTAACGGAATTACGCATCAAATCATTTATCTTTACCACGTTCTCGTTTACTCAAAAACTATAAAGTGAACAATAATTACAATTCAGCAAACACGAGTTAGAAGAGAGCTGAAAATTTAAGTAACATAGATCATTGTGATGGAAGAGCTTGCTTTTGACAAGAAAATTTCCAAAGATTTATTGTAATAACAGAAATAGCCACTCTACGTTTCTAGGTCACATTTTACTTTGAACGGTAGTTCGACTTCATAGTTGTCAAAGCTGAAACGCCAGTCTCGCACAAATATATTTTTGATATTTTTGAAAAAGTTATGACTGTTTTCATTTGCTTTTGCCGCAGTGTTGGGAATTCCTTGCTAATTTATATAAAAAATCCAACAAAGACACCTCATTAAATTTACACTTGAGTGATGTATCACAAATGAGATCAGTACCTTGTACTTGGTATTTTGTATTCAGAGATGATCTGGTACCGTGCGCCGCGGTATTTGAATCCCTGCCAGACGTCATGGACGTCGAAGACCCATAGAGGTCTCTGCACCATCGCGCCGTAAAGTGTGGCGGCGCGCGCCCCCTGTCCCGCACTGGAACGCATGGTTCCAACAGCCAATAGCGGCGCCCCCGATAGAGTATTTAAGCGCCTGCCTCTCGCTAGTCCATCCTTTCCCTGTGCATCCATCACCACCTCCGCCAAAGCCACCTCCTCCCCAACACCCAATGTGGCTTTAGACCTTCATTCTCTGCCGATGACCAGCTCCTCCGCCTCACTCATGTCCTATTCCTCCAGCTTAACTCCCATTGCTCCGCCATTTTTGTCTCCCTCAACCTCGAAAAGGTCTGGCATCCCAGTCTCCTGTTCAAACTCCAAACCTACGCCCTTCCTATCAACTACATCCGTCAGATGGCCTCCTTCATCTCCTGCCGCCCCTCCTATGTTACCATCCATAATGCCAATTCCCACACCTTCTACCCTTCTGCATGTGTGCCTCAGGGCTCTGTCCTCTCCCCTCTCCTCTACCTCCTGTACACAGCAGATATGCCCCAATCCCCCCCCCTCCTCCAGTACACCTCTTGCAATATGCCAATGACACAGCATTCCTCGCCCTCGCTGCTACCCTCCAATGGTCGCAACGCCTTCTCCAGAATCACCTTGACCTTTTTGCTGCATGGTGTAACCAGTGGCTCCTGAAAATCAATCCTTCCAAGACCCAGGCAATCATCATAGGTCGTACCACTCGTTCCTTCCGGCTCCTGGATTTCTCTCTCGCTGTCTGCGCACATCCTGTCTGCCTCACCCCCACCCTCCCCTACCTTGGCCTCACCATTGACCGTCACCTCACCTGGATCCCTCATCTCCGCTCCATCCAATCCAAAGCCCACAACCGCCTCCGACTCCTCAAACCCCTCTCTGGCCGGACATGGGGGTTGCACCCCTCTACCATCCTCCACAACTATAAATCCTTAATCCATCCCATCCTATGTTATGCCAGTCCCGCCTGGATATCTGCACCCCCCAAATTCTATAAGTCACACCAGATCCTTGAGCATCATGCAGTCCGCCTCGCCTTCCATATACGCCTACCGTCCCCCATGCGGATCCTCTATGACCTCATTCCTTTCCCCCATCTGCTCCTATTCCTCGAACATATCCACATCCTCTACACCTCCCGCCACCTTGCTCCCCTCACCCCCTGGTTGCTCCTCTCCTCTTCCATCCACACCCCCTGCCATGTCTTCACTGTTGTGTCCCCCCTATCCTCCATCTCTACACCCATCAACTACCCCTCCCGGATAATGCCCTCTCTCCCTCCATTTATCCCTCCTATCAACTCTGATCCTCACTCCCCCATCTTTCCTCTAACCTTTTCCCGGGCTCCTTCTCCCCCCTTCCATTCTCTTTTGTTACCACCTCCCGTCTCTCTGCCCCCTTCTCTCCCCCGAGTCATTTTGTATTTCCCTCGTCTGCCTCTTCTCATTCCCTCTCGCATCTGCACCGCCCATCTCCCCCCTTCTGAGTCATCTTCCTCCTTGGTGCTCCCCCCTTTGGTTTTCTCTTGCTCCTTGTTCTTCCCCCTACTCCAGCCCCCCCCCCCCCCCCATCAGCCTTTGGCTCAGGAGTGTCATGTTTGTGCCCCAATTCTTATCTCTGGCGAACAGAAACCAGACTGCCGCCATGTTTTTTAATTGTGTGTCTACTATGTTACTTGTTTCATTACTGTGTATTGTATTAGCATTGCCAACCCTTTGCTTTGTGTTTTAACTTTCCACAATTTCCTGCCGTTTTACAATTTAAGTCACCGTTTTCTCGCCTGCTTTTATTGTTTCTTCTCTTCTTCTTATGTTTTAAAAAGTCTGTAGGCTGCAGAGCAGCGTAATAAGCTGCTGCTAGCCCGCCCCCTTCGGGACAATAGAAATTCATTAAAGGAAAAAAAAGCTCAGAAAAAAGGGCTCTGAGCGCTATGGGACTTAACTTCTGGGGTCATCACTCCCCTAGAACTTAGAACTACTTAAACCTAACTAACCTAAGAACATGACACACATCCATACCCAACGCGGGATTACAACCTACGACCGTAGCGGTCACGCGGTTCCAGACTGAAGCACCTAGAACCGCTCGGCCACTACGGCTGGCCACCTTAGAAAGCTAATTTACTTTTTTGTTCTGTGTACGAGTGGACGTGGTTGTTAGGTTTTCTTGTGACTCCGTTGTCTAGATCTTGTTGTTGTTCGTTCTGTCCGTCGTTGGTCGTGTCCGTCTTCTCCCGTTGTGTTGTTGTTTGCGGGCCGCTCCGCGGGTCCTGCCGCGCTTTCCGTCACTACAACCCCGCGAACGTTCCGGTCGCCGTTACAACAATGATGGTGCAGGAGCATTTTAGAATGGATTGTTAATGCTATTAAAGTTATGAGTATCGTTGCTGAAACACTTTTCGAAGTGAACTTTCAGTGTTGCAAGCTGATGAAGAAGGCAGGCTTTTATGTCCACTAGAGTTATCGGATAATCTGTCTGTGTCCTTTAAGATTGACACTTGTGTAAGGAAAATATCTGGCGTACCAACGTCCATACGGTTTTGCCACTTTTTTGTGAATGCCTTCACTGTTTCATTAGTGTAGAATCAGAGTTCGGATAATGCAGATCAAAATTCATCAGCAAGTAGTTTAACGTCTAAGTACAGCAAAGCCACGGAAGCTCCGTCATGGAGAAGTCATTGACGTTGAACACTTGTGAAGAAAAAGCTATAAAAAGGCCTGATCGTCATTATTGCCGCCTTTTTTCCTTGATTGTCTCCTTAAAGTGCGGGGAACCCGTGTCAGTCAGCGAGACGATAATTATATTGGACTTTATCGTGTTAATATTCACAATAAACTGCTAGAATATTACAGAGATTAAAAATGATGTAGCTTACGCTCTCTGACTGTAGGTAGCAAAGGAGTATTAAGGGGATTTTAGGACATTAGTGCTTGATTGGAACTTTACGGACATATAGACGACAGAAACTCAAATTATCTGCTGATACGAGTGAATTCAGAGATACCGGTATTCATATATGAACGTGTGGACTTTTGAAACTGTCGTGTGCCGTTAGTTGCTAATCTGGACGTAGAGCGCATGCATATCGGCATTTGCGGAAAATTTAGATTCCTCCAGGCTAGCAACCTTTTAAATAGGCCATCATCCATCACCATCTTAATACTTGAATATAGAGTGAAAATGAGATACAAGACTGTTGTACTTATTTCATTCACCTAGTACTAATCAGTGAAGGTTTTACGGAACCTAAACTATTCAGCAGTAAGTCAGCACCATCTAACGGAAAGCGTAGGCATTACCTAACACGCTAACTGAAGTGAACGTTTCCGTGTTTTACGGACTTCTTAATATGAACTCTTGTGACTGTTTGACGTCCCCACTCGCTCCTAAAGGTGGCGCAGGCTGTCTTAATCATAAAAGGGGAGAGTTTTAGCCGGGCAAATTCCTAAATAAAAGCGATATTTACAAGTCTCGCAGTAATAGCCAACCACAAGGCCCGCACCTCATCGGAGAGTCGTCGCTGTCACGTCGGGAAGTAAAGCCGGAAAACCTACCGACGATAAGTATCTACGAGCAGACGTCGACGTGGAGTACTTAAATAGGGAACCACAAGAGAGTTGTAGATGTTTCAAAAGCCATAGAGCATTACTGACAAACTGAGATATGTGTATTCAGTACCCACCTCCTAACACAGCACTTTGAAAAGCCTTGAATTTATAGATTTCGCCTTACTAATCTACATCTGCATCTACATGGATACTCTATAAACCACACTTAAGTGCCTCGGAGAGGGGTCATCGAATCATCATCACAATAATTCTCTATTATTCCACTCTCGAAAAGCACACAGCAAAACCCAACACCTCTGTCTTTCCGTGCGAGCTATGAGTTTCCTTATGTTATTACAATGATCACCTCTCCCTATATAGGTCGGCATCAATAAAATACTGTCGCATTCGGAGGAGAAAGTTGGTTACTGAAGGAGATCCCGCCGCAAAGAGAAAAGCCTTTGTTTTAATGATTGCCATTCCAAATCCTGTATCATGTCCATGACACGTCCCCTTATTTCTCGTTAATACAAGATGTACTGCTCTTGTTTGAATTTTCTCGACGTGCTCCTTTAATCATATGTGGTAAGGGACCCACACCGCACAGAAGTACTCCGAAAGAGGACGGACAAGCGTAGTGTAGGCAGTCTCTTTAATAGATCCGTTGCATCTTCTAACTCTTTTGCCAATAAAACGCAGTCTTTGGTTCGCATTCCTCAAAATATTTTCTATGTGTTCTTTCCAATTTAAGTTGCTCGTAGTTGCAAATCCTGAGTATTTCACTGAATTTACGGCCTTTAGATTTGATTGATTTCTCGTGTAAACGAAGTTTAACGGATTCCTTTTAGCGTTATTATGGATGACCTCACACTGTTCATAATTTAGGGTCAATTACCAACTTTCGCAACATATAGATATCTCATCTAAATAGTTCTACAAATGGTTTTGAGCTTATGATTATAACGAGGCAATAAACGACAGAGTCAACTGCCAAAAGCCTAAGGCTGCTCAGATTGTGTCCTAAATCGTTAGTATAGATACGGGATAGCAGAGGTCTATAATATTACCTTGAGGAACGCCAGAAATCACTTCTGTTTTACCCGATGACTTTCGATCCGTTACTACGAACTGTGACCTGTCTGATAGGAAATGACGAATCAAGTCGTTAAAGTGCGATAATATTCCATAAGCACGAAATTTGATTACAAGCGGCTTATGAGATCTAGCGTCAAAAGACTTCTGGAAATCTGAATATACGGAATCAACTTGATATCCTTATTGGTAGCTCTAAGAAATTCGTGTGAGTAAAGAGCTAATTGTGTTTCACAAGAAAGATGTTTCAAAATGAGTACTGATTTTGCGTCCATAGACATTTCTCTTCGAGGTTCGAACACGAGATCCTGCTACATATCGACGTTATTGATATTGGCCTGAAAGTCAGTGGATAATTCGTATTGCCTTTCTTGAATATTGGTATGACCTGTGAAACCTTCAATCATTGGGTATGTATCTTTTGTCGAGCTAGCGGCTGTATATTATTATTAAGTACGGAGCTATTGCAGCAGCTTACTCTGATAGGAACCTGACTGGTATACGGTCTGACCGGAAGCGTTGATTTTGTTAAGCGATTTAAATTGCTTCACTATTCCAAGGATATCCACTCCTAAGTTACTCATGTTGACAGCTGCTCTTGATTAGAGTTCTGGAATATTTACTTCGTTATCTTTGGTGAAGGAATTTCGGAAGGCTGTGTTTAGTATGCTTTAGCAGCAGTTTCATCGATAGTATTTCTCTTGCTATCACGCAGGAAAGGCATTGTCTGCGACTTTCCACTACAATACGTTACACACAGCCAGAATCTCTTCGGATCTTCTGCCAGGATTCCAGAGAAAGTTTCATTGTGGAAACCATTATAGGCATCTTGCGCTGATGTCCGCGCTAAAGGTCGAGCTTCTGATAAATACCGCCAATCTTGGGGATTTGGCGTTCGTTTAAATGTGACATGCTTGTTTTATTGTTTCTGCAACAGTGTTCTGACCAGTTTTGTGTACCATGGGAGATCAGCTCCGTTGCTTGTTAATTTATTTGGTATAAATCTTTCAGTTGCTGTCGAGACTCGTTGAATCCAAGCCACATCTGGTCTACAATTACATTATTAATATGGAAGGACTGGAGATTGTCTTTTAGGAAGTCGACAAGTGAATTATTATCTGCTTTTTTGAAGAGGTATATTTTTCGATTATTTTTGGAGGATTAGGGGCTTACAATATTCAGTCTCGCTACGATAACCCTGTCTTCACTAACTTATGAGTCCGTTTTGATGCTCTTTATTAACTCAGAATTATTTATTGCCAAGAGGTCAAGTGTGTTTTCACAACCGTTTGCTCTTCGAGTGGGATCATAAACTAATCGCTCGAAATGGTTTTCAGATAATGCGTTTAGCACGGTTTCGGGTGATGTTTTACGGGTAACTCGGGGCTGAAACATGTATTTTCGCCAACAATCGCGGGTAAATTAAAGCCATCACCAAATTTAATAGTAAGAGTTGGGTAAACGTTTCAAATCAGACTCAAGGTTTGTTTGAACATTTCAGCAGTTGTATCATCTGAGTTGGGAGGTCGGTAAAAGGATACAGTTGTTATTTTAGTCCGGTTACAAGGAATGACCCCTACTCACACTAACTCACATGAACTATCTACTTAAGTTTCTCTGAAACGAAAACTACTTCTAACACCAGCAATCACGCCACCGCTGACTGTAATTAGCCTGTCCGTTCCGAACTCCGTTAGGTTCTTAGCACACATTTCAGCTGAACTTATCTCCGACCTTAGCCAGCTTTCAGCGCCTACAACTATTTGAGCATCAGTGGTTTCTATTGGCGCATAACCTTAGTATATTAACTACTTGTATAACCTTTTGCACTGCTTCAGGAAGGGGTGGAATAAGTTCTTTAACGGCCAGAGCCTCCTAGCCTGTCATGCTGTGGGCCCATACTGCTACATCTTCAACTTTCTCTTGCAGCCTACCACGAATTCCAATGAACGAGCTCCATTTATATGTACTTCGATGCACTCATTCCATGATATTTCGTTTTTATTAACAAAGAACTGATGATGTGAAAAAGACTTTCAGCTGCAGCTGTTTAAGATGCGGCTGACAGAGATTTCTCTTGAATATCAACCTCATCAACTGGTCACTGAAATGAGCATGTTATGAATATCAGTCGTTTCGTCCACTTTAATCTTAAATCAGCTATTATGAAATTTATCCATGAACTGCTCTCGTAAATTGTCAGATATGTCTGAAATTCTTCTAGACACTGTAACATTAGAGATAGGAATACTTTTCAAATGATGAGCAAGAGTCACCAAATACTGTTGATACTGTTCGAATCGATGCTAGTAAAACCAGAGATATTGCAGTTGTGTTTGGTTTCTTGCATTTGGCAGGGATACTTAATAAAGACAAGGCAATAATTACCAATCAAACAGAAACTCCGGCTTGTAATTTCCAACAGATTTTCTTTAACAATTGCATGACAATAGCAGACTGCTGTTACCCCAGAATAATACACATAAATGCCCTAGATTTTGAAACATTACTAAACAGACAAAATATCAACGGCCCGAAAGCCCACCCCAAACAATAAATAATTTTAAAACCCTGTATAAGTGAATCTTAAGAATCATACAATAAATGGTTCACTGGGAAAAACGCACCGAGAAGTAAGACACCTTTTAAGACATAACAGTAGAAACACTTCACAATTTCTCTTTTACATAGGTTTCTAAAAAACGAATACAATGAAAGGCATCTTGCAGGTATTACAAAATTTCAGTGACAATTGATGCCACATCAGAGGTGCGCGAAAACCACAACTCAGATCGAGCCGGAATGAAAGCTAAAAGGAACGGTGAAGAAGAAAAGACGGACGGATAGGCGTCACCAGGAACAAATAATAAAATACTCTAATTCGCCGAGGAACTGGAGTCTACTGATAACACAGCGACCGCGCTATAGGTTACAATTCACTGGCTGCCGCCAATGCGTCGTCCCCCAGTTAAACCGACCACCTATAACGGATGACGCGCACCGCTGATTATACCACTGAAACAACAACACAAAACCACACAGCAACTGGGCCGTATCCAGAGCAAAACAATCCTTATACAACTAGGAAAATTTCAAAAAAAGGAATATAATTACCCTTTGCAGCCAAATTAAATCTCTTGCAATTAAAGTCTAAAACAACGCTTCACATCTGCCTTTGCACAGGAGCCACGATACATAAACATTCACATGAGAACACTGAAGAATGTGTAGAAACCAGAATATGTGTTCTGACTTATAATTATAAATAATAATTACATACAAGAAGAAAAACAATGTCTCAAATCTCTTAATATCACAAAGAATGGCACTATAGGTGGAGTGCACTTAACAGCAAAAGGCAGAAAGGAGTGCCAGAAAACCTAACTTGTAGTTCTTTCGTAGTGCGCAGGCCCCCGCTTAGATACACTATGAGATCAAAGCGGAAACCCCCAAAAACATACGTTTTTTATATTACGTGCATCGTGTTGCCACCTACTGCCAGGTACTCCACATCAGCCACCTCAGTTGGCATTAGACATCGTGAGAGAGCAGAATGGGGCGCTCCGCTGAACTCGCGGACTTCGAACGTGGCAAGGTGATTGGGTGTCACTTGTGTCATACGTCTGTAAGCGAGATATCCACACTCCTAAATATCCCTAGACCGACTGTTTCCGAGGTGATAGTGAAGTGGAAACGTGGACACAAACAGCACAAAAGCGTACAGGACTACCTCGTCTGTTGACTGACAGAGACCGCCGACAGTTGAAGAGTGTCGTAATGAGTAATAAGCAGACAGTAATGTGTAATACGCAGGCAACTATTCAGATCATCACACACGAATTCCAAACTGCATCAGGATTCACTGCAAGTACTATGGTAGTTAGGCGAGAGGTGAGAAAACTTGGATTTCATTGTCGAGCGGCTGCTGTTAAGCCACACATCACGCCGGTAAATGCCAAACGACTCATCGCTTGGTTCAGGGAGCGTAAACATTGGACGATTGAACAGTGTAAAAACGTTTATGGAGTGACGAGTCAAGGTACACAATGTGGCGATCCGATGGCAGGGTGTGGGTCTGGCGAATGCCAGCGTGCCAGCTGCCAGCGAGCGTACTGCCAAACAGTAAAATTCAGAGGCGGCCGTGTTATGGTGTCGTCGTGTTTTTCATGGACGGAGCTCGCGCTCCTTGTTGTTTTGCGTGGCACATTCATCCTTCCCACTGTTGAAGAGCAATTCGGGGATGGCGATTGCATCTTTCAACACGATCGAGCACCTGTTCATAATGCACGGCCTGTGGCGGAGTGGTTACAGGATAATAACGTCCCTGTAATGGACTGGCCTGCACAAAGTCCTGACCTGAATCCTGTAGGATACCTTAGGGATGTTTTGGAACCCGAATTCGTGCCAGGCCTCACCGACTAACATCGATACCTCTCCTAAGTGCAGCACTCCGTGAAGAACGTGCTTCTGGAGATACGTGGACGATACCTTCTTCGTATGGCCGCATGGATGTGATGCTCTTAACAGGTTTTTGGACCACTTCAACTGTCTTCATCCCCGTATCAAATTTACTATGGAGGTTGAAAATGATGGGATGCTTCCATTTTTAGACGTAATGGTTTATAAAAAACCAGATGGAACTTTGGGACACAGTGTTCACCGAAAGCCGACACACACAGATTTGTACCTGCACCCTCAGAGTTGTCATCCACCACACCAACGTAGTGGCGTCCTTAGGACCTTGGTACGGAGAGCATATGCCATTTCCGACGCAGACAGCTTGACCCAAGAACTTGAGCATTTGATGACTGTTTTTAAGGAAAATGGATACACCGAGAAACAGATTCGTCGGGCTATGGAATTTTGACCGTCTCCGGAGGTGTTCGAAGAGGAACATAGATCTGTGGCCTTTCTTCCTTATGCTGGAGGCTTATCGTTTAAAATTGGACGCATTTTAAGGAGTTTTAACATCAAAAGTGTGTTCCGTCCACCCTCTAAGATTAGGGCTCTGCTCGGCTCTGTGAAGGATGATTTGGGACTTAGGAAACCCGGGGTGTACAAAATCCCGTGTCAATGTGGGAAATCTTACGTTGGCCGTTCTATTCGCACAGTGAATGACAGGTGTGTGGAACATCGCCGTCACACGAGGCTACAACAGCTGGAAAAATCAGCCGTAGCAGAACACTGCCTAAATGAGGGACACAAAATGAAATTTGACGAAACTGTTGTAATTGCCAACATTTCCGGTTTTTGGAATAGTGTGTATAAAGAGGCGATTGAAATTAGGTTGGCTGATAATTTAATCACCAGGGACAATGGGTTTCCTCTTAGCAAAACGTGGAATCTTGTATTATCTCGCATCAAAACTGAACGTTCTTCGATGCGGCCTTGATTGCGATATATCGTTGCCAGCAGTGTTTCACTAAGGGCGGCGCCATCTCCCTGTTTTGGAAGCCAGAAACCGTGACGGGCGGCGCATGCGCCGTGTACTGAACGGTGGCGTATATAGGACGTCGAATTGCAATCTTGCGTCAGTTCTCACCGGGACTCATCAGCAGAAGCAGCATTTCCTGAAGATGGCGAACAGTTGGATCGCCGAAATATCGAGTCAAGTTGATTTTAGGATCCGGCAGCAAACCCGAAGAGACTTTCAATTCCAGCACTTGATTGAACGTATTCCTGCGAAAGTGGAAGCTGTCATCAAGGATAAGAGTGGGCCAACACCATATTGAATTCCAGCATTTCCGGTGCAGGGCGCGACGAAATTATAAGTTATTATCAGCCAGGTGTCCAAATACTGCCAGCATCAAAAGTGCGTTTCAAACAGCCAAATCACTGTTCAGTACGTTGTGGACCAGTGGTCAACACGAAACAGATAACATGGGCGTCCAAACACTGGGGGAGCCGTTAACTGCAAACAGCATGATATTCAACGTACGTACATACAGCAGGACTTCAAGAACCTGAATTATTCCTAACGTTTGATTCTGTAGCGTATTCGCTTGCAGGATGATACAATCCAAAGCCACTTTCACATGTTCACAACGTTTAGCAGCACAGGCAAAACCATCACCTTGTCAATAGATGCGGTACACACTCTCGACCGTGTCCGTCCACAGCCCCACTGCCCACATGACAGAAAGAGGCCTAGCATGCGCAAGCAGCGATCGTCGACAACCAGACTGCACACCAAAGAGTAAACCAGCCGACCAAAACCAGCCATCTCCGAACAGAGACGTACGCTTAAATAATCGAAAGGCGATCTAAGAGGAACGCAGCGGCCACGAGATGCAGAGTCAATCACAGAGATTTTACATCATTCCAGAGAAGCAACTGGTGCCATTGGCGCCACGTATTAGCAACCTTATACGAAATCTGATAGGAAGCTAAAATGGTCTTAGAAGTCACATTCGCCGTTATGGCAAATGTCTTCTGGGTACACAACAAAAAATTTTTCGATTAATTCTGAAAGTTTTGTTTCAAGATATCTCTTAACTTGTTAGGCATCATTCTATCAGCAGCTAAAATGGTTAAATAAATTACACACTCACTAAGTTTGATAGACTGCGAGGAGGCGTCGAGATACATAAGAAATACAGTCACAGTAGAGCCAGCAATGAGTGATTCCGCCGACAGCCGAAGTCGCAAACTTCGCTCGATCATTTGAAACAATGTTAAAGCTACGACCGCGGTTTCACCGAGGTCGAACGCGGGAACACCGACGTCGGAAAAATTCAGTCCAGGTCAATGGTATTTTTTTTTATTTTATTTTTTTTTTAGGAATAGGTGAACGTAATCGTCTGTTAAGAAGAAGTCTTTTCAGTGTACCGAGGGCCCCATGCACGACATCGCCCCCCCTCCCCTCCCTCCCACCTTGTCATGCAACCGTCTTCCTATATTGTGATTAATTTTTAAATTGGCTGTTATTTGCCAGTACAGTGCACCAGCGGTATTTTCTGCCGTGTGGCCGTTAACGCCCCAATTACCTGCCCTGATCGTTTGTGTAGATTTCCGACAGTGTGTCTTTCCTCGTCTTGTTGATGTTGTCCTGCACGGCTTGTAGCTCGGCAGTCTTTTACGTTGTTTGGTTCATGTTTTGCTTAGAGTAGTTATCGTTCCCTTGGCTGGTTTTAGACGCCAATTTCTGAAGACGTAGTGCTATTCGTATCCTCGTCCTGAGCCGATATTTTCCATCGTTGTGCCGTTGGCCGGACGGAAGAGAATTGGTTGAATCGGGCAGTCGTTGAGCCGTCCCTAGTTTGGGTTACCATCCCATAATTTAACATCACCTCTTGGCTACCTGTCTCACCTCACCTTACGTTTGAGCTACCTTGTCAGGCCGACCCTTGAAACACTTCTGAGCACCACTTGTTCTGCTTGTTTTACTTTGTGATTTTCTTTTTAGTTTTAAGTATTTTGCCATGCCTTTGTCCATGTATTAATTCAGTCTTTCTAAATTTTACGTAAAGACCGTCAGCCGTGTTAAATTAAAATTTTGAAGTCTGATTTTATTAGAAAAATTTTTTTCCTTAATATTTGTTTTATCTGAAATTGTTTGTAATCCATGCCCTAAGCCGTTAGTTGTTCAATGTGCTATATGAGGCCTTCAGCCGAGGATTTACGTGAAACCCTTTTCATAAGGCCTTCAGCCGTGTTTATTATTTAAAGGAAAATCTTTTTTAAGAAGAAAGGAGTTTATTTTAATTTTTTTTCTTACTTATTGTTAAGGACTTCAGCTTTTGATTCAAATTCGTTTGTGGCCTTCAGCCGTGCAATAAGTTAATATTTACTTAATTCGGCTTTCGGCCGTTCTGTTGTAAGTTTAAAAACAAATTTCTTGCTTAGAAAAAAATGTTTATTAATGTGTTTTAATTATGGTTGTCCTTCGAATTCTCGTAGGCCTTCAGTCCCTAATTGTTTCCAATTTCATGTTTTTTTAATATCTTTTACCTTCTATTTTTTTGTTTGATTTCTAAGCCAGGCCTTCTGCTCTTCTTGATTTTGGTGTGGTTTTGGGCCTTCAGTCCAGAAAGGCATCTCAAGTTTTCTTTAACTAGGACTTGAACCGTTTTGTCTAGTTGTGATCCTTGAAAGCAATGTATTAATAAGTGGTTCTTAGAAAAATAAAGTTATGTGTTTGATTGTGCAGCTCACAGTAACTGTTTACGCCCCCATTCACAATCTCACAATCGTAACCTTATAATGTGCGCTCTCTGAATACCTAGCAACCAGGTCGCAGAAGCCAATCGTAACTCGCCGACGTCTTTGCAGATAAACGTTGTAACCGTTTAAGTGGCAAGCACTCCCCTCTTCTCATAATTAACCCTTTCTGTCTGGATCACCTACGCAAACAAGTTGTAACTCACAAACACCTACATGCTCAAAATAAGGAATCTTCGGACTCCTTTTTGGACAAAACATTGATAAAAGTTCAAGCGCCAAGCACATCCCTCCCCACCACTGTTTCTCTCTGGACGAATCCAAGCTTACTCCTCCTACCCATTAAAACTAGCGTTGCTGAGTCCATTTTCAGCCAGGCAGCCTCCAAAGTGTCTAAACAAAATGAACCTTGCAGTATTACTGTACAGTGAGGATCTGTATAGTATAAGAGGTCAAAGTTATAGCCTTCAGTGTCAATAACAAATACATAGACATTTCTGTCGACATTGATTTTTTCCAAGTATTTCACAGTGTTTAAATTTTAATAAAGCGAGCGTAATATTTTGTGCGTGTGTGTGTGTGTTGTAGTGTCTACTCGACATTCTCCAGAAGCAAACCTAGGGTTGATAGGACACACTACAGTACCGACTCGAAAGTCTCGAGTGCTTTTGTCGGTCTAGACTACAATGGCGGGTAGGACGGTTGCTGCTGTATTCCAGTGCACTGAATTTCGCCCTGCGCTATCCTGTATGTGTTGTCAGTTCCCCGCCCGCATCTCGTGGTCGTGCGGTAGCGTTCTCGCTTCCCACGCCCGGGTTGCCGCATTCGATTCCCGGCGGGGTCAGGGATTTTCTCTGCCTCGTGATGGCTGGGTGTTGTGTGTTGTCCTTAGGTTAGTTAGGTTTAAGTAGTTCTAAGTTCTAGGGGACTGATGACCATAGATGTTAAGTCCCATAGTGCTCAGCACCATTTGAACCATTTGTCAGTTCCCCTATTCTCAGGAGCCAACATCATAATACTACGTATTTGTATATCCTATAATATGCTTAACTATGTCTGAACCCCCCCCCCCCCATGAACCATGGACCTTGCCGTTGGTGGGGAGGCTTGCGTGCCTCAGCGTGCCTCAGCCGTACCGTAGGTACAACCACAACGGATGGGTATCTGTTGAGAGGCCAGACAAACGTGTGGTTCCTGAAGAGGGGCAGCAGCCTTTTCAGTAGTTGCAGGGGCAACAGTCTGGATGATTGACTGATCTGGCCTTGTAACATTAACCAAAACGGCCTTGCTGTGCTGGTACTGCGAACGGCTGAAAGCAAGGGGAAACTACGGCCGTAATTTTTCCCGAGGGCATGCAGCTTTACTGTATGATTAAATGATGATGGCGTCTTCTTGGGTAAAATATTCCGGAGGTAAAATAGTCCCCCATTCGGATCTCCGGGCGGGGACTACTCAAGAGGATGTCGTTATCAGGAGAAAGAAAACTGGCGTTCTACGGATCGGAGCATGGAATGTCAGATCCCTTAATCGGGCAGGTAGGTTAGAAAATTTAAAAAGGGAAATGGATAGGTTAAAGTTAGATATAGTGGGAATTAGTGAAGTTCGGTAGCAGAAGTAACAAGACCTCTGGTCAGGTGACTACAGGGTTATAAACACAAAATCAAGTACGGATAATGCAGAAGTAGGTTTAATAATGAATAGGAAAATAGGAATGCGGGTAAGCTACTGCAAACAGCATAGTGAACGCATTATTGTGGCCAAGATAAATACGAAGCCCATACCTACTACAGTAGTACAAGTTTATATGCCAACTAGCTCTGCAGATGACGAAGAAATTGAAGAAATGTACGATGAAATAAAAGAAATTATTCAGATAGTGAAGGGAGACGAAAATTTAATAGTCATGGGTGACTGGAATTCGAGTGTAAGAAAAGGGAGAGAAGGAAACGTAGTAGGTGAATATGGATTGGGGCTAAGAAATGAAAGAGGAAGCCGCCTGGTAGAATTTTGCACAGAGCACAACTTAATCATAGCTAACACTTGATTTAAGAATCATGATAGAAGGTTGTATACATGGAAGAAACCTGGAGATACTAAAAGGTATCAGATAGATTATATAATGGTAAGACAGAGATTTAGGAACCAGGTTTTAAATTGTAAGACATTTCCAGGGGCAGATGTGGACTCTGACCACAATCTATTGGTTATGCCCTGTAGATTAAAACTGAAGAAACTGCAAAAAGGTGGGAATTTAAGGAGATGGGACCTGGATAAACTGAAAGAACCAGAGGTTGTACAGAGTTTCAAGGAGAGCATAAGGGAACAATTGACAAGAATGGGGGAAAGAAATACAGTAGAAGAAGAATGGGTAGCTTTGAGGGATGAAGTAGTGAAGGCAGCAGAGGATCAAGTAGGTAAAAAGACGAGGGCTAGTAGAAATCCTTGGGTAACAGAAGAAATATTGAATTTAATTGATGAAAGGAGAAAATATAAAAATGCAGTAAATGAAGCAGGCAAAAAGGAATACAAACGTCTCAAAAATGAGATCGACAGGAAGTGCAGAATGGCTAAGCAGGGATGGCTAGAGGACAAATGTAAGGATGTAGAGGCTTATCTCACTAGGGGTAAGATAGATACTGCCTACAGGAAAATTAAAGAGACCTTTGGAGATAAGAGAACCACTTGTATGAACATCAAGAGCTCAGATGGAAACCCAGTTCTAAGCAAAGAAGGGAAAGCAGAAAGGTGGAAGGAGTAAGTAGAGGGTCTATACAACGGCGATGCACTAGAGGACAATATTATGGAAATGGAAGAGGATGTAGATGAAGATGAAATGGGAGATACGATACTGCGTGAAGAGTTTGACAGAGCACTGAAAGACCTGAGTCGAAACAAGGCCCCCAGAGTAGACAACATTCCAGTAGAACTACTGACGGCCTTGGGAGAGCCAGTCCTGACAAAACTCTACCATCTGGTGAGCAAGATGTATGAAACAGGCGAAATACCCTCAGACATCAAGAAGAATGTAATAATTCCAATCCCAAAGAAAGCAGGTGTTGACAGATGTGAAAATTACCGAACTATCAGTTTAATAAGCCACAGCTGCAAAATACTAACACGAATTCTTTACAGACGAATGGAAAAACTAGTAGAAGCCGATCTCGGGGAAGATCAGTTTGGATTCCGTAGAAATACTGGAACACGTGAGGCAATACTGACCTTACGACTTATCTTAGAAGAAAGATTAAGGAAAGGCAAACCTACGTTTCTAGCATTTGTAGACTTAGAGAAAGCTTTTGACAATGTTGACTGGAATACTCTCTTTCAAATTCTAAAGGTGGCAGGGGTAAAATACAGGGAGCGAAAGGCTATTTACAATTTGTACAGAAACGAGATGGCAGCTATAAGAGTCGAGGGGCATGAGAGGGAAGCAGCGATTGGGAAGGGAGTGAGACAGGGTTGTAGCCTCTCCCCAATGTTATTCAATCTGTATATTGAGCAAGCAGTAAAGGAAACAAAAGAAAAATTTGGAGTAGGTATTAAAATGCATGGAGAAGAAATAAAAGCTTTGAGGTTCGCCGATGACATTGTAATTCTGTCAGAGACAGCAAAGGACTTGGAAGAGCAGTTGAACGGAATGGATGGTGTCTTGAAGGGAGGATATAAGATGAACATCAACTAAAGCAAAACGAGGATAATGGAATGTAGTCGAATTAAGTCGGGTGATGCTGAGGGTATTAGATTAGGAAATGAGACACTTAAAGTAGTAAAGGAGTTTTGCTATTTGGGGAGCAAAATAACTGATGATGGTCGAAGTAGAGAGGATATAAAATGTAGACTGGCAATGGCAAGGAAAGCGTTTCTGAAGAAGAGAAATTTGTTAACATCGGGTATAGATTTAAGTGTCAGGAAGTCATTTATGAAAGTATTTGTATGGAGTGTAGCCATGTATGGAAGTGAAACATGGACGATAAATAGTTTGGACAAGAAGAGAATAGAAGCTTTTGAAATGTGGTGCTACAGAAGAATGCTGAAGATTAGATGGGTAGATCACATAACTAATGAGGAAGTATTAAATAGGATTGGGGAGAAGAGAAGTTTGTGGCACAACTTGACCAGAAGCAGGGATCTGTTGGTAGGACATGTTCTGAGGCATCAAAGGATCACCAGTTTAGTATTGGAAGGCAGCGTGGAGGGTAAAAATCGTAGGGGGAGACCAAGAGATGAATACACTAAGCAGATTCAGAAGGATGTAGGTTGCAGTAGGTACTGGGAGATGAAGAAGCTTGCACAGGATAGAGTAGCATGGAGAGCTGCATCAAACCAGTCTCAGGACTGAAGACCACAACAACAACATGTCTGAACCCCATGAGAAATGCTTCTAAACGAAGTTGATCAGTTTCAGGTGCACCACACAGAGTGACTGTGCTCAGTATACGACAGGTGACAATCTCACTGTAGCAGCAAGGAACTGTGCAACTGGTTGCTGCTGCCAAGCTTCGCCAGTTGAATAGTAAAGAAGAGGGCTGGTGTGAATACTGCAGCTGCACACTTCTCAGCATACAACACTACAATTACGGGGTGATTTTTTTTCCGACAGTCCGAGCCGACGTGTACAGACTGTGTCCTAAATTTTGCGACGACCCTTGTCCGGGAGGTATTGCTTATGAAAAACTTGTTGACTATCTCGAAGAACATTATGAATCACATATTCACTTCGCTGTGGCGAAATTTAGTTTTTCTCGCCTAGAAAAGCAGTGGATTGCTGCAACTTATAGGACTAAGAAAATATTGCAGGCTTAAGGGTTCCTGTGCTGTGACATTACGTGGTGCAGTCGTACAAAATATGTCAGATGCAAGCATTCTTGCTGCTATTCTAAAAGTTCGAGATTGGGTTCTGAAAACAATTTTGTCAATTGTAGGAAGTACGGTAGGCGTAAGCTGTTTCTGAGGCTCCAAATATTGTTCACAGAACACAAGACACCCAGTCTGAAGTTAATGTGAATAAAAGCAGGGCTCCGTAAACGTAAAGATAAAACTTCTCAGTCACGTAGTATACGAGGTGTACTTCAGAATAAGATGAAGAAATCTAGTACTCATTGTATTAAAACCGTGATAGAAAGTGTTGTCCTTGCCGTGAGGCGCAGTGTTTCAAGTGCGGCAAACAAGGTCAAGTCGAGGCAGTCGGATTACACGCCAGCCAGAACAACAACACTCACGAGTGCGTGAATGTTCTAGTCCCGTCGGCATTGCCGTTACAGCCGCCATGAACGAATACTCACATTTCCGCTTTGTGGATAATTTTTGGTGTAGTTCACAGACTGAAGAACAAACTTTGTGTGCAACGAAGAATGGGTTAAAAGACAACTAAATTTCAAAAATGGCTCTGAGAACTATGAGACTTAACTTCTGAGGTCATCACTCCCCTAGAACTTAGAACTACTTAAACCTAACTAACCTAAGGACATCACACACATCAATGCCCGAGGCAGGATTCGAACCTGCAGCCGTAGCGATCGCGCGGTTCTAGACTGAAGCGCCTAGAACCGATGGGCCAATGCGGCCGGCCAACTAAATTTCAGTTAGGCACACATGCATCTTTTTCTCTCATTAACGACACCTGCGAAATGGTCTGTAGCCCACGGATACAGAAGCTTACTTCTGGTTTGCCTGCATCTAATGGACACAATATACCAGCACATGGCCCTGCAGTTCGCCACAAACATTTTGTGACGTTACAGTGTTTCATTTTATTACTTTGTTCTACGAACAATGCAAATATTTTTGGATTACATTTGTTAAATCTATGCCTACAAGACAAATGTCACAAGTCTGTGTTTCTGTGCGTCATACTGACGTTTCTGAGTTGTCTAATAAGTACAGTGAACTTTTCGATCGAGGTTTAGGGAGGGCTACAGTTTCGAGTTAAGGCAATTCGCAACCACAATTTTACCATGCTCAGCCTGTTCGCCATGCCACAGTTGAGCAGATTCCTCAGGAGTAGCGACAATGGAAAGACCGTTGGGTTACAGAACTCTTTTCTGCAAGCCAGTGACCATCCCCATTACCCAATCGCAAGAAAAGACAATGCGTTTGCATTTGTGTGCTGATTTCAAAGCAACAGTAAACCCACAAATTGTCAAAGATTCTTTTACTCTGCTATGACCTAAGTTTGGGACAGGGAAAATCTTTCCAAGATTTATTTGCGTGAGGCGTACTTACTGCTGGATAAGCAGTTAAAGCAACATTTTGCGATGAACAATTTTTCTTCTTATTTTGCTGGTGCAGTGTCCCACTGTTTTGCACCGTCAGCATGGTTAGAACGAATTTGACGAGGTTAATTTGTAGGGCTGACCGAATGCCTTTCCTGCTACCACACCGTACCCCCAGGATAGAATTAGTGTACCCCAGCTGTTTGCATCTAGTTTAATAAACGAAATAGTGCCAACCTTTGAAAATGTCTGCAAGTCGTGTAACTGAGGCGGAACTTGAGGACCAGCCCAGTATTCACCTATCTGGATTTGGAAAACCGTCTAAAAACCACATCCAGGCTGGCCGGTACAGCGGCCGACGTCGGTAATCCGCTGGGGAGATTCGATCCGGGCCGGCGGGCCTACCCGAGACCAGGAAGCAGTGCATGAGGGCTCTCAGCGAACCTGGTGGGTTTTGCGATGAACACTCACCTGGGTTTATTCCACTTTCAAAGACTCCCATTTGGAAATCTTTCTGCTCCCGCTATTTTTCAGTGGTTGCTGGAACAATTCACTACCAAGGTCTCTTCATGTACAAACTGTCTGGACCATATTGTTGTCACACATCATATGTTTGATGAACATTTGGAAAATTTAGAACGTTTGTTTAAAGTGAGTTCTACAGCAGACTAGATGTGAAACAAGGATAAATACTCCTTCTATCATGAAAAACTTGAATATTCAGCACATGTTACGTGCAGGGCATTTTCTCACTGGCATGCGACTAAAGAACTGCCTATTCCACGTATCATCAAGGAGCTACAGGCTGTGATGGTAAAATCTCACATACTACATTACGTTTATTGGAAATACTGTGCAAATTGCTGCTGTGGTAAAGTGCCTTTGCCAGAAAGGTGTTCTCCTTGTGTGATCCCAAGAACATCAGGACGTATTTCAGGAGTTAGAAGATATACTATTAAGTCGTCATTGTATCGTACATTTGAGCGAGGTAAACCAGTAGTGTTAGCTGTAGATGGATCTTATTATGGGACCAGAGCTGTGCTCTCTCATTGAACTGATTTCGCCCCAAAAACCTTCAACAAAACGCAATGCAATAATAGTCCTTGAAAAAGAGGCGCTTTCGATTATGTAGATGTTACTAAGTTCCACTAATATTAGAATGGTTGGAAGACTTATTTGATTACAGATCATCGCTCTAACAGCTTCGTTCAATCCTCCAACGTCTGTTCCACCACGGACAGCGCAAAAATTGCAACGTAGGGCTCTTTTGTTGTTCAGTTATGAATGTGAGTTACTAAACAGGTCAACTGCGCAACATTTTAACGTTGATATATTGCCTTGGTTACTACTCAGTACTAATTCAGCGTTCAGTTCGTCTGAGGAATCATGGCATCAAGTCAGTACTCAGGATTTAGAATGTGTTCAAAATTTTCCCTTTGATTTTGGGCGTTTAGCTGGTGCAGCCGCTTCTGACGCAATCATTAGCATAGTTTGCCAAGACTTGTGACATGGGTGGAGACACAAGGTGCAAACCTATTTTTTGCATCTTCATGCACCATCTCTATGATCATGTGATCTGCTGCTGCATACAGAAAATGACGATGCACGGCTTGTGATTCCTCATCCATTGAGTAATATGTTTTGTCTTTATAGCCCATCTCATTGGGCTTGGCAGGGCATGGACGCATACAACCTCTCGTTGTAATGTGCATGCGGAGCATCCATTCATTTCGCCCCAATGCTTTTTTTCTGTCGCTATGTCAGTCAAGACTTTGGAAACGCTTCCATATTGATTTTGTGGGTCCGTTCTGGAATACGCAGTGGTTACTGGTGGTGTACGTGTACAGCAAATTTTCTTTTGTAGTCCCCATGACACCCAGCACTATTGTTATGTGTTGTCACTAGAGCTCCTCTTCACCATAAGTCTAAACGTGACGCTGAATGGTTCGTTAAAATGTTCAAAAGTCACATGGAGAAATTCCGTTCTTCCCAAACATGGGAGCAAGCGTTAAGTCTTTTCTTTCCTCCTCTCGCTCCTTGCCACATCGCCAGTAGAATTATTACCACACGGTCGTCGTCACTTTATCCTGTTTCATCTTCTGCAGCTGCTATAGAAACAGTTCATTCCGTCAGGTCAGTCATACTTTCAGCCGCAGGATGAAGTTTTCTTTAACGTTTTTGGAAACAAGCAGCATTGGGAGCATGGTGTCATCACTAGTGTCGTGGCTGTTACGTCATTCAAGGTTCTCCTCTGCTGCTTCGGCGTCACCAGAACCTGTTACGTTGTTCACATGTCAGTGAATCTGCCACAGAATGTTTGCCCACAAACCCAGCAGGACACTGGGTCCGGAACAGAGGTTTCCACCTCTGCGCCCGTTGCGGTCAGCGCCATCGAGTGTGATGCAGATCGGGATCGATGTCGCGCTGTGACCCAGACGCCCCCACAGTCGATGGTCCTGCAGCCCGATCCCATGACCGTGGAGTCGCCGTCCCAGACTGCCATCACGGCGCCAGTGGAGATCGTCTTGCAGTCAACCACACTATAGCGTCTTTGTCACTGGATATCAGTGTGCCCCTTTTGCCAGTATTCGACCTGTGTTCCCAGTCATTCGCAAGGTGGACACCGGGGTGCATACAGGGTGCTGACGTCGTCCATCGTACCACTCCATCTCCTCATATACATCTGCATTCAGCCCATCACCCCCCCTCCCCGCCCCACCACTCACCGACATTGTCACGTTGCACAGTACTACACGACGACAGAGATAAAGTTTTCTTTTTTTTTTGGTGATGGGGGAATTGGTGGGAGGGGGGGGAGAGGGGGGAGGGATGAATGTGATGTCGTCCGAAGGACGAGGTCCCATGTCAAAGTTGGTACCTCCCCGACGCAGCAAAGAATAAGAGACGTCAGCGTCGACACGCCTTTAAAATTACCTAAGGGCGTGTAGCCAATCACGCTGCTCTTTAATCATCCCCTAGGACGGCATCATCATCTTATGCAGAAGTAACAGCATGAGATGTATTAGACGTCAGAACGGCATCGAGGGTTACAAAATCAATTGTAAACTGAGATGATATGCCATACTCTATTGTATCACATGATAGAAGGCATAATGTTCAACAAAAGTAACAAATACATTGACATTTCTCTGGACAATGATTATTTCGAAGTTAAATGTTTCAAATTGTTCAAGTTTGAATAAAGAAATCTAAATAATTTGTGTATGTTGTAGCATCTGCGCGTCCCTTCGAGAAGTAGATCTAGGCTTCTTACAAGGGAACCTCCCCATCGCACCCCCCTCAGATTTAGTTATAAGTTGGCACAGTGGATAGACCTTGAAAAACTGAACACAGATCAATCGAGGAAACAGGAAGAAGTTGTGTGGAATTATGAAAAAAATTAGTAAAATATACAAACTGAGTAGTCCATGCGCAACATACGCAACATCAAGGAAAATTTGAGCCTAGGACCGCCGTGGTCCCGTGGTTAGCGTGAGTAGCTGCGGCACGAAAGGTCCTAGGTTCAAGTCATCCCTCCAGCGAAAAATCTGTCCGTTCGTTCATTGACGTCTCTCTTCACTGCAATAAGTTTAGTGTCTGTGTTTTGCGACCGCACCGCAAAACCGTGCGATTAGTAGACGAAAGGACGTGCCTCTCCAATGGGAACCGGAAACATTTGATCGCAAAGTCATAGGTCAACCGATTCCTCCACAGGAAAACATGTCTGATATACTCTATACGACTCTGGTGACTTGTACACTTAGCGAATGGGTAAAAAGGTTCATCTGCCTTGCCCGATTTAGGTTTTCTTGTGGATGTGATAATCACTCCCAAAAAAGTGATGAAAACATAAGAGTTTGTCACATAAACTGAAAATAAAAAATTAAACTTTTCGCTCGAGGGAAGACTTGAACCTAGGACCTCTCATTCCGTAGCTGCTCTTGCTATCCACGGGACCACGGCGCTGCTTCACTCCCATTGTTCTTTATGTTGCCTATATTCGCATGGACTACTCAGTTTGTATATTTTACTAATTTTTTTCATAGTTCCACACAACTTCTTCCTGATTTCTCGATTGATCTGTGTTCAGTTTTTCAAGGCCTATCCACTGCGCCAACTTATAACTAAATCTGAGGGGGATGCGATGGGGAGGTTCCCTTGTTAGAACCTACCACAGTTCTGACTCTAGTGTCTCAAGTTGTTTTTTCGTTCAGCTCAACATAATGTAACATGTCTCAGCGAACAAAAAATTGGCCAGCTCAGTTCGCACACACCGTTGAATAGTGAAGCCTTTAAAGATGGCGCAGCGATGGTGTCACGGGTTCAACAGCGCACCCACTGGCTCTACGTCACCAAAAAAGCCAGAAGCGATCATTGGGACACTAAGTTTATCTATGGACATTACACCTAAACACGGGTAAATGAAAGGTCATGACAGTGTGGCAAAATGGGGCAATCGTGTTTGGCTGTGCTCATGGACATGTGGTGTGTGAAGCTGCTGGATTCGTTGGTGTTTGAGGCGGTCTATTCCAAATGTCTAGAAACAGTGATATGAAACACGTGGCAGCAAAACAAGACGTAAGAGTTGTGACCGGGAAGATATCGTGACAAAGAGACTGAAGCCGCGTTCCACGACTTTTGAATGGAAGTAGCTTCCAAACCCAACACTAATTCTACGAGGGTGGCTTGAAAGGTTCTCAGAACGGAATAGAAAAGAAGTACTTACATCACTGAAACGTTTATTATTTTTCAATGCAGTCTTCTTGTAGATTAATGCACTCGGTCCAACGATGTTCCCTTGCCTTAATCCCATCTCGAGTTTCCCCCGGGCCTGCAAAATAGTTGTCAGCTCCGGCTATCAGTTCTTCATTTGAATTGAATCTTCGTCCACCAAGTAAAATTTTCAGGTTTGGAGGATATGAAAGTCTGACGGAGCCATATCAGGTTAACAAGGCAGGAGTGGCAACAATTCATACCTTAGTTCATGTAATTTTGCCATGGCGACTGCACACGCGTTTTTGATTCGGTGTTAAGAGTCGCGGCACCCACCTTGCAGAAAGTTTTTTCATTTCTAATTATTCAGTTAAAATGTGATATACTCTTTCAGATGACATCTGGAAAGAGTGAGCAATTTCATACACTTTCAATCGACGATCTCCATGACCATTTTGTGCATTTTAGCAATGATTTCGGGTGTAGTGACACATCTTGTCTGACAACTACGAGGATCATCATCTAAGCTCTCCCGACCAAATTCAAATTAATTTGTCCACTTCACAACAGTTCAATATGAAGGAGTAGAGTCCCCCTGTGTGTTCTGGATATCGGCATGAGTGTCTTCGCTTTCATACCTTTCTTTACGAAGTACTTTATCACTGCTCGAACGCCCGCATCTCGTGGTCGTGCGGTAGCGTTCTCGCTTCCCACGCCCGGGTTCCCAGGTTCGATTCCCGGCGGGGTCAGGGATTTTCTCTGCCTCGTGATGGCTGGGTGTTGTGTGCTGTCCTTAGGTTAGTTAGGTTTAAGTAGTTCTAAGTTCTAGGGGACTGATGACCATAGATGTTAAGTCCCATAGTGCTCAGAGCCATTTTGAACTGCTCGAATCTCGATTTTTTCATCTTCTCAAATCACTGTGCGGGAGCAACACAGCCACGTCACTGCCACAGCTCTCTTCCTAGAGCACTGACATGGCACGTATTTACAGGCAACAGTCCAATGAATATCACGTGAGCAACTCGTTGCGATAGTGCTGACCTCTCGTGGGGATTCCGAGAACTATTCAAACCAACCTCGTATACGTTGCACATGCTGCTGCGTACGATGTGATTTATTTTGTGATAATTAGGAATTTTTTCAGCCACTACGGCTTGTGGATATGCTTTTATTTCCTCAGTGATCGGTTTCAACAGAGTCTAGCTGTTATCTTCGGATTTTCTAGAAATAATATATGAAATTATGAGCTGCTATGTATATTATGATTTTTCAACACTATTAAGGTAAATACATTGTTTGTTCTCTATTAAAATCTTTCATTTGCTAACTATGCCTATCAGTAGTTAGTGCCTTCCGTAGTTTGAATCTTTTATTTAGGTGGCAGTAGTGGCGCTCGCTGTATTGCAGTAGTTCGAGTAACAAAGATTTTTGTGAGGTAAGTGATTTGTGAAAGGTATAGGTTAATGTTAGTCAGGGCCATTGTTTTGTAGGGATTATTGAAAGTCAGATTGCGTTGCGCTAAAAATATTGTGTGTCAGTTTAAGCACAGTCTTGTATAATTTTTCTAAGGGGATGTTTCAAAGTACATGAAGCGCCTAACCATAACGGGAGTACCATTTATAAAACAAATATGCTACATAGGTTTGTCAAATACACAAAGCATCTGCTCTGTTTTATGTACTTCACAAACCAATGCGGCTCCTTTGTTTTATAAATGAAGTGTGCTCTCTCTATGGTTTTTTTTCCATTCATGCACTTTAATATTTCCAGAATATTTCCAGGAAATAGAAATATTTCAATATGCAGTTTTGGTTGCAAAAACTCTTATAAATGACAGACAGGAATTCCTGCTGACAGTGAATAAGATCCATCGCAGCCTGTTACCGAAAGAACATTTCGACGGGAACTGCATGCTGTGAACTTTTGGAGTTGGTCACCTCGTAAGAGGCCATCGTTCACACGGGTATATAACGATGACAAAAGCAAAGTTTATTGTGCTGTAACAATATGTGACTCATTTCCTTAACGCTCGCCCACCCGGTTGCATCTCGACTCGCCTACAGAATCAACCGTCTTGAACCCCATAAGAAATTTGTGCGACATGTTGGAACAGCTGGTTAAACGCCGACATCAGCGTCCCCGTAATTAGCTGGAATTGTGCGATGAAATCCTCATCTTAACCTTGATGCGGCGTACCTTCACAATCTTGTGGACTCACTTCATAATCGAATCGAGACATTTATGATCATGTGTGGAATTATACGGTATTAAACAATTCTTGTAATGATTTCTCTGTGGGTGACTAACTTTTTGTGCGGTGAGCTTACGAGAGACTAGAGGTAAACCCCACATTCGGCTGAAGGAACGCGAAGGCACAATTAATCAATCTGCTCATGGACTGTGCGGCTGGTCACGGCGGAGGTTGGTGTCCTCCCTCGGGCATGGGTGTGTGTGTGTTTGTCCTTAGGATGATTTAGGTTAAGTACTGTGTACGCTTAGGGACCGATGACCTTAACAGTCAAGTCCCATACGATTTCACACACATTTGCACATTTCAACAATAAATCTTCGTTCGATAGGCACAAACAGTATGAAGCGAAAGACGAAATATAAAACAACACTTGGAAGTAATCAGTGTAGCCCTAAAGAGTCATCTGCAGGAATTTGAAATTTCCGCGCACGACTTTCACCAGATCGACTACTCAATGAACAAAACGATTTTCAGATGCAAACCTTTCATGGACTTCACAAATACGCTTTTAATTCATCTTCGTAACTATTTTGCTTTGGGACAACGACTTTATCATTTTGATGTATCAATTTGTAGGTCAACACTTCATAACGTGCTTGTTTCACTGATATTAAAAAGAAAAAGGAATCTTGCGCGTACGATTAACGTACACTACTGGCCATTTAAATTGCTACAATAAGAAGAAATACAGATGATAAACGGGTATTCATTGGACAAATATATTATACTAGAACTGACATACGATTACATTTTCACATTTTCACCCACAGATTCCATATTCTGCTATTAGTTATTGGATCTCGACCAACGCGAGGAGCAATGTCGCAATATGATAAACTGCAATCGCGATAGACTACAATCCGACCTTTATCAAAGTCAGAAACGTGATGGTACGCATTTCTCCTCCTTACACGAGGCATCACAACAACGTTTCACCAGGCAACGCCGGTCAACAGCTGTTTGTGTATGAGAAATCGGTTGGAAACTTTCCTCATGTCAGCATGTTGTAGGTGTCGTCACCGCCGCCAACCTTGTGTGAATGCTCTGAAAAGCTAATTATTTGCATATCACAGCATCTTCTTCCTGTCGGTTAAATTTCGCGTCTGTAGCACGTCATCTTCGTGGTGTAGCAGGTTTAATGGCCAGTAGTGTATTTTGAAATTTCATTTTTAACATTAGTGGAAAATGTTACGAGAACACGGCCACCAAATCTCCTCATTCTCTTCAGTTATAGATTAAACGGTATTCGTTTTAGTTGGCTAGCATGAAGAGAAAGCGGGAATATTTTTGTGACGGTAGCAGCGATGGGGATATGTGTAATCAGCAATTGTTCGTTTGTTACTAACAGGGTGATGTGAGATCATGGGAAGAAATTTCAGCACCAGTTCTTTCTTCCTTTTAAAAGAATCGGTCTTCCTGAGATGAATTTTGAATAACCGCAAGTTCTTTTACCTATCATGCACTATGCCTTTAGGATTTCAGCAATTGCTGCCGATCAACAGTATCACCGTATTAACAATTTAGAACTTGGTTTGTTGCTCAACATTATGCCGCTGTGAAAACGTCTGAAATCCATATTAGGTCAAGGAATAATAATAACAATAATAATAACAATAATATCGTGAAAAGGTATTTTAGTTTTACTCAGGTATAATTAAAGTTAAATAGGGATTAAATACAATCATCTTCTGCTCTCCGTGCCGACAGGAAACAGGCTAGACCGTAAAAGATACATGAAAATTATCGTGAACTGTCTCGATCCGAAGAAGTTTCTTTTTTTTTATGAGGCTATCGGTTTCGGTCTGTTTTAGACCTTCTTCAGACCGCTCACCATGATGGTAGACGGTGGCTGTGAATGGAGCAGACGTACGACTTCACGAACGCTAACTGCTCGTAGCGTTACTGTTCTGGAATCGTAGCGCCTGCTCTATTCACAGCCACCGTCTCCCATCATGGTGTGATGGTTTCTTGCTGTTGTGACTGTTCATGGTGATTTTTAAGTAATAAAATAACCGCTGTACTCCAAGAGAAATGTTCTCAAAAATTAAAAATGGATGAAGCTGAGCCAGTCGCAGCTAATGTCTAAAGACAAAAACATAACGAAAAGTTTACGCAGACTTTGCAATTTCTTACATTATTTCAGATCTTGCGAGGCTGTGGATTATCTTTCACAATGTTCTATTACAGCATACGTACGTCTTATCGACGTGAAAGCAAGCTAGTGAGCCCCTTCTCAGTGCAATCTAAACGTTGCATCATATAGCAGATATAGTGCTGCGCGTTGTTACATAACAAACCTTACAAGTCTACCGAATATGGTACCGTACGGCTTAAAATAAATATGGTCCGAGAAATACTTTTAAATTTTATGTCACCTATTCTGTAATTCAATCTGACATTAAGTATTTGTTCAGTCGTTTCCTAAGTTTCTCTATAGCTTTTAAACATTTTGTTAGTCCTCTTTGTAACCTAAGTCTCATAGAAGCACTTTTTTGTTTCTGAGTTTCATACTTAGAGTATGATAATTTGAGGAAAAAACAATAAATTGAAAAAATTTCCACATGAACTCTAAAGATAAGTACTTTAATATATGCATATTTCAGTACCTTTAACAAACTGATTCGAATCCTATCCAGAATATTTCACGATCACGGCGTGAGGTCCCGCTAATGAACGGAAACTTACCTCTGCTACGCTGCCTCGTAAATGGCCCAGCTCCGTCAAAGCACATTCCGCCTGCGCAGCCAGCCGTGGCCCTCTTTGAACGGATATTCCCGCGTCCTTTATGACCTGAACAGACGTAATTCACAGTCGCTGACATCTGTGGAAATTCGTGCCGCTGTGCGAGGCGCCGCTGCAAAGCGTCTACTGCGCTGGATTCCAGAGACCGGCGTCAACGCATTTACAACGCAGGACCTCGTCTGCTCTGCACAATTTGGAGCCTCCTAAACAGTCCACTGTTGGGGGTTTTACTCCGTTCAGTAGACAAGAATTGGTAACTGTTACAAATTAATTTATGATTTGGCGGTGCGGTTTTGTTAACAAAATGCAATACGAGCTGCGTTCTTTATGAATTACAATCATATATGAGATGTAAGTCAGTGATTGTAATGGGGAAAAGGGATGTCAAATTCTGCATCGAAAATCCATAGTTGCACTTTCAACAATTTTATTAAATCGATCTAAATACAGACAGGCTTCATCTATGGATACAGAAAGACTGAGTCTACATCTGCATCCACGGAAGTTGGACAAAAGTACAGAAAAACCGCCAGAAATGCATGCTTGAATGTACAGCGTGATTCAAAAGTAACTGTACACACTTCGTGTGTGTAATGTATGTATCGAAATAAGAGTAACATGTTAAATGAAGTTTTGCCTGAAAATGCTTCACTTCAGAGCTATGCAGCAGAGTACGGATGACAAGTGCAATTCAAAAAACAAAAAATTAATTACTCTAAGAAAGAAACGACATGGAAGGACCCGAGATTCAACACAACTATGTATTCCACATTTACCCCAGAACATGTTCCAAATGATGTCCACGTAGACGAATGCAGTGACGTGCTCGGCGTATTATGACTCTCAGAATGTTGCAGGCTCCGTTGATATCATTCAGAACAGCTGCATAGCCATTTTCACTTCACTGCTATAGTTGTGCTGCATTCACAGTTGCAACACCGTACGTAAGCCCCTTAGACAGTTCCATATGTAGAAGTCCAGGGGTCAAGACCCGGAAGTCTGGCGGGCCAAGCAATTGGTCCTGCACGACCTATCCCCTTACCGGAATAAGCAACATTAAGATAATCACTCGCCTCCCAAATGAAATGTGTAGGACCCTGTTCATACATAAACCATGGGTTGGGTCGTGTTGCGAGTGGGACCATCATGCCGCGTGGGATTAGCCGAGCGGTCTTGGCAGTAAGCTTAGGGACTGATGACCTCAGCAGTTAAGTCCCATAAGATTTCACACACATTTGAACATTTTGATTTTGGGACATCATGAAGCAGATTAGCCAATTCATATTCTCCAAACTGTCGATGCAATCTGCCAGTCAGGCGCTGTGGTCCGAGCAACTAATTTTCCACTATACCACACCAAAGGTTCAGTGCAAAACGATGCTGATAACCTCATACTGTAGTTACGCGAGGATTATCATATACCCACACGTGCATGTTATGAGCGTTCACAACACCCACCCCGTTCGAGTGAAGAAGCTGTCATCTGCAAACAGTACCCGACGACGGAACAGTGGATCAGCAGGATGGCGCTCGAGCCACCTCTGCCAGTAGCTCTGTAGGGTAGTCAAAATTGGTTCAAATGGCTCTGAGCACTATGCGACTTAACTTCTGAGGTCATCAGTCGCCTAGAACTTAGAACTAATTAAACCTAACTAACCTAAGGACACCACACACATCCATGCCCGAGGCAGGATTCGAACCTGCGACTGGAGCGGTCGCTCGGCTCCAGACTGTAGCGCCGAGAACCGCACGGCCACTCCGGCCGGCAAGGGTAGTCTACAAGTGTCAGTTCCTGTGCATTCTGCAGTTGAAATGTGTGCCTTACAGATGACTGAGGAATCCACATAGTGGCACATATACGGCGGGTACTTATGGTCGGATCCTCATCTACCATTTCCAGGATATTCTGAACAATCACTTCATTCAGTTGAGGCAGACCTAATCGTGGCGCACCACTAATTCCCTATTCCCTTAAACAACAGTTCACTGCTGTAAAAGTCTGATGATTTTGTACTCTTCTGTTAGGAAAAAATTCATGTACTGTCATTTTGCTGCTCGTGAATTGCCTTGTGCTGCGCCGTTGATGAGGTGCGTATGCACGCACTCACCGTTTGAGTACGCCGTCGTAAAGTGCACAACGACTGCAGTCTATCAACTAACGAAGAAATGAATGTTCGTCGTACGTATGGTGCCGCTACACTACTACTATAAAGTACAATGAGCCACACCAAAGTCACGTAGACAACGGCGTATCATTCCACATTCAACGAAGCGGTGTAGGTAATGTTGCTTGACTGTTAGCACCGAAAACCCTACGTAAACGCAGTTTCTCTCGGACGTTAAGAGAAGGCAGTCGGCCACTGCGTTGTCCGTGGTAAGAGGTAATGCCTGAAATTTATTACTTTCGGCACACACTAACACTGTGGATTTCCGAATATTCAATTCCCTAACTATTTTCGAAATAGAATGCCCCATGCTAGCTCCAGCAATAATTCCGCTTTCGGAGTCTGTTATTCCTGTCGTGCGATCGTAATCACGGAAGTCCTTTCACATGACACCTGAGTTCAAATGACAGCTCCGTCAACGCACGCCCTAGTATACCTAGTGAAAGCGATACGACCACCATCTCAGTAGGTGCACGTCACTATACCATAATTTTTGTCGCCTTAGTGTGCAGTGCAGGCTAGGAATGGGGTCCTAGCCCCCCAACTTTGAAATCGGCGGCGATCTGTCCCAAAGTAGATCGTAGACCGGCCCGTGTGGCTCTGCAGAGGCGACTTTACATTTATATGTGCAGCGCCTCTGATTCACTTCTCTGGAGTATATGCACATGGAAAACTTTTTTTCCAATACCGCATGTCCACCACATACATTGTTGACCTTGAATTTATTTTTTTTTAATTTTTTAATGTGTGTGAAATCTTATGGGACTTAACTGCTAAGGTCATCAGTCCCTAAGCTTACACACTACTTAACTTAAATTATTCTAAGGACACACACACACACACCCATGCCCGAGGGAGGACTCGAACCTCCGCCGGAATCAGCCACACAGTCCATGACTGCAGCGCCTCAGACCGCTCGGCTAATCCCGCGCGGCCCTTGAAATTCTGTGTAATGTCCGATACGTTATGGCCCTCGCGTCTTTTGTCATCATTCCATGTTCAAGTTTGATTAAATCATGCTGCCGTGTTCACCAATGAAGTCTCAGATATTTGGATGCCACAGATGGTACATCTGCAGATGGGACAAGCCCTCCCACTAATTTTGGCCACCAAGTTAATGATTATGTAAACGTCTTCAAATTTGCGATGCATGAATTTTAAAATTCGTGTGGGTAACCAAACTTTCAGAAAACATAAACTGTGATATACCGAGAATTTGTGAACAACCTTGAGATGTCTAAATTAATTATCTCTGACTTCAGCTTGGTAAGGAAGTTAGGGACAATTCAGACGGCCATTTTATGTCATTTTAACAGTTTAATACTGCCCACCACGAATTCCTCTCCTGTACCAACCTTTTCATTTTAGAATGGCACTTATGCCGTACATCCTCTATTATTACTTGGCTGTATTCCACTCTCTATCTCCCTTTGCAGTTTCTCTACAGCTTCCTCTAGCTTCTTCTTGTACGTGTTCTTTCCCATGTTCCTTTCTTACCCGAGTCTGCTGAGAACCCACTCTTTCCTTATCACTACAACAAACATTCAACACTCTTTTGTAGCTCCAGGTCTCAAATTTTTCGATTCTCTTCTGTTCCGGATTTCCACAGTTGTACTCCAAAGGAACTTTCTAAGAAATCTCTTTCTCAAGTTGATGCCCATGTTTCATACCAATAGTCTTCTCTTAGTCAGTAATGTCCTCTCTGCTTGTGGTAGTCTGTGTTTACTTCCTCGATGCGCGGACTAGCCGCGCTGTCTGTGAGCGCCTTGTCACGGTCCGTGCAGCTCCTCCCGTTAGAGGTTCGAGTCCTTCCTTGGGCATGGGTGTGTGTTGTCCATAGCGTAAGTTAGTTTAAGTTATACGAAGTAGTGTGTAAGACACCGATGACCTCAGCAGTTTGGCCCCGTAAGACCTTACCGCAAATTTCCAAATTTATCCTCCTTGTTTCTGTCCGTCACATGTTGTTTTACACCCATGATACCACAATTCTCTAGCTCCTCGTAATTCGTGATCACTGATTTTGATGTTGAGCTTCATGCTATCCACATTTTTTGCTACTTCTCATTCCTTTTGTCTTTCTTCAGTTTAATTTCAGCCTACACTGAAGCGCCAAACAAACTGGTATAACCATGCGTATTAAAATACCTCTGTATTTGTAAACAGGCAGAGTACGGCGTTGCTGTCGGCAACGCCTATATAAGACAACAAGTGTCAGGCGCACTTGTTAGATCGGTTACTGCCATCAAGATTTAAGTGTGTTAAGACGTGGTGTTACAGTCGACGCAGGAGCGACGGGCGCAGCGTCTACGAGGTAGCGATGGAGGGGGTTTTCCGGTGCGACCATTTCACGAGTGTACCGTGAACATCACTAATCCAGCAAAACATCAATTCTCCGACATCGCTGAGGACGGAAAAATATCCTGTAAGAACGGGACCATCGTCGACTGAACATAATCGTTCAACGTGACGGAAGTGCCGCCCATCCGCATATAGCTGCAGATTTCATTGCCGAGCCCTCAACAAGTAACAACGCTTCTTCGATCTGCAGACTGAATGGGCTTCCGGAGCCGTTGGCCCACTCATGTAACCTTGTTGACTACACGAAACAAAGCTTCACGTCTCGCCCGGGCCCGTTAACCTCGACATTGGACAGTTGATGACTGGAAACACGCTGCCTGGTCGGACGAGTCACGTTTCAAATGGAATTGAGCAGATGGATTTATACTGGTATGAATCCATGAACCCCGCAGTAGGAGCTATTCAAGCTGGTGGAGGCTCTTTAATGGTGTGGGGAGTGTGCAGTTGGAGGTATGTGGGACCCCTCATACGGCTCTGACACGTGACATGTACGTAAGCATCCTGTCTGATCACCTGCATCCATTCATGTCCATTGTACATTCCCACGGACTTTGGGTATTCCAGCATGACAGTGCGACACCCCACAGAGGCAGAATTGCTACAGAGTGGCTCCAGGAACCCTCTTCTGAGTTTAAACATTTCCGCTGGCCGCCAAACTCCCTAGGCATGAACTTTATTGACCATATCTGGGGCGCCTTGCAACGTGCTGTACAGAAACCTCTACCGCCTCGTTGTCTTACGGATTTATGGACAGCCCTGCAGGATTGATGGCGTTAGTTCCCTCCAGCACTACTCAGACATTAGCCGGGCCAAAGCAACGTCGTGATGGGGAACTTATGGGGCCCATACACGATATTAGGCATGGTACCTCTATCTTTGGCTCTTCAGTGTATGTTCTTTATTCAATAGACTGTTCCCACCATTCAACAGAGCTTCTAATTATTCTCCACCTCCGCTGATAGCAAAGTCAATAGCAAATCTTATCACTGACATTCTTTCACCCATGATTTTACTCCCGCTTTTCACGTTTTCTTTTATTTCCGTCATTGCTTCTTCGACCTGTAGACTGAATGATACCGGGGAACGTCCCTATTCCTGTCATACCTTTTTAAGCCGATCACTTCGTTCTTAGACTTGTCGTTCCTTCTTCTCTCTTGTAAATATTGTCTATTACCTGTCTTTTCCTACAGTTAATCTAATTACATCACCAATAAAGTTACACTCCTGGAAATGGAAAAAAGAACACATTGACACCGGTGTGTCAGACCCACCATACTTGCTCCGGACACTGCGAGAGGGCTGTACAAGCAATGATCAAACGCACGGCACAGCGGACACACCAGGAACCGCGGTGTTGGCCGTCGAATGGCGCTAGCTGCGCAGCATTTGTGCACCGCCGCCGTCAGTGTCAGCCAGTTTGCCGTGGCATACGGAGCTCCATCGCAGTCTTTAACACTGGTAGCATGCCGCGACAGCGTGGACGTGAACCGTATGTGCAGTTGACGGACTTTGAGCGAGGGCGTATAGTGGGCATGCGGGAGGCCGGGTGGACTACCGCCGAATTGCTCAACACGTCGGGCGTGAGGTCTCCACAGTACATCGATGTTGTCGCCAGTGGTCGGCGGAAGGTGCACGTGCCCGTCGACCTGGGACCGGACCGCAGCGACGCACGGATGCACGCCAAGACCGTAGGATCCTACGCAGTGCCGTAGGCGACCGCACCGCCACTTCCCAGCAAATTAGGGACACTGTTGCTCCTGGGGTATCGGCGAGGACCATTCGCAACCGTCTCCATGAAGCTGGGCTACGGTCCCGCACACCGTTAGGCCGTCTTCCGCTCACGCCCCAACATCGTGCAGCCGCCTCCAGTGGTGTCGCGACAGGCGTGAATGGAGGGACGAATGGAGACGTGTCGTCTTCAGCGATGAGAGTCGCTTCTGCCTTGGTGCCAATGATGGTCGTATGCGTGTTTGGCGCCGTGCAGGTGAGCGCCACAATCAGGACTGCATACGACCGAGGCACACAGGGCCAACACCCGGCATCATGGTGTGGGGAGCGATCTCCTACACTGGCCGTACACCACTGGTGATCGTCGAGGGGGCACTGAATAGTGCACGGTACATCCAAACCGTCATCGAACCCATCGTTCTACCATTCCTAGACCGGCAAGGGAACTTGCTGTTCCAACAGGACAATGCACGTCCGCATGTATCCCGTGCCACCCAACGTGCTCTAGAAAGTGTAAGTCAACTACCCTGGCCAGCAAGATCTCCGGATCTGTCCCCCATTGAGCATGTTTGGGACTGGATGAAGCGTCGTCTCACGCGGTCTGCACGTCCAGCACGAACGCTGGTCCAACTGAGGCGCCAGGTGGAAATGGCATGGCAAGCCGTTCCACAGGACTACATCCAGCATCTCTACGAGCGTCTCCATGGGAGAATAGCAGCCTGCATTGCTGCGAAAGGTGGATATACACTGTACTAGTGCCGACATTGTGCATGCTCTGTTGCCTGTGTCTATGTGCCTGTGGTTCTGTCAGTGTGATCATGTGATGTATCTGACCCCAGGAATGTGTCAATAAGGTTTCCCCTTCCTGGGACAATTAATTCACGGTATTCTTATTTCATTTCCCAGGAGTGTATATGCATGTTCCGTCTAAAATCGCTCTGACGGCGTGCTGCTAATGTTTGACTGATACATGTGAAATCATACACCACGGGGCATGAGCGAAAGTTGCTGCAAACGAGAGAGGTACTGATTCTGAACAGAAATCGCAAACACGCTTACATCCATGACACAACATTTGCTACTGCGGTGCTTGGGCTGAATTACAATGTCATTATAGCGAACTGGTCCAGGATCAGTAACTATTAAAAAAATCATGTGGTACTAATATTACAGTATGTGTTGTTTTGACTCGAAACTGATACACAGAACTAGTACATCGGTCAGCACCAGATTACGATTTCTAATGTAACATGGAGGATGGAACTTTTCGAAACGGCTGCCACGTTGATACGATATCTAACTGGCAAATCATCAAATATAAAACTACTCACCTACGTAATAGAGAGAGGAAGAAAGAAGACATACAAGGAAACTCTTCTGAGTTTAAAATTTCTGCTGGCCACCAATGTCCCCAGACAGTCAACCCTGCAGGATTGATCATGTCAGTTCCCTCCAGCACTGCTCAGACATTAGTCGAGTCCATGCGACGTCGTGTTGCGGAACTTCTGGGTGCTCGCGGTGGCCCCTACACGATATTAGTCACGTGAGCCTCTTTCTTTGCCGATTCAGTGTATGTTCTTTATTCAACAGACAGTTCACACCATTCAACAGAACCTCTACTTATTCTCCACCTTAACCTCATACTTTAAGGAGAAGAAAGTACAGTTGTAAGTAATTGAGCCCGCTCGAAAATTTTGGCAACATTTCTGATCGTACGCAGTTATGACCTGCTTTTAAACTTTCGCGTGTGCCGTGGGCCACTCACTCCGCCCCACTGCAGCCATCTAACGCCCGTGGACGAAGTACTGTACATTGGCGTGAAAAACCAGTGCACTCCTACTCACGGGATGGTAAAGGTGAAGAAAGAAAAGGGGAAAATAGGCCATATTAGCCAAGCGTGTTTTGATTTTTTCGAGGAACGATGTCATTTAGCATGAAAAAATTTAAATAACGTGAGTTTCATGCACATAAATAATGTGCAACAAAATTGATGGATTACTTTCTCGAAACCCAGTAATTCACTCCCATTCAGGACTCTTATATTTCAAATTTGGCTCGAAGATATCTACAAAATTCCTCTGTAATGGTGCAAACCCGTAGCGTCCTGTGACGTCACCCTCGGGCTCAGCGACGCTTCGGACATAAAGTGTCACAAACGGAGAAAAAAAGAAAAAAAAAAGACAGGGCTGTAAGGTGGGTAAATGATGCTCCATTAGCACTAAGTTTCACCACAATTCTGCCCAGCGCCACCATGCGAGCGTCGTACGATGAGTACGTCGTAATACCCAGTATTTTACCTCTCCTTATGACGTCTCTGAAATGGAGGTCAGAACCGCGTTATCCGGCGTTGACATCACTCTGGGTGGCTGAGGGTGGCTGAGGGACACATGTCAGACACACCGCCGCCCATAATATAGGCAAAAGCGCCTCAGGAGGCTACGTAAAGTGCGTCAATGAAAGCAATCTTCGCTTGGAGCACCTACTCCCACACATTTCACGGTCGAAAACGAAGTAGGCTGTTTGATGAGCAACAGGACGACATTAATGATAACACTCGACATTGCTGCCGCCCCTTCGGCTTTTCAAACCTACTCTAAGCACATCGTGGTGCTGCAGCCCTACTGACCCATTTCGAATGATGTTCAACTGTAATTTTTGCTCCGATATAAAGCGTGGAATCACTAGACCGTTGTAAACGATTCGAAGATATCAGAACGTGATCCTACGCAGATATACGTTTTTATTGTTTTTCATCCCTCCTTTTCCGCACCCTATCATGGCGTGATCAAAGGGGGGCGGGAGGGGATGTGCAACATTAAGGAGTAAATGAATAGAACGGCAAAAGGATCCCTCTAAGTCCCCCCAGTTTGGCAACACCCTCGGTACCACCTATGCATCTTAATTGCCCACGTTACATACAGTGTGTGTAACAATTATTGAACTACATGAAAAAACCGTAAATTAGTTACATTCTACGGCTTTCACACACTTTATTCAACATGTAAATGTCACTGTCGGTATTGGGGTTTAGGTTATGAGAAGATCGATTTACCTGCTAGCATTGGCGACCGAGGTCTACGAGAAAGACTTGCCCTGGCGCGTGCATCACGTAGGTAGGCCTGAGCTCGCTCGCTCGCTCAGCTCAGTAGACAACATGCGTTTCTAAATCTGTTAACTCGCAGTTGAGCCTGTATGTACTAACGAGAAGTGCATCTTCTCCCGAAATCTGCTAGTGTGAAGTTTTACTGATTAACAGAACTACAACCAAATTTAAGATCAGTACTCGATATAAACGTTACGACAACTTCTTTATAGCATTTAGTCTCTTCTGCTTAAAAGTCCTCATTTCATGCAAGACGTGGGGCCTTAAGCAACTAACAATTATTTTGGTATGTTTTTATTTCATTCTACCGCAGTACAGCCATAACAGATTATAAGTAGGCCTACCAAACTTCCAATCATTGTAGGACTAATAACGGTGAGACTCCATGATAGCGGATTCCAGTAGAATATGCAGTTCTCGTTTGTACGTACATACCTAGTTACGAGTGAACAGGTGTAGAAACGTAGTTCGTCTGCTGAGCTGAGAGAGCGAGCAAGGGCAAGCCTACTTTCGTGACATAAGCGCCGCGGCCTGTCTTTCTCGTAGGCCTCGTAGCCGACGACGTGACACCGACGAATAACGAAATTCTACACGACCCGCTGCAGTGCCGGAACATCGATGTAGTCAATGTCCTCCTGAATGGCTGTTCTCATATCAGAAATGGTTTCGAGGTTATTGCTGTATACCAGGTCTTTAATATAGCCCCACAAAAACGAGTCGCATGTGTTCAAACCCTGAGAATTTGGCAGCCAACCGAAGTTCATGCCAGTGGCCTCTGGGAACCCCTCAGACATAATGCGGTCTCCAAAGTGCTCCTCCAGACATGAAACACATCCCTACTTCGACTAGGTCGAGCTGCGTGTTGCATGAACCACATCTTGTCGAAATCAGGGTCACTTTGGATAATGGGAATGAAATCATCTTCCAAAACCTTCATGTACCTTTCGATAGTCATCGTGCCATCAAGGAATATCGCATCGATTATTCCGTGATTGGACATTGCACACCACACAGTCACTCGTTGAGGGTGAAGAAACTTCTCGATCGTGAAACGGAGATTCCCAGTCCCCCAAATGTGCCAATTTTTCTTACTGACAATCCCATCGAAATGAAAGTTGCTTCGTCGTTAAACCAATACTAAAACGCAAACTAAATCTCGTCATGCTCCACTGCAGCCAACAGTGTAGTTTTAACATCCTAACGCAAAACCTTCAGAACTTATGACGATTTTGTTTCATGTAGCTCAATAATTTTCACCCTGTGCGTCCCTGTCAGAAGCTGCGACACACATTCTGCTACCAGCTGCGCTTCAGCCTGAAGGTAGGAAAACACCAGCTCAGGTTTGTCGCAGGGGTTGCCTAACCCTTAGGTGCTAAGGTACCCACGAGGATGATTACGTATCGCAGTTTCTGGCAGGTACATATGCTGTGCTCAACTTAGAAGCGTAGATGACAGCGAAGGTGTTGCCGAACTTGAGGAGAACGTAGACGAACCTTTTGCCATTTTATTCACGTACATCTTAGTGCTGCTCCCCTACGTGGCCAAGCCATAAGAAGACAGGAAATAGGAGTTATGAGAAAGCATATAGCACTTTGCTGCTTCGAAACACTTTCAGATTTCTTCGAACTGCTTTTAACAGTCACTAGTGATTACAAGCTGTACAGGACAAAATTTGCGGTCGACCTACATTCCGAAGGGGTCACATCACATTCAGTGGGTTTGCAGCTCCACAGTGTCCTTGGTGTAAGGCTGAAATGCTCAGTGGGTGGCAGCTCGTGTCGAATATTGTCAAGAACATCATCCCATTGCTCATTGCACTGTGAACACTCGTTTTTGGGTTCTAAATGTGTGGGAATCGACGCCCCAAGCGAAGGGGTGATTCTAACGGCGCCCTTTGTGCAACCTCATCAGGCCTTTTTGTGTCAATTCAGAACGGCAGTGGGTCTAAAATATTTTCCATGACTACCGTGTGTTTTAAACGCTGGTTTGCGCTGTTCTGCCTCCATCACAGAGGCGTCGAAAGGGTGTTTGCAACGTGGCTAACAGGAGGTGTGGCAGACTTTCCGTCGTGTATGGTGGCGCTGGACAGAACTACAGCTCACATGAACTTCTGGACTGTGGCCTTTTTTTTCATGGGTCAACACTTTACCTTTTGAAGCGTCGGCGAGCCCCACGGTGACGTGTCTCAAGGAGGCATGCCTTTGCACCATTACAGAGAATGGTTGTAGGCACTTTTCAGCCAAATTTATAGCTTATGCTTCCCAATGGGAGATAATTCGTAAATGAGGTGCTTTAATTTTGTTGCGCAGTGTAAGTTCAAAATTATTCTAACAATAGTCTAGTATTGATATTCTGCAACTATGTATATACTCCTCAAAATCTAAACGAATGAAGGTAAGCATCTGACGAATTATTATGAAATGAAAGTAATCACTTTCAATTTACAATTTAATGATAACAATCACGCTGAGGAACTTCGCATCCCCCTTCATTTAAACAGAGCCAGCTTTAAAAACCAAGTAAAATAACGCTCAACACCTACTTTAATATAAAATAGCGGTACGCTACTTCTTTAATAACATACTGATTCGTTCTATTCATTTACAGTGCATTTGTGAATCGCAATAGCAAAATGTTCAAAGCAAAGATATTTGTGGCACCAACTACAGCTTATAATCCTCTTTCTTTGACACAATGAACGAAACATGTTACGCCGGCCGCGGTGGCCGAGCGGTTCTAGGCGCTCAGTCCGGAACCGCGCGACTGCTACGGTCGCAGGTTCGAATCCTGCCTCGGGCATGGATGTCTGTGATGTCCTTAGATTAGTTAGGTTTAAGTAGTTCTAAGTTCTAGGGGACTAATGACCTCAGACGTTGAGTCCCATAGTGCTCAGAGCCATTTGAACCATTTTCTAAACATGTTACTAACCTGAAATCAGTATTTCGAAAACCACTTACTCACTGTACGGTACTTAGCGCTCTGACATTAAGCAGCTGCCATGGGTCGGAGCGAGTGATAACTGGTACTCACCCATATCTACTAAAATCTGTGCGTTCTGACTTTTGTAATTGAGTACTATTATAATTACGGCCCAAATTTCGAGCGAGATTTTGTGGGGTTGATATCTTCCAAGGGTGAATTTTTCTCTTTAAATTTCATCATGTTAGTGATGTTTCTTTGGTAGAATAATAAGTATCCTGATTACTGCTTGTAACATACTCTGTATATTCATCAACCAATGATTTCAATCTACTTCGCTTATGGTTATAAAAGAATGGAGGAGTTTTAACAGAGGAAAGTCCACTTTAGTTTCCATTCATAAGGAGATGAAAGGGATGAGAATTAAATTTAGGGCCATGCATCATATACACCGACTGCCAAAAAGGTTATGTTATTGCTATTACTCATACCCAAGAATTAGGGAATATTGAAAAAGAATGATGAAGCAATTGTATGGATTAGATGATTAAGAAACACGTTACATGAATAAGTGGTCCTATGGGAACAAGAAAGTAATTTCCTGCGACGACACAAGATATACTTGTTACAAGTAGACGAAACATTCAATAGATTGGTGTGAACAACTGACAATGTCATTAAGTCTCATATTTCAAGTGTTCGGTGTCTGACAAACGGTAACAGTCAGCGACGTTATTGAGAGACAAAATACTTTTCAAAGGCTTCCGGAACAGAAATAATACAGTCTAACTTATTAGTATTAATACACTGGATATATGTCTCGTCGTGTAGTTTGGTGAGGAGTACGTTTATCAAAGAAAATGTTAAAATAACAGTGTATGCTGAATATTTACACTGGGCACGAGGAGCTTTGGATGAGAGACCATTTCATTGCATTTATTTTTATTTCTTTTATTTACTGTTTTTTTTTATTTCACGTGGCGATAAGGCAGAAAAAGTGTGCCGTTGCGAACAGCCATCAGGGCAGCGCAGGCGGATTTTTTGGGGCTTCGTTTATTTTATACGCGGAACCCGGCAATTAAAAGCGTTCTGCGGATTCACATAGCAGCATTTCCAGTTACCAGAGGGGACGGTTCTAACACAGAGATACCTCTCTAGAGCTATTTTCATTCAGTCATACAATCAACGAAGCTACGCTATTAACGTAGTGTTTAACAAGGAACTGTGCTGCAGCGTACTGTTGACGAGAATTTGCAGGCACCCATTGACGTCAGAGCTATTGTATAAATGAAGGAAAATGTTGTATTAAACACTAAGAAATGAAATTGAGTGTGAAAATCACAGATATCGTAGCTGACTCAAACAATATGCAAGAGAGGAAGAGGAAATGTGAAAGTTTCCAACCGATTTCTCATACACAAAGAGTAGTTGACCGGCGTTGCTTGGTGAAACGTTGTTGTGATGACTCGTGTAAAGAGGAGAAATGCGTACCATCACTTTTCCGGCTTGGATAAAGGTCGGATTATAGCCTATCGCGATTGCGGTTTATCGTATCTCGACACTGCTGCTCGCGTTGGTAGAGATCCAATGACTGTTAGCAGAATTTGGAATCGGTGGGTTCAGGAGGGTAATACGGAATGCCGTGCTGGATCCCAACGGCCTCGTTTCACTAGCAGTCGAGATGACAGGCATCTTGTCCGCGTGGCTGTAACGGATCGTGCAGCCACGTCTCGATCCATGAGTCAACAGATGGGGACGTTTGCAAGACAACAACCATCTGCACGAACAGTTCGACAACGTTTGCAGCAGCATGGACTATCAGTTCGGAGACGATGGCTGTGATTATCCTTGACGCTGCATCACAGACAGTAGTGCCTGCGATGGTGTACTCAACGACGAACCTAGGTGCACGAATGGCAATACGTCATTTTTTCGGATGAATGCAGGTTCTGTTTACAACATCATGATGGTCGCATCCGTGTTTGGAAACATCGCGGTGAACGCACATTGGAAGCGTGTATTCCTCATCGCCATACTGGCGTATTACCCGGCTTGATTGTATGGGGTGCCATTGGTTACACGTCTCGGTCACCTTTTGTTCGCACTGACGTCACTTTGAACAGTGGACCTTACATTTCAGATGTGTTACGACCCGTGGCTCTACCTTTCATTCGATCCCTGCGAAACCCTACATTTCAGCTGGGTAATGCACGACCGCATGTTGCATGTCCTGTACGGGCCTTTCTGGATACAGAAAATGTTCGACTGCTGCCATAGCAAGCGCATTCTCCAGATCTCTCACCAATTTCAAACGTCTGGTCAATGGTGGCCGAGCAGCTGGCTCGTCACAATCAGTCACTGCTCTTGACGAACAGTGGTATCGTGTTGAAGGTGCATGGGCAGTGGTACATAAACACGCCATCCAAGCTCTGTTTGACACATGCCCAGGCGTATCAAGGCCGTTATTGCGGCCAGAGGTGGTTGTTCTGGGTACTGACTTCTCAGGATCCATGCATCCAAATTGCGTGAAAATGTAATCACATGTCAGTTGTAGTATAATATATTTGTCCAATGATTACCCGATTGTCATCGCATTTCTTTTTGGTGTAGCAATTTTAATGGCTAGTGGTGTAAAACCAAATCGTGCATCACATGTCAGTTCTAGTATAATATATTTGTCCAATGATTACTCGTTTGCCGTCGCGTTTCTTCTTGGTGTTGCAATTTTAATGGCCAGTAGTGTAAAACCAAATCGTGTAGAAGCTAAAACACTTTTGTGCCTTGTGTAGCTAAAAGGGTTTTAACGTTTGTAGGCAAGGCATTTTTAGAGATCTTCAGATTTAGTAATAGTCTCGTAGTTTCTAGAAACCCTCTGTGGCAGCCGAAGAAAATGTGATTAACATCTTCCTGGATGTGGCACTGACATGAAGATGACGTGACCTTGTTGAGGCGATACAGGTGTTGCTAGAGTCTTCCGTGATTGAAACCAAGTCATGCCATTGTCACTATGAAGTTTCTATTGTATCTTCGATGTTGGTACCAAAGAGGTTGACATAAAACCCATTTTATTTCCGTGCTCGATGCGCTATAATGTACGTCTGTCAAACGGCATCTACATTAGTGATAAAGTATAGTTGGTGTGTGTTTTTAAAGTGATGTGGTCGGATGCGCTTCTTTCAAATGGACAATCATAAATACCTCGTTTTCGCGACATTCTTTGTCTTCGGCGGTTTATCGTTAACCGAAATTCATGCAAAGTTTTTGAAGCTTTATAAAATCACTGTTTCAAAAGATGAGAAATGGGAAACTGATTTAGAACGAGACCCAATGTATGTCACCTAGAGAGACGAAAGAACGTGGTGACGACAGAAAGGCACTCGGATCCTCGGATTCATCATTATAAACGATGCAACGCCGAACTGGTGCTTCAGCGACCACAAGAAACACTTACATGCAGCTCACGGAAAGAGTACTGAGATCAGGGCGCCTCTTCCGCCGGTTTTCATTGATCTGTGTACGACAACAAGCCTTTTTGTAGTGGTTTAGGGCACACTGGGCCTGGAATCTCATTGACTAGCGTGGAACTGTCTTCAGCGAATAGTCCTGATTCGAAATGAACCCCAATGGCCAGCGAAGACATATCTGAAGAAGCCCCAGAGAACGGTGGTATATCAACCTGATTCTCGCCCGCCATACGGGCCGAAAAACTGGGAGTGATGGTTAGGGATGCCATTTGATTTCAGAAGAGGATCGGTTTGGTTGTCATCAAAGGCACTCTTACAGCTCATCCTCACGTCGACGATATACTACGCGCGTCTTTCGCCGTTTATAGGCTTACATTTCAGGAAGGTAATGCCCAACTACACAGAGCTCGTCTTTGTGCTTGCCAAACCCTACCTTAGCCTGCATTGTCTCCGTATCTCTCCCAGCTGAGAATGGTTGAAGCTTTATGTGTAGAAAAATCCAGTCAGCCCGGGATTTTGATTATCTAACGCGCTAATTGACCAGAACTTAGCACATCATGCCTCAGAACGACTTCCAGCAACAGCCGAGCCGAATAACTGACTGTTTAAGGGACAGAGGCGGACCAACGTGTTACTGACATGCTCAATTTGTGAATCTCTTTCTCATAAACAAATCATCCAATTTTGGCGAAATTGTAATCAAAAACCTACTGACATCCCTTCCATTCGGATAATTCCTTCATGGACCACCATTTTTATTTGCCTTAGAGTGTATCTTTCATTTTTCTCTGTATAGGACGTAAGCCCTTCATAGAAGACGCTTTCACGTCTGTTTTCTGATGTAACGCAGAAATCGTAAAACTAATGGCCTGCTGAGAGAATGTAAAACACACGAGCTGTTCGGAAGGTAGTGAGGAACCGAAACACCTATTGAGCAGGAGCGAATTGCTGCAGCGCTTCTGAGTGGCATGTATTTGACAAGTTCTTGGCAGTTTTCCGAAGGTATATGACTCCTGATGGCTGCCCTTAATTCGTGCAGTTCCCGAACATTACGAGCCAGTGGTTTTTGAGTGCAGAACTGACTTCTTAAGGGGTTCAAAAAGTGTTCCATCGAGTTCTGATCATGTGGTTGTGGTGGCAATAAATCATTCACAACTGCCATGCTTGTCAAGGGATTTTACAGCTATTCAGAACTTATGAAACGTTATGCTGCTGGAAGATACCGTTGCCGTCGGTGAAGATGTCGAGCATAACGGGATGCAGATGGCCAGCAGTATAGGTCACGTAGTCCACAACTCACATGCTGCCTTAGATTATTGCCACAGATTCCATTGAAGCCCACGTGTCATGACTCTTCTAGCATAATACTCGCCCACCAGCCTGGATTTGTGGTATGGTTTATGTAACGAGCAGCTGTTCACCTGATGACGACGTATCCAGTCATAACAATTGACCTGGTGTAACCGGATTCATCCGATCAGGCGACAGACCAGCTTCATTATACCATACCCAGTGCAACAATAATGGACTATGTTATTGGGTTAACATACACTGGGGTGACAAAAATCGTAGGATACCTCCCATTATCCTCGAGATGACTGGGTGTTTGTGTTGTCCTCATCATTTCATCATCATTCATGAAAGTGGCGAGATTGGACTGGGCAAAGGTTGGGAATTTGTACGGGCGCTGATAACCACGCAGTTGAGCACCCCACAAAACCAAAACATATCTTCGTCATCCTAATATCCTCTCGGATCTCCTTTTGGCCGACGTAGTGCAGGAAATCGACGGGGCATGGACACAACAAGCCGTTGAAAGTCCCCTTCAGAGAAGCTGTGCCATGCAGCCTCTGTAGCTGCCCATAATTACGAAAGTGTTGCCGATGCAGGATTCTATGCACGGCCTGACGTCTCGATTATGTCCCATGTATGTTCGATGGGATTCATGTTCGGCGATCTCGGTGGCCAATCATTTACTGGAATTATCCAGAATATTCTTCAAACCAATCACAAACAGCTGTGGTTGGGCAACATGATATCGTTATTTGGCCACATGAAGTCAGTTAATGTCTGCAAATGGTCTCCAAGTACCTGGACATAGCCGTTTCCAGTAGGTTCAGTTTGGCTAGAGGACCCAGTCTATTCCAAATAAACACAACCCACATCAGTATGGTGACACCCACCAGCTTGCACAGTGCCTTATGGACGACTTGGCTCAATGAGCTCTGCGCCGCCCTTGACATCTACCGTCAGCTATTACAAACTGAAATCGGGACTCATCTGACCAGGCCACGGTTTTACCGAGTAGAGGTACTGAATTCGATGTCGTGCTGGAAGAAAACGTATACGTTGGTCGTACGTCCCAACCAACTGAATTCTGCCCTTGACTGTTGGCACTGTCCACTTTACGCAAACGCCGCTGCTCATGGTCGTTAAGGGAAGGTCGTGGATGGTGTCAGAATGTGAGTATTAAAACTCGGCGAGAACTTTCCAAATGATTTATTCGTTTCCACTACAGCGCTTCCTTCGTTCACCTCGGTCCGCGTCACGGGCACCACATAGCTGTGGCCACTGCCCCAGCGACCAGTGCAACGCAACACTGTCGTGCCGGCCTTGTTCGCCAGGTGTAGAGTTTCGATTACATCAGGATGGCTGCGCCAGCAGCCGACTCAGCGGCCACCGTTTCCACTGACTCCGAGCTGCTCCGCCGGGAGCCGTAGGCTGGCCCTGCTGCTGCATCTTCCACGGATGGCGTAGTTGGGAATGCGGCGGCAACGACCGCCCCTGTCTGGCGTCCGAACCTGCGGCCCTCGCCTTGTAAGTCTCCGGCGTGTGTCGGGAGACAAGACCAATGCACGCGATAGCGACCCGAAGATCGCATCCTGGCTAGCTGCGGACCCCTCGTCGGACTCAGAGGGTCGAACCAATGACCCGCCATGGACTGGGACACTGTCGCCCCATCTGTTGCTACGCGTAGCCCAGATTTGTGACACACGCCGCTGTCCAGGAGAGCTGCCACACTTGTATGAATGTCGTTAGAGAACTAACACCTATTTATACTCGGCTGTGTGCCTCTGTTTCACTAACACATCGCTCCAAGTCACGTACACCCCACACCCCAGTTGCGTCAGTAAGCCCGTTCTGCCTATAACTTGTGACATGTGAACCACTGCGTTTACTCTTTTCAGCGGTTCGATGGCCCCTGTGGCCTCCATTCCATTTCGCAACCGCTGGTCAGCATAAGTTACTGCAATCTGGCCCACACCTGGCTTTAACGTGTGCTCCCAATTATTGCACCAAATCTAACTTCCCTATCTTAAACTGTGTTGCCGCTACAGTATTGTACATGGTGACAGTTAATGTCTGAAATTTGGCATTCTTGGTACACTCTTGACACTGTAGATCTCGGAGTACTGAAATCCCTAACGATTTCTGAAATGGAATGACCTATGTGTCTGGTTCCAACTATAATTGTTTTGAAAATCTATTAATTCCCTCCATATAATCATATCCAAAATCTTTTCACATCGTTCATCTGCTGACAAATGGCAGCTCCGCCATTGTTCTTTTATATCTTGTGCACATAGTACTACTTGCAGCTGTATATGTGCATATCGCTATCCAAGGACTTTTGTCACCTCAGTCTAGAAATATATTGGGTTCGTTTGCTGCTGCACCACATGTCTAACACTGTGCACTGAACTGCAATATCCGAAACAGCTGTCCCTGCACCTCTCGGATCTCTGTCGTCAATTGCGTCACAGATTTTTAACTACACAGCTTTACAGAGTGGGCAAGCCTCTGGGTTCCATGATGAGATGTAAGTGTTCGACACCTTGTCGCCTGTTTGTGGTTTCGGCGCTGGACAGTCGTTTTCCATTTCCACATTATAGAGCAAGGCTAACTGGAAACCAGCTACGCCATTTCCGAGAAGATCATCCCCATTAATCGGACCGTGACAACCCGCTCATTGTCAAAATCGCTTATGTTAGTGGATTTTGTTATTTGAAGCCTATCCTTCATTCATATGATTTCCCATGTCTCTGCTTCGCTTATGTGAGGAGTGTCCACGAAGACCGGCAATTACTTCAAAAAATCATAACTTGCAGGCAGAAACAAGTGGCAAAATGCTTCTATCACAGCACAAAAAGTGCGAATATGTTCTTGTTTATTTAAAAGACTCTGACTGAACAGTGCCTCATCCTGTCTCCCTCAGCACCTTTAAGATTTCCCCAAAACTATTGGCATGCGAACATGTTCACACTTTTCTTAACATGCATCTCACCTCAATCTCGCATAAGCTCCCCTAACTGTAGCTCGTTCATACCCACCAGTCCATCGCTGCAAATCACTCATACCCATTCACTTCCAGGTGCCCTTCGTCACTTATTCATCTAGCGCAATTCACTGTCATTATCTCTTTGTGTCTCTCATTGTTTCCTGTATCACAGCCAGAGTCCATTCTGTGCTACTACTACACTCCCCTCTTACTGTCTCCTTCTTGCTCTCTTCTGATTTCTAGAATTTCATTCCTTTCTTCCTACTTCTGCTGTCTCTTCTCACTGTCAACGTCTCTATCTTCCTCGGAGTCATTGTCATATACTCTGTCTCTAATTACCACTGGCTCTCACTCACTTATACTTTCTTTTTATTACTCGCCCTTGCTATCCCTCCCCCCCCCCACCTCCACCTCCCAACTCTTACTTCTTTACCCCTTCCTAGCACTGCTCTTTCACTCTCTACCATGTTCCACTGCCACTCTTTCCTTTTCCTTGTTTTACACTGCAATTGTCTCCTTTTCGCACTGCCTATGACACAACCAGACTTCCAACTATTTGTCACTGCTACTGTCTTTTTCTCTCTCAGCATAAGAAACCGCGAATATGCGCAGATGCCCAAATTTCTGGGAAAATTTTGAAAGGAGTTGAGGAAGGTAAATTGACACACATGGTACACCACTTTTCAGTTAGCCTTTTAAATGAACAAGAATATATTCCCATTTCTTGTGCTCCGAAAGTCATATTTTCACCTGGTCCTTTCTTTCCCTGCTGCAGCTGGGGCATATAACCCTTATGAAAGGAAATGCGTTGGTCAGTAAAATTTAGACCGTTTATTGATCTGAAATTAAAATAACACAAGACTAACATTACCACTCAGCCTAGACTTTAAGTACAAAAATGTTTTGTATGTGCATAAGTACTACAACATGGGGTTCGCCGATGAGAACGGAAACACTTTTACAACATATATCTCCACACTACGTCACTTTATAAACTTCTTTTTTTACTTCACACCTGATTTTGGGTGAATATTTTATGTGTAAGAGTAGAATAACTTTGAACCCCTCTGATACTAAGATGATCCTTCTGGTGGGTATACAAATCGTCCATAGCCCAAGGGCTATCCAAAACTCTTGACTCTACCTTTTCATCATCAATAGAACCACAGATCTGAGCACCGGAAAATCTCGTGTTTATGCTCGGGGTTTTCAAACATATGAGGTACGAATAATGTCGCATGCATACTCATAGGGCATCGTGTTTTGTAGTAAACTGTTCAGCAGTGTTCAAAGCCTTTATCCGTCTAGCCAGTTTTAATGTGCCCCCCCCCTCCCTCCTTATCGCTTGTAAAACATCAAGTCGATGTTAAAGTTCTGCCCATGTAAGGGTCAGCAATGCTACATCAAGAGTTCTGATTGCTTGATTGATTCATGCACGACGGGTAGCAGTGTCATTGAGTGGTGCTGTGCACATGCGATCGTTGATGTAATCCTACAAGTAGAGTTCTAACGACATGATATTAGGTGAGCGGGAAGGCCACGTAGTAGCACCATCATGACCTTTCCACCTAACAGAAAATGTGTCATTCAGCACGTCACCCATGTTCACAATCCAACGTGGGTGTGCACCGTCATACTCGAAGATGATGGACGATTGCAGCTCTTCAATGTGAGGTAGCATGGGGACGTGTCCACTTCGTGCATGCTCTTTGACACTGCTTGTGTCTTTACAATTTTTGAAGCACCTCATAATACTACTTTTAGCCAAAGGTGCCCATTCATACTGGCGTCGTTAATTCCACAGAAAAGTTGGCACTGATATGAATTCTGCATAACACATACACATTGCAATCTCTCCTGAACTGTACCCATTCTGTTGCGCTTGAAGTCAAATCTGCAACATACTGTTATCTGTTAAACATTTCACAAACATCCACGTTTCTCTGTCTCTGAGGTTATGATTTTTGAAATGATGCATTTTCCTTGCAACGTCTTATCACCAGGTGGCCTTCAGTTCCGGAGTAATTACGACGCTTGGTCTCTTCATTGACTGCAATAGAGGCTTCATTTCACAGTTCTAAAAACACCGAGATGCAGTCCAACACCGTAACAGCAGCTAACACCAGTGGATGCCACTTTCTCGACAGTGTTTTCTCACAAGAAGCGACTGTGTAAAGATTACATTAGAAATAGTCTGTAAATTGTTAAGTAGTTTATTTTAGGTTACTCCCATAACGTTTGTTTTCATATACATTAAATAAAAGCCTTCGATTATGAGTAAAATATTCTCTTTCCGCATATTTCAGCATTAAATTGAAACAAATTAAATAACTCGAACGGTAGCAACGCAAAACAATTGGTTACTTCATAGTAGTCACAGATCTTACACACTAGCTATTATGACCATAGTTAATTAGATTTTAGAAATGCAGAGCTTTCCCCCTAGAGTAAAGCAAATAACTCTTTCTGAAAACTGTGTCACGATACAGACATAAAAAGAAAGAAGAAACTGGAAATCTTATACGAAGTTCAAATAAACACGTGACTGTCAGGTAAAACAGCAGAATGAATGAGTGATAGCTCACGAGACAGATGAAAACAGACTCTGAGGTGGAGAAGCCTGAATAAAGCGTGTAGCCGGATTTGCGAGCTGCAGTGTTCTACTTGAAATTGCAGGCAATGCAAAGCACTGAATTACAGAAAGCTTTTTTGCAGGTAAGGTGCTGCACGGAGCTCGACAGGTCGGTTTTCTGGGTAGTCTTCACTGGCTCAGTTCGAATAAACTATCCTTCATAGTATTCTCCGAATCTAGCGATGATTCGCCAGATGTATAACTGAAAGTCAAATACATATGTCAACTATCCAGTTAAAAAGATCTGCGAGTTTGCTTTTTTTAAAAAAAACTGCTAATGTTGGAGCTTGTTTTGTACACATGACCGTTTATTTTTTTCACTTTCAGTGTCAGTATTTTTCGATCCCCAAAAATATATGCAAAGAATACTCTCCTGCCTCCTGTCTTCTCTATTTTACGCAACTTTATACTACAATGATTATTTACGCATTTGGGTAACAAATTTTCTTGAATGACACAACTTTTCTGAAAGCAAAACTAAACTCGGAGGCGTATATCTAGAAATATCCATGTAAGATTAATATTTCCGCTTTAATCATATCGCTGATTTTCAATATTTGGTTGCAACATCCGGTACAAAATGGGAGGGGCGCTATCTTTTATTAAGCCTTCATGAACTAATTATTGTGTAATTAATCATTTCCAACTGTAATTCTGTAGAAGTCCATATTATTCCATAATTTATACCTCACACGTAAATTCCTCTGTGCTCATAAATCGCTATCAGAATCTCATCAGTTTTAATATCTAGGAATAATACCTCTTACATCCACCGTTATACGTCTTTACCACTGTTGATCCTTTAGTCACAAACATCCTCATCGTCCTGGTTTCCTTGTCCCGGAAATCTCACACAAACGCAATTCTTTTCACATCTTCTTCCACTTAACAATCAACTATACTTTCCTCTAACTTTAGACAGATATTAATGTCTCTTGGGAAAATCACTCATATAACAAAATTTACAACATAGACAAATTGGCTCATTTCATGTACACTACTGGCCATTACAATTGCTACACGAAGACGAAATACAGACGATAAACGGGTATTCATTGCACAAATATATTACTAGAACTGACATGTGTTTACATTTTCACGCAGTTTGGGTGCACAGATCCTGAGAAATCAGTACCCAGAACAACCACCTCTGGCCGTAATAATAGCCTTGATAAGCCTGGGCATTGAGTCAAACAGAGTTTGGATGACATGTACAGGAACAGCTGCCCATGCAGCTTAAACACGATACCACAGTTCATCAAGAGTAGTGACTGGCGTATTGTGACGGGCCAGTTGCTCGGCCACCATTGATCAGACGTTTCCAATTGGTGAGAGATCTGGAGAATGTGCTGGCCAGGGCAGCAGTCGAACATTTTCCGTATCCAGAAAGGCCCGTACAGCACCTGCAACATGCGGTCGAGTATTATCCCGCCGAAATGTAGGGTTTCGCTGGGATCGAATAAAGGTTAGAGCCACGGGTCGTAACAGATCTGAAATGCAACGTCCACTGTTCAAAGTGCCGTCAGTGCGAACAAGAGGTGACCCAGACGTGTAACCAATGGCACCCCATACCATCACGCCGGATGATACGACAGATGGCGATGAATACACGCTTCCAATGTGCGTTCATCGAGATGTCGCCATACACCGATGAGACCATCATGATGCTGTAAACAGAACCTGGATTCATCCGAAAAAATGACGTTTTGCCATGCGTGCACCCAGGTTCGTCGTTCAGTACACCATCGCAGGCGCTCCTGTCTGTGATGCAGCGTCAAGGGTAACCGTAGCCATGATCTCCGAGCTGATAGTCCATACTGCTGCAAACGTCGTCGAACTCTTCGTGCAGATGGTTGTTGTCTTGCAAACGTCCCCATCTGTTGACTAAGGAATCGAGACGTGGCTGCACGATCCGTTACAGCCATGCGGGTAAGATGCCTGTCATCCCGACTGCTACTGATACGAGGCCGTTGGGATCCAGCACAGCGTTCCGTATTACCCTCCTGAACCCACCGATTCCATATTCTGCTAATAGTCATTGGATCTCGACCAACCCGCGCAGCAATGTCGCGATACGATAAACCGCAATCGCGACAGGCTACAATCCGACCTTTATCAAAGTCGGAAACGTGATGGTACACATTTCTCCCCCTTACAAAAGGCATCAGAACAACGTTTCACCAGGCAACGCCGGTCAACTGCTGTTTGTGTATGAGAAATATGTTGGAAACTTTCCTCATGTCAGCACGTTGTAGGTGTCGCCACTGGCGCCAACCTTGTGTGAATGCTCTTGCGTATCACACCTTCTTCTTTCGGTCGGTTAAATTTCGAGTCTGTAGCACGTCATCTTCATGGTGTAGCAATTTTAATGGCCATTAGTGTATCTTAAATAACAGTATCTACAGAAAAATTGGGAAAAATATTAATACACAAACTGCGGGGAAATTTCGCCACGGTCTCTGCTGTGTATAGCATCCTTCAAATCCAGCAACAATACGCCGTGTTTGGAAGCTGTCAGCGGCAGGCCAACGTGACTCTGACGGCGCCGAACTCGCTCCTCGAGAGGCCAGCTACAGCATGTCGCTTGGATGTCCACCGTGTTATTGGAGGACTACTAAAACGACGCGTCTGAATCTGCAGGAACAGTTCTGTACCACTCTGTACTGTGGCTCTTATTTGCCTGCATTCAGCCGTGACCGTCAGTGTTTTAAGCCCCTTGGGCCGTCATATCGCTCGTCTTTGACTATGACAACGCATTCGATGCTTTGTTCTCGGAAACTGAACCTAGTGCTACCACAGCCAGCATACATTACTGAAATGGGCAAATTACGTCCTAAGGATCTCTAAGAAAGCACTCACATGGAAGGAATTGACCCCAAGTTGTTGAACAGTATTCACCGTCTAATTTCAAATAAAAATAGATATTTATCATAAGCATTTAGAATACAAATACTTGTTTAAACAATTAATGATTTGAAAGTACCTAAAACCATCATTAATCCAGAATTGGCTTTACAAATCTCATGGCTACGTAATGTGACTCTAGTTAAAAACATCCAAATCAAGGTTCACAGGTTGGCTGATGCACAGAGTAAAACTGCACTTTAAATGAAATAGAAAACCAAATTCATTTACCGCAGGGAACCAACCCCTTAAGCACCATTAGTTGTATAAATAATAATACCCTTAAGAAAATTAACTGGACAAAAACTATAAGAATAATTAACATTTTTTCAATATTATTGCCGAAGAGAAATAAATGAGAACAATAAATAATCAAGGGAAGACTAGGACCATAAATCTATTAATCAACACAATAACAGACCAGATGCAATAACATCAAACAGTACAGCAAGCAGGTTTCTGGAACATGAGAAACAAATAAGTTTCAGTTATTACATGGGATATTAAAGGCCCGAGGCCGTTTCCAACGACAGTGAACAACGACCTATCTTTGCCAATTAGTAGTGTAGACTAGTTGCAACAGGCAGAGTATACAGATGAAAATTTCCATCAATACTCAATATAAATAAATGAAGATGTTTAAAACAAATTGCTTACATGCAAACTTAATCATGTCACGTAATACATTGCCGGAGGCAAGGCAGGTGAAGGCAGTCTTTTAAAATCTCAATCTCAAGCCCACTCTCAGCCACGCTGGCAGAAGGCAGTAATTACAATGTGTGGATTCAAAGTTCAGGACAGTAATACCCTAGGGTCTAGAAGATCGGCTTCGTCCTACACAAATATGGCGTTAAGGGACAATCGGAAGGCGCCAAAAATCAGTTCCTGCTGCCGGCCAGCGTGTAACCAAAATACGGTACAACCACCAGGAGGGTGATGACTACAAAAGTGGTGGTAGTTCTCATAGGACGCAAAGCTGCTACTGGAGAGCAACAAGTCCAATAACATACACTTCCTCGTCAATATTTTTGCCAGGCTCCTTACTCTCGCCTTACTTCCGCTACTCCTACTCCCCACCGCTTACATTACCTCCCAGCTGTGGAGCACCACCTAGTCACACGGTGCGGCAGCGACCGAAAGATATGCAAGCAGCGAAAGATCGATTCAAAACGAGCCATCGTGGCTCACCCTTCCCTCACCAACATCAGTAATTAGCCAACCTACCGATGGTAGGGACTTGTCAGTTCTCTCCTTGGACTGACTAACATTCACCGTGGACTTCTCTCTCGCAGCCATATTATGAGAGACTGATCAGACTCAAGATAGAGAGGACTTGATATTAGCGACGCTAGTGACGCCTATTATTCCAACATGTGACCAAGAATGCGATCACAAAGCTTATCCTTAAATATACGTCCTCCCCGATTTGCATGCGCAAAGAGGCGGCGATAGCACCCCTGATGTGCGTGATGGCTTTCCAGAGTGTCCCCCAACTCCACTGACAGCGTCAGACGCTGGAACAACTCCTGTAACAGGTGACGGTAGCACCTGTGATCCGTCCAGCGACTTACCACAGCGTGCTGCTACGCGAGAAGATGCTCCAACCGCGGAGGGGTCCGAGGACTCGCACGCATCCACGGCAGTTCCAAAGCGCTCTGCGTTCACGGCAACGACGTCGTATGCATTCCCTAGGACGTTGGGGGCCGCTGGACGGCTCGTCCCAAACAAGAAGATGGTGCCTCGGACGGGACCGCTGCTGACAGTCTGACGTAGAGCTTACTCAGCCAGCTGTTGCTCACAGCAGCGCAAGTACACCATCTGCGAACACTACAAACGCGAGCTCTGGTATCACGCAGATCTTAGAGCAAAGTTTGGCCTTTGCAATGGAAATCATTCCCGATAACAGGCCAGTCGATGTAGGCATGGAAACAAATTCACGGAAGCGTCGTGCTGACGTGACTGAGATTTCCAAACCGACAAAATGTTCTGCTGTAGCGAGACCGCGAGCGAGAACACGTAGCAATATGTACGTAAAATGCACTATGACACAGCAAGCGCGGTAAATGCACGAGGAAGACGGTTTTGTCAGGCCAAACTGCAAACGCAACGCGAGAGCAGTTACACTTAACGCGCCAAGGCAACACATGAAAACAGACAACCGCTTTTCTAACCTAAATGTTAATGCAAGTTCAGCTACAACCGACGTGGACCTATCCGCGCCAGCCGAGCAGGGGAAAAGATTACCACCTCCACCACCAGCAGTTACCAACTGGAAAGAGGATTGCAAATCCTTCCAACTAAAAGTGAAATCGGTTCTGGAAAATAATTTTACCATTCGTCTTACCAGACGCAACCTGTACACAGTGACAACGCGTTCCAGAGACGACTACGAAGCAGAGATGAAAACAGCCAGGGACGAAAAACTACATAGTTTTACGTACGTCTCAGAACCAGTGAAACTGATTACGGCAGTTTCACAAGCTGCGTCATAGTCGTGAATACAAAACAGTGATCCAGGTACTGTCAAATATTTGTCTCTTGTTTCTTTTATTGGAAATTTGTGGTAAGATCTTATGGGACCAAACTGCTGAGGTCATCAGTCCTTAAACTAAATTACGCTAAGGACAGCACACAGCACACACACCCATGACTGAGGGAGGACTTGAACCTCCGACGGGGGGAGCCGCAGGGACCGTGACAAGGTGCCCTAGAGCGCGTGGCTACCCCGCGCGGCAAATAGTTTTTATTCCCGTCTTTGATCACAGTATAAAGACCTCCGACGATGACCATTTTCAGCCAGTAATGCCCTTCTTGTGTAGAACAGATCTGATGATGGACATTACTGGCTGAAACTGGTAATCGTCGAAGGACTTTATATTGTGACCAAAGACTGGAATAAAAAACATTTGATTAAGGCAGTACTTCGAAAGCTGCCCTCCAATATAATGCCAGTTCACGTACATGAAGAACTGAGTGTTCTGGGTTTCGACGCACGATCCGTAAGCAACGTGAAGCCTCCTAAGACCTAAAAAGAACAGCCTCTATTATGAGTGGTGCTGCTGGACAACATCGCGAACCCGATAATATTCCGAGTTCGTTCTGAATATTAAAGCAGACGTAGATAAACTGAGAGGGAACTGCCAAGATCTCGACGCGTGGCTAGATTTTGCACGATGCCCACACACTGCGTTAAATGTGCTGGAAGTCACGCAAGTGTCCTTTACCACAGACTAAATGCTGCAATTGCCTCGAAAAGCACGTAGCATGCTACCGCAGTTGCGCTGCATTTAGACGTGACGGCGCGAAAAACATGTCTCGCGTATCTAATTAGGTACAGGTGGACATTCGCAAATGGCGCGGGAAAGTCTGGCGAGGCCAGCGCTCCCAGGGGGTGTCATATATCCCCTCGCGATAGCGTAACTCGCTTAGGTAATCATAATGCAAATATTAGCCCCCATCCCAAGAGAATCAATGTTAGTCTGCAGGCGGGTGTGGGGAGTCTACCTCACTCATTCACTCACTCACTCACATGGCTTTTGGAGATCTCTTGACCTTGTTTCTTTCGTAGTTCTGCCACTTTTTGAACCTTCCCGATTTCTCTGCTCCATTTGTTTGGCTTTTTATACTTCTATTTCCAGTGTGTTTGCTCTAGGTGTCATTTTTGTTTTATTAACCTATTACTCTTATTGCGCGCTTTATACACACAATTGCTCCGGCCACCTCGTAATAGTGCGCCAATGTATCTGGTTCCCAAGACCGGTGATAATGGGTCCTCAGACCGCTGCGCCTCTTCATAGAACTGGCGAGCGGTCTGTTTGATGTGGTCCTTTAACACTGGAACGCCAGCCCATTCGTGAAGCTGCCTAGTAGGGAAGCATTCGGATCGGTGCAGCACAAGGCGTGGAGCTTTGTTCTGTACTTCCTGTAGTTTTTCAATGTGGATTCCGGCAACACTGCACCATACCACAGAAGTGTACTCTATAACGCTCCTAATAAGTGCCTGGTACTGAGTTAACCCACAGTCAGTGGATAGTGTCGTAGTTAAAGAGGGTTAAAGCGTGCGTTGGTGACCCAACTGTATTCCGGGGGCGACTACCTCAGGAAGTGAAGGCAGTCGTTCACTAGCGCGGACCGAAAAGAGAACGTCCAGCGCGTGCCGTAATCGCCCACGGGAGCTGACGGAAAAGAGATTACTTTCCACTGCTGCCGCAAAGACAGTAGCGTGTTGCCCAAGATTCCCAGCAAACTTAGACAAGTTCCAGCAACACTGACGAGCTCAAAGCACTGATCCTTTGAGTGAAGCAGCTCGTACTGGAACTCCTGCAGGTAATTATGGTAGCAATGAAACTGGCCCTTGAGCCATAACCCGGAAAAACCACAAAACTAATACGCATAATACAAGACAATACGTGGTTTAACTGTGTGTGTTTGGAATGCCAATTGAAAACGTACACAGACGAGAAGAAACAATAGATATCTGCTAGATGAGGGAAACACACCTCAAGCCCGGGGTTCATGTGCGGGTCGCTAACTACTGTTGCTACCGCACTGATCGCGAAACGGTGGGACGTCAAAACCAAACTGAGACATCATCTCGTTCAGTTTCCTGAGCTTGAATGTACTGAAGAAACAGATATATCAGTCAGCACGCCGATGGGACAAGTAACTTTTATAGCAGCATATCTCCCACATAGAGGGAACTTAATACCACGAGATGTCGATTAGCTTCTCTCTACGCGCGGCAGAATATTCATAGGCCGTGATCTGAATGCGAAACATGAAGAGTGGAACTCGCCCATTACCAACCTCAGCGGACGTCGCCTCTTGCGCGTAGCTGAGGCACATGATGTAATAATAGTAGGGCCTTACGACCCAACTATTTATCCGACTCGTGGCCACCCTGATGTCCCAGACATCTTAAAAGGCGCTGGTTACCAGACTTATGCATACACTTCAAGTGTGCGCTTTCGTAATATGATCTTTGACCTCGGCCTGGACGGAAAATCCCCAGTATATGACCGCCGACAGTTGAGGAACGTCGACTGGAATCACTTCAACGTGCACCTAGAAGACACCGTCCCTGTCATTCCTAGCCCTGACCAAGCCGGTGTGGAGGAGGCGCACACAGTACTCACGCGCCTCACACTCCAAGCCGTTGATGCAGCCACTCCCCTCAACAACAACGACATTTCTCCCGACAGCTTCCGCCAAATATCCTGGAACTGATCACGGACAAAAGCCATATATTTCGGGAATGGCAGTTGACACGACAACCTGCGACGAATCGGCGATTACATCGCCTTCGTCGTGAAATTAAAGTTGTTGTCGACCAGCACCGATACCAGGACTGGGCGGGCAAAAAAGCACCCTCAGAAATGATGATAGCAGCGCATGGCGCATTACCAAACAGTTTATGCCCAATAAACACCGCATTCCACCTCTACAAGTCGAGCGCTGGCGGAAAATTTCACGCCTGTCGACGACGTAGGTGATTATAACCATGTAAGATCAGTGGAAGAATGTTTAACACTTTTCTGGGAAATCGGGACGACGACGACGTCATTGACGCAGTAACTGAGGAGGAAATGCAGGTAAGACTCCCCCACCTCAATCCCGTAAAGCAGGCGATGTCGATCAGATCAAAAACACCATCCTCCTCCAAATGGCGCAAGGCGCAGTCCATACCCTGACCGGTATCTTTTTAACTTCTTATGAATTGGCAGCTTCTCATCTGCGTGGAAACACTCGGAGGTTGTTTGCCATTCCCAAACCTAGTAAGGATACAAGAATCGCACACAATTACACAATTAAAGCCCAATAAGACTCCTGCTAGCCCTTTCTAAGGATTCAAAGTCGGGAACTGCCAAAACCAGAGGGCTGCTAAGGGTCGCCTTAATGGATTCAAAGCATGCCTCTTTGCTTTTACCCCACTCAAAAGCTTGAGCCCTCTTGTGCAAGTTGTTAAAAGGACCCACTTATAGTACAAACTTTGGCACAAATTTACCACAGAATTGGCTATAACTAAGAATCTGACCACGCCCGGAGGTGGGAACTTTCGCAAATCGCGCGTCCGCTTTTTGCCGATACTATCCCCATTAGGCGAAACTAAATGCCCAAAAAGGGTAATTTGTCGACAGGCCAAAGTAATATCTGACGGATTAACAGTGAACCGATTCCCTCACAGACCAACACCTCCTCGACAAGCTGAAGATGTTCAGAAAATGTAGCACTGTAGTCAACGACGTCTCTAAATAGCTGCTAACTGATATAATTTTAAGGTCGCTCAATACATTGTCTAAGAGACGAGGGGTGGAACCGACTCCCAACAAACTTTCTGATTTAACGCCATATAGTTCACGACGGCGCAGCATGCCCCTTAGGGACAAGATATATAGGGATCCATTTGGTGATGTGGAAGGTCGAAACAGGCCACCACAGAGAAAACCATTTACAAACCCCTGCAAAATTTTTATCTTGCGGAGAGAAGAAAGCCTATTTGTTACTCGTCGGACCGAAACCTCAGTTGTTAGGGGTATTTTGTACTTAATTTTATTAGTAGCCCCAAGTTTGTTAGTCAGGACGTCATGGAAATAGAAAAGTACTTGAAAAACTTGGGTAGGCTCAACTGATGCGACATGACCTATAAGAATTCAGCTGAGGATATTCACGCTCTAGAAGATCAGAGAACAGTGTAAGTCTGACCTTACATAAGGGCAGAGTTTAAATAAAGACTCTCCACGAGCGTTTCCCGGCGGGGTCAGGGATTTTCTCTGCCTCTTGATGACTGGGTGTTGTGTGATGTCCTTAGGTTAGTTAGGTTTAAGTAGTTCTAGGTTCTAGGGGACTGATGACCATAGATGTTAAGTCCCATAGTGCTGAGAGCCATTTGAACCAAGCCATCCACGAGCGTAATCCAGAACCAAGATATCAATGCATTAAATAACAGCCCAAAAGAAGGTTAACGAATTAATTCTTAACCACATTTAAACCAACAAGCCATGAAAAGTAGAGTATACTTAGCCTGCCCCACAACCCACATGAGAGGCAATACCTGTCCGTTGACTACCCGACATCCCTTAGTCGAAGCCCATTATGAAGGAATCTTGCAAATTGTTCTAAAACTCAGATATGAGTTGTACTCCAACACAAAAATAGTGCATCCAGAATCTAAGAAGAGGTAGATTCGCTCCCAGTTAAGCTGAACAAATGCACACAGGAGCACCTGGCTAGTAACTAATGTGGGTGCAGCACCTGAGTGGGAGAGGAGCGCGCCTCTTTCTTCGTTTGTGATGTTGTCAGCTCTCTGGACGTAGACCCCATCTTACTGGACAGTCACACAAACCTTCGGCTTGGGTTCGCACAAAGGGACACGCGTAGGACCCACTGCTTGACACGGGGATAACTGAGAGACTCCTTATCCAACTCTCGCTGCTCATCATCAGACCTAATCATTCGATGTTAACGACCAAACCATCAAGCTCGATCTATGAAATGGGCTTCCGTGACAAGGTTATATGGCAACGATTATCAAGTTTCTTGCCTTCGAATATATTGATAATAATTTCCCGTTCGGCAGCCACAAGTTCTAAAGCACCGACTGCCATGCGAATCTCCTCAAAACATCTTGCCAGTGTTTCACTTAGGGAATGCACACGCCAAAAATGTTTATATTCAAATTAACTTCGAATATGGGGAGATAACTGTAAGTCAATAATGTGCTTTCCAAAATTGCGCAGAAGCCCTGGCCCCTGTAAAACCTGCCAAAGTACTCTACTTAACAGACTATGGGTTAATGTGTACAAGAGCTGTAGAATTTCAAACAATTACGCTTGAAAATCAAAAGGTATGGTCAACCATGAGATGACCTCAATCTGAGTAATCAGTTCAACGGAAAGTTCAGTTTCTCTGAAGCAAGTGAACAAAAGGATTAAGAAACGGAGCAAAATAGCTAACACCCAGTCTGCTTCCCTGCTATGTCCCCTCCATGACCACAAGTTGGACGAATTGATCAACGGCTGAAGCTCTTTCCCACCTCACTACCTCTGGCAGAATATCGAAAGAGATTCTGGTCGTATTAAAGTACGTTAGCGGGAAGACACAATTACTGCCTTCTCTGTGTGATAACAATGAAAATACACTCCTGGAAATGGAAAAAAGAACACATTGACACCGGTGTGTCAGACCCACCATACTTGCTCCGGACACTGCGAGAGGGCTGTACAAGCAATGATCACACGCACGGCACAGCGGACACACCAGGATCCGCGGTGTTGGCCGTCGAATGGCGCTAGCTGCGCAGCATTTGTGCACCGCCGCCGTTAGTGTCAGCCAGTTTGCCGTGGCATACGGAGCTCCATCGCAGGCTTTAACACTGGTGGCATGCCGCGACAGCGTGGACGTGAACCGTATGTGCAGTTGACGGACTTTGAGCGAGGGCGTATAGTGGGCATGCGGGAGGCCGGGTGGACGTACCGCCGAATTGCTCAACACGTGGGGCGTGAGGTCTCCACAGTACATCGATGTTGTCGCCAGTGGTCGGCGGAAGGTGCACGTGCCCGTCGACCTGGGACCGGACCGCAGCGACGCACGGATGCACGCCAAGACCGTAGGATCCTACGCAGTGCCGTAGGGGACCGCACCGCCACTTCCCAGCAAATTAGGGACACTGTTGCTCCTGGGGTATCGGCGAGGACCATTCGCAACCGTCTCCATGAAGCTGGGCTATGGTCCCGCACACCGTTAGGCCGTCTTCCGCTCACGCCCCAACATCGTGCAGCCCGCCTCCAGTGGTGTCGCGACAGGCGTGAATGGAGGGACGAATGGAGACGTGTCGTCTTCAGCGATGAGAGTCGCTTCTGCCTTGGTGCCAATGATGGTCGTATGCGTGTTTGGCGCCGTGCAGGTGAGCGCCACAATCAGGACTGCATACGACCGAGGCACACAGGGCCAACACCCGGCATCATGGTGTGGGGAGCGATCTCCTACACTGGCCGTACACCACTGGTGATCGTCGAGGGGACACTGAATAGTGCACGGTACATCCAAACCGTCATCGAACCCATCGTTCTACCATTCCTAGACCGGCAAGGGAACTTGCTGTTCCAACAGGACAATGCACGTCCGCATGTATCCCGTGCCACCCAACGTGCTCTAGAAGGTGTAAGTCAACTACCCTGGCCAGCAAGATCTCCGGATCTGTCCCCCATTGAGCATGTTTGGGACTGGATGAAGCGTCGTCTCACGCGGTCTGCACGTCCAGCACGAACGCTGGTCCAACTGAGGCGCCAGGTGGAAATGGCATGGCAAGCCGTTCCACAGGACTACATCCAGCATCTCTACGATCGTCTCCATGGGAGAATAGCAGCCTGCATTGCTGCGAAAGGTGGATATACACTGTACTAGTGCCGACGTTGTGCATGCTCTGTTGCCTGTGTCTATGTGCCTGTGGTTCTGTCAGTGTGATCATGTATCTGACCCCAGGAATGTGTCAATAAGGTTTCCCCTTCCTGGGACAATGAATTCACGGTGTTCTTATTTCAATTTCCAGGAGTGTACTATCGATATCAGTGCTGCTGAAGCAAAGTTACTAAACACTTCCTTCCGAAAATATTTCACCAAAGATGACGAAGTAAATAATCCAGAATTCAAATCAACACTATCACCATGAGTACCTTAGAATTAGATATCCTATGAGATCTGAAGCAACTTAAATTACTTAATAAAATCAAGTCATCCGGTCCAGAGTGGATACCAATTAGGTTCCTTACAGAGTATTCTGATGCAATACTTCAATGCTTAACAAGCATATACAACCGCTCGCTCGACGAAGAATCCGTACCCAAGGACTGGAAAGTTGCACAGGTCACACCAATATTCAAGAGGGGTGGTAGGAGTAATCCACTAAATTACAGATCCATATCATTAACGTCCGTATGCAGCAGGATTTCGGAAGATATATTGTGTTTGAACATTATAAATTACCTCGAAGAGAACTGTCTATCGCCACATACTCAACCCGGATTTAGAAAACATCGTTCTTGTGAAACACTACTAGCTCTTTACTCACACGAAGTGTTGAGTGCTATCGATAAATGATTGCAAATTGATTCCGTATTTCTAGATTTCCAGAAGGCTTTTGACACTGTACCTCACAAGCGGCTTGTAGTGAAATTGGGTCCTTATGGAATATCGTCTCATTTATGTGACTGGATTCCTGATATCCTCTCAGAGAAGTCACAGTTTGTAGTAATTGACGGGAAGTCATCGAGTAAAATGGAAGTGATTCCTGGCGTTTCCCAAGGTAGTGTCACAAGCGCTCTGGTGTTGCTTACCATTATAATAGATTTAAGAGAAAATCTGAGCAGTCGTCTTACGCTGTGTGCAGATGATGCTATAGTTTACTGTCCAATAAAGTCATCAGAAGTAAAAGAAATTGCAAAAAGATTTAAATAGATATTTATATGTTGCTAAAATTGGCAGTTGATCATAAATAATGAAATTTGTGAGGTCATCCACGTGAGTGCTAAAAGGAATCCACTAAACTTCGGTTACACGACAGCTCAGTCAAAGACCGGATATTCAACTAAATACCTTGGAATTACAATTACGAACAACTTAAACTCTAAAAGAACACATAGATAATGTTGTGGGGAACGCAAGTGTAAGAGCGCGTTTTGTTGGCAGATGATGGTACTGAATTCCTAAAGAGAGTACATACACTTTGTTGTTCTATTTTCTATTGGAGTATTGCTGCGTGGTGTGGGATGCTTACCAGATGTGGTTAACGGAGTACATCGAGAAAGTTCAAAGAAGAGCAGCAGGGGTTTTATATTGTCGAGAAACAGGGGAGAGAGTGTCACTCACATGATACAGGATTATGGATGGACGTAATTAAAACAAAGGCGTACTTCTTTGCGGCAGAATCTTCTCACGAAATTTCAATCACCAACTTAGTGCTGCTAATCAGAAAATAGCTTGTTGACGTCGACCTAAGTAGGGAGAAACTATGATCATAATAAAACAAGGGAAACCGCAGCTCCCACGGAAAGTATAGGTGTTCGTTTCTCCGTTCGCTGTTCGAGAGTAGAATAATAGAGAAGTATTGTGAAGGTGGTTCGCCGGCCGCGGTGGCCGTGCGGTTCTGGCGCTGCAGTCCGGAACCGCGGGACTGCTACGGTCGCACGTTCGAATCCTGCCTCGGGCATGGGTGTGTGTGGTGTCCTTAGGTTAGTTAGGTTTAAGTAGTTCTAAGTTCTAGGGGACTTATGACCTAAGATGTTGAGTCCCATAGTGTTCAGAGCCATTTGAACCATTTTTTGAAGGTGGTTCGATGAACCCTCTGCCAGGCACTTAAGTGTGATTTGTAGAGTACCCACGTAGATTTAGATGTAGGTATCGATATCTTATAAACCAAGAACACTGATGCACCCCTGTAATTGTCTAAATTGACCGAGGAAGTGATCAACGTAAAGTATCTACTCGGCAATCACTTGCAGTTGCTTTAGAACCGCACAGCGATTAATTCATTGACTCAGTTGTGCCTGAATCTTACACATCTGCTTTCGGATAGACTGGCTAACCTCTAGATATTCAGCGTTAGTAGGTAACTATATAACAGCTGCACCTAGGTCGCAAGTAGTTAGGGGTGAGGCTCAATGGTCTATCCAAAGCAGCCGCTTCGTTTGTTTTTATCTCTACGAGATATTTTCCATATTTGGTCACTCGAATCGCTTGGTGAGTGCCAATTCTCCCGCCTTTATTTCTAAGGAATTTAAGAAGTTTAGTTTTGAGAATGCTGTACAGCACATTACTACTGCCCCTTCTTATCCGCAGCCGTCCGTAGTGTGACTGATGCCTTCACGCTTGTAGGATAGGACATAGAAAGACTGGACGAGTGGCGGATTGAACGTAATTCGTTACTGACTACATGGCTATAAGTATGTGTTAAAAGCGAAAATCAACTTTAAAAAGAACGAAGATGAGAAACAATGCAGTAATACTCTTTACGATTACGAAAACAGTCAGTTGAACTCCAATCTGAATGATGAGTACCTAAATGCCAAGAAAAAATTTCTCGTTTAAGATTGATCCGTTAAATTTTAAACTGAAATTGGAGCACAATTAATATATCTAATCTCATATCGGGTTTCAATTAGCAGTACAAGCAGTGAAGTTTCAACAGAGATGAAAGCGCTTTAAACACCTTGAATTAAGCAACAAACCCCAAAAGGTATAAAGTGTGACTTCTCAAAATCAAATACCAAAGACTCAGATTGACTCCGACGCTGAGGAGAATAAACAAAAGGGGCATAAACAAGATTGGACCTCACATCCGGGGGCACTGGCACGCCTCACAATAGTCTGGCCGGCTCAACCTGATTAGCTGCTTCTAAAACACACAAAGAACAAATTTTAAAATAACGAGCGAGTACCTACAATCATGCCACAGCAATACCCCGATCTCAGTGACCCACAAACCAGGCCAATCAATTTATTTTCCTCTTGACAGTTAAGAAAGAAAGGGCAGTTTGTATACTAAATACAATTTCCACACTTTGACCAAGACTCACGCTCATTAGCCAAAATTCAACAACTACCCAAGACATACCACAGAAAGTGCAGTTACTGGTCCATGACTCTGCAGTTACTGTTCCATGACACACAGAACACGTCTCGTATGAAGAAGCAAACAAACCGTTATGTAATAATCAGTAAACTACTTCCACTTGAGCATAAAGAATGAAAATGTTAAGCTTTAGAACATATCCAAAAACAGCCATTAAAAACGCTGTGAAACACAGTAAATGAATAACCAATAAACAAACCAGGAGGGTTTTTTCCAATGGAAGACTGAACTTAGCCAAACGCAACGACAGGTTCCAGTCGCAATAATAGTGGCTTGCTGTCAGGAAAGATCACTTCCAAAGCACTGTACACCAGCAAGCTCGCATAAATGCAAACACAGCGGCAGAGACGCAAAAGGAGGAATGCTTGATACGAAAACCACGCAAAGTAGTAAATAATTCTAAAGAAACGTTCCAGAAGCTGCTCATGCGGTCTTTTAAGCGAAAGCTCGCCGGAAGGCTCCTCCTGGCTACAGGTTTTTGACCGCTGTCGTACCAGGAACTGGAAGGCTGCAGCAAAATGCTCCCTCGGAATGCAACGGTCCCCTGCTGTCAGCTGTCGTGTCCTGGCCCGTACGGTCGTGATGTTCTGGACTTTTAACTCGCTGTTTTTCAGCTTCTGCCAGCGCACGACCCATGTATCTGAAGGCCCAGCAGAGCGACAAATTCAGGACTCCCCAGAATGGCCCACACGGCCCAGGCCACGTATCGGAGATGGGACACACATGACCTCTTTCTTCCTTCCTGCTCGCCAGTTCAACTGTAAGGCAAAGAGAGCGCGCTCCACCAGAGGCTCAGTACTGTTCCCGGTCCCCCTCTGGCCTATGTTCTGTCCACTTTCAAATCGAACGTGACCTATGGTCTTGCGGCAATGCTCACCATACTTCGCGGAGATGGTGAACCAAAATCTCAAATCTGCGTCAGTTATATTTCACTCTAGATCATAGAAGTGGGACCTGTCAATTCCTTAGCTCAATTTTGCCTTAGATTCTGCTCAGCATGAAACAGTCAAGCAAGGCCTGCATCGTTAAAGTTCGCTTGCCAACTCAGTTCTCCATTGGCTAATTTATGGTTCGTAAGTGAGTCTCACTGTAAGGTAACTTCTCACATTATCTCTGACGGTCCTTCACGGCCAGGGACATCGGCTGTAATTTGTATTGACAGTAATTTCCAATGTCAATAAACTTCACCAACAGCATATACTTTAAGATATTTTATTTTATTCTGAAAGCAACCAGTTTCGGCATTCCATTTTTTTCAATTTTCAGGTCCATACGCTTTTATTCAAATAAACGGTCGTATAGCACCATGAATCATTGGATATCGTGAATTCCAATCGTTATATAACTGATTCATACTAAGACGTTTATCAGTCGTAATCGGGAAAGGATTAGTAGCAACAGCGAGCTGGCGCATCGCTAGCAGGTGGGTTGTTACAAAAAATTTAAGGCCAAGGCTGGTTGTTGCATTTTTGTTCGCAACTTCAGTGTTGGGTCTAAATGCGCGGCCGGTGTCTCTAATAAGTTTTTCCCCCACTTTTTATGTTCGTGTGAGGTATTAAGCTTCTTGAGTCTGATCAGTCTCCTGGTTTGTACTTTGGCTAACGAGAAGAAGTCCTGGCTCCATACTACTCAGGTCAAGGAGAATCACCAAATACCTCCCATCACTTCCTCTTCAGAATAAGGGATGGAGAGTGGAATTTCTGGTGTTGGTGGTGGAAGGTGAGCCGTGGCGGCTCGTTTCTCGTCGATCCAACGCTGCTTGTGTGGCTGGATAGCGCTCCATGGCTGGAAGGTAAGCTAAGCAAATGAGAGTTGTGGTAGCGGCAGCGAAGCGAGTGCGCCAAGCTCGGCAGGACCGTTAACGAGGAAGTGTGCGATATTGTGCGTGTTGCACGCTGTGGTAAAAAAATGGTTCAAATGGCTCTCAGCACTATGGGACTTAACATCTATGGTCATCAGTCCCCTAGAACTTAGAGATACTTAAACCTAACTAACCGAAGGACAGCACACAACACCCAGTCATCACGAGGCAGAGAAAATCCCTCACGCTGTGGTATCACTGCAGGATATGGAGGCCATATTTTGGCTGCACGTTGGTCGACAGGCAGAACTGGTCCCTGGCGTTTTCCGTTTGTGAATTACAGTCATATTTGTGAAAAATGAACCCAGTCTTCTCGAAGTGAAGGTATTTCTGTTCCCAACTTTATATCCAAGCACTGTAATTGCTTCCTTCTGCATTTGTATTACCAACATGGCTGAGACCTGGTTTGAGATTGTATTTCAAATCACTGCCTTCACCTGCTTTGGTTCTGATAGTTTGTAATGCGACATTCTTTAAACTTGCATGTGAGTGATTTGTTTTAATTTTGTGCATTTATTTATTTTGAAGACTAATGGATATCTTTGTGTGTTCTAGTATTTCCCACATGGGCTGCTAAGTGAAAGCCAGCCGCAGTGGCCGAGCGGTTCTAGGCGCTTCCGTCCGGAACCGTGCGACTGCTACGGTCGCAGGTTCGAATGCTGTCTCGGGCATGGATGTGTGTGATGTTCTTAGGTTAGTTAGGTTTAAGGAGTTCTAAGTTTTAGGGGACTTTAATTTATTCTCGAATCAGAAACATACAAATTTACAGTAGCCATACACATCAATAAATATGTACATATATATACACAAATGCTATTTATATTACACGTGCCCAGTGCTTTGCAACCTCCAAGGCGCTTGGAGTGGCTTGCAGGAGATCAATCTTCGTGCAGGATGTAGGACACAGAAGGCACTGGAGCATGTGGCTTGTGGTTTGTTTTTTGTCCACATTCACAGGACGTATCTTCTGTTATGAAGCCCCATCTCTACAGGTTGTCTCTGGATCGTCCAATTCTTGATCGTAATCTGTTTAAAGATTCCCACACCAGCCAGCTCTCGTTGTGTCCAGGTGGTAGTTCTTCAGCTTCTGGCGTCTGCAGGTGAGGCGTCGACTTCTTCCATAACTCCAGCCTTACCTTCTCTGGTGAAATGGTGAGTTTCTCAGATGTTCTCAGGAAGCTCTTTCACGATCTCAGCCGTTGCTGTGGTGGATTATGTTCGTGCAGTGGATGGGCACTGTCCTGTTCCACTTTCAGTCTCTCCTTGTTGGCAGCCACTGTTCTGCGTATCCGTGGTGGCGCTATTCCAACCAGAAAGTAGAGCTTATCAGTTGGGGTAGGTCTTAAGGAACCTGTGATCAACCTGCAGGTTTCGTTGAAGGCAATGTCTACTTGTCTGGCAGGATATGTCCTGTACCAGACTGGAGAAACATATTCTAGGGGACTGATGACCTCCAATGTTAAGTCCCATAGTGCTCAGAGCCATTTGATTTTTGCTAAGTGTAAACTATGGTTAGGTCACAGGATGGTTGTTCAGCTGAGTGTTTGTGACCAGTTATTTACTCATGAGCTCACCACTGAAACCGTGGTCAACTGTAAGCCACTGAAGCTTAATTTTCCTTGTTTTAAGTTCTCGAATTTTACTTGTAGCATGCCGTCCAAAATCGCAGTTGTTGGTGATTTATATTTGTGACCTAGCAAATTATATATTTAAGATTTCTGTAAATTTCTTGTGCTGCATAATTAGCAGGTTAATTGCATTTCATCGTGTTTTTACGCTTGTTCATATTTGTGAGGTTTCAAGGTATTTCGGGCGACTGCTTAAATCTGTATCAGTCCAAAGTGTAGTGGCCTGCTCCAAGTTCCTGCTAAAGAAAAAACAATACACCTCTGAGCAGTTAACGCAAGTTTTCTCACTTGTATCCAGACTAATAAGATTTTTTGTGCTAGCTCTAGCTGGCCAGAGTGGCCGAGCTGTTCTAGGCGCTACAGTCTGGAACCGCGCGACCGCTACGGTCGCAGGTTCGAATCCTGCCTCGGGCATGGGTGTGTGTGATGTCCTTAGGTTAGTTAGGTTTAAGTAGTTCTAAGTTCTAGGTGACTGATGACCTCAGAAGTAAAGTCCAATAGTGCTCAGAGCCATTTGAACCATTTTTTTTGCCAGCTCTACCTCCCAACCTAACTGTCAATGTACTTGCATCCGTGGGAGTACCTTGATAGGGTTAATCGTCCACGTTTGGATCTCAGTCCGCACAGCATCGACCTGGAACTGACGCTCAGAGATCGGGCACCACATTTGATGTGTGTAACCATTCTAGAGGCACTCTAACTTTGTGCGGCCCCTGTTCCAACTAGTCCACACAACTAAGTGGCAAAGTTAAGTTGTCGTTCATCGAGGTTGGAAACTGGCCATGGGTATTTAATATCCCATGTAACAAATGACTTTTATTTGTTTCTCATGTTTCATGAAGTTGCTTACAGTACAGTTTGATGTTCTTACAAGTGGTCTATAACTGTTTCAGGAGCTTTGTCTTCCCTTAATTATATACTGTTTTGGTAAGATTTTTAAATGTTAATTATTATTCTAATTTTGATCCAGTTAATTTTCTTAAATGGAGCAAGTTTTTATTCAGCTATCTGTGCTTAAGGAGCTGGTTCCCTGGGGTAAATGAATTTGATTTTTTTTTATATTACTGTACCGTTTTATTCTGAGCATTATCCAACTTATGAATCATTATTTTCGTGTTATTAATTAAAGTTACATTTCATAGTCTTGACATTTGTAAAGCAAATTCTAGATTAATTATGGTTTAAGGTAGCCATGTTTAACTGATTAGATGTCTAATTAAATTTTTAATGGTATATATACCTATGTGTGTTTGTGTGTGTGTGTGTGTGTGTGTGTGTGTGTGTGTGTGGAGATAGAGATTTTTTTGGTACCGTCCACCCTTCGTAATAAATTGTCTGGCAAAAAAGTTAAGCAAGCACAAGGTAGGAAGAAACGAAAAGGAACTTCCGATTTGACAGGGTGTGTGATGTTATTTGAGATATTACAAAGCCGAGTTAACCTTGAAAAATCTCGGAAGTATGAGTCCACTTACGACTATAACGTTGCGCTCCCTCTGGCCTGGATGCATGCACTGATTCTGTTCTGAAGGATGTCATGCAGCCGTTTGTACCCTCTTCTGATGCAAGGAGGTCACAACTGTCTAACCGGTCCTTGATATTCTGGGTGCTGGAACTGGGACGGAGTTTACGTCTGAGGTGCGCCACACATGTTCTATGGGGCGCTCCTGAGATCTTGGTGGCTCTGGGAGTACCTCTACATCTCGAAAATAGTTCATAGAGACACGAGTCTTGTACTGTTGAATAATGGCATCATGGTACTCACATGAGAAGTAATACTCTGGATGTGTTTGCTTCTCGACGTGTTTACCTCACCACTAGAAATTGAGGCCCGCGAGAAAGACAGGCGGCGGTGCATACGTCACGTCACGTGACACTGCAGGTCTTACGAGTGCCAGTAGCCGTCTCCGACGGAGAACGAGTAACTTTTTCAGGCCAGTTTCATAATTCTTGACTGCGTGTTTAAATGTATACAAATTGTTGATAGTGCACGAAAAACTTAAGAGCTTTAGTGGGTAACTTTTCAATTGAATATTGATATCCCTGTCTTGCACGGAGCCGAGCGTTAGCGAAGTGTGGAGGACAAGCCGACACTGTGGCGTCACAGGTTTGTTGCAGCTCCCACACATCTATTAGGCCCCGCGAGCCATGGCCTGAAGTCATACCCGATAAAACCCTTCATCATGACAGTCGCCGGGCTACGTGCTGACGATGGCCATCCGGGATCTTGCAGAACCGTGATTCATTTCTGAATACGATACGACTCCATTCATCAACATTCCTTACTTCCTAATCAAGACACCTCTCCAAATGCAGAGATTTGTATTAGTGTTAGTGGTAGCATATGCATGAACTTCTCCAAATGCAGAGGAATGTATTATAGTGTTAATGGCAGCATATGCATGGGCTTCTCCAAATGCAGAGGTCTCTATAATAGTGTTAATGCCACCATATGCATGGGCTAGTATTTCTCCACTCAAGATGATGTCTGTCTCTGACCAATGCCATAGGGTGACACAGAATATTGTAGAATGTCTGTAAGTTGTTCTTGGACGGCCATATAGACTGGGCACCCAAAAAATTATGAGCTGTATCCTCTCCACAAGAGCAGAAATGTGTATCTACGATGTGCAGCTAACGAAAGTGTTTATGGGGAAATACGTAGTTCAATTTGAGTCTAGTTATTAGAGGTGAGAGGTGCCTAGACAGGCTACGGTGCTACTCTTGCGCCTGCTAGGAAGCATACAGAAACGGAGGCACGTCGAGGTGTTGTCTGTCTGCAAGTGTCTAGGAATGCGTCAGAGATTGTCTCTGTATAGGTACATTTTGAAAGTGCTCAACCAAGGGGAGCGGGTAGCAGTGAGGATGTTAGTGAACTGACTGGTTCAAAATTGGTTCAAATGGTTCTGAGTACTATGGGACTTAACTTCTGAGGTCATCAGTCCCATAGAACATAGAACCACTTAAACCTAACTAACCTAAGGACATCACACACATCCATGCCCGAGGCAGGATTCGAACCTGTGACCGTAGCGGTCACGCGGTTCCAGACTGTAACGCCTAGAACCGCTTGGCCACTCCGGCCGGCAACTGACTGGTCTCAGAGGGAATCTTTGCTGTTTCATTCAAACGTATGTTCATTTTGCACTCCTGTGTGATCATGCCACAGGAAGGAGTCAAACGGAAGGGCTGAAGAAAAACACTTTGCTGCTCCAAATCGCATACTAATTTCGTGTAATGGTACTGAATGGTCCATAGTGGCTCCACACTGTACATGAGATTCTACTCCAAAGGTTGACCCGCGATATCTTTAGAGGCTTGAATCGTCCACGCAGGGGTTGAGGCTTTGTTGTCAGATACGTCAAAGGCGGCCAAGAACGTCGTCCTATTGCTCACTATACTGCGAACTGTCATATCTTACCGCTAAATGAGCAGTAAACCACGCTCGATGGAAAGCAGTGTTTTTTTAGTCCTTTAGACCGCTCCACGAAAGAATTTCAGCGCTGGACGTCGCGGTTTCTGACATCCATCGCAAAGGTGTCAAAAGAAGGGTGAAACTGTGGGTAAGAGGGTATGTGATGGTGGATTTCGGAAAAAAGTTTGGTGAGTGGTGGCGTCAATGTGACATTATTAACCCACCTTACAAGTAGCATTAACTTCCGAGCTCTGACCTTTTTCTTTCGTATGTGTCGACATGTGTTTGGAGCGATGCCGAGCCCATGGATGATGGCGCTGGCCGCCACGCTTTTGCGTGGTTATAGGAACCTTTGAGCAATGAAAACAGAGAAGGAATCTTGGGAGGATGCACGTGCTGTATTTAATCCATGTTGTGCGTATTATCTGAAAAGATAAGTCGAATTCTCCGGAACCATAAATTGAAGACTGTCTTTTGCCAGCCGCCTAAGACAGAGGCAGTGTTTGGTAATGCCAAGGACGACCTCAGACTACGGAAACCCAGGGTTTATCAGATATCCTGCCAATGTGGCATGACTTTTCTAAGTTAAATGATGCATACTTTCGACGATCGTTGCCGGAGTGGCCACTTGCCTGTCGGAATCACACGGAAGAGATTATGCTCATACTAAGACTGCTACAGAGACATCTAACTTCTGGGCCTGTAGAAAGGCTGTTAGGAAGGCTCATGAGTCTTGTTTGGGTAGCTTAGTTGATAGAGCACTTGTCTGTGAGAGGCAATGGTCCCGAGTTCCAGTCTCAGTCCAGCACACAGAAAGTCTCTGGATCTGTGATATTAAAGAATCTATCGAGATCGAGATGCGAATACGGGAATCGCCGGTCACTTGTGACACTGGGTAGATCCTTAGTAAGCCCTGGGAATCCGCAGTCAAGAAGAAGAACATAACCTACATGGAGCACACACAGCGAACGTCGGCAGGAAAGACTTGATGGCGTGGAAGGGGGGAGAAGGGGGAAGGAAGGGGAATTGCCTCAACACGGACAGCATACGGATCGCCAAGTCGGAGGGTGTGGATGACGACGTACAAGCTCTGTCCCCGCTGGCAATCAATTAAACAGCACAACTGAGGTCAGGTAGGAGGCTAGTAACCAATCGAATAAATATACAGGGTTATTACAAATGATTGAAGCGATTTCACAGCTCTACAATAACTTTATTATTTGAGATACTTTCAAAATGCTTTGCACACACATACAAAAACTCAAAACGTTTTTTTTAGGCATTCACAAATGTTCGATATGTACCCCTTTAGTGATTCGGCAGACATCAAGCCGATAATCAAGTTCCTCCCACACTCGGCGCAACATGTCCCCATCAATGAGTTCGAAAGCATCGTTGATGCGAGCTCGCAGTTCTGGCACGTTTCCTGGTAGAGGAGGTTTAAACACTGAATCTTTCACATAACCCCACAGAAAGAAATCGCATGGGGTTAAGTAGGGAGAGCGTGGAGGCCATGACATGAATTGCTGATCATGATCTCCACCACGACCGATCCATCTGTTTGCCAATCTCCTGTTTAAGAAATGCCGAACATGATGATGGAAGTGCGGTGGAGCACCATCCTGTTGAAAGATGAAGTCGGCGCTGTCGGTCTCCAGTTGTGGCATGAGCCAATTTTCCGCGGGCTACGCGTGAAACTTGCCCGCACGCGTTCAACCGTTTCTTCGCTCACTGCAGGCCGACCCGTTGTGAGTGCATTTCATTTCAAGCACGACATACGCTTTCTCGGCTCCTGTCGCCATTTTGTCTCACTGCGCTCTCGAGTGCTCTGACGGCAGAAACCTGAAGTGCGGCTTCAGCCGAACAAAACTTTATGAGTTTTTCTACGTATCTGTAGTGTGTCGTGACCATATGTCAATGAATGGAGCTACAGTGAATTAATGAAATCGCTTCAAACATTTGTAATAGCCCTGTACATAGATCTGTAGTGAAGTTGATCAGGTCACATACAAAGTCATAGAGGAGGTGAAGAACGACTTTCTTGTTCACAAAATATGCATACTCTTAGATGAGTCAAGTCATTCTTCACCTGCTGTTATCGATTTTTAAGCGACCGAGCCAGCTTAACTACAGATCTACGCATATGCATCTGATGATGCCAATGTGGTCGCTTGCCGAAATATTGTACCTGTTGGACGTGGATATCCGGCCCTTCACCTGCAGACTGTCTTGCTATGAAGTACAACGGGAGAAGCTGAATAATTGGAAGCACTTTCTCAGCAACACATGCTTTGTAGCCGAGGTCACCAGTGAACGCGTATGAGGCAGCTCTTAAACTGGAGATAGCGGGTACGAATCGTTTAGCTAGAAGGAACTTTCACCTCCAGTATTTGGCCGACAAGAGAAGGAGAAAGAATTGCCTAAAGTTCCTGCTCACCAGGTTTTATGCCAGTGTTCTGGATTAAATTCTAAGTCTGATCGACTTTTGAAGGAAATCAGTAAGTCGTATCGCGACAGTAAACGTGACACCCCATTTGGTGCTGTTCGCGAGGCATAAGCTCTGTACCGGCAATGAATTTCAACCTTTATATCCTCTTACTATTGAACAACACAAACATTATGCAGACTTCCTTTACAGTTGCCTACACTCAGTGTATACATTCAAGACGTAATTCTCATCTACCATAAGGAACGGAGCCTTTGTGTGAGGCGGAACAAAATCCATTCATCCCGCCGTTTGTACTCTCCCAGTAATAATGACAAACGACAATTTTTTACTCTTGGAATCCAAATGCAGGACGGTTTCATCTGAATACCTCTGGAATTTAGTCCAATACCGTTGCCCGCAATTTGCCTGTAATTGAAGTACCATATCTATCGTGTCGCGCGTTTCCAATGACGCAAGGTAGCTGATAACCCCCAAATCAAGAGAACACAGACACATAGCGTTGCTCTTACCTGGGATTGGTCGTTATCATAGACGTCGGGAAGCGGGGTGTCACCTGCTCACGTGTCTTCAATGGAACACACGTCGCACAGACTGCATCAGTGGTACCACTCTAATTACTTCTACGTCATGAACTTCCCATTTTAATTAAATTGACATATGTGATGTATGAGGAAAAACAAGAAAAAATATAACATTTCTGGTGAACACTATGTTTCTGGTGCAGTGGTTCTCAAACATTTTTAGCTTCGGGTGCATTAAAAGGCCGCAAATAACCGTGGGAACACTATATACACATTTCAGAGGTATATTTTACAACAGTCAATATAGGAAGTAAATGCTGTACTAAAATAACAATTAAGTAACTTTATTTTGAGTTTCTCGTCCAGGCTACGGAAAATGTAACTTACAGTAATAAAAAATTACATTATCACAACATGAACAAATAATTTTTGTATAAAACTGTGAGAGATTCACGAAGCACGATTGTCACCCAGATGCAACGGCCGAGCGCCGTGTTGCCTCCTACACTGCCAAGACGAAAGGCAAGAGAAAGTAATTAGTGAAACCGATTGAAATCAACTAATGCTATAAAACTAACGATTAATTCACATTACAGAAGAAAGTGATAATGCAATATAAATGAAAACAGCTTACGCCTACTCTTTCTAGTGTTCATGAGAAACATGAGCCTGATGTGTCCTTGCGATTTCTTCAGTGTTTGGAGATATATTTGAAAGACAAACTCTCATTTCCTTGTCAATATACTGAAGAACTCCCCTCTTTTTACATTTAATTGTGGTGAGGGTAGAGAATCCTAATTCACATAAATATTACGTCGAAAATTGAAGTAAAATGTTCAAAGCCCACTCAGATATCGACGCATAGTCTTCTTTTTTAGAAATCCAAATGGCTTCAAGAGACAATTCCTAACGCTTAATCATCAGTCCTCGATCAGTACATATATCCGCCAGTTCTTCTGTTAGTGTTAAGCCGAAATCACTTGAAGTTTCCATGAGTGGGTTTCGAATCCAATCGTACTGTTCAGTGTTGAGGGATGAAAAATATGAACTCAATTTCTCCTCGAAATTTATTAAATTATCTACTACTATTCGAAGTGATTCGTTTATGCAAGTGCTCATTACCAACGAGGACATTTCCACGTTATCTTTAAGAGCTTTCCTTTTCCATGTTTGTAGCTTTCTGTGAAACGCTTTAATTTTGTCGATCGATGTGAGAACATTTTCTTCTTTCCCTTGCATGCTAGTGTTCAAAATACTGAACTGCTGAAATATATCAGTCAAATACTGCTATCTGGCAATCCAAAATTCACTCCGAGGGAAATGCAAAAATATAAATGTTTCATTTGTTCGAAAAACACTAGAAGTTCTTTTTGTAGCTCATGCACGCGGGTAAGTACTTTCTCCCTCGACAACCACCTGACTTCTGTGTGTAAAAGCAACCGTCTATGTTCTGACTCCATACAGGTATAAAGTTTTTCGAATAAACGGGTTTTGATAGGTCCTGTTTTGATAAAATTTACCATCTGAGCAACTTGCTCTAAGACATCTCTCAATTTTTCTCCAAATGATTTCACTATTGAGGCCTTACTATGAAGAGAGCAGAAAGTTACGATAAGCCTTCTGTACAAATGCCTAAACACGACTTCCATGTTAACTGTCACTTATGAAGATAATCATTTAAAATGTCGAAAACATCTTCACCGTTAGTAGATACACTTAATTATTTGCAGAAAAGAAACTGATTTACTATTTGATCTTGATTAATGAAACGGACAAATGCTAAAAGTTGCGATCGGTTGGTAATGTCTCTTGATTCGTCAACTTGCAAATGCAAAGTTTGAGTGATTGAGTTTATTACTGCATACTTTTTTCTCAGTATCAGTAGACATTTCTATAATACACCTGTGAACTGTATCATTAGACAAAGGAATCTTTCTTATTTTCGTACCTATTTCATTTCCTAGCATCATCATGACCATTTTTTGCAAGCAGGCATAATAAGTGACTCATACTCTTTGCTATTAGTTCAGAGACTTTGTAAGAACCGGTCAGAGTTTTATCATAAACAGATATTACACATTTAAAAGAATTAGTTTCCTTTGTTTGCTGTTCAGACAATATCTTGATAAAGCTTACAGGTTTGTCTTGCAAATGCGAATTCATTGTTTTAAAATGTTTGCTCAGTTTACTAGGAAGCTGGGATTCATTTGCCATTTTATACCACATACTAAGCATAGTCGGAAAGGATAATCTTCACTCCCAGTCTAAGTGAAACCATAGCTTAAGTACCATTCATTTTACTTACGAGTAGGCCGCTGTTTTACTTTTTTACTTGCACTTAGCGTTTGTTCACTTCCAGGTTCGGATTCTTCGAAGGTGTGCTTATTTTTCAGAAATCTGTCCATTTTATTCGATTGTATTTTGCATATAAAATTAACTTCTAGTGCTTTGAAAATAAGCAGTACGCTGTACACAAAACACGAGCCCCACATACGCTAGCAGCACCTCACTGACATCACCTGAAAGCTCTGCTTTAACGTCAAGCGCACAATAATGGAAATGCGTTTTTCCTTCTGGAGCTAGATTCTTGTGTCTCCATGGGTTACAGTGCTGCCAACGATAAGATCGGGTGTATGGTCAACGAATCGACGCACATGTGCGGCCGCACGTGCGTCATGATTCATGTTGACCATACACTCGATCTCCTGCCCCCCCCCCCCCCCCCTCCCTGGGTCCCCTGGTCCCAAGGTCGCCATGGCGCCTGTGGCTGTGGTGCTGAGATAGTTGGCTTTTCAAGCCGACTATCTGGGCAAGCACCCACGCCAGCAAAAGGTTGGCAACAGAAAGAAATCGCGCGTAATCGGTCACAGCCATTTGCGCCATGCACTATATAAAGGGGTATGTTAGGGTCTTAGTAACCATGTCTTCTGACAACTTAGAACACTGCGTCTACCTCTGACTTCGCCGAAGCTGCACTTAGTGAAATTTTCGTAAGTACACTACGAAATGGTTTCTACTTTGTACAAATTGAGCAGATTTGTAATAATAGGACACCTGGACAATACTCTTCATTCAATTGATTTAAATATTCCGGATCTGCTGAAAACTTCTGTCATGAATCCGCTGGATCACTAGACTGCAGGGAAAGTGACGCCCTGAAGTAGCAGTGCTTCATCAACTACGGCGATAAGCAGCTCTCATAGACAATTTCCTCTCCCAGCTTCTCTTGTCCATAGTATTTTATTGACAACAGAAAGGTATGTATTTTCAATAAAATATAATTGAAAAGAGAGTGCTTGCGAATGTTATTTATAATTTATTGATACACTGTCGCCGTATCTAACTGGCCAATAATAATAATATGCAATTCACTCCCCACGTGCTGTTGCAGCGCCACTCCGAGTAAGGTGGAATAGGATCGGAGTCATTGGAAACGACACTGAACCTTCCGAATTCTATAGACAAGTTGTGATAATAAGCATAGAGCACAAGGCTCAATTTCAGCACGGATATCATAATAAAAGAAAGACGTCCATAGGAAAATCAACTGCGAAACGAAAGCACGACACGATCCAAATCATATTCGTAAGAGGTTCTGTCGGAAAAATCCGTCGGTCATCAAATATTTTTTCACCGTTTTGTCCTGATTATGAACGTTTGGATCATACCAACAATCCATTAACGCTTGACAACTCTGTGTGTTAACTCAATGTTTATTACAAACTTTCAGAGCGACACAAGTGTCGCACCGTTGGGTTATGGAAAGAAGGCACGGAACGAGGCGTGCGAAAAAATTTGCACGACGCCTACAGGGAGAAGGGCGGTGAGGGGGGGAATGGTTAGGAAAGTTTCACGACCAGTGCTAATCATCCACGGATGCCTGTGCCCCTGGTATTCATCAGCAACTGAGATAGTTATATTTTATACACACACACGTAAAAAGGTCTCGCTAAAAGCATATTATTTCTATGAAAAATTGTGAAATGGAGGTAAGGCTGTTGCGATGCACTTCTAGTGCAAGAAGTTGAAGAGAATGGCATTTCAGGCATCTATTAATTATGAATGACCATGAAGCATTATGTTGTAAAAACTAGCAGTCAATGGTAGCAGTCTTTGACTGCAAGTTTGGCCAGCACAGTAACTTAATTGTAAGTTACTGTGCTGGCCACACTAAACTTTACCATGCATAAGTGTTACATTTATAAATACAGTTACATTCATTACTAAATGAATTAATCTCTCCCACCACTGCATATTGTTATGATTGTAGCAATGTGAAAATTATCTCACCACACCGTTTCTCCAGACGCAGCACTCTGCTATCCGTATAACTATTTTTCTCGCCGCCCTGCGAATTACACTTTTCCTAGGATTCCTTACACTCCTCGGTGGTGTAAGAGATGACCTCGACGGGCCGGCAATGGCTTTATCATCAGTGATTATTTTGAAATACCTTTGTCCAGTTCCCATACAGCCTCTGCTGTTAGATAGCTAAGGTTTGCGGGCTTTCAAATAAATATAAAATCACATGATGTGGTGTGGCCCTCAGCCACGTACCCTCCGACTCAGAGTTGAAAGATTAAAAGTTTTGGCTGATTTGTTTGTCTAGGGGCTGGGATGTGTAGTTGCCGCATTACAGACCAAAAACTACTGAGTCTATAGTATACAATATGGATATATACACGACACGAATGGTCTAAGGTTCCTATCACTCTTCGATTGCGAATTTTGAACGTGACATACACATTTATAAATGAATAGGGTGCAATTAAATAAAATCTGCAGGTACTATCTTAACGACTTTAAGTGATGAGTACAATAGTAGAAGTATTTTTGAGAATAGGGTAGATTTCTGCAAAACACTTATTTGTGTCGATGGTCCAGCAATTAAATAAAATATAAGTTGAATAACAGGGAAACAATAGATTACTACAGCACGTAATTAGTTATCAACGACAGCACAGCTCGCTAGGTATTCGCTTCTAAACGCACACTACGTCTTCAATGTAGAAGCCACGGAAATCTCATATGTGCACAAGTTGGCACTCCAAAGTATTTCTACCTGCCGCGTCCATGCGCAAACCGCTCCACTCTCTCCAAGTCTCTGCTGCAACGGAGCGTCCGTCGCACCGTCACGTCCAGCACTTCCCTTGTCCTGTCCATACTGTCCTGAACTGCTGCACTCTCTCCAAACTGCCGTACTGCTCAGAACTACCCTCCATCCACTTTCCCCATTCACGAGCCCTTTGATTGGCTAGAGCGCTCGCGCCATGTCTTCAAGCCAACGCACCTACTCAAACATAATGAAACACATTCTAAATACTGGATTTACATTTAAATAACTTGAAATTAAATAAATACCCCTACGGCTGGACCATAAGCACGCTCTAACACACATTATCAGATACATAAATTAAATAAACATATATCAAAGGTATAGAACAAAAGGAAGGCCAGTAGCCTAATGTCTCTGTGCTTTCTAAAACACAGTAAATATTTAACCAATTTCTTCATGAATAGTATATATCAGATATAAACAAAGACCTCGATGAATAAATATATTTATAAGCATGCTGCTACCGTTTTTTCGTGTAACTGTGGAGTACTTATGGCCTGACGCGATCGATAATAATCGGCCACTTTGACCTCCAATAACTCGTGTACTATTTACATTACATGCCTATTATTCACACCAATTTAGATTTACACTAATAGCTTTCTAAAGACGCATAGATCGACGAAATCGGATGAACCATTTAGATTTAAGAAATTCGTTCCTGTGTGCTACCTGTATAATTTATCGTGAGATACTAAACTTTAAACTAATAAATATATTGTAAATCTGATTACACCATCAAAATCGTCGTGCAAATAATAGTAATGTACTTGTTTCTTTTTGAGGAATCATGGTTCATCTGGCTACTATTAAATGATACAGGAACTGTGAAATGTCTGCCATTAATGTTTCACAAAGTCCGCCATCTTTGGCACTCCTGGCGTGTCTCCTTCATCAACGCAGCTACCGCTCTCGTCTGGCTAACATTCGGCACACGTGTTGGCGCACACTTTGAATACCACTGTTCTAGTGAATAACAACTTTAATTTCTATAAGAAACAGCGATTCAGGGAAAATGCATGTCTTTGGGCAGTCACTAAGACGGTTTCATTGGCAAACAAGTAAAACAGCTACAAGACATTGTCGAATATTAAAGTAACTTCGTACCCACCTCCGTTGGATATGGATAGAGTTGCATTTCTTTGCGACAGGTAGAACGTTCGCCAGAGTGCAACCGACTGTTCATGTTCAGTGTTGTTACCAGGTCTGACAGGGTATGTAACAGCGTAAACTGCGTCAAATGTTGAGTGGTCACTACGGAGAGCTCTTAGATGCCACATGTTCGAGCAGAGAGCGCTTTTAAAAACTACGAAGTTTTAAATGGGCTTCAGTATGGGTTTCCATTTTGTCGGCGTGTTGAATCAGGCAATATTCAGGTTTGTGGGACATTCAGAAGCTTAAGTGGCCTAATGCAGGACCGTATGGTAACATGGAGCGGGTTTACTTGTCGTCAGGATTTCAGTGGATCAATTCCGACCATCAAAAGGGAGAATCGCTGCATTGTGCATCACTTACATTGTAACCCCTCCACATATGAACCTGCCATACGAGAACAGTCTGCGTCATCCCACGCTATTGGTCGGAGCCAAACACAAATGGACTAGGGAATTACATTCTCAACCGTATAGAGCGGATAGCACCGCAATACAAATGGATTCATTTTGAGTGGTGCCAAGACAGGTAAATATGGACTACTGATGAATGACGTCGCATTGCGTTCAGAGAAGAATCGAGGTTCAACACTACTCTTGATGAAGAACGTCGGTGGGTATGGGTGCTATGCGCAGCACTGTTACTCTTAGAGTCATGGTGTGGGGTGTCACGTTGAGATACTACCTCGACAGCAGTATCACCAGATCTGTCTCCGATGGAATATGTGTAAGACCTTCGTTGACGTCATCTCTGTCTCAGTACCAATATCCAGGGTATCAAGGACCAGTCACAACAGTAGTTGGCCACCTTCACGACAGGATACAAAACCTTTAAGTCTCTGTATGTCCATCGTTTTAGCGATGGCCGTGGGACTCAGCTGTTCGACTGAGGATGTCAAATTAAACACCTTTCAGGCTTCAATTTTCAACTTTATTTTATTAGGCAACCAGTTTCCGCGCTTTGAGTTGGCGGGTGATAGTTGAAGTGGTCACTGTAGGAAGTAGATATCTACTACCAGTATTGCTGACCTCTGCTTCCATCACAAGTAAGACAAATTATTACAACACGTCGGTCAGGGGACTGAAGACGGCAAAAAAAGCGCTTAAAATGGTTGCCTAATAAAATAGGGTTCAAAATTGACGGCTCGAATATGTTTAATTTGACGTCCACAAGGGCCTTATATCGACCTTCACAACCGAATCAACCGATTCAGTGCAGGCACCAAGGCTAGAAGTAATGCAAAAATCATACTGATGAATAGACACATATGCCTCAGTTCTTTATAAATGTGACTCAGTTTTGTAATCAATGAAATACTGTGAAACGTCCGCCTGCTTAGCTGGATGGTAACGTGCTTGCCTCCCGTGCAGCGGGCCCAGGTTCGATTCCCGGCCGCGTTGGAGATTTTTCTCCTCTCGTGGACTGGGTATTGTGTTGTTCTCATCATCGTTTCATCCTCATCACCGGTGCGCAAGTCGCTCAATGTGGTGTCGACTGAAATAAGGCTTGCACTTGGCTGCCGACCTTCCCGGATGGGGCCTCCCGGCCAAGAACGCCATACGCCCATTTCATTTTTACTGTCATATTGCCTCTCAACCAGTGTAGGTTCAACTCGTTTCCCTCATCTCGTCTGTGTGTTTCGCCTGTTTTGTCAGGCAGAGTAAGAATACATAAACGGAGAGGACTGCACAAAGTAATAGAAATGGGTAATAGCGTGCAATTAACATCATTTAGTCGAAGACGTTAGGCGCATGTGCCTAGCTTTGAAGGAGCCTGAGCAGTCGTTTAGCACTAAAATGTTCTTACTGTCAACCGTCTAGCATTAGGGGAGGCGGAGACAGACAGGATGAGAATTGGATGGAGAGCAGAGGGCGGCCGGGTGACAAGTTGGCCGGACCCTCGGCCAGCACACGGAGAAGGGCTGCAAACTTACCGCTGATTAATAATCCGGATCACTGCGACGGACAGGCCGGTCCGTGTTCCCATGTCAGCTGCGGACCAGCTGCTGAATTTCATTGGCTAATGACGCCGACCTAAGCTCTCCCTGACACCCCCCACCCCATCCCCCACCCCCTCCGTCTCACAAACCACGGCCGCACAGCAACTTCAAGTTACCGCACCATTTCCAGGGAACCATTGTGTAATAGGAGAACAGTCGACGGTGCGGCAACGCACGGTTATGTGACACATCCCGTCAGGCCTCTATTCTTACAATAACCCATCGTCAGGAACATTCAAAACTCAGAGAAGAAGCGAGTTTATTCGAAAGAGTCTCTGGATAAAATATGAAAATATCCACAGAATATACTGATACGGAGTGCATAGAACGCTGAGCTATCTCAAAATTACCACAAGATAGAATACTCAGTTAAGAAGCGGTAGGTAGAAAACGCACATACAGAGAAATAAGCGTGTACAATTTCTTACATAATTTTTTATAAAATTACCCTAATAAAAAGCGTAAGCTTAAAAGTTTGAAGAACAACATAAAGGCCGCCAACGGAAACAACAAATTTCCTTCAATACATGTACAGCTTTAACTTTATATTAAACGCAGTCTCTTGTCTCAGAACATCTCACAACAGCTTCACCACCATTAGGTTAATTATGATACAGAGGGGATCATACTTTTCAGTGATGTAAACCAGACAATTCTGTGATATAATCCACACATAAGACAACTGTAACACGAGCCATGATAAAATCAAATCTAAACCTTAAGTTCTGAAAGAAGAAGGGACACTATCCTGGCTAATGTGACCTGGAAAATAAGTAACAGAACTAAACAGATCGTAAATCAGAGACGCCACTGACAAATTTTTTCCTACAATCATTATTCTTCTGACTTTTTTGATGCAGCCCGCCCCAAATACCTCTCCTGTCTCAAACTTTCATCTCTGAGTAGCAATTGCACCCTACGTCCTCAATTATTTGCTGGGTGTGTTCCATCTGTTTTCTTCTCCAGTTTTTACCCTCTACAGCTCACTCTAGTACCATAGAAGTTACTCCGTGATGTCCTACCATCCTGTCCCTCCTTCTTGTCAGTGTTTTCCATACCATCCTTTCGTCTCGGATTCAGCGGGTAATCTCCTCGTCCCTTACCCTATCAGTTCACCTAATTCTCAATTTTGATTTGTAGCACCACATCTGAATTCTTCTCTTGTGTTCCGGTTATCCCACAGATCACAAATTGTGTGTTTCAAACTCATTTTATTCTCAGAAATTTCTTAAGTTAAGGCCTATATTTGATAGTAGCAGACTTCTGTTGCGCAGGAGGCAAGGATGCCTTTTTTGCTAGCGGTAGTTGGCTTTTTATGTTCTCCTTGCTCCATCTGTCATGTTTTTTTTTTTTTTTTTTTTTTTTTTGCTGCCTAGGTAGCAGAATCTTTTAACTTCATCTATTTCCTTATCCCCAACTGTAATGTAAAGAATCTCGTTGTTCTCATTTCTGATATTTCTCATTACTTTGATCTTTCTCAGATTTACTCTCAATCCATATTTTGTTCTCATTAAAATATTACATTCCTCAATTCCTGCAACTCTTCTTCACTTTCACTAATGATGGCAATGTCATCAGCGAATCTTATCATCGATAGCCATTCATCGTGAATTTTAGTAGCACTCCTGAACCTTTCTTTTATTTTCCTCGTTGCTTCTCCCACGTAGAAATTGAAAAGAAGGCACAAAAGATTACACTCTTTTTTATCCGAGAACTTCGACCTTGTACTTTCACTCTTATTGTTCCCTCTTGGTTTTTGTCCATATCGTGTGTTACCCGCCTTCCCCTGTAGGTCACCCACTTTTTCTGAGAGTTTCAAACATCTTGGATCACTTTGTATTTGGATGTTTTCCGTGTAGACAAATCCTACGAACGTGTCTCGATTTTGCTTCAGTCCTCCTTCCATTATCAACTGCAACGTCAGAACACAATCTTTGGTGTCTATACCTTTCCTGAAGCCTAACTGATCATCCTCTAACAGATCCTCATTTTCTTATCCATTCTTCTGTATAGTATTCTTGTCAGAAACTTGGCTTCATGAATGTTCAGCCGATTGTGCGATAATTCTCGCTCTTGTTGGAATTTTGTGGGTGATGTTCCTCTGAAAGTCTGATGGTATATCCCTCATCACACACATCCTACAAGCCAACGTGAATAGTCGTTCTGTTGTCACGTCCCCCAAAGATTTTAGAAATTCCGATGCAATGTTATTTACTCCTCCTGCCTTATTTCATCTTAAGACTTCCAAAGCTCTTTTGAATTCTGAGCGTAATTCTGGATCCCAATATGTTCTTCCATTACGTCATCAGACAAGTGCTCACCTCATAGAAGCCTTTCCACCTACCCGGTCTCTCCTCTGCATTTAACAGTGGGATTCCCACTGATATGTTAATGTTACTGCCTTTGCTTTTAGTTTCACCGTAGGTTGTTTTGACTTTCCTATATGCTAAATCAACACTTCCGACTAACATTTCTTTTTTGGCTTCTTCAGATTTTTCATGCAGCCATTTTGCCTCATCTTCGCTATACTTCCTATTTATAGCGTTCCTAAGTCCTTTGTATTTCTGTATGCCTGAATTTCCTTGGGCGTTCTTGTACTTCCTTCTTTCCTCGATTAGTTGAAGTATTTCATCTGTTATCCATGGTTTCTTCTCAGTTGCCTTCCTTGTATCTACGGTTCTCTTTCCAACTCCTATGGTAGCCCTCTTTAGAGATTTAGATTCCTCATCAACTGTACTATCTACTGCGCTATTCATTATCATTGTGTCCTAGCGTCCGAGATCTTCAAACATATCTCTTTATTTCTTAGTACTTTCGTAAGCCACTTCTTTGAGCAGTGATTTTTCCTAACTCGTCTCTTGAACTTTAGCCTACTCTTCATCATTACTATATTTTGATTTGAGTCTACATCTGCTCATGGGTACGCCTTACAATCCCATATCTGATTCATGAATCTCTGCCTGAACATCGGGCAATCTAACTGAAATCTTCTGGTATCTCCTGGCCGTTTCCAAGTGTACTTCCTCCACCTGTGATTCTTCAACACAATATTCACTAATACTAACTGATATTTATTGCAGAACTCTGGCTTTCTCCTGTCTCATTTCTACTACCAAACCCACATTCTCCCGTTAGTATTTCTTCTACTCCTTCTCCTACAAACGCATTCCATTAAAATTCTGCTATTAACCATAGTTTAAATAACATGGTTTTTCCAAAACTTGGACAAAATATCAGGGCATTAAACGATTAAAACCACTTTGAAAACAACGTTGCGTTACGTGAATCAACAGGTAGCAAAATGTCTCTAACGCAAGTAACTTAACAATGTTAACCAAGGGCAGAGCTACTGAAATATATTTGATTTTAAAACAATTAAAACATATTTAGCAAGAATAAAAGTGTGTGCTCGTGTGTAATTTTCAAAAACATTGCACCAGTATGTATCAACTTGAGTACACATGCCTCAACGGCATCTCGGGAAAACACAGTGGAGGATCGGTGAACCTTTGACCACACAATGCACTATTTACAATGTAAAGCCGAACACAGTGCTCTCGAACACCGTCACACCATTAAACAAGATTAACCTGTCTCGTATATTAATACCAAAGCTAACTAGCGTTGCGTATGAAACTGTAAAGCTCACCGTATATCCGTTTGTTTCCGCTTCTTTTGCTACGACGAAAATCAACAAGCAGTACAGCGAAATCCAGCCAAATTACCATAGAAGCCATACTTGTTGCGCCTGTTGACCTTTAGATAAAACGGCCGGCACATTCACTAGCTCATACACAACTCGTAAATTCAACGGAGAACGAGCTGGGCGAGCCAGCGTAACACTTACATATCAATGCTGAGTTTTAACTAAACTCTAAACACGACTTGCAGGTGACCCATCAAAAATATACTATACATGCTGCCATCGAAATTCCGTCGTACGTGTCACAGTGTCACTATGTCTAAAACCCCCCCCCCCGAACCATTTCTTGCATAAGACACTCTAGCACTTGCATTCGCTGGAGGTGACACCTCCATGATCCCATCCGCGTACAACGCCCTAACCCCTCGATCTACGATTTAAGATCCAACGGCTTGATCCCAAAATGTAAACACCATTGCCTAGCCTCCAAGGCACTCAAATCGGTCCGACATTGTACCAATCGCGCAAAAATTACTAAATGAGGGTGTATCTGTAAGATACACCCTCATTTTGAGAAGTAGTTGATAACTAATTTCAATCTCATGCGATAATTTATTAGAGATACCAGAAAATGCATATTATCAGTCAATACAATATAATAGAAATCTTTTACAAAAAGCAACAACACGTATCAGTGACGTTCAAGAGTGTGATATCGATCGAAATATACGGGTTAATTGTAACCGGAACTCTGTATCTCTTGTACTCTCACGTAGTTTCACTACGTTTTTTATTTTTCATGCACACTTTATAAGCTTGACGGCCTTGATTTTGTTGCTGTTGGGTCAATACGTTTAGAGAAATGGGCTCACTGTTTCGCGTGCAGTCCCGCTCGTAAATGTCACTACGATGCCATCGTCTTCTTCTATAATCTGGTTTTCATACATTCTTCAGCTATTTCAATCCTATAATCAATGTAACTCTGTTTCTATCGCTATTCACCTATTTTGTTGTACAAAATGGGCGATTGAAAAGACCTATAACGAACAGATAAAAGCAAATTTTTTAATACCCTTTCATATATTTTCTCGTGATTGGAAAGCATGCTGTTTTTCGGTCTTAGCGATCAAACTAATTCCTTTTCACATTGAGGTGCCAAAGAAACTGATATAGGCATGCGTATTCAGATACAGAGTTATGTAAACAGGCGGAATATGGCGCTCCGGTCGGCAAGGCCTATATAAGACACCAAGTATCTGGCGCAGTGGTTAGATCGGTTACTGCTACCATAGTGGCAGGTTATGAAGATTTAAGTGAGCTTGAACGTGGTGTTATAGTCAGCGCACGAGCGATGGAACACAGCATCTCCGAGGTAGCGATGAAGTGGGGGTTTTCCCGTACGACCATTTCCCGAGTGTACCGTGAGCATCAGGAATCCGGTAAAACATCAGATCTCCGACAGTGCAGCGGAAAAAAAATGCAAGAATGGGATTAACGACGACTGAAGAAAAATCGTTCAACTTGACAGAAATGCAACCCTTCCGCAAATTTCTGATTGCTGCAGATCTCAATGCTGGGCCACCAACAAATGTCAGCGTGCGAACCATTCAACGAAACGTCATCGATATGTGCTTTCGTAACCGAAGGAGCATTCGTGTACCCTTGATGATTGCACGACACAAAGCTTTACGCTTCGACCGGGCGAGTTAACACCGACAGTGGGCTTTTGATGACAGGACACATTTAGCCTAGTCTGACGAGTCTCGTTTCAAATTGTATCGAGCGGATGGACGTGTACGTGTATGCAGACAACGTCATGCCTCCATGGACCCTGCATGTCAGCAGGTGACTGTTCAAGCTGGCGGAGGCTCTGTAATGGTGTAGGAAGTGTGCACTTGAAGTGATATGGGACCCCTGATACGTCTATATACGATTCTGACAGGTGACATGCACGTAAGCATCCTGTCTGATCACCAGCATCCGTTCATGTCCACTGTGCATTCCGACGAACTTGGGGAATTCCAGTAGGACAAGGTGACACCCCAAACGTCCAGAATTGCTACAGAGTGGCTCCAGAAACACTCTTCTGAGTTTAAACGCTTCCGCTGGCCACCCGACTCTTCAGACATTAACATTATTGATCAAATCTGGGGTGCCTTGCAACGTGCCCTTCCGAAGAGATCTCCAACCCCTCGTACTCTTACGGATTTATGGACAGCCCTGCAGGATTCATGGTGTCAGTTCGCTCCAGCACTACATCAGACATTAGTCGAGTCCTTGCCACGTTGTGTTGCGGCACTTCTGCGTGTTCAGGGTGCCCTACACAATGTTACACAGGTGCACTAGTTTCTTCGGCTCTTCAGTGTAGAGCTCCTTCTGTAAGGTATTCTGTGTTTTGTTTTCGTAATAAGAACACCTTGCTTGTCTTTCCATTTTACAGTGAATATCCGATCGCAGCTCCTCGTTCTCTGTTACCGGTGATTTAATTTTACAATACAGAAATTTTTTTGGCATATTCTTTCCATGCGGAGGTACTGTAACAGTGACATTTATTTTATAATTGTACGATAGTGCTATAATAATTTAACAATAATTTAAAAAGTTATAATTATTCAGGTATTTAGTGTGTCCTCTGTGTAACACTGACTTCGATAGCCCTTTTCGGACGTGCTATCACCACAATTCATCGTATCATGGCTTGTATATATTTTAAAGTCGTCGCAATAACCTTAATCTGACTCACATAAATCGTAAAATTTAATACAAAATTGTGTCCTTTTTGTCACGAACTTGGCCTATGCAGTGTTGGTGAAGTACACCGGAAATCATTACTGACGTATCGGCTCATGATAATCACATTCGGTCCGAATACCAAGCCACGAGTCTCACATTCAGATTAGGTTAACGGATTATAGCATCATCGCTCGAACCTGCTGCCGCCTAGGGAGACGCTGGGAAAGGCGTTTGTCAAGAAACGCGGCCTTGATATATTTGAATACCGATAGCAGACCGGCACAGTGCTATGATATAGTGATATGGACGTCTAACTGTGGTGTCACCGCCAGGCACCATACTTGCTAGGTGGTAGTTTTTAAATCGGCCGCGGTCCGATAGTATATGACGGACCTGCGTGTCGCCACTGTCAGTGATGGCATACCGAGCGCCGCCACACGGCAGGTCTAGTGAGACGTACTAGCACTCGCCCCAGTTGTACAGCCGACGTTGCTAGCCATGGTTCACTGAGAATTACGCTCTCATTTGCCGAGACGATAGTTAGCATAGCCTTCAGCTACATTTGCTACGACCTAGCAAGGCGCCATTACCAGTATAGATATTGAGATTCTATTAATGTATCATCAAGAGCGATGTTCTACAAATGTGGATTAAAGTTAAGGAGTCCAGAAGCTACGTACTTTTCTTTATAACATTCATTACGTAGCCTGTTTCAGACCTCACGCCAGCTTGCGTGAGTTTAAGCGCGTGCCTTTCGGCTTCCTCTCATTGTGTCTAGGCTGTCTTGTCTAGACACAACACTAACAATCCTTGTTTTCTGTCTGGATTGCGTGTATTTCTAATGTTATGACCTGTTGCCATTTCATCGAATCATTGTCAGATCTGTAAGTACAATAAAAATTGAACACCTAACCATAATACAACGTTAGATATACAAAGCTGCTATTATATCTAAAATCAAATTAGGCAAACGCATCTAAGTGTATTGGCAACAAGAGTTATATGCACTCTATGTGAACCAGGCAAATTGCGCCTCACATGGAAGGACTTGACCCCAGTTGTTCAACAGCACCCACAGTTTAGTTTCAAATACAAATATATATTTATCATAGCTGCTCAGCAATTAATCACTTCAAATGAGGTTGCTTTAAACTGTCAATTAATCCAGAATTTGTTTTACCAATATCAGAAGTACGTATTGTGACTCTAATCAACAACGTCATAATCAAGTTTGTCAGGCTTGCTGACATTCAGAATAAAATTATCATTGAATTCTTTTTTCTTTAACAACAAACAAATCAAATTCATTTACCAAAATGTATCAGCCCTTTAAGCACAACGGTTTGAATAGAAACCTGGATCGAAATCACAAGAATAACTAACAATTTGTCACTAATATTGCCCTAGAGAAATAAGAGTCAGAACAATATATTATAAGGGGAAAATAGGCCCGCACAATTATTAATCATCACAGTAACAGACCAGATGCGAAAATATCAAACAATAAGCAACATCTTGGAACTTGGAAAACAAATTAGTTTCAGTTATTACATTAAATATTAAAGGCATAAGGACAGTTTCCAGCCGCAGTGAACGACAACTTAACTTCATTCAGTTATCTGCGTGCACTAGTTGCAACAGGACATTAAGCAGATGAAATACCCCCGGGAATTTTTCCACCTAACAAGATGTGTCGCCCGATGTCTAGGTGCCCCTTTCCGATTGTAGATAAACGAACTGGCCAATGCCACCGTCTCAGCGATTCAGGCGTGGACTATTAACGAAAGAAAGCTAGTCGCACAGAAGCAATTACATTAACAACTAGGATGGAAGAAAGATCAAGGACAAGAAAAAGTCTTATTAGTTGAGGTTTCTTATCTGGGCCACAGAAGAGGAATTCGTGGCTGACCAGTAAGAAAACTAGTTTGATGCGGCCTGAAACGAATTCCTCTCCTGTGCCAGTCCCTTCGTCTCAGAGTAACACTTACAACGTTAAGTCCGCACTTACTTGCTGGGTGTATTCCAGTATCTCTATTCCTCTACAGCTTTTGTCCTGTACAGCTCCATCTAGAACCATGGAAGTCATTCCCTCATGTCTTAGCAGATGTCCTACCGCCTCGTCCCTTCTAATTATCAGTGTTTCCCAAAAATATTTTCCTCTCCAATTCTGCGCAGAAGCTCGTCATTCCTTACCTTATCATTCCACCTAATATTCAACATTCTTCTGCAACACCACATCTCATATGCTTCGATTCTCTTCTGTTCCGGTTCTTCAACAGTCCATGTTTTACTACCACACATTGCTATACTGCAGATGTATATTCTCTGCAATTTCTTCTTCAAATTAAGCCCAATGTTTGACACTAGCAGACTTCTTTGACAAGGAATGCAATTTTTACCATTGCTACACTGGTTTTGAAGCCATCCTTACTCTGCTCGTCATGGGTTATTAAACTGCTTAGGTAGCAGAATTCCTTAACTTTATCTACTTCGTGACAAAGTATCCTAATGTTACGTTTCTTGCCGTTCTCATTTCTACTAATTTTCATTACTTTCGTCTTTATTAAATTTACTCGGTATTCATTAGACGTTCATTCCATTGAGCAGATCATGTAAGTCGTCTTCACCTTCACTCAGGATAGCAATGTCATCAGCGAATCCTTTCATCTTGAATTTCTATTCCACTCTTAAACCTTTCTTTTATTTCCATTATTGCTTCTTCGATGTACACATTGAACAAGAGGGGTGAAAAACTACATCCCTGTATTACACTCTTTTTATATCCAAGCACTTTGTTGCTGGTTGTCCAGCATTATTATTAACTCTTAGTTATTGTACATATTGTATATTACCCGTCTCTCCCTATAGCTTACCCCTATCTTTCTCAGTATTTCGAACATCTTGCACCATTTTGCATTGTCGAACGCTTTTTCCAAGACGACAGATCCTATAAACATGTCTTTATTTTTCTTTAGTCTGGTTTCCATTATCAGCCGCAACATCAGAATGGCCTCTCTCGTTCCTTTATCTTTCCTAAAGCCAAACTGATCATTTCTAGCACGACCTCAATTTTCTATTCCATTCTTCCGTATATTATCCTTGTCAGCAACTTAGATGCATGAGCTTTCAAGCTGACTGTGCGATAATTCTCTTATCAGTTCTCACAGTATTCCGAATTGTGTGCATGATACTTTTCCGAAAGTTAGATGGTATGTCACCGGATTCATACATTCTACAAGCCAATATGAATAGTCGTCTTGTTGCCACTTCCCCCATGATTTTAGATATTCTGTTTGAAAATTATCCATCCCTTCTGCTTTATTTCATCTTAAGTCCTCCAAAGCTCTTTTAAACTCTGGTACTGTTACAGGTACCCTGTCTCTTCTAAATCGACTGCTGTTTCTTCTACCATCACATCAGACAAATCTTTCCCATCACAGATACTTCCAATGTATTCTTTCCACCTATCCGCTCTCTCCTTTGCATTTGACAGTGGAATTCCCGTTGCATTCTTAATGTTACCATCATTGCTTTTAATGTCACCAAAGGTTGTCTTGACTTTCCTGTATTCTGAGTCAATTCTGCCGACAATCATTTCTTTTTCGATTTCTTCCGTTTTTAATGCAGCCATATAGTCTTAGCATCCCTGCACTTCCTATTTATTTCATTCCTCAGCGACTTGTATTTCTGTATTCCTGAGTTTCCCGGAACATTTCTGTACTTCCTCCTTTCATCGATCAACTGAATCATATCTTCTAATAACCCGTGGTTTCTTCGCAGTTACCTTATTTGATCCTATATATCTCTTTCAAATTTCTGTAATAGCCCATTTTAGAGATGCCCATTCCTCTTCAACTGTACTGCCTATTGAGCTATTCCTTTTTGATGTATCTATAGCCTTAGACAATCTAAAGCGCTTCCCGTCACTCCTTGTTGTTATTGTTGTTGCGGTCTTCAGTCCTGAGACTGGTTTGACGCAGCTCTCCTTGCCACTCTATACTGTGCAAGCTTCTTCATCTCCCAGTACCTACTGCAGTCTACATCCTTCTGAATCTGCTTAGTGTATTCACATCTTGGTCCCCTCTACGAGTTTTACCCTCCATGGTGCCCTCCAATACTAAATTGGTGATCTCCCGATGTCTCAGAACATGTCCTACCAACCGATCCCTTCTTCTAGTCAAGTTGTGCCACAAACTTCTCTTCTCCCCAATTCTATTCAATACCTCCTCATTAGTTATGTGATCTACCCATCTAATCTTCAGCATTCTTCTGTAGCACCACATTTCGAAAGCTTCCATTCTCTTCTTGTCTAAACTATTTATCGTCCACGCTTCACTTCCATACATGGCTACACTCCATACAAATACTTTATGAAACGACTTCCTGACATTTAAATCTATACTCAATGTTATCAAAATTTTCTTCTTCAGAAACGCTTTCCTTGCCATCGCCTGTCTACATTTTATATCCTCTCTACTTCGACCATCGTCAGTTATTTTGCTCCTCAAACAGCAAAACTTCTTTACCACTTTAAGTGTCTCATTTCCTAATCTAATTCCCTCAACACTACCCGACTTATTTCGACTACATTCCATAACCCTCGTTTTGCTTTTGTTGATGTTCATGTTATACCCTCCTTTCAAGACACTGTCCATTCCGTTCAGCTGCTCTTCCAAGTCGTTTGCTGTCTCCGACAGAATTACAATGTCGTCGGCGAACCTCAAAGTTTTTATTTCATCTCCATGGATTTTAATACCTACTTCGAACTTTACTTTTGTTTCCTTTACTGCTTGCTCAGTATACAGATTGAATAATATCGGGGATACGCTACAACAATGTCTCACTCCCATCCCAACCACTGCTTCCCTTTCCTGCACCTCGACTCTTATAACTGCCATCTGGTTTCTGTACAAATTGTAAATAGCCTTTCGCTCCCTGTATTTTACCCCTGCCACCTTCAGAATTTGAAAGAGAGTATTCCAATCAACATTGTCAAAAGCTTTCTCTAAGTCTACAAATGCTAGGAACGTAGGTTTGCCTTTCCTTAAACTTTCTTCTAAGATAAGTCGTAGTGTCAGTATTGCCTCACGTGTTCCAACATTTCTACAGAATCCAAACTGATCTTCCCCGAGGTCGGCTTCTATCAGTTTTGACATTTGTCTGTAAAGAATTCGCATTACTAATTTGCAGCTGAGACTTATTAAACTGGTAGTTCAGTGATTTTCACATCTGTCAACACCTGCTTTCTTTGGGATTGGAATTATTATATTCTTCTTGAAGTATGAGGGTATTTCGCCTGTCTCATACATCTTGCTCACCAGATGGTAGAGTTTTCTCAGGACTGGCTCTCCCAAGGCTGTCAGTAGTTCTAATGGAATGTTGTCTACTCCGGGGGCCTTGTTTCGAAGCCGGCCGCGGTGGTCTTGCGGTTCTAGGCGCTGCAGTCCGGAACCGCGGGACTGCTACGGTCGCAGTTTCGAATCCTGCCTCAGGCATGGATGTGTGTGATGTCCTTCGGTTGGTTAGGTTTAAGTAGTTCTGAGTTCTAGGGGACTGATGACCTAAGATGTTAGGTCCCATAGTGCTCAGAGCCATTTGAACCATTTGAACCTTGTTTCGACTCAGGTCTTTCAGTGCTCTGTCAAACTCTTTATGCAGTATCAAATCTCCCATTTAATCTTCATCTACATCCTCTTCCTTTTCCATAATATTGTCCTCAAGTACATCGCCCTTGTATAGACCCTCTATATACTCCTTCCACCTTTCTGCTATCACTTCTTTGCTTAGAACTGGGTTTCCATCAAAGCTCTTGATATTCATGCAGGTGGTTATCCTTTCTCCAAAGGTCTCTTTAATTTTCCTGTAAGCAGTATCTATTGTACCACTAGTGAGATAAGCCTCTACATCCTTACATTTGTCCTCTAGCCATCCCTGCTTAGCCATTTTGCACTTCCTGTCGATCTCATTTTTGAGACATTGAAAGGTGGCTACACTGAGCCACAGCGCCAAAGATCGCGCCAGAGAGTATTGTTCTGCCGCCTCCACTGGCAGTGATTATTGAGACGTAGCGGCAAGCAGTGCTTACCGAGAAGTTGTGGTGGACACTGCTTGTCGTCAAGTCGGAGTGAGATGTGATAGTGGAGAGTGTTTGTTCCATGTTTTATGCAGTTATTTGATGGGAGAGATAGCAGATGTTATTCCAATGGAGATATTGTAATGATCTGAGTGCTTTTCGTCAATATATATGAAGGTAATAAATATTATGTTGTTTTATTATTTGTGTGTCCTGAATAAAGTGTCATTACAGGTTCAGTCAACAAAGCATCTGGCTTGTGTTCTTGTATTAGAGTGTAATTTTGGTTTTCTTGCACAAGTATAGTATTTCTAATTTTCTTTTATCACGTCAGTATAAATGGTATTTAAAATTTCTTGTTTTGTTGAAGAAGAACCGTGCCAGATGTGCGTTGAGTCACACTACCACATACAGAATAGCTACACTTGTGCTTTGTTGAAGAACCGTGCCAGATGTGCGTTGAGTCACACTACCACATACAGAATAGCTACACTTGTGCTTTGTTGGTTTCGTAGGTTTTATAGTTGCTGGGGACTTAATTAATTAATTGTATTAACTGAAATTTTCATTTCATTCTTTGTTGTTGTTCTATGCAGTCAGATTGCGTACTAATAATAGTCAGGGCCAGCCGTTTACGAGACTTGCGTAATCGGACAGACAGTAAAAAAAATTATTTGCGTAATTATAAAAATTATTTAATAAAGCCCCCATGCAACGTTTGTATTCCATTTTGCCTGCTTCATTTACTGCATTTTTATATTTTCTCCTTTCATCGATTAAATTCAATATTTATTCTGTTACTCAAGGGTTTCTACTAGCCCTCGTCTTTTTACCTATTTGATCCTCTGCTGCCTTCATTATTTCATCCCTCAAAGCTACCCATTCTTCTTCTACTGTATTTCTTTCCCCCATTCCTGTCAATTGTTCCCTTATGCTCTCCCTGAAACTCTGTACAACCTCTGGTTCTTTCAGTTTGTCCAGCTCCCATCTCCTTAAATTCCCAACTTTTTGCAGTTTCTTCAGTTTTAATCTACAGCTCATAACCAATACATTGTGGTCAGAGTCCACATCTGCCCCTGGAAATGTCTTACAATTTAAAACCTGGTTCCTAAATCTCTGTCTTACCATTATATAATCTATCTCATATCTTATAGTATCTCCAGGGTTCTTCCATGTATACAACCTTCTTTCATGATTCTTTAACCAAGTGTTAGCTATGATTAAGTTATGCTCTGCGCAAAATTCTACCAGATGGCTTCCTCTTTCATTTCTTAGCCCCAATACATATTCACCTACTATGTTTCCTTCTCTCCCTTTTCCTACTCTCCAATTCCAGTCACCCATGACTATTAAATGTTCGTCTCCCTTCACTACCTGAATAATTTCTTTTATCTCATCATGCATTTCATCAATTTCTTCGTCATCTGCAGAGCTAGTTGGCATATAAACTTGTAATACTGTAGTAGGCGTGGGCTTTGTGTCTATCTTGGCCACAATAATGCGTTCACTATGCTGTTTTTAGTAGCTTTCCCGCACTACTATTTTTTTATTCATTATTAAACCTACACCTGCATTACCCCTATTTGCTTTTCTATTTATAACTCTGTATCCATCTGACCAAATGTCTTGTTCCTCCTGCCACCAAACTTCACTAATTCCCACTATATCTAACTTTAACCTATCCATTTCCCTTTTTAGATTTTCTAACCTACCTTCCCGATTAAGGGATCTGACATTACACGCTCCGATCCGTAGAAAGCCAGTTTTCTTTCTCCTGATAACGACGTCCTCTTGAGTAGTCCCCGCCATCACTCCTTAGTATTTCCGTATTCCACTTTTTTGCGGGCTGATTCTTCCTGACTAATCTCTTAAACTTCACTCTAATCATTATCACTACTACATTGCTATCTGAGTCTACATCTGCTCCTGGGCACTCCTTACAATCCAGATTTCGGAATCTCTGTCTGACCATGATGTAATCGAACAGAAATCTTCCCGTGTCACCCGGCCTTTTCCTAGTATTCCTGCTTCTGTTGTGATTCTTGAACAGAGTATTCTCTATTACGAGCTGAAATTTATTACAGAACTCAATTAGACTCTCTCCTCTCTCATTCCTCTTCCCAAGCCCATATTCTCCTGTAACCTTTTCTTCTACTCCATCCCCTACAACGGCGTTCCTATCTCCAATGTCTACTAGACTTTCATCTCCCTTTATGTATTGTGTTACCCTTTCAATATCCTCATATACTTCCTCTATCTCTTCATCTTCAGCTTGAGACGTCGGAATGTAAATCTGAACTATCATGGTCGGTGTTGGTTTGCTGTCGGTTCTGATAAAAACAACACTGCCGCTGAACTGTTCACAGTTACACACTCTCTGCCCTACCTTCCTGTTCATAATGAATCCTAATCCAGTTATATCATTTTACGCTGCTGTTGATATTACCCTGTACTCATCTGACCATAAAACCTTGTCTTCTTTCCATTTCACTTCCCTGACTCCTACTATATCTAGATCGAGCCTTTGCATTTTCCTCTTCAGATTTTTCTAGTTTCCCTACCACGTTCAAGCTTCAGACATTCCACACCCCTGCTCGCAGAACGTTATCCTTTAGTCGATAATTCAGTCTTTTCCTCATGGTCACCTCCCCCTTCTCAGTCGCCTCCTGGAGATCCGAATGGGGGCCTATTCCGGTATCTAGTCGAGGTACAATTGGGAAAACTCGCGTTAAATGCAAAGAGGGTTAGGCTAAACTGCAAATAATGTATGAATATTACAGTCTCTGATGAAAACCTTGCACCACTTGCACCAAGCCACTACGCTTGAGACTGACACAACTTTAAGCAATCCCCCGAAACACCTGGGCCTTACTATCTTGTATTTTCAGTAACATGCTTACAAAGACGATGAGATGCAATTAATCGGCTGACAAGACAGTGCAAGAAATTTGCAGAAGTCATAAACATATAATTTGCAATAACATATTAGCAAGGAAACAAGTTTGTATCACCAAGACAAGAAGTGTTAAGCAGCATGCTACATGGAAAATTCCTGGACGGAAAACAAGGAAAATTAAGCCTCAGTTGCTTACAGTTCATCGTTGTTGCAGCTGTGGGTCTACGAGTAAACGACAGGTCATACACACTCAGCGGAACAACCGTCGAGTGACGTAACTGTAGTTTAAACTTAGTAGTCGATGTGAGCAGTATTGGAACACACCAAGATTTCCATAAATTTTCAATACAAATAAATTCACGAAATTAAAACAAAACATTGAAATGAAAACTTCAACGTCACATTACACACAGCTGGAGCCAAAGCAGGTGAAAGCAATAATTTTAACTACAATTTCAAGCCAGCTCCCAGTCACACTGCCAGAAAAATGCGGAAGGAAGAATTACAGTGCTTGGGCGCAGAGTTCGTAACAGTAATACCTTCGCTTCAAGGAGATCGGCTTTGTTCTCCGCAAATATTGCCTTAATGGAATAACCGAAGGTGCCAAAAATCATTTCTATCCCTCGGCCTACGTGCAACCAAAAAAAAAGGTCCACCAACACGACAGTGACCACTACGAAAATGCTGCCAACCTCCACCGACCGCGGGTATACCACCGGCGTGCAGCACCCCCAATGGAGTACACTTCCTCGTAAATTATGTTGCCAGACTCAGCGCACTCATCTCATTCGCGCTACGCCAACTCTCCCTCGCTCAGCTTACCTCGGGGCCCCGGAGCGCCACCTAGCTACAGGGCACGGCACCGAACCAAAGATATGCAAGCGGCGATGGACTGACTTGGCACGAGCCGCCACGGCTCACTATGTTAATGAACAAAACAGCAGTGTTGCTGCGTTCGCATTGTTAATGAAAGGCCGCAAGAGAAATGGCAGTGGGTGCCGTAAGAGCTCTAACGGAACTCATATGCCTGGTCGCTTTAAGACACTGCTTCGGTCGTTGCGTGTTTAAGAGTTTCCGTCCTTTCTGCCCACTCGTTTACTGTCCTTCCCTTTCCCCTGATTCCTTAGGTTCTTATGTTTTCTTCCACGTAGCCCAGCCACTTCACGTGAGCTCCCCTTCATCTCCTTCCTATTGATCTTTATTTTTGATTAGTCTTACGAAATCAGCTTCTTCTACTGGTCAATCCAGCTTGCTCTCTTAGTACAGTGTGTATTTGAGATCCCTCCATAACTTTTCCGTAGTGTTTGTAATAGAGCGACAGAAGAGTGGAAATGCTGGTTCATTGTGGGTTATTATTTACAAATTTTACCAAAACAAAAATCAGAATAAAACGTAATTGTCCTGAATATGCACAATTAAAAGAAACACATCGGAAGTAGTCTGCCGGCCAGTGAGGCCACGCGGTTAAAGGCGCTTCAGTCTGGAACCGCGCAACCGCTACTGTCGCAGGTTCGAATCCTGCCTCGGGCATGGATGTGTGTGATGTCCTTAGGTTAGTTAGGTTTAAGTAGTTCTAAGTTCTAGGGGACTGATGACCTCAGATGTTAAGTCCCATAGTGCTCAGAGCCATTTTTGGAAGTACTCTGGTGTTCGACCAATTTACCAGAAAATTTTAAAACTTGATTTAACAAGAATAAATATGAATCCCCTTAGGGAGCTCCATTCCTAGGAGTACACGGGTTAGCGACAGTGGGGCCGTAAGCTGAGTTTGACATTACTTCCCCTTAGTGTTGTCCAACTCCTTCTGTTTCCTTTCCTGTCGGCCTCTGAAAGGCCACTTCTGTTTTTTCGATCCCAACGGTATTAGATTTCGAGCCTCGACTAAGTTGTCTGTTATCTGTTCTCAACTCATCTCTTCAACGGTGATGCCTTGTAGAAAAGGGTATTCAATCACCGAAAGATAAGGAGAAACGCCCTGAAGAAAAATATTAGCACATCCTGCTCCCTTGCAGGATTAATGGTGCGGGAACACCAAAGACTATGAAACTCCATAACTTCGAAACAAACGCCGTTGGGGCTGGCTGGGCTCCTGTGCTGTGATGAAAGTAGGCAGCCTAGGGAAAGGAAGATCTAGAAAAAAATAAGTAAACAACGACAGCAAACCCAGCGGCCAAGTGAAGATATAATTTCACTGCAAAGATTACCAGTACTGTGGCTCGGAAAGGAAGGACTACATATATGAATACCCAGGGTAAGAACAAGTTTAAGATACGAAAAAATAGAAGTTTTCTGAGAACTGGAACATGAACCATACAATCCGTTAGTAACAAATACAATATTGCAGAGCGTGGGTTATTCCGATTACAATGCAGACTTCCTTCTGACATGCATGTTTGTCCAAAGGAACACGAACTACAGCCGGCCAAAGTGGCCGACCGGTTCCAGGTGCTACAGTCTGGAACTGCGCGACCGCTGCGGTAGCAGGTTCGAATCCTGCCTCGGGCATGGATGTGTGATGTCCTTAGGTTAGTTAAGTTTAAGTAGTTCTAAATTGTAGGGGACTGATGATCTCAGCAGTTATGTCCCATTGTGCTCAGAGCCATTTGAACCATTTGAACACGCACTACGGCGACCACAGCCGTTACAAAACACATCAAATCAATTCTCAATTGCATATAAGGACTATCAGGAGCTGTGGAATGGAATGTCGACTGCGAAAATTTGTGCCGGATCGGGATAAGGAGGAAATCCGTGTTCGAGTCCCGGTCCGGCACAAATTTTCATTGTCCTCATTCCCTTCCACAGCAATTTCGAATTCATCAGATGTGCTTAATAGCAAAGGTGAAGAGCTTACAGAAGAACTGAAACATCATGAAATATCAATATGCAATATTTCAGAGACAAAAAGAAAGGAATAGTGAAAAAGGATACGACCTCTAATTATTGATTTACAGCGTAATTGAGTAGCCAACAGCTACAGCAGGAGCGGTAGTACTGATCTACAAGGTATACAAATATCTTCGTGAAGAGCGGCAATACAAATTTGAGAAATAGTTTTACTGAAACTGAAACTGGCTAATGACAAATTGAACAATACCTCTCCGTACAGACCCCCAAGATTGTAAACTTAAAACAGAAAGAGGGACCCTCTTTCAGTAGTTACAAAAAGTTACCAACGCGATATCTTCAAACGAACTTTCAGTCATCATGGAAGTTTTTAATATTGGAAATAGCGTCGTCCTCGCAGTTGAACAACGATTTAATGAAGACTTCCTAAATGATAATGGTGAATTTGTTATCCACCTACGCTCAGACAACGAAATGAAAATAAATAATATTTTCTATTACAACAAAGAGCAGAACACAAGAGGTCATAAATCTTCAATAGATTACATTTTTAGAAACAAGAACATCTATACTCGGTCAGTGCTAGATATTAGGACTTTAAACTCTTCCAACATAGGAAACGATCACAGCCTCTTAACGGAAAAAAGTCAGTTGCGTATAGGAAGGAACCAGAGTGCTAAGGATCCAACATTTAAATAATAAAAAATGTCATTTAGAAACATCACTGAGTGACTCTACAAAAAGTTTATATTAGAAACTGTTAGCAGAGAAAATAAAAGAGAAACCCATTAATGCAGGGGATAACGTAGATCAGCTTTAAATGCGAACATTTTAAGTTAGGCCTTAGCGTGACTGTTATTGATATTAAATGAAACAACATGTTTACTGTTACCAGTCACTGTTTATTTATCTCCACGACACGTTGCAAATTTTTAAACCTCCATCATCAGGTGGACTTTCATTTGTTAGTATGACATTTGTGTGTGTGTTGTGTTACGACATTTTGGAAGAACTTGTGGAACTGTCTTCAGTGCTCACAGGTTCCTTTCGCTTTATATACTGTCATATTTTGTAAACAAATTGAGACGCCGTATTTGTGTACAAAATATGACAGTATACATGTGATGTGTTACGGCAGACTGGCACAACATCAGGGGAAGTATCGATGTAGTAGCTGGACAATGAGGTACATGAGTTATATAGCAAGAGACGAAAACAAACGGAACATCATGGTTTGAGATTACAGATATGCATAAAAAGAACATGTGTGCCCATCTGAATCAGAACTACTCAAAAATATATGAGTCTAATGAAGGTTACAAAAGAACTCGAAAAATGACAAAATACTCATCAATATTTTTAAACAGGGATACAGAAACCTTTTCTAAAAATTTAGAGTGTGACTTCCATGCGTCATAGGAAAAAATTTGAAGAATAAAAATAAGAAAGCAAATGAAAGAATTAAATGAAATACTCAAAATGAACAACATAAATGAAGAATCATGGGCTAAATATTTAACAGAGGTGTATAAAGGTAAAAAATCGCCAGAAAAAGAAGCGCGATAAGAGATCAGTCTCCATACAAAGACAGGATTCCCAAATAAATTTCTGATCTATGGAGGATAAACATTAACTGAACAGTTAACGAAGTTGGTTAACAATGTTGTAGCTTATAATAAAACTCCGAACTAGTAATACAATTCTCATTTTTTCAAAAAAAAGGCGACGAGAAAGATCTATCCATTTTGAGGGATAAATCTTCTGAGTTCAGTTCTTCAGGACTTAGTGATACTACGCACAGGAACATTGATCAAGATGGTGCACTTTTGAACTATTCCTCGTTAGCTCCACAGAACATCAAGCGGTTAAGACCACGTGGGAGCATACCACCGAGACTGTATAGTCTTCCCAAAGTACATAAATAAGGTCTCCCTTTACAGATTGTAATGAGTAATATTGGTGCACCCACTTATGATTTAGCCAAACATCTAGCTTCTTTGCTGAGACCATTGGTTGGCAAATATTCACACCATATACGAACTTGCTGATTTTATCAACAGACTGGGGGCTCTCCACTTAAGTAGTTCGGATCTTCTAGTGAGTTTTGATGTAGCTTCCCTTTTCACAAAAGTGCCTCTTTCGGATTCCTTGACGCTAAATGGTCAACGCTTTGAAACGGACATCACTGCTTTGTCTCGACATGCTCTTTCCTCAACCTATTTTACGCTTAATCAGGAATATTTTGAGCAGTCTGACGGTGTCGCCATGGGCAGCTCTCTGTCTCCTCTGGTGGCTAACTTTTTTATGGAGGATTTTGAGGAAAGAGCACTTGAATCAAAGATTTGTAAACCAACTGTTTTTTGGAGATACGTCGATGATACTTTCATAGTGTGGCCCCACAGAGAAGAAAAGTTAGTTGGGTTTTTTCATCATCTTAACTCCATCCGAGAGAGTATTCAATTTACTATAGAACTTGAGAAAGATGGTTCCCTTCCAGTCCTGGACGGATAAGTGACGGCTCGATGGGACATTCTGTTTATCGTAAGCCCACTCACACTGATTTGTACTTGCATTCTTCAAGTTGCCATCAGCCATCGCAAGCCATGAGTGTGCTTAAAACCCTTGTGCATAAGGCGCATACGGTGTCGGTTGCAGTGAATTCGCCTAAGGAACTTGTACATTTGAGGACGGTGTTGAGAGATAATGATACGCGACCCGGAAAATTAACAGGGCCTTCTCAACTAAAGCCAGAAACCGGGAAGTGGATAAAGAGGAGAATGCGCCAACCAAGTCCCTAGATTTCTTCCCTTCGTTGGAAATATCTTCTTCAAAATAATGAGGATTCCTTATAATTTTCATGTGAAAGTGGTTTTTCGTCCACCTTCTAAGATTTCAGATCTGCTGGGATCGGTGTAGGATGATTTGTTACTGCGGAAGACGGGAATTTATAAAATACCGTGTCAATGTGATATGGCCTATGTAGGACAGACAACGCACGCAGTGGGAGAGCGTTGTACGGAACATCAACATTGCACTCGCCTACTGCAACCCAGTAAGTCTACAGTTGCAGAACATTGTATTTCCAACGGACATTCAATGGAGTATGACAAAACTTCGATTTTGTCCACAGAAACAACCTTTTGGGACGCCATTATCGAAGAATCCGTTAAAATACTCATTGCGGAAAATCTAATGAACCGTGATAGAGGATACGAACTGAATAACGCGTGGAATCCCGTCATCTCCGAAATTAGCTCGAGAAGAAGGCGCCAGAAGACTTCGATAGCTGCGGCCAGCGACAATACCGACGGCAGCTGAGTCTTACAGTTCCACCAGTGAGGGCGCTGTTGCTGGGCGGTGTGGTCCTTCTGTCTTCGAGACTTAACGCATGCGCGGCAGTACCATCAGCGCACTATATAATACGGAGCGGAGAATGTTTTGTCACTCCTCGTTCGGCTCACCTGAAGATGGCTGGCAGTTTTCCAGCCGAAATAACGTGAAATGAACTGTACGACGACCGGCTACAATCCAGAAATCTCTTTGAACAAATGATTAAAGCATGTAGTCAATAAGAGAAATAAAAATGAATAAGAAAATGAAGGTACGAAGGTAATGATATTCCCATGGACGTGTCTGTGTCAACGCTGCCTCTCGCATGTAGTCGCCATATCAAAGTATTGTGAACCGTCACCTTGAAACCACCTTTTGACGAGAACAACGCCCATGGACGAGCCTTCATTGATAATATCACAGCATACATGCTCTCACTGTCCCCTCGGACATGTTGCATCCCAGTCATTGCAGTCAGTTGCTTTCCTGATGAAAGAAAAGGTCATTGGTGGAAATTTGGATTTTCAGTGAGGAGTAACACAACAGTACACCGAGCACATTTAGCAGTTACTTCTGCCGCACTTCAAACTTAACAGTATAGACACAATAATTCCCGCGACAGAATTCTGGGGTCTGAACATTCACCGCCATTGGATATCGTCCTGCAACTCAGCAGAAATAGCCACTGCTGTACCACAACTTCTGAGTCAGTTATCTGGGATGCTGAACAACATTCTAGTGTTTCTGTTGTTCGACCCATTATCGAGTGGCAACAAACGGGCATCAGAATCCGCTTGTGTTCCAATTAATTCCGCGGTGACAGAGAAACGCAGTGTCTTCCAGATGTCAGCCCTAGATAACTGCTTTTAAACCAGTGGCGCCGGCCGGGGTGGCCGAGCGGTTCTAGGCGCTTCAGTCTGGAACCGTGCGACCGCTACGGTCGTAGGTTCGAATCCTGCGTCGGGCATGGATGTGTGTGATGTCCTTAGGTTAGTTAGGTTTAAGTAGTTCTAAATTCTAGGGGACTGATGACCTCAGAAGTTCAATAGTGCTCAGAGCCATTTGAACCAGTGGCCCACGCTCCTAGATGATCGGCACAGAACAGCCTCTCACGGCATTTGCCGTGTGTCAGTCGTCTCCAGGATTTGTAACTGACGCCTCCTTGGAGCCTCACCATAACTATGTCGCAATCTCCACGGCCGTTACTGGGTCACGATCAGAGAACCGCTGCTTGACTGTACAAGCCAGTGCTAGTCGTCACTCGGCTGCCGCCACTGCAAGACTGCTCGCCGGCGCGCCTCTGGCCTTCTCATCGCCGGGTCACGAATGAACGACCCACCAACCCCGTGTCAATCATGACTGAACGACCCACCAACCCCGTGTCAATCAAGACTGCCTCTGTTTGATGTAGTGTCGCTGTCAGAGGTCCACTGTTCGTCTCCTTGAACGGTCCAGCCTACTATAGACTCACCGTGGCCCCAAGAAACGGTGTAAGAAAAAGTCGCTGCCTGTCGCGCTGTAGCCGACATGTTGTCTCTGTGCTCACTGTAATGGGTATAATGTTTCTATTGCTGCTTGAATACAGTTTACTAGACCGCATTATATCAGTATTCACTTATAATTATAGCCATTGAAAATTGTATGTTTTTAGGTTGGTTAATACCTCCACGTACATGTGGCAAGAGCAAGCCATTAATGCTTACTTTCTCCTAGACGGCAGATCAGCGGTTGATGTGTGGACACGTCGACACAAAACGCCTAATCCGTACCAACAGGCGTAGGCCAGTTAGTGGCAAAAACATCAGTTCATAACGTTTGTGAGAAGACTGTTCGACGCATATAAAAAACAATAATTGATGCGTGAACGATTAATGTGTTATGTGTACATATTGAGGTACCACATACAAAAATGCCTGCAATTTTACCCGATAAAATGCATATAAATATGGGCTGTCAGGCATACTTTCTCCGAAATTTCGGCACATATCTACATTTCAATTTTTTTAGTGTGGCGCTGGAATCAGCTGAACAAGTACTGAACATCACGTCTTTCACGTGATTCTCAGTGCCGATAGGTTGTGTAGGTTTGTCTTGGTGTTACGAGCAAAATGATTTTTGAAGTGGAATTTTGCATGACCTTTCGGTAGAGCGGTCCTAAATTAGTCTGTTGCGTTACTAGTTTTATCGACATGTATTAACAGGGACAGCAAAACACAACGAATAACCAGTACTGCAGCAGCGACGGCACGGCCCATGCCCAGCCTGACTGCTACCGCCCTGGAGCAGCGCTTCTCATTATCTGCTCGTGCAGTACTGATTATCGGTCGGTTTTGCTGTCGTTGTTAACACATATCGCTGAAACAAATATCGCGCTGTAATAATTTGGGACCGAGCTATCTAACTGAAACGTAAACTTTCGCTTCAAAAATCAGTGTCCTAGTAAGAAGAATCAAACCGACACTTTCTGCAGTCATAGAGCGCACAGGATAAGGCTAAGGTTGTGGATGGGGCCGTAAACAGTTACTGCGAGTTGCACAATCAAACACACAACTTTATTTTTCTAAGAACCACTTATTTACACATTGGCTGAAAAGAATGAGGCTAAACAATACGTCTGACGGCCTAATTAAAGAGAACTTGAGATGCTTCCTGGGCTGAAGCCCCAAACCTACACAGCAAACATAAGAACGGCTGAACGCATGGATTAGAAATCAAATACCTCAAATGGCCATGAGCACGTTGGGACTTAACATCTGAGGTCATCAGTCCCCAAGAACTTAGACCTACTTAAACCTAACTAACCTAACGATAGCACACACATCCATGCGCGAGGCAGCATTCGAACCTGCGATCGTAGCGGTCGCGTGGTTCCAGACGGAAGCGTCTAGAACCACTCATCCACAGCGGCCGGCAGAAATAGAAAGCAATTAAAAGTAGAAAGTAAAAAAAAATTGGTTTTAAGGAAACTTGCAATGAAAACAATTAATGGCTGAAGGCTTACACTACAACAATAATTAAGACACATTACTAAAGAAATTTTTTGTAAGCAAGAAAATTTCTTTTAAAGCCTACAACAGAACGGCCGAAGCCTGATTAACTTTCTGCATGGTTGAAGGCCACAAACAGATTTGAAACTACGGCCGAAGGCCTGAATAACAAGTCAGATAAATAATTTACAATAATTCCTTTGCTTCTTACTAAAAATTTTCCTTTAGAGAGTACACACGGCTGAAGGCCTTATTAAGGGGTTCACACAAATCCTCGGCTGAAGGCCACACACAACACATGGAGCAAATAACGATCGGTCGAGCGAGTACTCGCTCTGCAGACCTCACTGGAGGTCCATCCCGACTCCTTCGGACGCAAGACGACATGGAGACACTGTCTCGGACCCAACCATGCAGAGGGAACAGTTGCCAATGGCAATCCGACATCTCTGGCCAAGGAAGGAACCGACTCACGTCCCGCAAGATGATCAACTGAAAGGTTCCAGAAGCGGTCGGAAGACCAAATACATGTCACCCGATGAGACGACCGACTAAACGATCAACCAACGGTTGTCCTTGTTCAAGTCTCCTTCCGTCGGACAGTGCGTGTGTGTCGCCAGCGGTTGGGTGAGTACTGGCTGTGGAGACCTGAGTGAACCTCCATCCCGACTGAACTCACCAAAATTATCCAAATGGCTGTAAGCACTATGGGACTTAACATCTGAGGTCATCAGTCCCCTAGAACTTAGAACTACTTAAACGTAACTAACCTAAGGACGTCACACACATCCATTCTCGAGGCTGCATTCGAACCTGCGATCGTAGCAGCAGTGTGGTTCCGGACTGAAGAGCCTAGAACCGCTCAGTCATAGCTTCCGGCGACTGAACTCTCCGCACACCGCGAGCAGTTTTAGTTTTGACTGACTCCAGATACACATTGCAGAAAAGAAAATTGCAATATCTGTTAGGCTTATTTTCTGAACTGTTAAAGCTATTGATATATTGCTCTCGTACGTGCCCAGTAATATTGTACAGCCCGCCACCAATTCCTAAGAGTATTTATCTACGAGGACGTGCTGCAAGTTAATACTTCAGAATTTTTTATGTGAAATTCTTAACTTTTTTCTTAAATAAAACAAACATTATTAATGTTCGGCATGTCTGATCTTCATGTTTATATGTCCGGGCTTCTGACGCTGGAAGGCTCCGAATTGTGCGTAACGTAACTATGCCGGTGGGTGAGAAACAGCGTGCTGTAATCGAATTTCGAATTCAGAGAGTTCATCCACACATGAAGCTCTCTCTTTCTGCATGACAATGCCCAAATCACACATAAGCGCTACGTGATCTGTAACAGTCCTACACATTGGGTTCACTTTCATCGGTTATCCTCCACACTGCTCCGATCCGATTTGCACCTGTTCCCAAAACTTAAAAAGCACTTTCGATGACTTCCCTTTGATAAAGATGAAACAGTGCAAGCAGAAGCGAGGCTGTTGTTGAATCAACGAAGTTAAACATTTTGTAGTGATAGCATCAACAAACTGGTCTCTCATTCGGAGTAATGTATGTATCTCTACTAGTCACGAAGAATAAAGATGTAGAATGTCAAAAATGTTCCTTTTAATTTAAAATCCGTAGAAGTTTTCACATAAGAATTTCGGAAGTATTGCTTTTCAGCACGCCGTCATCTATTCAAAACAGCGCTTTTTATGTTTGGCATTTTGCTTCCATACAACCACAAACATTCACATTTCTAGACTTTATTCGTGGCACATAAATAAAGTACGATAAAGTTTCACTGCTATCAAAGTAAAGAACACTGAAAGTGCTTGCATCGCTCAGAGTGGATGTTCAAAATGGTTTGTTTCTTAATGCTGAGTCATGACTGTACATAAACTCCATCACGTGATTTCAGTCTCCATCTTACGACAATGTCATATCACATGCTTCACCAGAGCTTTTCTTCTAAACGATGAATCCTAGAATGTTTTGAGAAATTTTGTTTCGAGATCCTATGACGTATTGAAACATGAAGAGCTAAGAAACAGATAACGGGGTCTCCTTTCTACTCAAATTCTTTCTAATGACATGCTAAGTATTGAATGTCGTAAAACAGTCCTGTGAGGGGTTGGTCGGGACGTAGTGAGTTTCTGAAATCCCTTAACTTTAGGTTATCACAATACTACGTCGAATGGACAGAGCTAGCGTATTTTATCATTTACTGGTAAAGCCGTGTGTAACTAGTTTCTTCGAAAAGTAGATAAATTGACTAATTTTTGAAGAAAGGGAAAAAATGAGAACGATAAATAGTGACATTCAGAAGGCAATGCAGCCAGGTTTGAAACAGTAAGATACTGAACCCAGTCAAACAAAGTCCACAGTCTATTTATACAGTTAAAAAAAATACTGATAAAGAAAAAGATTTTCTAGAAGTTCATAAAGGCACGACGAAATCTTTATAAATACTGTAATAATGTAGCCAAATACGTTCCTTAATTAAATTTACAATAACATATTCAAATAATGTGAAGACACTAACATTAAGTTTACACTTATTTAAAAAACAACAAACTTGAAACCTATATTATGCACTTGGTACCCTTAGTGCTCATAGGTAAGCGGGATGATTACTCTTACTTACATATACACTCCTGGAAATTGAAATAAGAACACCGTGAATTCATCGTCCCAGAAAGGGGAAACTTTATTGACACATTCCTGGGGTCAGATACATCACATGATCACACTGACAGAACCACAAGCACATAGACACAGGCAACAGAGCATGCACAATGTCGGCACTAGTACAGTGTATATCCACCTTTCGCAGCAATGCAGGCTGCTATTCTCCCATGGAGACGATCGTAGAGATGCTGGATGTAGTCCTGTGGAACGGCTTGCCATGCCATTTCCACCTGGCGCCTCAGTTGGACCAGCGTTCGTGCTGGAAGTGCAGACCGCGTGAGACGACGCTTCATCCAGTCCCAAACATGCTCAATGGGGGACAGATCCGGAGATCTTGCTGGCCAGGCTAGTTGACTTACACCTTCTAGAGCACGTTGGGTGGCACGGGATACATGCGGACGTGCATTGTCCTGTTGGAACAGCAAGTTCCCTTGCCGGTCTAGGAATGGTAGAACGATGGGTTCGATGACGGTTTGGATGTACCGTGCACTATTCAGTGTCCCCTCGACGATCACCAGTGGTGTACGGCCAGTGTAGGAGATCGCTCCCCACACCATGATGCCGGGTGTTGGCCCTGTGTGCCTCGGTCGTATGCAGTCCTGATTGTGGCGCTCACCTACACGGCGCCAAATACGCATACGACCATCATTGGCACCAAGGCAGAAGCGACTCTCATCGCTGAAGAGGACATGTCTCCATTCGTCCCTCCATTCACGCCTGTCGCGACACCACTGGAGGCGGGCTGCACGATGTTGGGGCGTGAGCGGAAGACGGCCTAACGGTGTGCGGGACCGTAGCCCAGCTTCATGGAGACGGTTGCGAATGGTCCTCGCCGATACCCCAGGAGCAACAGTGTCCCTAATTTGCTGGGAAGTGGCGGTGCGGTCCCCTACGGCACTGCGTAGGATCCTACGGTCTTGGCGTGCATCCGTGCGTCGCTGCGGTCCGGTCCCAGGTCGACGGGCACGTGCACCTTCCGCCGACCACTGGCGACAACATCGATGTACTGTGGAGACCTCACGCCACACGTGTTGAGCAATTCGGCGCTACGTCCACACGGCCTCCCGCATGCCCACTATACGCCCTCGCTCAAAGTCCGTCAACTGCACATACGGTTCACGTCCACGCTGTCGCGGCATGCTACCAGTGTTAAAGACTGCGATGGAGCTCCGTATGCCACGGCAAACTGGCTGACACTGACGGCGGCGGTGCACAAATGCTGCGCAGCTAGCGCCATTCGACGGCCAACACCGCGGTTCCTGGTGTTTCCGCTGTGCCGTGCGTGTAATCATTGCTTGTACAGCCCTCTCGCAGTGTCCGGAGCAAGTATGGTGGGTCTGACACACCGGTGTCAATGTGTTCTTTTTTCCATTTCCAGGAGTGTAGTTTAAGGACCATTAAAAGATTTACAATTACATAAAAGTTGAAGCTCAAGTACCGTTCAGGTGTGCCACAGTTAGTGTCAGTAGGCTCCGTTTTATTTTAAAAAAGTGTATTCTTGCACAAAAAATACAAATTTAGGTATTATTACGATCTGTTTATTGGCTTACAATACGAGATACTGACGACCAATTCATTCTGTTGGAAACCGCACGTCAATAGCACTTTCCTTATCAGAAATGTATGTAGTGCTAGTTTTATGTGATTCATCCTGTACAAAGCACATGTTCAACAGAGTACTTCTATTTTCTCTGGTAGTAACCAGTTCTTTAAATTTATCCCGGCCAACATAGACCCCAAGGTATCATTTACCACTGTGACCCACCTTTTAAAAAAAAGGAGGCAATCAGACATGTCCGTGGTTGCCTTACACAGCAACACAAAATACGAGTGAACTCAAAAGATTAAACAGCACTAAACTTGCTCGGTACATCTCACTCAAATTTTCAATGTAATCGATATATCAAAAAATTAGCTTATGGCACCCGTGTCAGCTGGTTGATAATCTTTAATTCAGTAAACATATCTACCTTACTGCGACGTGGACGTTATCTTCCAGATACAATCATTTGATATTCACAATACACCAGTGTCACCCAAGTGCCGCCTTCCTTTGCCAGTAACCGGCAAGGTGAGAAAGAACATTTTCACTCCCGTTAGTCATTTACAATGATTAATACTGTAACATACACAACGATAAATAACTCCACAAATGAAAATATAAAATCTGTGAATCTGACCCTGCAAGAACGAACAAGCAGGCTCTCAATTTTTAACCAAGCAAACAAAAATACCTCATTACACTGCAAGCGTTCTCGCCCGTGCACAAGCATTCGATTTTCTAAACAGCAATGGGGCACAGTTGCCACGCTGACTCAGCAGTAACAGAAAAACTACCAAATACAGACGAGTTACTCTGTCATTGATTATGTACACATATTACTGCTGCAACCAAGTTGTAGCACTCGTAAGTTTGTCGTTATGAGTAAGGAATGTTCACACCGAAGAAAGAAGAAGTATATCGCCTGCCACAAGACGGATCAACCTTTCCACAGCTACAATGACTCGACACAGCCCTTCCGCGCAGTAGCTGCAGAGACCAACAGCTTTTTCTTCAAGCAGCCGCCTCTTCGCGACTCTGTTCAGCTTCTCGAGATAGCCCGGCTCCAGGGCCCTCACGACCTACCTCCACTCGCTCGTACTAGCGGAGTAGGCACCTCCCTCGGACTTGCTGCTCTCGCCTCCGATCTTCACGGTTGAGCCTTCCATCTGCGCTACGGTCGCAGCTTCGAATCCTACCTCGGGCACGGATGTATGTGTTGTCCTTAGGTTAGTTAGGTTTAAGTAGTTCTAAGTTCTAGGGGACTGATGACCTGAGCAGTTAAGTCCCATGGTGCTCAGCGCCAGCCTCCATCTGCTGTCACCTTGCCTCTGACAGAGAAGTAACCAGGAAGAGAGCAGAGTCGACAGCGTTGGCGCGCCAGAAATACTGAAGCGCACAGCACAGGAAAAACATTAATCAATAGAAATATACAACGCAAAATGTGAAACGTTGTTTCCAAAAATCTCGAAAAGTTCTTCACTAATTTACTTGAGATTTTTACATGTTACTTCAACTAACATTCGGATGCTTATAAGCCGTAACTTTCAACACATATAATATACAGATATAGATTCGTTATAAATTCTACATAACGGGGAAACATTGTTACCAAAAATCGCGAAAAGTTCTTAAACGATTTACTGCAGACTTTTACACGATAGTATAATAGACAGTCGGAGATACGTAGACTACACAGATAGTTCGGAAATTTCCGTTACAACATCTAAGAACTGTAGAGGGTAGTGAGTACATAATGTTTTGAATAGGTATTCATGTCCGGAAATGTAGCGTTTCCGTTCTACGACGGTTTCAGTTCAAATGATAAATCCTCCACTACGCCTTGAGGAACTGAATAAGGCGTGACACAGTACAGTTATTAGGTGACAATTTGAAAGGAAACGTAACGAAACATCCATTTATCTCTCAAGCTTACTTGTGTGTTTAACACTTAAACATTACGGGATTGATTTATTCCAAAACAAAAAGGAATCCAGCATACTGTACGTAGAGAACAGTACTGATGAAATACAACAGCAGGTCTATGTGACGACCACCAATGTTGTTACAGTCACTGTGACTACGAAGCACGTTCTGGTACACAATCTCCATCCCACTTAGCGTCTCTTCAACTTCTAGTGCAGTGGCAGCTCTGTCTACAGGAGTCTGGCATCAAGGCAGACGTTATGTGACATTATATGACTGTCGGACATAGTACATATCGTCCTGTCTACCCCTTTGCATATCAGGACAAGCAGCATTGAGACTTTTCTCTTTCTCTCAGGACGCGTTACACATCTCAACTGAAACCGTCGTGGAAAGAATATATATTTGGTGTTCGGAAATTCCCGTTACATAGATCAAGGACTTGTAGCTGGGGGTGATCATATAATATTTTGCACAGGAACTTATCTCGAGACACCTCAAGAAAGCCTCGAGAGGTTCTTAACCGGTTTGTTTCGGATATTCCAACAGTGAACTTCAAGTGTGTTTTCGTTCTCTCCCTTACTAACGTGCAAGTCATCGTACTTATGTACAAAAGAGAACGTCAGAAAAAAATCTAAAAATGTTCTTGGTTAATTTACTTCAGACTTCCGCACGATATAAGCATTCAGATGGACATAAGTAATTTACTTTTAATATCAATACTGTACAAATATATTTAGTTCCTAAAGAGGAAACATTGTTAACAAAAGCCTCGAGAGCTTCTTTATCGGTTTTGTTCAAATGGTTCAAATGGTTCAACTGGTTCTGAGCAGCATGGGACTTAACATCTGAGGTCATCAGTCCAATAGACTAAGAGCTACTTAAACCTAACGAACCTAAGGACATCACACACATCTATGCCCGAGGCAGGATTCATACCTGCGACCGTAGCAGCAGCGCAGTTACGGACTGAAGCGCCTAGAACCGCAGTTATGTCATTACAGTTACCAGAAACACGACTGACCTAGAAAAAGATAATATAATGGGACATCTTCAAGAATGATCTAAACCTGGCTCGCATTCTGTCATTGGGATTCAGTTGAATGTGGTTACACCAGAAATTAGTACATGGACGTGGCATGCTGAAATCAATACAGTGCTTGAAACAGTGAAACATGTTATTTTAGCTTCTCAGACAGACAGCAGTCGAATAGGGACCAGTGAACTAGACTTTGTACTGCTGCATGATGTTGGATGGAACTGTGGGAGTTTCCTCTTCCAGATGGGTGCAGCGGCAATAGCTCAACGGTTGTAACTGATTGGTGACGTTGTGGGTACAAAGGTTGGCTGTACCTGGGACTCGTGCAATTGCCGAATACTCATCAAGGCTATGAAATGTACCGCAACATTCGGTTGCTGTATTATGGAGATAGAGGACTAAGGAGAAATCCGCTGAGTTCCAGAAGTGACCCACATATTTCAACGGCTTTTCATGTCAGAATGATGCAACATGCAGATTTCCTGTAACTAAGAACTGAAATGCAAAAAAACAGCATTCCAAAAAAAAATTAAATTAAATTAAATTAAATTAAATAGAAAAAATTCGATACCGTACTGAGTTGTTACTCAAGAATTTGTTCTTGGAAAAACACCCTAAGAAATGAGTAATATGTGGTTACACATGAAAGCAATCATGTGGTCAGAAGTACGATCATCTTGGATGTTTAGAGTATGCAACAAGCCTTGACAGCCGTAATTGATCGGTAATCTGTAACTCTCTTCAGGCATCTTACTCAAGACTAGGAGAAGAAATATCTCAAGTGTTTAGGAAGAGAGACTTTATTGGAACACCAGATTGCTCATTCCTGTGATTTCTTCTTTTCGGGGTACTTATACACCATGCACTTTGATTGCTGAGAGGTAACATATACATCGTTTTTTTTAATTTCCAGCTAGTATTCAGGTAGTGCACTTCTCGATTATGTACGCTTCTGAAAGCTGTAAATAAGCTGCGAGCCAGTTCACAGTTGTTGAACATTGTGTGTGTGTGTGTGTGTGTGTGTGTGTGTGTGCGTGTGTGTGTGAGAGAGAGACAGAGAGAGAGAGGGGGGGGGAGGGAGACATATTACTCAAAGTAACGAGAAACCTTCACTCAAGCTTAGGAAGAGTTTCAGATTACTCGTTGTTATGTTGTCTGTTTTTTTCCAGAACAATGTACACGTCCTCTTTTATTGTCAAAAATTGCCCACCACAGACAATCGATATGAATGAATTTTCATTTGTGAGGTGGGGTGATGCCTGAAGTAGCTTGATTGCTTCTGGTGATTTCATACTAGATTGGACAACGGCTTACTAAGAGCTGGATACAACTTCAACAAATTGGCTAAGGGAAAATCAGTACTGTCAGATAATTGCTTAGCTCATTCGACGTTCGAGACGGTGCTGAGTAATATATAACATACGCTTAGTTATTCTAACAGAGTTGCATGCCTTTGTGAAGGGTTTGGAGCAATTGAAGAGGATTAAGGACGTGTTGCCGGAATACGATGTGCATAATATCGAGGATGAGAGCTGCCCCTCACTTGCTGCACCACAATCGCAAATTTGTGTTGACAAATATGAGTCAGCGACTGCCGAGTTAAAAGCGCATTTATTGTAACAGTTATCACGTGTTGTCGTTTTTGAAATTTTTCATTTAACACCAGTGAGCAGAATGGATCTAATGGACATAATGGACGTTGGTGTGGAACAGGGAAGAAATGTAACATATTTTTACTACAAAATTTTCGATCTTGACGCCAATCAATAAAATGGTCCTTTTGTTAAACACTGAATGAAATGTAATATTTTTATAATAAAATTTGTATCTAGAGTATTTTTTTTCCATTTACCTCTGTAAGATATTATATACAAAGATACTTCTTTCATGATACCTCATTCCGTTCGTGGTCTTGTCACTGATATCACTGTAACTAGTATCAAAGCTGAAATATCTGGAGAACGGCAACGCTCTGTGTGCAAACTTTACCCGAGGAGAGTGACTATCACTCTCTCTTCGCTATTATGCAATAATACAAAACGAGCTTCCCTTCTTTGAATTTTTTCGATGTTCTCCATCAATGCTGTCTGGTAACGATAGTCAGAACAAAGCCACTTAGGTATTAAGCTGCGTTATTTACAAGTTAAACCACTTGTAAAATGATGTGTCGGCAATTTTTTAAATGGTTCCCTCTAGGGTGACTGAACTGCTGGTTCCTAGGGACGATTTCCCTATATAACGCCACTTTTCTGTTCGTCATTTGAGAGCTCTAAGTCAAAATGCTTGTGGAGTTGTAGTTATACAGAAGGCTGTTTCCTTTAGTATTGGAGCAGGTGATGGTCAGGTGACAGCAGAAACGCAGCTTTTACCTGGGGATGGCCTTTCCTGACGGCAACACGTCTATGCTTCTTGGTAGTCCTCTCTCTTATGGCCACTGAGCTTCCGTCTTGCAAAATGATGGAGCCGAATGTCCAAAACTGTGCTTGACGTCAGTCTTGGCGGTATTAGACCGACAGTAATATTTACGCGTCAGTAACTTGGGTAGTCATCATTGTTTAGTTCCTGGTGTCTTCAAGTGTCCTAACGACTTCAGTGTAGGATTTCGTAGTTTGCAGAAGCGACTTCATTTCCTTTAACCAGGATACGTTAAGAATTAACAGTTCCGCGAACGGCTCTTGCCGCCTGACTGCTTCTCTCCTTCTGTTGAGCAGATGTTGCCGTTAGGAAGCCGAATTCCTGCAGGAGCGGCTGGGCCACGCGCTCGCCTCTGATTGCGTGCAAGACGCCGGCTCATAACCGTTAGGGCTAGTGCCTGCTCCGCCATAATAAGACCCTCTCTCCTTTGACTCCGTCTGCTGCGCAGTTCGCAGGCGGGCAGATTCGCTTTTACTGCCGGAGTTGTAGGGGAGCGCAGTGCATCCGCTCGTGGGAGGGTCGCGCGATAATAAAAACTCCGAGAGCGAGTTTGTTGTAGCAAATAAAAGCACCAGCCTAGCGCATGGCGGCTTCATCTCTTTATGGGGCAGACGCCCAATTCAGCCGCGGCGGGAGGAATGTACTCACAAGATGAGCCACTGAGGCTCCTGATACGTTTTTATACGTACTGCTTGAGAAACAGAGCCGGGCCGTAAAACACTCAGAACTGACCATACGTATGGCGATCACATATCGCATTTCACGAGAAGAAAAATCTGTAAAAGAACATATAGGGTAGGTGGGGGTGATAATACTCGGGGCAGCGCACACATCAAGTTTTCAGACTCCTAAAGCTAGCGTTCAACATTGTCGCACCAGGCACTGGATACATCATCGTCTCCTCAGTTCTCTTCTGGAACCCAGTGGCAGTCGGAGGCTTACTGTTGGAGATGATGTGGTAAAACGCTTTTGTAATTTTCCTGTTTACGTCTATATAGATTTGATCAGGTGTTACGTGAACCTAAGACTACATACAATTTGAGAAATTCAGTACCGGAACTGGCGACTATAAGCTTGCGATATCCTCCTTGGTCTCCACGACTTTAGATGTGTGTTTTAGCTGTAATACACTTAGGTTTAATATAGAACTTAACTTTGCTGTTCAAATCTGATCAGTACCCTTCAAGATTTGAAAGAACAGACAAGAAAATAGGGGGGGCCTGGAACTGTTATGGTCGTTATACTGAAACTATTAAGTACGGAAGGTAAATTAACACTCAAAATTATTAATCTATGGATAACTATTCCTTTGTCTTACTTCTGAATTATTTAACTGTCATTATTTCTGTCTCAAATTAATTAAATAACATCGCTAACTTAATTCAAAAAAACTCTCTTCCAATTTAGTCATACTTTCGTTCTTTATCAACATTTGCAATAACACACAGAACTTTAAACTTCTTTATAGCATAGATTTGTCTGCTGATAATTCTCGTTAACACTAACTTTAAACTTTCAGTTCGGGATACTCGGGTTGCACAATATGTGGTAAGGACCCTGTCTAGGTCAGTGATCAGGATAAGTAATGGCTGAGGCAATTCTGGTAAAAGTCACGTTATTATTGAACAGTTAGAAACAGTTTCGACACTGGTCCACACAGATACAATTCTAAAGATGAAATAAATGTTTGACCTGTGCACGTCGGTGCAGCAGATGGCGGGCAGCGAGATAGCGAGAAGCACAGCACACATGCAAGCACGGCTAAGGCTCTCACTGCATCGGCACTTTCCTTCTTCTTAGCGTCGTAATCTTTCCAATTTTGTGCCTAAGAATATAGCCATGCCATGTAGTCGTCGGAATCGGCACATCCGAGGCTCAATGGAATCCACTTTTCCTGGATAGCCTCCTCGATACGGTACGTGTTCATCTGACCGATGCCCAACTCCGACTGTAATACTGAGCCCGTTGTGCCGAACCGCGCCAGTGTGCGTTTTCCCGCGCTCGCCTGCCTCCACCTTTTCCCGCTCCCCTACAGGTACGGTATTCACCACAGGTTTTCTACTACACATATATTAATACCTTTCCTACGTATGGACCAAGCGTATAAATATAATTTTCACCTCTTACATTAGTTTTAACATTAAATACACTTCCCTTTGATTACCACATTACTTGAAATCTAACATAAATAATAATATTCATTTCGAAAGTTGCTCACAGTTTCTTTAACATGACACGAAAAGAAAAAGAAATTCAAAATATTGCTTACATTAATTTATCAACATTCAGAAAGAAAAAAAATTTATCATATGTACAGTTGTTGTTGTTACACATGCCCCTGTTTCCAGAAAATTTTCTTAAGTCCAAATTTTATGGGAACACTAAATTTTACAATTTATATAGTGGTTTTAAATCTTTATGTAAATGTCCAAAAAGATTTACACTACATATTTCCTTTTACCTTTTTACTGAGAACAATTATTTGTCATTTACTCAAGTGCCTTTTGCACAGTCCAACTTCCCATCATAACATTATTAAAATAGCAATTTAATCATTTTTACTAACTTACCCAAGAAATAATTTCAGATTATGGAATACAAACATTTAACTACAAAAAACAAATGCATATTTCGTATACACTATAAGATAATTTGTCGCTGCTTGCTTTGAATAGCAGTCCATTTCCTTACTTACTAAACAAAACACACACACAAAATATTCAGAAAATTAACTACACATATTTGCTGCCTATTATGCGGATTTGGGCAGTCCTTTTCACTTCATATTGTCACATCTCTTGGATCACATTTACAATTTTCCATCGACTATTTATCTGTCCTCATTGGTATTTGGCAGTCCTTCGTTTTATGGTTCATACACTGCCCATTTTCATTTTGACAGTCCCATCTTTTATCTGGCTGATAGCATTTATCCTTTCTTTTCAATCCTTTTCTCCATACATTTTTACAGTTACAGTACAATTGGTAATCTGAAACTCACATAACTACATTAGCACACTTTCAAGGGTGTACAGACATTTACAAAGATTAGTTACATTTGAAATAACTTGGGTTCAGCATAAGATACAGCACAATTACTCGTTCCTAGGAACATACAGTTTCAGGTCCACAATATTTCTTACACCTAAAGGTCTTTTGGATTTTGGGTAGATCAGGTAGTAAGCATTATCGTGTGAAATTTTCTGTATTATTTATGGTCCGTTATAAATATATTTAAATTTGGAAATTTCATGGTTTAGTTCACTAGACTTTTCCTGGGTTTTTAAAAGAACATAACCTCCAATTTTAAATTTTGAAACTTTTAGATTTTTATTGTGTCTCTTAGGTCTAGATTCAGCTTTTTGCTTTGCCCTTTTTATCACCAATTCTTTCTTTAGATCCAATCCCAAACTTGTACAAGGTGGAAACTCTAGTTTTTCTTCAATTAAACTTTTACTACTTCTGCCTAACAAAATTTCTTCCAGTGGGAATCCTGTAGTTTCATGATGTAATGTGTTCATGACATTCTCAAAATCCGATATAAATCTGCCCTAGGCTCCAATTCAACAAAACAATAATTCACTTTCAGATAACACTGAGTTACAGTAAAATTATAAAGTCATGCATAATAATAATAAGATATACAAATACAGCACCCTGCCCCCAGTCTCTTTATTAACAAGGCAGTCTTTTATGGTTCATAAAACAGTCACATAAGTCTGGTGGCTTTTTAGGCCTCTGGAGTTCAAAGTCTTTGCTTACTTGAACTCTTCGCAAAATAAACACTGAGTCGTCAGGTGGTTCTTTCTTTCTTTGTTCGGTCTCAACGTCTGGATTTTGTTTTGAAACTTCTTCATCATTAGGTACAATATCGTAATTAACTGCATTCCTACTATTTTTACTAATTTTCTCATACCCTCTTTCAGTAAAAGTATATTCACTTTCTTTTACACCTGAAATTTCATCTACACTAGAGTCATCACTACTCTCTTCCTCACCATCAGATTCACTTAAGTACGCTACTTTTGCACAATAGGTAAAGTTAGAATATTCAATTTTGTATGTATTTGCGTACCTTTCATCATCTGAACTATCGTCGGAATCCGACCATTCCGGATCGCTTTCAGGTTCTAACTTAAAAGCTTTTCTGAGACAGGCACTAAGTTCTTCCTCAGTATTGTCGTCAGGCTTGGATTTTAATTCAATCTCCTCTTTTGGCAAGACGGCCTCATCATCAGTTTTATTTGCATCTACTGTGGCTTCATATTCAGTGTAATCCTCGTGGACTTTAATTACTTTCAGGTAATCATCTGCCCCTTCTCCATGGTGCCTCTCGGTAGCAGCTTGTACTATTGGCGGATTGTTAGCAGAAGTTATTTCTTCGTCAATGCTGAGGATTTCATCCTCCAAATCCTACCTATCATTAATCTGCGTCCTATTGGCGGCACGCGTACTTTGCGCGGCGCTATTAATTCTCTCCTCTTCCAATTCGGGCCACGTCACCTTATTGACGTCCCTATCATTTCCTTTTCTATTAACTAATTTCTTCGCCTCATACTCCCTTTTAAAATCCTCCCACTCACATTGCTTTAGGCCCTTGTACAGATCGTCGATCTGCACACGCCAATCAGTTACTTCTGCTACTTCATTTTCGCCTTTTACCTCATTGCAAACACTGCTAACCGCACCTCTCTGTGTACTCACAGTCTCATTTATTGTTTCCTTTGCCACGGAACTATCACTCGTAAAATTTTCATTAGCTCTTATGGCTACGTTCGTACCTACTGCTGCCGTATTGCTAGCGGCTTCTCTCTGAACAGATGTTCTGCTAGGCTGGGTCGTTGCCCTCTGATGCTCCACTCGCCTGTTAACATGTAGCACTCTGTGCGGCAGAGATGACTCATTCTGGCTCGCACCTGACGCTTGTTTCGCCACAACACGTTGCGTCGTTCCATGTCTGTCCCTAGCCTGTCTCATTACATTATGGTCAGCCCGGTACCTTTTCTTAAATCGGGGCCGGTATGTATTGTCCGCTTCGGTTTGGCCCGCAACGTTCGCGGAAATTAGTTTCCCGCGTCGTTATTATTTTGTGCGGTATACCCTCTACCGCGACCTGGATAATTTCCTCTGCCTCTTGCTCTGCCTCTTCCTCTCTGTATTACATTGACGCGAAATCCATAGCCGTCATTTCTTTCGTCATTGTTTCGGTTATTACGGTTACCGAAATTTTGATAACTGGCACGACTTTCGCGCCAATGATCTTCGTCTTCGACTCTTTCGAGAAATGCTTGGAAGCAGCGATGATTGCTTCCTACATACCTCTTTGAATCTTCTGGAAGCTTTTTATATAGCTCCCAGATAATTTCTGAATCTGATCTTTGGCCTCTTAAATGCGTCAATTTCCGGTACCAATACTTGCAGAAATCTTTCAAAGAATTCCTGCCCCTGTTATCATGCTGTTTGGCCATGATAAACTCGTGCCATAAATGGTCCTCCTTTTGTTCAGACCAATATTCTTCCGTAAATCTTTGCCTGAATTCTTCGAACGTCATTCGTTCAGTATTTAAATTGATTTACCAGCGCTTAGCGTCACCTGCTAAGGCGCTAATTACTACATTTATCTTTTCCTGATCAGACAAGTGCTCAGGAAATACTCTCTCGCAATTTTTGATAAAATCTAACGGATGCCACCCGTTATGTTTCTTGGCTGGATCGAAGCGTTCCTCACCTTCTAATAGCTTTGTAATTGGTGTGCCATTACAGACAACACCAGGCCTACCTTTAATTTTGCTCTCCAGGTCGAAAATTCTGCCTTGAATTTTCGTAGTATTTTGTTCACAATTTTGAACACATCCGGTTACTTTTTTACCTAAATCCCTTTCAGTGTCTAAAACTACCTTTTTCAACTGTGATATTCCGTGTTGACATTCGTTTATGATCTCAGTTTTAAGACCAAAAACTTTTTCGTCTACCTTAGTTTCAACGAGAGGTTCTACTTTCTCTTGGATGTTGAGAATTTCAACATCGAATCTACTATTAATGTTTCCAATTTCCTCCTGCATAGTATCCATATTTTTGTTAATGGTATCAATTTCAAATTTCATATTGTTTACCACAGCACTTAAATTACCCATTTTTTGTTCTACCTGTTCTATTTGCTTACTAATTTTAATTCCCTGTCCTTCAACCTGTGCTTTAATCTGATCACTTTGAGTTTTGAGCTGCTGATTAACGTGTGTTTTAAGCTGCTCATTCTGTGTTTTGAGTTGCTCGTCAACGTGTGTTTTTAGCTGATAGCTCTGTGTTTTAAGTTCCTCAGTCTGTCCTGCAATTTGTTTGGTTAATTGTTCAAATAAGTCGTTCATGCATAAAATTTTTACACTGTTTTGTTCTACGGAATCCGTGTGTTCCGGTCCTACTTCATAAGTTTCTTTCGGTTGTTTCTTTATCTGCAGTGAATCAAATATGTCAGTGGATTCGTTCACGTACCCACTATCATCTACAAAGTCACCCTCTACTTCCTGTTTTGTCCCTTGCTGTGTTCGAGACGATCTCGACATTTCAATCTGTTCGTTGACGTGTTCATGGTATTGTATGTACGCCAATTGTCTTCCGCTAACGCCATCTGTTATCTGGCCGCGTAAACTCCGGCCACTGCCAGCCGCATTCTCCATTTCGCTTGGCGCATCTACCCCGTCTACGTTTCTGTCCATACTAAATGCCAATTGTACCACACTACTATACTTGACGCACACTGCAACTTACTTTGCTAAATATTATTGCTTTTCGAGTCCTGTCACCGGGAAGCCACTTGTAACGCTACTGCCCGCTCGGGCGTACGTTAGCTCTTTAAAGCCTGTACTGTAATAAGTTCACGGGCTTCACCTTATAAACAAGGATTTTAGTACATAAGTTGACCACGTGTACCTAATTGGAAGCAATTCGGTCTTATATCCAGTCAGTAACTACAGTGATGCGTCAAGCAAATGTAAAGTATAATTACTCGTTCTCATGGACAAGAAGTACACACAGTAGATACTACCAATGATTAATAATTCGGTCGCCAGCCTAATTAGGCATTGAGTGAGTTTTTCCTTGTACAAGTGGATGCATGTACAAGCATAATAACACGTAGTAATGTTGCGTTTTATGGCAAAGTTTGGAACCGGAAAAATCCACTGAACTAAAGTTTTCTCCTTTTGTACTAATTTGGACGAGCTATAAATACACAACACCCCACTGCAATGATCACTACGAACTGCATTTTGTATATTGATCAGACTGAAATCGGACATAGATTACCCTCGAATTAGCAATTTTGAAAGCACACATACAATGTCACTATTAAAATTGGAAAAACACTAATACACTTAGGTTTAATATAGAACTTAACTTTGCTGTTCAAATCTGATCAGTACCCTTCAAGATTTGAAAGAACAGACAAGAAAAAAGGGGGGGGGGGCCTGAAACTGTTATGGTCGTTATACTGAAACTATTAAGTACTGAAGGTAAATTAACACTCAAAATTATTAATCTATGGATAACTATTCCTTTGTCTTACTTCTGAATTATTTAACTGTCATTATTTCTGTCTCAAATTAATTAAATAACATCGCTAACTTAATTCAAAAAAACTCTCTTCCAATTTAGTCATACTTTCGTTCTTTATCAACATTTGCAATAACACACAGAACTTTAAACTTCTTTATAGCATAGATTTGTCTGCTGATAATTCTCGTTAACACTAACTTTAAACTTTCAGTTCGGGATACTCGGGTTGCACAAAATGTGGTAAGGACCCTGTCTAGGTCAGTGATCAGGATAAGTAATGGCTGAGGCAATTCTGGTAAAAGTCACGTTATTTTTGAACAGTTAGAAACAGTTTCGACACTGGTCCACACAGATACAATTCTAAAGATGAAATAAATGTTTGACCTGTGCACGTCGGTGCGGCGAATGGCGGGCAGCCAGATAGCGAGAAGCACAGCACACATGCAAGCATGGCTAAGGCTCTCACTGCATCGGCACTTTCCTTCTTCTTAGCGTCGTAATCTTTCCAATTTTGTGCCTAAGAATATAGCCATGCCATGTAGTCGTCGGAATCGGCACATCCGAGGCTCAATGGAATCCACTTTTCCTGGATAGCCTCCTCGATACGGTACGTGTTCCTCTGACCGATGCCTAACTCCGACTGTAATACTGAGCCCGTTGTGCCGAACCGCGCCAGTGTGCGTTTTCCCGCGCTCGCCTGCCTCCACCTTTTCCCGCTCCCCTACAGGTACAGTATTCACCACAGGTTTTCTACTACACATATATTAATACCTTTCCTACGTATGGACCAAGCGTATAAATACAATTTTCACATCTTACATTAGTTTTAACATTAAATACACTTCCCTTTGATTACCACATTACTTGAAATCTAACATAAATAATAATATTCATTTCGAAAGTTGCTCACAGTTTCTTTAACATGACACGAAAAGAAAAAGAAATTCAAAACATTGCTTACATTAATTTATCAACATTCAGAAAGAAAAAGTTTATCATATGTACAGTTGTTGTTGTTACATATTGTTCGTGTGTAGTGCTGTTAGTGCATTTAAGCTATATGACAAGCGTGAATAGCGTCAGAGTCTGAGCGGTCATTGTGAAACACATTGAGGTGTCGAGTACTCGTTTGAGTCAGCGTTATCCAAGCCTGACGATGTTCGAAAGTGGCCTCAGTTATTCTCCAGTCCTCCGAATCATCAAATATGCAGATTTGTTTGGCTCTGGTATGTGACAGTGGTGCAATGTTTAACAACACGGGGATGCAAGAGGAGGCATATTCATCAGGATTCCAATCGACTACGTCTAACCATAAACGGCAGGATTGCCCTATTGTGCACCAAACACAACGAAACCTCTTCACATCCGAGCCTGACATCCGAAAGATTAGTCTTTAATGTCTCGTCAGTATCTTGGTCATTAGAGATGGAACACAAATCTGGATTGTTTCAAGGATGGGAAAGGAAGTTAACTGTCCCCTTTCAAAGGAACCATCCCGGCAATTGTCTGGAGCGTTTAGGGGAAATAAAAGAAAACCTAAACTTGGAGGGCTGGACGCGGATTTGAAACGTCGTCCTCGCGAAAGCAGGCCCAATGTGCAAATCACTGCACCACCTCGCTCTTTCCTCACATCCGACAACAAGAAATGAACTACCTGCAACATGTTGAGTCTTCCCGCACTATTGGTCGGGGAATAACAGGAACCGTAGTTGGAAATTAGCGCCTGACGCGTATGCTACCGTTAAGACAACTAAAACGTAAGTCTGCGGGGTTTCGTGGCCGTTGTCACTAAAGTCAAATTTTATGGGATGTTAGGCCGCGTAGTATTTCTTCGAAAATAATCGACGTTTCGACCCCCTGCTGGGTTATTCTTCAGGATGAAGAAGATCTCAGCAGAGGGATCGAAACGTCGGTTATTTGAGAGGAAATAAGACGCGGCCCAACAACCCAGAAGAATTTAACTTTACTAACAACAAGAATGGCTGTGTTCGAAATGGTGCAGTGACCATGAGGCATGGATTGGTGATGGGTGGCGGTGCAATGTGTTCAGCGGTCAATCGCGGTTATGCACCACCCTGGATGACCATTGTCGGAGAGTGGGCTACAATCTGTGGAGAGGTCCCATTCTTTCAGTGTTTCGGAGAGGCACTACGGTGTTAGTCTGAGCGTCATGGTGTGGGGAGCCGCTGGGTATAAGTTTACGTGACTGAGAAAACTGTGGCGCAAAGACGTTATAGCACAGACATTCGCGGCCCTCATGTGTTACTTCTCGTACGGCTGTACTGTGGTGCCATTTTAACACGAAAATGATAGTTCACACATGTGACGTGCTGTGTGAACTGCCTCTGTGATGGTAAGGTACTTCAGTGGGCAGCAGGATCCCCATGCATGTCCCCGTTAGAACATGTGTGGGACCAGCTCGGACGTCAAATCCATCTCACTGCCATTATCAAGAATATCATAGGACAGCCACAACAGTTGTTGGTAAACTTGGGTCAGGAGAGGATGCACAGGCTTAATGACATCCTTCTCAAACGAATAAATGCTTGCACTCCGGCCTGAGGTCTTAAGCGTCCTCGTACTTCCAAGTTCTTTCTAAATGTGCTTCGATATTGAAATCACCGAAATAGCGTCACACGTGCTCTTAACTCGTGAAGTCTCATTTCAGTTACCACTTCCTTTCTCCGGGTGCTTCTCTTTCTTGTCAGGTAGCGAATAATGAATAGCGAAGGGTTGTTAGCCGATTTCCGCACTCACTCTGCCATGGGCCTAGTATGGCGCGCGCCGGACTAAGTTGCTGTGATGGAGCACGCATAGATGTGAGAGGGCCCCTTGGTGTACATCTGTCTGGGATGGTCGTTCGTGCATGGTGGCAGACGGCACTTGATCATGTGCCATTATTCCCAAGGCTGATTTCGTTCCCTGAAGGGCTGTCGGTATATTATTGGTACTTTACAGTATATTACTGTATTTTACATAACACAATAGCTGTCAGACGGATGTTGTGCGGAAATAGACGGAGCTGCTGTTGACCCGAAATTGGTGATTTCTTCGTTAACCTGTATCTGTAGCAAACATTTCCTGAAAGTCGCAGAACAGGATCCTGCTATTAACCGATTCTGCTATTAACCGATCCCGCACGTTAGGAGGAGGATACGAATTTTACCCAGGGCCTCCAGAGCTATCCCCTGGAGTCAGATCTGTGCAAATACAAACTAGTGTAGAAAAAGTGTAATACTTAATTCACCGAATGTACATAGTGATCGGTAATACACTGTTCTGTCACAGGCCGGCCGAAGTGGCCGTGCGGTTAAAGGCGCTGCAGTCTGGAACCGCAAGACCGCTACGGTCGCAGGTTCGAATCCTGCCTCGGGCATGGATGTTTGTGATGTCCTTAGGTTAGTTAGGTTTAACTAGTTCTAAGTTCTAGGGGACTAATGACCTCAGCAGTTGAGTCCCATAGTGCTCAGAGCCATTTGAACCATTTTGTTCTGTCACAACAATGTGACCACCGGTCAAAAGACTGAATAACGACCTTTTCCATCGTGGGCCGCTGCGAGGGCCGGCCGCAGTGGCCGAGCGGTTCTAGGCGCTTCAGTCCGAAACCGCGCGACCGCTACTGTCGCAGGTTCGAATCCTGTCTCTGGCATGGATGTGTGTGATGTCCTTAGGTTAGTTAGGTTTAAGTAGTTCTAAGTTGGCCGAGCGGTTCTAGGCGCTTCAGTCCGAAACCGCGCGACCGCTACTGTCGCAGGTTCGAATCCTGTCTCTGGCATGGATGTGTGTGATGTCCTTAGGTTAGTTAGGTTTAAGTAGTTCTAAGTTCTAGGGTACTGATGACCTCAGATGTTAAGTCCCATAGTGCTGAGAACCACTTGAACCGTTTCAACCTCTGCGAGGCGTGCATGAAGAGAATCTGTGACTTTCTGAATTGACAACTCATGACTCGATTTAGGTGGTCTCACTCAGTCTCAGCTGGTTTTAAATCGAGTGAGTCTGGTGGCCAGTGTAGTACGGTCAACTTATCCTGGTGCTCTTCGGAACACGCACGTTCACTGTGACGTGTGTCACAGGTTGCATTGTCCTGCTGGTAGATGCCATCGTGCCAGGGTTAAACGGCCTTAATGAAGGGGTTGACATGGTCCCCAAGGATATATGCGTACTAGTGTTGATTCACTGTGCTTTCCTGGTTGATGAGATCACCTAGAGAAGGCCACGAAACCGTTCGCCTGACCATACCACTGCCACGCCCAGTTGGCGCTTTATGCCTATACGCATAAGACCATCGTCCGATGGACCATAAAACGTGACTCATCTGAAATGGTCACCTGTCGCCACACAGTGAACGTCTAATTGATGTACAGGAGGGCAAATTCCACCTTTTAACGTCGATGAATAGCAGTCAGCATAGGTGCATCAACCAGATGCCTGGTGATGTGGTCCATGTGATGCAAAGTTCTCTGAACAGTTATTGAGGAGACTTTGTTGGCAGCCCCTTGTTTCATATGGGCGGTCAGTTGCTCAACAGTTGCATGGCTATTCGCCCGTACACATCTCCGCAGCCGAGGCGGACGCTTTCATCTATGAGCCATGACGCTTCACAGTTGCCTCAGTGCCGGTTTTGGACGCCACAATTACGCTATACACGGTAAACTTGAACCACAGTGACGAGCAAAAAGTTAACGAATTTAGCCGTTTCGGAAGTGCTTCCAACCTTGACCCAATGGTCAATGGTTATGCTCCTTTGGACGTCAGATAAATCTCGCAGTTTCCGCATTATGACAACGACTGCGCTGTTTTCTGCGTCCACCCCGATATGCTTTACATACCCTCCTCGTCTAGTGTTCCCACCTGCCACCTGTTAATGGTTTTTGCACGTTGACGTCGAGCATAGGTGGTGGTCACATTAAGGTTGAAACATCCCCTTAGAAAAATTAAGAATGAAATTGCTAGTAAACATTTTACGTTATTTGATTTTCAAACAGCTGAGCAAAACTGAACGTACTCAGACATTTCTCTCTTTACTTACTCTGATCAACAGTAAATGGACACACAATATTTTTTTAACACAACGCAATCTGACTTTCAATAATCCCTACAAAAGAATGGCCCTGACTAACAATAACCTATACCTTTCATGAATCACTTACCTCACAAAAATCTACTTTACTCAAACTACTGCAATACAATACTGCCAGTTAAATAAAAGATTCTAACTGCTGAAGGCACTAAATACTGATAGACATAGTTAGTAAATGAAAGATTTTGATGGAGAACAACTAATGTATTTACCTTAATAGGATTCAAAGTTCATAATATACATATCAGTTCATGACATCCGGTCTTACAAATTTCGTTTTTCAGACGGACACACGTCCAGATCGTCCGATCAATATTCTGCCATCTCTCTTCCCACATCCACCACTGCTAGCGGGTCACCTCCAACTGCAAAACGCTATGCGCTGTTCACATCCAACTGCCCAAAGCAACAATAGCGAATATTCCAACAATGCGATCCAGCCACAGACTGCACACAGCACAGACAGTGATATTCATACAGAGCGCTACGTGGCGTTACCAACATAAAAACCTAAACATTCTACTGACAAGGTATCGCGACTGCATAGGTACGAATGTCAACACTAAAACTAATAAGTTCATACTGATGAGCGCTACAATACAAAAGATCCTTAACAACAACATAAGAGAGTAAACAAACCTCCTTGAAGGCATGAATGACGTTACGACTACATTTGTTTTCGGTTTTCTAGCCATGTCTGAATGGGTCATCCGTGTACTTCTTCCAGGACCCGGTCGGGCTGAAAGCTTCCGACATAGTGAGTTGCAGAGTGGAATACGTTTACAAGTATTCAACCAAAATCCGATTTCCATTCTTCATTTATGGTATGCTGTCTTTCAGTAGTCATAAGAGTCATGAATGCTTATTCATGAAAAGTTTTTAACAAAATGCGTCCAGTCGAACAAGACGCTACAAATACGACAAACTGGGAATGGTCTGATCAACAGGAAGTTGGAGAGAGGGATGTCAGTGTATTATATTGATGGTTTTAGGGCTTAAGATCACTTTTCTTTAAGTTAAATTTTTCATACCGAATTATTATAGAGCTTCAAACCACTTTACCAAATATTTAATTTGCTCGTACGTTCTTCAGGCTGAAGAAGAGGTGCCTGTCCAGGATTTTGCTATTTAGTTTTGTGTATTGATCACGAGTGCAGCAGGCTTAATTTACAGACAATAAGTGTGCTTCTGTAGCATCCAGTGATATTTTCCTCTATCACTTAAAATGCTTGATATGGTCTATGACTAACTACTGCTTATGTCTCTCAAACACCATGCAACCTCCCACCTCACCCTCATTGTTGAGGGTCAGAACCACACCTAACCCCATGAAACTGTAACAGCATTACAGATTACGTTTTAAATAATTGAATATAGTAGCGACCTTTACTTGTCACTGGATGAAGGATGTATTGCGTGATACGTGACTGACGTGGCTATACAACAATTGATACACAAGCGATGGTGGAGTGTCTCATACCGTCAGGTTAAAGGTCATTCGAGCTCGGATTTAAAGGTTCAGTGAAACGGAACCGTCCGTGTTGTTTTCAAAGACACCGTTTCAGAAATAACGTGGAGATTACATCGGGATCGACAGATTGGAAAATGACTGCTGAATACTAGAGTAGGTTGATAATCGCAGCTCCATCCTCTTGGTCATAGAACAGCTGACAGATATCAATCACAGACATATACGGGCTATAATTGCATAATTCCAGCACTCAGATGCACTGCGGAGCAATCAGCTCCACGTCTATTGCAGGAGATTAACATGTGGCATTGTGTTCGGCGCTTAGCGGTGACTCATTTCATATCCGATATTGGAATACATTTTAAACACGAAATACTCCAGCAGTGTTCCAGAATAGAACTGAAATCATCTATGCATATTCTGACTGAAACGTCTGGCCATTCTGGTTACAGTGATCCATCGCTCTGTTGGAAGCATTAAATTCTCGTGTACCTCTCTTCTCACTATGAAGCTACGGTCACTAGGGAATGTGTGCAATTCGTAACTTCCAGAATACAGTCACCAGCGACATTTGCTCGTTTAAAAGGGTGACCGATATATTTGAAAACGAAAGCAGAGTCAAAGTAGCGCAATGTATTTCATGTTCAGAAATTGATGTACTCAATGTTTGTTCATTACACACACAAAATATCGCCAGGTGGAGTAATCGGAATCTCTTCCAGTGACGACTGAAAGTCTTTATCGACGCAGATTTTTCTCGTTTGAAGATATTGTGTAGTTTGACTAGAAAGAAGTCGTAAATATCTTTCATCAGAATGCATAAAACTTAATAGAAATACTGGGGGGAAATTTATGTTTTTATGGCTGTCAGATGAAGACATTAATCAGAATTGTAGGAACGGTAGAATAAACCTTAATGTTTCATAGCATTAAACATTATTAATGAATTTTAAATTGCTTAAGACTAACATAGCACTATGGTTCTGGGAGAGGTGAAACTGACTTTATCATCATCGTTATCCTTTCAGTCCTCTTCCGAACTCAGAAACAAAATGATTCCCATTCATTGACACAGTCTATTTTTCTGGAACCTTGCGGTCTCTATTAAGAACAATAAGTTAAAAGAGGTCCCTGGGCAAAAAAAAAAAAAAAGTGTGAACCACAGCTCAGTTGTATGCAGTGCAGAATGGCAAATGGGTTCGTATTCTTCCACGTTTAACGTCTTCTTAATCAGAACGAGGGGACCACACCCAAATCATGAAATACACCCCCCACATGACAACACATCCTATGTAAATCCCTTTTGGCACTACAAATGATGGCAGGTAACGTTCTCCAAGCACTCGTTAAACCCATGTCAATCCATCGGACTGGCACAGGTTACAGCGTGATTCATTGCACCACACTGCTCATTTACAGTCTTCCACTGCTAAGCGTCGATGTTGTTTAGAATACCTCAGGTGCCGCTTGTATCCTTTGTAACTCCCTGGCAGCACATTAGAACTCACGAGTGATCCCTTCCGCTGATTTCATGCAATGTTTTCAGCCACCCTCTGCAACGTTCGATGGCGCTTGTCCGTCAGCATATGAGGTCTGCTTGATCTTGGTTTAACTGTGGGTGTAATTACGCGTAACTACCTCAACGCCGTACCACCAACAGTGTATTTTGGGCAGCTTTAGAAGGGTTTAAATGTCCGTGGCAGAACTGCTGCTCACGTGGCATCCTGTGACTAGTACGCGTTCAAAGTCCCTGATCTCTCGTGGCCGAACATTCTGCCGCTAGTGCTTCTCTGCTGGCAACCCATTGCTCCCCGCCTACTTCTGTTCCGGCTGTTCCGAATTTCGTGGCATCTAGTGGTCAATCCGACTTAAATAAAGTTATATGATACTTCGGTCAGACTTCGTGTAATATCTAGTATGCTTCGCGCCTTCCATCACAGGTAGAAATTGTGACTAAAATTGTTAGTAAAACTTTAAAAGTAGCTTTTCAGCGTGTGCCGTTGGTATGAAATAACGTAGAGGCACAGATAAGAATAACATATACATCTACTCCAGCACTACAAGGTGCCTTTTTTTTTATTGGTCATCAGTCTACTGACAGGTTTGATGCGGGGCCCGCCACGAATTCCTTTCCTGTGCTAACCTCTTCATCTCAGAGTAGCACTTGCAACCTACGTCCTCAATTATTTGCTTGACGTATTCCAATCTCTGCCTTCCTCTACAGTTTCTGCCCTCTACAGCTCCATCTAGTACCATGGAAGTCATTCCTTCATGTCTTAGTAGATGGATGTCCTATCATCCTGTCCCTTCTCCTTATCAGTGTTTTCCACATATTCCTTTCCTCTCCGATTCTGCGTAGAACCTCCTCATTCCTTACCTTATCAGTCCACCTAATTTTCAACATTCGTCTACAGCACCACATCTCAAATGCTTCGATTCGATTCTCTTCTGTTCCGGTTTTCCCACGGTCCATGTTTCACTACCATACAATGCTGTACTCCAGACGTACATCCTCAGAAATTTCTTCCTCAAATTAAGGCCAGTATTTGATATTAGTAGACTTCACTTAGACAGAAATGGCTTTTTTGCAATAGCGAGTCTGCTTTTGATGTCCTCCTTGCTCCGTCCGTCATTGGTTATTTTACTGCCTAGGTAGCAGAATTCCTTAACTTCATTGACATCGTGACCATCAATCCTGATGTTAAGTTTCTCGCTGTTCTCATTTCTACTACTTCTCATTACTTTCGTCTTTCTCCGATTTACTCTCAAACCATACTGTGTACTCATTAGACTGTTCATTCCGTTCAGCAGAACATTTAATTCTTCTTCACATTCACTCAGCAATGTCTTCAGCGAATCGTATCATTGATATCCTTTCACCTTGTACTTTAATTCCACTCCTGAACCTTTCTTTTATTTCCATCATTGCTTCCTCGATGTACAGATTGAAGAGTAGGGGCGAAAGGCTACAGCCTTGTCTTAGACCCTTCTTAATACGAGCACTTCGTTCTTGATCGTCCACTCTTATTATTCCCTCTTAGTTGTTGTACATATTGTACATGACCCTTCTCTCCCTATAGCTTGCCCCTACTTTTTTCAGAATCTCGAACAGCTTGCACCATTTTATGTTGTCAAACGCTTTTTCCAGGTCGACAAATCCTATGAAAGTGTCTTGATTTTTCTTTAGCCTTGCTTCCATTATTAGCCGTAACGTCAGAATTGCCTCTCTCGTCTCTTTACTTTCGCTACAGCCAAACTGATCGTCACCTAGCGCGTTCTCAATTTTCTTTTCTATTCTTCTGTATATTATTTTTGTAAGCAGCTGCGAAGCATGAGCTGTTAAGGTGATTGTGCGATAATTTTCGCACTTGTCAGCTCTTGCTGTCTTTCGAATTGCGTGGATGATGTTTTTCCGAAAGTCAGATGGTATATCGCCAGACTCATAAATTCCCCCAATGATTTTAGAAATTCTGATGGAATGTTAACTATCGCTTCTGCCTTATTTGACTGTAAATCCTGCAAAGCTCTTTTCAATTACGATTCTAATACTGGATCCACTATCTCTTCTAAATCGACTCCAGTTTCTTCTTCTATCACATCAGACAAATCTTCACCCTCATAGAGGCTTTCAATGTATTCTTTCCACCTATCTGCCCTCTCCTCTGCATTTAACAGTGGAATTCCCGTTGCACTCTTAATGTTACCATCGTTGCTTTTAATGTCACCAAAGGTTGTTTTGACTTTCCTGTATGCTGAGTCTGCCCTTCCGACAATCATATCTTTTTCGATGTCTTCACATTTTTCCTGCAGCCATTTCGTCTTAGCTTCCCTGCACTTCCTATTTATTTCATTCCTCACCGACTTGTATTTCTGTATTCCTGATTTTCCCGGAACACATTTGTACTTCCTCCTTTCATCAATCAACTGAAGTATTCCTTCTGTTACCCATGGTTTCCTGGCAGCTACCTTCTTTGTACCTATGTTTTCCTTCCCAATTTCTGTGATGGCCCTTTTTAGAGATGTCCATTCCTCTTCTACTGTACTGCCTACTGCGTTATTCCTTATTGCTGTATCTATAGCGCTAGAGAACATCAAACGTATCTCGTCATTCCTTAGTACTTCCGTATCCCACTTCTTTGCGTATTGATTCTCCCTGACTAATGTCTTGAACTTCAGCCTACTCTTCATCACTACTATATTGTGATCTGAGTCTATATCTGCTCCTGGGTACGCCTTACAATCCACTATCTGATTTCGGAATCTCTGTCTGACCATGATGTAATCTAATTGAAATCTTCCCGTATGTCCCGGCCTTTTCCAAGTATACCTCCTCCTCTTGTGATTCTTGAACAGGGTATTCGCTATTACTAGTTGAAACTTGTTACAGAACTCAGTTAGTCTTTCTCCTCTTTCATTCCTTGTCCCAAGCCCATATTCTCCTGTAACCTTTTCTTCTACTCCTTCCCCTACAACTGCATACCAGTCGCCCATGACTATTACAATTTCGTCCCCCTTTACATACTGCATTACCCTTTCAATATCCTCATACACTTTGTCTATCTGTTCATCTTCAGCTTGCGACGTCGGCATGTATACCTGAATTATCGTGGTCGGTGTTGGTCTGCTGTCGATTCTGATTAGAACAACCCGGTCACAGAACTGTTCACAGTAACACACCCTCTGCCCTACCTTCCTATTCATAACGAATCCTACACCTGTTATACCATTTTCTGCAGCTGTTGATATTACCCGATACTCATCTGACCAGAAATCCTTGTCTTCCTTCCACTTCACTTCACTGACCCCTACTATATCTAGATTGAGCCTTTGCATTTCCCTCTTCAGATTTTCTAGTTTCCCTACCACGTTCAAGCTTCTGACATTCCACGCCCCGACTCGTAGAACGTTATCCTTTCGTTGATTATTCAATCTTTTTCTCATGGAAACCTCCTCTTTGGCAGTCCCCTCCCGGAGACCGGATGGGGGACTATTCTGGAATCTTTTGCCAATGGAGAGATCATCATGACACTTCGTGAGTTACAGGCCACATGTCCTGTGGCACGTTATGTGTCTTTAATGCAGTGGTTTCTATTGCCTTCTGCATCCTCATGTCGTTGATCATTGCTGATTCTTCCGCCTTTAGGGGCAATTTCCCACCCCTTGGACAAGAGAGTGCCCTGAACCTCTAACTGCTCCCCCGCCCTCTTTGAGATGGCCGTTGGCAGAATGAGGCTGACTTCTTATGCCGGAAGTCTTCTGGCGCCAATGCTGATTATTTATCAAAATTTAGGCAGTGGCGGTGAGCGAACCCGGGACCGAAGACGTTTTGATTATGAATCAAAGACGCTACCCCTAGACTACGGGTACAATTCAAGGTGCCTAGTGGTCTCTTAATTTGGGAATTCCGTGTGATTAATTTCTGGCCCGGAAAGACCCTCGGCACTGCACCATCCTCAAGAAACACCATAGTAATCTGTTCACAGTGGACTACATAATAATTAATAAAATGTGTGGAACTAGTATTAAACCCTAAGTTTCTAACACTGTGCCGAAACAATAAATCTCCTAATATTCCACAGAAAAAGGTCCAACATTAGTAATTTTGCCTCACAAGCATTAATATACGCTCAGTAGTAAAGGCCTGATGACTTAAAGTTATGGAACAATTTTAAAGTAAAAGAAATGAACCATCGCACAACAGCGACAGAATCTATTATTCTATATCTTTGCCGTTGTTGCACGGAGCCTGTAAATCTCTTTGTACATGTATCGATTAACGCTATAAAAAAGAATTCTCTTGTTTCAAGACAAATGAGGCATTGGGCGCCTCACCTTCTACTGTCTGTATTCCATCAAAGGCGGAAACGAACTTGTTGGGTTCCGCATCGGTATTTTATATTATATGTGAAAATATTCAAAAAATGGGTCAAATGGCTCTGAGCACTATGGGACTTAACTACTCAGGTCATCAGTTCCCTAGAACTTAGAACTACGTAAACCTAACTAACCTAAGGACATCACACAAATCCATGCCCGAGGCAGGATTCGAATCTGCGACCGTAGCGGTCACGCAGTTCCAAACTGTAGCGCTTAGAACCGCACGGCCACACCGGCCGGCTGAAAATATTCAGTAAATATGCTAATTGCTATTTTTCCAATCAGAAAACTTGTAATTTCTTGTAATTGATTACGAACAGACAGCGTCAAGAGGTCATTTTGAATGTTATGTATAAAGTATTTAAGCGCAATGGTCATCTGTTGTAATTTAATATGAAAAGGTACGTAGCATTTAAAAAAGTGTGTTAAAGATAAGTGAGTTATTTTAGTAAATTAAGGTTGATGATTTCCATCTCCTGATTTACTTGAATGTTAATTATTTTGTGTTAGTTCATCACCAGAAATTACGATCACTCTGATGGGCCGAACGCAGCAAGAGGCAGGAGGAACATTATCGTTTTCCTATTATTTCTGAATCAGCTCTTTTTTTTTAATTGTGTAGTGTTGCATTTCTTTTAAAGTCTATAAATCTTCTGGTCCCTGAGTGTTGTTCCGGGTATGACTACATCGCGACTATAAAAATGCACGGAAATGATAATGTTTCTTCCGAACGATCTCCTATAAATCAATCTGCTGCTCTTGTTCAAAATAATCCAACCCGGTATTTAATGCTCATCGTACGTTATTATAATAGTGTAATGAATCCCTGATTCTGTTGCCAAGTGGCCCACCAAAGTATTCACTTTTTTGACATTTTTCAAAAAAATATAAAATAACAATTATTTTCCTTTTCGCCCCCCAAGAACAATGTTACAAAGGCCTAAATCTGTTAAGTGATCAAGATGCAATAATTCATAGGTTATTCATTACGACAGTGAATTTATTGAAAAAATCGTGGAAGTAATTCGATATTTAAACACAAGAACAAGAACGCACAGATGGCGATGAAACCCCCATATATCCAAATCACGTAAGGGTCGATGGGGTTTACCAGGCTGACGTGAAGAGTGGAACTCTGCACGACGCCTTCCCTTTTTTGAGCTTCAACATAACTGCTATCCAGTTTTTTCTACATGGAGCGAAAATGGGTGCAAACCACTAAACTGTAAAAGTTTGGTACGTGCTTTAATGGAACAGGTACTACTGCAGGAGGTGACAGAACACCTAGAAAATGCCTGAAGAGCCGGCAGCAAAGAAGCTCACCGTCAAAGATGCCGTTGGTTAAGTAACCCCTTGCTCGCCGCTGCAAACCCACAAGTGTGTGACTAGCGCTGACCAGGACGGACTCAAACGATGGACTCCTTAGAGACTGCCGCACCCTGGGAGACCGCTGGTATTTCGATCCTCTCCCAACGCCGTCCTCAGATCAACTCTTCCGATTGTCGTCCGCGAATAAACACCCTCCAAAGCTCTCTAGAAGAAACCTACCCCCAAAAAATATGTTCCAAGGAGGAGACCAAACACCATGTATTAATACGCTGTAGGCTCTCTCTACGACAATCGCATAAACATATTACGGCGCACATCCTATTCCGGCGCGACGTACAAAGTCGCTGCCTCCAATAGAGTGGGTGCTGCCACAGTAGATCTTCTGGCGTCACCCTCTGATTTCCAATCACACCTCGTAAGTGCATGCTGAAAACCACTTGGCGTGGGAAAATAAACAGCTCTAAAACTACACCAGCTATTGTAGCGACACAGTATTGGGCACCGAGCAGCATGGGGCTATTTCAGACTTTGAGGGGAAACGTAGTAGCAAGCGAACAGATACACTTCTCTCACAACAAGGACAAGTGAAATCCAGCCATCAAATACCTGCAAATTTTTATTTTCTGAATAAAAACCTCTGTTTCTTGCACCTGCAAACTTTTGTTTTGTCAATAAAAATCACCTTTTCTTACCGCACTGTAGTTTATTTCTCACATATGCCTTTCGTCCTTCTTTTACTCTAAGGCAGCTTCAGTGCCATACAATCTGCGTTTCTTCTCATCTAGCCTGCAGTTCGCACTACCATTTCATTTGCGAAACATAAGCACATTTTTTATATTCCTAATCTTTTCCTTCATACTGTTCACCTCTTTACCCTTATTTTTGTGGTGCACTATTACTCCTTTGCCACTAGCTATAAATATTTTTTTCTAAAACTGTGCTTTCAAAGACTTAAATAATGTTTCACTACGTGTTTCCTCCTTTTTGTAGTCACAATACCGACCAGATGAAGGAAACGCAGATGCCAACAAAGTATCACACTGAAGATGGGATGAGAGGCATCTGGGAGAAATAAACTTCAGCAAGAAAAAGTTTTTGTTTACAAAACAAGTATTTCTCTGCTTGTTGGGGAGGACGATAAATTCTTTGTGTTCAAAGAGGACAATTTCCTGGGTCCTGGACCATCATGGGTCAAGGCCTGAAAGTTATAAAAACAAGCCCTTTAGCTAGCATTGGAACAGTGCACTGTAGAGCATTGAAAGGAGGACGTTTCTCGGGGGCTGGCTGACTCCTCGTTGGCATTTGTTTTCCGCTAGCGAGCCGCGTAACGCCAAAGCCGCGACCGGTTCTCGCATTGTCCCTGGCATTATGCCTGCGTCCCGACACTCCTGCCTTCCCAGAACTGCAGCCCCGTAAGTCACCTCTGCGGTGACTCTCTGAATTGCGTGTTCCCCCGCACAGTGGCGACACAAACAATTCTCAAGATTACTCGACAGAAAGAGAGACCCATTACCACCCAAATGCCCAGAGCAACTACATGTCGGGGCAATCAGTATGCAAGCACTTCCATAAATGGTTCAAATGGCTCTGAGCACTATGCGACTTAATTTCTGAGGTCATCAGTCGCCTAGAACTTAGAACTAATTAAACCTAACTAACCTAAGAACATCACACACATCTACGCCCGAGGCAGGATTCGAACATGCGACCGTAGCGGTCGCTCGGTTCCAGACTGTAGCGCCTAGAACCACTTCCATAAATCTCATAGAGTACTAGTGCCGTCCTGTTTACACAGTCGTGCATTATATGTTCATGTAATTATGAGTGAATTAATTAAAAATTAAAAGACGGAAACCTTCATGACTTGCCGTCTTTCAACCCATTTAAGTATTCCCTTCCATAGTGGCGAGCGATGGGTACTTATTGGGGGCGAAAAATGGAATCGATTCCGCCAATAGTGGGCGGAAGAAGCAAATACTCTGCCGTAGCCATTGTATTAATATGAAGAATTAAGTCGGCCTAACTGACATTCATTGAGAATAATTAATACAATCATTAGATAGGTAGTCAAACAATGAAAATAATTAAAGAAGAAGGAGCATAAGAATTTTCATTATTATTTTAAAAACGATACTAATCACTTTTGAAGTGTGTCCCCACACCCTGTCTCAACTCCAATGTCAAAACAATGTTTTATACGATTTTCACCACATTTAATTGCCTTTCCTAGAGCGTACGGATCGTAAATTAGAAAATCGGGGGTGTATTGTATGAGATGGTTTGCAAACAATTGCTTGATACTGCTCTTGGGACTTGGTTAAAACCAGAATTATATCCACACGACACTGTGCATTAAAACAACTACAGGCATATCCGTAGAACAATGCGTACATTCCGAGCATTTTTCTTGCATAAAAGTTGAAATAGCAGCTAATAAAGATCTGGGGAGAATAAGAATATGACAAAGAGCTACAGCACACCTCTGCGGTCTGCCATAAACACGACAGCGGCGAAGAAAAAGCTGCAGTGCAGAACTCAGCGCCCGGGGCGCCATAAGGAAGGTAACAAAAGGCGGTAGTTAAACACGTCGCCCCGTAAACCAGGCGAGAGAATTGGACGCCGGGGGTCTGCGGTGTAGCGATTTACTCCCCGCGGGCGTGCCACAGTAAATGGCACTGGCTGCCGCATTTCGGCAGTTAAGCCAGAGAGGTGGTGGGGGTTCGAGGCTGCCCGCTCCCTGCCCCCCCCCCCTAACCGCCCCCACACCACGTCACCAGCCGGCCCGTTTATGTTGTCTGTCCAGCAAGAAGCGCTGGGCCGGGCGATCCATCTCAGTCGACTGTAGCCGATCGATCGATCGCTCCGCCGCGATGCCGTGCGTGTGCTGTGCCGGGCGGATGCCGGCCTGACCGCCGCTGGCCATAAATCAGAGCCCCGCCGCAGATACGGGCGGCGGCGCGGCCGACACGGGGATGCCGCCCGTCAGCCGTTAATAAACTGCTCTTACCGCACTGCCGCGACGGGGTGCGCGTGTGGGTGTGCGCGCGAGCGCCGGCCACTGTCCGGCCGGGAATCCTTTTTTCAGAAGAAACGCAGAGATAATGGCCAATAAATGAAAAACGATCCACTTCTCAGCGTATGTCCGTTCGAGATAAAAGGAGGTGCCAGCAGCGAATGTCGTTCATTCGAACAGCGTCGAGCGAATACTCCAAGGCGGAATTCTGTTCCACAGATCTGTCCCTCTGCAGAACACAAGTAGAAAACTTCTGTTTGTCAGTAATCAAAATGGTTATTCTCCTCATGCATATCCCCTCCCCCTCATCCCTTCCCACCTCCCACCATCCTGGATTCATAATCTCCCATTACTGTGTATTTAAACCCACACAAGGATTAACGACTGTTAGTCTCGAATGAAACAACAAGTTTACTGTTACCCGTCACTATTTATATCCACAACACGTTTCGAAGGTTTAAACCTCCATCACCAGGTCGATTTACAGGTGTTACGACTTTAGAGTAACCTGTAGCATAGTCTAGTGGAAAACCGAAAACACCACTTCAGAACCTGCCTTTAGTGAGGCTTTTGGAACGTATACCTAACTGTGAAAATAAACCCCTACAACATACTTACAGCGGTCACAGGCTCATTTCGCTGTCGTACATGTGCACCGTCACACTTTGTAAACAAAGATGGTGTTCGGAAACTACTAGTTTCAAAGAACATATAGTAATATAGAAACAGTGTCTCAAAATAGAAAGAACAAAACGCTATTATTTCAGGATTGTGGAGATCTTTGGTTCAGTCGATGAATACATCCGTTAGGGTAAAAATGTTTCAAGCAATATACAAATCTTTTCCCGTCAAGTTTATATAGCTTAAATTTCATACTCGTTTACATAATCAGGTGACATGTTGAAAAACTTAAGTACCATCATTATGTTGGCAACAGTGGTAAAATTTTGCAGAGATAGAAGATGAGAGGATTTCGACAAAAAGAGTTAAATTTAGGATATGATCGAGCTATGGATTTACATTAATCAGGCTTTAGTTGGTTGCACAGGTTCCCCTGATTGGGGTCTTTCGGTGGTTTTCCACATTCCATCTCAAAAAACACGTTAAGGGAACTGTGACGTTGGTTGTTAGTGCAAACAATAGCTTGGTGTAGATAGTGCACAATTACCACCTACCATTTGTTAACTAAATTGTAAAAATTCTGACAGGGGCTTACAATAAGTAATGCAACACTTTTTTCCGAAAGGAGTTTGGTTTCATTGGGGATTGCAATATGTCATTTATTCCCCACTATCTTAGCTACAGAAGCCTATTCTCAACATGCGAGCCATCGCTTGCTTTAATCAAACATATGTGTCTGAGTGAGGCTAAATATTATTATATTATTAAACAACCTTCAAATCTTGTGCTACTCACGTGAGTCTTCTATAAGAACTAGTGAATTTTCCCCCTGCATGTAATCACATTTACTAATTTAGTAATCTTGAACCTTAAATTGCTGGTGTATCAGTGTAGCACCGCAGTAACATAAAAGCAGTGGTTATTAGATGTAGCATGAATGAGAACAATGGCGTATTTAAGTTTACAAAATAATCACAAGTTTTCTTAACCCTTTAGTAACTAAAACTTTCTGGTGAACCAGCTGATAAACAGTACACAAAAGTGACGAACATAAATCAGTTAAGGAATGGTATTCGATAGGCACGGCACACATTGTGGTGGAAGCTATATAAATTCTCCCCTGAATTAATCCCATTTTACAACGTAGTCTGATTTTGTTTACATGAATCCATGAATCCATTGTGAGGCCCAACTCTATTCAAATGGTTTCAACTGCTGTCAGTTACACCACATACCATGGTTCATCTGAGAACGGGGAGCGGTGAATATCATTTAACATCGTACGCCGGTGCAAAATTATTTTACCCTTTCTCATTGATTCATGCGGCAGCAGCATAAACGCGCGCTGTGGGCGAGAGGCGGTGCGCTGCAGCAGCTGTAATGTTCTGACGCGTCTACGAAAACCTGCTAACTACGTGGAATAGCATTATGATTACCAGAAAGCGGGAATGTTCTTTATCAGATTAATGAAATCCTGGTAGACTTTACTGTGTGGTGGTGCACCCGTTCTCTGGTATGGCCAAAGCAATTTTATTCACAGGCACGACAGTGCGTGCTGGAATTGTCAAACGTCATACGGCAGATACAGCAGGAATAAGTTCATTCTCTTGACACAGGATCTGTCCGAGATGATGTGCAGTTCTACTGTCGGTACAGCTGGGAACTGCTACAGGCAGTACACCACAAGCTATAGACCATCAGTCTCACCCTCTTGGGAAGGACCTGAAATTCTCCTCCAGGGGACGACCAGAAGAAGAAGTCCCATGAATCCTCACAACAACTTTCCACCAAGCCTCAGTGCGGCAGCCGAATTAAACCAAGCTATCCCACACTGCAAAAACCAATTTGTTCTACTCATTGAATCGCCCCTCCCCCCTCTGAGTGCTCTGTCGGCCTGGTAGCCAATCCAGACATAGCACAGGGGTTCATAAGCTGGGAGCAAGCGTCCCATTTTCGTATGCTGAAAGGGGCCGACCAGCGCCTCTAAATCCTCTCTTGTATGAGAAAAGAAGACTGGCCACCTTGGTAGCTGCGTGGTCTTGGTTCGAGGGTATGGGTGGCTGTGTTATCCTTAGCGTAAGTTAGTTCAAATTAGATTAAGAAGTACGTAAAGTTATGGACCGATGACCACAGCAGTCTGGTCCCATAAGACCTTACCACAAATTTCCAAAAAAGAAGACTTTAGACTATGGAAAGGTCGTTCTCACAGTAAGCCTGGTCATGTCAGTCCTTCATTTACGGAATAATCTAATCTTTCCGGGCAGGCCATTTCCATTTTTTAAAAGAAGGCTTTTAAGCTTCCCAGAGAGTCGTGCCTGTGAAATATATGTTTTTGCCGGTCACTAATGGAACCTGGCGATTTCCAGAAACCTGATGGGATTGCAGTCCTACCTCCACAATACACTTATGCCAGCCACTCTGTCCGTGTCGTCTCAGCTTCTAACATGAGAATGCACAGAGTTTTTGATCTTCCCACCCTTTATGCAAAAGGTCAGTTTACAGCAGTCTCTCTCAATTGGCTTCCTCCTCCCAGTTTCAGCCATCGAGCCGTCTACCGTGGTGAGCTGGGGCTGTCCCAAGTAAAATTTTTTGCTAAACCATTGTCTTTCTGTCTGACCCTAAGTGCAAAGAGGAGAGAGCTTCAGGCAGAAGCCCCTCTGCACGTAAGATCACTTGCATGCATAGGTCGCAGCACTCAGCATTTGTGGGCCAGAATCTATCTCTCCCTGTTGTCGGTTACCTCCGCTACGCACTCCTCAAACCCTCCTCCCCCCCCCACCCTACGCCCAAACGGGGTAGAAGCTTTCTACATGCAGTTACAAGAACTTTCAGCCCATAATTTCCTCACGTAGAAAAAGTCATCAACCATACATATCAAACGTAACGCCTAAAGCATGGATGCCAATCTGACACATTGTTTTAAAGTGAGAGAGTAGTGTGTCACATCTCAAATATAATCCACATTCAACACGATGGCTTTACGTCAACAGACTGGAAGGGCTTGTGTGGCTGCATGGCACCACTCACGTTGGAGCTAAGGTCTTGCTGCATCAATAATCTCCCCGTCATCCACGTACTCCTTCCTGCTGTCTGCATCCGTCATTGGCCCAAACAAATGGAAGTCGGAATGTGCGATATCCGAGCTGTAGGGAAGATGAGGAGGAATTTAGTGAGGAAGAGTTCTGTGAGCTTCTGTTGAGTGAGCAGACTTGTTGTGAGGTCATGCGTTCTCATGTAGAGGGAGAAGTTCATTTGCATTTTTATAGTGACGAATAATTTAAGCCGTTTCTTCAATTTAATGAGGGTAGCACAATACAATGTTGTATTTATCCATACATCCCTTAGGGAGGATATGAATCAGAATAACCCATTCAGAGTCCCAGAGAGTCGTCGCTATGACTTCATCAACCGAACGTGCGACTTTGAACTTTCTCATCGAGGAGAACTGGCACCATTGCATAGATTGCCATTTTGTTTCGAGTTCGAAGTAATGAACCATATGTCATCCCCTCTGACGATGTTCGACAGAAATTGTCATGATCAGCTTTGTAATGCACAGGTAATTTCGTACAGATTATCGTTCGTAGCTCTCTGTGGTTTTCTGTTAGGCGGCGAAGAATCCCAACAGGCAAACACAAAAGATTTTCAAATGTGTGTGAAATCTTATGGGACTCAACTGCTAAGGTCACACTACTTAACCTAAATAATCCTGAGGACAAACACACACACCCAAGCCCGAGGGAGGACTCGGACCTCCGCCGGAACCAGCCGCACAGTCCATGACTGCAGCGCCTGAGACCGCTCGGCTATTCCCGCGCGGCAGGTACACACACATGAGTACTACAACCGGTAAACGATTGTGTCAGCACTACCAACAGAGACGTCGAGTTGAGCAGCATCATATGAGACTGTTATCTGTCGATCACCTCAAATGATAGTGTCCAAACTTTCCAACAATGTAGGAGTCTCAGCTGTGTGCGGCCGGCCAGGAGACGAACATGTTTTCGTGACGTACTTGTAATGACAATAGAAGCCTTGTCAAGCGTCTCACCACGTTTTTGTTCACTGCCAGGTCTCCGTAGACATTCTGCAAGTACCTATCAGTATCCGAGATTCTCTGGTATTCCGCCAAAAATAACTCAATGAAAGCTGTTGGCCTGGAACGCACCTTTATTATAAACGCTATACTGAAGGCTTCAACAGCGCCACCACATACCTTTCTTGACCTTCCCGTTAAACACTACACACTATGCACTCTGCTCATCCGAATACTGATCAATTTAGAACTTGGCCAAGATACTCGTATAACGTTACAGCTCATGTAACTACCGTGCTCTCAGGCATGGTGGCAATTACAGACCTGCCAAGACACACAACATCATCTCCGCCCGTGGTCTCGGGGTAGCGTCTTTGATAACTAATCAAAACTCCTGGGTTCGAATCTCACCACAACTTAACTTTTGATTAATAATCAGCATTAGCAGGCGATGACTTCCGGGATAATAAATCACCCTCATTTGGCCGACGGCCATGACAAAGTTGGCGGACGAGCGGAAAGAGGTTCAGGGCACTTTCTTATCCAAGGGGTGGGAAACTGCCCCTAAAGGTGGAAGCATCAGCAATGATCAACGGCATGTGAATGCATGAGGAAATGGAAACCACTGCATTAAAAACACGTAACGTGTATCCACAGGACATGTGGCCTGCAATTGCAAAAAGGGTTATTGATAATCTCTCCATTGGCAAAAGATTTAGGAACAGTTACCCATTCCGTAGGGAGGGTGCTAAGGGGTAGGTTACCATGAGAAAAAGATTGAATAATCAACGAAAGGATAACGTTCTACCAGTCGAGGGTGGGGGGGGGGAGGGGAGGGGGATGTCAGAAGTTTGAACGTGGTAGGGAAACTAGAAAACCTGAAAAGGGAAATGCAAAGGCTCAGTCTAGATATAGAGGGGTCAGTGAAATGAAATGGAAAGAAGACAACGGTTTCTGGTCAGATACCAACAGCAGCAGAAAATGGTATAACAGAAGTAGGATTCCTTACGGATTGGGAGGTAGGGCAAGGAGTGTGTTACTGTGAACAGTTCAGCGACTAGGTTGCCCTTATCAGATCGACCAGAAACGAAAACTGTCAACGATAGTTCAGGTATAAATGCCGACGTCGCAAGCTGAAGATGAAGAGCTAGGGAAAGTGTTTGAGAATACTGAAAGAGTAATTCAGTACCTAAAGAGAGATGAAAATCGAATAGCTATGGGGGACTGAAATGCAGCTTCAGGGGAAGGAGTAGAAAGAAAGGTTGCAGGAGAATACGGGCTTGGAACAAGGAATGAGAGAGGAGAAAGATTAATTGAGTTCTGTAATAAATTCCAGCCAATAATAGTGAACACTCTGTTAAAGAATCACAAGAGGAGGAAGTACACTTGGAAAAGGCTGCGTGATACGGGACGATTTCAGATAGATTACATTGTGATCAGACAGAGGTTCCGGAATCAGATACTGGGTTGTAAGATGTACAAACAGCAGTTATAAACTCGGATCAGAACACAGCAGTTATAAACTCGGATCAGAATACAGTAGCGATGAAGAGTAGGCTGAAGTTTAAGACATTAGTCAGGAAGAATCAGTACGCAAAGAAGTGGGATACGGATGTACTAAGGAGTGACGAGATACCCTTGAAGTTCTCTATGGCTGTAGATACAGCAACAATTAATAGCTTAGTAGGCAGTATAGTTGAAGAGGAATAGACATCTTTAAAAAGGACCATCACAGAAGTTGCAAAGAAACACATCGGTTCAAATAACGTAACTGCGAAGAAACCTTGTGTAGCAGAAGAAACAATTCAGTTCATCGATGAAAGAAGAAAGTAGAAAAATGTTCCCGGGAACTGAGAATACTGAATTACAAGTCACTGAGAAATGAAATAAATAGGAAGTGCTGGGAAGGTAAGACGATATGGTTGCATGAGGAACTGAAGAAATCTAAAAAGAAATGATTGTCGGAAGATCTGACTTAGCATATAGGAAACTCGAAACAGCCTTCGGTGAAATTAAAAGTAAGGGCGTTAACATTAAGAATGCAACGGGAATTCCACTGCTAAATGTAGGAGAGAGAGTGGGTAGGTGGAAAGTATACATTGAAAGCCTTTACCAGGGGGACGATTTGTCTGATGTGATAGAAGAAGGAACAGGAGTCGATTTAGAAACGAGGTAGGGGATCCATTATTACAATCAGAATTTAAAAGAGCTTTGGAGGACATTCCGTCAGAATTTCTAAAGTCGTTGGGGGAAATAGCAACAAAAACACTACTCACGTTGTTGTGTGAAATGTATGTGTATGGCGACATATCATCTGACTTTCGGAAAAAAGAGCTGACAATTGCGAAAACTATCGCATAGTCGGCTTAACAGCTCATGCATCCAAGATGCTGATAAGAATAATATGCAGAATAATGGAAAAGAAAATTGAGGATGTGCTAGATGACGATCAGTTTGTCTCTAGAAAAGGTAAAAGTGAGAGAGGCCGTTTTGACGTCGCGGTTGATAATGGAAGCAAGACACGTTCATCGGATGTGACGACCTGGAAAAAGCTTTAGACAATGTAAATGGTGTAATATGTTCGAAATTCTGGGAAAAATAGGTGTAAGCTATAGGGAGAAGCAGGTAATAAACAATATGTGCAAGATCCATGAGGGAATAATGAGAGAGGAACGAAATACTTGGATTAAAGGGGTGTAAGATGGGGATGTAGTCTTCCGCCTCTACTGTTCAATCTATACACGGAAGAAGCAATGGTGGAAATAAAAGTAAGTTTTAGGAGTGAAATAAAATACAAGGAGAAAGGATATCAATGATACGATTCGCCGATGACATTTCTATCCTGATTGAAAGTGAACAAGATTTATATGATCTGCTATATGGACGAACAATCCAATGAGCACGGAATGTGGATTGAGGGTTAATCGAAGAAAGACAAAAGCAATGCGAAGTAGCAGAAATGAGAACTGCGAAAAATGTAACATCAGTATTGATGGTAACGAGGCACATAAAGTTAAGGAATTCTGAAACCTAGGCAGTAAAATAACCATTGACGGGCGGAGCAAGGAGGACATCAAACGCAGACTAGCACGAGCAAAAATATAAGTCTACTAGTGTCAAACATAGGTTTTAATTTGAGGAAGAAATATCTGATAATGTACGTTTGGTGCGCAGCAATGTATGGTAGTGAAACATGGACTGTCGGGAAAACCAGAAAAGTAGAGAATGAAGCTTTTGAGATGCGATGCTACAGACAATTATTGAAAATTAAGTGGAATTATAAGCTAAACAATGATCAGGTTCTGTGAAGTATCGGAGAGGAAGGAATGTGTGGAAAACACTAAAAGGGAAGAGACAGGATGACAGGACATCTTTTAAGACATCAGGCAATGACTTCCATGGTACTAAAGGGTGCCGTAGAGGGCAAAAACTGTAGAGGAAGACAGAGATTGGAAAATATCCAGCAAATAATTGAGGACGTAGGTTACAAGTGCCACTCTGAGATGAAGAAGTTGGCACGGGAAAGGAATTCGTGGCGGGCTGCTTCATACCAGTCAGAAGACTGATGACTCAAAAAAATTCAGTCACACTCTCCCAGCTCGAAATTAAGTTAAAAGTTATACAGTCATGAAAATGAAAAGCTTAAAAAAACGTTTCATGAAACGATTAGCACAAGCAGTGGCACAAACCATTAAAACCTCGAGACAACAACATGTAACACATAATTATTTAAGAACAAGTTTCGTGCATAAAATAAACACTTAAGTGAGATATTTTAACATTTACTAACCACCACTATGGTCCAACATTTTGGGTAACACAGAAAGCACCAGAGTTATTTCTTGCCCAGTACAAAACTCCTTACTAATGGTCAATGAACCATTCCCACGTGTTGTCCATAGTGACAACAATATCCATCACACAACTGTCGCCAAAGCTTCACTAGCAGCGTTTGTAGTGACTGTAATCAGTCCAGAGTGGTCTCGCCAACGAGTTCCATTCAAAAAGACGTACAAGCAAACGCCGTGAATCTGGAAACAAACCCCAGGATCATCTTGATAGATTCACGCCTGACAGCTGTCAAGGTGGGAAACGGAAGGAACACTATCTAAAGGAACAGCCAGAACGTACCACTAGAATTCCAAAAGTCCTTCAGTGGAGTCCTTTTTTTTCTTTAGTCATCAGTCTGCTGCATAGTTTGATGCGTCCCGCCACAAATTCCTCTCCTGTACCAAACTCTTTAACTCAGAGTAGCACTTGCAAATGTGCAACATGCGCTCTCAATTATTTGCTGGATCTATTTCAGTCTCTGTCTTCATCTACGGCTTTAACCTCTACAGCGCCCCTTAGTACTATGAACGTCATTCCGTGATCACTCATGTCCTACAACTTTGTCCCTTCTTCTTGCCAGCGTTATCCTCGACGATTATCCAGAGAACCATCTCATTCCTTACCTTATCAGTTCATCAAATTCTCAACATTCGTCTGAACCACCACAACTCAAATGCTTCGATTCTCTTCTGCTCCGGTTTTCCACAGTCCATGTTTCACTACCGTACAATACTGTGCTCCTAAGGTACATTCTCAGATATTTGTTCCTCAAATTAAGTCCTGTGTTTAATACTAGTAGACTTTTCTTAGCCACGAATGCCTTTTTTACAAGTACTAGACTGCTTCTTATGTCCTACTTGCTCAGTCATTAACGGCTTATTTTGCTGCCTAGTTGCTGGAGGCTCTCCATCTATTTCGTGACCACCAATCCTGATGTTAAGGTTTTCGCTGTTCTCATTTTCCTACTTCTCATTACCTTCATCTTTCGTCGACTTACTTTCAATACATATTCTGTACCAATTAGACTGTTTATTCCGTTCAGCAGATCCTGTAATTCTTCTTCACTTTCAATGAGGACAACAATGTTATGCACGAATATTATCACTGATGTCTATTCACCATGAAATTTTATTCCACTCTCGAACCTTTCTTTTGTTTCCGTTATTGCTTCTTAAGTGCAGAAATTCAACAGTAGGGACGAAAGACTTCATCCAGGTCTTACTCCATTCTCAGTCGGAGCACTTCATTTTTGGTCTTTTGTCCTTATCGACCCCTTTTGTTTCTTGTTCAGATTATGCTACCCGTCTTTCCACTTTCCCCAAAGCCTGTCCCTGTTTTTCTCAAAATTTGAAACATCTTGCAACATTTGACACCATCGAAAGCTTTTTCCAAGTCTACAAATGCTATGAACGTGTCTTCAATTTTCTTTACTCTTGCTTCTTATCAACCCCCGCTTCAGAAATTGCTGTCTGTTGCCTTCACCTTTCCAAACGCCAAATTGATGGTCTTCTAACGCATCCTCAGTTTTCTTTTCCATTCTTCTGTGTATTATTCTTATTAGCAGCTTAGAGGCATGAACTGTTAAATGTATCGTGCATAGTTCTCGCACTTGTCGGTTCTCGACATCTTCGAAATTGTGTGGATGATGTTCTTCCGAAAGTCAGATGGTATATCGCAAGATTCATACGTTCTACACACCAACGTGAATAGTCGTTTGTTGCCACTTCCCCAATGATTTTAGAAATTCTGATGGAATGTTATCTATCCCTTTTTCAAAATGGTTCAAATGGCTCTGAGCACTATGGGACTGAACTGGTAAGGTCATCAGTCCCATAGAACTTAGAACTACTTAAACCAAACTAACCTAAGGACATAACACACATCCATGCCCGAGGCAGGATTAGAAACTGCGACCGTAGCGGTCGCGCGGTTCCAGACTGTAGCACCTAGAACCGCACGGCCACTCAGGCCGGCTATTCATTTTTCCTTATTTGATCTGAAGTTCTGCAAGGCCCTTTTAAATTCTGATTCCAATGATGGATCCCCTGTCTCTTCTACATAGACTCCAGTTTCATGTTCTATCACGTCATCAGACAAGTACTTCCCCACTTAGACGTTTTCAGTGCACTCTTTCCATTTATCCGTTCTCTCCTCTGCATTTATCAGTATAATTTCCAGTGCACTCTTAGCGTTACCTCCCATACTTTAAATTTCACTGAAGATTGTTTTGTCTTTTCTATATACTGAGTCAATCCTTCCGAAAACCACTTCTTTTCCGATCTCTTCACATTTTTGATGCAGTAATTGCGCCATAGCTTCCCTCAGCTTTCTATTTTCGGTGGCTGCCCAGATATTAATGCACCGCATTTTTTTTCTCAGTTGTAAACAGTGCTGCCGATGCGAAATGTTACGTGCGTATTATTTGAAGTCTCCTGAGTGAGTGCGCCAAGTTTTCGTCACTTCCCACAGATAGCGTAGCTGCAGGATAGTTTCAAAGGGGCGTATGTTCTTGATGTACGTTACTAACAACGTGCCGTCATTGAATTTTTCGCTGCGGAGAAAGAAACTGTGGGGAATATTCAGAAAGCCTTGTAAAAAGTTTATGGAGCATCTGCTGTCGAAAGAAATACAGTTAATCGACAGGTGAGGTCATCAGAAGGAGGTTCGGCGGAGCTCCACGATTTGCAGCGAACCGGCCGAAGTGGCCTAGCGGTTCTAGGAGCTACAGTCTGGACCCGCGTGACCGCAACGGTCGCAGGTTCGAATCCTGCCGCGGGCATGGATGTGTGATGTCCTTAGGTTAGTTAGGTTTAAGTAGTTCTAAGTTCTAAGGGACTGATGACCTCAGAAGTTAAGTCGCATGGTGCTCAGAGCCATTTGAACCATTTGATTTGCAGCGGTCGGGGAGACCATACGCGGCTGTCACACCTGATATTGCTGCGAGCTGATGGTGTCATTCGCCATTAAAGGATGCATTCGGGGAATACATTTTGAGGACGATGAGGAGGTGACTCACACAGTGAAGCACTGGCTCCGCCACCAGGACAAGGATTGGTACCGACAGAGCACACACACCCTTGTTTCGCGCTGTATGAAGGCCATAGAACGGAATGAAGATTGCGTGGAAAATAGGATGTGTAGATAAAACACTATTCTTTCATGTGAGTAATTCTAAATACTTTTAATAAAGAATTGTTCTGCATTACTTTCTGGGCAACCTCGTATTTCATTCGCAATATTTCTGTATTCCTGCATTTCCGGAAAGTTTTTACAGTTACTTCTTTCATCGATCAACTGAATTACTTGTTCCGTTATGCATGGTTTCTTCGTAGTTAGCTCGTAATTATGCCTTTCTGTCCAGATCTGTGATTCTGTTTTTTTAGAAATGTACATTCCTCTTTAAATGAACTACCTGCTGAGCCCCTCTTATAGCAGTATCTACAGCCTCAGACAACTTCGAGTGCCTCTCTTCATTCCTTCCGCATCCCATCTCTTTCTGAATTTATTCTTTCTGACGAGTCTCTTTAACTTCAGCCTGCACTTCAGCATTACTAAATTGTGATCTGAGTCTATATCTGCTTTTAGGTACGCCTTACATTCCAGTATTTGATTTATGAATCTCTGCCTTACCTTAACAGAATGTAACTGGAATCTTCTCGTATCTCCGGGTCTTTTCCAAGTATCTCTCCTGCCCTTGTGATTCTTGAACAATTCGTTACTACTGGGTAAAATTTATAGCGGAACTCAATTAGTCCTTCTCCTCTCGCGTTCCTGATACCAACTCCATCTACACGCAACATATTCCTTCCTGGAAATTCGACTACGGTCAAAAAGATGCACCAAAGTTTTCGTTGAGAAACGTAGCTCTGTGTGCTCAGTGCAGCTTACTATCGCGAACTGAAGGACATTTGAAAACAAACGGCTTGCTGCAAGTACCATCGCAAACCGTAGTAGTGCTACGCTACCCCTCTTCGTGCATAGTATAACTGCACTCGGAGCTGTAATAGTAAGGCCGCACTGAGCGGAACTGCGCTACAGCAAAGCGGCGTGGTACAACACGACCAAACACAGTATATGAAACTATATGAGACATAACGGACTAGAAGGCGGCGGAAAGTAGTGGCGCATCACTACGAGACAGAGCTGAACAACTGGCCAATTATGACTCGCCATGCGGCTTCGTGTAGTTCCAGTGTCGCTAGCGCGGTACAGTAAGTTAAGCGACGCTGCACATATCCGTAACACATCACTTTTAAGTGCGAAACGGAAGTTTGTTTACTAAAATGGAGCTATATGAGGAAAATTAAAATGTATATGCATGTGAATATTCAGTTTTATACGATTCTCAAAATGAACATTATATGAATAGTAGCAAAAAAGCAACATCTCGAAAGAAATTTCCAAGGAAATGTAAGAGGCATGTAAGTTCCATATTTCTTCTGCGTGGGTGCAAAACATTTTTTTTTCTCAAAAATAACCAAAAATACCAATACATTAGATTTTTAATTGTATGAAATGGACCATTAGTTATTTACTTTTGTGTGCTACTTACCTATTGTTACAATTTTTTACTGACGTTTTCTCTTCGCCGACATCCTCTCATTGCCATGTCGTTTTGTCAGACTAGACTACGTTAGAGGAAGGGTGTGGCGGGAGGTGGGGAGTGGGGGGGGGAGGGGAATTGGAATACTCCTTGGATCTAACATGTATCTGGACAGCATTATTTGAGAAATTGCCCCGTAGATGAGTAGGGTTTCGTAATTGTCTATTTTTAGTCTCTTCATTGTCAAATATTACTGTATCGTGTCTGAGACATTTGTGTAAGGCATGGCCAGAATCGCGATGTTTACGTGTTCCAGACTGAGGCAGACCGTGTGCTAGTATATCCTAAGTTTTAGGCCAAATATTCCAAAAGCGTTTTCTGGGACTCTTCGGACTCTTTTATGTTGTAACGTATACATTTCTCGACTGACCATGTAACTGTGTAGCAGGAGAAGGTCTCATTAAATGGAAAAACTTGGTCCTCATCAACCACGTGAGGTGTTCGAAATCTCGCTCCTGGCTATACTTTTGGGCCTGGTACATACAAGGTATTAGTTTCCAGTTTTGTTGCTAAATCAGACGATGAAAATATCCTCGAATCACAACTTTTGCCAAGTTAACCAAAGCTCCCATGTATAAATTCGTATTCTGCATATACTGAAACGAGCAGCACTATAGATTGAAACTTCTTATTGCTGAAGTATATCGAGCAGCTATTTGGTGGCGAGAAAATTTCTGTATGCTTTACATCTCACGCACCAATACAGTTGGGATAATTAAGCTTCTTAGAAACTTTTTTTCAATTTTCCTCCATTTCTGTTCATCTGGTGTCGGCATTACTCTTTAGGATAATACTTCCTACAAAGCTGCACACGTAGTGTGTACGATTTCGTGTACTGTTGCATATCCCAAGCGAAAATATTCTACGATAGTCTTGAATGAATCGCTGTTGGCGCCAGTCGCTTTTCTGTATTCATCTCTGTGGTCGACTCTGTATCGTTTGGCCGCGGTATTCCTCTTTGGTCGGTTTTCGGCTACTTAAGGGAACAACTCTGTGGGGAGAGGGCTGGTTTTGGTTGGTTGGCGCTCCGGTGTGCAGTCTGGTTGACGACGGTTGCTCTTTGCGCTTGCTGTGCCTCTTCCTGTCACGTGGCCAGCGTGGCTGCAGACGGAGAAGTGCGTGCGGTCGGCGAGTGTGTACTGCGTCTAGTGAGAAGGCGATGATCTCGTTTGTGCCGGTAGACGATGTGAACATGTGAATTTGGCCTTGGAATGTATCAGCCTGCAACCGGATACGCTACAGAATCAAACGGTGGGAATTATTCCGGTTTTTTAAGTCCTGCTGTATAAATGTATATTGAATTTCGTGCTGTTTTCAGTTAACCGCTAAACCTGTGTTTGGACGCCCATGTTATCTGTTTAGTATTAACCACTGGTGCACAACGTTTTGAACTGCGGTAATGTGTGTGAATGAGGTTTGCCGGTTTTGGACGCACTTGAGATACGGGCAAGGAGTGTAGATCTAAGTGCGTGTCAGTGCACTCCGAAATAACCATAGGTTCGATTTTCTGGCGGTCTGTTGGCATTTACGTAATGTGTTCAGAGGTAAACAAGTAGGGGCTTAAAGATGAAAAATTTATTGTGTGCTAGAGTCCTGTCGCACTCTAATTATTGAGTGTGTGTTTCTGGAATATATACAGGGTGAGTCATAAACGAGGAAAAATATGTTGATGACCGCTTGCAGCTTTGCTTAACACGTGACGCACCGTTGTTAATTTCATTCTCCTCGGTGTACTGTGTACGTAAAACAAAAACACCTGTTAACCATTGAACGAGATACCGACGAACCTCACGATCACATGTCATTCACCCATAGATGCAACACATGACACACCAATGAACTGATGTGTATCTGCCAGCGTTTGAAAGATACTAGAAACAACAAATCCCACCGTAATGTATGTGAAATAGTATTAGAACTTGTGAATCACACGTTGCCGGCGGTAGCGGAGTGTACAGTCCCATGTTAGGGTATGTGTGTCCTGTAGGCGGGAAGAGTGGTCAACGGCGGAAGTAAAACTGCGACGCTGCTCACTCTGCCAGATACTCGCCGTGTCGACAGCTGCTAACGGCCACGTCGCAGTATTACTACAGTACCACGGCAAGTTTCACAAAGGAATACGCTGAAATCCACCTCACCTAAGGGCTTGCAGATGGAAGAGCTGACGTTGCAAGGCCACTGTATCACGAGAGGTTTCCTAACCGGCGCCTGCCATCCGCAAAAACGTTTTACTCTGAGGACAAGCGCTTGAGGGATTCAAATGGCTCTGAGCACTATGCTACTTAACTTCTGAGGTCATCAGTCGCCTAGAAATTGGAACTAATTAAACCTAACTAACCTAAGGACATCACACACATCCATGCCCGAGACAGGATTCGAACCTGCGACCGTAGCGGTCGCTCGGTTCCAGACTGTAGCGCCTAGAACCACACGGCCACTCCGGCCGGCCGCTTGAGGGAGTGTGGTGGATGTGTAGCACCTGCAGGATTTAGTGGTCGTGGCAGACCGTGGACGTACAGTGCGGATGACGAAGAAAAAGTGTTACAAACTGCTGCAGTGGTCCAAACAATAAGCACCAGATCCCTCGCCACTGCGGTCGGAATACCATAATCTATTGTTATGCGACTCCTCCATAGAAACCATTACCATCCCTTTCGCATGCAGAAGGTACAGGCATTATTGCTGGAAGCCTACCAGAGGAGGCTCGACTTCTGCAACTTTATCCTACGGCGTCAGACCCACGACCAGCATTTTCCACAAACAGAGTTGTTCACCGACGAAGCCTATTTCACGAAGGAGGGTATATTGAATTCGCATAATTGGCACGAATGGGCGGAAGAAAACCCCCACAGCACAGTGATACGAGGATACCAACAACGATGCGGTGTCAATATTTCGTGTGGTATTATTGATCACCATCTCATAGGACAACGTGGACCACCACAAAGGCTTACAGGAGAGCGATATCTGCGTTTCCTGGATACTAAATTACCGGAATTGTTGGAAGACGTTAGTTTGGCTTCTCGTATGAACCTGTGGTACAAGCATGATGGTGCCTCTCTCACTTCAGCGGCACAGTGCGACGCCACCTGGACAATGCCTTCCCTTTGAAATGGATCGGTCGTCGAGGCGCTGTAGCATGGCCAGCAAGATCACCTGACCTGAATCCACTGTATTTCTTTTTGTGGAGCCATCTGAAATCTGTGATTTATGAAGGAGAGGTTGTTGATGTCAACATTCTTCAACGCAGAATACAAAATGCCTGTGATATTACGCAAAGCGATAGAGACATGTTGGATCGTGTTCAGCAATCCTTCCTGCGAAGAGTTCAACTTTGCCACACACATCCTGGCCGTCATTTCGAACAGTACTTATAGACCACCACTGCAGCTTCTGGTCATGTGTTTCTATGTTAGTTTCTATTTGTACAGCTGTACTGTGTTCGTTTGTATTAATTGCCACATACCTGTGTAGTTGTATTTTGTATTCTGCATCTATGTACTCGTTTCTTGAAACTAAGTCTGGGACACAAAAACCAAATTATAAAACATACATGTACAGTAATGTAGCCCCTCCTCACGTTCCTTTCCCTATGTCAGCTAGCCACGATGCATAATCTCGGCCAGCGGTACGAGATAGATGCGGGAGCTGTTATTGCTCCCAGTGTCATGCAGACCGTCGCTTGACGCCGCATCCCTCGCCTTCTCGTGAGCGGTTAGACTACCTACAACACTCGCTTGTTGTGCCGTGTTGCCGAACTGTCCCCTTGCCCAGTGAAGGCGCACAGTAACACCCGAAAGTCCACTTCATATTTCCAGATTTTTACCATTCAATTGCATTGTCATTTGTTGACATAGGAACATGCGGAAAACGAATTTATGTTTGTAGCTCAGTGTGTGACAATTTGCACGACATGTTTCACCTCATTTATGACTCACCCTGTATAATATAATAAGCTGACTCTGCGGTTATGAGTTAAGATATGAGGTCGTGATTTAGCACTATGAAGAGAAATATTTTTTTTTTTTGAGTATATTATCACTTCCTGCTCTGGCAGTAAAAAGCCTATCTGAACGTATTATTAATGACAATGTAGTGCAAATATTTAAAATGGAATGTCAATGGTCTGTGAGTCCATTGTGGCGTATTCCTCTTAGGTACTGGTTTTGTAAACTGTAATCTCGGTTTTGGTTCATCGCAGTTGAGTAATTTGTCAAAGTATCCGGCTAATATTTCACAGTTTTTCTTCGGATTTTTCTGCAGTGTTCAATCTTGTGTTTTGAAGTATAAGCTTGGAGGTTGACATCTAGTCATATTTTCTCGGATATTCTGTAAAAATTACGTGTGTTGTTCTGGTGAAGTCCTCTTCTATCTCCATCAACCCGCTGTCTTCGTAACCTCACTTTTCTCTGCAGATTATTTTATTGTATCCTGTTGAATTCCTCCCATTATACTTGTGTTCTACGGCTGTTAAATTTTTTCCAGGCTTGTATTCCGTCTTCTATGACTGTGTCGCATGTCACGTTCCACCATCGATGTTTCCTTTTCCTCGGTGGTCGCCCCAGTATTCTCAGTTCTCTCATTTTTTTGACAGTTCTGTCCACTTTTTCCTGTTGATTTTCGCAATTCCTTCTATTATTTCTTTCTTGTTTAGTTACAGATACTCTGGATCTGCTCTGAAAGGTCTGTTGGTTTTCTTGATTTGTCTGTTGGGTATAAATATTGCTTTGATTTGGAGAAGGTGAAGATCAGACTCCAAAACTCATTTCCTAGTTCCTACATTCATTATTTCTCTAGCGTTTTTCATGGGTATTGCTACGTAATCTATCTGAAATTCTCCTAGAGCATTGTTGAGGTATATCCAAGTTACTAGTTTTCTGTGTGGTTTCTGGAAATCCGTTGCCATGATTTTCAGCTCAAAATTCCTGCAGAAATTTGTAAAGTTCTCTAAATTGTTGTTTGTTCTCTTGTGGGCCGTGTGTTTCTCTGTCGTCTATAGAAATTTTCTTTCCTTGCCTAACTGGGCATTGAAAACCCCTAGTAACACTTTTACGCGATTCTTGAGGAATTTTCTGGCAGTTTCTTCGAGATGTTCCCAGAATTCCTCCATCATCTCTGTGTTCTTCCCGTTATAATTATTTGTGGGGGCATGTGCACTACTTAATGTATAGGCTTTGCTTCCTGATCGTATCGTCACTGTTGAAATTTTTTGTGATTTTGAGGCGAAAACTATTATAGAGTCCAGTATCGATTTATGTACCAAAATTCCTGTTCCGTAGAGTTTGAGACTACTGGCTGGAATGAAACTTCCTGGCAGATTAAAACTGTGTGCCGGACCGAGACTCGAACTCGGGACCTTTGCCTTTCGTGGGCAAGTGCTCTACCGACTGAGCTACGCAAGCACGACTCACGCCCCGTCCTCACAGCTTTACTTCTGCCAGTACCTCGTCTCCTACCTTCCAAACTTTACAGAAGCTCTCCTGCGACCTAGCAGAACCTAGTTCTAGATAGCGACGAGGGTGGCTTCTGGTAGGCCATTGTAAGAGCAAGACGAAGGTCACTACTCCAGTGTTGTTGTTACCCTGCACAGACGATAGTACTATAATGGAAAATGTCAATTTTTTTGATGTTTGTGTCTCAGAAGAAAAAAATTTTCAAATCTGTGTGAAATCTTATGGGACTTAACTGCTAAGGTCATCAGTCCCTAAGCTTACACACTACTTAACCTAAATTATGCTAAGGACAAACACACATACCCATGCCCGAGGGAGGACTCGAACCTCCGCCGGGACCAGCCGCACATTCCATGAATGAAGCGCCTCAGACCGCTCGGCTAATCCCGCGCAGCTTGTCTCACAAGAGATATACGGTTCGCTTCGATGTCGCTCTTTTCGTTTAAGCAAAGACACTGCGTCTTTTATGGAATTGGACTATGTCAGGAGGGAAAGGAGTTGAGAAGGAATTGGTATTTGTCTAAACTGAAAATGGGACACCACATAAAACCATTTTCAAGGCTGATGGAGGATGGATTTGAACACCTCACCTCCTGAATCCAACGGTTGCTAGCTCAGCGCCTCAGTGTGCACAACTAACCAGGTCATTTTAAAATCTGGAAATACTGGTTGCTGTACATTGTTGTCAAATATAATAAAATGTATCATGACAAAATATGGAATTCTGTTATTACATTTTTCCTTTAGTTGTGCATGTTTCCTTATTTGAGAATGCATGAATGGTTGCATATTTTCACATTTGATTGTGCAGGAAATGTATGATTCCACTTCATATATTATTACAAGGCCGTAAATACACTGAGGTTGGAAGGTCGGTAGCGGTTAAAGGGCGTAATCGGCTCGGGCAAACTGAAGCAGCCACGTGAAAAATCTTTTAGAAATGAAAGATCAACAGAATGTACTCTAGCGATATACCTCTTTCCGCTCTCTGCAAGCCCTTCCCCACTGTTCCGTATCGGAACCAGTTATCGTAATTGAGTGTGACCGAGTGACCAGACTGGGTAATATGTTTCCTTTTGGGCTAATTTAAATAACAGAATTTTGAGCAATGTTTTTTAAACCAATGCAACCATCGTGTTATGGACCATATTGTTGCTGCTCAATAAAATGTTTGGGCTACGAAGGCGAATACATGCTATTTTATGCATTGATTTTAATTTAATGTAAAATGTAAATTTTGCTATCGCTGTGCTGTCTTGTGAAATATTGAAGTATTGCAATCCCACAGTCTGCTACTAGTCTCTAAATAACATTACACTATTGTAGCCAGGTACCTAGTCTATTGCAGTAGTTCATACATATTTTTAACTTACCGTAATGCTAGTGGACGATTGAAAATCAGTTTTCCTCTTCTGTCTTGTTACAAACTCTAATTTTACAGACCTGTCCAGAACTGGAAACTATGAGAACAGCTCACAGCACAAAATAGTATATTAAATTCAACTGCAAGTAAGAACTGAATTGATTACCAATAGAAGAACTGAACTCAAGTAGTGCCAGCAATTTACATTTTACAACAGATGGCCTTGACTAGAGTAGGGTTGGGTGATAGCCAACATTGCTACCGATGTATCGATAGTTTATCGCCGATGTGGCCGAGCAGTTCTAGGCGCTTCAGTCTGGAACCGCGCGACCGCTACGGTCGCAGGTTCGAATCCTGCCTCGGGCATGGATGTGTGTGATGTCCTTAGGTTAGTTAGGTTTAAGTAGTTCTAAGTTCTAGGGGACTGATGACCTCAGAAGTTAAGTCCCATAGTGCTCAGAGCCATTTGAACCATTTGATAGTTTATCGGTGACATTGTTGACTATCGATAATACATACCCCTTTTCCGTCGTATGACTAGAAATCAGCGTACAATCGACGATCAAAAAGTTTCTGTTAGAAGGCCGTACAGTACAGAATTGGTATCCAACTCAGGAAAAATCATTCCACTGACGCACCAGGTTAAAGATACCTGTTTGACAAAAAATACTGTTGCGTGAACAAGTCTACAAGTCCTGCAGGAATCAAGGCCTCTTTTAAGGTCCCAAAGACATGGTAATCATATAGGGAGAAATTCGCACTATAGCACGGGTGCTCGATTGTATCCTGCCAGAGCTGGTGTAACTTGCGCCCTAAGACATTTGTCATAGGGGAACATGCGTTAGCATGTTAACATGTTAGCTTGGCACACCATTCCCCAACGGTCGTTTTCGTCAGACATCCTGCTCCATACACATTCGTCACTCTCCGATGGATGTCTGCGAGTGTTTGTCCTTCGGCAGCCCAGAAAAGCACGTTGACTCTGTTTGGACGTATTTGGTAATAATGTCATCATAGTTTCCGCATTTACCGAATGCTAAGCCACGAATGTCACACGAATCATTTTTCCACATGTCGGTGCGTATGTATGAGTAGCAGAGTCATCCTACGTTGCTTAAATGCTGAATCAACGTGCTCACTCAGTTTCACTACACGGCAGCTACGTCGTTTCTAATTTCATTTAGGTGATGGTGAGGTCCGGACGCTTTAGACACCCTCCCCCTCCCTCCAGCCCCCTTCTCTGCCTATGTCTCTGAGCGCAGAGGCTGTTAGATGACTGACCCAGTTCAGCACAGCGACAGTTGCCGCCCAGGAGATTCTGTTTTATAAACGCTGCTCAACACCTGCTGTCTGCTATTGACATTTAATATACTGATTATGTTGCAGTGTCTGCAAGTAACAACAGAAACATATTAAAATCGACAGCGAAATTTCCATTAACACAATGGGCGTATTTTTATTTACTTCTTCGACCACAGTATCTGATGGAAACTATTTATAGTGTCATAATAACTGTCATGAGCCAAGGTGCAGTTCAGAACAGATATAGGAGTAATGTGCAGAAAGTTAATTTACCGTGAGCATAACGGGCTGCGTTTTTTGTTTTTTGAGGGATGGCAACGAGAAGTGATAGAGAGAGATCCCCTGACCGCAGCGAGCATCACAGGAACACTGTAGCACGTAAACTCACGATATTGTGTGGCTCTGCACGAAAGTTGTCGGTAAGGATTCCCGCCAAGTGCGTTCTGCGTGCTGTCATCTGCTTCCTACTCGCCGAAGGAACAACATATAACGAAAATTTTCACGAATCAAAACGGTTTACAGCGACTGTGTTATGAACTGAACGAGTGAGTTCAAGTGGTTTAGTCAATAGCGCCCACAAGTTTCTTGAGCTTCTTCACTTAGAAAGTGAAGATTTTCTGACCTCTGTTGTGATCGGAGATGAAGTGTGGTTGGATCATTATATAACTGAGAGAAAAAGACAGTCGTCATAGTAGCATCATACGAAACACCCACGTGATAAAAAATTCGAAAACATAATTTAGGCTAAAATATTATGCCTTCAGTGTTTTTGGGATTGCGGAAATATAATCTTGGCAGAATTTCTTCCTCAGGAGAGACCATCAATACACAACTGGTTGGCAGTTGATCGTGAGACTGCTAACACATTATCTGCGTATCCATTTATGTTGGCAACTGATCAGATATATATAGGGATCGTATCAAACCGTTCCGCTACAACTACAGCCTGAAGATGGTGCACTGAAGCGCTGAAACTGGTTGCAACAAAGGGAGAGACCATCAATACACAACTGGTTGTCAGTTGATGGTAGAGTGCTGACACATTATCTGCGTATCCAGTTACGCTGGCCACTGATGCGATATATATAGGGACCGTATCAACCTGTTCCGCTTCAACTATAGCCTGAAGATGGCGCATTGAAGCGCTGAAACTGGTGCACCAAAATAAAAGAAAATCATAAGGACGGCTGTAGGTGTTTTATTTTATTACAATACGCATCCATTCGTGCACATTGTACATTCCGACGGGCTTGGGCAATTCCAACAGGACATCCTACAAGTCTAGAATTGCTACAGAGCTGCTCCAGGAACGCTCTTCTGAGTTTAAACGCTTCCGCTGGACACGAAACTCCCCAGACATGAACATTATTGAGCATACCTGGGATGCCATCCAACGTCCTGTTCAGAAGAGATCTCTACCTGGTCGTACTCTTACGGATTTAAGTAAAGCCCTGCAGGATTCATGGTGCTAGTTCCCTCCAGACATTAGTTGAATCCGTGGCACATCGTGTTGCGGCACTTCTGTGTGCTCTCTTTGGCCCTAGACGATATTAGGCAAGTGTACCAGTTTCTTTGGCTTTTCATTGCATGTAGGAGGAAACAATATATCGATTGACTCTCGGTACTTAAACAGTAAAGGACACCTCTGCCACTGGAGTTGCCTGATCGTGCTTCAGTACGTTTACTTTCGTAGTGGAACCAAAGATGTATCCTGGCTACTAACGAATGCGTTAGAATCCCTCTCATTGTCACATTCATCGTCTCTTCACCCCTCCCACCTCTCTCTCTCTCTCGCTCTCTCTCTCTCTCTCTCTCTCTCTCTCTTTCTGTGACATAAACACACACACACACACACACACACACACACACACACACACAAACAGACCTACACTGAGCAGAGAATATGCAAGACACGTTTGATGTGATCCAGAAACTGGAACAGCACAATGAGACGGGCACACCACGCCAGCCCCCCTGTGGGACGTTATTAATTTAGACACGACTGAGTACCGGGTCGGTACAGCGATGAAGCTCCTGGTTTGTAAAGGAGGGTGCAGAAGTAGGGAGGCACTGCTCCCGGCAATTACGAGCCGTGTAGCGGGAAATTCCGCCCTCCCCCTCTCCCTCCCTCCCCTTACACCCTGGTAGCGCTCTGCTAATTGGCTCGTCGAACAGCCGAGCAGCCTGTTCTGTGGCGGAATGAGGCATAGTTAGCTAATGGGGGAAAGGATTCCAGCTGTCTTCTGCAAGACTGATTGCGCCCCGTAAATAACTATGCTCATAATCCTGCTGCACTATGCGCATCGGCAGACAGCAGTGACAGCGTTTAAATCCGTTCCATATTTGTGACATTTCGTCAAGTGTCATTTCTGATTCTAAAGTAAAAGAGAGAAAGAATGCAATTTTTTCCGGCCCTTTAGATGACAGGTCGTTAGAGAAGTGCAGTAGCTCAAAAAATCACATAGTCTCTGTGATATGACAGGGAGTTGAACCCCGCTCTCTCTAAGTCCAGAGCCACCCCGTAATCCTGAACTATGATGCCTCCTGGTCTCCTGCCGTACCTCGGCCATATTGGGCGATACACCCGTCAGATGTCCATTACTGTAAAATGTAAGTTTCCATTCTTCAACTTCCTTTTATTTTTGAAATATACCCTTTGTGCTTCCAAAATACTTTCATTACATAATGTCATGGTTCGTCGAAATTCTTTGCATTAAAAATCGTCTTTGGCACAATATGTCTTGCAAATAGTAACCAGATTTACGCAACAGACAAAGCTCTCAACAAACCAGTCTGTAAGATTTATGAAACGTATGATGCTCTCAGTACTTCACCATCAGCTAAATATAGATAAGAATTTCCAGTTTATGTTTCACTGAAGCTATAAAGAAAATGAATGTAATAACTTGAACTTGTTAAAACGGACGCCAGTGCATTTGATCTTGTCTGTGTGATTGAACAAACTTCTGAAGATGTTCAGAATAATATTCTGAACATTATTGGCTCATGACAGGCCCAAGAAAATATATCCACAACTGCACAACTACAGTGATGATGGCAGATTGCTGGAAACAGTAACCACAGTAAGATATGTAGGAGTAACTATCCAGAGGTACCCTAAGTGAAATGACCTCATGAAACGAATTGCAGGAAAAGTAGGTACCAGACTGGTATTCATAGGACGACTCTTAACGAAATGTAACTCATGCAGAAAAGAAGTGGCTTCCAAGGCGCATGTTTGACAGACTCTTGACTACTGTTCGTCAATATGCAACTCTCACCACTTAGGACTGAATGAGAAGATAGAGAAGATCGAACGAAAAGCGGTGTACTTCATCAGGGGATCGTTTGGCAAGCACAAGCATTACACAGAGACGTCCAACAAACTCCAGTGGCATACGCTACAAGAGAGGTGTCATACATCTTGAAGATATTAACTGTCGAAATTGCTGGAGGGCATTTTGCAGGAAGAATCGCGTATCATATTACTTTCTCCCACTTACATCTAGTGTAATGTCCACGACGAGAAAATTTGAGAAACTAGTGCCATTGCAGACACTTCCCGACAAGCACGCTGACCACGCTCCTTTCGTGAATGAAACGGGAAACGGGGAGATCAGTTAGAGGTAACAGAAGTATCCTCCTACATATACCGTCATGTGGCTTGCGGAGTATGGCAGTTAACAAGTTTATTCAGGTAGTTAAAACAAACAACAAAAAAACTGACTTGAGTGCAGAGATTTAACAGAAGCATTTACCTCTGAGGCAAGATAATAACACAATATACCTGTACTAGCAACACATTGACAGCGGACTGAAGCAGCAACAAAAGACTGCTTCCCAGAATGAGATTTTCACTCTGCAGCGGAGTGTGCGCTGATATGAAACTTCCTGGCAGATTAAAACTGTGTGCCCGACCGAGACTCGAACTCGGGACCTCTGCTTTACGCGGGCAAGCGCTCTACCATCTGAGCTACCGAAGCACGACTCAGGCCCGGTCTCACAGCTTTACTTCTGCCAGTATCTCGTCTCCTACCTTCCAAACTTTACAGAAGCTCTCCTGCGAACCTTGCAGAACTAGCACTCCTGAAAGAAAGGATTCTTTCTTTCTTCTGGAAACATCCCCCAGGCTGTGGCTAAGCCATGTCTCCGCAATATCCTTTCTTTCAGGAGTGCTAGTTCTGCAAGGTTCGCAGGAGAGCTTCTGTAAAGTTTGGAAGGTAGGAGACGAGATACTGGCAGAAGTAAAGCTGTGAGACCGGGCGTGAGTCGTGCTTCGGTAGCTCAGATGGTAGAGCGCTTGCCCGCAAAAGGCACAGATCCCGATTTCGAGTCTCGGTCGGGCACACAGTTTTAATCTGCCAGGAAGTTTCAAGACTGCTTCCTGTTTGCATGTTTTGGCTGAGCGTGCCCGTCCGCAAACCTTTCAATATGAAATCTATTTCAGACAATGCTCACAAAGTCGTGACACCGATCCACAACCTGGAATGATGGAATAGGTTGCCACTGAACATACGTACAACATGATTACTTCTGTTCCACTTTTCAGATCATTTGGATACCAGCTATCATATATTTCCGACATATGGGCGCGGCCAGACTGTGACGTCATTGTGACAATTATCTTTCAGCAAAATTACACAAAACCTTACCTTGCCGTGACTTACTTCGGTGCAGAGGGTGATCAACTGATGCTCTGTCCATATATGTGACTCCTGAAAACACTACACGCCACCACTTGCCAGCCGAAACTTTATTGCACTCTGACATACAGTTAAAGTAGCATGGAATAACAAACCTGTATCTGTCATACAAGTTCAGTTCTACTCGATACCCAACCAGGTTATGGCCATTTTCGCTGCTAGAATTGCCACCTTTCTGTACTACATTTGGCAATCTGTACAGCCGTAACTCACCTACGAGTCTACGAGGAGCGTTCAATAAGTAATGCAGCACATTCTTTTCTCGGCCACTTTCGGCTGAAAAAATGCAGAATTTGTTGTGAGATATCGTGGAATATTCCTGCTTCAGCCCCTATAGTTTCGTGTTCAGATACGTGGCGACGCTATAGGTAGCCTTTAAAATGTCATCTGTAACGAAGGTGCCGTGCGTTCCAAGCAGTGAGCTGTCATTGAGTTTCTTTGGCTAACCAAAACATCGCAGATATTCTTAGGCGCTTGCAGGATGTCTACGGAGACTTGGCAGTGAACAAAAGCACAGTGAGTCTTGGGGCGAGGCATCAGTCATCATCTCAGCAAGCTAGTGCAAAGCTCTCCTATCTCCCGCGTGTCAGCTTGAAGCACACAGCTGTCACTGGTGCAATGCTGGAACGAGCGGCCACTCTCATTCAAGGTGATCAACGGATCACAATCAGACACCTGGCTGCATAACTGGATGTCTGTGTTGGTAGTGCTGACACACTCGTAGATCAGTTGGGGCACCAGGTGTGTGCCTTCTGGGTTTCTCTCCGTGTAACAGAAGAATATAAACAACAACGACCTCTTAGCCACAAATAATTCCGATCTAATAGAGAGTGTCACGACAGATTAGTGAACACAAGGTCATTGTAGCGAGGCTCAAAACCATATCAACCAAAGCCAGTAAAAATAAACGCAAAATATATCTATTTAAAACAGCAGATAAAAATTCGCTTGATGCCTTATTAGAAGAGAGTCTCCATTCCGTCCAAGCTAATTATGTAAGTGTAGACCAGATATGCCTCAAATTCAAAGATATACTATCGACAGCAATAGACAGATTCATACCGCGTAAGTTAATAAGAGACGGGACTGTTCCACCATGGTACACAAAACACGCCAGAACACAGTTGCAGAAGTAACGAAAAAAGCATGCCAAATTCAGAAGAACGCAAAATCCCGAAGACTGGCTAAGTTTCACGGAGGCTCAAAATTTAGTGCGGACGTCAATGCGAGATGCTTTTAATAGTTTCCACAATGAATATCGTCTCAAAATATGGTAGAAAACCCAAAGAGATTCTGGTCGTATGTAAAGTACACCGGTGGCAAAAAACAGTCAATACAGTCACTGCGCGATAGCGATGGAAATGTTACCGATGATGGTGCCACTAAAACGGAGTTACTAAATACAGTTTACCGTAAAAGGCGAAGTAAATACTCCAGAATTCTGAGCCACAACAGTTGTTAGCATGTGTGACATAAAAGTAGATATCTGAGGTGTTGTGAAACTACTCAAATCACTTAAGAAAAGCCAGTCTTCCGGTCCAGATGATATACCAATCAGGTTCCTTTCAGAGTATGCAGACACAATAGCGCCTTTCTTAGCAATCATATACAACCGCTCACTTGATAAAAGGTCTGCTCCTAAAGACTGGAGAGTAGCACAGGTCACATCAATACTCACGATTGGAACTAGGAGTAACCCATTGAATTACGGACCCATATCACTGACCTCAATTTGCAATAGGATTTTGGAGCATATACTGTACTCAAACATTATGAATCACCTTGAAGAAAATGATATATTGATACATAACAAACACGGATTCGGAAAATATCGTTCTTGTGCAACACAGCTAGCTATTTATTACCATGAAGCAATGAGTGCTGTCGACAAGGAATCTCAGTTCGATTCGATATTACTATATTTCAAGAAGGCTTTTGATACCGTTCCTCACAAGCTACTACTAGTCAAATTGCGTGCACATCGAGGATCGTCTCATTTATGTGACTGAATTCCTGATTTCCTCTCAGAGAGGTCACAGTTCGTAGTGATAGATGGTAAATCATCGAGCAGAACAGGAGTGATATCTGGCGTTCGAAAAGGTAGTGTCATAGGCCCTCTGTTGTTCCTGTTTATATAAATGATCTAGGTGATAATCTGAGTAGCCCCCTTAGATTGTTTGCAGACGACGCTGTAATCTACCGTCTAGTAAACTCATCAGACGATCAGTTGCAATTACAAAATGATCTAGGGAGAATATCTGTGCGGTGTGAAAAGTGGCAATTACCACTAAACGAAGAAAAGTGTGAGGTCATCCACATGGGTACTATAAGAAATCTGATAGATTTTGGGTATACGATAAATCGCTCAAATCTAACGGCTGTCAATTCGACTACATACCTAGGAATTACAATTAGAGCTTAAATTAGAAAGCCCACATAGATAATATTTTGGGGAAGGCGAATAAAATACTGCGTTTTGTTGGCACAATACTTACAAGATGCGGTAAACCCACTAAAGAGATACCCTACATTACACTTGTCCGTCCTCTGCTTGAATATTGCTGCGTTGTATGGGATCTTTACCTGGTAGGATTGACGGAGGACGTCGTAAAAGTGCAAAGAAAGGCAGTTCGTTTGGTGTTGTCGCGCAATAGGGGTGAGAGTGTCAGTGATGTAATACGCGAGTTGGGGTGGCAGTCACTGAAATAAAGGCGGTTTTCTTTGCGGCGAGATCTATATACGAAATTTCAATCACCAGATTTCTCTTCCGAATACGAAAATATTTTGTTGAGACCCACCTACGTAGGGAGAAATGATCATCATAATAAAATAAGAGAAATCAGAGCTCGAACGGAAAGATTTGGGTGTTCCTTTTTCCCACGCCCCATTCTAGAGTGGAATGGTAGAGAAGTAGTATGAAAATGGTTCGATGAACCTTCTGCCAGGCGCTTAAGTGTGAACTGCTGAGTAACCATGTAGATGTAGATGTATATGTAAAGGCCATCTGTGTGGAATTGCTTGTGCGTTGCCGATCGTGACAGAACATGGATGACGGGGAAGTTACTGATACTCCGACGTCGACTAGCAGAAGATGGTGTAACGGTATCGCATTAAACAGAGATTGTGTTCAAAAGTAGGAGCCTGTAGCAAAAGACAGGGGAATAATGTTGTGTATTCGAGAAACGAATAAAATCAACCTGCATTCAAAGAAAGTGTGTTGCCTTACTTATCAAATGACCCTCGTAATCACACATTTTGCCGAATACATTTTATGCGTGCAGTGACACAAGTTGCTGCCTGCAATTACTGGAGCATGCTACTGATTCGTAGAAGTATTTTAAATACACTGGCGTAGCAAAAATAATGTCGTCCTTCAAGAAACTGAATTGTTTCGATATTTTGCTTTGTCACAGGCATCTGTCGTGATGTATCCGAGTCTTGTCGGCTCTTGTCGATTGTGGCCTGTAGATTGAAACTCTGGTTGGTTTTCCCTCTCGTCGCCGGACAGCGCCTTTGCGCTGCGTCTTGAGGTTTGAAACGTTTGCGACGTGGACGAGTGTAGTACGGACCCTCACCGGGAAGGAATTCGGTCGGAGGAAACGAGTGTTGTCAAGAGCCGGTGATCGGTGTCCTCACCATATCGTTCTGAGGGAACCGTTGCAACGGAAACAACTTTGATTATGATTAGCGCATTCTGGTGCGCTGAAAGAACACCTTTTTCCTGTTGCCGGCCTGCTCTATGTGATTGTTCCCTGAGATGTATATTTGATCTTTCCGGGAAGTTTGGAAAGTGTGGTACGTATCGTCTATAGAGACTGTTTCGCCTGCCCACCTCGGTGTTCACTGAGCACCCTGTGTTGCTTTCCTGAATAAATTTATTTGAGATCCCCGGTGTGGCAATTGTGGTGACAGATTTTTATTATTCGGTTTTAATAATATTTCTCCTTGCCAAATGACGCCTAACATTATTACTGCCACCATCTGCGCAAGCGGTGAGAATGTGACAGCATTCGCACGTGCTGCTAGTACTCTCATGAACATTTGTGCTTAATATGCTCTTGTAATTAAGCTTTAGATTCCTAGCTGGCCGGATTTCTTAGTATAGCAGGTGCGCTGCTGGAGAGTTGTGGAATTTTCTATGTTGGCACCCTTGGGTATTGTAAAGCGAGCCCGTCCAGTTAGCCATGCTGTCTAACGCATTGCTTTCCTGGCGGGAAGGCGTGCCGGTCCCCGGCTCGAATCCACCTGGCGGATTAGTGTCGAGGTCTTGTGTGCCGGCCAGTCTGTGGGTGGTTTATAAGGCGGTTTTCCATCTGTCTCGGCGAATGAGGGCTGGTTCCCCTTACTCCGCCTCAGTTACACGATGTCGGCGGTTGCTGCGCAAACACTATTTCCATGTACACGTACATCATAATTACTCTACTACGCAAACATTTGAGGTTTTACTCGTCTGGTGTGAGACGTTCCTGGGGCGCTGCACTGGGGGGCCGAACCACGCAATAACCCTAGGTTCGGTGTGGGTCTGCGGTGGGGTGAGTGGAGTGCTGTAGCCTGTACTGTGATTGTGGACCACTGAGGGCTACGGTGGGGACGAAGCCTCTCCGTCGTTTCTAGGTTCAAAGTTACATACACTACAATATACTACAATTGTAAAGAGAGATTCCTTACCTGATTCTTCGAGCCTGTGGGCTGTCTTGTACTGGTATCTGACTCTTATACTATTACTGTAACAAAACAGGGATTTCAACCCGGAAGGAAAGTTGAAAAGTGTTGTTTATAATCTACTTAAACTACGTTTGTAGCTTGATTCTGTTAATACACCTATTCTTAGTCCTCGCCAGTGTTAAATTTCTTAGCTTAATCGGTTGATCACCGTTTGCCGGCTGGTTTTGCACCTTATTCTGGACTGCTTGTTTAGACAGCTATTTTTTGAAAGTGTGGTATCGTACCAACCGATTTGTTGGTGCGCCCGCATCTCGTGGTCGTGCGGTAGCGTTCTCGCTTCCCACGCCCGGGTTCCCGGGTTCGATTCCCGGCGGGGTCAGGGATTTTCTCTCCCTCGTGATGGCTGGGTGTTGTGTGCTGTCCTTAGGTTAGTTAGGTTTAAGTAGTTCTAGGTTCTAGGGGACTGATGACCATAGATGTTAAGTCCCATAGTGCTCAGAGCCATTTGAACCATTTGTTGGTGCTTCTAGGCACCTTCTTGTCACACGACGTCTATCTTACTATCGCCCTACTGTTGTCTGATGGGTCAGCTACTGTATCCACAGGCTGTGCGTGTACTTGTCCCGGTTTGTCAAGGGTGAGTGCACCGGCGGTACAATTTACTAACCTTTCCCTTGTGTGAAGCTTCTGTATGGCACTGTTTTCAATTCAATTGCTAGCGTGGGCCTAAATCTTTTCAGAGTCCGTGTATTTTTGGCTTTTTGCTTGGATCACTTTCAGTGTCGTACCCTTTCTGCACAAATATCTTCCTAGTTAACTGGGCCGTTTGCTGATTCTTCTAGTGCATAAATTTATCAACTCTCCCAAAGGACCGTATTAAATCTTCTCTGCAATTTAAAACCATTCCGTTGGCTTGGGATATTTAAGTTTCGTTAAGCATTTTACCTGATAAAATATATGTGCTAGTCATTTTAACAATTGACTTTTAAAAATCTTGCTTTAAATTTGTCAGATCTGTTCAAGGATCGGGTTAAAGTTGGGGTTTTAACTTAAAATCATTCTGTTACCTTGGATATTTAAATTTGTTTAAATATTTTTCCTGTTATTAAATTTGTGATAGTCGTCGTTATATTTGACAGTCAGGATCTGGCTTTAAATTTGTTATGTCTCTTAGAGGACCGTGTTAAATCTTGCATCTGTAAATAAAAACCATTATGATAGCGTGGAATCATTCTGCTGTCGTTTTTAAATAGGTTAAGCCGTTGTGCTCACTTGAATTCAAAGCATTCCTCTTACTGTTTTTCGCCGGCCGGTGTGGCCGTGCGGTTCTAGGCGCTTCAGTCTGGAACCGCGTGACCGCTACGGTCGCAGGTTCGAATCCTGCCTCGGGCATGGATATGTGTGATGTCCTCAGGTTAGTTAGGTTTAAGTAGTTTTAAGTTCTAGGGGACTGATGACCACAGATGTTAAGTCCCATAGTGCTCAGAGCCATTTGAACCATCTTACTGTTTTAAGAATTGCTGATTTCTATACATTATTTCATTGCGTTTCATTATTGTTGCTTCCAAAAAGTTGTTTAAAAAAAGTCAGTCACATGGCAGCTAATGAATATGTACGGCAATGTGACGCCAGGGCTGGCTTTTCGGTTACCGGCAAAAGGGAACTATATTCCAGGGCGGAGGTGAAGAGTTCTCCTTTAACACAGTGAAATGAGGATGGTTTGGGTCGACCATACTGTTTTTTAAAGTGGGATATTTTCATAGGGTTACTAGTGTGTCTGGAAATAAATTTTTGTAAAAGTTGGCAGGAAGAACCGCCTTGCAGGAAGTTCCATGAGTGTTGGTAGAAAGCGTGCAATTCAACTGCCGACGTTCTGCTCTGGAAGCTGGTAGCCGATAGATCCGCATTCCAGTTTCCTGAAGCGGTTTTGGTATCAAGCTTAATCGGAGTCCAATGAACCAGTCTAAGGGTGAGACGATAGTCGTCGGTCCTGTAGGGTGATGTTGGGGTTTTAACCGTTGCGTGAATAAAGTAGATATTGTATAATCTTCAGCGATGAACACAGTTGCCTCCGGTATTTGTGAGAAATGGAGAAACTTAATGAACGATCACCGTGAATAGAGGTCTTGTATTTGAACGTGGTGGTATCAGTTAACTGAAGGTTGTGTTTATAACAACATGGTGGGCTTGGCGAGTTCTTTTATTAGACCAAAAATTCCTTTTGTTACGGTGGAAAATTGTGGTGCTTTTGTGTGATGCAATTTAGACTGTTACCTAATTTAGTTTACAGAAGGCACTACAAATCGTTTAGGGACGGCGTACTCATGGTCTGCTCAAAATGGTTCAAATGGCTCTAAGCTCTATGGGACTTAACATCTGAGGTCATCAGTCTCCTACACTTAGAACTACTTAAACCTAACTGACCTGAGGACATCACAAACATCCATGCCCGAGGCAGGACTCGAACCTGCGACCGTAGCAGCAGCGCGGTTACGGACTGAAGCGCCTAGAACCGCTCGGCCACAACTGCCGGCTCATGATCTGCGGTTATCGTTTTGATATCCAGTGATCTGATCTGAGAACCTTTTGATAGTATTATAATTCTTACAGGGCATTGATTAGTCATGAAAAGACATGACTATTTTAATCCTGTTTCGGGGGTGTAAGTGAGGGCCCTATACCTATTTAGCATTATAGCATATGCTTAGCAGTGCATAGGAATGATGGGAGTCCACAAACTAGCGTTTCGGAAGAATCTTCGACAATGTCAAGGTATGACAAATTTCCTGTCCTTACTTACATTAAGGAGTATCGGTTATTTTCTGATTAAAACATAATTCTGAAACTTCAGTACATGTGCAAATTTGTAGATTTTACGTGTGATGGCAGACCAATGGAGAGGTGACAAATTTATGGTAATGGTGTACAGGTATGCACGTATAATGCCAGTCAAAGCAGAAGGGTACAGACGGAAACAAATGGGCGAAGTATTAGTATGACTCGAGCAGTGAGGTTTCCGTACATACTTACTTAGAATAGTGTAGCCAGGACATACAAAAAGAAGCGAGCAGGGGACTTCAGTGTGTATATTCAGCGACACTACATTAAAAAAATCTTTTTATTTATCTAACGAAACATGACTACAACGTACGTTGTATGTTTCTATACAGTAATGTTCGTCTACTATGTTTCTGACAAATAACGAATGAAATGTAGATTCAAATAGCAAAAGAAATTTTGTGTGATGTAGATACAGTTCAGCAACTTCCGGATATTTTACACTACTGGCCACTAAAATTCCTACACTAAGAAAATGACGTGCTACAGACGCGAAATTTAGCCGACAGGTAGAAGATGCTGTGATATGCAAATGATTAGCTATTCAGAGAATTTACACAAGGTTGGCGCCAGTGACGACACCTACAACGTGCTGACATGAGGAAAGTTTCCAACCGATTTCTCATACACAAACAGCAGTTGACCGGTGTTGCCTGGTGACACGTTGTTGTGACGCCTCGTGTAAGGAGGAGAAATGCGTACTATCACGTTCCCGACTTTGATAAAGGTCGTATTGTAGCCTATCGCGATTGCGGTTTATCGCATCCCGACATTGCTGCTCCCGTTGGTCGAGATCCAATGACTGTTAGCAGAATATGGAATCGGTGGGTTCAGGAGGATAATACGGAACACCGTGCTGGATCCCAACTGCCTCGTATCACTAGCAGTCGAGATAACAGGCATTATATGCGCATGACTGTAATGGATCGTGCAGCCACTCCTCGATTCCTGAGTCAACAGATGGAGACGTTCCCAAGACAACAACCATCTGCACGAACAGTTAGACGACGTTTGCAGCAGCATGGACTTTAAGCTCGGAGACCGTGGTTGCGGTTACCCTTGACGCTGCATCACAGAGAGGAGCGCCTCCGATGGTGTACTCAACGACGAACCTGGGTGCACAAATGGCAAAACGTCATTTTTGCGGATGAATCCAGGCTCTGTTTACAGCATCATGATGGTTGCATCCGTGTTTGGTGACATCGAGGTGAACGCACATTGGAAGCTTGTTTTCGTCGTCACCTTACTGGCGTATCAAACGGCGTGATGGTATGGGGTTCCATTGGTTACACGCCTCGGTCACCTCTTGTTCGCATTGACGGCACTTTGAGCAGTGGACATTACATTTCAGATGTGTTACGACTCGTGGCTCTACCCTTCATTCGATCCCTGTGAATCCCTACATTTCATCAGGATAATGCACGACCGCATGTTGCAGGTCCTGTACGGGTCTTTCTGGAAACAGAAAATGTTCGACTGCTGCACTGGCCAGCACATTCTCCAGATGTCTCACCAGCTGAAAACGTCTGGTCAATGGTATCCGAGCAACTGGCTCGTTACAATACTCTTGATGAACTGTTGTATCGTGTTGATGCTGCATGGGCAGTTGTACCTGTACGCGCTATCCAAGCTCTGTTTGACTCAATGCCCAGGCGTATCAAGGCCGTTATTACGGCCAGAGGTGGTTGTTCTGGGTATTGATTTCTCATGATCCATGCACGAAAATTACGTGAAAATGTAATCACATGTCAGTTCTATTATAATATATCTGTCCAATGAATACCCGTTTATCATCTGCATTTCTTCTTGGTGTGCCAGTTTTAATCGCCAATAATGTACTTTTACTGTGGACCCTTGCTACCACCAGATCTACGCCAGCTGGAAGTACCCAGAAGTTTTTGATGAGTGAGTTTTCGAGTATGAAAATATGTGACGTAAATGGCCGTGTCCTTTGATTGAAGGGACTAAGAAGCTTAAAATTTTACCGCCTCCAAGGGAATATGGAGCTTAATATGATTCATAATTTGATCTTGATGTTTCTACTCGTTGCTGAAAAAGGGTTCTTAACACCCTTACAGACATACAGACGGACGACAAAGCTATCCTGTATGGGTTCGGTTTTTACGAACTGAAACAAGAAACCCTAAAAAGTACAAGGTGTACAACTTTCCTTCCGTCGTTTTTTCCCCATCATTTGAAGCTTTAATGAAATAAATTGATTACACATGTATTATTCAAAGTAGTTTCCATCGCTGGCCACTACTTTCTCGCATCTTTCGGACAGTGTACGAATCCCGCGTCTAAAAAATTGTTCATGTTTTAAAGCGATCCACGAATCGATGCAATTTGTGACTTCTTCATGAGATTGGAAGTGTTAGTCATCCAGGCCATGCGTCATTGATCTGAAGTGATAGTCAGAGAGCGATGTTTGGAGAATACGGCGGATGGGGTAGGACTCCCCACTTTAACGTGTCCCAGTATCTTTTGACCTCATTTGCAACGTGGAGTCGAGCGTTGTCGTGCAGCAAAATCACTTAATCGTGCCTCTCGCTGAGTGTGGCCGTTTGTCTGTTATTGCTCTGCTTAAACGCATTAATTGCGTTCGATAACGGGCACCTGTGACGGTTTCACTTGGTTTTAACACCTCATAGTATACGATGCCGAGCTGGTCCCAGCAAATGCAGAGCATGATCTTGGAGCCATGAATATTCGGTTTGGTCGTCGACGTGGAAGCATGGCCGGGATTACCCCATGATTTTTTGCCTTTAGGGTTATCGTAATGAACCCATATTTCGTCCCCGGTCACAATGTGATGCAGAAATCCCTTCTGTTCTTGTCTCTGAAGCGACTGTTCAAAACTCTCAAACGCCTTCAACATCTCTTGGTTTCAGCTCACACGGGACCCAAGTTCCTTCTTTCCGAATCTTGCCCATAGCGTTGAGACGTTTTGAAATGGCTTGCTATGTCACTTCCACTAATCGTGCCAATTCTTCTTGAGTTTGACGCGAGTCTTCACTCAGCAATGTCTCCAGTTCTGCGTCATGGGAAACATTCTCTCTTCCATCACTCTACTGGTGTACGACGCTAAAATCACCGTTCTTGAAGCGTTGAAGCCGGCCACTGTGGCCGAGCGGTTCTAGGCGCTACGGTCTCAGATTCGAATCCTGCCTCGGACATGGATGTGTCAGATGTCCATATTAGTTAGGTTTAAATAGTTCTAAGTCTAGGGGACCGATGACCTCAGATGTTAAGTCCCATAGTGCTTAAAGCCATTTGAACCATTTGAAGCGTTGAAACCACTCACGACACGTTTTTTCACTAATAGCGTCCATACAATACGTACTTGAGAGTGTTCAATGAGACTCAGTCGCTGTTTTCTTCATACTGAAACAAAACGGTAGCACCTCCCGCAAATGACGAGAATTAGACCCGTAAATTGACTTTTTCAATGAAGAACAACTTTATGATGCAGACACAAATCGACTAATGTTGAATGAGGTTATGTTGACCGAGGTACAAGCTAACTCCCTGACGTCCGCGATCTGCTTTTTTCGACCGCTACTTACCGTTGTCGCCACCTATCGGCAAACGGCAGAAGCGAAGTTATATACCTTGTAAGTAAATCGTTTATTATTTCAAAAGTGATTGCCATAACAGTTAATACATTTATTCCACTGTCAGACAAGAACGTCAGTGCTTTCATGGAAACATGTTTGCATTTCCAGAATGAGATTTTCACTCTGCAGCGGAGTGTGCGCTGATATGAAACTTCCTGGCTGATTAAAACTGTGTGCCCGACCGAGACTCGAACTCGAGACCTTTGCCTTTCGCGGGCAAGTGCTCTACCATCTGAGCTACCGAAGCACGACTCACGCCCGGTACTCACAGCTTTACCTCTTTCAGGAGTGCTAGTTCTGCAAGGTTCGCAGGAGAGCTTGTGTAAAGTTTGGAAGGTAGGAGACGAGATACTGCCAGAAGTAAAGCTGTGAGTACCGGGCGTGAGTCGTGCTTCGGTAGCTCAAATGGTAGATCACTTGCCCGCGAAAGGCAAAGGTCTCGAGTTCGAGTCTCGGTCGGGCACACAGTTTTAATCTGCCAGGAAGTTTCATGTTTGCATTTGCTTATGAACCATGATCGTACCCAGGCGTACCAATCGACTGCCACGAATGTCTTTTCTCAGGGCTCCTAGAGTGCGAAAATCGCTTAGGGACAAAGATCGGGACTCTATCAAGGACGTATGGGAACTTCCGAGAGAAACTTCCGTAACGTGGTCGAAACAACATTGTCAACATGTAGATGGGCACAGCAGCTCTTGGCGCTAAATCCTGACGTTCTCCGAATGGGTGACAGTGTCGGAAATCAACATTCCTGAGATAATAAATAGCGACGAACAGGATGAAAAATAGTGTACTTTTTAGACCTAGCAGTTTACCACGATTGTGCTCCGGTGTTTCCATGGGGATGGAAAAGAGCAACGAGAGGAGTGAGGGAAAAGCGTTGCTAGGACGAATATTATTGAGAAGGATACATAGCGCAGGTGAAAATACGGTTACGATGGTGAGGGGGGTAGTTGAAGTGGAAATTCCGAGGGAGATGGGGCGCGCCCGAGGCTCTCCAGCGAGGCCCGGGACGGCCGTCCGTCACTTTGTCGGCGTGGCGGCCATTAGGCGGCAGAATGGCTCCATCGCATCGCACTTCCATTCCGCCGGAGCTCCTTCAGCGCCCGTCCCGGCGATATTGCGCGCCCGCGCTTGCGTCAGCCGCGCAGAGGCGCGAAGAGGCCCTGTGAAAGCCGGCCGTGGAACCTGCGGGCCAAGGATGAAGGGCCCCCGCCGTCATGTGTCACGTCAGCGTCACGGCAGCTATTGACAACGTCGCGTCGATCGCCACCTAGATTGACGCAGTTCATTCTCGTCACGTTTCGAAACGTTAGCACATCATCAGTTGCCTTCGTGCAGCAAGAGACTTTTCCATTCATGTGAAACTGAATTGAATGTGTGAGGCACTTAACCCCCATTCCCCTGTTTTATGTTTCATCTTCCGAATACCTGTACATTCCAAGTGATGATGTTTTCAATTTGCCGTTAATGGAGCCATTTATTATGTGTGTGAAAAGTTAGGCTGCACGTTTGTAGTTCACATGGTTGTTGTTATGGCCTTCAGTCTGAAGACTAATTTGATGCAGCTCACGTTGGTAGTCTAGCCTGTGCAAGCCTCTTCATCCTTGCACAACTTCGCAGGTTCGAATACTGCCTCGGGCATGGATGTGTGTGATGTCCTTAGGTTAGTTAGGTTTAACTAGTTCTATGTTCTAGGGGACTAATGACCTCAGAAGTTGAGTCCCATAGTGCTCAGAGCCATTTGAACCATCTTGCACATCTACCGCAAACTGCATCCATTAGCACATACTTGGTGTATTCAAAATTTGGTCTCTCTTCACAAATTATACTCCGCTCACTTATCCACAGTACGAAATTGACAGTTCCTTGCTGCCACAGAATGTGTTACACCATTCGAGCCCTTAGTCAATTCGTGCCACAATTTCTTTTCTCTCCAGTTCGATTCAGTGCCTTCTCATTAGTTACGTGATCAACACGTCTGATCTTCAGCCTTCTTCTATTGCACCCCACTTCAAACGGTTCTGTCGTCTGAACTACTTATAGCTACCATACAAGATTACAGTCCTAACAAATATCTTTAGAAAAAACTTCCTAAAACTTAAATTTATATTAGATGTTAACAAACTCCTCTTTTTACGAAAATAATTTTGTTCCTATTGCCCTGCTGCATTTTATATCCTCGCTACCTCGGCCATCGTCAGTCACTTTACTTCCCAATTACCAAAACTAAATGTTCATTATTAGTTTCAAGTTGCCTAATCTAATTTTATTCGATTACACTCGGTTACCATTGTTTTGCTTTTGTTGACTCTAGTCTTAAGATCCCTTTTAAAGATACTGCCCTTTCCATTAAATTGTTGTTCCGAGTTCTTAGCTGTCTCTGAGAGAATTACAATGTCATCAGCAACCTTAAAGTCCTTACTTCTTCTCGTTGGACTCTAATTGCTTATCCTAATTTCTCCTTCGTTTCCTTTATAGTTTTCTCAATATTCACTCAATAACATCTCACACAGGAGACAAACCTGTCTCACCGCCATCTAAATCACTGGTTCCCCTTCATATCCTTCGACTTTGATAGCAGCTCTCTGGTTTGTGTAATAGCTGTAGATAAACTTTCTGTCCCTGTATTTTACCTCTCATACCCTCAGACTCTCAAAGAGTCTTGTAAAAATTGTCAAAAGCTTTTTCTACACCTACAAAATCTAAACAAAAGTAGGTTTGCCTTTCTTCTTCAATATATCTTTCAGGATAGATCGTAGTCTCTATTGGCTTGCGTCTTCCTACATTTCTCCCGAATCCAAACTGATCTTCCCCAAGGACGGCTTCTAAAAGTTTTTCCAATCTTCTGCAACTAATTTGTCAATGTTTTTCAGCCATGACTTATTAAAGTGCTGGTTCGACAGTATTCACACCTACCTTCTTTGGACTTTGGGTTAATACATTCTGCATCAAGTCAAAGGGTATTTGGCTTGTGTCACAAATCTTCCACACAAGGAGTAATGATTTTTAAATGTTGGGTCTCCCAGTAATTCAGGGGGAATATCGTCTACCCCATTTGTCTTGTTACCATTTACACCTTTTAGTGTTCTTCCAAATTCTTACACGGTATCGTATCTCATCTTCACCTTTTCCACTTTCTGTAATATAGTCCTCAAATTTGTTTCTATTATACAGACGCCCAATTCTATTCCTTCCACCTTTCAGCCTTCCCTTCTCTCTCTCTCTCTCTCTCTCTCTCTCTTTTTTTTTTTTTTTTTTTTTTTTTTTTGTACTGGCTTGCTGCCTGTGGTCTTGATATTCATACAGTCGCATTACCATTCTCTAAAGTATCTTTAATTTTCCTATACACGGTATGTATTCTCCCCTAGTTATGCAAACCTCTACTGCCCTACCTTGTATCCTAACCATTTCTTTTTTTTTAATTCTGTACTATTTGTCAATTTCATTTTAGACGAAATGTTTCAAATGGCTCTGAGCACTATGGGACTCAACTGCTGAGGTCATAAGTCTCCTAGAACTTAGAACTACTTAAACCTAACTAACCTAAGGACAACACACACATCCATGCCCGAGGCAGGATTCGAACCTGCGACCGTAGCGGTCGCGCGGTTCCAGACTGTAGCGCCAGAACCGCTCAGCCACCAGCGGCCGGCCAAGCTCATTTTAGACGTTTATATTCCTGTTTGCCTGTTTCCTGCATTAACCAGATATTTCTAATAAGTCTTGCCTTTATGTATGTGATCCCATGCGACCTTCACAATCTCAAAGGTACCCATTCGTTTTGCGTTGTATTCGTTTCATCCATTTGAGTCCAATATTACCCGATTTACTTTGAAACTTTCAACAACCTCTGGATCCTTCAGTTTTTCCAGAGCCCATCTCCTAAACTGTCTAAAATTATAGCAATTTCTTCAGATTTAATCTACGTTTCATGACCAATAGATTATACTCAGAGTCCAATATTCGTTGTATTATACATTCTTTCAGCCCCTTCATCATTTTGGAACTAGTTGACATATAACTTGGACTACTGTGGTGGGTGTTTGCTGCGTGTCTATCTTGGATACAATAATGTGTTCACTCTGCGTTCATCGTAGTTTCCTTTTTTCTTATTCGTTACTTGTTCTGCTCCTGCATTACCCGGATCTGATTTTGTACTGATAACGCTGTAGTGACCTGACCAGAAGACCAGTATTTCCTGTCACCACAGTTAACTTATTTCCACTGTATCTAACTTCAGCCCATCCAGTTCCCTTCTTAAATCCTGTAACATACCTATACAACAATGAATCTAACATTACACTCTCCGAGCCGTACAATGCCAATTTTGTTTCTCCTGACGGCGACATCCTCCTGAGTAGTCCTCACCCGGAGATATTTACACAAGAGGATGTCATCGTCATTAGCCTATAGAAGAGGTCCATGCCCTCTGGGATAAAAATTAACGGTTGTAGTTTGATCTTGCTTTCAGCCGTTCGCAGTACTAGCACAGCAAGGCCATGTTGGCTAATGTTCTACATCTACATCTACATCTACATTTATACTCCGCAAGCCACCCAACGGTGTGTGGCGGAGGGCACTTTACGTGCCACTGTCATTATCTCACTTTCCTGTTCCAGTCGCGTATGGTTCGCGGGAAGAACGACTGTCTGAAAGTCTCTGTGCGCGCTCTAATCTCTCTAATTTTACATTCGTGATCTCCTCGGGAGGTATAAGTAGGGGGAAGCAATATATTCGATACCTCATCCAGAAACGCATCCTCTCGAAACCTGGCGAGCAAGCTACACCGCGATGCAGAGCGCCTCTCTAGCAGAGTCTGCCACTCGAGTTTGTTAAACATCTCCGTAACGCTATCACGGTTACCAAATAACCCTGTGACGAAACGCGCCGCTCTTCTTTGGATCTTCTCTATCTCCTCCGTCAACCCGATCTGGTACGGATCCCACACTGATGAGCAATACTCAAGTATAGGTCGAACGAGTGTTTTGTAAGCCACCTCCTTTGTTGATGGACTACATTTTCTAAGGACTCTCCCAATGAATCTCAACCTGATACCCGCCTTACCAACAATTAATTTTACATGATCATTCCACTTCAAAACGTACCGCACGCATACTCCCAGATATTTTACAGAAGTAACTGCTACCAGTGTTTGTTCCGCTATCATATAATCATACAATAAAGGATCCTTCTTTCTATGTATTCGCAATACATTACATTTGTCTATGTTAAGGGTCAGTTGCCACTCCCTGCACCAAGTGCCTATCCGCTGCAGATCCTCCTGCATTTCGCTACAATTTTCTAATGCTGCAACTTCTCTGTATACTACAGCATCATCCGCGAAAAGCCACGTGGAACTTCCGACACTATCTACTAGGTCATTTATATATATTGTGGAAAGCAACGGTCCCATAACACTCCCCTGTGGCACGCCAGAGGTTACTTTAATGTCTGTAGACGTCTCTCCGTTGATAACAACATGCTGTGTTCTGTTTGCTAAAAACTCTTCAATCCAGCCACACAGCTGGTCTGATATTCCGTAGGCTCTTACTTTGTTTATCAGGCGACAGTGCGGAACTGTATCGAACGCCTTCCGGAAGTCAAGAAAAATAGCATCTACCTGGGAGCCTGTATCTAATATTTTCTGGGTCTCATGAACAAATAAAGCGAGTTGGGTTTCACACGATCGCTGTTTCCGGAATCCATGTTGATTCCTACATAGTAGATTCTGAGTTCCAAAAACGACATGATACTCGAGCAAAACACATGTTCTAAAATTCTACAACAGATCGACGTCAGAGATATAGGTCTATAGTTTTGCGCATCTGCTCGACGACCCTTCTTGAAGACTGGGACTACCTGTGCTCTTTTTCAATCATTTGGAACCTTCCGTTCCTCTAGAGACTTGTGGTACACGGCTGTTAGAAGGGGGGCAAGTTCTTTCGCGTACTCTGTGTAGAATCGAATTGGTATCCCGTCAGGTCCAGTGGACTTTCCTCTGTTGAGTGATTCCAGTTGCTTTTCTATTCCTTGGACACTTATTTCGATGTCAGCCATTTTTTCGTTGGTGCGAGAATTTAGAGAAGGAACTGCAGTGCGGTCTTCCTCTGTGAAACAGCTTTGGAAAAAGGTGTTTAGTATTTCAGCTTTACGCTTGTCATCCTCTGTTTCAATGCCATCATCATCCCGGAGTGTCTGGACATGATGTTTCGAGCCACTTACTGATTTAACGTAAGACCAGAACTTCCTAGGATTTTCTATCAAGTCGGTACCTAGTATTTTACTTTCGAATTCACTGAACGCTTCACGCATAGCCCTCCTTACGCTAACTTTGACATCGTTTAGCTTCTGTTTGTCTGAGAGGTTTTGGCTGCGTTTAAACTTGGAGTGAAGCTCTCTTTGCTTTCGCAGTAGTTTCCTAACTTTGTTGTTGTACCACGGTGGGTTTTTCCCGTCCCTCACAGTTTTACTCGGCATGTACCTGTCTAAAACGCATTTTACGATTGCCTTGAACTTTTTCCATAAACACTCAACATTGTCAGTGTCGGAACAGAAATTTTCGTTTTGATCTGTTAGGTAGTCTGAAATCTGCCTTCTATTACTCTTGCTAAACAGATAAACCTTCCTCCCTTTTTTTATATTCCTATTAACTTCCATATTCAGGGATGCTGCAACGGCCTTATGATCACTGATTCCCTGTTCTGCACTTACAGAGTCGAAAAGTTCGGGCCTGTTTGTTATCAGTAGGTCCATGATGTTATCTCCACGAGTCGGTTCTCTGTTTAATTGCTCGAGGTAATTTTCGGATAGTGCACTCAGTATAATGTCACTCGATGCTCTGTCCCTACCACCCGTCCTAAACATCTGAGTGTCCCAGTCTATATCTGGTAAATTGAAATCTCCACCTAAGACCATAACATGCTGAGAAAATTTATGTGAAATGTATTCCAAATTTTCTCTCAGTTGTTCTGCCACTAATGCTGCTGAGTCGGGGGGGTCGGTAAAAGGAGCCAATTATTAACCTAGCTCGGTTGTCGAGTGTAATCTCCACCCATAATAATTCACAGGAACTATCCACTTCTACTTCACTACAGGATAAACTACTACTAACAGCGACGAACACTCCACCACCGGTTGCATGCAATCTATCCTTTCTAAACACCGTCTGTGCCTTTGTAAAAATTTCGGCAGAATTTATCTCTGGCTTCAGCCAGCTTTCTGTACCTATAACGATTTCAGCTTCGGTGCTTTCTATCAGCGCTTGAAGTTCCGGTACTTTACCAACGCAGCTTCAACAGTTTACAATTACAATACCGATTGCTGCTTGGTCCCCGCATGTCCTGACTTTGCCCCGCACCCGTTGAGGCTGTTGCCCTTTCTGCACTTGCCCGAGGCCATCTAACCTAAAAAACCGCCCAGCCCACGCCACACAACCCCTGCTACCCGTGTAGCCGCTTGTTGCGTGTAGTGGACTCCTGACCTATCCAGCGGAACCCGAAACCCCACCACCCTATGGCGCAAGTCGAGGAATCTGCAGCCCACACGGTCGCAGAACCGTCTCAGCCTCTGATTCAGACCCTCCACTCGGCTCTGTACCAAAGGTCCGCAGTCAGTCCTGTCGACGATGCTGCAGATGGTGAGCTCTGCTTTCATCCCGCTAGCGAGACTGGCAGTCTTCGCCAAATCAGATAGCCGCCGGAAGCCAGAGAGGATTTCCTCCGATCCATAGCGACACACATCATTGGTGCCGACATGAGCGACCACCTGCAGATGGGTGCACCCTGTACCCTTCATGGCATCCGGAAGGACCCTTTCCACATCTGGAATGACTCCCCCCGGTATGCACACGGAGTGCACTTTGGTTTTCTTCCCCTCCCTTGCTGCCATATCCCCAAGGGGCCCCATTACGCGCCTGACGTTGGAGCTCCCAACTACCAGTAAGCCCACCCTCTGCGACTGCCCGGATCTTGCAGACTGAGGGGCAACCTCTGGAACAGGACAAGCAGCCATGTCAGGCCGAAGATCAGTATCAGCCTGAGACAGAGCCTGAAACCGGTTCGTCAGACAAACTGGAGAGGCCTTCCGTTCAGCCCTCCGGAATGTCTTTCGCCCCCTGCCACACCTTGAGACGATCTCCCACCCTACCACAGGTGAGGGATCAGCCTCAATGCAGGCAGTATCCCGGGCAACCACAGTCATAGTCCGATCGGGGGATGCGTGGGACGAGCTGGCCGTCCCCGACAAACCACCATCCGGACCCCCACAGTGATGCCCATTGGCAACAGCCTCAAGCTGTGTGACCGAAGCCAACACTGCCTGAAGCTGGGAGCGAAGGGATGCCAACTCAGCCTGCATCCGAACACAGCAGTTGCAGTCCCTATCCATGCTAAAAACTGTTGTGCAAAGAACGTCTGAACTAATCTACAGAGAGCGCAAACAAAACGACACAAAATTTAAACGGGTATTAAAATACAAGATTGCCTAGTAAATGCAGTAATGCTGCCACTTGTGCACTGCTGACACACTGCTCGGCGGCGGAAGGAGACTACGCGATTTAACACTATTCGAGTACTAAAACGCGATGCTACAACTCTCAAATACTATAATACGCCCGAAATTTATGAATTAAGCAATGCAAGTACCAAAAACACGCAAAGAAATTAAGAATTAAAATATGTAACAAATGAGTGAGCTAGGAGTATACGACTTGCTGCTGCAGCTGCTTATCCAACGGCGGCAGGGAGCACACTAACTGTGACCAACCGACACTGGCCGTTCGAAACAAAAACAGATGACAGACGACTACGCGAATTTACACTATTCAGGTACTAAAACGCGATGCTACAACTCTCAAATACTATAATACGCCCGAAATTTATTAATTAAACAATGCAAGTACCAAACACACGCAAAGAAATTAAGAATTAAACTATGTAACAAATGAGTGAGCTAGGAGTATACGACTTCCTGCTGCAGCTGCTTATCCAACGGCGGCAGGGAGCAGATGAAACAGTCATCCAGATTGTTGGCCCGAACACAGAGGAAAAGGCTTCTACGCTTCTTCAGGACCCACGGGTTACTCTGGCATTTTCAAAGATACCCTCAGTTGCGGTTGCAACTACCGTATCTGAACCCCTGGGCCACGCAACCCTCCCCATGTCGGCAAGGTCCGTGGTTCACTAGGTAGGGGGGAGGGTAGGACTTATATGCTAGCTACATTTTATTGTTTTCAAACTAGAACTCTGCACTCCTCTGGGACTTGGTCCTGAAACTTTTCCTTTCCGCTAGCATTATTTGCTAAAAGCAATGTTCCGCGCATGATTCTCCCTCTAGTGTTTTGTTTTAATCTGCTACTAACTTTCAAACCAATGCACAATATGGAGCAAAGTGGGAGTTTGATCCTGGAATTGCACTGGAGTTCAGCATTTGCGATTAATAACTAATCAAAGGTTAACACGAGCCTACTATAGGAATGTGAATATTAAAGTTGCTTTTGTTTTCACTGTTCCAGAGTAATGTCAAGCGCCGGTGCGTCGGCCAGGAGCTTCACAGTAGAGAAGGCTGTGAGATGACATTAGCCAGTATTACGCTGACTAGGAGCGCACAACGACAGGAGCGACTCCAATACGAAAGCAATGTAAGCGCCACTCCGGCTATCCGCGGCCGGACTAGAAGATGCACTAGAAGTCGAGCCGTTACTTGTGAACAGTACTATTTGCTTGCATGGAAACTATATATCTAAGGACACTGATTATTTACATGTCGCCATTTGCTTGCGACACCTCTTCCTAAATCCGGTAACTACTGTCAATTCAATTTACTGTAACAAACTCCATTAATGTGATTTGCTTGAATTGTTGTCCAGCTATCCGAGAAAACAGCTTCATAGGCATTCTACATTAGACGAGTGGTCTGGACATTATATTCACAATTTCTTTTTAATTTTTTTTATTTTTACTTTGACATGTTGATTTCAGTTAGCCTTACAAAAGAATTTAATAGTTTTCCATCAATTCGACTACAATAGTAAAATAACAGATTACGTTAAATCTGCGCAACAGGTAAGACTGAGCAACGCTTGTATCTCAGTTTTAAATCATCCAGCAGTTCGCTACCGTGCAGGGCATGAAAAGCCTCTGTGTCAGACGATTTGTTCCCATTGTTTTATTGTTATTCTGGTGTTATCGACTGAACAATGTGGTTAAAACTGTTTTACGTTATTTACATATAAAATTTTATGTTGCAGAAAAAAGATATAACTCAGGAAACGATGGGCTTACGAACGTTAACAACCTTTTATTATGATGTACTGTCAACCTTGTGATGTACTAAGCCATCGACATTATTGCAAAGTGTTTCCATGTGCGGAGGAAACCTGCAGCCTCATAGTACAGGGCACGTTTACGCGTCGCAGGTGGAGTAAAACTACGCAGAGCGTGATCTTAAACCATCCACTATAATTATCAGCTTTTTCGTTGATATGAAGCGGGAAATGTTTATGAATGTTACAGGTGGATATTACACACCGACAGCGGTCTTCAACAGTCATTTTTTTCTGTTTTAGTGTCTACAAAAGGAAAACCGAACTGAAACCATACACTCCAGAATCCCTGGAATTTGCAAAGGTCGGCTTGAGAAGTGGGAAGTCTAAACGACAAGTAGCGAGGGTGTTTGGAATAAGTGAAGCGGCCCTCAGAAACCACCTTAAAGTGGTACAATGCCTTTTCAAATGCGCTTTTACCTCCATATTTTTTATTTTAGGGAATGTTGCCTACGTAAATCTAAACTAAGCTAAACTCTTACCCCTACGCTTTTTCAGGGTTCTCGTGTAAACAAACTGGGAGAATGAAAAGTGGTGAGTGGGATCTGGAAATCATGGAGCACTGCAGATCTTTAGACAGACGTTATTATGGCACAACACTGAAATATTTCAGAAGTTTCGTTCATGGCTACTCTGAGAGGAACAATATAAAAACAAAATTTGACAAAATCTCTAAGATGGACGGAAAGTAAGGCTTAACACGCAGAGACTAAACCCTGGCATTCGGATCCCACAGAAAACTAGTCTCGGGGGTGTGACGGGATTCAACAAACTGAAAACGATAACCTTCTTTGATAATCTTTCTTTGTTAATGGAGAGACCTAAATCTGAACCTCATCGCTTATTTAACATGGATGAATCGGGGATTACAAGTGTTCCTAACAAAGTTCCAAGTGATTGAAACATGTGGCTAGAAGCACATAGGCAATAGATCGGTTGATAACGGTTGTATGTTGTAATGGAACTGGGCCAGTTACTTTCCTCCAGAAAGAATATTTCCTCGGAAAAGGATGAAGGAGAGTTTGAAGAAGGGTGCCTCCCCTGGGTCACTAATAATGTATTCGGACACTGAAAGTATCGACTCTGATCTGTATCTCACACGGCTATAGAATTTTGCGAAACATACACAGCCGACAGAAGAAAATCCAGTTTTGTTTGTTTTTGGACCATCACTCGTCACATTTGAGAGTGAATGCCGTCCTTCATTGCAGAAAGCATAACATTTATGTGCTTACCATTCCCCCACACAGTAGCTACAAACTGCAGGCACTGGATCACTGCTTTATCGCGACGCCGCATTAACCAATCTGAGTATGTAATTACATATGAATATATTGCTGAATTTTTTGGAAACGCCTATCACAGGACGGGAAACAGTTAATGATGCACACGTGACAATGCGGCTGAAATTGAAAACGGCGGCAAAAAACAACTACGATCCTGATATTGAAAGGTAAGCTCTCTGTCACCGCAAACGAAACTGTTAGGATACATGGAATTCCACCAAGAATATGTAATGCCACTAAATATCTAGAAGTGCATCTTGATGAGAGAATAAACTGACGCTAAAAGCCACAGGTAAGCAGAATTATGCTTATGACAGTTACATTTATACCCGTTACAGCTCGTACCAACACTTCATATTATCGATTACCGCCTCACGAAATGTGTATTACATAACGCCATCTAGAATGGAATAATCAGCTCTGGAGGACTTTTGTCGTGACACTGGCTGCGGCTGGAAAGCAGAAGGACCACACTGACGCTTGCGCAGTGGTCCTAAGACTCAGGACCACAATGGATAAAGAGCAGTTGGGCATGCTTACTCGATGTACAAGGGTTCGACGAAATTATGGAAACACTGCAAGAAATCCGTGCTTTACCGTAACTGCAGACGCTAGCCAAATCTACAAGTTGCGCTACTCTATTTAGCCACGAACGGCACCTGAACAATGTCCGCAATAAGTAGCAAGTGTCAGTCGTGATAAGAATGGTGTTCTATGTAGTTGTGAGTTTATTATGTCATGTAGGTAGGCTGTTTAGGTTTTCATGTTGGTAACGCCACGTAGTATGAAAATCACTGACTGCGCTCTGTGCAGTCTGGGGCTGGTTGGACTAATTGTTTGAATATCCGCTAGAGTAGCGTTTGGCAGTTTTGATGTCAACAGTTCGTAGTGCTGGGCAGTTGGAGGTGAGCCGCCAACAGTGGTGGATATGGGGAGAGAGATGCCAGAGTTTTGAGAAGTTACTATGAGCGGACGACCTGGACGTGTGTCCGTCAGAAAAAGGAAATTTGTAAAACTTGATGTCACGAACACTATTATGTTAAATGCATTGTTTGTTCTCTATCAAAATCTTCCTTTTGCTAACTATATGCCTATCAGTAGTTAGTGCCTTCAGTAGTTAGAAACTTTTATTTAGCTGGCAGTATTGGCGCTCGCTGTATTGCAGTAGTTCGAGTAACGAAGATTTTGTGAGGTAAGTGATTGATGAAGGGTATTGGTTATTATTTGTCAGGGCTATTCGTTTGTAGGGATTTTTGAGAGTCAGATTGCGTTGCACTAAAAATACTGTGTGTCAGTTTAGTGATGATTAGAATAAGTAAATATAAAACTGCCTGAGTACGTTGCGTTTTACTCAGCATTTTCTGTATCAAATAACGTAGAAGGTTATCATCACAGTCATTCCTAATTTACAAAGGGGAGGTTTCAGTCGGAGCTAAGTGAATTCGAAACGGGCAGATCCACTGAGTCATAACGCAGACGTAACGGTGTCCTGTCGCACTCAGAAAGATTATGACATTTTGAACTGACTGTAGTCTCCCATAAGTCCAACCCCTCGTCCAAGTCGTGGGAGATTGGCAACGGCACAAAGTAGGGGACTGCCTATAGGGGCGATGTACAGCGGGGACTTTGTGTGCCCCAGGACCGCTACGGTAGCTGAGAAGGCTCTATGGGAACCCTGCAACGTGACGGCTAACGGGGCTCTGGTGAAGCTACTGCTAGCAAGCCAGTAGTGGATAAATCAACTGCTTTCAAAAAGGGAACATGCCTCGGATCACGGAACGGATCTAAAGGAAACCGACCAAGCAATGGAGAAGGATTACGAGATGGTTTACGACTGGGCACCCTAAACGTAAGGACTCTAACTGGGAAGTTAGAAGAAATTGTAGAAATGATGGAAAGGAGGAAATTGGACATCTTGGGACTTGCTGAGACTAGGTGGAGAGGAGTTGGTGAAAAACCACTAAGTAAAGGATGTAAACTGTACTGGATAGGGAATGAGAGGGGAAGAAATGGAGTGGCAATAGTGGTTAGAGAGGGTCTGCAGGAGGAGGTGGAAGGCATCAATGATCGAATGATAAAAGCCAGAGTACGGGTAAAAGGGAAAAGCATTGAAATCATCCAAGCATATGCCCCACAGGTGGGGTGTACAAAAAAGGAGAAGGAGGAATTTGAAGATGACATGCAAAAGCAGCTAAATGGAGGAAATCAGATTATAATAGGGGACCTCAATGCACATGTTGGCACAGACAGGAAAGGATTCGAGGAGATAATGGGACCAGAGGGCTGGGGGAACCGAAATAGAGAAGGAAAATTGTTGCTGGAATTCTGCAAGAGGAATGGGCTGGCGATCGCAAACTCCTGGTACAAGAAGAGAAGTAGTCACAAAAAAACTTGGTACAGTGGGGACTGGTCCCAAACTTCAGTAGTAGACTATATACTAGTGGATAGGCAGATGATGAGCAGCCTCATAGACGTTAAGGTCATTCCATCTGAGGCCTTAGACAGTGACCATCGGCTGTTGGTAGCCACCCTGAGAGAGAAAAAAGATAGGAGAAAAGGTTGAAGACATGGATGCTGAAAGAGGAGGAACGGAGGACCCAGTACCAGACACTGATCAGGAAGAAGCTGCCAAAGGAAGATCAGAGAACAGTGGAAGAAGAATGGGGAGATTTTAAGAGGGCTCTAGTTGAGGCAGCTGAGACTGTGTGCGGAAGAATTAGCACAAAGAGGAGAAGTAGGGAAACCCCATGGTGGAACAACATATGTAAAGAGGCAGTACTTCGAAAGAACAAAGCCTTCAGAGAATGGTTCCAGACCCGAACAGAGGAAGCTAGGGTAAAATATAAGGAAAGCAAGAAATCGGCACAGACCATAGTAAGGGCGGAGAAGAAGAAGTGGTTGGAAAAATTGACAAGAATGTTAGAAGAGGACAGTGAAGGGAACAAAAAAGTACTTTACACCATGGTAAGAAATAAGAGGAACGACAGAAGCGAGTGCCTGAGGATCATGGATAATAATGGTAGAGTTGTGGAGGAAATGCATGAGCTCAAAAAGATTTGGAAGGAGTACTTTGAAGATCTGTTGAATGCCGCCAAGCGGGTAACTAACAGCGATGGAGAGCCTAAGGCAGCAGACGATTATAATAGTGGGGAAATTGATGATCTAACTTGGAATGAAGTGGAAGAAGCCATAAAGAGGATGAAAGGGGGCAAGGCACCAGGTTGGGACGAAGTAACAGTGGATATGATACGAGCAGCAGGAGAAGTAGGAACCCAGTGGCTATACAGAGTGCTGAGGTTGGTGTGGAAAGAGAACAGAATTCCTGAGGATTGGAAGAAAGGAATGACAGTATCTGTAGGGACAAGCTCTGGGATGTGCTGAACGCAAAAGGGATAGATGAAGAGATAACACGAAAAGTCAGAAAAATGTGTGAGGGAAGTGAGAGTTGTGTGAAAGTGGGGAGGGAACGTACTGCATGGTTCAAGCTGGAAAATGGGCTGCGACAGGGAAGTGCTCTTTCGCCTTTATTGTTTATTATTGTTATTGATGAAATCCTACAGCAAGTATCAGATGCAATTGGAGATCATAAAATGAAAGCAGTGCTTTTTGCCGATGACCTGATGTTATGGGAAAATTGCGAGAAGGAGGTGCAAGAGCAGTTAGATGCATGGGAGGCAATGGCAGCACAATATGGAATGCATTTCTCTGCAAAGAAAAGTGAAATAATCGTCACAACAAGGAAGAAGAATAGGCCAAATGTGGATATAACTTGTGGAGGGGAAAAACAACAAGTGGTAGAGAACTTCAAGTACCTGGGAAGCGTGATTGAAAGTAAGGGGGCAAACGCAATGGAAATAAATGAAAGATGCAGAAAAGCAGGGCAGTTTTACAAATGCATTAGGGGGCTTATTTGGAGCAAGGAGGTGCCACAGAAATCCAAGGGAATTATATACCGAACCTACTTTGTCCCCATATTGGCATACGCAAGTGAAACATGGGTAATGCACAAAAGTGACAAAAGTAGAATACAGGCTAGCGAAATGAAGTTTCAGAGGAGCAGGTTGGGTGTAAGAAGAAGAGACAGATTGCGAAATGTGAATGTGAGGGAAAGACTAAAGGAGGAACCAGTACAGGACAGGATAGAAAAATCAAGACTGCAGTGGTATGGACACATGAAGAGAATGGATGAGGGAAGAATTCCAAAGAGGATGTTTGATCTGCAACTGGAGGGGAAGAGGCCCAGAGGAAGACCAAGGGATAGACGGGTGAAGGGAGTGAAGAAATGTGTGATGAGAAGAGGAGAGAACTGGACGAAGGTGGAAAGACAGAACACGATGGAGAGGCTTGTGTTCCCGACAGACCCACCCAGCCAGTGGCTGGAAACTGTCCAAGATGATGATGTAGCTACCAGTCACTTTCCGCGAACATTCTCATTTACATGGCACATTTTTAGCGTGCGTTCAACAAGATGTATCAGTTCAGCCCATCAACTAATTCCTGAAGTTGCAACTTAAAGGATGACTGCAAATATTCCACTTAATAAGTGACGTCACTAACAACGGTTTTTCGAACGGGTGAAGTAGATCGATCCCTGGTGTCTATTACCTGGCAGCCCGTGTGGACAAAATTCTGCAAAGCAGGAATTATGTGGATAACTCGTTCCGTTTCTCACAGTAGATCTTTGTCTTTCGGTGTATAAAGCTATTTCATGGCAGCCTATAATCGATTTTTAACAGCATAATAAAGCAGCTAACTAACATTGAGTAAATGACGCCAATTACTTATAATTAGAGCTACAGTGTAATCAAGAAAGTGGTTAGCTTATAGGCAATATTCAGATATACAGCACACAGCAGTGCTGGTAGTTTTAATTAATCCTCTTTTATGTTCAAATTTTCAAATGTGTGTGAATTCCTAAGGGACGAAACTACTAAGGTCATCGGTCCCTAGACTTACACACTACTTAAACTAACTCGTGATTAGAACAACACATACACCCATGCCAGAGCGAAGACTGGCACCTCCAGCGGGAGGGGCCACATAATCCGTGACATGGCGCCTCAAACCGCACGGCCACTCCGCGCGGCTTAATCCTCTTTTATTCAAATAATCGAGTTAGAAGGTAATTAGATGACGTGCAATTTACTGAATGCTATGGTCACATTTCAATGGAATTGCAAGAGCAGATATTTTATTTTAATACCAGCTATTCATAGCAGCATCATACGATATTCATAGTGGACTGACTATCAGCAACTTTTTTCGTTTTATTTGGCGTAGAACTACATTATACGAAAAAACAAATTCCTGTGAAAATGCTGTGCGTGTTTTCTTTGAAGTGAAATGCACATTGTAAATCGCTATTACCAAATATTATTTCTGAATAGTTGTCCTTTTCGTTGTATAACTTTTTCGTGTATTCATGTGTTGGTATGCGTGAGTTATGTTTTTAATTGGTGAGAAACGTTAAATCCTTCTGAAAAGTGTAAAACCACCAATAAAAATTACAACTTCATGGATTGGTATCAACAAAGGTTCTCCGTGTTCGTTAAATGTTACAAACTCACTGATATATTTTTACCAGAGTACGATTCGTTATGGTCAACAGGGAACTATAAATAACAAGAAACTAGGAAAGACGCTAAACAAGAGTTCCACAGATAGATATGTATTTATTACCTAAGGAACAGAAAATTTGGTGCAAGGTATTCACTTTGAAGCGCGGTGAAAAGTGTTACGTTAATTTTCAACTCTGTGACGAGGAAGAAGATTCAAAATACAGCGCTCGTGAACAAAGGAAGGTCATATATCAGTCAACAAACCATATTATTCAATTACTGACACAAGAAAGGAAAGAAAAAGGAAAGCTAAGGTTTATGAACAAAGTTAAGAAGAATTACCAATATATAAAGAATTTTCATTTATTTGATCTGTTCGTATCACAATAATGCTTGTGGAATTCGTAAAATGTTAAGGGAATTCATCCACATTCAGATGCTTTCTGCGTTTAAACCTTAAAAGTTCGTCATTACACCTGTCGCAATTTAAAACATTTCACTTGTAAATCTCTATCCAACTCCATCCATCCAACACTTCCAGGCTGGCAGTGACTGCACTTCCAAGATGCTACTCCAGGCGGGTGGGTGTAAAATGAATGTGCGCATCGGAAAACAATAAACATTAAAATGATAATGTGGCCCTGTCTGACTACCCCCTGAAGCAGATCTTAGGATCTCTTAATTCTATAAATTACAATCTAAATATAAAACAATGATGAATGCTACTAATACTACCAAATGATAAACGTTGTTTCTTACTATACGGTTATTGCAGATAAAAAAAACACCCTTTATGACAAATGTCTACATTTCCTAAGAAACACTATTAATCAATAGCCCAACTCTGTCCCCTTTTATGGCCACGCGATTTTACTTAATAACGCGAAATGACTGACATTATCACGTACCGAACACTAGAAGATAATACTTTCAAAGATGATCTATAATGGCGTGGAACCTCAGTTGAAATAAACTAACGCGATCACAGCTGCTTAGCTTTATAGCCCTAATAAGCGGAAGTAATTTGCGATATCAGGTATGTACTGCGTCTGGTGCGTCGCCGTGCTGGTTCTCGTACACGTCACAACGTAAGTAAAGGCAGAAGTGCTGTCCATTACTGAACGCTGCGTACTCAGTGACAAACCAGGAGGTGAAGTCCAGAATCGTATAGGTTTGCAACAGTATAATGCCTAACTGTTCTAACTATAAACTCTCCTGCGAGCAAAGACGGTAAGTCTGTCTGTATCAACAAAGTTGACACAGAGCGACCGTCACACACGGGCGCTCACAACGGAAAGCTTGGCTCCCCACCCTCGTAATTCCGGAAACGAATCATATTCCCGAAATCACGGAATATTCTCCCCCTCTACAGATTCTTCCGAACGCCGAACAACAATATTTTGGTCTTTTGTCGTCCAGCGCGGAAATTTTGCGAGGAAAAACCTACACTCATACAATGGTACGCTTCTGAGTAAAAATCCGTGGAAATAACCTAGCCAGCGTGATTTCCAAGGTGACACTTCCTCCTTCTTCTCAGCTGCGTCCAAGATTTTCTTAGCTTGCGAAGAATAATCCTTCCGTCCGGCTACAATACAGCCCAATCGCGACTCTATTGTGCTCAGGTGTACCAACATCCGTCTTGTCATATCCTCTGTTTAAGCAGTACCAACACACCTCTGTGGGCCTTCCACCCAGGGCTTGAGTTCCGCCTGCCGTTTCATTTCCACTGTCGTTCCAACCTCTACTAGAATAGGCAATCATTCATCACGCCGTTCTAATAATAAAGACGCTTCGTCACCTTTCATGCAACAAGCGTTAACATAAACGTACAAAGCATCCGTGACAACACCAGTCTCCTTTATATATTCATATATACGATGTACAACCTATTACATGATAGCTAATTGTGTTTGTAGATCACGGCAAAGTATGTGGATGAGTTCTCGTAAGGTGCGAAACCATAGCCACCTTACACAATTCGTAATATTTCCACCGCCAATGAGACTAAATGATCCACACTGAGAAGCAATACAGGTTTTCGTCGCCCTCTTGCACATACGATAGACGACAGCGTACAAAACATTTTCGTTTTTACAGTTCCTTGTTTTCTGCCAAAGATTCACCCATATACAACGTGTTAACTAACGAAATCTGCTTGCACCCGGAGTAGCGTCCCTGTACCATCTACATCTGCATAGATACTCGTCAAGCCACCGCACGGTGCGTGGTGGAGGCAAGCCACCGCACTGTGTGTGTGGCGGAGTGTGCCGCTCCTATCTATTTCCTTTCCTGCTTCAATCTCAAACAGAGACAGGAAAAGACCACCACCTATATACTTCCGTATGGGCCCTAATTTCTCGTATCTTATCTTCATGATCCTTACGCGCAATATATGCTGGCGGAAGTAGAATCGTTGGAAGTCAGCTTCAAATGCCGGTTCTCTAAATTTTCTCAACAGTGTTTCACGAAAAGAATATCCTCTTCCCTCCAGGATATCCCGTTTGAGTTCCCGAAGCATCACCGTAACACGTTTGTTCGAACCTACCGGTAACAAATGTAGCAGCCCGCCTCTGATCTGTTTCGATGTCTTCCTTTAATCCGACCTGGTACTGATCCCAGACCCTTCAGCAGTAGTCAAGAACCGGTCCCACCAGCGTCCTATATGTGGTCTCCTTTACAGATGAACGACTCTTTCCGAAAATTTTCTCAATAAACGGAAGTTTACCATTCACCTTCCCCACCACATTTCTTACATGCTCATTCCATTTCATATCGCTTTCCAGTATTATGCCCAGACATTAATGCGACTTGAGTGTGTCAAGCAACATACTAGTAATACGGGATCCGAACAACGCTTCTTACTCATCCTCATTAACTTACATTTTTCCACATTTAGAGCTAGCTGCCATTCATCACACCAAATAGAAATTGTATATGTATATGGAGATGGTATCTGTTCTTTCGAACACGTCCGAAAGAACAGGTACCATCGGTGATCATGCAGCTTTCATTGTAAATAGAAATTGTGTCTAAGTCGTCTTGGTATCATCTTACAGTCACCCAAATTCGACACCTTACCGTACAGGACAGCAGCGTCAGCAAACAACCGTGGATTACTGTCGACTATTACCGCCAAATCATTTAAGCATGTAGAGAAACACAGTGGTCCTGTCACAGTTCCCTGGTCCAATCCCGACGATAAATGGTTCAAATGGCTCTGAGCACTATGGGACTCAACATCTTAGGTCATAAGTCCCCTAGAACTTAGAACTTCTTAAACCTAACTAACCTAAGGACATCACACACACCCATAACCGAGGCAGGATTCGAACCTGCGACCGTAGCAGTCCCGCGGTTCCCGACTGCAGCGCCCGAACCGCTAGACCACCGCGGCCGGCAATCCCGACGATGCCCTTGTCTTTCATGAACGTTCGCCTTCGAGGACAACGTGCTTGGTTCTATTACTTAAGAAGTCTTTGAGCCACTCACGTATCTGTAAATATATGTCATATGCTGGTACTTTAATTAACAGCCAGGAATGGGGCATCATGACCGATGTTTTCGGAAATCTAGAAACATGGAATCTGCCTGTTGCCCTTCATCCATAGTTCGTAATATATCTTGTCAGGGAAGGACAAGCCGAGTTTTTCACGAGCGATGGTTTCGGTATTTTATCTAGCGAAACACGTCGAAGGGAATACACACGCAATTTAGATGACTTTCCCGACATCTGGGGCCTTGTTTGGAACATTTAGGTTTTTCCGGCTGTAACACCAAAACGGAATAATTTGCATTCCAGATCTAATTTGAGCCGTTCCAGATCGACTTTGACACGATTTTTATTCAGAAAAGACTAAGTATGACATCGTAGCTACTGCCAACTCGACAAGAACTTCAGCGTAAGAACGGAAGTCTCCCTCTCTCCCACTCGGAAGCTCATCCCTGCCAAATTGGGTGAAAGAATACTCTTTATCTTCAGAGGAGAAGTGACGTAGAGCTATTCCATGGATTGCACTTTTGTTTACGGTCTGAATTACTGAACCCATGTTTCATCGCCTGTGACGATGTTCGGCACTAAATTGTCACGATCAACCTCGTAACGCGCAAGAAACCCCGCACAGGTGGTCCTTCATTGCTCCTTCTGGTCTTCTGTTGGGCGGGAAGGAACCCAGCGGGCGCACACCGTTCAGTACCACAACTGGTGGAAAAGTGTATCACAATACCAACAGAGAAGTCCTGTTGTGTAATGAGGTGTTTGCTTGTGATTCATTGATCACCTCGTTTAAGAGTGTTCGCATGTTCCAACATTGCAGGAGTCACAGCTCTGTGTGGCCGGATGACACGCTGGAGACCGGACAGGTTTGAACGACCTCGTTGCGATGAAGCCCAACGACTCACCGTGTTTTTGTTCAGTGTCAGGTGCCCGTAGATATCCTGCAGCGCCTATGAATATTTGCAATTCTCTTGTTTTCCACAAAAAAAAGATAAGTCGATACGAGCTATCTACTTGAAACACACCTCTATTACGGATGTCATTCTGAAGGCCACGTATAGCGCTGCCACCTATAGGAATGTCATGAAACGGTAAGTTTTTGCAGAAGGACCATTCCACGATGCCACACAATTAACTGTGTCGTTTCTTAGCTGGCCGAAAGAAACATGTTCCATTACTTATTGAACGCCCCTCATATTTCAAATCGAGATTAGTTGAGAGATGACGTCGGCGGTACCATTTATGGTGGAGGAATCAATCTAAATATGGACACGGTAGCGAGCAATGCAAAACAACATGTAAGCCTTGGGCTGGTATGCATAGCATTAAGTTGTGTCCAAAAGGAGCAATTCCGGTATGTGCACTCTAACATGGACCACACAGTCCCATGCATAAAACTTGCGCTGAGTATTTAATACAAAAGGAAATTAAGCATTAATAGCCTTACTACAGCATCAGTTTACCATAAAATTAGTTATCAAGGAGCCCGTGCCTCTTACGAAAACAGACAGTACGCAAACATAACGCCAAAAAAATGGCTCTGAGTACTATGGGACTTAACATCTGAGGTCACCAGTCCCCTTGAACTTAGAACTACTTAAACCTAACTAACCTAAGCACATCACACACATCCATGCCCGAGACAGGATTCGAACCTGCTACCGTAGCAGTCGCGCGGTTCCGGACTGAAGCGCCTAGAAACGCTTGGCCACACCGGCCGGCAAACATAACGCCAATTCAGGTGGTCAACCTACAGGACCCTATAATACAAGGTGTACCAAAGAGAATCATCCGATTTTTAAAAAAATTAAAAAAAACTATTACGTAATTTGTGAACAACGTACTGTTGGAAAGAGCAAACTCTCGAGTTTTATATGGTTCCCACTAGATAGCAGCAGTTGTGCCCACTTCAGTTCTAGTAAAAATGGTGCCCCCAGGACAGCAGAAAGTCTTTTGTGTTCCACGTTTTGCGCAGTGCGGCGCAGTAATAATTATTCAGCGTAGATTCTTCAATACAAGCAAAAGAGCCTAAACTCTTTTAATGATCGTGATTCTGCGTAGTCTGTTTGTCCTGGAGCTGACTATCCTACTTTGCACACGCTGTACTGAATATTTGCTTGTCTACTTGTATCTATTGCTACAGTGGAAAGAAGTTTTTCACACAGCGAGGTGCAAAGAGTTCTATTGAACACTCACCCTGACACTGATTGTCCTATTGACGATGTAATTAACCAATTTGCAGGAGGAATAGGCGCATATAATTCATCATTTAAAGAAGAGAACCACAATTGTAACTTTTGTATCATACGATGTCATTGTCCTTTATTTGATAGTTACTTCAGCTCATTACGAGTCATCTTCAGATCTAAAACGCAGAAAATTCCATTACCAAAAAACAATAGTGTAGTACATTTTGTGTATAAACTTCCAAGATACATACTACATCAGTAACACATACTTCTTGATTCCATGCGTACTAGCCATCAGATATTACACATAATCATAAGGTGTTCACCTGAATCATTCTTTTTGTCACGTACAAGTTGTGAAATTTTATGTAGCTAGTGACAAAATAAAAACAAATGAAGTGCACTTGGTAAGTGTTACGTAGCTGTGATCTTATCTAAATAGGTCCTCCTGGTTACATGCAGTATATCACAAGCCATATGAGTCCCTCACAATGCTACAGGTCATGGAGGTAGCTCCTTTATGTCTGTCAGAATTAGCCGCATATGCAGCGTTATTGCTACACGAAAGTTCTGACAGATGGTGCTACTAGCCAACCACGTTTTACTGAGTCGCGTCTCCATAGCAAAAAAAGAATCTCAACCTAACGAACCTTCCACCAGTTTTACGTTATTTAAACAGTAAGGAACCCCGTTTCGTTTATATAATCTGTATTATACATGTATCCAATAGGCTTATCAGTAAGGAGTAACAAACAGGAAAACATTAAAAAGAAAGAAAGAAAATGGTGACAACTGAAAGCAGTAGAATATTTAAGACACAGGAAAATATGTACAATTCCAATGACCAAAAACCACAATACTGAATAATAAAGCGAGAATACTGTAACTCGAAGTCTAAGTGCCAGTTATAATCAGCGCGATAAGTGCTTTTAGTAACACCAGCAAATGGATGGATAGCATAAGTGGAACAACAAGGAGTGACATACATAAATATGGTCATGGGGCCTTTTACCGGGGTATTTGCTATGGATTGTATCACCGAACAACACCATATACGACACATGTGAAAGCTCAGTTAACTGATAAGAAAAAATTACTTCTGTTTATTCTATCACACAAGTTCAAGAAGCCAATAAAAATGCAATTGCAAATTAAAGGGAGGGGACATATGTAGAATGCAACTGTAGATTATGGTATGGATGTTAAATTCACAGAACACAGTTTTGTTGTTTGACACACAAGAAGAAAAGCGGAAGTTACATGATGTTAAACACTAGGTGTAGGAGACAAGTATAAACAGCATTATATGTGGTTGTAGGTATGAGATCAGACACTACAGGGGAGTGGCACATTGGATCTATGTAATGAAACATGCAAACGTCAACTTTAAACAATGTATAAACAGAATAATGTATCACTAGATCATATGTGTAAAAGCACAATTTGATTGACAACGAATTTAAAGCGAAGTAGAGAAGATGAGCGTCATAGACAAGAGATATAGACCAAATGTAGCTAAGGATCTAGGTGCTGGATACACAGTAACACATCTAGTGAAATAGCTCACAGGTTATAGTCGCATATATTGAGACTCAGCTGTCATATGTCGGACCTCTGTATCTGCACAGTGAGTGTACTACTCTGTGCAAATTTATCTTACCACTTAGCGCGCAAATCGACAAAATATCTGAACTGTCTTCTCAAGTCCAGGGTGTCAAACAGACATTCTAAATAAATATGACCCTGGCCCTGTAAGACAGCCAATATTAGGTGCGGATCATAACGAAAACTATTAGAAGTGTTGCTGTCACGGATATAGAATGCATGAATTAATAAAAGTGAAAGTTTGGGGTCTATTCTAGAAAGAAAAAACAGCTATTCCCTTTCTATTCTACATATAATTTATGAACTGTTGCTTTCATGGGTCAAGTTATAAACAACAATCATGTTCAATCACTTTTGACGCTCAATAAGAAAAAATTTAAGTTTAGGACATACTGAAATGGCGATTATTAAAATCGTCATCTTTACACATGAAAATATTTTATCACAGAAACAATGATTATTAAAAATCCTCATCAGCTCGTTGTCATAGCTGGTCAATCTACTGAATTGGTGGAGAATAAATATCCTTTTTGAACCAATGAAAAATCACTCATGTACTCGATGTGAGGGTTAATTAGTATCCTAGCTTTTGATATTCAATGGTCAAAGCGTATGCAAGTTGGAGTGAGCAAAATCTAGACTCAACATTTACTGTGGCCTAATGCGCGATGGTACTTTACGAAGCCGCATCTGCAATGGCGTTCTCTCCATGCTGGATTTGAAACACTAATTCCATATTTTGGCCTTGACTCAATTCACCCAATCACAACTTCACTACGTTCCGTAGAACATTAATCTTGCATTAATTTCACATAAATTTTCTCAGCATGTTATAGTCTTAGGTGGAGATTTCAATTTACCAGATATAGATTGGGACACTCAGATGTTTAGGACGGGTGGTAGGGACAGAGCATCGAGTGACATTATACTGAGTGCACTATCCGAAAATTACCTCGAGCAATTAAACAGAGAACCGACTCGTGGAGATAACATCTTGGACCTACTGATAACAAACAGACCCGAACCTTTCGACTCTGTAAGCGCAGAACAGGGAATCAGTGATCATAAGGCCGTTGCAGCATCCCTGAATATGGAAGTAAATAGGAATATAAAAAAAGGGAGGGAGGTTTATCAGTTTAGCAAGAGTAATAGAAGGCAGATTTCAGACTACCTAACAGATCAAAACGAAAATTTCTGTTCCGACACTGACAATGTTGAGTGTTTATGGAAAAAGTTCAAGGCAATCGTAAAATGCGTTTTAGACAGGTACGTGTCGAGTAAAACTGTGAGGGACGGGAAAAACCCACCGTGGTACAACAACAAAGTTAGGAAACTACTGCGAAAGCAAAGAGAGCTTCACTCAAAGTTTAAACGCAGCCAAAACCTCTCAGACAAACAGAAGCTAAACGATGTCAAAGTTAGCGTAAGGAGGGCTATGCGTCAAGCGTTCAGTGAATTCGAAAGTAAAGTTCTATGTACCGACTTGACAGAAAATCCTAGGAAGTTCTGGTCTTACGTTAAATCAGTAAGTGGATCTAAACAGCATATCCAGACACTCCGGGATGATGAAGGCATTGAAACAGAGGATAACACGGGTAAAGCTGATATACTAAACACCTTTTTCCAAAGCTGTTTCACAGAGGAAGACCGCACTGCAGTTCCTTCTCTAAATCCTCGCACAAACGAAAAAATGGCTGACATCGATATAAGTGTCCAAGGAATAGAAAAGCAACTGGAATCACTCAACAGAGGAAAGTCCACTGGACCTGACGGGATACCAATTCGATTCTACACAGAGTACGCGAAAGAACTTGCCCCCCTTCTAACAGCCGTGTACCGCAAGTCTCTTGAGGAACGGAAGGTTCCAAATGACTGGAAAAGAGCACAGGTAGTCCCAGTCTTCAAGAAGGGTCGTCGAGCAGATGCGCAAAACTCTAGACCTATATCTCTGACGTCGATCTGTTGTAGAATTTTAGAACATGTTTTTTTCTCGAGTATCATGTTTTTTTGGAAACCCAGAATCTACTATGTACGAATCAACATGGATTCCGGAAACAACGATCGTGTGAGACCCAACTCGCATTATTTGTTCATGAGACCCAGAAAATATTAGATACAGGCTCCCATGTAGATGCTATTTTCCTTGACTTCCGGAAGGCGTTCGATACAGTTCCGCACTGTCGCCTGATAAACAAAGTAAGAGCCTACGGAATATCAGACCAGCTGTGTGGCTGGATTGAAGAGTTTTTAGCAAACAGAACACAGCATGTTGTTATCAATGGAGAGACGTCTACAGACGTTAAAGTAACGTCTGGCGTGCCACAGGGGAGTGTTATGGGAACATTGCTTTTCACAATATATATAAATGACCTAGTAGATAGTGTCGGAAGATCCATGCGGCTTTTCGCGGATGATGCTGTAATATACAGAGAAGTTGCAGCATTAGAAAATTGTAGCGAAATGCAGGATGATCTGCAGCGGATAGGCACTTGGTGCAGGGAGTGGCAACTGGCCCTTAACATAGACAAATGTAATGTATTGCGAATACATAGAAAGAAGGATCCTTTATTGTATGATTATATGATAGCAGAATAAACACTGGTAGCAGTTACTTCTGTAAAATATCTGGGAGTATGCGTGCGGAACGATTTGAAGTGGAATGATCATATAAAATTAATTATTGGTAAAGCGGGTACCAGGTTGAGATTCATTAGGAGAGTCCTTAGAAAATGTAGTCCATCAACAAAGGAGGTGGCTTACAAAACACTCGTTCGACCTATACTTGAGTATTGTGCATCAGTGTGGGATCCGTACCAGATCGGGTTGACGGAGGAGATAGAGAAGATCCAAAGAAGAGCGGCGCGTTTCGTCACAGGGTTATTTGGTAACCGTGATAGCGTTACGGATATGTTTAACAAACTCAAGTGGCAGACTCTGCAAGAGAGGCGCTCTGCATCGCGTTGTAGCTTGCTCGCCATGTTTCGAGAGGGTGCGTTTCTGGATGAGGTATCGAATATATTGCTTCCCCCTACTTATACCCCCCGAGGAGATCACGAATGTAAAATTAGGGAGATTAGAGCGCGCACGGAGGCTTTCAGACAGTCGTTCTTCCCGCGAACCATACGCGACTGGAACAGGAAAGGGAGGTAATGACAGTGGCACGTAAAGTGCCCTCCGCCACACACCGTTGGGTGGCTTGCGGAGTATAAATGTAGATGTAGATGTAGAAGTGAGATAGTGGTTATTGCACACTCGATATGGTTTGGAACGACATGCACAATTTATTTCCCTTCAAAATTCCTACTGGAATAATAACTATCACTTTGCTATCTGTGTCCACGATACGTAAAGCATATCGTCCTCACTTCACAGAAAGCAAGGCTCTCAACAGCCTAGCTTATTTCCACACACTTGTGTGGTCCGCTGTGAGACAAGATAGAGAGAGAGAGGTCTCAAAATACTTTTATACAGTGGGGATCGCCCCATCTGAACCTTGCTGCAAACCACGCAATTGTATACCCGATTGACTTGTTATTCTTTCGTGAACAAGTGGTCACAATCCAACTTTTCCCTATTGTTATCGTGATGTTCTGGCATGCGCTAGTTTGAACTAATTTCTCGTTCGCAGTTTGCAGTTTCGGACTGACATCTACATGTGCCAAAATCCGTCTTACGTCACACGTAATTTCAGGTACCCTTGCTGTCGTATTATCGGCAACTGTTGGTTCTGCAGTATTCACAGTAGTATCTACCGACACTTTAGTGGGTTCTGTCGTCTCCTGCGACTCCTCACTAACGCTTTCTACGTCACTATGACTTCCGACCGAACGTAAAACTTCCGATCTCAGCCGTTGAAACTGGTGGTTTTTTTTCTTGTATTTTTAAAGTATGGGCATTAAATTTCTTTAACGCTGCTTTTGTCGTTCTTTTATCAGACGTCGTCTCAACAATAACACGTTTTGCCTTCATCATCGATTTGATGGCAAAAGCTTCGGCCTGTTGTTTAACCAATTTGACACTTTGTTGCGTAACTTCACGCAACGTAATCATGTCTGTTTGGACAGTGTCAATGTTTGTTCTCAACTGTTTGTGCCCTGTAACGTGCGTTCGAAGCGTGATTTTCGATTCCTTAGCATCACTTCACATTTGATATAATTGGTCTTTTATATTTTCACCCGTTATTTGCATTTCCTTGTTAGTTTCTATCAGCCCCAATGTTATGCGCCCTTGTAATTTTTTTTCCACTTGCGTTATGCGCCCCTCTAAGTACTTTCCTGATTCTTGAAACTGTGTTGTTTGGTGTGTTATGCGCCCCTCTATACGCTTTTCTTATTCCTGAGACTGTTGTAATAAACGCTGCAACATTCCAAATATTCTGGCGTTTCCATCTATACCATTTTCGACAGTTGCCATCTGATGTGACCATTCCCTATCTCGTTTCTCGTCTGCCGTTTCATTAACGTCCGAACATAGTGTAGGACCACTAACACTCGAAACGGGCCGTGTGGCCGAGCGGTTCTATGCCCTTCAGTCTGGAACCACGCGACCACTACAGTCGCAGGTTCGAATCCTGCCTCGGGCATGGATGTATGTGGTGTCCTTAGGTTAGTAAGGTTTAAGCAGCTATAAGTTCTAGGGGACTGATGACTTCAGGAACTTAGTCCCATAGTGATCAGAGCCATTTGAACCATTTGAGCCACTAACACTCGTTCTTTCTTGCAACAGCAAGCCTGGATTATTCAATATCATTATGTTTGGTTCAATACACTGTAAATCACTATCTACAGACTCAGAATCTTATTCATTAGCAACAACGTACTCAAGTTCATTCTTCAGACCATGTTGAACATCATGTGTAGCGGTTTCAGTCTCATTCGGTATTTCTATATGTTCTCTCCTGTGTTCACGGTGATCTACCTGTTGCGTGTCCAATTCGATCCTCTCAAGATCTTCCATGACTTCTCTATGTCTTAATCGATTATTTTCTGTTATTTTTTAACATTCCACTAAGCACTGCTGCTCGCTAATTTTCCGAACCTGACTACATCTGATCATAAGACTTGATTGTACCCTAAAATACAATCCACAGTTCTATATTCAGTATTTAAAACTGGTTCCTTGTCTTTTATATAGCCTTTTGCTTATTGGAGTTGGGACATAATTCAACAATGTTGTGGGCCTGCAAATAAGAAACAGATGTATGCAATTGTATCTACATTTACTCCACATTTGAGTCACATTTACATTTACATTTCATTTGCTCCACTATGCATCAGCATATTGTTTGGGAGGTTTATGTGTTTTGTACCAATTAAAAACAAATTCTGAATCTATCAGAATGCTATAATTTCGCATCCTGGCAGGGTCGCCATTTGTCATATGCCCAACCTTTGTATCTGCACAATGAGTGTACTAATATGTGCAAATTTATCTTACCACTTAGCGCACAAATTGACAAAATATCTGAACTGTCCTCTCAAGCCGAGGGTGTCAAACAGACATTCTAAATTAATATGATCCCGGCCCTGTAAGGCAGCTAATATCAGTTGTGGATCATGAAAAAAATCACCAGAAATGCTGCTGTCATGTAAGTACACCTCTTGCCATTAAAATTGCTACAACACAAAGATGACGTGCTACAGACGCGAAATTTAACCGACAAGAAGAAGATGCTGTCATATGGAAATGATTAGCTTTTCAGAGCATTCACACAAGGTTGGCGCTGGTGGCGACACCTACAACGTGCTGAAATGAGGAAAGTTTCCAATCGATTTCTCATACACAAACTGCAGTTGACCGGCGTTGCCTGGTGAAACGTTGTTGTGATGCCTCGTGTAATAAGGAGAAATGCGTACCATCACGTTTCCGACTTTGATAAAGGTCCGATTGTAGCCTATCGCGATTGCGGTTTATCGTATTGCGACATTTCTACTCGCGTTGCTTGACGTCCAACGACTGTTAGCAGAATATGGAATCAGTGGGTTGAGGAGGGTAATATGAAACACTGTGCTGGATCCCAATGGCCTCGTATCACTAGCAGTCGAGATGACACACATCTTATCCGCATGGCTGTAATGAATAATGCAGCCACGTCTCCATCCCTGAGTCAACAGATGGAGACATTTGCAAGACAACAATCATCTGCGCGAACAGTTTGACGACATTTGCAAGAGCATCGACTATCAGCTCGGAGAACATGGCTGCGGTTAATCTTGACGCTGCATCACAGACAGGAGCGCCTCCGATGGTGTATTCAACGACATACCTGGGTGCATGAATGGCAAAACGTAATTTTTTCGTATGAATCCGAGTTCTGATTACAGCATCATGATGGTCGCATCCATATTTAGCGACATCGCGGTAAACGCACATTGGAAGCATGTATTCATCACCGCCATACTGGCGTATCACCCAGCGTGATGGTATGGGGTGCCATTCTTTACACGCCTCGGTCACCTCTTGTCTGCATTGACGGCACTTCGAACAGTGGACGTTACTTTCAGATGTGTAACGATCCGTGGCTCTACCCTTCTTTCGATCCCTGCGAAACCCTACATTTCAGCAGGGTAATGCACGACCGCATGTTACAGGTCCTGTACGGGCCTTTCTAGATACAGAAAATGTTCGGCTGCTGCCCTGGCCAGTGCATTCTCCAGATCTCTCACCAATTGAAAACATCTGCCAATTTTTGCCTAGCAACAGGCTCGTCACAATACGCCTGTCACTCTTGACGAACTGTGGTATCGTGTTGAAGCTGCATGGGCAGCTGTACCTGTACACGCCATCCAAGCTCTGTTTGACTCAATGCCCAGGCGTATCAAAGCCGTTATTATGGCCAGAGGTGGTTGTTCTGTGTACTGATTTCTCAGGATCTACGCACCCAAATTGCGTCAAAATGTAATCACGTGTCAGTTCCAGTGTGATATATTTGTCCAATGAATACCCGTTTATCATCTGCATTTCTTCTTGGTGTAGCAATTTTAATGCCCAGTAGTGTACAATGTATGAATTACTAAAGGTGAAAGTTTGGGGTCTCTTCTAGAAAGACAAAACAGCAATTCCCTTTTTCTTCTATGTATAATTTTTCAACCATTGCTTTCAGTGCTCAAATGATAAACGACCACCATGTTCTACTACTTTTGACATTCAAAAAACAAAAAAATTAAATCTAGGGCACATTGAAATGACGATTGTTAAAATCGTTGTCTCTAAACATGAAAATTTTTTATCACAGGAAAGAATGATTATTAAAAATCCTCATCAGCTCATTTAAATGTACATAGTCGCAGCTAGTCAATGCACTAATTTGGTGGAGAGTAAACTTACTTTTTGAACCCATGAAAAAACTCACGTACTCAATGACAGGGTAGGTTATTATCCTAGGTTTTGGTATGCAATGGTCAAAGCATACGCAAGTTGGAGTGAGAAAATCTAGACTCAACATTTACTGTGCCCTAATGTGAGATGGTACTATACCAAGCAGCTGCTGCAACAGCTATTGCTAAGTCCCTACTCTGGCTTTGACTGAATTCACTCAGTCGCAACTTTCCTGCATTCCATTGAATTTCAATCTTTCCCTAGTCGAAATAATGGCTATTGCACACTCGCTATGAGTTAGAGCAACATGCACAATTTCTTTGTCACAAAATTCTCACAGGAATGAGTAACTGCCGCTTTGCCAGCTGTCGCCATGAGACATGGAGTGTATCGTCGTCACTTTGCAGAAAGTAAATCTCTCAACGCCCTCACTTACTTCCAAAAACTTGTGCGGTCCGCTGCAAGATGAGAGAGAAATAGCCTTAAGGTCAAAATGCTTCTATATACTGGGGATCTGTGTTGCATCTGTGTTGCATCTGTGTCGCCCATTATGGCTTCAGCCAATTACTGTCTCGCTAGAAGTGAATAAACATATCTATTTTTCTTGCTGGTTCGCAGCCTAGATCTGTTAATGACATGCAGTCACTTGCCTTCTGTCCTGGCCTTACTTTTGATAAAAAGATTAATGTATTGTTCTGGCCTTATTCCCGTCTGCATTGAAGCTCGCTGTTCTCTTGCTAAATGGGAATTTTACAATATCCCTAAACATCTGCTCGATTCATCTCCAAAATGTGCTTCGCTGTAACTTGTTTGTTCCACGCCATTGCCGTATTGGTAGAGATTATTTTGTTAGTTTTCAGAATATGAGAATAACTGAAATTGCCTTTTGTTGATATAATATAAGTATTATTTTCTGAGTATCTCATACTGTATCATTCTGCCATTTTGGATCAAGCTCATCTAAGGTCCGTAAACTCTGGATGCCTTACACAGTATAAATTGTATGCATAAAAGCCTAATAAACCAGCATCCATACAGTAGGAGTAACAGGAATATCAAATGGTATCAGCAAGTCCACATGAATAAAATAATCAATAGATACACGAGAAAACATTGATTGAGATAGCTCTCTATTAAGTACTTCGTAGAAGAAAACCAATTAGTGAGGCTAGACATAACATATATAATAAACGCTTGATAATTGTTTTAAAACAAACAGCATACAGTGTAAGATGAACAGGAGTATCAACTGGTGCCAGAATAACTACGTATATACAATAATCAACTTGTAGCGTTATGCCTAAACACAAAGCGCCAAGAGGCTTTGAATGTGGGTAAATATGAAGTCAGAGACAAATGTAATCCAAATGTAGTCTCAGGTTTAAGTATTACACAATGACCAACTGCAATCAACTGAATTTAAAATAGGCGAACAGTGGAAAGCTCCATAATGTTTGGACCTAAAGTCTAGGTACCATGTAGAAGCAGCTTTATATATGCCACTAGTAAAATGAATACAGTGCAAAACAGTACTGTAAGTGGTATATGACAATTATTAACTATTAGTTACAATCATCAGTAGGCTCATGGTATATGACAATCATTAAATATTATTTACAATCATCAGCAGGCTCATGATTCTATGTTTGATACAGATTAAAATAACAGCTGATCATATCTTTAATTAGTACTTCAAGTTCCTCACATCACATACATTGAAAGAACAACGGCCAAGAGAAGCCTAAAACTAACAACAATTACAATCCAAATGTATCTTAAGATCTATGTGCTATTTAGGTAAGGACATATCGAGTAGGATGGTTCAGAGTTGAGTGCTTCATATGAGGGAAGCCTTTGTTAAAACTGAAGATGAGTTGCAATGGGTTCTTAAGAATACAACGGAACAGTCATAGATGTAAGACAATTCATAGTCGAGTGGTTTATATGAGAGGAGCGTCTGTCACTTGTTTTACTGCCATTACACGTTTCGGAGAAGATTCTCTTTCACCGGTGAATTTTATTTACTGTCTGTTAAACACTATGCGAAGAATTTATTCATTATGATGTTTACCAGTGTTTCGAAATTATGGTATCGGCATTAGTATAAATATTGACAGAAATTTTAACTTGAACATATATCTTGTTAGTACATATTGGTGTTCCCAAGTCTGTTTCGTGTATGCAACACAAATACAGGAATTACCTTTCAGTATGTCTTCCGCAGTTAATAAGCGTTATCATTGTTATGTTTCAGAATTTCTTACACTTCTTATTTTTATTTTTTGTAAGGGCCTAATAAAGTGGTATCGTTTCTTTTGCTTCTGTAACACTATTAACATTATATTATGTTGTCTTGTAAACAAAGGTTCGCTGTTTTACTCTTTGGTTAACATTTTTTAGGTTAGGTTGAAATGCATGTTGATTGTAATTAGGCTTAGTGAAAAATTGATTGTGGAGGAGGAGGAGTAGACTATGTGTGTAAAGGTGTGTACTTACTTTTTTTATATCTCGAATGTTCGTACTTCTGAAGCCTGTTTGAGTGCAGCTTCCTAACAGACACTGTTTCACTGTTTGTGTAATGTTCGCTTGTTCTGAAGTATTGATATTCCTGGGTGGAAACCTCGAATTTTACGCACGTACACACAGCACACGCACACAAACAAACATAAACACAAACCTCCACAGCCTAATGCCTCTGGAAAATACAAAACTCGCGCCCAGAACACCTAAAGCTAGTGAAAAACGTGCAGTCAGTTTTCGTTAGGGGGCGTTGCTCAAACACACTATAGAATCACCAAAATCCGACATCCACAAAAAGTCGGTATACACATTTACTTAACTTTTATGCTCCACTCAACATTTTATAAAGCCTAATCGCATTAAGCATACATTTCCACACTTATTTTACAAAAATAGTGCTGTAACCTAAAATTGCTAGAGAGAGAAATATGCCATGTGGAGTGGCCGCGTTTTTTGAGGCGCCATGTCACGGATTGTGTAGCCTCTCCCTCCGGAGGTTAGTTTCATCGCTCGGACTTGGGTGTGTGTTTTGTAAATTGTGACTGACATACTGGATGGCAATAACTACAGCTATGCAGCACACACCAAAGCGACTTGTGAACACTTACATGTAACAAGAAGGTGTATATTTATTCTTCATGTTAATATTTCTTCAATACTTACAGCACTGTAAATACTATAATTTCTAAATGACTGATAAACATCGTAATGCGTTAAGTTCTTTGTACATTGTTCAACACATAATAAATAAAACCTACTGACGATAGAAATATTTTTACCATGTATGGACAGTAAACAAGAAAAACAGTGTTCAGTGTTTTCTCAAGGTACAACAGTGATTAATTGTTACATACATTTTGCTACTTGATTATTTAAACCTTATTACTGCTACTAGCCTCGATGTGTATTTTAAAACAATTTAACTACAGAGTGGAATGTTTAAATAGCTAACAGTTCACCCCCCAGTCACATTGGGAGAGTGGTGTGAAAAACCCCTGAAAGAAAAATAAATGTATCACACGAAGATGTGTATGGAAATCAGCAGTGTACTTTCGAATGGAATTATCAGAACATTTACTTTAACCACTTCAAGGAAACTATAGAAAACCTAAATCAAGACTGACAAGAGGGTATCTGATTTGCGATCTTGCTGGATAGAAGTCCAGTGGGCTTACCACTGCGCCATCTTGCTTGATGTGATGTAAGCGGGACAGGGAGAATGAAGGGATGTTTGGTACTGGGAGTGAGACTTACAACTGCTCCTGTATTCAACGATATGTATCTCTGATGTCTTGACACGTGTACTATCGTAGACTTCTTTTGCCCCAGAATGCTATTTCTCCTGTGCTTGCCAACTGTTTATGTCCTTCTTCCTTCGCTTCTCGTGTTAGTTTCTTTGCAATATAGCAGAATTTCTTCATTTCGTCTAGTTAGATTTTGAGGTTAAGCTTATTCCTAATCTCATTCCTGCAACTCGCCGTGACTTTTGTCGTTCTTCGGCTTGCTTTCAACCTACGCTCTGTACTCAGTAGACTGTTCCATTCAACACGTCCTGTAACTCGTCTTCACATTCACTGAAACAGCAATGTCATTAGAGAATCTTATCAACATCTTTCCACATCGAATTTCAGTCTCACTACTACACGTTTAATTCCCGACATTGCTTCTTCATTGTTCAGATGGAACAGTGGGGGCGAAAGCCTTTGGCCGTGTCCTACACCATTTTTAATCCGTTTACTTATTTCTCGGTCTTTCTTTCTTTATGCTCCCGCTCAGTTCTTCGACACGCTTTATAAAGCGCAGTTTTCCTGTAGCTCATTCTTACTGTTATCTTTCGAATGTTTGGTTCCATACTTCATTATCGAACGCTTTTTCTATGTCTACAAATCCTAAGAAAGTGTCTTGGTTTTTCTGAAATGTTGCTTCCAATAACAAGTGTAATTGTTCTGTATACTGAATCAGTCCCATCAACCACCATTTCCTTTTCGATTTCTCTACTTTTTTTTATCAGTTTCGATACATTTCCCTTCCATTTTAGAGTTACTTGTATTATTTACTTGTTTCCTTACCTACAAGAAATTGCTGTAATCATAGTTTTCCTAAATACTAATATACTTCATTCTTTTGTGGATCAGTTTGAAACGTCCCCTTTGAATAATTTATACAAGGCTGTGCTTATAAACCACTTACACTATTTGCTTTTCAAACAGCTGAGCAAAACTGAACGTCAACGCAATCTGACTATCAAAAATCCCTACAAAAGAATGGCTCTGACAAACATTAAACTATACCTTTCACAAATCACTTACCTCACAAAAATCTTCGTTACTCAAGCTACTGCAATACAGCGAGCGCCACTACTGCCAGCTAAATAAAAGATTCAAACTACTGAAGGCACTAACTACTGATAGTCTTAGCAAATGAAAGATTCTAATAGAGAACAAACAATGTATTTACCTCAATATTCATAATATATACAGCAGTTCATGACATTTTTCAAAACTCCGCCATCTCTCTCCCCACATCCACCACTGCTGGCGGCTCACCTCCAACTGCGCAATGCTACGCGCTGTTCACATCCAGCTGCCGCTCTACAATGGCAGACAACAATGCAAACTAGCCACAGACTTCACACAGCACAGCCAGTGATTTTCATACAGAGCGCTACGTGGCATTACCAATATAAAAATCTAAACAGCCTACTTACAAGTTGAAGGCTTCTTTCCGTTACTCAGGTTTCTTCCCAGCTACCTTTCCTGTCTTTACTTTCGCCTGTCCAATTTCTGTAATTCCCTTTTTAGAGATCCCCATTTCTTTTGCAATGAACTTCTTATTTCGGTATAAATTACCGTAGGGTGAGAGTATCCCAAATCAACGCATATTGATTTTTCCAGGCGATTCTCTTAACCCATTACACGGAAGCTTTTTCCAAGCTTCATTACTATAACTCAACATTTATTTCACTTTATTTATTTATTTATTTTTACCAAGGAAGAAATAAGGAAGACTACAGATTAACATCACATCGACAACGAGGTCATTAGAGACCTTCGGATAGAGGACAGACACAGAAGGAACCAGGTGTACACATTCAAAGGAACAGTCCTGGCGTTTATATTACATGAATTAGGGAAATCGCCGGTGACCCAGAACACAGTCCTTCCTCAGGAATACGTCCCAATGTTTTGTCCATTGCCACCTCTACAGTTAATTTTTATGCACAGCCGGCCAGAGTGGCCGAGCGGTTCTAGCCGCTACAGTCTGAAACCGCGCGGCCGGTACGGTCGCAGGTTCGAATCCTGTCTCCGGCATGGATGTGTGTGTTGTCCTTAGGTTAGTTAGGTTTAAGTAGTTCTAAGTTCTAGGGGACTGATCACCTCAGCAGTTAAGTCCCATAGTGCTCAGAGCCATTTGAACCATTTTTTTATGCACAGTTGGACAGTTTGGAATACTTAATCATTTCATGTGCACCATCATTCACAGGAGCGTAGGATGAAGGATGTTATTTTAACCGCTCGTATATAATTTTGCCAAAGATTCACACATAACTGATATCCAAGCAAGGTATCAAAAGTAACACTGGTATCCAATATTAAAGCGACGAATTGGTATTTCGCTGTCCTGTGTGTAATTCACAGTATAATCATACAAGCTGTCAACAGATGTCGATACGATCGTGTTCTGCACGGAAATGGCATTCCAGTCAATGGACAACCACGCCAGAAACGACGTCAGGGCAACTACCAAGCGGCATAGTGTCTGCAGTGTAGTCCGACATCCACAACTGCTGCGTACACAGTAACAGACGGTGCAGTACGGCAGAAAGAAGACGCCTGCAGACACTGTGCTGTGGAGAGCCATAGGCGAAGCAGTAGAGTGGGAGAGAGAGTGGGACAATGATGTGGCCCGATGGCTTAATGTGAAAGGTTCTGTAGTTTCTCGGATGAGCTGACAGTCTATAGAGACCAAATCTGTATCCCGGACACCAGGACGGGGCCGACCACGTGTGACATCAGAAAGAGTGGACCGTTTTTGCCTGTAAGGTCATGACGGTACCACCTTACTCCTGCACTGCCACTTGCATCTGACCTCGCAGCATCCCCTGGACTTGATTTATCGAGTCGACCTGCGTGCAGAAAGCTTCGGCAGTGTGGCCTTTATTGTTGGAGACCTGCTGTCTGTTTACCTCTGGCATGTATTCACAGAAGGGAACGTCTAGAGTGGAGCCGTCAGCATGTCACGTGGACGGTAGAAGAGAGGGCCAATGTTATTATTACAAATGAGCCCCAGTTTGATCAAAAGAGTGATTCTCGACGGACTCGCATCTGGAGGGCACGTGGAATAGAATGGTAAGAGATCGATATCGAGGAAGATAGACAGAAATTATGTTGACCACCCGAAAACTTCTTCATGAAATGGTACGGGTGAATAAGCAAGGTTTAACTGCTGTAAGGTACCGTGAGGAGATCTTGGAACCTCATGCACGGTTGATGCGACGTGCTGTGGGCTCAGACTTCGTTTTGATAGACGATAACGCTCGGCCTCATACAGCATGGGTAGTTGATGTTTTTTGTGGGAACTGAAGATATTGTACGCATTGTGAGCAGCTCTGCAGGAAGAATGGGCGTTATTGCCACAACATGATACTTACGACATTATACACAGCACGTCCTGTCGTTTTCAGATGTATATAGGTTCCAGAGCTGGTCACACCCCACCACATAGTGAGCACATCATCATCATCATCATCATCATCATCATCATCATCATTTAAGATTGATTATTCCTTTCAGCGTGCAGTCTGGAGCATAGCCCCCCTTATACAGTTCCTCCATGATCCCCTATTCAGTGCTAACATTGATGCCTCTTCTGATGTTAAACCTATTACTTCAAAATCATTCTTAACCGAATCCAGGTACCTTCTCCTCGGTCTGCCCCGACTCCTCCTACCCTCTACTGCTGAATCCTTGAGTCTCTTGGGTAACCTTGCTTCTCCCATGCGTGTAACATGACCCCACCATCTAAGCCTGTTCGCCCTGACTGCTACATCTATAGAGTTCATTCCCAGTTTTTCTTTGATTTCCTCATTGTGGACACCCTCCTGCCATTGTTCCCATCTACTAGTACCTGCAATAATCCTAGCTACTTTCATATCCGTAACCTCAACCTTGTTGATAAGGTAACCTGAATCCACCCAGCTTTCGCTCCCATACAACAAAGTTGGTCGAAAGATTGAACGGTGCACAGATAACTTAGTCTTGGTACTGACTTCCTTCTTGCAGAAGAGAGTAGATCGTAGCTGAGCGCTCACTACATTAGCTTTGCTACACCTCGCTTCCAGTTCTTTCACTATGTTGCCATCCTGTGAGAATATGAATCCTAAGTACTTGAAACCGTCCATGAGCGCATCAGTCGACAGAAAAAAAATGGTTCTGAGCACTATGGGACTTAACAGCTATGGTCATCAGTCCCCTAGAACTTAGAACTAACTAAACCTAACTAACCTAAGGACATCACACAACACCCAGTCATCACGAGGCAGAGAAAATCTCTGACCCCGCCGGGAATCGAAGCCGGGAACTCGGGCGCGGGAAGCGAGAACGCTACCGCACGACCAGTCGACAGAACCTGTAAGCAAATCCACGAAGATGGAAAAGAAATGGAAAACATTGTTGTCTATCTTAACGCACGTTGCAGTTGATTACGTTCTGTATTCTTTATATTGTTTCCACTTTACTATCACCTGTTTACACTGTTCTGTAACAAAATAAAAGCAAGCTTCCAAAATTTCCGTTTGCTGTTTTAATTTTGGACACCAGCATGTTAACAACATAACTTCTAATGGAATACATACAGGACATTAAATTATGAAGCACAATAAAACTTTCTTCATCCCTTCAGAAAAATTTTTCACCTATCCACTATTGAAATAGATGTTACGTCAGATGAACCCTTGATTCCATTATTCTGTGAGATTAAAATAATGACGTATACCAGAAAAAGCAACTGCATATCGAAGAAAGAGTAGAACAATTGGTATTTTATCGCTCCGTCAGAAAAATGGGAGTTCGAAACGAATTGTAAGTTCGGCTGGATAATCACAGAAAAGGATATTGTCTGTGTTCTCTTAAAAGGAACCACACTGCCGGTAGACTAATCAATTCATGGAAATTTAAATCAAAAAGCACAAACCACTGGTCTTGAGAACTAAGCAACACAGGGTTAAATCATGTAGCCTACTGTCAGGCGAAAACCATTCAGGTTACATGACAGACATAAGCAACAAGCCTCGGTGTGGAGACCTCCCTCGCTGAGAACGACGTACCTCTTATGCGATTTCGAATCGTTCGTAACAGTCCTCATTATGTGAGAAATTGTTGTGCTAGGTGCAGTATATGTAGTGCTCACAAGGAGCGATGCAATAATGCGAACAGTAGTGCCTGTTTTGAGCTGATCAAATTTTGTCATATACTTGCTTCGGAATATTAAACCCGAAAAATGTGCACCTTGATATTATTGTCGAGGTCTTTGCAACCCAAAATTAAAAAACAGAAAATATTCATGGTTTTTTGTGGAAACCAGATAAACTGACCTCTCGTACTTGTTAAGGAAAGTAATATTATTTATGCTACTCACCCATTTACTGTACATACTTTTAGTGGAATAAAATTATGCTTCACACCTTTCATTTCTTCCTTGGTTGGGGCAAAAGCCTTTTATTTTCTACTTGACCTATCATTGCTGACAGTTGTCGGTGAGAAGAATGTAGTTTGATAAGTGTGGTTACCTATCTGACTTTTTTCTTCTTTCGTTTCTTATGCCTTTGTCTAGCACCGACGAAGGGTCGGCATGCTTATTAACAGTGTAAGGATAGGTGATTCTTTTTTAAGGGGTGGATCGATGTCCTTCCTGTATCGACCCAGTTAACCTCGGTACGGAATATGTGTGTAACCCAACGGTTAATGTGTAGTGTTATTCACGTGAAAAAGAGCGAAAGTCTTCTAAATGTTTGCGTATTGTGTAATTGAGGCAGGAATTGGCTACTAACCAGGTATTCATTTAGTGGGATGTGAAAAACCGCCCAAAAACATCCAGGCCCGGTGAAATTTCGACCCTCATCATTAATGAACCGGACGTTTCGCTCCAGATCCAGTACAGCTCCTGTCTCTGAAGCGGAATTTTAACATGCATGGCTGTGCAGCCGACTAAGTGTGACTGCGTATCAGCATACTTCATGTCACATCTCCGCTGCGTTTAGAAAGTTAATAACATATACACTGAATGTCATGTCACCGCTAGACACCACACTTGCTAGGTGATAGCCTTTAAATCGGCCGCGGTCCGCTAGTATACGTCGGACACGCGTGTCGCCACTATCAGTGATTGCAGACCGAGCGCCGGCACACGGCAGGTCTAGTCTAGAAAGACTCCCTAGCACTCGCCCCAGTTCTGCAGCCGACTTTGATAGCGATGGTTCATTGTCTACATACTCTCTCAATTGCAGAGACGACAGTTTAGCATAGCCATCAGCTACGTCATTTGCTACGACGTAGCAAGGCGCCATATTCAGTTACGAACAGATAATACTGGAATCATGTACCGTCAAGAGCGACGTTCATCATTAATGGATTAAAGTTAAGTATCAAATTAATTACGTCCCCTTTATGAATTCTCATTCCTTGTCATGTTCCAGACCTCACGTCAGTTTAGTTCCTCCCTCCTCACACCAGCCTGTGTGAGCTAAAACGCGTGCATTTCGGCCTCCTTTAGTAACACGGTGTTGGCTCTTCTGCCAACACAACACTGAACACCCAAAGAAAGTGGTACACCTGCCATCGCGTAGGGCCCCCGCGAGCACGCAGAAGTGACGCAACATGACGTGGAATGGACTTGACTTATGTCTGAAGTACAGTTGGAGGGAACTGACACCATTAACCCTTCAGAGCTCTCCATAAATTCGTAAGAGTACTAGCGGGTTGAGATCTCTTCTGAAAAGCACGTTTGCAAAGCGTCCCACATATGCACAATAATGTTCATATCTTGGGAACTTGGTAGTCATCGGAACTGTTTAAGTTCCGAAGATTGTTCCTGGAGACATTATGTAGCAATTATGGATTTGTGGGGTGTGGAATTTTCCTGCTGGAATTGTTCAAGTCCGTCGGAATGCACAAAGGACAGGAATGGATACAGATGATCACACAGGATGCTTACGTACGTATCACCTGTCTGAGTCGTAACTAGAGGTATCAAGGGTCTCTATCACTCCCACTGCGCACGCCCCACACCATTACAGAGCGTCCACCACCTTGAACAGTCCCCTGTTGACATGCAGGATTCATGTATTCACGAGGTTGCCTCCATTGCCGTACACGTCTATCCGCTCGATACAATTTGAAACGAGACTCTTCCTACCAGGAACAAAGTTTCCAGTCATCAACAGTCCAATGTCGGTGTTGATGGACCAAGGCGAGGCGTAGAGCTTTGTGTCATGCTGTCACCAAGGGTACATGAGTGGGCTTTCGGCCCATATCGATGTTGTTTCCTTGAATGCTTCGCACGTTGACACTTATTGATGGCCCAACATTGAAATCTACAGGATTGCACTTGCACGATTCTCTTAAGTAGTCGTTTGTCCCGTTCTTGCAGGATTTTTTTCTGGCCGCAGCGATGTCGGAGATTTAATGCTTTACCGGATTCCTGATATTCACGATACACTCTTGAAATGATCGTACGGGAGTATCCCCAATTCATCGGTACCTCGGAGATGCTGCAACCCATCGCTTGTGCACCGACTATCACACAACGTTCAAACTTAAATCTTGATAAGCTGGCATTGTAGCAGCAGTAACCGATCCAACAACTGCGCCAGACACTTGTTGTCTTATATAGGCATTGCTGACCGCAGTGCTGTATTCTCCCTGTTTACACATCTCTGTATTTGACTACGCATTCCTTTACAAGTGTTTTTGGAGCATCATTGTTTATTAAACATTCCGCGCCTAATTACTAAAGTGTTTTAACTACAAGAGCATACAGAGATATGTTAAGTATAATGGAATGAACCCTCAGTGTAAACTATGTTGACGCTCCCGGTAAAGGACATTTTGCACTATGTAAGACGGTTCCAAATGACGCTAATAGTAGTACATAACAGCCAATAGCACTGCTGTTATTAGTACAGCTTCTCGACCATACAATAGGCGCACAACATGAACTCACACAGTATATGGGCTACTGATAGCTCTGTAGCTTCCATTCTGCGCATAGCTGTAGCAGGGTGCACAGGAATTAATCCGTTTGTAGGGATTGGGAGCGTGTCTCTCTACGGCTCCCATTCCGTAGCCTGCCTTAGGAACGGCCAGTGGTTGGCGCAAAGCCGTCGTCGCGTAATCACGGAATGCTCGGCGGCCTAGCAGGTAGCGACGATGCTATCCGCTCTCCCGTATCACGTGGCCTGCATAACGGAAATACCTTCAGGCTCCTCCCACACTAAACAGAGATAGTAAATTCACTCTCCATTACCGATAATCTAAGAATAATTACCGCTCGGGAAAGCGAAGTGGTAGCCCGGCCGTAGCAGGGACTAACTTGGTCATATTATAGGTACAGTCACATTCCCATCCAAGGTTGCACGAGTTAAAATCTCGCAGTACAAGCGTAGAAACTGATCCCGAAAAGCTACCGGGGAAAATACCTTCGCGACAAGCCGCAAAATTTGCTGTTAACGTTATTAATGTTGTTGACAATGAGAACGAGAAACGTGTAATAATGTCGGCAGAGAAGGTAACAGAAGGAACAGGCATATGTCTGGAAGGAAAAGTTAAGTAGGTGTGCAAATTACGGAAGGAGGTTACGATGGCGAACATTTTATATTAATTTATTAAGTTTCTTGCAGCTGCAAATGTGACTGTATTCAGTGTATTGGAATTATGAATTAAAAAACGCCTGCGGTCACAAATCTTCGTTTTTTATTAAATACACGATACATTTCGGCTGTTGTGGTTCCATCCTCAGGCGTAAGTTTTCTTAATACATAATTTATTTTTGCTCTTGAATGAGGTGAAATGCATGTCACAGCCGTGAAAAGGTTGGATGTTAGGTAATGAATTTCTTAAGTCAAATGTGCCAAATATGTGAGAAACTGTGGAAAAAAGAACAGGGTTCAACTTACCACATGATACACGAAAATCGTTTTCAGCTGTTTAGCACCATCATGCAATGGTTTCTCCATCACGCTCATGTATATCACTTTACTCAAGACGCACATTTGCGTACGCACTTTTGTAAACACTTCACAGATAATGTTGTACATGGTGTGATCAAAGACGAATTTATTCATACTGCCGGAGATGGAATTATTAAACAATTGACATGTACAGTGGATAACTTTAGAATAGGTCTTTAAAATTATTGAAACAACTCTGATTTGCGCAATCTATGTGTTAATTTAACATGGATTCTGGTTTTTTAATTTTATGGAGGTATGTTTCCAGTTTTTCTAACAGTTTCAGGATCTTACCATTGGCCTCATTATGCAGTTCTACCAAATCGTTTTTTAGACTGTTGATGAAACGTTTCGTTTCCATCATATGTTGTGCAACAACTGATTTTTCGAAGTGGTTGAGGCTTCAAGTATTTACGTATTCCTGAAACGGGGTTTTTAAGTTTCTATCTGTTTTCCGTACATAGTTGGCAAGACAACTGGGGAATGATACATTTTAAACTCCACTGCTGTTGAATTTTTGTGCATTGTTTCTTATGTTATGGACGAGTAAGTTTCCTAACTTATTACTAGTGGAGAATGAAACCTTTACATTTGTTTTCGAAAGGTTTCGCAATTTTTAATAGTATGTGGTCCAGGTATGGCAAATATTTTTCCCTGCTTTTACAGTGTGACCATTTGTTGTCTTACATTTGTGTATTTGTGTAAATTGCTAACTGTTTTGACTGTGTAGTCACTGTTTAGAGCAACGCTTTTTATTGTATCTAACCCATTACTGTGGCCGTTTTCTTTTAAATCAAGAGAATATATTCTGTGTAGTATGGACCTAAATCAGCATGTTTCTTTGTGGTAGAAGGAATAATGGGTTGTGCAGTTTTATGTCTGTGTATGTGTGTTTCCTGTGTATTCTGAACTTAGGTTTTGTTAATGGTTGGTGAGTCTAAGATCCAGGATATTTACGATATTATTGTCCTCAAGTTCTACCGCGAATTTTATGTTTTATGGAAATAATTAAACAATGCTAGTAGATCTTCAATCTCCTCTTTTATTTCGTCAAATAGCAGCAAGGAATATTCAACGTAACTCCAGTAACATATTTTATTTTTGAGTCTATGGTTTTCTCCAAAGAACTATCTTTCTATGGAATTGAGAAATATATCTTCCAGGAAACTTGATATTCTGATGACCATGGCAAGAACCTCTTCCTGTTGGTAAACTTCCCCATTAAATATAAAATAATTATGGGACAATATTAGCTGCAGAATGTCCTTGACATACGACATTTCTGCAATTGACAATTTTTTTTATTTTACCATGTTTTCGTTCATTATGTCTATTGTTTCTTTAGTTGGTAGATTAGTAAATGGGTCAGTTACATCAAAAGAGGCCAACCTGACACCTTCCAGAATTTCTATATCTTTAAGTTGAGCTACTAATTCATTTACATTCTTAACTGTGCCTGACTCATCAAAAGTATTGCACTGTTTCATAATTTAATTGAGTAATCGAGAAACTTAGGAGGCACGCGTGTTTCTAGAACTAACAGTAGGCCTCAATGGTGCATGTGGTTCTTAGGTTGAGCTCTCAGTCTTGGGACTGTGGGATTCATTAAAATGCTTGTTTTTGCTTTTTTTCTGTGAAGAGAAAATTACACTTATTAATCATTTTTCTGATAATTTCTTGGAATTTTACAGTTGGATCTTGTTTTAGCTCTGTTATCTTGTTTTGAGAAAATAAAGTCAGTGTTTTATCAATGTACTGATCTTTGTTCATAATTACCACAGAATTGCTTCTGTTAGCTTTCAGAGTCATTGTGTTGTTATTCATGAGTTCATGGCTAGGATGAGAGCTACGTGGGACCATCTCCGTTGGGGTTAGCTTTTTATCATGCGCCCTCTTTCCTGTCACAGCGCTGGCATTTAAGGACACAAACTCTTTTCGTGTTTTTTCTTCCCACGAGGTGCCACGTCTTCAGGCGAGTGGAAGGGAAGAAACACACTCATTTCTCTCTACTTTAACATAATCTCATTTGGTGAGCGACTAGTGGAAAGACGTGGGTCATTCACTAGTTCCTCAAAGAAGCTGACAAGTTCAATCCACTTTGTTTGTTTGTACGTAGTATCTGTTCGGATAAAATGACTGAATTCCTGGTAAATTATTTTTGTATAATTACGTTGCTGATTAAAGCGTAAAATTAAAATCTGCTTTATGTTATTACCATGAAGAACCGAGCATCAAACTCGCCCAGTAAAATTGTAAGCATTATCGGATGATATTGCATCCGGCTTCCCGAAGTGAGGCGAATAGTCATTCATTCATCAATGTCTTGCATACTGGTGGGACTTATATTGACGTTGTGACTCAATAGTATATGTTCTGAGAATAAATTATGCAATTCACCGCAAGCAGATATTTAACATCTATCCTTCCTTGGGGGCATGGTCCAGCTATACTAATGGAAGTGATTTCTCCTGGTTCAGCTGTCAGAATCGAAGGTAAAAGAATTTTACTATGCAGGTTGATGGGTTTAGTTTCCTCACAGGCAATGCATGCTTCCAACAAACGATGCACGAGCCTGAGGAAATTCGTCAAGTAGCAGTGGATGGCTACCTTCTGTTTACATTTTTCAGTTCCACAATGTCCCCAGGCCATATGCGTATATCAGATCACGTAATCCTTATAAGCACGAGATATACATACGTGCCATAACTCATTATCAGTGTTGATTCGATGGAAGAATACATCATTGTGCAAAGTGTAATACTCGCTCACTTTACCGTTTGATTAAAGCACCCAAACACGTTTAACCTTAGACCACCTAGGATCCCCATCCTGTAATGCTTGCATGGTCTAATACGTTTCCAAATAATAACGTCGATAAACAAGTCCTTTGTTAACGACACTTGAGAATCCGTCACCTGTTTCACAAGTGCACTAAACTCAGGTAGACCATAGGGTAACCTGGATAGTGCGTCAGTGACAAAGTTTTCACTTCCCTGGATATAGACTATCTCAAAATCATATCCTTGCAGAAACAACACCCACCACGTTAACCTCTGTTGGAGAAGCTGTCAAGTTAAAAGAAAGCTTAAATCTTTGAAGTTGTAGACAACCTTGACTTGCTGACCACAGATAAGATAATTTAACTTCTTATATGGTGACACTACTGTGAGGGCCTCTACGTTCATCGTCGAGTATGGCCTCTCACACCCTGATAGCGAAACTGATGATCTGAACTTCCGTTCTGCCATCAGTCTCCACTGCCTAAAACAAACAGGATCAGAGTCCTGTGTATGACGTATCTGAGCGATACAAAAATTCTTCTCCATATCAGGAGAGTGCAAGATGTCAGCGTGGGCCATTACATCTTTCATGCCGTCAAAAGCTTCCTGGCACTAGGGAGACCACGACCAGGGAGCACTTTTCTTCAACAAAACCATTATATCTGGGTTGTTTAAAAGTTGACTGGAGTTGAAGCGTCTAAAGAATGTTTCTAATGTGTCGTTAACAAGCGACCATGTTCACTGATGTTAGTATTTGGAAATGCCCAAAAACGCTTTCTAATATTTTCTGGATGTTCATGGGGACATTTGGCTATTGCTTGTATTTTAATCTGATCTGGCCCAGCACCTGCCGGAGATACGATATGTCCTAAAAACTTGATCTTTTGTTTACCAATGTCAACTTCTCCAAATTAGTGGTCGCTCTTGAGTCTGAAAATCGGCGCAAAACGTGCCCTAATAGTTATATGTGCTCTTCCCAGGAAGGTATGTCTATTAACAGATCGCCAACGGAGACGGTAACTATGTCCCAGAAACCTAGTGTCTAGGGCTATAATAAACACGCCAGAACTAACGTTCGGGCCGAACGGAGGTACCTTAATCTGATACGAACGTACAGAGAAGACAAAACGAATGTACTTTCTAGAATCGTTTGAAAATGGGATCTGCCAATACGCTTATCGGAGATCGAGTTTCGTTACGAATTTCATCCCAGAAAACTTTTGTAATAACTTTACAAGACGGGTTCGAACAGTTGATTGTTTCCTACGTCCAGGACTAAACGCACGCAACTATCTGCCTTTACTGTACCTAATAACGGACTACAACATGGAGAAAACTAAGTCTCAATAACGTCCCACGGGAGCTTTATGCATAGTTCCTGTTTCCCTACTTCCACTGTGGCACACAGGACAGCGAAAGTCTGATTACAGTGTCATGGAGAACAATATTCATGTGATAAACGTATCCTTTCACATTGACAGGTTTCTTAGAAAAATTTAGTACATACGTCATCAGTGATTGCATTGTTCATTGTTTTACAGTTTGCCAAGGCACTCAAGAGTCCTGAGCCTCGGCGCGAATTTTGTTTAGATCGTCATTCATATCGACTGACAAGGGTTTGAATCGCATTTGGAAAATGGTTGTCTGCCCCAGCACACTCATAGCAGCTGCTTTAATTGACGTCCTTGGGGAATCTCCCCTGAAGTTCCTTGATACGAATCAACTTTAATTCTAGCTCCGTCTCATCAATGAATAGTGTGCATGTTACGAGTTGACACACACACATTCCCCCGTGTTAGGAGATGTACAGTTAGATCCTTAAACTCCGAAAACATGTACTCATAGGCTCCATTCCGAAATTCACTTAAAAACTGTACCTACCTCATTACTCTTTATGTGTGGGGGTCAATAGCTCCAGACACAACACTAATTTGTACTGGTAAGTAGGAATCCTTGTTTCCTCTGAAATTCTTTTCAGTACTGCCGCTTGTACTCAGTCAACCCACATTTCATTGCATGACATCGGAACACTGCAAGTTCTTCAAGTATATCTTGACCATCAGTATAACTGTTACTCCCATTATATCCCTCGGCGATGAGAACGCATTCAGTTTTACATATTGTTACATTGTGGAGATCGATCATCCACGAACTCCACTATCCGTATTGTCTCATTCTGCTGCGGTAGCGACCATAATGTCGGTGGTCTCTGATCGAAAACAGACCGATTCCAGCCGGTGTTCCCACTCGGAGGGTCTAATAGACAGTGGACAGTTCTGTCGCCGCTGGTTTCGTGGTTCTGTCCGGATGACCGCTGCCCTTCATGCTGTTCATTCCGACCATTCAGTAAATCAAGATGTAACCGATTGCTCCCGTTCCTGCGCTTGAATCTAGCGCCGTTATGCACTTGCTGAGTTCTGTTTACGTTCTCTGTGGCCTGAGAGGACGGTGTCACACCGTTGCGTCGTTGCGACGCTATTTATTCCGTTGTTGCGATGGCCGGAATGCACTGTTGACGCGCTACTGTTATCGTGTGCGTCGCATAAGATCGAGGGTCGCGTATCATGTCGTTTCTGGAAACCGAGAATCTACTCTGTAGGAATTAACACGGATTCCGGAAACAGCGATCGTGTGAGACCCAGAAAATATTAGATACAGGTTCCCAGGTAGATGCTATTTTCCTTGACTTCCGGAGTTCCGCACTGTCGCCTGATAAACATAGTAAGAGCCTACGGAATATCAGACCAGCTGTGTGGCCGGATTGAAGAGTTTTTAGCAAACAGAACACAGCATGTTGTTATCAATGGAGAGACGTCTACAAACGTTAAAGTAACCTCTGGCGTGCCACAGGGGAGTGTTATGGGACCATTGCTTTTCACAATATATATATAAATGATCTAGTAAATAGTGTTGGAGGTTCCCTGCGGCTTTTCGCGGATGATGCTGTAGTATACAGGGAAGTTGCAGCATTAGAAAATTGTAGCGAAATGCAGGAGGATCAGCAGTGGATAGGCACTTGGTGCAGGGACCCTTGACATAGACAAATGTAAGGTATTGCGAATACATAGAAAGAAGAATCCTTTATTGTATGATTATATGATAGCGGAACAAACACTGGTAGCAGTTACTTCTCTAAATTATCTGGGAGTATGCGTGCGGAAGTATTTGAAGTGGAATGATCATATAAAATTAATACTTAGTAAGGCGGGTACCAGGTTGAGATTCATTGGGAGAGTCCTTAGAAAATGTAGTCCATCAACAAAGGAGGTGGCTTAAAAAACACTCGTTCGACCTATACTTGAATATTGCTCACCAGTGTGGGATCTGTACCAGATCGGGTTGACTGAGGAGGTAGAGAAGATCCAAAGAAGAGCGGCGCGTTTCGTCACAGGGTTATTTGGTAACTGTGATAGCGTTACGGAGACGTTTAGCAAACTCAAGTGGCAGACTCTGCAAGAGAGGCGCTCTGCATCGCGGTGTAGCTTGCTCGCCAGATTTCGAGAGGATGCGTTTCTGGATGAGGTATCGAATATATTACTTCCCCCTACTTATACCGCCCGATGAGATCACGAATGTAAAATTAGAGAGATTCGAACGCGCACGGAGGCTTTCCGACAGTCGTTCTTCCCGCGAACCATACGCGACTGGAACAGAAAAGGGAGGTAATGACAGTGGCTCGTAAAGTGCCCTCCGCCACACGCCGTTGGGTGGCTTGCGGAGTATAAATGTAGATGTAGATCAACGACAGATAAAAACCCTCAATGTTGTGTTCCAGCGCGTGAATCAATTTTTCGTGTACGGGTATTTTCATCAATAATATCCATCAATAATATCCTTTGGCACGATGGGGTTGTCGAAGTATCGTGTCTTGTTAATGTACCGTTCGTAATATTTCCGGAGGCTCTCATGTTTATGGTGGTAGGTGTCAGGACTAAATATTTCCCGTCTCAAGCGGCCTTGTACATGCGATGACCACTACTATGCCAAGAACACTTGCTGGAACAAGTAGAATACTGTTCCGCTGTTGCTGTGGCCCAGAGCGTAGATTCGCCTTGTATGTATGCCGCTGTAAATTGTGTCTTTTGAGGATTTATTCAGGATGCAGGTAAAAATCCCCTAAAACTTCTTATGAACTCGACGAGGTGTAGGAATTTCTTTTCCGAAATGAAACTCTTCCTCTAACAACATCGCTGTTAAAGTTGTTGCCTAACCCAAGGGTTCCAGTAGCGAGTTTCCATACGGACCGTAAGGTCCCGTATGTTGCGTTAACGTTGCATTATTTTGAATGATCTATTTGGCCTGTAGTGAAACTGAAAGATATTTTGATTTTCAGTCATACGACGAACGCGGAATACGCAGTATCGATAGTCAACAAGCTGGTGTTAATTGTTCTTGTGCTTTATGCTATTGTGATAGTTTCTAATTATCGGTAAGTTTGTATGTGTTTGTGTGTTGAGTCGTCCACCACCGTTACTGTAAGTTAAAAATATGTACGTACTGGCGTAATAGCTTAATTATCCATAGTAGCACTGCAGTCATCACTTGGAGACTGGTAGTACTTTGGGGATGTGTAGTATTTCAGTATTTCACAAGCTAGCGGAGCAGTAAACATCATTTATTAATAACATTAAGTTATAATCAGTGAAACAAAATTGACTTGGATTTACCTGTGCCACCCAAATGCAGTATCGAACAACAAAATTGCTTTTCTTAAAAAAAATTACTCTAAATCCTATTATTAACAGTCCAAATGGTAAAACGTCACCTAATGTTATCACATGGGTGATAATTATGAAAACCCTTTTATAATACGGAGCGATGGAAAGGGGTTCGGGGAAAGCGAAAGAATTATTTGAGAACTTTCTATAGTTCGCTCGTTTCTAAAAGATTTTTCGCGGGTTGGTTGAATTCATCCGACCAGACTGCGCCCTGAGTACCCCTACTTCCCATTCATTCAAAATTTAACTACGTCCTTGTAATACTGTAATAACTGAGCTGAATTCTATTCACAATGAAATATGCATTCAGTCATGTTCAATCATATGATCAAACACGCACAATAAAAGAAGAACATGGAATATCAGATTTCCATCTTTTGTTGTGATGCACTTTATTTAATTTTAAAACAAAGTTTTTGCAACAACTAGTTTTTCCAAATAACTCACCGACTTGGGGTAGCTCTGCTTATTAAGCCGATGGAGAGGGAAGTTGGTTGGAATCTATTAGCCAACAATCTTGGAAATGGTTTCCTTTTGGCTGTTTCCCGTTTTCCATGTAGGCAAATGCTTTCTATGGGCCACAGCCCATTTCTTCCAACTTCTCTTCCCAGACAGAAAACGGTTCCCTTAAAGATGCAGTCCCTCTCATTAAATGAAAAGAACTGCACCAATGGCAGGCAAAACACCTCTCTGGAGACGCCCTACACTAAAAGCCATACTATAAATAAATAATAATCCAAGTTCTCGTTTTTAAGGCTAATGTGTTTATTTGCCGGGCCTTTTTTTAATGCAGAAAATTATCTTTCTACATTGCAAGAAATGACATATGCATACCTAAATGAGGAGATTTGGGAAAGTATAAGGTTGAACAATTTCCGATTTCTTGAATTTTCGCAACAAGAAATTGTTCTAGCTTCCCAATATTGGAATTGTTTACTCCAACAGCCCTGTTAGTAATAAAGACGGTGTCCCAAAACTTTCGAGTTCATCCATTCTTCATCACCTCTTCGCTCAAAACCACACTGAAATAAGGGGAGTGTAACATGGCCTTGGAGGTTGAAGGGAGATTGGAACATGAGAGCTTCGTAGTGGTTAGCCAAAATACAGTACTCCTATGGAACGAGATTATAACTCTACATGAAAAAAACTAAGATCATTGCCGAATCTTCTTTATGAAAATTCCGTATTTTAAAGATAGAAACTCAGAAAATACACTATTATGCCTAAAAGGCGCAAGAAAGTCATTAATATGGGGGATTGGAGTGTAAAGTATGTCACATGAAGTAGGTAAAATCAAAATCTGTAATATTGTACTGTATATGGCCAGGGAGGGGGGGGGGGGGGGAGACGACAGTGTGCAGGAGGTCGAGCGGTCGGGACTGAGAGTGGGCATCCACGGCTGCCGTTAAGTGACAGAACAGGAAATTAGGTATAATAAAGAGAATATATTTCAGTGTGTGGCATGAAGGGGCGCGCCTAGGATCGGTAGTTCCCAGGTTTAGGCCAGGCTAGTAGGTCGAACAATTAACTGAAATGGGCAACGGAAGGGGAAACGTTTCATGTTAACTTATGTTGGTGGCCGGTCGTGGAAAACAGAGCCAGGGGCTCTGGCTACCGAAAAGACGTCTGTTCTGCTCCAGGTCTGGATTGCAAGAGAGAGAGGCAACTGTGTTCCGCACAGCAGAACACTCCAGCTTCCACGCGCGTGATCTGTATCCCACGCACGCCATTGGCTAAAACCAACAGCGTGAATTCGGTAGCAGTTTCAGCAGAGGTCTTAGGGTGTCTCTTGTCAGCAGATTTAACTGGACAGAACTGCCTCGGTTTTGAAAGACAGGCAACTTCTGTCACGTAGGCACACCGTAAGTTTATCTAAGAGTGGACTTGTAAAGATTTCACTGTGCTTTTGAAATAAATTTTTTTAAGCCAGTTCCCTAAAATATTCCTTGACTAGCTGCCACCATGTACAATATGCGTGAATTTACATTCTATAAGGTCAAAATATGCAAATATTCGCAGAAAAATTACGGTTATATTTAATTATCAGGCCATGTAGTGAATAATAACAGAGTTTGGGAAGTGCAACCAACATACACAAAAACATCAATTTGCATGGAGCCCTCGCCTTCATATTAACTACAACCAAAATGAGTTTTATTGCAGGTTGCTGTATAAATACATTATTTCTTATTTTTATTTGTGGGCGTGTTACTCATGGAATTTAGGTACTATGTCTGCAGTTCTAATACATAAACGAGAAAGTCAACAGTTGACTCGGTTGCGGAAAATACAGGAGGAAAAATGATTTCACAAGGCATTTGAAAAATCATCAACCTTAGCTAAAGAAGTGTTTGTTATCGCGGTACCTGGACTGGTATAGAAACAAACCGAAAGAGTTGTTTTACAGAAGAGCATTACATTTGCCACCAATAGATGGACTCTCTGGAGAAAATATTTAATCGAAACAAGGATTTCTTACCTTCAATCGAAATAATGTTACCCATTAGCTGCCGTAAGGATAAATTCGATGATGTATCCGAATTGAAAATCTGCTGTGAGAAAAGCGTGTTGCAAACCGAGCTTGAAGCAGAGTACACACTATGGTGAGAAAAATGATGTTACGAAGAAAAAACCCTCTTCCCTGCTAAATTTTTGTTCGTTTTTTCATTTTGGTGACAGGAATTTCAGTATTTTGCGTTTACTTGCACCCTTACAAGAAACAACATGTGAAGCTGAGCGGTCATTTTCTACAATGAAACGCGTGAAGACTTACTTGCGGAACACATCGGACAAGGGAAGGTTGACCAGACTAGCATTAATATCAGTACACTTTACATTCCCTCTTATAGCAGAATATTTCTTAAACATCATGGCAAGAGAAGGGACACTAAGACTTTTACTACAGTTATGAAATAACGTTCTGTGGTATTTAAAAGTGCATAAAACCAATTCAATGTTACTTCACATAATTAGCGACCAATTACAATTATAGGAAAATTATTTTTAAATAACTATTTTTTTAAGAAGAGCATCTGCCATGTCATACAAATGGATGTTTAGTTCATAGACGTATCAAACCTTTATTGAATATTGTGATTTTAAATAACACGTAATGAACAGTATTTACATTTCGTTGTACAACATTAAAATGCACTCTCAGATAAAAGAAACGACGCACCACGAAGGAATTATCCGCATGGAACCGAAATATAAAGATATGATCTACATATGCAGACAAACAAATGATTACTGTTGTGGGTTGGCAGGAGAGCCAACACCGGATTACTAGAGGAAGCCGAAAGGCACGCGTTTTAGCTCATGCAGGCTGGCGTGAGGTCTGGAACAGGACAAGAAATTAGAATTTACAAAAACGGACGTAGCTGGTAGAATACTTAACTTTAATCCATTAATGATGAGCGTCGCTCTTGAGTGTAAATTATTCACAATATCCATAGTAACTGAACATGGCGCCTTGCTAGGTCGTAGCAAATGACATAGCTGAAGGCTATGCTAACTATCGTCTCGGCAAATGAGAACGTATTTTGTCAGTGAACCATCGCTAGCAAAGTCGGTTGTACAACTGGGGCGAGTGCTAAAAAGTCTCTCTAGACCTGCCGTGTGGCGGCGCTCGGTCTGCAATCACTGATAGTGGCGGCACGCGGGTCCGACGTATACTAACGGACCGCGACCGATTTAAAGGCTACCACCTAGCAAGTGTGGTGTCTTGCGGTGACACCACAATTAAAATTTCAGAAAAAAAACAGATGATTTATTCAAGAGAAACCTCTTTACAAGTTGAACAGGTCCAACCCTTAAACAAGAAATTATTCTGCTGGGCATTGTGGATTGTCCTTCTGAGGCATATCGTGCCAAATTGTGTCCAATTGGGGCTTTAAATCGCAAAACTCCGAACTGGTTAAAGGGCCTTCCCATAATACACTAAAAGTCCTTTGCTTGGGCAGAGAACCGACGAACTTGGTGGCCTACGCAGGGTTTGACAAGCACATAGACAAGCAGCAGAAATTCTCGTCGTGTACAGAAGCACACTATGTTGCTGAAACGTAAGCTCAGGATGGCTCCTCACGAAGGGCATCTAAACGGTGCCGCGGGTGACAACCAAACGGGAACTACTACGAAATGAAATGACACGCCAAACCAATACTCCTGGATGTCGGGCCGTATGGTGTGAAACAGTCAGGTTGGTATCCCACCGCTGTCCGAGGCATCTCCAGACACGTCTTCGGCTTGGAATCTCATTGACTGGAGGAGAATTGCCTTCAGTGATGAGTTCCGCTTCGAATTGTGCCACAACGACCAGTGACGACGAGTCGGGAAACCCAGCGGTGGGAAACCAAACTGTCACCCACCGTAGGATCCGACAACCAGTTGTCATGGTCTCTGCAGCCATTTTTTTTCATAGCAAGACACCTTTGTATGCCATCTGCGACACACTTATTACAGCATAGCGGTTCCTATGCACCGTTTTGTTGCCCTTCACATAAGTCATCCTGGGCTTACATTTCAGCAAGACAGTGCCCTGCCCCGCACGTCAAGAGTTTCTACCGCTTGTTTTCGTACTTTCCAAACCTTACCATTTCCAGCAAGTTCGCCGATTCTCTCCCCAGTTGAGAACATTGGGAGTATGTATGTGGTACGAGTTTATTAGCACCGAAGGTTGTATTGTAATATGTTCGGCAACAGAGTAATGTTACCATATTGCCAAATTAAGAGGGTATGGGAATTTTTCACATATATAATTAACATGTAGTTAAAAATATGAGCAGGTCCTCTTTAACAAATCGGATCTCCCCTTTGACACAATCCTGGCTACGTCCTTGGCCCCCCGTCGAATTATCAGATAAAAACGACGGTTGAGATGTTGCCACCATCGACGGACTTTGTATTTATCGGAATATACCTTTTAACTTGTCGACTTGTTGCCACCAGCCAGGCAACTAATTTCTTAATATTTTTTTGTATCTGACTCAGTTCGTTGCAAAATGGTGCGTCTGATGTTCCCGGTTCTGACAATGTTTCCGTACCGACAACTTAACTGTGGGCTCTTTTCCCGGTTTCTGAAATATATTACTGTCCCGTTGTGCAATTCTCTCGGCAGACATCCTATTTTTCACTTTGAACAGTGAGGTTTTTCTGTATATTACGATCTTGCTCAAGGAAGAGATCGTTAAACTGTTAGGTCTAATTTGACACTCTTGTCAGAAGAGTTGTTTGAGAATGTTTCAATTCATTCACATCTACAGACATATTTTTAACTCCATCAGCACTCTCACGGCAAGCCTCCCTCAGGCAAGTGATTTCGGTTTTGATCTGGTTGAGATTCGCATTTGACTGATAGTTCAAACTTCTACCTCAGTATCTAATTTTCTGTGCATATTATATTATCGTATAAGTTCTCAAATTTTGAATCTAATTCAGTCCTTTGTTTATCAAATTTTTCACTTGCGTTTGTGGACATATTTGTGATCAAATCAGCACTTTCTTTTGTAATAATAACAGTTAACATAGAGGCTGGTCTCTAGTATATGTCGTTTTAATCATGCAGTCGGTTCTTCTGTTGGAGCAGTTTCATCGCACGCTCCCGGTTGTACCTCCTCTGAGTAAAAGATGTTGGTAGTATTTGCTACTACAGCTTCGGAAACGTCCGTTTCTGCATTCGCGCGCGCCATTACTGGGCTTCAACAATGCCGCCTTCGACTGCGCATGTCTTTGTGTGTTGTAACCTCCCAGCAAAAAATTTAAAAAATAATAATAATAAATGGAAATGGAAATGGAGCCAAGTATAACCTCCCCGCAGAAATAGTAAAAACTCAATGATAATGAAAATGTGCCTGAATGTTCACTTCCTTACAAAATTAAAGAATGAAGATTTAACATTAAACCCACCATAATATTAATTAAATAATGAACCATGAACTGTAGATTCTACTACATAGCTTCGTGCAATGCTGGCTTATATTTAATTTTGATTCTTGGAGGAAATGCATAGGAAATATTCTTTAAATTTCAATGAATGTTTTTCTTTAAAAGAGTTACTTTATAGAAAATTATTATTGGGGCATTTTTTCGAACAAATTAATTACAATTAACATACATTATTAGATTTGCGCAATGCTGTTTCATTACCTTCTATAACAATATACATCATCCCGAACTGTGACAGAGTCGCGAGAAGAGCACGCCGCCGACGCATGCCGACGCCCGCTCAGTACAATCGTCCACTCGCTACAACTGTCGACTGACTACTACCTCTCCCGACTCGCTACATATAACAACTTTTACTGCCGACTCGCTACGTGCTACTGTCCTGCCGGCTCACTACACGCTACTACTGTCGTCTCGCGCGGTCAAGCGCAGACTAGCAACGATAAACAACTCTCTGGTCAGAGATTCTGTCATGCCTCGCCATCGCTGGTAATGAATACATACGTGTTTCATAACCCTCCACCGGGGGGGGGGGGGGGGGGGGCAAATTTTGGCAGCGATGGTGAGTCTTTTGGACTTGCCATGAGCAACAAATTTTTTTTAACTAACTAACTTTACAATCACAGAATATACAGATATATACAGGTGTAGAACATGAAGTAAATATAGTGCACATGCATATGAGGCAATGACAAAATATATATACAATGAGTACAAAACATATTAACAAATTACATAAGTGCACACGCACTGAAATAAATTTTTATAGCATTTTCACAACAAATAAACATAATGACTACAAATCACATTGACAAATGACATAAGTGCACATGCACTGTAGTTCAGAACATATCATCAAATCACAAAATGTACATACAATGAGTAGAAATCATGTTCGAAAAATGACAAAATTGTACACGCACTGTAGTTCAGAATATGTCAGCAAATCACAAAATTTATAGTCCATGAATACAAATCATGTTAGCAAAAAATGATTTTCACTATGTTACAAGAATTAGGATAGGAAAGGGAAGGATTGCATCATGGTCATAGCACTTTAGGTTGCATGCAGCTTCACTGAACGTCCATATCGTTCCACAGAAGTACAACACGAAGTGAGACAATCTGCAGTTCTTTTTCCATAAGTATTTATCAGCGTATCCAGTACACTGAAATGTCGTAGTATTATTCCATGTTATCATTCTGGTAGTACATCAGGTACACCAAACAGTGGGACCATAATAACGTCTTCATCGCTCACGGTGGTGGACAGCATGTCGTGTCAACACCACGCTTTTACAAGGCACACCAACGTAGATTTAGTGCAAAAACCAAATATAGTGCTCCATGATCATGAGGATATACAGGACAAATGGATATTGCAATAATTCAGGATAGTTAGGTCATTAGGTGAAGGACATTAAGTCACATACTAGTCTTCATTGAGAATTACATTAGTAGTTTGCGGCATTCATAGCCCAGTTATTGAACATTTCTGTACCATAAATGTAGTATTACAGAAAAATGTTCATTAATTGCTTTACAGACAAGAGTGGCAATCAATGTCCGGTTACAAACCAACAGAAGTCATTATTCAAAACAAGAGGTAATGAGTGTAGCATCAAGCTACTAGTATTCATATATATAGCATAAAAGTGACATAATACAATTTTAAAATATAAGAAACTGTGGTATTCATTGGCCAGCAAGTATTGAGTATTACGAAACATTTTTCCTCATTCAAATGACATATTTAAAAATATTATTGGCACTCAGTGGCCAGTTAGAAAACATCAAAAATCATCATTGAAAAACGGAGCTAATCAATGGTATAGTATTAACATAATACATTTAGTTACACTAATTATTGGCACTCGGTGGCCAGTAAGTATTGAATAGTACAAAACATTTATAATTATTCAGTATCATCATGAGAAGTCATCATTGAAAACAGGAGCTAGTGAATGGCATAGTATTAACACTAATTATTGGCACTCATTGGCCAGCAAGTATTGAATATTACAAAACACTTTTCATAACTCAACATATGACATAGTGAAAATGTAACATATTGTAACTTTTACTCAAGGTCTGTGGTTCGAAGACATTATTCAGTATTTTTCAGAACTAATTATTCAAGTGACATATAACATATTCAAAATGTAATATACTGTAACCATTATTCAAGGTCTGTGACTAGAAAACATTTTTCAGTATTACTCAGAACTCTCTTAAATGGGTAGCATTATTTGGAACTGGTGATACATTTTTTTTTTTTTGTGCTAGCAATGCATTGCTTTGGGGAATTATAAGGGAAAGCAAGAAGAGAAAAAAAAAATTTGCTTCTAGGTTGTTCCTGCAAATGAAAAATGTGTAACGTCATTCGTCATGAGTCAGCTGCAGCAAAGTTATGAAACAAATATATGTGATCACATTCATGAATGATACACAAAAATGGGTAAAAAATAAAAAATCAAGTATTAGAACAGGTATAATAAGTAACAGGTTTAGTAAGTATCATGAAAAGCTTCTGCTGAAAAAAAATACAAAATTGGATTATTAAGCTGAAAGAAGAAACGCATACTATGCTGAAAAGTAGTGAACTTCGAATTAACAGGTAGTGAAATGTGTATAAAAATGTGCTCCATAGCTGTCCTTTCCAAAACCTTCAGTCATCCTACTATGCAATATAACACCTGCTGTCAAAGCAAACTGCAACAAATACTTAAATAACTACATAGCATAAATACATAAACGTCAACATCATCCTCATCTGTAAAGAAAAAACTTCATTATCCATAACTCCATCATTATCATCACCTGTAAAGAAAAACTTCATTATTCATAGTAGCATATTCTTCATCATTATTCATCATCACTCACTATCTGCAAAAAAAATCACCTCATTATTCATTACACAATTATTCCTTATTTCTATCATATTTCATCACTAAAACTAAGATGTGTAGTTCTGTCTGACAGCCTGCATCAATCGCCTCGTATTCTGAAAGAAAAAAATTAGTTAAAATTGCAATTCTGCGATGTGTATTGTATATTCTTGTTAATGCTTGTTAATTCTGATCCATTTACTCTTCTTTATAAGGTTTTTGTATCCTCTCTCGTCTATTCCGTAGTTGAAATTCCCATTTCCGTTTAATTTATTTCATTTACGCATCATTTCTTTCTGAAATTGATGAACAAAGATTAATGCCTTGCATTTACATCATATACTCACTAAATAATTACTGATTAACGGTAACATAATTAAGCATACAGCATAACATGACAAAAAACGTAATATGTCAAAAGCATAGACATTGTTCAAAGGCAAAAATGTACACAGAATATCACAATGCAGCAGCAAAAAAAGTAAAGTAGTCACGATGTTGAGATATCATAGGGCAAAAAAATGTCAATGTCAACTGGTGTGTTATACCTTAACTATTTCACACTGCATACAAACAAAACAGGAAAATAATCATTCATACATAAAAAAATGAAAAATGCGCACGGTCTAATGTGTAACGACAAGAAGAGCGACCTGCTAACCTTACCTTGCCGGGCACTTGCCAAGAAAAAATACGTTAATCATCAGTAAGTAGTCATGTGAGTATAATTGCATAAGTGGTCATAAAAAAATTAGGAAATGGCATTACTGTGCGATACATCATAAAGTATGTTCATTCAATAAAGGGTTTGTTGTTGGAGACGTGGTGATTGCCTTTACTTTCTTTTGGTCTCAAAGTTTCGACGTGTACAACATTGGGGTGAGGAATGCTCCGAATCCGATATGGACCTGCGTATAGAAGTTCAAATTTACTGCACTTACATTTTATTTTGTTGGATAAATAGTGTGTACGTACTAATATCTTCTGTCCAATGTAAAAGTCTCGACGTGTACAAACCTGTTTTTGCTGTCTTCTCCGGCGCTCTGCGGCACGTTTGATGTTGTTCAGTGCAATGTCAATTATTTCACGGTATCGTAGTCGACGAGATGTAGGAAATGTTACTAATTCTTTAATTTTGGTAGGTGGTTCAACATTTTTCAGTATAACAGACGGAGTTAGCACAGTGGATTCATTTGGTACGGAGTTAATTACATCCTGGAATGAGTGTATGTGTGTGTCCCAATCAATATGTCTTTTGTGGCAGTAAAGTCTACATAGTTTACCAATTTCTTTCATTAGTCGCTCACAAGGGTTCGAAGAAGCATGGTACTTGGATATATAGATCGGAGAAATGTTTCTAGCTCGTAACATACGTGTCCATATAGCATAACGAAACTGTAATCCATTGTCGGAAATTACTTTCATCACATGCCCTACATGAAATGAGAAATGCTTTACAAATGTTTTCGACACAGTTTTAGCAGTAGCTTTGCGTAACGGAGTGAAAGTAACAAATTTTGAAGTGAGTTCAACAGCGACAAAAATGTAGCAAAAACCTCTGTTAGTTCTCGGAATTGGACCAAAAATGTCTACAGCGGCCATATGTCTTAATTTAACAGGTACAATCGGATATAATGGAGGAATATGTGAAGTTGTGTCTGACTTAGCTTTCTGGCAGATTTTGCATGACGCTAAAACTCGTCGTATACGTATTTCCATATTGGCAAAATAACAGTTCTGTCTCAGTGTAAGAAAACATTTTCTTGCTCCGTAATGTGCGTAGCTTAAATGAGTGTACCAGATTAATTTGTTAACAAGTTCATCAGGAATGCATAATAACCAATTGTTGCTGTCAGGATGAGAACGGCGAAACAGAATGTTATTGCGTACAATGTAATGGTGTCTAATCGTAACATTATTCTTATCTTGCCAAAGCTGTTTAATTTCTTTCCATGCGCTGTCTTTATATTGCTCTTGTGCTATGTCCTGTAATGACGACGAAATGAAATTTTCAAATGCAACTTGTTGGATGTACATGACGCTGGAATTTGTTTGGCAGAAGTTGGTTGCGACGTCTTGCTGATTGTTGCTGAGAGAACGATATAGTGCGTCTGCTATAACATTTTTTGTGCCGGGAATGTGAACTATTGTAAAATTAAATTCCTGTAAATAAAGTTTCCATCTACTTAATCTGTCGTGAGTAAATTTAGCTGAAAGTAAAAATTGTATCGCTCTGTGATCTGTGTAAACGGTGGTGTGTCTTCCATAAAGAAAATGCCTAAATCTCGTGAAAGCCCAAACAACACATAATGGCTCAAATGGCTCTGAGCACTACGGGACTTAACATCTATGGTCATCAGTCCCCTAGAACTTAGAACTACTTAAACCTAACTAACCTAAGGACAGCACACAACACCCAGCCATCACGAGGCAGAGAAAATCCCTGACTCCGCCGGGAATCGAACCCGGGAACCCGGGCGCGGGAAGCGAGAACGCTACCGCACGACCACGAGATGCGGGCAACACATAATGTTTCAAGTTCAGTAACGGAATAATTACGTTCAGCAGGTGATAGAATGCGGCTTGCAAATGCGATGTTTTTGATTACTGTACAACCATCTTCTTCAATTTCCTGAAAAATATGTACGCCTAAAGCGGTGTTAGAACTGTCGGTGGCAATGGAAAAATTTCTGGTAAGATCTGGGTGCGATAAAAGTGGTGCATTCAACAAAGCATGTTTCAGGTTCACAAATTCAGAATGTGCTTGCTTATCCCAAGACCAAATACTGTTTTTTCCTGTCAATTGACATAATCTAGGTGTGTCTAAAGCAGAGTGATGAATATATTTACGAAAAAAGTTAATTAAACCCAAAAAGCTGCGTAATTGTTTCTTTGTCGTAGGAACAGTAATGTCACGTAAAGCTTGAAGTTTTTCCGGATCAGGCGCAATGCCTTCTGCTGAAATTACGTGTCCAAGAAATTTTATAGAAGTTTTACCAAAGTGCGATTTACTGAGGTTAACTGTGAGTCCTTGCGCATGAAAAGTTTGCAACAGTCGTTCTAGAATCAGATTGTGTTCAGTCCAGTTAGCTTCTGCGATAAGAATGTCATCTACGTACGTCGTAATTCTGTCCTTAAGTTCTGTCGGAAGTATTGTGTTCAAACCGCGAATAAAAGCTGCAGAAGAAATAGTTAAGCCGAATGGTAATTTACAAAATTGATAAGTCACCAAAACAGAGAAAAGCTGTGTACTTTCTGCAATTCGGATGAAGTTGAATTTGCCAAAATCCCGATTTCAAATCTAATGTAGAATAAATAGCAGTACCGTGAAATTTCTGTAGAAGTTCCTCTAGTGTCTGTGGTCGATCTGTTTCATTAACAATTATGTCATTAATGTGACGCGAATCAAGTACAAGGCGAAGTGAGCCATCTTTTTTCGTAACAATATGCAGCGGGTTTATGTACGGACTAACTGCTGGTTCAATAATTCCTTGGTCAAGCATATCCTGCAATTCTTTCTTAACTTGTTCTCTGTGGATATATGGAATGGGATAATGCTTTGCTTTAAATGTATCATGCGGTTTGACTTGAAATTCATACATAAAACCGGACATAGTACCAGGAATGTTGTCAAAAACTGGAGCTTGCTGTAAAAGAATTTTGTGTAGTTGCGTGCGTTCGTCGTCTGTATTTGCACCACTCTGTTTAACCTTATCAGAAATCATCTGCATTACATCATAGTCAGCTTCGTCTGGATTATTACAGTTATGCACATACGTATCTGTGAACAATGTGGAATTATTGTCTATGTTTCGTGATACGGAAATACCCTCTGTGCGATTAATTGCCTGTTCTTCCGCAGATAAAGAGTGCTGAAATTCTAAAGCCAATTGTACATCTTCATCCTTTAGCATTAAATAGGAATTGTGAAAATCAACCACTGCGTCGTGTTGTACTAGAAAATTAGTACCTAAAATAACGTCTGTTGTCAATAAAGGAACAATCCAAAAATTTGAGTGAAATGTGTGACCTGCAATACAAAATGATAAATGTGTCTGTAATTTAAAGTCTACTCCTTTACTCGATACTGCTCCTTTCACTTTCATTTTTCCTAATGGTAATGTAGGATAGTTATTCTCTTTGTTACACTCGTTAAAAGTTTCTTCATTTATTACTGACATAGGTGATCCGGAATCGATTACTGCTGAAATTTTCGATGAACCAATTTTAATTTCGATGACAGGGTGTGAAATAGTTTTTTGAACAACTGGTCTTTCCTGTAAAAGAGTGTCTCTGATGTCGTCAAAAGTAATTACATTTTCGTGAACAACATTCTGCGTGTCTAAAGTTGTGTTTGTGTTATTGGAAGATGCGACCTGTACAGTATCTAGTCATATTCTAACTGACGTGTTATTATTCTCAGGACGATTCTGTGGCATTTCGACTATTTGAACTGTTCTGTTATTTCTTCCAGACGTATTAAGCTCTGGATGAAATCTACTGTCGGGTTCATTCATGAGAACATGTTCTTGCGGATGATTTTGCTGTTGGTAAGACCGACTGTTATTATATGTACGCTGATAATTGTGCTCATCGTTTTTACGTCTGTCGTAATAATCATTCCTATACGGTACATTGCGATAGGAATTGAAATACTGTGTTTTCTGTACATAGTTGTTTCTTTGCTGCTGTGCGTTACTATTTGTTGTACCAGGGACTATACGTGCACGCGGCGAAACATTAAAGCCCGGTTGACCTTGTGCATTCCATTGTTGGTTAGGTATGCTAACCGACTGACATTCATGCTGTTGTGGTGGAAAACGTCTATTGTTACTAAAATGTGGTTCCTGTTGCTGATAATTTTGACGATATTGATAATCAAAATTTTGTCTGCTATTAAAGTCCTGGTGGTTGTCTTTCCTAAAGCGTCTGGTACCTTTGCTATTGAAATTACGTGGTTGACCGTAATTACTGTAAGTTTGTTGGCCTTGGTTGTTATATGAAAAACTTCTGTTTATAAAGGAATAATCCGATTGCTGTACTTCCAGAAGCTGTAACAGATCTCTGAATGCCGAAATGTTTTCCTTTTGCTGACCCGTTAGAAGTGACACTCTTAATGATCATGGTAATTTAGAGATACATAATTGTATGAGTGCAGATTCACTATATGGTTCACTTAAGTACTGGTTTTGTTGCACCATGTGCTCAAAAAATTGCGTCACACTGGGAAAATTTGAGTTCTCGTAATTTAGTAAACTAATTAACTGATCTTTAATTCCGCACTGTGTCGTCTTCGACCAATACGCTGATAGAAAAGCATTCTGAAACTCTTCTACCGAATAGCATTGTCTCGCGATCGGTCTCATACGAGTTGCCGGTTCGCCTTCCAAAAAAGTGCAAATAAATTCAAGTTTATGCGTTATGGGCCAAGTCGGTGGAAAAGCAAAGCTAAATTGTTGTGTCCAATCTAGTGGGTGAATCTGTGTTCTGTCATTTCTAAACACTTTAAATTTTCTCACTGATAGAAAATGTTTGTAATCAAAATTATCATCTCTGTATGACGGAACAGGTTCAGGATTGTATGGGAATCTGTTTGACTGTGGCTGTTCTAAGTCCCGTACTCTCTGTAAATTACCCAAATTATATGCGCTGTGTGAGTCTGAAAAATGTTCGTAAAGTGGCGTCTGCTGTGATGTGTTATTGACTGAAATATTTTTTATCTCTGTTACCTCTTGCTGTAAACTTGACAATTTTCTACGCAACGTGTTATTAGACGAATCGATCTCATTAATTGTCTGCTGTAAACTTTGGAATTCAGGTGTTTGGTTAAATGAAACCGGTGAGGTATCGTCTGATTTGTTGTCATTATTATTTTCAATAAGATCAATACGACTGGCCAATTCATCACATTTTTCAGTCAGTATTTTTGCCTGATCATTGTTTTTACTGTCAGAAGCATTAATCTGTTTTTGTAATCTACGTGTGGTTTCGTTCAATGTTTAACGTCAGCTTTCACGACATCGTAATCCTGTGTTAGTTCTAATTGTTCGAATCTGTCTGTCACTGTTTGAATATCTCGCTGTGTGTGTATCTCTTTTTGAATTAAGATCAGAAATTTCATTCCGTAATTCTATGTTCAACTGTTTGATGGTATTAATTTCGTTGGACACTGTAGCAATATTGTTGTCCATGTATGTTTTTGCCTTCTCGAACAATTTGCGTTTGTCTTCTTGTCTCTGTGCAGTGATTGTTTCCGTGACTTGATGTTTTACTTTATTTTGATCCTGTATAAATTTACGGAAAAGCGTATTACTGTTTTCTATGTGGTGATTAAAACGCTCGTCAATTTGAGTGTTCTGTTGTTCGAATTTCGCGTCAATCTTTTCATCCATTGTGCGCGAAAGTTCTGCTGTCATTGTTTTAAACTCGTCGCGTAATTGTGTAGCCTTTTCAGAGCATAGTTTAGCGACTCCGCTAATTTCGTCTCTAAGTGTTTCTGTTGCAGCTGTTATCTAATTTTTCATTAAAGTGTTGTTTGAGATTTTCGTTATCTTGTTTGTTATCTTCACTAAGGTTGTCTAATTTTTTTACTAAGGTTGTCTTGTTTTTCATTCTGCTGCCTGTTCTGTTCACTAAGTTGTTGTTTGAAATCTTCACTCTGTCGTTTGTTTGATTCAAGAATTTGTAGCAATAATGCCCTAATTGTATCCGACACAAAATTATCATTTCTATTCTCTGTGATGTTTAATGGTGGATCTGGAATTGTCTCGCTTTCTGTAACCATTTGGTTATTCTGAAATTTACAAAAAGGTTTGCCAGTCGAATGTACACTGTCGGTCACTATTTCGGAATTAAATGGATCCGTCGTACTTTCAGTACCCTGTCCATTTTCATTAGAAAAATTTATTTGTACGTTACTTAAATTTTCCAAACCGGGTGCGTTAAGCTGGGCAGCGCTCATTCCACTAGAGCTCCCTGCGTCATCAATTGTCGTCAAATTAACAGAGGACACAATTAAGTTCGCTTGTTCATCATTAAGATGTATGTAATGATATACATCAGTGATTGGAACGCATTGATTGTTAGTGAACGCAGGATTGTCATCATTACATTGCGTGTCACAATTACTATCGGTCACGTTGTTTAAATCGGTAATTTCATTAATAATACCTTGCGATACACTATTCACAGTCTTTCGCGGCATTTTTACAATAGACACAATTATTCACAAATGAAATAAACACAATCCAAATCAACACACAAATACAACAGAGCAACGAATTGACGATGATCTGAGGAAAGAAAGTCACAAAATTAGTAAAAGCGTTGCGCCAAATGCTAATTATATTAAAGCAAATAAGGCAGATTTCTGACTACTTTTCAAAAGATTCTCAACGCAATACGATCCTGGACCGGATGTCGCCAAGTGTAACCTCCCAAGAAAAATAATAGTAGAAATATTTAAATGTTAATGCGAATAAAGCCAAAGTGTAACCTCCCCACAAAAAAATGAAAGTCAATTTAATAAGAAATGAACGAAATCTCAGTGACAATGAAAACGCAAATAGACCGAAATGTCGATCTTTAGGCCCTGATTAAACTCAAATTCTTACCTCAATAAAACTGCATCTGCTCTTATTTTTCGCCATAGCTTGGAGGAAATGCATCGCAAATATATTTTTTTTTTGAATTTAAGGGAATCTTTTCTTTAAGGAAATGCAAGGGAAATATTATTTCAAAAAGTATTGTTTGTCAAAATGGTTGTATTAACAACAAAATTATTATTGGGGGGATTCTTGAACAAATTAATTACACTTAAGATCCATTACATTATCAGATGAGCGCAAAGCTGCTTCATTACCTTATTTAAAAATATACCTTGTCCTGAATCTCGACCAGAGTCATGTCGACGCCCGCCGACTCCTCACACACAACAGCTAACTCGCTACTGTCCCTACCGACTCGCTACATGCAACTGCGCTGTACTCTCGCGCGCTATTACTCTCTCGCAACTGAGCTGACTACATGCTCTCTGGTCAAGGATTGTTATGGCTCACCACCGCTGCATACGCGTTTCACTTTCTACAGAAGCACAACACCAAGTGAGACAATCTGAAGTTCTATTCCCAGAAGTATTAATCAGCGTAGCCAAGACACTGAAATGTCATAGTAATATTCCATGTTATCATTTTGGCAGTACATTAGGTACACGAAACAGTGGGACCATTATAGCATCACCATCGTTCATGGTGGTGGACAGCATGTCGTGTCAACACCACGTTCTTGTAAGATACACCAACGTAGAATTAGTGCAAAAACCAAATATAGTGCTCCATGATCAAGAGGATATACAGGACAAACGGATATAGCAGTAATTCTAGATAGTTAGGTCAGAAGGTGAAGGACATTAAGTCACATACTAGTCTTCATTGAGAATTACACTAGTAGTTGGTGGCACTCATTGCCCAGTTATTGAACATTTCTGTACCATGTATGTAGTATTACAGAATAATGTTCATGCGTCGTTTTACAGAGAACATTGGCACTCATGACCTAATTATAAACCATCAAAAGTCATCATTGAAAACAGGAGCTAATAAATGACATAGTATTACATTATAATTTTCATGGATTGTTTTTACAGAGAATATAGGCACTCATTGCCTAATTATAAATCATCAAAAGTCATAATTGAAAACAGGAGCTAATAAATGACATAGTATCACAGAATAATGTTCATAATTAATCTAATTATAGTAATCATTGGCATTCATTGCCCAGTTACAAAGCATTATTTTTTTTGTGCTAGCAATGCACTGCGTTGGGTAATTACTGGAGAATGAAAATATTTGCTTTTGAGTTGTTGCTGCAAATAAAGATGTGAAACGTCGTTCGTCATGAGTCAGCTGTACCAAAATTATGAAACAAGTAGAGTATATGTAATCACATTCATAAATGACATAGGTTTAATGAACAACTGCTTATAGCACATTAATTTCATAAATAATTTCTCCTGCAAAATATACTAAAATTGATTACTAATCTGAAAGAAGAAACGCATATTAAGCTGAAAAGTAGTGAACTTCGAATTAACAGGTAGTGAAATGTGTATAAAAAATGTGTTCCCTAGCTGTACTTTCCAAAACCTTCAGTCATCATACTATGAAATATAACACATACTGTCAAAACGAACTGCAACAAATACTAAAATAACTACATAGCATAAATACATAACTTTCAATATTATCCTCATCTGTAAAGAAAAAACTTCATTATCCATATTATCATAACCCCATTATCATCATCATCTGTAAAGAAAAACTTCATTATCCATATCCTCATCTGCAAAGAAAAACTTCATTAACCATATTATCATATTCTTCATCATTATTCATCACCATTCATCATCTGCAAAAAAGTCACTTCATTACTCATTATATAACTATTCCTTATTTCTAGCATATTTCATCACTAAAACTAAGATGTGTAGTTCTGTTTGACAGCCTGCATCAATCGCCTTGTATTCTGAAAGAAAAAATTAGTTAAGACTGCTATTCTACGATGTGTATAGTGTATTCTTGTTAATACTTGTTAATTCTGATCCATTTACTCTTCCTCATAAGGTTTTTGCATCTTCTTTCGTTCATTCCGAAGGTGAAATTCCCATTTATGTTTAATGTAATTCTTTCACGCGTCATTTCTTTCTGAAATTGATGAACAAAGATTAATGTCTTGCATTTAAATCATGTACTCACTAAATAAAAATTGGTTTATAGTAACATAATTGAGCATACAGCATAGCATGACAGAAAACGTAATATGTGAAAAACATACATAGTGTTCAGAGCCAAAAATGTACCCAGTGTATCACAATGTAGCAGCAAAAAAAAAAGTATAGTAGTCACGATGTTGAGATATCATAAGGCAAAATGTCAAAGTCAACTGGTGTTTCCTATATCTTAACTATTTCATAATGCATACAAACAAAACAGGAAAAAAATCATACATACATAAAAAATGGAAAATGTGCACTGTCTGATGTATAACGACAAGAAAAGCGACCTGCTAACCTTACCTTGCCGGGCACTTGCGAAGAAAAAATTCGATAATCATCAGTAAGTAGTCACATAAATATAATTGCATAAGTGATCATAAAAAATTAGGAAATGGCATTACAGCACGTTTAATCATAAAGTATCTTCATTCAATAAAAGGTTTGATATTCGATATGTGGTGGTTTCCTTTTGTTTTTCTGGTTCTCAAAGTTTCAACGTGTACAACATTGGGGTGAGGAATGCTGCGAATCCGATATGGACCTGCCTATAGAAGTTCAAATTTACTGCACCTACCTTTTTCTCTGTTGGATAAATAGTGTGTACGTACTAATATCTTCTGTCCAATGTGAAAGTCACGGCCTGTACAAACCTGTTTTTGCTGTCTTCTCCGGTGCTCTGCGGCACGTTTGATGTTGTTCAGCGCAATGTCAATTATTTCACGGTGTCATAGTCGACGAGATGTAGGAAAGTTTACTAATTCTTTAATTTTGTTAGGTGGTTCAACATTTTTCAGTATAACAGACGGAGATAGAATAGTTGATTCATTTGGTATGGAATTAATTACATCTTGGAATGAGAGTATGTGTGTGTCCCAATCAATATGTTTTTTATGGAAGTTTATTCTACACAGTTTACCAATTTATTTCATTAATCGTTCACAAGGGTTCGAAGAAGCATGGTACCTGGATATATAGATCGGAGAAATGTTTCTAGCTCGTAACATAAGTGTCCATATAGCAGATCGAAAATGTGATCCATTGTCGGGAATTACTTTCAATACATGCCTTACATGAAATAAAAAATGTCTTACTAATGCTTTCGAAACGGTTTTAGCAGTAGCTTTCCGCAACGGAGTGAAGGTAACAAATTTTGAAGTGAGCTCAACAGCGACAAAGATGTAGCAAAAACCTCTATTAGTTCTGGGAATCGGACCAAAAATGTCTACAGCGCCCATATGTCTCAATTTAACAGGTACAATGGGATGTAATGGAGGAATATGGGAAGTTGTGTCTGACTTAGCTTTCTGGCTGATTTTACATGACCCTAAAACTCGTCGTATACGTTTCTCGATGTTGGTAAAATAACAGTTCTGTCTCAGTATAAGAAAACATTTTCTGGCTCCGTAATGTGCGTAACTTAAATGAGTATACCAGATAAATTTGTTAACAAGTTCATCATGAATGCATAATAACCAATTGTTGCTGTCAGAATGAGAGCGGCGAAACAGAATGTCATTGCGTACAGTGTAATGGTTTCTAATGGTAACATTATTCTTATCTTGACAAAGGTGTTTAAATTCTTTCCATACGTTGTCTTTACTTTGCTCTTGTGCTATGTCCTGTAATGACGATGAAATGAAATTTTCAAATGCAACTTGTTGAATGTACATGACGCTGAAATTTGCTTTGCAGAAGTTGATTGCGATGTCTTGCTGATTGTTGCTGAGAGAACGGGATAGTGCGTCTGCTACAACATTTTGTGTGCCAGGAATATGAACAATTGTAAAATTAAATTCTTTCAAATAAAGTTTCCATCTGCTTAGTCTGTCGTGTGTAAATTTTGTCGAAAGTAAAAATTGTATCGCTCGGTGGTCTGTGCAAACGGTGGTATGTCTTCCATAAAGGAAATGCCGAAATCTCGTAAATGCCAAAACAACACATAATGTTACCAGTTCTGTAACGGAATAATTTCGTTCAGCAGGTGACAGAATGCGACTTACAAATGCGATGTTTTTAATTACTGTAGAGCCATCTTCTTCAATTTCCTGAAAAATATGTACGCCTAAAGCGGTGTTAGAACTGTCGGTGGCAATGGAAAAATTTCTAGTAAGATCTGGGTGCGATAAAAGTGGTGCATTCAACAAAGCATGTTTCAGGTTTATAAATTCAGAATTTGCTTGCTTATCCCAGGACCAAATAGTGTTTTATCCTGTCAATTGGTATAATCTAGGGGTGTCCAAAGCAGAGTAATGAATAAATTTACGAAAAAAGTTAATTAAACCCAAAAAGCTGCGTAGTTGTTTTTTCGTCGTAGGAACAGTAATGTCACGTAAAGCTTGAAGTTTTTCTGGGTCAGGCGCAATGCCTTCTGCTGAAATTACATGTCCAAGAAATTTTATAGAAGTTTTGCCAAAGTGTGATTCACTGAAATTAACTGTGAGTCCTTGAGCACGAAAAGTTTCCAACAGTTGTTCAGAATCAGATTGTGTTCAGACCAATTAGCTTTTGCAATAAGAATGTCGTCTACGTACGTTGTGATTTTGTCTTTAAGTTCTGTCAGAAGTATTGTATTCAAACCGCGAATAACAGCTGCTGAAGAAATTATTAAACCGAATGGTATTTTACAAAATTGATAACAGTCACCAAAACAAAGAAAAGCTGTGTACTTTGTGCAGTTCGGATGCAGCTGAATTTGCCAAAATCCCGATTTCAGATCTAATGTAGAATAAATAGCAGTACCGTGAAATTTCTGTAGTAGTTCTTCTAGTGTCTGTGGGCGATTTGTTTCATTAATAATAATGTCATTGATGTGACGCGAATCAAGTACGAGGCGAAGTGAGCCATCCTTTTTCTTAACTATATGGAGCGGGTTTATGTACGGACTAACTGCCGGTTCAATAATTCCTTGGTCAAGCATAGCTTGCAATTCTTTCTTAACTTGTTCTCAATGGATATATGGAGTGGGATAATGCTTGGCTTTAAATGTGTCGTGCTGTTTCACTTGAAATTCATACATAAAACCGGACATAGTACCAGGAATGTTGTCAAAAACTGGAGCTTGCTGTAAAATAATTTTTTGTAGTTGCGAGCGTTCGTCGTCTGTATTTGCACTGCTCTGTTTAACTTTATCAGAAATCGTCTGTATTACGTCATAGTCGGCTTCGTCTGGAGTATTATATTTGTGTACGTACCTATCTGTGAACAATGTGGAATTACAGTCTATGTTACGTGATGCGGAAATGACCTCTGTGCGATTAATTGTTTGTTCTTCCGCAGATAGTGAGTGCTGAAATTCTAAGGCCAGTTGTACATTTTCATCCTTTAACATTGAATAGGAATTTTGAAAATCAATAACTGCGTCGTGTTGTACCAGAAAATTCGTACCTAAAATAACGTCTGTTGTCAATAAGGGAACAATCCAAAAATTTTAGTGAAATGTGTGACCTGCAATACAAAATGATAAATGTGTCTGTAATTTTACATCTACTCCTTTACTCGATACTGCTCCTTTTACTTTCGTTTTGCCTAATGGTAATGTAGGATAGTTATTCTCTTTGTTACACTCGTTGAAAGTTTCTTCATTTATAACTGACATAGGTGGTCCAGAATCGATTACTGCCGAAAATTTCGATGATCCAGTTTTAATTTCGATGACAGGGTGTGAAACGGTATTTTGAACAACTGGTCTTTCCTGCAAAAGAGTGTCTCTGATGTCGTCAAAAATAATAACATTTTCGTGAACAACATTCTGCGTGTCTAAAGTAGTGCTTGTGTTACTGGAAGATGCGACCTGTATAGTATCTAGTCAAATTCTATCTGTCGTGTTATTATTATCAGGAGGATTCTGTGGCATTTCGACTATTTGAACTGTTCTGTTATTTCTTCCAGACGTATTACGCTCTGGATGATATCTACTGTCTGGTTCATTCATGAGAATATGTTCTTGCGGATGATTTTGTTGCTGGTAAGACCGACTGTTATTAAACGTATGTTGATAATAGTGCTCATTGTTTTTACGTCTGTCGTGATACTCATTTCTATACGGTGCATTGCGATAGGAATTGAAATACTGTGTTTTCTGTACGTAGTTATTTCCTTGCTGCCGTGCGTTACTATTTGTTGGAGCTGAAACTATACGTGCACGCGGTGAAACATTAAAGTTTGGTTGACCTTGTAGACTGCATTCTTGGTTAGGTATGCTAACCGGTTGACTTTCATGCTGTTGCGGTGGAAAACGTCTAAAGTTACCAACATGTGCTTCCTGTTGCTGATAATTTTGACGATTTTGATAGTTAGAATTTTGTCTGTAATTAAAGTTCTGGTGGTTGTCGTTCCTAAAGCGTCTATTACCTTTGCTATTGAAATTGCGTGGCTGATCATAATTACTGTAAGTTTGTTGGCCTTGGTTATTATATGAAAAATTTTTGTTTACAAAGGAATAATCCGACTGCTGTACTTCCAAAAGCTGTAACAGATCTCTGAATGCCGAAACATTTTCCTTCTGCTGATCCGTTAAAAGTGACACTCTTAATGACCGTGGTAATTGAGAAATGCATAATTGTATAAGTGCCGATTCACTGTATGGTTCACTTAAATACTGGTTTTGTTGGACCTTGTGCTCAAAAAATTGCGTGACACTGGGAGAATTTGAGTTCTCATAATTCGGTAAACTAATTAGTTGATCCTTAATTCCGCGCTGTGTCGACTTCGACCAATACGCTGACAGAAAAGCATTCTAAAATTCTTCTACCGAGTAGCATTGTCTCGCGATCGGTCTCATACGAGTTGCCGGTTCGCCTTCCAAGAAACTACAAATAAATTCAAGTTTATATGTTACAGGCCAAGTCGGTGGAAAAGCAAAGCTGAATTGTTGTATCCAATCCAGGGGGTGAATCTGTGTTCCGTCATTTTTAAATACTTTAAATTTTATCACAGATAGAAAATGTTTGTAATCAAAATTATCGTCTCTGTATGACGGAACAGGCTCAGGATTGTATTAGAATCTGTTTGACTGGTACTGTTCGGAATGTAACTCACCTACTTTCGGTAGATTCTCTAAATTATACTGGCTGTATGAGTGTGAGAAATGTTCGGAATTCGCCGTATGCTGTGACGTGTTATCAACTGAAATATTTTTTATCTCTGTTGCCTCTTGCTGTAAACTTGACAATTTTCTACGTAATGTATTATTAGACGAATCGATCTCATTGATTGTCTGCTGTAAATTTTGGAATTGAGGTGCTTGGTTAAACAAAATCGGTGCAGTATCGTCTGATTTGCTGTCATTATTACTTTCGATAACATCAATACGACTGGCCAATTCGTCATATTTTTCAGTCAGTATTTTTACCTGATCATCGTTTTTAGTGTCAGAAGCATTAATTTGTTTTTGTATTTTACGTGTGGTTTCGCTCAATTTTTTAACGTCTGCTTTAATGACATCGGAATACTGTGTTAGTTCTAATTGTTCGAGTCTGTCTGTCACTGTTTGTCTGAAAGTCTGCTGTGTGTGTGTCTGTTTTCGATTTAAGATCGGAAATTTCATCACGTAATTCTGTGTTCAACTGTTTGACGGTATTAATTTCGTCGGACACTGTAGCAATATTGTTGTCTACGTATGTTTTTGCTTTCGCAAACAATTTACGTTTATCTTCCTGCCTCTGTGCGGTGATTGTTTCCATGACATGTCGCTTTACTTTATTCTGATCCTGTATAAATTTACGGAAACGCGTATCACTGTTTTGCAGGTGATGATTAAAACGTTCGTCTATTTGAGTGTTTTGTTGGTCGAATTTGGCGTCTATCTTGGCGTCCATTGTGCGCGAAAGTTCTGCTGTCATTAATTTAAACTCGTCGCGTAATTGTGTTGCTATTTCAGAGCATTGTTTACCGACTGCACTAATTTCGTCTCTAAGTGATTCTGTTGCAGCTGTTTGCATATCCCTTAATTCTTGAGCAACAGATCTAATTTCTTCACTACTTCTCCTACAACAAGCCTTAATTTCCTCACGTAATTGTTCTTTAGTATCATGACATTGCGCGGCAACGGCTGTAATCTGTTGACTAAGCTGTCTGGAATTGTAGTCTAATTCTTCATTCAACTGTTTGGAATTGTTGTCTAGTTTTTCATTAAGGTTGTCTTGATTTTCATTAAGTTGTTTGATCTGTTCACTAAGTTGTTTATGATTGTTGTCTTGTCTCTCATTCTGTTGTTTGAAATTTTCATTAAGTTGTAGTTTGAAATCTTCACTAAGTTGTAGCAATATTGCCATAATTTTATCCAAGCCATTATTACCTACTCTATTCTCTGTGCTGTTTAATGGTGAATCTGCAATTGTCACGCTTTCTGTAACCATTTGGTTATTCTGTGATTCACAAAAAGGTTTGCAAATCGGATGTGCACTGTTAATCACCACCTCGGAATCAAATAAATCTGTCCTACTTTGAGTATCCTGTTCATTTTCATTAGAAAAATTTGTCTGTTCGTCACGTGAATTTTGCAAACCGGTTGTGTTAAGCTGCGCAGCGCTCATTGCTACACAACGCCCCGCGTCATCAATTGTCGTTAAATTAACAGAGGACACAATTAAATTTGTCTGTTCATCACTGGGATCAAAATCATTATTAGTGGTCGGTACGTACTGATTGTCAGTAAACGGAGGGTTGTCATCATTACACTGCGAGTCACAAGTACTATCGTTCAAGTTGTTTAAGTCGACTATTTCCCTCATTATACCTCGCGATGTACTATTAACAGTTTTTCGCGACATTTTTACACAAATCAGAATTATTCACAAATGAAATAAGCACAATGCAAATTCCAACAAACACAAATACAACAAAGAGCAACGAATTGCCGATGATCTGTGGAGTAAAGTGACAAAATTAGTAAACGCGTTGCGCCAAATCCTAATTATATTTAAGTAAATAAGAGCAGATATACGACTATTTATCAGAAGATTCACAAAGAAATTCCTGGCCGGATGTCGCCAAGTGTAACCTCCCAGCAAAAAATTTAAAAAATAATAATAATAAATGGAAATGGAAATGGAGCCAAGTAAAACCTCCCCGCAGAAATAGTAAAAAGTCAATGATAATGAAAATGTGCCTGAATGTTCACTTCTCTACAAAATTAAAGAATGAAGATTTAACATTAAACCCACCATAATATTAATTAAATAATGAACCATGAACTGAATGTAACATCTGCACAGAAATAATTAAACCTGATAAATTTTATAAGGGCAGCAGCGCTGACCGTCGGCCCTGTATTCAGAATAAAAAAGGCAAAAAATTGTTACCTCAATAAAAACAACTGCATCTATATCTGCTCTTAATTGTAGATTCTACTACACAGCTTCGTGCAATGCTGGCTTATATTTAATTTTGATTCTTGGAGGAAATGCATAGGAAATATTCTTTAAATTGCAATGAATGTTTTTCTTTAAAAGAGTTACTTTATAGAAAATTATTATTGGGGCATTTTTTCGAACAAATTAACATACATTATTAGATTTGCGCAATGCTGCTTCATTACCTTCTATAACAATATACATCGTCCCGAACCGTGACCAGAGTCGCGAGAAGAGCACGCCGCCGACGCATGCCGACGCCCGCTCAGTACAATCGTCCACTCGCTACAACTGTCGACTGACTACTACCTCTCCCGACTCGCTACATATAACAACTGTTACCGCCGACTCGCTACGTGCTACTGTTCCTGCCGGCTCACTACACGCTACTACTGTCGTCTCGCGCGGTCAAGCGCCGACTAGCAACGATAAACAACTCTCTGGTCAGAGATTCTGTCATGCCTCGCCATTGCTGGTAATGAATACATACGTGTTTCGGTGTCATCACCGGTATCCAAGTTCGGAAATATGCCATATTTCGGCATTTACGAAAAAGTAGTCACTTAAATATTGATATTAGAAATTCAAATAAAATTTAGTTCTGTAATGATGAAGTGCAGATGATTTCATATTATGCATAACTGTAATGGTGTTAAGCAGAAAAGACAAGATAGATGTCTGAAGAGCAAAACAAATGATTAGAATGATTAATACGCCATCTTATCGTGGCTCAGCGCAAAGGCAGACATATTTGACAACTTGAGTATTAACTTTATAATGGAAAGTAACGCAATTATTTGAAAAATATCAAAACATAAGCTATTGAGCACCGGCTGAAGGCCGTGAAACATGCAAAGAAAGTTGATGTCCCTACCTTTTGTGCACATGTGTCGTACAGCATCGTAATTGGGAGAGACCAGAATTTTTGGACTTTTTCGTTTCTTGCAACCCATCCCATTTTCCATCAATGATCCGGTTCTTGACAATTACAATAGCTTCTTTCTCCTTTTTCCGCTCTCAGAAAATTGTCACGACGCATAAAACAAAGCACAGAATAACACAATACAAATGATTTCATATCATCGCATGTTGGGGGACAGAATGACGCCTTACTAACCGTTACATTGATGTTAAACATAATATTCGCAGATTGGATACAGCATAGCAAAATCCATAATCTTATTAAGTGAACAGATTATGGGTGCTATCAAGATATTATTTGAAGCGTATTCGAGCGCAACTGACTGCGAGAAAGCAGCATTACAGCTGACGTTCTCTCTATTCCTTGAAGTAAGAGAGCTTTGGTTCGGTGTTTATTGCTGTGAAAAGATATAGTCTAGCTTCTGATCTAAATGAGTATGGACGAATGTATCACGGCTTAACAGAGAAGACGTTGCGAGACCGCCATCTTTACTTGAAAGGCGTTTCTGATTTTGTGAGAGAATAATAAGCCAATAAAAAAATTCTAGACAGTACAAACAAGGTGTGTATTGCATAAATTATTCAACTTATGGTTTCAAATTTTCAAACATTTGTGCATGCCTACGAGACATTTCTTTGGACTGAGGGAGCTCGAACCTGCAAACTCTACATCATAATTAATTTAAAGACTTTTGACCAAACGCACTTCGACGAACAGGCTTCCATAGCAAGGAGAATTGGACCGTAGTTAATGTAGACTAAGATTACTACAGATTCAGCACGCAGTTCGACGACCGGCGGAGACATCGAGTACAGTCAGCGTGCAGCAGCCGATCCGTAGCCTACCATACACAATCCCCTGAACATAAACGTCGTGTAGTGAGATCTATTTGGTTATTTATTCATTTCAAAGATCTAAACTCTTTTCTTCGAGAGACTGAGTACTAAATAAATTCCTTGGATCAGAAACAGTAATAATAATAAAATCAAAGCAGTAATGAAATGAATAATAAAAATAATAATAACCAAAGCAGTTCATCGAGGTTACTTTTTGCCTCTGAAAGGAAATTTTTAACACAGATCTGCATACAATAACTGTTCAAGGAGAAATAATGACTCGTCTCATGAATCATTACGTCTCAGTAAAATTATAACAATTTACCTTTCATGTGAGTGGGAGTTACATTGCGCGCGTATTCTCGTTCTCATAACAAGGTAACAGACCAAAGACGACTCTAACATTATCCGACACCTCAGAAGAAGAAAAATAGTAGACGAACGAGATTAGTCCAGCGCTTACATTCATCTTGTAGATATGAGGTTTTAATGATCGATGCATTAAAAAAAACGCGTAAATTCAGAGTAAGTACATTGTTTACTTATTGTATGAACAATTCATAGGAGCTAATTCTGGTGGACAAGATGTAATAGTCCTGTGGGACGAGCGAGCGAATTGCACAAATTCGTACACATGGCTGTCTCTAGCCATCACTGTAGAACAGTCTGTTTACCGCCAGGAGCGACAATTGGAATCGATTAATCCCCGTCGCAAACATTCGATCATTTCGGCATTCTTTAATCATAATCGTTGATAGCATTCTGTTACCTCTTGTTGGCACTGTCATTGTCGTTCCGGTATTTTGTTCAGTTTTTCGTCCATGTTTATGAATAGGCATTTACTGACGAGTGAATTCTGTTTCTTGTTCAAAATACGGAAACGCTCAATGGTACGGGAATGGAAGAAATCATGTGACTAGATAAAAGGTGATCCTGAAGTTAAATTCAATGGGATGTACAGTGTCTGCAGGGGTGATTCACATGCTGAAACTATTATAAGAAACTCAAAAAAAATTAATGAACGATTACAAATATTTCTGGCGAAAAGAATACGCCATCTAGTGACACAATCTGCTTAAAAAGCAAGTGATTATGTCCCCAAAGAATTAAAAAATTGTACCTGTCCTATCCGTTCAAGTCATCACAATATTAATCGAAAGATGGATGCGAACTAGCGGGACGAGAAAGACAGACCCTGCATAAATTTAAATAAGAAATAAATTCTCACTTTTTTAAAACTTAAATTCACAGTTTATTACCGCTTCTTAAGTTTTTAAAACGAAGAAACCGATGTATTCATACATAAGGGAAATAGATTCGTATTTAAGTAAATAAATAGATAAATTTTGTGATTACCTCATTAACAGAATACTTTTTATTCACCTCTTCTTGAAATAAAATACGTTTCTTGGCTCGAAAAATTTTGGTAGCCCTAGTCATGATTCATCAATAACCGAAAAGGCTGAAAATATGTAAAAGGGAAAAAAGTCCAACCCATAGAGTGAACGAAGAGTATTCATATACCAGACGTGATCGGAAAGACCAGTTATTCGTTGTTCCATTCGACTTCAAAAATAGAATGTGCAATAACAAAACCGACTGACCAATGAGCTGTTAAAACCTCTCACGTGTCTTATATCTAGTCTCAACAATGCGGGTGGTATCCCAATGTTTAGCGGCGCGGGAAATTTTATTATTTCCAAAACTAGCCAATGATATTGCCTCCAAAGCTTGTTCGCACACATTGATATTCGGTCGAGCTGTGAGATCAGCTAACTTACAAAGTTCATCGAACGTAGAGTTTTAACTACTTCCTGAATTTAATATTGGTTAAGTTTAGCACAGGTCCATAACATCGCAGGTCCACTAAAGAAGATCAAAGATGAGAAAATAAAACATTTATTCAGATTTTCTGTAAGCCTAACAAAAACAATTTTCATTTATTATCTTAACCACAGAATGAAGCAGAACAGCATTTTGGACAAAGATAAGCAATTGATATTTAAAGGTATTTTCTACGGTATGTGTTTCTGCTTTCGACTATCACTAACTGGGTCCGACTTCTGTTTACACTCTGAACTCAATGTTAATGCACTGTGCAACTCTGTGCTACTTTTATGCGCATATTTGTTGTAATTAGCAGCACTAGTGTCTTTTATCTTGTTGCAAAAACGAATATATGGCGTCTTTTTTTTAAGTTTATGAAATATCTTGATTTGTTTTGAATTTCTGTTAGGAGTGACTTCTGTCTAACGTTTCTTTATATACGTCTGGTCCACCTCCATAGCTGAATGGACCACATGTCTGACTGCCTTGCAGTGGACCGGGTTCGATTACCGGCCCGATGGGCGATTTTCTCCGTTTGGGGACTGGATGTCGTGTTGTCCTCATTACCGTTTCATCATCTTCGATACGTAACTATTCCAGCGTGGTGTCAACTGAAAAGACTCGCAACTTGGCGGTCGAACTTCCCCAGGTGGGGACACCCTGTAATCAATGCCACACGATCATTTCCTTTCATTACATACATCTGACATCACTGAACTCACTCTAGTTGTGAACTTACCATATTATCGGACTTCGCGTTCTTTTCATAGTGAAATAAACGTAGTACTGTAGGGAAGCAGCCTACTCATGCTGTAGTAAATTCACATCAGTTTCCATTGTGTGCCAGCCAGTCTGCTGTACCTAGCTCTGACGTCATAAATGTAGCGCAATACCTTAAAAATCAAGCAAATGACCTAAAACTTTTCTAGCATGTCAGGAATAATACTAAATTAATGTGTGTTGAATATCAGTTCGATAACTTCAGCCATTTTTGAAATTTGGACGTTTTTCTAAAAAAATCATTGGCGCAACAGAAAAGGGCTAGAGACTTCAAAATTTATATTTAGATTCATCTTTAATAATGATTTAATAAAAACAGTACTTTGGATTTCACAGATTAAGACTTTAGTGGAAATTCATGATTTTCTGGTTTTCGTCTCAAAACTGAAGGAAGCAAGATAGATTAAGTAGGCTGATAAATAAGGCTAGGATGTTTAGATTTAAATAGGTTGGAGGTCTGCTATGACTGTGAAGATGTGAAAAGTTTCTTTTGAATACCTATAAAATTATAGCGATAACAAATCTCAAAAGGGGCAGTTCAGAGCTCATCTACTGCGTGCAGTGTAATTTAATTAATTCTCTCGCTCAAAATATTTAACTTAGCCACGTCAAAATTTTATTATCAATACTTACCTGCGTGCTGAATGCACGTTTAAATTAAAATCTTCATCGGCCATCAGCAAAAGAAGCTATAAATTATTATGTAACTTGAAGTGGTGCGTTACTCGCCCAGCGGCTAGTCGGGAGAGCCGATTTGATCAGGCGTTCCCTTAGCCGTCCGCGCCGCGGCTATATACACTCCTGGAAATTGAAATAAGAACATCGTGAATTCATTCTCCCAGGAAGGGGAAATTTTATTGACACATTCCTGGGGTCAGATACATCACATGATCACACTGACAGAACCACAGGCACATAGACACAGGCAACAGAGCATGCACAATGTCGGCACTAGTACAGTGTATATCCACCTTTCACAGTAATGCAGGCTGCTATTCTCCCATGGAGACGATCATAGAGATGCTGGATGTAGTCCTGTGGAACGGCTTGCCATGCCATTTCCACCTGGCGCCTCAGTTGGACCAGCATTCGTGCTGGACGTGCAGACCGCGTGAGACGACGCTTCATCCAGTCCCAAACATGCTCAATGGGGGACAGATCCGGGGATCTTGCTAGCCAGGGTAGTTGACTTACACCTTCTAGAGCACGTTGGGTGGCACGCACACGCACACGCACGGCACAGCGGACACACCAGGAACCGCGGTGTTGGCCGTCGAATGGCGCTAGCTGCGCAGCATTTGTGCACCGCCGCCGTCAGTGTCAGCCAGTTTGCCGTGGCATACGGAGCTCCATCGCAGTCTTTAACACTGGTAGCATGCCACGACAGCGTGGACGTGAACCGTATGTGCAGTTGACGGACTTTGAGCGAGGGCGTATAGTGGGCATGCGGGAGGCCGGGTGGACGTACCGCCGAATTGCTCAACACGTGGGGCGTGAGGTCTCCACAGTACATCGATGTTGTCGCCAGTGGTCGGCGGAAGGTGCACGTGCCCGTCGACCTTGGACCGGACCGCAGTGACGCACGGATGCACGCCAAGACCGTAGGATCCTACGCAGTGCCGTAGGGGACCGCACCGCCACTTCCCAGCAAATTAGGGACACTGTTGCTCCTGGGGTATCGGCGAGGACCATTCGCAACCGTCTCCATGAAGCTGGGCTACGGTCCCGCACACCGTTAGGCCGTCTTCCGCTCACGCCCCAACATCGTGCAGCCCGCCTCCAGTGGTGTCGCGACAGGCGTGAATGGAGGGACGCATGGAGACGTGTCGTCTTCAGCGATGAGAGTCGCTTCTGCCTTGGTGCCAATGATGGTCGTATGCGTGTTTGGCGCCGTGCAGGTGAGCGCCACAATCAGGACTGCCTACGACCGAGGCACACAGGGCCAACACCCGGCATCATGGTGTGGGGAGCGATCTCCTACACTGGCCGTACACCACTGGTCATCGTCGAGGGGACACTGAATAGTGCACGGTACATCCAAACCGTCATCGAACCCATCGTTCTACCATTCCTAGACCGGCAAGGGAACTTGCTGTTCCAACAGGACAATGCACGTCCGCATGTATCCCATGCCACCCAACGTGCTCTAGAAGGTGTAAGTCAACTACCCTGGCCAGCAAGATCTCCGGATCTGTCCCCCATTGAGCATGTTTGGGACTGGATGAAGCGTCGTCTCACGCGGTCTGCACGTCCAGCATGAACGCTGGTCCAGCTGAGGCGCCAGGTGGAAATGGCATGGCAAGCCGTTCCACAGGACTACATCCAGCATCTCTACGATCGTCTCCATGGGAGAATAGCAGCCTGCATTACTGCGAAAGGTGGATATACACTGTACTAGTGCCGACATTGTGCATGCTCTGTTGCCTGTGTCTATTTGCCTGTGGTTCTGTCAGTGTGATCATGTGATGTATCTGACCCCTGGAATGTGTCAATAAAGTTTCCCCTTCCTGGGACAATGAATTCACGGTGTTCTTATTTCAATTTCCAGGAGTGTATTTTAATTATCACAAGTATACTCGCCGCCCCACAGTACGTCTCATAAAATTCCTTTAGTTTCTCATACTTAAATATTCTTTGCTGTAGACATTGTTTGACGATGATTGAAAACTATTGGAACTGTCGTAGGAAAATTTTCTGTGCGATATAGTTTAGGGGCTCTAGTTAATGGTTTCGCTGGCTAGGGGGGAATCGGAGGGGAATGTAGTGAAGTGGGCCGGCCGGAGTGGCCGAGCGGTTCAATGCGCTACAGTCTGGAGCCGCGCGACCGCTACGGCCGCAGGTTCGAATCCTGCCTCGGGCATAGATGTGTGTGATGTCCTTAGGTTAATTAGGTTTAAGTAGCTCTAAGTTCTAGGGGACTGATGACCTCAGAAGTGAAGTCCCATAGTGCTCAGAGCCATTTGAACCAACTCTGGAGTGGTCCCTTAGGCGATTTCCTGCAACTGCAAAATATGCACCAGGAATAAGTTAATAGAGGAGCAGGAAAGATGATCTGTGCCCTTCCTACCTTTGGATCAAGGTTGGAGAGTGCTAGTGAAGAAAACAGGCAGTGGTGAGGCGTGTGATTGGGAACTGGAAACTGGTAAGAAGACTAACAAGAGGTGAACTCGGTCTGACAGTTTAGTTGTGTCTATCCGCAACAGGTTCCAGTTGCCGTAGTTGAGTTGAGAGGAGCCTCAATCTGATAAAGGCGTAGGAAATGCGCAGAGGAGCCTGCCCGATAGTAGGAAGGATAGGAAGAGCACAAATTTTAGGAAGAAGAGAGTACACCTGTAATGTATCGGCAATGGCAGAGGAGTAGACCCTCTATTACAGGAGACGTTATGGGAGGAGTACCACGTCACCAGAATTTTCAAGCTGTGTGCTGGATTCAGGCACGTCCGAGGACGTACGGCCTTTGTGTAAGAATTTCACATAAGATGATCAACTAGTGTTAGTGGGTGGGTTAGGAAATATGTTAGGCAGGAACATGGTGACGTGGGGTACGGCAGCTTCCCTAACTGACGGCACCACTGTGTGGCAGAAGTGTTCTGACGGTACCTTTAGCCTCGTCTTGGAAGTGGAGGTGCTCCGCGAGTGAACAGGGATCTGGATATGGTGCAGATGACTGCTGACCAAGCACACACTAGACTGGTGCTAGTGGGAACCATCGAGAATTGGGGTAACACCAGGCATGACACGCACGCCAACGGGACTTCATACACCTATTCTCATGAGCGGGAGATTGAAGGTTTCTATAGGATGAAAAATGGCAACAGCTCTCTTAAAAACATTTCAACCCACTTATAGATTTATTGATCGTGTGCACGGGAAATATACTGTACCGCAATGGTGTGGACAAAGACCGCGGAAATTAGTTTCCAACGAAATATGTAGTCCGTTAAAAAATAAGGTACACCAGCTGAATTAGACTTCTCGGACATCACGGTCAAATGCGTGCCCTGGTGTGAAGATGGTGCAAGCTGCTACTACAGAACTAACATGTACGGCGTGGGGTCATATGTTTAGAAGCTAGACAAGATCTGATCATAATTAGAGTAGATAAAAATTCTGAATTGACACCATTTGAAATAACAGAGGTAGACGTCTGTAAAAATTTGGTCATTCTGTGACTGCACCTCTCACCTAGAGGTAATGTGGACACTTCCACTTCACTGATGTCCGAGATACTGTCTCAGCCCCCAAAACTAACATAATAACATAAAGCAACATGAATATTAATACAGGTGGTGAGGGAGAACGGTAAAAACTTCCTGAACATTCTGAGCACCTCTGGTACGACACAAATGGTAAACACTGCTAAGCGGTTGGCTAAACGTCCACCATCAATTTTAGAGACAGTGTGCTTTCATATATTGACAAGGAGAACTTTAATATTTATAAGGTGTGTGTGTGTGTGTGTGTGTATGTGTGTGTGAAGTCCTGAGGGACCAATCTGTTGAGATCATTGGTCCCTAGACTTACACACTACTTAAAGTAACCTATGCTGAGAACAACGCAGACACCAATGCCTGAGGGAGGACTCGAACCTCCGGCGGGACGGGCCCTGCACTTCATGACAGGGCGCCTGAAACCCTGTGGTCACTCCGCGCGGCTATAAGAGGTCTTGGCCTTTCGGAACATTACTGTCACATTATATAGCTTAAAACAGGCTTGGTTAAGCCTGCGTGACTACAGGTGTTAAAAAGGAAAAACCCTGAACGTAAAACTCATTCTTTTTCTAGGGCACGGGAAAATTTCATTCTGGAACCGCGAGACCGCTACAGTCGCATGTTCGAATCCTGCCTCGGGCATGGATGTGAGTGATGTCCTTAGGTTAGTTAGGTTTAAGTAGTTCTAAGTTCTAGGGGACTGATGACCTCAGCTGTTAAGTCCCATAGTGCTCAGAGCCATTTGAACCATTCACATAAGGTGGCGCCGGTGGCGACACCTACAACGTACTGACATGAGGAAAGTTTCCAACCTATTTCTCATACACAAACAGCAGTTGACCGGCGTTGTCTTGTGAAACGTTGTTGTGATTCCTCGTGTAAGGAGGAGAAATGCGTACCATCACGTTTCAGACTTTGATAAAGGTCGGATTGTAGCCTATCGAGATTGCGGTTAATCGTATCGCGACACTACTGCTCGCGTTGGTAGAGATCCAATGACTGTTAGCAGACTATGGAATCGGTGGGTTCAGGAGGGTAATACGAAACGCCGTGCTGTATCCCAACGGCCTCGTATCACTAGCTGTGGAGATGACAGGCATCTTATCCGCATGGCTGTAACGGTTCGGGCAGCCACGTCTCAATACTTGAGTCAACAGATGGGGACGTTTCCAAGACAACAAGCATCTGCACCAAGAGTTCGACGACGTTTGCAGCAGCATGGACTATCCACTCGGATACCATCGCTGCGGTTACCCTTGACGCTGCATCACAGACAGGAGCGCCTGCGATGGTGTACTCAACGACAAACCTGGGTGCACGAATGGCAGAACGTCATTTTTTCGGATTAATGCAGGTTCTGTTTACAGCATCATGATAGTCGCATCCGTGTTTGACGACATCGCGGTGAACGCACATTGGAAGCTTGTATTCGTCATTGCCATACTGGGGTATTACCCGGCATGATGGTATGGGTTGCCATTGGTAACACGTCTTGGTCACCTCTTGCTCGCATTGACGGCACGATGAACAGTGGACGTTACATTTCAGATGTGTTACGACTCGTGGCTCTACCCTTCATTCGATCCCTGCGAAACCCTACATTTCAGCAGCATAATGAATGACCGCATGTTGCAGGACTTGTACGGAACTTTCTGGATACAGAAAATGCTCGACTGTTGCCCTGGCCAGCACATTCTCCAGATCTCTCACCAATTGAAAACGTCTGGTCAATGGTGGCCAAACAAGTGGCTCGTCACAATACGCCAGTCACTACTCTTGATGAACCGTGGTATCGTGTTTAAGCTGCATGGGCAGCTGTACCTGTACACGCCGTTTAAGCTCTGTTTGACTCAATGCCCAGGCATATCAAGGCCGTTATTACGACCAGAGGTGGTTTTTCTGCGTACTGATTTCTCAGGAACTATGCACCCAAATTGCGCGAAAATATAGTCACATGTCAGCTGTAGTATAACATATTTTTCCAATGAATACCCGTTTATCATCTGCATTTCTTCTTTTTGTAGCAATTTTAATGGCCAGTAGTGTAAGTCCAAGCAGACCAATTTCTTAGTTCCTTATAAGAGCACTGCACTAAGCGACAGTTTCCAGATTACTATCACATGTACAGGGTGACTCAAAGAACGGGAAATTTTGGAATTAAGATTAATGGATGAGCACAGTTTACACATATTTATTTATGTCAATATACGAGGGTTGAAACTTAAATAGTGGCAACTATTTATTCACAAGCGATACAAAAGTGTTACATGTTGCACCTGTTACTGTCCTTGAAAGTAGTCGCCAGCGTCGTGTAGAACTTGTTGCCAGCGATGTGGAAGGCGTAGTAGTACGCTAGCAGAGCGTATTCTGTTGATGGAGCGAATGGAGCGGTCTACTTCCTGTCGAATCTTTGGAACAGACCTGAAGCGAGTGCCACAAAGTGGTTCCTTCATCTTCGAAATCAAATCAAAGTCACAAGGACAAGTCTGGGGAGTATGGTGGATGATACAGTTCTTCCCAGTCCCATAGACTGAACAGAGCAGCTGTATGCGCCCGCGCATTGTCGTGCAAAATGATGGGAGGGGTTGCGCAGAAATTGTCGCCGCTCCTAAAACGAACAGTAATACGACTTTTTTTTTGTCGTCGTCCTGGTTACTTACCACAAAGCTCTAGCATGTCACAACTTCAACGATATGGAGACAGATTCTTAGAATGGCACTGACATTATTACAGGCTGAAACTTGTATATTTTCCTTTGTCAGCGACAAGTATTGGGTTCACGGTAAACACGTCTTGCGGTGATGGCTGCTAGCCGTTTATCGTAAATAAACACCAGTCATGGTATGCGTATCAACCAGTTCATATTTCGCTACTGAAACGGTAGCTACACCGACTCTTACATAAATCGCCGGCACGGTACCTCACCGTGTTCGGTGAAAGGGTTAATCGCCCTCTGTAACAAAACTCTGAGTAAATGGATCAACGATGAACCTGAATGGGTGTCACAGGACGCCCGACCCGAATAAATGGAACGAACAATAACGAACAAAATGATACAAAAAAAATACAGTTATTACCTCGCTTTCTGGATCGAAACTGTGATTTCCGAATTCTGCTATGGTTTCGGTGGATATGCAAAATGATACTCCCTTGTTTCATTCGGAGTGTTTCGGGCTCACATTACTTGGAGTCGTAATATTTACTCTCCACCTTGTTTTCGGCATCGACTTCATATCTATAGTCTTTTCTCTTTACGTTATGTAGTTGTTTTATCAAACTGCAATGTAGGAAGAATAATACTCAGGCGTAGACACCGTTGCTGTCATTCTGATCACTCCCAACATCAGGATGGTTTACAGGACTGCTATGTATCTCGAATGACCGCAGTTTAGTCAGTAGTCGCTAGCATATTAACTACATCTCGATATCTGTATGTAACAAATTTAATCTTCTGTGTCCGAAAATTGTGTGTTGTTTCAGTATAATATACTCTCGATAACAAATCATTATATCGAAATGCTGGAACGTGATTCTCTCATCAGCCGCATTTTCCGGCTGTTTCAAATTTTATCGCAGCTATCGGTCGCGTACAGCGTATTAATCTGTGGCTGCATGTGTTCCACGGATATTATTCATCCACAAACACAATGTGGCTTCGACGCGGCTGACGTATGAAATATTAAAATAACCTGATCCTGCAAAACATTTGCTCGACCAGCAGTAAAATGATGTACATTGTGCTTTCCCCAGTTATTGGTTGGTTGCTATCAAACTACACACTATAAAATGTAATAATCTAAAGAGGTGATTGAATAGTATGAGAAACAAATATGTTTAGTGGCTTGAAAGTGCAATAATAGGGGACAATCCTGCGTTTCAGGAAAAATCAAGTGGTCCGCCTAACACTGAATGAATCAGGATAGTTTGACATCAATTTTTGCAGATCTACAGGGGCAGACATGCAGAACTAGTAGCTCAAATAACTTTCCTATATATCTGTTTACATGTATGCTTTTTATATGTATGCTAGAATGGTTAATTATGAAAACATATACTTGATTTGACAGCATGTTAGCATCTTTGTAGTTCTTCCTTAACAGCTTGTTTTTGAATCTTGGGAATGAAATACATCACTGGTTCTGCGTATAAGAAATCCAAAAGTTCGTTAGTAGGTTCCTGGATATATGTGGCAGTAGATGTCTATGCGCAGGTCATGTAATTCGCGTAAATAACGGGTAGCTGTTCTGTGTAGGCGCTGATGGACCTTCATTACCAAACTGACGATTCTTTTTTGCCTCTGAATGTGTCCTCTCAACTACTATTTAATCACTCCCTATGGTTTATGATGGATCGTCGGGCACTGTTAACACTTTCACGATTAAAGTTTATTTTGCATATATTTGAAAAGTAAAATGTCAAAAACTGTCTTCATTTGCGATAAATAATACAGTTACAATCCCAAAAAAAAAAATTTCACTCGGCGGTTTCGATAATAGTGAAGTGAGACGTGTGTGTTCCACGAAGCTAACTGGATCTATGTTTTCATGTAGACCTAGGATTTCCCGAGTTAACTATTTCATTTTAGATTGATTTTAACAGGACGAAAATTAAGGATAAAAGTATCATAAAAAATTGTCAACTTACAATGAGAATATGAAGTATCGCACAGGTGTTATCAGGATAACATTTGTATATGGCTTTGACGTACCACACACCAATTTTTTCTATATTCTATGGAGTTTTCTGTGGGATGGACGTCTCAGTGCATATAAATTATGTACAAATCAGTTGAATTGCTGAAGACTGTAGTAATGTTTCAAGACAGTCAATGGAGTCTACGAAAACACAATTAGTTACTTCAGACATTCTTGAAATGGAGAATAATGTGATTTGCTCTGATTTTCGTGAAACAGCCACACTAACAGATGCCATCCCATTTAATCCCTCACAGCCTCCCGCATATCCACCGCATGGTTCATAGTATTTTTGTCCAAGTTCCGAAAGCATCTCGCTACATGCTATCGTTAGACACACGGCAGATGCAGAGGTGTCAACCCGCAAAACTGCATACTGCTTTAGTGGGACATACGTATCTTATCAACAACAGAAGGTTTAACATCAAAATAAACATAACGTAGCTAGTAGACCTAAAGAGAGAGAGAGAGAGAGAGAGAGAGAGATAAAGTTTTGTCTTTCTACATAAATAAAGCCTCAGAGGAGGTTGCAGATCAAGTCAAATCTGTTTTGCATAAAGTTAAACTCCGTGTGCACACTTTAATCTAACAAAGTAAAGAATCTATTACATAATATAGTACTTTGGAGAGTATGTCAACGTCAGGGAAGGCACACTGTTCGAAATTGCTGAGAGGTAGTTGTATCCTGCTGGGTAATTTTGGATTTAGATGCAGGAGAACTCCATCAGGAAGAGAAAAACGAAAGTCTCACTGGAGCACTTTATGAATAGAGTAGACAGTGAGCTCGCTGTTTTATTCTTATCCTCAGTTTACCAGAGTCGCCTGCGTACATTGCAGTAGTCGTTACCCACCACAAGTTTAGGCCATACGTACCTGACACCATGCGCTGCTTTAAGCGCCAGTATTTCAGCAACACCACCAAGAAGGATAAATACGGAAGGAAAGTCCAGCTGCCCACCAATCAGGTACTAGATGTATTAACCAAACAGGATGCGTCAATTGCTTCCACAACCAACCTGTCTGGTGCAAAGAATGTGTAATATAACAACTAGAGAAGAAAATCAAAGAGTTAAAGGATATACAATGCGACGCGTACACTTAGGCAAAGAAGTCGTTTAAGGTTACAAAGAAACCTATTACTAAGAAATCATTCGCCTCACTATTGAAACTGCCCGTAGCAAAACTGGTGTAGGTTCCTATGCAAAGACATCTTAAAAGAGCAAAATACGCATCCATAAACGTAGCTGCAAACCTGCTCCGATGTAAATGGTTTGTCTGCAGCTGAAACAATAGAGATAATACACTCCTGGAAATGGAAAAAAGAACACATTGATACCGGTGTGTCAGACCCACCATACTTGCTCCGGACACTGCGAGAGGGCCGTACAAGCAATGATCACACGCACGGCACAGCGGACACACCAGGAACCGCGGTGTTGGCCGTCGAATTTGTGCACCGCCGCCGTCAGTGTCAGCCAGTTTGCCGTGGCATACGGAGCTCCATCGCAGTCTTTAACACTGGTAGCATGCCGCGACAGCGTGGACGTGAACCGTATGTGCAGTTGACGGACTTTGAGCGAGGGCGTATAGTGGGCATGCGGGAGGCCGGGTGGACGTACCGCCGAATTGCTCAACACGTGGGGCGTGAGGTCTCCACAGTACATCGATGTTGTCGCCAGTGGTCGGCGGAAGGTGCACGTGCCCGTCGACCTGGGACCGGACCGCAGCGACGCACGGATGCACGCCAAGACCGTAGGATCCTACGCAGTGCCGTAGGGGACCGCACCGCCACTTCCCAGCAAATTAGGGACACTGTTGCTCCTGGGGTATCGGCGAGGACCATTCGCAACCGTCTCCATGAAGCTGGGCTACGGTCCCGCACACCGTTAGGCCGTCTTTCGCTCACGCCCCAACATCGTGCAGCCCGCCTCCAGTGGTGTCGCGACAGGCGTGAATGGAGGGACGAATGAAGACGTGTCGTCTTCAGCGATGAGAGTCGCTTCTGCCTTGGTGCCAATGATGGTCGTATGCGTGTTTGGCGCCGTGCAGGTGAGCGCCACAATCAGGACTGCATACGACCGAGGCACACAGGGCCAACACCCGGCATCATGGTGTGGGGAGCGATCTCCTACACTGGCCGTACACCACTGGTGATCGTCGAGGGGACACTGAATAGTGCACGGTACATCCAAACCGTCATCGAACCCATCGTTCTACCATTCCTAGACCGGCAAGGGAACTTGCTGTTCCAACAGGACAATGCACGTCCGCATGTATCCCGTGCCACCCAACGTGCTCTAGAAGGTGTAAGTCAACTACCCTGGCCAGCAAGATCTCCGGATCTGTCCCCCATTGAGCATGTTTGGGACTGGATGAAGCGTCGTCTCACGCGGTCTGCACGTCCAGCACGAACGCTGGTGCAACTGAGGCGCCAGGTGGAAATGGCATGGCAAGCCGTTCCACAGGACTACATCCAGCATCTCTACGATCGTCTCCATGGGAGAATAGCAGCCTGCATTGCTGCGAAAGGTGGATATACACTGTACTAGTGCCGACATTGTGCATGCTCTGTTGCCTGTGTCTATGTGCCTGTGGTTCTGTCAGTGTGATCATGTGATGTATCTGACCCCAGGAATGTGTCAATAAAGTTTCCCCTTCCTGGGACAATAAATTCACGGTGTTCTTATTTCAATTTCCTGGAGTGTAGAACGTATCGTCGATGAGAATAATACGTCCTCACGTCAGGCAGAAAAAGAGAACAAAAATGTGTTTAAGTTAAAACAGCTTTACGACCGTCCTCAAAATCCAAACTTGCAATTGAAAACAATGTGCTATACAAAATCATCAGACCATGTGAACTCTGTCCCATATGATGGATCAGACGATGATCGTGGCAACGATAGCACAGACTTCACTGTCTGCATGGAGGAACTGGTAAGTCCCGCAAGTAACCCTCCACTTCACATCTGCTGTAGATTCCCTGCCGTAGAAGAACGATACTGAGAAACACAACGATAAACCTACTGCTAAGCTGGCTCCTAGATATGAACCAGTTCAGCACACAAGTGGAGGAAATGGAACTACTTCACAGGAAATAACCTCGTTCATGTGTTTGCAGGAACCATGCTAAGAGACTATACCACCCACAAAAGGGTACTTCGACTAGGGACAGGAGAAAATGTGTTTATAAATAACACATTCCTCTCCTGTGCTATACCCCTGATTACAGATCCGCAAGATCTATTAGTTGAAGTATACGTGGAAAAAAGGAATATAGTGTGCACACTTTGCTCAACACCACAATAAAAGTAAGATTAAGAGCTCTCAAAGACCTTATCGAACAGGTTCTCCGATCACTTTGCCTACAGGGAGACAATGCCCATATTGTGTTATGCAGCTAATCCTCTACGTGTCTCAGGTTTCGATTTATAGATAGCCTGATGATGTCTCGCGAGCTGGACCCTCAATATGGGCAATTAGAGAGGTTAGTACTGGCTCTTCCACAGCCTTCGGGGTGGTGGAAAGATCAGTGCCGCTCAGTAATTTGTTTCTGAAGTGAAGGTCTGCTGCAGTTTAAATATCTATCAAGGCATTCGACCACTACCTTGCAGCCATGGAGAGAATTGGGTTGGATTTCAGATCTAACAGTTCTCTCAAATAACACCTTACTGTCCTTGTGGGAGCTGGATTCGGCACTGTGAGTCGTGTTTCTGCGTCTGTTTACGACCTAATCCATTAATTAATGCTTCAACACTTGCATATGGAATCGAAAGAAGCTGTCCTAGATTGCTTTATTTCTACATGGTAGACAGGACAATTTCCCAACTAATTGTGAGAAACAATTTTGGTACTCTGACTCAAACCAGTAGGGGCCTACGCATGTTCCGTACTAACAGAAACGTCGCCTTAACAAGTTGTAGGGAACACAAACAAATGGTCAACAGTCATCTGATGTGGATGTTAGCGGCGTGGTACCTCCTTAGCCGTTCTTAGTGTGGGTTCAGAAGATGTCAATCGTCCGCAAATAGTCTGATCATGCTACAAATGACAATACAGCTGGCTTTCCTAGGTAGCATTACATACCGGTATTCCTTGATGAGAATTCATGAGGGCACAGTATTCTATTAGAGCCGTGATTGGGACTTGCGTGGAACCCTAACCATATTCATTCGATCTTTCTTGCAAAAATGCTTTTTAAACACCGAATCTATGAGGAGCTGTCTAATAGTTTTGAGCGAGGGAATGTTGTTCCTTAGTGACGTGTTTTAAGTGTTACAGTCCTTGCCACAGCCGTGAACTGTACGACTTACAAAGTAAGGGTTGTGCACAATGGTCCTAATCTGTAGACGATTTTGCAGTTTTTTCGTACCTCCTGCAACCCTACAACGGCAACTAATAGTTAACATGTGGTATAAGGGGGATGCATAGATAATATTTTACTTTTCGTGGTAGAAGAACTTAAAATACTAGAAGAGGAGACCTTGCAAACATTAAATGTATTAATCTGCTTTAGGAACAGTTCTTGGGTAGCCGAAAGGAAGCCACTGCTCCAGTTTCGTAGGGTATTCGTAATATCTCGGTTAGACCATGGGTGCAAAGAGTGTGGACCAGCGAGACCTTATCTCAGGTCATTGATGCTATCTACCACGAGGAGAACAGGCTCGCTTACAGGTGATTACATACTGTGTACATGCCACTCACCAAACACGGCAACTCTAGTTCTACATCTTCCTCATGGTTCTTCATGCGTGTAAGACATCTGGTGTTACAAATTCACTACTACACAATTACGCTGCTCATCTTTTTATGGAAACTTCGTCAAATCGAACAAGATTGATGAGCTATTTCGAATCTCCGTAAAACAGGACCTGGAGTCATACGTTATGGAGCAACCACTTAGTGTCCATAACTAAAGTGCAGCTTCTTACAGATGTCCACTGTAATTATCGTATGGCAGCGAAACGTTGTAGATATTTTAATGCGTTAATGCGGGACCGAGTTACCCTGACAAAATTAGCTCCAATTTTAGCCTACAGGCGCCGTGAATGCAAGAAAGACGCATGAGAATGTTTCAAAACGCAACCGATTAGGATCGGACGTGGGCAGAAATGGTCTAGTGATTAAAAAAGGCATAATATTGGTTACATTATTAACCACCACATACACAATTTGTTCAATATGAGCACCGGAGACGCAGACGAGATTCTGTATAGCGCAAGATCTGCATCTGGTGACAAAACGTGGAAGACATTTTTCCAGCGTTAATTGGTTCCGCATCAACGTATTAGTTTGTCTACCAAGTTTCGCTGCCATACTACAATTGAGGGCCACACTGAACCTCAGAGTACCTGCAAGTAGTTGTAACCACCTGGTACGACAACAATCTCAGGGACTGAACTATTTTCTGCCCTTGGTATTAAAGGCGTCAAAATTAACTTCAAATTTACTAAAGTACCAGTGACACTGCAACGCTGCATATGTTTTTTCATACAATGGTATACGACATTTTAAACAGTGCAGCTACGAAAATACTTTTATCGTAGATCAGTCTAAACAACTGGCTCCCGTGGCTGCTCCGTCCTTTCCCCTGATTGTGTCCTCAAGAACCGTTTTTCTAAGGAACACACTGTGTGTCGGGGCAGGTTTATACACAGTCGTGAGGCCCTGGAACAGGTAAGGTATATTGAGACCGCTGGATTGCCCATCTCGACCAACTCCCTGAGTGGGATTTGCTATCTACAACGTTTGTTCCCAGCACATAAAATGGTGCAGAATATCTAGGATATTCTACGTAGCCTGGGGAAGGAGTTACTGAGGGAAAAGAATTAGCAGATGTAGTAACAAAGAAAAGTTCAGTGTATTGTGTATCTACCTGTTCTCACCTCGTTGTAGATGATAAGTAGAGTGGCGTAAAGCAACCTACAAGAACTTGCCCCTAGTAAATTGAAAAACGCAGTTTTGACGTATCTCCTAACATCCACACAGACAAGATAAGGTCCTTCTCACTCGCCTTCGCGTTGGACACAGCCCTATTACGCATGAGTTCTTGCTGCAAAGGGAGGGTTCTCCAGTACATAGTGCTTTGCTTTTAGCGTACGGATCACAGTGTACCACATTTTTTGTTAACTTCTTTTATCTCACAAAGGGACAGCGGGTAATTTATCAGCAGAATTGGCCTTTGTTTTAGTTGACATTTAACTGAAGTGGTATGACTTCTAAGATTCTGTGAAATTCTATCGTGCTAGATAAAATTTTAGGAAAGAGATTGTAATTTTAGCTATTATGAACAAAATAACCTCTGGCTAGAGGTTGGTTTAATAACTTTTTATTGCATGACTAATTTCTGCAGTTCCATACTCATCTTACACACACATCTGATCGATGTTAAGTATTATTTCTGCAATCACGGCTGGCTGCCAAGGGAATGGGGAGCGTGCAAACAATCATCCGCGGCACAACACCAAATACAATGTCACTGCTGGGCAACAGAATAAGCAATAAAAATGTTACAAAACCATTCTGCAGCCAGAGGCTATTTTATTCATGACTGCTAACCATAAATACGGATGCACACCAATCATCCTCTAGAATGGATAGTCAAGGCAAATTCTAATTTGTTTTTAGGCTTACTGTCTCACACATGTATTTCATATGTTATCAGTTGGCCACATATCCCTGTATTGTTATTTTAGGCCCCTTCTTGTATTATCCATGTTTTATAGACAGAACATTTAACAACATCTGAAAGTGTCTTAATGGAAATGTGAGAGTTTGTGGGTGAACAGAAATGTGAATGCGGTATTGTGACTACAGTCTTATGTAGGGTTCTATTTTATTTCTTTTCAATATCTTAGACTCTTAATTACATTCGTTTATATACAAGGTGAGTCACCTAACATTACCGCTGGATATATTTCGTAAACCACATCAAATACTGACGAATCGAATCCACAGACCGAACGTGAGGAGAGGGGCTAGTGTAATTGGTTAATACAAACCATAAAAAAGTGCACGGAAGTATGTGTTTAACATAAACCTACGTTTTTCTTAAATGGAACCCCGTTCCCTTTGGATCCCTACGTAATTCGGTGCTCTCCGATACACACGATCGAACAGCGGAGGAGTGGTATTCAAGCGTCAACTTTAGGTTACAATATCTCATGATGTGATTAACATTTTACAATGCAACAAACGGCACTGATTACGTATTTGTTTATATGTTCAGATGTGCTAACGAAACTAACGTGGTTCTATTTAAAAAAGCGTAGGTTTGTATTAAAAAACATACTTCCGTGCATTTTTTTATGGTTTGTATTAAACAATTACACTAGCCCCTCTCCTCACGTTCGGCCTGTGGAATCGGTTCGTCAGTATTTGATGTGGTTTACGAAATATGTCCAGCGGTAACGTTAGGTGACTCACCCTGTATATTTTAGTAAGGGCGTTGATAACTTCGTCACTGAACACACACACACACACACACACGCACACACACTCTCTCTCTCTACCCAGATATAACTGATGACAGTAACTATCGTTTAGAGTACTTAAACCCTCGTAGCTGTACGGATCACTAAACCCGCCCTAGGATGTAAACAACCATGCACGTGCAGCGCCTATTAGACTGAGGCGGATCGACAGCGGATCAGTTCCCGTCATGCCATCAGGAAGGAGGTACACGGCTGGTGTAGGAAAGGTGTCAGGGAAGACTCTCAAGAAGGGAAGTCTCTTCGGACATGAATGATATATAGAGAGGCAGTAACTGTGGATGACATGTCTTGGTCAGGCCGCCCAAGGACTACTACTGCAATGGATGACCGCTAACTAAGGATTATGGCTCGGAGGAACCCTGACGGAAACGCCACCATATTGAATAATGCTTTTCGTGCAGCCACCCGACGTTGTGTTACGACACAAACGGTGCGCAGTAGGCTGCATGATGCGCTACTTCACTCCCGACGACCATGACGAGGTCCACCTTCGCAACCACGATATCATGCAGCGCGGCACAGATATGCCCAACAACAGGCCGAATGGACCGCTCCGGATTGGCATAATGTTCTCCTCACCGATGACATGCCTTCAAACAGACAATAGCCGGAGACGTGTTTGGAGGCAACCCCTTCAGGCTGAACGCCTTAGACACACTGTCCATCGAGTGCAGCAAGATGGAGGTTCTCCGTTGCTTTTGAGTGGCATTACGTACGCCGCTGATGGCCATGGACGGCGCCGTAACAGCTGTGCGATACGTGAATGCCATCTTCCAAATGAACCCTATCGAACATGGGCTGTTTGTGGACGACGTGACCCACCAACCACTCTGAGGGATCTACACCGAAACGCCGTAGAGGAGTGGGACAATCTAGACGAACTGTGCCTCGATGAACTTGTGGATAGTATTCTGCGACGAATACAGGTATGCATCAACGCTAGGGTACTGGGTACTAGAGGTACAGTTGTGTACAGCAATCTGGACCATCACCTCTGACAGGTGTCGCTGTGTGGTGGTACAACATCCAATGTGTGCTTTTCATCAGCAATAAAAAAAATGGTTCAAATGGCTCTACGCTCTGTGGGACTTAACACCTGAGGTCATCAGTCTCCTAGACTTAGAACTACTTAAGCCTAACTAACCTAAGGACATCACACACATCCATGCCCGAGGCAGGATTCGAACCTGGGACCGTAGGGGCGGCGCAGTTCCGAGCTGAAGCGCCTAGAACGGCTCGGCCACAGCGGCTAGCATTAGCAATAAAAAGGGTGGAATTGATGTTTATGTTGATCTGTATTCCAATTTTCTGTACAGATTCCGGAACCGAGGCGATGAAAACTTTTTTTGATGTGTGTAATAATTAATGTGTGTGTGTGAATTTCTAAGGGACCAAACTGCTGAGGTCATCTGTCCCTAGACTTACATACTACTAAACTAACTTATGCTAAGAACAACACACACACCCATGCCCGAGGGAGGACTCGAACTTCCGGCGGGAGCTACCGTGCAATCCGTGACATGGCGCCTCATACCACGTGGCCACTACGCACGGTTAATAAATATTCATTTTTTCCTCTAACGATGTAGTGATTTATAGTAATTTTGCTATTATTCATTTTACAGTTTGCTCAGGTGGGTCAATGAGCATGCATGCTCAGACTGTTCGTAGCGTTATTTGTTGGTACATAAATTAATTCTCGTTGAATGCTATTACCTGTCTTTCGTTTGCTGCAACTACTAACCGACAGTTTTTCACCGAATTCCAGAGTGTTCAGAGCAGCACGCACATGTTAAATTGAACTCAGATATCCACCTTTGGTTACATTAGATCAACTGTTTACCCGATCGTGCAGTGCCACTTGTTATCGATCCACTGTCCTTCTGCTCCATGCACCACTAGCCTTTAGTCGGTGTTAAGACGGCCAGTGCAGGCTATCCCTTCACCTTGAGTCCTTGTGTGCCACCTCACACCTACGGGACTACTATTTAGAACTCTTAATCGCAGAGACAAATGATTTACAGTAATCGAATCACTTGCTCATGAGAGGCATCAGCCATAGGCTGGGCTGCCTCCTCACATTTTTAATTCATTTCTTCATGTTGTAATGCTAATTGAAAGTGAATCGCGGTCGTTATATTTATATGACTCACGGGGATCCATGAATAGTTAAGTGATTTCACTTCATCCCTTCCACCTAATTCTTCACGTCCATATAGTGGATTTTTTTTACCACTTGCGTCTATTTGCTAATTTTCTGGGTGTGTGCGATCTCCGGGAAAAGTGGGAAGATTCCTAGTGCAGCAGGGATTCGCTGGTGTAGACCCAACATCTCAGTGCAGGATTACTTGGTATCAGGATGACGCTGTCAATGGGACGCCCCAGGTGAACAAGGGATTAGTGCCAGTGGATACGGGGCTCCCTCTAAAAACATAGAGGCAGAAAATGCTTGCATTTCGGCCAGCCATACGAAACATCGAAGACCTTTTCAGCTAAAATTGTGTGAAAGTAGTTTCGCTTTGATAGCATCTTTCTGTGATGCGTGAGATTCTGGTGCCACTGTGGCCTATGCGTTCTTTCAGTATTGTTTGAGTGGAAGGTGTTTATCTGGCACTAAGCCTGGGACAAGCTTTGAGAGCTATTTTCTTCCTATATGGTAACGTAGCCCACTTTTTCATTCAGAAAACATGGCAGGTGTAAGTGTTATTACAGTTTCTATTGGATCGAAGTTTTGGAGCTAGCTCTCCGACTGGCGGAGGAAGGGGCATTAGATTACAATATTAAACTCTGGAGAAGAGAAACAGAAGAATATCGAGGCCGATTACGTGTTAGGCTCTCTGGGAGCGATGTTTTGAGTCACTGCTTTCTTTGGGCAATTTCTGTGCGCTCCAGGCTTAGAAAATTTTGCGCTGTTGAACAGTGGGAACAGAAGGATATTAGCGATGAGGAACCTCTGTCCGTCTCACAATTGCTGTTTAGCACTCAACTGGTTGCGTCACAGCACGTCCTGCAGTTGCAGTTTCTGACACACCATTGGTATGATGTAACTGCGGTTCCCGTTTTAGACTATTTCATGAAGCTTAGAGGGTATCGGACCATTGGTTGTATTGTCTGATATCGTTCACGTGGTTCACCAGTGATTTATTGCAGAATGTATGGTGTCTGGTTCACCAGTGATTTATTGAGCAACATCGCTGTCAGATTGTGTAACCACTCACACAGTAACGGTAAATTCTGTGCTAGGCTTTCAAATAGAGTATGGTATTATCCATTCGCTCACCCGCTACCAGTACGGTCTTGCAACACTATTACTCTACTAATGAAGTATGTAACTTGTTGATTTCAGGTGACTGTATGCAGATAAAATAAATGTCGTGATTTCACTGGACATTGAAATTAATTAATTATTAAAAATTCAGTCCCGTTATATGTTATTAGCCTATTGTAAATGTCAGGTTAATGGGAACTGTCTATGACACATAGGTCCAGGCGAAGCAGACACGTTTTTTCGAACTTTGGTTCTGAGTTCGGATGGTACTTTGCATTCTGATAGAGGAAGACGGTATGAAAAGTAGAGACATTGTGTAATCAGGTACAAGGTGAACTGAATAACATTACTTGCAGTGTTAAACGCTAAAGAGTGAACTGAAAACCATTCTTAAAGTTTGTCTTAGTAAGTCTAACACAAAAAATTCAAATAAATATGGTGTATGGTATATATTTCATTGTGAGTATATGACATAAAATGAATAATATTCACTATATTGATTTCCAGCACACATGGTTAATAACGGGACAGACGCTTGTGTCAACCAGTTTCACGTAGAAAACACACACTTGTCATTGTTAGTTTTTTCATTTGATTGGTTAGTAGTTTCGGTTCCCTGAACACATTTTCAAATCATTGTGTGAGATACAAGGTAAAAATTGGAATTTATCTTTTATGTTACAATTACAGTTAAAATTTATCAGTTTAATGATTCGCCTGCCAATGTTCACTGAAAAAATTGACTTTGATGTAAGTTTGTATACGATCTTTAAAATGGTTTTCATGCTATTAGGAATACACCATTTTATAAAATTTGTGAAAGAACAGTCCACACCGCAGTGGTTATTTTATTTAAAGTAAAATGTTTCTTCATTAATTTTATGTAGCTTACAAGATTGCTGTTTCCCAAAAATGTTACCAAAACTTCTATACCATTTCGTCTATTTGGTATGTATATCTGCTACGATATGATCTGGATCCTGTTATATGCAATCAATTTTTGTAATGGTTTATTGGATAAATTCTGTTTTTAAGTTTCTCTCTCACACGAAGATTTCAAAGTATCATCAGTTAAATAATTGAACAGAGTCTTGATATCTTAGGCATTTTCTATATCAGACATTTAATTTCTTCAAATAGTTAACAACAAAGTAATACTTTTAGGTTTTCATAACTGCAGACTGGAGAACGCCAAATAAATCAAGCAACGACAACCCCAAAAAGGCTAAAAATTAACCATGAATTAAATATATATTGTAATACATCAAAAAACTACTTAAATATGGTAAAGATACATTGATATATCAAAGGTTGAACATCATTTCATTTCTCTGGGCCTATGTCCCACATCAACACGAGGACGGCCCTCTTACTATGGATTTGGCAGTGTTAGCATCAGTGCGTGGCCAAATGCCCTTCCTATCGCCACCCCGTAACCCCTGGGATGGAAGTAGTGTACCCCAGCTGCCTGCGTCTAGTTTAAGCCATGAAATAGCTTGAACGTTAACAAATGTCTGTGAGTCGTGGAACTGAGGCGGCACATGGGACCAACCCGGTACACACCTGGTGGGATGTGGAAAACCGCCTAAAAATCACATCAAGGCTAGGTGGCACACCGGCCCTCGTCGGTAAGCCGCCAAGGCAATTCGATCGAAGGCCGGCGCGCCTACCTGAGTCCAGGAAGCAGCACATTAGCCCTCTCGGCTAATCGGCTAACCTGGCGGTTTAAGACAGAGAGAGAGAGTGAGAGAGAGAGAGAAAGAGAGAGAGAGGGACACGAGTATCGTGGAATGAAGCTTGATCTAGGTGGCATGTACACTTGCTGATCAAAGGTTACCAGAAACATACTGAATGTGTCCAAGATTCACCTCTGAGACTCCTTGAACCCCATTGAGTTCATGAGATGTCTGTCTGTACAAGAATGACAAAACATTCAACCTCAGCATTTTCTTAAGTCAGGAAAAACATCGCCACACCGTTACACGATCTCCTCCATACTTAGCACTACAGATGATGGTAGGTAGCATTATTCAGGTTTTAGCTATACCTAAATCATGCTGTCGGATTGCCACAGGGTGTAGAGTGATTCATCACGGCATAGCACTTGATTCCAGCCATCAAATATCCTGCAGCGCCGCTATTTACAGCACCTAGAGCCTTGTTTAGCATTTACAGTAGTGCGTGGTCTTGTAGCGGTGCTCGACCGTTGTAACCCATTCTTGATAGACCCTCACGCACAGTGCTAATATTAGTTGAACTGAAGGTAGCACTTTGGAACTCACGAGGGAATCTTTCTGTCATGCGATGTTTTACAACCACATGCTGCAATACACTACCGCCCCCGTCCGTCAGTGCATGAGATATGCGTGGTCATGGTTTAAGAGTAATTGTTCTTTCACACATTCACTTCATAGTCACATCACGATCATGCGATTTGCGCAACTTTTGAGGGCTGAAATGTCCCTGATGTGTTTGTTACTCAAGTAACATCCACTGGATAGTCTACAATCGAAGTTAATAAACTGTCACTACTTCTCTACCGAAGTCACAGTTCTCCCCAACTCCTTTTATGCTCTTAGATTTGCCTTTCGAAACATCTAGTGGTAAATTCTGCATTATGTATGCGCCTCAGGATACTTTTTATTCGATAGTCTATTCATTAATAAAGTTTTAGACTTTCATTCCGATTAACTTGCTTTTAAAGCAATATTAGTGTCAACAGTCTAAACATTTACTTTCACGTACGCAGTCACAGAAAATTATGCTAATTTTTAACAGTTGTGGCACATTACGTTAAAAAATCACGTCAACCAGCCCAAAAATAGGAACCGCGACGTTACACATGAACATCGAGAACATCGCACCCGCTTCCTAAGGACCCGGAGACGTCGTACACGCTTACCATACTGGCAGACGACACTTCCGCCGGCCTAATGCTCTGTACTCTAACAGTCCTCATTTATTGCGAGCCAATGGGAGGCGTGAATTCCTGCGATTGCGGTTTCCCGCTGAATCCTGTCGCCGAGGGGAGCACAGGTGGCGTTTTTATGCGGCCACAAGTCACCTGCAGCCGGTGGCCACTGTCGCTGCAGCCAGTGAATCACCGACACAGTACCGTTACAGGCCGAGAGTCAAACTGTTTATTTACGCTCCACTCCGGGGCGTGTTTCGAAAGAGAAATGAACCACACGCCGACAGGGCCTAGATTAATGTGCCTCTCGAGGAAGATCAAAAGTACTTCTGTTCCTCTTTTTCCAAGGATAGAGTTTCAGTTTTGTGGATTGCAGCGAACCTTCTCTTGGAGACGTAAATAACCTCGATGTGTTTGACAATTCAGACGGAGGTGAAAGAAAAGGCGTAAAATAATTTAGGCCTTTCATTTATAAATTTATATTAATTTAATTTTTTTCTTTCCTTTGCTGTTAATAAAATTGGTTCCGCGCCACATTCTTCACTCCAACGTAAAATTGAATACCACATAAACTCAATTTAGGAACACAGAATGGACACCTGAAGTGGAAACACGAAGTAACAACCATAGTTAAGTGAATGCTAGCAAGACCTCATGTGCCGATGTACAGCGACCTTCGAACATATCTGAGGCTGGCACTAGCGACTCGTTTGAAATCAGCGGGAAGGATCACTCATGAATTTCAAAGTGCTACCAGCTGTCCAAATAACAGAGTGATTGCGCCTAACGAGTTATAAGCAAAGAGGTACAAAGTCGGGCAGCTAGTCATAAGCCATCTATTTCTGTAGTCACTGCTACACTTGAGATGGTATAAAGAGCGACTTCAGAAATGGTTCAAATGGCTCTGAGCACTAGGAGACTTAACATCTAAGGTCGTCAGTCCTCTAGAACTTAGAACTACTTAAACCTAACTAACCTAAGGACATCACACACATCCATGTCCAAGGCAGGATTCGAACCTGCAACCGTAGAGGTCGCGCGGACCCAGACTGAACCGCCTAGAACCGCTCCGCCACAACGGCCGGCGAAAGAGCGACTTCGGTGGGCAGTTATACGTAATGATGAATCATGCTGTATCCTGTGGCAATCCAACGGATGTGCAGGAAACCTTGTAGGAAGGGCAATTGTGAATAGCCATCTTGGGTGTGAATAAACCGCTTCAGCTGTATTTAGACCTTCGGTTTTAGTGGCACTGAAAGCCATATTTTCTGGTGTACATCGGTATAACAATACTTAGAGAAGGAATGGTGATACTTAGATACACACTAGTCTAGAAAATTACTTTAAGATTAAAAAAATTAAAAATATAAAAACTATTACATGAATATATCAAAATTTTAGTACTCAAGTAACTAAAGCATTAGAGCGGAAAAGCTCGGCCCCCTTTTACCCAACATTCATTGTCCGCCATAAGAAAACACCGCTAAAAGGCCGTAATTCACAGAATAAAATAGTGGATGGGCCTCAGACAAATCATACCATAGTGATCCATTCGAAAGGATAAAATAAATGAAAACTATTGTGACCTAATTTTGGGCCAGAATGAAAAACCAAGAAGTGGTCGCCGCAAGATAAAGCTGAAGCGGTTTCTTAATACCCGAGATAATGCATGACGTACAGTGCCAACAGTGAAGTAATGTGAAGATGATGCGATGGGAAATAGGAGTTTTTCGTGGTTAGTGTGTAACCCCCTTATTGCGCATAAGAAAACGCTAAATAGGAACTAATATGAACGCCCTTTACAGGATTATCTACAGCACTCAGTACAGGAACATATCGTATAATATGATTGTACCAGCTTAACAATGCCCCTGTCATAAGGCAGCATCTATAAGGGAATGCTTTGTGGACTGTAAAATTCCTGAAGTCGAATAGCCCCGACCTGAACCAAATGGAAAACCTTTGGAAAGAATTAGTAAGTCGAGTTGCCTCTAGAGCCCAGTATCACCTTCTCAGGTTTCGGCTCTTGAGGGAGAATGGGCTGCCATTCTTCCACAGATAGCCACTTCGTGGAAAGTATTCCCAGCTGAGTTCGAGCCTTCATGAGGATGAAAGGCAGACACATCCTATGTTAGTATCGACGAATAGGCATCCGGATACTTTGTGTCATATATTGTATATTGGGCTTGCCTATGCCACTTGGTTTTCAGTAGTGCGTTGTTTGTACATCACGATCTATACTTTAAAATTTTCTGTTATGTTATGATATTCAAACTTTGGGGACTATGAGGAGTAGACCACGAATATTACATTAGGTGACAGGTCAGGACCTGAAGTGTAGCCAGTATCTCCTCTTTTTACATACTATTACGCTGCCAGACATGTGACTGTGCATTGCGTATGGTGTGTGTGTGTGTGTGTGTGTGTTTTATCACAATAGTCATGTAGTGTTAGCGTATTTTGGACGGAGTACCTCTAGGTAGCTCTATCCCCTATCTCTGATTACGATGAAGTGCTCTCATTGAGACCGAATAGAATATACACCATGTGATCATAAGTATCCGGACCACCGCCCCCCCCCCCCAAACATGCGTCTTTAAAATTAGGTGCATTTTGCTGGCACCTACTGCCCGGTACACCATATCAGCTACCTCAGTAGATACCATGAGAGAGCAGAATGGGACGCTCCGCGGAACTCAAGGACTTTTAACGTGGTCAGGTGATTGGGTGTCACCCGTGTCTACGTCTGTACATGAGATTTCCTCTCTCTTAAACACCCTTGGGTCCACTGTTTCCAGTGTACTAGTGAAGTGGAAACGTGAAGGAACACGTACAGCACAAAATAGTACAGGCCGACCTCGTCTGACGACTGACACAGACCGCCGACAGTTGAGGAGGGTCGTAATGTGTAATAAGCAGACATCTATCCAGACCATTACACAGGAATTCGAAACTGCATCAGGATCCACTGCAAGTACCATGACAGTTACGCAGAAGGTGAGAAAACTTGGATTTCATGGTCGGGCGGCTGCTCATAAGCCTCACGTCACGCCGGTAAATGCCAAACGACGACTCGCTTGGTGCAAGGAACAGTGTAAAAACGTTGTGTGGAGTGACGAATCACGGAAGACAATGTGGTGATTCGATGGCAGGGTGAGGGTTTGGTGAATGCCCACTGAACCTCATCTGCCAACGTATGTAGTTCCAACAGTAAAATTGGGAGGCGGTGGTATTACGGTGTGGTCGTGGAGGGAGCTTGCACACCTTGTTGTTTTGCACATGCCTACATTGATGTTTTAAGCACATTCATGCTTACCACTACTGAAGAGCAATTCGGGGATGGCGATTGCACCTTTCAACACGATCGAGCACCTGTTCATAATGCAGGACCAGTGGTTGAGTGGTTGCACGACAATAACATCCCTGTAATGGACTGGCATGCACAGAGTCCTGACTTGAATGTTATAGAACAGCTTTGGGATGTTTTGGAACGCCGACTTAGTGCCAGGCCTACCGACCGACATCGATACTGCTCCTCAGAGCGGCACTGCGTGAAGAATGGGCAGGCAATCCCCAACAAACCTTCCAGCACCTTATTGAACGTATGCCTGCGAGACTGAAAGCTTTCAACAAGGCTATGGGTGGACAAACACCATATTGAATACCAGCATTAACGATGAATAGCAACACCAATTCGTAAGTAAATTTCAGCCAGGTGTCGGGATACTATTGATCACATGATGTAGATCTCACTAAAATGATGCCAGAGGGCTAATGTTTGGCCCTTTATCGAAAGCACAAGGTAAGGACTTCTTATTCTGTGGGTACATGTCGACGAAAAGCGAGTTTTGATTTACTTGATTAGAGGATTTTGGGTACGAGATCAGATCAAATAAATGTATGTACTGACATATCCAGCACGCTTGCCTGGCCCGCCAGCCTTGAAAAATTTATATCCCGGGAGATAAAGACATGCGAAAGATATCAGCTTCGTTGATCATGTCGCAGGCAGGAGTACTGCGTGAAAATTTATAGATAATGGGAAAATAAGATCTTTTCTTCATGACGTGCAGAAGAGTATTGACCCTTACAATGCGCTACTACTAGATCCCATGTATACTTCCTCTCACCTTACTGCAGGCAGTTTGACAAGTTCGCTCCTCCTTGAAACAAAGCACACTGACGCATAATTCTGGGAAGTTGCGTAGTTGAGAGTTGTTCAGAATTTCGCGTTAGCGAGGGAGGCCTTGCGAATCACCGATGAAGCGGAGGAGAAGGTCGAGTTGTGGTTTTGTGAGCCTGCAGAAGTATGGAGAAAGAGAAGAAATATGGCTGAGATAGGGACGAATGTGACGCAAAAAACCTTCTTTCATCAAAAAGGGACAGCGAGGGAGAAGCTAGAATCATATATAATTAGTAGTTTGAAAGATTCACAGCGGAAAGGAAAACAGCGATGATGTGCAGGGCTGATACTGCAGGAAGAAAAACTTAATAATTGTAAAATTGTTCGCAGTTGTGGCCAACGGCTACCAAAACAATTTTCTTTTTCTCGATTTACATATGTATTACGTACTGTGACTGACAATTGTTTCCAAAACCAATAATGAGAAAGATCTTTTTAGTTGCTTTTTAACAGGAAAGTTTGGTTTCCTTTTCTTTGCTAACTAAATCACAGATATTCAGAATAGAACTTGGGTTTGTGATGAACCATTTGTCTTTCTGTTGTAATGGGCTCAGTAAATAATCATTCTTTGTGTCTCAGAGGCATCACTGTACCAAAAACTCTTGTAGTTTCAGCAAGGTAACTTACATGTACCACGATAATTCACTTCATGTGGAACACCACAATTTAATGGTATCGCCTCGGTTGCTGAATACGTATATTAACATGTGCAGTATCACACGATTTGCCAGTTTCGGTCGTTCTTAATCGCTAGATGTGTCAACACGCTGCAATAGATCTCGCCGTATGGCATCGGGCACAGCAGGTTCTAAAGCGAGTACATACACCTTCTGGCACAAACTGAGTGAAACTAACACGCTTTGACTATCAACTGTCTGACAAGTAAGTCACATTTAAAGTAACGTAGTTTTCTGTTCCCTTGCGGTTGATTTCGGTTAATTCCCATTGCGATGCTGTATTTTGTTAAGTCCCCTTAATCTCACCATCAGGGTGACTGAGTTCGGTTTGTTCTTCCATCCAACTGATGTAGCTTTCGCACTGTATTAGAACGATATATACCACGAAAAGGAAAAATTCTTTCAGATAAATCCTAAGTATTTCGGTCGCAGGATATGAATCAGCAAAGGAAAAGGGGGAGGGGGCTATACATTTCGAAAAATAAAAACTTAACCTTCCTGAGGAGGCCGGGATGTTAGAGGGGGACCATTAACGCCACAGACGCATGTCCTCTTCGAATTTATTAACGTTAAATATGAAAGATTTTGTGATACTATTCGTATTATTCGAAATATTTGGTTGTTCCAAATGAAAATCCCACTATATGTGTATGTGCTCGCTCTCTGATAACCGATAACCACAGCTGAAGTGTCATACGTATTACCACATGTTGACACCTATGGGTCTTGAGAAAGGACTGTAAGACTAAAAACTGGGGAATCGTTCAGAACTGAATCAAGCACATAGGTCTTAGGATCAGCTGATGTGGAACCGTTACAGTGTACTTATATGTATCAGTAAATATGACTGAATTTCTTCGCCACTCTGAGATCACACGTCTTCTTCCCAGACATATAGGTATCCTGTATTCCAAACTTATATATCTAGAAATGAATCTAATAGTATGCTTCGTGTATCATCTATTGTGCTTGAGAGTAAATCAAATCCAACTAGGCTCCAGTTTCATCCATGGCCTCCATTAACTGGAAATACTATACGAGTTCGGCATGTTAGACGTTAGTAACTCTTAAAGGGGCTATTGCACTCGCATTTGGAAGCAAACTGGATTCATCACAGTCTTGAGTTACTGATTAGTTCAAAAATCTTCGGACTTTGCTTTTGAGGTCATCCCAGACAAAAAAAATCCGGGAGATTGAAGTCATGCTTTCTCGTATGCCAGCGTACCACACTGGTATGTAAAATATCGCCTGACATTAGCAGCAAAATGTGTCTCATTTCTCTGTCATCGGCTGTGCTGAAATTAAAGCCAAATTACAATGGGACGTAATCGAAAAGTTTCCTTTTGAAAAATATTTATTAACGTCGACAATACCTCATACGGAACTGAGTCATGAATCATGCTGTGGCCGTCATCACCAAGTGCTGTATTGCACACAAAGTATGTGTCTGAATTTATCGATGTGGCTGCCAAACTATAGAGTGAAAGACATGAAACAGAGCTACAATATTTGTTGCAATTACAGTAAATGCAGTCATAAATCTTATGAGCAGTATCAACGTAAAACGCACAAGTCTACTAATGACCACAAAGTTCTAAACAAGTACTTTAATCTTTCCAGAAACTAAGCCCATTCTAGAGGCGTATGCTTGCGTAGTGTCGTTGAGGACCTGTAGAGCTCTGTGTGACACTCATATACAACCCGTAGGCAGCTCGTTGATAATCGCTCACTACTGGATGACAGGTCACTGTTGCTGGGCCATGCAACACCCTCAGCACCTAACAAATGGCAGGATACGGTTACACTCTTGTTCAGTGTATGTAACGGTTTTTGTAATGTAGTGTGGCCATCTCAGCATCCTCTGACAGAGCTGACGCCATCCATAAGCTGGACCGGAACGTGTTATGATTACTCTGCTTGCGCCCACCGAGCATGCAACCCTGCTGACAAGACTGTACCAAGGGAGGTCGCAATTCCCTTCGGATACAGAAGCTTGCAGCCAAACAATCGCAAATATACAAGGGTGATCAAGAAATTTCCGTTTGGGGGCGTTACTGCAGGGAATATGCAACGTAGTGTAATGTTTCTGGCTTAGTCAGCCATCATATTAGGCTCCAAGAAGCTGTTCCCAGAACAGTGGAGATGCAAGAAGTACATAGATGACAAAATGTGGTGTGAAGTATCTGTGATGATGTTATATTCGGTACCATTCCCGTGAGAAAGACCGCCTGCATAAAGCTACTGCTCTGTGATTGGCTGCTGTGTTCGGAGCAAAGGATCTAAAACGTTGAAGTATAGCTATTATTATTAGTTAAACTACTCATTGAAATGACTTAACTTTTTAATATACACTCCTGGAAAGTGAAATAAGGACACCGTGAATTCATTGTCCCAGGAAGGGGAAACTTTATTGACACATTCCTGGGGTCAGATACATCACATGATCACACTGACAGAACCACAGGCACATAGACACAGGCAACAGAGCATGCACAATGTCGGCACTAGTATAGTGTATATCCACCTTTCGCAGCAATGCAGGCTGCTATTCTCCCATGGAGACGATCGTAGAGATGCTGGATGTAGTCCTGTGGAACGGCTTGCCATGCCATTTCCACCTGGCGCCTCAGTTGGACCAGCGTTCGTGCTGGACGTGCAGACCGCGTGAGACGACGCTTCATCCAGTCCCAAACATGCTCAATGGGGGACAGATCCGGAGATCTTGCTGGCCAGGGTAGTTGACTTACACCTTCTAGAGCACGTTGGGTGGCCCGGGATACATGCGGACGTACATTGTCCTGTTGGAACAGCAAGTTCCCTTGCCGGTCTAGGAATGGTAGAACGATGGGTTCGATGACGGTTTGGATGTACCGTGCGCTATTCAGTGTCCCCTCGACGATCACCAGTGGTGTACGGCCAGTGTAGGAGATCGCTCCACACACCATGATGCCGGGTGTTGGCCCTGTGTGCCTCGGTCGTATGCAGTCCTGATTGTGGCACTCACCTGCACGGCGCCAAACACGCATACGACCATCATTGGCACCAAGGCAGAAGCGACTCTCATCGCTGAAGACGACACGTCTCCATTCGTCCCTCCAATCACGCCTGTCGCGACACCACTGGAGGCGGGCTGCACGATGTTGGGGCGTGAGCGGAAGACGGCCTAACGGTGTGCGGGACCGTAGCCCAGCTTCATGGAGACGATTGCGAATGGTCCTCGCCGATACCCCAGGAGCAACAGTGCCCCTAATTTGCTGGGAATTGGCGGTGCGGTCCCCTACGGAACTGCGTAGGATCCTACGGTCTTGGCGTGCATCCGTGCGTCGCTGCGGTCCGGTCCCAGGTCGACGGGCACGTGCACCTTCCGCCGACCACTGGCGACAACATCGATGTACTGTGGAGACCTCACGCCCCACGTGTTGAGCAATTCGGCGGTACGTCCACCCGGCCTCCCGCATGCCCACTATACGCCCTCGCTCAAAGTCCGTCAACTGCACATACGGTTCACGTCCACGCTGTCGCGGCATGCTACCAGTGTTAAAGACTGCGATGGAGCTCCGTATGCCACGGCAAACTGGCTGACACTGACGGCGGCGGTGCACAAATGCTGCGCAGCTAGCGCCATTCGACGGCCAACACCGCGGTTCCTGGCGTGTCCGCTGTGCCGTGCGTGTGATCATTGCTTGTACAGCCCTCTCGCAGTGTCCGGAGCAAGTATGGTGGGTCTGACACACCGGTGTCAATGTGTTCTTTTTTCCATTTCCAGGAGTGTAAATATCTCTCAACAGCTGGCTATCAATCAGTCATTTTAAAATTATTAAAAACAATTTAAATCAAAAACAAAAGACAGACGAAATTGCAGACGAAGCACATCGGAAGCGTTCGGCTCACGCCTTTTCTGGTATGGCACGCGAAGTGTTTCGGGCTGTTCGTCACTCTGGATTAGGCAGTCGAGGAGAACAGACATGTTGTCTGTCGTAGGATGTGTTTCCAATTTTTATTTAAGTTCCTGTTCGTCCCTCTGTATTAGGCAGTCGAGATGTACAGTCATGTTGTCTGTGGCAGGATGTGTTTGCCACTATCCAGTATTAAAAGATTCACTCCGGTAGTCATGAGGCACAGACACATGCCACAAATAGGCTAAAGATACATTTTCGTAAACATTGTGTTTGATCACATACTTTGCTGTATCAGAAGGTGTTGTATTAAGATCATGTAGTGTTCTCGTGTGGCTATATTAAAATACCCGAGTGTTATCCCAAAGAAGTGATACATTATTTCAGAACAGAACCTCGCTAAAAGTCAGTTTCAGCCTCAAGATACAGAGCCCACGACCTGCGTGCTGTTTTCTGCGCTGGGGACATCAGCTTGAAGACAGCAGGTTAGTGAACTATAAGAGAAACTTCGTATTCCACAAAGTGCAGTGGAAACAACTAGGCGCCTCGCGTGTACTGAATGCACAGAACAAATGTGCTCAGTGACACGTCATCTGCAGTAATGCAGAGGAGGTAAAGGAGGATGATCGTTATTAACACCAACAATCAATTCATTCTCCCTTTCTTGCCGTAGCAGAGCGACTCAATGCGGGTATATGATAACCGACATGTAGGTTAGGGATTAATATAGCATTCTTGTAACCCCCCCCCTCTCCCCCGACGGGCATAAATGAAGAAACGTGAATTATGTCGACATTATTACCAAATATGATCAAGGGCGACCATAGTGCTGTTGTTCTTTTCTTGACTACCGAAGGACAAACACCGATAGACATCCAGCGGAGAAAGTAGAATGATATGGGGCAGTAGGCCTGCCTGAAGCCACAGTTGTGGATTGGTGCGCCGAAATCTATGCTAGTCACTATTCGACACAAGCTGCTAGTCGATCTGGGAAGCCAGCCTCATCCAGGTGGGAGACGCTCGAGCACCCTCCCTGTAGTGCTTATCTCCCACCACGCTACTGTCGAACGGGGATTTGTAGGAGGCAGCTACGGACTTCTTCATGCACCAGCACACGGTGCCTTACCTGTTGTCTCAGTGCTCACAGCGATTTTAGTTGATCTCCATACCGATTCTGAGCTTTGCAGCCTTCGGGCGGAAAGTATTTGACCGCCACTTGTACCATGCAAGTAGTTCCCTTGCCGATCCATGTTTGCTGAAAGGTTTTTTCTTCGTCTATCGTATGCTCTCCTCCATGACATCAGTAATTGTGATACACACTGCAAAAGGGACGCGAGAGCAACAGGGCTTCGAGTGTGGAGATCCAAACTTAATTAGATATGGCGAAAGAGACGTCCTGTTAAAGACCAGTATTTACAATAATTTATACAGTATGAAACTACTCTCAATGGTGGAAAACATGGCAGTACAGTTCTCTCAAGGTGAATTCATGATGTACTTCGAAAGAGCTCTGTGAATAGGAAACAGGCTATGTTGCAGGTGCAACTGCAGAAGTAGACGGGACAGAAGCATGTACGAGAACACGGACTTTATTGGCTTTACTGGGGACTTCTGAGCTGTCTGTGGATGGACTGTGTTTTTAATATTTGGCGGTATGTATATATTCTACAATTTGTAATGCTTTTATGATGACAAATGTTGATGGTGTTGGGACAGCAACCAGCCACAAATTTACTTTCAGTTCCTTTATTCAAAGGGTACCGTTACCGGTTTCTAATCGATATGATTCATCTTCAGACGGTTTACACGCTTTCCTTATAACATGTGGTTCGTTTTTTACAAATTAAATGAGCTTACAAACATATGAGTATCCAAGATGCTATGATATATCGTAACATTTGAACATAGGACATCTTCAAATGTTACGATATATCATAGCGTCTTTGATACTCATTTGTTTGTAATCTCTTTGTATGCATCAAAATATGTGTTGCGTAGCAGAAATCTTTTCAGTGAGAAATCTGAAGTGTTCAGTGAGAAAAATTTACGTGTTGAACAATAAGAATGCTGTGGGAATGTATCCACATCTGTTGGACGAATATTATGAAAATAAACAGTCAAAACCGACATTTCACGACAGTTAATTTGTAAAAAAACGCGCCACATATTATAAGGAAAGCGTGTAAACCGTCTGACGATGAATCATAACGATGTGACACCGGTAACGGTACCATTTCAATATAGGAACTGAAAGTAAATTTGTGGCTGGTTGCTGTCCCAACACCATCAACATTTGTCTTCAAATAACAGCCACGGTCTCCAACCATGTCATCATATGACAAAATTGCTATTATGATGTGTTTATAACTTTATGAGGTTGAGTGCGATTTCGATTGAAGTGAAACTGATGGAATGTTACACCACCACGTGCTATAGGTAGAAATTTGTGGCTAGTACGCATTTTTGAGTCAGTACACTGTCACCTGATGTTAAGCATTTAAATAGAGATAGCAGAATACACATTAGGAGATTTGCTAAATTTGTTGTTTCGAAACGTCTGTCGTTACCAGTGACACTGGGCTTTGAGTTAGTTAAGTTAGGTGGACGATGGGTTTGTAATAAGGCTACATTTTAGTTTGTGGTTATCTTAGCTAATCTTTTGCGCTAGCGTACTTTTGACTGCATACTTTTCATTATTTTGCTTGTGGCATACACTGTTACACACTGATCGACGGTGAGTGAATGTCACGTTGCAAAATGGGTATATGGAATAAAAAGTTAAATACGTGAATAGTGATAAGGATCTGCATTAACAGATGTTTAGCAGAGGGTTGCTTAATCCACGAACATCCTGCCAGACACTTTTCTTGATATGTAATGAGAGTCTGCTTTTTGTGTCCCTCGAAGTATTTGGTACGTCTTTACTGTAAACAGTGTATTGAAGGTCGACCTTTGCCGAGACATACGGCGGAAAAGAAAGCGAAGTTAAGGGGAGAAACCGGAAAAATTCTCCTAATAACCGCAGTTCCCAGTCAAGTGCGCCGCGTCTCGGAGTATAAAAAGATAAGTAATTCTATATTTACTTCTACTTGGTCAAGACTCTCTCTGCCGGAGCAAAAGTGAACGCTGGCGGAGTTTCTTTCGGCGACGGCCGGAGTGCGCGACCCTGCGAGGAGCGGCGCGCTCGACTTGTCGCCAAAGAAATCACGTTTCCCTAACGAGCAGCCGGGGGCGGCGGCGGCGGAGTAGCGGAGGCCCTCCAATATTTGTCCGTAATGAGTTTATGCCGGCGGTGGGCGCCTCAGCGCGCCGCGCAGCGCCGGGCGACGCGGCCAATCTCGGCACGGCCCAAGCACGCACGCGCGCGCGCCCGCAGGCAACCGCCTCGGTGCGACCCGCCGCCCACCGCCTACAAAGAAATTACTTCTTCACGGCGAGACCCGCGGGGAGCAGGTGACGGAAGCAAGTGGGGATGAATTTGTGACAGTAATAAAAACGAGAAGCTCTAAAGGAGAACACGCTAAAGGCAAAGAAGCACAGGCAGTCCGAGAAGTTCCCGTGCCCGTCTTCTACATCTTCTTCTTCTGTAGTGGTCAATCCAAGGATTGGTTTGCAACAGCTACAATGGCAGCTTGTCTCCATTCTGTGCGTCTTTCAGCTTTTCTCTTCATTTCTTTATAGGTGTCACATCCCACATCTTTCACGATTTGATCCATGTACCTCAGTCGTGGTCTTCCTCTTGGTCTTTTTCCCTCGACATATCCCTCTATGATTGTGTTCAGGAGTCCTTTATGTCGTAATAGATGGCCTGTAAATTGCACTCTTCTTTTAACAATGAAACTCCAGAAGCTTCTCTTCTCACCTGCTCTTTCCAAAACCACTTCGTTGGTGACCTTGTCAATCCATTTTATTTTGAGCATGCGTCTATAGCACCACATTTCAAAAGAATTTAGCTTCTGCTGTTCCTCTGTCCCGAGAGTCCATGTTTCACACCCATAGCATGCCACACTCCACACATATGATTTCAAAAATCTTTTCCTGGTTTCAAGGCTGATGCTCTTAGACGTTAATATGTTTTTCTTCTTGTTAAAAGCAGCCTTTGCTTGAGCTATTCTACTTCTCACTTCTGCCTTGCTCCTTCCATCCCTGGTAATATTACTGCCCAGATAAGTAAATTTATCAACTTGTTCAAGCAGTTCATTGCCTACATGAACTTGGAGTTTCACTTGATCTTCTTTGTCGCATGCCATTACTTTTGTTTTTGCTTTATTAATTCTCATATTATATTCTTCACCCATAACTTTATCCATTCTATTCAGTAGGACTACAAGATCTTCTTCACTTTCAGCCAGGACAGCTATATCATCGGCATATCTTATCATATCTATTCGTTGGCCATGAATTACTACATCAGCAGCTACAATAACTACCCTGCAGTTCACAGTCAAGTCCCGGCACAGGGTTCATCAAACCTATTTCTCCACCATTCCCCTCTCAAACAGCGCGCGGGAAAAAACGTTAAATCTTTCTGTGAAAGCTCCGATATCTCCTATTTTACCACTAAGATCATTTCTGCCTGTCTAAGTGGGTGTCTAGAAAGCTTTTTACAATCTAGGGGAAAAGGTGGCGACTGAAAATACGCTAGAACAACCAGTCACAAGGAAAAACGCGGTTTACTTTAAGAATATCCATCCCACTTCGCTTCTCATATCACTGACAACTTCTCCCTATCTCGTGATAGTAAAAAACGAGCACTCCTTCTCTGGAATTTTTCGAGGTCCTGCGTCAATCCTATCTGACGCGGATCATTCACCTTGCAGCAATACCGCAGAAGAGGGCGGAAAAGCGTACTGTAAACAGTCTCAGTGGTAGAGATGTTGCGTTTTCCACGATTCGTGCCAATAAACCGCAGTCTTTAGTAAGCTTTCCACACAAAGTTGTCTATCTGATCGTTCCAGTTGAAGTTATTCGTAATTGTAGTCTCAAAGTATTTAGTAGAGTTTATAGTTTTTAGATTTGTGTGATTTATCGTGTTACAAAAATTCATCTGATTTCTTTTAGTAACCACGTGAATGACTCCACACTTTGCATTGTTTACAGTCATCTGTCAAGTGTAGCACCATACAGATACCTTGTCTAAATGGTTTCGATTGTCTCTGATGACTTTATAAGACTGCAAACAACAGTATTATCTGCTAACAATCTAACAGGGCTGCTACTATTGTCTCCTAAATCATTTATATAGACTAGGAACAGCACAGGGCCTTTAATCCCTTTTTTGGAAACGGAGATTACCACTTCTCTTTTACTCGATGACTTCCCTTCATTATTACGAACCGTGACCTTTCTGACAAGAAATCACGAATCCAGTCGCACATATGAGACGATACTCTATATGGACAAAATATGATTAGAAGTCATTGTGAGGAATAGTGTCAAAAGCCTGCTGGAAAGCTAATAACGTAAAGTCATTTCGGCTTTTCCTGTCGATACAACTCATTTCTTCTTCAGAATAAAGAGCAAGTTGTGTTTCACAAGCACGATATTTCGTTTTCTTTGACACAATTGATAATGTTGGAATGCAGTATATGTTCCACAATCCTACAGCAAATCGACATTAGCGATATGGGGCTGTAATTCAGTGTATTACTCATATTCCCTTTCTTATGGTATTACTGTTATCTATACTGAACGGGCAGTTGTATATGATTTCTAAGTGTGGAGCTATTGTATCACCGTGATCTGAAAGGAACGTGACTGGTATACTATCTGTACCAGAGACCTTGCCTTTATTAAGTGATTAGGCTGCGTCACTACACCAAGGTTATCTGCTTCTAAGCTACTCACATTAACAGTTGTTCTTGATTATGGAAAATGTAATTTGTCTTCTTTGACGAAAGAATTTCGAAAAATTGTGTTACTACACAATGAATGTATTGGCTGTGTCTTTCCACTGGTGTACTTTACACACGACGAGAATCTCCCTGGATTTTCCGTCAGCTTTCGAGACGAGTTTCTTTGAGTAAACTATTAAAAGCATGTCGCATTGAAGTTCCCGCTAAAATTCGAGCTTCGGTAAAAGCACCAATCTTTTAAATTTGGCATGCATATTTTAGTTCCTTCAGCAGCCATGTTCTGAGCATGGAGGATCATTACCATCTGTTACTAGTTTATTTGGCATACCATAGATACTTTGAACCACAAGTGTGCCTATTGGTTGGAAGAAAACGAATTACACGTGTCTACAACATGGGTAATGACATCATCATCATATCACAATCACCCTGATCATGGCATTTATACCACATCACTGCCTACGTGTTGTTGTATTCTGTTGTTACACTTTAAGTTACAACAGAGAAAAATTCACATCACTGTAAGTTAATAAGACGTGTAGCAGTCAGTGAAGCAAAAGATAATCTTACAGCATGAGAAAAGTGGGATGAGTAGGAGCCATATCATGGACCTATTGTTGTGGCTCATGATAGTAATAGGCAGAATTATTGTTAAAACTCATTCACATTGTCACATCCAACTGAGATCACGCCAGAGTGAGGCAGAATCAGGAAGCAAGCTGGTGCAAGGAAAGAGGGTCAGGTCCTTGACACATGATGACACTGTCAGCCGAGTGAGGGTATGCTTTCAGCAGAAAAGTGAGTGAGTTGTGATGGCTCACGTTGGTGCTGTTTGTGGGTTTCCGCCCTCTGTTTGGGGCCAGACCGTATCGTTTAGTTTTCATGGTTGCGTTTGTTTGTCTTCTTCTCGTCTTGACTGGTGCCAGTCGTTTTGCAAGCGTTGTCTGTCCGCTAGTGGCAGCTGCGGCGCTTATCGATATTTAGTAACTGTTGCCCTATCTTTGGGGTGACGTTGTTGTTTTGCCGTGTCGTGTGAGTGTGACAGCTCAGATGGGGAGTCAGAAGGAGCGATGTCTGCGCAGTGCAGCAACACGCCGGGATCGCTGGCGGCCCACATGGACCGCCGGATGGAATGGCTGTGATCACGAGGGTGCACGACCTCGTCATAAACCGGATCCTGCCGGCTTTAAGATGAGTCCATTTCAATTCAAGTAGAGAAACCTCCACCATTCTGACATCTCCCGATTCTCCAGTGACTTGGGTTCGTGTTGCTGCTTGTAGTGTGGCCAAGGCGAAGAGCAGTGAGTAGAGTGCTTGGGGAAAGCGGATCTCATTATCTTTCCTCGACTTCTTATCACTATTTACTGCGTTCAGCTTGTTACAATTTGTTAAGTTCAACCAGCGGTATTTTTCCTGTCCGGTGGCCGCTAACGCCCCAGTTACCTGCCCTGGGGGTTAGTGTATTTAACGGCAGTGTACGTTTCCTCGCCTTGCCGCTGCTGTCCGGTAAGGTGTGTAGTTTTGACAGCTTTCTTGATTGTAGGCCGTTTGTGATTCTTCTACTCTGGTGGTAGCGATTCCTTTCTCGTTCAGGGTGCTCTAAGCACTGTATTCTGGGGGCATAGTGCAGTCCGCCGGTTCCGGCTTTGGCGTGTTGTTCCATTCTTACATTTGGTTTATTAGGCGTCAGGTAGCTTCAGCAAGATTTTCAGTAGTCATTTGTTAGACTGCCACTAGTCTATCTTGTGAACTGAATACAACTCTTGGCAGTGTATCTCATCGCTAGCGAAAGTGTTTGTTGCTGGACCTTCTCAGAGGTCGATTCCTGGAGCACCCTCTGTGACTGGTCCTTGTGTTTTATTATTGTATTATTTATTATCATACCTTGCAATGCCAACATTAAAGGTTATGTATGTGTAGTTAATAGTTCCGGTCGCCTTCTGGGATAAATATAGCAGTGTAAGGGTTGTGTTACAAGGTTACCATCATCTTATTTCACCTGTTTGGTGGTCAATTGCTTGTTTATTTTAATTAACCTTTGCATGTATTTGCTGTTTTGCAGCAGGTTTTTTATATAATTACTATTCTTTGCGTGTAAGGCCTTCAGCCGTGATGGGTCATTTGCTTCAGAAAGAATCGATATTTATAATTTAGCAGTAAGCCTTAAATCCTTATTTACTGCCATTCCTGTCGTCTGATACCTTCTGCTGTGTTTGTGGCCACTTCCTTTTCAATATTTCAATACCAGTGAGTTGTAAATGCAGTGAGTTCTAACACATTCCTAGTTTTACTGCCATTCATGGCGTGTAAGGCCTTCAGTCCTGATCACAGTGGCTTCTTTTTTTTCTGTTTCTTTTTTTAAAGACATTTCCTGTATCTGTATATTATGGTGATTTGGTGATTTGCTAAATTGTAACGCACTGAAAACACTATTATTTACACAGTCGTTTATTCTTTCATTAATAACGTGTGTTATTTTTTATTTATTGTTGAGTCTGGAATTACTGTTTTAAAAACAAATTTCGGTAATTGTAAAAGGCAACCAATAGTAACTGATTACGGCTCCTTCCACAATCGTAACCGAATCCTGCCTTCCCTTGAATCACAGGTTTCAGTGACTGTGACAAAAAAAAAAGAAGGATGGAAAGAAGCGTATTCATTAGCTCTTAAGATATGTTGCCAGAAACTCTATCTCACGCACAAGAACATGTAGCGGGGAACTGATGCAGCAGTTAACAGCCAATTAAATGAATATAGCCGGAGGACCACGTCGTTGTTAACAACTGAGCGTCACTGGAGATTCACCTCCGATACTTCCCGCAGAGATGTTATGTTTCATTATTTACACTCTTTGTTTGGATGTTAATATACAGCTCAAACTGTGCTGCTGGTGTTACGTGCTCTGATAATTCATTAACAATAATTTTAATAACTCTCAATTCATTCTCAGAAACTGACTGCAGATTCAAGTTAGTGTGGCAATCATTGGTGGAGAAGATAAACTCATCATAAGTGGGCATTGAGTGAACAGCCACCAAACTGCTAAAATGCCTCAGTAGGAGTCTGAAATCGGTTTGTGAAGAGGCAGCATATGATTTAGTGTGTGAAGCGCAATTTTGGTTAAAGATGGAACAAGAAGTTAAAAGGTGCTTTGGCAAACGTGCAAGTGTGACCTCATGCTGATCAAGTGAGTATGACTTCTTATGGAGTTCGAGAAACAGTATCCAGAAGCTCTGCTGTGAACATTAAAATTAGACTGGTTCTCTGAATCGTTTTCTCAATTTGATGATTCTATGAACAAAAGGAAGTAAGGGGCATCCCATTATTTGGCAAATTTCATACTTCGTAGCGCTAAGACTTTTCCATTGGTCAGTTCATTATAATCTGTTCACTGCAAGCACTTTCGAGTCTGGGCCCTGCGTGACGAGTTAAGAGGTTACAAGTTAAGAGGTAAGTAAAGTACCTCCTCATGTACTAGGAGAAGTGGGTGTGGATGCTGTATTCAGAAACTCACCATCTCTTTCTCAAGCTGCGACATAGTCGCGAATACAAACAGTGATCCAGGTACTGTCAAATGTGTTTTATTCCAATCTTTGTTCACAATATAAAGTCATTCGACGATAACTGGCTTGAGTCAGTAATGACCATCCTCAGATCTACAATATAAAAAATATATAACTAGTCAACACTCTGTAATCCTTATCTTTCCTTTGCTGGATTTCGATTCCCCAAAGAGAGGAGGGGGGACGATGGCAACAGCTTATTAAACAGCTGTTCAATCTACAGAATACTGTAAACACAATAAGAACAAATAAACAAAAAACAGGCGATAAAACGGTGACTTTTTAAACTATAAAACGGCGGAAACCTGGGGAAGTTATAATATATAAAAACATAAGGTTGGCGATGGTAATTAGGATCCACCGTAAGCAGACAGACAATTAAAAAACTCGGTGACAGTCTGGTTTCTGTTGGCCAGAGATAAAAGAAATCACACCTAGCAACAATATAATTTCTGTTTGCAACACTTCAAAGAGATGCACAACACTTAACGCGTACCACCCAGACAGGTGATGGAAGGAGGGGACAGGGAGAGGGAGCCTGGAAAAAGGTCAGGGCAGCGAGAGGGAGGTGAGGATCAGATCTGATACCAGGGATAAAAGGAGGGAGACAAGGCACCATCTGGGAGGGGGAGTTGAGAGAAGCCACCTTGGGAAAGGAGGGAGGAGAGGAAACAGCAATAAAAGGAGGGGAAGCCGATGGAGGGCGAGGACACATAAAAGGGGGAGGGGCAGGATGACGTGACAGGCACTGGGGAAAGGAGAGGGGCGGAATGAAAAAAGGGGGGAAGAAGGGTGTCAAAGAAAGGGTAGGTGGGGAAAAACATGATGGAAGGAGGGGACAGGGAGAGGGAGCCTGGAAAAAGGACAGGGCAGCGAGAGGGAGGTGGGGATAAGATTTGATACCTGGGACAAAAGGAGGGAGATAAGGCATCATCTGGAAGGGGGAGTTGAGAGAAGCCACCTTTGGAGAGGCGATGAAGGGTGTAGTGGTGGAGGGAAGATGGGACACAATGGTGAAGATGCGGCAGTGGGCAGGGTTTGGAGAGAAGAGGAGCAACCAAAGGATGGGGGGCACCAAGTCTGTGGGAGGTTTAGAGGACCTGGATATCTTTGAGGAAAAGGAGCAAATGGGGGAAGGGAATCAGGCCCTAGAGGCTCTACATGGGGGCTGGGACTTGTATATGGAAGGTGAGGTAGAGTGCTTTTTGCTCGAGGGTCTGGAGGGACAGAGAATTTGGGGGAGGTAGAGATCCAGGTGAGACTGGCATAGCAGAGGATGGGATGGGTCAAGGATTTGTAGGTGTGGAGGATAGTACAGACATTCAACCACCATGTCCAACAGGAGAGGATTTTAAGGAGTCAGAAGTGGTTGTAGGCTTTGGATAGGATAGAACAGAGCCAGGAGTCCAGGTAAGATTATGATCAGTGGTGAGTCCAAGGTAGGTGGGCGTGGGTGAGAGGCAGACAGGATGGCGCAAATGCTAGGGAAAAATCAAGGAGCTGGATGGCGCAAGTGGTATGACCTAGGATAATAACTGGGGTCTTGGAAGAATTGATTTTTGGGAGCCACTCTTGGAAGGATTGATTTTTAGAAGCCTCTGGTTACATCATGTGGCAAAAAGGTCAAGGTGATTCTGGAGAAGAAGGGCAAGAAAGGTGGTGTCATTGGCATAATGCAGGGGGTAGACTTGGATGGGGGATTGGGACGTATCTGCTGTGTACAGGAGGTAGAGGAGAGAGAAGAGAACAAAGCCCTTGGGCACACCCGCAAAGCGGTAGAAGGTGTTGAAATGGTAACACAGGAGGGGCAGTAGCACAGGAAAAAGGCAATCATATGGCCATAGTTGACAGAAGGTGCGTAGGTCTGGAGTTCAAACCCGTGACCGGGATGCCATATATCGGTTATAGGCCTTTTCTCAGTGACAGTGTTGAGATGGCAGTAGGGGTCATGGTCAGGGGGGTGCGTTTAATGTGGACGGTGAGGCTGATATCCTGTGTAGTAATGGGAGTGTTAAGTTCTGATGGTCGTTTGTGGCCCAAGTACTGATAGCTAGAAGCAAGGGGAGGTGCAGAGATATCCACACGTTCGATGATGTTGGGGAAGAAGGAATAATCAAATTGGGGAGCATATGGAATGGAAAATACATTAGATAGGTGGGAGGCAATGTGGTTGGCCTTGCTGAGGTTGTCAGGAAAGGGACATTCATCAAGGAGGAGAGGGTTCCCTGTAAGGCAGTGGTAACCAGAACAATACTTGGAAGAGTTTACTGGGAGCATGGTGTTGAGTTGTGTGCATGCCTGTCACCAGACACGGCGTTTCTTTGCAGTAAGCATGTTGTGGATATGTTGTTGTAATTACCGGTGTTGGGTGAGTGTGTCCCAGCCACGAGTGTGGAGGACAAACCCATAGAGAGGATTCACAAATGATGATTACAGCCTCTGGGGACAGGGCTGGGTGGTGAGGGTGGATGGCTTTACTAGGGATATGGGTTGCTAAGGCGTCAGTCAAGGATTGGTGGAGGAAGGTATCAGTTTGAGAGATGTCATCGGGAGAGTGGAAGGTAGGGGTTTGGTGTTTGACCTGAGTGTGTATGGATTCCCAACAGGCATCCCAGTTGGTGTGGGAGCAACCATGTACAAGTTAAGGTGGAATGTGAGGGCGTTGATTGGGCCAGGGATAGTGACCATCAGAGTTAGTGAGGAGGATGGGGGCAAGGCCGCTGCCAGTTAGGTGAAGGACTTCCTCAGTGATGTGCTGAAGGAGGTTGGGAGAGGCTAGAATCACATCAGGAGTGGCTTTGCATTTGGGTTGGGTGTGTTGGGGGAGAGGATCAGGTCTCCCTGGAGGGTGGTGATAAGCCGATGCCACCAATGGAGATCAGTATGAGCATGGCTGTAGATATTCAGGTCCATGGCAATCATATAGGTGTAGAAGGTGCGGTCAGTGTGGGCCAGTGAATGGTATGGGGTGGGTGTGAGAGGTCAGATATAGATGGTGGCACATGTGATAGTAAGGGTGGGGAAGAATAGGCTGAGGGTGAGATGGTAGGAGGCATTATTGAGGAGGTTGGGGCCATACAGGGAGCAGTTTAAGGTCTCCGATAGCAACAACCCTGCCACATGCTAAGGGGTACATGGCAGGGGGCATTATTGAGGAAGTTGGTGGCATACAGGGAGGTGTTTAAGGTGGCTGATAGCAACCCTGCCACACACTGAGGTGTACGTGTTATCAGTGCAGTGGAGGGTGCAAGCAGCTGTGGAGATGGAGAGTCAGAGTTGGAGGAAAGTTTCATTTTGGATGAAGGCATCAACACAGTGTCGATTGAGGAAGTGGATGGCAGGGGGTGGACATTGTCGTTAAGGATACTGTAATGTTTTCACTCCATGGTAGGGGAGGTTTAAGTGAGGATGGTGGTCGGGGTAAGGGGAAGTGGGCCTGGTTGTGGGAGTAGGTGGCAAATGTGGTGAGGTGAAAGACTGAATGTGAAGCGATGGCGACTTGGGAAAGAGTCTGGGGGCGTTGGAAGGGATGGGTGTTTTGTAGGACAATGGTGAGGAAGCGGATCATGTCCTTTGGAAAAGGGGGACGGCAGTCTGAGTTGTTGGGTGCACAGGGATGGTCACGGGTGGAGGTTTTGCTTTACATTTAGAGGAGTAGGTAGGATATAGTTGATCATAAGTATTACAGGAGCAGGGAGCGTCGAGCTGGGGCAGTTCTCCAGGAGGTGGGAATCTATGCAGTGGGGACAGGTAGGGGGACTCTTGCAAGTAGCAGTGATGTGGTTCCTATACTTAAGGCAGTGTTAGGATTGGTGGGGGGAACAATAGGTCAACTGTGTGGCGTCTATTACTGATGGGGCAAATGGAGGAGGAGGATTACATGAATAATCATGTTAGGTAGGTTGGCTCAGCATCATAAAAGATACGATGGGCTGAAGGATTTCAATATTGGGATGAAAATGGAGTTCTGCCTCCATTATCACGGTGCTTGTGAGACGGTGCCAATCATTGTGATGGTGAGAGTGAAGATCGGTAGGTGGCAGAGATGTTGAAATTGTCAAGGAGAGGAGGGGGTGTGGTAGGGTGTAATGGTAGCCTGTGGGACAAATTGGATACATGTGATTTCGGAGAGATCAGTGTGAACAGATGCATTGGGGGATTTGATGAGAACCAAGTCCTTGTGAGGAATGAGAAGGGAGATGGGGCATTGAGGAAGTATTTGCAGATGGCCAGGGTAAAGGTGTGGGCATTGAGAAATAGAGGGTCAGGATTGGAGAGGAAAGGTGTGGGTTGAAGGAGTTGTAGGGCCGTGGGATGGTGTCACGTCCATGGTAGTGAGTGGATCACGTGGATCAGGTGTTTTTTTGTTTTTTTTGTAGGGAGGTAGGGTGTGGTGACAACATTAGGCCATTTAGTAGGTTTCTTGTACAGGACAGATTGGGAATGGGACTGGGGTTAGGTGTCAGGGGCAGGTCTCCCCTGAGAGGCAGGTAATGGAGGGGTTGTGGTTGTGGGAGTGGCAGAGACTGTCAGGGATGAGAAAAACGAAGGCAGTAGCGAGGACAGTGGCGGTGGTGAGGGACTGGGGCAAGGCAGTGAAGGCGGACCGGTGAATCCCTCTGGGTAGCGGCTGGACGAAGATGGCAACAGGGGTGGCCCAGTATCCTCAGCTGGGGGAGGCGACGACAGCGAGCGCTGGGCGGCATCGGCGGCACTGATAACAGTAACTGCCCCGAAAATGGTGGGGTGTGCTCCCACAGAAATATCAGGTGGTGGCAGCAGCGGCGGCTGACGGACGGACGGACGAGTGGGCAGACGGCTGGCTGGCTGGTTTGCTGGCTGGTTGCGGCGGCGGACAAACGAACGGCAGCGACGGCTGGCACACACACGGCAGCAGCAGGGGTAGGGGGCTCTTACAAATGCGTCGATTTCACCCTGAGTGTCGCCCAGGCAGTGTAATCTCTAACTTGGAAGCGAGGGGATCCAACCCTCGCGATGATTGGTTGAGGGGAAAAAGCCCTTTTATTAGCACCAGATGGCGTGAACTGGCACTTATAACAGTAACTGCCCTGAAAATGGTTGGGTGTGCTCCCGCCGAAATATCGGCGGTCACTGTTAATATTACCTGGCTGGATTCCGGTAAATTGGTTGAATGTTTCTGGTAGCTACTGCACTTCAGCAGATTTTGTACAGCAACTCCAGTTGCTAAATGACTGTGTGGACGATATCTCCTATTTTACACCCATATCTTAGTTCTTTCTGCCTGACACAGCTTTGCTGAGTGTATTTATATGTTTTGACGACGCCCTAACGTCTTTATCACGTTAGGACATAGTGTAGAACAGGTACACTTTACCTTCTTTTATCTGTACATTCCCAGTTTGTATGAGACTACATCGTGATATGAAACACTGTATTGTTTTAGAATGCCCACTAGCTATATACTTCTTCTATGTTGTAGATTTGAAGATGGTCATTACGGACTGATACCGGTCATCGTCGGATGACTTCATATTGTGATCAAAGACTGAAATAAAGAAAACATTTTTTTTGAGACAATAGTTTTCTGACTGGTTTGATGCAGCCCACCACGAATTCCTTTCCTGTGCCAGTCCTTCATCGTATAGTAGTACTTGCAATGTACGTCCCCCATTATTTACGTTATGTATTCCAATCCCTGTCTTCTTACCAAGTTTTCACCCTCTACTGCTCCCTCTAGTAGCATAGAAGTTACTCCTGGATGTCTTAACAGGTGTCCTATAATCCTGTCCCTTCTTGTCAGTATTTCCCAAATATTCTTTTCCTCTCCGATTCTGTGCGAAACCTCCTTGTTCCCTATTTTATCAGTCCAGCTAACGTTCAACATTAATCTGTAGCAGCACATCTGCAGGGCTTCGATTTTCTTCTGTTCCAGTTTCCCCACAATTATGTGCTCGTAATGTACATTCTCAGAGACTTCTTCCTCAAATGAAGGCCAATTTGATACTAATAGTCTTCTCTAGGCAGGAATGCCCTTCTTGCCAGCTCTAGTCTGCTCTTGAGGTCCTCTTTGTTCCGTCCATCATGGGTTATTTCTGTGCCTAGGTAGCAGATTTCCTTAATTTCATATACTTCGTGACCATCAATCCTGATGTTCTATTTCTCGCTGTTCTAGTTTCCGCTACTTATCATTACTTTTGTATTTTTTCGTCTTACTCTCAGTCCATAATCTGTACTCATTAGACTGTTCATTCCATTCAGCAGAGCCTGTAATTCTTCATCAGTTTTCTTGACGATAGCAATGTCATCAGCGAATCTTATTATTTATACCATTTCACTCTTGAACCTTTCTTTTATTACCGCCGCTGCTTCTTTGGCATATGGAGTGAATAATAGGGCGAAAGAATACGTCCCTTACACCCTTTTTGATCCGAGCACTTCGTACTTGGTCTTCCACTCTTATTATTCTCTCTTGGCTGTTGTACAAGTTGTATATTACCCGTCTTTCTCTACAGCTACACCTGTTTTTCTCACAATTTCGAAGATCTTGCATCATTTTATATTGTCGAATGCTTTTTCCATGTCGACAAATCCTTCGTTATTATAGTCTTGCTTAGAATATGCATATTTTAAAATTGTCATACACGATACACTTCGTTATAAGAAGTGGCATGCCCTCATAAATACTGCCGGCAGTTGTGGCCGAGCGGTTCTAGGCGCTACTTTCTGGAACCGCCCGACCGCTACGGTCGTAGGTTCGAAACCTGCCTCGGGCATGGATGTGTGTGATGTCCTTAGGTTAGTTAGTTTTAAGTAGTTCTAAGTTCTAGGGGACTGATGACCTCAGAAGTTAAGTCCCCTAGTTCTCAGAGTCATTTGAACCTCATAAATATTACATCATCTGTTGTAGAATCATATAATGTATTCTGAGCCCTCACATGATTAGGCATGTGGAAGAGAATGATCTCCATGCCAACCAGCATGAATTCTGCAACATCAAGCATGGGTAACCCAACTTGCACTTTTTCCACATGACATACTGTAGCTGTTTTATTTCCTTGACCCATAGCTTTCATCATTTCTTTTTTTCTCGAAAAGAAAAGTTTACTCACAAAAGTACGACTATAAAGGATGTCAAAAAAAGTGACTGTGTAGAGGATTTCCTGGTAGGCTGGATGAATTACGTTATATCAGATGAAGTCATGGACAGAAGTAACCTTAGGTGTGTCCCAGGGAAGTGTGCAATTGCCCTTGGTGCTCCTGTTGTACATTAATGACTTGGCAGACAATATTAATAGCACACTCGCGTTCTTTTTGAAATGATGCGGGCGTCCATAGCTTCGCTTATTCATATCAAAAACTTCTTTATAATTTCTTTTTTAAAGTGTTAAAAAAACTTCCAGAAACCTCATTATCTGTTATTCTAAAATTGGAATAAAGGACTATTAACAGCTAATGCAGATCTTCAAAGTCTTTCTACAAGATGTTGGCAAAGAAATATTTCAAGAAACTTTTTAACATTTACGTGTAACAATGTTCTGCCTGAAAAAATTTGCTAAAATATTGAATCAGGCCAAGTGATTTAACTTTCGTGCAAGGAATTGCAACTTGCTTTAAACGTAATGAAATGCAAAAGTTATGTGCTTCATAAAACCAAAAAAAGCAAGAATGCTCTGCCTATAATGTCACTGATTCACATCCTCGATTACAAAGGGCACTGCTTAAAAATCACTTCTGCATCCATCTTAGAATACTTTTGGGAGTTCCATACCAGATAGCAATAATAGGGTGAAAGACGTCAATCAATCCGTTGTTTTGCTTTATCAAGTTCGGCGGAGTATCTTTTTACTGACTCCATTTCCTCACAATGCCCGTGGCATGGAGGAAGATCAGGCTGGGAACCTATAGTGTGTTTGTTTATTCTCATCTTAATATTGATGTCAGCGTAACATGTAAATGTAACCACCTGACCTAAAAGTAGAATATCGCTCGTTCTGAATTGATGTAGGCATAATTACAAACAAATGCAACTAGGCAAATTCAGGTGGAAGTTCTAGGTCTCTCTTCGCAATAGCAGCCTGGAATGGCAGCTGAACGCGATCTTCGATGCCAGCTCTGGTAGCTACACAATGACACCACACTCTGTCAACACACTCGACTGAGCGTCCCTAGACGAGCGGTCACGCGGTTGTTCCTTCCCAGCCAATCACAGGGACTTCGTAATAAAATTTCAGCCGTTGAACGGAGTGGAAAATTTTCGGCTGAAAGAACCAGTTGTTGTCTTACCTGTCCTCTGATCAGAGGTGACGCCTGCTGTTATTGGCGAAGTTTGTTCGCTCTCTGTACGCAGACGGGAGGTAGTTTTAAACAGAATCCACTGGAATGTAGAGGATTGAGCTGCAGCAACAGTCGCTGCTCTGTTGTCAAACAAATATGACGTGCTGCTCCTGAACACACATGAACAGTAATGTTTGAATTGGACTTAGTTAGATTTGGTTCTTTGGTTCTCTGTAACGAGTAATCGTTAAGAGTTGTTCAGAATTCTCGCCAGTGGCGATATCAGTATCACCTTACATCACTTCAAATTGACCAAACTTGGTCCGTAATCGATCATGATTTACTTCATGTATCATGTGACCAGTTAAAGTGCATGACTCTTTCATTGTGAGTCACGAGCCTGCTTTGAAAGAGGTGAACTCTGCTTTCGATTACTCGATGAGTTTAGTTTTCTGTATGTCATGAGCTGCACGTCCTTTTCGCATTTCCTTAATCCAAAGAATCGTTGCTGTCAATTGATTACTAATGTATTATCGTCGTTTGCTTGTATGGAAAGAGCGGATCAGTTTCTTTATGTGTGTTCTGTGTAAATTCCGTTTTAATAGTACCTCCATTTGTTAAATAAATGTTCATTATGGAGCTACGTAGGCCGTTAAATTTTACCACAAGGTGAATAAGTGCACGCTTTCCCTCTTACTGTAACTTCTAACCTCTTGTATCCTGTGAGAGCAAATTACTTGATATGGTTAGTAAAGTCAAAAACCGGATCGGTCGCTCTGGATTTCACTAATTAAAGTTCCATTGCGCAGATTTTTTTTTAGTGTAGAAACTAACGCTAATACTCAGTTACTATTCGTGGAACTTCATCTAACTTGGCACTCAGGGGCGGATAGATGACGTTAAGGACGATATTAATGCAACGGATAGCTTTCAGCTACCAAAGGTTCTACGTATAAGGTCAAAGACAGTCCTGCCATAAAAAAGCAACGGGAATTACCGTTATGGGGCTACTGAAGGTATGAAACAAAGCGTGGCGAGAAAGTTCCCATGTTTACCTCACACACAAAAGAGCATCACGGAAACACTGTAAACACTGATTTGGAAGGCTGTTGATGATACACGCAAATTATCCTGCAAATGCCTTCATACAAACTTCAAGCCCCTGTTTTAAGGGTGGTATCTAATATGTAGGATTAAGAGCAGGACAGGTGAGTGTCAGAAGGGAACTGGCGAAAAATAAACAACTAAATTCACTGAACTTAGGATAAATTTTCAATGACGGATTACACTGGGCTCACTGCCACACCAGGTACCGTATGAGTAAGGTAAGGGCACAAAAAGCGAGCTGGACCACGTTCTTGCGGCTGGTGGTCCGTCCTGTCCAACAGGGTCACAGGATATACGACACGAGGCCATCCGCTCTGCACGGAAGCTAAACAAACCCGCTCTGTACGGAAGCCAAAAAACCAAGAGCGCGTGTGCTCCGTACTGCAGCCAGGACCAAAGAGAGCAATGAAACCGCGCGCTCCCCTCCAAGACCCTGCAGCCACCAGACATATCGTGGTTCCCACATTCCCTACAGGTTACATACACACGCGTGTAGCGCGCGTAGCTAATTTATTTAGCAGGACGCCCAAAAGGATAGCACGATGCTGACTTCAGCTGCCAACAGTAAATGTCACGTTACGCTAGGTCTGTGGTAACTGGTGTTCGGAGAGTGAAGTAAAAATGCGCAAAGAAATTTTCTACAATTTCTCAACTGGCTCTCTTTCTTTTTTCTTAATTGTATTTCAATTCCCCATCGGGGCGGGCTGGCAGCAGCATATGCGCTGCTCTTCAGCCGAAAGACATAGAACAATCAATAGAAGACATTTAAAAATAACAAAGGAGAGAATATGGCGAAGATAGATATAAAAAAGGGGGGAATATCATGGAAGGCAATAGACAAAAAACGGGGTGACCGCAAAATGGAGATAAAAAACTGTGAAAACTGTTTAAAAGTAGCACACACAAAACGTCACACACTGCGACAATTAAAAGAACACAAGGCACAGTATGACTGGAGCATAAAAGGTATCGACGGATGGCGTAGCACATAACAAACACTGACGGCGAACCTCAAGGCAGTACACAATTAAAATCAAACCTCCTGACGCACAGGAGAAACAGCACTAAACACAACACTGATGTGGCACGCTGACGATGATCAAAACAGAGGATCTGCCAGGCGCAATGAGATGAGGGAGACTGGAAGAATGGAGGGATAGGAAGAGATGGGGGAGATGAGCAGGGGCGCGCTCAAGAGGGCCAGGTAGGGAGGGATGTTGGAAGGAAAGAGGCAAGTGTGTGGTGCCGGGTCTCAGGGGAGGGTGGGGGGAAGGAGGAAAATCCGCTTTGGGAGAAGGAGGGAAGAGGAAAAAAGGGGGCCCTGGAGAGGGGGGGGGGACAAGGCCAGGTTATAGTTGGAAGGAAGGGTAGATGTCATGGTGAGTTCGTCATCCGGGAGGTGTTGGAAATTGCCCTGATGAAGGAGATGGGGGGTGTGGAGGTGGAGAGAGGGAGGGTTCAAATGGCTCTGAGCACTATGGAACTCAACTGCTGAGGTCATTAGTCCCATAGAACTTAGAAATAGTTAAACCTAACTAACCTAAGGACATCACAAACATCCATGCCCGAGGCAGGATTCGAACCTGCGACTGTAGCAGCCTTGCGGTTCCAGACTGCAGCGCCTTTAACCGCACGGCCACCTCGCCCGGCAGAGGGAGGGATACAGTGATAGAGACGCGGCAACGGGCGGGGGGTGGAGAGGAAGGAGGAAACCAGAGGGTGGGGGGGATCAAGCCTGCAGACAATGTAAAGGATGCAGAGATGTTGGAGGAACAGGAGGAGGTGGAGTAAGGGGATCAGTTCATACAGCAGCCGTGTGGGGGAAGGAAGGCGGATATGGAAGGCAAGGCGGAGTGCATGGCGTTGAAGGATCTGGAGGGCCTTGTAAAAGCGGGTGGGGGCGGAGATCCAGGCAACGCTGGCATAACAGAGGATAGGACGGATGAGGGACTTGTATGTGTGGAGGATGGTAGAAGGATGCAATCCCCATGTCCGGCCAGATAGGAGTTTCAGGAGGCAGAGGCGGGAATGGGCTTTCTGCTGGATGGTCTGGAGATGAGGGGTCCAGGTGAGGTGTCGGTCAAGGGTGAGGCCAAGGTATTTCAGGGTGGGGGTGAGCAGGATGGGACGACCATAAAGCATGAGGTAGAAATCATGGAGGCGAAAGGAGCGAGTGGTGCGACCTATGATGATTACCTGGGTTTTTAAGGGGTTGAGACAGAGGAACCACTGGTTACTCCAAGTGGTGAACTGGTTAAGGTGGGTTTGGAGGGTACGTTGAGACCGTTAAAGGGTAGGATAGAGAGCCAGGAAGGCGGTGTCATCAGCATACTGGAGAAGGTGGACTGGTGGGGGTGGCTTGGGCATATCACCTGTGTACAAGAGATAAAGGAGAGGGGAGAGGACAGAACCCTGGGTGACGCCAGCCGTGGGATAAAAGATACGGGAGTTGGTGTTGTGGAGGGTGACATAGGAAGGACGGTGCGAGAGGAAGGAAGCGACCAGATGGACTAAATTGAGAGGCAGGGCGTAGGTTTGGAGTTTAAAGAGGAGACCGGGATGCCATACATGGTCATATGCATTTTGGAGGTCAAGGGAAACAAAAATGGCAGAGCGACGGGGGTTGAGCTGGAGGGACAGAAGGTGAACAAGGTTGAGGAGTTGGTCTTCAGCAGAGAAGGAGGGTCGGAAGCCACACTGGGTAAGGGGGAGTAGGTGGTGTAGAGCAAGGTGCTGATGGATACGGTGGGAGAGGATGGATTCAAGGACCTTACTGAAGACGGAGGTGAGGCAGATGGGATGATAGGAAGAGGTGGTAGAAGGGGGTTTGTTGGGTTTGAGGAATAAGAGGATGCGGGAGGTCTTCCACAGGTCAGGGTAGAAGCCAGTAGAGAGGATGATATTATAAAGATGGGCGAGGACAGTCAGGAAGGAATAGGGGCTTTCTCGAAGGTGACGGTAGGTGACAGTCGTGACCAGGGGCTGTGTTGCATTTGGAATGGAAGATAAGTTTAATGTCTTGTTATGTGATGGGAGTGTTTATGTTGGAGAGGGGCAACTGCCCCAAGTACTGGAGACTAGGAGCAAGTGGAGCGACCGAGGTATTGGCAAGTTCCATGACGGTGGGGAAAAGATAATAATCAAAGTGGGGATCATCAGGGATGGAGAAGACCTCGGAAAGGTGGGAAGTGAAGTGGTTGGCCTTACTGAGGTTGTCAGGAAGGGGGCGATCGTTATGAAGAAAGGGGTAGTGGGCAATGGAAAGGGAACCAGTAAGGGGATGGAAGGTGGACCAGTACTTTGAGGAGTTGATAGGGAGGGTGGTGTGGAGTCTTGTGCAGGTCTGGCGCCAGTGTCGGCGTTTCGTTGCTGTAATAAGGTTCCGTACGTGTCGCTGTATTTGCCGGTGGCGATGGAGTGTATCCCTGTCACTAGTGCGCAGTATGGAGCGATAGAGGCGGCGCGATTCATGGAGGAGGAGGACAGCCCATGGAGGGAGAGTGGGACGGTGTGGGTGGATGGTTTTGGTAGGAACATGGGCCTCCACAGCGTCAGTAATTACCTTCTGAAGGAAGGACGAGGCGTGGATGATGTCATCAGGATGGCGATACGTAAGAGTGTGGCTTTCGACCTGGGTGGAGATGGAGTCCTGGTAGGCATCCCAGTTGGCACGGCGATAGTCATGGACGACCTTGGGAGGGGGTGCAGGGTGCGGAGCCAGAGGGGGGCGGTGAGCAGACGTTATGGTGAGAAGGACAGGGAGGTGATCGCTACCTGTGGGGTCAAGGACTGCGACAGCTATACGCCCAAGGAGGTTGGCGGAGGCAATGACAACAGCGGGGGTGGTGTCACTTTCGGGTCGGGTGTGCTGGGGAAGGGGAACAAGGTCACCTTGGATTGTGGAGAGGAACTGATGCCACCACCGAAGGGCAGCAGGAGTGCGGCTATGGATGTTGAGGTCAGCAGCAATCACATAGGTGGAGAAGGTGCGGTCAATGTGCAAGATGAAGTCATAAGGAAGAGGAGCAGTGGAGCAGACATAGACCGTGGCACAAGTAATGGTGAGGGAGGAGAAGAAGACGCTAAGGATAAGGTGTTCAGCGGGGTCATTGAGGAGAGGCTGTGGCCGGACGGGGATATGCTTAAGGTGGCCAATCGCGACTCCACCCTGCGCACGAGGACCAGGAGCATCAATGCGGTGGAGGATATAGGGTGAGGTGTGGATAGAAAGGGGGGGGGCTGGAGAAAGGTTTCGTTCAAGAGGAAGGTGTCGACCTGGTGGTGGGAGAGGGTGCGCATGAGGAGGTATTTGTTGGAGCAGAAGGAGCGAATGTTCTGGAAGAGGATGCGATACTCGTGCCACGCCATGGCGGGAAGGAGGGGGGAAGAGAGGGAAGAGACTTAAACTAGGGTGTCGAAGCGTGTGACGGTGAAGTGGGCTTGGTTGTGGGAGTAGGTGGCGAAGGTGTTCAGGTGGAAAACGGAGCGAGCGGCTAGGGAGATTTGTTGGAAGGTGTGGGGGCGCTGAAAAGGGTGAATGTTTTGGAGCACAATGGTAAGGAACCGGATGATGTCCTTGGCCGTGGGGGTGGACGGAGGGAATTGTTGGGATGGACAGGTGGATCAATGGGACAAACTGGGACTGTAAGCTCCGGGGTGGCTGGAGGAGGTTTAGCTATACACTTGTGGGAGTAGGTGGGATGGGGCCATTGCAGGTATTACAGGAAGGAGGAGCAGCGAGTTTGGGGCAGTTCTTAAGAAAGTGGGAGGCCATGCAATGGGGAAAGGTGGGTGGGGGGGTTTGCAGTTGGGATTCAGGTGGTCATTATACATCAGGCACCGCTGGGAACGGTAGGATTGGGAAGGGGATTTGGAGGATTCGACAGGGAGGCGACGGTGGTATATCAGGGCACCTTGGTTGAGGAGATAGGCAATGGATGGGGCGGACTCAGAGAACTCCTGCATGAGGTAGGTGGGACAAGAGGCATTGTAGATATGGCGGGCAGAGCGGATTTCCAGGTCCAGGTGGGAGTTCAGTTCTGCCAACACTTCATCCTCAGTGATCACTGGGCTGAGCTTGGTGATCACAGCGGTGTAGGTGGGGGGGGCGACGGCGAGGCTGGGGCTGGCGAGGAGTGGAAGTGGAAAGGAAGGGTATCAGAGAGGCGTGGGGGACAAACATAATTCGTGGGAGCTTTCGCAGGAGGTCTGTGTGAAAGGATGGGGACGGGGACTTGATAAGGACTGAGTCCCTGTGGGGAATGAGTTGGGAAATGGGAGTACCAGTTAAGTACTTTCGTATCTCCATGGTGAGGGTACGGGCGTCAAGGAACTTAGGATCAGAAGTTGACAGGACAAAGGTGTGGAGGGTGGGAGCCGAGGTATGGGTGGCAGGAGGAGGGTTGTTGTCGATGGAGATGGCAGGGGGAGGGGGAGATGGTGTTGACTTTTTGTGGGAAGGGGCGGGAGCAGAGTCACTAATGACGCGTTTTTGGGGTTTTTTGGAGTCTGAAGGCTGTGAGAAGGGGAGTGGAACGGGGAGGAGAAGTAGGCGGCGGGTGGCAGATCCCTGTGGCGTAGTGGAGGCGCCGGGAGAAGCAGCCGGTTCAGTGGTGGCGATGGTGGCTCGGCGCGACATGATGCGTGCGGGAGATGCAGATGACAAAGTGACGGGGTGGTGGAGAGCGGGGAAGCCGACCACCTGAGGGGCGGCAGCAGAGGTGGCAACAGCAGCGTACGTGAGGGCGGGGGTAGTAGTGGGAGCTGTTGAGGGTGTGGAGTGTGGAGGCTGGAGGAAGGGTGTAGAGGTGTGGGTATACAGCAGGGGAGGAGATAGGGGGACGGGTAAGTGGGGGAAGGGGTGGGGAGGTGGAAGGAGGGAGGCCAGGGGCGGCACTCCAGGAAGTGACTGTGGGAGAGGGGGAGGGGCAGGGGGAGGTGTAGATGACAGTGGAGGTGGGAGTACTCATTGTAGACGGACGGGCAGCGGGCAGCGGCGGCGACGGCGGCGGCGGCGGCGGCGATGGTCGGCGACGAACAGACGGACGGCCAGCAGACAGTGGCGGCGGCGGCGGCGGCAGCGGTTACGGCGACGGCGATGGACAGCGAGCACGCAGGCGGACGGACGAATAGCTACAGCAGCAAGCGGCGGGCGGGCGGACTGACAGACAGACAGAAAGACAGACACAATCTTTGAAGACGGAGATTCCACCCTGAAAGTAGCCCAGGCTTTGCAATCTGACGCTTTCGAAGGAGGGGATTCAACCCTCAAGATGAACTGGCTCTCCATCCGATAATCTAAATATATTCTTTAGCCGCCATCTTATCGCTGAGTAAACATAGCGAAAAAGGATTGGATTAATTACATCATGCATGTAAGCATTTGAGCATGCCCCGTACGTGACTTCAACGGAAGGAAATCCTAATATGTGTGCCATAGTGCCACCTGTAGAGATATGGAACCGGAATGTCCCTACAGATGATGCCAGTCGTCAGTGTAGGGGCCGTGAAACAATGTCTGCAGCATCATCTGCTTCCTGTAACGACTGACGGCGAATCTCATCGCACAGTAAGCCAAGTTCCATACATTGGTATCTATTTCAAACCCTTAAACATGTAGAGTTTTCTGCCTAGGAGCTATTATTTGCCTACAGCATTGGTTTTATGTTATCATTCGGAGCAGAATTGCATTGAATACTTGTCAATGCTGTTGCAAAACACAGAGTTTCGAATGGTTGAAGAAATTCAAAAGTGGTAATTTTGATGTAAGAAATGACAAGCGTGGGAAACCGCCGACGTTCGAAGACAACGAACTACAGGCCTTACTGGATGAAGATAGTACTCAAACTCAACGGCAACTCGCGGAACAATTGAATGTGATGCAGAAAGCCGAATCTCTTCGGTTGAAAGCTATGGGATAAGTCCAGAAAGTGGTAAACTGAGTTCCGCATGAACTGAATGAAAGAAGCAAATCCTAAGACGACTTGCAAAATACTGCTCGCCAGATACAAAAGAAAGTCGATTCTCCATCGAATAGTGACAGATGATGAAAAATGGTTATATTCTGAGCATCCTAAGCGTCGTAAATCATAGGTCAACCCAGGCAAACCATCGACATACACTGCAACACCAAATCGATTTGTAAAGAAGAAAAGGCTCTGTGTTTGCTACTTTGGTGGGATCAGAAGGCTGCTAAAACCTGCTGAAACCGTTAACACTGATTGCTAGCCACATAAATGATTGATTTAAATCGACCATTACCTGGAAAACGACCGAAATATGGAAAAAGGCAGCACAAATTCATTTTTCTTCATGATAAAGCCGCATCACACACAGCAAAACGGGTCAGGGAAAGGGTAAGGTTTTCAGTTAGGAAACACTAGGGCATGCGACTTATTCTCCAGACTTGTCTCCGTCAGATTATCATCTATTTGCGTCACTGGGATATGCTCTCGCTCAATAAACCTTCATTTCATATGAAAATGTACGAATGTGGCTCGCTGACTGGTTCGCTTCGAAAGAAGAAATTTTTGCGTGGTATTTATAGTTTGCCCGAGAGGTGGAAGGAATAAAGAAATAGCAATGGAAATTATTTTGTAATAAAGTGTTGTTTATCTGTTTCAAACAATAGACGTGTAATTATTACAGGCACATTCCGGCTGGTACGTACCCGGAGCCATGCAGCACATAGTGGTCTGCAAAAGGATGTATGTAAATGTTTTGACGGGCATGTTTTAGTCTCTACAATAATTATACCACATAAAAAAACTTTTTTCAGATACAGAGGTAAAACATGGTGGAACTAACTAATTTTGACATGAAGAATCTGAAAATTCAGTTAGATTTTCGCCATCACCGTCCACTTTTAGTTACGGAGGTTTTTAAATGTCTGTATCTAAAAACAGAGACTGGGATGATCTACACTAAATTTAGACAATATATAACATACTTACGCAATCAAACTATTTTACTCTAGTGTCCTGGGCCTAATGTACATTTTTACAAGAATAATTGCAGCCCTCATTTGTTCCATGACGATGTTGTTGGTGGAGGGTCGAGTCTTTTTGATGACAAAGTCCTTCTGTGGGATATATGTCCTCCACACATCAAAACCCAACAGCAATCACTGAATACTGAAGGGTTCCATCTACCTTTACAGCGCCTTTTCATTCGTAAAGTGTCCTGATGGAACCTTTCTTCGTATTCGTCACTAACCGCTTCCAAATCGGTAGGGAAGAAATCTAAATGAGAATGAAGGAAGTGCATTTTTAGTGACAATCTGCATCCAAGATTTTGATAGTTCTATAAAAGAGTTTCCACTAATATGTCACTGTTTTCTGCTCTTGTATTTCCTAGGGAACCTTCAACGACATCATTAAACGAACGCCAGGTTGCAAATTCTAACAGACTTAATTTTTCTTCGAAGTTCTTATCATGCTTTAACCTCCTAATTTGGGGCTCAATAAAAATCCCCTCTTTCAATTTGGCGTCACTTAATTCAGGGAACACATCACGTAGATACATGAAACTACACTCCTGGAAATGGAAAAAAGAACACATTGACACCAGTGTGTCAGACACACCATACTTGCTCCGGACACTGCGAGAGGGCTGTACAAGCAATGATCACACGCACGGCACAGCGGACACACCAGGAACAGCGGTGTTGGCCGTCGAATGGCGCTACCTGCGCAGCATTTGTGCACCGCCGCCGTCAGTGTCAGCCAGTTTGCCGTGGCATACGGAGCTCCATCGCAGTCTTTAACACTGGTAGCATGCCGCGACAGCGTGGACGTGAACCGTATGTGCAGTTGACGGACTTTGAGCGAGGGCGTATAGTGGGCATGCGGGAGGCCGGGTGGACGTACCGCCGAATTGCTCAACACGTGGGGCGTGAGGTCTCCACAGTACATCGATGTTGTCGCCAGTGGTCGGCGGAAGGTGCACGTGCCCGTCGACCTGGGACCGGACCGCAGCGACGCACGGATGCACGCCAAGACCGTAGGATCCTACGCAGTGCCGTAGGGGACCGCACCGCCACTTCCCAGCAAATTAGGGACACTGTTGCTCCTGGGGTATCGGCGAGGACCATTCGCAACCGTCTCCATGAAGCTGGGCTACGGTCCCGCACACCGTTAGGCCGTCTTCCGCTCACGCCCCAACATCGGGCAGCCCGCCTCCAGTGGTGTCGCGACAGGCGTGAATGGAGGGACGAATGGAGACGTGTCGTCTTCAGCGATGAGAGTCGCTTCTGCCTTGGTGCCAATGATGGTCGTATGCGTGTTTGGCGCCGTGCAGGTGAGTGCCACAATCAGGACTGCATACGACCGAGGCACACAGGGCCAACACCCGGCATCATGGTGTGGGGAGCGATCTCCTACACTGGCCGTACACCACTGGTGATCGTCGAGGGGACACTGAATAGTGCACGGTACATCCAAACCGTCATCGAACCCATCGTTCTACCATTCCTAGACCGGCAAGGGAACTTGCTGTTCCAACAGGACAATGCACGTCCGCATGTATCCCGTGCCACCCAACGTGCTCTAGAAGGTGTAAGTCAACTACCCTGGCCAGCAAGATCTCCGGATCTGTCCCCCATTGAGCATGTTTGGGACTGGATGAAGCGTCATCTCACGCGGTCTGCACGTCCAGCACGAACGCTAGTCCAACTGAGGCGCCAGGTGGAAATGGCATGGCAAGCCGTTCCACAGGACTACATCCAACATCTCTACGATCGTCTCCATGGGAGAATAGCAGCCTGCATTGCTGCGAAAGGTGGATATACACTGTACTAGTGCCGACATTGTGCATGCTCTGTTGCCTGTGTCTATGTGCCTGTGGTTCTGTCAGTGTGATCATGTGATGTATCTGACCCCAGGAATGTGTCAATAAAGTTTCCCCTTCCTGGGACAATGAAATCACGGTGTTCTTATTTCAATTTCCAGGAGTGTATTAGCATCTGTGACCGTATACTTGACAAAATTCTTAATATGCACTGCGGGAGAGACTCCACCAAAGGCACATATTTCGCATTTTCTCTCCCTGGAGCCAATTTCTCTCGTGATGTCCACTGTTTAATTGTATAATAGTTATCTGTTGTACGGTTGTCCCAAAGACAGGGGAAACAGAAATAATTTGTGAAACTACATTGGAGACCAGTTAGTTAACGAATCACCTTAATATCACCACATGTTTTCCAATTTTCTTCCTTGTACTTAATAGTTTGAAGTATCTCTGACAAATTTACGTAGTTCTCTTTCATAGTCACAGACTACCCTACAGGTATAGATGGAAACGTATTATTATTATGCAATAGTACAGCCTTCACACTTGTCTGGGAAGCGTCAATAAACAAGCGCCATTTAGCAGTTTCATTAATCTTACTACATCACTACAAACACAAAAGTTGCCCACCATACAGTAACATGTCATCAGATCTTTATTACGTTGCCTGAAGTGAGCAGTCCTTGTTTCTTCATGAAGTAAGTTCCATTCCTTAAGTCGTAAAGATAAACTTTCTACATGCTCCTTGGATAAGTATAAAACACGAACTAGGTCATTCAATCTGCTTATGTAATTAAACCCCCGCCCCTCCCCATGAACCATGGACATTGCACTTGGTGGGAAGGCTTGCGTGCCTCAACGATACAGATAGCCGTACCGTAGGTGCAACCACAACGGAGGGGTATCTGCTGATAGGCCAGACAAACATGTGGATCCTGAAGAGGGGCAGCAGCCTTTTCAGTAGTTGCAGGGGCAACAGTCTGGATGATTGACTGATCTGGCCTTGTAACACTAACCAAAATGGGCTTGCTGTTCTGGTACTGAGAACGGCTGAAAGCATAGGGAAACTACAGCTGTAATTTTTCCCGAGGGCATGCAGCTTTACTGTATGATTGAATGATGATGTCGTCGTCTTGGGTAAAATTTTCCGGAGGTAAAATAGTCCCCCATTCGGATCTCCGGGCGGGGACTACTCAAGAGGACGTCGTTATCAGGAGAAATAATACTGGCGTTCTACGGATCGGAGCGTGGAATTTCAGGTCCCTTAATCGGGCAGGTAGGTTAGAAAATTTAAAAAAGGAAATGGATAGGCTAAAGTTAGATATAGTGGGAATTAGTGAAGTTCGGTGGCAGGAGGAACAAGACTTTTGGTCAGGTGAATACAGGGTTATAAATACAAAATCAAATAGGGGTAATGCAGGAGTAGGTTTAATAATGAATAAAAAATAGAAGCGCGGTTAAGCTACTACGTATAGCATAGTAAACGCATTCTTGTGGCCAAGATAGACACCAAGCCCGCGCCTACTACAGTAGTACAAGTTTATATGCTACCTAGCTCTGCAGATGACGAAGAAATTGATGAAATGTATGATGAGATAAAAGAACTCATTCAGGTAGTGAAGGGAGACGAAAATTTAATAGTCATGGGTGACTGGAATTGGAGAGTAGGAAAAGGAACACAAGGAAACATAGTAGGTGAATATGGATTGGGGATAAGAAATGAATGAGGAAGCAGAATGGAAGAATTTTGCGCAGAGCATAACTTAATCATAGCTAACACTTGGTTCAAGAATCATGAAAGAATGTTGTATACATGGATGAACCCTGGAAATACTAAAACGTATCAGATAGATTATATAATGGTAAGACAGAGATTTAGGAACCAGGTTTTAAATTGTAAGACTTTTCCAGGGGCAGATGTGGACTCTGACCACAATCTATTGGTTATGAACTGTAGATTAAAACTGAAGAAACTGCAAAAAGGTGGGAATTTAAGGAGATGGGACCTGGATAAACTGAAAGAACCGGAGGTTGTACAGAGTTTCAGGGAGAGCATAAGGGAACGATTGAAAGGAATGGGGGAAAGAAATACAGTAGAAGAAGAATGGGTAGCTTTGAGGGATGAAAAAGTGAAGACAGCAGAGGATCAAATAGGTTAAAAGACGAAGGCTAGTAGAAACCCTTGGGTAACAGAAGAAATGTTGAATTTAATTGATGAAAGGAGAAAATATAAAAATGCAGTATATGAAGCAGTCAAAAAGGAATACAAATGTCTCAAATATGAGATCGACAGGAAGTGCAAAATGACTAAGCAGGGATGGCTAGAGGACAAATGTAAGGATGTAGAGGCTTATCTCACTAGGGGTGAGATAGATACTGCCTACAGGAAAATCAAAGAGACCTTTGGAGAAAGGAGAACCATTTGCATGAATTTCAAGTGGTTTGATGGAAACCCAGTTCTAAGCAAAGAATGGAAAGCAGAAGGTAGAAGGAGTATATAGAGGGTCTATACAAGGGCGATGTAATTGAGGACAATATTATGGAGATGGAAGAGGATGTAGATGAAGATGAAATGGGAGATACGATAATGCGTGAAGAGTTTGACAGAGCTCTGAAAGACCTGAGTCGAAACAAGCCCCCGGAGTAGACAACATTCCATTAGATCTACTGACAGACTTGGGAGAGCCAGTCCTGTCAAAACTCTACCATCTGGTGAGCAAGATGTATGAGACAGGCGAAATACCCTCAGACTTCAAGAAGAATATAATAATTCCCATCCCAAAGAAAGCAGGTGTTGACAGATGTGAAATTTACCGAACTATCAGTTTAATAAGTCACAGCTGCAAAATACTAACACGAATTCCTTACAGACGAATGGAAAAACTGATAAAAGCCGACCTCGGGGAAGATCAGTTTGGATTCCGTAGAAATTTTTGAACACGTGACGCATTACTGACCCCACGACTTATCTTAGAAAAAGATTAAGGAAAGGCAAACCTACGTTTATAGCATCTGTAGGCTTAGAGAAAGCATTTGACAATGTTGATTGCAATACTCTCTTTCAAATTCTGAAGGTGGGAGCGGTAAAATACAGGGAGCGAAAGGCTATTTACAATTTGTACAGAGAGCCGATGGCAGGTATAACAGTAGAGGGGTATGAACGGGAAGTAGTGGTTGGGAAGGGAGTGAGACAGGGTTGTAGCCTCTCCCCGATGTTATTCAATCTGTATATTGAGCAAGCAGTAAAGGAAACAAAAAAAAGTTAGGAGTAAGTATTAAAATCCATGGAGAAGAAATAAAAACTTTGAGGTTCGCCGATGAGATTGTAATTCTGTCATAGACAGCAAAGGACTTGGAAGACCAGCTGAACGGATTGGAAAGTGTCTTGAAAGGAGGGTATAAGATGAACATCAACAAAAGCAAAACGAGAATAATGGAATGTAGTCGAATTAAGTCGGTTGATGCTGAGGGAATTAGATTAGGAAATGAGACAGTTGAAGTAGTAAAGGAGTTTTGCTATTTGGGGAGCAAAATTACTGATAATGGTCGATGTAGAGAGGATATAGAATGTAGACTGGCAATGGCAAGGAATGCGTTTCTGAAGAAGGGAAATTTGTTAACATCGAGTATAGATTTATATGTCAGGAAGTCGTTTCATAAAGTATTTGTAAGGAGTGCAGCCATGTATGAAAGTGAAACGTGGACGATAAATAGTTTAGACAAGAAGAGAATAGAAGCTTTAGAAATGTGGTGCTACAGAAGAATGCTGAAGATTAGATGGGCAGATCACATAACTAATGAGTAGGTATTGAATAGAATTGGGGAGAAGAGAAGTTTGTGGCACAACTTGACTAGTAGGAGGGATAGGCTGGTAGGACATGTTCTGAGACATCAAGGGATCACCAATTTAGTATTGGAGGGCAGCGTGGAGGGTAAAAATCGTAGAGGGAGACCAAGACATGAATACACTAAGCACATTCAGAAGGATGTATGCTGCAGTAGGTGCTGGGAGATGAAGAAGCTTGCACAGGATAGAGTAGCATGGAGAGCCGCATCAAACCAGTCTCAGGACTTAAGACCACAACAACAACAACATGTAACTAAAAGTGGTCTTTCATCTAGAAATGGCTCCTCTCAGCTTGATTGGCATTGTCCTTCCTCAGAATTTGTAGATTCTTGATCAGAATTATGAACTTCTTCCCACACTAGTGGAGGAGTTAGCACTGGGAGGTCTTCACCGTGGGGAACAGGTCTAATTGCTGAGGGCAATCTATGATACTTACTATACTTCTTATTCTTCGATGAAAAGCCGGATCAATTACTGAAAAAGAAAAGAAAAATTCAAAGACCTGAGATAATATAGATGGAAGAGTAAACAAATGTATGTGACTGGAGGGTTTAAGTACATAATCTTAAATACACTAATGTTTCATATTACATTTAAAAAGTAGATCACATTAAAATTAAGATAAAAAAAGGTCACTGCACTAACTCTTATTACAAAACTTTCAAACACAAAGCACTTCACAAAATTATACAGTAAATTCCACTATGTTATACAACTTACAGGTCTTATCTTTTAATAATGACGTGATGGACACATTCTGATTTCACATTTTATGTCACATTTCAATATTGAATTAAGTTTTATATGGACTTAGTCTGTACCAAAACCACTGTCGACTAGTGTTATACAACAGTGTCCTATCAATTTAATACTTCGTAATAAAACGCTGTAAAACCGTATGTATATTTTCCCTTTCCTTTATTTATTCCATGACTTACGTTTGTTAGCACGTAAATAAAATGTTGTTTGAGGAAATTTTGGCCCGGGTAGGAAAATTTTACCTATGAAAAAAGTGCTGCGTGCAATGACGTGATAAGTGTCTGTGGAAATTTATCTTATTGACCCTGTAAGTTAGTTACATGCACAACTAAAATTAATATGGAGACCTCGGCACGACGATACACGGAACAGATTTCGTTATATGTTTGTCATGCATATCATAAGTAGGATCTACTTCCTATCAATGATTTCATGGCGGTGGATGGGGGATCGGCGGAATATTTGTTGAGGGAAGAGGGAACTGAATCATATTCTGTGAAACAGACGTTAGTTAACAGCAAAGTTCTTGCGTTGTGGAGCACACATCCTGTATCAAAATGAAATTAGAGTATTTGCCGTACCCCCTCTTTACATTTAACACAAGCCCGAGGCCTGTGCTCTGAGCCTCAAATCACACCATCAATCAACGACAGAAAACTGCTGATGGAAATTACACTGTGTTTACATACAGGCATACAATACCACTACCATTATAAGATAGTTTCAAAGGGCAACAGTCTAAATCCATCATGTTTACCAAAGTCTTAATAACTTCAATAAATCCCAAACTATGGCCGGCCGCGGTGGTCTAGCGGTTCTGGCGCTGCAGTCCGGAACCGCGGGACTGCTACGGTCGCAGGTTCGAATCCTGCCTCGAGCATGGGTGTGTGTGATGTCCTTAGGTTAGTTAGGTTTAAGTAGTTCTAAGTTCTAGGGGACTTATGACCTAAGATGTTGAGTCCCATAGTGCTCAGAGCCATTAGCCAAATCCCAAACTATCGAATCCTTTCTGGCCTGTGCGTACTCATTCTATTCAGAAAATACAATTATATGGGAATCGGTTTCTGAATCACCCCATCAAAAAAATGTAGTAAAGTTGGTGAAGTCTGACATGTGCACATATAGAGACGAGTAGGTATCTGTTCCACTCAGTGAGTGACCAGTCTTCTAGTGGTAAACAGGTTCACATGGTGGTTGTTACTACACAAATGTTCAAGTCTGATCTGCATTATCATACACGAAACTGAAATACGATTAAATTGATGAAAGGGAAAACAGAATTTAGCGATAAGTTTACTGAAAGTGAATACATGCAATGACTTGATTACGTAATGATAACTTGGGACAGGGCCAACACTGATAATCAATAATTTGCTTCAGATGATACGAGAGAGTATAAATCAGTTAATAACGACAGAAGAAAGTCCTCCATCGAACTAACGATTGTGGTGAAAACAGTGATTCAGCACAAAGCCTACCGAAAATTATGCAATCACAAAAATCCACATTAAACTGAGGGGAAAAAAATGCGGCCTTTTCGGAATGAATCTCTTGGACTGTTAATTTATGTAAACGCGATGGTTACCTACTTTGAGACCCGTAAAATTTAGTGAATCCTGACCAAAACCGGAACTTACACTAGACTTACTCTGAGGGGCACGATATACAAACAACGACACGGAGTGTGTCCCTAAAACCATTCTGCTAGCTGCCACTGGCACACTTGCTTTACAGGGTTTGAGAGTAATGGACTCATAGGGCAAACGCTGAAAAAAGTCGCCCGATCCTTGTACATTCGATGAGTTGCTAAAATAGGCAAGCGACCATAGTTCTGATCATTCCAGTTGACCGGACTGGAAAATTTTTTCGGGATAATTCAATGGAAACTTTTCACGACTTTACACAGTGGGTAATAACCCATTATGAAGAAGAGGAAAGGCGGGATGCTCGTTGCTCTATACAGAGCCAGGCTACATGGAATGATGGAAGGGGACTCTATGTCCATCCGATTACCACTTGTGCAGAAGCACATTCAGTTAGCCACACATCCACGCACAAATATTACATAGCTATTCATGGTGGGGACAGCTGAAAAAATGAAGGTTGCTGATGTGAATCAGAAAATAAGGCAAACTGGTCCCCATGAACTCTTTCTTCAAGCACACAGTAAGTATATATATTTTTTAAAAAGCAGGACACTACGCTGCTAGAGTAATTACGTAATAAGGAAGATATTACAAATGGCAATTACACGAAAGGGGACTGAAATTAGTAACCTTCATCCTTTTCAAGTTGAAATTGGGATTGAAGACTATAGTGCTATTACTTAATAAGACGAGGTTTAATGTAAGACTTAGTGCGAAATATAACAAAAGATCACATTCTGGTGACAGATGCATTGAGTTTAGATTTCCTACACACAAGGTACACACAAGACAACTTTAGGTATTAATCTTACCTCACTGTAAACATTCTGTTTAAGCTGAGTCGGTGGTACTTCAAGTTAAGTTTGACCACGAAGGTTTTGTAGCGATCACGACATGTCGGAAGGAACGGATACTATTTTGATCAAGGAGCCATTATGAACTAATACACCAACGAATTACAGACCCTGGCTGCGAGCGGACAGTGACTAAAATCAGTGGGGAAAGCTGAAATTATGAGCCGGAGTGGGATTCGAACCCGCGTCTCCTGCTTAGTGGGCAGATGCTCTGACCACTATACCACCCAGACACAATGGTAACGACAAGTGCATGGACTTCCCTAACATGCCTCCCGTCAGACCCATATTTTCAGCTTATCCACACACTAGAAATATATTGCTCCATGCCCACTATCTTCAATATTCGCCACATTTCGGCGATTGCCATAAGAGTGGAAGCCTACCATTCATCTGCACTGAAGAGATCATTGGTCGTCTGGCCTTATATTGTGCGAGAGAGTGTTTGAGTGTGTTGGTGGGGGGGGGGGGGGAGGCTGTTCTTTAGGACGTGTCCAAAAGAACAAACACCATATACACGCTGATGAGCCGAAACATTATGAATATCTGCTTAGTACTTTATTTCTCTATATTTGGAACGAAATACATGACTGATTCTGCGTATAGGGGGTTAGACAGTTTGTTTGGTATGTTTGTGGAGGTATGTGGCATTAGATTCCTACGCACAGGTCACGTAATTCACGCAAATAATATGCCACTGGTTTGCGTACGCGATGATGGCGCTCGATATCGACCCATTTGGGTTCCGAAGGATTTATGACAGTCAAATTTGGTCACGGATACATCAACGTGAGGTCCTTATAATGCTCTTCAAACCACTGTAGCACAGTTCTGTAGATGCGACTCGGACAGATATACTGCCGAAAACCGACATCGCCGTATGGGGAGACATCAAGCATGGATGCATGATGGTCCCTTGAAAGCGTAGGAGAATGACTCCTACAGCACCATACTGCTACCACCAGCCGGCGTCCGTGGCGCACTGCACGTTTAGAGCCGCCGTTCAGGTCGATGACAGCTTTTGTGGAGACGACCATCGAATTAATGTAGCAAAAATGTGATTCAACCAAAGAGGCGACACGTTTCCAATGATCGACGGTCGAACCCCACTGATCCAGTACTCACTGCAATCTTAACTGACGATGTCGTTTGTCAACACGTAAAATAAATATGTAGGGGTGGTCTACTGTGGAGCTCCATGTCCAATAATGTACGATGAACAGTGTGCTCCAAAACACTTGTGCGTGAACCAGAATGGCACTCTTTCGCCAAAGATGCCACGCATTACTTTACAGAGCAGACAAGACTCTGAACCCGACGTTCTCTGGAGAGTCGTGGACGTCCAACCATTTAGTGGTTAGTGGTAGTTTCCCTATCCTTATACCTCTTTCCGTAGATTCTCATGAAAGTAGCAGTGAGCAATCGACCGGATTCACCATTTTCGAGATACTCGTTCACAGGCTCTGAGTCATAATAATTTGCCCTTTGTCAAAGTCGGTTACATCAATGAATTTACCCAAATTGGAATCCACATCTTTGCCAGCGTTATTTCCTGTCCTTGTCTGCACCGCTATGTACTTTTGTTAGAACGTCATGTGCCCGCAACGTCACCTGATGGTATCCAACGTCGCGGTGAGCAGTAGTTATAACGTTTTGTCTTAGCAGCGTGTATATAATTAAGGCAAGAAGGCCACTGATCTTTACAGTGGAGATGCACACCACACTCGAACTCTTACGCGAATTGGCGAAATGCCGTGAGTAATGAGTATAATGGGCAAGGGCCACTAAATTTGTAATGTGTGGATAAGTTGAGAATTTGAGTCATACTGGAGGCGTGCTTTGGTACTCCTTGCAGCTGCAGTGACCACTGTGTCCGGATGGCTCAGAGTTCCATCTGCCTGTTAAGCAGGAGACCAGGTTTTGAAACCGAGTCCGGTAAAAATTTTCAGATTTTCCAGCAGATTTCAATCAATTCCCGCTCGCAGACAAGGTGTGTGATTCCTTGGTCTGAATCAAGCACTTGTGTCGGCATAGTGTGGGGGAGGGGTATTGGATTCTCTCATACTTACCAGTTACGTCAAGAGGCATTGTGGGTAACGTCAGCGAATTCATCCTTAAACATTTGTAAAACTGTATTAAATAATCCGGTTAGTGTAGTAGCAGTGGTAGCCTGGGTTAGTCGGAAGAATAACAGAGAAGTAAGTTAGGACCGTTTTAACGTAGTTTCCCTAGATTTATTGTGGAAATAAGTAATTGCTTTCTTTGGTATCTCAAAAGTCACCTCGTCACTCGATGTGTGGAAGACCTAGAAATGACAGAAGAAAACAACTTAATAAAACGTAAAGGAAGAACCGTTATTAAATATAGGAGCCCCAGAAACCTTGACTGGGCAGACACGACACAACTGGGTTCTTTAAGGAACTGGCTTATCAGTTTGATGTCACTAAAGTTTTCTATCGGCCGTCGGCAGTGCAGAGTTGGTTGTCGGCGAAGATCAATCTCCGATTACGTCTTTCTAGGGCTCCTATCTTGTCAATCTTCTCTGTGAGTGGCGGATGACTGCCAGCTGCCAGCAATTGACTAGCCTATTCTCTCAGTGCAGGCAGAGAGGTTCAGCGGCAAAGTCCACTACCGAGTGCAACACGGCCGACGAGTTCGCCGTTCTAGTAGTAGCGTGACGAGGTGCAGGAGTAGCTTGACGAGGGGTCGTTTCTCCAAAGCTGTGTCTGCGGCCGGTTTGCCAAAGCAGCTTCCAAGAAACAAGGTTTGAAGTGAATGGCATTGCGGCATTCATGAGAACTACTCGTGGGCAACGAAGTCCAAGCTCTGATCGGTATTGGCATCAGACTGAAAAAGCAGCACCAGGCGAAAAGATGGAAGACTGATTTCAGAAAAGTAAAGACAGTCGAATGCTCGTAAGAATAAGCATCGTTCTTAATGAAATCTAGAAAATACAGTCATGTATACGGAGGAACATGGAATGGACTGAACTTATCACGGCTTGTGCAGACCACCCTGATTACTTACCAAGTTTTGATATCAAGTGCCGGCCGGTGTGGCAGAGCGGTTCTAGGCGCTTCAGTATGGAACCGCGCGACCGCTACAGTCGCAGGTTCGAATCCTGCCTCGGGCATGGATGTGTGTGATGTCCTTAGGTTAGTTAGGTTTAAGTAGTTCTAAGTTATAGGGGACCGATGACCTCAGATGTTGAGTCCCACAGTGCTCAGAGCCATTTAAACCATTTTTTGATCAAGCCTCATCTCAAAGTCTCTCGTAAGAACTTCATGGTTTTACCACTCTGCCAAATGGTAATGTTTCATCAGTCACCTACTCGCCATTGTTGATGCAGATCTCCGCTCTCTTGCACTTCTTGACTAGAAAATTAGTCGTCACATCTTATCAATGGCTGACGATATATCAGTGAAAGCCAACAGATGATTCCTCGCTGCCAGCACTCATCTTGATTCTAGGCTACCAACTTTCCTGTGAACTCTCCCAAAGCTTCAAAAATATTTCATTTGCGGACAGTCTTTGTGTACTAACTTTTACGTACATGTGCCTAGCTAGAATTCACACGGTTCTGTTCCACAGGATTAACGCTTACGATGAGTTGCAAACAAGCTTACCCATTGAGGAATCTTCAGGTGGTTACAATGTGGACGCTGATGTGCAGAAGGGTTAGTTCCACAGTTCGATTTCGTAGGGAGGTTCAAGTTTAGCGAAAGAAAGTGTTTTCCTAACGCCGAGAAACCCGCTGGCGAGTCGAGTTCAAGTTTAATGAGACATATAGGTACAGCATGCCATGCTGCTCCAACTGCGTGCCGTAGTTCGTCAAACACTGTCCCTGCCTATGGATGGCAACCCATGATCAGACGTTTTCTGTGAGTGAAAGGTCTGGATAACCTATTGTCCACGGCAACAGTCGATCACTATCCGTATCTAGGTAGGTTAGGACAGAAAGTGGAACATGCTGTCATGTACTATCTGTTGAAAGACAACGTTACGGACACCTCGCAGATAGGGTACAGGCCCTGGCCCTTCAATGTCTGAAATATAACAGCTGTTACATAAATTACCGGCAACACTTAGCTTATGTCATCGTGTTATATAGCCAGGTACTGGGCCAGTGTAATATTGAGAAAGTGCTACCTGGCATCGTTCTCCTCGGGGATAGCACAGGCAGATTTATTCTGTTGAAAAGCCGACATGGAGCCAATCCTGTTTTCAGAATTGTTGTTGGGTACACCAGTGTCGTGCGTCTCTGATGCTGCATCTAGGAGATTCGCAACTGTATGTTCTCTTCGCTGACAGCGCGTGGTACTCCATAAAGTGCAGCACTGTCCGTATTTATGCTTGTCTTGCCTCATAGAGGACTTCACTAAAGTTTCGTGAGATAACTATTGTGGTGTCGTCCGAAGAAGTGGCGCCAAGACAAAGCTGGTAAGCATTATCGCTGTCGGAAGCAGCAAGAAATGAGGGCAGTCGGGTCGGCGTAAATGCGCCCAGAAGACTTTCCAAATGCCACCGCATCAGCTTGCTTACTTACATCTGAGCGCAGTGCCACTCAGCCCAGTCTGCAATCATCGCCGAAGCCGACAGTATTCTTTCTCTGCTTAAACAGCAGTGCGAAAGTTGTATTAGACAGAACTCTGCCTAACTTTGTATCGTCAACTGTACTCTGTGAGGAGTATTGTTCTCTATCAAGATCATTTTTATCTCCAGCGTTGTAGATATGTCCATCACTGTTCTTCTCAAATTGTGGAGCAATATTAATGACGAAATTCATTAGCGAATACATGTACTGTGACGGCGCAGTTAAATTGCTTATCTCCTTTAAGAGGTACCTGCATTACGTCCTTGCGTAAACGTCAAATATAATTCTTTCTGCTCGCTTTTGTGCAATTAATACTAGAGTTATATAACTTATGAGTTGGCACAGAAAATTATTCTGCACATCATTATTCTTTGAAAGTATGTAAAATATGTCAGGAGGATAATAAGATTGTTTCTAAGATTATCAATTCTACGAAGAGCAAAAGTAGCTGAACTTCTTTGTTTGACAAGCTCAGTTATACACAATTTCCATTTTTACCCTCTCATTCCCACAAATTTGGAGACTCACTCTCATGTGCTACATCAGTTGTTGGTATGACTCTATCCGTTGTACAGAAATGAATATAGTTTGTTTTTCTCAAAATTTAGGGAGAGCCGGCCGGAGTCGCCGTGCGGTTCTAGGTGCTACAGTCTGGGACCGAGCGACCGCTACGGTCGCAGGTTCGAATTCTGCCTCGGGCATGGATGTGTGTGATGTCCTTAGGCTAGTTAGGTTTAATTAGTTCTAAGTTCTAGGCGACTGATGACCTCAGAAGTTAAGTTGCATAGTGCTCAGAGCCATTTGAGCCCATTAGGGAGAGTAAATTTTCAGAGCACTACTTAATAATTATTTGGGAAACATTATTTACCAACTTTCCAGCTGCTTTCTGTCCAATACGATCTATTATAACACTGGCACTGTCTGCAAAACGTACCATTTTAACTTGCTGAATGTTAACCGAACAATGATTCACATGCATAAGGAATAGGGGTGGTCACAGATTTGAACTCTATGAGACTCCGTTTGTGATTTTTCCGCAGTCAATAAAATGTTCTACGTTGTTTGAATTATTCAACATAACCTTTCGCTTGTGTATACTAAATTTAACACCTTATATACTCCGAAATAACTAACAAATAAATAACATATGCTGACTACTGTTCAGTAAAGGACAACGTGCAAATTTCATTGCTACCGTTTCTGGTACTATAATATTAATGGCCAGCAGTGCAGATTATGGAAGGGAGTTTATGTGACCTGAGTGCAGTTAAAATAGCGGAAATGTACTCAGGGTGTATGACAAGTGTGGTCAAACTTTCAAGAAACATTTCTCGCACATAGGGGATCAAGATATGCTGTAAGGTATGAATCCCGAAACACTTTGTTAGCAAATTAGAGCTTAGATTTTACAAATCTGCAACATATTAATCATCTACTTTGAAACGAGGCCTCATCCGTGAACAGCACGACTCCAGGAAAATCAGCTGCTGATAGTACCTGCTCACGCTATATGTGATACGAATACAACATGTTCACTTGTGGCACTCTGCCGGTAGTCATGGTCAACATTAACTGTAACAAATAATTACAGTATTACACTGGCATTAGGATTAACCCACCCAGGTATCTGAGAGCGCTAATGCGCTGCTTCCTGGAATCGGGTAGGTGCGCCAGCCCCAGATCGTATCCGACTGGCGGATTACCGACGAGGACCGGTATGACTGCCAGCCTTGATGTGGTTTTTAGGCGGTTTTTCACATCCCGCTAGGTGAATACTGTACTGGTTTCCATGTTACGCCTCAGTTACACGTCTAGCAGACATTTGAACACGTTCGCACTATTCCATGGCTTACAATATTCGCAGACTGCTGGGGTACACTATTTCAATCCCAGGGGGTTCGAGGTGGCAGCTGGAAGGGCATCCGGCCACCCTCTGCAACTAACACTGCTAAATCAATAGTAACCCGGCCGACCCCGCGCTGCAGTGGAACAAATCTAGCAAGATAGAAAGAAAGACTGACATTAGAATTGTCATCAACGATGGCATTCCATCTGCAGACGAGGCGTCGTCGTCCATCTTGCTCCTCGCCCCCTCCTAAGCTCCAATGTGCGTAGAGGTTTAAACGCTCCAAGCTGCCGAAGTCGACGATCATTTGCTTCAAATGCACTGACGTTCTGGAAATCGCTCCTGATTCAAACACTGAACCCCATGGCCAATACTATCCGCTAATCTGTACAGCAAATGGGCCTATGCCAATTCCGGTTCTGAGTAAACTTCCATTAGACCAAGTCTTTGTCGAACACCAAGCAGCTGATGGTAAGTCCTTGCACAGTCCGTTATGAACACTAAACAGGTGATGCTACGTGCTTGAAGTTAGTAGAGCCATGAAATGTCACATTTCAAAATTACGTCCGTTCAACTGGAAGGGCCATCACTCCTGTGAACCTAAGAATTACAACTTAATGTACTTTCTAACCAAAGTAACCAAGACGTTATTTTGAACATTCCATGTAAGATAGCGTTTCATGTTGAAAGGTGGCAACACTGAGTCACAGCGCCAGAGATTGCGCCAAAGATTATTATTCCGCCGCCTCCACTGGGCGCAGTAGCAGTTCAGAGGATGTCGAGAGCAGTCGTTGTTCCGTTGGGCGAGAGAGTAGACGATCTGGGTGTTGACTGAAATGTTGTTCTGTTCGGTTGGTGTAGTGTATTGATGGAAGAAGATGCAGTTGTCAGAATATATTTGAGAAAGGAGATGGGCTTTTCATTTATGATGCTGGCGTAATGGAATATTTTCGTCAATATATAATGAGGTAAAACCGTATTACAGTTTTTCTTTAATAACAATCCCTCTTGCTCACAGGTACAGTCAACAAAACATCTGGCTCGTGTTCATTTATTAGACTTGTCAATCTGGTTTCTATGTGCAATTTTAGTATTTCTGGTTTCTCAATTAGTTCACTGTAAATTGTGTTTAAAATATTTTGTTGTATTGAGAAAGAACCGAGCCAGATACATGCACGTTGAATCACACTAACACACACAGAGCAGTTACACTTGTGCTTTGTTGCTTCGTAGCTTTTATAGTTCCAGGGGACTTAATTAATCAATTGTGTTAATGGAAATTCCGTGTCATTCTTTATTTTTATTTTATGCAGTCAGATTGCGTGCTAATAATAGTCAGGGCCAATCGGTTACGAGGAGAGTTCGTAACCGGTCACACAGCTAGCAAAATTATTGCTTTTATTCATTAAAATAGTCTTTTCTTTTTAATTAAGCCCCCTTGCAATGTAACGCTGGTACGTTCTGTTTCTCTGTGTTTCCCATCATTGATATGCTTATTAACGGAAGCATGAAATGAACTCTAACAAGGAAACAGTGTTTCCCGACCCATGTCTATATAACACATATTATTCCTTTGTCTGTGCAGAATGTTTGGCGAGACTTTTGTTACACTCTACACACACAGCCTCACAGAAACGAGCAGCTTCCAAAAGATATGATGAGATGTCATTGTAAATTTGTAAACACACAAACCATCAGTGCATATGTAAATGGCTCTATAACGCAATTATCTGTGACAGCATTAGCGTTGTTAGTGGTCGGTGCTGCTTCCTGGCTTTATAGGGCAAATAATGGGCGCGAACAATACGATTATTCTGAAGAACACGAAGATGCCTGGTGTTCGTGACAGCGTTATCAGCGCCAGACAAACTTTTAAAGTTCAATCATCATGTTTCTGCAGGTGGTCCAGTAGTGAAATATCCAGGTGTAAGGGGCCTTCGGATGTGACAGTAACCTGATGTTGAATTTCACCGGGAAAGTGACGGCAGGCACAATCGTCGTGAAGCTTGTGACCGACCACGTGTGGTCACCACAACAGAGCATCATCGAATTGTGCACCAAGGGCAGCGTAATCCTTCACGTCTGCGCCTGCGGAATGAAGTAATTTCCTTCCTGCAACATTCTGTGTTATCCCGCACCGTTGATCGGACACTAGTAGCAGTCTGCCTAAGGAATATGGAATTTGTCATTATGAACTGTCTTCCTGATGATGAGGAACTTCCATGGCCCCGGAAGCTGTCCAGATCTGTTCACGATAGAACGTGTGTCGAACCAGTTCCGAAATCAACTCCGTTTCAGTAGCTGCATCCAGGATATCAAGGACCAAGCACCATAGTTGTGGTCTATCTTAGCTCTGGAGAGAATGTAGATGCCAGTAATGTAGCGTACTCTATAAAGAGCCTTCCTGTTGGCGGGTCTGTCATTTGCACCCAGGTGATTCATGTGAAAATAGGTCCGACGTGATAATGGCCACGTGACGGAAATGTTATCACACTCTGAACGAGGAACGGTAGTTGTAGATAGACGCATGGAACACTCCATTTCGGAAATCATTAGGAAATTCAATATTCCGAGAGCCATAGTGTCAAGAGTGTACCGAGAATACCAATTTTCAGCCATTACCTGCCTGTCCACAGCGGGTGCACGGCGGGCATGTTGTCAGCAGATCATAATCCAAGGGGTCGAATCCTGCTAAAGAGACGATCCTTCTCAGCCGTTTGGCCGCAATTAATTATGATTTAATACTACTGGAAAAAATTATTGATACGCATGCTGCTTGGAAGAGACCTGGTAAAGGTTCAGCCACTAAACTTTAATTATAAAATTAGGAATAATATCCGAAATAGACAAATCCTTGTATCTACGACGAATCACGGGCTAAATATGGAATCTAGAAAAGAAAGTATTGCGGAGCAACAAAGAGACTCCTTAGCGGAAAGATATATAACTGTGACCGATATCACGATATCAACAATTAAAATAGATTTGTTACATTAGAAGTTCTTTACACCAGAATCCATGACAAATCAAAGATAGATATAAATAATTAAAACATTAAAAAGAAAAGTTCTTAGAAAAGTGTTAGGACCTAAACGCGAAAATTAAATTGAATGGCAAAAAAATAACCTGGGATACACCTGAACACAGAGAAAAGCTACAGATATCACGAACAAGCAGCAGCTACTTTGTTAGTTAACTACACAGTGAGTTTAAAAAGAGGGCCACATAGTCCTACAGTGGCAATATTGGTCTAAATTAGAAGAAACCTGTGAACCTGTCCTCGCATTACCATATGTCTGTTATATAAAAGTAACACTATAAATAGTACAGCATGTGGTTACTACGCAACCTGACACATCCTGCAGCCCTTATTCACAGTGAATCGCTCACTCTTCTCTATTCCTATAGTGTCACATGCATTTTTGACGAGCTCCCTTAATGTGTGTACATTGTCGATCGCTTAGGCATACACGTATGCCTTTAAATGTTCATACAGCCAGAAATCCAGATTCAAGTCTGGTGAACCTACAGACCATGGTACAGGCATTAATAATCACTCCATCGCCTATGAAATGCTGCGGTAAGGTACTTTCACAGGACCTGTAGAAAATATGGTCTAGTCCGGTAATGAATAAACCACAACAGTTATTTTTCCTATAATTATTCTCTCTAATAGCGTTGGTAATTGGGTGAGCAAAAGTCGGTGATATATGACACTACGAGTCGGTTACTGACAATTCCTGCCCCATAAAATCACACTGAAGCGATCCTGATTCTTCACCGAGCTTGTTACAGGAGTTGGGTCTGTCCACACGTGGTAATTTATTATGTCATGCCTTGCGAATCCTACGTCATCTGCAAATTAAATACGAGCTGTGAATTTCGGATTAATTTCCGAACATATCATTATCGAAACTTTTCAATTTCTTTTGACCAATACTACCTCCTGCAGAAATATGTCCCTAAACGGAAAGGGCAAGAACGTACTCAAAAAGTCTTGTCGCTGGGAAACCACAACTGCTAGTTAACAGAAGTTACTGATGGCTTGAAATGAATTGCCGTCCATGTCTTCAAGATTGAACTAAATTTAGAAGCGAAATTCTCAAACATACATTTGATTACGAGCCTGTCTACAGAAATTCGGGATCTGCATAAAACGTTAAACACAGTGAAAGAACAAAGAGATACTGGGAGAAGATAAGAAATCAATTTTCAGTAAGTTCAAACAGTTTTATCAGTTTGGCACACCGAACCCGTACAAATATAAATATAAATGTTCGTCTCTTCTTCACCGATTGCTTTGAAATATTGAGACAACAGTGGATACAAATAACAAACTGTTTTTAAAACGTTAAATTTCTCGCAGTCAGTTTTATCTAGGATAGCAGTGCTTTTGAAGCATTAGACAATCAGTTTCTGTCGTATATACCGTATTATTTCACCTTATATATAATTTTAAACAAAAATTGTGTACACAATTACGTGCTGTTTCTTTCTTCCTTGTAGGAGTTATTAAGAGAAAACGGAAGTTGGTGTTGTGTCTTACTGGTTTAAGATTAGATTGCTCCTATGCAATCTGAATCGTCCGAAACTCTGTAATCCTATCCCTTCTCAAACAAAAAATCTGTGAAACACTCTTACTGTTGCAGATCCAGCAGCTGGGAAGGTCTCTAGTACTCGTATTCTAATTATTGCAACCGTTTTACCCTTAATTTTTAAGCAACTTCAATTAGCAGTTAAGATTTTATTGAAAATTACAATAAACATGGCTCGAGGTCAGAAAAAGGCATGGAAGAGGAGACAGACAGAAAGAGGTGAGAGCGAGGGGGGTAGGACTAAACTGCCTTGGAGAGGGGGAAACAAGAAGTTGAGTGAGAGAGGGGGAGGTGGAGGAGAGAGATTGGGGGGAAAGGAGATGGACGGAGACAGGGTGAGAATGTGTTGGATAGAAAGAGGGCGAGGAGGATATGATGGAAAAGAAGAGGGGGGGGGGGGAGAAATGTGATGGACAAGGAGATAGGGAGCAGGAGGTAACGGAAAAAGGGAGGGGGAGATAGAGGTTGACAAAAGAGCGGGGGCGCGGAAAAAGACTGGGAGGTATATCCAATTGCCATACGTCTTTAAAGACGGCGGGATATTGCCAGGTACGCTTAAGGGGGATGAGGAAGTGGACAAGAGACTGGCGGGGGGGGGGGGGGGGGGGGGGAGGAATTTAGGACGTATATCCAGTTCGCAAACGTATGAGTTGCAAAACATTGCCTGGTTGCTAGTTTAAAATAAAGAAAGGAATATGATCTTTACCCTGAATCCGCAATGTCTGAGGAGGAATGAGCTGACTGTGCAAACTGATGCGGCTTTCCCCTGCCACAGCTAGTTCTGCCGCCGTACAGCTGTGATAACTGGGCGTGGCGCGCCCCTGCTGCAGCATCTCGCCCCTTTCCTCGTTCACAGCGCCCTGCAGCTCGCTTGGTTGCCACCGCAACCGCCCGCGGCGATGCGGAGTTTGCGAAGTCGCGTCCCCCCTTCCCCCCAAGTCGCGTAACTACTTGACCGGACCGCGTGGCCGGTCATCGGTCCGTTAATTGCTTTCTGGGGCAGGGGCGGGCAAGCGGCTGCGGTCGCGCTGGGGTCTGCCGGTTTACAGAGAAGACCGCTGCCGGCATTTCTGGGATCACTCCCTCAGCACGTTTCAGCTCAGGAAAAGATGCATTTAGCATACTTTGTAATTCACCAGACTAAGGAGGGTGAAATTAATATCTCAGTTGCTCTTTGAGAAGAATACAAGGATATTTCAAAAAGAACTCTGTAATGACACATTCCGACGCAGAGACATACCATACCTTAAAGGCTGCGCCAAAGATTAAATTGAGAGGGATGTAGAATATAATCTCTGTAATGATCATATTGGATTCTCTTTTGTTTCATACTCCAAGAAGCAGTTAAGATACACTTTCGATTGTCACCTTGTAGGAGATGGACGTAATTTTTTATGTGTGCGGAAAGGCAGTCATCTTGGTAGTGTTTATGGTTTGTGCGACGAGCAGAGAAAGTCTTATTCTCTTGTGAATAAAAAATAGTGAGAAGTATCTAAGTTTTACGAGAATTATTTAAAGCGACGTAGGATTGTAATCCTTGGTTTCCACCGTCTTCGTGAAGTAAACCGATGCCGACTTAGGAAGATACACACGATCAGCAAGGAGAACATCGATGGCGACTAATGAATTAATATTGCGGTAGAAGGACGAATTCTACGTCTAAGGTGAGAACTCTGATTAAATCAGCCATGACGAAGGATTAAACAATGTAATTAATCGGAATTGTAAATTATATTACAGGCAAATTTCACGCAGCACTGAATTTTTCCGCATTCAAGCCGGTTAATACAGTCCGTAAATATGCCTGTCAAAAATTCTAAAGTTACACTTCCATATCCATAATGTTTTCTCTTTTCAAAAAATCAATAAATGTAATTTTCATTTTTTTGTTTCGCCACAACTCATCTGATGTGATACAGGAAAAGGAATGGCTGGGGATGTGTGGACATAAATCCTTAAGAATATTTAAATATACAGGAAGGTGAGGATACACAGTTGTTGTGCTTTCTTCATACGCATTCCTGTTACGCTGTAGGGACACTTCGACAGTTCCGAAATTTCTGAAGGTGAAGAGGATGTTTCGCTCGGCCCAGGCACATCGTATTTACAACCGTATGGAGTCTGCAATGCTACGTGAGAGGATTCATCAGACGCGGCGAGCACTGGCGGTAACCAGCAGTAAGCTCTTACATCTCCTCTTGGTTCTTAGTAATACTACGCGGTGTGGTGACTGGAATAAGATTGACGGTCTAACATTCAAAACTATGGAAGTTAGTGCAGATATTTCAACAAATAGGCAGAAGAAGAAGTTCAGTAACTTACAGAACAACATTTCTGGAGGTTCAGTTGAGGACAATTCTCGAACTCTTATTAACCTGTCTGATAAAAATTTTTCAAAAGTTGAAATTTCTGTACTAGCGAAAGGAGGCAATTTTGCTGTGACGCCCCAAAACGTACCCACAGAGGATATTGTAGCAAATATTGAGGCTGGTATCCGTCAGTTGCCACAGCAGTCCGCTGACGTAATTAGAATGGAAACGGCTAGGATTTTACGAACGTGTAAGCCACCTAAAAGTAATTTGTCGCTGGCTCGAAGGAAGGCGCTGAGAGATATAAATGGAGATAAAAACATTATTGTTCTTAATGCAGATAAGGGTAATGCCACCGTCATACTGAACAGTGGGGACTATCATGGAAAAATCAATAACATTTTGGTTCCCTCCAATTACAAAAAACTTCAGAAAGATCTGACTATGAAGATTTTAAGAATGACAAATCGACTGGTGAAAGCGTCTTCATTTGGCTCCGACAATAAGAAGTTGCTTTGTAAAACAGAAGCGTACCCACCTAGACTTTATGGCTTACCCAATGCTCATAAACCTGGAATTCCGTTGAGGCCAATTTTCAGCGCTATAGGCAGACCAACAAACGAGTTAGCTAGACACCTTGCCTCAATGCTGCAGCCTTATGTTGGTAGGACGGACAGTCATATTAAAATTTCAGCTCATTTCATTGACAAGTTAAAGGAGCGTGGACCCGGATGATATCCTCGTCAGTTTTGACGTTGTGTCGTTATTTACCATGATTCTGGTAAACGAAGCTATCTTATGCATAGCGGATATTTTTCCTACCGATCTTGTGGCATTATTCCGACACTGCCTCACCACAACCTACTTTCAATACAATAATTACTTTTATGAACAGTTAGACGGGGTGTCTATGGGCGGTGGCTAACTTATTTATGGAGACTTTTGAACAACGGGCGTTTCAGACTGCCAGTAAGAGAGCAGCCAGATGGTATCGCTATGTCGATGACACGTACGTAGTATGGACACACGGAGCAGAGGAGTTGGATGCCTTCCCGACACATTTAAACAGCATTAATCCGAAAATCCCATTCACTATGGAGGCGGAAAGGAATGGGCAATTGAACTTCCTAGATGTGTCTGTGATTAAACGACGGGACGGAAAGTTGGGCCATAAGGTGAATAGAAAGCCCACACATACTGATCGTTATCTACACAAAGAATCAAACCATCACCCTCGAGAAAAAAGAGGTGTAATGAAAACTTTGGTAGACAGGGCTTACAAACTTTGTGAACCTGTTTATTTAAAAGATTCGTGAAGAATGGCTAGTATAGCAAGGAGCACTTCGGTCTAGGCAGAGAACCAGGAGTAACGACGAACAACAGTCGTCCAAGGGCAAAGTTTTTCTTCTGATCATTAGTAAGGTCACAGACCGCATTGGGAAAGTTTTGGGCAACTATGGGGTGGAAACTATTTTCAGACCCACCAGGAAAATAAAAGAATTTTTAAGGTCGGCAAAAGATGCACGAAACCCTCTGGCTACACGGGGGTATATAAAATTCCATGTAGTTGTGGACAGGTTTACATCGGTACCACAAAGAGAAGTGTGAACACCCGTCTTGTTGAACGTAAGAGGAATTCCCGCCTGGGTCACACGGATAAATCGGCCGTAGCGGAACATGTTTACCAGGAAGGTGATCATGAAATAAAATTCAGCGAGACGAGCGTCATATCGAAAACCTCGCATTGTTATGCACGCTTGTATAGAGAGGCTATCGAGATTGATAAATATCGTAATAATTTTAACAGGAAAGACGAAGGTGTTAAACTGGATAAAATTTGGATGTCAGCGATGCACCGCAAGCGTGACGATCGATCACTTTCAATCGAGAATGTTGGCATTACCAGAGACAATGTCATAGCCGACGCCACGTGACCGACAGTGGCTCCCTCTGTACTGTCTATATAATCAGCGCTTCCTCGAGTTCTCTTCGCAGTTCGCCGATTTACCTCTGAAGATGTCTCCAGCAGTCGGATACGAAACGTCAGGAGAGAGTTTTATACTTCGACCACGGCCTATCAGCCCGAAAGTTTTAAGTGAAGATTGAGAAAGCTATGTATGGAAAGAGAACCATGTTTTATAAAACTTCGACGAAGTATTGAAGCGACGTTTGATATATATTTTTTTACTTTTCATGTAATTTACAATTTTTTATTGATGAAACTGTGTTTTCGTGCACTGTATGATAAATCTGTGTTTTTTTGTGAATGTTCACAACAAAAAACCGTCTGTTTTAAGTTACAAACCAACAATATTCGAATAACACCTGAATTAAACATAGACAGCTTCAATTTTGGGTAAATAACAGCCAAGACGACGACTAAGTAGAACAAAAATTCTCCATATTTTACCTGGCTCTTCATACATCCTCACTCAATTTCTAAAAGTTTCAGTGCTTTCCGTTTTGAGGGTAATCTAGTAAGACAGTAAATGCATAAGCAAAGGAAGTGATCGTTATGAGGTAACGCCCTACATGTATGCAACACACCTAACATCCAAGTGATGCGTGTACGACTTTAACTGACGAAAGATACAAGGGAACGTACGATATTCTGTGGTAGCGTATAGTAGTTTTACAACTGTACACACACGTTTCAAGGCTGCTCGGAAACACGCACTCTGCGTTTGGCGCTCTAAGCAGCTTCTTCCATATACCACCGAGACAAGAGAACTCGTGGCGTAATTTCACCTCAGCACAGTCTTGCGCTCAAGTGTTCCATGAGAGCGAATTCCGGGCGACACAGCGTCCATTATTTTCGAAGTCTGAACTGTCGCCACAGAATTAGTCTGGACGTTGGCCAGAACACTGTGGGGCGGTGGGAGGAATTATTTTGTTATATATATATGTTTTGTAATGTAGAAAAGATGCATTTCCCTGCCGATTAACCATATGTGTGGCGGCGGGTAGAGTTATTGTTATTTATAATGTTCCTATTATTTATGCTATCTTTTGCTGTTCGCAACACTGGCTCTCTAACTATAATATTGGCAACCAGAAAGTGATTAGCAAAACGTGAAGCCTGTAATTAGAATTCCTAGTGCCCACTTCATCTGAGAAATACACTTATTGCTACAGCTTATAGCTCTGAGGAATTAGGAGATTGTCTGGGATTCATAATCAAAAACGATCGTGAAAAAACGTTCTCTGTATTCTGAAAGTCACAGATGAATAAAAAAGAATCCACACAACTTGACTAACAGAGCAGTTCAGAGTCTACTGCGCTGATGCAACTATAACTGTCCAAATTAAATGTTTAAATGAATGCTCGCCATAATTTGATGATAATGTTCGTCAAACGCCACGCTAAATAATGGTAGAAAGTCTGTCCCGCGACGGCACGTGAAAATACGACATACGCAAACTGAAGATAGATAATTAATGTTATCCCAGAGTTAACACTTCACTCGAAAATGATTTCATGGTTACGCGTATCCCGAGTAACTTAATACGGCATCCGAGGCTGTTTATAGCAATGATACCGACGCGACGCGACTCCCGACACAGATGGTGTGCTATTCAGCGTCTGGAGAGAACTGGGGCCTTGCTTCCTCGCGCAGCGTTCTTATATACAGGGTGTTTCAAAAATGACCGGTATATTTGAAACGGCAATAAAAACTAAACGAGCAGCGATAGAAATACACCGTTTGTTGCAATATGCTTGGGACAACAGTACATTTTCCGGCAGACAATTTTCAACAACAGGTGGCACCTTTGGAGATACGCTATCGCTATAGTTTTATAGTTATTCAATTGAAATTTTTCACATCTTTATGATTAAAGCGGATCTCCATTCTACTTAAATTTAAACATCCTAGCCTTATTTCTTAGCCTACTTAATCTATCTTGCTTCCTTACTTTTTAAGACAAAAACCAGAAAATATTGAATTTCAACTAAAATCTTAATTTGTGAGATCCAAAGTACTGTCTCTATTAAATTATTATGAAAAAGAAATCTAAATATAAAATTTTAAGTCTCTAGCTCTTTTCTGTTGCGCCAATAATTTTTACAAAGAAAAACGTCCAAATTTTGAAAATGGTTAAAGTTATTGAACTGACACTCAACACATATTGATTTAGTATTACTCCTGACATGGTAGAACCGTTTCTGGTAATTTACTTGATTTTTAAAGTATTTCGCAACATTTATGACGTCAGAGCTAGTTACAGCGGACTGGCTGGCACACAAATTGAAAGACTGATGAGAATTTTATACGGCGTGAGTAGGCTGCTTCCCTACAACACCTTTACGTAGTGTAAGAAGTAGGGAACGTTCATCAAGTTCACTCTGTAAAGAAACGGCCTACAAAGAAGAGGTGCGCTGTTGGTCCGCTGTAGTTATGGCTCGGAAGATGTAGGTTAGGGTCGCCTCACAATCCTTAGCTTACTGCCTACAGCGATGGCAGCGATGGCTCAATTTATACAGCCTAAACCTAACGTTAATTAAAACTGATTTATAGTCGGAGTGATGTTACGCTTGAGTGATGTAAGTCGATTCCTCATTTCGACAGAATAAACTCACAGTTACAGACACGCCTTTGTCGTCCAATGTTTGTGAAGGAATACTTGGTTCTGACATTCCTGAAGCTGTATTGGTAGACGAAATCAAAGCTTTTAAAGTTTTCTTCCAATATATTTCGTCGCGTGTGGAAACAAATTTACGTATGGAAGTAACGGAATAATATATATAAGATACTTTAGTGGAATAGAAGTAAAGGTAGCGTAAATAAGAGAAACGGGTTGGATGAAAAAGCAATTAAAATTTACCATTTCAGTCTGTTTGCATGTAACTGCATTGGCGCAAAGTGCTGAGGGAATCTTTTTCCAGTCGATGGAAGAGCGATCTGTGAGTAATATCATGAACTAAACATAGACAAAATGATAATGGGTAGCATCAACAAGGAGCAGCATCTGGGAAAACAGAAATTTCAAACACTTTGCTCAGTAATCTGCAGCTCAGGACGATCTTCTGAGAGGTCTGTTTGTAAGAGAAGTGAATATATGTAATTGTTAGATTGTCTTTACTCTTTGGTTGTTTCCGCTTCTAATGGACATTCATAAATAATTATGTACATTAACAGAAAAATGACTCTGTAACGTCAAAATATTAAGGAGTTCCCTGAGTCATTAATCTTTGTTTTAATACAGCTGGGCAAGCAAACTGAAATGACTGTGTCCTCTATTAACATAGTAGCGGCTTCGGTCATGAATACCATCTTACGGCCGGGGGAGCGGTGTGCTGACCCCACAGTTGATTGAGCCACAAGAAATTATATTACTATTATTATTATTATTATTATTATTATTACCATAGGATTCTGTCTGATACAGTCCCGTAAGTACTAATAACGAGCTTTACAAATAATTTCAGATATTTTTTCACGTCAGCTTTACGTATTGGAATTTTGGCTGTGTGGGATATTTCACGAATTCGATTGCATTGCACCTTCGCGTCCGGTAGTACGAAGCAATGCTGTAGTGACTACTGGTGCGCTTACAGTACTGGAACTATAGTATTCAGCATACATTTTATTACAGTATTAACAATTTGGTGTCATGGCTAACATTAAGGAGATTCTGTTAAGAGTACCTCGCTTTCGTCTTTATTACTAGTGCAGCCGAAAATGTACGAGTAAACATTACACAACCTAATAGGTGTTGACTTGGTTTATATGTCTATTGAAGTACCACCAAGCTCCGTTAACATTGTTTCTTTGACAGAGATTGTCAGGGGCACCTTGTAAAAGCGAGGACGCGATATCACAATCCTGATCATATAGCTGATGTCAGTTGATATTACGAACAGACCGAGGCTGACAGCGAGCCTTTAGAGCTGGCGGGTTTTAATGTGTACCGTTTTCAGGCACTTTTCTGACTCCATCCGTCGCGCTTGTAATGCATACATGCATTCCCTTCACGTGTTCAAGCCAAGTATTACGCACATTTATGCGATCGGGAACGCTCAGTAGCAGCTACACTACATTTACACTTGACAGTTAAGCGTCAGCAAGGAGCATTACAGATAAAATCATAGGAGGCAATATTGTGCAACCTTAGTAGGAACAAAAAAATGGCTCTGAGCATTATGGGACTTAACATCTATGGTCATCAGTCCCCTAGAACTTAGAACTACTTAAACCTAACTAACCTAAGGACATCACACAACACCCAGTCATCACGAGGCAGAGAAAATCCCTGACCCCGCCTGGAATCGAACCCGGGATCCCGGGCGCGGGAGGCGAGAACGCTACCGCACGACCACGAGCTGCGAACTTAGTAGGATCCGACTATTCGGGAGTAGGATCTTACAATCTGAGACAGTGTTCGAGACAAACTTCCGGCACAATGTTCGCAAATATAACGTCAGATCCGCCTGGAAGTGTCCTTATTGGCAGAGGACGAAAGAGGGGGTCTCTCTTGTCCTTCGGGAAGACAGGGCGAGTTAGTCGCGGAGGAGCCACTCAAAACGCACGGTCAAATAACCGGGGCGGCTCTAAAAGAACGGCCGCGAGTACATATTTCAGCTGTTAAACAAGATATAAAGTGAAGTTATTAGTTATCAGAACTCCACGTGTCGTGGGCAGTGTCTATCTTTATGTATAGTCAGAAAACGGTGTTAAGTGTGTAAAGGGTCGAATATAACGGCTAGTCCAGAGCCGCCATACTGCAAATGCTGATTCTGTGACGTGTGTGACAAAGAAATTTCTTTATTGAAACAAGCATAGTACAAACATTGTTGACAATTAACAACTGGCATCCCTAAACATTCCATTTCTGCAGGATCACCACCTATATGGAACCTGGCGGCTGAGCACCACTACTGTGGGACGGAGACTTACAGCAAGACACCAGGTTAGTGATACCGCCCAGGGAAGTACAGCCTTCTCGCTACAATGCCACTGAGGTAGTTGTACGCTACAGAACAAAAATGTGACAGATGTAAGAAACAGTACATGAGGCGAATCACCCGGAGCAACAATTAACAACTCTGCATCAACATCATTATGATTACTCCGCAATTCACAATTAACAGCCTGGCAGAGGGTTCATCGAACAAGAGTGTGGTACAAATAAAAGTGGCCTGGAGAGCAGAATTCCCGGTTAAAAAAGAAGCACAGCAGAGGAAAGGAAATACAGTAGTAACGTGACTGTAGCTGATCTTGAAAGTGACCACCATTCATATCCTGGCATTTCTGGGCCCTGGATAGCAAGTTGTTGAAAGCGGATAGAAGCTCGCCTGCTGAAATCGCTGGAATCTCATCCGAAATGTTCTGCCACAGTTCTTGAAGACTATGAGGGTTGTTACGATACACCTTAGACTTGGGGTGAAATGATAATTAAATCAAGACCCTAAGCTGTCGCCAGGCTTTGATATACATCAACGGGATCATTTGAAAAGTGTGCCCCGACCGGGACTCGAACCCGGGATCTCCTGCTTACATGGCAGACGCTCTATCCATCTGAGCCACCGAGGGCACAGAGAATGGTGTGACTGCAGTGATTTATCGCTTGCACGCTCTCCGTGAGACGCACATTCCCAATTTCATGTCCACACATTACATTCGTAGTGCTCCTGCCCTGATTCTGTGACGTGTGTATTTGTTCTTTTAGGTTAAGTATTATGTAAGCTTAGGGACTGATGACCTTAGCAGTTAAGTCGCGGCAAAGTAATCGAGCACTAACAAATCAAGTGGTCAGCTAGGGACGCGCCTCTTAATTACTGGACACATGCCTAAAGCCATAGGCGATAACAATATTCTGCATACTGAAAAGAAGGGGCGTAGGTTAGATGTCTTAGAGGAATTGGAGATTTTCAAACATCTCACTCGTCATGATAGCGCCTAGACTAACTTCTGCCAACAACTCTGTTAGGCATGAAGAATGTGTAAACGTGCCCCAAGGACCGGCCGGCTGGAATTTGCTCCATCATGTTGGAAGTTAATGTAGGACTTTACTTCCTCCGTATCCAATAGTCCTGGCCACTTTCATTTGCGCCGGCCAGTACCTCATGACTGCTCCTCTACCGTTCCACTCTCGGAAAGCTCGAGGGAAAAATGAACATTTAAATCTTTCCGCGCGAGCTCTAATTTCTCATACATTATTATGATGAAAATTTATCCCCGTGTAGGTGAAGTCAACAAAATATTCTCGTATTCGGAGTAGAAATATTGTATTTGAAATTTTGTGGAAAGTACTCACTGCAACATAAAAATGCCTTTGTTTTAATGATTGGTGTCTCAAGCCACGTATTACATCGTTGAAACTCACTCCCCTTATCCGCGATAATGCAAAGCGAGCATCACACCTATGAACTGTTTCAGAGTCCACCGCCAGCTGTGCGGCTGGTCCCGGCGGAGGTTCGAGTCCTCCCTCGGGCATGGGTGTGTGTGTTTGTACTTAGGATAATTTAGGTTAAGTTGTATGTAAGCTTAGGGACTGATGATCTTAGCAGTTAAGTCCCTTAAGATTTCACATACATTTTAACATTTTCTCCGCCGCAAGTCCTATCTGGTAAAGATCCCTTACCGCACGACAATACTCCAGAAAGAGTACAGACAAGCGTAGCGTAGTCAGTCTCTTCAGGATATCTGTTGCATCTTCAAAGTGTTCCGCCAATAAGATGATTTATCGTGTAACAAATTTAACGAATCCCTTTTAGTACTCATGTGGATGAACACAAATCTCTTTTTAATTAGGGTCAATTGCCACATTTCTAACGTACAGATATATTGCCTAAATCATTTTGCAGCTGTTTTTCATCTTTTGATGACATTGGTAGAAGGTAAATGACACCGTCACCTGCAGTGGCTTGCTCAGATTGTCTCCCAAATCAGTTATGTGTATCAGGAGCAGCGGAGGAGCTGTAGCATTTCCTTGGTGAACGCAAGTTATCACTTTTTTTACTGGATGACTTTCCATCTCTGCGTAAAATCCATCCATATACATAGACGCACACACACACACACACACACACACACACACACACACACACACACACACACACATCAGTTGTGCTACCTGGTTGACGTACTGTTAACTTCTTACTACTTGGTTAAACTACAGGGATGATTATGATTTGTGAATTACGAAAATTCTTGTTCAACCATTGCTTAATACCACGACAGTGACAGAAGACTGAATACCACTTCCTTTAAGAATTATTTAAGTCCGTCACATATCGTTTCTGTGCACACTTGAATTTCGAAAATTCGGTTGTGGATAACTTTTAAAGAGTGCGAACCTGTTTAGATACGTTACAGACCCCTAAATACGACGCTGCAGTTCTGGGTTAAAGTCCACCAAGAAATTCAGAAATTTCAGTGGTCTTTAAATGCTACGCTGCGCAGAGCTGAAGTCCACGAGGGCAACTTCCGCAAACTCCTCTTTGTTCCCCAACTTTTGCAAAAATTTTACAAGCCCCTAGAAGTGTCACGCAGAAAATTGTAAACACTTTAATCGTGACTAATGTGCTCTTGATTAGCACACGTCCTAGTTCGTGTCGACCACTTAAAGCAATCTGAATGCAGATCAACATGGCCGTGCCCCTTTATGTACTCCATCTGTCTCGTAAGGTATTTATCTCAGGGCCCATGTTTACAATTCTTTGCTTCCAAAGACAGTTCCTGTCATATCCCTGAATACTGACCGTTCCTCCTTCGGCACCATCTATTAACTGTAATGTGAATCATACGTCTAGAGACAGGTACTGAAGTTTCTTAGCTAGTACTGCCTCTGCATTTACTGTTTCGAAATTTATTTTGAAATAAACTGTGTTTTAACTGAGTTAACATCTTGAGCTAAAACTAAATTGTTATGTACATGAAACGAATTGCGGTTGCAAACTTAGTCTGGTCAACTATCAACTGTTTAGTGGAATGACGACAGTGAAAAATTTGTCTGTTCGAAACCCCTAATTCCCACTTACCGTGAGCAGTCGCCTTATTAGGCTAACCTTGACGGAGAGTACCAAACTCCCAGATGTCGTCAACCAAGTTCCACAACCTGCAATTGTACATTCATTGCGTACATTTCAGTACAGGGAAGACATTTCAACTGAATTCACAGGCCCGATGTCGGTGGATAAATACGATATTGTAGTATCTATACTGTTCAGAAATATGATGCAGTGTACCTTCGAACATGCACAAATTTTCCGTCGTCATTCCATTATAGAGGTGTTGGTCGTTCATATTCGCAACTAAGGATACAGTTCATATATTTCATAATGACTGTAGTTGCCGCTGTGTATGCTTCATCCTACATGCATGCAGGTGCGAAGTAACATTGCACAGTACCTCTGAACAAAATAAGCACTGTGATTTTATTGATTTGACAGAAATTCTGAAGTATTTTTGAAGAGTATTGACAAAGGGCTCTCCTTGGACAACTTGTTCTTCAAGAACGTTTATTGCGTTTGGAGTTCACTACGGTAAGTGGTACAGTGGCGTGAAACCATTTCTTTTAATGTAAAGTACCTGAATACAAATCCAAAGGCCTCGGGCCGACCAAACGATTTTTGTTTGTCACTTAACGCTAGATTCTCCTCTAACAGTGATTGCTGACGTGCAAAATGGCGAATTGAGTCGTGTCTCCCTGCAGATGGGCGCGTAAGTCAGTTGGAAGGTTTAGGGAAGGCAACAGCATTCCACCTCACCATTTCAAGTAGAATACTACGATGTACAAAACAGTCTTTGGAGTGATGACTACTTTACTTTACCTTTAGGTACATTTACATTTAGTTATATATAACCAGAAATTCTTGTCGTCTTTCCATTTCATTTCACTGATCCCTACCTTGCCTTTAGAAGACATACGGGATCCAGTATTAGAATCAAAATTTAAAAGAGCTTTCGATGATTTAAAATCAAGCAAGTCACAGGGGATCGATAACATTCCATCACAATTTCTAAAATCATTGGGGGGAAATGGATACATAGCATTTGTCTTTTGGAAAAATATCATCCAGACAATTCCAAAGACTGAAAGTGCTGACAGGTGCGAGAATTATCGCACAATGAGCTTTATAGCTCATGAATCTAAGTTTTGTAGAACGGTAATATACTGAAGAATGAAAAGGAATGTTGAGGATGTGTTAAATGATCAATTTGGCGGTTGATAACCGAAACCGGACTGAAGAAAAATCAAGAGACATTCATAGGATTAGTCAACCTGGAAATAGCGTTCGACAATATAAAATAGTGTATGATATTTGAAATTCTGCGAAAAATTGAAGTAAGCTTTAGGGAGAGACGGGTAATATACAATATGTACAAGAGCCTAGAGGGAATAATAAGTGTAAACGATCAAGAAAAAAGTGCTTGAGAGGATATCAATAATATGATTCGCTGATGACATTTTTATCCTATGTGATAACGAAGAACAAATACATGATCTGCTGGATGGGATGAAGAATTTAATGAGTACAGAATATGGGCTGAGGGTAAGTCTAAGAAAGACGAAAGTAATGAGAAGTGGTGGAAATGAGAACAGCGAGAAACGTGACATAAAGACTGATGATCACAAAGCAGATGCTACCAAGGCAGCAAAATAACCAATGACGGGCCGGCCGGAGTGGCCGAGCGGTTAAAGGCGCTCCAGTCTGGAACCGCACGACCGCTACGGCCGCAGGTTCGAATCCTGCCTCGGGCATGGATGTGTGTGATGTCCTTAGGTTAGTTGGGTTTAAGTAGTTCTAAGGTCTAGGGGACTTATGACCACAGCAGTTGAGTCCCATAGTGCTCAGAGCCATTTAACCAATGGCGGACGGACCAAGGAAGACACCAAAGGCAGACTAGCACAGGCCAAATGGACGTTTCCGACCAAGAGAAGTGTAGTAGTATCAAACATAGGCCGTAATTTGAGGAAGAAATTTCTGAGAATGTACGTCTGGAGCCTAATGTTGTACGGTAGTGAAACGTGGACTGCGGGAAAACCGGAACAGATAACGAAGCATTTGAGAAGTCGCTCTACAGACGAACGTTAAAAGTTAGGTGGACTGATAAGGCAAGGAATGAGGAGGTGCTGCGCACAATCGGAGAGGAAAGGAATATATAGAACACATTGACAAGGAGAAGGGACACGATGATAGGACAGCTCTTAAGACCTCAGGGAATTAATTCCATGGCACTAGAGTGACCTGTAAAGGTCATAAATTGTAGAGGAAGACGTCTAGCAAATAACTGAAGACGTAGGTTGTAAGTTATTCTCTGAGATAAAGTGGTTGGCACAGGAGAGGAATTCGTGGTGGGCCGCATCAAGCCAGTCGAAAGACTGACGGCCAAAAAAGAGTGCAATTACACGATCCAGTCACATTAATGTGACATCCTATCGAAGGCCTCGGTAACCACCTATTAAAGAACCGACGTGCATGAAGAAATTCAGTGGTGTTCTGGAATGTACAGACGGCGATGTGGAACTCTGATGATTCCAATGCTGTGGTCAGCAGCGCTACGTTTCTCGGTTAATAATCTTCGGAACCAACAGTCGGAAGGAGATGGTTCTACAAATTCTTGATTTGGTTTTGATCCGGGAATTCTGAGGCTCTTGGAACCATCCATCTACATTGATAGTTGTGTGGAACGTTGTTTTGTCCTGATTGTAGATAAGATTTTGCCGGAGAAAACATAAACTGCATGTGGGTGTGGATGTCGTCACCCAGGACAGATACATATTTGCGTTGATCCGTTGTCCGTTCCACAATGAAGAAACCTCAAAGGGAAACCCATGGAAACACTGCCCGGACCACAGCGATGCACCCTACTTCCTAGACCCTCACATTGATTGCTGCAGGGTCATCTGTGCAATGGAACATAAAACGTGATTCATCTCAAAAGGCCATCTGTCGCCATTCAGTGAACGTCCTGATACTTTGGCGTGCTATTTCCAGCCTTCCTTGTCTATGAACAACAGCGAGCGTGGGTGGATCAAACAGACTCTTGCTGCAGAGCCACATACGAAGTAAAATTTGCTGAATCTGTCATTGAGGAGACAGTGTTTGTATCTCTTCTGTTCATTTCGGTGGTCATTTGCTCATTGTTACACCTCTACTCGCCAGTACACATCTCCACAGCCGTCTTTGGCTCTTGGTGCACAACAGTTGCTTCGGCACCCATTTTGGAGGGTTCCATTTTACCACGCACGGTATGTTTTTACCACGGCGGCATGTGAACAGTTAATAAACTTAGGTGTTTCGGAAATGCTTCCACTCTTGTCCCGAAAGCCGTGAGACAAATTGCTCTTTTCGCAATACAACAATGACTGCATTGCTTCCCGCGTCTCACCTACACAGAAGTGATTTCTGGCGTTCCCCAACGTAGTGTTATAAGCCCTTTGCTGTTCCTTATCTATATAACGATTTGGGAGACAATGTGAGCAGCCGTCTTCAGTTGTTTGCAGATGACGCTGTCGTTTATCGACTAATAAAGTCATCAGAAGATCAAAACAAACTGCAAAACGATTTAGAAAAAGTATCGAAGTGGTGCGAAAAGTTGACCTTAAATAAAGAAAAGTGTGAGGTCATCCACATGAGTGCTAAAAAGAACGCGTTAAACTTCGGTTACACGAAAAATCAGTCTAATCTAAAAGCAGTAAATTCAACAAAACACCTAAGAATTACAATTACGAACAATTTAAATTGGAAGGAACACAAGGAAATGGTGTGGGGAAGGCTAACCAAAGACAGCGTTTCACTGGCAGGACACTTAGAAAATGTAACAGACCCACTAAGGAGACTGGCTACACTACGCTTGTCCGTTCTCTTTTAGAATACTGTTGCGCGGTATGGAATCCTTACTAGATAGGACTGACTAAGTAAAACGAAAAACTTCAAAGAAAGGCAGAACGTTTTGTATTATCGCGAAATATGGGAGAGAGTGTCACAGAAATGATACAGGATTTGGGATGGACATCATTAAAAGAACGGCGTTTTTCGTTGTGACGGAATCTTCTCACGAAATTCCAATCACCAACGAGAAAGGCGAAAATATTTTGTTGACACCGACTTACATAGGGAGTAACGATCACAAAGATAAAATGTGGTTCGATGAATCCTCTGCCAGGCACTGAAATGGGATTTGCGGGGTGTCGAAGTAGATGTTTCTATACCCACCACACCTATTGCTGGGTTGCTATTGCACAATGACTTCCAACATAGGCACTGGTCGCTTTAATGTGACTTGACCGTGTTTACCCACAACCAAATTAGACGTGCTTCCTAGCCCCGTTCCTCTCCTTCATGTTATGCCGTTGCCTGTTCTCTTTCACATAATTATACGATGGTGTGTTCTAGACGCAAATTCTCAGAAATTTCTCCCATAAATGAAGGCCTATACGATTTCTTAGTAGCAGACTCGCTTTCTCAGTGTTAGTCTACTTTTTATGTCATCTTTCCTCTGTCCCTCACCGGTTATTTTGCTGCCTCGGTAGCGGAATTCCTTAATCTTCATCTCCCCTGTGATCACCTGTTCTGCTGTTAAGTTTCTCGCTGTAAAATTTAAAATTGTACCGGCAAATCAACTGTTCGAAGAGATTTCGAGATTGCAGCTGGTCGTCCTAAACTTCTTTCCACGATATTTCGGCTGGACAACTGCCAGCCAACTTCATGTGAGTCGAACGAGGACTGACGAAGACGTTCTCCGCTCCGTTTTATATAGTGCGCTAATGGTACTGCCGCGCATGCGTTGAAGTCCGGTTGACAGAAGGGCAACACTGCCTAGCGGCCGTGCCTCCGCTGGTGGAACTTAAAAGGAACTGCCATCGGTATTGCCGCTGGCCGCAGCTATCGAAGTCATCTGGCATCTTCACCTCGAACAAATTTCGGAGATGACGGAATTCCACGCGTTATTCAGTTGGTAACCACTGTCACGGTTCATTAGATTTTCCGCAATGCGTATTTCCACGTATTCTTTGATAATGGAGTGCCAAAAGGTTGTTACTCTGGCCAAAATTGAAGTTTTGTCATACTCCATTGAATGTCCGTTGGAAATACAATGTTCCGCAACTACAGACTTACTGGGTTGAAGTAGGCGAGTGCAACGCTGATGTTCCATACAACGCCCTTCCATTGCACGCGTTGTCTGTTCTATTGACACAATACTTTATAAATTCCTGTCTTCCGCACTAACAAATCATCCTTCACCGAGCCGTGCACGGGTCGCGTTTATCCCATTTGTTGTTTGTCATCTTCTATTAGGGTACTGCCGCCTCGTTTTCTTATTCAATTTGCTGGCGTCATTAACTCCCTGCCTTACTTGCCATGAGGGGCAGCAGCAGCGCGTATCGATAGGTGCACTGTCGTACCATCTCTGGAGCGATCGATAGTATTCCCGCGTAGTCGTGTGTCTGGCTGTCAGTTCGGGACGGACCAGCAGTGCTGTCGAGACGCAGGAGCAGTGAAGTCGGGGACGGAGAGCCAGGAGGAGGAGGAGGAGGATATTAGTGTTTAACGTCCCGTCGACAACGAGGTCATTAGAGACGGAGCGCAAGCTCGGGTGAGGGAAGGATGGGGAAGGAAATCGGCCGTGTCCTTTCAAAGGAACCATCCCGGCATTTGCCTGAAGCGAGTTAGGGAAATCACGGAAGACCTAAATCAGGATGGTCGGAGACGGGATTGAACCGTCGTCCTCCCGAATGCGAGTCCAGTGTGCTAACCACTGGGCCACCTCGCTCGGTCGGAGAGCCAGTGAGGCGCCGACAGCGAATGCTCGCCGACTGCTGGCGACACACAAATGAACTGTCCGACGGAGGGAGATTGGAGTGGGACGACCGTTAGCTGGTCGTTCGCTTGGTCGTCTCATCGTCCGACGTATATTTGGTCCTTTCACCGTTTCCAGGACTGGAGCTGGTCTGTTGGCGTGGAGCAGCGAGGAAATCGCAGCGGCGCGTAGTTTGCCAGGGCCCACTGGCCGCATCTATTCGGTGTTGGAGTGTGTGGCAGTGTTCCCATTGTTACGAGGTACATCGCTCACCGATCCTGGACGTGAAAGTAGAGTTTTGACTTAATCTACCAGCAAGTCACGACTGTCCACATTGTGTCGTTTGGAGTTCGATGTCGGCTGTTGGGATATTCCCGCGAGCAACAACGTGTGTTTTGAAGTTGGCAAATTATATCCACCCTCCGGTGGAGTTTATCTGTACTTGGTTATTTGAACTGAAGTGCACCAGGGGAATCTTCTGCCCTTTCGGCGTTAACGTTCCGGTTACCTGCCATGACCGTTGACGTAAATTCAGGCAATGTACTTTCCTCATTGTGATGTCACTGTCCAGCATGGTGTGTAGTTTGAAAGCTCAATGTATAATTGGTTGTGGGCGCCAATACCTTCTACATTGTTCCATTGAACTCCCTGTTGTGTGCTGGTTGGGTGAAGCAGAGGTCAGCTTGTCGGTGGGTCCATTGATTGTCTGTCGGTTGGGTTGTCGTCAGATCGACAATGGTTGGGCTGACTGTCTGTCTCTCACCTAAGCGAGCGTTAGTATTTGAAGTCCAGGTAGACCGTCGGAACTTATGAGTGCCCTAGGGTGTACTGTCTTTTCTTGCTTGTTCTTGTAGTTTGTACTTGTATAGCTTCTAGCCGATTTTCTGAAAAAGGTTATTTTGCCCTTAAGGTGTCAGATGGTTTGGACCTTCAACCTTATTTAAGAACTGTTCTATGTAAAGCCTTTGGCATTTTTAAAATTAATGTTATTGAGTCTTAAGTGTTGGGACTTCAGCCGATTTTGAATTTAAGTTGTTTGGTTTTAAAGTGTCAGATTCTTTGGGCCTTCATCCTAATTAAGGAACAGTTTTAAGATAAGGCTTGGCCTTTTAAATTTTTTATTTTGGTTGAGCTTTAAGCTTTCTGCCGTTTTTTAAATTAAAGTGGTCATGCCCTTAAAGCAGGTGATTGTATGGCGCATTCAGCCGCTAATTAAGTTCCGAAACGAAAGCGGTGTTTTCTTTTTCTTAAATTTTCTTGGCTCTTGTAATGTTTGATCAAATGAAAGGTTGTATGTTCGAGTGTAAATGACAGCCGCTTATTTTGGCCCCTTTGCACAACTTAAACTACCTGTCCTGTGTGGGTTTAGCAGGGCCTATCACCCAGAAGAAGCGAAAGCTTAAAAGGTGGACGGAAAATCACTTTCACATGAAAATTGTTAAGAGTCCTCGCTATTTGAACGACATATTTCCAACGAAGTGAAGAACAGCTAGGGACTTAGTTGGCGCGTCCTCCTCTTTATCCACTTCCTTGTTTCTGGCTTTAGGTGAGAAAGCCCTGTTAATTTGCTGGGTCGAGTATCCATTGTATCTGAACACCGTCCTTAAATGTGCAACTTCCTTAGGAAAATTCTCTGCATCCGACACCGTATGTGCCCAGTGCACAGGGGTTTTCAAAAATGGTTCAAATGGCTCTGAGCACTATGCGACTTAACTTCTGAGGTCATCAGTCGCCTAGAACTTAGAACTAATTAAACCTAACTAACCTAAGGACATCACACACATCCAAGCCCGAGGCAGGATTCGAACCTGCGACCGTAGCGGTCGCTCGGCTCCGGACTGTAGCGCCCAGAACCGCACGGCTACTCCGGCCGGCGCACAGGGGTTTTAATCACACTCGTGGTTTGGGATGGATGATGACAACTTGAGTGTTACAGGCAGACATTTATCCAGACCATCACACAGGAATTGCAAACTGCATCAGGACCCACTGTAAGTACTGTTACAGTTAGGCGGGAGTTGAGAAAAGTTAAATTTCATAGTCGAGCCGCTGCTCATAAGCGACACATCACGCCTGTAAATGCCAAACGAAGCCTCGCTTGGTAAGGAGCGTAAACGTTGGACGATTGAACAGTGGTAGAACGTTGTGTGGTGTGGCGAATCACGGTAATGTGGTGAATGCCCGGCGAACATCATCTGTCAGCATGGTGTAGTGCCAACAGTAAAATTCGGAGGTGGTGGTGTTGTAGTGTGGTCGCGTTTTTCATGGAGATGGGTTGCACCTTTGTTGTTTTGTGTGGCACTATCACAGCACAGGCCTACACTGACGTTTTAAACACCTTCTTGTTTGCCACTGTTGAAGAGCATTTCGGGGATGGTGATTGCGTCTTTCAACACGATCAAGCTCATGTTAATACTGAACGGTCTGCGGCAGGGTGGTTACACGACACTAACATTCCTGTGATGGACTGGCCAGCACAGAGTCCTGACCTGAGTGGTATAGAACACATTTGGGACCTCGTGCCAGGCCTCGACGACCGACATCGATAGCTCTCCTCAGTGTAGCACTCCCTGAAGAATGGGCTGCCTTTCCCCAAGAAACCTTCCAGCATCTGATTGAACGTATGCCTGCGAGAGTGGAAGTGGTAATCAAGGCTAAAGGTGGGCCAACACCACACTGAATTCCAGCATTACCAATGGAGGGGGCCACGAACTCGTAAGTCATTTTCAGCCAGGTGTCCGGGTACTTTTGATCAGTAGTATACCTTTACTTCCTGCTTCACTTAGCTTGCTTCTTGGGAAAACCATCCAAATAACAAAATAATGGTACAGTTCGTAATTTAATTCGTACAACTGCTGTTCGCAGACTTGTGGTGTGAGGACTGACAACGTAAAATTTTTCCGTAGCGGGATAGTGGCTCCTACTTTTGCGTGTGGCGTGTCCGTCCCAATAATAGAGGATGAATCAAAATCAATACGATTTTTCGGATGAAAACTCGTATTCATGTTAGACGTTCCAGGAAACTGAATTCCTGTTTGCCAATATGTGAAGGTAAATGGCGAGGCGAGGTGGATGGTGGGAGAGGTGTTGGTGGGAGGGAGGTGCTGTTATGGGGACGGAAACCTATTTGCTGATGAAAAGGAGGTAATCATCTGTAGTCCCGTATACCGAATATATCGCCCTCGAAAATTTAATACATGTCTACGTGTAATGTCAAAGGGCCTCCTATGACCGCAGCGTAAGTGTTTTCACTGTGTCTGTGTTCGGAGTCTTCGCACGATACGTTATTGAGTATAGGTATCTCCTTCCGCTTCCGCTTCCTGAGCCAAAAGTGACAGTTTTATGCTTTGTGAGATGGACTCCTTCACAATACAAGTACTGTAAATTGGTAGCTATGCAGTTAGTAGACGGAAGCCCGCTGTCGCAATTACTACAGCTCTCGAGACGTCGCCTCTTACTGGCTGATATGTTTGAACCTGAGGCGTTTCTGTTATTGGCGCGTGATGATGTTATATGGATGCAATTCACATCTAGTCCCATGAAATGAACATCCTGGGAAAGCATCTGCGAATCGAAAGCTAGACAGTATGTTTGCTATTTTACAATAGTTGGTTTCATTTCACTTTGCAAATCTATCCGATTCTTCCACATGGCTGACGTAGAGCAATATTTATTTGAACTTCAGTCCTATTAGTGGCAGACAAATGAAACCCAGAAAATGGTTAAAAGAAAGTAAACTTTTTTTTTCAAAGGTAATCACCGTAACTGTTAATACATTTATCACACTGTGGGACAAGATGGTCAATTACTACATGGAAGAACGTCTGACGTTGCCTGTGGAACCATAATTGTACCCAGACGTGTGGCTCTTCGTCTGAAGCAGACTGGTGGCCACTAATGTCTTCCTTCAGAGCTCCAAAAATATGGCATTCACATGGGGAGAGACCATGACTGTATGGACGATGTTCTACACCTACATTTATACTCCGCAAGCCACCCAACGGTGTGTGGCGGAGGGCACTTTACGTGCCACTGTCATTACCTCCCTTTCCTGTTCCAATCGCGTATGGTTCGCGGGAAGAACGACTGCCGAAAAGCCTCCATGCGAGCTCGAATTTCTCTAATTTTACATTCGTGATCTCCTCGGGAGGTATAAGTAGGGGGAAGCAATATATTCGATACCTCATCCAGAAACGCACCCTCTCGAAACCTGGACAGCAAGCTACACCGCGAAGCAGAGCGCCTCTCTTGCCGAGTCTGCCACTTGAGTTTGCTAAACATCTCCGTAACGCTATCACGCTTACCAAATAACCATGTGACGATTCGCGCCGCTCCTCTTTGGATCCTCTCAATCTCCTCCGTCAACTCCACCTGGTACAGACCCCCCACTGATGAGCAATACTCAAGTAAAGGTCGAACAAGTGTTTTGTAAGCCACCTCCTATTTTTAAGCTCTTCCCAGTGAAACCTTTGCGGCGTACTAGAAACAAACGTAACAACATCTGGGCAGGCATTTCGTTGGAAGGTTGTTTTTACTATAAAGCAGACGTTTCGCTGGGAAGCCCTTACGCATCCTCCATACACATCCGATTTCTACATTTGCGATTTCCATATTCGTGGCCGTCGATTTGCTGCGGCGGGAGAGGTTCACCTCTGGATACAATCACGACGTAGTAGGCAAACCCTAACATTTTGCCATGAAGGCATTGACCGTCCTGTCTCACATTGGGATAAATGTATTAACGGTTACGGTTATTATTTTGGAAACAGTAAACAGTTTACTTACTTTTTGCCCTCTATTTCGTATTCATTTGCTAGGTCTTGTATTTTTACTGCTGGATGTGGTATTAATTATTTGGCCTTTAGTTTCATGACGACGGAAGTGTATTATGGACATCAGAGGTATTTTGCTAACGCTATATGTTTTTCTTACAATACACACGTAGCACGAACCATGGACACTTTGGTTATACCTGTTGTTTTTACCTAGAGCACATTCTTCATTAGCAGTTATACTAACAGTATCAGTGTCATTTATCCCATTATATTGTGATTTCACTGTTCGAAATTTTATCAAAATACAGAGTTCATTGTCCACTTCACTTGCTCGTTTACCGCTTTTAATTACATGCTTAAATTCCGTATTGTCTACGTACTCACAATTGCTATTCATAGCGTAAAGCACCCTGGCAACTTCCTCTGTAACATCTATACACTGCTACAAGGGTGGCTCACCTCGTTCTGCCTCGTTCTCCGAACAAGCTGCTACTCACTTTGTATCACAGAGAGCTGCTGTGAAACAGTAACGAGCCATCAAAAGCCGGACTGTAGCACGGAATTTGTATATACAACTGAAATCCTACCTGAGCAAACGGGTCGACTAAATGCGCAGTTCTGCGTAACCAACGCGCTACGAGAGCTTGCCCCGAACTGAAGGCAAAATTAGAATAAATACAGCGCACACAGGAGCATTTAAGGGGTCATTGTTTCCGTGCTATATACATGGATGGGACGGTACAAAACCACAACATATAAGAAGGATAGGTCTGTGTAAGGCCCTACAATTTTCTGTTTTATCTAACATTATGGTCAATGAGGGGTAGATTTTTACAAGGTTTGTTATCAATAACTCATCAGAATTCCATCTCTGGTTGACTATTAATTACATAGAGATTTACAATTAAGCAAAGAAAAATATTGTGGATTATTATGCCACAAAATGAGAGGAACATGGACGGAAAAGGATGAGAGCACAATGAAAACACTTTAATTAATCCTGTATAACAGTTTTCTATAGTAGCCGTGTTACCCAACAGAATATTGAATTTAAATATCCAATAAATTTGAATATTATGCTTCAAAGTGTTTGTACAAAAATAATACTTTCAATTAAAAACACTCCTCTCCGTATATACCGTAGTGGCACTGGTACATCAACAGTAATAGATCTTCAGAACAGAAGAGACAATCTTGGTTGCACAAGACAGGTTTATATAATCTTCGCATGTGACGCGTTTCACCTGTTCTAAGCATCATCGGACACTCAGGGGAAATTACAAATTGGTATCACTATAAATTGCTATTACAGGCAATAATAAATGAATAAATTAAGAATGACACGACTGTGGAGCACAGGGCCACTAGTATGTTTCAGAGGGTGGTGAGGGATGTAAATTTCAACTCATAAGATGTTGCACCGCAAATAAGTTTACCGATTAAAATTCTTGCTAGTTGTAACCGAGGCGTCGAAAGCAATTAAGGGGCGTTAGAAAGGGAAAAAAAATCACATTTTCGGATTTTTATCTCATTATAAAAGTTGCAATTTTCCAAATAAAATGGTATATACCACTTATAAACTCACAGGGAATGTATTTGATTTTTAAATATAATCTACACCGGTTAAAATGTTTAAATTTATACGTGCATTACTTCAAGATCTCATAAAATCGGTGAATTTTTGTTTAGAAGGCTGTGGATTGCTGTGTTATGTACATAAGAGAATGGCCATCATGTTGAGGAAGTTGAAACAGAGCTTGACACACAAGAAACTTTCTGATAGTAAAACCATAAGAGGCAGGCTGACAGACAAATGGATTGATGAACTACAGCAGTATTATGTGATGACAATTAGAAATAATACTGACGATTTGTTGAAAATGAAGCATACAGTGTGGGCTACCTTCTTTCACAGACTGTCAACTGATAAAAAACCAGTACACAACGTCTGCCCTCCTGGACCTGATTTATGGTGCAATTACCGCAATGTCCACTACTCGAACAGTTCGTACAACCATGAACATTGTATCCTAGCAGCAGTCATGGATATCATAAAACTTTTTTACGGAGATTTTGCAAATCCTGAATTACTGAAGAAGTGTCTGCATGGTCAGACTCAAAATCCCAATGAGTGGTTCAGTAATCTTATATGGCCTCGCTTACCAAAAAATGATTTGTTGGAACGAAGACATTAATGTGAGTGTGTGTGTGTGTGGGGGGGGGGGGAGGGGGTTCAGTGATGCTGTCATTCCTCTTAATGAAGAAATCATTGGTAGGGTAAAAGTGTTACTGCATATGGGAATCCTGGAGCAAACTGCATCAGACAACTTGAACGGATGAACATGGTTCGCATTGACAAAGAAGAGTGTGCAGCACAGTTGGCCACTAAGGTGTCCAGAAAGAAGAACAGAAGAGAAAACTTGGAAAAAGATCAAGAGGATGATATACAGTATCGTGTAGGGTACTTCTGACTTACTAGACATAAAAGAAAATTAAGCTTGTATTAAGTGAGTTACAGTCTTTTGAAACTTTAGGAGCCGTTCCTGATAATTTACATTTTCTGTTGCATTTTTCCCTTAATGTCACAAACCACACAGCATTAAAATTTTCGGTGAATAATAACATACATATCCTGAGTCTACTAAAGGAAGAACGTAATGTTGTATATAAATAAAATTATTTAAGATAATATACAAAAAAGCACACAAAATTTTAACCGTGTAATTAAAAAATTGTGTTTCCGAAAGCAGTGGCTGAAATGCTATTATTGTAGTTCAGTAGACTCAGAACATACAGTTTAATGTCCTGTAAAAATTTCATGTAAATGGCTACAGTGATTCCTGAAATGCAGGAAAGCCAAGTCACTAAATTTAACTTTGTCGGGATAGGGCGTTCCAACACCCTTTAATTCCATAGAATTGGGAGATTACAGCCGGATAGCCACTGTCAGTGATTCATTACATCACAGATAATTGTTTCTACTCATATCCGAGCCGTCAAATGTGATTAGGAGTCCAAAACAACCGGGAGGTAACGGCCAGATAGCCACTGTCAATGCTTCATTACAGCATCCATGAAGAAACCGCCCCATGGGTGATGTAATGAACCGTTGACAGTAATTATCTGGTTTTTACCTCCCAGTTCTTTGGGACACTTAATCAAGTTTGAAGCCTCAGTTACAAGTACTGTGAATTTACTATTGCTTGTAAGAGCAACTTACACTGATATCAGTTTGCAGTTTCCCAAGGGTGTCGGATGATGCCTAGAACAGGCGAAACGCGTCACATGCGAAGATTAAGGAAACATATTTTCTGCAAACCAAAACCGTTTTATCTGTTCCAAACATTACTTTGTTCTCCACGAAAGGAGAATTAGTTGGGTAATCTGAAAGATATCCGTGACTGAGTCTAAGCCGTCTAGGTAAATAGTGTACTTCGTAAGGTCATCTGAAGAAGGTAATGCGTTGTGGTGTACTGCTGTGTTCATTTCTGTGGGATTCGACAGTTTTAGTGTCACACCGTCTTTCTGTTTCTCTAGAAATTTTAGGCTTCTGGAAATATCACCACGTCGTTGGAGCTGCGGTATTTACCCCAAAACACACGCGTGGATATGCCCCGTATCGCTACTTACTGACAAATGTACCAAGTTGGTTTAGTGAACCAACTGGAAAAATTATTGGCACGTGATAGTGAAGCTAAAATGCATTAGTGTCAAAGAGTAATTCGCCGATTCTTCTTTTCAAAAACGACATTGTGTAATGTTCATGTAGAAGATGAGCAAAGTTACATGTAAGCAGCGAAAAACACTTACCTCATTTTATCATCCCTGGAGCGACGAGGACAAACCTTCAGTGAACTAGAAGTTGTAAGACAAACATGCCACTAGGTGAGCAAATGCTGAATCGATGAAGGCCAGCTCAGAAACTCTGTGCTGGTTCGTACCCCACATAAAGCTTTACCCCACATACCCTACTCTCTGTCATGTACATCACACTACACTGTAGAAGGTAGGCGTAGATATACTGTCGGGAACATGTCGCTAAATCCCTCCCCACAAATAATATAGTATAATACTTAAGACTGGCCCTATCAGAAAACAGCTAGTGCATCTTTTAAATCATTGAGCAGTGTATTGCAGACAAACTTCTCGTAACGCAGGCTCTGAGTTCTTTTTCCGTAGAAGTATTTCTTCACAATTTAATTAAAATTATAATCTGATGTGGCGACCATTAAAAATAAAAGAACAGTAACTCCACATTTCGTTAAAAGAACGGTAGACAATGACTGCTGCAGATCCATGTCATAGCATGCGTCAAGTTACTCGTGATGTGTGCACAGGTATTTTTAAAGAAGTAATTTCCGACAAATTATTATACCCAAGGATTCTGTCAGTCGTGGACGGAGCGTTGCCACAATGTGATAGGAAAGTTTATTTAGCCAGCGTAGTGTCCTCCTTATCCAAGGACAGTTCTTAGTTATGCTGCCAGAAAAATACCGAAAATTTATCTTTCTCGTATTTGCTCTCGTTATAACAAATACTCCATGACGTTTTTGTGCTGCAGCCAGTTTTTGTCTTACCTTCCAGCACGATATTTTCCCTGTTCACCTGTCAGGAAGGTTGACGTTGACTTCCGAATTACTGATATATTAACTACATTTTAGGCAAGCACTAAGAGTACGGAAACGAAACCATCAACGCTTCCCATATCACTGGCAGCTGCACATAGGTGACGGAAAGTGTGAAACTCGCTTGCAAGATGAGTTACAGCTCGTTAGCCTTAGGCGTGCTCTCTGTTTCCTTCGCCGCCAGAATGTGAAAAAATGAAGGGATTCTGTGCGTTATCCAATAAATAGCTAGCTCTATGAATAAAAGCTTCCTCAATGTGCACCGTCCAGCGCGCTAACAAAAGCTCCTAAGACGATTTTCCTAGAGCCATAATTACTGTTCCATTAAATACCGTTGAATATTCGATTGTAGCTCTCGGTAGTGCCAAACTTGGTTGGTCGCAGGATATTGAGCACAGCGTTAGTTTTCTAGAGCAGCGGCCTTCCACTGTACTCGTAGCTGTCTTACATAGCATACTGGCAGGGTGTATTGTGTGATACTACCTTTCACATACTACCTTTCACAAAGGCAAACACCAATCCATGGCGAGCAGCAGTCTTACCCGGTTAGCGAAAATCTAATTGATTTTGCAATTACCCAAGGATTCTGTCAATCGCGGACAGAGCGTTGAAACAATATGATAGGAAATTTGATGTACCCAGCGTAGTGTCCTCCTTATCCAATGACAGTTCTTAGCTCCTTTTACCAACAACGTAACGACTGGTGAAGGATCAATTTTCTAAGTGGAACAGAAGGTTCGTCACGCATAGACAGATATCCTGCTTTCATGATGGACATAGGTTTCTTTGGTTATGAGTTGTTTGTTTACATCTTCTTACTAAGAATATTTAACTAAGACTGTTTGTTACAGTCTGTGGATCTCTTTACAAAAAACTATACGTCAGAAGTTGTTTGGCCAGTGGGTGTCAATTTAAGTATCAAGGTCAGCATTTGCTCATCATACATACAAGGAATGTTAAGAAGTTCACAAAATAGAAAAAGTAATTCATATGGAGGACAGGAAACATTGGAAGAGCTCAAGAGTATGAATGGTGTGTAAGATAAAATCTCAGTTAATATAAGTGACATACAGTTTCTTTTGTGATCTTGCCAAAAACAAACACGATATTTATTTTTGCTGCAAGTTTGATGTCGCAAATGGCTGCGTTTAATATTTGGCTACTCAAGCCAAATTAAAAGGATATTGAAATGAAGTGCCCTGTCAGATGAAAACTGGAGTTGATTCCTGGTCATTTCCTTTCTCAATAAATATTCGTTGTATCAGATATACTAGATATATTGCAGGAAAGTGAAATGTAATGTTAGAATATACTAAAATAAAATGTAACTAACTACGATTTCTGTGCTTCACCAGTTAAGTGTGGAAATCAAACCTAGATGAACAAAGCTACTTCAGTTAGTTATGCGTAAGATTTGTTCCGCACTTCTGTGAGTACTTTTAGATAATCTCACGTCTCCACTATAATAAGAATAACGGCACTTCACGAATAACTAGACAAATATTCATCATTCAGGTATACTGCTTAAGTACCAATTTTGTGATTGATAATGTTAACGTGCCTGTAAACAGATCACAATGTGCTGGCTCTATGAAAGTCTTCGTTTTCACACTAAGCTAGCAGATGATTAAATTGATGCTTATAGTAAGTTGCGCAGTTCTAAGAAAAAATTACTCATGTTGTCGTCCATGTAAGGGAGATGCTTGCTCCAGTTATTCTTTTGTGCATTTCCGAGCGCATACATTGTTAATATGACTGGGAAGTTCATGCGTCACGTGCAAAGACACCGTACAAAGAATTGTATCAGAGAACTAGATGACCGAGTTACTCCGCAAGAGTAGTATCTTTGTTTCACAAGTACAGCAGTACATTAAAGTAACATATCTGCATGTGGGAAAGTCTTATCTTGAACCAAAGAATTTGCGTAGTTTACAGAGATTATGTCTAATCTTTATTCCTACTCAAACGTTCATGATTCCAGATAACACTTTTCCACATGCATGTATGTGTAACAAGAATAGCGTAGACGTTAATGTCTCACAATAAAGTCAATATTTTCTATCGGCGTAAGGAACAGAGAAAAGGAGACGAACTATATAATGGCACTGGGAGAGAATCCATCAATGTGCCGTATTTCTCGCTAAATGAAATTCAGTCAACTTTCTCTTTACTCGCATAACGGGCCCTGATTAAATTCAGACGCGGAAACCCTAGCTCTAGTGCCGGCTGTGGAGTCCCGAAGAACGCTTGTAGCCATCAGGGTTCCAAACATAAAACGAAGTAAAAGTCGTCGCCGGAAAGAAACGAATATTTCTCCCGAGACGCGCACAGAATTTTGCGGAGATTCCGGCACAAAAGACGTCTGATAAAGGAGCGATGCAGGCATCTCTACCTCGTAGAGCGAAGCCCGCACCCATCTCGCCGCGTCCCCCGATATCTAACAAGGAGACCAAGGAACTGTCTGGTGGAAGAATGGAAAGGAATTTAGGGTCTCGTAACTCACAACTGCACCATCTTTTCTAGTAATGAAGTCTGTAGGTTGCATTTACAGTTATCTCGGAGCGCCAGATTAGTCTGTTATTCTAAATAAACTGATAGAACAAACACAGTTCTGCAATTGGGAGTGAAATTACAAAATACAAAAATGTCTATAATTTTCGGTTTTTTTCTCATACAGGCATGATACTTTTAGAAGGTTTACATCTATATCGTCAGAAGGGCTGAACAACTTTTAGAATGTCATAAATGTTGTTATGAGGGACTTTATGACAACCTGTACTTTTTACATGTTAAGCGCAAATATTAATCTTAACCAAAGGTAACAAATGAAATCACTTATTGATAACTACGTAGTATAGTAAAAACATAACACTGCGAATACCTGCAACAATTAAGGGTTGAATAAAATATCCCAATAAAAAAATATGGGGATGAAATACAGGAACGAAGGCGTCCAGCAGCACAGTTTCACAAATGTACATAATGGAAAAACATTCTATTCGATGTTTAGTACCTTTATTATAATGTAAAATATCTACGACAAATTATCACATATCTAATTCTACATTGCCTGATAATCAAACTAAAGCGTCCAAAAAGGAGAAGGAAGCTACGTGAAAAATGGCGGATTTTGAAGGTATGTGATGTTATTTCTCTCCTGAAGAGGGCCCACAACACTTGTAAGTTGTCCTCGATATTAGTTAAACAGAGAACCGATTCGTGGAGATAACATCTTGGACCTACTGATAACAAACAGACCCGAACTTTTCGACTCTGTAAGCGCAGAACAGGGAATCAGTGATCAGCATCACTGAATATGGAAGTAAAGGGAGGAAGGTTTACCCGTTTAGTAAGAGTAATAGAAGGCAGATTTCAGACTACCTAACAGATCAAAACGAAAATTTCTGTTCCTACACTGACAATGTTGAGTGTTTATGGAAAAAGTTCAAGGAAATCGTAAAATGCGTTTTAGACAGGTACGTGCCGAGTATAACTGTGAGGGACGAAAAAAAACCACCGTGGTTCAACAACAAAGTTAGGAAACTACTGCGAAAGCAAAGAGAGCTTTACTGCAAGATTAAACGCAGCCAAAACCTCTCAGACAAACAGAAGCTAAACGATGTCAAAGTTAGCATAAGGAGGGCTATGCGTGAAGCGTTCAGTGAATTCGAAAATAAAATTCTATGTACCGACTTGACAGAAATTCCTAGGAAGTTCTGGTCTTACGTTAAATCAGTAAGTGGCTCGAAACAGTATATCCAGACACTCCGGGATGATAATGGCATTGAAACAGATGATGACACGCGTAAAGCCGAAATACTAAACACCTTTTTCCAAAGCTGTTTCACAGAGGAAGACCGCACTGCAGTTCCTTCCCTAATTCCTCGCACAAACGAAAAACTGGCTGGCATTGAAATAAGTGTCGGAGGAATAGAAAAGCAACTGGAATCACTCAATAGAGGAAAGTCCACTGGACCTGACGGGAAACCAGCTCGATTCAACACAGAGTACGCGAAAGAACTTGGCCCCTTCTAACAGCCGCGTACCGGAAGTCTCTAAAGGAACGGAAGGTTCCAAATGATTGGAAAAGGGCACAGGTAGTCCCAGTCTTCAAGAAGGGTCGTCGAGAAGATGCGCAAAGCTATAGACCTATACCTCTGACGTCGATCTGTTGTAGCATTTTAGAACATGATTTTTGCTCGCGTATTATGTCGTTTCTGGAAACCCAGAATCTACTCTGTAGGAATCAACATGGATTCCGGAAACAGCGATCGTTTGAAACCCAAATCGCTTTCTTTGTTCATGAGACCCAGAAAATTATAGATACAGGCTCCCAGGTAGGTGCAATTTTACTTGACTTCCGGAATGCGTTTGATAAAGTTCCGCACTGTCGCCTGATAAACAAAGTAAGAGCCTACGGAATATCAGACCAGCTGTGTGGCTGGACTGTAGAATTTTTAGCAAACAGAACACAGCATGTTGTTCTCAATGGAGAGACTCTACAGACGTTAAAGTAACCTCTGGCGTGCCACAGGGGAGTGTTATTGGACCATTGCTTTTCACAATATATATAAATGACGTAGTAGATAGCGTCGGAAGTTCCATGCGGCTTATCGCGGATGATGCTGTAGTATACAGAGAGGTTGCAGCATTAGAAAATTGCAGCGAAATGCAGGAAGATCTGCAGCGGATAGGCACTTGGTGCAGGGATTGGCAACTGACCCTTAACATAGACAAATGTAATGTATTGCGAATACATAGAAAGAAGGATCCTTTATTGTATGATTATATGATAGCGCAAAAAAACACTGGTAGCAGTTACTTCTGTAAAATATCTGGGAGTATGCGTACGGAACGATTTGAAGTGGGATGATCATATAAAATTAATTGTTGGTAAGGCGGGTACCAGGTTGAGAATCATTGGGAGAGTCCTTAGAAAATGTAGTCCATCAACAAAGTAGGTGGCTTACAAAACATTCGCTCGACCTATACTTGAGTATTGCTCATCAGTGTGGGATCCGTACCAGATCGGGTTGACGGAGAAGATAGAGAAGATCCAAAGAAGAGCGGTGCGTTTCGTCACAGGGTTATTTGGTAAGCGTGATAGGGTTACGGAGATGTTTAGCAAAGTCAAGTGGCAGACTCTGCAAGAGAGGCGCTCTGCTTCGTGGTGTAGCTTGCTGTCAAGGTTTCAAGAGTAACATAATAACGTATAATGTCCGCAGCGCACCATTGGGCCATCAGAATCTCCTCAAACACTAGCAGCCGTGATGTCAAGTCAAGCATGATGGCTCTCCACACCACGTAGCCTCGAGTAATGCCGTTGTGCCTCTACACATCAACAGAAGAATGCGACGACCTCTCCCCTGGTCACTATCATACTCGCCAATGATGGTCATCCTGCTAGTGCAGCACCGCGGTTTATTATGCAGCCCAAGCTTCTAGTCATGGCATTAACCCAAATGCAGAAGATTGTGTTGTGGTGTCAATGGCAGCCTATATATTGGACGTGAAGTCTCTAGTCCTGCAGCTCTTAGTCTCCATCCAGGTGCAGATGTAAAGCGAATACGAAAAATGGTTCAAATGGCTCTGAGCGCTATGGGACTTAACATCCGAGGTCATCAGTCCCGTAGAACTTAGAACTACTTAAACTTAACTAGCCTAAGGACATCACACACATCTATGCCCGAGGCAGGATTCGAACCTGTGACCGTAGCGGTCACGCGGAATCCAGACTGAAGCGCTTAGAACCGCACGGCCACACTGGCCGGCAGCGAGTACGACGTGCACAGTGCTGTATACGGTGATCCCATCTTGTAGTTGTCAGAAGTGGTCCTGTATCTACATAAATATTCCGCTAGCCACCGCGTGTTGCAAGCCGGAGGACACGTTGAATCACTATTAGCCATTTCCTTTACTGTCCTGCTCGAAAATAGACCAAGGGAAAGACGATAGTCTATATACCTCCATATGAGCACTAATTAATCTTATCCTCGTGGTACTTTAACGAAATGTGCATTGGCTGCATTAGAATCGTTCTGCAGTCAGTTTCATATGCCGATTCTCCCAATTTTGTTGCTAGTGTTTCGCGAAAATAACGTCGTCTTCACTCCAGAATTTTCCATTTGAGTTCATGAAGCATCTGCTTGCGTCTTGATCGAACCCACAGGCACCATCACGCCCCTGAAATTGTTCGACGTCTTCCTTCAGGCCGACGTGGTGAAGATCCCAGACGCTGGGGGAGTATTCTAGGATGGGTGTCACAAGTTTTTTATGTGCGTTCTCCTTCGTAGAAGATCTATACTTCCTAAAACTCTTCCAACGTACCGAAGACGACCACTCGGTTTTTCAACAAACGTGATTACGTACTTGTTCCAACTCATATATTTCTACAATATTACGCCTACGTATTTAATCGATGTGACTGTGTCAACCAGCTCACTACTAATAACGCATTCCAACGTCATGGGATACTCTTTCGTGATTGCATGAATTAATCAACATTTTTTCTTTACATTTAGAACAAGCTCCCACTTATCACATCAACTAGAAAATTTGTCGAAGTCATCCTGCATTCTTCCACGGTCACTCAACGACGACTCTTTCCCGGACACCACAGCGTCATCAGAATAGAGCCACCGACTGCTGCTCACACTGTGCGTCAGATTATGTGCATATGGAGACAGTAAGAGGATTTTTATCACGTTTACCTGGGGACCTCTGGCAGTACCCTTGTCTGTGAAGAACACTTCCTGTCATGGACAACAATCTGGCTTCTGTTACTTAAGTCCATTAACCGTTTTGAATAACAATTCACTGAGAGAGTATAGCGCTCCGTAACTAGCCGTTTGACGAAAAGAGATTAAGCTTTGAATTGTGTGAGGCAGAAATAAAATATCCATCCTCATATTCCTGGTCACTTGTAATTAAATTCACTGCATTTATCGCCAATGTGGTTAGAAAACAAAAAACGAAATTGTTTCAGCAACAAGAACTCGTGAATAATGTTTTCAAGAATGTCACCGTGATAAACTAAGTTTGCAGTTCTGGACCAAATTTTATAGGTCACAATTGCACGAACATTAATACGATATTACTTATTTAGTTTAGGCGATGACTATATCACACAATTGTTTGCAGCTGGTCGCAGCACTGTACCAGCATCACAGTTCCAAATTACTCATAATGCCGGCCATGAACAGTTATATCGACCAGTCTTAGTAATTAGTATAACTGTATTGTAATTTCGCCTTCATATACACTTTTTTTTGCAATCAACAGCTGCACAAATTAGTACAACGGTTGCTACTGTAACCCCTCGATCAAACAGATCACCTATTGCAGACAATTTGGTTGATAGTTGACCCTTAATCGGAGTGGTGTTTGTGTAATCAGTTAACTGGTAATTGCTTCGCTGTTTGTGCAGGCTAGCACGGGTTGCCGATCCTCCTCCGACGTAAATTAAGTTTCCAGCTGTTTTATCGAAATGGATGTACATTCGTTCACTCCCTGACTAGAGCATAAGGAAGAATTTGAAATAATCAACAGAGTAGATTGACAACTAGATATGATAGGCAATTACAAGATGCACCTTCTCTCCAGTGACTACCACGCTGGTGTTGCTAAGATGAAGGAAGTCAGTGAATAGTCGCCAAATAGAGTTGTGAACGTACCGTCGCAGTAGAATAATCTTCACATCTCAGAAACGATTCTTGCGATTTAAGTCAGAAGCTAGTTGAATAAACAGTCAGCGGCAATGATAAATACCGACTTAGTGGCATGTCGATGAGAACGATTTAGCGGCCTAATTTCCCGATATTTATGTCACAGCACCTTTCGCGTTTGACTATCCTTGCAGTGCCGAGATAACTGGTTCAGCTGGTAACTCACAGGACATTCGCTCAAATGAACGCCTCTTCAAAACTTACCTCCCAACTAATTTTAAGTTTTCTGTGGTTTCCCAAATTGCTTGACGCAAATGACGAATGATTCCTCTGCGGCCAATGTCCATCCCCGTCCTTCACCAGTTTCAGCTTATTCTGCTCGTACTCGAATGACGTCGTTGATGAGACGGTAACTCAAATCTTCTTTCCTTCCCTACTTCAGTCAGTTCTAGCAGATTTCATTTGCGCTACAAAGAAAAAAGTATCGCGCTCGTTCTGGAGCGTTGCAGTATTGATGTCAGGTATCGTACGGGGGGAGTTCTACAAGTAAGGCAACACAACTTTTCTGAAAGATTGCTTTATTCAGGATTCCAGTATACCATAATATACAAAACTCTGTTGGCCACAAAAACCAATTTCTCAACATTATTTCCGTTCAGTGCGACGATCTTACACCACCTCACCAGGAGTGCCTGTAAGCTTGCGTAGTACCACTCTACTGGTCGACGTCGTAGTCAGTGTCTTGCTACTTGAACAACCTCCCCATCATCCACGTACTGCTTCCGTTGGACTGTATCCGTCATTGGGCAAAACTAATGGAAGTCGGATGGTGCGGGATACGGGCTGTGGAGTGGATGAGGAAGAACAGTCAAATGAAGTTTTGTGAACTTGTCTTGGGTGCGCACACTTGTGTGACGCCTTGTGTTGTCGTGGAGAAGGAGAAGTTCATCAGCATTTCTGTGGGGACCAACACGCTGAAGTCGTCTCTTCATCATCTTGATGATAACAAAATACGGCCTGTGACGATGTTCGACAAAAATTTTCGTGATGAGCATAGCAAGTAATTCCGCACTGAAGGGCCACCGTTGTTCTTTATTGCCTTCTATTAGGCAACGAGGAAACCAGCGAGCACACACACCTTGGAGTACGCAAAATGGTAGAAAAGTGTGCCAGCATTACCAACGGAGACGCTCACTTGAGGAGCTAGGTATTTGATTGTGTTCCTTCGATCACCTGGAATGAAAGTAGACTAACTTCTTTTATGGGGTGTAGAAAATTATCTGGTACCAGTCAAAATTAGAGAATATTTATTTTCACACGACCGGTTTCGGGCTTGCGCCCATCTTCAGGTGTTTATACATTAATGTACATGTTTTTACTTTTGGAGATCACTATATCAATACACAAAAAAATTATTTGCTGGTGACTACACAGATGCAAGTGGGACAATTGTAAGAGGTAAGGCAGCATTTGACGATAATATAAAGATGAAGCACCATTATTACAGCTATGCTGTGGTGATAGTTTTGTCGCTTAGTTACACACTTATGGTCATTTTCATGTCCATATTTCAGTTTTACCAAGTATAGCTTCATATTACACTATTATGGCGTGCACTAGTGAAGTACACTATGTTTACATACAAACATGTGGCCTGTGGTCAAAGACCACATGTTTGTATGTAAACATAGTGTATTCCACGAGTGCACACCATAATAGTGTAATATGAAGCTATACTTGGTAAAACTGAAATAGGGACGTGAAAATGACCATAAGTGTGTAATTAAGTGGCAAAACTATCACCACAGCATAGCTTTAATAATGGTGCTTCATCTTTATGTAAGTACAGATATATTTTCGTCAAATGCTGCCATACCACTTACAATTGTCCCACTTGTATCTGTATAGTCACCAGCAAATAATTTTTTTGTATTTACACGGTGATCTCCTAAAGTACAAACATGTACATGAATGTATAAACACCTCAAGACGGGCGCAAACCAGAAACCGGTCGTGTGAAAATAAATAACCTTTTAATGTGACTGGTAGCAGATAATTTTTTACACCCCATGAAGGAACAGTCACGGAGTTCGACAGCATCCACTATGGATAAAATTCATTTAACTTCTTTTATTTTCCTCAATGGTCGCAAAACCTTTCGCGCTTAGACTACCGGTTCCGCTCAGCAATCACCATCTTCATCTGAAAATATCGGTGCTGATTTGGTGCTTTAGTTTGCGGAGCCTTTTGTCTCTGTCGTAAGCCGGACATGGCACTAGTGTCACACCCTGCGACATGGTCCCGGAGTGAGTGTCCGCACGTTCTGACATTGGAGGAATCGCACCTTTGGCAGGCCGGCCACACGTACGAGATAAGTTTGCCCGACATTGTTGCGATGCTTAAAGATACCTTGTCCAACGACTCACAGTGCTTTTTTTCAATGCCTGGTCTCCGTAGACATTCTGTAAGCGTCTATGAATGTCTGCGATGGTCTGGTTGCCGCAAAAAGGAGGCAGTGACAGCTCCCTCTCCGTAAAGCGTCTCCGTTACTGACGCCATTTTGAAGGCTATGTCTAGCGCCAACACCCATCAGGACTTCATGAAAGCATAAGATCTGAAGCGGGAATATTCCACGAAGTCCCATACCACATTCCTTGTTTTTATCAACCATATATAGTTACATATACATGGATACTCTGCAAATCGCATTTAACTGCCTGGCAGGGGGCTCATAAAACCGCCTTCTGAATTCTCTATTATTCCAATCTCGTATAGCACGCTGAAAGAACGAACACCTATATCTATCCGTGTGAGCTCTGAGTTCCCTTATCTTATCGTGGTGATCGTTCCTCCCTATATAGGTCGGTGTCAATAAAATATTTTCGCATTCGGAGGAGGAAGGCGATTATTGGAATTTCGTGGGAAGATTCGGTCGCAACGAAAAAAGCTTTTCCTTTAATCATGTCCACCCCAATACCTGTATCATTTCAGTGGCACTCTCTCCCACATTTCGCGATAATAAAAAACGCGCTGCGCTTCTTTGAACTTTTTCGATCTACTCTATCAGACCTATTCGGTAAGGATCCCACACCGCGTACCAGTGTTCTAAAACAGAACGGACAAGCGTAGTGTAGGCAGTCTCCGTAGTAGATCTGTTACATTTTCTAAGAGTCCTGCCAATAAAACGCAATCTTTGGTAGCCTTCCCCACAACATTTTCTGTGTGTTCCTTTCAGTTTCGTTATTTAGGGTCAACTGCCAATTTTGGCAACATTCGGATATCTTAAAGATACCTTGTCCAACGACTCTCAGTGCTTTTTTGCAATTTGTTTTGATCTTCTGATGACATTTTTAGTCGATAAACGTCAGCGTCATCTGAAAACAACATAAGACGACTGGTCAAATAGTCTCCCAGATCGTTTAAATAGATAAGGAACAGCAAAGGGCCTGTAACACTATCTTGGGGAGCGACAGAAATCACTTGTGTTTTACTCCATGACTTCCCGCCTCGAAGCCTGTAACGTACCTTTACGTGTTATGCTGCCGGCTGTTGATAGCGGAGACTTGCCACGAGATCGTACAATTGATAATTTGCGCAACGGATATTTTAACGCGACTGGAGTCGCCCTGACACTTATACGTTCACCAGTAGCCCAGTAGGAGTAAATTATTCTCATTAGTTAAGTTAATTGTCGTGTGATAGCTAACTGTTTCCTAATCGTATCCTGTGGATGCGATAGAATGCCAGGATAAGCCGACAAAATCCTATTCTCTTTTAAAGAATAGGTTAAAACATGTATAAAATGTACACTAGTGACCAGATTAATTAGCGCAGGAAATTACTATCTATTAAAGGATAAATGCCGTGATTTCAGCATATTTATTCATCGTAAACACAATTAAAAGAGACTAGGCAATAGTTACAAATCTCGGGTTCTCCCTGAATTAAAACTGACTCTTAAACTGTCTGGCTCTGCCCTACTATAAATGCACTCCCGAACTGTGATTAGTAGCGAAGTATCTGACATCCCCCGTTGTACTGAATAGCAAGGAGGAACTATCTCAATGAGCAGTGTGAAATCTCAGTGCAGAACAGAGTAGAACACGTGATTCACCAGCTCCATGCCCCAAGAACGACAGCCCTCTCATTTTCCTCCACTTTTCCCCGCTCAAAGTCTCTTCTCCCCCCTATTCCGGGAGTTGCTCGTTTCCGAACGCTGACCAATCTCAGTTTAGACTGCAGACCGAAGTTTCTGGAAGTTCTTTCTACGTCCGTAGGGAAGTCCGCTAATACTTGCAGGCACGTGTTTATGGCGGACCAGCTGCTTTCTCACGCCTGCCCGCCGGACACGTGTTTCCCGTTTTGTAGGTGGTCCAGCTTCCGGGCATCCCGTCCCGAGATCAGCACCGGGAGCGGCTGCGCCGTCCTATTGTTCGAAGGAATGTGTAGGCTCCCGTGTCCTTCCCAACTACCACGAGTTTCGCAGCTCTGCTTGTTCACCGGTGACCAAACATGGAGACATTCTACATTAAATAAAGTGTACTAGGCGATGTCAGTCACATACATGTTTTTAATGGACTAGCACTAACCTGTCTTTTCTATCGCTGAAGGGGCTTATTCTGTCGTACTGGATGTAAACGCGGTTTGTATAATAACGCCACCTTACGCCAATTACTACGAACTGTGACCTCTCTGACAGGAAATTGTTCGAGAAAATTTTTTTTTTTGCGTGGCTTAGTGAACGCCCCCATATAACGGAGAATGCCATTCTGTAGCATTGCCGGGTCCCTACTAGTTTCTTCACGCCACAATATGGGAAATGCCTTTCTTTAATGCTCCACACTGATCCTTTTCCGGGCGAGAGGACCATCACAACAAAGACCGTGAGAGCTTCCTCCAAAACATGTGTCGGATACTGTGTTTACACTATCGCACTCAGTCGGTACTAGTTCCATTACCCAACGGTGATTATCACAATGTCGGATAATTCAGTGGCTTTGGTTATAACCAGTCTAGACTGGATTAAGAACTCAACTACTACAAGCCAGTCCTGGTGATCATTCTCAGCACCAGATTCAAAACATCATTTTATCAAAAGTAAATTAATGATCTTTCATGTTAGTTATACCCGCTGCTTATACGTTTAGCTAAGTAAATAAAAATTTAATATGACTAATAGGTTCTATATTTGCAGTGATCCACAAGCAACAGAGATTCATTCACTGTGCAGAATAGCACTGAGCAAGAAGCTGATTACTATGGTGGTGGGATCGTCAAATGTCCTTTAAAAAATTCTTGTGCGTGACAAAAGATGAATTGAACAGTACACAACACATTTGGGAAAATGAACATCGTATATGGTACAAGTCCGATATTTTTTATGGTACTGACGAAGTTAGGCTGCATGGATTAATTTCACGATGGAGTTTCTCCCTTGTTCAGTAGCGCGAGTATGATCTAACTAGGCGATTTCACGTTAGTCATTACTCTATTTCTTTTTTATTTTCCTTGACAGATCGAGAAGTATCCTTCCCTTATGCAACGATCATGTAGATCCTAGCTGTATCCTCTACTTGTTTCTTCGACAGCCCCTTCTCTTCTCTGTTGGCTATGACACATCTTTGACGTTTTCTCCTGTCTTGTTAGAACTCCAGTCCTTGAAACGTCACTAGCCCTCTTTTAATTTCTTCTACATGTGTACTATCCACAGAAATATTTGTTTGACAGTGCATCTGCGAGGCAGTTCTGCGAAACATGTCGGATCTCTGACTGTCCTATTTGTCATCACTGCAAAAGAATGGTTCAAATGGCTCTAAGCACTATGGAACCTAACATCTGAGGTCATCCGTCCCATAGACTTAGAACTACATAAACTAACTAATCTAAGGACATCACACACGTCCATGCTCGAGGCACGATTCGAACCAGCGACCGTAGCAGCAGCGCGATTGCGGATTGAAGTGCCTAGAAACGTTAGGCCACAGCGGCCAGCTGTCATCATTGCAAAAAATAGTCCTGCTACATACAATAATTTTAAGCAGGTACATAAAAATTAAAGGATGGTAATAGATACTAAACATGTAACGCAAACAGAAAATTCTTTCCTGTCTACAGTTTGGAGAGTTAAATATACCATCACGCAAAGAAACTCTTCTCAATGCAATTAGCCTCAATCTGAACAATATTTTTGTAGAAGTAATTAGCAACGAAGTACAAAACACTGATATTATGAGGGGTTAATTTACTGCTCCTTTTCCGCTTACCCTCCCTGTATATCCTATCTTGGTAATCTATTCCTCCGTCGTTATGAAAAGTGGGATTTCAACTTCTACAGTTTACTAAAAAGTTGATTCGCCTAATGGGATTCGTAATTCTAGGGCACATACACTTCGACGAAACTCTACTTAAAGTTTTAAAAGGACATTATGAATTATTAATCAAATACAAAGTAATGTCTGGGTTGGCTTCCCGACGTTTTCTCAACGTTATTGAATAATGCTATGATTTCGTGTTCTTACTCCAGTTGGCTAGTCCATTCTTTGCACTATAAGCAGAATATACTAAAAGACAAACATAAAGTTCCTTACAAAACATGTTATAAAATAACTTCCTTCTTATAGTCAGTCTCTTTCCTGTCATAAGAATGACAGTCTTACGCAGCAGCATCCTCAAATTCTTCTCGGCTTCTTTGCTGTGTCCTTTTTAACTCTGAACACTTTCTTTCTCTAAACCTTACGCGGAGATTACATTGTGAGTTTTCATACGAACACTGAATGACACGTCGTTTACTAGGAGATTCCTTTTCATTGCCTTTTGTGGACCATACTCTGCTAATCTTTATAGTTGAAGGCTCTTAAAGAAACCCTTTGAAAATTTAATTTGAGTCCTACGCTCATACAGAGCTACCACACCGGAATGAAAAGAAAATTCGGCCTTTCTTGTTTTCAGACGGTAAATGGCCATTAAATTCAGTGGTAGGATCTCCAGCCGTCGTGCATTTATAATCTGGGAATATTATATTAAGGAAGACTGATATCCAAAGCAGATTTACAGCAAAGCGAGCATCTTTTAAATACCGTTTCCACCAACTGCCGAGGTTTTAGGTTCCATAAGAAAAAATATGTGAAGAACGTGTCTCCCGAGAAGAAAAAGCCCGCCGTCCTTGGTGAAACCTGTAGTCCTTAGGTTAAGTGGACGGCTAGCATCGTGAAGCACTGAAAAGATACGAGGGCACGCGTGCTTAGAGAATGAACAAGAACAGGGAAGGGTGACGTGCAGAGAGAGAGACAGAGAGAGAGAGAGAGAGAGAGAGAGTGAGAGAGAGCGAGAGAATGAGAGAGGGGGAGAGAGGGAGGGCCGTGCCGAGGGGGGGGGGGGTTCCATGGAGTGAAACTACTAGAGGATGAGCGAGCCTTCAGCTGAGGAAGAGGAGGCTCATGCGTTGTGCCCCACCAGGCCACCAGGGAGCCAGAGTGAGTTCGGAGCTTCCTGTGCGTGGGGCTCATTTGCATGCCACTCGCGAGGTGCACTGTGCCCGTCACCTCGGTTCCCCATTCCAGGCTCTTCCGCTGAACACAAAACTCGTAGCGCGCGCTGAACTTCGTGCGTAACCCTGAGCTTCGCAGAAATTAACAGAGTTTAGAATTGTCGAAACCTCCCTTTAGGCGTAAACTGGCTGCGAGCCTTCGTTTATAGCGCGACATTTTCCCCAGCCATTCCGTTCATGCACGCCTAAAACTGTCTGCGTAAAGAAGGAGCCGCTGAAAGTACAACAGACATCTTAGCGAAGTGACCGACGTAGTACTCACTTAGAGCGTTTACAAGCTGGTGTTTATTTGAATTTTTATACTTCAGTTGCTGTATTTTCTTTATTGTTGCTTCATCGGTCATGTGGTATGGCTGTGGAATACAGCAAAAGAAAAAAATTAATTTCACTTTAAAACATCAGTCATGCAAGAGGATCGTACAAATATATCATCGGTTGGCCGTCACCAAACTCCCGTGAGGAAGAAATAGTAACAGGCAGCCATGGCGCTCAGAATCAACGGTAAGAGTTAAGTGAAATGAATCACCAGCTCCGGATGGAATATGAATTCGGTTCTACAGAGAGTAGTTTTCGGCATTGGCCACTTACATAGCCTGCATCTTGGGAGAATATCTGTCTACTGCCAGGTCCCAAGTGACTGGTAAAAAGCGTAGGTTACTACTGTACGCTAGAAGTGTAAAAGACCGGTCCCGCAGAAGTACTGAGCAATATTCGTAACATCTTTTTCCTCCACAGTTATAGAACAAGTTCCACATTCGAATGAAATAAATTTTCTATCCGTGCACACTCTCGGAACGCATTCAAACTTGATCACCGTCAACATCCTTATTTCGTAGCCCACTAAATTCAGCACCTCAACATTAGTTGGATTCCAGCGTTAGGGAGAATGAGACCACGAGGAGCTGAAACCAACATGGTTATCGTCGTTCACCTGTTGTGAATCGTGAATAGTGTCTGTAGTTTCAGACGTGCATCTAAGTTAATCAAGAAAAGTAATATGTAGTCGCATTAAATCACGTGGTGCTGAGGGAACTAAAGTAGGAAAACAAACACTGACAGTAAGAGTTTTGTTATTTGGGCACGAAATGATGACGGCAAGAGAAAAATAAGGGTTTTTACAATATTAGTTTAAATGTTAGAAAGTCTTTCCTGAAGGTATTTGTCTGGAGTGTAGCCTTGTATGGAAGTGAAAAGTGGCAATCAACAAATCAGACAAGAACTGAATATAAGCTTTTGATATATGATGCTACAGTAGGTAGTTGAAGATTAGATTAGTGGATCAACAACAAAGGAGGAAAGTACGGAATCAAATTGGGACGTAAAGACATTCATGGCACAACCTGACTAAACGATGGGATCGATTACCAACATAGACACTGATCCATCTAGGAATTGTCAGTTTCGTATCGGAATGAAGTGTGTGTGTGTGTGTGGGGGGGGGGGGGGGGGAGGATCAGTTGTAGAGGATGACTAAGTCTCTACTACGGAAAACAGGTTCAAATGAAAGTAAGCTGCAGTAGTTCACAAAGATAAAGAGACTTACTAAGCATGGGTTAGTATTAGAGATGGGCAAAACTGTTTTTTCAGAGATCGGATCAGAACTGTTCACTCCCTGAAATGAATTATCTCTTTTTCATGACTGACCACTCATTTACAATAGAAAATAAATGGAAGGCACATTGCCCTTTAAACTTGGTTTATTCCAGTACTATACCTATATTTTGATCTTATTTGATCCTATTTTGAAGTAACACAGATAATGAGTAAGAATTTTGTATTGTTTATTGAAATTTCCACGATATGACAAAGTTTTTGATTATTGATTTATTTTGCACTATCGTGGTTTTTTGGGTGATCGGAAAATGTTGTAACTTGAGATTTGCATTAACAATATATTTGGATATAATGTATTAAAATTTCATTAACCTCATACAAATACATCGCAAGCCATATATTTTTAAAGTGAACGTTTCCTTCCGAAGACGCCTAAAATCGCAAAATCCGTACCAGAATAAGAAAAAAAATATAAATTTGACTGTAAAACGAAAGTGCTGCATATAGCCTTACGCAGAATAAAACAAGGAAAATATTGGTGTATCACATTTTGCTAAATTCGAGTGTCCATAATAAAAATCCTATAGTAAGAGGAGTCGTCAGGAACCTAAGCTGATTAGTTTAAACAAATAAAAATAAAATAAAAACAAATGATGTATACATAACATAATAATTAATATACATAGCGGTATTACTACGAAGAACAACATCCAGTAGAGACGAACTCCGATGCAGAAGCACTGAGTCGAGCAGGTCGAGCCGCGAGCTGTATTACTGCGTGAACTAAGACCGCAGAGACCAGAGTGACACCTGAGTCGCTTTGCTCAACGCTCTGGCTAGAGTCGAGAACGGTGGGGTGAGCGTTGAGCGGGCGAGTTCCGAGGGTGGGGGGACCGGTGAACTCACCCGCTCCGAGACAAATCGTCCGTTCCCTTGCGAGCAGGTTGTTGCAAGTAGTTCCTATGTTGTCCGCTAGGTGGCTCTCTGTCCTGTTGCTCGCATCAACTGCCCAGAGGTCAGGACGTGCGACTGAAACGGTCGCCGACAGAGTGCGATTCGAAGTTAAGTTGCGCCAGACACTGTATGCGGCAGACGACGCACAGAGACGGCACGGCATATGTGAAACACAAAATCCAATGGGGCACTGCACAATGCAGGCAGCCAAGATAGAAGCAGGGCAGAGGCCGGCGCTGGCTGTGTTGTGTGATGTGCACTGTTCTGTGACCAGCAGAGGCGCTGCTGATATGCTCCGTCTCTCTCTCTCTCTCTCTCTCTATCTCTCTCTCTCTCTGCCGTGGGAAACGTTTGGAGCTACCGTTCTTTTTTTCTGAATCACTGATTGTTCACTCCTTTGAAAGATTCAACTCTATGAATTAGTTCAAGGGCGCATCCCCCATCTCTAGTTAGTATGGAGAGGTGCAACAAACCAATCTTCCCATGACGAACCATAACAGCAGCGTAATACAGGACTATTACAAATGATTGAAGCGATTTCATAAATTCACTGTAGCTCCATTCATTGACATATGGTCACGACACACTACAGATGCGTAGAAAAACTCATAAAGTTTTGTTTGGCTGAAGCCGCACTTCAGGTTTCTGCTGCCAGAGCGCTCGAGGGCGCAATGAGACAAAATGGCGACAGGAGCCGAGAAAGCGTATGTCATGCTTGAAATGCACTCACATCAGTCAGTCATAACAGTGCAACCACACTTCAGGACAAAGTTCAACAAAGATCCACCAACTGCTAACTCCATTCGGCGATGGTATGCGCAGTTTAAAGCTTCTGGATGTCTCTGTAAGGGGAAATCAACGGGTCGGCCTGCAGTGAGCGAAGAAACGGTTGAACGCGTGTGGGCAAGTTTCACACGTAGCCCGCGGAAGTCGACGAATAAAGCAAGCAGGGAGCTAAACGTACCACAGCCGACGGTTTGGAAAATCTTACGGAAAAGGCTAAAGCTACAAGCCCTGACACCCGATGACAAAATCAAACGCTTTGAATTTTCGGCGCGGTTGCAACAGCTCATGGAAGAGGATGCGTTCAGTGCGAAACTTGTTTTCAGTGATGAAGCAACATTTTTTCTTAATGGTGAAATGAAGAGACACAATGTGCGAATCTGGGCGGTAGAGAATCCTCACGCATTCGTGCAGAAAATTCGCAATTCTCCAAAAGTTAAGACGTTTTGTGCAATCTCACGGTTTAAAGTTTACGGCCCCTCTTTCTTCTGCAAAAAAAAAGTTACAGGACACGTGTATCTGGACATGCTGGAAAATTAGCTCATGCCACAACTGGAGACCGACAGCGCCGACTTCATCTTTCAACAGGATGGTGCTCCACCGCACTTCCATCATGATGTTCCGCATTTCTTAAACAGGAGATTGGAAAACCGATGGATCGGTCGTGGTGGAGATCATGATCAGCAATTCATGTCATGGCCACCACGCTCTCCCGACTTAACCCCATGCGATTTCTTTCTGTGGGTTTATGTGAAAGATTCAGTGTTTAAACCTCCTCTACCAAGAAACGTGCCAGAACTGCGAGCTCGCATCAACGATGCTTTGGAACTCATTGATGGGGACATGCTGCGCCGAGTGTGGGAGGAACTTGATTATCAGCTTGATGTCTGCCGAATCACTAAAGGGGCACATATCGAACATTTGTGAATGCCTAAAAAACTTTTTGAGTTTTTGTATGTGTGTGCAAAGCATTGTGAAAATATCTCAAATAATAAAGTTATTGTAGAGCTGTGAAATCGCTTCAATCATTTGTAATAACCCTGTAAAATGGCCACATTATCGTGGTATACAGAGACAGGATAAGTGTTGCTCCGTTGAGAGATCATTAAATTACAAGATGTGATGAAAAATTATCGACAGTACTGTATCAATAAATACTTAGTTCAAGTGGAAGAATCTGTTGCTGAATTTCATCAAATATTCAAATGTGTGTGAAATTTTAATGGACTTAACTGCTAAGCTTACACACTACTTAACCTAAACTATTCTAAGGACCAACACACACACCCATGCCCGAGGGAGGACTCGAACCTCCGCCGGTACCAGCAGCACAGTCATTGAATTTCATCTCAGACTTCAACATGTATACGGAGATGTGTGCATGAGTGACAGCATTGTTATATGGATGAAACGACCCAAAGACTGGAACACGAAAATCCAAGTTGAACTTCGCAGTGGTCCATAGTGCTCAACAAGGAAGGAGCAGACATTGGAGAAGACAAACGTATCACTGGTGGCTGTGAATGACAAAAAATATTTGAAGGGAAAGAGCTGCGTTTATAGGCTCAATACCACCATGTTCAGCGACTAATCAGAAAGCAAACCGCTTACAGATATTTGGAAGGGGCTTACGTGACACGCTTATGTATATTTTGACTGGATATGAAAGCTAATTGCTTTATTATGAGGTCGAAATGAAACGTTGCCATATGCAATGGCACCATCTGGAATATCCATTAATAAAACAAGACACTGACTATGCAATCGGCTTGTAAAGTTGTGGGCAATCCCTTGTGGGATGTAGAGATCTTCATTCTGGGTGATTTCTTCAAACTGCGAAGATCGTAAATCCCGTTTGCCAATTTTAGCCACTCCAATGCTTCGTCACACATGGCACACTAAGTTCGCTGGTAAGAAGGTCAGCCTGCAGCACGGTAAAAATGGATATGAGTGTTTGGCGTCATTGGCCGGGAGGCCCCTTGCAGGGCAGGTCCGGCTGCCTTGGTGCAGGTCAAATTACATTCGACGTCACATTGGGCGACCTGCGCGCCGGATGGGGATGAAATGATGACGAAGACTACACAACACCATTCCCTCAGAGAAGAAAATCTCCGACCCAGCCGGGAAGCGAACCCGGGCCCGTAAGACGGCAATCCGTCACGCTGACCACCCAGCTATCGGGGCGGACTAGCCCGTACCACGGTCTACGTCTAAGTCTAAATGATTACTATTCACAATGAAGTGCCTGGCAGAGGGTTCAATAAACCGTCTTCATGTTGAATGAACCGCCTACACGCTGTCTCTCTAACGTTCCACTCTCGAACGGCGCGCGGGAAATAAGATCACTTAAAGTTTTCTGTGCGTGCACTGATTTCTCTTATTTTATCGAGATGATCATGTGTCTCTGTGTAATTGGGTGCCAACAGAACTTTTTGCAATCGGAGGAGAAAACTGGTGATTGAGATTTCATGAGAAGATCCCGTCGCAACGGAAAACGCCTTTGTTTCAATGATTGCCACTCCAATTCACGTATCATGTCTGTGGCACTATCTCCCCTATTTCACGATAATACAAAAGGAGCTACCCTTCTTTGTACTTTTTCGATATCATTCGTCAGTCCCACCTGATGCCGATCCCACACCGCACAGCATTACTCCAGAATGGGGCGGACATGTCTGGTGTATGGAGTCTCTTTAGTAGACCTGTTTCACCTTTTAAGGGTTCTGCCAATGAATCGCAGTCTTTAGTTTGCTCTACCCATAACACTATCTATGTGATTGTTCCAATTTCGGTTATTTGTACTTGTAATCCATGAACATTTAATTTAATTTAGAGCCTTAACGTTTGTATGACTTATTTCACAATCGAAATTTACCGAATTTCTTTTAGTACTCATGTGAATAGCGTAACACGTTTCTTTATTCAGGGTCAGTTGTCACTTTTCGCACAATTCAGATATCGTATCTAAATCGTTTTGCAATTAGTTGGTTATCTAATGACTCTACAGGACGGTAAATGACAGCACCATCTGCAAACAACCTAAGGGGCCTAGTCAGATTTTCTCCTATGTCGTTAATATAGATCAGGAACAATAGAGGACCTATAACATTTACTTGGGAACGCCGGAAAATACCTCTATTTTAATCGATGACTTTCTATTACTACGAACTGTGACCTTTCTGACAGGAAATCACTAATCCAGTTGTACAACTGAGGCGATATTCCATAGGCAAGCAATTTGGTTAGAAGATGTTTATGAGGAACGGTGTCGAAAGCATTCTGGAAATCTAAAAAATATGGATTAAATTTGACGTCCCCTGTCAATAGCAGTCATTACTTCATGAGTATGAAGAGCTAGTTGTGTTTCACAAGAACAATATTCTCTGAATCCGCGCTGACTATACGTCAATAAATCGTTTCCTTCGAGGTATTTCATAATGTTCGAACTCAGTATATGTTCCAAAACTCTACTGCAAATCGACGTTAGCGTTATGGGTCTGTAATTTAGCGGATTACTCCTATTTCCCTGTTTTGGTATTGGTGTGACTTGAGCAATTTTCCTGTCTTTAGGTGTGAATCTTTCTGTGAGGGAGCGGGTGTATATAATTGCTAAACACGGAGCTATTCTATCAGCATACTCTGAAAGGAACCTGACTGGTATACAATCAGGAGCGGAGGCCTTACTTTTATTAAGTGATTTAACCTGCTTTGCCATACCGAGGATATCTAGTTTTGTATTTCTCATATGGGCAGTTGTTCTTGATTCGAATTTAGGAATATTTGCTACGTCATCGTTAGTGAAAAAGTTTCGGAAAACCGTGTTTAATAACTCTGCTTTTGTGGCACTGTCATCAGTGACTTCAACGTTGTTATCGTGCAGTGAGGGTATTGATTGCGTATTGCCACTGGTGTGCTTCATGTATAACCAGAATCTCTTTGAGTTTTCTGCCAGATTCTGAGGCAGAGTTTCGTTGTGGAAATTATTATAAGAATCTCGTATTCAAGTACGTGCTACTTTTAGAACTTCTGAAAGCTTTGCCAGCCTTGGGGATTAGGCGTTCTTTTAAATCTGGTATGCTTTTTTCGTTGCTTCTCCGACAGCTTTGTAATTGGCAGTACTGAATTATGAACCTAATGGTAGGTCCCTAAATCTGTTAGAAGATTAGTTCCCTGGCGCTATGAACAAATTTACCTTTGTTCACACCATCTGCGCACACTCCGCTGCAGAATGCAAAATTTCATTCTGGAAACATCTGTGAAGTGTTTACAAAAATGTGTATGCAAATACGCCTCTTGAGTGAAGTCACAGGATGGACAAACAGGATGGAGAAACGACTGTATAATGGTGTTAATAAGCTAAAAACAGGTTTTTGGATAATGTGGTAAGTTTACACTATTCATGTTTTCGATTATTACACACATAATATCAACATTTCACTTATGAAATTCATAACCTGCCATCAAACCTTTTCGTGACAGGAATATGCATTTCATCTCATTCAAGATCACATACAAATCATATACACTCCTGGAAATGGAAAAAAGAACACATTGACACCGGTGTGTCAGACCCACCATACTTGCTCCGGACACTGCGAGAGGGCTGTACAAGCAATGATCACACGCACGGCACAGCGGACACACCAGGAACCGCGGTGTTGGCCGTCGAATGGCGCTAGCTGCGTAGCATTTGTGCACCGCCGCCGTCAGTGTCAGCCAGTTTGCCGTGGCATACGGAGCTCCATCGCAGTCTTTAACACTGGTAGCATGCCGCGACAGCGTGGACGTGAACCGTATGTGCAGTTGACGGACTTTGAGCGAGGGCGTATAGTGGGCATGCGGGAGGGCGGGTGGACGTACCGCCGAATTGCTCAACACGTGGGGCGTGAGGTCTCCATAGTACATCGATGTTGTCGCCAGTGGTCGGCGGAAGGTGCACGTGCCCGTCGACCTGGGACCGGACCGCAGCGACGCACGGATGCACGCCAAGACCGTAGGATCCGACGCAGTGCCGTAGGGGACCGCACCGCCACTTCCCAGCAAGTTAGGGACACTGTTGCTCCTGGGGTATCGGCGAGGACCATTCGCAACCGTCTCCATGAAGCTGGGCTACGGTCCCGCACACCGTTAGGCCGTCTTCCGCTCACGCCCCAACATCGTGCAGCCCGCCTCCAGTGGTGTCGCGACAGGCGTGAATGGAGGGACGAATGGAGACGTGTCGTCTTCAGCGATGAGAGTCGCTTCTGCCTTGGTGCCAATGATGGTCGTATGCGTGTTTGGCGCCGTGCAGGGGAGCGCCACAATCAGGACTGCATACGACCGAGGCACACAGGGCCAACACCCGGCATCATGGTGTGGGGAGCGATCTCCTACACTGGCCGTACACCACTGGTGATCGTCGAGGGGACACTGAATAGTGCACGGTACATCCAAACCGTCATCGAACCCATCGTTCTACCATTCATAGACCGGCAAGGGAACTTGCTGTTCCAACAGGACAATGCACGTCCGCATGTATCCCGTGCCACCCAACGTGCTCTAGAAGGTGTAAGTCAACTACCCTGGCCAGCAAGATCTCCGGATCTGTCCCCCACTGAGCATGTTTGGGACTGGATGAAGCGTCGTCTCACGCGGTCTGCACGTCCAGCACGAACGCTGGTCCAACTGAGGCGCCAGGTGGAAATGGCATGGCAAACCGTTCCACAGGACTACATCCAGCATCCCTACGATCGTCTCCATGGGAGAATAGCAGCCTGCATTGCTGCGAAAGGTGGATATACACTGTACTAGTGCCGAAATTGTGCATGCTCTGTTGCCTGTGTCTATGTGCCTGTGGTTCTGTCAGTGTGATCATGTGATGTATCTGACCCCAGGAATGTGTCAATAAAGTTTCCCCTTCCTGGGACAATGAATTCACGGTGTTCTTATTTCAATTTCCAGGAGTGTATTTAGACAAGTTAACTTGGTGATCGACCCACAGGGTCAGATATTCATCATGTATTTAATACAACAGGAAATTTGCTGACTGATGGCATTATTTAATTCATACTTCCGGAGTCAGTTGCTTCTGTCAAACGGTTCATAATCTTTCTTTCCACGATTTTGGGCAGGTGGCAAAGAAGAGTTATCTGACGGTTATTCTTAGGGTCATTGTTCTCTTTGCCGGGTTTAAGGACAGCGATGACATGAGCCTTCCTGTAGGGTATGCATATATCCATCTTACAGCACATACGGGTCTCCCCTAATAACGGAATAACAGCCGGCTAATCCTTCTACTCCAAAGGCATCAGTCATTGGAATCTGACTAGTTTGCACCGTCGAACTGAAATGCATGATAGAGGATTGGTCCATAAATCCTGCGAAAAGCGAGAAAGATGCCATCTTGTTCGCTGGAGTGAAGGTAAATAGCTTCAGGGATGCGAGGAAGATAGTCGTGATCGTGTTTGGGGACCAAAGAGTACAGACGGATAGTTGTGGGATTACTGAAAATATAGTCAGATATCTGTGTAATAGTGTAAAGATCGACCACGGCCTTTCAGCCCGAAAGTTTCAACTGAAGTGTGAAGATCAGTCAGGTTCACTTGTTATAGGGATTATGAGATATAATTTCGTTGCCGGTTATGTTCACATAACAGCTCGGAATAAATGGAAGTAAATTCAGTGCTAAGGTTCTCAGATAAAGTTTGCGCTGCACAATTTACAGTCCTGTCGGATGCAACAGATAAGTAATGTTTTTTGCAGCTGCCGTACGGAAATGCACCAACCTGATGCTGAAATGGTAAGAAAGATGTAATAGTAAGCGTTGTTGGCGACGAATTGTTGACAACGAAGTAATTGATAGTTTCATCGGTACTTCATCTTTCCTCTCTGGAATAATAGTTATATAATGAGAATCATTGTTTCAGTTTGCATGAGCGTCCGGTTCCCTTTTTTCAGGAAGATTGGGTTCCGAAATGGTCCATCCTTTTATTAAGTGCCGAAGCTTTAATTAACGCAGCTCTGACTTTCCTCCTTCAGTTTGTTTCGCACTTGCTCATTAACACCCCTTGCACTGTAGTACCCATTTCCTCAGTCCACGGAATAGGCCTGTGTCCCACACTGATCTTTCTCCCAATTAGTTTTCAGGCACCTACGGATGCGTCCGGGACCATTTTATGAAATAATTTTGCATCCTCGTATTGTCAAATGCCATGTCAGTTGGTCAAGAGAACGCTAAAAAATGTTGTAGTTTGCAATGCTTCTTTAAATTTATCAGTTTACCTGTCCCACATAGCTGTAATCGTCAGTACAAATAAGAAATGTACCAGTTGCTTGCAGTGATGTACTAATCGTCACCTTAAGGCTGTACCGCGGAAGCGTTACCTAGTTTAGGGTAACGTTAAGATCTCCATCTTAAATTCAGGGCCTTAATGGTTTATTTTTCGGTATACAGATCCCGGTACGGGCATTGTACTGACGATTACCAAGGATTTGAAATTATAACAGAAACGTTCGGAGGTATCTGATGAGAAAATACGCTGGCTAGGAAGTATCAGCTGTTAACTAAACGTAAGTTTTGATTTGTCCATTGTAACACACAGACATCTCTCACTGTCTGTGCTACCATCAATCGTTGCCTTTTAGACATCCACCGTCATAATTTAGCCAGTGATATTACCGACAACCCAAGGTAATTCTAGATCTACATAAAATCATTAAGTGGTCTGAAGGCTTCTCTCCAGTCACACGTTGCTTGGTCTGGTGTGGCAGTAGAAGACCGCAAGAGGGATGCTGAAGTTTTAAGTTTCGCGTTTAAGAAAGCATTCGTGCAGGTGGATCGTACAAACGTTCCGTCGTTTGACAGATACACAGACTCTAGTGTGGACGACATATTAATAGATATCTCTGGTGCAGAGAGGCAAGTGAAAGAGTTGAAAACAAATAAGTCGATAGATTTGGAAGAATTCCCAGTTTGTATTCACAGAGGGTACTTAACGGTCTTGGCCCCTCGTGTGGCTTCCGTTAGTAGCGAATCTCTTGCCCACCCCGAAGTCCACGCGATTGGAAAAATTCGCGGGTTACTTGTGTATAAAAGAGGAATAAAAGAACGGTCCAACAAAATTACCGACCAATATTCTTAACTCGATATGCCGCAGACTTCTTAAACATGTTCTGACTTGGAAAATAATAAATCAGCATGGGACGGAAAAGCGTTTGTCCACATATCAGGACGGGTTTGGAGAGCATCGGTTGTGAAAAATCAGCTTGTCCTTTTGTCACAAGACATCTAGCGAATAAGGGGTCAAATCCACATTCCATATTGTAGATTTCTGGAAAGAGATCGACACCACAATTTCCTATTGCAGACTGTTAACGAGGATCCGAGACAGGATAGGTTCCCATATATGTGAATGAGGCTTCTTAAGTAATAGAACCTATTTCGTTGTCCTCGGTGGCGACTGTTAATCAGAGACAAGGGCACCGTCAGAAGTGCTCCAGGGAAATGTGACAGGACCGCTACTGTTCTTTTCAAACACGAATTATGGGGCGGACAGAATGAGCAGCAAACTGTGGCTGCTTGATAAAAATGCTGTGGTGCACGGGAAGGTGCTGTCGTTGAATAAATGTAGAAGGATGCAAGACAAAAACTGTAGTTGGGTGTGATGAAAGGCAAATAGCTCTAAATGTAGAAAAATTTAAGTTATTGCAGAGGAGTATGTAAAAATCTCTTAATATTCTAATACGACATTAACAACGTTCTACTTGACAAAGTCACGACGGTTAAATTTCTAGGTATAGCGTTGCAAATCGATGTGAGCTGGAACAAGCATATAAGGATCGTTGTTGGGAAGGCGTATGCTCGATTTCTGTATATTGGGAGAACGTTAGGAAAGTGTAAATCGTCTATAAGGGAGACCAAGTATTGAATACTAGTGTGACACTTAATTGAGTATTGTTTGAGTGCTTGGGATACCCACTAGATCATATTAAAGTGAGACATCGAAGAAATTCAGAGATGTGATCCTACATTTACTACCTGAAGATTCAATAAACACGGAAGTATTACGGAGAAGCTTCGTTATCTCGAATTTGAATTCCCGGAAGGGAGACAATGCTCTTTTCGCCAAACGATATTGAGAAAGTTTAGGACCCGGGCATTTGAAGATACACTATGTGATCAAAAGTATCCGTACATCCCCAAAAATCATACGTTTTTCATATTAGGTGCATTTTGCTGCCACCTACTACAAGGTACTCCATATCAGCAACCTCAGTACTCATTAAACATCGTGAGAGAGCACAATGGAGCGCTCCGCGGAACTCACGGACTTCGAACGTGGTCAGGTAATTGGGTGTCACTTGTGTCAAACGTCTGTATGCGAGATTTCCACACTCCTAAACATCCCTAGGTCCACTGTTTCCGACGTGATAGTGAAGTGGAAGCGTGGAGGGACACGTACGGCACAGAAGCGTACTTTCCGACCTCGTCTATTGACTGACAGAGACCGCCAACACTTGAAGAGGGTCGTAATGTGTAATAGGCAGACATCCATCAAGATCATCATACAGGAATTACAAAGTGCATCAGGATTCACTGCAAGTAATATGGCAGTTAGGCGGGAGGTGAGAAAGCTTGCATTTTACGGTAGAGCGGCTGCTCATAAGCCACACATCACGCCGATAAATGCCAAACGACGCCTCGGCTGGTAAGGAGCGTAAACATTGGACGACTGAAGAGTGGAAAAACGTTGTGTGAAGTGCCGAATTATGGTACAAAATGTGGCGATCCGATGGCAGGGGGTGCGATGGCGAATGCCCGGTGAACTTCGTCTGGCAGCGATATAGTATCAACAGTAAATTCAGAGGCGGTGGTGTTTTGGTGTGGTCGTGTTTTTCAAGGTCGGGGCTCGCACCCCTTCTTTTGCGAGGCACTATCAAGGCACAGGGCTGCATTGATGTTTTTAGTGCCTTCTTGCTTCCCACTGTTGAAGAGAAATTCGGGGATGGCGATTGCATCTGTCAATACAATTGCGCACCTTTTCATAATGCACGGCCTGTGGCGGAGTGGTTACACGACAGTACATCCCTGTAATGGACTGACCTGCACGAAGTAAGACGGAAGTAATGGCCTATACGGGTACACTTAGACAATCTATTTTGCGTCGCTCCATTTGTGAGTGGAATAGGAATGGAAATGACTAAAAGTGGTAGAAGGTATCCTCCGCCATGCTCCATTAGCGTAGTTAACACTGATACACCACCGTAGCTGCGAGCAGATATGATGCAATACGTGTTCCCAACGCATCCCCCATGTGCTAGATGGGTTGTAAATCGTGGGAACATATGTCGAATATCCACTCGCTTCAAGAACTCCTCCACCTCCTATGTTCGATGAGGCTGCGCATTGTCATCCGTACACATGAACTCAGGACCGAACAGACCCCCTAAAAAAAGACGCACACGGCGAATGAGTACAGCGCCACAAAATCTTTTCCCGGTGAGTGTACCGTTTTCAAGACATGATGCATCATGCCTTCTTCACCATAACACCTAGACCAGTACAGCGCCACAAAATCTTTTCCCGGTGAGTGTAGCGTTTTCAAGACATGATGTATCATGCCTTCTTCACCATAACACCTAGACCACCAAAACGATCGTTATTGACTCTGTTCCTGGGTGCATTGTGTGTTACCTTCTCTCATCATATGTGGGTTTGTCTTTGTCGAGCATAGTAGTTTTAGTACTCCAGGTACTATGGTGCGGGAAGGCTAAAGTTGCATGGGGTTACTGATTCCCATATCATTGAACACGGTACACTCACCAGTGAACGATACTGTTACACTGTTCTCCTTCACCATGTGTGTCTTTCCAGCGGTGCATTAGGTACTGACTTCTTTTGTATGCATGATCATGCGCAACTGCATTGAACTGCGCAGGCGGAGCAGCTCTTGGAACGAGAATGGACTGGCCCTCCCGTTCCCCCGACTTAATCTCATTGAACCCCTTTGAAATGCGTTGGCCCGACGTATTATGCACTTCCAAATGCACCAACGATTATCCAGCGTTTGTAAACCTTACTAGTTGGGGAATGGAGCGCACTATCACAAGAATTCATTACTAACCTTGTGACCAGCAGTGGTGCACATAGCAGAGCACGCGTTTCCTTCCATTGTGGTCATGTACCCTATTAAGAATCATGTCCTCCCGTTTGTAGGGCCAGGGGACTTCAGTGTAACTTGAGTCGTTGAATAAAAATATCACTTTGAATAAAAATATAGTTGCGTATTTCTTACCGATACCTTCTGTCCCAAACTATAACAGCTTTTTAATGTTTGGAGCAAGTTTCATGGAGCTACGTTATTTGGTGGTGACATATAATGCAAAAGTAATTTTCTTTTCTAAGTTTCGCTTACCTAGTACAGATGTGTTACAATATTCCTTGACATAGGCTAATACCTCAGAAAATAAATAAATTACTTTTTAACTCCAGAAAGAGTGGTTTACCAAATGTAAAGAAGTTAGAGAATAGTTATGTGTTAGTATGTGTGCGTTCTCCGTGTGAAGTATGTTTATTCTACATCGTCGACTACAGTTACGTCAGTCAACAAGTACACTGTAAAAACATATACTACTCCAACGTGATTCAAGTTGTCATTCTAAGAGAATGTTTACGGTTGTAGTTTCTAAGGTCACTCCACTGAAGTATGTTTACGGGTTGCAACCTGGCATACCCACACACCATTTATGTAAGCTGAGTGTTTTCAGCTGAAAAATGCGACAGTTAAGAAACTCTCCTGTGGTAGTCTTTTTGATGGAAGATTCTAATTTATACAAAATATTTATTATTATTTAAAAATAGCAACGAACTCATTCTAACATGAACTTGTTCTCATTGTTGTTACCAGTCTCACGTAATGTATGTTTCAGACGTTCTAAACCACTTTTAACAGTTTCAAAAGCTTTGGAGTTAATGAAACTAATATTTCATTACACACTTTCCGATGCTACGTGTATCACATTGTTTTCATTCTACTGGGGTTCATACGTGTTAACTAATTACCAAACGATACGTATTTTCCTACATCATTCACTGTTACCCATAATGTGTATATTCGCTTTTAGTTTTTCTTGGTATTAGTCGTTACTTGTTTGTCTACACAGGGTAAATCACCGAAAAGTAGAAACGCAAATAATGCGCAAGCGGAAATTGCTGCTGATGTGCGGTATGTACAGACTGGATTGGCTGTCGGCTCATATTGTTAGCCAATAAATAGATTGTAATAGTACTTGTAAAGTATATGCTTTGTGTAGACATACTCTTTGCCGGTCGGAGTGGCCGTGCGGTTCTAGGCGCTACAGTCTGGAGCCGAGCGACCGCTCCGGTCGCAGGTTCGAATCCTGCCTCGGGCATGGATGTCCTTAGGTTAGTTAGGTTTAATTACTTCTAAGTTCTAGGCGACTAATGACCTCATAAGTTAAGTCGCATAGTGCTCAGAGCCATTTGAACCAAGTTTTGAACATACTCTTTTTTAGATGAAGCAATGCATATTGACATTACATAAAAGTACAGTAAATTAGAATATCAGTGGTATGTTTTGCAAGATTATACTGCGAGTTGTTTTCGAGATATTGTGTTTTGAGAAGTATCCCCACCGAAACTTGTTTGTGCCATTCATCCTGCGTTGTTACTAGGTACTATGTTGTTATATCTGCTTACAGTAGGTCGTGAGTGGATAATGGAATCTACCGACGTGTACGGAGTGAGTTGGAAGAATTCTGTTCGTTCTACTACGGTGTATGGGGGTAAGATATCCCAATATACGTTATCCATCTAGGCAATTATATCATCGGCTTCTCAACCATTTACGTGAAAGTGGTAGTGTAACTCCCAGACAATGTAACGGAATTAAATTAATGTTCTTGCTGCTATTGCAGTTGATCCGCACGCTAGCTCCCGCTCATTCGCACGAGGAAATGGCATGTCAGGCAAGTTTCCTACGCATAGTAAAACAGGTAAAACAATTTTAATCTGTCACACACTCCGCTGCAGAGTGAAATTATCATTCTGGAAGTGTCCTATGCTTTCTCCGTAGATGTAGGTTCCACCCCTTTCCATCACGAGCTGCATGTAAACGATTACGAGAATCCTGATAACTTCTGTACAAGGCCATTAAAACAGGACAATCCGTATTATCACCTTATTAAATGATAAAGCAACATTTACAATAATGATCAAGCAAACCGCTGAAACAAGGACTATGGGTCTGTTGACAAACCGCGTTGGCTTCGTCAGGTGGAACGACACCGTCCATTGAGTGACAAGGTGTGGTGTGGGATAGTGAACCATCAGCTCATAGGCCCGGTTTTCACCTACGAAATGTTGAACTCGTGCAAGTATCGCAGGCTCATAACAGACCATCTTCCACGAATACTACAAGAAATTCTCCTGCAGACTATGAGGAACTTGTGTCACCAACATGACAGCTGTCAAGCCCTTAGCGCACGAAGTACTACAGTTGCTTCCACGCCGCTGGGTTGGACGCAGAGGACCTCAACCTTGGCCGACCCGCTCCCTGGATCTGAAGCCGGTAGAATTTTTTTCTGTGGGAAAAACCGAAAGACACTGTCTACAAGGACATACCAACTACATCCGATGATATGCAACAACTTACTACTGCAGCCTGCTCGGACGCCTCCAGTGAGATGCTAACACGTGTGTAACGGTCGTTCCAAAGCCGGCTGGAAGCATATATTGCCGCTGCCGGTGCTCATTTTGAACACAACCTGCGATGATCAATTGTCTCGTTACTGGCCAGAATACACGTAATTAGTGTATGCACTTGCGCTGTTCTTTAGTGTGTGCTACCATAGGTATTGTACAATTAGGTATTGTACAATTGCCTCTGTGCGGACATTTCAAAATACTGTGTATCGTAAACGACTCGCACATTCCGCTTTATCCTACTTTTAGTTTGTTCATGTCAGTAGGCATTGTTCCATTTAAAGAGTGTAAGTTAGCACAAAAAATACATTTTCTAAGTGTTACTATAATCTGTTTATTCGCTAACAATACGAGCCTCTGGCTACCAATCCATTCTGCGAAAACCACATATCAATAGCACTTTTCCATTTCCGCTGTTTTTGCGGTGCCATTTTGATTCGCCTTGTATATAGCTGATGTCGAAGTTTGTGGTATTTTGTGCAGTAAATACGTCCGCTGCTCGCGGTCTCGCTGTAGCGTTCTCGCTTCCCGAATATGGGGTCCCGTATTCGATTCCCGGCATCGTTCCCATACGCTCTGCTGCGGAGTATGGGAATTCATCATCATCATCATTGGTGAAATATGCTTGGGTCAGCCATTAGGTCAACAGTATGTAAACTATCGAAGAATATGAAGCTTGACACGATCACATTCAAGAATACAGCAACACAATGTTTAAGATCTTTTGGCGCCCACGATAATTTCCGATAATTTTTTACGAGTATTTAATGACCCGTTACGATTAATTACATCATCTTGAACTCGCCCATAAAGTGGAAGGAATGTTCATATTTGTTGTAGGTTACAATAATATTTGTGGTATAACCTAAGAAGCTACCGAAATGTAATACCCTCTCTTTTCAAACTAACAAATTAAAGAAATAAAACTTCTAATCATAGCTGTCATTGTCATAATGTACTGAGGTGTGGTAAGACAGTGATAAACACACATGACCCATGATATGAGGTCACCAATGGCATACTGTGGTTGCAACGCAATCAGCCGAGTGACTGTATCGCTAGGGGTCGCTCCCTGCATGTACAGCTTACATATGTGTATTACAAAAACAATTTTGGAAAAACTAAAATTCTGCTTGAGTTCAGAAGGCTTAAGTTAATAATATCGTATTATAGGAGATGGAACGAAATAATTATGTCCATGGTAAAATCGTAGTTATAATTTTAAAATGCCATTTTCTAAGAAAGTATCTACGACGTACCTACTAATCAGAAAAGTGTAGGTGGATACTTGATGGTTAAGTGTTTAGACTGCCACAGATGTTTAATTGTGACAGATAATTGTTAACCGTAGAGTTTGTTTACATCTCATAAGTCATATTGTGGAGTTGCAGTGACCGAGGTGGTAACGTGCTTCATTTTTGGTGAATACTAGTAATAGTTTCAGTGCGGGTGGATGCAAACTTCCGAGAATTCTGGATAGAGTTAATTTTTTATTTTTTAATTCTTCTTCTTATTTTCTCCAAGACTGATTACAAGGATACCTACGCTCATTCCAGTTATAATGTGTCAGGTTTCCTCTTTGTTTTAGCAGGATTTTTAGACGGTTCGACCGTAAGCTGAAATAATCCTTTTTAAAACTTTATGTTACGACAGTGACTTCTAGCAGTAGTGATCCTGTTTCGCTACAAACTCCTAAAGTCGTATTCCTCTTTCGTACCGGAAACCAGATTATAATCAGTGCCTCCCTGCTGGAAACTAACGTTTTAATGTTTAATAACACATCTAGCAATCAAAAGACATACTATAGAAACCGACTATCTGCGCCCGAAGAGCTCCAACTTTGAGGTACTGGCATGCGGACTTCAAGATACGAAACATAAATCAAAAAAGAGGAGAATAATGTATGGAAAGTCTACCCTAAAGCTATTAAGTACAATAATGTTTTAATATCCGGATGCCATCGTTAGAGAATCATCGTGTTCTTTACAAATTGAAAATCTCCCGATGTACAGGGATTATTCATTTATGCTAAAGTGATATTATTTTCCGTTACTTTTTTATTTGTCTGCAAAAGCATGCTTCGTAAAGCACAATACTCAATACAGCAGAAATAAAAAAAATATAGAAAAAACAGGAGGGAGGAGTTGTTAACGCAGCGAGCGCTTTGCTACGCTACCTTTGTGTCTTGGTGACATTCGAGCCGCTGCTGTAGCCCTCGTTCCACCCAATTACTGCATCAATAATTTGTTTTCCCTGGTCGAGCCTGTGGGAGGCGCGCATAAAGGAAGCCAGCTTATCGGAATAATTTTTCGCCCGTGCAGCCTCTTTTTTTTTTTTTTTTTTTTTTTTTTTTTTTTTTTTTTTTTTTTTTTTTTTTTTTTTTTTTTTTTGGCCAAGGGCTGCCCGGCAGAATGTATGCTGTGTGGCAAAATGAAAAATTAATTCCGGCCTTCGGGGAAATCAGACAGGCCTATAGTACAACCTCTCATATCCTCCTCTCGGCTGCCCGCAGCGTTTTTTGGTTGCCCTCGTGTTTTCTTTCCTCTCTGACATGTCCGACATGAGACAGGGTAATAACATAACACATACGTCGCTCACATTTCACGTTTTTCGGACCGTATTAATTACATAAATTGCGAAACTTTTTCGATGCTCTGGTTTATCGAATCAACTGTTTTCGCAACCACTCATTAAAAAACCTTATGTTCTTTCATACACGAAATGTTAGGTAAATTTCAGCACACCGTCGATAAAATGGCTATTGTAGACGGTGCACTAACTCAGAGAATTATGAGGAAGGAATCAACCGTAGATTTCTCAAAGAATATGGACTGAGCGCCTCAACTTTTTTCATAGATGAATTTCAATCCCTGCCTTCAGCTACAGTTGTACCATTTACAGGGCCCTCTAGCATCATGCAACATATTCCATAGTGATTTAATACGTTCTATATACACTATGTGATCAAAAGTATACGGACACTCCCAAAAGCATACGTTTTTCATATTAGGTTTACAAACATGACAAACCAATTGAGACGCGTGCTGCTAAAGCGACTACAGCACGCGTCCGGGATATCCACTTCGCGGACTGAAATATTGAAGACGGCTCAGCGGGCGGCAACGCCTATATCAGACAACGAATGTCTGGCGCAGTTGTTAGATCGGTTACTGCTGCTACAATGGAAGGTTATCAAGATTTAAGAGAGTTATAGTCGCCGCACGAGCGATAGGACACAGCATCTCCGAGGTACGTTTCACGAGTGTACCGTGAATATAAGGAATCCGGTAAAACATCAAATCTCTGACATCGCTGTGGCCGGAAAAAGAACGGGACCAACGATGACTGAAGAGAACCGTTCTACGTGACAGAAGTGGAATCCTTCCACAATATGCTGCACATTTCAGTGCTTTGCCATCAACTAGTGTCAGCGTGCAAACCATTCTACGAAACATCATCCATATCAGCTTTCGGAGCCGAAGGCCCACTCGTGTACCCTTGATGACTGCACGAAACAAAACTTTACCCCTCGCCCTCACCTGGAAACAAGAGCTACATTGGACTTTTAATGGGTGGAAACATGTCACGTGGTCGGACGAGTCTCGTTTCAAATTATATCGAGCTAATGGTCGTGTACGGTTTTTTCTAAGAAGTGGAGCACCTCCACGCCAACACCAGCATGATGGCCAACACTATAGGTCTACTGCCATCTCTGCATAAGGGTTAGTATTCACTAAAGTGAGGTGTCGCAGGATGTGGGTACTGCGATATTTGCGTACCTCTCGTTAAGGTTAACCATTAATACGCGCTCATCTGGAGATAGATTGGGTCGAAATCGAACGAAGGGTAGCGGTTTGAAGGGCAGAGGAAAAAAAGTGCCAAGGCAAGAGCCAAGGGAAAAAAACCTCTGCGATAGTTAGGTCGGGTGGTAAGAGCAGTAGCGGTTGTCTTGCTGCCTGCGATAGGTCGTGCAGGATAGACTTTGTTAGTAGTGGGTATCATACATGTCGATACCTTGACCTTGTGCGGTAGTGCTGCTCGGCGGCTGGCGCTGGGTGCTGGTGCAAAGTCCTCGTTCAGCGTCAGCAACCTGCAACAGTTAGTTTTACTATCAATCTTGTGTCCGATAGGTCATATACCGGAAGCACAGTGTGAGGGAATGTTGGCGGATTGTTTGTGCGTCTGTGGGCGAGCTCGTCGGTGTCCCTGCTGTGGCCTATTGGTCGGCTCTAATAGCAGCTGGTAGTTACCAGTCAGTGTTGCTGATATGCAGGGGCTTGCCGACGTTTGTCGCTTGTTTGCGTATGTTAGTTTACCATAGGTGGCTATGCCCTAGCTTTGGCCGCTTGTACTTCCACCTGTGGTTGTGATGGTAGTTTCCAACAGTGAGGATGAAAGGATTGTTCGAGTGTCTCGAGTTCCTGTATAGTCGTGTGGCGTGTTTTTTGAATACTTCCTTGAGAGTGTCAAGGCGGTATTCATGGTGAAAATCCACGGTGAATGTGTAGTGTGGAGCGTTGCTAATGATTCGTAGCACCTTGTTCTGTATGCTCTGCAGGCGGCGCAGTCGTGTAGGAGCTGCGTAACGCCAGACGGGAGCTGCGTACGTCATCAGAGGTCTAATCAGTGTCATGTATATGGACCTTGACACCCTCCTATTCAGTGTGCTTTCCCTGTTGAGCATTGGGTAGGGCTGTTTGAGCCTCGCATGTGCTCGGTTGGCAACGTACTCGATGTGGTTCCCCATGTAAGTTTCCGGTCCAGCCAGACACCAAGGTATCTGACTCTCTCTCGGAAACGTATTGGGCGTGAGTGTAGTGTTATCGGTCTACAGTGTTGATGTTTGCGCAGTAGTTTCGGTCTGCGTGTGAACAGAACTGATTCGCAACTGTCGACGTTTACTTTAATACACCATCGCTCCTACCAAGGCTCAGCTGTTCTGAGTGCTGTCTGTATTCGTGAATTGATGTTCGACGGTTTCCAATCTTGCGCAAGGATGGCGGTGTCATCCGCGTAGACGGCTAACGTCGTGTTTTGTGTTGGTGGGAAGTCATTAATGAACAGGTTAAACAAGATGGGCCCTAGGATGTTTCGTTGGTGTACTCCAGCTTGGATAACGTGTTGTGTTGATTGTTTATCCTACACGTTAGTGTTGAAACACCTGTCCGTGAGATATGAGTGTATGAGACGTACGAGTCCGTCCGGGAAACGAGCTTCGCTTAGTTTGCGTATGAGTCCGTTGTGCCAGAGACGGCCGAAAGCCTTTTCGATGTCCAGGAACACGGCCCCTGTTGCTTTGTTCATGTTGTAGCCGTGTGTTATATATTCGACTACGCGGAGGAGTTGTGTTGTCGAGTGGTGATTCCTAAAGCCGAATTGCTCCGGTCTTAGGCTGCCATTGGCGATGCAATGCCTAGTGATACGTTTTAATATTACCTTCTCAACAATCTTAGTGAGCGAGCCCAGCAGACTGATGGGTTGGTAATTTTGTGGGGGGGAGTGGTCTTTTCCTGGCTTCCTGAACATCAGGACCTTGGCCGCCTTCCAAAAGTCAGGGCAGTGTTGGTGTTTCAGGATGGCATTCGTTAAGTGTGTGAGGTATTCTACGGCTTTATCCGTGAACCCCTGGAGGACACGGTTTTGAATGCCATCAGGCCCAGGGGCTTTTCTAGCGTTGGTGTGCTTGATAGCCCATGTGATTTCATTTGTGCTAGTACGTCTAATTTCGTTGCGCGAGGGCTGGGCTACAAGTCTTGTAACCTCATGGTCCGTTTCAAGTGTGAATACTGGGTCTGAGGGAACCAGATTCGGCATGAAAGACGCTGCAAGTGTTGTAGCCATAAGCTCTGCCTTCTCCGTCGCGGAGTAGGCTGGGCCGTCTGGTCCTTGTTACATGGGAACGTAATGTTACTCCCTGATGAAGTGCCTGGCCAGCTGCCACACGCCAGGACGTGCGGTATCTAGCCCAGCGAGTTTCTGTCCCCATTGTTCGTTTTTGAATGTTTATATTTTACCCCGTATTATCCCCTGGAGTCTGTTGACGTGCAGTTCATAGAACGGGCGCCAGGTACGCTGTCAGTATCTCTTGAGGCGGTTCCTCATTGAGATAAGGCCCAGGATCTCCTGGGGCAGGGCCGTCGAGTGTTGTCTTGGTGTTGTATATGGAATGGCGTCAGTCATTGCGTCTTGGACGGCAGTTGTGAGAGCCTCCACAGCCTCATTGATTTGCTGTGTGTTGTTAATTTAGTGGGTGTCAGGAATACGACTATCAAGCGTTTCCTTGAACAGTGTCTAATTCGCGCGCTTGTAGTTAAGCTTCCTGCGTGGTTCTCCTGCAGTGTTTCTTCCGTGTGCAGTATTACAGGAATGTGGTCTGAGTCCAGATCGTTTTCAACCGTAAGGTTGAGTAACGGGTACAGAGACAACAACATGAATCCAGGGATCCTGCATATCAACAGGGGACTGTTCAAGCTGGTGGAGGGTCTGTAATGGTGTGGGGCGTGTGCAGTTGGAGTGATACGTCTAGATACGACTCTGAGAGACGACACGTACGTAAGCATCCTGTTTGATTAGCTGCATCTATTCATGTTCATTGTGCATTCCGACAGACTTGGTCAATTCCAGCAGGACAATGCGACACTCCACATGTCCAAAATTACTACAGAGTAGCTGCAGGAACACTCTTCTGAGTTTAAACACCTCCGCTGGCCACCAAACTACCCAGACATGCATACTATTGAGCATATCTGGGATGCCTTGCAACATGCTGTGCAGAAGAGATCTCCACCCCTTCGTCCTCTTACGGATTTATGTGTAGCCCTGTAGGATTCATGGTGTCAATTCCCTCCAGCATAACGTCAGACATTAGTCGAGTCCATGCCACGTCGTGTTGCGGCACTTCTGCGTGCCCGCGGGGGCCCTACACAGTATGCAGGTGTACCAGTTTCTCTGGCTCTTCAGTGTTTTGCCTGTGAGAATACAACTTGAATTTGGGCTTGCTTTATAATCTTTTTAAAAATGTGCAAACTGATTATATCCTGAACTTTATTGTTAATTTCTCCAATTAAACAAAATGCTTCTTACGGCAACAAGTTTATGAAATGGTCCCTGTGCGTTCATAATTTTCTAGCGCAATGATTCTGAAATGAAAGTATCGTACCTCGTAATGCAATTGTTTGGTAACATGGTGCTTGCTGCTCTCTGTGCACCAGCTGCAAATTTCTAACTGCAGTTGCTGAGAGCTTAGTGCAAGACTCCAGATAACAAGCAAACTATTTTATACCCGCCACTGAGTGAAAACACACTTTAAATACTCAATTGGACCGAGGATGCGGACAATGGTATCAGGTTGAATGTCACTTTAACAAACTGTTTCGCTGTTATCTGATATATTATTACATGTACGATATTCATGCTACAGCACACAATGACACTGACAAAGGGCAACATTCATACCATATTCGTAGCCTCACAAATGTTAGACAAACCATCAATAACACTACAAATGCCTTACAATGAAAATTACTCAATCTGCAACGAAAAATCCAAACTTCCCTGATGTGGCGGTTCCATTCAACAATGATTCTAGCTACTCGCGACCACAGGGCCAAGAAAGAAATATTTACCTTCGTTCCTCTTCATACACTTTTTATTCTAAATCAATAATCAAATCATTCTCCTCTGTTCCACAATATTCAAACGCAAATCATTCTATTTAGCCACAGATAGGTCTACATTGTCACGAGTCCTTTGCTCGGCTCTGCCTCTCTAATCTTCCAGTGACAGAACACCCGCGCTGCTCGATGCCACGCAGACGTGTCAGTGAGGAAACGAACACATTTTCCAGCGACAGAGTCACTCTTACCAAAGACTGCACGAATAATGCACGAATAATGCACGAATAATAAGCGATTCAAAATTGTCACTTAGCGTTTGAGACATCCAAAACATGTACAAATTCCTGAAATACTAGTAACAAACTCTCAATGCCTGTTTCAAGATGTAGGTGTAGAGCAATAAGTTTACTTGAGTCTGCATGCAAGATATATGCTGAGATTTTAAACACAAGACTTAAGAACGTAATGAAAGTAGTACCGCATGAAGGAAAAGTGTGTTTTATGGAAATACGCTCCACGACAGATGCAGTTTTCATTTTACAGCAGATATCGTAAAAATGGAGAGAATATAATAACGACACACACGTCGCCCTTATTGATTTAATGAAAAAGAAGAAAAACCTCTTAACTTTGTTAGTAGACAGAAACTTTGGAAAACAATGACGAACTGTGGATAATCGATAGATTTAACTAATGCGATAAAAAGTTTGTATCAGATAATGACTGTTGCCCTAGATCCCAACGGGAAAAATGACTAATAAGATATCAGCTAACGAACAATAAAGACAATGTTGCTGTATCACCCAACCCTTGTATGAAAAACAAAAATTCGAAAAGGTATATACCTAGACAGAAAATTCTTTCGAATAAATCACTGTGTGCTGGCGATGCTGTGATCCTAACAGAAAAAGAAGATGACTCACCGAAAGGATTATTTACAGATCAAATAGCTGAGAGGTTTTACATGGAGATCTCAACAGAAGAAACTAAGAAAATGGGCCTCATGGGCAAAGAACACAGTAGATAGAAGACAGTGATAGATTAGGAGATTTTAGAACAAGTAAACCACGTCATTTATCTAGGATGTGAGGTGTGGTATGCAGCAAAGATATATAAATTAAACTTAGTTAATTCAGTTCGGTGGGGCAAGGGCCTTGCAGCAGTGGATACACCGGTTCCCGTGAGATCAACGAAGTTAAGCGCTGTTGAGCGTGGCCGGCGCTTGGATGGGAGACCATCCAGCCGCCATGCGCTGTTGCCATTTTTCGGGGTGCACTCAGCCTCGTGAGGCCAATTGAGGAGCTACTCGACCGAATAGTAGCGGTTTTGGTCAAGAATACCATCATAACGACCGGGAGAGCGGTGTGCTGACCCCACGCCCCTTCTATCTGCATCCTCCACTGAGGATGACACGGCGGTCGGATTCTCCCGGAAGTCCACTCGAGGCCTGAAGATGGAGTGATTTTTAATTTTAGTTCGGTATGAGGAACAGTTAACAGAGGCCCTAAAAGCGATGCTAGAATACTTACAATCCACAAAACTGTTGCAGTCCCCACACTGCCCTTGGGTACCGAGATTTGGATGATTACCAAAAGGCTAGAGATCCGTTTTCTATACAAGGATTGTTATGGCTGAGAAGAGTAAAAGGCTGTTTAATAGAAGACAGACTGACCAATCTAGACATTAGGGAAGAACGAAAATTTTTAGTCTAGATGATAACATCTACATCTACGTGATTACTCTGCTATTCAGATAAAGTGCCAGGCAGGGGGTGCAATGAACCACCTCCAAGCTCTCTCTCTACCGTTCTACTCTTGAACGGCACGCGGGAAAAACGAGCACTTAAATTTTTCTGTGCGAGCCCTGATTTCTCTTATTTTATCGTGATGATCATTTCTCCCTATGTGGTGGGTACCAACAGAATGTTTTCGCAATCGGAAGAGAAAACTGGTGATTGAAATTTCATGAGAAGATCCAGTGAAAAACGCCTTTGTTTTAATGACTGCCACTCCAGTTCACGTATCATGTCTGTGACACTATCTCCCCTATTTCGCGATAATACAAAACGAGCTGCCCTTCTTTGTACTTTTTCGATGTCATCCGTCAGTCCCACCTGATGCGGATACCACACCGCACAGCGATACTCCAGAATAGGGCGGACAAGAGTAGTGTAAGCAGTCTCTTTTGTTGCACCTTCTAAGTGTTCTGCCAAGGATTCGCAGTCTTTGGTTTTGCTCTACCCACAATATTATGTATGTGTTCCTTCCAATTTAGGTTATTTGTAATTGTAATCCCGAAGTATTTAGCTGAATTTACAGCCCACAGATTTGTGTGACTTACCGCGTAATTGAAATTTGGCTGATTTCTTTTAGTACTCACTCGAATATCTTCGCACTTTTCTTTATTCAGGGTCAATTGCCACTTTTCGCACTATACAGATATCTTATCTAAATTATTTTGCAATTCGTTTTGATCATCTGATGAATTTACAAGACAGTAAATGACAGCATCATCTGCAAACAATGTAAGATGGCTGCTCAGATTGTCTCCTATGTTGTTAATATTGATCAAGTGCAATAGATTTCCTATAATATTCCAGTACAAAGGAAAAAATGGAACGAACATCTAGGTAGAGTAAAGACTGAGGGACTCCGTTTGAAGGCTAAAATAACACTGAGATAAAAAGGTCATGTGATATCTCCTAATATTGTGTCGGGCCTAGTTCTGCCAGTTGTAGTGAAGCAATTCGACTTGGCATGGACTCAACAGATCGTTGGAAGTCCCCTGTAAAAAGGTTGACCCGTGCTGCGTCAAGAGGCGCAAAATTGCCAAAATGATGCTGATGCAGGATTTTATGCACGCACTGACCTCTCCATTATGTCAGGCATATGTTCGGTGGGATATACACTCCTGGAAATGGAAAAAAGAACACATAGACACCGGTGTGTCAGACCCACCATACTTACTCCGGACACTGCGAGAGGGCTATACAAGCAATGATCACACGCACGGCACAGCGGACACACCAGGAACCGCGGTGTTGGCCGTCGAATGGCGCTAGCTGCGCAGCATTTGTGCACCGCCGCCGTCAGTGTCAGCCAGTTTACCGTGGCATACGGAGCTCCATCGCAGTCTTTAACACTGGTAGCATGCCACGACAGCGTGGACGTGAACCGTATGTGCAGTTGACGGACTTTGAGCGAGGGCGTATAGTGGGCATGCGGGAGGCCGGGTGGACGTACCGCCGAATTGCTCAACACGTGGGGCGTGAGGTCTCCACAGTACATAGATTGTTGTCGCCAGTGGTCGGCGGAAGGTGCACGTGCCCGTCGACCTGGGACCGGACCGCAGCGACGCACGGATGCACGCCAAGACCGTAGGATCCTACGCAGTGCCGTAGGGGACCGCACCGCCACTTCCCAGCAAATTAGGGACACTGTTGCTCCTGGGGTATCGGCGAGGACCATTCGCAACCGTCTCCATGAAGCTGGGCTACGGTCCCGCACACCGTTAGGCCGTCTTCCGCTCACGCCCCAACATCGTGCAGCCTGCCTCCAGTGGTGTCGCGACAGGCGTGAATGGAGGGACGAATGGAGACGTGTCGTCTTCAGCGATGAGAGCCGCTTCTGCCTTGGTGCCAATGATGGTCGTATGCGTGTTTGGCGCCGTGCAGGTGAGCGCCACAATCAGGACTGCATACGACCGAGGCACACAGGGCCAACACCCGGCATCATGGTGTGGGGAGCGATCTCCTACACTGGCCGTACACCACTGTTGATCGTCGAGGGGACACTGAATAGTGCACGGTACATCCAAACCGTCATCGAAACCATCGTTCTACCATTCCTAGACCGGCAAGGGAACTTGCTGTTCCAACAGGACAATGCACGTCCGCATGTATCCCGTGCCACCCAACGTGCTCTAGAAGGTGTAAGTCAACTACCCTGGCCAGCAAGATCTCCGGATCTGTCCCCCATTGAGCATGTTTGGGACTGGATGAAGCGTCGTCTCACGCGGTCTGCACGTCCAGCACGAACGCTGGTCCAACTGAGGCGCCAGGTGGAAATGGCATGGCAAGCCGTTGCACAGGACTACATCCAGCATCTCTACGATCGTCTCCATGGGAGAATAGCAGCCTGCATTGCTGCGAAAGGTGGATATACACTGTACTAGTGCCGACATTGTGCATGCTCTGTTGCCTGTGTCTATGTGACTGTGGTTCTGTCAGTTTGATCATGTGATGTATCTGACCCCAGGAATGTGTCAATAAAGTTTCCCCTTCCTGGGACAATGAATTCACGGTGTTCTTATTTCAATTTCCAGGAGTGTATATTGGGCGATCTTGGTGGCCAAACCATTAGCTCGAACTGCTGAGAACCAGAATGAGATTTTCACTCTGCAGCGGAGTGAGTGCTGATATGAAACTTCCTGACAGATTAAAACTGTGTGGCGGACCGAGACTCGAACTCGGGACCTTCGCCTGAGAACCAGTCTTGAACATTTGAGACCCGGTGATATGGTGCAACTTTGTTCGTGGTCATGAAGCCCATGAATGGCTGCAAATCGTCCCCAGGTAGCCGAACACGACAGTCTCCAGTCAACGACCAGAGGACCAAGTCTGCTCCCTGCGAACACAGCCCAGACCATTAGGGTGCTGCCACCAGCTCGCAAAATGCCATGTCGACAACTGCCTCTATGGCTTCGTCGGGTCTGCGCTATCCTAGAACCCCATCATCAGCTCTAAACAACTGAAATCCGGACTTATTTGACCAGGCTACAGTTTTCCAGTTGTCTAGGGCCCAACCGAAATGGTCACGAGCCCAAGAGAGGTACCGAGCCGGGTGGCGCAGTGGTTAGACACTGGACTCGCATTCGGGAGGACGACGGTTCAATCCCGCGTCCGGCCATCCTGATTTAGGTTTTCCGTAATTTCCCTAAATCACTCCAGGCAAATGCCGAGATGGTTCCTCTGAAAGGGCACGGCCGACTTCCTTCCCAATCCTTCCCTAATCCGATGAGACCGATGACCACGCTGTCTGTTCTCCTTCCCCAAACCAACCAACCAACCAACCCAAGAGAGGTGCTGCACTTGACGACGTGCTGTTAGCAAAAGCACTTCGGTCGTCTAGTGCCGTAGCACACTAACGCCAAATTTCGCTGCACTGGTCTAACGGATAAGTTAGTCTTACACGCCCCATTGATTTCTGCGGTCATTGTACTTAATGTTGCTTGTCTATTAGCAATGACAAATCTACGTAAATGTTACTGCTCTGGGGTATTTTCGACACGCTCTCGACGCAGTGGATCTCAGAATGTGGAATACTTTTACGTCCATACTTTTATCACCAGCTACCGTTCCGTCTTAAAAAGCTGTAAATTTCCGTCATGCCACCTTAAACACATCGGTAACCTTCTCACATACACTATAGGCCATTAAAATTGCTACACCAAGAACGAATTCAGATGATAAACGGGTATTCATTGGACAAATATATTATACTAGAACTGACATGTGATTACATTTTCTCGCAATTTGGGTGCATAGATCCTGAGAAAGCAGAACCCAGAACAACCACCTCTGGCCGTAATAACAGCCTTGATACGACTGGGCATTGAATCGAACAGAGCTTGGATGGCGTGTACATGTACAGCTGCCCATGCAGCTTCAACAAGATACCACAGTTCATCATGAATAGTGACTGGCGTGTTGTGACGAGCCAGTTGCTCGGCCACCATTGACCAGACGTTTTCAGTTGGTGAGAGATCTGGAGAATGTGCTGGCCAGGGCAGCAGTCGAACATTTTCTATATCCAAAAAGGCACGTACAGGACCTGCAACATGCGGTCGGGCATTATCCCGCTGAAATGTAGGGTCTCGCAGGGATCGAATGGAGGGTAGAGCCACGGGTCGTAAGACATCTCAAATGTAACGTCCACTGTTCAAAGTGACGTCAATGCGAAGAAGAGTTGGCCGAGACGTGTAACCAATGGCAACCCATACCATCACGCCGGGTGATACGCCAGTATGGCGATGACGAATACACGTTTCCAATGTGCGTTCACCGAGATGTCGCCAAACACGGAGGCGACCATCATGATGCTGTAAACAGAACCTGCATTAATCAGAAAAAATGACGTTCTGCCATTCGTGCACCCAGGTTCGACGTTGAGTACACCATCGCAGGCGCTCCTGTCTGTGATGCAGCGTCAAGGGTAACCACAGCCATGGCCTCCTAGCTGACAGTCCATGCTGCTGCAAACGTCGTCGAACTGTTCATGCTGATGGTTGTTGTCTTGCTAAAGTCCCCGTCTGTTGAGTCAGGGACCGAGACGTGGCTGCACGATTCGTTACAGCTATGCCGATAAGATGCCAGTCATCTCGACTGCTAGTGATACGAGGCCGTTGGGATCCAGCACGGCGTTCCGTATAACCCTCCTGAACCCACCGATTCCATATTCTGCTAACAGTCATTGGATCTCGACCAACGCGAGCAGCAATGTCACGATACGATAAACCGCAATCACGATAGGCTACAATCCGACCTTTATCAAAGTCGGAAACGTGATGGTACGCATTTCTCCTCCTTACACGAGGCATCACAACAACGTTTCACCAGGCAACGGCGGTTTGTGTATGAGAGATCGGTTGGAAACTTTTCTCATGTCGACTAATTTGGCGTCTGTAGCACGTCATATTCGTGGTGTAGCAATTTTAATGGCTAGTAGTCTACATGACCCAAGTACAAATGACAGCTCCACCAATGCACTGTCCTTTTATACCTTGTGTAAGCGATACTACAATCCATCTGTATTTGTACATATGATTATCGCATGACTCGTAAATGAAATTACAGCAATCTATATTTGTGCATATCACTATCGTATGACTTTTGTCACCTCAGTTCTTAAGTGCCGAAGAAGAAAAACAGAAAATGACTCCTGCAAGCACGGTTACCGTAACAGGTAATTTCACCTAGTACCCAAAGAGAGAAAGATAACTAGAAGATAATTACAGCGCGTTTGTTAAATATGCAAGTTGCATTGTACGTACCGGTAACTGCAGGCGCTGGAGAAGACAGGCGCGGGTGGAGGGCGTGAGGCAGGGTCCCATCCTTCCGGCAGGCGGGTTGCTATTTCTGCGACTGTTTACCCCGCGGGGCTGACATGAATTATTCAGGGCGGGCGGCCGAGGTACACCTCCGTTTCCTGCCGGTTCTGCTACCGCCGGCGCTGCCGCCGGCACCGGCGCCGCGGCGGACCGTACCGCCAAATGAACACGGCCGCCGTGTGCAGGCAGAGACACGGCCAGACCAGAGCGGGGGCCTGCCTAGCAGGTGCACCGGCGGTCTGTCACCTCCGTTCGCCTTCCGCGTCCCAACCACGCATTTGTTTTCACACTGGGGCAGGGTACCACGTGGCTGTAACTGTGCGACTACTCACAAAAGTCCTGTGTTGGCTGTAATTACCATATGGCACCGAAACTCGGCATGTATTCTTATGCGTTAATGCGGAACGGATCTACGCTGGAAAAAATTAGTTCCAACTTTGGTCACTACGTGCAGATCTGGCGCCTGGAATTCAAGGGAGACGAATAGAAATCTTTCCATGTTTTTGATGTTGTCTTCGGTCATGAGACTAGTTTGATGCAGCTCTCCATGCTACTCTATCCTGTGCAAGCTTCTTCATCTCCCAGTACTTACTGCAACGCACATCCTTCTGAATCTACTTAATGTATTCATCTCTTGCTCTCCCTATACGAATTTTACCGTCCACGCTGCCCTCCAATGCTAAATTGGTGATCCCTTGATGCCTCAGAACATGCCCTACCAACCGATCCCTTCTTCTGGTCAAGTTGTGCCACAAATATCTCTTCTCTCCAATTCTCTTCAACACCTCCCCATTAGTTATGTGATCTATCCATCTAATCTTCAGCCTTCTTCTGTGGCACCACATTTCGAAAGCCTCTATTCTCTTCTTGTCAAAACTAATTATCGTCCATGTTTCACTTCCATAATTTGCTACGCTCCATACAAATACTTTCAGAAACGACTTCCTGACACATCTATACTCGATGTTAAAAAAATTTCTCTTCTTCAGAAACGCTCTCCTGGCCATTGCCAGTCTACATTTGATATCCTCTCTACTTTGACCATCATCAGTTATTTTGCTCCCCAAATAGCAAAACTCCTTTACTACTTTAAGTGTCTCATTTCCTAATCTAATTCCCTCAGCATCACCCGACTTCATTCGACTACATTCCATTATCCCCGTATTGCTTTTGTTATATTCTCCTTTCAAGACACTGTCCATTCCATTCAACTGCTCTTCCAAGTCCGTTGCTGTCTCTGACAGAATTACAATGTCATCGGAGAACCTTAAGGTTTTTATTTCTTCTCCATGGATTTTAATACCTACTCAAATTTTTCTTTTGTTTCCTTCACTGCTTGCTCAATATATAGATTGAAAAACATCGGGGAGAGGCTACAACTCTGTCTCACTCCCTGCCCAACCACTGCTTCCCTTTCATGCCCCTCGACTCTTATAACTGCCATCTGGTTTCTGTACAAATTGTAAATAGCTTTTCGCTCCCTGTATTTCACCCATGCCACGTAGCCGTCAGAAAAATGTGAAGTGGCTACTGGATGGCGAAACAGACATTCTCTTAACACCAGATACACCTGATAAAAGAAAGAGTAATGAATTCAGGGACTTCATGGTAGTTACTGGTTTTAATTAGAGAGAACTGGAATGGATGTAAACGTAGGCCTCCGCGGTCGTTGGCACAGTCAATAAAATTCTTATGGGTTTGAGACTGCATTGTCAACCATAAATTCCGACGATTCATCGGCTTTTGCAACATCTCTTCCTCAGGGTGTACTGCTAACTGCAATATTCGCCGAAACGTCGGAATTTTTTAGTTGACAATGCGGCCTCAAACCCAGAACAGTTTTATTGAGTGAACTGGAATGGAGTTAAGAAATGATCGGGGTCGCATTATTTTCTGGAAATGGTAAAAAGACGTTTCAGATATGACACTATTATTATCTCCTATTTTTTGTGATTTTCTAAGTCGATTACATGACTTTTGCAACTGAAAAGACTACTTTTTTTAAAATTTCGGACTTAATTTGCCTTGACATTCCTGAAGATAGAGATGAATCTGGAGAAACAATAACCCACTGATGCTTACCGCTGGCATTGTTCTACACGAATGTGTCGCAGCACTCATCGACTGCAGAAGCGACTCTGCCTTTTTTTACGCTCGAAATCATAAACTGCGGTTTATACCAAACTTGAATGAGTGATTTTTCACACAGCGTTTAAGAGAATAACAAGCGACTGTCTTCTACGCCAGCAACGAATTTCTTTATGGAATTACCTTTAATCACATCTGCTCTACATTTTTACTTAAGGTAAACTTCACAATTTCGCGTCTTACTTCTCCGCATAATTTCTTGCATTTGTTTAACCAGCTCGAAGAAGCCTGAAAATCGGTAATGTTTATCAAACTTGCATTTCAGAGCACCCAGTCTTGTAAATCTTCCTCAGTAACGATGCATTGTCTTTCACGAGCAGTTCTAACTCTTTCGAATAGCTGTATATCACACTTTTGCGAGTGTCATTATTGTGCACAATTCTTAATTCGTAAACCTCATTGACACAATTCATGTTCAGATTTTAAGAAACTAAACTGACTCGGCACTTTGCTGACGTTTAAGCATTTTCTCCCTCCTAAGTTCGACAAAAACATATACAGCCTTTCATTTCTCACTTAAATCTAGTACTGTATATGTTTTCTTTGGGCTTGTAAGGTGTTACGTCCGCACTATAACACAACAAATATTCCGTGATAACCAAATTTATTTGACCTTCTGTCACTCAAAACAAAACTTAAGTTCGACTACACAAAACTTCGCTGGCTGTAGCGCCAAGGAGAAATCAGAGTCACTAGTAGAGAATACAAGTCCAAACCACTGCTAACCAGTCGATGCCGACGCGTCGCAAGTTTCCAGCCAGGAAGGCCACAGCACGGTTCGGTCGTCGTGAATCCAGCAGCCGGGTAGTAACACAGTCATCGGCGAAGATTCAACTGGTTAAACGGGCTCAGGGAGCTCGCTTAAATCCGCAGGTCCGGCCAATCAGAGTGTTGGTAGATGGCGCCCTTATACGGTTGCTCACTATGGTGGCAAGGGCAGCGCCACCAGGGTAATCCGTATCGATAGTGGTGTGTACGCTGCCGCTAACCCCGCGACGACGCGTTCACTTGCGCCAGTTATTGACATCGTGTGCGGCGCCAGCGGTACCCGCTGTGTGCCGCGCGTGTAGCAGCACGCTGCGCCGAGATGACGGCTGCTGTGCGGCGGCCAATACGACAGAAGGTACTTTGTTTTAGTTGGGAAAACAGTCCCTTGTTATTCTCTTAAAATCTGTGTAAAAAAATCACTTAGTCAAGTTTGGTATAAACCGCAGTTTAGGATTTCGAGCGTAAAATTGGGGGAAAATCATCGTTCAGACCACAATTAACGGAATCGCCAAGGTCGTTTCCAATCTCTTCTAATTTTCCACAATTCCTAACGAGATGTCCACATACTGTATGTACGCAGAGTCAAGCGACGAATGCAAATTTGTATGAAGGCCAGAACTCGAACCCAGGACTTCCGTTCACTAGGCAGATGCGTTAACCACTACACCACCCTGGCACAGTGGCATCTTACAACTGCACGGCCTAGCCTAGCAAGCCTCCCCCCTGTCCGCCGCTCGTGGTCTCGCGGTAGCGTTCTCGCTTCCCGAGCACGGGGTCCCGGGTTCGATTCCCGTCGGGGTCAGGGATTTTCCCCTGCCTCGAGATGACTGGGTGTTTGTGTTGTCCTCATCATTTCATCATCATCCAGGAAAATGGCGAAATTGGACTGAGCAAAGGTTGGGAAATTGTACGGGTGCTGATAACCACGCAGTTGAGCGCCCCACAAACCAAACATCATCATCATCAAAGCCTCCCCCCACAATCCAAACGCCCATTCACGCCTCAGCCCACTCGGTATTCTACCTAAACTCTGAATCTCGCCACGTGTATTGGAATAGCATCTCAGCGTCGAACGAACTGAGGCCCCATCCGAAACCCAGGCATATGTGCTGAGCTGAAACTATATGGTTCAGGAGACCTTTCCAAGTCTCAAATATCTATCTTGTACATATGAAGACTGAAGCGACGAATGGTTAGCGAAATGGTTAGTGCATCTAACTGCTGAACAGGAGACCCGAGTTTAAAACCTGGCCGTGGTATAAAAATCTCATTTTTTGCTTCAGTCGGCGTATATACATCATAGGTGTTAGAGAACTGAAAACGGCTCTGGAACGATACAATTTCATTTGTTTAAAGCATCTCTGCCTGAGTTTTAGAAAGAAGCGCCCATTTTTGTTCGCTGCTGCTGTACTATTCCAATACGGTTGAAGGCCTCTGATTTGTTGTTCGTGTTTATAGGGCATACCAAGTTGGCTGAGGCATGAATGAGAATTTGTATTGAGCAGGGAGGCATTTTGTAGGGTAGGCCTTGCACTATTGCAAATCCTTATGCCAAGTTGGCGTAGAGGCTGGCGCATCTACGTAATGAGCAGGAAACTGGGGTTCGAATGCTGGCCTTGGTACAAATTTTCATTCGCCACTTCAATCTTCATATATACTTCATAGATGTTTCAGACTTCAATAGGTTTCTGGAACCATATAGCTTCATTAGAAATGTCGACGTCATTGGAATGAATGACCAAGAAGTTAACTGATAAACAGCACAAATGCAGGTCATCAGGAAAAACAGGTGATTTCCATGACATATCATGTTCTTAACATTACATGTCTGCCAGATGGTACACATTAATTGGATTCCACATTACTGTGATACTCTGGAACCTACAAAAAGACAGATGCTGTTAGCAGCTTATACCATATCACAGAGTTAATTAATTCAGTTTTATCTCCATTGATAAGACATATCGTCCACACAAAGGCAACCGCTAATTATATGAGAATTAAATGAGTTGCAAATTCGTGCGAATAGGAACTGCGAACAACTGTGTGGAGAAATTATCTACAGAAACTAAAATTCCCTTCACACATTACGATCACGCAGTGTCGTGTGATTCATTGACCGACGTGCCGTCTATCAAAAATACACGCCTGCTGTCTTACGCATGCACTCTCTGCTATATCTACAGCAGAAGTTTACGTCTCTGCAGCCGCCAGTCGAACTACGAATTTGGCAACCTTCAACATTTTTAAAAGTATTTGCAGCGTATCTTAGCAGCTCGACTATTCTATTGACACTGAGATTCTTTCGATGTGTGTGAAATCTTATGGGACTTAACTGTTAAGTTCTTCAGTCCCTAAGCTTACACACTACTTAACCTAAATTATCCTAAGGACAAACACACACACCCATGCCCGAGGGAGGACTCGAACCTCCGCCGGGACCAGCCGCACAGTCCATGAGATGAATTCTTCCTTTATAAATAATTCCAGGGCTGGTTCCGATATGTCTGATTGGAGAGCTTCCTGGTAGGTGCTGTAGCGCCACCCCTATTTTACGCGTTATCGCAGGAATCAGCAATTCAGACACAGCAGTCGCAGGTGGCCAGTGGGAACTAAGGTTTCAGTAAGCCAGTTGCAGCAATGGGACCGTTTCTACATCACTAGATGCACTATGCCAAGAATCGCAATATGCAATTGGCTCTGAGCACTATGGGACTCAACTGCTGAGGTCATTAGTCCCCTAGAACTTAGAACTAGTTAAACCTTACTAACCTAAGGACATCACAAACATCCATGCCCGAGGCAGGATTCGAACCTGCGACCGTAGCGGTCTTGCGGTTCCAGACTGCAGCGCCTTTAACCGCACGGCCACTTCGGCCGGCTCGCAATATTGCAACCACGGCGGTAAGATGGAGCTCTTATGGGACGAACCAAGCAGTTTCCGTATGACTATAATACGGGTCTGTTGCCCCGAACGTGGTTGAAAGCTACGTGTAGCCACACAAGTCGGTCGCAAGCCATTATACACAATCATAAATTTAAGCACAGGTGTCGGCATTCTGTGAGTGCCATTGGGGAGGAGAGGGCCATAGGAGTTGGATGGGACCGCATGCAGATGCTACAAGATCAGGCCTCCACCACCACACCATCTGCTACTTCCAATTCTTCCTCCTTGGACTTGGTGCTTCTGCACAGGCTCGATTCCTCCTGGCTCACTCCACCAACGGCCAGAATCCTGTCCTGGAGGGCAAAAGAGCGAGATCAGGGAGCTTCGTGCCATCACTTGCTAGTGCAGGCTCCATCACTGGGAGCTGTCATCCCCTACAAGCAACTAGGCAATCTTCAGTGGCACTGGCTCCAGACGACACGCGCTAACTGCGGCGCATACTGCCAAGAAACCTCCTGGAGTCAGCATTCCTGGTCGCTAAAAACAACGTCTGGTGGTTGGCAGTTCGCTGCTACTCGAGCCATCCTCACTACGTGCTGCGACGGGTTGTGTCTGCTGCCTTCACAGAGATGCTACGTGTGTTGTCTCATTTGTGTCAGCAAAACGGTTTGAGTTTTTGTGCTGTTTGTCTAAGCTAATAGCAGCCTGTTACCCAATATGAAATAACCAACCATGCACAGAAATGGCCCTATTTCCTGGGACAACTTCAGTGCCAGTAACTTTTTTATCTATGTGGTGTCTTTTCGTTCACACATATCAGAAAGAAAAGACACCATTCTGGATGGCACAGCTGTTCATATGCATGATGAAATGAAATAAATTCTCCCAACATCGGCCGCAGTTGGGCCTGACATTACTGTTTCGTCGCCAAGTAAAAATTCATGCTGTATTGGGACTCAAACACAGATTTCCCATTTTACACAAGTATTCGCCTGAAACACTTGGCTATTCGAGCACGCTTTCCATCTGACGCAATGTTCCAAACCTGTCGCACACTACTTATGGAGAGCCCCATGTCTACCATAATCGTTGCTTGCTGCATTACGCTGGATTCTTACAGGCATTCAGGAGATGGAGTGCATGTGCACTGCCATGACCTTAATGGCTATGGTTTATGGTGTCTGTTCTTCTGAAATGACCAAAAGACACCACATACATAGACATACAGACATACACACACACGTACACACAACAGGCCCGATCTTCCGTGGGAATCCGAAATACCGATTGGGGGTTAGTGTGTGAAAGGCTGGGTATTTGGGTCTGAGGGAAATGGTGCTCAGATGGCCGAGGTGGTTAAGGCAACCACTCATGTTCAGCGGGAGACCCGATTTCGAGTCCTGGTTGGTTGATTTGAGTGAGGGGACTAAACAGCGGGCTCATCAGTGCCATCGGATTAGGAAAGGGTGTGGAAGGGAGACGGCCTTGCCCTTTCAAAGGAACAGTCCCGGCATTTGCGTCAGGCGATTTAGGGATATCACGGAAAACCGGAACAGGGTGGCTGGTCGCGGGTTTGAAATGCCGAACTCCCGAATACGAGTCAGTGTTCTCATCACTGCGGCACCTCACTCGTTCCGAGTCCTGGGCAGACACAAATCTCTCCTGTTTCCATTGATTCGTTTCACTGCTCAAATGCGGCTGGTGCCATTGGAAGCCTCTTAACTGGGAGTGTATCCCTAAACTGTGAACTGAAAGCCACTGGGAGTGAATCAGGTTACCACGTGAAAATCTTAGAAGTCGCTTGCAAATTATAAAGATTTCGTTACCATTTAGAAAAGCGGGAGTATCATACCGGTTCATGCGAAGAGAATCCTAAAAAAATTGCGAAAATAAAGTAATTGCGATTTGAGTGAACACACGTTTTCTGGCTCCGCTTTACCTGCACATTGTAACGAGGAAAAAGGATCACATACTGCCCCACTTGACCTAGAAGAATTTCTATAGTTTCAGAATAACAATATTTCGGAGTACGCAGGAAGCCCGCCAAGATGCAAGACCCGCAAAATGAGGCACATTTCAACCAATTATGAAGTATAAATCTGTTCACGGATATGTTAGTTCCGTGGAAACGGTTTTACAACTAAGAGAATTTGATAATTAGTTCTGAAAACTTAGTTTGAGTTCTTTATTGTTGGAGTTGCATGTCTGGATCGGGAATTCAATTTAATAAATTTCTTTCCATTTTTGAAACACTTCGTTTCCTCGTTTGTGCAAGTTTTTCCGTTCTTGTGATTATTCATGTGAACTGAGTAAACACGACTTTCCGAGTAAATTTATGTGGAGTTAGTCTCACAGTAAAAGAACTAATTCACGCTCTGAGGAACTTAATTCACGGATGAGATTTCTCTGCGACGAAATTCGTTGTGTGCCGGAGTTACGTAATGGCAGGATTTACGTTCCGTTTCATGGTGTCGGCGTTTCCACCACGTATCTATCACAGAATAATTTCATCGCAAGAAAAAGAACTATGAAAGGTAAACATTCTACTGAATTAAAAATAGTAACTTCAAACGATTAAATTTGGTTACGGTACACAAAAATTGACTACGGTCATGTGCAAGGGACTTGCTTATTCGGTGCTGCAATTACATGAATATAATTATTTTTCAAGAAGTAAAATGAGAATATAAGAACTGATGAATGTGAACTAAAAGCTAGTGGTTAATGGAGTGTTGAGATCCGCCTACTAGGTTTCGCTGTGAACACCAATGTATTGCAAAATTGACCGTGTGGAGTACTGCACTACACTATAAAATCAATTATCATAATTTGAACCGTCAGTGAATAACTTGTCTGTAGCTCTAGTTCAGTGACAGTTTACTTATAAAATTAAGCTGTAGTTTCAGTAAAAATTATGTGCACTACTGTTTGGAAAAAGTGGAACGACAGGATCGAGAGATATGATCAGAATGAAATATATTGTTCCTAGGGATATGACGCAACACAGATTACTGCCATTACAGAGCTGTACAAGCACTTTTACTGTGGAAATTCAGTACGGAGTATCTCCACTACGTGAAGCAATCAGAGCCGCTAGACGTCGTGCCATGGAATCAAAGAACTCAATATGCTGCTGCGGAATACTCTGCTACGCTGTTTGTGAGCGGGTCCATAACTGTGGCTGCAGGGGCATCTAAACGAACAATTTTGCAACACAGCATATTCCAGACAAGTTCGACAGGCGAGACGTCAGACAAACGGACTGGCCAGGAAAGCAGTGGTAGCCGTCATTCTTCGAAGAAGGCTTGCGCGTTCCTTGCCACATGCGGCCGGGTGTGGTCCTGCTGAAATATGGCATGGGGGACGGCCTGTTGGAGGGGCAGTGTCTCGGTCTGTAAAACCTCGCTGACATAGCGGTAACTGTTCAGATTTTCCCCAAGATGCAGGAGGCGAGATCGCTTGATACAGGCCGCACTATACCACCAGATTTAGCGTTTGTCCGCTATGCCGCTTAACAGTGCAGTCTGCCCAATGACATTCAGGACAGTGGCGTCGAACGCATACGTAACCATCACTGTAGGATAAATTCAAGGGGCACTCATGTGAAAACTCTACTTTTTACCACTCAGCACACCAGTGTCAGCGTTCACATGCTCAATGCAATCTGTGGCGTTGGTAGGTTCTGGTCAATGGCATGCGTGCCACCAGTCCAGCCCAGAGAAAACGGCGTCAAACCGTCGACACAGACATGTCAACACCCGTTGCTGTGCTCGAACGTCGCGCCACCACTGTGAGCGAAGCTGTTCTCTCAGTTACGGCCAAGCAGACACGTTAGCAGTCACCTCACGCTGTGGTCACATTGTGTCGTCCGGTGCCCTGCCGATGCTGTGTACGGCCCTATTGTCTACACCGGGTCCTCATATGCTTCATTGTTGAAGCAGCGTGTCCTGTACGAGCCACAGTGTCACAGAATTTTGGGCCCGCCTCTCGGAGACCAATAATTCAGCTCCCTTCGAACGCACGTACTCGAACTCACGCACATGCCGATACTCCACGCTGCGATGTCGACGAGGCAGACTGGCACTTGGCAACACGTTTCCACTTTGTATGACGGCTCCTCGCCGAATAAGCGTTTTGCAATATTGACCTGTGCCGTCACACAAAAGAGAGCGTTGTTGGAACTCTCTGGCATTTAAATCACATATGATGGTTCATCTTTTCTACATCCCCTCTTATCATGGCATGATGGAGATCATTGATCTTAGTGTTTTACTTTTCGCGAACGGTAGTGTATAAAATTAAAATTTTCTGAGTTTTAGGCCGCGTTCTAGCAGTAGTAGACACTGAAACATCCTAAAGAAGAGGCCGAAACGTCGATTATTTTAGAAGAATAACAGCCCAGAAGACTAACTTAGGGACAACGGCCACGAAAGCATGCAGGCTTACATGAAACGCTTGCAAGAGCCTTATACCACGATCAGTAGTGAATATTTTGCTTCAATCAGGATCATGTAGTTATTTTCATCACTCTACAATCCGTGGAAACAGTTTACAGATCTACGAAGTTATATCTAATAGAGGCATAAAGCAGTTACTTTTCAGTTTCCATCCAATACCTTTTTCTCTGTGTGACTCTACAGATGCACAGAACATTGTAGGAGCTATATTTCAGAGTGACGTTTTGTGTGGAGGTGCTGGTATACAGAATGAATTCACGCCTGAACGAAAACAAACACACACACACACACACAATATATATATATATATATATATATATATATATATATATATATATATACAGATGCACACATAAGGTTAAGTGTCTCATCTGCGACTAGGTCAACAGAGTCGAAGCACTTCGCTAAATGTCCGTTGATTCTGTCCGTTCTCACAAGTAATACTTGAAGTGATGGCGATACGGACTTGCAACTCGCACACTACAAGCACTATTGTATCATGAAAAGCCTTTAACGATAGCGCTTCCAGTAACAAAATTAGTTGATTACTTAAATTATTTAATGAAACAACATGATTGTAGTTACAAACCTCATCTTCAGGCTACAATGGGAATTCTGAAACACATTGAACAAAAATACAAACATATTAAAGTTCTTCTGTACAGTTTTGTCATGTCCCTTTGTCATCCTGTGAAGATAGAAATGTTTATAACCTAATTTCAAGGAATATTGACATCGTAAATAGGCGTGCCGTTCACACAAACACTTTTTAAATAATCAGTCACATTGTACATACACCACTTGCCATTAAAATTGCTACACCACGAAGATGACGTGCTACAGACACGAAATTTAACCGACAGGGAGAAGATGCTGTGATATGCAAATAGATTAGCTTTTCAGAGCATTCACACAAGGTTGGTGACACCTACTATGTGCTGACACGAGGAACATATCCATCCGATTTCGCATACACAAACAGCAGTTGACCGGCGTTGCCTGGTGAAACGTTGTTGTGATGCCTCATGTAAGGTGTAGAAATGCGTACCATCACGTTTCCGACTTTGATAAAGGTCGGATTGTAGCCTACCGCGATTGCAGTTTATCGTATCGCGACATTGCAACTCGCGTTGGTCGAGATCCAATGACTGTTAGCAGAATATGGCACCGGTGGGTTCAGGAGGTTAATACGGAACGCTGTGCTGGATCCCAACGGCCTAGTATCACTAGCAGTCGAGATGACAGGCATCATATCCGCATGGCTGTAACGGATCGTGCAGCCACGTCTCGATCCCTGAGTTACAGATGGGGACGTTTGCAAGACAACAACTATCTGCACGAACAGTTCGACGACGTTTACAAATGGTTCAAATGGCTCTGAGCACTATGGGACTTAACATCTATGGTCATCAGTCCCCTAGAAACTTAGAACTACTTAAACCTAACTAACCTAAGGACATCACAGAACACCCAATCATCACAAGCCAGAGAAAATCCCTGACGACGTTTACAGCAGCATGGACTATCAGCTCGGAGACCATGGCTGCTGTTATCCTTGACGCTGCATCACAGACAGGAGCGCGTGCTATGGTCCACTCAACGACGAATCTGCGTGCACGAACGGCACTTTGAAGAGTGGGCGTTATATTTCAGATATGTTACGAACCGTAGCTCTGCCCTTCATTCGATCCCTACGAAATCCTACATTTCAGCAGGATAACGCTCGACCGCATGTTGCAAGTTCTGCACGGGCCTTTCTGGATACAGAAAATGTTCGACTGCTGCCCTGGCCAGCACATTGTGCAGATCTCTCACCAATTGAAAACGTCTGGTCAATGGTGGCCAAGCAACTGGCTCGTCACAATACGCCAGTCACTACTCCTGATGAACTGTGGCATCGTGTTGAAGCTGTATGGGCAGCTGGTACCTGCACACGCCATCCAAGCTCTGTGTGACTCAATGCCCAGGCGTATCAAGGCCGTTATTACTGCCAGAGGTGGTTGTTCTGGGTACTGATTTCTCAGTATCTATGCACACAAATTGCCTGAAAATCTAATCACATGTCAGTTCTAATTTGTCCAATGAATACCCATTTATCATCTGCATTTCTTCTTGGTGTAGCAATTTTAATGGCCAGTAGTGTATTAAATTTCTGTCTTTTTGTGGCACGTTCAGTTACCACCATAGGTATGGTTCCTTGGACATCGTTGATCGGTGTATTCTTTGTGAGTGGTATTGGAGACGGAGCCACTCTCACCTCTTTCACTGGAAGGGCATAAAGAAGCACGGGCTTGCACAACGCACTTGCATGATCTGCGGTACTACCAGCGGGCTGCTGCCGGCGTACAAAAAGTCCATAGCCTACCTCTTCATTTCCCAAGTGGACAACACTGAGAACGATCCCCACGGCCAAGCGGAAATCAGTGTACCGAAAATGATTACCTCTCACAACAGCGAATTAAACGGCAATAATAAACAATTAAGGACTAATTTTCAAATTAACTCTAAGCTAAACTGAGCATTACACGTAGACCACGTAGACACAATGGGTGCAGTCATGCTCTCCTACAAAAACGTATAGAGTTACCCAAAATACATTCTAAAAAAAAAAAAAAAAAAAAAAAAAAGAAGATTGCAATTCCATAAGCAATAGGCCGTTTAGTCGAGAGAACGCGTTTCAATAACCAAACAAATCAGTTAAACACTGATCCGGCTCTAATGTTAGCTGTTATTCGGCTTGACTTTGATTCACAGATTTGTGGGATGTCCTAAGGGACGTCGCACCAAATTTTATCCAGTTGTTGCGTGAGATCGTCAAAACTCCTAGCTTGTAGGAGGACCCTACCAATAATGCCCCACACGTTCACACTTGGTGAGAGATTCGGCGACCTCGCTAGCCGCAGTAGGGGTTGGCAAGCACGAAGCTGTAAAATATCTCACTGATAGAATGTGAGCATTATTTTCCTGAAATATGAGCCCAAGATTGCTTGCCCCAAAGGGCAACAAAACGGAGCGTAGAGCATCGTCGATGTACCGCGGCTCTGTAAGAATGCCTTGGGTGACAACCAAAGAGATCATGCTATGAAATGAAATGGCAGTACGTACCACGACTCCTGGTTGTGGGGGCACATGGCGGGCGACAATCAGTTGAATATTCCACCGCTGTCCGGCCGTCTCTTGACACACTGCGGGATGGAATCTCGTTGTCTAAAGTAAAACCGCCTTTATTGACGCGTCCCGCTTCGAATTGAGCCAAGATGACCAGCGAAGACAAGTCCCAAAGTGTTGTGGGCAGATTTAGAGTACTATTCTGAGAGTCGACCGACACATCGCCCGACAAGCTGTGGTACATTAACGATATTCTACATCCCGTTTCTTGCCCTTTATAAGCCATACTGTTCTTTCATTTCATCAAGATAATGCTCGCCAGCACACGGCGAGTGTTTCTACTGCTTGTTTTCGTACTTGCAAAACCTACTTCGGCCAGAAAGGTCGACGGATCTTTTCCCAATTGGAGCATAATGGCCAAGGTCCTCCATTCAGTTTGGTATTGTGACGATCCTACGCTCCAATTGGACGGAAGCTGGCACGATATCCTTCAGGGCGTCCACAACTCTGTCAACCAGTGCCACGCCGAATAACTCTTTGCATAAGGGTCAGGGGTGTCACAACGCGTTACTGACTTACTCAGGTTCTTTCTCTTCAATAAATCATACAGTTTCTCTACACGTACACGACAACTACCGATTTCCGTACGATAATTCCTTCGTGGTGCGTCCTTTCTTTAGTCTAGGCCCTCTTGTAAGGTTGAGATGTGGATGGCTAAATTCGGTTGTGACCAAGAGCATATGGTGAACTATTAAGCAGCTTTATTTACAGGCCAATACTTGCAAATAAAATCTTAACAATTTAAAAATGGAAATTAATTGCGCGTTTGGCGTCATTGACCAGGAGGCCCCTTGCGGGGCAGTTCCGGCCGCCTTGGTGCAGGTCTTATTACATTCTACGCCACATTGGGCGACCTGCGCGGCGGATGGGGATGAAATGATGATGAAGACAACACAACACCCAGTCCCTGAGCGGAGAAAATCTCCTAAACAGCCGGGAATCGAACCCAGGCCCGCAGGACGGCAATCCGTCACACTGACCCTCATTTTGTTCGCATTTGTTCGTTGCATCTGCTCTGGGTGGACGTCGTAAGATATCCGTTTAAGTTCGTTGTTGATCGATTAACTCAATTTTTTTTTATTACAGAGGGCTGCTAACCCCCTGACCGAGCACACTGAGCTACCGTGCCGGCAATCACTCAGCTGTCGGGGCGGACGTTTAATTTAAAAATGCAAACAGTCTATAATTAAATCCAAATATGTTATTAGAGACGGGCTTGAACAATATCTCCTAAGTTTTAAAAATAACAACGCTTCAGGAACAAAATTTAGTGGCGCCAGAAAGGAGGTTAAAGAGACACCACAAACTAAGGTACTTAAAAAAAAAAAAGATCAAAACCAATTATAGCAGCACTGTGCGAATATGTTATTAGAGACGGGCTTGAACAATATCTCCTAAGTTTTAAAAATAACAACGCTTCAGTAACAAAATTTAGTGGCGCCAGAAAGGAGGTTAAAGGGACACCACAAACTAAGGTACTTAAAAAAAAAAGATCAAAACCAATTATAGCAGCACCGTGCGAATAACGGCTAGTATCTGGCACTCTATACAGCCACCTTAGCAAATAACAGAAGAGAAGCTGATTAGACTGTCCAAGCCACGAACTGATCACATGCTCTCGACATGTCCTTCGATATGCAGAGGCACACCTCGCTCATGTTGTCCCCTGCGTCCTTGCTAATTAATCGGTGCAAACCACGACAGACGTCCACTGCCAAGCTGCCGTTGCTCCACCAGAAACAGACTGCTCTTTCTCAAATGCACGGCTCTCCATTCTCCAGTTCGCAATCACCGCATAACTGGAGGAGCAGCAGAGCAGGTGGCTACGGCAAAAGTTTCGAATCATTTCTATCATTACCATGCGTTATTGACAGTGGTACTAGAGGTTCAACTGCTCTTTGCAAGTTGATTTCATAGGAGACTGTTGAACTGACAGGAAGAGGTTTCTCCTTCCGTTTTCTTTAAGGCTTCGAGGTGTAACACTTCTGAAATTAAATGTAACTGGGTTTTCTCTTTTGGTCCTAGTCAATTGTCAGGATGAGCATTACTGCAAAGGGCATTTGATTCTAAAGCATTATGTCAGGGTGAAAATACTAAATAAATTAATTTTTCTCTCTTCACAACATGTGGGCAGGGTGGGTTCTTCCTTGGCCCAGGTATGTGGTAGAATGAAACAGCATTTTTACACAAGATAACTTTTATTGAAAGTTTTGTACAACGGTTTTCTTACTGGATTGTACTGGCTCGGATAGCGGCAGCTCTGTCGTTTGCGAAGCCTTCTGCTGCTGCAGCGGCGGCGTCTGATTACGCGTGGCGGTGTGTATCTCCTGTCGCCGTCTCGCCCAGTTGACTGGAGACGAGCATCGTGCTGTGCCCCGTGTAATTATTGAGACCGAAGTCGTGCATCGGATGGTGATACCTTGGATGTGGCGTCCCAGTGTTTCTCTTCTCTTAAGTGGCCGCGTGAGTCAGTGTTGTGCGTCGGCCAGCGGAGCGGCGCGGCGGGGGAAGGCCAGTGTCCCAAACTCGAACAACGGACTCCCGTTTGCCAGTCTTCGGCTGTCAGACCTTCATCCCAGCTCACAGGTGACTGCTGATGTGAGGCCGTCTCCTTCCCGTCCTCACGAGTCACCAGGGTACATAAAAATCAGTCTTCAAATACCTTTTAACTTCTGTCTTCTGGCGCCGAGGCTGCTGCTTGCTATTCCATTACTGCGTCTGTGTATGATGTAGTCTCATCTTGCATGACGATCTTCAGCACCTAAACTGACTGAAAATTACTGCTACTCTTGTCGGGCCCACTGCGTCTTGCGTGTTTATTCACTTCAGTTCACTGGAGGTGAACGACTTCACGGTCATTGCCTCTTCTGTCACGTTAAAAAGCTTCTCGAAGAATCTTCTTAATGTCGGTCATTGGCGTTTGCAATGTAGGCGAGGGCCTTTGATCACATGTGACAATTGAGAAACACGTGAGCCGGTCGGGCGATGTCCTGATGGCTGAATCGACAGCTTCCGCTTATGTGGGGAGAGCGATGGCTTCTCCTGAACGTGCTATGCCGGCCGTTGCCACTGCTGCTTTTCCGCTGTTTCCCAGTGTGTAATTCTTCTAAACTGAACTAAGTTTTTCATTTATTTTCTAATTTCTTTACCTATCTTAAGTACCACTCGACAGAGGGCTCTTTGGACGCCCCTGTATAGTCTGAAACATCGTGAATAATCACGCCAACTACACTCGAGCTTTGTCTGCTGATGGTGGCCGAGACTATACAAGGGCGCTTTGCTCAGGCTGACACAGGCACTCGCTCGCCACAGAACACCGTCGTCTTCGGTTGGGGCTGGTCACGTGCTGCCTGTAGCCGGCCGGTCGGGTTTCGGAGCGCCTGCGAAGCCCAATAGTTGCCTAGTCCGCAGACAATGGCTGTGGCGCACGTAAAGGACAAAGGCTGCCGCCGCCACGTTAATGTTGTCGTTGGCACCCGGCTGTGCGCGCCGTGTTGGCAGAAGGCGGCAGGACGGGTCGCGGGCAAACACGGGCCGCCCCGCTCGCCGCTGGCCGGTCCACCGCTGCGCGAGCCGCCGCCCCGCCCACTGATTCATTATTCACTCGGTGCGCGCCCGCGGCTGTTTGTTCTGAGCGCACCCCGTATGACCGCTGCCACCTGAAACGGTGCACAGCAAAGCCGCCGAATTTTTATCTAGCGGACAGGGGAGAACCCTGTTGTTAAATCGTGTATTTTATATCTGAGGTTTGTTTGTCTCCGGGGTTTGCTCTGCACCCAGCGTTAATCTACACGCTGAGTCCAATACCTGCGTACCTTTAAGAAACACTACACTCCCATCATCAAGAACACACCCGTTTTCCCCACAGAAAGAACACATACGGAGTCATACACATTGTCGTCACCTGTAACAGTCCATAAACAATGAGAAACATAATACAGGCGTCAGACATTACTGACTGGGAGACCACTAAGGTCATCGTTCCATCTCTTGGAAAAGATGTCAACTGCCTTATCTCGGATATATCACCTGCCTCTAGATGAGTGGGTGTTTGTGTTGTTCTCATCATTTCATCGTCATTCATGAATGTGGCGAGTTTGGACTGAGCAAAAGTTGGGAATTTGTACGGGCGCTGATAACAGTGCAGTTGAGCGCCCCCCAAACCAAACATCATCATCATCATCATTACCTCTGCCGGCCGCAGTGGCTAAGCGGCTCTAGGCGCTTCAGTCCGGAACCGCGCTGCTGCTACGGTCGCAGATTCGAATCCTGCCTCGGGCATGGATGTGTGTGATGTCCTTAGGTTAGTTAGGTTCAAGTAGTTCTACGTTTTAGGGGACTAATGACCTCAGATGTTAAGTCCCATAGTGCTCAGAGCCATTTGAACCATCATTACCTCTAATATAAGTCATATCACCAAAGGTGTGGTAAGCTACATCGAGTGATCCCTTGCCTTTATGGCAGTGTTGGGGACAGGGACAGGGGACTGCACTGAGTTCCCTGATCACCAGACTTTGCACCAGTGTGCTGAATTAAATTTCAAACGCCTCCGCAATGTCTCCTGCCGAGAGGGCGTGTGACGCGGTTGACAGTGATTGGTCCGTCAGATGGGGACGTTTTGCTCGATGGACCATTTTACTATTCGGGAAGGGTATGATATATGCAGCACCGGGTGTACCATCTCTCTTCTCTCATCATTATCATCATACAACAGAAACTACAAGCACATGCATTACATTCACTTACAGCTATCAGATTTACTCAAAAACACAACCCTGATACTTCACGAAGGAAAGGTGCCATTAAGTACGAACGACGGAAAAACGATTCCAATTAGGCAGCTGAAACTGTACTTACTCGTCTCCCTCCCAACAATGCCCCACGATTTCAATTTTTTTATTAAAGTAGAAGCATGCATTTTCGCGCACATTGACGCGTCTCAGTCTAGAATGGAGAGATTTCATGACCCACTGAAATTGATGATATCACCGCCGTTGTTCGACACTAGCGTACGAAACGACTCACAGACGCCACGTGGAAGCTCTAGCAATGTCGAGGTAAGTAAAGCTGGTCACTGCACTGGGGCCACCATGGCTCCACATCCACCGGCAGCTGTGCCCGAGCGGTTCTAGGCGCTTCAGTCCGGAACCGCGCTGCTGCTACGATCGCAGGTTAGAATCCTGCCTCGAGAATGGATGTGTGTGACGTCCTTAGGTTAGATAGGTTTAAGTAGTTCTACGTTCTAGGGGACTGATGACCTCAGATGTTAAGTTCCATAGTTCTCGGGTCCATTTGAACTATTTTGCACCACATCCTTGCCAGTATCTTCCACAACATCACTGATTCTCTTCCTGTACATTCCCAGATGTCCGCGCTGCAAAATGCAGTTATTCAGGCTTTTGACAGGTGGTCGCATTAATGAGACTTCCAATATATCTCTTAAGCGTACCTCTTCAGAGAAGATAGGCGACAAGTGCGAGGCAATTTTGTCTCTTTTTTGAATTGTGGTTGAGAATGAGAGGGGAAGGAATAGAATGAAACGAAGTGCCGGCATAAAGCCTGGTCCTTTGGATTAGCAAAATAAAGGGCGCCAAACTTCACCAAACGACGTATCACTACAGTAACATGCCTCTAAATAGGGCAACAAAAATGTGTAATATTCAAACCGTTGGGGATTTTATTCTGTCGAGGTGGAGAAGACATTCAGACAATTTTACAGACGAAGCAGAACGATTGGTCAGGAGCAGCTATTAGTCGGAAACTTGATTTCATATTTATAGCGTACCATAGAAACTGTGAGGTTTGCTGGCCCAAGCGAAGTCTGCAGGAGTGGGAAACATCAGATTTCAATGAACCCAGCCGTTGAGGACGAGGCTATGACCAAATCAAAGCAAGTGATTAAATAAAAATGACAGAAGACAGTAGAGGAAGGATTTAGTGGTGTTCTCACATGGTGAAGTTACCAGAAACTGTATTGAGTATTGGCAGAATAACTGTAAGTTTGATTTCAGATCATCTTCTTATTCTAGGATGTTTCCCAGTGGTGGTCTTGCAGATAATATGAATGTTCGAATTGTTCGAGGGTCACTTCCCACAGTCTCACTCCTAAGCCTGTTGTTCTGATATCGACAACCATGTTTCAACTCCTCATACATTGTAGAGAGATCAGCAATTTAATCCTGGATATTGACGCAAAATATAATGATCTGGAACTTCAGTATTCCGCACTACTGCCTTCCAGTCAAATAATGACGTTGGAAACTTTTTCCACCTTACCAATGCGAACTGACTAACCCTGAATCGATCGCCACCGCACGAACGAGCGTCAACAGCCTCGGCTACAGTGACGAGTAGCTAAACAACGATTCACCTTTAATAAGGCATTCACAAATGACTAATCTTTAAAATAATTGAAAAGGCACAATCGCTTCAATATCGTTTATCGTTTACAAGATGACCGGTTTCAGCACTCTGAAGGTGCCATCATCAGATCCGATAATGGCGCCGTCAGAGTGCTGAAACCGGTCATCTAGTAAACGATGTTGAAGCGATCGTGGCTTTTCAATTATTTTAAAATCATAGTGATTTGCCCACGACACACCATGTGTTCACTGCAAAATGACTAATCTTTACTGGCGGCCGCAAGAGTAACGGCGACCCCTGCAAATAAAAAGGATCACACTCTTCACTAGACGGCTTCAGGTCTTGCAACTGTATGTTTACGACTGAATGAAAAGTAAGAAAAAACCCGCTGCTGTCTTTATTACCATAATGACTTATTTATTTGCCTGATAAGTAATACATGCAAATTGTGACGCAGACCGATGCTAGACCCCCCTCGTTGCTCATCCGTCTGTTGCTGTGGCATTTTCTTAATCGCTGCAAGCAATATGAACAAACGAAAGATGTTCAAATGTGTGGGAAATCCTAAGGGACCAAACTGCTGAGGTCATCGGTCCCTAGACTTACACATTACTTAAACTCACTTAAACTAATTTATGCTAAGAGCAACACACACACCCATGCACGAGGGAGGACTCGAACCTCCGGTGGGAGTGGCCGCGCAATCCATAACATGGCGCCTCTAACCCAGCGGCCACTCCGCGCGGCCACGATACAGGCTGTATCGGGTAGGTTCTAGTAAGTAGTTTCCATGCCCCTGAGAGGATTCATGTAGCAAAGTGAACAACTGACCTGACCTGTTAAAAAAAAAAAAAAAAAAGTGTCTAGACCCCATCAGGTCTGACCAAAGTGACCAGAAGGTACAGTCTGCACTATTTGTTATTTTTTTCTTTAGCGTACTTTTCCTAGTCGATATAGGGCTAGTAATATCGCTAGTACTGAAAATCTACGTATTTTCGACTAGAGGGCAGTAGAAACCAAATATTTCTACTTCTATCTGTACCTCATGATCTTGCACGTAGCTCGTAGTATGATTCTGTGCAACTTCTCAGTTTAAACTTATTTTTAAGAACATTCCATTCTTTGAAGGAGAGGGGTGGAGGTATGAGAGAGTTTCTTTGTGTCAGAAATGATATTCATTTCACAATTGTCTTCGCAATCGTGATCTCTTTTGTTAAAATAATTAAACAAATATCGCCTGGATCATTGATGGCTACCGGCTTCAACCTGTGTTTCGCTGCAAACTACGACTGGTAACTCTGCTCTACTGTTGACAAACTTCACTTCGCTGCAGCAGACCTTAAGATGATCTATAACGCAGACTGATACTGGTAGTCGGTAATAAAAAGTTCTCATCCAGACTATGTTTTGTTATTATAAGGTTCTTTTTTTAAGGATTTCCTTACTTCTGAGAGCGACCTAGGAGACGCAGAGAGTGGCACACATTGGACTTCCAGTATGTTGAAAACCCTTCCTGATTTAGTCCCATGATTGCCCTGAATCTCTTACGGCAAATATCAGTTTGTTTCAAAGCGCGGGACAGAATTCCTTCCCTTGCCCTCATCCGAACTTGCTCTGCGTCTCCTCTTCACCGACTCAACTATGAACAGTGACCCTGTGTAGTGCCTACATACTATAGTGAATGCTGAAGATTGTTATACAGCGTGTGACTGATGTTAAACCAGCGCGACGTACCAAAGGGGCAGCTTAATTTAACGTTGTGCATGTGTGGAAACCTTGTACAATGACCATACCCTTGGACACCACAGATGTGACGTCAAGTTTTACTAACGCAAAGATGATTAAAATTCTTGCCACTTAAGGCAGTACAAGTTTGATGTAGTGCTTTCATTATGGAAGTACCGTTGGAAAAGCAATTCTTCACAAGAGTATTTCACCTCGCTGACCATTGCGTGAAAGACATATGTTTTGTTGCTGTCATGTCCTGCGTGCTGTTCACATGATCACTGTACGGATCTCAGGTAGAGCAACCGGGCTGGGGGTATGTAAAGTTAATTTGAATCGGACGGTAGCAATGTAACGACGGAAGTGATGGTATTACTGCGCACCAAGAATAAAGAAAATTAACAATTGGTAAACCGCCCACTGTGACCGAGCGTCGCTAGGTTCTTCAGTCCGGAACCGCGCTGCCGCTACGGTAGCAGGTTCGAATCCTGCCTCGGGCATGGATGTGTGCGATGTCCTTAGGTTAGTTAGGTTTATGTAGTTCTAAGTCTAGGGGACAGATGACCTGAGATGTTAAGTCCAATGGTGCTTAGAGCCATTTTGAACATTTGGGAAAGTGTGCAAGAAAGACGTGAGAATTAAGTAAAATAATGAAACAAGTACATAAGTTATTTCAATGTTTGATGAAGTATCTAACATGACTGACCAAGGTTGTGCAATTAACACTAAGTTTGTGTGTTAAGAGTTGGCCACGAGAAACACCGTCAGCAACAATAATTCACAAATAAAGAAAACGATTAGTTTTGAACATCTTTTTAATGCAGTCATCTTCCCACAGAAATTACCGCAACGAAAATTACAGTGACGTCACTATGAAAGAAGTGACGCAGTCGTCCAGGACTTGTTGCCATATTTCAGTCAAACCACAGAATATTAATTTCGTGCTCTGGGAACCATCACTTCAACTCTAGAACACAGGATGAAGTCACATTTAACATAAAGGCTACTGGATTCAGTGCTCGAGATCAGTTACTGTATGCCACCATTCTTTCACTAACATTTAGATTAGATCATACAAAAATAAAACCGTTACGCCAATAAAAAGTAAAAATTGCATGTAGGACATGTAGGTCCTTCAGAACGAGATATAATGAACACCTCAGAGCACTGAAAAGCAATAGCACACACTCAACATTTGCAGACCACCTGGTAGCACACAACCACCACCCAACAAAAATTGAAACTGACCTTCACATCCTAAAAACTAGCAGCAGCCTATACCAAAATTAACTATAGAAGAAAACTACCACATCCAAAAATCAATAGCCCAAGGAAAGAAAGTACTCAATGAATACACATCACTGTGCAACAAAACCCTCTTCGCCACAATAGAAGAACTATAAGTAACCCCCCCCCGCCCCCCCCCACACACACAAAAACCCTCTCAATTTCTCTCTCTCTCTCTCTCTCTCTCGCTCTTTCTTTCTTTCTTTCTTTCCGTCTCTCTCTCTCTCTCTCTCTGCCACAGTACTCAATACACACATCACACACACGTAAACCCACACAAACCACACAACACTAACGCCAAATATAATTCAAACTCGCGCGCCTCACCCAGCAGAACACGCTACGAAACAAATGAACGCCACACAGCCACAACAACACGTAATGGCAGCGAAAACTCCGCCTATGTTTCGAGTAATCGGAAAAAGTGAATTGCCACGCGAACACAGGCAAAGAAATAAGCCTATTTACTTCGCCAACAACACAGGAGAACGCACTACAACTTCAAAACTGTAAGTTACAGAAAGAAAACGTAATACAGTCTTATTTCCGTTCGTAAATGCATAACAAACAGAAAATATATTACGTTTTGCTGTTCGCTGATTGCACGTTGTATATTGTGTAGCAGAACAACTACCAAAATAAATGGACAACAACAACATGTAAGGTATGTTACTTATGCTTACACCCACTTTTCGCCAATTAAGTTATAAATGCAACTTTTACATAATGTTGTAAACAACACAAATGTTAATATGTTAACAACAAATTTACAGTTAAAAATAAAAAATAGAACCCACTGACGATAGCACAAAAGTGCTGAAACATATATGGGTGAAACTTAGCAAGCACGGAGACAACAAGAAGAACTGCACCACAAGATATTTAAACTAATTAAAGTTTCCAATCTGCTTACAAGGAGACATTATCAAGAACACCCATATTCTTTTCCAATCCAATTACTTTATTCCTACTTCTCCAGTTCCAAACCAAGCTTAATTCAACTCCATTCCATATTACAAGGTATATTAATTTCTTTTCGTTTGTTGTCCTTTTCCTGAATCGACATTCTACCTCTAACTAAAGATTCATATTGATGGCACAGTATGATTTCTTACTTAATCATATATCGAGTCACAGACCACAATTGTTTGTCATCTAGGTTATTAATTTCTGTCAACGATCACCATCTTCAGAACTCAGTGGATGCAGTATACCACATATATTGTGTAGTTACATACAGTAAACAACAGGTATAGGTGCAGATGTTATTATATGGGGCACCTTGATATGGATACACATCGCTATGTCGGTTGTTTCTTCTCTGCGTCAAATAGCCTTCTTGCAAACAAATAAGATAATTTACTACTTGATGTTTTCTGCACAGTCGTAAATGTTCCGCAAAGTGGGTTATGCCTGCAGTATAGACTAATCGTTGTGTGTCCATGCGTCCACCCTTCAACACCTGACATGTTGCAGCGGAGAACAAGCATTAATGGATTGATCTTGCACTATACACTTGGAAATAGTAATGAACCTAAAAATATACTACTCCTGATAGCTATAATTATTTGTCTGCAAATGAAGTTAATTCAGAAGTAATTCTGTTAAATACACTGTCCAATACAAATCACTCCACCTGTGCCCATTACACCCCGTATATAGACGAAATAATCCTAACGATTAGCCATACAAACAAAGGTATAAAGTTGCAGTTTAAATACCATGAAACTGTAACTATGACGAAGCTTGTATGGCTAATTATTACGACTGCATTATATACATGTATATATATAAAAGACACGATATGTGTACTATACTGCGTCTACTCTGGTGTGAAGATGGTCATTGTTGACCGAGAGTAGTGGCTGGACTGATGAACATATGTGGCCTGTGACTAAATTTATTATTTCGTGAATCACTAGATTACATTTTTATTACCATGCCAAAAAATCTTAAGAGTATGAATTTGCCTACCAGAACGTCAAGTAGCCTCTAGCCTCGGCGAGGTGGCTCAGTGGCTAGCACACTGGACTCGCATTCCGGAGGACGACGGTTCAATCCCGCGTCCGGCCATCCTGATTTAGGTTTTCTGTGAATTTCCTAAATCCCTCCAGGCAAATGCAGGGATGGTTCCTTTGAAAGGGCACGGCTGGCTTCCTTCCCAATCCTTCGCTAATTCGATGAGACCGATGACCTCGCAATTTGGTCTCTTCCTCCAAACAACCCAACCCAACCTCGGTTGGAGGCCAGTGGCATTTATCCTCTTTACTCATACGAAAAGACCAAGTGGTCAGCTGCCGACCAATCTCAATCATTTACCATGTGCTGACTTCTGACCCACATTGTTCTGCGATAGCAACCTATCACACACATTGTTGCGCATCATTGCCCACTGATTACGTAGTTTTCGACGTACACAACCGACACAAGCCATGTCTCATGTCAAACTGCCAAGACAACTCATCAGAGGGCCCATAGCGTCCAACAAATCCAGTTATTGTAGCATGTCAGCCCATACAAAGCATCGCGACATCAAAGAGCTTTTATGAATTTTATAACACTTATTTTAATTAACTGATGTTTGGAGTCACTGTCCGTTTTCAATTCTTAGTTATTCAGATGTATTGCTCACTTCCAGGACTAGAAGTCTTCATTGAACAAACAGTTGACTTTCGTGTCCTCAGTCATTCTAGCTTGTATACCTGAATGAAACCTTTGCGGTTTACAAGCGACGTCACTTAGAATAAAACATTCGAGCTTTCAACGAGTGTCTCCGCTATCGTCATCAGATGTAAAAACCACTGCCTGCCGGGATGGCACGGCATTCCGCTTAAAAAGGGGGCACCTGCACCCTCTGGAACAACGCAGAGAGGACCGAAGTTAGGCAGGCGGGGAATGGTGAGTTTGGCAGTTCATAACAGGTCTGGCCTGCTGCTATGATGGTGCACTGGGCTGGCGCTCTCGCCTCCCTATTAGCGTCAAACATCCAACTTGGTTCATTTTACTCGAGATTCAGATCCTGTTCTAACGCCCCAATAAGTGTTTACCCTTGGTCTATGTTAGAACTTTTGTGGATTATCCTTATCTCGGTCCCCTCCTTAATAATCGAAACCCGATATGATGAAAGTCAAGACTCTCCTCGTTTCAGGTTGAATTTCTGTTCGCCTTGCAGGCAATGTTCAGCTATGGCAGACTTCTCAACTTCCCTTTGTTTAATATGCCCAGTCGTTAGTACACTGATGCATGTATGATCAAAGGGACACTGTAACGTAATTCGTGGTAATACAGGCACTGCAATACTGTGTTTATCCACTGATACCGGGGAAGCGACTTTCAAGCAAAATGTCTCCCCAGTACGGAAATACAAATACTAGATGTACTTGTACAGGTTGTAGCAAATGGTTAACAACATATGCAAGTTTTGGTCAGGCCATGAGTCTTTCTCGGAAAGTCTATTGTTTAGGCAACCACTCGCAAGAAACGGAAAATTCGTCTCCGATTCCTGGTCCGGCACAGATAGTCATTGTAGTCATTCGATTATGGTAATCCATATCTGCAACTGCGAATACATTTCATGTATTTCATAACGGCTATAATTGCCGTATTGCATATCCGAAGTTACGTGGCATGGTATTTCGGAATAATATAGGCACTGCAATTTCGTTTTGTTTGAATGATGCTTATTTGGAAGGATGGCCCTTCCACTAACCAAGCACGTTACTCACTGACCGTTTCAGCGGGGAAATCTGTTGAAATGACGCGGTTTGCAAAGCAAGAAGATCTTATTCAGGTTATATGAATATGAAGATGAATTTGAAAACATGTCCGAAACAACAGATACCATTGATGATCTTGCCGCTCTCGAAGAATGAAATTACAGTTAAGTGCAGACCATTAGCTGCTTACAGGCATTGAAAACTATCAACGTGGAAAGTTGAAAATGTGTATCCCAACCGGGACTCGAAGCCGGGATCTACTGCTTACATAGCAGACGCTCTATCCGAGTGAGCCATTAGGGATACAGTCAACAGTGCAACTGCAGGGACTTATCTCTAGCATGCTCCCCGTGAGACCCACCTTTCCAACTTACTGTCCACACGCTACATTTGTACTAGCCCTGCCCACTATACTCATTACTCACGACAGGAAATCTACTGACTCCCGTAATAGTTTGAGTAATGTGAGTGCATCCGCAATGAAGATCATTCGCCGGTAAGCCGTATCTGTATAAAGATGGTATCTGTTCTTTCAGACGGGTCCGAATGCACAAATACCATTGCTGATCTCGCAGCTCACTAAGAATGAAATAACCATGAAATCCAGACCATTAGCCGCTTATAGTCGTTAATAAATATCAATTGTACCCGTTGATATTAATCGACGCCTGTAAGCACCTAAGGGTCTGGATTTCATTAAGATTTCATATTCAGGTTAGGTTTGATTTGACGATCAAGCCTGGTGTCCAGCTAAAAAGAAATTACTTAATACAAGGGTTGTCCAGAAAGTAAGTTCCGATCGGTCGCTAAATGAAAACCACTGCGAAAATCCGGTACAGCTTTGCTCAGATGTGTTAGGCAGCGTCTCTAGTATGTCTGTCGATCGTGTCGAGTCGCTCTTTTCAGTTTTGAGTGAATAGTGAGCACATAAAGAAGCGTAGGAAATAGCGTCTCCCTCCAAGAATGAAGGCCTGGTTAAAGATTTTGGCCGTGTCATGCATCCCACTTAACACAACTGTCGAGGAGCTCCTTCTTAATGCCAATTCTCGGCCGCACACTGCAGGGACAATGAAGAAGCTCCTGCAGCGTTTGCGATGAGAAGTGTTTGATCACCCACAGTACAGTCCGTAATTGGCCCCCCTTAGTCTCATCTCTGCTCACAAGAACCGCTGGCTATGAAGGCAAAATTTTTCCATAGACAACGAGATGCAGATTAGTGAAGATAATTAGGCGAAAGCACAGGACCCTGCTTTCAATGACGAGGATATTGGAAAGTTGATACAACACTACGACAACACTGAAAGTTGGAGCGGCGAGTATGTAGAGACGTACGTGGAAGGTGTACTTAACTCTTGCAAATAAAACGTTTCTGGTTTTCACTGTGGTTTCCATTTTGCGACCGATCGAAACTTACTTTCTGCACAACCCTCGTATCTCAATACAGTTTCAACATACTATATTTTTGCCACAGTATGGATTCGGGCGACGGTAAATACTTAGTTGCACGTGGCTGCTATTTTCGACACAGACAAGAAATCGAAATTTGGTAGGAACATTCCAGCTCTCAACGACTAGCACTTTTTGAGTCTCATTTTCCATAACCGATCTCTTTCAGTAAGTGAGTTTTGAGATTTTTTAACGTACTAGCTACTCGAAAAATGTAAATAACCATTATAATCCACAAAAGGGGGAAATTCTCCAATGGCAGCAGGTTGCACAGAACGTCGGATGAGTAACTATCGAACATTTATCCTCGGAGAATCGTTAGCACGCAATCAGATATCCATAAAATTTGTTTTGCAGTCATTCCTCTCGCCAGCTATAACTGTGTGTTGTGCAGTCGAAAAGACAAAACTATTGGCATGTCTTGATAAGTTCGGGTGCCATAGTTTGTGCAGAGCTCATACCAGTGATCATGCAACACGGATTGGAATGGGAACAGCACAACTTGTACTAGAGATTTAGCACTTAATTGTACCCTTATTATGGTAGATATTTTACTCAAAGACCTTTTCGATGTTCCGTAATTGCGTAAATTACCTAATATGTTTTATGTACATTACAGCACTTACTCTTGTCTCTTTGTAACACTGAGATGCTTCTTTTTGGAATACACAAAGAGTGCAGTTCTGTATAATTAGGTGCTACCTCCGTGGCAGCAGTGTTCGCCACGCTCGATAGGGTACTCTTCCTTTCTTTTTACATTGCATTGTATGATGTGCTACAAACCATGATAGGATTATAACCGATTAATGCCGAACATGATAACACACTGCATCTCAGATGGGTATATGGCTAAGAGTCATATCTAAGCATACGCAGAGCATGCGAGATAGCGCCATGGCAATCGTCTGGTATGATGATTACAGCGACTGTGAAGCGGTAGCTAGGTGCGGCATTCATCGCTGTCTTCAGAAGTGTATAAAGCGGTGGTGCAAGACAGTGGTAGGTGACCGATTTCGAGGGTCTTACTAAGGAAAAAGAGTCGACGCCTCAACATGAGAACGCGTTGGATGACATTTGTATGGAACGTTCTGTGAGCGTGGGATTGGGTGCTATTCTGTCATTCTGCGCAATGGATTAATCTGAGATGTACCCTTTACCCTGTGACTCCTGCAAGATGCAGTTTCCACCCCCACACTACTACAGAAGTCAGACAGACGCTCCTAACGTTCTAAGGAGAAATGCCTGAAAAACTTTCAGCAAGAAATATCTTCTGGAGTCGTCCGCTGTAAGGAAATGACACAAAACCTCACAAAATTTCTTACGTACTTGGTACTGGAGTAGTGCTAGTTAGTGTAAGAAAAACATGAAACTAACGAAAATTACTATTTATTTTGCAAAAATTCTGAGAAAATCACAATGGCACTTTTAATTATGAGCCGAACAAATTATATCCTCTTTCTTTGCGGAATGTGAAGTTACAAGGATAGGATTCGCTAATGAAATTTCTATACAAAGTTTAAGATTGTTATTGACTTGCAGAATGACTGAGAGCCGCGCCTACTCAACTTGAATAATTATCTGTCAGAATGTTGCTAGGTATGGTCGAGGCTGTCACGTCTGAAATGAAGTGTACTGTTGTGGAGTAAATATGGCGGCTCCCACACAATGTAGCGGAATTTGCTTTTAAGCCGGAACACGGGGTCTTTCCTCCTTTCCCTCAGGCAAACACTGTCTGCTCTACGGGCGGTCACCGGCCGACGTAGATGGGTTTGGGACTCGCATCCTGTCATGCGGTTTCCTCTCAAGTTAATTGCATGTCGTTTACATGAATTCATACAACATTGACTTTATCTTATCGAGATTGGGTTCGAATGGAGCATCTTGATGTGCGGAATATGATTGTGAGGGCGGAATATGTAAGCAATGAAGGTCAGGAGACCACGAAGTCTTACAATGTCTGTTTTTAAAGACAGTCCAAATCAAGAGTGAGCCTAATTTCACTGGATGTTCGCAAACCGCATGAGGGCGTTTATGGGACGTTGGTCTCAGAACGCAATGGTCTGCTAAAAACAGACGCTCTCTGAAGATCACAAACGTTATAATTCTGCGTTCGCTGAATTGAACATAGACTGTGACTGGCAACATTTCATCCGCTCAGATGTGTCAATATTTAGTTCAGTGTATGAGGGTCCAGTGATGGCTTACAGACAATGGGTAGCAAATTACGATCCGTACTATGTGGCGCAAGATTCGCATGTGGGCCGCATCGCAGTTGCGTGCTGGGGGGTGGACGTTATGGATACTTCATGGAATTGATGGTCATCTCGCGGCGGATAAGTATGTGTACATTGTAATTAAATAAATTTAAAATAAATTAGTAATACGATATTTCTAGATATTTAGTGTAACGGGAGACTGTATGTATCTTATTTAGTTACATCAGTTTCCCGTGAGAAACACCAAACCGTTTCACGTATAAATATGAACTTTGTAAATCTTGAAGCTCGGTGGAGTAAAAAATATTTCTCAAGTATGAATAGTAATAAATGCTATCACACTATATTTTTATAAATTAGTTTATGATAATTGTCGACTTTTATTCCTAAGAAGTCCACTCAAAACTCAGGCTTCCGTAATCTCGGTTTCTTTGAAATTAAGAAAATAAATAATCACCCTGTCACCTGTAGAAACACTGTCTGACACTTGTAATGCAACGTGCAAGAGATACAGATCCCATTTCGCAAATAAAAGTGACCCACTGATTTTACGTCAAGCCGACCGAAAGTATCTCACACATCAGCTTTAGTCATTACTATGCTGAAGGCCATGTTACTAATTACTTGAAAATGAAACAAGTTTCAGGATATCTAAATAGTGCACACGACCCTCAGTAAGTGCTTTGAAATGATAATTTCAACTTCAGCATGAATCAGGAATGAAGAATAAGAATACCAATGTCAACAGTAATCGAAAGAGGAATGAATGATTTTCCTTTTTTTTATTTACATATATGCTTACACGAAAGAGAGAATTTAAGCCTGTTAAGACGTATTCTACGTCATGTCTCTGGCCGGCCATGGCTTCTTGCTCTGCTACTTTACTCTTTCAGGCGTTTTTTCTCTTTTTAATTATAATTTCTTACTGTTAAGAAAGGAAAAATGAATAAAAATACGAAAAATGACTCAAATCTAGAAAAGAGGCATCACAACACCATGAAACATACTATGGTACCAAGTGTGCCATCTCGATGGAATGATCTGGTTCCAGATGGAGTGCTCAACAGCTCACACTGACACCGGCCCTACGTACACCTGACCGATTGTGGGACACAGTGCTGGCTACGTGGGAGAGTCTAGCAGACGATGAGACACATTTCCAGAAACTGAGTTCCACCGTTCGTCGTGGGGTAAACGAGATAAGTAATCCCAGTGGTGGGTGGGTGGATACAATACTATCCTCATCCCACTTATGAAACTTTCTTCATCACACATTACTCCACTTTACATTACAACATTTGATATAACTGTATGTTTTTTTTTTTTAACTTTAAGTTTTTGAACTGGAAATGTACGTGAAACGATTGTAGTTCAAATTTTAATTGGGTCAAATGGCTCTGAGCACTATGGGACTCAACTTCTGAGGTCATTAGTCCCCTAGAACTTAGAACTAGTTAAACCTAACTACCCTAAGGACATCACACACATCCATGCCCGAGGCAGGATTCGAACCTGCGACCGTAGTGGTCTCGCGGTCCAGACTGCAGCGCCTATAACCGCACGGCCACTTCGGCCGGCCAAATTTTAATTATTGAATTCGTGCTACTTAACGCTAAATAGATGTAAATTTGAAAAAAAAGGAGACAAGTCACTTTCTACAGAAATAGAAATAGTGCCCCAATATCCGACAGTCAGGGTAAACAAAAGGACCAGAACAGATAAACCCTAGATAATAATATTCTCTTCCTTACTGCCTCTCCAACATTTTCTGCGTATATCGTACAAATCAAGTGCACTGATGGCGTATAAAGCTATTTTTCAAGGTAAAGTTCTTCAGGGTCACAACTGTAGCACTCCGCGGACTGTGCGCCTTTCTCTGTGTTAGTCTGCAGAGAAACGACCACCCCAGAATATGCATTCACAGATTCATCTTAATATTGCTTATCTGAAGCATTGCACACAATTAAGTTTGTACCAGAATCCGAATGACTGGAAGATTATGTTTCCTTTGTTTTTATCGCTCTCTTTTTCTAGAACAAAACTTTCGCTTCCGTCTCCTTTGATTCCGCTACAGCTTTCTTCTCTTTCAATTGTTTCAAAATTTCCCTGCATGAAGATGATGTTAGCTACTTAACCGTTTAATAAAGTGCTGATATTCCGTAGAAACGCTGGTTCTTGATGTGGCTTACTAATTGTGGGAGCTAGCCGGATACCTCTAGGACTGCCGGCCGGAGTGGCCGAGCGGTTCTAGGCGCTACAGTCTGGAACCGCGCGATCGCTACGGTCGCAGGTTCGAATCCTGCCTCGGGCATGGATGTGTGTGATATCCTTAGATTTAAGTAGTTCTAAGTTCTAGGGGACTGATGACCACAGCAGTTAAGTCCCATAGTGCTCAGAGCCAGAGCCACCTCTAGGACTCACTCTTACTACGTAATTTGTATCTTGTATACAAACTCCTGGTACGCTGCGAAGTCATTGTCTCGTAGTATATGGCTCTAACATAAGTAGAGTTCCGTTTTCCACAGGCAGTTTACACCAACTTTTCAGTGTTTCTGCTCTCAAGCAGTCCGCTCCAAATAACCTGGCAATCAAAATTGTTTATTTGTCAAGGTTTCCATTCCTTAGGAATAATGCGTTTTAAACGATTCGACGACGTCCACGCAGCAGACTGCATTTTGTTCGTGGAATGGCATGAAAAACCGATGATGCAGACAAGATCATTCTCTCGCTTTATCTATTACACATTTTTGATACGATGACCTTCATGTATTAACAAAACATGGTCATCACCAGTTCCCAAAATTGTCAAAGCACTTACTAAAAATATGAGTCTCAAGCCAGCTACTAAGGTGGCTAGCTGAAGCTACCCTTATATGAGGTAGTATGTGCTAATGTGAATTACAACCGCGTTTTAGTATACTCATGGTATCGATTAATCGCATACTGAGAATAAGCCATCATCTTTTAGAAGCGTAGCCTCCTAGTCATGCTGCCCAGTTTGGAGGAAAATTCATTGAAGCTAGCGAAAAAGTGTAAAGATATAATCGTATGAATACAGGTGCAACATCTACTCTACTTTAGATATCAAAGAACTACAAGAAAATACACTCAAAATACATGAATTTCAATAATTTTAAAATTTTCCAGCTCCGTAATATACGCCTCAGGTCCTGTTAGAACCAAGTTCTGATACTTCCCTTTAGAGCCGAACACGTACTTTAGTCAGACTCTAGCTGCCCCACATTATCGAAATGTGCTAAAGAGAACATAAATATGAGGTTTCCTCAAATGAAATTCCAATTGTAGTAAGGCAAAGTGTGTAGCATTCCAACATGTGGCGTCTGTGTTCTATTTTCCTTGAAAATTAGGGAGACACGAGCCACAATTTTCGCCCAAAGAAAAGGAAAAGAAACAGTTTTCGACGCCGGAAGTTCGTGCAATTTCGTAATAACTTATCTCTTTTGTATCATTATACACGTTCATCGGTATGTTAATAAATATTGCTAGGCTGAATTTAAATATCTTATTCAGACCGATAGTGCTCATTCGTTGAACTTATTTTTTCCTAGTATATTTGTAATTTTGCTTCGACACCAAATTTATGAGCTCATAGTTAAACACTTATTTCCTCTTACTCATTTTCGTCTTAGTAATTTTTTTCTGTTCTTTCTGCTTTACTGTTCTATCGGCTATTTCTGCGAGTAGTTTTATGCATACGGATGAAACTCTCTCCTCAGAAACTTAATTGTATGTGATTGCTTCTCAAACTGAGAGTGATAGTAAATTTTAGTGTGACGGTATAAAACATCAAAAGGATTGCCCTTGAGATTGGCGCCTTCGTTTGACTGAGTGATCTGGAAAAATGCTTATCATTATTAATTTCATTTGTGCCAAAGAACTCAATAAGTATTGTATCAGATACTCTCTCCTGTATTGGAAATGCAGCCTTCGTAAAATATAAAATTTTACTAGAAGACTGATTGATCTAACATCACTTGCTCCTCAAAATAATAAGGTTTAATCTTATAAAACGGAAGTTTTATACTTAAGGTAAGTAGATTAAATTTGGTTCAAGATTTTGTGAGTTCGCGATACAGTTTTTGTTAGCTCATATTACAAGGGTTCTTTTAAAGACTGCAAATAATATCGGAAAAGGTTGTACTTATCAAGTCAAAAGAAGCTACCACGGGAAGGCCGTTGCCATCTGCCACGACGGGGACATAACTATTATTGCCCAAAAGGTGGAACCGAACTCTGATTCAACGAATGACGACCACATAGTTTGACGAGATAGTTGCATAGCGACATTACCACTTCCTTCGACAACGAATGACGACCATATACTTTGACCATGAGTTGGATGCACAGTGACACAACCACTTCCATCGGACCGGGTCTAGCGTTGCCCATCAAATCACTACATATTTGGAGAGCGCTACCTACTTCCTGCACCCCCGCGTAAAATGTTTAATTCATAATAATTTATAATAAAATAAATTTAATTCATAATAATTTCCAATGTCCTTGCTGGTAAAACAAGCTATGGCCCAATATGGCCATTGAAGGGTGAAGATGCTGCGACGAAGTGGTGTACACACACCGAGAATGCCTGATGCAGGAATTAGCCATTTACAGTGCGAATAACTTTGTTTTATCGACTATATATTCACATTCGAGAAGACTTTGCGGCTGCTCAGAATATGACAGACTGAAGGAAATCCCTCTGCGAAATATATTTGCGCACTATGATCTGTTATTTAGATTTTTAATTAGAAAAATACTTCGAATCTGAACCATGTATCGGCTTCCATCGACAGAGGCCTTCCCCGCATAGTACGTTTGACACTGGAATTTAAAAATGATTTTAAGTGCTCCGGTAGAGGCAACGCTTTGTTCCACCTGCTTTACGTAAGAACGCTGTGTATGTAGGCACGCTGCAGTGTTTGTTCCTCAACTAGGGAGTTTTAGTACCTGTGTCTCCATTGGCCTGTGTACACGGCTGCACACCGAGCCCTGCGTTTACCCATGCCCTTCAGACTAGCACCGTGGCAGGAGATGCACTCGGTACACTAAAACAGGGGAGGTCGTAGCCCGCACATGCTATTACCTGAAAGATCAGCCTAATGGCAGACTGATGCCAGCATTGCCTACGACACTACCAGTTGTCTTTGTTCACTGTGCCACGAGAGGAGCTACGAAGTAATTTTAACGTGACGATAAAACTTTTAAAACAGGACGCATTGAGTACTCTTGCCTACCACAGTGGAGTTACTTGTATCTTGCTGAACAATGTTGGTGCAACAGTAGCCTCAGCTAACTTTCATCATGTACCTAGCCGAACGTCGTTTACCTTCCACTGTCTTTGTGGTGCTGGTTGGCTGTGTTTTCACTTTTAATGCATATAATTCTCCAGCCAAAATATTGAAGTTAGATTTTTATGCGTTTAAATATAACTTGATTGTGGATATTACGTGTACAAGTTATTATAGCCCGGTATCCTGTTACACACTGATAAAGCCACAGGATAGCGATGTGTACATATACAGATTGCGGTAGTACCGCGTACACAAGGTATAAAAGGCTCAAATGGTTCAAATGACTCTGAGCACTATGCGACTTAACTTCTGAGGTCATCAGTCGCCTAGAACTTAGAACTAATTAAACCTAACTAACCTAAGGACATCACACACATCCATGCCCGAGGCAGGATTCGAACCTGCGACCGTAGCGGTCACGCGGTTCCAGACTGAAGCGCCTTTAACCGCACGGCCACACCGGCCGGCAGGTATAAAAGGGCAGTGCATTGGCGGAGCTGTCATTTGTACTTGGGAGGTTCATGTGAAAATGCTTCCGACTTGATTGTGGTCACACAATGTAAATTAAGATTTTGACCGCGGCATTGTAGATGGTACTAGACGTATGGACATATGATGTAGGAAATCTTTGGAGAATTCAGTATTCTGGCATCCACAGTGTCAAGAGCGTGCCGAGGGGCGTGCCGAGGCGTCACCTCTCACCGTGGACAACACAGTGGCCAATGGCCTTCGCTTAACGACCCAGAGCAGCACGTTTGCGTAAAGTTGTCAGTGGTAGCAAACAAGCAACACTGCGTGAAGTAGCCGCAGTAGTCAGTGTGGGACACATGACGAACATATCCATTTGGACAATACGGGAAAATCTGGCGTTAATGGCAGAAAACGACCGACACGAGTGTGTTGGCTAACAGCATGACATCACCGCAGCGCCTCTCCTGCGCTCGTGACCTTATCGATTGGCCCTAGACGATTGAAAAACCGTAGCCTGGTCAGATGAGTGCCGATTTCAGTTAGTAAGAGCTAATGGTAGGGTCCGAGTGTGGCGCTGACCCCACGAAGCCGTGGTCACAAGTTGTCAACAAGGACTGTGCAAGCTGCTGGTGGCTCCATAAAGGTGTGGGCTATGTTTACGTGGAATGGACTGGGTTCTCCGATCCAACGGAACATATCACTGACTGGAAACGGTTATGTTCAGCTGCCGAGGGAGACATTCATGGACTTCATGTTCCAAAACAGTGATGGAATTTTTATAGATAACAGTACTCCATTTCACTGGGCTACACCTGTTCGCTACAGGTTATTGGTGGACAATTCGAGCCAATGCTCTGGCCACCCATATTATCCCGACATGAATCCCATCGAACTTTTAAGGGACAGAATTGAGAGGTCAGTTCGTGCACAAAATCCTGCACCACCAACACTTTCGCCATTACGGACGTCTGCAAAGGCAGCATGGCTCAATATTTCTGCTATGGACTCCCTACGACTTGTTGGGTCCATTCGACGTCGAGTTGCTGCTCTACACGCGAGAAAGAAGGTCAGACACGGTATTAGGAGGTATACCAGGACTTTCCTTACCTCAGTGTAGTTACTGCCACTGGATTTAAGAAGAGTCTATATGTACGTCAATAATTTTTATCTTTAGTATTATCAGCCTGTTTATAAATTGGTACTTAAGACTCAGATTTATCAAACAAGCAACAGATGTTACTAAATAATTGTCTATTTTTATATTTGTATTGTGTAGGCTCTGTTTATTTTCATGCATTATTGGAGCTTTCAAATGTTTTATTTTCATTATCCCTGTAAAACTTATATAAATTACTTCAGCCTACAGGACATTGGGCATGTCAACACTTCAGCAAAGCCTTTGACATTATCAGTTTTGACGTTGTACTTGCCTGTCTTAGAAGCCGACATTTCTCACGAAGTGCAGTGCAATGGTTTCGCTCGTGCTTGATATCTCACCAGAAATGCGTCATTTCCGTCATCTTAAAGTGACAATCGAGGAAATTAGTTTCAGGCGCTCCACAGGAGTTGGTATTACATCCTATAGTCTTTTCATTGTAAAATGTTTCTTATGTGGCTAAGGCTGTTGAATATTTTAACAAAGGGCGTATTTGATCCATCACCTGTAAACATGTATATTTATTGCCTACCGGTTTCAGTTACAACAGAAATCTTCACAGGAGTAAAACTGCATACATCAATGAATTAAAAGAACATTTCTGTCAAATACAACACAACCCAATGTAGAACATATAGAAGTGTCATAAGAGTCTGTCTGAACGTAATTCACACAAACGTGACGTGCATTAGCTCAATTACAGTGGTACACACTTCGTGAGAACTTCGCACTTGTTTAGGGCTGCAGTTTGGAAGCAAGTTATCTAATAACGTGAAAAGCTAGTGTTTCACTGCTCATTTATTTCTCATTACCGGTCACTACATACGCTAAAGGCACTACGTACACATTATTGCACAACTCGCTGACAAAGCCAGCGTTGCCCGGGTATTCATTTTGTCAATATTCTGTTAGAAACTAAAATAAAAAAAAGGAACTGTGTTCGTAGCGTAATATCGAAATAACGTCATTTCCATGCATTCGCTAAAATACCTTTTAAATCATGAAACTGTCCTACAAACAAATATACATAATATACAAATATATAAATGCAATATTCAATTAAGGAACACAGTATAGACAATTTCTGTGTAAAAGTTTGTTTACATAAGAAATGGATATAAACAGTATTTCTAGTTACACGCCCGTGCATCTCGGCGTAGCTGAACTACAACTTTTTGTAAACGTCTCCATGGTAACGCCTCTTCGTAGCTCTATACACCGCCTAATGTTTTCACTACAGCCGCTTGTGCTTCGCAATGGAAAGCAGTCAGAAGCGCTGCCAGGTGAGCGAGATTTCCGTGAGTTGACTCGACTGTAGAACTGCCGTAGCAGTAGAGGTTAAATATTTTATAAGTTCGTGCACGATTCGGCATTTTTTCATACATCTCAGATTTTATGATGTCTTATCTTTTGAACTATCAGTGGTACAATGAAGATAACATCTAACGGCGTATGTGGATACTGTCTGCGAATTTTGTTGCTAGTAGCAAAGAAGTAATAGATTTAAACGTCACGCACAGTACGGAATTTTTCACGCATCTCGGTGTTTATGATGTCATATATTCTGAATTATGAGAGGTACCGCGATATAATTTGGTAGGAATTATAAGAGTGGAAGAGCAAGAACGGAAGTGCTCAGATTAATAAGGGATGTAGTCTTTTGCCCCTACTACTCAAACTAAACGCGAAAAACCAATGATGAAATTAAAAGTAAGGGCCAAAACTGGAATAAAAATTCAGGGTGATAGAATACCAATGACAAGATTTGTTGATGACATTTCAATCTTTAGTGAAAGTGGAGAAGAATTACGGGATCTGCTGAATGCAATGTTCAATTTGATGAGTACATAATATGGATTGTTCTACTTAGGCACCAAAATATCGCATGACGGACGGAGCAAGGAGGGCATAAAAAGCAGATTAGCACTGCCAAAAACGGCATTCACGGCTAAGATAAGTCTGCTAGTACCAAAAATAGTCCTTAATCCGAGTAAAAAATTTCAGGGAATGTGCATTTGGAGCTCAAGAGTGTATGTTATTTAAACATGGACTGTGGGAAAACCAGAAAAAAGAAATGTTGAGATATAGTACTATAGAAGAATGTTGAATATTAGGTGGACTGATAAGGTAAAGAATGAAGAGGTAGCCTGGAGAATCGGTGAGGAAAAGAACATATGAAAAATACTGATAATAAGAAGGGACAAGAAGGTAAGACGTCTGGTAACATTGCGGAATAACTTCCATCGTAGTAGAGGGATCTGTAGAAGGTAGAAACTGTAAAGGGATATAGAGATTGGAATACATCCAGGAAATATTCGAGGATGTAGGTTGCAAGTGTTACTCTGAGGTTACGAGGCTGGTACAGAAAAGGAATTCGTGGCAGGCAGCATCAGACCAGCGAGACAAGCGACAAAAAAAAGTGGGAAGGGATGCATTTACTGTGAACACAGAGGTAGTAATAAATTTAAACGCCTTACATGATGCAGAAAGTTTTCACGCAACACATTGCTTATGACGCTATGTCTCATAAACTGTGATATGTACTTTGTTCTTACCACCACAGAGGTTGTTACCTAACAATAAGCAATAAGTGAACAAAGTTTGGTTGAAAGCGGTCCTGTGGTTCAGGAGGAGATGTGAAACACACACACACACATACGCACGCACTTTCATACATATGTAACTACAAACATTTTTGTAATGGCCGGCCGGAGTGGCCGTGCGGGTCTAGGCGCTACAGTCTGGAGCCGAGCGACCGCTACGGTCGCAGGTTCGAATCCTGCCTCGGGCATGGATGTGTGTTAGGTTTAATTAGTTCTAAGTTCTAGGCGACTGATGACCTAAGAAGTTAAGTCGCATAGTGCTCAGAGCCATTTGAACCATTTTTGTAATGTGTATTGTGTCGTGTCAGCATTGGAGCCGCCTATTTTCTCTCTCACTCCTTCTGTATGGTTGCAGCTGGTGGTCGGCACCGCCCAATGGCGCGATGAGGTGGTGTGGCGAGGGCGTGCGTTAGAAGGCGCGGTGAAGGTGGAGTATAGAGTGACACCCAGGAAGAGGTGGACAGTTAAGACGTGACAGTATGGATGTAACACTATATACTCCATTACCTGACGTGGGGAACATGGCGACGATATGTAGTGCAACGACCCATTTTCTTGCCTGAAAAATTGAGTCAGCATTCATCCATAGCAAACGACATGCTGAGCTCAGGAAGTGAATAATAAATTTGCATTATCCATCGTAGAGCTTTGGAATAAAGTTCCCCAGGAAAGTAGTGTAGTCATGAGATCAGACAAGGGCGACACCATAAAAGTACCAAAACTGGAGGAAGTCAAAGAACCTAAAATTTTGTAGAAGACAACAACATAATAAAGCTAACCAGTGAGCCAATGCGTAGATGCTAGAAAAATACACAGACACATCTAAAAATAAACCTCACACATATTCACAAAACAAAGGGATGTGGCTAAACCAAACGAACTCTTAAGGCACCTACACGGAGCTACAGCTCCACAAGAAGGACTTATTGACATACACACTTTAAATTACAAAACTACATCCACATACCACATAGCCAGGGAAATGAACATATACTTACAGAAACATTATGCTTACAGTAACAACAGAAGTATACACAACAAAGAAAAATTAAAGACAGCAACATATCCAAGACAGCTGTACTCACATCATTCGACATCACATACATGTACATGAATATCACCACCAATTTAACCCTCAGCCTCATCAAAGAACAATTAGAAGAACAGAAAGTGATTCCCAAACCCCACATGAAAGAAATAGCGGTCATTCTAAACTAATTGCAGAGCAAAGCTATTTCTCATGTAACAACTAGTTCTACTCGCAACAGGACGGACTTTCCATAGGGTCATCAGTTAGTGGATTCCTAGCTAAAACCTGCCTCAGTCACAATGGAAACAAAACATTTAAAACAGTAGTAAGCTCAAACTGTACGGGATAGTACACTGGTATAGCTATTTCCCTCCTACATGAAATAACCAGTCGCATCAAACAACTCCACAACGATATAAACACATTTCACCGAAAAATAAAATTCTCCACAGAAGCAGAAAATAACAAAGCATTACATTTCCTTGACCTTGAAATGCAGAGACACATCAATAAACATCAGCTCTCCAAAGCAGGGAATTCACCACCACCAGTGCAGCTGTACACAAATACTCTAATCATCCAAATGCCCCCAAACTAGCTAGTTTCCAACACATGCCGCCCTGGCTGAACAAAACACCACTCTCTGAAGACCACTACAAAAATAAATTAGAGATAATCAGACAAATACCTACACAGAATGGTTATGATACAAGTATTATAGAGAAACTGATTCACGAAATTAAAATAATAATGAAGGGGACACCCAGCACACAAAAACAAACATTTTACCAATTTACAACCACAGACACACTGAACATAAACAGACAGGGCATAAAAAAACAGAATACAAACACATAGAACAGACACAGACACAGACACACACGCACGCACACACACACACACACACACACACACACACACACACACACACACATACACATACACAACAAAGAACACACAAATCCTAAACTACTTACACACACACTCACACAACACAAATAAATAAATAAAATATTATAAAATACAAAAGTAGTAAATAAATAAAACTCACACCCATTCACCTATACACACTCTTTCGTACATGTTCACATATACATGTGCACAGTAAAGATAATGTGAAAACCAGAAAAAGTAAGTGGGACATATTGCAAACACACACACACACACACACACACACACACACACACACACACACACACAGTCTTTCGCACAATATTATCTAATGATAGGCATAACCACAAATTCCCAGTCGTAAAATTTCGAATGACTGTTCTACATTACGTTGTATTTGGTTGTGAATGACAAACTGTGGATGAAAACAATGCAGTAAGTATCAGAGTCCAGGAAACCCACAACATGTGGTAATAAGGCATATATACAAAAGTTAGACTGTAATTCATACAAGTAAATACTGTCTCAAAGCTCAAATTTACGTGTATACAAGTAGTAACGAGCATTATCCCTTATTTATAGAAATATAATAAAACACTCATTGATGATTTTGAACTTCAGTGAGAAATGTTTGTGAAATAAAAAGGACACTAAAAATTTTCGTTTCCTCAAGGCGGACCCTGTCTAGAAACAGATATTACACAGGGTTATTGTTACTGTTTTCTTGTGTTACATTTCTTACCAAACCCTAACGTGTGTGTAATGTACAGGATGTCAATGAAGTCCCACTGTCATCAAAATAATAACTTACAAATTATTAGGGATAGAGCATGGTGGTTTGTTGTAAAACTTTTAATAATTATCAGAGTTTCTTTCTGTTATGCCGTAATCTCTGCACCCCAATCCTCGTTCGTGGAACATCAATGCGGTATCCGAGTTCTGCCAACATTTTGGTCAGCATTGTAACATCAACATTTTGTATTACTTCACTAATTCGTGCATAATGGTTAGCAGTGACATTTACTGGTCCCATGTACACGCGATCCTTGACGTAACTTGACTAAAAGAAGTCGAACAGCGGGATATCGGGAGACGGTGGGGGGCCATTCGATAGGACCATCACGAACTCATTCATCTTTCAGGAAATAAGTCATGCAGCATTCTACTGTAGACAGGTCGGGGAGCGTTTAAATGAAGCCTAACTCCGTCAACAAGTGCTTCAGAAACAGGGGGGACGCCCACTTTCAGGAAGGTAGTTGACATTGCCTACAGTTTTTGGAACACCTCAATACGCTCGTTTTTCTCGGTAATGAATAGTGAGAAAGGTAATGAGACTGACAACACTGTGAGCGATCTGACAATACTATGTTGTTTCACTTGTGTACACTAGCGTGTTCATCTCTTCAGGATGGACAGATGAGCAAACAATTTAGTCCATTGCAACTTCCCCCCCCCCTCCCCCCTTAAATCAACAAACCCTATGGATCCTCAGCCCGAGTTTCAACTCTATACAGCCAACATGTGATTTTTGGAAGAACCATCAGAGTTGGGTTTCTGTTGTGTGTTATGAAAATGTAACAGCGGAATTTAGAGCAATGCTATGCCATCAAGTTTTGTGTTGAACTTGGGAAATCCACTAGTGTGAAAAGTTGAAACAGGTCTATGGGAACGTTTTTCGTCAGGAGCAAGAGTGTTTGGCTGGCACAAGAGTTTTTGGATGGAAGATCTTAAACTTCAAAATTCGACGAAAAATTAGAACGTGTAGGTGCTCTTGTGGGATCGGCAGTACGTTTAACAATAAGGATCATGGGTGACCTGCTGAGCACTTTCACCCAACATCAGATATTGACCGAACATTTTCCCACGCGGAAAATTTGTGCGAAAACGGTGCCGAAATCTTTACAACAGAGCAGAGGGACAGCCGAAGGAACGTGTGCATTGACATTTTGAGAGGACTGCCAATGACCACGAATGGTTCAGTCGTTTGATAACAAGTGATGAAGCCTGAGATTTTAGCACGTTCTTGAGACAGAGCATCAGAGTGAGAAGTGGCTCACTCACACATCTTCTCGACCGAAAAACTCTTGAAAGTCTTAAGCAGTGATCAAAACAAAGCTGATTTGTCTCGGAAGAAATGAAAGCTGATTTGTTTTCTTGACAGTACGGGTACAGTAAATAAAGAATTTGTTCCTCCTAGGACGAACTATTATCCAAGTGTCTTAAAAAGATGTCTTTAAATACTCAGGAAAAAGGATGCATCGAGTGAGACTGGACACTGTGCGCAAGTGGGTGCCGTATCATGACAACTGCCCGTGTCACACGGCCACTGACATAACGGAATTTTTTACCTCAAAAGTCATTCCTGTTGTTCCACAGCAACCCCTTTTACCTTTTACTGAAATTGCTAAATTTCTTAAAAGAATGTCGTTTCGGGACCTTGGAGAACATCCAAAACAATTTCATCGGCGTATTAGAGGCTCTATGATTTAAACCCTTCAGCGCAATTAAACACATCAGAGCTGCTACCGAGACTGGGAACAAAGACTCCACCTGGGTACAGCTATCTAAGGGAACTATTTAGAGAGGAAAAAAAGTACATAGATAAAAAGCAGGCTCGCTACTTTTCTCACACACCTCGTATATGTCCTACTCCATAACAATTATATACAAATCAGCGGAAGGTGTGTAACAATGTTTCAAAATAATAACTAGTGTACAAAACGACACAATTAGTTACTTACGACAATCTTGGAATGGATAAGATGGTGATTTGACACTATAAATACACGTCACCCCGTTTAATCGCTCGTAGTCTTCTATGTATCCATCTCATGGTCCGTAGTACTTCTCTGTGAGATATGAAAACACATCGCTACATGGTAGCGCTAGGGACGTACACTATGTGATCAAAAGTATCTAGACACCACCAGAAACATACGATTCTCACATTAGGTACATTGTGCTGCCACCTACTGCCAGGTACTCCATATCAGCGCCCTCAGTAGTCATCAGACTTCGTGAGATAGCAGAATGGGGCCCTCCACGGAAATCACGGGATTCTAACATGATCAGGTGATTGGTTATCATTTGTGTCATATCTCTGTACGCGAGATTTTCACACTACTAAACATCCCTTGGTCCACTGTTTCCGATGTGATAGTGAAATGGAAACGTGAAGTGACACGTACAGCACAAAAGCATACAGGCCGACCTCGTCTGTTGACTGACAGAGACCGGCGACAGTTGAAGAGGGTCGTAATGTGTAGTAGGCAGACATCTATCCAGACCATCACATAGGAATTCCAACCTGCATCAGGATCCCCTGCAAGTATTATAACAGTTAGGCGGGAGGTGAGAAAAGTTGGATTTCATCTTCAAGCGGCTGATCACAAGTCACACATAATGCTGGTAAGTGCCAAACGACACCTCACTTGGTGGAAGGAGCATAAACACTGGACGATTAAACCGTGGGAAAACATTGTGTGTAGTGACGAATCACGGTAAACGATGTGGCCATCCGATAGCAGAATGTGGGTTCAAATGGTTCAAATGTCTCTGAGCACTATGGGACTTAACTTCTAAGGTCATCAGTCCCCTAGAACTTAGAACTACTTAAACCTAACTAACCTAAGGACATCACGCACATCCATGCCCGAGGCAGGATTCGCACCTGCGACCGTAGCGGTCGCGCGGTTCTAGACTGTAGCGCCTAGAACCGCTCGACCACCCCGGCCGGCTAGCAGGGTGTGGGTATGGGGAATGTCCGGTGAACGTCATCTGCCAGCGTGTGTAGCGCCAACACTAAAATTCGGAGGCGATGCTGTTATGGTCTGGTCGTGTTTTTCATAGAGGGAGCTTGCACCCCTTCTTGTTTTGCATGGCACTATCACAAACAGGCCTACATTGATGTTTTAAGCACCTTCTTACTTCCCATTGTTGAAGAGCAATTCGGGGATTGCGATTGCATCTTTCAACACCATCGGCATCTGTTCATAATCCACGGCCTTTGTCGGAGTGGTTACACGACAATAACATCCCTGTAATGAACTGGCCTGCACAGAGTTCTGACCTGAATCCTATAGAACACTTCTGGTATGTTTTTGGAACGCCGACTTCGTGCTAGGCCTCACCAACAGACATCAATACGTCTCCTGACTGCATCACTCCATAAAAAATGGACAGCCATTCCTTAAGAAACCTTCCAGCACCTGACTGAATGTATGTCTGCGAGAGCAGTAGCTGTCATCTAGGCTAAGGGCTGTTCAACACCATATTGATTTCCAGCATTACCAATGGATGGCGCCACGAACTTGCAAGTCATTTTCATCCAGGTGTCCGGATACTTTTGTTCACGTAGTGTACGAGCTGTAGACGTCCTAACATTCAGATTACTTTATTGCGACATACGGACGTCATCAGCCACGAAAGGATTAAGCTACTACACATATACAATGAAGGATTTCACGACCGGATGGTACTGTTGTTGATAATTCTTCCGGGTAATATGGCCGTGGTCCATCGAATTCTTCTATTCCTAACGTTTCGTCCAATACTACGTTGGACATCCTCAGAGGTATGGCTGGTCCTGCTGAGTCCTGCCGACTGATGAGTCGGGCGTCGGAGAGCGGCCTAAATACCAAGGAAAGGGGCGTGGTCTAGCTTGCACATAGTAACAGAGAGAAAACTAGTCAAAGATAAAATGTAACTATCGATAATAGTCCGTCATAGATAAAAATCACTTATCGATTCTGTAACGCCACTGTCCCTATCTCACTTAATTTCAAGGCCTCTTCTTTTCTATTAAAATTACATTCATGTTTGTAAATTTCAATAGCCTCCCAATACAGTCATGGATAATAGTTCGTGGTAGCACTTAAAACTGTAGTTTCAGAAAACTTAACTACATGGTCACGTGACTGAAGTGCATGTTGCGCAACAGCCGATTTATCTATTTTTCCCAGTCGGCAAAGACTTTTATGCTCCTTTACCCTCGTATTCACACTTCTTTTCGTAGTACCAATATAGACCTTGCCAACGTAGTATTGCGCGAACGTTAGGAATAGAAGAATTCCATGGACCACGGCCATATAACCCGGAAGAATTATCAACAACACTACTACACATAATTTGTTGCGCTTGATATATGTTCAGAACACTCCGCGGCCCTAGTGTCTGCAGTTAGTGTACGTTCCGCCCCGCAGTGCTCCGAGTTGCGTGATGGGCGCGAGTTCCGCTGCGGTCCACCTGTTGCGACAGCCATCCATCACGGCGGCTACCTGCGCGGGAAGCAGGGAAGCGGCAGCAGCCAAGTTCCTGACGAGGGCCGTCACGGCCCGCCGGGCTCACCGCCAAGACGTTTCAATTAGCGGCGACAGCTCAGCTCAGGCCCGCCAGAGCGGCGCCCCGACTCCCTGACGGCGCACCCCGACCTCGCAAGTGCCCTGCACAGTGCCTACAGGTCGCTCAGGGAACACCAGCGAGTGGTCTTGAAACGACTGTGCAGTCTCTGAAGATCTTTATCGATGTTCTTGATACTTAACGCCCGCTCATGAAAACGTACACTATGGGTATTTTTAATATGGCGCATGACACTGGAAAAAAAGGATAGGAATGGCTAATATTTAACGTACCTGTATATTAACCCTGTTACTGAATCGTACCTGTTAAGCGAGTGACACGTAACGGAGTAGATTTCACCAACAAGAAACCGAGTTTTCGCCAATGATCGTCCGTTCCTAAAGTAATGTCCTTCTTTCCGCGTTTATTCAATTTTTTCGGCTTGCTGTTAATATTTCTGTAATTTAGAAAACAAATACCAATCGTGCCTTCTGCAGCGTGTCCTTCCTTACTGGCAGAATGACACTTTGGAAAAAAAATTACGTGTCACTAAAATGTATGCAGTGCAGTACAGTTTTCGTCAGAAAAGAGGCGTCCCAATTACGTAGGCACGATGCGCTTACTAGTTTAACACACATAAAAAAATCAAGTATTATTTCGTTAAGTTTCATTAGCTTTAGTATCTTAGTTGGGCCATCGAGGTTTTGATATCCTGTCGTCAAAAATGGTTCAAATGGCTCTGAGCACTATGGGACTTAACTTCTAAGATCATCAGTCCCCTAGAACTTAAACCTAACTAACCTAAGGACATTACACACATCCATGCCCGAGGCAGGTTTCGAACCTGCGACCGTAGCGGTCGCTCGGTTCCAGACTGTAGCGCCTAGAACCGCTCGGCCAACGCGGCCGGCTATCCTGTCGTCAGGCCCTGATGGCTATTGAACATTTGTCAATGTTTGAAAGCACTGACCGTGAAAATGTATTATACTGACTTCCATACACAAAGTGGAAAAAAGTATTAAATCGGACTTAGTAGAAGAACGAACCAAATTTTCGGCTTTGTAATGACAAAACTATTTGGCAAGGAATCGGCTGTTTTTTTCCAAGCAAGGTGTGAACAGACCTGATACAAATATAAGAAGCGTTAAAAACCATAAACAAGATTAAAATATATCGTCCCAATGTGCGTACTATACCAATGATTGCAGGCGGCTTTACAAGAAATATAACTTATTATTCACTATTAATAATAAATTACACAGAGCAATTACACGTACCTCTGTTCACTAATGAAACACAAGAAGAAGTGAACATCAGACGCGGAAGACCTCGATTCCCTTCTTTTGTTTTAGAAAGTGAGTGAAATTTAGATACGTTTTGCGACATTTTACGACATAGCTTTCATATAACATGATCATTTCATCACGTCATAGATAATAAACGAAATGCAGTACATTTCGGTATTTACAAAATTCATTTCACTTCTCTTTGTTAACAGGCAGCCTCGTAGTCCGTGAGTAAATGCGTCGTGCAATACACAGGCCATAGAAGTAGTATTTACCGTCCGCAGCTCGTGGTCGCGCGGTAGCGTTCTCACTTCCCGCGCCCGGGTTCCCGGGTTCGATTCCCGGCGGGGTCAGGGATTTTCTCTGCCTCGTGATGACTGGGTGTTGTGTGATGTCCTTAGGTTAGTTAGGTTTAAGTAGTTCTAAGTTCTAGGGGACTGATGGCCATAGCTGTTAAGTCCCATAGTGCTCAGAGCCATTTGAACCATTAGTAATTACCGGCGCATTTCGCAATTTCAAATATTATCACTTCCTTGAAATGCTCCATTTTGGTAATACTTCAGGTATCACTTATCATGTACTTCTTCTTGCAAGGCAAACTATCATAGTTCCGTCGGGCTACCTATTACGCACAAGTAGCTATTCACGACCAGGGTGTTTCTCACACGCTTGCAACGTATTTGATCCTTAGCATCATTCGTTGTAGCAGCTGCTTAGTGACAGTACCGCCTGGGATAGATTAAATAAGGCAGTTTATGGACGACGTGACCCACCAACCACTCTGAGGGATCTACGCCGAATCGCCTTTGAGGAATGAGACAATCTGGACCAACAGTTCCTTGATGAACTTTAGGATGGTATGCCACGACGAATACAGGCATGCATCGATGCAAGAGGACGTGCAACTGGGTATTAGAGGTACCGGCGTGTACAGCAATCTGAACCACCACCTCTGAAGGTCTCGCTGTGTGGTTTTCACGAGCAATAAAACGGATGGAAATGATGTTTATGTTGATCTCTATTTCCATTTTATGTGCAGGTTCTGGAACTGTCGGAACCAAGGTGATGCAGAACTTCTTGTTGTGTTTATTACAGAGGTATAATACATCGGTATCGAAATGGCAGTATCGAGTGCCGATATTTTTATTTTATATTATGCTTCCTTCGCAATTTTTGGTGAATATTTGAAATTGTTCTTTTGAAACAGTAATAGAATATAATTTTACTTTCACTGTGTGCATGAATCTTACTTCCTTTTGAACTTTCATTACGTCTAGTTTTATCTTTGACTTTGAGAAGGAAGTATAGGTGACACAAAGAAAAATTCCGATTACTTAGGGGGCCGGCGGGGGGTGGGGCGGGGGGTTGGATTTGTGACTAACAAGATTTTCGATATGAAGAAATAGCATACTATTTGCACTGCAAAACATTTCTTAACGCAGCTAGTGTGCTATTACTTCACATCGGCGTTCTTCGAAAACTGTGGGTAAAAATGATTAAAAAAATCAAATGGCAAGACTGGTGTTTGCCGTGGTTGGAGACGTGAGGAAATGCTGAAGTAATTGGCGCTATCAACAGAAACAGCAACGGTTAACTGCATGATCCAATTTTGACACTCCAGCTGCCTAGTTCGCAGGCGTTAGCAGAAATGAAAAAACAGTTAAGTCGGTATGAATTTTTATGAGCAAATCCGATACGTGACGAAACCGAACGCTGTACCCAACTGCCACTTTTTATCCTGTCATTTAAATGCAGTTGACACGGGTAGCAAAACGGTTGTCGCCAATTGCAAATGTGCATCGTTTTCCGAAGTTCTTGCTCTAAGGGGGGAGGGGGGGAGGGGGGAGGGAGGGGTAAGCAGGCTACTAGCTTGTTGATCTACAGAATTTCTAATAATAAGCAAATACTTCAATATACAGCTCTAAAACCGGCAATTTATTTCCAATGGGCAGTCGATACTTTACAGTCCGGTACATCGATGATTTTCCGTCCATGTATCGACATTCTGTTTGAAATATTGACGGTCGATGGCCACACGTTTTATAATATCGATATATATGAATATATTTTTAAAAATATCAACAGTTCAACTACACACAGGAGTGCATAGGGGGATAACTTTCAGTAGTTGTCGTTTCAGTGTGAGCTGCGGCAGACTGCTTTAAAATAGTCACGAGAAACTTACAACTACATGTTATGGCTTAATCAAACGTAATTTACTACAGGAAAGTGATTTAGCAAACGTTACTGCCAGTTTTGTGTGTAGTTGCTTGTGGTCATCATCAGCGAATAAAATGAAGTTAAGTAGTCTTGGAAATACACGAAGGTTATCCAGAAAGTAAGTTCCGATCGGTCGCGAAATGGAAACCGGTGGGAAAATCCAGTAAATCTTTGTACAGATGTGTTGGGCATTGTCTCTAGTATGTCCGTCGATCGTGTTGCGTCGCTCTTTTCAATTTTTAGTGAACAGTGAGCATGTAAAGATGCGCAGGGCAGAGTGTCTCCCGCCAAGTGAGGGCCTGGCTAGAGATTTCGCGTGTGTCACGCAGCCCACAAAACACAACTGTCGAGTAGTTCCTTCCTCGTGCCAATGCTCAGCCGCACACTGCAGGGGCAATGAAGACGCTCCTCTAGCGTTTCCGACGAGAAGTGATCACCCACAATTCAGTCCGTAACTGGCTCACCGTGATTCTCATCTCTGTTCACAAGAACCGCTGGCTATGAAACAAAATTTTTCCACAGACAACGAGTTGCAGACCACTGCAGATAACTGGTCGAAAGCACAGGCGGCTGTTTTCTATGACGAGGATATTGGAAAGTTGATACAACACTACGACAACACTCTAAGTTGGAGCGGCGACTATGTAGAGAAGTAGGTGGAAGGTGTACCTAACTGTTGCGAATAAAACGTTTCTGGTTTTCACTGTGGTTTCCATTTCGCGACCGATCGGAATTTACTTTCTGGACAACCCTCGCTTTTTTTCTGTAACGATCTGTGACGATCCCGTATTTGTTGCCATACATTATGTTAAAAAATTGCAGTGAGTACCTGTTATGAAATATGTTGCCACAGCTACATAATTTTCATTAGTTTTAGACGTTTTGTACCAGTGGTCCATCAGAAATTTTCAACTGCAGTAAATAGCCTTTGATCAGCGTTCATAAAATTTGCGTGATCTGCTTTCTACTTTCGCTAGTTTCAGCGTGCTTCTGGGCCTGCGTTAACCTTATTACATAATTAATAAGGTTCTGGAGGCAATTTCCATATTGAAAGTTGAACTTGACATTCATAGTCCAGCCTATCGCTGTTCAATACTAGCTCTAATCTACGTGTGAAACAACGAGTGTTTGCAACATTTCCTAGATCTTCGAAGTGTTACAATGTTTCCCACGTTTACTTTTTTAGTTGGTTTCGTATTTCGAAATCTGTCAACACATAACTTCTTCCTAAGCACACTGAACTACCGTTTTTATTTTAGTTGCACGAGGATCCACAGCCACCGTACGTAATGGAAATGAGACATTGTGAAATATCTGGTGTTGTCGATTAATGTTTAGTATTAAGTCGTCGCTGGCTAAAACTACGAAGCGAAGAAGCACTTCGATGACTATCTGAGGAAATAATTCTTTGGGAAACCGTTACCAGGAGAATGTAAATGTTGGGAGACAACCGCTACAGTATCTAGGATTTTTTAACTTGGAAATGGAAAGAGGAGTACAATGGAAAAACATTGCCAGCAGACGTGACTAGAATATGCAAAATAGAATAAAACATGCTGGCTGCAAATAGCTCTATGCAGAGGTGGGAAGGTCAGGCGAACACACGAAAAGCCGGATTACAGCGTGAAAACAGTCGAGAGGCCGTTGTGTTAAAAAAAATATGCATTATCTGCAGACTCATGACAAAGTAAAGTTTGACAGTACTAAACAGCTCAATAGTGTGTTATGTTATATACTCTTGATTAGTGGAAAATATGTTGAAAACGAAAACTCTAGTTGCTATTGGGAGCTCTGCTACTTTCAGACAGCTCAAAAGAGAGCCTAGACACAAAAGAAGGAAGAACCACGAAGCGTATGAAAAACGGCGTTACAGGAGGAAGTTAAGAAGTAGACAAAGAGTGTAAACTCATAGGATGTTACAAAACTAGGCAAAGGAGGAGGTGTGTGAGTAACATATCAAAAAATGAAAGGTTACCGGTTCATATGGAATTCAAAAGTAGTTGACTTCACAATGAAAGGAACACTAAGGTGGAGAGCCCTGCTCAGACAGAAGTTAGGAAGAATAAGAGGAAATCGTGGAGAATAATAGGCGTAATAGGATCATTTATCAACGTTCCGATAACATGGGTACTAAGCTTGTAGTAATGGCTCTCTCATTCCCTTGTAAACTTTATAATTTCACGGGCCTGTCCCGCTACAGAACTTCATGTACATTGCGCTTACCCCAACACTTCTGCATACCTACTACATCCATTGCTCTTCACAACGGCTTTCACACTTTGTATCTTCTGCCTCTCTGCAACCTTTCTATTCGACTTTTCTTTCCAACCTGTCCTGATATATTACTCACACACCTCTTACTATGCCTAATGTAATAGTAACCACTAAATTCACAATATCTGTCCGCTCAATTATCATCATACTCCTATCGCATCCTTTTTCAAATACGTCCTCTTCCTTCTTTTCTGCTATTTGACGTTTTCAGCTTTCACGTTCATAGAGGGCCGTGCTCCGGAAGTGAGTTTCTGTGACTACTTCCTCGATTCCCACAAATTTTGGTTAATATAAAAGATTCTTTTCTCGATGAAACTCTTCTTCACCTTCTCCAATGTTCAATTGAAAATTTCATATTTCACATACCATTATTATCTAACTTTCTAATTCTGAGTATTCGTTCAGATCTCGTACAATTTTTAAAATTATTTCGTGGCTTTTGCATCTTCTAAGTCCGTATCTTCCTCTCTACTTGTCCTCATCTGCTTATTCGTAGTCTTGTCTATTCGTGGTCCATATACTCAGTTCAATCCCGTTTTCGTTCCATTCAACACATCGTGAGTCTCTCTTGCTTCAGAAGTGCAATGTCATGTGAAAGCATTATGGCTTCTATTTGTGCCCATTGGCGTTTCTGTTCCTGTCCCAGATTTTTATTTGATTTCCTTCATTCTGTCATTGGCAGAGAAAGAATTCAATAATGTTTCATGTCGCACTTTGCCCTTAAGCACTTCGTAACGATTTGTTTCACTTACTCACTTAGCTGTCGTAGCAATTACGTTTTTAAAGATTAGCAAACTACATCGCATGTAACAATGTGGTTTCAGATGATTAATATGATTTTAGTAAAATACAAATGTCATGCGATTACGGCCTCCCGTCGGGTAGACCGTTCGCCGTATGCAAGTCTTTCGATTTGACGACGCTTGGGCGACTTGCGCGTCGATGGAGATGAAACGATGATGATGAGGACAACACAACACCCAGTCCCTGAGCGGAGAAAAATCTCCAACCCAGCCGGGAATCAAACCTTGGCCCTTATAATTGATATTCTGTAGCGCTGACCACTTTTTTTTATTGCATTTTCTGCGTTGTTGTTCGTTCTCTTTGGCCGTGGCGGACGTCACATGACATCCGTTAAAGTTCGCTTGTTGATCCTTCCTTTCACTGAGTTTTTTATTACAGAGGGCAACCAGCTCTCTGCGCAAACACGCTGAGCTACCGTGCCGTTTTTTTTTTTTTTTTTCGTTTTCGTTCGTTGCATATGCTCGTGGTGGACGTCGCAAGACACCCGTTTCAGTTCGTCGTTGATTCATTAACTCGATTTTTTTTTTATTACAGAGTGCAGCTAACCCTCTGAACGAACATGCTGAGTTACCCTGCCGGCACCACTCAGCTACCGGGTGTTGACATGGTTTTAATTATTCAGTATGTTTCAGTTACTTAATTGTTAGTGTTGTGTGAATATTCAAATATAAAGTCTTAATGAGCAGTATTTACTTTTTACTCTCGTCACTAAACGGTAAACTACGTTGAGTATATTGTTTAGAAAAAGCAAAACATGCTATTTTAAGTAATCTGAGAGAGAGCATGACTGATCATTGAAACTGGTCACAAAATATATGTCACCATTTAAAACGTCTTGCTACGTGCTTCTAGTATCAGTTCATCGTCAGTCGAACCTTCAGATCATAAATTATATGTCTGTAACTAAACATAGTATGTTGTGATATACGAACACGCCCTGGGCCTGAGACATTCTCATGAGGCATATGACGTGATTGATGATGTTAAATTTCCATGTAATCATAACGTATCTTTCTATCTTACCAGCTGGCAACACAAGTTTCATCAAAAACTACACTCCTGGAAATGGAAAAAAGAACACATTGACACCGGTGTGTCAGACCCACCATACTTGCTCCGGACACTGCGAGAGGGCTGTACAAGCAATGATCACACGCACGGCACAGCGGACACACCAGGAACCGCGGAGTTGGCCGTCGAATGGCGCTAGCTGCGCAGCATTTGTGCACCGCCGCCGTCAGTGTCAGCCAGTTTGCCGTGGCATACGGAGCTCCATCGCAGTCTTTAATACTGGTAGCATGCCGCGACAGCGTGGACGTGAACCGTATGTGCAGTTGACGGACTTTGAGCGAGGGCGTATAGTGGGCATGTGGGAGGCCGGGTGGACGTACCGCCGAATTGCTCAACACGTGGGGCGTGAGGTCTCCACAGTACATCGATGTTGTCGCCAGTGGTCGGCGGAAGGTGCACGTGCCCGTCGACCTGGGACCGGACCGCAGCGACGCACGGATGCACGCCAAGACCGTAGGATCCTCCGCAGTGCCGTAGGGGACCGCACCGCCACTTCCCAGCAAATTAGGGACACTGTTGCTCCTGGGGTATCGGCGAGGACCATTCGCAACCGTCTCCATGAAGCTGGGCTACGGTCCCGCACACCGTTAGGCCGTCTTCCGCTCACGCCCCTACATCGTGCAGCCCGCCTCCAGTGGTGTCGCGACAGGCGTGAATGGAGGGACGAATGGAGACGTGTCGTCTTCAGCGATGAGAGTCGCTTCTGCCTTGGTGCCAATGATGGTCGTATGCGTGTTTGGCGCCGTGCAGGTGAGCGCCACAATCAGGACTGCATACGACCGAGGCACGCAGGGCCAACACCCGGCATCATGGTGTGGGGAGCGATCTCCTACACTGGCCGTACACCACTGGTGATCGTCGAGGGGACACTGAATAGTGCACGGTACATCCAAACCGTCATCGAACCCATCGTTCTACCATTCCTAGACCGGCAAGGGAACTTGCTGTTCCAACAGGACAATGCACGTCCGCATGTATCCCGTGCCACCCAACGTGCTCTAGAAGGTGTAAGTCAACTACCCTGGCCAGTAAGATCTCCGAATCTGTCCCCCTTTGAGCATGTTTGGGACTGGATGAAGCGTCGTCTCACGCGGTCTGCACGTCCAGCACGAACGCTGGTCCAACTGAGGCGCCAGGTGGAAATGGCATGGCAATCTCTACGATCGTCTCCATGGGAGAATAGCAGCCTGCATTGCTGCGAAAGGTGGATATACACTGTACTAGTGCCGACATTGTGCATGCTCTGTTGCCTGTGTCTATGTGCCTGTGGTTCTGTCAGTGTGATCATGTGATGTATCTGACCCCAGGAATGTGTCAATAAAGTTTCCCTTTTCTGGGACAATGAATTCACGGTGTTCTTATTTCAATTTCCAGGAGTGTATTTTCGTAACAGATGTTTTGGATGTGCCTCCAACGTCCGTGTCGAGTTGGAAGCCGACACCCCGTATGGAAGTTTTCTTTTTTTGTGACGGTGACTAAACTTCTTTAACGAATCGCAAAATTAGGATGGTGAATTTTAACTGGCTAAATGGCTGTGAACGATGTGCGACTCAACTTCTGAGGTCATCAGTCCCCTAGAACTTAGAACTAATTAAACCTAACTAACCTAAGGACATCACACACATCCATGCCTGAGGCAGGATTTGAACCTGCGACCGTAGCGGTCGCTCGGTTCTAGATTGTAGCGCCTAGAACCGCACGGCCACTCAGGCCGCCGAATTTTAACTTCTGGCGAATAGTAACATACATGTTGTTCATTTCAACTGAAGACAGTTAAGTATCTTGAAAACAACACAGCGGATCAAAAAAAGGTGGTAATTCCAATTTGTTTGTCTCGGAGGGGGACAATGAACGATACCACACTTGACCCACCATCGCACGCCGTGCGTGGGTAGCGTGGGGCGGGGGGCAACTTTGAAACTTTCATTAGCAATCAGCGCTTTTTATGACAGATTACCATAATACGGCAAAATCTACATACCCTTTGCCTGAAGCATTTTCTTCGTTTTGCCACAGAGGCGTTGTAATCGGAGGAATAGAAATGGGTCCACAAACGTCATTTACGACATATCACTCAATGACCCTTCAATATCTAGTGTCACGTGGGTCACCACCTTCATGCTGCTGGCGTAGGATTGGCCAATTTCATAAATTCTAATTGGAAACTCCATTCATAACGTTCTATTCCTCCGACATATCCGGTGTGGGCTACTCGACGCGCTACTAAATGGTTCAAATGGCTCTGAGCACTATGGGACTTAACATCTATGGTCATCAGTCCCCTAGAACTTAGAACTACTTAAGCCTAACTAACCTAAGGACAGCACACAACACCCAGCCATCACGAGGCAGAGAAAATCTCTGACCCCGCCGGGAATCGAACCCGGGAACCCGGGCGTGGGAAGCGAGAACGCTACCGCACGACCACGAGATGCGGTCACGCGCTACTATGTCCGTGTACGGACGACTACGTATCGTAACACTGCCATCGGAGATCACGTACCGTGTAGATGTAGCACAGATAGTGGTTTAAATATTACCATACTTACTAGGTGCTAATTGCCTGCACACCTGTCATTTGGAGAACGGACGCGCAAGTGGACAATGACTGTTGCAAGCACAAAAGATAAAACTGAAATAATCCAGATTTACGTAGAATGTGGGAGAAATGTTGAGGCTGCTGTTGCCCTGTATGTCTAGCGTATGTTGCTCTCGTTCTTTCTTGTGAACACCTTTATGCCCTATGGCAGCGTACAAACCGGCAAAAGGAAAAGAAGCAACATATTACAGGAGAAACTAGTGAAACAACTGTACTGGGGTCAGTGCGCCACAACCCGCAGGTAAACGCCCAACCGTCACCGCGATTCAGGTATGTTCGTAGGTAGTATTGACACAATACTGCATTGTCATAAGTATCATCCATACCACATCTCAGCGCAGCAAAATCTTCATGGCGACATTTTCCACAACCAGGTAGTGTTTAGTGATTGAGCATATCAACAAAACTAAAAGACCCCCGCGTTCGTTGCCGAGGTGCAATTTTCCGATGAGTCTACATGTTGTGGATTGGCAGGAGAGCCAACCCTGTGTTATTAGAGGAAGCCGAAAGGTACGCGTTTTAGCTCACGCAGACTTGCGTGAGGTCTGGAACAGGTCAAGGAAATTAGACTTTAGCAAAAAAGGACGTAGCTGTGGAATACTTAACTTTAATCCATAAATGGTAAACATCGCTCTTGACGGTACATGTTTTACAGCATCATTAGTAACTGGTAATGGCGCCTTGCTAGGTCGTAGCAAATGACTTAGCTGAAGGCTATGCTAACTATCGTCTCGGCAAATGAGAGCGTAATTTGTCAGTGAACCATCGCCAGCAAAGTCGGCTGTACAACTGGGGCGAGTGCTAGGAAGTCTCTCTAGACCTGCCGTGTGGCGGCGCTCGGTCTGCAATCACTGATAGTGGCGACAAGCGGGTCCGACGTACACTAACGGACCGCGGCCGATTTAAAGGCTACCACCTAGCAAGTGTGGTGTCTGGCGGTGACACCACATTCCTCCCCCGCAAATCGGCGACGGTTGTGGCATAAGGCTTCCGCCCGCCATGGGGACGACCCCATGTTGACGTATGCGACGTGGTGGGGAGTCTAACAACAGGCGAGGCTTTGCCACCCGCACCCTGACATTCGGACCGAGGGGAGCTAGTAAACGCCTGAAAACCTGCTCCAGGGTGCACGCCAACATGCGGTGTATGCGCCCGTAGAGAGACAGGAGGGGCCGAAGGGTCGACCTCCATCGGGCCGGGGCACCCGACGGGCGAAGACGACATATGGTCCGGAGCGGGCAAGAGTTCAATGGCGGAGGACAACTGGTCACGGGAAGCGATCGGCGGCGCGTGAGCCATTGAGGCGTCCGGCGGTTGCAGCGACGCGTCCACTGTGGGCGTCGCCGGCGGGAGAACAGGCGGCGGCGGCGGCGGCTTATTGCCGTGGGGCAAAATGGAAGGCAGCGTCGGTAACACCTGGGGCTGAGGCGAGCCAGTCGATGGGTGCCCAGGGCGCTGACCGGACGGCACCGTCGCTGAAAGCAGACGGGGAGCGGCAGATCCCGTGCGACGACAGAGGCGCAGCTGATTGAGATGCCGACGCACCCCACCAGAAGCCCCCAAAACCAGATACATCGCGCGGCCGAGGCTGCGAAGAATGCGTCCTTCGAGCCAACGCCGTGAACCTCGATAATTGCGGTAGTAGACAACGTCGCCTGGAGCAAAAGCAGGTGTCTGCCGCTGCACAGGAACCTGATGCGGCGGATGTAGCAAAGACATCAAGGTGCGATGAGGGTGACCGTGGAGCAACTCAGCCGGCGAGCGACCATCTCGGGACTGAGAGCGATACGAGGACAAAAAAAGCAATAACGCGTCCTCCCGAGAATGCGACTCTTTCAACTTCAACATCTGTGACTTGAAAGTCCTGACCAATCGTTCAGCGGCACCGTCTGACTGTGGCGAAAACGGCGCGGACGTCAGATGTTGAATACCATTGGCCTTGCAGAATGACTGAAATTCTGCGGACATGAATTGTGGGCCATTGTCGGAAACAATAGTCTGTAGAAGACCTTCAATGCAAAACATAGCGGATAACTCTTGAATGGTGGCAGATGACGTCGTGGCAGACATCCGGACAATAAAAGGAAAATTACTGAATGAATCTACCACAACGAACCATCGAGCATTCCAAAATGGACCAGCAAAATCGATGTGTAAGCGTTGCCAAGAGGAAGTTGCTGTTGGCGATGCAAAGAACTTCTGCGGTGGTGCTGATTGTTGTTCGGCACACACCATGCAAGAAGAGCACATATTCGTAATCGCGGCATCGATTCCGAACCAAGTACGGTGCTGACGAGCAATTTGTTTCGTTCTCACTATACCCCAATGTCCTTGGTGGAGAAGCCGTAAGACAGAGGACTGTAACGAACGTGGGACCACGACCCTGGACTGATCATTATCAGAACGCAACAGCAAAACACCACGTCGTACAAAAAGCCTCTCCTTGTGAGCAAAAAATCGGCGAACCAACGGATCCCCGATCCGTGACTTTGACAAGGGCCATTGAGTAGCAACGAAATGCACAACGGTAGCAAGGACAGGGTCGGCAGCTGTGGCTGTAGCTACACGACGAAAATCAATCGGAAACGATTCGACCAAGTCTTCGGTTTCCGAATCAATGAACATGAAAGCAAGTTCAGAGGAATCGAATGCTCTATCCTCAGCAGCAGGCAAACGGGACAACGCATCGGCGTTTCCGTGCTTAGCAGTGGACCGATACAAGATATCGTAGCGGTACTGCGAGAGGAAAAGAGGCAAGCGAATGAATTTCCGCGCTGTACGTGGAGGTACAGGCTTGGTCGGATGATAAAGCGATGTCAAAGGTTTGTGGTCTGTGATGATGGTAAAGTGACGACCATACAAGAAATCATGAAACTTTGTAAAACCAAAGACGAGAGCCAATGCTTCTTTCTCGATCTGTGAATAATTTCTTTGTGCAGACGAGAGGAATTTGGAGGCAAAAGCAATAGGGCGATCGTGCGATCCATCTTTGTGCGCAAGCACAGCACCGATCCCGAAATCTGATGCATCCACCATCAACAAAAAGGGGCTTCCGGGGATCGAATGGCGTAAGGCAAGTATTGGAAAGCAACGCCGATATCAACTGGCGATGCCGGCCGCGGTCGTCTAGCGGTTCAGGCGCTCAGTCCGGAACCGCGCGACTGCTACCGTCGCAGGTTCGAATCCTGCCTCGGGCATGGATGTGTGTGATGTCCTTAGGTTAGTTAGGTTTAAGTAGTTCTAAGTTCTAGGGGACTGATGACCACAGAAGGTAAGTCCCATAATGCTCAGAGCCATTTTTTTCAACTGGCGAAAGGCGCGTTCGCATTCCGTCGTCCAGACGAACGGAACACCTTTACGGCGTAAGCGATGAAGCGGAGCTGAAATGGAAGAGGCGTGTGGGATATATTTATGATAGTAATTTATTTTGCCCAGCACACTCTGCAGCTGCTTGAAATTCTGCGGCGAAGGTAAGTCTTGTATGGCACGGAGGTGCTCTGGACTGGGATGTATGCCTTGGGCATTGAGTACATGTCCCAGATAGGGTAAGTCACGAGCAAAAACACATTTGTCCTTCCGCAAGCGAAGACCATTTTGTCGCAAAACCTGAAATAATGTTCTAAGATTGGCTAAATGTTCTTCTTCCGTCTTTCCGGAGATCACAATATCGTCCAGATAGTTTGCTGCAGTAGAGACCGACGCACAAATAGTTTGTAGATATTGCTGAAACAATGCAGGGGCGGATGCACACCCAAATGGCAGTCGTTTGAATCGATACAAACCCAGATGCGTGTTAACCACCAACACGCACTGGGATTCTTCGTCCACCGGTATTTGCAAGTACGCATCTGCTAGGTCCAACTTCGAAAAATATGTACCCGAGCACAGTTTGTCAAAAAGATCTTCTGGGCGGGGTAAAGGAAAAGTTGCAGTCACTAGTTGTGGATTCACTGTTGCCTTGAAGTCCACGCAAAGTCTCAATTTTCCGGAAGGATTTTGCAAAATTACTAAGGGTGATGCCCAGAGAGAAGCCTGCACACATTCAATGACACCTTGTGATTCTAAATCGTGTAATGTTTTTGCGACCTCATCACGCAATGCGTGGGGAACATTGCGCGCTCTGAAAAATTTCGGTTGCGTGTTTACTTTCAGTTCCAAATGTGCTTTATAGTTCTTAGCGCAACCGAGGCCCGGTGCAAAAATGTCTGCAAATTCGGCACATAGACGAGAAACACTGTCTGAAGCACAGTCTGGTTCACTGATAGGACCTGATTGACTATAGACAAGTTAAACAACTGAAATAAATCTAAACCAAACAAGTTCACTGCAGGGGAAGAACGAAGGACATAAAATGATACAAGTTTTGTTTGTCCCTTGTATGTTGCAAGAAGGCTGCACTGTCCTAACACAGGGATCACGTGACCTAAATAGGTATGTAACTTAACATTTGCAGCACGCAACAGAGGTGTGCCCAGCAGTTTGTAAGTGTCTTGATTGAGCAATGAAACTGCAGCCCCGGTATCGAGCTGGAACGGTATCACTTTGCTGTTAATGTCCAAGTCCACAAAAAGTTTATTGCCCTGCTGAAGACAAGAGCGACTGTCTCGTGCAATGTGAACTGACCCTGGTACAAAATCACTTGCAACTTGATGGGAGTTCCGGCGACGTCGATGCACTCTATTTGTGGGACGAACACAGTCACTGTTAGAGAGAGTGGCACTGCGCAGAGTGGCATGAACTATATGAATTTCCATGGGCGAAGTGTTGCGAGCCTGAGTATCCTTGGTTCGATCCCAAATCCGGCGCAAAGCAAAGGGCCTGGAATGGTATTGAGCTTCCGATCTGAGTCTTTTCTGGCAAACACTTTGAACATGTCGTTTTTTATTACAGTAAAAGCAAATAGCTTGGCGTGATGGGCAATTCTCACGCGAATGTCTAATAGCAGACCGCGGGCATAATTTTAGCACTGCATTTGCTACACGGCGCGGGACACGTGGCTGAAAGCCAGGCGGCTTTGGCGCGGCCGGGCGCGAGGACTGTTTACTGTTCCATGCAGCTCGCCCGGCGGGCCGGTTAACCTGACACACGGGTGGCGAAGGTTCAAATGATGCCTTAGCAAATTCAAGTGTGTCCTGCCGATCCAATATGTCCATCACTTGTTGAAGGGATGGATTGACTAGTTTCAAAATCTGTTCCCGTATACGAACATCAGAAACGTTCTGTGCAATTGTATCACGTACCATAGTATCTGAATAAGGGAGTCCACATTGACACTCAAAAGCACAATCCCTAGTAAGGCCTTGCAAGGTTGCAACCCACTCCCGATTAGTCTGACCTGCCATACATATTGTACGAAAGAAGGTATACCGTTTGGCAATGACATTGATTGATTCTTTGAAATATGCGTCTAATGCAGACAAAATTCCGTCGTAGGACAGAGTTGCGACGTCGCGTAGGGGAAATAATTTGACTATCACACGGTACGTTTGTACCCCGACGGAGGAAAGGAGAAAAGGCTGCCGCTCATTACCTTGAATTCTGTAGGCCGCGAGATGGAATCCAAATTGAAGTGACCACTCCGTCCAGCTTTCCAGTGCCGCATCAAAAGGACGAAAAGTTGGTGCAACTGCATGTTGTGGCTGCGTTAGCGGTGGAATGGCGGCTGCCGCATCGTTTTACATTGCACGTTGACCCTGGACGAGCTGTCCAAGTGCATCCAGTAAGGCCTGCGTCTGCTGATTCTGTAAGCGATAAAATTCGGACAGTACATCTGGAGATGGTGGCGAAGCCATTACACAAGTAAATCAGGGCAATATCGATACGAACGCGGATTGGCCTCGTCGCCAAATGTTGTCGATTGGCAGGAGAGCCAACCCCGTGTTATTAGAGGAAGCCGAAAGGCACGCGTTTTAGCTCACGCAGATTGGCGTGAGGTCTGGAACAGGTCAAGGAAATTAGACTTTAGCAAAAAAGGACGTAGCTGTGGAATACTTAACTTTAATCCATAAATGGTGAACATCGCTCTTGATGGTACATGTTTTACAGCATCAATAGTAACTGGTAATGGCGCCATGCTAGGTCGTAGCAAATGACGTAGCTGAAGGCTAAGCTAACTATCGTCTCGGCAAATGAGAGCGTAATTTGTCAGTGAACCATCGCTAGCAAAGTCGGCTGTACAACTGGGGCGAGTGCTAGGAAGACTCTCTGGACCTGCCGTGTGGCGGCGCTCGGTCTGCAATCACGGATAGTGGCGACACGCGTGTCCGACGTATACTAACGGACCGCGGCCGATTTAAAGGCTACCACCTAGCAAGTGTGGTGTCTGGCGGTGACACCACACTACAATCTGAAACCATGGAAGCGCTAGCCAACATGACATTCATTACTGAAATGTAGGCAAAGTTGACCATCAACGTCATTGGTTGGTTAATGTATGGTGTGTCATCGTAGGGAACAAACCCATTGGTACGTATTTTATCGAAGGTATGTTTAATGTACGAAAGAATGGAACACTTGTGGAATAGGATCTATCGGTACAACTGCTGGATATTGCTCTGGACGTTCGACAACATATGTGATTTCAGAATAGCTGGCCGTTGTGGGCGACCGGTTCTAGGCGCTTCAGTCCGGAACCACGCTGCAGCTACTGTCGCAGGTTCGAATCCTGCATCGGGCATGACCGTGTGTGATTTCCTTAGGTTAGTGAGGTTTAAGAAGTTCTAAGTCTAGGTGATTGATGACCTAAGGTGTTAAGTCCCATTGTGCTTCGAGCCATCTGAACCATTTTTGATTTCAGAATGACGGTTGCCCAGTGTATTACGAATCTGGAGCACGGGAGGTTTTAGACCGTTTTAAACTGCTCAGTGTAACGGCAGAGATGGGCCTATTAGGTCGCCGGATTAGTCGTCGCAAGATTTGTTTCTGTGGGGTTATTTAAAAGCTAAGGTGTATCGCATAAGAAATGCCTGTGCTGACATTTCTGCTGATACGCTTCTGTCCTGTGTATTTTCATTTCAAAAGCGCTTCGTTAAGTGTGTTGAAGTTGGCGGTACTAGGTTTGAAAAAAATGCTGCAATTCGAAAGGTAGAGTAGCGTTCGCCTCGAGCCACGGCCACAGTGGTGCCTCGAGTAGACCGTGTCCCATGTGTCGAAGGAATACAACGTTGCGAATGGGGTTTCCAATTCTGCCCTAACCTCGAATCACATGGGTGGGATTTGTTAGGGCGTAAAGTCAGCGATGGAACGCGATTCTGGAACGAAAGGAAAGAAACGGTTGTGAGAAGAGATCAGCCAATCGCACGCTGACCGACCTCCCTCCAAGACGACAACGCGACAGCAGCGGTCCCTACGTGAAGAGGACATAAGCGTCGCGCGAGACTGGTGGCAGCCCACTTCGATAGCAGCTTCAACGTTAGCCCCTTCGTTAGCTACCTCTACGCAGTACACACGTGTGCCTGCCTGTTCTGGAGGAGACTGATTATTTTCCATGTCGCCCTTTGCTTTCGACATGTATCAAAGTTAAGTAATTGTAATTGTCTTTTGTAATGAAACTCATTAATACGAGTTGTTTGAGTTTTTGTATAGCGAACCGAGTACGCTGGATTCATAGATACAACAGGATTCACATATGCCAGTTGATGTTCAGTCATGCCGTACATTACGATTATGTGCCTTTTTCTATTCCTCCGATTATAGCGCCATCTGTGACCAAACGAAGAAAATGTTTCAGACGAAACGTATGTAGATTTTTTTCCGTAGAATCGTAATCTGCAGTAAAGAACAGTGGTTCCCACTGAAGATTTCAAAGTTGCCTCTCGCAACCCATACGCGGTGAGGGGTGGCGGGTCGAGCGTGGTATCGTTGGAGGCCCTCACCGACACAAACAAATCTGAAGTTTAACTTTTTTTGATCCGATGTGTAGTTTTGGAGATATTTCAATGTCTTCAGTTACGATATACATAAACAATCTGGTTGATTGTATTGACAGCGGCATTAGACTGTTTGCCGATGATGCTGTAGTCTACATGAAAGTAGTATCACACGAAAATTGTGAACAAATCAATGAGGATTTTCAGAAAATAAATGCTTGGTGTAATGACTGCCAGTTACCTCTCAATATTAGTAAATATAACTTACTGCATATAATAAGGCGAAAATCACATGAATGTACGAGTACAAAATAAATGCCCAGTCTTTGGAAGCGGTAATATCCACCAAGTATCTTGGTGTGACTATTCCAAATGATCGAAAAAAAAAAAGATCAGATTACACAAGTAACGGGCAAGGCGAACTCTAGATTGCGGCTTATTGGTAGAATCCTGAAGCGATGCAGTCCTTCAACAAAGGAAATTGCTTACAATACGTTAGTTCGTCCAGTATTGTTCGTCTGTATGGGACCCTTACCAGTTGCGTCTGATTCAAGAGATTGAAAATGCCCACAGAAGAGCGGCAAGATTCTTGACTGGTACATTTAGCCATCGCGAGAACCTTACAAATCTCATAGAAACTTTGAAGTGGGATACACTTGCAGATACACGACGCGCTAAAGGGAAGGGGCTGCTCACTAAATTCCGAAATCCGATCTTCGTTGAGGATGTAGAGCATACGTTATTGCCACCAACTTTCAAATCGCGCAATGATCACCATTAAAAGATAAAGGAAATTAGAGCTCGTACTGATGCGTTTACACAGACGTTTTTCCCTCGTGGTATCCGCGGTGGATCAGAGAGGGGAAATATGACTTTGGCGCGAATTGTGCCCTCCGACACACACCGCTGGGTGGCTAGGGGAGTGTATATGTAGATAAAGTAAACACGGTATATACGTAACACTTTAATGTGTCTGAAACGTCGTAATATACCAAGATACATTAACGCTATAGGTGGCATATTTCGTAGAAACACAAAACAGTCACAGGCTCTTCCTAAGAATTAATAATATTTATAAACATCTGTATGAGATGTTTCCCTATTCTCGCTAATATGTATTGTGCTGCAGCGCAATTTTCCTCTGTTGTATCTCGCACTTCCTCCTCCCATTTGCTTATGTAATGCTAATTCAGATATAACGCACGCTGCAGTCGGGTTGACTGCAGTACTCAGTAACACCGAGCAGAGTTTTACAGCACTGGACTTGCAGTACTGCGACGGCGTTTCAATAGCCAGTCTGGCCACGTTAATTCAACACATTTGATACGGCTCTAGAGTGTTCCATAGTTTCCCTAAGCCGCTTACTACAAATTGCTTGTTACAATTAGTTTAACTTTCGACCATTAATTTTGGGAACACGTACCTCAGCAACACGTTCCGGGAGTCTAGCTTTCATCATCTGGAGGTCTGTATTAATCCTATGTGAAGCACTGAAAGCCAAAAAATGAAAACAAATAAGTTATTAGGATTGGAAGTCCTTGTCTTACTCCAAAAAAAAAAGGGGCACATCATATTCTCTGCTCCTCCTATCCGTGTTACCATCCATCCACCAGGAGTTCCTTACCCATTACGGTAAACATCAGTCACATCAGCAGCAACTTCCACCAGATGCCTCTCCGTACGTCAGCTAGTTTTGACTACACTGAGCCATTAGCCGTTATATAGCGTTCCAAAGATGTTACAAGAGACAAAAAGAGACGACGTGACAACAGTTATCTATGCAAAAATACAATTACCATATTAAACTATCCTTAAAAAGCATCCGAAAAATACTGAAGAAAGCATTGCCATTCTCATTCCTTTGTACATTAGGTACACTATGAAACTTAACTCCGTGTTTTATTTTAAGTTCCTCAAGTAGGTCAAGTTTTTGTTTCCTTTCTGACTATCGTGGATCACCTGTAAATCCTTTTTTTACTGACCATCTCATAAACGTATACACGATTGGCAATCACCGATCTACCGTACAGGTACAATCTAAAACGATCTGCATGCTTCCAACATCTTATAGAAAATATTATTTCCTCTGTCCAATACATTTGGCGTAACACGGTTTTATAAACGGATGCCTGTTCGAATTTACCTATCCCGTTCCTAATTCGTGCTTTGAACTCTAGCTGTCTGGCCCAAAAATTTTTGACAGTGTCTGTGAAATGTTCCCAAAATAGGGAAGAGTATTTCTGTATTCATCCCTAGCTATTCCCGTTCCCCGTTTCTTCCTATCCCATTCATAAGACGATTCGCCATCCCTTCATCGTACTCGTTATTTGTTGCTATCTGTTTAGTAATGTTTAAGTCATTTAACATATCTGCTGCGGACGTTCATACACTACTGGCTCTGTTGACTAAGCATTTTTATAAATTTGTGTGTTGCCAGACGGGTTAGGGATCACAATATCCCCTGAAGTTTGCTTTCCTGAAGATCGTAAAGGTATACAATTTGTCTTGGTCCGAAAACGAAATACGAGCATTAAATTCGAGCTCTGCAGTGCAGTAAATTTTCTCGTGGATAACATTAACTATTCCTTCTCAGTTCTATCTACGAGCCATAACTTGCCGTCTGCATAGTGTGTATAATATGATACATATTCCATTAGATTCTCTTCTGATATTAAAACATTCTCTTCCGGACTGTTAATAAAAATATTTGCCATTGTGACCGAAATGATTCATCCGGTATCCAACTCGGGATGTAAGATTCCGACCCTAAATATTAGAAAGCAAATAAATTAGTTCTGATTAGGAAACGGCACTACAGTTAGACTCACTACGGAGAGTGTACCATCAGTTATTTGAGAAACTTTGTAAACAGGGGCAGCTATCACTGCATACTCGCAGAATGTCTTCTGCATCTGCATCCCGATGGAATATTTCGATTCGGAGGAGAGGTCTTTGCTTTGCTATTTAAATCTGTTTTGTATATTGTACCCTTTTACTGCATTAACATTTTCTTCCTCTGTTATTTCCTTTTAATTATTCCAAAATACGTGTCCGAGAAACGTGTACCACTGCTATCTCTCTCTCTCTCTCTCTTTCTTTTTTTTTTTTTTCAAACTCAATATTTCAAGTATTTGTGGATTCGTAGTGTTGACCGTGTATAAGTAAAGCATTGGTAAGTCCATCCTGCTGACCCGCTGAATTCGTTACATCTTGAGAATATATGTTTAAAAATGTAGAATCTACTTGTGTAGACTGCTAGGCAGAGGTACATTTGAGATCAACAGTGTCTCTATCAACTACACAACGTAACCTGATGGAAAAGACCAGAGCGTGTTACACTGGCCGTATGTGTTCCTACCTCTTGCGAGCAGACGGTGGTAGACAATTACATACAAATGACATCTTGTTAGTCGAGTTCCCGGAATCGAATCGAAAATACGATAAGAGGATGTGACAGAAGAGAGAAAATATCTTCCATGTACAGCGAAGAACTAACAGCGCAGGCCTTGCGTGTAAATACGTTACTAAATTCTGAACGGCTGCTAAAGGGAATTCGCTGCGAGAAACTACCAGTCAAGCGCAGTAACAAATATTTACGTGTACAACGCCTGCGCAGTGATTGTTGTTGACATGCGTGCAGCATAGCTTGCAGGGGACGCTGCTGGCGCACATGCGCAGAGTAAATGGAAAGCGGCACAGAGGCTAACTGCTAGAGCCAGAGAGAGATAGAGAGAGGGAGAGAGAGAAAGAGAGAGAGAGTGTCACCGTCTGTCACCTCTCACTTCCGTTTTCCTTACCCACTAAGCACGGTGGAATATATTAACGCAGAAAGGAATGAAATGTATTGAAATGCAACGGAATGTTAACCGTAGAATGTTTAAACTTTTTGTAACATGGATGCTGAAGGGAGAATTCGGTGAACACACTGATATTAAAATAGTTCGTTGTCGTTGTGGTCTTCAGTCCGAAGACTGGTTTGATGCAACCCCCCGTGACAATCTATCTCGTACGAGCCTCTTCATATCCGAATAACTACTGCAACTTACATCTTCCTGAACTTACTTACCCTATTCATCTCTTGGCCTCCCGTACACTTCCCTTCACTACTAAATTGGTGATACCTTGATGTATCAGAATGCGCCATATCAAGCGATCCCTTCTTTTGGTCAAATTGCCGTCACAAATTTTTTGTCTCCCCTATCTATTCAGTACTTCCACCTCAGTTACGTGATCGACCCATCTAATCTTCAGCATTCTTTTTTAGCACCACATTTCGGTAAGATTTGCATTCTATTTTCATTTAAATTTCTTGTCGTCCATGTTTCATTTCCATACATCGCAACACTCCACACAAATACGTTCAGAAAAGACTTCCTATCACTTAGATATATATTTAATGTTAACAAATTTCTCTTCTACTTAAATGTATTTCTTGCCATTTTATATGCTCTTTACTTAGGCCACCATCAGTTATTTTGCTTCCCAAATAGCAAAAATCGTCTACTACTTTAAGTTTCTTGTTTCCTAATCTGATTTCCTTATTATCACCTGATTTGATTCGCCTGTATTCAATAACCTTTGTTTTGCTGATTTTCATCTTTTATCCTCCTTTAAAGATACTATCCATTCCTTTCAACTGCTCTCCAAAGTCCTTTGGAGTCATCGACCAACCTCAACATTTTTATTTCTTCTCTGTGAACTTTCATTCCTATTCTAAATTTTTCTTTGGTGTCCTTTACTGATTGCTCAATGTACATACTGAATAACATCGGGAATGAGCTAGAAACCCTGCCTCACTCCCATTTGAACCACTGCCCCTCTTTCACGATTCTGGAGATGGAAAACGAGAAATCTTACGAAGAAGGGCTTCTTGAAGCCATATTAAGAATTTCATTTTATATTTCAAAGGAGGAGTTTTGTACAAGATTTATTGACACTCAAGTTTCATACAATATTCAATAAACAATAATTCAAAGGGAAAATGCTGTATACCACTTACTTTAGCAGAGACTACGGAACAAACACAGTTTCCGGTTCAGCGAACCCTCTCCCCCTCCCTCAGGTGTCCTAGACAACCCTTCGATTTTCAGGTAGATGAACAGACAGGAATCCGTTTTGGGAACTTCATTAAACAACTTAAACGATTGTGATTAGGTGCAAGGAATATGTAAACATAGACGTTAATGCTGTTCAAGTTGCACGTGGTATTGTGTTTATGAAGACGTTAATGTTTTGATCTTTCATCCGTCGAAGATTTTGTTATAAACTTATATTCAGTCTACTGATCGTTGTTCTATCTCAGAATTAACACTTTCCGGAAATAACGTCAATTTCAAGACTTATTACAAAACTGTTTCAGACAGTATCACAGAGATTAAAAATATTTCTATGTATTTACAATATAAAAGTTGTGTAACTTAACATTTCTCGTAGTTACAGGGTAATCACTCTTGTTAGAAACACTCTCAGTTTCACAGAAGAAAAAATTGTGCGCTATGGGCTGTAAAATTTTCAAATTGAAACTTCCTGGCGGATTAAAACGGAATATCGGACCGAGGCTTGATGTCGAAGCCTTTGCTTTTCGCGGGCAACTGATCTACCGACAGAGCTTCCCAAGCAAGATCTTGTCTCCTACCTTCCAAACTTCATAGAAGCTCTCAATGTATTTACTACTGACAAATTTCGACTGTTCAGTTATAATCAAGAAACATTCAAGTAACCTCTATGCAATAAGTGACAACAGATGTAAATACGAATCAGTGCTCTAGTTCACAAATGGAAACACTTATAAACAATAATATAATATTTACAAACAATAATATAATCTCTATCAAAAACAGATCTGACAGTCACATTCTGGAGGACGACGGTTCAAACCCATCCTGATTATTGTTTTCCTTGATTTCCCTAAATTGTTTCAGGCAAATGCCAGAATGGTCCCTTTTAAAGGGCACGGCCTATTTCCTTCCCCATCCGTCCCTAATCCTGTCGGACTGAAGGCCTTGCTTTTTGGTCCCCTCTTAAAATCAACCAACCAACCAACCAACCAACAGATTTGATTCCAAGTCGTATACCCACTTTTCGTAGTTACGTAAATGGTAGAGATATCGGTGTCAATTTCACTTTTTCAAATTGTTCATCAGGATAGAGGTCAGGAGCGGTTGGCGTTGTAAAATGAAAAGTAATGAAGTTGGAATGGACCCGGGTTATTCCTGTAACGATGGTACATGGGTGCCTACGTTGGGCTAATCAGCCCCAAGAGGGGTTGTTGCCGTCTGCTCATCAGGAGGTTTGAGGGGAGAGGCAGAGGCTAGAGGAGCGACTACTCGGGGCCGAGGTCTGAAGCTAAGAGAGAGCGGAGCGCCTTCGCCGCTCCCGGTAGCGTCCCCACGTGATCACACAACTAGTCTTTGATTGGAGGGTTGATTCCGCCAACGCGCCTTGGTAGTAGCGTACCCTCGTCAGCGCAACCAACCCTGACCGAGGAGCACGTGGCAGGAATGTGCCGACCACGGTTTTCCGGCCAGCACCTTCCACCATAGTATGCCCAAGCCGGCTATGGCCGCACATTATGGATGGAAAAATTTATTTAATAAAATTTTGTCGCAAATGATCCCCCTTGGGGAGGTCTCTTCCTTGCGAAAAATGAATCTACAGTAATTTCTGCTGCTATCCCTGTAGACCTAAAACAGATAAATTCTATGGCGGCTTAATCTTCTGAATTTGAAGACAAGTTTCTGACTAATTACGGTATTTAAGACCTAGGCTTCATCTGTTTCGAACATGAAACCGATCGCTGACTAACGATGAAGCTCGTATTGTCGAAGGGAACATTTACGTCAGGCCTATGGGGTGCTAAGGATTAACGTATCTATGAGAGTCTACTCAGAAAAGTGAAACGGTGGAGAAAAGATTGATTTAAAACTGATATTAATATCTTCCTTGTTTCTCCTCTGTGAACCGAGGTATTAATCTCCCTTGCACAATGCTTCCTCCTTGCTGTTGTGCCTTAAGAATGGCAGGGTGTGCTCCTGCCGAAATGTCGGCGGTGGTCGACGACGACACCTGGCAGCAAACCCGTAAATGATGTGCACAAGTTACCTTTGTAGGAATGGCTGCTACCTCGCTGCTTTAGGCTCAAGCGCTTCCTTAAGGTTTGCCCCATAGGCTGCTCTATCTCCTTCATAGGGAATATTTTTTCTTCCAGTTTCGAGATCTTTGTATATCTTCACCTAAACCGCATCAATGCAAACTCACAAGCTGAGTTTTGCTCTTGTTTCTTCCTGGCCCTTGAAAGAAATTTAATGGTTTGGGAAAACGGAGCATTGAGGAACAGCTTTTGACGTTCCATTGATGGGGTTTCAGGTGAAGATGGCCAAAGATCTCTAAACTGGAGAAAAAATTATTCCCAACGACATAGATAAAGCAGCCTAAGGGGCAAACCTTAATGAAGCCCTTGAGTCTAAAGCAGCGAGATACTAGTCATTCTAACAAAGGTAACTTGTGCACGTCATTTACGGGTTTGCTGTCGGGTGTCGTCGACCACCGCCGATATTTCGGCAGGAGCACACCTGCCATTCTCAAGGCACAGCTGCAAGGAGGAAGCAATGTGCAGCGGAGATTAATACCTCGGTTCACAGAAGAGAAACAAGGAAGATACCACACACAGAACAAGTAACCGCAAAGTCAACACACAACCAAAGATAACCAACATTATAAATATCGATAGTGACTATTAATCAACAGGTGAGGTAGCCCTAATTGTGTCCCTCTGTTTTTTGATGAGAGACAGAGCCGGATTCCAAGCAGCATTTAGACAAAATCCACCATCTCTGTTCATAAGGTTGCCTGATAGTTTGATTTCAACTGCTTCCTTAATGACACTATCCCAATAGCTGGACGTGCAAGCCAGAATCTCCGTGTTGTTGTATTCCATAAAACGACCGGTGTCAAGGCAATGCTCTGCAATAGAGGATTTCCTCGGCTGTTGTAAGCGTGTGTGACGCTTATGTTCAATACCCCGGTCTTCCACAGTCCTGATTATCTGACCAATATACGTCATGCCACAACGGCCAGGAATACGATAGACATCAGCATTACGCAAACCAAAATCATCTTTTACGGACGCCAGCAGGGCCTTAACCTTAGAAAGTGGTCGAAAAATAACATTTCACATCGTATTTACGCAAAATACGGCCAATCCTGTTGGAAATGCTTCCTGCGTAAGGCGAAAAGGCCGTAGACTTAGGTGCCACTTCGTTGCTATCGTCACTCACCCGTTGCACAGTAGGCTGACAGCGCAACGCACGTTTGATCTGACTCTCACTATAACGATTCTGACGAAAGGTGACTTTGAGATGTGATAGCTCAGCTGCCAAACTTTCAGGGTCTGAGATAACGTGGGCTCTGTGAACCAAGGTACGAATACTCCTTCACGCTGAACTGGATGGTGACAACTATCAGCTCGCAGATGCAAGTCAGTTTGAGTACGCTTCCTATAAGCAGAACGTCCCAACGTACCATCAGTCTTCCTCTGACCAACACGTCAAGGAAGGGAAGGCATCCATTCTTTTCCGCCTCCATAGTGAACTGAATATTCGGGTGGATTGAATTCAGGTGTTCCAAAAACCGGTTTAAATTCTCACTACCATGAGGCCAAACAACAAAGGTATCGTCTACATATCTGAAAAAACACGCAGCTTTCAAGGTCGCTGACTCCAGTGCACGTTCCTCAAAGTTCTCCATAAACAAACTGGCCACAATAGGTGACAGCGGGCTTCCTATTGCAACTCCATCAATCTGTTCGTAGTACTGACCATTGAATAAAAAGTAAGTGGAAGTCAGCACATGTCGAAACAAATTTGTTAACTCGACACCAAACTTCACTTCAATTAGCTGCAACGAATCAGAGAGAGGACGCGACTGAAAAGAGAAACCACGTAAAAACTGACTAAAATATGAGAGTCTTTCAAACGCAATCCCTTAAATCGACGTAAGATATCTGCAGAGTTCTTAATGTGGTGTTCACGCTTACCTACTAGTGGGCTCAACAAACTAGCAAGATGTTTCGCTACACGATATGTCGGAGCACCAGTATTAGAAACAATAGGTCTCAATGGGACATCCTTTTTATGGACCTTATGGAGGCCTCTCTCATTGACAAGGCCGTTGACTGAATGAGGTTGACTTATTATGCCAGAAGTCATTGGCCGCCCCTGATAATCATTTTTATACGAAATTTACGCGGTGGCGTGATTCGAGCCAGCAGCCGAGGATGTTTTTATTTCTAGTCAATGACGCTATCCCTTTTCTTCTTTTACTTCATTTTGTTCATCATTCTCGTCATTTAGTCGGGCGGATGTCACATGACACCTTTCATCGATGAATACTGCACTCACTTTTTTTTATTTCTTTGCTATTTATTAAAGCGGGCTGCCAGCCCTCTGAGTGGACTCGCTGAGATACTACGTCGGTCCTCTAAAACCAGGGGTTATGATTTCACAAAAGTTGGAAACCTCTGCCAGAGAGCGTATGCGATGGATCCTTAACTGCGTCCACACAGCGGCGTTTCATGAAGCTGAGGGAAAGAGGTAAGGAAGGCTTGCTTGCTGCCGCGATTAGGAGTGAGCAGTGTGACGGAAAGAGTTGCTCTCTGTGTGGTCTAGTCCAGCTGAGTAGATCACCCTAGGACCGACAGACTAGCTGGGATAAGCGCACGTTACGGTAAGAGGGGGGAAAGCGGCGCCGCCCTACGCCCGTCGCGTCGCGGCAGCGCTGCAGGCGGCAGTGCGCAATTACCTCCGACGCCCCTCAATTACCACCCCTCCCCCTCCTCACCCCTACCGCCGCGTCGCGACGCCACCTGCGGCGCCCGTAACGAGCCTGCTCGGCGCCGCACTCGTTAATGGCAACACGACGCCGCGCGTTTCGCCAGCCCACAACACGCCGCGGCGGGGTAGGGCGCTGGGCGACCTTGCCTGTGGGCCCCTATCGTGAGCGACCCGAGGCTAAAGGGCTCCGATTGTAGCCCACGTCTTTCCGTGCGTTACCTGCTGAGACCATCGTGGGACAGTTCATTACCTTCGCTTATTGATTACGTCTCCGCATTCACATCTCTTCACCCACCAGTCTGGCAGCAGCAGCCGGCAAAGACACACGCAGCAACCGGGTAGTAAACGATTTTGTGACTTACGAGTTCCTAGCCAGGAGAGAATTTTATAATATCGTTAGTGTGCTTTAATAGTTTAGTTTCTTGAGTTTCTACGTGCTAATTTAATATCCACGCGAGCCGTTCTATTTTTCAACCTGCGTTGCACTGCAGCCACGAAACATGGTTTCCATCATTGTTGCATTACGTACTGTAATTTGGTTTCTGCAAGCAGAAAAGAATAGTGCAGCAGAAATTCATTGGAGATTGAGCCGAGTATACGGTGATAACTTCATGACTGATGGTGTTATGCGTGGATGGGCCGAAAGTTTAAAGATGGCCGAAATGACGGGCATGATCAAGGGCGCCAGGTCTGTCGTTACAGGCAACCTTGCTGAACGAGTTGACAGAATGGTTAGAGAAAATCGTAGGTTCACCATAACTAGTTTGTCTACGGAAATTCAGATCTGTCGTACACTCTATTGTTACTGAACATTTCGGCTACAAAGAACTTTGTGCTCGTTGGGTTCCAAAACAGGTAACGGACGCCCAAAAATGTCACCGAATGGCGTCAGCTTTGAATTTTCTTGATCGTTATCACGATGAAGGAGAGAACTTTTTGAAATCAATTGTTACTGGAGATGAAACCTCGATTCAATACGACAGGCCGGAAAGGAAACGAAAATCACAACAATGAATGCATCCAAATTCACCAAAAAAAGAAAGAAATTGAAAAATATTCAACAACAGAAATTTTATGGCGACCGTGTTTTGGGACTAAGAAGTTTGTTGCTTGTAGAGTTCATACAGCCTGCAACCACTATCAATGCAGCTGCTTATTGTGAAACTTTACGTCATTTGCAGAGAGCCATTAAAAGCAAAGAGGAATACTGACTTCAGGAATTGTGTTGATCCATGACAACACTCGTCCAGACACTGCTGTCACAACCTAATGGCTCCGTGAACAATTTCAATGGGATATTTTCGATCATCATCAGTACTGATCTGACACCCAGCCACTTTCACCTTTTCCTTGAAATGAAGATGTGGCTACGAGTGCAGCACTTCCAAACTAACGAAGATCTTCAAAACAGCGTTAATTCTCATGTGAGACCTTTGGTGGCAACATTTTTTGAGAAGGGTATTCAAAGCTTGTGCAGAGGTACGATAAATGTCTCAATCTTTTCGGTGATTATGTTAAAAAGTAACCATAAGTGTACAAAACTTTTGGTAAAAAATAATTCTTTTCTATGAACTTGTATTTTATTTGTAGCCTATCAGAGGTTGGGATAAAAAAAGCCCTCGTAATAGCCACAGTTCCTACAGTTTCATTTGTATCAGAAAGTAAACCGATTTTGTGACATATTGTAAGTTCCTAATCAGTTACATAGATTCTGCGTTTTCGTCAGTGTATACAGTACAGATGCGCAGCACGTGCCAATAGTCTGTTTATCAGTATAGTTTAGTTTTCCACCGTCCTTGGTACGGACAGGGACTACGATTGTTGTGCGCAGAGGCGAGTCTCGTTGGTGACTCTTCACTCTCAGCTTCAAGCTGTGACGGCTTCTGTTACACAGCTTGAGGCTGCAGTGGATGGGCACCACTGTTGTGGACCGGCCTTAGGAATCCAACGGTCATCCAGCACGTCCCAGTTCTCCAGTCGGTCCTGGTGGCCAGCCCAGTTACTGCTCATCATGAGGTTGACCCCTCACCTGTAATCGAGTGGGAGGCCGCCCCAGGGCGTAGCAGGCGGTGAAAGACTTCCCAGGTGGCTGGCATATAAGGCCTCCCTTGTTATTTTGACAAATAGGTTTAAGGTGCTGTCTGTGGCTGATACAGCCGCTGAGCCAAATGTTATCGCCTGTCCTGTTTCAGAGGAAGCCTCTCAGCCTACAAGATCCGGACAATAACACAGGGTGAGATAATTGATAGTTGGGAGCTCCATCGTTAGGCGCGTTATGAGGACATGGCCGCCAAGAAGGGAAAGAAAACCAATGTTGACTCCGTAAGCATACTGGGTGGAGTCATTCCGGACTTGGAAAGGGTCCTCCTGGATGCCATTAAGAGCACAGGGCGAAGCCAACTGCAGGTGGTAGCTCAAGTCGCTGCCAATGATGTGTGTCACTTTGGATCACAAGAGATTCTCTCTGGTTTCGTGCGTCTAACAGAAGTGGTAAAGGCTGCCAGTCTTGCCTGAAAGATGAAAGCAGAGCTGATCACTTGCAGCATAGTCGACAGGACCGATTGTGGACCTCAGAGCCAAGTGAAGGGTCTGAATCAGAGGCTCATATGGTTCTGCGACCGTGTAGGCTGCAGATTCCACGACTTGCGCCAAAGGGTATTAGGGTTTCGGGTTCTGCTGTATAGACCATGTGTCCACTATAAGCAGGAGGCGGCTACACGAGCAGCAGGGGCTTTGTGGCGTGGACTGCACAGTGTTTTAGTTTGTAGGATCTCGGGAAAACACAAAAATGGCCTCAGTCACAAAGAGTGCAGGCCCAACACAGGAAGAACGTAGATACAGGAACCATTGGTATAACAGTTGTGAATTGTCGTAAGTGTGTTGGGAAAGTACCAGAGCCCCAAGCGCTAATAGAAAGCACTGATGCTCAAATCGTTATATGCACTGAAAGCTGGCTAACTCCGGAGATGAGCTCAGCCGAAATATTTGCGAAGAACCTAACGGTGTTCCGAAAGGATAGGCTAAACACGGTTGGCGGTGTCGTGTTTGTTGCTGTTGGAAGTAGTTTATCTTGTCGCGAAACTATAGTAAATAATTCCTGTGAGTTAGTGTGGCCAGAGGTCATTGTTGGAAACCGGAATAAAATAATAATCGGATCCTTTTACCGACCTTCCAATTCAGATGATACAGTTGCTGAAAGGTTCAAAGAAATCATTCGATTACAGCTGGTGGTGACTTTAATATACGCTCGATATGTTGGAGAAAATACATGTTTCATCCCGGAGGTACGTATAAAACATAGTCCGAAATTGTGCTAAGCGAATTCTCTGAAAATTATTTCGAGCAATTTGTTCATGAGCCCACGCAAATAGTAAACAGTTGTGAAAACACACTTGACCTCTTAGCAATAAATAATCCTCAGTTAATAACGTGCATCAAAACGGAAACAGGGTTGTCATAGCAAGACTGAATATGTAACCCCCAAATCCCCCCCAAAATAAAAGAAAAATATACCAATTGAAAAAAGCAGATAAAAATTAACTTGACGTCTTCCTGATGGACAAACTCCACTCCTTCCAAATTAATAATATAAGTGTAGACGATATGTGGCTTGAATTCAAAAAAATAGTATCGACAGAAATTGAGAGATTTATACCATATAAATTAACAATCGACGGAGTTGATCCTCCTAGGCACACAAAACGGGTCAGAACACTGTTGCAGAAACAACGAAACAAACATGCCCAATTTAAACACATGCAAATTCCCCAAGACTGGCGATCTTTGACAGAAGTCCAATATTTAGCGCGGACTTCAATCCGAGATGCTTATAATAGTTTCCACAACGAAACTTTGTCTCGACACCTGCAGAAAATCGAAAGAGATTCTGGTAGTATGTGAAGTATGTTAGCGGCAAGAAACAATCAATACTTTCTCTGCGCGGTAGCAATGTAGATACTATCGAAGTCTGTTCTGCCAAAGTAGAGTTACTAAACACAGCCGTTCGAAATGCCTTCACAAAAGAAGACGAAGCAAATATTCCAGAATTCGAATCAACAACAGCTGCCAACATGAGTAACGTAGAAGTAAATATCCTCGGAGTGTGAAGCAACCTAAATCACTTATAAAACCAAGTCTTCTGGTCCAGACTGTATACCGATTACGTTTCTTCCAGAGTATGCTGATGCATTAGCCACATACTTAACAATCATATAAAACCGTTCGCTCGACGAAAGATCCGTACTCAAAAACTGAGCCGGCCGCTGTGGCCGAGCGGTTCTAGGAGCTTCAGTCCGGTACAGCGCTGCTGCTACGGTCGCAGGTTCGAATCCTGCCTCGGGCATGGATGAGGGTGATGTCCTTAGGTTAGCTAGGTTTAAGTAATTCTATGTCTATGGGACTGTTGACCTCAGATGATAAGTTCCATAGTGCTTAGAGCCATTTGAGCCAAATACTGAGAAGATGCACAAGTCATACCAATATTCATGAAAGGTAGTAAGAGTAATCCACTGAATTACAAACCCATATCATTAACTTAGATATGCAGTAGGATTTTGGAACATACTGTTCGAACATTATGAATTACCTAGAAGAAAACGGTCTGCTGATACACAGTCAACATAAATTTAGAAAATATCGTTCCTGTGAAACGCAACTAGCTTTTTATTCGCATGATGTGTTGAGTGCTATTGAGAAGGAATTTCAAATTTATTCCGCGTTTCTGGATATGCAGAAGGCTTTTGACACTGTACCATTCAAGCGGCGTGTAGTGAAATTGCATGCTTATGGAATATCGCCATTGTTATGTGACTGGATTTGTGATTTTTTGTCAGAGAGCTCACACAGTTCGTAGTAATTGACGGAAAGTAATCCAGTAAAACAAAAGTAATATCTGGCGTTCCCCAAGGTAGTGTTATAGGCCCTTTGCTGTTCCTTTCCTATATAAACAGTTTGGGAGACAATCTGAGCAGCCGTCTTAGGTTGTTTGTAGATTACGCTGTCGTTTATCGACTAATATAGTCATCAGAAGATCAAAACAAACTGCAAAACGATTTAGAAAAGATATCTGAATGGTGCGAAAATTGGTAGTTGACCATAAATAACTATAAGTGTGAGGTCATCCACATAAGTGCTAAAAGGTATCCGTTAAATTTCGGTTACACGATAATCAGCCAAATCTATAGGCCGTAAATTCAACTAAATACCTAGGATTTAAAATTACGAACAACTTAAATTGGAAGGAACACGTAGAAAATGTTGCGGGGAAGGCTAACCATAGACTGCGTTTTTTTGGCAGTGCACTGAGAAAATGTAACTGATCTACTAAGGAGGCTGCCTAAACTACGCTTGTCCGTCCTCTTTTAGAATACTACTGCGTGGCGTGGGATATTTACAAACAGTATTGACGGAGTACATCGCAAAAGTTCAAAGAAAGGCAGCACGTTTTGTATTATCGTGAAAGATGGGAGAGAGTGTCACTAAAATTATATAGGATTTACGATGGACATCGTTAAAGGAAAGGCGTTTTTCGTTGTGACGGAAACTTCTCACGAAATTACAATCACCAACTTTCTCCTCCGAATGCCAAAATGGATTGTTGATATCGACTTACATAGGTTGAAACGATCACCACAATATAATAAAGGAAATCACAGCTCCGACGGAAAGATATTGGTGTTCATTCTTTCCGCGAGCTATCTGAGATTGGAATAACAGAGAATTGTGAAGGAGGTTCGACCAAACCCTCTGCCAGGCACTTACATGTACCCCTGTAGATGTAGATGCAGATGTAGACATCACCATTACAATTAACACGTCCACCTTTCGCTCCATCGTAGAAAGCAGATGGTTGTACCTAACTTCTGCAAAAAAATTGAGATCGTTACATCTATTTGTTATGTGTAATGCTCCTCTTCCTGCTATTCTTTAAGTAGGTAAGTTAAGTGTATACGCTGTCTCAACAATGAAGTTACTGATAATTTACCCGTGGCTTCTTCTATCTTTTTTTAACAAGTTACATTATGTTCTGATTGCCTTTTCTTTTTTTTTTTACAAGTATGCAAAAAAGGAAGGGAATTTATACTGCCTACTTACTATACTTTTAGCGGCTATGAAAAGGAGTTTGACAAAGTTGAGTTTCAGCACGTGTCATTGCGGCAGTTCATCCACTACACAAAAATAACAAAATAAAGTTCGCTACTGTGAGGAATGTGACAGAATTTGCGGATAGCAATCAAGATGTCAGACGAGGCTGTCCACTGTCATTCACCATTTTTGATGTTTACATTGACGATGTCATCCGTAAATGGTTGATTTTCCTAAATGACACATTAATTTTAGTATTATGACGTTGATATTTGCTGATGTTCGGTTTATAATAGGAGAATCTTTAAAAAATATTCTAACATCAGCACAGAAATTGACTCAAATAGCTGGTAAACATAGAATGAGAATACCAACAGATTTAACGAAAGTGAGGGCATTTCATGGGCTGGAACATATACGAGCCTAAATTGTTATAGATGGACAAATAATTGAACATGTAAGAGGTTTTAAAGTAAATATACGGGTTTTAAGGCTTTGTAGAGCATATTACATTCACCTAACAATTATAAATGACACATCAAATGAAAGAGTAACTCAAACAGGTTTCTTTTACAGTTGCTCAGTGTGAACACTGACCACACATCGAGTCGATAGGCGAGTTTTCCTAAACCTTGGCCAATGTATCAGGAGTAGCTGCACAATAACACTGTTTCTAAAGTCGAATGGATCAGCTGGTATTGGAGGTACATACACATAATTGAGTCACATCGTCTGTGAACATGGAGGTCACGCATAAGACGCTGTGTCAACCAGTCCCTTGCGCCCAATCCACCGGTCGGATACAACGTCCTATAACCAGTCGCGACTGGGTTATGCCAGTGAGGCGGCGGCCCATCTTGCTCCCAAACAAAGATACGTAGTTCAGCTTCTTCCCATTGAGGCACGGACCATAGCTGTGCCACATCAAGATAAGAAACATCAGTTACAGTTGATTCATAGAAAAATTAAGACCCATAAACTTTCCGTGGGGGTATTCCTTGGGGCTAAGTAGGAAAGACTCGCACTCCTCCGCGATATAACATGAAAAAGTACTGTACGACATACGAAATAAGCACACACGCTTTCACAGTTGTAAAACTTTATTGTTGTTGTTGTAGTCTTCAGTCCTGAGACTGGTGTGATGCAGCTCTCCATGCTACTCTATCCTGTGCAAGCTTCTTCATCTCCCAGTACCTATTGCAGAGTACATCCTTCAGAATCTGCTTAGTGTATTCATCTCTTGGTCTCCCTCTACGATTTTTACCCTCCAGGATGCCCTCCAGTACCAAATTGGTGATCCCTTGATGCCTCAAAACATGTACTACCAACCGATCCCTTCTTCTACTCAAGTTGTGCCACAAACTCCTCTTCTCCCCAATTCTATTCACTACCTACTCATTAGTTAAGTGATATACCCATCTAATCTTCAGCATTCTTCTATAGCACCACATTTCGAAGGCTTCTATTCTCTTCTTGTCGAAACTATTTATCGTCCATGTTTCACTTCCATACATGGCTACACTCATTACAAATACTTTCAGAAACGACTTCCTGACACTTAAATCTATACTCGATGTTAACAAATTTCGCTTCTTCAGAAACGCTTTCCTTGCAATTGCCAGTCTACATTTTATGTCCTCTCTACTTCGACCATCATCAGTTATTTTGCTCCCCAAATAGCAAAACTCCTCTCCTACTTTAAGCGTCGCAGTTCCTAATCTACTTCCCTCAGCATCACCCGACTTAATTCCACTAAATTCCATTACCCTCGTTTTGGTTTTGTTGATGTTCATCTTATACACTCCTTTCAAGACACTGTCCCTTCCGTTCAACTGCTCTTCCAAGTCCTTTGCATTCTCTGACAGAATTACAATGTCATCGGCGAACCTCAAGTATTCTATTTCTTCTCCATGGGTTTTAATACATACACCGAGCTTTTCTTTTGTTTCCTTTACTGTTTGCTCAATATACAGATTGAATAGCGTCGGGGACAGGCTAAAATCCTGTCCCACTGCCTTCCCATCCAGTGCTTCCCTTTCATGTCCCTCGACTCTTATAACTGCCATTTGGTTTCTATACAGATAGTAAATAGCCTTTCGTTCCCTGTATTTTACCCCTGCCACCTTCAGAATGTGTAAGAGTATTCCAGTCAACATTGTCAAAAGCTTTCTATAAGTCTACAAATGCTAGAAACGTGGGTTTGCCTTTCCTTTATCTTTCTTCTAAGATAAGTCGTAGGGTCAGTACTGCCTCACGTGTCCCAACATTTCTACGGAATCCAAACTGAAATTCCCCGAGATCAGCTTCTACCAGTTATTCCATTCGTCTGTAAAGAATTCGCTTTAGTATCTTGCAGCTGTGACTTATTTAACTGATAGTTCGGTAATTTTCACATCTGTCAACACCTGCTTTTTTGCAATTGGAATTACTATATTCCTCTTGAAGTCTGAGGGAATTTCGCCTGTCTCATACGTCTTGCTCACCAGATGGTGGAGTTTTGTTAGGCCTGTCTCTCCCAAGGCTGTCAGTAGTTCTAACGGAATGTTGTTTACTCCCGGGGCCTTGTTTCAACTTAGGTCTTTCAGTGCTCTGTCAAACTCCTCACGCAGTATCATATCTCCCGTTTCGTCATCATCTACGTCCTCTTCCATTTCTATCGGGGTTTCCAGCTGAGGTCTTCATATTCATGCAAGTGGTTCTCCTTTCTCCAAAGGTCTCTTTAATTTTCCTGTAGCCAGTATCTATCTTACACTCGAGAGATAAGCCTCTACATCCTTACATTTGTCCTCTAGCCATCCCTACTTAGCCATTTTGCACTTTCTATCGATCTCATTTTTGAGACGTTTGTATTCCTTTTTGCCTGCTTCACTTCCTGCATTTTTGTATTTTTTCCTTTCATCAATTAAATTCAGTATCTCTTCTGTTACCAAAGGATTTCTAATAGACCTCGTCTTTTTACCTACTTGATCCAATGCTGCCTTCATTATTTCATTCCTCAAAACTACCCATTCTTCTTCTACTGAATTTCTTTCCCCCATTTCTGTCAATTGTTCCCTTATGGTCTCCCTGAAACTCTGTACAAACTCTGGTTCTTTCAGTTTATCCAGCTCCCACTCCTTAAATTCCCACCTTTTACAGTTTCTTCAGTTTTAATCTACAGTTCATAACCAGTAGATTGTGGTCAGAGTCCACATTTGGCCCTGGAAATGTCTTACAATTAGAAATCTGGTTCCTAAATCTCTGTCATACCATTATATAATGTATCTGAAGCCTTTTAGTATCTCCAGGTTTCTTGCATGCATACAATCTTCTTCCATGATTCGTGAACCAAGTATTAGCTATGATTAAGCTATGCTCTATGCAAAATTCTACCAGGCGGATTCCTCTTTCGTTTCTTAGCCCCAATCTATATTCACCTACTACGTTTCCTTCTCTTCCTGTTCCTACTGTCGAATTCCAGTCACCCATGACTATTAAATTTTCGTCGCCCTGCACTACATGAATATTTTCTTTTATCTCATCATACATTTCATCATTTCTTCATCATCTGCAGAGCTTGTTGGCATATAAACTTGTACTACTGTAGTAGGCGTGGGCTTCGTGTCTATCGTGATCACAATAATGCGTTCACTATACCGTTTGTAGTAGCTTACCCGCACTCCTATTTTTTTATGCATTATTAAATCTACTCCTGCATTACCCCTATTTGATTTTGTATTTATAACCCTGTATTCCCCTAACCAAAAGTCTTGTTCCTCCTGCCACCGAACTTCACTAATTCCCACTATATCTAACTTTAGCCTATCCATTTCCCTTTTCAAATTTTCTAACCTACCTGCCCGATTATGGCATCTGACATTCCACTCTCCGATCCGTAGAACGCCAGTTTTCTTTCTCTTGATATCGACGTCCTCTTGAGTAGTCCCCGCCCGGAGATCCGAATGGGGGACTATTTTACCTCCGGAATATTTTACCGAAGAGGACGCCATCAACATTTAATCATACAGTAAAGCTGCATGCCCTTGGGAAAAATTACGGCTGTAGTTTCCCCTTGCTTTCAGCCGTTCGCAGTACCGCAACAGCAAGGCCGTTTTGGTTAGTGTTACAGGGCCAGATCAGTCAATCATCCAGACTGATGCCCCTGCAACTACTGAAAAGGCTGCTGCCCCTCTTCAGGAACCACACGTATGCCTGGCCTCTCAACAGATACCCCTCATTTGTGGTTGCACCTACGGTACGGCTATCTGTATCGTTGAGGCACGCAAGCCTCCCCACCAACGGCAAGGTCCATGGTTCATGGGGGGAAAAATGTTATTACCATAGAGGGAAAATAAACTATTCTGGAACGTGAGGGAAATCTGCATTGAAGTGGCTAGAAAGACATGAAAATGTACTGTGCGACATACGAAATTAGCACACACATTTTCATTTTTGTAAAAATTTATTATCATATAGGTAAAAATAAACTATACTGCAATGTGAGGGGCATCTGCATTGAAGTGTCTAGAAAAAGAAGGTTTCTTACACAATATCTTATTCAGGATACGTGGCCCAAGTACAACAGAGATATCATGCTATATTGATTGACAAAATGTATGTAAATATCAGTATTTTAAAACATGTAAACAATACGAAACAAAAATTCATTACTTTGTAGTCTCATTAAACAAGTCATTAAAAAGCTCCAGATGGTGAAGTGGTGTAAATGAAACCATAGCAGATAAGTCATCCATTTTTTTCAACAGACAGCTGTGAAACACTTTGCACTACTGGAAGTTTTGTATGAATGAAATTACCGACAGTTTTGCCTTTCCAATATTTCAGTGTCACTGAATGTTCTCCATGATAGACGAATTTAATTTGTGCAGCAAAACTGATGTGTACCTATGTAGTGTTGATACATTTATCAACTGCATTTTGGAAGCCAATGAAGCCTTTTTGCTCCATGTTGAGTGTGTGTAATGGTAAAGAACAGATGCTGAAGTAATTAACTTATTTTAAATCATCAGGTACATAACACGTAACTACCTCGTTGCGCGTTTCTACTTGGGCAAAATTTCCGAAACTGTGGTCTGTAATCTATGATACTTCTGTTGTGTGCACTTAAATAGTTCGCGAGACACTAAGAACATTTACAGATATAAAAGTACACGGTTTTCGTTTTGTCCACAGCAGTTGACACTCAAAATCAAAAGTTTCCTTTTGTTAATAATGAAATTGACGGTACTTTTAGTGCAATTCTGAACATCGACTAGACCTGATACTATGCTGCTGGATCCACGTGACCCTTCGATCTCATGCCACAATCGTATTATTGCTGCACTGTTGTGAACATGAGACAGAAGTTGTAATATGAAAGCTGGCGTAAGCAGAACACATACTAGAATGTAACGATTGGAACAAATAATACTTGTAGCTGATCGATTCCTAAAGTTCAAGTGTTACTTCTACAACGCGACAAGCGATATGGCAAGTACAACTTTCGCCTATTAGAGTGATATAATTCAAAGCTGATCCCGAAGCACTATTAGAATGAAGAAGATCGTGGGTCAGAGGGTTGTGTTCGCCACTATTACTGTTCTCGTCGAACGATGGGAAACCTTTAGCATAATACAGTCGCATGGATGTAGCGCCTTTAGAGGGATTAAAATCAATTTTGAAAAACAGAAGGCCCTTAGCATGTTTAGAGTTTGCACTGCAGAACTTCGTTTTGTCACAAATAACACTGGGTTGCATATGGTTGGACCGATCCTCCTACTAGAAGGCAATGGAGGTGGAATGAAAAGATGATTAATCAGTCAATAAGATAAAAGTTTCGCTCTTGTTTTTGCCTCATCCCTGAAAGAGATGTGCTCTTCAACAAATTAATGCATTAGTAAAACAGAGAATTGAGATATGAATATCGTTAATTAATAGCTGTGCGTTATGAGTTTGATGTTGGAATACTCATTCTGCATAATTACATCAGCAACAGCATCAAAAAGGAGATCACAATAAAATGCGGTCGTAAACACATCCTTAGTTAGTTAGTTACCGGTTTTTGTTTCTTAGATATAATGGCAAAACTGTGGAACAAGTAGGAATATAGGATATGTATACACAATCGATGTTGACATTGACGGAGATATTTTTTTTCAGTACTGCTCAAGCAACTACAAACAAAATGTAGTTTTTCTTGTGTTTTACATGCTGCCAGTTTTTAAATAGAAATTTGTGTATAGAATAAAAGGCGTTGTTCCAAAGAAATGATTTTAGGTTAGGTTGTAAATTTTCATTGCTACCTGTCGTACATTTTATGTTTTCGCCAAATTAACCAAAATTTTTGTAGTTACTTATTGCACTCCTTTCTGAGCCACTGAACCCATAACAATGGGTAATACCATTTCCTCTCGGTTACAGGTATTGGTACCGTCATTCTTCTCAATTTGTGATGGATTATTTCCCACGCCCGGGTTCCCGGGTTCGATTCCCGGCGGGGTCAGGGATTTTCTCTGCCTCGTGATGACTGGGTGTTGTGCGATGTCCTTAGGTTAGTTAGGTTTAAGTAGTTCTAAGTTCTAGGGGACAGATGACCATAGATGTAAAGTCCCATAGTGCTCAGAGCCATTTGAACCATTTTTTTTGATGGATTATTTATGACGAACTTCACTACGGAGTATATGTATTCTGGAAGTGCAGTCAAACTACCCACCTAATTGAATGCGTAACACCGCGAGTGAGCACTAAATATTATTCCTGTTGTTCGCTTTTTGTGCAGTTTCTAGCTGTTCTATGACACGAGTTGCCCCAGAAGTTTATTCCATGATACACTGATGATTGGAAATATACAAAATGTGTCAGGAGGTTGATTCGTCTGTGTCCCAGATCAGCAAAAATTTAAAGAACAAAAGTGGCTGAACTTAATAGTTTGACAATCTCAGTATTATGCTTCTCTAGTTTATTGTTTTCGTCAGAACGTAGACCAAAAAATTTGGAACATTCTAACCAATTTACTGACTCCTGTTAATGCGCTACATTAACTGTCGATATGATTCTATTTGTTGTACAGAATTTCCTAGCCACAAGCGAACAGTGAGCAGGGCACTCATCGCGGTCGAATCATAAACTTCTATGTATTTCGAGTGGTACTTCCTCTAGAGAATCAGCTAGCTCTTCTGTAAGAAATTTATTCTGTGTGTCTTTTATCCTTCAAGCTTTCTACAGTAAAGCAAGGCCCACATCTAACATATTCCTGAATTACAGGTTTATACCACTTCCTCTGACGTTCAACGTGCATGAGGCAGTGTGGTTTCTCCGCACCTCTACAAAGCATATTTCTTACAATCAGCTTTCCGTGCTTTGTAAAGATAGCTTCTTTGAAAAAAGAAGCTACTGTTCTGATGTCGCTTAATAATCGAACGACTGACTTCCATGCGTCTCCAGCAAGCCCGCTTTTTAATCAGCTGATAGTCTGAGATGATATGTGAGCTGTGAATGGCTCGCATTTATCCCATTTATCGTTTGTCATCTTCTATTACAGTACTGCCGCCTCGTTTTCTTATTCCATTTACTGGCGTCATTAACTTCCTTCCTTACTTGCCCGTGAGCGGCAGCAGCAGCGCGTATCGATAAGTGCACTGTCGTCCCATCTCAGGAGCGGTCGACAGTGTTTCTGGGTCGTCGTGCGTCTGGCAGCCAGTTCGGGACTGACCAGCAGTGCAGTCGTGGAGGAGCGTACTGCATTAGGATAACACCGTCGCAGTCGTACACGAGAATCAACATAACTTTCACCATACTGGGGCTCTGACGCACTTTCGACTTTCGCGGCAACCCATAATGACGCCATTCGTTGGATTGGCGTTTCAGTTTTGTCTCATACGATGAGGCCCATGTCTCATCCAGTGTAGCGGCCTAAGAAAGCCTCTTCATCGCGCTCATAACGCACCAAGTGCGTCTGAGCAGGTCATAACACATTCATTTCTGCATTTCCGTAAAATGATGTGGAACCCATCGTGATGTAATTTTTCGCATGCGAAGGCGTTCCTTCAGGATGCTAATCCTGTTTCGTGGACGAACTCACCAATCGTATGGCGTCGATCACTGTCCACCAAGGCGGCAACGGCATGCACTTCTTCTTCAGAGACGCTAGGACGACCTGCCAGATACATGTCTACCACAGTGTGCCGACCTCCGTTGAAGGCTTTTACCCAATGTGCCACTGTTCTGTACGGCAATGCCGATTCCCCGCACGCCTCTAAGACCTTGATGACACTGGCGTGCTGTACGATCTGGCACATTCAATCTTGATCCAACTCAATTGTTCCTGTTTCGAAAACATAGTGACACCGTTATATTAGACCGCTCGCTCACAAGTGACTATGATTCCCTCGATTGTGCGAACTCCGGTGACGTGGGACGGGCGAGTCCATGTGCTCGTAGGTAAGGTAGATTTCACAGCAACGTGAACTATCAGCGACAGTAGTAGATTCCATTGCATAGCGTCTCCACTGCGGTGTTGTCACTGTGTTCACCTCTGAGATTGATTCTAAATGCCCCGTAAAAGATGCAGTATAAACCCTCGCCTTAAGCAGGTGGGCATTATCTTACTGAAATGTAAGTCCGGGATAACTTTCCATGATGGACAACAAAACGGGGCGACGCACCGCTGTGCTGTAAGGGTGACGCCGATGACAACGAAAGGGGACCTGCTGTGAAGACATATTACACTCCAGACCATCATCACTCCCGGCTGTCCCGCAGTCGGGTTGGTAGCCCACCGCTCTCTGGGGCGACCCCAGACACTTCTTCGCTTGTCATCGATGGTGAGTTCGAAGCTGGACTCATCACTGAAGACACTTTTGCTCCATTCGTTGACATTCGAGGCTACAATGACTGCCTAAGACATACATTATGAGATCAAAAGTATCCGGACGCTTGGCTGAAAATGACATACAAGTTCGTAGCGCCCTCCGTCGGTATTGCTGGAATTCAATATGGTATTGGCCCACCCTTAGCCTTGACGATAGCTTTCACTCTCGCAGACATACGTTCAACGAGGTGCTGAAGATTTCTTGGGGAATGGCAGGCCATTTTTCACGGAGAGCTGCACTAGGGAGAGGTATCGATGTCGGTCGGTGAGACCTGGCACGAATTCGGCGTTCCGAAACATCTCTAAGGCATTCTATAGGATTCACGTCAGGACTCTATGCAGGCCAGTCCATTATACGGATGTTATTGTCGTGTAACCACTCCGCCACAGGCAATGAATTACAAACAGGTGGTCGGGCGTGTTGAAAGATGCAGTCGCCATCCCCTAATTGCTCTTCATCAGTGGGAAGCAACTCTTCAACAGTGGGAAGCAAGAAGGTGTTGAAGACATTAATGTAGGCCTGTGCTGTGATAGTGCAACGCAAAACAGCAAGGGGTGCAAGCCCCTCCATGAAAAATAAGACCACGCTATAACACCACCGTCTCCGAATTTTACTGTTGGCACTACACACGCTGGCAGAAGACGTTCACCGGGCATTCACCACAGCCACACCCTGCCAAATATCGCCATATGGTGTACCGTGATTCGTCATTCCACACAACGTTTTTCCACTGTTAAATCGTCCAATGTTTACGCTCCTTACACCAAACGGGGCTTCGTTTGGCAATTGCTGACGTGATGTATGTCTTATGAGCAGCCGCTCGACCATGAAATCCTTGTTTTGCAACCTCCGGCCTAACTGTTATAGTACATTCAGTGGATCCTGACGCAGTTTGGAATTCCTGTGTGATTGTTTGGATAGATGTCTGCCTATTACACATTACGACCCTCTTCAACTGTTGGCGGTCTCTGTCAGTCGACAAACGAGGTTGGCCTGTACGCTTTTGTACGTTTCCACTTCACTTTCACTTCGGAAACAATGGGCCTATGAGTGTGGACACCTCGCGTACAGACGTATGACACAAGTGACACCAAGTAACCTGACCACGTTCAACGTCCGTGAGTTCGGCGAGGCGCCCCATTCTGGTCTCTCACGATGTCTAATAACTACCGATATTGAGTACCTGGCAGTGGGCGGCAGCACAATGTACTTAATGCCAAAAACGTATGTTTTTGATGGTGTTAGGATACCTTTGATCTGGACACGCCCTGGGAACGGTCGGGCACCAACCTGTCACCCGCCATACGGCCCGACATCCGGTTGTTGTGATCTGGGATGCTGTTTCTTTCAGTAGCACGAATCCGTTGCTTGTCATCCGCAGCAACAACACAGCGGTAAGTCGACAATACGTCCCTCTGTTTTGCCTCTTTTTAGCGAGTCATACATTTCAGAAAGATAATGACAGACCGCACACGGTAAGAGTTTCTACTGTTTGTCTGCGTGTTTGCCAAACCCTATCATGACCGGCAAGGTAGTTGGATCTTTCAACAACTGAACACTTTTGAAGCATTATGGACAGGGCCCTCCAACCTGCTCACGATCTTGACTGTCTAACGCACCAGTTGGACCGAATTTGGCACTACGTCCTGTGGAGAACATCCAGCATCTATATCAATCAATGCCAAGGCGAATAACTGCTCGCATATGGAGTAACAACTATTGACTTGCTCCATTTGTGAAGCACTTTCTCTCGAACAAATGATCAAATATTTCTGAAATTGTAATTATTTGTTTTTCTGTATGTTCACGTCTCCTCTGCCGATTTCCGCCCCTTTCGGATTAATCCTTTGAGATGCGTCTTCTTGTTTTTTTGTCGTAGCTCTTTGACAGCTTGTCGTACGAAATAGCAGTTAAAAGATGTTTCACTAAAATGTCAACTCGATGTTCAAACGTTTATTATATTTTGAAGTGATGCATGCCACATTTTACCTTGTTCACCTTGTTCTATAGAATATGGTTACTCTTCTTTCTTGAATATCAGGAAATTCTTCCTGTAATTATGGATGCTGTTAACAGATAATAAGTCAGCGTAATATCGCATTTGAAAGCAATAAAACGTATGTAACATAATTTATGGCAGGACGTCCTGAAAGGATGGACATTAAAAATGCACTCAGATGCTAATTTCAGACGCGTAAAATCGTATAAATACTTGACGATAAATTATTTACCATTTAGTCATAAAGATAAAGTATTCTTTGGTCTCAAGGTATCATTAGTTTAATATTCTTCTTTCTTCAGTAACATTGGCATAAAGGCCTTTCAAAATCGTTGCAATCTTCTTAAAAATAAGTAAATTACAACACACATTCTGAGCAATCAACCAACTGAACTAATTTCATCCGCATGTATTATAAAATGGATGTATGTATTTAATAAGTTGAACTCCTTTTATTTACACATATTGTAAAAATGTATGTATGTATGTGTGTATGTATTGCGCATGTTCCACATATCCTCTTAAATCACTGGATCGATGTCAACCAAAGTTGCTACAAATATCCCGTACTGTCTGGCAATAATCACTTTGAGTGTTAGAACCACCCACCTATCATAGTTCAGGAGAGGTCATAAAGAATGAGATGCGTGAAAGAAATGCAGCATGAAGTTTTAACACATTTCTTCTTTACTACACACCCCAGAAAATGTTTTCCATCCCCACAACTCCTGAAGATAGACATTGACTGTGGGTATTGTACCACAGGCACAATCCCTTTGACTATTAAGGGATGTCACCAAACCCGCCCAAATATGTAAACAATCATGCATGAGCAGCGCATATTAGACGGAGAGGATCCGACAGCCGATAAGTCCCAGTCATTCCACCAGGAAGGAGGTACACGGCTCGTGTTGTCTGTAGTTCAACCATGCCTAGACGATCAATACCGCGGTGCGATCGCGTCCACATTGTTATTTTGTGCCAGGAAGGGCTCTCAACGAGGGAAGTGTCCAGGTGTCTCGGAGTGTACCAGAGTGATGTTGTTCGGCCATAGAGGAGATACAGAGTGACAGGAACTGTCGATCAAATGCCTCGCTCAGGCCTCCCAAGGGCTACTACTGTAGTGGATGACTGCTACCTACGGATTACGGCTCGGAGGAACCCTCACAGCAGCGCCACAATGTTGAATAATGCTTTTCGTGCAGCCACAGGACGTCGTGTTACGACTCAAACTGTGCGCAATAGGTTGCATGACGCGCAACTTTACTCCCGACGTCCATGGCGAGGTCCATCTTTGCAACCATGACACCATGCAGCGCGGTACAGATGGGCCCAGCAACATGCCGAATGGACCGCTCAGGACTGGCATCATGTTCTCTTCACCGATGAGTGTCGCATATGCTTTCAACCAGACAATCGTTGGAGACATATTTGGAGGCAACTCGCTCAGGCTGAACGCCTGAGAACACTGTCCAGCGAGTGGAGCAAAGTGGAGGTTCCCTGCTCTTTTGGGGTGGAATTATGTAGGACCGACGTGCGTCGTTGGTGGTCATGGAAGGTGCCGTAACGGCTTTACGATACGTTAATGCCATCCTCCCACCGATAGTGAAAACATATTAGCAGCATATTTGGCGAAGCATTCGTCTTCGTGGACGACAATTCAGGCCCCCATCTTTCACATCTTGTGAATGACTTCCTTCAGGATAACGACATTGCTCGCCTAGAATGGCCAGCATGTTCTCAGATATGAACCGTATGGAACATGCCTGCGATAGATTAAATAGGGCTGTATATGGGTGACGTGACCCATCAACCACTCTGAATGATCTACGTCGAATCGCCATTGAGGAGTGGGAAAGCTGGGCCAATAATGCCTTGATAGTATACCACGACGAATAGAGGCATGCATCATTGCAAGAGTACGTGCTGCTCGGTATTACATGTACCGGTGTGTGCAGCTATATGGACCACCGCCTCTGAAGGTCTCGCTGTGTGGTGGTAAAACATAAAATGGGTGGTTTTCATTAGCAATAAAAGTGGCGGAAATGATGTTTATGTTGGTCTCTGTTCAAATTTTCTGTACAGATTCCGGAACTCTTGGAACAGAGGCGATGCAATTTTTTTTTATGTGTGTATTAAGACAGTCCTATAGTCGAGTAAACATATGGAAATTCCTGGCACCTGGTAGCGCTTTTGTCCGCTTCCTACTGCAAAACGTAAAGGGCTGTAAGCGTAAACAATAACAGTCTACTGAGCTATGAAGAGGCCTTGCTGTAGAGATGTTTACAAAATCGCGTTGCAAACACTTGAAGAGGCTGCGCCCAATGTACAGAAACTGTTTCATAACTTCAAATGTGTTTTCAAGAATACATGGAAATGAAATTTTCTTGATATTGCAGTACAAACACAGTGCATTTTTAATTTTCTTTCCTATAGAATATCCAGAAAATGAGTACCCGGGCAAAGTTAATTTTGTAAGCTAGTTTTAAATATCAACGCTGCATCTAATATAGTCGGCGCTCTCTTTACACCACTTACCGCACAGATAATTAATTGTTAGCAGCCTCTGGCTTAGGATTTCGTGTCTCTCGTGGACCGTCCAAGCACCCGGGCCATTTTTCCTTCATTGTCCTTATCTCCCTGTTTACGTAGAAATTAATGTCTTTCGGCGTAGGTTCCACATAACAGAAAATACACACTCACGATATTTTACACAGAAACATAGTTGTAAGAGGCTATGAAACACAGAAGGTATTAATGAAACAAAGAAAATGGTGCAATTTCGTCCTCAGTGTTTTCTTACATTTAATCTTTTGGTGCCGTATTGAGTTTGCAAACAAAATGATACGTATTGTAAAGTCATCGATATACTGTAGCTTGCGCCTGACGTGGAAATTAAACATTTCTCCAGTGCGTTAGGAGGCAATCATGTTATAAGCGAAAGTTTACGCCGTAATAATGACAAATTTCAGCAACCCGTTTTAAAATAGATATCTCTACTTCATCTTGATCCCCTTGGAATGAGAGATAGCGCTCGAATTCCTCATAGTGGTCACCAGGTGTCGCAGAAATTGATCGTATCGTTTTTGGAGCTTACAATTTCTGTACGTATCCATTGACAATTGCCGGAATAATATTTTAGAGAGACATTAACTAAATAGTGCGAGTATTGTTTACAATGTAAATATAAATGTTACAACATATTATGGGTCCCATGTTTATATCTCAAAGTAGATGATGTGAATTTCACAGAGTTTGAAACTGTCGCTATGTTCTTTTGAAAATATCTGCGTCTATTTGCATTTTCTTTCTCAGGCATGTTTTCTTTTGTAAGTGCCAAGAAGAGCAAAGAGGAAAAGGGATCGAACTGTATGTCCTTGAACAATCGCATGCCGAAATTTAACTTGCGACATTTCATCTCTTCCTAGAGGTCGTTTCAACGAAATAAAGACGAGCGTCGAAACCTGGTGTTTGGATCAATATATAGCATACGTATTTTTAATTTGAGGGGTGGTAGGTTACTGTTAGGACGTTGCATCGAGGACCGCGGTTAAATCAGCGTGCTGATAAAGTTGTATTACGGTGCCAATTCGATACTATGTGTTATTATACGCGTGTGCCGCAGATTATATCCGGAGCACAATACACGAAAGGAATATATCTGGGGTGTACTTCATGTGGAATTGATAATTTAACATTTGTTAACAATACAAATACAGACCCGCTGAACAACAATTGGATCTATCGTAGTACTAAGGAAATATACTGTCTCGTTCAATTAGGATAGTCAGGTAAAAGGCAAAAACAAAAATTTTGTATTTGCAAAAACGTGGAACCTTTCTTATCTCCTTACTACACTCTCTTGCTACTTGTAAACAAAATTGTATATCGCATACGGACGAAAACACCCGTAACTTTTGAACCATTTCAATCAAGCGATTAAATTCTGATTTCGTAACGAGTGCAATAATAGATGAGAAATATGCACATTATGTCCATTTACATGACCACTCTGCATTTCATACTCAAGGATCTAGCAGAGTTCATCGAACCACCTACACACTATTGCTCTACCCTTCCACTCTCGAACAGTACGCAGGAAAAGACAACTGTTAAATCTTTTCGTCCGGGATCTGAATTCTCCAATTTTATTACGATGATCGTTTCCCCCTTTATAGATTAGCATCAACGAATATATTCCCATTCAGAGCAGAAAATTTGTGATTGCAATATCGTTAAAATATCCCTCCGCAATGGGAACCGACTTTTTTAAAAATATTTCCTCCCCAAATCACGTATCGTATGCGTGATACTCTCTCCCCTGTTTGGCGTTATTGTAAAACGAGCTACCTTTGTCTGAATTTTTGTATGTCCTCTGTCACTCATATCTGTTGTCCGTCCCAGGTAGCTCATTGGTTATCGTGACGGATTGTCAGTCCCCTGGGCTCGGGTTTGATTCCCGGCTGGGTCGGGGAATTTTCTCCACCCAGTGACTGGGTGTTGTGCTATTCTCATCATCATCCTATCATCCTCATCGACTGCAGGTCACCGTAGTGGCGTCAGATTGAAAGACCGCCACCCGGCAAACCGCCTGCCCGTGGGGGAGGGGGCCCTAACCATATAGTTTGGGCAGTCTCCTTGGTACATCTGTTGAATTTTCTGAGTTTTTCTGGAGCTCTTTTCCCACAGCATTGTCTATATGACCATTCCAAGTTAAATTTCTCGTGGTAATAGTACCTAAGTATTTAGAGAAGTTGACAGCCTTTCACAATAGTAATCCCTAGGTAATTAGTTGAGCTGACGGCCTTTAGATTTGTGCGACTTATTGTGTAGCCGAAATTTAACGAATTATTGTTAGTTCTCTTGCGGATGACCTTAATTTTGTACTGTTTTTCAGTAAATGGCCACTTTTTGCAGCATTCAGATATCTTGTCTAAGTCATTTTGCAATTTGCTTTGATCTTCTAATAACATCACTACACCGTAAACGACAGCATCACTAGCAAACATCCGAGAGACTGTCTCCTAAACATTTATATAGATTACAAAATTCCTTGGGGAGCGCCAGGTAGCACTTTCGTCTTACTCTGTTATTGTCCATCACTTATTACAACTGTAATATTTCTCACCAGATGAACTGTAATCACGAACAGAGTAGCAGAATTGAGATGATACTCCGTAGCCACACAGTATGATTAGGAGCAGCACGTGAGGAATGGTCTCAAAAGCATTCTGAAAATCTGGAAATTTGGTATCAATTTGAACTCCCTTGACGATAGCATGCATTACTTGTCTCCGTTAACTCTCACGATTTGTTCCGCTAAGGTGAGGGGGCATATACTTCGAAGTTGTCGTAGTGGCAGCTGTTACTGATTCGATTCCTGGAATATTTTCTTGGTCGTTCTTGGTGAGGGTATTTCGAAAATCGTGTTTACTAACTTCGCTTCTGTGGCACTGTCACAGGTAACGTTTGGTTTGGTATTGTGTAGTGAAGATAGTGACTGTGCCTTGCCGCTAGTGTACTTTACATGCGACCAGAATTTCTTCGTATCTTATGCCTGATGTCGAGATACAGTTTAGTCGTGGAAGCAATTGAAAGCATATTGCACTGAAGTCCGCGCTAATTTTCGAGCTTCTGGAAAACATCGCGAGTCTCGGCGATTTTTCGTTCTTTTAAAAGTCGCGTGCTTTCTCTTTGCTTCTGCAACAGATCTCTAACCTGTTGTATTGGCCTTAGAGGATCTTTTCTGTCTCTTACTGATTTTTTGGTCCTAATCTTCCAATTTCGGTCAATGTTATTTCTTTGCATTATGCCACATCTGGTCTAAAAATGATCGTCTCTTACGAAGGTGTCAATCTAAATCTTAATTGATTTTTGAAACAGATATATTTTGCTTTTATTAGTGGTGGATTAGGATGTTACAGTATTCAGTCTCACTGCAACGACCTTTATCCGTCATTGTGTTCCCCATTTACTCAGAGCCCTTTTTGGTTACGAGGTCGAGAACGTTATCGCAACCATTTACAGTTCCAATAGCCTCCTGAATTAATTCCTCAAATAATTTTAGAAGAAAGCATTACGTAGAATTTGTGACGATGTTATGAGTCTATCACCGACATTAAACATGAATTTTCCCCAAATAAAGAGGGTGGATTGAGGTCATAACCTACTACAATTGTACGAATAGAGTGTCTGTTTGAGACGATACTCAAGATTTCTTTGAACTTTTCAGCAACTGCTTCATCAGAGCAAGGGTGTCGGTAAAAGGATCCAGTTATCATGGTAGTCGGATTGTTAATTATAATCTCTACCCATACTAACTGACAGGAGCTTTATGTCCAAGTTTCGCAACGAGGCAGACCTTTTGTAACAGCAACAAACAACTGTATTTCATCTAAAGTTTTTGTATACATTTTGGCTCAGCTTGTCTCCAGCTTTAGCCACCTTTTAGTAGCTACCTATAACAATTGGAGCTTCGGTGAATTTTATTAGCGCTTTGGCGTGGTTCTTTCCTAACACAATTACGACAATATAGAACTTTATACCGATGGTTCCTAGGTGTACCCTCTTCCTGTACTTGACTTGCATCCTTGGAGACTGAAGCCCTATTTGTACTTTTCCGTGACCTCTGACCTATGAAAGAGCCTCCCATGTGCAGTGGACCCCTGAGCTATTAAGCGTGACTCACGATTCGAGGAATCTGCAGCCTATGCGGTGGTAGATACGTCTGAGCCTCTGATTCCGTCCCTCCACTCAGCTATGGTACGGCTTTTGTGTATCTTCTATGAAATTTATTTTTAACAACGCCATTCTATAGTCTACTGCGTTGCAACCTAGGAAGAAAATGTGGTGTCACCGCCAGACACCACACTTGCTAGGTGGTAGCCTTTAAATCGGCCGCGGTCCGTTAGTATACGTCGGACCCGCGTGTCGCCACTATCAGTGATTGCAGACCGAGCGCCGCCACACGGCAGGTCTAGAGAGACTTCCTAGCACTCGCCCCAGTTGTACAGCCGACTTTGTTAGCGATGGTTCACTGACAAAGTACGCTCTCATTTGCCGAGACGATAGTTAGCATAGCCTTCAGCTACGTCATTTGCTACGACCTAGCAAGGCGCCATTACCAGTTACTATTGATACTGTAAAACATGACCCGTCAAGAGCTATGTTCAACAATTATGGATTAAAGTTAAGTATTCCAACAGCTACGACCTTTTATGCTAAGTCTAACTTCCTTGTCCAGTTCCAGACCTCACGCCACCCTGCGTGAGCTTAAACGCCTGCCTTTCGGCTTCCTCCTAGTGGGTTGGCTGTCTACTGTAACGAATAGTCTCTCTTCTAATAATCGTATTACCTGAATTTCAAATAAGGTGTCCAAAACATGTTAATCATGTGCATTTATTTCCAGACATTATCAAATAAATAGTGCGTGATATTCTTGCCATGAAATGCAGTTTCTATTTTGAGAATAATTTCATTATTTAGTATTAAGCTGCTAAGCTTAAATCTGTTAAGTGCATTCGTTTTGCTGAGTTCACTCTTCATAATTAGATCTGTATGTTACAAAGAATGACCTAATACATCCACGCTGCTGCATACTTCTTTTAATAAGAGACCAATAAACTGTCCTCATAATTTTGCTCTATATTGTGGACTTGTTTCTCTATGCTGACTGGTGGTATGAGGAACGCTAATTTTGAACTAATAGTTGATGAGTTGAATCTCAATGTGTCTATGTGTAGTTGTCATTAAGTAAGCATTTGCAAGTAATACATATTATGATTTAGCTAAATGTGACCTAGTACCGACTTTTCAAAGACAGTTCCTCATCGTCTTGCACAACCTTACATGAGAATGCAAACTTTAATTCTGGTACGACTCTTGTTTCAGCAAATGACCCAGAGACTAAAATAATTGCTAAGTATTTTTCCAGATTTAATTACATAAATATATTCTGTAGTTCGTAGTTGATCCAGCAGATAAGTTCATCACAGCTTAACTTCACCAAAAATTTTATGCATGGCTGGAACAGCAACCACAGAAACAGTAGACAGCAACAGTTGTACTTTGGTGTGGAAATACCATATGATAACAACTACGATGTGCATGTTTTAGTTTATTATGGAGGTGAAATTTTATATTTGAGTAACACCTTTCAGCTATATTTTGAGGCATCTCTATCACAACATGTATTCCAGTAATCCAGTTGCCTGCATTTCCTTCTGAAGAAGAGGTCTAGACATTTTTATAAACGTTGAAACCATGGTAAAGGGGTTGTAATGAAACGTATAGTTTACAGTAGATTGCCTGTTAACTATTTCTACAAGAACAGTTAACTTTTCCTATTTAGGTTATTATTGGATGTTAAATTAAGGCGATGTGTGACAGCTTTTATGGATTCATGGACACTAGCACCGACACAAATAACTTTGGACAGCCGATGGCTAAAGCTTGGTTGTGACAAGCAAACCGAACAAAAAAATTGTCACCTCTAGAGATTTTACACTAATACAATTATCCCTAACTTGACAATTAACCAAAATCATTTCTTCAGATATGCCATATTATACAGCAGGTAATTCACTGAGGATTAGACCCTACATAGCTACCAGTTTGTGGGGATACTGATTGCTACATTTCGCTTGCTGGTCCAAATAGGCATAGAGACTTTCTAAGGGACTGTGACTGGGTAATTCATTTGGACAGTTGGGGTATGATAAAGTTACTGAATGTTCGGTAAACCAGAAAATATCCTGCCCTGGCGTATCTCTGCATATTTACTCCCTACCCTTATGTATAATAAGTAAAATTCTACGTCTACGTAAGCAGCCTATACGTAATAGATCAGTCAATTGGTTCGCTGTCCTCAAGATTACTTACATAATTGCTCAACTTTAGATCGTTATTGAAATGATTCTCTATTTACCATACATCTGTTAAAGAGCAAATTAAATCGTTCTTTCCAATATTAATGGATGAATATTAAGTGAAGCCGTGGAATAGATATCCTTCTGTTCCTTTGAAGCGTCGCACTGACTCAGTGATGTTCTACTTCCACATCTGAGATAACCTGCTCTGACTTCTGATTACTTTGCCAACTAGATCCTTTTAAATCCCTTAGAGAATTTATGAATAGTTATTCCTTTCTTCATTCATTAATTTTAATCTTTATGTCGTTTAATTTTCCTTTTGTACTCTTCTTAACATCAGAATCGAATTTTGCGTTTGTAGGTACTTAGATCTCTTTCTATAAAGGCACCTTTTTCTGTTTATAATCTTTTCACGGCTATTGCCGCTATTTCAATGTTTTGTTTTCAAAGGGATTGGAAATATATTACTCTTTATGTTTGCTGTTCTTTGTATTCTTTCGGTATATTACCAATTCAAGCTGTCAGTTGAAAAGGTCAACGTCACATTTGTATGTCGTATGGCAGATGGTATTTATTTTTCTTATTTCACGTATGCGCTCGTTGCTTTCGGGTTATAACTGTATTTCCTAGTAATACACATGACTATTCCTACATAATACAGGTTTATTGCCATCGCCGTTTTTACCCTATCAGTCACAGATTTAAATATAAATCTCTTTCACTTCACGTTTCGACGTCTTTTTAGTATACTGTTGAGTTGGATACTCATAATACGAGAAGAGAGATGTATGGAGTTAACCAAGAGCAACACAGTTTAATTGCTGATACAGAGAATACACAATAACGTTAGGTTCTGAATAGCAACCAAACAGCTTTTGAATGAATCCACTGAAAGGTAGCCCTGATCTGATGAGAAACTGGGCTACTCGGTAATGCTTATTGAAGCTACAGCTTGAGCACACAGTCTGTCACAGTAAAGAAACATTTCACTGGGAAATATCTGAATCTTCTACATTACCGATGTTTTGGTTCCGACTGGCATGCTCGCCCTAGGTAGAACAGAGATTGTTGAACATCAACTTTCAACTAGTTAACTGAAGCGTTAACTCGCAAACTCGCAGACATACGAGCTTCTGTGCGGCCTTTTTAAAAAGCTGTTCGGCGGGCGAATAATGGAAAGTCATTCTTGTACCACATGGTCCGCCGAGGCGATCTAATTCCGGCAAGAGCGGTGATATGGCACCTCAGAATACTGCAGTAACTATCAGGCAGGATGAGCTGCGTCTCTGTAGCGGTCACCTCGACATGGCGGCAACTCACGGCACTGTTGTGTGGTTACTGACTGGATTGTAGCGTGCCAGCCAAGACTATATGCCCTTCTTACAAGTGGAGGAAATGGAAGATGGTAGATGTAAATGACAGCCATTTATGCAGCATCCTTCATCCCCAAGAGAGGGATGGCGAAACCGTCATGGAGAAGAAGCATCTTCTTCAGGATGGGACAACGCATCTAGAAATAGATACCTGCATGGCGGAGTGGTGGACTGGAAGTGGGATGAAGAGAGAGACCAGCCCCGCAGAAAACAGAGACTTGCCGACTTAGAAAATACCAGACACGCAGGTTCGTAATCAAAATGGGAGTGACTGGGCCTCTGAAGATTGCGTGACCTGGCGATACAAGGTTTGCAGTGAAACTTCCTCGACCAGCAAATGGGAGCATTGGGAAAGTCCCACTGAAGAGGCCCCTAGGAGAAAAAGGAAACGGAGACCAGAAATCTCTGGAGGATGCAGGATGTCCGAGGCCAGCGACCAAGGCAGAGTGAGGCAGAACAGGGCACAGCAGAAACCGAACCATGCACGGTGAAGGTGTCTGTTGGAGAAATGCCTGCCATGAGTGGATGTGGGAGTGGAGGCTACTGAGCCCAAAGGAGAAAAGACAGTTAAGAACCTTTGTTTCACACAACAGACATCTTGTACATGCCAACTGTACATACAATAGACAATTGACAACATGCCAACTGTACATACACTATACAATTGACACCATCTACAGTATATGTCTTAAATTAAATGAATTAGCAAGAAACAATCATTTCTACAGCTCAGTATTCTGGATTAAATCATATCTGAAACAATTCATTTTAGACGAAGCCTGTAATCAGAATTTATGTAAAACACCCAATTAAGGAAACTATCAATTTCTTTATTGAGTACAGTTATTAAGAAATTCAAAAACTTTAAGAATTTATTAAGAACACTCTTAAAAATAACAAAAATCACAAACCATTATAAAATACCAAAAGCAGACGGCATCTCCACCAAATCTTCTTTCATGAGCAAGGAACCTGTTCGGAAGGTGAATCCATTTTAAGAGATTTAGAAAGCACATAAATAATACCAGACGTATTCGAGCCCACCAACAGGCATGCACGTACAACCTTAAGCTTCCAGCAGGCATTCATTCTACATATTGCTCATCACACCACAAAAAAGGCTGGGTAACAAGAGTAAAACACTAACTTTCTAAAATAAAGGCTCAAACAGTTTTATTCAGTGCACCAGTGAAAGGTGCCGCACAAATTTATTTATGACAAACAGTTCTACTTTTAATGAAACATGATAATTAAAGAAAACACTATTATTCAGTGCACTGGTGAGAGATGAAGCACAGTTAAATCTACTAAAGACAAACAGCGATAACCATCAAATGTCTAAATGGCACCACTTTTAGAAAACAGAGTAAGAGCGCAGTCATGGTGCTTGCTAACTCCCATGAAACCCAGGTTTAACTTTATTCATGGACTCTGTGACTTAAGTCCCATTTAGTATGCTGGAACACTATCATGAGTAATCAGTAACCTGTTATTTTTGTGTCAAAGTTTCCAGTAAATACAAGATGGCAACATTGGGAGGCACACTGGCAGTCTTATTTACAAGAGCTTTCTTGCCAGTAGGAGGAACTGAAGTATGTGACCGCCTTCATGTGAACATCTGTCATACATTTCCAGTACATGGAACAGCAACCAGATCTTCCACACACCCCTCCATACCTACCTCAGTGCTTCCTGTGACCAACCATCCTTTAGTCTCATTGTCTGTGACAGCACTCTTGGTGCACATGGGCTGAACTTATCCTCTCATGAGTGTTAGGGGCATATTTTCATTCTGCAAGCAGGAACTCTACGCTCTGTCAAGACATACTTTGGCTGGAATAATGATACAAACGAATCAGTAACCACCCACTAAAAGGAAAAGGTCGGGGAGTAAACCACAGCTCCAGGAATGTAGGCTGTGTGTTGCTGACAGGCGGGAGAGAATTCCAGACCAAGGTAAAAATGTCCAGAAGGAACAGGGCGTGGTTAGGAGGGTCCATAATGGTACAGCAAGTTGATAAAGGTGAGAGTGTTAGAGGGTGGCAGAGAGAGGGAGAGAGAGAGAGAGAGAGAGAGAGAGAGAGAGAGAGAGAGGGATGGTGATATATACGTGCATACGATAATCCCTTCCTTCAAAAATATTTCTCTCCTCCATATCTGTGGGCTAGTAGCTAGCGTTGCTGCCTCTGGATCGCAGGGACCCAGATTAGATTCCCAGCCATGTGGGGGTTTTCTCTGCCTGGGGACTGGGAGTTTGTGTTGTCCTCACCATTTCATTATCATCATCATTCGTGACAGTGGCAAGATTGGACTGTGGTACCACATTTAACGTGTCACTGATCTAATTTGTACGAAGACTGCAGCATATGCGAGGTGCCCATTTGTTTCCACCGCCGTGACTGGAATGCATAAGTTCCAATAAATGTTCACCAACCTGCAGTCTTCTACAGTTGTTGTCCCTTGTACAGACAACAGCACGTAGGCACTTAGATCGTAAATCTGTTGCCTTGAGACAATAAGAAACTCTTAGTGAAGAACTGGAATTTTAGAAATAATTTCCAATAAGTTTAATTATATGAGATGCCACTCTATTTTTATTAGAGAACACGAGAAACTGCAAAATTGCATTCCACTTTAGAGTCACAAACAATTCATATTCCTTTAACATATTAATTAACGGCGTATTTTCGTAATTATTGTTACACTGTTCTCAGCTATATGTTCCAAATAAGCATACATTGGTAACACCGACTGCAGCAGACAACAAGTGTGTCCTCCAAGGCTTCCCAAGCAATTCTATTTTTACAAACCATGGATTACTAATGAAATCTGAACTGGCACTGACCACAGCAGACAACATGGCTGTTCTCCGAAACTGCCAAAACAGCTCTGACCATGCAGTTGAACCACTTCGCCTGCCCTCCAAGTTAGGCGCAGTCCGAAGATCACCGAAGTGCTTTGTCTGCCTCTTCGATTAGCAGTTGTTTATTATTCTGCTGTTAATTAATACTTGTGAAATAATGGAAAGATAGAATGCTGCTGAATGAAGCCTTAACTCTAAAATCAAGTAAAAACGATGTTTAGCTTGTCAAGTATTAATAAAAGAAGATGGTCATTTTGGCGCGCAGAAGGACCACAATTTCGGTGGTCTTCCTCATGGTTCCACGACAAACCATCTGTCATTGGTATCTCACATCACATTACGTTATTTTGCCACTGCTGCCTCCTCTAGTGCTCTAAAAGGAGCTTCTTGTGCCTGAATATGACGGCTGTAAACCTGAAATATTGTAGGATCGCAGTGTACCCTTACACTGACACCATTAGTATTTCTGGCTTTGCAGCCATCATATTCAGGTACAAGAACCTCATTCTACAGCACTAGAAAATGCAGCAGTGGTGGGAGGGGCCACCGGAGGTGATTATCACATGCTCTCTCAGTGTATGGGGCAGTGGCTTCCAGACGAGTAGCATGCAAGATGGTGGTATGTGAGCCAAAGGTATATGGGCAAGGGGAAAGGAGGGCGATGGTGGTGCTGGAACCCAAAGAGATTTTGGGTGTGGTTGTATGGATACTGGCGGCGCTGGAACTGAAAGAGAAGCTCAGGCCAGCACCAAGGGAGCCTGTGGCGAGTAGGCTGTGGCGAATAGGTTGGTGGCAGAGGATAGAGAAGAGCCACCTGAGGCAGCAGCGTCAAGGCCAGTGGCACAAGAACAGGAATATGTAATTGTGCCAGCAGAGAGGGTGTTGGTACTGATGGGATGAATAGAGGCACCTTGGCTGGCAGCGAGTGAACTGGCATCACTGAAGCCTAAAGAGGCAGCATCGAGATTGGTGATGCAAGAACAAGAGGTACAAGAGCAGACAGTATTGGAGAGGGAGGCGCCAGAGAAGAAAGTGCCATACCATGTGCCGCTAGTGTTGAAGGCACTACAGCAGGAGGCGCTAGAGCATGAAGTTGAAGTGCAGGAGATGGAGCAGGGGGGACCAGAGCCAGAGCAGGAGGCCATGGAGCAGGAGGTGCCAAAGCTGACGTAGTCCCAGTAACTGGAGCCAACAGAGCCGTTGGCACAGAAGCCTGTGGGGCACTTGGCACAGTGGCCAGTGGGAATGTAGTGCAGTAGTTGGCAGCACTACAGCAGGGGATGCTGAATGAGGTTGACAGCACTGGTGACTGCAGAAGAGTCAGTGGCACTAGAGCTGGTTGGAGGTACACAGCTTGACAGCCCTCGAACTGTTGATAGCGCCAGATCCATTCATACAGGAGTAAATGACATTTGAGCCAATGGCGCTAGAGTCAGTGGTGCTGAAACAAAAGGTGATGAAGCTGGTGGGCCTAGAACCTGGAGGCGCACTGGGGCTGGCGACAAGGTTTCCGGGAGTGCTGAAACTAAGTGATGTGTTGCGGCTGGTGGCATCAGACTCAACAGGATGGCGCCTGGCGTGGAGTGTCAGGTCAAGAGGCTCTAGGGCACGGACACCAGGGCAGGGGTTGTGAGGAAGTCGAAGGAGCAGTGCTGGAGATAAGGTAGCCAGAAGACAAACGTTGCGAATAGCAGAAACATGAAGGAAGTGGTTTGTTGTGGCAACGAAGGCATACTACGAATTCACGGCGTTGTTGGTCTCTGGAGGGGTGGGTAGTGTAGCTGAGTACAGGGCAGTGGGATGTATGAGACACCAGCAGTCACTCCGTTCTATGTAGGAAGTACCTTGCATGGCGTGAAACCTATGCTAATCCTCAAGTTGCATGTAGGGGCAGTGTCACCAAATAACACAAACTGAGCAGTGTCCTCGTGAGATGGTGCTACTGCTTAACAGGACGAACTGCAGGAGAGAGGTTTCTGGTGAGGAAGCAGCCATGGCAAAGTGACGAATGAGGTCAAATTCCAGGACCGACAGCGTCAGTTTGAGACAACAACGTAAAATGAACATCAGAAATATGCTGTTTTACAACGTAGAAGCGATGTACAGAAAAGAGCAGGAATGGAGAATTGAAAAAAATGAAAGAAGCAAGGACCATCAATAATTGGGAACTAGCAGACAGTGCGAACATGTTTTAGGTTAGGCTTTACCATGACTGTTACTGACATGACAGTGAATGAGCCACAACGCCGAAGAGTGAGAAGACGAGACACACAAAAGTAAGTAAGCCAAAGTAAACAGCTAACAACAACCAGTGGAGATCGAAATGTGGAGTAGAACCACGAGAACACAGTGGACAGGGCACATGAGTGAAGATAGGATAGCTGTCTGGTTGAGTAAAGGATTTTGTTTTCCATTTTTTTTTACTCCTGTATCCAGTTGTATGTGTGACATACGCTACAAGGAAAGAAATGTGCCCAGGTACAAAGAAGAATAGAACTTTATTACTGACCGCTGGGTCGTGAGTAACAACTGAACATCTTCTGATTGAATGCAACTGGACAATCGCCCTGACCTGATGGGAAACAGGACTCGATAACGGATCACGAAGATACAATCTGGGTACAGAGTCTGACACAATAAGGAAACACTGCCGTAGGCAAAGCCCTTATGTGCTACACGGTGTTTTGTTTCCTAATTGCATCCACTGCACTCCGACGAATAGAGCTCGTTGAAAGTCGTTGTCAAACTCACGAACTGGAACTGAAACTCGCATAGTCGCAGACTGATAGGCCACTGATGGAGGGCGTATTATGTAACCGTCCGGCGGAGGAATACAGCGAAGTCATGCTTGTATCAAGTGTCCTGTGGAGTCGAGCGGTTGCCAGCGATAGGGGCCCTGCTGCGCCCCTAGATAGCGCAGCGATTGTCAAGGACAGGGCGAGTTGCGGTTGGTTAGCGGGAGCCTCGAGAGGGTGGCAACCCCCAGCGCTGTGTCCTCAGATCGTAAGGTGCCAGTCATGATGGAACATCTCTGTTTCCTATGGCTCACAAGGTGGTGCCATTTCGCTGTTTAGTAGCAGCTGTGATGTACGCGAAGCTGAGGATGTAGCAGTCTTGCTACCAACGGATTGGGAAGAAATTTGTTACATTAAATGTAGAAATTCGAAGCAAGACTATTTGTAAGTGAATTCCTTCGTTCCTTGTTAAATTATAATTCCCTGGTGTAATTACAAAAAAATGGGAAATTACACTGTTTTGTTGCGTTTATTACTAATAAGGTTAAGTACAATTAGAACCATCTGGTAACCATAAGAGGAGCTCCCATCCCCCACAGTATTTGTTAGTGAGTCTTCCCGTGTAATAAATTCCTACGAACTGTAATCCTTCCACCACATATCAACAGACGGTAACCTTTCTCATGCCATAAGATTCTAGCTCTAACCAGGTAGCGATTGGAAATACTGCCGAGCAACTCTCTATTTTCATTAAATTACCATATACAAGTTCCAAGACGAGGAGAGTCATTAATGATCAAATGCTTCAAATTGCTCAAAGCATTATGAAACTTAACATCTGAGGTCATCACTCCCCTAAACTTAGAACTACTTAAACCCAACTAACCTAAGGACATCACACACATCCATGCTCGTGGCAGGATTCGAACCTGAGACCGCAGCAGCACCGCGGTTCCGGACTGAAGCTCCTAGAACCGCTCGCCCACAGCGGCTAGCAATTAATGAATACTTCACTTCTGCTCAACGAGATATTCTTTCACCAATATTGTCTTCCTTTTCACTAGCAACAGTCGATCCTGGTTTTCCCACATACTTCCTCGGGCATGGCCTTATTTTTGTAACTGATATGTAGAGACAGCCTATGACAGTTAGTCAAGCTTATTTCCCAATAACGGACGGTTATTCAAGCTTATTTAACACTAACTGTTGAGGTGACTTCAATTATCCGACGCTCTCATGTCAGCGATTCCTAATCAAGATTTCAATTAACATCAAAAAACCATCACAAACCAGCGCTAGTGCGTAAAGAACAACTGAAAGTATTTATTAAAACTGTTAACAATATTCACAGTGTGCGTACTTGTTGTCTATTCTTCGCATAGGTGGCAGCTTTCATGCAGAGGGCGTCCACTATCAGGGAATGTGCGTAACACTTGCTTTCCTCTCACCATTATTGGCATTTCCAACGCTCTTCCCTTCTTCATATTTCTCCACAACAACAACTTAACTTTTCTACGTGTAAAGTTACAATGTATCAAGTACACGTAATGATTATCAGGAACATTAATTATTCATTTTATAGAGTATCTGTATCTCAGGTGTGTGTCTGTTACGATCGTGATCCCAAACCTTCAATTTTAGCCCGTCAAAAATCGAAAACGTATAACGCTGAGAACACAGAGTTTGTAGTCTTGGAAGAAGGGAGTGTTCGTGGCATACGCATCATGAACGTGTAAAAGAAAGGTCATCTATTCGTAAACAATAATTTTTTAATACACATCTCGGGTCATGTTCTTAGTAATCCGGGTAAGTAAGCCGTGGTACAAGTGCCACCCTCCATTTGACTTTCACCTGCCTGAGTGCTAAGAACCTAACCACATTGCGGTGTTTCATAACTTACATTGTTTTGCCAACTTAAAAGGCTAACCTGCCTGTGAAGAGCTAAAAAATTTGCTTTCATTTACTAAATTTGTTGACGATTGGCAGTCTCTTTAAACACTGAGAGCACATACATGATTCTCCCAAACAAATGTTGACAGTATGACATAATGCGCAAAACTGCGAGCGCGATGCTTCTAGCTGTTCTAAAACTTCAACATTCTCCCATTCATGAGAAAAGAGTTTAGGACAAGTTACAGGCAGTACTAACCTCGCGTAATGTATCAACTGGTATCTTTAATGGCCATTGTAACATGCGTCTTAACCGCTGCACGATCTCCACAGCACTTTCTTCGATAGCGGCCCCACGGATTTACAACTCATAAACTAAACACTCTTTCTTAAGGTAGGCGATTCCCATGACATGTCTAACTGCAGACCCCATCTATGTAACCACAACAATCATTACACGGTATACGCACCTAGGATATATACTTATATTGATCAGCCATAGAAGAATATAATAATTCCAAACCTAAAGAAAGGAGGCGTTGACAGATGTGAAAATTACTGAACTACAAAATGGTTAAGGCTTTCGTGGCCACTTGTTGGCAGTTTGTCAATTACCGAACTATCAGTTTAATAAGTCACGGCTGCAAAATATTAATGCGAATTCTTTACAGACGGATCGAATAACTGGTAGATGCCGAATTCGGGGAAGATCAGTTTGGATTCCGTAGAAATATGGGAACACGTGAGGCAATACTGACCCTGTGACTTAACTTAGAAACTAGACTCAGAAAAGGCAAACCTACGTTTCTAGCATTTGTAAACTTAGAGAAAGCTTTTGACAATGTCGACTGGAATACTCTCTTTCTACACTCCTGGAAATGGAAAAAAGAACACATTGACACCGGTGTGTCGGACCCACCATACTTGCTCCGGACACTGCGAGAGGGCTGTACAAGCAATGATCACACGCACGGCACAGCGGACACACCAGAAACCGCGGTGTTGGCCGTCGAATGGCGCTAGCTGCGCAGCATTTGTGCACCGCCGCCGTCAGTGTCAGCCAGTTTGCCGTGGCATACGGAGCTCCATCGCAGTCTTTAACACTGGTAGCATGCCGCGACAGCGTGGACGTGAACCGTACGTGCAGTTGACGGACTTTGAGCGAGGGCGTATAGTGGGCATGCGGGAGGCCGGGTGGACGTCCCGCCGAATTGCTCAACACGTGGGGCGTGAGGTCTCCACAGTACATCGATGTTGCCGCCAGTGGTCGGCGGAAGGTGCACGTGCCCGTCGACCTAGGACCGGACCGCAGCGACGCACGGATGCACGCCAAGACCGTAGGATCCTACGCAGTGCCGTAGGGGACCGCACCGCCACTTCCCAGCAAATTAGGGACACTGTTGCTCCTGGGGTATCGGCGAGGACCATTCGCTACCGTCTCCATGAAGCTGGGCTACGGTCCCGCACACTGTTAGGCCGTCTTCCGCTCACGCCCCAACATCGTGCAGCCCGCCTCCAGTGGTGTCGCGACAGGCGTGAATGGAGGGACGAATGGAGACGTGTCGTCTTCAGCGATGAGAGTCGCTTCTGCCTTGGTGCCAATGATGGTCGTATGCGTGTTTGGCGCCGTGCAGGTGAGCGCCACAATCAGGACTGCATACGACCGAGGCACACAGGGCCAACACCCGGCATCGTGGTGTGGGGAGCGATCTCCTACACTGGCCGTACACCACTGGTGATCGTCGAGGGGACACTGAATAGTGCACAGTACATCCAAACCGTCATCGAACCCATCGTTCTACCATTCCTAGACCGGCAAGGGAACTTGCTGTTCCAACAGGACAATGCACGTCCGCATGTATCCCGTGCCACCCAACGTGCTCTAGAAGGTGTAAGTCAACTACACTGGCCAGCAAGATCTCCGGATTTGTCCCCCATTGAGGATGTTTGGGACTGGATGAAGCGTCGTCTCACGCGGTCTGCACGTCCAGCACGAACGCTGGTCCAACTGAGGCGCCAGGTGGAAATGGCATGGCAAGCCGTTCCACAGGACTACATCCAGTATCTCTACGATCGTCTCCATGGGAGAATAGCAGCCTGCATTGCTGCGAAAGGTGGATGTACACTGTACTAGTGCCGACATTGTGCATGCTCTGTTGCCTGTGTCTATGTGCCTGTGGTTCTGTCAGTGTGATCATGTGATGTATCTGACCCCAGGAATGTGTCAATAAAGTTTCCCCTTCCTGCGTCAATGAATTCACGGTGTTCTTATTTCAATTTCCAGGAGTGTAATTCTGAAGGTGGCAGGGGTAAAATACAAGGAGCGAATGGCTATTTACAATTTGTACAGAAACCAGATGGCAGTTATAAGAGTCGAGGGGCATGAAAGGGAAGTAGTGGTTGGGAAAGGAGTGAGACAGGGTTGTAGCCTCTCCCCGATGTTATTCAATCTGTATATTGAGGAAGCAGTAAAGGAAACACAAGAAAAATTCGGAGTAGGTATTAAAATCCATGGAGAAGAAATAGAAAATTTGAGGTTCGCCGATGACATTGTAATTCTCTCAGAGACAGCAAAGGACTTGGAAGAGCAGTAGTACGGAATGGACCGTGTCTTGAAAGAAGAGTATAAGATGAACATCAACAAAAGCAAAACAAGGATAATGGAATGTAGTCGAATTAAATCGGGTGATGCTGAGGAAATTAGATTAGGAAATGAGACACTTAAAGTAGTAAAGGTGTTTTGCTATTTGGGGAGCTAAATAACTGATGAAGGACGAAGTAGAGAGGATATAAAATGTAAGCTGGCAGTGGTAAAGAAAGCGATTCTGAAGAAGAGAAATTTGTTAACATCGAGTATAGATTTAAGTGTCAGGAAGACGTTTCTGAAAGTATTTGTATGGAGTGAAGCCATGTATGGAAGTGAAACATGGACGATGAGCAGTTTGGACAAGAAGAGAATAGAATCTTTCGAAATGTGGTGCTACAGAAGAATGCTGAAGATTAGATGGGTAGATCACATAACTAATGAGGAGGTATTGAATAGGATTGGGGAGAAGAGGAGTTTGTGGCACAACTTGACTAGAAGAAGAGATCGGTTGGTAGGACACGTTCTGAGGCAGCAAGGGATCACCAATTTAGTATTGGAGGGCAGCGTGGAGGGTAAAAATCGTAGAGGGAGACCAAGAGATAAATACACTAAGCAGATTCAGAAGGATGTAGGCTGCAGTACATACTGGGAGATGAAGATGCTTGCACAGGATAGTGTAGCATGGAGAGCTGCATCAAACCAGTCTCAGGACTGAAGACCACAACAGCAAACAACATTACTACCATCGACCTACTATCGACATAAATCCATCCAGGCAACAGCAGCGTCACCTTGCGAGGAATGACTGCTAGTCAGACACACACACAGCGCATGTAGTATCAGTGAGCTTGCTATCCGAGTGTAGAATGGGAAAGGCGTCCACTATCTATGTGAATTTGACCGAAGGCTGATTGTAATGGCCCGGAGGCTCCGCATGAGCATTTTGGAAACAGCACAGCTTTTCGGGTATTTGAGGAGTGCAATGGTGAGTTTCTTCACTGCGTGGTGAAACCAAGGAGCAACTACGCCCAGACGTCGTGGGGTTGGGCAGCTACCCCTAATTATCAATGTAAGAAGTTGTAGGCTGGGTTGACTGGTAAAATAGGACAGTGGGCGGAACTATCATGCGACTTTAATGCTGGGCAGAGTGGAAGTGTGTCTGAACACGCAGCGCACCGAACACTCCCAAGGAAGGTTCACCGCAGCCGACGACCCTTGATGTGATATTAACACAATGATGTCCACAACTACTATTAAAATGGGCACGTGACCATGGGCACCAGACGTAGGCGCAGTGCCAGAGCGTTCCATGGTTTCATGAAACCCAATAGCTTCTTCATCATGCTCATGGGAGAGAGTGAAATTGTCGCCATCCTGGGAAACAGGTACTTCCCACCTGTACTGTAGGTCTGAGACACCTAGCGGCGGCTTCACTGTGCTATGGGAAATATTCACGTGGGTCCACGTGGGTCCACGTGGGTCCAGGGCCAAGACGTATCGTACAACCCTTCATGACGATCATGTTTCCAGAATGCAGTGGCGTTTTTCAGCTAGATAAAACGTCATATCACAAGGTCAGGAGTGCGGTGGTGTGCTTCGTAGAAGATTGTGGCGAATTCCAATCCAGATGCTGGCCCTACAACTCACCAGATCTGAACCCGAACGACCACATCAAGGATGTAATTGAACGTGGCGTCAGTGCTCATCGTCCCCCTCCATGAATTTACGGGACCTCAGTGACTTGAGTGTGCAGATGAGGTGCCAACTCCCTCCAGTGACCTACCAACGCCTCAGTGTTTCCATACCATGAAGCGCCACCGCTTTTATCCGTGCCAAGGTGAGGTGGTCAGAATTTTCTGGCTGATCAATGTAAGATGAAATTTGCAACAAATTATGTACAGGCGAAGAAAAATCATGAACACCAGAGAAAGGACAAAAATATGTTTAAACTCAGCAAAGTATAGGAACGTAACGCAGAAGCTAAATTCACAAAAGCTAATGACAGACTTTTACATCCAATTAATAGCTGTAAGGGAAAAAAATAAACATTTTAATGGCTAGGCTGTTTCAAACTGGTACAACACCCTTCCCCTTCTCCCTAGGCTCCACATTATGCCAGCAGCGGCCATCTGCCGATTCCTGAACACTGTGATTACAGGTTGTTAGAAAAAAGATTCTAAACCAAGAAAGGAGCATCCGGGTAACAACAAACATAATTATCCACAACTCTCCTGGAGATCGGAATTGTATGTGACAAAGGGTATAATTATTATCGCGAAAATATTTTGATATACAAGAAAATTTTAAAATCTCGCCTGCTATAAAACATACACTGTGTCAGTTAATGGATCCGCAAGACTGCTCAGTAGCTGCTTTACTTGATAAAGGCAATACACACTAACAACAGCTGTCCACTAACAAACATTTAATGAACGGTTGCTGTGATGAGCTAATGCGCCAGTGTTTGCAAATTACATGTTATTAGACACGAGCATGTTTCCGTAAACTCGACTCGCTTAAAATCATCCAGTAAAATGGAAATCAGACAAAAGCTTTTAAAGGAATTTTAACACGTATGAGAAAAAAAAACACCACTTTTTTGAAAAGCAACTACAACATTGACGTACCATATTCATATAAAGATAAGAAAATCGATTGCTGTTAACAGCAGGAAAAAACACACTAAACAATTAAACCACAAACAAGGAAGAAAATTTTTTCAGGGTTGTAGGCGCTCTCCCATATCATGCCAAAGCAAAGCTAAGATCTGTTAAACTACAGGAATAACTCTCCATTACCAGACAACTTCCTCCCAGTCCGACAGCAACTAAAGAGGTTTATCACTGATTCACAAAAACGAACAGCTCACTTCAAATGGTTCAAATGGCACTGAGCACTATAGGACTTAATATCTGAGGTCATCAGTCCCCTATAACTTAGAACTACTTAAACCTAACTAACCTGAGAACATCACACACATCCATGCCCGAGGCAGGATTCGAACCTGCGACCGTAGCGATCGCACGGTTCCAGACTGAAGCGCCTAGAACCGCTCGGCCGCACCGGCCGGCAGCTCACTTCCACATTAGCGAGCCACAATATACCTCCGCCCAGTAGGATTACAACATCCAACTCAACCCGCTACAACGAGGAACTTCCTTCACACCGTGCGCTGTCTCTCCATGTTAACCCGGCAGCCAGCAGTGATTCATATCGTGATGGTAGATGCGCCTGCGTCGTCGGCACGTCGCCGAACAGCACAGTCTCGAGATGACATAAATGCCCAGCTGTTTGAGTCCTGATAGGGTGGTTTGGAGGGGCTGAAATGCTACTACGCCCTTTTGACTTTGCAGTTGTATCGGCATTCATATGTTACGAGGAGTTACACTCCTGGAAATTGAAATAAGAACACCGTGAATTCATTATCCCAGGAAGGGGAAACTTTATTGACACATTCCTGGGGTCAGATACATCACATGATCACACTGACAGAACCGCAGGCACATAGACACAGGCAACAGAGCATGCACAATGTCGGCACTAGTACAGTGTATATCCACCTTTCGCAGCAATGCAGGCTGCTATTCTCCCATGGAGACGATCGTAGAGATGCTGGATGTAGTCCTGTGGAACGGCTTGCCATGCCATTTCCACCTGGCGCCTCAGTTGGACCAGCGTTCGTGCTGGACGTGCAGACCGCGTGAGACGACGCTTCATCCAGTCCCAAACATGCTCAATGGGGGACAGATCCGGAGATCTTGCTGGCCAGGGTAGTTGACTTACACCTTCTAGAGCACGTTGGGTGGCACGGGATGCATGCGGACGTGCATTGTCCTGTTGGAACAGCAAGTTCCCTTGCCAGTCTAGGAATGGTAGAACGATGGGTTCGATGACGGTTTGGATGTACCGTGCACTATTCAGTGTCCCCTCGACGATCACCAGTGGTGTACGGCCAGTGTAGGAGATCGCTCCCCACACCATGATGCCGGGTGTTGGCCCTGTGTGCCTCGGTCGTATGCAGTCCTGATTGTGGCGCTCACCTGCACGGCGCCAAACACGCATACGACCATCATTGGCACCAAGGCAGAAGCGACTCTCATCGCTGAAGACGACACGTCTCCATTCGTCCCTCCATTCACGCCTGTCGCGACACCACTGGAGGCGGGCTGCACGATGTTGGGGCGTGAGCGGAAGACGGCCTAACGGTGTGCGGGACCGTAGCCCAGCTTCATGGAGACGGTTGCGAATGGTCCTCGCCGATACCCCAGGAGCAACAGTGTCCCTAATTTGCTGGGAAGTGGCGGTGCGGTCCCCTACGGCACTGCGTAGGATCCTACGGTCTTGGCGTGCATCCGTGCGTCGCTGCGGTCCGGTTCCAGGTCGACGGGCACGTGCACCTTCCGCCGACCACTGGCGACAACATCGATGTACTGTGGAGACCTCACGCCCCACGTGTTGAGCACTTCGGCGGTACGTCCACCCGGCCTCCCGCATGCCCACTAAACGCCCTCGCTCAAAGTCCGTCAACTGCACATACGGTTCACGTCCACGCTGTCGCGGCATGCTACCAGTGTTAAAGACTGCGATGGAGCTCCGTATGCCACGGCAAACTGGCTGACACTGACGGCGGCGGTGCACAAATGCTGCGCAGCTAGCGCCATTCGATGGCCAACACCGCGGTTCCTGGTGTGTCCGCTGTGCCGTGCGTGTGATCATTGCTTGTACAGCCCTCTCGCAGTGTCCGGAGCAAGTATGGTGGGTCTGACACACCGGTGTCAATGTGTTCTTTTTTCCATTTCCGGGAGTGTATTTGGAATAGGGGCAGTGAAAAGCTGTACTAACAGTAGTGAGTCTGGATTTAACACTTCCTTGTGACTGGTCTGGGTTTGTTACGTGGTAGGCTGTGATGCGGAAGGGGTATTTGTCCAATCAGCTAATTGGTCACTGACCAGCGCTTGCCTGACTCCAGCGCGGCCTGCTAATCATCCCTGCGCTCCATCTCTGGCGCCCACTCTCATAATTTTTTTTCCCCTTTAAACAGAATTCATTGTAAGCAATGCTGGAAAAGTAACAGAAAACCTAAATCTCAGTGACTGGAACAGGATTTAAATTGGTGTCCTCCTTAATACGAATCCAGTGCCTAACCACTGCAACATCTCGCTGGATAATATACAATAATGTCACCAAATTTGTAGAATACGATGCATTTTTATGCATATAATTGGATAATAATTATAATGTTGGTTGATTTTGAAAATTTTTTTTTCTTGTACGACCAGAAGCCGCGTTCATTCATAAAGGGCTCTGATTTCTTTTTTCACGACTAACGAGGAAAACACGGCAAGTAGCACCACCCGATTTCCCAGCAGCTTCGCTCAGTGGAAGAGGTGTCAAAATAAACGAACATAGCTTCGGCGAGTGCAGACTGGTTCCCCTTATTCTGCCTCAGCTACACTATGTCGGCGATCGCTGCACGAACAACTTCTCCACGTAAGCGTACACCACTACTACTCTACCACGCAAACATGGGAGTTACGCTCGTCTGGTGTGAGACGTTCCCTGGGGAGTCCACCGTGGACCGAACCGCACAATAACCCTGAAAGAGTGGTTCGGCGTGGGGCGGTGGAGGGGTCAAGTGGACTGTGGTAGTCGTCGTGGCGTTGTGGACCACTGTGGCTGCGGTGGGGAAGGAGCATCTACGTTGTTTCTAGACCCCCGTTTAACACACAATATAATACAATACAAGATGATAATAATGCAGTGTCGAAACTGGTCGTGTAATTAACAGGAGGGTTGGAACTTAAATAGAGGCAAGTATTTATTCACAACCTATACAAAAAGTTACATGTTTGCACCTGTTGCTGTCCATCAAAGTAGTCACCAGCGTTGTGTAGAGGCCGTTGCCAGCGATATGGAAGGCTTAGTATACCGTTAGCAGAGCCTGTTCTGTTGATGGTGTGAATGGAGCGGTCTACTGCCTGTCAAATCTCGCCGGACGGAGTGGCCGAGCCGTGGCCAACCGCTACGGTCGCAGGTTCGAATCCTACCTCGGGCATGGATGTGTGTAATGTCCTTAGGTTTAAGTAGTTCTATTTTCTAGGGGACTGATGACCTCAGCAGTTAAGTCCCATAGTGCTCAGCGCCATTTGAACCATTTTTTTTGTCAATCCTCAGGAAAAATTCTGAAGCGAATGCTACGAAGTGGTTCCTTCATCTTCGGAATCAAATCAGAGTCACAAGGACTTAAGTCCGCGGAGTATGGTGGAAGGTACAGTACGTCCCAGTCCCGTCGACCGAACAAAGCAGCCAGAGCTTGCGCTGTATGCACCTGCGCCTTGTGATATTCACAGGGAGACATCATTTTGTAGGACATATACCATGTTCAGCCTTGGTGATAGAGGCCGGATATTGCCTGTATAAGGGGCGATCAAAAAGTTTCTTTTTGAGGGCTGTAAAGTCGAGAATTGCTTTGCCAATCAGACAAAATCGCCATGAACATTAAGACAATCACCTCGCTTACCTACCAGGTTGATGATGTCTGTTTGGTAAAACATCGTGTCCTTCCGGATGAAGAAGTCAGTAACTATCTGCTACACATCATCGTCCGACAGGAATCGCTGACTCTTTAAGGCTTTTTTGAGGGTCCGAAGGCGTAACAATCGCATGGGGAGAGACGGGGGATACGGGGTGGATGCTCGAGTGTCTCCCACTAGAATTAGTGTAACCTCTGCGTTACGACATTTGCAATATGGGAACGAGCGTCAACATGAAACAGCGGCGCCCCATGTTTACGTGGACGTTTTCCCTTAAATGCGTGCCGTAAAGGTTAGAGAATAGCATACACATTCTGGTGGATGTCTGCCGGTGATTGTCCTTCGGCAGCCAAGAAGAGAACAACAGCACCTAGGTCCTGTAATTCATGATTCTGCATTTACAGCACGCACGTCGAAACGAGATGAATGCCACACTGTTCCCTTGCCTATATGTCGGTGCTCATATGCCCACATGGAAGGCGCGCTACGTTGCACATACACTGCAGCAGCTCCTTCAAAAAGAAAATTTTGATAGCCCCTCATAACTTGTCGTGTCTGTCGGCCTCTTCAAAGTCGTGGAAGTACAGTCTGGCTTTAGTTGTGAGAACTATATCTTGTATAGGTTTAAATCCGTGCCATTTGGTTTATGAATTGTTTGATTTATGTGCACGCATATAAGGTTGTGTGTTATACTAATTGGTTCAAATGGCTCTGAGCACAATACAACTTAACGTCTGAAGTCATCAGTCGCCTAGAACTTATAACTAATTAAGCCTAACTAACCTAAGGACATCACACACATCCATGCCCGAGGCTGAATTCGAACCTGCGACCGTAGCGGTAGCTCGGCTCCAGACTGAAGCGCCTAGAGCCGCACGGCCACTCCGGCCGGTCTGTTATACTAATTCTTTTGGTATCGGAACTGTCGGAACTGATTCCTGGCTGGTCTATGCTTGTTAAATTTTAGTAATTCTTCCCTATCGCATAATCAGATTATATATATATATGAATAAAATTATAAACAGCCGACCAATTGCAATGGATAAAGAATTCTTTACCTAGGTTTCAACAAGTTTATATTTGTCTTCTTCAGAAGGTGGCCTAAGGACAATGATCATCATAGCTTACATTAGAAAGGTATGAAACATAAGTGAAGAATAGATTTTAACACAAATTAGAGAGTTCTTGCATTACAGAAATATGAGAACGACGACTGGTACTTACAAATGTACATTAGTATGGACTTACGTACCATCGCCGTTTTTACAAATGTCGGCATAGATCCATTTGTCAAAATTAAAATATATCCCTAGAAATAGGGTTTGTCACGTCAATATAAATTAGTACATGGATGTTGCAGAGCTCACAACCGACTGAGTTTATTCGGCCAGCGTAGTTACTCTGTGACCAGGGCAGGTGGCGCTCTTGGCGCGAACCATGTGCCAATTGGCGTACAAAAGCAACGTGTAAATTATCAGTATTAATAACGTCCTTAGATAAAGTAACAATAAAAAGAAGGAAAGCGTTTAACACTCCCGTTACAACAGTATGGGAGCCTTGGTACAATTAATGTAGTTATACATCAAAAAGGCAGGTGGCGCTTACGCCGAGAGAGTTACGCACAGTGGCATATAGAGCCAAAATATAAAAATTACATTATTATATTAGTGAATCCCACAAACGGTATATATGTCAGAACTTTAAAATTGACAATAATGGCTCTTAAGACAGATTTACGAACCCTGGTCCACAAACCAGTTAATACACATTCTCAGGGAACCAACGTTTTAGAGCCAGACAAAATCACATAAGGGCCGATGTAGTGGCAGCCATACATCGTGAGAAGACCACATTACATAAAGGGTACTGAGCTTAAAGCCTTGAAAGTCCATCATAGCTTCCTGAGAAAATAGACCACTGAGGTTACCAGCATTAATGTTATACCATAAACAGTACAGGTTTAAAGCCTTCGAAAAATTGTCTACAAGCAAGGTTCAACTGGTCGTTCACTATATTCCCGTCTTTGAGCTCTAGATGTTTAAAAATTTGTAACTCTTCCCACAGATCTAGTCTACGCCCTTTGACTTGTCTGTGTAGGATAACAGTGTCTTCTAACTGTTTAGGCGTATGGCTGGCTATCAAGAGGTGTTCAGAAAAAGTAGAGCTGTGTGTATTCGCTCCTTTTTTACCTAATAGGTGTTCTTTATATCTTGTTTTCACAGGTCTGCCTGTTTGACCAATATAATATGAAGGACAGTTATTACAGGTTAGTTTGTAAACACCTGAATTGGAAAACCAATCGCTGGCAATCTCTACTGAATGTACAAGATTTCTTTTTAAACTGTTATCTGTAGAGAAGGAGACGTTCCAGTTATATTTTTTCCTTAGAAGACGTTTAAACCTATACGATATATTACCCAAGAAAGGAATGGAAATAAATTTGTTAGCTTCTTTGTTATCAGTGGGGAGGTTGTCGAACAGTTTTGGGAAGTTTTCTTACTGAACAAGTAATCAATCGTATTCTGATTGTACCCATTATTAGCTCATTAATCGTAAAGAAGAAATCAAGGCCAGACATGAAAGAAAGTGGTTGAAGTTTAGTACTAGGACCACAAGTAAAAATGTTAATATAGCAGTCAATAGTGTCAAACATCTATTTTACGAAAGAATACTGAATAAAACCAGTATTACTTTTACGCAGGCTGAGAATGACTTGTTATTTAAAGGCCTTAAATATAATTTGCCTGCTCAACTCGATAAATACCCAGTTATCTGTAATCTTATTGTAGATCTTAAAATAGGTTTAGAATCCCTGAAATTAGAGAAAAACGAGCAAGTCACATGTGCCTATGAATGTAATAACATAACATGTTTTGTAAGCCACCTCCTTTGTTGATGGACTACATTTTCTAAGGACTCTCCCAATGAATCTCAACCTGGTACCTTACCAACAATTAATTTTATATGATCATTCCACTTCAAATCGTTCCGCACGCATACTCCCAGATATTTTACAGAAGTAACTGCTACCAGTGTTTGTTCCGCTACCATATAATCATACAATAAAGGATCCTTCTTTCTATGTATTCGCAGTACATTACATTTGTCTATGTTAAGGGTCAGTTGCCACTCCCTGCACCAAGTGCCTATCCGCTGCAGATCTTCCTGCATTTCGCTACAATTTGCTAATGCTGCAACTTCTCTGTATACTACAGCATCATCCGCGAAAAGCCGCATGGAACTTCCGACACTATCTACTAGGTCATTTATATATATTGTGAAAAGCAATGGTCCCATAACACTCCCCTGTGGCACGCCAGAGGTTACTTTAACGTCTGTAGACGTCTCTCCGTTGATAACAACATGCTGTGTTCTGTCTGCTAAAAACTCTTCAATCCAGCCACACAGCTGGTCTGATATTCCGTAGGCTCTTACTTTGTTTATCAGGCGACAGTGCGGAACTGTATCGAACGTCTTCCGGAAGTCAAGAAAAATAGCATCTCCCTGGGAGCCTGTAAGCTATGATGTTCATTGTCCTTAGGCCACCTTCTGAAGAAGACAAATTTAAATTTGTTGAAACCTAGGTAAAGAATTCTTTATCCATTGCAACTGGTCGGCTGTTTATATATATATATATATATATATATATATATATATATATATATATATATATATATATATATATATATATGTAAACAGCCGACCAGTTGCAATGGATAAAGAATTCTTTACCTTTATATATATAAACAGCCGACCAGTTGCAATGGATAAAGAATTCTTTACCTAGGTTTCAACAAATCTATATGAAGATATATATATGAAGATTCCCCTCCAGCGTTTTCGATGAGAAGTGTTTGATCACCCGCAATACGGCCCATAATTGGCTATCACTGAGGTTCTCCTTTGCTCAGAGGAACCGCTGGCTATGAAGCCAATATTTTGACACAGACAACGAGCTGCAGTCCAGAGTAGAAATAGGTTGAAAACAATGGTGGCTGTCTTCTATAAAGAAGGAATTGAAAAGTTGGTACAACGCTACGACAGATGTCTAAACCTGAGCAGCGACTGTGTTTAGAAGTAGCTGGAAGGTGTAGCTAACCGTTGCAAATATTACAGTTTTGATTTTAAATATGGTTTAATTTTGCGACCTATCGTTCCTTACATTCCGAATAGCCTATATATATATATATATATATATATATATATATATATATATATATGTAGAGTATTTTTATTAATGTGGATGTTCTAGACACTCCATGTTTCATAATATTTGAATTTTGGTGTTTAGTTGCCATGTACAGCCACTTTGTTACTTTAAATTGTAAAGGTACATCATTTTTTCAGGTGGAGTGTGCGTCCAGTCTTTAATTGCCGTATTTGCACGTGATTCAATTATTGTATTTATCGCTTCAGTTCTTGTATTTTTCAAAAAGTCACAGCAAATAACTTGTGTTGATTTTATTGTTTTGGTGCCCTAAAGGTCTCAAAAATAAAATAATTTCTTTGTTTGATACAAATATCTTAAGCCCTGGTAAGTGTCACCGCCAACCGTTCGTTACCTTTTGAAGCTCCTTCCAGCCTTGCTAGAGAAACAGCTGGGAAACGCTGCTTGTGTAGTGTTTCATAAAGACAATACACCAGCGCACCGAGAGAACGCGAAACAGGGATATTTTTCGTAAAAGCAACTTTAAACTGGTTTAGCAACTCCTTGCTCATCTGACTTAGCTCTAATTGTAAGTAGGCTGTTTAGGTTATTATGTCGGTAATGCCACGTAGCGCTCTGTATGAAAATCACTGGCTGTGCTGTGTGCAGTCTGTGGATTGTTGGACTCATTGTTGGAATATTCGCTTGTGTACTGTTGGGCAGTTGGATGCGAACAGCGCGTAGAGTTGGGCAGTTGGAGGTGAGCCGCCAACAGTGGTGGATGTGGGAAGGGTGATGCCAGAGTTTTGAGCGGACAATCTGGACGTGTGCCCGTCAGAAAAATGGAAATTTGTTTAATTGGATGTCACAAAATTATATATATATATATATATATATATATATATATATATATATATATATATATATATATATATATAATGACTTTTGAATGGTATTAAGGTAAATACAATGTTTGTTCTCTATCAAAATCTTTCATTTTCTGACTATGCCTATCAGTAGTTGGAGCCTTCAGTGTTTAGAATCTTTTATTTAGCTGACAGTATTGGCGCTCACTGTATTGCAGTAGTTCGAGTAACGAAGATTTTTGGGAGGTAAATGATTCATGAAAGATATAGGTAATTGTTAGTCAGGGCCATTCTTTTGTAGGGATTCTTGAAAGAATCAAATGCCCCTGAGCACTATGGGACTTAACTATTGAGGTCATCAGTCCCCTGTAACTTCGAACTACTTATACCTAACTAACTTAAGGTCATCACACACGTCCATGCCCGAGGCAGGATTAGAGCCTGCTACCGTAGCGGTCGCGCGGTTCCAAACTGTAGCGCCTAGAACCGCTCGGCCACTCCGGCCGACTGATTATTGAAATTCAGATTGCATTGCGCTAAATAAATATTGTGTGTCAGTTTAGTGACGATCAAAATAAGTAAAGAGAGAACTGTATGAGTACGTTGAGATTTACTTACCTGTCTTTGTATTAAATAACGTAGAAGTTTGCTAGCACAGTCATTCATAATTTTTCTAAGGGACGTTTCGCAGTTTTTAATTATTTCCTAAGGAGAAACCCACACTCCGTGGTAAACAATCTCCAGTCCTGTCGCTATTGCAGCAGCGATTTTCCAAAACAGACTCCTAAATAATGGCGTATGGCGTCCATGGAATCATGGCGCCAACACTGTGAACAGTGACCACAGGTGCCCGCATCTCGTGGTCGTGCGGTAGCGTTCTCGCTTCCCACGCCCGGATTGCCGGGTTCGATTCCCGGCGGGGTCAGGGATTTTCTCTGCCTCGTGATGGCTGGGTGTTGTGTGATGTCCTTAGGTTAGTTAGGTTTAAGTAGTTCTAAGTTCTAGGGGACTTATGACCACAGCAGTTGAGTCCCATAGTGCTCAGAGCCATTTGAACAATTTTTTTTTTTTTTGACGCTCGAATGCAACTCATAAGTGCTGTATCAGCTTCTGAGAGTTTTCTCATTTTACTGTCACTTGCAACAGTTAAAATCACGACCACGTTATAATTAGTTGCGGTGTACAGCCTTCCGCATCATTGCGCAACCAACAGCAAATCATTTACCTGGTTAAACAGATAGACTGGCCGCAACGAAATCTTCATTAATACTGCAACGGCTTATTATGCAACGGCGACGGAGCGGCCTAATAACGCGAAACAGATCGTGCACGCGGGCTCGGCCAAACGACATCATTACCCTCCGGGAATATAAATGCGTTCAGCCGTTGACGCCGGTCGAATGGATCCTCACGAATCGTTAGCCGGAGATTACACGGCAGCGGCACGCTGACACAGAAGTGCCGGCCGCGTTTGTCCGAAAACAACAGCACTCTGCGCCCCGCCGGCGCGGCTCGCACAATCACTTTCAATTAACGGACAGAGGTAAATACAGGGCGCGGTACCGACTCGGCGAGCTGGGCGTTTGCGCCGGGTGGCTGAAATGTTGGCCAGACCTATCAGACCTGACAGCAACACACATGACGCCGGCTGTGTTAACCGGAGTATTAGGGAGGCGCCGCACTGACATCACGTGGTAGTCACACATGTGATCCGTGCAACTTGCAACACACCGAGGAATCTCATCCCATCCGCAAGAATGCAGAGCTGCTCTTTCCATCTGTGGCCTAGCGAATGAGTCATGTATGTACTGATGAGTCGATGCGTTTGCGAATACCACAAACGCTAAGTACTAACTACAAAAACTTTCCAAGAAATTCATTTGCCCAATTGCGAACACAATGAGACTAAAGCTGTGCAGTTTATTGGCGATATATGAAAATTTGTTCTGGACCAGGACTCGAATTTGTAATTCTCGCTTTACGACAGCCGTTGCCTTAATACCTTCGACTACCTGAGTGCTCTTCCAGGGACACTATTCTGTATCCTTTCGCCATTTTGCCGATCGCTTCGAGAGCGCCGAACCGTCTTGTTTTCGGAAGAGAGCCACAGCATTATTCTCCAAGCATTTCGGAAATAGTGCCGAACGGTCCTAGCGAACCGAAACGCTGTTGTCAGTTCTCCTCGCGCCAACAAAAATAAAGGCAGTCTGCCTCAGATCCGCGCATGTGCACTGCAATGTCACAGTGGCAAGTATTCGGAGCGGCTAGGAGTCAACACAGGCATGCCATTCTTCACAGTACCGAAAAGTGATTTTAGAGTATGTAATACTGTTCAAATTTCGCTGACCACGTGCTTCCATTAATTTATGTTAACGATAGAATATTGACTGCATTCTGTGAACTGTCGTAAATGTCACGTTACGTCATTTTATTCTCATTCACATCGACATCTTGTTTTGCATTTTACGTTTAGGAATATGCGTTAGGAATGGAGTGTAGTACCACATTGTACAAATACATCTACAGAAAAACCCAAAAATTCGTCATTTTTTTCTATTTTCCATCGCTCCTTAGTTGCTTCAAAGTTCAAGGATTCAAAAGGGCTCTGAGCACTATGGGACTTAACATCTGTGGTCATCAGTCCCCTAGAACTTAGAACTACCTAAACCTAACTAACCTAAGGACGTCACACACATCCATGCCCGAGGCAGGATTCGAACCTGCGACCGGAGCGGTCACGCGGTTCCAGACTGAAGCGCCTAGACCGCACGGCCACACCGGCCGGCAAAGTTCATGGAGGTACGTTCCGTTTATGCAACTAATTGAAGGCAGTTTGTTTATTTCCATACGCGTTTCGCTTTCTTTATTCGTGATGATGCTACACAGATAAAAGAAGCGAAACGCGTGTAGGAATAAACTGCCTTTAATTAGTTGCATAGACGGAACACATCTCCACTAACTCGAGAAACTGTTCAAGAGAGTGTTAATAAATAAGAACATGCATTGAATGTGGTTGTAACTCGCTCCTAGAGATCCAAATGATGAAACAGTCTACCTCCCTATATCATACGTCAACGATTTGGTTCATAAGAACAAATTTTAAAAATTCCCGTTTTCCTCGAGCATGTGGCGAGTTCTGATATAGCAATTCATTGTAGTTTATAACATGCATCTGATGAATCAAAATGTTTCATATACGGTAGTATAGTCTGAAAATATTGAGGCGAGAATCTTTCATCTCTCTTTCTCTCTCTCTACTGTTGTTAAGGATTCGATCGCAGATAAATACTTGCTAGAGTATAAACACGATTGCTGCTAGTTTCATTCGGAGTAATTTACGTTGTGCTCTTAGATTCTTGTCTGACCACTTTCTCGGAAACCGCTAAGTGAATTATTTGTGACAAGAAGAAGTATAAATGTCACTGTCAGTTGTTTCATTCACAGTAATATTATCTTTCATTTCTTAAATGTATGGAAGTCACGAAATCGAAGATACTCGTTATACTCGTTACTGAGAAAGCGCGCTCTTACGTGTAAATTACAACGAATATTTCAGAAAATTGCTTAACTTTGACGATTAACGAAGTGTCAGAGTTTGGTGCAAAAACGAAGGGGGAAAAGTTATTTTCGCATCAAGCGGCATATGACGCTACGTCCGTTGCCAAGCAGTTCATCGCTTTACCAATTTTGCTACTTAAACTCGCATACTGTTGGAGCTTTAGCATTTAACTAACGTGGTGCAGTCTATTTGACCATGCGCTTCCATCAACAATTGCGATTTAAACAGTTCCCTACCCATTATTGCGGCCATCGGCTCGTTAGCTTCGAGTTTAGTTGTGAGTGGCCGGCAACGCATGTGGTGTTATTCCAGAGTTTCTATCATGTGAGTGGCGTCCTTCTGCAAATCGCTCGTTGTCATTTTGACCGCACTACGTTGTTTGTGTAATTTTTTCTGCAATTACTTTCCTTACATATTCTCGATATTTTACATTTCACAGCTTTTGAAATATGGCGGAACCTAGTAATTCTACAGGTAAAGGATCTGATTCAAGCAGCATACAAAGTGTAAACACTTCAGACTGAAACACCGAGAATATGTGAGCAGACGGTTGGAGGAATCAGGCGATAGTGGCTGTGACGATATTCCTGAAGAAATTGAACCCATTGTGAGTGAGCATGACACTTTGTCACAACAAAGTGTAACAGAAAATTACTCTGATGAAATTAGTGAAAGCAGTGATCCATGTGTTGAGCAACGGAGAAGCAATAACTTCTATGGAAAGAATCATTACAAATGGTCCGAAGCACCTCCGATCCGAGATGTCAGAACTCCTCGTCTTAACATCATCATGAAATTTCCATCCACCACGTTGACTACTGGAGAGCCAAAAGACCCATTTTCATTATGGCATCTCTATTTTGATGACGAAGTTCCCCATCACATCCTACAATGGACAAATGTTAAAATAGATTGCGTCAGGCAAAGTACTCTGACAAAAGTAAAGCTGAACTTCAGAACCTGGACTTGGATGTACTTTTGGCTTTTTTAGGACTTCTGTACATTCTTCTGTCTTTAAATCCAACCACGGAAATCTAAATTATATATTTGCAACTAATGGTTCAGGTCGGGAAATTTTCAAATGTGTAATGTATAGGAACCGTTTCCTAATGTTGTTGATCTGCTTACGGTTTGATGACTTTACAACTAGAAAGAGAGTCACAAAATTGACTAAATGGCAGCAGCCTCTTTTCTCTTTAGAAAAATTGTGAGAAATTCGCAAAAATATTTCAATTTAGGCACATGTGCTACTGTAGATGAGCAACTAGTTTCCTTCCGTGGTAAAGCTCATTTGTTGTCTACATGACAAAGAAACCTCGTAAACACGGTTTAAAAATAATGTACTAGTGTGATGCATGGACAGTTACTTTTATACTGGGTATATGTGCGCTGGAAAAGGCTCTGATGGCGATATTTTGCCGGACAATGATAAGAAACTGATGATACCAATGCAGTCTCTATTGCGATTGTGTAAACCAATCCATGGCAGTAATCGCATCATTATTGCTGACAATTGGTTCAGGTCAATTCAGGCTGTAGAAGAGTTAAAGAAAAGTGGATTGACTCTTGTTGGAACTCTAAAAAGGAATAAGAGGGAGCTTCCGCGAGCCTTCTAATCAAATAAGCATAGGCCAGTTGGGTCGTCTTTGTACTGTTTTACACAAGGCACCACTCTGTTGTTTCATGTGCCGAAGACAAACAAAGCGGTTCTTCTTGTCTCTTGCATGCATCATACGCCCGCTGAGGATCTGATTTCTCAGAAACCAGAAATAATATCATATTACAACGTCACTAAAGGGGGTGTCGATGAACTGGACAAAAAGAGCTCCATATACTCGTGCAGTCGAAGAACTCGACGTTGGTCGATGTGTTTATTCTACCGTTTTTTGAACATCAGCAAAGGAGGAGGAGGAGGAGATTAGTGTTTAACGTCCCGTCGACAACGAGGTCATTAGAGACGGAGCGCAAGCTCGGGTGAGGGAAGGATGGGGAAGGAAATCGGCCGTGCCCTTTCAAAGGAACCATCCCGGCATTTGCCTCAAGCGATTTAGGGAAATCACGGAAAACCTAAATGAGGATGGCCGGAGACGGGATTGAACCGTCGTCCTCCCGAACGCGAGTCCAGTGTGCTAACCACTGCGCCACCTCGCTCGGTAACATCAGCAAAGTAAATGCATATGTTGTTCAGAAAACAGGATCAGATGAAGCTCGTGTCGTCAGAGGTACCTTCCTGACAGAGCTGGACACTAGTCGTGTGCTGAAAAATATGCAAAAGGGAGCTCAGAACCCACGACTTCCGCAGAAGTTACGATTAATGACCTGCCGGATTTTAGGCCTCGACGCTCCTACAGAAGAAGCAGTGGAAGCAGCATTAGGTCCTAGGAATAGGAAAACGTGCAGAATCTGCCCAGCCACCAACGAAAGGAAGGCTTCTCATGTTTGCTACATCTGCAAGAGACTAATATGCATGCAGTGCTGTTCCCAGGTCTGCAAGCACTGTTGTGAAAAATTGTGATTTGGAGGGCTCTGATTTTTCATGAGGTATTTTTTCAGGTTAAAACGTTACATTGTTTGGAGTGTAGAAAAATATCCGCTACCACTCACAATAAAAGGTTATTTATTTGTCATACGACCGATTTCGGGCTTGAGCCCATCGTCAGGTTCAATCTCATTCTGGAAACACCCCCAGGTTGTGGCTACGCCATGTCTCCGCAATATCCTTTCTTTCAGGAGTGCTAGTTCTGCAAGGTTCGCAGGAGAGCTTGTAAGTAGGCTGTTTATATTTTCTTATTGGCAAAGTTACGTAGCGCTCTATATGAAAATCACTGGCTGTGCTGTGTGCAGTCTGTGCCTAGTTTGCATTGTTGTCTGCCATTGTAGAGGGGCAGCTGGATGTTAACAGCGCGTAGCGTTGCGCAGTTGGAGGTGAGCCGCCAGCAGTGGTGGATGTGGGGAGAGAGATGGCGGAGTTTTGATAATCTGTAAGACTGGATGTCAATTATGAATATTAAGGTAAATACATTGTTTGTTCTCTATTAATATCTTTCATTTGCTAACTATCCCTATCAGTAGTTAGTGCCTTCCATAGTTTGAATCTTTTATTTAGCTGGCAGTAGTGGCGCTGGCTGTATTGCAGTAGTTCGAGTAACGAAGATTTTTGTGAGGTAAGTGATTTCTGAAAGGTATAGTTTAATGTTACTCAGGGCCATTCTTTTGCAGGGATTTTTGATAGTCAGATTGCGTTGCGCTAAAATTATTGTGTGTCAGGTTAAGCACAGTTTTGCATAAATTGTTCTAAGGGGACGTTTCATATGTCGACCCTTAGCCTAGGATACCTCACTGGAATCTTCTGATTTTTTCTTGTAGTTTGTGTATTTAGTGTAGCTTTTGTTTATTGCTAGTGCGTAATTGTAGAGAAAATCTCCTTTGTAGTTGTAGTCTTTCATTGTTGTACTGTAAAACAGTTGTGGCATGCATGTAGATTTGCACCAAGTATTTCGCAGCTGCGCTTGTAATTAACTACATATTATTTTCAGTGCTATGTTAATGTGTTCTCTTATTTTTGCTATTCAAATTGTGCTTTTCTGTGTTATCGTGTGGAATACTGTGACAATAATGGCGTGTGAAAAACGTAACACTCGGCTCCAAAGTAAGCTGAGAAATGACAGTGAAGACGAAAGCAGTGTGTTGGCCCCACCATGTAATGAATTAACTAATATTCAAATTAGTAATTTGGTAACTGTGCATAGGGAAATGGAGCGGGCGTCAAACAATGGCGTAGACAGTCAAACAGGTAGTGAACAGGGAAGCATTATCGATCGATCGGTCGGCAACAGCTCGCCTCAGGAATCCGAAATGATAGGACACAATTTTGCAAATACTGTAAATTCAGGTTTTACGTCCTCACCGTTTTCTCAAATAAGTCAAGACACATTTTCAGCTTGTCAAAATGTGAATGTTGCCGGTGCAAATGCACTGCCGAAAAGAGTAGAGGAACAGATACCAGACACTAATGCATTGTTATTACAACTAATGCAACAAATGGAACAAAATCAGAGACAAACACAGCAAAATCTGCAAAAGTTAGACACAATGGAACAAAATCAGAGACAAACACAGCAAAAGCTGCAAAAGTTAGACACAATGGAACAAAATCAGAGACAAACACAGCAAAAGCTTCAGAAGTTAGACACAATGGAACAAAATCTTCGGAAGTTAGACACCACACTTGAACAAACACGTGAAGATTTAACTACTGAGTTACATAACATTGAATCGAAATGTCAAAAAGTCTGTAATGACGTAAAAACACAAATTTGTGAGCATTTTCAGCCTATTTTTTCGCGGCATGAAAATGCATTACAGAATCACGAAGCAGCCATAAAAGAACTGCAAACTATTGTTCATGAAAATCATGAGACCTTGCAAGCTAAAATGGACTCAGTTGCATCTACCGATTCGGTTACGCAACTTGCAAAAACTCAGGAAAACTTAAAGGACACAGTAGAAAGACACATGGAGGAAATTAGTTCATTATCAGAGAAAGTAGCCGAACTTTCAGATCAGGTCACTAACTTATCTACAAAGGTAGATGATGATCTGAATGACACAAGACCCGTAGCCTTCACTGACACAGAAGAGTATGAACAAATAAGAAAATTCAAACAAAATCAGAATCAAATTAATACGCAATACAAAAGAGAAATGCGGGAAGTACAAGATCAGCTGACACAGGTAATACAAGAATTACGTATTTCAGAGGACACTCGCGCCCCAATAAGGGAAGAGGGACATAGAAATACGGAACAGCCACAAAATAATAACACAGGGCATTTCGGTAATTATGAAAGAAATTGGCAAGGTACACTGAATTTTGAGATGGAACCGCCGACACGACGTAACAATGACCGATATGTTACTCGCCGACACGATGATTTTGACTATAAGCTGTTCATTACTACACGTAAATTCAAAACGTTTAAGAATTCTGGCAACGACATTCATCCACAAGCATGGCTCCATCAATTCTCTCATTGTTTCCCTCCCAACTGGTCATTGGAGCACAGGTTAGAATTTATGTGTGGCTACTTGGAGAATGAACCAGCTGTAAAAATGCGATCGGTCATTCACGATTGTCACAGTGAAGGAGAATTTTATCATGCCTTCCTCTCAGCGTATTGGTCTCAAGCTACACAAGACCGGGTAAAACATAGCATCATAATGATGAAACACTTCGAACAATCTGAATTTTCCAGTCTTGTGAAATATTTTGAAGACATGTTGCACAAGAATCAATACCTGTCATACCCATACAGCCCCTCAGAACTCATTCGCATTTGCTTAATCAAACTGCCCGAACATTTGAGACATATTATTATAGCAGGACGTTGCAAAGACGACATTGAAGCTTTTCAGGGACTGTTACAAGAATTAGAAATTGACACAGACAGTCGCGGGATGCGAAAACAGGAAAACGATCACTACAGGTCACATCCGTCACAATTCTGTGACGACAGAAACGATAACTGGACGCGACAAGGCTATTATCACCACACAAATCGTGACCAAAATAGACACCACCCGTATGACAACTGTTGGCAGAGTAGTCATAATTACAGGGAAAGATCACCTCTCCGCAGTAATGACTATCACAGAGACAATCAGAGAAACAGACAATATGGGAACCAAAATAACTATTATCAAGGGAGACAGAATAACTTTAGACGCAACGGTCCAGCGCGCAGTTACGATTCAGGGAGAAATTCTCCACCACGTGACCGACAAGAAAGAAACTATCGAATCTACCGACAAGACGACAGACGATATGATCGTAATGACAGACCTGAATTGCATCAGAACTGGCGAGATTTAAACAGAGCAGAGCACTCTCGTCACGATGAATTTGTAGAAGTTAGATCTCCAAATCCCAATAACGACGCGCGCCAACAAAGAGACAATTGGCAATGACTCACTACGCTGGCAGCCACAATACGTACTTATGAAACTGACGACGCAGCTGCCGTAGCTAGTAATTACGTAAAAATGGAAGACATTAGGGACATCTTACTCCAGGAACACGACGTAAAACATAACAACATTGCATATCCTGTGATTCATATTACTGTAAATGACGTAAAATTTACGGCAGTACTTGACTCTGGCAGTCCCATTTCAGTAATTAGTGAAACAGCTTTTAGGAAATGCAACAAATCGAACGATTGCCCCACACTTCCGTTACGTAAGATTAAATTACAAGGTGCAATCTTTGGAAAAAGTGTAGGTGTACGCCAACAAACCAACTTAGAATACTTTTGTCAAAGCCACAGCTTCTCTATGAACTTTCTTATTGTTCCATTATTGTCGACGGAAATTATACTTCGAGTAGACTTTTTGAATGAATACAAAGCAATCTTAAGCTTTCACGATGCTGAAATAAGTTTGGAGAAAGAAGGTAAGTCAATAGCTTTGAAATTTGAAGACTGGCTCTCAAACTATGATGAGGAAATTAATCGGCTTTACCTTCTGTTAGATAACAGTTCGGAATTTTCTACGGAACTAGACACTAACAATCACTCTGCAAGTACTGACAGGGATGACATCGACGGCATATTTGAAATTAATGAGTTAATTCAGAATAAAATTCAAACAATTGAGAATTGTAATGACACTGATAGGCAGGACCTTTTTGAGATTTTACAAGCACATTCCACAGTTTTTACTCACAAAACAGGAACAATCAAGGGATTTCAATACCAATTTCGTGTTCGTGAGCATACTAAATTTTGTGTTAGACCATATGTAATTCTTGCGCATTATAGGGACTGTGTTAGAACAGAAATACAATCTATGCTTAATGAGGGCATTATTAAGCCTGCAGTAAGCTCATACAACAACCCATTACATGTTGTTGAGAAGAAAAATGGATCGATCAGGCTTGTTTTAGATTCGAGACAAATCAATACTATCATCATTCCTGAAACAGACAGGCCGCAGACGATGGAAGAACTTCTTCAAAATTTTAATGGTGTAAAAGTGTTGTCGTCCATTGATCTCAGATCCAGCTTTTATCAGATCGAACTTCATCCAGAATGCAGAAAATACACAGCTTTCCTTTGTTTCGGCGTTTGTTATCAGTTTCGGAAACTTCCTTTTGGTTTGAACATTTCTTCGGCAGCATTCATTCGCGGGTTAAATTCCATATTACCTGAGTTCTTAAAACGTCACATCACCTTATATGTGGACGATATTCTAATAGCAGAAGCTTCATGGGAACAACACAACCGCATCCTCAACAGTTTGTTACGTATTTTTGCAGAATCTGGAATTACAGTTAACTAGGAAAAGTCTGAATTCGGTAGGACAAAGGTGAAGTTTTTGGGACATATTATTTCTTCTGAAGGCATTCAGCCGGATCCTGAAAAGTTAGAAGCAATCAGAGCCATTCCAGTTCCATCCACAAAAAAACAAGTCCGCAGTTTTCTAGGTCTCGTAAATTTTTACCGTCGTTTTCTGAATATGCAAATTCTAGTTACACCAAAACTTTGTTCTCTCACTGGAAAAAATACTATTTGGAACTGGGACGAACAAGCACAGTTGGAATTCAATTCTTTGAAAGAAGCGTTACTTCACGCGCCAATACTAGCTCATCCAGATCTGTCACAAGATTTCTGCCTTAGCACGGATTCTTCTAAAGTCGGTCTTGGTGCCCACTTATTTCAAGAAGCCGTAGAAAATGACACTACTGTTCAGAAAACCATTGCTTTTGCTAGCCGAGTGCTAACAAAATCTGAAAAAAATTATTCCGTTACTGAATTAGAAGCTTTAGCTATCGTTTGGGCATTTAACAAATTCCGTTTCTTTCTTTCTGGTAAGCACGTAAAAGTATACAGTGATCATCGTGCATTACAATTTCTTATGTCTTCAAAATTAAATCATGATAGGTTAAAACGTTGGGCATTGTTTCTGCAAGAATTCCGCTTCACAATAGTCTACATTCCCGGCAAGGAGAACATTGTTGCGGACGCGCTGTCACGCGCACCGGCTGGGCTTGAGAAAAGTAACACAGAAGGCAACCTCGAGAAAAATTTCAGTATTCTTTACATTCAGAAAGTCGCCTTTGAAAACTTCATCACCACATCTTTAAAGGACATTGCTCATGAACAAGATAAAGATCCGATTTGGAAAGACATCAAAGGTAAATGGCATGAAAAGACACACACTCAGATTCGGCAATATTACCTGGTTAGAAACAACATACTCTTCAAACGCTGCACTGTTGATGACAAGCTATGGGTACTTTGCATTCCAGACGATTTTGTTAATAAGCTCATTTGGTACATTCATTTCAGCTACGCACATTTTGGCCCACGAAAATGTTATCATATTCTTCGAACGACTTGTTATTTTAACAATATGGAAAAGCGAATTCGAAGAGTCTTGTCTATTTGTAAACTTTGTCAAAAGGCGAAACCGTCTACTATCTCACATCGTGCTCCGTTGTTTCCTATTATTCCTTCTAAATTAAAAGAATTTGCTGCTGTTGATCTTTTGGGACCCCTTGTCAGAACATCGAATGGATTTTCGTACATTCTAGTTGCTGTTGAACTTACTTCAAAATTTGTTTCTTTCACTCCGTTACGTAAAGCCACTGGACGGTCTGTATCCAACGCCTTTGTTAAAAATTTCTTACGTGAAGTTGGACACGTTAGTAAAGTCATTTCAGATAACGGACCGCAATTCAGATCTGCTGTGTGGTCACGCATGCTTCGGAATCATAAAATCAAACCTGTTTTTATTTCATTGTATTCACCACATTGTAACCCGTCTGAACGGATTATGAAAGAAATCAATAAGCTTTGCAGACTTCATTGTCACCGAAAGCATCAGCATTGGGACAGATATTTACACTTATTTCAAAATGTGCTGAATGAAATGCCTCATGATTCCACTGCTTTACCACCTACTCTTGTACTGAAGAATGTAGAACCTCCGAACAGAATCAGAGAGCTTGTACCTTTCCCGAATACACGTAAACTTCGACACAAAGACATAATTGATTTGGCTCTTAAAAATACACTCCTGGAAATTGAAATAAGAACACCGTGAATTCATTGTCCCAGGAAGGGGAAACTTTATTGACACATTCCTGGGGTCAGATAAATCACATGATCACACTGACAGAACCACAGGCACATAGACACAGGCAACAGAGCATGCACAATGTCGGCACTAGTACAGTGTATATCCACCTTTCGCAGCAATGCAGGCTGCTATTCTCCCATGGAGACGATCGTAGAGATGCTGGATGTAGTCCTGTGGAACGGCTTGCCATGCCATTTCCACCTGGCGCCTCAGTTGGACCAGCGTTCGTGCTGGACGTGCAGACCGCGTGAGACGACGCTTCATCCAGTCCCAAACATGCTCAATGGGGGACAGATCCGGAGATCTTGCTGGCCAGGGTAGTTGACTTACACCTTCTAGAGCACGTTGGGTGGCACGGGATACATGCGGACGTGCATTGTCCTGTTGGAACAGCAAGTTCCCTTGCCGGTCTAGGAATGGTAGAACGATGGGTTCGATGACGGTTTGGATGTACCGTGCACTATTCAGTGTCCCCTCGACGATCACCAGTGGTGTACGGCCAGTGTAGGAGATCGCTCCCCACACCATGATGCCGGGTGTTGGCCCTGTGTGCCTCGGTCGTATGCAGTCCTGATTGTGGCGCTCACCTGCACGGCGCCAAACACGCATACGACCATCATTGGCACCAAGGCAGAAGCGACTCTCATCGCTGAAGACGACACGTCTCCATTCGTCCCTCCATTCACGCCTGTCGCGACACCACTGGAGGCGGGCTGCACGATGTTGGGGCGTGAGCGGAAGACGGCCTAACGGTGTGCGGGACCGTAGCCCAGCTTCATGGAGACGGTTGCGAATGGTCCTCGCCGATACCCCAGGAGCAACAGTGTCCCTAATTTGCTGGGAAGTGGCGGTGCGGTCCCCTACGGCACTACGTAGGATCCTACGGTCTTGGCGTGCATCCGTGCGTCGCTGCGGTCCGGTCCCAGGTCGACGGGCACGTGCACCTTCCGCCGACCACTGGCGACAACATCGATGTACTGTGGAGACCTCACGCCCCTCGTGTTGAGCAATTCGGCGGTACGTCCACCCGGCCTCCCGCATGCCCACTATACGCCCTCGCTCAAAGTCCTTCAACTGCACATACGGTTCACGTCCACGCTGTCGCGGCATGCTACCAGTGTTAAAGACTGCGATGGAGCTCCGTATGCCACGGCAAACTGGCTGACACTGACGGCGGCGGTGCACAAATGCTACGCAGCTAGCGCCATTCGACGGCCAACACCGCGGTTCCTGGTGTGTCCGCTGTGCCGTGCGTGTGATCATTGCTTGTACCGCCCTCTCGCAGTGTCCGGAGCAAGTATGGTGGGTCTGACACACCGGTGTCAATGTGTTCTTTTTTCCATTTCCAGGAGTGTATAAAGTCTGCAGCAGACAAAAGGAGAAAACTACACGGTAAAGCAAATGCAAAGAAATTATATATTGGTCAGAAAGTTCTCATTAAAGCTCATACATTGTCACATAAGAAGAAACACTTGAGTCACAAATTCTTTCTAGTTTACAATGGACCTTACAGCATCCGACGTATACCACATGATAATTGCGTTGAAGTTGAAACTCTGCGTACTAGGAAGAGTAAAGGTTTACACCACATTTCTCATGTAAAACCATTTATTGACAGATAATCTGCTTTTTAACTTAGTCTTTGCAATTTTCACTTCACGCTATTTGTACAATTTGTCACACTGAGAAACTGTTAACATGCAACAATGTTTGAAGTTAAATATCCAGTCAAGAACCAAGAGAACTTATTTAAACAGAAATTACGAATGCATTGTTATGGTGAACAGGCGACACAGTGGTATTGTGTGTGTGCATTCTTGCTTGTTAGTTGCACGATTACGTAGCGACTATAAGGCTCACATACTTAGAACATATCTGGTACTCCTAATGAGATTTTAATGCAACATTTTGGTTCACTTAAAAATATATTCTGGATTTGAAGTACTTTCTGAGAGATATCAGATGACACAGTGGTTAGTTTATGTGACAGCTACACGATTATATCTCGACGTTACTAATGTGTGACACAATTTACATTGTTGCTTTTGCGGAGTATCTGTTTTATATCTGCACGGTTTTTCTGAATTCTTCTGGAAAGCAAAACACGTTTTAGTAGTAACTTTTGTGCTATTGCTACAAGGAGACAGCCTTTTCCGTAGGACAACAATACGTTACAGCACAGTACTTTCATCATCACAACAATAAGCGTAATAACTAAGTTATCTATACGCAAAGCATTTCACTTTTGTGTATCATGAGATAAGTACATTGACTTCTGCAGAACTTAGCTTTCGGAGGACAATAACTACACTTCCCAGAGATTATCTTACAGCAAGACGCACATTTAGCGCTACAGGACATGTATTTGAGTGATTAATTTTGTACTTAAAACATTTATTTTTAAAGATTTTTGGATTACAAAGAAAGTTTTTCGTGATACATTTCATTCCATTGCTGTAAGCTGTAATACCTGAGGGTACAATTACAATAATCCTCAGGGGGTACACGGATGCTTTGTGTACCATGTGTTTGGCAAGCACAAGGAGCCCTAGCTAATATGGTATTTGCTTATACAACTTTACACATCGGTACCATATTTCTCTAACACACAAATTACACAGCTATCTGATCATTTAACTGAGAGATAAACATTTTCTTTACTACATCAGTGACACATGTTTACTCAATTACACCGTTGGATAACTTCACACTTACGAAATTGTATTTTGTCTGTACTTTGTGCACTGTTCATATTTTTTCAGAGCCATTGTGATACTATGAGAGCTTTGAATGATGTATTTGGTAAGGGAGAATGATTTTAAAGTACGTTTGAGGTAGATGACGCTATTTAAATGAGCAGAGAATTTTTTTAGATTTTGAAATTATTGCAGAAAGGTACGACTTTTTTGAGATTTGACTGAGGTGTTATGATGTTATTTTTACGATGACGATGTGTATTATGCTGTTGAGGTATGTTTATGTCAATAAGATGATGCTACCATATATGAGGAATGTGATTACGTGTTTATATGTATATGAATAATGAATAGAAGTTAGGGACTCTTGACTTGTGAAAAAGGATGTTGGAAACTGAGAATCGTACTTTAAGAGTTATGAAATGTGTGTAAATGCGTGAATGTATCACAATGCCGGCGAAAAATTTTTGGACACTGTTATATTCATAAGATTTGGTTTCTACAGATTTGTAACATAAATTCTTGACCTGTGAAGACTGTCACTGTAGTGGAAACTGCTGTCGTAAATATTTCCGTAAGAAAGTTAAGTGACCACCTGCACGTGCGTCGTCGGGACACAGCTGTGTCAGACACCTGGAGAACAAGCCATTAGAGTGAGGGCCTTTCCAGAGGCACAGGTAGAAAAAAAAAAGGAGAAAAAGGCAGGCCTTTATCCTCGCCATTGACATTCCTTTAGAGAAAATATTGCAAATGCGACACCCTCATTACTTCCATTAACCTTGCTATTGATATTCCTTTGTAGAGGGCATCGCTAATGCGACACGCTCGTTACTTGAAAACATATGATTTTTGTAATGCGTTGTGGGCACACAGCTGTGTCAAACACCTGGAGAACAAGCCATTAGGGTGTGCCTTTCATCGCTAATGCGACACCCTCGTTACTTGAACACATATGATTACTCGCACTTTGTGCTAATTACTGAAATGCTTATGAATTGATGGGAAATATTCGTACATCTGCACACCTGATTATGACAAGTGTCTTTCTCTGAGAGTTGAGTGCTACTGACTTACGAAATGCCACATGACTATTGAATGATATTTTTATGCTTTGCTTTTCATAGTTGCTTATTTCATTTGCTGTCTGGTTTCCAGCTGTGTTGCAGCATTGCTTTTATAAAATGAAATGCATTTGCTAATGTGAACACTTTCTGTCAACAGATCTATTAAATAATTATTTTATGATCCACATTCTTTAAAAAAGGAGCACTTGGAAAGGAAAGAACAATAAGAAGGAACTAGTAACAGTAACTGGACACATAGTTTTCTTTTCAAGTACATGGTAATATTTTTTTTTACAATCAGTTGTTATGGTGCATCACTTTAATTACATAGACATTAAGATGTGAATAGACATTTCCCTTGTCTGCATTGTTGTTTTTACTGTAATATTTTTCTGCTTGAGCTATGTCATGTTTAGGTATAAGTTGCTGCTGTTTGCCAGGCATAGTGTTATTGAATTTGACTTTTGCTAATTTATGCTGCTAGCTTTGCCAATTTGCATTTTTTGTCATTGCTGTTTGTGTTAATTTGTTATGTGATGCTGCATTGCCTCATCCCTTGGTATATATATCTCTGAGCTCAGTAGATTTAAGTTAGCTTAAGAGGGGGTAGACTATATAAGAAACTGACTATGGAGAATAGGTAAAGAATGCAATGCGAAGTTATATGAAAAAGATTTGGGCCCAAATGAGTATTGTACAATCAGAAATAATTATTTTGAAAGAAATATGAATATAATACAGGAAGGAGGTATAGATAAGACTTTTTGGGAATAATGATGAATGAAGGGCGATCTCCAAGAAGTAAAGAAAGTTTTGTTTGCAAAATACTGCAGTAAAACAAACCCTGTCGTTTCCTTTGGTGTTATCCCACTATATGTTTGTGTACCCTTGTGTATTTGTGTTTTTCCTGTCTTTATGTGTTTAGCTGATGAGAGCTATGTTGTAGAATTTTTCTAATACTCTGTTATTTTCTTTGTAAAGATGCTTAGACTTTATTTATTCTGTTTTGTTTTAATGCTCATGTGTGAAGTTGACGTTTCAAAAGTGATTCTGATCTTTTATTTTTGTACTCATGTCATCATTCCTGTAACACTGATGTATATGTTTATTTCTATTCTTTTGTAAAGCCCCTATTACTACAAATGTTATCTGTATTGTTATGTTTTTAGTGATGTGTTTTGTATCTTTGTAATTGTATTCTTATGTTATAAAATTGTAACTGACACCAGTTCATCTAATTAAGTAACTTGTACGTTACATTTCACTGCACACGTTTCTGTTGGTCGTAGTATATGGACAATATGTGAGAAGTAGGGACTGTTAGTGTTTGCACGTGTGTTGATAATTCAGCAAGGGACTGGATAACAGCATTGCTGGTTCTAAAGGCAATTCCTAAAACTTTGTGAGTGCACAAGTGGGGGTATATGGACTTGCTATCTTCTCTGCAAGACTCTTCGATGGTGATTGTGCACCTGCACAGTCGCAACAGATGGCTGCTGGCCATCTCTACAAGGACTACAGTGGGTCTGCACCTCTGGTGGCCCACCATTACTCTCTACCAGGACTGCAGTGGGTCTGCTCTGTGATGACCTACCTACCAATATTCGTCAGAACTTCGAATGACTCTGCTGTGGGTTTGCTCCATTGTGGCCCATTACCTGTCAGCATGTCAAGAGTCAGCACTGTCTTTCTGTTGAAAGGACAACACCACTTCTTCAAGACTGCATGGACATCCACTACTTCCGTGTGCATTGTCTTTTATTGCTCAGACTTTGATAAAAGAAACGGCAGTTTTACTGTGGTGAATGATCAGGACTGTCTTTATGGACTGTGAGAAAATTTTAGCTTTTGACCAACATTGTATTAATCAGTGTGTGCATTCGATATCTTTCTTACTGTAATTATGAAAAAAATTTTTCAAATCTGTATTGGCCACTGGCCAAAAAAATTTGTAAAATTTTTTGTGGGGAGCATGGGGGCTATGTAAGTAGGCTGTTTATATTTTCTTATTGGCAAAGTTACGTAGCGCTCTATATGAAAATCACTGGCTGTGCTGTGTGCAGTCTGTGGCTAGTTTGCATTATTGTCTGCCATTGTAGAGGGGCAGCTGGATGTTAACAGCGCGTAGCGTTGCGCAGTTGGAGGTGAGCCGCCAGCAGTGGTGGATGTGGGGAGAGAGATGGCGGAGTTTTGATAATCTGTAAGACTGGATGTCAATTATGAATATTAAGGTAAATACATTGTTTCTTCTCTATTAATATCTTTCATTTGCTAACCATCCCTATCAGTAGTTAGTGCCTTCCATAGTTTGAATCTTTTATTTAGCTGGCAGTAGTGGCGCTGGCTGTATTGCAGTAGTTCGAGTAACGAAGATTTTTGTGAGGTAAGTGATTTCTGAAAGGTATAGTTTAATGTTACTCAGGGCCATTCTTTTGCAGGGATTTTTGATAGTCAGATTGCGTTGCGCTAAAATTATTGTGTGTCAGGTTAAGCACAGTTTTGTATAAATTGTTCTAAGGGGACGTTTCAAGCTTCTGTATAGTTTGGAAGGTAGGAGACGAGGTACTGGCAGAAGTAAAGCTGCGAGGACGGGTGTTTAGTCGTGCTTGGGTAGCTCAGTTGGTAGAGCACTTGCCCGCGAAAGGTAAAGGACCCGAATTTGAGTCTCGGTTCAGCACACAGTTTTAATCTGCCAGGAAGTTTCCATCTTCAGGTGTTTATACATTCATTTACATGTTTATACTGTTGGAGATCACTGTATAAATACAAAAAAAAATTTTTCTGGTGACTACACAGATACAATGGGACAATTGTAAGTGGTAAGGCAGGATTTGGCGGAAATATATCTGTACTGACATGAAGATGAAGCACCATTATTACGGTTATGCTGTGGTGACAGTTTTGCCACTTAATTACACACTTATTGTCATTTTCACGTGATATTTCAGTTTTAACAAGTACAGCTTCATATTTCAATATTATGAGGTGCACTTGTGAAATACACTATGTTTACATACAAATACGTGGGCTGTGGTCAAAGAACTTAGATGTTGCAGATGTAAAGATGTTGCTCATACAGAAACTTGTAGGTTATTCTCAGAGAACTTAGCCACAGGAAGTGCAGAGGTGTTGCATATTATGTAGAATTTAAAAAGCTATTATAGACTGCGACGTTCTTTGATACACATTTTGAAATTTTTTGATTCACGTTTTTGTCGGAGAACTTAGATCTAGGAAGTACAGTGATGTTACATATATGAAATTACTCAAAGCTATTACAAATTAAAAATGATGGCTAGAACAGTTTTGAGCCACACTGTCGTCAGAGAACTTACAATAATGTTACACAAATAAAATATTGAAAGTTATTACACATTATACAATGACATTTAGAGCTTGTGTTTACAATATGACTATTAAAAATTACGGTATTGATACTTGTAATGTTGTATTCTATGGAAATTCGATGTAGCAGTCATACAACAGTCCAAGTGTCATTATCGTAATTTGTAATAGTCATATTGTAAACACATGCCTTCCTATTTTTTTTATTTCTGAGGGGATTGTACTTCGAGTTTTGCTGGATTTCTCTGCACTTCTTTCTTACATAGATCAACCGAAGTATAGTTTCTTCGCACTTACCTTCTTTGTAAATATGTTTTTCTTTCCAACATCTGTGATCGCCCTATATAGAAATGTCCATTCCTCTGCAACTGTACTGCCCACTGAGATGTTCCCTTTTGCTGTATCTATAGCCATAGAGAGCTTCAACCGTATCTCGTCATTCCTTAGTACTTCCGTATTCCACTACTTTTCGTATTGATTCTCCCTGACTAATGTCTTAAACTTCAGCCTACAACTTCAGCCTACTCTTAATGAGTACTATACTGTGAACTGAGTCTGCACCTGCTCCTCGATAACATGAGTAATGAACGCACAATGGAACACGACGTAAAACCAAAAAACTTTTTAAAAATCTGAAGATGACAATCTTACCTGTCAAAATTGGTCAATATTAACAATTGCTCTTGGCTATACGTAACTTTTTTTAAAGTGCGTGCTGATCGCTCTTTCTCATTTGTCATTATGAGAAGTTTCAACTATTTGCAGTGTGTGTTCAACGGTCTACTACCCATTGTCCTTCAAACATGCACGCAAATAAACAGTAAATGGTAAAAAGTACATACTAGTGATCCCTGTGGGTCACGTATCTCAACAGATATACTATAATCACTACCACTGTCAAATGATCTTATCGATGTGGCTGCCGATTTCACGTGTGTCCGTTGGCGTTAAGCTCCGCGAAATACGTCAGTTGTGTTTTAGTTCTACATTGCTCTTCTTCGTTTTGGTAATCAGTTCGATTCATTCAGGATACTGCAGACAGTAATTCTTAGCCAGGATTTTTGGTTGGGCTCGGCTGATCGTTCCCGTTGCCCTTCTTCAACGTTGCCGGTCAGGTTCGCTTAAGTTGTGAGTATCACCGTTGTAATGTTTATTTCTACAGTAAGAAGACAACGGCGGAAGACCACCACGACAGTAAAAACCTGTGTGGTTTTGGCACGGTGGTTGACTACGAGAAATGGCTAAGAAAACTACGTTGGTTCCTTAGCTCCTAGGTGGTGTTTCCTGTCGAATTAAGGTGCCGTTAAAGAATACGATATGTTAGCGTTATTCAACTGTATGCGACGCGTTGATTTCCTTGCCTTGTTTTGTGTTGCGACCATCGTGATTTGTTAAAAGGACTGGCTCCGACAACAGCTGTGCTTGATAACCTTCTTGATGCTAGGAATAACTTCAAAAGCTATTCCACTGCAGTAAAGTGATGGAAACGACCGTTACGGAGTAGCTGCTATTGTTTTAGAGATGCTGCCTTTGCCTCTCCTTGTCTTGTTGTGTGAGGGCGAGGCCATTGTGGAATGTCGCGTGGATTGCCGCCGGCGGCAAAGCTGTTGGCAGAAGTTTCTTTAGTTGCAACGGTGTGTTAGCACATGGACCCGTCGCAGTAGGCTCTCGGAATGTATCGTTATTCAGAAGTGATACCATCCGCGGCTTTGCCGACTCTGAATTGTTCGTTTCTAATCGTTGCTATCAATGTAAACATAAAAGCAAGAGGTACTGGTGGTCTGTCGTGTGGGTACGTTGCGTTTAAAAACAAAAACTGAAGCTCGGACTGTGGACAATTAAGGCGTCCCTGCGCTGTGTTGTGTCCTGCCAGTGCGAGGCGCGCTATGGTCAGGGCTCTTATCGTATTTTTCCTTTCAACTGGCTCTAGAGATGTGATTATAGAGTGTGTATGTTGACCTTTGAGGCGGTTGTACTGCGGAGTATGTACTTTGAAGTAGGGCTCTTCTCTTTTGTAGAATAGCAAAGTGGTGCACCACCGCAGTTAGTAAATTTTACGTGAGAGTGCTTGAGCGCTACTTGTGAGCTGGATACGGTCTCAAGGGCATATTTAACAACGTTTCGCAGCGCCTTAAGCCGTCGGCACACGGAACGTGCATCCGGACGTTGAACGTTGAGCGTGCCGAGTTTCTTACGTCATAGCGTGGATAAAGTACGTTCGGGAGTCTTTCCGAACGTGCAGAACAATATCTAGCGTGTCAGATATTCTGAGCGTGCTGCTGAGCGTTGACCAATGAGATGGCAAAACGCCACCTACGTCACATACACGCCATCGGAGGCCCACGAGAAGGTCAGGCCGCGGCTTGTACGTCACGAAGGTACCCTGAATCTGTTAACTCGCAGCTGGGCATGTACATACTGACGAGAATTGCATCTTCTACTGTAATTTGCTACTCCGAAGTCTTACTTTGGCTTACTTTGGCCTGGGTTACACCACCCGATCTTCCTGGGGGTCCGCCAACATCCAGACTTCCATCAGGACCGAGACGGCGTTCGCTTCCTGTCATCATACAGTAGCCGACGGATGTTGAACACGTGGGAGACCTGATTTTTAACTGTTGAAAACCATTTGATGAAATTAAAACGACGATTCCATTTCAGTCTCGACGCTTAATAATTCAGCCCTCCAGTCCTACGTTATCGGGAACAGATGCAACAGATACCTTAATATCGGTATGAATAAGTACATATACTTTAGCAAAGCTGTTGTCTTATTTTTATGTTCATGAAGATTTTTTACTGGCGAAAAACACGTGTAGAAACTAGTACTGAGTTCGATATAACTCAATTTGTATTATTTGATACTAAGTCATTGTTTGCACATAGTTGGCAGCTGGATTAATATTAAAGACTTAGGAATGTGTGACTCCGTCGAGCGGAGAAAGTATTCTTTGGTTTGAGAACACATTAAAGGTACATCCTAACGAAGCCTTATTTCTGTTCAGTCTTTGCATGTGCATATGTTTTTGAACAGCGCAACTATGCACGCGCATTTGTTCAAATGGTTCAAATGGCTCTGAACACTATGGGAGTTAACATCTGAGGTCATCAGTCACCTAGAACTTAGAACTACTTAAACCTAACTAACCTAAGGGCATCACACACATCCAAGCTCGAAGCAGGATTTGAGCCTGCAACCGTAGCAGTAGCGCGGTTTCGCACTGAAGCTCCTAGAACCGCTCGGCCACACCGACCGGCCGCGAATTTGTGCCAGCGTAATTTCCTTGTGATGGAGCCCGGACGTCAAACAGCACTCCTTCAGGGGTTCGATGCAAATCTCTACCGCAGCACGGCTGACGACAAGTAGCTGCGGTCCTTGTTTGCTTTGCTGTGTAGAGAGTTGGTGTTATGCTTCAAGATGAATTATGTGCAACTATGTCTGTTGTCTCCAAAGGAAGCACCTTGAAATTTATAGATGATTTCAACAAAGGAACGCGTTTACAAACATTATTTCAGTGGGTGCCCTGAGCGTTAAGCATTAGATAAGAGGTCTCCGATCATATATCAATATAGAATAAATCTGGAACTAGGGCAACGTAGAAGAAGCCTAAAAGGAAAGAATGATATTTGTGGAGTTCCTCGAGAAACTACTAAAGCGTGTGATATAGAAAACTGATGACGCAAAAAAATTGGAAACACAACATCCGTCTTTGCTGTTTCTGAGGTCTATGGCTTTACCGAATTTCTGGGGCGCAAGAATGTTGATCTATGTAAAATATCTCATATAAACAACATATACGAAATAAATTACAAATCACATTAAAAGTCAACTAACCTACACAGAACGCCTGAGAATTTTCCTTCCCTATACTTCAGATTTAAGAACAATATATCAAATACTTTGTTTTGAAATACGAAATAAACGCCGCTTGCTGGCTAACGAAACGTTACTGCCAGCCTTACCGCTGTGACCTCCTTCTGAAACTTGCAAACAAAACGGCGCCGTTACTTGTATTTCTTGTGTTCCTGTTATTTACATTCTGTTTTATCCTAAATCGCACTGTTATTATCTTTTGCTGCCTCCTTTCATCGTAACAAAAGCTGCACAAATTGCCGAGCAAAGAACCTGACGCATAGCGGACTGCTTGCACATAAGGCAACATGTGTACACGAGAGAATACGTAAGCCTACGTGCGCTATTTTCCACTAACTTCTGTGCATGTGTTTGTTACCATGCCTCAGCAATAGTTCTCGAGGCAGGAGGCATCATATGTATATAACTTATGTGGCTGAAGATGGGAGAAGCGATGCTATATTTTGGCGCTTATTGTTGTTAAAGAGAGTTAAGCTATTTTAACTTTTGAAGGACACTTTGTTGGTGTTTATAGGAAATAGGGTTTTCTAGCTGTGAAAAGACTTGTTGTGCTTGCGAGAAGATTTTGCTAAGACGTCCTAAGGTGCATGAAGGAGTCGGAAATAATTTTAGTGGCTAAATAAATATGCTCTAATTTACGCAGTATTGTGGTTCGGCTGCCGATTACGGAGTAATATGAAGGCAGCCTTACCGGACCTGAAAACTGCTAATAAAAGCGCTCAGAGACGTAAATATGACGTCACCCATGGAAGAGGCTATTGACTCGGTTTGCGTGAATCTACGTCTTGAATTATGGGAGTGCTTATAGTACAAACGAGATCTGTCTCACGACGTTTCGGAGAAATTTTCTGATAAATGTTATTGTGTGTAAAAGAGAGATTTGACTATGTTTTTGCACTTTCACTAATACGGAACTTTTTCAGTGTAGCAAAGGAAAGCGGAATATACTGTTTTCTTTTGATAAAATGGCAGATCCGTGTCAGGAGGAAACGATTTATCGCTTCAGTATGAAAAGGACAACATACAAGGACTGAAATAAAGAGTCCTGTAACAAACTGCTACTGTGTCTGGATTAAAGTATTATTATTTCTGTTGCATTGAAACTACAGTTGTAAGTTGATTCACCTGACACTAAAAGTGGATCTGGTATTCATTTTAACTAACTTGATTCTAGTAGTAATTTTCCAAATAGTGTTGGTCTGTTATGTGTGCTTCACGAACGAGACACGAAATGCAGTCGTTTTACAAAGTGAGGCACTGGTTGTGGTAGCTTATCAATTATGTTCAGTTCCAGAACAGGTGTAAAAGAAGAGCCTGTGGTTTAGTGATCCAAATAACTAATGCGTGTGACTTAAATATCTTATTACTTTCTTCTTTATGTTTCTTTTGTTATCTATGCTGCGGTGAAATTAATCCATTCATAGTTACATTATGTTTGGAAAATCACTTTAATCTGAGGATACTTTCAGAAAAACCCTTTTTAACAGAGATATTGGCACATTAAATTATTTAAGTTTTATGAGCAGTTGCACCTTCAGTGATGCATACTTCATGATTCATGCAAATAAATATTGACAAATAACTTTAAATACTAAAGTACACCAGTGTATAACAAAATAACGTCCTGCTCCAGTCACATCAGAGTTTACCGAGGTCACATTTGCTGACAGTAATACTTGCGGAACATCATTTACTTATTTCCAAATTTTATATCATAATAAATTTAATTTACTCTAACCTTTTGTCCGCTATTTACAAACGTAAACAGCACCACAGTCAACATATAAAACTGTGGCCCTACAACTCTGTCTTACAAAACCGTTTGATAAGTATGTGAATGGTAGTTAGAGATTTGGGATTAGTTGTGGATTTGGGATTAGTTGAAGATTTGGGATTCTACATTGTGAAAGGAGGGGGGGGGCGGAGGTGTGGGGGAGATACAAATAAAAGTCTTATTTACACTGAAAATTTGTGAGTACAACTGCTTTATATCTCAACACTTAACAGAAATTATTTGCTTGTTACCTAAAAACTACGTGTACTGTAAAGCGACGGGTATTTTTCTTAATATACACGAAATACTATCGTACCAGCGCATTAATAAGTCCGACTACATGAAACTTCATTAAAACAATCGATTTTATGATGCTGTTACATTAGTGCCTCAATTATTTTTTGTTCGTTTTTCTTACACTTAGTACTTTTACCTTGATTTTTAGATTGAAAAAACATCTAAATTGAAAAAGCAATTTTTAACCATCTATTTTTAATATCGTTACTGTAGCATATATCCAAAGCTAGGCACTAGTGAGAAAACGTATCATATTTTTTACTAAAACTAGTTAAAAAACATGAATAAAAACTAAAGATCACTAATAAAAACAAAAAAACAACTTATTTGGTACGATAAGCAACAAAACATTCAAGACACAGTTCCACATTAGATTTCTCGCTCTGGGTAACTGCTGATGTCTTACAGTTTATTCCAACACATCGTCTTTTTTGAATTTCTGTATTCCCAAAACATGTAGCTTATCTCGTCAAACTAGAGGTCATCTGCTGAAATACCGGAGTGTGGGGTTAATCCAGGCGCTTTCGGTGGTTTCCCATACTTCAAGTATACCTGCTCAATTTCTCTTCAAAAATTTCAATGACAGTTTGTACTTACATTTTAGTGGTGAAGTATCTAGGCATTGTGTGCGGTGACATCCAGTAAAGATTTGAAGAGTGGAGTACTATTTCATGTTATGGATATTTATCCTGTTCTAATTCACATTGTGATCCATTAGATCAGTTCCTCATATCTGATTGTTTTATTCTGTCAGGATGGTGTGTGAAGGAACTTCAGCGTCGCTAAGAATCTCATTTAACATTAGTTACTGGGTTGATGCACCGGAATAAACGGAGATGACCATTTTTCTCCTGTATGGCAGAGTGAACATTACCTTTTCATCTTTTGTACTGCCTTCTTCTTTGGGAGGTGACAGATATGGGAAACACAAGCGTCTCTCATATTCAGAGTGAACCACAAACGTTTAGCACTTAGAAAAATTAAGAAATCAAATCTTGCAAACAAACTGTCAAAATAGAAGTGAAAATTGTTAAAGTGCTCTCATCAAAACTTAGCGTTGTTTCTATGTAATGGTGAAAATGTAACAAGCATACCTACAGTACGAATAATGTCGTACAGATTAGATAAATCACATGTTTTAGGTTTATTAAGAAATTTTTCAAGTGTGTTTGAAAGAAATGATAAAATATTTTAATTGAAATACTTAAACTATGCACGTGGTGTCACGAACAGGCTGTAGAAAATGTTTAAATTCTATTTCCAGTTGTTCCCAGTAGCGGACTGCTTCTGACAACCACTAACACAGGAGTGAAAGTACAGACGACGAAACCTTTTTTCAATAAGCATAACAAGACTATAGAATTACGTTGTTGACCAAAAATTCGGTTAACATAAACTTACGTCAACTGCACTACTAACGGAACGCTGGGCTGTAATTGGTTAATGCAGGGTAACATAATATGAGCTGGTGTCTAAAGGTTCACGAAATTTTAATTTTGTGTTTAAATGTTTATCATTACACTTAAATACCGCCAGGTGTCTCTCCAGACCTACTTCTTGAACATGCGTGGCACGTGGCAGCGAAATAAGTGGTTTCATTAATTGTTGACAATTATACCTGTATTGTCCTTATTCCCCTCAGGTTGTAGTTTGTAGTTTTGCGTTGAGTGACCTTGACGGATGAGAAACGCGCTGATGAGGACAACCTTTCCGGCATGGTGTATGTTCTCCTTTACTATTGCTATCGATCTGCTTTACTATCTACTATACTAATATATGTATTGAAACCAAGTGTAAATGTATAATTTGGTGCGTATGATATCTGAGACGAATTGTAAAAACAGTCTTCTAGATGCACAGAACGCGCCAAGGAGGAAGAAGGCTGACGCATGTTGTAGTTGCGAAGTGATTACTGATAATCGCTGAAGTCAGCGATGCTACGATAGCGTGCGCTATACAGCAGCCAGTGGCGGTCGAGTTTCCGAGGGCTGCTGCCGGTAATGCTCTAATTTGTACAGTCACTTTTGAAAAGACCTTACTCCAGAATCATAAGATTTCAAGAACCAAGGAAAACATTCTGAAAATGAGTACATGCAATTTAACGGGATGGGCTTTCCAGTATTGGATGAACAGAATGAAATGGATATTTTGCCGTTTCTGCAGCTGCTAAGCCTTTCAATCTCTCTGAAAAAAAACGTACAAATTATTGGAAGATGGTCCTTTTCTTGAGGAACTAATACATTTACATTGTCAAGTTACGTTTTCAGCAGTATTTTAAGTGTTTCTTTTTTTACTTATAAGGATTCGCAGTATTGTAATTCTAATCAAGGCAAATACAAAATGATTTCAAGATAATCTACATTAACATCACTGTTAACCGTAGGCCATTTCATCAAAACATCATAGAAATACCTATATTAACTATATTCAAGCGAAATATAATCAGGTAAACGTTGTATGTCCTACACTTTGTTCCTGTTAATAGCCACTGGTCCTGTGAAAGCCGTTTCACAATTAAAAGCAATAGACACTTGCGGAAATAAAAAATTGTTGTTACATTCACCTCGTTCAAAGATTTGACGCCACTTCACATATCACAACACTGTTCAGAAATAACAGCAGTTGAAGTACGAAAAGCGAAACGTACCGCATAGTGAATTAGTTACTCGATAAGTGCCATGCGAAGATGATCACCACTGAAAGGGCATTTTTCCAGGAGTAAAGCCCTTTCACACATGATGTGAATGATGCAACTGTAGCGAAGTTGCAGAAGCACATGTAGACTGTGGGGAAGAAAGTCCTTTTCATGCCGAAAAATGTATATATGGATAAAGAGCTTGGTACCACCCTCAACTTATTACGTCAAAATTTGGAATGAGGACGTTTCATAAAATGACTGTGTCAGTTGTCGAAAGTTGAGGTAGAGTTACGTGTTTCTTCGTCTTTAAAGGTTTCCACATGATTTTCGTGAGGGAGCACTCCATGTTAATGTAGAGCCTCAGACTGTCCAGATGTAGATCTTGGTCTGTCTACATACAGCATCGTCCAAGCTGGATCGTCGCAAGGCGATCTGGCTTAGCAAAGCTTGGGCGTGGGTGGAATAATTACCTGGCGCCACCAGATTGTCTGTAGAATAGGCTGACGAGTGCGGTATGTCAGATTTTTGAGAAGAGACTACCGCAAATTGTCGTAGCTGAGAAAATTGTGCTCCCACCACCCCCATTAAAGTGTATGTCTTGGACTATTGAGATTCTTACGAGTTTTCATATTAGCAGTTAACCCAACGAGTTAGCGAGTACTGTAACTTTAGGCAGTGGAGAGGACAGCTGGATCAAAGTGCTAATGCGAGAGTAGTATTTGAATTTTGTGGCGATATCGGAAATACCCGGTCTTTGGTCCCCGACGTATTGTTAGTGGCTTACATTTAGCCCAGGGTATCTGCTCTGTTTGCTGATCTCTCAGCGGTGGATTAGGTTTTTCCAAGTGCATCGACCTGGGTAATATCAAGAGTGTGTTTAGGTGGAATTTTGGTCCTTAACATACAAGGCGGACATAATTGGTCTCGATAGTTTAAATTAGCCGACAAACAGTTAACCCTTTTAGGTACATAAGTAAACTAAAGTGCTAGTGATGAAAATTTATGTATCACTGTGGTAACTGGAGGTTTTATAAACAAAATATGTTATCATTTGAAACATTTTTATTTGTACTGCTAAAAAAAAGGTGGGACGTATTTGTCCCTGTGGTCCTTAAAGGACAGTTACGGAACACGTTACACTCAATACATCGAAAAATTACAGAGGCTGTGTATATGTTGTCTATTTGATGTGAAATTCTGCAAAACAGTTTCTGCTTGAAGTAAAGCATAATTTATGCTTTACCACACTGTTGACAGATATTGTGAGTGTGAATTTCAACACACTTTGAAGCACAATGAACACATCTCTTCATTACGTCTGATTTTATCATTCGGTGCTCTGGACTCTTTGGATTGCAACTGGTTTGTAACCTTCTTGATGTTTTCACTACTATTGATAAATTCTTTTGTAGACTTGAATAATTTCCAATTAGATTTCTTGCAATGCATTGTGTGAACTCTAGGGATGATAGTGTTGATTTGAATCCTGCCAATTTTGAATATATTACCTACGCATTGTCTACACCAATGTGAAGAAGATCAAAGAAAATTCTGAGATAATACTTAATCTTGGCCTTCCTGTCGACCTCATAAGTCACTTTCTTCTGGTCCATAAGGTCCACCCCTCCAATCCACTTGTACTTTCTTATCATAAGAGGACACTGAACACAGATCTTTTTAGAAGAACCAGACTGACGCCTCTTCACTGTCATACATGGTATTGGGGAAATGAAATTAGTCAGTAGAAAAACTGGCTTATTATCCATCCGTTTGAGGATTGTCAGACCATTGCTACTGAGACTGTATGAATAACCTCTTTACATTTCCTTGTCTGGAGGGAATGTCTTTGGGAAGTTTTTAGGATTGGTGCGCACTGTTCCACATGATCTGATATTTTGTAAACCAAGGTAATACTGCAAAGCTGGAGAGTTAGAAAAGTTATCTATGTAAATTTCACATCCCAGTCCAGGGAGTGATTTTGTCAGTTGTAGAACTACTGACTCACCAAGCCCTACTTCAGGAACTGAGTTTCTTTTTCTTTTTTTTTTTTTGCCAGTGTATAAATCACACTCAAATAGGTAGCCAGTTTCTGAATCACATCTGCACTACATTTTTAAACCCCATTTGACTGACTAATTTTTGACATACTGTCGCATAATATTATTTCCTTTGAATCTGATCATATACTCATCTACAGATTGAGCCCTAATTGCACTAAGAGATTCCTGGAAGGTTTTGCTCAAATGGGTAATTACAGGTCTCACTTTGTATGTGCGATCTTCCTTTATTGACTGATCTGCATTGTTGGAAAAATGTAAGTGCTTTCGAATCTCTTCAAACCGATGTAGTGGCATAATGTGAGCTATATAAGGAACACCTAAATCGGGTTCAGTTGCCCAGTAGCTTCTAAATGTAGGCAAAATATGGTACCTCATTACTAGGTTCATACCAAGAAATGCCTTGATTTCATCTTCATTTGTGCTGAATGCGTTGCCTGATTGTTCTGCATACCGAATACTTTCAGGAATTAATATATCATGCAAAAAATCTTTTAAGCCGAAGTGGAAGAAAGAATTTCAAATGGCTGTGGCATTTCACAATTTTCACTGGCACTAAACAAAAGCACTTTCCCAAATTCATGATTCATGTTATCAATGAACTGTCTTGGTTGATAAATTCTGGACCATTTAAATTCTGGTAAATCTGGAAGGGAATCAGGTACCTCAGTATTTGGTTCTGATATTTCATCTGTATGCCTTCTTTTGCTAGGTGGGCGACGTATTTCTTTCTCAGGATCTTCTGTAATAACATGTTATCTTTCATCTTCCACATCTCCTTCATGAAAAATTTTATGTTCTTCATCCAGTAACAGATTATCTTCGTCATCACTACTGCAAGCCTCCAAAATCTGCATAACAATTTCATCAGTGATGAAAAATTCTCTTCTTCTGGAGCACATGACCTAAAAGCAGATTTGAAATTATACCAGTACAAATTGTTTCCTCTTATTTAATAAAATGAAAGATAATATATTTTCAACCGAATTTTGAATACTATTCTTTTTTTTACATAATAGTAACGATTTCATGACTTTCAAAAACAAGTACATAAATTACCATTGTGGTACATTGGGAGAACTATGTCCTAAAGAATGAAAATAAAGACTTCCACTGATGAAATACAGTTTTTTTCTAAATGAATAATCTAACGTAAAAGAGAAACTTGCTTGAATATACTTTCAAGCTTTGACAGTAAGGCAGAGAACACAATATGCACACAATAAGTGAATAAATTTGTGTGTCTGCTCGAAGTGAGAACCACCCACAATAACCGACGAGTAATGGTAGTTATAGTAATTCTTGCCACCAAAGTTGTACGATATTAAAGTCTCAGTTTAGATACGTGCTTTTCGTTAATGTTTCAGCTGTACTATGTTGTGAATTAAGCATTGGATAAGGGTACGATATGTTTAACCCTTTCACGTACATGGGACACATTTGTCCCACATATAAATCACCTTACTAATTGGACTGTAATCACAGTTGATGTGCTGCAGATGCTCTACTTGAAGCAGAGATATTTGTTTTCTTAACTTCGATTAGCACAAATTTATTTTAACTCCTGATCTTCAATCACCACATTACATGACTCTACTATCAGGCAGTGGTAATAAATTGCGTTTACGTGGACTAAAGCGCGATAAATCATAATTAATTCCTATCGACTGACCCAGGCATAATGCAAAGTGCGAGAAGAATTTCCCAATACATGGCCCATGAAACCCTCATGGAAACTTTGCCGATGTGATCCAACAAATTAATTCCAGCCAGAGTGGGTGCAATATCACCGAATTCAGCATGGCGGGTGTCGTCGTTGTGAGGACATTGGCTGGTCTCGTGGTGCTACAAGGCTGCACTCGTCTATTCACTCCTAACTATCTTGCTCAGTATATAGCTGAACCAAAACTTTCTATATCCAAGCTCAATCGTTCCATTTGCTAAGTCCTAAACTGCAGAGATGCTCACTCTTTCTCAGGCAAGGTGAGTAAAGAACGCCACGTCCACACTCTAGGCAAGCTGGGAACGGAAGACCACCACAGAGACTTCTCCTAGTCCACTCTTTGCCTCGGTTTCCTCTCCAGCTAAATCGCTTACGTCAGTTGCAGTGCAAGTCACGTTAATTATGCGTCGCTTCCCAGCACTGACCAATGCCTGCTCTGGGAAGTGAACAAATTCCCATAAAATTTCCCTTCCTCTCAACTTCTGCTATTTAGCTCCTCCCAGGCTACCCAACAAGGTTAGCGCCTGCACAAAACACCAATTTTTCCGGAATTCTGATTCCCAGGAGAGTACTTCAAATTCCTTGGTCTTATGTTCCCATCGGAGGCCGGCGTATTTAATTCTGTCACTCTTCACCTGATTTACTTCGGACTCTGCGGACTGTGAATTCAGCGTGAAGTTGCTATAGTCACGAACACGCATATTTTGGCCTCTGTTGACCACTCGTTTGCGCGGCTTTCTCACATGTTTCACTGAAAACAGGATGACGGACATTTATCAACAGGCATACGAGTTCTCCGTCTACTTCCTGGTACACCAGCATGGGGTCAATCACCCACACACTGTCACTCATCTTAAGGCAGCTGGAGGCTGCGCTCTGTTACCGCTTTCTCAGAGCTTGAGCCACCCTAAGCTGCCTATTGTCGCTTCCCTTTGCCGCTCCTCAGACAGCCATGGTCAACTCTGAATACTTCCCTGGGATAAACTAGCACCAGTAAATCTACGCGTTTCCACAAAGTTTTCAAGTCATGTGAATTACTTTAAAACCATCACCCGGCATTAATTATTCCAATACGTCCATACTATACCCTCTACAAGATGCGTTGTGCCTTGTCAGTCATTTTTGTTCAGCGCTACTGTTCGCTCAACGTGAGTTCGGTGATCTTTAATGACTTCATGTAAGGGGCAAAGTTCTTGCCATCTTACAGTTACAACAAAGTATACAGAAAAATGAAACAGGAAGTAAGTCATATTAGTATTCTGAGATGTTTTTATGGAAATTAACAGTAGATAACAATGTTTAATAATAATTATGCATTACCGTTGATATTCAAATATCGTGTAATCTTAACTATACATTACGAGCAACTGACTAGGTGTCTAAACACCTGTGTTCGACGTAGTGTTTAAACAGGAAGGAAGTCAGAATGAAAAATATATTCATACGTATCTATTAGTTTTAACTACTTCTCAGAAAATGAAGAAAGAAAGAGGGAGATTTATTGATATGTCATAACTACTACTATACTTAATTACAGAAGAGTAATGTCTCAGTGGCAGTATTCAAAGGTGTTGCTATTCGACGCGAGGACATTTACACAGACAGTAGGGAGTTCTCGTTACGTCAAATACCTGAAGCCGACGTCCGCCATCTTACATAACCAAAAACATTTATACTTCTGTGGTTCACCACAGTGATACTACCCCATGATCTCAGTCTGACGTGCACGTGCTGCTTTGATCGTTGGGGATATCTGTCGACATTTGTAGTCGTATGCCAAACAGCATCTAGTGCTTTTACTGTGTGGAGACGTAGTTGTCTCATAAAAAATATCAGCTTGCATCGTTCACGTGTGTAGTAACCGATCTGAACATAATACATATAAAGTTAAAAGGAATCACATTTCATTCGTAATTGGAACCGTTGTGTACAAGAATTCTGGTCGCGCTATCAGATTTCATTCTCTCCTGTGTTTTTAATTGCCTTCCAAACCGCAAACGCTCTGACACCAGAGCCACACTCTATCAACGGCCTCATCCTCATACAACAAATGGCTATGTGTCCGCGCAGGTAGTTTGTGCAGCAACTCGTGTCCAATATTCCATTTAATTCCTGATTAAAAAAGATTCTGGCTGAAACAGCCAAAGACAGTCATGTTAGTCTGAGTTTAGTATGTGAGATTGTATGAATGTGTGTGTGTGTGTGTGTGTGTTTGTGTGCTTTGTTCCTCTCTGAAGAAGGCTATGGCCGAAAACGTACGTGAACACTCTTTCCGAGCCAGCCTGCTGCTTGGCGTGTGAGTAGCAATGTAACTGTTTCACGGTATAGTTACTTCCTCGTACAGTTGGTGGAAAAATATCCACTTCAACTCAACAGCAACAATAATGTAGACAATTAAAATAGCAAAAAAAGAAAACTGACATTCATCACGCGACATTAAGATTGTCTGTAGCACAATGATGCAAGCTCACTTACAGAGAGATATAAAATGCGGGACAGACAGCAAAGTAAAATTTGTAACTAAATTGAAAACATTACTCTTTGACATCTCCTCCTATTCGACAAGAGTAATTATTGTAATGCGTAAATGGTGATAGCTGGGAATTACTAACATCTGTCCTTAATTAAAGAACAGAAAAGTAGTACATGATCAGCATGCAAGCATATTCACAAAACAATGAAGTTAATATAAAATGATAGTTCCACATCATTAACTTTTATCCTGCAAATGGGATAGGGAACGTGAAATTAACAAAGTATTTGTATATCACAAAACACGCTATTCAAAATAAAATTAAGCAGATGATCAAAGTAGATTTACATTTCAATCGTGATATGTTTGGTTATTCCTGAAAAACTGACAGGGTTTGTAGCGATAAATATTCCGGGAAAAGAAACAAACTGGCTACAGTTGGAAAAGTAGGCTATTTGTTACACAGGTTTGGCTATCATTAATAAAAAAATGAATTACATTCGCTGTAAAGCAAAATATCCATTTTACGGGATCAAAGCGTTCGAGACTGTTCTCTTACTCACTTTTATAGTATTGCACAATGCTGAGACAAGCTTAAAAATTATATCGCTTTTTATGCTGTAAATTGCTGTTGTTGGTTACACAGTGAATGAAGCACCATAGGTAATATGTCGAAGTGAGAAGATGTGTAAACTGTAGTGAAAGTAACGCACCGAAAAACTAATAAAACAAGAACTCTATTCTGCACTGAGGTACACCTCAATGCTGTTCTTTCTCTTTGACATTTTAACAATCGTTCAATTATTTAAAATGACAGCATACCTTGACATGACAAGACACGATAGCATTCCTTCCGTCTTCCCTCATTACACACACTTATGGCCTAGAAAGGAAGACGTAGGTAAGTTTCTTGAGAAGTTGAACGTTAAAAATGTTGTGCATACAAGACGAATGGTGAAAATGTAACGAACAGGGTGCAGTACCAATAACCAAATAAGCGTTGGTTACGCAGTTTCGACTTCGTTTGGTATCGTCACAAATACGTATAAGAGGAATTAAAAGCATTACGAAATCACGTTTTTCTCATCACTACCTTCTCTACTATCTTATTTGAAATACATCTACGAGGAAAAAGCTATGTGAGTGAGATGGAATGTGTCGTATTACTAGAGCCAATAGGCATTTAAGAACAGAAAAATGTTCGAAATTGCCTTCCTAACACTGTGTTATTCAAGAAAGCACTGTAATTTTTAGTATTTCAAACTGTTCTAGCGTGCACATGACAGAAATATTCAACAAGAAGCAATCGTAAACAGGGCTCTGCTAATGTTATCGGCTATTTAAGTTGTTGAGAGACCCCGCCCACTCTGGCTTCAAATGAACGTACAGGGTAAGCTGATAGTGCCATCTGCCTTCTTTTTCTCCCTCCATGGAAATTTATCGCATTGAGCAAACGATAGCAGATTATTACGATACGTCAGAATAATTCTTAAAGGTATTGTTTTCGGGTTAGTTTTCTTGTATGCTAATACGAGATTGAGATTCTTACGAGTTAATTAGAATATTTTAGAATGAAATTTTCACTCTACAGCGGAGTGTGCGCTGGCATGAAACTTTCTGGCAGATTAAAACTGTGTGACGGACTGAGACTCGAACTCGGGACCTTTGCCTTTCGCGGACAAGTGCTCTACCAACTGAGCTACCCGAGCACGACTCACGCCCCGTCCTCACAGTTTTATTTCTGCCAGTACCTCGTCTCCTACCTTTCAAACTTAACAGAAGCTCTCCTGCGAACCTTGCAGAACTAGCACTCCTGAAAGAAAGGATATTGGGGAGACATGGCTTAGCCACAGCCTGGGGGTTGTTTCTAGAATGAAATTTTCACTCTACAGCGGAGTGTGCGCTGGTATGAAACTTCCTGGCAGATTAAAACTGTGTGCCGGACCGAGACTCGGACTCGGGACCTTTGCCTTTCGCGGGCAAGTGCTCTACCTACTGGCAGAAATAAAGCTGTGAGGACGGGGCGTGAGTCTTGCTCGGGTAGCTCAGTTGGTAGAGCACTTGCCCGCGAAAGGCAAAGGTCTCGAGTTCGAGTCTCGGTCCGGCACACAGTTTTAATCTGTTAGAATTTTTTTTATTTCGAGTAGGATTTTTATGTCTTTTGAAATTACATTGCGAGCCATTAAGCTATAATATGTCTCGCTGAATGATAGAAGATTTTGAGTTTCCGAAAGTCTATACTGTACAGAAACGGTAACTAGCCTTACTGTTTGTGAAGTTACGTAAAATAGTCTGTCATTGTGTATCTTGGTGTCGTACCTTGCTCCACTCATTCGGCTTCGAGAAATAATTGGGCTCTAAACACCCATGGAACATCCTGAGGCTAGTTTTGCATTACGAGTAAGAAACATCTATTCAAATATAAACAGTATATATTTAATCATTTATGGTGTACGGCATGTCAACGGTTGTTGGGTGTTAGACCAGCAGGAATTCCCATAGAGGGCATTGTGACATCAGTACAATGACTAACTCTATCTTTTCCATCCAAAGGAAAGAGTACTCCGGATTCACACGCCGCCACAGTACGTGTAGACTGGCCAGTCAAGACTTCTCCAGTAACTTCGGAATAAGATGTGGTGCATGTGAACGTATGTTGTCAGCAGAATAGAACTTCAGAGGTTTTACAAAGATATTCTTGCCACAGACAGATCTACTGGATCAGAAGGAATTCGAGAGGAAATCTGCTTCAAGATAATGCAAACTTTCTTTCAAAGATTCTCACTGCTAATGAAGATTGAATTTATGGATATGACTGTAAAACTAAACAGCATTCGTCCTTTCCGATTTCGATCGAAACAAGCAGACAAACTGAGCATAACACCGAACCTTCGTTGATCTATTATATGGCGGTAGTGTTCATAAAGAATTCGTCTCTTCAGATCTGACGGTTAATAAAGAGTACTACCGCTGAGTTGTATTCCGTTTGAGAGGGCATGAGGAGAAAATGTAGAAGCGAGTGGATTACGAATGACAGGTTGCTCCGCCATGACGCGATCTCAGATGCCCTACATTAATATGAAATTTAGGGTTCCACACCTCATTCGGTAAATACGGAACACACGTATGATGCCTTTGTTGTTCTGCGTGTACGCCTGATAAGACCCCTAAGACCCCTTTATCTCACTAACGTGTAGAAGTACGTAGTTGATATTTATGTCAAATGCTAAGATCTACCGTCCTTTGACGGTGCAAAAAAATAAAATTTTCTGAGTCAGTGCACACACACACACACACACACACACACACACACACACATATATATATATATATATATATATATATATATATATATATATATATATATATATATATATATATATAAAGAAAGATGATGAGACTTACCAAACAAAAGCGCTGGCAGGTCGATAGACACACAAACAAGCTTCCGCAACCAACGGTTGCCTCATCAGGAAAGAGGGAAGGAGAGGGAAAGACGAAAGGATATGGGTTTTAAGGGAGAGGGTAAGGAGTCATTCCAATCCCGGGAGCGGAAAGACTTACCTCAGGGGGAAAAAAGGACAGATATACACTCGCATACACTCAAAAAGTTGTTTTAGGCATTCACAAATGTTCAATATGTGCCCCTTTAGTGATTCGGCAGACATCAAGTTCCTCCCACACTCGGCGCAGCATGTCCCCTTCAATGAGTTCGAAAGCATCGTTGATGCGAGCTCGCAGTTCTGGCACGTTCCTTGGTAGAGGTGGTTTAAACACTGAATCTTTCCCATAACTCCACAAAAAGAAATCGCATGGGATTAAGTTGGGAGAGCGTGGAGGCCATGACATGAATTGCTGATCATGATCTCCACCACGACCGATCCAATCTCCTGTTTAAGAAATGCGGAACATCATGATGGAAGTGCGGTGGAGCACCATTCTGTTGTAAGATGAAGTCGGCGCTGTCGGTCTCCAGTTGTGGCATGAGCCAATTTTCCAGCTGTCCAGATACACGTGTTCAACCGTTTCTTCGCTCACTGCAGGCCGACCCGTTGATTTCCCCTTACAGAGGCATCCAGAAGCTTTAAACTGCGCATACAATCGCCGAATGGAGTTAGCAGTTGGTGGATCTTTGTTGAACTTCGTCATGAAGAGTCGTTCCACTGTTATGACTGACTGATGTGAGTGCATTTCAAGCACGACATACGCTTTCTCGGCTCTTGTCGCCATTTTGTCTCACTGCGCTCTCGGGCGCTCTGGCGGCAGATACCTGAAGTGCGGCTTCAGCCGAACAAAGCTTTATGAGTTTTTCTACGTATCTGTAGCGTGTCGTGACCATATGTCAATGAATGGAGCTACAGTGAATTTATGAAATCGCTTCAATCATTTGTAATAGCCCTGTATATATATGAGTGCACTGACTCATATACAGGGTTGTCCATTGATAGTGTCCGGGCCAAATATCTTACGAAATAAGTAGCAAACGAAAAAACGACAAAGAACGAAACTCGTCTAGCTTGAAGGGGGAAACCAGATGGCGCTATGGTTGGCCCGCTATATGGCGCTGCCATAAGTCAAACAGATATCAACTGCGTTTTTTTAAAAATATGAATCCCCATTTTTATTACATATTCGTGTAGTACGTAAGGAAATATAAATGTTTTAGCTGGACCACTTTTTTCGCTTTGTGATAGATGGCGCTGTAACAGTCACAAACGTAAAAGTACGTGCTATCACGTAACATTCCACAAGTGGGGAGGGTATTTGCTTCGTGATACATTACCCGTGTTAAAATGGATCGTTTACCAATTGCGGAAAAGGTCAATATCGTGTTCATGTATGGCTATTGTGATCAAAATGCCCAATGGGCGTGTGCTATGTATGCTGCTCGGCATCCTGGACGACATCATCAAAGTGTCCGGACTGTTCGGCGGATAGTTACGTTAATTAAGGAAACAGGAAGGGTGCAGCCACATGTGAAACGTCAACCACGACTCAATCACGACCTGCAACAAATTATGATGCCCAAGTAGGTGTTTTAGCTGCTGTCGCGCCTAATCCGCACATCAGTAGCAGACAAACTGCGCGAGAATCGGGAATCTCAAAAACTTCGGTGTTGAGAATGCTACAACAACATCTATTGCACCCGTACCACACTTCTATGCACCAGGAATTGCATGGCGACGACTTTGAACGTCGTGTACGGTTAAGCCACTGGGAACAAGAGAAATTACGGGACGATTACAGATTTTCTTGCACGCGTTCTATTTAGCGACGAAGCGTCATGCACAAGCAGCGGTAACGTAAACCGGCATAATATGCACTACTGGGCAAGGAAAAATCCATGATGGCTGAGGCAAGTGGAACATCTGCGACCTTGGCGGGTTAATGTATGGTGCGGCATTATGGGAGGAAGGATAATTGTCCCCCATTTTCTCGATGTCAATCTAAATGGTACAATGTATGCTGACATCCTACGTAATGTTCAATCTATTTTACTACAACGTGTTTCACTGCATGACAGAATGGTGATGTACTTCCAATATGATGGCTGTCCGGCACATGGCTCACGTGCGGTTGAAGCGGTATTGAATAGCATATTTCATGACAGGTGAATTGGTCGTCGAAGCACCATACCATGCCCCGCACTTTCACCGGATCTGACGTCACCGGATTTATTTCTGTGGGGAAAGTTGAAGGATATTTGCTATCGTGATCCACCGACAACACGTGACAACATGCGTCAGCGCATTGCCAGTGCATGTGCGAACATTACGGAAGGCTAACTACTCGGTGTTGAGAGGAATGTCGTTACACGTATTGCGAAATGCATTTGAGCGTTTATTCCATTAATTTGGTATTTACGGGTAATCACGCTGTAACAGCATGCATTCTCGGAAATGATAAGTTCACAAAGGTACATGTATCACATTGGAACAAACGAAATAAAATTTTCAAACGTACCTACGTTCAGTATTTTAAGTTAAAAAACATACCTGTTACCAAGTGTTCGTCGAAAATTGTGAGCCATATGTTTGTGACTATTAAAGCACCATCAATCACAAATCAAAAAAAGTGGTCCAACTAAAACATTCGTATTTCTTTAAGTACTAGACCCTACACGAATATGTTATAAAATGGGGGTTCCTATTTTAAAAAAACGCAGTTGATATCCGTTTCACGTATGGTAGCGCCATCTGACGGGCCAACCATAGCGCCATCTGGTATTGCCCTTCAAGCTAGACAAGTTTCGTTCTTTGTAGTTTATTTCGTTTGACGCTTATTTCGCGAGATATTTGGTCCGGTCACGATCAATGGACCACCGTGTATAAAAGGGCTATTCGGAAGGTAAGGAACGATAGGTAGCGAAATGGAAACCGCAGTGAAAATCGAAACTGTTTTATTTGCAACGGTTAGCTACACCTTCCAGCTACTGCTCTACACAGTCGCCGCTCACTTAGACATCTGTCGTAGCGTTGTACCAACGATTCAGTTCCCTCGTTATAGAACCCAGCCGCCAGTGCTTTTCGACAGTTTTCTACTCTGGACAGAAGCCATTTGGTCTGTGTCAAAATATTGTCTTCATAACCAGCGGTTCATTTGAGTAAAGATGAACATCAGAGGTAGCCAATTACGGTCTGTATTGTGGATGATCGAACACTTCCCATCGAAAACGCTGCAGGATCGTCTTCATTGCCCATGCATACTGCGGGCGAGAATTGTCATGTAGAACGAACCGCATGACATTTATGTTATGTGGATTGCATAGCTTCAGGCGAAATCTTTCGCCAGGCCCTCATACTTGGTTGGGGACGCAAATTTCTAGCCATCTTTACGTTCTCACTGTGAGCTCAGAACTGAAAAGAGCGACATGATGCGTTCGAGAGGCGTACTAGACACAGTGTCCAACGCATCGGTGCAAAGCTTCACCAGATTTTCACTGTATTTTCCATGTCGCGACCGATCGTTCCTTACTTACCGAATAACCCTATTTACATATTTACGTGGGTTATTCGGTAAGTAAGGAACGATCGGTCGCGACATGGAAAATACAGTGAAAATCACCGTTATATATATACTTAGATGCGTACACATGCATCAAACAATTCATAAAGCGAATGGCAGTGATTTAAACATTTACAAGCTACATTTTTCCTAGAATCACAACTAAAGCCTTCTGTACTTCAACGATTTTGAAGAGACTAAAAGTCACGACAACTTATGAAGGGCGATCAATATTTTCCTTTTGAAGGAGCTGTTGCAGCGCATGTGCGACGTAGCTCGCCTCCGATGCGGGTGTATGAGCACCGACATATAGGCAAGGGAAGAGTGTGGCATTCATGTCCATGTCATGTCATGAATTACAGGACCACCGTGCAGCCGACGGACAGTAACTGGCAGCCATCCACCTGAGAGTGAAGAATTTGTATGCTACTCACTAACCTCTACGGCGCGCATTTAAGGCAAAACTTCCACGTAAACATAGGGCGGTGCAGTTTCATGTGGACGCTCGTTCCCATATTGCAATTGTCGTAACGCAGAAGTTACACTAATTCTAGTGGGAGACACCCGAGCATCCACTCCGTATCCCTCATCTCTCCCCATGCGATTATCACGCCTATGGACCCTCAAAAAGGCCTAAAGGGTCGGCGATTCCTGTCGGACGATGATGTGGCGGAGATAGTTACTGATATCTTCATCTGGCAGGACACGATGTTTTATCAAACAGACATCTTCAACTTGGAAAGTAAGTGAGGTGATTGTCTTAATGTTCATGGACATTTTGTCTGATTGGCAAACCTTTTCTGGACTTTACAGCCCTCGAACAGAAACTTTTTGATCGCCCGTTATACAATCATCAGCCGGCCTCTGTCACCAAGGCGGAACTTGGTCTCTGCCTACAACATTATGTCACCGTGTGAATATCACTCAGTAAACAAGCTGTACAAGGCAACAACGACCGTGAAAGAAATCTCTCAAAAGATATGGAATAACTAGAACGTCCACAATAATAAAATAATTATGAAAACAGAGAACTTCAGATTGCATGTAGAGCATGTAAACCCTAAAAGTTCCAGAGTTCTGAAAAATTTTCAAAAATCTATTAAGCTAACATTGACATTAACACTAACATGAAAATTGACAATCACAGGACACGCAGAATTGCATGGCAATACTAAAACATAATTATAATTACATAATCTGGGGTAGATATACATATAACATACACTTCCTAAATCTAGTGGCGATGATTTATAACTTAGTACACTGTAATACAAGCAACTATTGCCAGACCGCCCCTCTGTCGCGACAGTGAAGAAGTCAATAGGCACGGCTAGTTAGTGAAATTATCCGAGGTTGATCTAATGTAAACATACAAGCAACTTCGCAACAGGGGACCGCTTCCGCCGGCCGGTGTGGCCAAGCGGTTAAAGGCGCTACAGTCTGGAACCGCGTGACCGCTACGGTCGCAGGTTCGAATCCTGCCTCGGGCGTGGATGTGTGTGATGTCGTTAGGTTTAAGTAGTTCTAAGTTATAGGGGACTGATGACCTTAGAAGTTAAGTCCCATAGTGCTCAGAGCCATTTGAACCATATTGAGCCATTTGGACCGCTTCCAACTAGTTTAACCGCCAGTGTCGTAGCAGTGAACGAAGTCGCCGACGGCCAGAGACCTATGTATAGCTGGCCTCAGTCTGTCATTAGTCCGATCCTCCTGACTATGACGTGCACAGGCCGATATCTCCAGTGCCTCCCCTCCAGCAGGCTACTGTGCACAGCTTAGCGCAGCAAAGCGACACGACAGCACGAACATTTCAAACGACTTGCACGAGGCACACTCTCAGCCGAGATTGCAAAGCACCGGTAGTAAGTCGAACATTGGGGCTGGCAAGGTTTCCAGCAGGACGCTGTAATACTCACTGAGATAAAGGTACAGCTTCCCGATGTGAGCCGACACGACTCCGCGCTTCCTCCTCAATACAATTTGGTAGCGGCACCTGTTAACGTAGTGCCCCCTGGAGCACAATGAGTCAGAAGTACCACATCGATGCCACAAACATGCTTTCTCACTTGGGGTAATCAGAAAATGTTTTCTAAATCAGAAATACCATCAGATGGAATGTCTTTAAAATATACGAGTTTTGGAACTGAAATAATGGCAACTATTTATTCGCAATCGATACAAAAGGGTTGCATGTCTGCACCTGTCCTTCAAAGTATTCACAAGCGTTGTGTAGAACCTGTTGGCAGCGATGTGGAAGGAGTAGTATTCCGTTACCAGAACCTATTCTGTCGATGGTGCGAATAGAGCTTGAAACGTCGCCTTAGAACAAATTATTCATGACTGTGCTTAAACTGACACACAATATTTTTTTAGCGCAACGCAATCTGACTTTCAGATATCCCTACAAAGGAATGGCCCTGACTTACATTAACCTGTACCTTTCACAAATCAGTTACCTCACAAAAATCTTCGTTACTCAAGCTACTGCAATACACCGAGCGCCACTACTGCCAGCTAAATAAAAGATTCAAACTACTGAAGGCACTAACTACTGATAGGCATAGTTAGCAAATGAAAGATTTTAATAGAGAACAAACAATGTGTTTACCTTAATAGTGTTGAAAAACCATAATATACATAGCATTTCATAATATCCAGTATAACAAACTTCAAAACTCCGCCAACTCTCTCCCCAAGTCCACCACTGCTGGCGGCTCACCTCCAACTGCGCAACGCTACGCGCTGTTCACGTCCAGCTGCCCAACACTACAATGGCTGATAACAATGCAAACTAGCCACAGACTGCACACAACACAGCCAGTGACTTTCATATAGAGCGCTACGTAACGTTGCCAATAAGAAAACATAAACAGCCGACTTACAAGCTGTCTACTGTCTGTCGAATCTTAGGAACAGTTCTGAAGCGAATGCCACGAAGTGGTTCCTTCATCTTCGGAATCAAATTAAAGTCACAAGGACTTAAGTCCGTGGAGTATGGTGGATGGTATAGCACGTCCCAGTCCAATCGAACGAACATATCAACCACTGCTTGCGCTGTACGCGCAAAATGATTGGTGGGTTGCGCAGAAAGTGTCGCCGCTTCTTTCTCAAAGCTGGTCGTAGGTGATGCTCCAAAATCGAACAGTAATACGCCGGTCTGAACTTGAATAGTGGCAACACTGCTGTGGTGACACTAGCGCATTACGTTCCTCCTCGGCAGATCGTTAGTGCACAGTATTACTGTTCGTTGTTGAAGCATCATTTTGCACGACAATGTGCGGGTACATACAGTGCAAACTGTGGCTGCTCTGTTCGGTCGTTGGGACTTGGAGGTACTGTACCATCCACCATACTACACGGACTTAAGTCCTTGTGACTTCGATTTGATTCCGAAGATGAAGGAAAGATTCGGCAGGCAGTAGACCGCTCCATTCGCACCATCAACAGAACATGCTCTGCTAACGGTATACTACGCCTTTCACATCGCTGGGAACGTGTTCTACACAACGCTGGTGACTACTTTGATGGGCAGTAAGAGGTGAAATCATGTAACTCTTTTGTATCGGTTGTGGATAAGTAGTTGCCTCTATTTAAGTTCCAACCCTCGTAATAGTTACATGACCAGTTTCGACACTGGATTATTGTCATCTTGTATTACGTTATACAGTATATAGTATACTATACATATAGTATATATCAGTCGTACAGACCGAAGAACAACAAAGGAATCCTACGTGGGTTCCTTATTTACCGAATGAGTTATATACACTCCTGGAAATTGAAATAAGAACACCGTGAATTCATTGTCCCAGGAAGGGGAAACTTCATTGACACATTCCTGGGGTCAGATACATCACATGATCACACTGACAGAACCACAGGCACATAGACACAGGCAACAGAGCATGCACAATTTCGGCACTAGTACAGTGTATATCCACCTTTCGCAGCAATGCAGGCTGCTATTCTCCCATGGAGACGATCGCAGAGATGCTGGATGTAGTCCTGTGGAACGGCTTGCCATGCCATTTCCACCTGGCGCCTCAGTTGGACCAGCGTTCGTGCTGGACGTGCAGACCGCGTGAGACGACGCTTCATCCAGTCCCAAACATGCTCAATGGGGGACAGATCCGGAGATCTTGCTGGCCAGGGTAGTTGACTTACACCTTCTAGAGCACGTTGGGTGGCACGGGATACATGCGGACGTGCATTGTCCTGTTGGAACAGCAAGTTCCCTTGCCGGTCTAGGAATGGTAGAACGATGGGTTCGATGACGGTTTGGATGTACCGTGCACTATTCAGTGTCCCCTCGACGACCACCAGTGGTGTACGGCCAGTGTAGGAGATCGCTCCACACACCATGATGCCGGGTGTTGGCCCTGTGTGCCTCGGTCGTATGCAGTCCTGATTGTGACGCTCACCTGCACGGCGCCAAACACGCATACGACCATCATTGGCACCAAGGCAGAAGCGACTCTCATCGCTGAAGACGACACGTCTCCATTCGTCCCTCCATTCACGCCTGTCGCGAAACCACTGGAGGCGGGCTGCACGATGTTGGGGCGTGAACGGAAGACGGCCTAACGGTGTGCGGGACCGTAGCCCAGCTTCATGGAGACGGTTGCGAATGGTCCTCGCTGATACCCCAGGAGCAACAGTGTCCCTAATTTGCGGGGAAGTGGCGGTGCGGTCCCCTACGGCACTGCGTAGGATCCTACGGTCTTGGCGTGCATCCGTGCGTCGCTGCGGTCCGGTCCCAGGTCGACGGGCACGTGCACCTTCCGCCGACCACTGGCGACTACATCGATGTACTGTGGAGACCTCACGCCCCACGTGTTGAGCAATTCGGCGGTACGTCCACCCGGCCTCCCGCATGCCCACTATACGCCCTCGCTCAAAGTCCGTCAACTGCACATACGGTTCACGTCCATGCTGTCGCAGCATGCTACCAGTGTTAAAGACTGCGATGGAGCTCCGTATGCCACGGCAAACTGGCTGACACTGACGGCGGCGGTGCACAAATGCTGCGCAGCTAGCGCCATTCGACAGCCAACACCGCGGTTCCTGGTGTGTCCGCTGTGCCGTGCGTGTGATCATTGCTTGTACAGCCCTCTCGCAGTGTCCGGAGCAAGTATGGTGGGTCTGACACACCGGTGTCAATGTGTTCTTTTTTCCATTTCCAGGAGTGTATTTTATACGCAGAGGGTGCGTTCTTTTTTTTTTATTCTGTTACTGTTACTGTTATTTCCCAATTGTTGCACTCAACAACGCATCTTCGTGTGACTTCATACTTTTCGCAAGGTGATGACGAAAAAGTGGAGATTTCATGAGATTTCATGTAGTGGAGAAGATTCAAATGAAACTGTAGGGAGTACTAAACAGCCTACCAAAGGCAGATTTACAGTACCGGTATGCACTTAAATACGGGAGAAACTTTAGGGTAGGTATATTCGCTCAAGTTTGAGACCTTTGAAGACGATGGTGCAAAATAAGATCCAGTTATGGCAAGATAATTTTCATTATTAATTTTGTTATTAATATTTCAGGACCTTATGGATGTTACTTTCTAGACAGAAATATTTGAATAATGCCGAGACAGCCTCTTAACTTTACAGCACTGGGTAAATATTACTATGAGCAAATGAAAACTATGCTATCGGAGATTTCATTGAGCAGTGAGACAGTTAACGCTATGACATTTGCTTATTAATGTCTTAAAAAATAATAATGATTCGAATGTTGCGTAGAAGGCAATGCTTGGCTGCACTATAAACAATAGGGCATAATACGATTTACAAAATCAGGCCGAGAAATGTAATATTTCACACAATAGCGATTAAGTACACGTTACGCAAGTACGAAACTACTACTTTTTCGTTGGCAAAGAAATAGCTGTCCGACGAAATCTTACAAGAATTTAAACAGATAGTTGTCGTTGCAGTTCCTGTTCTGCCAGCAAATGACATCAAAGATGAAGGATAGCTGTGAATTTCTGAACAAGCGTTGCGCGTCCATCGAAGCCTCTCTAATGTTAGGGTGGATAGCAATAAGCGTTACTATTGTTACTTGGTGCACAGCAAATTTATTGAAATTCATAAACGGTAATTTCACGCCCGCAACAATAACGAACAGCAAATCACATTTACCGACTTTTCGGATCCTTACATTGATATAGCCCGTCTATAAAGTGAAATGAATCACCTCTTTCTCTACCCATCAACGCCGAACGGTCGAAAGCTCGTGTCAACCCACCCTCCACTCGCATTTTAAACCAGTGACTTCGTCGTGGAGTTTAATTTTCACTAAAGATGGTGATATAGAGAATTTAGTAACTAATTCTACTAACATATGGAACGCATGCAGACAGAAAGTACGTTAATCAACACAAGCCAGACCGCAGACACGTTCTTTGTGTGCCTGTATAACATTTGGTCTTTCCCGGAGAAACGCTGCACTTTCCTAGCAAGAACGTTGCTAGCTCTTCAAACTAAACTCTTTAAAAGCTACGACGAGAGGATAGCTCTTATTTTAACGCAGACAGAGGTATAAGTTCTTTGGTAACGCTTAATCTCGTAGTTTATTGAAATTGTTAGGGGAGGATTGTCTATGTGACGCTACCAAGGACTACTAAATCTATTCGAGGTACCCGACTTACATGTTGTAGCGAACAATGCAAGATGCTAAGCACCTATTCTACAGACCAGTATAACGCAGAAACTGAATTTCAGTTTCAGACATTAATAATCTAAAATATTAGCTTCCAAAAGGGTATTACAAATCGTGAATAATATAAAAAATAATATAATGATTTGTTAGTTTACATGTAGGCAGTATGTTTCTTTTATAAAGTGAATTAATGTATCATTATTTATCACCGTGTGCGATTGCATACAGATTCTGTCACGAGAAATCTTCTTCTACAAATGCTATTAGCTATTCAGGCTATCGGCTTTCCTCATCTGCACTGTGAAGTTTTACACTGTCTTAAAAACAACAGCAAAGTCTCAACATGAAGGTACCTCTGACTTCAAGATAACCAATGACACATGTCAAAATTTCATTAGTAACTAAGCCCAAAATTTAGTGAAACTCCTTGGAGACAGATGTCTACGTGATCCTCTCATGAACTATCAATTCTTTGTGACATTCGGTGTAGTCCAGCTTATATGTTTCAGCCATCGACACAAGGTGTTAACTTTTGTCTCTTTCGAATGGAGATTAAAGATCGTTAATATAATAAAAGAAATAATTTAATGGTTTGTTACTCTACATGTAGCCAATATTTTAGTTCTTTTTTTTTTTAATTACTGGATTATTGGAATATTATGTGTCACTGTGTGCGATCGCATGCATCTTCTGTCACGAGAAATTTTACGCTACAGGTTAATGTGCTCATATTGATAAGTACTGATTTTTAGAGAGTAAACCAAAGAATCCACAAATAAATCTCACTCTTTTGAACGTAATAAGACATTTTCTCTTTTCCATTGCTGTACACTTTCAGCTGTATACCTATTTTCCAGTGTATATCATAATCTGTCAGGGAAACATATTTGCGATTCAGTTGAAACTTACGCTGGCCATACATTGTTATAATGCAGTTGGATGGGCGGACTTTAAACTAAACATCATACCAAGTGCTACTTGGATAGCCATGCGTAAAATGATACTTGAAATTCCTTCTCTTTGAAGTTGGCCCCATGTCTCTAGACAAACATGCGTAGTAGAATCGACTATTAGCAGGTGCAAATAACGTGCTAACACTGCGAAAGCGGTCAGTAGACGGCCATCGGATGCGAGAACGATCTAGTGCTGGTGAACGGTGTGTTATTGAGCCAGTTCTATGAGAGAAGAGACGGGGCGTGAAACTCTAATCTTCCTTCCTTTAAAGAAGAGAATATATAGCTGGCGAATTTGCAGTTAACAGTAATGAGTTTCACGTTGTATATCAAGCATTGCTTTGCAGAATTGTATTGCCCCATATTTGACGAAATGAGTGCCGAAATTTGTTCTTGAAACTTCTATTTGTATTAATACTTTAAAGAAAAACAGCAATCTCACAGATCGTTATCAGCCAGTTTAGCGAATCTTCAACGTCCCTCTCAGTTGTGGTGCCTCCATATGGTTGTTTGGTATAAATTGTGCTAATGTATCTCTTTCCAGTTTTTAGGACCAGTACATTTCCTGTCAATAGGCACGCGATGAAAATTTACCTAATAGCAATGATGATCGAAGCCAATAAAGAATAAAAACTTGGATGACGTCATTTAATAGGCATGCCTCATTCCGTGTTTCGTATAGATACTGTCCGGTTACCATTTGCTCACGTCGTAGTACTCCAGCCCGCTTTACTAATGGCATTGTTTTCTGCATATAGTATCTGTTTAAAAGATGTGCATCTTCTCAGAATACCGCTGGAAGCCATTAAAGCTCACTAGACAAAATAATAGTCAGCTCTAAAGCAGCATGTAAGACCGTTGAATGCCCCCCTGGACTTCAAAATCGCCTGGTTCGGTTAGGAAGTGAGTCCACATGTTTGTGCAAGTATGTCGCATCCATACTCGCTGGCTGCGCAGTTCCACCAAATTGCGGGTATGATGATGTGGGCGTTGTACCCGCTGTTCCAGTATGAGGTTCGAATGAGTTGATTTTGCAAACCAGTTGACACGTAATAGAATGAGGGAGTGTTGGGGAAACCAGTCACATTTCTTTCAGCCCGATGAACCTCGCTGTTGTTGTCTTTGAGCTTGTGTGAGCAATGGCCTCTTTCTAGGTGGCCGACTCCGAATGTTCGTTGCACATAATTTCCGCCTCAATGTTCTCTCTCTGACAAGTGGGGATGGTCCTTCATTCACCGTCTGCAGGAATTCCTGTAGGATTTGGAAGCGATTTTGTGTCACAAGCCGTGAAACACGTCTCCGGTCCCACATGGTCAGCATCTGTTTGCTACCACAATCCTGACGTCGTGTTTCTTTGCCACATGTGTTACACCACACTCCAGACACGTTGAACAGTCCGCCGCAAAACATTTAAAAATCCAGCAACTCTATACACTGTGCGGTCATGAGCTCGGTCAAACACGATTGCCCCTTTTACCACTCAGTCACGTCCTCATATTTCCTCATTACAATGTCAGGTTGAAACATAATTGTCTCAATGTTTGCTACTGCCTTTTTTTGCTCAAGCAGAAGCAGTGCTCTATGGGTTGAGCACTGACTCGATCGCTGCGCCATCCGCGCGTGCGCACTAGCGCGAGCTTTCAAAGAGAGTATGATAAATATTTACAACTCTAAACAAGATACACAGTCTCAGCGGCAATATAAATTTTATTTTCAGTACTTCATATACGTATTGATGGAATTTAAGAGTTTAAGATTTTGTCGTGATCTACTCGTTAAGAGGTATAATCTTACGTTAAAAATAGAAAGACGAGTTTTGAAGCAGCGTAACTCACAGCAGCAAGCTACGAACACTCTGTTCATCGAGTATTTTAGGACGCGGGCACTTAGCAACTTCCAAAAAATTTTAAGTATAATTTCAAACCTGTACGAAGCTTTCTCTCCTTGTCACCTCAGAAAAAAATGATGAAAATACACTTTTGCTGTGCATGCAGTAAAACTTTAGTATCGGGTATGAGTTTCAATTTATTACATATTTTCAAGTAACTCTACTCACAACACATTTTTCAGACAATGTCCACTCATATCACTGAATGTACCTGCAGAATTATATCTTTGCATAACTTCATAAACTATGTTCTGCGTAAGAAACAAGCTTTTGACTTAAAAAGGAGCGCAAATCACGCAGGCTATCCAGTACCCCAGTTAGCGACCCCAAACAAACTTTAAACACAAATTCATACCTTTTCTTAACGTTTCCTTCCTTGCATGTTTCACGCCAGACGCCTAATAGATTAACTGGTTAGTAAAATAATCAGGCGTTTGAAGCTGATTTATACCTGTGAGATCGATCTTTTAAACATGCAGGGGTGCAGTGGGTTTACTAGTTTACAACAGAATAACTAAGACTTCCCTATGGAGTATTCAATCGAGGAAGGCTGTGACATCGTACATGGTTCATCTTACATATGGATTATGAGAACAACATGCGAGAGTTTAGAGTACGTGCCCTGACATACAGTCATGGCATTACGCCAATGGAGTCGGTGCGGTGTACTATCCGTCATTCGCTACTGTGGAACAGTATCCCGTCAGCATGAAAATCTTCGAGTCTGGATAATAACAAACAGAGAAAACATGGTTATTTTAAAGTTTTAAGTGTTCTGTATAGTCTCTCCTACTTGATTACAACGCGTTGATCGTTCATACTACCACGTGAAATATTCAGGAAAGTCCTTCTCTTGGATGATGTTCAACTCACGCGTCACATTATCTTGAGTGCTGGACATGTCGTCAAAACAATGACGCTTCGCGTGAATTTCTACACTCTGTCGTCCGGTGGTTGGTTCGTATTGAGAACACCGAGTCTCTTCACCTGTGATTATTTTTTCTAGTACAGAACTTTTCACGTTTTGCATTTCAATCAAATGGTGGCAGGCCTCCTTGTGTCCTTGTTCCTTTTCATGATTTAAAATCTGCGAGTCAGAATTTGCACACACTGTTCTCTTATTCAAAATATTCCGGAGAATGCTCTGAACACTTGATTTAGAAATGTCCTTCGCGATTGGTGACACAACTATGTCGGAACACTACAGCCGCTCTTCCATTACTGAACACCGCCTGATAACTGATCGAATGCACATCTGTTGTTTACAGCTGTTAGCTGATATTTGCACCGTAGGTACTGCAGACCCGCCAGCATTAAAATCAGTCTTGCCAACTTTTCGGAAGCACGGTGTACGCTCGCCGTTGATATAAATGTTTTATGTTATGTACCTGATCGCATAACGCATACTGAATTCAAAGATGTGTCCCTATCAAAATCCCGTGTAGCACTAGCCTTTTTAAGTACATAGGAAAACTGCAGGGAGATCAAAACAAAAGGCGAACGCTTTTGCGCGGTGTGGCTGGCAGGAGAGGCCGACTGCTGTGCCCACAGTGCGGGTGACAAGAGGTCCACCGTAACCATAGTATGGTTTGTCACGTAAGTTATCTCTAACAAACATTTCATAAACACCCAAAAAGAAAATTACACACGTATATTATGCAAGGCGATGCCGGAACTGCTTCCCTTCATTCTTCATACATTACTTGCTAAGAAAATTGCTGATTACGCTGTGCAGTTCTCTCTGAGAAATGGCAACAATGTCTTCACCAACGTAGGTTCTACGTTCGTCTAAAGTGTGTGGATTTGATTTGTATGTTTTCTCTTTTAATGACCCTCTCCCCCCCCCCCCCCGCCTCACCCTGCACCCACCACCCACCACCTTCCCAGCGATAAAAATTGTATGCTGTCAAACCAGAGGAATGAGGAGGCCATATGTTGTTAGTGATATTTCGATCTTCAATCTCATATTGTATTTCATGTAACGAGAACTGGCAGTATTTCCCATCGCTGAGTCTTGCTGGAATGTCACATAAGCACTTTTTCTCTCAATTAAATGGCCAAAAAAGGAAACGAAAGGTTTTCCACATATCTCCTGCCGTTACCTGCTAACTGCAGAAAGGTAGGGCCTACTAATGTCATGCAGGGATGCCTCGTCTATTTAGGAATTGATGAATCGTACTCAGATTAGGAATCTGAACATCACAAAATCCCTCTTTAAATGATGTCTTTACTGCACGTGCTGATTCTGTATGCACATTTTAATGATACATGAATACTTTTTGGCGAATTGAATACCTGTATTTCGCCATTTCACTAGAAAACCTTTAATTAAATACATGGTACAGCGGTGTTTTTCTTAAGAATAATCAGTTTTCTGACTGCTTTCATGTGGCCCGCAACGAATTCGTCAGCTTTGCAACCTCTTCATCTCAGAGTAGCACTTGCAACCTTCGTCCTCAGTAATTTGCTGGATGTACTCAAATCTCTGTCTTCCTCTATAGTTTGGCGCTCTACGGCTCCCTCTAGTAATATGGAACTCATTCCCTGATGCCTTAACAGATGTCCTATCATCCTGTCCCTTTTCCTTGTCAGTTTTTCCACATATTCCTTTCCTCTCCGATTCTTCGCAGAACCTCCTCCTACCTTACCTTATCAGCCCACCTACTTTTCAACATTCGTCTTTAGGCCCACATCACAAATGCTTCGATTCTCTTCTGTTCCGGTTTTCCCACAGTCCATGTTTGACTACCTGCTGCACTCTTGGCCACGAATGCCCTTTTTGCCAGTGCTTATCTGCTTATGATGTCCTTCTTGTCCCGTCCGTCTTTGGTTATTTTCCAACTTAGGCAGGAGAATTCCTTAACTTACTATACTTCGTGACCATCAATTTTGATGTTACGTTTCTCGCTGTTCTCATTTATGCTACTTCTCATGATTGTCGTATTTCTTCGATATACTCTCAGTCCATGTTCTGTACTCATTAGATTGTTCATTCCATACAGCAGTTCATATAACTCTTTACACATTCACTCAGGATAGCAATTTTATAAGCGAATCGAATCACTGGTATTCACCTTGAATTTTAGTACCACTGAAACTTCCTATTATTTCCATCCTAGCTTCTTCGATGTACAAACATCAGCGGCGAAAGACTACATCCCTGTCTTAGGCTCTGAGCACTATGGGATTTAACTTCTGTGGTCATCAGTCCCCTAGAACTTAGAACTACTTAAACCTAACTAACCTAAGGACATCACACACATCCATGCCCGCAGCAGGATTCGAACCTGCGACCGTAGCGGTCGCGCGGTTCCAGACTGTAGCGCCTAGAACCGCTCGGCCATCCCGGCCGGCTCCCTGTCTTACAACCTCTTTAATCCGAGCATTTGTTCTTAATGGTCCACTAGTGTTATTCCCTCTGGGCTGTTGTACATACTGTATATTACCGTCTGTCTCTATAGCTTACCTCTATTTTTCTCAGAATTTCGAGCATTGTGCACGATACTACACTGTCGAACGCTTTTCCCAAGTCGACAAATCCTATGAACGTCTCTAGATTTTTCATTAGTCTCCCTTCCATTAGCAGTTGCGACGTCTGCATTGCCTCTTTGGTGCCTTTACCTTTTCTAAAGCCAAGCTGATCGCCATCTGGCACATCCTCAATTTTCTTGTCCATTCTTCTGTATATTGTTGTTATCAGCAGCTTCCATGCATGAGCCATTAAGCTTCTTGTGCAATAGTTATCACACTTGTCAGAACTTCCTGTCTTTGGAATTGTGTGGATGACTTTATTGCAAAAGAAAAAAAAATGGCTCTGAGCACTATGGGACGTAACATCTGAGGTAATCAGTCTCCTAGAACATAGAACTACTAAACCTAACTAATCTAAGGACGTCACACACATCCATGCCCGAGGCAGGATTCGAACCTATGACCGTAGTGGTCGCGTGGTTCCAGACTGAAGCGACTAGAACCACTCGGCCACACAGGCTGGGTTTAGCAAAAGTCACATGGTACATAGGCCGACTCATACATTCTAAACACCAGCGTGAATATTCCTTCTCTTTCCACACCCTCGAATGATTTTAGAAATTCTGATGGAATGGTATGCATCCCTTCGGCCTTATTTCATCTTAAGTCTTCCAAAGCTCTTTTAAATTCTGATTATAATACTGGATCCCCTATCTCTTCTTAATTGACTCCTGTTTATTCTTCTATTACATCAGACAAATATTCCCCGTCATAGAGACTTTCAGTGTACCCTTGCCACCTATACAGTCTCTCCTCTGCATTTAACCGTGGAATTCCCGTTGCACTCTTAATGTTACCACCCTTGCTTTAAATGTCAGCGAAGGTTAATTTGACTTTCCTGATGCTGAGTATGTCCATCAGCAGTCATTTATTTCACGATTTCCTTGCGTTTTACATGCAGCCATTTCGTTTTAGCTTCCTTGCACTTCCTATTTATTTCATTCTTCAGAGACTTGTGTTTCTGTATTGCCAAATTTCCCTGAAGATTTTTGTAATTCCTTCTTTTATCCAACAACTGAAGTATTTATCTGTTGCCCACAGCTTCTTTGCAGTTACCTTTTTTGTAGCTTTTTTCCGATTCTGTGACTGCCCATTTTAGAGAAATCCATTCCTCTTCAGCTGTAGCGCCTATTGAGCTACTCCTTATTGATGTATCTATAGCCTTAGAGAAATTCAAGGATTCTCGTCATTCCTTAGTGCTTCAGTATCCCACATCTTTGCGTACTGATTCTTCCTAACCAATCTCTTTAACATCAGCCTACTCTTCATCATTACTACATTGTGATCTGAGTCTGTATCTGCTCTTAGGTACGCCTCACAGTACAGTATGTGATTTCGAATCTTCTGACTGACAGTCATGTAATGTAACTGAAAACTTCCGTATCACCAGGCCTTTTCCGAGTATACCTCCTCCTCTTATGATTCTTGAATAGAGTATTCGGTATTACTAGCTGAAATGTATTACTGAAGTCAACTAGTCTTTCTTCTCACTTTTTTCTCCCATATTCTCCTGTAACCTTTTCTTCAACTCCTCAACTCATTACAGTCCCCGATGACTATTATATTTTCACCTCCCTTTACGTACTGTATTACCCTTTCAGTATCCTCTTATACTTCTCTGTCTCTTCATCTTCATCTTGCGACGTCATCATGTATACGTGAACTATCGTTGTCGCTGTTGGTTTGCTATCGATTGTGATAAGAACAACACTATCACTGAACTATTCTCAGTAACACACTCTTTGCCTTACCTTCTTATTCGTAACGAATCCTACTCTCATTCTACCATTTTCTGTTGCTGTTGATATTATCCTTTAGTCATCGGACCTGAAATCCATGTCTTCTTTCCATTTCACTTCACTGACCCCTACTATATCTAGATTGAGCCTTTGCATTTCCTTTTTCATATTTTCTAGATTCGCTACCACTTTGAAACTTCTGCATTCCACGTCCTGACTCGTAGAAAGTTATCCTTCCGTCGGTAGCTTAGTCTTTTTCTCATGGTTGCCACCCCCATGGCACTCCCCTCCCAGAGATACGAAAGGGAGCTACTTTTGCCAATGTACAGATCATCATGACACATTTTTCAATTACAGGTCTCATATCCTGTGGATACACGTTACGTGTCTTAAATGCAATGGTTTCCATTGCCTTCTGCATCCTCACACCGTTGATCATTGCTTATTCGTCCGCCTCTAGGGGCAGTTTCCCACTCCTAGGACAAGGGAGTGCCCTGAACCTCTGCCCACTCCTCCGCCTTGTATGAGAAGGCCGTTGGCAGAGTGAGGGTTACTTCGACTACACAAACGAAAGCCTCACAAAAAAGCCTCACAGACGAGTTGAAATATAATCCCTGCCAGCGCCGCTGCCAGCTTGTAGCCAGCGGGAGATAAAAAAATATTACAGCAGGATTGATCACCCTATAGGCAAAAGGTCTCTGTGTTTATTTCACTACAGTATCAATAAACAGTCACTCTTCAAATTTACCTGTTGTCAGGAATATGCACCACAACATACACTGGTGTGCAATCTTAAGGCCAACAGTAATTTTCGCATGATATGTCATTAGCAAGCGACACATCTCAATAACACGTGGATCATGCGTAGAAATAACTGCCCCAGTACACTACAATGGGTTTGAAAGAAGTAAGCAATGATGCAGTCAGGAATGACGCTTACATTGAAAGAGAATAGTTACACTGGATTCACCGCGATTAACGATGATCCCCTGCGAATCACAAAAGGCGACATATGGTCCTTAATAGGGTGGGTGATCACCTCTGATGGCAACGCCTACCCAGCAACGTTTCCCATCCTGGTCACAAGGTTAGTAGGGAGTTCTTGTAATAGGATGTTACAAATCTCCACTAGCACGGTTAACGTTCCTGGACGGTCGTTGGCACTTGGTGACATGCGGCAGTATATGCTCACAATGAATCCCATATGTGCTTAGTAGGATTTAAATCGGGTAAACAGGCAGGCCAGATAATTTGTTGAAGACCCCCTCGTTCCAAGAGCTCCTCTATTTGCGCTGTTCTGTATGGTCGCGCTATGTCACCCATAAAGACGAAGGCAGGGCCGAATGCTCCTCTGAAAAGACACAAATGGGAAGGAGCACAATTGCACAATAACGTTGCCTAATGAGTATACTGTGTTCGAAGATCTTTACTTCAGAACACCCATGAAACATGACACTTCTCCGCTTCATAACAGCTAGACCACCAAAACGATGATCTCCGACGATGTTCCTGGTGCTTGACGTGTTCCCACGTCTCGTCCACTACGGGTACATACAGAACCACTATTCGGTCTCTGCCTAGTGTGGTGGGTCTAGCCCCATTTTGCGCTATAGTAATGCTGACCTCACGCCATACGACGTCCAGTCTCCTGTGGATGAGTGGGAGGCCTCTAGCAATATGCTCCTGCGCTTTCATTCATTGCCACATTGTAGTTTATTTGTTAAATTACTTTTTCTATCTCATCATTAAGTTTTGCACAGTATTATAGAGTGACGGAAGAAACGGCAAAACCTAAAACCAAGATGATGCAGAGTATTCTTGCAAGTTTATAGGATAATGTAAGTGTGGGATAAGCCATTGCCAAAGTGCGATGCTGGAACATTAATAACTGGTGTAACCACCAGATCGTTGGAATACAAACATGCAAACGTGCATTCTTTGTGTTGTACAGATGCTGGACGGCAGCTTGTGGGATGGAGTTCCATACCGGTAGCACTTGATCGGTCAATAGAGGGACGGTTAATGGTGTTTGTGGATGAGGCTGGAGGTGGCCAATGATGTCCCATATGTGCTCGATTGGAGGCTGATCTGGTGATCGAGACGGCCAAGGGAATATGTCGACACTCTACAGAGTGTCTTGCGTTGCGACAGCAGCAATTGAGCCAGCGTTATCCTGTTGGAAAACATAACCTGGAATGCTAACCACGAATGCTAGCACAACAGGTCGAATCACCAGACTGACGTACAAATTTGCAGTCAGGGCGTGTAAAATAACCACGAGACTGCACGTGCTATAACACGAAACTGCTTCCCGGACCATAACTCAACATGCAGGTCTGTTGTGTTTAGCAGGCCCTGATCTAGCCTCCTCCTAACCAACACACGGCCATCACTGGCAACGAGGCAGAACCAGCTTTCATCAGAAAACACAACAGACCTCCACAATTGCCTCCAATGAGCACTCGCTTGACAACACTGAAGTCGCAAATGGCGGAGGTCTGGGTTCAGTGCAATGCATTCTACAGGGCGCCCATCTTGGAAGTAACCAAGAAGTAACCGATTTCTTACAGTCTGTCGCGTGACTGTGGTGCCAACTGCTGCTGAATTTGCTGCTAAAGATGCAATATGACACGCTAGAACAATAAGAACCATAAGCGAAACACGATGGATCTTCCTCTCGGTACAGTCACGTGGCCGTTTGGAGCCCGGTCTTTTTGCGACGGTATCTTGTCTTGAGCACCACTGCCAGCAAACATGTACAGTGGCTACATTTCTGCCAAGTCTTTCTGCAACATCACCGAAGGAACATTCATTTTCTAGTAGCCCTATTACACGATCTCGTTCGAAGTCAGTGTGTTCTTGATAATGGCATCTTTGTTAACTTAGAAGCATTCTTGACTAACACAAACTCACCACGTCCAGTCTCAAAGGTAACTAACACCCACATGCGTCACAGTGTGTATATAAAGCGAATGTATTTAAAGAAAACCTCATAGTGGCCTGATAGTGCCACTCTTAGGTGACTCTCGCGATGTTGTTGTTGTTGTGGTCTTCAGTCCTGAGACTGGTTTGATGCAGCTCTCCATGCTACTCTATCCTGTGCAAGCTTCTTCATCTCCCAGTATCTACTGCAACCTACATCCTTCTGAATCTGCTTAGTGTATTCATCTCTTGGTCTCCCTCTACGATTTTTACCCTCCACACTGCCCTCCAATGCTAAATTTGTGATCCCTTGATGCCTAAAAACATGTCCTACCAACCGATCCCTTCTTCTAGTCAAGTTGTGCCACAAACTTCTCTTCTCCCCAATCCTATTCAATACCTCCTCATTAGTTACGTGATCTACCCACCTTATCTTCAGCATTCTTCTGTAGCACCACATTTCGAAAGCTTCTATTCTCTTCTTGTCCAAACTAGTTATCGTCCATGTTTCACTTCCATACATGACTACACTCCATACAAATACTTTCAGAAACGACTTCCTGACACTTAAATCTATACTCGATGTTAACAAATTTCTCTTCTTCAGAAACGCTTTCCTTGCCATTGCCAGTCTACATTTTATATCCTCTCTACTTCGACCATCATCGGTTATTTTACTCCCTAAATAGCAAAACTCCTTTACTACTTTAAGTGTCTCATTTCCTAATCTAATTCCCTCAGCATCACCCGACCTAATTTGACTACATTCTATTATCCTCGTTTTACTTTTGTTGATGTTCATCTTATATCCTCCTTTCAAGACACTGTCCATTCCGTTCAACTGCTCTTCCAAGTCCTTTGCTGTCTCTGACAGAATTACAATGTCATCGGCGAATCTCAAAGTTTTTACTTCTTCTCCATGAATTTTAATACCTACTCCGAATTTTTCTTTTGTTTCCTTTACTGCTTGCTCAATATACAGATTGAATAACATCGGGGAGAGGCTACAACCCTGTCTTACTCCTTTCCCAACCACTGCTTCCCTTTCATGCCCCTCGACTCTTATAACTGCCATCTGGTTTCTGTACAAATTGTAAATAGCCTTTCGCTCCCTGTATTTTACCCCTGCCACCTTCAGAATTTGAAAGAGAGTATTCCAGTTAACATTGTCAAAAGCTTTCTCTAAGTCTACAAATGCTAGAAACGTAGGTTTGCCTTTTCTTAATCTTTCTTCTAATATAAGTCGTAAGGTCAGTATTGCCTCACGTGTTCCAACATTTCTACGGAATCCAAACTGATCTTCCCCGAGGTCGGCTTCTATTAGTTTTTCCATTCGTCTGTAAAGAATTCGCGTTAGTATTTTGCAGCTGTGACTTATTAAACTGATAGTTCGGTAATTTTCGCATCTGTCAAGACCTGCTTTCTTTGGGATGGAAATTATTATATTCTTCTTGAAGTCTGAGGGAATTTCGCCTGTTTCATACATCGTGCTCACCAGATGGTAGAGTTTTGTCATGACTGGCTCTCCCGAGGCCATCAGTAGTTCAAATGGAATGTTGTCTACTCCCGGGGCCTTGTTTCGACTCAGGTCTTTCAGTGCTCTGTCAAACTCTTCACGCAGTATCTTATCTCCCATTTCGTCTTCATCTACATCCTCTTCCATTTCCATAATATTGTCCTCAAGTTCATCGCCCTTCTATAAACCCTCTATATACTCCTTCCACCTTTCTGCCTTCCCTTCTTTGCTTAGAACTGGATTGCCATCTGAGCTCTTGATATTCATACAAGTGGTTCTCTTCTCTCCAAAGGTCTCTTTAATTTTCCTGTAGGCAGTATCTATCTTACCCCTAGTGAGACAAGCCTCTACATCCTTACATTTGTCCTCTAGCCATCCCTGCTTAGCCATCTTGCACTTCCTGTCGATATCATTCTTGAGACGTTTGTATTCCTTTTTGCCTGCTTCATTTACTGCATTTTTATATTTTATCCTTTCATCAATTAAATTCAATATTTCTTCTGTTACCCAAGGATTTCTATTAGCCCTCGTCTTTTTACCTACTTGATCCTCTGCTGCCTTCACTACTTCATCCCTCAGAGCTACCCATTCTTCTTCTACTGTATTTCTTTCCCCCATTCCTGTCAATTGTTCCCTCATGCTCTCCCTGAAACTCTCTACAACCTCTGGTTCTTTCAGTTTATCCAGGTCCCATCTCCTTAAATTCCCACCTTTTTGCAGTTTCTTCAGTTTCAATCTGCAGTTCATAACCAATAGATTGTGGCCAGAATCCACATCTGCCCCAGGAAATGTCTTACAATTTAAAACCTGGTTCCTAAATCTCTGTCTTACCATTATATAATCTATCTGATACCTTTTAGTATCTCCAGGATTCTTCCAGGTATACAACCTTCTTTTATGATTCTTGATATCAGAATAGAAATCATCTTTCTACCAATTTTCGTTTATGTCGCACACCTCCTTCTTGGTGTACATATTCCTTTTTCCATCTGTATATTTTACCACAAACGTATTATTCATGAAACGTTTTTAAGGAAACAGTTCAGACTTTCGGTAACGCAGATTTTTAACCATATCATGAAGGAGCTGAAGTAACTCGAATAATTTGCAACACATGAAGACGAAAGACCAGTTCCACTATTGTAGCCGGGTTATTGAATCTTACACAGCCGAAAACGAACCTTCCTAAGCCAATTTCTGCGCCATTTGAAGTGAGTGAGTCCGCGGTAGATACGGCAGTTCTCCCGTCTGCGGCGCCCTTTGATGTATAGAGTGGGCTCGGCACCGGTCAACCGGAAGTACGTAGGGCGCAAGGGCCGCCGTCTGAGGAGGCGCGGTAGGCACAGCACGCCCAAGAGGCGGCGAAGCCGTGCGGCGCATACCGAGCAGTCAGCACCCCAAGGCACGCTGCCTTCTGGATAACAAAGCGCGAAAACGCCAGCCCACATGCCGTAACTTGTACGAAGCATTCGCCTCAACTCCCGTAAAGGAGAAATGGAAACACATAAGTACACCAGAGAAACACAACTAAGCACACCTACTTTATACTCAACAACCGAGTTAGGTTAATAACTGACTCCTTTTACCGACCTCCCGACTCAGCAGCATTAGTGGCACAACAACAGAGAGAAAATCTGGAATACATTTCACATAAATTTCTTCAGCATGGTATAGTCTTAGGTGGAGATTTCAATTTACCAGATATAGACTGGGACACTCAGATGCTTAGGACGGGTGGTAGGGACAGAGCATCGAGTGACATTATACTGACAAGGGAACCTCCCCATTGCACCCCCCTCAGATTTACTTATAAGTTGGCACATTCGATAGGCCTTGAAGAACTGAACACAGATCAATCGAGAAAATAGGAAGAAGTTGTGTGAAACTATGAAGAAAATTAGTAAAATATACAAACGTAGAAGTCCATCAGCAACAGAGGCAACATCCAGGAAAACGAGAGATTAGGATCGCCGTGGTTCCGTGGTTAGCGTGAGTGGTTGCGGAACGATAGGTCCTTGGTTCAAGTCATCCCTCGACTGAAAATTTTACTTTCTTTATTTTCGAAAAGTTATGATCTGTCCGTTCGTTCATTGACGTCTCTGTTCACTGTAATAAGTTTAGTGTCTGTGTTTTGCGACCGCACCGCAAAACCGTACGATTAGTAGACGAAAGGACGTGCCTCTCCAATGGGAACCGAAAACATGTGATCGTAAGGTCATAGGTCAACCGATTCCTCCACAGGAAAACACATCTGATATATTCTATACGACACTGGTGACGGCATGTGCGTTACATGACAGGAATATGTTGTCGACCCACCTAACTTTTACACTTAGCGAATGGGTAAAAAGATTCTTCTACCTTGCCCGATTTAGGTTTTCTTGTGGATGTGACAATCAATCCCAAAAAAGTGATGAAAACATAAGAGTTTGTCACATAAAATGGAAATAAAAAAAATAAACTTTTCACTCGAGGGAAGACTTGAACCAAGAACTTCTCGTTCCACAGCTACTCACGCTAACCACGGGACCACGGCGCTCATGAGCTCGCTTTCTCCTTGATGTTGCCTCTCTTGCACATGGACTATACAGTTTGTATGTTTTACTAATTTTTTTCATAGTTCCACACAACTTCTTCCTGTTTTCTCGATTGATATGTGTTCAGATTTTCAAGGCCTATCCACTGTGCCAACTTATAACTAAATCTGAGGGGGATGCGATGGGGAGGTTCCCTTGTGAGAGTACTATCCGAAAATTACCTCGAACAATTGAACAGAGAACCGACTCGTGGAGATAACATCTTGGATCTACTGATAACAAACAGACCCGAAATCTGTAAGCGCAGAACAGGGAATCAGTGAATATAAGGCCGTTGCAGCATCCCAGAATATGGAAGTAAATAGGAATATAAAAAAGGGACAAAGGTTTATCTGTATAACAAGTGTAATAGGAGGCAGATTTCAGACTACCTAACACAGCAAAATGAGAATATCTGTTCCGACACTGACAATGGTGAGTTTTATAGAAAAAGTTCAAGGCAATCGTAAAATGCGTTTTAGACAGGTACGTGCTGAGTAAAACTGTGAGAGACGGCAAAAACCCACTGTGGTTCAACAACAAAGTTAGGAAACTACAGCGATAGCAAAGAGAGCTTCACTGCAAATTTAAACGCTGCCAAAACCTCTCCGACAAACAGAAACTAAACGTTGTCAAAGTTTGCGTAAGTAGGGCTGTGCGTGAAGCGTTCAGTGAATTCGAAAGTAAGATTCTATGTACCGACTTGACAGAAAATCCTAGGAAGTTCTGGTCTTACGCTAAATCAGTAAGTGGATCGAAACAGCATATCCAAACACTCTGGGATGAAACACAGGATGGCACGCGTAAAGCTGAAATACTAAACACCTTTTTCCAGAGCTGTTTCACAGAGGAAGACCGCAACGTAGTTCCTTCTCTAAATCCTCGTACGAACGAAAAATAGGGCTGACATCGAAATAAGTGTCCAAGGAATAGAAAAGCAACTGAAATCACTCAGTAGAGGAAAATCCACTGGACCTGACGGGATACCAGTTCCATTCTACACAGAGTACGCGAAAGAACTTGCCCCCCTTCTAACAGCTGTGTACCGCAAGTCTCTAGAGGAACGGTAGGTTCCAGATGATTGGAAAAGAGCACAGGTAGTTCCATTTTTCAAGAAGGGTCGTCGAGCAGATGCGCAAAACTAGAGGCCTGTATCTCTGACATCGATCTTTTCTAGAATTTTAGAACATGTTTCTTGCTCGCGTATCATGTCATTTCTGTAGGAAACAACACGGATTCAGAAAACAGCGATCATGTGAGACCCAATTCGCTTCATTTGTTCATGAGACCCAGAAAATATTAGATACAGGCTCCCAGGTAGATGCCATTTCTCTTGATTTCCGGAAGGCGTTAGATACAGTTCCGCACTGTCGCCTGATAAACAAAGTAAGAGCCTACGGAATATCAGACCAGCTGTGTGGATGAATTGAAGAGATTTTGGAAAAAACAGAACACACGGGAGTGTTATGGGACCATTGCTTTTCACAATTTATATAAATGACCTAGTTGATAGTGTCGGGAGTTCCATGCGGCTTTTCGCGGACGATGCTGTAGTATACAGAGAAGCTGCAGCTTTAGAAAATTCCAGCGAAATGCAGGAACATCTGCAGAGGATAGGCACTTGGTGCAGGGAGTATCAACTGACCCTTAACATAGACAAATGTAATGTATTGCGAAAACATAGAGAGAAGGATCCTTTATTGTATGATTATATGATAGCGGAATGAACACTGGTAGCAGTTACTTCTGCTAAATATCTGGGATTATGCGTACGGGACGATTTGAAGTGGAATGATCATATAAAATTAATTGTTGCTAAGGCAGGTGCCAGATTGAGATTCATTGGCAGAGTTCTTAGAAAATGTAGTCCATCAACAAAGGAGGTGGCTTACAAAACAGTCGTGTCGACCTATACTTGAGTATTGCTCATCAGTATGGGATCCGTACCAGGTCGGGTTGACAGAGGAGATAGATAAGATCAAACGAAGAGCGGCGCGTTTGCTCACAGGATTATTTGGTAAGCGTGATAGCGTTACGGAGATGTTTAGCAAACTCAAGTGGCAGACTCTGCAAGAGAGGCGCTCTGCATCGCGGTGTAGCTTGCTGTCCAGGTTTCGAGAGGGTGCGTTTCTGGATGAGGTATCGAATATATTGCTTCCCCCTACTTATACCTCCAGAGGAGATCACGAATGTATAGTTAGTGATATTCGAGCTCACACGGAGGCTTTCCGGCAGTCGTTGATCAAAAATGGTTCAAATGGCTATGAGCACTATGCGACTTAACTTCTGAGGTCATCAGTCGCCTAGAACATAGAACTATTTAAATCTAACTAACCTAAGGACATCACACACATCCATGCCCGAGGGAGGATTCGAACCTGCGACCGTAGCGGCCGCTCGGTTCCAGACTGTAGCGCCTAGAAGCGCACGGCCACTCCGGCAGGCTAGTCGTTCATCCTCCGAACCATACGCGACTGGAACAGGAAAGGGAGGCAGTGACAGTGGCACGCAAAGTGCCCTCCGCCACACACCGTTGGGTGGCTTGCGGAGTATAAATGCAGATGTAGATGTAATATGGTGTAACATCGCCTATATCCCTGACGATGACCTCTATTCGGCGATCAAGGGAGTTCACCTGTTTCTTTGGGTATTAGGTATGTGCCTAGAGCAGCTCACAGATGATTGCATCCCACTATCAATCTTTGGGAGTAGACTGTTGTATTTCCGCCGCGTCTGAAAATGATCCCAGACCTTTTCACAGCAAAAAGAGATCTTTCAAAACTCAAATCATCTTTTATGTCCGTAAAAAGCGCCTTATACATTGGTGACTAGTTAATGCTGAATTTGACTTCTGGGGGGCATTCAATGCATATCAGAATAGCCATTTATAGGTCAAAATCACGTCTTACTGAGCAGCGGGCCAGATTTCCGACTGAGTGACGTTTATCGCTTTGGGGCCTTAAGATTCCATCCAAAAGTTCACTCAAAAGTTTGGATGAGATTGCAGTATCTGAGGCATGACGTAAGATGTGAGGTAAGAGAGAGACAATAGATGGTAGAGAGAGTACAAGTGAAACACGTATGTAACATAGCAGCGATGGCGAGGCATTGTAGCATCTGTGACCAGAGAGTATGCGCTTGACCGCGCGAGTGTTGCGAGCGGTTCTCAGTCAGTCAGTAAGTCGTTGCGAGTCTGCAGCTCTGTCTAGTTGAGAGCAGTACTCAGTTAGTTGTCGTTGAGAGGAGTTATGGAGTAGTCGTCATGCAGAGCGGTCGGTCAGTAGTAGCAGCCCAGTGCGGTTGTGTGATGTGGTCTGTCGGCAACACTGGTCAAGATGCTGAATGAGGTACATTGCTAATTAAGGTAATCATCAGATAATGTAAAGTTTATTTATTGTAATTAATTTCCAACAAGCGCCGCAATAATAATTTTGATTTCAAAGCATTTTACAAAAAAAAATTCATTCCACTTCCCTTAAAGACAAATTTCAGTTAAATTACAAAAAAAAAAGAGGAATATTATTATTTGCAATGCAGTTCCTCCAAGCAGTGCGGAACAATAAGAGCAGAAATGTGATTAGCAGTTACAATGAGGTAAGAGTTTAATTCTGATTTATGCACAGGGCCAAAGACCGATATTTCGGTTTAATTGAATTTTCACTGCCACTGATTTCATTAGCACTGAATTGTTTTTCATTTTTTATTTGTGAGTCAGATTGCTAATTTTTGTTTAATTGTCATTGTCAGTAAATTTCATTACGGGAGGTTACACTTGGCTCCATTTTTTATTAAGTATTTCCTTGTAAAATTTTGTGGGGAGGTTACACTTGGCGACACCCAGTCCAGGATCGTATTTCGTGGGAGTCTTCCGAAAAACAGTCAGATATCTGCTCTTATTTGCTTAGATATAATTAGGATTTGGCGCTACGCTTTTACTAACCTTGTGACTTTCTTTCTACAGGTCAACGGCAATTCGTTGCTCTGTTGTATTTGTGTGTTGTTTTTGCATTTGTTTATTGTTTTGTGAATAATTGTGACTATTGCAAAAATGCCGCGAAAGACTGTGAATAGTGTATCGCGAGGTATTGTGAACGAAATTACTGACTCAAACAACTTAACCGATAGAAATTGTGACACGCAGTGTAATGATGACAGTCCTGCGTTCACTAACAATGAGTGCATTCCAAACATTAATGATGACTTTTGTCTTAATGATGAACGAACGAACTCGATTGTGTCTTCTGTTGATTTGACGACAATCGATGATGCGGAACGCTCTATTGTAATGAGCGATGCCCAGCCTAACATACCCGATTTGGAAAATTCAAGTAACGTACAGACAAATTTGTCTAATGAAAATGAACAGGATACTGAAAGTACGACGGATTTATTTAATTCCGAAATAGGGACTGACAGTGTATGTTTAACTGGCAAACCTTTTTGTAAAATACAGAATGACCAAATGGTCACGCAAAACGAGACAATTCCAGATCGACCATTGAATAGCACAGAGAATAGAAATGCTAATTTTGAATCGGATCCAATTATGGCATTTTTGCAGCAAAATTTCAAACAGTTTAATGAAAATTTTAAACAACAGAGGGAAGATAACAAACACTTAAATGAAAAACTTGACAATAATGACGAAAATCTCAAACAACTTAGTGAACAGGTCAGACAACAGAATGAAAAATTAGACGACAATTCCAGACAGTTAAATGAAAAATTAGACGACAATTCCAGACAGTTAAATGAAAAATTAGACGACAATTCCAGACAGCTTAGTGAACAAATTAGAGCCGTTGCCGCGCAGTGCCATGACACTAAGGAACAGTTGCGCGTGGAAATTGAGGCTTGTTCACGTAAAAATAGCGAAGAAATTAAGTCTGTTGCGCAAGAATTAAGGGAAATGCAAACAGCCGCAACAGAAACACTCAGAAACGAAATTAGCGGAGTCGCTAAACAATGCTCTGATAAGGCTACACAATTACGCGACGAGTTTAAAGCAATGACAGCAGAACTTTCGCGCACAATGGATGAAAAGATAGACGCGAAATTCGAACAGCAGAACACTCAGATTAACGAGCGCTTTAATCAGCACATAGAAAACAATAATACGCGTTTCCGCAAATTTATTCAGGATCAAAATAAAGTCAAACGTCAGGTCATGGAAACAATCACTGCACAAAGACAAGAAGACAAACGTAAAATGTTCGCGAAAGCGAAGACGTATGTAGACAATAATATTACTACAGTGTCCGACAAAATTAATACCATAGAACAGTTGAACGCGGAATTACGGGATGAAATCTCTGATCTTAAATCAAAAACAGATACACACACAGTAGATATTCAAACAGTAACAGACAGATTCGAACAATTAGAACTGACACAGGATTGCGATGTCATCAAAGCTGATGTTAAAAAACTGAGCGAAACTACGCGTAAGTTGCAAAAACAGATTAATGCGTCCGATTCTAAAACCGATGATCAGGCAAAAATACTGACTGAAAAATATGATGAATTGGCCAGTCGTATTGATGCTATCGAAAGTGCTAATGACAATAAATCAGACGATACTTCACCGATTTCATTTAACCAAACACCTGAATTTCAAAATTTGCAGCAGACAATTAATGAGATCGACTCGTCTAACAACACGTTGCGTAGAAAACTGTCGAGTTTACAGCAAGAAGTAACAGAGATTAAAAATATTTCAGTTAATAACACATCACAGCAGGCGCCACTTTTCGAACATTTGCCAGACTCACGCAACGCGTTTAATTTGGGTAATCTACAGAGAGTACGGGACTTAGATTCCGAACAACCACAGTTCAACAGATTCTCTTACGATCCTGAACATGTTCCATCACACAGAGATGATAATTTCGATTACAAACATTTTCTGTCAGTGAGAAAGTTTAAAGTTTTTAAAAACGATAGAACGCAGATTCACCCACTGGACTGGATTCAACAATTTAGCTTTGCTCTTCCACCGACTTGGCCTGTAACGCACAAACTTGAATTTATTTGTAGTTTTTTGGAAGGCGAGCCGGCAACTCGTATGAGACCGATCGCGAGGCAATGTTACTCGGTAGAAGAATTCCAGAATGCTTTTCTGTCAGCGTACTGGTCGAAGACGACACAGCGTGGAATTAAAGATCAGTTAATTAGCTTACCAAATTATGAGAACACAAATTTTCCCAGTGTCACGCAATTTTTTGAACACATGGTGCAACAAAACCAGTACCTAAGTGAACCGTACAGTGAATCAGCACTTATTCAATTATGCATCTCTAAATTACCAAGGTCATTACGAGTGTCACTTTTAACTGGTCAGCAAAAAGAAAACATTTCAGCATTCAGGGATCTTTTGCAGCTTTTAGAAGTACAGCAATCTGATTATTCATTTGTGAATAAAAACTTTTCGTATAATAACCAAGGTCAACAAACTTACAGTAATTATGATCAGGGACGTAATTTCAATAGGAAAAGTAACAGACGCTTTAGGAACGGCAATCACCAGAACTTAAATCACAGACAGAATTCTGATTATCAATATCGTCAAAATTATCAGCAACAGGAACGACATTTTGGTAACAATAGAAGTTTTCCACCGCAACAGCATGAAAGTCAACCGGTTAGTATACGTAACCAACAATGTAATGCACAAGGTCAACCAGGCTTTAATGTTCCGCCGCGTACACATATAGTCACAGATCCAACAAACAGTAACGCACGACAGCAAGGAAACAACTATGTACAAAGAAGACAATATTTCAATTCCTATCGCAATGCACCGTATAGGAATGACTATCACGACAAACGTAAAAACGATGAGCACAATTATCAGCGTACATATAATAACAGTCGGACATACCAACAGCAAAGTTTTACACAAGAACCTATTCTCATGAATGAACCCGACAGTAGGTACCATCCAGAGCGTAACACGTCTGGAAGAAGTAGTAGAACAGTTCAAATAGTAGAAATGCCACAGAATCCTCCTAATAATAATAACACGTCAGATAGAATCTGACTAGATACTGTACAGATCGCATCTTCCAATAATACAAGCACTACTTCAGACACGCAAAATGTTGTCCACGAAAATGTAATTACTTTTGACGACATCAGAGACACTCTCTTGCAGGAAAGACCATTTGTTCAGAAAACTATTTCACATCCTGTCATCGAAATTAAAATTGGTTCATCAAAATTCTCAGCAGTAATTGATTCCGGATCACCTATATCAGTAATAAATGAGGAGACTTTTAACGAGTGCAACAAAGAGAATACCTATCCGACATTACCTTTAGGCAAAACAAAAGTGAAAGGAGCAGTATCGAGTAAAGGAGTAGACGTTAAATTGCAGACACATTTATCATTTTGTATTGGAGGTCATACTTTCCACTCTAATTTTTGGATTGTTCCTTTACTGACAACAGACGTAATTTTAGGTAATAATTTTCTGGTACAACACGACGCTATTATTGATTTTCAAAATTCCTTTTTAATGTTAAAGGATGAGGATGCACAATTGGCTTTAGAGTTTCAGTACTCACTATCTGCGGAAGAACAAACAATTAATCGCACAGAGGTCATTTCCGTATCACGTGGCATAGACTGTAATCCCACATTGTTCACGGATACGTACGTACACAACGGTAATACTCCAGACGAAGCTGACTACGACGTGATGCAAATGATTTCCGATAAAGTTAGACAAAGCAGTGCAACTACAGACGACGAACGTACGCAATTATACAAAATTCTTTTACAGCAAGCTCCAGTTTTTGACAACATTCCTGGTACTATGTCCGGTTTTATGTATGAATTTCAAGTGAAACAGCACGACACATTTAAAGCAAAGCATTATCCCATTCCATATATTCACAGAGAACAAGTTAAAAAAGAATTGCAGGATATGCTTGACCAAGGAATTATAGAACCAGCAGTTAGTCCGTACATAAACCCGCTACATATTGTTAAGAAAAAAGATGGCTCACTTCGCCTTGTACTTGATTCACGTCACATTAATGACATTATTATTAATGAAACAGATCGACCACAGACGCTAGAGGAACTTCTACAGAAATTTCACGGTACTGCCATTTATTCCACATTAGATTTGAAATCGGGATTTTGGCAAATTCAACTTCATCCAAATTGCAGAAAATATACAGCTTTTCTTTGTTTCGGCGACTGTTATCAATTTTGTAAATTACCATTCGGCTTAACTATTTCTTCTGCAGCTTTTATTCGCGGTTTGAACACAATACTTCCGACAGAACTTAAGGACAGAATTACGACATATGTAGACGACATTCTTATCGCAGAAGCTAACTGGTCTGATCACAATCTGATTCTTGAACAACTGTTACAAACTTTTCATGCACAAGGACTTACAGTTAATCTTAGTAAATCGCACTTTGGCAAAACTTCTATAAAATTTCTTGGACACGTTATTTCAGCGGAAGGCATTGCACCTGATCCGGAAAAACTTCAAGCTCTACGTGACATTACTGTTCCTACGACAAAAAAGCAACTACGCAGTTTTTTGGGCTTAATTAACTTTTTTCGTAAATTTATTCATCATTCTGCTTTAGACACACCTAGATTATGTCAACTGACAGGTAAAAACACTATTTGGTCTTGGGATAAGCAAGCACATTCTGAATTTGTGAACCTGAAACATACTTTGTTGAATGCTCCACTTTTATCGCACCCAGATCTTACCAGAAATTTTTCCATTGCCACCGACAGCTCTAACACCGCTTTAGGCGTACACATTTTCCAGGAAATTGAAGAAGATGGTTCTACAGTAATTAAAAACATCGCATTTGCAAGCCGCATTTTGTCGCCTGCTGAACGAAATTATTCCGTTACAGAACTTGAAACATTAGGTGTTGTATGGGCTTTTACGAGATTTCGACATTTTCTTTATGGCAGACATACCACCGTGTACACAGACCACAGAGCTATACAATTTTTACTTTCAGCTAAATTCACACACGACAGATTAAGCAGATGGAAACTTTATTTACAGGAATTTAATTTTACAATAGTTCACATTCCCGGTACGCAAAATGTAGTAGCAGACGCACTATCGCGTTCTCTCAGCAACAATCAGCAAGACGTAGCAACCAACTTCTGCAAAACAAATTTCAGTGTCATGTACATTCAGCAAGTAGCATTTGAAAACTTTATTTCGTCGTCATTACAGGACATAGCACAAGAGCAAAGTAAAGACAACGTGTGGAAAGAAATTAAACAGCTTTGGCAAGATAGGAATAATGTTACCATTAGAAACCACTACACTGTACGCAATGACATTCTGTTTCGCCGCTCTCATCCTGACAACAACAATTGGTTATTATGCATCCCTGACGAACTGGTTAACAAATTAATTTGGTACACTCATTTAAGTTACGCACATTACGGAGCACGAAAATGTTTTCTTATATTGAGACAGAACTGTTATTTTAACAACATGGAGAAACGTATACGACGAGTTTTAGCGTCATGTAAAATTTGCCAGAAAGCTAAATCAGACACCACTTCACATATTCCTCCTTTATATCCCATTGTACCTGTTAAATTAAGACACATGGCCGCTGTAGACATTTTTGGTCCGATTCCGAGAACTAACAGAGGTTTTTGCTACATCTTTGTCGCTGTTGAGCTCACTTCAAAATTTGTTACTTTCACTCCGTTACGCAAAGCTACTGCTAAAACTGTTTCGAAAGCATTTGTAAAACATTTTCTATTTCATGTAGGGCATGTGATGAGAGTAATTTCTGACAATGGATCTCAATTTCGTAGTAGCGTATGGACACGCATGTTACGAGCTAGAAACATTTCTCCGATCTATATATCCAAGTACCATGCTTCTTCGAACCCTTGTGAACGATTAATGAAAGAAATTGGTAAACTGTGTAGAATATACTGCCACAAAAGACATATTGATTGGGATACACACATACTCTCATTCCAAGATGTAATTAATTCCATTCCAAATGAATCCACTATGCTATCTCCGTCTGTTATACTGAAAAACGTTGAACCACCAAACAAAATTAAAGAATTTGTAAATTTTCCTACATCTCGTCGCTTACGACACCACGAAATAATCGACATTGCACTGAACAACATCAAACGTGCCGCAGAGCGCCGGAGAAGACAGCAAAAACAGGTTTGTACACGCCGCGACTTTCACGTTGGACAGAAAATATTAGTACGTACACACTACTTATCCAGTAAATTAAAAGGTAAGTGCAGTAAATTTGAACTTCTATACGCAGGTCCATATCGGATTCGCAGCATCCCTCACCCCAATGTTGTACACGTCGAAACTTTGAGAACCAGAAAATCGAAAGGCAATCACCATATCTCAAACATTAAACCGTTCATTGAATGAAATCACTTTATGATGTAACATGCTATGATGCCATTCACTTATGCAATTATATGATTACCTACTGATGAGTGTCGTATTTTTTCTTGGCAAGTGCCCGGCAAGGTAAGGTTAGCAGGTCGCTTTTCTTGTCGTTACACATCAGACCGTGCACATTTTCCATTTTTTTTTTGTATGTATGATTGTTTTTCTGTTTTGTTAGTATGCATTATGAAATAGTTAAGATATAACACACACCAGTTGACTTTGACATTTTTGCCCTATGATGTCTCAACATCGTGACTATTTTACGTTTTTCTTTTCCTTTTTTTTTTTTTTGCTGCTGCATTGTGATATTCCGTGTACATTTTGTCTTTGAACACTGTCTATGCTTTTGACATATTACGTTTTGTGTTATGTTATGCTGTATGCTTGATTCTGTTATCGTTAATCAGTAATTATTTAGTGGGTATATGATTTGAATGCAAGACATTAATCTTTGTTCATCATTTTCAGAAAGAAATAACGCGTAAAGAAAATAAATTAAACAGAAATGGGAATTTCACCTACGGAATAAACGATAGAAGATGCAATAACTTTATGAGGAAGAGTAAATGGATCAGGATTAACAAGCATTAACAAGAATATACTATACTCATCGTAGAATAGCAGTCTTAACTAATTTTTTCTTTCAGAATACAAGGTGATTGATGCAGGCTGTCAGACTGAACTACACGTCTTAGTTTTAGTGATGAAATATGCTAGAGATAAGGAATAATTGTATAATGAGTAATGAAGTGATATTTTTGCAGATGATAATGAATACTGATGAATAATGATGAAGAATATGCTATTATGAATAATGAAGTTTTTCTTTACAGGTAATGATAATGATGGAGTTATGAATAATGAAGTGATTGACAATGAAGTTTTTTCTTTACAGATGAGGATAATGTTGAAGTCATGTATTTATGCTACGTAGTTATTTAAGTATTTGTTGCAGTTTGTTTTGACAGCAGGTGTTATATTGCATAGTAGGATGACGGAAAGTTTTGGAAAGGACAGCTATGAAGCACATTTTATACACATTTCACTACTTGTTAATTCGAAGTTCACTACTTTTCAGCATAGTGTGCGTTTCTTCTTTCAGGTCAATAATCCATTTTGTATTTTTTTTCCAGGAGAAGTTTTTCATGATACTTACTAAACCTGTTACGTATTATACCTGTTCTAGTACTTGCATTTTTTTTAACCCATTTGTGTTTATCATTTATAAATGTGATCACATATACTGCCTTGTTACATAACCTTGCTACAGCTGACTCATGACGAATGACGTTACACAGGAACAACCCAGTACCATTTTTTTCTCTTTTTTCTCTTCTTGCTTTCTCTTGTAATTACCCAAAGCAATGCGTTGCTAGCACAAAAACAAACAAAATATATATTACCAGTCCCCAATAATACCTAGTAACTGGCTAATAACTGCCACTGTTTATTGTAATGAGACTACTTATAATGCCCATGGTTATTAATGCTATGACTATAATTAGCTGATTTTTAATAATGACTTTGTAATGATCTAAATGTCACTCAATGAATTGTTATTACTTCTTAATGATCTGAATAATACTGAATGATTAACAATGTTTTATACTATTCGATACTTGATGGCCACTGAGTGCCAATAATTTATGTCAATCAATGAATTAGGTTATTAATTATGCCATTAATTAGCTTCTGTTTTCAATTATGACTTTTCATGTTTTGGTCACTGGCCAATGAGTGCCAATAATTTGTATAACTCAATGTATTATGCCAAGTGCCAATAATAAGTGTAATGTTGTGTACTATTCAGTACTTGCTGGCCACTGAGTGCCAAGAATGAGTGTAATGTTCTGTAATATTCAATTCTGTCATACTAAATATTGTAATACGATTACCCATGATGCCAATAATTTAATTTTGTGAACAGTTTCTGTAATACTACATTCATGGTACAGAAATGTTCAACACGGGGCTATGCATGCCCCAAATGCAAACTGTAATTATCAATATTATGTGACTTAATGTCCTTCACCTCATGAGCCAACTACCCTGAATTACTGCAATGTCCATTTGTCCTGTCTATCCTAGTGATCATGGAGCACTACCTTTGGGTTTGCACTACTTCTACGTTGGTGTGTCTTGTAAAAGCGTGGTGTTGACACGACATGCTGTCCACCACCATGAGCGATGAAGACGTTATTATGGTCCCACTGTTTGGTGTACCTAATGTACTGCCAAAATGAGAACATGAAATATTACTACGAGAGTTCAGTGTCTTGGCTACACTGATGGATTCTGATGGGAAAAGAACTGCAAATTGTGTCACTTGGTGTTGTACTTCTGTGGAAAGATATGGACTTTCAGAACAGCTGTGTGCAATCTAAAGTGCTACAACCATGATGCAATCCTTCCCTTTCCTATCCTAATTCTTGTCACATTGTGAAAATAATTTTTTGCTAACATTATTTATGTTCATGACTATACATATTTTTGATTCGCTGAACTCCAGTGCGAGTACAGTTATGTCACTTGTCGATATGATTTTTGCCATTATGTTTATTTATTGCAAAAATACCTAAGACATTTTTTCGATTTGTTCTCAAGTACAGTATGTGCACTTTTGTCTTTTATATTGTATATACATTTTTTTTAGTATTTTATTTTAATGATATGTTCTGAATTACAGTGCATGTGCACTTATGTTGTGTGTTAATATGTTTTCTACTGAACTTCAGTGCCTGTGCACTTTTCCCATTTTTCAATATGATTTGTACTCATTCTGTATATTCAATACTTCAGTGCGTATGCACTTATGTCATTTGTTACTGATATGTTCTCAACTGCAGTGCATGTGCACTCATGCCACTTGTCAACATAATATTTTTTGCCAGTCTGTTTATTTGTTCTGAATATGCTAAAGAATTTTTTCAGTGCGTGTGCACTTTGTTTCTGTTAAATAATTTGTATATACAGTTTTCTGATTTGCTACTATGTTTTGTATTCACATTTTGTCTTTCTCTGATATATCTTGTACTCAGTGCATGTGCACAAAATTTAATTTATGTACTACATTTGAATATTCTGTAAATTGTAAAAAAATTTCTTGCGATGGCAAGTCCAAATGACTCACCATCGCTGCCAAATTTTTCCCCCCCCAGTGGAGGGTTATGAAACACGTATGTAACATAGCAGCGATGGCGAGGCATTGTAGCATCTGTGACCAGAGAGTATGCGCTTGACCGCGCGAGTGTTGCGAGCGGTTCTCAGTCAGTCAGTAAGTCGTTGCGAGTCTGCAGCTCTGTCTAGTTGAGAGCAGTACTCAGTTAGTTGTCGTTGAGAGGAGTTATGGAGTAGTCGTCATGCAGAGCGGTCGGTCAGTAGTAGCAGCCCAGTGCGGTTGTGTGATGTGGTCTGTCGGCAACACTGGTCAAGATGCTGAATGAGGTACATTGCTAATTAAGGTAATCATCAGATAATGTAAAGTTTATTTATTGTAATTAATTTCCAACAAGCGCCGCAATAATAATTTTGATTTCAAAGCATTTTACAAAAAAAAATTCATTCCACTTCCCTTAAAGACAAATTTCAGTTAAATTACAAAAAAAAAAGAGGAATATTATTATTTGCAATGCAGTTCCTCCAAGCAGTGCGGAACAATAAGAGCAGAAATGTGATTAGCAGTTACAATGAGGTAAGAGTTTAATTCTGATTTATGCACAGGGCCAAAGACCGATATTTCGGTTTAATTGAATTTTCACTGCCACTGATTTCATTAGCACTGAATTGTTTTTCATTTTTTATTTGTGAGTCAGATTGCTAATTTTTGTTTAATTGTCATTGTCAGTAAATTTCATTACGGGAGGTTACACTTGGCTCCATTTTTTATTAAGTATTTCCTTGTAAAATTTTGTGGGGAGGTTACACAAGTCATGTGAGAAATTGCCCCATTTGGAGGATAAACAGATTGGCTAACGAGACAGGAGGCAGTGCGCCAAATTGCTAAAATTCATTTATTAATGTTAGATTAAGTATTATTCAGATTCAATTGTCTCCCACGCTGAATACAGTCGTCATACACTTAAGGTGTAATTACTTGTGCATCGTTAAACTGAAGGATGTTGGAAGATAGCAAGGGAACTCCAAGATAGGAAACCAAAGACACAATGCAGGGAGCAGGTAAAAGCGTTAACGTATAGGTTACCGGAAGTAATCAGTAACGCTAGAGCTCTGCGAATTGCAGACGCTCTTGGCAGCCGTCCCAAGGGATAAGTTTCACTTCAGAGAATTAACTGGTAACTCCGCTCACAACCTAGACGCTGCTGCAAGGTGTCACTGTAGGAGACGGTTACAAAAAGCAGATGCAGCAAGCTAGGTACTCGCCCCTGAGAACCGCAACATCAGTTGGTTTCCCCTGGTTAGAGTGCTAAAACAGCGTTCGGAGCCAACACTGCTGTTGGTGGCCATAAGAGGAAGCTTTCAGCTGAACGTTGTTGCTAAGAAACTTGGAGTTTGTTCCTGCAAAGTACTGATTCATTCATATGTGCCGAGTAGCAGGAAAAGAATCGGAATCTGGCTGGCCAAAGGCGCCCTTGTGGTGCACAGCCACTTGTCACATTGGCCGAGGCCTGTAAAGTGTCGGTTGACTGGTGGGCCGACTGTAGGGACGGAGAATTAGTGCACCGAAACATTCCTTTAAAAACCCTTATTTATCTATTCAGAGGGAGTTCTCAGTCATTTTTGAAAACATTATTTGAAACATCAGTGATTAATATACAATGCTGGAAATTAACTATGGGAGTCTACATTGCTAGGCATGTTTATTAAATGTGGTTTCAATTATCACATGATCATCTTCAGACCTACAGCTATATTGATAGACAATGGCTGTAGGTCCTGTAAGTCTGAAAATGATCCTGTGATGATCAAAACCGGTCATCTTTTAATAAAGTTGCCTTACAATCTAAAAAGTTAGGTAATTAGTGGGCCTGGGGATAACACAAGAAGGGCTTCAGTCACAAAGGGCGCAGGCCGAACACAGGAACAACGTAGATACAGGAACGATTGGTATAGCAGTTGTAAACTGTCGTAGCTGTGTTGGGAAAGTACCAGAGCTCCAAGCGCTAATAGAAAGCACTGATGCTCAAATCTTTATAGGCACTGAAGGCTGGCTAAAGTCGGATATAAGCTCAGCCGAAACCTTTTCGAAAAACCTAACGGTGTTCCGAAAGGATAGGCTAAACACGGTTGGCAGTGGCGTGTTTGTTGCTGTTAGAAGTAGTTTAACTTGAAGTAGGTACTTCCTGTGAGTTAGTGTGGGCAGAGGTCATTGTTGACAACCGGAATAAAATAGTAATTGGGTCCTTCTATCGACCTCCAATTCTGATATACAGTTGCTGAAAGGTTGAAGGAAAACTTGAGATTGATTTCAAACACGTACCCGACGCATACGATAATAAGTGGTGGTAACTTTAATTTACCCTCGACATGTTGGTGAAAACACATGTTTAATTCCGGAGGTAAGCATAAAACATCGTCCGAAATCGTGCTAAACGCATTCTCTGAAAGTTATTTCCAGCAGTTATTTCATGAGCCCAGGCGAATAGTAAGCGGTAGTGAAAACACACTTGACTTCTTAGCAACAGATAATCCTGAGTTACTAACGAGCATCAAAACTGATACAGGGATTAGCGAACGCAGGGTTGTCGTAGCGAGACTGAATATTGTAGTTCCCAAATCCTCCAAAAATAAGCTAAAAATATACGTATTCAAAAAGGCAGTTAAAAATTCACTTGACGCCTTCGTGAGAGACAATCTCCACTCCTTCCAAATTAATAATATAACTGGATCCCAGACGCGGCTTGAATTCAAAGAAATAGTATCGGCAGCAATTGAGAGATTTATACCTAATACATTAACAAACGACGCAACTGATCCTTTTTGGTACACAAAACGGGTTAGAACACTGTTGCAGGAGCAAAGAGACAAACATGCCAAATTTAAACAGACGCAAAATCCCCAATATAGGCGATCTTTTACAGAAGCTCGAAATTTAGTGCGGATTCAATGTGAGATGCTTATAATAGTTTCCACAGATAAACTTTGTCTCGAAACCTGGCAGAAAATACAAAGACGTTCTGGTCGTATGTGAAGTATGTTAGCGGCAAGATACAATCCATGTCTTCTCTGTGTGATAGCAATGGAGATACTTTCGAAGACAGTACTGCCACAGCAGAGTTACTAAACATGGCCTTCCGAAATGCCTTCACAAAAGAAGACGAAGTAAATATTCCAGAATCTAGAACAGCTGCCGACATGAGTAACGTGGAAGTAAATATCCCCGGAGTAGTGAAGCAAATAAAATAAATTAATAAAAGCAAGTCTTCTGGTCCAGACTGTATACCAATTAAGTTCCTTTCGGAGTACGCTGATGCATTAGCTCCATAGTTAACAATCGTATACAACCGTTCACTCGAAGAAAGATCCGTACCCAAAGACTGGAAAGTTGCACAGGTCACACCAATATTCAAGAGAGGTATTACAGTAAGGCACTAAATTACAGGCCCATATCGCTAACGCCGACATGCAGCAGGATTTTAGAACATATATTGTATTCGAACCTTATGAATTACCTTGGAAAAAAAAACGATCTATTGACACACAGTGAACATGGGTTTAGAAAACATCGTTCCTGTGAAACACCACTAGCTCTTTATTCACATGAAATGTCGACTGTTATTGACAAGGGATTTCAGATCGATTCCGTATTTTTGTATTTCCGGAAGGCTTTTGACACTGTACCACACAAGCGGCTTGTAGAGAAATTGTGTGCTTACGGAATATCGTCTCAGTTATGTGACTAGATTTGTGATTTCCTGTCAGAGAGGTCACAGTTCGTAGTGTTATAGGCCCTTTGCTGTTCCTTATCAATATAAACGAACTGGGAGACCATCTGAGCAGCCGTCTTAGGTTGTTTCCAGATGACACTGTCGTTTATCGACTAATAAAATCATCAGAAGGTCAAAGCAAATTGCAAAACGATTTTAAAAGGATATGTGAATGGTGAGAAAATTGGAGGCTTAGCATAATAACGAAAAGTGTAAGGCCATCCGCAAGAGTGCTAAAAGTAATTCGTTAAACTTCGGTTACACGATAAATCAGTCTAATCTAAAAGCCGTAAATTCAACTGAATACCTAGGTATTACAATTAAGAACAACTTAAGTTGGAACGAACACATAGAAAACGTTGTTGTGAAGGCTAACCAAAGACCGTTTTATTGGCAGGTCACTTAGAAAATGAACAGATCTACTAAGGAGACTGCCTTACACTATGCTTGCCCGTCCGCTTTTAGATTACTGCTGCGCGGTGTCGGATCCTTACCAGACAGGACTGACGGAGTACATCGAAAAAGTCGAAAGAAGGGCAACACGTTTTTTTTATCGGGCAATATGGCTGAGAGTATCACAAAAATGATACAGGATTTTGGCTGGATATCATTAAAAGAAAAGCGTTTTTCGTTGCGACGGAACCGTCTCACGAAATTCGAAACACCAACTTTCTCCCCCGTTTGCGAAGATATTTTATTGATACCGACCTACGTAGGGAGGAACGATCACCACGATAAAATAAGGGAAATCAGAGCTCGTACGGAAAGATATAGGTGTTCGTTCTTTACGCCCGCTATACGAGATTGGAATAATAGGGAATTGTGAAGGTAGTTCGATGAACCCTCTGCCAGGCACTTAAATGTGATTTGCAGAGTATCCATGTAGATATAGATGTAGATAATTAATCTCAAAGTTCTCATTCAGATCATTGGGACGCCAATTCCGTGTCGCTTGTTGCCAGCCTCTGTAAGCTCCGAAAGATTTTCTCTCGCTCTGAGTGTTGGTCTCAAAGCTTGTATGTAAAATGCTGTTAGTTTATTTATTTATTACACATCTAGTTCCGTAGGACAAAATTGAGGAGCAAATCTCCAAGGTCAAGGAACGTGTCATTATATGAAATTACAACAAAAAAGTAATAACCAATAAGAAGATAACTTGTTTATGAGCCCAAAAATTTCAAGCCATAAGGTTAATTAAACAAAATCTACAATATAAAATTAGAATCAGCTTGATTTTTCGAGGAACTCCTCAACAGTATAGAAAGAGTAACCCATGAGGAAACTCTCCAGTTTCGATTAGAAAGAGCGTATATTAGCGCTAAGAGTTTTAGATTCTTATGGTACCTTATTGGAAATGGGTCCAGGAGTATACTGTACACCATTCTGCACAAGAGATAAGGAAATGCGACCCAATTGCAGATTGGATTTTTGCTGAGTATTAACTGAGTGAAAGTCTCTAATTCATAGGAATAATGTGATAGCGTTACGGGAAGTGTTACAAGCGCTCTGCTGTTTCTGATCTACGTAAATGACTTAGGGGACAATCGTAGAAGCCATCTTAGATTTTTTTACAGGTGATGCTTTAATTTAACGTTTTGGAAAGTCATCAGATGATCAGGACCAACTGTAAAATGATTTAGACAAGATATATGTATGGTGCGAAAAGTGGCAGTTAACTGTAAATGATGAAAAGGGTTAATTCATACATATGACTACTAAAAAGAAACTCTAAATTTCGGCTAGGCGATAAATCATACAAATGTAAAGGCTGTTAATTCAACAAAATACTTAGGGACTACAATGTAGAATAACGTCAGTCGGAACCATCACATAGAAAATGTCCTGGGGAATGCGAAGCAAAAACTGTTATTTATTGGCAAAAAACTTACAACATGCAACATTTCTACATAAGAGATGGATTCACTGGGCTTCTCCGTCCACTTCTGAAGCAATGTTGGGCGGTGTGGGACCCTCTTAAAATTGTTTATGCGTTGTTGTATGGTGGCATTTAATTAATGTCTTTCTGCACTAAATCAAAGATTAATTTACGTGTTTTATACTTTATTACTGAAAAGATTAATAGTGAAGATCTTAGTACCATAAACAGAAACATTTTTGATCATTTAAATTTTTGGCTTTATCAGATTTTAAAGTAATATTTCGTTAATTCGTCCAGCAAGTAAGCATTAGTAAGTCAGCGGTTAGCCATTTTAAGTTGATTTATTGTCAGTTTGCAAGTAAACAAACTGAGGCACACATTGACTTAATTTTAAGGAAAATGTTTGTACAGAATTAATGTTTTTAAAAATATGTCGTCACTTTACAAATGCTGGCCACCGTGGCCCAGCGGTTCTACGCGCTTCAATCCGGAACCACGGGGCTGCTACAGTCACAGGTTCGATTCCTGCTTCGGACATATATGTGTGTGATGTCCTTAGGTTAGTAAGGTTTAAGTAGTTGTAAGTCTAGGGCACTGATGACCTCAGACGTTAAGTCGCATAGCGTTTAGAGCCATTAACCCACTTTACAAATATTTGAAAACAATGAGTTATCTGAATAAATAAATTACAATGGATGTACTTGAAATATCTCATAACCTTGCTATGCCATTTGAGGAAAAGCCACTTACCCCGCAGCACTCTGTACAGTCTACGTATTCATACAAAAGTGTGGTAAGCTATGATGAACACTCATGGTCATGATGTATCATCGTCGTTAAAATTCTATTACAGCCTTGGGACAACCGCATAATAGGTTTGGCCGCTATGTGTCACTGAGGGTAAGCACAGTTTACGGTGGCTTGCGTTAAAAGTACAATTAAAGAAAGCCAAGCCGTAAGAATGGGTCCACAGCAAGATATGAATTAAAATTATAATTGCTAAGCACAAGGGAGGAATTTATCGTTACAATCACTGTGCAAGATATATGAGGGACACTATGTAGAGTATAAAAACTATAGAGAAAGAAGAGATAGGAATATATCTAGCAAATAATTGAGGATATAGTTGTAATTGTTATTTTGATGTGAAAAGCTTGGCACAAGAGGAATTCGTGGCGGGCCACATCAAACCAGTCAGAAGACTGAACACTCAAAAAAAAAAGTCATAGAAGAACATAACATGTTGCTCTACTCTACTGGAAACATACTCTCCAGAATTTCAGCAGTACGTAGCTCCACGATGCAAGATGCAAGACAACTCTACACCTTCATCTACGTCTACATCTACATGATTACTCTGCTAGTGACAATCAGATGCCAGTTAGTGGTTTCAGTGAATCACTTTCACGCTATTTCTCTAGCGTTCTACATCTGAACAGTGCGTGATGTATTTTATAATGATCTTCATTTATCACTATTTAGGTGGGAGACAACTAAACGTTTTCACGCTGCCGAGTGAAAGATGGTAATTGAAATTCCATGAGAATATCCTGCTGCAACGATAAAAGCGCTTGCTTTATTGACTGCCTCCCCAATTCACGTATCAATCCGTGGCACTCTCTACCCTGTTCGCGATAACACAAAACAAGCTGCCCTTGTTTGAACATTTTCGATGTCATTCGTCAGTCCTATAACGAGAGAGCCGCTTAATATTTCTGACACTATCCTCTCACATTAATTCATACACACATAACATAAGGGACACTACAGTGTTTACTTGGTTCAATTATTATTGGCATTAACCTCATCAGCAACAGTTGTCGAGGCCACGAATTTCAGATATATGTTCAAAGTCATTATACACCAAGGTGACGAATGTCATTGGAAAGAGATATGCCCATATACAGACGGTGGTGGCATCGCACACGCGAGGTATAAAAAGGCAACGCATTGGCGGACCTGTCATTTGTAGTCAGGTGACTCATTTGAAAAGATTTCAGATAATATTATGGCCGCAATATGAGAATTAACAGATTCTGAATACGGAATAGTAGTTGGCGGTAGACGCACGGGACATTCCATATCTGACATCGTTACAGAATTCAATATTCCGAGATTCACAGTGTTAAAGAGTGTTCCGAGGATATAAAATTTTAGACGTTACCTCTCAACACGAGTAACACAGTAGCCGTTGACCTTCATTTACAGAAAAGGAGAAGCAGTTTTTGCGTTGAGTTGTCAGTGCTGACAAACCACACTTGGAGAAATAATCACAGAAAACAATGTGAGAAGTAGGGCAGACATTTCCTGTAGGACAGCGCAGCGAAATTGGGTTTTAATGTGCAAGAGGAACAGACGACCGACGTCAGTGCATTTGCTAACACCACAACGTCACCTGCAGTGCCTCTCCTATACTCGTGATCATATAGGTTGGCATCCTAGGCGACTAGAAAAGCGTGATCTGCTCAAATGAGTTCATATTTTGGTTGGTAAGAGTTGATGGTAGGTTTCGAGTGTAGCGAAGATCCCTCCAAGCCGTGAACTAAGGTTGTCAACAATGCACTGTGCAAACTGGTGGTGACTCCATAATGGCTTGGGCTGTGTTTACATGTCCCTCTGGACCTACTGAACCGATCATTGACTTGACATTTTCGGCCAGTTCGAGACCATCTGGAGCCATTCATAGACTCCACGTTCCCAGCCACCAATCGAATGTTCATGGATGCAAATGTACTATGTCACTGGGCTACAACGGTTTGCGATTGGCTTAAAGAACATTCTGACGAAATCCTGCACCGACAACATATTTGCAGCTATGGACGGATACAGAGGAAGCATGGCTCATTGTCCCTGCAGCGGACTTCAAACGATTTGTTGAGTCCATGCCATGCCTAGTTACTAGAGATGGGCAAAACTGTTCTTTTCAGAGATCGGATCAGAACTGTTCACCCCCTGAAATGAATTAGCTCTTTTTCATGACTCACCACTCATTTACAATAGAAAATAAATTGAAGGCACATTGCCCTTTAAACTTGGTTTATTCCAGTACTATACCTGTATTTTGATCTTATTTGATCCTATTTTGAAGTAACACAGATAATGAGTAAGAATTTTGTATTGTTTATTGAAATTTCCATGATATGACAAAGTTTTTGATTATTGATTTATTTTGCACTATCGTGGTTTTTTGGGTGATCAGAAAATGTTGTAACTTGAGATTTACATTAACAATATATTTGGCTATAATGTATTAAAATTTCATTAACCTCATACAAATACATCACATGCCATATATTTTTAAAGTGAACGTTTCCTTCCGAAGACGCCTAAAATCGCAAAATCCGTACCAGAATAAGAAAAAAATATATAAATTTGACTGTAAGACGAAAGTGCTGCATATAACCTTACACAGAATGAAACAAGGAAAATATTGGTGTATCACATTTTGCGATACGTTTATCGGTTCGCTCGTAATTAAAGCGTAAATTCGAGTGTCCATAATAAAAATCCTATACTAAGAGGAGTCGTCAGGAACCTAATCTGATCAGTTTAAACAAATAAAAATAAAATAAAAACAAATGATGTATACAAAACATAATAACGTAATATACATAGCGGTATTACTACGAAGAACAGTATCCAGTAGAGACGAACTCCGATGCAGAGGCGCTGAATCGAGCAGGTCGAGCCGCGAGCTGTATTACTGCGTGAGCTGAGACCGCAGAGACCAGAGTGGCACCTGAGTTGCTTTGCTCCACGCTCTGGCTAGAGTCGAGAATGGTGGGGTGAGCGTTGAGCGGGCGAGTTCTGAGGGTGGGGGGAGCGGTGAACTCACACGCTCCGAGACAAATCGTCCGTTCCCTTGCGAGCAGGTTGTTGCAAGTAGTTCCTATGTTATCTGCTAGGTGGCTCTCTGTCCTGTTGCTCGCATCAACTGCCCAGAGGGCAGGACGTGCGACTGAAACGATCGCCGACAGAGTGTGATGCTAAGTTAAGCTGCGCCAGACACTGTACATGGCAGACGACGCACAGAGATGGCACGCCATATGTGAAACTTAAAATCCAATGGGGCACTGCACAATGCAGGCAGCCAAGGTAGAAGCAGGGCAGAGGCCGGCGCTGGCTGTGTTGTGTGGCGTGCACTGTGCTCTGACCAGCAGAGGCGCCGCTGATATGCTCCGTCTCTCTCACTCTCTCTCTCTCTCTCTCTCTCTGCCGTGGGAAACGTTTGGAGCTACCGTTCTTTTTTTCTGAATCACTGATTGTTCACTCCTTTGAAACGTCTCTCTCACTCTCTCTCTCTCTCTCTCTCTCTGCCGTGGGAAACGTTTGGAGCTACCGTTCTTTTTTTCTGAATCACTGATTGTTCACTCCTTTGAAAGATTCAACTCCATGTATCAGTTCAGGAGCGGATCCCCCCTCTCTACTAGTTACTGCATGTAAAGGGACTGAATGTTAGGACGTATCCCATGACTTTTGTCAGTTCCGTGTATGAGTCGTAGTTATACATATCATCCTCTAGTTTGTTGAAATACTCACAGAAAGTATTTTCCTCTACACCTCCATCTATATCAACATCTACATGATTACACTGCGAGTGACAGATATGTGCCAGTTAGTAGTTTAAGTGAATCACTTTCAAGCTTATTCTCAGCCGTTCCACACCTGATCATTGCGTGGGAAAAACGAACACTTAAGTCTTTTATTGAGACTAGTGACTTATTTTATAATGATGATCATTTCTCACTACGTAGGCGTGCCTGCCACTACTACTGCAGGCACGTTTCTTCCACTTACCATTCTTTACATGCACACATTCTGGCAAAGTTTCCATTCGTGAACATCTGAAATTAGAGAAAGAGTTGCCATTTCTTGCTTTATCAAGGAATTATCGGTTAGTATGAATAACGCACATCACGTGGCATGTTTTAGAAGCAATAAAGTTTCTTGACGACTGCCCTTTATCGTTGTTTACCGAAGAGGTCTTCATATTATGTGACGGTGACAACCATGGTTACAAATTTCATTAGCTTCTTTTTCTATGTTCAAGGGACAGATACGTCGTTTGTTAAATGCTTCTCAGATAATAGAAATAGACTGATTTCAGAAAGAACGAAGGAAGGAAGATTGAGTTTAATGTCCCGTATACTTCGAGGTCATTAGAGACCAGTCATAAGCTCGGATTGTAACAAGGATGGGGAAGGAAGCCGGCCGTGCCCTTTCGACGGAGCCATCCCGGCATTTGCCTGTAGTGATTTAGGGAAATCACTCAAAACTTGAACCTGGATGGCCAAACTCGAGTTTTAACCGTCATCCTCTTCTGATTACGCTGATGTACGTCATCATGTCACTTTTACTCCTAAATAAGCACAGTCCTTTTTAGCTCAACTGGAACCGATTATTGAACTGAATAAACTTGCGGTCAGAGACTGATTTGGTCTCCTCGTATTCGCTTTGATAATGGCATATTTTCTGACACAGCGCAGTACTTTTCTAATAACGTCAGATCACTGTATACAATTACACTGAGGAGCTAAAGAAACTGGTATACCTCCCTAACATCGTGAAGGGCATCCGAGATGACGCAGACGTGCCGAAACCCGACGTGGTATGAACTCGACTAATGTATGAAGTAGTGATGGAGGGAATTAACACCATGAATCCTGCAGGGTTGGCCTTAAATCCGAAAGAGTACGAGGTGACTGAGATCTCTTCTGAACTGCACGTTGCAAGGAATCCCAGATATGCTCAATAATGTTCATGTCTGGGGACTTTGCGGGCCAGCGGAGGTCTTTTAACTTAGAAGAGTTTTACTGGAGCCAGTCTGTAGCAATTCTGGACGTGTTGGGTGTCGCATTGTGCTGCTAGAGTTTCCCAAGTCCGTCTGAATGCACAATAGACATGAATGGATGCAGGTGATCAGGCAGGATACTTACGTACATGTCACCTACCATATTACTACAAATGCCCTCCCCCCCCTCCACCGTCCCTGACCACCGACACACACACACACACACACCACTGCAGAGCCTCCATCAACTTGAACCGTCAATGGATTCATGAGTTGTCTCCATACCCGACCACGTCCATCCGCTCGATACAATTTGAAATGAGACCCGTCCAATCAGGCAAGGGTACACAAGTGGGTCTTCAGCTCCGAAAGCCCATATCGATGACGTTTCGTTGAATGGTTCGCACGCTGACACTTGTTGACGGCCCAACACAGAAATCTGCAGCAATTTGCTGAAGGGTTGCACTTCTCTCACATTGAACGATTCTCTTCAGTCATCGCTGGTCCTTTTCTTGCAGGATCTTTTTCCGGCCGCAGTGAAGATGGAAATTTGATGTTTCCTGATATTCACGGTACACTCGTGAAATGGCCGCACGGAAAAATCCCCTCTTCATCGCTACCTCGGAGATGCTATGTCTCATCGCTTGTGCGCCGACTATGGCACCACGTTCAATCTCACTTAAATATTGATAACCTGCCATTTTAGCAGTAGTAACCGATCTAACAACTGTGCCAGACAAATGTTGCGTCATATAGACGTTGCCGACCGCAGTGTCATGTTCTGCCTGTTTACATATCTCTGTATTTGGATACGCATGTCTATACAAGTTCCTTTGGTGATTCAGTTTACATTGTATGTCAGTGAATTGAGAGAAGATTTGAAAAGTCATTCTGTCCTGGACTGTGGTGCTAGGAAGTACTGTGTTCTAGTAAAAATCTTTATTAACCGCTTTCCTGTGAAGGAACAACGATATTGTAGCTACTATATTTTTTCCGCTGATTTCTGGATCTATGACAGTTTTTGTAAAAGAGAAATAACTCAGAAAAATGTGATTACGATATTTGTGTTGCTATGCTGTAAAATAAATCATGTGAGGTAGATGTAACTGTCACTGTCCCAGGCGCCGAACTTTAATTGACCACATAAATTAATTCTTATGAAATCAAAATTAAACAATTTAAATGAAATCAATAAAAGAAAGTATCTATCAAGTTACGATATGTAAATTAAAAGTGAAGCTAAATTTGAAATTACCTGTGATTGCTTAGTCGGTAGAAGTATGGAAACTTTATGGAGGTTTGTTCATCGGAAGAATGAATACTATAACCGGTGTTTGCAGGCAGCTCGCTTCACTCCTTACCGAACCTGGACACGCAAAGATTTTATGCCCTGGACTAGGTGCTGCGCCAGCTTAGAGAGTCTAAGGTAAATCCCCCTGAGAATTCTCATATATTAACAGATGGGTCAGAAATGTTCAACTAAACGCTTTGGCTTCAATTTATAGTTCGTAACCGCACACATTTCACGAAATTTCATGCCGCACTCAGAGTGTATAAATTCCTAAGAATAACTGCGTTGCAAAATTCACGTTAATAATCTCAGTCACAACTGTATAAACTGTTCAAAGTTAAACTCAAACAAGTAGTCACTGTCAAATAATACTAATTTAATCAACGACTTTGTGCAAATAACAACGAATGGAACCTCCGTAATAATGCCATGTGCCGTAAAGTCCTTGATTAACTTTCTGTAAGACCCACTACATTCAACATTCAATATGTGTTTGGTCTTGTACATCAGTCTTTTCGGTATAGAAGACAAATTATACAGTCATCATTGGTCCTGACACTCTATGACTGCAGACGTATTGTCGGCCGATTGTCATAAGTCACGCTATACTTCTCTCTCTTCCAGTTCCTCGGATGTTGCGTGGCGCAACAAAGAAAACCCTCCTGCTATATTTTTCAGGGTATTACGATACGTACAGTCCCACACTCATAGATAATCAGCCCAGTGATCAGTGTTATTTAATCTCCTAGACCTACACCATATCGGAGGAGTGAAATAATCGTTGGTGGACGCACTAGACGATCCGTCAAAACTTCACTGTGTAGAAGAAAACGGTGTTTTACCAATATTGCAACCGAGAAGATCAGTGAATGTGACTGAGAAATGGAAATAAGCCTAACATGCGGGCATTCATGATTTTTTATGCCTAGTTACTGCCTTCTTTTTTATAATAATCATTATCCCTATCATCCCAAATATAAAGGGAATGGAGTGATTATACACGAGCAAATTTTCTTGCATTGCTTCAGTCTGCCCATGAACGTAAGAGATATATTAAACTGCAAAAGCTCCCAGGAACCATACAGTCTCATTTGATTAAAATATATATGCCTAGGCTTCAGGCAGGTTCCACCATTTCATCCGATGCTGAGGTACTAATCCAATACAGTTAGGGAGAATCTGCAATGCTGTTTGAGTTTAAGGGTAATTTCATGTGAGCCGAAGTGAGATTGGGAACGTGGACGACCTGTGCTGTGTAAGTACTCAACACTATCTTTCAAATGGAACTGATTCCATGCCGGCACCACATCACTTTCCCTCCGGCGCACACGTCAAGCAAATTCCCTGATTGATAAGCTTTCTGTACGTAACATGATAATAAGGACACTATCATTGGACAAGATTGTCCGTCACATGATGGATGTTTATCGTTCCACAGATTTCTCTAAAACGTCGCTACTAGTACTTTACTATCAACTAAAATGCTGCAATCTATTCCAGTGTGGCGCTCTACACGCAGGTAGCATTCATTTTAAGTGTGCGTATGTTTACAAACAACGTCAAAGGTGACCTTCCGGTCGGTAAATAGTCACAATAGTAACACTCATGAAGGGAATGTGAGGGTAATACAACACTGGTGTTGATGTGGTTATATTCTGAAAATTGGCCATCATTACTGTGGCAAAATTAATCGTACATAAATGCTCTGGTTAATGGACTATATGGTTTTCCCACTTTCATCAGTACCATCTAATACCTTAGAACGTGCTATCATGTCCTTTATATCTTGTTAGTGTACTAATTTAATAAGTGATGGATCGAATTTTACAGTCAAAAACTGGATGAATTGTGTTTTTTCAGAGTTTAAAGCTAGTCTGTTTGTGTCAAATCGGTGGAAATATTTCACGAAATGTTTATTTACTATTTTCTCTTTTGACGTTTCTTTGCTCTGCACAAACCACTGGTACGTTACCGATCAGTCATGGTTCAGTTTGCGGCGACATCATGTAACCTCATAGGAAGAAATTTTTGGAAAATAGTACGGCAGTCGAGCTGGCCATGGAACAATACCCCAGTGATCACATCTCTAATTCGGATCCTAGCAAATATTAATATAGAATTTTGATGTGACACTGTTGTGTTGAAGCCACCCTTTCGGGACTAACAAGAGGTACGTCTGCTATAACTGTGGCAACACATCTCGTTCGCAGATCAGGTAATGTATATCATTTAATTTTGTCCCTTAGGGTTTGTCTGTTATACCCCAGTTTAGGACCATCTGCAGTATGTATTATTTTTTTTACTGAAGGTTCAGCACCTCCCTTGTCTGTTTGCTAAGCTTTCGATTTTATTGACGATTTCAGCATTTCAGTGCATAACCTGAGATAATAGTAAAACAATATTTTTATTTGCTAATGGCCACTCGGACAAAGTCTCAGAACTAAAAGAAAGTAGTGACCTGCAGACATTCTGGTATAGTTGTTTTTGCTAAGACAGGGAAGCGCAATCTTCGGTGGAGAATAGCAAAACCCGTTCTTCAGTTTGAGCAACGATTCTTGCAGAGAAAAGCCTCTAATCTTAATTTCCTTTCTAGTCTACATCTCAGTAAACTTGGTTTTTGGCTGTCCAGAGAACACGAAGTCGTACAAAAAGAGTTAATTCACAGACAGACAGCAAACTGTTTCAGCTACTGCACGTACCAGCCCGGAAACGAGACGTAATCTAGTCAGCTCTCCTTCGCAAGTTCAACCCGCACAGTAGTTATGGCCTACTATTGAGAAGCCCCTTTCACGTAATAGCGGAGTTCCAAAATTCGGTTAGCGGGCTGGATCTGACGCCGTCCAGAAGCCGGAACTTCGCTAAACAGTCGCCAAGAATGTAGTTGTCCCACAGTAGCTCCCACATTGGCGGCCAGTACACACAAACACTTTCCAGCAACGGACAATGTTCGTTGCAATTTTTTAAGGATCTCAGTTGTTGCTCTATAGTGCCAGCACTGACTAACAATGACAATGAGAGCAATGATATCGATATATAGATGTTATGGCCTAGTAATCAAGGCATGTGTAGATGGTATTTCCGAACAAATACACAATTCGATGAACATTTCCCAGCAAACAAAGCTCGGCTCGTAGTTCATGATAGCAAGGCATAATCAGAGGCAAATTTAGACGCCGGCATACCTCACGACAGTGTGAATGGTCCGCTCTGTGCATGCGCGCGCTCGTTTGTGTGTGTGTCTGTGTTGGTGTGTGTATGTACAATAAAACGTTTCCGGACATCTACAAGGGGCAGCCACATGAATACGAGACAGATGGAAAAAGAAAGAAACGAGAAAACTGTTTATTATTTCAAATGTAGTAGCCATAACTGTTAAGACGTTTATTCAAGTTTGAGACAAGACGATAAATGTCTTCATGGAGAAATGTTTGCGGTTGCCTATAGAATCATTACTGTCCCCAGTCATGGACCTCTTTTTCTCCAAAGCAAATCGACGGTTGCGAAAGTCTTTCTGCAGAGTTCCAAAAATTCGCATATTGCATCAGAAGAGATCAGGACCAGATGGAGGTTTGTAAGGGCTTCCCAGTGAAACTTCTACAGCGTAGTCGAAACAACTTTGGTAACGTGTGGATCCGCCACTTTGGAAGCTTTCGCTGATTTCATGAGATTTCTTGAAACAAACCTCCGCAGTGCTCCATGGCCGCTGTCCGTATTTTCGTGTACTCTGTTTGGTCATGGTTTAGCTGCTGTTGGTCCTTCACGTTTTAACTTCACAATCACGTTACTAACAGTCGACTTCGTCTGGGTTTAATGGGTTTCAGTGTCCCTAGTGGATTAGTTAATCAAGCGACATCCAACCACTAGGCCATGTTCGAAGTTACTAAGTTCTCCTGGCAGACTCTTTCTGCTTTTACTTTTTCTCTACTGACAATATTTCCCACCTCTTTATGCAATCCACGTTTGCCTCTCGTGACGGCCAATGATCAATTCCGTGTGACATAGGGTGCGGTCCAACTGCCTTGCTGGGGAAAGTGTTATCAAGAGAAAATAATTAAAAGTAAACGTCTTTACGAAATATTCAAAAAATGGTTCAAATGGCTCTGAGCACTATGGGACTTAACATCCATGATCATCAGTCCCCTAGAACTTAGAACTACTTAAACCTATCTAACCTAAGGACATCACACAACATACGAAATATTAATTTCGTCTATAGCAGCTGAATTGAATGTTCTCGAAATGTGGTGGGTGTAACTCAGTTTGTTCAAATTTATAAATGCTGACCAAAACTTATCTTCAATTAATTACTCTGCTGCATTTGATGTATATTGTAAGTTTCTTAAGTGAAAAAGATACAGAGAACATCACGGTTGTCAAGAGACGTGAAGGTGCAGTTAATTTTTCAGATCTACAGTTTATTAGGTCACAGAGTGCCGTTCAAGATCTTACACCTCACTATTTCTCGCTAGTCTTATATACTGTTACAAACAGTTGGTGTATTGTTGCGTATTGTAACCTCGCTAATTAACATTACAGAAGTTGGTGACAATTACAAAATAGTGTCGGTATTCGGCGGTTACAACTGAAATGCATGGAATGTGATACAAAGACGATTACATATCTCTTGTTTCCAAAGAAAAACAGGTATAATGTTTAGAATAAACAATACTAATTACCTTCTCATGGTTGGGATTCACAGTCATATAATATTTCTTAAAAGACGTCATAGTCGCCGTTGACTGTATAAAATATTTATTGTTACTATTGCAGTTTCGGCCTTATGGCTATTTTCAAGTAATACTGCAAAGTTACAGTCAGTCAGAATATAAAACTATCTGACAAGAGCACATGTCGTCGTCAAAATGCAGCCTTTTGACTGGGAGAGTCCCACAAGATCTGATGTTTACGACACTTATTACACCGTAATATGATGTTTAATATACACTGAACTGTCGATGTTAGCATCGTTCTAATTATCTATCACACATACAAGTTCAGGTGCACTGACAACATGTGGAGCTAAGTCCATTCTGACAGAACGTAACTTTGCACTGTTACTTGAAAATGGCCATAAGGCCGAAATTGCAACGGTAACAATAAATATTTTACACAGTCAACAGCGACAATGATGTCTTTTAAGAAATACTAATTACATTTTTGTACCTGCATTATCCCAGGCATTTCTACCATGTTTCTTGTTTTAAATATGAGTACATCATTTTTTAGCAAGAATAAAATTTAAGTATATAATACACCAGCAAGAATAAACACTTTGTTTACGTTATTAATATGGTTTAGTTTTATGAATGACAATAATTACAAGGTATTTGGATGTTGTTATGTTAGCCATAAGCATATCAAGATAAACAGATTTGTTACAGGTTTTAAACACTAAAACAGTACATTTGGTATCTCTTTTGTTACTCTATTGTTCGTAAATGGACAACAATGACTGCAACCAAACGAACTTCCAAAACATGTTCCTACCGATAAATTGAAGTAATATTAGTGAGCAATTTCACATTAAGGTGTTCAAAATTGCGTTACACGAGTCAAAAGGCGAAACTACTTACTTGGAACCTAAATGGTGACATGAGAGTTAATCATGCAATCCAAATTCGGGTCGAAATCGTATAAAATGAGCTGTCCCTGCTGTCGAGACATCTTCGCCGGTACCGGGTGCGTTTGGGCCACCCTCTCCCCAAGGGGAGTGGCGGGTTCAGCGGCGTTCGCGGCGCACGAGGCTAAGGGTCAATGCGGAGGCTGGCCGTGTGGCATCGCCCACTCTGCCTGTAAGTGGACATGTGGCCGCTCCCTCAGCAAATTCAGGCCAGGCACACGGGGGGGGCGGGGGTTATTAGTGATTGGGAGCTCCAATGTTAGGCGGGTGAAGGAGCCCCTTAGGGAAATAGCGGAAAGGTCGGGGAAGAAGGCCAGTGTTCACTCTGTCTGCTTGCCGGGGGGTCTCATCCGAGATGTGGAGGAGGCACTACCGGCGGCGATAGAGAGCACTGGGTGCACCCGACTGCAAATTGTTGCTCATGTCGGCACCAATGACTCCTGCCGTCTGGGTTCAGAGGTCATCCTCAGTTTGTACAGGCGGTTGGCGGAGTTGGTGAAGGCGGAAAGCCTCGCTCGCGGGGTGGAATCTGAGCTAACTATTTGTAGTATCGTTCCCAGAACCGATCTCTGGTTTGGAGCCGAGTGGAAGGCATGAACCAGAGGCTCAGACGATTCTGTGGAGATCTAGGGTGCAAATTTCTCGACCTCCGCGATCGGGTGGAGAAATGTAGGGTCCCCCTGAATAGGTCAGGCGTGCATTACACGCAGTAAGCGGCTACAAGGGTAGCGGAGTACGTGTGGAGTGCACATGTGGGTTTTTTAGGTTAGAGAATTCCCTCCCTAAGCCCGGCAAGACGCCTCCTGAGACGCGGCAAGGTAGTAGTAGGCAAAATGCAACAGGGAATAACAATATTAAGCTGCTAACAGAGAACTGCAGGAGCGTCTATAGAAAGGTCCCGGAACTGCTCTCATTAATAAACGGTCACACTGCCCACATAGTACTAGGGACAGAAAGTTGGCTGAAACCAGATGTAAACAGTAATAAAATTCTAAACTCAGACTGGAATGTATACCGCAGAGACAGGCTGGACAGTGAAGGGGGAGGCGTGTTTATAGCGATAAGAAGTGCAATAGTATCGAAGGAAACTGACGGAGATCCGAAATGTGAAATAATTTGGGTGAAGGTCGCGGTTAAAGCAGGCTCAGCCATGGTAATTGGATGTCTCTATAGGCCCCCTGGCTCAGCAACTGTTGTGGCTGAGCATCTGAAGGATAATTTGGAAAATATTGCAAGTAGATTTCCCCGCCATGTTATAGTTCGGGGTGCAGGTTTTAATTTGCCGGATATAGACTAGGAAACTCAAACGTTCATAACTGGTGGCAGGGACAAAGAATACAGAGAAATTTTCTTTAAGTGCTTCATCTGAAAACTATCTTGAGCAGTTAAACAGAGAACCGACTCGTGGCGATAACATATTAGACCTTCTGGTGACAAACAGTCTCGAACTATTTAAAACAGTTAACGCAGAAAAGGGAATCAGCGATCATAAAGCGGTTACTTCATCGATGATTTCAGCCGTAATTAAAAATATTAAAAAAGGTAGGAAGATTTTTCTGTTTAGCAAAAGTGACAAAAAGCAGATTTCAGAGTACCTGATGGCTCAACACAAAAGTTTTGTCTCAAGTACAGATAGTGTTGAGGATCAGTCGACAAAGTTCAAAACCATCGTACAATATACACTTCTGGAAATGGAAAAAAGAACACATTGACACCGGTGTGTCAGACCCACCATACTTGCTCCGGACACTGCGAGAGGGCTGTACAAGCAATGATCACACGCACGGCACAGCGGACACACCAGGAACCGCGGTGTTGGCCGTCGAATGGCGCTAGCTGCGCAGCATTTGTGCACCGCCGCCGTCAGTGTCAGCCAGTTTGCCGTGGCATACGGAGCTCCATCGCAGTCTTTAACACTGGTAGCATGCCGCGACAGCGTGGACGTGAACCGTATGTGCAGTTGACGGACTTTGAGCGAGGGCGTATAGTGGGCATGCGGGAGGCCGGGTGGACGTACCGCCGAATTGCTCAACACGTGGGGCGTGAGGTCTCCACAGTACATCGATGTTGTCGCCAGTGGTCGGCGGAAGGTGCACGTACCCGTCGACCTGGGACCGGACCGCAGCGACGCACGGATGCACGCCAAGACCGTAGGAACCTACGCAGTGCCGTAGGGGACCGCACCGCCACTTCCCAGCAAATTAGGGACACTGTTGCTCCTGGGGTATCGGCGAGGACCATTCGCAACCGTCTCCATGAAGCTGGGCTACGGTCCCGCACACCGTTAGGCCGTCTTCCGCTCACGCCCCAACATCGTGCAGCCCGCCTCCAGTGATGTCGCGACAGGCGTGAATGGGGGGACGAATGGAGACGTGACGTCTTCAGCGATGAGAGTCGCTTCTGCCTTGGTGCCAATGATGGTCGTATGCGTGTTAGGCGCCGTGCAGGTGAGCGCCACAATCAGGACTGCATACGACCGAGGCACACAGGGCCAACACCCGGCATCATGGTGTGGGGAGCGATCTCCTACACTGGCCGTACACTACTGGTGATCGTCGAGGGGACACTGAATAGTGCACGGTACATCCAAACTGTTATCGAACCCATCGTTCTACCAATCCTAGACCGGCAAGGGAACTTGCTTTTCCAACAGGACAATGCACGTCCGCATGTATCCCGTGCCACCCAACGTGCTCTAGAAGGTGTAAGTCAACTACCCTGGCCAGCAAGATCTCCGGATCTGTCCCCCATTGAGCATGTTTGGGACTGCATGAAGCGTCGTCTCACGCGGTCTGCACGTCCAGCACGAACGCTGGTCCAACTGAGGCGCCAGGTGGAAATGGCATGGCAAGCCGTTCCACAGGACTACATCCAGCATCTCTACGATCGTCTCCATGGGAGAATAGCAGCCTGCATTGCTGCGAAAAGTGGATATACACTGTACTAGTGCCGATATTGTGCATGCTCTGTTGCCTGTGTCTATGTGCCTGTGGTTCTGTCAGTGTGATCATGTGATGTATCTGACCCCAGGAATGTGTCAATAAAGTTTCCCCTTCCTGGGACAATGAATTCACGGTGTTCTTATTTCAATTTCCAGGAGTGTATCTTAGATGAGTATGTGCCAAGCAAGATCGTAAGACATGGAAAAGAGCCACCGTGGTACAACAACCGAGTTAGAAAACTGCTGCGGAAGCAAAGGGAACTTCACAGGAAACATAAACATAGCCAAAGCCTTGCAGACAAACAAAAATTGCGCGAAGCGAAAGGTAGTGTGAGGAGGTCTATGCGAGAGGCGTTCAAAGAAATCGAAAGTAAAGTTCTATGTACTGACTTGGCCGAAAATCCTAAGAAATTTTGGTCTTATGTCAAAGCGGTAGATGGATCAAAACAAAATCTGCAGACACTCTGTGACCAAAATGGTACTGAAGCAGAGGATGACAGACTAAAGGTCAAAATACTAAATGTCTTTTTCCAAAGCTGTTTTACAGAGGAAGACTGCACTGTAGTTCCTTCTCTAGATTGTCACACAGATGACAGAATGGTAGATATCGAAATAGACGATAGAGGGATAGAGAAACAATTAAAATCGCTCAAAAGAGGAAAGGCCGCTGGATCTGATGGGATACCAGCTCGATTTCACACAGAGTACGCGAAGGAACTTGCCGCCCTTCTTGCAGCGGTGTACCGTAGGTCTCTAGAAGAGCGTAGCGTTCCAAAGGATTGGAAAAGGTCACAGGTCATCCCCGTTTGGGACATGTACGAGTATAATGACTTTTATGGAGACTAGAAATCTACTCTGTCGGAATCAGCATGGGTTTCGAAAAAGACGATCGTGTGAAACCCAGCTCGCGCTATTCATCCACGAGACTCAGAGGGCCATAGACTCGGGTTCCCAGGTAGATGCCGTGTTTCTTGACTTCCGCAAGGCGTTCGATACAGTTCCCCACAGTCGTTTAATGAACAAAGTAAGAGCATATGGACTATCAGACCAATTGTGTGATTGGATTGAAGAGTTCCTAGATAACAGAACGCAGCATGTCATTCTCAATGGAGAGAAGTCTTCCGAAGTAAGAGTGATTTCAGGTCTGCCGCAGGGGAGTGCCGTAGGACCGTTGCTATTCACAATATACACAAATGACCTTGTGGATAACATCGGAAGTTCACTGAGGCTTTTTGCGGATGATGCTGTGATATATCGAGAGGTTGTAACAATGGAAAATAGTACTGAAATGCAGGAGGATCTGCAGCGAATAGACGCATGGTGCAGGGAATGGCAAGAATGGCAATTGAATCTCAATGTAGACAAGTGTAATGTGCTGCGAATACATAGAAAAAAGGTCCTTTATCATTTAGCTACAATATAGCAGGTCAGCAACTGGAAGCAGTTAATTCCATAAATTATCTGGGAGTACGCATTATAAGTGATTTAAAATGGAATGATCATATAAAGTTGATCGTCGGTAAAGCTGATGCCAGACTGAGATTCATTGGATGAATCCTAAGGAAATGCAATCCGAAAACAAACGAAGTAGGTTACAGCACGCTTGTTCGCCCACTGCTTGAATACTGCTCAGCAGTGTGGGATCCGTACCAGATAGGGTTGATAGAAGAGATAGAAGAGATCCAACGGAGAGCAGCACGCTTCGTTAGAGGATCATTTAGTAATCGCGAAAGCGTTACGGAGATGACAGATAAACTCCAGTGGAAGACTCTGCAGGAGAGACGCTCAGTAGCTCGGTACGGGCGTTTGTTTAAGTTTCGAGAACATACCTTCACCGAGGAGTCAAGCAGTATATTTCTCCCTCCTACGTATATCTCGCGAAGAGATAATGAGGATAAAATCAGAGAGATTAGAGCCCACACAGAGGCTTACCGACAATCCTTTTGTCCACGAACAATACGAGACTGGAATAGAAGGGAGAACCGATAGAGGTACTCAAGGTACCCTCCACCACACACCGTCGGGTGGCTTGCGGAGTATGGATGTAGATGTAGATGATACTTTTTAAGAGGTATCAGGATACCTTTGGTCACATAGTGAAAGTGAAGAGGAGTTATAGGAAGTATCGAATGGGATAAGAGTAGAATGATTACAGAATATGGATTGAGAGTAAATCGAAGAGGTCGATAGTAATGAGAAGTATCATGAACGAGAACGGCGTCCGGAGTCGGACAAAGAACCCTCATAACTAGCTAGAGCATAAGATCACGGCACCCGATGGGTGGCGTCACCTCGGCGGATCCGGTTCGAAGCCCGAAATGATCATGGCTAGCCGACGGCTCGTAAGCAAGCGCCTCTGCCTAGTATACGGTTCTGCCCAAAGAGCTAGTTACTTAAATTTTCCATAGATCAATTGAATGATTCTGTTAGCGAAATAATGTATAACGAGTCAGTTTAGAGATATTAATAGTGTTACCATAGTTTAACAAACTGTGTTTTCCTCCATCTCATAAAATTGAACTTCAAAACCACCTCTCCCTTTCTTCATTTTTTTAAGTTACCCACTAGCCTTTTTTAAATAGAAATTCGTCCTTGTAACCGCCATAGTTGGTCATGAGGAATGGCTTTATGTTAGATTTAAACTTACTTTGTTGCTTGTGAAACATTTTTCGTTATCAGCTAAACGAAAAAAATTATCTCCTTTCTGAGCCACTGACAGCCTTAATAATAAGTAACAAAGATAATTCTTTCCTCTCATATTGTACGTACTATTCCTCTCAAATTTTTATGGATTAGCGATTACGAATTTCGTCGGCAAACTATGCACTGTGTGCAATTAAATGCCTAACTTGCTGAAGAGGTATATGACGACTGCTGGTGAACGCCATGTATTCCTAAGGCTGGCTTTTGTGCACTGATGCTCAATACTTCTTTCAGAGCGATGAGATCGCCCAGAGCATTATTTCTTAAGACAATAGTGAGGGGAGATTCAGATTGATTTGTTTAATGCCAAGACTACAGATTTTACGAAGAGCGGAAGAAGCTTAACGTAGTTCTTTGAGAAGCTTAGTAATATCCTTCCTCCTCTTCAGTTTTTCATCAGTATGCAAACACACAAATTTGGATAACTGTGCTCTACCTACTGATTTCTGTTTATGTGCTATACAAATTTTTGGTACGAACCTGTGTGTTGCCCGTGCTGTACATAATTGAATATTGTGTGATTTCTCAAAATGTATGAAATGTCATTTTTCTAAGTAACGCGTAAAATTTTTGCAAAAATATTAACAGTCTCTTTTGTTGCTTTCACTCTAATGGAATCTGTTACAACATTAGTGTCGTCTGCAAAAGGAATCAATTCTGCTAGTTGAATGTTAAGAGGAATGTCATTCACATATGCAAGGAATAGGAGTGGATAAGAAATTGAGCCCATGGGGCCCCTCTGTAATTTCTGCCCAGTTACATTAAACTTTTTTCCATTTCATCATTGTTTAAGTTATCCAGCACCAATTTTTGCATTCTGCTTGTTAAGCACAACGGAAACCAGCTGTGGGCAACCGCATCGTTCAATAAAACTTAAGCTTTCTAAGAGTATAACATAATTTGCGTAATCAAATGCCTTGCAAAGATTACAAAATCAACTGGTGATGCTTTCTGGCAGGTTAAAACTGTGTGCCGGACCGAGAGTCGAACTCAGGACCTTTGTGTTTCACGGGCAAGTGCTCTACCATCTGAGCTACCCAAGCACCACTCATGAGCTGTCCTCACAGCACCAATTCTGCCAGTACCTCGTCTCCTACCTTCCAAACTTCAAAGAAGCTCTTCTGGGAACCTTGCAGAACTACCACTCCTGGAAGAAAGGAATTTGCGGAGACATGGCTTAGCCACAGCCTGGGGGATGTTTCCAGAATGAGCTTTTCACTCTGCAGCGAAGTGTGGACTGATATGAAACTTTCTGGTAGATTAAAACTGTGTGCCGAACCGAGATTAGAACTCGGGAACCTTGCCTTTTCGTGGGCAAGTGCTCTACCTTCTGAGCTATCCTAGCTCGACTCACGACCCGTCCTTACATCATCAGTTCTGCTAGTACCTAGTCTGCTATCTTCCAAACTTCACATAAGCTTTTCTACAAACCTTTCGTGTTACGTTCCTTTACAGATATTTTATAGCTTCATGTTTTAATCTGTCTGGAAAATATCCCTGTGTTAGTGGTGCATTACAAACACTGATGAGCCAGAACATTATGACGGCCTACCTAATAGCCTGTATGTCCACCATTGGCACGGGCAGCAGCGGCGACGCGTTGTAATATGGGAGCAATGAGGCCTCCGTAGGTCGCTGGAGGAAGATGGCACCACATCTGCACAAACAGTTCACTTAAATCCATTAAATTCCGGAGAGGGGAGCGATGAGGTCTGACGCCACGTTCAACCATATTGCGGATGTCTTCGATCTGCTTCAGATCTGAAGAGTTAGGACACCATCACATCAATTGGAGTTCGTATTCCTTGAACCAGTCCTTCACACTCCTTGTGTTGTGACGTGGCGCATTATGTTGTTGAAAGTGCCATTGCCGTCGGAATGATGATGGTGATGAAGGGGTGTACGTTGTCTGCAACCAATGTACGATACTCCTTGGCCGTCATAGTGCCTGGCACAAGGTTCAAATGGCTCTGAGCATTATGGGACTTAACTTCTAAGGTCATCAGTCCCTTAGAACTTAGAACTACTTAAACCTAACTAACCTAAAGACATCACCGTAGCGGTCGCGCCGTTCCAGACTGTAGTGTCTAGAACCGCACGGCCACCCCGGCCGACCCTGGCACAAGGTCCAGGCACTATGACGTGAACGTTCACCAGAGCTTAATGCAGCCGCCGCTAGCTTGTGCCCATCTCGCAGCACAGGTGTCAAGGAGTTGTTCCTCTGGAAGACGACGGATTAGCGCCCTCCCATCGGCATGATGAAGAAGGTTTCGGGTGTAAGTAATGTGCACTTAAGAGGTGTTTATGGAATGAGTGGAGCCCTGAGCAATATTCTGATGGCTAAAAGATCCACACGCAAATGGAAATGCTATATGACATTAAAATCAAGGTAAAAGATTGGGTCATCACACCAAAAACAAGAGATTCGACTGAGTTGGAAAATTAATTAATTTAATCATAAGAAAAAACTCATAAAAGAACATTCATTGTGATGTCACTCACAAACAAATGGGATGTAATTTTTAATATGATCCGGGGATTGTTCACATGAATCAAATATTAAAATAAAGTGAAAGGTGTGCGAACACTGTGAAGAAGAGCAGCTTGCATCATCATTCTTGAAAACAAGATTTATTCTAAATAATTTGTTTTGAATAAGAAGAGAACACTAACTGTAGGACCTGGGCGCATGGAAACGCTATGGATGGGCTAACAAGGAAACTACAAGGTAAATGACGTAGGTAAAAAAGACGTAACATCAGTACAATGGATAAGACTTGAAACAAAATTAGTTATTTCTTAAGACATTAATATAAGACAGATATATAACTGTTGTTGCCTGGTAACTACGTACGATTGCTTGTGAAATGCTATACGATTCACAACATAATCTATTAATTTAGAATTGCGGTCGTAATTAGAGGGAGATGGAAAAGGTTTAATACTCACACACAGACCCACATCAGTCAAGGAGGACCCCAACACCAACAAGCAACGAAGCTATGAGGTTTATTCCGCTGTGTTGAGAAATGATTAAATAGACGAGTAAGTCTGATATCGGTTTGAAGAAACCGCCTCAACGAGGCCCACACCTACACGCCTACGTGTAATCACGCTTACATGAAATCACAAGCCAGAAATACAACTGAATAATTCAGGACAGGATATATTTAATATTCCAAAATGAGACCAATAAGCAAAATCTAGGACAGAAGCAGGAGGCCACCGGAAAGTTAAGCTGACATTTAACTCGTGTGACCCCATGGATGGCGGAGACACAATTTCTACGTACCGTGGCCAAATTTCAGCAACATTAAACTACGCAGCCGAGAATAACTAACTTTTTACAGAGGACACACCTGAATAGACAAAGGGAAATGGCAAAGGGCCAACAAACTCTAATATTACCACTCGTGGATGGTTGACAAAGGACATATAGTAATGAAATAAAGAAAATTCACAAAGAGGCAAAATTATCTAGATTCATGAAAGATTAGAATGTATACACACGAAGTCGCAGCCACACAAACATTCACACTGAACCGAGGGCGCACTTCCTACGTAAGATCGCTTCAATAAATGCAATACCTTTATGCTACGTTATTCTTATGGACAAAAGTCTGCATTAGGAATCAAACTGAATGTCTGCAATAGCTTTGCATTCCTTGCGGCGATCTAGCAAAACAATCTTTCAACAAAATGCGAGGCCAAAAACTAAAAGCACCCCTCTCGCTATGAGACAATGCGCCACCTGGTTAAATCAACTCACCCTTCATCGAAGAGACCTCGGCTGCCGTCCCTCGGAGGGCTGGAAGAAGACTGCCCCTCCCACACTAAAACTTCTCCCACACGACCCCGTGGCCAGGGAGGCCCAGAGATGAGGCTTCCGCCACCAGACTAACACCGATAACTTTCACACAAGGGGAACAAACCTCTTTGCCTACCTGAAAACTACAAGGGTTGGCCATTCTGTAACGCTACCGCTGATTCTCTGCAGCAGACTAACCCACAGCACTGCAAAATGAGACACATTCACATTCATTCACTCACGCATGTCAGTGAGTTTTGGAGTAGAAAAATAAGCGATAAATATTTTATGGAATCATAGTCATGAGTTGGGTAACATATAAAAGCAAGGAGGACTTATAAAGCGTTACAGACGCCATTACAAGAAAAGAACCAGCATAACAATCACATGATGCTTCAAATCGTAAAAAGGAACAGGCTACGGTTGGATGGAATAGTAGCTCCGTCTTCTCAGGTACGAAGTTTACCAATGAAATCATCCGAATTGTTCTGCAGGATGAAACATACACTGGAAAACAAATAAAATGATAATGAAAGGGGACTGTAGGACCCTTTGATAGGAATCGCATGACCATGCAACGTACTGACGCTGCGCCAACTTCCGGTGCCGATGGTCACGTGCCCTTTTCAACCGTAGTTACCGATGTCGTGGTGTTAAAATAGCAACGTGCATGGATCGTCGTCTGCGGGGGCCGTTTGTTACGAGTGTACGGTGTACTGTGTGTCCAAACACACCTGTACCCTGTCCACCATTAAAGTCTGATGTTAGTTCCGCCACAGTTCCCCGCCTTTCCCGTTTTACCGGTCTTCCCAGTCTACGACGTCCGAAATATGTAGTGAGTTGTGACTGCCCAACCCCACGACTTCAGTAAGTGGTTTCACCTACGTTTCGCCACGTGTTCAAGACACTGACCACAGCGCTTCTCGAACACCCGTCAAATTGTGCGGATTCGGAGATGATCGTGCCGACCCTCCGGGACATCGCAATCTGCCCTCGATTGAACTCAGATAGTTCGCGCGCCTTCTACACACTGACAGCGCGCCCACTGGTACTACATGTACAAATGGCTCTGAGCACTATGTGACTTAACTTCTTAGGTCATCAGTCCCCTAGAACTTAGATCTAATTAAACCTAACTGACCTAAGGACATCACACACATCCATGCCCGAGGAAGGATTCGAACCTGCGACCGTAGCGGTCGCTCGGTTCCAGACTGTAGCGCCCAGAACCGCACGGCCACTCCGGCCGGCTACTACTACATGTACAGCTCGTGTGTCTGACTGGCAGTCCTTCCTCGCCATGTGACGCTGCTCTCACCTGAACGGTTTTATAACGATAGTCATAATGTTCTCTCTGATCAGTGTGTATCACTAAAGACATTACGTAATAGGTTGGAACAATTTTACAGAATTCTGTCTGAAATTTCATCAACATCATAATTACGTGTAAAATTTTGAACGAGCTCAGTTTTAATTTATTCTCTAGCTTCTTCAAATGAACCTTTTAATCGTATTGTTGCTGTTACATTTAGAAACTGATTGTTAAAAGTACTAAAAGCTTGTGAATTATCAGTTACAACATTATCATTTAGTTCACCTGTTATTATTATTTGTGTACTCACTGACTGCAGTTGTAGCTTCTTGCTACACATTCGACTGACGTCTGTCGTCGAAGTTGCGTTGGATGAATGCATGGTGAAGATGGAAGTGCTGCTGCCAGCAAAGCAGCGGCCTTGTGTATTGTGACATAAGCTTGCTCTCTGTCACATACTTGTTTGCGTATCGTTGCCTTATTTTACAGAATCTGGCAATCTTATTCACCATTATAACGGACTGTTGCACTGCAGTGTGCTATCCCAGCGTCGTTGCAGGGCCCAATTGTAATGTTACCCAGCTGGCTCAACGGAAATCCTGCGGCTGGCTGCTGGGGCCTGCCTGAGACGGATGTTGCAACATTAGTGAGAAACGTTACAGTATTTCGGTAATCCATGTTTCAATAGCACTCAGGAGTCATGCTGTATCCTCCAACTACCACCATGTACTGACAATGAAGCTAAAATGCTAGAATTGTTGTCTAATGCACAAGAATACCAACTGACGTCCATCCTGGCCTTCCTACCATCCACAGATGGAAATGGTAGGAGACAAATGGTACGGGTGTATACTATGTGCACTTGAGCTCACACCATGCGGTGGCGTTCGGAGATAAAGGTGTAGTTGTGGGAGATGGCAATTCTAATGGCGCAGCAACGATGGTGGGCGTCTCGAACTTTAGCCGTACTTCCATTACTACAATTTCTCGAGTATTTCAGGATCCATTTTTGTTTTTGGAATATCCTGTTCAACGAGTACAAGCTTACCTTTCAGATGATTACAGGAGATAGAAGACGCCAAGATAAACAAATGTAACGGAACAAAACGCAGCAGCGCTTAGAGCCGAGGGCAGTGTCCCAGCACACAGCCATTGTCCAGCGGTCTGTACTTCCACGTATTGTGCGCTTCAGCAGAAGTCATCACACCCGTGTGGTCACACTTGCACATGTCAATAGGGGAGCGCATCAGTCTTCCAGAAATTTCCCGGGTTCGCATACCCAAAGACACTACAGTCATTTCCTCTGTTTCAGAACTATTCTGCAGTGACACAAAACAGTTGCATTTCCACACCGTCATGGTGCGGTAGCTGCATTAAAACCCAGCACATAATTTAAAAATTGCACGGTTATGTTAAATCCTGTGTATGTTGTCGAGCGCTATTCCGACGTCGCCACTGCCTCTGCCGTCACCAAGCCTCAAACCTGTTCTCTCTGCCTCACCACTGAGGCACCTGGGCAACACAATAGCCAGCCTTCCTCAGAGACTCTCATATAACGGACGTCCAAAGAGTTGTGTACCCCATACCCCGTTATAGCTGCTGTCACAAACGATGCTCAAGATGGGGACGGATGACAATCATAAAGACATCAGACATTTTCATTTCAAGGGTTCCGTGCCTCAGCCTGCAGGAACGGAAACCCTTTGGGATGGCATTCTTGTCCGTCTGTCTGCACAACCGTTAACAATCGTTTTTGTCAGGAATGTGTAGACGTATGTTCAAATTTATGTCCCATACTAAGGTCCATGGTCCCTTGACGACGTGAAACTTGCATCTTAAAACACTGCACTAAATATATATCACAAGCTTTGATGCTCGAAAACTTACTCATTAGAACCTAAAGTGTGCTTCAAGTTGACCTAGAATCACAAAACTGCGCAAGAAGCAAGGTTTCGCAGTATAAGTAAAGGAAACATTCCGAACATTTCTAATTTGAAGTTATGCCACACTACAAAAAAAGATAATGCTTTTGTGATTTTTTTATACGTGTCTGTTCTTCTGCTAACACCCTTTTTCTTGGGAACAGTTTCGCGTATAAATTTCTATTTTATGTCACACAAAAGATGAAAAGATTCGGTCATTAGTCTCACATACTTCTACAGTTGAAAACTCACTCATCAAAACCTATAGGGTACATCCGGTCGACGTGGTATCATGAAATTCGAAACGAAGCATGGTTTCACACTACAAGTAAAATAAAAGTATGAAACTTGTGAAATTGTAATTATGTTGTTGTTGTTGTTGTGGTCTTCAGTCCTGAGACTGGTTTGATGCAGCTCTCCATGCTACTCTATCCTGTGCAAGCTTCTTCATCTCCCAGTACCTACTGCAACCTACGTCCTTCTGAATCTGCTTAGTGTATTCATCTCTTGGTCTCCCTCTACGATTTTTACCCTCCACGCTGCCCTCCAATGCTAAATTTGTGATCCCTTGATGCCTCAAAATATGTCCTACCAACCGATCCCTTCTTCAAGTCAAGTTGTGCCACAAACTTCTCTTCTCCCCAATCCTATTCAATACCTCCTCATTAGTTACGTGATCTACCCACCTTATCTTCAGCATTCTTCTGTAGCACCACATTTCGAAAGCTTCTATTCGATTCTTGTCCAAACTGGTTATCGTCCATGTTTCACTTCCATACATGGCTACACTCCATACAAATACTTTCAGAAACGACTTCCTGACACTTAAATCTATACTCGATGTTAACACATTTCTCTTCTTCAGAAACGCTTTCCTTGCCATTGCCAGTCTACATTTTATATCCTCTCTACTTCGACCATCATCAGTTATTTTACTCCCTAAATAGCAAAACTCCTTTACTACTTTAAGTGTCTCATTTCCTAATCTAATCCCCTCAGCATCACCCGATTTAATTTGACTACATTCCATTATCCTCGTTTTGCTTTTGTTGATGTTCATCTTATATCCTCCATTAAAGACACTGTCCATTCCGTTCAACTGCTCTTCCAAGTCCTTTGCTGTCTCTGACAGAATTACAATGTCATCGGCGAACCTCAGAGTTTTTACTTCTTCTCCATGAATTTTAATACCTACTCCGAATTTTTCTTTAGTTTCCTTTACTGCTTGCTCAATATACAGATTGAATAACATCGGGGAGGGGCTACAACCCTGTCTCACTCCTTTCCCAACCACTGCTTCCCTTTCATGCCCCTCGAATCTTATAACTGCCATCTGGATTCTGTACAAATTGTAAATAGCCTTTCGCTCCCTGTATTTTACCCCTGACACCTTCAGAATTTGAAAGAGAGTATTCCAGTTAACGTTGTCAAAAGCTTTCTCTACAAATGCTAGAAACGTAGGTTTGAGTTTTCTTAATCTTTCTTCTAATAGGTTTGACTTTTCTTAATCTTTCTTCTAAGATAAGTCGTAAGGTTAGTATTGCCTCACGTGTTCCAACATTTCTACGGAATCCAAACTGATCTTCCCCGAGGTCCGCTTCTACCAGTTTTTCCATTCGTCTGTAAAGAATTCGCGTTAGTATTTTGCAGCTGTGGCTTATTAAACTGATTGTTCGGTAATTTTCACATCTGTCAACACCTGCTTTCTTTGGGATTGGAATTATTATATTATTCTTGAAGTCTGTGGGTATTTCGCCTGTCTCATACATCTTGCTCACCAGATGGTAGAGTTTTGTCATGACTGGCTCTCCCAAGGCCATCAGTTGTTCTAATGGAATGTTGTCTACTCCCGGGGCCTTGTTTCGACTCAGGTCTTTCAGTGCTCTGTCAAACTCTTCACGAAGTATCTAATCTCCCATTTCATATTCATCTACATCCTCTTCCATTTCAAGAATATTGTCCTCAAGTACATCGCCCTTGTATAAACCCTCTATATACTCATTCCACCTTTCTGCCTTCCCTTCTTTGCTTAGAACTGGGTTGCCATCTGAGCTCTTGGTATCCATACAAGTGGTTCTCTTCTCTCCAAAGGTCTCTTTAATTTTCCTGTAGGCAGTATCTATCTTACCCCTAGTGAGACAAGCCTCTACATCCTTACATTTGTCCTCTAGCCATCCCTGCTTAGCCATTTTGCACTTCCTGTCGATCTCATTTTTGAGACGTTTTTATTCCTTTTTGCCTGCTTCATTTACTGCATTTTTATATTTTCCCCTTTCATCAATTAAATTCAATATTTCTTCTGTTACCCAAGGATTTCTATTAGCCCTCGTCTTTTTACCTACTTGATCCTCTGCTGCCTTCACTACTTCATCCCTCAAAGCTACCCATTCTTCTTCTACTGTATTTCTTTCCCCCATTCCTGTCAATTATTCCCTTATGCTCTCCCTGAAACTCTCTACAACCTCTGGTTCTTTCAGTTTATCCAGATCCCATCTCCTTAAATTCCCACCTTTTTGCAGTTTCTTCAGTTTCAATCTGCAGTTCATAACCAATAGATTGTGGTCAGAATCCACATCTGCCCCTGGAAATGTCTTACAATTTAAAACCTGGTTCCTAAATCTCTGTCTTACCATTATATAATCTATCTGATACCTTTTAGTATCTCCAGGATTCTTCCAGGTGTACAACCTTCTTTTATGATTCTTGAACCAAGTGTCAGCTATGATTAAGTTATGCTCTGTGCAAAATTCTACAAGGTGGCTTCCTCTTTCATTTCTTCCCCCCAATCCATATTCACCTACTATGTTTCCTTCTCTCCCTTTTCCTACTGACGAATTCCAGTCACTCATTACTATTAAATTTTCGTCTCCCTTCACTACCTGAATAATTTCTTTTATCTCGTCATACATTTCATCAATTTCTTCATCATCTGCAGAGCTAGTTGGCATATAAACTTGTACTACTGTAGTAGGCATGGGCTTTGTGTCTATCTTGGCCACAATAATGCGTTCACTATGCTGTTTGTAGTAGCTAACCCGCACTCCTATTTTTTTATTCATTATTAACCCTACTCCTGCATTACCCCTATTTGATTTTGTATTTATAACCCTGTAATCACCTGACCAGAAGTCTTGTTCCTCCTGCCACCGAACTTCACTAATTCCCACTATATCTAACTTTAACCTATCCATTTCCCTTTTTAAATTTTCTAACCTACATGCCCGATTAAGGGATCTGACATTCCACGCTCCGATCCGTAGAATGCCAGTTTTCTTTCTCCTGATAACGACGTCCTCTTGAGTAGTCCCCGCCCGGAGAAAATATTCTTAGCCATTTGATCATACATTCGCCAAAACCATAAAGCCACTGGCTTCAGCCTATCTAGTACGACGTAGGATGCAGTGATACGAAGTTTTCCAGTATCTCTGAGAACATTGCAGTCTAAGTGATGTGTCATAATGTATCAAATGATTTGACTCCAAAAAGATTTTTGTTCACTGTAAACTATAAAGTGTTTTGTTTGTTTTCACTTGTTACATGTACGTTATGGAGATCAGGCGAGCGCTGTCGGCTATAATTTGCATGCCACAAGTATATCACAATACTAAAGTCAGGTTTCCGACGGAATAAGGGGACTGAAGCCATGCCATATCTCCTACAGTAATTGTGATGTGGTAATGAAATAAATGACCGAATACCCGGTGTCGTGTATGTCTTTAGAAAAGGTTTCAGACTGTCCTTGGCCACTCTCGAATGAACTTCAGTGAATATGTTAACACTTTATTACCGTATCATGTCTTTCTATACTGAAGATGGGAAACATTAAAGTGTTTCTTGAGAAATGATTAACATTCTTAGAATTATGTTAACTATCTTACATACCCAAGTAGAAGGTTATTTCAGTCATGGCTTTTATGTATTTATAAGCATCTGGTTAAATACATATGAAATGATTAGATAATTCTAAGAACTGCTAAAAGTGAGATATATACCTTAGGTTTTCTAAAACGTCGAACAGTTTGGTGTTTCTGGGATTGAAAGGAGCTATAAACCACATGTTCATGAAAACTAAACAGTCGGACTACCTGGGAAATCATTATATGAAAGTGTAACTGCAAGCGCATAAACCGACCATACATTTATTTCATCCAGTGCCTTATTTAACAGCATCACTGTTTGTCTGTGCAGCGGAAAATACCATATCTTTCTGAAAGTAACTACAGAAAAATTTTCACTTTTTATAACACTCTTCCGGAAATCAAGCAAGATTGTATATATTTATAAAAATTACCTATGTGCAGTACAATTGTAGCAAGTATCAGACGAATTTCTCGCTCTGACGAGACAGCACGAGGTCGGAACATCACAAATTATATTCTTTGTCAACGCCTAATCGGCACGGTACCGTTGTGTCTGAAGGACCATCGATTGTTGAATAGCTTGGAGACTTATTCGCCGGCCATTGTGATTGCATTTTCACGCAATTTGGGTGGATAGATCCTGAGAAATCAGTACCCAGAACAAACACCTCTGGCAGTAATAACGGCCTTGTTACGCCTGGGCTCTGAGTCAAACAGAGCTTGGATGGCGTGTACAGGTACAGCTGCCCATGCTGCTTCAGCACGATACCACAGTTCATCAAGAGTAGTGACTGGCGTATTATGACGAGCCAATTGCTCGGCCACTATTGGTCAGATGTTTTCAATAAGGTGAGAGATCTGGAGAATGTGCTGACCAGGGCAGCAGTCGAACATTTTCTGTATCCAGAAAGGCCTGTAAAGGACTTACGACATGCGGCCGTGCTCTATCCTGCTGAAATGTAGGTTTTCGCAGGGATCGAATGAAGGGTAGAGCCACGGGTCGTAACACATCTGAAATGTAACGTTCACTGTTCAAAGTGCCGTCAATGTGAACAAGAGTGGACCGACACGCGTAACCAATGGCACCCCATACCATCACGCTGGATAATACGCCAGTATCGCGATGACGAATACACGCGTCCAATGTCCGTTCACCGCGATGTCGCCAAACACGGATGCGACCATCATCATCTGCATCTGTGATGCAGCGTCAAGGGTAACCGCAGCCATGGTCTCCGAGCTCATAGTCCATGCTGCTGCAAATGTCGTCCAACTGTTCGTGCAGATGGTTGTTGTCTTGCAAACGTCCCCATCTGTTCACTCAAGGGTCGAGACGTGGGTGTACGATCCGTTACAGCCATGCCGATAAGATGCCTGTCATCTCGTCTGCTAGTGATACGATCCGTTGGGATCCAGCACAGAGTCCCGTATTACCCTCCTGAACCCACCGAGTCCACATTATGCTAACAGTCATTGGATCTCGACCAATGCGAGCAGCAATGTCGCGGTACGATAAACCGCAATCGCGATAGGCTACAAACCGACCTCTATCAAAGTCGGAAACGTGATGGTACGCATTTCTCCTACTTACACGATGCATCACAACAACGTTTCACCAGGTAACTCCGGTCAACTGCTGTTTGTGTATGAGAAATCTGTTGGAAACTTTCCTCATGTCAGGACGTTGTAGGTGTCGCCACCGGCGTCAACCTTGTCTGAATGCTCTGAAAAGCTAATTATTTGCACATCATAGCACCTTCTTCCTGTCGGTTAAATTTCGCGTCTGTAGCACATCTTCGTGGTGTAGCAATTTTAATGGCCAGTAGTGTATATCAGTTTCTGTTAAGTGATCCTTTCTGGTTGTCCCCAGACATGCAGCTCACCTGGATGAACAGCTGTTAATGTGCAGCAGAATTCCAGGTGTAGAAATATTAAACCATAATTTAGTGTAGGACCTCTGAGACCGCGTCTGTGGCTGACGACGAATGACAACAGACAGTAACAAAAGTTCCATACATCGGTATCTATTTCAAACCCGTAAACATGTCGAGTGTTGTACATAAAAACTAAGATTGGCGGACAGCATTGTTTTCCTATTATCATTTAAAAAAAACTGCTGCAGAATCGCATCGAATGCTTGTCGAAGCTTTCGGCGAACACACTCTAGGGAAAATACAGTGTGTCGAATGGCTCAAAAAATTCTAAAGTGGTGATTTCGACGTGAGAAACCACGAGCGTGGGAAACAGCCGAAAAAGTTCAAAGGCAACGAATTGCAGGGCCTTATCGGATGAAGATGATACTCAAACTAAACAGGAACTCGTGGAGCAATTGAATGTGGTGCTGAGAGCCGTTTCTCTTCGGTTGAAAGCTATGGGAATGGTGCAGAAAGTGGGAAAACGGGTTCCGCAAGAACTTAATATAAAGACAGCAAGCAAATCGAAAGACCACTTGCGAAATGCTGCTCGCCGGATAGAAAAGAAGATCGTTTATCCATCGAATAGTGACAGGTGATGAAAACTGGATAAATCCTGAGAATCCTAAGCGTCGTAAATAATGGGAGAATCCAGGCAAACCATCCACATCCACCCATCCACTGCAAGACCAAATCGCTATGGAAAGCTGTGTATTAGGTGGGATCAGAAAGGTGTCATTTGTTAAGAGCTGCTAAAACCTGGTGAATCCGTTAACAGTGATCGCTGCCAACAGCAAATGATCGATTTAATCGAGCAGTACGTGAAAAACCACCAGAACATGGAAAGCAACAGAAAGTCTTATTGCTGCATGATAACGCCCCGTCACACACAGCAAAACTGGGCAGGGAAAAGATCGAGGTGTTCAGTTGGGAAATACTAGGGCTCGCGGCTCTTTCTCCAGACTTGGCTCCATCAAATTATCATCTGTTTGCATCTCTGGGACACGCTCTCGCTGAACAACGCTTCAATTCGTATGAAAATGGACTAAAATGACTCGCTGAAAGGTTCGCTTTAAAACAAGAACTGTTTTTCTGCCGTGGCATTCATAGCATGCCGGAGAGGTGGGAGAAATGTATAAATAGCAATGGACCGAAGTGGGAATGAAATATTGTTTATCAGTTTGAAACAACGGACGTGTAATTATTGCAACCAAAATCCTCCTGGTGATAATACCACACGAACTGTCAATATCAGGCTTCCTGATACGAATCATCTTGGCAAAGCCAAATAAAACAATGAGCTCAAAAACGCCAAAAAATTACACAGAAATGCTTTTATATCGCTCTAAAAACAAAATGACAGCCGGCCGCGGTGGTCTAGCGGTTCTGGTGCTGCAGTCGGGAACTGCGGGTCTGCTACGGTCGCAGGTTCGAATCCTGCCTCGGGCATGGGTGTGTGTGATGTCCTTAGGTTAGTTAGGTTTAAGTAGTTCTAAGTTCTAGGGGACTTACGACCTAAGATGTTGAGTCCCATAGTGCTCAGAGCCATTTGAACCATTTTTTGAACAAAATGACAAACTGGAGGAAGGTCACTCTCAGCTACTGGAAAGGAACAGGATTCATTGCAAAGTCTCGTCCTTATATTTGAAATAAAAGAAAAAGATTATTGAAAAACCTTCAGTCACAGCATTTATCGAAGGGCACCCTTCCAATGTGCAGAGAGGAATAGAATGTTCTAAAGTTGTGAAATATTAGAACGAAATACGTCAATTAAAATTTGTTATAATACATAAATTACTAGTGTGCTTAAATCAAATTAGAAATAATAATAATAGAGACTCATTCTGTATCTTGTGCCAGAATTGAATAATACAACAGGCACATTGGGACACTACACCTCTCCCTTTCATGGCCAAAACTTTGAGTTCCATAATATTAAGAGCTACAGACATATGATAATAGCACATATTAACTACACAGCGTATTACAGATCAAGAAGGTGTTTGATGAATGTAAGACTTTATGATAAGATTACAAACTAATCTTCCAATACAACAAATTGTCAGTTGCAGGTGTTCTAGAACTGAATATACACCCTAAATTGAGATTCTTTTATATGAGTCAATATTTCTGCATGTTTGTACCCCACTCCACCATGAATTATTGTAAAAATTCATTCACGGGACTGATTAGAGTCAGATTCATGAACTTCAATTCAGTCCGGTTTAACAGAGAGTCACCGTCGCAAAGAAAAGCCGGTAACGTCTTCATCGCATCATGCTGCTTCTATTAACAGAAAAGACATGCATAAAAAGTTGAGTTCATATTGTGCAACGTCTTATTGTTTTGCCTCCTCCAACAAGAATGTTTTTCGATCCGTAACTGAAATACATACTTACATAATTGTTGTGAGAGTTGTAGATATATTTTGAAGGAAACACAGGAAAGCAGCAGTTGTGAATACAATAAACTAAATTGTAGGTGTTGATCTCAAACATTGTTTTAAAAATGGCAACTTTTCCTGAATATATGCTATTCGCCTCCTTTCCAGGTAAATAACGGTATGAATTCTTCGAATTCCTTGGTGCTGATGTGTCTAAAGAAGAAGATCGACGTGAAGAAGTGTGTAACAATGCTGGGTTTCGTGGTGCTCTTAAATCGCCACATATTTAGTTAAAATAAATCCTGAAGCATGTTGACTGGTTTTCGCAGTTCAATGGCCGGGGTAATTGTTCTCGCGCAGTGGAATACAGCTCGAAGGCCCCCCGAAACCTGCGTTGTGTTTCTATTTGCTGACAGCGTGCGGACACTATGATTTCAGCCATCGTTGAAAGTGCCACTCCATCATAACAAGCGACGCAGTGGCCCAACAATGGCGGCCCTCTCACCGTTGGCGGTACACTGATTACGCACTATAAACGGTGAATGGCGGACAGCATTTGCTGCAGCTTAGGTCTGCGCCATGTGTCAACATCAGCTTCCGTACCTAACAGCAACGCCACGCTGTTACGGGCACTGCATAAACTTCGACAATACACTTCACGGTCTGAACACGCTGCAGGCTGTGACTGAAGTACGTATCGTGCATATATAGCTGAGTAGGTGCTTGGAAACGCTATGTAACGGAAGAATAACAGTGTCATGTACACAGACGTCGCTACATGTAATAGCCGAATTTAATAGATTTCGATATAGTGTTAAATGAAATGTGACATGAATCTCAGGAACATTCTAAGCGAGAAGAAGTAATGGTGACAACTAGCTAAACTTACGATCAACACGGTGGAATATGTAAAGTATGTACAAGACTTAGAAGCTTTTTTAGTATAGATAAGTACCTCCACAAAAGCCATTAAAACCACGTTTTGGTAGACGATGATTTCTTTCTCTTGTATAGGGAAATTTTCAAGCTTCACATACTGAAAGATGACGTTGTGAAATTGAAGGTCTTGTCTTTATCGTTAACTAGAATGTAACGGTGGGACGAAGAAAACCTTAAAAATCAAAATTGTAAGTCTGCCGGTAGATGCTATGTTCGCATTTATGTTAGAACTAGATAAAAAAAGGCGAGGACATACACCTGTGTCAAAAAATATACGTCTGGAAATTTTCACTATCTAATCAGGCTCTGGGTGAAACTGCAGAGGATTTGAACTGAAAATAAGAAGCGAAAGATCTGGAACGCAAAAATACAGCTTAATAACATCCAGACATATATAAAACGAAATGGTATTCACCTAGAAATCATTAATTACCAAATATTACTGAAGAAGTCTTCGTTTCATCGGTAAATGTTTCCGAAAATATGTTTTTAAAGGTATACATAAGATGATGAGCTTTGGGCTTCTGAAAGAGGTAATGCATCTCGTTCTTATTTGCGCCTTCAGATGGCTGAATTTATGTATCTTAGACATTGTTAGGCTCTACGAAAGAGTCTGTCATGAAATCTTCTCAGGGTGCCAACGCTAACCGATACAAGGTATGGCAAAAAAATAAAAGCTTTGGGGAAATATCTGTGGCACATTGCGAATTTCCTCAACAATTTACGGTTGTATAATAGCTACGGAGTTCATTGCGCTACTTCGTGGAGCAAATAACACGGAAGTAAATATGAACAGCCGAATATGATAATATCATTATCCCTAAAAATTCACTGCTGATACCTGGTGTAAATGCACTCTAATCTGCTCTTATTTTCGAATGATCCTTAACACCTCCAACTGCGACTGCTATGTAACTTACGAGGGGTGTCATTTCGTCTTCTTCTTTTGTTTCAGGCCAGGTAAGAACCACATATGAACAATCAAGCTAGCTTCGTGCCTTTTCCCTCTTTCATCACCTGTTCGCACTTCTTCTTTCCTCTCTTCCGCTGTCTTATGAACCTTCTCATCTTCAACTGTTGTTTCCCTATTTTTTGTCTTTTTTTGCTTATTTATGTCAGTTCTGTCTAGCTCTTCACACACTTACTTAAGCCAGCAGAGTTTGTATTTCATGTTTTCAAAACGTCAGTCTGCTTCGAATTATTCTTTGGATGTATAGTAAATGAATTTATTAGGACTGCGAAAAGTAAATCTATGGAATTAAATTATGAGACAAGAGAAATTAACAGGAGTAGCTGACTGAAACATTGGATGTGATATCTTAAAGAAAATATATGAAGCAAAAGAGGGGAGCATGCTTCTTCAGAGTTTGTTTCGTGAAATTAGTAACGATTTACAATGACGAATAACAATTTGTTGCTGAAATACCATTGATTCAGCTCGGCTAGTTGAATAGTGTATTCCTTGTTGGCTGGTGGAAGAATGTGAAAACTTTGCCGAGTAAACTGCAGCAGAGTAGAAAAAGCTGCCACGAACTTGCTTCGAAATGTTGAAAGGACGACCGCTCGCAGCTGTATTTGACAGGTAAGGCTTTCAAGAGGTGCTAAATACATTCGCCAGATATTGAAAATCTTTGCAGAACTGTGGGTGAAAAGGTTGAAATTTGTTCATACTCTGTTTAGTTATATTTTCGTTCGTCATATCTCAGGAGAAACAACAGGCAGTAAACTACCGTTATTCGAGTTCATAATCACACCTGAAGTTCGAGGAAACCAAATTTCAAAAGAAAGTCGTGGAATCTGTTGTCCTCAATGGAAATGCACATCAGATCTATTGAATTCTTATATTAATGTGACGTATCATTCAGACTTAAGTTCGTTCACTGTAAGACGCTTCCTCATCGCATTTTCGAGTGTACAGAATTGTACATGGAATTATTTGCTTACCAAAGTTGTGGTACTGCCTCCGTGTTCCAGCAGTCTATTGCCACTTTATAACTGCACGTCTGTTTGAGGAAACTTAGGCTACAAGGCGCTGATTGATAAGCAAGCCAACACAGGATGGAGGGAATTCGAATCAGCTGAAAACGCTGCCTACACTATAGACGTATGTGATAGTTTCTATTAAGCTTTGCTTTCAGAACACTGACTCTCACTGCTGAAAAATGGCTGGTGCATACTGAATGTATAAGGGTTTACTTAAACTGCCTTTTCTGTGGATCATCTGCATATTTTAGTACACATATTGGATAAGTATAGTTTTTTTTCAAACAGTTGTCAAACAGTTTTAAATACTATGAAAAATACTGTAATAACCGCATCTACTAGTATGAGTGATGATTTTAACGATCACAGCGCGCTCATATGTTTGATAATGTGTTTCACGTTACTAGATATATACATTGATGAGCCGAAACATTATATCCACCGGCTTAATAACTTGTTTGTCCGGCTTTGGAACGAAATACATCACTGATTCTGCACATCAGCGATCCGGCTCTTTACTGGTGATGGCGCCCTATACCGACCCACATGTGTTACATAGCAATTACATCAGGCGAATTTGTTTTCCGATACTTCGACATGAGCTCACTATAATCCTCTTCAAACCATTGTAGCACGGTCCCGTAATATTGCGGGCGTGGAGAAGCGTAAATTTCACTTCTTCCAATATTTCGGCTGTATATCATTCAGCCATCATCAGACTGAGCCGAGCTTCCCTTCTTCTTTTTTACTCTTTGTTGTGATTCCATTACCCTGCCCGATATGGGCCAGAGAGGACTGGCAGCGTCACACTCGGTCACTCTTCAACCGAGCGATAGAGTTAATAAAAAGAGGAAAACGATACATATAAAAGAGGAAAAACGAGGCTTTGAGAACACACTAAAGGGAGACATTGGGGGTTAAAATATACATGTACGCAGAGGCCGTCATGTGGGACATTCAAGAAAGGTACAGATTGTTGTTGTTGTTGTTGTGGTCTTCAGTCCTGAGACTGGTTTGATGCACCTCTCCATGCAACTCTATCCTGTGCAAGCCTCTTCATCTCCCAGTACCTACTGCAGCCCACATCCTTCTGAATCTGCTTAGTGTATTCATCTCTTGGTCTCCCTCTACGATTTTTACCCTCCACGCTGCCCTCCAATACTAAATTGGTGATCCCTCGATGTCTCAGAATATGTCCTACCAAACGATCCCTTCTTCTAGTCAAATTGTGCCACAAGCTCCTCTTCTCCCCAATTCTATTCAATACCTCCTCATTAGATATGTGAAGTACCCATATAATCTTCAGCATTCTTCTGTAGCACCACATATCGAAAGCTTCTATTCTCTTCTTGTCTAAACTATTTATTGTCCACGTTTCACTTCCATACAATTACTTTCAGAAATGACTTCCTGACACTTAAATCTATACTCGATGTTAACAAACTATTCTTCTTCAGAAACGCTTTCCTTGCCATTGCCAGTCTACATTTTATATCCTCTTTACTTCGACCATCATAAATTATTTTGCTCCCCAAATAGCAAAATTCCTTTACTAGTTTAAGTGTGTCATTTCCTAATCTAATTCCCTCCGCATCACCCGACTTAATTCGACTACATTCCATTATCCTTGTTTTGCTTTTGTTGATGTTCATCTTATATCCTCCTTTCAAGACACTGTCCATTCTGCTCATCTGCTCTTCCAAGTCCTTTGCTGTCCCTGACAGAATTACAATGTCATCGGCGAACCTCAAAGTTTTTATTTCTGCTCCATGGATTTTAATACCTACTCCGAATTTTTCTTTTGTTTCCGTCACTGCCTGCTCAATATGCAGATTGAATAACATCGGGGAGGGGCTAAAACCCTGTCTCACTCCCTTCCCAACCTCTGCTTCCCTTTCGTGCGCCTAGACTCTTATAAGTGCGAACTGGTTTCTGTACAAATTGTAAATAGCCTTTCGCTCCCTGTATTTTACCCATGCCACCTTCAGAATTTGAAAGAGAGTATTCCAGTCAACATTGTCAAAAGCTTACTCTAAGTCTTCAGATGCTACTAACGTAGGTTTGCCTTTCCTTAATCTTTCTTCTAAGATAAGTCGTAGGGTCAGGATTGCCTCACGTGTTCCAACATTTCTACGGAATCCAAACTGATCATCCCCGAGGTCGGCTTCTATCAATTTTTCTATTCGTCTGTAAATAATTCGCGTTAGTATTTTGAAGCTGTGACTTATTAAACTGATAGTTCCGTAATTTTCAAATCTGTCAACACCTGCTTTCTTTGGGATTGGAATTATTATATTCTTCTTGAAGTCTGAGGGAATTTCACCTGTCTTAAACAGCTTGCTCACCAGATGGTAGAGTTTTGTCAGGACTGGCTCTCACAAGGCTGTCAGTAGTTCTAATGGAATGTTGTCTACTCTGGGGGCCATGTTTCGACTCAGGTCTTTCAGTGCTCTGACAAACTCTTCACGCAGTATCATATCTCCAATTTCATCGTTATCTACATCCTCTTCCATTTCCATAATATTGTCCTCAAGTACATCGCCCTTGTATAGACCCTCTATATACTCCTTTCATCTTTCTGCTTTCCCTTCTTTGCTTAGAACTGGGTTTCCATCAAAGCTCTTGATATTCATGCAAGTGGTTCTCCTTTCTCCAAAGGTCTCTTTAATTTTCCTGTAGGCAGGATCTATCTTACGCCTAGTTAGATAAGCCTCTACATCCTTACATTTGTCCTCTAGCCATCCCTGCTTAGCCATTTTGCACTTCCTGTCGATATTATTGAGACGTTTGTACTCCTTTATGCCTGCTTCATTTACTGCATTTTTATATTTTCTCCTTTCATCAATTAAATTCAATATTTCTTCTGTTACCTAATGGTTTCTACTAGCCCTCGTCATTTTACCTATTTGATCCTTTGCTGCCTTCACTATTTCATCCCTCTAAGTTACCCATTCTTCTTCTACTGTATTTCTTTCCCCCAGTCCTGTCAATTGTTCCCTTATCCTCTCCCTGAAACTCTGTACAACCTCCGGTTAAGTCAGTTTATCCAGGTCCCATCTCCGTAACTTGCCACCTTTTTGCAATTTCTTCAGTTTTAATCTACAGTTCATAACCAATAGATTGTGGTCAGAATCCACATCTGCCCCTGGAAATGTCTTACAATTTAAAACCTGGTTCCTAAATCTCTGTCTTACCATTATATAATCTATCTGATACCTTTTAGTATCTCCAGGGTTCTTCCATGTATACAACCTTCTTTCATGATTCTTGAACCAAGTGTTAGCTATGATTAAGTTTCGCTCTGCGCAAAATTCTACCAGGGGGCTACCTCTTTCATTTCGTAGCCCCAATCCATATTCACCACCTATGTTTCTTGCTCTCCCTTTTCCTACGCTTGAATTCCAGTCACCCATGAATATTAAATTTTCGTATGCCTTCACTATCTGAATAATTTCTTTTATGTCATCATACATTTCATCAATTTCTTCGTCATCTGCAGAGCTAGTTGGCATATAAACTCGTACTCCTGTAGTGGGCGTGGGCTTCGTGTCTATCTTGGTCACAATAATGCGTTCAGTATGTTGTTTGTAGTAGCTTACCAGAAATCCAATTTTTTAATTTATTATTAAACCTACTCCTGCATTACCCCTATTTGATTTTGTATTTATAACCCTGTATTCACCGAACCAAAAGTCTTGTTCCTCCTGCCACCGAACTTCACTAATTCCCACTATATCTAACTTTAACCTATACATTTCCCTTTTTAAATTTTTTAACCTACCTGCCCGATTAAGGGATCTGACATTCCACGCTCCGATCCGTAGAACGCCAGGTTTCTTTCTCCTGATAACAACGTCCTCCTGAGTAGTCCCCGCCCGGAGATCCGAATGGGGGACTATTTTACCTCCGGAATATTTTACCCAAGAGGACGCCATCATCATTTAATCATACAGTAAAGCTGCAAGCCCCCGGGATAAATTACAGCTGCAGTTTCCCCTTGCTTCCAGCTGTTCGCAGTACCAGAACAGCAAGGCTGTTTTGGTTAGTGTTACAAGGCCAAATCAGTCAATCATCCAGACTGTTGCCCCTGCAGCTACTGAAAAGGCTGCTGCCCCTCTTCAGGAACCACATGTTTCTCTGGCCTCTCAACAGATACCCCTCCGTTGTGGTTGCACCTACGGTACGGCTATCTATATTGTTGAGGCACGCAAGCCTCCCCACCAACGCCTAGGTCTGTGGTTCATGGGGGGGTATAGGGTTAAAAAACATAGTAGGTAATGTGCGAGCCACATAAAAACCCTAAAGTCACTCGCCCAAGTTGAAAGTTGTCCACAGAACTAAAAAAGAATGACGAGACTTTAAAAACCACTGTACAAGTCAGAGTACTTATGGTGAAGAGTGAAACCTGCTGGGAGGGGAGAGGAAGGGCAGTGGGCAAAGGGGGCTGGAGGGATCGGTTTGAAAAGAAATGTAGGGTCAGGTGTCGCACCAAGGGGCTTGACCCGAGCGCATTGGGGGATGGAGAGGGAAGGTGGGTCAGTAGAGAGCACAGAGACACAGAATGGGTGTGCTGGAAAGGGGGGAGGTGGAGTAGGGAGGAGAAGTAGGAGAAAGCCGGTCAGAGGAAGGGAACAGGAGGGGATATGGAGCCCTAAAAAGCGGGGGAGGGGAAAGGTGAGGTTACAGTTGAGAGGAGCAGTAGTCATTAGGGTGAAAGTCATCATATGGGAGGGGTAGGTGCTGTAAGTTGCATTGGTAAAGGAGGTGGAAGGTGCAGAGATAGAGAGAGGGCAGAAGATGATGGTAATGGCTCGGCAAGAAGTTGGCGATAGAGAGGGTAGGAGACACCACCAAGGGGTGTGGGGATCGAGTCTGTAGGCAATGTACAGGGTGCACATGTGTTCGAGTAAAGGAAGAAAATCTCGGAAGGGGATGAGGTCGTAGAGGATCTGCATGGGGGATAGGACGTGGATAGGAAAGTGAGGCAGAGTACATGGTATTCCAGAATTTGGAGGGCCTCGTGGAAGTGGGAGGGCAGGAAATCCAGGCGACGCTAGTGTAACAATGGATGCTGCCAATCAAAATTTGTGAAGGATGTGTGGCCTGGCAGGAATTTCAGGAGCCTGAGTTTATTGTGTGCTTTCTGTTGGATCATAAGGAGTTGGGGTATCCAGGTGAAGTGACGGTCGAGGGTGAGGACAGGACGATTATAAATGGTGAAGTAGAAATCGTGGAGCTGAAAGGAGCGATTCCCTGGGTCTTGGAAGGGTTGTTGCGAAGGAGCCACTGGTTGCTACGGTTGGTGAACTGGTGGAGGTGAGTTTGAAGAATATGCTGGGACTGTTGAAGCGCCGAATAAAGAGCAAGGAAGGCGGTATCATGAGCGAACTGGAGGAGGTGAATAGGTGGGCAGAATATGGAAAAATAGATGAGAGGCGAAAGAACAGAGCCTTGGGCATGACAGCAGTGAGATAGAAAGTACGGGGCTGATATTGTGAGTAGTGACATAGGAGGGACGACGGGAGGAGAATTGAAGGAACGAGACAGGCGAAATTGAAGGGAAGAGCATAGGTTTGGAGTTTAAAGAGAAAACCAGGATGTGAGGCATGGTCGTGTGTGTTCTGGAGATCGAGGGAAACAAAGATATCAGAGTGAGGGGAGTTAGGTTGGAGGGAAAGAATAATGATAAGGTTAAGGAGCTAATAAGTCACAGCTGCAAAATACTGACGCGAATTCTATACAGACTAATGGGAGAACTAGTATAAGCCGACCTTGGGGTATATCAATTCGGATTGTGTAGAAATGTTGGAACACGTGAGGTAGCCCTGTCCCTTTGACTTATCTTAGAAGATAGATTAAAGAAAGGTAAACTTACGTTTCTAGCATTTGTAGGCACAGAGTAAGCTAATGACAATGTAGACTGGAATACTGTCTTTCAAATTTGAAGGTGCCAGGGGTCAAATACAGGGTGCGAAAGTCAATTTACAATTTGTACAGAAACCTGATGGCAGTTATAACAGCCGAGGAGCATGAATGGGAAGCAGTGGTTGGGAAGGGAATGAGACAGGGTTGTAGACTATCTCCGATGTTATTCAATCTGTATATTGAGCAAGCAGTAAAGGAAACAAAAGAAAAATTTGGAATAGGAATTGAAATCCATGGAGAGGAAGTATAAAGAAAAGGATCTGGAAGAGCAGATGAATGGAATGGACAGTGTCTTGAAAGGCGGATAAACAAACTGCAAAACGATTTAGAAAAAATATCTGAATGGTGAAAAAAGTGACAGTAGAAACTAAATAACGAAAAGTGTGAGATCATCCACAAGAGTGCTAAAAGGAACTAGTTAAACTTCGGTTACACGATCAATCAGTCTAATCTAAAAGCCGTAAATTCATCTAAGTACCTAGGTATTACAACTGCGAACAACTTAAATTGGAAGGAACTCATAGAAAATGTTATGTGGAAGGCTAACCAAAGACTGCATTTTACTGGCAGGACACTTAGAAAATGTAACAGACCTACTAAGGAGACTGCCTACACTACGCTTGCCCGTCCTCTTTTAGAATACTGACACACTGTGTGGTATCCTTACCAGATAGGACTGACGGAGCTCGTCGGAAAAGTCAATGGAACAGACCACGATCTATCCTACCTTACAGAGCAGACAAACCTCCAAACCCCATGTTCTGTGAAAAGTCGTGGACGTCCAACCATTTGGTGGCTAATGTTAGTTTCACTGTCGTTTTACCGCTTTCCGTAGCTTCACAGGACAGTACCATGTGACGCTTCAGTCTGGAACCGCGTGACCGCTACGGTCGCAGGTTCGAATCCTGCCTCGGGCATGGATGTGTGTGATGTCCTTATGTTAGTTAGGTTTAATTAGTTCTAAGTTCTAGGCGACTGATGACCTCAGAAGTTAAGTCGCATAGTGCTCAGAACCATTTGAACCATAGTGCCATGTGAATATTCGATCAGCTTCACCGTTTTCGAGATACTCGTTCACAGGCTCTGCTCTTTGTCAGTGTCGCTTATCTCAATGGATTTCCCCATCCACATCTCGTACCTTCGCTAGGGTGAACACCCGTCCTGGTCTGCTCCGCTTACAAACCTTACTTACCGCGTCACGTGGCCGCAACGGCACTAGGCGGCATTCAATATCGCGGTGGGCAGTAATCATGATGTTGTGGCCTATCAGTATAACTGTTGGTTATACCGTTAGATATATTTAGTACCCACAATATGACGATGATGATCAGGAAAAGCATGTAGACACATAAACAAATACGTCGTCACATGCTATGTCAAAACAGTGTCACTGTAAAGTTCTAAGCCTATAAAAGTTTTCTGTCTTGACGTAATGAACATGATAGTAAGTAAAATTCAAGTCATAACAAGAAAATTGGGAAGCTTGAGAAATGTTTAAGAGTCAGTCAAATGAAAGCTAGACAGATGGAGGAAAGTAAGTAAACTGTTTATTATTTTAAAAGTAATCTCCGTAACTCTCAACGCATTTATCCCACCGTGAGGCTAGACGGTTCTATACCTTCACGCTACCACATGCTGAAAAGTTTCGCTTGGTAGGTCTTACATTCCCTCTATACAGTCCCCATCTCTCCCCGTGCGATTTCCATGTCTATGGAACCCTGCAGACAGGCAATCGGGGACATCGCTTTGCTGAGGACAAGGAGAGGCAGGCCTGGGCATGGTCATGGTTCTGTAGGCAACAGCAAACTTTTTCTATGAAGTCGTTGATGTCATGCCTCGCAATATTATAAATGTATTATAAATTAGGGTGATTAGTTTTGAAGTAATAAATAGCTTACTCACATTTTTTTCAATGTGTCTCATTTTCATTTGACTGCTCCGTATAGCAAAAAAACAAAGAGTCTGTCAGCACGTTTCAGATACAGCTCACTGGAACTACTTAGCATTGAATGCCACTTTGCTCAAAGTGATGTGGAACTTATTTCTTGTTAGTCAAATTCCATCAAGCTTCGATTGGGTAGAAGAAATCGGAAATAATTGATATGAATGGTCATGATCGCACACTTACCTTACAAGCAAGACAAAACTACCACAAACCTCTGTCAGAAGCGAGGGATTGGTTCAGTTTTTCTCGGCAACAAAAATATGAAGTCTTAGTACACTCCTGGAAATGGAAAAAAGAACACATTGACACCGGTGTGTCAGACCCACCATACTTGCTCCGGACACTGCAAGAGGGCTGTACAAGCAATGATCACACGCACGGTACAGCGGACACACCAGGAACCGCGGTGTTGGTCGTCGAATGGCGCTAGCTGCGCAGCATTTGTGCACCGCCGCCGTCAGTGTCAGCCAGTTTTCCGTGGCATACGGAGCTCCATCGCAGTCTTTAACACTGGTAGCATGCCGCGACAGCGTGGACGTGAACCGTATGTGCAGTTGACGGACTTTGAGCGAGGGCGTATAGTGGGCATGCGGGAGGCCGGGTGGACGTACCGCCGAATTGCTCAACACGTGGGGCGTGAGCTCTCCACAGTACATCGATTTGTCGCCAGAGGTCGGCCGAAGGTGCACGTGCCCGTCGACCTGGGACCGGACCACAGCGACGCACGGACGCACGCCAAGACCGTAGGATCCTACGCAGTGCCGTAGGGGACCGCACCGCCATTTCCTAGAAAATTAGGGACACTGTTGCTCCTGGGGTATCGGCGAGGACCATTCGCTACCGTCTCCATGAAGCTGGGCTACGGTCCCGCACACCGTTAGGCCGTCTTCCGCTCACGCCCCAACATCGTGCAGCCCGCCTCCAGTGGTGTCGCGACAGGCGTGAATGGAGGGACGAATGGAGACGTGTCGTCTTCAGCGTTGAGAGTCGCTTCTGCCTTGGTGCCAATGATGGTCGTATGCGTGTTTGGCGCCGTGCAGGTGAGCGCCACAATCAGGACTGCATACGACCGAGGCACACAGGGCCAACACCCGGCATCATGGTGTGGGGAGCGATCTCCTACACTGGCCGTACACCACTGGTGATCGTCGAGGGGACACTGAATAGTGCACGGTACATCCAAACCGTCATCGAACCCATCGTTCTACCATTCCTAGACCGGCAAAGGAACTTGCTGTTCCAACAGGACAATGCACGTCCGCATGTATCCCGTGCCACCCAACGTGCTCTAGAAGGTGTAAGTCAACTACCCTGGCCAGCAAGATCTCCGGATCTGTCCCCCATTGAGCATGTTTGGGACTGGATGAAGCGTCGTCTCACGCGGTCTGCACGTCCAGCACGAACGCTGGTCCAACTGAGGCGCCAGGTGGAAATGGCATGGCAAGCCGTTCCACAGGACTACATCCAGCATCTCTACGATCGTCTCCATGGGAGAATAGCAGCCTGCATTGCTGCGAAAGGTGGATATACACTGTACTAGTGCCGACATTGTGCATGCTCTGTTGCCTGTGTCTATGTGCCTGTGGTTCTGTCAGTGTGATCATGTGATGTATCTGACCCCAGAAATGTGTCAATAAAGTTTCCCCTTCCTGGGACAATGAATTCACGGTGTTCTTATTTCAATTTCCAGGAGTGTATATTTTCGGGTATTTGTACTGTGTTCAGCGGTGTTCAGTCAATGAATCAATACCTGTGGCAGTGCATCTCCTTTTTTGTGTCCTTAATTACCCAAATAGTTCGACCTGCTTGTTCTGTTCAGACAAATACCATACAAGCTTATCAAAGTGGCAGACAAATCCCGAATTGGGATTAATTACGGTTTGCTTGCATGTGTGGCTGGTCATACATTAACGATTGACAGTCGTCCTAAATTAATTCGAAATAAATTCGTTGCATGCGAAAACCTTTGGAATCATTTTTATTAGGTTTAGATGTACTACCTCTTACTGTCATATACGCTACAGGCCATTAAAATTGCTACGCCAAGAAGAAATGTAGATGATAAACGGGTATTAATTGCGCAAATATATTATACTAGAAATGACATGTGACTACATTTTCACCCAATTTGGGAGCATAGGTCCTGAGAAATCTGTACCCGGAACAACCACATCTGGCCGTAATAACGGCCTTGATACGTCTTGGCATTGAGTCAAACAGAGCTTGTATGGCGTGTACAGCTCCAGCTTCCCATGCAGCCTCAACACGATACCACAGTTCATCAAGAGTAGTGAATGGTGGTATTATGACGAGCCAGATGTTCGGCCACTATTGACCAGACGTTTGCTATTGGTGAGAGATCCGAATAATGTGCTGTCCAGGGCAGCAGTCGAACATTTTCTGTATCCAGAAAGGCCCGAACAGGACCCGCAACATGCGGTCATGCATTATCCTGCTGAAATGTAGGGTCTCGCAGGCATAGAATGAAGGTTAGATCCACGGGTCGTAACACATCTGAAATGTAACATCCACTGTTCAAAGTGCCGTCAATGCGAACAAGAGGTGACCAAGACGTGTAACCAATGGCATCCCGTACCATAACGCCGGATGATACGCCAGTATGGCGATGACGAATACTCGCTTCCAATGTGCGTTCACCGCGATGTCGCCAAACACTGATGCGACCATCATGATGCTGTAAACAGAACCTGGATTCATCCAAAAAAATGAGGTTTGCCGTTGGTGCACCCAGGTTAGTCGTTGAAGACACCATCGCAGGCGCTCCCGTCTGTGATGCAGCGTCAAGGCTAACCGCAGCAATGGTCTCCGAGCTGATAGTCCATGCTGCTGCAAATGTCGTCTAACTGTTCGTGCAGATGATTGTCGTCTTACAAACGTCCCCATCTGTTGACTCTCGTATCGAGACGTGGCTGCACGATCCGTTACAGCCATGCGGATAAGATGCCTGTCACCTCGACTGCTAGTGATACGAGGCCGTTGAGATCCAGAACGGCGTTCCGCATTACCCTCCTGAATCCACCGGTTCCATATTCTGCTAACAGTCATTGGATCTCGACTTACGCGAGCAGCAATGTCGCCATACGATAAACCGCAATCGCGATAGGCTACAATCCGACCTTTATGAAAGTCGGAAACGTGGTGGTACTCATTTCTCCTCCTTACACAAGGCATCACAACAACGTTTCACCAGGCAACGCCGGTCAACCGCTGTTTGTGTATGAGAAATCGGGTGGAAACTTTCCTCATGTCAGCCCGTTTTAGGTGTCGCCACCGGCGCCAACCTTGTGTGAATGCTCTGAAAAGCTAATCATTTGCATATCACAGCATATTCTTCCTGTTGGTTAAATTTCGCTTCTCTAGCATGTCATCTTCGTGGTGTAGCAATTTTAATGGCCAGTAGTCTAAAAATTTGTGCCAGGCTTTGACTCAACCCAGATTTCCCGCTTAGCGCGAACAGTCCCCTTAACAACTTCAGCTATCTACGCATGCCTGCTTGACCAATACAATTTTCCACACGTCACTCTTTCTGTATCGCCATATCACAGTATCCTATGTTCATAATTTAATGCTCGCAGCTTTACTCCATATTCCAGGACCAGTGAGAACGAGACGCCGAGAAAATGTGACCTATGATGTTATCTTCTAGTGCCCACTTCGATATGTACTATCAGGCTGCATGTGTGGATGAACAGACATTAACGACGATTGGCAGCAGTCAGGAATAATTAGACATAAATTCGATGAATAGGAATATCTCAACTGGATGAGGTATAGACGTACTTCATATTAGTAATGTACGTAAGTATAACATGCCGAGGTGGGCACAAGACGGTAATATCACAGGTCTCCATTCATCGTACTTTCTTTCTGTCTGGTGCGTGAATACCAAGTAAAATTGCTAGCATTCAGCGATGAATGTAGGGGATTATAATATGTAGATGTAGATAGTGTGACAAGTGGAAGTTTGAGTAGGACTAGGAGGCGTGAACGGATAGTGTAAGGCATCGAAGTTGAGAGACTGTAGGAAGATACAAGACGGACGAAATTTCCATTTGGAGTGATGAATGGCAGATAATTTTAAATGTGAAGAAATGTGAGTTTAGCGTATTAGTAGGAAGAGCAAACGTTTATAGTTCGGCTACAGTTTTACTAGTATCCAGCTTGACACAGTTATGTCATTCAGATATCTGGGCATAACGTTGCAGAGCGATATGAAATGGAACGCACATGAGAGAACTGTGGTTGGGCAGGCGAGTGGTCGACCTTGGTTTATTGGGAGAATTTTATGAAAGATTGGTTCATCTGTAGAAGAGACAGGTGAGACGTATTTTTGAGTACTGCTCGAGTGTTTGGGATCCATAGCAGGTCGGATTGAAGGAAAATATGGAAGCAATTCAGAGGCGGGCTACTGCATTTGTTACCGGTAATTTCGAACAATAAACTTCAGGTTCTCAAATGGGAATCCCTGGAGGGGAAGCATATACATAGTTGTTTTTGCGTCACTCTATTTGAGAGTGGAACAGGGAGGGAAATGATTAGGAGTGGTACAGGGTATGCTCCACCATATACCGTATGGTAGCTTGCAGATATGCAGATATAGATATAGCAGAAGTGATTCAGTTGACTCAAAGCCCTGACACGAGTTGGACGTGCTCAGCGCTTTGAGCAGAACTCAGCGGGCGTGTTTTTGTTTACACGTTAGTGCTCTGTGGTAGGTCACTGTCTGACCTGCAGTCTTACCTCTGTGAGACTATAAAGATCACCTTTCAATCGGAAGATGCCTGACCTCTAGCGCACGAAGTGGAACAGACCATATATGACGAAATTCATCTCGCACCTCAAATTATAGCAGTAGTTCACTTCCTCTTCATGAGCAGTGTCGTGTATGTCAGGCTGTGAATGGAAGATATCTGTGCTAATGTTGGCGACGTTTCCCGGAATGACTGAAACTGTTGTTTTGGTTGATCACCCACAGTTCTGCCCGCACACCTAGCGTGTTTTCGAACGTCCTGTGAGGAATCGCAAGACGTGCTCGTATTTGCATTTCGTGATTTTCGACCTCACAGCAATGTCATCAGCCACGTCACATAAAAATGGTAGACCTACGAGACCTGATGTGCGTCAGATAAAACTTGAACTGACGAAGCACGTTCCTTATCATATGACGATTGGCGGCATGCAGCCTATCGTAATATATGAGAGTCAGCCACGAACTTGTGCAGGCTGTGGCCAGGATGGCCATATCCAGTCAGATGGCCTCCGCAGAAGAAAGAAGTTGTCGCACCATACGGGACACCTACCGGGTGTCAGATGCAGTGGCCAGATCCCTTCTTATATGTCACCATTTCCAGACACTGACAGGTTGGTGAATCTTCAGATTCTCTCTCCATCACCTCCAGCGGAAAGGATGACTTCGCACGTCTGTCAGAACCCGAGAAGAAAAGCTGCAGATGCGATGGACGTCGACTCAGGTGTCGTACTAATCTCTGCTCTCTTGCCGGTTGGGGCAGCGTAGGAAGACGGCCGATCCCACTCTGATATGAAACAACACGTTCGAAAGCAGCAGTCGCAAAGGAAGCTCAAGAAATGGAGTCCTACGCCACCTGACGACTGTCTCCACAGGATGGCCGCACCGGATGGCGAATCGATGTCAGGAGGTTAGATCTCGGGAGATCTCCAGTGGAGCGTTCCTTCTTCCCCACCCACCTCAATGGGTTGTGGTCTGCAGCGTGTCGCCTTCCTTTCCGCCGCCTGCACCCTCTGTTTAGGGTCCATCATTGGAGTTCGCCTACATACGGCAGCATCATGATGATTCTATCAATGCAATGGTGCTGTTCCTGCATCTTAGGCAGATGACTTAGGGGAGGAACTGTATCGACCTGTTGATGCCGTGGATGAGCGCATCCCGCTGATTGTGCCCCCCACTACATCATCATAGTGGCAGTCGAAGTTTCTACCTGGTGCAGTTTCTACCAGCTGGATGCCACTGGTAGACCTCATGTCCTGACGGCAGGAGAGCCAGAACAGTCGTATCATCTCGTTACAATGAATATCAATGCTACCAGTGTCTCACATAAACTGGCGATGCTACACACTGTCGCAGATTATCGTTGTGACTTCGTATTCATGTCTCTGATGGGGTGGCACGTTCATATCTGTGTTCTCTTGGTGGTTGGCCTGTGCAAAACCTGCCCTCTGCCGTGCCACGATGGTATATAGAAGAGATTTGGTAGCTTCAAGGAGGCAGTCCTTGATGTTGAGGAACTGCTCTATAATGCCATTTACGTCCAATGCACAACAGACCGTCACGCCAAGCTCAAACCACAGACCTCATGCACTACTACATTGAAGGAATGGTGGTGCTACCCAATGTACCACATATTAGCAGAAAGGCGATGGAAAACCATCGCTGCTGATGAAGGCAGGTAACATACCACCCTATGTGACATGGACGCACCTTTCACGCGCATTATGCTAGTTGTACATTAACCACATTCATGCTCCCTCATCATCTCAGTAAAGAAGTCTTTCAACAAACATTCGGCACGATACCAGAGCAAGTGGCATTGGCGTTGGAGCCAATGCTATCCACGTGAGAGCTGCTAACAAGTCACCTGTTCCTAACGACATTCATCGAATTTATTTCTAATTATTCCTGACTGCTGCCAATCGTCGTTAATGTCTGTTCATCCACACATGCAGCCTAATAGTACATATCGAAGTGGGCACTAGAAGATAAAATCCTAGGGGATGTGCCTTCCGATATCTCTTAGCGACCACGTGGACTGTTAGGAAAAATGATATCCCACACGCTGAGGATCCTTGAGCCTTTCTAAAGGACCTCATTGTCAATATTCACAAACACCACAGGAGCCCACACTATCTCTCATATACGCTGTTAAGTAGCAACATAAAGCAAATACCTTATAGCAAAATGACTTAAGAAGATAGCCTCTCATGTCATATGATATGATCAGGCATTGGTCGCAGAAAAAAATGGTTCAAATGGCTCTGAGCACTATGGGACTTAACATCTATAGTCATCAGTCCCCTAGAACTTAGAACTACTTAAACCTAACTAACCTAAGGACAGCACACAACACCCAGCCATCACGAGGCAGAGAAAATCCCTGACCCCGCCGGGAATCGAACGCGGGAACCCAGGCGTGTGAAGCGAGAACGTTACCGCACGACCACGAGATGCGGGCATTGGTCGCAGAACATACAACTTTCAGACTGTATTCTGTTGCTACAGGGACCTTATTGCCCTTGTTCGACCTCCTCATTTGCCTGCGGCTTTGGCAATTTTAGACATCAGCCAGGCATTTGATTGAGTCTATAACTGCTTACGAACGATTGCTTCTCTCCTTCGTTGGATGGGATACCCAGAAACAGTTGTCGAGGTGGTCATATGTTTGCTGGATAGCGCTACGTGCAGGGTGCTGTATAATGGTAGGCTCACACAACCAAGATCTTCAATGCAACAGCGGTGCCCTCGACGGCGCTGCTGTATGCCTTCACCCGAGAACAATTGTTATGTGGACTAGAACAACGGTCGCTGCACCAGATATGCTAACGATTTGCTCTTCTGCCTTCGAAGTCCAACAGCACACGGACGGTACTCCATCTGTGTACGTAAATGAGCTATGTATTTCGGTACAGACGTTCCTGAGGGGAGTTGATCTGCTCAACATGGCTGATACCTTAGACTGTCTCTCATGGCTCACCTGCACTACTCTGTGGCACTCAACAGTTACAAAAATGGATCAGGTTTGGACTCGTGAAACATCGCCTCTGCTCCCTAGACCTCCGCAAAGTATGCGCTTTGTCAGCAGCTACATAGCGTCCCGTATATCTAAAGTGGAGCAAACTCTTCCGTTCCTGCACACATTGACTCGCTGCATATTAGCTGTAGTAGGTAGCTTCATTAACCAGTCAGTGGTCTTCAGAGTCCGCTTTCAGTCTCTCAAGCTTCCCAGGCCCGAGAGGGTGTGGGTCTTTACCATGTTTCAGATAGAGCTCGAGTCCTTTTTGACAGTTCACAGTCGACGATGTGCCAGCCTTGCCCATCGTGCCTTCACATCTTTCTGCTTGATGCGTAAGCTCAGATCTCGTTGGCTCTTCTAATGACATTGTTGGACATTCCAGTGCCCTCCTATATCAACGGACTCCCTTTCTTTCTGCATCCAAGCTATCTTTTTCCGTTTCTGCCGCCTGTGTACTTGTTGTCAACAGAAGTATTCTAAAATGAAATAAATCTGGCCCAAGACCTCAATGTGACAGAAGTGCCTGCATTACAGGTGGCGCAATATATGGCGGGCGGTGAGCACCACTTTTCTTGAGACTGTTGCACACTCTGCGTGGTATGTCGTTATTAATGTGAAGTAACCGGATCTCTGTCGTCTCACCGACTCCCCACTTTGCATCAGGTGCGGGGTGCCGGAAACGAATGATCATCAATACGTTTGTGGCTGTGCAGTAGACGTTTGGTCCAGCGACTTCTGGCATTTCTCATACGGGCTACTGATGATCGAATAACAATGCAGTTTATGATGGTCAAGGAGACGTGTTCTCCCCGCAGACGACGATGCTCTCTGTGAATTGTTTCCATGGACTTGCAGTTCGATATTGTTTTGCCACAGACGAGTATTCCCTAGCTAGCACGATCGCCCATAATTCGAAATACAGGCAATAATTTTCCAACTCCCTCTGGAGTGCTTTCTGTAACCCGTCATGCAGCTGGGATGTCCCTGTAATGGGCAGTTGATCTGATGCACTATCGTTGATTTTTAGATGCTTCGACCCCCCACGGTATTCCCCTTTATTTCCAGAAGGTGCGCATGAATTTCTCCATGACTACAGGTGGCTTTCATGGACTTCACTTCACAGGTCAGAAGCAAAAAAATCTCTGTTACATACATTGGTTACTCTCTCCTCCTTTCCTTTCCTCCATTCTTTGCTTAGGTAGAATTGTTGTTACTAATGTGAGAAAATCCACCATGCTCACTAAAATTCCTCCCCTTCGTAATTTTCAACACTTTAACTGAGTAAACAGAACGAAATGCGACGAATGACTAACGCACTGTCTGGCTTTGTACGCCTGTGCACACGATTTGCTGTTCCTCCATACAGCAAAACGACATGATACGTCAAAGCACTTCATGATGATTCGCTGCCTACCGACGATTTTAATCCTATTTCGGCTCGTAGACATCCTCAGTCTCCATCATTCACTGATTGCAGCAACATCCGTCTATCACTGATTAAATACGTCATCGACGGTGTGCTCAGCTCTCAGCTGTACCGTGTCAAGCGGCACACTTCATTTCCACAACTCCAGTGGGTCATTTTGTATGTAATGTCGTTCAGTGGTAGTGAGAGGGCGGACGGTGGATAATGTAATGGCCAGAGCGTTGCCATGGCAGACCTTGTGACAAGAATGATCGGCAAAGTAGGCAGTCGCTGCAAGGAAAAGAACGAGCCGTGTCCGGGCGGAGCCTCTGAGGTACTGTCAGCCAAAGTGAGTCGATCTGTGAGGGGCCTGACCATTGCGTGAACACGCACTCTGGTAGAGCGGTTGATGTAATTTCTCAGCCGGACGAACACTAATCCCAGTGCGGGTGGAGATAGAGACTCCTGCTTCTCGAAGGGACTACCGGAATGCATCAGGAAGCTGACGGTTTCACGCTGATGGTTTTATGTTTCATAAAGTGCATTGGGTATTGAGTGTGACTGCTAGTCACAAATTCTACGTAGGATTTCTCGTTTATGTGACAAGTTATGGTTATATATTAGAGATGGGGCCCCTCCACGCCTCCACCAACGTGGTGACCAGACCAAAAGTTCTACTGTCACCTCCGTCAACATGTTAGTTATCTAATAGGTGCATCACAGGTTGCTGGGCTGTGATGTTATCCGTGCGTCTGGGTAAGACTACGCATTAAAACGGTCCATCAGGTGATAGATAGTGGACGAAACGCGAATGAGAGTAGCAACTTGAAGAGCAGAGGAAAAAAAAAAGTGCCAAGCCTCGCGTCGTGGGAAAAATCGTCTGCGACAGTGGGATGGGTAGTAAGATGAGTAGTGGCTTACTAGCTGCGATAGTTCATGCAAGGTTGTGTTTGTTAGTATGAGTATCATGCATCATTACCGTGGCAAGCGATGGCGTATCTCAGTTTGCTTCAGCCGTTGCATTCCTGGAACAATCAAGTAGTTATATAGTAGTGGGAGATCGGCCATGGATCATCTCACTGTGTGTTTGGGGGGGGGGGGGGGAAGGTGGAGCTTGTCTGCATGCAGCATACGGTACGGCTTCGCTGCGTGGTGCCAGTTATTCGGCAGTGTGTTCCACCTGGATATCCAGTAATGGCGACTCATTAACAGGGGTCACATGTACCGTTGTGTATTTCGCCATAGATGATAGGTCCTTACGAGTATGTCTTTTGGTCTTTTAAGTTACCATCTATGGTTGTGGTCGTAGTTCCCCAGATTCAGAATAAACGGGTTCTGCGAATGTCTCGAGTTTCCGTATAGTCTTGTAGTGAGTTTGTGGATTACCTCCGTGAGAGTCTCAAGTCGGTATTTTCGGTGAAGTTCCGCGAAGCGTGTGTATCGTGGAGCAATGCTTATGATTTTGAGTACTTTGTTTTGTATGAACTGCAGACGGCGCAGGCGTGTGTGCGCAGTGTACCCCCAGACAGGAGCTGCGGACGTCATCAGGGGTCGAGTAAGTGTCATGTATATGGTCCTCGACACCCTTCTGTCCAGTGTGCTTCGCCTGTTGAGCATAGGGTAGAGCAGTTTGAGCCTCGCGCTTGCTCGGTTGGCCATGTGTTGTATGTGGTCCGCCCCGAGTAATTTCCGGTCCAGCCAGACACAGAGGTATTTGACTTTCTCACGGAAACGTATTGGGCGTGCATGTGGAGTTATTGGTCTGCAGTATCGGTGTTTCCGCATTTGCTTCGGTCGTCTAGTGAACAGAACGGCTTCGCACTTGTCGACGTTTACTCTAACACGCCATTTCTCCAACCAAGGCTCAGCCACTCTGAGTGCTGTCTATAAGCGTGACGTAATGTTTGATGGTTTCCAATCATGAGCGAGGATGGCTGTGTCATCCGCGTAGATTGCCATCGTAGTGTTGTGTGTGGGTGGTTGTTTATCGATAGCATGCTGAACTGTGCTGTGATTGAGAGCAATTCTACTTCTTTTCTACGTGCTGTGAGCGTGGTCAATTGTACTAAAACTAAAATATTTAGAGTAAACCCAGTATGGCTACCACGAATTCAACTTGTTACTTATGTTATGTGAATAATAAATTCTTTTTTGGTACTGCATACTAATTTATTAAAATATAAGGACTAATAGTTTGGTAGAGAGCTGTGTGTATCTTGTGCTGGCTATCTAATAATCAGTAGTTATAGACCAATATATAGTTGTGTATTGCGATCCTAGCTAGATGTAAAGGTTGGTTTGTCAACTTATTTTGTATTACCGAAGTTCTCTGAGGAATGATGATTGGTTATGGGGCCCAGGCATTGTGAAATGTTATTCTTATTGTCTGGTTTTGTATATTAAGGCAAATGTTGGATTTTATTCATTTATTTTCTTAATGATTGTGTGGAATTCTACATCAATACCTTTGTAGAATATCATGTATTGGGGAAAGTGTATCTCTTTTCTGTTGAGCTTAAGGAAAATTATCGTTAGATAGGCCCCATGCTTGCACAAACCCCAGCTCGAACCCTAAGTCACTTAAATCCTGCTCCACTCGGCTTACAGACTGACTATAGGAGGTTTGCCTTTCCATTGAACTCAAGCATTGCTGTTTCGAGTAGCACTACAAAGGAGCGAATTCCGTGCTAAACTAGTTTTTGCTTCACAAAGAATCAGACAGAACATTTCTTCCAGTTACTGGCACTGTTAATTTATTTCGAGACAGAGCCTGAGTCTCAGTCTTTCAGTGACACTGCCTGATATAAGTATTAGTGTCAGTATAATCAAGCGTCTTTCCACATTTCTCCGGAATCCAATCTGGTCTTCCATGAGGTCGGTTTCTAGCAGTTTTCCCATTTCACTGTCAGTAATTCTTGGCAGTATTTTGTAACTACGACGTAGTAAACTAATAGTTTGATAATATTCATACCTGTCAGCGCCAGGGTTCTTTCGAATTGCAGTCGTTAGATTTTTCTTTATGTCTCAGCGTATTTCACTTATCTAGCACACTATGTGAAATAGTTTAGTAATTATCGGTCTCTCGACTGTCTCAATAATTCTGTAGTGATGTCGGGTGTCCCAAGTACCTATTTTCGACGTAATTCCTTCAGTGACCTGTCAGTTCCTTTTCTCAATAACCTATCTCCTACATCTGCTTCCCCGTCCTTTCATTAGTATTATCTTCCTCTCCTAAATATTTCCCGAAGGTATTTGAAAAATTTCGTGTTACCACCTGGAATTGCTGATGAAATGTTTTATTTACACAATCAGGTTTGGTCGACTGACCTTATGAACCTGATCATGAACTATCGATCAAAAGTGTTTGCATAAATAAAAAATTTTATCGGTAGCTCAACGTGGTAACATGACTTTTCTTTAAATCTTCATTTCCTTCGTATAGTTTTTCAATGGAGTCCTCCACTTCTTCCCTACAGGACTAGCAGCTTGTGTAACGTCATCAATGACATCTTCGTTATACGTTTGACAAAATTAGCTACAAAGTGTTTATTTCTTTTTCATCACTTAAGTTCACGGCACGCTTATTCTGGCATGTTTGCCATTACCAAGTTTTCCTTTCGATATCGTAAAATATCAGTAGCGAGCCAGGATGTGAATCGGACATTGAAGCTACGATTCTTCTTGAAAATGTCCTCCGCACGTCAGGACAAAACGTCGGGTATGAAGTGAAATCCCTTAAACCACGGCATAAGAGCCCGGAATATTTTATTAATTTTGTTCTATTGAATTACATTTATATATCATTTTATTCTACATCAATGTAATAATACTACGAGATTTTATGTTGTATTATGATTGTATATAGAAGGAATGACGTTCATAAACCAGCTTAGAACATGAATTCTTTTATGCCCTATGTTGTAAACATAAGTCACGTACTTCTGTAGAAATTTGTTTTTTTTCTCTTTTTCTTTTTTTGTTTTACTTGTGCACATAAAACGTCGTTGGAACGATTTGTCGTTTGCTGCGCACTTTTGGCTGCAGCCGAAGGTGCGCGAAGCGTTTCATCCGATTAAAGTTATTCTAATGGTTATGAAAATTGTTTTAAAAGTGAGATCTGAAACAAGTGGATAAAATCTAGCTGGCTTAGAGCATATTCAGCATGACAGATAGTAAAATCTTATTCTCCGTTAAATATTAGTAAATGAATGTAACAAATTTGGCGCTCTCGTTCGTGTGTCGGCAGGAAATCAGATTATTCTCCTACTAAAGTGTCACAGTTTCGCACGGCATTGGTACTCACTGTACCACCTGTTGCCTTCCTCTCACCGCATCTCTTACATCATACCTCTCAATAGCACCGTCATCGCATTAAGACTGTTTTGATTTCGTCCCCAACGTTAATTAATATCAGTCAATCTAATGTACAATATTGGAAAACTTTAACAAAGTAGACCGTTAACATACCTTTACTAATTTGAATTATCTCATTTTATTTAGTTGATAAATTACGAGAATATTATTGTTGAAATCAATGTTTCCTTAAATTAGAACGTTTAATCACCATTAAATTAATGTTACTTAAGTTTGAGATCTTAATTCGTAGTAGGAGAAACTAAAATTCAAATCACCCTGTGAACCAAACTATATTGCTAATTTTTTTCTGATAGAGTATTTCACTAGACCTCCGGTTATTGCGTTGCACAATAAACTGCTAATCGCCTATTTGCTATAAATCATTTTGTCAGCACAGTGCCATCTTGTTTACAGTATCGTCTATTTGTTCGTAAAATACTACATTTAACGTCCTGCACTCTTAACATTATCAGAAAAGTTTTTCGTCTTTTGTGCGTGCGAATTGGACGATTTTGCACACTTTTCTTTAACGTACGTTTTTAGTTGGGTCAAATGGCTCTGAGCACTATGGAACTTAACATCTGAGGTCATCAGTCCCCGAGAACTTAGAACTACTTAAACCTAACTAACCTAAGACATCACACACATCCATGCCCGAGGCAGGATTCGAAATGGCAACCGTACCAGTCGGGCGGTTCCGGACTGAAGCGCCTAGAGACGCTCGGTCACCGCGGCCGACACAAGTTCACACAGTATGTAAAATCAAATGGTTCAAATGGCTCAGAGCACTATGGGACTTAACATCTGAGGTCATCAGTCCCCTAGAACTTAGAACTAGTTAAACATAACTAACATAAGGACATCACACACATCCATGCCCGAGGCATGGCGGTTCCGGACTGAGCGGCCGGCTATGTAAAATCGTCACCGCTAACACTCGATATACTTTTCTGGTTTTGCTGTTTACTTAATAATGCACGATCTCCTGTTAACACAGTGGACACACTATAATTAATTTTTACTCCGCGTATCGCCGTCTTTCACGTCGAACTTTGGAAGGTTTCTCCACCCGCGAACCGACCACGGTACCACAACAACTCGCATGCTCTCTATCGATAGTCGTTCGCTATCTCTCTGACACAGTACTTCTCCTAGCCTCACCAAAGATTTAGAAAGGATATAAAACCAGAAAATTCATATTCGTTCAATATAAAATATAAAACAGTAGCAAAATGAATGAAGAAACAATGTGACGTATTATCAAATAAAGAATGGTTGAAATAAATGATACATACGTACTACGATAAGGTAATGCACAAAATTTAAAAAAATATTATCGACTTTTGGGGAACGCAATGTCTTTACAACAATCAAGTTCACTGTTCCACCTAACTTTCGCATGTGCTTAGAATTCGCATTGCACCCTGTCATCTCCTGTTAACACAGTTGACACACTATAATTAACTTTTACTCCGCGTATCGCCGTCTTTCACGTCGAACTTTGGAAGGTTTCTCCACCCGCGAACCGACCACGGTACCACAACAACTCGCATGCTCTCTATCGATAGTCGTTCGCTATCTCTCTGACACAGTACTTCACCTAGCCTCACCAAAGATTTAGAAAGGATATAAAACCAGAAAATTCATATTCGTTCAATATAAAATATAAAACAGTAGCAAAATGAATGAAGAAACAATGTGACGTATTATCAAATAAAGAATGATTGAAATAAATGATACATACGTACTACGATAAGGTAATGCACAAAATTTAAAAAAATATTATCGACTTTTGGGGAACGCAATGTCTTTACAACAATCAAGTTCACTGTTCCACCTAACTTTCGCATGTGCTTAGAATTCGCATTGCACCCTGTCATCGTAGCTTGCATGGCTCACATTACGCATCATACCTCCATCGATCTCACATAATTGGGCAAATTACACTTTGTCTTAAACAAAACCCTTTTTGAAACTTCAATCTGTGAGGCAGACGAAGAATCGAAACCTTTGCCTTTCCTGGGCAAGAGTTCTACCAACTGAGCTAACCGAGCTCAGTTGGTAGAGCACCCGGCAGCCAAAGGTCCCGAGATCTAGTCTCGGTCCGGCACACAGTAAAATTTACCAGTAACTTTCCTAATCAACGTACCCTCCGCTGCAGAGTTAAAATCTCATTCTGGAAACGTCCTCCAGGCTGCGACTAAGCTATGTATCTGCAACATCCTTTCTTTCCGGAGTGCTAGTTCGGCTAGTTGCGCAAGAGAATTTCTGTGTGAGGTATAGCAGTTAATAGACAAAACACTTACCCGCGAAAGGCAAAGGTCCAGAGTTTGAGTCTTCGTGTGCCACACAGTTTTAATCTGCCAGGAAGTTCCATATTAGCGCACACACCACTATAGAGTGACAACATCATTCTGCAAACTTCTTTTGGCCGATGTAACTGTCGATATTTAAATCTACTTGAAAGACCCGAAGCTTCTTTGGAAGGACAGTCCCTCGATTATATGAACATTCACCATAATAAACTCTTATGGAAATGCACCTCGCCTAATTAACTATTTTATGTAGTGTATCATTGTTTATACTCAATCCAGGCCTCACGCTGTTATGATCGCGAGGCTGCGTATTATGTTTTACTAGTTTCTGTTACCGCGTGTGAATTACTGCCTTAATTTTAATTTTAATAATCAACAGCCTCAGTTGCACCGTTTACCTAGAATTCACCTAGGTTCCAGTCGAGATAATCCAAACTTCTTAATAATAACAGTCACTACCGTTTGTCCAAAGTGGACATTGTCAAGCTAAAACTACAAGTCCATAAATTATCGCCAGACTGTAAAAACCTATCTGAAACTGCCTCGGCCCCACTTCGCGGCCGCGATGCGGCAGCTACGAGTGCTGTACTGGAACTCACGCAGTACAGCACTTGTTGCTCCGTACCGTAGGTCTCTAGAAGAGCGTAGCGTTCCAAAAAATTGGAAAAGGGCACAGGTCGTCCCCGTTTTCAAAAAGGGACGTCGACCAGACTTGCAGAACTATAGACCTATAGCTCTAACGTCGATCTGTTGTAGAATTTTTGAACACGTACTATGTTCGAGTATTATGACTTTTCTGGAGACTAGAAATCTACTCTGTTGGAATCAGCATGGGTTTCGAAAATAACGATCTTGTGAAAACCAGCTAGCGCTATTCGTCCACGAGACTCAGAGGGCCATAGACTCGGGTTCCCAGGTCGATGCAGTGTTTCCTGACTTCAGCAAGGCATTTTGTACACTTCCCCAGAGTCGTTTCATGAACAAAGTAAGAGCATATGGACTATCAGACCAATTGTGTGATTAGATTGAAGAGTTCCTAGATAACAGAACACAGCATGTCATTCTCAACGGAGAGAAGTCTTTCGAAGTAAGAGTGATTCCAGGTGTGCCGCAGGGGAGTGACGTAGGACCGTTTCTATTCACGATATACATAAATTACCTTGTGGATAACATCGGAAGTTCACTCAGGCTTTTTGCGGGTGATGCTGTGGTATATCGAGAGATTGTAGCAATGGAAAATGGTAATGTAATGCAAGAGGATCTGTAACGAATTGACGCATGGTGCAGGGAATGGCAATTGAATCTCAATGTAGACAGGTGTAATGTGCTGCGAATACAAAGAAGAAAGATCCCTTATCATTTAGCTACAATATAGCAGGTCGGCCACTGGAAGCAGTTATTTCCATAAATTATCTGGAAGTAGACATTACGAGTGATTTAAAGTGGAATGATCATATAAAGTTGATCGTCGGTAAAGCAGATGCCAGACTGAGATTCATTGGAAGAATCCTAAGGAAATGCAATCCGAAAACAAAGGAAGTAGGTTACAGTACGCTTGTTCGCCCACTGCTTGAATACTGCTCAGCAGTGTGGGATCCATACCAGGTAGGGTTGATAGAAGAGATAGAGAAGATCCAACGGAGAGCAGCGCGCTTCGTTACAGGATCATTTAGTAATCGCGAAAGCGTTACGGAGATGATAGATAAACTCCGGTGGAAGACTCTGCAGGAGAGACGCTCAGTAGCTCGGTACGGGCTTTTGTTGAAGTTTCGAGAACATACCTTCACCGAGGAGTCAAGCAGTATATTGCTCCCTCCTACGTATATCTCGCGAAGAGACCATGAGGATAAAATCAGACAGACCAGAGCCCACACAGAGGCATACCGACAATGTTTCTTTCCACGAACAATAGGATACTGGAATAGCAGGGAGAACGGATAGAGGTACCCAACGTACGCTCCGCCACACAACGTCAGGTGGATTCCGGAGTATGGATGTAGATGTAGATGTAGAATTACCTGGTAACCTGACACGCTGTAGTTGTATTTGTCGAACTAAAACATTAGTTGTCATAGAAAAAAATTCATATTGACATCAAATCGGAGCTATGAAGACTAGAATCGTCCTTATATCACGCAGTCATGAGACTAGAATAATACCTGCATTAGAAAGTAGCAGGTAATTAACCAGTTAATCGAGGGGTTCGAATTTTTTCACGGCCTCTAGGCTCATCGGGACACAACACAATCAGGACTTTGCCAACTGTGGTGTGCTGGGTTGATCGAAGTTGCGGAATTGCGGGATATAGGTTCGATTGTCACTCATGGCGTCCATTTTTAACATTCACGAAAAGATCTAATACACCTACGGTAACGCTAAGTCCAGAATGTTAGGTTCAAAAATGGTTAAAATGGCTCTGAGCACTATGGGACTTAATATCTATGGTCATCAGTCCGCTAGAACTTAGAACTACTTGAACCTAACTAACCTAAGGACGTCACACAACACCCAGTCATCACGAGGCAGAGAAAATCCCTGACTCCGCGGGGAATCGAACCCGAGAACCCGGGCGTGGGAAACGAGAACGCTACCGCACGACCACGAGCTGCGGACCAGAATGTTAGGTCGCACAGTGGTTCAGAATCCACATTAAACACAATATCCCTTCACTACCAAAAGCGCCAGAGCCTGTTTAAATGGCGCCTTAACAAAGGCGGCAACCGCCGAAGGCACAAACTCTGTCGCCAGTAAACTAGCATTAAAAGTTTATTTAATTTAATATAGGAATGGTTATTTCGTTCACAGTATTCTTATTTAATTTGAACTTGAGACGTTGCAATTTTAGGTCCTCGACTGGAATTCGAATTCAGAACTCTAGGAATGGAACGTATCTGGGTTGCAATCCTGGTCCAGGACAAACATATTCATAATTTCATTTTACGCCCTAGCATGTGCACACTGACCTACCACCGAAAAATAATTTGCATGTTCAGCGGCTGTTCACGAATAGTCAACAATAACCGTTATTTGTAGTGAAACACGCGAGTATCTCACTACTGGTGAGCAAGCAGTTGATACTTAACGTCTATTTATGGATGGGAAACAGCGACAGTAAGCGCCGGTTTCGATTCCCGGGAATGCAAAAGAAATTGTACCCTCAACTCACATTCATACAGCTCGCTGCTGGTAAAAAAAATCGATTTGTAACATCTGACTTTGCTTAGTTTACAATCCGATAACGAGCTGGGTAGAAAATCCAGTCACAACATTTTAAATCATAGCATTCCAATTTTCAGCACATGCATACTTGGTTACTTGTGAAGGAGAGTATATTAAACATCTTTCGTGGTTAGTTAACAGAGCTGATAATGGTTTTGATATAGTACCAATAATTTCATCATTTCGTTTCAAGTTCAGATGTGTTAACTAACACTGGTACAAACCTTCATATTCCACGTCTCTTTACGGCTAGTAAGCATTGATGATCGTTGCCTTGATCAAGTCTCGGGCAGGTGCGAAAGCGTATTTTCATTAGTAGTGGCTACGTCTGCTGCGTTTCTGTCCAGATCCAGAACAAAAAATTTCGTCATGTCATTTATAGTTCAAACATGTGATCAAATATTTCTTCGTGTTTAATTCGTACAGGGACGTTACTGATTATACTCCATTAGCATTGCGGTTTCTATAGAGCATTTACCGCTGTTTATCAAGTTTTCTTTAACTAGTTCCTGTAACGACCAATTTATGCCAAAACCAATCGTCACTTGGACATTTATAAGCTGCGGGAAAACCTTATACAGAGTCGGCCGGAGTGGCCGTGCGGTTCTAAGCGCTACGGTCTGGAACCGGGTGACCGCTACGGTCGCAGGTTCGAATCCTGCCCCGGGAATGGATGTGTGTCATGTTCTTAGGTTAGTTAGGTTTAATTAGCTCTAAGTTCTAGGCGACTGATGACCTCAGAAGTTAAGTCGCATAGTGCTCAGAGTCATTCGAACCAAACCTTATACAGAAGAAAAATACTTCGAACTGTTATAGACCTTTACTAGTCCAGACATTGTCTCAGAATATCTTGTTCATGCAGACATTTACTTTGTTTAAGGTTAGATACATAATTTATGTGCCATAGTTGTTTCAAATTGTAATGAGATGGTAACGTTTTTGAAAATCATTGTAATCTGTACATGGGGTATGGACTAACTCATCTCTAATTACGTGTTTATCTAGTTTTTGCAGTATCATGGTGTGATATTATATCGCAGTGATTGCTTTAAAGAACGGTGTTGTCTAGTGGTCTCTCGTGGTATCTACACTCCTGAAATGGAAAAAAGAACACATTGACACCGGTGTGTCAGACCCACCATACTTGCTCCGGACACTGCGAGAGGGCTGTACAAGCAATGATCACACGCACGGCACAGCGGACACACCAGGAACCGCGGTGTTGGTCGTCGAATGGCGCTAGCTGCGCAGCATTTGTGCACCGTCGCCGTCAGTGTCAGCCACTTTGCCGTGGCATACGGAGCTCCATCGCAGTCTTTAACACTGGTAGCATGCCGCGACAGCGTGGACGTGAACCGTATGTGCAGTTGACGGACTTTGAGCGAGGGCGTATAGTGGGCATGCGGGAGGCCGCGTGGACGTACCGCCGAATTGCTCAACACGTGGGGCGTGAGGTCTCCACAGTACATCGATGTTGTGGTCGGCGGAAGGTGCACGTGCCCGTCGACCTGGGACCGGACCGCAGCGACGCACGGATGCACGCCAAGACCGTAGGATCCTACGCAGTGCCGTAGGAGACCGCACCGCCACTTCCCAGCAAATTAGGGACACTGTTGCTCCTGGGGTATCGGCGAGGACCATTCGCAACCGTCTCCATGAAGCTGGGCTACGGTCCCGCACACCGTTAGGCCGTCTTCCGCTCACGCCCCAACATCGTGCAGCCCGCCTCCAGTGGTGTCGCGACAGGCGTGAATGGAGGGACGAATGGAGACGTGTCGTCTTCAGCGATGAGAGTCGCTTCTGCCTTGGTGCCAATGATGGTCGTATGCGTGTTTGGCGCCGTGCAGGTGAGCGCCACAATCAGGACTGCATACGACCGAGGCACACAGGGCCAACACCCGGCATCATGGTGTGGGGAGCTATCTCCTACACTGGCCGTCACCAATGGTGATCGTCGAGGGGACACTGAATAGTGCACGGTACATCCAAACCGTCATCGAACCCATTGTTCTACCATTCCTAGACCGGCAAGGGAACTTGCTGTTCCAACAGGACAATGCACGTCCGCATGTATCCCGTGCCACCCAACGTGCTCTAGAAGGTGTAAGTCAACTACCCTGGCCAGCAAGATCTCCGGATCTGTCCCCCATTGAGCATGTTTGGGACTGGATGAAGCGTCGTCTCACGCGGTCTGCACGTCCAGCACGAACGCTGGTCCAACTGAGGCGCCAGGTGGAAATGGCATGGCAAGCCGTTCCACAGGACTACATCCAGCATCTCTACGATCGTCTCCATGGGAGAATAGCAGCCTGCATTGCTGCGAAAGTTGGATATACACTGTACTAGTGCCGACATTGTGCATGCTCTGTTGCCTGTGTCTATGTGCCTGTGGTTCTGTCAGTGTGATCATGTGATGTATCTGACCCAAGGAATGTGTCAATAAAGTTTCCCCTTCCTGGGACAATGAATTCACGGTGTTCTTATTTCAATTTCCCGGAAGGTATTTTGTATAGTCGAACGGCTGTGCCGCAAAGCGATTAGAGGACCCGCCAGACAGCTACGATATGTCGGTTGCATGTAAATCAGGCGGATCACAATTTAGGTCGTTCGGATACTTTTGCGCATGATAGTACCTGCACAGCATATCATAATTCACTTCATGAACAAATACGTTGCTCACAGCCTGAAATAACCGTGTTCCATGATATGAATGTACAGCCAACTGGATGCGGTGAGCACAGCTCATACGTAAATACAAACGATCAAGTAGTAGGTTCATAGCGTTTTATACCCATGCAGCACTCAGAACCGTTCTTACAGCGCTTGCCCCTACGAGCATACGACGATCCATTTGCTGTCTTTTATCGCTTTCGGTTGTAAAAGGCGGATTCAGAGCTCTCTGCTTTCTTATTCTGTCACAGTTTCTGCTGCTGGATGGAATCACCTACCAGTAATCAATATAGAACGCAGTAAGCAAATACCGATTTAGAACGGGCGCTTTTAGCATGTGCTTTTTTTTCCTGCATGCAGGGATCACACTCGAAAACAAATATGGTCTGACCTGCTTCCGCGTGCCTTCAATCTTGTTCCGAAGTTTGTAGCAGTATCTAAATTTGTATGGACCTCAGATACGCTAGAAACTCGTAAAAAACTGTTAACAACGTTAGCAAAGATGATGTATCAGCTACATCCGATCCATTTCGGCTGATATTCGTTGTGTCCTCACGAAACGGAATTACTGTTCTTTTTTATAGCCACGGGGACTACACTACTCAGATTTCTTTTATGCAACGCACCACCGCTTTGGCTTCCTCTTGGCAAAGAACGCAGATATTCTTCAAAAAGTAGTTCACAAAAGCAGGTTTCATAGAACATGTACGTGCTCTATATTTCACTGTAGTTAGAAACACAAAGGCAGTCCACACTTCACAAAAATTGATCCCACCAGAATCAAACATCTGGACTACGGGAGAGTGAGTACCACATTAGAACTAAAGGCGTACGTATATTAAGGAAGTCAGTTTGATTTCCACTTGTTGTCAACAGCTATGTTGCTAAAATAGTTAGTACGTCTTTCCTTCCTCGAATCTGTTAACGTCTACGTCAGCAATTCACTAGTGGAACTGCTGTCTAATGCACAGTCACAAATAGGTGGTGACAAGGCATTTTCTGTTACAGGAAGTACTGCCAGATGTAGAGGGCATTAAATACAGCTTTATCGACAGAAAAAGTTTTCTGCAACCGCCGGCATATAGAATTATGGGTTCTGAGCATTTTCAGTGTGACCCATCATCATCCACGATGTCGCTTGCTAGTTACAACAGAGGATGAACGGAAGGTATTTCATTTTTGATACATCTGTTTAACAGATCTTCTACAGCGTGACTACTACAGCGTCTACTACAGCGTGACACAAACTACTGCAATGCAGCGAATACCTGCATACTGTGACCTTACACAACACTTCTCTCATTCACCGTTTTTCTTAAGCATTTCTTACTGACATTAATATGCTTTGATATATTTATACGCGTATTGTTCCATTTGAATGAATTTTGCAATTTCAGCCAAGCTCTTATGTTCAAAATTACGCAGCACGAGTAGGGCCCTCAACGGAGTGAATTAAAAATGGGACATAAGGGCAGGTAATAAACCATTTTTTAAACAACCGTTTTTAAATTGCAGAAGTAACTGCACCGACCATTCTGTGTCTGTCGGACATGCGTGCAAATAGAAGTTAATCGCAAGGTACTGGCAAATATATGAGCAAGAACTAAAGTAGAGCTAGTGAGAGTGAGCACGTAACAGAATACTATCACGATAAACACACGTTAGAATCAGCTTCAATTTACCATTGTCTTTTTTTATTTGTTGTTGTTGTTGTCTTCAGTCCCGAGACTGGTTTGATGCAGCTCTCCATGCTACTCTATCCTGTGCAAGCTTCTTCATCTCCCAGTACTTACTGCAACCTACATCCTTCTGAATCTGCTTACTGTATTCATCTCTTGGTCTCCCTCTACGATTTTTACCCTCCACGCTGCCCTCCAATACTAAATTGGTGATCCCTTGATGCCTCAGAACGTGTCCTACCAACCGATGCCATCTTCTAGTCAAGTTGTGCCACAAACTCCTCTTCTCCCCAATCCTATTCAATACCTCCTCATTAGTTATGTTATCTACCCATCTAATCTTCAGCATTCTTCTGTAGCACCACATATCGAAAGCTTCTATTCTCTTCTTGTCCAAACCGTTTATCGTCCATGTTTCACTTCCATACATGGCTTCACTCCATACGAATACTTTCAGAAACGTCTTCCTGACACTTAAATCTATACTCGATGTTAACAAATTTCTCTTCTTCAGAAACGCTTTCCTTGCCATTGCCAGTCTACATTATATATCCTCTCTACTTCGACCATCATCAGTTATATCAAAACTCCCTTACAACTTTAAGTGTCTCACTTCCTAATCTAATTCCCTCAGCATCACCCGACTTAATTCGACTACATTCCATTATCCTCGTTTTGCTTTTGTTGATGTTCATCTTAAACCCTCTTTCCAAGACACTGTCAATTCCGTTCAACTGCTCTTCCAAGTCCTTTGCTGTCTCTGACAGAATTGCAATGTCATCGGCAAACCTCAAAGTTTTTATTTCCTCTCTATGGATTTTTATTTACTTTTTTATAATATCAAGTAGAATTTATGAAAGCTTACGCACGGATACCTCTGTAACTGATCACTATTCAATTAACAAAGTTTGTACCCAGAAAATCTAACAAAAAGCATGAAATAAATCGCGCAAGACATCAGAGTTCATTTAACTGAGACCAGGATTCGTTTTAATATCAATAAGTAGAGGAGAAATTACGGAGAAACTCAATTGACTGCAAACCACTACCAGTGCCACGTACCTAACGTATTAGCAGGAGTATTGCTGTTAATTTACAAAATCCACGAAAATGATGACGTGGAGAACTTGCTCACGCTATGAGAGAGTAAATTTGATGAGAGAAATCCGAGATAAGAGTGTTATACTGACATGGGGCTTTGTTTGACCCAATCCCACACGTGTGCACCCATGATACAGAATTATTAAACGAACGTGAAAAGCAATCAAGCATTAGTTCACCAAAAAACTTCGAGTGTGAATCGATCCATTGGTTTGGTTGGTACTTACACACTTCTGAAGTCCATTCCACAACGAAGCAGAGTACTTGCCCGCGAAAGTCAAAGGTAATGAGTGCGAGACTCGGTCCGGCACACAGTTTTAATCCGCCAGGAAGTTTCAGATCAGCGCACACTCCGCTGCGGGGTGAAAATCTCATTCTACAAAAATCCTAGTACATAAAGACACTTCGAGAAGCTAACCAAAAATCAACTCGTAAATTTAAAAAAATCAATAATGAAATCTAGCGATGCCCAACTGAATGAATATCCTACCAAAAACAACTCTAGCTAGAATCCGGAGGAAATGATAACTATGAAGATTGGTCTGTACCTGCCTAGGGAGAGCCAAATGACGCGTTCTTTCGCTTCCGTTAGATCGCGAAGATAGATCAGGCGGACCACGTGACTACTCCTGTACCAACTTCGGTCTAGATTCTGCACCTCAGAGGAAAGGCCGCTTGTGATCCCTCTGCTCAGGAGAAACCTGACTGACTGAAATAAGCCACCTGTGATCATTCTGCCCAGAGGAAACCTGGTTGACGAAACCAATGAAGAATTCGCGTTCCTGCATTCGCTATTTGGAGAGATTTCGAAATTGCTCGTATGACCAGACTGCCATTGCAAGAGGAGCATCGAACTATACAGGAAAGTGGCATGGTAAGGATGCTAGCTGCTAGTCAGATCACTATTATTTCTGTTATTGCTGATATATTCTTGTTCTCTGATCGAATCAACTGGAGGAAATTAATTTTAAAAGTTAACGGAATTTATCTTGCAGCAAAGGAGTCGGCCAGGAAACTGGCGGACGCGTTGCAATAGCTGCTCCACGTTTACTATTCACACCACATTTTGATTAATCGTCTCAGACACTATCCAACACCAGCTGCTGACGTTTCGCTGCGTGGATACTTCTTTGAGAAGAAATTTAAGTAGTTCTGTTATAGCCTCACATGCGACGTCAGTGGTTTATATCACGCATAGGGTAAATATAAATATCACATTTTCAACGAGAATATATAGACAAAGAGACTCTCATGCCACTTAAGGGATAGTTGGTGAATGTTTAAACAGCTCAAACGATTGTTGTTATGTGTGTCGTTATCACGAGAAAGTATGCTACTGTCTTGTTGTTTTTGATCGAATTCTTGGTGTAACCATGGTCAAAATTCTAATTTTTGTTGTTGAGAAGAGTTACGTTCGGTTTGGAAAATAAAATTCTATGAAATCGCTTTACTCTCGGAGGTGAAGTGTGAGTAAATACTGAGCCATAGGGTGATACTAAGTAAAGGATAGAATAAGGGAGTAAAGTAGTCAGATGATAGTTTCTCAGGTGATGTAGTGGTTTGTATTTGGGCATGTGAACTGACAATACTGGAATAGAGAGAGTTAAATGTTTTATCCGTTTTGTTAAAGAGATTTGCGCCGGAGAGAAAAAGGATAGGACAATACTCAGATGAGGTACAACGAAGAATTAAATTATGTTTTTTGATTACACGTCAGAATGCAATGAACATACTATGTACACGACTATAGAGGCACGTTAAAAAACCCCTAAAGTTTGGTAAGAATAAATACAAGGCTGATTTTGAATAACCAAATACTGCAAATTCGTGATTTAGTTGCTATTTAATGAATCACCACGGGAGACAAATTTTAATAACAGATAGTCCAGTTTTTGAATACTCAAATAAGAATGAAAGAAGTTAGATTTCTGTGTTTACTAAATGAAATAGTTTATGTTGGTACTGACAGAAGCAAAGATCACAGAAAGTAAGAAGTTTTGATTAATAGAATCGAAATGTGGAAACGAGGAAAAACTGAGATTGCAGTCAGCAAGTCTCTTAATATTGAGAAACCAACACTATTAAACTGCCCTTTCATGAATCTGGATATATTCAACACTCAGTCGTTTGCAACAGGAATGTGACTGCCGCATTATGTCTCCTACAAAAACATTTAACTCTATTTCGACAGAGTAATCACGTCGAAAATTTGAAATCATTTTGTATTTCACAAGAAAATAAATAATTTACTCTAAATCCTTTTACAAACTCAGATGCACCACAGAGAGAAGAAAACGATTTCTTGTCACGTTGCAGCCATTGCTGGGAGTAAACTACACGCAGTTTTGAAAGCATTCTGTAATTAAAGTTCTATAGTTGTACGCTACCTAAATCGCAAAGAGGAAATAAAACCTATAAATGGTACAGAGAGCGATGCATACGGTGGCCAAAAACGTAATTCTGATACATTAGGCAAGGCCTTATCATCATCATCATAATAATCAATTTCGTGGGCCTTTGTCCCGCTTCCACTCGGGGTCGGCGTTGTTGATATGTATTTGGTGGCGTTGGTGTCGGAGGGTGGCCAGATGCCATTCCTGTCGCCACCCCATAACTCCCTCCAGGACGCAATTAATGTACCCCACATGTCTGTGTCAAGTGTAAGCCATGAAATAGTGCGAAAGTTTCCAAATGTCTGTGAGTCGTATAACTGAGGCTGGACATGGGAACTATCCCGGTATTCACCTAGTGGGATGTGGAAAACCGCCTAAAAACCACATGCAGGCTGGACGTGACACCGGCCCCAATCGTTAATCGGCCGGGCGGATTCGATCTGGGGATGGCGCGCCTACCCGATATCAGGAAGCAGCGCATTAGTACCCACAGTTAACCTGGTGAGTAAATTAGGCACGGCTTGTGTGGATATTATCGATTCTCTTACCTAACTGTCGACGTAGCAACTGAATCTCACTTCGAGTTGCTGCGATAATGAGAACACAGGGCACGACTGCATACTGAGAAACACTCCATAAAATAAAGAAGATTACATACACCTGAAGCGGCTTCTTAAACCCCAAGATATCTGTGCAGAATATTATGTTTCTACAACCGTGTATAGGTCAGGACGCGACCCCTACTGTGGCGGTAAATCAGCTGATGGCAAGTCGGGATGGCGTGCCTGGACATGGGGCGCAGACGTGATGGTGGCAGTAAATTGTACAGCGGACCTGCGGTAACCTTTTTTATTCATGTTAGTAACAAGGACGGAATCGTGAACCTCGGTGACTTCGTAAGCCTCAGTCACACTGCTTGCCGGTGCCACTGGCCTGCCGACTACGCAAGCAGCCCTTGCTGTTAATGGCGGCTGTGGCGTCACCGCGACCTCAAGAGTGCTCACGTAAGGCGGGTGACAGAGGGAGGCTCCTTTTGTTATGTCGCTCATGGCCGCAGCGTACAACAAACCGAAATAGCTGGGTAGAATCCGCAGTGCTCGGAATGGCTGAAGATAACGAAGCTTACTCTGGACAGTGAGTGTATAGCTGGGCCGCTAACTGGCCCAGGCTCGAACCTGTGGCTCACCAGGGGGATGGCCGTCAGCGGAAGGTGCTCAGCGAACAAGTGATCCAGTGGTGCAAATGCACCAGTTTGGCAGAATTCAGATTTTAGCACAGGCGGAAGCCTGCGGCCACTGACAGCAAAGTCGATGTATAGAGGCTGACTGCTTTCACTTGTTCCGCATGTGGTCTTCACCTCATAATCATCGAATGGCGTAAACTGCTCAGCACACAAACACACTTGGACACCGCTCTGTAGAAGGAACATGTAAGACTGAGGGACTCATTCGGACGAAATGTGAGATGACTGGCAGCACTCTCACCTCATACATGGTCGGGAATTGTCTTTGGAAGCGATCATTTTACTTGCTCCTCTAGTTATTCTGTCTATTCAGCTTCTTCAGAACTCCAGCTGGAGCTGTAAGATGTCACGTATTTGGCTTGCACGGACGCTGGCTAGCGTACTGTAAAGCTTACCGAATGTTCTTTCGACCTGAATTCGTTCTCGTGCTCAACGGCTGGTATTCAGGATCACTGGTGTTTCTCCTTCTACGTTTCTGATGATCGACACGGTAACATTCATCATACGGCGCAAAGCCGTAGAGCAACAACTAATTGCAAACGCGGAGTGAAACATTCGGATATGTGCGTCAGCCATTGTATGTGGCACCTTATTATAGGGGAACTTGTTTGAATGACATATATTGGAAGACGTCATGAAGCATATCATGTAAGAGCATTTTAGTGAAACGCACTGACCTATGTGTCTAAACAGAAAGTTTAGTTGAAGAGAGTGCAACAGCTTGAGGTCAATAATCTTGCCCTCACACGTTGAAGTAAACAATATGTAAGAATGACTTTGTTTATTGAAGAGCTGTCATTAATTTTGTTAATGACAGGAAAAAGATTTATTATTGGTAACATGAACATGGGTTTGGTGAGAGCCACATGTATTTCTCGTGTCACGAATCGCGCCACTTCTCCGGCTGACTTTAGTTTTGAGTAAATAGTTTACTATACACACTGCGTGACAAAAGCTGAATCACCCGGAATACATAATCGAATCAATGTAACTTAGTATATGTGCATATCGTTAGCAGGTGTACAGGGCGTTCGGAAATTCCTGTTAAAACTTCTAGGACTTGTAAAATTAGTAGTACATAATATTTTAATAGGAATCCATGTCCGGAAATGGGGACGGTTTCACGTCAGATGTGTGAAGCGTGCACATCTGCTGAGGAAAACGGAAAGGTCTCGCAGTTTTTTTTTGTACGGAATAGGATGACGTCTGTCCGGTCAGACGATCACCTGATGTCACTTAACGCCTAATACAAAGTTTAATTTACAGAGAAAGATCTGCTGACACGAGTTCTGGCCGATGTACCAAAGTTGAGGAGACACCAAGCCGGATGGGAAGTATGTATCTGAGCATGCTTTGTAGGTAAAGTGTCTGTAACAATGCTGGTGGTTGCCCCATCGAGCCGTTATTGTGATGTATCAGTACTATTCTGTACGTACAGATGCTGGGTTGTTTTCTTTTCTAATAATGTAAATACGTAAGGTTTAAAGTATTAATACAAACATATGTGATATATGGGTGCTTCGTTATGTTTCCTTTCGAATTTTCGCCTAATGACTGTGTTGCGGCCCGCCTAATTCAGTTCCTCAAACAGAAGTGAATGAGTTGAACATCTGAAATGAAACCGTCGTATAATGGGAGCGGCAAGTTTGCGACACGAATTCCTCCTCATAACATAATGTACTCACTCCCCTCTACAAATCCTAGAAGTCTATAACGGATATTTGCGAACACGCCGTATAAATAATGCTCTTCGAGACGAAGAATTGCCATCAGAGGACATTACTTTCGCTCGTGTTTAGTGCTGTCACAAGGCTTAGTAAAAAGAAGCGAACAGTGTCAGATGTTAAGTGATCACTGTGAAGGAGTGCCTCATTGTGCTTCTCCATTTCGTCGGCGGGTCGAATGGTGCAATATCCTCACTTGTGAGGCTTTGGGAAGTGACAATCAACTGAAGTTGGACTGCGTGGGAAAATGGAGGCGAGCATACTCTTTGTCAAGGTTCCGCTCCAGCAGGTCTGTACATCGAAGAGAGGATAGCTGTACTGTTCACCAAGCACGTCGAAACCCATTCACGTTTCCGCCTGCCATCCGAAAAAGGTAGTGGGCTCTTGCCACATTCTTTGCTATCCCTCACCATCTGTCGTTTTCTAGCAGAAAGCAGACTATGGAATAACTGTACCAGGTGTAGGACGCCGTTAACACCTCAACACAAAAGGCTGCGATTGGTGTAGCTCCATGACCGGAAAGCTTGGACTCCTAGTGACTGACGTCGTATTGTGATCCGGGATGAATCGCGGTTCTGCATCACTTCGGGTGATCATCTTCGGCGAGTATGGAGACGACTCTTCCAGTCTTTTAGAGAGACACAGCCCTGTCACTTCTGGAGTCACAGTCTGGGGAGCCTTTGGTTATGATTTCAGTCACGACTGATAGTAATCGAGGGAACTCTGACGGCACTGTGGTGCATGACGGACGTCTTACGTTCTCGTTTGTTTCCACACCCGCAGACACCAATATCTCCAGATAATCCTAGATAAATCATTTGTGGAACCAACTCGGAAGTCATGTCTGTCCTTGTGCCATTATACAGGATGTCGGCTACCAATTACAACAACTGCGAGCCAGCTTGCCTCAGGAAAGGACATCCTCTGTAAATGAAGTAGAACATGTATGCAGGCGAGAACGTGTAATAACTCCATTTAGTAATCACTGAAATAATATTGCATATCCTACCAACCAGTGAAGTTACATTTCATGTCCTCCTTCCCTTCTGAGTGCTTTACTCATTCCGATGGAGAGAGTACCTGTGTTATATCTAGGAGGCTAAATGTTGTTGTTGTTGTGGTCTTCAGTCCTGAGACTGGTTTGATGCAGCTCTCCATGCTACTCTATCCTGTGCAAGCTTCTTCATCTCCCAGTATCTACTGCAACCTACATCCTTCTGAATCTGCTTAGTGTATTCATCTCTTGGTCTCCCTCTACGATTTTTACCCTCCACACTGCCCTCCAATGCTAAATTTGTGATCCCTTGATGCCTCAAAACATGTCCTACCAACCGATCCCTTCTTCTAATCAAGTTGTGCCACAAACATCTCTTCTCCCCAATCCTATTCAATACCTCCTCATTAATTACGTGGAGGCTAAATAACTACAAAAATCCGTGACCTCAAATCTGTTCCTACAGGCTGACAGCTAATGAACTGTGTGAAATAAACTCGGCTTAACTTCTCAACGGTTTGCATTAAGACTTCCAAACTGCATGTTGGTCGCGGGGCTGTGTGGTTTGGTTTAGCGACTAAACCCACTTTCATTAGGATGGGTTCATCAATAAGCAAAATTGGTGGATTTGGGGAACTGAGAATTTGCATTTCGCGATCGAGAAGTCTCTTCACCGTCATTGGGTCACTGTTCGGTGTGCAGCGTACAGTCACGGAATAATCGCTTCGATATTCCTTGATGGCATGGTGACTACCCAACCGTACGTGAAGGTTTTGAAGACGATTTCATCTCCATTATTCAAAGTGACCCTGATTTCGACAAGATGTAGTTCACGTAAGACGTAGCTCGATCCCTTCGAAGCAGGAGGGAATTCGATGTCCTGGAGCAGCGTTTTGTGGCACCCAGAGGCCACCAGAATGGACCTCGATTAGCCGCCATATTCTGCAGATCTGAACACATTCGACCCGAAAATCATTTCTGAGCTGAAAACAGGCATTCAGGAGGTCAGGAAGTCCTCAACCTACGCTATGGGGTGGAATGTTGTAGGACGCCTCTCAATCAGGGGTGCACTACACACACTAAGCAGCTACATGGGTAGCACAGTACTTGTGGGTTGCACATGGGGTTCTTTAGACTAGGTTCCTCCCCTCGGGAAACATACCGTTGGCCTGAAAACCTGCCAGTTCATGACACTTATGTGGGTGTCCCAACTGTAAAAATTGTTAGTTCGCCTGAACAGATCATTCCAAAGCATTTAAATATGCTAAATCTCATGTTAGTAAATTGCTGAAGTATCTGTAGCAAGATCCCCGACTTTCTCTCCAAAATAAACAATAGTAATGCCTGGAAATTGAAATAAGAACACCGTGAATTCATTGTCCCAGGAAGGGGAAACTTTATTGACACATTCCTGGGGTCAGATACATCACATGATCACACTGACAGAACCACAGGCACATAGACACAGGCAACAGAGCATGCACAATGTCGGCACTAGTACAGTGTATATCCACCTTTCGCAGCAATGCAGGCTGCTATTCTCCCATGGAGACGATCGTAGAGATGCTGCATGTAGTCCTGTGGAACGGCTTGCCATGCCATTTCCACCTGGCGCCTCAGTTGGACCAGCGTTCGTGCTGGACGTGCAGACCGCGTGAGACGACGCTTCATCCAGTCCCAAACATGCTCAATGGGGGACAGATCCGGAGATCTTGCTGGCCAGGGTAGTTGACTTACACCTTCTAGAGCACGTTGGGTGGCACGGGATACATGCGGACGTGCATTGTCCTGTTGGAACAGCAAGTTCCCTTGCCGGTCTAGGAATGGTAGAACGATGGGTTCGATGACGGTTTTGATGTACCGTGCACTATTCAGTGTCCCCTCGACGATCGCCAGTGGTGTACGGCCAGTGTAGGAGATCGCTCCCCACACCATGATGCCGGGTGTTGGCCCTGTGTGCCTCGGTCGTATGCAGTCCTGATTGTGGCGCTCACCTGCACGGCGCCAAACACGCATACGACCATCACTGGCACCAAGGCAGAAGCGACTCTCATCGCTGAAGACGACACGTCTCCATTCGTCCCTCCATTCACGCCTGTCGCGACACCACTGGAGGCGGGCTGCACGATGTTGGGGCGTGAGCGGAAGACGGCCTAACGGTGTGCGGGACGGTAGCCCAGCTTCATGGAGACGGTTGCGAATGGTCCTCGCCGATACCCCAGGAGCAACAGTGTCCCTAATTTGCTGGGAAGTGGCGGTGCGGTCCCCTACGGCACTGCGTAGGATCCTACGGTCTTGGCGTGCATCCGTGCGTCGCTGCGGTCCGGTTCCAGGTCGACGGGCACGTGCACCTTCCGCCGACCATTGGCGACAACATCGATGTACTGTGGAGACCTCACGCCCCACGTGTTGAGCAATTCGGCGGTACGTCCACGCGGCCTCCCGCATGCCCACTATACGCCCTCGCTCAAAGTCCGTCAACTGCACATACAGTTCACGTCCATGCTGTCGCGGCATGCTACTAGTGTTAAAGACTGCGATGGTGCTCCGTATGCCACGGCAAACTGGCTGACACTGACGGCGGCGGTGCACAAATGCTGCGCAGCTAGCGCCATTCGACGGCCAACACCGCGGTTCCTGGTGTGTCCGCTGTGCCGTGCGTGTGATCATTGCTTGTACAGCCCTCTCGCAGTGTCCGGAGCAAGTATGGTGGGTCTGACACACCGGTGTCAATGTGTTCTTTTTTCCATTTCCAGGAGTGTATATATATATCAGTTCATGGCATCCAGTCTTACAAATTTACTGTCTCTGTCCAGATCATCTGCTCTCAAAACTCCGCCATCTCACTCCCCACATCCACCACTGCTGGTGGCTCACCTCCAACTGCTCAACGCTACGCACTCTTAACAGCCAACTGCCCAACACCACAATGGCGAATATTACTCAACAATGCAAACCAACCACAGCCTTCACACAGCACAGTCAGTGATTCTCATATAGAGCGCTACTTGGCGTTACCAATAAGAAAACCTAAACTGCCTACATACATAGCCCCCATGCTCCCCACAAAAAAATTTACATCTTGCTTTGGGCAGTGGCCAATACAGATTTGAAAAAAAAAATTATCATAATTACAATAACAAAGAAATCAAATGCACATACTTATTGATACAATGTTGGTCAAAAGCTAAAATTTCCTCTCAGCCCATAAAGACAGTCCTGATCATTCATCACAGTAACATTGCACTGTTTTTTTTTCTACATCTACATCTACTTTTCTCAAAGTCTGAACAGTAAAAGAAAATGCACACAGAAGTAGTGGATTTCCATGCAGTCTTGAAGAAGTAGTGTTGTCCTTCCAACGGTAAGACAGTGCTGACTCTTGACATGCAGACAGGTAATGGGCCACAACAGAGCAAACCCACAGCAGAGTCAGTCGAGGATTTAAAGAATATTGGTAGGTAGGTCATCATAGAGCAGACCCACAGCAGTCCTGGTAGAGATTATGGTATTGGTGGGCTACCAGAGGTGCAGACCCACTGCATTCCTTGTAGAAATAATGGTGTTGGTGGGCCATCAAAGATTCAGACCCACTGTAGTCCTCGTAGAGACGGCAAGCAGCCATCTGTTGCGACTGTGCAGGTGCACAATCACCATCGAAGAGTCTTGTGGACAATATAGCAAGTCCATAAAAAACCACTTGTGCACTCACAAAGTTTTTGGAATTGTCCTTAGAACCTGCAATGCTGTTAATCAGTCCCTTGCTGAATTATTAACACATGTGCAAACACTAACAGTCCCAATTTATCATCTATTGTGCATATACTATGACCAACAGAAACGTGTGCAGTTAAGTGTAACTTAAATCGGTGAACTGGTGTATATACAATTACAAATTTACAACATAATAATACAATTACAATGGTACAAAGTACATCATTATGTAACATAATAGTACAGATAACATTTGTAGTAATACAGGCTTCACAAAAGAATAGAAATAAACATGTACATGACATAGGTAAATAAATAAAATAATTAGAATAGTTTTCGAAACATTAATGTCACATATGAGCATTGAAACAGAACAGAATTAATAATGTCTAAACCTCTTTACAAAGTGAACAACATATTATTAATGTAAATTATATTTGAGGATAACAGTATTCTTCATCATAGTGAATGTAGCTGAGTATTAAAAAAATTCTACAACATAAATCTTATCAGATAAACACATGAAGACAGGAAGAACACAAATACACAAGGGTGCACAAACACATAGCGGAATAATACAAAAGGAAAGGACAGGGTTTGCTTTACTGCAGTATTTTGCAAACAAAACTTCCTTTATTTCTTGAAGATCTCCCTTCATTCATCATTATTCCCAAAAAGACCTATCTATACCTCCTTTCTGTATTCTATTCATATTTCTTTCAAAATAATTATTTCTCATTGTACAATACTCGTTTTGGCCCAAATCTTTGTCACATAACTTCTCAATGCATTCTTTCCCTATTCTCCATAGTCAGTTTCTTATATAGTCTACCCCCTCTTAAGCTAACTTATATCTACTGAGCCCAGATGCTAAACTAAGGGACGAGGCATTGCAGCAGCACATAAAAATTAACACAAACAGTAGTGACAATAAATGCAAATTGGCAAAGCAAGCAGCAATAAATACAAATTAGCAAAGGAAATGCAACAATATCACTAATATGAGCCAATGTGCTGCAAAAAGAAAAATAAATCTGTAGTAAATCTTGCTTAATACAATGTAAAATTCAGTAGAACTATACCTGGCAAACAACAGTAGCAAATGCTATAACTTATACCTAAACATGACAAAGATCAAGCAGAAAAAATATTACGGTAAAAATAGGAAATGTCTAATAAGTATGTCACATCTTAACACTAGAGTGATGCATCTCCTTGACTTACTCTATGAAACTAGGTACCCAGTAACTGACAAAAATTATGTATGCAATTCCTGTGAAGGGAAATGTCTTTCTGTGCTCCCTTTTTTTTTTTTTTTTTTTTTTGGAAGTAGATCATAAAATTATTATTTACTCGATCTGTAGGTATAAAATATCTATATTAGTATATCCATTAAATTTTATTTTAACCAATGCTGCAGTGCAACTACAGACTAGATAGTAAACGAAATTAGCAAATATATACAAAGCAATGTGTGAAACGTCATTCACAAGGCAAATGGCGTCTCCAAAGGCAGTAAAAAAATCTGTCAACTAGAAAGACAATAGATGTATAAATGTTTCTCATCATTTCATTAGGCATTTTAGTAAATATCATAAATTAAGTGAACCACAGTGTAATCAAATGTTTTCAAGTTCGAGCATGTCATATTTGCGATTCTTTCTACGAAGAAATGCCAATAGCGAGGATAATGACCGTCTTTTTTTTTTCTCCACCTAATGGTTTTCTTTTTTCAGGCACCTGGCACAGCTGGCCGCTCACAACACATTACGTCAAGGTCACATGGCTTTCTTACCGAAATATTTACGACAGCAGTTTGCACTACAGTGACAGTCTCATATAAAAAATTTCACAGGTCGAGAATTTGCGTTACAAATGTGTAGAAACAAAATCCTATAAATATAACAGTGTCCTAAAATTTTCGGTGGCATTGTGATACATTCACACATGTGCACACATTTCATAATTCTTAAAGTACGATTCTTGGTTTCCAACATCCTTTTTCAACAATCAGAGTCCCTAACCACTACTCATTATTCCTTATCTTATTACAAATATATATATTTGTCGACACTTCTTAAATAGTTCATCATAATAAATATGTAGCATAATAAAATCCCTCATATAGCATCAGCTTATTGATCATAAACATACCTCAACAGCATAATACACATCGTCATCGTAATAATAACATCATAACAGATCAATCGCATCTCAAAATCGTTGCAGCTTCTTTCAATAATTTCAAGACCTTCTATAAAGTCATCTACCTCAAATGTACTTCAAATATCATGCTCCCTTACCAAATATGCCATTCAAAGCTCTCATAGTATCACAATGGTGCTGAAAAAGTATGAACAGTTCACACACTGCAGACAAAATACAATTTCATAAGTATGAAATTATCCAACTGTGTAATTGCGTAAACATGTGTCACTGACATACTAAAAAAAATGTTTGTTTCTCTGTTAAATAATCAGATATCTGTGTAATACTGTTTTAGAGAAGTATGGTACCGGTGTGTAAAGTTGTATAAGCAAATACCATTTTAGCTATGGCTCCTAGTGCTTGCAAAACACATGGTACACAAAGTAAGAGTGTACCCCCTGAGGATTAATGTGTTTATACCCTCAAGTGTTATAGATTACAGCAATGGAATTTAATGTATCGCGGAAAACATTCTTTGTAATTCAAAAATCTTTAAAATAATTGTTTTAACTATAAAATTAATCACTCAAATACGTGTAGTGCCGCGCTAAGACTGGTTTGATGCAGCTCTCCATGATACTCTGTCTTGTGCAAGTTTCTTCATCTCCCAGTACCTATTGCAACGTACATTCTTCTGAATCTGCTTAGTGTATTCATCTCTTGGTCTCCCTCTACGATTTTTACCCTCACGCTGCCCTCCAATGCTAAATTTGTGATCCCTTGATGCCTCAGAACATGTCTGACCAACCGATCCCTTCTTCTAGTCAAGTTGTGCCACAAACTTCTCTTCTTCTCAATACTATTCAGTACCTCCTCATTAGTTACGTAATCTGCCCATCTAATCTTCAACATTTTTCTATAGCACCACATTTCGAAAGCTTCTATTCTCTTCTTGTCCAAACTATTTATTGTCCATGTTTCACTTCCATACATGGCTACACTCTATACAAATTCTTTCAGAAACGACTTCCTGACACTTAAATCTATTTTCGATGTTAACAAATTTCTCTTCTTCAGAAGCGCTTTCCTTGCCATTGCCAGTCTACATTTTATATCCTCTCTACTTCGACCATCATAAGTTATTTTGCTCCCGAAATAGGAAAACTCCTTTACTGCTTTAAGTGTCTCATTTCCTAATCTAATTCCCTCAGCATCACCCAACTTAATTCGACTACATTCCATTATCCTCTTTTTGCTTTTGTTGATGTTCTTCTTATATCCTACTCTCCATACACTGTCAATTCCATTCAACTGCTCTTCCAACTCATTTGCTGTCTCTGACAGTGTTACAATGCCATTGGCGAACCTCAAAGTTTTTATTTCTTCTCCCTGGATTTTAATACCTACTCCAAATTTTTATTTTGTTTCCTTTACTGCTTGCTCAATATACAGATTGAATAACATCAGGGAGAGGCTACAACCCTGTCTCACTCCCTTACCAACCACTGCTTCCCTTTCATGCCCCTCGGCTCTTATAACTGCCATCTGGTTTCTGTACAAATTGTAAATAGCCTTTCGCTCCCTGTATTTACCCCTGCCACCTTTAGAATTTGAAAGAGAGTATTCCAGTCAACATTGTCAAAAGCTTTCTCTAAGTCTACAAATGCTAGAAACGTAGGTTTGCCTTTCCTTAATCTTTCTTCTAAGATAAGTCGTAATGTCAGTATTGCCTCACGAGTGCCAACATTTCTACGGAATCATAACTGGCCTTCCCCGAGGTCGGCTTCTACCAGCTTTTCCATTCGTCTGTAAAGAATTCGTGTCAGTACTTTGCAGCTGTGGCTTATTAAACTGATTGTTCGGTAATTTTCACATCTGTCAACACCTGCTTTCTTTGGGATTGGAATTATTATATTCTTCTTGAAGTCTGAGGGTATTTCGCCTGTTTCATACATCTTGCTCACCAGATGGTAGAGTTTTGTTAGGACTGGCTCTCCCAAGGCCGTCAGTAGTTCCAATGGAATGTTGTCTACTCCGGGGGCCTTGTTTCGACTCAGGTCTTTCAGTGCTCTGTCAAACTCTTCACGCAGTATCGTATCTCCCATTTCATCTTAATCTACATCCTCTTCTATTTCCATAATGTTGTCCTCAAGTACATCGCCCTTGTATAGACCCTCTATATACTCCTTCCATCTTTCTGCTTTCCCTTCTTTGCTAAGAACTGGGTTGCCATCTGAGCTCTTGATATTCATACAAGTGGTTCTCTTTTCTCCAAAGGTGGATAGTTAGCTTCCAAACATTGTTGCATGATAACAGTTTCTAAGTGCGACAACACGTACCAGTAGCGTGAAGTGAAAAATTTAATGGCAAAGACTAAGTTAAAAAGCAGATTATATTTCAATAAACGGTTTTACATGTGAAATGTGGTGCAATCCTTTACTCATCCTAGTGCGCAGAGTTTCAACTTCAACGCAATTATCATGTAGTATACATCGGATTCTGTAAGGTCCATTGTAAATCAGAAAGAATTTGTGACTCAAGTGTTTCTTCTTATGTGACAATGAATGAGCTTTAATGAGAACTTTCTGACCAATATATAATTTCTTTGCATATGCTTTACCGTGTAGTTTTCTCCTTTTGTCTGCTGCAGATTTTATACTTTTAATAGCCAAACAAATTATGTCTTTGTGTCGGAGTTTGGGTGTGTTCGGATAAGGTACAAGCTCTCTGATTCTGTTCGGTGATTGTTCATTCTTCAGTACAAGAATAGGTGGTAAAGCAGTGGAGTCATGAGGCATTTCATTCAACACTTTTTGAAATAAGTGTAAATATTTGTCCCAATGCTGATGCTTTCAGTGACCATAAAGTCTGCAAAGCTTATTGATTTCTTTCATAATCCGTGCAGACGGGTCACAATGTGGTGAGTACAATGAAATAAAAACAGGTTTGATTTTACGATTCCGAAGCATGCGCGACCAAACAGCAGATCTGAATTGCGGTCCGTTATCTGAAATGACATTACTAATGTGTCCAACTTCATGTAAGAAATTTTTAACAATGGCGATGGATGCAGACCGCCCAGGGGCTTTACGTAACGGAGTGAAAGAAACAAATTTTGAAGGAAGTTCAACAGCGACTAGAACGTACGAAAATCCATTCGATGTTCTGACAAGGGGTCCCAAGAGATCAACACCAGCAAATTCTTTTAATTTAGAACGAATGACAGGAAACAACGGAGCACGATGTGAGATGGTAAATGTTTTAGCTTTTTGAGAAAGTTTACAAATAGACAAGACCCTTCGAATTCTCTTTTCCATATTGTTAAAGTCGTCTGAAGAATATGATAACATTTTCTTGGACCAAAATGAGCGTAGCTGAAATGACTGTACCATATGAGCTTATTAACAAAATCGTCAGGAATGCAGAGTAACCATAGCTTGTCATCAACAGTGCAGCGTTTGAAGAGTATGTTGTTTCTAACCAGTTAATAATACAGATTCTGAGTGTGTGTCTTTTCATGCCATTTACTTTTGATGTCTTCCCATATCGGATCTTTATCTTGTTCATGAGCAATGTCCTTTAAAGATGTGGTGATGAAGTTTTCAAAGGCGACTTTTTGAATGTAAAGAATACTGAAATTTTTCTCGAGGTTGCCTTGTGTGTTACTTTTCTCAAGCCCAGCCGGTGCACGTGACAGTGCGTCCGCAACAATGTTCTTTTTGCCGGGAATGTAGACTATTGTGACGTGGAATTCTTGCAGAAACAATGCCCAATGTTTTAACCTGTAATGATTCAATTTTGAAGACATAACAAATTGTAATGCACGATGATCACTGTATACTTTTACGTGCTTACCAGAAAGAAAGAAATGGAATTTGTTAAATGCCCAAACGATAGCTAAAGCTTCTAATTCAGTAACGGAATAATTTTTTTCAGATTTTGTTAGCACTCGGCTAGCAAAATCAATGGTTTTCTGAACAGTAGTGTCATTTTCTATGGCTTCTTGAAATATATGGGCACCAAGGCCGACTTTAGAAGAATCCGTGCTAAGGCAGATATCTTGTGACAGATCAGGATGAGCTAGTATCGGACGCGTTAAGTAGCGATTCTTTCAAAGAATTGAATTCCTACTGTGCTTGTTTGTCCCAGTTCCAAATAGTATTTTTTCCAGTGAGAGAACGCAGTTTTGGTGTAACTAGAATTGGCATATTCAGAAAACGACGGTAAAAATTTACGAGACCTAGAAAACTGCGTGCTTCTTTTTTTGTGGATGGAATTGGAATGGCTCTGATTGCTTCTAACTTTTCAGGATCCGGCTGAATGCCTTCAGAAGAAAGAATATGTTCCAAAAACCTCACCTTTGACCTACCGAATTGAGACCTTTCCAAGTTAACTGTAATTCCAGATTCTGCTAAAATACGTAACACACTGTTGAGGATGCGATTATGTTGTTGCCATGAGGCTTCTGCTATCAGAATATCGTCCACATATAAGGTGATGTGACGTTTTAAGAAATCAGGTAATATGGAATTTAGCCCGCGAATGAACGCTGCCGAAGAAATGTTCAAACCAAAAGGAAGCTTCCGAAATTGATAACAAACGCCGAAACAAAGAAAAGCTGTGTATTTTCTACATTCTGGATGAAGTTCGATGTGATAAAAGCTGGATCTGAGATCAATAGAAGAGAACACTTTTACACCATTAAAATTTTGAAGAAGTTCCATCGTTTGTGGCCTGTCTGTTTCAGGAATGATGATAGTATTGATTGTCCGCCCCAGTAGCTGAGTGGTCAGCGTGACGGATTGCCGTCCTCCGGGCCCGGGTTCGATTCCCGGCTGGGTCGGAGATTTTCTCCGCTCAGGGACTGGGTGTTGTGTTGTGTTCATCATCATTTCATCCCCATCCGGCGTGCAGGTCGCCAAATGTGGCGCCGAATGTCATAAGACCTGCGCCAAGGCGGCCGGACCTGCCCCGCGAGGGGCCACCCGGCCAATGACGCCAAACGCTCATTTCCATAGTATTGATTCGTCTCGAATCTAAGACAAGCTTGATCGAACCATTTTTCTTCTCAACAACATGTAATGGATTGTTGTATGAGCTTACTGCAGGCTCAATAATGCGCTCGTCAAGCATAGATTGTATTTCTGTTCTAACACGGTCCCTATAATGTGCTGGAATTACGTATGGTCTAACACAAAATTTAGTATGTTCACGAACACGAAATTGGTATTTAAATCCCTTGATTGTTCCTTTTTTGTGAGTAAAAACTGTGGAATGTGCTTGTAAAATCTCAAAAAGGCCCTGCCTATCAGTGTCATTACAATTCTCAATTGTTTCAATTTTATTCTGAATTAACTCATTAGTATCAAATATGTCGTCGATATTATTCCTGTCAGTACTTGCAGAGTGATTGTTAGTGTCTAGTTCCGTCGAAAATTCCGAACTGTTGTCTAACAGAAGGCAATCCCGATTGATTTCCTCTTCATGGTTTGAGAGCCAATCTTCAAATTACAAAGCTACTTACTTACCTTCTTTGTCTAAACATATTTCAGCATCGTGAAAGTTTAAGATTGCTTTGTATTCATTCAAAAAGTCTACTCCCAACTTAATTTCCGTCGACAATAATGGAACAATAACAAAGTTCATAGAGAAGCTGTGGCTTTGACAAACGAATTCTAAGTTGGTTTGTTGGCGTACATCTACACTTTTTCCAAAGATTGCTCCTTGTTATTAAATCTTACGTAACGGAAGTGTGGGGCAATCGTTCGATTTGTTGCATTTGCTAAAGGCTGTTGCACTAATTACTGAAATGGGACTGCCAGAGTCAAGTACTGCCGTAGATTTTATGTCATTTACTGCAATGTGAATCACAGGATATGCAATGCTGTTTTTTTTTTCGTCGTGTTCCTGGAGTAAGATGTCCCTAATGCCTTCCATTTTTACATAATTACTAGCCACGGCAGCTACGTTGTCAGCTTCGTAAGTACGTTTTGTGGCTGCCAGCGGTGTGAGTCATGGCCTATTGTCTCTTTGTTGACGCGTGTCGTTATTGGGATTTGGAGATCTAACTTCTACAAATTCACCTTGTCTAGATGGCGCTGCCGTGTTTGAATCCCGCCAGTTCTGATGTAATTCAGGTCTGTCGTCTTGTAGGTAGTTTATATAGTTTCTTTTTTGTCGGTCATGTGGTGGAGAATTTCTCCTGGAATCGTAACTGCGCAGTGGACCGTTGCGACTGACGCTATTCTGTCTCCCTTGATAATAATTATTTTGGTTTGCATATTGTCTGTTTCTCTGATTGTCTCTGTGATAGTCATTACTACGGAGAGGTGATCTTTCCCTGTGATTATTACTACTCTGCCAACGGTTGTCATACAGGTGGTGTCTGTTTTGGTCACGAGTTACGTTGTAAGAATAGCCTTGTTGTGCCCAGTTATTATTTCTGTCAACGCAGAATTGTGACAGATGTGACCTGTAATTTTTGGGTTCCTGTTTTCGCGTTCTGCGATTGTCAGTGTCAATTTCCTATTCTTGTAACAGTCCCTGAAAAGCTTCAATGTCGTCTTTGCAACGTCCTGCCAAAATAATATGTCGTAAATGTTTAGGCAATTTGATTAAGCAAATGCGGATGAGTTATGAGGGGCTGTATGGGTTTGAAAGATATTGATTCTTATGTAGCATGTCTTCGAAATATTTGACAAGACTGGAAAATTCAGATTGTTCGAAATGTTCCATCATTATGATGCTATGTTTTACTCGGTCTTGTGTAGCTTGAGACCAATATGCTGAGAGGAAGGCATGATAAAATTCTCCTTCACTGTGACAATCGTGAATGACCGATCGCAATCTTACAGCTGGTTCATTCTCTAAGTAGCCACACGTAAATTCTAATCTGTGCTCTAATGACCAGTTGGGAGGAAAACAATGAGAGAATTGATGAAGCCACGCTTGTGGATGGATGTCGATGCCGGAATTCTTAAATGTTTTGAATTTATGTGTAGTAATAAACAGCTTATAGTAAAAATCATGATGTCGGCGAGTCGCATGTCGGTCACTGTTACGTTGTTACGGCGGTTCCATCTCAAAATTCAATGCACCTTACCAATTTCTTTCACAATTTCCGAAGTGCCCTGTGTTATTATTTTGTGTCTGTTCCGTATTTCTATGTATCTCTTCCCGTGTTGGAGCGCGAGTGTCCTCTGAAATATGAAATTCTTGTATTACCTGTGTCAACTGACCTTGTGCTTCCCGGATTTCTCTTTGGTGTTGCATATTAATTTGATTCTGATTTTGTTTGAATTTCCTAAATTGTTTGTACTCTTCTGTATCATTCAAGACTACCGGTCTTGTGTCATTCAGATTATCATCTACCTTCGTGGATAAATTATTCAGCTGATCCGAAAGTTCGACTACTTTCTCTGATATTGAACTAATTTCCTCCCTGTGTCTTTCTGAACAAATTTTCGGAGTATCTACTGTGTCCTTTAGGTTTTCCTGAGTTTTTGCAAGTAGCGTAACCGAATCGGTAGATGCAACTGAGTCAATTTTAGCCCGCAAGGTCTCGTGATTTTCATGAACAATAGTTTGCAGTTCCTTTATGGCTGCTTCGTGATTCTGTAATTCATTTTCATGCCGCGAAAAAATAGGTTAAAAGTGCTCATAAATTTGTGTTTTTACGTCATTACAGACTTTTTGACATTTCGATTCGATGTTATGTAACTCAGTAGTTAAATGTTCACGTGTTTGTTCAAGCGTGGTGTCTAACCTTTGAAGATTTTGTTCCATTGTGTCTAATGTTTGAAGATTTTGTTCCATTGTGTCTAACTTTCGAAGATTTTGATCCATTGTGTCTAATTTTTGAAGATTTTATCCATTGTGTCTAACTTTCGAAGATTTTGTTCCATTGTGTCTAACTTTTGAAGCTTTTGCTGTGTTTGTCCCATTTGTTGTATTAATTGTAATAACAACGCACTGGTGTCTGAAACATGGTTCTCAGTGCTTTTCGGCAGTGAATTTGCACCGGCAACATTCACATTTTAACAAGCAGAAAATGTGTCTTGACTTATTTGAGAAAACAGTGAGGACCCAAACCTGAATCTACATTATTTGCAAGATTGTGTCCTGTCATTTCGGATTTCTGAGGCGAGCTTTTGCCGACCGATCGATAGATAATGCATCCCTGTTCACTAATTGTTTCACTGTCTACGCCATTATTTGCCGCCCGCTCCATTTCCCTATGCACAATTACCAAATTACAACTTTGAGTGTCTGTTAATTCATTACACAGTGGTGCTGATAAGCTACGCTCGTCGTCACTATTATTTCTCAGTTTACTTTGGAGCCTAGTGTTACGGTTTTCACACGCCGTTATTGTCACAATATTTCACACGATAACACAGAAAAGCACAATTTGAAGAGCAAAATAAGAAAACGCATTAACATAGCACTGAAAATAATATCTAGTTAATTGCAAGCGCTGCTGCAAAATACTTGGTGCAAATCTACATGCATGCCACGACTGTTTTACTGTACAACAATGAAAACTACAACTTGAAAGAATATTCTCTCTACAATTACGAGCTAGCAATAAACAATAGATACACTAATTACACAAACCACAGGAAAAAATCAGAAGATTCCAGTGAGGTATCCTCGGCTAAGGGTCGACATATGTAACGTCCCCTTAGAAAACTTAATGAATTACTGTGCTGATAGAACTCTTACGCTATTTGATTTTCAAACAGCTGAGCAGAACTGAACGTACTCAGACATTTCGCTCATTACCTGTTCTGATCAACATTAAACTGACACACCATATTTTTAGCGCAACGCAATCTGACTTTCAGAAATCCCTACAAAGGAATGGCCCTGACTAACATTAACCTGTACCTTTCACAAATCACTTACCTCACAAAAATATTCGTTACACGAACTACTGCAATACAGCGGGCGCCACTACTGCCAGCTAAATAAAAGATTGAAACTACTGAAGGCACTAACTACTGATAGGCATAGTTAGCAAATGAAAGATTTTGATAGAGAACAAACAATATATTTACCTTAATAGTGTTCAAAAGTCATGATATATATATATATATATATATATATATATATATATATATATATATATATAAGTTCATGGCATCCAGTCATACAAATTTACTGTCTCTGTCCAGATCATCCGCTCTCAAAACTCCGCCATCTAACTCCCCACATCCACCACTGCTGGTGGCTCACCTCCAACTGCGCAACGCTACGCACTCTTAACAGCCAACTGCCCAACATCACAATGGCGAATATTACTCAACAATGCAAACCAACCACAGCCTTCACACAGCACAGTTGAAACAACCCTTTCAACAATTATACACGACTGTGCTTAAACTGACACACAATATTTTTAGCGCAACACAATCTGACTTTCAAAAATCCCTACAAAAGAATGGCCCTGACTAACATTAAACTATACCTTTCACAAATAACTTACCTCACAAAAATCTTCATTACTCGAACTACTGCAATACAGCGAGCGCCACTATTGCCAGCTAAATAAAAGATTCAAACTACAGAAGGCACTAACTACTGATAGGGATATTTAGCAAATGAAAGATATTAATAGAGAACAAACAATGTATTTACCTTAATAGTCATAATATATATAGCAGTTCATGACAAATTACAAAACTCCGCCATCTCTCTCCCCACATCCACCACTGCTGGCGGCTCACCTCCAACTGCGCAACGCTACACGCTGTTCACATCCAGCTGCCGCTGCCCAACACTACAATGGCAGACAACAATGCAAACTAGCCACAGGCTGCACACAGCACAGCCAGTGATTTTCATACAGAGCGCTACGTAACGTTGCCAATAAGAAAATATTAACAACCTACTTACACAGTCAGTGATTTTCATATAGAGCACTACATGGCGTTACCAACATGAAAACCTAAGCAGCCTACTTACAGTGTGTTCATTGCAGTTAAAAGCTGGTTAAACGAACTTGAGATCGATATTGCGGCCGATGTCAAGTAGTCTGGATAACGTTGTGCATCAGACAAGGAGTGACCATAGCATTAGGATGTTTTTACAGACACCAGCATCCACAGCAAATGCCGCAGAACGTCACAGGCAAAGTCTTGAGTACATAGGAAACAAATATCCAAATTATTCATTAGTTATAGGTGGAGACATTAATCTGGCTTCAGTTGACTGGGAAATTACACGTTTATCACAGCGGGTAGATGCAAAGCCTCGTGTGAAGTTATTCTAGAAGCGCTCCCATCATATAACCTTGGGCAGTTGGTTAGGAAACCTACTCAAGATGGGAACATATTAGATATTTTGGCGACAAACAGACCTGATCTCTTTGAGGAAGTTAATCTACAAGAACATATTAGCGACCGTAATGACGATGTGGTTTCTATGCTAGTGAAAGAAGCAAAAAACTAAAGAAACAGCTTAGAGTTTTCTTGTTTGGGAAAGAAAACAAAAGACTCAATAATGAATATCTTCATATTCAGCCCTAAGCATTCATCGTGGGACGCAAAGATACTGAGAATCTTTTGTCGTAATTTAAAGGTATAATCATCCACGTGCTAGAGAAATATGAGGCTAGCAAAAATATAGGGCAGGGAAACGACCCACCTTGATTGAACAAATATATTAAGAAGTTGCTGAGAAAGTAGAGAATTTGGCACAGTCGTTTTAAACACAGTCACTGCCCCGCTGACAAACAGAAATTGTGCGAAATGAAAGCCGCTGTCAACAGGTCAATGAGAGATTCTTTTAACTAATTTGAAAGCAATTTTTTATCTGCAGATTCTAAAAATAACCCCAAAATATTTCGGTCGTACGTAAAATCTATGAACGCAGCAAATAATTCAGTACCTTCTCTTGGTGGCAGTACGGGTAATGTAACGGATGAAGATTAGCAGAAGGCCGAAATTCTAAACATAGCTTTCAAAAACTGGTTTAAGGTAGCGGACTGCAGCACCATTTCCCTTTCCAATTATCGAACAAACGCAAGGATGGCTGACATAGTATTTAGTGTATCTGGGATTGTAAAACAGTTAAGATCCTTAGACGCCAGGAAGGCATCTGGCCCAGACGATATCCCAATAAGATCTTATGTTGACCATGCTACAAAAATAGCACCATTCATAGCCATCATCTATAAGAGATCACTGGAGAAGCGGAAACTTCCACGGGACTGGAAGAAGGCCCAGGTTATAGCATTCTATATAAAGGGTAGAAAATCGGATGCACACAATTACCGGCCAATTTCACTGACATCGACTTGTTGTAGACTCACGGAACATATTTTTTGTTCAGATATAATAACCTTTCTAGACTCTGACAAGCTCATCTGCAGAAACCAGCACGGTTTTAGGAAGCAGTGGTCGTGCGAGTCACAGCTAGCCCTCTTTGTGTATGATATACAACAGGCTCTAGATACCGGCCCCCAGGTTGATGCCATATTTCTCGACTTCCGAAAGGCGTTCGACTCAGCTCTGCACTGTCGCTTGCTCCAAAAAGTGCGCGCTTACGGTCTATCCGAAGACAAATGCGGTTGGATAGGTGGTTTTCTAACACGCAGAGAGCAGTATGTCGTCCTGAATGGGGAGACTTCAACAGAAACAAGCGTAACATCAGCTGTGCCCCAGGGCAGCGTAATAGGTCCGCTGCTTTTTACGATTTACATAAACTATCAGGTTGATGATACTGACAGCGGCATTAGGCAGTTGGCCGATCATGCTGTAGTCTACAGGAAAGTAGTATCACACAAAAGTTGTGAACAAATCAATGAAGATTTGCAGAAAATAAATCCTTCGTGTAATGACTGGCAGTTATCTCTCAATAGTAGTAAGTGTAACCTAATGCGTATAACAACGCGAAAATCCCCATTAATGTACGAGTACAAAATAAATGCCCAGTCTTTGGAAGCGGTTACATCCGTCAAGTATCTTGGTTTGACTATTCGAAATGATCCAAAATTGAATGATCAGATTACACAAGTAACGGGTAAAGCGAACTCTAGAGTGCGATTTATTGGTAGAATCCTAAAGCGACGCTGTCCTTCAACAAACGAAATTGCTTACAATACTTTAGTTCGTCCAATATTAGAGTATTGTTCGTCTGTATGGGACCCACAACAGTAGTGTCGGATTCAAGAGATTGAGAAGATCCAAAGACGAGCGGCAAGATTTGTGACTGCTACAATTAGCCATCACAGGAGCGTTAGAAATGTCATAGAAAGTTTAAAGTGGGACACACTTTGTAAGTAGGCTGTTTATGTTTTCTTATTGGCAACGTTACGTAGCGCTCTGTACGAAAATCACTGGCTGTGCTGTGTGCAGTCTGTGGCTAGTTTGCATTGTTGTCTGCCATTGTAGTGTTGGGCAGCTGGATGTGAACAGCGCGTAGCGTTGCGCAGTTAGAGGTGAGCCGCCAGCAGTGGTGGATGTGAGGAGAGAGATGGCGGAGTTTTGAAATTACATATATTATGACTTGTGATGATATTAAGGTGGTGTTATTGTAATTATGAAAAATTTTTTCAAATCTGTATTGGCCACTGCCCAAAAAAAATTTGTGAAATTTTTTGTGGTGAGCATGGGGGCTATGTAAGTAGGCTGTAAGTAGGCTGTTTATGTTTTCTTATTGGCAACGTTACGTAGCGCTCTGCACGAAAATCACTGGCTGTGCTGTGTGCAGTCTGTGGCTAGTTTGCATTGTTGTCTGCCATTGTAGTGTTGGGCAGCGGCAGCTGGATGTGAACAGCGCGTAGCGTTGCGCAGTTAGAGGTGAGCCGCCAGCAGTGGTGGATGTGAGGAGAGAGATGGCGGAGTTTTGAAATTACATATATTATGACTTGTGATGATATTAAGGTAAATACATTGTTTGTTCTCTATTAAAATCTTTCATTTGCTAACTATCCCTATCAGTAGTTAGTGCCTTCCGTAGTTTGAATCTTTTATTTAGCTGGCAGTAGTGGTGCTCGCTGTATTGCAGGAGTTCGAGTAATGAAGATTTTTGTGAGGTAAGTCATTTGTGAAAGGTATAGTTTAATGTTAGTCAGGGCCATTCTTTTGTAGGGATTTTTGAAAGTCAGATTGTGTTGCGCCAAATAATATTGTGTGTCACTTTAGTGAATGTTTGAGTACGTTCAGTTTTGCTCAGCTGTTTGAAAGGCAAATAGTGTAAGAGGTTTATAAGCACAGTCTTGTATAAATTGTTCTAAAGGGGACGTTTCAACTTACGGATAGGCGACACGCTAAACGGAAGGGGCTGCTCACTAAATTCCAAAATCCTGTCTTCGCCAAGGATGTAGAGCTTATACTATTACCACCAACTTCCAAATCGCGCAATGATCACCATTCAAAGACAAGGGAAATCAGAGCTTGTACAGAGGCGTTCATACAGTCGTTTTTCCGTCACGCTACCCGCGATGGAACAGAAGGGGGGGAAGTGTGACTTTGGCGTGAATAGCACCCTCCTCCACACACCGCATGGTGGCTAGCGGAGTGTGTATGTAGTTGTAGATGCAGATCGGTGTTCCGACATTTCAGTGCGTCATGCATAATTTTGCTATTAGTCTGCGTCACATTATCTCCAAGGACGACAGGCATCTCGAACCACTCATAACCTTAATCCGAGTATCTGTAGTGACGTTTATAAATTTTCTGTGCACGCCATGGTTTGTAACTATATTACGTTTTTTTATGTAGTTCACTAATCATCACTCTGTAAGTAAGCATCTATGCACGCTTCAGAAGTAGTTCCTTGCGGCGCTGAAGGTCGGTGATAAGGCAACATAACAGAATGTTAACAACTTAAAACAGTAGTGCAGTTTCATCTGGTCCTACGTAAGCGTGCACATGTTTAGTTGGTAAGATGTGTTTCCAATCAGTGAGTGCCTTGCCGCACTGGGCACGAATGTGGAATCTGCTAGCTTTCTGTCTAATACTGAACGAGTAGACCAAATGATCGGCAAAAAAAAAAAAAAAAAAAAAAAAAAAAAAAACAAACAAAGAGAGAGAGAGAGAATTGGGTTTGTTAGCAGCACCAGGTACTGTCGCACGAAGCAATGCTGTTCCTCGATTTGCTGTTGTACCAGAGTTGTCCGCGGGTGGTTTTTCGCCAGTGGGTTCTGCGCGGCCCGGCGCTGCGTTGGCGGGGATCACGCGCGCCTAATAAACTTTCATTTGATTGGCGACTCGTGGCCGGAATAAAGCTGATGCGTGGCTGCCAATTAAAAACAAAAGCCACCACACCACCCCCGGAACCTACACGAACGAATGGCTGGCCATCCGTCCTTTGTGCCGGGGCCACTGGGCTCCAGCCGACGCTGTCCACCTGCACTCAGTCACGATTGGTATCTCTTGTCCATTTCGCTGCCTCCTGTTGCGTTTAATTGAATGCGCAACCGATGTGCTTCCGTTGGTTCCCTCCCACTCCCCCATCTATAGCTTGGGACTACCGCTTCACATTTTCCCCTCCCCACCCCGTTCTGTATCCATCCACTTTCATGCCCGTGGCCAACATTTGCCGGCGGCTCTCGTCCTGCGCGCAAGTCCAATTTCCTTTCTTTTTTGTTTATTCGCTTATACATTTATTTTTGTTCCACTCGATACCACGCCCCCTCTCGAACTGTTCGTACTGAGTGATTTGCCTCTCCTCATCTCGAATTTCGTTACCTCAGGGCGATGGCATGACAGAAAATTAAAAATAAATATCTTTCACGGTCTGGAAAGAGTTTATCTTGCTCTTTTGCGGCAGCTGTTTTTGAAATGAAGTGTCCCCTTCTCTCTCAAAGGTATTTGAATTCATTTCGTAAATTCCTCTTCATGGCCACACAGTCTAACAAGAGTGTTCGTTAAACCAGGCGCAGTTCGAATTCACAGTATGAAAAGGTTTTCACAGTTCTCTACCATTCACAAATTTTTGTTGAGTTACTTAAATTCTTTAATAATGCATCATATTTCAAGGTACAGGTCCCATCTGCAAAGTACAGCTCAATATGAAAAGCTTTAATAAGAGTACCTATGGATACTAGAGCTGTTCTTTATGGCCTCGACATGTGCTTTGGTCATCATCGTTGGAATGAAGTGGTTGTGTTCTTGTGCTATGTTTAGTTAAAGCCGCCACTGTGGCTCCTTGTTCACTACTGTTCGTACACTTGCAAAGTAGACTTAGGAAACATCATCACAATCAACTAGGACCGCCATCTTGTTTCTATCTCGCCGTTAAGTTCGTTGTAATGCTGTGTTTCAAATGACGTTTGCAACTCACTGGACTTGCTTTCGGCAGGACAACGTTTCAAATCGACGTCCGGTCATTAAGATTTAGCTATTCCATGATCTTCCTAAATCGCTTCATGCTAACGCCAGTATGGTTCCATTCAAATGGAACATCCAATTTCCTTTCCTATCCTTCCGAGCTTGTGCACCGTCTCTATTGACCTCGACATTGACGGCACGTTAAATCCTAATCTTCCTTCCTTCTTATCTCCTTTTCAAGTTTTTAAGCTGTGATTAATAAGGCTGAAGGAGACATAACAATAAAAGTGATGAAACCACAAGAATACTGCCATTTAATTTGAACATGGAAGGCCACAGTACTTGCCACGACCGTAAAGAATATTTCAGTATGTATAGGGTTGACGGAAACAGTCTGAAAAACTTGTAAGTTTGTTGCAGTATAGGCTACGCTGAGAAATAGTTGTTAAGAAAATAAATTCGATACTTTGCGCCGTATCCGAGATAATTAGCATTAATATAACATAGCTAAATTAGCGTTGAAGTTAACCAGTCAGGCCGTTGTGTGCACATATTCAAGCAGCCCCTTGGAGGTGCTGTTACCAAATGTGTTGTACGTTTGTTTCTTAGAACCGAAAGAGTGTGCTACAGTAAAATCGGAAGTGTGACGGTAGTAAGGATCGAAACCGAGACAAAGGCGAGCAGTCTTACGCGAATTCATGTAAGCTATGAGTACAACTGGTACTAAATCGTATCTTTTTCATCATCTTCACGCCAGAGACTATTATAGGTTTTTTTATTTCACTACTGCAATTTCTGCCTTAGGCCATTTTCAAGGGTTGATATTACAGCTAAGGCTGAAATTGCAATAGTGAAATAAAAAACCTATTACAGTCACTGTCGTGAAGATGATGTCCTTCAGAATGTTTAGTATGTCTGTGAATACCAGCTACTACAAGTATATAAATTGTATCTGGTGAGCCGCTTGAAGTTTTAGTGAGCAAAGGCCTCATTGGTTACCTTCACTGATTAACGTGGAAACGGCGCAACGTATGGCAATTTTTTTTCTTAACAATTATTTCTCAGCACACCTACCCTTCAATCCCTTATAACCTTTTCAGACCGCTTCTGACCACCCCGTATTGGAACATTTGTTAAATGTGTATTGTATTGCACGGCAGCCTGAGTATGAGGCTCATACGTCGAAACATGCTGCATTATTGAATGCTTTACGTAGATCAACAAACATCTGTGACTGATAGCGATCTCTGAAAATCTATACATATGTTTGAAACTGTTACAAGCGGTTGGCGGTATGGTTATAAATCGAATTCTTAGTCCTTATTAGCACCTATCCATTGGGTGCACCATTGTTTCCATCTAAGTCGTCAATGTCTCCATCAGGGACATAAAAGATGCACTGTGGAACACCTGAAAAAAATTAATAAAATCTACACAACTCGGAATGCTGTTATGTGATGACAGTCATAGGTATTACTACATTTAATGTGACGATGCCACAAGTTTGTTGAAAAAAATGGAAAGCATTTTAACACAAATCAGTGGATACTTTTCAGCATAATGGGTTTCGTGGTTACTACATGTGATCCAATTGGATTACACATGCTTAATTCCATAAGAAAAAAAAATTCCTACTCTCAATAGTTCACGTTACCAGACAACCTCATCAGGCGACATAAGCTTCACCCTTGTTTCCTGATCTGTAAGGTTGTCACATGAGTTGAAACTTGGGAAACAAGGCTTGGAGGAAATAATTTTGAGGTGTATCTCCAACACTTTACCGTGGAATTGACTGTTGAAAGAGTAAAGACTTTATGATGATTAAGAAGCAATTTGTTCCTCCTGTACTGTGTTTATTGTGATTTCAGTAGACAATCCAGACAGTTCAAATGGCTCTGAGAACTATGGGACTTAACTTCAGAGGTCATCAGTCCCCTATAACTTAGAACTACTTAAACCTAACTAACGTAAGGACATCACACACATCCATGCCCTAGGCAGGGTTCGAACCTGCGACGGTAGCGGTCGCGCGGTTCCAGACTGTAGCGCCTAGAACCGCTCGGCCACCCCGGCCGGCAATCCGGACAGCATAATAATGCCATGTAACGAAACCAGTCATTATTTTACGAATTTCGAAACCGTCATAGTCAGAGTAACCCAAACATGGCAACTGTCGCTTTTGGTACCCAAAATTATTCTCTAGCAAAATGGAACACGTAGACCCGTCCTTACGATGTTATTTATTATATGGCTGCCAGTTTTGGTACTTCAGTAAACCACTTCAGGCCTTAACTGATGCTGAGGTGGTTAACTTCAGTCGTATGCATAATTCATCAATGGTCAACATCTATGAACTTGTTTTCGCAGAATACCTGTAACAACAATGTTGTGTTTCCAACCATCAACTAAAAACTGCCTGGGCCAATATTTAAAATTGAACGTTTTGTTTCAAGCTGGTGTGCAGAATGTGTGAGTCTGGCGACATACCATCTAACTTTCGGGAAGATATCACCCACGCAGGTCTGATGGCGGCAAGAGCTGACAAGTGCGAGAACTATCTCAGTATCAGCTCAACAACTCATGCATCCAAGCTGCTGACAAGAATAACATACAGGACGAAAAATAAAATTTAGAACATGTTAGATCACTTTGGCTTGAGGAAAGGTAAAGACGCCAGAGAGGCAAAACTAAAGAAAAATCAAGATATGTTCATAGCATTTGTCGTCCTGGGAAAAGCGTTCGACATTGTCAAATGGTACAAAACGTTCGAAATTCTGAGGAAAGGAAGGGAAATACGGGTAATATACACGTATAAGAGCCAAGAGGGTATAATACGAGTGGAAGAGCAAGAACGAAGTGCTCCAGTCAGAAAGGATGTAAGGCAGGGTTGTCCTCTTTCGACCCTATTGTCCAGTCTACACATCGAAGAAACAATCATTGAAATAAAGGTAAGGTCAAGAGTGGTATTCAGATTCAAGGTGAAAAGAAATCAATGACAAGATTCGCTGGTGTCACTGGTATTCTCAGTGAAAGTGAAGAAGCATTACAGAATCTGCTGAATGGATTGAACAGACTAATGGTGACAGAATATGGATTGAGAGTAAATCGAAGAAAGACGAAAGTAATAAGAAGCAACAGAAATCAGTACAGCTAGAAACTCAACATCAGGATTGATGGTCACGAAGTAGATAAAGTTGAGTAATTATGCTGCCTAGACAGCAAACTAACCCGTGACAGAAGGAGCAAGGAGGACATTAATAGCAGACTAGCACTGGCAAAAAGGGAAGGTTCCTAGGTAACAGAACACAGCATGTCATTCTCAATGGAGAGAAGTTTTCCGAAATAAGAGTGATTTCAGGTGTGCCGCAGGGGAGTGTCATAGGACAGTTTCTATTCACAATATACATAAATGACCTTTTGGATTACATCGGAAGTTCACTGAGGCTTTTTGCAGATGATGCTGTGGTGTATCAAGTGGTTGTAACAATGGAAAATTGTACTGAAATGAAGGAGGATCTTCAGCGAATTGACGCATGGTGCAGGGAATGGCAACTGAATCTCAATGTAGACAAGTGTAATGTGCTGCGAATACATGGAAAGATAGATCCCTTATCACTTAGCTACAAAATAGCAGGTTAGCAACTGGAAGCTGTTAATTCCATAAATTATCTGGGAGTACGCATTAGGAGCGATTTAAAATGGAATGATCATATAAAGTTGATCGTTGGTAAAGCAGATGCCAGACTGAGATTCATTGGAAGAATCCTAAGGAAATGCAATCCGAAAACAAAGGAAGTAGGTTACAGTACGCTTGTTCGCCCACTGCTTGAATACTGCTCAGCAGTGTGGGATCCATACCAGATAGGGTTGACAGAGAAGATCCAACGGAGAGCAGCGCGCTTCGTTACAGGATCATTTAGTAATCGCGAAACCGTAACGGAGATGATAAACTCCAGTGGAAGACTCGGCAGGAGAGACGTTCAGTAGCTCAGTACGGGCTTTTGTTAAACTTTCGAGAACATACCTTCACCGAAGTGTCAAGCAGTATATTTCTCCCTCCTACGTATATCTCGCGAAGAGACCATGAGGATAAAATCAGAGAGATTAGAGCCCACACAGAAGCATACCGACAATCCTTCTTTCCACGAACAACACGAGACTGGAATAGAAGGGAGAACCAATAGAGGTACTCAAGGTACCCTCCGCCACACACCGTCAGGTGGCTTGCGGAGTATGGATGTAGAATTTTGGAACACGTATTGTGTTCGAGTATAATGACTTTTCTGGAGACTAGAAATCTACTCTGTAGGAATCAGCATGGGTTTCGAAAAAGACGGTCATGTGAAACCCAGCAAGCGCTATTCGTCCACGAGACTCAGAGGGCCATAGACACGGGTTCACAGGTAGATGCCGTGTTTCTTGACTTCCGCAACGCGTTCGATACAGTTCCCCACAGTCTTTTATTGAACAAAGTAAGAGCATATGGACTATCAGACCAATTGTGTGATTGGATTGAGGAGTTCCTAGATAACAGGACGCAGCATGTTATTCTCAATGGAGAGAAGTCTTCCGAAGTAAGAGTAATTTCAGGTGTGCCGCAGGGGAGTGTCATAGGACCGTTGCTATTCACAATATACATAAATGACCTGGTGGATGACATCGGAAGTTCACTGAGGCTTTTTGCAGATGATGCTGTGGTGTATCGAGAGGTTGTAACAATGGAAAATTGTACTGAAATGCAGGAGGATCTGCAGCGAATTGACGCATGGTGCAGGGAATGGCAGCTGAATCTCAATGTAGACAAGTGTAATGTGCTGCGAATACACAGAAAGATAGATCCTTTATCATTTAGCTACAAAATAGCAGGTCAGCAACTGGAAGCAGTTAATTCCATAAATTATCTGGGAGTACGCATTAGGAGTGATTTAAAATGGAATGATCATATAATGTTGATTGTCGGTAAAGCAGATGCCAGACTGAGATTCATTGGAAGAATCCTAAGGAAATGCAATCCGAAAACAAAGGAAGTAGGTTACAGTACGCTTGTTCGCCCACTGCTTGAATACTGCTCAGCAGTGTGGGATCCGTACCAGATAGGGTTGATACAAGACATAGAGAAGATCCAACGGAGAGCAGCGCGCTTCGTTACAGGATCATTTAGTATTCGCGAAAGCGTTACGGAGATGATAGATAAACTCCAGTGGAAGACTCTGCAGGAGAGACGCTCAGTAGCTCGGTACGGGCTTTTGTCAAAGTTTCGAGAACATACCTTCACCGAAGAGTCAAGCAGTATATTGCTCCCTCCTACGTATATCTCGCGAAGAGACCATGAGGATAAAATCAGAGAGATTAGAGCCCACACAGAGGCATACCGACAATCCTTCTTTCCACGAACAATACGAGACTGGAATAGAAGGGAGAACCGATAGAGGTACTGAAGGTACCCTCCGCCACACACCGTCAGGTGGCTTGCGCAGTATGGATGTAGATGTAGATGTAGATGTAGATGTAGATTCCTGGCCAAGATAAAACTACTAGTGTCAAACGTAGGACTTAGTATGAGGAAGAAATTTCTGAGAATGTGCGTTTGGAGTTCGATATTGTGCGGTAGTCAAACATTGACCATGGGCAAACCATAACAGTATAGAATCGAAGAATTTGAGAAGTGATGCTACAGACCATTGTTGAAAATTAGGTGGACTGATAATGTAATGAATGAGGAGATTCTGCTCAGAATCGGTAATAATTTGCGAATAAATTGACACGAAGAAGTGACGTGATAAACGTGATGAGAGAACATCTGTTAAGACATTATGGAGTAACATCCGGCAACTAGACGGTGCTGTAGAGAGTAAACTGTGACAGATGACAGAGCTTGGATTACGTCCAGCAGGTGCGAGTCTGAGACGAAGAGGTTGGCACAGGGGAGGAATTAGTAGCTGGCCAGGTCAAGCCAGTCGTAAGACTGATGACACAAAAAACAAAACAAAACAGAACCAAAAAAACAACAACAAAAAATGCCTAAAACGCTGCCTCACACGAGTACATGGCATCTCCGTCCTTTACAGAGAGCAGTCAACATTTGACGCTGTTTACCTCCTTTATACACCACATGAAGCCTGGTAAGAACACAAATAGCTCTATTATAACTCTATTGCACTGGGATGGCTTTTCTACCTATCACAGAAAATTTCAACTAAAAATATTTACACACCTATCGCAGGTCCGTAATTGTACGAAGTTATATTGCCATCGACCATGTCTTGTATGTGCTTGACTTTTATGTCAGGAAGTGTATATGAAATCGGGAGTTAATCCCACCCTCATCCTCTCGTTTCCTCTGTGAAAACCTTTGCATAGCTTCTTCACCTTGACAGGTTAATATATCCAATGCCTTTAATGCGTTTTCTTTCATCCTGCATTTCATGATGCGTCTCTATAGAGAATACAGCAGAACTTTACAGATCACTTCGCATGCTTTACTTCACATAATTTTCCATTAGCATGTATGATCTGAAGCATGTTCCGCTTCTCCGATATGTCAGAGCATATGCTTCACTGCATATAGAAATGCAGCCACTGAATGAAGTGACAGATATAATTCAAGAGGGAAGACAGTCGAAATCGGACACTCGATGACACCAATCATAAACAAAAGGAGTCCTTTCCTGTGACGTTTAAAATAAATTACAGGTACCAGAAAAAAAGAGCAAATATAGTGACGAGCACATTCAAGCTGCACGGTCGAAAGGTTTCACACCAATTAGGCACCACACATTACACTAACTCACCATACATTTACGAGGAAATCTGCACTCTCTGCTCATCCATTACACATAGGGTGCCGTACAAATCGGTATCGATACTGATTCCATACTCGATGGCTTTCAAAAGACAGTAGATACAATTCACACTGTCTCGGTTTCTTCTGGGAGGGGGGTGGGTGGGTAGGAGGGGGTAATTCGTCTTCCGGTGGTGAGGAGATGGGGAGGAGGAGAGGGTAATCAGTCTTCTAACAGGTTTGATGGGGCCCGCCAAGAATGTCCCTCCTCTACCGAGGGTAGCATATACATTAGAAAACAAAATGGCTCTGAGCACTATGGGACTTAAATTCTGAGGTCATCAGTCCCCTGGAACTTAGAACTACTTAAATCTAACTAACCTGAGGACATCACACACATCCATGCCCGAGGCAGGATTCGAACCTGCGACTGTAGCGGTCGCTCCGTTCCAGACTGTAGCGCCTACAACCGCTCGGCCACCCCGGCCGGCATATATACATTAGAGTCCTACATTTTATATATTTCAATGACGTTCATCCCCAACAAATATTTCCTCTCTGGTACCGTGAAACTCTTTTATCAATGTGTCCACATCTATATTACCACCCTATCCCTTCTTCTAGTTAATGTTTCATATTTCTTTCTTCACCTGAGATCCTCTTCATTCCTTACGTCGACTTGATTTTCAGAATTCTAATGTAACACTAAATCTCAAACACTTCGTTTTTCTTTCCCCGTTTCTCGCGGTCCATTACTAATTTCTTTTGGTAAGGAAATCTCGCTTTACCACATCTGCTCTGCATTGTATGTTGTCCTTGCTTCATTCGTCACGCGTTTTTAGCATCGAAACAAGCAGTAATCCTTCATTCCACCTAGGACGTCTCACTCAGCTCTGATGTTTAAACACTGATGTTAAGGGCTGAATATTACCACAACGGCTGTTCATTGTGTGCTGCCTGATTTGCACAGAGCCCACAGAATGTAATTGTCTTGCAGATCCTCTAATCACCTTTCGGCTAATCATATAAAACGATAAGTTTTGGGCTTCATATTTTCTTTTGGCATGGAACCATAAACAAATTAACAACTCATCAACTACGCGTCGTTTTACTTTAAATGACGCAGGGATGTACTTTCGAAACCTTTCCACAACCTTTTCCAATTCACAACAGGGTTGGTACAGCAACCAGTACGTATCATACGAAGAAATAGTCTTGATTGCAACGTAAAAAAATTCTTATTTCCCTATGACGCGTTTCACCTTCATTTAGGCATCTTCGGATCAGCGCCGGCAGCTCTGACCGAGCGGTTCTAATAGCTTCAGTTCGGAACCGCACTTCTGCTACGGTCACAGGTTCGAATCTTTCCTCGGGCATTGATGTGTGTGATGTACTTAGGTTAGTTAGGTTTAAGTAGTTCTAAGTCTAGGGGACTGATAACCTCAGATGTTAATTCCTTTAGTGTTTGGAGTCATTTGAACAACAATTTTCTTCGGATCAGCGAAGGGTACATGGGATATTGCGCATAAAATACTCCAGCAAGTAAATGCACCTTGTGAAAGTTTTTAATACTGTTGTGTTGGCAGAAGAGCCAACACCGTGTTACGAAAGAAGGCCAAAATGCACGCGTTGTATCTCACGCAGGCTGGCGTGAGGAGGGAAGGACTATACTGACGTGAGGTCTGGAACATGACAAGGAATTGGAATTCAGTAAGTGGACGTAATTAGTTTGATAATTAACTTTAATCCATTAATATTATCTGTTCAGAACACATTCTTGAAGAATATGGCGCCTTGCTAGGTCGCAGCAAATGACGTAGCTGAAGGCTATGCTAATCTGTCGTCTCTGTAAACGAGAGCGTATTTAGACAGTGAACCATCGCTAGCAAAGTCGGCTGTGCAACTGGGGCGAGCGCTAGGGAGTCTCTCTAGACTAGACCTGCCGTGTGGCGGCGCTCGGTCTGCAATCACTGATAGTGGCCACACGCGGGTCCGACGTATACTAACGGACCACGGCCGATTTAAAGGCTACCACCTAGCAAGTGTGGTGTCTGGCTGTGACACCACAAATACATTGTGCGCAGTCCTTACTAAGGCATATGGCGCAGTGGAATGCAAACCAAACGGGATCTGGCTTACAGCAAAGCTTCACATCATAAACTTGTCAGAGGTGTATTTGAAGTTCTAGTTGCACACATCAAAAGTGTCTTCTCCATGGAAACTTCACCCCATCTAAAGACAACGGTTGCTTTTTTTTATGTGTCCTGAATTTAATTAAGAATTAGTCAAGCATACGAAAATGCAGCGCCTATGCTATTCTGATGACAATGCACTGCGGCGACCACAGCCGTTATGAAACACGTCAGATGACAGACTTTCAAGCACAACGTCCGAGCTGTACGGGAATACACATAGTGGATGTGCGAGTACAGATCGTAGACGTATGGTTGACGACACATGGAAGGTTGGGTCTCGCCGTGAGTCGTGCGCGATAAGCGGGAAATCTGGATTCGATTGCATGTTCAGCACAAATTGGTCGTCATTCCATTTTACAGCTGATGGTGATCAAAATTCGCAATTACGAATTCATCTGATGTGCAATGAAGCATAGGAAGAACTTCGTAGATTAACTATTTCTTAACTGTGCATTGTCATTAAAGTGACAGAATGTCCAAATCTGATCGAATCTATTGCGTCTCATAGTCTGTGAAAATTTTGGTGCTGTTATTAGAAGGTCTGTTGAGCAGCAATCTTTCAAACTGTTATAGAACAGAACAGTAAGGAGTAGCAAGGTAGAAATTTTTTTTAAAACTCGGTTGGATTGCCACCAGCGATACTAAGTTAAGCAAAAGACAGAGGCTAAAGCAGGAATCATACCGGGATATCGCAGTTGGATCAGACTCTTCGGACATTATGACACTGTCTACCGAATAAGGAATGCACATACAGCAGAAAGAAACCTGTGACAAAATAGCAGAGAAAGAGAGTCAAACATAGTTCTTAGTTTCTAAGACGTGGTGCAAGAACCTCTATCTCTTATAGATCATTGCAAACTAAGCCTTATGTCATAGCCTCATGCTAGCTCTGTTTAAATATTCCATTTTTCCAGCTAGTGTCAGTTTGACAGTAACAAAAAAATGGTTCAAATGGCTCTGAGCACTATGGGACTTAACATCTATGGTCATCAGTCCCCTAGAACTTAGAACTGCTTAAACCTAACTAACCTAAGGACAAAACACAACACCCTGTTTGACATTAACAGTAATAGCACTCGATCCTATGAATATGACACTGTCTATGAACCAGCCGAAGATGCGTCTGAGGGGATGGCCTTCTCCTGATGAAATTCATGCTCCTCACCTCCTACCATCTACTGATGGGGAAAATGTCTTTCAATTACACCACGTTCGCTGGTCATACTGTGGACGAATTTGACTCACTTGTAGGGCAGTGTACACAAGAGATCAAACGTCAGATCAGCAGACCTGATACGAACAAGACTGTCCTCAAGATGGCGGATTGTCCGAGATGACTGAGGTCTGAACTGTCGTTCCAGCTAAGACTTCCCGCAGGCTCCCCAGTCAAGACCAGCGCCAGTGAAAACTGACGTTCAGGACGTGTGTCGCAAGCCCAACCCATTCATAATATGTTTCAAGACCACAACCTCCTTGGTACAATACTGTAGTAACTATGCCCTACATGATCTAGCATAGTCTATAAACTATCGAAGCTGTATTTAGGATGATGGCCTCCACCTGATGAACTGGATGCTGATCGCCACCTGCTTGATAGAGAAACTGTCTTCCGAATATAAACACGTAGAAGAGTTCTGCCGGCACTGAACTCCAACGTGGAGGCAAGCCACAGGGCTTCTTGGGATCCACATTTATGTTCAACCCACAGGTGTCTGCGGGTGCTAAAAGCCACTAGGCTGGCAGCGAGAAGAACAACCGACCACATGTCTAACGACAGCACGTACGTAGCTGAAGAGTCACCAAGGGTCATCATAGAATTTGGAGTGTGACTGAGGACGCTCCAACAGCCGGTGAAAGACCATACTTTCGGGCTGGGCACGGATGCCGCCTGTCAGCCGGCCGCCCGATATGGAGATAAGGACGCTAACACCCATTACCTCGGCGTGCTGACACTCAACTAATTATACAGACGTCAGTTGCAATCCAACGCACAGCTGAATAGAGCATCAGACGTGGCTGGTGCTGGATAGCAATGCCTCACCTGTTCCCATTAACTGTCTTGACATATATCATTTATCATTAATCTAGCACCCCGCCTCAAATGTTGATTGACGATTAACTTAATTTTAAACCTGGTGTTCATCATTCTTAAGTTGTGATTTTAACCTGTATATGCACATGGGTACATAAAAAGAAAACAATATTTGATTTTAGAAACTCTGCCTGACTATGACATGTTGAAGAGGTTTTCCACTGCCTAGTAGCCTTTTCCACATAGGTTTGTATCTTTCCTCCTTAAGAGTTCTGAACACGACTTCTCTTATTACTAGATAACATGTAAGACCGAGCTGTTGCAGTGCGGAGTGGCCGCGCTCTTTGAGGCGCCATGTTTTGAGGCGCCATGTTTTGAGGCGCCATGTCACGTATTGCGCCGCGCCCGCAGAAAGTTCGAGTCCTCCCTCGGGCATAGGTGTGTGTATTGTCCTTAGCGTAAGTTACTTTAAGTAGTGTGTAAGTCTAAGGACCGATGACCTTAGTTTTTAGGTCCCTTAGGAACTGATGCACGGTTGGAGACAGATCTGTTGCTTTTACTGAATCTGCATGCACCTGTAAATGTGCATTTCATTCCTTCTCCTGCTACAGATTCACAAACATTTGTGGTTATTACATTTACAGGTACTGAATTACCTATATCTTCCCTCAACTACCCTAACTCATCATCAACTTCTGACGTCGCCATGCATTCCTCCTACTGTAATGTTGCAGTTGACTTAGGTTCGCGCGAAGTGGGAGCAGTAAATCAACCTGTCTCTTAACCTCATTTTTACGATGTATCCTATTTATAATTAATCCCACTCTTATGCTTGCTTCTGTGAACAAAATACGAGCATACAGAGAACGCATCAGCTCTTTGACAAGATTTTCTGGTTGTTGGAACACAGTATGTATGCCGTAATGGAACGGAATTGCCCAAACGTGAAAGGTTTGTCCATGGGACCGTCACAGGTATATTTAGTGTACGATATACACTGAAGAGTCAAAGAAACTGGTATACCTGCCTAATATCGTGTAGGACCCACGCGAACTCGTAGAAGTGCAGCAGTACTACGTGGCATGGACCCGAATAATGTCTGAAGTAGTGCTGCAGAGACTCAGGTGATGAATTCTTCAGGGCTGGCCATAAATCCGAAAGATTACGTAAGGGTGGAGACTCTTCTGAACAGCAGGTTGCAAGGCATCCTCGATATTCTACATAATGTTCATGTCTCGGGAGTCTGGTGGCTAGCGGAAGTGTTCAAAAACTGAATTGTGTTCCTGGAGCCACTCTGTAGCAATTCTGGATGTGTGGGGTGTCGCATTGTCCTGCTGCAATTGACCAACTCACAATGCTCATGAATGAATGTAAGTGATCAGACAGGCTGCTTACGTGTTTGCCATCTGTCAGAGTCATATCTACATGTATGAGTGGTCCCGTATCACTACAACTGCACACGCCCCACTCTGTCACAGAGCCTCCACCTGCGTGAACAGTCCCCTGCTCACATGCAGGATCCTTGGATTCATGAGGTCGTCTCCTTACCCGTACTCGTTCATCCGATCTACACAAATTGAAACGAGACTCGTCCGACCAGCCAACATGTTTTCAGTCATCAACAGTCCAATGTCGGTGTTAACAGGCCCAGGCGAGGCGTAAAACTGTCGAGGCTTGTAGTCATCGAGGATACACGAGTGGGTCTTCGGCTGCGAAAACCCATATCTATGATGTTTCTCTGAATGGTTCGCTCGCTGATTCTTGTTGATAGCCCAGCATTCAAATTTGCAGAAGTTTTCGAAAGGGTTGCACTTCTGTCACGTAGAACGATTCCCTTCAGTCGTCGTTGGTCTCGTTCTTGCAGGATCTTATTTCGGCCGCAGCGATGTTGAGGATTCGATGTTTTACTTGATTCCTGATATTCACAGTACATCCGTGAAATGATCGTACGGTAAGATCCCAACTGTATCGCTACCTCGGATATGCTGTGTCTCATCGCTATTCCGCCGACTATAACACCACGACCAGACTCACTTAAATCTTGATAATCTACCATTGTAGCCACAGTACCCGGTCTAACAACTCCGCCAGACACCTGTTGTCTTACACACGCGTTGCCTACCGCAGCGCTGTATTCTTCCTAATTGGATATCTCTATATTTGAATACACATTCCTATACCAGCTTCTTTGGTTTTTCGATCTAAATAAATTTTTTAGTAGGTAACGTACCACGTTTAGTGGAAGCGTCTGTGAACATTATCGTTGTATACACAAGGGGACTTAAAAAAGTAAGTTAAACATTAATGTGGAAGGCCCCGCAACTTGTATTAAATGTTGCACTACTCTTGTAAGAGTCACAAATACATGAGACTGTAGGCCGCAGGGTAGCCCAGCGGTTTGAGGCGCATTGCCACGGTTCGCACGGCTACACCCGTCGGAGGTTAGAGTCCTCCCTCGGGCATGGGCGTGTGTGTGTGTTGCCCCTAGTGTAAGTTAGTTTAAGTTAGATTAAGTAATGTGTAAGCCTAGTGACCGATGACCTCAGTCCTTTGGTCCCAAAGGAACTTACACACTTTTCAAAAAGCTGCGTGACACTATTCTTCAACATAGTCAATAAATTTCTTTAAACAACGGTAGGAGCAAGTAATTTCTGAAAACATTTCTCTCGAAGAAAATCTGCGTTCTAGATAGTGAGCAGTTGAAGGTCGCTGTACCAAGACACCTGTTAACTACCGTCGCCCATCATTGTGGTATAAATGGTCTGAAGATGATCTCATTCAGACCTAAACCGGTTGCCATTCAGAGATAAATATTTTACTGCGGTCGAGACTGTTTTTATCCATTTTGAAGTGGTGGGAACGTTCTACCAATGGTTCAAACTCCTCGACCACAGAAATGCGCTCCTTTTTCACGTAACCATTCGTGAACCACTCTGTGAACATCCTCATTGTTGGAATATCTCTTTCTCCCAGATGTTATTACAGCTACCTGAAAAGGTGGGATTAGCATGGTGCAAGATCAAGGTTTCGCTCATCAACAAAACCCACGTGTGAGCGACCTTGATGAAATTGTTGGCACTATTTTACTACGTCTGGACCTAATACTGCATTTGGTCCATATACCACCAGAATTTCTAGGTGAATCTGTGAACTATTTAAAACGTTTTGCTCATAACGCTCCAACCGTACAGCATACTTCAGTTTTGGATTACGTTTCCAGTTGCTCCCAGTAAGGCACCTATTTTCCGTATTGCTGCAGAACTGTGTTTGCATTTAACTCGGAACATGTACTCTCTAATGACAACGCATCACTTTTCTTGAGCAGTATCTTAGCGTCGGACGATAGGTATAACTTATTTTTTGAAATCCTTGTGAAGGAAAGTAGTAGAACCGGAAAATTCCGGAAAACCTTCTGACAGTCAATTATTGGTTCATATATTTTCAGCTGAGCCTCAGAGTAATACAACAGAGTAAAGAGCGGTAGCATACAGTCAACAACGGGTCATGTTTAGATTTGTGGGATACGTATAGGCTACTGATTCACACAGAAACACAATTACAATATCATTAAATGTGCAAAAAAATGGAACGACCTGTTACTGTTCGATTAAGCGGTAAGTCACAAGACACAGCACAAACTCTAAAATAATTTTGATTTATACTTGGAGCGACGTTTAGTGGAGACAGCAAATAGAACTAGTTGGAGGAAAAGCAGATTACATTATAAGATTTTCTGTAAGGTTCCTAAGAAAATCGAATTCAAACACTAAAATCATAGCTTACAAATCATTCGTTAAGCCAATTACTAAGTATTTCTCAACAGTCTAAGAGCCTTACTAGGTAGGATAAATAGAGGAAATAGTGAAGATCCGAAGAAGAACGCCTTCTTTCGTCTTGGGTTCGTTTAGGTGGCGTCGCAGCCCAAGAGATGCATCAACGTCCAGCGGCAGACATTACACAGAGGAGCTGTGTCACGGACAAGTTAACTGTTAAAAATCCGAGAGCTTAGATTCCAAGGAGAACCCTTCAACGTATTACTACCTCACACACTCACACATACTGCGAAATGACCACGTCGGGAAAATCAGAGAAATTCGAACGCATACGGAATATTCATGACAGTCGCTCATCCCGTGCGCCAGTCTAGAATAAACGGGAAAAGAAGAAAGGTTTTTGTTCCAGAAATACTCTTAGTTTAAAACCCAAAGATGACATCCGAAGTAATAACGTAGATAAATCCTTGAAGCCTAATTGGTCAAGCTTGGACAGATATGTACCAAATAGAACAATTCATGATTGGGAGGGACCCCAAGGCACACAGTCAGTGCAAAGTAACTTCTACATGAACGGCAACTGCTTCGCATTAAGAGTAAAACAAAGTATATTACTGTACATACAGAGATACCAAAGGAAATCCATTTCCTGTCTAAAGAAAAATGGCTGAAGCCTTAGGGGATGACGACTATACCACAATCTTGGCAAAAAACATTCCATAAAATAAGTTCAGGTCATATGCGAAAGGTGTCAGTGGCATCAAAGTTTTTGTGAAGACGAACATGGAAAACATTGGAATTAAAAATGATTCCAGCTAAGCAAAAGTAGAGTTATTTCCAAATGTTCCTTTGCATTGGAAAATACAGGAGTACTGTCCCAGTGGAGTCTCACACAATGTCAGTGATGAGCGATATGGATGTTAGTATCAGTAGCGTTCTGAAGCAGCTACAACTGCTAAAACTGAAGGCGGCTACGTGGGCCAAAGGAACCCGTACACCGTAATCCACACACCTACTATCTGTTATAGAATCTCAAAATATATTTTGAGCTGAAATTTCGCGATGTGTCTCGAAACTCCACAGTGCGAGCCAGCATGGATTCCGCATACTTCGCTCATGCGGAACCCAGCTTGCATTTTTCTCTATTGCCATGCCGAAAACTATAGAACCAGATTTTCAAATTGTTCTGATATTTTATCATTTCCAAAAACAGTTTGCTTACTACCACAACAAAGATTATTAACGAAAGGATTATTTCGTGGGGTAACGAACGAAATTTGTTCTGTGGAATGAGGTTTTCTTGAGAGGGTGGTCTCAGCCAGATATCTTCGATGGAATATCGTCAACAGATGATGGAGAGGTAACTTCACGCCTGCCACAGGGGGGGGGGGGGGAGAGATGGGCCAGTTGTAGTTCCTGTTTAGTATCCCTAACCGACCAGATAATATTAACAGTGATCTCAGAATTCTTGCGAGAAGTGCATTTAATAAAGTACAATACGATTAAAGCTTCATAAATATTCAATAAATATTTGAAACTGATGTTAGGATTGATAATTTGCTTTAAATCAAAAATGTAAAATCTTGTATTCGACAGTACGCCAAAACATATTACTGTGATAGTGACTCACAAGTGGAATCAGTCTGCTCGTACACCCAGGTATAAGAATTTTTAAGGATATTAAGTGGAATGATTACATACGCTCAGTCATAGTTAAACCAACAATACCTACCTAGTGGGCATTGAAAGACAAAGCGACCTTGCCGCAAAATCTCTTCTGAGGTCATAAGTCAATACTGCCTGTGCTTAAGATCATTCCTGCCCCTCCCCCCCCCCCCCCAACCACCCACTCACTCACCACCCTTCCTCCGGAGGTTCCCCGTGCTGCCGACAACTGCAAGGTAATTGTATGTGTACATTCGAGGTCACGATGTAACCTGACTCCCACCTCTGCCGCTTGGTCGTTGCTCCTGGACCAAAAGTAATCAATTTCCTTTTATTACAAGATATACCGCAAGGGCTTCATCATTCAAGGTCTGTTCACCATAGTGAAACGGTCAGGTTTGTCATAAATGGTAATAACAAATTAAGTGGTGGCGTATTAAAAATAACTGTGACTCTTTTCTGTCTCTAGAGAGCGAGTATACGAGCGAAGTCAGTTGTACTCTTTAGTGAAAGGATCAGGTTTATTTGTAAATAATAACATTGATGTAACATATGGACTTATAGTTTATCATTAACAATAACAGTGTTTTTGCTATACACTTACGTTAACATTTTTCTTGTTTATTAACAGTGTTTTTTCAATATGATTTACAATCGTTTTTATTTAGGATTTATGTAAAACAATTTCACAAAAAATGATTTTTTGTACTTTACAAGTAACAGGGATGTGTAAATGGTTATGGATTAATTATTGCTTAAATTTTTGAAAAAAATTGATTGGAAGGAATAGTGCAGAAAGTTTTGAAGGCAATTTATGACTCTGTGCACAATGTTGGATGAACATTAACTGATAACAATATCAACAAGGCTAGCATATCATTACATTCAAGAGAAATAAACATAATTTGCACTACGTCCTGCTCCTTCCAGTAGTGTGCGGTACTAAATAATCACCGCAACCATTAAAGCTGTCGATCTGTCTATAGGATTTTAAACACACGAAGCACAATATCTTCAGTATATGTAAACAAAAATCAATAGGTACCTAACATGACTGAGTCATTACCTTCAAATTAATTTCACTGTGTTTAATCTTGCGTGTGACAATTTTGATGCTCGAACGCTCCTCCAGATACGGCGTTAATTATTCTTGTCTGCACCGAACCTCTTCTTGCATGATCTCAGAGGCGTAGGATCTTATAACGATGCGAATGAATATTCCTTTCCTAATAAAATTTTATAATACCTTACATGAACGGTTAAAATACACATTTTTAACGAAGCTGGTACTATGGATCCAAGCATACGTCCGTACGCTACCATTTCCCGAAACAAAAAAGGGTGAAGCCACATGAATTAATAAATTGAGTAGCGTATTTCTTACTTTGTTTCATACAGATATTTAACGATTTATCACTACATTTTCCTTGCCAAAAAACCACTCGTTAATTTATTTTTGGTGGTCTTTCATTTACAGCTCGTTCAGTTTACATATAGCCTACATATAAGAAAAGAAAAAAAAAAGAATAATAAGATTAAATACAACAAGTGGCAGCAGCATGTGAAGAACCCCCCCCCCCCAAGCCGTACACATAAACAACCCACACCCCCCCCCACACACACACACACACATGTACATAGTACAAAACATACACACATAATGTACATGCACAAGTAGGTACACATACTCACACACAGTGAATTGTAACGGGTATGTGGGCGAGTTATTCGTCCACCGATGTCCGATACTGAGGTGAGCTGAACTTCGTTGCCGGGATGGATGCGAGTTGGCGGGGCGATGACGTCAAGCGGTCGCCCCAGGTGACGTCAGGTGTGGAGAGAAGGAGCGCATCGGCGGAATAGGGTAAGTCTCGAAACTGGGGATTTGGATGGCTGTTGTTTGCATGGCCTGTGCGCAGGAGAAAATGCTCCAAAAATGACGATGTGTCATACAAGCTGAAAGGTAGCTTCAGATTCGACGGGAACTCACACAGACATTAATGGAAGTCAGAATACATTTGGGATCTCAGGAAAATGGGGTGCATCCAGTGACACAGCAATATTTCAGTATCTTAAAAATTACAGAAGTTAATACTTCACAGTGAATAAACATTTTCACAATGAACCTCTGAATTAACAACTGCTAATCACTTCATGCGATTAAAAGAACCCTATCTCAGATGATAGAATTGCTGTATATGTATCGTCCCTTAAAGCGACGTATCTGCATCTATTACATGTGTTGATTTACGACGTCTTTTCTATCTTTTTCATTACACAAATGTTCGTTAGAACATCGTATTAACCACATTTACGCAGCAAATGAACACAGCATGAGTACCTCTTATTTTTTCATACTGAAGCTATACTAGTAGTGCGCTTCGTAGAAGAATCTCACTAGTGAGCAACGTGAATGACTTTTGCGGATAGATAATGAATTATTTAGTTGGGTAAAAGTTGCTATTAACGTAACGTCAGTCTTCATTTCTATTTTTGCGTACACAAATTCTTGGACATAAGGATGGAACGAACCAGTGTTTTAGTTCAATAAACGTCGAGCTGGGTCACGCTTCCAGACCCTTTGCTTGACCCTCCAACTATTTTTGAGAGAGTAATGATGTGTGAAAGAAATAAGAAGTAGCAGGATGTATGTAGCTCCATAGGTATCTAATAGCGCAGTAGGTTTCTCAGTGCAGAAACTGGCAAGGCACAAAGCAGGAATGGTCTGCGATGCTTGAGACATATCAGTTTGGTTAGAGTAGAGAAGACACCAGTCGTTCCTCAGCCAATGAGAACGGGAGATTCGAATAACGGACGTTGAGTCCGGTAAGGAGCCCTCTGGGATGGATAGTTAGCTGGAGCGCGCTGTATGGCTGCGGTATGGGAAGACACGGTATAAGTGCTATATTCTACCTGATACTTTTCGGGACGTTTCGGTTAGTTTCAATCTAGGTGAAGAAGAACTGAACGAGACTATAATTGTTGCAATTTTGGACGACTAAGAGCTTTTCTAGGTCATAGTCATAACGACTTTTTAATTGTTTGAACAACTAGCTCTTGGGGCGTTTATACGAACAGTAAATAGCATTACGGTTAGTTTTCGCTATAGTATAAATGTTTTCAATTCGTGGTATAAATTTTGTGGGGAGAAATCAATATTTCATTGTATTTTCTCTCTGATGTGTATCGAGCACATGTTGGCGCGCCTCTTCACGTGCCACCTTCAGTGTCCAGAGGAATACATTCTGTGAGCAAATAAGAATACGAAATGGTGTAGATTAAGGAAGGAATTGTGTTGCCGTAAGTTCTACGTAATTATTTTGTGAATTTCGAAGTGTTTCTTCATGTGTTGTGTTCGCGCCACGTGTTTTGCAGACAGCGAACGAGCGCGGCAGTAGTAACTGTATTTCGCTTTTGTAATGTTCTTTCGTGTTAAAACATCAAGATAAATTTTCTGAAATGAGAGGAGCTCGTTTTCTGCAAGTTTCGTAAATTTCCAGATGGTTTCCTTTGTGCGAGCATTGTCGGTTATTGTTCACACCACGTGGCGTGTTTGCCTAGTAGAGACTGAGTATTATACTTAACCACTCCGAGAACTCATTACTGCATTTTATTGTCTCTCGTAATTTATGGAATTTTTTGTGATAGTTTTGTGTCCGGGCCCGCCAAGTTTACGATACTGGACGGTCTGACCACATGTTCAGTTTGCACTTTGTTTGAATAAATTCTCAGTACTTCATTATTTCGAATGGCCATGGCCTTCAGCCATCCCTGTCGTGTTAAAACCAGAGCTTTTGCCATAATATTTGTGGTGAGAGTAGCGTCTTTGCTCGCTTCTGCCAACTTGCGCTGGAATCGTCTGAGCCGCGACGGCACAGATCACCGCAATTGCTGTAGAAAAGCACTTTAATTAGGTTTATCAACTAATAAGTGGGCTAATATGTAATTATTCTGGTCATATCTTTGGTTTAGCTTATGGAATTCTCAACTTGCTGCCTGTTGCTTAGCCTGTGTGGTCTCTCACATTTGCGCTTTGCGTAGCCAACAGAGTACTGGCGCTGTGAGTAAATTTATGTTGTGGATGTGTGTGTGTGGCATGTTTTAAAGGAAGTTGTCGGGTTGGTTGTTCATCCCACCAACATTCGCATTCTGTGGCCTCGAGTGATATGAAATAAGAAGCCATTTGCATAGTTCATTTAGATTTGTGTGTAGAGTCAAATGCGTGTAGAACTGAATGAACGAGAGTTTTGCTTAAAGAATAAATGGCAAATCTATCACAATCAAAACTGTGACGTTGTAACGGAAAATGATACTCCCTTCCCAACCATGCCCACTCAATAACCAACAATAAGCAATGAAAAATAGTTACTGCTCCCATTAAAGGTGCACAGTGATAGTAATTGTCATAGGCAGTATTCTTATCAGTTTCAGGCAGTAGCTATATCCCTAGCCGACGAATGCTTATGGCACGTAGTTACCGCCTCCCGCTGTATGCGTTGGTTTGTGTGCAAGGATACTTTCCTTTAAAAGTTATCATATCCAGTTGGGGTTTATATGAATTGCATTGCACCCGTACCCTCAGTATATGGTACGAGAGGCACTTGGTGGCACAGTACGATATTTAAAGAGAATTAGAACCATTCAAGCTTTTTCTGCATTCCTGGAAAATTAAAATTTTAGAACCACTCGCTACGAGGTAACCGTGCAATATTTTTGTATTTATTTAATAAATGCAAGTGCTATTAAGAATCTGTCTAGATGAAACAGCGTGTGTTAGCGAACACCAAAATTGAAAAGACAACCAAAAGACATTACTGAGGAGAAGTTATAACTAATTATTTAAATAACGTTTACGACAATTCGTTATGTTTCACGTGAGCACACTTGCGCAAGGGCACTAGTGTATTTCTTTGTGAACAATCCTTTATTTGTAATTATTGTAAACGGTCTGAGTGTCACAGAATATTTATAATGTTTTTTTTATTTAAATATTGTTGTAATATATTAGTTTAGTCTGCTGAGTGATCAAGATGAGGCAAGTCATGTCTGTAGCACGTAGGAACGTTGTATTTTTGGGAGGGATGGCCTTCAGCTAATGGAAAATCAGGCAGTGGCGGAGCACTACATGAGGCCAATGAAGAGCTCAAGCGAGTGGTTCTGGACAGGTTTACGTTTGTGCTGGAAGATATACATTTCTGTGGTAACGTGCGTGATTCGGACGTAAAGGTGACAGATTCTGGGATGTGAACTACAGCTACAATGCTCCAAAGCAGGACTAATTTTTTCTGCTTGTAATACGAATCTGAGGAGAGGCCGAATATGAGTTACTATTCTTTTGTAAATCATCATGTTGAGTTCTGAATTGTTTTGAGCTGATTAATATTTCGTGTATCCGGTTTAAGAAATCTACACTACTGGCCATTAAAATTGCTACAGCAAGAAGAGTTGCAGATGATAAACGGGTATTCATTGGACAAATATATCATATTAGAACTGACATGTGATTACATTTTCACGCAATTTGGGGGCATAGATCCTGAGAAATCAGTACCCAGAACAACCACCTCTGGCCGTAATAACGGCCTTGATAGCCTGGGCATTGAGTCAAACAGAGCTTGGATAGCGTGTACAGGTACAGCTCCCTGTGCAGCTTCAACACGATACCACAGTTCATCATGAGTAGTGACTGGCGGATTGTGACGAGCCAGTTGCTAGGCCACCATTGACCAGACGTCTTCAATTGGTGAGAGATCTGGAGAATGTGTTGGCCAGGGCAACAGTCGAAAATTTTATGTATTCAGAAAGGCCCGTACAGGACCTGCAACATGCGATCGTGTATTATCCTGCTGACATGTAGGGTTTCGCAAGGACCGAATGAAGGGTAGAGGAACGGGTCGTAACACATCTGAAATGTAGCGTCCACTGTTCAAAGCGACGTCAATGCGAACAAGAGGTGACCGAACGTGTACCCAATGACATCCAATACCATCACGCCGGGTGATACGCCATTATGACGATGACGAAGACACGCTTCCAATGTGCGTTCACCGCGATGTCGAAAAACCCGGATGAGACCGTCATGATGCTGTAAACGGAACCCGAGAAAATGACCTTTTGCCATTCGTGCACCCGGGTCGTCGTTGAGTACACCATCGCAGGCACTCCTGTCTGTGATGCAGCGTCAAGGGTAACCGCCGCTCTGGTCTCTGAGCTGATAGTCCATGATGCTGCAAACGTCGTCGAACTGTTCGTGCAGATGGTTGTTGTCTTGCAGACGTCCCTATCTGTTGACTCAGGTATCGAAACCTGGCTGCACGATCCGTTACAGCGATGCGGATAAGTTGCCTGTCATCTCGACTGCTAGTGATACGAGGCCGTTGGGATCCAGCACGGCGTTCCGTGTTAACCTCCTGAACCCACCGATTCCATATTCTGCTAACAGTCATTGGATCTCTACCAATGCGAGCAGCAATGTTGCGATAAGATAAACCGCAATCGCGATAGCCGACAATCCGACCTTTATCAAAGTCGGAAACCTGATGGTACGTATTTGCTCTCCTTACACCAGGAATCACAACAGCGCTTCACCAGGTTACGCCGGTCAACTGCTGTTTGTGTATGAGAAATCGGTTGGAAACTTTCCTAATGTCAGCACGTTCTAGGTGTCACCACCGGCACCAACCTTGGGTGAATGCTCTGAAAAGCTAATCATTTGCATATCACAGCATCTTCTTCCTCTCTGTTAAATTTCGCGTCGGTAGCACGTCATCTTCGCGGTGTAGCAATTTTAATGTCCAGTGGTGTACTTAGTTTTTCGTATCTTTGATTACAATATAATTCGATACGATTCTCGCAAGTCTGTCAAGTAGCTTCACTGCATATCAGAAGAGTATTTCTGTAGGTGCTATACTTGGTAATGGTGGGACCACTTTCCGTTTATTTGAGATGTCCTTTCTTGAATAAACATTATTCAATAGAGGTCGCCTACATCAGTTACACGCGTCAATACAGCATGCCTTTTCTCAAATTATTCATTTGTATTTTTTTATATTTCTGTGTGTTTCATTAATTCGCAGTTCTAGCCAATGCATAGCCTATTTGACTGCAGAATCACAGCTACAATATTATCATCTGCAACGAGTAAATACAGGTAACGATGCAACTGGTTTGCTCCTGTGTGATTCTGCTAAAAAGAGCCACTTTCTGAGAGTAACTTTTAGTCACCGCAACACATCTACGAAAATTGGTTCATACAATTGTTCTGCATCCTTCAGGCGAATTTTAATTTTTATAATTCGACTGTGTTTGCGCTGTCATGTACTAACTGTACGACCATCCAATATAAAGTGCCGCCTGCAGCAGCAGCGGCAGACTGGGATGAATAAGTCGGGCAGTATTTGTTAATTCCTTTGTTCTTATAACAATATGGCTGAACTTACCAATTTGTGTATGGCGCTAACGTTATACTTGCTTCCATAGAAAACTATTACATGTTTCTTTTACAGGCCTGTTGATCTGTTGTCACAAATTAATAACGTTTACACTTAGATTAGGCTGTTTTTGCTACAAACATTTACATCTACATTCATACTCCGCAAGCCACCCGACGGTGTGTGGCGGACGGCACTTAACGTGCCACTGTCATTACCTCCCTTTAGTGTTCCAGTCGCGTATGGTTCGCGGGAAGAACGGCTGCCGGAAAGCCTCCGTGCGCGCTCGAATCTCTCTAATTTTACATTCGTGATCTTCTCGGGAGGTATAAGTAGGGGGAAACGATATATTCGATACCTCATTCAGAAACGCACTCTCTCGAAACCTGGACAGCAAGCTTCACCGCGATGCAGAGCGCCTCTCTTGCACAGTCTGCCACTTGAGTTTGCTAAAAATCTCCGTAACGCTGTTACGCTAACCAAATAACCCTGTGACGAAACGCACCGCTCTTCTTAGGATCTTCTCTATCTCCTCTGTCAACCCTACCTGGTACGGATCCCATACTGATCAGCAATACTCAAGTATAGGTCGAACGAGTGTTTTGTAAGCCACCTCCTTTGTTGATGGACTACATTTTCTAAGGACTCTCCCAATGAGTCTCAACCTGGCACGCGCCTTACCAATAACTAATTTTATATGATCATTCCACTTCAAATCGTTCCGCACGCATACTCCCAGATATTTTACAGAAGTAACTGCTACCAGTGTTTGTTCCGGTATCATATAATCATACAATAAAGGATCCTTCTTTCTATGTATTCGCTATGCATTACAGTTGTCTATGTCAAGGGTCAGTTGCCACTCCATCACCAAGTGCCCATCCGCTGCAGATTTTCCTGCATTTCGCTGCAATTTTCTAATGCTGCAACTTCTCTGTATACTACAGCATCATCGGCGAAAAGCCGCATGGAACTTCTAGATCATTTATATATATTGTGAAAAGCAATGGTCCCATAACACACCTCTGTGGCACGCCAGAGGTTACTTTAACGTCTGCAGACATCTTTCCATTGAGAACAACATGCTGTGTTCTGTTTGCTAAAAACTCTTCAATGCCGCCACACAGCTGGTCTGATATTCCGTAGGTTCAAACTTTGTTTATCAGGCGACAGTGTGGAAGTGTAATAAACGCCTTCCACATTTCAAGGAAAATGGCATCTACCTGGGAGCATGTATCTAATATTTTCTGGGTCTCATGAACAAATAAAGCGACTTGGATCTCACACCATCGCTGTTTCCGGATTCCATGTTGATTCCTAGAGAGTAGATTCTGGGTTTCCAGAAATGACATGATATGCGAGCAAAAGACATGTTCTAAAATTCTACAACTGATCGATATGAGAGATATAGGTCTATAGTTTTGCGCATCTTTTCGACGACCCTTCTTGAAGACTGGGACTACCTGTGCCCTTTTCCAATCATTTGGAACCTTCCGTTCCTCTAGAGACTTGCGGTACACGGCTGTTAGAAGGGGGGGCGGGGGCAAGTTCTTTTGCGTACTCTGTGTAGAATCGAATTGGTATCCCGTCATGTCCAGTGGGCTTTCCTCTGTTGAGTGACTTCAGTTGCTTTTCTATTCCTTGGACACTTATTTTGATGTCAGCCTTTTTTTCGTTTGTGCGAGGGTTTAGAGAAGGAACTGCAGTGCGGTCTTCCTCTGTGAAACTTCTTTGGATAAAGGTGTTTAGTATTTCAGCTTTACGCGTGTCATCCTCTGTTTCAATGCCATCATCATCCCAGAGTGTCTGGATACTCTGGTTCGAGCAACTTACTGATTAATCGTAAGACCGAACTTCCTAGGATTTTCTGTCAAGTCGGTACATAGAATTATACTTTCGAATTCACTGAACGCTTCACGCATAGCCCTCCTTACGCTAACTTTGACATCGTTTAACTTCAGTTTCTCTGAGAGGTTTTGACTGCTTTTAAACTTGCAGTGAAGCTCTTTTCGCTTTCGCAGTAGTTTCCTAACTTTGTTGTTGAACCACGGTGGGTTTTTCCCGTCCCTCGCAGTTTTACTCGGCACGTACCTGCCTAAAATGCATTTTACGATTGCCTTGAACTTTTTCCATAAACACTCAACATTGTCAGTGTCGGAACAGAAATATTGGTTTTGATCCGTCAGGTAGTCTGAAATCTGCCTTCTATTACTCTTGCTAAACAGATAAACCTCCCTCCCTTAATTTATATTCCTATTTATTTCCATATTCAGGGATGCTGCAACGGCCTTATGATCACTGATTTCCTGTTCTGCGGACACAGAGTCGAAAAGTTCGGGTCTGTTTCTTATCAGTAGGTTCAAGATGGTTTCTCTATGTTTAATTGACCTAGGTAATTTTCGGATAGTGCACTCAGTATAATTTCATTCCATGCTCTGTCCCTACCACACGTCCTAAACATCTGAGTGTCCCAGTCTATATCTGGTAAATTGAAATCTCCACCTAAGAGAATATGCTGAGAAAATTTATGTGAAATGTATTCCAGATTTTCTCTCAGTTGTTCTGCCACTAATGCTTCTGAGTCGGGCGGTCGGTAAAAGGAGCCAATTATTAACCTAGCTCGGTTGTTGAGTGTAACCTCCACCCACAGTAATTCACAGGAACTAACCTACTTCACTACAGGATATACTACTACTAATAGCGACAAACACGCCACCATCGGCTGCATGCAATCTATCCTTTCTAAACACCGTCTGTGCCTTTTTTACAAAGGCACAGACGGTGTTTCGGCAGAATTTATCTCTTTCTTTAGCCAGCTTTCCCTACCTATAACGATTTCAGATTCGGTGCTTTCTATCAGCGCTTGAAGTTCCGGTACTTTTGCCAACGCAGCTTCGACTGTTTACAATTACAATACCGATTGCTGCTTGGTCCCCGCATGTCCTGACTTTGCCCCGCAACCTTTGAGGCTGTTGCCCTTTCTGTACTTACACGGGGCCATCTAACCTAAAAAAAACGCCGAGTCCACGCCCACAACCCCTGCTATCCGTGTAGCCACCTGCTTTGTTTAGTGGACTCCTGACCTATCCTGCGGAACCCGAAACCCCACCACCCTATGGCGCAAGTCGAGGAATCTGCAGCCCACACGGTCGCAGAATCGTCTCAGCCTCTGATTCAGACCCTCCACTCGGCTCTGTACCAAAGGTCCGCAGACAGTCCTGTCGACGATGCTGCAGATGGTGAGCTCTGCTTTCATCCCGCTAGCGAGACTGCCAGTCTTCTCTAAATCAGATAGCCGCCGGAAGCCACAGAGGATTTCCTCCGATCCATAGCGACACGCTTCATTGGTGCCGACATGAGCGATCACCTGCAGATTTTTTGTTTCTTCCAGGAGGAGAATGAAATTCTTTGTGAAAATGCTTGGAACATTTAGGTATACATTGAGCCTACTGGATGTAACATCCATCAACTGTGAATCATCTGGCCCAACGTCCTTTTCATGATGTAAATGCTCTTTGGTAAATTTCTGGGTATTGACCTTTACACCATCGCTTGACATAGGAAATAAGGTATTCCTCGTTATAGAATATATTATCGCGCACGTGGGTTTTCAGGCGACCAAAGAGGTAAAAATTAGACCGAACGAAGTCAGGACTTTAGATATGATGAGGAACAATTTTCCGACTCATTTTCCTGATTTTGACTGCGTCATAAGGGCTGTATGAGGTTTGGCTTTGTAATGGTGTAGTCTAATGAGCTAATCCTGAAGCTGTGGTACGTGAGTCTTGATGGCACGTCGCAGTTCGTTCAATGACAAACAGTAGCGGTCCCGGTTAATTGTGGAGCCAGGTTCCAAAAAGTCAATGAAAATGACACCCCACTGATCCTAGAAGAAGGCCACCACCTTTCGACCTGCTGTTCGTGAAAGTCTCGGTTTCATCTTCGGAGGGAAACCCTGATGACGCGACTCCATGGAATATAGTTTGCTCTCAGGTTAGGACAAAAACAACCAAGTTTCATCTGGGGTAATGACTCCGTCAAAATACTGTTTCCATTCTTCAGTAAAGGTCTTCATGAGACCTTCACACACATTCTTCCTCGTAGTTTTCATTTGCTTTGTCAATAATCTAGGCACCCAACGTGCATAGATTTTTCTGTACCCTAGTGATTGTACCAGTGATACCACAGTATCCAATGACAAACGAGTCATTTCAGCAAGCTGACATTTTGAATAATTTGATCAATGGTCTCCTTATTCACATCACTCACTGCCGTTGATGGCCTACCGCATCGTGGATTGTCCAGTAGAGAGAGATCACCTTCTTTAAACCTCTGCAAAAAGTGCTGGATACTGCTGCGCTCCACTGCGTCCTCCCCATAAACAGGGAGATACTTCCTGTGAATCGATGTGGCAGGGTCACCGCCGTGCTTGAAGAGGACCTCCATCAATGACATTGGTCGCAACCTGATATCTATTTCAGGGTCCATTATTGCTCTCCTGTGAATAAAAGAAAATATTTTAATATACCAACTCATAGCTAAATTTTTGAGCGCTCTTTGAACATACACTGCACAGCTCATACATACACTGAACTAAGATACTTCGACAGTATAAAATAATGACCTAAAGGCACGATCTACAAAATGTTAGTTGAGTACTGCCAAATCTGGATGTTGGAAAAATTGATGGGACATCTGCACTTGAATTTGGTAAAAATGGTAGATACTTCAAAATGCTGGATTACCAACCCAAAAGGAAACTGAGCACATTTTGCACGTGTATATATCTATCTACTGTCTAAATGCTTAAAAAGATGTGTGCAGCTGGCAGAAGTTAATTGTATGTCTTCGCGCAATTATTCTTTTTAACCTGTACTGAAAAATAATTGAATAATTTATTTTTTCTTGCTCTCAGCTAGTAGCTGTAGGTCTCCGCTGTTCATAGTCTGTTTGCTGTCCCCTCTAGGTCTATGTTTTGTGGTGAGAGGATTAGGGTCTGGATATCGAGATCAAGCCCATTGTTACGCTGAAACACGTCTTGCGCTCCTACGTGCACATATGCATTAAATATTCAACTAAACTCGCATACGAGATTGCGTAGGCATACATCAGAAAGGTTGCACCGCGGGAATAACACTATTTGTGGATATTGTGGTAAAGAGAGTATGGTTTATGGTTTCTCTTACTTTAATACAGCACTTCCGTGTCGTATGGAGTTACTGCAGTTCACTAAAGTTGTATGCAGACAGAATACATCTATTAATAATATCGATATCAATAATAATAATAATACTGGTTGTCTGGGTGGTTTACCTGTACAACAATAGACACACTAAAGGGCTTTCTTAAACACCACACAGCAGCTGTCTTGTAAATTATTAGCTGACATAACATGGAAGCAAATTGTAAACACCGTTCGTCACCATAAAAAAAACACAATTGTATTGTAGCACAGGGTGAAACAAGTGCCTACTAATAAACTCGTTCACTCCTGCGCTTGTAATTTGACACATAAATTTCTTATATATTGTTCACAATTGGAGACCATCCACGCTAAACATCTAATCCCAACTGTATTACCGTTATTCACAATGGCATTGCTGTTGTTAGACGGTGTTATCTTTCTGTAAGGCCAATTGTAAAAATGATTGAATTGTAAAGCCATCCACGTTCGTATTACGTCACACATTGTAACCAGCAGTAAAAATGTGATATAATACACCAAAACGCAAGCGTAAGAAAGAAATTGGTAGAATTCGCTGCCTGACATTAAGATAACATACGTATGAGCACTTCCCCCAATGAGGCAGTCGTCTACAAGGTAATTGGTAATCAATTAAGAGCTTCGTTGGGATCTGATGCAAGTACGCTGTATAATGCTTCGAGTGGGACATTACTGTAGGGTAACACTTGCCTGCAGCAACAGTTTGATACAGTAAAAGTTTATTTTATTATTGTTTAATTAAACAGTGTTTTAGTTCATATTATGTAAGTTCATTTAATTGTTGTGTAATTAACCTAAAGTTTTCTTGGAATGCGGCTATCACATGTTTTCCTTGGTAGCGCAAAGACAGATATTCTTTACGTGTGTACGAAGTACGCCACGCGCCCGCTCGTGTTACGAAAATCGGTGCTCCTGTTGGAGGGCTAACGTAGAGACAGACTGCACAATGTGAGGATGACATGTAGCCTAAGTGCACTTCGTGACATGCTACGTCATCCGCCTGTCTCTCAACTTGCTGGCCGCGCCGCATGCACACAGAGATGTCACTACCTTTAATGATGAGTGTCAGCCAGCAGGCGTGGCCTGCATCCGTCTTGATGCAGGACATCCTCATTACAATTCAATGATACACAAATCCCATAAACTATGAGTATCAGGGTATGTGCGGGAACTAAATCTAATTTGCTGAAAGCGGAAAGAGAAGAAAAATAGTTCGTTGTATGCTTTTGTGATGGCGCTGCATCACAATCCCCATAAACCCCAAGGATCCGTATCATGAGTGCAGAATTAGCTTATGTTTCCGTGTGATTGTTGTTAGAGCATATGTATTTAAACACACGCAACCGGTTTCCATAATCACATAAAAAAAACAGGCTTCCATCATATTATTTCGAGTAATTATACCACACATTTATTTTATCCAATCTGGTGAGTGTCACAGGCTGACAAATATATGCGGTGTCTATTGCATATACATATGAAAATGCCAAACGTATTATGCATGTCACAAATAATCATAGAGTGGACAGTTAAGCACCTTTCTTTAGCGTTAGAGCAAAAAAAAAAAAATGGTTCCAAGGGCCCTGAGCACTATGGGACTCAACTTCTGAGGTCATTAGTCCCCTAGAACTTAGAACTAGTTAAACCTAACTAACCTAAGGACATCACACACATCCATTCCAGAGGCAGGATTCGAACCTGCGACCGTAGCGGTCTCGCGGTTCCAGACTGCAGCGCCTAGAACCGCACGACCACTTCGGCCGGCAGCGTTAGAACACAAAGCAACATAACGAGAAACAATGTCATGGTCAAGTGATTGGTTTATAAGCTCGTAACACGTAATGTATTAAATCTCCACACGACACGTTGACTCCTTTAGGTATCCTTGCCAGCAAGACAATCACGTCTGCAGGCATGTTCATTTATTCTTTGTCGTCCTGTTACTAAATTTTATCCCTACCAGTTTTGACGCCACACAACTAACGTGTTGCAGTCTGTACTATGTCATCACTATGTTACATTGTCTAAGTATACTACAAGATCTTACGTATGAAATATGTGCGGTGTGTATAAGAAGTAATTGCCACATATATGTCAGAACACGGGATCCCGGATTCGATTTCCGGCCTGGTTGGGGATTTTCTCTGCCTGGGGACTGGGTGTTTGTGTTGTCATCATCATTTCATCATCATCTTCTTCATTGCAGATATGAGCACAGTCGTTGCATTGGCGCTCCGCCAAATGTGCAGTTGTGTGGTTCGAGTCGTGTTGTAGGCTACGTTAGTTTTCGTCATGTTTGTATGCCTTGTTGTACAGTAGTGTCAATCTGGGTACGTAGCATGGTGTTTTACCTTTTTCCAAATGCATATTCTCTTAGGTGGCATTTCACTTAGGTGCTTACTGTTATTGCGTTGTTTGTACATAGAAACGGTGTAATACATTTGCATTTTCTCTCTTTCACCACTTGTTGGCAATGGAAGCCTACTACTCGACAAGTGAAATAGCAGATGTGATGTCTTGCTATGGCTTAGGAAATGGACATACCCTGCGACACAGAGTGCCCTCTGTTTAGCTGTTTGGGAGACTTTTCCATCGTCTGAGCGACACAGGTAGCCTTGCACCACTGAAGACGACAGTAGAAGTCCACGCACAATTCACACACTTGAAATGGTGGAGCATGTGCCATGTTCAGTGGAAGAAACTCCTGGGACCTGTGTGCGATGATTAGCAGCTGTAGAGGACGTGTATCACTCTCTTATTTGGGAGGCACTTCATGAACAATTGCTGTACCAATATCATCTACAATACGTTCAGACCCGAGGCCGCAGGACCATTATGGCAGATTACATTCTGTGAATGGCTTTTGCAGAAGTATGCTACAGATCCACAGTTCATATCCAAGATCTCATTTACCAATGAGGCAGGCATCAGAGGAGATGTGCTGCCTGTAGGGCAGATCTAAATCCCCAAGCAATTTACGAAAGAGGGCATCAACGCCGATTCTTAATCAATGTATGAGCAGGTGTAGTTGGCGATAGATTAAGAGGGTCATATGTCCTGCCACAAATGATAACTTCTGTGTATTATCTGCACTTTGTCAATAATGTGATGCCTACCTGCTGGAGGCTATGCTATCGTAGCAATGAATACAAATGTTTTTCACGCATGATGGGGCACCAACACACTTTCGTCACAATGTGCGTGAACATCTGATGCAGACATTTCAGACTGCTGGACTGGTCGGAAGGGAGGGAGGGGGGGAGCACACATAGGCCTGTTCGTTCCCCAGACCTCAATTCCCTGGACGTTTCGTTATGGGGACACTTGAAGGAAGTGGTCTACTGTACGCCAATTAACGATATGCAGTTAGTTACAGGGTCGCGTCATCAGTGTGAGCCAGCAGTACAAGAACAACTGGATGTAACACCAAGGCTCAACATTCCTTACACTGGAGGGCAGAGGAGTGCATTGTCTTGAATAGGCGCCAAGTGGAACACCACTTGTAAACACATGTTTACCGCAGATTATATAGCAATTACGGCGATTTCCATTCATTGTCATGTTATATTCCTTCTGACTGCACAGTGGTCGAATAAACAAGATGTAAAAAGCTGCTGGTGTGGCTCGTGAAACACCTGTCTCTTCTGGTCCAGCAGCTCTGCCAGCGTTGTATCAGAGGCCCTCTGGGCTGCAGAGAGCTGCTGCGGTGGCTGTACTACAACACACACAAATGACAAGTGGTCAAATAGGTCAGGCAGAGATCCTAAAACACTAGTAATTTATCGAACAGCTGTGTATCCTGGTATTTAATAATGACAGCAAAAACCTAATTACAAACGTTATTAGTATATCGAAATATATCGGCATGTCTGTAAAACGTACAAGCGATAGTTTTCTATGGAAACAGAGTACCGCTAGCAATGTTTTGGAGTTCTGTGACGCACACATGTACATTAGTGAGTTTTGCTAATAATAACCATATTCTCACAACTAAAAGAATTGCACATACCGTCAGACTTAATCTTCCAAGCTGATCGCTGCTACTGCACAAGCCACGTCATGCAGTTGGTAAATGACAGTGATCACACAGTCAAACCACAAGCATTAAAATTGCTCGCAGGATATAGCACCATACTAACATGTCAGTCATACCGTGGGCCCCTTCCGCATTTTCACAAAACAGTAGGTCAGAGGTGGAGGGGAATTCCGGGAAGAATGTCAGTGGTGATAGCCGGGTTCTGGGGTCAGAGGCTCTGGGAAAAGCTGATACTGATGCCATCGATTCCACGAATGCTGTTGCTGATGTCACCGATTTCGCCCAGGACGCCCAATGATCTACTTCAACCGTCTGACAACTGGCAGACGTTGACCTTAAAGTGTTAGCTGAAGTAATAACTATGTGTCAGCTGTGTAGACACGTATCGGTCGAGCATTAAGTAGTGACGAAATTGACTCTATCCTTTGTTTCGAAGAGCGATTGGTATATAGCAACTTGGGTCGTTATTTTACCACCTACTGGCTCAGCCACGTGACGTGACAAGCACGTAAAATTCCGAAATACATGTCATTAACAAAGAACCTCGGAGAGCGCTACAGTTCAAATCCATTATTCAGTAGAGGATTGCAGCTGATGTCATGTGTTTAGAGAGACAGCTGCTGACCAATCACGAAGGTCATAGGTCATGTTACACGCCATAAATAATGTAAATGGTGTTCCATTGGTCGGTGTTTCTCGCACTACTTTCACAGCCCCCCTCCCCCCATTCGGATGAGATGCCTTAAGTAGTCCTCTATTGAAATAAATAAACTCAGCACTGCCAAGACTGCAAATTTTCTAATGCATATTTGGAGATAGAAGATATACATTACAGCATTTACCGGAACCTTCATTACGTTCACGTAACCCCGGTCCTAAAGGAAATTCGATTTTCCAAGAAAACAGGCAGCTCTGAAAATATCGCTTCATTTTTGTCGTAAAATTCCCAACAGCTGTTAGTCGAATTATCATAATGTTTATTATATCGAGGAGTGATGTCACATAGTTAATAATGATAGTGAATTTCTGTTTAGGTGACTGTACATAAGTATCACTTACAGCGCACAAATTCTCTCTACCATCTACGAACTTCTTGTTTCACTTTGGAAGGAATACGTCGTTCTAGGCCTTTCATAGATTTTTGTTTTATGTGTTAGTGAAGTCTTAAGAATTTTATTTTACTGTCTAGTGAAGCATGTGTCGGTTCTCGGTAAAATAATACAACGGAACTCTTTCAATTTATGGCTTTACAGATAAATAAGGTCTTCCTTTCCGTTGGCACATCCGTAATAATTTCTATGCTTTGTCTAAGTGAGCGTTTTCAAACGTACTGGTAGAGACTAGAGAAATTTAGTTCACTCAAATCACAGCAATACCAACCTCTTTGATCCCATTCGATAGAAGTCCAGTAGCGTAGCATGCTGCAGACTAAGAGCTTTCCTACCTTTTGGTCCGCTCTGTTGGCTAGGTCAACGGTGCGCTGTCCTCCCCCTCCATGTAAAACAACTTGGTCCCGACTCCAGTGGCCATCCGGTGCATGCTGGAGCCGTCAACTTGTGAGCATCTCTGTTGTTCAGAAAATGGTCTGTTTGAAGTTCAGATTGCTCTTTGTAGACTCGAATGTCAAATGGCATAAAGGACTCAGTGCGTTTACAGAAGGTTAGCAGTTAATAATGTTTGTAGAGAAGATCGCGGTTTGTATACCATTGAATCTGCAAATAATTCTTGATCTGGCGCATATGCTTTGTTCTTAGATGTTTTTCGTTAAGTTTAGTGTTACCACCCTCTAACATTATTTAGTCGCCTTCGTTTGCTGTGTCTCTTTACTTCCGTTTCAAGTCGAGGCAATCCTATTGTGACACTGGCCTCCTCGTGTGTTTGAAATTGTGATACATGGTTACGAATCTCTCCAGTCGGAGTGCTTGTGTACATTACTGTTTCTTGTTCATGTATCGGTTCTTATCTCGTTGTCCGTCCATAATTACCACTTTTAATCAGAGGGTACTAAAATTATGGAGTACAGCTAACCCCTGGATTCATCGCAACGTTCCATTTTGTGTAACGTTTTACCAGAAATGTAGGTTTCTTGTAGGGTGTAACTGACATCTATATCTACATCTACATTTATACACCGCAAGCCACCCAACGGTGTGTGGTGGAGGGCACTTTACGTGCCACTGTCATTACCTCCCTTTCCTGTTCCAGTCGCGTATGGTTCGCGGGAAGAACGACTGCCGGAAAGCCCCCATGCGCGCTCGGATCCCTCTAATTTTACATTCGTGATCTCCCGGGAGGTATAAGTAGGGGGGAGTAATATATTCGACACCACGTCCTGAAACGCACCCTCTCGAAACCTGGAAAGCAGGCTACACCGCGATGCGGAGCGTCTCTCTTGCAGAGTCTGCCACTTAAGTTTGCTAAACATCTCCGTAACGCTATCACGCTCACCAAATAACCCTGTGACGAAACGTGCCGCTCTTTTTGGGATCTTCTCTATCTCCTCTGTCAAGCCGATCTGGTACGGATTCCACACTGAAGAGCAATACTCAAGTATAGGTGGAACGAGTGTTTTGTAAGCCACCTCCTTTGTTGATGGACTACATTTTCTAAGGACTATCCCAATGAATCTCAACCTGACACCCGCCTCACCAACAATTAATTTTATATGATCATTCCACTTCAAATCGTTCCGTACGCATACTCTCAGATATTTTACATAAGTAACTGATACCAGTGTTTGTTCCGCTATCATATAATTATACGATAAAGAATCCTTATTTCTATGTATTCGCAATACATTACATTTGTCTATGTTAAGGGTCAGTTGCTCTTCCCTGCAGAAAGTGCCTATCCGCTGCAGATCTTCCTGCATATCGCTGCAATTTTCTAATGCTGCAACATCTCTGTATACTGCAGCATCATCCGCGAAAAGCCGCATGGGACTTCCGACACTAAACTTTCTATTCTTTGTGATGCGCGCTAGTCAACGGACTCACCCAGTATGTACCTGTTGTCTCCTCCATTGTGCGACTGATTATTTGTGGCAGTCCAGTTTTATTCACTCCCCAGTAGTTGCCGAACACATATCCTAAGTATTCCAGAGAGATCTTCCCTGTCTGTTAGATTAACGAAGTGTATGAGTGGTATCTGTGTGTAAAGGATCACAAAAGACCAATGCCTATTTCGCAATGCGTCAACTATGTTGTTTGTGATGGCAGAGTCTCACCGTAACAAATGTTTTACAGATTTGATCTAATCACCGCTCACGCTCAGGCTCTCCTGCATTCTGTAATAATTTATTAATTACGGCCTCCTATTCCCTATTCAAACCAGTCAGTAGACTGATGACCAAAAAAAAACTTTCCCTTAGAGTCTTTCTTGTCACATATATATCCAAGAGTTGCACTGAGTTCAACGTAACGACAAGTTCCGGCGCGAAGATGAAGAACGCAAGAGCAGAGAAGGCTGTGAGATGACTTCAGCCAATATTACGATGACTAGGCCCGGACCACGACAGGAGCGGCCTCTATCCGAAGAGAATACACTCCTGGAAATTGAAATAAGAACACCGTGAATTCATTGTCCCAGGAAGGGGAAACTTTATTGACACATTCCTGGGGTCAGATACATCACATGATCACACTGACAGAACCACAGGCACATAGACACAGGCAACAGAGCATGAGCAATGTCGGCACTAGTACAGTGTATATCCACCTTTCGCAGCAATGCAGGCTGCTATTCTCCCATGGAGACGATCGTAGAGATGCTGGATGTAGTCCTGTGGAACGGCTTGCCATGCCATTTCCACCTGGCGCCTCAGTTGGACCAGCGTTCGTGCTGGACGTGCAGACCGCGTGAGACGACGCTTCATCCAGTCCCAAACATGCTCAATGGGGGACAGATCCGGAGATCTTGCTGGCCAGGGTAGTTGACTTACACCTTCTACAGCACGTTGGGTGGCACGGGATACATGCGGACGTGCATTGTCCTGTTGGAACAGCAAGTTCCCTTGCCGGTCTAGGAATGGTAGAACGATGGGTTCGATGACGGTTTGGATGTACCGTGCACTATTCAGTGTCCCCTCGACGATCACCAGTAGTGTACGGCCAGTGTAGGAGATCGCTCCCCACACCATGATGCCGGGTGTTGGCCCTGTGTGCCTCGGTCGTATGCAGTCCTGATTGTGGCGCTCACCTGCACGGCGCCAAACACGCATACGACCATCATTGGCACCAAGGCAGAAGCGACTCTCATCGCTGAAGACGACACATCTCCATTCATCCCTCCATTCACGCCTGTCGCGACACCACTGGAGGCGGGCTGCACGATGTTGGGGCGTGAGCGGAAGACGGCCTAACGGTGTGCGGGACCGTAGCCCAGCTTCATGGAGACGGTTGCGAATGGTCCTCGCCGATACCCCAGGAGCAACAGTGTCCCTAATTTGCTGGGAAGTGGCGGTGCGGTCCCCTACGGCACTGCGTAGGATCCTACGGTCTTGGCGTGCATCCGTGCGTCGCTGCGGTCCGGTCCCAGGTCGACGGACACGTGCACCTTCCGCCGACCACTGGCGACAACATCGATGTACTGTGGAGACCTCAAGCCCCACGTGTTGAGCAATTCGGCGGTACGTCCACCCGGCCTCCCGCATGTCCACTATACGCCCTCGCTCAAAGTCCGTCAACTGCACATACGGTTCACGTCCACGCTGTCGCGGCATGCTACCAGTGTTAAAGACTGTGATGGAGCTCCGTATGCCACGGCAAACTGGCTGACACTGACGGCGGCGGTGCACAAATGCTGCGCAGCTAGCGCCATTCGACGGCCAACACCGCGGTTCCTGGTGTGTCCGCTGTGCCGTGCGTGTGATCATTGCTTGTACAGCCCTCTCGCAGTGTCCGGAGCAAGTATGGTGGGTCTGACACACCGGTGTCAATGTGTTCTTTTTTCCATTTCCATGAGTGTATAAGCGCTGTTACCGCCAGCCTCGGCCGTACAGTAGAAGACGGAGACCAGCAGAGGCACTCGCAGACCCAGACCAGAAAGCACGCAGTACAAGAGAGGCCCTAGAACAGCCGTGGTTAGTGATCCATATGAATTTGTGTGAATTACTTGTATGGACATTGTAGACAGAGAAGGACATTGATTATTTGCAGCTCGCCAATTGCTTGCGACTTACAGTTAAGTATTGTCAATCTACTTTATTGCAATAAAAACCATTAATGTCATTTGGTCGAATTGTTGTCTGGATATTAGAGTAGGCGCCCTATAAGACACGAGTGGAGAAGACACCGCAATATGAATTCTGTATCCGCACGAAATCGGTCACCTCTGTGCTGCCGTACAGAAACCACAGCATTTCTCGTTTCGCGCAATAATGGTGGGTTGTCATTCTTGCCGGAATTTCATCCGTAGCTTAACCACGGTTCCATACGACATTGCGCAAATGGTGAGCAATGATAATACAAGACAAAGAGACATATCTGAGTAATCGTGCAAATGTATGTCATACGGCGAAAGAAGCCAAGCCCAAAAAAGTGGCATTCTGTGTTAAAAGAAAAGTAGAAGCACACGTCCACACTAGTGATCTCCCATTTCGGTATGATCTAATTAATTATACTAGGAACCACTTTTATTTCTCGACGCTTAATGATACCGGGCTTCTCAGAACAACCTACCCATTTTATCTTAAAGGCCGGCCGGTGTGGCCGTGCGGCTCTAGGATCTTCAGTCTGTAACCGCGAGACCGCTACGGTTGCAGGTTCGAATCCTGCCTCGGGCATGGATGTGTGTGATGTCCTCAGATTCGTTAGGTTTCAGTAGTTCTAAGTTCTAGGGGACTGATGACCACAGATGTCAAGTCCCTTAGTGCTCAGAGTCATTTGAACCATTTTTTTTTATCTTAAAGAAAACAACGCACTGATAGACTTCTTTCAGTTTTTATTTGATTTAAATGAAGTGATAATATCGACGTCACAGAGGATTTTATCGCACATTTCCCAGATGGCAGTAGCAATGCGACGGAATCCGAGTCTGGTAGGATCAGCGCTCATTCGTTCGGACTCAGGAATTCCCTAATGCGCAATAGCAGAGCATTGTAGTTTTAAAATACAATCCAGATGCTTGTACCGCATTTACTGTCTCGTGCCTACTGATTTTGAGCTCTTAGAAATTCATGTTTAAATAATGTTTCACATCTCGAAATCAACAACAATATCCGTCGATCCTTTGCACGTCTTCATATCAAACCAATCTTTGCCAGCAATTACCATTAATCTAGTTTTGTTTGTTTAGAATTAGTCATGTACGATTTTTGCATGACACTGTAAAAACGATGCCCCCTGCCGAACAGTGTTTGTGCACACTTTCCACTGGACATATCTTTCTTCTGGCCTTAAATGTACTACCTGTGCAGAAGTTTCATCTGTGCTAACGTTTTCGTAAAGGGATTCTAAAGGAAAGCAACTAGACAAAGCTAAAAACGTTATTCTGTCATGTTTCCTTCAGAACCGAGGAATATGAATAGAGACAATAGTCCAAGTAATCGACTGTAGATAATTGAAAACTGTCTTGTTACCAGCTTGAGCTGTGGATAAAATTCTTTGTTTACACAACCAGTTTCGGGCGATTGGCATCAAAGGTTTGTAAAAATATTCACTGTATCAAGTTAAGCGAAATATAAAATCATTAAACACTTTATAAAACTGTGAATTAGACACTGTTATCATATCACAATATAAATTACTTCTTCTTCTATAAAGAAAAAATGGCTCTGAGCACTATGGGACTTAACATCAACGGTCATCAGTCCCCTAGAACTTTGACCTATTTAAACCTAACTAACCTAACGACATCACACAACACCCAGTCATCACGAGGCAGAGAAAATCCCTGACCCCGCCGGGAATCGAAACCGGGAACCCGTGCGTGGGAAGCGAGAACACTACCGCACGACCACGAGCTGCGGACTTATATCAAGAAACTGTGCTAGGTAGTGTACTAACTCATGTAATTCGTTGAAAATGTCAATTCTATTATTAAGCTGATAATGATCAGTCAACCGAAACAGATTGTGTAAATAACGCATTTTTTAGGAACTCAAGGCGGTATCATGACGTTTTTGAAATATTTACGAGGAATTGGGCCCAACTTCGTGACACTATATTGACACAAAATGAGATCGTGAGTTCGTAACACTCCTTTTTCTCCTTGTTCTTGCACCTTTGTCCCACATCGGGCAGGGTCCACATGGTGATTTAAGGATCTGACATGGTTAATTTAAGGAGTGGGTGAATGCCATTCGTGTCGCCACCTCTTTACGATGTGTACCCTAACAGTCAGCTTACAGCGTTATTCTTGTGGATATCAGTGAAATGTTTCTAAATGTTTGCGAATCGTGTAACTGAGGGGACACTTCGGTACCAGACCGGTGTTAACCTAGTGAGATGTGGGAAACCGCCCGTAAACCATTTGCAGGCATTCCGACCTACCGACCCTCGTCGTCAATCCGCCGAGAAGGGTTTGATCCGGGTCCGAGGAAGCGGCGTTCTAACACGCACGGCTATCCAAAGCGTTTTCGTAAGTTCGTAACAATAAGGTAAAGACACCACGAAGCATCATTATACACAATTAGATCAAATTTTGCTGAAAATATTGTAGGAAAATGCGATATTCGGTTATCTTTTAAATGAAGAGGTTCCTAAAGTTAATGAAAGCAAACACTGAAACGGAAGTCAGTAATAATAATTCTATGAGGGGAATGTTTATAAAAGAGAATCTGCAAAGCAGATGTAATAAACGGCTGGATATCCGGTCTTATGCACAACGTGGTTCACCAAATAACAACGAAGGATGTAAAAAATTCCTTTTCGTTTTTCGAAACGAGAAACCTTCGTCAGTTTAAACAGTTAACACATACGAAAAATAAACATCGAAACAGCCACATTCTGTAAACGTGTACAGAGAAACGAACTGGAACAGAGATGATAACTATAAAACAAATAGCTCACAAGATAAATACTCTTAATAACGATATTTATCGGAAAAATTCCACGAATTTGCTACTTTTCTGCGGTTCATGGAAAGCACATAATTCTGCTCTTCAGTGAGTTCGTCTCCACTTACGGACAGTTCGACAAGTGGAAACTGTAAGCGTACTAGCAACAGCAGAGAAAAATGGAGAAGACGCACTTTTTAAAACGTTTTATTGTAGTGAAAGTGCGACTTTATGTAGCCTAGTATATAAGAACTACAGAGATATGGCAAAACTCTATAGCTATACTCCGCAAGTTACCTTAAGGTTAGGATGGCGGAGTGTACCTCGCACACTACAATCACATCCCACCGTTGCTGTCCTACTCGCGAACGGTGCACAGCAAGAACGATTGACACCATGATCTCAAAGCTTTCTGATTTTATCTTCGTGGTCTTTTTGCGAGATAAGCACAGGAGGAAGTAACGTATTGCCAGACTCTTCTAGGAACGTTCCCTCACGGATGCATTACATTTCTCTTCTGTCGTCTGCCACTGGTTTTGGATGAGCACCACCGTAACGATTTTTTTTCTTTCTAAAGGAGCCTGTTACAAAACGCCCTGTTCTTCTTTGGATCTTCCTCATTTCCCCGAACAACTATCTTTGGGAAGGGTTCCAGGCTGACGAGTAGCACTTAAGTATAGGTCGAACGTATTTTGCAAGGTACCTATTTTTCCATTAAGTCTGTCTGGGATTTGCATTTCCTATAATTAGCTTTATGATGTCACTCCGCTTTAAATCGCCCTATTGACATATTTCCAGATATACGAGGGCTATTCGGAATGTAACGATCGGTCGCAAAATGGGAACCACCGAGAAAATGCGATGAATCTTTGCACAGATGTGTCCCGCAGTGGCTGTATTAAGACCGTAGGCAGCGTCACGTCGCTCTTGGCAATTTAGCGTGCACAGTAAAGGTACCCACACAATAGAGTCTCCCGCCGAAAATGGACGCCTGTAGAAAGATTTCGTCAGATTTCATATAAACACAGGAAACGTAACTGTCATGCATATCCTTCTTCATGACAGTTCTCGTCCGCACACTGCTGGGACAATGAGGACAGAACGGCAGCGTTTTCAATGGAAAGTGATCACTTACCATACAGCTGCCTCTGATCTTCATCTCTGCTCAAATGAACCCTTGCCTATGAAGCATTTTGGCACAGACATCGAGCTGCAGACCAGCCTATAAAATTTTCAGAAAGCACAGGAGGCTGCTTTTTATGACTGGGGTATTGGAAAACTGGTAAAACCCCACAACGTATGTCTAAGTCGGAGTTGCGACTGTGTAGAAAAGTAGCAGGTTGTTCTGATTTTCGTCGTGGTTTCCATTTCGGGACCGGTCTCTACGTCCTTTCGAATATCTTTCGTGTAATGTATATGACAGCCTTTAGTTATTGTCTGAAAATACACTCCTGGAAATGGAAAAAAGAACACATTGACACCGGTGTGTCAGACCCACCATACTTGCTCCGCACACTGCGAGAGGGCTGTACAAGCAATGATCACACGCACGGCACAGCGGACACACCAGGAACCGCGATGTTGGCCGTCGAATGGCGCTAGCTGCGCAGCATTTGTGCACCGCCGCCGTCAGTGTCAGCCAGTTTGCCGTGGCATACGGAGCTCCATCGCAGTCTTTAACACTGGTAGCATGCCGCGACAGCGTGGACGTGAACCGTATGTGCAGTTGACGGACTTTGAGCGAGGGCGTATAGTGGGCATGCGGGAGGCCGGGTGGACGTACCGCCGAATTGCTCAACACGTGGGGCGTGAGGTCTCCACAGTACATCGATGTTGTCGCCAGTGGTCGGCGGAAGGTGCACGTGCCCGTCGACCTGGGACCGGACCGCAGCGACGCACGGATGCACGCCAAGACCGTAGGATCCTACGCAGTGCCGTAGGGGACCGCACCGCCACTTCCCAGCAAATTAGGGACACTGTTGCTCCTGGGGTATCGGCGAGGACCATTCGCAACCGTCTCCATGAAGTTGCGCTACGGTCCCGCACACCGTTAGGCCGTCTTCCGCTCACGCCCCAACATCGTGCAGCCCGCCTCCAGTGGTGTCGCGACAGGCGTGAATGGAGGGACGAATGGAGACGTGTCGTCTTCAGCGATGAGAGTCGCTTCTGCCTTGGTGCCAATGATGGTCGTATGCGTGTTTGGCGCCACGCAGGTGAGCGCCACAATCAGGACTGCATACGACCGAGGCACACAGGGCCAACACCCGGCATCATGGTGTGGGGAGCGATCTCCTACACTGGCCGTACACCACTGGTGATCGTCGAGGGGACACTGAATAGTGCACGGTACATCCAAACCGTCATCGAACCCATCGTTCTACCATTCCTAGACCGGCAAGGGAACTTGCTGTTCCAACAGGACAATGTACGTCCGCATGTATCCCGTGCCACCCAACGTGCTCTAGAAGGTGTAAGTCAACTACCCTGGCCAGCAAGATCTCCGGATCTGTCCCCCATTGAGCATGTTTGGGACTGGATGAAGCGTCGTCTCACGCGGTCTGCACGTCCAGCACGAACGCTGGTCCAACTGAGGCGCCAGGTGGAAATGGCATGGCAAGCCGTTCCACAGGACTACATCCAGCATCTCTACGATCGTCTCCATGGGAGAATAGCAGCCTGCATTGCTGCGAAAGGTGGATATACACTGTAGTAGTGCCGACATTGTGCACGCTCTGTTGCCTGTGTCTATGTGCCTGTGGTTCTGTCAGTGTGATCATGTGATGTATCTGACCCCAGGAATGTGTCAATAAAGTTTCCACTTCCTGGGACAATGAATTCACGGTGTTCTTATTTCAATTTCCAGGAGTGTAGTATATCATAAAATGATAGCCTTTTCCACTTTTTTATGTGAAAAGTTTATGTTTCTATTAAGGCTCAAATGCCAATTGCTGTACTACGGGTCACTGAAGGCTGCTTATTCTCGAGAATAAGCTGATATTGTTAACAAGAAGTGACAGTAAAGAATATATATACAGAGGCCAATGTCAAAATACCGAGACTAGTGAACAGGGTTCGACCACAGGTTCGCGAAAAAATGGTTCGAATTGCTCTAAGCACTACGGGCCTTAACATCTGAAGTCATCAGACGCCTAGACTTAGAACTACTTAAACCTAACTAATCTAAGGACATCACACACATCCATGCCGAGGCAGGATTCGAACCTGCGACCGTAGCAGCAGCGCGGTTCCGGATTGAAGCGCCTAGAACCACTCGGCCACAGTGGCCGGCTCAGGTTCGCGAAATTACACCACTTTTTGCCCGAACTGCTCGTTTCTGACCCAAATATATTGCTGTAGAATAGGAAGGGTTACCCAAAACATAGTGCCATACGACATAAGCGAATGAAAATAGCAAAGTAGACTAATTTTCGTGTCGAACGATCGCTTACTTCACATACCATTCGAATAATAAAATTGTTGGCATTAAGTCTTTGAACGAGATCCTGAACTTGGGCTTTCCATGACAGCTTACTATCCACCTGAAAACTAGAAATTTGAACTGTCCAGTTTCACTAATCATATGCCCATTCTGTGAAATTAAAACGTCGGGTTTTGTTGAACTGTGTGTTAGAAACTGTAAAAACTGTGTCTTACTGTGATTTAGCGTTAGTTTATATTCAAAAAGCCATGAACTTATGCCGTAAACTGCACTATTTGAAACCGAGCCAGTGTTACACACAACATCATTTACTGCCAAGCTAGTGCCATCGGCCAACAGAAATAGTTTAGAGTTACCCATAACACATAACTTTCGTATGTCGTCGTCCATTTGTAACAAGCTGCATTCGCACGTTGCGCATGTTCTCTTCCAGGTTGAACATATTTATTGAGAACTGAGGGCCTAGTATTTGCATACAAGCCCGAAGGAACATTGAAACGTATTTCTTAATAATACAGGCACTGTTATTTCGCTTTAATTGATACGTTAAAGAGTCCTTTGACTCACTCCTGTATGTGTTACGAATGCTAGAGAAGTGTAGTCTTCATAGAAAACGGGTTCCACTGCAGAACGCATAGGAATTTCTGCTTTCTTTGAGTCAGACTTTGAAAAATTCTGTCCACCATTTGTAATAAGAACGGGGTCTGTTTATCACCCACGTCCATAGGTAGCAGCTGAAAATATTCCCACTGCAATCATGGGTGCTATTACAAACGGGTAAATAAGTGGAAAACGGCACTCTTGTTCCACATGGGTGTAATAACGTTTCAAAAGAGGGCAGGTTCGGATAAATTAAAAAAGAATTTAGGGAGAGTTTCACGTAGTCATAAACGATGTTAAGTATTATATTTTGTCAAAGAACACTAAAATAATTCATGTCTAATTTATAGTGTTATAACTAGTTGTTTTTAATGAGACTCAACTAATTGTTTCATCGGTGATTAGGTTCCCGTGCGTCGCTGTGTACAATTGTGTTATGTATAACGCCGTTGAAGTGAACTATGATGATGAAATTCTGTAAGTACGCAGCCTTGTAGGAAGGGCAACCACAGCCGTGTGTATTAATCTTGGCTATTAATAAGCGCTTCAGCTGTATTTTGGTCCTTTGTTACCGTACCACTAACGGGTAGTGGCGTTAAAGCCACATCTACAGGTGACATCTGTATAACAATGAATCCCAAAGGAATAACAACCCTGACACATACACTGGTATGGTAATTTGTTTTAAGAGTTTTAAAAAATATTAAAAACTTTTACATGAGAATAAGAAAATGTCATCACTCACAGCATTCGTTGTCTGTCAGTACAAAACACGGCTAACAGACGGTATATCATGGATTATAAACTGCCGAATTCCAGTATAGTGAGTCCATTTGTTTTGAACCATCCACTATACTGGAATTCGGCAGTTTTTAATCCATGGCATATCGTCTTTTGAACTTGACTGCACCCAGCAGGGCATTGTAAGGTAAAATCGTTCAAATGGCTCTAAGCACTATGAGAATTACCATCTGAGGTCATCAGTCCCCTAGACTTAGAAACTACTTACACCTAACTAACCTAAGGACATCACACATATGTATGCCCGAGGCAGGATTCGAACCTGCGACCGTAGCAGCAGCGCGGTTCCGGACTGAAACGCCTAGAACCGCTCGGAAACAGCGGCCGGCCATTGCAAGATAACTCCATTCTGATTTGATCGGGGTGCATTTAAAAAGAAAATGGCGCTGTGGAAGGGGTGCATTCTGCCAAAAGAAATACAGTTCCCTAAGCTCAGTGGTGTTAAAGAAAACGCAAAGTTTGAAGAATTCATTGTGGCCTTGCAAGAATTATACAGGTTTTGAGGACACTGTTAGTCTTTACCGTTACAGCTGAAAGCACCCATGGGCATATGCAGGTGTAGCTATCTGAGCTGCAAGGTAATCTCTGTTTTAATACAAATCTTGTTACGTTAAAACTGTCCAAGCCGTCTACACCGATTTTTTTTCTCTTTCAGGTAGATGTTCCAAGTCTGCTTAATGAAGTTGCGGAAGTGCTACAATATTTCAATCGATGTATGTGTATCAAAGACCGTTTTTCAATTACAAAACTAACAAGTCATGATTACATGGCAAATAGAGTGAGAAACTGTGTGAAACTATCTACGTCTGTCCGTATGCCGACAGTTTGTACCGATAAAAGTTGTGCTATGTCTTTAGCGCATCAAGAATAATTAATTAGTACTGAAAACTTGTTTTGTTTGTCAGATGTGTTGTTGAGAAATGTCAAATATAAAACCAAGCCACTTGCAGTGCGGCTGCACTGCTATTTCAATGCGGCTTGCTCACTGTTTTCTCCTCTTTGCTGTCCTCGCTCTCAGACAGCGCGGTGTGGCGGTGGGGTAAATGTGATGCGATACAGAGCGCTTTGGCACTTGTGCTCAGGCGTGGCCCACGAGCCGAAATCTTACTCTTGGGTAAGACTATATTAACACCTTTGGATCTTCAACTTCAGAAATCATACAATCTCCACCATCTGCACTTTGTATCGTGTCATATCACAAATGTATGTGTCCTGCTGAACCTCCATAGAGCGTAATTATCTTTATAGATTGTGTGCATTCTTACCTCTCATCATCACTTGCAGAACACCTTCAAACACAATAAATGATTATGTTTAAGTGTGATCTTTCTGTCAGCAGGCTGCCTCTGTTGTATTTCCTCCATGGTAAATGTGCGAGGAATTACTCTACACTGGTGTCCGGATCAAGTTAAAACCGTCAGGTCTCACACATTTGCAACTGGTAACGCAGTTTCATTTGCAGCTTTGGTATTTTTTGCATTATAAATGACAATAATACACTAGAACGTTTCAGTCTCATATCAGCGAAAAAATAATTTCGGAGATTAAACGTAAACAAGAGATCAAGCTCCGTGTTTGTATTTTAATCTCCCACATTAATGAAGTTACCAAATTGGAATTTATTTAGCGAAATAAACAAATGCACGTATCAATTATTAACTGAAACGCTGTGCCGCTGACTTTATTTTAATGAAGGCCTAATCTGCTTAATATTATCACGGACGCTTAGGCAACTGTCGGGCGATCGCCGCGGGGCCATTCCGCGGCGCCGCCGCTAACGGGCCGGATTACACTTGTGGGACAGGCCGCTCGACCTCGCGGTCGTGCACACGGGCATAGGCTCGCTGGCCACCTCTGGCTGCGAAAGGATGTCTTTCCGTCCTTGAGGCAGCCGTTATGTCTACGGTCTAACGGAGGAACTGTCCGACCTTACGTTGAAAATACGAGGGCAGTTAAATAAGTAATGCAACACATTTTTTTTCTGAAACATGGGTTGTTTTATTCAGCATTGAAATACACCAGGTTATTCCCCAATCTTTTAGCTACACAACACTATTTTTCAACGTAATCTCCATTCAATGCTACGGCCTTACGCCACCTTGAAATGAGGCCTCTATGCCTGCACGGTACCATTCCACTGGTCGATGTCGGAGTCAACGTCGTACTGCATCAATAACTTCTTCATCATCGGCGTAGTGCCTCCCACGGATTGCGTCTTTCATTGGGCCAAACATATGGAAATCCGACGGTGCGAGATCGGGGCTGTAGGGTGTATGAGGAAGAACAGTCCACTGAAGTTTTGTGAGCTCCTCTCGGGTGCGAAGACTTGTGTGAGGTCTTGCGTTGTCATGAAGAAGAAGTTCCTTCAGATTTTTGTGCCTACGAACATGCTGAAGTCGTTTCTTCAATTTCTGAAGAGAAGCACAATACACTTCAGAGTTGATCGTTTGACCATGGGGAAAGACATCGAACAGAATAACCCCTTCAGCGTCCCACAAGACTGTAACCATGACTTTACCGGCTGAGGGTATGGCTTTAAACTTTTTCTTGGTAGGGGAGTGGGTGTGGCGCCACTCCATTGATTGCCGTTCTGTTTCAGGTTCGAAGTGATGAACCCATGTTTCATCGCCTGTAACAATCTTTGACAAGAAATTGTCACCCTCAGCCACATGACGAGCAAGCAATTCCGCACAGATGGTTCTCCTTTGCTCTTTATGGTGTTCGGTTAGACAACGAGGGACCCAGCGGGAACAAATCTTTGAATATCCCAACTGGTGAACAATTGTGACAGCACTACCAACAGAGATGTCAAGTTGAGCACTGAGTTGTTTGATGGTGATCCGTCGATCATCTCGAACGAGTGTGTTCGCACGCTCCGCCATTGCAGGAGTCACAGCTGTGCTCGGCCGGCCCGCACGCGGGAGATCAGACAGTCTTGCTTGACCTTGCGGCGATGATGACACACGCTTTGCCCAACGACACACTGTGCTTTTGTCCACTGCAAGATCACCGTAGACATTCTGCAAGCGCCTATGAATATCTGAGATGCCCTGGTTTTCCGCCAAAAGAAACTCGATCACTGCCCGTTGTTTGCAACGCACATACGTTACAGACGCCATTTTAACAGCTCCGTACAGCGCTGCCACCTGCCGGAAGTCAATGAAACTATACGAGACGAAGCGGGAATGTTTGAAAATATTCCACAAGAAATTTCCGGTTTTTTCAACCAAAATTGGCCGAGAAAAAAAATGTGTTGCATTACTTATTGAACTGCCCTCGTACCTCATATGGCTGCATTCTCGGCGAGCATTGTTTCATCGGCATTAGGCTGTAGTCTAAGTCTTATTTCTGTACCCAACCTTACGCCTCCTATTTCTGGAGACAACATCAACGGCTGTAAAGACTGAGATAGAAGAAGCTGAGCAAGCCGAGACCTTACAAGCAACCGCACAATACTCATTTTGAGACATCGTCTGACCACTGCTAAAGATTCCTGAATCGCGCCAACGTTTGTTATGGACTCTGTAGCCAGAGAGGATTAAGGCACACTACTTGTCTTATTTCAAACCTTCTTTCCTGCTCAAGTTGTTTTTGTGTTTTTCATTTTCTATGAGCTCCCTGAATTTCCTAAGATTGTAAGGATTGGATCTCTATATAATCATACACTGGTGTCGAAAATTAAAGCAACAAACCGCTATATCCCCGTCCTGTGTCTAAGTCACGATATAATACAGGGTGATTCAAAAAGAGTACCACAACTTTAAAAATGTGTATTTAGTGAAAGAAACATAAATAACCTTCTGTTATACATCATTACAAAGAGTATTTAAAAAGGTTTTGTTTCACTCAAAAACAAGTTCAGAAATGTTCAATATGGCCCCCTCCAGACACTCGAGCAATATCAACCCGATACTCCAACTAATTCCACACTCTCTGTAGCATATCAGGCGTAACAGTTTGGATAGCTGCTGTTATTTCTCGTTTCAAATCATCAATGGTGGCTGGGAGAGGTGGCCGAAACACCATATCCTTAACATACCCCCATAAGAAAAAATCGCAAGGGGTAAGATCAGGGCTTCTTGGAGGCCAATGATGAAGTGCTCTGTCACGGGCTGCCTGGCGGCCTATCCATCGCCTCGGGTAGTTTCATAACTAACCTTTTTCGTAGGACTCTCCATACAGTTGATTGTGGAATTTGCAGCTCTCTGCTAGCTCTGCGAGTCATTTTCCTGGGCTGCGAACAAATGCTTGCTGGATGCGTGCTACATTTTCATCACTCGTTCTCGGCCGTCCAGAACTTTTCCCTTTGCACAAACACCCAATCTCTGTAAACTGTTTATACCAACGTTTAATATACCACCTATCAGGAGGTTTAACACCATACTTCGTTCGAAATGCACGCTGAACAACTGTCGTCGATTCACTTCTGCCGTACTCAATAACGCAAAAAGCTTTCTGTTGAGCGGTCGCCATCTTAGCATCAACTGACGCTGACGCCTAGTCAACAGCGCCTCAAGCGAACAAATGTACAACTAAATGAAACTTTATAGCTCCCTTAATTCGCCGACAGATAGTGCTTAGCTCTGCCTTTTGTCGTTGCAGAGTTTTAAATTCCTAAAGTTGTGGTATTCTTTTTGAATCACCCTGTATTACAAACCGTCATCAGATGTCCGTATGATCATATTCAGCACAGAAGATGGCATTCCGGTCATCACTCCAGCGGTGTCCTCAGTGCCCCATCAAATGGTGTAGTACTTGTCGGGTAGTCCCTCATACATAATCGCTCTGTACACAGCCTACCAGGCTCTCTGCGGTTGAGGGCCGTGGGAAGAATGGAGCCAGGACAGTCGCAATCTGATATGGCCCTATGGGTTAAGGTGAAACGTTTCTCGGATGTGGCGACCGTTTATGGAGATCGAAACTGTACGCCAAAGACCGGGGTCGACCAAGTGTGACTTCGAAAAGGATAGACCCTTACTTGGTTGTATGGGCATGACGGTACCGTTCAAGTAGTGCGCGGCAGCTGGTATCTGACAACCAGAATCCACTGGTCGTGTCCTATAGAGGTAAACGGAATACGGAAGGCTTCGATAGAGTGGCCTTTAATTTTGGAGACAGGCTGTATGTGTACATCTGACGTGTCTTCACAGTCGTCTACGTGTCACCTGAACGGTCGAAGAATGGACCAATGTTCTTCACTCAGATGAGTCCAGATCTGGCCTCTTGAGGGAACGTGGACGAGATCTTGAGACCTCATGTGCAGTTGTTGCGAGGTGTTCGGGGCCCACACTTTTGTTTTGATGGACAATACTGCTCGACCTCATAGAGCACGGGTGGTTGATGTTTTCTTGGAAACGGAAGATGCTACATGCATGGCGTGGCCTGCTCTGTCTTCCGATTTGAATCCAGTAGAGCATGTCTGGAACGCATTGCGGAGACGGGTTGCGTCACGTCAGTATCCAACAACCACTCTGCAAGAGTGTGAGCAGCTCTGCAGGAAGAATATGTGTTATTTCCTCAAAATGAGGCTGATGACATTATTCACTGCATGTACCATCGTTGTCAGGACTGCGTTACTGCCAGAGATGGTCACAACCCATACTAAACACATTAACCAGTTGGGGGAATGTGTGTGCAGATCAAGAAGTTGGAAAAAACGAGGAAAATTTTTGTTTACAGTTATGCACGCTGCAGTTATTTACGTTCTGCATTCTTTACATTGTTTCTACTTTACCATCACCTGTTTATACTGTTTTGTGGCAGAGTTTCCTTTTGTTGCTTTAATTTTTGCCACCAGTGTATATGGTGGTTCCTTGGCCCCAGTGCATGATCCACAACTGCCTACTTGTGAGTGTTTCCAAGAGGTCAGTTGCTCTTGTGTTCTTTCATTCGGGTGTTAATGCTTTCTTTTGTAGATCCTATGTGCACATGACCGCTTTTGAGTCGTATATTACATGGTGCTTATAATCAAATTTTCGCTACATGAGAGGGCCCAAACCAAAAACGAGTGATCGTAGGACAATTAAAGATTGCGAAAACATTTGTAACGAGACACGGGAGGGAATTGAGAAATAACCTATTGGAGTAAACACATTTTAGTTTCCACTTGAGACAGTAGCATTTGTTAACTGCATACCAAGTTTACGTTCCGGGTTGCAAACGATGTTCATTGTGACAACCGTCTGCAGCCCATGACTAACTGGAATCGCACTATAGATTGCTCTGTCATTGCCTAAAACGTCTCGGGTTGGATTTTGGCTACTTCCATCACTATCCTCAAACCCCAACATGTGGTGCCATGGATAAACTCTGTCCTTCAGTTAAATCCACAAGTAGATATCACACGGGTTCAAATCCATTGCTCTTGGTGGCCACACAGTTCCGAACGTTCGGCCAATGATAGTGTTTCCGAAAAATGTGTTACGATGTAAACGAGTGACCTCACGAACTATGTGAAACGGAGCTTCATCGTACATCAAAACAGTTGGGTCCAAAACATCTGTCACCTGTAGAACAGGGATCACATGTTCGCGAAGCCGATCACGGGGAAGGGTGCGGTTCATGCTACGCTTTCTAGGTCTTTGGGATGAGAGTTCCTCCTTACATCGCCGTACCAGTAAAGGCGTCTAACATCATGTCGTGACACTATGTAAACAACCAAATCCTACTACACATAGAGTGAACACCATGCCTATAAAGTTGGTTACCCGTACGGGAAATAGTTTTCCGTCTACACTGGCTCAAGTAGCGAAAGTGTAGCTACAACTATCCGGTATATACGTTTTATGTGTCAAATATCAGGCATAATTCCTTTGCGGGTTTTAAATATTTGTGTGCACCTTTCCTGTTGGCTTAAACATAGTGTCAATACCGCGTCTTCTAAATATTCTGCTCATTCGACCCGTGGCTGTTTGCACGAATGGGAAGAAAACTTTCCCTTTTGTTGATTTTCCGCTAGATCTTCCAAAACTTCCAATACGCGGTGCCCCATGCCTCTCTTTGTCAGTGTAACTGTTTCTTCTGAAATGTATTCTACAAAGATGAAATTGTTCCTCGAAGTACTGTGTCACAGATCCCTTCAGCCTGGTCCACTTTCCTGCTTGGGATAGTGACTCAAATTTTTGCTGTCCGTGTCTGTGTCTCTTATGTAGACTTCGTGCTCCAAAGATCCTTCAGGTTTTCTAAGTATCTGTACATCCAGCAATGTAAATTGACCTTTCTTTTTCCTTAGTGAGCTTAATATTAGTATTAACAACATTCACAAAATTTAGAAATTCTGAAAGCTGTTTTTTTCTCATCAGCCAGAGTGACAAAAGGATCATCAACGTTGAGTGGATTCCCAATAGCCGCGTTATTAAATTGCTCGTTGAATTAATTGTCCCACATCATGTGAGACACTATTTAAGGACATCTGACATATCGTTTGCAAAAACACTTTCGAACTGTGACATCTGTAATTTAGAGGAGCCATAGTAAAACACCAAAACTGACGATAATATTTCTTCAGGATTGGACTTTTAGGATAAAGTGACGATACCTCCAGTAGTAGAAGACGAAATGTTACGCGCGTAAGCCTTGGAGACCAGCTTAATCTCTATAACGAAAAATTCCCCAAGGACGGCTATACCGGCCGCGAAAACCTACTTTATAAAAACATATTGTATTCAACCACTTTTTACCCCTTATCCGCAGCATTTATCATAGTACTTTGCTTAATAGCAACGGAGCAGCATAAGCAGATATACATCACCACTTGAACACGTTCTTTCATTTCAGCAAGAATACAACTACGCTTAGGAAGTCTTCAAGACTGACACAAATATCCTAATTAGCCACTGCAATACACGACTCCTAACCAGCTCGGAGTAAATACATACTCTCTTAAGAACCTCACCATCATTGTAGTTTTATTTTTCGTAAAATTTCCTCGTGACAATGCGTCGTATCTCAGCACTAACAATCCGTTTCCACCGCAAGCATTTAAGTTTCAGTTAATCAATCGCAACACATTATAGATTGAAAATGAGGCAAACAAGTTCCTTAATCATTTATCGTCAGGTAGAAGACTTCGAACACAAAGCGTACTATGTGGTACATTAGTAACGACTCAGAACTCAAACTGTGAGCCGTCGGCATAAAAATCACATTCATACGTAATCAGAAACTTGAATTGAGGAATATTTCCTTAAAGAAGGGCAAAAGTGTCTAGCCGTAATAGTGTGGAAGTCATTCGCCTGTACGTACATTCGTTCACTTACAGGAAAAATTCTGATGTCAAGGCCATAATCTTCCTTTTATGACGATGTTAATTGAGATGCCTACTTCAAAGATTTGCATTCTGAATTTCATGATGGCAATGCACAATTAGTACCATTGAAAAGTAGATTGGGAGGAAACCACGTAGAAGAAGGAATACAAGAGGTATACTATTCCCTACTGATTGTCAGTCTTGAGCGAATAGAGTCTGAATAGTAGGATTCATACTGTGTCTTACATTAATGTGTTGCGACTCTGAATCCAGAGTGTCGAATTTTATTGACGTTATTAAAATTTAAACTAGGCGACGTTATTTTCCGTAGTCGTTGGCTTCTAATGAAAGCGTACCGGAATAACCGATTCATGTGAGACAGAACCAGTATTCCTGAAGAGCGTGTAAGTGTTTGTTATCTACGAATTAATTCATTAATCTATAAATTCAGGGAGACGTGAGTCAAAGAAATGAGAAATAAGTAACGACACAGACAGCTCAACATTGTTGTGCATACACAATCTTTCCAGTCTGTTCGACGTCAGCAAAATATGCTTCTGTAATGATCTTTCAAGGACTGTGCTCCATTTCCTGTGTGGAATGAAGGTTCGCTTCTCTACATACCGACTAAATGAGGAGCATCGAAACAATCCTGCATCCGACAGACAGACCAGGCAGAAAGCGGAAGGCAATCGGAATGAGTATACAGAAGCGGGCGCTATTCAAGATATTCGTATTCCTCAGCAAGGGATTCAATTTCCGGAGTTACAACGTCAGTTCGAACCACGTGCTTGACCTCCTTTGGTGTAATGGGCTCATTTTCCGGAGTACTTCATTATGAAGCTACTCACTTTCTTTTCTCCTTAATTACTTAGCTGACAGTGGATATTCAAATGGTTGAAATATGTGGAATTTTGTGTGTGCTGCTCGGTATGAAGCATGAGATAGTGCGAATACTTGTATCGCAATCCTCCTGCACATAAACAGATGTGATGTTAGCTGTAACTCCGTGATAATCAAAGAGTATTCATATCTTGCAACCGCATCACTGCGTTCTGAGATCATACAGCGACTGAGATGAAAGAAAAAAACGTGTGTCGAACCTTAAAGTTCTTTTGCGTCTATGAGGTCGTCACATATTTCACAGGGTCACATTAGTTCTGATCATTTCCTGCAAATTATTGAAATATCACGAAGCATATGGCAGGTGGAAAACAATCATTCTCCATACTGTGTGGCTATAGTTTATTAAACAGATCATTTATTCCTCTCGTCAGTGCGAGCTGGTACTGCAACGGTTCACTGATGACTATTCCTTGTTATTGACTTACATTTGCGATTCTAAACAAAATATACTAAACTTCTGGTCATTTGTTTTTCACGAATTAATCAGAAATTCGTTAAATACGCTGCGGATAACGTTACGAGACCACGAACTCATAAAACAATTTCCAAAGTCTTGAAAAGTAAGACTGAGTTAAGAGTTCCTCAAAAACTACGTTTTCCTTTGGAGCCCACAAGGAGAAGCAGACATTTTATGAGTCTACAGACCTGTCGCACGAATATTTTCAGTATTAACTGCTACTGATAGGCTACATAAAGATAAAATATAAAAAGACTCTCGCCGGTCATACCGTAACGTCGAAAATCGAAAATAACAAGAAAATTCCGAACATTATGACCGAATCCCTACCTAGCCGTCAATCTTTCGTTTTCGTACAGACGACGCTTGGTTCCTGGTGCTTCGTGATGGCGACTGACTAATGATTAAAGAGGTTGTCGCAATTTTGCAGTCTTCTGTTTCTTGCGGTTTTCGAAAGGAATTGTTCGTATGCATTCCATGGCTACGTTTTCTACTAATTGCGTGGCGCTAAGCCTATTACGAATTTCGGAATTGAACTGGTTCCACGTGGTGCTGCATTCAGTTCGCGTCTTTGTACAGTCAGAACACCCAATCCTGGTTACGGAATCCAGTTTGCGTCATTTAATATAAAAAATTACACAACCCTTCATTTCAGTTTATTTAATCATTTGCTTTTTGTCGTGTATTGAACTGAGCTCGTGTGATGCTAATATATCCGACTTACGTTTAAGGTTCCTGCTGTTGCCAAGGGGTCACGTGTAATTTAAAACATCCCCTTACAAAAATTTATGAATTACTGTGCTAATAAACCTCTAACGTTATTTGATTTTCAAACAACTGAGCAGAACTGAACGTACTCAGACTTTTCTCTCTTTACTTATTCCGATCAACGCTAAAATGACTCACAATATTTCTCAGCGCAACGCAAACTGACTTTCAATAATCCCTACAAAAGAATGGCGCTGACTAACAATAACATATACCTTTCGTGAATCATTTACCTGACAAAAATCTTCGTTACTCGAACTACTGTAATACAGCGAGCGCCAATACTGCCAGCTAAATAAAAGATTCTAACCCCTGATAGGCATAGTTAGCAAATGAAGGATTTTGAATAGAATAGAATAGAATCTTTATTTGCCTTTCAGTTTGTTTTCCATACAATTGGCATCGTCAGTGTGTTCAATACATTTTTTTAAATTACAATAATTGCTATTGTACATAATTGTGCCCGTGCAAGGCAAGCAGATATGCATGCTAAAGTAATATTGATAATACAACAATTATTCTTTTATAATAGTAATAACAATAATAATAATACATCATAACACTTAAATATACAATAGTATCAAGATATATTTACGGTACATCTTACAAATCAATGTAAAAAGTATTTGTTGGTACATTACTGTCACAAACATATAGGTATAATTGATATGGCAGTTTTTTGTTTCATGTAGCATATCTCTTTTGTGTCACTGTTTAGAAACTCTTCAAGTGCGTAATATGGCGTACATTTGAGCCACACTTCTATTGTTTGCTTAAAGTTATTCATCGGTAATTCGCTCACAGCTTTTGGGAGTTTGTTACGAAAATTCAAGCTAAGGTGTTTATGGCACTTTTGTGTTAATGTCAGCCTTGTATGTGGTAGGCCTATGTTACTATTATGTCGAGTATTATGAACATGCACTTCAGATCTTAAGTTAAAGTTCTTTACATTCTCTTTAGCATATGTTAAACAATTATAAATGTATATACTAGGTAGTGTCATTATCTTTAGTTCTTTAAAATGATTTTTGCAACTTTGTCTTGGTGCTAGTCCTAAAATGCATCTGAATGCTTTCTTCTGCCACTTGAAGATGGTACTTGAACCCACTGAGTTACCCCAAAGAAGTACCCCATATTGCAGTTGTGAATGGAAAATTAGCAAAGTGTTTGGAGATTAGCAGATTTTTACTGATAACGTGTCTCAGCTTGTGGAATAGAAAGAGAGTTCAAGCAAGTTCGCCACATAGATAATTTGTGTGCCTGTCCCATGAAAGTTTTCGATCTATATGTAAACCTAGTAACTTGACATTTTTTGTATTCTGTTCAACTGGCTTCTGGGTGAAGTTAATTTCTTCAGCTTTCAATTTGTTTATTGATAAAAGGTTGGCTCTGCACCTGTCACTGCTCATTTCAGTTACTACTTTGTTGTAATCTACGACATCTTGCAGATTTTCTCCATGTGTTACTAGTGTCATATCAGCAGCATACAATACATTATTGCATGGCATATAATTTGAGGAGTCGTTGATGAAAACAATGAACAGGAAAGGGCCAAGCACTGAGCCTTGTGGAATTTCTCTCTTTACTCTCATGTGTGTTGACTTTTGATAGTTTATTTTTACTAATTGTATCCTGTTGCTTAAGTACGATTGAAAGAATTGTAATGGTTTATCCACAATACCACAATGTTTTTTTATTATTATTTCATGTGTGACTGAGTCGAAGGCTTTTGTTAAATCTAACAGTGTAGCACAAGTGAGTTTTTTGTTTTCATATCCTTCATATATATTACTAAGGAGGCATTCAACTGCTTTGGTTGTTGATAGCTCAGATCAAAAGCCAAACTGTTCTTACTCAATAATTTATCACTTTCAAAATAATTGTAAATTTGGATATGTATGCAGTTTTCTGTTACTTTTGATATATTGGGAACTATTGATATAGGTCTATAATCGTTTGGCATTTTTCTGTTACCTTTCATATAGATTGGGCATGTAACTGTCATTTTCAGACATTCAAGGAATACTCCTTCTTTAAGTAAGCTATTCGTCAGATATGTTAGTGGCATTAAGATTGCAGTGCTATGTGTTTAACAATACTGTTACTAGGCCAGTAATAGTCCTCTGTTTTTGAGTTTTTAAGTTTACTTATAGATTTGATAATGTGGCCGGAGGTGATTTCTGACCAAGAGAATTTCTTGGTTGCTCTTGCTTGTAGTTTAAGAAGGGTTACAGCAGCTGAAATATTATCAAAATTATTTTTACCAAAAAAAAGAAGAAGAAGAAGAACAATGAAAGCTGGCACAATTTATAAAATACTCGTTAAGGATGTTGCAATCTATAGGCACTGTTGCTTCCTGTTTGCTCATATTGATTTCACTTTTCATTATATTCCAAGCTGCTTGACAGGCATTTTATGAGCCTGCAATACATTCATCATTTACTTTACATTTAGCTGATTTTATTTCATATTTGTACAACTTCTTAAGAGTCACATAGTGTTTCCTGGCTTCCTCATTTTTATCACTATTATTTTTTAGTATAAGTAGTAGTGTCCTCATTTGCTTGAGCTCTGGAGTGTACCACTTGTTAAAGTGCTGAAGGTTTTTTTCTGTTGTTAGGGGTGCATCTTTTTGTGATAAGTGGACAGTGACTATCTACTGCATTTTTAATAATATGTAATAACATAGAGAAACATTCATCAAGACTTTATATATCGTTTATTTTATTTGGCCAACATACCAAATTTTAATTGTACAATGTTGCTCTCTTTCAGTATTCTGAAAGTGACTAACTGTTTAGCTCTCTCTGGGTTCATGCTGTATATTCTGACCCACATCCCGTCATGATCGGATAACTCTAACTTAATCACATCATGCTTTAATTGATCCTGATTTACATTACTAATTACATTTTCAAGGCGTGCATCTAGTCTATTAGGTTTTTCATTTATACATTAGCATTTCAGTGCCTTTAGGCTGTTAACCATGTCATTTCCATTTTTTCTACTTTCCCTTATATCTATTTTGAAGTCACCTGCAATAAAAATTTTGTTATTTTTGTGTTTAGTGAATAATTTGATTAGTGAATTTAGTTTATCTATATGAACTTAGTCATCAGAGGCTGGTGTACGGTACACAGAAGCAATGATAATTCTTTGGGTATGCAGTACTATGGCTGCTACTTCAAATACACCTCCAATGCAATGTTTGTGTAGATCTATCACTGAATGCTGCAGATTTAAGTTTTCTTTGATGTAGATTGCAACTCCACCATGTGCAATATTTGTTCTACAATATTTTGATAGAGAACAAACAATGCATTTACCTTAATACCATTCAAAAGTCATAGTGTATATTGTTGTGACTTGGCAAGATAGCCAAGCCACTATGACTGGTAGCCTAAAGGCACGCGTTAAGCTCACGCAGGCTGGCGAGAGGTCTGAAACAGTAATAGGAGTTGAGTCTAGTACAAAAGGTACGTAGATTTTGGAATACTTAACTTTAATCCATAATTGGTGCACATCGGTCTGACGGTACATGCATCACAAGATAAATAGCAAATGATAATGGCGCCTTGCTAGGTCGTAGCAAATGACGTAGCTGAAGGCTATGCTAACTATCGTCTCGGCAAATGAAAGCGTAATTTGTCAGTGAACCATCGCTATCAAAGCCGACTGTACAACTGGGGCGAGTGCTAGGAAGTGTCTCTAGACCTGCTGTGTGGCGGCGCTCGGTCTGCAATCACTGACAGTGGCGACACGCGGGTCCGTCGTATACTAGCGGACCGCGGCTGATTTAAAGGCTACCACCTAGCAAGTGTGGTGTCTCGCGGTGACACCACATATATATAGTTTTGTGACATCCAATTAAACAAATTTCATTTTTCTGACGGACACACTGTAATGGTACTTGAATTACGTTACCATTACGGCAGCTCACCTGAACCTCTCGATACCAGGAATATTCTACTGTGTTTCTGTAAAGTAGTTAACACGTTTATGAGACAACATTCAGATTTGATTTCGTTAATGTAGAGATACTTTGATACATCGATATGTCTATGTTGCAATGATATTATTTTTATGTGTATTCTTCCTTTTGTCACTATGATCTTTGACGTACTTGTAACTCTTGATTTTTGGGCGCGTAAGCGGTTATTAGAGAGTCGGACGTTGAAAGGTCAAGTCTTGGACGTCATGTTGGAAAGACGCCTAATGTAGTCAGCTTATAAAATGTGAACTTTAACAGTGAGGAAGATGTTTTGTAGTATGTTTTTTATTGTAAAGTGATATTTTGTGTGTTACGCGATATTGCAGCAAAAGTAATAAAAAAGAAGTGTAACTTAAATTCGGAGTGCCGATTACTTTTTTACATCACCATTGTCCTGAAAAAGTGTAATCTTCAAGAATGGTTTGTGAAGCGCATCTATAAAACTTTTGAGTATAGCAGAATAAAACATAGGCCTCTTTGCATCCGAGCTTGGAATCTTCACCACGTAGGTTTTCGACGATTGAGCCATAATTTTACAACGAGACCAGCGTGGGAAACACGAAAAGATGCGTGCGTAGTTTATTCATTATTACATGAAATGACTTTATTAACGACACCTGCCATATAATAACTATGTTGTTGCCCGAAAATGCAGTATTTAGCAGCGTGACCAACACAACAATCATTATTATATTTTGATCTTTGTTGTGGTAAGGTTGTTAGAACACGTCCAGATCGTCCGCTCAAAACTCAGGCATCTCTCTCCCCACATCCACCACTGCTGGCGGCTCACCTCCAACTGCGCAACGCTACGCGCTGTTCACATCCAACTGCTCAACACCACAATAGCAAAAATTACAACAATGCAAACCAGCCACAGAATGCACACAGCACAGTCAGGGATTTTCATACAGTGCGCTACGTGGCGTTACCAACATAAAAACCTAAACAGCCTACTCACAAATCATGTCGAGTCGGTTATGGACCTGTTATATAATTTAAATTCAAATACTGTTTCTGATTTCTACTTTCTCGATTATTTACTTAGTATTTGGAAAATCATTGTGTCTCTTCCGCAATTTCGTGAAGGGGTATTACAGAACGCAATCTTTTTCTCAGCTAACTGTTACATTTGTAGATCTCATATCTCAAATGGTGTCCCTTAGTTTCAGCGATATTTATCCCTGTTCTGATGCAAGCATGTTCGCAATGGATATAGGTTCTGACTCTGGTTGAGGAGCTGTTGTATCTGATCCTGAAAATGTGTAGTAATTTATGTTCCACAGATGATCTCAAATAGAGTATTACATCGACATGTCTAGCATCACTTCGCACCATATTCATATGTTTCGAACTCTAACGTCATTCAACAGACTGTAAGTCGTATTGCTAGCAGTTATTCATTGTTTCCTATGCTAGCAGTTATTTATTGTTTCATCTTTCACTATTTTCGCTGCAGTGAGGTGACTACATCCCATGGCACAAGGATCGACTACAAGTTCACTACAGCATGATAGATATTTTTAGGTTCTTCCGGCTGAGTTTTCGTGCCTACAACTATGTAAGTCTCGTACTATGCCTGCTATATATTCCGCTCTGTGAATGTTGAAAGTGTGTGCTGCTCAATTAGCTTCAGTTTATTAGTTTTACATAGTCATATGTTTTTATTGATGAGGTACTTGGGACATTGCTGGGGCTATCGAAGCGCAGCTTTCTCATATCAGGGCACGTTACTATTACATTGCAGTAGTAAAACCGCTTCTAAAAAGAACAGGCTCCTTAAACAATGTACTCTTTTTTAGTTCCCATCGCTCTTGGAATTTATTGGATTTGGAAGAACAAAGGTAGATTTATATCTTTCGTCGAGTCCAGTTAGTATGCTATGCCACCTGAGACCAGATCTTAAAATGTGCTGCTGTGTATTTCATGATTGTATAAATTCTGATTTTTTTTCTTACGATACCCAAAATATAAATAGAAGCCATATCTGGTTTCCGGTTTCACGACCTGGTTATTCTATGCACCGTCCTCAAACGGACATTCGCTCAGTGAACTGAACACGCAGTGTCCCATCTGTTTACCTGCTACCCTTCTGAGAGCCACGGTTGCTTTATGGATGTTACATACACTAGTGACAGTGGCTCAGTTTTCGTCGTATCAAATCACACAGCACAGACACACCACCTCTTCAGAAACTCTACACGCTAGCCTCCGGACTGGTGCCGTCTGTCAAACGTGCGAGCGCTTCAACCGCCTGTGTCTTTTCACTGTTTTTGCGATTCCCGGGACTTTCCTTGTTTTCTTTTTCACATTGCGCCCATTGACATGCTTGACGTCTTGTTCTACATTCTGTTAGCAGGCACACAAAAAGTGAAGTGAAACGTGTGAGTGGCTAGGGTTTCCCGTCCGGTAGATCGGTCGCCTGTTGCTAATCTATTTAGTTGACACCACTTCCATGTTGGACAATCAGGTGACGATGATTCCAGCAAAGCATTTCGTCTGCTCACATGTTTTCAAATTTTGTAGAGTGCCGTAAAGAGTTTCCGTTACGCTAACTCATTCAAGTTCAAGTTAATTCTTCTGTGAGGGCATCTTTTGAACATTTCCCTAGTATTCCACATATTCACAAGATATTTATGTATTTTTATGTGTCTACTACCTGTGAAGTAGCAGGCCTAGCCAGAAGTCTGCATAATACCTCGCACACAAATTTCCCTTACAATGAATGTGTATTACTGCTACAAATTTAAACAAATGCTTGTGGCACGTTTGCGTGTTTCTGATACTGTATACTGATGATGATATACAAAAATATTACCGACACCATCTAGAATACGAAGGGCACCCGATAGTGTTACGGACACGGAATGTGGAGAGGTAAGTATATAAGAAGACAAACATTTATGGGACACGATTTAGCGTCATACGGGCCACAAACTGGGGAATCCATTGAATCTGGACAAATTGCAGATTATTATGGTCATGTGCTAAAGGAAAGCGTTTCGGGAATAGCGAAGCTTGTCGGTTGTTCCAGTGTTACTGTCTCTAGCACCTATGGACAGAATTGTAAGGATGATGAAGCCACAAGTGCGCGGCAAGGTGTCGGACGTTCACGCCTCATAAGACGAAGTATACGACGAAGGCTTGTCCGTACTGTAAAGCACGATAGGCGGCGATCTCTGGCAGTTTTGACGACAGACAACACTGCTGGTATAGGAACACCGTTCAGCATACATTGTTGACCTTGGGGCTCCACAGTAGACTCGTAAGTGTCCCTATGTCAGTCCAAGGACACCGTCAGTTACGACTGGAGTAACTACTCGATCATGAGATTGGACCATGGACCAGTGCAAATCTGTCACCTGGTCGTAATTATCAGCTTCTTGTACTACCATACCGATGGTCGTAAACGAATACGCCATCATTCAGTGGAACGGCTCCTCGAAACACCTCCCGTGTCACGAACATAGGGTGGTGGAGACCGTATTATGATATGGTCGTATGGGAGACAGTCAGATGGGCTTCCATGCGACCTCTAGTTACACTCGAAGCCAGTATGATAGCCGTGTACTACATGAGCATTACTGAGGAGTACCTGCGTTCCGGCAGCGAGTCCATACAGTGAGTTGCGGAGTGTGATGGTCAAATCATGATGATGTCTTGTCCACCAAATTCTCCTGATTTTTTCCCAATGGAACACACCTGGGATTCTTCCAGGCGCCAGACCCACGGTCACACACGATGTGTCAGGAATTTACGAGAATTGCGTCACCCACGCATAGACGTCTAGTGCCACATACCTCTGAAAAACGAGCAGCGACTTGTTCCAGCCATTCCACGCTAATCTGCTGCTGTATCGCTTTTAGGAAATGGTTTAAATGGCTCTGAGCACTATGAGACTTAACTTCTGTGGTCATCAGTCCCATAGAACTTAGAACTACTTAAACCTAACAAACCTAAGGACACCACACACATCCATGCCCGAGGCAGGATTCGAACCTGCGACCGTAGCGGTCGCGCGGTTCCAGACTGTAGCGCCTATAACCGCTCGGCCACACCGACCGGCTGTTTGTATAAGATGGATGAAGAAGTTACACAGCAGCTGGTAATATTGTTTTGGCTTATCATTGTATTATACTTCCAGAAATCGTATATCATCCTGCTTAATTATCAACTCTGTATAAACGACAAGTCTGAATTCAGAACTAAGTTAATGTCTTTGATATAAGTTCTGCACTGTGATGTGATTATTTACTTCATATTGACGACTGCTTTCTGAGGACTGTGCATCCGATGGATTGCAAGGGAACCGCTTCGGAAAGAATAGATCTAAACAGAAGGAAACTATATATGTAAGAAGATGAGGAATGTTACACTCGTTGCAGTATTTGATTTTTGGCAAATCTAAAACACAGAGTAAGAAATGTTGTGTACTAAACGGCTAATGCGTAAGATTTGTGCCTTTAGACAACGTGTTACTGACTTGGGATTGCTCATTGTTATTCTCTATGAACAGTTTAATCTACTAGACGCGATGTATCAATGCGTGAAACCGTCAACGATTATTGGAAGAATCGTAACACCGTGAATTTTGATAAGTTTATAGCTACAGTGTCATCCTGAGGTCAATATGAACCAGGAAATTAGGAAACCACTTGACTCGAAAACGTAGGTTAAGCCTTTGGATCGGTACATAATATGTAGTTGAACACACCGTATTCTTTCGAAACAGTGTTAGGCAGCACATAGTTAAAAAAAGGGGTTCAATTGGCTCTAAGCACTATGAGACTTAACATTTGCGGTCAGCAGTCCCCTAGATTTAGAACTACGTAAACCTAACTAACCTAAGGACACCACACACATCCATGCCAGAGGCAGGATTCGAACCTGCGAGCGTAGCAGCAGCGCGGTTCCGGGCTGAAGTGCCTAGAACCGCTCGGCCACCTCGGCTGGCTACATAGTTTCAAATCAGACCTTTGCTTAGTTGCTTAACGAGTTTTTCAAGTTTCACTTTCATACAATGCTACAGTTTGATTGCCTTCTTCCTCCGTTCAGTGGCAGTTCAACAGCTATCCTGTCGTGTAGAGGAAATGTTTCTTTCACTCGCCTTATTACTATGCTGATGTTTTCTTTGATTCGGCCTTTAGTGTAATCCTCCTTCCTCTCAATTCTACTAATCTTCACATTTCAGGTATCATCGTTTTGGAGGAGATGAAGATTTACGAATCGTGGCACTATTAGATGTTTCTCGTGCACCGTCAATCTTATATTCAAATTCTCGTTCCTGTTCATTTACAGTCTGAACTTACAAGATAACCAGCGGTCACGATATCCTACAACTCTGACGAAAACTCCTGTCCAGTGAAGCTCCACTTTAATAATATGAACTTTTAATTACATATGTTTCGCTTTTGCATTCAACGCATATGACAAATTTGTTTTTGTATTTCATCTAAAATCAACACGGACTATCCAACAGTAGTAGGGTAGTGGGGTCATCACTCCACTTTGATATCAAAGTGAAATGCAAATTAATTAAATTGATCAATTTATCAATCCCGCCCCCGCCCCCACCCACCCCCACCACCGACCACGTCCACCTCCGCACCTTTATGATATCCTCTGTTTCTTCAGCTGCACGTGAGCCCCAAACCCCTCCTCCCCTACCCCTCCCAGATCCACCCCTCCCTTCAACCTACCCTATTGGTTGGAATTTCAAATTTTGGCGGGAATTTCTTTGCTCCAGGGCTGTGCTGATGTGCCCAGCCCTCCCTCATCTATGAGATCTGGGAATTGACGGGAAATGAAAATTGGCGGTTCCCTTTCTGGGACTCGAACGCTGGTCCTCCGGGGCAGAAAGCCCAAGTGCACCCCTCGAACCCCCCCTCCACGCCAACACAATTAAACCATCAGAGGCGCTTGGAATTGACGGGAAATTAAAAATGATGGTGCCATTTACGGGACTCGAACCCTGGTGCTCCTGGATGGAAATTCAAAGTGCTCCAGCCCCCCCCCCTCCCCCTACCATGGGAACTGTCCATATGCGGGAGAGGAAGGGTAGTTAAGTATATTTTATTTACTTTGCTCGGGAAACTGACGCCGAGATCGATCCTAATTACATAATTAATCAAAAAGCTCTGTCTTGTTTACACAACTATATGCATAGCGCTATACAAGAGCGGCAAAAATCGTAATACAGCTCACAAACTGACGATACCATACAATTGTTGTTGTCAAATGTAAAATAATTGTGTTTTTCCTTTTTAATAGTTGCGTTGTTATAGGAGTCATGTTGATGTTAAATAGTCCTGCGCAGAACGGCGGGCGACTTCCCCACGAGGCCGTGGCTCTCCATCGGTCGGGATAGCAGTCATTTTTCACAGTTCTGAGGCTGCCGGTGTCGAGCTTTGTACTGAAAGCTCAGCGGGAGGGGCTTTCTGTTTCGCAAACAGCCGACTTTTGAAATGCCAATCTGGAGCATCCTCCGGATGGGCGGGGTTATGCTACTTAATTTTCCTTTTGTGTTGTCTGGGACCCTCATCTGAAGGCATGCTGCATGTCGCGAGTGGCGCAAAGCGATCGCCGAACACAGCCGCTCTCCAAAAAAATCGTTCAAATGACTCTGAGCTTTACGGGGCTTAACATCTGAGGTCATCAGTCCCCTAGAACATAACTACTTAAACCTAACTAACTTAAGGACATCGCACACATCCATGTCCGAGGCAGGATTCGATTCTGCGACCGTAGCGGTCGCGCGGTTCCAGACTGAAACACCTAGAACAGCTCTGGCACAGCGGCAGGCTACAGCCGCTCTGTCTAGGGAAGGCGGTGCGTGGGGGTTCTGTCGCTATATTTTGGACGGACAAGTTGCACTTGAGGCGGCCGACCTTTTATCTCTTATTGTTTAGTTGACCATAAACAATATTGTGCAGACGTAGTGCCTCATGTAGGGACTTCACCATTTTAGCTTCCGCTGTTTTCAGCCCCTTCCCAGCAGGTAGCAGCTTGCCTACCCGACACCTCCTGACCAGCTCCAGGCGCTGCAGCAAGCGAGGTAACACGAGCGTTGATAGGCGGTCAAATGACGCAACCCGCGACACATGCGCCGCTCGGCCATCTGTCCAGCGGTTTCTACTGATGAACAAGTGTCTGCCTCCGTCGGGGCGGGCGGGCGGCAGACAGCAGCTGGAATCTGTATACAGTTCTGCTCCAAGTTGCGCTTTGTTGGTCATTACTGGTTTCAAAGACCAGCATCTTCCGCCACAGCTTTGTCCTAAGGAAAATATTTTTCGAGGACTACAGCTTGCACTGGGCGCGTCAGACTTTCCATCTGTTTCAGACTGAACAAAGAATGTTTTTACAAAGCTAGCAGCTGCATCCAATATTCCATCCTCTTGCAGGCAGAAACAGGATGTTTGTTACAGATATTTCTTTCCTCCCCCACAGATGTGATACTTTCCTCAAACAGCTGCACCAAGTCTGCTTGAAGAAGAACAACTGCAAGTTTTATCTTGCTGGTTGGCTCTCGAGTTCCTATTGGTCCTCTGCAAAATAGAGGGTGGAATCAGAAGCTACATAAAGCCAAACACTCACCACAATCATCATCAGTCTTTGAAAGTGCATAGCATTATTACTGCACCATGAAACATTCAGCCAGCACTGAGGCCAGCGGCAGTGGTGGAAGAAAACGACCAAACTTGGGTAAATTGCCATGTAAGTGTTTAAAAAAAAATTAAATTCAAATTAGGACAGTTATAAAATTTCGTAACAAAGTATTCAAAATTGTCCGGTATTGTTATATATTTTCGTAACAAGTGGTTATACAAGTTCTTTTTTCTTACTATTACAGCATTCATTCCCGAAATACTGCTGGAATTGGAATTAGTACGCCAGCTGGAGGCTGAAAGTCTCCAGCAAGCAGAAGAGGTTGTGGCAGCATCATGTAAGTACATCTCAAAATTCTGTGATTGATAGTAATACATTCAAAAAGGGTCTCTTAAAAACTTTCCTCATGTCAGCACGTTGTATGTGTCGCCACCGGCGCCAACCTTGTGTGAATGCTCTGAAAAGCTAATCATTTGCATATCACAGAATCTTCTTCTTGTATAATTTTCGCGTCTGAAGCACATCATCTTCGTGGTGTAGAATTTTAACAGCTAGTAGTGTATGTCTATGTACCCTGCCTTTTGTTACAGGGCACCTGGGCAGTCCTGAGACGCAATATTCAAGAAAACGAATCAGAGCTTCGATCTTTTGACTCATGCCAATTTGCTTCTGTTCTTTAAGCGCGAGATCCGTGGACGACTTTGTCTGTAGACACGCCAAGGCGAATAATCCACGTATGGGTGCGGGGTTTAATTCATCTCTCTATGCAAGTTGTATTCTATATTTGGATATGAATAACGGGCACTCAATGATGCAGCCAGTGTGAGTTGGAGGGTTTCAATGGGTGCGCAAAAACGAGTTAAAGCGATTAGGTTGAAAAATATTGCGTCTGGCGGCTGACTCTGCCGCAGGGTATCTAGTGGAGGCAGAGCTCATATACCCTGTTAGTTTGCATGAAATGACGAGCGACTAGCTGTTATGCCCAGAGCAACAAATTGTGCTAGGAAGCACTATTCCTGAACTGATGACCACTGTTGGACACAAGAAGAGGTATGTAATTGTTTATTGTAAACTGCAGCAGTGTCTCAGCTTAGACATGGAGCTAGGTAGAATCACCTGGCCTATTTCCTTCAATCACTCCCCCTGGTTGATGGAGTATATTGAATTAAACACCGCAAAAAGGGCGATAGCAACTAGTCATTTCGAAAAATTCTTTTACAAATTAATGAATAATTCCATTTTCGGGAAAGCCATGCATAATGTGTGAAATGAACGCGATATTTTGATTAGGACCGAACTGGATGGTCTTTGGGACGTAAGAAACCGTATCGCCAGACCAAATTTTAAGTGTTTTACAATTTTTAATGACAACGTTGTTGTTGTGGAGATGTCGAAGGTTTCAGTTGAGTCTACAAAACCAATCTATTTGGGAATGTCTGTACTGGACATGTCCAAGCTCCACATTTACAGAATCCACAATGAGTTTGCTAAAACTCATTTCGTGGAGGCAAAGTTACTTTATAAGGATACAGATAGCTTCATCTACTGAGTGAAGTACTGCAATCCGTATGAGGTACTAATTAAGTGTCACAGTAATAAATCTGACACATCGGGCTACAAAGCTGTTAATCCTTTATGGTATTGTTCCTCAGAACAGGAAGATTATCGACCTAATGAAAGATGTGGGTAGAATGCCGATTGTGGAGTTTGTCGGTCAAAGATCCAAAATGTCCGGCCAGAGTGGAAGCGCGGTTAAAGGCGCTACAGTCTGGAACCGCACGACCGCTACGGTCGCAGGTTCGAATCCTGCCTCGGGCATGGATGTGTGTTATATCCTTAGGTTAGTTAGGTTTAAGTAGTTCTAAGTTCTAGGGGACTTATAACCATAGTGCTCAGAGCCATTTGAACCATTTGATCCAAAATGTAATCATATCGTACAACAGATGGAGCCACCCAGAGGCAGGCTAATTGTGTGCAACATGCGGTATCACGTGTCCTCGTGGTCGAAGACTACGTGCAGTGCCTGTATGGTGGAGTTCGTGGTGCTCCGCCACAACCTCCGCATTTGGTACAGCAAACTAGTATTCGATCACGAGATCACGGGGTGTACATTGTGTGGCAGTTTAAAGTCGGATTGTCACCTCATGACGATAAAAGAGCCACTTGGGATGACGGGATCGATACCCCTCTGTACTCGATCTATTTACTTGAAGCGCGAGAGGAGGTGGGGGCTCTGATGGTGCGAATGAGAGACAGTGATTGAGTGACTGACTGAGAGTTTGTACCTAATTGTATGTCTCTTTTATCATTGTTTAAATATTGTACGTGTGATGTATAGTGTGCCTGAATGTGTGAGTGCTTATGTGAGTCTGTATGCTTGTGAGCCAGACAGGGTGGCCGAGCGGTTCTAGGCGCTACAGTCTGGAACCACGCGACCGCTACGGCTGCAGGTTCGAATCCTGCCTCGGGCATGGGTGTGTGTGATGTGCTTAGGTTAGTTAGGTTTAAGTAGTTCTAAGTTCTAGGGGACTGATGACCTCAGATGTTAAGTCCGATAGTGCTCAGAGCCATTTGAACCATATTTTGTATGCTTGTGAGTGCGTTTGAGAGTGCATGCCTGTGTAAATATGTATGCCAGTGTGTTTGTATCTATCTACAGGGCGTTTCAAAAAGAAAGAGCAGATTTCAAACATTTATTTCTCAAAAACTACAAATGATAGAAACACAATTCAAACGTTTCTTGTCAGAGAAAGGTTCAAAGTTTTTCAATGGTCCGCGCAGAAGTTCCATGCAAATCCGCAGTGGCGCTGGCGTTTGTTTGTAGGAAAATGGCGACGACACCACAGGAACGATCATTTTGTGTGCTGCAATTTGCAAAGTTAGAGTCCATTGTTGGTGTGCAACGTGCATTCCGCCGTCAATTCAACAAACAGCCGCCTCGTCATAAGCAAATTTATGAGTGGCTTCACAGATTCGTAGAAGATGGTTGCATCTGCAAGCGAAAAAGCACGGGTCGTCCACGCACATCGGATGAAAATGTCGAGCGTGTCCGTGCAGCTTACGAAAGGAGCCCTAGAAAATCCACGACACGGGCAAGTCACGAACTAAACATGTCTAAAACAACGGTATGGCGCGTTCTGAGTAACCGTCTGCACATGAAGCCGTACAAACTGCAGTTATTGCAAGCATTGCGTCCTGACGACCACAACAAAAGGTTCGAATTTTCAACTGCAATTCTACAGGACATGGAAGAGGACAATTTTGCCGAACGATTAATTTTTTCAGATGAATCAACGTTTCACATTTCTGGTAAAGTTAATCGGCATAACGTACGAATTTGGGCGAGTGAAACTCCGAGGGACGTTATTCAACATGAAAGAGACTCACCAAAGGTTAACGTCTTTTGTGCAATTTCGGTAAACAAAGTTTATGGACCTTTCTTTTTCATGGAGAAAACTATCACAGGAACCATTTACCTGGACATGTTAGAAAACTGGCTATTTCCTCAACTTCAGGAAGATTCAAATCACTTCATCTTCATGCAAGATGGCGCCCCACCACACTTCTCTGAACCTGTACGACGGTACCTAAATAACACCATTCCAGGACGGTGGATTGGAAGAGCAGGAGCACAAGATCAATGTCATCGTCTGTGGCCTCCCAGGTCACCAGACCTTACTCCCTGCGATTTTTATTTGTGGGGGTACATAAAGGACTGTGTTTATGTCCCACCTATGCCCGCTACTCTTCAAGAGGTACGACATCGAATTGTTGCGGCCGTGAATTCGGTAACTAAAGACCAGTTGCGTCGTGTGTGGCAAGAAATGAGATACCGGTTTGATATTTGTCGTGTAACAAATGGTGCTCATATTGAGGTACAGTTTTGATATTTGTTGTGTAACATTTGGTACTCATATTGAGTGAAGGACCGTTGGAATTGTGTTTCTATCATTTGTAGTTTTTGAGAAATAAATGTTTGAAATCTGCTCTTTCTTTTTGAAACGCCCTGTATATACATATATGTTTTAAATAAATATCATAATATCTAGGCAGGATTGTATCACAAGTACGTACTGGGAAAAAAATTAGAAATGTTCAATGTGCATAATAGATTTAAGAAATTGAACCAAAATCATAAAAAAAGTTAAAAAATGTAAATGAAGGACAAAAACTATATTATTTCTCGCTTTTGAACTTCATGTGTGTGTGTGTGTGTGAGTGGATGAATGCATGTGTAAATAGAATAGATTTTAAGTTTCACTTACTGCTGGCTGTCCAAGTCATACTAGTTGTGAGTGTGAGTTCCACCCAGTTCACTTTAGCGCAGGTTTTTGGGGTGAAAATCTTACGGCTATCAGCTTCATTGTATTATTAAATTATTTCAGCTGCTTGAGGTGGAAAATGTTTAGAGCTGCCCACTTCAAAGTATAAATTAAGCCTGTTTGGGGAGGGTTACACTAGTATTAGTGCATCTGAAATATGGATGACCTTGAAAAGTTTAAAATCTGACACAGACGTTGATGTCCTGGTGGAAAAATATTGTATGGCAGTGAACAATGTTTATTACAGCAGAAAAAGCAGTATATCAAAAAACGAGACAGCGTCCTTCTCCTGCGAGTGATAACATGTGGGAGAAAGTTCTCGTACAGTCTATCTATCAATCTATATCCGAATCCCGCTCCAGCTACTGCTGGGTCTGGGTGCTGACGAGTCCTTTACACTTGGCTCGGTCCTCCCACCAGTTTTCTTCCTCCACTTGCTGCCAGGTCACACCTCTCCTTTCTACAGATATTCTCACTCCCATTTTCCACCGTGTTCTTGGGCGCTCTCTAGGTCTTTTCCCATCCATTTTTAGTTCTTCCATAATTTTGGGGATTCTCTGCCCAAGCATCCACTTAACATGCCCATACCATCTTAATCCCTTTCTTTCAATTTCTTCTCTCATATTTTTTTGTTTGAGGTCCTTTCTAATCTCTACATTCCTTACTCTGTCCATTCTTGTTTTTCCCTTAACTGCTCTGAGAAATTTCATTTCCTTTGCTTGCAGTCTGCTCCAGTCCCTTTCTGTCATTGTCCATGTTTCTCCACCATCGGTGACAATAGGGATGTAATAATTCTTATACATAAGGAGTTTTGCTCTTTCTGAAACTTCATTATTCCAAATCAGGTGTTTTATTGTTTGATAGTAATTGGCTTCCTTCTGTAACCTCCAATTAATTTCGTCCGTTATTCTTCCATCCCTAGATATTTCACTCCCTAAATAATTAAAACTTTCTATCACTTTGAGGGGTTCTCCATTCAAGGTAATATTTCTGTTGATTCCTTTCTCTCTTCCAAATACCATTACTTCACTCTTATCTTTAATTATTTTTAATCCATATCTTTTCATTATTTCCTTCCACACATCAAGCTGTAACTGTACATCTACCTCTTTATCACCTCATATTACCATATCATTTGCAAAAATCATCTTTTTGTCTTTTTCTTTTACTATATCTTTACCTGCCCTACTCATTCCCTCCATCAGAACATTAAAAAGTGCAGGAGATAGAATACTTCCTTCCTTAAGTCCTTGTCTTATTTCGATGAATTCAGAGTTCCCCAATGGTGTTCTGATTCTACAATTGTGTCCTCTGCACATTGTCTTTATAACATTAATGTATCCATTTTCTATATCCATGTTCTTCATTTCTTCCCAGAGTCTTTCCCTGTCAACTGAGTCATATGCCTTTTCTATGTCTATAAAAACCATTATCACCCTTTTGTTATACTCCCAACTTTTTTCCATCAGTTGACGGATAGACAATGTCAGGTCGATCGTAATTCTTCCTTTCCTAAACCCATGCTGTTCTTCACTCGGCTCCTTTTCTATCTTTTCATTATTCGATTTAGTAAAATTCTTTCAGAAATCTTGGCTGTATGACTCATAAGGGTTATTTCTCTGTAGTTTTTATAAAGTCTTTTGTTGTCTTTCTTGAAGATGGGAACAATTTCTACTGTTCTCCAGTCGTCAGGTATTGTACTATTTCTCCACATGCTTGATAGTACTCTATACAGCCACTGCATTCCCACTGGAACTGCTGCTCTTATCATGTCCACTGATACTTCATCAGGTCCTGGGGCTTTCCCCCCATTCATCTTCTTCACAGCTTTTTCCATTTCTTCCCGTGTAATTTGTCCTAATTCTGCTTCCCAACTTCTCTCAGTTTCTCCATTATTCGTTGTTTCCTCATGTACCTGCTCCTCAGCGTTTAACAGCTTCTTCAAATGTTATTTCCAGAGATCTTTTATATTCCCTGGATATTCAATAATGTTACTGTCCTCTGTTTCCATCTTTACTGGTACTTTAGAAGCCTTCCTTTTATTTTTCATCATTTTATAGAACATTTTGTTATTTCCACTATTTCTTTGCACTTCTTCTTTTTCTCTATATATCTTTTATGGTCTTCGTCATTTTTAGTTTTCCACCACTTTCTGCGTGCTCCATTTTTTCTTCTAACTGCTTGGATTGTGGTATCATCCCACCAACTTGTCTGTCTTTTTTTTCCTTTCCAGATGTTCTGCCACATACTTTTTGTGCTGCTTCGACTAAAGCGTCTTTGAATAAACTCCATTCTTTTTCTACATCGCAGAAAACTTCTTTTGGAAATTTTTGTTTGATAAATTCTCTGTATTTCTCTGCACATTCACTCTCCTTCAGTTTCCATTCCTGTATCCTCATCACTTTCTTCTGTTTTCTATTTATCACACACTGATTCATTTTCCATTGTCCCACCTGTAATCTATGGTCTCCATCTGCCCTCACACTGGGAATTACCTTCACATTTGTTACTTTCTCTCCCCATTCCCTATCTACTAGAATATAATCAATTACACTCTTGGTTCCTCCATCCCATCTGTATCTGGTGATAACATGACTTTCTCTCTTCATAAACCAGCTGTTTGCTATTTTCATTCCATTCCTCTGGCACAAATCCAGGAGTTTTTCCCCTTCTTCATTGCTGCCTCCATATCCAAAACATCCCAATACTTGCTCAAATCCCTTTTTGTCTTTGCCTACCTGTGCGTTAAAATCTCCCATCACTATATTAGCACTCTCTATATGGTTTTCTAACATTTTCAAAGTCCATCTCTCTTCTTCGCTGCATCCCACTTGAGGTGCATAAATCTGGATTACTTTTAGTGTTTCTTTTTGGAATCTCAGGTTTAAAATTATGATCCTGTCTGATATATATCTCACATTTTCCATACAGCTTTTTACATTCTTATTCACCATCACTGCCACACCATTTCTTCCAGACCTGTTATTCCCACTCCAGTATAGTTTTCCTCCTCCCCTCAAATTCTTCTCACCTTTTCCCTTCCACTTTGTTTCACTTAATCCCAATATATCTAACTTCCTATCTGTTAGTACATCTGTCATTTCTTCCATTTTCCCGTTGAGGGTTAGTATATTTAGGTTATTTTTTAGTCCAGTTGGTTTCATCTTCCTGTACTGATGAATATCATCAGGTCTCCCATCATTTGCACCAGTACTTGAAGAAGCAGTGGGGTCAAATCCTGAGTGGTTCGTTCCGAGGCCCATCTGTGTTTTGATAGCAATATATGAAGACTTTCCTACTGGCTTGCTAGGCCTAACGCAAGAAAGGATTTTCTTTTGGGGTTGTCTCCCTTAGCCTTTGGAGTTTCTCCTCCACCACAAGGCAGTGGTTCCCTTCTCATTAAATCCCCAGAAAGGAGGTTTGCCTCATCTGCCAGCTACACCGTTCCGAAGTCTTCCTTCTCCGCCGTCACTGCCATTAAGGTCTTCACCCGTAACCCTGGGCATGGGTTCCGTGTTATACCCCATGGGATTGGGTCCCTGCCTGAACTCAGTCATCCTAGCGCTCTGGCCTACTGAAGTGTAGGATGCCCACCCCCGTGACGAGGACACGCCAGACAGGAATTACCCCAGTGGAGGAATAGGGAAGGGCACCCTACCTCCCTGGAGCCGGGTTAATGATTGTGTATGGTACCACAATCAAAGGGCTGTCTCGTACAGTAAAGGTGATTAAACTTTACATTGGACTGTGCAAGCGACTTCTATCACTAGCCGCTTGCTCCAATTTATATTTAATAGGATCGCGTCATATGCTCGATGTCGGACCTTAAACGGTATTTGTTTTCGATTATCGTAAATGAGATATGCAGTAAAAACCTATCGAATTAAATTAACGGAGCTTTTATACTTCGTCATTTTTCTCTGCTGGATGGTGGAGAATAACGATGATAGAATGTTTGGGTGAGAGACGTGAATGGATCCTGAGAGATTTATAACTGCTTCGATGTTGAGTCTTCCTAATTTTCCCAGCAACAAAACACCACCGTAACTGTTCCTACTGTTGTCGTGTTGCATGAGCAGGCTTCATTTCATACTGACCTTACACATCGTACACGGGTGGCGGAGCTACGACAACAAGTTCCCACTTCCACTGAATAATCAAAACATGCTCCTATAGCATTGACTCAGCTCACTCTGTTTCTAAACAGGTTGCAGAGTGTGGTGTATATTGCTTTCTCTGACCTCTGGGTAAAATTGCTGAAATTGATCTCGCCATCAACTGTGGTGTATATTATAGTAATCGCTCCAAATCAATGGCATCTTCCCAATCCCAACCCTCTATTGGGTGTTCTGTTGATTACCACATAATGACTGGCTGACACCCCTCTGTTGAGATGGTGGGAACCTTGACGGAACACTGGATATCTACTACTTGTTGATGAGAATCATGGGATTAAATGTAGAGGTGATCACCTTAATACAGTTGTTTGGAAGCGTTCCTCACTGCTACAAGCTCGTCCTATTTGCATTTGCTGTGAGACCCTATACTTATTTTTTTTCAGTAAGATATCAGTACCTCTTTTTATTTGTGCTACCTCATGCGTGTTGTGATCAGCACCATCCGGCAATAGTCGACACTGGAACAGTTATCATGTACACTCGTCGACAAAACGAGCGGGACCCCTCGCCGTTCAGTTATGCTGATCCGCACCACCTTAATGTCTGCTACACAGCATAACAGGCAATGCGACGAAGTGCTGCCAACATACTATGCACAGGCGTGAAATTGAAAAACCATCTGAACATTGTCAGACTGTTTTCAATCATCTGTAAGACTATATTAATACTGATTAGTGTGTTAAACGCAACACATAAATATAAGATATAAATGAAAGAAGCCACTTTTGTACACCACCAAGGGGCCGTATTCCGCAGGAAGAGCGATACATTTCCGTTTATTATGTCTACCCATACTCGAGGTAAACAGATTTTAAAGGTTGGGTAGGCAGATAGACGGTCAAGAAAGTGAGACTACTACGGTTCCATATCTATCGAATTAGGTGACGAAATTCTAACAACGAAAATAGCTACGACCGTTACTGAAGATAAGTGCCACATAAATAATTCCCCCTACTTTTTATTCGAAATGTTCTAATTGCAGTCGATACATCAGCATATTATTAGTAGCTAAGCTTTCGATCCAAATCACGTCTGCAGGAATGCAAATAAAATCCATTTGCCAGTACACGTGGTAATTCAAATTCCAGTATTAATGACACCGCGTTTTGGAAGTGTGAGCATTCCCATTGCTAGCTAGTTTAAGAAACACCTTGGCTGATGAACGTTTTCTGGCTGTGGTGAGTCTAATGGAGAATTCGAAAAGTTGTGGAATACGTTTGGCAGCTATGAAGCCCTTTATTTCCTGGGGCGATGCAGAATTATCCTACTAAATTTACTCGCTAATAACAGTATTTTGTTATTTCGATAAACATCCCCAATGATTGTCACATAAGCGGTGACATAAAGGTAGAAAACTCATGTTTTTGAGTCCACGAAGTTCTACGCAACAGAAACTGCAGACCATTTTGCCATTTTCATTGCGAAATTGCCGGCTTATTCCTGTCTGGTGTAATAATAGAGGGCTGTTTGCCTGTGTTGTCTGCTAGCGTAGTGAAAGGTGTTTGCTACTGCAGGGGAGGTCTGGTTTGTTTTCGGTTTTAATCTCGATGGAGGCAGATAGGCTATCAGTAAAGAAATATTAAGAAATTCTCGCGCCCCAATACGTTTCATTGCTACCTTTATTCTGTATCGGCGCCCTGTGGATGTCAATATGACACTTTTGTAGAATTTTATACTTGTTACTGCCTACTTTTTCCGCTTCTTTCAGTAACTGAATTCACTTAAGCGCGGCACTGAATGATTTTTAACTGAATTTCGTTATGAATCTTCACGCATTGCTAAATTTGCACACTTTCATGGTAGTTCAGCAACGGTAATCCAGTATGACTAGTCAGAACGTTGACACAGACCGTTTCGCGGCCGAATGCACATAATATTTTGCTAATTCGTAACGATCTGGGGTGCTTTGTCTTACTAAAACAGTTATGTTATCTCCAATTCATTTTTATTAGTACAGTTCATACTCATTAGCGTTTCTTCTTTCATTTATATCTTATATTTACGTGTTGTGTTTAACACACTAATCAGCATTAATATAGTATTACACATGATTGAAAACAGTCTAACAAAGTTCGGAAAGATTTTCAATTTTATGCGTGTGCACGGTATGTTGATAGCACTTCGTCGCATAGCCTGTTATGCTGTGTAGCAGACTCTAAAGCTGTGCGGATCAGCATAACTAATAGGCGAGGGGTCTCGCTCGTTTTGTCCACGACTGTACATGACCGCATAATAAAGGATCAGTGCTTTTCGAAATGAAGCACCGAGACATCCGCTACCCTTTCGGTGGGAAGATGAGATGAAATGTCCAGGAATAGTTGTTGGAAGTGCCCTACAATACTGAAAACTCTTCCTTTTTCCATGTGCTTCGATGTATTCCACATTTTTCTCAATGACAAACATCGCATCTGTGTTTCATTTCTACAATCCTGTGGTGTGGTAACTGTACAGTTAATTCCATGCAATGTTCAGTTTTCTGTGAGAGCCAGAGGATCGAAGCGTGTTAATGTCAGTTTAGCAGCAGCTGACCTGGGTCTGTAAGTCGTGGTAGAGAAAACAAAGTGTGCAGCGCTTTACACTGATTGGATGCGTTACAAACGAAAAAAGATTGTATAAAACTGCTTATTAAGGAGCAATACAGGAACCCTTTCGTGTGATTGATCGTCTGTTGTGCCATGTATGATGTGTAGTTATCCTAATTTTCGCAACAAGAAACACAAACGTAACTGCTGGTACTGTCTCTCCTACTACCTCGTGTTGCAGGGAAGGCTTCGTTTGGTGCTGACCTTTCATAGTGTACACAGTTGACGGAGCTGTGACAACGTGTTCGCCGGCCGGAGTAGCCGTGCGGTTCTAGGCGCTACAGTCTGGAGCCGAGCGACCGCTGCGGTCGCGTGTTCGAATCCTGCCTCGGGATGTGTGTGATGTCCTTAGGTTGGTTAGGTTTAATTAGTTCTAAGTTCTAGGCGACTGATGACCTCAGAAGTTAAGTCGCATAGTGCTAAGAGCCATTTGAAGCATTTGACAACGTGTTCCCATTTCCACCAAATTAACTCAGCTCGTCCTGTTTCCCCACTGGATGCAGAAGGTCTTAGATGTAGCGCTCTCTGACTTCTGTACAGGTTAGAATTAAATTGGGACCATCACATGGAGTAAGCTGCAAATTTATACTGACTTTTTGATCACCCGGTATAATGAATGTGGTTTTTCTTTCGACATGTGTACCAATGTTGTGAAATATTGTCTGAAATGTTTGTAATACACATGTGCATTACAGTTTATTTACAGACACTGAACATGAGAGACGTGTCAGGTAGTGTAATTTGTTCAACAAGCTGGAAGAAATTGCTTCATATAGGTTTATTTTCCTTTGGAGTTTAGATTTCGCTTCTTCTTTAGTGTGATGACGGTTTCGAAATAACGAGGATGTTCTGCATTGATCGGTAGTTCCGCATCAAAATAGTCGAAAATCTTTTTTTGCTGATTCCTCGGACGCTATATTTTAGACGAACAAACTGAACTTTGCGGCGGCCGTCCTTTTATTTCCTATTGTTTAGTCGACGACGTGCAGGCGTAGGAGCGTCACCTTAAGGCAGTGGCCAGATGGTTGAAAGCCGAGTGTGGGCGTCGTCCTTCCTGGGTAGTAGTGGCGGCGTGAGGCGCTCGGCGGAGCTTCACGGTGGCGGGGGAGGGGGAGGCGAAAGGGGGCGTGAGAAGGTTTTGTTCTCATCAGTTTGTGATTGTACATCGAGAGGAAGGCACTGTTCAACAATCACACCGTCTGCACTCTGCAGTCTATCAGGAAGACGATATCCCTCCCCAGTATATGTGCTGCATTATGACCCGTTCATTGCGAGTGCTGGTTTTTTCACGACAATTTCTAAGTGTAATTAGAGCTGTGACGCAATGTTTCCATCAGTTGTGTAAAAGAAAAAAAAGAAAATAGTACCTTGTACCTCAGCCGTTTTCCCGTCAACTTGTAGGTGTAGGCTACAGTCTGAGTGTGTCAGTCGCTATTTTCGTGTGGTATTACGAAATTTTTTCCCAGCAAGATAACACCAGTTGTATGGCATATCAGGTTTTGTGGTGTATTGCGGTTTTATGCCGTCCTTGTGTAGCGCTATGCATATAGTTGTGTAATTAGGCCCAATATTTGTCATTAATTACGTAATTTCGGTCAATTTTTGCGTCACTCTCCAGACCAAAATAAATAAAGTACACTAATTACGCCCTATCTTTGTGATTAATTACGTAATTAGGATCGATATTTGCGTCATTTTCCAGACCAAAAGACATAAAGTACACTAACCCAACCTTCCTCTCCCGTATCTCGACCGTTTCCAGGTGTTTGGGGCAGCACATGGGCTTTACATCCAGTAGAATCAGGATTCGAGTCCCGGAAAGGGCACAGCCAGTTTTAATTTCCTATCAATTCCAAGCACCTCTGGTGGTTTAACTCTTTGGAGCACGGTGGTATACATAGTATACCACCTTTTGAAAATTTTCTTGGCTCTTTGCACAGTGGTTTAACTGCACGACCACCACTCTAATATGCTCACCTAGTTCTCTACTTATCAGACAGATGGCACTCACTGCCTATAAGGAATCAGTTCCCGCCAAGAATTGCATAGATTACAACTGTGAAAGCTGCGTGCTGAGTTGTGCATGGTTTTTGCGTGTGAATAGTGGTTTATAACGAATTTCTTGTTGCGCCTGTGTTTTTTCCATATCTTGGACGTCACAGCTACGGTATGAACCCATGTATACATTCATATGCACAATCTTCCGTTATTTATATACAATTTATTTTGGTGGTATATTATTTGTACCACCGTGCATGTAGCAGTATTCTATTGCATTTCGTTTCCTAGTATAAAATTCGAAATCCTCCGCTACAAAGTTTAGTTTTTAATTGTGTTGTGACTTATTTTAGCTCTTTCTCCATTTTGTTTTGCTTACGTATTCTTTACTTGGATTCAGGCTGTTGTTTGAAAATGAAAATGTCAAGAAGAGGCTTACGAGATGAAGAAATCGAACGATTATTGTGTGAAATTCCATCAGACGAGGATTCCACTGTTGACACCACAGATGACGAATCTGATTATGAAGCAAGCATTGTTGCGGAGGCTATTGTGTCGTCTGAAGGCGAAGTTTCAGAGAGCGAGGAAGAAAGTGAGTCCACTCCGCCAAAACGCGCTGCTGACACAGCGCCAACTTGGGGACAACAATTCAATGCTACCTCAGGAATGCAGTTCGACAGTGAATCAGGACCAAGTGCTTTTATTAGGGACATTGATGATCCAGAACCTATCGATATATTCGAAAAAATATTTCCAAAAGAGCTAGTTGAGCTAATCGTTTTCCAAACAAATTTATATGCGACGCAATCTGGCAAGTCTTTCACTCCAACAACTGACAATGAAATACGAACTTTCCTGGGAATCAACATTTTGATGGGTATAAAGCGTATGCCAGCATACAGAGACTACTGGTCTAGTGCCCCAGAACTTCATGATCGTTATATTGCATCTCTGATGGCAGTAAATCGGTTTGGATGGTTACTGAGGAACATTCATCTGAATGATAACACATTGCATCCAGAAAAAGGACACCCAGGTTATGACAAACTGTACAAGCTGCGACCAGTGATCAAGATACTATCTGAATCTTTTTCCAAGTGTTACCAACCCAGCAAACACCTAGCAATTGATGAGTCAATGATCAAATTCAAAGGCCGCAACAGTATGAAACAATACATGAGAGATAAACCCATAAAGCGTGGTTACAAAGTGTGGATGCTGTGTGACAAGACCTCTTACAACTTGAAATTTGATATTTACACCGGAAAAGTAGGTGACACAGTGCAAACAGGCCTTGGGGAGCATGTAGTGCTGAGTTTGTCCTCTGAACTCGTAAATAAAGGCCATTATCTTTATTTCGACAACTATTTCAATAGCTATAACTTGTTGGCTGGTTTACAGCAGAGAAACATATATGCCTGTGGGACAGTTCAACCAACAAGGAAACATTTACCCAAATTAAAAACAGACAAAGAATTAAGCAGAGGTGAATTTGACTGGAGGGTCAGCAACTGTGGCATCCTCTACTTGAAGTGGAAAGATAAGAGAGCTGTTCATCTCCTTTCAAATTTTCACAGTCCTGAAGTTACTACAGTGACTCGCCGTGAAAGAGATGGTTCACGCATAGAGCTACCTTGTCCTCAAGCAGTGATGGATTACAATGCACACATGAACAATGTCGACAAGTTCGACCAACTGAAAAAATCATATGAAATAAGCCGGAGAAGTAAAAAGTGGTGGCACCGAATATTCTTTCACCTGCTTGATGTCAGTATCGTCAACAGCTATATAATTTGGAAGGAACTAGGCGATAGAGAAAAAATGACTGCCAAAGTCTTCAGGATGAGTATCCTGCAAAGCTTAGTAACCCAGAAAACACCATTGAGGCCATCTAGACTTCATGAGAGTCAAGTCCACGTAAAGAAAAACAAGCCATATGTTTCCTCACGCCAGCGTCTCGACAATTCATCCCACCAGCCAGAGCGTACTACCGCCAGACGTTGTGCGAAATGCAGTACAAAAAAGAAGCAAGTGCGCACTTTCTGGATGTGCGCTGAATGCAAAGTGCCTTTGTGCCTTAGCAAAACAAAAAGGTGCTTTCAAGATTTTCACAAAAAGGAATAAGAAACATATTTTATTTGTAAGGTTTGTAATTTGATTTTGTATTGTAAATGACCAATTGCCAGAAATAAAATTATTTTACATTAATTATACTAATTATTACTGCTTAGAGTAGAATTTAAAGGTGAGTTACAAGCACAAACCAAGATATCTCAAAAACTTTAGGTACGGCCCTAAGTGGCATGGTGGTATATTATATATACCACCATCTAAAACCAAAATCAATACAATAAAAAATTTTAATTCATGTTTTCCTTTATTAGCAACCCCACCAGACATAGAAAATGCATGTTTTATTAAAAAATTAATTAAACATAAAATCTGTGCATCAAAGAGTTAATTACGTTAGGGGGATGCCCCTGAGCTTTCCGCGCAGGAGTACCAGGGTTCCGAGTACCGGAAAGTATACTGCCAATTTTAATTTCCAGCGCAACTTCGAAAACTTTGTTAGGGGGGTACATTTGGGCTTTCCGCCCAGGAGGTCCAGGGTTCGAGTCTCGGAAAGTGCACCTCAATTTTTAATTTCCAATCAGTTATAAGAACCTCTGGTGTTCGAATTGTGTTAGGTGGGGTGGGGGGAGAGTGGGAGGTGTACACTTGGGCTCGCTGCCCAGAAGAACCAGAGTTCGAGTCCGAGAAAGGATACCGCCGATTTTAATTTTCCACCAAAATCCGAAATTCCTGCCAATAGGGCAGGTTGTGGGGAGGCAGGTGGGCGAGGGTAGGGGGAAGAGCGGGATGGGACATACATGCAGCCGAGAAAACACGTGACGTCGTCCAGGGGCGGTGGTGAGGGTGATTAATTGATCTATTTAATTAATTTTCATATCAATTTCATATCAAAAGTGGAGTGACAACCCCACTACCCTAGTACCTCCAACATCTTTCCCCTTCCACTGAGGAAATATACTGATTTTAGTTTTCATTCTTTCTTGCTCTTAACATGAAGTCACGGATGCTTCTTTATCTACTTTGCCCTTTCATAAGCCACACTTACCGACTGGTATAATGCGGAGACAAGGGTCCCGTTGCCTAACAGTGCCAACAAATGTTACAGATCTGGACTCACATCTGGGAAGATAGCGATTCAGATCCTCTCCGGCTATCATGAGTTATGTTTTCTGTCGTTTCCTTAAATCACTTAGGGGAAAACACTGGTAAAACGATATGTCCGACTCCCTTGCCTAGTGCCAGCTTTTTCTGTGTACCACATGATCTTGCCACCGATGGTTCTATGAATCTTAACTTTCCTCCTCTCTTTGCCTCTGTGAATGACAGTCTCCGCGACGTCACTGCGTCTCAGGTATAAGTATTCCAGTATTTAGACCACAAGCTTTCTTCTGCGTACTGATACTTCTCAAGAAGTGGTAAAATAACACGAGAAGCAAATGAAAGAGCGCAGGTACTAAATCTCTCATGCATGGAAATCTGAGAAGAAGCTATCGCGTTGGTGAGCAAAGATATGAATTTCGGTATTACACCTACGAAGAAATCATCTTAGCCGTCGAAGCATCTTTTTTTGCCTTCCAAATGCTCAAACGAACGAAATAGTGAAGGTTATCTCAAGAATTCTGCGTAAATCATATACTTATTAAAGGCTATTATCCAGCGCTTTTTCGGGTAAGTGGAATTACTGGCAAAAGGTCTTCCGGCTGCTGTTGACGGAGCTTCGTCATTAAGTAAACACTGAAAGCTGATATTGAGGGAGAAGCGGAACCAAAAACATTACTCGCCTTCTGCCGCCTGAGTTGTATCCTAGTAGATGTTTACATTCTTCGGTCGATGTTTACTTCCGTGGTAGCAGGTACCTATGAATGCGGAAGCCTTTAGCCGTCATCTTTATTGAATCTGTATTCATTCTTCTCTATTTCGAATGCTTCACAAACATTACTTCTATAAATATTACTTTCTCTCGTTAGCACGCGAGTATTAATACTGGTTTGTAGTGAATGTTTTGCAGAGCAACGAAGTGAAGCTCCTGTTGATTTTCTTCTGTGTTTGCGATTTAAAACTGTGTTGTTTTGAAAATCAGCCTTATGCAAGCACAATTTGTTTATTTTTTTATTTACCCAGACATGTTTCGACACCTACATGTCATCTTCTGAGGTTCAAATCTTTAGTTCTGTAAAGTACAACATGAAATTTTTATAATGTAAATGTTGTGGGCCTAAGAATTACGTTATGAGCAATTTGTTTAGTTTTGTTTAGACGCTCACCTTAAAATTACATCACTCTTTTTCATCGTTTCTTTTGACAGCGTGTCATCTGCAAAGAAGCCATGAAGAAAATTAACGCCTATTTATCAAGAAGTGTTTCATAGGTAGAAGCTATGTGCTTTTCTATACTTACAGGTTTCGTCACATTATGTGTAAGTGCATGTGAAATGAATTAGCGAGCAAAAATTGGGAAAAACACTATGTAGAAACAGTACATTGAATAGCCACTGATCAAGACACCAACCTGACGTGCAACAGGACGGAAAATAATTTTGTTTGCCCAATTTTAATTCGAATCTCTTCAGGAAATGCTGAAGGTATTATTTTTCTGCATACGTCCATAAAAATAAAAGGATTGACTCTAATATTAAGGTCAAAAATTACGTGATTTGGGTAAGCTCCTCCTAGTGTCAATAAAGCAGCTAAGTTTTTCACATTCTCTGGCTACAGGCTACAGCAATCCACTCAGCCCTCTGCCGCCCCACACCGAACCCGGGATTATTGTGCGGTTCGGCCCACGAGAACGTCTCACACCAGATGAGTGTAACCAGAATGTTTGCGTGGTAGAGTAATTATGGTGTACGTGTACGTGGAGAAAGTGTTTGCGCAGTAATCGCCGATATAGTGTAACTGAGGCGAATAAGGGGAACCAGCCCAAATTCGCCGAGGCAGATGGAAAAACGCCTTAAAAACTATCCACAGACTGGCCAGCACACCGGATCCCTACACTAATTCGCTGGGCGAATTCTTGCCGGGAACCGGCACTCCTTCCCACCCAGAAAGCAGTGCAAATTGTTCAAATGTGTGTCAATTCCTAAGGGACCAAACTGCTTAGGTCATCTACACTTACACTCTACTTAAACTAACTTATACTAACCTATGCTAAGAACAACACACACACCCTAATCCGAGGGAGGACTCTAACCTCCGGCGGGAGAGGCCGCGCAGTCCGTGACATGAGGCCTCGAACCGCGCGGCTAAAGCAGTACATTAGAGAGCACGTCTAAGCGGGCGGGCTGCCATCACGTATCAAAGATCGGACTGTCCTGTAACACATATACGTACTGTAGTCGTCAACGATCTACGGTCTTCCGTGAAATCTCATAACAATACGTCAAGTCTAAGGATATCCTAAAAGTAACCAATACTTCACTTACGTTTAAATGTACACGTCAATACAAAATGACCAACAGAACACTATGACAGCTAACGCCACTAAATAGAATAAGTTGCTTCTCGAGGAGGACAACGCTAACAGGGCCCAGAAATGACACTTGCACTCATCTGCATTCTCATTTAAGTTTAGTATCGGTTTTTAGCATTTCCTAGGACTTGACCGAGGCCTGTTGTTTACAACAGCATAATTGAGGGCTGTGATACATACGTTACAGGATATGTTTGATAGGTGAACGTAGGTGACTTTAGTGTGCAGCTGAGCTTTGTGACCGTATTATGCGACAACATGAGACGTTCGTGGAAGAGTTTTATGTTTACGGTCGGCTTTTTAGTTTCAATGGGGCCTAACGGCATAGGAGCTTCAACGTATCTTATGCTCCAGGACAATATACATACTTATGTTGTTTTTAGCATGTATAGTAATGCAATACATTGATTTGTTTCTTTGTTTTACAGCACTTGGTAATGAGATAACGTAGTTTCGAAACATGTTGTGGCAAATATATTTGACGACTGGTGTGTAGCATACTGTGCACTGAATCATGAGGCAGCTGTATCATGGGTTCACAACAGATAAAGCTTAGCATAATTCTGCAGGATTTTATGGTTGCTGTTATTGATGATCAGATCTTCTGAGTGTTTGGAGCACGTTATATTCCTCTTCAATTTTCTTCACAGCTCGGCGTTCCTCTCCTGAATCTTCCCCAGCATTTAGCTGTTGATCCCCATGGTTGAACACTGTCAAAAGGCTTTACATAGAAAGTGTCACAGGAAACCTTGCCAACGTATTGGCTACAAGCTGAGTATGGAAATATATCCTGCTCCATAACCATCTGAAAAGTGGAAACCAGTTCACAATGGTGTCCAAACGCAAACCAATCCGTTTCTGATTCTTCGCCGTGGCACGAGGCTCTGTCCGTGGGCTAATGCGTTGCACATGTTACGCAACAAAATTAGTAAGGAAAGGTGAGAGTAAAACTCTTTCTAAGTTCAGACGGAAGTGGCATCACCCGCCAGCTGGTAAGCGTAAACATTTAAACACCGTCACTAGGTCAGGAAAACAGCCAACTTGATGCCCATCAGAGAGACTGTGAACAACCCAGGAGAAAATGATAAGAATACTTCCGATCGAACCACCTTTATTACACCCGTAACAGTACACAAGAGACCCCAGGCAGAATGCAACAACGTCTAGCGGGAGTTTGACTAAGCAGTGAATACTCTGTAATAGCTCTGATGGATAGTCCGAGAGTCTGCCAACAAGACTCCGGCCGTAAGCTCCACCGTCGCTCGGGTCTGAAGTGCTACTGTACCAGCGAGCCAGTTTCAGCATTCAGCATGACTACATGGCACCTAATACGGGTGTCCACCTGAGGGGAAAACGTGGGCGCTAATTTGGAAGGACTGAGTACATCCCAAAACGGCTTGTCAGTCAAAACACACACGTCGTGGCCACCGCTATTTCCAAGCCGAGCCACTGACGTGGCGTACCTTCTTCCCTAGCGGGAGGCATATCCACCGCATGAGGATGTCAGCGAGTTCCACTCTTAGCTGATGCAGTGGCCTCGGGAGCCGTGAGTCCAAAGTTGGATCCAGTGATTTCTTCTCTGGATTACGTAGTCACCAGGTGACACAGAAGAAGCAGCAGTGACTTGTACATTTAATAATAAATTGAATAATTTTCAATGTTGTTTTGTTGCGTCTAACGTCACCGCGCAGGTCCTCGGTCTGCATCCTGGCGTATTAGTAGCGGTTTCCAGCCCGGGTGAGGTCTGAGGGCGATCCCTAAACACAGAATAAAAGTGACGCTCCAATACCAAGCGATAATCAACGGCAAAAGGAACACAGGGGGCACCGACTTCCAGGCTGCAAGGGAGGCAGACAGAACGTTATCACATACCTATAAAAGTAGTAGCTTCCTTCTTAGGTAACACTTAAAGGAAGACAGAATGTATCGTCCAGATAATTGAACAAAATCGAGATAAGAGTACGCATAAGCAATACCGACCAATCTTGAGCCTCTGAAATAGAAGAAGCCGGTTTATTTTGCACCTTTCTCGAAACACACACACACAGACACACACACGTATATATATATATATATATATATATATATATATATATATATATATATATATATGAAATTTCTGCTTCCTCCTTCAATTAAGCCGGTGACGTACTTTAGTAACTGACGTACTTTAGTAACCTACGTATGGCTATGTTCGAAGTATTACGAGCTGCCTATATTGGATCCAGCCGTCAGTGTGGAAACTACTTAGTGTGTTGAACTACTGGTGAAACTACTGAATAGGTGAAACTACTATCCATTTACGTCTTTTTTTTTCATTTAAAACACTGACCAGCAGAATTTTCCCTGACAAAGACAACAGACACTTAACCTGTTCATTTATTACCGACAATATACAAGCCCATTGCAATCTGACTGCTATACAGTGACAAAATGGGTTAAAATAATTAAAAGAATGGCCCTGAATTGCAAGAAATCCTAACAATAACCCATATTTTTTCATACGTCACGTACCCCACAGAAAATCGTCATAACACGAACTACAGCAATTACAGCAAACAGCCACTACAGCCAACTAAATAGAAAGATTCTAAATACTATAATAGACTCCAACTGCTGGGAGGCTCGTGGTTAGCAAAATAAAGATTTTGTTGTCGAGTAAATAATTTATGTATAAGATTATTCATGTTACATCCAGTTCCAAAAATTGTACAGTTGTCAATAATTCCACTACCCAAATATTACCAACTACATCCATCCTCATTTTGCAATTCATGTCCTACCAACACTGAGTCTCCGCTAAGAAAATCATTTCGAAAGCCTTCTATGGTAGCTCGTTAACTGCTAGTCCGTCCAAGCACAGAATGTCTTGCAGATAGCGCAGAGCGTTGTCAGCGATATTAATACAGCCTATAGCGCTGCCAGGATACATACAAACAGGCTACTTACAGTGTACTTTGATGTAGATAGACACACTTGAACAGTATGAACTGAAAGTATATTATACTCTATTGGGACATAAAAAATATTTATTTCGCCCGAAAACTGGCGTTTCTTCGAGTTATTACCAGTTTATCGAATGACTGAACTTTTTTCCACCCATTTCGCTCCCCATAGGATTGTAACTGGTATGTTTTCGGTTAACAGTGCTAAGCACACTTATGACCTAGACTTACAACCCATAACGTTATGGTCATTGCCCGTCACGAAGCTAAATTCTGCCTGGTGGCGTTGCGGTCACGCGCGCGGTACACGCGCGCAGCAAAGACGAATGGCGAATCATTCTACCAATGATACGAGCAGCAACTGACGAAAACGATTAACTCGAGCGACTTTGACAAAGGACTGATTGCGATAGCACGCAGGTTTCGGAACACACTGTTAACCGCACGTTGTTGGACATGAGGCTCCGAACCAGATGATCCTTACGTGTTCCGACGTTGACCGTATGACATCATCAGTTACGATAGTAGTGGGTTCAAGATCATCGGCATTGACGACGAGCCAGTGTAAACATCTTTCCTGGTCGGATGAATAACGTTTCTTATTACACCAGGCCGATAGTTGCTTCTAGATACGACGACACCCAAGCGAAATGCTGCTTGAAACTTCCAGCATATCATGGAATCCATCTGGCGAGGGCAGTAGTAAAATAGTTATCCATGTCGAAAGCCTCGCATCTTCTAGAGTGGTTTGAGGAGACTGATAGTGAAGTTAACGTGTTACATACAAATTTCCCATTAAGTAAACAACACTAGGACAACATTCGGAGCCACCCTTAAACCATCGGGCCGTAATTTATGGGAAAAGGGCATTCTGTGCGTAGATACGCTGTTAGACATCTCTGGAATCGAACCAGGGACATTTATTATCCATGTCATGCAGAATCACTGCTGTATTGCGTTCCACAGGTGGTCCAACATGCAGGTGGTCGGATTGATATGGCACAGCTGTATGAACTGTGCTATCAATAATACGCTGAGGCAGCTGGAATATTACTTACTGTTGGGTACCGCTGTGCTGTAAGAACGACGCTGGTGATCTACAAAGAGGTCCTGCTATGAAATCGAATGGCACCGAAATCATCAGTCTTGGTTGTCAGGCTGTATAGTCAGATTGGCATCCCAACCCATTTTCGTGAATCTCCAGGTACGTCTTCTGTGGTCATTGGCGACTTTTAGATGAACACGATACTACTCCAGTCAATGAGACTCCAGGCCAAAGACGTGTCTGGAAACACCCTGGCCAGCGACGTCACCGGGTCTCTCCAAAACTGCACTATGGGCAGGCCCTCCAAACAGATCTTGATTTTGACGATCTAATGTACCAGTTGGACATAATTTGGCACAGTTTCGCTCAGAATAACATCCATAACCCTATCAGTCAATGTACGGCTGTATACCTACTTGCGTAAGGGCCAGAGGGGACCTGACTTTCTCAATTCGTGATATTCTTATTCTTGAATAAATGATCCAATTTTCTGAAATTGCACTCATATGTTTGTCTGTAAATGTACTTCACATTAAGCGATTTTCGTCCTACTGTTCTATTCTAATATTTTTTTGTCTTACAACGTGCATCACTACCATTACACTTTCAACAGAAATTTCTACTCCTTCCTTCTCCGCTCTTTCTTTCTTACTCTCATATAATAATTGAACTTATTGATGATTCATATGAACAAGATTAAGACTTTATTTTTTGCAGATGTATATTTAGTGGGGAACATGACTTTCAGGTGGCTAGTGCCAGGCAAGGGTGTACTTTGCTGTGTATACTACAAATTTTGAGAGCCAATTATCACCTAAAATGAAGTGTCACTTTTATTTAAAGGACTAAACAGCCTCAAAGATTAAGTAACTTATTTCGGAACCCGAGGCATAACAGGCTAAGAGGAAACAACGACAAGACGTACCAGTCAACATTGGAGGGATAAATTTACACATCCACTTACAACGAAGCCACATAATTAATTAGTTTGCTCCACATCTTTCACGGACCAGAAAAAGGGAAGGTGCTATCTCCTCAATGTTGGATCACAACATAATTTTTTGTAATGCTCTCATCAGCCACTCCATTAGCGTTCACTGATATATCTTCCATGCATTTCGATTGCCTCCAACAGCATCAGCGTCACTATTTTGACGGAATATCTCATATGTACTCCTTACAGCAGCGCTTCCAACTACTTCACAAATTTAAATATGGTCCCCAATTAAGTTACCAGCCTGAGACTCTGGAACTAAGAGATTCTTCATACAAACTTCTGTAAGCCCCACCAGGTGCATGACAGGGTTCTGTGTTTTCGTGAGCATGTCTTGATTTACTTTATGTGCCTATAACTTCCTAAGCAAATTCATGCCTTGTATACACAACTCTGAAGTGGAGGCACTCCTGACAGTCATGCTGAATACCACCGATCTAACATTTACTCCGCCACTATCAAACGTATGCTGTATTTATGAAACATATTAGCTCTCTGTTCTAATGTGGTGTAACGTATTAATATCTGCATATGGATTCAAACCCAGGTCATGCAGACTAAGCAAAGACTTCCTGACTGACGGAAACTAACGGTCATTCCTGACTAGGCACACAGAGAGTGATATACCTCGATTTTAGACAGTATCATTTAACAAATATCAACTTTAAATTACATAACGTAAACATTTTTAACGGACGCGAATTCCTACCCAGCATCTATTGTCCTTGTTACGAGAGATGTTAAATATTGCTTCTTCACAAGTAACTTACATGAAATGCCGTGAGGTAAAGCTTTGTCTTGGACAGGGATTCGAACCCACAACCTAATTGGATTGTCATCGAAGCACAATTACCTGTGACATATCGTATTTTCTCGGCAGTAGCTAGATGTTTTAACTGAAATGATGAGACGAAACACTAATTTTTTCTTTCCGAGGACACCAACCTGACTCCTATCGCTGTTATATTCTAGGGAAAACGAACGTTAAAATGGGTTTGTTACACCAGCAGCGACATGTGGGTATGTTTGAACTAGAAATAAACGACGAAGAGTTTAGTGCTGACTGGGTATCGAACCCCACGCATATCGTTGATGACTGCACACAAAGAGACGTCAGCTACCGAATTTTTCTCCACCAGCAGCTCGGAATAACATCCTTGAATTTACAATGATTTCGCAAACAGTTCTGTGTCTCACTTGGACTCAAAAACGTGAGATATCGTTAGTGTTGACAACGAATGAAAATACATAAAAAATCAAAGTTATTATCCACCAGTAAATAGGTGTTCTCATGCTAGAGCTTGATATTACATAATGAAAGCTTTAGTGCCGGGCCAGGATTCGAACCCTTTCACGCGCAATATGTGGAGATGTTGAGGTATATGCAGTATTGAACAAACAACAAATTGCAGTCGAGCTGTATTGTCACGAAAGGATGAAATTCCGCGTTAAGGGCGGTCTGAATGGCATTCCCAGTTCAGAACCAATTTTATCGACATACTGAGGCTGAAATAACAGATGGAATAATCTTCCTGTGACCCTACATAGCGCTTGTTTCGACACTAGAAATAAATAAATAGTATAAGAAAGGTTACTGTTGATAGAGATTCTACATGTCGCGGCTCCTGACTTTATTGTGGCTCAACCTAACGTCTACCTTGTAGAGAAAGAATATCGTGTTTAACATGACTGGCATATTTTTTTTTACTTTATTGTTATTTTAATACCTGTACAAATCAGGTAGGCTGGCAGCGGCACACTACGCCGCTCTTCAGCCATAGTGTTTACAATAGTATAAGAACGGAGAATGATAATGAACATAGTGACGGGCAAAAGAGAGAGGTCACAGAGACACAAAAAACACGGAGTCGTTCACACGTGACGATAACAACACTAAAAACACGTTGGCACGGCGCACAGAACACTGCTGAATCCGACGGTACAAGTGAACATAGTAGTGGGACGGCTGACACCAAAAACACTAAACGACATCACACACACGAGACACAGAAGGCGATGATCTCCGGCGCGCGAATGTTCACTATGCGTTTGCGAGTTCGGGGACCTGCCAAGAGAGGAGGAGGAGTAAGGGGAGTGGGAGAGCGAGAGGGGAGAGCAGGGATGCCACGGGCAGGGGAGATAGGGGGGAGGGAGGAAGGGGGAGGGGAAGCCCGGGGGAAGAGGGGTGGAGGGAGGGGATGGGGGAAAAGGAAAGAGAAGGGAAGAGAAGAGAAGGGAGGGAGGGTGCCGAAAGGAAAGGACACCGGAAGTGGGGGGTGGGGCAGGATAAAAGCTGATAGGAGGGGTAGATGGAGGGGACAAGGACATCATCAGGGAGGGGGAGCTGGCGGAAGCCACCTTGGGAGAGGGTAAGGAGGGTGGAGAGATGGAGACTGGGTGGGACGTGGGAATACAGGTGCGGCAGCGGGCGGGGGTGGGAGAGGATCAGGGATACGAGCGGGTGAGGAGGATCAAGTTTAAGGGAGGTGTACAGGATCCGTATCCTTTCAAGGAAAAGGAGGAGGTGGGGGAAGGGGATGAGATCATACAGGATCCGCGTGGGGGATGGGAGATGGATGCGATAGGCAAGGCCGAGAGCATGTGTAAGTAGGCTGTTTATGTTTTCTTATTGGCAACGTTACGTAGCTCTCTCTGTATGAAAATTACTGGCTGTGCTGTGTGCAGTCTGTGGCTAGTTTGCATTGTTGTCTGCCATTGTAGTGTTGGGCAGCGGCAGCTGGATGTGAACAGCGCGTAGCGTTGCGCAGTTGGAGGTGAGCCACCAGCAGTGGTGGATGTGGGGAGAGAGATAGCGGAGTTCTGAGATTTGTAATACTGAATGGCATTAACTGCTATATATATTATGATTATTAAGGTAAATACATTGTTTGTTCTCTACTAAAATCTTTCATTTGCTAACTATGCTAATCAGTAGTTAGTGCCTTCTGTAGTTTGAATCTTTTATTTAGCTGGCAGTAGTGGCGCTCGCTGTATTGCAGTAGCTTGAGTAACGAAGATTTTTGTGAGGTAAGTGATTTGTGAAAGGTACAGGTTTATATTAGTCAGGGCCATTCCTTTGTAGGGATTTCTGAAAGCCAGATTGTGTTGCGCTAAAAAGTATTGTGTGTCAGTTTAAGCACAGTCGTGTATAATTTTTGTAAGGGGACGTTTCACATGGCGTTCAAGGATTTGGAGGGATTTATAAAAGGGAGGAGGGGCGGAGATCCAGGCTGGATGGGCGTAACAAAGGATAGGGCGGATGAGGGATTTATAGGTGTGGAGGATTGTGGAGGGGTCCAGACCCCATGAGCGGCCGGAAAGAAGCTTGAGGAGACAGAGTCAGGAACGTGCCTTGGCTTGGATTGTCTGGAGATGGGGAGTCCAGGAGAGGCGACGGTCGAGGGTGACGCCAAGGTACTTAGGGGTGGGAGTGAGGGCGATAGGACGCCCATAGACGGTGAGATAGAAATCAAGGAGGCGGAAGGAAGGGGTGGTTTTGCCTACAATGATCGCCTGGGTTTTGGAGGGATTGACCTTAAGCAACCACTGGTTGCATCAAGCGGTGAACCGGTCAAGATGGGATTGGAGAAGGTGTTGGGAGCGTTGCAGGGTAGGGGCAAGGGCAAGGAAGGCGGTGTCATCGGCAAACTGGAGAAGGTGGACGGGGGGTGACGGCGGCGGCATGTCCGCCGTGTACAAAAGGTACAGAAGGGGGGAGAGGACGGAGCCTTGGGGCACACCGGCGGAGGGGAAAAAGGTGTAGGAATCTGTGTTATGAATGGTGACATAGGAAGGACAGCGGGAGAGAAAGGAACCGATCAGACGGACGTAGTTAATGGGAAGGGCGAAGGTTTGGCGCTTGAAGAGGAGACCGGAATGCCATACACGGTCATAAGCGCGTTCGAGGTCAAGGGAGAGGAAGATTGCGGAGCGACGGGAATTAAGCTGGTCGGAAAGGAGATGAGTGAGGTGAAGGAGAAGATCGTCGGAGGAGAAGGACGGCCGAAAGCCACACTGGGTTACGGGAGGGAGGCGGTGCTGGCGGAGATGCTGGTGGATGCGGCGGGTGAGGATAGATTCCAGGACCTTGCTGAAGATCGAGGTAAGGCTGATGGGACGGTAGGAGGAGACGGCGGACGGCGGTTTGCCAGGTTTAAGGAACATGAGGATATGGGAGGTTTTCCACAGGTCGGGGTAGTAACCGGTGGACAGGACCACATTGTAGAGCCTGGCCAGGGTGGAGAGGAAAGAGACATGAGCTTCACGAAGGTGACGGTAGGTGACACGATCGTGACCAGGAGCGGTGTTGCGTTTTGTGTGGAGTGTAGCAATGAGATACTGTGTAGTGATAGGGGCATTGAGTTCTGTGGGTGCAATGTTGTCCAAGTACTGGAAACCAGGAGCGAGGGGAGGGACAGAGGTGTCAGTTCGATCACGGATATCCGGGAAGAGGGAGTAATCAAACTGGGGATTATCGGGGATGGAAACAACATCAGAGAGTTAGGAGGCAAAGTGATTGGCCTTACTAAGGGCGTCAGGGAAGGGGTGATCATCATGGAGAAGAGGATAGTAGTGGGAGGGTTTAGTTCCGGTAAGGCGACGGAAGGCTGACCAGAACTTGGACGAGTTGATAGGTAGGGTAGTATTTAAACGGGTGCATGTCTGTCGCCAGTCCCGGCGTTTCTTAGCCGCGAGCAAATTACGAATGTGTCGCTGGAGTTGCCGGTGGCGTCGTAGTGTATCCGGGTCACACGTGCAGAGGAAGGCACGGTAGAGACGGCGGGATTCACAGAGGAGGAGGACGGCCTGGGGGGGTAAGGTAGGACAGTGGGGGTGGATGGCGACAGTAGGGACGTGGGCCTCCACGGCCTCAGACAAGGTCTGCTGGAGAAAGGAGGCAGCATGGGTGACATCATCGTGATGGTGGTAGGTGAAAGGGTGGCTATCGACCTGGGTGGACAGGGTATCCCGGTAGGCATTCCAGTTGGCACGGAAATAGTCATGGACGTATTTAGGGGGAGGGTCATTACGAGGGTCGGGGCGGGGGCGACGACCGTCTGAAATGGTGAGGAGGACAGGGAGATGGTCGCTACCAATAGGCTCCAGGACATCCACCGTAATGCGACCGAGGAGGTTGGGGGAGGAGAGAATAACATCGGGAGTGGAGTTGGATTTGCGACGGGTGTGTTGGGGGATGGGGAGGAGGTCGCCTTGAAGGGAGGAGAGGAACCGATGCCACCGCCGTAACTGGGCAGCGGAACGACTATGGATGTTGAGGTCGGCGGCGATCACGTAGGAGGAGAAGGTACGGTCGATGTGGGAGAGGAAGTCGAAAGGAATAGGGACGTTGGGGCGGACATAGATGGTGGCGCAGTTAATGGTAAGACCGGGGAAGAAGAGACTAAGGATCAGGTGTTTGGTGGGGTTGGGAAGGAGAGGTTGGAGCCGAACGGGGATCTGGTGGTGGTGACCAATGGCAACTCCGCCACGTGCAACTGGGAGGGGATTATCGGAGCGGTGGAGGAGATAGGGGGACGTGTGGATGGAGTGGTGGGGTTGGAGGAATGTTTCATTGAGGAGGAAGGCATCCACACGGTGGGTAGCAAGGGTGTGCAGGAAGAGGTTCTTGTTGGCGGGAAGGGAGCGGATATTGTTGAAAAGGATACGATGCTGTCGCGCCATGACAAGGATTTAGACGAGGGTGTCAAGATGGGAGAAGGTGAAATGGGCCTGGTTGTTGGAATAGGTGGCGTACATTTTAAGGTGGAAAATTGAATGGGGGGCGAGGGAGATCTGTTGGAGGGTGTGGGGGCGCTGAAAGTGATGAACATTCTGGAGGACGATGGTGAGGATCCTGATGATGTCCTCAGCGGGGGGGGGGGGGGGACGAAGGGAATTGCCAGGAGGGGTGGGGGCGTCCAGAGGACGGACAGGCACGGTGAGTTCAGGAGTGGTTGGAGGGGGTCGGGCTTTACACTTTTGGGAGTTGGTGGGATGGGGGAGATTGCAGGTATTACAGGAGGGAGATGATTGAAGGTTAGGGCACTGCCGGAGGAAGTACGCTTGCCGACAATGCGGGCAGGGAGGGCCTCGCGGCACTCAGCTGTTGGGTGTGCATTATAGCACAGACACCTCTGCTAGCGCAGGGATTGAGGAGGGGAACGGGAGGGGTCGACCTTGTACCGCTGGTTGAAGAGGAGGGCACCCTCCTTCAGGAGACGGTCAATGGAGGGGACGTCCTCGGAGAAAACTCGCATAAGGCGGGTGGGGCCGGCCGAGTTGAAAATGCGGCGGACCGCCCGCACCTCCAGCGTGGGATGGGCCTTGAGCTGTGCCAACAACTCCTCCTCCGTGATCGACGGACTGAGCCGAGTGATCACGACGGTGAGGGTCAGCGGGCGACGCGGGGCTTGGGTTTGGCGGGTAGGAGATGGAGAAGGAGCAGGGGTGAGGGAGGCGTTGGGGCCAAAACGGGTGGGGGGGAGGCGGGAGAGGATGTCAGTATGGAGGGATGGGCTGGGGGAGGAGATGAGAACAGAATCCCGTCTGGGAGTAAGGAGAGATATGAGGGCACCAGGGAAGTGTTGGCGGAGGACGAGGGAGAGATTCCGGGCCTCGAGAAAGGAAGGATCGGGATGGGACAGGAGGTATTTGTATAAATAGGGGGGGAGGAGGAGGAGGAGGAGGAGGAGGGAGCAGGGCCAGGTGGGGAGACATCCATGGCACCCTGGGGGGGGGGATGGAGGTTTGGGCGGGGCCTTTTTGGGAGCGGAGGAGGTGGGGGTGCCACTAGGACGTTTAACGGCGGCAGAAGGGCGGGTGGTGATATGAGGGACGGAAGCAATAGGGAGGTGGTGGGAAGGGACAGGTCCCAGCGTGGACGCAGCCGTCGGCGCCGGAGATGGTGACGGTGACGGTGAAGGCGAAGGCGACGGCGACGATGATGACGGTGGCGGTGGTGATGGCGAAGGCGACGGGGAGAGCTGGGCGTGGACAGTGGCCCGACGGGCCACCACCCTCGCCGGAGCTGCAGTGACAGGCTGGGGGAGAGGGGGGAAAGGATCAGAACGAGAGGAGCGAGAGGAAGATGCGGGAGAGGGGGCGACAAAGAGCGATGGCGAAGGGAGAGTGAGGAGAGGTGGGATGGAAGGAGAGGGGTGTGACTGGGCACACCATGTTATAGTGGTGGAGGCGGCGGAAGGGGATGTATAGACGATGGCGGTGGTGGTAGTGGTGGCGGTGGTGGTGGGGGCGGACATGACGACAGGGAGGAAAAACGCACAGGACGAAAAGGGAAGGACACAAACTGGGGACAGACGAAGACAAAGACGGAGGAAGACGCAGACGGACGAAGACCAGGGTCGGACGGCGACGGCGACGGCGACGGCGACGGCGACGGCGGGTGGCAGGAACGCCGCAGCTGCAGCTGCTGCTGCTGCTGCTGCTGCTGCCGCGGACGGGGCCGGGGCTGCTGCTGCTGCTGCTGCTGCTGCTGGCTGGACCGCTGCTGCTGCTGCTGGCTGGACCGCTGCTGCTGCTGCTGCTGCCACAGGAGGAGGACTGGCTGGCTGGCTGGCTGGCTGGTTGGCTGGCTGGCTGGCTGCCGGCGGGATCGCTGCTGCAGGCCGGGACCGGGACCGGGACCGCTGCTGCTGCTGCTGGACCGCTGCGGCTCTGCTGGGCTGGCTGGCTCGCTGGCTGGCTGGCTGGCTGGCTGGCTGGCTGGCTGACACCTGTAACACCTAGCACTTCGATTAGCGCTGGAATGGCACTATCGAAAGGCGGCAACCTTGCAGTGTACCGCTGGAGATGGATGACTGGCAGACCACAAAGCCATTATACCTTCTTCACTTGGCGGAGCCAGAAGAGATCAGAATCTGTTTCTCCTTATCAAAAATCATCAGCAGTAGTTGGAATCGAACCCAGACCATAAGTATGTGAACCTATGTTCACAATCCAAGAGACCACCAATTTCTCTTCTCTCTCACGCATTTTTCTATCATAACAATGTTGCGCCACACTGGATGAGAATTCTGACACACAGGCTCCATCTAGTGGTTTGCAGTATGTTCAGTTCATTCATTTACTTGGTTGACTGAATCGCCATGAAATAGCTGCCTCGGCTACCCGGTGCCTACATTCGACTCTATTTTGTAATAAAGTGACGTAACTGACACATACACAAAACTGCCAACAGTGTAGGATGCAGAATTTTAAATAGGAAGCGTTCCTTTCGACTTGAGCTACTCTAATGCACTATCTGTTTGTTAAAAACGTCGTGCAGTGAAAAGGAAAAGCTGTAACTGTCTCTCAGGAGTCTAGATTTGGCCATATGCATTATCTCACAGCACTGTGCAATGCGGAAGTTCTGGAAGAATTGTCATTGAGTTCTGAGGTGTTGCAGCTATGTGTCAGCTAGTAGCGTAACGGTAAGCGTCGCGCACTGTTGATAGGACGTCGCGAGTTTGGGTGTTCACTGCACGTAATCAAAAAACTGCATGTAAATTGTCAGACTGTTATAGATAACATAAGAGAATTCGCATATATCATTTATGATTAATTTCTCTCTCATGTTAACTAATGTTTTAACAACACTAAAAGAAACCGTACGAAAATTGTGCACTGTATTATAAGAAATGAAATAACACTACCCACGATAACCCCACGACGAAAGTCTGTTTCAATAAAACTGAGTATCTGTACACAAGCGTGCCTCTATCGGCACGAATTAGTAAAACAGTAATCACTTAGATTTCGATTGGGTCTGTGTTTGATTGGTATGCTGTGTCATTCTCAAGTGGTATGCAAATGTGGCATTTCATTAATAAAGTTATGTATTCCTAGAAACCCAAAATTTGCTTGTCAGCAGCGGAAAGAGGTGTTACCTGTTGTGCAGCACTGTAAGTTTTTCACCATTGCACTATGATCCGAAAGTATTTTCTTGCGATTTCCTTATCGATGTGTGATCTGACTGCTTGTAGCTCTTTCACACAAGGGATAAAAACGTCACACTCAGCAAGACTGGAACCGCAAACCATAACAGACGCTTTCTCACAGGTTAGCACATTTCAACAGAGCTAGGGACGTAGCATGCGTTCAGGTTTCCTCTTACGAGACCAGTAGTGGCTAGAACTCGTAAACCGCTATTTAAAGAACGAGATTAGATGCGATTTTCACGTGCAACGACTTTCCTGGGCTGAAAACCGTAAATTTACAATCTTTTGTTACATATCAAGCGATAATGACTCAGATTATTCAATGGAAATGGTAGGAAAAATCAAGTGAACTTTGAGGCTTAATTCCGTGCACACCAGGAAGTAACTCGTCGATCACAGAGTTGCCAAATATACCTTGCCTTGTTGCCAAATCTCAGTTGCATTACCAGAAGGAAGAAGACGAACCGATGTGATCCTACAGTGCGCTGGGAAGTGACCATCGCTGACGTCTCAGAGACGCGGCTGCTACGGCCTGGAATACGCAATCCGTCTGATTCACATTTCTGTACTTGGGTTTAGGGAATGGAGCGTAATTACTAATAATACTCAGAACTGACTGCTAACTAAGCTTCATAAATCAGTAACTCTCATAGTTGTTTTTATATTTTTTTCGTAAATATGCGGAGACTGTGCAGATCTTTGCTTTTTCATCTTCAGATCTATACAAATAATGTATACAAACTAGCGTATGCATTGCTTTCATAATGTTTCCCTCTTGTTTAGTCTTCTAATGATGAAGTGGATCCACAGCCATGAGTCTGTTTCTTTGTATCCTTCCATCAACTATATTTGTTTGTTTCTGCTTGCTGTTCTAAACGCAATAAATTATGCCTCCTCCCAAGAGGTACCAGAACGAGGTCGCAAGAGGGCTAACGAATTATAATCAAAATACACTGAGACGCCATTGGTGAGATTTCGTTTGTGTGTTGCGCATGGTGCCAGAAATATTTGTGTTTTGGTTGCTTCTGTGACGGGTTTCAGCCCACTGAATGCGAGCAAGCTCACGATTAGACTGTCAATAATTGGAATTACGCAATAATACACTTAAAATGCAAAGGAAGACAATTGATTTTCTAAAACATTCTCTGCCATACACAACTTGAAACAGGTCACGTCGACAAAATTTTGTGGAAGAACTGACAGCGACGTATAACGGAAGGCAGTAAGATCCCTTGGCTTTTGGTTTGGCAGTATTCGACAGCCATTTCTAGGCGCAAGAAAATTAAGAATGGCAGCGCGATTTTGTTATCAAGTAACGTCTTCATCAATTACTTTAGTTTTAATGTAACCTGCGATTAATTGCTGATGTTTGATATTAACATGAAAAGGACTCCGTAGACAGGGAAAGAACCTTTTCTTAAGCAACTACTTCTATAATGACCAAAAGGCATTAAATGATCTTCAAGCACATGTGTTGCAGCAACGGTATGAAGAAAATGATAGTAACAATGACGGTAATAATCGAATTATCCGGTAACTTCACACTCCACAGTGGATTTTCTCGAACTAAGAAATTTGCTGAATTAGTGAATATTTCAAAATGGCTTCACATCGACGCTATGATGCCTAGAAGAGTCGTTACATCCTGCTGACATGAGAATAGCATAATCTCCCCGTGAGAAGATTGCTTCTACTTAACCATTAAATAGGCTCGCATTTTTTCCACCGTGACTAATTTTGTAAGCTAAGCACATCATCCGTTACGGCACACTCCTGGGGCTGGGAAATGTGGCCACAATGGTCTGGTGGAACGAACTATCACAGGTGCAATGCGTAGGTTCGGGCATTTACTTTTCAGAGGCACAAACAGATTTACTTTACCTCTGGTAACCTCAAGAGAAGCACGTTATAATCCAGAATCCGCATTAAACATCACGTCACTTCATTACCAATTGGGCAGAGCCGGTTTACGTTGGGAAATGGCATAGGCGGAAGTCATGGTAAACAGGAATACTGTCTCCAGAAAACTTACTTACATTAGAAAATTTTATTTTATTTGATGAAACGATAGCCATTTAAAGGAACAGGGCTCTTATTTTTCTTGTACTTGATTGAACTAGAGACGTTGAAAACTTTGGTGCTGGACTGTGATTCGAATTCGTATCTCATCTTTCGAGGATCTGAATCTCTCGGAACAGTTCCTTTTCCCAAAACTGCAATCTTCTCTTGGTCTCCTCCAAAGGTAAGCATGTGGGTCTGAATCCTGATCCAGTACAAAGATATTCATAATTTCATTTCAAGTCCTATCACGTGCATACCAGTCTCCTAGTGAAAATTAACGTCCATTTTTAATGTCTGTTCATGTGTTGCCAACAATCGCAATAGGTGTCGTTATTTCTGGTCCAACACGCACACATCTTACTGTTCGTGAGTAAGCAAGTGTTACTTAAGCTATGTTCGTGGATTATAGAGAAGGACGGTAGGTGTGCGGTTCGATTGTCGCTCAGGCACAAAAATTTGTATGCTTATTTTAGATACAAACATCTAGCAGCTGGTAAGAAAAACCGATACGTAACATTTGATTTTACTTAGTTAACAATACGATTGCGTGTTGGGTTCGTATCTCCGTCACAGAACTTCACATCATGCGCTTCATCTTTAAATGCATGAACACTTTGTTCCTTCTGAATGGAGGTATATCACACATCTTTACAGGAGTCCCGGTTTATTACAAAAACTGTCGTCTTTTATTTTCAAGTTTAGATTTGGTTACTGATATTGTCGAAAATTTCTGTAATTCGTGCCTCTTCATGACTAGTCAGCAATATGATATGATAAGATTAGATTAGATTAATACTTGTTCCATAGATCGTGAGTACGACATTTCGTAATGATGTAGAACGTGTCATTTTAATGAAAGATTTCTTTACATACCATGATTCAGTTTCTTTGCAACAATTTTTTACTCTCTCTCATTCTATTTTATTTTTATCTCACTCCCTCTCTCTCTCTCTCTCTCTCTATCTCTCTCTCTCTCTCTCTCTCTCTCTCACACACACAGTCTTTTTTATTTTTATATGTTTGTTGTGCTCGACTATCGGCGAGGCACGAAAACGTCCGTCAATGATTTTCTTAGTTTTGACTTGCTCAATCTGTGAAGCTCTTTCTCTTGATTAAATCATCCAGTTTTTCTTTGTTTGTACATGTTCATCACATCTACCGATTTCGGCTCCATTGCGGTAGTTCTTTCGTTCAAATGGTTCAAATGGTTCTGAGCACTATGGGACTCAACTGCCGTGGTCATAAGTCCCCTAGAACTTAGAACTACTTAAACCACACATCCATGCCCGAGGCAGGATTCGAACCTGTGACCGTAGCGGTCGTGCGGTTCCAGACTGTAGCGCCTTTAACCGCTCGGTCACTCCGGCCGGCTAGTTCTTTCGTGCTGCGTCGCTTTTATTTATCTGTGTGTGTGTGTGTGTGTGTGTGTGTGTGTGTGTGTGTGTGTGTGTGTGTGTGTCTTACAGTGTACTTCTGAGAGATAATTGAATAATGACATGGTTCTCAATCCACAAAATCTATTAGAGAAGACTGAAAGCGGTATCGAGGGCATCCTCGTCGACTGGGCCCGGAGTACCTTACAGCGCTCACGCTAAAGCGAGAGACGTGTCTGGCCAGCGCGCCGTTGGGCGCGCTTGCTCTTCCATCACTCGTTGTCATGCATGCAAACCCTCAGAGGTCGCTGAATTAATGCGAACCCTTTGAGTGTGACTTTGATGGCCGGCGCGTTTTTCTAAGCAGCCACACTCAGAGCTTCACCCCCGAGATTCAGTGAACACAGACACTTATCATCATTATTACGGATGTCTGCGGTGAGGGATTTATATCGACGTTGCACGAGACAACTAAACATCATTAAGTGTCAGTGCCTGATTAGTGTGTATCATCATTGAAAAATATTTGTTACTATGAAGAAAATTATCTTCATTGTATATAACTCACTATCGTAGAAGGACCTACTGTACTTCAGAGTTATGTATATCTCAGCTATTAAGTGTACATATTGTAATCCAAAATGAATCTCACATGCAGTAGTTTACAAATACAATACACAAAGCAAGAGCCTTTCTCTTCAGAATGGTGTATTTTTATTGCATTCCCTTAATGAGTAAACGCGATTTATGATTTTCCCATTTTTGCTTTTGTATCCCACCTGGAAGGCGGCACGTGGGTCTGCTCCTGTAAACTGAAGTGTAGGCCGAATGTAGGAAGCGAGTAGGAACAGTAAAAGGTGAAATGCTTCGGTACTGCCTTTAAAAGTGGTTTTACTATTTTACTTAACTTTGGCTGATAGATGAGCACATAGCTGCGAAGCCATACATCAAGTTACAAACGCTCGCCCACTATGAAATAGAAAGAATGTTGCTTGGTCGACTACTCGTAATCAAATGGGCAGAAACTGGAGCGGCGCTCGTAGAGCTGCACAGCGCCAGCTAGAGGGCGCTGTCGTCTGTGTCGGTGTCGTAGTGCGAACTTAAGAACTTGCACCTACGCCGTGGCATCGTAGCTATCGATACCACATTTGCCACAACATTTTCTGAAACTATTACGTACGGTCATAGGGTAACCGTCTGAGAGATGCAGCTAGCAGACCACTTTGAGCATGGCACTGGCTTGATAAACAGAAAGATGATACCACCGCCCGATGCCAATCGTGCGCGGATAACCAGACAGCGCCGTGCCAGGAATTTTCCAAGTGGCCTCGATCTCACAGTCCTTGGCAACGGATTCATATTCATTCTGCTATTTCTTTATGAAGCATAGGATGGCTCATTAACGTCGATGCATGCAGGAAATATCTTTTTGCTATTCCTCTGCATTACATTTTTTAGCCTAGCACTATCAAAGCATTCATCCACTGTCGTTTGCTTAGAAGATATGCACAAACAGTTGCTAAGGACGATGGTCCGCAGTTTTCTTTGTCGGAATTTCAACAATTTTTCCAGCAACGTGAAATTGAGGGGATCCGAACGGCATCTTGCTCTTCTCAATCGAACGGTGGAGCCGAACTCTTCCTTTGCCCTTTCAAGGCTCAGATGTCAAAACTTTGTGCTTCGCACTCGAGGGAGAATGCTTTGCTGCTGTTTTAGAGCAGCTCAATGCGCTTTGACAGCACAACTGTTACATGGGATCGCCATTTACTCTGCTGCATCTATTTCAACTTCGTCACTCCGTTTTCTATGTTATTCTTGCAATGCAGTTCCCCCTGACGGAAAATAATTTTTATCGTTTCTCTAACAATCCTCATAATTATTGGTCGGGCCTTGTAACTCAGACATTCACCCAGCCAAAAACAATCTCGTTTCCATGGTTATAATGATCCTACGGTATATTTTCCTTTTTCAGACACACTGTCCACAACTCACCTTGCTGCCTCCGAGCAGCGGTTATTAATTTGTGGCCTTTTAATGGATGTCTGATTGGCGGCCTCAACTACCAACACGGAATACATGAATGAAGTACGCTCTGCAAGTTATTTCGTGAAACAAGAGTACACACCGAAGAAATTTGTCACACCATTTCTGCGTTTAGAAGTCGGCGACGAAACTTACGTTCACGCCATAACAGGATTTTTATAATTATTGAGATGGGAAAACTAAGTGAAATCCGAAAATTTGTCATGCTCAGTATATGTAGTCATTGCTACAGTAAGTGGTGCTTTACAGCATGTGTGCAGAAGACAGGGTCAGACAAAAGCTACACTAGAAATATAGCTACATATTCAGTAAATGTCTTAGAAAAATAGGAATAATTAGCAGCAGACGCACTTTTATGTTTTATATTCATTTCAAATTAAGTAAGCCTAGGACATGAGGCAATTGATTTCACAGCTACATGTAGAACGTAAGTCGAGAGTGTAATTAATAACACAGATTAAAATTTATTCTTATCACTCATAGCAAAATACGGAGTGACCTATATAGTAGGAGAATGACGAACTCAATGACTAGAGTACTATTCTGCAACCAAATTGAAACTCAAGAGAAACACAAAGACTTAAAAACATCACAAGTTTCTAGACAAGTGATTAACAAAATGTCTTATACATCATGGCAATAAAATACATTTCAGTGTTTAAGTTCGCAAGAAAGATAAAGGCTTTGAATTTCTGTAACACCTCAAAACCTCACAAGTTTCCAGAGAAGTGATATTTGAACAAAACGTCTTATAACTCATGATAGTGAAATACATGTCAGCATGTCGTCTTTGGGATAGTAATAAATAAAGCTTCTTAATTTAATATTTAAGTCCACCATGCGTTATAGGATGATAACTATTCATACCAGTGAATCAGGAACACGAAATCTGTACAGAAAAGTTTTGACAAAATTTGCAGGAAATCTGCAATATCAACTTATAATAATAGACATATGCACGCAGCATGTACACAGAAACGCACAAGAAACTGCGGCTTCTACCTAAATAATTACTGTGAGCTAATCTCAGACCCTCTTAATCGGATTTAAATGAAAATTCCTATGTAGTGCAGCCGCAAAAAATGGCTAGTCCTACGGTCTCAAGCTCTGAGTTTTCACCTGTTTTTCGGATGTTATCTTGCCAAAAAGGATTCCTTCTAGCGTCCCGCACATTGCTGCTCTTATGAAAGGCTATATGCCTGTTGTGCGGACATGGGAAATTACAAATTCCCTGCTCTATACTCGCTTGGTGAGTGGGATTCTGCTGAGAAATGGATTATAACATTTTCGTCGTTTTGGTTAACGTTCCTGCCACGAACGGAGTAAAGAGGTCCCCCAAGGACCAGAAAATAACGGGTTCCGCACATCGTAATAAAAGAAATCGTAATAAAAGAAAAGGAGAAGAAGAAGTAATCAGCAGTGCAATCATTGGAAGAAGTGAATACTGCCTGCAGTTTGCAATAAATGTTAAAGAATCGACTATAGTGACTACCATCATGTGGGTATTAACTTATAAAATATGATGCCAGACAGTTTGGAAATACTCTGCCACATGGCAGTTTGTACCTCTGCCTCTTGTAATTCTAAAATGGTGAACAGCTGATATTTATCGAAGAAGTCAATTAGTATTTCTCAATCTCATCCCTATTACCGGGCCCAAATTCTGTCGTAAATTTTTCTTCTGTATCTCCCCATGCTACAACTTTCCAGTCTTTCATGAATATTACAGCATCTCTAGCTTCATATAGTGAATCACCCTTTCACAAGTTTCCATCTTCTGATTCTGATATCAGCATATATACCTGACCTATTATTATTGATATTGGGTACTTTTGATTATGATGAGAGCAATCCTAATCACTGAACACTTCTCAGTAAATTTCTCAGTAAAACACTCCCTGCCCTACCTTCTAATTCATAAATGTATCAGGCTAGAAATCCTTACCTTCTTTTCATATCACTACACTGAGTCCTACTAACGCTAGACTGAGTCTCTACATTTCTCTATCATATCTGATAACGCACTAACACATTCATATTTGTGATATTTCTTAGACAAGGTCGTGAAATGTTAATCTTCCGTTGGTTTTTCAAGCCTTTACTGGGGTCATCTCCATCATGGTAGTCCTCACCTGTAGATCCGAATGTGGGAACTAATACGGATTTTTCCTCCAGTGGAGGGATCACCATTATAATGTAGGCCTACAACTTTAAGGATTCATTTCCACTGTGTACGCATTATAGATCTGCAATGGATCAGTTTTCAGTGCCTTCTCTATCCTCCTTCTGTTAATCATTGCTGATACTTCATCTTTGATGGGAAGTTTCACACTTCATGGCAAGTGGTTGCTATTAGCCTCTATCCTCTCTTCCACTAAATTTATCATTGATCTAGGCAGAAAGAAAGGGATTCTTTACACTGGAAGTCATCAGAAACTGTTTCTGATTATTACTCATAATTTTTGCTACTGTTGGGATCCAACTTCGGAAGTTCTGATTAGTAGCAGAAGACACTAAATCAGTTCTATGGTAACCCAACTACGTGATTTAATAAATTAAGAATTTTGTACTGGGAAGATGAATGTAAATGAAGCACTTCGTTATAGTATGTCTCACATTTCATGACATTTACAGTATCGACGTTTAGTAACATCGTTCTAACGCATTATTTTAGTATCCCTTAACTTAACTCCAGTGCCATCCGATTACATTTTTAATTACTGCAGACAATGTAATTGGAAATGACTTCATTCTTTCACCCTGTTGGCAACTACAATTACGACACATGGAAGGACACAAAATAACGAAATTTACAAAAACGTGCAGAACGAATCCTGTAGAAATAGTCACAGACAAAATTTCTACGTAATTTGGAGCTACAAAAGCTGCTAATGTATCACACAGAACTGGAACCTCTGGCATGAACAATGGCTTTTACCTTTCATCAAGTGAAACTGATCTTGGATGGCTGGTACGGATGAGTGATTCGTCTCTAATGCAAAGCAAATCAATCGTAGTAGCAAGCCAATGCGTCTGTAAACAACCAACAAATGGTTTCCATTGCAGAGGAGATCTGGAGGGCTCGCAACTGTAGAACACCCACTGCTTCGAGGTAGGTCTGTACAGCAGGGGCAGTACGAATACGGTCTCGTGTTGACTTCCTGAAAGACAACGTTACGTAGACAGTGCATATCAGAGTTGATCAAGCGGTCTACCCAATGACATCTTAGAGAATTACCACCAGTTTCTGAACCAATACGATTATGACAAACGCAGTATGGCAACATTGTCACTCCTTGGAGCCTCCACAAATAGGTTTATATGTCCTTCATAGAGCACCGGGAATCGTCAGAAAATACACAAAATGAAAAAAAAAAGAATCGACACACCACGAAGTAATCATCCGAATGGAACGGAAATCGGTGGATGTGATGTACATGTATAGACAAATAAATGATTACAGCTGCAGAAAAAGTTGATAATCTATTCAAAATAAAGACCTTCACAAATTGATGAAGTCAATAACAGATTGATCCGCCTCTGCCCCTCACTCTAGCAGCTATTGGACCCTGCATTGATGCACAAGATTGTTGGGTCCTCTCGTACAAAATTCTGCCGTTCAGCTCGTTAGATTGTCAAAATCCCAAGATGGTTGGAGATCCCTGCAAACAATGCTACACACTTTCCCAGTTCGGTAGAGATCCGGCGACCTTGCTGGTCAGAGTGTTTGTCATATTTATTTTGTTTCTGGAAAAGATGTTATTTGGTGTGTTCGGGATAAATGGGACGTCCTGTACATAGAAACGCTTTAGAAGAAACTTCACAACAAATTTACGTAGTGCGGACATGAACACAGTAATCGGAAATGTGAGAGCAGAAAGTGCTCTGCTGGTAATTAAAGGAGCAAATTAGAAGACAGATGCATTGAAGTAAAAATTCCATGAACTATATTATATATTTCGATACGAAGATGATCAGAATTTCAGCTCAACTGCTGGAAGTAGGACTAATGCTATGTGCAGTGTATATACAATGAGGTGACAAAAGTCATGGGATACCTTCTAATACTATGTCGGACCTCCTTCTGACCATCGTAGTGCAGCAGCTCGATGTGGCGTGGCCTCAAAATGTCATTGGAAGTTCCCTGCAGAAATACTGAGCCATGCTGCCCCCATACTCATCCGTAAATGTGAAGGTGTTGCCGGTACAGGATATTACGCACGAAATGAACCTCTCGATTATGTTGGGTGATCTTGGTGGCCAAATCATCGCTCGAATGTCCAGAATGTTTACCAAACTAGTCGCGAACAACTGTGGCCCCGTAACATGGTGCTCTGCATCCATAAAAACTCCATCATTGTTTGGAAGCATGAAGTCCCTGAATGGTTGCAAATGGTCTCCAAGTAGCGGAATATAACCATTTCGGTTCACTAGTGTAATTTGTTAGCCGGCCGGAGTGGCCGAGCGGTTCTAGGCGCTACAGTCTGGAACCGCGCGAGCGCTACGGTCGCAGGTTCGAATCCTGCCGCGGTCTTGGATGTGTGTGATGTCCTTAGGTTAGTTAGGTTTAAGTAGTTCTAAGATCTAGGGGATTGATGACCTCAGAAGTTAAGTCCCATAGTGCTCAGAGCCATTTGAAAAATTTTTGTAATTCGTTCGACCGCAGCCCCTTTCACCAACTCGCGGCGAGCGGCCAAGGAGATGGAGGAAGCCGGACACCATGGGTGAGCCCCCGAAGAGAGAAAACGCTGCAGTCATTCTGCAAGCACTCTGCGGGAAGCCGGGTGGACGCCCTCGCCTCGCTCATGGCGGGACACGGTGCGAAGGGCCTGTCTGACAACCAGAAGCGTGCCGAGGACTGAAGGACACCTGCAGCCATTACGACGGAACGCTAAGAATGTGAGTGCGAAAACATCCGAGTTCTTCTGCCCCGGCGGCAAGCATTTTGCCTGCCTTAGAAAGCAGCGATGTGCCAACAATTCTAGCACCCCACGGGCACAGCGAGGAGCGTACAAAAAAAGCGTGGGGAATTGGTGTAGGAAGGCGTGTGAAAGAATCCAGTATTCTTAACAAGATGTTTTTTGCGGCAGTTAGGACATTCCTTATAAATAACGGGCACCGGCAGATTTTGAGACGGAGACTAAACATGAGTCTGTGAAGACATCATGCACAGAGAGCGTTTATGAAGAAGTGTCGTGTAGCTGCTCTTCCAACAGCCTCAGAATGCAGGAAAACGTCTTAAGAATGTGAAGTCATGACAAAAATACCGATTCACGAGCCACACGCCAGCCCACGCTAGATAGGATATTTCCACCTCGCATGGAGAGGTGTGGCTCTGAAACGGCGATTTGTCACTGGGCTGCATTGAAAATTTCGTCCGCCAATGACAACGCAGAAAGGAAGGACATTTCTAAACGGTGTTAAGCTGAGTGATGAAAGGTAAGGGAGAAGGGGGAGTCGTGGAGACGCCGCGGAAGCGAGAAGACATAGGCGCTCTCCCACTCATTGCCAAAATCCGCCAGTCCGGAACCGCGGGACTGCTACGGTCGCAGGTTCGAATCCTGCCTCGGGCATGGGTGTGTGTGATGTCCTTAGGTTAGTTAGGTTTAAGTAGTTCTAAGTTCTAGGGGACTTATGACCTAAGATGTTGAGTCCCATAGTGCTCAGAGCCATTTGAACCATTTTTGAACCAAAATCCGCCTTGCGACACCGCAATAGGACAGCTTCGGCCACGCGACGGACAACTGTCAGATAATTAAAGATTGTACCTGGGCCACGCCGCAACGCCGCGATTACTGGTGAGGGCAGGCGACCTGCGCAGCACAGCTCCCAGGCGACGCTCCGTACCGACGCAGCCCCTGTCGTCGACAGCAGTAAACGACGAACGATAGAAAAGAATGTGAGACGATTCGTTCCCGCTTCCTTCCCTTTAATAACAGAGTCATGTCCACACCCAGTCAAATTGGCCCTGACATTTATAATTTTGTTCTGATTTGTGTAAACAGCACGAAAATAACTACATTTCTTTCATGTTTTTATCACATAAACAATCTTTTACATTCATGCATCAACACCTTAATTTCGTGCCATTTGTGCTAGATTTCATTTAATTTCTAGAGACCACTATATTTTTGGCGCCCAACGTAGGGCGATCTGATTGGTAATTTTCATGGTATCTGATGTTACGGAATAATTTCTCTCACTAGAATAGTTTCACTACAATAGTCAGTTCAGTTTAAGTGAACACAGGCACCCCAATATGGAAAGTACCTTGTTTACAACTTGGGACCGAGCGAGGTGGCGCAGTGGTTAGCACACTGGACTCGCATTCGGGAGGACGACGTTTCAATCTCGTCTCCAGCCATCCTGATTTAGGTTTTCCGTGATTTCCCTAAATCCTTTCAGGCAAATGCCGGGATGGTTCCTTTGAAAGGGCACGGCAGATTTCCTTCCCAATCCTTCCCTAACCCGAGCTTGCGCTCCGTCTCTAATGACCTCGTTGTCGACGGGACGTTAAACACTAGCCACCCCCACCTACAACTTGGGCCCATCGGTTCGTGGGGTCGACGCCACGCTCGAACCCTGATATCAGCTCTTACTAACTGAAATCGAGACTCATCTGAGAATGTAACGGTTTTCCAGTCGTGATCACGATCTCAGGAGAGCTGCTGGTGGCGACGTCATGCTGTTAGCAAAGGCACTCGCGTTGGTGTCTGCTGCCATAGCCAATTAACGCCAAATTTCCCCGCACTGTCGTAACGGATACTTTCGCTGTACATTAATTTCAGCGGTCATTTCACGTCGTCTTGTTAATCTGTTAGCCCCAATAACTCAACGCAAACACCGCTGCATCGCCCGTTAAATGAAGGCCGTCGCACACAATGGATCTCGGAAAACTGAATTCACAGTCGACTTCCGAGGTGAAATGTCCCATGTATCTAGCTCCAACGTGTAATCTGCGTTCAAAGTCTGTTACTTCCCGTCATGCAGTCACTATCATGAAATTTTTTGACGTCAATGACGTGGGGGTGAAAGGACAGCTCCATCAATGGATTACCCTTTTATACTTAGTGCATGCGACATAAGTGCATATGTCTCTCCCAAGACTTCTATCAGCTCAGTGTATGTAGTAAGATGTCATAGCGCGTTTCTCATTCAGAAATCACTTTTAAATTGTATCTGTTTGTGGGAAAGTCGAGTTATTTCTTGCGTAAGAAGGAAAAGGTCTAGCTGTGAGAGTCGTAATTCGGCAGTGACTGGATCGTTTTCTGTCGCTGATGCGGTTCATCGTTCCGCGTTATTATTCCTCGCACTGGTCGGTGTCCTCACGACCGCCATGACAATACGGAATCATGGGCCATGCTCGATCTCAAAGGCCCACGAGTGACAAGTGCTCGAGATGTGCTTGTCATCCGGCTGTATAGGATCGTACATCCAAGTCACCTACCTGCAGCCAGAAAACCGTCTTGCTTGCGGAGAGACGAATATCTGTGCAGACAGTATGACGACATCTGTAGCTATAATAACGCTTTAGTATTGGCCACAATTCATTATTAACTTATACTAATCTTTAGGGGTTTCGACTTAGAGCCATTGTCAAAGGATCCTTCGAAACTGCAAAAAAATGACCACGGCATCTAATAAAGCATTTATACAAAATGTTTATATTTCTGACGTTTGAAGCATCACAGTGTATCAGCACAGCGAGCACTGGTCACACACTGATATTCGTACAAGTACCTTCAAAAGATGCAAATTTGTATAGTTGGGTCGCCGATTCACGAGTATGTGAACCTGCAGCTCAGTTTCACCTCGCTACTCAAAAATGTGTGTGAAATCTTATGGGACTTAACTACTAAGGTCATCAGTCCCTAAGCTTACACACTACTTAACCTAAATTATCCTAAGGACAAACACACACAACCATGACCGAGGGAGGACTCGAACCTCCGCCGGGACCAGCCGCACAGCCGATGACCGCTCGGCTAATCCCACGTGGCACCTCGCTGCTGGCAGGAATAGTAAACAGGCGACGTGTCGTTATTAGGGCATAACATTTAATGGAGTTTCAGTTCTTGCACTCGGCAGACAGGCAAGTAGGTAATGTATGCAGAATTCATAATTTGAGGGAGGGCGTGTAGTTGGGTTCAAAGAAGCCAGCCGGCTGGAGTAATCAGCGAATTGTTCTACATTTCAATAGGAGTGATGCTACTATTCGATGATGTTAGCAGGAAGTGATGGGCCATGACAGCAGAGCGTTGAGATGGAAGCTGTCAACCTAGAGAGGTAAGAGAACACGAAGGCCGAGTAATTGTCACAGAGGCTCCCGGAGCGCTAGATTCATCATTATCGTCGATCCGAGGTGCACCTGTACTTCAGTGACGACGGAGATGGTAAATAGGCGGCTCACAGGGGACTGAGCTCACGGCGCCCCCTGCACCGACTTTTGAACACCAACAAGCCCTGTTTGCAGTGGTGTCGGGCACATGCGCCATGAGTACCGACTGCAGTAGAATTGTCTTCAGTGATGAGTCCTGCCGTGAAGTGAGCCCAATGACAAGTGAAGAGGAGACGCCTCGGACAGTGACGGGATACCATCGTGGTTGTCGGCCCGACAACCAGTACTTATGGCGTAGGGTGCCTTTTCTTTTGATAGCAGGAGCCCTTTGGTTGTCATACGTGGCATTCTTACAGCGCAGCGATACGTCAATGATACCCTACGCCACGTTTTGCCTTCACGGTGAACCATCCAGGACTTACATTTCAGCAAAACCAGGTCCGCTTGCACACGGCAAGAGTTTCTACTGTTGTGAATTTCCATCTACAACGTTTCTTTGAACTTGAAACGTCCCCTTAAAAAAATTATACACGACTGTGCTTAAACTGACACAATATTTTTAGCGCAACGGAATCTGACTTTCAAAAATCCCTACAAAAGAATGGCCCTGACTAACATTAATCTATACGTTTCACAAATCACTTACCTCACCAAAAATCTTCCTTACTCGAACTACTGCAATACAGCGAGCGCCACTACGGCCAGCTAAATAAAAGATTCAAACTATGGAAGGCACTAACTACTGATAGGGATAGTTAGCAAATGAAAGATTTTAATAGAGAACAAACAATGTATTTACCTTAATATCATCAAAAGTCATAATATATGTAATTTCAAAACTCCGCCATTTCCTTCCTCACATCCACCACTGCTGGCGGCTCACCTCTTAACTGCGCAACGCTACGCGCTGTTCACATCCAGCTGCCGCTGCCCAACACTACAATGGCAGACAACAATGCAAACTAGCCACGGACTGCACACAGCACAGCCAGTGATTTTCATATAGAGCGCTACGTAACGTTGCCAATAAGAAAACATAAACAGCCTACTTACATAAAGAAAACATAAACAGCCTACTTACAAACTGGATATCCCATTCATCTAGAACTCCCGGAACACCTTTCCAGAAGCAAAATAAAGAAAATGTTTCAAGCAAATGCAGTTTAGTTGCCAGGGGGATACAACCATTATGAGTTTCGTTGTTGCGGCCTAGTTAGTTATGCAAGATATGAAAAGCAGTCAGATTTTTTTCAAATAGAGCTTTAAATGTTTTATTTGCTAATCCATCTCCTCACGCCTAGTGAAAAACGAATCATATGTTCACTTAAACGCAACATTCAGCTTAACAATTCCTCTCCATTGACGTTGCAGTCCCGCTTGTCTAATAAGGGGCTATGCCTACTCGTAATCAACGATTTCGTCAAGAGTTACGGCATGTGAAGGATTTGGGCAGAAGTGAAGGTGAGTTGGGTGGGAGGTCAATATTTTAGAGCGCATAGGAATAAAATTGTAGGTATGGTGCAGGCTGGGCGAGGCATCACCCATTTATGTTCATGTAGTTACCAGGCAGTGATTAGTGCAGCAGAAAGAACATCGAACGTTAATTGGTGGGTCGTGGGTGTCGAGTCCTTAGGCGAAAACACTTTCAGTTTCTTATTTTCCATTTTTATGTGACACTGCAAATAAAGCGAAATAATGCTCAATGTGTTCTATTTACGGATAGTTTCTTAGAAGAACGAAGGGCAAAGCAAAATTTGAAACTCAGTGTAAGTTTCCAACCATCCACAGGGACTCTGAAAGAAACATTTCGGGAAGGGAATGTAATTAAAGCATACAGGACGTTGTATTTCGTTAGTTCCATTTTGATATTGAAGAAGACTGCATACACTCCATTGTACCCCAACAGCTATCTTCCCCAATATTTGGTGAAATGATGCGTCATGCGTGGCTTGCCGCCAAATTGCCCATTTAGTAAGAACCTTTATTCAGCGTGAACCACATTTGTTTTCCTGTAGAAACTTCGAACCGAAATTGTAATATTGCAGTGCTTTTAACATGTGCAAGATGGTGAGAAAATTACTGTGTCCCCTGTTCTTACGATAACTAACACCCCATCACTTATGTATTATTAGCTGTAAAATACGGAAAGGTTTCGCAGTCTCTTCCTGGAAATTTGTTCACAACTCCAAAATTTTCCTTTATCTTCCCTTTTCATGCCTTTCATGAAAATACTGTAAGGCAGCAAGATGAATGTTTTTAGATTTATATTTTTATTAGATTGCTGTTTCTGATGCACAACGGATTATTAATCATTTCACTGGCTGATACTGGCTACCACTTCGAAAAACAATTTCTGTAGTACTATATCTCTCGCTCTTAATTTGAGCTGAGCTATACATGAAGAACGAAGGGAATCACACATTTGCTAGAAGTTGCTATCAGCTAAAGAGGGGTGGGGAAGAGAGTTGTCGTGCTTTGCAGGGAGGGACATTTATTGCTCTGAGGGAGAACATAGCATTAAGGATCGCAGAAACTCCATGGTGGGGCCAAGGTGCGTGGAAGATAGCTCTCTGGTGAGACTGAAACATTTCAAAATAGTGTACCCTGGTTGGGGGTTGGAACGAGGCAAAAATACATTGTTTTACTGTGAAGGAACACGCTGGGTGACAAACGATGATCGCGAGCTAACTTCCGAAGAATCTTCTGATGGAAAGTGCCAATGCATACTTCTCACCGAAAAGAGAGATACGTTTCTGAGTGTTGGACTGCTAAGGATGTATATGTAGGAGGGAATATGTAAACTTCCTGAAAAAACTCCCAGAAAAAAGGAGATTCCAGTGATTGTATGGCAGATTCATGATGCTTGTAGTGGAGGGTACGTATATTTTTTGTAAAGGATGCTGGAATACGTTGCCTAAATTGAAACGTAGATGCCGTATGTCGAGAAGGGCAGAAGTGAGCGGAGTGGAGAGGTCACAATTACAGACCTAGGGCACTTCTCTTCCAGGATCGATCAAAGACAGGTCCCTCCGAGGATCGACAAAGAGACTTTGTTGTAGAGAGCACAGTGGAGGATCCGGCGGTTGCCTTCGACATTGGGAGCACGTCAAATCGTTTCTCTGTGATTTTGCTGTTATTCTGTTTAGTCGAGTGGTGATTCTTTAGAGTAGTGCTCCTGTATGGGAGAATACTTTACTCGTATATCCGTTCCCAGCTAATGAGCAAATATAAATATTGACGTATGTTCTGCCCTGTACTGATTCAATTTAATCCTTACAAGTTTGTAGGCAGCATGTAGCCTCCGCTGTATAGACAGAGAATTGTATATATACTACATATGGCATCTACACTTCGTCCATTGCCCCAACGTGTGGTGTCACCGCCAGACACCACACTTGCTAGGTGGTAGCCTTTAAATTGGCCGCGGTCCGTTAGTATACGTCGGACCCGCGTGTCGCCACTATCAGTGATTGCAGACCGAGCGCCGCCACACGGCAGGTCTAGAGACACTTCCTAGCACTCGCCCCAGTTGTACAGCCGACTTTGCTAGCGATGGTTCACTGACAAAATACACTCTCATTTGCCGAGACGATAGTTAGCATAGCCTTCAGCTACGTCATTTGCTACGACCTAGCAAGGCGCCAGTACCAGTTACTATTGATGCTGTAAAACACGTACCGTCATGAGCGATGTTCACCATTTATGGATTAAAGTTAAGTATTCCACAGCTACGTCCTTTTTTGCTAAAGTCTAATTTCCTTGACCTGTTCCAGACCTCACGCAAGTCTGCGTGAGCTAAAACGCGTGCCTTTCGGCATCCTCTCCTACCGGGTTGGCTCTCTTGCCAATCCACAAGACAACGAGCAGATGAGCAGTGCAGAGTAACTGCTCTCTCCTCTTGAGTAGGTGATAAACACACTCCTCTTCGGCGGACAGGGAGATACTCACAGTAAGTGAGTTGAGTTCCATTTGTTTGTCAACAGAGCGTTTTTGAAAGTACCATACAGGTACTAAGTCTTCCGTTTCTCACCGCCAATCAGTGTCAACTAGCATGAGTCCGCCTAATAGTGAGGGACGTGGTCTAGAGAAAATTCATGTGGAGTAGAATCTGACCTTTTGTACTTCAAATTTATACAATTTTTGCACTCCACGTGTTATTCTAAAATAAATAATTCACAGTAACCTCATTGTAATTTATCTTTGTATCAGCACAATGGGATATATTGGTGTCATGTTCAAAACTGAATTGAAGTAAAACCACAGCACGATACTTCATTTTATGGAAATCCCTAGGCGTAGTTGTCAACTGCAGGATCCTCTTAATTGATTGGAGGAGTGAGAATTCCATAGCGGAGACATCAGTCAACCACTCATACATACGTGTTACGAAAACCACGGAGGGTTGCAGTATTAACAAATAAAATATATTGAGCAGCATGTTTCTGCATGGAGACTCGATCATATGACTTTCAGATGAAAACTCTGCAATCATTCTGCTACGTCAACTGCTGGCTGGTAACTACATTAACATAAATGTCTCACACCTCGAACGCTTCTCACCGAAAATTCTAGTCTTTCCCAACCATATATGCACAGGGAGCTCGCATTTCCGTCACTTCCATTTCTAACCAAGCTGCATACGCCATAAATTTGGACGTAATCAGTGATAACAAGTAGGTGCGATTCTTTGTAAGCCAACGAGGATTTTCGCTGGACGAGTGATGCACGTCCTTATATGTCTCCGTCCATTGTTTGAGAAGGAACAGTCACAGCTACAAACATCGGAGAAAATGTCTGTTAGGCGAGGATTTGCTGCTGTGCCCAGTGACAGAAAAGTAGACATTTTTGGAAACCTTTCTTAACAATTCTTGGCATAAGTGTACGTGATAAGGATGGAACTAGAAACGAGCTAGAATTGGATACACGCGAGTTTTATGACTGCCAGTCCGTTCAAGGTGTCGTGTGCTGAGGTGTAGATTCATTGCAACAGAGGTGAGGACAGTAACTATGGCGACATCGACTGTGAGTTTGTGTCGTTTATCCTTGTAGTGGATTGAAACAGTCCATTTCGTGAAGCAGTAAAAGAAAATTAATTATGCTGCAATGATTAATCAAGGTGCCTGTTGACCTCTGTCCCGGGTTCTTCGGCCGACGTTCATCTAATGATTTTACTGACGTTTCGCCATCACGAGTGGCTGGCATTGTCAAAGCATCATCCTCCAATGCCGGCTGGCGAAACGTCAGTAAAATCATTAGATGAACGTCGTCCGAAGAACCCGAGACAGAAGCGAATAGGCAGTTTGTCAACAAGTGGCCACGAAAGCCTTAACAATTTTGGATTAATCAAGGGTTTTGTCGCCTTTATTGCACGCAAGATGTTGTTTAAATGTAGTACGGCGCTGTACCACATGTACCCGGATAGTAAATAACATAACGTTATTGCAATTACTTTCCAGCTAAGTTAATTCCACCATAGATGAGTAGCATTTCTGACTAATAAAACATCAAGAAAATTTGGATATGGTGACGATTAGGCTCGTCTTACGGGCCACAAAGAGCTACTGAATCTTTCATGATCGAAATTGTTGCAAATACTTCCGCAACTGAGGGTTACAGCAAAAAGCTGCCAAAAGAGGAGTCACCAGTTTCCACCTAAACAACAAACTCCTATACATGGAAATAAAGGTATATTATTAAGGGAAACAGCTGAGCCACACGAGAAGTCCACGTTATTTAGCAGGCGCTCATGACAAGACATTCAGCTTTAAAGAGCACTGGCTAAAAGCTGCCGCTTAGACGCAGAAACTTCGTGGAACGCCAAGAGAAGCATCAGCTCGAACTCTAAGAACACATGCCCTTGTAGGGGTGTACCCTGCGACCAGAATAAAGCGCGGTTGTCTGGATCAACAGCCCTTATTTTAGGCTCATCGATATGCAGCTCAGCCAGACTGTGCGCATCATCACAGTTACAATCAGGAATACTCCCGCTTTCTGGTTACCTAGTGTCACACATTTAGCTCCCCTATTTCTTACAGCTAGAATCTGCTCTCAAACGGGAGTGCACTAAAGTAGCTGGTGACCCTTGCCTCCATGTACAAGAGAACATTGGTGCTTGCAATAAAGTCAGACTTTTCTCCCGGTATCCACCGCTACAGCGTACAGAATTTTTGGTGGACAATTGAACAACAACAATAGAGCAACTAACAGAAACATGGCAGAACAATGTTACCCAAGAACAGCTGAATATGCCCTGCATCATGTCTAAGTCACCAAGTTTTGAAAATCATATCAAGATCTGTCTAGCGCTCAACAGTGGGAGAGGAGCTGATTCAATGTACAAATGGCGATTAGAAACATCGTCTTGCTCTGAATGCAGTGCAGAATGACAAACCGTTCAGCATATCACTCACATGTGCCGAAATTGAGCTTTTCCTGGCGATCCAGAGGAGTTCCTGATGGCAACAAAGACATCAGTTGAATATGTTCATCGGTTGGATACACGTCTGTGATCTGCACTTTTTAAATACTGTAAACTTACCTTACTAAAAATAATGATTTCCATATGCGGACTGAGGAGACGAATGAAAATTTGTGCTCGTACTGGGTTTCCAACCCACATCTTCTAATCACTAGGCAGATGCACTAACCGCTACACTAACGTCGCACAATGACTCTGTACATCTGTACGGATTATCCTAGCATACCTCCTCAGTCCACAATACCATTGACGCCTCAGCCCACTCGGCATCCCCCTAAACATGAAACAAGATTGCAACACCTCTCCATTTTACTGGAAAACAACCTCAGCGCCGCTCGAATTATGTATCCTTCTTGAAATCTAACCACAGGTTGGAGTAATTTCACGCACATTCTGTATATAAGGAAAGACTGTGCAGGGAGCTTCTCCTTCACAATTCACAATGTAATGTTCGTTTCCGGTGATACGATCTTGTTACACCTTTTGCAGGAAGGAGAAATATCTACCAGCATTAAATTTTTCTGTTCGCGTTGATCGGGAAACAACGACTGCCACGGCATTACGTGATGGATCAGGAGAGCAATCTATGTCTCGGTTTCAGGGAAGATCCCCCGTACACTTCAACGCTGTGGTGCTACTCCTATACAGTTGGAGAACCTCTGCAGTGCAGTTAGTAGTTTACAGGGAGCACCAAGTTGGCTGAGGCGTGTATGGGAATTTGGACTGAGGAGGGAAGTATTTTAGGAAAGTGTGTGGAAAGAGGCGAAGCTACTGTGCCCGCGTGGCTATTGGTTAGCGCATCCGCCTCATCAGCAGGATATCTGGGTTCGAAACCCAGCCTTAGTATAAGTTTTCAATCGGGGATCCAGCCTACATATATACAGCACAGACGTATGAGGCTTAAAAAGATCTTTTGAGCTCTATAGTTTCATTCCAATAATGCATTTTATGTGTTAATTTGAGCATATTTGTTGTTGAAAAAAGATGTCTTCTTATTGTTTTATTTATTTAGAGTACGGCAAGCATCACATCACATGAATTATTTTACTAGCTGAAGATTAAATGTAAATAAAATAAAATAATAATAATAATAAATAATCATTAATTTTACATTTAATTAAATTTAATTGTTTGTGTAATGAACATTATATACTCGGATATCAAAAAATCAGTATAAATTTGAAAACAAAATAAACCACGAAATAATGTAGATAAAGAGGTAAAAATTGACACACATGCTTGGAATGACATGGGGTTTTATTAGAACCAAAAAAGAAAACAAAGTTCAGAAAATGTCCAACAGATGGCGCTGAATAGCAAAACGTCAGTGACTGCGCATGACAATCGTGTGAGAGGTACGCTGATATGTTACAGAATTGCATCATCCCCAGCGTGGCTGATAAACACCTGCTGGACCGTACAATGTTTGTGCAGGATGGCACTCCACCCCATATTGCTAGACGCGTGAAAGATCTCTTTGGCGCGTCGTTTGGTGATGATCGTGTGCTCAGCCGCCACTTTCGTCATGCTTGGCCTCCCAGGTCCCCAGACCTCAGTCCGTGCGATTATTGGCTTTGGGGTTACCTGAAGTCGCAAGTGTATCGTGATCGACCGACATCTCTAGGGATGCTGAAAGACAACATCCGATGCCAATGCCTCACCATAAGTGGTGGTGGTTGTTGGGATGTTTAAGGGGGACTAAACAGCGAAAGTCATCAGTCCCCCTCACCATAAGTCCGGACGTGCTTACAGTGCTATTCACAACATTATTCCTCGACTACAGCTGTTGTTGAGGAATGATGGTGGACATATTGAGCATTTCCTGTAAAGAACATCATCTTTTCTTAATTTTTTATGCTAATTATTGCTATTGTGATCAGATGAAGCACCATCTGTCGGACAAATTTTTGAACACACACACACACACACACACACACACACACACACACAATGAATATATATGTATTCATTAATACAAATTAATTATATTTCCATTTAATCTTCAGCCACATCTCCCACATCACTAAATTATACTTTTGTAAGGATTCGGACATTTCACACGGAGAAGTCCCCGTTTGAAGGCAGGCGTTTACGCCCTCGCAGCAAGCGTGAGGCTCACAGCCTCTCGGAGGAAAAAGCCTCGCTACTTGACGGCTCAGGCGGACGGCGGCAGTTTTTCCCGCACGTCCTCCGCGCCGCCCTCTTCCTCCTCTCCCCCCTCCCCCTCTCCTGTGCTCCAGCAGTCTCGGCGCCAGGCTGCGCCAGAGGACGGCGCCGGCCCAATAAAACCCTCCCTTCCGCACCGGGCAGTAAAACCCATGTTTACAAACAAGCGGCAGGCCGTCCCGTCCAGGATTCCCTGCTGCCATCTGCACGCTGCCTGCGTCACTCTGATTTGAAAGCCCGCTGGCTGTGACTCTGCATCGCCAGCATTCTCGAAAAGGAACACTTGGAGCTATACTAGTGACCAGCGAAACTTCAATGCCATGAAGGCGGGTTGCAGCAAATGGCATATCTACGAGACCCATTAAATAGTGAAACGTCCCCATAGAAAAATAGTACAGGACTGAGCTTAAACTCACACACAATATTTTTAGCGCAACGCAATCTGACTATCAAAAATCCCTACAAAAGAATGGCCCTGACTAACATTAAACTATACCTTCCACAAATCACTTACCTCACAAAAATCTTCATTACTCGAACTACTGCAATACAGCGAGCGCCACTACTGCCAGCTAAATAAAAGATTCAAACTACTGAAGGCACTAACTACTGATAGGGATAGTTAGCAAATGAAAGATTTTAATAGAGAACAAACAATGTATTTACCTTAATATCATCAAAAGTCATAATATATGTCATTTCAAAACTCCGCCATTTCCTTCCACACATCCACCACTGCTGAAGGCTCACCTCTAACTGCGCAATGCTACGCGCTGTTCACATCCAGCTGCCGCTGCCCAACACTACGATGGCAGACAACAATGCAAACTAGCCACTGACTGCACACAGCACAGCCAGTGATTTTCATACAGAGCGCTACGTAACGTTGCCAATAAGAAAACATAAACAGCCTACTTACATAAAGAAAACATAAACAGCCTACTTACAATAGGTAACGCAATACTCTTTTTCTCGGCCAACTATTGTTGAAAAAATGCGAAATCTGTTGTGGGACACCGTAGAATGTTCTTGCTTCAGCCCTTATAGGTTTTCGAAGATCCTATTCATCGCGGCGCTCTACTTAACTTTCGAAATGAAGTCCGTAACGCCGGCCTTTGTGGCCGAGCGGTTCTAGGCACTTCAGTCTGGAACGGCGAGACCGCTACGGTCGCAGGTCCTAATTCTTCCTTGAGCATGGATGTATGTGATATCCTTAGGTTAGTTAGCTTTAAGTAGTTCTAAGTTCTACTGGAGTGATGACCTCAGATGTTAAGTCCCATAGTGCTCAGAGCCATTTGAACCATTTCTGTAACGGAGGTGTATTCCGAGCCGACAGTTGTCACTGAGTATCTTTCTGAATGTCTACAGAGACATTCAAAAGTACGGTGAGTCGTTGCGCGTGGCGTCTCTCATCATCACTGCAAGGTCGTGCAAACCTGTCCGATTTCCCGCAGACCTGCAGGTCGCTCACATCTGTGACTGCTGCAATGCTAGAACGTGCGGACACTCTCATTTGAGGTAATAGACGGACCCTACTCAAACACTTCGCCGCCCAGCTGGACGTCTCTATAGGTAGTGCTGACACACACGTCCACCAAATCGGATACTCAAAGGTGTGTGCCCGCTGCATTCCTCGTCACCTAACAGAAGATCGTAATTAGCAACGAAGGACCATCTGTGCGGAATTGCTTGTGCGTTACGAGGACGATCGTGACAGTCTTTTGTTCGACATCGTCACAGGCTATGCACCATGGTTTTCATCAATTCGATCCGCAAATGAAACGGCAGTCCGTAGAATGGCGCCACACCACCTCCTCTCCGGGCAAAAATGGTCATAGCCGCACCCTCAGATGGTAAAGTGACGACTTCGGCCTTCTGCGTTATTCTGTTTGATTTACTCCCTCATTGTGCAGCGGTAAGCTCTGAAGTATATTGCGCTAGTCTTAAAAAACTCTTCGACCCAAAATGTAAAAGAACTTCTCCTCCTCAATAACAACTTCTGACGTCACACAAACCTTGTAAGTAGGCTGTTTATGTTTTCTTATTGGTAACTCCACGTAGCGCTCTGTATGAAAATCACTGGCTGTGCTGTGTGCAGTCTGTGGCTAGTTTGCATTGTTGTCTGCCATTGTAGTGTTGGGCAGCGGCAGCTGGATGTGAACAGCGCGTAGCGTTGCGCGGTTGGAGGTGAGCCGCCAGCAGAGGTGGATGTGGGGAGATAGATGGCGGAGTTTTGAAATTTGTAAGACTGGATGTCAATTATGAATATTAAGGTAAATACATTGTTTGTTCTCTATTAAAATCTTTCATTTGCTAACTACGCTTATCAGTAGTTAGTGCCTTCCGTAGTTTGAATCTTTTATTTAGCTGGCAGTAGTGGCGCTCGCTGTTTTGCAGTAGTTCGAGTAACGAAGATTTTTGTGAGGTAAGTGATTTGTGAAAGGTATAGGTTAATGTTAGTCAGGGCCATTCTTTTGTAGGGATGTTTGAAAGTCTATGAAACGTCCCCTCTTATTGTTCTTTCTTTTCCAAGTGCTCCTTTTTTGAAGAATGTCGTTGTCAGAATTCTTAAATGTTTTGAATTTACGTGTAGTAATGAACAGCTTATAGTCAAAATCATGATGTCGGCGAGTCGCATATCGGTCATTGTTACGTCGTTTCAGCGGTTCCATTTCAAAATTCGGTGCACCTTGCCAATTTCTTTCATAATTTCCGAAGTGCCCTGAGTTATTATTTTGTGGCTGTTCCGTATTTCTATGTCCCTCTTCCCGTATTGGAGCGCGAGTGGCCTCTGAAATACGTAATTCTTGTATTACCTGTGTCAGCTGATCTTGTACTTCCCGGATTTCTCTTTGGTGTTGCGTATTAATTTGATTCTGATTTTGTTTAATTTCCTAATTTGTTCGCACTCTTCTGTGTCAGTGATGGCTACAGGTCTTGTGTCATTCAGATCATCATCTACCTTTGCAGATAAGTTAGTGAACTGATCCGAAAGTTAGGCTACTTTCTCCGATAGTGTACTTATTTCCTCAGTGAGTTTTTCTGAACCAAGTTTCAGAGTGTCCATTTGTGTTGAAATCGTATCTACTGTGTCCTTTAAGTTTTCTTGAGTTTTTGCAAGTTGTGTAACCGAATCGGTAGATGCAACTGAGTCAATTTTAGCTTGCAAGGTGTCGTGATTTTCATGAACAATAGTTTGCAGTTCTTTTATGGCTGCTTCATGATTCTGTAATGCATTTTGATGACGCGAAAAAATTGGTTGGAAATGCTCACAAATTTGTGTTTTTACGTCATTACAGGCTTTCTGACATTTCGATTCAATGTTATGTAACTCAGCAGTTAAATCTTCACGTGTTTGTTCGAGAGTTTGTTCCAATTAGTCTAACTTTTGAAGCTTTTGCTGTGTTTGTCTCTGATTTTGTTTCATTGTGTGTGACTGTTGCTGTGTTTGTCTCTGCTGTTGTTCCATTGTGTCTAACTGTTGCTGTGTTTGTCTCTGATTTTGTTCCGTTGTGTCTAACTTTTGAAGCTTTTGTCCCATTTGTTGCATTAATTGTAATAACAATGCACTGGTGCCTGAAACATGTTCCTCAGTGCTTTTCGGTAGTGAATTTGCACCGGCAACATTCACATTTTGACAAGCGGAAAATGTGTCTTGACTCATTTGAGAAAACGGTGAGAACCCAAAACCTGAGTCTACAGTATTTGCAATATTGTGTTCTGTCATTCCCAGTTCCTGAGGCGAGCTGTTGCCGACCGATCGGTCGATAATGCTTCCCTGTTTACTACCTGTTTCACTGTCTACACCATTATTTGACGCCCGCTCCATTTCCCTATGCGCAGTTACCAAATTACTACTTTGAATATTAGTTAATTCATTACATGGTGGCGTTAACACACTGCTTTGGGACGTTTCAACCTGTGCAGACGATAGGAGATCACAAAACTTTATTTGGCTGTTCTTATTTATCCACCCTACCACACCTATCTTGTATCTTCCGATTTCCACCTGTTTGACCCAAGGAAGATTGCACTCCACGGGAAGCAGCAGGTGGATGATAAGGAGGTTATTGCTGTAGTAACACTTTGCCTCCGAAGTTGACCAGAAGATTGATATCACGCAGCTCTCATAGGATAGTGACGTAAGACCGTTGCACTGAAAGGAAGTTACGTGGAAAATATGGTTTTTTAGCCAAAGGTGTGGGGAATAATATGCTTTATTTTATCCTGAATGAAGCCAATCTACTTTCAGAAAAAAAATGGCTTCACTGCTTACTGAATGGTCCTCATACATGACTGGATACGCAAAAGAGTAAAATTTCAGGAGATCCTCGCGAAGTAGCTTGGTGTAAATGTATCTGAATTCAGCATATAAGAAGATTATGCAGTGTTTTTCTCAGAAATCACATTTTAATGTTTTACGATGATTGTGTTACGCTTCGTATAGAGAAGAGGACTGTCTATCAGGATTGTTGTCTATCAAGACTTTACTTAAACAACTTGCATTGGTCGGAAACTAATGACAGCCATGACACTATGAAGTACATTGCTTGAGGAGGGCCATATTCAGTGCCATGTAGAGCGACCAGCCCACCGATCATATCACGCTTACATGCAGGAACCTACAGCAGCGTGACGTACTTTAAATCACGAAATGCTATCATGTGCAACGTGGCATGTTTACTAAACCTCACGGGGTATATATTGTGATGTACTCAAGCCAAATGCACTATAGAGAATCAACGATACCGGTGGTTATCGATCACTATACGTTTAAATGAAATAGAAATATTCAATTAAAAAAAAAAAAAACAAGGACAAATTCCAGTACGACTCGTCGTTCCAGTAAGGCTCGTGCCGCGAGGTTTACGTAGCAACTTAAGTGTGTGTACATACAAATTGATAATTTATTCTCCTCAGTGGCCTGGTGCAATTCTATTGTACACTACTTAGGTTGTTTACATGAACCTGATCTAATCTAATTGCCCAATTAAGGAAAGTGAGCCTATAGTTTAACGTGGACTCCTTACATCGTTGAGAGATAAATGTTAAGTTAAAACAAAGGTTGAAGTTTCCGCGGTCCGAGCGAGATTCGATCCCACGACCTTTCGATTGCCAGGCATGCAATTCATCGCCTATGTTAGTGAGTGAAAAGTCTTGGAGTGAGGTACGATGGGGTTAACTGAGGTTGCAAAATACACGTGAGATAAATATGGGATGTTGCTTATTATGAAACTCATAGAAATAGCCATACCCCAGAGGAGACAACGAGGACAGCAAAAACAAAAACAAAAAAAACCTAGCTAATCAACAAAATTTGAATTCTGATCAAAGTGGACACACCTTTCGGATTCACTAAAAAAGTGACGAACATTCATGCCGTGGGCACTTCATAAAAGTGATGTCATTCAAACTTAAACAGTAAGGACGATCTCATGGTTCGTTATCCTTTCTTGCGCTGCAGTTTTCGTGTGCCAGCAGCGTACATTCCACTGCAAGCTGTCTGTATCCTCGTCTACTAGATCCGATTGTATAATGTACGTCGGTGTGTTGTTGTAGTTAATAATGTTATCCCCTTGCTTTACTTTTCTTTTCTTGAACTTCATCATGTTTGTATTTTGAAACAATTTGCAATCTTTCTCCTTATTTCGTTCCTCACTTCGGTCAATTGAGCAGCCAAGAATTCGTTAGATTCGGGTTTAACATTCTGAAACTTTCAACTTGCCCATTGAACGCTTTTTGGCATTGTGCATCGTTTACTTGTGCGTCCCTTGTAGTTTATGTCTGCAGATCTGGCTAACTGTGGACTCAACACCTACATTTCATTAAATGCTGCGATTTTACTTGCACATGTGACAATTTTATTTAAATTCATTGTCGCCTCGTTCACATCATTGATTTACTTACTTGAGTTTCTGATCTTGTTTGTCCGTATCTTCACACTGATTTCAGTGCCTAAAGTTTACGTTATCACTCATCTATATTTGTACAAAGAATTTTCCTTACCTTCAATTACTACAGTTTCCTCAATAGTCATACCTTCATTAGTACTGGATCCCCGTTATTGACTGTGCTACCTATACTAATTACCTATGCCATTCTATGTATATTTACGAAATACTCCAATGAAATTGTCACTTGCCTCAGTTCATAGGAGACTGTTCACAACCCACAGTCCTCTCCCTATAGTCGTCATGTGGAATGGAACAGCTGTTTTCGGATTAAAGTGGTACAGAATCTGCAGTTCAAGAAACTGCTTACCAACTACGGCAGTCGTGTAATTCACATAACCTAAATAACCCCCATTGTATCATAGCGTGGAACAGTATTGAAGCTAGTGTATGGGGAACCATTGGCACAAACTTACTGTTGAAATAAAGTATTTCTGTAGAGCAGAGGCTCACTTTGTCGTTAATATTTATGGAAAATTCCGTCGGCACTTGGAGGAACACAGAAATATTAAAAACTGAAATAACACCATTATTGTTCCACAACAATATTTTTTGTATACTAGCTGTCACCTGCAGCTGTATCAGTAGTTGCCATGATGAGTGACAATAAGTAAGCTGTTGTGCATGCAATTATGTCAGCTGCCCTTACGTGTCTGCGTTTTCGGGTAAGCATAGCCTGTCATGTGCGACCTTTACAAACTGTTCCAATGCACGATTCGGTAGCATGAAAAGAGGTCGCTTCCGAGCAGTGTGTACAGAGCGACATGGGCAGGAGTGCACATCTATGTACCATGCCAGTAAAGTAGCTGTGCATTGTACAACGTGTACATTATGCTATGAGTTGAGTAATTTTTAACATGGTTTATGTTCACTAATTTATAAAAAAAGATGTTGCATCATCTGCTTCACCTCCATAGGGGACGAGTTTTCTAAATTTCTAAAGCAGATTATGTAGCTTAAATTCTTCCTCAGAATTCAGACAATCTGCGTGTTAAATGTCATTGAAGCAAAGTTACTTTCACATTTATGACATTAGTGTGGATGAAACTTTAACCCTAGCAACACCGACGAATTTTCCATTATGCACATTCATAAAGAGAGTGTGTGGGTGTGAAAACAACAAACTCATTAATATTGTTGACTTACATTAACAACACATATTTTGAGGAGAAACTGATGTGTAAGTAGGATCTATGAACTGAAATTTTCTTCTGCATACTCTTACCAATATCAACGCACATTCAAAAAGGTATATTACCAACGGAGCAATGGGTACTTTACTGTAAAACAATTTAAAGAACGCAGAATTTGTTAACTGTTTCTGACTTTTACTGATAACCTATTTTTAAACTGAGGTCCTGAACAAGAAACTCCTAAATATAGCTTTCAATGGGGAAAGCGACATCCACTACTAACAATTAAATTACTGTGTTACGAATAACTGAAAAATTAAAAATATTAATGGAATCTGGTAGAAGAACTCATTAAAAACAAGAAATATGATTTTCCAAATTTTAAAGTATAAAATAACTGGCTAAGTTATAGTATTTTCAAAAGTTGGAGTTAAATTACCCCTCCACGTTTGGTATTGCGCAGGTTAAATTAGGAAATCTTTTTCTTCTCGTCATACGATTTTGATGGAATAAAGCCGGTGGCACCGGTGTGTACAGCAATCTCGACAACCACCTCTGAAGGTCCTGCCGTTTGGTGGTACATCATGCAGTGTGTGGTGCTCATGGGCAAAGAAAGGGCGGAAATGATTTTGATGTAGATCTCTATTACAATTTTCTGTACAGGTTCCGGAACTCTCGGAGCCGAGCTGATGCACTACTTTTTTTGATGTGCGTATACGGACAGAAAACAAAAACTATTCAGAAGTTGGTTACTGAATATTTAGGACCCTAAAAAAAAAGGGCAAATTCTTAAACTCACTGACTGAACTATGGTAACATATTGTACTAACGTATTATACAGATATTGGTTAAGATCCCTGAACTACAGACAAAATGCTAAACTGTTGGTTAATCCTATTTGTGAATATACTGAGATAGATACAAAGTTGGTGTGAAATAATAAACCTTATATTACAGTCAACGATGAAAAAGTATAAGAATATGAAGAGCGAAAGAATACAGCATTTGAATACTGGCACAAAGCACTATGTTGTATGGATAAAATTACTGGTGAAAGTTAAAACAGGCAAAGAAGGGGGTGCGGAAGAAGATGGGAGAGGAACGAGTTAATGCATTCTGGGAGGTGGGTAACAGATGTATTATCTTCAATAAACATTTAATTCTATGGTGAAAGAACTGTGAACTGCAGCTGCTACATTAGCAAGGTTGAAAAACTGAATTTTATTTTATCATCAAAGATTAAGTCAAGATCCAGGTTTTTTGATAGTGATAATATCAAATAGTGTCCAGCCATTATTTTTGCTATGGGGAACAGCACATTTAATACCATAAGTTTGACGTTATTTCCGAGTATGTTCAACAAAGGTAGGTTTTTTTCTTTTTCATCCTCAGCTTCTTTCATGTTCAATCAGAATAGAAGTTGTAGACCTAACGGATTCGCGTATAAATAGTTTGCTACGCAAATTGCCCGAAATCCTATAAATTCTACGGTGGAATCCTATCTTCCCTGTTTAACAGAATGTGGGAACCAATATTTCTAGTGTAGAAAGATAACTCAAATTTTCTCGATTTTAGTTAGCCTACAAGTACCTGTGAAGTAATACCTACATATAAATTGCGGGCCATTCGTTGTCAGTGTGATTTAGTGTCAAGTGAGGAGGATTCAAAACTGCTGTAACTTCTGTCTCTTTTTGCTTCTAAGCATTTTAACGTTCAGGATACAACTTTAATCATTCCTGTGTGCAGTTTCATTCCTTATTTTTAGTTCATTTCCAAAACATGATTTGGTTTGCGCTATAGATAGCTGGCGGCGCACCATGGAGTGGAAGATTGCATATTTGTGTGGTATATGATGCTGGGAATCGGCAGATATTACTATCTGTATAAGTTGCTTTCATGTGTCTCTTAAACAAAAGATTTTGCTTGGTAACGATAGTGGTAAGGCCTAAGACACTGATTCACCCTCCTCCCAATTCCGTTGTGAGTTTGATTTTACTGTCGTTTGAATTTAAATGTTAAAGAATATAATTGTCCAGTGATATCTGTCCACAAGCAGAGTATATCGTCCTTATACCAGGTACTGTATTGTATTTTAGAACTTAGGGGCTCTTTATCTATATTCACTGGCGGAAAAATTGCAGCAACCTCAAGGACTGTGTTCAGTGATAATAGGTTGTAAGTCGTGCACACTGAGGCTGGTTGTAGTGCCAGTAATTCATTCTTCGCGGTCATCGGCGATTACACGGCATGTCAGTGCACCCACTGTTCAGACTCTACAGGTAGTAAATGTGAACAGTGCTTGCAACATTCATTCTAGGGTCAACCATGCCCCACCGATGAGTACGTAATCTTCGTGAACAGCTTCGGCCATTAGAACGAAGTCGCACTGACGGGCTGCGGGGACGTGGAGGGACGTATCGGCGGATTGCTGCGTGTTGTGTTGGACACAGTGTACCAATGGTGTGCCGCCGCTACCAACAGTGGTCTGTGGAACATTCCTAAGCCTGAAGGTTAGTTGCAATTTCTAACGTAGGTTATGTTCTGAACATCCGTATTGTAGAAATGTACATCAAGATCGGTGCATTGGGCGAGTGGCGTTGGCCGACCTCACATAACCCAGAGGCGGAATCCGGTCTCTAGTTCCACCAGCAGGAAAAAGGTCACTTGCATCTCTGGCCAAGCTACTACTGACAGCACGACACCTCCAAACATGGATACTCTAGTGTCGTGTAAGAGTTTACTGGAGAACAGAACGGCGGCCTGTTGTCTTCAGTAACAAGAATAATTTCTATCGGTATGCAAGTGACGGATGTACACATGTATTGCGTATACCCGGTGACTGCCCCTTCCCGAGGACATTTGCTAATGACACAAGTTCCGTCCCATGCTCCATGGTTTGGGTGGGGGGGGGGGGCGGTATTGTTAAAACTCTCGGCTGGATTTGGTGTTTCTGCACGATTAGGCAATCAGTGCCGTTACATTTCACATGTTTTTACTCACATGATACCGCAATTTCTTAAAGAGGAAGAGGTTGTACCTTCTAGGCAATTTTTGTGGCAAGCAAGATCACTTCATCTCTCGCCGAATGAATACGTATGGGGCATGATTAATTGGGTACTCACTCGCTCTGCAGGGCCTGCAAAAACCACTGCTTTAAATGAAGCTAATGGTGCCTGATCATTGGGAAAATCTATCGCAGGATGCCATTCTGCACCTTTATGATGGTTTGCATGCGAGAATCCACGCTTGCGTTGCCGCCAGAGAATAGTACAGTGAATAATGATACAATTGTTCCGGCACCCTTTCACGTAACATGAGTGTTTCATCTGGTCTCGTCTTCATATACTCCTAAAACAAAGATCTCCTTCACCTCACTTGTCATAAAATAATCTCGTCCTTGGAGGTGTCACATTTCTTTTCTGCAATTGTATAATGGTTCAGATTTTGTCCACAAACTTTTCAGTTAATATAGGGCTTAGAAGGGGCCACTTTGCGAACACATTTGCCTGTGTTGAAATTCGAAATAGGTCTGCTTTAAGTATGTTTTGTTGACAATGTTATATCCTCTGTCTGTTATGGTTTTATACAACATTTCTGTTAAAATTTCGGTAGCTTCTCTAACAGGAATATCAAAAATTTGGCAGCTGACTTCAAATGAGGTGTAACAGGTAGATGTTCTAGTTTTTCGAGAAATACAAGGGATTTAAGTGTTCCAAATTTCGGTGAAATTTCACTGTGGCGTCTCACCAATGAATAACATTACAAATAAAATAGTTCCCAGGAGACATTCCGATCACGACGTAAAGGTTAAGGGACTTCAAAACACGGTAAATGCTCAGGCAAGTGCATTCATTTTTGGAAAGAAATCTTTTCGGATAGTAGTAGGTATTTAGATCTTCGGATATTTTCAACACAATAAAATAAATCCACTGCTTTTAACCTGGAAACAAATCACTATGTGGCATCATATGCAGTATGCAACAGAATTCACGTATATTCGGAAGGAGAATGGTAGCAGCATTATAATCGAGGCAGATGCAGTTAAAAATACGTTGAAATATGAATTCTCGCAGGTACGGTAAATGATGACGCCAGCTGGAGAGCTGCATCCCACCAAATAGCGATAATTTTCTTTAGGAAGGCTTCATATTTCAGGCAGTAATTGCGACCATAAATTACACACGCTGCTAACACTCCTCATTACTCACTGGCTCCTTTTATTTCGCCACTGGGCAGGAAATAAAAGAGACACGGCTTTCATCCGCTTTTCGCAATTCAGGCCACATCAATAGAAGTAATCGTTTCTCAGGTATTCGCCAGCGAGCCGTGTCCGTGGCGTGTGTTGTGGTAATCCGTCATACCATCTGAAATCCCCCGAACTATTTGCAGTGTACCTCAGTGTACACATCGCTATACAATAGTACGCTGGCACAACAAACGAGCACCTGTGCGAACAGAAACACCCATGCACACACACACACACACACACACACACACACACAAATGGTTCAAATGGCTCTGAGCACTATGGGACTTAACATCTTAGGTCATCAGTCCCCTAGAACGTAGAACTACTTAAACCTAACTAACCTAAGGACATCATACAACACCCAGCCATCACGAGGCAGAGAAAATCCCTGACCCCGCCGGGAATCGAACCCGGGAACCCGGGCGTGGGAAGCGAGAACGCTACCGCACGATCACGAGATGCGGGCCACACACACACACACACACACACACACACACACACACACACACACACAAAATGTAAGGACTGAGCAAGTGTACCAGACCAAGTCGCTCACGAATTATGTTGAACTGTGAAGTAATTACCGGAGATAAAATTTTTCTATGGTCATTCATGAACAAGTCATGTAAAGAGAGCAACATAATGCTCTCATTTTTCAGTTACCATTTGCTGTCTGAAAAGTGCGGTGTTGAACTAAAGGTGGAACGAATTTGTCCTTTCTGTGTGTTTATTAATTACGTGTAATATTTTCTGATCATTTAAGATTTTATGTTTTTAGTCATGTTCATTTAACGTACGAGAAGTTGGTTTGCAGCAACAAGTGGAATTCATGAAATTCTCTTTGCAGTGACTGGTCATTAGCCAACAAAGCAGTGGTTCTGTATTTGATAGTACATAAGATGTATGTATGTGTGTGTGTGTGTACGTGTGTGTGTGTGTGTGTGTGTGTGTGTGTCGCTATTAGTTCTCCGTACACATCGTTGTGCCACGTCCCTATGGAAGTTTAATCAAGACATAAATTAATCTTGCCATTCGCAAAAATATATTTTATTTATAAATTCCTTGTTTCCAGGTAGGGATATTTCTGACTTTTATTCAAATATGCTTCAAAAATTATAGTATATATGAAAAGGGCTTTTCTTAAAGATACCGCTATTTGTCGTTTATGATGCAATTTTCATAATGAAATTGTCCAAGTAGCTTTAACTGTACCTGCTGAAATAAGTGTACTATATAACTTGTGAAATAGTACTCGCATGTTCAACTTCTAGGAAGTCTTAAATACAGGGAGTACATTCCCCCCCCCCCCCCCCCACCCGTCCCCTCTTCCATCATGTGTCGATGTGGCTACTGTGTGCCCAGAACATTTAGTATCTGTAGCTTATTGGCATTGTCCGTTCGACAGTGTTTCTGAAACGAAATTTAGTCAGATATTTTCGTACTGATTGCTTCCACTGATAATGTACGCTCACACCTTTGTTGCAATGAAGCTTCAGTAAACAATAACTATTCATCAATTGCCATTTGTGATACATTCATGGGATTACAAACCAGCAATTCGGATTCAGGTTGCCCATGGCATCTTAACAGCTCTTAAGACGAGTGTCAATGTTGTTCCTGGAAAGGATAATGTCGCTGAGCGGTAATAGCACAGTTTTACTTATACAGTCGCGGCACACTTTGCTGTGAAAATTGTTATCGACTGGCGACATTAACACCCCAGCGGAGAGAAAGCTGCCGTAGGATTAACGTCTGTTTTCAGTTATCTTTCTGCTTAATTAACGAAACAGTTATTGTATTTTTTCCGTCAGATAAATTAGTAAATCATCGAAAGACATGTGAGACAGTGAAATAAATGCTAAAACAACAGAGTTTCACTGATTTGGTACCATAAGCTAAAACTTATTCCAGAAGAAATAGTTTCGAATATGTGTTTAACGGCTGTTACACCTCTGAAATTGAGAGAACATAGACACATGTTTTGTGGATGAGAAACATATACTTCTGTTATTGTATGTTGTTATAGTGATGGGCACTTTCCTTGACACGTTATAGCTTTGTGTGGGGTCTAATGCTTCGCTCATGCTTACACTTCCCTCAATTGTCTAGTGCACGAATACTTTTTGTAAATGTAACAATATTTGCTTCGATACTGAATGTCTTGAAGATTTTTGCCGTTTGTGACTCAGATGTTGCAAGAATTGTGGAATTCGTTTCTTCTGTGTTGGGAAACAGTTTTCTAGGTTCTGGCGTTTTATTATCACGTCTGTGGAGTTTTACATGCGATGTAGGATTTCATGTCACCCATGCTCCTTAGTAGGCTACAAAAAGAGATACAAATTTGGTGTCAGTTCCTTCTTATTCTAGATTTTTATGACAATACATAAAAATACGTATGTTCTTTATTGTAAAATATGTATTACAAATTAATAGAGACTATATTATTTGGAATCATCTGATATCATATTCAGTTATGCAGCTCTCTGTCCTACGTGGAGCGCTGCTGTCTCAGAACATGACAAAAATGAGGGGGAGTGTCATACGTGTTAGACTTCGGAATACTGTAATTCCAAACCTCCCTTTCTCAGTTGGGCAAGAATGAAGCAGGAAACACGTAACAAAGCAGAAATCCACGTGAAACGATTTAGGAAAACATTACTCACTTCGCCGACCTTGTAAAGTGCGTCCTAACAACAGGCCGACGTGCAGTAAAATATCTCACGAAGTTTAATTAAAAAACAACCTGACTGAGTTGTTTACGGACAAACGGCGGATGCCTCTATGTCAAACGCTGCAGTGCCACGCCGCTAGTCAACTGCCCTCTTCATTCCTGCTACATGATCATCTTCCGAACAACCTCCATTTGTTTCTGACTGTGTAACCGTAGCACATACTGATATTGAATTTTTAGTGAAAGTTGGGAAGTCCAGCACAGAGGTTAAGTCTTTGTAGGAACAACAAACCCTCAACCAACGGACGAAAATACTGAAAAATGATAAAATTTAATCCGAAAAGACCTTTAGCTGAGTAGCCGTACGCTACGCATACCACTCTACTGGGGTGAAAATGTTCGTGTAAAATCTCCCAAATTGTATCTTTATTGATGCTTACAATTTCAGCGTTTACTGCGGCAACTTATGCATGCTTTAGGTGACGTAAATGTGTCGAAATATTGTGCCACTGTGGTGGTATTTCGCCATAAAACGTCGTCCGCGATAAACCACCTGAGGTGCCGCTTGCTTAAAAGTGCGCTGTTAGGAAAGAGCGGCCGTGTGATAACTGATTATTCATTACAAATTTTTTTCACGCAGTGAGGTGATGCAACAGGTGTGAGGCTGGCTTTTTACCTTAAGTGCTTAGTAATTATTTTCAAGGACTTGCGTGTATGGTAACATTATAGAGTTTCTGTTTTAGAGCTCTAAAACTTAACTCTTTTAATTTCATTTGCGTAAAAATTAGCTGGCTGGTTTGTTGGAACTAGTTTCTGGGCCTATTACTGTCTGAGTATTTTGGTACAAACCGGGCATTTTAATTTAACCTGCCACTGGAAGCCTGTTGCAGATAAGTCTGTGGGGAGTTTCATAAATATTTTGTGACCTTCTATAATTACTGTATGCTTGTTTAAAAATTAAATCCGTTCAGGTTACCAGCATGTACCTTGTGTAAGTCGTAATAACATGTGATGAATCGTGGTTTATTATGTTCCGGAAACTAAGTGCCAACAAAAGAACGGTCCTAATTCACCAAAACTCCACTTAGATCGATCATTGAGGCTTTTAAGTGAATTTTTAATGTTGAACTATTCTGAACTAATATTTTTGTAAGTGCATGGTCTTTGCTTATTTTAGATGGCGTTTCTAATGCCTTTTGGTGTGACATTGTTTAACTGAATCTTTGGCGCCTTTAATTTATTTTTGACAGTGCTAGATCATTCACTTCTTTTTAGTGGCTCTTCTAAACGCCATTGATGTGGTGTTATTTAATAGAAACCATAGTCCGTTTAAATTGTAGTAGACACGTATGCAAAATTGCTTTACGTTATCGGTTGTAGTAGATGCGCGAAGCAGCAGAATCATGCCCACTTTACACCTTATTTCATCGTATGGGCAATGGACAGTTTGCTTTCAGATATTGTGCTATGACTAAGATTCCATTTTTATACAAACTTTTTAGTCTAATGAAACATACGGTTTCGTGAAGCATCTGAATATTTCGTGTGCTCACTCCTTTAACTTCATTTGCCTCTCTTTCTGGAAACAACTGTTGGCTGGGAAAACAGCAGAAATTTAACATACCGCATGACTGTGAAATCAGCAGAAATTTTACGTGCTGTTGAATCAATTGCATTGCTGGTGTGAGAAAACATGTTATCTTCAACAACATCTACTGCTACTCAGGTATATGTCATTAAATTGTTAACGCCTACATTACGTAGCTTAAATTGGAAGTTTTGAGGGGTCATGTCAAAAATATTTATGTAACCTATGTGACTAATTTGTCAGCAGTTTAGCAGCCTAGTCGCAAGACTGACAGAAGTAATTGTCATTTCCAACTAAGCATTAGTCAAAGTTGTGGCGCTTACATGGCAGATATGACACTCCAGTTCATTTCGTGTAAACAATAAAATCGATTAAATTTATTTATCCAATAAGTGCCTTGAAGGAAAGCGCTATGTACTTACGCCTTCTAATTCCTTCACCATAGAAAATAGTACTTCTTAAATATATCTGCTAACTACTAATGCCTAAAAGTATTAGGTAGACTGAAAACAGCTAAACAAATAGCACTAAGCGAAAAACTGACTGAACAAAATTGTATTTCCACATACATCTTATATGACTAAGAAAGGAACATAATAGAATTAACTCTGTAGTACACACATTCTAAATTAGGTAGCTTGAGTTAAAAAATTAAACTGAAATCAACAATGGGTAGCCACCAGTCTATTTCCCTATGTACTTTCTCTCTCTGATTGTTGCTATTTTCTGTTCCTTTCTAGCTACGCCTTATACAAGAAAATTTACGAATCACAGAGGTATTATGTCTTAGACATGATTAATACTCTTGATTCAGAACCACACCAATGTGTACCAAAGAAATTACGTTTGTGCATAGGTCTGTGGGACCAGCGACCTCTACTGAATCCTGGGATACTGTCTGGTGGCCGTGCAGTTCGTCGTAGAGCTGCGTCTATCCGCGGCAAGGCAAATCCCTAGGATTTATGTGACAGCTTCTCTCGGATGTAATATTGATTGCCGGCTGGATGGGCGCAAGGATTACCCACAGGGATATAGTAATATCTACATTGATCAGTCACAACATTATGACCACATACACAATAGACGGTCTGCCCACCTTTGTCGTGGTTAAAAGCGGCGACCCAACGTAGCTTGGAAGCGATGAGGCCTTGACAGGTTGCTGGAGGGAGCTGACACCATATCTGCACATACATGCCACCTAATTCCCGTAAATTTCGGGGAGGGCTGATGAGGTCTGATGACATTCATCCCAGATGTGTTCCATCGGGATCAGATCCGGCGAGTTTGGGGGGCCAGCACATTTATTGGATCTCGCCACTGTGATCTTCGAACCACTCCATCACCCTCCTAGCCTTGTGAGACTGGAGCACTAGTTGAAAAATGCTACTGACATCGTGAAACACGTTTGTCATGAGGGGTTGTGCACGGTCTGCAACCAGTGCAGGATATTCCTTGAACGTCATGATGTCTTGCACGAGCTCCACTGGACCCATGGATGCCCACGTGAACGTTCCCCAAAGCATGATGAAACCACCGCCAGTTTGTCTTCATCCCGCAGTATAGGCGTCAAGGAGCTGTTCCCCTCGAAGACGACTGATTGGTGCCCTCCCCCCACTCCCACCCATCAGCAACATTAAGATAGAATTTGGATACATCAGACCAGGAAATGCTCTGCCACATCGCCAATGTCCAAAGCCTGTTGTAACGCGTCCATTTCAGTAGTAGTTGCCGATTTAACGGTGCTGCTGTGCTGGGCTAGTATTAGTCCTAGTCGTAGGAAAGGGGTATTTTGATAGAAATTCAGTAAAGGCTCGGTTGGGCGATGAAGCCTACATCTAAACCTACATCTACATTTATACTCCGCAAGCCACCCAACGGTGTGTCGTGGAGAGAACTTTACGTGCTGCTGTCTTTATCTCCCTTTCCTGTTCCAGTCGCGTATGGTTCGCGGGAAAAACGACTGCCCGAAAGCCTCTGAGCTCGCTCGAATCTCCCTAATTTTACATTCGTGATCTCCTCTGGAGGTATAAGTAGGGGGAAGCAACATATTCGATACCTCATCCAGAAACGCAGCATCTCGAAACATGGACAGCAAGCCACACCGCGATGCGGAACGCCTCTCTTGCAGAGTCTGCCACTTGAGTTTGCTAAACATCTCCGTAACCCTCTCACGTTTACCAAATAAACCTGTGATGAAACGAGCCGCTCTTCTTTGGATCTTCTCTACCTCCTCTGTCAACCCGATCTGGTACGGATCCCACACTGATGAGCAATACTCAAGTACAGGTAAAACTTGTGTTTTGTAAGTCACCTCCTTTGTTGATGGACTGCATTTTCTAAGGACTCTCCCAATGAATCTCAACCAGGCACCCGCCTTACCAACAATTAATTTTATATGATCGTTCCACTTCAAGTCGTTCCATACGCATACTCCCAGATATTTTACAGAAGTAATTGCTACCAGTGTTTGTTCCGCTATCATATCCACAAAAGGATCCTTCTTTCTATGTATTCGCAATAGATTACATTTGTCTATGTTATGAGTCAGTTGCCATTCCCTGCAACAAGTGCCTATCCGCTGCAGATCTACCTGCATTTCACTGCAATTTTCTAATGCTGCAACTTCTCTGTATACCACAGCATCATCCACGAAAAGCCGCATGGAACTTCTGACACTATTTACTAGGTCAGTCTATGGCCATTTGCAGGGTGTGGTAGCAGTCAGCAGCCAGTAGGCCAGGCAGCGAAAACATGCCGTGGAGCTGCAGCAGCGTATTGCATGTAAGATTTGTTTGGAGTGGAGCAACAGCCTGGCAGGGAACTGCAGCGTTGCTTTAAGTTATTTGGATGTATGAGGCGAAGCAGTAGGCCAGAGCCGAGAGTGTCGATGTGTAAGGGGCTGACGCAGGGGAATTTACCCCTGTCATAGTTTCTGTCCCTCTCTGACATTACACCAGAAGCGAGGGGGAAAAGCAGTACAAATAGTCAGGCACCTTTAGCTTTAGGGGTGTGCCAGATCGGTCGAGAGTTGGGTTTGATCTGTGCTTGTCTACACTTATAGGGTTCAAAATGGTTCAAATGCCTCTGAGCACTATGCGACTTAACTTTTGAGGGACCACCACATCTGAAAGTCTCGCTGTACGGTGGTACAACTTGCAATGTGTAGTTTTCATGAGCAATAAAAAGGGCGAAAATGAAGTTTATGTTGATCTCTATTGCAATTTTCTGTACAGGTTCCGGAACTCTCGGAATTGAAGTGATGCAAAACTTTTTTTGATGTGTTTATTTTCTGTATGCGTCAAGTCTAGATGGCGGTTACATTGTTATATTCTGATATGACGGTATCCGTTAAAGGCTGAAGAATGATAGATATTTTCACAGATATGTGTTGCGCTGTATCGTTTGTAGAATATTCAAGTGGATGTCTCACTTGATGACGAAGCCATTTGACTGTATCTACTGTACTACGTGGCTCTCGGAGTGTTATGCCAGATACCAGTGCGAAGCAGGGTGATGGCATTCTTTTGTACGCGAGCCAATAACCCTTCCGGTGTGAGCCAGGCGCCATGTTTTGCCTGGCATATCCTCTCGCCGCTCCCCCCACACTTCTAACTGCTCACCAAGGCGCTCGCTTCGCTGAGCCATCCAATTACGGCCAGATTAAATACTCAGCGCGCCTGCACCTGTCTAATTGCACGCGGCAATCCGTTTCCTTGCAAGATTAAATACAAATGTTGCGGAACGTTAATTTATGGGACTCGCGGGAGTGGAACTGCACCCTTGAATAATTTGCGGCTGGGCTTCTGCTACGAAAGCAGTCGATGCTTACAATTCCAACAGCCACGAAATATTTCGAATCTGCTCTTTGTGTTGCTGCCGTTTTAGACTCTCACTACGCATTCAGATTTTGCCATGGAACAGTATACCTAATATTCACTCCATTATGTACACAATTACTTCACAATATTTTATCCATTTTCAGAAAAGCAACAGATGAGGCCTTTCACTGCCGTATAAGAGTTCCAGAAAGTATCTTTAGTTTCATTCACGCTACTGACTCACAACAACTCCACAACACCTTTCCGGAGATGAATTAAAATGGGCCTATCTATACTCGTCATTGAGCTGCTAATACTCGTCTGGTAGACGCTTCGTAGATGAAACGAAACGAGTAATGGTTCAATGACATTAAAGTACTGATCACCAGACTTATTTCCGATGTCTTATTATTAAATTCAAGACCTTCTAGCCGAGTATCACGGAGTGATGGAGTATGATACTGTGAATTAGCATATCTGTCCGCCGCTAAGCTGTGTTGTCCCGCGTGGTGCTATTCGAGAGGAGTCGATTTTTTATTAGGCTATCTTCATCATAACTATACCAATAACAACATTAATACGAGACGACACTTCACACGCACTGCCCAGACAAACCTATATTATACAATACTTCACTATATTATACATTACATCATACGGTATCATACGTTTTTCTAAACACAACGGTAACGGTAACCAAAAGATACTTATGAAGGCCGCACGTTTCAGCACCCTTTCAGATAAGTATCGACTATTGTACTTTATTTACTGTGTAAACAGCCGAGCAGCTTAGCTTTCCGCTATTTTTTATTGTATTTCTATTCTGTGCTGCGGAGAGAATTCGTAAGAAAAAATTAAATTTGTTTGTGTCTTGCCTCAGCAACCTCTTTCCTTTTGTAAATTCACATCGGGAATAATCTCTGTAGTTTGCGGATCTCCATAATGCTAAAGGAAGGTGGCTGGAATTCTGGTGTAAGCTGCATTAAGAAGCGTTGTTTCAGATGTTGTGCCCATTCTCAAACTTACGAAGACGAATGGTTTGAGAATGGATACCATGTCGGAATCTCAGCAGTATCAATAAATAATGGATGCTTCTTGATGTAACTTATGTTGCGATTCTAACAATTTATTTCGATCCCATAATTGTCACATGTATCGGTAGAAAACAGAGTAGTTATTTTCATCCCTATACAAAGTCTTGCAAATTTTCCTTCTGTCCTGTTCAAACATGTTCTGTAAGGTTGAGTGGTGTAGAGCCACAGACCTCCCTCCGTTTTTAGCATTTTCGATTGGTCCATCAGTCCAACACCCAGTAAAATAAGCTGACCTCTTCGCTAAGAGCGGCGGTTAGAAAGTTTCCTCGTCGTTCTTCTCGGGTGCATCATCATGAGTATTTATGCTTCTCGGAGGACACTTTACCGTAAGTTTCAGGTTGCTCGGAATTAGTCAAATGTTCGTTTGAAATGTAACTAGTGTGATTTACTCAAATTAATAATCAAAAGTTTTCTTGTAAAAAGACCACATTCTTACTCTAAGAGTTTGTCACTATGTATAACTGGACTTCGGCATTAGTGCTTTATTTTGGCTTTGATGGTGAATAAGCGTCTTCAGCATTTTTATTAAATAATGTCAGAATTTAATTATGTGTTTATTAATGGTTTTATGCGTAGTTGTGTTATGCAGAATGAGTAATGGGTTAGATTTTCCTTGTTTCCATGAACCTTGAATGTGGTCTTGGTGCTGGGTTATTATTGTATGTAGTTCTCAGATCCGTCAGCTTACTGATGATGAATATTCAGGTTGAACTTGAATTTCTGTGTTGTAAGAAGAACCATGTGATTTTAAGTAGAGCATTCCCACCAGGAGACTCAGTATAAAGAATCGATCAAAAACCCTTATACATATTGAAATTTGTGGGTGTAGGACTTTACCGAGTTTCTCTGCATGTTTCGGCTTAGACATAATCTATTGGCCGGCCGCAGTGGTCTAGCGGTTCTGGCGCTGCAATCCGGAACCGCGGGACTGCTACGGTCGCAGGTTCGAATCCTGCCTCGGGCATGGGTGTGTGTGATGTCCTTAGGTTAGTTAGGTTTAAGTAGTTCTAAGTTCTAGGGGACTTATGACCTAAGATGTTGAGTCCCATAGTGCTCAGAGCCATTTGAACCATAATCTATTGTCCACCCGCAGGAGATCCCCCAATCTCCATAACGGTCGACTACCGGAGCAGAACGACTATGTATATGGCTTTGATTGATAGACTATGAGGATGCATGTCAAATTTCATTTAAATACACGCCGTAACACCTTTTTGACTGAACTTGTTGAGTTTATGTTACTCGAAAATGGATTTAAGGCGACAAAGACTGTATTGCCAACACCCCAATGTGTTCTAAAGAGTGGCTGAGTGGTTCTAGGCGCTTCAGTCTGGAACCGCGCGACCGCTACGGCCGCAGGTTCGAATCCTACCTCGGGCATGGATGTGTGTGATGTCCTTAGCTTAGTTAGGTTTAAGTAGTTCTAAGTTCTAGGGGACTGATGACCTCATTTGTTATGCCCCATAGTGCTCAGAGCCACTTGAACCATTTTTGGTTCCAAAGACCTCATGTTACAGGACTATGACAAGCTCGATGTTTCTTCTGTGATACTGCAGAAAGACTTAGTAGGAATGCAGCCACTGTAGATGATTCCTAGCAGTTCCCGCCACTAGGATGTATAGTCGCAAGAAGACCAGATTCCGGACGGCCACGTGGCACTGCCGAGAAGAAAGACCATAGTGTTCGGCAGCGTGTGGCTCTTGCTCAACGTAACTACACTCCTGGAAATGGAAAAAAGAACACATTGACACCGGTGTGTCAGACCCACCATACTTGCTCCGGACACTGCGAGAGGGCTGTACAAGCAATGATCACACGCACGGCACAGCGGACACACCAGGAACCGCGGTGTTGGCCGTCGAATGGCGCTAGCTGCGCAGCATTTGTGCACCGCCGCCGTCAGTGTCAGCCAGTTTGCCGTGGCATACGGAGCTCCATCGCAGTCTTTAACACTGGTAGCATGCCGCGACAGCGTGGACGTGAACCGTATGTGCAGTTGACGGACTTTGAGCGAGGGCGTATAGTGGGCATGCGGGAGGCCAGGTGGACGTACCGCCGAATTGCTCAACACGTGGGGCGTGAAGTCTCCACAGTACATCGATGTTGTCGCCAGTGGTCGGCGGAAGTTGCATGTGCCCGTCGACCTGGGACCGGACCGCAGCGACGCACGGATGCACGCCAAGACCGTAGGACCCTACGCAGTGCCGTAAGGGACCGCACCGCCACTTCCCAGCAAATTAGGGACACTGTTGCTCCTGGGGTATCTGCGAGGACCATTCGCAACCGTCTCCATGAAGCTGGGCTACGGTCCCGCACACCGTTAGGCCGTCTTCCGCTCACGCCCCAACATCGTGCAGCCCGCCTCCAGTGGTGTCGCGACAGGCGTGAATGGACGGACGAATGGAGACGTGTCGTCTTCAGCGATGAGAGTCGCTTCTGCCTTGGTGCCAATGATGGTCGTATGCGTGTTTGGCGCCGTGCAGTGAGCGCCACAATCAGGACTGCATACGACCGAGGCACACAGGGCCAACACCCGGCATCATGGTGTGGGGAGCGATCTCCTACACTGGCCGTACACCACTGGTGATCGTCGAGGGGACACTGAATAGTGCACGGTACATCCAAACCGTCATCGAACCCATCGTTCTACCATTCCTAGACCGGCGAGGGAACTTGATGTTCCAACAGGACAATGCACGTCCGCATGTATCCCGTGCCACCCAACGTGCTCTAGAACGTGTAAGTCAACTACCGTGGCCAGCAAGATCTCCGGATCTGTCCCCCATTGAGCATGTTTGGGACTGGATGAAGCGTCGTCTCACGCGGTCTGCACGTCCAGCACGAACGCTGGTCCAACTGAGGCGCCAGGTGGAAATGGCATGGCAAGCCGTTCCACAGGACTACATCCAGCATCTCTACGATCGTCTCCATGGGAGAATAGCAGCCTGCATTGCTGCGAAAGGTGGATATACACTGTACTAGTGCCGACATTGTGCATGCTCTGTTGCCTGTGTCTATATGCCTGTGGTTCTGTCAGTGTGATCATGTGATGTATCTGACCCCAGGAATGTGTCAATAAAGTTTCCCCTTCCTAGGACAATGAATTCACGGTGTTCTTATTTCAATTTCCAGGAGTGTTCATGTGAAGAACTGGCTCCACAGTGAAGCAAGAAACCGTCACAAATAGGTTACTTCAAGGACAGCTCTGAGCAACAGGCCCTGTAGCTTGGATTCGTGTGACCCCACCGTTTGCGACTTCAGTGGTGTCAAGAGAGAGCTTGTTGGAGGGCACGGTGGAGGCATATTGTGTTTCCGGGTGACAGCTGGTTCTGCCTCAGTGCCACTGACGGCCGTGTGTTGCAAACAAGGGAACCAGGTGAGGGCCTACAACCAACCTGTTTGGATGCTGGACACACTGGACCTACACCTGGAGTTATAGTCTGGAATGCTATTTTGTATGACAGAAGGAACAGTCTCATGAATAGCCCACGTAACCTGACTACAAATTTGTACCTCCATCAGTTGATTAGACCTGTTGTGCTGCCATTCATAAACAGAACTGAAGGCGGTTTTTTTCCAACAGGATAGCGCTATATACATACTGCTATTAACCCAACTTGCTGTAGAGAGTGTTGAGAAGTTGCCTTGTCCTGCTCGATTGCCACATCTGTCTCCAGTGTAAAGCACATGTGGTACACCATCGGGCGACAATTCCAGCGTCATCCACAACCAGCATTAATCGTCCCTGTATTGACCGACAAAGACCAAAAGACATAGAACTCCATCCCACAAACAGACGTACCACACCTGTAGAAAACAATGCAAGCACGTTTAAATAATCGCATTCAACCTTTTGGTCGTTACGCTGGTTATTAATGTACTGGCATTTCACACTTGTAACGGCTTATCTGGTGCTTGCATGAACCTGTGATCTTGCAGTGTTAATCGCTTAAATATCGTACCTAGATAATTTATTCTCGAAATTTAATTACTCTGAATTAATTATATTATGGTGTTGACATTTTTTCCGTCAGCGTTGATGCTGTCTCAATTGAATGTTAGGAGACCTCTTTTACTGAAATTTACATTAGCTTACAGATGAATTTATGGAAGATTTCTGATATGCAGGAGGACAAGACGCGCACGCTAAACAACCACCTCCCCCACACAATCAGGATGACCAATGTCATAGATAATCGATAGTGAATATTATTTACCAGTGGATGACAAAGTAGAATTACCTCTGGATGTCTTTTTTTTCTTCACAAGGTACTTGGTCATTCATTGGTACTTTATATTCACTATCGATAACTTATGACGCTAGTGTGGTGGCAAAGTTGTTCTCAGTGTGTATGTGTGCCTTTTTGGTTGTGTTCCTCATAATGACGTTTTAAGTTTCCTAGCATGGCGCTCGGACGTGGCATTTGTAGAGCGAAAAGATTGGGGCGTTGGGGTTTTTACAAGTCTAAATATCGGCTGTTATCGAAGGTTTCACCCACACGCATTCCTGTAAGTTCTGTGAACATTCTATACGCAGGGTGATACAAAAGTTTCACATGTATGAAAGTATTTATCCTGTTTAAGGAATGTTTCGTCGCTAATTGATATGTGTCGTAGCAGATACAGCCTATGTTGAATTCAAAAAGAAAATGAGTTAATTTTATCAAAATAAGACGCAATGTTACTCTATAGTAGAACTTGGGAATCCGTTTGATTTGGGTTATGTTTTGTTCATGACTGCCTATTTGAAGAGCACAAAACATATCCCTTAATGTCTGAAAATGTCGTAATTTCACAGGACAAAATATTACTTACCGACTTTCGAGCACCTTCCAGGTTTAAAGCGCGTAAGTGGTAAGTGTTACAGACTTGGTGCCAGGCCATCATGTAATTCTTCACGACTGTTGTCATAGCAATGAAGTGGTGTCAGTGTCATAACAGATGGCCGAGATGACAGCTGTTAATTAAGTGCAGGGGAAACACCATCGTGATCATTACTCCTTGCATTACTGGCACATATGATCTAACGTAGATCAGATGGGTTCTGTACAGCGCAGTTCGAGTCTAACGGTTATATGGAATAAGCATACGAGCCAAAAAATCCGTGAAATTTGACAATAGCTGACTCGAAAGTGGTTCGACAATTCATGATTGTATCTGTTTTAATGTAATGCAACGCTTCAAGTCAAATGAATGCCCAATGAGGCGTTTGAACCCTAGTAAAGCTGGAAGTGGTTGTGTGACGATTGGGGGTTGTTTCGCATAAGAGGACTTCGGTTCACTCGTTCAGCAGCTTCCTTGCTTCATCCTCCCTTTCTAGTACGTCTTCATTATGAATATCCTTCAGAGACGACAACCATTATCACAGAATTATAAGGGGCGTTCAAATGAAACCCGGTTACTAGTGTAAAATAACAGTAATGTTTTATTAAGTCAAAAATGTAGTTATGCACAGTTTGCATACTCAAAAATAGTCGCCAAAACTCTTGGCACATTTATCCCATTCCGACACTAGCCGGTCGATTCCATCCTAGAAGAAGCTTGTAGGCTCTCGGATGAAGGCATTATGATGTGGGCGGTGCCCACACTAGTACCCAGTAACCGATGGGCCTCTTGTGGCCTGAAGACGGATTGCTTTTAGCTGTGGGACAACTCTGAGTGAATTTCAATGTTGCTTAAGAACAACAGTCAGTGTTGCATTTCCAGTCAAACTAGATAAGGTCTGCGACAAATTTTACTATTGTCTGTATGTTTGTCATGTGTCTGCTGGAAGGCTCACTAAAATTTTTCCTTAACGAAGCTGTAAAACGTACGCCAAGTCGTGTATGAATACACGTTAAGACTATGTTCTTTGGTTATAGCACGACTGTAGAGTCCTATATATAAGTTAAAATTCACCCCAACTGTTTGTATTCGAACATTTAGATGATACAGTCGTGTCAAATGGGCGATTCTTTTTGAAACACCCGGTAATGAACTGCAAGGACTCGTTGAAGGGTAATTTCCCCAAATTTTTAATTTTTTTCTCAATATCGGTTGAGGTATTAGAGGTTATTTATACTACTCGGTCGGCTTTCCACCTTCGCTGTCGTACGTTGCGACCCTTTTCCGCTAGAGGGCTCGGAATTGTCTCTTTTAAAACGGCAGTGTGTAATATAACGATGTTAGTGCGTGAGAGACAGCATGCTGTAATCGAATCTCTATTCGCAGAATACGTGCTTCCAATTGAAATCGACAGGTGAATGAAACCTGTGGTGATGACATTGCGAGGCTACATACGACCGCGGCGACATCTGAATCAGTCCGGCGCCTTGAGTTCACTCTCATCGGTAATTCTCTATACAGTCCTGACCTGGGCCCATCCGATTTTCGTCTGTTTCTAAAACTTAATGAACACATTCGAGAACTTCACTTTGATAAAGACGAAACAGTGCAAGCAGATGTGAGGTCGATGTCTCTATCAACAGTGTCAAACATTCTGCAGTGACGGTATCAACAAACTGGTCTCTAGTTGGGAGAAATGTGTCCGCCACTATGGTGAGTACGTTGAGAAATAAATACGTAGACATCGCGGTACCGGTCACCATCCAGTAAGGCGCACTTTCAAATACGCGTGCCCGTCAGTTACGCCGCCATGTTTCCTACAGCCACCACCGCGACACGGGGGCGCTACCACGAACGATTGCGTCACTGACAATGAGATGCAAGCATCTCCTCTCCGGAGCTCCAGTGACAGATGTACTTAAGTTCGGACATTCACTGTATATTTGCCAGTTGAATAACTTTTTCAGATTTTCATAGTGTCCAGGAATCGAAGTTTTGTGAATAGACATTGTGCTGAAGAGCGAATGATTCATAGATAGTTTGTAACTATATATCCCAATTATATGTTCACGAACAGCATCAGTTCTTCTCTCCTTTATCCACTAAAGAACCACACAGCATGCAAAGAAAGACATGAAGACATGAAGGACAAAGGTGTGTAAAGTTAGTAAAGTTTGTTTCATTTAAAAAGTTTTAAGGCTTTTCCCACAAATAATTACAATTATTTTTCAGCAAGCCGTGATACATCCCACACTTTTTCTTCGGTGGGTCCCAGAAAGACTAAATACCCTAATTGCAGGGTAAACAGAAGCATTTTTACAGATGCATTTTTACTATCAGTTTTGAGTCTATTCGTGAATGGAACGAGAAGAAATCCTGATGTGTGGTACGGTGGGAAGTACTATGTACCACGGGCATGTAATAGTAGATCCTACTGTTGGCATCTTCCACGAAATCACGTACAGAACAGCCGTTACAGTAATGGTACAGTACAGCAATCACTTCAGCTACCTGGAAAAACACTCTATTGCGTTTGAAAACCAGCGTTTATCTGCACAACAGAGCTGCGAACATTCGGTTGCTCAGTTTTTCGGATGTCCACACTCCACACCTGACAGGAGACACAAAGCAGTGAATGCAACACACTTATGTTGTTGTAATAGCTGGCACATCGGAATTGAAGCAGAGAAATAAATCTGTCTACAGATGCACGCTGCAAACAGACGAAAAATTAAGCAGATATGGATAATATTCCCAATCATAAATGTAAACATTTTCTGTAGACCAACGGGATCTGCGATGATAACTGATTACGAAACGCTATACAGGGTGAGTCACCTAACATTACCGCTGGATATATTTCGTAAACCACATCAAATACTGACGAATCGATTCCACAGACCGAACGTGAGGAGAGGGGCTAGTGTGATTGGTTAATACAAACCATACAAAAATGTACGGAAGTATGTTTTTTGACACAAACCTACGTTTCTTTTAAATGGAACCCTGTTAGTTTTGTTAGCACATCTGCACATATAAACAAATACGTTATCAGTGCCGTTTGTTGCATTGTAAAACGTTAATTACATCCGGAGATATTGTAACCTAAAGTTGACGCTTGGGTACCACACCTCCGCTGTTCCATCGTGTGTATCCGAGAGCACCGAATTACGTAGGGATCCAAAGGGAACGGTGATGGACCTTAGGTACAGAAGAGACTGGAACAGCACATTACGTCCTCATGCTAACACCTTTTTATTGGTCTTTTTCACTGACGCACGTGTACATTACCATGAGGGGTGAGGTACACGTACACACGTGGTTTCCGTTTTCAATTACGGAGTGGAATAGAGTGTGTCCCGACATGTCAGGCCAATAGATGTTCAATGTGGTGGCTATCATCTGCTGCACACAATTGCAATCTCTGGCGTAAAGAATGTCGTACACGCCGCAGTACATCTGGTGTAATGTCGCCGCAGGCTGCCACAATACGTTGTTTCATATCCTCTGGGATTGTAGGCACATCACGGTACACATTCTCCTTTAACGTACCCCACAGAAAGAAGTCCAGAGGTGTAACGTCAGGAGAACGGGCTGGTCAATTTATGCGTCCTCCACGCCCTATGAAACGCCCGTCGAACATCCCGTCAAGGGTCAGCCTAGTGTTAATTGCGGAATGTGCAGGTGCACCATCATGCTGATACCACATACTTCTGTACCTAAGGTCCATCATCGTTCGCTTTGTATCCCTACGTAATTCGGTGCTCTCCGATACACACGATCGAACAGCGGAGGAGTGGTACTCAAGCGTCAACTTTAGGTTACAATATCTCCCGATGTAATTAACGTTTTACAATGCAACAAACGGCACTGATTACGTATTTGTTTATATGTTCAGATGTGCTAACAAAACTAACGTGGTTCCATTTAAAAAAACACGTAGGTTTGTGTTAAAAAACATACTTCCGTGCATTTTTGTGTGGTTTGTATTAACCAATTACACTAGCCCCTCTTCTCACGTTCGGTCTGTGGAATCGGTTCGTCAGTATTTGATGTGGTTTACGAAATATATCCAGCGGCAACGTTAGGTGACTCACCCTGTATATTTTAAGTATCTCTTTAGACAACGAGATCTGGTAATAGTAGCTTACCACATGAAACTCTTACTGTATGATTTTAATTTAACTGAAAGGAGCAAATTGTATTGTGTCAGTACTACAGTTCAGTGGCAGGATTTATTTCTGTAAAATGAATAAAATAAACTGCAGTGGCTGTGGAAACTGGTTATGAAATACAGACTGATGTTAAATTCTAAAAATAACGAAAACATATGTAACGCGTCATGTCAGCGCAGCAAAACAACCCCCGAGAGTAAGAGACAATTTCATATCAGTAATTATGGGAGAGTGAGGCTTCCAGCATTATAGTTTCTCAGAAAACTATGTTTAACTAGAACAATGTGAGTTTGGAAGTATTCTGCTATTTATATGACGCGGTCGGATACAATCGAATACCGACGTAAATCTGCGGTTTCTGATATTTTAGTCCACGAAATGCAGACATTCACATGGTAAGTAGGTAGCTACAGTCAGGTTACCTCGAGAGATATAACAATTTCCTGTGGCTCAACGGTTAGGCGTAAGTCTTTCACTTGGTCGCCATTTTGGCGGTTTGAGTAGTAACTGGCACTCTGCGGGGCAGAGGGTGATGTGTTAGATCCTTCAGTCGGACAAGTGGATTATAAAATTTAAAAAGAGAACTTAATAGTAAGATGTTGTTGGGATTAGTGCCGTTCAGCGGCAAGAGGCACACGATGTCTGGTCAGGTGAGCACTGGGTTATAAATTCTAAATCAGCATTAATGTAGGGGTAGGTCTGACAATGAATAGGAATCAGCGTAAGCTGCTATGGACAGTATAGTATACGCATTATCACAGCCAAGATAGACACAAAGCTAAAATCCATAACAGTAGTGTAAGTTTATCCGCTAACTACCTCTGCAGATTACGAAGAAATCGAAAATAGTCATGAGAAAATAAAAATTATTCACATAGTTAAGGGAGAGGAAAATTTAATTGTGATGGGGCACTTGAATTCGATAGTAGCGAAAGGAATAGACAAAAATATATTTGGTAAACATTGACTGATGGAGAGGTATAAGAGAGGATACCTGGTAAAATTTTGCACAGAGCATAATCTAATCATCACTAAACGTTTAGGAATAATGAAAGAAGGTTGTATAGGTGGTGGAGCCCTAGTGACCCTGGAAGGTTTCACACTGATTGTAAGATGGAAATATCAGAAACAGATTGTAAAGTCTAAAATATTTCCAGGGGCAGATGTGGACTCTGGTCGCAATTTATTGGTCATGAACTATAGATAAAGACTAAAGAAATTGCAATAAGGTAGGAAATTAGGCTACGAGTTCTAGGTTTATCGGATGACCCCAATGTTGTTGAGAGCTATGAAGAGAGCTTAAGCAATTATTGACTACAACAAGGGAAGGTAATATGTAGAAATAGGTAGCTTTGAGAGATGAAATAGTGAAGGGAGAAGAACAAATTGGTAACAAGAGAAAGCGTAACTGAAATCCTTGATTATCACTGGAGATACTGAATTTAATTGATGGAAGGAGAAAATATAAAAAATGAAGCAAATGAAGCAGGTACAGGGAATATAAGGATCTATAAAAAATGAGACTGACAGTAAGTGGCAAAATGGCTAAGCAGCTGCATATTATCAACAGCTCAGATGGGAAACCACAACTAAGCAAAGAAGCTGACAGGTAGCAGTTGTATTTACAGGGGCTATACAAAAAAAAAACGAAGACTATATTATATAAATAGAAGAGGAAGGAGATGAAGATGAGATGAGAAATAAGATAGAGGGAGAAGAATTTGAAAGAGCGTTGAAAGTCGAAGTAACGAAGGCTAGCCTATGAGAGATTCTTTTGTACTTTTCAATTTTCTTTATTATGGCTGTCTGATGTGATTCATTAATAGCAGCAGTGTGATTGAGGCAACCGTTGGCTTCCTGTGTGTTGTGTGCTGCGTGTATGTGAATCCAGCAATTCTGACACAGGGCAATTGGACGAGCGATGGCGTAACGCCACTGCTTCTGTCAGCGGCGTTTCTGGCCTCAGCATCTAAAGCAGTGGCAGCCGAGATGCGGCTGATGACTCCAGCGCTGCCCGACCATTGGCAGAGGGTGACGCAGCAATCGTGACCCACTGCAGAAGCAGCGTGGCCGGTGTGCTACGTCTCTGGCTCGAGTGCTTCCGGTGCGGCGGCAGATCAGCCTCTCACGAATTAGGACAGACTGCTCTGACACGGGGTCGAAATGCGAACCTCAAGCCGTATTTTGCACTGCAACCCAAGTGTTACAGCAGGGTGGTGGTAGCGTTGCAATACTAAGGCAAGATGATTTCAATACAAAAGTGTCTAGGTATTTATAATCTCATGGGCTGCACTTGCTTGGGCATTTACTATGCCTTGCAGCATGTATACCACACGCTACCAGGGTTCTTGGTGTGGAGAGGCTTCTGACTTTCACCGCTTAACTGGCGCTGTTCTGCACCACACCTGGCCGGCTCGCCTGGCAGTCTGAGACGTCTGCACTGCGGTTTATAGGGCATGACATCCACTCTTGCCTGCAGGTAGCTCTGGTATAATCTCCTTCCTACGTATGTGGTTGGTGGTTGGTGCGCTACGGAAACAAGGCCCCTGGAGTAGACAACATTCTGCCAGAAGTACTGATTTCCTTGGTCGTGACAGCGACAACAAAAAAGCTATTCTACCTTGTGTGCAAGACGTATGAGACAGGCAAAATACTATCAATTTTTGATGAGACTGTGATAACTCAGTTCCAAAGAAAGCAAGTGCTCACAGTTACGGATATTACCGAACTGTTCCTTAAATAAGTTACATTGTAAGATGGCAAGAACTATCCCCTTTACATGAAGTCATTAAAGATCACTGAACTCACGCTGAGGGCTGAACAAAAATGACTGACAAGGCACAATGCATCTTGTAGAGGGTATAGTATTGACGTATAGGAATAGATAATGTTGGGTGATAGTTTTAAAGTAATTCACGCGCCATGGAAACATTGTGGAAACGCATCGATTTACTGGAGGCTATTTTATCCCAGGGAAGTATTCAGAGTTGACTGCGGCCGGGTGGCGGTGCGCGGCTGGGTAGCGACAATATATTAAAAAACTAAAAACCCGCCTCGATTGCGAAAAAAGCACCTAGTGTTAACCCAGGAAAACACAAACAGTACATATGACCAAAATCAAAACCAGTTTGTACATATGTACTGTTCGTGTTTTCCTTTTCTTTTTCGTTTGTATATGTATAGCTATGGTGTTCTTTTAATCGTTGACAAAGGTCTTCTTAGGCACTTGTGGGTTTTATTGTTCTGAAGAAACCTGGGCTAACACTAGGTGCATTTTTCGCAATCGAGGCGGGTTTTTAGTATTTTAATATATTAACCAATGATTGCTGACGCGCTGCGATGTTGAAGGTTCTTAGAAGCGACAATAGGCAGCTTAGGGCGGCTCAAACTCTGAGAAAGCGGTAACGGGGCGCGGCCTCCAGCTGCCTTTAGATGAGTGATAGTGAGGGGTGGTTGACCCCATCCTGGTGTAACGGGAAGCAGACGGAGAACTTGTATGCCTATTGATAAATGTCCATCATCCTGTTTTCAGTGAAACATGCGAGAAACCCACCAAAGCTACGGTGGAGCGGTCAACAGAGGCTGAAATACACGTGTTCGTGACTATGGCAACTTCACGCTGAATTCACGGTCCGCAGTGTCTGAAGTAAATCAGGTGAAGAGCGACAGAATGAAATACGCCGGCCTCTGATGGGAATGTAGGACCAAGGAATTTGTAGTGCCCTCCTGGGAGTAAGAATTTCGGAAAAATTGGTGTTTTATGCAGATGCTAACCTTGACGGGTGGCCTGGGAAGAGCTAAATAGCAGAAGTTGAGAGGAAAGGAAATTTTGTGGGAATTTGTTCACTTCCCAGAGCAGGCATTGGTCGGCGCTGCGAAGTGACACATAATTAACGCGACTTGCGCTGCAATTGGCTTAAGTGATTTTGCTGGAGGGGAAACCGAGGCGAAGAGCGGACAGACAGAAATCTCTGTAGAGGTCTTCCATTACCAGTTTGCGTAGAGTGTGGAGGTGGCGTTCTTTACTCAGCTTGCCTGAGACAAAAAATGGTTCAAATGGCTCTGAGCACTATGGGACTTAACTACTGTGGTCATCAGTCCCCTAGAACTTAGAACTACTTAAACCTAACTAACCTAAGGACATCACACACATCCATGCCCGAGGCAGGATTCGAACCTGCGACCGTAGCATGCCTGAGACAATCTCTGCAGTTTAGTACTTAGCAAACAGAACGATTGAGCTTGGAGATAGAAAGTTTTCGTTCACCTATGTACTGAACAAGATAGCTAGGAGTGAATAGACGAGTGCAGCCTTGCAGCACCACGAGGCTGGCCGACGTCCGCACAACGACGCCGCCCTGCCACGCTGAATTCGGTGATATTGCGCCCGCTCCGGCTTGAGTTAGGCCACTGATTAATTTGTTGGATCACGTTGGCAAAGTTTCCACGAGGATTTCATGGGCCGTGCATTGTAGAATTCTTCTCGCACTTCGCATTACGCCTGTGTCAGTCGACTGGAATTAATTTTGATTTATCGCGCTTTACTCCACGTAAACGCAATTTATTACCACTGCCTATTAGGAGAGTCTTGTAATGTGATGATTGAAGGTCATGAGTTAAAATAAATTTGTGCTAATCGACTGCATCTGTTTTCAATCAAGTAGTTGAAATCCCAAGTCACTTTCTTAATTAATGTTATGTTCAACATTTGCATATGGTGTTCAATAGCTGAATATAACATCAATGTTCACCCCTTTTTAATTAAAAGGGATCAATTCTGAATCAATTAATGTCAACACTGCCACCGCCGTTCAATCATGAATCATAGGGCCTTATTACTTTCTTTGCGTTATCTGATATTGCGGCCTTTTTGCACTCTCTGTTGATCTGTTAGTCAATTAGCTGGAGTGAACACACGCCAAAACCAGATAAGTGACGGATGGGGTGTTACAACAGTTGAAATACTCTAACTCGAATTATTTACAGGAGTATGGAAAAAACTCGTAGAAGCCGACCTCACAGAAGATCAGCTTGGGTCCCAGAGAAACGTAAAAATGTGAAGCAATTATTAAATAAGAAAGGCGAAACTACTTTTACACGATTTGTAGAGATATAGGATGCCTGTAACAATGTCGACTGGAATGCACTCTTTTACATTCTCAAGATAATAAGGGTAAAATGCAGGGAGCAAAGGCTATTTACAACTTGTATAGAAATGAGACAGCAGGTAGAAGTCTAGGGACGTGAAAGGGAAGAAGTGGTTCAGAAGTTAGTGCAATAGGTTTGTAGGCTATCCCCGATGTTACTCAATCTATACATTTAGCATGCAGTATAGGAAACGAAAGAAGAATTTAGAGAAGGAATTAAAGATTCAAATGAGTAAAAATCCTTCATTGCAAATATGCAAATGTTATTAATCTTAATAATGGCAAACTGAAATGTTTCCTCGGTTGAGCGTCATTCGACCCCTCGACGCCTCTTTTTCTAATCACTTGCTTTACCACTAGGACACCAGGTTCAGGAGAGATGACGTTAAGTAATGAAGGTCAATGATAAACTGTGGTTGCAGCCGGTTCCCTCTTCACCCGTTACTCTGAAGTGTTGTCGCGTCCAATAGTTGTTGGTCGGTCCTCAATGCTCACAATTTACATATGGCCGATTTTCGCTTCGTTCCTTGAAACATTTTTTAATCACAGTTCATTTTGAGTATAATGAAGAGCCGTATCAGCACAGAATGGTTTGTAAAATCACACTTCATAAACCAAAATTGATTTCGTCCTTCGCGTTTACATTTAGTCCGCGCGTCGCGTTAGGATACGGCACTTCCGTACCTACCTCTTCGGAGCTTTTCAATATGTCAGTAGCTACGTCGTCAACGCGTCCTCTACGCAGAAGCCCCAGATGTTTCAGCTACTATTTACGATGCGTTCCCGTGGTGGAAGACCTGCAACAGCGTCCATTCGGTCTCGAGATATCAAATGAGGAGCTGCTAAATTGAGGAGTAACGGCCCCTAAGATCTGGCAATGTGACTATTATTGACGGGAGAGCAGTGTGCTGATCCCATGACGCTGCGTACCGCATGCACATGACTCAAATAGCAGCGGCTCACACGATGGCTATTCGGTACTGAACGGCCCCTCAGGGCCAGTATACGGTACCAGTATTTCAATATGTAGGCAAGTGGGTGATAGAATGTCCGTAACATCTGTTAATAAGCGAAATGGATCAAAGCGTTGGCCATTCGTAGATGATATCACACTTATAAGGTGTAATACCACTTCTAGTCTTAATAACGGCCTCATTTCGGCAAGAAGGGAGTTCCAACTCTATATTCAGGTGAAGCCGTTAATTGATGAATAGATCCGTTGCGCTACGAAGTAATCCCAGACATTTCCTGTGGAGTTGAGGTCATGTGATTTAGCGTGTTAAGTCGAAATGTGATAAGGTGACTGCCGGCCGGGGTGGCCGAACGCTTCTAGGCGCTACAATCGGGAACCGCGCGACCGCTACGGTCGCAGGTTCAAATCCTGCTTCGGGCATGAGTGTGTGTGATCTCCTTGGGTTAGTTAGGCTTAAGTAGTTCTAAGTTCTAGAGGACTGATGACCTCAGAAGTTAAGTCCCATAGTGCTTAGAGCCATTTGAACCATTTGATAAGGTGACTGGATATTCGTCAAATCAGGAACGTATGTATAAATGAGGTTCATTCAAATCAATCCTAGTCAGTGCGTCTACCTTTGCCTTACACGTAAGGTGGCACCACGTAATTGCGGGTATGGTGGCGCCATCTGTTGGTAGAGACACTGAAGCGTGCGCACCGTTTGATGTTGCGTTGTGCCGGTGTGGTTTCAAGCTGAAGAGAAGGTGGTCACACAAGTAATCGTACACTACCGAACATACTGGCAAGTAAGCAGGAACAGTGAGGAGTGATTCCATTTTTGGTGGTGGAGGGAGTTGGAGACCGTGAAATGTATCGACGGATGAAGGCTGTGTACGGTGAGTACAGTCTGAGTCGTTCAAGTGTTGTGGAATGGCGCAAACGATTCCTTTAGGGAATCTGTGATCTGACGGGACACGGTGTATCCACTGCGGCAAGGCCGTTGCCCCCCACACCTAACATACCTAAGAAATCACTTTGTTTTCATCGAGACTGATGCAATTGTAACGGCATAAAAAAAGCTTTTCCTTGACCATTTATTATTTATTTATGTTTTGCGGATGGAACGTAATGGAGAAATGAGACTTTAGGTAGTTACTGAGCATAAATTTAAGTATATTACAAAACATTTTTGTCGAAAAATGATACAAAATAGCGACTCTACACAAATTCTCCCGAGGCATTTGAGGTGGTCTGCGACATGCACTGTAAATGCCATTTTGAATCTGGCAAAAGGGAAAGATATCTTTGTAACGTACATGAATGTAGGCTGTGAAACACGCATCGGATTTTAGAAATACTAATTTTTGTGTAACTGGACTGTGTCTGATTAAAGTGGTTCAGTTTTTACAAAAAAAAAAAAAAAAAAAAAAAAGACAGGCATTTCCACATAACTATTTCTTAAACTAACTAATCTAAAATCTCCTAAATTCCTTACTTTAAAATGTTACTTCAAAGTAGTGGTTAATTATTTTTTAAAAAAGGAAGTTGGAATTATGATACTTGCCATTTTTAAAAATCACATTCCTAGAGAAATATACATGAAGGTTTGAAATGTGTTATCGACATGAATAAATGAAAAAATTCAATTTTTACAAAATTCTTACCATTAAAATAATACCCCAGGACTGGAGCGTCGCACTTTTGCAGTTGCGATCATAATAATATCCACTAGTTTATCATAAAATGACTGAAGTAGTGGTCGTCGCGATTCTATGAACGTGTAGAACTTCACAATTCCGTTTAGCCCTACTCCAAACAATGTCATTGCTATAACGATTCGACGGTTGATTTCAAATGGGTTTGTAAAAACTTGCTATTTGGTATTACAGCTTCTGGGCCGTCTGGACAAGCAATAATTATTATGAAGCCTAAGCCTCGAGAACTTCGTTATTGCAGTGTGATGCTGCATTGCACGTCTTACATTCCACTTTTTGAGAAATAACAGAGAAAACGACAAGAAACTTTGTAATACTGTAGCGCAATCCCTAATACATATCAAAATCCTGGTACTGTCTTTCAGTTTCTTAACAGATGCGCTGACTCCTTCCGACCTGGACGCTTTAATGAAATACTGCTTCGACATTGGATACAATATTTTCGTGCCTTTTCTGCCCGAGTACACTTCCTTTCCAATCATGCTTACTTGAAAGACAAAACTGTATACTGCAACAACACAAATCACTATCAAAGCCAATAATGCACACAAAAATCAACACTGTAAGCGAAAGAATTACCTTTCATTAACTGAATTTCTCTAACGCCAAATGATGCTAGTTTTTTATTGTTGTGAAATATTTCTACCAATACTGAGAGATTACAGGAGGTATCGGCTTGGCGTAGGTAGGCCGTTTTGGATCAGCCGAGGCGCTAGAGAACAAGCTCGCTATTCCATAGGGCATCTAATTAGAGCAGGAAGTGCAAAATTTGCACACTTTAGTTTCGCTTGCGTGCCGTAACCAGGCAACTACAAAAGACGTCTGGATGTGACCGAAATGATTCCAACTATCGGAAATGTTCAAGAAATGGGTGAGAGAGAACATTTCCTAGAAACATAGAAGTTGAGTCGTTTGGTGACATTTATTTGTGACATTCATTCGAGTGGCCGGTTGCAAGTCGCACTTCACTCAGGCCTTGTCTAGTTGAGTTCCATATTTGAGACTTGTGGAAACGATTGCTTCGTAGGCTGGACGCTCTTTCTAAACGAGCATTGATTTGTATCAGAAAACCCGATCGATAGTTGAGCAATTTTGTTGGCTTTAACAAAGTGTGTGTGACTGATATCTCATGGTCTGCAATGTGTTGCGGGGTCGCTACAGTTTCTTATTTGTCTGTTCCGCCTCCATTTGTTAACACAAATGATTTTGTGAAATCAGCCTTTTTAAAAGTGGTGGCTGAACTACTGGATAAATCAGTATATCGATATGAGAACCAAACGGTCGATTTCTGAGGCAGCTCATTGTTAAAAATGCTCTTACATCCAAGTTGTGAGTTAACAGCTGGCGGCGGTAGGTTAACCGACAAGCTCAACTGCGGTAAAACTCCCAGAGGTGCACGTAATGCAGAAAGAAGTGTAACTCTTAATGGGACGCACAGCAGAGGTAAAAATGTGGCTTAGTGGCTACCTGGGTGAGACTCGAATTTTCATGCCAAGGAGAACCGTTCTGGGAGAGGAAGGCTGAGTAGTGAACGCAAGTGTTACGGGAAAACCCTCTGGTAGCTTCGACTCCTGACGACTGGAGCCTGTGAAGAAACTGGTTAGTGTATACAGTGAGAATCAAATTATGAAAGAACCATTAACACTAAAAAATACGTAAGCACTTACATTTATCCACATCAATAAGACGAGCTCATAGACAATTCCCAATAGTGTGTACGATGTAAACTGGCAAAGGTGCGGCGTTTAGACGAAATGCACCATTACACTAACCAACCAATCAATAACACTTTATGTTATACCCATTTAACAACAAAGTCATACGCTACTTCAGACGATAGTTGTTACCAGAGTTATCTCTGAACAAAATATCTCGGCAAAGACATTAGGTTGCAGCAACACGAATTGGAAGTAGTGAGCAATAAGCAAATTCAGCCAGCACGCCGTAGTCGAGACACATACCCGAAGCCATTAGAGACCACGTACTACTCAACCACGACATTATTGCATTTGGCCTTTACCGGCAACGCGCGATGGCGTTACAGTAAACAAATGCATTGATGGCTAGGGAAAACGCGAGGCACTGATAAAGCTTTCAGGTCAGTTGTGCCTATATTATCAACATTATTAAGCGCTGAGTGGATAAAATCGCCATCACTCCCGAGTGTAATTATATGGTGATCGACTACTACTATTATAGCGACAGCACGAGGTAAACACAAACATTAGCTATGCGCCAGGGAGACACTACCGGTTACCGCATTAACAGGCAACTTGCAGCCAGCACCAAGAATAACTTTTAATGAAGTTTAGTTGCAATTTTAACTTTCTTAACGTGTAAAGGAAATTCCCTACTTTTGCCCAAATCTGAAATCTTAACATGTTCTTACAGTATATTAATACAGTTTTCTTTTTCACATTGCGTGTCATTCTGTATAACTGCGTCATACTCAATAGCTCTATTACAACTATTAATATAGTTATGAGGTCGCTAAGATGCTGTATTTTGTGGACTATAAGAGTTATAAAACTGTAACACGCTCCTCAATTTTTAACCAATTATTTAAAATAATGACATTTTTACTGATTTTTTATTAGATTGCGAAACCAGACTAAAAATATTCTTGGTTTGTAATACAAAACTGACTTTTTAAACCACTGAAAACCGTCTTCTTCTAGTTTTGGCCATTTTGCAAGCAGTTCTCTATTTGCATATTTAGTCTTCCTCATTTTCTTCAGTTCTTCTTTACAAGCACGCCAATCGTGAATGTTTTTTTTCTGTTATTCGAGGGCCAAATTCCTCTCAACTGCACTATTTCCATGTTCTTCTGCATACGCTATTACATTAAATTTATAGCCCGCATCATATATATACCTTCTATTTTTTCCATTATGATACTAACTACTAACATAATATTATACTGCTTCCGATAACACAAATCACTTTCAGTTTAAGTTCACTGGTATAGTAGCCTGCAATGATGCATCTTTGGCTAGACAGTGTTCTGGTTTTGTGACAAAGTGGCGGAAGAGACAGAGTGTTAGCAAGCTTGTGAATCCGCACGACTCATGTTCAATGCATCGGTGCACTACTGCCGCTAGTTGAATCCAGTGTTGCCAGATAGGTTTCTCGTGGCATCAACTGCATGGTAAGACAGGCGGGAATTGTAAATCAAACACTGGATATTTTATGTTAATTTCGAGTATAAGAAGCACCTGAATTTTGGAGCAGGTTTTTGAAGAAAAAAGTTAATCTTAAATAGTCAGTGAAGTACGGCAAAAGATGAAGAACATGAGTCACACCTTAAATTCTACATCTGTCGGCAACCCTCCATTGAAGATAATATGCTGCGTCTCAACTTCGAACCTATCGCCATTCCAATTACAAATTTCGTTTCACGTGGCGTGGTGCTGAGTCAAATGCTTATCGGACTTAGTCCACCTGATTGCCTCAGTCCATTGCTTTCCAGATGTCGCAGGTCAGTGTGAAAAGAGAAAACAGAAGATACTCGTTTTTAAAATTGAGTGTTGGAGAATTAAGCTGACCTCATTTTTTGGCAATGTAGTTTTCGCAGGTGGACGAAGAAACGTGCTGCAGCATTTCGAACGTTTACTGCAAAGCTCGAAATTTCAAGTTCCTTAACAAAAAAATATTCAAATGTGTGTAAAATCTTGAGGGACTTAACTGCTAAGGTCATCAGTCCCTAAGCTTACACACTACTTAACCCAAATTATCCTAAGGACAAACACACAGGCACCCATGCCCGAGGGAGGACTCGAACCTCCGCCGGGACCAGCCGATTCTTAACATCTTTGCCGATTATTGTTTTCGAACTGACATGGTGAGCAAAGCGACGGCAAATGACACGTATCAACATCTATCACATCTTGCAACAGCGTCCTATGACAAACTGCATACTTAGCTGTTCTGCCGCGCAAACAATACCAACAAGATAACTTCTAACTGCCGTGCTTCCCATAGGGTCATTGGCACAAACACGCCAATGCTTCTTTTCATGAGATAAAATCTGGTGTCGTCACGTGTTTGTAGTTTCCTTACATTTCATTAACCCTATAATGCACAGCTTCAGAAGTTCAGCATTAACCATTAGATGAACTCTGCATCGCCACAGAAAAAAGTTGTAGGCGGACAGCATTCCTAACGGTCATAGGCAACACACGCAACCTCTGCCATCTTCCCACAACAACACTAAGAAATTAGACTGTGTGTTAAAGACATGTGCATCACAAAGTAGCTGGAGAGTGGCGAAGAGAATTATTTGAGATCTGTTGTTATGGAATGATCCTGAAATTAGTTGGACTGATTAGAAACTAGGAGTTCCTACCCGGAATCGGCGGGTAAAGGAATTTGTAGTAAACAGAGAACAGAAGAACGGACTGGAAGATGGAAAGTGTAAAAACATCACGAAGTAACCTACGTGCCACAAGAGCCATCGAGGGCAAAAGCTGTAGTCAGTAATAGATGTCATAACATGTCAAAAAATAATTGAGGACATTTAGCGCGAAGGGTTTGGAAAAGGAGAGGAAGTTACGGAGGGCTACATCAAAAAGAAAGACCAATAGAAAGACTAATGACTCCTCCCTCTATCCCCTGGCATATAAAACATGTAAAACTCTAATCTCGTCCGGATATACTGGTGCCAGTTTATGACGTATTTCTTACTTCAAATCGAGTGGTTCCTAGCACTTCCTAAATATTGTTCCATCACGGGGGAATACCGAGACGTCAAGGAATTTGGGGGCACAGTGATCCACTTAGTGTTCCGAAGACGTGCGGTTGGCGACACACTTACTTGCAAATTGCCCCACACGCTACATCACATATGCCAGGATTCCGGCAACGGCTCGTCGTCGCAGCATTGCATCAATCGGGTGTGCTTGGCATTGCCGCCAGAGAGTGAAACATCTCGACGCGAGAGAATAAAAAATAACTTTTACTTTTAAGGGCTTCTCCACTCCCCAGCCGTCTTCCTCTTTCAGATACCTCTTCATCAATGCAGTAACTACTCCCGCTCTCCATGTTAATCTCGGCCGTCTACGCTCCCTCCTTCCCTGCGGCAACCATTCTAACTCCACTCGTCGTATATGGCTATACCATTGAAGAGACCTATTCTCAGTTGTTTGTACGACTGGTTGTCCCTGGTTCCTCCTAACGTTTCCTCTCCGGTCTGCATATTCTGACTACCCCCCTTACTCTATCCACCTCCACTGTCTGTACTCTGTTTCTCTACCGCTTCCCCAGGGTCCACCCTTCAGCAAGGTATGTCAACATACTTCCCACCACTGTTTGCAGAATTCCCTTCTTTGTGTCTTTTCATATTTTCCGACACCATAGAACTCCATATAGCATTTCTATTAGTCCTCTTGCCTGCTGGATTCTGAGTTCCACATCCGCTTCACAGATTCCCGAGTAGTGGGTAATCGACCCTAAGTATTTCAACTGCTTTAGAACTTCGATAGTTTCTTGCATCTCCTCCCACTACTAGATATAGGGGGTCTACTGTTTCGCTCGTGTTTCTTCTTACCACCCCCCTCATCCCTCCCCATTACAATGACGGATTTACCAGCAGGTTGAGAAGGCTGAAACCTAGGGCGGCAAATCTGGGGCTATATTTTTCTTACGTCTTAAGGAAATTAGAAAACTTCATATTTATGTACCTAAATGTCATTCGGGCCATACAACCAATTCAGCATGTATTATGTTTCACCATTTACATAATTTTTTCTGCAATGCATTTGTTTGTGGCGCAGAAACTGGAAACATGACAGTTGACTAAGTGTGTCTGGCCGAAATGACTGCATGAGTGCTGCGCTGTCGCCACGAGAGCCGAAGCGGGGTCGTACTGCTGTAGGTGTAAGCTGCATGGTGGCGTTGAGTCCGAGAAAGGCAGATACGGAGCTTCGATACAAACGGGGAAGTCCTGTCCCGTATTAACTTTCGAAACAAACAAAAAAAAAAACTGCCTCGGTTGATTGCGTCCAGCAATTTCTAAATGCTTTCTGGCCACAATAACTTGGCGATTCACGTGGTGGCTGGTGGGAACGGCCTTGTCGCCACATTAAAGCTGTCGAGGAAAGATGAGCGGTAATGGCAAGGCAGCGTCTGCAAAATGGTTCATATGGTTCTGAGCACTATTGGACTTCTGTCGTCATCAGTCCCCTAGAACTTAGAACTAACTAACCTAAGGACATCACACAACACCCAGTCATCACGAGGCAGAGAAAATCCCTGACCCCGCCGGGAATCGAACCGGAAACCCGGGCGCGGGAAGCGAGAATGCTACCGCACGACCACGAGCTGTGGACGCAGTGTCTGCACCATTACCCTTAACAGCGTGTACAGTACCACTTAGCGTCTATGGGCAGCTTAACGTTAGCAGCACTCGGATTAGCAGCACTCGGAGACAAATGAATATCTTTCAACTAGTGCCGATTTTCTATGATTTGCCCCACGAGCACAATTATCAAGTTATTGTGACCAGATAATTGGTATGAATATTTCTCTGGCACATTCTTCTGGTTGTGTGCTGCCTGTTTCGTGGATTGCATGTTGACGTAACATAACCGATGTCTACATACTTATAGTATGTAAGTAATTATAATATATTATAATAAATCATCCGTAAGAAATCAGTAAGACACAATTTAACTAGATAAATAGCTGTTTCGGAAGATATGTAAAGTAATTTCGATTTTTTGTGGTATTATGCTCAAATAAATTTCTTGTACTTATGTTAAATAGCGATTCAATGTCTGAAGCCTGAACAAAGGATATTGCTAATTATGTATGAGAAGTAAAACACTCACTGTAATCTTCTTATTTTATTTCAGTTCCTGATTTTTTTTTTTTTTTTTTTTAGAATGAGTGATGGTACAAAGACGCTTAGTAGAGTTGAATGTAAAAAGAAGGTCAAAATGAACATAAGAACTACAAGAAGAAATTTTACGTAAAACGATAAAAATTTACAGTTTTCTTTTCAAGTAGACATAGCAGTAGTGTTGAGAGACCAGGAGCTCCACTGGCACAATAATGAACCGAATTTGAACTCTATGGTCCAACAACAACAATCTACTTTTGAAAAAACTCATATTTATGTTTCAGACGAAGAGGCGGTACACCAAATGGAGATGCGTCATTGAATCAGACATTAAGTAATGATCACGTGCAAAAAACTGCAAATCTAACCAATGATCCAGCTTTATAGGAAATCAGCGATACCTTAATGGGGATTACCGCAAAGTATAACTTCGATCAATACAAGTCTTGTGACTTCTCTAAAAGTGAAAAACTATATGCTAATCAGTGTGGATTCTTGACGGTGATTGTCTTCCAAATAAAAATGATAAATAATGTAGTCGATGACCGAAGTTCGCTGGTTATCCTGAGAGTAAAATATTTGCATATTGCGGGCCTTTTCGACATTCGGTACATTGGAGAGCAAGAGTCAGTTCGAGAATAAAGGATTTCATGACTGGAAAAATGCAGAACACCGCTTAGCTCAGCGTGAAGACAATGCACGTCATAAATATAGTATCCATATTTTGAAAGTTTGAAGTGAGACTGATGGCTGACTCTAGAATTTACCTCAAGTCCAGGTTCATGAAGAAATAACTTATTGGAGAAACTCTCTGAAGACTGTTGCCGCAGTGAAGCGACTACACTCAAGAGGCCTCGCTTTCAGAGGAGAAAATGAAAAGTACGGTGATCCGCATACGGGATTTATTGTGTGATTCAGGAACAGTTAGTTGAAGTCTATCCTTTTCAAGCCAGTCATATTCAACGATTTGGGAATCGAGGATCTGGAAGTACCAGTTACTTATCAAAAACAGTTTGCGGTGGGTTTCAAATGTTCAAATGTGTGTGAAATCTTATGGGACTTAACTGCTAAGGTCACCAGTCTCTAAGCTTACACACTACTTAACCTAAATTATCCTGAGGACAAACACACACACCCATGCCCGAGGGAGGACTCGAACCTCCGCCAGGACCAACCGCGATGAGTTTATTATCTTTGGTGGTTCATAAGGTCTTAACACACACTGGAGTCGAGATAATAAGGGCGAAATATTTTTCCTTAACCATCGATTCTACACTTGATGTAGCACACGTTTACCAGTTTACACTCGTCAGTTTGGAAACAGGTGGAACGTGTGGAACATTTCTTAAGTATTGCCCTCGGGGAACATATATCTGAAGAAATGTTTTCTACCATTATTGAGGAATTTGAAATACTGAGGATAAATATTGAAAAATATCATGGAATAATGACTCGAATATGTCTTGCTTGTACAGTGGTTTACAGCCTAAAATTCAAAGCCAAGAAACTTCTGCTTTTTCCTTTCCTTGCTGTGCCTACTTTTTACATTTAGGGGCAACTACGGCTGCTGAATCTTGCTCAGAATCTTATCGTTTGTTCATGTTGCTTCAAGAAATCTAAGATTTTCTGGTATGTTTGACACAGTGCTGTAAAAACTAATAACTGGAATCGTGAAAGGGAAAACGTTATAGAGACCAAATCTGTCAAGTTGGTCAACTAGAGAGGACGAATGTAGAAGTTTGAGAGAGCTTTCACACGAAGCCCTTAAAACTTGGGAATCAGTCAAGGATGATGGTACCGAAAAGCCTGTAATGCGAAATGAAGCGACGGGAATATTTTGAATTTAGAAAAGCTGGAATTGGCGATAATGGTTATTGTGTGTAGTTTTCTTGGAAACAGTAAATAAAAATGAATGTTCAAAGTCAGGCTTCTACCGTAGATTTAATCATAGTTCTCGATCATTACTTCGAAGGATTCTTTCAAGGTTAACACATTTCTAGTCCTAATGGACAGACTCGTACGCGAATTAAAAAAAAAAAAAGAAAGAAAGAAAGAAAGGAAACTTGGCCGGACCCCTGCAACAGGTTCAATGAAATGTTTTCGTTTACGACAAAATGAATGAATTGATGTCATCAACACTTACGGAAATGTCCTCTTTTGGGAAGAAAAGTAGCCTAATCATTTAGAGACTGACTTAGGACAATAACACGTACATTTTCAATGCCATCTTTCTTCTGAAAGAATTTCGCTAAAAACAAGTTCTGGATCATTCGAAAGCTATCTTCGTGACGAAACAGAATCTGCAAAACGTTTATCCAAACTTGTATATGTGAGTTGGCATGGGTCTGTGTACACCAGCGACAAATTGTTTGGGTGAGAGGAGGTTTTAATGGGCGAAAAATTATGTAACATCCGCCTTCAGTCAAGAAAACCATACGCCTCAGCTCTTTTGTGCATAGAGTCAGAACTAATGAGCAAGATTTCATTCGACGATATAATTGATGATTTTAAGAATAGATAATCGCGCAAAAAGTATTATAAAACTTTTATAACTTAATTAATGGAATTTCATCGTTATCATCACGCGAATTTTTACCATATAATTGAATATATTATATTTATACTGTAGGTGAGCACGATAAGAATTGGTTAACTGCGTTTATCCAATGCATATTATTGCATAAGTGGAAATTAGCGTACGGCATTGTGGGCAGGGAGTCCCCCACTAAGTCGGCAGGGGTGGCCGAGCAGTTCTAGGTGCTTCAGTCTGGCACCTCGCTACCGCTACGGTCGCAGGTTCGAATCCTGCCTCGGGCATAGATGTGTGTGATGTCTTTAGCTTAGTTAGGGTTAAGTAGTTCTACGTTTTAGGGGACTGATGACCTCAGAAGTTAAGTCCCATAATGCTCAGAGCCATCTGAACCAAGTCCCCCACTCGGAGAAGTTCGGCCACCAAGAGCAAGTCCTTATTGCATTCGACGCCATACTGGGTGACTTGCGAGACGGAGATGGGGATGAAGTGATGATGAGGACAACACTACATCCAGTCCCTGCGCGGAAGAAATATTCTGCCCCAGCCGGGAATCGAACCCAGGCCCCTTGGGGTGGCATTCCGCCGCTCTGACTACTCAGCTAAAGAGGGCAGACATTGCATAAGTAATGTTAAAGCATACATTACCCCGCCTTATTAGTAGTACATGTTTGAGCTTCCGTTAGCTCAGAAATATACCGAAAAACTATTTCTTGTTTAATGTTAACCAAATCGTTGTGGTGTAAAAATAATCTAGAAATTGACACATCGATCCCCTAGTTCTAAATCATACTAACTACAGGTGGTGTAATTAGGACGACAGGGCATAAATCATAAAGGTACAATTTCATTGACAAAATATTGTAATTAATAAGATTGTGAAATAGGGAATCGAACTGTAGAGGTCGGTAGGTGCGGAAAAAATCTCAATAGCCTACTGGCGACAAATGTGCCCCTCGATCAGATGCTTCCACTGACTTCCTTATCATTAATTTGACATACTCTGTAATTTGTGCTATCAGAACCCAATCATCGGCACATAATAATAAGTAGATGGTACCATGCTGGGAAGGATATCCCCGGGTCCGTGACACACTGCAGACCTGTCAAAGTCCTTTGATGTTTGGAATGTCACACTACTATAACTGCCTCGTACGATTGGTACTGTATTTTTGAAATTGATAAGTTGTGCTTCTATACCTTTATACTCCACCGCTTCCAATAGTTCGTTGATACGTACAAAATCATACGCTTTTTCTAAATCCAGATATATTAGGTGTACTTCCTTAGAATACGCTTCTCACATATTTCTCTGAGGCTAAAAATATAATAGATACTATAACGTCCAACCCTAAAACCCGATGTTTCCGCCCACATCTTTCTGTCAATCTCATTCTACAACCTGTTTTTCAGTACAGTGCTAGAAAGTCTGCTGATAAAAGCTCCAGTTCCCTATACTTATCTGGGTGCTTCTTGTTTACTTTTTTGTTGATACCAGATACGAATTATACAAACCGTGCTGTTGGTATTTCCTGACCCTCCACAATTTGAAAGTAGAATTTACATATCTCATCAGTTGAATGGGCCCATATTTCCACATTTCCGTCACAATTCCTCACAGTCCAGCTGTCTTTCCATTTCTTACATATTTCAGCAACTTTTTACATCTTCCTCTTGTATAAGATTTATATTACCTAATTTACTGCTTTGCTGAAGACTTTCACGTGGTCTCTTCTTTTTCCAAATAGAAGTTTTTCACAGTGATTTTTCCATTGTCCAATAGTTATAAGCTGTATTAAGGGAGCGGGATTGTTAGCCATTTTCATTTCCCTTATGATCCTACATGCCTCTGCCGATCTCCTATACCCAAGCAAATGCTGTCTTCCCACAGACTCTTTCCCAATCCAATTTCTTAAACTTTGTTGATAATTTCTTAGCCGTTTTATGAACCTTGAAACTATTCTAGTGCTCTTTACTTCCAGAACTTAACCACATATTATATAGATTCTTCTCCTCAAACACCTGCGACAGCTCGTTGGTCATCCATTCATCATTCAATCTTGGATTTAATCATTGCCAATACAGACTTTTCACACCTTCTTCTAATACCCTGTACGTGCATCCTATACTTTGTGTCATCTATATTTCCACTTCTAGCATCCTTCTCTTTCTTCCCCTATTTCATTTTACTCTTAATTTGAAAAGGATTTTTTGAACAATAAGATAACTGGAGCCTCACTCTATTAATTTTTTTACCGTTACATATTGCATCTTAACTACCCGCTACCTCCGCACTATTACATACTCTATATTGATTTTATGTTCCTTGACGGACTGGCAAAGATGTACTTGGGTATTTCTGTATGCTGGATTTCGCTGTTCATAACAGTGCACTTCTGAATCCTACAGAAGTTAATCAACCTTCTTCCGTTATCATTTTCTGCATCCTTCTCTCCATACTCCTACAACGTCAGCATTTAATCTTTTTCCAGTTCGCCAGTTTAAGTTCCCCAATATTAAAAATTCATGGACATCTGTACATTCGTCAACCACTTCTGGTAAGTCACCATCGTTATGGTCACACACCCCATTTACTTCCAATTTTATCCTATGAAAAATCCTATCGTAGGTGGCTACCAGCAGGAAAGTTGAGCTAAGGGCTGAGTTAAGAGTTCAGCCACAGAATGCCACGACCTATGAGTTAGGTGAGACAGCTACCTTCAGACAGCTGCCTACCATACTCCTCGTGGTCCGAAGTTAGAAGCTATCAGGATGCCTGGAGTCCAGTGAAACCTTCACCTAGCCCCCACCACCAGTGCTAACCGCAGTTGCTCCTTCGTCCAAGATTACTGCACTCTAGTTTCAGGTTGCACTGCTCAACGCCTTTTCAGCACGCTGCTTCCCAGCAGCGCATCTATATCTGCTCTAACTTGATGAATAATAAGAATCGTCCTCTGTCTGTCTTGCTGATGTCGCCTTCACTTCGGATGAATTCCTGTAGTACTCTTCCAGCGAGTCGAAACCACAACACCCAGGTGGAAAGGCAGAACTCCATCTGGACAACCGAAAGATCGGCTCCCCTCCTCTCCACAGTGTTTATATTACATCAGAATACTACAGTTCCGTTGCTCAGCTATGCTATAGCTTCCCCATCAGTGATCGCTGCAACAGAGTTGGAGATGCTGCCGTGTTATTCCACCAATTGCTGGATTATGAAATGAAAGTTTACATTGTTTAAACCGCGACTAATTCGATTACAGGTAGTTAGTTGGATTTTTTGTTTTGTTTTTTAAGTCCGGGGTGATATGTTACAATACAGCATCACCGGTCTATTGCGGTCTAACTGTGTTGGTGAGGCAGTAAACTTCCATAGGGCAGTGACTGCGTCACTGCAATTCACTTTGGAGGTGTGGCGGTGGGACTTATAGTCCCGTACCACGCTCTGACGGTGATAGTACTACATGAGTCAGGCAGAAAATTTTGCCTAACATGGGCAGGGGAAGGTGTAACAGTGGGACTTGTAGTCCCGTACCGTGATTGTGCTTGAGTTAGTTGGATTTTTTTTTTTTTTTTTTTAAATGGACTTGTAGTCCGAGGTGATAGGTTACAATAATACAGCATCACCGGTCTGTTGCGGTCTAACTGTGTTGGTGGGCCGGTAAATTTCCACTGTGCAGTGACTTTGTCACTGCAATTCACTTTGGAGGTGTGGCGGTGGGACTTGTAGTCCCGTACCACCCTCTTACGGTGATAGTACTACATGAGTCAGGCAGAATCAACAATTTAATATACAGACACGGTGACAAATGTGACTGAGAGAATTAAAAACACGTTTAAAACGAGTAAAATGGTTTTACCAACAAATTATAAAAATAACACAACATTAGACTGCGAAGGAAATAGAAAAGCTTGGAAAAACGATAGAAAGATACTTTGCACAGAATCGAGTGATGAAGCAATTTAAAAATTCATACTGTCGGTAGGAAGCCAACAAGAAGACAGTCGTAGGATTTTAAGCTAAGATTGTGATAATAATTTGAGTGCTGTAAATTGCAATTCTTATATGGCCATTCGTTGTGAACCAGAAAACAAATAGGAGTGAATTCGACACTGTTTTTCTGCTTGGTGAATAAACACAACCTTTAAAAAACAAAATAATACAATTTCGTAACGAAGTCCTTGAACTAGAAAGAGACCACTAAAAATTGCTGGAAGACATTGTCCGAAACTGAGCTTCGGATGTATCTTAAACGGAAAGTTTACAAGCACTGTGTGTTACTGGTTTTCGCTTCCAGCAGAATGGTATGAAGTTTCTATGCGGAAACGACTGTAAGGTTTCAAACAATGGGCACGTGAATGATGGAAATTTCTAGGGGAGGCAGCAAATAAACAAATAAATTAGGTACCAGCTTTGTAATGTACGTTGCAGCTATGAAATTAAAAGCAAGGAATCGCTCATTAGGAATGCAGTGGTAATTGATAAATGTGGTGGCGAGATGGGATAGGTGGAAAGAATACATTTAAGGCCTCCATGAGGAGGAGGACTTCTTTGATAAAGTGACAGAAGAAACACGAGTCGACAGGTGAGCATGAGGAGATCCAGTATTAGAATTTAAAACAGCTGTGGACGACTTAACATGAAATAAAGCACAAGGTATATGTAACTTTCAAGACCATTGTTGGACGGTGGGGGGGGGGGGGGCAACAAAACGGCTATTCGCATTGGGCTCTGGAATGTATGAGTCGGCGATATATCATTAGACATTCGGGAAAATTTCATCCATACAATTCTGAAGAGAGCAAGGGCAGACAAGTGAGAGAGCTATCCTACAATTAGCTTCCAGCAACCAAGCTGATGACAAAGACAGTATACAGAGCAATAAGAAAAGAATGGAGGAACTTTCAGATGACGACGTTTGGCTTTAGGAAAGATGGAGGAACAACAGAGGCTGTCCTGACGATGCGCTCGATAATAGAAGCGAGACCGAAGAAAAATAAAGACATGTTTATACTATGTGTAGATCTGGATTAACCGTCAGTTAATGCAAAATGGTGCAACATGTTCGAAATTTTCAGGAAAACAATGTTTAAGTCGGGTAATATGCATTATGTACAAGAACCAAGAAGGAGCAGTAAGATTGGAAGACCACGAACGAAGTACTCGGATTTCAAAGAGTGCAAAATAGATGGGTACCTTTTTTGTAACCTACTGTTCAATCAATACATCGGAGAAGCAATAATAGAAATAAAAGAAAGACTCTGGAGTGGTATTAAAATTCTAGGAGAAGGGTGTCAATGATAAGACCTGCTGATGATGTTACCCTCAGTAAAATTGAAGACTTGCAGAAGCTATTGAATGTAATGAACCATCTAATGAGTATGTCATATGTCCGACCTTTATATCTGCACTGTGAGTGTACGAACTTAGCTTACCACTTAGCGCGCAAATAGACAAAACGTCTGAACTGTCTTCTCATGCCCAGGTTGTCAAACAGACATTCTAAATAAATATGACCCTGCCCCCGTAAGGCAGCTAATATCAGATGCGGATCGTAACAAAAATCGTTAGAAATACTGCTGTAACGTACCTAAAATGCATGAATTAATGAAAGTGAAAGTTTGGGGTCTATTCTAGAAAGACAACACAGTTATTCCCTTTTTTTTTTACATATAATTCATCAACTGTTGCTTTCAGGGGTCAAGTGATAAACAACTATCCCGTTCAATTACTTTTGACACTCAATAACAAAATATTTAAGTCTTGGTCATATTGAAATGACGATTATTAAAATCGTTATCCCTACGCATGAACATTTTTTATTATATGAAAGAATGATTATTAAAAATCCTAATCAGCTCATTTAAATCTACGTGGTCGTAGGTGGTCAATGCATTGAATTTGTGAAGAATAAATATATTTTTTGAACCCATTAAAAACTCTCATGTGCTTAATGTGAGGGTAGGTTAGTATCCTAGCTTTTGATATTCAATGGTCAAAGCGTACGCGCAAGTTGGAGTGAGCAAAATCTAGACTCAACATTTACTGTGGCCTAATGCGCGATATTACTTTACCAAGCGGCATGAGCAATGGCGTTGTCTCCATGCTGGATCTGAAACGCTAATTCCTTACTCTGGGCTTGCCTGATTTACTCAGTCGCTACTTTCTTGCGTTCTGTAGAACGTTACTCTTTCCATAGTCGAAATAATGGCTACTGCACACTTCCAAAGGGTTGGAGTGACGTGCAAAATTTCTTTTCCCGCAAAAATTCCTGCAGGAATAATTAACTACGGCCTCGCTATCTGTCGCCACTATACATGGGGCGTATCGCCCTCACTTCGCAGATAGCAAAGCTCTCAACCATCTCGCTATTTCCACACACTAGTACAGTCTGCCGCGAGACGAGAGATAAAGCCTCAACGTCTCAAAATACTTTTATATAATGGGGCTATCCCCACCTTCGCATCTGCGTCACAAAGTATGGCTTCAGCCAATCGCTGTCTCGCTAGAGGTAAATATACATTTTTATTCTTATTGCTGGGTCGCACCCTAGCGCCGTTAATGATGTGCAGCTACTTACCCTCGGTCCCAGTCTTATTTACGTTAAAGAGAATGAATAGTCCTGGCATTATCCCTTTCTGCGCTGAAGCTCACCATTCTCTTGCTAAATGGGATTTTTATGATATCATTAACCACCTGCCCGGTTTGTCCCCAAAATGCATTGCAATTTAACTTGTTTGTCCTTGCCAGTCTATATATTGGTAGGGATTGTTTTGTTAGTTTCCGGTTTATGAGATTAACTGCAATGGCCTTTTGCTGATATAATGTGATAAGTATTTCTGAAGATCTCATACTGTATTGTCCTGTAGCTATGGATCAAGCTCATGTAAGGTCCGTAAAATCCAGACGCCTTACAAGTACAGTATATAAATTGAGAGTAAGTCGAAGGAAAGTGGAAGTAATGAGAAATGTCAGTAACGAGAACTGCGAGAAACTCAACATCAGCAATGAAATTAAGTAATTCTGAAACCTAGGCAGAAAACATTGGCATAGGAGATTAATTTGTGGCGGGATCTGTGAAACCAGTCAGAATACTGATAATTCAAAAAAAGAAAAGAATGGAAATAATGTGGCTGAAGGTCAACATAAAGGGGCATACCACATTACTATCAATGAAAGGAGCCAAAAATATGAATCACTAACAGAAATAGATTCTGCACTTAAGATTCACAAAGAATGGGCTAATAAATAATAAACACTTAAATCCGAGGCGAAGGTTAGGTAAGTATTTAGTATCAGGTTTGAGACGTGATCAAGCATTAACGAAAGGTAAAACTAACGCAGTGATGTCAAGCTCCTAGGTTTGAAAAAAGAGACACATAAATGCTGGCAGTGGGGAACAAGAGTGGAGCGTGCAGTCGTTTTACCTAGCACGCAGGCCTTAGCATCTCACGGCTTTATACCTATGATGACCGGCTGTTATCGTAAGATCCTGTTAATCACGAACACTATTTACGTCTCGCTACCAGTAAACATAACATTTGGTTTTTAAAAGCTCTCACTTCTCCTTTAAGGGCTAGTTGTGTGCTCGAGTTCATGCTGCGGCAGTTATCAGATAATATTTGGCCCTAGCAACACATAACTGTACCTCCATATTACTCAGAGGCCAACTATCTCGAATCAGAAACCCTACATTTCCATATGACGTAGTTACGTCTGCAGATATTTTGCAGTGGAATTTGATAATAAGAGAAATTTTGTAACATGTATAATGCAATTTACAGAAAAAGCAGTGAAAATTACTCAGAGGGTTGTGCGAGCTGAAACCACCAACTATTAGCTGCCGTTGCATGCTGTTAGGGCATGCAACAAGGCTATCGTCAAATCTATAGATGGCTTTGCAGCCAGTGCACATGCGCATTTACTGAAATTCGGGAACTGAGGATCCATCTTTACGTACTTTTCTAACCACTCCGTCACACTCCTGGCCTTGTGACATGGCTAATTACCTTGTTGGAAAATACCACTGCCGTCGGGGAACATGGTCTGCCAATGTGTAGACAACACTTTTGGCCATCATGCTGCACTGCACGAGCTCCCCTAGAGCCATGAATGCCCACATGAATGTTTCCCACAGGATAATGGAGCTGCCGCCAGATCTTCTCCTGTAAGACGGCGGATACGCGGCCCCCCATCGGCATGGTGAGGAAGGTATCAGAATTCATCAGACCATGGAACCCTTTGCCACTGGGCTAACGTTCAGGGCCGATGGTCAGGTGCCCATTTCTGTTGTGGACCGAAAACGTCAAGATATGGAATAAGGGAAGTTACTCCATCGGCAATAGAACATCAGCATCTCTGTACAGTGAGAGTTAGAAAAAAGAACATTGGGATACTGATGACAAATTATGGGCTAGTATACCTTGCAACCCAAAGGTTCAGCATGAACGAAGTTTGGAGTGTTTGCGCGTAAGAAGATATTAGTCACAGGAACCAAACTGGTAACGGGAAGACTCGAGTACTGCTGAGCCACGAACGACCATTTGGCAATAGTTTAATACAGAGCCGAACTTAGATGTGTAAACTGCATGGTCAGCAGTCTTCAAGAATTCCAAGCTTTCTGATTACCACTGTAATGGTTTAAGGGCAGAGCGTCATGTGAAAGTGTGCTTTTCTTTTGCGTTCACTTCGCTCTTCTAGTTTTCTTTCGGTTCTACTTTTTTGTTTTAAGACAGCTGTAGAATTTAGTTGTGCGTATCAGTATTAATGACCCGTCATAGTCATAAGGCGGCGGAGCCAGCAACAGATAAATAAATTCCCCTGTAAGTGAGTGAGACCTTAGAGTCAGCTATTTCCCAACATGTGATCGACAATAATTACGCGTTTGTTGCGCGTTGACTGCTCCAGGACACCGACTGAAGTGAGACTGAGTGTATGTAGTTGGTCTAATTTAACACATCTTGAGCAATAGCAGCTTGGCTGCTCTTATAAATAATTTATTTAACAACCGGTTTCGATCCTGTTCATATCGCCTGTTTAACGTCACGAATTAATATATCTGAAACATAGTACAGGTGTACAGGTAGGCGTATTCTTTTCGTTATCAGTGCAGTTGGCCGGTTTCAACGATTGATCGTTTTCAAGAACGTGTCTTAAGCTTCCAGTCCCGTTTCAAATTCTAATGCATGAGTAGCAAATGTGGGGAGGCATAAAATACAGGAAATGTGAAAGACATTATATAGAATAACAGCTAAATGGTTGTTTTTCAAGATGTCTACTTATGGCTGCGGTTGTCCAGCATACAGGATAGTGTGTATCTCATTTAAGAACTCGGTCTCAGCAAGAAATCTGCAAATTGTCAGGATAGACACTATCTTCTATTGCCACCCTAACTGGCTATTCCGACAATAGGCCATGTCTGTTTTACTAGCAAGTGTAATGGATGATTTACGGGCCGCTACCGCTGGCAAGTGCTGAGTGTTGGTGTGACAGCGGTGTCTGTGCCCGTAGGGCTGGCTGCAAGTGCTGCCCAGGCTGAATGAATGGCTCTGAGCACTATGGGACTTAACATCTGAGGTCATCAGTCCCCTAGAACTTAGAACCATTTAAACCTAACTAACCTAAGGACATCACACACATCCATGCCCGAGGCAGGATTCGAACCTGCGACTGTAGTGGTAGCGCGGTTCCAGACTGAAGAGCCTAGAACCGCTCGGCCACATCGGCCGGCTGTCCAGGCTGAATTTAACGGGCTGGGTATCTGTTATCTAACTAAAGATCGTGGACAGGACACGCCTGGATGATCTTCAGAGGCGAGTGTTTTGCCCACAGAATGACTGCTGTTTCCTGGTATCATTTAGGAAACAAACTTCTGAAAGCAGACAACAGCATCAGACGTGCTCTGATCTTGAGTAGGTTATGGCCAGCAGGAGTGATTTCTCCCTTCTCTGGCAGATTAGCCGAAATGTTGGCATGTGAAAATAGTGTCGTGGAGGTCCGGGCAGCTCGCGAAAACGAGCGATCGGTCGGTGATACTGGTAGGGTGCAGGAGGCGTACAGAGCCCCGTGGGGCGGAGCTGGTGTGGAGCAGTATTTTGCAAGTTTATAATCAGGGGCCAGTAAAGCCATACTCGAGAACGGAAGGGTCAGATGGTGTTCAGAAGTACATCCCCTTTCGTGCGCATGGGAAAAGTCCTCGTCTATTACCCTGTTTTCTAGGTGGGTATTGCTGCTTAGCGTACACGGCCTGCTTACTGTTTCAGGTTTACAGATGGCTTCAGGGCATTAAAGAGTTGTATAGAGGTGTTTTAACTCTGTCTCGCTGATCTAACCGAGATTGGCGTTCCTTATCGGTATTGGTAGCGTATATGTATCAGGGCCTCAAAACGATTCAGGTCCGATAAAAAACGGCTTCGGCTGAAGCATACGGAGAAGAACGTCACTTAACCCTCTCGCGCACCACACGGCTTTAAGAGTTTGTCGGTCTGACTGCGGCTGCGGGTGGACTTCTCCGTATGCTACAGAAGCTCTGAGACGGCGCTGGAGGAGGAACGGTTCGCGAGTGCTGAGGGAACTCCCAAGATCTACTAGGCTACCATTACCTGCCTGCTCCCAACCGTCAACTACGTACCAGGAAGGTATTCTAACGCTCCTGACGCCCTTTCTCAAACCAAGAGTCATCCTTAAGCGTCACCGCAATCTTGATGGAAAGGCTTTACATTGGAAATTAACCTGGCCCAAAAGTAGTAATGTGGAGAGAAAATAAATGTAACATCACAGCCCGCCCTTCCTACAAAATATCTGGGTTCTTCATTCGACCCCTGCAATAAATAGAAGATAATTATATACCCGTTAACACCTAAGGCAGAAAAATTTCAGTCATCAAATGAAAATTAGGCCTCGTTGGCGACTCGGCAAGGATAAATTCCCTCCTTGCTTCACACTCGGAAAACGACGGTAAACAGACCATCACCAAGTTCAGAAAATCATCGGTAACTCATGTGAACTCGGGAAAGCAGTGATACTACAAGGGCAAAATATTTATTGACTTAGACACTTCTGACTTCATCAGCATGTGGGCGACCTGAAGTTTTATGAACATTGCGTAAATTTTCAACTGCGTAGACAGCTAATAAATTCATTTATCCATATAGATTACCAGTTTCGACAATCCTCTGCTGCCATAGATTCGACGACGGTAACAGAGAATTGCCGAAACCGGCCATCTACATGGATAAATGATTTTATTGGCGGTCTTGGCAGTTGAAAAATTTATGCAATGTTTATTGGCCTTAAGTGGTTATAATATCTATGCAACACAATGTTGCAGACTATGAAAATGCGTGATATTGTGTAGTCTTCGCCACATGTAATATGTAAAACGCTAAAATTATGAGGAACATTAAAAAAAACCTGTACGTCAATAACAATCTCTTGGACAGATATCTCAAACCAGTTATTTCCAGCATTTTGGCGATGTAAAATTCCGGGATGTAAATTTTTCCTCAAACTTTGTCTCCACTTCTCTCAGTGGTGCTTTCGCCATGCCCGTAGTTTAAGGCACTATCTTCATACCTACCAGAACATTCACAACAGAGCGCCCGTTATACAGGAACGACACTTACCAAAAGGATACATAAGTCACCAATTATCATAATTTTGCGTAGTTTGATTTCATCGGTGTCAAATAAAATACGTGCCATTCAGATTGTGTGGCTCAATAGCGAACATGAAAACAAGCTAACATTCTTTTTTAATTATATTCAAATAAAATATGTCTGTTTTACACGGTCACATTATTAATATGAATTACCCAAACTTTGTAATTAAATGCACTCTTTCATTGTGGCACCTCGTTAAAGCTGTTGATTTGTATTTATAACTGAAAGGTAATTAAATCTGATATGACGTTATGAGTAACCACAAAAAGCAGGTCAAACGAAACTCTTGACCGCAAGCGTCTGCGCGGAAAGAGCGCCGACTGTCACACACTTCCACTACCACGCGTTTTACATTATGACTGACCGACTCACGCTATGTGTTCTAGTACAAACGAAGTTATCACAGCATTTACAGAGCTTTCTCAGATCAGCTTAAACAAGTTTAATAAGTTTTTTAATTATATGTGAAAATAACAATGTGTTTTGTACAAACTCACATTTGTGTTTACCCTTCACCAGAACGTCGGGATGTACGCTTTCTAAGTAGTCTGAAAAGTCAGTACTGCTTTCACCAAACTTCTGCTCTGAAGGCAATAAAAATGCGAAAAACTTCTACTACGTATTTTCAATCAATGGGCGCAGCATGTCTAGATGCACAGACTGTGTCTCCCTGTACTCTAACCCGGAAAAAAGTAACTGTAAAGCTGGGAATTAACCAAAAACAAATACGAAGAAATATCGTATTAAAATTTTATTCAGTCCTCCACAGAACTGCACAGAGCTGAAAAAGCGCAAGAAAATTACAAACTTATCAACTCTCTGCGGTCAAACAAAAAAAAAAAAAATTACACGAAGACTGAGAATGTCACGAAACGATTTTGCTTGCAAATGTCACGATAGTTCAAAGGAATTTATCTTAGGTTTCAAAGTGGCCACAATGCAGCACTACCTCCTTTCTTAAAAGAAAAGACAGGAAATCTATAGATGGAGGTCACTAACAAACATCTTACATATTGATCATTTGTTGAACCTCTGCATAATCGAAGATATGAAATTTATATTTTACCACAGGTGTTTTGCCTATATTTACTGTGGAGTCATATGAATAATACACGAATTATCTCATATATGTAAATACTTTTCAGTTACACATTCGGACCCTGTACTCTGAAGATAGTGCTGTAGATACACTTACTGTGTTTTGTTTTTTATAATGCGACCACTTGTTGAATTGTTTCCTCAGATAGTAATGGTCAGTAGTTTTATTTGTGTGTAATTTTGTATGTACGTGCGTGTGAGTGCATGTGTGAGTGAGAGAGGTGGATGACGTTTGGTTTTGTGTGTGTGCGTGTGTGTGTGTGTGTGTGTGTGTTTGAGTGTGTTATATCTGTTTTGTATCATTAGTCACACTTAACAAGCCGTTGGACGTACATATTCTGGCGTTTAATACTTGTTTACTCTCAGCTATGGCTTTCATTTACCAGTTGACAACTGTCTCCTGTGGATTTTAGTGCATGGAATTCCTTTCGTTTTAAAATGGAATATTTGTTAAAACTACTCGCTCTCAATTACTATCTGTGAGCGTAGCAACAGATACTGTTATACTTTATATACTGCGTTCGGTGGAAAAATGTGGTTTTTATTGCTGGAAGTAGAAAAGCTGTTCCAGAAAGAAAGAAAGCACACATGAAGAGAAAACATGAAACTTACCTTAAAAAAAAATTCGAACACGGCCCACAAATGATGGTTTTAGCGATGGTTGTTCATAGTATACTCTGCGCAACACAAAGAATCTCTTCTTCGAAAGTCCGTAACGGTCTGCCATTACGACGCGGAAGTCTGAAATTTAGCTCAAAAGTCCCTACAAGCTTCTTCTGTGATACAAACCCCTGCCGTTCCGTGATGCTACCCTCAAGCTCGGCAACGCTTCAGACCGCAAGTGTCAACATATGAGACAAAAAAGGTCATAGCTCAGAAATGCGTTTTAGGTGTAGTGTGGGTTATGATTTCACTTTGGCATGAATTTGTTGCAAAACTTTACCCAACGCTACCGCGAACGTAACACACTATCGTAAAGATGTCCATGCCTCTCTTACCCTCATTTCACTCCTTCTCTTGACCACGTCGCAATGGAGGCCAAAATCACGATACCCCGTGTTGAAATCACTCGCTTTTCTTCTGAGTGGCCGAGGAAAAGATTTCTGCCACACTGCCGCTCACACTCACACCTACAGATGTAAGACACTCAGATCGGTACCAGACGTCGTGTGTCGATAGAGTATCGACCAAAATACCGATTTATGTGCTGTGTTACTCTGATTGAAAGTAACACCATAACTACGGAGCACAGGAAAGGTGTTTCCGTGAGTGATTGTTCTGAAGACCTCGCGTGGATGGGTTGTCGCAACCAACGACATCGCGTTCAAACCACGCTGATAAAATTTTTTTAACTTTTTACGCATGAAACTGTTATAAGGGGAACAAGTTCCTCTCATGTAAAAGGACTTTTTGGAATTTGTAGTAATGTTCTTTTGGCATTCTGCTTTCGCTTCGCCAGAAGAAAGTGGAAAGCCTATAGAGTCAGATTGTAGAGATAACTGCGGTGTTCTGTAGAACATGTGCGACAAAACATCACACTTGTCACCTAATGAAGCAGAAGCAGACTACGGAAAGAATATTACTACAAACTCCGAAAAATCATTTTACAAGTCAGAAAAAATATTCTCCCATATAAATGTTTCACGAGTAGAGAGTTACAGAAGAATGCCATAATTCGAGGGGCTTAAACGCGGGACCTATAGCATTACGACCTCACGCTCTACCAACTCACCCAAGCGGGACCTTTAAAACTATTACTTACGGATACACTCTTTTGTGCTCCATAGCTCTGGTATTATTTTTCATGACCGTTTATGTTGTATGTCATACTGGATGACAGCACAGAGCACGAGCGAAATAAATCAGTGGGTAGTTTTTTTTTTTTCTTTTAAGTCTATCGGTACACAAAGTTGAGTGTCTGAGTGTCGCCTGGAAGGCTGGGTATCAGTTATCTGCTATATTAGCAGGTCCTTTGCCTCTCAATTTTCTGCGATCCACTGCTTTCTTCTTAAGACTGCTGCATGTTGTAGCGTCCATCATGTCATCCAGTATCTCGAATCTCTTCCTTCCCCGCTTCCTTCTCCCTTCTACATAACCTTCTAAAACTTCCTTTTATCAGTCCGTCATTCTTGCTTAAATTATGCCCAATCTAATTTCTTTTTTTTCTCTTTATTACATCTAGTAACTTTTCTCTCCCACTCTTCTCAGTACCTCGTCATTTTTTACTCTGTCCATCCAACTTGTACTTTCCACCCTCCGCCATGTCCAGATCTCAAAAGCCTCCAGCCTTTCTCTGTCTTTTTTCCTCATAGTCCATGTTTCAGCATCATATAGAACAACACTCCATACAAGACATTTTATGAGTCTCTTTCTGAGTTCTCTGTCCAGACCGCTGCAGAAAATTCTCCTTTTCTTATAAAACGCCTGTTTTGCAATTGCTACCCTAGTTTTAATTTATGTGGTGCACTTCCAGTCGGTGTCAATCCTGCTTCCTAAACACTTTAAATTTTGCACCTGTTGTAGTATTTCTCCATGTAGCATGATTTTTATTTCCTTGATTCCTCCTAGTGGCAATACTTTGCTTTATTTGTGTTAATTTTCAGTACATATTTTATCCGTTAGTTGCAATGGTGTCCACCAAATCCTGTAAATGTTTTTCGCCTGTGGCTAGAAGGACCATGTCATCACCAAACCTCAAACACGCTACTCTTCCATGGGTATCAGTATCGACACGAAAAGGCCTCAGAGGATGGCATAAAGTGTGTCGATGAAACCACCGCTTCCTTTACGGCTTTGATTCCCAAACATTATGGCATCAAATATGACAGTTCGCTGTGCGATGAGCAACGTCTTTCATACTTATGACACTGCCCGGACCATTCAACCCTTCCCTAAGAACATCGTGGGGTCGTAAGCACACTGAACGTGATGGCACCGCTGTGGAGTGTAGTACGACCGCATTTCGCATTCTGAAATTCAAGGTGTAATCACTAGGGACCGTTGGAAATCATTCAACGAAATCGCAACATGATCGGAAGCAGCAAACGGTGTTTATGCTTTTTTGGCCCTCGCATTTCGTTACCTCGTGTAGTGTGATCATGGGGCTTTGCGACATTGACACATCGTGAATAAAACGGCCAACTGTCCTAAGTCTACCCAGTTCGGCAACATACCAGGTGCCAAACGTACACCCTTGTTGTGTGCTAAAAATGTACAGAGGCGGCCAGTCACTGATTACTAACTGCCGGTGTGACAGGAAACCATTCCGATAATTCTTATCCGGGTGGCGCCTTTTCAAATAGTTCAAATGGCTCTGAGCACTATGGGACTCAACTGCTGTGGTCATCAGTCCCCTACAATTTAGAACTACTTAAACCTAACTAACCTAAGGACATCACACACATCCATGCCCGAGGCAGGATTCGAAACTGCGACCATAGCGGTCACGCGGTTCCAGACTGTAGCGCCTAGAACCGCTCGGCCACCCCGTCCGGCGGCGCCTTTTCATTGAACTGCCGAATGCTGGCTGCATGCGATACTTCAGTGGTGACGAAAGAGAATTCTGTCATGACGGTGCCTGATAATCAATGACTGGCTGTATCTGTACAGCTACATTTTTAAAGCGTTCAGGAAGCGTATTTGGGTGGCACCGCTGGTGCTGAGGAACTGGTTAGTCTTAGAGAGAATCTTTGTGTCAGTGTCTTTCCTCCTTGTGATAACGCTATAGGGCGGCACGAAACATGAGTGGTGAATAAGCATAAACACACTTTGATGCTTCGGAGCATGTCCAAATTTCGTCGAAAGATTTTGAACGGCCCGTAGTAGTTTCACCCTGCATACCAGAGGAAAAATTGAAGTCAAGCTGGCCTCCGAAGGTCTGCGATCACTTTCAATATTGTTGTAGGTACACGATGTCCTTGGAGATTAGTTGAATCGTCCGGTTGGTTTCAGCAGTGTGGGAATCAAAGGGCCATGGGAAGATGTTGTTTCATTGACACCATTTATTCCACTCCATAACGAAATGTAACATAAGTAGACAGGAGGAAACGTTGTTTTTCGATTACACAATTACAACCGCGAATTACATCAGAGTATACGTCCAGATCAAACTAAAGAAGAACGGTCGTGTTAAATTAGTGACAGGAATAGACGGCGCCTGGTCGACATTACATAAGTCACCTTACAAAACCCTCTCGATGAATACTCGACTATTGCTCGTCTGTGACGCTAAGAGAGCACTACTGAGATCATCATAGAACTACTACGGTAGAAGGAAAATAAAGGAAATCGTTGTGCTTCGCAGAAACGTTTTCTGCTATAATTCCAAAAGCGGCTACCAAGAAGGGTTGACCAACGTACTACATCCCACCTATATATAACAAAAGGAACAGAACGGAAAATTATTAATTCGAACACGTATGAAGTCTTATTGAGAGTCTGTCTTCCGGCGGAGTTCCCGAGAATCGAACAATAAACGGGGTTAGCCGATAGTGGTGGAACATACGCCCAACACAGTGGTGTGGCTTGCGGAAAATAGAAGTAGAGGACATATAGATTCAGCACTGTCTCATGCATGCTCCCCCGAAATTTTCAAGCTAATTTACGTGAGTTGCCGGCCAGGGTGACCGAGCGGTTCTAGGCGCTACAGTCTGGAACCGCGCGACTACTACGGTTTCAGGTTCGAATCCTGCCTCGGGCAAGGATGTGGGTGATGTCCTTAGGTTAGTTAGGTTTAAGTAGTTCTACGTTCTAGGTGACTGATGACCTCGGAAGTCCCATAGTGCTCAGAGCCATTTGAACCATTACTTTTACGTGAGTTCTTATCTAAGGCTGACTGCAGTTCCACTTCAGTCATATGAAATGTATTTCGATTCAACAATTCGATCTCGGGCAGGAGATAATCATGTCACGGAATGTTGTTTTCTGGTACGTTAATATGTTCACATGTTCAAATGTGTGTGAAATCTTATGGGACTTAACTGCTAAGGTCATCAGTCCCTAAAATTACACACTACTTAGCTAAATTATCCTAAGGACAAACACACACACCCGTGCCCGAGGGAGGACTCGAACCTCCGCCGGGACCAGCCGCGCAGTCGTACATTAATATGAAAGTGTAATAATAATATATTACTATCCCTGCCATCTAGGTTTAGTATATGTCCATGTTTTAGTGAAGATCATCTCTGTGTGTATTATGGCGTACAATCTTTTCTGTTTGGTTTACAACAAGAGATTTTATAGATATCAGTCTACTTAAGTGTTGTTCCATCTTGCAAATCTTCATTTCGTACGCCATGCTCGGCATCTACACTGAACATTCCCAGCAGTGTGTTTTACACATATATAATCTCCTTTCAACGCTTCAATCGTTGTTCTGGATTAATCTTGCCAGAACTAAGTTATTTATTCCTGATTGTAGTAGCAGCTTTTTACTAAATTATCTATTCTTTCTTGAGAATACTCAATTTATTTCCATCTATTCCACAACCTTGCAATACCTCATAAGGTTTTCCTTGTCTGTCCACTTAACTCTTAATCCTCTGATATATATATATATATATATATATATATATATATATATATATATATATATATATATATATACGTGTGTGTATGTGTGTGTGTGTGTGTGTGTGTGTGTACCTTCCCAGACGACCGGAGTGGCCGAGCGGTTCTAGGCGCTACAGTCTGGAACCGCGTGACAGCTACGGTCGCAGTTTCGAATCCCGCCTCGGGCATGGATGTGTGTGATGTCGTTAGGTTAGTTAGGTTTAAGTAGTACTAAGTTCTGGGGGACTGATGACCTCATAAGTCCCATAGTGCTCAGAGCCATTTGTGTAACTTCCCAATTCTCCCGTCTTCCAAACCGAATTATGGTTCAAAAACAGTACAGCACAACGCAATGTTGTACTCTAGGTATACACAGTTTTCTTGATCATATTTCCGTTTATGATACAAGTGAACATCTTTTCACTAAGCAAGTTTCTTTTACCAACACCAATCGGCTACTGGTACTTACTGTTACCTTTAACATTTTCTGAAACCTACCTTTATTAGGTATAAGAACTTCCCCTCCTCTCCTGATTTATCTTTAGCTTTGTAAATTGAATTTAGTTGACATTACCCCTCCTTTTACTATTCATAAATTTTTGCTTCACTTTGTTGATCATTAAGTAAAGTGTGTTTTAAGTAGACTGTCAATTTCATTCAACAGTTTGCAATCTTCCTCGTTTTAAGCCCATTGTATAATTTGTGGTGCAAATGTGGAACTGATATGCATTGTGCTTGCGCTTTTATATGCGTAATGAACTTTTTGCCAACTTATTTGTAATTGGTTCTCTCTTTCTTTTTGTCGCCACTGCCTTCACGATTATCGCCATGTTGTTTTGTCTCTTAATTTTGTAGCCCTTTCCTATGCCATTAGACACCATTTAGGTTTCCTGTTTTTGTAGTTATTCTTACTTTAATTGTTAGGTCTACAACTCTCAAACCACTGATGTTTCTTTAAGAGAGACATGCCTGTCTAGTGACTGCAAGATGCGGTAAGCCCTGTTGGCGAAGATGAATATAGTGATTTTCTTGCTCTGTCTTCTTTCTCGATACATCTTTATTCTTATTACACATTACATTAAAAAACATAAGCCTTATACTTTCGTTATGTGTTCAACTAACAATAAATCGATACGAATATCTTTTCTGTACTGAAGGCAAATATCACAGCAATAACCTTTGTTGAGTGTTTCTTTTTAGTGCCTGGTATAATCATGTAATAAGTCTAGCAGTTGTCGTATTTTGCAACGTAATGGCAGTACTTTGTCTGGAAAATGACTCAACTGGAGAATTGTTGAACTTGATGCTGCTCTTGTGTATTTAAGTGTAACAGCAGCATGTCGTCTCGATGAGCAATACGGGGGTAATTGGCTTGGAGCTAGGGCTGCAGATAATTCAAAAGCCCATTCACATCGCATATTGTTGGCACTACAAACACAATTAGAATATCCTACAGAGATAAACATTTAGTAGCCTCCAGTTCACGTGCTATCCCAGAGCTCTATTTCATTGTTACATAGTGTTCTCACTATGTTTGCGAATGGTCTGCATGGCATCGTCATTCAGAGCTCAACAGGCGTCCACGTTTGCAAATCATCGACGAAGTGGTTGCTGTCCTAGGTGACGGTTTCTCTTAAAGTCGCTCAGTGTCAACGACCGACAATAAAGAAAAGAAAAAAGGCGGACGAATATGCTCGTCATACCAGTACGAACTAGCTGCTTATGCCTATCGCAACTGCATCAGTTCTGGCCATGAATTAGCTATCGAAAGCACAAATCTTCCTCACAAAATCGATATTTCCGATTATCTTTCCTTTTCTAGGATGCGGAATATGGCTATGGCAATGTTTGTAGGGGAACCAATACAAACCCATTTATGTAGAGAATCGAACTCTCATTTGTAAAAGAGATCCTAACTCCTGATTACTGTATAAACAGCTGAATATTTAATGGTAAGCTATGAACCAGAAAAAGCTTAGAAAAGGTTTCAAATTACATTTCAGGTTTGTTGGAGGTCACTAACTGCTCTCATTATCTAACACTGGATGAGTGTAGTCTCGGCTAATTTGTGCTCCGTTGTAAGGAGCAGGTGTCGTGCAACAATATGATTTGGCACGTACCTTCAGTGGCAAAATTTTTTGCGAATAACTTCAGTAGTAAAGAAGTTTTAGTGCATGAACAAAGAAAATGTAATATGCGACAAACGTTCCTCCACCCGTTTTGCAGAGGGTATCAGCGAGAAAAATTTCGTAAGGTTTTCAATTTATTTGTAAAAATCGCTAAATGCTCTCATTCTCAAGTTCTCCATTTGTGTGGCCATTTTTCCGTATTTGCTTTATAATTTTTTAAAATATTTTAATTCCATCTTTGCAGTTAAAGGAAATGATTGTTATGTAACCAAACTAATCTCGATTTATTGAAATGAAATATCATCAGTGGTCTGTAATGAAAGATTTTGAGAATTTTACTTACTTTCTAAATTGAAAAACAGTTAGTTACAAGATGTTGACTTTTACTTACGACGTCACTGTGCAACAATGAAAATGTAAATCGAATGAAAATATCCAATTCCTATCAATTACAATGTGCTGATCGCGAATATCACAAAGACAGTTCAAAATCATCTCTGGTTTTAATTTTACACTGTTTTATTACGGTGAGATATTTATATACAAATTTTTATGTTAAGTTTAAAATAAAATATAATGGTTTGTCAAACTTATACTATGTTGTACCAACTGATTATATTATTGTCCCTGGTCTTAATTGCGTGCAGTATTTTTTATATAAACATTTTGATACCAATTTTAGTCATCTTTTTATCTCCATTCTCTCCAACTTCAGTGACTTTATTAATGCATATAACAATTTTTGCACATTTGTTTCTGTAGTAACTACCAGTTGTTCAAGCTGACTGCTATTGAAGTGAACAAAACTGCCACGAGTTTGTGTTAACAGTACTGATACATTTTGACATGTGTGTGGAGTGATTGATTAAAAAACTTACAGTTGTTATTTTGGATGCAAGAAAGGTGATCAGGATAAACCATTGGCTCCACATGTGGTCTGAAACTCTTGTGCCAGCAACTTCAGGAATTGGTTGCATGGGAAAGGACGTTCAATGCCCTTTGCAGTGTCCATGATCCGGCGTGAGCCAGCTAACCATGACAGTGACTGCTACTTTTGTATGGTTACACCTGTAAAGGAGGGAATATCCAAGAAGAAGAAGTAGACAGTGATCTATCCTAACACTCCATCCGCCATACGTCCTGTTCTACATGGGGAGGGACTGCCAATAACTTAATGACCGACAGTGTACGAGATTACCTGTGATGGTGATTCTGAATATCCTGAACCATGTACATCACAAGATCCAGAGTGTCTTCCAAGTATATCATCAACTGATGATCCACAAAAATTGTCTCAAAATTAGTTAAGTGATGTCATTAATGATTTGGAGCTCACTAAAACTAAAGCTGGGATTTTAGCATCAAGAGTGCAGCAGCGCAATTTCTGGAAAGCAATGTAAATGTAAAATTCTGCCGCAGAAGAGAGCAACAATTCACAAGCAAGATAGTCGTGTGGCAGACATCAATGGTATAATGAAGGCTCTCAGAATTAATTACAATGCCCGTGAGTGGAGACTCTTTATTGATTCATCAAGCTTAAAAGCAGTGCTTTTACATAATGGTAATGAGCTTCCTTGTAATCCAGTTGCGCGTAGTGTGCATTTGAAAGAGTCTACCAAAACATGAAAATTTTACTGGAAGCCATCAATTACAACGAATCTCAATGGCAAATTTGTGGTGACCTGAAAGTCGTTGCACTGCAATTAGGTATGCAGTTAGGGTATACAAAATATTGCTGCTTTCTCTGTGAACGGGATAACTCAGCTCGTGAATCTCATTACAGTAAACATGAATGGTCCACCAGAAATTCTCTTCAACCAGTTAAATAGAACATTAAGAGTGATGCTCTAGTAGACCCTAAAAAGATTCTGCTCCCACCCTTGCACATCAAGTTGGGTCTTATGAAAACTTTGATAAGGGAATGAACAAAAATGGTGACACGTTTAAGCACTTAAGGCAAAAATTCTCTTACTTAGGTGATATCAAAGTATAGGAGGGCGTCTTTGTAGGCCCACACATTCGAGAGCTTTTGATGGAATCATACAACATGATATACTTGAGAATGTCTTAAGTCAGTCTGTTTACAGTTCTTAGGGAACAAACGAGCAATAAATTACAAGGAGATTGTAGATAACATGTTGTCATCTTATGAAAAACTTCGTTGCAACATGTTACTGAAGAAGCATTTCTTGCATAGTCACCTTGACTTCTTCCCCAAAGATTGTGGTGCAGTAAGTGATAAACATGGGGAGCGATTTCAGCAAGACATTGCCAAATTTCAGAAGAGGTATGCCAGAAAGTGTAGCGCTTATTTTTTAGGAGATTACTGCTGGACTGTCATAAGGGATGTTCCCGAGTATGTGTAAACGTCAAGCAAAGCGAAAATTCTGAATTAACCTCTGAAAAAAATATGTAATTGTATATACTGTACATATGGACATGTAACATTTGTATTACTTTATATACATTTCTATATAAAGGATTTTGTGCTTTACATCGTTCTGGAACAAAGTAGACTTACAAAGTATATTCATTCATCTAATATTATCTTCAATTTTTCTTAATATTTTACTTTCGTTCTTCCAGAATGGCAATGAAATTTGTCAATGCATAACACCTAACATAATTCAAGTAATTACTCACTTAAAATTTGTTATGCTTAATCTTGGAACATGAGTGCATATTTTATTGGTTAGTTATTTATACAAAAAGTAGATTACCTTTTCAAAAAAAAAAAAACTAGAGCTAAATATTTATGAATATGGTGATTTTGTATCATTTTATACTGGAATAAACAACTAACTCCTAATCATTCAGTTTACACACTTTCACTTCAAATTTGTTGTTCAGTTTATTTTATGAAAGATTTTTCGCTAACACCATTGAACACCGTCGGCTTACACCTTTTTGGGATATTTCTGCGTTTGGCGCTATTGGATTGGATTGTTTGGGGGAAGAGACCAAACAGCGAAGTCATCGGTCTCATCGGATTAGGGAAGGATGGGGAAGGAAGTCGGCCGTGCCCTTTCAAAGGAACCATCCCAGCAATTGCCTGGAGCGATTTAGGGAAATCACGGAAATTGGCGCTATTGATTCTGGCCTAAAGCTACACTTCTACACACTTTATGAATACATTCCTTGTATCTGCACAAAGTGGGCTACGTTTCCTCAAGGCATTTTCACTACTTCTATTACACTTACAGAGAGAAAACATGGTCAAAATAGGCTGTATTGTTTTGTTATCTGTGCGGTCGGCCAATTTCAACCATATGACAGTTTAAAGCACATATCTTAAGCTTGCAAATTCATTATTCTTCTCTTACTGCTTTAGTCCTTTAACACAACGCTATACTCCTAATGAGTATATTATGATGGCATTTTAAATTGGGTCTGCTTAGTAATGATACCAGAAATCAAAATTTTGTTACCTCTTGAAGCCGTTAGATAAGCTACCTGCAACTGGGATGGGCTACGATGAGTTGGGTTAGCAGTGCAGTAATATTGATAGCAGTACACAACAAACGATCACTCAGTAAACTGGTGTTCTGTTTACAATATCTGACGAAAAGCAGTCTACAGTCCACTACAGATCTCACAAGGAAGAGGTAGTCTACGACAGTCTAAAGCCGAACGAAAGTAAATTAAAAATACCAAGATTCTTCTGTCCTGTTACCAATCAAAATGTGAATTTGTGGGCAAGCTTTTGCTTTGAGTGAATTCCACCTTCCGAATTGACTGTGCTACGATAGCATTAATTTCACACCATAAATAGATTTCGGTGATGAGTCATTTTCAGATAGTTACTTTGTGGGTGTTTCCGTGTGTCTTCCATGCATATCATAAAGACGGACGTATGTATATATCTAGGTATGTATGCATTTACATGGTCCAAGCTTATTAATAAGACCACAACTTATGTTCGACTCAACATGCAATAACCACTGACAGCCGACACTTGGGAGCGCTAGCAGTGGAGGGTATATTAAGTGTGTCGGATGAAGTGGTCTGTCGTTTGTCGTTGTCCTGTTTGGGAAACCGTGCAATATAAGCCTAACTGACGTCCAAAAGTGTATGATCGTTGGCTTTTGGGAGAGATACTGAAGCATTTCTCAAAATCCTAAGCTTCTAAACTGTTCACGTGCCACTGATGAATGGAATGAATTGAAAGTGCAGGGAAGCTAAGATGAAATGGCTGCATGCAAAATGTGGAGAAATCGAAAAATACATGATTATCGGAAGGACTGTCTCAGCCTATAGAGAAGTAAAAACAAACTTCGATGAAATTGAAAGTAAGGGGGGAGTGTTAACAGTATACCGGGAATTCCACTGTTAAATGCAGAGGCGAGAGCGGTTAGGTGATGAGAATAGATTGAAGGCTTTTATGAGGGGGGAGATGTGATAGAAGGAGAAACAGGAGTCGATGTAGAAGAGATACGGGATCCAGTATTAGAATCAGAATTCGAAAGTGCTTTGGAGGACTTAAGATCAAATAAGGCAGAAGACTTTGTAAGAGTTACAAAAAACGACTGCTAACCTTGGGGTGAATAATGTATGAGTGTGGCGGCATACCTTGAGACATTTTCAAAAATGTCATCCATAACACTCCGATGACTGCAAGAGCTGACAAGTCCGAGAATTACCGTCCAATCATATCATACGTCCTAGTAGCTGAAAATAATGATATAAAAATGAATGGGAAAGATAATCGAGCATGTTAACACACCTCTTTGGCTTTAGGGAAGGTAAAAGCACCAGAGAGGCATTTCTGACGTTTCGGTTTATAAATTAAGCAAGGCTGAATAATAGTTAAGATACGTTAATAGGATTTTTAGACCTGGAGAAAGTGTTCGACTATGTAAACTGGTGCAAGAGATTCGAAATTTTGAAAAAAAAAAATAAGTGTGAGCCATAGGGAGAGAGGGGTAATGTACAATATGTCCAAAAGCGAAGAGGGAATAATGAGAGTGGACGACCAAGAACGGAGTACTCTGATTAAAAAGGGTGTAAGACAGGGATGTAGCCTTTAACCATTACTGTACAGTCGGTACGTCGAAGAAGGAATGATGAAAATAAATGAAAAGTTCAGGAGTGAGATTGAAATTCAAGGTGGAAAGATATCAACAATATGATTCGCTGATGACATTGGTATCCTCAGTGAGAGAGAGAGAGAGAGTAGTAATTACATGAACTGCTGAATGGAACGATCAGTCTAATGACTAGAGAATATGAATTGAGAATAAATCAAACAAAGATGAAAGGAATGAGACGTAGCAAAACTGAGAGAGGAAGAATTACGTGATCTGCTGAATGAAATGAACATTCTAATCAATACAGAATTTGGACTGAGACTTAATCGAACAGAGATGAAAGAAATGAGGCAGAGCAGAAATGAGAACAAACTTAACATCGGGATTGCTAGTCACGAGGTAGATGAAGTTATGGAATTCTACACTACTGGCCATTATAATTCCTACACCAAGAAGAAATGCAGATGATAAACGGGTATTCACTGGACAAATATATTATACTAGAACTGACATGTGTTTACATTTTCACGCAATTTGGGTGCATAGATCCTGAGAAATCAGTACCCAGAACAACCACCTCTGGTCGTAATAACGGCCTTGATACGCTTGGGCATTGATTCAGAGCTTGGATGGCGTGTACAGGTATAGCTGCCCATGCAGCTTCAATACGATACCACAGTTCTTCAAGAGTAGTGACTGGCGTATTGCGACGATCGAGTTGCTCGGCCACCATTGGCCAGACGTTTTCAATTGATCTGGAGAATGTTGGCCAGGGTAGCAGTCGAACATTTTCTGTATACAGAATTGCCCGTACAGGACCTGCATTATCCTGCTGAAATGTAGGATTTCGCAGGGATCGAATGTAGGATAGAGCCACGGGTCGTAACACATCTGAAATGTAACGTGAACTGTTCAAAGTGCCATCAATGCAAACAAGAGGTGATCTAGACGTGTAACCAATGGCACCCCATACCATCATGCCGGGTTACACGCCAGTATGGCGATGACGAACACACGCTTCCAATGTGCGTTCACCACGATGTCGCCAAACACGGATGCGATCATCATGATGCTGTAAACGGAGCCTGGATTCATCCGAAAAAATGACGTTTTGCCATTTGTGCACCCACGTTCGTCGTTGATTACACCATCGAAGGCGCTCCTGTCTGAGATGCAGCGTGAAGGGTAACCGCAGCTATGGTCTCCGAGCTTATAGTCCATGCTGCTGCAAACGTCGTCGAACTGTTCGTGCAGATGGTTGTTGACTTGTAAACGTCCCCATCTGTTGACTCAGGGATCCAGACGTGGCTGCACGATCCGTTACAGCGATGCGGATAAGATGCCTGTCATCTCGACTGCTAGTGATACAAGACCGTTGGGGTCTAGCACGGCGGTCCGTATTACCCTACTGAACCCACCGGTTCCATATTCTGTTAACAGTCATTGGATCTCGAACAACGCGAGCAGCAATGTCGCGATACGATAAACTGCAATCGCGATAGGCTACAATCCGAACTTTATCAAAGTCGGAAACTTGATGGTACTCATGTCTCCTCCTTACACGAGGCATCACAACATTGTTTCACCAGGCAACGCCGGTCAACTGCTGTTTGTGTAAGAGAAATCGGATGGAAACTTTCCTCATGTCAGCATGTTGTAGGTGTCACCACCGGCGCCAACGTTGTGTGAATGCTCTGAAAAGCTAATCATTTGCATATCACAGCATCTTCTTCCTGCCGGTTAAATTTCGCGTCTGTAGCACGTCATCTTCACAGTGTAGCAATTTTAATGTTCAGTAGTGTATTACCTATGCAGGAAAATAACCAATGATGGACAGAGCAAGAAGGACATCAAATGCTAATTACCACTTAAAAAATTGTATTCCTGGCCAAAAGAAGTCTACTAGTATCAAACATAGACTTTAATTTGAGGACAAAATTCCTGAGAACGTACATTTGGAGCACAGCATTTTATGGCAGTAAAGCATACACAGAAGAGAATCGAAGATTTTGAGACGTAGTGCTACAAAAGAATATTTAAAGTCAGGTGGGCTGACAAGAAATGAGGAGTCTGTACAGTACAGTATAGGAGAGGAAAGGAATATGTGGAAAGTACTGACAAGGAGCACGGACAGGATAATAGGATATCTGTTAAGACGTCAGGGAATGATTCCCATGATACCAAAGGGAGTTAAAGATGGTAAAAACTGTAGAGGAAGACAGCGATTGGAATACATCCAGCAAAATTTAGGACGTCGGTTGCAAGTGCTACTCTGAGATGAAGACTTTGGCGCAGGAGAGGAATTCATAGAGGGCTGCATCAAAGCAGTCAGTAGACTGATGACTCAAAAGAGAAAATGGGCCATAGATGGCAGTGTCGAACGACGGCTGCGAAGATGTAACAAGAGAATAGGAATGCAACTGTGGAGCAACCAGTGACCGACCAAACCAAGTGCTTATGAACAGCGTCTCGTTAACAACTGTTCATGCTTATGGGCTTCCTCAGCAAGCTTCTTTTTAATGCACCGATGCTGACTGCTGCTCATCGACGGCAAAGGTTGTTGTTTGGCCGCCCATAGCAGAAAAGAGCGTCCACTTGTCAACCGGTGGACTTCTCTCATGGATCACGTTTCATTCTGCATCGGACAGATTGCCTTTGGCATATTCTTCCCTACACCAGTTATCAGAAGGTTCAGACCAGATGAGGGAGAATTATGCTCTGGAGAATGTTTTCGTGACTGCCATTTCCGGGAGGTGCAGTGGATGCATTTACCCTTAAGATCCATGTCCACTCCTGCATTCCGTTTGCTTTTCTTTGTCACGATGGCATCTACCGGCAGGACAATGCGAAGTATCGAACAGTTCGCAGCGTATGTAAATGCTTTGAACAGCATCAGAATAAGTTTACCGTCCTCTCTTTGGCATGAAAGTCCCCGGATCCAAACCCAGTCGAGACACTGTGGGTCCACCTCGATCAGGCTGTTCACGCCAGGGATCCTCAACCGTGAAACCTGGGATATCTGACCATGGCACTGTAGCCGGCATATCTCCACACCCATGTCGGTACGTTCCAGAACATAACTGACTCACTTCCTGCACATCCGCACTGCAAAAGACGTTTGTCAAGGCTTTTGAAAGGCGATCACGTTAATATGACTGCCCTGTGTATGTATGTTCCACGTCTCCTCTTGGACCACTGGACGGATTTCAAAAAAACTAGAAAAATTCGTGCTGTGGGGTTAAGAACTACCCGCCGATCAAAATGTTGGGAGTGTGGATGAAAAACAGTGTATTCATGTCGTGCGAATAACCATATTTTAATTAATATGTAAGAAACATAACAGATATTTTCCAACCTGTATGGAACTTTTTCTCTCGAACGACACCCACAACATTACGAAAGGAAGAAATGTTTATTGCTTACTACATTTTCCCTGATGATGGAGTAAAAGTGCAGTATGAAGTAGGTTATTTTGATTTATTACTTCATTACTACGAATTATACTTGCGACACTTTTTGCAGATAGTATTTATACATACCGCTGAATGAAACAAAAAGTTAAAATCCATATACGACTCATAGAACATGGGCTATGACGTAATACACATTGTTCTGTGTCAACATTAAACTGCAGAGTTAAATTCTTTAGAGATGCATTGAAATCTGTTTGCAGATATTGCAGATACGCGTACGTGTAAAATATCTTAAATACATGTGAACTACATTTGACATGTGCGAAAGCGGCAAAGTCATTGATAAAGACCTCATTCTAAATACATGAAATGATTTCAGCCATATTTGGCACACATATTAGCTACGATCTGAAAATAAGTACTAGGTGGCAAGGGGCGGACGGGGAGGGGGGGGGGATTAGAAACACCAAGCTTGAATTGCTGTAATAATAATTATAAAAGGTGGCAATTTTATTTGGCACTGTCTTTTAAATAGATATGATGGTATCTGATACTCAAGTACTAATGCAAAGAAACGTAATGATGCTAAAATGCTTTAAATTCTTGCTATGATTTAATCTTTAAAATTTAATAATTCTCTTCCTTTTAATATTTAATTAATTAACTAACGTTGTTCAGATTTCGTAACGCTGACGGCGTTAAAATTTAAAGATTTCCAGTCCCTGTTTTCTTTTCTTTAAATTGTTGCGAGCCAGCGATGGTGCAATGCTGTTCGCTTTCAAGTCTACACATTTCTAAATATCAGGTCGAGGAAACACTTTTGTGATCACGGTTGCGATTTAGACGCTGTTCGCGTAATTGTACTGATTATGAGTTATCGTTTCCGAAAGATGCAGGTTCGATTAAAGCTGTATGCACTTTTGCGCATATAATGAAAATATTCCTAACACGTCGCGTAACAAAAAGTAACACGCGAATCACAACCGTGGTCAAACGAAGATAATATATGATGGCATAAATGTTCCTCGCTGTTATTCAGGACAGGTTTAGATTAAACACCGCAATTTTCAGTCTTTAGAAATCACAAGACGATACACTTTAGAGATATTTGTTTTGAATAACTTACCTTTTCTTATACAATATGGTGATTGTCCGCAAGGATTATCTCTCTCTCTCATTCACATTACATACATCGATTAAGAAACTTTTCTTTCTCTACCGACCAGTACGAGAGAAAAATCCGCCCCGACAAAATGGCTTACATAGAATCAGTTCTCACTTAACAGTCATATATAGTTTCGTAGTACAAACAATGCCAGTTTATGCCGTGCACTAGAAAGTCTTTGATTCATGAGCACAAAAATTAAAGTAATAAAATTATAATTCCATTTTTAATATCGTCAATTCTTCTTTATATCATGAAAATAAAGTCTGACATCGTCGTAATATTATTTTTCATCGTTGTAGCACTATAAGCTCCTCTTACGGTGAGCGTGATAACGTCAAGTGAAAATGGGGGCAGAAGTGATGGACCGTAAAGGAGACTGGACAGAAACGGGGAAAAGGAGGTGGTTTAATAGAAGATTGGAACAAATGCATACCCAGGTAACGCCAAGCGCTCGGACAGTCGTAATATATAATGGCATATGAGTTTGGAAGTACATTCTTCCTTTTCTCTTTTTTTTCTTTTTTTGTGACCCATCAGTCTTCTGTCTGTTCCGACGCAGCGAATCCCTTTCCTGGGCCAGACATTACAACTCAGAGTAGCACTTGCAACCTACTTTCTCAGTTATTTGCTGGATTTATTCTAATATCCATCTTCCTCTACAGTTTTTACCCTCTGTACTCCCTCTTGCACCACGGAAGTTACTCTCTGATGCCTTAATATACCTGCTAACGTCCTGTCCCTTCTTCTTGTCATTTTTGTCCATGCAGTCCTTCGTCACTGATTCTGTGGAGAACATCCTCATATTTTATCTAATCAGTTCACCTAATCTCAAGAGTGCTTGTGAAGCACCACATCTGATATGCTTCAATTCTTTTCTGTTCCGGTCTTCCCACAGTTCACATTTTACTACCATATGTTGTAGTGCTCCAAACGTACATTCTCAGAAATGTCTTCCTGGAATGAGACGTCTGTTTGATAGTAGTAGACTTTCCTTGGCGAGGAATGCCATTTTTGTCAGTGCTAGTCAGCTTTGTATGTTCTCCTTGTTAAGTCTGTCATGGATTACATTGCTCCGAAAGTAGTACAACACCTCAACTTCATTTACTTCGTAATCTCCAATCCTGATGTTAAGTTTCTCGCTGTTCTCATTACTCCTCCTTCTGATAACTTTTGCCTTTTTTAGATTTACTCTCAGTCCGTTTTCTGTACTCATTGGACTTTTCATTCTATTCAGCATATCGTTTTTATTTTTTTTCGTTTTCACTCAGGAGACCAAGAATCTTGCTATTGGTATCCTTGACCTTGAATATCATTCCCGCTCATGAACCTCTCCTTTCATTTCCGTCATTGCTTCTTCGAGGTGTAGATTGAACAGGAGGAGTGAAAGAATATGTCAGTTTCTTACACCATTTTTAATCCGAACACTTTGTTCATGTTATTCTACTCGTATTGTTCTCCCTGGGTTGTTGCGCATATTCTATGTTACCGTGTTTCACTGTAGCTTACTCCTACTTTTCCCCGAAATTCTCAAACATCTTGCTCCTTTTTACATGGAAAAACGCTTTTCTCAGGTCGACAGATCCAATGAACGTCTTGTGATATTGTTTCCATTACCAATCGCAATGTTAGAACCATCTCTTTGGTGGTGGAGAAACGTCCGTTAAGGCTCTAACACTGTACCTACCCAAACAATTTCAACATTATTCGTCCAAAATTAATTTATTCTGACCTGTTAATGCACTCTTTCAAAATTTTTCACATATTTTACTTTTGAACATATATGCATCAGTAAAATACGTCACTCATATAGCTTTGTAACGAACAGCAGTTCGGCATTCTGTAATTTTTACGAGTATGTGTGGTAAGACAGTTTGTTTTAGGTGGCAGGTTGGTGTTTCTACACAGCCTAATGATTAGTCTTTCAGCAGTTCCCTAACATATAGCACTACTTCACATCGTCTAGCAAGCTGGCAGCAAACCAATCTGAATGAAAAACCGTTACTCTTAATTCAAGTGTTTAATTAAACCACAAAGAACAGGAAGACATTCATAATTCATTGAAAATAAATATAAATACATCATTGGATGTTGTTACAAGATGACAGGAAATAGCTTATTTATTTTTATTGTTCCTCAGATTAAAATTCTGCAGACTTACTCATTTGAAATGATAGTCGTTTTATAGCGTCTCTCTAGGTTTTCATATCAACATTAGTAAACGTGCGTATGGTGAAAACTCGAACATGAATTTTGTGGTTAAGATATGTAAAGTAGTGTTAGTGATTAACCGAATAGTGAGATATATTTTGGTGTGGTGTCATCGCCAATCTGTCTTGACGATGTGTTGTCAAAAGGAGAACTGTAAGTTGTCTAGTATTTAAATCATTATGTTATAAAGCGCGGTATTGCTGACACCCTCAAACTCTCATGGACACGTTTATTTCATCATAAGACCCACTGGATTATTTTAACTAAAACCCCTGTATTTTCCCTCGTATTTCTTTGGAATATAAACTCCTGATGAAAGAACGAAAGCCAACGCAAAGTAAGTCTATGAAAAATCTTATGGAAAATTTGTAAGACGTTTTCAAACACTATGGTACAATTCAAAGCCGTGGCCAAGTGGGAGCGTTGTAAGGAAGAAACTTTTTTGTTTTTATTGTGTACTGTTTATATTGGATATCGACGGTTTTGAATGGTGTAAGTGGATTAAGCGAAGAGGATCTTCAACATTTCCTTTCTAAATTTAAAAAGCATAAAAGTTCCATTTCATATATCACAGTAACAGTTCACTACAATCATCTGGGCACAATAAGAACTGACCATGCTCTTTCAGAAGCAACGCTCTTGGAAGCTTTGAAACACGAAAAAGTTTATATAAACAGAAATATATTGTAGAGACAATCTGCTTTTTAGCACGGCAAGAGTTAGCTCTTCCAGGTCATAATGACTCTGAGGTGTCAGTAAATGCAAATTGTTTAGAACTTTTGGATTTCTTGGCAGAAGAAAAACCATGTACGAAAGATCATGGAGCATCCGATGGAGTTTTAAAAGGCACTTCCTCTGACACACACAGAATGATTTAGTAGCTTGTATTACGGAGGTTGTTAAAGAACAAATTGCCTGTTATATCAGTGCAAGCTGAAGAGCCAACGGATGTCTCAACTTGAAGTAAAACGAGCGTAATATTTCGATTTGCAAATACCGAATCAGGAGAAATACAAAGGAGAATTGTAGGATTTTATTACGTGTCTAATGACAGGAGTGCACAAGGGATAGCCACTGTTCTGTTGCAAGCGCTAAACCTTTGGAATACTGATAAAAACAAATTAGTATCGTAAACTTACGCAGCTGCAGTGCAATGGCACGAAAAATTATGGTGTTCATTCTATTGTGAAACAATACTGTTGTCATACACTCTTTATCCATTGCTATGCACATCGGTTGAACTTAGTATTCCTCTATGCTTGTAAGAAAAGTTACTCAATTTAAAAATTTTTTTGTCAAATCTATCAGGATTTCACGCATTTTTAGCCGTTCTAGGAAAAGAAGTGAACTGAAAGAAAGGGGATTGAAACAACCAGGTCCTTGTGAAACGAGACGGAATCTTCATCCACGCACTGTAGGAGCCATTTAACGATGTGATAAACAGTGAAGGGTGGAATGACAGTTCCTTACATCAAGGAATTGTATTAAATAGTATACTGGATGACAGGACTTCTCCTTCCCTACTGCAGCTGTACCATTCGATTTTCCAGTACAGAAGTATCTTGTTCGACGTCGTGCAAAGTAAAATTGTGGACGCAAGGCCTTATAAGCTTGAAATTGAAAATCACTTTAAGGCTGTTGAAAGACTAAGATACAAGGGTATTATTCTGATGTGAGTATAGGAAGCTAGGCGCCTTATAAATTAATTTAAAGAAACAGAAGTAAGTATTCAGAAACAGAGAAGTCTAGTACTCAAAATTATTAACACAGCAGTAGCAAACACTGAAACTAGATTCCAGGACTTCCATGAAACAGATTTTACAATCTCGCTAAATGAGAAAATGGTTTCAGATTATAGTAGGCCAAACAATTTCCCTATTAGTGAAGTTGACTGCTTAGAGTATATCCTTTATTGACAATGAAAACTTGAAAAGAGAAATTACGTAAAATTGTCTAGAGCCTTATGACCTACATAAATCCATTATAAACAATCATTAAAAATGTTTTCTCGGAATGTGACAAGTTACTGTTGTTGGTCCTTGTAATTCCAGCAACCACTGCGTCTTGAAAAGAAGCGTGAGTACATAAAAACCCGTTAAAGCCAACTTCGCAACACACTGATAAATGACAGACTGTCAGACTTGACGATTTTGACTATAGAGAAGGTAACTGTGATATCTGCAACCAATCGGCAGGGTTTCACATCTCGTGTCATCGATGCTACGCCCAAGAAAAGGACAGGAGGATAGGACAAATTTATGTAAAGATGTAACCGTGTATTGCAATGGTTTAAGTTTTTATGAACGTGTTTAATATTTTTATGTAATTATTTATATAAATTTCTGCAGATGTTTCAATCGTAGTAGAAACATGCAATCAACTTACTTTTGCAGTGATTCTGTTTTACAAGATTTAAGATGTTTTTCCTTTTGCGAAATTCGTAATTGTTAGCCTACCCTACAAAAAATGTCACACTTCGACATTACTCTTTGGTGACTTTACATTTTCTAAAGCAAATCTGATTGTTATCCAACAGATCCTCACTTTTCTTTCTGTTCTCGTATAAATTAATCTTGTCCGAAATTAGGACGCATGAGCTGTTAAGCTGATTCTTCAATAATTCTCGCATTAGTCGGCTCTTTTAAACTTCGGAAAGGTGGGGATTTTGTTTTTCGAGAGTTTGACAATACATTTCCAGTCCCATGCATCATACACACGAAAGTGGATAGTCATTTTGTTTGACGTACATATGACGACAATATGAATAATGTTGTCCAGTTCGTTAGTGAATCAACGCGGATTGTCCAACGTTTCTGCAAACAATAGTGAACAACTCGCATCTATGCGACACGCTGTAGGAACAAGAGGCGTTAATTGATTTTAAGCCCATCTCCGTGTGAGTTCGCGGGTGGTAGGTGTGGTTGGCGGCTGCCTCACATGCTGAATCTCTCATGATTTATGATTCGGCGCAGAAGCTAGCTGACTGGCTTGACTGCGTCAACAGCAAGTCACTCGAGCCGACAGTGCCGCAATCTTTCTCAGGCAATAGTAAGGAAAAAGTTCGGTAAAAATTTTGATTCTCGCTAATCTCATAGCTTCATGCGCCAGCTTCATGATGAACTGCCGTTGATGGTCATATTCATTGTGATATTTCAGGATTCAGAAAACTACAGCAAGAATATCGGAAAGTTTGGCGCCTCTTTGTGATATAGTGCTCTGTATGAAATGTAGCTAACATACAGAAATTTCCTTTTAACTTTAAAATACATTGTTATCTACGACCATTCTCGAGAAAAATGAATGTATGTAAGGCACTTCAAAAAATGGTTCAAATGGCTCTGAGCACTATGCGACTCAACTTCTGAGGTCATCAGTCGCCTAGAACTTAGAACTAATTAAACCTAACTAACCTAAGGACATCACATACATCCATGCCCGAGGCAGGATTCGAACCTGCGACCGTAGCGGTCACGCGGTTCCAGACTGAAGCGCCTTTAACCGCACGGCCGCACCGGCCGGCTAAGGCACTTCATTCCGAATTCCTGCGCTAGTGAAGAAGCCAGAATGAGATATTCAGAAAATTCCTTGTATCTCATAATCAGTTTCAGATATCGAAAACAGATTTTGACAAATGTTAGCAGGCAAAGTAGAGAGCATTTCACCACATGATTAGCATGCGAAACTTCCATATATTTTGCGATATTCTAGCGACTACTGATTTTCTCAATAAGGTAGGGGAATTTTTAAGAGTCATCTATATGTGATGAAATGAGAATTGCTGCGGGTTTGAAATAATATACATGAAGAAATTACAGTTAATTTTTACACCTGGTATGGGTATTTTCATAAACTATTTACTTGTCTTCCATCAGTTACTGTTCCATAATTCTGTCACAGCTTCATCTCCATTAAAATGTTAGTGAGATGAGTATTAAAGAACTCTACTCTAGTTTGGCGAATGAAAAGGAATTACATATTACTCAAACCACGTCACTTACGAAGTTTCTCTGTAGAAAAATAACGGAAAGAAAAAGTAAGGAGAAAATAAATCGAAAACAAATTGTCATCGGCCTCGCCCTGTATGTTGTGATATAAGGCGCCAAACAGGACTCCTAAGTGATGTGCACCGGCAGCATTCAGGTAGTGTCACTAGGCCTCACAAGGAAAACAGCACCAGAGCTATAACAGAAAACATACGCAGCTCCCTGCAGGGGAGGTGGATAGCAGACCTCACAGCCCACAAAGGAGGCATTGCGTGAGCTGGTAAGTAACATTGCGTGGATTCTAAACCACCGTAAATGGGCTTGTCGACAGGGATCAGAGACAAGTGGCACACATAGACATTAGGTTTCATCCCGACAAGAACTGTTGCTGAGAGTGAATGAAGCTCGTCACAACCAGCTTCTAAGGGAACAGAATGCTGAGTACATGCGGAATCAAGTACACCTAAAGGGCGTTGGTCACAACGGCGTATGTATTTCTATGTCTTCAATTGCTCAACACGTAAGCGGGATTGAAGCTGATATGAAGTGGGTGGTGTGACCTGATGAGTAGCAGTTTTGCCTCTTTTCACATGATACACAGCATCAAGTGCGAGACGTTCCTGTAAAACGTTGAAGTCGGCATCCCGGTACTCTGGTAGCTTCAGCTTCTTACAGCAAACCCGAGGAAATTGTTTCACTCTCTTTCTAACACAGTTGAAACAATTATCATAGGTAAGAGTTGTATTATCCGGTGTTAACATGATTTCTCCTGTGAGGTGAGAAATCTTTTTGTCCAGTTTTCTTATCAACAATTGAAAAAGAAATAATGTTTTTTATTTGCCATATAATGAATTTAGTGACAGTGACGCTAAATAACCCTCACAAAGCTAAAATTTAGGTCTTTGAATTAAGTGGGCTATATTAAGTGGGCGAAAATGGAACAGTGGTGAAGATATTCTTACTTTGTACAAGCAGTGCCAGTTAAGTACCCTCAAGTATGTAAAGAGTTGAAGTGTGACATTGCTAACCTCATTTTTCTCTTTCGTACAGGGCAGAAAAATAGTGTAGGACAGACACAGAGTACCCCAGAAGGAGTGATCAATATTTAGGGATATGACAGCAGCGATCATTCGAAGTAGAAAAGTCTAGAAAACAGTGGGTCTAAAATGCATACCTGAAGAGCTGTGAGCACTTCTTCATCTGAGATACTGTGAAACTTCTCTACTGCTAGCTCCTTGATTTCCATATTCTTTGACGCGGTAGTAATGACCAAAACAAGACAAAAATGTCCAGTAAAGATGGGCTCTAAAGTGCCTACCTTAAGAGCCATGAGCAGTGTTTCATCTGAGATATTGTGAGACAGATCAGTTCTACTGAACAAGTTCTCATAGCTCTTAGATATTTTTAGAGCCCTTTTTTTTTTTTACCTATACAACCTCCTCCCAAAATGTGGAAAGCAAAGAACTTCCAGTAGATGAAATTCGTTTCACAGTACCATAGATGAAGAAGTGCTAGTATATCTCTTTAGGTATGAGTTTTAAACATAGTGTTTACTGTACTTTTTTTTCGAACGAGCGTTCCTTCCATACCGCTAAATTTTAACCATTCCTCTTCGGACACCCTGTGTATAAAGTACGTACTTCAATTGACATTTCCTACAGTACATTTACGGTGACTGCTGGGATAAGAGTTCTTACTTATCGATAAAACATACCGAATTTGATTGTGAGTTTACAAGGCACGTTAAAGCACTAATTTACTCACTGTATCATCATAGATGAATTTAACATGATGCCCTGCTAGCCCCAGGAGAGTGCTGATAGTATTTCAGTAAACGCATCTCTCTTACCTGTCAGAACTACTGACTGAGCTAATATCTGAATGCGAAATCGTTGTATAAATAATTTAGAAAAACAAATAACTTCAATGAATAGGTGCGCTATAAAACACAGATCTGGCCTGACAGATCACCACCCTCGGTCATTCTGAAAACCCTTATTCTACGCTTCACATAGGATATAAAAAGAAAGATAGCCATGTGACCATCTAGAGATGCTACCAAGTGTCAAAGTTTTAGAGGCCATAGCCAGCAGGTAAATTATCTTCGCTGGCGATCATGGGTATGCATGTTGACAGGGTGGAAGCAATGTTGTGATCGCTGGTGTGAATGCATTCCACGTCGCTTAACGTGAAGAACGCTGTACTGTTGTAACAACCAGTTCATCTTGCAGTCCATTATTGCATAAACTCAGACTGGCCGCCAAAGAGGATGGCTGAGCCGTAAGCGTTGGCTTCCACAATTTATAAGAGAGACAATTTTCAGCAAAAGTGGAGTATATATGGAGTGAAGAGATAAATTCAGATCCGTCTGAGTTACACCTTCATCCCGATGACTGATACACGGAAGCCCTTCAAGACAGAACATGCTAAGACTGTTGACAGTGGTAATATAGAACATGAACAACCTGTTCTAGACATTATTCGTGAACTTCTCTTAAAGCATATGGGTATCATCCTAGATAGTTTCCTTGAAATCAGTTCGGTGGTTTAAAAAAAAACACGTATTATCACGTCTGCGCAAAATTTCATGCAACACGGCAGGAGGATCGGATACCGTAATGACCGCGTACCTAGATCTGCCGTAAATGCTTCTCCTCGGGGCTTATTCTCTTGTTGCTTCAAGCACCAGCCAAGGGTGATATTGTTACGAGCGTGCACAATCACGATCAAAATCTTCTGGTAAAGCTTGAAGTATGTTCAACCTGTAAAACACAATAATGAGAGCTTCACTGTGCACATCTGGCGTGATCACACAGAGGATGTAGATTTTAATCAGTATATCAGTCAATCAGTTCTTCAGCCACTAGGTCTGTTTGGATTACAATGGCCGGCCGCGGTGGCCGTGCGGTTCTAGGCGCTTCAGTCCGGAACCGCGTGACTGCTATGGTCGCAGGTTCGAATCTTGCCTCGGGCATGGCTGCGTGTGATGTCCTTAGGTTAGTTAGGTTTAAGTAGTTCTAAGTTCTAGGGGACTGATGACCTCAGATGTTAAGTCCCATAGTGCTGAGAGCCATTTGAACCATTTCGATTACAATGACATCTATTATCGTCACTTTAGGGCACTCCGATTACTAGCTCCGCAATCACATAAAACACAGTTCAGATAGTTTGTTGTCATTGTGATAGTTGTGGTGTATAGTAGCAACTAGATTACTTTAGGAGGAGGTGGAGCATATGCTGCAACACACACCCAGTTTATATTAGTAAAAGATTAAAACTTGAGGGTGGTAAATACTCATCTTTGACAAAACAGATGGCATGTCGCTGACACATAACATCTACCGCTCTACTCCTTGCAGGATGATATCTTTACATCAGAGTACAATTGAACGTAACCGGATAGCATTTTCGTTTAAACTGTTGCATTCGCACGCTACCGGGTCAGTGGTAAGACGATAGTGTTTTCGATAGGGATGATTACAAGCGATCACTGATAATCTAGAGAGAGTGAGTACATACAGATTGGGCAGAACGGCACTGCGTTCGGACAAAAATCATTTTCCGGCTGCGGCGGCGTAAGGGAACACTTAAGAGCTTTTCTACGTCGACGCATCTGACTCGTTGATGGATCTAGCAGAGACAAGAAATGGTATTAGGAGTTACCTGGACAAAGTAAGAGTACAAACTGGGTACTCAAGTGTGCGGTTTGTAGAGGTGTTTCAGTGCCATGATCGGCCCTGGGTAAACAGTGCTGTAAGTCTTGTTAACTTAGCTGAACAGGATGCTCCAGACACCAGCAAAATCTCAAGTGTTGCTCCAGTTGATGCTGTTGGCAGGTGGGACACATGGCCTGCATCTAAATAGGAAGGGGAAAGATAAGTTAGCTTCTCTACTTACAGACACTGTAAGGATGGGCCACAGTCACACAAAGGATGGTCCCTGTGGTGAATGGGACCAGGAAGACAGTTTTTTAGGTTAAAGCCAAAGTCCAGACAGACAACATTCAAGAAAAATAGAATACAAGAAGCTTCATATAAACAAAATAGTGATAAAGCTAAGGGTAGTATCAATTTACGTCATCAAAATAGCACGGGATTAAAAAATGAAGTAGATGAGAAGTGAGTGTGTTACGATGATCTCAAAAATAGGAATAATATTGATATACTTTGTCTGTCTGAACATCATGCAACTGTGGGAATGGAGAATGTCAGTAGAAATGGGTCAATAATTACTGGCTAGTATCTAACATGGCTAAAGGAGGAGATGCCATTTGCACAAAACAAGGGTATAAGTACAAAACTGAAGAAGTAAGAAAAATTTATGTCGATTAGCACTTTGAAGTTTGTGCATGTGAACTGCAGCTTGATAACGTAGCGTTAATATTAGCAACAGCGTACAGGTCCCCGTTAGGAGATTGGGAGCTAATCATAAAAAAAGTTTGACTCCATATTTTGTTGTCTGACAAAAGAAAAAAGTTATTAACCTGCATGATTTCAATGTAAGCTTCCGAAGCGATTATGATAGGAGAACTGAACTAGAAGTGTTATTAATGACAAACAACTTAGAATCAGCGCTCAAGTTCCGTACACTTATAGCTGAAGGCAGTAGCACTCTAATAGATAATGTATTTGTACAGCAAGAGGGTGAAGAACTTAGACATGCTCTCCCTGTGTTAAATGGAGTATCAGATCATGATGTACAATTGATTAACTAACAAAACCTAGCAGGATGTACAGATCACAAACTATCAAGTAAAAGTGTAAGACTAGTCAATTCAGTACACATAGAGCGCTTCAAAGAAAGTTTAAGAAATGTCAATTGGGGAGAAGTATATAATGAGCCAAATGCTAATGATAAATGCAACATAATTCTTGATAAATTTATATCCCTTTCTTAACATTGTTATCCCAAAAAAATTACTGAATGTAACACCAAACAGCTTTCAAAGAAACTTTGGTTAAAAAAAGAATTTAAGTGTTTTCAGAAATAAAAAGAAAAGTGAATGAGACAGCAAAGTCCTAGAAGTAATTTTTCACTACAAAATAATTTTAACATACCGAGAATATTTGTCAGAAAATTAGAAAATATGTGTACTAGGGATGAAATTAAGAACTTGGGAAATAAAGTCAAATCAGTATGGAGTATTGTTAGAAGAGAGACATGAAAAGTATCCACTGGAATTGACAGTATTGCTATTAAAGAGAATGAGACCATCTTAATCAACAGTACACAAGCAGCTAATGTATGTAACAACCATTTCTTGAGTGTAAGTGAAAAAATTGCTGAGAATAGTTCAAAAGATAAAAGCATACAGTACATGGAAGAGTTTGTTTTGAGAAGTCCTTGTCAGATTAATTTTCATCTAACAACCTGCTATGAAATAAGGAAAATCAGTAAATCTTCCAAAAATAAACGTTCTGTTGGAGCAGAACACATCTCCAACAAGATATTAAAACGGTGTGGAGCAGTTGCAGTTGATGTTCTGAGTCATATCTGTAATGCATAACTAACTCAAGGTATTTTCCCAGACAGGTTAAAACATGCCATTGTCAGGCCTCTCTACAAAGAAGACACAACAGATGTCAATAATTACTGGCTAGTATCTTTCCTTATAGCATTTTCGAAAGTCTTAGAGAAAGTAATGTAATCAAGAGTCGTTAGCCATTTCAACAGTAATGGGATACTTAGTAAATCAAAGTTTTGATTTCAAAAATGCTCTTTTACCATTACAGCAGTATCCAGTTTCACTGTCCGCATAATAGTCTTTCAGTAGCAAAATGTCACTGATTGGAATTTTCCGTGACTTAGCTAAAGCATTTGGCTGTGTCAACTATGATGTTATGTTAAAGAAATAACAATTCTAGGGTGTAAATGGAAAAGCATATGAGTGGTTTGAGGCATATTTGCAGAACAGGAAGCAAGAAGTTTCTTTATATGGTTTAAGTGACTTGAGAAAGTTTCCCACTTCATCTTATTGGGGTGATATTACATTAGGTGTTCCACAGGCTTCCATCATGGCTCCCCCTCTGTTCCTGACATATGTGAATGACTTCTATTCTTGTCTGAAAGAAGACGCTAAACTGACGCTGTTTGATGATGATACAAGCATTATTATTAATCCAGTAACAGAAACTTCAATAACAATGATAGAAATAATGTTTCTGGAAAGTTGTTGATTGGTATTCTGCGAATGGGCAAGCTCTGAACTTAGAAAATACCTAGCACGTCAAATTTTCAGCTGCCAGAAGTACAGTTCCCATAATACATCAAAGGAAATCAGTAGCCAGGCTAGAGCATACTAAGTTATTGGGTGTACATATAGATGAGAATCTTAACTGGAAAATTCATAGTAGGATCTCCTAAAGCGACTAGGTTCATAAACATTTGCAAACAGAAAAATTGCTACTTTTGTGGAGACGGAAATTAGCAATCTGATATACTTTGCATACTTTTATTCTCTGAATTTATTGTAATATTTTGGGGTAACTCAGCACTTAGGTGAAAATTATTTACTGCTCAAAAGAAAATGGTTAGAATAATGGTGATAGGCTCATAGTCGCTCATCTTGTAGGCATCTGTTTAAAAGTTTAGGAATCCTTACAACAGCCTCAGTACGTTTATTCAATAAATGAAAACAACAGTTTGTAAACAACAGTGACATTCATGATTATAATACCAGAAGACGGAAAGACTTACACTATCCTCTACTTACCCTACCTTTGGCACAGACGGAGGTAAAATATGACGCTGTAAAATTTTTCGAAAAATTACCAGATGAAATAAAGTGTCTGACAGAAAGCAGTAATAGTTTCAAAAATAAATTGAAATCAAAACTCCTTGATAATACCTTCTAGACCATAGATGAATTCTTGATTAGGAATAAATAAATCTATACGTATAATACCTCTTTTTGTGCCATTTAAGGAATTGGGGTAGGTAATAAAAATTTTAAGCTTAAAGAAAACCATTGATCCATGTGTACATTTCTTAGGAACTTGACTCGCTCCACATCATAACGGTTACCGTGAGATCGATCAATGGAACGCGTAACGAACTGTCTTCACATGTGGTACCTTCGTGATGTACCAACTTTTGCATGAGACATCATCCTGCGGTCGCCACCACAATAGTCGGAGCGCTTCTTGGAATTTACGTTTTTTTCATCTAGACAGTGGTACCAACGATTTCCGCGAGTGTATACCTGAACTTTTCACGAAACGGCTGGCTGTGATCTTCGGACATGGTATGGAAACGGAAGTACCTTCATTCGTGAATTTTAGACCTAACAGATTATAGGTCTCTCACAACTAGAATGAACTGCGATCAAGTCCCCGACTGTTGGTTCCGTAGCCGTCGAATTGAGGCTCCAAAAATAACCCACAGTTACTGTTATTTGTTTATCCAGCGTTGAGAAAAATTTACTTTAGGCAAACAAACCTTTTTTTTTTTTGGGTGACTGAAAAATTCTCTAACATGACATTTTCGCTACAAACATGTGTGCCTATAACCAGTTGAAATTTAATTAGTACCGGACAAATACATGCCAGGCTGTATGGTTTTAAAGTGAGCAGTTCCTATCAAAGACGCTCAAACCTAGACAGTTCGTACTACAATCTGAAATAAAAAATGATATCGAACTTTCTAAATTAATTCCTCCACATAGCCAAACGCAGAATAAAGTAGGAAAAATATTGGCAAAGCTCATTTTTCGGTAGACTTATTGTTTGGCTTGTAATTAAAGCCAGAACTCGAGTCTCCATAATAGAAATCCCATAGTAGTGTGGTGTAGTGCCGACAAAGTACAATGCTCCATTTGCTTTAAAAGATTAAAAACGAGACAAGCCACAACAAACTTGCGACATCATATGAACAGAAAACTTGAAACTTAACAAGTCATTCATAGCCTGCGATAAAAACAGAAAGTAGCAGATCTGCTGCCTGTATCTAAATAATACGTTTTATCTGGGTGTAGCTGCTGAAAACAAACAAATTAACAAGAGAAGTAGCGTTCTTCAATCTTAGTTCTCACCCTTCCGCATTGGCTGTTCATAATGCCCAAATACTGATATGATTCTCGATTAAGCAGTGTTTCAATAGGCCACTGGTGATTTTTGGTGGCATTCAGCAATTTATCAGCTCTCAAGGAAAAAAAATGGTTCAAATGGCTCTGAGCACTATGGGACTTAACTTCTGAGGTCATCAGTCCCCTAGAACTTAGAACTACTTAAACCTAACTAATCTAAGGACATCACATACATCCATGCTCGAGGCAGTATTCGAAACTGCGACCGTAGCGGTCACGCGGTTCCGGACTGTAGTGCCTAGAACTGTTAACTCACCTTTAGAAGAATTTCACATGTTACAAACGTTAAAACATGCAGTGTATGACTAATACATTAAACGTAACAAGATATAATGTTTGAAACTACCTCTGCCCTCCCAGGTAGCAGACAAAAAGCACATGACAATGAGCATCTCAGTTGTCTCTGAATTAAAGACATTACGTTATTCAATACTATTTGGATGTTGAGGAAGTATCAAAGAAAACACCTCGCAAAACAGTTACGCTTGGATAATTGTTGAAGGACAATATGAACGCGTTGATTTCAGACAGTACTCGCTAGATAACTACATCTTCAAGTATCTACTGATGGTGAATGATTCATATTCGGCACCAGTAGTAGAGAAGACTGGAAAAGGTGTCGCTCGTCGGTGCAGAATGTTCTTAAACCACTTACGGTTCGAAAATTAGAGTTCTCCTAGACTAAATATCGTGAAGAATAATAATTTTACAATTGTCACTTCAAAGTGGTAAAGGAACGAATACTCTCTTACTCACCATTCAAAAAGTTATAGCCGTATGTAGTTGAACGGTTCAACATGGTTTTAATAAACATGGGTGGTTTCAATGCATAGCGCACAATTGAATCTGTATACGCCTACAAAAAACAGCAAAATACAATAGAATTTTACAGTAAGCTATTAAAATATATCCTATCATTGTTTAAGACTGAATAATTTCAGGTGGCTGGTGAGGCGGAGTATTTGTGTTGAAAAAATATGGTCAGAAAATACGCCCTACTTATTCGCTCAGATTACTGAAGGAGTTGTCAAAATGACGGCCAGGTGTCTGAAAATACACCAGCACTACAGAATATGACACAGTTTAAAGCGTACCTTTCGTTTACTAATTAATCGAGAATTTTCTATAGAATTACAAACTGCAGAATTCAATTAATGTTCAGTGCGACTGCAGCAATCAGGGAATCAGTTGAAGCTTACAGACACCGCAATAGAGTATCACAGAATATTAGCTTACAATGTGAGAGAGATCGTAACTCAAATCCGGGTGCGGTACGAATGCGAACTGTACAGTGTGTTAGGTATTTTGCAGTAAATTTAGCGTCCAGCATGCACTCCCGTTGACACAAAGCTTCTATAAATCCCATAATTAGGTTGCAAACATTAGTATGCAACAAACATGCATCCTATGGCATGTCTGATTAAAGGCTCTCTGACTAATTACAGCGACATCAAACACTGGTACTATTCTATGCCACAATCGACTCAACAGTATTAAACCAAATAATTCAGCAATAGTTTTGAGAAATGGCGACTACCTGTACAGGTATCGAAATTCTGAGAAATAATTACCGTACACACACAAGACAAGACGTAGAACAACACTAACGTAGTTGTAATGGATGCTGATCTTACATTAACGCAGATGGAATAAAGTGATCGACCGGCGTTACTGCCTTAATGACCCCGTCTTGGGTTGCCGTTCCGTTTACTTCACGGCTTTCTATTTGACGTCACATTCGCGACTTGCTCGTCGATAGAGATGAGATGGAATGATTTAGACAAAAGAAACCCGATGTCTTAAAGCGTAAAAAACTCCGACCTTGTCGTGAATCGAACACAGAGCCTCACGACATAGGCGCTGAGACGCTAACCACTAGCTCACCAGCAGTGGACGTTAACGTGCACAACATTTGGAAGCAAGAAGTAGATATGGAATGGCAGAAACATACGTTTCCTCTTTGTCAACCGTCTGAGTACAAACAAGCATCCTGATCACTTGTCCAAGACAAGACAAATTCATTTTACAAGCACTTACTTGCTATTACGCCTCTGTGAGACATGGACCATAAGAAGTTTAGAGAAGAAGAGGATAGAAGCTTTTGAAATGTGATGTTACAGAAGAATGCTGAAGATTAGATGAGTGGGTCATGTAATTGAATAAGTACTGAGTATAAATGGGGAGAAAATAAATTTGTTGCTCAACCTGACTAGAAGAAGGGATCACTTGATAGGACATATTCTGAGAAACAAAGAGATCACCAGTTTAGTATCTGAGAGAAGTCTGGGGAGAGGGATAAGAACTGTAGAGCGCGACCAAGAAATGAATACAGTAAGCAGATTCAGAACGATGTAAGTTGCAGCAGTATTCTGAGAGGCTTGCACGGAATGCAATATCAGGAAGAGTTACGTCAAACAATTCTTCGGACTGAAGGCCACAACAACAACAGTCCAAAGTGACAGTGCTCTCAGTTAACAAATAATTCCTATGTCTAACCCCAACAACAAAGGTTAGTTTTTCTGCGAAGCCAGGTGCTGACTGTAACAAACCAAAATAAACGGGTAGTGATAGAAGAGTAAGAAAAGTAACACCTCTTTCAAAAATCTTATTTCAGCTAATCTAGCTGGTAGAACATAGGAATGATCCCATGCCAGGTGAAGACCTTATCTGCAACTCAGAGGAGCAAGAAACCTTCGGTACAGTAAGAGAAACGTTTTCCTTTCGGCGGTGAAGTACAGTGATAGGAACCTACTTCTTGTGAAAATGATCTCTTTGAAGTACAAAGGAATAGTCTCCAAAAATATGTCATATTCTCCGACGTTTCGGACTTTCAGCTGGACGACTTTGAAACATTGCCACAATATTTCGGCTAATCACCACTCAGCCACTTGGAGGTGAGTTGTACGCTGGAGATAGCTGTTGCACCACGTTGACTTAATACTCAAAATTCATGCACAGATTTTCTCTGGGTGAACTCTCTCTGTCGAGTTTAGCACCCTTCTGGATATTGTTGCACCTATAGCGCAAATGTGCCTCTGCACGCGGAACAGTATTTCACACAGGTTGCTCATCTCGGCAGTAGGCGAACACACAGTTAAAGTCTGCGTATGGTCCACCACGCCAATTTTCGGAATAAAGTCAGCGACGTGCAGCAGTTATCTGCTGTATAAAACACTCTTGAGTGGCTATCAGCCGAAACATTGTGGGGGTGTTGGTGAGGGGGGCGGGGCCATGTAAGTCCAAAACCTCATAGAACGTCTGTATCTTTCTGTCACGAGACCTTCAATGAGTCCGCCTGTAGTAATTTGAGCCGTCACACAGCGTGTTGATACGTGCAACTATTTTCCACTGACGCTAAATACAGCAGTGCGCAGATCGGGTGTAAATGGATAAGCACCGCATGCACTCAGCCAGTCCCTACAGTCCCCACATTTTCGGCAGTTCATACAGTTACTCTTCCAGCTATCTTCGGTTGCCACCCAGTTGGTACCAACGAGTAATCGTCGGACAGTAGACTCCGGGCGCTAAACGGCTTTCTTAAACTCTTATCCCCGAATTTCAAACTGAACTATTAGCGATTAGATAGTTCTCATTCAGTATATTAGGTTAGTGCAGTGCCATGGATCAGTCGTAAATAGAGTACCTGATTCTGTATAAACTATTTTAAAGACAAGTGCTATTTATAGTTTAGTACTGTGCCACCCATATTACTTGTTTAAGAGAGAATGCTCTCTGATCATATCGTTTGGCACGTGAGCAAAATATATACCCTGCACAGCAACAATTTCACTGTTGTAGGGGACTCGTTTCGTGCTACCTAGAATGTTGAACGTCAACTTTGTTTTGATGAATTGAAGATAGTAACCCTGCTAAATGACTAACCTAGCTACACGGTGTTTTTGAGTAATAAGAACATATTAATAAATCCAAATTCTGAAAAGGACAGTTGACCGGACTTCAGGTGAAGAGATGGCGGAACAGGTGTCACGCCTAAAACCCGAAAGTGAAGGTGATGATTCCTCTGATGACAGACTTGCAGTAAAAAGTCAATGACTAACTTTTAATACACTGGGGCAAGGTGGAGTTGAATAGTGCTACTGCAACTGCTTATTTAAATTTTAAAGTATCTTCAGTACTTCAACAGCAATTCAGAACGTTGTGACTGACTCCGAAGAATGTGACACTAAACACGCATAACTTGATTTAAAATCATACACTGTATCATTAAAGAAAGCTAACATTTCAGAGGTACATTGCTAATAGACATTTTATAAGCGAGAGTTTAAAACTGTTCGTTAATTTCTTTCTTTAATTATATCTATAACTTGAAGGAGTACAATTACGGTTCTTACACTTGCTACCGTTTTACCAAAATAAAAAGAAATTCACCTCACAACTATATATCACGTCTTCGGAAAGTTTTAATGGTTAGTACTCTTTACTACTGATCAGACGCTCCCGCACAACACTGTTGTTGAGTCCCATCATGTCTGTTCAGTTAATAACTACATGTGCTTGTAACACTATTATCAGTACTACCTATTATGCTCTCAGCTAACTTCTTTGTCCGTTTTTCCTTAAAGTGGCTTCTGTACAAGCGTGTTCCTTGATATAATATCCAAGTAAATGTTTTAGTCAAGTTATAATAAACTTACGTAATTGTAATTAAGTCATGCAAGCAATTTTGAAATTAATATATTGTAAGAAAATGAAAATGTTAAAATTTTACTTGTAATACTGGTTCATACATATGGAAAGTAGGTTCGTAATCATGTAAAACTTGGACGGAAGTCCCTCTTCAACGGAACTGACTAGGCGGGAGTAGAGAACGTGAATCTGGTGGTCGTATTGCAAGGCCTGTGTGGCATGAGTCTGGCAGCGCTAGCAAGCAAAGTGTGCGCATCTTGTGAACTGAAAGAGGCGAAAACAACTGCAAGATTTTATATTTAGCCTCAGATGTGGAAGTATTACGCCTTATTATTCATGACATACTTTGGCTGGCTCTGTACTACGAAAATTCAATAATAAGAAAATGATTTTCAGAGCTAGTTACATAGCAAAAGCTATGGATACAGAAGATCGACACTGCCACTGCCTTCATCTCAAAATTTCAGTTGAGTACTGTTTAATTGCATGGACAAGTAACGTGGGTCCTTTCCCAGTAATAAGTTCGTGTTTCGTAAACCTCGCGTTGAGCCACCGTATTTCATTCTTAGTCGTTTACCTAACGGAGTCCTAGCCAAAGTTTTGCGATAGTTCCGAATATGATATTTTACTGAACTGAAGAGCAATTATCTTTCTTAACAAATGTTATTAAACTTTGTGCAGTTGGAAAGTATATGATTATTCAGTGATTGTAAGTTCTTAAATACACCACGTAAGTTTTTTAAATGATAGTTAAAATTTCATCACGGTACAGTTGTTAAGAGAAGGTTTGAAGTATTCAGTTTAAAGATTCTTCTTACTGATATAGCACTTTCATTATTTCATGTGTTACGTAGTGAACAGTGTTTCTAATATTGTGTTGTGACTAAAAATTATCTGAGTCTAATGATAGACCAGTTTCTGGGTCCTTATGCTAATACTGAGCCAGATTTAAGTTTCATATTACAATTAACAGTACTCAAGAAGTTCAACTTTCATTCTTTTAACTTATTTAGTACTATAGTAGCAAATACCTGCAAACATTCAAACTATATCACTCATCGCTCTGGGTTAAGTAATGTAAAAAAGTGAATGTTTAAAACATACAATTATTACAGAACTATTTAAATAGTAATAATTTATTATAATTCAACTGGCAAAATTAGCCCTTATTTAAGTTACTAGTGTTCCATCACTGGTAATCATTTGGATCCAATGATCATTAGCTTCCTTCTGTAATGTACAGTTAGTAGTGTTATTGAAAGCCAGTTGTCGCCTAATCGTATTATTACTCCTCCTGAGTAGCTCAGGTTAAATCTTTGGTAGATAAATTGTGCTACTCTCTTATATATTACCAGGAAAACAGAATGTCATTATGAAGTAAAGTCAATCCCGATAGTTAACTTTCTTTATTAACCATGTTAGTAATGGGTACAACTTTGCCTGCTACGGGTGGCGACCATTTCCTTTAACGAAATTACAGTTTACTTGATTACTACTACAACCTTGGTTCGGTTCCCTTTTGTCTTACTACTTCTTCCTTTCAATCAACTTATTTAGCGAAACAAAATTAGTCCGATACCTTTGCATTACGCACGATCATCGTCTAATAAGTATCCTTTCATAGGAATAACATTATAGACGTATTGCTCATTTTTAAATGTCGGTAGTATTAAACACTGACAAACAAGTTACTGGACTCTTTCACGTCCTCCCTTTGCAATAAGACCACGATATTACAACGGAAATACCTGCACAATCTTTATCTCACTGGACTCACATTTTGCATGATGATTTACGTTCTCCATGATTTAGCTAAATAATCCAGGTAAATGCCTGCGTAGTTTATTTATAAGGACACGGTCGATTTTCTTTCCCATCCTTGAGTAATTTCGAGTTTGTGCTCCGTCTCTAATGACCTGGATGGCGACGGGACGTCAAACCATAATCTTCCATCCTTTATTCGTACAGCAGAACATAAATGCAGAATAATAAAGTACGATAATAATAGTTACTTAAGTGAATGATGTGGTATATGCGAAGTACTGCACAATGTCAAGTTGAAGTTTATGCTAAACCACAAAACAGCAACATTATGATTCAACTACTCTAATGACCAAAAATATACAGCATACATAGTATAAAGAAAATCAGTAAAATAAAAAATTCAGTCAATAGTTAAAACCATAGACAATAAATAGGTAAATAATGCTAGATGACTCGAATGCTGCAGCGTATGACAGTAAGCAGCAGTCCTCACAAGCAGTGTCTCCCCCACGGATGAAGGCACAGAGCCAAGGAAGTATGAGTGTGTGTGGGGGGGAGGGGGGTTCATAGGGGTCACGACCCGTCTAAACAACATTTTAATACAACGGTTTACATTTTTACACAAAGTAATTTTCCAACTTTAAGCCTGCTTTCGAAGAATACAATGTTGCGAGAAGCAAGGGTCTCAAAAATGGCAAGAAATTCGAAGAAAAAAAAAGCTTCGATTAACGCAAGGCACTTTTCTGTATGATAGACCATGTACCTTAGTTTACGGCATCACTGTAGAAACGATTTTGGCTAAGAAAAGGCTGACCATACCTGCTGCAAATAATGAATCCGGTACGGTTCGAGACTCTACGTGTGGAACCAATAAACCACAGGAACTTCAGATAAGACAAGATAGAAAGCGATAGATACCCCAGTAAGAAAAATTACACAAAGAGTGACTTTCACGAAACTGGGCGGAAAAGACAGACACACACAGCATAACATCACATTCATATATTCGCAAAGCAGCAGCCTTCAGAGCGGTGTTTGCCATCTTAGAGCAACGTAAAACCAGAGAAAAGGATGAACATGTTTCTGTTTGAAAGACTCCGAGAAACACTAGTGAGTGGGTAACCAGCTTATTCAGCCCTCAGTCCGCCTTTCTTTCGGCATGCAAACATATTCGCTCTCTTTCAACACAGACACTCTAAATCCTTTTATCAAGACTCTGTAGCCTTCATACTCAGCATCTCCCTCTCTTTGCAAACGCCTCCGTTTCTCTCTCATTGCTACTGTATCGTCTTTCACTTACACTGTCTCCTTTTGTATTTCTTTCCCACTGCCACTACACTACACCTCGGTTAGTCAAAGATTCTGGGATGCTCAACTTATTTGGTCCCCTGTACCCACAAGTTTAAATTTTTGGCCCAAAATACGCCATCGTCCTTACTTACGTATTGAAGTTCCAGAGCCAACCAAGGTTATATGTGTCTTCTATTCATCTCTATTTTGCAGTCTCCTCTCTCTTTTGCTTTCACAACCCCTGTATCCTCCCTCTCTTATTAATTTTTACTGACACTGCTTCTCACCAATATTTAACATGTCCTCTCACTTAGCCTTCATCGGTTTCTCTTTCATTGCCCATTTTTCTCTCCCATCTTCACGGTCTCCTCTCTTTCTCTCTCCCATTGGCATCGTCTTTTCTCTCTTCCACCATCACTGTCTCTCTACTACTCTCTTTCATCACAAAAATGTGTGAATGTGCTCGCACGCCAAATTTTTGGTGAGGAAGTCGGAATGAGGATTGAGGAGGGCGGTACCCCACTTTTCTGTTACAGTCCTTTAAAGACGAATATATTTCCTTTTTGTATTCCTACAGGAGCATTTTCTCACTGCTTCCCTTCTTTTCCTTAGTACAGAAGGGTATGCTGTTTATACCACATGATTCGACTGCCCCCTTTTCTGGTCTTCATTGACTGGTCTTATTACGTCACCAGCTTAGTCGAACACTTCCAGAATCTAAGACTGAAGTTTGTGTAAATTCTCCCTGACAGCTTCGCGAATTTTAACAGCATAAACTAAACAGTTACCTCAAAATATTTATCAGATCTTCCGCTTGCAAAACTACTGTGCTTATAAAGTGCTGAAATTGGATCGAAGTATCAACGAAATTATACTACTGGCCATTAAAATTGCTACACCAAGAAGAAACGCAGATGATAAACGGGTACTCATTGGATAAATATATGATAATAGAACTGAAATGTCATTACATTTCGCCCGCATCTCGTGGTCGTGCGGTAGCGTTCTCGCTTCCCACGCCCGGGTTCCCGGGTTCGATTCCCGGCGGGGTCAGGGATGTTCTCTGCCTCGTGATGGCTGGGTGTTGTGTGCTGTCCTTAGGTTAGTTAGGTTTAAGTAGTTCTAAGTTCTAGGGGACTGATGACCATAGGTGTTAAGTCCCATGGTGCTCAGAACCATTTGAACCATTACATTTTCACGCAATTTGGGTGAATAGATCCTGAGAAATCATTACCAATAACAACCACCTCAGGCCGCAATAACGGCCTAGATACGCCTGAGCATTGAGTCAAACAGAGCTTGGATGGCGTGTACAAGTACAGCTGCCGATGCAGCTTCAACACGATACCACAGTTGATCCAAAGTAGTGACAGGCGTATTGTGACGAGCTGTTGCTCGGCTACCATTGACCAGACGTTTTCAATTGGTGAGAGATCTGGAGAATGTGCTTGCCAGGGCAGAAGTCTAACATTTTCTGTATCCACAAAGGCCCGTACAGGACCTGCAACATGCAGTCGTGCATTATGCTGCTGAAATGTAGGGTATCGCAGGGATCGAATGAAGGGTAGAGCCATGGGTCATAACACATCTGAAATGTAACGTCCACTGTTTAAAGTGCCGTCAGTGCGAACAAGAGATGACCGAGACGTGTAACCAATGGCATCCCATACCGTCACGCCGGGTGATACGCCAGTACGGCGGTGACGAACACACGCTTCCAATGTGCGTTCACCACGATGTCGCCAAACACGGATGCGACCATCATGATGCTGTAAACAGAACCTGGATTCATCCGAAAAAATGACGTTTTGCCATTCGTGCACCGAGGTTCGTCGTTGAGAACACCATCGCAGGCGCTCCTGTCTGTGATGCAGTGTTAAGGATAACCGCAGCCCTGGTCTCCGAGCTGATAGTCCATGCTACTGCAAACGTCGTCGAACTGTTCGTGCAGATGGTTGTTGTCTTGCGAACGTCCCCATCTGTTGACTCAGGGATCGAGACGTTGCTGCACGATTCGTTACACCTATGCGGATAAGATGCCTGTCATCTCGACTGCTAGTGGTACGAGGTCGTTGGGATCGAGCACGGCGTTCCGTATTACCCTCCTGAACCCACCGATTCCATATTCTGCTAACAATCAATGGATCTCTACCAACGCGAGCAGCAATGTTATGATACGATAAACCGCAATCGCGATAGGCTACAATCCGATCTTCATCAAAGTCGGAAACGTGATGGTACGCATTTCTCCTACTTACACGAGGCATCACAATGAGGTTTCACCAGGCAACGCCGGTCAACTGCTGTTTGTGTATGAGAAATCGGTTGGAAACTCCCCCCATCTCAGCACGTTGTAGGTGTCGCCACCGGCGCAAACCTTTTGTGAATGCTCTGAAAAGATAATCGTTTTCATATCACAGCATCTTCTTCCTGTCGGTTAAATTTCGCCTTTGTAGCACGATATCTTCGTGGTGTAGCAATTTTAGTGGCTAGTAGTGTAGTTTTAGCACAACGTCTAAAATAGTTGTTTTTGGGTCATTGCCCACTCGCTAACATTTAAATACACAATGATATAGAGACTTCCGACGATGCTGGTGACGTAATGGTACCACCGACAGAGCCAAAAAAAAAGGTCGAATATCAGCGATAGTTCTTGTAGTCGGAAATATTTGTACAATGGCAGGAGGGAGCGCCACGGACAACTAGAAATTCTGAGTGGCGAGGGATGAGTGAGAGGGTGGAGGTGCGTTTGAAGGCCACTTTCGTGCGATTTGATCGAATAACTCGAAAAAACTGCGACCGCGATCGATAATGTGCCCTTGTAAAACACTTAAATATATTAAATATCCTACAAAAACATCCTGCTCATTTTTTAGGACTCACAGAACACGAAAATCTAGAGGATTTTCTGTGAATATTAGATATAATTTTATGTGCTGCATAGAACGAGATCAGTACGGGCAGCTCTATTACCCAATAAAATACGAGCTATATTTCTTAAACTTTTTACAGTTTATTTATTTCGACACAGTTATATATTTTGACACATGCAAATGACAAATAAGTACGCATAATATAAGACTGAAGCCAAGGCGTTTGCCTTGCATTTCTTCTGGATACTTTACTAATCGATCGCAGTTGATCCAAAATGTCCGGGTTATGATTTGTACCGTAAAAAAGGAAAATATTATTAGTAATATTTTACTGAATTTGCAGTCTGTCCAATGTCACATAATTTTTAGCAGTAACTTTAGGTTCTTTTCAAGTCTTTTAATACCCTTTCAGCCTTTTCCTTCACTGCAGTACCACTTTGGGCACAGTTGTGAAGTAGCCATTATACGGAGACAAGGCGTCATAATGGAAAAACGCTAACTAAAAACATACTTTAGTGACTTCAGATTCATTGTGATGACCCTAGAACACTTGCCATGTGTTCAGCACGTCATTTAATATTGTATTACGTGCATATTTTACGTACATAATTACTGCAGCTTTGAAGCTCTGCATCGAAAAAAGTTTTAAGTTCCCCAGAGAACGTCATCATAAAAACGTATGGTGAAAATTTCGATGATCTGCTATGAACAGAAATTATAGAAGTGCTCATTCCAACAACTGGTAATTTCGTAGCCGAACATCACGGGTTTCGGATGTATCTTGATAAGGGATACAGAATTTCGAAAACGGATCTCGGTAACGGATAATGATATCGGAAAGTTACTAAGTTCTCAGGGTATGTCATCTTAATAACATGTGTGAAAAAATTTCTGTAATCTTCCTTGAATATAAATGATAGAAGTGGTCATCCCCCTGATTGGTGCTTTTCGAGGTTATGTCAGGAGTCGTCCATGACCAAACGGTGCTTTATAAACTGCCTAAGGTCCACCCCAGACGACACCTAATACAAAAGAACAAGTCGATTTGTTGTTGCCTGTTCTTGAGGAGGAGTATAACGTTCAAATTTTTACACTGTATTGTAGGATAGCTACCGTACGCACATTCTTCTGACAGTACAAGGCTAAGGTCTGTCCAAAATGTTTGACCCCTTATCCCTGCGGTCACTAAAACTCGAAACATGTCCCCCTGAACAAACGCATTTTTGTGCGCAGCTTTTTGGAACATGTTGGTATTGTGCTCTATCGTGCACAAATAGATACTGATAGTGGTGGCTATTCAATTAAGTTCCATCCCGTACAATTTAAGAGGTTATCAAACATGTGAAAGTGTATTTCTATTACAGTTCATAAAACAATAACATGATATATGTAGTTCTCAAATTTATACACAAAGCCTATATAATTTACTTATTTATTCTAACTGGTATCTTTTGGAACTTAAGCTAAAGCAATGGACCAAGTAAAAATGCAAGTAAATTAGTATATAAAAAGCTTTAAAAAGAATAATAGGAAATAATAATTTTTATTATTCCGAAAATAATACGTACCTATGGCTCATTAACGAACGATGTTGACGGCACGTTACATTTGGAACAGTAAGCAGTAGCAAACTGTTACCGCTCTGCTGATCCGATTACTAAAAGCACCCCTGTAGTGACAGGTTTTAGTTGGTTAATTTCAAACTGACAATACTGTACTCTGAAACTTCACGGAAATATTGCGTTCAAGATTATGTTCCAATCCTGTTGTTAGATTAAAAACGTTACTCCTTCAATTACACAATAAAAAATTTATGTCCAGTAACATAGAATTTAAGACAGTACTCGCCCTTTCCTACAGCCGATAGCAGTTGTCGGTTGTCGGGTACGTAAATAAGTCAAAGCATTTTCAGTAAAAGGTACTGGTATAGACCGTAGGCTTCACTTAAGGTGGGCAATTTTCCCCCTCCCTCTTTAATTGTTGCTTATAGGGAGGTTGGCGGGGCATCATCGGTCTTCTGACTGGTCTTATGCGGGCCGCCACAAATTCATTATCAGCGCTTCAGCTCTTCATCTCAGAGTAGCATTTGCGCTCTTCGTCCTCGTTTATCTATTTAGCAAATGTATTCCAAAATCTCTCATTAGCTTCAGCTTTTACCATCTACAGCTCCCGTTAGTGCCACGTAAGTTACTACCTGATGTCTTAAGGCATCCCTGTCATTCTGACGCCTCTCCTTGTCATTGTTTTCAGAATGTTATTTCCTTCGTCGATTCTGCAGTCTTATAAGTCCTGATTTTCAACATCTTTCTATAGTATCACACGTTAGACACGTGTATTATCTTTTTTTCCGGTTTCCCCACAGTCCATGGTTCACTAGCATACAATGCTATGCTTCAAAAGTACATTCTGAGGGTTTCCTTGCCCAGATTAACAGCTATTTTTATTGTTAGCAGGATTCTCTGGCCCAAGATAGTCTTAATTGCCTGAAAAAATCCGCTTCATCTGCTCTTCTTGCGTCTGTACTGTGTTACTTCACTTCTGATGTAGCAGAATTTCCGAAATTTGTTCAATTTGTGAACCCCAATTTTTCGCTAATCTCATTTCTGGTATTCCGCAGTTTGTTAGTCTTTACTCGGCTTAACCCCAATCCATATCTTGTACTCAGTAGACCGTCCATTCAGCAAGGCCCGTAATTCTTCTTCGCTTTCACATATGACAATAAAGTCATCGGGAAATCTTCTCATTAAAGTCCTTTCATCCAGGATTTTTATCCCACTCTTAAGCTGTTTTTTATTCCCATCACTGCTTCTTCGACGTATAGAGTGAGAAGTAAGCCTAAATCTGTCTTATGCCCTTTTCTATCCAAGTATTTCGTTTTTGGTCTCACATTCTTGTTGTTCCCTCTTAGTTCTTGCACATATTGTATGTCATTCCCTATAATTTAGTCTTATTTTTCACAGAATTTCGATGATCTGGCACCACTTTAGATTTTAGAGCCTATTTTAAGGTCGACATTAAACGTGTGTTGAGCTTCTTAAGTGTTACTTCCATATCAAACGCAACATCAGAGTTTCTTTGTCATTACTAAATTGTGATGCGAGTCTATATCGGCTACTGGACACTTCCTGCAGACATATAAGCAATTATCTGATTTCGGACTGTCTATGTGAGCATGATGTAATTCAGCTAATACTTCCCGTGTCGGCAGGCCTTTCCCACGTATACTCCGTATCTTTGATTTTTGATAGTGTATGCACTATTAGTGAGTAACATTTATTCCAGAGTTCAATTAGTCTTTCTCCTTTCTCATCAGTGCTACTAAGCCCATATTTTCTACTTGACTGTAGAAACTGGCTCGCGGAGACAGTCCGAGTTTGCTGGAAATCCTTTTCCTCCATAAACCGAGAACACTGATAATTACGTTAGTTCACATGAAGAATATGTACCAAAAATTTCCACAAGTCTATTCCTTCATCAGAAAGTAATCGCTGCAGTGGTTTTTACGTTTTATTCATATGAAGTTAAGACTTATAGCGGAAAGCTGAGACTCCATTTAGTTCTACACGAAAGATTCTGGTAATATATGATGAATAGAGGCATGCTGTACCTCAATAGTATACGTCCATGCTTCACTGGTTGATCAAAATGAATTATTTGAATAGAGGAAACAGAGGAAATCAGTTTAGAAGTCTCGGGGATATAGCAATCACCAAGTTTTCTAAGGGGCACAACACTGCGCAACATGCATCACACTGCTGTACCTCAATAGTATACGTCCATGCTTCACTGGTTGATCAAAATGAATTATTTGAATAGAGGAAACAGAGGAAATCAGTTTAGAAGTCTCGGGGATATAGCAATCACCAAGTTTTCTAAGGGGCACAACACTGCGCAACATGCATCACACTTAGCATGGCTGCAGAACAAACTGTCAGACTGTGGAGACAGGGAAAATCTTAATTGAATCCTACAGAGCCAATTCTGAAGGCCAGCGTGAGTGACGTTTTGCGGGGATATCACAAGTATCTTGTTGGAGTGAACCTGTATTACGCGTTACGCCAACAGTCGAAAAGAGGTATTTTTTAAATCACATTTGTTCAGCTTCAATTAGTCGAATCAACTTCGGAATGACTCAGTGCATGTAATACTGTAATATTATAAGTAAACTGTGTAACTTGTGGTCACAATAATGGCTTTTAGACTCTTGCTCCTTGTTGAATATACTCAAATTCCTGCTGACACCCCTGGTATTAATCAAAGGTTAGCTTTACATACTTAAGAAGAGGGAAAAGACGTATGTGTGTAAAACAACTCTGTTGCAAGCAGAAAATTAATATCTGCAGTTCCCTCGTCTCTACAAATGTTGGTTGTAATTTGAGACTGGCCCATTTGGCATGCGTGTTTATGCTGGCAGTTCAGTACCCCTTGCTTAGATGTTCTGGAGTAAGAATAACTGTGAACTGGCGTATATTCCTTTAATGTAAATGTGAACGACACTTCTCTGAATCGTAAACTACCGAGCGAGGTGACGCAGCGGTTAGCACACAGTACTCGTTTTCGGGAGAACGACGGTTCAATCTCGCACCCTGACATCCTGGTTTATGTTTTCCGTGTTTTGCCTAAATCGCTTCAGGCAAACGCCGGGATAGTTCCTTTGAAAGGGGGCGGTCGATTTCCTTACCCATCTTTCTCTAATCTGATAGTAACGATGATCTTGATGTTTTGTTCACTTCTCCAAACACCAAACAAATTAACCAACCACCAATTTTAAACTGAAAGTTTGTTGCATGATGCCTTAAAAATTTGCATAAGTGTTGAAGTACGGATGTTATCAAGGATATACGATGACACATGGTCGCACAGTGCCCTGTTTTATGTTATACGTCAAGGTAACAAGGTAACAATAAGGTCCAATTTGCACTCAAACACACTAAACTGCAGTTACAAGATCACTTGTAGTGGAAGAATGTTGGATGTACCTCCGTGGAGATGTGACGTGGCAGTCGTGTGGTACATACCGCAGCCCTGTCAATGAGACGGTGCAAAACGAGTAAGAGGGAGAGAGAGAGAGTGCGTGTGTTTGTGTGTGTGTGAGAGAGAGGGAGATACTAAGAGCATTGGGTTCATTACGGGGAGCTACCACAATTTTTTGTATCTTTTGCCTGAAGAAGAGCAAATACATAGTTTTAGACACTATTGCAGATGGGCATCCGAAGAAACTGTTGCTGTGAAGTGCGTTGCTGCTTTTGTAGGAATAGTGGGGAACAATTATTGCTATTTTAAAATGTTTAGAAGGCTTTCTGTGTAGTTGAGGCTTCTTCCGAAAAATTACATGTCTGTGATTTACGTTTTTTGTATTTAAACATTCTCTGCATTCTATAAATTAAAAAAACAGGAATTATAACCAACGTGATAGTCCACCATTATGGATCGCAAATATTGGTCAAGGATCAAATTTTCATTCTGCAGCGGGGTGAGTTCCTTCTTGCACCTTCCGGGCACATTAAAAGTGTTTCCCGGCACTTCCGCGGGGAAATTTCACCTTTTATTTTTCAAATTTAGTAGACGCTCTCATGCATACTTCTTTCGATTATCACACACCGAAGAAAGCATATCGTGGAGATATATCTTAGACGATAATGTAGCTACATTTTAATCAGTCGAGCATTTTTTTTTTCATCAGTCTACTAACTGGTTTGATGCAGCCCGCCACGAATTCCTTTCCTGTGCTAACCTCTTCATCTCAGAGTAGCACTTGCAACCTACGTCCTCAATTATTTGCTTCACGTATTCCAATGTCTGTCTTCCTCTACAGTTTTTGCTCTCTACAGCTCCCTCTAGTACCATGGAATTCATTCCCTCATGTCTTAGCAAATGTCCTATCATCCTGTCCTTCTCCTTATCAGTGTTTTCCACATATTCCTTTCCTCTCCGATTCTGCGTAGAACCTCCTCATTCCTTACCTTATCAGTCCACCTAATTTTCAACATTCGTCTATAGCACCACATCTCAAATGCTTCGATTCTCTTCTGTTCCGGTTTTCCCACTGTCTTCGTTTCACTACCATACTATGCTGTACTCCAGACGTACATCCTCAGAAATTTCTTCCTCAAATTAAGGCCGGTATTTGATATTAGTAGACTTCTCTTGGCCAGAAACGCCTTTTTTGCCATAGCCAGTCTGCTTTTGATGTCCACCTTGCTCCGTCCGTCATTGGTTATTTTACTGCCTAGGTAGCAGAATTCCTTAACTTCATTGACTTCGTGACCATCAATCCTGATGTTAAGTTTCTCGCTGTTCTCATTTCTACTACTTCTCATTACCTTCGTCTTTCTCCGATTTACTCTCAAACCATACTGTGTACTCATTAGACTGTTCATTCCGTTCAGCAGATCATTTAGTTCTTCTTCACTTTCAGTCAGGATAGCAATGTCATCAGCGAATCGTATCATTGATATCCTTTCACCTTGTATTTTAATTCCACTCCTGAACGTTTCTTTTATTTCCATCATTGCTTCCTCGATGTACAGATTGAAGAGTAGGGGCGAAAGGCTACAGCCTTGTCTTACACCCTTCTTAATACGAGCACTTCGTTCTTGACCGTCCACTCTTATTATTCCCTCTTGGTTGTTGTACATATTGTATATGACCCGTCTCTCCCTATAGCTTACCCCTACTTTTTTCAGAATCTCGAACAGCTTGCACCATTTTATATTGTCGAACGCTTTTTCCAGGTCGACAAATCCTATGAAAGTGTCTTGATCTTTCTTTAGCCTTGCTTCCAATATTAGCCGTAACGTCAGAATTGCCTCTCTCGTCCCTTTACTTTTCCTAAAGCCAAACTGATCGTCATCTAGCCCATTCTCAATTTTCTTTTCCTTTCCTCTGTATATTATTCTTGTAAGCAGCTTCGATACATGAGCTGTTAAGCTGATTGTGCGATTATTCTCGCATTTATCAGTCGTTGCTGTCTTCGGAATTGTGTGGATGATGCTTTTCCGAAAGTCAGATGGTATATCGCCAGACTCATATATTCTACACACCAACGTGAATAGTCGTTTTGTAGCCACTTCCCCCAATGATTTTAGAAATTCTGATGGAATGTTATCTATACATTCTGCCTTATTTGACCGTAAGTCCTCCGAAGCTCTTTTAAATTCCGATTCTAATACTGGATCCCCTATCTCTTCTAAACCGACTCCTGTTTCTTCTTCTATCACATCAGACAAATCTTCACCCTCATAGAGGCTTTCAATGTATTCTTTCCTCCTATCTGCTCTCTCCTCTGCATTTAACAGTGGAATTCCCGTTGCACTCTTAATGTTACCACCGTTGCTTTTAATGTCACCAAAGGTTGTTTTGACTTTGCTGTATGCTGAGTCTGTCCTTCCGACAGTCATATCTTTTTCGATGTCTTCACATTTTTCCTGCAGCCATTTCGTCTTAGCTTCCCTGCACTTCCTATTTATTTCATTCGTCAGCGACTTGTATTTCTGTATTCCCGATTTTCCCGGAACATGTTTGTACTTCCTCCTTTCATCAATCAACTGAAGTATTTCTTCTGTTACCCATGGTTTCTTCGCAGCTACCTTCTTTGTACCTATGTTTTCCTTCCCAACTTCTGTGATGGCCCTTTTTAGAGATGTCCATTCCTCTTCAACTGTACTGCCTACTGCGCTATTCCTTATTACTGTATCTATAGCGTTGGCGAACTTCAAACGTATCTCGTCATTCCTTAGTACTTCCGTATCCCACTTCTTAGCGTATTGATTCTTCCTGACTAATGTCTTGAACTTCAGCCTACTCTCCATCACTACTATATTGTGATCTGAGTCTATATCTGCTCCTGGGTACGCCTTACAATCCAGTATCTGATTTCGGAATCTCTGTGTGACCATGATGTAATCTAATGGAAATCTTCCCGTATCTCCCGTCCTTTTCCAAGTATACCTCCTCCTCTTGTGTATTCGCTATTACTAGCTGAAACTTGTTACAGAACTCAGTTAGTCTTTCTCCTCTTTCATTCCTTGTCCCAAGCCCATATTCTCCTGTAACCTTTTCTTCAACTCCTTCCCCTACAACTGCATTCCAGTCGCCCATGACTATTAAATTTTCGTCCCCCTTTACATACTGCATTACCCTTTCAATATCCTCATACACTTCCTCTGTCTGTTCATCTTCAGCTTGCGACGTCGGCATCTATACCTGAACTATCGTTGTCGGTGTTGGTCTGCTATCGATTCTGACTAGAACAACCCGGTCACTGAACTGTTCACAGTAACACACACTCTGCCCTACCTTCCTATTCATAACGAATCCTACACCTGTTATACCATTTTCTTCTGCTGTTGATGTTACCCGATACTCATCTGACCAGAAATCCTTGTCTTCCTTCCACTTCACTTCACTGACCCCCACTATATCTAGATTGAGCCTTTGCATTTCCCTTTTCAGATTTTATAGTTTCCCTACCACTTTAAAGCTTCTGACATTCCACGCCCCGACTCGTAGAACGTTATCCTTTCATAGATTATACAATTTTTTTTCTCACGGTAACCTCCCCTTGGCAGTCCCCTCCCGGAGATCCGAATGGGGGACTATTCCGGAATCTTTTGCCAATGGAGAGATCATCATGCCACTTATTCAATTACAGGCCACATGTCCTGTGGATACACGTTATGTGTCTTTAATGCAATGGACTCCATTGCCTTCTGCATCCTCATGTCGTTGATCATAGCTCATTCTTCCGCCTTTAGAGGCAATTTCCCACCCCTAGGACAAGAGAATGCCCCGAACCTCTATCCGCTCCTTCGCCCCCTTTGACAAGGCCGTTGGCAGAATGAGGCAGACTTCTTATGCCGGAAGTCTTCGGCCGCCAATGCTTATTATTTGTCAAAATTTAGGCAGTGGCGGGGATCGAACCCGGGACCGAAAACGTATTGATTATGAATCAAAGACGCTGCCCCTAGACCACGGAGCATACTTGAATGCAAAGTTAATATTCTACCTCTGGGCTATGGCATAACTGTTCAGCTGCAACATCGTATCCTCCAGGAGAACTAGTCCAGAAAGGTATACAAGATAGCTTGCGAGATGACTTGGAAGTAGGAGAGACATAATGGTGCTATTGAAGCTGAGGCGGTGGGTCGTACATGGGTAGCCCAGTCAATACGAGCGCTGCCAGTGGAAGGCAAAGGTTTGGCTTTTATATTGGGGAATATACAAAAACATACTGGAGGGGTAAGTATAGAATACCCCAACCAACTTTTCTGTATGCTTCTGTATGTAACCTCGCCGTACAGTAACCTCAAAATTCTGAAGCCATAGACCAGGATTGGATCATTACGTGTGGAGTGACACTTCTGCGGGGACAGTCCTGCAGAGCTTGGGGCATTGGCTGGAAAACTAACGAATGTGAAAACAAAACATTTAGATTTAGAGAATGTTCACCACACGAAGAGTCTTACTTACACTATTCCATTCTAGCTAAGACTTCTCTGTCCACAGGAACATGGGCTGTACGATCTTGAGTCGTGTGAGGGATCTGCAGTTCGAACATTGATACATAAAATGAAAGACTTACTGTCTCTGTCTTATCTGATGTAACGTTGGACGTGATGCGTAAACTTCCACGAGACCGCTGTTCGTCATCTTATGTTCTACCTATACCCGTAGATGACGATCACATTCTCCGCACAAAGAATTGTGCAATTTACGCAGCACCACCCAACGTTACATAATTGAATCAAAAAGAAATGTTTTTGCAAAGACAAGTTTCATGGTGACAGACTGATCTGTAGCTTAGCTTAGGTCAAGCTTAGTTTGGAACGTGATAGTTTGATTATGAGTTGACTAATGTGAAACCAACAGTTACCATTAAGTATATTGGGCTCTGCTGAAATGACCACAAATCACATCTGAGAACTGCAGGCTCTTAGGGCGACGTGTGTCGAACCGAATCTCTAAAACTACGGCATCAGTCAATGCTGTCCACATGTATACAATAAGTATTACAAACCGCTCACTTGAAAACGATGTGAAACGCAGAACTGGTAGACGGCACATTGCAGTAAATATTTTGTAGCTAGAAGCGTTCGGAGTAGGTATCAAAATCCATGGAGAAGAAATAAAAACTTTGAGGTTCACCGATGACATTGTAATTCTGTCAGAAACAGCAAAGGACTTGGAAGAGCAGTTGAACGGAATGGACAGTGTCTTGAAAGGAGGGTGTAAGATGAACATCTACAAAAGCAAAACAAGGATAATGGAAGGTAGTCGAATTAAGTCGGATGATGCTGAGGGAATTAGATTAAAAATAAGACATTTAAAGTGGTAAAGGAGTTTTGCTATTTGGGGAGCAAAATAACTGATGATCGTCGAAGTAGGGATGATATAAAATGTAGACTGACAATGACAAGGAAAGTGTTTCTGAAGAAGAAAAATTTGTTAACATCGAGTATTGATTTAAGTGTTAGGAACTCGTTTCTGAAAGTATTTGTATGGAGTGTAACAATGTATGGAAGTGAAACGTGGACCACAAATAGTTTAGACAAAAAGAGAATAGAAGCTTTCGAAATGTGGTGCTACAGAAGAATGCTGAAGATCACATGGGTAGATCACATAACTAATGAGGAGGTATTGAATAGAATTGGGGAGGAGTTTGAAACACAACTTGACTAGAAGAAGAGACATCAAGAGATCACCAATTTAGTACTGTAGGGCAGCGTGGAGGGTAAAAATCGTAGAGGGAGAGCAAGAGATGAGTACACTAAGCAGATTCAGAAGGACGTAGGCTGCAGTAGGTACTGGGAGATGAAGAAGCTTGCACAGGATAGAGTAGCATGGAGAGCTGCATCAAACCAGTCTCAGGACTGAAGACCACAACAACAACAACATAGAAGCGGATAGTGACCTTTAAACGGTAGGTGTTCCACGTAGAGCTTCACTTTATTTTTCCACATCATTTGTGCTGCGCAGTGTGACTCATTATAATAATTGTGATATATACAAGAATTTAGTTCCTTGGTCCAACTGTAGGTGGCAGCACAATCATTAGAATTGTAATCCCTGCACCGTATAACTCGTTTTCTCAGCTGCTGTCATTACGTGGGCCGACGACATGAGGTGTGATTATCGAGCATAGCGATGGACGATTTGTTTTCAGCAGACGTAGTGTGCAAACACTGAAGATATTTATAGGTTATTGGTGGCTGTTTGTGGAGAGTATGTACTATCACGAAAAGTGTTCCTGTAACACAACAGCTTTTGTCATACTACGAGTTGGACAACCACAGCTGCCATTCCTGAATGTGTGTTTCATATTCTCCTCACTTGGCTCGTTCTGATTACATACTGTTCTGGCCTGTGAAGAAACATCTGCGTGGACATCATTACGCAAACTTCCATGAACTGCGAGCGGCCGTTCCGGTGAAACTGTAATGATGAATCAAATAGCACATCATGAGTGGTGGAAAAAAAATGTGTATAGTATGATGGAATGTCCAACCTATTCTGGCTGCGAAACCATGTGCCAAGGAAATGCTTAGAAAATATTATAGTAAGACAGCAGCCTCAGTATATTACTTTGCTCTCTTATGATTTAAAAGGTAAATTGTGTCCAAATACACTGTTAACAGCTTGTCTATTAAATTAAAAAGCTAAATTTTGGTTATGTGAACATTTACGAACTCCTTAGCTTTGCGACTCTGTTTTAAACTCTGTCCGAAGCAGAAAACACCGGTCTCCTGCCTCCTATAAGTAGCATCGACAAAAACGCCAACACAGGTGGTGTGCGTCCGGAGGCTTTTCTGCCTGCTACTGGAAAATTTTTGGGATGAAAGAGATGAAGGAAAGTCAGAGGAAAGGAAGCGGAGAGAGGGAGCAGAGATCGTTGCTTTGGGGAACGGAGGGAGTGACAAACGACGTATATAGTTAAGTTCATTGTTCTTTGACTGTGCTGTCCTGAAGGTTCACTGTCCGGACAGTCGTTTGTAGCTATGAGAAAGTTTTCAACATTCTCAGGTCACTTTGTTCAGTAAGCAGTTTCCTTGCAAATTTTGAGCTCTGCGTACTCACGTAATCCAGTGTTACACCGTGGCATCATCATTAGCCTCATCAAATAAATTCTACATATGCTTCATTCTAGTGTGGAATTTCTTTATGCAACCCGAACGACACCTACGAAATTCACTCCATTTGTGATTGGCGTTTGTCACGAAGACAAGGCATTTAAAAGTATAGAGTAAATCGACAGATCCCTAAGATCTGGCTTCTTACATCTAAAAATTTTTTCGTCGCAACTGCTGGAATCAGTGCGTGTCAGAATGGCAACACATGCGGCTAGGCTGTAATGACTGTTGAAACTTCCAATAAAACATTAACCACTGTTCCTATTTACAAATGCAGATCAGTACTCTATTTGATAACTGTTGACCTGCCGACAGATGACGGAGAAAATATTCGGCAAAGTATGTTATACACGTGTACTCTCTTGTAACAGCGAACAGCTTTTAAATTATAATAGCAGTATCTGTTTCGACGTTCCATGAAGACACAAGCCATGGCCGTGGCGCATATTATGGAGGGCTCACGTTCATATCCACTAACTGCCTGAGGTTAACTCTATGAATTCTTTGAAAATAACGCTGTCCCATTATTTTTATATTTTTGTACTATAAGAGTTTTCACATTTTCTTTCTACACAGACAACTGGTATATAGTTTAGATGGAACCACATCCTTTTACAGTAATCACCATGGTACTACGAAACTAGTTGTAACAACAGATGTAAACTAAGTCAGTAATAAAATAACGTAACTGAAGCGCTTTTACTGCAGTTGATTTTGCCTGGTCCATTATTTCATTTTCCCCCACTTACTTTGCACGGGTTTCAAAAATAAAAAAAAAAATAAAAATTCATCTGAATTTGACAAATTCTCAGCCACTGCTGCTATCAAAGAATATTAGTAATGAAGAAATACAATGTAATAAGTAGTTTCCCTCCTAGATTCACTTTCAGTTTGAATCGTTGTAGATGAAAACAATATTTACCGATTAATACAGCTTAACGTATTATGTAGTGAAAATATATAAGAAGTACTCTGGGACCCTGGAATTAACCGCCAGTGTGCGACGAAGGAAAATACAATTTCTGAAGCGCAATGCTCGTAAACGTAACATGATGTCAAGAGAAAGGGTGGAAGAGAAAGACAGAATCTTCAGAAACTTCGTCTTGTCTCCGTTCCAACTTCTCTCCGCTGTATCATGCTGCGTCAGACATTTTAGGTGATCCGAGTACAGTCTTTTAGGCCCGCTATCGCATTTGGCAGAAACTTCCTTTGGTGATTTCTTTCCCGTTGTCACTAAAGAAAATGATACTAAAAATGGCAGAATTCGCAGATCTCCTCATTTAGAGGATGGGAACAATTCGTTTGTAGAAGTTAGCGAGGAAATATACTCCTTAGTTTCTCCATGTTCGGAGCGTCTGCTTATTTGGCAACTGTTTGTGTAATTAATGGAAACTGCTCCAATTCCTGTTTAGAATTTTACTCACTCCACTAACATTTTCGGCCTTTACATTAGGCCATTCTCAAGTAATTCTGAAGAACTGCGTTGTAGAGGAGCAACATGTAATGACATTGACCTTCTCCGGCACAGTTCTTCAAAACCGCTTCAGAATGACCCAATGTAAACGTTGAAATCGGCAGTTCTTCCAAAACGTTGTGAATAGCAGTTTTCATTAATTGGGAATAATCTATTTGTTTTCAATAACGGATATTAATGAAACAAGCCTTCTTCCGCTGTAGGAGATTGCTTAGCTAAGATGAAGTATGGAAAGTGTTTCATTTTACCTCTCCGTTGGTTGAAAGCTGGGGGTGCAGGGCGCACACAGATATGAAGGGATTAACACGACATAATTGTAAATTGAGGATAATGCTAAATCAGATCAAGGCACTACCACGGAATCATCGTAAACCGAGGACAACTTTAAACCCGTTCAAAGTAAAAAAGCTCATTATTTCTTAGGTGTCCAGATGTTTTAATTAAATGAAGTTTAATAAAAGCAAATAAAAGCAATTAAATAACCCCATTAAACAAAATGACCTATATATGTAACTTATTAAGCCATAAGGAAGAGTCAGACTTCATTTCGTGGGAAGAGTATATCTTACTCTAGATACTGTTTACTCAGCTGCAAAATATGAAGTGTGTACATGCATCAATGGCAACAGTTGTCGTTCCGTTTGGCTGTCTCATCATTGGTCATTTCAAGAGTCCGAAATCATGACTGATGACTCCCTTCTTCTGTTTGAAGACTTAGAGACTCTTCTTCAACAATTAAAGGCATTACGGCAGGGTCCTCTATGTCCAACACAGATGTCTACTTCATATTAATCTGCTCTCCAACCTCGTTCTAATGGCAGTGGTAAAAAAAAAAAACCCTGGACTCGCGTTAGGTAGGGAGAACGGCTGAATATATCTACATCTAGCTATTCCCATTTGTTTTTACCATGGCTTCCGTAGATCACCTAGGTGATTCATATCCAAAGGATATGTTAGATTTTCTGTCTCATTCAATCTGACTCTAAAAATTTTGTGCCATATTTAATTACCATCTTATTGAACATACATTGAAAGGCAATTTTCCTTGACTTTTGTTCTACTTAATAACACATTCTTAATCCATCAATGTCGAGCTGCAGTCAGTTGAATCCCCACTGATTTTCATGATTTATTACTTCTGTTGAGGGTGAGTATCAGATTTTTCAGTTTAGAAACGTCTTCCAGATTTTGTAGTCATGGGTAAAAGGCTATCATCCACACATAATGTGACCTGACGAACTGTTTTCTTCCTTATTCCCTGTGCTTTCTTTTGTACCTAAAATACCTTTCCTCCCTGCTTCATCGATTGTTAGACATTTGTATTATCTTTGTTTTTACTTTCAGTGCTATTTTTTGTATTCTGTAAAGAACATTAAGTTTTTAACCTGGAGACTTTTCTGGGACGTATAAAACATGAGTAAAATTCTGAGAAGCTGTGGAGTATACGGATCGGAGCGTGGAATGTCAGATCCCTTAATCGGGCAGGTAGGTTAGAAAATTTAAAAAGGGAAATGGATAGGTTAAAGTTAGATAAAAATCGTAGAGGGAGACCAAGAGACGAATACACTAAGCAGATTCAGAAGGATGTAGGTTGCAGTAGATACTGGGAGATGAAGAAGCTTGAGCATGGAGAGCTGCATCAAACCAGTCTCAGGACTGAAGACCACAACAACAACAACACAAAGAAAGAGTTTAATTAAATTAGAATGACGTTTGTAATCGCGAATACGGAATGCTTAAGTGATCACGAGTTGATAACAAGTAAGTGCCTGTAAATCAATTAATTAAGAGTCAACGAAATTCATAATTTATTTTATGCAATAAAAGCAATTTTTATTGGCCATTCGAAATCACCGATTGCTCATCTGAGTAGAGGACCATCGAGTAGGGGGTGGTGGACTAATTTTCACTGATGTGTCCATCCACGAGTAAGCAACCCAAGTAGATCGAACGAGCGGAACTTTATCTGAGTAAAGAGAAAACAATTCATCTTATTAAAACAGGTCTGAGAGCTCATGAACAAAAGTAAACTCCGCACAACAGTTCTCCAACCATTGGAAGGACAACACAAAACTTTACAGTTCTGAGACGCCTTAGTTTAAGGAAGTTCAAGTAAATTCTTCCAAGCAGATTACATAAACAGTCCAGCAGTCTGGTAAAGAATAAAAGTTATTGTGCTAAGTCTTGACACACTAAAACGGAAAACAACTTTTATGCTAATTTCTTAAGACACGGAAAATAAAATACTGTCTTAGTGAAGTTCTAGACTCACTTATTACACTGACGCAAAAAATTCGCAGGGCGCAAACATAATTAATGGAGAGCAATGAAATTTCGATAGTACACTGGTCTGGATAACATATTTAAATGATTAACATTGCAAGATCACAGGTTGATATAAGCGCGAGATAAGCCATTCCAAATGTGAAATACTGATGCATTAATAACAGGTGTAACCGGCAGAATGTTGAATGTAGGTATGCATACGTGAATGCATTGTCTTGAACAGGTGCTGGATGTCATGTTGTGGGATGGAGGTCCATGCCTGTTGCAGTTCGTCGGTCACTGCAAGGACGGCTTATGCTGGTTGTGAATTACGTTGGACTTGTCTTCCGATGATGTCCCATGTATAATGGATTGGAGATAGATCTGGTGATCGAGCAGATGAAGACAACATGTCGACACTGTGTAAAGTATGTTGGGTTACAACAAAGGTATGTGGGGGAGTGTTATCCTGTTTGAAAACACCTCTGGAATACTGTTTACGATTGGCAGCACGACAGGTGTAATCAACAGACTAACGTACAAATTTGCAGTCAGTTGAGGGAGGAATGTACGGGACTGCTCCTGCTTTCGTACGAAATTGCATCCCAGACTATAACTCTAAAACGCAGGTCCGGTGTTTCGCATTCAGACAGGTTGGTTGACGGGCCTCAACAATCCTCCATCTAAAGAACACTGAAACTTTCTTTTAAAAAATATTTTCGTTTCATTTTGAACCCTTACTGGTAGGTTGCGTGTTGTAACTTTGCTGTAGTTTAGCTTTGGATGACTTTGGGCATTTCGAACTGCGAGAGAAATCAAACATATCTCCGTGCGAGAATACAACATGAATTTCGCCGTGTTTTATAATGTTTCTAAAAAAAGGTACTAACTGATTAAGTCCTGAAGTTTACTATTGATATCTTTAATAAAGCAAAGTGATCCCTACACGTTAATGATCTGCCAAATATGCTTGCTGTTCATGAAATAGCCCTGTACGTTGGTAAGTTTCGGAGAAAACTGACTCTCAAATGAAATTATGTGACCTCGAAAATGTAATTACTAGGAAACGCGGTTCTAGCTGCCTCTGTGGTCCAGCTGCAAAATATCTAACTGCATTAACTGAGAGTTTAGTCCAATGCTACAGAGAACAAGTGAACTATTTTATACACATCATTGAGTGAGACACTCTCCAAATAAAAATGACATGGATGGAGAATGAGGACAAGGCTCTTAGGTCAAATATTCCTTTAAGAAACTGTTTATACACTGGCTGATATATTATTGAGTGTATGAAATCCATGTTCCAAGGCTCATGAACGTTGACAAAAGGCAGCACTGGTATCAAATTCATACTCTCACAAATGTTAGACAAATAATTCATAAGCATAGAAAATACCTTACAGCGAAAATTATACCACTTGTAATGAAAAATCTAAAGTTCCCTGACATGGTTGTGTTACTCGACAATGTTTCTTAACTACGCGCTAATGGAACTTAACCAAATAGAAATATTACCTTCAGTCTTCTTCATACGCTTTTCTAATCACATTACATTTCATTCCAAATCACTAACCGAATCTTTCTTCTCTGTCTCACAATACAGAAACACAAATCATTGACTGTCCATGAAAAGTATTTCGAGAATCAGAAGACTATTGTTCATGAGACACATTTCCATGGAATGTTGGCAAGATTACTTTTTAACCTGTTAATCTGCTGGGAGTTGATGTTGTTTCCTCGTTACTGGTCACGCTGAAAACGCTGTTATGAAAGAAATTCTTCTGTATCTGTAAACTGTATGGGAAGCGTATTTGCCAAATTTGAGTCTGTGTTGACCTCTAATTGATCGAAATTCTAACAAAAGTCTTCTGTTTGTGCTGTTAGAGTTTGCAGTCGTGTCATAGAATCAATTCTGAATTTAACAACAATGACTGGCGTGTTCTGAATACTTGAGTGTTCTAACTGTAGTTGTGCGACTGCAACTGTGGGAACTACTTTATTTATTTTCTTGAGATGCAGTGTTCGTTTAATATTTTCTGTTAATCTACTTCAGACACTCGTTGCGAAAATGATATCTGCAACTGTGGATGATTTTCCACAAGTGTTTCTAAATGCTCAGAATTCTTTACAAAATTATGTTCCACTGTGTTTTTTTAGCTGATTCTCAAATGTTTCACTGTGCTTTAATAATTGTTGCTGAATATGACTTGAAAGAATTATGTTACTTTCTTTCTGGTTTGTGTCAATGGCTCCCAACTGCGAGTGACCGCAATGCAACTAAATAAAAAATGACACCTTCATTCGTCTTCATACGCTTTTCTAATCTCATTAAACGCCATTTCATCCTAAATTACTAATCGAATCTTTCTAATTTGTTTCACAATATTCAAACACAAATCATTTTACTTAAACATAGGTTCACTTAACATTACGTGTACACTGTCAAGAGTTCTTTGCTCGGCGTCTGTCTCACTACTCCTCTAACGATAGAACTCCAGCGCTCCTCGCTGCCAAGCAGCGATGACAAAAACGAGCATATTTTCCAGCGACACAGCTACTCTGACCAAAGGCTGCGTGTAAATAACAATCGATTCGAAATTATCGCTTAGTGTTTGAGACCTCCAAATTATGTATGCATTCCAAAAATGCACATAACAAACTCCCAACAAACGAGTTTCAGCACACGGGCCTCGCTGGCACCGAACCGAACACAGATTACCTCCACCATGGCCTCCAATGAGGTTTCACGTGTCAGTACTGAAGTCACAAATGGCGGTGGTACGGGGTCAGTGAGTGCACGCTGTACAGAATCTGTGTTGGAGGTTTCCTTGAAGTGACCGATTGATAACAGTTCGTTGTTTCACAGTGGTGTCAACTGCTGCTCAAGTTGCTGATGCAGGTGGAGTACGATGCGCCAGCGCCATAAGCCGAATACGGTGGTCTTCCCCCGCAGCAGTGCCACGTGACCGGCTCGATCCGGTCTTTATGCAGGTGCATTCTCGTGACCGCCGTCATCTACCATGTACAGTGAGCACATTCCTGACAGGTCTTTCTGCAGTATCGCAGAAGGAACATTCAGCTTCTGGTAGCCCTATTACCAGTCCTCTTTCAAACTCAGTGATGTATTAATGATGACGTTTTCGTGATCTTAAAGGCAGTCTTGACTAGTATCGACCCACCACGCCCTATCTCTTAGGTAACTAGCACTCACGACCGTCATAGCGTGTATTTGAAGCAAACCTGATTTGCATCCTCATAGTGGCGGAATTTTAATACACAACTTCTTTCAGATGTTAACTCTGCGATGAAAAGTATTCGGACACCTGGCTGAAAATGACTTACAAGTTCGTGACGCCCTCCATCGGTAATGCTGGAATTCACTCTCGCAACCATACGTTCAGTCACATGCTGGAAGGTTCGATGGGGAATGGCAGCCCATTCTCCTCGGAGTGCTGCACTGAGGAGAGGTGTCCATGTCGATGGTGAGACGCGGCACCAAGTCGGCGTTCCAAAACATCCCGTCTATAGGATTCAGGTCATTACTCTGTGCAAGCCAGTCCATTACAGGGATGTTATTGCACGCCACAGGCCGTGCATTATGAACAGGTGCTCTATCGTGTTGAAAGATGCAATAGCCATCCCCGAAATGTTCTTCAACAATGGAAGCAAGAAGGATCTTAAAACATCAATGTAGGCCTGTGCTGTGATAGTACCACGCCAAACAACAAGGGGCGCAAGCCCCATCCATGAAAAACACGACGACAAAATGGTTCAAATGGCTCTGTGCACTACGGAACTTAACTTCTGTGGTCATCAGTCCCCTAGAACTTAGACCTACTTAAACCTAACTAACCTAAGGACATCACACACATCCATGCCCGAGGCAGGATTCGAACCTGCGACCGTAGCAGTCGCGCGGTTCCGGACTGAGCGCCTGAACCGCTAGACCACCGCGGCCGGCACACGACGACACCATTACACCACCGCCTCCGAGTTTTACTGTTGGCACTACACACCCTGCCATCGGATCGTCACATTGTGTACCGTGATTCATCAACATTTTTCCACTGTTCAATCGTCCAATGTTCACGCTTCTTGCACCAAATGAGGCGTCGTTTGGCATTTACCGCCGTGATGTGTGCCTTATTAGCAGGCGCTCGACCATGAAATCTAAATTTTCTCAGCTCCCGCCTAATTGTGATAGTACTGGCAATGGATCCTGATGCAGTTTGGAATTCCTGTGTGATAGTCTGCATAGACTCCTGCGTTTTATACATTACGACCCTCTTTAACTGTCGGCGGTCTCTGTCAGTCAACAGACGAGGCCGGCCTGTTCGCTTTTGTGGTATACGTGTCCCTCCCCGTTTCCACTTCATTATCACATCGGAAACAGTTGACCTAGGGATGTTTAGGAGTGTGGGAATCTCGCGTACAGACGTATGACACGACACCAAATCACCTGAGCACACTCAAAGCTTGAGAGTTCTGCGGAGCGCCCCATTCCGCTGTCTCACGATGTCTAACGACGACTGAGGTCTCTGATATGGAGTACCTGGCAGTAGGTAGCAGCAGAATGCACCTGATATGAAAAACGTATGTTTCTGGATGTGTCCAGATACTATCGATCGCAGTATAGGAACGCCCCTACCAAATTCCGTTTACGTCATACGGTTAGGTCTTGGTGATGGAATTCTTTTTGTCATTACATAAAAACAGGATCTATGCATAGTTTACAGCAGATTTACGTTAATTTTTTGTATGTCCTTTATCATAACATTGAAAGGACTGTAACGTAGCAAATTATTGCGGGGTGGCATTTATTGCAGTGAGATTTGCGCACGTGTAGCCGTTGGCTGAAAGGAGGTTGCAGAATTGCGTCTTAGCGATGACTCATAGCACAGCTGTCGCTACTAGCCTGTGTGAGAACAGGCTACCGTGTCATCTAAAACGAATGTATATTCATACCCCATACGAATCTAAATAAACTGTAGTAAATATTGTCTTATTGGTTTCAAAGTTGGTATACCACTCTTTGTTATTCAGTATATAAAAAAAAGCACTCCGTCTTCAGGCCACAAGTGGCCCATCGGGACCATCCGACCGCCGTGTCATCCCCAGTGAGGATGCGGATAGGAGGGGCATGTGGTCAGCACACCGTTCTCCCGCTCGTTATGATGGTTTTATTTGACCGGAGCCGCTACTATTCGGTCGAGTAGCTCCTCAATTATCATCACGAGGCTGAGTGCACCCCGAAAAATGGCAACAGCACATGGCGGCTGGATGGTCACCCATCCAAGTGCCGGCCACGCCCAACAGCGCTTAACGTCGGTGATCTCACGGGAACCGGTGTATCCACTGCGGCAAGGCCGTTGCCTATTCAGTATATGACCTCATCAAAATTTAGCTTTTTATCTGTTATAGTTTCAGAGATCGTAAAAATTACTTGAGTCATAAAACCGACATTTTGTTAGAAATAATAACAATTGTTCTTTTGTTATCATTTGACATCATTACTAGAATTTTCAGTATATAAAATAATTTAATGGGATTTTTTCCTTTGAAAAACTGTAATTACTTTGCATTTCGTAGTATAAAATTCATGAAAAATTAATGGGAATGAATGAGAGAGTGAATGTGGGGCATATGTTAAAGTTCAATATTATTTTCTGTAAAACTTGTCGAAATGGACCTTGGGAAAGATGTATTGTACCCACGTTGCTGACGACGTATGTTGAAGTGTGCATGCTTTTGGAAGTGTAATCGGTTTCTAAATTAATTTCACTATTATTTTTCATTTCAATCTTTTTTATTAAACATTATATTAACATCTGCATTTTGGAAAGACGTAAATAACTTTTTGAAGAGTGATTGCCTTAAGCAAGTTTTGACACGGGAATGATCTAGAAGGATCATACTGATTGGTCAGTCAGACTGATCAACCAATCAGAATTAAGAGGTAGATAGGCAGAGAGTGGGATAGCATCAGAGGAATCGCTCGCTAGCCATCGGACGTGAAAGATCATGTTAGATATCATGGTGTAAATTATGTGTAAGATGAAGAACTGTTGAGTTCGTAGCTTTTAGGACTAGTCATAAAGCGGGAGATTTGAGTTACGAACAATTTGAGTAGTTTGATGTGTTTGAGTCTATTGGTTGGAGAGTTATGAGCGTGTGAGATTTCGACCTCTATTGAAAATTCCGAGTGACATATTCCGCATTTCATTATGGAATATTTGGAGAACATTTCCTTTATAAAAGCCCACTCATAAGACCGAATGTGAAATTCACTTATAATAGTGAATCAGTGACTGTGAGATCGCGTATTCAGTCGGGTCGGACTGATATACAATCTGGCTGCTTTTGCGTGTGAAACCTGTAGTTGTGACTGTGAATTGTGAGTGGTGGAGTCGTATATCAGGAAATAAGGAGTTGGTAGGCATTTCCGTATGTTTTCTAAGTAATAAGCATACTGGCGTTGGAATTTTTGGGCTCTTATTTTAGTCAAAAATTCGCTTATTAAATATGAACTTGCAGCAACTGTTTTTCACTACTAGAGTTACACGGCCTCAGCAGTGTAGGTATTAGGTGGCATTTTTCTTCAGCGCTGTTTTTTCGCTGTCTAGCAAGTACCTGCGATAGCTGAGTGAAGGGACGTCGAGCGGAAGCCGTACTGAGATAGGGGGATATAATAATACGAGACGTACGAGGGACAAACCGGCTCCACTCCGCCGCAGGAGTTCCATTTTATTACACACATTTAGAATAAGAACAAAAGTCCTATAGAACTTCTAAAGAGTAGCATGCAGAAACAGATGCGGTAAGCAACAGTTTAAGATCTAAAGAGGACGAGCTACAGGCAATAATAGTAACCTCACGAATCCAATAATCAGGTCTCCCGTCGGAGCGGTGCCTTCCTCAGATGGACCACGCTGCACATTCCAGGGCGAGGAGACTGGCTCGGATGGTGACTGCTGCATAACGACATCTCGGAGTGAGATCTTGATTGGGAGAATGCATAAGCGTATAGCCAGGAAGCCTACTTGTAGCGAACTCGCTCACCAGATCCCTTTCGCCGGTATAAATACACCCTTCAGCGCCAGCTTACAGTTGTTCTTCCATTCTGTCACGCTGCTAGCGTATAAATGTCCGCGGTGCCAGTGGACTCTGCTGGCGTTTCGATTGTCTTCTGTTGCTCTGGTCAGCTCACTGCTCTCGCGGAGTTCCGGCATTCCGAGGCCCCGTAGCGTTTGCTTCGTAGGAGCTGGGCACGCGACAACCCGCACGACGTAGACGTTGTGCGTGGTAGCGTCGACGGTTGATTTCTAGGATGCCACGGCAGTCACCAACCAATTAAGAAAATTCGTAACATGGTGATATCTATAGACATTAGGGGCCTTTACTTCCAAATTACAGCTGTACACACTCAAAAACATAACACCGCTTCCCACTCAAAAACATAACGACACCACTTCCGCCAGCGTTCGGAAAACTGGCGCCACTACAGGTTCGCCAACTAGAGCGCTAGGAAGGCGAGCTCCCAGCTGGCCAAATGCAGAAAGAACCGTTTCACCGCTAGTCAAATTGGCTAGAGGGACCTTTTTCAGTCAGGCGACGCACACTTGTATGCTGTGTCCAAGCTAGCAAAAAAGCAAAACGTGACGATGTCGGAGTGTGTTGCAGATATTGGTTGGCTTTACTTCTTTATTATTTGTAGCGATGGAGTTGTCACCATTTTATGGTACTTCTGTTGGTTTGTGCAGACTCAGTCATCCACAGTTAAGATGTTTCATAGTAAAATGCTCATCCCAAGTCTGGTCGCGATGATGGTGAAATTACACTGTTTCCTCTATGGGCAGCTGCAATTGCTGTTCTTACAGTGTTAATGCGGTTACCTTCGTCGGGCTGCCGTTTACTATGTCTTCGTGACTCCCCTTGGACAACAGCCTTCCTTCTTGATCCTCATTTTCTAGAGTTTATCTGACACATGTTCGAAAAACGTGTTTTGCGGACAAAGTTTGTTGCCTTCATAAAACGACATAAATTGTGTTACATTGGAATTTACATGCACCAACTTTCAACAACGACCAGCAACTGCTATGCGTGACTGCTCACTATTTCCGCTTGGTTGATGGGTAGTTCACATATATTAAGAACAGAAATTGCAGGTGGGATCAAATTGAACCATTCTGCTGTTCTATGTATATTGAATGAGTGGTCAAACAGAAGATAAATATGGTTTAAATCCTAATAAATCGTTGTAAAGAAGAGAAAAAAATTAGGGAAAACTCACAAGATTGCATTGAAGAAGTAAATAAATTGGATGTGACACTGAAAAAGAGGAGTCATTTTTACCACTTCCACCTTTCTATGGTTAATGTTTGTAAATATTTTTGACCCTATTTGTCCTTTTTCTGTTACTATCAAGGCTTATGCATTTAAGAATTTGGTATCCTATAAATTGGATGAACAATCTAATTAATTCAACATATGGACTGGGAGCAAATCGAAGAAAGACGAGAGTAGAAGTCACAGGAATGAGAACAAGGAGAAAATTAATCTCTGGGTTGATGATCATCAAGTAAGTGAAGTTGAGGAATTCTGCTACCTAGGCAGAAAAATAACCCATGGTGGATGGAGCTAGGAGGACGCAAAAAGCAGACTAGCACTAGCAAAAAGGGCATTCCTGGCCAAGAGAAGTCTACTGATACCAAAATATGGGCCTTCATATGATAAGGAAATTTCTAAGAATATACATTTAGCGTACAGAATTGTATGGTAGTGAAACAAGGACTGTGGGAGAAGAGGAAGAGAAGACAATCGAAGGATGTGAGATGTGGTGCTACAGAAAAGCGTTGAAATTTAGGTGGACTGATAAGGTAAGGAATGAGAATATTCTCCACAGGATTGGTGAGGAGGGGAGTACATGAAAAACACTGATAAGAAAAGGGGTAGTATGATAGGCCATCTATTAAGACATCAAGGAATAACCTTCATGGTTCTAGAGGAAGATGTAGAGGGTAAAAACTGTAGAGGAAGACAAAGATTGGAATAAGAAAAAATGAAAGATTCAAATATTTAAAGAAAAAAAAGAAAAAATCACAAACATTAACAAAAAAAAGAAACGCATCCCCATATAACCATAATAAATTCTCTATTATATATAAATAAAGAATAATATGGAACATGTATACAAATAAAAGTATTATCTTCTTTCTTATTTAATCTTTCTTTTCACAAATAATAAAGAAAGATTAAATAATATAATAAATATATTTTATACAATTATGTAAATTAATGTAATATGTTATTAATATAAAATTAACTTTATATTAAGTTAACTTAAATATCTAGTAGTTAAATAATCTAAATCTATCAAATAATTCAGGATGTAGGTTCCAAGGGCTGCTCTGAAATGAAGATCCTAGAACAGGTTGGGAATTCGTAATGGGCCTCATTAAACCAGTCAGAAGACTAATAACTCAGAAAAAAGTAATCGTTTTGTCTGATGCATAGAAGAGAATTCCTTTCACCACTAGGAGAGCTGTCTATCCAGCAGAAGACTTCCAAGGGCAGTTGTAACCAGAAATCTTTTCTGAGATGTATAAAGCACGTGGAGAAGTCTCAGCAACTGCCCAGTCCAATCCCTTACAAAGGAAGAGGATATACTTCAGTTAAAATCCTGTTTTCAATAGTGGAAGTGGACTGCCTAAGTAATCACGAGTTTAAATAAAGAAGATATTGATTTTTAAACCAATTAATTAAAAAGTTAATGAAATGAATTAGTTATTTTATGTATAAAACGATCTCAACAGCCCAGCCGAGTCTGTTAAGGGTAAAACCTCGAGCTTTCGTTGATTACCTCCAACCCCTTCGTCAGCAGCAACGTACTACCAGATGGTGTCAACGTCTCCACTGGTTGCACCACCACTCCCATAGTAGCGTAAACATTCTTATTTCTACAGCCTATTTAATTGCAGAATCTCAGAAGAAGCCTGCGTCAAAATTGTTGTTGCGTCAAAGAGTATTTTGTGTTTGTGTCTGAGGCTATGCTAAACAAAATATGATATTTAGAGCTGTCGATATTTTATATGTCGCTGACGTTCTGCTCAGCTGTCGGTGGAGTTGCAATGACGCATACAACTGCTTCCCCACTCACTAGAGATGTTATAAAACCCAGGTATCTTGATGCCTAGACAATCCTCTATCTTCGTAGGAAGTCGGAACATCGCGAGGACCGTTCGCTGGATGTGGCTCCCCTTCGCCCATCGTCGTTATGTTGACAACACTTTTATGGCTGTAGAAAAAAGAATACGCGAGAAGAGCTTCAACCGTGACAGCGTATAGAATCTTAGCAGTGCATAAAAAGGAGCTCTCTATGCTGAAAAGAGGTAGAGATATTCATCGTAATGTTTACGCTACTACAAGAGCGGTGGCGCCAACAGCGAAGATGTTGACGCCTTCTGCGACAGCAATACGTAACTACCGACGAATCAAATGCCGTCTATGGCCTGTAGAAAGCCACCACAGAAGCAGTTCGGACAGTCAGTTGCTCCTTACGAAGACAATGGAGGTAATCGTTGAAAGCTCGAGGTTTTATCCGTAAAAGACGTGGCAAGAGGTCCTAGGATATTTTATACAATAGTGCCGTCGCCAAAGATCTTGTTCACATTTAATTTATACATCAAAAGAAATTTTTCCTGGACATCTGAAACAACAGATGGCTCGATGGATTATAGGACCATCAAATGGTGAATTTGGAGTAATTTTCACAGTATGGCGAAAATGTATCGAAGTTAGCAACCGCTACCCTCAAACTGAACCAGCAACCACGGTGACTTTTAAGGGCATCAGTTGAACCGACGTTCAGAGAACTGACGCCAGCACAGCTTTCTCGACCTGAACACCATGAAACCGAGCTGTTCCACTGACCGAAACATCAAGAAAGCTACCCCCCACCACAGAGAAATTGATTACAGGGACTTTTTTCTATCGGTAAGTACACTACTCAGCTGAATCTTAGATTATAAAACCATGGGGAGATCAATTTGACTTCGTTATTAGTAGTAATATGGGATACCGCGGCACTTATTGCATATGTCCTGGCTCGCCTCAGTCACTACAGTTAAGTTGTTTCATCGTAGAATGCTCATAGTAACTTCGGTCGTGGTTTTGAACAATTACACCTTTTGTATCGCGTGCATGTGCAATGCGGTTCATTCTATGTTAACGTGTAAGCTTCGTTGTGCTGCTCTTGTCTACTATTCATATTAAGTGACTTCTCATACCTTCCAATTTTCTTACCCATTTTTCATTTATCTGAAGTAATCTCAATTTTTCTACTATCGGTTTTAGTTTCTCAATGATTTTCATGTATTTTTCTTGTCCTGTGGCAAGACTGCGCTTGCCGTTTAATCCGTAATTGTTAGTTGATTACTTTCTAATTTATGTGATAGTGCTACCTCCCATTTATCGTGTTTTTATTGTCAGTGCACTTGGTCTATTTTCATTTCACTCTCTCTTACGAGTCAGTAGTTTCGACATGTCCCATTTGTTAGCTTATAAATCCAGGCAATAGGAACATCTGCCGTAAGACAAGACGGCTCATGTCTCTAATTGGCAGATGAGAGTAATTTTATCAGCTGATAGAGTAAAGCTACGGGCAGTACTTCTCGTTCCCAACCAAACAATCAGTAAGAAAATGCCCAACGTCTACAAGGTACCGACATAAAGTCCATTTTGTCATATTACCATCAGAACTAATGCTATAGTGTTTATTTATTAACTTGTTTTATTATCCATCACCAAATCTTCTTCGTCATTTTCATTAAGAAATTGTCAAGTAATTTATAGCCTACAGCATGCCCCTTCTATAAGAAATGAAGCCACTTTCAATTCTTTATCAGTTGAGGAAAATGTTTTCGATGCATTTTACACCGTTATACTTCACCCATATTATTAATGTTATGCTCGTTGTTTCAAAAGAAGTATGGTCTGATAGACTGCACTCATTCTAATTCTTACGTGAACGGATCTGCCAAAAGTAAGAAATGCTGTGCGTGCTAATTTATTTAATTCTAAAGTAGAGGTAATACAGCAAAAAATATTACTTCCCTTAATCGCACATACCTCAAATACCGGGTGGTTCAGAAACATTCATCTGATTTCACAAAAGGGTATGTTTTACATGAATGAAATTTACTATAAATGTCCACTTACAGAAAAAAATTCGATCTTTTGCACATACAATCTTAATATACTCTTTGCACTTATGTGTCGCATTAAAAATTTCGTTCACTTTCCACATTCATTCAATGTAGTCTTTAGCTGACGCAAAGAAAACATCCTGATGACAGTCAAACCCCTACCATACAGTTACGAGCACGTCTGGTGTTTGCACATTCAGTGCGGTTGGTATGTTGCATTCCAGTATAACTAGATATGTCGGAATAGAAAACACATAGATTGAGAATGTCAAATACCATCCACATAAAAAGCATGATATATGATCAACTGACCATGAAGGCCTTTGGTGCAACACAAAATAAGTACGGTTCTTACGGTAGATCTATCTTGACGACAATCAAGTTGCACAGTAGGAAATGAAAAGCACCTGTTGAAGGATAGAACTCAGAGCGCCTTATTCGGCTGTGTTATAGCCGTTTCAAATTGTCACACACTGGATACTGGAAAGAACTATCCTATTTTAGAACAGTATGTTCTTTTAATGCATGTATGTACAACCTTTACGTATTTTCAAATTACGTTTAGGATCAGAGGCGTTTAATTTGACCCCTTTCGGAAGCACGCCTACCATCCTGACGACAATCATACACAAAAGAAGACAGTAAAACCTGGCGGCCTTAGCAAATGCCAATGCTGCAGTGCGAGAATTTGAGGCCATTTCAATCCATTGGCTAGGTAAATCTTTGTTAAGCAGGGCTCTTGCATTTAGATTTAGTGCGCTGGTGCTCCGTCTTGCTGGGAAAAGAAATTTTCTCTATATTGTTGCGGTTGTGGAAGAAACAAGATGAACGAGGGCGTAGGCAGTGAGATAACTGAGAGACTCCTAGAAGAAATCACATCAACTGGCGATTTAAATCTGGTGCCAAAAGAAAATCTTTAGTTTCGGTGTGTGAGGTAAAATTTACCCCAAGTTTCTACTGTGATGCAGAAGGTAGACGCTTCTGAAATCGGACGAAGTTTATTGAGCATTCTGGGTTTTAAGTAACGATTACATTTGTATATACGAGAGCAGTTCGGAATGTTTTCGCGAAATGTAAACCACTGTGAAAATCAGAAATGTTTTATTTGCAACAATTAGATACACATTCCATTTGCTTTTCTGCACAGTCGCCGCTCCGACTTAGACATTTGTCGCAGCGTTGTGCCAACTTTCTAAAGCTCTCGTCAGAGGGCTGCCACCTGTGCTTTCCGCAAATACTCCACACAGGTCTGCAGCTGTGCCAAATTGTTGTCTTTAAAGGCAGTATTTCATGTGAGCTGAGATGAAACTCAGGGGTAACCAGTTACAGGACGTACTGCTGGTGGTCACACAGTTCCCATCGAAAGCGCTGCAGGTACATCTTCATTACCCCTACAGAGTGCGGCCTATAATTGTCTTGAAGAAAGAAACGCATGACAGTTATGTTATGTCAGCTGCATAACATCAAGCGAAATCCCTCATCACGTCCTTGTAATTGGCGAGAGACGCCAGTTCCTAAGTATCTTTCCGTGCTCACTGTGCACTTAGGACTGAAACGATCGACGTTATGTGGTCAATGGGGATTCTGTAGACACGGCTCCAAGACAGTTGTGCCAAGATTAATCGGATTTTCACAGTGGTTTCCACTGCGATACCGATAGGAACTTATTTTCCAAATAGCCTCGTATAAACGGTTCTGCTTAATATGGATTTATGTTTTATACCTGTAAACAATGAACCAATCTAAAATACCGTTATTAAATCCAGTAATGAGGAAAATCAAGTGAAAACCTTACAGGTTCTGATCCATTTTTTTTTAATTTCAATGTGTGGGCCTGTCTGCTGGTAGACTCAGTGGAAAACTTGACGTTCTGACTAAATATGCACAAATTTTCTGCTAGACGTGAACTTACAAAGTTAATGATTTTAAATACCAACCACCCACAATTGTGTTTTACAAAACATTATATCAGACAATTACTAGTTTTGGATATCCTGCAAATTCCCGTTCAGATGGCTGTTGCACACTTCTTGTTTCCCTGCTGAGGCTTCTTTTTGTAACTTCATTTATTTTGTGCTTTGGTACATATTTCTGTACGAAGGATTTACTTGTATTTCTGCTGTACATTTTAAAATTTCCATCTACACCGAATAAGGGCAGATAAATTCTCGGGAAACTGTTGCAATACGCTCCAGCCTACGTTTCATGTCAGAACTCCCGCACAACATTACTAAACATGGGCTGGCTTAACGTAAGTAACGTGGAAATTTGAAAACATATAATATTCAAATAAGTAACCTACCTGAGTACAGGCCATGTTTTGTAAACGTTGAGCTCGTATGCTGCCATAAAACGAACGATGGTGTGTATTCAACCAGGTTTCTGGGAATTTAACGACACTCACATAGTGCAGGTGCCAAAATGTGGAAGTTTTCAAGTGTATAACAGAAATATGGAACATTGCGTCACACAGAAATACGCACAGCCGCTGATAACGACTTAAAAACGATACCAAAGCACGATAGTAAGTAGTCTGTAACAGGCATCCGAAAATAGATTATTAAGATATACGAAACCCTTAAATATTTAACTGAAATATACTTTTTTAAATCTATGTGTGTGGCTAGTTACTTTTTAAAATTATAAATGTTCTAGACTGCAGAAACAGACGAAGAAGAAGCTATAGATGGAAAGAATGCCTGGAGACTAGATATCTGAAATAAGCTCCGCATACTCGCTTTGAACTAACCAGAGAGCCGGACGTCATGTCCGAACTCGCAGATTCCGTGTGCCCGTCGAATGGAATCGTGTGTCTCCGGCGCAGTCCATTCGAAACTTGAGTATGTTATCGGGTATAAAGGGACTCGACACGCTAAGAAAATATGGCGAGTACACGAGTTCGGAAGTATAACTGCGGACTCGCCACGTACCCTCTATATACACAACCATTTTGCAAGAAATTTCCTTCAGTAAACTATAAATTACTGTTCATTTATCTCACACAATCATGATTTCAGCTTTGTTGCCATTCTCAAACGCAAGTTGAAGTGTCACTAAAAGGTCCAGCATACCTAAATGACAGAAGAAAGCTATGTAGCAATGTAACAACTGATTGGTCAGCAGTGAATATTTTTCACTTTATATAGATAAAACTTTCCTGAAGATCGCAATAAATTTAATTTAGCATTTAACATCTAATCAGAGAATGTCTAACAATTACGTTGACATAACCACACATTCGAGAGGTTACCAAACAAGTAACGACAATACCAGAAAACATGACTTTAGGATGAAGTGCACTATCTAAATGATCATTAATTATTAGAATAAATTACAGGAATGGTTGATAAGCTACAAATCTCGCTGTTAGCCCATACATACAAGCGTCCATTACCAAATTAGTACAGAAATAGTGAGATCTTTTCTTTTTTACTCGTGAATATAACAACGACGTTGCTCTGTGCCCAGTTTTCGTCTGGCACATATGTTTTTTCAAGGAGGACATGAAATACAAAAGAACACTACCACTTCGTTTGTAATGGATGAAATTTGTTTTTTTGTTGTTTTTTTTTCGTCTGAAGGGTGGATTGTAGCTTGTAACATACGATATATCTTCCCTCCTCTAACGGAACCCATTTGCAGTTATTTACTTTGAATCAATAAGTTTTCGTCTTACACCCTGGACAGTCTCAGTTGTATATATATATCGTTCGATTTGACGCCACTTCCACGACTTGCGCGTCGATAGGGATGAAATGACGATGATTAGGGCAACAAAACACCCAGTCCCCGAGCGGGGAAAATCTCCGACCCAGCCGGGAATCGAACCCGGGGACTCTAGGATATACATTCTGACGCACCGACCAACCAGCTACCGGGGGCGGACGCCATCTAGTTGTGATAATCGAACATTTCGCCTGGTCAGTGCTACGTCACGGCAGCAAAATCGTTTACTTATCTCCCGTATCAACAAAAAGTTACGACAAGCTTTACAAACCTGTATGTTCCAGTTACAGAGAACGAGTCTACGAGTATTAAGTCACCACAACGCCGCAGTTTGCAGACTGGTCATACTTGCGGAACAATAGTGGGAACGGAAGCTCTTAAGCACTATTGCGACAGTGATGCCTTGGTTTGTGGAGTGCGCAACCCGGACATCCGACACGTACAAGCTACGTTTTTGACCTCTACCAGGGATGACCACGAATGTCATACGGAGAGCAGATTACGAGTGATGCAGCATATGATATTACTCTGAAATGAAGAGGGAGCCCGACAAAATAGTGCAATGGCGAGCTGCTGTAAACAAATCTCAGGACCAAGCGCAAATGACGAAGATGAATTATACTATAGCTACTGTTCTCATAATACCTCTTTTCGACAAAATAGCTAGTTGTGTAGAAGGGTAAGAATAAGAGCATTTTTTGAGAGTGCGAGGGAGAGCTGAAGGAGCAACACATGAGTGTGCGATGGTTGCTAAGTGCGCCCCCAGGGACTTGTTGGCCCGCTCCGAGCAGGGCCCAGGTAGCCGCCGACAGCTCCCAGGAGACGCCGACCTTGTTTACGCGGGCACCGCGGGTCGAGGCCAGGGCCTGTTTGCCTGTTTACCGACCGGCCAGGGCGCTCTGCCAATCGATGGCAGCCGTGTGTGCGAGTCACCAGGTCAGTGAGCCGCAGCTGCGCCGCGTTAACGCGTCTCACGACGACCAGTGTCTGCTTGTTACGTGCCCATTACCTAAGCTGAGGTTACGGATACTGCTCACAAAGAGTAAAAAACTCATTCACTGCCAACAATCCTTTCATCAGAAAAACATAGGAACCATTCTTATTATGACAATATGAGTCACTTTTTCATATTGGCTGCCACAACGACAGATTTAATGAAAGACAATTCCACTTTCCACCTTGACTATATCACGAACACAGCCGTTTTACTTTACGCGATCAGATGATTTCAGCGATGTGGTACTTTACGTGCTTACTCGTAACTACGTAATCTTACAGCAGGGAGGCTACAATCTGTGGAGATGCCATAACGTCGTAAAAGTAAAGCCAGTGAATTATGCACTCCGCCATACGTTTGAAACCAAACCATGTTGTGAGTAGTGTATGTGTGATATGGTGTTTTTCATAAGGATACAGAGGTAAATTTCTGTTAAAATTGTTACTCGTGTAGGAAGCGGGAATTCTGCTGTTACTTTCTTCAGGTAAACGCTTTATAACCATCATCGTTTGCTATTGAAGCCTGCAGCAGGACGACAGAAAACATAGTGTATAGGGGGCAAGCAGCGTATTATAAAAAATTGTAAAATAACACGTTTCAAAAACACTGAAAAACTGGAGTTCAGTCAGTCTCAACGGAGGAGATACCTACGGCAGATGGTAGTCCATTGCTGCCAGTCTCTAGCTTCATACTCCACCGCTTTCGGTTCCACTTGTTTAAGGATTGTTAACAGTCCGCCCTTGGACGGCTCCTTGGGCGGTTTCTTATAGGTAGAGAGTGGAGGACGCAGTGCGCTACAGTAATATCAACTCGATGGATGTTGCCTAATCATTGTCGTTTCTCGTGCTGTAACATGCGGCTGACGTGTGGCTTTCCAAACCGCTGGTACAGGTCTTTGTTCTTCGTTTCTATATTGCTATTCTAGAGGGCTCCACAAATCTTTCTAGAGCCCTTCCTGTCGAAGGCACAAGCTGTTTCTTCAGTTGTTGATGATGTCGCCCAGGCTTTGAAAACACATAAAAAGGCCTGCCATATTAGTGTCATGCACAACTGGATCTTATTCTTCTGTCTTACTAGGTGTGACTTGAATAAGTCTTTCAGACTGAAGACGATGTGATTACATTTGTGATTCGTTGATGCACTTCTTCTGTCACTAGCGTTTTATTAGTCGATGTGGACACCAGGCATCTGAATTCTTGAATCCCTTCAAAGATATGAACGTCAACTACAATCGAAGGAAGGAGAGCTGACGCGTGATACAGCGAAATATATGGTTTTATTATCGTTCACCACCAGACCAGTTTTCATACAATTGTCAAGAAATGGTGAAGTATCAGCACATAGTTGCTGCATGGTGTCACGAAAAAACACAACATTATCACTGAATTCTGGATTTTTGTCTGCTCCCACTATTTCCATATCTGTGATTCGATGTGTCACGGCTTATTCTTCTCAAGGGTGAGTTCAATGGTGTTGACGCCAATGGATCTCCTTGTCCCAGTCCACTTCGAATGCTGAATGTTCGAGATAATGGCTTGTCGAACTGTACTTGACAAGTTGATTAATAGTATCAAGCTGCAATTAGTCTGATTTGTTAGCTAAAATCATAATTCTGACATAAATATGGACCATTACTTTCCATGTTTTCACCCACTCAGCTCTATGTTTAGTATATGTAGGTTCACGAATGACAGCACAAGGAAAAGCCTGTGGATCAAAGCACAGCGATGAAATGTAGCACATCAGACAAACACTGCGCGATATGTTGAGGTTAGAGCTCAGTTTGTTCGAACTTCAGAGTTGCATATTCTCATCAGTGCGTTGCTCTTTTTCTGTCGTTTCTCTCTTACTTTTGGAATGTAAGTTGCTTGAGATTTTTCATAAATGATTCTAAAGTTTGAGTGTTTCGTTTTGTTGCATGTAAAATAATCATTTAAGAGTATAAGCTATTTGTTGTCGAAAATACTTTGTTATAGACGTCATAACTGAATACATATGTACTGTTGTTTGTAATTGGGAGTTATACTCATGACTGAGACATATATTCCCGATTGTGTAAAATTGCCAAGTGAAATTAATAACTTGTTTGGAAGTGGCACTGTCGTTTCGCTCCACTTCTTATTTTCATTAAATGGTAATTACGTTTTGTTTGTTGGGATATCAATAACCATTCTCCTTTTCACTGGCATACTACGCACTGTGACTAAAAAGGCTGACTCTCTCGTGTTTGATTTACATGTGCCACTCCTTTCTTCCTTCCCTCCATTTCCACCTTGGTGTGTCTGATTGTATGAAAGTGAGTTTGGGGTCGATATAGCGAGATCAGGGCTGACTGCTGGTCGTGACGATAGAGAATAGTTAGCACTAACTTAAATTTGTGAAAAAGAAAATCAGTAAAAGGAAGTTAGCACCAGAGATAAACTAAGTGGGCAGATTAGAAGGTGTGAGGTTGGTCATTGCCAAGGAGGACCTCGCCCTCCATTGTGATTGAACGGAGGAGTAGCGCTGCCGACAGCAGAAGGCGAAAACTGGTTACTACTAAGGAACAGGTTAAAGTACTCTTAAGCAGGTCAAAATAATAGGTTTTGAAAATATTGTGGGGATGTACTGACTATAAACGAGATTTGTAAATTCATTGGTAAGGTGAGTGGTGTGTGTGTAAATTCAGTGCGTTTATTTTTTGTTGATTTCTCCTATTCACGCCTCAGGGAACGTAAACTGTCCTTTCTAAGATCCACTGTATCATATATTTACCTGTTATACCATGTTACGATTTATAATATCCATAGATGTTGTTGCGTAAGGGCTACCAACCATGGTTCTTTGTTAGAGACGATTCCTTCAATTTACTTTGTCACGGAAAACGTGGAATACGGTCTGAAACGATAAAATAATTAAGGTTTTTTTATTTTTTACTTTTTTCACCACACTGCAACTCGAAAACTAACTTCTGCCAGCAATAAAATAACAAATATTCATACAGTTAAATGATAATGAAAAAACAGTAAAATACAACAAAATACACTTCCCTGAGTCAAAATTACGTTTAAAATTCGCAGAAAATTACTCATTATAGTACATGCATATGAAATGAATAACCAGCACAAATCAACAACCAACCAAATATTTTGCGAGTGCCCGTTTATTTATATTTCTTTCAGTTACTAATTTCTGTTGGGAATGATGAAATATGGAGTGGGTTTGTTAGTTACAATAAACCACTGCTCATTAACTTTATAACAGGTAATTTCTAACTTTATGACATAAATTTAGTAAACAGATATGATGGTAAGTAAGTGACAGAAAATATTAGAAGTGTATAAGAAACTTCCGCTGTTATGCAAATTAACACTGAATTCTCATAACTGTAACATCACAATAAGAAGCATTATTACTATCAACAACAATGACTTTCGTTTATTGTATTTTCGTAAGTGTTTAACGTCTATAAGTATGATAACAATATTTATTATTCCAATTTACTTCCTTCAGAAACATAACCCCAAGTGAAACCAAATCACGTTTCTTCACATTCATTTTTTTCCGAGTTCTGACCAACAACACGCTTTTTTTTCTCTTCTCCCGATATTCCAATCATTTTTTGACTTCTACACCGTAGCGAGGCCACTGTTTCAGTTCGTCGTGCGATGCTGGCTTTCAGCGTCTATAAACGGTGTAGAAGTGTCAAGTTCCTCTACTGCCCGCAGTTCGTGGTCTAATGGCTAGCACTGCAGCCTCTGGATCACGGGGTCTCAGGTTCGATTCCCGGCCGGGTTGGTGATTCTCTCTGCCCGGGGACTAGGGGTTTTTGTTATCCTCATCATTTCATCATCATCATTTGTGGCAGTGGCTAGAGTGGACTGTGAAAAAGTTGGAATGTGTAACAACTGGGACTTTCTACGGGCTCTGATGACCGCGCAGTTGAGCACCTCACAAACCAAACATCATCAAGTTCTTCTGTTGTCCTTTTACTGCCTTCGCAGCAAGCTCTCGTCAGCTGCGGGTCTACCGCCCAGTACATTCACTGGGCCCAGCGTCGACAAGTAGATGATGTTAAATAGTGTATTTACTAAAGGCGAAGCGTGCTCTAGAAGTTTCTAGTTTTCCCCAATCCTCTCGGCACTCTTTATGTCCACGTAGTACAGTAAACATCCAGAGTCGGCCGATGTGGTCGAGCGGTTCAGGCGCTTCAGTCTGGAATCGCGCGACAGCAACGGTCGCAGGTCCGAATTTTGCCTCGGGCATGGATGTGTGATGTCCTTAGGTTAGTTAAGTTTAAGTAGTTCTAAGTTCTAGGGGACTGATGATCTCAGACGTTGAGTCACATAGTGTTCAGAACCATTTGAAGTAAACATCTAGAGTAAGTAGCATTTCATGTTCTTCTACATAAACAGGGGAAAGGGGGGTCGAGTTAATCACTGAAAATGGAAAAGAGTGGAATACGCTGAGATAGCTATTTTGTTGAGATTCCAGAATAAAAATCATTCCCCAATGGTGATAGGAATGCCAAGAAGCAGGGAGCAACAAGTTGTGGAAATTGAAAGCACGGTCTGGCCAAGGCGTTTCTCCTTCTGCTCTCAGAAACAGAATGACGTTCTAAACTGCGTTTTATATTCTGATGAAGCACCTACGATAAACTGGAGACCCGCCAGCCAATTCAGTTTACTACGATACGAATGTTACACGTGCAAAACGTCCATCGTTGGTGCTAAGCCAAAAATGCTTAGGTATGAGCGTTTAGTATGTTCCTGAGTGACTAATTAATTCACTTTAGTTACAAATGGAGCTGTACTTTACATATTTTAAGGGTATAATTTTTTAAAAATTCTTATTAATTTCATATCTGAATTTGAAAAGGCCCAGCAACCGAGTTTGTCTATGTATGGCAAGTAAATATTACCGTAACATTAGAGATTCTTCCAACAAATTGAACAGCCGGTCACAAACGAAATGATGTGAGCTTTCAGAAAATGCATGGAGGCTGTGGATAAATAATGATACTTATATTGACGAAAATTGCGTCAGAAGTCAGGCAACGCAGCTGGCCTCGTCGTTTCTCGGTCACTGGCAAGTTGAGGGATGACAATATACTCGAAGGAGAACCTCTTGTCAAGACTGTGAAATATCGTTAGATACGAATGTGGGAACCCAAATAGATGTGCTACTTATGGCTTGACAATCATCTCTCCCCTCACTCCCAACCCACACCTCCATGAAGAATAAATGTATTAACATCATTGTCTGAATTATTCTCAAAGATAGCTAAAAATACCCCTTGGATATTGCATTATTATAAATTCACTAAGGTAATGGACTTCGAACGGTAGCTCCTTTGAATAAGAACCTTTATTTCACAATGCAGAAACGTATTAAGGATTCCATTTTATTACTATAAAATGTTATTCATATGCTTATTTATAACTCTACTTAAACAGACACACACAAATATTCCAAATTCACAAATATTTACATTTACTAATGAAATGAATATTTTCTTTGTTTTAATTAGTGTCTGTTCCCCTACTGAGGAAGTATTTTGAGAGCCTTGGCTCAGAAGAGCACAATATGTGTTTATTTTTTAATTTTTCGTTTATTTTGGTAGGTAAAATGAGTGTTCGCAATTTTCAAATTCCATTGGATCTTTGACGTCGTGTCGTAGGTACCAGCTTCATCAACGCGCTGTAAACTTGCTACCAACGTCCTTAGACCCTGACATATTTTAGATAAATATTAATTAATGGTTCGTAATTCAACGTTTTCGTAAATGTATTACCACAATACATGTTACTAAGAAATTAAGATAACTTAATTTGAAAATAACTAACCCTGATAATTCTCTTGGTCATAGGATGATGGAGAGCTATAAGAGCAGAGGCAATACACGGTGCATTTGCTTCTCAAGTTTTCTCTGAAGGTAACTTGGTAGCTGTTTTATATTGTTATCTGGGAGGTCTCTAATCTAAACAAAGAGAATAAATACTACGATAGTTCCTTAGAGGCGTTATTGGTAAATCGAAACTTCTAATTTCTAAGAGTATAAAAAAGACAACCTACGATATTTCATTTCTTGTTTATCCTGAGTGCCTTACAGGTACTTCTGCTTTGTTGATATTGACGTATGTTTCATGTATAGCGTTACAAACGTGTCAGTAATCAATATTATTTTTGAATGTGTAAACATTTTGATTTTCACCTCCGTCACCTCTACTTTCCCTGAATATTATGAGTGGCAGCAATAAGTTATGAAACAGTAGTTGTCGTTAAAGTTACACAACAAAGTAAAGAGAAATATGTGAATCGCTGAATTTCGTAGGCACCGAGGATGTTTCGTAATGTAACTGTTGAGTATCCTTCTTCTGGCTACTCTTCCGTATGTCAGAGGCAGAACGTTTCTCTTGGCAACTCAATTTACCCAAGTTTGTTTCCAGACAGTTGTTCGACTCAAAGTGACTCACATTTAACATGTGGCGTACGTCTCTTCCAGCCTCCAGAGTTTCGCAGCCGCAGAAACTTGAGACGGCTTATATTTTCATGGCTTCCCTAGGGCTATTCCTTGTGCATTTCTGACAAAACCAATTTCGTTTCCACCATGTCTGATCACAGAATACTTTTCATTCAACTCCTTCTGTCTACGATGAAATAAACGAAAAGGTGTAACATAATATTATCTCTGTCTTCTGCTTTTAAACTGTGGAACGTCTTGAAAATTTTAAAGTATGGATATTTTTTGTTAATTTTTTGATACATAGTACCGGAAAATTTTATGTACATTCCATGTTTTACAACATAAAAATTAAAAAGTGAACCAACGGTAAAGGAAAGCAATAGTAGTATGGAAAAGTATACCAGAAATTAAAATAAATATAAAATCTGACATCAGAACTGACGAGGTGAAACAATTCTATTATTTGAGCTGTATAATCAGGAGTTTTTCTTTAAGAAAAATATTTTAACCAGCATGTATATGAATATACAGGGTGTTACAAAAAGGTACGGCCAAACTTTCAGGAAACATTCCTCACACACAAATAAAGAAAAGATGTTATGTGGACATGTGTTCGGAAACGCTTAATTTCCATGTTAGAGCTCATTTTAGTTTCGTCAGTATGTACTGTACTTCCTCGATTCACCGCCATGATTTCATACGGGATACTCTACCTGTGCTGCTAGAAAATGTGCCTTTACAAGTACGACACAACATGTGGTCCATGCACGATGGAGCTCCAGCACATTTCAGTCGAAGTGTTCGTACGCTTCTCAACAACAGATTCGGTAGAGGATTGGTAGAGGCGGACCAATTCCATGGCCTCCACGCTCTCCTGACCTCAACCCTCTTGACTTTCATTTATGTGGGCATTTGAAAGCTCTTGTCTACGCAACCCCGCTACCAAATGTAGAGACTCTTCGTGCTCGTATTGTGGACGGCTGTGATACACTACGCCATTCTCCAGGGCTGTATCAGCGCATCAGGGATTCCATACGACGGAGCGTGGATGTATGTATCTTCGCTATCGGAGGACATTTTGAACATTTCCTGTAACAAAGTGTTTGAAGTCACGCTGGTACGTTCTGTTGCTGTGTGTTTCCATTCCATGATGAATGTGATTTGAAGAGAAGTAATAAAATGAGCTCTAACATGGAAAGTAAGCGTTTCCGGACACATGTCCACATAACATATTTTCATTCTTTGTGTGTGAGGAATGTTTCCTGAAAGTTTGGCCGTACCTTTTTGTAACACCCTGTAGACATCAGAAAATCCGTTAAAAATCGTTTGTATGGAGTAAACTGTTCAATGAAGGTGAATGTTGGACACTGGGTAAATTGGAAAGGTATCGCCCTGAATTTTGTGATGTAGATGTGGTGGCAAATGACATGAACGAGCTAGACAGAAAGAAAAATGGTCCTGGAAATCTTAAGAGAAGTCAACGAAGACAGAAGATTATTAAAAGAAAAGAAAAGAAAAGAAAAGAAAAGAAAAGAAAAGAAAAGAAAAGAAAAGAAAAGAAAAGAAAAGAAAAGAGAATAAAAGTTATTGGTCGTCTCATCAAACAGAACATCTTCATCATTGACCTTCTTGAACTGAAAGAGCTGGGAAGAAATGAAAGAGGACGGTCTGGGGTGAAATGGTTGGAAAACACCGAGAAGAGTGTAGGATGTAGCAGTTACGTGGAACATTAACGAACAGACAATGACAAAGAGTAGTTGCACCGACAAGGCATTAGTCTTTGAAATATGTGTTTATCCAAGCTACACTCCTGGAAATTGAAATAAGAACACCGTGAATTCATTGTCCCAGGAAGGGGAAACTTTATTGACACATTCCTGGGGTCAGATACATCACATGATCACACTGACAGAACCACAGGCACATAGACACAGGCAACAGAGCATGCACAATGTCGGCACTCGTACAGTGTATATCCACCTTTCGCAGCAATGCAGGCTGTTATTCTCCCATGGAGACGATCGTAGAGATGCTGGATGTAGTCCTGTGGAACGGCTTGCCATGCCATTTCCACCTGGCGCCTCAGTGGGACCAGCGTTCGTGCTGGACGTGCAGACCGCGTGAGACGACGCTTCATCCAGTCCCAAACATGCTCAATGGGGGACAGATCCGGAGATCTTGCTGGCCAGGGTAGTTGACTTACACCTTGTAGAGCACGTTGGGTGGCACGGGATACATGCGGACGTGCATTGTCCTGTTGGAACAGCAAGTTCCCTTGCCGGTCTAGGAATGGTAGAACGATGGGTTCGATAACGGTTTGGATGTACCGTGCACTATTCAGTGTCCCCTCGACGATCACCAGTGGTGTACGGCCAGTGTAGGAGGTCGCTCCCCACACCATGATGCCGGGTGTTGGCCCTGTGTGCCTCGGTCGTATGCAGTCCTGATTGTGGCGCTCACCTGCACGGCGCCAAACACGCATACGACCATCATTGGCACCAAGGCAGAAGCGACTCTCATCGCTGAAGACGACACGTCTCCATTCGTCCCTCCATTCACGCCTGTCGCGACACCACTAGAGGCCGGCTGTACGATGTTGGGGCGTGAGCGGAAGACGGTCTAACGGTGTGCGGGACCGTAGCCCAGCTTCATGGAGACGGTTGCGAATGGTCCTCGCCGATACCCCAGGAGCAACAGTGTCCCTAATTTGCTGGGAAGTGGCGGTGCGGTCCCCTACGGCACTGCGTAGGATCCTACGGTCTTGGCGTGCATCCGTGCGTCGCTGCGGTCCGGTCCCAGGTCGACGGGCACGTGCACCTTCCGCCGACCACTGGCGACAACATCGATGTACTGTGGAGACCTCACGCCCCACGTGTTGAGAAATTCGGCGGTACGTCCACCCGGCCTCCCGCATGCCCACTATACGCCCTCGCTCAAAGTCCGTCAACTGCACATACGGTTCACGTCCACGCTGTCGCGGCATGCTACCAGTGTTAAAGACTGCGATGGAGCTCCGTAAGCCACGGCAAACTGGCTGACACTGACGGCGGCGGTGCACAATTGCTGCGCAGCTAGCGCCATTCGACGGCCAACACCGCGGTTCCTGGTGTGTCCGCTGTGCCGTGTGTGTGATCATTGCTTGTACAGCCCTCTCGCAGTGTCCGGAGCAAGTATGGTGGGTCTGACACACCGGTGTCAATGTGTTCTTTTTTCCATTTCCAGGAGTGTATAATTGTACTGCTACACCTTATAATAATTTCCCATAGTGCAATGAAATTTTATTACCGTACTGTAACAATGTTGCATAAAAAGACAATTCATAAACTCAATGTTTATTTCATTACCTGAAAGTATGATTAATCTAACTTTCTACATTTAATTCGCAGTCCTAAGGGATATGGATGTTGTCACTGATCAGTTAGGTAAGTGATGAAGATATGGGCGGTCAAATATCTTCCCTAACTCAGTACGTCACAGGATTGCTCTGCAAACTTTTCCGAAGCTGATGGATGACTAGCACTAAAGACCAGTGGATACACAAAGTTTTAGAAGATCTCTAACAGAATCTCGTAGTTCATTGGGCCTAAATCGCAAACAACTATCACAGTTTCGTAATCCTTATTTTGAGTAATTCCTATGAGCATCTCAACCATCAGTCCTTTGACGTTCTCTACTGGGTGCTGACCTCGCCCTCCTATTGCAGTCTGAAGTTATTATCATCGCTGTCATATATTTTAGTTCAATTTGACAACGACATGAAGACCCTAACTACTTCGTCAGGTTCAAAATGCATTAGGGCCACGATCATCGACTGTGGAAACATCCCTCCTGGTCGTATGAATCATGTTTCTTGTTACACTAGGTTGATGATAGTGTCCCAGAACGCCTTCATCCAAGCGGGCAGCTGCCTGATACATTGTAAGTAGGCTGTTTATGTTTTCTTATTGGCAACGTTACGTAGCGCTCTGTATGAAAAATCACTGGCTGTGCTGTGTGCAGTCTGTGGCTAGTTTGCATTGTTGTCTGCCATTGCAGTGTTGGGCAGCGGCAGCTGGATGCAAACAGCGCGTAGCGTTGCGCAGTGGGAGATGAGCCGCCAGCAGTGGTGGATGTCGGGAGAGAAATGGCGGAGATTTGAAATTTGTAAGACTGGATGGTATGTGTATTATGATTATTAAGGTAAATACATTGTTTGTTCTCTATTAAAATCTTTCATTTGCTAACTATGCCTATCAGTAGTTAATGCCTTCCGTAGTTTGAATCTTTTATTTAGCTGGCAGTAGTGGCGCTTGCTGTATTGCAGTAGTTCGAGTAACGAAGATTTTTGTGAGGTAAGTGATTTGTAAAAGGTATAGGTTAATGTTAGTCAGGGCCATTGTTTTGTAGGGTTTATTGGAAGTCAGATTCCGGTGCGCTAAAAATATTGTGTGTCACTTTAGTGAATGTTTGAGTACGTTCAGTTTTGCTCAGCTGTTTGAAAAGCAAATAATGTAAGAGGTTTATCAGCACAGTAATTCGTAAATTGTTTTAAGGGGACGTTTTATACGTCGACCCTTAGCCGAGGACACCTCACTGGAATCTTCTGATTTTTTCTTGTAGTTTGTGTATTTAGTGTAGCTTTTGTTTATTGCTAGCGCGTAATTGTAGAGCGAATTTCCTTTGTAGTTGTAGTTTTTCATTCTTGTACAGTAAAACAGTTGTGGCATGCGTGTAGATTTGCACCAAGTTTTTCGCAGCTGCGCTTGCAATTAACTAGATATTATTTTCAGTGCTATGTTAATGTGTTCCCCTATTTTTGCTCTTCAAATTGTGTTTTTCTGTGTTACCGTGTGAAATATTGTGACAATTATGGCGTGTGAAAAACGTAATACTAGGCTCCAAAGTAAATTGAGAAATGACAGTGAAGACGAAAGCAGTGTGTTAGCGCCACCGAGTGATGAATTAACTAATGTTAAAAGTAGCAATTTGGTAATTCTACATAGGGAAATGGAGCGGGCTGCAAACAATGGTGTAGACAGTGAAACAATTCGTGAACAGGGAAGCATTATCGATCGATCGGTTGGCAACAGCTTGCCTCAGGAATCCGAAATGACAGGACACAATCTTGCAAATACTGTAGATTCAGGTTTTGCGTCCTCGCCCTTTTCTCAAATAAGTCAAGACACATTTTCTGCTTTTCAAACTGCGAATATTGCCGGTTCAAATTCATTGCCGAATAGCACTGAGGAACATGTTTCAGATACCAGTGCAATATTATTACAATTAATGCAACAAATGGGACAAAAGCTTCAAAAGTTAGACACAATGGAACAAAATCAGAGACAAACACAGCAAAAGCTTCAAAAGTTAGACAGAATGGAACAAAATCTTCAAAAGTTAGACACAATGGAACAACACCAGAGACAAACACAGCAACAGTTAGACGCAATGGAACAAAATCTTCACACCACGCTTGAAAGAACACGTGAAGATTTAACTACTGAGTTACATAAAATACAATCGAAATGTCAAAAAGCCTGTAATGACGTAAAAACACAAATTTGTGAGCATTTCCAACCTATTTTTTTGCGTCATGAAAATGCATTACAGAATCACGAAGCAGCCATAAAAGAACTGCAAACTATTGTTTATGAAAATCATGAGACCTTGCAAGCTAAAATTGACTCAGTTGCATCTACCGATTCGGTTACGCAACTTGCAAAATCGCAGGAAAACTTAAAGGACACAGTAGATACCCTGAAAATTGGTTCAGAAAGACACATGGAGGAAATTAGTTCATTATCAGAGAAAGTAGTTGAACTTTCGGATCAGCTAAATAATTTATCTACGAAGGTAGATGGTAATCTGAATGACACAAAACCGGTAGTCTTTAATGACACAGAAGAGTGCGAACAAATTAGGAAATTCAAACAAATTGAGAAACAAATAAATACGCAACATCAAAGAGAAATCCGGGAAGTACAAGATCAGCTCACACAGGTAATACAAGAATTGCGCATTTCAGAGGACACTCGCGCCCCAATACGGGAAGAGGGACATAGAAATACAGAACAGCCACAAAATAATAACACAGCGCATTTCGGAAATTATGAAAGAAATTGGCAAGGTGCACTGAATTTTGAAATGGAACCGCCGAAACGACGTAATAATGAGCGATATGCGACTCGCCGACATGATGATTTTGACTATATGCTGTTCATTACTCCACGTAAATTCAAAACATTTAAGAATTCCGACAACGACATTCATCCACAAGCATGGCTTCATCAATTCTCTCATTGTTATCCTCCCAACTGGTCATTAGAGCACAGATTAGAATTTATGTGTGGCTACTTGGAGAATGAACCAGCTGTAAGAATGCGATCGGACATTCACGATTGTCACAGTGAAGGAGATTTTTATCATGCCTTCCTCTCAGCATATTGGTCTCAAGCTACACAAGACCGAGTAAAACATGGTATCATAATGATGAAACATTTCGAACAATCTGAATTTTCCAGTCTTGTGAAATATTTTGAAGACATGTTGCACAAGAATCAGTACCTGTCAGACCCATACAGCCCCTCAGAACTCATCCGCATTTGCTTAATCAAATTACCTGAACATTTAAGTCATATTATTTTAGCAGGACGTTGCAAAGACGACACTGATGGTTTTCAGGGGCTCTTACAAGAACTGGAAATTGACACTGACAATCGCGGAATGTGAGAACAGGAGCACAACAATTACTGGTCACATCCGTCACAATTCCGCGATGACAGAAATAATAACTGGACGTGACAAGGCTATTCTCACAACACAAATCGTGACCAAAACAGACACCACCCGTATGACAACCGTTGGCAGAGTAGTAATAATTACAGGGAAAGATCACCTCTCCGCGGTAATGACTATCACAGAGACAATCAGAGAAACAGACAATATGGGAACGAAAACAATTTTTATTACGGGAGACAGAATAACTTTAGACGCAACGGTCCAGCGTGCAGTTACGATTCAGGGAGAAATTCGCCACCACTTAACGAACAAGAAAGACACTTCAGGAACTACCGACATGACGACAGACGATGTGATCGCAACGACAGACCTGAATTGCATCAGAACTGGCGGGATTTATACAGGGCAGGGCCCTCTCGCAAGGTGAATTTGTAGAAGTTAGGTCTCCAAACCCCAATAACGACGCACGCCAACAAAGAGACATTAGGCAATGACTCATGCCGCTGGCAGCCACAAAACGTACATAACACACTAACGACGCAGCTGCCGTAGCTAGTAATTACGTAAAAATGGAAGACATTAGGGACACTTACTCCAAGAACACGACGTAAAACATAACAACATTGCATATCCTGTGATTCACATTACAGTAAATGACGTAAAATTTACGGCAGTACTTGACTCTGGCAGTCCCATTTCAGTAATTTGTGAAACAGCCTTTAGCAAATGCAACAAATCTAACGATTGCCCCACACTTCCGTTACGTAAGATTAAATTACAAGGTACAATCTTTGGAAAAAGTGTCGATGTACGCCAACAAACCAACTTAGAATACTTTTGTCAAAGCCACAGCTTCCCTATGAACTTTTTTATTGTTCCATTATTGTCGACGGAAATTATACTGGGAGTAGACTTTTTGAATGAATACAACACAATCTTAAGCTTTCACGATGCTGAAATAAGTTTAGAGAAATAAGGTAAGTCAGCAGCGTTGAAATTTGAAGATTGGCTCTCAAACCATGATGAAGAAATTAATCGGCTTTACCTCCTGTTAGACAACAGTTCGGAATTTTCGACAGAACGTGACGCTAATAATCACTCTGCAAGTACTGACAGGGATGATATCGACGGCATATTTGAAACTAATGAGTTAATTCAGAATAAAATTCAAACAATTGAGAATTGTAATGACACTGAGAGGCAGGACCTTTTTGAGATTTTACAAGCACATTCGACAGTTTTTACTCACAAAACAGGAACAATCAAGGGATTTCAATACCAATTTCGTGTTCGTGAGCGTACTGAATTTTGTGTTAGATCATACGTAATTCCAGCACATTATAGGGACCGTGTTAGAACAGAAATACAATCTATGCTTGACAATGGCATTAGTGAGCCTGCAGTATGTTCATACAACAATCCATTACATGTTGTTGAGAAGAAAAATGGATGGATCAGGCTTGTCTTAGATTCGAGACAAATCAATACTATCATCATTCCTGAAACAGACAGGCCGCAGACGATGGAAGAACTTTTTCAAAATTTTATTGGTGTAAAAGTGTTGTCTTCCATTGATTTGAGATCCAGCTTTTATCAGATCGAACTTCATCCAGAATGTAGAAAATTCACAGCTTTTCTTTGTTTGGGCGTTTGTTATCAGTTTCGGAAACTTCCTTTTGGTTTGAACATTTCTTCGGCAGCATTCATTCGCGGGCTAAATTCCATATTACCTGAATTCTTAAAACGTCACATCACCTTATATGTGGACGATATTCTGATAGCAGAAGCCTCATGGGAACAACACAATCGCATCCTCAACAGTGTGTTACATATACTCGCAGAATCTGGAATTACAGTTCACTTGGAAAAGTCTGAATTCGGTAGGACAAAGGTGAAGTTTTTGGGACATATTATTTCTTCTGAAGGCATTCAGCCGGATCCTGAAAAGTTAGAATCAATCAGAGCCATTCCAGTTCCATCCACAAAAAGACAAGTCCGCAGTTTTCTAGTTCTCGTAAATTTTTACCGTCGTTTTCTGAATATGCAAATTCTTGTTAAACCAAAACTTTGTTCTCTCACTGGAAAAATTACTATTTGGAACTGGGACGAACAAGCACAGTTGGAATTCAATTCTTTGAAAGAAGCGTTACTTCACGCGCCAATACTAGCTCATCCAGATCTGTCACAAGATTTCTGCCTTAGCACAGATTCTTCTAAAGTCGGTCTTGGTGCCCATTTATTTCAAGAAGCCATAGAAAATGACATTACTGTTCAGAAAACCATTGCTTTTGCTAGCCGAGTGCTAACAAAATCTGAAAAAAATTAATCCGTTAGTCAATTAGAAGCTTTAGCTATCGTTTGGGCATTTAACAAATTCCGTTTCTTTCTTTCTGGTAAGCACGTAAAAGCATGCAGTGATCATCGTGCATTACAATTTCTTATGTCTTCAAAATTAAATCATGACAGGTTGAAACGTTGGGCATTGTTTCTGCAAGAATTCCGCTTCACAATAGTCTACATTCCCGGCAAGGAGAACATTGTTGCGGACGCGCTATCACGCGCACCGGCTGGGCTTGAGAAAAGTAACACAGAAGGCAACATTGAGAAATATTTCAGTATTCTTTACATTCAGAAAGTCGCCTTTGAAAACTTCATCACCACATCTTTAAAGGACATTGCTCATGAACAAGATAAAGATCCGATTTGGAAAGACATCAAAAGTAAATGACATGAAAAACCGCACACTCAGATTCGGCATTATTATCTGGTTAGAAACAACATACTGTTCAAACGCTGCGCTGTTGATGACAAGTTATAGGTACTTTGCATTCCTGACGATTTTGTTAATAAGCTCATTTGGTACATTCATTTCAGCTATGCACATTTTGGCCCACGAAAATGTTATCATATTCTTCGAACGACTTGTTATTTTAACAATATGGAAAAGAGAATTCGAAGAGTATTGTCTATTTGTAAACTTTGTCAAAAGGCGAAACCATCTACTATCTCACATCGTGCTCCATTTTTTCCTATTATTCCTTCTAAATTAAAAGAATTTGGTGCTGTTGATCTCTTGGGATCACTTGTCAGAACATCGAATGGATTTTCGTACCTTCTAGTCGCTGTTGAACTTACTTCAAAATTTGTTTCTTTCACTCCGTTACGTAAAGCCACTGGACGGTCTGTATCCAACGCCTTTGTTAAAAAATTTCCTACGTGAAGTTGGCCACGTTGCTAAAGTCATTTCAGATAACGAACCGCAATTCAGATCTGCTGTTTGGTCACGCATGCTTCGGAATCATAAAATCAAACCTGTTTTTATTTCATTGTACTCACCACATTGTAACCCGTCTGAACGGATTATGAAAGAAATCAATAAGCTTTGCAGACTTTACTGTCACAGAAAGCATCAGCATTGGGACAGATATTTACACTTATTTCGAAACGTGCTGAATTAAATGCCTCATGATTCCACTGCTTTACCACCTACTCTTGTACTAAAGAATGAAGAACCACCAAACAGAATCAGAGAGCTTGTACCTTTCCCGAATACACGTAAACTTCGACACAAAGACATAATTGATTTGGCTCTTAAAAATATAAAATCTGCAGCAAACAAAAGGAGAAAACTACACGGTAAAGCAAATGCAAAGAAATTATATATTGGTCAGAAAGTTCTCATTAAAGCTCATTCATTGTCACATAAGAAGAAACACTTGAGTCACACATTCTTTCTAGTTTACAATGGACCTTACAGAATCCCACGTATACCTCATGATAATTGCATTGAAGTTGAAACTCTGCGTACTAGGAAGAGTAAAGGTTTACACCACATTTCACATGTAAAACCGTTTATTGAAAAATAATCTGCTTTTTAACTTTGTCTTTGCCATAAAACGTTTCGCTTCACATTTCTAGTATGCATTTCAACACTTAGAAACTGTTATCATGCAACTATGTTTTGAAGTTAACTATCCAGTCTAGAACCTAGGGTACATATTTAGGCAGTAATTACCACTTCATTGTGATAGTGAACAGAGGACACAGTGTTACTGTGTGTGTACATTCTTGCTTGTTAGTTCCCCGATTATGTAACGACTATCAGGCTTACATACTTAGGACATATACTGGTACGGCTAATGAGATTTTAATGCAACATTTTGTTTTACTTGAAGAAACATTCTGGATTTAAAGTACTTTCTGTGAGATACCAGATGACACAGTGGTTAGTTTATGTGACAGCTACACGATTTTATCACGATACTACTAATGAGTGACAATTTACAGTGTTGCTAGTGTGGTGTTTCTGTTTTATACCTGCACAGTTTTTCTGAATTATTCTGGAAAGTAAACCATGTTTTAGTAGTAACTTTTGTGGTATAGCTACAATGTGACAGCCTCTTTCATAGCACAACAATACATTACAGCACAGTACTTTCTTCATCACAACAATAAGAGTAATAACTAAGTTTATCATGAGGTAAGTACATTGACTTCTGCAGCACTTAGCTTTCAGAGGACAATAACTACGACACTTCCACAGAGATTATCTTACAGCAAGACGCACATTTAGCGCTACAGGACACGTATTTGAGTGATTAATTTTGTACTTAAATCATTTATTTTTAAAGATATTTGAAGTACAATGATACAAAGGTTTTCCGTAATACAATTCATTCTATTGTTGTAATCTGTAGCACCTGAGGGTATAATTACATTAATCCTCAGGGGGTACATGACTACTTTGTGTACCATGTGTTTGGCGAGCACAAGGAGCCCTAGCTAATATGGTATTTGCTTATACAACTTTACACCTCGGTACCATATTTCTCTAATACATAAATTGCACAGCTATCTGATCATTCAACTGAGAGACCAATATATTTTTCTACATCAGTGACAGATGTTTACGTAATTACACCGTTGGATAACTTCACACTTACGAAATTGTATTTTGTCTGTACTTTGTGAACTGTTCATATTTTTTCAGACCCATTGTGATATTATGAGAGCTTTTAATGATATATTTGGTATGGGATCACGATTTTAAAGTATGTTTGAGGCAGATGACACTTTTGACATGAGCAGAGAATTTTTTTTTTAATTATTGGAGGAAGCTACTACGATTTTGAGAGTTGACTGAGGTGTTATGATGTTATTATTACGATGACTATGTGTATTATGCTGTTGCGGTATGTTTATGATCAATAAGCTGATGCTATATGAGTTATTTGATTATGCTACGTATCTGTTATGATGAAATATTGAAGTGTTGACGAATAAGGTAAGGAATAATGAGTAGTGGTTAGGGACTCTGGTTTGTGAAAAAGGTTGTTGGAAACCAAGAATCGTACTTTAAGTGTTATGAAATGTATGTAAATGTGTGAATGTATTACAACGCCGACGAAAATTTTATGGACACTGTTATATCAATAGGATTTTGTTTCTACAGCTTTGTAACGCAAATTCTTGACCTGTGGAATTTTTTTATATGAGACTGTCATTGTAGCGGAAACTGCTGTTGTAAATATTTCCGTAAGAAAGTTAAGTGACCACCTGCACGTAATGCGTCGTGGGCACCCAGCTGTGTCAGACGGCTGGAGACAAAGCCATTAGTGTGTCCTTTTCAGAGGCACAGGTAGAAAAAAAAGGAAGGCCATTAACCTCGCTATTGACATTCCTTTGTAGAAAGAATCGTAAATACGACACCCTCAAACTTGAAAATATGATAACACTGTGGAGCTCTTAATTTATGATATTTACTGCAATGCCTAATGAAATGACGAGAAATATTTTTATGTCTATACACCTGATTATGACTACTGTCTTTATAGTTGAGAGAAATGCCATATGGCTTGCTTTATGTATATATTTGCTCATTTGTTTAATATCTAGTTTCAAGCTGCACTGCAGCAATGGTTAAAATAAAATTTTATAGATGTACTAATATAAATATTTTATGTCTACAGACCCAGTAAAGAATAACTTTGATGTACTTAAAGAAAAACGAAGGAGCACAAAAACACATTTCCCTTCACAGGAATTGCATACAGAATTTTCTTTTCAAGTACTTGGTAATTTCTTTTGTAGAATAAATTGCGATGCATCACTCTAGTGTTAAGATGTGACATAGGTATTAAACATGGCCATTTTTACTGTAATATTTTTTCTGCTTGAGCTTTGTCATGTTTAGATATAAGTTATTTCATTTGCTGCTGCTGTTTGCCAGGCATAGTGTTACTGAATTTGACTTTGTGTTACTCTTCTAAGCCAATTTACTACTGATTTATTTTTCTTGTTTGCTGCACACTGCCTTATATTAGTTGTAATATTGCACATGCTTTGATAATTTCTATAATGCTGCTTGCTTCGCAAATCTACATTTTTTATTGCTGTTTGCGTTAATTGTTTTGTGCTGCTGCATTGCCCCATCCCTTAGTATATATATCTGAGCTCAGTAGATTTCAGTTAGCTTAAGAGGGGGTAGACTATATAAGAAACTAACTATGATGAATTGGAAGAAATGCATTGAGAATATATAAGAAAATGGTTTGGCCAAAAAAGTAGTGTACAGTGGAGAAAAAATATTTTTGAAAGAGGATGTGAACAGAATACAGAAAGCAGGCTTAGATAGGACTTTTTGTGAATAATTATGAACGAAGGGAGATCTCCATGCAAAATACTGCAGTAAAACAAACCCTGTCCTTTCCTTTTGTCTTATCCCTCTATGTGTTTGTGTACCATTGTGTATTTGTGTTTTTCCTGTCTTTATGTGTTTAGCTGATGAGAGCTATGTTGTAGAATTTCTCTGATAATATGTTATTTTCTTTGTAAAGATGTTTAGACATTATTTATTCTGTTTTGTTTTAACGCTCATGTGTAAAGTTGAAGTTTCAAAAGTTATTCTAATCTTTTATGTATTAACTTATGTCATAATTCCTGTAACTCTGATGTATATGTTAGTTCAGTTCTTTTGTAAAGCCCATATTACTGCAAATGTAATCTGTATTGTTACGTTCTTTAATGATGTATTTTGTACCTTTCTTATTGTATTCTTATGTTATAAAATTGTAATTGACACCAGTTCATCAAATTAAGTAACTTGTAAGCATTCATTTCACTGCACACATTTCTGTTGGTCATAGTATATGGACAATATGTGATAAGTAGGGACTGTTAGTGTTTGCACGTGTGTTAATAATTCAGCAAGGGACTGAATAACAGCATTGCTGGTTCTAAGGACAATTCCAAAAAACTTTGTGAGCGCACAGGTGGTGGTTATGGACTTGCTATATTATCCGCAAGACTCTTCAATGGTGATTGTGCACCTGCACAGTCACAACAGATGGCTGCTGGCCATCTCTACAAGGACTACAGTGGGTCTGCATCTTTGATGACCCACCAGTACCATTATTTCTACAAGGACTGCAGTGGGTCTGCACCTCTGGTGGCCCACCAATACCGGAATCTCTACTGGGACTACAGTGAGTTTGCTCTATGATGACCTACCTACCAATCATCTTCAAAACGTCGAATGACTCTGCTGTGGGTTTGCTCTGTTGTGGCCCATTACCTGTCTGCATGTCAAGAGTCAGCACTGTCTTTCCGTTGGAAGGACAACACTACTTCTTCAAGACAGCATGGAAATACACTACTTCCGTGTGCATTGTCTTTTACTGCTCAGACTTTGAGAAAAGAAATGGCAGTTTTACTGTGATGAATGATCAGGACTATCTTTATGGACTGTGAGAAAATTTTAGCTTTTGACCAACATTGTATCAATAAGTGTGTGCATTTGATTTCTTTGTTATTGTAACTACGATTATGAAAAATTTTAACAAATATGTATTGCCCAGTGCCCAAAACAATTTGTAAAATTTTTTTGTGGGGAGCATGGGGGCTATGTAAGTAGGCTGATTATGTTTTCTTATTGGCAAAGTTACATAGCGCTCTGTATGAAAATCACTGACTGTGCCGTGTGCAGTCTGTGGCTAGTTTGCATTGTTGTCTGCCATTGCAGTGTTGGGCAGCGGCAGCTGGATGCAAACAGCGCGTAGCGTTGCGCAGTGGGAGATGAGCCGCCAGCAGTGGTGGATGTGGGGAGAGAAATGGCGGAGATTTGAAATTTGTAAGACTGGATGGCATATATATTATGATTATAAAGGTAAATACATTGTTTGTTCTCTATTAAAATCTTTCATTTGCTAACTATGCCTATCAGTAGTTAGTGCCTTCCGTAGTTTGAATCTTTTATTTAGCTGGCAGTAGTTCGAGTAACGAAGATTTTTGTGAGGTAAGTGATTTGTAAAAGGTATAGGTTAATGTTAGTCAGGGCCATTGTTTTGTAGGGTTTATTGAAAGTCAGATTCCGTTGCGCTAAAAATATTGTGTGTCACTTTAGTGAATGTTTGAGTACGTTCAGTTTTGCTCTGCTGTTTGGAAAGCAAATAATGTAAGAGGTTTATCAGCACAGTAATTCATAAATTGTTCTAAGGGGACGTTTTAACATGACCCTCGCTAAGCACGGGGGTTGGTTTGGTCAGCATTATACTACGGCAGACATTCAGCTGGGCTTACAGTACCACAAGTCCCACTACGCTAGTAATCGGACGCACCATGACAATCGAAGGGCTAGGAGAACATCGTTGCGAGCCACTTCCGTCCTTTCAGGCTTCATGTTTCTTTCCACGCCAATGGCTTCTCGTAGCTGGATAATTGTCATCAGCACAAGGCCAGAATCGCGCTGCTGTGAGTTGAGTCGCATGATAGTGAAGTCTTATTATTGTCTTGGCCACCAAATTCGTCTAACCCTATGGACCGTATCTGGGACGCTATCGGGTGCCTGCTCTTCACCCACGAATCACCTGCTCGTAATTTACTGGAATTGCGTGACCTGAGCTTCGAAATCTGACTCCACATATACGTCCGAAAACATAACAAGGACTTGTCAAAAACAGGCCACGGAATATCGATGTTGTATTGAGTTAGACAGGTGTTACCAACACGTTGTTATGCAGGTTAAAAAAATATTTTGGTTCATCATAACACATCGTGATGGGCAGCGTTCCTGTCAATAACTTAAAGTAGCCGGGCGCTATATTCGCTTTTGACGTAGCGTTTCCGTTAAGAGCTTCGTAATGTGTTTAGTTTTCATGAAATTTTGCATTCACTTCCGTTTTCCGTAGGATTTAGTTTGCGTGTATTTTGTTTACTACCTGGTGTTGTAGAAATGTTGCATTAATTGTTAGCTTATTATAAATAAAGACATATTTCAATGAACAACAGTACTGTGTTGGTCACGCTCCGTTACAAACTTTGGTAGAACATAGAAGGAGTTGCAGATACATATGTAGGAGGTGGGATCAAGTAAAAAGATATTATACAGTATTTAGATACAATTACAGTGACTGACTGCCTAACAGAATGAAATCCGATTTTTTCGCATAAAAATACATTGGCGGCATAGCCACTTGAAAAATTGTTATTTTTGAATTTGTTTTATACTCCAAGCACGTTTTAGGGGCGTAACTATTCCTTGGTGGTTCTCGGGATGTTACGTAACATAAAGTCCCTCCCTTTTCTCCATGTTTGTCCGCCCTCCCCCAACTCGTCAGAAAAATGTCACCAACACTTAGCGTCTCACAATCAAGATTGAACCACCTCACTCTAACCCTCTCACCACCCACGTACACACACACTCACTACACAGTGACCATGGTCACTTTCCTCCCACTGTGCTCAAGAAGGTAGAAGGTGTATACATAAACTTATAAGTATTATATCTGGTGCAGCAAATAATATGGGAAACTGCTATTTGTCTCCATATTGTAGCTTATATCAATAAATTTTTACTAAAATTTCAGTAAAACAGTTAACCAAATATTTTTCGAAAATCCGTAAACCGTCTCAAATTCAAGCTAAACACAGTAAAATTGATAACACTGAACTATAACACAAACACTTGAAGTAATACAGCACATTAAGACAAAAGGGGACAGAAAATTCAATCAGAAATACATAGGTACGAAGATCCATCATAAAATATAAATTGTCAATCAATTTGTTTCGCTTAGTCCTCTAAATGTTGAACTTACTTAGATGGTTGTTTAGTTTTCCTATGTGGAAACTCAACCATTAATTGTCAAAAAACGTTATTTTGTATCTATTTGCTCTTGAACTCATATTCAGCGTGACAACCGGTCTTGCAACTGTCTAGTTTCGAAGTTGTCTTATTATTTCTAGCTTGGCAGAAGGACGCTTAGCTTTTTCACTGATACTGTCAGACACGTCAGTACGATTGCGCGTATGTTAGGGTAAATTGGTAACAGTGGCTAACGATCTACTAACGGCTGTCCTGTCTTATACATTAGTTGTTATCTTCTTCATCGCTACTGCAAACGGAGGAGAAACATCGTCAGGAATAGTAATTGTAAAATCGTCGTCAGAAGCTTTATATGTGATCAGAAGTTTTATTATGACTTACGTCTATAACTTCCACAATTCCTTGAGACGATTTATTTAGTTGCGAATAAGTTATGACAATCATTGTGTAACAAAGTGTCGATTCAAACCAATATATTGCTTTTGTCATTGTCTCATTCTCACTAAGCTCATCAGAGTGCTGTCTCTTCTGTAGCTACGTAATTTAAATTCTTGCGAAGACACTGAAGGTTTCTTCGAGAAATTTTCAACATGATGCCTTGACGCTAAATATTTCTGATGCCGCTATTCCTAAGACGCTAACTGTGGCCGCAATGTCCGCAAAATTAGATTCCGAAACCCCAGAAGATATACCTACTTTTTTCAAATACGTCTTACGCCTGTCGTAATACTTGCATTAGAGATTTCTTACAAGTTTGATTTATATTTGTCAAAGCCTTTGAAACTTCAACGATTCAATATTTAAGTGCATAGATGGCATCATACCTTCGAGCCTAACGAGTCGTATGCTGTGGCTTTTAAGTACGCTCGAAACTAATTTTTAGATCATGTCACTATAGTATGCTGTCGCCATACTATTTATAGATGTTCTTCACCTTTCAACATCAGAACGGTTTCTTGATTATCATCGAAAGTACCGTTTGGAATAAATTTAAAGAATGACTTGCACAGTGGACAGTAGCTCATAATTTATAGACAACCTTTGCATACCACTGTATAAGTCATTCATTATAGATGCTCTTGATGTAGACTCATTCGTTTCTCAGATTCACTTACTTCATCGCCGAATCTTGTTGTTGATTGATCTTATGCCTGGGACAACAAAACAAGAGATCAACACATCTTTACCTCTAAAATAATTAAAGAATTATCTTTGTTCGTAACTGTAATCTTCATAGTGTATACCAGTGAAGCAAATATAAGGAAAACAGCAGCAGTGATTGTTACCAACAAATTAATGGATGCTGTAATAGTGCACCAAATTTGAAATGAAGTCACAATGGTCCTACAGCTCACTAAAGGGTCTTCCAGACTTCACGCATATCAGTAAGTGTATGGACACGACACGTGATACCAGCATAGATTTCGAGGAACTGGTAACATTTTAAAATTTAAAAGAGAAATTGGATTTTCAGTTGCCGTGTACAGCAACGCACGATCAACAGTGTGGTAGAATAAAACTACCATTAACAGAAGCAGAATCGTGGAACTAAATGGTCAGTGGTTTTGTGACACCACTACGTAATGCGGAACTTATCACGAAAGGCAGACTGGCTAACATAAAGGAGGCGGGAGGTTCTGCTTTGTCAGTGAAACGCGGCAAATGCAAAATACTTCGATCCGAAGAGTTCTGTAACGTCGAACGTGGACTAGTCACTGGATGCCACATGAGTAATACATCAATCAGAATCACTTCAACACTTTTAAAGCCACCAAAGTCGACAGCTGGTGGACTGGGAAGTAGAAACATGGAGGAACAACCGCAACTAACCCAAATCAGGCAGACCTCATATGCTGTCTGACTGGGACCGCCATGCATTCCGGAGGATTTTTGTAAAAAATGGTATGACGTCAGGAAGAGGAATCTCCCACGAGTCGCAGAGTGGTACTAGCAGTACACTTACCACAATGACTGTGAGTGGTGAGTTAAAAGGATAAGGGTATTTAAATATCTAGTGGCTCGTAGAACTGCTACCGGTAGAGTTCTCTCCTACACAGTATCTTTGCACGTTGTAACCTAGCAAACGTGTGCTATAGCATCAAAGTTCAGTGTGCCGTGCTCCACCTGCCAGCTATTAGAGCTCTGCACATGCAGTGATGCTCTAAATGCATATATCTCGATTAGTATCTTTGAGTGCAACCAGCGGCTGTTATTCAAATGCTGCGGTAGAGACGTAATATTGTCTTCCTTGGATATCAATCCTAATAGGTTTGTCAGCCGTCTGTCAACTTTGGTGAAGAAGACGCATTCGGTATACTGCAGCTGAACAGACGTCAGCCTGAACAAGCTGCCATCTGAAAGCTCTGGCAAAACCCAGACTGATGGTATCTCTGCGTCAAGCGTAGTGGTTCTCTTCTACATTTATTGCACCGCGAATGAGGTATCAAAGAAAGTTTAATCCTGTGAGAAGGAAATCGAAACAACAATTTTTTGGAGCCTTCCTGTCTACCACAACGGAGTAATTTGGGATTACCGTGCATATTCATTGCAAGATTGACGCCAGGCAACTTTATTTGAATTGCCAAGCATCATTTGCCCTTTCAGTGTCGTTCCATGGTTGCCTGGCTGTGGTTGTGTTTTCAGTTGCGATGGCTGTGGTTCCCCAGCCAGACTGTGCAAGAGAAAACGAGTTCTTTTAAATTATCACTCATGTTTCGAGAAAGTCGTAATTACATAGAAGCATACCGAGCTTCTACTACTTTTCAATGTCATCGGTCAGAAGATAGTTTTATAAGAGTTTTCAAATGTTGTACTGATCATATGCGGCCACTTTAGTAGCCTGCAAAAGCAGCAACATTACATCATCTTACTAAGCGTAGTGCACCTCTGGATTTGATGACGGAAGTCTAATGTTTATTGTAAATTAAGTGCAGCAATGCGCGTTTGGTAAATTCTTTAGTGTCGGTAAAGCAGCGACACTTAAGGTGGTGTAAAGGGCGACGGATGACAGGAAGCCAGTGATTCGCACTGATGAGTCAAGGTGTACAGTGTGACATTCCAATGGGAGGGTTTTGGTTTGGGCGTTGCCTAGAAAATATTACCTGCTATCACGTTTAGTGCCAACATTGATATAAGGAGGAGGAGGTGTCACGTTATTGCGGTGTTTTTCGTGGTTGGAATGCAGTCCTCTCCTTGCATTTCGGATAAGAAAACGCTACATGTGAAAGAATATGAACACATTTTACAGCGTTCTCTACGGTGTACGCGAGAGTAACTATTCTGAGACGATTATTGTTTGTATCAGCATGACAATGCACCCTGTCATAAAACAACATCTGTGAGACAGTAGTTTGTGGGAAATAATTCATTTATTTACACGTCAAGTTCAGTAGGACCAAATTGAAAAGGTCATGTAACGTGTCCGTACATAAAATTACAACATAAAATTAATAACAGATAAAAATAAAATGTGTATGAACCCGAAAACAGACAATCAATACGTTTAAAAAGACGCACTCAACGAAACAAGAAACAGATAACTTTTTCAAGGAACTCCTCGACAGAATAGAAAGAGTGCACATGAGGAACGCGCGTAGATTACTGCTAATATTATTGAACTCGAGTGGTAGCCTATTGAAAATGGATGCAGCAGTATTATGCACACCTTTCTGCACAGGGGTTAAGGAAGTCCGATCCAAATGCAGATTTGATTGCTGATGAGTATTAACTGAGTGAAAGCTGCTTATTCTTGGGAATAAGCTATTATTGTTAACAAGAAATGACAGTAAGGGATATACACTACTGGCCATTAAAATTGCTACACCAAGAAGAAATGCATATGAGAAACGGGCTGTAATAACGACCTTGATACGCCTGGGCATTGAGTCAAACACAGCTTGGATAGCGTGTACAGGTACAGCTGCCCATGCAGCATCAACACGATACCACAGTTCATCAAGGATAGTTACTGGCGTATTGTGATGAGCCAGTTGCTCGGCCACCATTGACCAGAAGTTTTGAGTTGGTGAGAGATCTGGATAATGTGCTGGCCAGGGCAGCAGTCGGACATTTTCTGTATCTAGAAAGGCCCGTAGAGGACCTGCAACATGCGGTCGTGCATTATCCTGCTGAAATGTAGGATTTCGCAGGGATTGAATGAAGGGTAGAGCCACGGGTCGCAACACATCTGAAATGTAACGTCCACTGATCGAAGTGCCATCAATGCGAGCAAGAGGTGACCGAGACATGTAACCAATGGCACTTCATACTATCACGCCGGGTGATACGCCAGTATGGCAATGACGAATACACGCTTCCAGTGTGCGTTCACTGTGATTTCACCAAACACGGATGCGACCTGGATAATGCTGTAAACAGAAATTGGATTCATCCGAACAATTGACGTTTTGCCATTTGTGCAGCCAGGTTCGTCGTTGAGTAGACTATCACAGGGCGCTCCTGTCTGTGATGCAGCGTCAAGGGTAACCGCAGCCATTGTCTGTCCACATCTGTTGACTCAGGGATCGAGACGTGGCTGCACGATCCGTTTCAGCCATACGGATAAGATGCCTGCCATCTCGACTGATAGTGATACGATGCCGTTTGGATCCAGCAAGGCGTTCCGTATTAACCTCCTGAACCCACCGATTCCATATTCTGCTAACAGTCATTGGATCTCGATCAACGCGAGCAGAAATGTCGCGATACGATAAACCGCAATCGCGATTGGCTACAATCCGACCTTTATCGAAGTCAGAAACATGATGGTACGCAATTTTCTTCTTTACATGAGCCATCACAACAACGTTTCACCAGGCAACGCCGGTCAACTGCTGTTTGTGTATAAGAAATCGGTTGGAGACTTTCCTCATGTCAGCATGTTGTAGGTGTCGCCACCGGCGCCAACCTTGTGTGAATGCTCTGAAAAGCTAATCATTTGCATATCACAGCATCTTCGTGGTGTTGCAATTTTAATGGCCAGTAGTGTATATATTGTAGGCCAATGTCAAAATACCCAGCACGTGAAAAGGGGTTGACAAGAAGTTCGTGGACTTACACCACTTATTGTCCGAACCGCACGTTTCTGAGCCACAAATTTCATTTTTCAATGGGAAGAGTTACCCCAGAACATAAAACATACGACATAAGCGAAGGAAAATAAGCAAGTAGATTAAATTACGTGTCGAACGTCACTCACTCCGAATAGTAAAAATGGCAGCATTAAGGCTTAGAACAAGATCCTGAAAGTGGGCTTTCCACGACTGTTTACTAACTATCTGAACACCTAGAAATTTGAACGGTTCAGTTTCACTATTCATATGCCCATTCTGTGAAATTGAAACGTCAGGTTTTGTTGAATTATGTATTAGAAACTGTAAAAACTGAGTCTTACTGTGATTTAGCGTTAGTATATTTTCTGCAATCCACGAACATAGATAATAAACTGCACTATATGAAACAGAGCCAATGTTGCACACAACATCCTTTATTACCACGATAGTGTCATCAACAAACAGAAATATTTTAGAATTACTCGCTACACTAGAGGGCATATTACACTCCTGGAAATTGAAATAAGAACACCGTGAATTCATTGTCCCAGGAAGGGGAAACTTTATTGACACATTCCTGGGGTCAGATACATCACATGATCACACTGACAGAACCACAGGCACATAGACACAGGCAACAGAGCATGCACAATGTCGGCACTAGTACAGTGTTTATCCACCTTTCGCAGCAATGCAGGCTGCTATTCTCCCATGGAGACGATCGTAGAGATGCTGGATGTAGTCCTGTGGAACGGCTTGCCATGCCATTTCCACCTGGCGCCTCAGTTGGACCAGCGTTCGTGCTGGACGTGCAGACCGCGTGAGACGACGCTCATCCAGTTCCCAAACATGCTCAATGGGGGACAGATCCGGAGATCTTGCTGGCCAGGGTAGTTGACTTACACCTTCTAGAGCACGTTGGGTGGCACGGGATACATGCGGACGTGCATTTTCCTGTTGGAACAGCAAGTTCTCTTGCCGGTCTAGGAATGGTAGAACGATGGGTTCGATGACGGTTTGGATGTACCGTGCACTATTCAGTGTGCCCTCGACGATCACCAGTGGTGTACGGCCAGTGTAGGAGATCGCTCCGCACACCATGATGCCGGGTGTTGGCCCTGTGTGCCTCGGTCGTATGCAGTCCTGATTGTGGCGCTCACCTGCACGGCGCCAAACACGCATACGACCATCATTGGCACCAAGGCAGAAGCGACTCTCATCGCTGAAGACGACACGTCTCCATTCGTCCCTCCATTCACGCCTGTCGCGACACCACTGGAGGCGGGCTGCACGATGTTGGGGCGTGAGCGGAAGACGGCCTAACGGTGTGCGGGACCGTAGCCCAGCTTCATGGAGACGGTTGCGAATGGTCCTCGCCGATACCCCAGGAGCAACAGTGTCCCTAATTTGCTGTGAAGTGGCGGTGCGGTCCCCTACGGCACTGCGTAGGATCCTACGGTCTTGGCGTGCATCCGTGCGTCGCTGCGGTCCGGTCCCAGGTCGACGGGCACGTGCACCTTCCGCCGACCACTGGCGACAACATCGATGTACTGTGGAGACCTCACGCCCCACGTGTTGAGCAATTCGGCGGTACGTCCACCCGGCCTCCCGCATGCCCACTATACGCCCTCGCTCAAAGTCCGTCAACTGCACATACGGTTCACGTCCACGCTGTCGCGGCATGCTACCAGTGTTAAAGACTGCGATGGAGCTCCGTATGCCACGGCAAACTGGCTGACACTGACGGCGGCGATGCACAAATGCTGCGCAGCTAGCGCCATTCGACGGCCAACACCGCGGTTCCTGGTGTGTCCGCTGTGCCGTGCGTGTGATCATTGCTTGTACAGCCCTCTCGCAGTGTCCGGAGCAAGTATGGTGGGTCTGACACACCGGTGTCAATGTGTTCTTTTTTCCATTTCCAGGAGTGTATTTATATAAATAAGGATCAGGAGTAGCTCCAACACTGATGCCTAGTGCCTGAGGCACCTCCCCCCCCCCCCCCCCAAGTGACTGTACACTACTGAGACCCCACGTAAGAGCCATTCTCAACATTGTGAATAATGACCTTTTGCTGTCTGTTGCTAAAGTGAGAGGTGAACCAATTGTTAGCTACTCCCCGTACTCTGTAATGGTCTAACTTCTGAAGCAATACTTTGTGATCAACACAATCAAACACCTTAGTTAGATAAAAAAATATAACTGGCGTTCGAAACCTTTTGTTTAACCCATCCATTATTTCCCAGAGAATAGAGAACGTAGCATTTTCTGTTGTTAAAAGACTTCTAAAGCCGAACTGCACATTTGATAGCAAATCGTGTGATATAAAATCAATGATCAATTATCCTTACGTACACAGCCTTTTCAATAACTTTAGCAAATACTGATGGCATGGAAATAGGTCTAAAATTGTCTACATTATCGCTTTCTCCCTTTTTATAAAGCGGCTTTGCTACTGACTGCTTTAATTGTTCAGGAAACTGACCATTCCTAAAGGGAAAACTACAAATATGGCTAAATATAGGGCTAACATGTGCAGCACAGTACTTTAATATTCTGCTAGGCACTCCATCAGAACCATGAGAGTCCTCATTCTTCAGTGATTTCATTACTGACCTTTCTCCCCCGTGCCTGTATCATAGAGGAGTATTTCAGACATCAATATCAGAAAGGCATTTGCCAAGAGAGTTATATGATTCCATGTGGAAGCTAAATTAATTCACCAGAAATGCTCAGAAAATGATTGTTAAATGCTGCACATATATCTGATTTGTCAGCAACAGAAATACTTTTACTGCGAACTGACTTTATATCATCAGCATAGTGCTGCTGACCAGACACTTCCTTTACAACTGACCATAGGGTTTTAATTTTACCCTGTGAATTAGCTATTCTATTTACATGCCACATACTATTTGCCTTCATAATGACATTTTAAGCACCTTACAATACTGTTTGTTATGGGCTACAGCAGCTTGATTGTGACTATTTCTAACATTTTCATGTAATTCCTGCTTTGTTCTACCTGATATCCTTACCCCATTACCCAGCTACTTGGGCTGCCTGTTACTGCTAGTACCCCGTTTAGAACATTCTAATGGAAAGCAACTATTAAACAGCATGAGAAAACTGTTAAGGAAAGAATTATATACATCATCTACGTTATCGGTACTATAAACATCTTGCCACTTTCGTTCCGTGACAAGGTTTAAAAAAATTCTCTATTGCTGTTGGATTAACTTTCCTACATAGTTTGCAATTACGTGTGACATTTGTTTAAGTACAAAAGCCTTTTAGTGTTGAAATTTGTACACCATGGTCTGTAAGGCCATTCACGCTAGTGCTAACAGAATGCCCATCTAGTAATGAAGAATGAAAAAAAATTTTTCTATAGTTGTGCTACTGTTCCTCTACACCATAGTTGGAAAAAACACAGTCTGCATCAGATCATATGAATTTTGGAGGTCCACTATCATACACAAAATTTATATTGAAGTTACCACATATAACTAATTTCTGGTACTTCCTACAAAGAGAGTAAAAAATCCTCTCTGGCTTGATCATAAATAATGTGAAGTCAGAGTTAGGGGACCTATAAACAACAACAATTATAACTTCAGTGTCACTAAATTCAACTGCCCTTGCACAACATTCAAACATCTGTTCAGTGCAGTGCCGTGATAGGTCTATGGACTGAAATGGAATACTGTTTTTTTAAGCACACAGTCACTCCCCCACACTGCAAGGAACTCCTTGAAAAACAGACAGCTAATCTGTGTCCTGGTAAAGGAAGCCTCTGAATTTTCAAATTATTTAAGTGGTGCTACGACTTTCCAGTGATCTCAGAGTGAACATCTGTAAGCAGTTCACTAACTTTATCTCTAACACCTCTTACATTTTGACGAAATATGCTAATTCGTATGCTTGGAACATGGCATCCTCTGAAGATGAGCCCTTAGTTAGAGGGACTTCCTTGAAGTAGGTATACACTATCAGGTGATTTCAATCTAAAAAAGGGGCAGCTGTAACACCAACCACTTCAGGAATTCTTCCATAAGTGAACCCACCACCACCCACTACACTGTCGCCTATACGTTTTGCCAGCCTCCCCTTCCCATACCGATTGAGATGCAGGCTAGGCCTAATGAAACCTGATCTGCCGATAGACCCAACTGGCACCTTTGTAATCTGACCCATACTCTCTGCCATCAGGGCCTTCAGCCCCATGTTAAAGCGCCTAACAGACGCATTAAGATGAGGCCGATCATGACGCTGAAACAGTTGCACGAAATGCACAATAGTGCCATCAGTTTGAGTAGCTGTGTTTACCAAGTCACCACCTATATCATAATCCCCGTCCCTACCAAGACTGTTCCCTGTTCCACCCACTATCACTACCATATCCTCCTTTGTAAAATTCCTACATAACTCACCTATGCTGTCAGTCACCTGAGCCAACCCTGCACTAGGCTTCACAATGCTGATGACCTGGTACTCACTCCCCAACAATTCCTGGAACTGCTGGCCCACACCTCTACCGTACGAACTGCCTAGCAGCAGTACCTCCTTTCTCTTTGCAACTAACCGAGACCTCTTAACTGCTGAGGACTACTGCATGTTCCCTGCATCTACAGCTACAAGAGGCCCATCTCCACTAAACTCTGACATTTGGCCAAATCTATTGCGTATAGGCAAAATATGACTGTCGGAATACCTCCTCCTAGCTGCCTTCTTGCCAACTGCCAGTTCCTATTCCCCACCAACCTTCACCCTCCTCAGTCTATCTTGTTCCTCCTTTGCGAATTGTAACAGCAAATGAAGGGCAAAGATATTACGCTCCTGCTCCTCTGTCAATTTATTTCTACTACATATTCTGAATTCCCAAGAGAGGATCTCACTAGAATGCCCACTGGCTTCGCCATGCGGGGTAGCCGCGCGGTCTGGGGCGAGTTGTCATTGTCCGTGCGGCTCCCCATGTCTATCTGGCATGGGTGTGTGTGTATGTGTTGTCCTTAGCGTAAGTTAGTTTAAGTTCGCTTAAGTAGTGCATCAGCTTATTGACCGATGACCTCAGCAGTTTGGTCCCGAAAGACCTTAGAACAAATTTCCAGTTTTCCCGCTGGCTTCCCCACTGCATTCCCCTGAAAGAAAATACTTCGAACAAATCCCACACGTAATCCACTAGTCACATACCTACGACAGAGCCCACACTTCTCACTCATGGTAAAATTTTACAGGTACTGAAAAAAATTTTTACGTCTACGATACCTAAGTTCGGTTACGCTAGTAGAACTATTTATAGAACTAACAATAGTGGTCTCGAAATCCTCTGTCTACTAAGAAAGCAACTACTTGTATTAATACTACCCCACCACAGCTAATAACAATACCAACAAAACTTCACAGAATTACTAGCTAAAACCAAAGATTCAAGCGGCCACTGAAACACTCAGCGAAGTTAAAACACCGAATGAAAATTTTACAGAAAGATTTCACTAGAAACAATAAAAAACGTCAGATGAAAACTAAAGCACGAGATTTACTAAACAACTTAAACGCACAGAAAAATCTAAAAAACACAGCGAGCGAAAGTTTCCAAAAGTTTATTAAATTGTTATTTCGCCACCAACAGCACGATACACTTCTGAAAGCCATTAAATTTAATAACTGTGTAACAGTGCAGAAATAACTTTGTCAGTACTTAGCTTTATACTCGCTACAGCTGCATCTGCACGCCGCAGAATGTAAACGCTCTACAGTGGCGAGAGTCTTGGACGAACGACATAAGCACACTCACGAAAAACAGACCCATCGAGTCAATAACACAGGAAGAAAGACTGAGATAGTGAAAATCCACTGATAAGTTACTTTTACAGCAAATATTAACAAAAATAAACTTTAAAATAAGTGGCTGAAAACAAAAAAATTATAAATATTGATGAGCAACTTCAACAGTATTCCAGCACAAGTGACATCACACCAAAGTGTCACTATTTTGACAAAACGACGAAATCTGAAATCGACTGTCTTGCACAGAATCCCTATCCGAATGTAACTGAACACTACGTCGCCTTTTCTCCCGACCTCAGCATCCAACATTACTAACATCTCTTGAAGAAGAATGGGCTGCCATTAATCCACAGACTTTCAGACACTTCACTGGAACCCCTTCTCAAAAGATTTCAAGCCATCACCACACAATTATTCATCCTATAGGTTTCCGGATGCTTTTTATGTGATCAGAAATAAAACAATAAATTACAGTGAAATTTACGGAATTGCTGTCTGAAACTTCCAATTAGTTGACTATATGTCTTATTTAGCTTCTGCCAAGAAGTTTCACTGAAACTACAGTAAGTGTGATACCTCTTATGTTCATTCTTTAATTATGATAAATTTTTTTAACTATCTCTTAAATACAAAGGCAACACTTTACGTACTCCACAGTAAACAATTTACCTGTTTTGCCTTTGTTGTTGATAACCACTTTCTTTATCTTTGTTTCCACACATATCTACTATCTGTGTTTCAATGCATACAGTGTTTGTTTCACTTTTACCTTTCATATAACGTAACTTCTTGAAGACACATTGTTACTGATTCACCGGCCGGGTGGCCGAGCGGTTCTAGGCGCTTCAGTCTGGAACCGCGCTACAGCTACGGTCGCAGGTTCTAATCCTGCCTCGGGCATGGATGTGTCTGATGTTCTTAGGTTAGTTAGGTTTAAGTAGTTCTAAGTTCTAGGGGACTGATGACCTCAGCAGTTAAGTTCCATAGTGCTCAGGGCCATTTTTGTTACTGATTCCTCCACGTAATGTAAGTTACTTCAGGGCTTCATACATTACTGACGTAACAATAATGGAAAGATACTGATGGATGAACGTGTGATGACTGATATCATGCTTCGTATATGCAGTTTCCGGTGTCTGTATACATAGCAGTAAATTGTTTTCATGTAATACGTCTATTTTGAAGAATGCGGCCGTGGAAAATTACAGACTTGTCAAAATTGCAGACAAGTAGAAGAAATCAGACATGGATGGAAATAAGCAATATTATAGACGCATACTATTACATATATATATTGCCATTCTGAAGAGAAGTGAGAAGACCCGCAGTAAGAACATATAAAGCGTATGCTCCGTCGTTAATCACCAAAATTTTATCACGTATAGTTCGGGAATATTGAAGAACGGGAGTTATTAATGCACCAGCCACCTGACCCAAACAAAAAACCAAGAGAAGAGGTTCCTCTAATATCAGCCAGTTCATTTTCCTCTTTAAAATTACTAATTTTTTCCGAGGCAATTTTATGTTCACAGCGTTACATTCCCATCTGTCAGCTGAATGGTGGCTGTCCCAAATTTAGTCGCAGTTTATGCAGACAGTTATGGCGTAATCTGTATGTGGCGGAGCGCGAAATTTGGAATATAATTGAGAGACTACGGAACGAGTTACTGGTAAATTATGAGTTTCAGAGCGTTTGCTGCTGCATAAATTGTACTTTCAGATTAGTATTTCACTCAGCGTTCATTGTCCGTTCCTGACGTTGTGTTCAAGGCGTAGGGAGGAACTCAATATTTCCTGGAAATGCTACAAACACCATGTTTGGACTTCATCCTTTGTGCAAGCTTGAATTAAAAATGCTAACGGTATTCTACTTGCCCACGATACGTAACATGAGCGGAATCGAAGATTTCACTTATTGTAAACATTTGCATATGAAATATTTTGACTACATTATAATGCTTTAAATGAAATGATTTGTAAAATAGTTAAGTGACTTTCATTTTCACAATAGTTCCAGTTTTCTTGTGATATTAAACAATTCAAAGGGCGCTATGCAGTTTCACATTCTTTGCTTGGTCGTCTTTCAACAAGCCCTGATTGTATGTTGAACATAGACTAACCAAGTGAAAAGACTGGTGTTCGTTGTGTGGATAAGAGAATCTTAACACAATGTGTAGTGGAAGTTATTAGAAGTTCGTCCTAATTAGATTTAAACATTGTCTGAATTTTCGTACGGGTTGGTTAATTCGATATGAGATTGTGGTGTGTTGAGAGATTCAGCTTAAAGTACATCTGTACAATGTTGTAGGCAAGTGTAGGCGTTAATAACTGTCTGAGCCACACAAGCGATGACCTAAAAGACACAAAACCGCTCTCATGCTAAACACACTTGTACTTAAGCAGATAAACGGAACGTGTATTGGTACACAGTTTCTGCAATGATTTTCCGTATATGAATTATGCACATATCAAACGAAGTTTTGCATCACCTCGGTTCCGAGAGTTTCGGAACCTGTACAGAAAATTGAAATAGATATCAACGTAAATATCATTTCCGACCTTTTTATTGCTCATGAAAAACACACATTGCATGTTGTACCACCATACAGCGAGACCTTCAGAGGTGGTGATCCAGATTGCTGTAAACACCGGTACATCTAATACCCAGTAGCACGTCCTCTTGCACTGATGCATGCCTATATTCGTAATGGAATTCTATGCACAAGTTCATCAAGGCAGTATTGGTCCAGACTGTCCCACTCCTCAATGCCGATTCGGCGTAGATCCCTCAGAGTGGTTGGTGGGTAACGTCGTCCATAAACAGCCCTTTTCCATCCATCCCATGCATGTTCGATAGGTTTAATGTATGGATAACATTCTGTCCATTCTAGTCGAGCGAAGTCGTTATCCTGAAGGAAGTCATTCACAACATGTGCATGATGGAGGCGCGAATTGTCGTCCATGACGACGAATGGCTTGCCAGTATTCTGCCGAAATGGTTGCGCTATCGTATGGAGGATGGCATTCACGTATCGTACAGCCGTTACGGCACCTTCCATGACCACCGGTGGCGTACGTCGGCCCCACATAATGCCACACCAAAACTACAGGGAACCTCCACCTTGATGGACTCGCTGTACAGTGTGTCTAAGGCGTTCAGCCTGGCCGGGTTGCCTCTAAACACATCTCCGACGATTGTCTGGTTGAAGGTCCATTCAACATGTTGTTGGGCCATCTGTACCGCGAAGCATGGTTTTCTGGTTGCAAAGTTGGACCTCGCCATGGACGTTGGGAGCCGAAGCTACGCATCATGCAGTCTATTGCCCACAGTTTGAGTCGTAACACGACGTCCTGTGGCTGCACGAAAAGCATAATTCAACATGGTGGCGTTGCTGTCATGGTTCTTTTGAGCCATAATCCGTAGGTAGCGGTCATCCACTGCACCTGAGCGTGGTACACAATCGACAGTTCCTGTCTCTCTGTATCTCTTCCATGTCCGAACAACATCACTTTGTTTCACTCCGAGACGCCTAGACACCTTTCTTGTTGAGAGCTCTTCCTGGCACAAAGTAACAATGCGGACACGATCAAAACGCGGTATTGACCGTCTGGGCGTGGTTGAACTACAGGTAACAGTAGCCGTGTACATCCTTCCTGGTGGAATGACTGATCCTGATCGGCTGTCGGACCCCCTCCGTCTAATAGGCGCTGCTCATGCATTGTTGTTTTTATCTTTGGGCGGGTTTTGTGACATCTCTGAACAGTCAAAGGTACTGTGTCTGTGACACAATATCCGCAGTCCACGTCTATCTTCAGGAGTTCTGGGTACTGGGGTGATGTAAAACATATTTTGAGTGCGTAGTTGTTTGAAGTTGAAATGTGACAAATGTTTTTTTTTTCAAATTTTTTCCTAATACAGTAGAATAATAGTCTGGTGAACCTTTAACACAGTAATTTCTAATTCATTCCACAATTAGTAACAATTTTCACGTGAATGTCTAAAATCAAATTACTCACTACTAGAGCATAGGTATACAGTCAGTGATTCTCGCAATAAAAGCATGTTCATGATCAAATTGATTTGAAGAAATTAAAAATCTTCGCTACTTCGACTCCTAGTTGAAATACTTGAACCGTAATGTGAGATGGAATACAAGGAATTTTTTTTTTTTAATTGAAGTGCAGCGAACATTGTATGTATAAATGTTGCCGATTGGTTACCGTTTTTCAGTGGCCAAACGTTCAACATTTTAAATGACGTACAAATGTGCCAGTTATTCAGTACACGCTTTTGATGATTTGAAAATAATTGTCCATACGAACTAGCAGTTATCCTTTACTTATTTGCTGAACGCTTGTATGATTGACGAAAGAGATTGCGCCATTCAAGTAGTTAGGGTTCAGCTACAGTTAATGCTTCTTATAAAGCCCTCACAGGAAATGAGATAGAGCTAAAACGCAATACTCAACTCTTTATTAAGCTAGTACTACTGTTCATGGGGTGAGGGTAGGAAAGATCTGTGCGATAAAACTTTACCATACATACATATCTGAAATGTTACTCTGCTAGTGCTTCCATGTACGTATGACCTCTGTGATACTAAGTTATTACATGATCGTGCGACATGCAAGGTTCAGTGAGGAGAAATGGTTCAGAGACATCTGTTTTGCTACTTCTTTGATTTATGTTACTTACGAAACTACATTATAATACTTCCGCCTGACACAACTGCACACAATAAGCAAACGATGTTCTAGATTGACATCCCTAGGTACCAGCAAACACAACATATAAAGTTGTTGAAAAAGGACAGAAACTGATACCTAATGTAGAAGTGGTAAAAGAGGTTCATTCGCTTCATGCACACATGATATGAATAATAGGCACCTCCTGCCGTTACTTAAGTTACTTCATCGCATGAAGAGGTACGGTTTCCCAACTGATAACGGTAGTTGGAATGAAAATACACTTATAGATGATGCAGTAAATATCACAATAAACATAGTCTTACCTGGATGTTGGTAACTGTATGTTCTGAGAAACCATGGTAGTTAACGTCGTAGCAGACGGTGACCAAAGCAAATTTCAATAACATAACTTGGAAGTAGAGAAAGATACTTCCAATCTAATATTAACTGACTTTTACAATACAGTACTCCCTTATGCTTGTAGGTGTCCATGCTATGTAGCTACTGTGTTGGTAACAAAATGTGTCATGCATATAACGCTACAGTCTGGTCAACCATAGCTGCTTTGTTTCTAAAATCGTTTGTCGCAGACAAGTACGTTGACATTAACTCAAGTACTTATGATTAATGGGCTGTAGTTTACATATAACAGTGGCTGCTCAGACGAAAACACATGGAAGTAAGCATTATAAAATAAAAGGATGGTTTAATCGTAATATCAAAAAATGGTTCAAATGGCTCTGAGCACTACGGAACTTAACATCTACGGTCATCAGTCCCCCTAGAACTTAGAACTACTTAAACCTAACTAACCTAAGGACATCACACACATCCATGCCAGAGGCAGGATTCGAACCTGCGACCGTAGCGGTCGCGCAGCTCCGGACTGAAGCGCCTAGAACCGCTCGGCCACACAGGTCGGCCGTAATATCAAAAGCCAGTGTGGCAAAGTGATATCATTCTAAAAATTTATTATGTTTGTGGTGCCCATTTAAACCGAAATATTGTCGAGCACAGAAATCATAATAATCCTTACGAAGCAAATGGAACTTCAGGATTAAATGAAAGTCTAATGTAATAAAAACCACACATTTTATTTGTCTAATACGTCATCATTAGGTACCTGCCATTTTTTAATCTTACGTTTTAATGTCAACATTTCTCTTTCGGCATGTTTACTGACTTTTTTCACCTAATTAATTACTTTATATGCAGCTGCTGTGACCCTTCGGAAGGAGCAAAAATGAAATCCACATCGGCAATCTAAATCTAGGTTTTTCCTTCTTTCCTAAAATGAATTAATGTAATTCCCGCTAAGGTTGTCTGAAAAAGGCAAGTTTCTTTTGCTAACCTCGTCGTCTCTGCCCATAAGTTGCGTTTCTAACGACCACATGACTGATTAGATGCTAAACAGTAATATTCCTTCCATCCTTCCTGCTGTGGTGGTAGTAAAAAGGTGGTTTACAAACGTGGACGCACACAGATATATACACACACACACACACACACACACACACACACACACATATATATATATATATATATATATATATATATATATATATATACTCTGTAATTTTTGCTTCGCTTGTTACAAGATACTGCCGTACACTGATGCATTATCGCTGTCTAGACCAGCTTACGTGAAATAGCCCCATCGCATTTACGATAAGCCGAGATTTTAGTAATTTTAGAATATTCAAGCCCCCCCCCCCCCCATGAACCATAGACCTTGCCGTTGGTGGGGAGGCTTGCGTGCCTCAGCGATACAGATAGCCGTACAATAGGTGCAACCACAACGGAGGGGTATCTGTTGAGAGGCCAGACAACCGTATGGTTCCTGGAAAGGGGCAGCAACCTTTTCAGTAGTTGCAGGGGAAACATTCTGGATGATTGACTGATCTGGCCTTGTAACAATAACCAAAACGGCCTTGCTGTGCTGGTACTGCGAACGGCTGAAAGTAAGGGGAAACTACGGCCGTAATTTTTCCCGAGGGCATGCAGCTTTACTGTATGGATAAATGATGATGGCGTCCTCTTGGGTCAAATATTCCGGACGTAGAATTCGGATCTCCGTGCGGGGACTACTCGGGAGGACGTCGTTATCAGGAGAAAGAAAACTGGCGTTCTACGGATAGGAGCGTGGAATGTCAGATCCCTTAATCGGGCAGGTAGGTTAGAAAATTTTAAAAGGGAAATGGATAGGTTAAATTTGGATATAGTGGGAATTAGTGAAGTTCGGTGGCAGGAGGAACAAGACAATTGGTCAGGGGAATACAGGGTTATAAATACAAAATCAAATAGGGGTAATTCAGGAGTAGGTTTAATAGTGAATAAAACAGTAGGAATGCGGATAAGCTACTAAAAACTGCACAGCGAACGCATTGTTGTCGCGACGATAGACACGAAGCCCACGCCTAACAGTAATACAAGTTTACACGCCAACTAGCTTTGCAGATGACGAAGAAATTGAAGAAATGTATGATGAAATAAAAGAAATTATTCAGATAGTGAAGGGAGACGAAAATTTAATAGTCATGGGTGACTGTAATTCGGTAGTAGGAAAAGGGAGAGAAGGAAACGTAGTAGGTGAATATGGAGTTGGGGTAAGAAATGAAATAGGAAGTCGGCTGGTGGAATTTTGCACAGAGCACAACTTAATCATAGCTAACACTTGGTTCAGGAACCATAAAAGAAGATTGTGTACATGGAAGAAGCCTGGAGATACTGACAGGTTTCAGATAGATTATATAATGGTAAGACAGAGATTTAGGAATCACGTTTTAAATTGTAAGACATTTCCAGGGGCAGATGTGGACTCTGATCACAATCTATTGGTTGTGAGCTGTAGATTAAAACTGAAGAAACGGCGAAAAAGTGGGAATTTAAGGAGATGGGTCCTGGATAAACTGACTAAACCAGAGGTTGTACAAAGTTTCAGGGAGAGCATAAGGGAACAACTGAGAAGAATGGGGGGAAGAAATGCAGTAGAAGAAGAATGGGTAGCTTTGAGGGATGAACTAGTGAAGGCAGGAGAGGATCAAGTAGGTAAAAAGACGAGGACTAGTAGAAATCCTTGGGTGACAGATGAAATATTAAATTCAATTGACGAAAGGAGAAAATATAAAAATGCAGTAAATGAAGCAAGGAAAAAGGAATACAAACGTCTCAAAAACGAGATCGAGAGGAAGTGCAAAATGGCTAAGCAGGCATGGCTAGAAGACAAATATCAGGACATAGGGTCTTGTATCTCTAGAGGTAAGATAGATACTGCCTACGGGAAAATAAAAGAGACCTTTGGAGAAAAGAGAACGACTTGTATGAATATCAAGAGCTCAGATGGAAACCCAGTTCTAAGCAAAGATGGCAAAGCAGAAAGGTGGAAGGACTATATGGAAGGTCTATACAAGGGCGATGTACTTGAGGACAATATTATGGAAATGGAAAAGGATGTAGATGAAGATGAAATGGGAGATACGATATTGCGTGAAGAGTTTGACGGAGCACTGAAGGACCTGAGTCCAAACAAGGCCCCGGCAGTAGACAACATTCCATTAGAACTACTGACAGCCTGGGGAGAGCCACTCTTGACAAAACTCTACCATCTGGTGAGCAAAATATATGAGACAGGCGATATACCCTCAGACTTCAAAAAGAATATAATAATTTCAATCCCAAAGAAAGAAGGCGTTGAGAGATGTGAAAATTACCGAGCTATCAGTTTAATAAGTCACGGCTGCAAAATACTAACGCGAATTCTTTACAGACGAATGGAAAAACGGGTAGAAGCCGATCTTGGGGAAGATCAGTTTGTATTCCGTAGAAATATATGAACACGTGAGCCAATACTGACCCTACGACTTATTTTAGAAGCTAGATTAAGAAAAGGCAAACCTACATAGCTAGCATTCGTAGACTTAGAGAAAGCTTTTGACAATGTTGACTGGAATACTCTCTTTCAAATTCTGAAGGTGGCAGGGTAAAATACAGGGAGCGAAAGGCTATTTACAATTTGTACAGAAACCAGATGGCAGTTATAAGAGTCGAGGGGCATGAATGGGAGGCAGTGGTTGGAAAGGGAGTGAGACAGGTTTGTAGTCTCGCCCCTACGTTGTTCAATCTGTATACTGAGCAAGCAGTAAAGGAAACAAGAAAAAAATTCGGAGTATCTATTAAAATCCATGGAGAAGAAATAAAAACTTTAAGGTTCGCCGATGACATTGTAATACTGTGAGAGACAGCAAAGGACTTGGAAGAGCAGTTGAACAGAATGGACAGTGTCTTGAAAGGAGGATATAAGATGAACATCAACAAAAGCAAAACGGGGATAATGGAATGTAGTCGAATTAAGTTGGGTGATGCTGAGGGAATTAGATTGGGAAATGGGACACTTAAAGTAGAAAAGGAGTTTTGCTATTTGGGGAGCAAAATAACTGATAATGGTCGAAGTAGAGAGAATATAATATGTAGACTGGCAATGGCAAGGAAAGCGTTTCTGAAGATGAGAAATTTGTTAACAACGAGTATAGATTTAAGTGTCAGGAAGTCGTTCCTGAAAGTATTTGTATGGAGTGTAACCATGTATGGAAGTGAAACATGGAAGATAACTAGTTTGGACAAGAAGCGAATAGAAGCTTTCGAAATGTGGTGCTACAGAAGAATGCTGAAGATTAGATTGGTAGATCACATAACTAAGGAGGAGGTATTGAATAGGATTGGGGAGAAGAGGAGTTTGTGGCACAACTTGACTAGAAGAAGGGATCGGTTGGTAGGACATGTTCTGAGGCATCAAGGAATCACCAATTTAGTATTGGAGGGCAGCGTGGAAGGTAAAAATTGTAGAGGGAGGCCAAGAGACGAATACTCTAAGCAGATTCGGAAGGATTTAGGCAGCGGTAGGTACTGGGATATGAAGAAGCTTGCACAGGATAGAGTAACGTGGAGAGCTGCATCAAACCAGTCTCAGGACTGAAGATCACGACAACAACAGAATATTTACAGTACCTCAAAGCACGCAGTTTGCGTGGATATTTGTAATTAATATATGGAATCACTGACGCACTGTCCTAGTTCTAATATTAACGAACAGATACGCTTGTAAGTCTTTGTAATATTTCTGGCTCCCTCAGCCATTCTTACCTTAGTATCAATTAAAAGCATACTACGTACTTCAGCAGGCAGCTGCAGTCATGAAGATGACATACCCAATGTACGGGGTTAGGAACTTAAATAGTGGCAACTATTTATTCACAACCGATACAAAAGAGTTTCACGTTTGCACCTATTACTGTTCTTCAAAGTAGTCACCAGTGTTGTGTAGAACCCGTTGCCAGTGATGTGGAAGGCGTAGTATACCGTTAGCGTAGCATATTCTGTTGATGGTGTGAATGCAGCGGTCTACTGCCTGTCGAATCTGGAACAGTTCTGAAGCGAATGCCGTGAATTGGTTCCTTCATCTTCGGAATCAAATAAAAGTCACAAGGACCTAAGTCCGGGGAGTACAGTATTTTCCAGTCCCTTCGACCGAACAGAGCAGCCAGAGCTATCGCTGTATGCGCCCGCGCATTGTCGTGCAAAATGATGGGTGGGTTGGGCAGAAAGTGTCGCCGCTTCTTCCGCAAAGCTGGTAGCAGGTTATGCTCCAAAAACGAACAGTAATACAGTGCACTGAACATCTGCCGTGGATGAACCTAATGCGTTAGGATGACACCATCACAGTCGTACACAAGAATCACGATAACTTTCACCGTACTGCGGCTCTGAGGCACTTTCGCGGCGACCCGTAATGACGCCCTTCGTTGGATTGGAGTTTCAGTTTTGGCTCTTACGATGTGGCCCATATCTCATTTAGTGTTACGATACGGGGTAAGGAAGCCTCTCCTTCGCCCTCATGATGCCCCAACTGCGTCTGAGCAAAGTCGTAACGCATCCATTTCTGTATTTCCGTCATGTCATGCGGAACCCATTGTGATGTAATTTTTCGTATGGCCAGGCGTTCCTTCAGGATGCGAAGCACAGTCGTATGCGCTAATCCGGTTTCGTGTGGGCGAGATTACGAATCGTATGGTGACGATCACTGTCCACTAACACGGCAACGGCATGCACGTCTTCTTCAGAGACGCTAGGACGACCTGCCCTATGCATGACGTGGGACGGGCGAGTCCATTTGCTAGGAGGTAACGTACGTATGTCAACAACGTGTGCTATTAGCAACAATAATAGATTCAATTGCATAGTGTCTCCACAGTAGTGCTGCCACTACTTAAGTTCCAGCCTTCTTATTAGACTAAGCAACGCAACATTAGTCATCTGCACAAGACACCAGTCCAATGGGTAACTTCATTTAGCTGACATGGCACCTATGTTTTCATTCAACTCTCTGGCTACAGGAATGCTACAATCATGCCAACATTCATAGCTTCATTAGCTATTACTAAGATGCCTCTAGTATCACCACCGGCCAAATCACTGAGGACATATTTATCAACATAAATCAAAAAACTCTACACAAAAAACAATGATTGTTACATATATTTTTGTTTTTTGTAGTGACATCATTGATGGCTTATTCTTTAAATTCTATTGTTCTGTAAAATTTGGTTCATAATGAACTCCTCTTTTTTTGTAAATTTAACTTTTGATTTCAACTTTTTTGCAATTTTATATAATTTTACCCTTGTTTTCATGAAATTAGACTTACTTTAAATTCCAAAATCTCGTGAAAAAGAAATTAAAAGAAAGAATATGTCACTCTAGTTATTTCCCTTTATAGTAATAAAAAAAGTTTCAATATGAAGTGGATAATAAAATATTAAGAATAACATCAGATGACTGAGTAGAACACAAAATTGGATTCTCTTAGTAAAGGTTCTCAGTTCACTTATATTCTGAACGCAATATGAAGGGAAGGGTCGGCAAATAATCAACTACGTTTACAGGATCATTGTTCTGATACACACTGTTCACACATACGGAGTAATATTATTCTTTTAAGTCTTCAGTTTCCTCTTACTTAGATTATAGTACCAGGTATCCATTGGCGCAGACTTCGGAGACTGTGATGAAACTCATTGCCGCTGCGAGCTGTCACATTAGCTAGTAATGTTGTTTTATGAAACTACAGTAGAGAGTATTGCTGGTGCCTCATGGTCCAGCCAAAAGCCTCACTACAGAGCACCGGTGTGCCACCCTGTCAGACGCCTGATAACCAGCGCAGATTATCGTTGTCTACAACAAACACTGCAGTATTGAGGGCGGCACTTTCACCGTATGCAGCCGGTAATATCTTGCGTCCGCGAGCCACGTGACTCCGGACTACTTCCCGATATTAATTCTCCCGTCGGTCTTCACAGGACACAGCCCTGCTCTCAGCAGCCATTGCGAGTGGATATCGACATTCTATTCGTCCAAGAGCAGCGCATCTAATCGTAACCTTGGACATCGTTAGCACAGCCTACACCGACAGTAAGTAAGGCCTTGTTTCTCGATAGTGACAAAAATGGTTCAAATGGCTCTGAGCACTGTGGAACTTAACATCTATGGTCATCAGTCCCCTAGAACTTAGAACTACTTAAACCTAACTAACCTAAGGACATCACACAACACCCAGTCATCACGAGGCAGAGAAAATCCCTGACCCCGCCGGGAATCGAACCCGGGAACCCGGGCGCGGGAAGCGAGAACGCTACCGCACGACCACGAGCTGCGGACCGATAATGACAGACTGAGCGCTCAGCTTCCACCTTTAAGAACCATATCATTTATGTGATTTCCTTTCACTAGATCATATAGATCTTTATGTTGCTTTTACATGGAAGCTGTTGTCTGTTGATCACGTCAATGTCTATTTTCCTGAAGGAATAAAGTTCTGATGCTCTTGCTTATCTTGGGACCTTTCCTATCTTGTGCGTGCATCGCCCACAACATGATACTTCAGCAATGCCTGAAGATCATCCCATGTGGGGTCAAAGTGTTTCTGACGCGGATTTTTTATCTCTTTTTGTTTCAAAGACAGGAAGAGTAATGATATTGACCACTGTGTGATTACGGCAAGGAGCCGGAAAACACGGAAATTTGTGCAAAATACTAGTGTTGCCAATCTGCATAAGAAATATTGTGACCTCAAAGAACATACAATAACAGGAATTATTTTACTTACTGGTATGGCAACAATCAAATAAACACAAATTTGACGACGTGAAGAATGTTGCTCGTTTCTTGAGATAGTCTGTTATGAATTCATTCTTCAAGACATAGTCCACACTGATCCTAAGGAAATAAAGACGCTAGCTGCTAGTGGTTATTGAAACACCTCAATGGGGAAAGTAGAAAACGTGTGCTAGACCGGAAAGTAAACCCGAATTTTAATGTTTCATGCGAACTGTCTCCATGACCTCCTGGGCCACCTGGACATGGTCTCTGATCGACTCAAATTTCGAAGCTATCACACACAACTGATGTAGTGTCCCTGCCCATTATCATCGATACTCGAAGTCATTCGCTGATTCCCGTAAGAATTCGAGTGTGTTTCTGCATCTGCACTGAAAAGATCGTTCGGCAGTCTCGCTCTACTTACACACACTGAAGCGCCAAAGAAACTGGCATAGAAATGCGTATTCGGATATAGAAGTATGGAAACGGCAGAATACTGCGCTTCCTTCGGTAACATCCACATAAGACAACAACTGTCTGGCGTAGTCGTTAGACCGGTTACTGCTGCTAAAATGTTAGGTTATCAAGATTTAAGTGAGTTTGAACATGCTATTGTAGTCGGTGCACGAGCCATGGGCACAGCACCTCCGAGGTAGTGATGAAGTGGGGATTTTCCCATACGATCATTTCGCGAATGTACCGTGAATATATCGTGAACCCGGCAAAACATCAAATGTATGACATCGCTGCGGCAAGAAAGGTCCTGCAAGAACGGGACCAACGAAGACTAAAGACAATTTTTGCACGTGACAGAGGTGCAACCCTTCCGAATAGTGTTGAAGATTTCAAAACTGGGCACTCATGAAGCCTCCGCGTGTGAACCATTCAACGAAACATCGTCGTTATAGACTTTGGGAGCCGAAGGCCCTCTCATGTGCCCATTATGACTGCACAACAGAAATCCATAGTCTCGCCTGGGCCAGTCGACACCAGCACTGGACTGTTGATGACTGGAAATATGTAGTAGCCTGGTCGGGCGAGTCTAGTTTCAAATTGTAACTACTGTATGTACGTGTACGGGTAAGGAGGCAAACTCATTAATCCATGGAACCAGCATGTCAGTGGGGGCTCTTCAAGATGGTGGAGGCTCCGTGTGGGGCGTGTACAGCTGCAGGAGTGATATGGGACCCCTGATACGTTTACAAACGACTCTAACAGGTGACAGGTACGTAAGCATCCTGTCTGACCACCTGTATCCATTCATGTGCATTGCGCATTCCGACGGATTTGGGCAATTCCAGCAGGATAATGCGACACTCCACTGAAGTCCAGAATAATATCCGTGCTCACTATCCTTAGCATAACTGGAGGAAACTTCCTCACCTTTCGTCCTGTAAAGTTGCAGTAGTCGCCCAAGTTGGTTTCTCCTCTGTTAGCCGCAGGCTCTAACGTTCATGCAGTGAACAATACAGAGGGGAGTGGTAACTGCGAAAGATTTCACTGCTATTGGAACTGAAATCAAGAAGTATTTGGATGCCACTAAATTTTATGTCTATTTATAGAAGCAAAAAGTCAAGAAAACGTTTCTGAGAACCAGTGTATCATTGTTCAAGGCTAAGTTACCAGATAATAATCATTTCTAGAGCACAGAAAAAGACACGATAAAACTCTTCAAACGATCTAGAATTGACGTAACGTTAACACAATCTGGCATAAGAACGTCATCCGATGCTACTCTGACAAATTATTCCACCTTAACGCGAGATCACATTTTAACTCGGATTCACGTATTGCCTCCTCTGAAAATCCTCGTAGACTAGCAGTCAGCTATCTTACCAGTTTGGTGTCTGCTCTCTCAGGGCGCACTTGCGGCTAGTCCAAACTTCTCATCAATGAGCACTGACAGTAACTAAAATTTGTAATTAGCAGTTCCTGATGATTGAGTGACACTGAAATTATTTTTAACAATTTCTTAGTGCAAGTAACGTCATCAGCATTGTTGGAGATGCACACTAGTATTTAAACAGTAAATATAAATAATAAAAGAATCTCTATTTAATGCCCAGCTTTTTAAATGAGTCCCCACTGTCTCTGCTTCAGTACAATACGATATGTAACCAACTGGCGCGTCGTTCGATGAGTCTGCTTTGTGATCCTACCTACTCGCTAGCGTATTGTAACAAAATCTTCCTATAATCGTCGTTAAAACATACCAACAAATATGTAGTAAATGTGGACAGGAATGTGGCATATACGCCACACCTTGTGACTAAAGTAGTTATGGATCATTTCGACGATGATACATCACTTGTTTAGGGACAAATATTGGTAACAAGGAGAAAAAGACGCACAGCTACTTTCGGTGGAGTTACTTCACTTTTCACAGTTATAACGTAAACGGAAACAACACCGAAGGATTAAGCCTTACGCCTATTCCAAGCGGCCGGCTGCTGCGTACAAGGCAATACAAGGAGCGATTTGTGACCGTGGGGCATGAGTAGAATTTTACCAGGACCTCCAGCCGTTAATGCTTTTACCAGATCGTAATGATGCCTTTGTATCTTCATTCAGGCGCCCCTTAGTTAGCCAGACGAGGCACAGTGGGCTGTGTTCCACAATCCTGTAAATCAAAAGAAAGTATGAAGGGGTATCGAGAATCAAACCTGAGTTCATCCACATATGACGCAGCGACACTAACCATTCGACTACGCATGCTGTCTTTCACAGTCACTACTTCCATAGCTTAAGAATGCCCACATCAACAGTATAGTATTTACTGCTTGCAAAACTTACAGCTATTGCTCCCGGAAAAAAAGGCGCCGTGTCGATGAGTTCACTTAAAGGCGATGTAAAGCCTTCCACTCAACCCGCGCATGTAACTTAAATGTACTTGAAACCCCTGAAACTGGAACACTAAATCTCTCTTCATTTTGTTTTGAACCACTTTTTATTTTGTGTAGTTCTAGTGAATACCACTGTTTGATCATTACATTACTGCAGGGAAAACTTCGGTAAACATACGGTATTAATCTGTCGAGCATACATTAAATTCATCTGTGCGTTTATATAGCTGATAGTCCAGATAATCGTTCGCACTTGTAGTTTCATAATGCATATAATTGAAATTAAGCCCTTATTTACTTTAAAATTACACGATAGAGCTATAGCCGCTGTTTACCACTCCAGAGCGTATACAGTTTTAAATTCAGTGCGGTAAATACACCGAAATGGAATGTAATAGAGTTGTACAAGGATGCCGTAAGCAGTAGGTACAATGAGCGAATGAAAAAGTAGCAACAGGAGGAATCTTTAAAATCGACAGAAATTGGTGCAGAAAAATACACTACCTAATCAAGGGGTCGCAAGGATAATATATTGCAGTTCCTTTTATTTTAAAGCTTACGAATACATAATTTTTGCAAGATTTTTCACTTTCACCACTCGTGATTAATTTTTTAATTTAAAATATGTCAGTCCATGTTGTCTACTTATTCACGTAGAATTTTAAGAATTGAAAACACAAATATTTTCAATCTCCACCATCTACTGAAATAGTTATTTCTTGTTTTATTTTGTATTTCATTTCTGGAGACAATAATTGTTAACAGTGATTGAAACTGATTATGAAATGTGACTTATTGCAACTGAGACTGTTACAACAAATATTTTAAAAAACATATCAACGATATACACTCTCCAGAAGCCACCATATTGTGCTTGGTGGAGGTTACCTTTTGTCACTTTCATACCTACCCAGAAGGCCGTGGGTGATAAAGCATTGCTTCAAGGACGGTGAGGTGCACCTGCCCCGTATCAAATAAGCCTGGCATATTAACGACAACGGTCGGAGTGGTAGCTGGCTTCTCACATCCCAACAGGTGAATACCGGACTGACAGCCATGTCCCTCCTCTGTTCATGACTCGCAGACATTTAGAAAACTTCACTGATGTCCACACGACTTGCACATATTGCACTGCAGGTGTTAGTGAGGTGACGACAGTAACCGTGTTAAATCCGTTCTGTTACAAATACCGCTTGTCTAAACTTTGACAATAGTGTTTCGTGAAAATAATATCTCCTTCTCTCCAGTGACTCCCATCTGAGTTCAAGGAGTGTTTCCATGATAGCCTCGTGCACTCATGTTCATACAAAACAGAACACCTTGAACAACTATAGACAGGACGTTTATATTCACAGAACGTGTACCTTAGTACGTTCTTCTGAAATGATTAGCATTTGAACCATGTAGGCCGGAGGGTTCAAGGTCAACATTCATGTTGCAGCGCAACACCTTCTAACGAATAATGCTCCTGAGGCTCTTCTAGTCGCTATAAAGCGAAGGTAACGGTTCAGTATGGCGAGGAGACTTGTAGGATGCCTCGCAGAAGTATGCGCGAATCGTACCGTCAAATCAGTGAGATTGGAAAATGCGCGCATTCCTGTCAGGGCAGATCGTGATGCTTCCACTCGGAAATTGCTGCTCGTGAGGAACAAAGTGTTTCGGCTGTGCACCGGGTGGATGCAGAATGGGTTACAGAAGGCCATAGAACACGACGAGATAGATCAGGTCGTACCATCCAGACCAGCCCCGAAAAGATCGACCCCTCACCCGAATGGCATTGCAGGACAGATCTGTGTCCTCCTCGGTTCTGTTACGACAGTGGAATTGTGTAACACATCGCACACCTTAAGGGCTGACAGTCCGTCACCGTTTACTGTGGCATGGGTTTCGTGCGTGCCGTCCACTTATCCGCCTACCTTTGACGAATGTGCAGAAACATGCTATATGGCAATGGTGTACGGAACGACGTCACTGGAGACAAGAATCACATCAGATAATGTTTTCGGATTAATCCAAGTTCTATTTGTTTAAAAATGATAATCGCGTTTTGGTCCGCCACGGACAGAAAGAGCGGCATCACAGTGACTGCTGCATTCGCACAAGACGTAAAGTGTCAAGTCAAGACCTTATGCAGTGGGTTTCTATTGGCTACCACCACAAATCACAGTTGCTGCATTTCCAGGGCTCTGTGATCAGTGTGACCTACGTGAATGACCTCCTGAGGCTCGCAGCCACATCCTTTCTGCACAACTCCCCAGACACCATTTTTCAGCAAGATAATGCACAACCACATGCTGCTGCGCGAACAGTGCCTTCTTGTTTTCGGAGGATGTCAGCTCTCTGCCCTGGCCCGCAAGATCATCAGACTTGTTGCCAATCGAAAATCTGTGAGATATATTGTGAAACGACGGGTGCAGTTCTGTAACCCAATGCCAACCACCACAGAAACCAGGTGAATGCAGCATGGATGGCTACACCACAAGACGTCATTCGTGTCGGTACCTTATACGCATGGAAGGAGTTGTCAGGGCCCATGGAAGACCCTGTGCCTACTATACCACAGCGCACATGCTGAACCGAGATAGTTGAAAAACTAACCATTTCTGCATATTAAACATATCCAGTGAATATGAACGTCCTATCTGCCTTCCTTCAATGTGTTCTTCTTTTTTGAACGTAAGTGTATTAAGTGTTTATCAACCCTAAAGGTTTATTTTGTGATGTACGGCTTTTACAAGCCACTTAGTTTGTGTCGTGTGATAGTTGTAACTGTTGTAAGAGTCTGTTCTTCTTCTGAAAGAATTAGAAAACAAATGTGAAGTGATGCACTGAACTAGAGACTTGGTGCTGCTTGCTACATACGAAGCTATTTCGAAATAGCCTTTCTAGCCTACAAACAGTTTTAGAGTAATACAGCTGTAATACAGTTGTGTTCAAATCTTGACAATGGTGTGCCATACACACGTATGATGTGGAACACCTTGTTAATTTGTACGTATGTCATACTTTCCTCTGTTGGGTCACATACAATGTCATTCAGATGTCCCTACCACTGTCGTTTTACGCAACCCGCAATGTTACAGTTGGATTTCATAAACCACTCGTGCGATATCTGCATTATATCTCGCTCGATACGCGAAAACTGTTAGTCTCAGACAAAAAAATGAACGGGACATTTTGTAGGAAATTAAATACAGTTAAATTTGTTACTGCATTACGCCCAAGAACGAGATGGAAGGATCGAGTGGCAACGGTACTTCAAGAAGTGGAACCGGCGGTCGTGGTGGATGGAGTGCCATCTGCAGGAAACACCTCCTGTCTTGTGATTGACAGACATTCCTTTTATTGGGGTTTTTGTGTTTGCAATTTTTTGCTGTTGTTCTTCTACTGTAGGCCTCAAAGGCCTGTTAATGCAATAAACGATTATGATGGTTATGTTTCCGTTGGAGCCGATAGTTTACGAGTTATTCAAGAAAAACGAACAAAAGTGACCTTCAAACATACATCAACCCCCACACTCATTCGTCACCGGTCACAATTTACAGTAAATTGTTCATGATAACTCCCTACCACCTCTGCACAAGAATTTCTGACTACACGAACTACTCGCGACATCGAAACTTTTTCAGTTTCTATTGACTGAGCTATTAGGTCACAAGGTTGCTTCGTTAATATTGTGAAATTAAACACGCCCACGAGCGTAATGAACGAAAAACGACTCTTTCAAATGTTGACTGAAACTAATTATGTTAACAGTTCGATCCTTACAAGAACAGTAGTTTCGTAGTCAGAATCCTGACGAATACCAAGTTGTAATTGTTCATTTTATGCCTGTTAAAATGTACGAAATTTACACAGACGTCGGTTTTACAATTTGTAGGTGCTCGATTATGCCGGTGGCGTCATAAAGCAAGTCAATGAAGACCAAAAAAGTTTGAACGTTGGAAATAATTCGTGCTGCCGCAAATATTTATACATTCTTGGGAGGAAGTGCCATACTAGAATTCTGACGGGTGTGGACTGAGTGTGGAAGTGGGGGTGCGTTTGACGGTCATTTTTGTACTATTTTCTCGAATAACTTGAAAAATATGGCCTCTAGAGGAAAAGTTTTTTTTTCAGTAGGGCTAATAGTTCGCACGTAGAGTGTGAGACACTACGAAAAACTCGCGCATGGGTTACGAAGGCCAGCTATAACTTTGCAGGTCAAATAAAACGACACCGGTAAGGGCAGCTGAATCACCCTGCATCAACAATGATAAATAAACATGGCTTAAATTAATAATTTGGGACCTGTGGTTCCATCATGAAAAATTTAACAAGCCCTGCCGTATGGTGACCTGTTTAGCATCTTGTGTTGTATATTCCAACGAAATGTCCTTCATGAATGCTGTGTAGCTCTAATGTAAGATTTTACCCATTTCTGGCAGCAGGTCACTCGTGAAATATAGCAGTACCGTTTTCAAATGATGATAACCCACTAGCATACACACACGCACACACACGCACACACACGCACACACACGCACACACACGCACACACACGCACACACACGCACACACACACACACACACACACACACACACACTCACACACACATACACACACACACACACACACACACACACACACACACACACACATGCTAGATGACAGAGATCCCTTGATATAGCTCGCTATGGACACTCACACCACTCCACTACAAACTACATCAGTTCTTGTAAGAGCCAGAGGCGCCTACTTGTGCAGCTGACGCTCGCGGCACGTGCCGTGGCGGCCCTGTCGTACATTTGCAGGTGAGCGCTGGGTCCGCACGAGAGCCAGTGGCAGCGGTGGCGATAAGGTGCGCCTGGGTTTAGCGGCCACCCACGCTGCAGCCAGGGTCCGGGGGTTGCCGGCGTCTGGCTAGTTGATGCGGCGGACGTGCCGTGGCCAGCACGTGTCTAGACTGCGCCGCCAAGCCGCGCCGTGGCACACACTGCCGCCGTAATCTCTCCAGACTCCTTAATGCGGCAGGGCCTGCATCGTGTAGCGCCTGTCTGCTCTACAGCCTCGAGTTAAACACACTTCATCGTAGGCCTACACACCCTGAGAACGAGGAAGGAGAGAACTTCACTAACTAGTTTCCCTTTCCACAGTACAACGACATTTATGTTTGGAGTGGGCCTAATTCTTCTGCTCTTTGTTGACGAATGTGTGAGATACACATGGAGAAGCAGCTAACATATTTCGGCTGACCTCGCCTACGCCTCATTTCCGCTAAAAATGCTAACACCATGGAAGTGAAATGATAGCGTTATGAGCGATCGTGTAAGCTTCTAACTCGATCCTACTTAAAGGCATGAATAAAGAAGTCAGTTTGAACATTGATTAATCAAAGCTTAGCATGAACAAAGAAGGACTGTCACACAACCATAGCAATGCGGCTCGTTCATTCAAAAGAGTACTACTCTTCCAAGCGAATTTAAAAAATAAATATTAAGCACTGTAATTAGGAGAAAAGTGTGCAGTAATATTCTATATTGGGTTAACAAACAATAAAGGGCCATTTAAAATAAAAGTAAGAAAATATTTCGATATCAGTATCGAGTGTTCAGATGAGCCAGAAACAGAAGTACTGGTACTGAGGAGCAACAGTGAAGTGTGATTATGTGTTACCTAACATACAGTTTGTGGCATTTCGCCATGTTAAGCAGACGGCGACCGGTAGTAGTCTTCCGATGGCATGAATCACGTAGAACACTAACATACTGTCTTCCATTCAATGATACATTTTCTAATATTCATTTCCTTGCGTGAAGACTACTTCCGAATGCAATTAAATGCAATCAGACAAATAGCATGAAACAATGGCTACTCTGTCACGTCAGCGGACTCAATAATGCACAAACAGCAGGAACAACAGCTGTTCTGTTTTCCTTACCCTGTTCTCAACTCATCAACTCAAAGCACGAGAAATGACGTCCAGCTCGCTATTTAGGAAAAGTTTCATTGAACGTAGCCAGAATGTTTAAATCTGGGAACGTAGAAACATCGTTTTATGTGCACAACACTGTTGGATACATTTTTTCCAGTGGGAAAGACAGATTTCCAGCTTTGAAAAAGAGTGAAATCTATAAAATCACTTCTAACCGTGACAAAGTGTGTGTAGGTCAGTCTGGCGGGGCAGTATGCATCAACTTGAAGGAATATCACAGACGTTTGAAACTTAGAAAAGGAGACTCTACATTTGCAGACCACCTGCTTAAAGGAAGCTATAGTTACAAAGTGAAACATGAAGTATTACATCACATGCGTAAAGGAAAGGAGATGAACTACCTTGATACAATGGAAAGTAGTAGACATACGTCCATCAGCCGAAGCTCAGTTTTGAATGACCATAATTCATTTACTCATCACTTCTAACTGCTGATACTGCTTACAAAATACTCCTCTTACTCACATGCCCAATTTTTCTTTATTTCTATTACTATAATTTTCTCTTGATATGTAAAAAAATTTTTACTTTGTATCATGACATCTGCTTCACTTTTCTGCTTAATCTCACTAGTATATCTTACCTGTTTGTAATTTAGGATGGATTAAAGACAAGATTATTTTGTTCCGCCACATGTAAATAAATTTCATTGGTCAATTTATTTTTTCTAAGAACAACTGTTGTAATTTGTACATAGTTCGTTAGTTAATGTCTCACATATTTCATCTTAGTTAAATATGTTACATCACATTTACACTGAAATAATCCCTCTTGTTTTATTTCTACATAACGTTAACATTTTTATCTCTGAAAATTGGGATACTCTGTAGACGCACTAATTTCAAATCTTTGTTCCAAAAAAGTTTCACTGCATGACATACTTATCGTTGACGCCGTAACAGCAGAAAACCTGTTTGTGAAATAAATAGTAAAAAAATGGAAATGAACGTATGGCATCGTTGCCTGGGTAAGTTCGGCTTATGATTGACTTATTTTTTGTAACAAACAAATCCAAATCATCATTTTATAACTGTTATTACCTTTCCAGCCGAATTAGTTTTTGCAGACGTCGTCCGAGCTAGTACTCCTACACCGTGTATACAGATTCCTTTAACACTCACCTGATACAAAATGCGTATATTTATTTGTGTGGGGGCTGTAATTTCATTTATAAGTGCCCCTTGTAGACAGACATGAGGTGGTAGATGGCAGATTAGATTTTTGTGGATGTGGTAATCATCAAGGGGAATATGGAATATTGGGCCACACGGTTTCCCAATACCCCGACACAAGAATCGGTACTACACCGACATCCAAATCACCATACACGGTAAAAGCGCGGTATTTTAAAAACATTAGCTGCTTGACCCAGAATTGTGAGGTCTTAATAAGTAGTTTCTGAAGAATGAGAATTTTTTCGCTGTCAGGAAAGAGTGTGAGGCAGGTACATAAAGACCCCCGGCTGTACAGTGAACACGTCACAGACCGTATGAAGTCTTGAATGCCATGCACAGCGATCTCCCTTCTCGTTTGTCCCTTGTAACTGAAGGGGTCTTCAACTGTCGAAATATCGGTGGTTGTGGAGTACGTCCCACGCCAGCGTTCCTGTGAGGTATCTGAACATTCGAAAGAAAAGGACAAGATAGACTTTCACACACCTTCAAAGTTTCGTGTGTGTTTAAGACAATGGCATGATGCCTATACGGCAGCGATACACATAGCAGTTATTTATGTAAGCAAAGAAGCACAGTCCATGAAACTCTTCAGCTCCTAACGTTTCGTCCAGAGCTGCGCTGGACATCTTCAGAGGGGTGTTTCTCCTCCAGTGAGTCTTGCCGACTGACGGGTCGGACGTCTGAGAGTGACTTATATATCGTAGAAAGTGGGCGTGGCCAGAGTTACACGTGATATGCAGAGATAATCTTTTTCAGAGATAAAACTTAACTATCGATCGTAATCTCGTCACGAATAAAACTGACTAGCAATTCTGTAGTGCTACTGTCCAAATATCACTAAGTTTCATGGTCTCTTCTCTCCGATTAAAATTATCCCTATGTTTATGTATTTCAGTTGCTTCTCTACAAAGTCGTGGGTAATAGTTCATCGTCGTAGATAAAATTTTTGTTTCGGAAAACTTCACTTGATGATTTCCTGACTGAAAAGCGTGTTCTGCTACAGCCGATTTATCTGTTTTCCCTAATCGGCAAAGAGTTCTGTGTTCTTTTAACCGGGTATTTACGCTTCTTTTTGTTGTTCCAATATAAACTTTACCACATGCACACGGAATTTTATATACGCCACTGGCTGATAGAGGAGCGCGTTTATCTTTTACAGACCGTAGAACATGACAAATTTTCTTCGTTGGTCTAAAAACAGGTCTAATATCATGTTTACTTAAAATATTTCCAATCTGATCCGTTACTTTCTTTATAAAAGGGATCGGATTGGAAAGATTTTAAGTAAACATGATATTAGACCTGTTTTTAGACCAACGAAGAAAATTTGTCGTGTTCTCCGGTCTGTAAAAGATAAACGCGCTCCTCTATTAGCCGGTGGCGTATATAAAATTCCGTGTACATGTGGTAAAGTTTATATTGGAACAACAAAAAGAAGCGTAAATACACGGTTAAAAGACCACAGAACTCTTTGCCGATTAGGGAAAACAGATAAATCGGCTGTAGCAGAACACGCTTTTCAGTCAGGAAATCATCAAGTGAAGTTTTCCGAAACAATAATTTTATCTACGACGACGAACTATTACCCACGGCTTTGTAGAGAAGCAACTGAAATATATAAATATAGGAATAATTTTAATCGGAGAGAAGAGACCATGAAACTTAGTGATATTTGGACAGTAGCACTACAGAATTGCTAGACAGTTTTATTCGTGACGAGATTACGATTGATAGTTAAGTTTTATCTCTGACAAAGATTATCTCTGCATATCACATGTAACTGGCCACGCCCACTTTCTACGATATATAAGTCGCTCTCAGACGTCCGACCCGTTAGTCGGCAAGACTCACCGGAGGAGAAACACCCCTCTGAAGATGTCCAGCGCAGCTCTGGACGAAACGTTAGCAGCTGAAGAGTTTCATGGACCACGACCTTACATCCCGGAAGGTTTACCAAAAGAAGCACAGTCCCACATCAGGTTTTCTACGGAATAGTCATTAAAAGAGAGAGGAAATTTATAGTTGATATCGAGATGATATGAGACGAAGCACGATGTAAATTAAGGTCGAATGAGACCAGAACTCACCATTAACATATTTTTTATTTTAGTAACTACTTTTGGAAAACAACGTAAAATTTTAATCAGGCTGGCCGGACGACAAATATCCTACCAACAATAAGTCAGATGGTGAGACCATTTAGTCAGGTTGTACTCATGACAATATATCTCTGGGCTAAATGTTTAGAAGAGTATTAAGTGGAAACAGGCAATTCACATAACGACGTCCGAGGACTGACTGCAATTACGTGTCAGGAGGTAATAATGCAATCCTACAATGACAGTAAACAGGTCCTAGTATTTCGATTAAATCCAGACCAGTTATTTCTTACTAGGTGCTAGTTCTAAGTGATTAAAAGGATCAGTTGATGAATACCAGCACCAAGAGAAGTCAGATTGCCATTATTATTGGGAAGGCCTGAGCAGAAATATATGCAACGTCGGAAGTCCCAGAAAATCATTGTAATGGAATTATTACACCAGAATGAGTCTTTCACCTTAGGCCAGAATATGTGTCGTTATGAAATGTCTTTTTTTGTTAAAAACTGTGTCTCAGATCGAGACGCTACTATTGCCTGTGTGTATAAATGACATGGTAGATACGTTTGCAGCTCTCTGAGACGTCATACCCCTGCTCACAGATATGGAAAGCTCACAGGATAAATATGATTCTAAGTTAAAATAATACATTCCACCGTGCATGAACACAAGATAATCATTCCAGAATTTTACAACGCGAAAAACCGATAGATATGAATCATAATAGAAAGGTCTGTCGGGTAGCATCAGTAAGTAGGGAACGAAATACTACCTATATCTTGATTTCGGACAGCAGCAACATTAGATCAACAATATGGGAACTGAATCTAGCGAGAGGAACATTTGTACTCTGCAACTAATTTAAAGGATAACTTTTCCGGAACCCGGTAATTGTCTCCCATTGCGACCCATAATATTGAAATCTGACTCTAAGGTGCCTACATCCTTCCTCTGTAACGATACAAAACCATGGAGCTCTGGAACGTCACACTAGCGCTCAGCGAAGCATGAAACAGTACAGTGCGAACACAGCTCAGAAATTCAGTGTGAGCTATAAGCCCACACTGACACCAAATTTCACCACAGTTCTTACTAATGCCACCGTGGACGTGTTATGTGATGAGAAGGTTGTCACAACACCTCAGACAACATTTCACAACCTTTTCTGACGCCTGTGCGATGGATGTCAGAACCGCGACACACAGCGTTGAAATCACGTGGTTTTCCTATACATGACCGAGGATAACGTTTCAGACACGCTGTCGATTAGAATCGACACAAAAAGGTCCCAGCGGATGACATAAATGGCGTCAATGAAACCATCCCTTTCCACTGGTTATTGATTTCCTCACATTTCGCGTTCCAAAACAAGCGTTCGCAGTGCGATTAGCAACAGGACCATGATCTTGACAAGGTTCGACACTGCTGCCATCCCCTGGGTGTTTCAACAATACTCTGTGGACATCGTGAGGATGTTACACCGTTGAAAATGATCTGACCGCTTTGGAACGTAGTGTGACGAAAAAAGTCGCTATGGTGTGAAGAGTGGAATAATTAACGACCGCTTAAAAGCGTGCGAAGAAAGTAGGACGTCATTCAAGGCAACGCTGGGTTATGATCTTTCAGCCTCCCTGCTTCGCCTGTTCCTGTGACTTGATTTTTATGTGGTGGTGGTGGGGGGGGGGGGTAGGGGGGGGGACGAGCGGAACAGTATCTGCGTGTATGCAACTTAACATGTGCGTGAATAAATTGTCAAAGGATCATCTAAGATCCTAACGCTCCAGTTTGGCAGCCCACTCAGTGCCATTCAAGCAATTTTGTTGAGCACGTTAAAATATACACATATAAATCAAAACAGTATGACAACTGACAATCGCTACGTTGGATGCCGCCTGGTGGTATTGCGAATACGTGACGTAGTAACTAAAGTATACAAGCGGAGCAGATTCCGACTTGGAATCACCGTTTCACTTCAGGTCACCGAAGTTAAGAGCTGTCGGGCTGGGCTAGCACATGGATGGGTGACCATCCGATTTGCCAAGCGCTGTTGACAATCCGATCTGCCAAGCGGTGTTGGCAAGAGGGGAGCACTCAGCTCTTGTGAGGCAAATTGAGAAGCTACTTGATAGAGAAGTAGCGACTCAGCTCTCGTAAACTGACATACTTACGGGTGCTGAACACATGCCCTCCATACCCCTGCCGGCCGCCAGTGTTCGAGCGGTTCTTGGCACTTCAGTCGGGAACCGCGCTGCTGCTACGGTCGCAGGTTCGAATCCTGCCTCGGGCATGGATGAGTGTGATGTCCTTAGGTTAGTTCCTTTTAATTAGTTCTAAGTCTAGGGACTGATGACCTCAGACGTTAAGTCCCTTAGTGCTCAGAGACATTTCCTTTCCTTATCCCCATCCAGTGACCCCTGCGGGCTGCGGACGACACGGTGGCCGGTCGGTACCGTTCGGCCTTCATGACCTGCTCGGGCGGAGTTTAGATTTTAGATAAGGTTTCGGACTGTAAATCTTTCCTTGTTAACGACATTTATAAATAATTCTCATTAGTCTCAATCTGAAGAGTGTTGACGTAATTTTCACAGACAAGTCATTTAACAGGGCGATGTCGGATATTTGCCTTTTGTATCTAACAAGAGGCAGATGCATAATGCTAAAGAGTTGTTTGCGGGAAGTGTCACGATCAGTGGAAAATAGGACCTCTTTTCTGGCCTTTGACGAGGGCTAAGACTTGGGTGTTAGAAAAGGGTTTTTTCAATAATTCAGAAGTTATTATTTAATTCATCACTATCCATGAATCCCTATTCCAACAAATATGTAACGTTACAAAATAAATTCTATGAATGTGACTTTATGCAAATGCACTTTTGATCTAAAGGTTTATTACAATATTTAAGAAACAAAAATACAACACTTACACTTCTTTGCCTTTACTAATAATTATGTCCATAAAGGGGTTGCGGGAGTTTATAAACCCCGCTTTACCTTATGTGCTTTGTTTAAAGCTGGAACATTATGGTGTTATGAAGTGAGGATGAATTCGGAATACCTAAGACTTTCAGAACGATTTACGTTTTAAGGTAGTAATTGTTCTCTTTAAAGATAACGGTTAGTCTACGAAATAATAAATGGAAATTGCCATGCTGAAGGCTGCATGAAAATTCTTGGAATACTTGAACAGCGCACAGACGACAATCTTTATTAATAATCGTGTCAGTAGCAATAGACTATGGGCGAAACGAGATGTCTGAGAGTTTAAAAATTACTGAGATAGTATTAAGTCAAAAAGCAGAAGATGCTGATACTGAAAATTCTATTAAATAATCGTAAACGGGCCGGCCGGAGTGACCGTGCGGTTCTAGGCGCTGCAGTCTGGAGCCGAGCAGCCGCTACTGTCGCAGGTTCGAATCCTGCCTCGGGCATGGATGTGTGTGATGTCCTTAGGTTAATTAGGTTTAATTAGTTCTAAGTTCTAGGTGACTGATGACCTCGGAAGTTAAGTCGCATAATGCTCAGAGCCATTTGAACCATTTTTTGAATCGTAAACGGAAAGAATTGCGTTAAAAAAAGAACGGTAAACAATGATTTCCTATGCCTTGTGTTTTTTATATAATGTTACGTTGTAGCTCAGCACACGGAAAATATTATAAATGCACAAATGGGAACGTTTGAAACTTATTTCTGGACACAACGCTCACTGCGGCAAGCGCTTATTCACGGTGAGTCACATTCTGTGGGCGAGAGAAAAAGCGAAAGGTAGGCCGACATTAAAGCGTGCAGTTACCAGCCGTGGCAATTTCATCCCAGCGAGAGGCCAGGCGGCGTTACGGGGCTCTGTCGCAACCGCCAGCATGTTTCGTACATCTGGAATGGTCTAAGCCACTGCCGGAGCTCGTCCATCCCCAGCTAGCAGCAGGGTCGCTCGTTTACACACCCACGCTCACACACACACACACACACACACACACGCACACACGCTGTACCCTAGTCTCCCGGGGGCAGCGGCGAGTTAATTTAGCCCCAGCGGAGCAGGGGTGCATGCTGCCGAGATGGCTCGCCGGGCGTACAGCAAACGGCGGCGCGCATGCGCGACGCGTCCGACCCATACACTTGCCGACAACAAAAAAGTGTTGTACCTCCGGCGCCTCGCATGCAGGAAGCTGCCGTATCGTACACCAGCTTCTAATCAACCCACCCTCTCTAATGAACGGATAGCACGATGTAAAGACACTGTGTGGACAATATCAGTACATTTAAACGTAGCGGTCACGTCTTGCAGACTACTGGATACTTACCTCCTCCTGTGCGATTATCTAGAGTATGGCACCAAAGGACACGAAAGGTGTCGCAGTACCTGAGAAGGCGGTATTTTCCCGATGTTGTTCGACCTCTGCATCGAATAAGTTTTGAAGGAAATAAGGAAAAATTTATAAAAGTAATTGAAGTTCAGTGAGTCGAAAGTAAAACACTGAATTTTGCTTATGACACCGTGAATCCGATCAGAAAAAGCTGAGGATTTGGAAGGAAAGCTGATCGGATTTGGCAGTTTCATGTAAAGAGATTGTAATATGAATATCAAGGAAAGTGAAACAAATGTAAAACAATGTAATAGAATGAGGCACTGCTAATAGAATTCGATTAGGAAAAGAGAAGTTTATTAAGCCATCAAAATAAGTGACGATGGCTGAAGGAGAGTGAATATGAATTGCACTCTTTAAGCTGAAAGAAAAACTATTCCGAAAAAGAAAAGTTTGTTAACATCGAATCGAAACTGGAGAGTAGTCTTGTACGCACGTGATGTGTGATGACATCCAAGAACAGAACAGATGCCTTTGAAGTGTTTTACCACAAGGTAATTCCTAATATTAGATGAGAATGTCGAAAAGATAATAAGTATTCGATGGAAGGGGGGAAAGCGAATTTTGTTGCACAAGGTGACTAAAGGAAGCGATCATTTGATGGTAGCGTCACACCACAGGATAGAATCCCTAGCGGACACCAAAAATTCGTCCAGGTTCTATCTTGGCAGCTCCCGGAAGCCGTACAGTCAATATCGTCGACAAGCAGACTGCCAACTATGTGGAAATGGTGAGCGAGTTGAGGCAGAGTGTACGGGAAGAGGCACTTGAATATCCCAAACTTCTTAACAATTATGTGATGGATGAGTGGTGATTGCTGAATGCCCAGTGCATAGTCTCAGCCCTCGTGTCATTTGCAACCAGCCAGAGAGAGGGAAGGCTGTAGAGATCGATCCTTGGCGCCCCTAGGTGTCTTCGATCGTTTATGGAACCACAAGTCCGGCTGAAGACATGTTGCTGCTTCAGCTACACTGACAGGAGGCCGCCATCACCCCACAGGTCTGCTGGAGGCCTTACCTGCGCGAGTTGGACACAGTCATCTGCCTTCGATGGTCTCTCCGTAAGACAACAGCCTCTACCTGACGCTTCGCTGCGTTGGCGTAACTGCAAGTTCAACGCAGCCAGGCCTTCCGCTACTGACGAGGCCGCTGCTCTGTCTACCCAGCTGTGACGCGGGGTTTGCAGGACAATCCTGTTTTATTGCATCTACTGCTACATCTACATCCATACTCCGCAAGCCACCTGACGGTGTGTGGCGGAAGATACCTTGAGTACCTCTATCGGCTCTCCCTTCCATTCCAGTCTCATATTGTTCATGGAAAGAAGGATTGTCGGTATGCCTCTGTGTGGGCTCTAATCTCTCTGATTTTATCCTCATGGTCTCTTCGCGAGATATACGTAGGAGGGAGCAATATACTGCTTGACTCCTCGGTGAAGGTATGTTCTCGAAACTTCAACAAAAGCGCGTACCGAGCTACTGAGCGTCTCTCCTGCAGAGTCTTCCACTGGAGTTTATCTGTCATCTCCGTAACGCTTTCGCGATTACTAAATGATCCTGTAACGAAGCGCGCTGCTCTCCGTTGGATCTTCTCTATCTCTTCTATCAACCCTATCTGGTACGGATCCCACACTGCTGAGCAGTATTCAAGCAGTGGGCGAACAAGCGTACTGTAACCTACTTCCTTTGTTTTCGGATTGCATTTCCTTAGGATTCTTCCAATGAATCTCAGTCTGGCATCTGCTTTACCGACGATAAACTTTATATGATCATTCCATTTTAAATAACTCCTAATGCGTACTCCCAGATAATTTATGGAATTAACTGCTTCCAGTTGGTGACCTGCTATATTGTAGCTAAATAATAAGGGATCTTTCTTTCTATGTATTCGCAGCACATTACACTTGTCTACACTGAGATTCAATTGCCATTCCCTGCACCATGCGTCAATTCGCTGCAGATCCTCCTGCATTTCAGTACAATTTTCCATTGTTACAACCTCTTGATATACCACAGCATCTTCCGTAAAAAACCTCAGTGAACTTACAATGTTATTCACAAGGTCATTCACGCATATTGTGAATAGCAACGGTCCCACGACACTCCCCTGCGGCACACCAGAAATCACTCTTACTTCGGAAGACTTCTCTCCATTGAGAATGACACGCTGCGTTCTATGATCTAAGAACTCTTCAATCCAGTCAAACAATTGGTCTGATAGTCCATATGCTCTTACTTTGTTCATTAAATGATTGTGGGGAACTGTATCGACCGCCTTGCGGAAGTCAAGAAACACGGCATCTACCTGGGAACCCGTGTCTATGGCCCTCTGAGTGTCGTGGACGAATAGCGCGAGCTGGGTTTCACACGATCGTCTTTTTCTAAACGCATGCTGATTCCTACGGAGTAGATTCCTAGTCTCCAGAAAAGTCATTATTTCGAACATAATACGTGTTCCAAAATTCTACAACTGATAGACGTTAGAGATATAGGTCTATAGTTCTGCACATCTGTTCGACGTCCCTTCTTGAAATAGGGGTGACCTGTGCCTCCTTCCAATCCTTTGGAACGCTACGCTCTTCTAGAGACCTACGGTACACCGCTGCAAGAAGGGGGGCAAGTTCCATCGCGTACTCCGTGTAAAACCGAACTGGTATCCCATCACGTCCGGCGGCCTTTTCCCTTTTGAGCTATTTTAATTGTTTCTCTATCCCTCTGTCGTCTATTTCGATATCTACCATTTTGTCATCTGTGCGACAATACAGGGAAGGAACTACAGTGCAGTCTTCCTCTGTGAAACAGCTTTGGAAAAAGACATTTAGTATTTCGGCCTCTAATCTGTCATCCTCTGTTTCAGTACCATTTTGGTCACAGAGTGTTTGGACATTTTGTTTTGATCCACCTAGCGACAGATGTTTTATTGTCAGCTGAGTTTTCTTGACGCTCTCGACCTTAGCTACGGACACTACATTCTGTCCGGCTCTCTCCTGAAAAGTGTGGGACGTACCTCCTACAGTACAGGGTGAGTAAATGTGATTAAACTTTCAAAACGGTGTAGCAGTAACACCATTGGTCAGAATGGCGTCAAATTACAACGGAATACTATCGGAGAAAATGTATGGCAGAAGAAAAAAATAGTGTGAAAAGTTAAGAGATGTTAAAAGTTAAAAGATGGCGCTGTATGTGTAAATGAAAACTCCTGTCATGCGCACGACCCACTGAAATGGGTATAAACAAGCCGGGTACACGGCTATTTCTCCGCTTGCGTATGCGACGCTCACCATGACTGTCTCAATGCAGGACCTTGTAAACCTATATTACAAGAATGATGACTGTGCACACGTCGCCCAGCAGAAGTTCCGGACACTGTAGGGTTTGACAAAAGGCGTTGGTCGATGACTTCCGTGGGTCTGGAGAAAATGATTCGGATAGACGGGTTCATTTGCTGTCCAATCTGGTAGCGGGAGGAAACGAATTGATTCGACTTCAGTGGAAGCAGTGGCCATAGCAGTGCAGGAGGGAAGAGTGGTGGTGTGCAAATGTGTAGTGTACGGAGAATTGCCCGAACGCTAGACATACTCGTAAGTACGCTGCGTAAAATCCTACGAAACATCCTTCTTTGGTATCCATTCAAAATTACCCGTGGGCACGAGTTGCTTCCTGTTCACCCACCAGCAAAAGACACCTTTGCTTTAGAATTTCTTGCTCGCGTGGAAGTGGACAATGATTGGCTGTGGAAGATTTTGTGGACAGACAAAGCCCACCTCTATCTGACAAGATATGTCAATAGTCAGAATTGTCCAATATAGGCAATGGAAAATCCACGCAGAAATCAACCAGTACCACTTCATTCTGAAATGGTCACTGTTAGGTGCGGGTTTACGATATCATTTATCATAGGGCCATATTTTTTCGAAGAGCCAGGTGCTTTCCGTCCTGTTACTTGTACCGTCAACGGTAAGCGCTATGAGTTTTGCGCAACCATGTCATTCTTGCTGTCCGACATCGTGGATGTGGATGTGTGCATGGGGCCATTTTTATGCAAGATGGCGCACCTCCGCACTTTGCAAATCCAGTTAAGCAGCTGCTGAAGCATCATTTCGGAAATGCTAGAAATATCAGTCGCCATCTCCCTACAGCCTGGCCGTCCCAATCCCCAGATCTTAGTCTGTGTGACTTCTGGGTGTGGGTCTATATGAAAGACGTAGTGTTCAGCGTCCCGACTGCAAACTTAGGTGCATTGAAGGAACATATTTCACAACACTTTCTGAATGTGACTCAGAAAACAGTTCGATCAGTTGTGGAACACGCCGTTTCTCAATTTAAACTAGTTGCAGAGAACGGTGGACAGCATACTGAACATGTTTTGCGCCAGTAACACGGAAATTAATAATACGATTTGATTTTGATTGATTCTTTTTGCGGTTTGTGGTCTCAGAACAATTAAGAACTAATGTGAGTGATGTTTGTCATGCCGTTTTTGGCCTCAGGACAATTGTAAACCTATTTTTCCCATTCGATTTCATATGACCTTGCTGTGGTGGATGGGCTTACGTAACTGACAGTATCACACCTATACACCCATGCACACTGAGAAGCACAGTTTAACATTAATAGTACACCTTAGGTGTTGTTGTATGATTCATTTGTCATTTGTAGTCGACCAATATTAAATTATGATGCTTACAGTGCCATCTATTGCTACATTTTGCAACTATCTATTTTTCTTCTGCCATACGCTTTCCCCCTTCTCAGATAATATTCCGTTGCAATTGGGAGTCATTCTGACCAATGGTATTCTTTCTAAAGTGATTTGACAGTTTAACTTTAATTATAATCACCCTGTACATAACAGCATCTCTGCAAGTCGTAATGGTAACGGTAGAGTACATCGGTATATTGGGCGTTAGCATCGACTTTCGCAAAGTAACTGCTGCTTACCATTCATATAACTCTTTTTTTTCTTTCAGGAGGCTTAGTGCATTACATTATAAGCCCGTCGTCAAGTATAAATTCTTGAACGTACCGGACGAAGAATCTATATTTCCTGTAGTGCAGTCAAACGTGTTGTTCATCTTAAACCATCCATGCGCATGTCTTTCCTTTCTGTTACCAAGTTTGACTTTTCTGGCACTAATTTTTTGGTACAATTTCTTATACTATGAGCGGTAATCGCGGTATACGAATCCGGCATACTTTGTCTTTGGCAACTGAAACTAAATTTTCTTTAAGAGACGATCAAATATTTATTTGTTTTGATTATTACTTTAATATGGGTATACGCACACCAACGACAAGAATTACAGTATGAAAAGAAAGAAGAGTATGAAGAAAGAGAAGTATTCAGTTCACGTCTCCCAGAAGACTTTTAAATCATTGTTGTACAACGTGCAATGTTTGAAAAGTACACTAAACTCAGCTCTTGACGTGTTCTAACCGTAAAGAATAGATAAATACTACTGGTGACAGTAAAAACAACTGAGAAACCGTTGTTCCCAGTTTTGGGTGAGAAAGTGTCTCCATTTTATCTCCACTACAGAAAATCTGGCAAAGCTTGTGGCTTCTCATCGCCTAACGTATATGTTGCAAATTTACTGTTTCTGCACTGGTGGAAGCCAACCATAATCCTGTTCGATACTGTGACACACGTTAATTGACGCCAAGATGATTCGGCTTACTGGTACGAGCTTCTTCCTTTCCCCAAATTCGCACTGATTACAGGCACCCAAATCCGTATTCAGTCGAGTCTACTTCCTCACAATTTGGATCTTTGATTGCTGGTATCAGTTTCACTTCGAGCAGATTCTCTGTGATGGGTACGCTATCGTTGACTATGTGGCTCTTATATGATATCTTACGACATGAATACTAATAAACTTTTCACAATTTTCACCAGTCCGTCTCTCAGTGCCTCATCTTTTATGTTACTTTGGCCGTTGGTTGGTAGTTCCATAGAGACTTCACTGTTACTTCCTTACTGTAACTAAATCACCTCCACACAATATCTACGTACATACGGCAACTCAAGATTTATCTGTTCACAACTTTTAAAACCTCTTTGTTATTGAATTAAAATTCCACCTCTGGAACTGTATGTATTCTTTAATGCGGTAGTCTTGCACCGGTCTGTCGCACTACTATGATTACTGCAAGGACCAAATAGGGCTTCAAAGAGACTGCTCATTCATAAGATTCAGTTGGACACTTCTCGTACCCTTATAGCTGGCGATATCGAAATTTGCAAAATTGTCACCATTGCATCAATATGAATATTATGCGGTGTTTTAAATGACAGGAATTTTTCTTGTTGTACAATTACAGACTCGTCATCTATGTATATTCCTGCATTGTCCTGAATGAAATAAGTGTAGATCTGATTGTTAGTTGTTAGTTCTCCGAAAACAGAGTTTCACGACATTATTCACACTGAAGGCCACACCTATAAGACTCTATGGTCTGTTAGAAGAAGGTCAATCAAATATTTCGTGTTGTACTCTTTGCACAAGACACTCCTATATTCACAACATGCAGAAGATCTTGGTGTGACACACAATATTCAGAACTTCAACGTGAAATATTTTGCGAGTTTGCACACTTATAACTACAGTCACCCTTCATATCTTCTGAGTATCAACAACTCCATCATTTATGGACTGCAACAGAAGGTTACTGTAATGACATCGAGCAACACAGAATTTTTCAGTCGATGCACTGCCATTATTCCGTTTTCCTCTTCAGATTGTGTCAGTCCTGTGAGCAGATGCTACTTACACAAACGTCTGAAGGGCCATATGATGCAACGAATCCCTTGAACTGTCAAAAGGAGCTCCTGTCTTGTTCTGTTGGCTAAAAACTGCCGGAGTCCGAGCAACGGTTAGGACGATAAGCGGCAATCGCAGCCTGCTTCCACGGCACTGGCTCCCACGAAACGTCGCTATGCTTGCGTCGTGGGTGAAACAAACTGTATAATAGGTCTCCAGGACTTCCAGTCGGAGCGTTGCCATATCGGAAAATCAGATTTTCCGACGGGAATCCGCGATCTACTTCCGCGACATTTCGATAGCGTAACTCTCAGTCTGCATCAGGAGCCCCCTGTGTCATTTTGGAAAATCGGATTTTCCGCTGCTAATCCGCTTTGTTTATCAAAACTAGACATGATTGTCTCAATGGGAATTCCGCGATCGTTCATTAAATAAAATATGGCGATTCAGTCTTCGATCGCTATTCTTTATTTTCAATTACCGGTTTCGGGCTAGCTGCCCATCTTCAGATCTGTTAGACAAATTTAAAAATGTAATTAATAAGAGAGATACAGTTAGTGATAAAAATATCTTAGTTTACAAAAAGAAATTTTGGAACGTATTAAATGCCAACATACCATATGTTGTAGTTACAGAGTAACTTGTCCGTACAGAACACACGGTTCACTGTCATAAGTAAAGTAAATTTCAATATGTTAAAACATTATATCGCACTTTTTAAGAGTAACCTGATTGGTAACAGTAAAACGTTCCCTCTACCTATAACAATTGTGCATCTGTTATTATTTCGCCGTATATATTAATGGCGAATATTCTTTGTAATAAAACAATTTTTAAGGTAGTAACATATGAATAATCTTTTTTGAGTGGACAATGAAACGAAAAATTTACATTAAATTAAAATTTCTTTCTAAAGAAACATAAAATATAATTAAAATGTAGATATTCTTCCGAAAATGTTATTTTCCTGTTCTTTGTTTTTGATTGGTGGTGGAGTGGATTTCCCTACGTCAGAACGTATACCACGCCACGCCGAATCCTCTTGCGCCGCGCCCAATTCACCTCGCCGCCAGTACGCTGAGGGCCGTTCAGCTGTAGCTGTTTCTTAGTGGGGCGTGCTGTTGCATTCAAGAGTAAGCCTAAAACAGGTCTTTAAAAATCTCATAATAATTTCTCTGCATAAAATCACGTTGCTCATTAAGTAGTAGGCCTGGGGTTTTTCTTTGCTGTGCGTATATTTCAATCTCTTCGAGCACGTTGAGATAGAGACTTTTTGGAGCCTTATGTAGCACCTCCATTTGTTCATTTATATTACTCACTTCATGTCTACTCTCTTTTACATGTGTTCCAAATGCTGTTCGATTGCTATGACTTCTATGTTCCCTGTATCGAATTTCAAAATTCCGCTCTGTTTGTCCTATATAATAACTGTCACATTCAGCACACCTAATCTTATATACTCCGGAATTATTGTGTTTCATTTGTTTTGTCGTTACTGGTTTATGTCTTAATCTATGTGTCATTTGCTCAAAAAATGGCTCTGAGCACTATGGGATTTAACAGCTGTTGTCATCAGTCCCCTAGAACTTAGAACTACTTAAACCTAACTAACCTAAGGACATCACACACTTTCATGCCCGAGGCAGGATTCGAACCTGCGACCGTAGCAGTCGCGCGGTTCCGGACTGCGCGCCTAGAACCGCGAGACCTCCGTGGCCGGTCTGCAATTTGCCCTTCGTTCTGAAATGCCACTGCGATGTTTTTTGGAAAGCATTGACGTAGAGGAAATGAATAAAGTTTTAAACGAACAACATCCAAAAATTCAATTCACACTAGAAATGGAAAACAATGGGGCGATTAACTATATAGATTTGACCGTCAGGAAAGAGGGAGGCAGGCACGTTTTCGGCGTCTATAGAAACGACACGTGCTCCGACAACATCATAGCAGCGACGTCGCACCACCCGGCACAGCATAAAAGAGCGTACATTCATGCAATTTGCAACAGACCCTTCAGATTTCCACTACAGGAAGATGAGTTGCAGAAAGAACTAGGTATTATTAAGCAAGTAGCAGCAGCTAACGGATACAGGACACAAGATGTTACACGTATGTTTAACAAGATCAAAAACAAATCCGCGGGCATCAGTAACGATTCTAGGAAAATTAAAGTTAAGAAGTTTGTCAACCTGACATACAAAGGGCGTGTGTCGGAAAGAATTGCTAAATGCTTTCCAAAAAAACATCGCAGTGGCATTTCAGAACGAAGGGCAGATGGCATTTAGATTAAGACATAAACCAGCAACGACAAAACAAATGAAACACAATAATTCCAGAGTATATAAGATTAGATGTGCTGAATGTGTCAGTTATTATATAGGACAAACAGGGCGGAATTTTGAAATTCGATACAGGGAACATTGCAGTCATAGCAATCGAACAGCATTTGGAACACATGTAAAAGAGAGTAGACATGAAGTGAGTAATATAAATGAACAAATGGAGGTCCTACATAAGGCTCCAAAAAGTATATCTCAACTTGCTCGAAGAGATTGAAGTATACGCACAGCAAAGAAAAACCCCAGGCCTACTACTTAATGAGCAAAGTGATTTTATGCACAGGAATTATTATGAGATTTTTAAAGACCTGTTTTAGGTTTACTCTTGAATGCAACAGCACGCCCCACTAAGAAACAGCTACAGCGGAACGGCCCTCAGCGTACTGGCGGCGACGTGAATTGGGCGCGGCGCAAGAGGATTCGGCGTGGCGTTTTATACGTTCTGACGTAGGGAAATCCACTCCACCACCAATAAAAAACAAAGAACAGGAAACGCACATTTTTGGAAGAATGTCTACATTTTAATTATATTTAATGTTTCTTTATAAAGAAATTTTAAATTAATGTAAATTTTTCGTTTCATTGTTCACTCAAATAAGATTATTCATATGTTATTAAAAAGGATATTCACCATTAATATATACGGAGAAATAATAACAGATGCACAATTGTTATAGGTAGAGGGCACTTTTTACTGTTAGCAATCAGGTTACACTTACAAAGTGCGATATAATGTTTTAACAGATTGAAATTTACTTTACGTATGACAGTTGTAATGGAACATATTAAAGGCTTTACTTTACCGAAGTATGCGATACCCTCCAAATTCAACCAGTTTAGTGAGTATTTATGATTATAGAAAAGTTATTGTGTATGTTAACAATGATTGCATAACATGTCTGCATAAACAGTCAACCCATTAAATTATACTGAATAACTGGCCCACACAAAAGTTTATATCACTTGATCACTGATACAGCAAATGTCACCATGTAAAAACACTAAGTTCATCTTAAATAATTAATATGAAGTACGAGAAATAGTGGCCAACTTAGGTATTTTGGATCTCCTGAAATAAAAATCACCCAGTGAAACCTATTTGTTCACTAGGAGCGTTTTCACTCAGTATTCACGAAATCAATCCTATTTTAGACGAAAACCAATGTAATTCTTAATAATTCATGTTATTTACTTATTTATGCAAATTAGAGAAGTCAATTGACAAACTTCTAAAAAACGGCGTTTTTGTAACAAAGAATTATTCTGTCAAGTCAACAAATCGGTCTGTCATTTTAATAACATGTTAAATTATGTCGCTCGATGCAAATTAATAACTTTTCTGCACAAATTATGATAACAGATGTACATGTGACTTATAAACTATATCTCTTTTTAGTAGTTCTTTGACAATGTTATAAATACAAGCAGCAAGAACGGTCGAGAGGCAGTCGGAATGTCACTTTGGTAAAGTGTGTTTGTGTGTTATTGTTTGAGGTGGATAAACAATGCAAAGAACATGTAACGGAAGTACTACTTTGTGTTGAGTCATGGTCTTTGGTGGACAGTGGACTTAAGATGGCCACCAGAGTAATAAATATTTGAAGTTTACATATTTGTTGGTTTCGCTCGTTCTTTGTCATCAAAAGCACATAAAAAACACGGGACCTCATGTTTTTAACCCTAGCAACTAGATTTAGAGCTAGCATCAGCATCGAGACACAGCAGCGATCCAGCAAGTAGCAGCGATTACCACAACACAATGCATTTTAATGGCGCCAACCTAACATCAAGTGCTAACAAGCTCCGTAAATGGGAGTGAAATAGTGCGATTATAGCAATTAGCAATATCTATGACTAGGCGACCATTATAAAAGTGGGGGCTCAGCCGCGATCTTTAAGTGCATCGATGATAATAGTGCAGTGATAAATTTCGTAAGTGCTTAGAATTCCAAAAAAGTTTATTTGTGCAGTGTGGCAACAGTGAAAATATGTCAAAGTGAAAAACAAAAACAAACGTGTGTATGTGGGACTACGAGAAACTATCATCACACCGCTCGGAAGATTAACGTCTGGATTATGTCAATGGAATTCATCAATCAAGATTTCGGCTTCGATAAAACCGAATAAAAGTGATGAAAGCCAACAAGAACACCGACCACGACATCTTAGCATAGCTACATAAAGCAAGGTATTTTGTTGTTGTTGTTGTCATTTACAAAATTAATAGTGAACATGTCTCTACCTGAGAGTGATGAGATCGTAGGAAATGTAAAAATTGAACCAGGGGGTGGTGAACAATTAAACTTAACAGAGTGGTTAGCAGAGTTTGCAACTCAAATAAGCTCGCAACTTAAACAATCGAGTGAACAAGTAAGTTTGAAACTTAAAGAAAACACAGATAGACTGGATAAGTTAAGGTTGAATTTTGATCTATTAAGTACTCATCTCAATGAGAAGTGTGAGGAAATTAAAACTACCCTCAGTAAGAACACTAGAGAACAGTTGATACACTTCAGAAAAGAATTTCAAGTTAAAGTTGAAAGTTTAAATGGAAACATACAAGCTAACACAGACAGCATTGCTGTCATCTACAACAGAGTAGATACTGAAGTTGAAAGATTAGATCAGAGAATAGACAAAACATCAGAAAACCTTAAACAAGAATACAAACTGTATACCACTAATGTAGGTACAAAAGTGGAAAATATACACACTAAATATACACAATTGGAGGACGCATTGATGTCCAAACAAACGATTTACAATCAAAATACAATGTATGGGCACATCCAAGTGAAATGCTTTCCTGGTGAAAATCTGCCCCCTATTGACTTTATTCACCAATATAAGGATATGTTTGTTGTAGCAATGTCAGATAACATAAAAATTAAGTTAGTAAAACGGTTTCTAGAAGGGGAGGCCCTATTCTGGGCAAATGAGAATAATGATTCTTGGAATACTTTTGAAGAGTTTGAAGCTAAATTTATTTGCAAATATTGGTCTCAATCCATACAAGCCAGATTAAAGTCAGAATTTCTAAATGGACCTGTGTATAGAGGGAAAGTAGGGGGAATGCAAAAATTTTGCAGAGATCAATTGAAAAAACTTGCTCACTTGAATAACTCTTTTGATATTATGACACAAATTGATGTTTTAAAAAGAAGGTTACCAGAGAGACTGCAGTGGGAATTGGTCCATGGACCAGACAATTCAATGGAAGAGTTCCTGAAATTTGTAGATAGATTAGATAGGGCCTTGGAAAGAGAAAATAACCAAAGTTTTGGCTCTGGCAACAACCAGTATGGGGGGTGGAACAGGAATGTAAATAGAGATTATTATGGGAGGAGAGACTTTGAAAATTCTGGAAATAATGCTCCAAATAGGGGAGATAGGAGATATGAAAATGATTTCAGAAACAATACACAGGAGGGAGGATGGATGAGAGATAACAGGAATGATAGAAATAGGTATTGGGGAAGAGAACAATATAGAAGGGGGTTTGTTGAAACTAGTGAACAAAACGACAACTACAAACGGACAGACCGAGAGAACCAGCCGGGAAACGGCGGACAGTCCCACTAGATGTCTGTAGTTTTGGAGTTAGACAATATTATGACAGGACAACACATAACCGAAACTGGAGAAGGAGAAGATACAATGTAAAGAGTAAGTACCATGAAAATACTGATGTTGTTAGAATGAATAAATTAGAATTTAATAAAAGGTTATGGGATACTATGAGTAAAAGTGATACAGTTAATGAAAACAGTGTTCAAGCACAGGTAGTTAGTGAAAGTGCAGAAGTTGAAGGTATTGCAGAGTTCCATAGTTGGGCTAAAAAAGATGCTGGTGTTAATAACAAGTTAGACACACCACAAATAAAATCTATTTTGGGGGGTTTATTTGATAAGAAAGGGGATGACGAAGTGTTTAATGGAGCCAAAGACTCAATTGCTGAGATTCAGATACATAGGGGGGAAACTGAAGATGGGGTTGTTGTGGAGGAGGAGGAAGAAGTAATAGAGGGACATTTAAATAATGATCCTAAATCAAGTGATGTTATTGATGATAGTGTGGAGGACGAAATAAAAGTATTTGTAGAGTTGAAAAGTGATTATGTGGTAAAGGTAAGTGATGTGACAAACATGGGTAATAATGAGGTTAATTTAAGTGAAATGCAGACTAGGGAATGTGTATCTGAGGACAAGCTATTGCCGATTGGGAACTATGAAACACTAATCTATGAGAATGGTAATAATAATAATATCAAAGAAAATATAAAGGGATGGAATGTAAATGTGTATTTTCAAGAAAAAGGGGAAAAGTTTTTAGAAGTTTTGTGGAACAACTATGGAAACTGTATAAACAAAGATGCCTTTTGGAAAGAATTAGCAAAGGTAAGTGCAACCTTGTATCCTACATGGTGGACAAGAATCCGTAGTGGACTATATAAAAAGGAGGTGAAAACAGTAGTTTGTTAAGTGACAACACAGTGTTAAAAGGAACAGATGAAAACAAAGGTTTATGTTTAAATGTCAATGGTTTGCAAACAGAGAGGGATGTGTCTAAGTGTAGGAAAGAGACATTAGACTTAGGAACTAAAGAAATTGAAAATGATCTATTGTTTGAAAATACTGAAATAGACAAATATGTTGAGCTAGGTTGTCCATATGTTAAAGTAAACATTGACATTAGTCCATTTGAAATAAAAGAAAGCCTACATCCTAATGCGTATAGACTTATCTTTCCCAGATCAAGAAGGTTATTTGGATTAAGAAACATCACTGAATTGAAACCATATAAACATGATTAAGCACATTTCCCTCTTTGATTACAGTTACTTACCCATTTTTCGTAAAGCATGTTATCAGCAAAGATTTTACGGGGTGTGTCAAATAGCAACTACCACTCATCCTACAGACCCTGGAAAAGTTCCAGATCTCTGAGAGAATGGTTTTATATTTTTATTGTCACTATTGAATATTAAATTTTGAGACATCTTCTTTACTTGCAATGGGCAAGAAGGTGACAAACATTTATTACTTTCCTTTTGTATTATTGAATATGGGACATATTTGCACCAAATAAAAGACAATGTAAAAATTGTTGTGCAAGACCCATCATTTTGTGACTATTGTGTTCTTAGGCATAAGATTTGTGTACAATTTTCTACAGCTAATCAGATGTTCACCAAGTTTGATGTTTGTGTTATGTTGTGACCAATTTAAGTGTCCAATTTTGGTATTCATATGTTCTTGTACTATCTTGACTGTGTCTCAGTGGGAGACAATGTTTAAAAAACTCTTCTTTTTTTTGCAAATGCATATTATACTTATACATGTGACTACTCTAGTGTTTGTATTTATATATCATGTCCATACTTATAATTATGTTCTTTGTTTTCATTTCTTTTATGTGGCTCAAAAAGAGCAGACAGTTGCAATATTTTCCTATGGACATATGACCTGTCCATCTATGTAATATATTTATGTTCCTTCTATTATCTTGATTAATCTGTGACTCAATGAGAACTGACTTTGAAATAATTTACACATATTTTCTATATATCTTAAAATCGCATGTGATATATTTCTGTCTGTTTTTGATCATTTTCCATGTGGCTCACTGGGAGCAAAGATTAACATTTTTTTTACTTTCATATATTACTAAATATTTTTATTATGCTGTCATACTGAGAGCCATAACACAAAGTGCATTTGAAACAACACAACTAAATTATTTGCAGGAAAAAGTCATTTTGAAACGGTGTAACGGTCATTGTATACATACACATTATGCGTAGTAAAACAAAAAAATTATTAAAGTAGTACTTTTCCAAATTTTAACCATTTGACACATTTGTCCTAGTCGGCTAATATCATTAACATTCTGTAAATGATATTACCCGAGGAGGGTATTGTAACAGAATATATTAAAGGCTTTACTGTACCGAAGTATGCGATACCCTCCAAAATCAACCAGTTTAACGAGTATTTATGATTATAGAAAAGTTATTGTGTATGTTAACAATGATTGCATAGCATGTCTCCATAAACAGTCAACCAATTAAATTATATTGAGTAACTGACCCACACAAAAGTTTATGTCACTTGATCACTGATACAGCAAATGTCATCATGTAAAAACACTAAGTTCATCTTAAATAATTAATATGAAGTACGAAAATGGATCTCCTTAAATAAAATTCACCCATTGAAACCTATTTGTTCACTAGGAGCGTTTTCACTCAGTATTCACGTAAGCAATCCTGTTTAGACGAAAACCAATGTAATTCTTAATAATTCATGTTATTTACTTATTTATGCAAATTAGAAGAGTCAATTGACAAACTTCTAAAAAACGGCGTTTTTGTAACAAAGAATTATTCTGTCAAGTCAACAAATCTGTCTGTCATTTTAATAACATGTTAAATTATGTCGCTCGATGCAAATTAATAACTTTTCTGCACAAATTATGATAACAGATGTACATGTGACTTGTAAACTATATCTCTTTTTAGTAGTTCTTTGACAATGTTATAAATACAAGCAGCAAGAACGGTCGAAAGGCAGTCGGAATGTCACTTTGGTAAAGTGTGTTTGTGTGTTATTGTTTGAGGTGGATAAACAATGCAAAGAACATGTAACGGAAGTACTACTTTGTGTTGAGTCATGGTCTTTGGTGGACAGTGGAATTAAGATGGCCACCAGAGTAATAAATATTTGAAGTTTACATATTTGTTGGTTTCGCTCGTTCTTTATCATCAAAAGCACATAAAAAACACGGGACCTCATGTTTTTAACCCTACACAACCAGATTTAGAGCCAGCATCAGCATTGAGACATAGCAGCGATCCAGCAAGTAGCAGCGATTACCACAACACAATGCATTTTAATGGCGCCAACCTAAAATCAAGTGCTAACAAGCTTCGTAAATGGGAGTGAAATAGTGCAATTATAGCAATTAGCAATATCTACGACTAGGCGACCATTACACAGTGAACCATGTGTTCTGTATGGACAAGTTACTCTGTAACTACAACATATGGTATGTTAGCATTTAATACGTTCCAAAATATCTTTTTGTAAACTAAGACATTTTTATCACTAACTGTATCTCTCTTATTAATTACATTTGTAACTTTGTCTAACAGATCTGAAGATGGGCAGCTAGCCCGAAATCGGTAATTGAAAATAAAGAATAGCGATCGAATACTGAAACGCCATACTTTATTTTATCCGCTTTGTACTTCCAAAATATTACGATCGTGTAACTCTCAATCTTCTTGAGAGCTCGTAATCGTAATTTCGTGCAACTGCGTCGCGGTTTCTCGACAGAAGTGTCGATTTTCCATGATGGCCCTGTGTATTAACAAATTACACTCACGAGCTAGGTTAGACAGTATAACATAACACTAATTACATTGACAGGAATTAAATCAAGGTTATCAATATTGTGAATGAAATACTCATAGCCAAATAATACGTTATGTTTAGGGACTCTTTCTGGTTTCGGGGCTATGTAGTGATAAGAAGTTTAAAATGAATTATTTAGCGTCAACGCTGTGAGAAACATACGCTCTTGGAAATAAAGGTGGTAGCTATTATAAGTTTGTGGACATTGACGTCGTGCACTCAACTTGCATTGTGTCCCCACAAGTTAGAAGACGTTGTTACTGACACAAGGAAAATGTTCATACAAATTGAATAAACAGTGGGAACTACCTGAATCATTGTAGCGTTGACGTATTGCAGTCAGACATAGCTTCGGTCATGTCGCCCCTCACAGTCGTCGTCGTCATCATCATCATCATCATCATCATCATCATCATCATCATATTAACTAAACCACATGCATTTAAATAAATCAGATGCGCGCATTATAATGTGATTATCAACTCAAAAATAGCTTTAATAATATTACTAATAAACTGTGCAGGTTGGCACGTCTTTGTCTATAAATAACCGCATGTCGTGCTTCGCTTTGAAGACGGTGGCGGCAACGAGGAAGGAATCTAAACCGTTTCATTCAATCAGAAAGTATCATTTGATGCTAGAATCTGCATCTGAACTATTTTTCGATTTTTGGTTATTCGTTGATACATGGTTTCTCTTTCACATCAAATCCAAAAGTTAACAGTTTTGAGTTAGTATAGATCGACGCTTCGGAAGTTTTTTATGTGACTGCCAGTACTATTTATTCCAAACTCGGCATAATTTGATTTATACCTCCCTCTAGAATTTATTTTTCCCGAAATAATTTATATGTTGAATAACCCTGAGTTTGTAGCTTAACTTTTCCTTTTCTTCCTCAAATGTTCGACTCCCTACTTTTGCATTATAATCAATAGGTCTTTATATTATGTCACATGCTAATTGCTACTTTTATTCGTTTTGACAGCATTTACGTTCTATGATTTGGCCGTGTAATGCGACTTATACCAGTTTTCCTATATTCGTGAAAATATTCACCTCATTAAAACAAAGGTTCAAATGGCTCTGAGCAATATGGGACTTAACTTCTGAGGTCATCAGTCCCCTAGAACCTAGTACTGCTTAAACCTAACTAACCTAAGGACATCACACACATCCATGCCCGAGGCAGGATTCGAACCTTCGACAGTAGCGGTCTCGCGGTTCCAGACTGTAGCACCTACAAACGCTCGGCCACCCCGGCCAGCTTAAAACAAAGGAAATCTCTGCACACTACAGATCGTGGGCACACACACACAGGTGATGTAGCTCTACAGCCCACGAGATGCTACGTTTTTAGTGGATCAGCTACTGGATATATTTGCTTCATCGAGTAAGTATAGCTTTAAAAAAATATTTATAATGGTTATCACAACTGTCTTTAAGAACTTAGGCATTAATGTTTTATATTTCCTTTTCCAAGACAAATACTTCATTACTTATTCTAGACTAAATGATAACAGCTACGATTATCGGCCGATCTAGACGGATCAGGTTATAAATTCGATTAGTTGTCGAACCACTACGCAAGATGTAGACAGTCTTTAGCGACTATAGTCTTTGAATCTATAGTGTAGTGACGTAACTCAAATTGTCGCAAGTGGCATTCGGGCTCTAGGACGCATGTTATTGAAATGACAATGAAGCATCAGAATACAGAGGTTAAGAGTTGGTAACAACAGTGTCAAAGCCCTAATCCGTGAAATGGTCTGGTTTCGTCATTTACTGCATTTGCTACTGTAATGTATCAGAAAACTGACAGTAATATTGTATTATACAAATCTGAGTGAAGTTTGATCCCTGATTACGCCTAAGCTTGATCTAACATGAATCCTATCAGTTCCTAATATGTGTAAATTAATAGGACTAGTTTAGCGCATAATACTGATAACGAAATTTTTTGCCCTTTTCTACTCCTGGATTAAGGTGTCAGATACTGTACAGAACGGTTATCTTCACTCGGAAAATTGATCTACATGGTAGATGACGCCATCATTGCATTACTTAGCCCTTGGAGACGGGATTACGTGTGAGGCGCTGCAGTACTCGTAAAAGAGCCGCAAAACCGGTGTATCTACGGCGTGGGTATCATCTCCATGGGAGAACCTACATACCACCAACCTAATGTCAGGTGGCATAGGTATACAACAGTGGGTAAGTTGTTTGTAGGTTCGATCATCCATTAGTAGCTATCGCGTTCTGTGTCCGGAGTTTGTCCGGAGTTCAATCTCAGCCTCCGCTTAAATTTTGAATAAATATGACCAGCGATGGCTGCCATAAGGAATTAACCGTGTACTTCCGATTGCCTTTTCAAAGCGAGATATGAAGCTGGCAGATTTTCGGGCACTCTCTTACACTTCGGCTGGGAAACCGACCCCAACGGGCGGAAGAATCAGCAATGATGAAATGCATGAGTATGGAGAAGGCAAAAGAAACCATTGGTTTAAAGTCCCGTAATTTATATCGCCAGAACCTGTGGCCTGAAATACAAAATTGGGATGATTATTGCATCGGCAAAATGAAGCACGGCTTTACACCCCGAGGATGCATCACGGTGATTTGTATATTTAAACTGTCTATGTAACGCGGTCGAGATAAGAAAAAATATATTGTGATCTAATTTGTGTTAAACAGGCAAATCATTGACAAGAGATTCTGGATCATGTCCCCATTCTGATATTCGGGAGGAGATTGCCAAGATGGAGGTAAGCATCAGAAAAAAGTTGAATAACCAACGAAAGAGTAATATTTTACGAGTCGGAACGTGGAATGCCAAGATTTAGAAATGGGCAGGGAAGTTAGGAAATCTGAAAAAGGAAATGGAAATGCTCAGTATACATGTAGTGGCAGTCTGTGCAGTGAAATGAAAAGAAGACAAGAATTTCTGGTTAAACAAATAAAGGGTATATTAAAAGCAGCAGGAAATGGTTTGAAGGTAGTTGGATTCATTTGAATAGGAAGGTAGAGCAGAGCGTGCGTTGTATTTAACTGTTCACTGATAAAATTATTGCCGGCCGAAGTGGCCGAGCGGTTAAAGGCGCTACAGTCTGGAATCGCACGACCGCTACGGTCGCAGGTTCGAATCCTGCCTCGGGCATGGATGTGTGTGATGTCCTTAGGTTAGTTAGGTTTAAGTAGTTCTAAGTTCTAGGGGACTTATCACCACAGCAGTTGAGTCCCATAGTGCTCAGAGCCATTTGAACCATTTTTTGATAAAATTATTATCAGAGCCTGCAGAAGACAAACATCAACGACGGTAGTTAAGGTATACATGGCGATGTTATAAGCAGAACATCAAGAGAAACAGGTTACTCAAAGCTTCACTCACTTTCTAAAGGGAGATGATTACTTATAATAATGAAGTACGCGAAAGCAGTAGCAGATGAAGGAATGGAATACAGAGTTACAGGTGAAAGTGGGCTCGGTAGTAGGAACGAGAGAGCGAAAATAATAATTTATTTCTGCACTAAATTTCAGATACTAACGGCAAATATTTCGGAGTGTGCGTACCATGAAGCGGTAAATTTAAAAGTGATCTGATTTTCAAACGTTGTATATCCAAGTGGTACAGTTTCTAACACTGAATCTTTATCAGAATATAAGTACTAGGTCCGCTTGACAATCCTTAGATGAGAGTAATAGTAATTGTGAAACAGTCTTTATATTTCGATTACCGTTTTGGGACAATGAAAAGCCGCTCAGGATTAGCCGAGCGGTCTAAGGCGCTGCAGTCATGGACTCTGCGGCTGGTCCCGGCGGAGGTTCGACTCCTCCCTCGGGCATGGGTGTGTGTGTGTTTGTCCTTAGGATAATTTAGGTTAAGTAGTGTGTAAGCTTAGGGACTGATGACCTTAGCAGTTAAGTCCCATCAGATTTCACACACATTTTTAACAATGAGAAGCCAACATCCTTTACTACGATGCAGCAAACTTCTTCAGTCACTTCGCTACAGCAGACTGTCAGTGCAAAAATGCCGATGTGATGATCCCAAGTCTACAATGTCAATGATTCAATATTACACTGTCCGTTAGCTGCATGTTCACGTTCTGTGGACATTCAGTGTTACGCTCGACACCTAAATATTCAGTGAAGTTGGACAGACTCAATAGTCATCATGTTCCTTCACCAATCTTCGTATGTAGGAATGGTTCTTTTCTGTAGAGAAACCTAACTGAATTAAACATGAAATTCCGACCGCAGGGATATAATGGAAGTATCTTCTGCAGCTTCCGATCGAGGTCTTCACTCTGTAACTCTGTGGTCTTGGGCTTCCTGTTTCACAAAAGTCACACACAAAATTTGAAGCTCGCGTCATTTCTGTACAGTCTCCTTGCTACCATAAGTACTTTTCACAACGTCGACGCCGTCCATTGACAAGGCGAACGCTTATTTATAGCCTGTTTCAGCCACTGATAAAGCACTGACACAATAGAGGCAGGTATGGAGAACGTGTGACAATGGAGTGCGTTTTTTATCGTTGGAAATAGCCCTAAAACGCTATGAGGCGACTCAGATGAGTAATGATTGTTGAAAACCACCGGAAAATATTTTTCGCTAAGAAAATCCTAAGTCACCTTCGCACGAGGCGCTGTTGCAATGTCTCAGTGGAAGGACAAACATGCAGGCCTTTCCTATCGTTTTGCTCGTAACTGCTTTTTCGTCAAAAGTTTTGGTAGACTGCTACTGTCACTGCATTGCTTTTTGGAAATATTCTTTTCTTTATCTACCAAGTTTCGTAGGACCGAGCGGGAGACACTATTTCGTCATGGAACGGGTCAGAACATAGTTTACCTCGTTAGCGAAACTGTTGCAGCTACACTTCGTCACCAGTGTGTATGTTGACGACAAACTCTGAGGCAGCAGTGATGCTACCGTAAACAGTGGGGCTACTCCCAGCCAAATACCAGGCACGCATATCTGTAAGCACAACTACTAAAATAATTACAGATCTGTCGGTCTGTCCTCCCTAAAGTAAATAAGGAAATAAAATTAAGTAAATTTATTCAGTAACACTCTTAACTTACACAGGTCACTGTACGATATTTCTAGTCTGTGACAGTCCTGTTCTGAGCCCAAGTCCTACTGGTACACAATCAAGTCCAACATCTAGTGTAAACATTGCAGTAGCGGCGTCGTCTATTGTTGATGAGTGACTGATGCTTCTTCAGACAGGTGAGCTGTGATGAACTAAAGCACCAGGGGAGAAAGCGACTAGAAGTGGATCTCTCGCAGGAACACACACTGTCGAACAGACTCTGCCGGCCCGCATCTCGTGGTCGTGCGGTAGCGTTCTCGCTTCCCACGCCCTGGTTCCCGGGTTCGATTCCCGGCGGGGTCAGGGATTTTCTCTGCCTCGTGATGGCTGGGTGTTGTGTGCTGTCCCTAGGTTAGTTAGGTTTAAGTAGTACTAAGTTCTAGGGGACTAATGACCATAGCTGTTAAGTCCCATAGTGCTCAGAGCCATTTTTTAGACTCTGCCGGAGAAGCCGCTGAGCTGAGCTTATAACCAGGTGCGCAATATGGCTAAGCTCCGAGCTATTTGTTCCATGTGTATGTGTGGTGTGAAACATAGTTACGGTCTACTAGCAACCTCTGCAGCAGACCGCTATAATTCAGTGGCGGAGCCGTTTCACCTGATGAGTCGACTATCGAGTAGAGCTTACGTCGTTTGAAGGATGTTCAGCTCGCAGCAGTTGCGACGAACACTCACAAAAAATAATTAATAAAATGCTACACAGTTTTAAAGAAAAATGTTATTAAATGTATTATAGAGACATGTTATCAATTACTGTGAGGAATTCCTATTAAGAATAGGAGTGGGTCACAAGAAACCTTTAAATTTTGGTTTTAATTTATTTGAGGTTCTGTCTCATATGTTTTCAGTTCTGCTGTTGCACTGAATATTACTACTAATTCTGTAAAATATTCGGGGAAGTGTTATCCGAGCGAATGTCATTTCTTTGTCTTATGTTCTCTGAAAGAATGTTACAGTCTTTTATGAATATGTCAATACAGACCACAAGAAATCGCTTGATAAAATATACACTGCTTGACAAAGAAAGTGAAGTACTTAGAAGATATGGTCGGATGAGTATGTACCTCGGCATATTATGTGCCGTGGGCAGGTATGTTTTGATTACAGTTACAATTCTCTGTGACAGGTAGTACGACCAATATAGCGCATTAGCGGGACAGAGATGAGGTACAGGAAAAAGCCTAGATAAAAATTGTAGGTGGCTAACACCCAAACCTCCAGACGTCAGACATTCAGATCGGTAACAAACACTGTGTGTCGATAGAGTATCAACCAAAACACCGATTTAGTTCGTGCTATGTGCTGCCGTCCAGTATAAGATGCGTAAACGGTTATGTCAAGTAACAGCACAACTACGTAGCATAGGCAAATGGTATCTGTAAGTAGTGAATGTAAAGATCTCTGGTAGGCGAGTAGGCAGAGCTTCAGATCGTTTTACTAAATGTCACGAGCTCGAAAGCCCCTGATGGTGATTTTTTTAACAGGCAACGCCTGAAATTGTTTTATGAGAAAACATTTTTCTTCCATGAAAAAAAAAAAAATCAGCACAGTGTGTTTCTAACTAAGGGTCTTCGGTATAACCATCTGACGCTTCACCAATTAACCTACAAAAGATATCCGCAGTCAGATTTAAAATACTCCGCAGTTCTGGTGTTACTTTTAGTTACCGTTTACACGTCTTCTACAGGACGACAGCACACAACACGAACTAGATCTGTGTTTCGGTTGATACTCTATCGACACACAACGTTTGGTACCGATCTGAGTATCTGACAGCTGGAGGTTTGCGTGTAAGTGGTTAGGCGTTGCTACTGATGCCCCTGACCTTGCGCGTGATTTTCTAGATGACTTGGATGTTAAAGTGATTTCTAAGTATGGGAATCCTAGTATCTGCTTTAAGATTTAAACAGAGCGGCACATTTTACGTATAAATTGATGCTTTCTGAATCTAGAAAACACGTTCTCATAGACCAGGCTCAGTAAAGTTTGAGAAGGCAACTAAAGTGGATGTAGTGCCGGCATTATATTGTAACATAATTAACGCGGACGGTTTACTTTCTAAATCTGAATCACTTCAAGTAACTGTTAATTACCACTACGTAGTCCTATTGTGGCAGATCTTCGCACGGTCCATTCGGGTGCTCTTATACAGCGTCGCCTCAGAGCGGAAGAGACGGGTGGTCGCGTGAGGCCGCTGTACTCGACCCTCGCTGAGCGTGCGATGCGCGGCAAGTATTGCCCACTTCCGCGTTCTGTAACACTGTGCCTGTTTCACTGATAATTTGAGATACCAGTTAGTCAAAAGTGTGACTCTATTTCGCTTTATTGGATTGAGTCAAATAGCTAAAATAGCTAGAATGGCTTACACAATTACAGACATGCTTGTGGTTTTAGGAGTGTGGCAGGGTGTTTACGTCCACGTGGTTACATTTTACGCTAGATTTTTTTTTTTTTTAACAGATGACGCCCAAGTAACGTCACTATTCGCTATTTGACATAGCCATTGATGGACTGTTTCATCGTGAACGTCGTCGTCATGAATACGGGAGAATGGTTACCTTGTCGCGGGGGATCTTGCAATGGTCCAGCTAAGTCCTCATATTGGTTCACAGCAAATTCAAACGGACTTGGCGTTACCGAAGTCAACGGTTTTCGGAATCTTGAAGAGGTGGAAATTTCACGCTTAACATATCACATTGACCCAGGAAATAACGATGCGGAATTTCGAAGAATACCTAGCATTTCGCGCTGGGCCACACATGATCAAGATGTGTTCAAAAAATGGTTCAAATGGCTCTGAGCACTACGGGACTTAACAGTGGAGGTCATCAATCCCCTAGAACTTAGAAATACTTAAACCTAACTAATCTAAGGACATCACACACATTCATGCCCGGGGCAGGATTCGAACCTGCGATCGTAGCGATCGTGCGGTTCAAGACTGAAGCGCCTAGAACCGCTCGGCCACTCCGGCCGGCTATCAAGACGTGTTCACGTCAGTAATGTTTCCAGATGAACCCACATTAACGAAAACTGGTCAATCAAACAGGCCCCAACGACACTGGTAGAGAGCTGTTGACAACAAACATCGTTGGAGCCCTAACTCAGGTGCGGAATTATCAATGGCTATATAATTGCTCACTACATTTTAATGGTTATGTAAATCAACATAATGTTTTAGAAATGTCTGGAGACCATTTACCTGACTTACGTGAAGATGTTGTCTTACAAACAAGACAAATTATGTTGATGCGGCTGGACGGAGTGGTTGAGCGATTCTAGGCGCTTCAGTCTGGAACCGCGCAAACGCTACGGTCGCAGGTTCGAATCCTGCCTCGGACGTGGACGTGTGTGGTGTTCTTACGTTAGTTAAGTTTAAGTAGTTCTAGGGGACTGATGACCTCAGAAATTAAGTCCCTTAGTGCTCAGAGCGATTTGAACCATTTTTTGTTGTTGATGGAATTGGGTGGTGGGGTGCCATATTACTAACAGATCGTAAGAACTTTTTTAAATGAACAGTATCCACATCAATAGATTTTGCGTGGTCGTCCCGTTCCGTGACACACTTGATTACCCGATCTAACTTCCCCTGATTTTTACCCTGGTATTTGTTATTAACGATAGCCAATGAAGAGAGAGAAACTTACGGACCATATCCAGAAAGCTTGTGCAGCCATTCCAGGAGATATCGTGTCATTCCGTTCTTAAGGAGGATTCGTTCTTGCATTAAAGCAAGTGATGGTCAGTTTGAGGAAATGCTCAATGGTTAATTTCCAAGTACACAGTGAAAGGCTTGGAAACTCTCTAAATCAAGCACTCCCGAAGAATGAGAGATGCGGGGACTCACTCAACGAATTTTATATTAATGATCTGTTTTTTTTTACCTCTGTTCTGTCTTAAAAACTTCAAAATAGCATTTATAGGAAGTTATAATTTTATTTCTTCCAATATACACTTTAATTAAAACTTAAAGTTCGAGTATCACTTCGCTCTTTCCAAATCCGAGATCATACATAGGAGTTTCCAGGAAAGAAAACTTAACCTTCGAATTACCTTCGACAATTATCTTTGATGATCCATGAGATGTTATGCCCCTTCCCATTTGCATCTAATATTGTATTTTGCTGTAACCGTCCTTTATTCCGAGTTAATCACTATTAGAACTGAAAACATTTTTGCTTATTTGACCTTCACTGAACCTTGCCGTGAACTTATATAATGTATCATTTTTATGTAAAATTAGCAGCTCTCTTCAAATCTTAAATTTAATATTAGGGTTGCATTTAAAAAATCGCTTTAACATCGAAATTACATTGAATATTTCATTGAACGTCACGATTATTAGTAGCAATGCCTGACTCTCTGTGCCACCTGCTACTTTTATGAAAAATATTTTGCTATATCTCATCTCTACCCTTGTTATTCCCCATCATGGATTAAAATGGTCCATACTATCTATATAACAAAAGTTATTCCCTGATGTCTTACCGTAGTGAGCCGTGCATGGCTCATCTTGAAGCCATTTATTCTTTGTAATCTTCTATTACCGTACTGCCGCCTCATTTTCTTAGTCCTTTTACTGGCATTACTAATTTCTTACCTTACTTGCCCGTGAGTCGCAGCAGCAGCGCGTATCGATAGTGCACTGTCGTACCATCTCTGGAGCAACAGATACTATTTCCGGGACGCCATGCCGGCCTGGGTGGCCGAGCGGTTCTAGGCACTACAGTCTGGAACCGCGCGACCGCTACGGTCGCAGGTTCGAATCCTGCCTCAGGCATGGATGTGTGTGTGATGTCCCTGGGTTAGTTAGGTTTAAGTAGTTCTAAGTTCTAAGGGACTGATGACCTCAGAAGTTGAGTCCCATAGTGTTAAAAACCATTTGAACCGGATCGCCGTGTGTCTGGGAGTCAGTTGGAGACGCAACAGTGCTGTCGGGGACGGAGCCCCAGTGAGGTCTGCTGTGCCAGTACCAGCGGGGGCGACCGTTGGTTGTTCGTTCGTTCGGTCGTCTCATCGACGACTTGTATTTGTGTCGGTGCCTTCCTGTGCAGAGATGTCGGTTGTGTTCCCTCTGCATGGTTAGCTCCGAGCCAGTGTCTCCGGGACGACGTCCGTCCGAAGAAAATCAGTTCAGTTGGGAGCAGCAGTCGGGCACGGTGTTAGCAGTCTGTAGCAGGCGGGAGTGCGGACCCGGTGTGCAAGTGCCCGCCGGGACTGTGGTCGACGCAGACGGAGGGCCGTTGGTCGGTCGGTCCTCTGGTCGTCGGATGTCGACATGTGCTCTGCTGAGCACTGACACCAGTATCAGTAGGGGAAGAGTTAACAGCCAGCAACGGTCGGGCCCGTACGGTGTTAGTATTCGCTGGGATCGCTTTTGCCGATAGTGGGCTGCCGTTCGTCGTTTGTTCGGCCGTTCGTTTCACTCAACAAAGTTTTGGATGCTCCGGACGAACACCATTTTCCGAGTCGCGATGTGGTTGGAACTTGCTGGTTCGTTGCAACTGAGCAGCGACGCTCAACCGATGACGCTTGTGATAACAAGTCGTGTGTTTGGTTGCCTAGAATCTGCAGCCTCCCGTAGTGACTTGACGGTTGTGACTTGTGTTTTCGGTATCCTTTTAAACTTGTCTTGAGTGATGCTTCATGCCTTGTGTTGTGTCGGCAGATTAGCCAACACAACGCACACTAATTTAGAGGAGGCCGAAATGCACGCGTCAACTCACGCAGGCTGGCGTTAGGTCTGAAACAGGATACGTAATGAATGCTATAAAGAAAAATACGTATCTGCTGGAATACTTAACTTTAATCCATCATTTGTATACAGCGTTCTTGGTGATACAAGTGAGACTCTCTTTAGAGTAGCCATGGACTTAGCTGAAGGCTATTCTATCTCTCGGCAAATGAGAGAAAGGCTTCGTCAGTGTAGTCGCTAGCAAAGTCGTCCGTGCAACTGGGGCGAGTGCTAGTAAGTCTCTCAAGACCTGCCGTGTGGTGGCGCTCGGTCTGCGATCACTGACAGTGGCGACACGCGGGTCCGACATGTACTAATGGACCGCGGCCGATTTAAAGCTACCACCTAGCAAGTGTGGTGTCTGGCGGTGACACCACACCTTGATCTTGGCGAGGCCGAGTTTGAAGTTATTGGTATCTTGTTTTACTCTTCATCGGCCGATATTTTCCATTATGTGTGCAGTTGGAAATCTGTCAGATTGTCGGTCGGTCGTGAACCGTCCCTAAAATGGGTTGCCTTCCGATTAAGAGGTTGTCGGTCTGGCTGTCTGTTTAACCTAAACGTGCGTTAGTGGTACTTCCCAGGCCGACCTGGAACCTTCTGAGCACCGCTCCTCGTGTTTTACATAGTGAATTCCTTTTAGTCTTAAGTACTCTGTGTGGCCCTCAACCGAGTTTTAGCTTATTAAAATTGTTTTTCTTTCGTTAGTCCTTAAGCTATGAAATTTCAAAATTTTGGTCTTGCCCTTAGGTCATAAGATTGGTAGTCTTTAGTATGTGGCCTTCAATCGAGTTTGCATTAAATGTTTTAAGCTAAGGCCTTCAGCCTGTTAAATTCAAAGCCCTTCTTCCTAGGCTTTAAGCCATTAAATTGTTTGGTTGATACGCGGCCTTCAGCCGGGTTTCAGCCTATTTACAATTGACACTGAAAATTTGTATTGGCCTTAAGCCGTAATAAGGTTCTTGCTTAACGTGTGGCCTTCAGCCTATTTTTATTCAAGTAAAAAAATGTTCTTTTTTTTTTTTAGAGCAGTGATAGTACCAAAACAACTCCTCTACCTCAATTCCTTGCTTAGGCCTTGGGCCCTGGATTATCGTATGTGACTTTCAGCCGATTTAAATCAAATCAAAGGTACTCTTTCCTTAAAACCTGGAGAGTTTTTAATTCTTGCTTATGTTATTGTGTGTTTTAAGTAATAAAATTTGTATGATGGGTGTAAATGGCAGCAACTTATTTTGGCACCTTTCCACAAATATAACCTGATCCGCTCTGTTCTGCTAGTGCAGGGATTTCGCGTGGGTCCTATCACCCTGTCTCTTCTCCTTGTCAGTGTTTTTGCTATACGTTACTTTCTTCGCTGATTCTGAAGAGAACCTCCTCATTCCTTTATTTCATTCCTAGGTGATTTATATTGATGTATTCCTGTCCTTCCTTGTCAAGCATTTAAAGTATTTCTTATGTTACACGAAGTTTCTTGCCGGCCGTTGAGACCGAGCGGTAGTAGGCGCTTCAGTCGGGAACCGCGCCACCGCTACGGTCACAGGTTCGAATCCTGCCTCGGGCATGGTTGTGTGTGATGTCCTTAGGTTACTTAGGTTTAAGTAGTTGTAAGTTCTAGGGGACTAATGACCTCTGATGCTAAGTCCCATAGTGCTCAGAGCCATTTGAACCATTTGAACCAAAGTTTCTTCGAGGTTAAATTGCTAGCATCTACGTTGGTCTTTAGAGATATTTAGAGGAATGACGACTCCTCTCCAACTTATTAGCTTCAACGTTATTGCTTAATGCAGCATCCGCATCTTTAGTGAACTTCAAACATGTCTCATTCCCTCTCAGTACTTCAGTATCTCACATTGTTCCACACTCTGCCGGACAAGTCTCCTGAATGTCAGCCTAATCTTCAACGTTACTACCCAGGTCAATATCTGCTCATTAGTACGCCTTACATCTAATATCTGCCTCACATCTAGTGTCTGGTTTTGGAGTATGTGTCTGACCACGCTGTAATCTAGTTGGAATTTTTCCGTGTCTCCAAGTACACCTTCTCCTCCTCTTAGAGTATTTATAGTCATTCCTACTCCCAAGTACATATTCTTCCATAACCATTTCTTCTGTTGCTTCCCCTACAACGTCATTTCAGTCTGCTCATGATTATTAGATTTTAATGACTTAAGCACTGAACTACTCGTTAAATATCCTTGTATACTATCTCTATCGCTTCATCTTCTACTTTGCGTGTTTGATATTTTGCAATTAACGTTGAGAGGTGGCATGAGCCCCCTCTCATATTTCTATCTTTTCGATTTTCCTCTCTAATTGTATGCAGTGAAAAGTCGCTATTCCTTCACACGCGGACTTCCCACGCAGCGTCTCTCGTCACCCGGGTGGTCCGGTGACAGGCGGGCTCTGCTGATCTGGAAAGGGTTAAGTCGACGGGTGTGAGGAAGGCGAGTGAATGCTTTGCAGACGCCGACATTGTCAAAAGACACGCCCGGAGGGGTCTGAAGTAGCGGCTGGGCTAGAGGTTCCGTTACTTCGCAGAAACTTAGCGAAAACACTTTCTGGCGGGCTACTTGTGCTTTCTGCAAAAAAGTAACTGTGATTGGCTTGCTCAGGGCATAGCTCCGTGACGTAGCAAAATCAGCGCAGAAATTGGCGCCAAGAATCTCCATTGGTGGAATGGTAGTGCTCCGGCAAAAGAATGGAATTTTCCGCCGGTTTTCGAGTTGCTGATTGGAACGTTTAACCACGGCCACTGTCGTGGGGGCGGGAATATTGTGTGTTTGGCCTGTACGGGTGCTCTAGGTAGTCGGCTCTCGCCTTTCAGTCGAGGACGTCGAAGCAACCAGCCATCGCCTCCGGTACGCCGAATCGTGTTCTTGCAGTTAAGAAGACAGATTGGTAAGGTATGTCCGCAGCACCGGCAGACAGGGATTTTCCTAGGTGATAATCAGAGCTCAGCAGAGCGCGCCTGTTCGTCTTTTTCTAGCTTTGTTCTGTCTTGGGTAGCAGCAATTAATGTTGGGTTGGCTATGTGTTTTCTCTTAAGATTTGAGTTGCAAGGAATTGGCTCCACATACCACATCGTCATAATCCTCACAATCTAGTTTAGGGACAACTTCACATTCACAGCATTTGTTTGAGTATCCAATTTGAGCCAATTTGATGTATTGTAAATGTTTAATGTGTTTTTGTTAAATATTTTGTGTTTAGTCTTAATAAATCATATTGTTATTTTGGACAGAACTTTCATTCTGTTAATCGGTAGAGCAACCCTATCATTCCTCACTATGTTAATGAAACCTTCGTTTATTTAACGTATTTATCAAGTTAAATTATTGCAGGTGCCAAACTCTCTTCTACTCCACTGTCAGGGTTGATTAGAGTCAGTTTGCGTAATTTCTTTTAATCCTTGTGCAACAGCAAAAGTCGGAGTTAGAATAGGGGGGGGGGGGGGCTTAGAGCATCATTTACATATGTAGATTCTAGAAGAATTTAGTGTTAAATACACTGCTAGCCCCGGCACCTCGCAACGTCTGAAAGGGGATTAAGGCGTAATTGTTCACCGAACTTTCTTAGTGTCTCCAGGTTTCGTTGTGATTAATAAGAGCAGCTAAAATATATTCTCTTATACAATTTGGAGAGCAAACTGTTCCAGTCTTTGCTTGTCGTAATCTTAAGAATTATGTGGCTTCTTCGTACTGGGCAAACTGATCATAGCACCTTTTCGTACTGGGCAAACTGATCATAGGACCTTTGTAGCCTAGAAAAATTACGTGTTTCTTAAGTCATTAAACTGTAGTGCAGTCTGAAGCGGATTTTGGAGTTCATTTTAATTCACAAAGTAGTGATAGCATTTAAGTTGTTTATTTTCATTTTTAGATGATTGACTTCGGTCTTCTTCACATGTTACATTCGTTGATGACCATTGGCATGGAGCAGCTATATCAGTGCAGGCGTGGAGCCATTAGAGCGTGTTGTGCTGCGTGTTTAGTATCAGTCCCATTAAGTAGTTGCAGCTGAAGGCCATTTTCTGGAATTTTTCATATAATTGTGGTTAATTTTACTGCATAGTTTGCCGTTGCGGTCCTGAGTTCCTTACAGTTATTAACCCACAATGATGTATTCGGTGTTAAGTCAACCTTATTAATTATTTTTAATACATTTACATTGATTGTTGCCGATTAAATTAGTGGCCCTCTTGAAGCATACTGGAATTTTCATAAAGAGAAAGAGTTTCGAAAATATCAGGGTTTAAATTACTTGTGCCTGCTTATGTTAAGCCACTGTCAGTATTTGTTATTTCTTAAATATTTGCATGACTTTTCTACTGTGCCACGCTTTAAGATTTTAAAATGTCTTAGCTACCTGGTTCAAAACGTTGTTGGGGCTCTGTTCGCTTTTGAAATTTAATTTTAGTTGTAATCTGATGGAGTGATTTGATTGTAACTGCCCTTCTTCCCGTGCCTGTGAGCCCCGTTAGGTAATCTTGTTATAGGAGCTGGGTCCGCCAGGTTGTGGCTCTCTGTGATGGCACCTGTTAGAACTCTCTTGTTCTAAATTTGATTTTGTATTCACTTAGACTGAAAAGGGAAGGAATTAAGAGGTTCCCCGAAGAATCGGCGAGGAAGAAAAATGTAATGGAAACACTGACTAGAAGAAGGCAAAATATCGTAGAGCATCTGTTACGACATCAGGAATACCTTCCATGGTACCAGAAGAAGCTGTAGAGAATAGAAACTGTAGAGGAAGACAGAGATTGGAATGATCTAGCAAATAATTGAGGAAACAGGTTGCAAGAGCGACTCTGAGATGGAGAGGTTGGCATTCTTGGTGGCCTTCATCAAATCAGACAGTAGACTGAAGACTCAAAAGAAAAAAAAAAAAGAAATCTCTTAGAAAAATTTTACAGTGAAGATCTAAATAATTGCTTCGTAAATAATGTGTAAAGTAACCTGTCCAAGTAAATTCTTCTTGAACTGTGTTATTTTATTGTGGGTAGGACTTGGTATATTATGTCCGTGTACTAGTATTGGTTTGGCCATCCCACGGATCAATTGATTATCGTGATGACAAAGTGGCGCACCATTTCATCAGACACAAACGTATCCGTAGGTTAGCAAGCAGAGACTACATTTAAAATTACGTTGTTGTTGTTGTGGCCTTCAGTTCTGAGACTGGTTTCATGCAGCTCTCCATGCTACTCTATCCTGTGCAAGCTGCTTCATCTCCCAGTACGTACGGCAGCCTACATCCTTCTGAATCTGCTTAGTGTATTGATTTTTACCCTCCACGCTGCCCTCCAATACTAAATCCCTTGACGCCTCAGAACATGTCCTACCAACCGATCCCTTCTTCTAGTCAAGTTGTGCCACAAACTCTTCTTCTCCCCAATTCTATTCAATAGCTCCTCATTAGTTATGTTATCCACCCATCTAATCTTCAGCATTCTTCTGTAGCACCACATTTCGAAAGCTTCTATTCTCAAATGGTTCAAATGGCTCTGAGCACTATGAGAGTCAACTTCTGAGGTCATTAGTCCCCTAGAACTTAGAACTAGTTGAACCTAACTAACCTAAGGATATCACACGCAGCCATGCCCGAGGCAGGATTCGAACCTGCGACCGTAGCGGTCTGGCGGTTCCAGACTGCAGCGCCTAAAACCGCACGGCCACACCTGCCGCCCTTCTATTCTCCTCTTCTCCAAACTACTTATCGTCCATGTTTCACTTCCATACATGGTTACACTCCATACAAATACTTTCAGGAACGACTTCCTGACACTTAAATCTATACTCGATGTATACTAAGATGAAATCTTTTCTTTCGAACATGTCCGAAAGAACAGATACCGTCCTAGTATATATATATAGTTCAGGCTCACCGGCCACTTTTCCATCTTCTTCTTCTGTGCTAATGCACAAACAGTGCTCGAACTCTTACGGGAATCGGCAACGCGCCGCCAGTAATGAGTATAATGGGCGGGGGCACTACGAATGTAGTGCGGGACAATACGTTGAGAATGTGGGTTTCGCGGGAGGCGTGCCAGAGGTAAATCCCTGCAGTCAGGCTATCCTCTGTGTCCTCGATGGCTCAGACGGATAGAGCGTCTGCCATGTAAGCAGGAGATCCCGGTCGGGGCACACATTTTCATCTCTCCCCGTTGACGTATGTCAACGCCTGTAAGCAGTCAATGGTATTCATTTCATTGTAATTCTATACTCGATGTTAACAAATCTCTCTTCTTCAAAAACGCTTTCCTTGCCAATATGTTTTAATAACTTGAGTATCGGTACCTCAAATACCAGTCGTGACTCTGTGACATGAAAGAGCATGGTGTACAGCTTCTCTGAGGAAAAGAGCAGAGCAATTCAAAAATTATTTTACTATCTGTTACCTAACCGGGGAAAAAGAAATTGGGCACCATAGATCTCGATATACGCCGACATAGCACAGTCTGTAACTGAAAAGAATTTTATGGCAGCTATGGTGCGTCAGCCTACCTTTGCTGCCCGGTCAGGCTGTGAGTAAAGGCAGAATTCCCTCTCGCAACAGAAGTTGCACAGAATGTTTGGCTACCAGCCGTCCGGCCACACTCAGCGTTCACCCCCCAGCCGTTTCCTTCCGCATCTTGCGCTGCCGTCTCCTAGTGGAATAAACGGGGCCGCACGGAGGTCTGGGGTGGGTCCAGCAGAGCTGCCAGCGCCAGATCGCGGCCTTCCCCCCCCCCCTCTCCTACCCCCCCTCCCACCCCACCCCACCTGTACAGCGGAGCGCACTCAGCTGGCCCGGCAGCAGCAGCGCTGGCGGGAGCAGCACAAAGAGGCGGCCCCGCTGAATGGCGCCTGATTGGACGCGAGAAAGCTCTCGCGCTGCCGCCGACGCCGCTTCTGCTCCTGCTTCTGCCTCTACCGGGCTCCCGTTGTCCGCGTTTCTTTCTCCGCCACCTGAGCCTGTCCTTACAGCGCCCGACAAAACGACTCTGCCGCTCGGCAAAGAACAACACAGTTGCTTTAACGCAGGACCACTAACGTGTTTCCCAATTTTCTGCCTCAGTAGGGGACAGTCGCTGACTCGTAACTGATGGATGGTGGAGATAAGATAGTGAACATTGTCTAAGGATCTTGTCTAATAAATTCCGAGGAGTTTCTTATCGCCTGAATCAATTTCGCTAGAAAAGACTGATTAACCGACGGAAGAGTAACATTCTACGAGTGCGAACGTGAAATGTCAGAAAAGGAAATATGACAGGCAAGGGAAGTATAAAGTTTGAGTATATCGGCTGTCTGTGTAGTGAAAAGAAGATGAAGATTCCTAGTCAGACGAATATAGGGCAAGAAGAAATCTCGCACTCTCGATTCTTTAGAGATTATAACCCCCTGTATAAAACAGCTTCAAACGTCAGGTTATTTTACAAATGAGTTACGTGTCAGATATTGGACGTTAAGTACGTAAATAAGTTTAGAAAATGTCTGTTGGAAGTCCGTTTATTGCCCCTTTCACCAAACGCTTGAAAAGTGGCTGGCTCTGAGCACTATGGGACCTAACTTCTGAGCTCATCAGTCCCCTAGAACTTAGAACTACTTAAACCTAACTAACCTAAGGACATCACACATATCCATGCCCGAGGCAGGATTCGAACCTTCGACCGTAGCGATCGCGTGGTTCCAGACTGCAGCTCCTAGACCCGCTCGGTCACGCTGGCCGGCTTTGAAAAGTGCTGTCAGGGCAATTAGCACTCCTTTCTAATCAAAAGTCAGCTTTTCACCCATCTCAAAGTCTATGACCCAATTTCTGCAGAACTATGTGTCACACAATGATATAAGTTTGGAGGTACATTCAGTTGTATATGTGTCTGCTAATTATGTGGTGTATGCAGCTATTAGCAAGGAAGTAATAAATGAAAATGCCTTGGATCATGCTGAAGTTACAGTATGTAAACAGTGAAACCTTAGGAAAGGATGAACGTCTCTCCTTTCATCGTTTTGTGGGGTGGGGGCGGGGGCTGGAGCGCTATAGGTGGGTTGGGAGGGAATATCAGTGAGAAAGGGTTTAATGCAAGTTAGAAATTTTGTGTAAACATTGGTGGAAGACGTTAGGTGATCTCATTTTCAAATACTGATCGTGATGGACTATCACTGAAGAGGGTTCTAACGAAAAATAAAAGGAAGACAACTGCAAAAGTCACTGCAGAACTGAATGTTGCACTCGCGAAACCTGTCAGCCGCAAAACAACAAGAAGGGACCTCCGTAAGTTGGGAATTTCAGGACAGTATGTAATGCCAAACTCGCACGTCAATGAAGCAACTTCCTGTAGCAAGTAAACGTGGTGACGAAGCCATAAAAGCAGGACTATAGAGCAATGGAAGAAAGTTATTTGTTGGATGAGTCCTGTTTCACGTAGTTTCCAACTTCCCGCCGAGTTTACATCCCAAGAGCGACAGGGGTTCGGTGATGATTCTGTAAGCATGTTATTGTATTCCATGATCCAAGGTCGCGTTACTTTCAAGGATTATATGACCATTACGAGTGGTCAGGTCTATTCCATGAGACAGTGTTTGTTCCCACTGTGAAGAAACAGAACCCCCGTTCACGTAGCTCGCATCATCCGAGAGTAGTTTGGTGAGCACGGGGCTGAATTGGTCCATCTCTCATCTGGCGACCGCAGTCAGTATGACTGAGCCCCGGTGATGAAGTTTAGAGAGAAGGATGAGTCGTAGCTACCACGTTTAGCTGAATTTACAACAATTCTGCAGAGAGAATGGCATAAGATCCCCTTGAAAACCATACAGGACGTATATTTATATTTCCGAGACGATTTTAAACTATTTTGATACCCACGTTTTCTTACATGGTATTGGTTGTGGTAACTTGTGTATTTTGTTCTTTCCATATTTTTCTTTTTAAACTGTAATATTTGACTTACTGCGTTCAGTATTTAATATAAACTTACAGCTCTTAACGAGTAGACTGCCACAGCACTTTAAACTTTTAAATTCAGTCCATAACTGCATGGAATATTGAAAATCAAATTTTCCTTGTCTCTGGAAGCTTTTAGGAAGGGAACCTGCAACTGAGACTGTAGCCTAACTTAGTCTTGTAATAATACACTTACGTGACAGAAGTCATAGGATAACGATTTGCACATATACAGATGGTGGCAGCAGAGCGTACACAAGGTACACAAGGCCACACGACTGGAATTAATAGACTGAACACGGGATGATAGCCGGAGCTAGAAGCACGGCGTATCAGGCATTACCTGTCACCACGGACGATGCAGTGGTCGAGGGCCATCACTTAACGACAGAGAGCAGTGGTGTTAGCGTAAAGTTGTCAGCGCTAACAGACAAGCAACACTGGGTGAAATCAATGTGGGACTTACGACGAACATATTCGTCTCGACGGTGTGGCGAATTTGGGGTAATGGGCTATTGCAGCAGACGACCGACGCGAGTGCGTTCGCTAACAGCAAAATCATAACGGATGGATCAGAGACGACGGGAAATCGTCGGTTTGTCAGATAAGTTCCGATTTCAGTTAATCAGAACCCAAATTGTCAACATGGCACTGTGCAAGCTGGTGGTGGCTCTATATTGGTGTGTGCTGTGATCACGTGGAATGGACGGTGTCCCCTAGTCCATCGGAACCGAACATTGACTGAAAATGGTTATGTTCAGCTACGAGACCATTCGCAACCTTTCATTGACTTCACATTCCCAAACAACGATGTCACGTCGCTATGGCATAATTGTTCGCGATTGGTTTGAGGATAGTTCTGGACAAATCGAGTGCATGGTTTGGCCACGCAAATTCCCAGACACGAACCTTTGAAATAGATCAGGTCGTGCACAACATCCTCCACCTGCAACACTTTCGCAATTATGGACGGCTTTAGAGGCAACATGTATCAATAATTCTGCATGGGATTTTCAATGATTGGTTGAGCCAAATGGTTCGATTGGTTCTGAGCACTATGGAACTTAACATCTGTGGCCATCAGTCCCCTAGAACTTAGAACTACTTAAACCTAACTTGCCTAAGGACATCACACACATCCATGCCCGAGGCAGGATTCGAACCTGCGACCGTAGCGCTTGTGCGTTTCCAGACTGAAGCGCCTAGAACCGCTCGGCCACTGTGGCCGTCATTTGTTGAGTCCATACCACGATGTGTTGCTGTACTACGCTGGGCAAAAGGAGGTCACGCAGAAATCAAGAGGTATTGCTTGGCTTTCGGCATCTCAGTGTATTCACTACGGCGATTAATTGCATTTCTATTTAATCCTATATTTCCTTTCGTCTTGATACAGGGAGAGAGTCTTGTAGTTGCATCAGCCTTGGGGCATTTGGGTGGCTTGAGAAGGCGAAGTTTAACTTAGCGAAACATATAGTCACGAAGTCGTATATTCTGAAAGGTGTTTTTCTGGCAGGTATAGAGCAGAGAAGGACAGTCTGCCTCTCGGGAACATCAGAAGCTAGGAGTGATAATTCCATAAAACTACATCGTCTGAGAAATGAATGATATCCTGTTTAGCTAAGATAAGAAGGTTAAAGAGAGGGGAGAACATGAAACCACATTGTGTGGGAGCAGCCATAAAGCTTAATGGAGACAACTGGAATGTTTGTTCAAATATTGGTGCAGCACTTTCTGGATGGCTCATAGTAATTATTTTGGTAGCAGAGGTGAGTGCCTGTGATTGTATATGTGGAATCTTTCTGCTTGGCCATAGCTGAAAACATTTCACGTAGTGGGAGATATTTTCTGCCTTCATCCCCATGCAATTGAGAAATATGTCTTACTGGTAAACCGAGACAAAATCTGCAAGAGTTGGAAAATGTTAAGCTTGTTTTATAAATTATCGTTGATTGAACATCACAAGGTCTGTTGTAATTCCCCGGCGAGATTCTAATGCTGGAAAGCCAACTAGGTGTTGTAAATTACGGAAACACTTGCGGCAATACACTGGGTCTTAGAGCTTCAGTGTCCAAGCAGAACTTCAAGTTTTCAGCCAGCACTGGAACCGCCTTCTGCCCTTGCCGAGCTTAAGAGTCGTAGGCCACTGAGACAAGGTCAATGCGAAGTCAGTTAACATGCATCAGGGTTTCGTACACTCCGGTAGTTGCAGCTATCTTACACTTAGGCGAGTGTATTGTTGATTGTTAATGCTTACTGGGGATATTTTTTTTTTCAAATCAGTTACGTTTTCCTCAGTCATTAGCCATATTCGCGACATAGTTTTTCATCGCTGTTTTGTGTGTCAGACCATCCGTTCCAAAGCTATAGTCTACTTGCATTCCATAATTCAATAGTTAAATGTTTGTATCTTTATTCAGTGGGTAAATCTTGTTTGTTTGTGTGTGTGTGTGTGTGTGTGTGTGTGTGTGTGTGTGTGTGTGTGTGTATGTGTATGAGTATGTGTATGTGTATGTGTGTGTGTGTGTCTTTTGGCAGTAAACCAGATTCTTGTAGTGACTGTTAGCTTCCTTTCCTAGACTAATGAATACTGTTATCAATATGTCTGCGAAGTGAGATAATGCTTACTTATGCCACACCTAATAGTTTCCAATTAACAAGTCGTTATTCGTCATGCGACCTCGTTTCTTTTAAATTTGCATAATATTATGGAGAGTTCTCCATCGTTGTAGTCACAGGGTATTGGTTCTGTAGCATCTTAGGAGTACGCTTAGTAGTTCAACTGACACCCCAGAAAATATATGAATAATTCTTCTGAAAATAGAAAAGAAGGAGAGAGTGCGTAGCGTATGGCTACGACGTCGTTGGTTGCGGGTTCGATGTCAGCCCATAGCAAGTTTTACTTTCCTTCTACTTTTTATTTATTTGTGTTCTACTTTTGATAACGGATGATAAAGTTCAAGGCCAGAAATGGAGCCAAAGAGCTCATGGTATGACACCCGTGCATCCTCATTCGTGATCTGGAGGTCTTGCTTGTGGCGATAGTACATACATGTTGCAGTCATCTGAATATAATGGCTAACGTTAACGCTTGGGTTCTGAGGCAATACTCAGTTCATACTGGTGGCCAGCAGAAGTAGTGAATACTGCTGGCATCGAGTCCAGGGAGCAAACAGCGTTCGCATTTCGCAGCATTGTTATCAGAATTGTTACGGGTTCTTTGGGTAGGAGCCGTGTCAGGGGTACCATCCAAAGGTTTCGTCGACTCTGTGACGGTCTTCGCTGCAGATTTGTGAACCTGCGTTACCTGGTCAGGAATTATACGACAGCCCTTGAGAGGTCAGGGGTGCAATACACAAACGAATCTGCTACTCGCTAAGCAGACCACTTGTCAACTGCACATGGAATTTTTTTTAGGATAGCCGGTAGTTTGAGGTAATCTGATGAACACTCTCCAGATAGCGAACTCAGACCGTCTTCAGAGTAAAGACACTTCAACTGTCAAAATTTTATTAGTAAACTATCGAAGCATTTGTAACGAAGTTCTAGAATTTACTGTCCTCCAGAAAATTTCACGTGTTGAAATTATTTTTGTGAATGAGGTCTCTGAGAACCTGAGTGGAATGCTGTCTGGTATTTGAGAGCCACTGGACGTATATAAGAAAGACAGATTACACTCGACAGGAGTAGCAGTGTTCATTGCAGTTGATAAAAATATTGTCTCTATTGGGGTCGAATTCGAATGTGACATTGAACACATCTGTTCGCTTGTCACAGGAGTAGGTATAGTCTAGGTAGTTGTTGGATACGTTTACTGGCTAACAGCTTCCGTTGTGGCAGTTACAGAGTCATTCAAGGAAATTCTGTAGTCATTAGCTGGAAAATACTCGGATCGTGGAATATTAGTGGGAGGCGACTTTAACCTACCGAGTATAGACTGGGACGTATATGGGATCACTGCGGGTGGTATGGACAGCCAGTCTTGTGAAGTACTTTTGAAGAAGTTTTCCGAAAACTGTCCTGAGCATCTAGGTACACGACCTAAATATCTTAGACCTTGTAGTTACAAACAGGGCTGACTTCAATGACGGCGTCAGTAGAGAGACAGGAATTAGTGATAGTGATGTATTCATAGTGACTGTGGTTACTAGTGTTACTAAATAAGACAAGAAGACCAGGAGAGTATTCCTATTAGAAATTGGTTGTTAGCATACCGCTTAGATATGTTTTGCATCTAGTACGATGGACGTAGAGGAATTATGGGCAGATTTTAAAAGAACTGTTAATCGTTATCTGGCGTAATTGGATTAAGGGCGAAACAGACTCATCGTGCCTTAACAATCAAATTCGGAAAATGCTGAGGAAGAAAAGGCGGTTGCTCTCGACTCAAACGAAAGCTTACAAACGACGACAGGAAAAAGTTGGTAGAGATTTCTGCGTCCGTAAAAAGATGAATGCGTAAAACATAAACTACAACCGTCACATTTTATCAAAATTATCTTGCCGAGAACCAGAGAAAATGCTGGTCCTACTTTCAATCGTTAATTAGACCTAAGACTTCTAACTATCGTCATTAAACCGAAAGAAAGATGGAGCGGCACAGTGGTCACAGACGTTCACACCATCAAGTTCGAATGCGAAGTTCTTGGGAGTTACAAACGGGGCAGGACGTTCAGCTAGGTATCCAATCTTAAAGAATGCATATAGAACCATGCTGGAGTAAGCGGGCGATGGGAACTGATGGAATGTGACGGCATGCAATCCAATGCGAAACAGTTTGCCGTTGAGCTTATCGTGAAACTGGCTATCTTTCAAGTCGTAGCTGCAGATAGTGCGATAATTTGTTTCATAACCACGGCAAAAACAGATATCTAGAGGCTGAATTTCACTAGTGGTTCCAGGTGGTATGAACGGCAATTTCACTATCTTTTCAGATGGGATAGTTGAGCGATTTTTATACACAGATCGGGAATCAAGCAAAAGCAAGTTATTTTGTCCAGGTAATTGCCGAAAGCAGTGCTCATACCTTATTTGTAAGTTACTTACGCTAGTTTTCCCACTCTTGCTTGCTGTGACATAAATATTCCCTACTGCTCTTTCAAAACCACGCACACGAGGAAGAGTCGTAGGAAGCAGAGCACCTCAAAGTTCTCAATTCACAATAAAATAGTAACTTTCTAGCCAATTTACAGTAAACTTTAATAGTCGTCATACATGTATACAAATGCGTTAAGGCATTGATGTTAGTTGAGCGACATACAACTCTCTCGGTACCTGTAACTTCCAGGATTCGTTTCGTACGCATTTCCTCTTCAAATCTTGATTTGTCGTAGTTGAAAACGAGTTGCTTACTGAACGATAGGAGCAATTTGTTTATTTCATCTATAAATTAGTAGGCCGATTTCGCAGTTTGCTGTGCAACGTCGAGTTGACGCTTTGTGCGAAATTTCGTTATCTTACAATTTTGTATAGAACCATCCACTGCTTACTTGGAAGTCAGTGCAATCTACAGTATTTCTCACACGATTTAATGAGCACAACGTAGCAAGCCACTATCAAGCACATCCTGTAATCTGTATCGAGCATCCTTGAAGCGCACAAACACCAGTCTTTAACAAGTGCACACAGTCCTCCCTTGAAAATCTGTAGCTTTCGTTATGAACTACACAGTCGTATTATTGCGGACTTATTCGAAATTAGTTCATATTGGTTTTTTAACAATGCTGTGCATGATCTTACGTGTTCTATACCCTCTCCTTGGATAAATATTGTCCTTCGCCGCGTTTCGCTGGAGAGAGGATTTGTGGCTCTCTATCCAAAAAAGAATGATGAACAATGGCTCTAGACCTATATCACTTTCAGTCGTTACGCACGTATTGTCTTCCTCGTACTCCTCATGTACATTTTCTGCACATTAGAGCGTCTACGACGCCACACACTCCGCTGAATCATCTCGCAGAAACAATAATATATCATCTACCACTTCTACAATATATTCCATTGACGTATCTGTCAGAAACACTAATACTTCATCCGCCACTTCTTTCTCAATATGCGATATACTTTGGGTTCGTTCAGAAAGAAATGTCCACTTCGGCATCTGTCGTTGTAGTTATAATGCAACGTTTGGTTTGTTTATCGTTGCCATTGATCTGCTCTGTTCCGACACCACTAGTGCCGTAGCACTGCTGTGGGTTACTCGTCGGCTAAGCAGTTCAACGACGCTCCGTAGCCTCATGCTGTGCTCACTATTCGATACTTCCAGCTCCGTCCCCCGTTGCCGTTAGTAGTTACATAGTGGACCATATGTGGGGTGTCGAACGCCGAAACATCATTGGCCTTTTGCGACCTTGCACTCAAGGGCCTCTCTTTAGATTACATTTGTAAATGATGTGATGAGTGCCAGCTAATTCGAAATGATGGAAAATGTATGTTAATGCAGATAAGTACGAAAAAACTGTAATTTTGGATTACAGCATTAGTAGTGTGTTGCTTGATACAATCACGTCGATTAAATGTCTAGGCATTACGCTGCAGAGTGAAATGAAATGGATCAAGCATGTAAGGACTATAGTAGAGAAGCCGGATGGTCTACTATGGTCTATTGTGAGAATTTTAGAGAAGTGTGATTCATATGAAAAGAAGGTCGCATTATAATTCACAGTGCTACCCATTCAGGAGTCTGCTCGATCGTTTCGGACCTTCACCAGGTCGATTAAGGAAAGACATCGAAGCAATTCAGAGGCACTCTGCTGCAGGTGTTAGCGGTAGGTTCGCACAACATTCAAGTATTATGAGATGCCTTGGGAACTAAGTTGGAAATTTCTGGAGACAAGGCGACGTTCTTTCCAAGGACCACTACTAAGAAAACCGACATTTGAAGCTGACTGCAGAACGATTCTAATGCAAACAAAGTCCTTTTTTCGTAAAGACCACAAACATAAGAGAGAGGCATATAGACAGTTGCTTTTCCTCCGCTCTATTTGAAAGTGAAACAGAAAAATAAATGGCTCATATTGGCCTAGGGTACCCTCCGCAACGCACCTTACGGTGGCTTCAGGAGTATATATGTTGCTGTAAATTTAGGTGTAGATGATAACACCCTTCATCATAATGACAAAAACAACAGGTAGTACAGAACTGAGTTACAAATGTTTAGTATTTAATACACCCTCGGGCAAGGGTGGCCCAGAATTCGTCACACGAGGTGTGCTCTGGTAGGAGTGGCAAAACGCTCAGACTAGTCGGCACATTTCCCGCACCACAACGCCAGACTCTCGAAGTTCAGGGAGGGGGAAGCGGGGAGAAACTGCAACGTGCCGCATGGCAATGCAGTCGGACTGTATTCAACTTGGTCTTATATTCCACATTTCTGAGGAATATAAATTCGACATGCAAGTCGCCGAAGTGGCGTCAACTAAAAAGACTAGCACCAGGCGACCAGCCTACCTGACGACAGCCCTATGCACACGACAATCAATTTCGGCAATGTAAATCACAAACAAATTAAAGTAACAGTACTGTTCAACTATTTGCAGCGCACTGAAGATATAACATAATTTTTATCTGGTACAAACTGCAGCATAAGGACAATTTCATTGATTTCCGCAAACAGGTTACCACAAAATCGTAACTTATTCAGTTTCGTAAGTGAAAGAATTTCTATCTCACACGTGTGTTGTTCGAAATATTATAGGTCTTTCGTAACATCGTTATGTAGACATGGATACTCTTGCCTGAGAAAAGCAATACAGACCTCCTGGACAGTACTCACGTTAAAGAGATTTGTCTTGAAAAGGGGAATTAACTGGCCGATAAATGAGTTATATCAGAACGTGCATAGGGGTGTTTTCAACAGAGAGGACAAATGATCCCAACAACAGCTCGAAAGAAGTTTTAAGATTGGCAGTATTTTCAAAACGCTTAGAAAATTATGCCATTTTTTTAATACCCTATGAAGGTATTGGATTGTTTGTCAGAATGAGTCCCTTCTAAGACAGGATTTTCTTTTTAAATTTATCCCCATCGAATCAGGAGAAAGTTGTTTCTCACCTTGCTGTGTCTTACTGTGGGCCGTATACAGTGATTCAAACGGTTCAAATGGCTCTGAGCACTATGGGACTTAACTGCTGTGGTCATCAGTCCCCTAGAACTTAGAACTACTTAAACCTAACTAACCTAAGGACATCACACACATCCATGCCCGAGGCAGGATTCGAACCTGCGACCGTAGCGGTCACGCGGTTCCAGACTGTAACGCCGAGAACCTCACGGCCACTCCGGCCGGCTGTATACAGTGAAATCTACTGAAAATGTGAGGTGAGCAATACATCAGGATGCAGTAATTTTACTTTCTGCACTCATTTTTCCTTCATAAATTCAACAATAGCGAGTTTTAAATCGGAAATTCGTTACACGAATGCAATTTGAATTAAAGAAAAGGGAGACAATTACTAAACAAAACGTAAAATAACGTAAATTAGTTACAAACAAATTCTGCATGGCCCGCTGAAGTGTCGGAATATCTATGCTATGACCTGAATAGTTATTTTCAGCTCAGAAATGATTTTGGGGCTGCTTCTGTACACCTTGTCTTTAATATTGCCCCACAAAAAGGAGTCGCATGTGTTCAGTTCTTACCAATGAAGGCCCAAGCTAGCGGCCTCTGGGTACCCCAAGAGCCAGAATGCGATCCCCTGTGTGCTCCTCCAGGGCATCACTCTACTGCTACGACTGGGTCGACGTCCGTCTTGCATGAACCACATGTTGTCGAAATCAGGATCACTTTTGAAAACAGGGATAAAATCATGTTCCAAAACATTGACATACCGTTCGGTAGTCACGGTGCCGTCAAGGAATATCGCACCCATTATTCAGTGATTGGACATTACACACCACACAGTTACACATTGAGGATAAAGAGACTTATCGATCGCAAAATGCGCATTCTGAGGCCCCCAAATGCGTAATTTTGCTCATTGACGAACCCATCCTAACAAAGTGAGTTTCGATGATAAATCAAACCATAGAGCGCACACTAATTCCCATCTTGATCCGCAGTCAATCGTGCAGTCTGAACGTCCTAACGCAAACCGTTCAGAAGTTACGATGATTTTATTTCATATAGTTCAATTACCTTGCAAACAGTACATGTAGTTCACCCCCTCCCCTTCAACCATGGACCTTTCCGTTTGTGGGGAGCCTTGCGTGCCTCAACGATACAGATAGCCGTACCGTAGCTGCAACCACAACGGAGGGGTATCTGTTGAGAGGCCAGACATACGTGTGGTTCCTGAAGAGGGGCAGCAGCCTTTTCAGTAGTTGCAGGGGCAACAGTCTGGATGATTGACTGATCTGGCCTTGTAACACTAACCAAAATGGCCGTGCTGCTCTGGTACTGCAAACGGCTGAAAGCAAGGGGAAACTACAGCCGTAATTGTTCCCGAGGGCATGCAGCTTTACTGTATGATTAATTGATGATGGCGTCCTCTTGGGTAAAATATTCCGGTGGTAAAATAGTTCCCCATTCGGATCTCCGGGCAGGGACTACTCAGAAGGACGTTGTTATCAGGAGAAAGAAGCGTTCTATGGATCGGAGAGTGGAATGTCTAATTAATTGTGCTGGTAGGTTAGTAAATTTAAAAAGGGAAATGGATAGGTTAAAGTTAGATATAGTGCGAATTAGTGAAGTTCGGTGGCAGGAGGAACAAGACTTTTGGTCAGGCAAATACAGGGTTATAAATACAAAATGAAGTAGGGGTATTGCAGGAGTAGTTTTAATAATGAATAAAAAAATAGGAGTACGGGTAAGCTACTACAAACATCATAGTGAACGCATTATTGTGGCCAAGATAGACACGAAGCCCACGCCTACTACAGCAGTACATGTTTATATGCCAACTAGCACTGCAGATGACGAAGAAATTGATGAAATGTATGATGAGATAAAAGAAATTATTCAGGTAGTGGAGGGAGATGAAAATTTAGTAGTCATGGATGACTGGAATTCAAGAACAGGAAAAGGGAGAGAAGCAAACGTAGTAGGTGAATATGGATTGGGGCTAAGAAATGAAAGAGGAAGCCGCCTGGTACAATTTTGCGCAAAGCATAGCTTAATCATAGCTAACACTTGGTTTAAGAATTGTCAAAGAAGGTTGTTTACATGGAAGAACCCTGGAGATACTAAAAGGTATCAGATAGATTATATAATGGTACGACAGAGATTTACGACATTAAATTTTAAGACATTTCCAGGGGCAGATGTGGACTCTGACCACAATCTGTTGGTTATGAACTGTACATTAAAACTGAAGAAACTGCAAAAAGGTGGGAATATAAGGAGATGGGACCTGGATAAACTGACTAAACCAGAGGTAGTAGAGAGTTTCTGGGAGAGCATAAGGGAACAATTAACACGAATGGGGGTAAGAAATACAGTAGAAGAAGAATTGGTAGCTTTGAGGGATGAAATAGTGAAGGCAACAGAGGATCAAATAGGTAAAAAGACGAGGGCACGTAGAAACCCTTGGATAACAAAAGAAATATTCAATTTCATTGATGAAAGGAGAAAATAAAAAAAAATGCAGTACATGAAGCATGCAAAAGGGAATACAAACGTCTCGAAAATGATATCGACAGGCCGTGCAAAATGGCTAAGCAGGGATGGCTAGAGGACAAACGTAAGGATGTAGAGGCTTATCTCTCTAGGGGTAAGAAAGATACTGCCTACAGGAAAATTAAAGAGACCTTTGGAGAAAGTAGAACCACTTGCATGAATATCAAGAGCTCAGATGGACACCTAGTTCTCAGCAAAGAAGGGAAAGCAGAAAGGTGTAAGGAGTATATAGAGGGTCTATACAAGGACGATGTACTTGAGGACAGTATTATGGAAATGGAAGAGGTTGTAGATGAAGATGAAATGAGAGATATGATACTGCGTGAAGAGTTTGACAGAGCACTGAAAGACCTGAGTCGAAACAAGGCCCCGGGAGTAGACAACATTCCATTAGAACTACTGACAGCCTTGGGAGAGCCAGTCCTAACAAAACTCTACCGTCCGGTGAGCAAGATGTTTGTGACAGGAGATATACCCTCAGACTTCAAGAAGAATATAATAATTCCAATCCAAAAGAAAGCAGGTGTTGACAGATGTGAAAATTACCGAACTATCAGTTTAATAAGTCACAACTGCAGAATAATATCGCGAATTCTTTACAGACGAATGGAAAAACTGGTAGAAGCCGACCTCGGGGAAGATCAGTTTGGATTCCATAGAAATATCGGAACACGTGAGGCAATACTGACCCTACGACGTATGTTAGAAGAAAGGTTAAGGAAAGGCAAACCTACGTTTCTAGTATTTGTAGACTTAGAGAAAGTTTTTGACAATGTTGATTGGAATACTCTCTTTCATATTGTGGAGGTGGCAGGGGTAAAATACAGGGAGCGAAGGCTATTTACAATTTGTACAGAAAGCAGATGGCAGTTATAAGAGTCGAGGGGTATGAAAGGGAAGAAGTGATTTGGATGGGAGGGACACAGGATTGTAGCCTATCTCCGACATTATTCAATCTGTATATTGAGCAAGCAGCAAAGGAAACAAAAGAAAATCCCGGACTAGGTATTAAAATCCATGGAGAAGAAATAAAAATTTGAGGTTCGCCTATGACATTGTAATTCTGTCAGAGACAGCAATGGACTGGGAAGAGCAGTCGAACGGAATGGACAGTGTCTTGAAAAGAGGGTATAAGATGAACATCAACAAAAGTAAAACGAGGATAATGGAATATAGTCGAATTAAGTCGGGTGATGCTGAGGGAATTAGATTAGGAAATGAGACATTTAAAGTAGTAAAGGAGTTTTGCTATTTAGGGAGCAAAATAACTGATAATGGTCGAAGTAGAGATGATATAAAATGTAGACTGGCAATGCCAAGGAAAGCGTTTCTGAAGAAGAGAAATTTGTTAACATAAAGTATAGATTTAAATGTCAGGAAGTCGTTTCTGAAAGTATTTGTATGGAGTGTAGCCATGTATGGAAGTGAAACTTGGACGATAAATAGTTTAGACAAGAAGAGAATAGAAACTTTCGAAATGTGGTGCAACAGAAGAATGCGGAAGATTTGGTGGGTAGATCGCATAAGTAATGAGGAAGTATTGAATAGAATTGCGGAGAAGAGGAGTTTGTGGCACAACTGGACTAGAAGAAGGGATCGGTTGGTTGGACATGTTCTGAGACATCGAGGGATCACCAATTTAGTATTGTAGGGCAGTGAGGAGCGTAAAAATCGTAGAGGGAGACCAAGAGATGAATACACTAAGCAGATTCAGAAGGATGTAAGCTGCAGTAGGTACTGGGAGATGAAGAAGCTTGCACAGGATAAAGTAGCAATGAGAGCTGCATCAAACGAGTCTCAGGTCTGAAGACCACAACAACATCAACAACATATGTAGTTTCCATCGGTTCCATCGTAAACTGCTGCAACCAACAGTGGGGTAATGTGTACGACTTCAAAAATCCTACTATTCGTACCATCAATTTATTCACGTGCTCCAAGTCTGCATATTTACCACAAAGTGCTTCTTGACCTACAGAGTAATGAATACCATCCATCGGTACCTGTAATTTCTTGCTCTTTCATTGTTAACTAAATCTTTAAATTCTTTCTTCGTTATATTGTAATGGGGCTTCACTCTCCTTTTTAAAGGCATGTGGCGATAGATCGATGGATGCCTATTTCTGTGTGAACAGCAGGTGGACCGATTTACGTCCTTTATACAAATAAAATGTAGCTAAGGGTAAACAGCACAGACACTACAATTCTACCGAAATGAAGAGATTTGTAACGGCCAAAGAAGTCCACACCGCAACGTCTCTGAAATGTCGCGCTTTTCCAGGTAATTTCGAGAAATACCGAGTAAAGTGGAGACAGACCAGGCTTCGGCCTGTCCGTGACCCGCACACACTGCACGCATGAAATTTGGCATCCGTGCCGAACCCTGCCTTAGAGGCATAAAGATTATTTATTGTTAAGCAATCTTCAACAATTAGGACGATAGTCTTGCACCACAAACATTGTATGGGGGACACCTTGGAATGTCGTTATTTAGTTTCCAATAAATATATGGAAACTAATGACACTAACACTCTGATGCATATCTTCCATACTTTATCACATCAGGAAAGGCAATTTGAAATACAATGCAGTGGCAAATGCATTCTAACTGTATCCTCGGCTTTATAAACTGTGCACTTGTTCTTCTACATGTCAGGTTGAGAGAGGACGAGTTATTCTCTCACCTAGTTTTCGTACACAGAAAATTATTAAAGATTTTGTTACAACCTTACGCACCTTGAGCGAGACTCTAGAACGTTAACAGCCTGAGCAGACATTGATTGAGCCTGGTAGGGCGCTAAAAGCATGAGGTATTTTTATGGTTCTTCGTTTGTAGAAATGGCATGTTTGAAGTTGAAAGCAATTGGTGGAGAGCCTATCCCACAGTAAATCTTGCCGGACAGTCCCACAACCGTACAGGGCAGACAGAGCAGCCCCTAGTTGAGACAGATCTGCAGCAGGACAATGCCGCTATACCTGCTCTGGCAACAGCCGAAGGCTGGGCTGGGGGCGATGGACTGAAGAGACGTATCTACACAGTGGAGTTGCAAACCAGGCATTGTGTGCAGAGACATGGGTAACAAAAATTCATAAGTTTTCATGTTCGCCAATACTGCAAATAGGCCTTTGACTCACTTTCATCGGTCTCCTTGGTTATATAAGAAACTCCGGCAAATGAGAAACATTTAGAGACAGAATCTTTATTACACCTTATAACTAGGACTAAACGGCTCCAAAGCACAGGCGATTTAGATACAGATCTTTAAAAGGAAGCGACGTGACTTCGGAGAAAAACATCTCCCTCCACGAAAACTTAAAAAAGCCAGTAATTGGCGGTTTCTTTTTTTCCAGAGACGCATGTTTCTTAACTATTGCGCTGTTTCGACCTGAGTTTGTGCTGCCGTGTAGGAGGGGAGATTTAACGCCTCTAAAGCCCTGTGGTTGGCTCAAGACGGAGTGAAGGCAGCGTTGCACATGGACTTTGCGGAAAAACGAATTTTTTTATCTGGAGAGGTGCGAGGCACTCAGGTTCTGCACATCGGTCTAGAAGAATCTTGTGGTGGAAGCTCTGACACGTGTGGTAGGTGCTTGGGACCTGTACTGAGACTGACCTAACTTGCAAGTAGTTAGACGGGAGGGCCCGTGGTGAAGGTCTTACTGTACTGACAGTGTGAGTTCAATCGTCTCGGACTACTCGTTTGTCGAGGGCACACTTATTTATTTTTTGTTTACCAGTTTTGACGTTTGGTATCCTTGTGCACTCTGTCGTAGAAGTGAGACAAATTGGTCTTTGGTACGACCAGCGGACGGAGGTGTCACATACTGGTATCTACTGTGATTTCAGGGCTCTGGTAGAGAGTAAGTAGCGATCCGTCTGCCTGATCGCTAGACCGTAAGAATTTGCATTTCTTTCGTGGCCGCGATCGATTCGCAGCTGCTGCCTTACGCCTCGCCTCTGCCACACACATCTCGCCAACTGTAAGTGACATCGCTGCACGAAGCGAACTGCTGCTCCGGCCTCGTCAGGGCGTGCAGATCTCAATCGCAACTTGCTCTCAGCTGCACATGTATAGACTTCTATACATTACCAATCAAAGTCTGCTCAGCATCACATCAGTTCATATTGCGTTATCCACATTTTTAGGGCCACAGTACTTGACTCAATTCTGCCTCCCAGGACCCTTGTCCATTGTTCTCTTAACCCATCTGTTAGTTGTTTACTGTACTCAATCAATAACTACAGTTTGTCTGTCTTTTAAAAAATGAATCTTGTAAGTAAGTTTTACTACATTTTCAATCATTTCATGAAGTCAGCACCACGGGTTAACTTTCATTGTGGCGTCCCATGCCAGGACAACTTTGAAAGTGTGTTCTGAATTATCTTAATTTCATAAAGTGATTCAAATGTTTACATTTTATAGTGCATGTTGCTATCTCATCCTTATCCATGAACATCAAAAGTAAAAGCAGAGCAGGAATACAGGAAAAAGAAAGTTTACAAAACTCTATTTACAATGTTATCCAACTTACGGTCGAAGGGGCAGCTAAAATCACATTTCACCAACACGACTATAGCAGTGTTCGTAACCCGACAGCTTTTTATTGGATGGTAAATTCATCTCGTCCCCTTTCGGAGAACAATATCTCTCACTCGGTTTAACGTGTTAAGGGTGAGATAACTGGCACCTTAAAATGCATTACCATTCAGTCTACCAATTTCCATTACCCGACGCTCTGCCTTTGCAATGGTGGATTCCTATCTATTAGTGAAATGCTTCTTCCAAGGAGTTTTCTTCATAGATACAGCTTTGTAGACTACATGAACTTTTAGTCACCTGTAGCTGACCGTCAGCCAACGGCCTTGCTGCAGTGGTTCCCGTCAGATCACCGAAGTTAAGCGCTGTCATGCTGGGCTACCTCTTGGATGGGTGACCATCCGGTCTGCCGAGCGCTGTTGGCAAGCGGGGTGCATTGAGCCCATGTGAGGCAAACTGAGGAGCCGCTTGTTTGAGAAGTATTGGCTCCGGTCTCGGAAACTGACATATGGCCGGGAGAGCGATATGCTGCCCACATGCTCCTCCATATCCGCATCCAGTGACGCCTGTGGGCTGAGAATGACACGGCGGCCTGTATGGGCGGAGTTTCGTTTTAGTTTTTCAGTTGAATGTGAACTTTTATTTCTCATTTCAAGATCGGTCGGCAATTTATCCTTTCCACGTAATCTACATTAATTTCCTTTTTGATACTGTAGTCATTATTGTGAAGACTTCAGTCTACCCCAGTCTGCCTTACACCATTTCTTCTAATATGTACACCTGTTGTATCCCACTTCTGTTTGAACTAGTTAAATGAACCGATTTATTTAGAGCTTCACGATCCGACTGGCCTTGCTTTCCAGCCTCGAGGGTCATCTCACGATGATAGCACAAGAGGGATTGGCTCTAATCCTGGAGAATTCACACAAAATGTTTAGTTAATTAGTTGATTTAAGCCCCGCTTTGGGAAATGAGTGCTGTATTGATGGATCCAGCCTGACTTTAAAGCGGGCGCCAATTCCATAGTGACGTATTTTGATAATCCGTTGTTAGAAAGTTGTAACTAATTTTGATTACTTTTACAAATCGTATGTCGTGCGGAAATATCACAGTTATAGTGCAAAGGAAAGCTGTCCTGTTCATGAGACTCGTAAACAAATCGTTGTAGCGGCAACTAGATTAATACAGAGATATTAAACAGCATGGGAACTTTTTTCAGAGAAAAAAATTTGTTATTTACTTAAGTAATTTCGTAAAGCAACATGTTGCAAGGTGCAACTTCGTCTTCATGCCAAATGGTAATAAGAAACATTTAACTGAAATATAAAAATTCCACTATCTTTCGGCAATGTATCCGGGGCACCATTATTTCTTGCTCCCATATTTCTGCTGGTAACCTAACAGCCAACTTCAACGTGAGTCGCTGGCAGCATTTAAATCACCTTCCCAATACTGTGGAGTAAATGCATGTGTGTCAGAGATAACACTGTCGGCCAAGAAAACGTCAGTCACAGATAAACATCTGTGTCCCTAAGAATAAAACATGTAATGCTGTAAACTTATTTTTACTGCTAATATGCAATTCCTATTATCATTAACGTTTGTAGCCACCGTAGCCGCTTAAGATTCCGATTATCATCGTTGGTTTCCATTCTGCTTTTAATTTACTCTCTAAACTTCACGAACTGAGCAAGTCAATAACGTGTTGGCCCTCACGCAAGCAGTATTCGGCTTGGTAATTTAGAACATGAGAAGCCCTATGGGCAGACTCCTCCAACCAGGTAGGGTACTAACAATCTGACTCGACAGTTGGGCAGAATTTGGCACGATGTCCCTCGGGAGGAATTTCAACAACTCCATCAGTGCCAAGAGGAATAACTGCATGCATATGTCGTTTTGACTTGCTCAGTTTATGAAGTTCTTTCTCTGGAATGAATCAACCAATTTTTCTTAAATCGTAATCATTTTCTTGTGTGTACTTGAACGTCACATCTACCAATTTCCTCCCATTCGGATAATTTTTTCGTTGTGACTAAATTTTTATCTTACAGCGTATTTCAGTTAAGAGTACACGGAAAAGCTCCATCGCGTTCTTTCTGTTGGATGCGAGATTTCTCGGCGTTATGATGCAAGTGCGATTCATCTGCTAATTGTGCCAGATTTTCAATTTTACATTGGAATTAATTTTGACACGTACATCGGCGTTCAGAGCACTCTCGATTAATGTAATTTTCCCTAGAGAATCATTTACGCTAAATATGTATCAAGGTAAAGACTTCTCTGAATTCTTTATTTCGGGATGATAGACTTATTGGGCCCATCTTATTTAATCCTATGCTCCATTCTATGCGTGTTTAGGACACACTGTATTGGTGTCTGTTTTTATGAACAAGTGAGAGTATTGCGAGGTTCACACCCCACTACCACCATAACTCAAGAAAAATTGTTTGCTGCATGGTCGCAATTTGTTATTATTTTACAGTTAGTTCGAATACCTAAGATACTTCGTTAGATTTATTGTATATATATTGTTAAATATATATGTTCCATCAGTTTTGTAATATATTTTTTCCTACGAACGTTTCACTGGCGACAATGACAGTACTTCAACAACCTGTAGTCGTACAAACATTACGTAACTCCCGTACAGGGGAGGACATTTTAATTGAAAGTCACTACCAGTAACTACAGATAAATACGATATGGCAGTGCATGTGTTGTTAAGAAAGATACAATGTTCATTTCATTGCATCATGCTTCCTAACAATATAAGCATTGCAATATCGTCTGTCTTACGCTCATTCTTCGTCGTAAACGGTCTGACTACTGATTGTATTATGGGCAGTGACAATCTGAGTACCCTACAATGGACCTCTTAGCCAGAAAGTAGGCAGCCACGATTCATCGTTGATTTAAACAGTATTGCAACGGGCTGAGAAAATTTTTGCCGGTAACTGAGGTTACGTTTCGTCGGAGAGACGAGCGATGTAAAACTGTCATACGAAGAATATTTCAGTTCCGGTCTAGCTTCATTTGTGAAATGATGCGTGAATTTACTTGCCTCCAAAATCCACAGCGAAACGACTTAAAACAACTACAAAATGCCTACATCGTTATTTTTTAAGAACTCGACTCGATGGATATCCATTCAAGACCTTTCACCACATTTCATACGGGGACCAAGCGATTAGCAGTTGCACAAGAAAATATAATAATTTAAAGTTCATACGAAGTATACATGAGTGTAGGTACGCTGTATATTCATAAGAGGGGTATACGTTAGTTATGGCTGGTCTTTAGTGCATGCATGATGGTTAGCTACATGTCTACCTTCCATTCTGTGCAACTATAGCATGTCTTTATGCAATATGGTAACTAATATTTCTGTGATGCAGTTACAGTTTTATTGGCAGGTACTATTCATCTTCTGTGCAAGGGATTTGGTTTATTGTTAACATGGTTACAACAATTTGTTCTATAAATTATTATTTTATTCGATTTCTATTAGTTACTTTATTCAACAGGGATGCTGATTCGATGGCATGCATATACATGCACGACCTCTTCTTCTGAACACCACTGAGTATCCCTATTCGTTGGTGCAATAAAACCCTGTTATTTTCTGTAGCTCAGTGCGGGAATCTGGGTGTTGAAGGAGAAGAAAATTGGGTATTTTTCACTCGAGAGGTTATGTGTGAGCTGTCTCCATAACTCAATCAGTCTGGGGGCGGCTAGGAAAGTATGATATTGTATATAAATTGGTGCTCAGAAGAGTCTGAAAAGCGTTTAAGGGTCTTTAAGGGTGGGTTCTGTTGAGAAATCAGTGTTACGAAAAAAATTGCTATACTTTGTGCCATTTCCAACTTAATTAGCATCTAAGTTAGTCCGGCCGTTGAGCGCGCAAATTCAAGCTGCCCGCCGGATACAGTCAGTATTAGTTGTTGTCATAGCTTAGATGATAGAGCACGAGTCTGCCCAGTCTTTTGCTTGGGATCGATTCTTACCACCGTCCCATTTGCAATATCTGTATTGTTCTCTTGTCCGGTTGTATGAAACGAAACAAATAACGCGTTTGACGGCACTCGCGCCGGCCGGAGTGGCCAAGCGGTTCTAGACTTTACAGTCTGGAACCGCGCGACCGCTGCGGTCGCAGGTTCGAATCCTGCCTCGGGCATGGATGTGTGTGATGTCCTTGGGTTAGTTAGGTTTAAGTACTTCTTAGTTCTAGGGGACTGATGACCTAAGAAGTAAAGTCCCATAGTGCGCAGAGCCATTTGACGGCACGCGCTTCTGGTGGGCAGCTTGGATCTGCGCGCGCAATAGCTTCATTGGCAAACTTCTGTACTAATTAACTACTCGGAAACGGTGCCATGCCGTGGCAGAGCACGCACTGAATGAGACCGATCACGTAATAAAATTCGCCGACACGGAAGTTCTGGCTGTAGAGAAGCACTATCACACGCGCTTGTTCAGAGAAGCTGTAGAAATACAAAAGCACGCGAACAGTTTGAACAAGAAAGAGGAAAGCCTTAAGGTAAACGGATCTTGGCTTCCCGTACTGCACCGGAAATGACCGCGGAGAAGCCCTCGGATGTTGGCGCGCCAGGTACATATGGTCTGCGGCCGCGAGCTCGGCTCCAGTTTTACCACCGGCAAGGGAGGGTGAAGCTTTGACAATGCCAGCCACTCGTGCTGGCGAAACGTCAGAAAAATCATTAGATGAACGTCGGCTGAAGAACCCGAGACAGAAGCCAATAGGCAGTTTGTCAATACGGTGTAAGTCACAACACATAGACAGGCAGGCTATACTCGTTGTGTCATCCACATACAAATACATAAGTGTTTACGTTTTAATAGAATCACTTAATAGAAAGCTGGGTAAAGTGGTCATAGAAATGGAAATGTTTGTCCACAAGCTCATTTCATAGATATACATCTGAAATATTTCTGCACAACATGTATACATTCTGTAACTAAAAACCAGTTTTATTTTTATTCAAATCCTCCTTTGCTAGTAGAAAAGTGATCCCAAGTGAAAGTATGCAAAATTACCGCTTTGCCCAGCAGACAGGAAAAAGTATGCAGAGACAGAGAAAAGGAAAAATAAAGCTCAGAAGATTTTGAGACACTCTGAACAGGAATAGATTGTGAACAGAAGAGTATAAAGATTTACTGGATGAAACATATCTCAATTAAAACATAATAGTATAAGTTGATAATTGGCCATATTCTATAAAATATTAATATACTTTCAGATTACAAGTAAGACAGTAACGCTTACCATACGTTGAGAGCTAAATTAGATACAAAAGTTAGTTACTAATACAATATTCACACATTAAAATGTTGTCATCCTCGTCAAAACAAGCAATTTCTCCATGAGCTCACTGCATGCAATTAGAGCAAAAAATGGAATATTTATTGTCCTTCGAGTTAGAAAAGGTTTCGTTGCAATAAAACTTTGTGTCGTTATCTTCTCCTCACTATTCTCCAAAATACTGCTTCTTACGCTTAACAGAATCTTCTCACTGCTGCGTCTTTCATTTCGTTTTATTCATTTAAGCACGTTTGGAGCTTTCAGACTGTTCTTCCATTTCTGTTGTCTCTCTTCTTATCTTGTTGATCTGGCTATCTTTCCTGTAACAGCTAATTTTTCTTCTTTAGGGCCAGTAATACATCTCTGATTACCACATGATTATTGTAGTAGATACACCAAATAGCTGCTTATAATAAGTAATCTTTATATACGACAGACCGATTCGGCTTATCGCCATTTTCAAGTACCGGCAATTACAATTTTGATGAGAACGAGTATGGATGCCGATGTCATTCATATTAAAGTAGCTGTCTTGTACTCATGTCTACATTGATGTGATGTCCATATTGCGTCGTTAGTGGACTATTTAGTAATTGTCGCTGATATAAAAAGATGGTAAATTACGTTAAACGTAAATTATGACTTGACAGCAGTTTGACAGTTCCACTCTTACGACGCTGTATGTTTACAAAGATTGTGAAGATGAACAGCGATATTATTTTATCAACTAAAATTTGGTACAGTTATGTTTGGTTGTTGCTTATGTTACTTCCGATTTATCCATTTTCGTGTGCTAAAAGTTCAAAAAACATTTTAAGATAGTACTTGTGTCTAAATTCTGTACATTCGTTTAATATTTTTTGTGGATATTTTCTCGTGTACATATAGATTTCTTATTCCTCAAAGAATGTTTACTGCAAAACCCTTTGGTATTCAGTGCAGAATCTGTAGTGCATTTTCGATCGTATCAGCAGTGTGATTTTGATTGTTTAAGTCCATTTTGAACATCTGTAACATACCTGTTGAAGATCTTAATACACTAATGGTTTAGCATATTTGTTTCCTACAATACTGCTGTCTTCTTATCCATTCAGTTGTCTTGTTAGAGGCTGAATAAGTTACAACTAATATGCGAGTGGACACTATGCCAGTCTGGAGGCTGTTACGCTGACTGTTGTGTGAATACGAAATTACAATTAAGAAATTTATGAAAGCATAGTTTGGAAGACTACAGTATAGCATTTTACCAGCATTGTAGCAATTAACTGGTACTAAATATGTAGAAAGCATAATAGGTATTAGCGGAGATGTTTCTTATGGTGACTCAGAATGGTGCGCAACACTACACGAGTATTTAAGTCGGTTGCAGGCTAATAATTACATACTAATAAATATAGCTATTACAATTCATTAATTTTTAGGTTGGTTAGTACCTCCAAGTAGTTGTGCCAAGAACAAGTCATTGATGCTGATTTCCCCCTGGGCAGCAGGTCAGGTGTTGAACTGTGGACGTGTGAACGTAAAAGTATAATGGCAAGTGTAGTTCTCTTAGTGATGCAATTAAGATAATGAAGAAACCATAAGGTCGTAAAATTTTTGATGAAGAATGATCGCCACACTAAAACAAAAAAAAAAAAAACCAACACGGTGATGTTTGTATTTCTTAAGGTACCATACATTAATAATATATACACTTATAAACGTCACACCTTAACAATAACAAGGAGCCCGTTTGAACCATCTCATGGGTTCACCACGAGACTACAACAGTCTCCAAAACAATCCACCTTACTTGCCCTTGATGTTATAGCTGTTCTTACCCTACATGTATGAAACTGTAAAATATAGATCACTTTGTAGCTTTTTATATGAGAGATGTGCCACACACCTGACTCGCATTTTGATGGAGTGGGAACGAATCCAGAATGAAAATTCGCATTTACCTTCCTTTTGTTTCCTCAAATAATTTGATGTGACTTGATGGGTATTTAGTTTTCCGTAATGACACCTACGATTTCCTGATCAGTTGATTTCGAGATTATCATCCACCTTTAACGACATCAGCGACGCTGCGTTATCTCAAATCTCCTTTCCATCCTCCTTCATACACAGTTTTTCCAACTGGTTAGTCTGGTTTCTCCTCCAGACCCATCTTGTATTTCAGTTCATCAGAAATGATACGTTTCGTTATTCATTGCATACAACACTCTTATAGAGCATATTTGGTGGTTTATAAATTGCGGTAAAATAAATGATAAGTGAATCTAAATGAAAACTACAAACGACTGTGATATCACATTTCTGACAGGTAATGGAAATGGCCTGAGCTAATGAAGTGAAATCTATGGAATTACAAAGCACACTGCATGATTTCAGTACGACAGGTATTCATTGTTGATAAGTGAACTAACGTGCAAACACCTATTACCTGTTTCCATTTCCTTGTAATACTCAGATTTCAAAACAATTCAATGTAGCTTGAATATAAAGGTATATGCAACGTCTAATGGAGGACTCAACTGATTGAAGTTAGCAGCGCATATCATATTCACTTAAAATACTGACCGGAATGTTGGCCCTATAACCTCTAAATTGATGGAATGCAAATTCCTAATGTCCTGTATTAATTCGAGTCCAGTTACCTGACTTTATGACTGCCACGTACCCATTAATTATCTCTTATCATCCATTGTCATTGTTGTTAGCCATTTGACATGGATTGCTACATTAAGATGTTAACAACCGCTGTCTAATGTCCGCCGGCCGGAGTGGCCGAACGGTTCTAGGCGCTACAGTCTGGAACCGCGCGACCGCTACGGTCGCAGGTTCGAATCCTGCCTCGGGCATGAATGTGTGTGATGTCCTTAGGTTAGTTAGGTTTAAGTAGTTCTAAGTTCTAGGGGACTGATGACCAAAGCAGTTAAGTCCCATTGTGCTCAGAGACATTTGAACCATTTTTTGTCTAATGTCCTCCACTTACTTTACATTACATTGTTGTTGATACGTCGCGCGGCTGGCGCCAGTAACCCTTTCTTGTAGTGTCATCTTCGCCATCGATTTAACATTGGCGGGCCGCGAGTCAGTTGTTCACCGCGGGTTCAGCTGTTTAAGTCTACAGCGTCAAGGGAGCAGCGCTTACTGTGTGGTCTGTCGGTTGCGGTTACAGCACGGTCGGGTGGTTGGCCCTTACTTGTTGCGCATGCTCAATGCGCGTGGTATTACTGGCGTTGCTGCGGCCAGAGACGGTAAAAAGGGTTTGGGTTCCGGCACAAGGCGTGGTCTTTGGCTTTTCTCGCCACGCAGTGCATGCTGAGAAGAATAGCTTCCGGAGCGTCGCGTGGCATTAATCGTTCGCCTGGGCATGTGGTGTGTGTTTGATTTAAACAGGTGCTATTGGGTTCTTATAAATATTTATTAATCGTTAACTAATGATGTCTTCAGTGACGAGTCTAATATGTCAAAGTTATATCACAAGTGCCATGACAACGAGGCTTGAGTTTTCCATCTTAGTTTCCAACCACTTGAGGAAAGACCTGCAGATATATGTAAGGAAACCCGGCGAGCTCCTTACTATCGAGTGATGGTATCTCTAAAACTATTGTCACCTTGGTCATTAAGTATCAAATGTTGCACCTTAATTAACGAGTAACGAAATACTATGTTGTCTCGTAAAACATCAGATTCAATGAAAGTCTAATTCTGTTGGGCTCTTCACCAGTTAAAGTAACACTCAGCTGTTGATATTACGTTTCGAGGAACAATCTTATTTACGAGTGTATTGCAGTGTTCAAATGAATTATTAAGGGTTGCGTTTAAAAAAAATGTTTTAGCGTGCCTACCTGTTTTAATGTTATGTTTTATTTTTTATGTAATGTGAATGTGCAATTGCACGTGTGCTGTTGTATTTGATTTATGTTTCAGTTGTGCGGAGAGCGGTATATTTCGCCCGGTAGGGTGGGACGTGGCTCCGGAGCTTGACGACTTGATAGTTGCCAGCGGAACTGTGTTTTTTTACACCGGGCTCCATGTTCCAGGCTTTCTGTCTCGATCTCGTCCGTAAGTTGAACATTGCTGTTCCCTTTGTTCCTGGCTCTGTCAGGTCGTTAAGCTTTGTAGCTCGTTCCTCCGCCGCCCTAGCGGATGCACCTTGCGCTCGAAACACGAATTAGAACCTGTAAAATTGGTCCTCCCTGTAATTAGTGCCCGATCACATTGCTGGAGGCTCCGACTTCTTAATTTTGTATTCCCTCATCAGCCATTTATACCACGTTTGTAGCTTGTATGCTGATTGTGAAGTTTAATTTTTATAAAGAGGGTTTCAGGTGCGTATATTCTCAGGGAATATGCTGAGTCACTGGTTTTTATTAATTGTTTGTTATTTAATTATTGCATACCTGTTCTGGCATCAACTGGATTATTCAAATTTCCTGGCAGATTAAAACTGTGTGCCGGACCGAGTCTCGAACTCTGGACCTTTGCCTCTCGCGGGCAAGTGTTCTACCAACTGAGCTACCCAAGCACGACTCAAACCCCGTCCTCACAGCTTTACTTCTGCCAGTACCTCGTCTTCAACCTTTCAAACTTTACAGTAGCTCTCCTGCGAACCTTGCAGAACTAGAACTCCTGAAAGAAAGGATATTGCGGAGACATGGCTTCCACAGCCTGGGGGATGTTTTCAGAATGAGATTTTCACTCTGCAACGGAGTGTGCGCTGATGTGAAACTTCCTGGCAGATTAAAACTGTGTGCCATACCGAGACTCGAACTCAGGACCTTTGCATTTCGCGGGCAAATACTCTACGCAGTTTTAATCTGCCAGGAAGTTTCATATTAGCGCACACTCCGCTGCAGAGTGAAAATCTCATTCTGGAATCTCCCTCAGGCTGTGGCTAAGTCAAGTCTCCGCAATATCCTTTCTTTCAGGGGTGCTAGCTCTGCAAGGTTAGCAGGAGAGCTTCTGTAAAGTTTGGGAGGTAGGAGACGATGTACTGGCAGAAGTAAAGCTGTGAGGACGGGGCATGAGTCGTGCTTGGGTAGCTCAGTTGGTAGAGCACTTGCCCGCTAAAGGCAAAGGTCCGGAGTTCAATTCTCGGTCTGGCACACAGTTTTAATCTGCCAGGAAGTTTCATATCAGCGCACACTGCGCTGCAGAGTGAAAACCTCAACTGGATTATTCCTTGGTCATATGTTCCTGTGCCCGGTGTCCTCTTTGCCGAGTGTTCAAGTTTTGGAAGTTGCCTTATTGTTATTTGTGTGCCTTATGTACGCCTTAATGTTATACCTTGGTATGAATTTATATTGCAAAAGCGAAGTCATTGTACAAAATAATCTTGCGGGTTCAGAGTTTGGCAAGTTTTGGTTGTTTTTAGTATTTACATCAACAGAAATTTTCTTAATGTTTTATGCATTTGTTATGCAGATTTTAACAAGGATTTATGAAAAATAATTATTGTGCTCGTGTGAGCCTGTAAAATTTATCTGTTTTATTGTATTTAAATTGTGCAATCTAATAAACATTATTTAACACAACTGTGTATGTTTGATAATTATGACCCTTTGCTTCCTGTCGTATTACTGGATGCAAATAGCACTTTCCAGCTGTCTAGGTCTGTCATTATTCCTTGGAGTTATACAGAGAATTTCCTTCGTTAATTTACCATCCATCTACATTTGTGAGAAACCAAGTCCATTTTATTTTCATTACAATTTCAATTTTGTCATCTTCAGTTGCCTGTTACAAGATTCATTTGTTTACTTTCCCGTGGGTCCCAAAAGTTAACATGTATCTGTCCACTGTTCGCTGATAGACACTATGTTTTAGGATGCTTTCTTCCTAATTGAAAGTCCAGGTTTCAGTGACATAATTCACATGTGTAACAAAGGTTGCAAATTTTCTATTGTAAATACTTTGAAATCGTTGTTTTGAGAAACATATCTATTAGAATATGTACTAACGAAATATCATGCAATAACTGCATATCACAGCTGTGTAACAAGAGTGCAGTTGCATTCGTCTGATTTATGCTAAATTGAGATGCGTTCAGCGCGATTTTATGCTAATTTCACCATAGTAAACTCTGTAGCTCTAAACAACAGCTGCTACATTTATCCAAGTATAAGTGAATCCACAATTACGAAAGTAGTGAAATAGAAAATTACAACCTTCTGCCAAATCAAGGCAGTTTTAACAGCTCTACCGTTTTCTTTCGGAGCCCTGAGTCATTGTCTCCAGCATTTCAAACTATAAGAGCTCACGAACTGGTTCACGGAATTCAGGATATATTTTAAGCTCTGAGAACCGTAAGGGCCCAAGTCACAGAGACAAAGCTTTGAGAAAAATAGATGTTTTGTGAAAATCAAATTTATTGACAAACTACCAGTCACATAGGTCAGAACTGTTTTTAACCAAGTATCAATATCCTAGACTTCCCACAAAACATAATTTTTCCATTTAATGTTTTTAAATATTAATTAATATCTGTGTTTACATTAATAAACTTTAGTCCATAAAAGTTCCATACATAGGTCAGTCACAGTAGCGCCTTTTGACAGTTGTAAAGCGAGTAATTAGTGTGAAAATAGACTCACAATATGAAGAACAGATAAAAAATTCATTACACATGCATTCTTGACCTATTGCGACACGTCATAGTCCTCATTATCATCATTTTCATTTAGCACATTGTGTGGCTTCAAGTTCAGGTAAAACAGTCGATACACGTCCGATCCTGAAATATTGCTACTGTGTACATTATGTAGACCCTAAATTACGTCATTCTAGAAAGGAATTGAGTAATACAAAGCAACCAATTTATGATTTTTGCTTTGGGTCATCATAAAAATGAATATCCGAGAAAGTTGTGGGATAGCTTTTCGCAAATATTCATAAACACGGCGTAGGGTTACAGGTATAGATAAAACTGGTTCACTGTAAGATCAACATATGTCAGGAGCATGCATACATGCTGCCGTCTCAAAGCCGATGGCAGTGTGCTTTAGGCCCTTACGGTTTTCAGTGTCTCATTAGTAATTCTTAACTTCGGTTCTTATTAGTTGAATATGATGTCAAGGGTCGAGTAACCCCTGCAACAGTTCTCGGGAAAGGCAGTCAGCAGCCGTCTACTGCAGAGAAAACTGTGAACTCTGCCCCAGAAGGGAAAGACCTCTGCTTCCTGCGACCCGAGAGGCCGCCTCGCGGAAACACGACGCCTGACACAATGTCAGCCCCGCGGGAGAGCACGTCTCTACGCCGGCCACTGCGCCAACAGGTAGCACAGTGCCTCGGTCCAGGAAAAATCTCGGTGCACGTGCTGTATATGTCACATAGCTGATACCTAAAATATGACTCAATATGACTGGTTCCATCTCCGCATGAATTAGCAGAATATCCGTGCCGATATCAATCCGAATATTTCCCACTAACGTATACCTAATCGTAAGTTTCTTCCTGGCAGCCGCCTTACAAAACGCCAACATTTATCGGATACATCTAACATGTCAGACTAAATGATGCTGTATGAATGCAGAGTCTCGCGGCGATAACACTGAATAAAATCCGGTAATTTGACGATACCTCTGTCGTGGCTCTCACTAACGACTTCTGGGACAGTTTAATAAAGAAAGCTAATAAAAATTACCGCAAACACCCTGAATAGAGACGGTGGCTTGCAGCTCAGTGCTGCGTGGGACCCAGCGATCGCGCGGTTAAAGAGGGTACATCGAACGCCGACTCAAAACATGATCATATATATTGCAATGTCACGAGCACCAGAGACGTCACAGTCGGCATCTAGCGTATCTAAGGGCACACCAACAGCCCACTGGTAGTCATACCACTTGACAAAGGCCAAGGAGTGCTTGGCCGAAGGCTCGTAAAGTTTAAGCAATTGACGTGGTTGGAAACCCGAGAACATTTTATTAAATGATATTGGTTTACAAAAATAGACCATCATTTTCGAGAAACTGACAGCCTATGAAAGGGAGTTACGTTTTTCCGATAATGGAAATGAACATCTTTCTGGATAACAGCTTCTACTGCAGAAGGGCCTTCATTCCTGTCTGAAGGTATATTCTGCTTGCATATTCCTGACTGCAGGTGTGTGTGGTAGCATTAGCTATCTAGTGGTAACTTCTGTGTGCTTTGCTAGATGAATTTTCACAATCAGTGGAACCGATGCTCTTAATAAACATTCCTAAAATACACATTGTAAACGTATTATTATCGACGAAATCATTAATAATCGTTATTAACAACTCATTTCCGGTGATCACTGAGTTCTATTAGGATGTAGAAGTTTCTTTCCTACGCTCGGGAAATCCCAGGTAGATTACGTGCACAGGTCTGTCGAACAAGGTTGATCTCCCGGTAGCGCTCTGGAAGCGAGGACGAAAGTTGAAACAATACTGCTGACGGATTAAAGTACCAACATCAAGAAAGAGATCGTTGTACGCCATTAACGAAAGTTGATAGGCGCATTTCTACATCTGGAAGATGATTTCTAATTATATTTCGCACTAATCGCGTAAGAGTGGAATTCGTAGCGCCGCTATGAGGGTGAAAAGCAGGTTTCCTTTAAATACATGCTGTAACCGATGTGTGTATTAGTTACCTTTGAGACTGGCCGCAGTGAGTTGATGTTACTCGAGAATGCCATTAAAGTGACAAAGACTCCAATATGAACACCTCATTGAGTTTGTAAGAGGTCGTGTAATAGCGCTACGGGAATGACTTGGCTGGAATGTAACCGCTGTATATGATTGTTGGCAGCGATGGTCACGAGAGCGTAAGGTCGCAAGAATACCGGGCTTCAGATGGCCACGTGGTACTACCAGGAGCGAAGACCATCGTGATCAGTGTATCGCTCTGGCGTATCGTACTGTATCAGTAGTATCAATCTGAGCAGCAATTGGCACCGCTCTGACACAACCGACTTTTACACATCGATTATTTTAAGGACAGCACTGATCCAGATGTTGTGTAATGTACTTTTCACTCTCTCCTACCAGCAGTCGGTGTGCCAGGAACCTGGTTCTGGTGTTTAGGCGGTTTCCCACATATCATTTGGTGAATACCGGGCTCGTACCCACCTCAGCTACACGATTCGCAAACATTTAAAAGACTTTCGCTCACATTATCATGCGTCGTGGGGAGATAGCAGAGCAGCGACAGAAACGGCATCAGGCCACGCCTTAAAGTAACCATGCCAAATCCCTTAATTACCACGCCGACTCTAGATCGATGCTTGCAAAAGGCGTAAGAATAAGATAATGAAGAAGACAATGGTCTATGGATAGCGCCTGTGAATAGTAATACGAAGATCATGAGTAAAAATCATCAGCAATGACGGGTGAAAACTTCTGGTAAAAGGAGCTAGTCCTTTTCTGCCACCGTGCTTGTCAGAGACGGTGGAGGATGGGCAGAAATTTAAGGCAACCTTTTGCCATTCGACAGCGACACTGCTCATAGAAGTTGGACGAACGAACGGCTTGAGGATGACGAAGGCAATGGAGACCGCTACATTAAAGAGTCACAACGTTGCACAGGAAGCATGGCCTGTAAATGAATCAGTGTCATGTTGATCTAACCAATGGAAAAATATTCGTCATTTGTTCATATTTGTTTCCCATCCGAATCACCAGAAGTGAACTGCCAGTAGGGAGATAACCACAAGAAAAAGACTGTGTAACCACCGAAAGGGTAACATTCTACTATTCGAAACGTGGTAAGTATTATATTTCAACGTAGTAGGGCCTCTAGAAAATATGAAAATAGAAATACTAATGTTGATATAACATGTAGTATAACAGATCACCAAAAAAGAAGGAACTAAACAACATTAGAAACAGCTAAAAAAACTGTTACTACGCGAAAGTGTGATGAGTTCATCAGGCCTAGTATTTGCATGAAATAACTGAAACCTGTTTTTGTACCTTGCCTCAAGAACTGACCACATCACCAGACAAAAAACAGTTAACACAGAACATCGAGAAATTCACATTAGAGACCGAGATATGCTGCAAATAATGTTGCGCAGAGGTGCGTGAAACGAGTCAGATGGTCACCACAGACCTGGAACAGATAATCGAAAAGGATCAACACAAAACAACTTCAGTGCAACTTAATACACTCGTATGCAAAACTTTAGGACTAAATTAGGTTTCGTACGGTGTATCACTGCCAAGTAACGTACCCGGATGATACTTTGACCATATACACAACGAATTGCTACTGTATAGCACAGAAACAAACTAACAGAAATACCCATAAAGATGGTCCGCTGGACATTACAAATGTAGTACATGGTTTTTAACAGAGTGTGTGCTCAAAATGGTCGGTCGTGCCTGTCCTGTAGTTGATCTCATGCTGACCGCAAGGTTGGTAAGTAGTTGGTTCAAATGGCTCTGAGCACTATGGGACTCAACATCTTAGGTCATAAGTCCCCTCGAACTTAGAACTACTTAAACTTAACTAACCTAAGGACATCACACACACCCATGCCCGAGGCAGGATTCGAACCTGCGACCGTAGCAGTCCCACGGTTCCGGACTGCAGCGCCAGAACCGCTAGACCACCGCGGCCGGCCGGTAAGTAGTTGTGCATTCCTCCACCACAGCGGTTGACCACTGGTGGATCGTCTTTGGTGGGCATGTGAGGAGGCAGTACAATGTCTCAATAACGTTGATGGGCAAGTGTACCGTGTTGAAAGATTTGGAGGTCATTACACCCATGCAACACTACCCTATTAAAACCACAATACCTGTACCACTAAAACCATGTCAGACGACGTTGTATCCTCGTATGGTTTCAGGTGGGAATACGTAATGTACCTAGGAATATTGTCGAACATGATCGTTTTGGTGGTCCAAGTGTTATGCTGTATGCAGGCATTATGTTGCATTGGCATAATGAACTCCAAATTTTTGACCGGTCAACGTTATTGTGACACTGCTCTCCTCCCTCATGTGCGTGTTTTCAGGGGTGCATTTGACCTTTGTTTAGGGTGGAGCACCTCCATGCCCACACTGACATTATGACCAACACAAAAGGTCAACTGCCGTCTCTACATACTAGTTAGTTTTCACTATGTGAGGTCTCGCAAGACGTGAGTATTGCGATGTTTTCGTACGTCTAGTTATTGTTAACCATTAATACGCGGTCAACTGGGGGTAGATTGGGTCGAAAGTTAAACGAAGGGTGCACTTGATCTGACATATTACTGTATGCGGTCACGCTCAGTTATCCTGGGCTAGCTCAGTCGCTCGTCAAAGAGCATCACTTGAGATATACCTGGAAAGTTCGTTAAAAACTGTGATACTAGCAGTCATCAACTGCCTTGTACAGAAAAGTCTTTGCAGGCTGTCGGCAATTATAGAATATTCGAGAGAAGCAACATTTCTGAATGTTGTCGATGTGACAGGCAACTTTCGCGATAGACCGTCAGACGTCACAAGTGGAAGACGACGAGATGGAGGAAGTGTATGGCAGTATTGGACGGGTAACGCAGTATTTAAAGGAAATTGATAATTTAATAATTACGGGAGATAGTTATGTGATTGTAGGGAAATGAAGAAAAATTTAAAGTAGAATATGGACTTGGTAGTAGGAGTGAGAGAGGAGAAAGGTTAATTATGTTCTGCAATAAAGTTCAGTTAATAAAATATAATATACTGTTCAAAAAGTACCGAGGAAGCGATGTACTTGGAAAAGGAGTGGATACGCTGGAAAATTACAGCTGACTGACCACATGATCATAGATTGCGAAATAAGATATTGGAAAACGGCGTACCCAGGAGCAAATACAGACAGGAATCATAATTTAAAAATGGTAAGGGGTAGATTGAGGTTTAAAATAGTCGTTCCGAAGAAGGACACTTTATTTCTTTTCAGTAAAAAATGAGTTTTCGTTACAAGGACACATTATTTCTTTTCAGTAAAAAATGAGTTTGCGTTTTTATACTTCCACAAAACGTTCGTTCCTACTGAAAAATTAAATTTCTTTTAACTGAAATTACTTGTGTTTTGGCAAATTTATAGTTTACAATGAAGCCACATTATGGCAGAAATGCCACTAATGGAAACATACTGACTTTATACAGGGTTTCGGTGTTCAAAATACCCTACGATTACGAACTAATTTAAGGACAGAATTTGCAAAAGTAATTTTTTGTTAATGTGTTTAATCAAGATGTTGACTGGTTTCCCTATTGCTGACTATAGCATTAAACGTAGTCTATATCTAGACCTAACGCAGGTAATAGTATAGTATTAGAGGCACTAAAAGATGTTTCTTAGCCTTTTTATTTACATAATTAGTAGACCACGGATTTTTAGGTCGTAAAAAGTGTGTTTTAGGCACCTAAAGTAGGCTCCTTCAGTAGTTCATTTAGGCTATATAAAACCTAAAATAGGCTCTAATAAAAATGATGCAGTGAAAATAAAAATAAATTAAAATACACAGTGTTGACAGTATGAACATCTTATTAGTCATTAAAACAAGGAGAATGAATATTTACACAGTTACAGAGCTAAGCAATCTACAACACTAATGTTGAACATAACTCCTAATATTTTTGAGTTCCTTCAAGATAAAGATCTCCGTAAAAAATATGTGGCAATGGTTTAATTAATACATTCGTAGTTTCACATATTCTGACCATAGTTGGCTTCACAATAAATAACCAAAATCTTTCCTAGGTTTGTCAGTCAGAATAAATTTATACGCTGAAAAAGAACGTTCTACATCAACAGATGTGGCAGGGGCGTACTTGACTTTCGGCACATGTTGGACAGGAAAGCTGCAGTCAGGGGTGCTGGATTTTCTACTAAGTATGTCGGCAGGTGCACACAACTCCTTCATGCCAGTGTTCTTCTGCAAAACAATTTGCCTTTTTGCCCGTACTTTTTCCCCTACTTCACCTGGCACTTCACTAATTTTCATTTTGACTTCCTCAAGCAAAGAAATATTGTCGTAGATATGTCTCCCTGAGCCTTCTGATTGTGAAATTATTCATGCCATAAATGTGTAGTGGGCCCTAATGTAAGACCCGTTCTGAAGAAGAATCTTTGAGTAACTCCATTGCTGCAGTTACGGATGCAGCATCCTCCGGTATATTTTCAACCACCTTCTGGACAGCTGAGAGATGCGTACTATAGTATTCTGCTGCTATCAGCCACGTGCCCCAGCGGGTGACAGCAGGCTCTGGCAGCAATGGGACATCTGGAAGCTGTTCTTTAAATGCCTGTATTCTTTATGGTGCCTTAACAAAAATTTTCTGCACCATAGACATTATTTAGTTTAGGAAATTGTGGCCTTACTTCCTTTGCTATGTGGTTGATCCCATGCACTACACAAGTTACGTGCAGCATCAATTGGTAGAACACTTTTAATAGTTGAAACGCTGCTATCATATATGCAGCAGCATCAGTGACGGCCAGAAACACCTTATTCTCATCCACTCCGTTTGGGTATAGCACCTTAAGCCCATTGTTCACAAACTGTGCTATTGTTTGTTGGTTAGCTTTTGTAAGTTGTTTTGTATAAATCAAATGAGCCCAGGGTGAAGCATCTGGATCTAGCTTGCCAATAATCAGGTTTGCAATGTAACGGCGAAGACTTTCAGTAGTTTGATCCACAGAAATCCATATACAAGATTCTCCAACATCTTCTCGGATTCTGTGCAATGCAGCATTGTAAGCTGAATCCACATAATTCTTACGTAAAGTAGACTCTGCAGGAATAGACTGACAGCAGTACTTCTCAAGAAAACCTCTGAAAACAGGGTTTTCTAGTTTCCGAAAGGGGATGTTTGCTGCCACAAGTGCATGACATAAATCACTGCAGAATTGGTTTTTTTTTCGGAGGATTCACCAGATTTTTTGGTTAAAAGAGTTTGCTTCAATTTTGACTTTCGTTCAACATTAGCTTTATGCGCGATTCCATCTGCACGCTGAGTTAAATGAGATTTCTTAACACTCGAAACCTAACACGAGAGAAAAGGGAAATGCAGTTTAGAATCGCATATAAATAGTATTTCATATTACTAAAGGATAGCGATAAAAAAGAATCCTAAGTGACAGGAAAATAAAAAGTCTAAGAAATACATCAACTAACCTCCTTGTTGATGCTTCGCAGAAAATAATTTTCCCATCTGTTTTATAATGCCGAAAATCTTGCAGCCACTGCCTTATATTAGTAGACTTTGAACTAGCTGTTTTCGGCATGGCGTAGTATTCTCACACAGTAACTAGAATTTGTATTGCACTTAGAACGTCACTTAACACGTCGGTCGCTATACAATGTATTGATTTGTTTTCGCTGGGAAAAAGTGAACGATGACCTGTTTCCTTTCCTTTTACTGCGGTGCATGGGAGCGGTAGGAGAAGTACCTTATTCGTTGCTGGACATATGGCACCTGACAGATGTTCGCCCTTCTGAACAAACGAATGGACTCTACCGGTGCTTCAGATGAAAACATCTCACTACCGGCACATTATATTTCGAACCGCAAAATTCACGTAAAATCTTTCACGAAACAGAGTAGTTTGATAGGACTGCCTGTAGACAGCAGCGAGAAAATTCGCAAAGGGCAGTAATGTAGATATAGAGGGCGTCTACGACTGACATTGTGATTTTTTAATCCGTGCTCAGCTTAAGGCCTATGAAACCGTTTCTTTGCGAATACACACAGCTGGCCAGAATTCTATGAACGAAATATTTTCAAATATAACATGTAGTACTCCCACTTTCGATTCTAATGTGTAACTCAAATCTTTGACCGGTTCCCATTCGCTCACCGCTCGGCGCGTACTTGGATGGATGACCATTCAACCGTGCCAAGTGCTGTTGATAGTAAGGCAAGCAAAGGAATTGTAAACAGTCTCTAATGACCTTCACCTTCGACGAGACGTAAAGCCCTAAGTTTACTTCCTCTTTCTAATTTTCGAAAACACAAGAACTCTATGTCAGATTAACGAAATAGGTACTTTTTAGGATTTTGATGCCGAAATAGGCAAAATTAGGCGTCAAAGTCGAAATACGCAAATTTAGGTCCTATAGAACTAACGGTATTCAGTTTAGTTAGTCATGATACGCATAAGTACCAACTTATATGCAAATTGGAGCTTAGGAAGAAAAATAGGTTTTAGCCTAAAGATCCGTGATCTGTTTTTTACATATGAATAATAAAACACTTATAAAGAGTATTTGGTATTAACAGGGATAGCGATATAAAAAACACCGAAGTGTTAGGCAAATACGAAGCATGAGCGCATATCAACTAGCCTTCTTGCTGCACGCTGGGCAGACAATATTTTTTTCCATCTGTCGTATAGTGAAACTTCATGGCAGATTAAAACTGTTTGCCCGACCGAGACTCGAACTCGGGACCAATAGTGTGGAAAAATTTGGAGCCACTGTGTTATATGTTGAAATAGGCAGGATATTAAAGCCGAAATAGGCAAAAATAGGCACTAAGGTCGAAATAGGCTTTTGTAGGTCCTATAGAAATAACGCTATTAAGTGTAAATAGTCAAGAAACGCACAAGTACAAATTTATATGCAAATAGGAACTCAGGAACAAAATAGGTTTTTACCTAAAATCCGCGGTCTAATAATTAGTTACAGCATTCACAGAATATTATTTCTCGGCGAATTTTACTGTGCGACATCTAACTTGGCAGTTAGGGAAATATTTTAATCCTTAACTACCAGTGGTGCACTAATTATTCAGTAAGAGTCAGGCGGTGATCATCAATTTGTTGACCAAATGACATATTTACGTTAAAGTGCAGAATAAATATTATATTAAGTTATTGGTTAGTCGCCTGGGTACGAAACTCGTTGTATGCACCTCTAAAATAAAAAATTCCAAAAGCAGTTAAACTCTAAGAGAACAGGTGAAATCTTCAGGTCGTTTTAATTCTCCCTCCCCCTGAATAAAGATAGCACTGTAGCTTACGGCAACTGGACGAGTAAAAACGAACCGTGTGTCCAAACAAACGTATGCACTGGAACCTATATATATAGGGAACTGCTTTTAGTTTTTGTCCTGAAATGATAGAAGCCGGTAAAATCAAACACAGTTTATTCTTCCTTTTGTATCTGGTTTATGGTTCGGCATCAGTTTGTCTCTCAATTCAGCACTGTTCAACTCGCTTAGCTTCATTAGTTGGTTTCTTTATCTTACGAACATTTCAGTATCATTTAGTTACTTCAGAAATTGAACAGTTTCCGATATTCAATTTTTATGCGCAGTCAACTAACAAATTAGTACGCAATGTTCTACTAATTACAGCCATTCATGTAATACTCCAGGATCTTGAAATTGTTCAGAACTCCTGATTTTACACACACTGTCTTTGTAAAACTATTTCCGATGATATTTCCATTACGAACATGACACAAATATTTCTCCCCATACCTTCCGAACTTATTTTTATTTAATCGTCGGTTTTCTGAACGGTTTTGATACAGCGCATAGCGAATTCAGTCCGTGGGCCATACACTTCTCAGAGGAGCCCTTGCACCCTAAGTTCTCAACGATTTGATGGATGTATTCTGATCTCCGTATTTCCATGCAGTTTTCATCCTCTACAGCTCCCTTAGTACCATGTAAGTTATTCCTCAATATCTTAACATAAGTTCTGTCACTTTTGGTCAGTTTTTTTCGATACATTCCTTTCTTCGCGTATTCTCCCGAGAACATATCAGTTCCGTATTTTATCAGTCTACCAACAAACCAATATCCCTCTATAACACCATATCTCAAGCAAACATTATTGTGGACCGTGGTCTTGCTTTTCTGTCGATTCTGATGAGGAGAAGAAGGGTATCTCTCTCACTCACTCCCCTACTTTCCAAAACATTACGAATCCTACTCTCGTTATACCATTGCGTGCTGCTGTTTATGTTACCATATATTGGTCTGACAGAAATCGTTCAGCTCCATTAACCCCTCCTTTGCTTTTCCGTTTTCAGTTTGTGCAGCTTCCCTATGACGTTAAGACTACTGACATTCCGCACACCGTCTCGTAGTTTGTTTCCCTTTCGTTAGTTATTCAGTCTTTTTCTCATCTTCCCCCGGGGACACAAAAGGGAGAACAACCCGTAGCCTTCAGTCGATGAAGAGTTCATCATGACACTTTTACTATTACAGTGGAAACGTTGTGTGAATAAACAACGTGTGTCTTTAATGCAGTGGTTTGCATCGTCATGCAGTTGATCACTGCTGTTTCTTCCGCAGTGTCCCATTCGAGTCAAGAGGTAGTCTTGAATGTCTGTCGACTCCTCCGGCGTCTTTTACAACGCCGTTGGCAGTAGAAGCGTAGCTTTTGTAGCGAAAGTCTTCGGCTACCATTGCTAAAGATTTTTATTCAAACCTGAAGCAGTATCTTGGCTCTAACTCGCGATGTAGGATGGTTCGACTGCTAATCAAAGACGCTACTCCTATACCGTGAGTCTGATACCTTATCTAATACTGCTTTAACTGCATCTCCCTTTTTATAGGCCATTTGTAACTGAGTTTACAGTGAGATACTATCGATATTTCTATTTTATTTCTTTTTAAAAGATGTCATATTTCCTTTCAAACACGTCTAAACTGAAACGTAATTCAATAACGATGATAATCTCGTACAGTGTATTAAAATTCAGATTATTCGAGGGGTTTCTGTGTCAGACAGTCAGAATTAATAACTAGTCTTTGTTTGTTCTTGCCGTTCATCAGAACCTCCTAACGACATTTTGACAAGTAGTGACCAGAAGAGTCACAGGAAACCCTCTATACGACGGTCAAAGTAATAGTCGGCAGACGAGCTGTAGAACAGTAAAGTGCATTAAAACTTTTTCCCCTAGTGCGTCACTGAGTTTGAATTGAGGGTAAACACTCCCATACCCATATGGGTGCCATATAAGGAAGTTTCTTCCTTTCTCTATTACAGTGGTCCGTCACAAAAATAATCCATTAATTTCAGTCTCTGAATTTGGTAAGCCTGTCGAGTGGTTCTAGGCGCTGAAGTCAGGAACCGCGCGACCGCTACGGTCGAAGGTTCGAATCCTGCCTCGGGCATGGATGTGCGTGATGTCCTTAGGTTAGTTAGGTTTAAGGAGTTATAAGTTCTAGGGCACTGATGACTTCAGAACCTTAAATCCCTTAGTGCTCAGAGCCATTTGAACAATTTTTTTAAGAATTTGCTAATTACTTCTCCAGGAACACATTCCAATCGACACAAAGCAAAGAATTCTTAATTACATTCCCTTCACGTAAACTATTTCCAGGACTTATGTGTGCCTCAGCTATCAGAAGTACACAGAAAATCGAAATAGTTTTCACGGACATTTCGAGACGCCCTCATGTAGAGACACCAAACATAGAAAGATTACCCCACTATATACAGGAAGATCACGAATGGGAAGCAGCAATGTAAAAAGGCTCATTGTAACATCTCACTGGTCGCTAGAGTACCGGGAACAACTATTAGCATGCATCCTCTCTCGAGTTGTGATTTTATTAATTGATTTTTCCCCACTATCCGGCTTACACTACTTAGACAAGAAAAATATGGAGAACGCATAGAGCACGTGAGCCAACGGCCTTAACGCAGGGATAACAACGCTTCCCGTCAGATTACCGATGTTGGGCATGGCTATCACTTGGACGGGTAACCATCCGGGTCTGCCGAGAGCTGTTGGCAAGCGGAGTGCTCTCACCTCTTGTGAGGTCAATTGAGGAGCTACTTGATTGAGACATAGCAGCTCCGGTCACGAAGACTGATGACGCCCGGGAGACCGGTGTGCACACTACAAGCGCCACCACATTGGTGTCCAGGGTCACCTATCGCCAGAGGATGACACTGCTATCGGGCAGTACTGTTCGGACGGATAGAACACACGGTAGAAGCACCCATAAAGAGTTGTGGTTTTGGTAATAGTGTCTTATCCACACAAAAGAATTTAGGCTACTCGTAGTACACAGGAACGGTTTATCTCAACGTGTTAGTGAGCGACTATATTCCGATCATCATTGTTGAACAGTGTCCTCATATCGTGACATGTTTCATCATAAATGTTGAACTAAGTGGCAACGGTCGAGATGTCTACAACAGAGGTGGTAGTGCGCACAGACACACACACATACACACATAAATAAGAAAAATAACTGTCAACTGCACAGAGTCCTGCACTCAAAAATGGTGCAAATGGCTCTGAGCACTATGGGACTTAACTTCTGAGGTCATCAGTCCCCTAGAACAGAACTACGTAAACCTAACTAACTTAAGGCCATCACAAACATCCATGCCCGAGGCAGGATTCGAACCTGCGACCGTAGCGGTCGCGCGGTTCCAGACTGTAGCGCCTAGAACCGCTCGGCCACCCCGGCCAGCTCCTGCACTCCTCTGTTATAGTGTATTAGATTTAATACATAGTTTCGACGGACTGAAGAACACTGAAAAGAGAACACCCTGTGTGCCACGATCCGATAGCAAATGTCTGCACTGCAGCTATCGTCCATGCATAATCACGTTATTATGAAACCAACATCGATGTGAAATACGTCGTCAAATATCGGAAGTTTACTATCCATGTGTTTAACAAATAAAAGCATAGGTGCACCTAATTGAGCTTGTTGGATTGTATCACGGAGCTGCTCGTAAACACACGTTTGCCGAACGTGCAGAACCTCACGGCAGAATTGGCACTGAGTAACTGAACACAACGAATGATACGCTTTTGGATTAATTTAGAACCAGCAAAGATTTAAACAGGGAAAATTTTTGCATTCACATTTCCTTGTTTAAACAACTCTCAACTCAAGTAAATGATATAACCAATTTTCTTTGCATCAATGACTACCGTGTTCACATTTGTCCCCGTATTCTAAAGGTAGTGTCCTGAACACTGACGGATGAAGTTAAATCGAATTCTTTCTCTGTTGTTACACCGTGAAAAAATCTCTCCCCATTAATCTCGTTTATTTCCAGGCACACTGGTTTCAGTCTTGTTAATGCCACCTCAATTCCAGGCTGTCGAAGCTTCTCATAACTCACGGTGTAAGCGGAACGTTGTCTGGTTTCCAAACGGATGATCATGAAAAACGCGGACGTAGTTTCGATGGCCGATATGCTGTGTCAACATTAGTTTCAGCTGACCTGCTTCCAGCACAGCGCAGCAGGCACGATAGCTTATCAATACTTTGTGTACAGCAGCTGCCTTCAGTCGAGCGAGACGCTGATGATATTTCGTCCTCACTGAATAATAATAACAGCAAAAAAAGAAAACAGCGTAGTTTGTTTGAGGCTATTCTAATGCAAACAAGGGATCTCAGTCGCAAGCGCAACAGTGCACTCAGGTGACAAAAGTAATGAGATAGCGCTAAGCACATGTATAGACGACGGTAGTATCTGACACAAGAAGTACCGTCTAAAAGGACAGTTCATTCGCGGAGCTGTCATTTGTACTAAGGCGATTTGTGAGAAAAGATTTCCGACGGGATTGTGGACGGACTCTGAACGTGGAATGGTAATTGCAGCAAGACGCATGGGACATCATTTCAAAAATTGTTACGACGTTCAGTATTCCGAGATCCACAGTGCCAACCGTGTGCCGAGAATACGAAATGTCAGGCATTACGTCTCACCACAGGCAACACTGTGGCCGACGGCCTTCATTACCGACCAAGAGCAGTGGCGTTTACGTAGAGTTGTCAGCGATAACAGACGACCAATATTGAGTGAAATAACTGCAGACATCAATGTGGGAGTTACAACTAACATATCCGTCGAGGTTGTGCAGGGAAATTTGGCGTTAATATGTTACAACAGCGTAGAAATTGGAAAAAAACTTCCATAATGTTCGAATACAGCATTAGTATTGTGCTGCTTCAGACGATGTTAGCACCAGACCCAGTCACACCCAAGAAGCTGTACTAACTTTCTTTGAGTTTTTACCAGTTCATCGCTGGTACTCACTCAATTTTTGACGAAATACTCCTTACCAGTACACCCTTAATAACTTTATGACATTTACGTGAAGCCGAAAGGCGTAAATCTAATTTTAGACATTAAAATGAGAATTTAATTTCCTGGAAAAATTATGATAACAGACCCTTCAATGATTTGATAACGGTACTAAATGAAGGAGAGTCGACCAGGAAATGTTATTGTGACTTTCAGAGAGAGTATTTGGTAACGAATGGCTGAAACAATGGAAAGGACACAATGGGAGACAATTGGGTTGGTCTGAGAGATGAAAACGTGAAGGCAACAGAGAAAAAAGTAGGTAAATATGGAAGGCCTAGGAGAAATCGCTCGGTAACACAAGAGATCCGATTCATCAGAAGACAGGAGAACAAATGCAATAAATGGCCAGGCGAAACGCTATACAGTGGTCTGTAAGATTGTTAAAATTCATTCAAAAGCAAAGATGCCGCAAAATATTTATTTTGGTCACAAAAACCAGTTTGAACTCTCGTTGTGCTCTTAGAAACCTTTTTGTAGTTAAACATGTTTATTTTACACTGAACCTCACGCACAAGATGTCAGGTTGATAAAACTCAGCACATTGTATACGCTTGTCTTCGCTAAAATATTTAAAAACACAAAGCACATTGAACGAAAGGCCATGTCCGTATACATATCGCTCACAGATTCATCATACCTGATACAAATACGGTACAGAACAGCGCATCGTGTCCAGCATATGTAAACAGATGTGCTGTTGTGTACCGTCTCTGTATCAGGTAACAGGCATCTGTAAGCGATATTTATATGGACATGGTCTTTTGGACAAGGTACTTTGTGTTTTTAAATATTTTAGCGATGACAGATGTTTATTATGGCCTTATTTTTATCCGCTTGACGTCTTGTGCATGAGGTTCAGCATAACATGAACATATTTACTATAAAACATGTTTAAGATAACAGCAAAACCTGTTCAAACCGATTGTCCTGAATAACAAAATATTTTGTGCGATCTTGACTTTTGAATTGGTTTTTAACAATTAAAACAGATAGCCCATTAATACTCTCATAATGAGAACATTCCATCGAACTAAATAATATAGATCGAAAATGAAGAGCTGTACGAAAGCTGTATGAAAGCTCAGATGGTAATCTAGTACTACGCAAAGCAGAAAAATCTGAAAGCAGGAAGGAAATGTTGCGAAATATTGAAGGGATTGTAAAGCGTGCCTTGAGAAACAAACAGGGGATAGGAACCCATGTCCAGAAACAACGAAACTACGGTGTCGAAGTTACAGACATAGCCCCTGCCACTAGGTCACCATATCGGCAGCAAACATTACTTGGCACACTGACGGGCCATAGGAGAAACATCTCGCAATATTTTCTTGATATTCAGTGATCGAGATTAATTGCCACGATTGCCAGTGGAGAAGATGAAGCTACCTGTAGAGTAGAAAGGCCTCTTCTGCTACGAATTCTATGGTCTGTTGCATCGGTGGATGACGGTTTCAGACACGTGTTCCCTCCCACAGTTTATTTTTCTCCTGGAATACTTTAAATGTAATTTTATTTTGTACAAAGGAGGAAAATGAATTGCTGAAGGAAACCTGTGTCTGAAACCGTCATTCACCAAGGCTTCAGAGCATCGCATTCGTAGGAGACAAGGCCGGTCTAGGCGGCAGCCAGCTTCATCTCCTCTTTCCGCTTACAGGCCGTCAGCGTAAAAATTCACATCAGCTACCGAAGGGATGGCCTAAAGGCAGGCCGTGGCGGCTACAACTTCGACGCTCTCTAGCGGCATTGAATGACATTTCGAGACACGGGTTTCTTTCCTCTAATTGTTACTCCTGATACTCTCTACAGCTCCTCCAAGTTTGTCGCTAGATTTATGAGACGTCCTATGTAAGATTAATTCAAAATAAATGTATTAAATGAAGACGAGAAGGGCAAAAGGACACTGAGTGAAGAATTTGACAGAGTACTGGACGAAGAAGTCGAAAGAAGCCCTCTTCAGTAGGCAATATTCTCTCAGAATTGTTTAGTTTCTTTGGAGATCCACCAACGTACAAACCATTCACTCTGTTGTGCAACATATATGAGGTGAATTACCCTCAGCCTTTAAAAAGAAAGTAATGATTCTAATTGCGTGTAGGATGGTGCTGACTAGTGTATTGCCGAAGCTAAAGTTTAATAAGTTAAGGCTAAAAAATACTGAAACACTGACACAAATTATTTACTGGGGAATGGAAACACTGAAACAAGCCGACCTCACTCAGTTTGAGTTACAGAGAAATTTAGAAACCCGCTAGGAAATACAGCTCTTGGACTTTTCTTAGGAGATAGGTTGAGGTAAGTCAAACTTGTGTTTACTCCACTTTCAGATATAGAGAAAGCTAGTGACAAAGTTGTCTGGAGATTCTGGAAGTATCAGAAGTTAAACAGAGGCAGCGGAAGGTTATTTACAACATGTAACAGAAACCAGACTGCAGTTATAAGAGTTGAAAGACATTAAAAGGAAGCACTGGTTGTAAATGGAGGCAGACGGAGCTGTAGCCCAGTGCCGACGGTATTATGTCTGTACATAAAGCAGCAAAAGTCAAGGAGAAATTAAATAAGCGATTTAAACTTCAGAGAGAAGGAAAAAAATTAAGAGGTTTGCCGACGACCAGTTGTAGGAATGGATTGTGCTTGCGGAAGATATTACAAGATGAACATCAACAAGTACTACACCAAATCTCTTATTTAGGCTGAAAAATTATTAATGAGGACAATGATCGATGAAGAGAGGGCATAAAATGCAGCATAGTAGCATTAATCAAAGCATTTGTGAGAAAGAGGAATTTCTGAACATCTAAGACAAATTTAAGTGCTAGAAAATCTTTACCGCAGCTATTTGCCGACACTATAGCTTTGTTCTAAGTGAAACATAGACTGTAAGAATTTCAGATAAGAAGAGAATACAAGATTTTAAATCATGTGGCTAGTGAATAAAACTGAGGATTAGATAGGTTGGTAGAGTAACTGATGAGGAGGGAAAGCGAAATTTATGACACATCTTGAATAAAACAAGTGATCGGTTGATAGGAAGAGAGCAATTGATACGATTTGAAGTGACAAGGGTGAGGGGTTGAAGTTTGAAAACTATTTTGGGAGATCGAGAGATGCAGTTAGAAATGGATGTTCGTCGTTCTAGCAGCCAAGGAACTAAATAGGCGGCAATATGCTGAAAATTTTCCACTGATTTTCATTTTTGTCACTATTGCTGTTGAGTATGCCAATTTGTATTACGTCATTCACACTTGTTTGACCACAGCGGAGGCGTCTGCGTCACTATGTCGCGTGATAGTACATTTTTGCCGTACACTGCCACCAACTCAACATTGATTTTTGCATCACAGATCCTATTCTGAACCAGAAATCGACTTACCGCACAATACTCTATCAATTGGAGGCACTGTTTCGCTGTCGCCTCTAGTGGCATGCTACGGTATTGTGATGCGAATTTCGATGTGTGTCGTGAATGCAGACATATGTCTGCAAACAAAGTAATGAACGATTATGTAAATTCATGTTTTCGAGATGATAATTACAATTTTATGACTACTTTTACGGTATGCCGTAATTCAGAGAAACTGGAAATGAAGATTTTTCATAATTTATCACGTTACTTCAATGCTGTGTGACGGGAGTGAACGGATATGTGCGGACGCGCTAGAAATGATTTGCTGGCAGTTATCGAACGTAAAGTGTGCGTTGCGGGCTCACCCCTGCGGGTATTAACCCAATCAGGTCAACTGATTGTTTGCGTGTACCGGAATCGATTAGCGAATATCATTAAATGGGTGCTTTTAATTGGCATCTCGAAGTCTTTTTCTGAGTGAAGAGACACTGTTCACTTCCCAATGAAACGTTCTGGCAGCATCCCACGCACCTCTTTACCTATCCAACACAGACATTTACTCAGTCCACACTCGCGTGTTGTTGAGTAATTCTATTAATTGGTACGTCATAACTACGCGTTTCATTTATACTGTTTCCTTCACTGTGTTACAATTTTCGACTACACTAGGATTGTATATGTCGTATGAGACTAGGCAAGCACTGTGGAACATATTTATCTGTGTAAGTAGGCTGTTTAGGTTTTCATGTTGGTAACGCCACTTAGCGCTCTGTATGAAAATCACTGACTGTGCTGTGCGCAGTCTATGGCTGGTTTGCATTGTTGGAATATTTACTATTGTACTGTTGGGCAGTTGGATGTGAACAGCGCATAGCGTTAAGCAGCTGGAGGTAAGCCACCAGCTGTGATGGATGTGGGGAGAGAGATGGCTGAATTTTGAGAGCGGACGATCTGGACGTGTGTCCATCAGAGACAGTAAAATTGTAATATTGGATATCATGAACTGGTATATATATGATGACTTTTGAACGTTATTAAGGTAAATACATTGATTGTTCTCTACCAAAATCTTTCATTTGCTAACTATACCTATCAGTACTTAGTGCCCTCAGTAATTAGAATCTTTTATTTAGCTAACAGTATTGGCGCTCGTTGTATTGCAGTAGTTCGACTAACAAAGATTTTTGTGAGGTAAGTGATTCACGAAAGGTATACGTTATTGTTATTCAGGGCCATTCTTTTGTACAGATTATTGAAAGTGAGGTTGCATTGTGCTAAAAATATTGTGGGTCAGTTTATTGAAGATCTGAATAAGTAAAGAGAGGAATGTCTGTGCATGTTCAGTTTTGCTCTGCTGTTTGAAAATCAAATAACGTAAGGGGTTTATCAGCACAATCATTCATAAATATTTTTAAGGGGAGGTTTCATATGACGACCCTGCCAGGATACCTCACTGGAAACTTCTGATTTTTTCTTGTAGTTTGTGTAATTAGTGTAGCTTTTGTTTATTGCCTGTTCATAATTGTAGAGATAATCTCCTTAGTAGTTGTAATCTTTCATTGTTGTACAGTAAAACAGTTGTGCCATACAAGTAGATTTGCACCAAGTATTTCGCAGCTGCGCTTGCGATTAACTAGATATTATTTTCAGTGCTATGTTAATGTGTTTTCTTGTTTTGGCACTTCAAATTGTGCTTTTCTTATTATTGTGTGAAATACGTCATAATTATGGCGTGTGAAAACGTAACACTAGGGTCCAGAGTAAATTGAGAAATGATAGTGATGACGAGGGTAACTTCTCGGCATCACCGTGCACTGAATTAACAGACATTCAAAGTAGTAATTTGTTAATTGTGCATAGGGAAATGGACTGAGCGGCAAATAATGGTGTAGACAGTGAAACAATTAGTGAACAGGGAAACATGGTCGATCGATGGGTCAGCAACAGCTCACCTCAAGAATCCGAAATGACAGGAAATAATTTTGCAAATGCCGCAGATTCAGGTTTTGCGTCATTACCCGATTCTCAATCAAGTCAAGACACATTTTCTGCCTTTCAAAATGCGAATGTTGCCTGTTATGCACTGCCGATAAGCACACAGGAACAAGTTCGAGACACTAATACATTGTTAATGCATTTCATGCAATGAATGAAATAAAACCAGGAACGAACAAGGCAACAGCTGCACACTTTAGACACAATGGAACAAAATCTTCAAAATTTAAACACAATTGACCAAACGCTTGAACGAACTCATAAAGATTTAACTGCTGAGTTACTTAAAATCTAATCGAAATGTCAAAAAGCCTGTAATGACGTAAAAACACAAATTTGTGAGCATTTTCAACGTATTCTTTCGCTTCATGAAAATGCATTACAGAATCACAAAGCAGCCCTAAAAGAACTGCAAACTATTGTTCCTGAAAATCACCACACCTTGCAAGCCAAAATTGACTAAGTTGCATCTACCGATTCGGTTACGCAACTTGCAAAAACTCAAGGAAACTTAAAGGACATTGTAGATACGTTTCCAACACAAATGGACACTCTGAAACATGGTTCAGAAAAATACACTGACGAAATAAGTTCACTATGGGAGAAAGTAGCCGAACTTTCGGATCAGTTCACTAACTTTTCTACAAAGGTAGATGATAATCTGAGTGACACAAGACCGGTAGTCTTTAATGACACGGAAGAGTACGAACAAATTAGGAAATTCAAACAAAACCAGAATCAAATTAATACACAGTACAAAAGAGAAATCCGGGAAGTACAAGATCAGTTGGCACAAGTAATACAAGATTTATAAATTTCAGAGGACACTCGCGCTCCAACACGGAAAGAGGGACTTAGAAATAGGGAAAAGCCACAAAAAAATTCACACAGGGCATTTCGGAAATTATGAAAGAAATGGGCAAGGTGCACCGAATTTTTAGATGGAACCGCCCACACGACGTAACAATGACCCATATGCGACTCGCCGTCACGATGACTTTGACTATAAGCTGTTCATCACTACACATTAATTCGAAACATTTGTAACTATGGCAAGTAAGATGGGGCTGGACGTTTTAGCTGTTAGTGACATTCGGATAAGGGGTGAGAAAGAAGAGGAAGTGGGAGAATACAATGTCTACTTGTCAGGAGTCAAAGCAGGAATACACAGTGGGGAGTAGGGCTTTACATCAGGAAAGAAATGGAACCCAGCGTAGCTGCAATAAGGTATGTAAACGAACGACTGATGTGGATATATTTGACAGTGTCTAGCAAGAAAATTAGGATTGTGTCAGTATATTCGCATTGTGAAGGGACAGATCAAGATAAGATGGATAGTTTTTACGAGGCACTCAGTGATGTAGTTGTTAGAGTAAAGGACAAGGACAGTGTCCTTCTCATGGGTGATTTTAACGCCAGGATTGGAAATCGAACAGAAGAGTATGAAAAGGTTATGGGTAAATTTGGAGAGGATATGGAGGCCAGCAGGAACGGGAAACAACTCTTGGATTTCTGTGCCAGTATTGGCTTAGTAATCACAAACTCCTTTTTTAAACATAAGAACATTCACCGGTATACTTGGGAAGGCAGGGGAACCAGATCTGTCATTGACTATATAATAACAGATCAGGAATTCAGGAAGGCTGTGAGGGACACACGTGTATTCAGGGGATTCTTTGATGACACTGATCATTATTTACTCTGCAGTGAAATTGCGATTGTGAGGCCGAAAGTGCAGGAGGTCAGGTCCATATATAGGAGGATAAGAGTGGAGAAACTTCAGGATAAGGAAATCAGGCACAAGTACATAACAGCGATCTCAGAAAGGTACCAGTTAGTTGAATGTAGTCAATTACAGTCATTGGAAAATGAATGGACAAGGTACAGGGATACAGTACTAGAAGTGGCTAAAGAATGTCTTGGAACAGTCGTGTGTAAAAGTAGGATGAAGCAAACAGCTTGGTGGAATGATACAGTCAAGGCAGCCTGTAAAAGGAAAAAGAAGGCGTATCAAAAACGGCTACATACCAGAACCCAGGTAGACAGAGAGAGTTATGTTGAAGAAAGAAACAAAGCCAAACAGATAATTGCAGCATCCAAGAAGAAATCGTGGAAACAGGTTAGAGACTATGGGTCAAGCTGCTGGAAAACCTTTCTGGAGTGTAATTAGCAGTCTTCGAAAGGGAAGTAAGAAGGAAATGACAAGTATTTTGGACAGGTCAGGAAAACTGCTGGTGAATCCTGTGGATGCCTTGGGCAGGTGGAGGGAATATTTTGAAGAGTTGCTCAATGTAGGTGAAAATGCGATCAGTAATGTTTCAGATTTCGAGGTAGAATGGGATAGGAATGATGATGGAAATAGGATCACATTTGAGGAAGTGGAAAAAATGGTCAATAGATTGCAGTGCAATAAAGCTGCTGGGGTGGATGAAATTAAGTCGGAACTCATCAAATACAGTGGAATGTCAGGTCTTAAATGGCTACACAGGATAATTGAAATGGCCTGGGAGTCGGAACAGGTTCCATCAGACTGGACAAAAGCAGTAATCACACCAATCTTTAAACATGGAAACAGAAAAGATTGTAACAGCTACAGAGGTATCTCTTTAATCAGTGTTGTGGGTAAAATGTTCTCAGGTATTGTTGAAAGGAAAGTGCGAGTATTAGTTGATGACAAATTGGGTGAAAATCAGTGTGGGTTTAAGCCTCTTAGTGGTTGTCAGGACCAGATCTTTAGCTTACAGCAAATAATGGAGAAGTGATATGAGTGGAACAGGGAATTGTATCTATGCTTTATAGATCTAGAAAAGGCATATGACCGGGTTCCTAGGAGGAAGTTATTGTCTGTTCTACAAGATTATGGAATAGGAGGCAAACTTTTGCAAGCAATTAAAGGTCTTTACATGGATAGTCAGGCAGCAGTTAGAGTTGACGGTAAATTGAGTTCATGGTTCAGAGTAGTTTCAGGGGTAAGACAAGACTGCAACCTGTCTCTCACAGGATGGCAATATGGGGAAAGAACTGGAAGCGAGGTGTAGCAAAGGTAATGCAGTGAGCGCTCAGCTACGATCTACTCTCTTCTGCAAGAAGGAAGTCAGTACCAAGACTAAGTTATCTGTGCACCGTTCAATCTTTCGACCAACTTTGTTGTATGGGAGCGAAATCTGGGCGGATTCAGGTTACCTTATCAACAAGGTTGAGGTTATGGATATGAAAGTAGCTAGGATGATTGCAGGTACTAGTAGATGGGAACAATGGCATGAGGGTGTCCACAATGAGGAAATCAAAGAAAAACTGGGAATGAACTCTATAGATGTAGCAGTCAGGGCGAACAGGCTTAGATGGTGGGGTCATGTTACACGCATGGGAGAAGCAAGGTTACCCAAGAGACTCATGGATTCAGCAGTAGAGGGTAGGAGGAGTCGGGGCAGACCGAGGAGAAGGTACCTGGATTCGGTTAAGAATGATTTTGAAGTAATAGGTTTAACATCAGAAGAGGCACCAATGTCAGCACTGAATAGGGGATCATGGAGGAACTCTATAAGGGGGGCTATGCTCCAGACTGAACGCTGAAAGGCATAATCAGTGTTAAATGATGATAATGATGATGATGATGATGATGATGATGATGATGATGATGTAACTCTGGCAACGACATTCATCCACACACGTGGCTTCATCAATCCTCTCATTGTTTTCCTACCAACTGGTCATTAGAGCAAATATTAGAATTTATGTGTGGCTACTTAGAGAATGAAATGCTGTAAGAATGTGATCGGTCATTCACGATTGTCACAGTGAAGGAGAATTTTATCATGCCTTCCATTTGAGCATATTGGTCTCAAGCTACAGAAGACCAAGTGAAACATAGCATCATAATGATGAAACATTTCGAACAATCTGAAATCCCAGTCTTGTGAAATGTCTTGAACTACCTGTCAAACCCATACAGCCCCTCACAACTCATCCGCATTTGCTTAATCAAATTGCCTGAACATTTACGACGTATTATTTTGGCAGGACGTTGCAAAGACGACATTGAAGTTTTTCAGGGACTCTTACAAAAATTACAAATTGACACAGACAGTCGCAGGATACGAAAACATTAAAACAAACCTTACAGATCACATCTGTCACAATTCCGCGATGACAGAAATAATAACTGGACATGACAAGGCTATTCTTACAACGCAAATCGTGACCATGACACCACCCGTATCACAACAGTTGGCAGAAGAATAGTTACAGAGAAAGATCGATTTCTGTAGTAATGAATATGACTGAGATAACCATAGAAACAGACAATATGGGAACCAAAACAATTATTATCAAGAGAGCCAGATAACTTCAGACGCAACTGTTCAGCACACAGTTACAATTCAATGAGAAATTCTCCACCACGTGACCGACAAGAAAGAAACAATGGAATCTACCGACATGACGACAGATGATATAATCATAACGACAGGCCTGAATGTCATCAGAACTGGCGAGATTCAAACAGGGAAGGGCCCTCTCGACAAAGTGAATTTGTATTAGTTAGGTCTCCTAATCCTAATAACGACGCGCGCCAACAAAGAGACAGACAATGACTCGCACCGCAGGCAGCCACGTGCGCCGGCTGGCGCAGAGAAAAATAACATAGACGCTAACCTTGAGAAAAATTTTACCATTCCTTATCGACGCATACAACACGATAATTGCTTTGAAGTTGAAACTCTGCGCATGAGGAAGGGTAAAAGACTGCACCACATTTCACATGTAAAACCGTTTATTGAGAGATAACCTGCTTTTTAACTTAGTCTTTGCTATAAAATTTTTCACTTCACATTACTAGTACGCTTTGTCACACTTAGAAACTGTTGACATGCAACAATGTTTTGAAGTTAACCATCCAGTCTAGAACCTAGGGAACGTATTTAGACAAAATTACGAATGCATTGTTATAGTGAACAGACGACACAGTGTTATTGTGTTCCTTCGTTCTTGCTTGTGAGTTGCACGATTACGTAACGAGTATAAGGCTCACATACTTAGAACATTTACCACTACTGGTAATGAGATTTTAATAAACATTTTGGTTTACTCCAAAATAATTCTGGATTTAAAGCGCTTTCTGCGAGATACCAGATGACACATTGGTTAATTTATTTGACAGCTACATGAGTATATCACGACGCTACTAGTGTGCGATACAATTTGCATTGTTGCTTTTGCGGTGTATCCGTTTTATATCTGTACAGTTTTCTGAATTTTTCTGGAAAGGAAAACATGTTTTTGTAGTAACTTTTGTGGTATAGCTACAATGAGACAGCCTTTTTCGTAGGACAACAGTACTTTAGGGTATAGTACTTTCTTGATCACAGTACAGAACATAATAACTACGATATCTATACCCATAGCATTTCGCTTTTATTTATTACGAGGTAAGTACATTGACATCTACAGAACTTTGCTTACGAACGACGATAATTACGACACTTGGCAAATTTTTTACCATTAAGTAATGACAGAGATTATCTTACAACAAGACACACAGTTTAGCACTGCAGTACATGTATTTGAGTGATTAATTTTGTACTTAAAACATTTATTTTTATAGATTTTTGAATTACAAAGATACAAAGGTTTTCCGTGATACATTTCATTCCATTGCTGTGATCTGCAACACCTGAGGGTACAATTACATTAATGCTCAGGGCGGTACAGGCCTACTTTGTGTACTAAGTGTGTAGCGAGCGCTAGGAGCCATAGCTAATATGGTATTTGATTATACAACATTACACATAGGTATCATATTTCTGTAACACAGAATTACATAGCTATCTGATCATTTAACTGAGAGAGACAAACATTTTTTTCACTACGTCAGTGACATGTTTACGCAGTTACACAGTTTGATAGCTTCACACTTATGTAATTGTATTTTGTATGTACTTTGTAAACTGTTTACATTTTTTCGGAACCATTGTGATACTATGAGAGCTTTGAATGATGTATTTGGTATAGGATCATGATTTTTAAAGTACGTTTGAGGTAGATGACACTATTGAAATGAGGAGAGAATTTTTTTAGGTTTTGAAATTATTGGAGGAAGCTACGACGATTTTGAGATTTGATTGATGTGCTATGATGTTATTATTACGATGACGATGTGTATTATGCTGTTGAGGTATGTTTATGATCAATAAGCTGATGCTATATGACGAATTTCATTATGCCATGTATTTATTATGATGAAATATTGAAGAAGTTTCGACCATAATGTTTATGTTTAACAAGGTAATGAATAATGAGTAGTGGTTAGGGACTCTGGTTTGTGAAAAAGGGTGGTGGAAACCAAGACTCGTACTTTAAGAGCCGGCCGGTGTGGCCGAGCGGTTAAAGGCGCTACAGTCTGTAACCGCACTACTACTATGGTCGCAGGTTCGAATCCTGCCTCAGGCATGGATGTGTGTGATGTCCTTAGGTTAGTTGGGTTTAAGTAGTTCTAAGTTCTAGGGGACTGATGACCACGGCAGTTAAGTCCCATATTGCTCAGAGCCATTTTTTTCGTACTTTAAGAGTTATGAAAAGTGTGTACATGCGTGAATGTATCACGTTGATGGCGACAATTTTTTGGACACTGTTATATTCATAGGATTTAGTTTCTACACATTTGTAACGCAAAATCTCGACCTGTGAAATTTTTTATATGATACTGTCACTGTAGCGCAAACTGCTGTCGTAAATATTTCGGTAAGAAAGCTAAGTGACCTTGACGTGCTGCGTTATGGGCGCCCATCTGTTCCAGTCACCTGGAGAAAAGGCCATTAGGTGGAGAAAAAAGAGGCCATTAACCTCGCTATTGACATTCCTTTGTAAAAAGCATCGCAAATATGACATGCAATTACTTGGAAACATATGATTATACTGTGGAGCATGTACTTTGTGCTACTTATTGAAAAGCTTATGAATTGATGGGAAATATTCTTACATCTGCGCACCTGATTGTGACAAATGTCTTTCTACGAGAGTTGAGAGAATTTATTCTGACTTATGAAATGCGACATGGCTATTGAATGATGTTTTTATGCTTTGCGTTACATAGTTGCTTATTTCATTTGATATCTTGTTTCTAGCTGTGTTGCAGCATTGGTTATATAAAACAAAATTAAATGCATTTGCTAATGTGAACACTTTCTGTCAACAGATCTATTAAATAATAATTTTATGATCCACATTCTTCGAGAAAGGAGCACTTGGAAAGGAAAGAACAATAAGAAAGGACTAATAACAGTAACTGCAAACATAATTTTCTTTTCAAGTACTTGGTAATTTTTTTGGTAGAATAAGTTGTTGTGGTACACCACCTTAATGACATAGACACTAAGATGTGAATAGACATTTCCCTTATCTGCATTGTTGTCTTTAGTGTACTATTTTTTCTGCTTGAGCTATGTCATATTTGGGTATAAGGTATTGCATTTGCTGCTGCTGTTTGCCAGGCATAGTGATACTTTGTATTACTCTGTTAAGCCTCTTTTACTACTGATTTATTTTTCTTGTTGCTGCACATTGGCTCATATTAGGTGTAATGTTCCATTTACTTTGCTAATTTATATTTATAGCTACTAACTTAGCCAATTACATTTTTTTGTCATTGCTGTTTGTGTTAATTGTTTTGTGCTGCTGCATTGCCTTATACCTTAGTCTATACATCTGAGCTCAGTAGATGTAAGTTAGCTTCAGAGGGGGTAAGCTATATAAAGAATGAGTTGTGATGAATTGGAAGAAATGCATTGAGAAGTTATACGACATTTTCCTTTTTTAAAAAAGGGGTACTGTACAATTAAGAATAATTATTTTGAAAGAGAATATGAATATATTACAGAAAGAAGGTATAGATAGGACTTTTTGGGAATAATGATGAACAAAGGGAGATCTCCGAGAAGTAAAGAAAGTTTTGTTTGCAAAATACTGCAGTAAAACAAACCCTGTCCTTTCCTTTTGTGTTATTCTACTATGTGTTTGTGTACCCTTGTGTACTTGTGTTCTTCCTGTCTTTGTGTGTTTATCTGATAAGAGTTATGTTGTAGAATATTTTAAATAATGTGTTATTTACTTTGTAAAGATGTTTAGGCATTATTTATTCTGTTCTAATGCTCATGTGTGAAATTAATGTATCGAAAACTATTCTCATTATTTTATTTATTTACTTATGTCATAATTCCTGTAACACTGATAAATGGCCTAGTAGATAGAGTCGGAAGTTCCATGCCGCTTTTCGCGGATGATGCTGTAGTATACAGAGAAGTTGCAGCATTAGAAAATTGTAGCGAAATGCAGGAAGATCTGCAGCGGATAGGCGCTTGGAGCAGGGAGTGGCAACTGACCCTTAACATAGACAAATGTAATGTATTGCGAATACATGGAAAGAAGGACCCTTTATTGTATGATTATAGGATAGCGGAACAAACACTGGTAGCAGTTACTTCTGTAAAATATCTGGGGGTATGCGTACGGGACGATTTGAAGTGGAATGATCATATAAAATTAATTGTTGGTAAGGCGGGTACCAGGTTGAGATTCATTGGGAGAGTCCTTAGAAAATGTAGTCCATCAACAAAGGAGGTGGCTTACAAAACACTCGTTCGACACATACTTGAGTATTGCTCATCAGTGTGGGATCCGTACCATATCGGGTTGACGGAGGAGATAGAGAAGATTCAAAGAAGAGCGGCGCGTTCCGTCACTGGGTTATTTGGTGACCGTGATAGCGTTATGGAGATGTTTAGCAAACTCAAGTGGCAGACTCTGCACGAAAGGCGCTCTGCATCGCGGTGTAGCTTGCTTGCCATGTTTCGAGAGGGTGCGTTTCTGGTTGAGGTATCGAATATATTGCTTCCCCCTACTAATACCTCCCGAGGAGATCACGAATGTAAAATTAGAGAGATTCGAGCGCGCACGGAGGCTTTCCAACAGTCGTTCTTCCCGCGAACCATACGCGACTGGAACAGAAAAGGGAGGTAATGACAGTGACACGTAAAGTGCCCTCTGCCACACACCGTTGGGTGGCTTGCGGAGTATAAATGTAGATGTAGATGTACATGTTTATTTCCATTCTTTCGTAAAGCCTGTATTACTACAAATGTTATCTCTATTATTATGTTATAATGATGTTTTCTGTACCTTTGTAGTAGTATTCTCATGTTATAAAATTGTAATTGACACCAGTTCATCAAATTAAGTAGCTAGGAAGCATTCATCTCTGTGCATACAATTCTGTTGGTCATAGTATATACACAATATGTGACATGTTTGGTCTGTTATTGTTTGTACGTGTGTTAATAATTCAGAAAGGGACTGGTTAACAGCATTGCTGGTTCTAAGGACAATTCCAAAAACATTGTGAGTGCACAAGTTGTGGTTCATTGACTTGCTATATTCTCCGCAAGACTCTTCGATGGTGATTGTGCACCTGCAGAGTCGCAACAGATGGCTGCTGGCCGTCTCTACAAGGACTACAATGGATGTACACATTTGATGACCCACCAATACCATTATTTCTGCAAGAACTGCAGTGGGCCTGCACCTCTGGTGGTCCACCAAGACCGTAATCTCTAACAGGACTACAGTGGTCTGCTCTGTGATGACCTACCTATCAATAATCTGTAAAACTTCGACTGACTCTGCTGTGGGTTTGCTCTGTTGTGGCCCATTACCTGTCTGCATGTCAAGAGTCAGCGTTGTCTTTCCGTCGGAAGGACAAACCACTACTTCAAAATTGCATAGAAATCCTCTACTTCCGTGTGCCTCTTCTTTTACTGCTCAGACTTTGAGAAATGAAAACTCCAATTACTACTGTGATGAATGATCAGGACTGTCTTTATAGAATGTGAGAAAATTTTAGCTTTTGACGAAGATTGTATCGATAAGTGTGTGCATTTGATATATTTGTTAGCGTCAATATAAAATATTTTTAACAAATAGGTATTGGCCGGTGCCCAAAACAATTTGTAAAACTTTTTGTTGGGAGCACGGGGACTATGTAAGTAGGCTGTTTAGGATTTTATGTTGGTAACGCCATGTAGCGCTCTGTATGAAAATCACAGACTGTGCTGTGCGCAGTCTGTGGCTGGTTTCCATTGTTGGAATATTTGCTATTGTACTGTTGGGCAGTTGGATGTGAACAGCGCATAGCGTTTGGCGGTTGGAGGTGAGCCGCCAGCAGTGATGGTTGTGGGGAGAGAGATGGCTGAATTTTGAGAGCAGACGATCTGGACGTGTGTCCATCAGAGACAGTAAAATTGTAATATTGGATATCACGAACTGGTATATATATGATGACTTTTGAACATTATTAAGGTAAATACATTGTTTGTTCTGTATTAAAATTTTTCATTTGCTAACTATACCTATTAGTAGTTAATGCCTTTAGTAGTTAGAATCTTTTATTTAGCTAGTAGTATTAGCACTCGCTGAATTACAGTGGTTCGAGTAACGAAGATTTTTGTGAGGTAAGTGATTCACGAAACGTATAGGTTATTGTTAGTCAGGGCCATTCTTTTGTAGGGATTATTGAAAGTCAGATTGCATTGTGCTAAAAATATTGTGTGTCAGTTTATTGATGATCTGAATAAGTAAAGAGAGAAATGTTTGTGCACGTTCATTTTTGCTCAGCTGTTTGAAAATCAAATAACGTAAGTTGTTTATCAGTACAGTCATTCATAATTTTCTCTAAGGGGAGATTTCGTCAGTAATGCAAGAAGCGAGCGAGGGACAGGAACAAGTGACCACACATTTTTGATTACGTATTACGAAGAAAATGACGGATCTACTGATAAAGTAGCAGCCCGAACTCCAGTAACGTTGGATTCGGTGACTGTGTGAACTAACAAAAACTTTTTGCATCATGCCACCTATCTTTACTAAGTGCTTGACAATTTCATTCCACTCTGTTGTTAAAAAATGTTCATGCTACGGATGTACACATGAATTCGCCCACACCTGTAGTGTTTTCCCTCACTGACACATTTTACTCGTAGGATTGGCTTATTAGATGCCACTAAACTCCTGTACCAGCAAAGCCACTTCACCAAATATCGGTCTAGGTTGTGCTCTGTTACATTATTTCTTTGTACCAATACACTAACGTTGTGACTATTGTGTTATTACTTGATTCTTACTAGTAAGGAAATGTTGGAAAGTATAACACTTTTCACAAAAGTCAGTTAATGCGAGACAGTACTGCGGTCTCGACAAAGTAATATATAACTGAGCCATGATCACTGGTATCGGCATCTGCTTCGTGGCCTAATGGCGTAACTTCACCGTTCTGTCGAGCCGCGAGGTGGCGCGTCTGGGAGACGTTGCGAGTTTTGCAGTGGTTGTTAACCGAGTGCAAGTCCGGTGTTACCGGGGAGACGGAGAGGGGAAGAGACGGCCACTGGGGTGGGAAGTGAAGCCCGCGTTCGAATAGTGTGTTGCCTTGCACGCGGGAACCATTACAGTGAAAGGTTGGTGTAAGGGGAAACAGAAAGTTCGGTAAAACTTCTTGGCAGATTAAAACTGTGTGACGGACCAAGACTCGAACTAGGGACCTTTATCTTTCGCGGGCAAGTGCTCTACCATCTGAGCTACCCAAGCACGACTCACGCCCCGTCCTCACAGCTTCACTTCTGCCAGCAGGAGAGCTTCTGTAAAGTTTGGAAGGTAGAAGACGACGTACTGGCAGAATTGAAGCTGTGAGGACAGGCCGTGAGTCGAGCTTGGGTAGCTCAGATGGTAGAGCACTTAACCGTGAATGGCAAAGATCCCGAGTTCGAGTCTCGGTCCGGCACACAGTCTTAATCTGCCGGGAAGTTTCATATCACCCCCAATCCGCTGCAGAGTGAAAATCTCATTCTAGAAAGCTCGTTGTTTGAAAAACTATTTTTCTGGTGCATTCCATTCACTGGCTTAGTGGATCGGACCACCGCATTCCTTGCGGTTTAATTTACCTTAACGTGGACGCCGTGCGCCTCCTGAGAGAATCCCCAGTTTCCTCGTGCATTTGGCGGGACGCTAAATCGCATGGTGGCTAATGCCCCGAGTTGTTTTGGTGCTCTTCACCTGTGCCTTCCACCGTCGTCGTATTGCTCTCCATTTTATTAATGTTACTGTGAGTGCATTTGTTTTCAATAGATCCTTAAGATTTTCCATTCGTGACTGTTTCGCTATCAAGGCCATTGTCTCTCTAACCAAAGAATTTACAAAAAATTCCTATTCAAGTCGTGATCAGTGCTCTACAAGTGATTTGAAGGTTCCTGCACTGAGCTAAGAGTTTCGGGGGACGTCACTGTTGTTTCACAATCTCCTTTGCCGGGCAATAGGATCATACGATATCTGGTTTGATCTTAATCCTGGTTATGTATGTTCATGTTTTAATACGTATTGGTTGTAGTTATGTTTTAGATGCATGGCCTGGCCATGTTCTCAAGGTGTTGCTCTCCATTGTCTTGTCCTATTTTGGAGCAAAATCTTGTTCGGCTTTTGTTACGGGGCTGCACCCGTCCCAGGCCTTAAGTTCATGTCTCAGCACCCAAAAATGTTGGGGACGCTATTTGACCTTCCTCACTATCCCTCAAGGCCAGAAATTGTAACTATTTTCTACTTAATTAATTGGTGTTGCAAACTGTATTAATTTCTTTTGTCTCTTTTAGAGCTATCACTAAATGAATTTGTTTAATACGTTATTCAATCGATACTTAAATTCTAACTTAGTGGGCAATAAGTTGATTCAGTTTGTTTTTAAAAGTTTGTCATTCAATCCCAGCTAACTGAAGGGGCTTAGGTGTTTGCTTACCTTACGCTTCCTTTGGTGAAGTGCTATTGTGCCTGTATTACCTGGACGTGTCTTCCTTAGGTGATTCTGATTCCTTGACTGCGCTGATTCCTACCTGGCACAGCTTCTCGCCTTGGCTGCGAGGCCTGCTACTGGGGTGGCTGTGTACTGTCGCGCGCGTTTGCTTGGCATGGCTGACTCCGGCTCGCTGTTTATCGGGTAGCGAGAGCTCTGGCTCCATCCCTTACCTCGCAGGCGCCTTCCATGCCGCTTCGTCTGCTATGTAAGTAGAGTTTGCTCTCCTTCCGTAACCTTCAGTGCTAGTTTCTCAGTGCTTTACGTACTGATACTCTGTTAGGCGCTTTATCGTTAGTGCTGGTGCAATGCTGTGATATTAAGAATTGGCTGCTCCTGACTCAAATACTTGTTAGTGAATTGTGATTTTGCTAATTAATACGTTGTCTTTGATGGGACCTTTCTTAGAGACTGTTGTTCTGATACTGTTTCGCTGCCAATTGCTAACTTCGTATTGCTTCAAACAAAATAGTAAGTTTTTTGCCTGTTTAGTTTTGTTCAACTCACGAGTTATTCAGTACTGAATATTTGTTCAGCACCTTATATGTCAATTCCTTAAATGTTCTCATTGTCATGGATTGTGAAGACTGTATTTGAACTTGTAATGTCATTAACAGTTTTACAACTGTTAGAATGCTTTAGGGCAAAGTAGCTCTTTTCCAGTTATGATTATCTCCTTAATAAATAAATAAAGTCAAATTGTGAGAAATGATAAATGATATCACAACCCGGACTTACCCTCTCACGAGGAGTCCCAGTTCTTCTCCTAATCCTCGGAGATTTCAATAATTCCATACAAATTTTTCTGATAACACAAAATGAAAGTCATTTAACATCAAACTGCTCCGCCTCTTGTACTAGCATACATACCTGCTTTCTGCGTTAATTAAGACTGACTCGCTCTATTTCTTTGTTAGTTTGACCGAACAAACCGAACAACAGTCGATGCATAACACTGCAGTTAGTTTCAGATTCGGTGGTGAGCGTATCCATGTTGCTCAACTGTGTATCAAAATCATTGATTTTTTGTTGTTGAACAGAGATAATAGAAATTTAGTTTTGTTCATTTTATTTGCTTGGCAGATATATCGGTAAAGTTTCTACATTATTTGACTTTCCTGTAGAATCACTGGATGGGCTTGTTAAAGTCGATAACGGATGCACAGTAGTTTTTATGACCGACAAAAATATTTTGGAGGTCGATCTCCTCGAAACATCTCATTGGTGTAAATATCGACACAAATATTTAACAACGAAATCGTCTTTGAAGGTCTGTTCACACTTCAACAGAAACTTGAAATATAATGGGAAAGTTCGCACATCTATCTAAATGCTCATTGGAATGGCAAAACTAATAACACGGTTGACAATATCTAAATATTCATTTAACATTTGACCCTGAAACAGACACCATATAAAACTATACCAGATTTTTTCCCCAAAAAACCATAATAAACTCTATATAGAGCTTCAGTTTACAGTATGTACCGACATGAGTAAATTGTAGAAAGAAATTGAATTACTTTACTGAGATAAAAGTTGACGAGATCGAAAGCAGTTTTGCTTTCTCACATATGTCACTTTAGAAAAATAAAAATAAAAGTATTAACGCGAAAAAACATTTATGTGCCATTAGTAACTGTGAAATGCTTTTCAGTGTACCGGTATTTTAAAATATTACTTATACAGAGCCGATCGTTCCAATCTCATTTCATTATGCAGCGTATGGGCAACGAATTCCAGCAAATGTTTCGTGAACGAAACTCAATTATGAAATAATTTTCAATCTGCAATTAAATTATAAAACGAACGACTGAATCAGTAAACTGCAACTGCCTGGTACAGCCACAGATAATACTCTCGCCACGTAAATCTATAAAGCCAGTTAAGGCAGGCTATGTCGCATAATTCCATTTGAAACTATAAATAAATACTTCACACAAATTTTTACATTTCGCATTAATTGTTGATCATAGTGTACTGGAGTCAATGCACGAATCTCCTCATGTAAATTTAACCGATAGCCTATGTGATACTTCCCTCCATAAATACAAATAATTAAACGAGGGGTGTTCGCTGTGTAATATCTTGTTTTTGTTGTTTTTCTCGACACTAATCTTTCGACATCTATATAGTCCTCCCTCCTACTGCTGTCTTTCAACTCTTCACCATACGTTGTAATTGTTAATACCAATTCGGTAGTCCCACATCGTTCACTGTCACGACGTATTATAAGTAACAAAATTTCATATCATGTACTAATATTTTTAAAAGATTTTGTTCTTAATATGCCACATTGTAATGTATTAGTTACTGAAAGAAGCTACAAAAGGGTAGCGTAGGCACGGAGCTTAATTTAAGACCAGTTCAGTTCTTGAAAACCATAGTCAGTATGAGAATAACAACTTGCAATATCCTTAACGCAATCAAAGCACAAGACAAACTGATTTCGACTAGCGGATAGGATCGGGCCAAGAATAGTTCACAGTAATAGCTTATAATATGTAATCCTTGGAGCATTCACTATAACTGAACATTATGAATCACCTAGAAGAAAATGACTTATTGATATATAACCAACACGGATTCAGAAAATATCGTTCTTGTGCAACACAGCTAGCTCTTTACTCCCATGATGTAATGAGAGCTGTTAACAAGGGATCTCAGATCAATTCCATATTCTTAAGTTTCCAGAAGGCTCGTGATACCGTTCCTCACAAGCAACTATTAATAAAATGGCGTCATATGGAGTATCGTCACAGTTGTGTGATTGGATTCAGGATTTCCTCTCAGAAAGGTCACAGTTCGTAGTGATAGACGGTAAATTATCGAGTAGAACTGAAGTGATATCTGTCGTTCCGCATGGGAGTGTCATAGGCCCTCTGCTGTTCCTGATTTACATAAATGTTCTAGGTGATAATCTGAGCAGCCCCCTTAGATTGTTTGCAGATGACGCTGTAATTTAGCGTTTAGTAAAATCATCAGACGATAAATTCCAATTACAAAATAATCTAGAGATATTTTCTGTACGGTGCGAAAAGGGCAATTGGCACTAAACAAAGAAAAGTGTGAGGTCATCCACGTGGGAACTAAAAGAAATCCGATAAATTTTGGGTATACGATAAATCATACAAATCTAAGGGCGGTAAATTCACCTAAATACCTAGGAACTACAATTACGTGCAACTTAAATTGGGAAGACCACATAGATAATATTGTGGGGAATGCGAAACAAAGACTGCGTTTTGTTGGTAGAACACTTAGAAGATGCGACAAACCCACTAAAGAGACAGTCTACATTACACTTCTCCCTCCTCTGCTGGAATATTGCTGCGGGATATGGAATCCTTACCAAGTAGGATTGACAGAGAACATCAAAAACGTGCAAAGAAGGGCAGCTCGTTTCGTGTCATCTCGCAGTAGGTGTCAGACTGTCACTGACATGGTACGAGAGTTGGGGTGGCAGTCACTGAAACAAAGGCGGTTTTCTTTGCGGCAAGATCTATTTATGAAATTTCAATCACCAACTTTCTCTTCCGAATGCAAACATATTTTGTTGACACCCCCCCCCCACGAAGGGAGAAATAATCATCATAATAAAATAAGAGGAATAAGAGCTTGAACGGAAAGATCTAAGTGTCCCTTTTTCCATGCACCATTCGAGGGTGGAATGGTACAGAGGTAGTATGAAAATGGTTCGATGAACCCTCTGCCAGGCACTTAAGTGTGAATTGCAGAGTAACCATGTAGATGTAGATATGCAGAATAGTGATAATAAAATTAGCGTCCGCAATAAACTGCAGGACAGTTAACTAGGAGACAATGTTGTTGTTGTTGTGGTCTTCAGTCCAGAGACTGGTTTGATGCAGCTCTCCCTGCTACTCTATCCTGTGCAAGCTTCTTCATCTCCCAGTAACTACTGCAACCTACATCCTTCTAAATCTGTTTAGCATATTCATCTCTTGCTCTTCCTCTACGATTTTTACCCTCCAAGCAGCCCTCCAATACTAAATTGGTGATCCCTTGATTCCTCAGAATATGCCCTACCAACCAATCCCTTCTTCTAGTCAAGTTGTGCCACAAATTTCTCTTCTCCCCAATTCTATTCAATACCTCCTCATTAGTTATCTAATCTTCAGCAATCTTCTTCTGTAGCACCACATTTTGAAAGCTACTAATCTCTTCTTGCCTACACTATTTATCGTCAACGTTTCACTTCCATACATGGCTGCACTCCATACAAGTACTTTAAGAAACGACTTCCTGACACTGAAATCTATACTCGATGTTAAAAAATTTCTCTTCTTCAGAAACGCTTTCCTTGCCATTGCCAGTCTACATTTTGTATCCTCTCTACTTTGACCATCACGAGTTATTTTGCTCCCCAAGTAGCAAAACTCATTTACTACTTTAAGCGTCTCATTTCCTAATCTAATTCCCTCAGCATCACCTGATTTATTTCGACTACATTCCATTATCCTCGTTTTGCTTTTGTTGATGTTCATCTTATATCCTCCTTTCAAGACACTGTCCACTCCACTCAGCTGCTCTTCCATGTCCTTTGCTGTCTCTGACAGAATTAAAATGTCATCGGCGAACTTCAAGGTTTTTATTTCTTCTCCGTGGATTTTTATTCCTACTCGGAATTTTTCTTTTGTTTTCTTTACTGCTTGCACAACATTCAGATTGAATAACATTGGGGATAGGCTGCAACGCTGTCTCCCCCCCTTCCCAACCATTGCTTCCCATTCATGCCCCTCGACTCTTATAACTGCCTTCTGGTTTCTGTACAATTGTAAATAGCTTTTCGCTCCCTGTATTTTACCCCTGCCACCTTCAGAATTTGAAACAGAGTATTCCAGTCGACATTTTCAAAAGCTTTCTCTAGGAGACAAGTCTCTCATGTAATAAATGCTACTTACATTAGCACTTACCTGTATGTAGATCTATGACCCCTCCTATCGCCAACTAGTCACTGAAGTGAAGCTATTATCAATCATCTACAACAATAACTTCACAAATTTTTCTATATAATTTTCTGTGTCCTATGAAACACACAACATATCATTTTTAAGGAGTAAAATAACAAATTTACAAAGGCTCATACGTAATCAGTCGTGTTAACAGCTCAATAATAATAAAATCTTTATCGCTCGGACATAAACAAAATATATGCACGCTCCGTTTGCCACCACAACCTACCATAATCTCCGCAGTGTATCCACAGAACTCTAATGCGTAATATAACTGACCAACCGATACACTCAATGCATAGTATGCATTCTTCATTGATGTTGCATCATTTGCTGACGACTACTGAAGAACTTAGATAGTGCTCCTCTCGTAACCTGGAAGCCCCTGTCTAAGTATAACCACAGGACTCTCGCCCAAGTACAGCTACCAACCACTCCATCTGATTGTTTCTGGCTACACACAGGCACACCGCGTACTGACCGTTAGTGAGGTCTCTGACTGCTCCTTGGCTCACCAGCTTGGAGAAAACTTCTCATTATTTGTTTTCCATGAACTGAAGGCATTCACTCGCCCATGGCTCCTTCCATCTCAGCTCCAGCAGCTCGCATGTTAATCACGGTTGCGCGCAGTCCGCCCTCCAGCGGCACCAGCGTGACCACCGGCCAGGCATAACGCTGGCTGTGGGCAGAACAAATATTCCATTCGACGTGGCACAAATCATGGAGCGCTTACTGAAGAGACTGGGGACATTTCACGAAGTTGGTGTACTTAATTCAGATACTCAGATGATGTGGAGCCCAAGTGATTAGAATCCCGAATACAGGTTCCTTTTATTCCTTTGCCTTCAAGGCTTCTATATCTTATAATCTTAATCTTCGCAATAAACAACGGTCTTGGCTTAAACGACACACATCTGCAACTACATCATACTCCTCAAGCCACCTAATGGTGTGTGGCGGAGGGTATCGTCGGTACAATTCTCTGATCCCTCCTACCCTGTTCCATTCGCGAATAGTACGTGAGAAGAATGATTGTCGGTAAGCCTCTGTATTGTCTCTAATTTCTCGAGTTTTCTCCTCGTAGTCGATACTCGAGATATATGTTAAGTAATACGATGTTCGACTCCTCCTGAAAAATGTCGTCCCGAAATTTCAGTAGTAAATCTCTCCGTGATGCACAACGATTCTCTTGTAACGTCTGCCAGTGGAGTTTGTTTAGTATCTCCGTAACGCTCTCGCGCCAGCTAAACGAGACCGTGACGAAACGCGCCGCTCTTCGTTGAATCTCCTCTATCCCCCCAACCAGCCCTACCTGATGGGGGTCCCAGATGGATGAATAATAATCATCGGGCGAACAGTCACCTTATAAGTCACTTCCTTCGTGGATGAGATACATTTCCTTAAGATTCTTCCGATGAAACTGGGTCTTGTGTCTATTTTTCCCACGATCTGTTTTATGTGGTCATTCCACTTAAGGTTGCTCTGGATTTTTACGCCTAGATATTTTACGGCAGCCGTTGTCTCCAGCTGTGCATAGCGGATTTCTTTTTCTACGTATGCCTTAAATGTATTTACTTTCAGGGTTATCTGCCAGAGTCTGCACCATTCATCGATTCTCTACAGGTCGTTCTGCAAATTCTTACTATCTTCTGGCGTTGCTACTTCGGTATTAACAACTGCATCATCTGCGAACAGCCTTAAAGAGCATTCGACTCTTCCTACTACATCATTTATATATATTGTGTACAGCAACGGTCGTATCACATTTCCCTTTTGTACTCGAGATATTACCTTCTCATCTGTCGATTTAGTTCCGTTAAGAGCGACGTGTTGAGTTCTGTGTGGAACAAAGTCTTGAATCCAGTCGCAGGTCTGCTCCGGTACTCCGTAAGCTGGTATTTTTTTCATTAAACGGCAATGGCGGACGGTGACAAATGCCTTATGAATTCAAGGAACACGACTTAACTAAATTCACGAAATGAAGATCTGTAAAATTTTCAGACTTAACATTTTCTGTAGACTGCGCTGTGTAGACCTTAACTTTCTTTAACCTCATCATAGAACCAGCAGACGCTGTCATTGTGAACATCTATTGATAGACAACAATGTTAGACAGTCGTCCAGTCGCAGATTAACACTACATCAATTTTAAAGAATTTATTTTTCTTAGTGTCAGATACTTCACTGCTATTAGTTGCTGCATCAATCACATATCTCAGTTTCTCTTGTCATTTAAAATGATAATGCAATGGACTGAAAAAGATAAAACTGTATTCACTTCAATTAATAAAATTAATAGTAATGAAATTTACTAACTGGTTACTGGTTCGTCGATAAGTTGTCTGAATCATTTAATTTTTATTTAATGTTACAATCATATTGAAGGACAAAAATCAATCGATAATATCTACTAAATTTACATTCTATACCTATACGTATGTCGACAACTTGCAGCCGCGGTCTATGAGTAGCGTCTTTGGTTCATAATCAGAACGTCTTCGGTTCCGCCGCTGCTTAAATTTTGATTAATGATCAGATTTGGCAGCCAAAGAGTTCCAGCAAAAGAAGTCACCCTCATTCTGCAAACGACTTTGTCAAAGATGGCGGAGGAGAGATCAGAGTTTCATGGCACTCTCTTGTCACAGGGGTGGGAAACTGTCCTTAAAGGCGGAAGAATCAGCAATGATCACTGGCATGAGGAAGCGGAAGGCTATGGACACCACTGCATTAACGTGTATCCACAAGACATGTGGCCTGTGATTGAGCAAGTCTTATGATGCTCTCTCCATTGGCAGAAGATTGCGCAATAATCCCCCATTCGAATGTCCGGAAGGGGACTGCCAATTGGGATGTTACCATGAGAAAAACATTCAATAAGCAACGAAACAATAACGTTCTATGAGTCGGGGCGTGGAATGTCAAAAGCTTGAACGTGGTAGGGAAACAAGGAAATTTGAAAGGGAAATGCAGTGGCTCAATCTAGATACAGTAGGGAACAGTGAAGAGGACAGATCATTAGGGTAACATCAACAACAGCAGAAAATAATGTAACGGGAGTAGGATTCGTTATGAATAGGAAGGTAGGACAGAAGGTGTGTTACTGTGAACATTTCAGTAACGGGGTTGTTCTTATCAGATTCAACATCATACCAACACCGATAAAGATAGTTCAGGTATACATGCCGACGTCGCAAGCTGAAGATGAAGAGATAGAGAAAGTATATGAGGATATTGAAATGGTAATACAGTACGTAAAAGGAGACCAAAATCTGATAATCATGGGAGACGGGAATGCAGTTATAGGGGAAGGAGTAGAAGGAAAGGTTACAGAAGAATATGGGCTTGGGACAAGGAATGAGAGAGAAGAAAGACTAATTGAGTTCTGTAACAAGCTACAGCTAATGAGAGCGAATACTCTGTTCAAGAATCACAAGAGGAAGAGGTATGCTTAGAAAAGGCTGGGTAATACAGGAAGATTTCACTTAGATTACATCATGGTTAGACAGAGATTCCGAAATAAGGTACTGCATTGTTATAGGCCCTCTATTGTTCCTGATGTATATTAACGACATAGGAGACAAACTGAGTAGCCCTCTTACATTGTTTGTAGTTGACGCTGACATGTATTGTCTTGTAAAGTCATCAGATGACTAAAATGAATTGCAAAATGATTTAGATAAGGTATCTGCACGGTGCGAAAATTGTCAATTGACCCTGAATAAAGAAAGGTATGAAGTTATTCACATGAGCACTAAAAAAAATCCACTAAATTTTGAGTATGCGGTAAGTCACACAAAACTGAAGGCTGTAAATTCAACTAAATACTTAGGCATTACAATTACAAATAAACTAAATTTGAACAACCACAAAGAAAATTTTGTGGGTACTTCAAACCGAAGAATGCGATTCATTGGCGGAACACGTAGAAAGTGCTACAGTTCTGCTAAAGATAATGTTTACACCACTCTTATTCGCCCTAACCTGGAGTATTCATGTGCGGTGTGGGATCCGCAACACATGGGACTGACGCATGTCATCGAAAAAGTTCAAAGAAGGGCAGCTCGTTTTGTATTATCGCGAAACAGGGGAGATAGTGCCACAGACGTGATACATGAATTGGAGTGGTAATCATTAAAACAAAGACGTTTTTCATGGGGACGTTATCTTCTCATGAAATTTCAATCATCAGTTTCCTCCTACGATTGCGAAAAAATTCCGCTGGCACACACCTACATAGGGAGGAATGATAATCACATTATAATGAGAGAAATCAGGGCTCGCACCTAAAAATTTTGCGCTCGTTTTCCCTCGCGCGGTTCGAAACTGGAACGGTAGAGAGAGAGCTTAAAAGTGGTTCATTGAACCCTCCGCCAGGTACTTTATTGTGAGTAGCAGAGTAATCACGTAGATGTAGATGTATAAGACCCCATTGGTGTACCCTTGATGGTTGCACGACACAAATCATTACGCCTTGCCTGGGACCGTCAATATCGAAATGAGACTGTTGACGACTGGAAACATGATGCCTGGTCAGGTGAGTATAATTTCAAATTGTATCGAGTGGATGGACGTGAACGGGTATGGAGACAACCCATTAATCCATGGACCCTGCATGTCAGCAGGGGACTCTTCAAGCTGCTGGAGACTATGTAACGGTGTGGGACGTGTGTAGTTGGAGTGATAGAGGACCCCTGATGCGTCTAGATACGATTCTGACAGGTGACACGTACGTAACCATTATGTCTGATCACCTGCATCCATTCATGTTCGTTGTGCATTCCTACAGACTGTGGGCCACTACAGCAGGACAAAGCGACACCTCATGCGTCCAGAACTGCTACAGACTGGCCCCAGGAACATTCCGAAACACTTGCAGACTTCCCAGATAGGAACATTATTGAGCATATCTGGGATGCCTTGCAACGTGCTGTTCCGAAGAGAAGTATACCCACTTGTTTTCTTATGGATTTAATGGACAGCCCTGCAGGTTTCATGGTGTCAATTGCCTGCAGCACTGATTCAGACATAAATTGAGTACATGTCACGTCGTGTTGCGGTAAATCTGCGCGATCGCGCGCACTACCTCGTATGAGGCATGTGTATCAGTTTCTTTAGCTATTCAGTGTATAAGCAAATATTATCAGTGCCGAAACTTCCTGGCAGATTAAAACTGTGTGCCGGACTGAGACTCGAACTCGGGACCTTTGCCTTTCGCCGGCAATTGCTCTACCAACTGAGCTACCCAAGCACGACTCACGCACCGTCCTCACAGCTTCACTTCTGCCAGTAACTCGTCTCCTACATTCCAAACTTTACAGAATTTCTCCTGCGAACCATGCAGAACTAGCACTCCTGAAAGAAAGGAGCATGGCTTAGCCACAGCCTGGGGAATGTTTCTAGAATGAAATTTTCACTCTACAGTGGAGTGTGCGCTGATATGAAACTTCCTGGCAGATTAAAACTGTGTGCCGGACCGAGAGTCTGGCAGAGGTCCTGGCAGAAGTGGAGCTGTGAGGACGGGGCGTGAGTCGTGCTTGGGTAGCTTAGTCGGTAGAGCACTTGCCCGCGAAAAGAAAAAGGTCCCGAGTTCGAGTCTCGGTCCGGCACACAATTTTAATCTGCCAGGAAGTTTCATATCAGGACACACTCCGCTGTAGAGTGAAAAATCTCATTCTAGTATTATCAGTGTCGCTCAGCCAGACTGCGGCTACCATACAAGTGAAGAACTGGTTGGACTGCGATCCAATACAAGCAGCACGTTCATGTATGCCAACAGACTCCTTATACCATAAACTCAGTAGTTAATCATTGAAATACAGGAACACCTCCTTCTACACAAAAAACTCGTCAGATACAAGTTAGCCACTTGCAACCATGATGACAGACAAGATTACTAATTTTTGCTTGATTAGTAAAAGATAAGTGCTCACCAGATTACATAAATCCGCGCTGTCTCCACAATACATACGGCAGATTTCCAAGCCAACACCGAAATAAGAGTGTGATTCAGTAAAGGGTCACGTTTCCGTCTAAAGGACAGCAATCACTCCTCCAAGGCACCCCATTTGAGTCCATATTTTCGCTTGCTGCCAGAAGCGATTCTAGCCTTGTTCAGGATACCAGAATCAGTTGCCTTCAATCAGCCAACAAACCCCGCACATTCCGCTGGGCCGTAAAACACTTCGCTGTCTCTCTCGCTCCCTCCTCTCTCTCTCTCTCTCTCTCTCTCTCTCTCTCTCTCTGTCACTCACTTCCTCTACCTCTTTGTCTCTCTGCAGCCGCCGCAGCAATTCCTTTGTAAGTAGGCTTTTTATGTTTTCTTATCGGCAACATTACGTAGCGCTCGGTATGAAAATCACTGGCTGTGCTGTGTTCAGTCTGTGGCTAGTTTGCATTGTTGTCTGCCATTGTAGTGTTGGGCAGCGGCAGCTGGATGTGAACAGCACGTAGCGTTGCGCAGTTGGAGGTGAACCGCCAGCAGTGGTGGATGTGGGGAGAGAGATGGCGGAGTTTTGAAATTTTTAATACTGGATATTATGAACTGCTATGTATATTATGATTTTTCAACACTATTAAGGTAAATACATTGTTTGTTCTCTATCAAAATCTTTTATTTGCTAACTATGCCTATCAGTAGTTAGTGCCTTCCGTAGTTTTAATCTTTTATTTAACTGGCAGTAGTGGCGCTCGCTGTATTGCAGTAGTTCGAGTAACGGAGATTTTTGGTGAGGTGAGTGATTTGTGAAAGGTATAGATTAATGTTAGTCAGGGCCATTCTTTTGCAGGGATTTTTGAAAGTCAGATTGCGTTGCGCTAAAAATATTGTGTGTCAGTTTAAGCACAGTCATGTATAAATTGTTCTAAGGGGACGTTTCATATGTCGACCCTTAGCCTAGGATACCTCGCTGGAATCTTCTGATTTTTTTCTTGTAGTTTGTGCAATTAGTGTAGCTATTGTTTATTGCTAGCGCGTAATTATAGAGAGAATTTCTTTTGTAGTTGCAGTCTTTCTTTGTTGTACAGTATAACAGGTGTGGCACGCATGTAGATTTGCAACAAGTATTTCGCAGCTGCGCTTGCAATTAAGTAGACATTATTTCCATTGCTATGTTATTTTATTTTGCTCTTCAAATTGTGCTTTTCTGTGTTATCGTGTGAAATATTGTGACAATTATGGCGTGTGAAAAACGTAATACTAGGCTTCAAAGTAAACTGAGAAATGACAGTGAAGACAAAGGCAGTGTGTTAGCGCCGCAGAGTAAAGAATTAACTAATGTTCAAAGTAGTAATTTGGTAATTGAGCATAGGGAAATGGAGCGGGTTGCAAATAATGGTGTACGCAGTGAAACAATTAGTGAACAGGGAATCATTATCGATCGATCGGTCGGCAACAGCTCGCCTCAGGAATCGGGAACGACAGAACACAATATTGCAAATACCGTAGACTCAGGTTTTGGGTTCTCACCGTTTTCTCAAATGAGTCAAGACACATTTTCCGCTTGTCAAAATGTGAATGTTGCCGGTGCAAATTCACTGCCGAAAAGCACTGAGGAACATGTTTCAGACACCAGTGCACTGTTATTACAGTTAATGCAACAAATGGGACAAAGGCTACAAAAGTTAGACACAACGCTTGAACAAAATCAGATACAAATGGGACAAAATCTTCAAAAGTTAGACACAATGGAACAAAATCAGAGACAAACACAGCAGAAGCTTCAGAAGTTAGACACAATGGAACAACACCAGAGACAAACAGAGCAACAGTTAGACACAATGGAACAAAATCTTCAAAAGTTAGACACAATGGAACAACACCAGAGCAAACACAGCAACAGTTAGACACAATGGAACAAAAGCTTCAAAAGTTAGACTCAGTGGAACATAAGCTTGAACAAACACGTGAAGATTTAACTACTGAGTTACATAACATTGAATCGAAATGTCAAAAAGTCTGGAATGATGTAAAAACACAAATTTGTGAGCATTTTCAACCTATTTTTTCGCGGCATGAAAATGCATTACAGAATCACGAAGCGGCCATAAAATAACTGCAAACTATTGTTCATGAAAATCATGAGACCTTGCAAGCTAAAATTGACTCAGTTGCATCTACCGATTTGGTTACGCAACTTTCAAAAACTCAAGAAAACTTAAAGGGCACGGTAGATACTCTGAAAATTGGTTCAGAAAGACACATGGAGGAAATTAGTTCATTATCAGAGAAAGTAGTTGAACTTTCGGATCAGCTAAATAATTTATCTACGAAGGTAGATGATAATCTGAATGACACAATACCAGTAGTCTTTAATGACACAGAAGAGTGCGAACAAATTAGGAAATTCAAACAAAATCAGAATCAAATTAATACGCAACACCAAAGAGAAATCCGGGAAGTACAAGATCAGCTGACACAGGTAATACAAGAATTACGTATTTCAGAGGACACTCGCGCCCCAATACGGGAAGAGGGACATAGAAATACGGAACAGCCACAAAACAATAACACAGGGCATTTCGGAAGTTATGAAAGAAATTGGCAATGTGCACCGAATTTTGAGATGGAACCGCCGACACGACGTAACAATGACCGACATGCGACTCGCCGACATGATGATTTTGACTATAAGCTGTTCATTACTACATGTAAATTCAAAACGTTTAAGAATTCTGCCAACGACATTCATCCACAAGCGTGGCTCCATCAATTCTCTCATTGTTTCCTCCCAACTGGTCATTAGAACACAGATTAGAATTTATGTGTGGCTACTTGACGAATGAAGAACCACCGAACAGAATCAGAGAGCTTGTACCTTTCCCGAACACGCGTAAACTTCGACACAAAGACATAATTGATTTGGCCCTTAAAAATATAAAATCTGCAGCTGACAAAAGGAGAAAACTACACGGTAAAGCAAATGCAAAGAAATTATATATTGGTCAGAAAGTTCTCATTAAAGCTCATTCATTGTCACATAAGAAGAAACACTTGAGTCACAAATTCTTTCTAGTTTACAATGGACCTTACAGAATCCGACGTATACCACATGATAATTGCGTTGAAGTTGAAACTCTGCGTACTAGGAAGACTAAAGGTTTACACCACATTTCACAAGTAAAACCGTTTATTGAAAGATAATCTGCTTTTTAACTTTGTCTTTGCCATAAAACGTTTCACTTCACATTTCTAGTATGCATTGTCACACTTAGAAACTGTTATCATGCAACTATGTTTGAAGTTAAATATCCAGTCAAGAACCAAGAGAACTTATTTAAACAGAAATTACAAATGCATTGTTATTGTGAACAGACGTCACAGTGTTATTGTGTGTGTGCATTCTTGCTTGTTAGTTGCACGATTACGTAACGACTATAAGGCTCACATACTTAGAACATTTACCAGTACTGCTAATGAGATTCTAATGCAACATTTTGGTTTACTTGAAAGTACATTCTGGATTTAAGGTACTTTCTGTGAGATACCAGATGAGACAATGGTTAGTTTATGTGACAGCTACACGATTTTATCACGACGCTACTGATGAGTGACAATTTACAATGTTGCTTTTGCGGTGTTTCTGTTTTATATCTGCACAGTTTTTCTGTATTATTCTGGAAAGTAAAACATGTTTTAATAGTAACTTTTGTGGTATAGCTACAATGAGACAGCCTTTTCTGTAGCATAACAATACGTTACAGCACAGTAATTTCTTCATCACAACAATAAGCGTAATAACTAAGATATCTATACACAAAGCATTTCACTTTTGTTTATCATGAGGTAAGTACATTGACTTCTGCAGAACTTAGCTTTTGGAGGACAGTAACTACGACACTTCCATAGAGATTATCTTACAGCAAGAAGCACATTTAGCGCTACAGGACACGTATGTGAGTAATTAACTTTGTACTTGAAACATTTATTTTTAAAGATATTTGAAGTACAATGATACAAAGGTTTTCCGTAACACATTTCATTCCATTGCTGTAATCTGTAACACCTGAGGGTATAATTACATTAATCCTCAGGGGGGTACATGCTTACTTTGTGTATCATGTGTTTGGCAAGCACAAGGAGCCCTAGCTAATATGGTATTTGCTTACACAACTTTACACATCGGTACCATATTTCTCTAACACATAATTACACAGCTATCTTATCATTTAACTCAGAGAGACAAACTTTTTTACTATGGCAGTGACAGATATTTATGTAATTACACTGTTGGATAACTTCACACTTACGAAATTGTATTTTGTCTGTACTTTGTGAACTGTTCATATTTTTTTGGAACCATTGTGATATTATGAGAGCTTTGAATGATATATCTGGTATGGGATCACGATTTTTAAAGTACGTTTGAGGCAGATGACACTTTTGACATGAGCAGAGAATTTTTTTTTAATTATTGGAGGAAGCTACGACGATTGTGAGAGTTGACTGTGGTGTTATGATGTTATTATTACGATGACTATGTGTATTATGTAGTTGCGGTATGTTTATGATCAATAAGCTGATGCTAAATGAGTTATTTGATTAAGCTACAGATCTGTTATGATGAAATATTGAAGAAGTATCGACGAATAAGGTAAGGAATAATGAGTAGTGTTTAGGGACTCTGGTTTGTGGAAAAGGTTGTTGGAAACCAAGAATCGTACTTTAAGAGTTATGAAATGTGTGTAAATGCGTGAAGGTATCACAATGCCGGCGAAAATTTTTTGGACACTGTTATATTTATAGGATTTTGTTTCTACAGATTTGTAACGCAAATTCTTGACCTGTGAAATATTTTTATAATAGACTGTCACTGTAGCGGAAACTGCTGTCGTAAATATTTCCGTAAGAAAGTTAAGTGACCACCTGCACGTAATGCGTCGTGGGCACCCAGCTGTGTCAGAGGCCTGGAGAAAAAGCAATTAGGGTGTGCCTTTCCAGAGAAAGGTAGAAAAAAAAAGGGAGGCCATTATCCTCGCTGTTGACATTCCTTTGTAGAAAGCATTGTAAATACGACACCCTCAAACTTGAAAACATGATAACACTGTGGAGCTCTTAATTTATGATATTTACTGCAATGCCTAATGAAATGACGAGAAATATTTTTATGTCTATAGACCTGATAATGACTACTGTCTTTCTAGTTGAGAGAAATGCCATATGGCTTGCTTTATGTATTTATTTGCTCATTTTCTTTAATATCTAGTTTGTAGCTGCACTGCAGCATTGTTTAAAATAAAATTTTATGAATGTACTAATATAAATATTTTATGCCTACAGATCCAGTAAACAACAACTTAAAAAAAAACGAAGGAGCACAAAAAGACATTTCTCTTCACAGGACTTGCATACATAATTTTCTTTTCAACTACTTGGTAACATTTTTCGTAGAATAAGTTGTGGTGCACCACTTTAATTACATAGGCATTAAGATGTGAATATACATTTCCCTTATCTGTATTGTTGTTTTTACTGTAATATTTTTTCTGCTTGAGCTATGTCATGTTTAGGTATAAGTTACTGCTGTTTGCCAGGCATAGTGTTACTGAATTTGACTTTGTGTTACTCTGCTAAGCCAGTTTATTACTGATTTATTTTTCTTGTTTGCTGATCATTGCATATTAGTTGTAATATTGCAGCTTACTTTGCCAATTTGAATTTTTTGTCATTGCTGTTAGTGTTAATTGTTTTGTGATGCTGCATTGCCTCGTCCCTTAGTTTAGCATCTGAGCTCAGTAGATTTAAGTTAGCTTAAGAAGGGGTACACTATATAAGAGAATGAGTTGCGATGAATTTGAACAAATGCACTGAGAGGTTATACGAGAAAAATACAGAAAGCATGTTTGGATAGGATTTTTTTGGTGGAAGCAAAGGTTGAAATAAGATGAACGATCAGTGGAATGAAGTTTTGGGTTGGACTGCAGTACCAAATGTTCCACAAAAAACTAACCCTCTCCTTTCCTTTGTGTTATCCCACTATGTGTTTGTGTACCCTTGTGTATTTGTTTTCTTCCTGACTCTGTGTACTTTCATAGAATTTTTTCTTCTTTTAATACTAAGCTACATTCACTGTGATGAGGAATACTGTTCTCCTCAAATATAATTGGCATTAATAATATGTTATTTACCTTGTAAATATGCTTAGAAATTATTTATTCTGTTTTGTTTTAATGCTCATGTGTGAAGTTGATGTTTCAATAATTATTCTGATCTTTTATGTATTTACTTATGTCATAATTCCTGTAACACTGATGTATATGTTTATTTCGATTCTTTTGTAAAGCCTGTACCACAAATGTTATCTGTATTGTTATGTTCTTTAAAGATGTATTTTGTACCTTTGTAATTGTATTCTTATGTTATAAAATTGTAATTGACACCAGTTCATCTTATTATTAACTTGTTAGTTACATTTCACTGCAAACTTTTCTGTTGGTCATAGTATATGGACAATATGTGAGAAGTTGGGACTGTTAGTGTTTGCACGTGTGTTAATAATTCAGCAAGGGACTGGATAACAGCATTGCTGGTTCTAAGGACAATTCCAAAAACTTTGTGAGTGCTCAAGTGGTGGTTATTGACTTGCTATATTATCCGCAAGACTCTTCAATGGTGATTGTGCACCTGCACAGTCACAACAGATGGCCGCTGACCATCTCTACAAGGACTCACCAATACCATTATCTCTACAAGGACTACAGTGGGTCTACACCTTTGCTGACTCACCAATACCATTATTTCTACAAGGACTACAGTGGGTCTGCACCTCTGGTGGCCCACCAATACCACAATCTCTACCAGGACTACAGTGGGCCTATCCACAATTTCTACAAGGACTGCAGTGGGTCTGCACCTCTGGTGGCCCACCAATACCATACTCTTTACCAGGACTACAGTGGGCCTATCCACAATTTCTACAAGGACTGCAGTGGGTCTGCACCTCTGGTGGCCCACCAATACCATACTCTCTACCAGGACTACAGTGCGTCTGCTCTGTGATGACCTACCTACCAATCTTCTTCAAAACGTCGAATGACTCTGCTGTGGGTTTGCTCTGTTGTGGCCCATTACCTGTCAGCACGTCAAGAGTCAGCACTGTCTTTCAGTTGGAAGGACAACACTACTTCTTCAAGACTGCATGGAAATCCACTACTTCCGTGTGCATTGTCTTTTACTGCTCAGACTTTGAAAAAAAAAAAAGACACTGAAATTTTACTGTGATGAACAATCTGGACTGTCTTTATGGACTGTGAGAAAATTTTAGCTTTTGACCAACACTGTATAAATAAGTGTGTGCATTTGATATCTTTGTTATTATAATTATGAAAAATTTTTATCAAATCATTACTGGCCTCTGCCCAAAACAATTTGTGAAATTTTTTGTGGGGAGCATGGGGGCTATGTAAGTAGGCTGTTTATGTTTTCTTGTCGGCAACGTTACGTAGCGCTCGGTATGAAAATCACTGGCTGTGCTGTGTGCAGTCTGTGGCTAGTTTGCATTGTTGTCTGCCATATTAGTGTTGGGCAGCGGCAGCTGGATGTGAACAGCGCGTAGCGTTGCGCAGTTGGAGGTGAGCCGCCAGCAGTGGTGGATGTGGGGAGAGAGATGGCGGAGTTTTGAAATTTGTAATACTGGATATTATGAACTGCTATGTATATTATGATTTTTCAACACTATTAAGGTAAATACATTGTTTGTTCTCTATCAAAATCTTTCATTTGCTAACTATGCCTATCAGTAGTTAGTGCCTTCCGTAGTTTGAATCTTTTATTTAGCTGGCAGTAGTGGCACTCGCTGTATTGCAGTAGTTCGAGTAACGGAGATTTTTGGTGAGGTAAGTGATTTGTGAAAGGTATAGATTAATGTTAGTCAGGGCCATTCTTTTGCAGGGATTTTTGAAAGTCAGATTTCGTTGCGCTAAAAATATTGTGTGTCAGTTTAAGCACAGTCATGTATAAATTGTTCTAAGGGGACGTTTCACCTTATGTTCGTTCATTGTCGCTAAGCCATCTGCCATACACACAATTGGCCATGCGACTACGGCCCATCGCAGCTTGCTTGCCTGTATTACCTCCGACCATGCTTGCACACTACTTGACCACGCGATACACACTGTTTGAATCGACTGTGGCGTCAGCACTCTCTCACTTACCCATGAAAGATTAACATAGCTGCTGCCGAATCGATACGAACCGTCCCACTACGGCTCATGATTATTAGGTCCAATTCTTTAAAATGTGTCTACAGAATATTTGTGGTATTTGGGGTATACGACACACAACATGTTATTAAATTCAGTTTTGAATTAATATTTATCTTAGTATACAAGCGCTCAGAAATACAATTTGACTTAGTCTTAATTTTTGTAAGTATGGGAAATGAGCAATTATTCTAGCAGTTTCATTGTAAATTCAGCATCTAAAGGCCCTTCCGAGTTAACTAACACTCATATTTTCAATATGTGTTCCCAGGAACTATAGGATTTATTGTTAAATCAGAATGCAGTAACAACCAAATGGGAATGAATAATACTTAATATTTATTAGGACTACCCTTAAACAGATTTTTAGTCGCTGCTGTTAACATTTTATTCCAAACATCACGGCTAAACAGGTGTTCTGAAAAACATTACAGCACAGATAAACGCCGAAGCTATCGCCTACACCAGAAAACAGGGTGATAAACTACAATTACATTTGCACCAACCGTTCTTTAATGTCCTCTGCTGCCGTGCTGTCCCAGAGGGGCATTCAGAGAAGAAACACGGAGCCTTCCACAGTGTAACGACCTCCAGACGCTACACGTCGGCTGCGAGATTGTATCGTGGTGAATGCAGGCCTCCTCGCTCCTGAATTACGTGATTCTGCCTCGGATGGCTGCCGCTTTGCTCCTGCTATCCTCGCCGCGAGATGAAAGGCAAACTACTCTCTCCTGAGAGGTAACCTATTTTCCAACTCCGGTTCAAATGGCATGCAATTAGATGCCGCCGCAGGGAGGTGATTAGAATATGTCCGTAATGAACTCAGAACTCGGAAGCGGCCGGGTCTTAACTCCAAGAACGAGTTTATACAACAAACTTCCGACTCTGAATTCAGGCTTCGTTGACTTTGAAGGATGTCTCGCACCTGCTAAAGATGCCCTAGAGGAGGCGAACCCTTTTAGGTAAAGTGTTCTTCTCTGCTCAAGGTTAGACGAGTATTACGTGCCAATCTATTTCGTTAGAAAAAGAAACAAAATATCGCAAAAGGTTGTCTCCTTATTCCACTTGTGTTATACGATAGTTATTTCCTTAAAATGTGTATTTTTGGTTTGGAAGCTAATTGTTGTATAATATTTGAACTTAATATTGGAACAATTTGAAAACTAACCATAACTCTTCAGGTGTCGCCCTATACTATTTCCACTGATCCTCAGTTTCCTTTTTCGGTATCTACAGTAGTGTTACCGTAGTCTGATGATTATAATTTTCATGGGTCGACTTAAGTAATAGTGGAGCACTTTTGTGTATTTTATTGCATATATTGGGCCAATACAATTGCGTTCATTTAGAATTATCGCATTTCCTGTGTTGAAGTAGTCTTGACTTGAGGTAGGATATTTTTGCATAGCATTTTATAATTATTGGTCAACATATCGCGTTCTTTTAGTACTGGCCAGTTTGTCCTTCACATGATTGTCTTTGTCAGTGGTGCTCCTGTCAGTAATCCAGCGGGACTATTTTGCACAAGTGCTTGTCATATAAGAGATCGATCTACCCTATAATATGGCGCGGTGGTGTCATGATTTTGGTTGTGAATACCTAGATAGCTGTAACTGTTTACTCATCCCTCATTTCGTTGACGTTGCATGTTTGTCAATACTAGGCTTCAGAGGAGTTTCATCGTGGTATGGTCGGTTCCGTGAGTGAGACATGTAGTTTGTTAGCGACTCATTGTATTCAGATCGCGCGATATCTGTCGTAACTATAGTATCGATTTAGTTAGAATAACCCCTGATGATTTCGGCACGGCAGTGTCTAGTCATGCGTCATTTCTGCGTCTTAGTAAATTTCATATTGTTATTTTTCAGGGTTTTTCTTTGGACAATAGATGTTACTTTTGTTAAGCAATATTTATGTACCTCTACATTATTTATGCCCTTATAAGTTAGACTATTATGTTTCCCACAATATACACTTCTTCTTCTGTATTTTGTCGTCTAAGAATTTTAGTATGAATGTATTTTTTCAACCTTACTATAACGCACTGACTGTTTAGCTGAGGCATACGATATGTCACCTTCATATGAGCTCGTAGATCTTGTTTTCTACAATTCTTTGTATCCGCTTCATAGCAGTCTACTCCCTTGATAGGCAGCAAATCTTTATTAGTGACCACCTTTTCGGTTACTTGATATCTTGGACGCTACTTTTATACTTAGAACTATGAAGCATTTTATTGCTTTCTCATATTGGGAAATAGTCTGATCTATTGCTTGCAATTTTAGACCCAAATTGACCCCATTCCCGAGTTCACTTGTGGGAATTCGGTACGTCTTCACTACACCTATGAGTATGATTAGGACCTGGTTAGTCTATCAGCATGTCAAAGTTGTCCTTACTTCCTCATACAGCTAAGGGGGAATGTTTTGAAGTTATTACTAGATATGAGTTTCATGGAATTAGATGATGTTACTCGCTTTATGGGCTTCAACTTTCTGATAGGGTGGTCTTTACACACTCATTTACCTTTTAATTTTTTCGTACCCATGCTCCCTATCGCGTCACGACTTGCTATGTATTATTATTTAAATGTTTTGTCATCTACAGATAGGTCGTTAAGGTAGAGTCTTGACTCGCAGTGAAACTGTATGACGATGTCGGCTGAGAACTTGGAGGATTCGCCTGGCTTAACTAGAATTTGTGATCTTTGTGGGTTTGTTCCACTGTGGTAATGCTGACTTGTTAAATAATATAAAGGAAACCAAATGATATCTATTTTCATTCGCTGAAAAACACAAGGTAACTGTGAATATTCTTAGTGTTCGTTTGCATGGTTTTTTTCTCTTAATATGTCGACTACCGTTAGGTTTTGCTTCGAATGATGTGACAGCTACTTGTACCACCCTCCTTGATAATGCCTAGGCTGTAAATGTGCATACTGTTGTACTTCATAGCTACTATGTAGTATTTTACTTCAATTGAAGATTGGTCCTCACACATTCTATGTGCTTCCTCATCTATTGGAATTTTATATAAAGACTAGCTAAAGAAAGTTTTATTTCAACATGTCTTCGTAGTATGCTGTCTACTGCTGATATTTTTTATGTATTTACATGTTCCCTTGTAAATCTGTGATGTTTAATAGTTATGACTAACAAATATGTAAACATGTCTTAGTCTAAAGTGCTGGATGTACACAGAGATTTGGTTTAACGCTGCTAACACATATGTACGTATGTTTTAGTTTATTGTTCTGAATGCACACAAAGATTTCTTTTAACGCCACTACTTTCATTTTTAAGCTTAAGAGGTGTTATGATAACCCGACACCTTCTGTAAGCTTGCTTTGTACACACTTATATACTACATGTATAGTCTTTTACTACGGAGGGCCTGAAGATGGCATAATGAAAAGCCGAAACTGGTTGCTTACAGAATAAAATAAATAATATATAAATGATAGAGTGCAGCAATCAGTTACTTTTTTGCAGGTTTTTTTAGGCAAACCCATATTCCGGCAAGTGCCTAGCCATTATCATAGTTCTTTGAATACTGCATTCAAAGAACTGTGACTGACGCCCCAACAACAGGGAACTAACATGCATCGAGATTAAAAAATAGTGCAATGATAATGGCTAGGTACAAACCTAAATCTGGATTTGCATAATAAAACCTGCAAAACAAGGACGACAGACTGCTGCGCTCTATCATTTATAAATTACGTAATGGTCGGGGGATCAGTGCACCCACTTTCCTAATGGAAGGTAACCTGATGATATAAAATAATATCTTGAACTATACAACTGTTGGTGAATTTAATTGAAATTGACAGTTACTTACCAGCCGATGCCGCTGGCCATAATGGACTAACAGAGAAAGAAATGATTGTGATTAGTTACTTTGAGACCATTTGCAGCCATTCATAGACTTCACGTTATGGATTACAGTACGCCTTATCATTCGGCCACAGATGTTCGCGGTTGGTTTGAAGAACATTTTAGACAGTCGAGCAAATGATCCGGCCGCCCAGATCGCTCGACATGAATCCAATCATTTCGTGTACAAAACCCTGCTATGGCTGGCCCGTTTGAAGTTGTCAACAAAATTTACAGGCGTTTATGGTTTACATGCCAATGTGGCCGTCATATATCGGGCAGCCCATCAGAACAATCGATGAAAGATTTATTGAATGCGAACGAGGAGGTAGCAGACTAGTAGCTGAGGATTAGACTCTGCCAGAATCTCTATGAATTGTTAACATCTGGTACTCATAAAGAAGCACATTTAAATTAAAATGGTTTAAATCATTTACCTTGTGACTCATGGCAACAACTAAGAAACTCATTGCATCTAGTCTCTGAACTGCTTATAAGCAGCCAAATTGAAAATAGAAAATAATAATGGAAGCAAAATGGCAGACAACTAGTTGGGGAAAGAAACTCTAGGTGTGCAGAACCGGCGCGTGCCAAATGCGGCGTCAGGATGCGAATCCAGCACAGAACGCCCGGCACCTGGCCGACCACATAAGTGGCTACGATACCGGCTCATGTCTACGTTGTCGATCCGGCCGTCTGAATAAGAATTTTTGCTCTTTAAGTCGTACTAACAAATGTAGCATTCTCTGTAGGATATAACCCCAATATCCCATTTGTCCGTGGTCTAATGAGATGCACAATGTTCACCCACCATTGCATATACATCTAGTGTATACCGTTGCAATACTCTCGCCGTCCAACCAGCAATTTTCCGTACATTGCACCTCATCCAGGAGGCAATAGGTCCTCTTTCTCTCTTTTAATTATCAACAAAGGCCAGCCGAAACATTATGACCACTGCCTGCCCCGATATTGGGTCCCACACGATGGCGTTGCGGGAATGTGATGCGGTAAGGAAAGTATGTCAGCTGAGCAAAGGCGGCTGGGGTGTCATTCTAACGACTATAAGGACCACAAATTGGATAAATCCACTGACTCAGGACATATTAGTATTACCCGGATTCTGTGAACGAGTACCACGGGAAGGGCGAAGCTGGTCGATTTGCACGTGCTACAGTTGTGAGCATGTATGGAAAGTGATAGAGGGACAGTAAAACTACCTACAGACGCTAAATGGTCGGACGTCCACGACTCTTCAAGGAATGCGACGTTCCCTTTTTAAAAGAAATTTGTGCTCATTGTTTTCTTATGTTTAGTGTTAATGTATTACGTACTCCTCAGTTGTTGACATCGTTAAGGGTTGTGTAGGGAGTGCCTATATTGTTGGCGACACCCCAAATCGCTTTCGGCTTTCCGACCAGTGTTCGGTTTATACTGCGGAGCTTTACGCTGTTCTCCAGGCTGTCCACTACATCCGCCGCCATCAGCGGATACAGTACGTTATCTGCTCCGATTCTCTCAGCTCTCTCCTCAGTCTCCAAGCTCTTTACCCTGTGCACCCTCTGGTCCACCGGATTCAGGACTGTCTGCGCTTGCTCCACCTGGGGGGCGTCTCGGTGGCGTTCCTCTGGCTCCCGGGACACGCCGGTATCTGTGGGAATGAGGCGGCCGATATAGCGGCCAAGGCTGCAGTCTCTCTTCCTCGGCCAGCTATTCAGTCGCTTCCCTTCACCGATCTACGGAGCGGTTTATGTCGCAAAGTTGCTCATTTATGGCATGCGCATTGGTTAACACTTCCCCGTAATAAATTGCGGGAAGTGAAAGCCCTTCCTTGCGCTTGGACCTCTTCCTCCCGAACGCGTCGTCGGGAGGAGGTAATTTTAGCTAGACTCCGGATAGGGCACTGTCTTTTTTAGCCATCGACATGTTTTAAGCGGCGATCCTCCCCCACTCTGTCCCCACTGCTCTCAGCTGTGGACGGTAAGACACCTTTTACTTGAATGCCCCTATTTTAATCCGTTACGCTCCCGTCTACAGCTATCGCCTGATCTATCGTCGATTTTTGCAGATGACACGCGCTCAGCCGACCGCGTTCTCCTGTTTATTAGTGACAGTGAAATGACGTCAGTCATTTGAAGCTTTTTTGGGGACAACCACCCCCTTTCTGTAGTGGATTTTTAAGCATTCCTTCTATTTTTAGTTTCTCCAATTTTATGACTTTGTTCCCATTGCTGCTGGTTTTCAATTTCGGTTTTTTACTGTCTTAAGTCACGGGCTGGGCGCTAATGACCATAGAAGTTTTGCGCCCTAAAACCACAAACAAAAAAAAACAAAAAAATCGTTAAGGGTTTCATTTTCCTTCTGAACTAGGTATTCTGGTTTGTTACGTGTGATAATTTTAATGTCATCAGCTTATGTAATTCCTAATTCTTGTTTTATATTATCTGAAAAACCTCTGACCTAGATTAGTGGCAAAACTAGTCTTGAAACTCTTCCTTTCGGTAATATGTATTATATAAAATGATTCACTCACTAGCTTCTTCTCTTGCACATTGTATTTTATTTCAAGGAGCAGTATCTTACAATCAACAGCGTCAAAACCCTTGGTCAGATCTAAGTGTATGATCGTAACACATTGAGGTGACAGAAGTCATGGGATGGCGATATGCGCATATACAAGTGGCAGTAGCGTCGCGTACACAAAGTGTTAAATGGTACTACTGCATTGGAGGAGCTGTCATTTATACTCAGGTGATCCACATGTAAAGGTTATCCACCTGATTACAAAGGGCAAACGATTTTTTTAAAACGTATTTTACTTTGAGACCTGAACTTTATAGATTTTTATGAGCTGAATCCATATCTTCCCTTAGTTTTTTGTATCACTCATAGTCTCCAAGCAATATGCTTTTTACTATATAGTACAAAAATAGTATGCTATACGGTGAACGGGGAAATTGATGAAACGTTTTCTTACAACATAAGCATGGTCCGTATTTACAATAAACTACTTAAAACAATGATGTGTTAACAGTGGTTTCACTTGTAAGCTGGAATTGGTTTGTATTTTCTTTCTCTTTTTTCTTTGAAGCTTCTTGTGTAGCTTTTTCTACGATGAGTCGCTCGCTGAACTTCTCCGTGAAGTGACCAACATTAGTCCCCCATCGTGTTGGTGTTCCAGTGGCCATGGTAGCGTCTTCCCATCACTTTAATATGCCGGTGAAAACGCTCTCCTTGCTCCTCACTAACATCTCCCATATTGGCCGGGATGTAATCAAGGTGATTATTTAAAAAGTGAACTTTCAGGCTCCTTAAACATCCTAATGTTTTAAACTCTTTTAAAATTGTAGCTATAATACAAACGTATTCTGGGTCTTTTTCCTGTCCTAAGAACTTTGTTACTACTTACGTGAGTGATACCCATGTAAGATCGTTGTGGATTCAGCGTTAACATCAAACATAAATTTTCCAATGTCAGGTCCGACAAAGACGCATTCTTGTAGTTTAGCTCCTGAAACGTATGGAAACTTTTGGCAGAGATACTTAAAACATGTTACATCTTTAGGCAAAGCCTTGACAAACTGTTTCATTAGGCTTAACTTTGTATGTACAGGTGGTAGAAGTATGTTTTTTGGATCTACAAGGTTTTTGCGTAGAATGATCTTCTAACCAGATTTTTAAAGACTCCCTCACAGGACAGTTCTTTCTGCACCAGTGTTGAGCCCTAGCCCTACTGTTCCATTCACAAAAGAAACATGAGAATTTGGTAAAGCCACCTTGCCGACCAAAGGGCATGCATATTACATTTAGATCGCCACATATCATCCAACAATGTGCAGATTAGCCGATTTTATTTAGCACTATTTCTAGGTTTTCATAGTTTTATTTCATATTTACAAAATGTCCAATGGGTATAGATGCATACATTTTACCATTGTGTAGTAAAACAGCCTTTAAACTAGTTTTGGATGAAAGAATAATCAGCCTCTTGTCTTCCTTTTCGTATTCAATAACAAACTCATTTATCAGACCGGGCATGTTTGAGCAGTACACTAAATCACCTTCTTGTTGAAAAAAACTTGGAAAATTGCTGCTCTCTCTTTCTATACATGTATATGCTGGTTCCAACTGCCAATAGGTTCTTTCCTTATAATCTAGAGCCAAGCAATTCGGCTTTTTCTTTCTTTAAGGCAAATCCCAAGCCAAATCGTTCAGCTCGGTCTGAGTAAACAATTTGGGCTCTGTATTGCAATGAAATACACCATCAACTGGTTCATCTAAATCAGATTGTACAACAGAAAATACTTCTGTTGGAATAGAATTTAAATCATCTAGTGGTTCATGAACCGGCAAATATACACCATGCCCCACTGGTTGGGTGGCGGACGGAAGGTTAGGGTAGCTTATTAGCTAAATGTTTTTCGAATTATGAACAGTAATATCAACAATGAAAAAGTAGCAATCATCGGAATGATATCTTTTCTTCCTCCATATCATAGTAAGAGCAGATCTAAAGGCGTTTTTCTCCGTTTTGGGCCATTTTATCAGATCTTAAACACACACATAACACACCTTATGTGGCGCTAAAGATTTATCTTGACCACAAAGTTTAGATCCAAAGCATGATAGGTTAACCTTTCTCACAAAGTCGGCAATGTTTCTTTGGTGTTTTTCAATCACAAATTCACCACAAATATAACAAGAACTGTCAGCAGAGTTTTTACAACCACGATTAGGCATTGTACTGAGCACATGTACAGGAAACGGGAAAGTGAGGTTAGATTGACAGTGAATAAAACACCATATGTTAACACAAAAATAGAATCGAACTTTTTTTGCCAGCAAATGTTTTTCAGCAGTGCTACCAACGTCATGTACATTAACTACACCTCCTTTTTAAATTATTTAATAAATTTACCTGTAAAATGTGAAGAAATTGTGGGTAATACAGTTTTTTAAGTATCTTATTTGGATTTACAACCCTAAAGAACACAAGAATAAGGTATTTTCGGCAAAGAAGTTTTTCCGTCATTGGCCTGTGTCATGGCTGCATGACGGAAATTAATAGACTTTGAACGCAGCATTGCAGTTGGAGCTAGACGTTTGGGACGTTCCATTTCGGAAATCTTTAGTGAATTCAATATTGCGAGATTGACTGTGACGAGAGTACCAAATGTTAGACACTGTCTCTCACCACGGACTAGGTAGTGGGCGATTGCCGTCACTTAACGACCGAGAGCAGCGTCGTCAGCGCAGCGTTGTCAGTGGTTCAAAATGGTTCAAATGGCTCTGAGCACATGCGACCTAACTTCTGAAGTCATCAGTCGCCTAGAACTTAGAACTAATTAAACCTAAGTAACCTAAGGACATCACACACACATCCATGCCCGTGGCAGGATTCGAACCTGCGACCCTTAGCGGTCGCTAGGTTCCAGACTGTAGCGCCTAGAGCCGCACGGCCACTCCGGCCGGCTAGTTGTCAGTGCTAACAATGAACAATGCGTGATATTACAGCAGAAATCAATGTGGGACGTACGACGAAAGTATCCATTAGGAGAACGCGCCGAAATATGGCGTCAAAGGGCTACGGCAACAGACGACCAACGCAAGTGCCTTTGCTAACAACACGTCGCCTCCTGGGTTCCTGACTTAATCGGTTAGAACCTAGGTGAGTTGACAACTATTGTCTGGTCAGATGAGTGGTCTGGTCAGGTAAGTCCCACTTTGAGCTGGTTATAACTCGCGGTTGCTTACCAATGTGGCGCTCATCCTACGAATTAAGGACCCATGTTGTCAACAAGGCACTGTGCAATCTGTTGGTGGCAGTGTTAGTGTGCGGACTGTGTTTACATGGAATTAACTGGATTCTCTGGTCCAACTGAACCGACCATTGACTGGAAATGATTATGTTCATCTACTTGGAGACCATCTGCATCCGTTCAGGGACTTCAGGGTCCCAAACAACGATGTTATGTCACCGGTCCACAACCGTGTGCGATTGGCTTTAAGAATAAGCTAGACAATATGAGCGAATGATTTGGCAACGCACAACAACCGACATGAATCCCATCGAGCATTTATGGGAGATAATCGAGATGTCTGTTCGTGAACAACATCTTGCACCGACCATACTTTCCAATTATAAACGGCTATAGAGGGAGTACGGCTCAATATCCCTGCAGGGGACTTTCAACGACCCGTTGAGTCCACGCCACGCAGAGTTGCTGCAATAAGCAAGGACATCCGACGCGATGTTTGCCATGACTTCTGTCACCTCGGTCTACAGCGATCCCTGTCGAGCGCTTCATGCACCATAAAATTAAAATTAGTGCGTAAACTCCAAGGCTATATGGACTTCTTTAGTGCTATTTTATAAGTAGAAAATGGTCTATTACTTGTCAGCTTCGCTCATTACGACACCACACTGCTAAGCGTAGTGACATCGTCTTCTGTGAAGGTGGCACCACCACTCAAACTGAGTATATGTGATATACATGTACAGACAAACAAAAAATTGAAATTTCATAAAAATCGGATCGTTTATACAAGAACTGGAGCTTCGAAAATTGAGCAAGTCAATAACGCAGAGTTCCACTTCTGGCCCTTACGCAAGCAGCTATTGAGCTTTGCATTGATTGATGAAGTTATCCGATGTCTTCCAGAGAGATATCGTGGCAACGTCCAACTGGAGCGATACATCCTTAAATTCCCGAGATGGTTGAACGGCCCAGCCCAAAATGCTCTGACACTCTGAACTGAGGACAGATCTAGTGACCTTTCTGACCAAGGTAGTGTTCGTGAAGCACTAATGAACACAGCAGAAAAACTTGCCACATGCGGACGAGCGTTACCTTGCTGAAATGTAAGCCACCGATGGCTCACCATGAAGGGCAACAAAGTGGGGCGTAGAATACCGCCTTGCTGCAAGGGTGCCACAAATGACAACCAAAGATGTCCTGTTATGAAAAGATGTGATACCCCAGACCATCACTCCTGGTTGTCGGGCCGTATGCTGGGCGACAGTGAGATTGGTATCTCACAGCTGTGTTCGGTGTCCCAACACACGTCTTCGCTAGTCATTTGAACTCATCCCTGAAGACAATTCTTCTCAAGTCAATGAGATTCCAGGCCCATTGAGCCCAAGACCACTGCAGACGGGCCTATAGTTGTACGGAGATCACTGCTAGTCGGCGGAAGTGATATGAGCCCCCTCTATGTAGGCCACCTATCGTTGATACCAGTGGTCGTTGAAGCACAGTTTCACGTCGGATTGCTTCATTCTTGACGCTGTGTTGGACCACCGTGCATCCACTCCTCCAAAATCGTCGAAGAGAAGCATCCCTCCTTTTCAAATGTCTAGCAATTCGCCGATTACTTCAACTGGATTCTTTGCTCCCATCTACGCATCCTCTCTCAAATGCTGACATCTTCGTATATTGTCCACATGCCTGTTGCGAGGCGTAGTAACTGTCCAACTGGTTACACGCAATGAAATTCACAAAAACATGTCTTCTGTTTATTATCCTTTACAGATGCGCGGAGAAATTGGGCTGCACCGTCATATGTTTATCCATGGGCCGCCCAAGCTTACGAGACAGCCTGCTCCCATACACCTCCAGCGTATAACTACTGTTCCGTTTAATGTTATTGTACATTCATATCTCTAGAGCTCTCTAGCTGACAAGTTCCAGTAGGTAGAGCACGAGACACCAAGCTTCATCATACGTGATTCAATGTTTATTATGTAAAAACTATAATAGTCTATAATCGCAAGTATTAGTGTATGCAATAACCGGTTTCTGTCACAACGATCGTCCTCAGAATTATTTGTGTCCTTAAAGTCAACAAGGACACAGATCAATCTCAAGATGGTTATTACAATTCAGACCAGTCAATGAAGAAAACGAATAACTTTTGATATAGCGTCTTGTAGTTTGTGCCGGCCGCTGTTGCCGAGCGGTTCTATGTGCTTCAGTCCGGAAACGCGCTGCTGCTACGGTCGCCTCGGACATGGATGTGTGTGACGTCCTTAGGTTAGTTAGGTTTAAGTAGTTCTAAGTCTAGAGTACTCATGACATCAGCTGTTAGGTCCCATAGTGGTTAGAGCTATTTGAACCATTTGTCTTGTAGTTCGTAACTATTTTCAAACTTCTGATCACTGTTATCTTCAATGCGACAACGTCGCTCCTTGTCAACGTTTATTGGTGAGACAATGCCGATCAACCGTTGATTCTTAATGTGGTGTTACTTTGGGAAATGTGCGCACTAGGAAGATATGTTGAAAATTGCAGTACTCCCTTGAGCAACAGAGTCCTCTACCAGTCACAGCGGGCAACACAAGCAAACAGTAGTCGCAAACAGCCTTCAGGTCTCCGCGAAATAAACTATCGCAATAAGTGTCTGCGCAGTAAAAGCCTGTCAATTATCCCGAAGTACTGAGCAGATAAAAGCCAGGGCGGCTGAAGTCGATAGCGAATTGAGAGCCACAATGACGAGGGCTCCAATTCCTGGCGCAGTTCCAGGTCAGCGGCTGACCCGGTATAGACCCCCTGCGCGGTATCTTGATTACGCCTGCACCAAATTTGTTTCGATGCAATCTGGCGGTAGTTCCGAATCGGTTTCAGATCGGAATACCTTTCTGAAAGAACTCTTCACAAAGGGAAAACTTGTTTGTTAACATAATACTCAAAGTACACAGGTACAAAATCGACTGTGATTTATGTATATTCAGATTTAAAAAATTAAAAACATTTCAGCGTTATCAGGAGAGGACACTTGATATGGAAAAAATTCATAATGCTGCTCAAAATTTTGGTGGTGTACCACTGAACGACAACAGTAAGCACGATAATTACGATTTCAATACAAACAACACTGGAAACATACCTTGTGTGTCTGGCTTTAACTTAACATTCACAGCGTAATCTCAATTGAATAATGATCATTAGTACAGACTTGTTTCGACAGATTAAATCGGATAAAATGTGAGAATTTTACATTTCTATACGATATAGCAGCAATTGCGGAAATTATTAAAAAAACGGCTGATTCCTGATTAGTGGGTGTTGAAAAATTTTCTTCCAGGTAATAAAACGAAGATGAATATACTGAAGCTACGTTTCATAAGCGTGTACTTATTTATTGAATAATATTCCAGGGACAGTCGGGAGGTAATATGCAGATAGTGGTTTCAAGATTTGCGAGGTCTTCGCACATTATCGTGGCTATACTAAAATGAAATACGATCAGCGCAGAGTTTATCCCAGTCTCCAGTTCGTAGCGATCGAAACGACGCAGGCAAATCCCAAAACATTTTAGCGTAGTCCCTTACAAAGTGCTGCACCTTTTTGATAACTGTAAAAACTATACCAGTTTGGATTAAGTAAATCATATTGGTGGGAAAGAATAGGTAGTTTTAAGAGGAGAAAATCTGTTGTACGTTTTAATACCATTGACAGAAAAGTTTAGCACAAATTCCGTCTTGTTAATCTTAAACAGCTTCGCAGGGACATCTTTCTCACGTAGAAGAGGACTGGTATTGCTTTTTCGCTTTAGGAAGCACATCTGCAATCATACATAGCTGATTTAACGCACATTTAGTTAGTAAAATATTTTATGACAGGAAGCAAGTAATTTTTTATCTAAGAGAAACTGCATTAGCCATTAAATGTACACAGATGAATAATTGAAATGGGTTTGCCGTTTGGAAAGAAGTGTCCCATAGACGCCGAGCTATCCATTGTTCTTCGTGAAGCGTGTGCTTATGATGGCTCTGGCCTTTTACGAGCTACGCAGAATTTGCAGCACCTCTTTTCTGAGTGTCCAATATAAGAAAACGTGATCCAAATAGTCGGCTGTAATGTAGACGTTCTTTATTCAATATCGTCTGTATTACAGCTTACTAAGGACCGTGTTTTCTTTTATATTGAAGACCGTGTATCCCTACAGAAACCATGTTCTCTGAAAGTGCTTGATCTACCCTAAATTAAACCCACGCAGAAATACCGGTTATACCCATATTTGCAACTGTGCATTTGTACATTACAGAATAAAATGAAGGGAACATTAACTGACTGTAACTAAAGTTATTCCTTAAGAAGAAAAGGAAAGACGATGGGAAATATAGCAGAAGAAAAGTCAACCAGAGGGAAGGTCTAGGAAAATTAAGCCCACTAGTCCTGCTCTGCTGTTGCTTTCAATGTATCAATTTACATCTAATGATGATGACCAAATGGTATTTGTCTAATGTTAATAATGTAATGCTACAATCTAAAATCTAATGAGTCATTTCTTCATCTGTTTTCATACTGGTTACTTTTTTATTCTGATTACACGTTTTTATTGACCAGTGTTGGCTAAAACCCTAATATGTTTTGATCTGTTTAAACTAGGTTTACGATGTTAACGCTATGCAAATCCGTGGCAGTGACAGTGTCTTCGGTTTCATCAGTTAGAGCATATGTTTCAGTTATTCGCGCTTTTCTTTTCCGTTGCTTGTACAGCCGAACTTGTCTGTATTCATTGCCTTTAGTAGTGTATATGTTATATTATATAATATATTGTATTTTTAAGTTACCGTAGGTTTGCCCAAGGTTTCCCGTGTGTACAAATAAACTGTGCAGTATAGTGTGTTCAGTGGATACTGTATGCCCGGAAGTGGATTTTTGTCTTGGAGTAACTTTTACGCGTCTTAAATCAGTTGGGAAGCACCTGGTCCCACAATAAAAGGACCATGCCACGATTTGAGTCCATATGTCCAATTTCTAGGCACTCCATGACGTCGGGCAAGAGAGCGTGTGCTCTACTGCCCATAGTGCTGTAGTCCCATTTCTTTCGGCACGTATACATACGCCATCTTCTCGGCTTTTGTGCTTTATATTCCTTCCTGCTAGGACCAGTACCGAGAGCATCTTTCCATCTTTACAAATCTCTTGTGACGAATATGATCAACATTATATTGGACTAACAGATCGAAACTTCAGTATCATTTTAAAAAAACATACATCAGCCACTTCTTATAGTAAATAAGTCTTTTGCCACTATTTAACACATCAAAAGCCTTCTGAAGTATCCAGTACGAATAATTTTAAAATTGATCATTAGGCCCCAAATGGACTTTACTGAATACCTTGGAAGTGACAGAAATTTATACTCTTAACGTAAATAATCTTTTGTCCTTATTGAACAATTAGACTTCAGAGCAATATATTTTCCGACTTCCTCGATGACTGAATAAAGAGTTCTTTTGTGTGTTGCTTTTAGCTCTCAACAAACAGTTATTTCTTATTTTATATTTATAATTCTGATTTCATTATAACATTCTTCTGCATCTCACATACATTTGAATTACTTTACCATATGCCTAATTTTTGTTTCATGGCTGAAAATAATAACACTCTTCATATTTTTATTATTTGACCTGTTTTTACATCTTGTAACGTTGATTTTATGTTTCTTTGGTCCTTTTACGGCAATCTGCTGATCTTCATTGCTAATTATTGGTAATATACCAGTCTTCATGGCACTGCTGATCCCTAAGTAATATACTGTTTTACACTTAACGCTATGTGCGTTTCTGTCGCCCGATTCATGGTGGTTACTTCACAGTGTTCCACAATGTTCTTCAGCGGTTTTCATGCACATCAAACGCTTTTCTTTCCTGCATACTGGCACACAGTGGCGGCTATTTGCTGCCGCGCCTTTTACGTCTTTTTGCGATAGTCCTCGATTATCGATAACTTCATTCCACCTCCACGATAACCAGCGGCGTCACATAGCTCTAAATTTGCTACGAAAAACTTTAGTTATAACGTGGCATTGTTGGCCGGGCGGCCCCGTCCGGGCAACTTCGGCCGTCGGATGCAAGTATTACTTCAGGTGACGCCACATTGGGCGACTCGTGCGTAGGTGGTAATGAGACGATGATGAGGACAACACACAGTCCACGGGCGGATAAAATCTCCAACCTGGCCGGAAATCGAATCCGGACCCGCTGTATGTTAGGTAACAACGTTACCACTCAGCTACGCAGGCGGACATCTTTGCTATGATCCCACTCTATAAGATTTCTTCAAATGCCCATAGAAGGAAGTCTGTACTGACGCGATTTCAGTTGGCTAACCTTCTGTATCTTTTTACACGAAATGCGACAAACTGCTTCATACAGCAGACGTATATCTGATATTATGTAAAGTAGTTTGTCAGTTTTTTACAATCTTTTTGCTGAACATCATTTGTAATAATACTTTTTCTGTCTTACGTGCCTGATTGGTTGTTACTGACGTAATGCGGTAAGTGGCTGGCAGAGCATCCAGTACTTAACCCACAGCCCCGCGCGATTAGCCGAGAGGTACAGGGCGCTGCAGTGATGGACTGTGCGGCTTGTCACGGCGGAGGTTCGAGTCCTCCCTCGGGCATGAGTGTGTGTGTTTGTCCTTAGAACAATTTAGGTTAAGTAGTGTGTAAGCTTAGGAACTGATGACCTTAGCAGATAAGTCCCATAAGATTTCACACACATTTGAACTTAACCCACAGCCCTCTACGCAAATCAGCATTTGCCGTTCATGGATCCATGATACCTGCACTGTTGGTCGCCACTGCCTGCCATCATGGGTGTAAGTTATTGTAATTGTGGTCACATTTTACGTATCTCTTTTAACTGTTATTATTAGATTCCCTCTAAATTTATATTTCAGTGCGTGTAAAGATGGTAGCTATTTGTCCCAAGCCGGTTGATATTTTTAATTTTAAAACATAGCACTACACACCAAAGTCAGTGACTTCTTTGGCAAGAGATGGATCGCATGACCGCCTGTGAACGTCGACGACAGAGACCTTGTTACATATATTCCGATAAGCGTAACTCGGTACCTAACATTAAATTGTAACAACAGAGGTCGTCAAATATTGAAACAATGTATTTTTGTCAATTCTGAAATCACCCAATTATGTTAATTACAGTCTGACTCTTTTCTGTTATATTTTCCATCGTATTTATTTTCTTTCTTAAAGATTTACTTTAGTTAGAGGCAGTTAAGATTAGCTTCTTTTTATTCAGAATGTACAAATGTACAGTCGCAAATATGGATATAACCGGTATTTCCATGCGAGGTTAATTTAGGATGGATCAAAAATTCTTAGAAATCTTTGTTTGTGTACAGATCCCCAGCCTCTAAATCACTAATAAAAGAAAACACAGACCATAGTAAGCATTAATGTAGACGATATTTATTTAAATGGTACACGATCTCAATGAACAACATCTTCATTACAGCCGTCTTATTGGATCCTATTTACTTCTTCTATTAAACAGAATACAGGTGCTGCAAATTTTTTGCAGCTCCTAAAAGGCCAGATCCATCATAGGCACCCACTTCGCGGAAAACCAAGGATTGCTCGGCCTCTAAGGAATATTGTCTTTCCAAACGGCAACTCCAGTTGCTCGTCTGTGTACATTCAATTGCTGATTCAGTTTCTCTTGGATAAAAAGTTATCTGTTTTCTGTCAGAAAATATTTTACTAACTCGGAAGTTTCATGTTTAGTTTTATTACCTGGATCAAAATTATTCAACTTCTACTAATTAGGGATCACCCGTTTTGCAAAAATATATGTAGTTGATGATATATCCGCACATCAAAAAAACGTTTTGCATCACCCCGCTTTCAAGAACTCCTGAAGATAGACGTTGACTGTGGATACTGTACCACAAACACAGTCCATTTGACTGTTCAGAGATGTCACTAAACCCGCCCAAAGATGTAAACAACCATGGATGAGCAGCGCCTATTAGACGGACGGGGTCCGACAGCCGATCAGTTCCAGTCATTCCACCAGGAAGGAGGTACACGGCTCGTGTTGTATGTAGTTCAACCATGCCTAGACGTTCAATACCGCATTTCGATCGCGTCCACATTGTTACGGCTCTCAACAAGGAAAGGAAACAAATCGATGTTGTTCGAACATGGAGGAGATACAGAGATACAGGAATTGTCGGTGACATGCCTCGCTCAGACCGCCCATGAGCTGCTACTGCAGTGGATGACCGCCACCTACGGATTATGGCTCGGAGGAAGCCTGACAGCAACGCTACCATGTTGAAAAATGCTTTACGTGTAGCCACAAGACGCCGTGTTACGACTCAAACTGTGCGCTATAGGCTGCATGATGCGCAACTTCACTCTCGACGTCCAGGGCAGCCACGACACCATGCCACGGGGTGCAGATGGGTCCGACAACATGCCGAATGAACCGTTCCGGATTGGCATCACATTTTCACAGACGAGTGTCGCATATGCCTTCAACAAGACAATCGTGGGGGACGTGTTTGGAGGCAACCCGGTCAGGCTGAACGGAGTAGACTCACTGTCCAGCGAATGATGGTGGAGGTTGTCTGCTGTTTTGGGGTGGCATTATGTGGGGTCGACGTACGCCGCTGGTGGTCATGGATAGCGCCGTAACGGCTGTACGACACGTGAATGGAATCCTCTAAGTGATAGCGCAACCACATCGGTAGCATATTGCGAGGCATTGATCTTCATGGACGACAATTCGCGCCCCTTTCGTGCACATCTTGTGAATGACTTCCTTCACGATAACGACATCGCTCGACTAGAGTGACCAGCATGTTCTCCAGACATGAACCCTATCGAACATGGCTGGGATGGATTGAAAATGGCTGCTTATGGATGACGTGACCCGCCAACCACTCTGGGGGATCTACGCCGAATCGCCGTTGAGGGGTGGGACAATCTGGAGAGTCCCTGGTCCGAGCAGGAGTCGCGCCCGTGCCATCTTGGTTTCGAGGCATGCGCTTTAGTGTTAGGCCATCAGTCCCACAGGGCAAAAATACTAAAGGAATGAGGATTCTTAATGTGGAACTAATACCACCATATAGAGCTCATATTTCGCTCCAATCTTTTTTCTCTTGTTTCCAAAAGACAGCTGGAGGACAAACATTTTCAGAGGAAGTTCAAAAGAAGATAATGGGAGGAATGTTTCTCCTATGATGATTTAAGAATTATGGGAATCACATGCGGATTTAGAAGTAAGTAGAGGTTGGTTGCTAATCCTGATGTTTTCCCAGTGTACTGAAATGTTCCAAGAGAGCGGTTGGCCGTCGGATTCTACCAAGCACAATATTTCATCTTGATAACTTCCTGCTCACCTTTAAGTGGGCCGTCAAAGACAATCTTCAGCAGATCAGCTTACGATGATGAGCGCACAGATGAAGCATCGGGAATGGTAGAAAATGACGATCGGCTGCAATTCATTAAAATTAAAGAGTAGAGAATATTGTAAAAGTAAGTCATCCTGACAATAGCTGTAATCTGCAGTCGTACTCTAGACGATGGTTATAAAGTTATAGTTATCACTTCGAAAAATTGATATTAAGTTCATAACTTTTGGTTTGTGTGCTACTGCGTGTCTGTAGCCCTGGTACACATATAAATATCTGCAACACAGTACCAGAGCACGCCACCAAAGGGGAGGAACGAAATAAAAGCACTCTGTTACGTTAATGCGTGGTATCTGTCCCTTCGAGCATGTCCGAAAGAGCAAACACCACGCGGAATCCGCAGCTGCGATACGTATCATGTAAACTGGAGGTGAAGGGGGGATAAAAGTAATAAAAGGAACGGAACTATTGACATCAGCTTCACCGGGAATTTACGCGGAATCAGCATTGGTGAGTGAAAATGCATGTCAGACTGGGTTTCGAACCCAGGACCTTCCGCTTGCTAGGCATTCGCGTTAAACACTGCGCCATAGGGACACAGTGTTTTATGTAACTGCATAGACTCTCTCGGCTTTCGTAACGCCCGACTCACATTCCTACCTAGAGCCACCTATTTTCAGTCCCGTCATGTCCTCTACGCTCGCTACTTTGAGATTCCTACAGGAGGTGGATAGTAATTGTGCATCCAAACTGAAGGTGGTGGATTCACTGCGCTTTGAGGCGAGTCAGTTACACGAAAGCATGTTCTCTCTTCTATCGCACCTGTACTTGGATTGCAATGGAAACAAGATATTAGCCACGTAACTGTTTTTCGAGGTAATAAATAAATTTGTATTTCTATACACCTACCTGCAAGTACTAGCGTAGCCTTTAGTAATTCCGTGAAATGCTGCTGTGGATTATGTCTCAATATTTACTTGTTTGCATGTCAGCTCTGATGCTATAGTAATCGAGGATGACATGGTCGTACAGCGACGTATCGATGTCACGCTGATTTGAAATTTCAGAAGCCGATAAGTCTGCAGTCTGCTATGGTACTTTGTGGCGTCTCGTTGCGGAAGCTTGTCTAGCCCATCATTCAGTACATCTGTGACTGTATTGCAGCATTTGGGAAACAGAATTAAAATATTGAATCCCCTTTGGAGAATCTCTCGCCAAAGATTTCAGTTGGCTAATTACCTTTGTTCTTTTTATAGATCGCTGCTAATTATTTTCTGAACTGAAGTCCTTTCACAAATAAATTATTTCCTGAAGTAAAATACACAGCTGGAAAGAAAATTTGTACACCTGGAAAAGATGACGTCGGCTTTAATCCAGTGGTATCACCTGAGCAATAGAAGATGTGCTGATAATGGTTTCAACGTCGACTGCCTACAGATAGCGTAGTGGCATTTCTACAAGAGCGCCATCTATGCCTGCCTTTTAAGAGGAAATCCTCACAGCCAGAAGACTCAACGTGATGGAAACGTATGAAGCTAGTAGATAACCATGCCACCTACAGCCATCTGAGCGACTTTGAAAAAGGTCAAACTGTGGCCTTCCGAGCGTCGGGATAGTCCTTTCGGAGAATTTCCAGATACGTTGGAAGTGCTACGTCAGTTATGCAATGGTACTGGTATCTGTGGTCACTTGAACATTCTCACAATCATAGGTTCTGGACATTCACAAAGCACAGATACCCACCAGAATCGTCATACTGCAACGGCTGCAGTAGTGGCTTGTGCAGCTACCACAGGACAGATGCGAGTGCGAGTAAGCCCAGATGCATCAACACGAACCGTTGGAAACAGGATATTAGCAATAGGACTACGGGCACACACCTCTTGCCCGTCTTCCACTCGCACCAAAGCATCAACGTGCATTGCTTAACTGGTGCCGTCAGAGTATCACTTCGGAGATGGATTGGTGCGTTGTATTATTAAACGGTGAGACACCTTTGGTGTTCCTACAGCGAACGCTAGCCAGCTCTCAATACATGCAAAATATTGCTAGAACCGTTCTTTTGTGGTTCTTGCTACAGGAAGGTGGTGTCTTGTTCGACAAGATAATGCTCACCCACACACTACCCGTGAAACACAAAGAGCTCTGCAAGACGTACAGGAACTTCCCTGGTCAACATGATCTGTGTGACTCGACAGCCAACTACTCTTACAGAAGTATGGAAACAGGTCGAGCAGGCGTTGCATAACGTATCCCAGGAGCGTATCCGCAATCAGTGTGATAGACTGTATGCCAGAGTCAGCGCCTGTATACCGCCCGTCAACGCTACTCCACGTACTAATATGGGGTGTTTCAGCATGGGTCGATATGTGGTACCTCACTGTTTGAGCTATTGATGTGTAAATTGAATCATCCATGTACGCCGTATGCACTGTTGAAATAACAAATCTTGAGTGAAATTTAAATCTCTAAAAGGATGTGCAAAGTTTTTCCCGTCCTGTGTTTGTAGTATTACGCGTAAGGTGATGATTTGTCTTCAGATCGCCGAGATGACAACATTGTATGGTTTCTGTACAGTCAGATTAAATACTTGAGTGTTTGACCTATGAGTGTTGGTTTACTACAGGACATAATTGTAACACGTAAATAGTGTGAAACAAACTCCGTCCTAAACTACATTTCTACCGTACGTACCGGGTGATCAAAAGAACTTAATAAACCACGGAGCAATGTAGATAAAGTAAAAATTGACACACGTGCTTGGAATGACATGGGGTTTTATTAGAACTAAAAAACAAAAAACAAAGTTCACAAAATGTCCGACAGATGGCGCTGGACAGCAAAACGTCAGTGACTGCGCATGACAATCGTGTATAATAGGAGCTGCAATTAGAGAGAGAATCAGATGCGCCAGCAGTCGCAGCATGTTGACGTTACCTGAAAAGGCGCTTTTAATGAAGCTGTATTATCAGGATGGGGAATGTGCTAGTTCAGCGTTACGACCCTATCGCCATAAGAAGGGGATTCGAACGGGTAAAGGTCCGTCGACAAATGCAGCTGTGGCGAGAATGATTTCGAAGTTCGAAGCTACAGGTTGTTTGGATGATAGACCCCGTAGTGGCCGACCGAGCACAAGGTGTAATGCTGCTGAGACAGTTCAGGAAGAAATGGATACTGTAGCGGGTTCGTCTATGCACGGGGAAGTCAGCGCTCGTGCAGTCTCACGTCGCACCGGCATTCCACACACTACTGTTTGGTTGGCACTTTGGCGTACCCTCCGATGCTACACGTACAAAATCCGTCGGCATCATGAACTGTTACCTGGCGATTTAGTGAAGCGGAGGGCGTGTGGGCGTTTCAAAAGATGGCGGAAGATGACGATTGGTTGAGTAACGTGTTGTGGACCGGCGAAGGTCATTTCACGCTCCGAGGGTCTGTCAACGCCCACAGCTGCAGGATTTGGGCTACCGAAAATCCTAAAACTGTCGTGGAATCTTCATTGCACGAAGAGAAGGTCACGGTATCGGTTAGATTTACCACATCTACCGTTATCGGGCCTTTTTTCTTCGAGGAAATGCGTGATTTTGTTTTTTTAATTGCTACCGTGACGGGTGAGAGGTACGCCGATTTGTTCCAGAATCGCATCATCCTCGCATCATCCCCAGCATGGCTTCTGGAACGTACGATGTTTATGCAGGATGGCCCTCCACCCCATATTGCTAGACGCGCGAATGATCTCTTGCGCGCGTCGTTTGGTAATGATCGTGTGCTCGGCCGCCACTTTCGTCATGCTTGGCCTCCCAGGTCTCTAGACCTCAGTCCGTGCGATTATTGGCTTTGGGGTTACCTGAAGCCGCAAGTGTATCGTGACCGACCGACATCGCTAGGGATGCTGAAAGACAACTTCCGACGCCAATGCCTCACCATAACTCCGGACATGCTTTACAGTGCTGTTCACAACATCATTCCTCGACTACAGCTATTGTTGAGGAATGATGGTGGACATATTGAGCATTTCAAGTAAAGAACGTCATCTAGGCTTTGTCTTACTTTGTTAAGCTAATTATTGCTATTCTGATCAGATGAAGTGCCATCTGTCGGACATTTTTTTGAACTTTTGTATTTTTTTGGTTCTTTAAAACGCCATGTGTCTCCAAGCATGTCTGTCAATTTGTACCTCTCTATCTACATTATTCCGTGATTTATTCAGTTTTCAAATTTATACTGACTTTTTGATCACCCGGTATGTTTGTTCTCCGGTTTGAGGAAAGAAATGGTATGAGTATCATATCTGATGTAGTATTTTTGGTGTTAATGAACGTTACGCTGTCTGGCCCATAAGCTAGTAATGACTAGCAATCCTGTGACTTAGTTTCTCCTAACGAAGTGGTAATCGGTTGGGAACTTGACTAGTACGTAGTACCCATAGGTTAACCAACACAAGCAATTAGAAGTGACGTGAGTTGTCTGTTATCAGAAAAGCAATGAATAGAGAGCGCATTTTCAAACATTCTACCTCCATTTCAAAAGCTATAAGGCATTAAATTTAAGATTTGAAGGGATTCGGTCGGTAGCGAAGCTTCCTCGTTCACGTAGGCCAGAGTTTGTGTCTATAGAAGAGACTCTTGATGTTGTCGCGTATTGTTTTGTGCAAATCTCAAAGATAAGCCTGAAGCACCTAAAAAGAATCAGAAAAACTGGAAACTGAGGTCTCATAGGTCTACTGTACGTCAAGTCCAAAATGAAAATAGTTTTGTCAGGCGTATGGCGTCCATCGATTTGTACACAATCGACCAAGAAACCAATCCCAAATTTCACAAAAGCATTCTGGGAGCGACGATGCGACTTTTAATATGAATGGCAGATTGAACACACACAAATGCGTCTGCTGAGTATCTACGAGTCCAAAAAAAATGGTTCAAATGGCTCTGAGCACTATGGGACTCAACATCTTAGGTCATAAGTCCCCTAGAACTTAGAACTACTTAAACCTAACTAACCTAAGGACATCACACACACCCATGCCCGAGGCAGGATTCGAACCTGCGACCGTAGCAGTCCCGCGGTTCTGGACTGCAGCGCCAGAACCGCTAGACCACCGCGGCCGGTTCTAGGAGTCCCCAAGTGGCAATGGAGATAGAGCTAAATTTTCTTGGTATGAATGGATTGGCAGGGATTTCCACCAGTAGGCTAATAGGGCCTTATTTTTTTAACAGTACTGTTGATTTTGTAAATCACCTAAATATGCTTCAGAAATTATTGTTATAACCGAAAAGTAGCTTCCTATTTAAGATCTTAAGCCATTTAAGTTCAAATGGCTTCAAGCACCATGGGATTTAACACCTTAGGTCATCAGTGCCCTAGACTTAGAACTACTTAAACCTAACTAACCTAAGAACATCACACACATCCCTTACCGAGGCACGATTCGAACCTGCGACCGTAGCTGCAGCGCGGTTCCGGACTGAAGCGCCTACAACGGCTCGGCCACAGTGGCCGACGCCATTTAAGTAAAATTTAATATGGCAACCAGGCGGAGCAGCCCCGCGTTATGGAGTTCTTGTGAAAATAAAGACTTTGATTAATATATTTGCTGTGAGGACACTAGTGAGTGGACTCCAAGATTCACGGATATAACACTCATGGGTTTTTCAGTCTGAGTTGTGCTAAAAAATTGGATTTATTTCGTCAATATTCGTGATGTTGAGCACTTGAAGGAACACATTCAGTCATATTTATAAAACATGCTGTGCAGAAAGTATTACGACAAAATTTGTAAATCAGAGTTGAATGATGGAATGTTTGCTTATAATGGAAACCACTCTGAGCATCTTTCGCAGGTCATTGATCAAGTTTTACTGCGCCGCAAGTTTTTTATTATTTAACATTTGGCCCATGGCTCTGCTTACATATAGTATGTCAGGGGCGTCAGGGAACGTTTGTCCATCTGCGCTGACTTAAAGGGAAACAGCGTATATAACAGAAATTGCGGCATTGCCCGTTTGCAGATACCGCGGTTAGTCTCTTCTGCGGGGACTGACTGTCGGTGAATATTTTGCGGTTGGTCTCCCTGCTCGCGCGGTCGCGATATATTAGCCATGTTGCACAATGGTTGACAGCATCCTCTGCAAAAGCTTTTGTTGAAACGGTAAGTTATTATTTCATGGTGGCTTGCTCAAAAAAAAAAAAAAAAAAAAAAAAAAAGGCTGTGTTGCTCTGTCACTGATTTATGTTCCACGCTGAAAGGTCACCAATATGTAGTGTGCGCGCTTTTAGTTTTTATACAATGGTAAAAGGATGAAATAAAATATTGTGCACGATTGTTTGAAGTTGAGGTCGCTCCCTCCACGCAGGGACAGCCGACAAAATACTCTGAATAGATACAATAATGTGCCACAAAGTGAAAACTAATGGTTCTTATAGGAGATACCTTCTATTTCTTATTGTTAGATATGTATAGTTATCTACAAATATCATCCAGTGACGAAATACATGTCAAGTGCTATAAATTTCATGTTTTAGGAATACGAATGTAGTATTAGACACTGAAATAGAGTCACGAAACTCGACTTCACGACTGAATTCCAGGGACTGGCAGTCCCTGGAATGTATATTTCATGTATATGTATATTTCATTATTCTTGTAACAACAAATAAGTTAACAGTTAGTAAAGTGAGTCTGAAGACCGAAACTCGATTAAAAGTAGAAAACCAGTAACAAATGTTTCGCAACGCACATTATCGTGAAAAAGCTCTTTCGCTCTACCACTTTACGTAAAGTAATGCGTGTCAGTCTTGTAGATAAATCGAATGATAATCCAAATGTGACTTTCCACATTAGAGATAAGAAATTATTATTATTATTTTTGTACACTATAAAACATTTAATCCCTGCGAGATTAGCTACCGACGAGTCCAGAGCTTACTTCCGGTTTCTACTAATGGATTAAAAATGATAGTTGCAAATTTTGTGAGGCTTGTTCAGAAAATCTTAGAGATATTATCGATGTATTATTGATAAGCTCTACAGAAACGGTTAAGTTTGGTTGGTTGGTTAGGTTGTTGGAGGAAGGAGACCAGACAGCGAGGTCATCGGTCTCATCAGATTAGGGAAGGATGGGGAAGGAAGTCCGCCGTGCCCTTTGAAAGAAACCATTCTGGCAGTTGCCTGGAGCGATTTTAGGGAAATCACGGAAAACCTAAATCAGTATGGCCGGTCGCAGGATTGAACCGTCGTCCTCCCGAATGCGAGTCCAGTGTCTAACCACTGCGCCACCTCGCTCGGTTACGGTTAAGTTTAGCAATGACGCTTCGAGAGAATGTGTGGACAACAACTCCCACTTTTCACGTAAATATTTCAACGTAGATAGTTTCTTTTTATACGCATCGTGATGAAAGACTATGATGGAGCCACTATTGATGAACCTGATCGCAAGTGAAGGGTTGACCTACCTTTTTCAAGCGCCTGATGATAACTACAAGGTTAACTAGTGCTATAAGATGCGTAGGATTAAAATTCACGGTGAAAGAATAAAAACGATGAGATTCCCTGTTGTCATTCCTATGCCTGGGGAAAGAATAGCAGCAGAACCCCTTGAATGGAGTGAATAGTCCGAGCTCATAATATGGACTGAAGGTAAACTAAAGAAAAACGAAATTCTTGAGGAGTAGCGGAAATACGATCAGCGATAACATCAGAACCTGGGACTAAGTGGGAGACGAAGTCTACCACAGTAACACGCGCTAGCAAGAAAGATACCTACCTTGTAAGGACAATGAAGCATCACGTGCGAAGCACGAATGTTATAAGAAGCAATCTAAGATAGGCAGAAGCTGCATTCATCGCTGAAAGAAGTACGCTAGTATCAGACATAATGCTTAGTTTGAATAAGAAATTTCTATGAATGCGTTTGGAGCTTAGCATGGAAGTTAATCATTAAGCATAGAAAAACAGAAAAGGAAGAGAAGGTAAGAGTCTGAGACGTTGAGTTTGAGAAAGAAGCGGTAAAACATATGGGTCCTCAATACGATCGATGATTGAGGGAATGTGTGGAAAGTTTGGGGGACAGGAAATTAAGGAAAAGTTGCAGGCGTAGACAGAGAGTGAAATGTATCCAACAAATAATCGAGAGTGTTGAACGTTACAGATAAGAGACAGTCACACGGCAGGGAGTAGTTGATTATGGTCTCGATGGGTATTCATAACATTATTGACCACTGGATACCTAAGAAAAAGGCTCGACAGGTAACTCGATCTCCAGTGTCACACCTCCTTCGGTGATGAAGGACGTCTTATCCTTTCTGGGGCCGGTTGGAAATAGTTACGGTATCTTTCATTCAAGACCGCAAAGCGATCCAAGGAATTTCTCCAACTATAACACCGGATAAGATTGTCCAGGATCGTTCCTTTGCATGTGTCGTTGTGTTCATATTGAATGTGTTGGGGTATCCACGAAACAAATGCCTTCCGGCTCTCCAGTTCTCTGCTCTTAGCCATGTGTATGGTTACCATGATAACGCTCCAAGCATGTACAATAGGTTTACTATTATATGAAAATTCTCATTTAGCATCCTGTTGGCAACATAATTGTTGAGGCATCTATTACAGGCACCTATACTCAGTCGGCCTGTCCGAAACTTGGCACACCAACTTAACACAGTGCTACGTTTGAAGCAAGCTTTGTTAGACACGTTTTGAAAATATCTTAAATGCCGTCACGCACTCTTTGCACAAAAACAGAATGGGGCCCTCATAAGTTTCTACTATTACGAATACTGGTTGAACGTTGCAAAGGTGCACTGGGAAATCATGTTTACAAGACATTTACGACACATGGCCAGCTGGCCACGTTACTGTCTTTTGGCCGAATTCTTGTCTCCACAGGTTTCATCTACGTTTCATTTGAATAGCATTTACGTACCACACGTTAAAAGACTTTCGCGAGCAACTAAACTATCAGAACATACATCTTGAACTGACTATTTGTATTTCTCACAGTATTCAGAACATTGCAAGGGGTTTTCTGCGGCGTTCTGAGATTAGAATGAACGAGGGAACGGATAGAGTAACCAATTCGCATTTTACACATCGCAAGTGTTGTACTGAGAACGAATTCTTTCTCTTTTTATACATAGCGTGCTACTAGTATATTCCAGTCCCAAAGAAAGCAGGTGTTGACAAATGTGAAAATTACCGAACTATCAGATTAATAAACCACGTCTGCAAAATACTAACATGAATTCTTTACATACGAATGGAAAAACTGGTATAAGCCGATCTCAGGAAAGATCAGTTTGGATTCTAAAGAAATGTTGGAACACGTGAGGCAGTACTGACCCTACGACTTATCTTAGAAGATAGATTAGGGAAAGGCAAACCTACGTTTCTAGCATTTGTAGACTCAGAGAAAGCTTTTCACAATGTTGACTGGAATACACTCTTTCAATTTCTGAAGGTGGCAGAGGTAAAATACAGGGAGCGAAAGACTATTTACAATTTGTACAGAAACGAGGTGACAGTTATAAGAGTCGAGGGAAATGGAAGGGAAGCAGTGGTTGGAAAGGGAGTGAGACAGGGTTGTAGCCAATCCCCAATGTTATTCAATCTGTACATTGAGCAAGTAGTGAAGGAAACAAAAGAAAAATTCGGAGTAGGAATTAAAATCCATGGAGAGAAAATAAAAACTTTGAGGTTCGCCGATGACACTGTAATTCTTTCAGAGATAGCGAAGGACTTGGAAGAGCAGTTTAACGGAATGGACAGTGTCTTGAAAGGAGGATATAAGATGAATATCAGCAAAAGCGGCTAGAGGAATCTAGTCGAACTAAGTCGGGCGATGCTGAGGGAATTACATTAGGAAACGAGACACTTACAGTAGTAAAGGAGTTCTGCTATTTGGAGAGCAAAATAACTGATAATGGTCGAAGTAGAGAGGATATAACGTGTAGAATGGCAATGCCAAGGAAATCGTTTCTGAAGAAGAGAAATTTGTTAACATCGAGTATAGATTTGACAGGAAGTCGTTTTTGAAGGTATTTGTATGGAGTATAGCCATGTATGAAAGTGAAACATGGACGATAACTAGTTTGGGCAAGAAGAGAATAGAAGCTTTCGAAATGTGGTGCTACAGAAGAATGCTGAATATTAGATGGGTAGATCACATAACTAAAGAAAAAGTATTGACTAGAATTGGGGAGAGGAGAAATTTGTGGCACAATTTGCCTAGAAGAAGGGATCGGTTGGTAGGACATGTTATGAGGCGTTAAGGAATCACCAGTTCAGTATTGGAGGGCAGCGTGGAGGGTAAAAATCGTAGAGGGAGACCAAGAGGTGATTTCACTAAGCAGATTTAGAAGGATGTAGGTGCAGTAGGTACTGGAAGATGAAGAAGCTTGCACAGGATAGAGTAGCATGGAGAGCTGCATCAAACCAGTCTCTGGACTGAAGACCACAACAACAACAACAACAACAATGCTATATTGGCTGTATCTGAGAAAAGTGGTGCTGTGGATAAGCCAAATTCATCATTATATCCGTTCTCTTCAGTCATATCTTAACTAATAAATCTCTTACCTACTACTGACGTTTTAAAATGTACTTTTCCTTGCGAATGATGTTCAAGTAGTTTTTATGCAGTTAACAATGTCTTTTCCTTATATCTGAATTACATTTCACGTTTCAATATTTGGAAACCATGTAACGAAATAGTACAGAGTGTGATTGAGACTGGATAGATAAATAAGAAAGACATCTAAACGAGAAGGATGAATATAAATAAAAGATGCAGCACTGAGTGCGTGACCATAGAGTTGTCTTTTTATCGTGATTGATTCTTGTCCCGTTCATAAAAAACCACCGACCTGATTTACATCTGAGGGACAGAAACGAGTTATCCTTAATTTGAATATTTAATTTAGAAGAACTAAAATCGTAATATCACATCAGCATAGAGGTGATTTGGTACAGCATTAGTTCACATGTGTACGTAAGCCCAGAGGAACCCATAATAATTGAAATGAAGGAAGAAAAAAAATCCTAAGAGGCGTGGCAAAAAAATTCTACTTGGCTTAAGCTTCACCTGTCTTCATCCAACATAAAAGTCACAAAATATGCTTCTTATCGTGAGAAATAAATTTACATAAAGCACTTGAAAGTGTGAGATTTGTTGTGGATTGGCAAGAGAGCCAACCCTGTATGAGAGGAAGCCGAAAGGCACGCGTTTTAGCTCACGCAGGCTTGCCTGAGGTCTGGAACAGGTCAAGGAAATTAGACTAGCAAAAAAGGACGTAGCTGTGGAATACTTAACTTTTATCCATAAATGATGAACATCGCTCTTGACGGTACAGGTTTTACAGCATCAATAGTAACTGGTAATGGCGCCTTGCTAGGTCGTAGCAAATGACGTAGCTGAAGGCTATGCTAACTATCGTCTCGGCAAATGAGAGCGTATTTTGTCAGTGAACCGTCGCTAGCAAAGTCGGCTGTACAACTGGGGCGAGTGCTAGGAAGTGTCTCTAGACCTGCTGTGTGCCGGCGCTCGGTCTGCAATCACTGATAGTGCTGACACGCGGGTCCGACGTATACTAACGGACCGCGGCCAATTTAAAGGCTACCACCTAGCAAGTGTGGTGTTTGGCGATGACACCACAAGATTGACATTGCAAAGGGATGTATCATACATACGGACAATTTATACGATCTCGCTTATGGCTGAGTATCACACTATTCTCTTTTGCAAATAAATCTGTGAAGGCAGCCTACAAAAATTTCAAAATACTGCAGAGGTCAATTATTTTAACTGTCTCAGGTTGTATTTCACAGGAATGCTGAGAATTCCAGTCCGCTCAACTATATCGAATGCCTATCGGAATACTGGACGTAAAATAATTAGTAAATGTATAGCCGTACTTGATCTAACAGGCGTTGTGGACTTTGCAGTTCGCTGCCTCTTCATAGACCTCGACCAATTTTCTTTTTTATTTGTTCTAGTGTAACGAATTTTATACGCGAAAATCTCGTATGGAGAACGTTTTCATGACTCTAGGGCGTAGTGTCCACGCAGAATGACATATACATTAGTTCTGAAACAGAATGACGTAGAAAGAGAAAGGGAGAGAGAGAGAGAGATAGAGATAGAGATAGAGAGAGAGAGAGAGAGAGAGAGAGAGAGATAGAGAGAGAGAATGAGAGAAAATGAGTGTAAAAAGAAGGAATGAAGAGAGAGTAATAAAGAGAGGATGGAAGAGACAGTAGGAGAGTTGCGGGGACCACTTGTGCGCCGAGCTCCGGGTCGGAAAATTGTGAGTGCGTATTTTAATTAAAAAGCGGTATTCATTAGGGGCCATATTGGACGGTGGAAGCGCAACGTGTGTTACCGGCCTATCCAGGGCCGAAACCTAAGTAATATGAAATATATGAAGCAATTGCACTTCTGGATGAAGTTGCCTTGGACTGGGAAGAACGTCTCACGGGTCGATGACATCCTGCTGCCACGCGTTTGTTCTCAGTAGTCTCCACTTACCGAATTGCGAATCCGTTGAAATGAGATCTAAATCGATGTTCGTTCTCTCCCATCCGTTCACAGGTCGCAGTTGTTGGCTGCAGAGATCCATGATATCAGAGGTGACGTACATAGCTACGACCCCGATCACAGTATCCCATGTAACACCGAAAATGCAGTTGACATACCTTCTGCACCATCCAAAATTGTCGCCATTCAATATCCGTTGATAACTTGCACTGTACTTCTGATTCTGAAGCTGTAAGCTCTATTACAAAAACTATGTTTAATACGTAATCGATGTACTAGTGTATTAATTTTTGACTGTATGTAATTGATTGTAAGTATAATGAAAATATTGTATATTGCTGGGTAATAGCCAAGGGAATTTTATTGAAATGTATCGATAGTAACGACGAAATGATAGCAGCTGTGCCAGTGTTTATCTGTGCGCATAAAGAGTCTTTATGGCATTGGGAGCGGAGAGGAATCAGAGCAGCTTAAGTGAAGAAACAGTGCGGAAGTTTTGTTTAGGCGCTCCTGCCGACGCAGTATAAAGCGATGCTCGCGTCTGTGTAGAGGAGACTGATTCTATAACCTGCGAGTATCGAGAGCACCTTAGGAGTAGACAGGCGGAGGAAGCTTCAATTCCAACTATTGCATGTCCCGTAATTATCCGTGGCTTTTGAGACGACTCGGGGTTCTTCTCACCGAGCAGCAGCAGCAGCAACAAGAACGGCAGCTCAGCATTTTCGTCGGCTACATTCTTCGTCGTCCGCACGGCTATATCATAAGAATATTAACTGACAATCATAGTAATGTAGAGGCTTTGCCCAGCAACATTCCTTTCACCAAGTGTGAGTAACTTGAAAATAACTTGCAATAGCTAAAACTTGTAGAGCACCTGTGTTGTCCTCAGACATCATTACGAAGCAGGTCCTTCTCCTTTCCATGCAAACACAGAGTATCGTAAAAATACGAAACATGATTAAGTATGTCCTGCTAGTTTCAATCTAAGTTTTCTGCCTCAGTAACTGTTCACTCTTGTATTGCATAATAGAGGCTACTTAAGGCAAAGTAAAATTTCACTGGCAAAACTGACAGCTATGGATACAGCACAAATGAAGAGTGCGCAATTTATTCTGTATTTAGCGTAGCGAGTGACTTCTGATGGCTTGGTATGTATTTTATTGCTGTTATTTTTAAAGTAAAACCAATTGTTCACTTGTTTAAAGTAAATTCAGTTAACTCTTTCAATAATCAACAGCAAACTGCTTACCTCTTTCTAAATGTTGCATTACCCTTACACTGAGGTTACAATTTTTTTTTCATAACGATGTTTAAGTTAAGCTGGTCATTTACTTAACCAGTAACTTCCTTTCTTCATTTAACTTTCAAAATTTAGTATTTCAAAATAAGTAACCGCAAACTCAGTGCTTTCTAATTCATTTATTTTCTCGTGGAATGTTGTGCTGTGGAAATGCGTGACAACTTTCTGTTGCCACGCCAGTGATTATTTGGTAAAATTTCTCTGCCATTATCTTTCTCAAGATTCTGGAGATTCATTGGCCTAGCGGACAGATGACCGTTTAATTATCCTTTTTTTTATCGAATCAGTGTTCTCTTTGTGTTATTAGTGATTATTGTTGTAACTATTAAGTGGTACCTTTTTCTCCCTTGTCCGGTTCGTGACCGATTGTACTATATTCCACCCATTCCAAAATTGTTACCAGTATTTAGCTTCAATTTACAACAGGTTCTTTCTTCAGAAGAGTTTGTTTGTCGCTTTCCTCCAAATAACCGGTGTTGTTTTCCTTCGGTAACTGTAGCCTTACTCACTGTAATCTTTCATTAGGTGTATGCTATCACGGTCAGTTATATCGTAATCCACTAGGCCGATTAGGAAGGTGGAGGTTACACACAGTCGGGCCTTTAATATATTATATCATGAAATATGTAACCGTTATAGTCTTTTAGAACCATGCGAGTATGAAGTATCGTAAGAGCTCTATGTAGGCTGATTTCAGAAACAGTACAGTGATAACAGCATCGATGCCTACATCTGTTTCTTATTTTTTGTGTTACTATCTTCCATCAAATTTGATGTGCTCTTCGATCCATCAGCATGACCTCAAAGCCCATCTTCATAACTTCCACGTGCAATCTTTTGCCGCTATTGCTCCTTCCGGTCTCACAAATTTCGTAAATTACGTATCCCGTACCATTCTCAACATTGATATGACCGCGTCGTATCTGTTCTTTCGGACATGTCCGAATAAGCAGTCATCACGCCTTCATACAACTGATTCGTGCATTCATATTCTGTGCTAATGCACAATTAAGTCCGTGCTCCGGCCGGCCGCGGTGGTCTAGCGGTTCTGGCGCTGCAGTCCGGAACCGCGGGACTGCTACGGTCGCAGGTTCGAATCCTGCCTCGGGCATGGGTGTGTGTGATGTCCTTAGGTTAGTTAGGTTCAAGTAGTTCTAAGTTCTAGGGGACTTATGACCTAAGTTGTTGAGTCCCATAGTGATCAGAGCCATTTGAACCAAGTCCGTGCTCCTACTGGACTTTCTAAATAGGGAGCATGGAAGGTATGGACAGGGACTGTGGATAGGTGACGCTAGGTGGGAATGTGGGGCTGCTGAGGGGTGTACCCAGACAGTCCGCGTAGTCTCGATAAGTGGCTTACATGAAGAAGATGTGTATTAGTCTTCCAGTATGAGGTGCCAGCAACAATGGACGACGGCTACTGACAACGGCCATCTCTGTTCGGGTATTCAAAGCATGTGACAGCCCGTATATTTGCTGCACCATGTAGCGGACGAAGGTGTGAATCCGTCGCTCAAAGAATCTTAGCTTCCCCTTGAAAACGTCCTCCGTAGATGGGGACGAAACGTCGCGTTTTACTGTGCAGTCCATTCGACCGCGTATAATATCCGAGAATATTTTATTAACTGTGAATATTGTAATCACCATCCCGGAACAATCAAGCAGTAAACTTGGAACTGTACTCATTTACTGTTGAATACAACACATTTTTTCTCAAGGGTGGGGGAACAATTCGGGGGCCTTGACCTCTAGACCTTCTGACTGTTCAGGACACGTTGTTACATCGTCAAATTCTCCCCGACATCATGCGTGCCATGCTATTATTTCTTCATCCAATCAAAGAGGAAGAAACCATTGGATGCTGTGTCAGGAGAGTACAGGGGTGAGGCACAAAGGAACGGTATGTGTGAGTGAGTTCATTGCAGAATGAACTGGGGTGCTGTCATAGAGCAGAAACACCCCACTAGACAGCTTCCCGCGACGCTTCGTCTTGACAGACTCGTTGAACCTTGTCAGGAGATTTAGGTGGAATGCTCCCATGACTATTTGCGCATTACGAGTATAAAATTTCAGGAGTACACCATGGCAGTCACAAATACTAACATCATCGTGCACGATGGGGGTTGGAATTTGCCGCTTTTAGCTTTGTTCTTTTGTCTTTTGTTCACAGTGATCCACTCAGCACTTCTCCATGGGATTGAACGATTAAAGAAATCATCTAGATTGGCCTGACACAACTGCAACACATCCAATGCTGCCTCACTCGTGCGGACTTTTTAAATAAGTGCAGACAATAGTAGAACACGTGACCCGCAAGCTTTAGTCAAGTTCTAAACGTCGTGCAAGATACTGAGATCATACACTGTCACATCTATTGTTTTAGGTAGGTCTTGAAATACCTGCACTTCCAATTCTCTTTTGTAATGACCCATCATGCACGTAGATGTAGCCTGCCACTTCGTTCTTCGTCGTTCAGAACCCTTTGATAACCCTTTGATCGCACTGCAAGCCATCTAATCACTGTATAACACGGTGATGAATTGTTGCTGTACGGTTCCATAAAGTCAGCAGGGATTGTTGCAGCTGTATCCGTCTTAAAACATACAAAACGAATTAATATAACCCACCTTACCAAACGGTTGCACCATTTTGTTTTGGTTTCTCAAACGGTGAGGTAGACTATTAAGAAAATCTTGAATGAGTTTGTATCTGACTCGTGTCTGTTCTGTTGTAAAGAAGTGGCTGGTGCACATATTTATATGACACAGAGGATGGGGAGATAAAGGGAAGGGACTGATGGCATATCGTGACTTCCAGTCGAGCAGTATATTTGTGGTATTCAATGACAAGAGCTGAAAATTTTTGCTGGACTTTCAATCGATCTCAGATGTTCCGCTTCTCTATAACTGCCGCCTCGCCCATTCCATCACGTTACCCATCTAAAATGCTCAACACATGCGGCGATACAGCGTCTCTCATCCCTTCACCCGCTACTCCCAAATTATTGTTTCCTACAGGAGTCTGTATATTAAGTGTGCATCCGCAGTGAAGAAAGAAAACCTCATCGAGCCATTGTCCTCTTACAGAGATGTATTACGCAGTCTGGCAGCAATTTATAGTTTTCGCCATTGCATTACCACAAATACCTGTGTGGTAGGAAGCCACGATTTCCCACCCAACCTTTTCTTTTGTCTCTCTATGTATTTGCGGTGTGTCCGGATGGCTGAGAGAGCAGTTTGGCTTTGGTGGAACAGTGGTGTATACATGCTGTTCATGTCCTCACCACAGAATAACCGTTCATGTCCTTTACTAAGTACTTGTCTGTTTTAGGCATATAGACCAGCATGGTGAACCAATATAGAAAATCGACACTCAAATTTACTTTCCGAAACGAATTTGCACAACCAAAAGCAGTCGAAGTCGAACGATTTTTATAGAAATAGTTGAAAATCCCTGCTGCCGATATTATCGGCATAAATTTATTCTTTGCGAGCAGTATAATCTATGTAATGACCATCAACAATGCAACATGTCAACGGAACTTTTCATGTCAACGGAACGTTTGGGAGACGGAACAGGGCCTCCGATTCTGGCACTCTCATGGCAACATGGATGCTGTGCACGCCAGTCATGCTGGTTAGGGTCTCTGCAAAATCAGGATATTCGAACCTCCGTTTGAACCCTCTGGAGGAGTCGGCTCTATGGCACAGTACATATTCCTGTCGCTTACAGACATACGCAATTCCGTGCATATTCTCTCCTGAGTAGAGTTCACCAGGTCCGAATAGAACGTAGAAGACATGTTCCTTTGTATCTCCATATCGACGGCTGACGTGCCATTATCATTTACTGTGGACAACCATAGCCTGTTCTGAGAAAAGGGGAATCTCTAATTAGAATGCGTCCAGCTCCGGATTACGCAAGTACCGCCGGGAGGCATGCCACCACTGGTGGACAAAGGCCCACAATGACAGCCGACGCTGCTTCCGATGACTTATGTTGCCGCTCTCATGACGGCCGTCCCTTCACCAAGGAATTCGACAAGCCTCATAACCCAATGCAACAACCTACGATGTGGCGGGAAGTTGAAACGCCCATTCTACGTTTCATAGACTCTACTCCGACAGCGCTGCATGACGAGGTTCATGACGAAAGAATGGCGATAGAATCGGTGATCATGTCAACTGCAATCTTTGTGGCATAGAATCGTCTGACACGAAAAAACACATTCGATAGCAACGACCTCCATACGGCCATAAGCCCAGGTGCAGCGCAATTTCGGAACAGGTTGAGGACGAGCCACTGGAGGGTAAGTACTCCACCTACCAGGACACTGCTCCGATAGAGGCAACCACCGCCAGATGCAGCTAGGGAACGCAGAATGGGACTGGGCAAGTTTCGTATATACTCGCAGCTGAGCGATTAGACATCAATAGGAGATTCAGATGCTGCACATCCCTCATTCCTCCAACCCTCAAGCCTGGATGCAGGCACCCATCCGCAGACCTGAGCAGACAATGGAAGACGATCTTCCTCTGCATTCGAAAGTTTGGGGTAGTGGCTAGGAGGAGGGATGGGGGGCAGGGGTCGAAGACGATGGCGCCAGATAATCTACATCCATGGGGCCTGTGCTGGTGGCGTCAGCACTTTTGGAATGGTTCCAGCCAAGGTCTTAAGGCTGACTGGAGGTGATGACGCAACTTGACACTGAATAGACATTTCCGACTTAATTAATAACTTCACACCCCGGGTCGACGAAAGGCTTATCGTATCGTCACAATTAATCTCAGTAAGATTGGAGTAATGGAGGAGATCCATCTGCTGCAAGAGGTGCTTTGTGCATCGGGTGCTGATATTGCTTTATTGCATGAAGTGTGCTCAGCGTCACTCATTCTTTCGTTAAGGGGTAATATGACACTGGATGATCAGGCCGGCATAAGTATGGCGATACTAGTTTATGAAGGTATTGAAATCGAAGATATGACTTACGTCCTCGGCCAGGGGGCTAGCGATCACGGCGCTGGTGACACACATCATTTACTTCGACACACCATCAGGCACCAGCAAACCCCTCAAGAGACCAGAGTCATACATACTCAGAGGAAATTACCCCCTCTTTCTTGATCGCGACGATCAACAAACCTTTCAGTGGCGATTTTAACTGTGTGCTCCACCCCAACGGTCACGTCCCACATTTTCGACTTGTCAAGAACTTTCGATGTTGATCCGACACCTGCTTCTCATCGACATTCGGGAGGAAGTGCAATGTGACGGCCTCAGACACACATATCATACCAGTCACTCGCTAGTCATCCTGATCACATCTACACTCCTGGAAATGGAAAAAAGAACACATTGACACCGGTGTGTCAGACCCACCATACTTGCTCCGGACACTGCGAGAGGGCTGTACAAGCAATGATCACACGCACGGCACAGCGGACACACCAGGAACCGCGGTGTTGGCCGTCGAATGGCGCTAGCTGCGCAGCATTTGTGCACCGCCGCCGTCAGTGTCAGCCAGTTTGCAGTGGCATACGGAGCTCCATCGCAGTCTTTAACACTGGTAGCATGCCGCGACAGCGTGGACGTGAACCGTATGTGCAGTTGACGGACTTTGAGCGAGGGCGTATAGTAGGCATGCGGGAGGCCGGGTGGACGTACCGCCGAATTGCTCAACACGTGGGGCGTGAGGTCTCCACAGTACATCGATGTTGTCGCCAGTGGTCGGCGGAAGGTGCACGTGCCCGTTGACCTGGGACCGGACCGCAGCGACGCACGGATGCACGCCAAGACCATAGGATCCTACGCAGTGCCGTAGGGGACCGCACCGCCACTTCCCAGCAAATTAGGGACACTGTTGCTCCTGGGGAATCGGCGAGGACCATTCGCAACCGTCTCCATGAAGCTGGGCTACGGTCCCGCACACCGTTAGGCCGTCTTCCGCTCACGCCCCAACATCGTGCAGCCCGCCTCCAGTGGTGTCGCGACAGGCGTGAATGGAGGGACGAATGGAGACGTGTCGTCTTCAGCGATGAGAGTCGCTTCTGCCTTGGTGCCAATGATGGTCGTATGCGTGTTTGGCGCCGTGCAGGTGAGCGCCACAATCAGGACTGCATACGACCGAGGCACACAGGGCCAACACCCGGCATCATGGTGTGGGGAGCGATCTCCTACACTGGCCGTACACCACTGGTGATCGTCGAGGGGACACTGAATAGTGCACGGTACATCCAAACCGTCATCGAACCCATCGTTCTACCATTCCTAGACCGGCAAGGGAACTTGCTGTTCCTACAGGACAATGCACGTCCGCATGTATCCCGTGCCACCCAACGTGCTCTAGAAGGTGTAAGTCAACTACCCTGGCCAGCAAGATCTCCGGATCTGTCCCCCATTGAGCATATTTGGGACTGGATGAAGCGTCGTCTCACGCGGTCTGCACGTCCAGCACGAACGCTGGTCCAACTGAGGCGCCAGGTGGAAATGGCATGGCAAGCCGTTCCACAGGACTACATCCAGCATCTCTACGATCGTCTCCATGGGAGAATAGCAGCCTGCATTGCTGCGAAAGGTGGATATACACTGTACTAGTGCCGACATTGTGCATGCTCTGTTGCCTGTGTCTATGTGCCTGTGGTTCTGTCAGTGTGATCATGTGATGTATCTGACCCCAGGAATGTGTCAATAAAGTTTCCCCTTCCTGGGACAATGAATTCACGGTGTTCTTATTTCAATTTCCAGGAGTGTACATATCCTGTAACGCTGCGCCCTGAGTGTTGTACCCTGAACGATGACTGTTTACCTTCTCAGACCAGTGGCCTACAGTGCGTGTGTACAATAAGTGTTTGTGTTGTGTGTGGTGAGGAAGGAGGAGGGGGGGCGGGGGGAGGATGAGCACTACGACCTACTTAAGCTAACTTTGTTCTCAATGTGCATATAACATGTTTGTGTCCCTGTGTGACAGCAAAATGGCAGAGGTACGAAAATGAATCAGAAGGGAATACTATGGTCGTTGATCACACCATGCTAGGGGCACGCCCTTCGAGAAAAATTTCTCGTATCTACTCTGTGTAAAAAAGCACTGCATTTCTTTGGCCAAGGTTATCAAGACATATTAGTACATGAAAGTTTTCCCCTGTTACTTCCAATCCACTTACACATCTTTTGTCGTGAATTTCCGACAAGTTAAGAACATGATTCTGCCTCAGGTAGTCAACCAAAAAGTCCGATCTCGGTCGCACCTAGGTTTTGACATCAATCCAAGGAGCTTCTTGCGCAACTCCACTGATTGTAATATGAGTGCCAGTTTCTTAATACACACATACGTGGTTCTGTCGGAGCCTGTGGAAGATAGCTCACATCATAGGTCCCAATCGGCTGTGGAACACACATACCGCCAAAACAATATGTCACCTCAATAACTGCAGTGTCTGCGTTCTGGGAGTCACAAGCGCTGCGAAAACAGTGAGTCGCCTCATGAATTACACAGTCTGCGTCTTACAATCTATTACAATCCAAAAACGATGTAGGAAGTCGTTCGCTAAACGACACTGAATCCTATGGGAAAATAATAAGACTAGACATTTTTTAATTACAGCAATTCGGCCTTGGAGTAATTGAAAGAATTATTCTGTCAAAACCTTAAGATCAAATCGCCACTTATGGACATTAAAATGTTTTTAAAAAAGAAATTTAAATTAATTTCATTGTTAATCACACCAGTTTTTGAATGGAACATCTGCAGCTGCTCGTAACATTAAGCCTTCTGAACAACCAATCATGATACTTAAGTGTCAACAGTTACGGTCCAGCAAGATTTTCTTTTACATGTATGGAATGAATATAATACGAAAGTGATGGAAAATCATTACAAAACATTTCAAACGTTGACCACTAGAAAAAATAAGCTCAAAGTTTCGAAATATTAGCACAGAGCAAGTACAGGGTGAAGTAATCTGCTACAGAAAATCTGATGTTTAATCATACATCGGATAATATACCCATTTCAGAAGAGAAGTAAAATATTTGGCTGTAGATATTAACAGAAGAGCTTTCAGATAAGGGCGTGGGCTAAACGAACTTAGGAAATACGTGGCTAGCGCAAACAGCTCCACCGAGGTAACGCTGGGCGCCACGAACACTCCCTAAAAACACAATGCCGATTCGTAACAGCAACAGGCCTCTGCAGCCTAACGCTGTCCCAAAAAGTGGACGCACAACTCATAAAACTAAGAGCTGTTAGCAAACGCCATTCAGGTGAAACATGATGTAAGAGATAGAAGTTAAAAAATTATAATTTGCCACATCTTAACAACTTAATGCCATAAAACCTTCCAATCTAACATAATAAGTAAATAGTAATGTTGCTCAAAATTGTATAGACCAAACACCGCTTAACAACACAATAACACAAAACGGTAAAATGATGACGTAATAAACGTCTGCACCAAAACAACTTAACTGAATGGTTTGAAACCATTAGTCTCAGAAAGTTACTTGAAATAAGAAAACAGTCCGTAGGTCAACTTGGATACACAGCCAGATTTGTCTGCACCAAACTGAAATTTGTATGAGAAATTTACTTGTAGAAGGTGTAAGTAATTGCTAGCATTTACATGTAAGGCTCTCTTCCATGGAACTTAGGCTTCAGGAGAGTCTAAAACACAATTGGTAGAGCATACATTAATTGGACAAATCTCCTTAAAATACTTCAAAGGTTATATAATATATCCAAGAAAACATCTAGAGTCATTAAAAAGCCACTTGAGAAACCAGAATCACAACAGAATTTATGAATAACCCAACACCACTAAGTAACCACTTTCATTACACACTAGGATAACAACAAATGTCCTGCTAACTCACAGGAAAATAACACTGATTTGAAAACTACCAGATATAAGGCACCAGGCAGCTTGTGGCGTAAATTAGTAACAGTAAAAACTTAAAGTAGCACTTAAAATGGCAAGCAATCATCATTACACGTTCGGAATAGGCACCAACCATTAAATGGATCAAACGCAAAAAAGACCGGTTGTGGTTGGCAATAATCACAAAGGGTAAGAGGTTTTTTGATAGTCATACAGCGAGAGTCACTTAGGAGGGTGTATCACAGCGCACACACCCGATGGATCGACCACTGTCCGTGTTGGACTCCGCCACACGTGCAGGCACTTCCCTCTCGACTCGCTCCACCGTGTTTTCATTACTCCGCGCCAGCGATGGCTTAATTGCACGCTTGTCATTACGAGGCACTAATAATACAGTAAGCTTCTGTATCTATTAATATTTTGACAATCTTTCCTCTGAGGTTGTCTTGTAAAAGCACATTTTCCAACTCATCAACTACTCTTTCCCTCACTGGCTGCGTTGCTCTTGCAGAAGTCGAGGATGGGTGGCAACGCCTGAACGACGTTTCTTCCCTACTGCTTTCATTTTGCCTATTATCCTGTGGAGTATTCTGCTGTGGACACCTCGACTCTGATTTTGCGAGGAGCCATCGTTTGTGTGTCCTGCTGTACGACGTTTGATACCCCACAGCACTCAGGTGTGTGGTTCATCTTCCCACACCGTTGCCTGTCTGAGTCGTTTACAAAACCACGGCACTGCTCATTGTATCACACAGGGCTTGTAACAAATCGATCGGCTTCTTCGTGCAACAGAGCCGGTCTCACAGCTTCACGTAATGAGGTGGAGGAAGCCACAATGACTTCATCCGCAATCTGTATGTTTATTCCACTAACGAACACATGAATGGCCCTTGCCTCAATCTCTTCGGTTAGTACCTAACTGTACGTGACATCTTTCCCCAATGCATAAATTCGACAACGGTTCATGACCGATCTGTAAGAGCTTCAAAATCTTTGCCATTTTTCTCGCACAAAGTGGACTCTGTAAAAACTAACAATACTCAAATGTGTATCAGTTCCTAAGGGACCAAACTGCTGAGTTCCCCTGTCCCTAGACATGCACACTAATTATACACACACCCATGCCCCAGGGAGAACTCGAACCTCCGGCGGGAGGGGCCGCGCAGTCCGTGACATGGTGCCTCTAACCGCGGGACCACTCCACGCGACTCCTCAATAACTAAATTTGTATCAGCTCCTGCTAGAGTAACTTTCTGCTAACCCCATCACCAGGACAATAAATGCATCACGTAATATATCTATTGATTTTACATAGGCGCGCAAATAACCTGAAATTTCAGTTTTTTATATTTAACAAATAATTATCGGGCCGGGAGCAAGTGCATCCTATGTCTCGGACATTTGCAAGAAGGCGTTGACATTCTCTAAAGTTTTACCTGAAAAGGTGGGAGCAAAAGAGAGTGAAGGAATGTGGCTAGCTGTATTTGATACGTTACTATATCCACTGTAGAGGCCCTCGAGATGCTTGCAGAGCTTTTTTTTTACTACCACTCAGTCTCGCCTTCGCATTAATGCAGTAGATCAGCAACCTGTTCCTGTAACTGTACTCTTTGCAGCATTAATGGGTTAACCTGCTCTTGAAGTGGAGCAGCATTATCTATCTCTGCAATTCCTGCCCTTCTGATAACGCACAAGACCACGAGTTATAGTGACTGGAAGACCTTAACAAAAGTGTTTGGAATATTGCTACAATGATACCTTCAATTTTGTCGACGGCCGGTATTTTTAACTTGTTTGTTTTGTTACGTATGGAGGTAGGGGAGTTGTATTTCAAGGAGGGATTATTAATGACCTTGTTTTATCGCATTTAACTTGAGTTTCTTATATTCTGTGACATAATTTTATTTTGATGACTAGAAATAGGCATTTTTCCGTTGTTAGCAACGCTTACGACAGCCTCTGATGCTGATTCTTTGACGTTAGGGCTGTTGGTTTTGTATGTGTACGCTATGCACTCTAAAATTCACCTATTTTACTCCGTATTACCGTTTTAATGTCATGGTTTGATCTATTTATTCTGTTTTACTATGGGCACCTTAATGTACTTTTGGTTTCGTGTGGCTGCAGTGGTTTGGTTATATGTAACTTAATTCATTAGTTTTGTATTGTAACCGTATTTCGTCGTTATTCGCTAAACCAGCTTATTTATTGTAAAGAGTAACGGCCCTAAAGCACACCGTTAAATACTCCAGAAGTGGCTTTTATATTAGTAGATTTTGTCCCGTTATGAAATATTATGTTGATTACGATTCTTCAGATGTCTCATGTGAAATGGATGTATATCACCAACTTCTATCAACTTCTCTTAGTTCATAAGGAGAGAACAAACTCCGTGGCTTACCGACTTTGCCGCGGTTCGGCGATCATCCAGGAATAAAGCAGAAAGCGAAACTACGCATTCTGGCTCTGATGGACCAATCGGGATAGACCGAACTCCACGTTATTCTCTAGCAGTGGCGTCATTTGGATGTGATAATGGACAGAATACCGTTCCCCTTGTCGCTGTTGGCTTTTCGTTCCATTGTTAAGATTACTTCTCAACGTCCTCAGTTAGCATCACGAGCCATAGTGCACCCCGATCTTATCACGCCACGAAGCAAAAATTACTGACAGTATTGTGAATCGAGCTCCACAAAGCAGACAGACATGCTGACCAGTGAGTTACAGATGACCCAAGGGTAACTGCTGTGAAAATACACTACTGGCCATTGAAATTTCTACATCAAGAAGAAATGTAGATGATAAACGGGTATTCATTGGACAAATATATTATACTAGAACTGATATGTCATAACATTTTCACGCAATTAGGGTGCATAGATCCTGAGAAATCAGTACCCATAACAACCACCTCTGGCCATAATAACGGCCTTGATACGCCTGGGCATTGAGTCAAACAGAGCTCGGATGACATGTACAGGTACAGCTGCCCATGCAGCTTCAACACGATACCATAGTTCATTAAGACTAGTGACTTGTGTATTGTGACGAGCCAGTGGCTCGGCCACCATTGACCAGACTTTTTCAGTTGATAAGAGATCTGGAGAATGTGCTGGCCAGGGCAGCAGTCGAACGTTATCTGTATCCAGAAAGGCCTGTACAGGACCTGAAACATGCAGTCATACATTATCCTGCTGAAATGTAGGGTTCCGCAGGGATCGAATGAAGGGTAGAGCCACGGGTCGTAACACATCTGAAATGTAACGTTCACTGTCCAAATTGCCGTCAATGCGAACAAGAGGTGACGGAGACGTGTGTAACCAATGGCACCCCATACCATTACGCCGATTGATACGCCAGTATGGCGATGACGAATACACGCTTCCAATGTGCGTTCACTGCGATGTCGCCAAACACGGATGCAACCATCATGATGCTGTAAACAGAACCTGGATTCGTGTGAAAAAATGACGTTTTACCATTCGTACACCCAGGATCGTCGTTGAGTACACCATCGCAGGCGCTACTGTCTTTGATGCAGCGTCACGGGTAACAGTTGCCATGGTCTCCAAGCTGATAGTCCATGCTGCTGCAAACGTCGTCGAACTGTTAGTGCAGATGGTTGTTGTCTTGTAAACGTCCCTATCTGTTGACTCAGGGATCGAGACGTGGCTGCACGATCCGTTACAGCCATGCGGATAAGATGCCTGTCATCTAGACTGCTAGTGATACGAGGCCGTTGGGATCCTGCACGGCGTTCCGTATTACCCTCCTGAACCCACCAATTCCATATTGTGCTAACAGTCATTGGCTCTCGACCAACGCGAGCAGCAATGTCGCGATACGATAAACCGTAATCGCGATAGGCTACAATCCCATCTTTATCAAAGTCGAAAACGTGATGGTACGCATTTCTCCTCCTTACACAAAGCATCACAACAACGTTTCACCAGGCAACGCCGGTCAACTGCTGCTTGTGCATGAGAAATCGGTTGGAAACTTTCCTCATGTCAGCACGTTGTAGGTGTCGCCACCGGCGCCAACCTTGTGTGACTGCTCTTAAAAGCTAATCATTTGCATATCATAGCATCTTCTTCATGTCGGTTAAATTTCGCGTCTGTAGAACGTCATCTTTGTGGTGTATCAACTTTAATGGCCAGTAGTGTACGTATTAAAATTCAGTAAAAAGGCTAGATCGCTTTCTTTCTGTTAGCAGATCACAATGTAGTAGTAATGAAGATTATGCTGTAGTTTAAGACAATAGTGAGAAGAATCAACACGCAAATAAGTGGGATACGGAAGTACTAGGGAATCACGAAGTACCCTTGAAGTTCTCTAAGTCTTTAGCTACAGGAATAAGGAATAGCTCAGTAGGCACTGCCGTTGAAGAGGAATGGTCGTCTCTAAAAAGAGCCATAAGAGAAGTTGGTAAGAGAAACATAGCTACAGAGAAGGTGACTGCGAAGAAACCATGGATAACAGATATATATGATGAAAGGAGAGGTTGCACCTTCCAATGAGCTTTAATGTCTCTGATTTCCTTGTTTTTTCGAGACACATACGAGAGGAAGTCATAGGTCTCTCGTCTCTTCTCAGGAATACAGAAATACAGGTCATTGAGGAATGAAATAAATAGGAAGTGTAGGGAAGCTAAGACGATATGGCTGCTTGAAAAACGTGAAGACATCGAAAAACAACATTTGGTCACATTAAAAGCAAGGGTGGTAACATTACGAGTGTAACGGGAATTCCACTGATAAATGCAGAGGAGAGAGCGTATAGGTGGAAAAGATACACTGTAAGCCTCTATGAGGGTGAAGATTTGTCTGATGTGATAGAAGAAGAAATAGGAGTCGATATAGAAGAGATAGGTGATCCAGCATTACAATTTCAAGAACTTTCGAGAACTTAAGATCAGATAAGACAGAAGGGATTGACAATATCCCATCAGAATTTCTAAAATCATTTTGGAAGTGGTAACAAAACGGCTATACACTTTGGTGCATAAAATGTAGAGTCTCGCGACGTACCATATGATTTTCGGGAAAATATCATCCACGCGATTCCGAAGACTTCGAGAGTTGACAGGTGAAAGAATTGACGCACAATGAGCTTAACAGCACAAGCATCGAAGTTGCTGACAAGAATAATATACAAAAGAATGGAAAGATATTTCATTATATGTTAGATGACCAACAGTTTGGCCTTAGGAAAGGTAAAGGCCCAGAGAGGCAATTCTGACGTTGGGTTGATAGTGGAAGCAAGACAATACAAAAGTCAAGACACGTTCATAGGATTTGTCGACCTGCAAAAAGCGTTAAACAATGTATAATGCTGCAAGATGTTCGAAATTCTGAGAAAAATTAGGATAAGCTGTAGAGAGAGCCGGGTAACGTACAATATGTACAAGAGCCAAGAAGGAATAACAAGAGTGGACGACCAAGTTCTCGGATTAAAAAGGCTGTAAGACAGGTATGTAGTCTTTCGCCCCTACTGTTCAATCTGTATATCGAAGAAGCAATGATGAAAATAAAAGACAGGTTCAGGAGCGGAATAAAAGTTCTGGATTGAATGTAATCAATGATACCATTCGCTGATAACGTTGCTATCTTGAGTGAAAGTGAAGGAGAATTATATGGTCTACTGAAAGGAATGGACATTCTAGTTAGTGCAGAACATGGATTGATAGTAAATTGAAGAAATACAAAAGCAGTGTGAAGTAGCCGAAATGAGAACAGCGAGGATTTATGGTCACAAAGTAGATGAAGATATGGAATTCTGCTACCTAGGCACCAAAATAAAATTCTGGATTGAATTTAATCAACAATACCATTCGCTGATAACGTTGCTATCTTGAGTGAAAGTGAAGGAGAATTATATGATCTGCTAAAAGGAATGGACATTCTAATTAGTGCGGAACATGGATTGAGAGTAAATCGAAGTAATACAAAAACAGAGTGAAGTAGCCGAAATGAGAACAGCGAGGATTTATGGTCACAAAGTAAATGAAGATAAGGAATTCTGCTACCTAGGCACCAAAATAACCAATGACGAACGGAGCAAGGAGTGCATCTAAAGTAGACTAGCACTGACATAAACGGCACTCCTAGCCAAGGGAAGTCTACTAGTATCAAACATAAGCCTTAATTTGACGAAGAGATTTCTGGGAATATACATTTGAAGCACAGCACTGTATGGTAGTGAAACATTGACTGTCGGAAAAGCGGAGCAGAAGAGAATAGAAGCATTTGACATGTGGTGCTACAGATGAAAGTTGAAAATTAGGTGGACTGATACGGTAAGGTATGAGGGAGTTCTTCGCGGAATCAGAGAGGAAAGGAATATGCGGAAAACATGGAGATGTAGAAGGGACAGGATGATAGGACATCTGTTAAGACATCAAGGAATGACTTCCATGGTACTAGAGGGAGTTGTAGAATGCAGAAATTGTAGAGGAAGACAGATATTGGAACACTTGCAACAGATAATTGCGGACGTAGGTTGCAAGTGCTAATCTGAATGAAGAGGTTTGCACAGGAGAGAAATTAATTGCGGGCCACATCAAACCAATCTGAAGGCTGATGAGAGAAAAAGGAATACCAGTTTCGGGCCTTTCCTCAGACAATATTCAGGCTTATCACTGTCAATAGGGCTGCTGGTCGTGGTTCTCGCTATGTCTGCCGCCTCCAGCAGCCATATTGACGGTGATAAGACTGAAAATGGTCTGACGAAAGGACCTAAACCGGCTGCTAAGAAATTAAAAAATGTGAAAACGCCTTCGGGGCTGATTTTCTTTGTTCCAAACTAGAACGCTTTAGAAAATACTTATTTCGTCTCTATGTTCCTCTTTACAAAAAATCGATATCAAGGGTCATGACATAAGACCTGCTTAGCATCATGTAGAATAGAACACCCAAAAATAAGTAAACTTAATTAATAAATTCAAGGATCAATTTCCTTAAACTTGGCTTCTGATTGCAGTTCATGATCGTTTGCCAGCTCTTCACACCATGCTACTGTATTCTTTGCACGTATCGAAATTAAGCAAACAAGAGCAGTTTGTTTATAAACGTAAACAACTTTCCCGCTGACTAGGGTGTTTCCTCCAATAAAGATACAGAAGGTACTTTTCACTTCAATTTTCCACCATAATCGTTTCCCCATATTTCATAAACTCTCTTTCATATAATGTCTCTTTATGGTGAAATTAGAAATGGAGTTATAAATGCAAGAGATTAAAATTAAGTGGTGTGGATAACGGTGGTTGTATCAAAAACAGTGGAAAAATGTGTAAGCACTCTCACGGGATTGGATATGTGTATTTATTTATTTACACGTCAAGTTGCGTTGGACCATATTGAGGAGCAAATCTACAAACCCATGGAACGTGTCAGTACATGACACTACAACACGAAAGTAATAATGGATAAAAATATATTTATGAACCCGAAAAAAGTAAAGGCATAAGTTTAAGTAAACGCAATCAACAATACAACAAGCATCTGCTTAATTATTCAAGGAACTTCTCGACAGAATAGGTCACGTAAGATTAGAAGCAACGTCGAGAATGAAGAGGATGTACACTCTAAGACACAAAAAAGACGCACCACGAAAGAATTATCTAACTAAACGGCAATCGGTTTACGTGATGTACATGTAAAATCCAAAAAATCATTACAATTTCAGACAAAAAGGATGATTTCTGCAAGAGAGTGACCTTCACAAACTGAGCAGACCTGTAACGCTAGGCCTGCCTCTGGCTCTTATGCAAGCAATTTTTCGGCTTTTCGCTGATGGACAGAGTTGTTGGATGATCTCCAGAGTGATATAAAGCTACGAGGTGCATTCAAGTTCTAAGGCCTCCGATTGTTTTTCTAATTAACTACTCACCCGAAATCGATGAAACTGGCGTTACTTCTCAACGTAATCCCCCTGCAGTCGTACACATTTTTCACAACGCTGTCGCGGCGAAGGCTTCTTTAGGAGTCTGTTTTGACCACTGGATAATCGCTGAGGCAATAGCAGCACGGCTGGTGAATGTGCGGCCATGGAGAGTGTCTTTCATTGTTGGAAAAAGCCAAAAGTCACTAGGAGCCAGGTCAGGTGAGTAGGGAGCTTGAGGAATCACTTCAAAGTTGTTATCACGAAGAAACTGTTGCGTAACGTTAGCTCGATGTGCGGGTGCGTTGTCTTGGTGAAACAGCACACGTGCAGCCCTTCCCGGACGTTTTTGTTGCAGTGAAGGAAGGAATTTGTTCTTCAAAACGTTTTCGTATGATGCACCTGTTACCGTAGTGCCCTTTGGAACGCAATGGGTAAGGATTACGCCATCGCTGTCCCAGAACATCGACACCTTCATTTTTTCAGCAGTGGCGGTTACCCGAAATTTTTTTGGTGGTGGTGAATCTTTGTGCTTCCATTGAGCTGACTGGCGCTTTGTTTCTGGATTGAAAAATGGCATCCACGTCTCATCCATTGTCACAACCGACGAAAAGAATGTCCCATTCATGCTGTCGTTGCGTGTCAACATTGTTTGGCAACATGCCACATAGGCAGCCATGAGGTCGTCCGTCAGCATTCGTGGCACCCACCTGGATGACACTTTTCGCATTTTCAGGTCGTCATGCAGGATTTTGTGCACAGAACCCACAGAACTCTGGAGGCGATCTGTTCAACAGTCATTCGGCGATCCCCCAAAACAATTCTCTCCACTTTCTCGATCATGTCGTCAGACCGGCTTGTGCGAGCCCGAGGCTGTTTCGGTTTGTTGTCACACGATGTTCTGCCTTCATTAAACTGTCGCACCTACGAACGCACTTTCGACACATCCATAACTCCATCACCACATGTCTCCTTCAACTGTCGATCAATTTCAATTGGTTTCACACCACCTAAATTCAGAAAACGAATGATTGCACGCTGTTCAAGTAAGGAAAACGTCGCAATTTTAAGTATTTAAAACAGTTCTCATTCTCGCCGCTGGCGGTAAAATTCCATTTGCCGTACGGTGCTGCCATCTCTGGGACGTATTGACAATGAACGCAGCCTCATTTTAAAACAATGCACATGTTTCTATCTCCTTCCAGTCCGGAGAAAAAAAATCGGAGGCCTTAGAACTTGAATTCACCTCGTAAATTCTGTCCAACTGGCGTGTTAGACCATCCGATTGCCGAGGTGGTTGAAAGGGCTTACCCTTAATTCTTCAAATGATCTGAATTGGGCAGACATCCGGCGAGCTTGCTGGCCAAGGTAGCGTTTGTTAGACGAAGAAAAGCTATAGAAACTCTCGCCCTAAGCAAGCGGATATTATCTAACTGATATGTAAGCCTTGGATGGCCTGCTATTAAGGGTGTGGTATCACGTATCGATATCAGCCCACAGGCTGGTAACAGAGCTGAAAGCTACCGTTAGATGCTTATAGTGACTGCTCGAGATCTAACAAACCCAATGGAGATACCCCGGGGAGCTGTGGGGTACGAGCCTCACTGTCGCCAGTCTTATGGCCTGACATTCAGGAATTGTCGTCTGGGGTGCCATTTCATTTCAAAGCAGGACTTCTTTCGTTGTCACCTGCGTCACACTTACAGCATAGTTGTTTGTCGACGATATTCAATCCCCGTTTTGTTGCTCCTCATGCCAGTCCATCTTGGGCTTATATTTCAGCAAGATAATGCCCTTCTTGTCTTCAAGCTCAGGAGGGCTCCGCATGAAGCATTCGACGAATACGAGAATAAAATTCTTCATAGTGTGAACGATTTTGGGAAGTTTCGGCGTTACGTTAAATGAGTTAAGGATCGCAGCAATCTGAACAGACACTCTGTGACATTAACGGTATTGAAACAGAGAATGACACTGAAAAAACCGATCTACTAACCGTCTTTCTCCAGAACTGGTTCACAGAGGAAGATCACACTTCTTCGCACGAACGACTAAATAATAGGTATCGAAACGAGTGACCAAGGGATATAAAAACAGCTGAAATCACTCAGCAGAGGAAAGACCACTGGACCAGACGGGATACCAGTTACATTGCAGGTAGAGAATGCGAAAGAAATTGCCCTTCTAGTAACAGCATACCGTCGGTCTTTTGAGAAGTTAAGCGTTCCTCAAAATTGGGGAAAAGCACACGTCATTCTCGTTTTCAAGAAGGTTCGTCGAAAAGATGTAAACATTATGTTTGTTTCTCTGACGTCAGTCGGTTGTAGAGCTTGGGAACATGTTTCACGATAGCGTCTTACGATACTTCTGGAGACTGACAGTCTCTTGTGTAAGAAACAACCTGGGTTCCAAAAATGACGATCGTGTGGAACCCAAATCGCCCTCTTCGTCCACGAGACACAGAAAGCAGTCGATACAGGCACGCAGGTATGTACCGTGTACCATGATTTTCAGAAACCGTTCCACAGAGTTTTGCTCTGGTACCTAATCAACAAAACATGAATGTATGGAATATCAGATCACTTGTGTGATGAGACGGTAGCGTTCCTAACAAACCGAACACAGCAGTCTTTAGACATAAAAGTAACTTCAGGGGTGTCCCAAGGGAGTGTTACAGGATCATTGATTTTCACAATATATTTAAATTACCTTGTAGATATTAAAGTTCCATGAGGTTTTCGGTAGAAAACTGTAGCGAAATACATGAAAACGTGCAGAGGAACGACGCTTGGTGCAGGGATTGTCTCTTGACCCCAACATAAACAAATGTATCGTTTTGCAGTTACACAGAAATAACCCTTAATGTATGATTATAGTATTGCAGAACGATCACTGCAAGGAATTACTTCCATAAAATATGTAGGAGTATGCTTACGGAGCTATTTGAAGCGCAAGGACCACAAAAAACTAATCGCGAGGAAGGCACATGCCAGTCTGCGATTCACTGGCAGAATCCTTAGGAAATTTTCACCAACAAAGGAAATAGCTTACAAAACATTTGTTCATCCAGTATTTGAATGTTGCTGGTCAGTATGGGATCCCTACGAGATTTGACAGACAATGGAAATAGAGGTTATTCAAAGACGATTAGTGTACGGTGCTACCGGGATTTTAGGGAAATGACTGAACGAGTGGCTTATAAACCTTCATTCACCTTTTTATTACAGCGTTTTATCGACCATTAAATTTAACGATTTTCCCAGTGATTAAATAGCATTGGTAAAATGCTCGCCAAAAAATTTAACAATATAATATGAGCAGTGATTTTGCGTGGCATAAGTTAAAGAACAATCAATTAACTTGGAAGCCACTTAAATCCCAATTAAAACAAACACAATTAGTTAACTATGATAACCTGCAACAGAATTTTATCATAAAAACAGGCCCGCAGGCTTCAATCCCATTACAAAACAAAGCAAGATCTGAACTTATGATAGCGTAAATAGCAAGGTGGAACAATTTCTGGTGTATAAAGACTCAGCAGTAAGTGAATATCACATTACCATCAATAAAGAGGATAATACGATCGCCAATAGGAAGGGAATTTTAACATACAGGAAGAACAGTAGTGGCCCCAATAAAGGTATGCAAACTGATGGCCAAGTTATTAATTGAGCTCTTCATACATTAGGCCTAGCGGACTCTTGAAATACTTGGACTCTAGTGGATGATGATAAAATATCTGAAAAAGACCCGGTAAGTAATTTAACTTCCATCCCCAAACTGCTGGACGACATGGTGAGGCTGTGCCCCGGCTCCGCGACTGAACCCAGTACCACGGAAATTCTAGCGCGTCCACAATTCGTCCGCGTCGTAGTCAAACTCTGTTCGCCCGGGCACGAAAGACGGAACTGGTAAGGAAATGCATAGACAGAGATGGTCACACGATGCACAACCACCAGTCCCGGCTAGGACTAATGTAGTCCTGAGTCGCCTAACTGGCGTACAAACAATAGATCTGTACACTGGAAAAACAAGGTTAGAGACAGAGTACAAAGGTCGGATTCAACAAAGAAGAACCCACTAGACATTCCATCATGGGATACAGCACTTTCGGCCACCCTGACTTAGAACCGGTAACAAATTCTAATCGAAACCCGAGAAGCGGTATGTGATGACACATGAACATACAAGAACCATATTATATTTCATAACAAGCCCTATTTCCGCGCTAAGGCGAACGGAGTGAAACATCAAATATAATGCCAGGTACGACTACTTGACCTATTTCAGTACAATTTACCAGTCATTTAAAAACACAAATATAAATTTAAAACTAAAATTTGGAAACACTTAAATGACCAGATTTAATTATTATACTGACTTACTGCAGAGTCACACGAATGCCGAGATTAATTAACTTGGAGTAGTTCAATGCATACAGCATTGAACTACTCTGTTATATTAAATTTTAAACACGATAATGGCCCGCAAGGGGAGAGAACATCGTCAAATATTTGAAGCTACTGAGCGGGAAAAATAGTTTAACAAATACACAGTACATCAGCTGCTTCCCGGTACACAAAATAGCCTGCAAATGACTAAATCAAGACTTTAGAAAAAAAGCTATTTCACTAACAAAATAATAAAATGTATCATGTAAGTGTCAGCATATGACAAGCAGAAATTTAATAGCGTGACAAAACAATTGACGTCTATTCTCGGAAAAAGGCTAACTGATCAACCAATTCCTTCACGTGTCGCAACATTGAACTAACCGTCTATTCCAAATGTTGCTATTAATTCAGAGACAAGTCCACTGTAAGTACGGAGGAGAGAATATATGTTACTAGAAACAGGAGCAATAGCTGTCACCTTACTGTGTGAGTTCGGCTCCATATGCGGCAATCTTACTGAAATCAACAGCATTGCTTCAGTGACGTAAGGTGCGAAACCTCACTAGCCTGTCTCATGGTAAACAGGCACCTCCACTTTCTCTCTCTCCTTCCTCAAACACGGAGCGATCCGCTTCCGCACGCGCTGATTTACAGCTCTGTGCTTAATTGTGACAGTCTGAAATTTAGCTTCCCATGAAACGCCGCCAGAGAGCGCCAACACCCGTCTGTCTCGCCCTCGTCTGCAAACCATACTGAAATAGTCTTTCATTGGTGGCGACAGGAATTCATTTTAAGGTCGAGCTCCTGGTTCAACATCACTTGCGGTTGACAACGTCTACGTTTATATCGTGAAAACATTTAAAATCTTAATTGACAATGGAATGAAGCAAATCAACCAATGGTCACAGAGCGCCAGAAGGGTTTAAAAATTTTCTTTGAAATATATCCCCTTCAAAAAAAAAATTGCAACAAGATGAACGTCAACAGTCACAGAGCGCCAGAAGGCTTAAAATTTTCTTCAAATTCTCTCTTAAAAAACTGAAAACAAGATCAAAATCAATAACCACCAAGCGCCAGAGCGCTTACAAATTGCATTTAAATTTTTAAGTGTTACAACGACGTCAAGATCAATACAGAACCCAAGGTGGCTTTAAAAAAATTAAAAAACGCCCTTTAACAGAAATATATCAAGTTGTTTTATAGTTCTTACAAAATAATTTAAGAGAGGAAATGTCGCGCTTCAAATCAACTAGGCCACGGTGGTGGGTATCAGGAATATAACAAATGTAAAAACAGTGATAGCAACCAGGCCTTAGGGGCTTAACGTTTGCTAAATTGGAAAAAAAAATCCGTATATACATAGAGTGTGTGTATTTTTGTGTGTGTGTGTTTGCAATAGAGTTTAAATTGATGGAATACAGTAACTCTGATGGTTTGAAATCATCCTATTTGCACAATTTTGAGGCTTGATTCCGGGAGATGAACACAGGTAAGGACAAATTTAATGACTAACGGAAAATTAAGAAAATCCTCGGGACAGAGTAAGAACTGAAGTGACTGACGGCTTGCAACCGCAACTCGGCACTGAATAGCGATCCCAATGAGGTCCCAGCACCGGTCTCCGTCCAGAGCCGCGCCCACTTCCACTTTCGGCGTCAAGGCACCGGCTGGTGAGGCACACCGAAACCATTTGTTGGCTTTGCCGGGAAAGCCTGAAGAGTTACATCTAAATTTGTTGGCTGTTAGGACATCCAGGAGCGGGGTCAGTAAACAATATGGCTAATTAGCCCAGCCTGTAAAACTGACAATCCGATATTAGTGTTTGATCAGCCTACACAGTAAACACGTAAAACAAGAATATTACACCAGTTGAACCTTCTACAAATCTGTTCTGTTTTTTAAAAGAAATGACAGACACCTAACACCTGTTACATTCCATCCTGGATATACCATTGTTTGACAGACACCTAAATATATTGTCACGTAGAGGAAGATGTAAGTTGATGAATGACGAACACTAACTTCACTTAACGAAGGTTTATTCAGCACTTGCACATACAAGAGCTTGGAGCGAACTGCCTCCGGCCAGAACACATACGGTATATATACAGCTACAGAACATACCAGTACAATTATTCTTGCCATGTACAATTATTCTTGCCATTTGTGGATACTTCTAATATGTACTCGAACCGAATATAGAAATTAAAATGTTTCAGTTTAGGTGGGTTTTGAACTCACGACCATAACCACCGTACTACGGCGACTACGCCACTCGGCATCTTCTGCGATATATAGTGACAAACAATTGAACAAGAGGATAATAATTAAACACAAAATTAATCTAAAGTAATCACTGCAAGTTGCTTCCACAAATCCATTACTTGGATACCGTCACGGCTCATCGCTTATTCAAAAATTTTCACTAGATACAAATGCTGCAACTTAACAATACAGGGCATTCATCAGCAGTCCACAGTGTCTGCCATCTCCCTGTACAGCTTCACGTAACGGACACCTCATTGGATATCAAGTGTAATTCTAAAGCACGATTTAAAAAAAAAAGTGTTTAACAACACGGTGCAGTAATAGCCCCGTCTATTCCAGTAGGACTCCTATTAGTTGGACTACTTCATAGATGTACCAAAAGTAATACCACAACCAACTGAAACAATACTAAAACCAGTGATTGTGGAGCAACAGGGAAGAATTGCAAATAGTCAGGGGCGCACAGAAGCCAGAAGCGGATAAAAGACCCATTACACACCGTCGTCTGAGTCGACCGATAGACCACCCAAAGTACGATCCCGACGAAATCGCAGACTATGGAAACGGCTGCAAGTGAATCGCCAACCGACAGTTTGTTACCAAGAGGTGACTACAACTCACGGCAGCACAATGGGCGGCGGCAGCTACTCACTATCGATGCAAAACCAGGAGCCTCCAGCTTCTCCCAGAACGGAGCCGTGGTGACTTCCCGCACAATCGGCCAACCGGCGATCCGCCCACTTCAGCTCGGAGCCCTAACTGCCTGCCAGCACTGTACGAACGACAATCGCATGTCACGAAATTCTGACCCACCGGCCGCAGCGCGGCGACAGCGTCACCGGACGACTGCAGATGAAGTCGCGCGAAGAGAAATTGATACGAGCCTCCACGATTCGCATGCCTTTAGATGGAGAATCGATAAAGGCGAAAACGTCAAGGAGACGGTCAGTCAGCTTCAGTGGCAGACGCTGCAATAGAGGCGTTCTGCATCGAGTTAACGTCTACTGTTAAATTACCAAGAACGTACATTCCTAGAAGAGTCAGCCAGTACAGTTCTCCGATCTACGTATACCGCGCAGAAAGGCCTTGAAGATAAAATCAGAGATATTCCTTACGGAGGCTCATCAATCGTTCTTACTACGAATCACACGCGAGTGGAACAGGAAAGGGCGGAAGCGTCACTGGTACACAAAGCACCTTCCGACACACAACATAAGGTGCCTTCGATCGAGATGTAGATGAACAACTTAAAGATATCGTTGCCCCTGTTGAACTGCCCGCTGCAAAGATACCCAAACACCCTAAGGTTGTATGCAGTTTGGGGATTTGTCTCCATATTTGAAGTGTTTTGTCGTCTACGAAAGCATATTTTCAATGGCGTCACACTTTGATACAAGTCCACTGTTTTATAAACCTTCAATCATACCGAAAGTAAACCTAAAGAAACTTTTAAAACCTCACATATGGGAACCCAACACGGCAGCAATTCTGAGTGGAGTGCATTCGACAAGTGCTTAGTGTATTTCCGGAGGTTCAAAATGGTTCAAATGGCTCTGAGCACTGTGGGACATAACTTCTGAGGTCATCAGTCCCCTAGAAAACTGCTTAAATCTAACTAACCTAAGGACATCACACACATCCATGCGCAAGGCAGGATTCGAACCTGCGACCGTAGCAGTCACGCGGATCCAGACTATACCGCCTAGAACCGCTCGGCCACTCCTACCGGCATTTCCGGAGGTATGTGGCACCAGGTACCAACCCACTGTTAAGGTATTTCCCTTAAATTACGGGCCGGTGGTTCGTGAGTGCAAAGCTGGCTACCAACTGCGTTCAAAAATATTCCATAGCGCTCAAACTGGCATAATTTTGTGGCTACGAAATCAAAGTCTTGCGTTACGGCCTCTGTAGGACCACGGGTAGCCCCTTCGTGGACTGCATTTTCCTTTTCTTCTCCCAAAACCTCTTCTTCTTTTTCTTCTTCTCTCCCACTCTTCTTCCGAGATCTTCAGTGTCCTTTTCTTCTGTCGGCTCTACTGGTGACACTCACATCTTTTCCTGTACTCCTTTCTGTCGTTGATCTCCGGAATATTGGTCCCTGTATATTTGTTCCTCCAATTTTCCTTTCCATCGACCTTGATCCCCTTTTCCAACCAGTCCTTCCGAAGTTCAACAACCCACTTGATTCCTATCTTTCCTTTGTACTCCATGTTGTTTCCCACACTCTCTTCATCATTCTGTCCATACTCATCCTAACTACAAGTCCATCAAACCTTGCCCTTTTGAGTCTGATTTCCTCAGATATTGTTCTCATGTTTCGGTACAACTCTTGCCTAGATCTTGGCACCCACCTCTTTCTACCTCTTATGGGACCTAGTAATTTTCTCAGTATTTTTCTCTCTTCCTTCTCCACTTGGCTCTGAGCACTATGGGACTTAACATCTGTGGTCATCAGTCCCCTAGAACTTAGAACTACTTAAACCTAACTAACCTAAGGACATCACACAACACCCAGTCATCACGAGGCAGAGAAAATCCCTCACCCCGCCGGGAATCGAACCCGGGAACCCCGGCGCGGGAAGCGAGAACGCTACTGCACGACCACGAGCTGCGGACTCCTTCTCTGGTTGTTCTGTCCCATTTCCTCCTAGTGTCATCGTATCAGCAGTATATAATACTGCATTCCTCAGTGTTGCCTTGTAGTTGCTTATCTTTCCCTCTGTGGATATATTCTTTTTACTGTATATATCTCTCGTCATACAGAAGGCTGACCTCATCTTCTTTATCCTCTCTCTTACTCCCTCCATGCTCTGTTCCTTCGTGTTACAAATTCTCAGAGATAGTTAAATTTGTCCACCATTTACACAGTGCCCTCCGGTGTTTCCCAGTTTGCAGTGGTATTTAATGTCTTTGTCTTGTTATAGGCGATCCTCAGTCCCACCTCTCTGGCTACCTTACGTAAGTTGTCAAGTTGTGTCTTTACGTCTTCGTCCGTGTTACTTATTATTGCTGTGTCGTCTGCATAGACTGGCCAGTCCACTTAAGGCCTGTTGTCCTTTTTGTCCCCCACATGGGTCTTTGGTACTCCCATTTTCTCGTTTATTGCTCTCCACTGCATAATCACTTCGTCCAGTGCTATATTTAACATCAATGGTGACTATCCATCTCCCTGTTTAACACCAATGTTGACCTCAAATTCTTCTGATAGTGCTCCTCTGAATCTCACCCTTGCTTTTGTGTCTGTCAGAATTTCTTTTATGAGTTCTTGTGTGAACCATGATTTATTTTCAAAGAATATTCTTAAGAATTTATTTTATTGACTAGCGATTCATCAACAACATTAACACATTTAATCACACTATGTAAGCATGGAAGTAGTTTCCAGGGAGTAACTGATGAAATCATAACCAAATTCCTTTTAATAAATGGGAATTTTAATCACTTTAATAGTGCCTAAAAGCATATTTTAAAAGAAACAGATTTAAAATTATATTCAGAATCAGAAAGCACCCTCTAACTATCAAAGCTACAATTTATTCAGAGGCAGAAAGATACAAGTTCTGACTGCATGAGCTTTCGGGCAGAGAACCTTGCCGCTCCCTTTTGACACGGCCGTAGTTACCACCGTTGACAACAGCGTCAGAAAAACTACTCTGGTACAAATCTGCAACACACCAGATAACTTTAAACTATGAGTTTTAACAATTTACACAAGCACACAAATCATGCACCCCCCATAGAACGGATGGAAATAGTAGAAAACACTAACAATTGAAACATTAACCTTGTCACCAAAGGTGCAACTTGATTTTAACTTCTAAGACAAGTCTTAAGGTGAAAGGGTGGCAACTTTATGTACTAAAATGATCATTTAAATAAAAGCCCATGAAATGCAATCTTGTATAAAATTCTACAAGGTTGGCCAAAAAATAGTTAAGATGCTCTACATTACAAAGATACCGCCTCTCAAGATCATAGGCAATAATATCAAAGTTGCCAAAGATCAAAACATATTTCAGCTTACACTCCAAGAAATACACTCCTGGAAATTGAAATAAGAACACCGTGAATTCATTGTCCCAGGAAGGGGAAACTTTATTGACACATTCCTGGGGTCAGATACATCACATGATCACACTGACAGAACCACAGGCACATAGACACAGGCAACAGAGCGTGCACAATGTCGGCACTAGTACAGCGTATATCCACCTTTCGCAGCAATGCAGGCTGCTATTCTCCCATGGAGACGATCGTAGAGATGCTGGATGTAGTCCTGTGGAACGGCTTGCCATGCCATTTCCACCTGGCGCCTCAGTTGGACCAGCGTTCGTGCTGGACGTGCAGACCGCGTGAGACGACGCTTCATCCAGTCCCAAACATACTCAATGGGGGACAGATCCGGAGATCTTGCTGGCCAGGGTAGTTGACTTACACCTTCTAGAGCACGTTGGGTGGCACGGGATACATGCGGACGTGCATTGTCCTGTTGGAACAGCAAGTTCCCTTGCCGGTCTAGGAATGGTAGAACGATGGGTTCGATGACGGTTTGGATGTACCGTGCACTATTCAGTGTCCCCTCGACGATCACCAGTGGTGTACGGCCAGTGTAGGAGATCGCTCCCCACACCATGATGCCGGGTGTTGGCCCTGTGTGCCTCGGTCGTATGCAGTCCTGATTGTGGCGCTCACCTGCACGGCGCCAAACACGCATACGACCATCATTGGCACCAAGGCAGAAGCGACTCTCATCGCTGAAGACGACACGTCTCCATTCGTCCCTCCATTCACGCCTGTCGCGACACCACTGGAGGCGGGCTGCACGATGTTGGGGCGTGAGCGGAAGACGGCCTAACGGTGTGCGGGACCGTAGCCCAGCTTCATGGAGACGGTTGCGAATGGTCCTCGCCGATACACCAGGAGCAACAGTGTCCCTAATTTGCTGGGAAGTGGCGGTGCGGTCCCCTACGGCACTGCGTAGGATCCTACGGTCTTGGCGTGCATCCGTGCGTCGCTGCGGTCCGGTCCCAGGTCGACGGGCACGTGCACCTTCCGCCGACCACTGGCGACAACATCGATGTACTGTGGAGACCTCACGCCTCACGTGTTGAGCAATTCGGCGGTACGTCCACCCGGCCTCCCGCATGCCCACTATACGCCCTCGCTCAAAGTCCGTCAACTGCACATACGGTTCACGTCCACGCTGTCGCGGCATGATACCAGTGTTAAAAACTGCGATGGAGCTCCGTATGCCACGGCAAACTGGCTGACACTGACGGCGGCGGTGCACAAATGCTGCGCAGCTAGCGCCATTCGACGGCCAACACCGCGGTTCCTGGTGTGTCCGCTGTGCCGTGCGTGTGATCATTGCTTGTACAGCCCTCTCGCAGTGTCCGGATCAAGTATGGTGGGTCTGACACACCGGTGTCAATGTGTTCTTTTTTCCATTTCCAGGAGTGTAAATTCGTTAACACACCAGATCCGACAAACATGACAGAGGCAGCTACTAACTTACGGTAGATTGATAGGGAGATTACCGAACAACCCGAACCGCAGGTTGCTCTAACCAACCCCTACTCCACAAGGTAAAAACGGACCACCCAATTTATAAACAACCACCTTCCCGCTGGTAGGCAAACGGAGAGGTATGGTGGGACGACCCAAAAACAAAAACGGCTGGCGACCTCACCAAGAAAATAAGTAGAATTTAAGAAGAGTAAATCAAACAACATATCACCAATAACTTAACTTCTAATAAACTGCGATTTCTCGAGAAGACCTGGCGCAGCACCCCCAAATTGCTCTCACAAACCGTCCGCTGCCAGCCGCTTCAACGGACGCAGGAAGGCGCGCCGATCTCCCGTCTCGTGGCGTCTCAGCTCGCATCGGCCAGACTGATGTCGTGGGTTGACTCCTATTGCTCTCCTGTCGGCCGCGAAGTAACTACCCCTCGCTATACGCCGCGGCCCACTGGACTCACGTGACGACCTCACATGCGCCGATGCTCAAGACGGACAAGTCATCTTGTGTCTCAGTGCGCAACCGACCAACCGATCGATCCAACCGCCAATGACCATTGCCTGAGCAAACTCGAGCAGACTGGCGGCCTAACGCGCAGACTCAGATGCAGAAACTAAACTCCGACCGGGCGACCACTCGCTGACTTCTCTTACTGGCGGAGTGGAAAGACTCTCTTTTTGCCAGCTTTAAGGGTTGATCCGAACGACAGACATACTAGCACTCCGAACGACAGACAGACACTACCTGCCTAACAAATGCGGATGAGAGACAGACTAGTTAGCTGCGGACGAAAGACTGACCCAGACTGACCGACTGGCGAGCTCATAGCGCTCCTTAAATGCACGTGAACAAGCAACCTTTCCCCTTTCCCACCAGAGGGAGACACCAAAGCGGCGATTGCCACAGCGGCGCCACCGCCAGAAACGAAGGGTGACTGCTTCACACTGCGGCGCGCTCATCAAAACAGCAATTTTTACCACGGCTCGTTGTGTAGTTCCATTAAGTCCTCTGTTCTTGCGGATCCTAACAAGAGTCTGTCTGTCGATGGAGTCATATTCCTTTGTGAAGCCCACGAAGGTTATTACTGTGTTTTTATTTTTTAATATGTCCTATCAGTAGCTTCGGGATAAATGTCTGTTCTGTACAACCTCTTCCCTTCCTGAATCCCGCTTGGTGGTCGACATTTCTACCTGTTCTTCTTCTCTATTCAGCAATAATTTGACAGCACCTTGTATCTAACCTCAAGTACCGATATTCCTCTGCAGTTGTTTGCATCTCTTTTATCCCCCTTCTTATGTGTTGGTACTACAATTGCATTCTTCCATGATTCTGGCAAGTTCTTTGTTCTCCAGATCAGGTGGATTATGTTGGTCACGTTGTCTATTGCTTTGTTGCCCCCTACTTTATCATCTCGGCTGCTATACAATCTTCTCCAGGTGCCTTATTCCTCAGATCGCTTATGGCATGTGCGATCTCATCCCTGTTTGGAGGTCGTGGTTCTCTCTCTCTTCTGTCTCAGTCACCAGTTCTAGCTCGTCTTCAGGTGGTTCACAGTTCAGCAGGTCGTGAAAGTACTCTGAATAATCCCACTGAAAAGTAAGTACACTAGCATGCTTCTCAAAATAATTTTAAACGACGATTGTGACCTTATGAAGACACACTGCTGGGAAATGCTATTAGGTTTAAGGCTAGATATCAAGCGTGGAGGAATGAGATAGTTCGTAATACACTACTGGGCACTAAAATTGCTACACCAAGAAGAAGAAATACAGATGGTAAACGAGTATTCATTGGACAGCTATATTATACTAGAACTGACATGTGATTACGTTTTCACGCAATTTGGGTTCAAAGATCTTGAGAAATCAGAACCCAGAATAACCACCTCTGGCCGTAATTACGGCCTTGACATGGCTAGGCATTGAATCAAACAGAGCTTGGATGGCGTGTACAGGTACAGCTGCCCATGCAGCTTCAACACGATACCACAGTTCATCAAGAGTAGTGACTGGCGTATTGTGACGATCCAGTTCCTCGGCTACCATTGACCAGGCTTTTTCAATTGGTGTGAGATCTGGAGAATGTGCTGGCCAGGGCAGCAGTCGAATATTTTCTGTATCCAGAGAGGCCCATACAGGACCTGCAACATGCGATCGTGCATTATCCTGCTGAAAAGTAGGGTTTCGCCGTGATCGAATGAAGGGTACAACCAAGGGTCGTAACACATCTGAAATGTAACGTCCACTGTTTAAAGTGCCGTCAATGCGAGCAAGAGGTGACCGAGACGTGTAACCAATGGCACCCCTTACCATCACGCATGGTGATACGCCAGTATGGCGATGACGAATACACGCTTCCGATATGCGTTCAACGCGATGTCACCAAAGACGATTGCGACAATCATGATGCTGTATACAGGACCTGGATTCATGCGAAAAATGACGTTTTTCCATACGTGCACCCAGGTTCGTCGTTGAGTACACCATCACAGGCGCTTCTGTCTGTGATGCAGCGTCAAGGGTAACCGCAGCCATGGTCTCCGAGCTGATAGTCCATGCTGCTGCAAACTTCGTGGAACTATTCGTGCAGATGATTGTTGTCTTGCAAACATCCCTATCTGTTGACTCAGGGAACGAGACGTGGCTGCACGATCCGTTACAGCCATGCGGATAAGATGCCTGTCATCTAGACTGCTAGTGATACGAGGCCGTTGGAATCCAGCATGGCGTTCCGTGTTACCCTCCTGAACCCACCGATTCTATACTCTGCTAACAGTCATTGGATCTCGACCAACGCGAGCAGCAGTATCGCCATACGATAAACTACAATCCCGATAGGCTACAATCCGGCCTTTATAAAAGACGGAAATGTGATGGTACGCATTTCTCCTCCTTACACGAGGCATCACAACAACGTTTCACCAGGCAACGCCGGTCAACTGCTGTTTGTGTACGAGAAATTGGTTGGAAACTTTCCTCATGTAAGCACGTTGTAGGTTTCGCCACCGGCCACAGCTTTGTGTGAGTGATCTAAAAAGATAATCGTTGGAATATCGGAGCATCTTGTTCCTGTCGGTTAAATTTCGTGTCTGTACCACGTCATGTTCGTGGTGTAGCAATTTTAATGGCCAGTAGTGTAATATTCGTGTAGTCACAAGTACTCATGGTGTTTTCAATTACTATCTTACCTTCGCGGGTTGTGCGAGTAAGTGATATCATTTCGGTGATTACGAAATTGCGTCATATTTACAAAAAAATTGGCTCCCTATTAAGTTCTTTGTTTTTTAAACCACCCGCCTTCTCAGTACTCGCCGCGATGTCATCGAGCTCGGACTGGAGTCTCTGGTCACAGCATATCTTTAACGTTTTGGCTTCCTGCGCGCCGCAGGGCGACAAAAGAAAGAAGAAGGGGATTGATTTCAAGTAGCTCTGGACTGTGTGTGAGGAGCGACGTCGGTGTCGGAGGGCAAGGTCGCTTGGTCGCTGGGCCCAACAGAAGCAGTAGGCTGGGGCGGGACGTCGTCGGCTCGAAGATCCCAGTGTGGAGGGCCGCTTTTGCCTCGATGGCGATTATCGTGTGGTCATTCAAGGGCTGAGAAGTGATTTCTTGGTTTTGCTCTTGGATTCCGACGAAGAATTACTGCAAGTTTGGTGTATGAGGTGAACATAAGAGTTCTAAAAAGGTGGTCGTTGGCGGTGAGTATATCAGACTTGTGAGTGGCGTAAGCTTTGCTTCGGTACTGCAGTCTCCAGTAAGAACGCTGCTTGGGAGGTGAGCGTTGATATCGGCATTGTCATCTCCTTATATCTACAGTTATAACGAGTAATTGACACTCTGGTAGTGCCCACGAGTGAGCTTTGGAGGTACTGTGAAACGCTTGTAGTAAGGGAAAGATTGACTGTGGAGCTCTTTAGTTGGGCGCTTATGAATCACATTAATTGCAGTTCACTTTTTATGGTATTTTGCGGTTCTACATGTGGTGGTGAAATCGCCGATAGTATTTTAGTAATTTAAATTGGGACGTCATTCTGTGATTTCGTGTGGCCCTCTCAGGATTTTAAGGACCCAAATATCTTACTCCTCGCAACAGTTGTTGATTTGCTTCTTGTTCAAAAAACAAATGGCTCTGAACACTGTGGGACTTAACATCTGAGGTCATCAGTACCCTAGTACTTAGAACTACCTAAACCTAACTAAGCTAAGGACATCACATACATCCATGCCCAGGCCGGATTCGAAGCTGCTACCGCAACGGTTGCAGACTGTAGCGCCTAGAACCGCTCGGCCACAGCGGCCGGCATTTGTCTCTTGTCTACCCCATTATAGTGCTGTTTGGTGCGGTGCGGTATAGTCAAAGTGTTCAGTAGTAACGCATGTACTCCCTCGCCTGTTATAAGATTCGCGAGCCACATCCACATCGACATGTAATCCAGTATGCAATTTGTGTAAGTTGGTTGCGCCCACTTAACGTTTCGTACATAGTGGAAATTCTTTCCCTTGCCGCATGTGATCCTGAAGGTGACCACACTGCACAACAGCGCATGACCATGAAGAAATGAAAAGATATGTATTGCATACTTTTAACGAATGTTACCACTGAGCTTAAGTGTTGAATTGTGTGTTTTTTTATGTTGAAAGGAAAAGATTTACGTAACTGGTTAATTATAACATTTATGCGTAATTATTTGTCATAATTTGTTCAGTGCAGTGTGCACCCATGCAGGAAGGTTACGGTGTAAAGTGTTTAAAAGGAAGGAAAATACTTTGCGATACGATGTGCATCGTAGAGGCTATGGGGTTTGAGTGTACGTTGATAGTTATCAGATTTTATTGCATTTAAGTTGTTGTTTCAATTAAAATTTTGTGATCAGTATTTAATTGCCTTTAGAGATCACATATGATATGCAGGAAAATTTTGGCATTGCTAGGTGGCGTTAGAATCTTTTATTTAACCTTGCATTGTGCAATTTGAATTTTTTTCCTCTTCTTGATAAAGGATTTTAAGTTTTAAGTGTAGTTAACTGATTTTGAGTGAAACCTGTTTGCGAAGGAATGCGAGAGAATGTACACTGCCGTTACATACACCAACCCCCAGGGCAGGTAACTGCTCTTCGCCTTGGCAACACTGCGAGCATCAACACGAACCCAAGCCAGATGAGAATCCCAAGATCTCACGGTGGTGGAGGTTTCTGTACTTGACTCCAAATGCTCTCAACTTAAAACTTGCAGGATCCGGTTAACGACGAGGTCGTGCACATTTGTGACCACAGGCCTTGAATCCGGCAGTCCATGCGTGCTGCCAGCGGTTCCGCGGTGTTCTGGCACTGCGCAGACCTGGCTCCTCCTGAGTCCCCAACTGAACTGCCCACCGACACGACCCTGAAGAACCACGACGTCCCCCCAAAGATAAGGCCACAGTTACTACATATCGATAACTGCCGCTCCTCCTGAGTCCCCAACCGAACTGCCCACTGACACGACCTGGAAAAACCACGACGTCGCCCCAAAGATAGGGCCACAGTTATGTCGATAACTACCGCTGCTGCCACTAGCGGACAGGTAACGCTTGCAAAACCAAGTGGTGCCGGTCAACACGAGAAGAAGACAAACAACCGCAACCATGTAAACTAAACGATACGGTCTGGCCTTCAACAGAGGACAGAAACCTAGAAACAGCACCAACGCAAGCCACAACACGGCTCATTGAGAGCTTGTAACGTCTAGTAGGAAAAAAATACATATTATGTAGTAACGAGAAAATTATATGTATCATATTGTGTTATTGTATAAAATTATGTATTTTTTTATTTATTTTAGAGAATATCTGCGTCGGCGAGTAATGAAACCGCCACAGACGATAAATAGCAAACAAAGATTAGAATAGGTAACTAGTATATAATACTTGATGAACATTAATTTCTCTGTCTTCTTCTTCTTGGAGTTAAGCGAGTAGGATATCCTGTGACGTTGTATTGGACGCTAGCGTAGCATTCTTTTGTCAAGACTGAAAGATGTACGCCATTACGTGCGCATTTTAAAGGTGTGTATTTAAATGTTTGAATAGAGTTATTTAAATGAAACTTGCATTATTAATTGTTATAGCTTGCTTGCATATTATCCCATCCCGTTGAGACATTTTTCAGTTATTTAAAATATTATCTGTGGTTCCGAGCTGCGCGGCGAACGAAAGAGCCGCGGCTGCGGCGTATTCAAACTACCTCAAATAGAATCTATCATACCGCAAGGAAGCGGGAAGGTAACAGTGAAATAATATTATTTCTTTTAGCTTCCGGACTTGCAGTGCAGAGCAGCAGATTTTATGATGTGTTGCAGGTTGACGCGGGCTGCTGATAATATATAACTAACAGTACAAAAAAGATAATGTACCTTCAAAATCTAATAGGAATCTTGCTGTGCTCGGTTCTGATCTGGCAAATTTTATAGTGAAAACGTATTTTTTTCAATAAGAGTCTCATGTTCTTGTGCTAGTCGTGGTATTGAATGGTGTTTTACCGAGAAACAAAATCCACTGCAAAATCTTGTCGTTGAACAATCATACGAACTGTAACATCAGTATTCATAACAAAGTAATTTTCATTTTCAATAACTATAAAGTAGGGAAGATATGTTGATTTTTAGAATGAGTTACAGTTACGAAAAATGTTCCTTTAATAGAAGGCCAGATACAGAACAATAAGAACTCAATGTATTCTGTTTTGTTAAAAAGTAATGATGATAAAGAAATTCATAGCACAGCATTACTAAAAGATATTTCGCGGCTCTTTTCATATATGCGTTGTTACGCAAGCAATAGTAATAATAATAGAAAAGAGCGCTACGAACGAATGACGCGAAAAGCTGTTGTTCGATCTGTTAAAATAATGCTTCAGGAACTTTCATTAAGAAACTATATCGTGGATCTTGCTCTTCATGATAACGAATGTTCACTTACTATTTTAAAGTCAAGTTAATAATGTTGTAAAATTTTAAAGGTAAAAAAAAAACTTTTATTACTGAAACAGTATCCGCCCATACTCACCACAACATTAAAGGTATTGGTCTTCGGGCGTTGTTTGCTTTCCCCGGTTTCTATCCCAGCTAACGCCTGCGGGGCCACGTCAGAGATGCATTCAGTGATTCGATTGGAAAAGGTGTCATAAAGCTACCGAATCCTCTCCTGGGATGAGGTCGCTCACAATTTTTGTAACCGGACCTTGGCATCCTCGATAGTGACAGAGACAGAGGTCCGATATATTCCCACACGTCTATCGGGAACAAACCTGAAGATCTTGCTGGCCACCGGAGTATCTGAACACCACACGGACACCTCATAGAGATGGAGCGTTGTCCCTTTACGAAATGGCATCACAGTACTTTCGCGTGACAGGATGTCTCTACCGTACCGTTGTGCCATCACCTTTACCTATCCCCCTTTATCTGAAGTTACATCCAATAGCTACCTACTCCATCACGCAAGGACTAACACCGCAGTGCGTCTTCAAAGCGTTGTAACAATTGGACTTTTCCGCAGGTCGTCGCCTCGGTCACCCGCGATGGTCATCTGGGATAGTGCAGAACTGCGATTCATCGCTGGAAACAATCCGACAGCATTCATCACCTGTCACGCTTCCCGGTCACGGTACGAACCAAAAGGCAGCCTTTGGGTGTTGTGGTATTAACAGAAGACTACGCAAGAGGCGGCAATTCCCTAGTCGGACTGCTGCTACTGCCAGACAAATGGTACGAAATGGTAGAGAATTTCATTACTTTTTCTCGCTTGGCAGGCGCAGATGTGAAGGTATTACACTGTGCTTAGTGCACAATACAGCGATGCTGCCTTGTGGTCGTCAGATGTGGCCGACCGGAAATTTGACGATGAGTACGTCTGTACTCTGCACACTAACACATGACTATTACCACACCCGAATGCCTCGCAAGTCTGCATATTGCACAATTCAACCAGCTGGCGAAATGGAGACACAAAATAATGTTCCTTTCAAACTCTCTCAGGTGCTCTTCATACTATCTCTTACGAGGATCTGATAACTCCGTGTCCTTCATCTACATCTGCATAGATAACCCGCAATCCACCTCACGCATCATGAAGGAGTGTATTCCGTACCACTACTGGTCATTTTCTTTTCGCATCCACTTGCAAATACTACGGGGGATAGACGATTGTCTATATTCCAACGGATGAGCCCTTATTTCTCCTATCTTCGTGGTCCCTACGCACAATGTATGTAGTAGGCAACAGAATCGCCTCCAGTCACCTTCAAATGCCGGTTCTCTAAATTTTCTCAAAAACGTTTCTCGAAAAGAATGTCGCCTCCTCTTCAGGAAACTCTATTTCAGTTTCCGAAGGATCTCCGTAGTACCTATGTGTTATTCGAACCTACAAGTAGCAAATCCAGCAGCCCACCGCAGAACTGCATCGAAGTCTTTCTTTAATCGGACCTGGTACGGATACCAAACACTCGAGCAGTACTCGTACTAGCGTCCTAAATGTGATCTCCTTTACAGATGAGCCACAGTTCCCTAGAATTATCACAGTTTACGGAAATCGACCATTGGCCTTTCCTACCACAATTAGAATCATATCTTAATACGTTCAGCTGCTGACGGGCGTTAATGTATATCAACGGGGACTGGTGAAAATGTGTGACCTGACTGGGAATCGAATCCGGGATCTCCTGCTTACATGGCAGACATACTGTCCATCTGAGCTACCGATGACAGAGGATATTGCGACTGCATGGACAATCTCGCTCACGCCTCACGCGAGACCCACAGTCTCACCCTATATGTCCACACACTACATTCGTAGTGTCCCTACCTAACACAATCATTACTCGTGGAAGACATTCTTAGCAAGTCCCGTAAGGGTTCGGGTAATACACTCCTGGAAATGGAAAAAAGAACGCATTGACACCGGTGTGTCACACCCGCCATACTTGCTCCGGACACTGCGAGAGGGCTGTACAAGCAATGATCACACGCACGGCACAGCGGACACACCAGGAACCGCGGTGTTGGCCGTCGAATGGCGCTAGCTGCGCAGCATTTGTGCACCGCCGCCGTCAGTGTCAGCCAGTTTGCCGTGGCATACGGAGCTCCATCGCAGTCTTTAACACTGGTAGCATGCCGCGACAGCGTGGACGTGAACCGTATGTGCAGTTGACGGACTTTGAGCGAGGGCGTATAGTGGGCATGCGGGAGGCCGGGTGGACGTACCGCCGAATTGCTCAACACGTGGGACGTGACGTCTCCACAGTACATCGATGTTGTCGCCAGTGGTCGGCGGAAGGTGCACGTGCCCGTCGACCTGGGACCGGACCGCAGCGACGCACGGATGCACGCCAAGACCGTAGGATCCTACGCAGTGCCGTAGGGGACCGCACCGCCACTTCCCAGCAAATTAGGGACACTGTTGCTCCTGGGGTATCGGCGAGGACCATTCGCAACCGTCTCCATGAAGCTGGGCTACGGTCCCGCACACCGTTAGGCCGTCTTCCGCTGACGCCCCACCATCGTGCAGCCCGCCTCCAGTGGTGTCGCGACAGGCGTGAATGGAGGGACGAATGGAGACGTGTCGTCTTCAGCGATGAGAGTCGCTTCTGCCTTGGTGCCAATGATGGTCGTATGCGTGTTTGGCGCCGTGCAGGTGAGCGCCACAATCAGGACTGCATACGACCGAGGCACACAGGGCCAACACCCGGCATCATGGTGTGGGGAGCGATCTCCTACACTGGCCGTACACCACTGGTGATCGCCGAGGGGACACTGAATAGTGCACGGTACATCCAAACCGTCATCGAACCCATCGTTCTACCATTCCCAGACCGGCAAGGGAACTTGCTGTTCCAACAGGACAATGCACGGCCGCATGTATCCAGTGCCACCCAACGTGCTCTAGAAGGTGTAAGTCAACTACCCTGGCCAGCAAGATCTCCGGATCTGTCCCCCATTGAGCATGTTTGGGATTGGATGAAGCGTCGTCTCACGCGGTCTGCACGTTCAGCACGAACGCTGGTCCAACTGAGGCGCCAGGTGGAAATGGCATGGCAAGCCGTTCCACAGGACTACATCCAGCATCTCTACGATCGTCTCCATAGGAGAATAGCAGCCTGCATTGCTGCGAAAGGTGGATATACACTGTACTAGTGCCGACATTGTGCATGCTCTGTTGCCTGTGTCTATGTGCCTGTGGTTCTGTCAGTGTGATCATGTGATGTATCTGACCCCAGGAATGTGTCAATAAAGTTTCCCCTTCCTGGAACAATGAATTCACGGTGTTCTTATTTCAATTTCCAGGAGTGTATGTGTACATCCGCACAGAAGAAGAAGGTCATGGTCAGTATTGCCATCACTATAATGATTATATAAATTTCCTACCACAATCCTCACATGCGCATTCCATTTCCTATACAACGTTACTCCCAGACCTTTAAATGACGTGACTGTGTGAAGCCGGACACTACTAATGTGTATCCGAACATTACTGGTTCGTTTTTCCTATTCATCCAGATTAACTTACATTTTTTTCCAAATTTAGAGCTAGCAGCTATTCATCACACCAACTAGAAATTTTATCGAAGTCATCTTGCATGCACCTAGAGTCACTCAACATCGACACCTTACCTTACACTACAACATCATCAGCAAACAACCTCACACTGCTGCCCACCCTGTCCACCAAATTATTTATGTAAATAGACCAAAAAAAAAACGAAATTAGCGTGTGGCATTGTTGGGCGGGAGGCCCCATCCGGGGAAGTTTGGCCGCCGAATGCAAGTCTTATTTCAGTCGATGCCACAATGGGTGACTTGCGTGCCGGTGATGAGAATGAAACGATGATGGGGACAACACAACACTCAGTCCACGAGCGGAGAAAATCTCCAACCCGGCCGGGAAACAAACACGGGATCGCTGTTCGTGGAAAGAAAGATTGTCGGTATGCCCTTGTGTGGGCTCTAATCTCTCTTATTTTATCCTCATGGTCTCTTCCCGAGATATACGTAGGAAGGAGCATTATGCTGCTTGACAAAGTAAGAGCCTACGGAATATCAGACCAGCTGTGTGGCTGGATTGAAGAGTTTTTAGCAAACAGAACACAGCACGTTGTTATCAATGGAGAGACGTCTACAGACGTTAAAGTAACCTCTGGCGCGCCAAAGGGGAGTGTTATGGCACCATTGCTTTTCACAATATATATAAATTACCTAGTAGATAGTGTCGGAAGTTCCATGCGGCTTTTCGCGGATGATGCTGTAGTATACAGAGAAGTTGCAGCATTAGAAAATTGTAGCGAAATGCAGGAAGATCTGCAGCGGATAGGCACTTGGTGCAGGGAGTGGCAACTGACCCTTAACATAGACAAATGTAATGTATTGCGAATACATAGAAAGAAGGATCCTTTATTGTATGATTATATGATAGCGGAACAAACACTGGTAGCAGTTACTTCTGTAAAATATCTGGGAGTATGCGTGTGGAACGATTTGAAGTGGAATGATCATATAAAATTAATTGTTGGTAAGGCGGGTACCAGGTTGAGATTCATTGGGAGAGTCCTTAGAAAATGTAGTCCATCGACAAAGGAGGTGGCTTACAAAACACTCGTTCGACCTATACTTTAGTATTGCGCATTAGTGTGGGATCCGTACCAGATCGGGTTGACGGAGGAGATAGAGAAGATCCAAAGAAGAGCGGCGCGTTTCGCCACAGAGTTATTTGGTAACCGTGATAGCGTTACGGAGATGTTTAACAAACTCAAGTGGCAGACTCTGCTAGAGATGCGCTCTGCATCGCGGTGTAGCTTGCTCGCCAGGTTCGAGAGGGTGCGTTTCTGGATGAGGTATCGAATATATTGCTTCCCCCTACTTATACCTCCCGAGGAGATCACGAATGTAAAATTAGAGAGATTAGAGCGTGCACGGAGGCTTTCAGACAGTCGTTCTTCCCGCAAACCATACGCGACTGGAACAGGAAAGGGAGGTAATGACAGTGGCACGTAAAGTGCCCTCCGCCACACACCGTTGGGTGGCTTGCGGAGTATAAATGTAGATGTAGATGTAGATGTAGACTCCTCGGTATGTTCTCGCGAATTCAACAAAAGCCAGTACCGCGCTACTGAGTGTATCTCCTGCAGAGTCTTCCACTGGAGTTTATCTATCATCTCCGAAACGCTTTCGCGATTACTAAATGATCCTGTAACGAAGCGCGCTGCTCTCCGTTGGATCTTCTCTATCTCTTCTATCAACCCTATCTGGTACGGATACCACACTGGTGAGCAATATTCAAGCAGTGAGCGAACAAGTGTTCTGTAACCTACTTCCTTTGTTTTCGGACTGCATTTCCTTAGGATTCTTCCTCTGAATCTCAGTCTGCCATCTGCTTTACCGACGATCAGCTCTATATATCTTTCTATTTTAAATCACACCTAATGCCCACTCCCAGATAATTTATGGAAATAACTGCTTCCAGTTGATGACCTGCTATATTGTAGCTGAATGATAAGGGATCTTTCTTTCTATGTATTCGCAGCTCATTACACTTGTCTGCATTGAGATTCAATTGCCATTCCCTTCACCATGAGTCTATTCGTTGCAGATCCTCCTTCATTTCAGTACAATTTACCATTGTTATATCCTCTCGATGTACTACAGCATCATCCGCGAAAAGCCTCAGTGAATTTCCGATGTTATCGACAAGGTCATTTATTTATATTGTGAATATCAACGGTCTTACGACACTCCCTTGCGGCACACCTGAAATCACTCTTACTACGGAAGACTTCTCTCCATTGAGAATGACACGGTACGTTCTGTTATCTATAAACTCTTCAATCCAATCACACAATTGGTCTGACAGTCCATATGTTCTTATTTTTTTCAGCTTGCAGACGAACATATAGAGGAAAAACAGCGATCCTATCACATCCCCATGGAGCGCTACTGAACATGCCCTTCATACAATGATTACTCAATAGCATACGGTTTTCACGTTCCTTGTATGCCGTATCAGACCTAATAATAACACTAAAAAGATGCAAAATTAATGCAGTCTGGTGAGCGTTATGCCTGTAGCAGAGAATTGTAATTGTAGTGATTTACACACACACTGATGTGTGCATGTACGAAGTTACGTTGACGTCCCACCATGTCCTCTCTCTGCCACGTTGTTTTTGTTCGGCACTGTAGCTATTACTCTAAACTGTGTCCACTTGTTACCACGATACGCGTGCCGAATGTCGCTGGATCGGGACAAACAGCACACACGGCACGTAACCACTTGGACACACAGTGTGTGGGAGGAAGTGTCGGAGCAAGTAAGGGCCCCCAGCGTGTCGCGCTACGCCGCGCCGCGGTGCCGTCTGGCCAGCTTTTTCGCTGCCAGCTGCCGCCGGCGAGTGCCTATCGACCCCAGCCGTCACTGCAGCTGCAGCAGCTGCGGTCCGCTGTTTTGCGCCCCCGCCTCATGCTAATGTCAACAACGGGAGCTCGTTTCCCGGATACCGCCTGCCGGCTGCAGCCGAATTCCGCAGCGCTCAATTTAGAGGCCAGCGGACATCTCTCCCACACCGCTGCTGGCGGTATGACGGCGTTTTACGCGTCTGCCTTTTTTTCCCCTCTCAGTGTACATTAAGTCGGCTATTGTGCTTTCCTCTTACAGCTCTTCTGCGAACAGATAAAAATTTGCGCCAAATCCCCCTGAAATTTCTCTCTCCTCCTTTCTCTTCTTTAGTACATGCATCTGTGCACATGAGACACATTGAGGATATAAGATGAAAGCTCACGTGCACTCGCGTGTGGTCATATATATATATATATATATATATATATATATATATATATATGAGTGTGTGTGTGTGTGTGTGTGTGTGTGCGTGCCGTGTGATAACTCTGCCATTGAAGCTATATATATGTGCTGTGCGATAACTCTGCCAATGAAGCTCACTTCCAGTTGTTAGATTGTTTCTGCGGTATCATAAATTGATTCGTCATGTGCGATGTTGCTGATATCGTATGGTGGACATACTCGATCTGTTACGGTACATTCGAAAAGAAAGTGTGTCATATCCCTACACAAAGTGGTATTAGTCAAAATTATAATCATGCAGGTGTTATACAACTAAACAAGCGGTATATATATATATATATATATATATACACTCCTGGAAATTGAAATAACAACACCGTGAATTCATTGTCCCAGGAAGGGGAAACTTTATTGACACATTCCTGGGGTCAGATACATCACATGATCACACTGACAGAACCACAGGCACATAAGACACAGGCAACAGAGCATGCACAATCTCGGCACTAGTACAGTGTATATCCACCTTTCGCAGCAATGCAGGCTGCTATTCTCCTATGGAGACGATCGTAGAGATGCTGGATGTAGTCCTGTGGAACGGCTTGCCATGCCATTTCCACCTGGCGCCTCAGTTGGACCAGCGTTCGTGCTGGACGTGCAGACCGCGTGAGACGACGCATCATCCAGTCCCAAACATGCTCAATGGGGGACAGATCCGGAGATGTTGCTGGCCAGGGTAGTTGACTTACACCTTCTAGAGCACGTTGGGTGGCACGGGATACATGCGGACGTGCATCGTCCTGTTGGAACAGCAAGTTCCCTTGCCGGTCTAGGAATGGTAGAACGATGGGTTCGATGAGGGTTTGGATGTACCGTGCACTATTCAGTGTCCCCTCGACGATCACCAGTGGTGTACGCCCTGTGTAGGAGATCGCTCCCCACACCATGATGCCGGGTGTTGGCCCTGTGTGCCTCGGTCGTATGCAGTCCTGATTGTGGCGCTCACCTGCACGGCGCCAAACACGCATACGACCATCATTGGCACCAAGGCAGAAGCGACTCTCATCGCTGAAGACGACACGTCTCCATTCGTCCCTCCATTCACGCCTGTCGCGACACCACTGGAGGCGGGCTGCACGATGGTGGGGCGTCAGCGGAAGACGGCCTAACGGTGTGCGGGACCGTAGCCCAGCTTCATGGAGACGGTTGCGAATGGTCCTCGCCGATACCCCAGAAGCAACAGTGTCCCTAATTTGCTGGGAAGTGGCGGTGCGGTCCCCTACGGCACTGCGTAGGATCCTACGGTCTTGGCGTGCATCCGTGCGTCGCTGCGGTCCGGTCCCAGGTCGACGGGCACGTGCACCTTCCGCCGACCACTGGCGACAACATCGATGTACTGTGGAGACCTCACGCCCCACGTGTTGAGCAATTCGGCGGTACGTCCACCCGGCCTCCCGCATGCCCACTATACGCCCTCGCTCAAAGTCCGTCAACTGCACATACGGTTCACGTCCACGCTGTCGCGGCATGCTACCAGTGTTAAAGACTGCGATGGAGCTCCGTATGCCACGGCAAACTGGCTGACACTGACGGCGGCGGTGCACAAATGCTACGCAGCTAGCGCCATTCGACGGCCAACACCGCGGTTATATATATATATATATATATATATATATATATATATATATATATATATAATGTGTGTGTGTGTGTGTGTGTGTGTGTAAAATGAAACTATTATTCTCAAACAATGATTAAATTATGTCGGATGTCATGACACTAAAGTAGTTACCAATCGTAAGTAATAGTAGACTCCCATCACACAGAGGAAAATTTGATGCAGCGTTAACAAGACGTAGACAGATCTAGCAGAAAACTTGAAACGTCCCTTATGAGAAGTTATGTAAAAACAAGGATATATACTGGACTAAACTGAGAGATGTCATCAGTATTTTAAAAATTATAGGCAGTACAGATTACTATATTTCAGAAATGTTTTTGTGCAAAAGTAGTTACAGGTTCGATGAAAACGCAGAAGAATGCAAGTTAGGAGAAGAATGAAGCGAAAGATGCGGAGTCAGATTTGCTGTGCATAAAGCTCTTAAGGTTTTGGTGAATATGGTCGTCCGGAAATAGAGAGCAAAAGTCGATTTGACTTCAGTAACTCAGTGGACTGTCACAAGTTTTCTGGAGAGCAGATGAGCTGCTCGCTGTCGGTGTTCACCTGTCTACAGCATCGCTGCACCTTATCTCACAAAAATGATGTAGGTTTCGCAGCGAAACAGTGTTTGAGAATTGTAGCGGATGGTGTACGCATTGTTTCGAATTAATTGATTAGTCACGTGTAAGGTGACCCCTCGGCCGTGACTTTACTCTTTGGGGTTCTCATTCTTTTACTCATTAACTTTTCATTGCAATCACGGTCATCATTTTAATTCCACAATTAATATTCAACTAGCACATGTTCAAAATGGCTCTGAGCACTATGGGACTTAACATCTGCTGTCATCATTCCCCTAGAACTTAGAACTACTTAAACCTAACTAACCTAAGGACATCACGCACATCCATGTCCGAGGCAGTTCAAATGGCTCTGAGCACTATGGGACTCAACTGCTGTGGTTATTAGTCCCCTAGAACTTAGAACTACTTAAACCTAACAAACCTAAGGACAGCACACAACACCCAGCTATCACATGGCTCACATGGCTCTGAGCACTATGGGACTCAACTACTGTGGTCATAAGTCCCCTAGAACTTAGAACTACTTAAACCTAACTAACCTAAGGACAGCACACAACACCCAGCCATCACGAGGCAGAGAAAATCCCTGACCCCGCCGGGAATCGAACCCGGGAACCCGGGCGTGGGAAGCGAGAACGCTACCGCACGACCACGAGCTGCGGGCTGTCCGAGGCAGGATTCGAACCTGCGACCGTAGCGGTCGCGCGGTTGCAGACTGAAGCTCCTAGAACCGCTCTGCCACTCCGGCCGGCCAATTAGCACAGGTGGACACGTTTCTTATCCATTCAGTTTTTTTTTCTGTTACAACATTTCCGATCCCTTTCTTCCTGGTGACCTGCAATTATCGGGCACTGAGATTTATATATGCATTTATTCTCTTGTAATGAGCTACTTGACCCTGTGTTTGTTCTGAACACTATCATTTGAAATTGTAGTCAACAAATGTATGTGATTTGTAACCTTTGTTTCAGTACAGTAGCTACGGTCCATGTGTTAGCGCCAAAACTTCCTTCTGGTTCCTTCTGCACAGTTTATTAACGTACATATGGCTCGTGGTAGGGGATTTTAACCTTTGGCGGGGTACTCAGTGCAAATGCCCGGACCTCTCAGGACCATCGATCCCAGTCCCAACATGTGAACTGTTCCATTCTGACGCAGATATACTTTCAGCCGTAGACAAGACACAAAACAGGTTTTTCAGACGTAGGGGGACGCCTTCCGCTCGAAGATTCGTGACCTTGCCACTGTTAGCCATTTACCGTCAATTAAGTGTCGTCCGGCGTGCAATAGCGAATCAAAAGGTGCTGCGACTCCCGGGATCCGAGACGACTCTACAGGCACCAGGAATGCTACGACGCCACTGCGGCCAAGGGTAGCCACCCGAAACCTATCGATCGCGGCCTGCACGGCTTCCAGCTGTTTACAGAGGGTGGCCAAATTCCCCTGCTTCTGTACATAATAGGCACATTCCCTACAAATCTTGATCCAACTTCTGTCTGTACCGCAAGGAATATAACTAACAGAAAAACAAGTACTGCTGCTACATTACTTGTGGTTGTTTTCTGTTCCCCAAAGTAAGCTCCACACAAGGTAAATACACTAAAATTTACTCAAAATTTAGAAAAACTTAATTTGCGCTAGTCAGCGAACACCACTAGTAAATAAAATTCATATGTTCATGAAAACACGTGAAGGCACAAAATAAACTTGTTATGGCCAGTGTATAAACAGAAAGGACTGATGCTCCAGGTGCGTCTCCTGGACCACGCGACAATATCCCACTTGAATTTGCTACATTGTTCTCTGCGTATTGATGGGGGTAGGACGTCAAACGGGACGACTTGGAGCTAGAGAGGCACCACAAACATTTTAATTTCTACTGCCTATACTTTCACAGACAAATTCATAAAACTTTGTCAGTATGACTGGAAACGATTCAGTATTCACACGCATAACAATGGAAATTCAAAACCATGAAAAACTAATTTTCTTTACATCTGAAATTTCATCATTTTTTCACTTACTATTGGCTGCATTTGTTGTTATAGCTACACCTTTCTGCATAAGTAAGAGAAATTCTTCGATGAATTTTGTACAGCACCCAAACCATACTTCCAGATGTATGACACTCTAGAATTTTCGAAATCTATTAAAAACTGTGGAAAAAATTGAGAAAGTTTTCCATAAAATTGTTTTTTCTGAATATGAAGTTTAAAATGTAACAGCTCATTCGTGAGAAAACTATGAATTTCTCAACTAAAAAAAATATTTTCATAGTTTTTTGAACTTTCACTGTTATGAATGTCAATCCCGAACCATTCCTGGTCATATTGACAAAGTTTTATGAATTTATCTGTAAAAGTATAGACAGTGGAAATTAAAACGTCCTGTGGCGCCTCTCCTGCTCCAAGTCGGCCCGTTTGACGTCCTGCCCTCCCATAACGAAATGTATATTTTGGTTTATTTATCGTTGCGATGATGGGAGAATTCGTACTAGGTTCATCGATGAGAGACGCACACTGTAATATGTTGCTTTTCCTCTAGTTTCTAATCCGATAAAGTTTCGCCTACTCCAGCCTTTGTATATTGCCTCGGTGATGTTAGCATCATCCAGCTTCTCTTTGTTATATAATCCGCTTATGTTTGAAACAGCAAATAATCCATCCTCCCTGTACCGTCTGGTTAATAATAGTACCATCCAGCTCCTCTTTAATGTGACTTTCTCTTGATTTCTAAACCAGAAGGTAACACATCTCGTCGCTTTGTCTTACCGGGAAACATTAATACGTGATTGACACTTAGGTGATAGGTAACGTAACCTTCCGTCACTACGGTATCTCGAACAACAGATCAAAGCGTATCTTTTCTTTTGCCTAATCGAGTGCCTTTTAGTGACTTCGACGTCTCAGCGAAGGCGCCGCAATTTGACGTGGAGCCTTCGCAAGTTTCGAGTCATACTGGATAAGGTCCATTGCTCAGTGTTCATCTCGAGTATTCAGGCGTAACAACATGAAGTCTGGCCCGTTGTGGGAATGCCAATATTTTAAGTTATTCCTTTCCACGAAACTTTTCTAATTTATAACTGTGCTTCGATTCAGTTCAGGAATTGCTACGATAAATTGCAGTATACCTAGTCTTCTAGACTTAACATCGCAGCTAAACAAAACTGCTACCATAACACCGTCTAACAATACCAAATAATATCAATCCATATTCTAAGAATAATACGCCCAGTACCTGAAATGAGCTGGCTATTTTCCGTTACTCATTCACTCTTTCACAGGTGAATACAAATTTATCTTGTAGTAGTTACCGAAAAGAACATAGTCTTTAAGACAACTGAAAGCTTCGTAATTAAAAGCCTGTAACTGTGACACCTACGTCCAAAAGTTATGTTGAATGTAAATGAAAGCAGTTACAACTATTGTGTCATACTGTCAGCGAAACATAGGGCAGCAATCACGTGATATCCCTGCAGTTGTCTTGCTTATATGGTTGTTTTTAATTTCGTAGATATTTGGAAATGTGCCATTTAAATCGAGAGTGGTTCTGTGGAGAAAGTGCACTGTTAAATACAAATACTTTGTGGCAGAAGACATATCGAATCAAGATCATTCAAAAGCACATCTCGTGCAATACACTTTTTCTGGTCGGTAACCAGTACTTTGATGTAGAAAGTAACCGATCTTCAAACCCGTAAGTAGTTGTAGATGAGTTACTGTATGCAAACTTATCGCTAAAGAGACAATATGAATTATAAGTCGCCGAAGTTGACTGGGGCATGGTATTGGTGGTGAAGTTAGAGGAATGTCGACAAGCACTTCCTGAATGGAAGTGGCTTCGAATCTTATACGAACATTGAGTAAGGTGCGTTGATACTAGTAATGACAGATTTGAGTTCACGAGACGTGGGACAAAGACTAACAATTATTATAATTTTCCTGCTGGTGTCATAGACCATCATCCTTACTTCAGTACTGTGGAAAAAAGTAAATTAGTATTGCCTTCATGTTATAACGGATAGCGTCACCGTACAATACATTTCAAACCGAAAAACTTAAGACTGCAGAACTATGGGTCTTAGAATTGACGACTTGTCGAATGTGAACATGCGATTTAATGCAAGTTACATAAAACCACAATCTGTGTGTTGCAGCGGCACGTGGGCTTCAATAAAACGGAATGATTGCTATATTCTGTAAGTCTTCGAAGACTGCTTCATAAGTGTGAAATAGGTAACGTGTCTGTTGTAATTGGATTCATGTACATGTCACCCTGTTTGTGGATGTCTAATGATCAGTTTCCCTTATAGGATGTAACACTGATGAGCCAAAACATTATGAAGGCCTTTTTAATGGCGTGTTGGCCCAACTTCGGTACGCTGTACAACAGCTATTCCACGTGTCATGAGCCTGAAATGTCCTTCTCAAACTTCTGGAAGTATGCGGCACCAGATGTCTAAACACATGTCACCACGTTTCCGTAAATTATGGGGTGGATGGAAGTGGCGTGAGTGGGGGGGGGGGGGGGGCTCCTGAGGCCCGACTACTTCCAAAATTTGTTCCATCGGGTTCAGATAAGTAAATTTATGGGAAAAGACGTCAATACGGGTTCACTGTCATTCTCCTCAAATCAATTTAGACGAATCTGGCCTTGTGACACTGGCTGTTATCCTAATTGAAGATGCCATCACTGTAGTGGAAGATAAGAGATACAGATAGTAGGCCACAAAGTGTTTATAGTCCACAGCTGTGATGGTATCTTCGATTACTACCACAAGTCCCATGTAAGGCCTGTTAGATGCTCCCATAGCGTAAAATTACAGAATTTTCCATAGAGGGTGCCATATCTGGATACGCCCTTCGATATGGGGTAACAAGAAACGTGATTCATCCGAGTAGGTGACTCGATTTCGTTGACGTAAGCTACGCGATCCATCACCCCGAGGTCACTGCACTCGCAATTAACGACGTCATTGGGTGAACACAGGAACATACAGGGGTAGTCCGCTGCGGAGCGTCTTCTGTGGGGCCCAGTGTTCAACAGAGTGCGCTGAATGGTGTGTCCCGAAACACTTGTCCCTGTACCAGAGTTGTACGCTGCCATCAGACCTGCGGCAGATGACCACTTTCCTGCTTTCCAGAGCTGGTAAGCCTCCTACCTCTCGGCCCTGTGATGAGGCATGAATGTCAAGCATTTTGTCACCAAGTACACACATATAAAACGATTTGCATCACCTGGTTTCCGAGAGTTGCGGAAGCTGTACAGATAATTAGAATACAGATCAACATAAACATCATTTCCGCTCTATTTATTGCTCATGAAAAACACGCATTGCATGTTGTACCACCATACAGACTTTCAGAGACCTTCAGAGGTGGTGGTCGAGATTGCTATGTACACCGGAACTTCTGATACCCAGTAGTATGTCCTCTTTCATTGATGCATGCCTGTATTCGTCGTAGCATACTGTCCACAAGTTCATCAAGGCACTGTTGGTCCAATTTGTGCCAGTCCTCAAGGGCGATTCGGTATAGATCACTCAGAGTGGTTGGTGGGTCACACCGTCCAAAAATAGCCCTTTTGAATCTATCCCAGGCATGTTAGATAGGGTTCATGTATGGAGAACATGCTGGCCACTTGTCGAGAGGTGTCGTTATCCTCAAGGAAATAATTCGCAAGATGTGTACCATAGGGGCACGAAATGTCGTTCATAAAGACGAATGCCTCGTTAGTGTGTCGACTATATGGTAGTCCTCGACCATTGGACGGAGGATGGCATTCGCGTCTCGTACAGCTGTGACGGTGCCTTCTTCCATGACCACCAGCGGCGTACGTCGGCCCCACATAATGCGACCCCAAAGCATCAGAGAACCTCCCCCTTGCTACACTCGCTGGAAAGTGTGTCTAAGGCGTTCAGCTTGACCGGGTTCCCTGCAAACACGTCTCCGACGATTGTCTGGTTAACGGCATATGCGACACTCGTTTGTGAAGAGAACGTGATGCCAATCCTGAGCGATCCATTCGGCATGTTGTTGGACCCATCTGTACCGCGCTGCATAATGTCGTGGTTACAAAGATGGACCACGCCATGGAGTCGGGAGTGAAGTTACACATCATGTAGCCTATTGTGCACAGATCGAGTCGTAACACAACGTCCTGTGACTGTACGAGAAGCATTATTCAACATGGTGGCGTTGCTGTCAGGGTTCCTCCGAGCCATAATCCTTAGGTAGCTTTCATCCACTGCAGTAGTAACCCTTGGACGGCCTGAGCGAGGCATGTCATGGACAATTCCTGTCTCTCTATATCTCCTCCATGTCCTGACAACATCGCTTTGGTTCACTCCGCGACGCCTGGACACTTCCCTTGCTGAGAGCCCTTCCTGGCACAAAGTAACAATGCGGACGCGATCGAACCGCGGTGTTGACCGTCTGGGCATGGATGAAGAACAGACACATCGAGCCGTGTACCTCCTTCCTGGTGGAATGACTGTAACTGCTTGGCAGTCAGACCCCCTCCGTCTAATAGTCCCTGCTCAATGATAGTTGTTTACGTATTTGGGCGGGTTTAGTGACATCTCTGAACAGTGAATGGGACTGTGTCTGTGATATAATATGCACACTCAACATCAATCTTCACGAATTCAGGGAACCGAGGTGATGCAAAAAATTTTTTGATGTGTAGTTGTTTCACTGCCCTTTAACCACGAAAGTTGCATGCGAATAGCTGATCACGTTCGCCGTTACGGATATGCCAGTTGCAATAACGACTGTGTGGACGATGCGGCCTATTCTACACCTTATTTTGGATCTATATGACGATGCTGTGCTGATTATATTTTTATGTTTTGACGATGCCATTATTGCCTTAGCACTTTAGGACATGGCGTAAAAAAAAATCTGAGGATGGTCATTACGTGCTGGAACCGGTCATCGTCTAAAGAATTCATATTGTGATCAAAGACTGAAATAAAAGACGTTTACAATTAGATTAATATTTTAGTAGACGACAATCCCAATGTGTCACGTTTATCCCAAAAATTACGTAGAGAGCATAACCTGTAGTACTTAAAACCACTTTACAGAGTGCTCAGAAGTATCTCCTGCATTTTTCCTGTTCCGGTAAGTCTGGTCTTGCCGACACCCAGTCAGCATACACCACAGCTGATCTGATTTACAGTTTAAAGGTCACTTGACGGCGAGTTAAACAACGTTATCCCCACATCTAAAACCAAATCTAAAACAGATTTGCAACCAGTCAAACACTGTTGTGGCACCATAAGCAAGAGTATTATAATTGACGTTGTAGTACAAAACGTTAGTCATCGTCTGTAGTCCCACAGTGGAAATTAAAAGCCGATGGAAAGTAGTAATACGCGTTTGTATAGGCAAGAAGTGAGGGTTCGTTTTCTTTCAAAGTTAGGCAAACATTTTAGTGACGCCATTCTAGACAATATCTTTATCTTTCAGCACAAAACATTTACCACCTTCTGCTTACAATGCCAAAAATTACAGTACACTAGTAATATTCTTTCGCGTAGGTAAGAAACGAGGATTATAACATCCGTCATATTTGTTGCCTAAAACGTAACTGTCGAACTTCAAGTGCCACATACAGTTTCACAGTTTCCATCTCTAAATTATTTATATTATTTTCAAAAAACAGCACAAAACATATGTGTTTGCTAAGAATACAGTTATGATCTCCCTAAGCCCAAATGAGAGTACGTTGCTGTTACTAGAAAAACAGTGTACTGTTTATTAAAACACATAAGCATACAGACACAATGGTTATGTTAATGTGATTACCGTGCTAAACTTTTCCATAAAACTCAAGCTTAGCCAAAACAACCTAGAAACTACTGTAAAAGTGCAATTAATGTATGCCGCCAAAACATTAGGCTGTAAGTTCTCTAAGTAATTGACACAATAACATTTCGATGTCTAATTTGTCAGCAGTTATGTTTGAGGAATCAATTATGAAGAATGTGCCACTTCTACTTTTCGACCTGCACAAGAGTATATTATTACTGTAATGCAGTGGGTGGCATTATCATCTGGTGTAGAAAGTGACAGCTAAATCCTAGCACGGAGACTTGTTTTGCTGACTTTGACAGAATACTAATACTTGTTTCATACGTATATGAATGTATAGTACTCCTGTTCAGTACGTCATTTCCTACAATCAGAGTATACACTGTGTGGCTACGGAAGATGAATAACGTTTTTTCTGCAAGATAAAGTTAATACCCTAACGTGGATGTAACTACAAAGTTTGGCTGACTTTGACATCGGTTTTACATTCGGATTTATATGTAGGAATCGTAAGTTAGATCAGATTTACTGCCCAAGTGTGTTTTGCAATGTGAAATGCATTTCGCAGTTTGGATGACAGGAGGACAAAACGTGTAGTAGGAAACAAAATCCGTATTCAGTGAGTTCAGTCTTGATGTTTCCTGTCTGCCTTGTGACACTTGACAATTCTTATAGAAAAATCTTCACAAAATAATCCTCATAGAGCAATCTTCGTAAGCTAAGTGGACAGTTGTTGTAGTGTCTCATGGGAGTGACAGTAAAGGCATTTCACATTTACAATTGCTCCCATCAGACAACGCGCCAAGTGTCAACTTAGTTTGCACATGTAATACTTTCCACCAAACAAAATCTTTCCAACGTAGCGTCAAATAACATCCGCTACCTGTGCAATATTTATTGTGAATTTGTGTGTAATGATGTGAAACAATGTCAGGAGCAGATACAAGATATTTTATTCTTTTCGTTGGCTAGGAATCTTTTTAGGATAATCAGTTAAATTCTAAAATATATTCCTATGAAAATGATCGCTGGATTACAAATAACATCGATCTTCTCGAAATTAATATTATGCCATTACAAATGCCCTTTAAAGATCGAAAAGTTATTTGACACATGTGTTCGTCTTTTCTAATACCTCAGTTTATACGGGAAACAATTATTATTGGCAATACGTTTTCCAGGTTAGTATTCAGCATGACTGGCACTAAACCTATGTAGAGTGCTGGAATGTCTGGAGTTCACTATTAAAAAGAAAAATAATTTGTACAGAAAATCGATGAAGTAAAATACAATTTATGTCGCAATAATTCTTGATCTGAAATTTTTTGAAATTTTAATGAAGCTATGGCGATTCAGTAATGAAGGAAAAACTGTTTCTTGCTTAATATCTACTTTTAACCATTTGTAAAGAACGACCAGAGTTGTTGATTTATCCAAGTGGAGAATGGATCATCGACCTACAGTAACAAAAAGCAATTATTTTCAGATTCCGTGCTGCTTGGACCCTCGCATCATATTTCCAGTCCAGTTACGCTACCACTATAATTATTCAAGGAAACAAGATACATATTTTTGTTTGTGAAACTAAATCCGAATTTCGGTTTCTGCCACATATCCGCCACTGTGATGTTGGTAAAAACAGTTCTGTGAAAAGTTGAGCATTTCCGAAAGCAACTGAGGCTCTGACAAATATTTTGCTGTATCACAAACTATGATGATGGGCTATCACTCGTTGATTACTATGACTGTCTTCATCGTAACTCAGTTCCTATCGAATACTAAGTTGTGGAGACAAATCCTGGAGTTGCAGACTTTCAACACTCTTGACACACATTTGTACTGATGGGGAGTGGCTACGTATCGTTGCTTCTTAGTTGTTTCTTTGCATTACGCTTGTCAGTTTCTGTTTCTTGCCTCAGTTGCTCGAAGCACTGAATACCTCACCCAAACATTGCGACGCCATACTGGACTGTTAAGTATGACACCTGTCAGAATGACACCTTTTCCCGTCGTCCTTCAGTGAATATTTGTATCCTTTCTCAGATCTAGCTAGTTTTCTTTCACCGTCTTTAGCTGGGAATGCAAAATTCGTTTTGGTAGACGGAATTCAGGCATGAACAATGTGGCCCGTCGAACAGAGTTGATGCTGGGTGATAGTGGCTTCAATGCTCGTAAAGTTTGCTTTCCAGAACACTGACGTTAGTACACCGCCCTTGATATTTCACCCTGACGATCCTCCTCAGGCAGCGCTGGTGGTACTTTTCAAGACACCATATATGCCTTCTGTGAGCAGTACATGCTTCGCCCCCATATGTGAGGGATGGTGTAACAATAGCCTGGTATACACAGAGCTTGCTTTTGAAATGTTGATGTTATATTTAGGAAAGGCGTTTTCCCGAAGACGATCAAAAACCGTACTGTCACATTTCAGATGATATTGGTGGCTGCCATGATATAAGGTGGCTGCCATGATACGGGAAGTGTTCCACGTCCTGCAGTACTCTGCCTTGGACTGTGATTTATGGCGATGGAGATCGGTGCCGGATGTACAGGATCCGCGTCTTCTTGATGTTAAGGCTCGTGTATGCTTCATAAAATGCATTTAGGATAGCGTCTACGTCTTCTTCTGAATTGGCTAGAAAGAAAATTATTATCTGCATGTTGAAGCTCAGTGATGGCTATAATCGATACTTTAGTCTAGGCCCGTTGTCTACGGAGATTGAACAGACCACCCTTAGTCCTTTAATTTAATTTCTATGCTCCTTGGCAGCCTCCCGTTGACAAGTTGAAGTATAGTTCCAACAAATATTGAAAACAAAGTGGGAACTACCACACAAACTTGCTTCACACACATTGTGATTTCAAAATGCCATTCATGTTATCGTGCAGCAAAGAATGTCCATGTACTTCAAACGGCAACCTATTATAGCTAGTATATTTCACAAGGCATCTATCTTGACTGAGTCAAAAACCATGTACAGAGGATGTTGTTTACATTTCTTCTGCATTTGTCTGGCACAGAAAGCCATCCCTGCTGAACTGCGATTGGGTCGAAATCCACACTGTGTTTCAGGAAAACCAGCTTCAACGGGAGGGATCAGGCAGCTGGAAAGAATTCTAGAATGTATTTTTCCACCAGTATATAGAAGAGATATTCCTTGGTAGTTGCCACAGTCAATTCTGCCGTCTGTTTTGAAGATGGTAACTATCAGTGCATCTCTGAACTCAGGAGGAATGGTTTCATATTTTGACAATGAGAATTAGTTTACGTTCAACGAGGATACGTCCATCTTTCTTGAAAATTTCAGCGGCGATTCTATCTGACACGGCGGCTTTGTTGTTTTTGAGTTGTCTATTAGATTTGTCTACTTCTTGTAGAGAAGGGACCTCGTCAAGATGAGGCTTTGTTGCTTGTTGCGAAATTGTGCGAAGTATTGTCTCATTGATCTTTGGGTCTTGATTCAAGAGTTATTTGAAATGTTATCAGCATCATTTATTAATGGAGTTGCTGTCTTTCAGGAGGGTAGAGACATCCCTAGAATTAAGTGGGTTTAGAACTTGACTTATTGGGCCACATATAGTTTATCATGCTGAAGAAAGCTTGAGTGTTGTTAGTTTCTGTTAGATGTTGCATTTCTTGAGGTATCATCGTCCACCATTAATTTTTTAGAACACAAGTGTTTGTCTGCACTTCCACCAACACTTCTTGATATTCTCCTTTCTTTGTGATTGACTTAGGAGTGCTCTGGCGAGCCTGATGTACTTTTCTCTTTTTGTTTAGCAGTACCTGAATTTCTTGGTCATTTTCGACCAACCGGTCTTAGAGTTTCGTGTTGCACTACCCAACTGATTCTGCAGCAGCTGACATTATTGCAACCTTTAGTGTCGCCCAGTGTTCTTCAGTACTTTCACGATGTTCATCCGATAGCATTTCAGCTAAGAGTTTATGGAATTTTTCTTTATTCCTACTGTCTTTAATACGGTCTGTGTTCATTATAGATCTTTTAAGTTCTCTGTTTCCAACGTTTTAAAAGAATGTCAAGGGTCATCGTAGACCGTATCAGTCGGTGGCCCGTCCAGCAGTTATAAGCGTTTGTCAATGCTTTCGTGAAAATGACATCGCGCTGGCCTCTGCCACGCACAATTATCAATAGGAGCTATATACAACTTATACCAATAACCAGCGTCGTGCGTAGTATTTAATGAAATAAAATTTCCAATTAATGTTGAGGAAAATATTTATATCTTAGTTTCGAAGTCTCCGGCTTTGTTCATGAAAGTGCAGAAAAATAATGTATAACTGAAAAAAACCGTAAACAAAACTGAAAAAGGGGACAGCGACAGGACTGCAGACTGTACTTCTTTTCGCGGATGTCCTTTATACCTTTGCCCATGACAGCCGGGTCTAATTAGTTTCCGTGTTTCATTACAGCAACACGAAATAAGGCTCTTTGTGGGAGCGAAGCAGAGTATACAGTCACAAACTCTACTTTTACTGTTTTAACACGTAATCCCATTGTTTCACCATTTTCTTATGCATACGTAACTGATACTATGTAACTCACAACTGTTTTTTTGCCAAAATTTTCTAGTAAAAACTTAATTATTTCACGTTCCTTCTTTCAAATAACAATACGTTCCAGAGAGGCAGTACTCTGTACAATACACATGTCCTCCTGTGGAAGGTAGTTGACAGAATCTGTAACATTTATTTCCAGATGGGCAATTATTAAATTCCTGTAAATATTCTAAAACAGTTGTCATTTAAAATATTTACGTTTATTTAATTTATGTCATTATTTAGGTAATTGGAACGTTAACATAAAGGAAAGCTATTAAATCTGCATTCTCTGCCCCACAATATTCTCGTTCGGTCAAATGTTTAAGCAAGTGAGAAGTGGAAAAAAGGGGGTATGAAATTAACCAGCGTATGGTCTACTTCCGCAAAGAATATACAAGGTAATATCGAAAAACTTTTGTCTAAATTTTCGCAGGCAAAAGACAGAGCAATAGAAAATATGGTATGATCATTTCCTGTCGTTCACCAATAGTAGCGTGTTTAACTAGTAATGAAAGCGTCCTTCGTACCGTGGTTCATTTCCCCCCCCCTCCCCACGCACTGCTTAAATAAATTTGAATAAGAATCATCGGCAATGGTGGCCGAAAACTTCCGGCATAAGATGTGACCCTCATTCTACCAGTGGCTTTGTCAAAGAGGGAGGAGAAGCGGACAGAGATTCAGGGCACTCTCTTGCCCATTGGGTGGAAAACTGCCCCTAAAAGGCTGAACTGTCAGAACTGATAACAGCAATGAGCATTCAGAAGGTTATGGAAAACACTGTATTAAAGGCACATGATGTGTATCAGTGAGATATGTGGCCCATAATTCGTAAAATGTCGTGACGGTCTCTAAACTCGCAAAAGATTACAGATTAGTCCCCCATCCGAATCTCGGTGATGGGACTGTCAAGAGTGAGGTGACTATGAGAAAAAGTTTGAATAACCAACGAAAGGATAACGGTTGGCAAATCGGAACTTGGAATGTCGGGAGTTTGAACGTGGTAGGGAAGCTAGAAAATCTGAAAGTTTAATGCTAAGACTCTGTCTATAAATAGTGTGGGTCAGTGAAGTTCAATGGGAGGAAGACAAAATTGTTGGTCAGAGGAGTGTATGATAATATCAATAGCAGCAGAGACGAGAGGGTTAGTTACAAATATGAACGTAAAACGAGAGTGAGTTACTGTGATGTGAGAAGTGATAGGGTTGTTCTCATTGCAACGGGCAGGAAACCATCACCAACAATATTATTTCGGGTATATGTGCCAACGTCGCAAGCAGAGTATGTTAAATGTGTAATTCAGTAAGTAGAGAGAGATGAAAATCCAATAACCATGGGGAACTGGGGTTGCAAGGGAAGCACGAGAAGGAAGTGTTACGGAAGAATTTCGGCTTGATATTAGTAATGAGAGGGGGGGGGGGGAACTAATCAAGTTCTGCAATAAATTTCAGCTAGTAGAGGCGGATACTCTATTCAAGAATCACAAGAGGAGGAAGAGGTCGGGTGGTAAGGGAAGGTTCCAGTTAGTTAGATTCTGGTTAAGGAGAGATTACAAAAGTACATATTGGACTTTAAGGTGCACTCAGGAGTAGGTGTACGCTCAGATCACAATTTAGTAATACTGAAGAGTGGGCTAAAGAGGCTAGTCAGGAAGTATCAGTGTGCAAGTCGGTGTGATACGGAAGCTGAAGTTATTCGATGCTACAGATACTGCGATAATGAATGGCTCAGTAAGTAGTTCAGTTACAGAGGAATGGACGTTTCTAAATAGAGGCAATCACAGAAGTTGGAAAGAAAAACGTAGGTATAAGCAAGTTAAGGGCAATGATACCATGGATAACAGATTAAATCCAGCAGTTGATCGATGAAAGAAAGAAGTAGAAATTCTGGAATACAGAAATAGAGAATATAATAACGTAGGAATGAAATGAATAGGAATTGCAGGGAAGCTAAGGCGAAATGGCTGCATGGAAAACATGAAGAAATCGAAAAAGAAATGATTGTTGGAAGGACTGACTCAGCTAATAGAAAAGTAAAAATAACCTTCGATGAAATTAAAAGCAATAGTAATAATATTAAAAGTGCAATGATAATTCATCTGTTAAATGCAGAGAAGAGAGCTGATAGGTGGAAAGAATGCACGAAAGGACACTGTGAGTGGGAGGACATGTCTGATGTGGTAGATGGAACAGGAGTAATGGCGAAGAGATAGGGGTTCCAGTAAAAGTATCAGAATTTAAAAGAGCTTTTGAAGAAGTATAATCGTATAAGGCTGAAAGGATGGATAACATTTCATCGCAATATCTGGAATCATTGCGGGAAGAGGCAACAAAACAATTACCCACGTTGGTGTACAGAATTTATAAGATTGGTGATATACCGTCAGATTTCGGAAATACATCATCCACGGTATTCCAAAGATAGCAAGACCAAACAAGTGTGAGAGTTTTCGCAATATCAGCTTAACAACTCATGCACCGAAGTTGCTGACAAGTATAATATACAAAAAAATGGAAACAAAACATGTAGGGTCCGTTGCATGACGGTGGGTTTGGCTTTAGAAGAGATAAAGATACCAGAAAGGCAGTTCTGACGTTGCGGTTGACAGTCGAAACAAGACTGAACGAGAAATGCCTAACTGGAAAAAGCGTTAGACAATTTTAAATACTTCAGGGTGCCCAAATTCATTAGAAAAATATGGTTGAAGTACAGTGAAATACGGGTAATATGCAATATGTACAAGAACCAAGAGGGATCAATAAGAGTGGAAGACCAAGAAGGAAGGGCTCGACATGAAAGAAAGCGTAAGAAAGTAATGTAACCTTTCGCTCCTTCTTTTCATTCTATACATCAAAGAAGCAATGTCGGAAATAAAAAGAAGATTCAGGAGTGGGATGAAAATCCGGGGTGAAAGGACATCAATCATGAAGTCTCACTGATGACATTGCTATCCTGAGTAAAAGGGCAGAAGAATCACAGGGTCTGTTGAATGAAATGAACAGGGTAATGAGCACAAGATATAGATTGAGAGTAATTTGAAGAAAGACGGAAGTAATGAGAAGTAGCAGAAATGAGAACACCGAGAAACTTAACATCAAAATATGTTAACAAAGTAGATGACGTTACGGAAATCTGCTACCTAGGCAGAAAAATACCGCATGATGGATGGAGCATTAAAGCCACAAAAAGCAGACTCAATCTGCAGTAAAGGGCATTCCTGGCGAAGAGAAGTGTATTTGTATCAAAGACGGCCTTAATTTGAGGAATAAATTTCTGAGTATGTACGTTTCAATCACTACATAGTATGGTAATGGGCAGCGAGGAAACCAGAACAGACGAGAATGGAACAATTTGAGATGTGATGCTATGGGAGAATTTTGAGAACTTGCTTGATTGATAATGTAACGAATAAGGAGAATTTCCACAGAATCGGCGTGGAGAGGGATCTAGGATAACATTGACAATAAGGACAAAATGAGAGGACATCTCTTGGAACATCACGGAATAACTTCCAATGGTACCAGAGGAGGCCGTAGAGGATGAAAACTGTAAAGGAAGACACAGACTTGAATACATCCAGTATATAATTGAAGGCGTGGGTTGCAACTGGTTTTCAGAGAGGAAAACGTTGGCACAGGAGTGGAATTCGTGGTGGGTAGCAGCAAACCAGTCAGAAGACTGATGTTGTCTAGTTTTGCAAAAACAATGTTTACCTTCTAGAAAGTAATCAGTCTAATTAATGGAAATTACCAATTAACTTAAAAGAAATTAACACAGATCGTGATATTCGGATTTCTATAGACAAACAGTGGGAAATGGGTAATTGGGGTCTCCAGCATGGGGTCTAATTATACAAACAATGTGTAATTGCTTTAAAATAATCTGGTTATTTAATAAAAACTTAATTAGTGATCTGAGGTAAAATTTTTGTCCGAATTTCCACAGCCAACGAGGGGAGAGAAATGAATACATAAAACTGACTACCTTGATACCTATATTCGCTAGGTAATCGGAATTATTAAGAAAAGTTCATCTCTTCAGGTCCTAATTGTTTTATGCATAAAGGTTTACACGGGTGTACAACTTGTGGAATTATTTCTTTCATCTTAGAAAAACCAAATTAATGTCAGATTAGAACCTGATATTTCTCTGATTTCTGTTGACCTGTATACTCTTTATCATGGTAGAACATCGATGAATATTTAAAATACTATATTTCATGCTCTCCGACCAAAACTTGAAAATTAAAAAAAGAATTGAAATAGACTTTAAAGGTTTTGTTTAAAAATTATTTGTTTAAAAGCAATAGATGCAATAGATTTGAGAAACATTTGATACACCGGACAGGCTGTACATGATTTGTAGCTTAATTTCAAGACACACCAAATTTTTCTCTAATTTGCTTTATTTGTTAGTTTAAGACAAAATTTAAACAACTTTTTCAAATTTTTTATTAGAGTTTCCTCGAATAGTGGGTCACTGTGTGACTAGGTAGCTTTCTGCGGAAGAGTCGTTAGTTTCTCGAAGAGTTTGAAGGAATAGTTACTGTTTTTCGAAAAACAATGTAAATTTAGGACTGAAGAATCTTTATCCTGCTTGTTTATTAGAAAAATCTATTTGAGAAAAAAGAATAGAAAATGTAACTCTTTGGGTAGGAATCAGACTATATCCCCTACAGTCTTAGTTACAATCCCCTGTGGATACTCTGATTTTTTGTGGGTCCCTTATCATCTCCATTCCGTCTCTCGATGATACGTTTGCCTGGAAAATGCGAAGTCCGTGTTGAGCTATAAGTTCCTCCATAAGTAGCAGGGAAAGTCAGTTCCAAGGACAAAAGAAACCACTGTGGTGTTCAGACCAACCTTCGGTTTCGTTACATCTTTACCATTTTCACCATCCAGAGTACGTGTTGTCGAACAGGCATAGCCGACGAAATTGTTATAACCTTGACATAATCAGTGAACTGAAGATAACTGTATACTTAGAAATATCTAGTTATTTCCTAAAATGGTGGGTTTTATGAACTGTTTGGTGCAATACAGCACCAATCTACCGAGTAACAAAAGGAGAAAAAAATTATTTTATTGCAGTTACGATATTAGTGCTGAACTTCTAATCCCTATGACAGCTCAGAAACACAAATAGTTTATAATAATATGACGAATTCAATGAACATGTGAATGTAAGGCGAATCAAAATGTTGATTAGCAGTAACAATTTCGGAGATTATAAGGAACCTGTTATTAACTCTAACAATTTGTAATAGAGAACCGTTACATTATTTTTATCTTGATGAAATCGCTCAGACATTAGAACACGTAGGAATTCAAATACGCTGTGCTAAGATAGTAAGAGACGGCTGTATTTTTTATATTACATCCGTGAGTGAACAATATCATACGTGCTAATCCAGAAAGTCTGTGAAACTCTCATTATAGTAGAGGTTATTTAACCGTGTCCAAATTGTTAGAGGACAGGCATTCGGCGTATAGTACACAGCTATTCTACTGCTGCCACGTGCCACATGGGGACCATGACGGAAGGCAATGGAGCTCAGTAGCCTTTTAGTGTTCCTTTTCTACATTCTACGTGAGAATAAAGTAGAGCAAACTAAAATCACTATTGTTACAGGTATCTTCCACCTTGAACTATAAAGTGTCTACAAAGAAAGGAAACATTTTAGGGGAGAAACTTCGCCTGTGGTATCAGAAACTAGGGGTCTTAAATTATAAGAGAATACCAAGAAGAAGAACAAATAAAGAAATTTCATCATATGTGTTACCCAGAAGCACTTTCCATTCATAAGTGGCTAAGGACTGAGAAAAATTAGGTTAGTAAACAAGACAGGAATCAATGGAGAACTGAAAACAACTGCATTTGAACCAGGCACCTGCCAATGGAAGAATAATGACAATTTCTTCGAGGTTGTGACAAAGAATCACTGATACGTTAAAACTTCAAAATAACTGAGAACTGAGCGGAGGTTTCAGTTCAAAAGCCGTATGATCACACTAACAAATTGTTCAATTTTGTTAAACATTTTTGGAATACAGTCATCAACAGATTATTATATTTTGACTAAAGTTCAGTCTTGATCACACTATTTATGTTTCAATGATATAGGTAACCGGTTTCGGTTATTTTTACATGACCATCATCAGACCCATGGCTCCCTTAGGATGGTAGGCGGAGCTCTCCTCAGCTGCTAGGTTTCACCTTGGGCGATGTGATTTCTATGGAATAAAAACCATTTCTCCTGGTTTCATAGTCAAAAAGAGGCTTTATAACAGGTTAATCAAGCCGATTTCTACTACACAAGATACGATACACCCACAAGCCTATGTGGTAAAGCACTTGCACGTGCAAACCACGATGACTGTTGAGACGTTCTTTATGCAGTTCTTGATTAACATTTATCTGCTGCTGCTCTGATGTGTGATGAATACATTCGAGACTAGCACTCGTTATAAATATTTAAAATGCTTCAAATGTGAAATTGTGAGTTGAGTTCAAGAGACTCGTTACTGGAATACGCCAAGACCAAATAGAATGCACACGTGGTCTCTTGCTCGAACCTCTATTTTTCTTTTGATTTTGCGAAATTTTCAGAAAATGACACGTTCAAAGCTGTATACAATTGCTTATGAATACATTTCGTTTTTGGTTATCGGTCATAAGAACATCAAAACCTCCTTCGGTTTCACACAATAAAATTTATGCAAATTAATTGCTAAATACGTTTCGCAGCGAAATATCTCTTGTGATGTAAAATTATTAAGTTATTAGTATCATGTGTAGAGATGGAAGAGTGTGCAAAGTAGATGACCAAAACTGCCTTATTTTAGCTATGGAATAACGTTTTAAGCAGTAGTGAGTCCGCGTTTTGTTTTAGTATTACAAAAGATTAATAACAACGAGGTTGAGCAGGAGAAATATGATCATCCTGAAGGACGCCAATTGCATTGGGCAAGAATGTAGTTTTAGATCAGACTTCACATCGTGATAACTTGACACAAAAGTTCAACGAATCGGGTGGTCACGTTCATGTTATCATCATACAGGAAGCGTACAAAAAAAAAAAAAAAAAAAAAAAAAGAAATAAACAGAGAGAGAGAGAGAGACAGAATATTTACCGTTGAGCACCTGTGGTGCGTGCGATGTCCGTGTAACGCAGAATTACTGCACTCATCCACAGTTACATCCTTAACGTGCCACACTCTGAGTAATGAACCTCTCTCGGAAATTCCGGAGAATCCGACTTCTCCATGTTTTTACCTCAGAGTGGTCTCCACAAGAAATACTTTAATTACATAATTGAAAAGGCTTTCGTAATTAATTACTCCTTGAGAAAAATCGCGCGGCAGACTTACAAGCACTGTAGTGTTACTGTCTGTGCAAAAAAAGGAAAAGAAAGCAAAAGAAAAGGGAGACTCTTAAGAAATAAATGAGCAGATAACACCGCCCCTTACGAACTAGTGACTCCCGTTTCCACCCTCTTCATTACCAGAAAGTCATTAATCTAAAGCAACCTACCCTTGACATTCTAAGGGAAAGTGAGGAGGCGGGTGGATGGACGGCAAAAAAAAAGTCGCACGAAACTTGTCCTCCAAAATTTCAACCGTAAGAGAGTAACGTGCCGGTGAGCTTCAACATGAAGCAGTTTTCCAGCACACAGCATGCAACATTCACTGACTAATTTCGTCACAAGCGAGTAAGGAGTGCCATGAAGTGATGCAACGTTCTATCTAAAAGATGTTTTTACTTCATGCATGAAGGAAGTGTATGGGGACGCCGTAATGCACAGAAGCAATGCGCGGCGTTGTTTGAAGTAGTTTGGTAATGGATAAATGGATATTGACGATTAACCGTACAGCAGCTGGCCGACAACATGTGTCACAGATGCTAATTAAAGACATGGTAATGAAGTGATCCGAGGAGAATTACACGTTAAAGTCCACATTCAAATCAAATACTGGATCCTTAAAATCTCGGAACAAGACGCAAAACCCAGAATATTTCCAAACTGATTCTGATTCCTGGATTCAACGACAGCTCAAATGTATACACATGCATGATAACTATGTTGAACTGTAGAGTTGTTTTGAGGCAGTTGAGAGAATTGTTGCATCCACCGACGACATTCCGGGCAGACGTGAACACTTTTTGAAGTTTTAACTGACCAGCGACAGTGCCAGTGCTGTAGCCAAGGCAAGCTAATATGCAATATCTAGACTAGTAAGCCAAAACGGAAGAACAACCGATAGTACATGTTGCATAGGCACACTACTGCGATGAGTGCTACATACCACCCGATTTCGTTGAACAAGTGCCAATGCAGCAGAATGATCTCAGGGAAATGGAGCATGATATCATACTGTTGACCACATCCACTGAAGTAACAATGCGTAAATCGTATTCAAGAGTGGCACTAGAGCACACAGACGCTGCAGTAATATCTAAACTGAAAGCCCGAAGAGAAAAGACGTGACACAGGCTGGAATGCAGAATACTAATGGGTCCAGAAAACTTGGGCACAAGCGATCATTCTTGCGACATAATAAAACCTTTGGCTTAGTGTGACTGGCGCAAAAACTTACTTCCAAAGCTCAGTTCTGAGTTTGCAGCTAACCACTTTCAAGGTGTCACCTGTGACACATCATTAACAGTCTGCCTACTCATGACGCAATAATCAAGCTGGTCTGAAGGACTTCATAGCTGAGGTCAGCTGCCGCTATGGTATCACGTCCGCTGATGAGAAGACCTGGGATCCTCCTACGATCAGACCCCAGGAGGTCTAGGTGAAGGTGCCAAGGTACGATCATCCTGGGGGAGTACAACTGCAACTGCCCTCTGACCTGCACGTACAAGCAGATACTGTGGTTGCTGACCATTCTCTCACTGAGAGGCCGTAACGTAACTCTTCAAGATTATGGCTACCCTGTGTTGTGCAGTTGTGTACCTTACTGGGGCGCCGCCCATTGGAACGACGAGACCGTCCTGGTAAAGAGGTAGCTGTGCTGCTGCCCATTGAGGCACACGGGAAACATCCGCACCGACTACAGTTGGCAAATTCCTGTGACGTTTCTGTTTTCTGTGTTGGCAGGCCAGTCCCTGCAGCGATGAAGGTATACTGGCACCAGCACAAAGTGGAGTGGCTAGCATTCTCACGGTAACCTAGCTTCTACTACTGTCAAACGAGACAATTGGGTAGCATGTATAACACATGTGTATTATGTTGACAATGTCTTACTAGACATTCAGGCATTCGACATATTTTCTCCACCAGCCTCTACTGGCCAACATACGGGGCACAGCTCCAGCCCACTACTCTACAATCTGTACTAATTCCGCTGTTATAAGTTTATTAAAATACTTTTATGTCACAGGAGCCATAACTGTTTCATCCAATCTCAGCATTATTGACTACCAGAGCCACCCACATTACATTCGGTTTTCAGATTTAAAGTTGTAGTATGGCTGTTTGTCTGCTGTGTCATATACAGGGCTATTACAAATGATTGAAGCGATTTCATAAATTCTCTGTAGCTCCGTTCATTGACATATGGTCACGACACACTACAGATACGTAGAAAACAACATAAAGTTTTGTACGGCTGAAGCCGCACTTCAGGTTTCTGCCGCCAGAGCGCTCGAGAGCGCAGTGAGACAAAATGGCGACAGGAGCCGACAAAGCGTATGTCGTGCTTGAAATGCACTCACATCAGTCAGTCATAACAGTGCAACGACACTTCAGGACGAACTTCAACAAAGATCCATCAACTGCTAACTCCATTCGGCGATGCGCAGTTTATATCTCCTGGATGCCTCTGTAAGGGGAAATCAACGGGTCGGCCTGCAGTGAGCGAAGAAACGGTTGGACGCATGCGGGCAAGTTTCACGCGTAGCCCGCGGAAGTCGACGAATAAAGCAAGCAAGGAGCTAAACGTACCACAGCCGACGGTTTGGAAAATCTTACGGAAAAGGCTAAAGCAGAAGCCTTACCGTTTACAATTGCTACAAGCCCTAACACCCGATGACAAAGTCAAACGCTTTGAATTTTCGGCGCGGTTGCAACAGCTCATGGAAGAGGATGCGTTAAGTGCGAAACTTGTTTTCAGTGATGAAGCAACATTTTTTCCTAATGGTGAAGTGAACGGAAACAATGTGCGAATCTGGGCGGTAGAGAATCCTCACGCATTCGTGCAGCAAATTTGCAATTCACCAAAAGTTAACGTGTTTTGTGCAATCTTACGGTTTAAAGTTTACGGCCCCTTTTTCTTCTGAGAAAAAAACCTTACAAGACACGTGTATCTGGACATGCTGGAAAATTGGCTCATGCTACAACAGGAGACCGACAGCGCTGACTTCACCTTTCAACAGGATGGTGCTCCACCGCACTTCCATCATGTTGTTCGGCATTTCTTAAACAGGAGATTGGAAAACCGATGGATCGGTCGTGGTGGAGATCATGATCAGCAATTCATGTCATGGCGTCCACCCTCTCCCAACTTAACCCCATGCGATTTCTTTCTGTGGGGTTACGTGAAAGATTCAGTGTTTAAACCTCCTCTACCAAGAAACGTTCCAGAACTGCGAGCTCGCATCAACGATGCTTTCGAACTCATTGATGGGGACAAATGCGCCGAGTCTGGGAGGAACTTGATTATCGGCTTGATGTCTGCCGAATCACTAAAGGGGCACATATCGAACATTTGTGAATGCCTAAAAAAACTTTTTGAGTTTTTGTATGTGTGTGCAAAGCATTGTGAAAATATCTCAAATAATAAAGTTATTGTAGAGCTGTGAAATCGCTTCAATCATTTGTAATAACCCTGTATTTTCTTTTAACAAATGAGAGGTATTTACCGATATATTTCACTGATGAGATGTTTGATGTATGCGCAGTTCAAGTTAGCTACCGCGATATCTGTCCACCTCCACAGCTGAGTGGTTTGCATAAATGGCTGAGGACCAATGTTCCTTTTCCCATACTGCCAAGGACTTTTTTCTCTGGGAGTAAAGCTGTACGGGTGGAGTCAGCCTTGTGACGACAGTTGAGGCGCTACATGAATGAGGAGCATTGGCTCCACACTGTATCGACAAGACCGAGAGAGCGGTGTGCTGACGATATGCTCGTCACTGCATCCACTTGACGCCAAAGACAAAGGATGGCACGGCGGCCGATCGACATGTTGGACCTTCAAAGCCAGCGAGGAGCTCGTTTGCTTTTTATTATGATAATTCATTATACAGGGACATGACCTAAATGGCTAATTCTCCCACAGCAATAAAAAGTTTCACGTTTCTGCATTAACCCGGTGCTCAATGATACAACATTACGAAAGTAACAATACCTTTCAATTAGTATTTTCTTAGTGCCACCCAGTTTAAGGAATGCTGTACAATTTCTGTGGTGTCACCGCCAGACACCACACTTGCTAGGCGGTAACCTTTAAAACGGCCGCAGTCCGCTAATATACGTCGGACCCGCGTGTCGCTACTGTCAGTGATTGCAGACCGAGCGTCGCCACACGGCAGGTCTAGTGAGACGTCCTAGCACTCGCCCCAGTTGTACAGACGACTTTGCTAGCGAAGCTACACTGACAAATACGCTCTCATTTCCCGAGACGATAGTTAGCATAGCCTTCAGCTACGTCATTTGCTACGACCTAGCAAGGCGCCATGGTCAGTTTATATTGAGATTATATAATGTATCAACAAGAGCGATGTTCACCAATTGTGGATTAAAGTTAAGTATTCTACCAGTTACTCTTGTTTGCCTAGTCTTATTTCTCTGACCTGTTCCAGACCTTACGCCAGCCTGCGTGAGCTTAAACGCGTGCTATTCGGCCACAAGTCATAGTGGATTGGCTGTCGGGTCAGTCCACTACAATTTCCATGTAAAAATTGTATGTAATTGACAAAGACGATTGATTGTATATACATTCTGAGACTAAAGACGACACAGCCAGCCGGTGTGGCCGAGCGGTTGTAGATACTTCATTCTGGAACCGCGCGACCGCTACGGTCTCAGGTTCGAATCCTGCCTCGGGCATGGATGTGTGTGATGTCCTTAGGTTAGTTAGGTTTAAGTAGTTCTAAGTTCTAGGGGACTGATGACCTCAGCTATTAGGTCCCACAGTGCTCAGAGTCATTTGAACCATTTTAAAGACGACACACCAGCATTGAATATCCGATGTGGACGGAAATAATGTATAGACAAATAAATGATTAACAGTCCAGAAAGGTCAGATGGTTTATCCAAAAGAAAGTGCTTCACAAATTCAGTTATTCAGTAGCGCATTGGTCCGCATCTGGCTATCACACAAGTAGTTATTCAGCTTGGCATTTATTGATACAGTTGTCGGATATCCTCCTGAGCTATATTGTGCCAAATTCTGTCCAATTGGCGCTTTAGATGCTCAAAATCCCGATATGCTTTAAGGGTCCTACCGATAATTCTCTAAACCTTCTCAACTGGATAGAGACCTGGCGACCTTCCTGGCCGAAGTAAGATCTGGCAAGCACGAAGACAAACGTAGAAATTCTCGCCCTGTGGCGGTTGGCATTATCTTGCTAAAATGTAAGCCCAGGGCTGTTTTCCACGAAGGACAACAAAAGGGGGCATAGAATATCGTTGCCGTAACGCTGTGCTGTAAAGTTGCTCAAGATGACAACCAATGGGGTCCTGCTGTGAAAAGGAATAGCACCGCAGTTCCTCACACCTGGTTGTCACTCTGTATGATGGACGACACTCATGCTGCTACGCCATTGCTGTCTGTGGCATCCCCAGACGCGTCTTCACTGATCATCTGGGCCTCTAATATCACTGGAGTAGTCTTCTATTATGAGTCCCTGCCTGAAGTGGAAAAAATGTTTTCGCTGGTCAACGGAGCTCAGTTCGAAGCGGAAGTCATCAGTGAAGACAATCCTTCTCCAGTCAATGAGTTTCGAGGTCGAAGACGTCTCTTGAGACGGTCTGGGCAGCGATGGGATGCCGAACCTGAGTGTCGCCCGTCATACAGCAACCAGGAGTGATGATCTGGGTTGACATTCCGTTTTATAGCTAGATCCCTTTAGCTACCATCCGTGGCGCACCTACAGCACAACGGTACGTCGACAATATACTACGCCACGTTTTGTTGACCTTCATTGTAAGCCGCCCTGGCTTACATTTCAGCAAGATAAGTCCATACACAGACTTCGGAGGTTTCTATTGCTTGTCCTCGTGCTTGTCGATCCGTACCTTGGCCTGCACATTTGTCGGATATCAACAGGGTTGAGAGCGTAAGATCATACCAGGTCGGTATTTGACGATCTGACGAGTCACTTGGACACAATTTGGTATAATATCCCTCAGAATGATATCCAACAATTATGCTAATAAATTGCAAGCCGAAACAGAGCCAGAGGTGCAACAACGCTTTATTGATTTTCTCAGTTTGTGAAGCACTTTCTCTCGAACAGATCATATAATTCTTTTGAAATCGTGATAATTTTTTTGTCTGTTCATGAAAATCACATCTGCCGACATCCGTCCCTTTCGGATAATTCGTTCATGATGCTAGGTTTCTTTTTTCTCACAAGGAACACCTCGAGAGCGAGGTTTCATCAGGTCAATAGGCTAATGATGTTTATGCCATTCGACGCCCGGCATATTGTCTACAATGTAACCACAGTATTGGCTGCTAATGGTAAAAGTTCGACTGGGGGTATCTAATGGTATAGCATAAGTGATGAAGAGTAGATGAACTGCTAAGTCCACGAGTGGTAGTGGTATCCATATGAAGCAAAGCAATGGCAAAGATAAGCAAACGTTGCATAATACGTACAACATCAGTGGCCAAAGTTAACATCTCGTCAGAGAGGAACCCAAGGAATTTCACAGAGTGAGGAACAAATGCCATACGAAATAATAGCGTTTCTGCAAGAGAAGTCAGTTGCATTTGTGGTGTCACATACGTTCTATTTTGCGGACAGTGTCCACGAGGAGTATAATGATGACGATACGAGCTTAAAAAGTGAAAGTGCTATTGAAACAGGAGACGGTCCATATAGTCCATCGTTCTTGCCAGACAAGGAGCAACAAATCCTGTCTCCAATGAAACTTACTAAAGGACAGTCGTTGTTCAAGGAGCAGGTAGAAACAAATTTCGTGCATGGAAGATCATTGTAGCACAGTTAAAAAAAAAGATAGTTATGAAGATATTTCGAGTAAGTCCGCAGAAATATGTTCATGTAGTGCATAAGAAAAACTAAGAATATTCAAGGTAGGATACGGCGCACTTGTTACGAACTCTGATGTTTCGGGTTTCAAGAGTGCTCCATACCTTTGCGGGTTAGTGACTTACTACGTTATGCACATGAGACAGTGAATGACATAGATTACGGTGATTTCAAGGGAATCAACGCATGGTTGCATACCTTTAAACAGTACTACAGAACTGGGATACGTAAGATAACGAAATTTCAAACACAGAAAACTTCGGAAACGGCTGGAAAATTTGTTGAAGACACAAAAAACTTATCCAACCGTTTAGTAAAATGTTTGGTTTAGCTCCGACCAATAATGATTTGAAGAGGAAATGCATATGAAGGGCACACTGGAAATTAGAGGTATCAAGAGAGTTGTATCAAGATCAACTGACGTCAGTGCTTCAACGCATCGTATACAATTATGCCAACTGTTAATCTTGATGGTAAAGTAGTTGGAAAGTTATTTATCGTGCTGCGAGAAGTTAGAGGTGCTCTGGCCTCTACGATTCTTTCACGAGTGCGTCTCATGCAAGGGCAGTAGACAATATTTACGTTACAGCAAGCAAGTGCGGGAAAATGGGCATCAGAGAAATATAACTATGGTATGAATATTGCTTTTGGCCAATAGCTGATTAAAGTAACTTCTTTTGCTAGATTACAGGTCTGCCTCTAAAAGATCTTACTCCTTTAGAGTAAGTTATCCTTCCAGAAAAGTGTGTAACAATGCAGTTCATACCATATGGATCTACTGGTGAAATTCGGCTTTCGGATGTTTATTTTTGCTGTGCCTATAAAACATATTATCGTACTATTTGCAGCTACGACTTGAAAGACAGCCACTTTCATGATAATTTAAAGGACAGACGGCTTCACATTCGGCTGCATGCCATCACATTTCATCATTTCTCATCATCCCATTACACATCATTTTTCTACATGCATTCTTTATGCGACGAAACATGGCTGACCGGCCAGCACGGTTTTTGTTCCCATGGAGATCACCTTCTATCTCGATGGTGCGAAAATTGGTGATCACTGTAGCATGCCAGTTTTCATTCGGTGTCCATGGTGAAAGTTAATGGTTTGTTTTGAACATTTCTTGAATGTCGACGATACCCATTTTGTGAAGGGTAATTCATGTTGTTGTTGTTGTGGTCTTCAGTCCTGAGACTGGTTTGATGCAGCTCTCCATGCTACTCTATCCTGTGCAAGCTTCTTCATCTCCCAGTACCTACTGCAACCTACATCCTTCTGAAACTGCTTAGTGTATTCATCTCATGGTCTCCCCCTACGATTTTTACCCTCCATGCTGCCCTAAAATACTAAATTGGTGATCCCTTGATGCCTCAGAACATGTCCTACCAACCGATCCCTTCTTCTGGTCAAGTTGTGCCACAAACTTCTCTTCTGCCCAATCCTATTCAATACTTCCTCATTAGTTATGTGATCTACCCATCTAATCTTCAGCATTCTTCTGTAGCACCACATTTCGAAAGCTTCTATTCTCTTCTTGTCCAAACTATTTACCATCCATGTTTCACTTCCATACATGGCTACACTCCATACAAATAATTTCAGAAATGACTTCCTGACACTTAAATCTATACTCGATGTTAACAAATTTCTCTTCTTCAGAAACGCTTTCCTTGCCATTGCCAGTCTACATTTTATATCCTCTCTACTTCGATTATCATCAGTTATTTTGCTCCCCAAATAGCAAAACTCCTTTACTACTTTAAGTGTCTCATTTCCTAATCTAATACCCTCAACATCACCCGACTTAATTCGACTACATTCCATTATCCTCGTTTTGCTTTTGTTGATGTTCATCTTATATCCTCCCTTCAAGACACTGTCCATTCCGTTCAACTGCTCTTCCAGATCCTTTGCTGTCTCTGACAGAATTACAATGTCATCGGCGAACCTCAAAGTTTTTATTTCTTCTCCATGGATTTTAATACCTACTCCGAATTTTTCTTTTGTTTCCTTTACTGCTTGCTCAATATACAGATTGAATAACATCGGGGAGAGGCTACAACCCTGTCTTACTCCCTTCCCAACCACTGCTTCCCTTTCATTCTAGCATTTGTAGACTTGGAGAAAGCTTTTGACAATGTTGACTGGAATACTCTCTTTCAAATTCTGAAGGTGGCAGGGGTAAAATACAGGGACCGAAAGGCTATTTACAATTTGTACAGAAACCAGATGGCAGTTATAAGAGTCGAGGGACATGAAAGGGTAATTCATACATTCCGTAAAAAAATTGATAACTCTATTTTCCGGATACTCGTTTTCTATCACCATCCTGATGCTTATGTTGAATCATTAGTAGATAATATCTTTTTATCACAATTTTAACACAATACTTTTTATGTGCGCCTTACTGAAGACTGACGTCACACTCAAGGCATTCCTTGTTACAGTGAAATAACAGATGTAACCAAGGTTTGCTACCTTGCATCCAGCTGTAATTCCGCAATGCGCCTCAAAAACGTCACAGAAGAAATATAATATTGTAGCCCTCCATACCCTATCCATAAAGAAAGTATCAGTTTGTAACTGTAATAGTTGCATTTGAAGACGGCATCGCACCAAAGACCAGTGGCAGTTGGTGAAGTGCCTGGGAATCGAATGATGGAGAGTCGTTGGCTGGCCAGAATGTTGCTGAACATTGTAGAACGTTATAGAATATTCTAGGACATTCGAGAATTTGGGAGAATATTTTAAAATGTTCCACAATGTTACAGTGTCTTATAGAAGCATCAAAAATATTCTAGAAAGTTCCAGGATGTTATAGTCTTTTGCAAAACTTGACTTCCGCCATCGGTTCGTGGGTTTCCGGGTTCCGCTTAATAGGTCAGAAGACCACTATACACAGGAGGTGGTTACACGGGTAGCGGGGGCTGTGTGGAAGGGACTGGGAGATTTTTTAGGTTAGAGGGTGTCAGGGAACCACAGAAGGGATGTCCGTCTAAAAGTGGCAGGTAAGGCACAGTAAGGTAGTTGTAGAAACGATTGGTATTGTAGTGGTAAATTGTCGTAGCTGTGTTGGGAAAGAACCAGACCTCCAAGCCCTAATAGAAAGCACTGAAGCTCAAATACTTGTAGGTACAAAAACCCGCTCATACAATTATAGTCGGTGGTGACTTTAATCTACCCTCGATATGCTGGAAAATTATATGATTAAAGCCGGCGGCAGGCATAAAACGTCATCCGGAATTGTACTGAATGCTTTCTCAGAAAATTGTTTTGTACAATTAGTTCATGAGCCCACTCGAAGCGTACATGTTTGCGAAAGCGTGCTTGACCTCTTAGCAACAAATAATCCTGGACAAACAGTAAGTAACATGACTAATACAGGGATTAGTGACCACAAGGCAGTAGTTGCTAGGCTGAATACCGTAACACCTACAGCCATAAAAAAGAAACGAAAAGTATATATATTTAAAAAAGATGATAAAAATGCTCTTAACGCCTTTTTAAGACACAGTCTTCAGTCCTTCCGATATGATCATGCAAGTGTAGAAAAGTTGTGGAATGTTTTAAGAGAGAGATAGTATCGACAGCAATTGAGAAATATATTTTTTTTTATTTTTTTTTGAGCTTTTCCTCATTACAGAGGCTTATCTCCAACATAATAATTTACTTGGAAAATACAATACAAACAATAAATGTTCTTAAACTATACTCTCAAAATATTTCTCCAGGTGTTTCGATCTTGCGTGTCCTCTTCCTCTGTGCCCATTCTCCTCATTGTGTGCTGTACATTTTGGAGCCAGGTGGTCACAGGTCGTCCTCTTCTTCTTCTCCCCTTCGGTTCCCACTCCAGTATCAGTTTTGGTATTCTGGCTTCCTCCATTCGTCGTACATGCCCGTACCACTGTAATTTCTTCCTATCCATTACGTCATATATTCTTTCTTTTATTTCCATTCTCCTTATTACTTCGCTGTTCCGTATCTTTTCTTTCCTGGAGATTCTTGCCGATCTTCTCCAAAAGTCCATCTCATACCGTGTCGCTTTTAAAGGAACCATCCTGCCACGTACGTGAAACAATTTAGGAAACTGGACGAAAAGTTGATACGGGTGGGCGGACGGAGATTTTAGCCGCCGTCCTTCCGTATGCTCGGTTTTTATATTACCATAGCGCCATTCCATGAAGCACTCTGTGATTTCCCACGATTTCCACATTTCCTTTTCATCCTTTTGAAATAGTTCCTTCAGAAAGGCCTTCGGATCTGTTAATGACCATCGCCGTAAAGTTCAATTACCGGTTGGTTACTTATTTTAAGTAGTAGCCTTCCTTCTTTCCTTTCCTTATTCCTTTTAATCTATGCAATCAACGTGAAGAATATCACTACGAATGGAGATGCTCTTACTGTAACTATCCCTATATTTTCAAAACTCTTAACTTTGTTACGTTTATTGTATACCTGTACCGACATCTCTTTTTACCATATACCTTGCTGCCCTGCAGATTCTACCACCCGGGATCGAGAGCCACTTTATGAGTACTTAAAGGCTGCTCATCATTACAGTGAAACTGGCGTCGCATGTGGAATATGAGGTGCACACTCGGGTCTGTTAACACAGTGCGGGATATTTACCCCCGGTGCCAGCTGGATCGCTATAACCGCCGCAACTTTGGCTCTGGTCCCTGACGGCTTCTAATAGCCGCACAACGCGGGCGGAGGGACAAACTCGTCTAATGGCGGCTGCTGGCTGCTGCCTGCCATTAACGCTCTCACCCGGCCACGCCAGCGCAACTTGGCGAACCCAGCGCTATTTCCAGTAGCAGACCTCTGCCCCCACCACCCGGGCCCGTCTCGCACGCTCCCACTCCCTTAGCGCACAATCAAATTGCAGTTAAGTAATGCGACAGCACAGCACGGCCATTGCTGGATAATCCAAGACTGTAACCGTTCTCGGCTGCAGTCTGATCCTATGCGGCCGCGCCTGGTGCAACGTTACGCTGCTGTCAGCGCAGAAACACAGTTCTGAGTGTTGCACATGCAAAGCAGAACGCGCACTTCGTGCATGATTCTGTCGACTACCAGGTAGCTTTTGCACTAACTACCAACAAGTCAAAGTGTTCGCCTTTAAATGATTTCATTTTTAACATGGGAGAAGATCGAATTGACTCGGATACTTAGCTTTTTCGAAGCTTTTTGGAAAGTCGTGCTGGAACATTTTTCACATCAAACAGAACTACCATACTTCATTTATTAGAATTATAAACCTCTGTGCAACAGGAATATTCTTCCGTTGAGTTTTTAAATTATTTTTTCCATCATTTGCATCTTGATCGATCTCGTTTTTGGACGACTGTATGAGACATGAAACTGTGATCCCTTTTGTTGCAAGAAACATTTGAATTGATTATGAATAGTTACAAACTTGACTTGTTTTTCAGCTCATACAGTTTCCCAAAGAATCTGTCAACATATTTCCTTGCCGAAACCAGCTGCTCGCTTCAAGCTCGTGAGAATCAGTTGTCGTGGGTAGGCACTGCTGAAATGTGGAGCAGTCAGTTTGGTTAGCCAACTTCAGTAGTCAGCAGAGAATTAGCCGTGACCGATCAGACGAGCGAGATAATGTAAAAGTTATTGTAATTGTTTATTGTTTGTTTCAAATAAAACGAAAAGACATGTTGTTCATATTACTGTAATTATAAAAATAAATTTGCCAACAATTTACTTGCGTTATGCGATGCGGTTTATAAGTCCACATAATAGATGTCGCAGAATACGGAGAATGTAGTGATTCATTTATTTAAAGCAAGTAATTGTCCAATAAAAGCTCGTGAATATCCAGGTCAAACAATGGAGTACCTGTGCCGTATCATTACTGAGACGATGCATTTGGGAAATATTTAAGTTTAATGCGTCCATACGGAGGAAGGAATTTAAAAAACAACAGAATAATGTTTAGCGACCGACTGTCTCGGGATAGGTCGTTTATAGAATGCACTGAGTTTTTTCATCGTCAAATGGATGTTCGACAGGAATTAGAGAATTTCCATAGTAAAATCATGCCGTGCTTTACATTATTATGTGTGAGGAATAGATGACTATAAATTTGATGACAAATTGTGCGTCCTTCCTGAACTGAAAATTCCTCCAGGTGCTAAAAGCAGTCGAGGATTTTCACGAATTTTGTTTCTTGATGAAGACAAGGTCTGGCTGCTTAAACAACTGAGCAGAGCCTGTAGTCAACCACACTGTTCTCCACGAGACCCCGTGGTCAAAACCGCCGGCGCGGAGCCATCTGACTGCCGTGCAGGTTGATGTATTCTAAGGGCTGCAACAGCCAGGAAATCCTAGCTGCACAGTGCGCGCGCTGCAGTGAGCCGTCATTGTTTTATTGATTGCTATTGCCAGGCTGTCGCCGACAGGCTGCCTTGTGCATTACAGCCCTAAGTGACCGTGAATGTCGTGGACGCAACTTCACTGCTGGCTAGACTTCCCCTAGCGTACTAGACAGGCGCCAAGAGACCAAAATAGACGTCACTAGCATAACGGGAACAGCGTAGGACGTCAGCAGTCATGTGCAACAAATACACTCCTGGAAATTGAAATAAGAACACCGTGAATTCATTGTCCCAGGAAGGGGAAACTTTATTGACACATTCCTGGGGTCAGATACATAACATGATCACACTGACAGAACCACAGGCACATAGACACAGGCAACAGAGCATGCACAATGTCGGCACTAGTACAGTGTATATCCACCTTTCGCAGCAATGCAGGCTGCTATTCTCCCATGGAGACGATCGTAGAGATGCTGGATGTAGTCCTGTGGAACGGCTTGCCATGCCATTTCCACCTGGCGCCTCAGTTGGACCAGCGTTCGTGCTGGACGTGCAGACCGCGTGAGACGACGCTTCATCCAGTCCCAAACATGCTCAATGGGGGACAGATCCGGAGACCTTGCTGGCCAGGGTAGTTGACTTACACCTTCTAGAGCACGTTGGGTGGCACGGGATACATGCGGACGTGCATTGTCCTGTTGGAACAGCAAGTTCCCTTGCCGGTCTAGGAATGGTAGAACGATGGGTTAGATGACGGTTTGGATGTACCGTGCACTATTCAGTGTCCCCTCGACGATCACCAGTGGTGTACGGCCAGTGTAGGAGATCGCTCACCACACCATGATGCAGGGTGTTGGCCCTGTGTGCCTCGGTCGTATGCAGTCCTGATTGTGGCGCTCACCTGCACGGCGCGAAACACGCATACGACCATCATTGGCACCAAGGCAGAAGCGACTCTCATCGCTGAAGACGACACGTCTCCATTCGTCCCTCCATTCACGCCTGTCGCGACACCACTGGAGGCGGGCTGCACGATGTTGGGGCGTGAGCGGAAGACGGCCTAACGGTGTGCGGGACCGTAGCCCAGCTTCATGGAGACGGTAGCGAATGGTCCTCGCCGATACCCCAGGAGCAACAGTGTCCCCAATTTGCTGGGAAGTTGCGGTGCGGTCCCCTACGGCACTGCGTAGGATCCTACGGTCTTGGCGTGCATCCGTGCGTCGCTGCGGTCCGGTCCCAGGTCGACGGGCACGTGCACCTTCCGCCGACCACTGGCGACAACATCGATGTACTGTGGAGACCTCACGCCCCACGTGTTGAGCAATTCGGCGGTACGTCTACCCGGCCTCCCACATGCCCACTATACGCCCTCGCTCAAAGTCCGTCAACTGCACATACGGTACACGTCCACGCTGTCGCGGCATGCTACCAGTGTTAAAGACTGCGATGGAGCTCCCTATGCCACGGCAAACTGTCTGACACTGACGGCGGCGGAGCACAAATGCTGCGCAGCTAGCGCCATTCGACGGCCAACACCGCGGTTCCTGGTGTGTCCGCTGTGCCGTGCGTGTGATCATTGCTTGTACAGCCCTCTCGCAGTGTCCGGAGCAAGTATGGTGGGTCTGACACACCGGTGTCAATGTGTTCTTTTTTCTATTTCCAGGAGTGTAGTACGCAGTTTCATTGACTGCGCAAAACGATATGAGCTGCGCCCCGTGGCTTAGCGGGCAGTTCTGTCGCAGCTCACTTTCTGAGAGGAGCGTCGACCTGCGCAACACAAAACTAATTTTGCTCAGAAAGCAGCGACCTGAAGGGACCCGGAAATATCAAAAATAACACAAAATGTTAAACAAAATTTTGTTTGAAATTTCTTTGTTTGAAAGTGATGCAGTAGAGTGGGGATCACAAGCGCAACACAAAAAACACAAAATTAATTCTTCTCAAAAACTGGTTCAAATGGCTCTGAGCACTATGGGACTTAACGTCTGAGGTCATCAGTCACCTATAAGTTAGAACTACTTAAACCTAAGGACATCGCACACATCCATGCCCAAGGCAGGATTCGAACCTGCGACCGTAGCGGTCTCGCGGTTCCAGACTGTAGCGCCTAGAACCTCTCGGTCACCCCAATTCTTCTCAGAAAGCCACTACATTCGGTAGTCAGCACCATTATGTACTGTTCTTCTACCCCAGAAAATGTTTAAAATGATGTCCATGTACACGTAGGCGAAGACACAGCTGTACAGCAGTTTTCACTTGACGGCTGTAGTTGTGCTTCATTCACAGTTACAGCACCTTGAGACAGCCCAAAGGTAGACGTCTAGCGGCCGAGATCTGGCGTGCCAAGCATCTGGTCATGCACGTCTCATCCACTTATGGGCATAAGCAAAAAAAAAAAAAAAAATGGTTCAAATGGCTCTGAGCACTATGGGACTCAACATCTTAGGTCATAAGTCCCCTAGAACTTAGAACTGCTTAAACCTAACTAACCTAAGGACATCACACACACCCATGCCCGAGGCAGGATTCGAACCTGCGACCGTAGCAGTCCCGCGGTTCCGGACTGCAGCGCCAGAACCGCACGGCCACCGCGGCCGGCTGGGGATAAGCAACATCAAGATACTCTCCAACCTTCCCTCTAAAATGTGCAGGGGCACTTTGATGCACGTACCGTAAGTTCGTTAATGTAGCAAGTGGAACATCAGGAAGCAGAACACCCAGTTCATGTTCCAAAAAACTGTGGATACACACTGCCAATCGAGTGCTGTGGAATACATGCGGTGTGATTAACTGATTGTCCACTATAGCGCCACCAAATTTTCACAGGAAAACGATGTTTACATCCTCGTACTGTAGTTGTGCGAAGATTCTCATGCGGCCACACGTGCGTGTTCTGAGCGTTCACGATACCACTACTGGTAAAGAAGCTGTGATCCTTAAACAGTACCCAACGACCGAACAGTGTAGCAGCAGCTGGGCAGCCGAGTAATCACTGACCGAAATTCTGACGTTTAGGTTAGTCTACAGGTGTTGGCTCCTGTACTTTCTGCAGGTTTAATGACTGGAATAATTGTTTCCGAAGCAAGCGCCATACAGTTGTTTGAGGATCAGTGGCCCCTAGACGGCAATTATTTATCGCCTGGTGTTCATCTACCATTTTCAGGACTTTCTCAACATCAACTCCATCCGTGGTACACCACGAATGGCACATTTCCTTAAATGTCTCTCCACATCTGTGAAAGTATAATTTTTGGTACTCTGTTTACAAACATATGCCATCGTCTTGCTGCTCGTACATTTTCGTCTGTTGTGCCGTAAAAGAGGAGCTGTGTATATCCTCATATTCAGCATCTCAGTATGCCTTCATACCGTACACAACGACTCCAGTCTATGAAATACCGGCAGAGTGAATGTACGTTGTAGATCTGGTGCCGTTAGTAAGCAACATCAGTCGAGATTTAGGTGAATCGACTTCCAAAAGCCTGTACTGGGCCATGTTTAGATACCCACTACAAATGACACTAGGCATCATAACTCTGAAATAAAGCAATTTTACACAAAACTTTATTGAACATTTTACTCTTATTTTGAAGCATACATTCCACCCTTTGAATCACATTTTATATTCTATAGTACGCCATAGTCAATTGTAAGCTTAACCCATTTGATCACAATATCATCTTTCAATAACAAAAGTTCTTTAATTTCATTATATATTTACGTGATAAAAGGTATATTTTTGAGAATTTTCGGACTCTTGCAAAAGCATATTTTCGAAAATTTTCGCAACTTACGAGTGATCCGTATAACTGGTTTCGTAGTAAATCGGCGTTTATGGCTTACAGTTACTGCAAATAAGTAAAATATCTTGTTACATAAGTTTCCTCTTTTAATGAGAGTGTATATTGCCTGAATTTATTATTAATTATCGCTGTTGTGGAATTTGTTAAAGATTATTACTCGTCCTCTTGGCTGTAAGTGGCCTAGTGGTCCTACAGACGGGAGAAAGGCACTCGACAGAACTCAAAATATTATACCCATCCGTCTACCTAACTTGTTCGAGAAGCAGTCTCTCACAGAAACCTAAATTGAGCCAGTGAGACTCACTTCAACTATCTGGAAAGTTGCTGTGCCCTATGTCAAGACGAGACCAACACAAAAGGTAGGGATCTATTAACCGATCGTAATTCTACCGTGAGATGAATAATAGCACGCCTTAGGAAGACAGCAGCAAGGGATGTGAAAGGACACCAAGCGCACTCAGTGTATAGCCAGCTGCAGATTGTCGTACACATTGGAAGAAAACGGTGCCTTTCGTCTGAGGTCCGGTATCATACTTGGATTACACCAGAGATTTCCAGAGGAAATTGAGAATACAAGCCCTTCTATTAGTTTCAACTAAGCTCACGATCTGCAGCACTGTCTCCGGAACGGATCCTGCAATCGAGTGAAACGCTAGTCTGTGACTTCATGGATTTGCACCATAGGGTTGAGGACTGTAGGTCCCCTTAAAAGAAGAAGGTGTGAACTACACATCAGAGGATGTTAACTAGGTATGCGTATGGGATGCAGACGATGATTTTTTATTCTAGGCGAGTTTCCATTTATTCCAGTTAACAAAAGCTGTAGGTAGCACGCAAATACACTCCTGGAAATGGAAAAAAGAACACATTGACACCGGTGTGTCAGACCCACCATACTTGCTCCGGACACTGCGAGAGGGCTGTACAAGCAATGATCACACGCACGGCACAGCGGACACACTAGGAACCGCGGTGTTGGCCGTCGAATGGCGCTAGCTGCGCAGAATTTGTGCACCGCCGCCGTCAGTGTCAGCCAGTTTGCCGTGGCATACGGAGCTCCATCGCAGTCCTTAACACTGGTAGCATGCCGCGACAGCGTGGACGTGAACCGTATGTGCAGTTGACGGACTTTCAGCGAGGGCGTATAGTGGGCATGCGGGAGGCCGGGTGGACGTACCGCCGAATTGCTCAACACGTGGGGCGTGAGGTCTCCACAGTACATCGATGTTGTCGCCAGTGGTCGGCGGAAGGTGCACGTGCCCGTCGACCTGGGACCGGACCGCAGCGACGCACGGATGCACGCCAAGACCGTAGGATCCTACGCAGTGCCGTAGGGGACCGCACCGCCACTTCCCAGCAAATTAGGGACACTGTTGCTCCTGGGGTATCGGCGAGGACCATTCGCAACCGTCTCCATGAAGCTGGGCTACGGTCCCGCACACCGTTAGGCCGTCTTCCGCTCTCGCCCCAACATCGTGCAGCCCGCCTCCAGTGGTGTCGCGACAGGCGTGAATGGAGGGACGAATGGAGACGTGTCGTCTTCAGCGATGAGAGTCGCTTCTGCCTTGGTGCCAATGATGGTCGTATGCGTGTTTGGCGCCGTGCTGGTGAGCGCCACAATCAGCACTGCATATGACCGAGGCACACAGGGCCAACACCCAGCATCATGGTGTGGGGAGCGATCTCCTACACTGGCCGTACACCACTGGTGATCGTCGAGGGGACACTGAATAGTGCACGGTACATCCAAACCGTCATCGAACCCATCGTTCTACCACTCCTAGACCCGCAAGGGAACTTGCTGTTCCAACAGGACAATGCACGTCCGCATGTATCCCGTGCCACCCAACGTGCTCTAGAAGGTGTATGTCAACTACCCTGGCCAGCAAGATCTCCGGATCTGTCCCCCATTGAGCATGTTTGGGACTGGATGAATCGTCGTCTCACGCGGTCTGCACGTCCAGCACGAACGCTGGTCCAACTGAGGCGCCAGGTGGAAATGGCATGGCAAGCCGTTCCACAGGACTACATCCAGCATCTCTACGATCGTCTCCATGGGAGAATAGCAGCCTGCATTGCTGCGAAAGGTGGATATACACTGTACTAGTGCCGACATTGTGCATGCTCTGTTGCCTGTGTCTATGTGCCTGTGGTTCTGTCAGTGTGATCATGTGATGTATCTGACCCCAGGAATGTGTCAATAAAGTTTCCCCTTCCTGGGACAATGAATTCACGGTGTTCTTATTTCAATTTCCAGGAGTGTATAAATATAAGATCCAACAAGTCGTTGGAAGTCCTCTGCAGAAATATTTAGCCTTGCTGCCTGTATAGCCGTCCATAATGGTGAAAATGTTGATGGTGCAGGATTTTGTTCAGGACGTAACCGCTCTGTTATGCCCCATAAATTTTCGACGGGATTCACGTCGGGTGATTTGGGAGGCCACATCATTCGCTCTAATGTCCAGAACGTTTTTCACATCGATCGCGATCAATTGTGGGCCGATGACATGGCTCCTTGTCATCCATAATGATTCCATCGTTGTTCTAGAAATTGAAGTGGACGAATGGTCTCCAAGTAGCGAAACATAACCATTTAGAGTCAATGAACGGTTCAGTTTGACCATAGGACCCAGTCCATTCTTTTTTTTTCAAAGAAGCTCAGTCCATTATAGAGCCACCGCCAGCGTGCCTTGTTGACAACTATGGTCTACGGCTTCGTGGGGCCTGCGCCGCACCCGAACTCTACTAACAACTCTCATACACTGAAATCGGGACTCATTTGATCAGGAAACTGTTTTTCAGCGGTCTATGCTCCAATCGATATGGTCACGAGCCCGGGTGAGGCACTGCAGGTTATCAAAGGCACTCGTTTTAGTTGGCTGCTGCTATATCCCATTAACACCTAATTTCGCCGCAGTGTCCTAACGGATACGTTCGTCGTATGTTCCACACCTCATTGTATATGACGCAGTAGAAAACAGACTCAGTTTCATCGAGACAGAAACTGACGCTACGTGAAAGGTTGTTTGGATTAGACTCAGTATGAGATATGGACCCTGCTATTGAGCAACAGACTCACTCTCTGATGTAGTCGAAAAGCTTAGGGAAAACATGAGTTTCCTTATACATGACTTTCTTAATACTACTGCAATCATCGGAGGAGACATTAAAAATCTAACGATCAATTCGTATAATTACAGTGTTGTTTGTGGTGGGCATGACAAGACATCTTTTGGAACATTACAAAATGTTGGTAATCCAGAACCGCGCTCGTGATGGGAATATATTACACTTAATGGTAAAACATAGACCTGAACTTATGAAGGATGTTCATATCGAAACTGGTATCATTGACGACTAGGCAGTTGTAGCGATAATGAATACTAAAGTAGAAAGGGCAACTAAAACAAGTAGAGACGTTTATATGTTAAGCAAACAAGATAAATAAGTAGCAGTGTCATATCTTAATAAGGAACTTGAGACCTTTAGCTCAGGACATGTACCCATTAGAGCAGTTCATGTTGAGTGGGATTAATCCATGATATGAAGTCACTGTAAAGAAAGTTCTACTACTATGTGTAAAACTAACCATATACCTATAGATAGTGAGATACTGAATGAAACGCGTTAGTCTGTCAAGAGAAGGATGCGTAGCAGAATATTGTCGAAAGATCTTTCACAAAAATCAAATAAATTGTGGTCGTATCTAACGACTGTTTGTGGCACCGAAGTTAATAATCAGTCACAAGTGGACGACACAGTAAATGCAATTGAGAGTAGCAAAGCAAAAGCAGAAATGATTTCTGCATGCAGATCTCCATGTCGGAAATCTCGTCTTTGTTGTGTCTGCTTCCATCTTACATGAAACAATTAAATACAAACAGGACATTCAGTAGTATTTATGAGTACATATTAATGTATATAGAATTAATGCTGCTTACCATATGTTGTAAATACGTCTCAGAGGCAGCAGGTGCTGTAATCCGAGTATATATCCTCACGCATCACATATGTGACTGGAATGGCAGAAAGCACTAATAACTGGTACAACTGTACGTTCTCTCTGCCATACAAATCACAGTGGTTTACAGAGTACGGATGTAGATGAGAAGCAGTCAAGAGCTGTCCTCACGTGTGGTGCTATTTTACCTGAATGCACACTTCACCGACTACGATGCTACACTGTCCGAGCGGCGACTAATTGCACCGCTGCACCGAAGTTAGTGACTAGTCGTCAACGAGACGAGAACTGAACCTAAGAGCTGCAAACTGAAAGCAGAAATGATTTTACCAAAGCAGAAAATCTTGTTATCGTTGTGTCTGCTTCTGCTCCTACATGAAACAGTTAAATACAAGCAGGACATTCAGTGGTATTTACATTATATATTAATGTTTACAGAATTAATACTGCTTACCATATATAGTAAAAACGTCTACTAGGCAGGTGATGCTGTAATCCTAACATGCATCAGCACACACTCCACATGAGAACGGATTCGTAAAAATCACTAACAATTTTTGCTATGGAATATACCCTCTGCATGCACTTCACGACTGTCTGCGGAGAATGAGTGTAGATCAGGGGAGCCTTGAATTCTGGAAGCATACCAGGTCCCTGATGCAGGTGACGAGCTCTCTCGCCCGAGTGAACACTTCCTCCCCCCCCTCCCCCACCCCCCCCCCCCCCACACACACAGTACCACGCCACCTGAGCGGGAAAACGGGGAAACCGCGAATGCATCGCATTATCGAGGAACATTAAACAGATTTCTTGCCATATTTCTCAAGAATTTAGGTTGTTGACAAAGGCAAGATACACTACTATTTAATTACCTTTGGTTGCCCGAAGACATAATCAAATTTATATCCTGCTAAATCTAATGACACACAGACAGAAGCAAACAGTCTTTCAGATTTTTCGTCACTCGGGTTGGTTCGTAATCGTGGGTTTATTTAACTTTATAGTCCAGAAATGGTCAATCACATCCATATGTCGAACGAAACATTGACATTGTGTTTTCAGCCTCATTATGGAGACGTGAAAACCCACCTCAAGAAAAACTTCTTACAACTGTTGCATAATGTAAAGGAAACGAATTCTTTTTCCAAATTATAATTAAAATGCAGACCGATCAGTTCCATCTGTACATGCAAAGAGGTGCTTTACACTGAAACCGTCATGAAAAGAGCCTAGAAACAGATGACAGAAAATGTTCAGAAAACTGTTCTTGTAATTCTTTTAATGTCGCGATGAATTCCTCATAATTCGCATTTCTTTAACACCAGAGTGCTAAGGGAAAGGAACGGTGTTCTTTGTCAGTAGTAGTATCTTAATCAATGAGAATTTCTTTTTAAAGGCATCACCTTTCCTCGTTAAATCTCAAATAAGTTGCTTCTGACCCTGTGACCGCTTACGGATTGTGTTTATGTGTGTAGTCAAGTCCACTACATTTGCGAGGTTTGGAATCTATTCCAGACCTACTTTCTACTTTCGTTTCCCGCTTTCTTCTTTTCTTTCTTGAATTCAGCAAATGTGGATCTTAAATAGTAAAATCGTAAGATGCATTCCCCCCTCCCCCTGATTTATCCAACATGTTTCGAAATAATACACAGGGTTTTCCGAAACTATTTGTTCAAATTAATACAGGCGGTAGAGAACATCAGAAAAATATGTGTGTATTTAACATACGTAAGGTCACAGACGGTAATTTCTGACGCTAGGAAGGATTTACACAGAAAGGAGTTTAACACGTTTATTACAGCAGTGCCAATCATAGAAACTGCTTGAATGAGTGATCAATGACATATATGCACGTAGTATGTCGTTGGACCATTGACTGTTGTGTCCGAAGATTCCTGGAATGTCTGCACTGATACCAGCACCGACGGAAATTCTAGCGACGAAGTCTTCTTCTATTTCCACAACGGTTTCGTACACCAGCAGCTTCATATGCCTCCAGAGGAAAAAATACAGGCACATGAGGTCAGGTGACATATGTGGATAGAAGGTGACGCTTAGAAGATTCTCCACATCAGTGCTGAAATGGGATGGCACCTCATCGTGCTCAATGTACATCCTTTGTCTAACATTCAGTGGTACACCCTGACGGTGTACAACGTATGCTATTTCAGGAAATTTACCATTCGTACCGCCTATTTCATCAAGTGCTCAATAAAACCAAGCTTAGCATGCGGTTCTTCTTCACGTACAAAATAAGGAAGTTCGCACAAATCGTCTGTTGATTGTTGTAATTTACTGCTTTTTCGTCAACAAAATGTCTTAAGTCCTTTTTGCATCCTGCTGTAATGTCTTTCCATAGCAAACTGGCGGTGTCCGTCGATTATGCGACAGCTTAATAGACACTGGGAATTATCAACCTTCTCTTTGAAGAAGTGCTGAGATTTCTCATAATTTTTAAAAGCTAGTGACGATAGATTGCTAGGATGCCTCTTTTCGAGTTATGTTCAGTGGATCTTTGAACTTATTTTGATACAGAAGCAAAGTAGTAAACAGCACTACCGCTACGATGCTGTCAAATTGAAGAAAGGCGCTCTGCGCGAAAAATGCCCCACCAAATGCTGAAAGAAACAGTGACAAATCGCATAGCTAAATCAACTGTCTCCCTGCAGCAGACAGTAGCGAGAAAGATCGGTCCTGGCCGAGAAGGACTGAATGAATCCGAGATTTACCGTAAAGTGGAGAGTGAGGCTGATTTCCGGACCCCACGCATACAGCACAATATGCACACGTGATACTGAGCACACTGCGGCCGAACCGGATGTGGAGGTACATGTAATAGCAGAGGCTATCATCAGAGCAGGAATTTGTTCATAAATTTCATCTGTGCTCTTATCATATAATCCACTGTCTCATACCACCAGACCTTCTCTTTTCAGTAAGATTATGTAGACGTTAGCATTAACATCAGTAAGGGCGGTAATAAAAACCTATAAAGAAACTGACAAGCTTATTTCATTGTATGAATAGAGTGCCCCAAATTTAGAAATTATACTTTGTATATAACCTCAAAAAACGACAAATCTTTCTATTGTTCTGCTATTAGTTTCGACAGTATCTCAGCGGCTGTCATACTTTCAAATATTTGTAAACGGTGTAATTGTAACGTCTGCCAGACGATGACATATTGTCGAAACTATTTGCAAGAGAATGAAATATTTAGCTAGTTTGTGGTTTTATTGCTTGTCTTTTATAAAATTTGGGGAGCATAACTTGACGAAAATAGCTTTTATAAATTGTATGTAAAAACTGAGAGTGCAGCAAGCAGCCTAAAATCACTTCTGAGTTTGGCAGCTGTGAGCAGAAAATACGTCGATACAGAAGCGAGAGAATCGTTAGCTCTGTGTCAGGGAATTAAGGACAAGTGAGCCACCGACAGACGAGGCTAACGTGTCAGTTCAAAGGCGAGAGAGCATGATCTCTGCCGGAAAATTTTGCAGTCATTTGCAGAGTGCACGGTTAACCACTAGGTTTCAAGGCATACGTCAGAGTATACTGTCCCACTCGGCGTGAGTAGCGAAAGTATCGCAGAGCAAGTAGAGACGTGCAGAATAGTGGAACAAATGTCACATCCAGGTTGTTGGCAACGACTGAGTTACGTAGTGAGCGGCTTGCTAGGAACACAGGAATATCATAGTAACTCTGCAAATCAGTTGGCAAGGAACAGGCAAGGAGAAGTTCTTTACTTAGTTCAGGGGTCTACTTTCACATCTGGTCCTCCCCTCCCCCCCGACCCCCACCATCGCCTTCGTGAGCTGTGATGGGAGGCGGTGGGACTCCGTCACCGGTTAATTTGATTTTGAAACTGATTAAAACGCATCAACAAAACCATATTTTATTTATAAAGTGTATTACACAGTGGTTTAACATGTGATTAGAAACACTATTATAAACATTCCAATCCTGAATAATATTCGCATGGACAGATAGACAAAGGCAAAGGCATAAAATGCTCAACGGAAATAGTTTTAACATTTCTAACGTTCTTTGTGGTGACTGACGCACCAGCACTTGCTCCGTCCTTTGAAACCTGCGGACCGAACCACTGCTCATTAGATCTGTGGCTATGCAAATCGATCCACACGGTGATATCTCGATGTATCACTGCGAGCTGCACCGTCGCGACGTCTTTGTGGTTAACTACAGAAATTGCCGTATTCCATGATTTGTCCGAGCTGAAGCCGCTATCTCTATTAATTAAATTCGTCGCCAACCGAATGTCAGTTGATTCCTTCACTACTGAGTCCCAGAAAGATGAAGTAGGGGCTAAAATTTCGACCCTGCAGTACACCCTAGAGTGTCCAGTATCAGTACAGTTGATTTCTTCACTACTGGGTCCCAGAAAGATGAAGTCGGGGCTAAAAGTTCGACGTTGTCATACACCCAAGAGTGTCCAATGTCAGTAGAGTGCTCCGCCACCGCAGATTTGTTATGCTGTAAGAGCCGGGTTTATCTGCGGTGCTCTGTGCGTTTCTCCTGGACTGTACGTGTCGTCTGTCCGATGTACGAACGACCGCACTCACAGGGGATCTTGAAATCCCCAGTCTTACGAAGCACCAAATATGAAGATGCATATCGAGTACGTCGTCGGGGAGGAGATGGTTTTAAGTGTTCGCCGACTGGGTAAGTAAAGGCACTTGAGGACGCAATTACTGAGCTCTTTAAATTTCTTTATTAAGATGCTATGACCATGGCATTTTTCTAGAGTTTGCCAGGTTAGCACATTATATAAAGTCGACAGCCATGAATAAGATTTTAAGGAAAGCTGGTGTTGGTATTGTTAAGGGCAGGATCCATTTTAAACGCCGAAAATTGGACCTGGTTTCGGAACAACTTTATCGCCTGCATCTAAAGATGTCTGTGGAGTTACCCTACAATTCATGGAACTGGGTTGGTGGTACAACGTGGGCCAAGTCAGACTGGGTTCTCGAGGTAGCCACATGGAGACAAATGGCAAAGTTTAGCCGGTTTGAGACGTCTTCGCCGCAAGGAATTGTTATTTGAGGCTCTATTATAAATATGACGGATCAAGATTTGGACAACGATACGATGATGGTATTAAGTAAAGGACTGAACTTTACACCTGCGCCAAAGGTTTCACCAGTACTGGCTTTCATCAGTACCGCTGAAGAAGCCGTTCGTCCTCTTTCTACGGAGTCAGCAGAAGAAATAAGAAGCGAAACTTGTCGAGCTGTTATGAAGGCTCTTCCACAAAGGAGTAACACATCTGTGGCAGAGAGGGCTGCAGTAAATAACCTTCGCCAGGATACTAAGACGGTGGTTCTTCCAGCTGATAAAGGTAATGCCACTGTTTTAATGTCTCGTGAAGGGTATCGTGAAAAATTAACAGTTTACTGAGTGACAGCACATACCAGAAGATCAGTAAAGACTTCACCAACTAGGAGGTATGGAAGACTGCTTCGCATCGGAACTCATCCCCCCCTTCAGCAGAAGCTGTGAGAAGACTGAAAAGAAGGGTTGTGGTTGCTCCAAGCCTTTATGGCCTTCCAAAGATCCACAGGAAAGGTGTTCATCTGTGTCCGATAGTGACTAACATCGGCTATCCAACCTATGATTGTGCCAAACACTTAACGTCGTTATTACGGCCTCTGGTGGAAAAAGCGCTCATCACTTACGTAGATCTGTGGACTTAATTGACAAACTGAAATCACTCAAACTGAAAAATTCTGAAATGTTAGTCAGTTTCGATGTTTTATCGTTGTTCACAAAGGTTCGTGTTTCTGAATCATTGTATCTCATTAGAAATACTTTCGATAAAAATATTTCAGCTTCATTGGAACATCTTTTGACCTCGACATATTTTTTATTCAATTACGAATTTCATGAACAGACTGACGGTGTCGCTATTGGTAGTCCTTTGTCACCCTTGCTGCCATACAGTTTTATCGAGAACTTCGTGGAGAAGGCACTGGAATCTGCTACCTTGAAGCCTACAGTGTTTTGGAGGTATGTTGATGACACGATTGTAATGTGGCCCTATGATAAAGACAAGTTAAAGGAATATTCAAATCATGTGAATTCTATCCACAGACTAATTCAGTTCACGATGGAAATGGAAAAAGGATGGATGTCTTTCATTTTTGGATGTGTTGGTACGGCGCAAAGATGATGGCACTTCGTGACGTGCAGTGTATCGCAAACCGACCCAGACGGATTTGTATTTACGTGCAAATAGCTGCCACCCGCCTTCGCAGAGCTCTGGTACACAGAGCACACATCTTTCCTGACGAGAGCAGTTTGCAGGACAAATTTCTCCACCTAGAAGAGTTTTTGAATCCAAAGGTACTATGCACAGCAGATACGAGAGGCCGGCCGTTGTGGCCGAGTGGTTCTAGGAGCTTCAGTGTGGAGCCGCGCGACCGCTACGGTCGCAGGTTCGAATCCTGCCTCGGGTATGGATGTGTGTGATGTCCTTAGGTTAATTAGGATTCAGTAGTTCTAAGTTCTAGGGGACTGATGACCTCAGATGTTATGTCCCATACTGCTCAGAGCCATTTGATACGTAAGGCACTACGAATGCAATCAACAGTGCGTATAAGAAAAGCGGAAGAAGACACGAAAAGTTTTAAATCCATGGCTTTCCTGCCATACGACGTGATAAGCCTTTCGTGAATAATAGGACGGATCCTCAGTAAACACAAAGTGAGAGTGATTTTTGGTCCCCCACCAAAGACATCAGCACTCCTGGATCCCGTTAAAGATGATTTGGTGCTTCGGAAGCTTGGGGTTTACATGATACCCGTGAGTGCGGCCGTTCATACATCGGATAGACGACACGTGGTCCAGGAAATATGCGCAGAGCAGCACCGGTACATTCGGTTATTACAACCTAATAAATGGTTCAAATGGCTCTGAGCACTATGGGACTCAACATCTGAGGTCATCAGTCCCCTAGAACTTAGAACTACTTAAACCTAACTAACCTAAGGACATCACACACATCCATGCCCGAGGCAGGATTCGAACCTGCGACCGTAGCAGTCACGCGGTTCCGGACCGAAGTGCCCAGAACCGCACGGCCACACCGGCCGGCACCTAATAAATGCGTCGTGGCGGAGCACTGTATTGACACTGGGCACTCTACGGTTACGATAACGTCGAAATTTTGGCCTTGACTTAATCTTTCTGGTACTCAGTAGTGAAAGAAGCTACTGACATTCCGTTGGCGAAGAATTTAATTAACAGAGATAGCGGCTTCAGCTCGGACAAATCATTGAATCTGGCAATTTCTATAATTAAATCACAAATACGTCGAAACGGTCCAGCAGTGATACATCGATATCACCGTGTGGACCGACTGCTCAGTTATAGATCTAATGCGCAGTGGTTCGGTGCGCGGGTTTAAAAGGACGGTGTAAGTGCTGGAGCGTCAGTCACCTTGGCTCACTCAGAAGATGTCTGGACGGTATTCAGCCAGAATATTAGAAGAAGAAGTCAAATTTGTCATGCTGAACACCCGAAATTTTTCGTAAGAGGTAGGAATACATCCAACTAACAATTGGGTGCCAGTATTTGTCTGAGAGGAAGTGGATGAATATGTGGCGGGCTGCATCAAAGCTAGCATATGTATCTGTAGGAAACACCTTAGGTTCCGATCCGGTTTTCCGAAATAAATTATTCGTAAAGTTATTAAATACAAAAGTCTCGTAAATCATGGCTCCAGAGTGTAATGTTACCTAAATTTGAAAATGTAAGGAAGGATCGAGAATGACTGGACGCCATTGTCTATTTTCAAAGGTTACGAAAGTTATAAATCAATACAGCTGCCAAATATCGTGTCGGAGACGAGGTGTGTTATCATGCGATTGGGCCTAACGTGCAACTGTTTTTCCACGTCATTACGAGAATGTTAGAGGACAGTTAGATGAAAGCTACTCAAACGTCACAGTTAAGCTTTTAAGTCACATTTCTTCTAAACGAATAATTTTACCCTCTATGGGTTTGTTGAACTATGGTGCTAGGAGTGTTGGTGTAGCGTTGCGATGTATGCAACATCAATCAGGTAAGATATTTATTACCGACATAACGTCTCAAATGAGACACAAAAATCATGAGGTGGATTCCAAATTCACAAATAAAATTCAGTAACAGAAATTATTGTAACAAGTGCCCGACAACTAAAAAAGAATATAAGGAACAGCGTCACTTCTACAGAAGTTTACGAAATTTAACACTCCCCGTACCCAGTTGTCCCTGCCGCAAGTAAAAGAAATATCGTGAAGATCTCAGGTCTATGACGCCCTTTTGTATTCTCTTCAGAGCAATCAGGTAACACGTATAAGTGCAAGGACATTAGCTATCCACTCAAAGTTATTAGCACGCCCCACATGTCTTGTAGATCCAAGAACTCAGATTGTTCTGATTTCAAATCCAGATTAGTTCTTCCAAAATATCAACCTCAAACAGTAGTCACCAGAGATTTGAGGAAACAGTTTAGTCTAAATGGGGGCTCCCAAAAACAAGCAACAGCATAAATATTAGCGACAGAGACAGCTACTCCCATTCAGTCGCTAATGTGAATATTAGTTAGCAATTAATAGAGAAGCACACGTACAGGATATGAGAAAATCACTCCATTCCGTCTACAGGCAACAAGTGTTTCATCGGAATCATCCGACCGCCGTGTCATCCTCAGAGGAGGACGCGGATATGAGAGGCATGGGGTCAGCACACCGCTCTCCCGGTCGTTATGATGGTATTCTTCACCGAAGCCGCTACTATTCGATCGAGTAGCCCCTCAATTGGCAACACGAGGCTGAGTGCACCCCGAAAAATGGCAACAGCACATGCCAGCCCTGATGGTCAACCATCCAAGTGCCGACCACGCCCAACAGCGCTTAACGTCGGTGATCTCACGGGAACCGATGTATCCACTGTGGCAAGGCCGTTTCCCACAGAAAATGAGAAACATTAGTATATTAGTGCTTGACAGGACTCACACGGGGAAGCATCATTGCTAGATAACAGTACGACATAATTCAACCAACTTTTCACGCAGTTTAGAGGGCGTCCGTAAACTAATTCAGATGCCAGGTGAAAGGCTAGGAATAGAACAATTGGTTTTATACCATAGATCCTCCTATCATACAAGCCAAAATGATTCATTACCGAACCAGGGTAATACGCCAGCAACGAATCCAGTTGAGAACTGCATTTTTTCCCAGGTCGAGGAAGAAAACCAAGGACCGCCGTTGCTGCTGGATCGACAGGAAAACTACACTAGGGAAGTCGCGCCGCCATAGCGGCCCCCGCAGCGCCCGCTCTGCATGCGGCCGCCGCTTCGCCAGGTGTTTGCCACTGGACGAGCCGGAGTCGTTCTGCGTGTGTTCGGAAGTCTGCGTGACGTGAGGGAAGCGAGCCGTCACAGGAACACAACCCTAACCGTGACCACTTCGAAATTCGGGTCCCAAAACTCAGCATGTTTTTCCCCGCGAGTGTAAGCCCTATCCGACCCACGCGAGTGGACACACAATAATATTTACTATAAAATTTACCTTCATTGTACATTTATAAAGCGACGAGCGGTTTCAGCTGTTCAAGCAATCATCTTCAGTTCATTTAAATTTTGGCCTAGTGAGTAACTCGTGACACGGATCACAAATATGTACACTGCTATTAAATGATTTAATGACACAGTACGTGTTCTGACGACATATATTTAATGACATAAAGATGATTACTTGAAATCGGTGACAATTTTGCAAATGTGCGATGAATAAAAATAAATTTTATACAAAAACAAGCGATAGTGACAAAACTTGGCGAATGGTAAACATGTATGAGAACTGGATATACGTCCTGATCTACTTCTCTTTCCTTTCCCTGTCCACCTCTCTATCTCTCTCTCTCTTACTCTCTCTCTTCTCTCTCTCTCTCTTATCCATTTCTTACCTCGTCCTCTCTACCTGCAATTCCTCCTCCTCTGTTCATCTGCTGCTCCCTTCCCTCCGACCTTGAGCGTTGTTTGCTGTAAATGCAACTTTAGATTTCGTAGCAATATTCTAGTCATAAGCTTTTGGGGAAAACGGGTCACGAGATACGTGAGGAGGAATATACTTGGGAGAAGCAATTTGTCTAATAGTTTAAGTGCTAAAATTCATCGTGAGAAGGAAAACAAAACCACAAATACACTTCTGGTCATTAAAGTTGCTACACCAAGGAGAAAAGCAGATGAGAAACGAATATTCATTGGACAAATATATTATACTACAACTGACAAGTGATTACATTTTCACGCAATTTGAGTGCACAGATCCTGAAAATCAGTACCCAAAACAACCACCTCTGGCCGTAATAACGGCCTTGATACGCTTGGGCATTGAGTCAAACAGAGCTTGGATGGCTTGTACAGGTACAGCTGCCCCTGAAGCTTCCACACGATATCACAGTTCATCAAGAGTATCGACTGGCGTATTGTGGTGAGCCTGTTGCTCGACCACCATTGGCCAGACGTTTTCAATTGGTGAGAGATCTGAAGAATGTGCTGGCCAGGGTGGCAGTCGAACATTTTCTGTATCCAGAAAGGCCCGTCAGGACCTGTAACATGCGGTCGTGCATTGTCCTGCTGAAATGTTGGGTTTCGCAGGGATCGAATGAAGGGTAGAGCTACGGGTCGTAACACATCTGAAATGTAACTTGAACTGTTCAAAATGCCGTCAATATGAAGAAGAGGTGACCGAGACGTGTAACCAATGGCACCCAAAACCATCACGCTGGGTGATCCACCAACATGGCGATGACGAATACACGCTTCCAATGTGCGTTCACGGCGATGTCGCCAAACACGGATGCGACCATCATGATGCTGTAAACAGAACCTGGATTCATCCGAAAAAAGAGGTTTTGCCAATTCGTGCACCCAGGTTCGTCGTTGAGTACACCATCGCAGGCGCTCCTGCCTGTGATGCAGCGTCAAGGGTAACCGCAACCATGGTCTCCGAGCCGATAGTCCATGCTGCTGCGAACGTCGTCGATCTGTTCTTGCAAACGTCTCCATCTGTTGACTCAGGGATCGAGACGTGACTACACGATCCCTTACAGCCGTGCGGATAAGGTGCCTGTCATCTCGACTGATAGTGATACGAGGCCGTTTGGATCCAGCACGGCGTTCCGTATCCACCGATTCCATATTCTGCTAACAGTCATTGGATCTCGACCAACGCGAGCAGCAATGTCGCGATACGATAAACCGCAATCGTGATAGGCTACAATCCGACCTTTATCAAAGTTGGAAACGTGATGGTACGCATTTCTCCTCCTTACATCACAGCAACGTTTCACCAGGCAACGCCGGTCAACAGCTCTTTGTGTATGAAAAATCGATTGGAAACTTTCCTCATGTCAGCACGTTGTAGGTATCGCCACCGGCGCCAACCTTGTGTGAATGCTCTGAAAAGCTAATCATTTGCACATGACAGCATCTTCTTCCGGTCGGCTAAATTTCGCGTCTGTAGCACGTCATCTTCGTGGTGCAGCAATTTTAATGCCAGTACTGTAGCAAGCAAAGCACAGAATTTTCTTGTTCCTAGTCAGCTTTAACAGAAAACCTGTAGGATCTTGTTTTTAAAAATATATGGCCTCTGACAATATGAATATTTGTTAGCGAGTCGTGTAAAACTTTGAAGCATATTCGTCAAGAATTTTTCGATATATTAGATAACAAAGTTTCTGCTTTCTGTATTAATTACATATATAATCATATACTCAACAAATATATGACGTATGGCCATCCGAATATTCATTAGAGCATCATGTCAAAATATTAAGTAAATCGGTTAAGAACTTTTGGAATTTTTGGTATAATCCCTCTTTATATACGCGGTGATTATAATTAAACTTAAACTTTCAAACCGCTGTAGAAACGACACCACTGGTCAGAATGACATCAAATTGCAACGGAATATTATCGGAGAAGGGTGTGAACGTATGGCAGAAGAAAAATAAATAGTTTCAAAATGTAGCAATATATGACACTGTAAGCCTCATAATTTAATAGTGGTCGATTACAAATGACAAATGAGTCATACACCTGTGCTTTATGTGTGCGCTTGACGTTAAACAAACTGTACTACTCAGTGTGCATGGGTCTACAGAAGTGATACTGTTAGTTACGTAAGCCCATCCATCACGGTAAGGTCATATTACATCGGATGGGAAAAATCGGTTTTTAATTGTCCTGAGGGCAAAAAACACATAAAAGCGTCTATCACTTAGCTTTTTAATTGTTATGAGGCCACAAACCGCATGAAAGCATCAGTCAAAATAAAATCGCATTATTAATTTCCGTGTGACTGGCGCAAAACATGTTGAATATGCTAGCCACCGTTCTCTGATACAAATTGAAATCGAGACTCAGCATGTTCCACAAGTGATCAACGTGTATCCGGGGTCACGTTCACAAAGTATTACGCAATGCATGCCTTCAATGCAGCTACGTTTGCAGTCGAAACACTGAACACAACATCTTTCAGATACCCCAACAGCCAGAAGTCACACGGATTAATATCAGGCGATCGGGACGGCCAGGAGGTAGTGAAATGGTGGCTGATAATTCTAGCATTTCCGAAGTGGTGCTCCAGCAGCTGCTTTACTGGATTTGCAATGGGCGGAGGTGTACCTTCTTGCATAAAAATTATCTCATCCACACATCCACGCAGTTGGAGAGCTGGAACGACGTGGTTGCGCAAAAGACACCGACAGCGCTTAACAGTGACGGTACAGGTAACAGGACGGAAAGCAAATGTCTCTTCGAAAAAATATGGCACTATTATAATTGACGCCGAATACCCACACCGCACAGTGACCTTTTCAGGACGAAGTGGAACTGGTTGATTTGCGTGTGGATATTCCGTTGCCCATGTTCGATAATTCTTCGTATTGACATATCCTGTCAGATGGAAGTGGGCTTCGTCGGTGGACAAAATCATCCACGGCTAATCATTGTTCACTTCCATGCGAACAAGAAATTCAAAAGCAAAGTCTTTCCTGATGGCAGGTCAACAGGAAGCAACTCGTGCACATGGGTAATTTTGAATGGATAGCAAAGAAGGATTTATCGTAGGATTTTTCGCACCTTTCTCACGGGTATGTGTAATGTTCGGGCAATTCTCCGTGCACAACACTTTTGCACACCACCACTAGTCTCCTCCTGCATTGCTATCCCCACTGCTTCCACTAATGTCGAATCAGTTCGTTTCGTCCCTGTACCAGGTCGCACACAAAAATAACCCGTCTTTTCGAATATGCGAATCATTTTCTCCGGACTCGCAGCAGTCATCGGACTAACGTCTTTTTTCAAACCCTGCAGTGTCCAGAAATTCTGCAGAGCGACGTGTGCACAGCCATTATTCTTGTAATACAGCTTTGCAAGCAGAGCGCGATCCTGTATTGAGACAGTCAGAGCGAACGTCACGGACTCAAAAGGAGGAAAAGCCATGTGAACGGCGTGTTTATACCAACTACTTCACCGGATCGTGCGCATGGCCGGTGGTTTCATTTACGTATTCTAACTCATACAGCTCCATCTATTGATCTCTTTTCGCACGTTTTGTTTTTTTCTGCCATAGGTTTTCCCCTTTCTCTGATAATATTTCGTTGTAATTTGACGTCATTGTGATCAGTGGTGTTACTTCGACATTGTTTTTAAAGTTGAACATCAATTATAATCACACTCTACATAGTTTATGTCCGTCAGTATGTTCATTGAAATATCGAGTGAAAATTTTTGCTAAGAACATTCCTCCTTTCTATATTAACCGTATGTAGGTGTTTCACAAGATAGCACTCTAGTAGGTATGTAAAAACAGGTTGTGTCAAAGTTTCAAAGCAATTGGTGATGATATTTCGAGGGTTTAAGATTCTGAACAAACAGACCTTTTCATTTTTAAATTATGCAGATGAGGGTCGCATACTCCAGAAACGTGACAAAGGTCAACTGTCGTAATAGTAACAGTCTCGTATGTGTCATGAGCATCGAAGTGTCTTTATCGTAGCTTGATTGCGGGAGTACAGGTGATTTAAGTCATATTATTTCTTAACCCTTGTTCAAAAGAGTAATATTACGTTGAATACGAAACTGTCAGCTTGCCTATCATTATATTTCCTTGAGGACTCGATGCATATGGTTATGATACGACTTATATCCTGACGGTAGCACGTGGAATTTCAAGAAACGTAGTGAGCTAGGGAGGGAATCACGGCATGATAATGCTAAGATAGTCGAGGACTCTCACAAGGAACCCATTGACTGTGAAGTCGCAAGACCAGTTTTTAGTAATACTTATTTGTTGGTACTAAGTTTAGAGTTACGACAAGAAAAATATTAGTTACTAATGACTAACCACGTGCATCAGAACGATGAAAGAAAATGAGTGTCCGGGAGTAGCAGAGATCAACCTTCTACGGGATGTACCCATTACATCCAGAGGCTGAATTAGTCCAGTTATTCGAGGTGGTATGAACTGCAATCTGACACACTTTTCAGGAGCGGTAGTCTGCTCTAAAGGAGTGTGGTTTTTACACACAGACCAGGAAACTAGCTAAAGCAAGTTATTTTGACCAGTTAATTCCAGTTAATTCCCAGAAGCAGTGTTCATGTAACAGTTGCAGTTCTCTTACGCCCATTTTCCCACTCTTGCTTGCTGTGACGTAAATATTCCCTACTGTCCTTGCAATATCATGCACACGTGAACGAATCATAAGGGGGGGGGGGGGGGGTGACAGAGGAACTCGCACCACAATAAATAAATTTCCAGCCTATTCAAATGGCTCTGAGCACTATGGAACTGAACATCTTAGGTCATAAGTCCCCTAGAACTTAGAACTACTTAAACCTAACTAACCTAAGGACATCACACACACCCATGCCCGAGGCAGGATTCGAACCTGCGACCGTAGCAGTCCCGCGGTTCCGGACTGCAGCGCCAGAACCGCTAGACCACCGCGGCCGGCTCCAGCCTATTCACGACGCAGATTAACAATCGTCACAATTGTTTACAAATGCATTAATGCATTCATGTTACGTGATCTTGATACTACTCTCTTGGTATCTCAAATTCCCGGGGTTCCTGTCATATGCATTTCGTATACAAATTCCGATCGGTCGGAGTGGAAAAAGAATACTGTACTGAAAGATGGGATAAGCTTCTTAATCTTACCGACTAATTTTACTGCCAATCCAGCAGTATGATATGGTTCGTCAACTTGAGGATCTATTTGAAATTTCATTATCTTATGTCATCAAATTCAGCAGCACTGTCTGAAGTAATGCAAGCTCCCGCTTTTTCCATTTGATTCACTGTTATCTATGTCACGTGCAATTCTTTGTGCATACCGTAGCACGTCACTGTCATTGATATCCTGTACGCTATTTCGAGCATCCTTGAAACACGCAAACACCAGCTTGTGTAACAAGCGCGCCTTGTCCTTCCTTGAATATCTGCAGTTTTTGTTATGCATTACACGGTCATACTAATGCGAACTTACTGAAAATCTGCTCTTAATTGTTTTTTACTGTACTGCAGATGAGCTTCAATGTAAATAATTATGTTTAGTACCCTCTACTTGGATCACTACTGTCCTTTTCTACGTGTCACTGGAGACGGGATTAGTGGCTCGCAGTCCGGCAAGGATCATGAACTACATGGCTCGACACCTGTTTCAGAATCACTTCCAGTTGCTAAGCAAGTACTGTCTTTCCAGAATGAGATTTTCACTCTGCAGCGGAGTGTGCGGTGATATGAAACTTCCAGGCAGATTAAAACTGCGTGCAGGATCGAGACTATCACTCGGGACCTTTGCCTTCCGCGGGCAAGTGCTCTACCAACTGAGCTACCCAAGCACGACTCACGACCCGTCCTCACAGCTTTACTTCTGCTAGTATCTCGTCTCCTCCGTTCCAAACTTTACAGAAGATCTCCTGCGAACCTTGCAGAACTAGCACTCCTGAAATAAAGGATATTGCGGAGACATGGCTTAGACACAGCCTGGGGGATGTTTCCAGAATGAGATTTTCACTCTGCAGCGGAGTATGCGCTGATATGAAACTTCCTGGGAGATTAAAGCTGTGTGCCGGATCGAGACTCGAACTCGGGACCTTTGCCTTTCACGGGTAAGGTACTGTCTTCTTTGTAGTCCTCGTATACGTCGTCCGGACAGTCGAGCGTAATGTACACCACGCCTTCCACTGAGTCGCCTTGCAGAAACGCTAATAATTCATCTAGACTTTACGAAATTCCTTGGAGTCTTTTCTGGCAAAATCTAAACTTTGGCATCTGTTGTTGTAGATACAGTGCAATGCTTGCTTTGTTTATCATTGCCGTTTCTCTGCTTTATATCGGCACCACTACCACTGTTGTGAGTTACTTGTCACCTAGGCAGTTCAACTACACTCCGTAACCTCATGCTGCGCTCACTATCGCATACCTCCTGCCTCACTTCCGGTTGCCATTAGCAGCAGGCTTTCCTGTCAGCCACCACCGGCCTGCACTGGTTCTGCCGAGCGCAGTGGAGTAGCAGGTTAACACCGCTGGATAGCCTGGCTGGCGGGAGTACGCGGGCGGCGGGCAGGAAATTGGCGGCGACACGGGTGATTGATGAGGTGCCGCCTGACATTCCGCCAAGATCTGCCGTCCCAGGGGCCACCGCGGAGGGACTGGAGACCCCAGAGCGCCGGGCGCAGCAGCAGCGGCGTACGACCGGAAGCGAGTGGCGGCGGCGACAAATTGAAAGCGGTAAATTTATATACTTTCGAAGCACTCGTATATTCAGTGAGGATACATTGCGTCTTTTACTACAGTAAAGTAATAGACAGGACTATAAGTCAGCTAATTACATGTTGTAGTGGTGCAGAAGATGGACCGCCATTTTCGAAAAGTGAGAATCGAAATGTCGTTAAAACAAGATGGTGAACTGCGTAGGCTTCCGCGGCCAGAGTCAGCTGACAAAATATTTCTGAGTATCGCACTGCATCATAATATAAAACACTGTAGTTGGGAAATAAACGTTTCAGCAACGGTTACAGTAGCCTTCTTCTGCGTCTACTGATGTGCTTTAGCTCTACGAAGTCGTATTTCCAGTCAATTAACATTACATAACGTCTTACTTATGAAGGTAGTTGTTATGATTGGTCACTGCTTGAGCCGCAATTATTGGACACTTTCCTTGAGTTGTCAAGGCTGTACACCTGGTTGGTTAGGAAGGAGTTGAAGTTTGTGATGTCTGAAGATGGGTGTAATCCCGAAATGCGTAACATGTTCTAATAAAAGAGTCAATTGAACATCTCATGCCTTTATTGCGATTGTACAGCATTAGTTGTCAATTATTTAGATCAACGGAATGAGGATGCACAAGGCTAACGAAACCACTGCATTAAACATACATAAACACAGGACACGTGGCTTGTAATGCGGAAAGTGTCGTGATGATTCTCCTTTCGCAAAACATTCCGGGCTACTCCCCCATTCGGATGTCCGAAAGAAGACTGCCAAGGGGGAGGAGACCATGAGAAAAAAGACATAATAACCAAAGAAAGGATAACATTTGAGAAGTCAGGGTGTGGAAGGTCGGAAGTCTGAGTGTGGTAGGGAAGCTAGATAATCTGGAAAGGAAATGCTAAGGTTCACTGTAGACATAATGGGGGTCAGTGAAGCGAAACGGAAAGGGGACAAGGATTTCTAGTTGTACGACTACAGGGTAACATCAACAGCAGCAGAAAATGGTAAACGCGAGTAGGATTCGATATGAACAGGAAGTTAATGTGAAAAGCCAGTTAGTGTGAAAAGTTCTGTTATAGGATTGTTCTCATCAGAATCCACAGCAAACCAACAACGACAAATATACATGCTGAAGTCGCAAGCTCAAGAGATACAGAATGTATATGAGGATACTGAAATGGTTTTCCAATACGTAAAGCGAAATAAAAATCTAATAGTCGTGGGGGACTGCAATGCGATTGCAGGAGAAAGAATAGAAGAAAGGGTGGCAGGAGAATATTGGCTTGATTCTAGGAACGAAAGAGGGAAAGTGTAATTGAGTTCTGCAATAAATATCAGATAGTGAAAGCCAATACCTTTCAAGAATCACAAGAGGAGAAGATTTTCTTGGAAAAGGCCGGGAGATATGGGATAATTTCAGTTAGATTGCTTCATGGTCATGCAAAGATTCCGAAATAAATACTGGATTGTGAGGTTTATCTAGGGGTTGATATGGATTCAGATCAGAATTAAAAAGTGCTGAAGAGTAGGCTGAAGTTCTAGAGGCTAGTCAGAAAGAATAACTGAGGAAAGAAGGGGGAACGGAAGTACTAAGGAACGAAGAGGTACGCTTGAATTTCTCTAAGGCTACAGATGCTTCAATAATGAATATCTCAGTAGGCAGTTCAGATGAAGGGGAATGGACAGCTCTGAAAACGGGCAATCACGGAAGTTGGAAAGGAAAACATAGATTCAAAGAAGGTAGCTGAGAACAAATCATGAGTAAAAGAAGAAATTCTTCTGCTGATTGACGTTGGAAGGAAGTACAAAAACTTTCAGGGAAATTCAGGAATATAGAAATACAAGACACTTAGGAATGAAATAAATCGGAAGTGCAGAGAAGCTCAGGCGACATGGCTGCTTAAAAACTGAGAAGAAATAGAAAAGAAATGATTATCGGAAAGACTGACGCAACAAATAGAAAATTCAAAACACTCTTCGTGAAATTAAAAGCAAACGTGATAACATCAAGTGTGGTTTGGTAATTCCACTGTTGAATGCAGAGGAGAGAGTAGACTGGTGGAAACAGTACATTGAAGGCCGTAATGATGGGGAGGACTTGTCTCATCTTATGATAGAGAAAGAAACAGGACTCGACACAGAAGAGATAGGGAATCCGGTACTAGAATCAGAGTTTAAAAGGGCTTGAAAGACGTATGAAGACGTAAGGAAGAAGACATTTCCATCAGAATTTCTAAATTCATTTGAGGGAAGTGCCAACAAGGCGACTGCGTGATTTTTGCGTGTAAAATGTACGACTCTGGTGATACACGATCTGAGTTTCGGGAAATAAAAAAATGGTTCAAATGGCTCTGAACACTATGAGCACAAATGGTTCAAATGGCTCTGAGCACTATGGGACTTAACTGCTACGGTCATCAGTCCCCTAGAACTTAGAACTACTTAAACCTAACTAACCTAAGGACAGCACACAACACCCAGCCATCACGAGGCAGAGAAAATCCCTGACCCCGCCGGGAATCGAACCTGGGAACCCGAGCGTGGGAAGCGAGAGCGCTACCGCACGGCCACGAGATGCGGGCTGAGCACTATGGGGCTTGACATCTGAGGTCATCAGTCCCCTAGAACTTAGAACTACTTAAACCTAACTAACCTAAGGACATCACACACATCCATGCCGGAGGCAGGATTCGAACCTGCGACCGTAGCAGTCGCGCGCTTCCGGACCGAGCGCCTTAACCGCGAGACCACCGCGGCCGGCTTTCGGGAAATAGTCATCCACAATTTTCCGAAGACTGCAGAAGCTGATAAATGCGATAATTATCGCACAGTCAGTTTAACACTCATGCATCAAGTTGGTGACAAAAATAATATACAGACGAATTTTAAAGACAGTTTCGCTTTAGGGAAGTCACAGACTCTAGAGAGGCAACACTGATGTTGCAACTGATAATGAAAGCAAGATTAAAAAAAGAATCAACGAACGCTCTTAGTATCTGTAGACTTGGAAAAAGCGTTCGACATTATTGTCCTACATTGTTGCGGGGTTACTGGCGTCGCCTTTCGAATTCTTAGCGCCACTAGCTCGATCTGTCGTGTGATGTCTCTCTGGTCGGTGAGGCCACTAAGACCTTCACTCGAGGTTGTGGATCAAGACGGGGCGCGTTGCGGCGTGGCGAGCTGGGGAGTGGTAACGGAGCGAGGAGGACGGTGTGGGAGGTCCGCTTGGCGAGTAAGGCGAGCACTGGTGCAAGAGTCTTGGGCTTCGAGTCCGGCGAGTGGTGGCTGAGCACATCTGTGGGCCGACTGGAATCCGTGCCTGACTTTGAGAGCCATCTTCGTACTTAGTCTTGCCAGCCAGCTCTGGGACGTGGCCCACCGATGAGAGAGTTAAAGACAGTTTCGCTGTGCTGGATTAAATGGGCTCTGAGCACTATGGGACTTAACATCTATGTTCATAAGTCCTCTAGAACTTAGAACTACTTAAACCTAGGCAGGATTCGAACCTGCGACCGTAGCAGCAGCGTGGTTCAGGACTGAAGCGCCTAGAGCCGCTCGATCACAGCGGTCGGCCTGTGCTGAATTCTTGAACCTCTTCGGAACTGGTAAGCATCAGCTTAGATTCGTGAGTTTTGGATTTTGAGGTGTTAACTGTTATTTTCTCATTGGTACCTATGGGTATGATGAAATCATTGCGATTTCTTAGCTGATGTATTTCACAAACAGTTAGTTCCTTGAATTGTGGCTGTTGTTTGCTTTTCTTGAGTCGATGCTGGCCTTGGTTGTTTGTTTACAGGATATGTTAAACTGTGTGAGCCAATGGTGGTACCTGAGCCGCAGAGATAACGTGTTGGTCTATGCTGTGGCCGGAACCCTCGTCATTACGCACTACCTAGACGGTTGGGTTTTATCCGAACCCCTGCCAAACGTCTTCGAACACCAGATAAGTATCTTTCTCTTGTAATACAGCAGGGCGCCGGTTTCGAGATACCTCCAGGCATTGCAGACGTCATAGCTCTTTTCATTGTATTGACTAAGGAGGGGCTTGGGTCTCAAAATTAGCGTGTAATTGGGCTATGTAATTGATTTTGGTAGCCTAGTTTTCTTTCGAACGGTTCGTCGTCGTTGTAGAGGTGGTACTTGCAGTGACGGCGGTGTAGTGTATAGCTAATTGTTTTTTTTTTTTTCACATGGCTGCATGTTCAGAGATCGTTTGTAGGTTACAATTGCAAGAAATGAGCCCTCAGTCACTACTTTTTGACTTAATTAAGTCATTTTTTGCAATTGTATAGGTAATTATTGTTACTTTATTGCTGTGTTAATGTTCCTTTCACCGGTCTCTGGAAGCCAAAAGGACATTGCAAGGTCAGTCCTCCCGTTGTAACTTTCCTCGGCCCTCTTATTTAGTATAGTCTTTTGCTCCCGTATATAAGCTTTCTTGTGCATCGTTTGTGAGGAGACAATTTAAACTCTTCAATACGTAACTCAAGGAGTTATTCATGAAGGCTTACCTGTTTTCTATTTGGTAGTCTTATTTAACTGAGGCTGTTATTAAAGAAGGCCTGCTTCTTTCCTGTTAGATAACTGCACTTAAATGAAGCAATTAATATTGAGGGCTTGTCCCTTTTCTATTTGGTAATTTTACTTAAATTAAGCTGTTATTATTGAAGGCCTGTCTGCTTCGCGTTTGATAATTCTGCTTAACTGAAGCTGTTATCTTCGAGGGCCGGTCTGTTATCTATTTGGTAATGTTACTGAACTGAAGCTATTATTAAAGAAGGCCTGCCTGCTTTTATTTGACAATTTTCTTAACTGACGCTGTTATCATAGAAGGCCTGTCTGTTTTCTATTTGAATATGTAATTAAAGAAGGCCTGCTTGTTTCCTATTTTGGTAGTTTTAGACAACTAAAGCAGTTATTAAAGAAGGCCTGCCTGTTTTCTGTTTTGGTAATTTTACTTAGCTGAAGTTGTTATTAAGAAAGGTCTGCCTATTTTCTATTTGCTAATTTTACTTAAGTGAAGCTTTTGTTATTGGGGGCCTGCGTGTTATCTACTTGGTAATTTTACTTAAGTGAAGCAGTTTTTATTTAATGCTTGCCTGTTTTATATTTGGAAATTATACTTAACCAAAGCTGTTATAATTGATGCCTTGCCTTTTTTCTGTTTTGTAATTTTACTTAATTTAAGCTGTTATTATTGAAGGCCTGCCTGTTCCCTTTTAATTAAATTAAGAGCTGTATCATAATTTGGGTTAGCTGAAGGTCATTAATCAAGCCCTACCTGTTTTACTGCCATATTATTGAGATATGACATTTTATGCAATCTGTCTTGTAATTAACTGCAACTGTGGTTGCCAAAGGCCTACTCGTTTCAGAGGTAGTTACGTAAGTCAGGTAGTATCAGAAAATGGCACATTTTATTTACATGGGCCCAAAGTTTTGCCTTACATCCCTTTATCCATTAATGTAGATTTCAAGTTTTAAATAGTGCAAGATCTTTGAAATTATGCGAAAAATTTGGGTATGTTATCGGGAAAGACGGGTAACATACAATATGTAAGAGTGCAAGAGGCAAGGGGGAACAATAAGACGAACAAGAACGAAGTGCTCGGATTAAAATGTGTGTAAGACAGGGTCGTAGTCTTGCACCTCTAGTGTTCAATTTATACATCGAGCAGTCAGTGGCAGATTTAAAAGGAAGGTTCAAGGGTGTCATTAAGATTAAAAATAAAAGTATATCAATGATACGAATCACTGATGACTTTTCTATTCTCAATGAAATTGAAGAAAGTTATACGAGCTTGTGCATGGAATGAACAGTCGAATGAGTACATAATACTGACTGAGAGTAAATTAAAGAAACGTGAAAGTAATGAGAAGCAGCAGAAATGAGAACAGCGAGAAACTCAACATCAGGATTGGTGATAACGAAGTAGATGAAGTTAAAGAAGTCTGCAGTGTATGCAGCAAAATAACTCAAGACCGACGAAACGAAGGGGACATAAAAAGTAGAATTGCAATGACGAGAAGGATATTCCTGGACAAAAGAAGTCTACTAGTATGAAATATAGACGTTAATTTGAGGAAGAAATTTCTGATAATGTACGTTTGGAGCACAACATTGCATGGTAGTGAATCATGAACTGTGGGAAAACCAGAACAGAAGAGAATCGAAGTATCTGAGATGTGATGCTACAAAGAATGTTGAAAATTATGTGGCCTGATAAGGTATGCAATGAACAGGTTCTCCACAGTGTCGGCGAGGAAAGGAATGAATAAAAAACACTGAAAAGAAGAAAGAACAAGATGATACGACATCTGTTAAGACATCAGGCAGTAACTTCTATGGTACTAGAGGGAGCTGAAGAGGGCAAAAACTTAAGAGGAAAGATGAGATGGGAATACACCCAGGCGCTTCAGTCAGGAACCGCGCGACCGCTACGGTCGCAGGTTCGACTCCTGTCTCGGGCATGGATGTGTGTGATGTCCTTAGGTTAGTTAGCCTTAAGTAGTTCAAAGTTCTAGGGGACTGATGACCTCCGATGTTCAGTTCCATAGTGCTCAGATCCATTTGAACCGATACATCCAGCAAATAAATTAGGGTGTATGCTGCTACTGCTACTTAGGAGGGGAATTCGTGGTGGGGCGCATCAAACCAGTAAGAAGACTGAAGACTCACGAAAATTGAAGAGTCTTCAAATTATGTGTCACATATAAATGTGTCGAGAAATGTTAATAACTGTCAAAACAAGGAAGGTGATTCAGTTATGAGTGAGATTTCCGCTGCTACAAGTCTCACAAGACACGTCTTGCCATAAGACCACATCATGTTGAAACCGAACAAAATTTCGAAACTACTGTAACTGGCCTTCCTGTGGATATAGTTGAAATGTTGGTTGGTTTTGTGTTGTGAAGTAACCAACAAAAAACAAGAATTTCTTGCAAGTGGTTTAGCGTCTCCCTGTCATCGACGTTCTCGCTGCCTTCTAAGAGCGAATACCTGCAAAGTATAATGTTTCGTGATAGAATTAGTGTGATTAATTGTGCAAAACATATACTGGGCTCCTCAGACACCTAGACATTCGTTGTCTTGCGCAACCCCTCTCTCGAACATTGCGAATAATAGTATGCAAAAAAAAGTTGGAAATCAAAGACAAGGACAGAAATATTTGAGGAAAGGTTCAACTTAGTAAGCAGATTTTTTTAGTTGGCAAGCAGCTGCTCAGTCTCTAAGCATTTTGTAAACGAGAACTGTACTTTTATTGAAAAACCAATTCCGAAAATCATTAGAAATGCCTTGTGAGAAGGTTGCTCAAAAACCATAATTGTTCATCACAGTGCCTGCATTGAAAACTGCTCCATCAAGTTGAGAAACGTGGAACTTAGGAGCCAGAACGGAGATAGTGTGAAAAACTCGAATCATGACTTGGAGTGCTTGCTGTGTGAGGCCGACTTTTAGCAGAACAGCTATGAATCCCGTTTCGTAAAACCTTCAACGGGTCAAGCATAAAATCACCTAGCAGCAACTCCCTCGATCTTTGTTGATTCCCTGGACCTTCTATCACCAAGAACGGCCACAAACATCTGGTGCATTCCTTGTCCACTCAATCCAGTCAGAGAGAGGAAGAAATTTTCTGACTTTATAGTAGGATGAGCTTTTCATGAAAGAATTATTTATTTTATTTTTTGACTACTGTGGGTATTTTAAGTGTTTTTGTACCTTTGAGGAGCTAAATGCAGACAACCAGGCGATGAAAGTTTGACTCCCGAATTTCACAGCTGTGGATAACACTGAATATCGCCTGGTGGCGTTGTCGGCACGTAACATGGTAAAGAAGTTATAGAAGCGGAGCGGGGAAGCATCGTATTCACGATATGAGCCGAAAACTGGGAAATCCGGTGACATAAGGGACCCTGACAGAGGGCAGAGTGCCGGCCGAGGTGGCCGGGTGGTTCTAGACGCTACAGTCTGGAACCGCGCGACCGCTATGGTATCGAGTTCGAATCCTGCCTCCGGCATGGACGTGTGTGATGTCCTTAGGTTAGTTAGGTTTAAGTAGTTCTAAGCTGTAGGGGACTGATGACCTCAGAAGTTCAGTCCCATAGTGCTCAAAGCCATTTGAACCATTTTTAGAGGGCAGAGTGCTATGCTTGGGAAAGAGCATTTCTAGAACGGCGAATCTGGCTGACTGATCGCTTGCTGCTGTCATGAACATCTATGGAAAGTGGATGATGGCCAGAGAAACCTCGAATGAGTGACAAGATGTTGGACGTACACGCTTCATCAGAGAATTCTGAGGTCGCGAGCCTCACTATCCTACAAATAAGGTTTATGTCGATTTACATTCTACTGTCGGGCGTTGAGTAATAGTTAAAGACAGAAAGGAAGATAAGATAATTAGACAAAGAATCCAAGGACGTATTGTCTCGAGGGTGCTTAATGAAATATGCTGTGCCCTTTCAAAGGAGTATTCCCCGGAGTTTGCCCTTAGCAATTTAGAAAAATGGAGCAAAACCTAGATCTGGATCGCCGGGCGTGGAATTGAAACGTCGTCCGCCAGAATATGAGTCCAGTGTGGTATTCACTGTGCCACCTCGCTCGGTACTTGTCGTTAAAAAGGATGTCAGTACTGGAAGAACATAACTTGCGTCCACCGTGAGATAAGAGAAGCATACTTCCGCAGGCTGATGGAGAGAAACGGATTCCCAGAGAGACAAGAAAAAAAAAGACCAGTTAAACCCGAAATTAGTATTTATCGCGATTAAGAAAAACTTTTGATGAATAGTATTCGTATGTGGAAATCTTAATCGATCTCTATGGTTATGTTATAATGTAGCTGGTGTTGGTTTTGTACATGCCAATTTACAGGGGTACAAGTGAGTGCTGAAAAGTAACGCCTCTCAATATTTTATATGAAAAGTCTTAAAGTTTTTAAACAAAACAAACGTTGTCAACATTATGTATCTTTATTCTTCATATGTACATATTTATTTCTCAACGTAGTCACCCCAGTGGCTTACACATATCTCCCTGCGAGAGACCAATTTGCTGATACCGTCACTGCAGATTGTTTGACTTCGTTGACGGAGCTACATCCTTACCTCTCTGGCATCGCTTCATCATTAGCAAAGAGAATTTCTCGAAGGTCTTCTTTAACTAACGCTAAAGATAAATGTCGGATGGGACCAATTTGGGACTGTGCGGAAGATGATCGATGACAGTAAACCCAAAGTGTCGGACTGCGTGCAAGTGTCTCAGCACTCGTTTGTGGTCTGGCATTTTCATGGTGAAGCAGAGGGTGCTCCATGTGTGGGCGAACTCTTCGAAACTCGATTACAGCACACGCGGCCATCTCACACGCTCCAATTCGGATCCCTCTAGCGGCAGAGGTCTGCAGATATATGGGCGTGAAGAATTAAGATATACATAGTTAATAACGTTTATTTCATTTAAAAAGCTTCAAGAGTTTTCACAAAGGAATACGGAGACATTGGTTTTCAGCACACCCTCACTATTATTTTGACTTCCCAGTTGTTCACTATTGTTCTCTTTTTCATATTGACCAGCTAGTTTGATGTTCCAACTCGTTTTTATCGTTGTTTGTCAATTTATTCCAACATTCTCTAGTCTTCAGTGCAAGTTATCGTTTCTTCTGTTCCTTAACGATGTAACGTCTGTGATCTGGAATGGAGGAATGTACGGGTCGTCACTGTTTCCCTATCAGCCGTAAGTTACCTTCACTTGTTAATCTATCCCCCCTGGACGCCAAAGGCGTCGCGCTTCCACTCTTTACAGTAGTCCCGCCACCTAACATTTAGTTTTAATTAAAGGAAAGGGGACAAAATGGTTCCAATGGCTCTGAGCACTAAGGGACTTAAGTTCTGAGGTCATCAGTCCACTAGAATTTAGAGCTACTTAAACCTAACTAACCTAAGGACATCACACACATCCATGCCCGAGGCAGGATTCGAACCTGCGACCGTAGCGGTCGCGTGGTTCCAGACTGTAGCGCCTAGAACCGCTCGGCCACAACAGCCGGCTGAAAGGGGACAGTGAGAAAGTTATAAATAATGACAGCGAATACGATTAGCTTTGAATATATTGCAGAAAAGTATTGGCAGAAAACAAATGTGGTCCCGTCACAATGTTTTATAGCGTGCTCTTACAATTTCGAGTGAATGGCTGGAAGCCTGCTTGCTATAGGAGAGTGGATAAAATATAAAGTCGATCTGAACGCAATGAAAAGTAAACAAGAATACGTTGATCCGTAGAAGACTGGGGAAGATGAGAAATGCTAGTCTTGAATTCTGTATTAAAGATATGGAGGCAGTGGCCGAATGAGAAAGCTTACCACGTTACAATCTGTGGAGGCGCGATGTCAGATGAATGATCGCACTGCGACAAACAGCGCTGATCAGGCCAGACGGTCTTACTACAACGCTGTCCAAAGTTCTTGATAATCAAAATAGTGTTAACTTCCTCTCTGAAACTATCTGCGTACAGAAGGCGTCAGTGAGCATTAATCAATTTGGATAGGAGAGTAGCTTGTCTTACGCCATACTACAGCGTGGTCCAAAAGTCCGGAAACACCCTCATAAAATTCAAATGAAGTAGAAAACAAGGTTCAAATGGTTCAACTGGCTCTGAGCTCTATGGGACTTAACATCTATGGTCACCAGTCCCCTAGAACTTAGAACTACTTAAACCTAACTAACCTAAGGACATCACACACATCCATGCCCGGTGCAGGATTCGAACCTGCGACCGTAGCAGTCGCGCGGCTCCGGACTGAGCGCATAGAACCGCTAGACCACCGCGGCCGGCAGAAAACAAGGAAACAGAGTCTCTACACACGAGAAACTGGAAGGGGGAAACTTTATAGGCTATGCTGCCATCATGGCGGCCATCTTGAAAGCCGCCATCTCGGATTCAACTTCTAAATTTCAAATGGGAATGTGGTCATGTGACAAATCAGACAGAGTATTTCACCATAAAAACAATGCCGTTGTTATTTTAAACAAAGCTTTATTCATTCTCGGGTTATAGCCAATTACTTGCGGCAGCAGTTGGACGCTCGACAGCATGTGTGTTATGTGCCGAAGAGACATTACGCCGATGTTACACAGTCCCGAGAGACCACCAACAGTCATAGGAATGGCTCGATATGTTGTTCATTATGTTGGATTGTTAATGCTGTCCTCCGAATCCAGTCCTGATGAACTTTGACCAACAAATTGTTCAAATGGCTCTGAGCACTATGGGACTTAAGATCTATGGTCATCAGTCCCCTAGAACTTAGAACTACTTAAACCTAACTAACCTAAGGACAGCACACAACACCCGGTCATCACGAGGCAGAGAAAATCCCTGACCCCGCCGGGAATCGAACCCGGGAACCCAGGCGCGGCAAGCGACAACGCTACCGCACGACCACGAGCTGCGGACGTTGACAAACACATCTGGCTGAATTTGACCACACGCATCAACAATGCGCTACTTTAGATGTTGCAAATCTCGTATTTTCACTGAATAAACCAGTGCTTTGACATGACCCAAAAGATAAAAGTCCAAAAGAGTTAAATGTGGTGAACGTGATGGCCACTCCACAGTATCCCTATAACCAATCCACTTTTGAGGGAACTGCACATCCAGGTATGCTCGCACATTGTGCCCGTAATGTGGTGGGGCTCCATCATGCTGGAAGAATTCCGGAAATGTCCATTCGTCCGTTAACAACGACGGAAACACTTCTTCATCCAATAACCTCAGATAACCGTTGGCTGTTAACGTACCAACAATAAAAAAAAGTTCCAACGACTTTGGTACCCCACACACCACACCAGTCCATCACTTTTTGTGAGTCGACCGTTTTGGAAGCAACAATCCAATGCGGATTTGTGTCGGACCATTATCTGTGATTCTGCTTGTTCACTTGACCATTGATAAAGAAATTGGCTTCATCACTGAACAGCATCTGATAGGGGAAACGTGGGTTTATCTGCAGCTGCTGTGTCACCCATTCTGCAAACTGTACCCTATGGTCGGGGCCATCCTCATTCAGGTGTTGGAGCAGCTGAGTTTTGTACGGGTGCCATTTGAGCTGCGATAAAATTCGCAGTATGGAGGTACGGTTAACTCCACATTCTTGTGACAGGTGACGAGTACTCCGTTGTGGACTCTTGCTAAATGATGCCAACAGCTCACTGTTGATGCTTCGGTGGCGGATTTTAGTCTTCCAGCCTTAGGTTTATCTGCAACAGAACCTGTTGCTCGGAATTTGGCCAAAAGCTTGGCAACTGCGCTGTGAGTGATGGGCTGTCAGGTTGGGTGACGACTGTAGAAATCCTCAGCAATGACCCGTGTAGTTCTTTGTCCTGATATTAAGGTGATTTCTATGCATTTGTCATGTGTTAAGGACATTTTGAAACCTGTAAATAAGGAAACAATGATTAAAACGTTAGCATGAGTAAATGATACCTAACAGTTAAACACATGTAGCATATAAGGGACGGGATAGTCACTTTGGACCGTTCCAGACTCCATTTTAAGACTTCTCAGTACGTAATACTCACGCTGCCGAGCGTCCCACTGCTGCCGCAAGTAATTGTCTATAACCCGAGAATGAATACAGCTATGATTAAAATAACAACGGCTTTGTTTTTCTGGTGAAATTCTCTGTCTGTTTGATATGTCACATGACCACATTCCCATTTGAAATTTTGAAGTTGTATCGAAGATGGTGGTTTTCAAGATGGCCGCCATGTTGGTGGCATAGCCTATAAAGTTTCCCCGTTCCCGTTCCTCGTGTGTAGGGACTCTGTTTTGTTTGCAACTCCATTTAGATTTTATTAGGTTGCTTACGGACTTTTGGACCACCGTGTACAGTTTGCGTCCACAGTTAACAAATATGTTCTCATAGCCAACTTGACAGATGGTGGAGACGAATCTGTTGTTGCAGCCTCAATCAGAGTGGGTGCTATGTTTTCAGCTTTCAAGTTTTGATACCAGTACTCAGAATGAGGGAAGAATTAGTGTGCCTCCGCCACACTATGGCTTCATCTTGAAATTTTAAACGTAATGACCCAAGAACTTCAAGGAATTCCGCCATCTTCTGTACTTTCTCCACTAATTAAATGATAAACGTAGATATGAATTAACCCCCTCCATGTTGGTGATCCACTGGTTGTATTCATTGGCTAGGGAAAACAGATTTAACTACACGTATTAATTGACTAAGTTTTGTGACTTTTAACTAACGACCTCAGAATTTTACAAGCAACCCGATCTTTGACTGAAATTAGTTAATAATTCTATTCAGCTCTCTTTCATTGTGTTAGGGCCAGGTTTCAACAGCTCTTGGGGCACAACCACTAAGGTTGTATGTCATCAAAAAGTCTTCATGTTACAACTACATATATTTCTTTTTGTCATGATATAGAGGAGGCGGTTCCGATATTTATGTAGCCATTTAATGTACAACACACTAATATAAGGTGCGTTATCCACGAGTTTCAGGAATTCGTCTTCCATTGCCTCGTTGTCTGCATTTACCTCCTCATATGGACAAAATACGCACAAGAGTGACAAAAATAAAACAAAGTCATCCATACGAATTATATCATACATTAATTTCAGAATTTTATGATTTTTTTCTCTCACTTTGATTGGACTGAGCATTTTAGGCACAATGGCGAATATTTTTGCAAGCGATCTGGAAGATAGCTTTTAAAATCTGACATTCATGTAATAGTTAAGGTAGTACATTATAAACACTACTTTTCCCCCAGCGTGTTTGGGGGCTAGAATAGGCCTGCGGTAATCCTGCCTGTCGTAACCGGCGACTAAAAGCAGTCTCCCACTTTTCGGCCTAATCACTTTCGGCCCCCTTTTAGGGTCTGATCTACACATCTTCGAACATTATCCGAAGTGTGGACCATTTGGGGATGGACGCCTTACGTGGTGCAACATGTATCCAGTGCAATTAGACCTTCTACATCTCTTATTGTCATGGACCTGCCATCCACCTGTAGTCCAGTTATCTGGGTAAGGATGCCTTACAGGGTGCATTATCTGCTTCCAAGGTTCACTGTAATCTTTCGCTCCCATGACAGTATTGGATTTCTCGGCACCCATTATCCCTCACGTTAGCCAGTCCGTCATGTACCCTCTTGGTCGTATCCCCCTGGCTACACAGGGATTGCACTGAGCTGCTACCTCCCCACGTATGGAAAGCAGTAGGTGCCTGTCTTCTTGGGGCATCAGGACTCCCATTAATTGCCATTGCTCCAGATGGCTTTTGCTGTGGCTGAGTGGCTCCCATGGGGAGAGCCCCTGATCAGAGTGAGTGGCATCAGTGCACATGACTCACAATGAAGCTGACGAAGTTATCTGATGCTGGTAGTCGAACGGCCCCAGCAGTCTCTAAGCGAGATAGGGAGCACTAAAATGCTGAGCGATGCGACCCCAAGTGGTTCCCTTCCCTCTCTATAACATGGAAGAAACGCAGTTCACAGGATCGCAGACAGATGTATTCTACTTAGTTTTCGCCAGGACTGAAGAGAAATCCAGTTAACAAAAAAGCCCCTGTTTTTCGTTGAGCACTTGGAAGACAAGTTCGGGGAAGTGGCGGGAATCTCGAAATCGAGGAACGTGTCTGTCTCGATACAAACTGAATCCCGTGCCTATTCCAGTGCATTTCCTACCTGTGCCAAGCTGGGAGATCTTCCGGTCTCCATCATGCCCCATAAGAGCTTAAATATGGTCCAGAGCACTATATTCCAAAGAGTTGCGCGACAGTCACCAGCAACGAGGTGTACAATTTGTCCTGGGTGTGTACAGGGAGTCAAAGGACAACAGGATTGCTACCAGTGCCTTCACCTTGGCCTTTGAAGGTGATTTCTTACTTGGAAAGGTCAAGGTGATGATCTACCGGTGTGACATTAAACCATATGTTCCACCCCCTTTGGAGTGCTTCAAGTGTTGGAAATTTGGACACATGTAATCTCGTTGTAACGCCAGCCCCACATGTCGGAACTGCAGAGGTTCGTCACATACGAACGTTCATTGCGCCCCTACTCTCGTTTATGTCAATTACGGAGAACACCATTCTCTCTTTTCGCCAGATAGCCCAACTTTTCAGAAAGAGCGGAAAATAAACAAATATAAGACCCTAAACAAGCTGACTTAGGCGGTGGCAAAACGGAAATATGACCACCTACACCATCTTCGCATGATATCCTCCTATGCTGTAGCTATGATGACGTCGCTCTTTCTGGCGACGGTAACACCGACAGCTGTACAGTGGACTTTCAGGGCCGCCGAACGATGCGTGCCCCATAGCTGGTTGTGGCACTGTTCCTTCTGCAGCGCCCAGAACATATACTTCGGGAGCAAGCGCCCCCCCTCCCTCCACCCCTCCACAGTCATCAGGCTTAAGGAGCCACTAGCTGCTTGTTCAAAGGGCTTCACAGTCTTCCTCTGTCCCTGAAGCTACTTCAGAGAAGCACTCCCGGCAAGCCCCTAAAGAACGGGGAGCAGGCAAGCACACAAAGAAGTCTATTAGGAATCAAGAGACTCTGATGCAACCCACACTACCATTTGCTAACAGCTCTGCATACGAGAACTAGGTAGAGATTCTGGCATCGCCTGAGGACCGAGATCTCGCCAACGCCTCAGACGCAATGGTACTGGATGTGAACACTCAACTGGTGGCGGCAGGGGGCCCCGAGACGTAATCTGCCTCCATGTTCCCTTCATGCCTTCCCAGACGACTGACAGCGTACTCTTCCGGTAGAGCTGGTTGAGTTAACTTCTAAGCAATACACCTGTTTTTAGCATTGCCATTCAGGAAATCTCGTTTCCCACAAGGCAACCCCCACCCTTCGAGGCAGCTGGGGTTTCTTTAAAAACTGTACTGACGGTAACAGAATGTCAGGTGGAGTCTGTATCGATGTCCTTACCTCTGCGTGTAGCGTACCTGTGCGCTTCTAACATCTTTAGAAGCTATAGCTGTCAGAGTTAGGACAACCCAGGAACTTACCATCTGTAACATCTGCATTCCTCCAGATGGTTAAATGCCTCACGATGTATTGGCTGCACTAATTTCACAACTTCTCCCACCTTTTCTACTTTGGATGATTTTAACACCCACAATCCTTTGTGTGGTGGAACCAAGATTACTGACCATGTTAAAGATGTCGAGGCTCTACTAACTCAACCTTTGCCTCCTAAATACGGGTACCTTCCGCAATTTCAGTGCGGCACATGACACATACTTGGTCATTGATCTCCCGCTTGCAGTTCTGGTCTTCTCTCGTGTATCTACTGGGGAGCTGACGACGACATTTGTGGTCGTGTCCAGTCGTCCTGCACCTCGTCCAGCGTTACTTACTTGCCAAGATGGGATCTAACTATGGCTGACTGGGATGCCTTAACCTCAGCTGCCGCCATTGAATCTCCGTTGCATAGCAACATGGATGTGGTGATCCATTGTTGACGCAACTGAATCTTCAGTCCCTTGTTCCTTAGGTTATCCCCGGCAGAAATCGGTGCCTCGGTGGTCGCTGGAAATCGCTGTGGCCTTTAGGTACCAAAGGCAGTCCCTACAACGTCATAAGTTTCATCTGTCCCTGGAGCATCTCATTGCCTTCAAATGGCTCAATGCCTGTGTCCATCAACTCGTCAAACGACTGAAGCAGGAGTGTTGGGAATGATACACCTCCACCATTGGAACACAAACCTCTCCTTCCCAGGATTGGACCAAGCTCAGACGCCTTTACAGATATCAGACCCCTGCAGCTATACCTGGAATTTCCACAAATGCCGATCCAGACGTAGTCGCAGAGCGTCCTGCTGAGTATTACGCTCACAGATCTGCGTTTGCAAATTTACCGCCTCACCTTTCGTCTCCTAAACCAGAGGATGGAACGACAACACATATCTTTTGTTCCTCACCATCTGAACCATATAATACTGCGTTTAGCAGTGGAAACTTCTCAGTATCCTTGTCGATTGTCATGACACATCCCCTGGACCAGTCCGCACCCATGATTAATGATTAAACCTCTGTCAGCGGATTGTCAGCGCCATCTCCTTGCTGTCTTCAGCTGCATCCGGAGCGGTGGCGAATTCCCGTCGCAATGGCGTGAGAATATCATCTCTTTGGTCCTAAGGTCTGGCAAGAACTCGAGAGATGTGAGTACCCGTCGTCCCATCAATCTCACCAACGTTCTGTGCAAGCTGCTCGAACACATGGTGAGCTGCCGGTTGTATCGGCTCCTCGAGTCTAGGGGCCCTCGAGTTCCATCCCAGGGCGGTTTTCGGCAAGGACGCTCACCGCTGACAACTTGGACTTCCGGGAGTCTGCCATCCAAACTATCCTTTCCTTGCATCAAAACCCTATTTCCGTCTTTCTTGACATGCCAATAGCCTACAATTCAACTTGACAGCACCACATCCTCGCTACTCTACATGAGAGGGGTCTTTGGGGCCCGCTCCTATTTTTCATATGGAATTTTCTGTCGCTCAGCATTTTATGCGTTAGAGTTGGTGTTTCATACAGTTGCACCCACATTGAAGAGGTCCCACACGGCTCTGTACTCAGAGTTCCCTCTTTTCAATTGCCATTAACTGAGCAGCAGTTCTATGTTGGATATCCCCTTTTTTACATGCTGACGATTTTTGTATTTCCTTCTGCCTCTCTTCTATTGATGTGGCTGAAGGTCACCTGCAGGGAGCCATACGAAAAGAGCAGTCATGGGCCCTCACTCATCGCTTTCAGGTTTCAGCCACCAATACTTACGTCATGTGCTTCTGTTGCTGTTGTATTGTCCACCCACATCCGGAACTGTACCTCAATGACCAACTACTTAATGTAGTAGAAAATTACCAATTTATGGAACTAGTCTTAAATGCCCACTTAACTTGGCTTTCCCATCTTTTTCAGCTTATGGAAGGTGCTGGCGGCGTCTTAATATTATTCGATGCCTGAATCACAATGAGGTGCTATCGCCCTATACCGCTACAGCTGTAGAAAGCCTTTGTGCAGTTCTGTCTTGACTGTGGGAGGCTGGTGTACGGTTCAGCATCGCCCTCAGCGTTGTTTCTGCAGGACCCTATACACCACTGTCGAGTTCAGCTTATGGCGGGAGCTCTCCGATTCAGCCCAATGAACAGAACCATGGTGGAAGCTGACGTTCCTCCATTGTGGATTAGACGACAGTAACTGCTTGCAAATTATGCTGTCCACATTCATAGTTCGCCTCATAATCCAAATTAGCATTTCCTTTTCCCTACCACAGCGATCCATCTCCCACAATGTCGTACCAGAGCGAGGATTCCAATTGCAGTGCAGGTCCAGTCACTTGTTAGTGCACACGACACTTTCGCTCTACTACCTTTCCTGCTGGTCCAGTCATGTATGCCCCTATGTTCCATACCGAGACCACAGCTTCATCTGGACCTGTCTCAAGGCACAAAAGGCTCAGTTCTACCCGAGTTCCTCCGCGGGCACTATTTTCTCTATTCTCGGCGAGTTTCAGCACTCAGTCTACACTGATGACTCGATGGTCTTTCGCCATCTTGGCTTCACTTATGCTCACGCTGGACATGCTGAACAGTGCTCCTTGCTGGATGGCGGCAGTTTTTTCACTGCAGAGTTGGTAGCCATCTCTCGCGCTCTTGAGCATACCAGTTCCTGTGCAGGTGACTCCTTCGTCATCTGTAGTGACTCCTTAAGCAGCCTACAAACTCTTGACCAGTGCTTCCGTCGCCATCCTTTGGTGCTAACTATCCTGGAGCCTCTTTACGCCCTTGTAAACAGTGGCAGTTTAAAGTCCCTGTAGTTTGGCCCCTTTCCCTCCAAACCAACCATAAACGCTATGTTGATGACGCATTGTTACTCAATGAAGGAACTGGGGTGACATCAGTAAAAGTGTCAGTAAATACACTCCTGGAAATGGAGAAAAGAACACATTGACACCGGTGTGTCAGACCCACCATACTTGCTCCGGACACTGCGAGAGGGCTGTACAAGCAATGATCACACGCACGGCACAGCGGACACAACAGGAACCGCGGTGTTGGCCGTCGAATGGCGCTAGCTGCGCAGCATTTGTGCACCGCCGCCGTCAGTGTCAGCCAGTTTGCCGTGGCATACGGAGCTCCATCGCAGTCTTTAACACTGGTAGCATGCCGCGACAGCGTGGACGTGAACCGTATGTGCAGTTGACGGACTTTGAGCGAGGGCGTATAGTGGGCATGCGGGAGGCCGGGTGGACGTACCGCCGAATTGCTCAACACGTGGGGCGTGAGGTCTCCACAGTACATCGATGTTGTCGCCAGTGGTCGGCGGAAGGTGCACGTGCCCGTCGACCTGGGACCGGACCGCAGCGACGCACGGATGCACGCCGAGACCGTAGGATCCTACGCAGTGCCGTAGGGGACCGCACCGCCACTTCCCAGCAAATTAGGGACACTGTTGCTCCTGGGGTATCGGCGAGGACCATTCGCAACCGTCTCCATGAAGCTGGGCTACGGTCCCGCACACCGTTAGGCCGTCTTCCGCTCACGCCCCAACATCGTGCAGCCCGCCTCCAGTGGTGTCGCGACAGGCGTGAATGGGGGGACGAATGGAGACGTGTCGTCTTCAGCGATGAGAGTCGCTTCTGCCTTGGTGCCAATGATGGTCGTATGCGTGTTTGGCGCCGTGCAGGTGAGCGCCACAATCAGGACTGCATACGACCGAGGCACACAGGACCAACACCCGGCATCATGGTGTGGGGAGCGATCTCCTACACTGGCCGTACACCACTGGTGATCGTCGAGAGGACACTGAATAGTGCACGGTACATCCAAACCGTCATCGAACCCATCGTTCTACCATTCCTAGACCGGCAAGGGAACTTGCTGTTCGAACAGGACAATGCACGTCCGCATGTATCCCGTGCCACCCAACGTGTTCTAGAAGGTGTAAGTCAACTACCCTGGCCAGCAAGATCTCCGGATCTGTCCCCCATTGAGCATGTTTGGGACTGGATGAAGCGTCGTCTCACGCGGTCTGCACGTCCAGCACGAACTCTGGTCCAACTGAGGCGCCAGGTGGAAATGGCATGGCAAGCCGTTCCACAGGACTACATCCAGCATCTCTACGATCGTCTCCATGGGAGAATAGCAGCCTGCATTGCTGCGAAAAGTGGATATACACTGTACTAGTGCCGACATTGTGCATGCTCTGTTGCCTGTGTCCATGTGCCTGTGGTTCTGTCAGTGTGATCATGTGATGTATCTGACCCCAGGAATGTGTCAATAAAGTTTCCGCTTCCTGGGACAATGAATTCACAGAGTTCTTATTTCAATTTCCAGGAGTGTATAATGGGTTTCACAAAAATACTGATTTTGAAGCTTAATGGTATTAACTTCAACTGCAATAATGGGCGAGGTGAAATTTCTACGTTACGTAATTCTGAAACTGCTGAGTGAAACTGAATGTACTGAGCCTACTTTGTCTTTACTTATTCTTATCTTTTCAACACTGACCCACAAAATCCTAGCACAACGCAATCTCACTGCTCGAAAATTATAACCTGTCTTCAAACAACTAATACAAAAGAATGGCCCTGAATTAGAAGAAATCCTAACAATAACCCATACACATAATGTCATATACCTCGCAGAAAATCTTCATGACACTAACTACAGCGATACAAGCCCCAGTGCTGCCAGCTAAATAAGAGATTCTAACTAGGGAAGGCTCTAACTACTAATAGGCGTGTGGTGACAAAAGGACGGATTTTTTTGCAGAGCGAACAATGTATTTAGCACATTTTACGTTAGTCAAGCGACAACCACTTCAAACAATTATATAATCATCACCAATAAAGCTCTATAACGCATATACATTCAGACCGTCCTCTCCCGCTAATACCGAAAACTCCCAACACTGCTAATTGTTAACCTCTAAACTCCATCGCAGCTGACTACTCACTCCCAACTTCCATGACTGCTTGTGTTCACCTCCAACTGTGAGTCCAACCAGCCACAGAGAGTCCCTTACAGAGTGCGCACAGTGCTGTCAGATTTACTAATGCAGAGCGCTACATAACCCTGTCAACATACAAACATACAGGGTGTTCCAAAAATGACCGGTATATTTGAAATGGCAATAAAAACTAAACGATCAGCGATAGAAATACACCGTTTGTTGCAATATGCTTGGGACAACAGTACATTTTCAGGCGGACAAACTTTCGAAATTACAGTAGTTACAATTTTCAACAACAGATGGCGCTGCAAGTGATGTGAAAGATATAGAAGACAACGCAGTCTGTGGGTGCGCCATTCTGTACGTCGTCTTTCTGCTGTAAGCGTGTGCTGTTCACAACGTGCAAGTGTACTGTAGACAACATGGTTTATTCCTTAGAACAGAGGATTTTTCTGGTGTTGGAATTCCACCGCCTAGAACACAGTGTTGTTGCAACAAGACGAAGTTTTCAACGGAGGTTTAACGTAACCAAAGGACCGAAAAGCGATACAATAAAGGATCTGTTTGAAAAATTTCAACGGACTGGGAACGTGACGGATGAACGTGCTGGAAAGGTAGGGCGACCGCGTACGGCAACCTCAGAGGGCAACGCGCAGCTAGTGCAGCAGGTGATCCAACAATGGCCTCGGGTTTCCGTTCGCCGTGTTGCAGCTGCGGTCCAAATGACGCCAACGTCCATGTATCGTCTCATGCGCCAGAGTTGACACCTCTATCCATACAAAATTCAAACGCGGCAACCCCTCAGCGCCGCTACCATTGCTGCACGAGAGACATTCGCTAACGATATAGTGCACAGGATTGATGACGGCGATATGCATGTGAGCAGCATTTGGTTTACTGACGAAGCTTATTTTTACCTGGACGGCTTCGTCAATAAACAGAACTGGCGCATATGGGGAACCGAAAAGCCCCATGTTGCAATCCCATCGTCCCTGCATCCTCAAAAAGTACTGGTCTGGGCCGCCATTTCTTCCAAAGGAATCATTGGCCCATTTTTCAGATCCGAAACGATTACTGCATCACGCTATCTGGACATTCTTCGTGTATTTGTGGCGGTACAAACTGCCTTAGACGACACTGCGAACACCTCGTGTTTTATGCAAGATGGTGCCCGGCCACATCGGACGGCCGACGTCTTTAATTTCCTGAATCAATATTTCTATGATCGTGTGATTGCTTTGGGCTATCCGAAACATACAGGAGGCGGCGTGGATTGGCCTCCCTATTCGCCAGACATGAACCCCTGTGACTTCTTCCTGTGGGGACACTTGAAAGACCAGGTGTACCGCCAGAATCCAGAAACAATTGAACAGCTAAAGCAGTACATCTCATCTGCATGTGAAGCCATTCCGCCAGACACGTTGTCAGAGGTTTCGGGTAGTTTCATTCAGAGACTACGCCATATTATTGCTACGCATGGTGGATATGTGGAAAATATCGTACTACAGAGTTTCCCAGACCGCAGCGCCATCTGTTGTGGAAAATTGTAACTACTGTAATTTCGAAAGTTTGTCTGCCTGAAAATGTACTGTTGTCCCAAGCATATTGCAACAAACGGTGTATTTCTATCACTGCTCGTTTAGTTTTTATTGCCGTTTCAAATATACCGGTCATTTTTGAAACACCCTGTATAAACAGGTTACTTACAGCTTCATTGTAGGGCTCGAAAGTAATAATCACCGTCAGTTTTTGGATCTTTAAGATCATTACCAAGCAAAAGGCATCAGGTCGCGGTTTCTTACAAATTATGTTACCACACAAAATGACAAAGAAGCTGTGTCTAGTAAGTTGTGCACGGAGTGATGGGTATGCGTTGGATACAGGGAGTTGAGTGGGTGACTTCAAGATTATTAAACAAGCAGCAGTCGAAAACATATGTGATATTTAGTGATATGTGGTGAATAGCCTTATCCACAAGAGGAAGACTAAGCTAAAAGCAAAACGAACAGTGATAAAAACAGGGCCATCAGCATGCCACATTTTGCCAAAATCTCATACAAATTAGCGAATATAGTTATTCCATACAGATTCCAGTTGTCACACGAAGTAAAATAGTTATTGTTACATAGTTTAAAGCATGAGCGCGTGACTGCTAAAAGTAGAGTGGGGATGTATAAAATACAGTGTTCATCATGTGACATGAGGTATATAGGACAGATAGGAAGAAAATTCTCAATACGGCAGACAGAGCACAAAAACGCTTTCAGACTGAGCAATTACGAAAATTCTGCGATATTCAAACATATATCTGAGCCAGGGTACGCACTAAAAGTCATTGAAGAGGATTTGGAGGTGGTGCGTGTTGCGAAGAAGGGAAGGTAGCTTTCACAACTTAAAGAACTAGAAATGTTAATTCGGTGAGGTAGATATGATAAATATATATATATGATGTACTAACTGAGAGATTGGTAACGTGTCTTTCAGGGCGACATGAGCAATTCTTTTCAATGTACTTGTGATGCGATTTATGTCATCAGTTTTCAGAGATAACAGTTCCACGATATTGTTTCTTGATATTACCCGTGTTATCTCTGGGATGGAGTGGAACGGCTGCGGACTCAGTGTAGTCAGTTAGTGCTCTGTATATGAGGTTCAGAAAACAAGCCAGTGTACAGGTACTCAGCTGGTGTGACTGCCACGTGCCCAGATGCGTTCCTAGGAGAAACGACCGACTGGGACCTAATAAGCAATCAACCAAGCGACAAATTCAGAAACAGTTATTAATGAATAACCCACCGACGTATTCCTAATTTCCCTAAAAATTTTACTTGGAATTACTTGAAAAGTCCATCGCAATTTAAACAGTTAGCAACATTTCTGGGAGAGAAAGAACTTCAAGGTAATGATTCCTAACTTACTGAGGAATCGAAATCTGAAAACACGTTTGGGCTCTGATCAATTTGAGAGGGATCGATAATACTCTGAGAATGGCAGCGACTGTTAAACTATACTCAAGTTTCAAACGGTCAATTTACTTATTCTTAATTAGTGTGTAGTGATACAATGAGAAACAACTATCCGACGCTTAGGGCTGTGCCATTATACAAAACCTCGGTCTGAAAAAGGACTATGTCTCAGCAGGTAGGCTCTGGCCCCGTGGTCTCCCACGTACTTGGCAAGGTCTCTGTTTTCTGATGTGGGAAAACTATCGGGGTGTGGCGCCAGCCTGACTTTAAAGGGTCTAGCCGTAGACACGTCTTGCCCATTCAGTTTCAGCTTCGAGACAGGCCAGCAGCTGCAGCCTCACCACCGATAGCGACCGCGGCTTTCTACAGGCTTTTACCTCCATGCAGTATTATCATTTTATCTGTTCATCGAACAGAATATAGCACAGCGGTGTCCTTCAAATATGAATTTCGTTTCGTTCGGTTGGAGAGCGCGAGTATTTCCCACTACGACAGCACACCAATGGCGCTAGCCTTGTGGTAAGATTCACCGAAAACTACCCCTTTGTCACCTTGATCTGCTCTTTAGGGTTCAGCAATATCTCTTAGATTTGATGTTAGTATCCATCTATGATTTCGGTATGTATTCTCTCTGTTTATTGTCATTGTGTAACATCAGTGAAGGTTTCCCGTGGCTGATATTGTGTTTTGCTCACTTCAGACATCAGAATATGTCTCTGTTTTTAATATTCCTTATTTGTTTCTTATCAGTGTTGTGATACCTTCCCGCTTTTTCTCGGTATGCAAGCTAGTCACGAACGACTGGGAAATGATAACATCACGGACGCCTTACGCCGTTGGACAGTGGCTAGATAATGTCTGAAACGCCAGTGGCCTGTTAATACTTAATGCGCCCGCGAACTGGGGAGAGATGCTTCAGTCTCCGACGTCTGGGACTGCAAGTCCTGTAAAAGACAGCGGGGTAGAGTAGCGCATGACTACTGCTACAGAAAAGGAGCACTTCGGCGAATGAGCGATACCACGAGGAAGCAAAGCCCACGGACATGTGTTGCCGGTTTTAAGTTAAAGCGTTACCGTCATGACAAAAAAAATTTGTTTTACCATTTTCTCTTTCAATTTGCTTTTAAGTACGTGAGTATGGAGGGTTAAATGTAGCCAGGCAGATGATGGGAACCTTACTCAAAATGCGCAGGTGTGGATAATTCCTTCCATATGTATGTTGTATCCTAAACAACTATAACTTGATATTGTTGTTGTTTTCGGATTTATATATATATATATATATATATATATATATATATATATATACACGTGTTCTCTGTGTTTATTGTCATTGTGTAACATCAGTGAAGATTTCCCGTGGCTGATATTGTGTTTTGCTCACTTCAGACATCAGAATCTGTCTCTGTATTAATATTCCTTATTAATAATAAGAATATATATATATATATATATATATATATATATATATATATATATATAAAGTATTTTCTATGCATCTTTGATCGAGTTATATTTCATTGCTGTTCCCCGAGCTATTTGTATGTTTAATTCGCAAATCGATTGTTACTTATTCAGTCTCCTTGATCAAAGAAGCTCCATTACCTAGTGCTTCTAGTTATTTTACGGATATTCTGATAGAACACAGTTCACACTAGTTTAGCACCAAGAACAAACACATCCATTATGTCACAACCTAAGAGATATTTATCATTCGGCGTCTCTGGGGCACCATGTAGCTATTCAAACAACCATCACAAAGTCATGTGATTTGTGACGTTACGTCAGCTTGCCAGTGTAATTTATTATATTTGTAGCTGTTATTTTCCTGCAGTTGCACAACTTTTTAACTAGTGATGGCTAAAATGCACATTCTGCAGAAGCCAATAATCAATAAAACAGTGAAACGTATTTATAAATGGTTCTCAGCATCTCTTAACCTAATATTTTCGGACACTTTAATATATAGAAGTGTGCAGATGATGCTACCTGTGGGAGGGTTTTGAAGTAATACGCACGCATCATGTTAATACGTCGCTCATAATTTAGCGATGAGTGATAAATGTCCTAATACATCGGCGCAAAGAGTCGTAAACATAAAATAAACGAACGAGAATAATTTTCGCGACAAGGGAAGCAACACATTTGCTGTCTTAACCACTGGTCTATTCCATACACTTCAAAGCTAACAACACCTGCATAACGGCTATATCAGACGGAAGATAGGAGGGGTAGTCTGTTCTACGAGTATGGTTATGTGCATGGACCTAGACATTAGCAGCTCCTTCATACAATGACATCAAATCGAAAAAGTCACGATATGAATGGTCTTCCTGTTTTGAAGTACATAGATATTAGTACAAACTAAGAGGATCATGAGAAATAACTTTATAATATAAAACCAAATGTTACATAAGAAGAATCAATCAATTATTCTGCTACAGATGATCTAACGAGGCGGAAAATTCGTACGGAATACCGTATGTTTCGATCTCATAAAATTTGGTACATAACATACATAACATTTATTTGATTCAATTTTCTCATTTTGAGAGGGCTGAAGCTGCGATAAGCTCTACGTGTTAAAACCTTTCAACAGCCTAGATATTCCTTTATTTCTTTATCTAAGGCAGCTTGCCTGGACAGTCTTTGCTGTCATTTTCAGGTCTGCAACAAGGTGCACGTGCATGGAATATGTTCATAAGATGAGTTAAGACGTAATATTTGTGATACAAAACCGGAAGAGGATCTGTATATTTATATACTTTAACCATTTTTTTCCTTTATTGTTATTACATGCCTAAGATGGGTCGGGCTGGCAGCAGCCTACATACGCCGCTTTTCGGCCAATAGACACAACAGACACAGAAGACAGAGGAACATAAAAAGCATGGTAATACATGATTAACATTTCACATTATATTAGAAGTCGTTCAACGGAAGTCACTGTACACAAAGGGTGTCACCAGTGGAACGGGGGAAGACATCCAGTTGGAGACACGAACTTGGCGAAGCACTCTCAGACACACTGATGAAGGTAGGGGGGCCTGCCTCCAGGTGGGAGAGAGGTCGGAGGGACGGAAGGAGAGGGTGGAGCCAGCGCGAGAAGGAAGGGAGAGTGGGGGGAGGGAAGAGGGCAGGGGTTGGAAGCGTGTGGAGAGGGGTGGAAGCGGAAGACATGGGAGAGAGGATGGGGGAAGAAGGAAGGGAAGGAGGGTGAGAGGGAGCCTTGGGGGAAAAGGGGAGAGTGGGAGAGCAGAGCTGGTAGGAGAGGTTGATGGACAGAACAAGGACATCATCAGGGAGGGGTAATTAGCGGAAGCCATCTTGGGCAAGGGTATAGAGGGTGTGAAGATGGAGAGCAGGTGGGATGCAAGAATACAGGTGTGGCAGTGGGCTGGGAAGGGTGAGGATGTGAGGATGGGTGAATCAAGTTAGTGTGGGGGATCGAGCTTATGGGAGGTGCTAAGGATCTGTATCTGTTCGAGGAATGGGAGAAAGTGTGGGAAGGGAATCAAGTCGTATTGGATCTGCGAAGGGGATGGGAGATGGATGACATAGGTGAGGCGAAGCCCATGGCATTCAAGGATTTGGAGGGATTTATAGTGGATTGCATGGGACAGAATTCCAGGCAGGATGGGCATAGCAGAGGATAGGGCGAATGAGGGTTTTATAAGTGTGGAGGACGGTGGAGGGGGAGCATGCCTTGGCTCGGATCGTCCGGACATGGGGGGTCCAAGAAAGGCAACGGTCAAGGGTGACACCAAGGTACATGAGGGTGGGGGTGAGGTGAACAGGATGGCCATAAATGGAGACATGAAAATCAAGGAGATGGAAGGAAGGGCTCGTTTTGCCTACAGTGATTGCCTGTGTTTTGGAAGGATTGACCTTGAGCAGCCACTGGTTTCACCAATTGGTGAACCAGTCAAGATGGGATTGGAGAAGATGCTGGAAGCATTGCAGGGTGGGGGCAAGGGCAACGAAGCCAGTGTCATTGGTGTAGTGGAGAAGGTGGATGGGATGTGAAGGCGGCGGCATTTCCACCATGTATAGAAGGTAGAGAAGACGTGAGATGGCACACTGGCGAAGGGGTGGAGAGTGTAGGAGTCCGTGTTATGGATCGTGACATAGGAAGGACAGTGAGGAAGGAAGGAGGAGATCACACTAAGTAGCAAAGGTTTGGAGCATGAAGAGGAGACCAGAATGCCATACTTGGTAATAGGCCTGCTCAAATTCAAGAGAGAGGAAGATGGCAGAGCAACGGGAATTTAGTTGTTCAGAGAGGAGTTGAGTGAGGTGAAGGAGAAGGTCATTGGCAGAGCAGGATGGTCGAAAGCCACATTGAGTTCAGGGCAGGAGGCAGTGCTGGAGGTGTTGGTGGATACATTGGGGAGGATGGATTCCAGGACGTTGCTGAAGACTGAGGTAAAGCTGATGGGGCGATAGGATGAGACAGCAGAAGGCAACAGCGTTCGGATTTGAGGAACATCAGGATCGGGGAGGTTTTCCAAAGGTTGGGGTAGAAGCCAGTGGACAAGACCATATTATAGAGTCCAGCCAGGGTTGGGATGAAAGAAGCAGGAACCTTCACAGAGGTGACGGTAGGTAGCACTGTCATGACTGGGAGTGGTGTTGCATTTCATGTGTAATATAGCTGTGATATCTTGAGTGGTGATTGGGGTATTGAGCTCAGTTTGTGGACTGTTGTCCAAGTACTTGAAGCCAGGAGCGAGTGGAGGGGTAGAGGTGTCAGTTTCATCATGGACATCAGTGAAGAGGGTGTAATCGAACTGAGAATCTTCAGCGATGGTATAGATATCAGAGAGGTAGAAAGCAAAATGGTTGGCCTTACTAAGTTTATCAGGAAAGTCGTGGTCGTCATAAAGGAGAGGGTTGTAGGTGGGAAGTTTAGACCCAGTAAGGTGGTGAAAAGCAGTCCTGTACTTAGACAAGTTAATAGGTAGGGTAGCATTAAGGTGGCTGCATGTCTGTCACCTGTCCCAGGATTTCTTGGCCACGAGCAAGTTTTGTATGTGTCGTTGGAGTTGCCGTTGGCATTGTAGTGTGTCCCGGTCCCAAGTGTGAAGGATCTCATGATATAGACAGTGAGATTGACGAAGGAGGAGGACAGCCTGTGGGGGTAAGGTGGGATTGTGCGGGTGGATGGCGACAGTAGGGATTTGTGCCTCCACGGCCTCAGATATTTTTCCAAATTTTAAATAATCTACTTTATTGAGAATCCTTTAAAAATACTGATTACAAAACTGTACTTTACTTACAACTGAAACACGTTTTTAATTCACATAATTCATTTTATACTTTAATATTACTTCATATATGATAGGAAAATGAAGGTATTTGCCATGCAATAGTTCATTTCGTTGTTGTTATAGCATGTACATGTTGGAGAAAGGAGGTGGCTCGGGTAACATCATTGGGGTGGTGGTAGGCGAAGGTGTGATTATCCACATGGGAAGAGAGGGTATCCCAGTAGGCATTCCAGTTGGCACAGGAATATTTCAAATGGTTCAAATGGCTCTGAGCACTATGGGACTTAACATCTGAGGTCATCAGCCCCCTAGAACTTAGAACTAATTAAACCTAACCAACCTAAGGACACACACACATCCATGCCAGAGGCAGGATTAGAACCTGTGACCGTAGCAATCATGCAGTTCCAGACTGAATTTCCTAGAACTGCTTGGCCTCATCAGCTGGCACAGGAATAGTCAGGGACATATTTCAGGGAGGGTCGATGTGAGGGTCGGGGCAGGGGCGACGGCTGACTGAAATGGTGAGGAGAACAGGGAATGGTCACTGCCAATAGGGTCAAGGACGTCCACCGTGATGTGGCCAAGGAGGTTGAGGGAGGCCAGGATGACATTGGGAGTGGTATTGGATTCGGGGTGTGATTGTTGGGGAAGGGAGTGACAGAACGACTATGGATGTTGAGGTCGGCGGCAATCACGTAGGAAGAATAGGTATGGTTGATGTGGGAAAAGAGGTCGAAGGGAATAGGGTCAAGAGGTCGACATAGACGGTGGCACATGTAATGGTAAGGCTGGGGAAGGAGAGACTTAGGATCAGGTGTTCCATGGGGTCAGGAAGGAGGGGCTGGAGCGGAACAGGGAACTGTCTGTGGTGACCGATGGCTACCCTGCCACATGATATTGGTTGGGGATTATCGGACTGGTGAAGGAGGTAGGGCGATATGTGTATGGTATGTTGGGGCTGGAGAAAGGTTTCATTCACGAGAAAGGTATCCACGCAGTGGGTCATGAGGGTATGCATTAGGAGGTTCTTGTTAATGGTATGTGAGTGGATATTGCTGAACAAGATATGATGCTGTCATGCCATGGTGGGGTTAAAACGAAGGTGCCAAGACAGGGAAAGGTAAAGTGGGCTATGTTATGGGAGTAGTTGGTGAAAGTGTTGAAGATGAAAATGGAACGGGCAACTAGGGAGATCTGTTGGAGTGTACGGGGGTATTGAAAGGGGTGCATATTTTGAAGGACTATGGCTACAAATCTGATGATGTCCTTGGCAGTGGGGAGGCAGCACATTGTTTTACCAGGATTGGTGGGATCATCAATGGGATGGATGGGGATAGTGAGTTCGGGAGAGATGGTAGGGGGCTGGGCCTTTCGTTTTTGGGAGTAGGGGGTGAAGAAGGCTAAAGGTGTTGCAGTGAGGGCGGACGGGGGCGTCATGACACTCAGATATATGGTGCATACTGTACTGGAGGCACCTCTGGCAGCAAATGGACTGGGGAGGGAAACGGGAAGGGTTGACTTTGTTGCGCAGTTGAACAACAAGGCGCCCTCTTTGAGGAGACAGTCAGTGGAGGGGGCCGATTTAGAGAAGATCCGCATGAGGACAGAGGAGCTGGCAGTATTATGTATGTGGTGGTCTGCATGGATTTCAAGGTGGGGATTGGTGTTAAGCTCCGCCAACACCTCCTCCTCCGTGACCACCGGGCTAAGCCAATTGATAATGGTGGTGAGGTTTGGCAGGCGTGCAGGGGTAGGGGTTGTCAGGAGGATGAGGAGGATGGAGCAGGGGTGAGGGAGGCATTGGAGCGAAAGTTGATGAGAGGGATTTTGGCCAGGATATCAGTATGGAAGGTGGGGCTGGGAGAGGAGATAGAGTTCCTATGAGTGGTGAGAAGGGAGAAAGGGGCAACAGGGTAGCACTTCTGGAGAAGGATGGTGAGGTTTAAGGCTTCCAGAAAGTACGGTCAGGATTGGACGACGTTGCGGTAGACAAAGGTAGGGGAGGAGGCTGAGGGGAGGGTGAGGCATGAGGTGGCGGGAGTCGTGACGTACACAGGGTCAAGGTGGGGGGGAGGAAGAAGAGGCTGCGATATTTAAGGTTTGGAGGAGGCGGGGGTGGCCCTGGGGCGCTTGAGAGCAGCAGCAGGGTGAGAAGAAGTTTGCAGACATGAGCGATTGGGGATGACAGGAGGAGGCAGTTCCTGGTGATGGTGTGATGGTGGCAGGGGCCGTGGCCTGTCGAACGGCCACCCTTCCAGGGGCCACAGAAGCTGAAGTAGTGGAGGGGGAGGAGGAGGTGGAGGAAAGGTACCAGAAGAGGGCGAAGGGGTTTGCTGAGCTGGAGCAAGAGTAAGAGCAGGAGACAGGGTAAGGAAGGGCGTAGGGGTTGTAAGGGTGAGGAGGGGAGATGTATTGGGGAGGGGGCGACTGTGCACACCAAGTAATGGTGGTGGCGGCGGCAGATGGAGAGGTGTACACTATTTCCGTTGTGGTGGCGGTGGTGGTGGTGGTAGTCATTGTAAGGGTTACAAGGGAAAACAGAAGAGGAGTAACAGAACAAAAGGCGACGAAGACAGTGAAGAATCGCACACAATGACAAATACGAAGATGAAGACGAAGACGAGGACGCTGGCTGGGGCCGCTGCCACCGACCCACTCCGCTGCCGCCGACGGGAGGGTGGCTGTAGGAGAAATATCCGCTGTTGGGGGTGGCAGTGGGCTGGACCGTTTCTGCTGCTGCCGCTGCAGGCGGCGCCGCCTGGCTGGGCTAAAATCCTGCTGCTGCAGCCACCGCCGCCGCTGCACCGATGGGCTGTTGGGCTGCTGGGCTGCTGGAACCTGCGAGGGCTGCTGGAACTGGCGAGGGCTGCTGGAACCTGCGAAGGCATCTGGAATCTGCTGGTGGTGCTGCAACCTGCTGGCGAGGCTGGAATTGGCTGGTAGTGCTGGAACTGCTAGCGCTGCTGCAGTCACCAGGACTGGATCTGCTGCAGCTCCTGCTGGACAGGTGCCGTCGACTTCTGCTGCGTCTGCTGAAAACCCTAGCCCTGCGACCACTGTGGCAACAATTCTCGAAGTTCGGTACTCGACACGAGTTCTTCGAAGTTGGGTCCCGGCGGAGGTTCGAGTCCTCCCTTGGGCATGGGTGTGTGTGATTGTACTTAGGATAATTTATGTTAAGTAGTGTGAGTAGTGTGTAAACTTTGGGGCTGAAGACCTTAGCAGTTAAGTCCCATCTGATTTCACAGACGTTTGAACGTTTTTTCCTTCGAAGATGTAACTTTATGTTCTGAAACGTGTTCGTTTTAGGTAGAACCTAAGGACAACTTGTCAGCATATTATAAAAGGTTTGTCGCAACTAAAATACTTAAAAACATTAACCACCTTGTGCCAGGGGCCATATGTATACAGGGTAAGTCACCTAACGTTACCGCTGGATATATTTCGTAAACCACATCAAATACTGACGAACCGATTCCACAGACCGAACGTGAGGAGAGGGGCTAGTGTAATTGTTTAATACAAACCATACAAAAATGCACGGAAGTATGTTTTTTAACACAAACCTACGTTTTTTTAAATGGAACCACGTTAGTTTTGTTAGAACATCTGAACATATAAACAAATACGTAATCAGTGCCGTTTATTGCATTGTAAAGTGTTAATTACATCCGGAGATATTGTAACCTAAAGTTGACGCTTGAGTACCACTCCTCCGTTGTTCGATCGTGTGTATCGGAGAGCACCGAATTACGTAAGGATCCAAAGGGAACGGTGATGGACCTTAGGTACAGAAGAGACTGGAACAGCGCATTACGTCCACATGCTAACACCTTTTTATTGGTCTTTTTCACTGACGCACATGTACATCACCATGAGGGGTGAGGTACACGTACACACACGGGGTTCCGTTTTCAATTACGGACTGGACTAGAGTGTTCCCCGACATGTCAGGGCAATAGATGTTCAATGTGGTGGCCATCATTTGCTGCACATAATTGCAATCTCTGGCGTATTGTGGCAGCCTGCGGCGACATTACACCAGATGTTCTGCGGCGTGTACGACATTCATTTACTTACAAATGAAACACGTTTTTAATTCACATAATTCACTTTATACTTTCATATTACTTGATATATGATAGGAAAATTAAGGCATTTACCCTCCAATACTTTATTTCGTTGTTGTTATAGCGTGTAGCGTGTACATGTTGCACACTAGACAGGCGCACAAACTCACAGGTCAATTGCTGTAGGGGATGAAGGCTGGCTCAGAGCACTACGGGACTTAACATCTGAGGTCTTCAGTCCCCTAGAACTTAGAACTACTTAAACCTACCTAACCTAAGGACATCAGACACATCCATGCCCTAGTCAGGATTCGAACTATGCGGCCATAGCGGTCGCGCGGTTCCAGACTGAAGCGCCTAGAACCGCTGGGCCACAGCGGCAGATGGGTCGGGGGGGGGGGGGGGGGGGGCTTTGAGGTATAATTATTCATAAACATTTAGGAATAATGCATAGAATGCAAATGTTAAGTAATGAACCTGGAGGGACAGAAATGAACAGCAGTCCAAGCACGATACGTGTAGAACTATCCTTTAGTTGGACAGAGTTTTACGTAAGAAACTTGCTATCGATAGATGCAAGTCATACATTGCAGTGTAGGGCTGTGCATACATACTTGTTGTATTACAACATGGAAAAATATATACATATGTATGATAGAGTAATTGTCACATAAATTGTGTATGTGACCAACCACAACGAAAACGTGTAGTACACACAGTTTGCGTCATACATTCAGCAACATGGTTGCTGCTTTTTTAAGTTGGAGTATACAGGATCACAAATTTTTTTATGGATGAGGGTCTCAACAAAGTGACAGCTTGGAGTGCTAAATTATTTATGGAATGGGGATCTGTAGGTATGCAACTAAAAGTCTAATCTAGAAGTACCATCACTTTTGAGCAAAAAGTCTCAGACATTAAAAAGCACAGAAGTACAATAATTTAAGATAGGAAGTCACGGTAGATCCTTACTGAACCGTGAATTTACTTTCAAAACCTTTCTTAAGAATTTATTTTATTTGCTAGCGTTTCATCAAGAGCATTAACACATTTAATCACACTATGTGAGCGTGGAAGTAGTTGCCAATGGTAACTGAAGAAACAAATTAAATATTTTTTTAATAAATGGAAATGATATTCCTAAAAGCCTTTTCTTAAACAAATTTAAAATTATAATCAGAAAGCACCCTGTAAATATCAAGTTACAATTTATTCAGAGGCAGAAATAAAAAAACAATTAATTGATAGTATGAGCTTTCGGGCTGAGAAACTTGCCACTCCCTTTTAACACGGCCGTAGTCACGACCGCTCACAACAACCTCTGAAAGACTACACTGGTGCAAATGAGCTACACACCAGATTACTTTAAACTAAAAATTTTAACAACTCACACAAACACATAAACTATGCACCCAGTAAGAGGGATGGAAATGGTAAAAGAACACTCACATTAGAAATTATTTGCCACCGAAAGTACATCTTGTTTTTAAAGGAACTCTTAAGGTGGAAGGATGGCAACTTTATATACTAACCAGACCATTAAAAAAAAAAAAAAAAAAAAAAAAAACATGAAATGCAGATTTACATAAAATGTACCATCATGCTCTACATTACACATATACCACCTCACAAGATGATAGTCAAGACAAAAACATATTTAAGGAATTCGGCATATACACCTTAAGCAATAAATTCGTTAACACCGAATCCGACAAACACGACAGAGGCAGCTATTAACGTATGGCAGATTGACAGGGGGATTACCCAACAACCCGAACCGCAGATTGCTCTAACCCGCCCCAACTCCACAAGGGAAAACGGACCACCTAATTCATAAATAACCACTTTCCCGCGGGTGGGTAAGCGGAGAAGAATGGTGGCACGACCCCAAAACAAAGCGGCTGGTGACCTCACCAAGAAAACAAGTAGAATTTGACAAGTAAATGAAACAACATATCTCCAGTTATTTAACTTCTTATAAACTGCGATTTCTGGCGAAGACCTGGTGCAGCACTCGCAACGCTCACCCGATCCGTCCGCTGCCAGCCGCTTCAATGGACGCAGGAAGGCGCGCCAATCTCCCGTCTCACGGCGTCGCAGCTCACCCCGGCCAGCCCGATGTCGTGGTTCGACTCCTGTTGCTCTCGTGTCGACCGCGAAGTCACTACCCTTTGTATACGGCGCAGCCCACTGGACTCACGTGGGGACCTCACATGCGCCGACGCTCAAGGTGGACGAGTCATCTTGTGTCTCAGTGTGCGACCGACCAACCGACCGACCCAACCGCCAATAACCGTTGCCCAAGCAACTCGAGCAGACTGGCGGCCTAACGCACAGACTCAGATGCAGGAACACAGCCCCGACCGGGTGACCATTACCTGAGTTCTGTTACTGGCGGAATGGCAAGACTCTAATATCCTGGCTTCAAGATTTGATCCAAACGACAGCCATACTAGCACTCCGACGACAGACAGACACTCACTGCCGCACAAATGCGAACGAGAGACAGACCAGCAACTGTTGACTCGAGACTGACCTAGCCTCACTCGGACTGACCAACTGCCGAGCTGATAGCTCCCTTTAAATGCACGTGAACAGGCAACTTTTCCTCTTTCCCAGCAGAGGGAGACACCAAAGCTGCGATTGCAACAGCGGCGCCACCGCCAGAAACGGAGGGTGACTGGTCCACAGAACGCGCTGCTGTGTGCTCTTCAAAACAGCAACGTTTACCACCGCTCACATACCCTGAGAAAAATGTTGTGTAATCGTAATACCATACTGCATAAACTAATGTTATGGAAACTAGGGATGGGTCATATTCTAACACGATGGTACAGCATGTCTACCTGTACGCAAACATTTTCTCCTTGAAACTTCCTGGCAGATTAAAACTGTGTACTGAACGGAGACTCTAACTCTGTACCTTTGCCTTTCGCGGGCAAGTGCTCTACCATCTGAGCTACGCAAGCACGACTCACGCCCCGTTCTCACAGCTTTACTTCCGCCACTACCTCGTCTCCTACTTTCCAAACTTCACAGAAGTTCTCCTGCGAACCTTGCAGAACTAGCACTCATGGATGAAAGGTTATTGCGGAGACATGGCTTAGCCACAGCCTGGGGGATGTTTCCAGAATAAGATTTTCACTCTACTGCGGAGTATGAAACTTCCTGGCAGATTAAAACTGTGTACCAGATCGAGACTCAAACTCGGGACCTATGCCTTTCGTGGGCAAGTGCTCCACCATCTTTTTTTTCTCATTATTAAACAATCATGTAGGCACATAAGCACAAAAACAAAATAATGGAGCACTGGAACTGTTTCTACACGAAATTTATCATTCAATAAAATGAAGACATGTCAATATACTTAGTTCCATTTTCAAGCTTACGAAACGTAACAAATATTTTAAACTGACAATAGCATCTTCAGTCCGAACAGAGACATAGAATCAAAACCCAAACATGTTAAAGAGAATTACAAAAAATAAAGTAATTAACTGTCTTAACGAGAATTTCAGTTCTGTCAATTGATTCACAACCGTTCAAACTCTTCACAGAAAGTCATGTGGAGCATACAAATGAATAACAAAGACACGCGCAGGCAACATAAAGGAAGGAAAACGTCAAAGAAATTAATAGCACGGTTGAGAAGTCGGGAGCAGTCCTGAGAACAGGTGTAACCGCTTATTTGTAGTGTATTTTGTCCGCTACGTCGTTGTGCATGTGATTTGTGTCCTTACCGGCGTCAACCATCTGAGCTACCAAAGCACGACTCATACCCCTTCCTCAGAGCTTTATTTCCGCCAGGGCCTCGTCTCCTACATTCCGGCACACAGTTTTAACCTGCCAGGAAGTTTCATATCAGCGCACACCCCGCTGCAGAGTGAAAATATCATTCTGCATTTTCTTCTTATTTTTTAAACATAGCACTTGACACTCAGAAATACATAAAAATATGATAACAAGGCTATAGATGTATACACTGGAAGTCTATGTTAATTATCTTTTACATTGAAATACTAGTAATGATTAGCTTCATGTTAAAATGAGAACCACTCAGGTAGGTTATGCTGAAGTAAGGCACAACAGGACAAGTATAAATCATGTGGTACGGTAGAAGGGAAGGAAACAGAACAGCTTAAAGTGAATACAAAATAACGTAGTAGAGTAACACAAAGAATTGAATTTAAAATCACAGTTTACTTGTGGAGGTATATGTAACAACCTAAGATAACAGAAGTATAAATTTGTCCGTACCTGGGACAGAGTTTTACCTCATAACAATTTCTATAGAGAGTAATACTTTGATATGGAGGGTTGTTCTCACCTAGGTGTGACCTTATGTTTCTTCTATGCTGTGCCTGTAACATAAAATAGGTGGAGTGCGTATCATTTATGTCAAGTAGACAGCAACACAGCTACTTTCCCTATTTTTAAGCAAATCCCAAACAGTAGTAAAAACATTTTTAAGAATAATGTTCTCAGAAAAGTGACAGTTTGCGTCGCAAAACATTTTTCGATAAGTAACTGAAGGAATACAAGTAAAGGGAACAAGATTTTCGATAGATAACTGTAGGAATGTAGCTAAACTTAACAATGTAGAATTGCCATTAATAATGACGAGAAAATCTTAGCACATTTAAAAAAGGTTCACTCATTGAAGATGAGAAATTTCAGCAAACTGAATACTGAGTAAAATGTGGGGTACCAGTAATATAATAATACATAACACCACTTATGGATCACAGGTGGGTGGTGCATAGCATAGCATGATGATTTAGCTTTTCTGAACTAATTCTTTCTGACACAGGGACAGTAAAATTATTGAACAGTTATGACTGTACTATGCCATGTTAGAAATCTATGTTAAGTACGAAGGATTGACTTCATACGAAACTTCCTGGAAGATTAAAACTGTGTGCCAGAACGAGACTCAAAATCGGGACTCTGGGTGTGGCACACAGTTTTAGTGTGACAGAAAGTTTTACATCAGCGCACACTCCATTGCTGAGTGAAAACTTCATCCTGGAAATATCCCAAGGCTGTGGCTGAGCCATGCCACCGCAATATCCTTTACACCAGCAGTTCTCATCATTCGCCGAAGAACTTCTTGATGTTGGGAAGGTAGGAGACATGGTAATGGCGTAAGTACAGCTGTGAGGACGAGTCGTGATTGGTGCTTCGGTAGCTCAGCCGGCAGAGCACTTACCCGCGAAAGGCAAAGGTCCTGAGTTCATGGCTCGGCCTAGTACACAGTTTTAATCTGCCGTCAAGTTTTATATCGTTACACACTCCGCTACCGAGTGAAAAATTCATTCCTGATTGGCTTCGTGCTCAACCACGTAGCCAGATTTTAGTGAAGCGTATAGTGCCTGATAATGTATAAGGGACAGAAACGGAAACAGCATGAAGCAATGCACTTATACTAACACGTCTTTATCGATATATTTGTGACAGCTTAACATAAAAAAAGGAGTAGACAATACAGAATCGCATAGCAAGAATGTAAATTGTTTCTATCATGCTGATCATATGAGGGTTCGTGACAACATAAGCATAAATACCAAAAGAATATGCACGTAACATTAGATTTCTCAAAAAATTTGGTGGTATGAGCAAAAAATTGGGTTGCATATGTTAAATACAGGAAAACATCATATTCCATTACAAAGGTACCTGTTACACACTGTGTTACGTCAATAAAGGTACTGCAGTTATGCTGAATCAGCATGCTCTGGTATGCACCACCATCTTGTATCCATAATATTGTTATATGCAATATGATATTCTGATTACCCCATATTTCTCCAAGTGTAAAGATCTATCATGACTTTGGATCTTAAATGATTGTACTCCTTGGCACTTTACTATGTGAGACTTTTTGCACCAACGTGATGGTGCTTATACGTTAGATCTTTACTTGCATTCCTACACTTACCGATTTCTGAAATAATTTGCACTCCAAGCCATCACTTTGCTGAAACTTCATCATTAGAAATATTTGTGATACTGTACACTACAATCTTAGAAAAACCAGCATCTATGTAGCTTCTCGCGTAACACAGACAATATGTACAACTCGTTTAAGTTCTGGTTGCTCAGATACTTCCATTCGTGTGACATTACTCTGTCATATATATCTATATATTTTTCTATGTTGTAGTACAACACCTATTTACACATAGCCCAACACAACAGAGTATGATTTGCACCTATCTGTAGCAGGATTCTGCGGTAAAACTCTGTCCAACCAAAGGCTTGAACGTGACGTAAATAATACGTACTACATGTTTACGTTATAGTTGGTCACATACTTCCATTTATATGACAAGACCTGTGTCATATATATCTATTCCCGTCTCACCAGTCTCACTACATAATATTTCCATTCTACATTATTACACACATAGCTATTTATGAATCATTATACTTCAAGGCTTTAATAATCTACTTGGAAGGAACTTTACATACTTTGTAGTTTGATGGTACCTTCTTTACCTATGCACTGCAAGTTCTGCTTTGTCATGGTCTGTGGTACATGTCCCCAGTCATTATATGGGTCGTCGGTTGTGGATGCCCATCGTTACGTATATTCGATGCACTGTGTGTTCATAAGCACTTGTACCCTGCCCACCACTAATGTCTGATGTTGGTTGCGCTACATTCGCCCCCTGTTCTGTTTTATCAGTCTACGCAGCCTGTGACGTTCGACGTCTGTAATGAGGGATGGCCGCCTAACCCCCAGACGTCTGGACATGGTTTCGCGATGAGTTGAAGACACTCACCACAGCATTCCTCAAACATTCGGCAAGTTGTGCTGGGTCCTAAATGTTCGTACCGAACCTCTTGGCTGTCACATTCTGCCCTCGGTAAAACTTAGATAGATCGCGCGCCTTCCCATGTTATGAGACAAATTCCATGTATAAGCACTTCGTTGCAGACCTGATAATGACAAAGGCTGTCAAAACCACTTGTCTTAAGAAAGGTAACATTTGACGTACTCTTGCTGTTGAATGTTTTTATAATATTTATTGACTGCTGATCGTGAAAAGTTATTAAATGATCGTGATGTGAATATTGCATTCAACATAACATTATTACAACAGGACACAATTATGCCCGCAGAATCTTTACAAACCTAACAAACCACAAAAAGGTTGAAGTATTAGACACTTGAGCAACGATACTTAATTCTCAATGATGCCTGTAGAAAATAAAGCAGACGCTGTTTCACATACATTTCAAAGGTTGTGATGAAAGTCACATATTACAGACATAAATAAAGGTATTCAAAACTGAATGGCACGGCGTAAATGAACTGTGCATAAATGCAAGTTCAGAAATATATCGGCTGGAAGTCCACAGATCAGGTATAACGTAGTTTGAATTATTTGAAGCACTGTTCACTGTGAAGTTGCTTTGCCATCGGAAAAGCTCACAGCAGCTGGCTATAATTCAGCTGTCCATTTGTACTGTCACATAAAATGGAAGGCGCTGCATAAATTTCTGTGCCGTCTAGTTTTATTTTGGTGCGTAGCTGGGTGCCTGTGATGTACTACATCACTCGCAAAGAGTGTCATGTTGGTCTGTGTCCAGGTACCAACTTGAAAAGCCTAACATCGATATGTTTACCATTTTTGATGTTCACAAATAACAAAGGAAGAAACACTTTTCTAGATAAAGTGAACTTCTTCTTCCTACAGAAGCCTACTGAAGAACTTTTAATGTTCAGTTTAATTATCGAAGGAATTTATTAGTCTAGGAACACCTACTCGATTCTGAACACACTTAAGTCTCCGAAGAAAATAAAAGCATTTTTCTGACGTTTGTGATGTACCTTTTGCATTTCTCGCTTTTATGTTTTCATTTTCTTCAGAGGCAAAGGGAAAAAGTTAAGCGGTAGCCTGCACCCACCGTCATGTATTTTTTTATTTTAAAGTGTTAAAAAACATAAGATTTTTTCGTGTTCCTCGGTAAGAGGAAGGACTCACTCCATGTTGGTGAACGAAGGTAGGCGCACGTTATTTTAGAGCGTAATCGGCGGTAGCCATTTTGCTTGAGAGAATGAGTAAAAAGTCTGTATTTATTTAAGGAATGTAGCATTATTTTATCGGTCAAGTTGTATGAGCCATTATCCCAAGTAATACTGTAACATATAAAAATCGAAGAAGCCCACCTGTGTATTTCGGAGTTATCACGAAGATACGATTACAATATACGGACACGGCAAGATTTTGCAGTTGGATACAGCGATCGGACGTAATATCATTAATTGGTAAGCATAAATCTACAACGAGAGAAAGACTATTTCGTCTATGTAGAATTAATATGAAACGATTCTTTACCCATTAACAGGCATACCCCAGCTAATTGTGCTTGTCCGACACGGCAAAAAATCAATCTCATTATTTACATAGATTCAAGCATTTATTATATGCATTTTTATTATATTATACATTTAATTTAAATATCATGAGATAAATAAATACGGCTTACACGTTACAATTTACAACAGTAAAAGAGTCTTCCAGGTGACCTTATTTAAAATAAAAGATCGCTGAACATACCTCTTTCCTTAAGTCTTTGACATGGGTACTATATTAACCTAATTATTCAAGGTAACAAAAGAAGTTTGTTCACATTTCCAAAAATATATAGTACCTCCTTCACGAATCATACATCAGATGAAATACAAATGTGTTTTCATAAGGAGTCTATCCTTCTGTCGTAATATGATCCTTGTTTTGGAATCTTCAAGAAATTGAAAAGTGGTAAGTTTTCATTTTTGTCCTCACCTTTCGTATATGCCACATAGAGGAAAAGAACTAACATTCGTAGGCGATTCGGTACTGAATTTGTTAGCAAAACACATGAGATCTTTTCGATAGTGCAAAATTCATTAAAATGTTGTAGGGAAAACTGTGACAATAATGGTGCGTTTTGCACTATAACAAGCAGTCACTTTCACGTATCAGTGAAAAACTTATACTCAAGCGTACCATGCGTTTTACTTGGCTAAACGTACATCCAAAAAGTGTATCTGTTTATCCTAAGGAAAGAATGCCAGGAAAACGGGTGCTGTAAATAAATTCTGCGGTGCTTGCAACGTTAGCTAACTACTAATACTAAAATATACCTTGCATTTTACTTGGCAAAACGTACATCCAAAAAGTACATCCGTCTATTCCAAGTAAAGAATACCAGGAAAACGGGTGCTGTAAATAACATCTGTGGTGCTTACAAGATTAGCTAACAACTACAAACGAAAGCAACTATAATGACCGTAAAATTTTAATGAAAATGAGGTGTTCCAGTCAGTGTATGCCATTCATTTTTTCCAGGATTCACAAATCCATTTACATTTTAAGTATAATTTACAGAAATGTAACCATTTCATTAGGAAACAGTTATACTTTTCTAATACCAGTTACCAATTATAAATTGTTCAAAGCCACGTGGAGATTGACCCATTGGAGATTGATTTTTCACACGGCAGTGACAGAGTAGTAAAATTTTTTGTAATACCTACAGTGAGGAGGAAATAACAGTTCCAAATAAATGCTGGGGAGCGCAACGTCGATTGACGTTCAAAAACTGAAGAATTATTTAACGTAATGCGCATTTTATTTGTGTGCGAAGTACTTCACACAAGCGCATATATAAGCTATTGAAGGCACTAATAATTTTAATCATATGAGAACTTCGTGCACATCGTGGCTGATGCAGTTATTTCCGATACTTACTTACAGAAATGTTATAACTATAAATTTTCCGAGGTCTTAAAATATCTCCAGCCAAAAAGGCAACGTACACAGCGACTCTAAAGTCTTTGAAGAGGAGAGGGGCAAATAACCTTTAAATTCACTTTGATCATGGAGCGGAAGGAAACGGATAAAAGCAGGCAGCTTGGGCGAATAAGGGAGGAGTGATACTACAAGCATGTGCCACGCAAGGCGAAAAGATGTGGTTGTTCATGGTAACGGCGTCGCTGTGTGTGTACTGCTGGTAACCATTTGAGCAAAGCTATTTAAAACCGCAAAGCCTAATATTTCAGAGGGGGCAATGTATAGAAATTATGCTTCCGGCAAGTGATACACAAAAAAAAAAAAAATGGCTCTGAGGATTAGGGGACTTAACTTCTGAACTACTTATATCTAACTAAACTAAGGACATCACACACATCCATGTCCGTAGCGGTCGCGCGGTTCCGGAGTACACAAAAGAAGATAGATTTATTATATGGTTAATATTACACTACTGGCCATTAAAATTGCTGCACCAAGAAGAAATGCAGACGATAAACGGGTATTCATTGGACAAATATATTATACTAGAACTGACATGTGATTACATTTTCACAGAATTTGGGTGCACAGATCCTGAGAAATCAGTACACAAAACAACCACCTTTGGTCATAATAACGGCCTCGATACGCCTGGGCATTGAGTCAAACAGAGCTTGGATGGCGTGTACAGGTACAGCCGCCCGTGCAGCTTCAACACGATACCACAGTTCATCAAGAGTAGTGTTGGCGTATTGTGACGAGCCAATTGCTCGGCCACCATGGACCAGACGTTTTCAATTGGTGAGAGATCTGGAGAATGTGCTGGCCAGGGCAGCAGTCGAACATTTTCTGTATCCAGAAAGGCCCGTACAGGACCTGCAACTTGCGGTCTTGCATTATCCTGCTGAAATGTAGGGTTCCGCAGGGATCGAATGAAGGGTAGGGCCACGGGTTGTAACACATCTTAAATGTAGCGTTTACTGTTCAAAGTGCCGTGAATGCGAACAACAGGTGACCGAGACGTATAACCAATGGCACTCCATACCATCCCGCTGGGTGATATGCCAGTATGGCGATGACGAGTACTCGCTCCCAATGTGCGTACACTGCGATGTCGTCAAACAAGGATGTGACCATCATGATGCTGTAAACAGAACCTGGATTCTTCCGAAAATTTGACGTTTTGCCATTCGTGCACCCAGATTAGTCGTTGAGTACACCATCGCAGGCGCTCCTGCCTGTGATGCAGCATCTAGGGCAACGGCAACCATGGTTCAAAATGTGTGTGAAATCTTACGGGACAACTGCTAAGATCACCAGTCCCAAAGCTTACACACTACTTAACCAAAATTATCCTAAGGACATACACACACACACACACACACACACACACACACACACACACCCATGCCCGAGTGAGGACTCGAACCTCCGCCGGGATCAGCCGCACAGACCATGACTGCAGTGCCTGAGACAGCTCGGATAATCCCGCGCGGCGTAGCCATGGTCTCCGAGCTGATAGTCCATGCTGCTGCAAACGTCTTCGAACTGTTCTTGCTGATGGTTGCTGTCTTGCAAACGTCCCCATCTGTTGACTCAGGGATCGAGACACGGCTGCACGTTCCGTTACAGCCATGCGGATAAGATGCCTGTCGTCTCGACTGCTATGATACGAGGCCGTTGGGATCCAGCACGGCGTTCCGTATTACCCTCCTGAACCCACAGATTCCATATTTACCTAACAGTCATTGGATCTCGACCAATGCGAGCAGCAATGTCGCGATACGATAAACCGCAATCGCGATAGGCTACAATCCGACTTTTATCAAAGTCGGAAACGCTATGGTACGCATTTCTCGTCCTTACACGATGCATCACAACAACGTTTCACCAGGAAATGCCGGTCAACTGCTGTTTGTGTATGAGAAATCGGTTGGAAACTTTCATCATATCAGCATGTTGCAGCTGTCGCCACCTGCGCCAACCTTATGTGAACGCTCTGAAAAGCTAATCATTTGTATAACACTGCATCTGCTTCCTTTCGGGTAAATTTCGCGTCTGTAGCACGTAACATTCGAGGTGTAGCAATTTTATTGGCCATAGTGTAGTAAAATTTTTCATGTACCTGAACTTCGAACATACCGGGGAATTATTCAAGCTGAATGTTTAGCTGTCTATAGTTAAAGACATAGTTAGCTTTGACTGTGTGTTTTGTCAAAATTTGTTAGTATCTTACGATTAGCCAGTTTGGGCTTCGATGTCATGTTATAGTGATACCAAGATGTTTCGAATAACTCCAGCTTTCGTAACGTTGAGAAACCCAAAATAGCCCTTGTCCGAATCAGTAGCGATGTATCTAGAAACTATGACGATACAGTCCCGGGGAAACCATTCTTTTAACTAGTTCATATCTATAGTGGAAGTTAATTGAAATTTTTTGCGACACGAGTTCAGCAACGGAAGGGAAATTTTGATGAAGGTACGTTAATATTTGCAGTTCATCGTATCGGAAAGTTACTGAGAAATGCAGTAAAATATACTGGCGTAGAATACATCATGCTTCCGAAGAGAAACGAGGATAAAACTGGGATTCGGTGCTGAATTCAGCGTCGTATCTAGCGCCCTTATCTGATATCTCTGGGAAATATTTAAATGGAAAGTTTAACAAGCCTTGTTACTGCACATTTATTTTCGAGAGCCCTCAAATATACTTACAAAATTAAATACTTCCATTATATAAGAAACCTCGTTTGCGGTAATGAAACCACCTCTACCTGGCTTTCAGCTCAAATAATTCAGCCTTCTTTAGAAGATATACTTGAATCTATAATTTGTCTAAGAGGATATGGTCTAAAAATAAAACTAAAACAGCATGAATAGGCGTAGTCAAATTTTAAAAATGCGGTGCATAAATACTAAGTCAACACCAAGACTTAAGCTCTGACGTGCGCTTGTCTCCATGGACGCCGTGAGGTGGGCTTCGGGAGCTCACCTGAAACTAAGTAGGACTAGATAACGCGTTGCAAATCAACATGGCGCGGAACATAGCCCATGTCTGACTGAGACCATTACTGTCAAATATAAAACACCAACGCAGTAATATCTTAAAACAAATAACTTACAGAAACGTTGAAAGTCTTAAGCATAAAGCCTCTGCACCAGATTATGACTAAAATGTAACAAACCTACTTTACATATGTTCGAACACACTACCCCGACCTACAGTACTAGAATATATGGTACCTTCCACAACGAATGCTGCATCACGCAACCATCGTTCTTAATGAAAAATGACATAGGACATAAAACTGCGAAACTGTAGTATGTAAACGCCTTAATGCAATAAACTCGGTTAACCTGTACACAGATGTTCGAGTAGGTGTTTTTATCAGTTGATGTAGATATACTTTGCTGACACGCACTGAATGAAGAATATTATCAAGATTAATTTTATTATCTTATTACTAAAAATAACGCGAGAGTGAACGAACAACGCCACTCAATCGCCATGTAATAGCAAATGACCAGCATAGGTCAAATTACGTTTTACGTGTAAAAAATATGGTAACTGCGTGAACGGACGTGCAACGCCCTTTCATCGCCCTTATACGCTATCGACAGATAGAGATCAATATCACTACGCTCTACAAAAGAGAATCATCGCCTCTTACATTAAAGGCTATTGTTAAATAGATATGATAAAACGTGCTTGACCCGAAAAACACATAGGGATATAACTTGACATACTAGCAACTCGACAGCCTAACTGCACCAGAAGGGGACTCTTAGCGATCACTGCCATACGATCATTTCATTTCACCAGATCACACAAGGCTAGACAGAAGAGCAATACTTCACCAAAGGTGAAAGTCTGCAGTTCTCATATCAGGTAATACACTAACAGATTCGTTGTTATGCTTGACAAATAGAAATGTATTCTATTTCATCTACCTTATAACCTTGAAAGTATGAGGTATTTCTGTTATACCGCTGATGGAATTAACTACAGACTGAAATGTAGTAATGAGTAGCTTTCGAGGTCGTTCCAATGACTGATGGAAGTCTGTGTGGATATATGACAGTTCGATTGTCACAAGGAAATTGGTCGGAGAACGATAGTAAATGTGTACAGTAAGGTAATCGCACTCTATGCGGCTGAGATAAGGTTATACAGTGAAGCCCCAAAGAAACTGTTACAGGCATCCGCATTCAAATACAGAGATATGTAAACAGGCAGAATATGGTGGTGCGGTCGGTAACGCCTATATAAGACAAAAAGTTGAAAGGTCTCTGTTGGATTCCTTTCATGTTTAATTTCTTAAATCTGTTGCCATTTATGGAATAAATTCCTCTTCTAAATGTACTGTGGCGTTTCTGACTATCTGGGAGGAGACTGAGCAGTGGAACGTGTTACTTTTACACATTAACAAGAACGATCTGTCACACTACTACACTTTAAAGCACAGTTTATATGTAATTCTTATATGTAATTCATGTCACACAGTCTCATACGGAACCTACATCCGCTTTCTTTTATATACTGTATAAGATAAGATACTGTCATCCCCATACCCTTTTGTGTGAGAGGATGAATGAGCATATGTATTTCTAGTTGCATGCTTGAGGGTAGCAGACAAGGCTGTCTGCTAGAGAACAGTAGGACCAACGTCGGAACAGGTAGCTACGCTTCTTAAAAGCAAAGAGGTTTCTATCCTTAGTATAGTCCTGTCCGTCCGTTGTCATGTTGGTATAGGAAGCTGCCCCTCTGGCCACTTCCGTTGGTCTTTGTGAGCCACCCTCAGGAAGAACCCTCGGCAGTAGGGCAGTTGCAGTGTGGCCGTGGCGAGCGTCTGAAGTGGTAAGATCTCCGGCTAAGCGCGTGTCTGTTAAGTCCGTAGGACAATGGATTTCTTAAGTTCAGCCTAACTGAAAATTTAATCACCTTGATTTCAGGTTTAGCTCTAAAATATCTAATGCTATCTTAAAGTGCAGCGGAGTGTAATTCTCGTGTTAAATTCAGATTATTTTGCGGTAGTTGCTTTGTTACTACTTTGTGAGTAAAGTGGAACCACGTGTTGATCAGTAACTCTAACTAAGTTCATCAATCTTAAATGCGAATGTTTGTGTGATTATAACGTCTCGTCTTGACAATATTTTGCAATATAGCAACTTTTCTTTATGTTCAACCCACGTGGAGTGTACTTTGCGAGACCAGTACCATGTGCTTATATAACTGTTTGACCCATCAGATTAATAGTAAGACGTTAGTAACCAGTTCAAGATTTTTCTTTGGTCAATTGCTTTTCGATCTAATTTATTTTAATTATCAAAATTATTGTGGAGTTATACGCTTTGTGTAAACCAAGTTGACCACGTGAAGCATGTGGTGTAATCATCAAAGTAGCCCTCAGCTATTCTTTTTGCGAAGATTTCACAAAGAGTTAATATGAATTTAGTATACCAGTGTGTGGTAATTACATGACGGACAGGGTTGTGGTATGAACGTAATTTCTTTGGGTAAAAACTGAATCTGTTGGTTGTGGTTAATTTCTTCTTGCTTATGTTTCAATGTTCTTCGTGTGTTATTTTATGAATGCAGTGTTGTATGCTGTCTCACAATATTGGCTCCATATTTTATGTGTTCCGTAAAATTACAATCTCACATTTTTTTTTAATCGTAAATAAGGCACCAGCTCAGTTATAACTCACGTATAATACGCTGAAATTTCAATGAACAATTTTAAAATAAATTTCCAAATATAAACTGATTTCTTTCTTTTTATTTAAATTATCCTTTATATATATATATATATTACCGGTTTTGTATGACTATTAAAAGATTATCATTAATGTTAGTCTGCTTGGTAAACCTAGACTGAATATCTGATGAAACAGTTGCCCAGTAATCCACGGTTAACGTCCCCAGACAGATCACGGCTTTTAACCAGCTTTTATTGTCTATTAGCACCGATATCAGCATACAAAATTAAAGTTACAACATTACAACGTCCCCAGACAGATCACGGCTTTTAACCCACTTTCATTGTCAATTACCACCGATTTCAGCATACCAAATTAAAGTTACAACATTACACATGGCGACCCTGTTCTGTGATTCCGCTAGACTCTGGAATCTCTGAAATGTTAGATTGCGAGCGTGTTATAATCTTAATTTTTTTTCCCTACAGCGCTCAAACAACTTCTGCGTTGTTTCCGAGCAGACTTTCAAAAGATTCATGGCGTTGTTGATTGGCGTTGCGTTGTTTGTCTTGTTTTGTTTTTTATATTTGTGTGTTTTATATGTCCGTGTGTTTTTTATTCTCGCTTGTAAATTCCACTGTTTCGATCAAAGATAAAAATTTGTTTTGCGTGTGAAAAAGTGTGTACTAGGTTGGGTATCTTTCGTGTGACTCGTAATTTTTGGGGGACACATTTATTGTGATTATTGAGTTGCGTACTGAGTATAAATTGCTCTAATGCAAACACGTAACCAAGCTAAAAGTAAGCGGTCCAACAACTTAAGCAACATGGACAAAGGGGATAATTTGATTTCCAATATTAACGCGTCGGGCGGTTCCGAAAATGCAATGGGGAATACTTCAGACGAAATGCAAAACAGCACGAACGGGCTCACAGCAGAGCCAGAAATTAATTTGCCTCCAACTAACCAAACTGATTAAGCAGAACTCATGAAAGCCTTATTGCAACAAAATAAAGAAAACACAGAGAAATCGATCCGCGAGCTAGGGGAACAAATGACGCAGAAATCAGAAAAATCGTTCGAACAAATGTCGCAGAAATCAGAAAAATCGTTCCGAGAACAAAAAGAATCATCCGAAAAATCGATCCGAGAGCTAGGCGAACAAATAGACGAAAAACTAATCCAGCAGACAAATAAAGTCGACAAGTCGATGCAGAGAGTGTCCGATGATATCTCACAAAGAATAAACAATCTGGCAAGTGAGATAAAAAGTGATATTATGAAAGAATTAGGCCGTACATTTGAACAAATCGATGATCGTCTGCAAGCCTTAGAACAGAGCAAGCGGAGGGGCGATGCCGAATCTAAAGAAAGCGAAGAACGGCTGCTTAGGAATTTCCAAGAGCTGAGGGAAGAATGCCAAAGGGAGCACCAGCAGGTACTCTCGAGGGTCCAAGAGGCGAAAACGCATTGTCCCACGTCCGTTAGCAGCACAATAGCGGACAACAGTTTAGCGATCCACGCGTTGGAACAGCAAGTAGAACAATTGAAGCAGACTGGGGCGGAGGACAAGAGACAAATTGATGATAAGACTGCGGCATTAGCGGACATTGTAGGCACTATGAAGCTGACAGAAAGCGAGAACAATACTACACCGGTAGCGGCCGCAGAGACCAAAGAAGTGCGTTCTCTTCTGAGATTTCAGAAGGGACAGTTCGAAGTGAACAGGCAAAACAGAGCTGTAACAGGCGAATTACAAGAACGCGTGGCGCATCTGGAAAACCGCATGGCGTGTGATTCCGAACTCGTCAATAGCATTAAAAATAGCCATACGAACAGTGCAGAGAGGGACTCTGGCCACAAGGGAGATTTTGACGACAGGGAAGAATGTAATTTGAGGGGCAGACATGAGAATAATAGAAACATTCAAGGGCCTCGCCAGGAGGAAATGCTGGGATTTGATTTCAAACATTTCCTTATGGTGAGAAAGTTTGAGATATTCCGAAATTCGCAAAAAGGAATACATCCACGAGCATGGCTCGAGCAATTTGAGTTCTTTCTTCCTCCCGACTGGGCAAGTTCACATAAGATAGAATATATGTGTGGCTATTTGGAAGGCGAACCGGCGATTCGCATGAGGTCGGCAGCGCATCACTGCAACTCCACTCGGGAGTTTCGACAAGCCTTTCTGTCCGCCTATTGGTCGGAAGCGGCACAAGATAGGGTCAAACATGGCATAATTATGCTGCCAAATTTGAACCAGTCTGGTTTCGGCAGCCCTGCACGCCTATTCGACCACATGCTGCAGGCAAATCAATTCCTATACGACCCATACGGGCCTGCGGAACTAATTAGGATATACATCACCAAATTGCCGATGCACTTGCGGCACGTCATACTTGCGGGACGATGCAAAGAGGACGTGGAAACGTTTAAGACGCTTCTCCAAGAGTTGGAATACAATACAGGAGAATGCCCGCCTAATCAGGCACAAAGTTATTACGGGGCACAGCAGCGCGACCGCAGTCGTGGCCGTATTACTAATCAACGGCGTGACTGGTCGTCGCGACGCGAACGGAACAATAATCGGGACCGGCCGTACAGAAACTGGGGTAACAGTCGCGAACACAGGTGGAACAACAGAAATGATCGAGGACGTGGACAAGATCGTGAACGCTACAGGTACGGCAACCAGAATCGATACTACAATGAATACGGTGGGAATAGGACTGTAGGCGGAGCACCTCATGATGTCGAAATTCGGCCGGCCAACCCTAGAAATAATCCGGCAAATGGAAATGAACAAAACCGGCAATGACAAACGATCAGCGCAGAAGGCACCCAATCGCAACAAATGAGCGACATGGCAAATGACTAGAAAGGACAGTGAGAAGTAGAGAGGACGGTGAAGAGAAACAATTGATTAGTTTACATTTGTCATAAATGCATTTTGAATAATATGTTTATAAAAATTAATGATAAAGATGTTTCTATGTGATGGATTGAAGTTATGTTTTAATTTTTTTCTCTCCTTGTGCAATTAGGATTTAGTTTGATTCAAATGTGAAGATAAAAGGTTTCTTTGTGAACGAGTAAAATGCTGTTTATGTTTTTTTTGTGTAAATTTAAAAGAGTCGCTCCTGAGAGAAGCAAGATCTGTGTTGAATTAATGCAAAAACTCAGGGGAATATCCGATCTTTGGGTATTATGGGTCTGGCAAACCCAGGTCCCCAGCTGTTAGTAGCCTTGTTTCCGATTTTCTGCTTATTACTATTCTATATCTGTCAGTATAAATGAGGATCTCTTACTATAGTATGCGTGCTGTATGAATATTTTAAGATAGGAGAACTCTGATAAAGGAATGAGTAAGTTTGGAATCTTGAAAACAGGATGCGATAATACGATTGTTGTACCATTGGCTTCCAATATGTGATGATATGTTAATATTGATGATATATGCCTTTTTTGTTCTTTATAGCTGAGTACGTAAAGTGCTGTCTGTGGATTTCGTAAGTATATTGATTCCCTTCAAGGTGAAAGAAGAATTGTGGTTTGTGTAATTTACGTGGCTCTGAAATATTATTGTGGTAGTCAAATACAAGCAGTTTTCCAGCAAATGGAGAATGGAACGGAAATGTGGATCCTTTTTGTAGTCTTGATTGATGTTGAGCCAAAGCCTGAAAAATTATTCTGCATTGATACTTGTCCTAGAAAAGAGACGTTTATGTGTTTTGCTGATGCTGTGAGCATTACAGCTTACTGTTTTCGCTGGTGCGGGATGCACTGCAGCCTATATGATTTGTACTGAGGAAATTTCCCTCTTGAAGGTAGAGGATGATTAAATAATTTTGATTATGGGAACGAAGGAAAGCTTGGTTTAAGGTAATAAGGATAAAGCAAAACATTTGTCATTTAAACTACAGGAGGATTCGGATCTTTTGTGTCTGTTGTAAGTTCAATATGTTAAGGTGATACTGTTTTACAGAATAGAGGTGACCACAATTTTGCCATTCATGAGAAATGAATCCAGAATATCCACCACAGGCGAAATAACTGATTTGGAAGCGAAAGGTAACGTAAAGAAGGAACGAAATCGCAGCAAAATGGGTAAGAAAATGTAATATAACCTGTATAATGCAAATATTTTAACCTTCTCAGAGTCATCTGCGTGATTAATTGTTGTGATAACGTAATTTTAGGTGAAATTTTCTTACTGTTTTATGTGTGAATATATGAGTATGATAAATGTATAATTGCAAGTCTCTTTTCAGGTGTGCGAACTGGTATAAATGTTTTGGCGTGTAAATAACCATTGTCCTTTTTAATGTGTATGTTTAAGGAAAGTTCTCCATATTTATCATGTGACAAGACGTATGCCGCGAGCGTCAAGAAGAGGACGAATTATTACAATGTTGTAGTGGTATATACACGGTGTTGAAATAGCATTGAAGTAGCTTATTGGCTTAACTAGTAGTGGATAGAAGTAGAATATTGAGTAATGCATGTTTATGGGTAGTTAGTTTGTAGAATAGACAACAGGTCTGCATGTATGTGTGTGTAAATAACATGTGAACCCTATGCTGTCCTGACCTATACTTGCACAAGGCGTAATCCTATTCATTTTAGCGAATTAATAAATAGCATTTGTTTTTTTAAAACGTAAGTGAACCACATTAGTGATGTGGATTTAAATATTATATTGTCAGTTCATTTAATTTTTATTTTTTATACTGTCAAGTCATTTCACTTTTATTTTTTTATATTGTCAACTCATTTAACTTTTATTTTTATATTGTTGATCCATGTAATTTTTTTTATTTAAAAAAAAATTAAGTCTCACTTTCGTTCTTAAAAATTGTGAAAGACAATACGAAGTGGTATTATGTATGACATTTTGTAATCACATAAGTATGATGAACAATTTCTGTGAATGCAGTTGAGAACGTGAAAGCAAACCGGCAAAACTCTTAAGAGACAGCGGGAGCAGCCGGACTAGTTGTAAACTGGTGGGTTTCCCAGCAGGACACGCTGTCAGCCAGCCACTTTGGGAGCGCGGCCGACAACAAAAGAAGGTACGCGGCAAACACTTTCCCTTGTACCTGGAGCTAATGGGCGGCCGCCCCGGGCGACCCTTCCTCGAGGCGATGACCTGAGATGGGCGAGCGGTCCACCGCGCGGAAATCCATCTGCTGGCAACGCACCACACGCACGCGACCGTGACGAGACGGCCGCGGTGAAACAACACAAGGGGCGTGGTGCCTTTTGACAGGTACTGCCCAGAGAAACTTGCAGACGTCAACGACGCCTATCGACATTTCCTGATGGATGCCTACTGTCAAGCGACAGTAAATCATTGTTCGATGTTGTCTGGTCGCTAAGGGTGGCACAAAAGAAGAGCCATTAAGTGTCATCCTTGCCCAGGAATATCAAACTGGCGAGCCAATTGAGGATAACCCAAGAATGTAACAACACAAAGGGCGTGGAGCCTTTTGACACATACTGTCCAGAGTAACTGGCAGACTTCAATGACGCCTATCAACATCTCCTGACGGATGCCCACTGTCAAGCGACAGTAAATCATGGTTCGATGTTCTCTGGTCGCTAAGGGTAGCACAAAAGAAGAGCCATTAATTGTCATCCTTGGCCAGGAATATCAACCTGGTGTGTCAAACGAGGATACCGCACGAATTTGAGAACACAAACATGGAACCAAATCGAGATGACGTGACACGGGAGAAACTTCATGAGAGGGCAAGACGGCGGGATCGCACGCAACAGATGGAAAAAAAAAAAATCCCTACTGACAGCTGCGGCGTCGAACCCCCCCTCTTTCCCCTATATTGTGCCCCGGAACAGTGGAAGTACTGAGTGTGTCAGTGAACAGTGATTATACGGTTCTTAGTCCAGTGCATATACGTGTGTTTCTCTCAGAGAAACTCTGACTCGTGTGTTTTGCAGGAGTTCGATTTATTGGTGTTTATTAGACGGACTCTTGTATTTTGCAGTTGTTCTATTTATCTTTTTTAGACTTTGACTCTTGTATTTTGCAGGTGTTTTATTTATAGGTGTTTTTTTGTTTTAGATTTTGACTATTGTACTGTTTTATTTATCAATGGTTGTTTTTGTGTGATGTATTAGATTTGTGATATTTTGTTTCGTAAATTCATTGCTGTGGCATTGCTTCGTTTATCAGTCAGATAGCTTTTTATTCTCATTGAACTGTGATCGATTAGCCTTTGCATGGGGCATATTTACTGTGAGGAACCCCTTAAGGGTAACAATCACATAATTATTGTAATTTCAGTATAATGACACAGTGCTCATTGTTTGCTAGCTAATTGAAATAGAGTAGAGTGATTAAATGAGTGCCACATAGTTATTTTAATTCTACAAATTATTAGTTTTATACGATATAGAATTTTTTTGCGATAACCACTTTGTAAAACATGTTTTTTCTCTTATCATTTTGTTGCTTTTGCAGATTGTACATTGTTATGTTCTGCTTTTTAATACCGATGTTATTTGATGTTCTTTTTTTAATTGCTGTGGCACCTTTGCTATTTTCATAAATTTTGCTTGTTAATAAACAGTCATAAATTTTCCTGTGATCAGTTGGCTCTTGCAATGAGCAAATACTGGTGAACTCCATAATGGTAACAACCAGAAATTGTTTTCATATTAATGACACAGGAACCATTGTTTTTACTTGCTGACCGAATTAGGTCTACACTACCTTTTAAATAGGTGTCACAGATTGTGTTCTTTTTTTCTGTTTGAAATTGGTAGATTCTAAAGATGTGTTGAAATTATTGTGTTTTAGCAAGTAGCTGGTGTCCTTTTGCCTTTTCTTTTACACTTTTGGTTTAAGTAGGGTGTGAGAAGCCTGCTTGGGAATGTCCTAGCATGGCCAGAAAATTCCCTGCACAGTCTTTTCCCGGAGCGTTGGGGTTATGAAAGGTCTCTGTTGGATTCCTTTCATGTTTAATTTCTTAAATCTGTTGCCATTTATGGAATAAATTCCTCTTCTAAATGTACTGTGGCGTTTCTGACTATCTGGGAGGAGACTGAGCAGTGGAACGTGTTACTTTTACACATAAACAAGAACGATCTGTCACACTACTACACTTTAAAGCACAGTTTATATGTAATTCTTATATGTAATTCATGTCACACAGTCTCATACGGAACCTACATCCGCTTTCTTTTATATACTGTATATGATAAGATACTGTCATCCCCCTTCCATTTTGTGTGAGAGGATGAATGAGCATATGTATTTCTAGTTGCATGCTTGAGGGTAGCAGACAAGGCTGTCTGCTAGAGAACAGTAGGACCAACGTCGGAACAGGTAGCTACGCTTCTTAAAAGCAAAGAGGTTTCTATCCTTAGTATGGTCCTGTCCGTCCATTGTCATGTTGGTATAGGAAGCAGCCCCTCTGGCCACTTCCGTTGGTCTTTGTGAGCCACCCTCAGGAAGCACCCTCGGCAGTAGGGAGTTGCAGTGTGGCCGTGGCGAGCGTCTGAAGTGGTAAGATCTCCGGCTAAGCGCGTGTCTGTTAAGTCCGTAGGACAATGGATTTCTTAAGTTCAGCGTAACTGAAAATTTAATCACTTTTATTTCGGGTTTAGGTCTGAAATATCCGATGTTATCTTAAATTGCAGCGCAGTATAATTCTCGTGTGCAGTTCAGATTATTTTCCGGTAGTTGCTTTGTTACTACTTTGTGAGTAAAGTGGAACCACGTGTTGATCAGTAACTCTAACTAAGATCAATCTTAAATGCGAATGCTTGTGTGATTATAACGTCTCCTCTTGACTATATTTTCAATATAGCAACTTTTCTTTATGTCCAGCCCACGTGGGGTGTACTTTGCGAGACCACTACCACGTGCTTATATAACTGTTTGACCCATCAGGTTAACAGTAAGACGTTAGTAAACAGTTCAAGGTTTTTCTTTTGTCTATTGCTTTTCGATCTAATTTATTTTAATTATCAAAATTATTGTGGAGTTGTACGCTTTGTGTAAACCAAGTTGACCACGTGAAGCATGTGGTGTAATCATCAAAGTAGCCCTCAGCTATTCTTTTTGCGAAGATTTCACAAAGAGTTAATATGAATTTAGTATACCAGTGTGTGGTAATTACATGACGGACAGGATTGTGGTATGAACGTAATTTCTTTGGGTAAAAACTGAATCTGTTGGTTGTGGTTAATTTCTTCTTGCTTATGTTTCAATGTTCTTCGTGTGTTATTTTATGAATGCAGTGTTGTATGCAGTCTCCCAATCTTGGCTCCATATTTTATGTGTTCTGTAAGATTACAATCTCACATTTTTTCAATCGTAAATAAGGCACCAGCTCAGTTATAACTCACGTATAATATGCTGAAATTTCAATGAACAATCTTAAAATAAATTTCCAAATATAAACTGATTTCTTTCTTTTTATTTAAATTCTCCTTTTCTTATATATATATATATATATATATATATATATATATATATATATTACCGGTTTTGTATGACTATTAAAAGATTATCATTAATGTTAGTCTGCTTGGTGAACCTAGACTAAATATCTGATGAAACAGTTGCCCAGTAATCCACGGTTAACGTCCCCAGACCGATCACGGCTTTTAACCCACTTTCATTGTCAATTAGCATCGATTTCAGCATACCAAATTAAAGTTACAACATTACAAAGTGTCTGGCGCAGATGTTACATCGTCGCACGAGCGATGGGATACAGCATGTCAGAGGTAGCGATGAAGTGGAGGATTCCCCGTACGACCATTTCACGGGTGAATATTACGAATCGGGTGAAACATCAAATCTCCGACATCGCTGCGGCCGGAAAAAAATCCTGCAAGAACGGGACCAACGACGCCTGAAGAGAATATTTCAATTTGACAGAGGTGCAACACTTCCACAAATTGCTGCAGATTTCAACAAGTATCAGTGTGCGAACCATTCAAAGAAACATCATCGATATGGGCTTTCGGAGCCGAAGGCCCACTCGTGTTCCTTGTACACTACACGATACAAAGCTTTACGTCTAGCCTGGGCACTTCAACACCGACACTGGACTGTTGATGACTGGAAACGTGTTACCTGGTCGGGCGAGTTTTGTTTCAAATTGTATCCAGCGAATTGATGTGTACTGGTATAGAGACAAGCTCATGAATTCATGGGCCCTGGATGTCAGCTGGGGACTGTTCTAGTTGGGGAGACTCTGTAATCGTGTGGGGCGTGGGCAGCTGGAGAGATATGGGACCCCTGATACGTCTACATACGACTGACAGGTGACACGTACGTAAGCATCCTGTCTGATCACCTGCAGCCGTTACTGTACATTGTGCATTCTAACAGACTTGGGCAGTTCCAGCAGGGCAACGCGACAAGCCCAGAATTGGTACAGAGTGGCTCCAGGCACACACTTCTGAGTTTAAAGACTTCCGCTGGTCACCAGACTCCCCACACATGAACATTATTGAGCTTATGTGGGATTCCTTACAACGTGCTGTTCACAAGAGGTCTCCATCCCCTCGTACTCTTACTGCTTTATGGACAGCCGTGAAGAATCCATAGTGTCATTTCCCGCCAGCACTACTGCAGACATTAGTTGAGTCCTTGCCACTCCGTGTTCCAGGAATTCTGCTTGCCCATGTGGTCCTGCACGATGTTAGGGGGATACACCAATTTCTTTGACTCTTCAGTGGATGAGAGAGTGATTTCCTTAGAGGTGGGTGGCGACGAAGTGGTACAAATTGGTCACAAAGGCTTCTTGTGTAATTATGGACTCTGAATCATGATACCAAAGTAGTTTCCTCGTGAACGTGCCAGACGTCTGCTTTGATTCTACTTGAGCACAGAAAATGCATACCTTGCAGTCGTCGTCTACCAACACGCCACTCAAGAATTTTACACTTTTCGGCTATCAAGTGGCTGGTAACTATCATCAACGCTCTTGATTATTCCGTGACCTGTGATGTGCTGCTGCAGAATTATCTCTCTAACACAATGACTTCCAATATGTTTTGTGACGCGGTATGATGTAACGGGTCGGGATCTTTGTATATGTGACTGGCGTCAAAATCTCGCCGAACATCACAAGCCGATTGTAATTCCGGAATTTTCGAATCAAAATGACAACAAATTTGGAATTAAATGTGGATCAAACTGTCTTATGAGTGAAAGATAAAACGAATGATTTTGAAATTCCTATCGGAGAATTAAAAGCCATTAAAATACTGTTATTGGGTTTTACGACGTATTTCACGACTTAATCTACAGAGTGGTTATATTTACCTTTCGCTACTTGAGTCAGTGTAGACGGAAAATTGTTTAACTTATGGGTACTCAACTGTATGGGGATGGCGTTCGGACTCTGCGCTGCATGATTTCCGATGGTTGTAGCGACAGTGTCATGAATTGCCGTTCGGTTATGTTGGGCTGAAACTCGAAAATGAGCTTGCATAATAGTTGCAGACCGTCAACATGAGCCTGGACAAGGTGAGCAGGACGTTAATCGTAAAGCTGTTTTATTAAAACAGGAGCTACTGCTGCTCTTCGCGAGTATCGGTTTGTTACAGGAATACGGAGATCTCCTCTGTCCACATTGGAGTTGAAGAATGTGGTTCGAATGTACGAATTTACTGGCGATTTGGGAACCGCTTCTGGAAGAAGACGATTGTCAAATTGTTGGAGAAATTACTGTTGCCATGGCTGGGAATGCTCTTCGCAATGGGCATTGTAAGAGATGTGTCGCGAGAGCTGAACATTCCATAGTCCGCCGTTCGAAAACTTCCTGGTTGTTGTGGATGCAGACGGTTATCACATTGAGCAATGTTTGCAAACTGGAACGTAAATGTTGTACGCAGTTAAAATATGTTACTCTCACGTAAAAATTAAAATGAGCTCTTGCAGTGATTTATTCATTATTTTTCATGTGTATGCCTTTACAAATGTTTACACAACGATTCATTGTTCTTTGATCACTCGTTCCTCACGGAAGCCCCTCTGAAATGGAGAAAGTTTAATTATAAACGCCCTATGTAACTGTCTCCACTACGTTAATTATTACCTCTTATATATTACCATATTATTACATATTATTAGAGTACTAGCCACCTTTACGATGATTCGCTGTCTTCACAATCGACTCACAGTTGTGGTTGTCAGCGTCCTTCAATGGGAGACAGTGAAATGTAATTCAACTGGCGAGGAAGAGTTGATAAGGCATCTCTACGGCACACTTTACCACTGAAACGGCAGAAGCGCGGAAAACCGTTAATAAAGTGTCGGAAAAGACTGATCCATCAAACGTGTAGAACAGCTGTAACTGTTACGGTTTAAAGTGACGTAATTTCTTCAGCAGCAAGGCAGCGCTTCTAGCAGTCAACGAATTCCAAAGTGATGATATCCTGTTTAACTAAGAAGTGCGAGTAGTTTTACTACTTCCGTCTCTAATGACAGCGTCATCGACGGAACACAAAATCCTAATTGGCCTTCGTTCCTTTCTTAATATAACTGTTTTAAAGTGAACGGCAGCATTCACAAATGAGTGAATAATGTACACGCGTTTCTCCGACTGATTGTCTTTGCAAAAAATGCTTTAGTATAATGTTAGAATACCATTAACATCGCTGCAGTTTTCAAAATTATTTTCCAGCAGTCACTGCTTCCTTTTGCTCATATAATGATTCGAGACTATCATGCAATGATCTTAGTATCAGTAGCATTCTCCACGTAGCCGACGCTTCCACGAAGATGTTCATTAGACCGAATGCATCCAGTTCATATAATACAGGCTACTGTATCCGGAAGCTCCAGATCACACCATTAAAGCGATCTCTGCAGCCACCCGTCTCCGGTGTGATTTATCCGATGCTCTACTAGAGCCGTACTCTTCCACATCTGAACTAAAAGTGTTACCAAACTGACTTCATAGTAGTGCGAGACTGTCCGTTCTCTCGTTGATGAGCTTAAAATTGATTTTAAAATCCATATTAGATCTTGTTGAACAGGTTAACAGTCTCTATATCTATTCTTCTCATATTTTAACTTTATTTATTACCGTAATGCTATTATGTTTCGGTGATACATTATAAAATAAAGACATTTAATTTAGTCGCGAAGTTAGTAACACCGAGTAAGGGTAACCTAGAGAATCTCTACCACACTTGCAATAAAAGCCGGGAGTGATCCTGCCTGCTGGACACAATATAGTTGTTGTTGATGTGGTCTTCACTCCTGAGACTGGTTTGATGCAGCTCTCCATGCTACTCTATCCTGTGCAAGCTTCTTCATCTCCTAGTACCTACTGCAACCTACATCCTTCTGAATCTGTTTAGTGTATTCATCTCTTGGTCTCCCTCTACGACTTTTACCCCCCACGCTGCCCTACAATACTAAATTGGTGATCGCTTGATGCCTCAGAATATACCCTACCAACCGATCCCTTCTTCTTGTCAAGTTGTGCCACAAACTTCTCTTCTCCCCAATCCTATTCAATACCTCCTCATTAGTTATATGATCTACCCACCTAATCTTCAGCATTCTTCTGTAGCACCACTTTTCGAAAGCTTATATTCTCTTCTTGTCCAGACTAGTTATCGTCCATGTTTCACATCCATATATGGCTACACACCATACAAATACTTTCCCAAACGACTTGCTGACACTTAAATCTATACTCGATGTTAACAAATTTCTCTTCTTCAGAAACGCTTTCCTTGCCATTGCCAGTCTACATTTGATAATAATGATAATAATAATTGATATAGTATCCATTTTTAAATTTAATGGGCGCTTGGAAAACTGGACTGGATCTCAGTCCAAGAGTGTCTCGTTGGGAGCCGAAGTTTTGAATCCTCTCGTTCCATATTTTACCATTCGGAAATTGGAACAGAACAACCGCCGCTACCCTTCAACGTTGGCGATGGTGGTATTCCCCAAGACCTCGTAGATTGTTTACAGTTGATACTGTCATTTATGATTGATGGAAGATATCTATATGGTGCGAAATGTGGCATCAGAATTCAAACAGTAAAATTTAAATAACAAAAAGTACGAGTATGACATCATCGACACGAGCTACAAATGCAAACCGACAAGTTTCGGTCATACGTTAAAACAAAAAAGTCTACTGGAAGTCAATTCAACTAGATACGTAGGGATTAAAGTTACAAGCCACTTAAATTTATACATTGACGTAGATGATGTCGCGGGGAAGGCGAATCAAAGACTGTATTTTATTGGCTAAACAGAATATGCAACAGGTCTACTAAGGAGACTGTTAAACTACGATTTCTCGTGTTCTTAGGGAGAAATGCTGCGGGATACGCGAACCTTACGAGACAGGATTGAAGGAGGACATCGTAACCGTTGAAACAAGACCGCTTCCTTCTGTACTATAACGGAATAGGTGAGTGAGCGCCGAAGGTATGATAGACGTGTTCGGGTGGGAATGAATAAAACAAAGGCATTCATCGCTGTGGCGAGACTTTGCCAGAATTTACATTAGCAGCATTCCCCTCGGAATGCGAGACTATTTTCCTGATGTGAACCTAAATAGGAGAAATGATCATCGCAATAAGATAAAACAGAGTCCGCATGGAGAGATTTAAGTGTACGTTTTTCCGCGCGCTTATCGAGAGTGAAATGGTAGAGAAACAATCTGACGTTCGTTCCATGAACTCACTGCCATGTACATAAGTGTGTACTGGAGGGCAGTCGTGTAGATGCAATAGCTATGGTATAGACGCTATCACATATAGTTTAAGACTGCATCTTGCATACTTTTGTCGGATCACTGGAAGAACAATTTCTGGCCTGCTTCATATCAAACATTTATATTTTAATTTCTTCTTTTGTTTCTTTTGACGACAGTCTACATCTTTTCATTTTCAGTTGATTGTCCAAGGGGAACAAACATAAAATAAATGGAACATATTGAGCCGTGCGCGTGTCGTGTTCGTGCCATTTATTACTAAACATATTGTCTTTGCGCTGCTGCCGTCCCGTTTCTTATTCAATTTACTGGCGTCACTAAGTTGCTGGCTTGCCTGCCCGTGAGTGGCACCAGCAGCGCTTATCCATAAGAGCACTGTCGTACTACCTTTGGAGCGACCGCTAGTATTTTCTGGTCGTCGTGTGTCGGCAGTTCAGTAGGGACGCAGCAGCAGTGAGGTCCGGAACAGCCATGACTAACCTGGCCATTGCCGACACAGATGACTTGAGTGGAAACGATCTTCGTTGGTCGTTCGGTCGACCGCCTCACCGGACGATGTGTATTTCGTCGCCACCGCTTCTGGGTTCTCTGTGTGTATCGACTTGTGATTCGTTCTTGTTGTTCCACAGTGACCGTTTTAGTATTGTTCGAGTTGTTTGTGGAAGTGTTTTCGCGTAACCGAGTGTAGCTTGTGTGATTTTGCCTGAGCACTTATTTTAATGCTGTCTGCATGCTGGATCGAGTCAGTCGGTTGGGACGGAGCAGCAGTGGACTCTCCTGGGTCCGTGGCCAGGCTGGGACCGCTGGTGGCGTGCACGCGCTGTCAGATCGTGACGTGCTAGCTGCGAGAGCTACAACGTTCGTAGCCCACCGAACCTGCACGCTGAAGCTGAGTGATCAGTTAACCTGTTATGGAACCTCAACTATTTGTGACATATCTTCGTTAATTTGTAGGTTGTTGCTCCCTTGGCCATTCAGGCTGGCATCAACGTATGATGTGTTGTAGTCGGCGAAGTTTTGCAGCCGTCTTCCTATGTAGTGATTAATTATTAAATTAACTGTTACTTGCCAGTGAAGTGCACCGGCGGTATTTTCTGCCCTGTGGCGGTTAACACTCCAGTTACCTGCCTTGGTCGCTAGCGTAGTTTTCCGGCAGTGTGTCTTTCGGCGTCGTATTGATACTGTCTGACACGGCGTGTAACTCGACAGCCTCTATGTTGTTTGGTTCATATATTGCTTATAGTGGTTATTGTTCCCTTGGTTGTTTTTAGACGCCACTTTCTGAAGACGTAGTGCTGTTTGTATCCTCATCCTCGGCCGATATTTTCCGTCGTTGTACCGTTGGTCGGACGGAAGTGAATTTTTTAAATTGTTCGTTGGTCCTTGGGCCATCTCTAGTTTGGGTTGCCATCCGATTATTTAACTTCATTTCTTGGCTGCCTATCTCATCTCTCCTTACGTTTGAGCTACCTTCTCAGGCCGAACCTAGGATCACTTCTGAGCACCACTTGTTTTCTTTGTTCAAATGGCTCTGAGCACTAAGGGACTTAACATCTGTGTTAATCAGTCCCCTAACTAACCTAAGGTTATCGCACGCATCCATGCCCGAGGCAGGATTCGAACAGGCGACCTTAGCGGTCACGCGGTTCCGGACTGAAGCGCCTAGAACCGCACGGCCACACCGGCCGGCGTTTAGTTTGTTTTAGATTGTGATTTTCACCTTAGTATTGTGCGAGGCCTTCAGCCGTGTATTAATTCAGTATTTTTTTAATTTTATATAAAGGCCTTCAGCAGTGATAAATTAAAATTTTGAAGATCGATTTAATTTATAAAAAAACTTTAAAACTTGCTCTGTCTGAAATTGTTTGTAATCTAGGCCCTAAGCCGTTAGTTGTTCGATGTGTTATGTGTGGCCTTCAGCCGAGTATTTACTTGAACCACTTTTAATAAGGCCTTCAGCCGTGTGTATTCATGAAAGGAAAAGTTTGTTAATAAGAAGGAAGGGGATTATTTTAAATTGTTCGTGTGATTTGTTGCTCAGGCCTTCAGCTGTTGTTTCAAATTTGTTTGTGGCCTTCAACTGTGCAATACGTTAATATTTCTTTAATTAGGCATTTGGACGTCCTGTTGTAAGTTTAAAAGAAATTTCTTGGTTATAAAAATTATTTATTGGTGTGTTTTAATTATAGTTGTCCTTCAGACGTGTAGTATAGGCCTTCAGCCACTAATTGTTTTCAATTGCATGTTTTTTTAGAAAGAAAAATAATTTTTACCTTCTATTTTTGCTGCTCTTGATTTCTAAGCCAGGCCTTCAGCTATTCTAGTTTTTGGTGTTGTTTTGAGCCTTCAGCTGTGAAAGCATTTCATGTTTTCTTTAACTAGGCTTTCAGCTGTATTGTTTAATTGTGATCTTTAAAGCAACGCGTCAATAAGTGGTTCTTAGAAAAATAAAGTTTTGCGATTTATTGTACAACTCACAGTAACTGTTTATGGCCATATCCACAATCATAACCTTATCCTGTGCGCTCTCTGAGTACCTACCAACCTGGTTTCACATATTAGATGACCCTGCAGAGTAAGAAACTGAGGAAAATATAAATCATGAACAGATGCTTAATGCCGCTGCCACGCAAACCAAGACGTCATTCACGGTCTCCTCTGTCTGTAACATAATCTAACTATTGGACGGAACGTATGAATATATCTTCTTCTTCCTGATCTAGTCCCCTGTCTTCTAGTGGTCTGCGTGTTATACAAGATTAGGAATTGTTAGTTACAGTGAATGACTGGATCATCTTGCCACTGCGAGGCATGTCCTATTAGGAATGCTGCATTTTTTTTTTCTGAAAGCAGGTTGGTTTTATTCAGGATTCAGGCACACCATATTATTCCCTACTTCTCAATGTAATGTCTGTTCAGTGCGACGGTAATTTGCTATCTTACTGGAAAGGCCTGTACACCTGAATAGTACCACTCTACTGATCACTGCCAGAGCCAACGTCTTGCTGCGTCACTAAGCTCTGCACCATCCACCACAGCTTCCTATTGGGCCAAACAGACGGAAGTCGGAAGATGTGAGATCCGGGATGTACAGTGGATGAGGCAGAACACTCCAATGTTTATTTAGCTCCTGTCGGGTACTGAAACTTGTGTGAGGCCTTGCTTCCTGATGGAGAATCAGAAGTTCGTTTTCATTTTTATTGCGACTAACACGTTGAAGCCATTTGTTCGATTTCCAGACGGTGGCACAATACACTTCAGAGTTGATTGTAGCATCATGAAGGACGACATCAAACAGAACAGCCCCTTCGAGGCCAGGAAGGACGTGCCAGGACTTTAACAGCTGAGGGTGCGGCTTTGAACTTCTTCCGAGGAGAGGTAAGGTGGTGTGGCGCCACTCATGGGACTTAACTTCTGAGGTCAGCAGTCCCCTAGAACTTAGAACTACTTAAACGTAACTAACTTAAGGGCATCACACACATCCATGCCCGAGGCAGGATTCGAACCTGCGACCGCAGCGGCCGCATGGTTCCAGACTATAGCGCCTAGAACCGCTCGGCCACCCCGGCTGGCTAACCGGGTTGTTTCCGGTTCGAACTGATGAATCAGTTTTGTCGCCTGTGACGATTTTCAATAAAAATGTCATGATCAGCCTCGTAACGCGCCTTAAATTCCGTGCAGATGGTTCTCGTTGCTCTTTACGGTTTTCCGTTAGGCGGCGTAGAACCCAGGAGGCACACACGCGACACAACACGAGTGGGTCAGCACTACTAATAGAGACGTCCTGTTATGGATCGATGAGTTTGATTGTGATCCGTCGAACAACTCGAATGGTGACCACACGTCCCTACACTGTAGGAGTCACAACTGTGTGCAACCTACTGGCATGCTGGCGATCGGCTAGGTTTGCGCGAACTTGCTGAGGTGATGACAGACATCTCCGCCACTGACTTATCGAGCTTTTGTTCTCAGGGAAGGCTCCGTAGACATTCTGGAAGCGACTATGAATATCGACGTACCTCTGGTTTTCCGCCAAAAGAAACTGAATGACAGCTCTCTGCTTGGAACACGCCTCCATTATAGACGCCAATTTGAAGTCTACGTATAGCGCCGCCACCTATCTGAAGTTAATGAAACTTCAGGGAATGGAGCGAGAATGTCGCACAATGACCCCAAAAGTTCCGCATTTCTTCTAACGAAATCAGCCTAGAAAAAATTGTTTCATTAGATGTAGAATGACTCTTGTATGTACGTCTAGTGTCATCTCATACGCAAGTGTGAAATCGTTGTCCGAGTATCTGCGAATCGTGTAACTGAGGCTGCGCATGGGTACTATCTCGGATGAGCAAAACCCTCGAATTATGATTCGGAACCTTGACAGCAACGCCACCATGTTTAATAATGCTTTTCGTGCAGCCACAGGACGTTGTGTTACGAGTCAAACTGTGCGCATTAGGCTGCATGATGCGCAACTTCACTCCCGACATCCAAGGCGAGGTCCATATTTGCAACCACGACCCCATGCAGCGCGTTACAGATGGGCCCAACAACACGTCGAATGGACCTCTCAGGATTGGCATAACGTTCTCTTTGCCGATGACTGTCCCACATGCCTTCAAACCATACTATCGTCGGAGACGTGTTTGGAGGCAACCCTGTCAGGCCGAACGCCTTAGACACACTGTCCAGCGAGTGCAGCATGGTGGAGGTTCCCTGCCATTTTGGGGTGGCATTATGTGGGGCCAACGAACGCCGCTGGTGGACATGGAAGGCGCTGTAACGGCTTAACGATACATGAGCGCCATTCTCCGACCGATAGTGCAACCATATCGGCAGCATATTGGCGAGGTATTCGTCTTCATGGATTACAATTCGTGCCCCCCTCGAGCACATCTTGTGAATGACCTCCTTGAGGATAACGACATTGCTCGACTAGAGTGGGCAGCATGTTCTCCAGACATGAACCCTATCGAACATGCCTGGAATAGGTTGAAAGGGCTCTTTATGGTTGACGTGACCCACCAACGACACTGAGAGATCCACGCCGAATCTTCGATGAGGACTGGGACAATCTGGGCCAACAGTGCCTACATGGACTTGTGGATAGTATGCCACGATGTATACAGGTATGCATCAATGACAGAGCACATGCTATTAGGTTTTAGAGGTACGGGTGTGTAAAGCAGTCTGGACCGCCACGTCTGAAGGTCTCGCTGTATAGTGGTACAAAATGAAATTTGTGGTTTTCATGAGCAATTAAAAGGGCGGAAATGATGTTTATGTTGATCTCTATTCCCATTTTCTTTACAGGTTCTGGAACTCTCGGAACTGAGGTGATGCTAAATTTCTTTTGATGTGTGTATATAGAGTGCAATATAGTGTAGTGTAAGGTTATGAACCCCGCTACTGGTGACTGTGCTTTGGCCAGCTGGCCAGCGAAATGAATGAATGTACTCGTCATGTCCGAGAAAATACCTCAGAGAGTACAGAAGATATATACAGCGGTTAGATACTTTTGATTCATGGCGTCAGCACATATCTGACAGTACGTCAAATGGTTCAAATGGCTCTGAGCACTATGCGACTTAACTTCTGAGGTCATCAGTCGCCTAGAACATAGAACTAATTAAACCTAACTAACCTAAGGACATCACACACATCCATGCCCGAGGCAGGATTCGAACCTGCGAACGTAGCGGTCGCTCGGTTCCAGACTGTAGCGCCTAGAACCGCACGGCCACTCCGTCCGGCTGACAATACGTCAAAATTAATTACGAAGACCCGAATTTTCTACGTGTATCACCTCGGTTTCATTTAGAGTGGGATCGGCTATGACGTAGTAAAGTTACCTGAAGTACAGCTGCCGTGGTTTTTGTTAACGTCAGCTGTGAAGGCAGAAAACGGTCAGTGCTATGGATCCGGACACCGTTTCGCAAGGCGCTTCGTGGAACTACAGTCAGCTCACATCCTTACGTGTAGTGCAAAGGTATCGGGAAGGCTACACTGGCTGTCATGGAGATGTGGTGTCGTGGTGTGACTCCAGTTTATCTGCAAAAGAAACAGTGAAAACGGGCCCGCAGGGATAGCGCGTCAGGGCAGCCTTATCCGTCCTCTCACGCGTCCGTTTTTATCTTGACGAAATACGGCTTCCGCCTTACATCTTGCGGCGTAAACAGGAGGCCTGGCAGCTTTACTGGCAGGGCACGGAGAGGAAGAATGAAGATAAAACATCCCATCTCGGTGGACGGCTATGATAGCCCCAGGATCCAGGGGCTTACTGCCCGCCCAGGAGGGCAGGGAAGGGGGCCGGTAGAGACCGAGCGGCCAGCGCGGGCCGAGGAATCCATTTGAGGCGGCCAGATTGAGCCGTTTATTTCGGCAATCAGTCCGGCCGCGGCGTCGCAAAGATTGGTCCGCTCAGCGTGGCAGCGGCCTCCACGCCGGTGCTCCGCTATTAATCGTTGTGGGTGGTCCGCGGCGCGATTAATCGCGGATGCCAACATCTCTCGAAACTACAGTTACACGATGTCCCTTATTCAAGCCAGGTTAGGTTCCACAAGCACGTCGATTTACGTATGGTTTAGGACCGCAGTTCACTTCAGTAACAGGGGCTGGCCATTCAAATTCCACTTAAAGAAATGTAACAGTCCCGAGTATTCAAAAAGAAAGAACAGAATTCGGTTGTGTATTAGAAAAGAAACTATAAAAAATACGCACACATTGCGCGTGTCCTTGCGTAGAGGAACGTTCACAGTTTTGACTCAGCTGTGCTGTGTTCGTAGCAACATTGTGACTACTCCACAGGATAAATCATTTTCTTTGTTGGAATTTCTGCGAAGTTAATCCATTGTTCAAGTGCAATGTGCATTCCTTCACCGATTCAGCAAGGAGCCTTATCTGCACAGATTTATGACTGGCGTATAAAATTCTTGGGAGTTGGTTCCATATTCGAAGGAAAGAACACTGGTCGGCCTCACCGGCTGATGAAAATTTCGAGCATATCAGAGATGCATTCACACAGAGCCCTGGGAAGTCCACAAGACGACCAGGCCAGGAAGTTCATAAAACAGTGGAGTGCCACGTTATGAAACGATGCCTACATATGATGCTTTACCAGTTGACATCAGTGCAGCAGTTATGAACCGGTGACCACGGAAGAAGATTCAAATGTCGTATTTCAGTTTTCCTGGATATGGCAGTGGACACTTTTCTCGGAACGCTCATGTTTCCGGACGAAGCGAAGTTTCATTTATCGGGTAAAGTGAACTGCCATAAGGTAAGAATTAGCGGGCTGCTGAATTCTGGCATCGTTGTGGAACACGAAACAGATTCACCGAAACGATATGTCTTTTGTGCCGCTTCTCTTCACAAAGTTTCTGGACCTTTCTTTTTTGTGCAGGAAACTGCGACGGGAATATACCCGAACATACTGCAAAATTGTTTCCCATATTTCACGATTTAATTTTTTGTGCACCTCACTTTCACCTTAAGGAGCTGCGTCATATTACACCAACCCACAACGCTGGATTGAAAAAGGTGGGCAACAAGATGTTGATTACTGCCTTTAGTCTCTCACGCGTCCACACCTCACACATGGCAATTTTTTTTTCTATGGAGGTTCATAAAAGGTAGAATCCTTGTCCCACCTATGGCAGCTATTCTTCAAGAGCTGAGAAATCGAATTGTTGAAGCTGTTGTCAATAAAATGGGGCCTGTAGGTACGTGTCCGGAATTAAATGTATTACCGTTTGTATAATTTTTGAGCAATGCATAGAGTTCATGTTGACTAGTTTATAGTGTCTTCGTGAACATAAAACTTCGAACCATCGCGATGCGTTTCTTTCATACTTTGTCTGTAATAAACAACTGAAATCTTTTCTTTCTTTTTTAATCAACATGCAACTCGCATAAATAGGAGGAAAGATTCGTTCTTGTATGATTAAATTATGTTCGAACAAGCACTCGAAGCAGTCTCACGCAATTAATATCTCTGGATAGGAGTACAGAGATATTTAAAGTGGATGAAGAACATGAAACTAATCAGACTGAAATTCATTGGAAGTTTCCTCAGGAAGTGTGGTTAATCCAGAGTTAACTTACGAAACCCTTTTTAACCTGATACTTGAATACTGTCTGCCTGTCTGCAACCCTTACAGAAAAGACCGATAGCTTAACTGGAGAAGATCCAACGAAGAGTACTGCCTTTCATCACAGGGTCTTTAACTAAGCGGAAAAACGTCATGGACACATACAATTCAGATGTCAGACGGTGTGGTTCACTGCTAAAATTCCTGTGAACGTATTTTCTTAGAAGAGGAAACCAATACATTACTATAAACCGCAATGTGGATCACTATGTTCCTAGTAAAGTAGTAAAATATGGCAAAACTTCATCTTGTTTTAGTGTCGCCATTGACAGAAAACTGCGAAAACACAGACTGTCGCTATGAAAGAACGACATGGGATCGTCCCCCCAGTGAACTGGGGGCCGACTTCGAAATTATAGCTGTATATTTTTAAGATGATGTTCACGGGGAACCTTGAAATTTTTTTCGATATCATTATCAATTACCAAGACCCAGGGCTTCAAATTATCGTATGCGGGTAACATCGGATTAGAGCCGTAAATGTAGTTTTCACTGGCATATTGAACAGGTGGCAAGGATTCTAGGGCCATCACAAGAGTTCTGAGGTCGCCAAACAAGGTTTTTGTTTAGAATTTCATCACCAATAACAGTTTATGGCGTGCTGTGTGTGCATCATAGACACTTCACGCCTGTACAAATATACCCAAAGTCGTACATCATTAACAAAGAAAGGGCTAAAATGGTCTTAATATGTCTGAAAAGTTTTCTAAAATGGCTGCCAAAAGTAAAATAAAACTGGAAAGACAGAATTTATATAAAGTACTTCCAATAACATTTTTAATCTTTTAAGATACAGATCTTAAGCCCGGTGTTTTCAATGAATTGCGATCGATGAGCAGGAAGAAGGTAAAGCAAACGATTTTTGGCAAACATTATATTATTGCTACTTACTTGTTGTTTATATCTGTCAAAGTGTCCACGTCTCGAGATAGCAACGTAAATAAGCCCATAACTTCGAATCTTTCTGCAATAACATTGAAAAACATAAAATACCTATCAAGGAATTAGTCATAAATTGAGTTTATGAAACGTAATGCGTATAAATAAAACTCTTTCCGTTATGCGCTCAGTCCGTCTCTGGAAGCAGCTGAAAAATGATGTGTTGTCTACGAGTTACGACCGGATCGCGATGACGAGTGTGTGATGAGTCAGCCTGTGCTGCAGCGTTTCAAAATATCCGTTTTTGTAGTGTCGACTGTAATTGTACACAATCAATTAGAAAAGCTTTCTTAACGTTAAAATTTGTGGAAGTTTTGCCCGCCCTAATTCACGTGGAAACGTTCATAGAAGAAGTAGTGATGTATGTAGTGAATTGAAGAAAATGCTTCTGACATCACAGAACTTGAAAATTGTCGGTGCGATCGTCCAACGCTGCGCCACAGTGTACTGAAATCGAGAAATTATTAGTGACATCACATAACATGAGAATTACCAACGAGATAGCCCCACACTGCGACCCAACAATTAATTGATATCAGTAATTAAATAAAATCAAACATAAAATGTTATCAGATAAATGGATTCATGTATGAATGAGCAGATGGTTTAGGTGATTAAAACATGAAAGAAATTTATTTATTTTAGTACCGTCTACAGAAACCAAAACAAACTTCGAAATCTCATGGCTGATTTGACTGGCCGTGGATACAACTTAGTTATTAAGAAGAAGGAGGGGAATGAATCATCTCACCACGCTCGTAGTCATTTTCTCGTATCGTGGTGACGGCGGCAGGCGATGCTTCGGTACGGCGCTTCACGTCAGAGCGGTGCGGCCCGAGTCGGTTGCTCTCATCGGCAATCGCGGTTTTGCGGCGAGTCCCAGGTGCGACTTCCACGTCGTTTGACGTTGTGGGTTGCGTGAACAAAGCAGCGACATTACGGTGTCACAGCGCGGATGCTGGCGATGGATGGAAGAGCCCGCATCTCCTCTCGCTTCCACACTCTCTCACCGACTTCCCCTTCATTCCTCATCAATTTCTCAGCTCAACGGTTCCTCGAAATCTTCTCCTCTCGCGGCGTTGTCGTTGGTGGACTCAATTTGCAATGCCGCCCATTGACTTCTCGATGTTTCGTGACCACGCCTCTCCGTGGAAATTCTTTATCTTGCTTGGGCTGGTGTGTGCATCGGGAACTTGCGTCGTCTCACGATTTCACATTCCCCGATGTTTCTCTGCATTCCGAAGTAGCTGTGAGAGCAGCCATCTAATGTTTCTTTGTGACCCCTATCTCTCTGTGAGGCCTTGACAGAGTCATGTTTGGGCTTCGTCTCAGAATTTGGTAAAATCCGTGATTTACAAGCAACGTCCTTACTGTCCTGTAGACATCTTCTTAAGAAGCCTGACTTCTTTCACACGCCTCCCCGAGTAAATTCTTTGCGCTTTATGTACGTTCCTCCCAGTGTCTATGGGGTACTGGTACTTTCTGCACATTCCTGCTTTCTTATCCAGGTAAAACGACTGCTGAAAGGCCAGAAGAATTCACACTTCGTATGTACATTCTTGAGGTTCCGTCCTAATCGCTGGAAGAGTACTTCAGTTTTCGGCACGCTTCTCATTTTCCGCCAGGCTCTTCGCAACATGTCCATTCTTAATCGAGACGAGGGCGTTCAACCGGCTACCCAATGTGCGGTTGCAGGATGGCTCCAGTGTTTGCTTTTCGGTGCTCGACACATGGCGTCGTGCCGGCTTTGTCCTGGGTTGATGGTGGTGTGAGCAAGCGAACGAGTCCCTTGGCAGAGGTATCACAAGAAAAAGGTCGATAATGTGATCCATCTGTCAGTTGTAAATTAGAACCCTAAGGATATTTGAATTACTATTCGAAATTACAGTAGAACACAACGATGTGCGAAAAACATAAGGAACATTGTAGGGAAGTGGAAAAATTCTCACAAATGCCCTGTCGCAAACGACGTCAGAAAACTGTAAATAGATCTACAAAATGATATGTCGTGTATTGTGTATATGCACCCGCGGAAAAGAAAGATCACAGAGCCAAGAAGCAGTTGTGCAACGTAAACGGGATTTGGTAGGTGTGTTTCTACACCTTAAACATGATTATTCACACAGAAATGGCGCTAGTAGCGCCGTTATGAAAATGTAGGTCGGGTTTGCTTTAAATGCACATTGTAACGTTCGTGAGTGTTTGTTACCTTCGGGGCTGCAGGTCGTGACGTAATGTTAGTGAACGATGCCTTTAAGGTGTAAGAGACACCATATCAACGTCTCGCTGAATTTGAACGAGGTCGTGTAATAGGGTTACGAGAAGCTGAATGTACCTTTTGCGGTATGCAGAAAGACTTGGCAGGAATGCGCCATGATTACTGACAACAGTGGTGACGAGAACGTACAGCCACAAGAAGACCGGGCTGTGGACCGCCACGTGGCACTACCGAGAGGGAAATCCATCATCTTCGGCATAAGCCTCTACCGCATGACACTGTAACCTCAGCAGCAATTTGAGCAGTTAGCCGCCATAGTGACACGACGAATTTCCGAATTTTTATAAATTACTTGCTTTAAGGACAGCCCCCAGCCAGAGGCGTTGTAGCATGCATGATACTGACTTCAAACCACCGCCATTGGCGACTTCATTGACGTCAAGCGAGAGCTGATTCAAAAAAGCTGGCTCTGCCTCGGTACCTGTGATGGCCGTGTTTGCTTTGGAGACCTATTGCAGTCCTGCCACCAACCTGTCTTTGCGCTAGACACTCTGGATCTACAGCTGGAGATATGGTCTGGGGTGTGGTGTTGTATGACTGCAGGAGCACTTGCATGGTAACCCCACGTACCGCGACTGCCAATTCGTGTGTCATTCTGGTGATCCAATCTGTTGTGCTGCCATTGATGAACAGCGCTGCAGGCTGTGTTTTTCAACAGCATAACGCTCGCCCACATATCGTTATGTAATCCAACATGCTCTGCAGCGAGTCGACATGCGACATGTTGTCTTGGCCTGTTCCATCACCAGATCTCTCCCCAATCGAGAACTTATGGGAAATCATCGGACGATAAGTCTAGCGTCATTCAGAAAAAGCATTGACCATCGCTGTACTGAGGGACCAAGTGCAACGGACGTTGAACCCCATCCCACAGCTGATACCCGACACCTGTACAGCACAAGGCATGCACGTTTCCGTGCTTGCATGCAAAACTTTTGGCGGTACACCAGTTATTAATGTACCGGCATTTCACATTCGCAATGGTTTATCTCGCGCTTACATTAACCTATGATCATCCAACGTTAATCACATAAATATGTAACCTAGATATATGGTCACGGAATAGTAAAACATACAATCAGTAAGAAAAAGTTCGACCCACCTCCCCCTAAAATGCTAGAGATAAACAGTGACGCAGAACTTTAACAGCTTTGGTTTAAGACCCAAGCACAGTTTCAGAAACTGAGGAACGTACAAGAGGTAGGTGGCCTTTAAAAGGGCAGAATAAACGAAGGATAGCTATTTCGGACGTCGTCGTGAAAGCGCAAGCAATGCGTTAAAAGGCACAACAGGTAGAGAGCAAAATAAGAGAGAAAGTACTGTATAACCAGGCTGTCACTAGTTGGATCCACTGTACATGGAGCATCAAAGGTAATAGAACCATGAAAGTAAAAAAAGACAAGACAGACAGGACAAAACATCAACTGCAAATGATAAAGAGATGTATAAACGTACTCCTCTCAGAAACTGGCCAATTGAAAGAGGAAGGTCCTTAACAGACAAAGGGATGACGGAGACTACAAGCCTGACAAAAAAGATGTCATTGGCTCCGAGAGAAGGGAAGATGGCAGAGGAGACATCCTTTGAATCCAATAAATGAAGAGCATGAGCCATCATCGTGAACAAACTGCGGCAATGAACGTGCAAGAAAAAACTACATCAATAAACATACTTAACTGATCACGATACCGCTGCAAGTCTATAGAATCGCGACATTGAATATAAATAAGTTGTGCAGTCAAGTAAACTTGAAGAATTTGCAAGGCATGTTAGTAGGGGGACTAAGTATGTTTCAACGAATTTTGTTAGTGCAGGTTGCCTACATACAGGACAGGTATGCACTCCGGGCAAACCTGTTCTTCTCCTTTGATTGACAGGTACTCAACCTATTGTTCTTCTTTGATTGACAGGTACTTAGCCTATTGTTCTCCTTTGACTGACAGGTACTTAACCTATTGTTCTGCTAATAGGATCCTTCATTTTGATTGACAGGCACTTAACCTATTGTTCCACTGCCAACTCCCCCTTCCCCCCTCCCCCTCCCCACCCCCTTGCTACTACTAGTACACTTTCAGGTCTGATTTATTGGAATGGCTCCTTTCACTATTATCAGCTTGATTAACTACTTTATTAAATTTATCAATTAATTAACCTCTCACCCACAGCTAAATCCCCACCCCTTCCCCTCCCCACCCCCAGATAATGGCAGGAAGGACAATGCAACATACCACGGCTACCTAACCTAAGAAAATGGCGGGAGAGAAAGGGCACTTGGGTTACCTCCACTAACCTAAGTCATCCGACTGCCACCTCTTCCTGGGAAATGTTGGGAAGAGGATTCGACCTGTGCTGGACGTAAGTCTTTATTTTTAGTATTTATTTTAACAATTAGACGCAGTACCTCCATCCAGTGCACCGAAATAGCACATTTTGGATCCACATCCCAACACTCCGGATATAACTCACGGCCGATCCACACTCGAACACGAACATGGGTCTACAGTGGATTCTGGGAGCCATGCATGACACATGCACATACAACGACATATAGAAAACAGAGTGGGTACTCTGTAAATGTAGAATATGTGGGTTGGAGGTGACTGGATACAATTTAGTACAGTGATACACTATACATCCCGACCAGTGCATTTTTGCTAGGTGTTGGCAGCTGTACTACACTTACAAGCAATTTTAGAACACGGAAGGAGATGTTATGTCATGATCGCATGGGTATAACTGACATAAAAACATCGATAGAACTGCGAGAAATACGTATATATTGATGGAATATATACCAAAATGCGGAGAAATTGAGGAAGTACTTCCGTGTCTTCAGCTTGGTGCAGAACAATATGTACATGGGAACAAGGATATGACAGCAAGAGGTATCCGAGAAAACAACGACATGGAAACGAAGGGAACCAGGAAAACACTTTTTTCTGTAGAGGTAGTATTCTACTGTTTGTCCATTGAGGAAACAGTGATACACGTTAGTTGACTACCGTATTTGACGCTTTTCAGGAGGACGGAGAGCCATCTGCCTCTAAACTTACTGGCATCTGCGTTAAAGGATGACATAGAGTGGATGGATGGGTCAGTTGAGACGGAGTTTTAACGAGGTACGATTTAATGGTAGACTGATAATGCGCTCGAGAGAGATAGAGAGAGAGAGAGAGAGATGGAATATGACCATTTTTTTCCTGATGTTCCGTCAGGATGCATCAGTTGTGTGATATAGCCTGTGTTCAGCTCGTATACAACCGCTTGTACTGTGTGGGTCTTAGAGCAGTGTCTACTTGCGATCATTAACAGTAAACTTCTTGATCATCACAGGACTTCCATCTCACGTGTGATGGAACGTGACACGTTCCTCTAAATGAACCAAGATTTAAGCGATTTACTCCATTCCCCTGTCGCATGTTAAGTGTAAAATCGATACTTCAGTTTCATAACTATGTTAGCGATAGGTGTTTTTGAGACACTGCAATTCTTTGTGTATACATCTGCTTGACAGATGTGCTGTTAACAGAGATAGTGGCGTCATGACTTGTAGCTTCAAATGTCGGACATCACTGCTATGCGTTTATCTGTTTCCTTGTATGAGGTATTCTCTGTTACTAACAATCATTTTATATAGGACTGATGTAGGCGTAGTATAATTTCTGAACCGTGATCGGATGTTGACGGTGGACGCTATACATCTCTGGGAAACTATATTGTGCATGTATCACACAGACGCACTGTTTCAAGCAAGTAGTTTTCTCGATTTGCGGTTAGATACCATAGTTTATCGTAGAGAAACCTGCAAGAAGGATGTATGTCATGCGCTGGAAATATTTTTCTTACATTGGAATATTAACAACGCGGCATTCCACATGACTGATAGGTTGGAAACTCATGCGATCTAACATTATGCCTGTTTTAAGTGCAGAATGTTGTAGCCCTAGAGTACATGTGTTTATTTTCTCTCATAACGATACATTCCAGGTAGTGATCCTAGACTCTAGAAGGATACTTTATAGTTCATAGCATAGTTGATTTACGTAAAATGCATCTACCTCTATCCATCTGGAGCTCCATCATGCATAAAAATCACCCGTTTCTTGGTCTTCTTAACCATCCTCTATTACATCACAACACTTTCAGATCGGTTACTATAAACTGATAATGGTTAGTGACCTCCTCGACATGGTAGCATCTGGAGAAATCTTGTGTACTTGGATGGGCAAGGACTTGGTTAGCTCCATTCATTCAAAAATCGCGTAATGTAGCGGTCTACTTCCGGTCAGCTGCAGATTAAATCAGTAATGGTTGTGCAGAACGGGCTGGTGAAAGACAGTGTGGGGAAGCATTTTGGCCTCTAATTTTTTCCTAAGACTGTGAGAATGCTATGTGACTCCCATAGAGATAGATCGTAAATTATGCACTGTGCTTGATGTGCTGGAAATACACTCCTGGAAATTGAAATAAGAACACCGTGAATTCATTGTCCCAGGAAGGGGAAACTTTATTGACACATTCCTGGGGTCAGATACATCACATGATCACACTGACAGAACCACAGGCACATAGACACAGGCAACAGAGCATGCACAATGTCGGCACTAGTACAGTGTATATCCACCTTTCGCAGCAATGCAGGCTGCTATTCTCCCATGGAGACGATCGTAGAGATGCTGGATGTAGTCCTGTGGAACGGCTTGCCATGCCATTTCCACCTGGCGCCTCAGTTGGACCAGCGTTCGTGCTGGACGTGCAGACCGCGTGAGACCGCGCTTCATCCAGTCCCAAACATGCTCAATGGGGGACAGATCCGGAGATCTTGCTGGCCAGGGTAGTTGACTTACACCTTCTAGAGCACGTTGGGTGGCACGGGATACATGCGGACGTGCATTGTCCTGTTGGAACAGCAAGTTCCCTTGCCGGTCTAGGAATGGTAGAACGATGGGTTCGATGACGTTTTGGATGTACCGTGCACTATTCAGTGTCCCCTCGACGATCACCAGTGGTGTACGGCCAGTGTAGGAGATCGCTCCCCACACCATGACGCCGGGTGTTGGCCCTGTGTGCCTCGGTCGTATGCAGTCCTGATTGTGGCGCTCACCTGCACGGCGCCAAACACGCATACGACCATCATTGGCACCAAGGCAGAAGCGACTCTCATCGCTGAAGACGACACGTCTCCATTCGTCCCTCCATTCACGCCTGTCGCGACACCACTGGAGGCGGGCTGCACGATGTTGGGGCGTGAGCGGAAGACGGCCTAACGGTGTGCGGGACCGTAGCCCAGCTTCATGGAGACGGTTGCGAATGGTCCTCGCCGATACCCCAGGAGCAACAGTGTCCCTAATTTGCTGGGAAGTGGCGGTGCGGTCCCCTACGGCACTGCGTAGGATCCTACGGTCTTGGCGTGCATCCGTGCGTCGCTGCGGTCCGGTCCCAGGTCGACGGGCACGTGCACCTTCCGCCGACCACTGGCGACAACATCGACGTACTGTGGAGACCTCACGCCCCACGTGTTGAGCAATTCGGCGGTACGTCCACCCGGCCTCCCGCATGCCCACTATACGCCCTCGCTCAAAGTCCGTCAACTGCACATACGGTTCACGTCCACGCTGTCGCGGCATGCTACCAGTGTTAAAGACTGCGATGGAGCTCCGTATGCCACGGCAAACTGGCTGACACTGACGGCGGCGGTGCACAAATGCTGCGCAGCTAGCGCCATTCGACGGCCAACACCGCGGTTCCTGGTGTGTCCGTTGTGCCGTGCGTGTGATCATTGCTTGTACAGCCCTCTCGCAGTGTCCGGAGCAAGTATGGTGGGTCTGACACACCGGTGTCAATGTGTTCTTTTTTCCATTTCCAGGAGTGTATTTAGAGTGCTGTCTGGTATACTTTGATGATGTAAGTCTTTGACAATTGAAAATTAATGGACGTACTGCACAGTCATCCATCTACATTCGCAATGATACTCGCAAATTGGAGAAGGTGGGGTTTAGCTATGACACTGAAATTTGGAAACATGCTGTCTCATCATTGGCCATCGTTGAAATTACTGTAAAATTACTAAAATTGTTCACACTGTAAACTGTAATGCTTATTATTTCAGTACATAGGCGGTGTCTTTTCTGTCCCATCCGTCCACTGACACACTGTTGGTTACCACATAATGATTGACTGACAACGCTTGTTTGAGTTGGAGAAAGAGTTTTGTGGATGGGTGACACCTTCTGGGAATGGCTAGTACCGAAACAATGATGGCATAAATGATTGTGATATGAGGAATCAGTCGAAACGGAATGCAGAGCCATCAACTACTCCGTCACTGTGACGCATGAGTTTAAATGTAGAGGTAGTCCAGTTGATCTGTCTTCCCTTCAATATTCAAACATCCTGCCAGCGGGCCTGGCAGGGGGTGTGTGGCACTTTCTCGCCATCTTGGGTAACGGTACTCGCTTCATCAGCTGACTTCATGGCAGCCACCTTGAATGAAGTGCGTCATGTCATCTGCTGACATCGAAGCATTCTTTCTGAATGGCATCAATGGCGTCACAGTGCGAGGTCTAATTTTCTGAGAGAGGCTGTGGATCAGAACGTGTTACTGTCATTTTAGAAACTGACACAGACCTCAAAGTCATGGGGGAACAAATGAAATGTATAGCAGTGTACAAAACGAGTTACAGCAGAAAAAAACAATCTTTCAAACAACAACACAGGGTCACAGGGAGCATCTCTTGCGATTTACAGTATAGTCTGAGGGATACTTTCTTCCTTCTACAGTACAGGTGATGAACCTTAAACTGGCCTGTGCAGTTAATCAATACCTGTATATTTAATAGAATTGTCACATGTACTCGATGCTGGCACACAGATGGTATTTGTTTTCTCTATATGGGAGGAGAGAGATGCAGTAAAATTCTTACCGAGTTCTATATCAGATGAAGTTAGTGCAGCATTTATATTTTTAGTAATTTTTCTCTGTTAAATGGTACAGAATAACGACTATAGCATGTTGGGTTGATAGATGTGAATCGGACCTCAGAGACATGGATCTGCTTTGGACAGTAGTATCTGTATGTAGTTTGGGGATACACCACAATGCGCCCATTTCCACCAAATGGTCTGAACTTGGTCCTGTCGCACTAACTGAGTTAGCTCTGTTTCTACACAGATTGGAGTAGGTGGTTGATACGGTTTTCTCCGACTTCTACCCAGTTCCGACTTAAATTGGAATGATCGCATGCGCAAAGCTGCGAAAATGGCAGCCGTTGCTAGATGTGTAGGGACTGACTAAAACCATGTTGGAATTTTACTGGAGCAGACAAGATCGAGAAAGGTGACTCATTTTGAGATGTGAGAGTGCTGGAAATATTATTCGCTTGTTGCTATAAGGTGACTCATTTCGAGATATGAGAGTGCCAGAAATATGATTCACTAGTGGCAGTAATCATTAGAGGACTTCTCCATAAGATACAGTGCAGGTATGTGGTTGAATGGAAATACTTGATTCCACATCATAAACATCATTACTAGCAGATAACGTAATACTAGGGATCTGAAAAGCTAGTGTACATTTCTTATGGCCTCATTCAGCACATCATCTTCTACTGTTTGTGAGCATTCTCAATCAGTCATCTCCTGTATCTCAGTGGACATATTGCAGAAACTCTGACATGATATTGAGACAGAATACGTTACAAATACTGCATAAATATCTAGTGGCGGTGGCGTGAGGGGGTTACAAATAGCGATTTCATACCATGTAGGTAATGCCATATGTGGATTTATAAAGCTTGTATAGCATTTAACACAGATACTTGTGTGCACATGTAGAAACAAGACTGCTTGTAACAGTGACATACAGTAGTTGTTGGGATCAGGTTTCTTAACATCTGATGGCTTGTATGATGATAAAACCTCTCTTTCTAAGACATGGTGGTAGTACTCACAAGAAAAACTTGTAAGATATGTCCACTCATCGTTTATTTTAGGTCAGTATCGCCAGTAATAGTTTATTGACGAAGTATTATACTTAGTAGTAGGGGCTGCATGATAGTTTTGCCTTGAGCTCCAGGATTATAAAGTATTTGTTTGTGTTCTGACATGTGCAAAGGAAGTGACTATGTCCATTCTAACAAAGGTATGGGTTTGATGTCGAGTACTGTGATAGCAAAGGGAAGAGTACGTCAAATCATAAGAATCGTTCTGATTTTTCTATTTCCAGAGTCACAGGCGTCAGCAGGGTGTGTTTCTGATACTTCGCTCATTCTCAAATGTTGTTCAACTGATTCTGTGATAGTAACATTTAGTTGTACGTACAGGATAAAAAATATATGTAACCGATTTCTTAGGATGGTGATTATACCTGTGCATGCTTGGCACACAGCGCCAGTGACCTGTGCATGGATGATTCACGTTCCCCATTAACGATAGGAGCTTTCTCAATGGAGAGGCCTGTGGGAGTGTGGGAATGTAGATGACTTAACCGTGTTGTCCTGCTGACGACCGAATAGCGAAATAATACATAGTATGTGTTGCATAGACTTCGTGATCGCATGGAAACTAGAGAAATTTGAATGTGGATGTGTGTTTGCGCTGGACCATTATTCCCTCCCGTGTAAACTGTCGGTTTACTGATTATGCACATTTCAGGCCTTCATTTAGTTAAGAGAAGATCGAGTGTGGTGTGTGCATCTATGTGCATGTGGAAGACATTTTTGCTATTTGTGTAGGCATGAGAAACACGTTAGTAGATCGTGTAAATTATGGGGATAATTTGGAATCTGCTTTATTCTGATATCGATATTCACAAGTGGAAATATCAGTTATCTCCAACTTTTTCGAGTTTACGCGTACATGTTTTTGCAGTTTCTAGTTACTCTGTAGCTTACAACATGCCCCACCTAGCTTAAGTTTTGGGTTCATGTAGAAATAATTTCCAGTCTATATCTTCGGAATTATGTTACACGAGCTATCGGTATGATACAGCTGTGTGCTTGATATCGAGAAGTACATCGAGAATGGTATAATATTATGGCAAACCACGTGAAAATACATATGCTCTTGTGATTCTAGTGTCTGGAGATAGGTTTAGAAAAAGCAAGCAAGCAAGCAGGTCCAGACCAGAAACACAACGCGTTTGTGCCGAGGGGGAACAAGCCTGAATTTGCAGAACAGTTCTGAGAGTGAATTCGTTCTGCTGAGGGCGCTCTATTGACCTGTAGATGGCCGCCGACCTCACCGGGAAATATCTAAAGCTGCGAGCAGTGTATATGGTGCTGTCTGTCTCTGCGGTATATGTATGTATGATGTAAAAGGGCTGATTTTGTATGATGCAGAATACGAATTATATTTTTAATGCATCGACACGGTATGCGGTGATATATCGCTGGGTTGGAGATCTGTTTCCCACTCTAATATTGAAGCTCCTGTCCTCAGTGGAAGAGCAGTGTAATTGAGTAAAAGCCTTTCTGTATTTGACGATATGTAGGCCACTATGCAGGGTCCCAGTTGGTGCACATCGACAGCGCAGAAAGATACATATATAGCTTCTTTTCTGTGTTTACTTTGTAGATTCTTACTTAAATTGCGTGCGAGTTTCGTATAGGAGGTGTAATTTCGAGTTTTAGTTACTGTAATCGTAAACTCAGGCAGATTGTAGCGGAGTCCTTAGGCATTTGTACAGGTTAGTTCATACATTGTTTGCGTGTTTCCCAAGCGTTATCTAGGCATGGACTCATGTTTCAGTAACTGTTGTTCAACATCTATCAGAATGGATAGGGACTGTGATTGCTGTGTTCGGATGAGGGCTGAGTTGGCATCCCTTCGCTCACAGCTGCAGGCGGCACTGACTTTTGTCGCACAGCTTGAGGCTGTTGCCTGTGGGGAGCCGGACTTGGTATCACAGGGATGTCAACCTCGTCCCGTCTGTCCCCTGATCAGTCTGCTGCTGTGGTTGCCCCGGTTGCTGCCCGCAGTGGGGCTGAGCCCTCGCCTGTGGTTGATTGGGAGGTCATTCCAAGGCGTGGCAGGCACTGAAAGACGTCCCCGAAGGGTGATCAGAAAACCTCCCGGGTGCGTCTGACAAACGGGTTTCAGGTACTGTCTCTGGCTGAGCCAGATGCAGCTGCCTGCCCTGTTTCAGAGGATGATTCTCAGCCTTCAAGGTCTGGGCAATCGCAGAGGGTGGGCTTATTGGTAGTTGGGAGCTCCAATGTTAGGCGCGTAATGGGGCCCCTTAGGTATATGGCGACTAAGGAGGAGATGAAATCCAGTGTGCACTCCGTGTGCATTCCAGATGGAGTCATTCCTGATGTAGAAAGGGTCCTTCTGGATGCCATGAAGAGCACAGGGTGCAGCCAGCTGCAGGTGGTGGCACATGTCAGCACTAATGCCTGTGTCACTTTGGATCTGAGGAAATTCTCTCTGGATTCCAGCAGCTATCTTATTTGGTGAAGGCTGCCGGTCTTGCTTACGAGATGAAGGCAGAGCTCACCATCTGCAGCATCGTTGACAGAACCGACTGCGGACCTTTGGTGCAGAGCCGGGTGGAGGATCTGAATCAGAGGCTTAGACGGGTAGCGAAGGCTGTGTGGCGTGGACTGGGTGGTTTTTTAGGTCAGAAGGCCTCAGGAAAATACGGGGTGGGCTGCAATCTCAAAGGGTGCATGGCAAATACAGGACGTGCTTGGGTCAAGGAACAGTCGGAATTGTAGTTGTAAATTGTTGTAGTTGTGCTGGGAAAGTCCCTGAGCTTCAAGCGCTAATAGATATCACAGAAGCGGAAATCGTTATAGATACAGAAAGCTGGCTGAAGCCTGAAATAAGTTCTGCAGAAATTTTTACGAAGTCTCAGACGGTGTTCAGGAAAGATGGATTAGGCAGAACTGGTGATGGAGTGTTTGTATCTGTCAGTAGTGGTTTATCCTGTTGTGAATTCGAAGTAGATACTCCGTGCGAATTGATGTGGGTGGAGGTTATACTTAACAGCCGAACTAAGTTAATAATTGGCTCCTTCTACTGACTCCCAGACTCGGATGATATAGTTGCTGAACAGTTCAGAATAAAATTAAGTCTCGTAACAAATAAATACCCCACTCATACGGTTATAGTCGGTGGGGACTTCAACCTTCCCTCGATATGTTGGCAAAAATACTTGTTCAAAACCGGTGGTAGGCAGAAAACATCTTCCGAGATTGTCCTAAGTGCGTTCTCCGAAAATTATTTCGAGGAGTTAGTCCACGAACCCACGCGAATTGTAAATGGTTGCGAAAACACACTTGACCTCTTACCCACAAACAATCCAGAGGTAATAGAGAGCATCATGACTGATACAGGGATTAGTGATCACAAGGTCGTTGTAGCTAGGCTCCATACCGTTTCTTACAAATCCACCAGAAACAAACGCAAAATAATTTTATTTAAAAAAGCGGATAAAGCGTCACTACAAGCCTCCCTATGAGACAATCTCCATTCCTTCCAAACTGACTATGCAAATGTAGACGAGATGTGACTCAAATTCAAATATATAGTAGCAACAGCAATACCTTCGCTGCGCAGTGCCGATGGTACAGTTACCGACGACTGTGCCGTTAAAACGGAGTTATAGAACGCAGTTTTCCGAAATTCCTTCACCAGGGAAGACGAATGGAATATTACAGAATTTGAAACACGAACAGCTGCTAGCATGAGTTTCTTAGAAGTAGATACCTTAGGGGTTGCGATGCAACTGAAATCGATTGGTACGGGCAAGTCTTCAGGTGCAGATTGTATACCGATTAGGTTCCTTTCAGATTACACTGATACAATAGCTCCCTACTTAGCACTCATATACAACCGCTCGCTCACCGATACATCTGAACCTACAGGTTGGAAAATTGCGCACGTCGCACCACTGTTTAAGAAGGGTAGTAGGAGTAATCCATCGAACTACAGATCTATATCATTGACGTCGGTTTGCAGTAGGGTTTTGGAGCATATACTGTATTCAAACATTATGAATCACCTCGAAGGGAGCGATCCATTGATACGCAATCAGCATGGTTTCAGAAAACATCGTTCTTGTGCAACGCAACTAGCTCTTTATTCGCACGAAGTAATGGCCGCTATCGACAGGTGATCTCAAGTTGATTCTGTTTTTCTAGATTTCTGGAAAGCTTTTGACACCGTTCCTCACAAGCGACTTCTAATCAAGCTGCGGGCGAATGGGGTATCGTCTCAGTTGTGCGACTGGGTTCGAGATTTCCTGTCAGGAAGGTGAAGTTCGTAGTAATAGACGGCAAATCATCGAGTAAAACTGAAGTGATATCAGGTGTTCCCCAGGGAAGCGTCCTGGGACCTCTGCTGTTCCTGATCTATATAAATGACCTGGGTGACAATCTGAGCAGTTCTCTTAGGTTGTTCGCAGATGATGCTGTAATTTACCGTCTAGTAAGGTCATCTGAAGACCAGTATCCATTGCAATGTGATTCAGAAAAGATTGCTGTATGTTGTGGCAGGTGGCAGTTGACGCTACATAACGAAAAGTGTGAGGTGATCCACGTGAGTTCCAAAAGAAATCCGATGGAATTTGATTACTCCATAAATAGTACAATTCTCAAGGCTGTCAATTCAACTAAGTACCTGGGTGTTAAAATTACGAACAACTTCAGTTGGAAAGGCCACATAGATAATATTGTGGGGAAGGCGAGCCAAAGGTTGCGTTTCATTGGCAGGACACTTAGAAGATGCAATAAGTCCACTAAAGAGACAGCTTACACTACACTCGTTCGCACTCTGTTAGAATATTGCTTCGCGGTGTGGGATCCTTACCAGGTGGGATTGACGGAGGACATCGAAAGGATGCAAAAAAGGGCAGCTCGTTTTGTATTATCACGTAATATGGGAGAGAGTGTGGAAAATATGATACGCGAGTTGGGATGGAAGTCATTAAAGCAAAGACGATTTTCGTCGCGGCGAGATCTATTTACGAAATTTCAGTCCCCAACTTTCTCTTCCGAATGCGAAAATATTTTGTTGAGCCCAACATACATAGGTAGGAATGATCATAAAAATAAAATAAGAGAAATCAGAGCTCGAACAGAAAGGTTTAGGTGTTCGTTTTTCCCGCGTGCTGTTCGAGAGTGGAATGGTAGAGAGATTGTATGATCGTGGTTCGATGAACCCTATGCTAAGCACTTAAATGTGAATTGCAGAGTAATCATGTAGATGTAGATGTAGAATTGTCAGTGCAATATGGTGATCTGCGCAAAATACAGTCATAATGCTGAATTCACTCAGAAGAGATCGTTTGTGCAAGGACATAGGAGTGTCTACAAACAGATTGCAACAAGATAGAGGCAAGGTATGTACGGAAATTTCTGAGAAAGGAAGTGTTCAAAGACAAGTTGAAGCAGACCAACCATCTCTGGCAGGGATACCATCACTCATACGCCACTGTGCCATTAGGACAACGCCGGACCTGTAACTGTAGGATACCGAAAATTCTGGCCATTTTCTCTCTTCTCGAAGACAGTACTTCGAATTCTGCTTCTGTAATTGTTGTGATTTCCCCCGTCTGTGCTTAGAGAGTGCTCTCTTTCCAAACAACAAGAATGCTTCTATGATGAACGATGTTTTTAGAGCATGCACAGGCTTTTAACGGTGGTAACATTTAGTGTTTCTGAGACGTATATTGATAGCAGAACGAAAAATCGATGCAATGCGTCAGCCATGCTGGGTACGCGTACACATCTAGATGCAGCTCGCATGTCCTGTAGGGGTCCCTAGGAACACTACACGCTGGGCTATTCTGTGATGTCAGTATACGCAGGCATCACGTGAGCAACAGTAACCACACATGATGCCCAGAGGCATCTCACCTATAGGACCAGTGTGTGCATGCCTTCGAGTTCTGTGATGTCAGCATAACACTCGAAGAACTGTAACTGTAAACCCAACTTACACCTTCTCGCTGTAGGCAGCAGCGGCTTGAGAGCAATGGCGCACACTGGCTTACGTCTGGAGGTGGCTTGCGGCAGCATCGACCCACACACGCCCTTGGAGCGTCTGCACTCTGCAAATGGGTCTTTGCCCCAATCCAGTCGCATCAGCAATGGTGCCTAGGTGACCACATATTTCGAGAATTATTTTTCAGGTGTCAAGTATGAAAGGGATGCCGCCGCTGCATGCTAGAGGGACCCGATCATTCACCTATGTGTGGCTTGGCAGGTGACGGCCACGTCACTTTGAGGGGCTGCCGGTGCATCCCAACTTCTGGGAGCGTGTGTGGTAGCCTCCTGTGCAATCCAGTGGACAGAGGGCGGCGCGCTTTGTTTGCATGTCTGTTGAATTATTTTGCGAGAAGGTCTATAGGCTGTGCTATATATTATTTGGAGAGTTTACGAGTTGATTTTGTGTCTGCACATCAGTGTACTGCATTATTTAGGAGTAGTTTACAGGTCTGTAGGCAATGTGACATGACCCCATGCATTTCAGAGCATGTGTTTTCTATCAGTGTGATAAATATACTATTAAAATCCATCCCTACATAAATTGTACCAAAATAAATAAAGTACACTCATTTCTCTCTGCAGCAGCCCAGCACGGGCTGAGGCACTTTCCTCCTCCAGACAACAATCTTGGATTACATCAAGAAATGGACGACAGTGCCTTCTGGTGGTGGTACTGTGTACTAGGTCAGTTGGACTCTGGACCACATGGTGACCACACTGTTTCCCTCCTTTATCCTCTGTCATCGCAGATTATGTTACGGAATGGACAACAGTGCTCTCTGGTGGGAGTAATGTCTACTAGGTCAGTTGGACTCCAGACCCCATGGCGACTACACTTGATGATGGTACTGCCTCTAATTGTGTAGTTAAATAGTGCTTGTAAGGTAAAGACTTAGGTCCAGCACAGATCAAGTCCTCTTCCAGTCAATTCCTAGGAGGAGGTGGCGGTAGTATGACAGGTTAGTTTAGGTAGCCCAAGTGCCCTCTTTTCCCGCCATTTTCTTAGGTTAGTGAAGGTAGCCTTGATATGTTGTATTGTACTGATGGAAACTGAACTTCGCGCCATTTTATGAGGGAGGGGAGGGGATGGGTAGGGGAGGAGATTTACCAGTGGCTGAGATGTTAATTAAGTGATCAATTTAAGTAAGTAGTAAATCAAATTGATTCCAATAACTCAGACCTGAAAGTGTACCCGTAGCAGCAAGGGGGTGGCGGGGGGGGGGGGGGGGGGAAGGGGAATGGGTGGGGAAACAATAGGTTAAGTGCCGATCAATTAAAAGGAATGATTCTTTTAGCAGAACAATATGTTAAGAACATGTCAATAAAAAGGAAGGATCCTTTTAGCAGAATAATAGGTTGAGTATCTCTCAGTCAAACGAGTACAATAGTTAAGTACATGTCAATTAAAGGAGAACAACAGATTTAACCCTGAGTGCATTCCTGCCCTGACGTAGGCAGCTTGCACTAACAAAATGAGCTGGCATCCTTGTTGCCTTTCTACTACTGTTATAAGCAGCTGTCAAGTAGGTGGTGCTCTAAAATTTCTCTTACGGACTGCTAAGAATTGTGGAGAGGACTAGGTGGATAATGGTAATCCATGTACGAAACATACCGTTTCCTTGCTACAATCATGTGAAAGTATGTTGGTAAAGCGCTAACTTCTCCAAGTAATGTATTAGGTATGACCCACACAGTGTATCACTTGTTTTCCATTTCCACTCACTAATAACCAAAGAAATAAAAAGGAAACTTAATCAGTTTTCACCGTCTCCTAGCAGCACCATAGTCATTCTGCTGAAGTTGAAGTTACTGCTTTCTCGAAGCCGCCGTATATTTGTGGCGAAAACGGTATGCGATGGAGGTAAGGAACAGCAAAGGTCTTATAATACTACCTTGGGGAACGCCAGAAATCCCTTCTGTTGTACTCGATGACTTTCCATCAGTTACTACGAACTGTGACCTCTCTGACAGGAAATCACAAATCCAGTCACATAACTGAGACGATATTCCATAAGCACGCAATTTCACTAAGAGGAGCTTGTGTGGTTCAGTGTCAAAAGCCTTTTAGAAATTCAGAAATACGGAATCGATCTCATGTTGACTGTGTGTCAATAGACCGTTTTCTTTAAGGTAATTCATAATGTTAGAAGACAACGTATGTTCCAAAATCCTGCATCATCATATCGACGTTAACGTTATGGGCCTGTAATTTAGTGGATTACTCCTACTACCTTTCTTGAATATTGGTGTGACCTGTGCAATTTTCCAGTCGAGTGAACAGTTGTATATGGTTGTTAAGTATGGAGCTAATGCATCAGCATTCTCCGAAAGGAACCTAATTGGTATACAGTCTGGAGTAGAAGACTTGCTTTTATTAAGTGATTTAAGTTGCTTCACTACTCCGAGGATATTTCCTTTTACGTTACTCATTGTATGATGATATATAATCAAGTATTCAAATCATTGTAAGTGACGAATGCGAGACAGCGCTTATCACTTCCTATATTCTGACACATAGAAAAATACAAACTACCCCTTGCTGCGACTTATGCAACTGGCATATTACTCAGGCTAGAAGACAAGTGTATGTTCGGACACACAGAAGTGCTATTAACTTGTAGCTACTTTTAGAGACTAACTCTACAGTACATGTCCTTTACGAACAGGCAGAAAACCGAAGGTAATAACTGTGGCTCGAAACGTATTGGAAAACCAGTTGCCTCTCTAGATTATATACAGTGTTCTTGTAGTTAGAATACTCGAACTGTCGAACTGTCTCACAGCTAGTAGCGACTCATATACTCTCTGGTAATGTCTGTGACTGCTACTCTGACTGCGATTCCGACTGCTGAGACTGTCTCCGACTGCCGTTTATACATCGTCTTCCTTCAGGGTCTTTGAGGAGTTCCTCTAGTAGTCTTGCTTTCTCCTGCTGTTACCGGGGAGGAGGAGAAGGAGCAGGAAGAGATCAGTATTTAACCTCCAGTCGACAACGAGGTCATTACAGACGGAGCAAAATCGCGGTTATTGATAAACGGTGAAGGCAATCACCCTTGCCCTTTCACGGGAACCATCCTGGCATTTGCTTGAAGCAATTTAAGGAAATCACAGAAAACCTAAGTCGGGGTGACTGGAAGCGGGTTTGAACCCGTTCTGTTACATAAGGTCCTTTTAACGACAGAAATCGTTCAAGCAGTTACCAGAACCCTCTTGAATGGTCTGAAAACGCCGCATCTGGTCTAGCACTTCTTTGTTTTTGATGGCTGTTACATACAGGTCTGTTACTCTAGGGCAGTGGCTGTGGCTGGCCCACACTACTTTCTCTTCTGCATGTGGTAACAGCTATGTTTGTCCCAATTCTCAGTCAGGCTCATCAACTCTTCTATGAAGATACATGACCCGAGGGTATCATAAAATGAAACTGTATTATAGGAAACAGAAACTTCTCGTTAAATCGACTGAGTAAAAACCGGTTGTGTTCAACTACTCGTACTGACAATTTCCCGATCCGTCTCCCGTAATTTCTCGCACCCGGAAATTTTAAGATAACTGAAACCAGGAATGCTTTATCTTTTCCTCCGTTTAACTGAACATTACACTCACGCATGCAAGCAACTGCCGAAAAACTATAAGATTACGTGTGATCACCCATTAGCCCAAATGAGATTACCACTGGTAAATAATCTCCTACACAAATTGAACAACTCGTGGCGTGATACTGCCTGCTGATGAAACAGCGGATTATGCATATCGCACAGACTCTATCGGCGCATCACAGTAATCAACACGAGATCAAATGCAAAACAATAAAACACGCAAATGCCGATAAACACTCACAAACTACGTGAATAAAGAAGCAGAGGCAATTAAAAACGAATGAAAAGGAATAAAACTATTCAACGTTTATCTCATTAGTGTTGATAGCAATTGTTTGCAATATAAAGGACTGTGTCGCTAGTTAATGAGTTTAGAAAATTATTACGATTTTGGGAAGAATAATTCAATGAACGAAACCAAGTTGTAACTATTGCTTATTTACTGCAAAGTAATCAGAACAACATTACAATAGAACAATTGGCAATTAAATGAATGACGAAGGAAAGTTACTGTTGCTTCTATATAAAGGGTTTTTGCATCAATGATTCGAACTATGTAGTTGGCGACGTCTCTTAGCCCAACCCCCCTCAAAACAGGTTCCATTTAGCTCACGCTGACGGCGATTCGTCGACGTCCGTGTCTTAGTTCACGATCCTGTAGCGTGTAATCCACTACTTGGCATCGTCTGTCTGAGATCCTTGATCGTGGACACCTGTTGCGAATGTAACAGGATCGCTCGATGTTTGCAGAATAAATTGCTCTTTGCGTGTCTGCATGCAGCCAAGAAAGAAGAGAGGCTTATTTCCATTACCGCATTACGTAACCCAGGCTACGCCAACTCCAGCGCTTGGTGCTTGCCCGCCTCGGTGCAGCGCAGAGCTGCATCTTTGATTTCCCTCTCCCGCCCCTCTTTCCACCCATGTAGTGGCTCTAGCAGCACGTGTGTGACGCAGAGCTCGCTCTCACGTTGGCTTCGGTACTCTGACGTATCCGTTCGGAATCTGGGACACTGTTAACCTCTTTTCCGAGCGTTCAACATGAAAAGGTTCAAATTTAGGTGTGCCATTTTTAATTCTCAATGGGAGGATTCGTAATTGTTTGCAGAGTGTGATGGAAAATCTCTGTGCTCAATATGCCACTTGGACTGAACAGAAGCGTATTGATTACTAAATTTAAATCAGAACTGCCAAAGTCTGAAGAGGTAAGCCTTGTTTATAATGTAAACAAAAATATACTGTCTTGTAATTCTATTCATATCCATAGAAATTAGCGCTATTTCTCTTTAGACATTGTTTTTAAACTATACTGTTAAACTTTTTTGTGTGGTAAGATTTTAAAAGTTAATTATTGCTGTCTTTGTCACGCGGATATCTGACCTGAATTGCACATCGGAAAACACAGTTCGAGCAAGTTACATTGTTGCACTGATAACTGCAGAAGGTGGAAGCCCTTGAGGGACGGCCAATTTCTAAAAGAGTATGTTGTACAGTGTTAGGAGATAATATGCTTGTCCGTAGTAGCCAAATCTGAGGCAATAAGCTTGTTCGAAAATACCATTTCTAGAAGAGTGCAAGAAATTGGCGCGGAATTAAAGCAGCAGTTGCGCAATAAATGTCGCAACTTCCTAGAGTACTCGATTGCCCTTGATGACAGCACTACCAATCGCAGCACTGCTCAACTTCCGATGTTCGTGAGCTGTGTCGGAAAAGTCCGCAGCTCGTGGTCGTGCGGTAGCGTTCTCTCTTCCCACGCCCGAGTTCCCGGGTTCGATTCCCGGCGGGGTCAGAGATTTGCTCTGCCTCGTGATGACTGGGTGTTGTGTAATATCCTTAGGTTAGTTAGGTTTAAGTAGTTCTAAGTTCTAGGGGACTGATGACCACAGATGTTATGTCCCATACTGCTCAGAGTCATTTGAATAATTTTTTTGTGTAGAAAAAGCTTTCGCTATTGCCGAGGAACTGTTAGATGTTATACCTTTGAAAAGTAGTACAATCGGGCAAGATACACTCCTGGAAATTGAAATAAGAACACCGTGAATTCATTGTCCCAGGAAGGGGAAACTTTATTGACACATTCCTGGGGTCAGATACATCACATGATCACACTGACAGAACCACAGGCACATAGACACAGGCAACAGAGCATGCACAATGTCGGCACTAGTACAGTGTATATCCACCTTTCGCAGCAATGCAGGCTGCTATTCTCCCATGGAGACGATCGTAGAGATGCTGGATGTAGTCCTGTGGAACGGCTTGCCATGCCATTTCCACCTGGCGCCTCAGTTGGACCAGCGTTCGTGCTGGACGTGCAGACCGCGTGAGACGACGCTTCATCCAGTCCCAAACATGCTCAATGGGGGACAGATCCGGAGTTCTTGCTGGCCAGGGTAGTTGACTTACACCTTCTAGAGCACGTAGGGTGGCACGGGATACATGCGGACGTGCATTGTCCTGTTGGAACAGCAAGTTCCCTTGCCGGTCTAGGAATGGTAGAACGATGGGTTCGATGACGGTTTGGATGTACCGTGCACTATTCAGTGTCCCCTCGACGATCACCAGTGGTGTACGGCCAGTGTAGGAGATCGCTCCCCACACCATGATGCCGGGTGTTGGCCCTGTGTGCCTCGGTCGTATGCAGTCCTGATTGTGGCGCTCACCTGCACGGCGCCAAACACGCATACGACCATCATTGGCACCAAGGCAGAAGCGACTCTCATCGCTGAAGACGACACGTCTCCATTCGTCCCTCCATTCACGCCTGTCGCGACACCACTGGAGGCGGGCTGCACGATGTTGGGGCGTGAGCGGAAGACGGCCTAACGGTGTGCGGGACCGTAGCCCAGCTTCATGGAGACGGTTGCGAATGGTCCTCGCCGATACCCCAGGAGCAACAGTGTCCCTAATTTGCTGGGAAGTGGCGGTGCGGTCCCCTACGGCACTGCGTAGGATCCTACGGTCTTGGCGTGCATCCGTGCGTCGCTGCGGTCCGGTCCCAGGTCGACGGGCACGTGCACCTTCCGCCGACCACTGGCGACAACATCGATGTACTGTGGAGACCTCACGCCCCACGTGTTGAGCAATTCGGCGGTACGTCCACCCGGCCTCCCGCATGCTTACTATACGCCCTCGCTCAAAGTCCGTCAACTGCACATACGGTTCACGTCCACGCTGTCGCGGCATGCTACCAGTGTTAAAGACTGCGATGGAGCTCCGTATGCCACGGCAAACTGGCTGACACTGACGGCGGCGGTGCACAAATGCTGCGCAGCTAGCGCCATTCGACGGCCAACACCGCGGTTCCTGGTGTGTCCGTTGTGCCGTGCGTGTGATCATTGCTTGTACAGCCCTCTCGCAGTGTCCGGAGCAAGTATGGTGGGTCTGACACACCGGTGTCAATGTGTTCTTTTTTCCATTTCCAGGAGTGTATTTAGAGTGCTGTCTGGTATACTTTGATGATGTAAGTCTTTGACAATTGAAAATTAATGGACGTACTGCACAGTCATCCATCTACATTCGCAATGATACTCGCAAACTGGAGAAGGTGGGGTTTAGCTATGACACTGAAATTTGGAAACATGCTGTCTCATCATTGGCCATCGTTGAAATTACTGTAAAATTACTAAAATTGTTCACACTGTAAACTGTAATGCTTATTATTTCAGTACATAGGCGGCGTCTTTTCTGTCCCATCCGTCCACTGACACACTGTTGGTTACCACATAATGATTGACTGACAACGCTTGTTTGAGTTGGAGAAAGAGTTTTGTGGATGGGTGACACCTTCTGGGAATGGCTAGTACCGAAACAATGATGGCATAAATGATTGTGATATGAGGAATCAGTCGAAACGGAATGCAGAGCCATCAACTACTCCGTCACTGTGACGCATGAGTTTAAATGTAGAGGTAGTCCAGTTGATCTGTCTTCCCTTCAATATTCAAACATCCTGCCAGCGGACCTGGCAGGGGGTGTGTGGCACTTTCTCGCCATCTTGGGTAACGGTACTCGCTTTATCAGCTGACTTCATGGCAGCCACCTTGAATGAAGTGCGTCATGTCATCTGCTGACATCGAAGCATTCTTTCTGAATGGCATCAATGGCGTCACAGTGCGAGGTCTAATTTTATGAGAGAGGCTGTGGATCAGAACGTGTTACTGTCATTTTAGAAACTGACACAGACCTCAAAGTCATGGGGGAACAAATAAAATGTATAGCAGTGTACAAAACGAGTTACAGCAGAAAAAAACAATCTTTCAAACAACAACACAGGGTCACAGGGAGCATCTCTTGCGATTTACAGTATAGTCTGAGGGATACTTTCTTCCTTCTACAGTACAGGTGATGAACCTTAAACTGGCCTGTGCAGTTAATCAATACCTGTATATTTAATAGAATTGTCACATGTACTCGATGCTGGCACACAGATGGTATTTGTTTTCTCTATATGGGAGGAGAGAGATGCAGTAAAATTCTTACCGAGTTCTATATCAGATGAAGTTAGTGCAGCATTTATATTTTTAGTAATTTTTCTCTGTTAAATGGTACAGAATAACGACTATAGCATATGGGGTTGATAGACGTGAATCGGACCTCAGAGACATGGATCTGCTTTGGACAGTAGTATCTGTATGTAGTTTGGGGATACACCACAATGCGCCCATTTCCACCAAATGGTCTGAACTTGGTCCTGTCGCACTAACTGAGTTAGCTCTGTTTCTACACAGATTGGAGTAGGTGGTTGATACGGTTTTCTCCGACTTCTACCCAGTTCCGACTTAAATTGGAATGATCGCATGCGCAAAGCTTCGAAAATGGCAGCAGTTGCTAGATGTGTAGGGAATGACTAAAACCATGTTGGAATTTTACTGGAGCAGACAAGATCGAGAAAGGTGACTCATTTTGAGATGTGAGAGTGCTGGAAATATTATTCGCTTGTTGCTATAAGGTGACTCATTTCGAGATATGAGAGTGCCAGAAATATGACTCACTAGTGGCAGTAATCATTAGAGGACTTCTCCATAAGATCCAGTGCAGGTATGTGGTTGAATGGAAATACTTGATTCCAAATCATAAACATCATTAATAGCAGATAACGTAATACTAGGGATCTGAAAAGCTAGTGTACATTTCTTATGGCCTCATTCAGTACATCATCTTCTACTGTTTGTGAGCCTTCTCAATCAGTCATCTCCTGTATCTCGGTGGACATATTGCAGAACCTCTGACATGATATTGAGACAGAATACGTTACAAATACTGCATAAATATCTAGTGGCGGTGGCATGAGGGGAATACAAATAGCGATTTCAAAAAATCGTTCAAATGGCTCTGAGCACTATGGGACTCAACTGCTGTGGTCATAAGTCCCCTAGAACTTAGAACTACTTAAACCTAACTAACCAAAGGACAGCACACAACACCCAGCCATCACGAGGCACAGAAAATCCCTGACCCCGCCGGGAATCGAACCCGGGAACCCGAGCGATTTCATACCACGTAGGTAATGCCATATGTGGATTTATAAAGCTGGTATAGCATTTAACACGGATACTTGTGTGCACATGTAGAACCACGACTGCTTGTAACAGTGACATACAGTAGTTGTTGGGATCAGGTTTTTTAACATCTGATGGCTTGTATGATGATAAAACCTCTCTTTCTAAGACATGGTGGTAGTACTCACAAGAAAAACTTGTAAGATATGTCGACCCATCGTTTATTTTAGGTCAGTATCGCCAGTAATAGGATATTGACGAAGTATTATACTTAGTAGTAGGGGGTGCATGATAGTTTTGCCTTGAGCTCCAGGATTATAAAGTATTTGTTTGTGTTCTGACATGTGCAAAGGAAGTGACTATGTCCATTCTAACAAAGGTATGGGTTTGATGTCGAGTACTGTGTTAGCAAAGGGAAGAGTACGTCAAATCATAAGAATCGTTCTGATATTTCTATTTCCAGAGCCACAGCCGTCAGCAGGGTGTATTTCTGATACTTCGCTCATTCTCAAATGTTGTTCAACTGAGACTGTGATAGTAACATTTAGCTGTACTGTCAGGATAAAAAATATATGTAACCGATTTCTTAGGATGGTGATTATACCTGTGCATGCTTGGCACACAGCGCCAGTGACCTGTGCAGGGATGATTCACGTTTCCCATTAACGATAGGAGCTTTCTCAATGGAGAGGCCTGTTGGAGTGTGAGAATGTAGATGACTTAACCGTGTTGTCCTGCTGACGACCGAATAGCGATATAATACATAGTATGTGTTGCATAGATTTCGTGATCGCATGGAAATTTGAGATATTTGAATGTGGATGTGTATTTGTGCTGGACCATTACTCCCTCCCTTGTAAACTGTCGGTTTCCTGATTATGCATGTTTCGCACCTTCATTTAGTTATGAGAAGATCGAGTGTGGTGTGTGCATCTATGTGCATGTGGAAGACATGTTTGCCATTTGTGTAGACATGAGAAACACGTTAGTAGACCTTGTAAATTATGGGGATAATTTGGAATCTGCTTTATTCTGATATCGATATTCACAAGTGGAAATATCAGTTATCTCCAATTTTTTTCGAGTTTACGCGTATATGTTTTGCAGGCGTTACAAGTTTCTAGTTACTCTGTAGCTTACAACATGCCCCACCTAGCTAAAGTTTTGGGTTCATATAGAAATAATTTCCAGTCTATATCTTCGGAATTATGTTACATGAGCTATCGGTATGATACAGCTGTGTGCTTGATATCGAGAAGTTTATCGAAAATGGTATAATATTATGGCAAACCACGCGAAAATACATATGCTCTTGTGATTCTAGTGTCTGGAGGCAGGTTTAGAAAAATCAAGCAAGCAAGTAGGTCCGGACCAGAAACACAACGCGTTTGTGCCGAGGGGGGAACAAGCCTGAATTTGCAGGACAGTTCTGAGAGTGACTTCGTTCTGTTGAGGGCGCTCTATTGACCTGTCAGGGGTGGATGACCACCGACCTCACAGGGAAATATCTAAAGCTGCGAGCAGTGTATACGGTGCTGTCTGTCTCTGCGGTATATGTATGTATGATGTAAAAGGGCTGATTTTGTATGATGCAGAATACGAATTATATGTTTAATGCATCGACACGGTATGTGGTGATATATCGCTGGGTTGTAGATCTGTTTCCCACTCTAATATTCAAACTCCTGTCCTCAGTGGAAGAGCAGTGTAATTGAGTAAAAGCCTTTCTGTATTTGACGATATGTAAGTCACTTTGCAGGGTCCCACTTGGTGCACATCGACAGCGCAGAGAAATACATATATAGCTTCTTTTCCATGTTTACTTCGTAGTTTCTTACTTAAATTGCGTGTGAGTTTCGTATAGGAGGTGTAATTTTGAGTTTTAGTTACTGTAATCGTAAATTCAGGCAGATTGTAGCGCAGTCCTTAGGCATTTGTATGGGTTAGTTCATACATTGTTTGCGTGTTTCCCTTGCGTTATCTAGGCACAGAATCATGTTTCAGTAACTGTTGTTCAACATCTGTTAGAATGGACAGGGACTGTGGTTGCTGTGTTCGGATGAGGGCTGACTTTGCATCCCGTCGCTCACAGCTGCAGGCGGCGCTGACTTTGGTCGCGCAGCTTGAGGCTGTTGCCTGTGGGGAGCCGGACTTGGGTATCACGGGGATGTCAACCTCGTCCTGTCTGTCCCTACATCGGTCTGCCGCTGTGGTTGCCCCGGTTGCTGCCCACAGTGGGGCTGAGCCCTCGCCTGTGGTTGATTGGGAGGTCATTCCAAGGCGTGGCAGGCAGTGAAAGACGTCCCCGGAGCTGATCATAAAGCCTTCCCAGTGCGTCTGACAAACAGGTTTCAGGTACTGTCTCTGGATGAGCCAGATGCAGCTGCCTGCCCTGTTTCAGAGGATGATTCTCAGCCTTCAAGGTCCGGCCATCGCAGAGGGTGGGCTTATTGGTAGTTGGGAGCTCCAATGTTAGGCACGTAATGGGGCCCCTTCGGGATATGGCGACTAAGGAGGAGAAGAAACCTAGTGTGCACTCCGTGTGCATTCCAGGTGGAGTCATTCCTGACGTGGAAAGGGTCCTTCCGGATGCCATGAAGAGCACAGGGTGCAGCTCTGATGACGTGTGTCACTTTGGACCTGAGAAAATTCTCCCTGGACTCCAACGGCTATCTGATTTGATGAAGACTTCCGGTCTTGCTTACGAGATGAAGGCAGAGCTCACCATCTGCAGCATCGTTAACAGAACCGACTGCGGACCTTTGGTGCAGAGCCAGGTGGAGGGTCTAAATCAGAGGCTCAGACGGGTAGCGGAGGCTGTTTGGCGTGGACTGGGCGGTTTTTTACTTTAGAAGGCCTCAGGAAAGTACGGGGTGGGCTGCAATCTCAGAGGGTGCATGGCAAATACAGGACGTGCTTGGATCAAGGAACAGTCGGAATTGTAGTTGTGCTGGGAAAGTACCTGAGCTTCAAGCGCTAATAGAAATCAAAGAAGCTGAAATCGTTATAGGTACAGAAAGCTGGCTGATGCCTGAAATAAGTTCTGCAGAAATTTTTAGGAAGTCTCAGGCGGTGTTCAGGAAAGATAGATTAGGCAGAATTGGTGGTGGAGTGTTTGTGTCTGTCAGTAGTGGTTTATCCTGTTGTGAAGTCGAAGTAGATACTCCGTGCGAATTGATGTGGGTGGAGGTTATACTTAACAGCCGAACTAAGTTAATAATTGGCTCCTTCTACCGACCCCCAGATTGCGATGATATAGTTGCTGAACAGTTCAGAGAAAATTTAAGTCTCGTAACAAATAAATACCCCACTCATACGATTATAGTCGGTGGGGACTTCAACCTTCCCTCGATATGTTGGCAAAAATACTTGTTCAAAACCGGTGGTAGGCAGAAAACATCTTCCGAGATTGTCCTAAGTGCGTTCTCCGAAAATTATTTCGAGGAGTTAGTCCACGAACCAACGCTAATTGTAAATGGTAGCGAAAACACACTTGACCTCTTACCCACAAATCCAGAGCTAATAGAGAGCATCATGACTGATACAGGGATTAGTGATCACAAGGTCGTAGTAGCTAGGCTCAATACCGTTTCTTCCAAATCCACCAGAAACAAACGCAAAATAAATTTATTTAAAAAAGCGGATAAAGCTTTACTAGAAGCCTTCCTAAGAGACAATCTCCATTCCTTCCGAACTGACTATGCAAATGTAGACGAGATGTGACTCAAATTCAAAGATATAGTAGCAACAGCAATACCTTCGCTGCGCAGTGCCGATGGTACAGTTACCGACGACTGTGCCGCTAAAACGGAGTTATAGAACGCAGTTTTCCGAAAGTCCTTCACCAGGGAAGACGAATGGAATATTACAGAATTTGAAACACGAACAGCTGCTAGCATGAGTTTCTTAGAAGTTGATACCTTAGGGGTTGCGACGCAACTGAAATCGCTTTATACGGGCAAGTCTTCAGGTGAAGATTGTATACCGGTTAGGCTCCTTTCAGATTACGCTGATACAATAGCTCCCTACTTAGCAATCATATGCAACTAGTCGCCCGCCGATAGATCTGGACCTACAGATTTGAAAATTGCGCAGGTCGCACCAGTGTTTAAGAAGGGTAGTAGGAGTAATCCATCGAACTACAGACCTATATCATTGACGTCGGTTTGCAGTAGGGTTTTGGAGCATATACTGTATTCAAACATTATGAATCACCTCGAAGGGAGCGATCCATTGATACGCAATCAGCATGGTTTCAGAAAACATCGTTCTTGTGCAACGCAACTAGCTCTTTATTCGCACGAAGTAATGGCCGCTATCGACAGGGGATCTCAAGTTGATTCCGTATTTCTAGATTTCCGGAAAGCTTTTGACACCGTTCCTCACAAGCGACTTGTAATCAAGCTGCGGGCGAATGGGGTATCGTCTCAGTTGTGCGACTGGATTCGAGATTTCCTGTCAGGAAGGTCAAGTTCGAAGTAATAGACGGCAAATCATCGAGTAAAACTGAAGTGATATCAGGTGTTCCCCAGGGAAGCGTCCTGGGATCTCTGCTGATCCTGATCTATATAAATGACCTGGGTGACAATCTGAGCAGTTCTCTTAGGTTGTTCGCAGATGTTGCTGTAATTTACCGTCTAGTAAGGTCATCCGAAGACCAGTATCCATTGCAATGTGATTCAGAAAAGATTGCTGTATGTTGTGGCAGGTGGCAGTTGACGCTAAATAACGAAAAGTGTGAGGTGATCCACGTGAGTTCCAAAAGAAATCCGATGGAATTTGATTACTCCATAAATAGTACAATTCTCAAGGCTGTCAATTCAACTAAGTACCTGGGTGTTAAAATTACGAACATCTTCAGTTGGAAAAGCCACATTGATAATATTGTGGGGAAGGCGAGCCAAAGGTTGCGTTTCATTGGCAGGACACTTAGAAGATGCAACAAGTCCACTAAAGAGACAGCTTACACTACACTCGTTCGTACTCTGTTAGAATATTGCTTCGCGGTGAGGGATCCTTACCAAGTGGGATTGACGGAGGACATCGAAAGGATGCAAAAAAGGGCAGCTCGTTTTGTATTATCACGTAATATGGGAGAGAGTGTGGAAAATATGATACGCGAGTTGGGATGGAAGTCATTAAAGCAAAGACGATTTTCGTCGCGGCGAGATATATTTACGAAATTTCAGTCCCCAACTTTCTCTTCCGAATGCGAAAATATTTTGTTGAGCCCAACCTACATAGGTAGGAATGATCATAAAAATAAAATAAGAGAAATCAGAGCTCGAACAGGAAGGTTTAGGTGTTCGTTTTTCCCGCGCGCTGTTCGAGAGTGGAATGGTAGAGAGATAATATGATCGTGGTTCGATGAACCCTCTGCCAAGCACTTAAATGAGAATTGCAGAGTAATCATGTAGATGTAGATGTAGAATTGTCAGTGCATTATGGTGATCTGCGCGAAATACAGTCATAATGCTGAATTCACTCAGAAGAGATCCTTTGTGCCAGGACATAGGAGTGTCTACAAACAGATTGCAACAAGATGGAGGCAAGGTATGTATGGAAATTTCTGAGAAAGGAAGTGTTCAAAGACAAGTTGAAGCAGACCATCCATCTCTGGCAGGGATACCATCACTCATCCACCACTGTGCCATTAGGACATCTCCGGACCTGTAACTGTAGGATACCGAAAATTCTGGCCATTTTCTCTCTTCTGGAAGACAGTACTTCGAATTCTGAATCTGTAATTGTTGTGATTTCCCCCGTCTGTGCTTAGAGAGTGCTCTCTTTCCAAACAACCGGAATTCTTTTATGATGAACAATGTTTTTGCGAGCATGCACAGGCTTTTAACGCTGGGAACACTGAGTGTTTCTGAGACGTATATTGATAGCAGGACGAAAATTCGATGCAGTGCGTCAGCCATGCTGGGTACGCGTTCACATCTAGATGCAGCTCGCATGTCCTGTAACGGTCCCTAGGAACACTACACGCTGGGCTATTCTGTGATGTCAGTATACGCAGGCATCACGTGAGCAACAGTAAACACTCATGCTGCCCAGAGGCATCTCACCTATAGGATCAGTGTGTGCATGCCTTCGAGTTTTGTGATGTCAGTATAACACTCGAAGAACTGTAACTGTAAACCCAACTTATACCTTCTCGCGGTGGGCAGCAGCGGCTTGAGAGCATTGGCACACACTTGCTTACGTCTGGAGGTGGCTTGCGGCAGCATCGACCCACACACGCCCTTGGAGCGTCTGCACTCTGCAAATGGGTCTTAGCTCCAATCCAGTCGCATGAGCAATGGTGCCTAGGTGACCACATATTTCGAGAGGTATTTTTCAGGTGTCAAGTATGAAACGGTTGCCGCCGCTGCATGCTAGAGGGACCCGATCATTCACCTATGTGTGGCTTGGCAGGTGGTGGCCACGTTACTTTGAGGGGCTGCCGGTGCACTCCAACTTCTGGGAGCGTGTGTGGTAGCCTCCTGTGCAATCCAGTGGACAGAGGGCGGCGGGCAGTGCCTGCGCACTTTGTTTGCATGTCTGTTGCATTATTTTGCGAGAAGGTCTATAGGCTGTGCTATATATTATTTGGAGAGTTTACGAGTTGATTTTGTGTCTGCACATCAGTGTACTGCATTATTTAGGAGTAGTTTACAGGTCTGTAGGCAATGTGACATGACCCCATGCATTTCAGAGCATGTGTTTTCTATCAGTGTGATAAATATACTATCTAAAATCCATCCCTAAATAAATTGTTCCAAGATAAATAAAGTACACTCATTTCTCTCTGCAGCAGCCCAGCACAGGCTGAGTCACTTTCCTCCTCCAGACAACCATCTTGGATTACATCAAGGAATGGACGACAGTGCCTTCTGGTGGTGGTACTGTGTACTAGGTCAGTTGGACTCTGGACCACATGGTGACCACACTGTTTCCCTCCTTTATCTCCGTCATCGTGGATTATGTTACGGAATGGACAACAGTGCTCTCTGATGGGAGTAATGTCTACTAGGTCAGTTGGACTCCAAACCCCATGGCGACTACACTTGATGATGGTACTGCCTCTAATTATGTAAATAAATAGTGCTTGTAACGTAAAGACTTAGGTCCAGCACACATCAAGCCCTCTTCCAGTCAATTCCTAGGAGGAGGTGGCGGTAGTATGACAGGTTAGTTTAGGTAGCCCAAGTGCCCTCTTTTCCCGCCATTTTCTTAGGTTAGTGGAGGTAGCCTTGATATGTTGTATTGTACTGATGGAAACTGAACTTCGCGCCATTTTCTGAGGGAGGGGAGGGGATGTGTAGGGGAGGAGATTTACCAGTGGCTGAGATGTTAATTAATTGATCAATTTAAGTAAGTAGTAAATCAAATTGATTCCAATAACTCAGACCTGAAAGTGTACCCGTAGCAGCAAGGGGGTGGCGGGGGGGGGGGGGGGAAAGGGGAATGGGTGGGGAAACAATAGGTTAAGTGCCGATCAATTAAAAGGAATGATTCTTTTAGCAGAACAATATGTTAAGAACATGTCAATAAAAAGGAAGGATCCTTTTAGCAGAATAATAGGTTGAGTATCTCTCAGTCAAACGAGTACAATAGTTAAGTACATGTCAATTAAAGGAGAACAACAGATTTAACCCTGAGTGTATTCCTGCCCTGACGTAGGCAGCTTGCACTAACAAAATGAGCTGGCATCCTTGTTGCCTTTCTACTACTGTTATAAGCAGCTGTCAAGTAGGTGGTGCTCTAAAATTTCTCTTACGGACTGCTAAGAATTGTGGAGAGGACTAGGTGGATAATGGTAATCCATGTACGAAACATACCGTTTCCTTGCTACAATCATGTGAAAGTATGTTGGTAAAGCGCTAACTTCTCCAAGTAATGTATTAGGTGTGACTCACCCAGTGTATCACTTGTTTTCCATTTCCACTCACTAATAACCAAAGAAATAAAAAGGAAACTTAATCAGTTTTCACCGTCTCCTAGCAGCACCATAGTCATTCTGCTGAAGTTGAAGTTACTGCTTTCTCGAAGCCGCCGTATATTTGTGGCGAATACGGTATGCCCTGGAGTCGGATGTTGTGGTAAACGACCTTGATAAAGGCGACGAACAGGTCCATTACCATGATCTTCGCCATGCAGAAGCATTGAATACGTGTGCTCACAGACACGTGAATGAGGCTCGAACCAAGTCGATGAGGTAGGATAGACATCAAATGACGTCAGCCGATCGAACGTACCTCCCATTGTGGCTGCCATGTTGCATACCTACCTATCGAATATGTTTTCAAATGGCTGTATCACGGAAACGGTATGTTTCCGGACATGGTTCAGTTCTAAGTATTGTCGACTCATTCCCCTCTAGAAGTACTAGAAGTTGCAAGTGGAATTTTAGAGCACCCTATTATTGCTACAAGTAGTGACATTGGAAGATAATTTTAATTTTGGTTGGAGCCACAGTCACGGTAATTTTTTGAATGATGCTGAAGCCATCTAACTGTAATAAATTTTATTTTTTAGTTAAGCCATTCAGATTTCTGGCTTCGGCCATTCTCAAGTACTAAAACTTATTTATATGTCATAAGACATATGACGGGTACCGTATGAAATTCCAGTCCTTGTCGAAAAAGGCAGATATGCACACATAAATAAGTTTCCGCATCTTAGAACGGCCTAATGCCGAAATCTGGATCGTATAACAATAAAATAAATTTATTACAGTCAAATGGCGGCTGCATCATAAAAAAGAAGAAAAAAGAAAGGAAGGTCGGAAGGCTGCGGTGCCTTAAATAAAACAAGAACGTTAGACAGGGTATTGTGTGCGAAAATCAGTAGATTGGTTCCATTTTGTCGGTACTATCCTATATCTGCTTTACCATCAAACAAGTAAAATATTATTCAACTATTCACCTTAGGGGCTAGGTGTAAGCCAATGGCCGGCCGGGGTGGCCGAGCGGTTCTAGGCGCTACAGCCTGGAACCGCGCGACCGCTACGGTCGCAGGTTCGAATCCTGCCTCGGGCATGGATGTGTGTGATGTCCTTAGGTTAGTTAGGTTTAAGTAGTTCTAAGTTCTAGGGGACTGATGACCTCAGAAGTTAAGTCCCATAGTGCTCAGAGCCATTTGAACCATTTTGTAAGCCAATGTATTATGCCGTTCTTTGGATGCAGGATACCACAGTTGGAGGTGCACCATACGTTAAGTAAGAAATTTTGACCAGTAGATAGTAGGTTTTCATTAATTGTACCTGGTTAAAGTAGCCTTGTCATGGTGATCTTCAGTATTTTACTATGATGTTAATAGATCTTCCAAAAACGATTTGTATGAACATTTATATTTCTGTCAAATTAATCATTTGCTGATCACGTTACCACTACGAACTAGTGTTACACTATAGTTCAGCTTTTGAAAAAATTTTTAATTTGAATGTAATATAGAAATTCTGTAGCAGACAATTGTATGAACCAGTTAATGATCTTTTGCTTCACATTTGGTTGATCACATTGAATAAATACATCGTAAACAGGCGTCTCCCGGTCAATTTAAAAGTTATATGCAAATATACTTACTGGTTACGACAGCGTCATCTCCAAACAACCGAAGACGGCTGCTGAGATTGTCTCCCAAATCGTTTATGTAGATAAGGAACAGCAAAGGGCTTATAAAACTACCTTGGGGAACGCTAGACCTCACTTCTGTTTTACTCGATGACTTCCCATCAGTTACTACGAACTGTGACCTCTCTGACAGGAAATCACAAATCCAGTCACATAACTGAGACGATATTCCATAAGCACGCAATTTCACTAAGAGGTGCTTGTGTGGTTCAGTGTCAAAAGCCTTCTAGAAATTCAGAAATACGGAATCGATCTCAAGTCCCCTGTAAATAGCACTCAACACTTCATGTGGATATAGATTTAGTTGTGTTTCACAGGAACGATGTTTTCTAAACGCATTTTGACTGTGTGTCAATAGACCGTTTCCTTTAAGGTAATTCATAATGTTCGAACACAATGTATGTTCCAAAATCCTGCATCATCATATCGACGTTAACGTTATGGGCCTGTAATTTAGTGGATTACTCCTACTACCTTTCTTGAATATTGGTGTGACCTGTGCAACTTTCCAGTCGAGTGAACGGTTGTATATGGTTGTTAAGTATGGAGATAATGCATCAGCATTCTCCGAAAGGAACCTAATTGGTATACAGTCTGGAGTAGAAGACTTGCTTTTATTAAGTGATTTAAGTTGCTTCACTACTCCGAGGATATTTCCTTTTACGTTACTCATTGTATGATGATATAAAATCAAGTATTCAAATCATTGTAAGCGACGAATGCGAGACAGCGCTTATCACTTCCTATATTCTGACACATAGAAAAATACAAACTACTCCTTGCTGCGACTTATGCGGCTGGTATATTACTCAGGCTAGAAGACAAGTGTATGTTCGGACACACAGAAATGCTATTAACTTGTAGCTACTTTTAGAGACTAATTCCACAGTGCATGTCCTTTACAAACAGGCAGAAAACCGAAGGTAATAACTGTGGCTCGATACGTATTGGGAAACCAGTTGCCTCTCTTGAATATATACAGTGTTCTTGTAGTTTATTTTAGAATACTCGAACTGTCGAACTGTCTCACAGCTAGTAGCGACTCATATACTTTCTGGTAATGCCTGTGACTGCTACTCCGACTGCGATTCCGACTGCTGAGACTGTCTCCGACTCCCGTTTATACATCGTCTTCCTTCAGGGTCTTGGAGGAGTTCCTCTAGTAGTCCTGCTTTCTCCTGCTGTTACCGGGGAGGAGGAGAAGGAGCAGGAAGAGATCAGTATTTAACCTCCAGTCGACAACGAGGTCATTACAGACGGAGCAAAATCGAGGTTATTGATAAACGTTGAAGGCAATCACCCTTGCCCTTTCAAGGGAACCATCCTGGCATTTGCTTGAAGCAATTTAAGGAAATCACAGAAAAGCTAAGTCGGGGTGACTGGAAGCGGGTTTGAACCCCTTCTGTTACATAAGGTCCTTTTAACGACAGAAATCGTTCAAGCAGTTACCTGAACCCTCTTGAATGGTCTGAAAACGCCGCATCTGGTCTAGCACTTCTTTGTTTTTGATGGCTGTTACATACAGGTCTGTTACTCTAAGGGCAGTGGCTGTGGCTAGCCCACACTACTTTCTCTTCTGCATGTGGTAACAGCTATGTTTGTCCCAATTCTCAGTCAGGCTCATCAACTCTTCTATGAAGATACATGACCCGAGGGTATCATAAAATGAAACTGTATTATCGGAAACAGAAACTTCTCGTTAAATCGACTGAGTAAGAACCGGTTGTGTTCAACTACTCGTACTGACAATTTCTCGCACCCGGAAATTTTAAGATAACTGAAACCAGGAATGCTTTATCTTTTCCTCCGTTTAACTGAACATTACACTCACGCAAGCAAGCAACTGCTGAAAAACTTTAAGATTACGTGTGATCACCCATTAGCCCAAACCAGATTACCACTGGTAAATAATCTCCTACACAAATTGAACAACTCGTGGCGTGATACTGCCTGCTGATGAAACGGCGGATTATGCATATCGCACAAACTCTATCGGCGCATCACAGTAATCAACACGAGAACAAATGCAAAACAGTAAAACACGCAAATGCCGATAAACACTCACAAACTACGTGAATAAAGAAGCAGAGGCAATTAAAAACGAATGAAAAGGAATAAAACTATTCAACGTTTATCTCATTAGTGTTGATAGCAATTGTTTGCAATATTAAGGACTGTGTCGCTAGTTAATGAGTTTAGAAAATTATTACGATTTTGGAAAGAATAATTCAATGAACGAAACCAAGTTGTAACTATTGCTCTTTTACTGCAAAGTAATCAGAACAGCATTACAATATAACAATTGACAATTAAATGAATGACCAAGGAAAGCTACTGTTGCTTCTATACAAAGGGTTTTTGCATCACTGATTCGAACTATGTAGTTGGCGACGTCTCTTAGCCAATCCTCCTTCAAAACAGGTTCCATTTAGCTCACGCTGACGGCGATTCGTCGATGTCCGTGTCGTTAGTTCACGATCCTGTAGCGTGTAATCCACTACTTGGCATCGTCTGTCTGAGATCCTAGATCGTGGACACCTGTTGCGAATGTAACAGGATCGCTCGATGTTTGCAGAATAAATTGCTCTTTGCGTGTCTGCATGCAACCAAGAAAGAAGAGAGGCTTATTTCCATAACCGCATGACGTAACCCAGGCTACGCCAACTCCAGCGCTTGGTGCTTGCGCGCCTCGGTGCAGCGTAGAGCTGCATCTTTGATTTTCCTCTCCCGCCCCTCCTTCTACCCTGTAGTGGCTCTAGCAGCACGTGTGTGACGTCGGCATCGGTGCTCTGACGTATCCGTTCGGAATCTGGGACACTGTTCACCTCTTTTGCGAGCGTTCAACATGAAAAGGTTCCAATTTAGGTGTGCCATTTTTAATGCTGAATGGGAGGATTCGTATTTGTTTGCAGAGTCTGATGGAATATCTCTGTGCTCAATATGCCACTTGGACTGAACAGAAGCGTAGTGATTACTAAATATAAATCAGAACTGCCACAGTCTGAAGAGGTAAGCCTTGTTTATAATGTAAACAAAAATATACTTTCTTGTAATTCTGTTCATATCTATAGAAATTTGCGCTATTTCTCTTTGGACATTGTTTTTAAACTATACTGTTAGACTTTTTTGTGTGGTAAGATTTTAAAGTTAATAATTGCTGTTGTTGTCCCGCGGATATCTGAACTGAATTGCACATCGGAAAACACATTTCGAGCAAGTTAGATTGTTGCGCTGATAATTGCAGAAAGTGGAAGCCCTTGAGGGACGGCCAGTTTCTAAAAGAGTATGTTGTAGAGTGTTAGGAGATAATATGCTTGTCCGTAGTAGCCAAATCTGAGGCAATAAGCTTGTTCGAAAATACAATTTCTAGAAGAGTGCAAGAAATTGGTGCGGAATTAAAGCAGCAGTTGCGCAATAAATGTCGCAACTTCCTAGAGTACTCGATTGCCCTTGATGACAGCACTGCTAATCGCAGCATTGCTCAACTTCCGATTTTCGTGAGCTGTATTGCAAAAGTCCTCAGCTCGTGGTCGTGCGGTAGCGTTCTCGTTTCCCACGCCCGGGTTGCCGGGTTCGATTCCTGGCGGGGTCAGATATTTTCTCTGCCTCGTGATGACTGGGTGCTGTGTGATGTCCTTAGGTTAGTTAGGTTTAAGTAGTTCTAAGTCTAGGGGACTGATGACCATAGATGTTAAGTCCCATAGTGCTCAAAGTCATTTGAATCATTTTTTTGTGTAGAAAAGGATGTTACACCTTTGAAAAGTAGCACAATCGGGCAAGATATTTTCCTTGCTCTAGAAGAGGTTTTCAGCAATGTGCAGCTGTTTCTCGAGCGCCTGTACTGAACTGCACCTCATGAGGCCCTTGCAATGTTGTCAAAAGGGGTAGATTTTATAGAGCATATAAAAAAAGTGCGCCGAGCTGACCTTCCCACAATTTTGACAGTACACTGCGTGCAAAAATTTTCTACAAGTTTAGGTCCATGATGGATGTGTTGTTGTCGTGGTCTTCAGTCCTGAGATTGGTTTGATGCGGCTCTCCATGCTAATCTATCCTGTGCAAGCTTCTTCATCTCCCAGTACCTACCGCAGCCTACATCCTTCTGAATCTGCTTAGTGTATTCATCTCTTGATCTCCCTCTACTATTTTTACCCTCCACGCTGCCCTCCAATACTAAATTCGTGATCCCTCGATGTCTCAGAACATTCCATACCAACCGATTCCTTCTTCTAGTCAAGTTGTGCCACAAGCTCCTCTTCTCCCCAATCCTATTCAATACTTCCTCATTAGTTATGTGATCTACCCATCTAATCTTCAGTATTCTTCTGTAGCACCACATTTCGAAAGATTCTTTTCTCTTCTTGTCTAAACTATTTATTGTCCACGTTTCACTTCCATACATGGCTACACTCCATACAAATACTTTCAGAAACGACTTCCTGACATTTAAATCTATACTCGATGTTAACAAATTTCTCTTCTACAGAAACGCTTTCCTTGCCATTGCCATTCTGCATTTTGAATCCTCTGTACTTCGACCATCATTTGTTATTCTGCTCCCCAAATAGCAAAAATTCTTTACTACTTACCGTGTCTCATTTCCTAATCTCAGTCCCTCAGCATCACCCGACTTAATTCGACTAAATTCCATTATCCACGTTTTGTTTTGTTGATGTTCATCTTATACCCTCCTTTCAAGACACTGTCCATTCCGTTCAGCTGCTCTTCCAAGTGCTTTGCAGTCTCTGACAGAATTACAATGTCATCGGTGTACCTCAAAGTTTTTATTTCTTCTCCATGGATTTAAAAACCTACTCCGAATTTTTCTTTTGTTTCCTTTACTGCTTGCTCGATATACAGATTGAATAACATCGGGGAGAGGCTACAACCCTGTCTCACGCTTTCCCTACCACTGCTTCCCTTTCATGTCCCTCGACTCTTACAACTGCCATCTGCTTTCTGTACAAATTGTAAACAGCCTTTCGCTCTCTGTATTTTACACCTGCCACCTTCAGAATTTGAAAGAGAGTATTCCAATCAACATTGTCAAAAGCTTTCTCTTAGTCTACAAATGCTAGGAACGTAGGTTTGCCTTTCCTTAATCTTTCTTCTAAGATAAGTTGTAGGGTCAGTATTGCCTGACGTGTACCAACATTTCTACGGAATCCAAACTGATCTTCTCCGAGGTCGGCTTCTAACAGTTTTTCCATTCGTCTGTAAAGGATTCGCGTTAGTATTTTGCAGCTGTGACTTATTAAACTGATAGTTCGGTAATTTTCACATCGGTCATCACCCGCCTTCTTTGGGATTGGAATTATTATATTCTTCCTGAAGTCTGAGGGTATTTCGCCTGTCTCATATATCTTTCTCACCAGATGGCAGAGTTTTGTCAGGACTGGCTCTCCCAAGGCTGCAGCAGTTCTAATGGAATGTTGTCTACTCCGGGGGCCTTGTTTCGACTCAGGTCTTTCAGTGCTCTGTCCAACTCTTCACGCAGTGTCATATCTCCCATTTCATCTTCATCTACATCCTCTTCCCTTTCCATAAAATTGTCCTCAAGTACATCGCCCATGTATAGACCCTCTTTATACTCCTTCCACGTTTCTGCTTTCCCTTCATTGCTTAGAACTGGGTTTCCTTCATAGCTCTTGATATTCATAGAAGTGGTTGTCCTTTCCCCAAGGGTTTCTTTAATTTTCTTGTAGGCAGTGTCTTCCTTATCCCTAGTGAGGTAAGCCTCTACCTCCTTACATTTGGCCTCTAGCCATCCCTGCTTAGCCAATTTGCACTTCCTGTCGATCTCATTTTTGAGACGTTTGTATTCCTTTTTGCCTGCTTCATTTACTGCATTTTTATATTTTCTCCTTTTCTCAATTAAATTCAGTATTTCTGCTGTTACCCAAGGATTTGTACTAACCCTAGTCTTTTTACCTACTTGATCCTCTGGTACCTTCGTTATTTCATCTCTCAGTGTTACCCATTCTTCTTCTACTGTATTTCTTTCTCTCGTTCTTGTCAATCGTTCCATAATGCTCTCCCTGAAGCTCTCTACAACCTCTGGTTCTTTCAGTTTATCCAGGTCCCATCTCCTCAAATTGCTACCTTTTTGCAGTTTCTTCAGTTTTAATCCACAGTGCATAACCAATAGATTGTGGTAGATACTGCCTACAGGAAAATTAAAGGGCCCTATGGAGAAAACAGTACCACTTGTATGAATATCAAGACGTCAGATGGAAACCCAGTTCTATGCAAAAAGGGAAAGCAGAAAGGTGGAAGCAGTATATAGAGCGGCTATACAAGGGATATGTACTTGAGGACAGTGTTATGGAAATGGAAGAGGATGTAGATGAAGATGAAATGGGAGATATGATACTGCGTGAAGAGTTGGACAGAGAACTGAAAGACTTAAGTCGAAACAGGGCCCTGGGAGTAGACAACATTCCATTAGAGCTACTGACAGTCTTGGGATAGCCAGTCCTGAAAATACTCTACCATCTGGTGAGCAAGATGTGTGAGACAGGCGTAGTACCCTCAGACTTCAAGAAGAATATAATAATTCCAATCCTAAAGAAAGCAGTTTTTGACAAATGTGAAAATTACCGAACTATCAACTTAATAAGTCACGGCTGTAAAATAATAACGCGAATTCTTTACAGACGAATGGAGAAACTGGTAGTAGCCGACCTAGGGGTAGATCAGTTTGGATTCCGTAGAAATATTAGAATATGTGACGCAATACTGAGCCAACGAATTATCTTAGACGATAGATTAAGGAAAGCAAACCTACGATTCTAGCAATTGTAGAATTAGAAAAAACTATTGCCAATATTAACTGGAATACTCCTTTTCAAATTCTGAAGGTGGCAGGGGTAAAATACAGGTAGCGAAAGGCTATTTACAATTTGTACAGAAACCAGATGGCAGTTATAAGAGTCGAGGAATGCGAAAGGGAAACTGTGGTTAGGAGGGACGTGAGACAGGTTTGTAGGATTTTTCCGATGTTATTCATCTGTATATTGAGCAAGCAGAAAAAGGAAACGAAAGAAAAATTCGGAGTAGGTATTAAAATCCATGGTGAAGAAATTAAAACTTTGAGGTACACCGATGACATTGTAATTCTGTCAGAGACAGCAAAGGATGTGGAAGAGCAGTTGAACGGAGTGGACAGAGTCTTGAAAGGAGGATATAAGATGAACATCAACAAAACCAAAACGATGATAATTGAATGTATTCGAATTAAGTCGGGTGATGATGAGGGAATTAGATTAGGAAATGAGACACTTAAAGCAGTAAAGGAGTTTTGCTCTTTGTGGAGCAAAATAACTGATGATGGTCGAAGTAGAGAAGATATAAAATGTAGACTGACAATGGTAAGGAAAGCGTTTCTGAAGAAGAGGAATTTGTTAACATTGAGTATAGATTTAAGTTTCAGGAAGCCGTTTTTGAAAGTTTTTGTATGGAGTGTAGCCATTTATGGTAGTGAAACATGGACGATAAATTGGGCAGGAAGAAAATAGAAGCTTTCGAAATGGGGTGCTACAGATTAATGCTGAAGATTAGATGAATAGATTACAAAACTAATGAGGAGGTATTGAATAGGATTGGGGAGAAGAGAAATTTGTGGCACAACTTGACTAGAAGAAGGATTCGGTTGGTAGGACATGTTCTGAGCCATCAAGGGCTCACCAATTTAGTATTGGAGTTCAGCATGGAGGGTAAAAATCGTAGAGGGAGACCAAGAGATGAATACACTAAGCAGATTCAGAAGGATGTAGGTTGCAGTAGGTACTGGGAGATGAAGAAGCTTGCACAGGATAGAGTAGCATGGAGAGATGCTTCAAACCAGTCTCAGGACTGGCGACCACAACAACATCAACACTAATAGCACAAATTTCTAGCAGAAAAGCACAAAGAGACATTTGGGAAAATTCCTGTGTGATTTGGAACACGTTTTAAGCTCGAGATAATACTTATCCAGTAATTCGTAAAGAATCTAAATAAACCTCACAGAGAGAAAGCACGTATAGATGGGATTTCACACGAAAAATGGATAGAACGTTCTAGATACGCCTGAGGCAGACATTTATGCTAATGCCGAATATAGGTCCGAAGAATTAATACAATCATTGACTTATTAAATGTAGGAGAGTAGGAGGTAGTAATTAGGAAATAAAAGGAAATAAAACAAGGTCACAAGGACCAGAAACTGTAAATACGGAACTCATAAATAATGGAGGATTTTAATTCAGATTCAGCATTCTTCAACTGTTAAACCCCCATTACCTTGCCATGAGGATCCCCAATACACGTTAGGGACAACTGTTGTTTTCTATTTAAGACAGTGGGAAAAAGTAAACCAACAAACAGCGGATGTATAAGTATATTAGATTTATTGCATAAGTTATGCTCTGCTATATTAAATAACTGTTAAAGCCAACAGCAGAACCACTCTTGCAGGAAGAACTGAACGCTTTTCGAAAAGGGAGAGCTTGGACTGACAATGTATTTAGTACGAAAAAGATGATAAAGAGAAAGATCGAATACAACTGGTCCACCTATATGGCGTTTGTAGATCTAGAGGAGGTCTTCGACAAAGTAGACCGGTTTGAAATATTGAATATAATGGTTACGCTCAACACATAATAACGGGTGTAAAATGTCTGTATAAAGGCCCCTACTTCCGACTCAATTTCTCTAATTCCAGTGAGAGAAATTTAGTTCGCAGGGGTGTGTATTATCACCTACGCTTTTTAACAGTATATATAGACGCTATCATACACTGATGGAAGGAACGGCGCCGGCCGCGGTGGTCTAGCGGTTCTAGGCGCTCAGTCCGGAGCCGCGCGACTGCTACGGTCGCAGGTTCGAATCCTGCCTCGGGCATGGATGTGTGTGATGTCCTTAGGTTAGTTAGGTTTAAGTAGTTCTAAGTTCTAGGGGACTGATGACCACAGATGTTAAGTCCCATAGTGCTCAGAGCCATTTGAACCATTTTGAAGGAACGGCCACCACCTCGTATTATTTTCGGTACTGTCGCGGTAAATGTGCTTGCATTTGCTGATGACTTAATGAGTATAAAAAACAATGTAGATGATGTTCAAAGAGCTATTTACTTATTATGTAAGGTTTTCGAAAACTGTAGCTTTAAAACGTCTACCTCAAAATCACTAACCAGGGCAAAAACCCAATAATAACAAAGATTATTTTGGATGACAAAATTTTAGAAAATGTTCAACGTTTTTGATTGCTTAAGCTGCAATATCTTATACGCTTACGATACATGCATAATTAATGAATTACGAAGATACCAGGCTGTGTGCGGTACAATTGGAACACCGAACATGGCGCGGAACGAAAGAAAGCTGTAGAAGATGATGGCAGTGAAACGCGGGCGTTAAGAGAGAGAGACGACAGTCATGTTCAAGACCCAGAAATGAAATTCCTTCATGAGCCATTTGGACGGAGACCCACTGACTAAACGTGGAAGTGGGAATCAGTTACAAATATTTGCAAAATGGGATAAAGTGGACGAATATAAGAGCAAGTGGGAAGAGCATTTAGAAGGAATGGACAATACAAGGAATACGAAAATGGCACTGTCATACATATCTACTGGCCGAATACATTTATGAAAGCTGAGGTAAACACGGATTGAGGCCAGAACAGGCCAAATTGTCTAATCCCTGAAATTTTAATGACTATTCAACATTTAGTTATCAGTTCAGAACGCGCAATGAGCCGTTATAACAAGGGAAAGAAATGGAAATCTAAAGAAAAAATTGTGAAACGAATTGGCAATGATAAAACATGTAAAAATAATTTAAGTAGTAATTCCCAGCTGGCCTCAGTAATAAGTAAAAAAGTTAAAGCTGCTTACCAAAGCCAACACTTATAATACTGATGAATTACATACCGGGCTGGAACCCGATAGACAGGAATATATCGTGTACAGACAAACTCCTGTAGCAGCGCATGCAATACGTGTTGACATTAGCTTTACAGAGGATAGTTCATGAAAGGGTGCTTAAATATAATTTGGACTACAACAAAGACATAAAACCTGAACTTCCATTTATGCTGATACAGAATAGATTGTTCGCCCAGCTAGCTGCGCGGTCTAACGCGCTGCTTACCGAGCGGGAAGGCGTGTCGATATCCCGGAACTAATCGGCACGGGGGATTAATATCGAGGTCTAGTGTGCTGACCAGTCTGTGGATGAAGGCGGTTTTCTACCTGCCTCAGTGAATGCGGGCTGGTTCCCCTCATTCCTCCTCAGCTGCACTACGTCGCGCAAACACTGTCTGCACGTACGCGTACACCATGGTTACTCTACCACTCAAACATCTGGGGTTACACTCGTCTGGTATGAGACGTTCCTGTGGGGGAGGGGGGGGGGGTGTCCACTGGGGGCCGAACCGCACAATAACGCTGGGGTGGGTGGACTGCTGTGGTCTGTTGTGAGGTTGTTAACCACTGAGCGCTACAGTGGGATAAAGCCTCCCCGTCGTTTCTAGATCTCCGATTCAGTACACATATACACACACAATAGATTCCAAAACAACTCATATAAAACTAAAGTAAACTAAACTCCGTCCGAATAGGACATGAAGGCCTAACGGTACCAATAGGCCGCCGTCTCATCCGCAGCCCACAGGCGTACTGGATGCGGTTATGGAGCGCCATGTGGTTAGGACACCGCTCTCCCGGCCATATGTCAGTTTAAGAGACCGGAGAAGCTACTTCTCAGTCAAGCAGCTCCTCAGTTTGCCTCACAAGGCCTGACTGCATCCCACTTGCCAACAGCGCTCGGCCGCGCGTGATTAGCCGAGCGGTCTAAGGCGCTGCAGTCATGAACTGTGCGGCTGGTCCCGGCGGAGTTTCGAGTCCTCCATCGGGAATAGGTGTGTTTGTTTGTCCTTAGAATAATTAAGATTAAGTAGTGTGTTAGCTTAGGGATTGATGACCTTAGCAGTTAAGTCCCATAAGATTTCACACACATTTGAATATTTGAACAGGACTCGGCAGACAGGATGGTCACCCATCCCAGTGCTAGTCAAGCGCGACACCGCTTGACTTCGGTGATCTGACGGCGTTATGTTTTACCACTGCGGCAAGGCCATTGACAACTCATATAATATACATAATATGTCAATAGGGCTCAAAGCCGATAGTCAGAAATATCAGTCACATAAAATTATTCATCATTTTGAGTTAGCGCAATGTATAAATTCTCTTTTAAATAACACTTGGTTAGCTCTAGCCTAAAAACGAGGTATAAAGAACCCTACAATCTGACTTACTGTCCTATGTAATAATCAATTATAATTGTAGTAGACATACGACTGCCGAGATTGTAGTGGATCAATAGAAATAAGTGTCCTGGGCCGAACAAGGACAGCTGACCGTTGCTCAATACATCAAGTGTATAGTCGTGTTCGGGTACTCCATCAAACTGGCCAGTGGCTGCTGGAGACGCACTGGGCCACGGACGCCAACAGGTGGCTCCTGTGCTATTAATAATGAAAGTCACCGTGACAGCTGTTGACTAAGTAAATATTGTAGCTGATCTCCAGCACCACTTTGTGTTACATGTCTTCCATGACAGTGATGTCATCTTCGAGCATCTCCGTGTCCCAAGGCCAGATTCGTGCTACAGTGATTTGATGAGTATGACAGTGAACTCACGTCAATGTAATAACCACCAAATTTAATTGTTCTGAGCGTGTTGGAACACTTTTACTACGCTATCGGGCAGCAGTTCTGAACTCACGGGCCAGCTGCTCGTACTTAGCGGGAATTGAGTGACATGTGAGTAGACAATATGTGTCACCTAGCTTCCAAATCTTACCAACGGCTTCCCGAATCCATGCAATGCTGAGTCGCTGCTGTGTTGCGCTGCAAAAGTGGACCAGTGCGCTGTTAGGAACGCGTCTATAATGGTTTTGGGTGATGAGTGTCTATGGTGAGCACTGAAATTATGATGACTATCGCCTTGATAAAAATCCTAAGGCTATAGAGTATCCAGTCTTTCTTCCACATCAACTCTCATTGAGACTTTATTCCTACGTCATAGGAGACCGTATTTGGGAAATGGGGAGGAAACAAAGCCAGGAAACCTTTGGGTTTATTATTGATGTGTGCCACGAGAGGCTGAAAACGAGGAACGTTGATTGCTTAAGTTTCGGAGATCAATATCTGGCAGGAAACGGCCTTTCAACCGGGTGTAGAGAAACATTATCTTGATGCGACTGACTTTATGCTGTCAACTGGCACAGAATTTTTCTGGATTTGGGACTAGGTGTTTTATTTTTTTAATATTCCACCGTTTCAGCAACTATTTAACTGGCCTTCACCAAGTTACAAGTGAGATGGAAAGCACATACTATCTCGTCAAAAGTGCCCAGACGCCCCTATGTATTGCGGAATTCACCACTTGATGTCACGAGAGGTGAAGCCACCAGTATAAAAGCAGGCGAGGAGTGTTGAGCGGGGAGTGTTGAAGCCGTCAGTACGGATGCAGAGACAGCAGAACAGGCTGGTCAAAAAAGCTCAGCGTCTCCTAACGTGGACTACTCACTGAATATATTATGTGTCACAATTCCATAAGGGACACTTAAATACCTCTAAATATTCGCAAGTCGACCGTTGGTGATGCGTCTGTGAAGAGGAAACATGAAGGAACAGTCACTGCTAACCATGACCATGCTGACCTCATGCAGTGACGGACAGGGACCGTCGAGGATTGCGGAAGGTGGTTGTGAACAATACGTATGAGATGAGCGCAGCGCAGGAACCTGTTACGAGTTCTAAAGTACCAGAGTCCAGCTTGCGCAATGACTGTACACATGGAGCTAAAAACAAAGGGATGCAATGGCCTAGTGGCTTCTCATAAGCCACACATTTCTTTAGAAAGAAGTAAGTGACGGTTGCGGTGATGTTAAGAGCAGCGCTACCGAGACGTGATGACTGGAAACAAAGGAGTGACGAATCACGTAATTCCAGTGGCAGTCCGATGGAAGGGAACCTACTATCATATATGGTGCCAACAGTGAAGCAAGGAAAAGGTAGTGGTACCGTTTGCTAGTGTTTTTCGTGGTTAGTGTGTGGACGACTTATTGCGCATAAGAAAATGTTGAATATAGAAGGATATGAAATTTTATAGCATTGTGTACTGTGTACTGTGTAGAGGATCAGTTCGCCAAGATGGCTGTTTTAGCACCCTTCCAGAAAGTATCATCTGTCAGACAATAGTCTGTGGACAAAAACATTTCTTAAATGGACTGACCTGCCCCAGTCTTGATCTGAACCCCACGTAATAGCTCCGCGATGAGTTAGAACGTCGACCTTACTCCAGACCTCAGTATCAAACGTATCTTCAGAAGTTCAGACGTCTCCAGAATGAATATTCATCCTGCATACAGGGTGAGTGGATATGAAACTTCCTGGCAGATTAAAATATGTATCGGACTCGAGTCCAGATCCTTTGCCTTTTGCGGGCAAGCATTCTACCAGCGGAACTACCCACCGATCATGATCCGTCCTCACACGTTTGCTTCCACCATTACCTCATCTCATACCATTCAAGCCATTTCCTGCAATATCCTTCCTTCAGGAGTGCTGGTTCCGCAAGTTAAGCATGAAATTTACTGTGAAGTTTGCAAGGTAGGAGATGAAGTACTACCCGAACTAAAGCTACGAGAACAAGTCGTGAATCGTGCTCAAGTAGCTCAGTTGGTACTGCATTTGTCCGTGAAAGGCGAAGATCCCGGGTTCGATCTCAGGTCTGGCATAAATCTTTCACCTGTCAGGACGTCAATAGAACGTAACCCCAGCTCACTTCATGTCGGCTTAAAGGCATAGGTGGACACCCTCCAATTCACAGTCCCCTAACGCCTGTCCAGGTACTTTTGGTAAGATAGTACAGATGGGAGACGATTGCCCGGTATTATGTGAGACAGTTGCATGCCCTGAGCTGTATTACTCATTTGAATGTGGGCAGTCTCTACATCGGCTGTATTTCTTACTGCAACATCGGTTTTAGCCTTTAATAGTATAAGGCGTTAGCGGTTTTGACAATAAACTAAGTAGGAGTTTCGTCGTGGTATTTGAACAGAACAGTAAAAATTAAAGCATTGGTACACTATTAAAAATGTCCTTGAATGAAAAATGGAGCGTTGCATTCCGTTTCGTTAACCAGTACCTACAAAAATCGAACAAAAGCTTTCCAGTTTTATTTCAAGCAGTGTTGCTTCTCTATTAACACTTACAACTGTATGGAATCGCCGCTGCTCTCGGTCATAAAGTGAAGGTTGTCGGCTAATGTACTGTCCGTGGTGAGAGGTAACGTCTGAAATGTAGTCCACTTGACAGACTTTTGACGTCGTGGATCTCGGAATATTGAATTCCCTAACGATTTCCGAATGGAATGTTCACTGCGCTTAACTCCAACAACCATTCCGCATTCAAGGTCTTAATTCCCGTCGTGCGGCCGTAGTTACGTCGCACACATTTTCAAACGAATAACCTGAGTAGAAATGACAGCTCCGCCAATGCACTGATTTGTAGCTTATCTACGCCATACTACCTCCATGTGTATAGGTGCATAACGCCATACCATGACATTTGTCACCTCATTGTATACAGCTGAATATTAATAGAACCAATAATCGACACGGACGTATTCCTGATTGGAAAAGAGGAAAAAAAGGTGCTGTGAATACGTGTACGGAAAGGCGTCGTTGTCACGGTAGATGGCGCTTACGAATCATAGTTTCTCTGAGCACGTGCCGTGTGTTCCTTGTGTGTCGTAGTCTGTGTGATTGACGCTGTGTGCTGTACGCAGCAGAATGATCTGATATTCATGTCGGAACAGTTCGAGGTGGTGTTTGTTACGGCCAGGCAAATGGAAACGGTCGGGAGGCAGCACCGCTACACCGAAACTAGTACCCTCACAGACACCAACCACGTGTCACAACACATCATGCCCTTTTTGGGCATTTGTTTGATCACGAATTCTTACAGACGTGCAGGTAGGTGGTAGACTGTGAGTGGACTAGATTTGGAGGACCAGCTTCGGCAGGATATTGAGACGAACCCCAGTACAAGTTCCAGGAGAATGCCCCGCCAACACGGTGTAAGCCAAAATACGATTATGTGTATCCTGCTACCCCTATCACCTGCTCCTCTGGAGGCCATTTTGGACATCTTTTGTGACGCGGATGTGATGCAGCTCTGTACTGAGTTCCGGGATGACTTGTCGTTGTACACACACCGTCCATTTCCGGACACGTGTTCGCAGAACCTTTCTCCCTACATTTACAGTCAGGAATCAGTGCGTCCAGTTTAGCAGTCTTATTAATGTTCACGCTGTATAGTGTCGCAACTTCGTAGGTATGTTTTATTTATGACCGTTAAAGTTACTGCAGAATGATATGGGAAGATTATATTTATATTTGGGCAGAATATATTTACGTAACGTGTGTGTAAGTCAGTAAAGCTATCCACCACGCCATGTTGGACGATTACTGAACCGGCGATACCTAATATTCTAAACGCTTCCGTCATTCTTTTATTTCAAAGTGGGAACTTTAAGAAAAGGAGTGAGCTGTTAAGTTATTGATGTTGAAAACTGTGAATGACTGGATAATTACACTAGAACTGAATTGGAGCATATCTTTCATTTTAACTAGCAATAAACACAGTTTGCTTTCACTTCACGTTCTCATTTAAACTACCATCACCAATGAAGTATAAACTGAGTATTAATTTATTGCAGGCACGTCCCTGGTGTTAGTCGCCCGCTGCATTGGCTTCATTAAAATACAGGACTTTATTCTAAGCGTCACCAATTAACCCTTCGTTAATACGACGGAAGCCATTCCAAAATAATTAGCCGCAGTACTGCATGTGCGCGCATGCGTGTGTGTGTGTTTGTAGGTGCGTGGCTGGGTAGGGGTGTGTGTTTGTATGTCCAATCGTAACTCTGGGACCTCAGGAGCAATTTCAGCCAAATCTGATACACAAATGAGTAGCAGGAAACTGCTTCCCTGTGTATAAGATACTCATAATATCCCGATACGTGGAAGTGGAGGTCGGAAAGTGGTGACATGAACCTCCGGAAGGCGTGGAGTATGCCAACCAAACTTGGTACTTATATGAGTTAATATCTGGACAATCGTACTGTTCGGCTGAAACAACCCAAATAACCCAACCATTGAAGTAGATGTATGATATGAGGGGATAAAAATAACTGAAAATCAACCACGTTAGTTTCGAGTTCATACCTGTTGAGCGTACTGATGAAACTCCGGACGAGTAATAACTTGGCGAGGTAGGTATGGTATGTATGGTCTGACAATGGAATGCTTGGAATGATTTCAGCCTTACTTGATCCACTTATGACTAGTTGTATGGAAAATGTACTTAGGGTCTTGAACACCACAGACTTTCCTTGAAGTGAAGCTAATTACTCCTTTCCTGAGTCGGTCGTTCTGCTAAAAAATTTTCTCCGGAGGAGCCACGGTAAACAGACTGAAGTCCATTCCTCCCATAAGACCGGGGTAAATAATGCACTGCGAAATACTGAGTAATCAGCTTATCAATACAGAAACGAAAAAGCATTCAACATTCATGGGAGTTAACTAGAGAAAAATGTTGGTGTACCGGCAGTTCCTATAGGCAATAACACACTGCAGATGACTGAAACAGAGAGAGCAGGAAAGATAGTGATACGTCGTGCTGCAGGCGCCAGTACCCCTTACTTGTGGTATCATCATAGCCCTCGATTTCGCATTCGCCGGCCGCGAGTAAGTTGTTCGCCCGCATCTCGTCGTCGTGCGGTAGCGTTCTCGCTTCCCACGCCCGGGTTCCCGGGTTCGATTCCCGGCGGGGTCAGGGATTTTCTCTGCCTCGTGATGGCTGGGCGTTGTGTGCTGTCCTTAGGTTAGTTAGGTTTAAGTAGTTCTAAGTTCTAGGGGACTTATGACCACAGCAGTTGAGTCCCATAGTGCTCAGAGCCATTTGAACCATTTTTGAGTAAGTTGTTCATCGCGGGTTCCTCTATGTAAGTCTGCAGCGTGGAAGTAGCAGGCCTGACGGCGTGGTCTGACGTTTGCGGTTATAGCAGGGTCGGCAGGTTGGCCCTTACTTGGTGCGAATGCTCATTGCGCGTGGTATTACTGGAGTGCTGCGGCCGGAGACGGCGGAAAGGTTTGGGTTTCGGCACGAGGCGTTGTGTTTAGTTTTCTCGCCATGCACTGCATGTTGAGAAGAAGAGCTCGCAGGGGCAGCGCCTGGCGTTAACCGTTCGCCTGGATGTATGGTGTGTGTTTGATTTAAACAGGTGAAGTTGTGTGCTTACCTATGTTTGTTAGTGGTTAACTACTGTTGTCTTTAGCATGAATTTGGTGTCGAGTCTGATATGTCAAAGTTATGTCACACGTGACATGATAACGCCGCTTAGGCTTCACATCTTAGTTTCCTACCACTTGATGAAGGATGTACAGTTTTATGAAAGGAAGCCCGGTGAGCTGCTCATTATTGAGTGATTGATATCTACAGTTCTTGTAACCTTGGTGATTAAGTAATTTGCACCAGAGTTTACGAGTAACAAAATACTATGTTGTCTCGTAAAACTACATCAGATTCCATGAAAGTATAGTTCTGGTGGGCTCTTGCCCGTTTAAAACAATACTCACCTGTTATTATCACGTTTCAAGGAACAATCTTATCCATGCGTGTATTGTAGTGTTTAAATGAATTCTTAAACGTTGCGTTAAAAAGAATTGGCGAGTTTTCCTGTTTTAGCATTATGTTTTATTCTTTTATATAATTGTATGTGAAATTGGAAGTGTGCTATTATAGTTAATTCATGTTTCAGTTGGGCGGAGCGCAGTGTATTTGGTCCGGTACGGTCGGGCGTGACACCGGGGCTTGACGACTTGGCCGCTGCCAGTGGAACTGTGACTCGTTATACCGGGCTCCATGTTGCTGGCGTTCTGCCTCGATCTCGTCCTTCAGTTGGGTATTGCTGTTCTCTTTGTTCCTGGCTCTGTCAGGTCGTTAAGATTCGTAGCTCTTTCCTTCGCCGCTTAGGCAAATGCACCTTTCGCTGGAAATATGAATTTAAATGGGTTTCACACTGTAATTAGTACCCAGTAGATTTCTTGAAGCTCCACCTTATTAATTCTGTATTCCCCTATCAGCCATTTGTTTATTATATTTGTACCGTGTGTGCTGGTTGTGAAGTTTAACTTTTATGGGGAGAGGGTTTCATGGTCGTATGTTCTCAGTAAATGTTTAGATCCTGCGGCGCTGTTTTTAATTAATGGTTTATTATTTTAATTATTGCCTCCCTTTACTGGCATCAGCTGGATTATTCCTTTGTCAGAATTTAGTGTGCCCGGTGTCTTCATTGACGAGCGTTGATGTTTTAGAAGTTGCTTTTATTATTACTTGTGTGCCATATGTTATGCCTTAATGTTATACCTTGGTATGAATTTATATGGCAAAAGAAAAGTCATTGTACAGGATAGTACTGCGGGTTCAGAGCTTGGCAAGTTTTGATTTTATTAAGTATTTATACCAACAGAAATTTGTTATTATGTCGATTTTAACAGGAGTTTAAGGAACATGATTATTGTGCTCCTATGAGGTTGTTAGATTTATCGGTTTTATTGTATTAAATTGTCCAAGGTAATAAACATTATTTAACACAGGCTGTGTATGTTTGATAATTGTGGCCCTGCTGCTTCCTGTCTTATTGTTGGACGCAAATAGCACGTTCCTGATATCAAATAACGAAATTTGGTCTCTTGACTTTATAGTAGGAAGAATATAGAATTAAATAAAAAATTTGGTTGTGTACAGGGTACGATATTTAGAGCACAGAGCTGCCACCTCTGGCAAAAGCAATGGCTCGAACCTAGCTAGACATCGAGTAAAATTGAGCTGGGATGTCAAATACGGATGCTGTTTCATACCTGAGACAGACATCGTCAGTGGTGTCTGAGTCACATGGTGGCCTGGCAGTCCACAGACAAAACTGGAACCAAATATTTTCGGTGGGTGACAGACCTAGAGAACCTGCAGCTCAGAGTGACGAACATCTCCTTATCCAGGTAGTTAGGAACGCCATGGGCAACATGCAGTATTGAATTACCTTACTGAATGATAATTTCACAGAGACATTGAAAATGAGGTACAGCTATTGACGTTAACACACTGAAATATAAGGGCTGTTATCGAAGTTACCGGTTGTGTTAACCAGATGTTATCATGCTGTGTAGCCTATGGCAACACATACGCCAGTGTCTGGGCTTGTATGACAATGAATCTGACAACGTCCGTTCTCCACGGAACCTCCATACACAGATGTTTGTGGTGATACCGTAGTCAACACTCTCACTCTTTTGGAAAGACGACGTGGTGTTACTCTATGTCCATTGCTGACCTTGCAGACCATTTAATTGGAAAACAAGAAGGCGGATGACAATAAATCAGGTTCCACAACATTCAAATAACAACAATAATCTATAAATTTCACTGCGCAAGTTATTTCGTGGTACATGAACACACACTATATAAAATTTGCTACAGCAGTTCTGCAGTCAGCAACTTAAGAAAAAAATTATCTTCACACCTATAAATCTGAGTGCACGGAACGGGATAATTTATTACTATTAATCCAGGAAAAATTGGTGAAATCAAAACTGTTCCTTCATCTGCAAAATTTGCAATCTTGAATAGGAAAAAAGGGGTAGTATTGAGACTTGTATCTACAACACGGGACGAAAAATAGGCTGCATCATGAAGGTAGTTAAATATTCACCACATGACTCAGGAAAGTTTAAATGAGTACCAGGAAATCCAATTAAAATATACATACTGACTACAAAATAGGGAAGTAAAACATGAGCCACTTGGCTTTCAAGACAGACGCCGAACGTTAGTTGTAAAAGTCAGTGGCAACGAAGATTCAAATGAAAGTACACGACAACGAGAAAAATGTAGAATATCTTAACTCCAAGCGGTGAATAACAGAATTCAATGCATAACGCTTTGGACTGAAAAAAGTACCACCCCATAATCAACTTCGAGATCACTACAGATACAGACGTAAGTTCCCTAACACCCCGTGCATAACAAACTGCTCGTTTTTTCAAACCACTACAAAATTACTACACGGACGTAATGAAAATGACACCTTGTCTATTAGCAACAACTTCGAGTAAATTGGAGGTTGTCACCAAAATCGTCGACTGCTGCTTCTTCCAAAGAGCTGGCTCTCACGCATTCCCAGCAAGCACGGCGCAGCTAATCGTTAGTGTAATCGTCGTCAAAGTAATCTGCAGCAATGGTTGCCATGCTGGCAGCCCGCAATGCTCCCGACTAGGTCGCGCTGTCCGTGAGGATACTTGTCTCGCTGTAAACAAGGCCATTTCCCATCTCTTTAAGTATGTAGCATGGCTGTATGTTTCTACACGGACGAGCGAACAGTATGTCTGTCTTCTCCGGCGCTAGTAGCATCAGGTCGTTGAAATTCTCTATCGTAGGTGTGAGCAAATAGCGGCCAGCAGGTGTGAGTGTGGTCTACTAAGGATTTTTGTGCCACCGCAAGACTTTTTTGTAAAAATCTATATCTTTTCCGAATTGCAAAGTCAGCTAATGCCTGCAATCATTTTAGAAGTTGCAGCCCTCTGCTAACCTCTGCTTCTACAAATGGTCCCAGCCATAAACACTATTGCCCACCTCTGCTATGTGGCTTGAGTATGACCTTCCTGAACTCATTGATTCGATATTCGCATGGTAGTCGCGGGTTGCCAGTCAGCGCAAGCAGCAGTTATCAGCACCCTAAACAGGCCATTAACCTACTGAGTCGGATTTTGACATGTGCCGTCTACATCTACATAGATACTCTGCAAATCACATTCGAGTGCCTGGCAGGGGGTTCATCTCAGTTATTTCAATCTCATACTGCGCGTAGAAAAAACGAACACCTAAATCTTTCTGATTTTCCTTATTTTATAACGATCTTTTCTCCCTATGTGGGTTGGCGTCAACAAAATATTTTTGCGTTCTGTGGAAAAAGTTTATAATTGAAATTTCGTAAGAAGATACCAGCGCAACGAGAAACGCCTTTGTTTTAATGATGACCACACCAAATTGTTCTGTGACATTCTCTCCCATGTTTCACGATGATACAAAACGAGCTGCCCTTCTTTGAACTTTTTCGATGTACTCCGTCAAACCTATCTGAGAAGGATCACACAACGCGCAGCAGCATTCTAAAAAAAAGGATGGACAAGCGTAGTCTAGGCAGCCTCTTTAGTAGACTCGTTACATTTCCTAGTGTCCACCCAATAAAACGGAGTCTTTGGTTAGGCTTCCCCACAACATGTATTTCTTCCCATTTAAGTTGTTCGTAATAGTAATTCCTTAGTATTTAGTTGATTTTACGGCCTTTAGATTTGATACGTTGATTGTGTAACTGGAGTTTAATGCCCTCATGTGGATTACCTCACACTTTTCGTTATTTTGGATCAATTGCCAGTTTTCGCACCATACAGAGATCTTTCCTAAAGCGTTTTTTAATGTGTTTTCAACGTCTGATGACTTTACTAGTCAATAACCGACAGCGTCGTCTGCAAACAACCTAAGACGACTACTCAGATTGATTCACAAATCGCTTATATAGATGAGGAACAGCAAAGGGCAAGTTGGGGATTGTGAGAAATCACTTCTGTTTTACTCAATGACTTTCCGTCAATTACTACGAACTGTGACCCCTCTCACGAAATGACGAATCGAGTCACATAACTGAGACGATATTCCACATGCACTCAATTTCGCTGCTCACCGTCTGCGTCGTACAATGTATAAAGCCTTCCGGAAGTCTAGAAATACGGAGTAAATTGGAAATCCATTATCAATAGCACTCAACACTTCGTGAGAGTAAAGAGATAGAACGATGTCCTCTAAATCCATGTTGATTGTGTGTCAATAAACCGTTTTCTTCTAGTTAATTCATAATGTTTGAACACACTTGATGTACCAATATCTTGCTGCATATAGACGTTACTGATATGGGGCTGTGATTTAGTGGATTAATACTTCCTTGAATATGGGCGTGACCTGTGCAACTTACCAGTGTTGGGGTGCGGATTTTTCATAGAGAAAACGGTTGTATATAATTTTTATATAATTCTTAATATGGAGCTAATGCATCAGCGTATTATGAAAGGAACCTAACTGGTGTACAATCTGTACCGGAAGACTTGCTTTTGTTAAATGATTTAATTTGTTTCAGTACTTCGAGGACATCTCTTTTACGTTATTCACGTTAGCCTTTCGGAAGGCTATGTTTAGTATCTCTGCTTTGGGAGCGCTTTCTTCGATAGTATCTGAATTGCTATCGCGCAGAGAAGGCATACTTCAAATACTTCTACGTTTCTCCTTCGTACACTAGGTATAACACATCTTGACACAAACAAAACAATCTAAAATATGGGAAAACCCCTGCGTAATGTTACACACAGAATGTTACAGATGTCACCCCTGTCTACATTGTCAGATTTTGCTGAAATGTCAATCATCTGCATATTCAAACGCGTAGTGCACCCAAGATGCGTGATATACGGAACTTTCATCTCCTTCATTGTTTGGATTTCATACGCCACGAACTATACTTACCAATATTTCCAGATAGCGCTTTGTTACCAGTGTCGCTATGCAGTGTTTGTTCTGTAAATTGTGTCACTTTGAGACTCCGCAGCGGAAACCTGTGGCCTCTGACGACTTCCGCACGCTCAGCCAATGCCATGCCTCGTGGTTGGTTGAACCATGCTTGCGAACACGTCTGAATTGCAGTTGGTCCTTGGAGTAGCGCGGGAGACAGCACTGTGACACCAGCAGCAGCAGACGTCAGTTTTGTTAACAACGTCCAATTTATTCGAAGTGGTGGCCAATGGGGAAGGTTAGCAGTCCATTTACGCGTGCAGTAGGTACTTGTATTACACGCTTATTGTTAACAAGGCTGGAAATTTTACATCAGATCCGCTAAGAAATCTTATGACAGATCGATAAAGTCCCACCAGGAATCACCTGGTAGGAGCAACGTCGACCGTCGTTCGCAGAAGAAAGTGACGCTCAGCACGGTTGTCGCAACCGCACGGAACTTAGTCTACTTGTCGTCAGCTGCCTTGCCGAGACGTGTTTCACAGCAGACAACACATTTTAGAGCCGAAGTATTGATAAACACAATCAGACGTACGTGACTGTATAAACAGTGCATTCATTACATTGAATCGTCTTATGTAGAACGTATCAAACAACAACAGCGACTTCAAAAATACGACAAAGTTCAATGTCAAAGAGCAAATAGCTTTCTCAAAGAGATTATTGTTTCATATTGCGCATTATACTGTTCAAATCCATAAATATTTGTACCCCACACTTTTCAAAGTGGCCTATGTTCTACATCAGCGTATCTCCACACCAAATTTTATCAAACTCGTTTCTGCTGTTTGGTCGTGAAATCGTAACAGGCAGAGTTATTTCTCATTTGTATTATTAGTGTGGATTATGTCAGAGTGGTGAACTTATAATGACCTGTGAACATGATCTGAGCGTTACGCACTGTGGCAGGAAAATTTAAGTCAGTGTCTCTTGTGATTTGGAAGATAGTTACGGGGCGGTTCTTTTTAGTCTGAAGCAATACACATTCAGTTTCATCGTTCTCTCCCGTAAATTAGGATATTCTACGGGGGCTATTCGGATGTTAAAGTCCGACAGGTTGCCAAATGGAAAAGACACTGAAAAACCGATGAAGCTTTGCACAAATAAGTTGTGCAGTCGACCCAGTATGCCTACCTATCGCATCAAGTCACTCTTTCAAGTTCTGAGTACACAGCGAGTACGTAACGATGCCTACAACAATAGTGTCTCCTGCAAAGTATACGTACCCACAGTGAGATTTCGCCTGATTTCATGCAACCGCACGTAATGTACCTGTCATGCGTTTCCTTCTTCGTGACAATCCTTAGCCTTATATTGTAGGGGCAATGAGCGCGCCTCTGCAGCGGTTTCGATTGCAAGTATTTGATCACCCACCATAAACCCCAGACTTGACTCCCCATGATGTTCACACGAACGACTGGCTATGTAGACAACATTTTCACACAGACAGCGAACTGCAGGCCAGCGTGGGAAAATGACGGAAACCTCAGGAGGCTTCCCTGTATGAGGATGGTATTCGAAAGTTTGTGTAACACTACGAAAAATGTCGAAGTCGGAGCAGCGTTTATTTAGAGAAGTGGCTGGGATAAGTAGCAAACTGTTGCAGATAACTGCCCTCGTATACTTTTCTGGTTGTCGTGTGCTTTATTAGAATCTGTTTCATCACTGAATTTCACGACTAACGGTCAACGTCTAGCTTGACAGCCAACTGGCTCATGGTTTGCTTACTCATTTTGTAATCGGTGATTGAATTGTATTTTCTGTCATACATTTCACCGTTATTGAATAATTTAGCGAAGATTTACGACATTCATGATGCAGACTTTGTCTGACGCTAGGTTTTACACTTATGTTTCAAAACACCCTCTTTTTCTTATTCATGATGGGACATTTGGCAAATGACGAAAAATATCTGATTTCTCGAATTTTTCCGGCATTAATGGTAATAAATACGCCGTTCTGTGCAGTAAGATTTTCGGGTTTGAAGGAAAGTTTTGTCGACAACTGGTGATTGCAGAATTGCTGTGGCACACAGTTTATTGTATTGAGTTTTGCTATTATTATTTGACTTATTGTCATTCGCCTTCTAGCTTCCCACTACAATGCTGTTAAGTCTGAATCAGAGTCAATTAATTTCGCTTACTCTTTGTCCTAGATCGAACCAATACTGTGACACAGAGAAGGATGGATATCTTAAGCGACCAGAGATGTCCAGGAATGAAGCGATATGGGGCTGCTGCTTCTCTTCTTGGGCATCAGGCACCACCGAGTCGTCCATGAGGCTTTTCCAGATATTTTCCTCACATATAATTTTATTGGTCCGTTTTAATTCTCTCTTGAAACGTCATTAATAATGCATTTCACCACATAACGCTACATGTTAGATTTTCCAGTATGTTGTATTTTCTTGCCCTTTTTGTCTAGAAAATATGCTTTTCCGTTATCGCCTAATTCACAGCGAGATGGAATCCACACAACTCCAATTGAAGGCATGAGAATGATAAGTGAATAAAGACCACTTTCTTTGAATTTGAGTTATTAGCACAAAATACAATTAGAACGCCTGCTCCATCTGTTGGTGTGCGAATGATACTACTTATGTCGTGACAGATTCTACTGATAGTGATGTTAATGATATTCAAGAATCTCCTAAGAAACCCAAGAAAAGATCTAGAAATGTGCCACTGAGGAAACAAGAGCAATAGTGAACAAGCATACATGTCCACCAGTGGAAAATTAGGTTCAGAATGTAAATCTGAGAGTTGCCAAAGCAAGAGGCAATGCACAAAGAGGTTTCCTGAAGATGTAAAGAAAACTATTCTTGACAGTTTTAATAACTTGAAAGAAAACAAAATACAGGATGCAAATCTATTTGGTTTGATATCAACGCAGCCTGTTGCAAGGTATGTGTAATAAATATTGTTACTAACTTAGTTTGTTATTTGAGATTTAAAAATGAAAATGTGTTCTGTAAACTGTATGAATTAAGAAATTTTCAATTCAATATTTTAGGAGATGGCCTGATTTAATACAGAGAAGAAAAGATGTAAAATAGTGCAACCAAACCGAGTCTTCTTATACTCCAAAGCCAAGAAGGGGTTCATTTTACTACAATGCATGTACTTGACAATATTCCGTTACTTTGTTATTGATGTGAAAACATCTTAGAGCTCGGTTCCCGGTAGGGGAAGACCGACAGACTACTGCAGCATAGGATTGACAGTGCTTGTCCACCTATGGATCAGAGAGGACTCTCTGAAAATTCAAGATCTAGTACGAAACCTCAGTCTCTAATAGCTCAAGTGGAGGATCACATAAGAAGTTTCTCATCCCAATCATCACATTATTCTACAAACAATTCCAGGAGCAAAATATTTAAGTTCAGGGCTGACAGTAAAGAAGATGCATCTCCTTTTTCTTTTAGAGATGTAAGAGCCTGAAAGCTTTCTAAAAATGAACCGTACCAGTAAAATGAAGGTAAAACCAAGTGTTAGTAGTAACTCCTACAACATGTTTTGCACACGATTCAATCTGCCATTTAGAGCACCAAGGTCAGTCACATGTCCAAAGTGTGATTCCCCGAAAATTGATATCGAGACTGAAAGAGATGAAAAAAAGAAAATACTACTTATCCAATTGCGGGATCTACATTTGGCTGAAGTTGATGCTTTATATAAGGACCTGAAAGGAAAATCTGAACTTACCAAATTAGATAATTTTATGGTGGTTTTGTTTTCTGACTTCCAGCAGAATCTTCCTTTGCCAGTGATCTCTACAGGAGACTTATTTTACTGTCACCAAGTGTGGGTATATAACTAGTATATATTCTTGCTAACCAACGAGAAAAAGATATACATATACAATGAAGTGACAGGAAACAAAGGCTGTAATGAGACAATATGATTTTTGAGACATTATAGACACACATTTGTAACTCCAGAGGTACCAACTTCGTATCTCTACAGTGACAATTGTGGAGGTCAGAATAAAAATCTAGCCTTGGTGAAGTTGCTCTCTACAATAGCTTGAAAATTTGACAAAATAAGTTATCACTATCCTGAACATGCCCATTCATTCTTGCCATGTGACAGGATCTTTGGACTTATTGAAAAATTAAAGAGAAAGAAAATGTCTGCATTTCAGGTGATCGGTATTCTCTAGTAAGTTGTGACTCAAGGTCTCATTTATGATTTCACAGCCCATCTGTCACCATTTTGTAAGAAGTCTACAAAAAATCATATACAACCATTCACAATATCCATGTATGGAATGTTTGTAAATTCAGGAGAAAGTATTTCATTGTCTGAAGCACACAGCGTCTATGTAATTCAGAAATTTGTCGCAGGAGTGCATGCTGATGAAATTCATTTGGATTTAGCTACAGATCTATACATTTCACCATTGTCAATAAATCAGAAGGAAATGGATGAAATTATGAAGTGCGAGAAGTTTATTCCTCGGAAATGGATGAAATTATGAAGTGCGAGAAGTTTATTCCTCCAGTGTATAAGCAGTGGTAGAAGGTATTGAGAAACTTGGTGTGGGTAATGAAAAGAATGAATGAAAAGACTGCCATGTATATTAATGTGTGTTATGTTTTCTAATTAAGTTGTTAATTTTTTCCATACAGCTAACTAATATTATCTGATGCATATTGTAACACAATGTAAGTTAAATAATTCAAATCAGTGATTTTGTGCTGGAAAAACTTTGATTGAATATGAGAACTCGGTAGGTCCATCGACATTTTCTGTTAATAACTTACTTAAGGCTGAAATAATATTCACTTTATTACTAAGAATGTTAAATAATATAGGTAAAATTTCTTTGAGTACAAAAAATTAGTAAATGGTGAAATAAAGTGTTTCAAATAGTTCTTTCTTTATTTTCTCGGAAGTAGTGAATTAGTATTTATCCATTTATCATTCTTTTGACTTCAATTGTCGTGATTGTTGTGTTCTAGAAATTTAATTACTTCTTGGACATCTTCAATTAAATGATTTTTGTGTCTTGTGTTCCTATTTTGGCCTACGGTTCTAGAAGAATAGGATGTAACTGCTTTGTCGCATGTATGTAAATGCTTTGATAGCTCACTAGTTGCTGTTCTGATGGCTTCAGGTTCATCTTCAGAATTTGAGTGGTGCGGACGTAAAGTTTCATTGAATGAGAAAATTTTATTATATAGTACTCCAACGTTTTCTGCTTTTCCCATTAATTAATTATGACGAATAAGTTTCTCATACTGAAGCAGTGGTAGTAGTATTTTCTGTTTCTTCGAAACACGTCGGTATTCAAACAACTTGGAGAGGAGATTTCAGCAGTTAGTAATTTTCCGTATTTGAGTGCAGAGATTAGAAACTACGGTCAAGATATCCATGGCACAGTGTCTCAACTACAAGTTGGTCACTTGTACACTCTTATAATTCTTATACGAACCCACGAGAAGTTTCTCACAGTGGTTAATGTTCATTTATAGATCCGTTAAGCGATTTTTCTTAAGTAAAGCTACTAATTTAATTACACACGCCTCTTTAAAGTCTTACTGCATTAAAAACTTGTTTCTTGGATCTAGAAATGGTTCATAGCAAGGCATAGTTTCGCTGGGACAGGATTCAGAGATACTACTTGCAGTGGTAGTTCGGTCTCCTAAAACAGTAGTCCACTTCGTATCAGGATTACGAACGCTGCTTGTCGTTCGGGGTATTGCAGTTTTAAAGGCCGGCACTGCACGACGATAAGCTTAAGCGCTGCCTTTGGACAGCTCGTTTCGGGCCGAACCCCTCCCGATCGTAGACGGTACGTTCCGCGTCGCCTCCCCTCGCAGACGGCCGGCGTCGGAGGGCGCGGCGACCCGCCGCCCGCCATGGTACACGCGTCGCGACGCCCCACAATGCCCCGCGCCGGCACCGGTGCCTTCCGGATGAGGGCGCGCTGTCTGCGGCTGACACATGTCCTCCTCCGCGCTCCGCCGCCCCTATTCCCCCCCAGCGTAGGCCCATTCTGCGGGGTCAGTGGTCGTGCGTGACCACCCTTGCTGGCCGAATGCCAGGACAAACACAGCGACAGGGGACCCGATCCGCCATTCAATGGACGGGTGCGTACTAACGTAATTCAGAAAGGGGAAGGTCAAAATAGAGCCCAACACGCAGGATGCTAGAAAGATGTGATAAACCACGTAAAAGCGCACCACAGTCAGTGCAACGTATATCGTACTACTATAACTGGATACAACAAAGCGATTATTATACACTGTTTGACAACTGCTAAGGAAAAGACACATTGTTCCATAAGAAAAATCAAAGGCAATGTTGGGGGATGTGAAACACAGCATGTTCGTGATAGTGGTAGAGTAATTTGTTTATAAAGGGAGATGGTATAAATTTCACCACATGGAAAATCAGGCTAACAGACATAAATAGCGTTCATGTTTGACACAAATCGGACTATCAACATAAAGGTCGACTGGGATACTTAATAAGATATTTGTTTTGCTGAGGCACTAATCCATATTTTGCACCTGATATTCCTTGACCGATATTGTCACGCTCACCTCACAAGATAATTTTCAGGTCTTCCACGGTTTGGCGATGGCGTATTTGTTGAGAAACACATCTGTCAAGAACATCCAAGGATTCTCTATCGGATTTAAGTCCGTGGAGTACGCAAGCTATTCCATACCTTTCCATTATATCTGACACCTCAGCGTTCCTGTGTGGGTGGGCACTGTCCTCCACAAGCTGAAACTAGGGACCCACCGCATCGCTAAGCAGACGGACATGAATAATCTCGCTGCGCTGTGCTGTAAAGGAAGCACGCACAAAGATAAGCAGCGGTGTCTGGCATGCCAACACCAAAACCCCAAGGCCATACCGATAACGTTCACGAACATTCTGTGGTGTGTAACGTGTTCCCCTATACCTCCACTCTGGTTGCCAGAATCAACAACCACAGCGTTGTAGGATTCGTCGGAGAACATCATTCGTGACCATTGTTGCTGACCCCACCCAACATGCTCCCTACACCAAAGAACTCTTTCTCGGTAATGGATTAGATGAAATAGAGTGAATTTAGCAGTCTTCCGAGCAGAGCATACAATCCAGTCTGATTTAATCCCCGCGAAATGGTTCTGGCAGAGACGAAAGTACCGACAGTGGTTGCAAGGTCAACAGTGATCTATCTAGGAGAGAGACATGTGTTCCTTCTCTCCAGTATGCGGTGTGGTGCTCCGCTTACGACCACCGACATGGTTTCGCATAGGATTTCCCCCTTTGTCGGTCTTTTTTAATCGTGAGATGACACTTTTGGAAACATCCTTCCCTGTGGCGACAGTAGTGACACCTGACGTGATGCGATCCGTCTAACTGCTCAGCCGTCATGGTAAGTAGTCAAATGACGTCTTGCAGACATGTTAACGTGAGCATGTTATGTCGCAATAATCGGTTGCACAACTTCATTTGCCAATTACTGTACTGCATGAACTGTCGAGTGCACACAGAGCGCTTGTGCACGGACTTCGCTGCAGTTAACGCGCGTCACTCTTTACATTTCCTTCTACTGTCATTGGTCCGGTGTTCAATAGCAAATGGCACTTGTTCTATCGCAAGCGCCAGTCGTTCCTTAGCATTTATCTGGCAGTGTATACAAGAATAAGTACACTGTCATACACAGTTTAAGGAATAGATGGATAAAGCAACATATTAACTGCTCGACGGAAATAAATAAAAATGATGGAGCACGTTGCCAGAGTTGTTCCAGTCGTACACAGATAGTTAACTCTCACATGGCATGAAGCCAGCGTGTTGCAGCACCGAATGGTGGTGGCCCCACTACACGAGGCAGCTGCAGAAACGGCAAAAGACAGTGTTCGTCAATCAAATAGCGCTTATGGTGTACTGTGGTCATGCTCTTCGTTACACCATGACCCGGAAACAACATTTGGTTGAGGGAAAGAATCTTCGGGGAACTGGTTCAAATGGTTCAAATGGCTCCGAGCACAATGAGACTTAACATCTGAGGTCATCAGTCACCTGGAACTTAGAACTACTTAAACCTTACTAACCTAATGACATCACACACATCCATGCCCGAGGCAGGATTCGAACTTGAGACCCCCAAAACCGGTCGGCCACAGCGTCCGGCGGGGGAACTGGAATAAGGAGGATGTGTGACGAGTGTAGCGCAGCACTTTGGTATTACTCACAGCATTATCTCACGAACGTGGACAGCGTTCCGAAACACAGACTCTGCTGCACGAAGGGGATCAGGTGCTCGACCACGTTCAACTACAGCAGTAGATGAAAGGGTCATTGTGCAACAGGGAAGAGGTAAAATGTACCGCAAGCAAGCTGTAATTGATAATTTCTTTTTATTCAAAACTGTTTCGCTCCATTAATAAATCACTAACTACAGCTATTTTGCAGTTCATTTTACTTCCATTCATTACGAAGTTAAGCGGCTGTGGCTGCCCACGTTACGAAGTTCTCCATCACCTTTAACAGGGCTGCAAAGTATGAAATCACGCTCCACAGAGGCATGGTGACTACCTTGGTGTGATACTTTCGCAGGACGATCAGTACGTTGTATTCCTCTGACACCAGCACGTAAGCGGCACTGTTTGCGATCTCGACAAGGGCAAATGATTTGTATCAACCATCAGTGGGGTTGCTTTCTCTTGTCGGATAAGACTGTCTGAATAGTAATACTGGACTTACCATGATACAGCAGAGCGTAGGAACAAGTAAAGTACCTAGGATCACTGCCGAACTTTATCGTAGTTGAGGACATATCGGGTGGAGGACGATAAAGTTGCATGGGTGTACTGACCTTCAAATCTTTGAACGCACTAAACTCACTGGTCAACTTTATTGGGATTCAGTCCCTACATGTGTGCCTTGACTTCATTTTTACGGATGACAGTGTGCAGCAGCGAGAGGATGTTCGGGAGAGTTTGTAACACCGAAAATGCAGGGTGCATGGCACCTGGTACCTATATATCAATCTTTTTTTCTGATTTATATGTAAATATTTCTAATTTAAATGCTTTCTTTTTACACTCCTGGAAATTGAAATAAGAACACCGTGAATTCATTGTCCCAGGAAGGGCAAACTTTATTGACACATTCCTGGGGTCAGATACATCACATGATCACACTGACAGAACCACAGGCACATAGACACAGGCAACAGAGCATGCACAATGTCGGCACTAGTACAGTGTATATCCACCTTTCGCAGCAATGCAGGCTGCTATTCTCCCATGGAGACGATCGTAGAGATGCTGGATGTAGTCCTGTGGAACGGCTTGCCATGCCATTTCCACCTGGCGCCTCAGTTGGACCAGCGTTCGTGCTGGACGTGCAGAGCGCGTGAGACGACGCTTCATCCAGTCCCAAACATGCTCAATGGGGGACAGATCCGGAGATCTTGCTGGCCAGGGTAGTTGACTTACACCTTCTAGAGCACGTTGGGTGGCACGGGATACATGCGGACGTGCATTGTCCTGTTGGAACAGCAAGTTCCCTTGCTGGTCTAGGATTGGTAGAACGATGGGTTCGATGACGGTTTGGATGTACCGTGCACTATTCAGTGTCCCCTCGACGATCACCAGTGGTGTACGGCCAGTGTAGGAGATCGCTCCCCACACCATGATGCCGGGTGTTGGCCCTGTGTGCCTCGGTCGTATGCAGTCCTGATTGTGGCGCTCACCTGCACGGCGCCAAACACGCATACGACCATCATTGGCACCAAGGCAGAAGCGACTCTCATCGCTGAAGACGACACGTCTCCATTCGTCCCTTCATTCACGCCTGTCGCGACATCACTGGAGGCGGGCTGCACGATGTTGGGGCGTGAGCGGAAGACGGCCTAACGGTGTGCGGGACCGTAGCCCAGCTTCATGGAGACGATTGCGAATGGTCCTCGCCGAGACCCCAGGAGCAACAGTGTCCCTAATTTGCTGGGAAGTGGCGGTGCGGTCCCCTACGGCACTGCGTAGGATCCTACGGTCTTGGCGTGCATCCGTGCGTCGCTGCAGTCCGGTCCCAGGTGACGGGCACGTGCACCTTCCGCCGACCACTGGCGACAGCATCGATGTACTGTGGAGACCTCACGCCCCACGTGTTGAGCAATTCGGCGGTACGTCCACCCGGCCTCCCGCATGCCCACTATACGCCCTCGCTCAAAGTCCGTCAACTGCACATACGGTTCACGTCCACGCTGTCGCGGCATGCTACCAGTGTTAAAGACTGCGATGGAGCTCCGTATGCCACGGCAAACTGGCTGACACTGACGGCGGCGGTGCACAAATGCTGCGCAGCTAGCGCCATTCGACGGCCAACACCGCGGTTCCTGGAGTGTCCGCTGTGCCGTGCGTGTGATCATTGCTTCTACAGCCCTCTCGCAGTGTCCGGAGCAAGTATGGAGGGTCTGACACACCGGTGTCAATGTGTTCTTTTTTCCATTTCCAGGAGTGTATATGTAAGGACGTTGCTTAACTGTACGTGTAAATTTAGGTAGACGTCTGTTGAAATTTCATTGTATTTATCTGTGTCTTACTGTGAAACTTATAAGCTCTGGGAAAAAAGCCAAAGGAATTGGCTTTTTCCCAGACCTTATATTTGCACCGACTAGGAACGATAATAGCAGTGCTTGTGCGTTGTAAAATCTTTGGGTAGAGAGAGAGAGAGAGAGAGAGAGAGAGAGAGAGAGAGAGAGAGAGAGACGGGTTCCTGAGCATGTAGTGTGCGGAAATGTGGTGTTAACGCTCTCGCAGTAGAGAGTACCATTTCGGCACCATCTTGTACCCGCGACCGCCAGATGTCTAGTAGCAGGAGTTCCATGATAGGCAAAAGAGCCTATGTTAAGTACGATTGCCCGCTCCTATAATTAGCCGTGCTCCACAAGATGCTACCGTCTTCAACAACAGCAGCAGTTCCAGCAACACAGATTCGTCGTCGGCTCCGAGTTTCCTCGTATGCACAGCACTGTTCGTTGGTATAAAATATTAACGGCTAACCCTGGAGCACAACAGAATGTGATTTGATTGATGAAATTTATTTAAATAATAGTCAGTTAAACTAAGGACGGTTGTGTCCTCATTGTCCTCAGACATTGTTACCGAGCAGGTCCTTGTTCCTTTAACCACCCCCCCCCCCTCCCATGAGCCATGGAACTTGCCGTTTGTGGGGAGGCTTGTGTGCTTCAGCGATACAGATAGCCGTACCGTAGGTACAACCACAACGGAGGGGTATCTGTTGAGAGGCCAGACAAACGTGTGGTTCCTGAAAAGGGGCAGCAGCCTTTTCAGTAGTTGCAGGGGCAACAGTCTGGATGATTGACTGATCTGGCCTTGTAAAAATAACCAAAACGGCCTTGCTGTGCTGGTACTGCGAACGGCTGAAAGCAAGAGGAAACTACGGCCGTAATTTTTCCCGAGGGCATGCAGCTTTACTGTATGATTAAATGATGATGGCGTCTTCTTGGGTAAAATATTCCGGAGGTAAAATAGTCCCCCATTCGGATCTCCGGGCGGGGACTACTCAAGAGGATGTCGTTATCAGGAGAAAAAAACTGGCGTTCTACGGATCGGAGCGTGGAATGTCAGATCCCTTAATCGGGCAGGTAGGTTAGAAAATTTAAAAAGGGAAATGGATAGGTTAAAGTTAGATATAGTGGGAATTAGTGAAGTTCGGTGGCAGGAGGAACAAGACTTCTGGTCAGGTGACTACAGGGTTATAAACACAAAGTCAAATAGGGGTAATGCAGGAGTAGGTTTAATAATGAATAGGAAAATAGGAATGCGGGTAAGCTACTAGAAACAGCATAGTGAACGCATTATTGTGGCCAAGATAGATACGAAGCCCACACCTACTACAGTAGTACAAGTTTATATGCCAACTACCTCTGCAGATGACGAAGAAATTGAAGAAATGTATGATGAAATAAAAGAAATTATTCAGATAGTGAAGGGAGACGAAAATTTAATAGTCATGGGTGACTGGAATTCGAGTGTAGGAAAAGGGAGAGAAGGAAACGTAGTAGGTGAATATGGACTGGGGCTAAGAAATGAGAGAGGAAGCCGCCTGGTAGAATTTTGCACAGAGCACAACTTAATCATAGCTAAGACTTGGTGTAAGAATCATGGTAGAAGGTTGTATACATGGAAGAACCCTGGAGATACTAAAAGGTATCAGATAGATTATATAATGGTAAGACAGAGATTTAGGTACCAGGTTTTAAATTGTAAGACATTTCCAGGGGCAGATGTGGACTCTGACCACAATCTATTGGTTATGACCTGTAGATTAAAACTGAAGAAACTGCAAAAAGGTGGGAATTTAAGGAGATGGGACCTGGATAAACTGAAAGAACCAGAGGTTGTACAGAGTTTCAGGGAGAGCATAAGGGAACAATTGACAGGAATGGGGGAAAGAAATTCAGTAGAAGAAGAATGGGTGGCTTTGAGGGATGAAGTAGTGAAGGCAGCAGAGGATCAAGTAGGAAAAATAACGAGGCCTAGTAGAAATCCTTGGGTAACAGAAGAAATATTGAATTTAATTGATGAAAGGAGAAAATATAAAAATGCAGTAAATGAAGCAGGCAAAAAGGAATACAAACGTCTCAAAAATGAGATCGACAGGAAGTGCAGAATGGCTAAGCAGGGATGGCTGGAGGACAAATGTAAGGATGTAGAGGCTTATCTCACTAGGGGTAAGATAGATACTGCCTACAGGAAAATTAAAGAGACCTTTGGAGATAAGAGAACCACTTGTATGAACATCAAGAGCTCAGATGGAAACCCAGTTCTAAGCAAAGAAGGGAAGGCAGAAAGGTGGAAGGAGTATATAGAGGGTCTATACAAGGGCGATGTACTTGAGGACAATATTATGGAAATGGAAGAGGATGTAGATGAAGATGAAATGGGAGATACGGTACTGCGTGAAGAGTTTGACAGAGCACTGAAAGACCTGAGTCGAAACAAGGCCCCCGGATTAGACAACATTCCAGTAGAACTACTGACGGCCTTGGGAGAGCCAGTCCTGACAAAACTCTACCATCTGGTGAGCAAGATGTATGAAACAGGCGAAATACCCTCAGACTTCAAGAAGAATGTAATAATTCCAATCCCAAAGAAAGCAGGTGTTGACAGAAGTGAAAATTACCGAACAATCAGTTTAATAAGCCACAGCTGCAAAATACTAACACGAATTCTTTACAGACGAATGGAAAAACTAGTAGAAGCTGACCTCGGGGAAGATCAGTTTGGATTCCGTAGAAGTACTGGAACACGTGAGGCAATACTGACCGTACGACTTATCTTAGAAGAAAGATTAAGGAAAGGCAAACCTAAGTTTCTAGCATTTGTAGACTTAGAGAAAGCTTTTGACAATGTTGACTGGAATACTCTCTTTCAAATTCTGAAGGTGGTAGGGGTAAAATACAGGGAGCGAAGGGCTATTTACAATTTGTACAGAAACCAGATGGCAGTTATAAGAGTTGAGGGGCATGAGAGGGAAGCAGCGGTTGGGAAGGGAGTGAGACAGGGTTGTAGCCTCTCCCCAATGTTATTCAATCTGTATATTGAGCAAGCAGTAAAGGAAACAAAAGAAAAATTCGGAGCAGGTATTAAAATCCATGGAGAAGAAATAAAAACTTTGAGGTTCGCCGATGACATTGTAATTCTGTCAGAGACAGCAAAGGACTTGGAAGAGCAGTTGAACGGAATGGATGGTGTCTTGAAGGGAGGATATAAGATGAACATCAACAAAAGCAAAACGAGGATAATGGAATGTAGTCGAATTAAGTCGGGTGATGCTGAGGGACTTAGATTAGGAAATGAGACACTTAAAGTAGTAAAGGAGTTTTGCTATTTGGGGAGCAAAATAACTGATGATGGTCGAAGTAGAGAGGATATAAAATGTAGACTGGCAACGGCAAGGAAAGTGTTTCTGAAGAAGAGAAATTTATTAACATCGAGTATAGATTTAAGTGTCAGGAAGTCATTTCTGAAAGTATTTGTATGGAGTGTAGCCATGTATGGAAGTGAAACATGGACGGTAAATAGTTTGGACAAGAAGAGAATAAAAGCTTTTGAAATGTGGTGCTACAGAAGAATGCTGAGGATTAGATGGGTAGATCACATAACTAATGAGGAAGTATTGAATAGGATTGGGGAGAAGAGAAGTTTGTGGCACAACTTGACCAGAAGAAGAAATCGGTTGGTAGGACATGTTCTGAGGCATCAAGGGATCACCAATTTAGTATTGGAAGGCACCGTGGAGGGTAAAAATCGCAGGGGGAGACCAAAAGATGAATACACTAAGCAGATTGAGAAGGATGTAGGTTGCAGTAGGTACTGGGAGATGAAGAAGCTTGCACAGGATAGAGTAGCATGGAGAGCTGCATCAAACCAGTCTCAGGACTGAAGACAACAACAACAACATATGCTAACCGCGTGTCTTAAGAAACAAATTGAATAGTTACAGCCAATTTATTAATGAATAGTTTCACTTTTGAGAATTTTAGCCTCCATCAACTTTCAATGAACTGTTGTACAGTAAAGCAATTTCACTTATCAAGATTGAGAATCAATCATTGGGAAAGACCCAAATCTAAAGAAATCCACAAATTAAGAGTGCGGAAGTTTTATTTATTTTACATATGGCTGTTTGATTTGGTACGTATTCTATTATTTATTTCCGTTCAAGTCAGTAAAAAACGGCTCAGATGTTCAGACAATAATTTGAAACCCAATTTGCCAAATAAATAACTGCAAAGTGTTTGCTTACTTCTAAATTTTTTTGATGACGTTACGTTGAGGTCACTGAAAGTCATTGTTCACGTAACGAAGTGAAATACTAAAATACAGTTTAACTGTATATTTTCAAATCATTACACGATTTTTTTTAATTTAGTGACAAACATAACGTAAGTGTGACTTCTCAGTTTTCTTTATCATTATATACTCACTTAAAATTAAAACTTGACAGCCTTCAGTGGCCACGTCAGGGAAAATAATACATGTTTCTTTCCCATCACCTTTTACAGGATTTACCATGTAAATTGCCCTAGTAGGCTGGCGACCGATAATTAATTCCTTTTCGTTCATTAGTGTAACTTTTTGGATTCACGATCAGTGGTACCCCTTTCCTGTCCAGTGTTGTTCGTGAGTGAATGCACAAAATAACTTTCCGTTTTCCCAATTATAATCCTGTTCGGCTTAATTACCATTTCATTTTGGTAGACTTTTCCATCAGAAGGGTCTGTTGTACACTTTCCCCCTACTTATCGGTATTATTTCTTCGAGAAAGATAGCCTTATCCAATTAGTAAAAATCCATTAGGCATACACGTGATCCACGGTCATATTTTATATCGCAAGCAGGATAGGCAGATTAGTAAGGGAGAGGTTACAAGTTGACTGGTCTGCCAGTCCACACTACTATAATCTCGTCGGACACATGTGGGATGCATTGAGAAATATTGGACCACGTCAATATGCACCAGCAGTCATCCTGCGACACTCATATTAAGAACCATGTCAGCTTCGTAATGTCCAGGAGACCAACATAAATTGCTGTGACGTTAGTGCAAAAATTTTTTATGAATAAAAATGTCATTTATTTTCGTCTCATTACGTATTTCCTTCAGTTACACTGTGTACTATACCGTAACTGTTCTTCCTGTGTATAATCCTAGTTTCATCGAGCTGTGTTATTTGGCAATGACACATCACGCGAAAGTTACTTTATGCTGTGTCGTTCGAACAAGACGCAGTCAGGGCAAAAGCACCACAGGCGCAAAAATGAGAACTGGTGATGTATGTCAGCCGTACAATTCCCCTAAATGGCAGGCAGCACCGCGTAACAGCCACGCTATGAGGGAAACAAACCAACAGCCAAACAGGCGAAGACATCAGGTAAACACGCCGAAGATTCCAGTCGATTAATAGGAACCTTTCCTTGCAGAGGTCACCGCTACATATCCGGCCACGGATTCCTACGCCGGGTTTCTATTGGCTCCAGCTTACTATACAGGCCCGGCTGGTAGAAGGCAGACCAGTCTTCGTCCGCTGCTAATGGGAACCGCTATAGCAGAGTCTCCGAGAAGATATCACCGAAGCCGCTGTACTGCACCGCCGATCGAAGTACCTGCCTACCGAGAGGAACCACATCTCCGGCTAGATCGACGGACGTCTACATCTATTGTACAGCCAGCTATTGTATTGTAGAAGAAGTTACGTTGAATAAACTGTTGGAGGATACAAGAGGTGATAGTGTCATAGAGACTCGCCACTTGCACTAGTTCCACCAGCGCCCCGGATGGCGCTGAGTACGAGGATATCGTCTTCGCCTCATCCAATTGCCGGCCGAGTACAATCCGCCAATGACCGAACGGCAAAGGACAGAAGATTACTCGGAAGATAGAAGACCAGCTCTCGCCCACTTGATTGTAGATCATCGTCCAGGAGAGACATAGACAGTGAACGTCGTTTCGTGAACTCCTAGAAGTGAATAGACAGTTGCTATAATTGCATTTGCTATGCACTGTGAAGTCCACCTACGATTATTTCCACTTATCCATTGAAGACCTTTATTTTGTGTTATATTACAAGCACTGTTGCAAGCTTCACTATTCAACAAGTCACAAAGATAAGTAAACATTTTATCTCATTTGCGTGACTTTGTTACTCATTTGTTTGAGTGTTGTAGAACCTTCGTTTACCTATGCTGTTAACTGACCCTGAGGCATAGTGGGAGGAAGAAATTGCCTTAGTGGTGTACTACACCACAAGCCGCTACACGCACTCACAAGCTCGGCTTACCATAACAATAGCGGCAACTCGGCCTCCACAGCAGCAGCGACGAGGCCTCGATAAAACCGGCGACGAAGGTTTACAAAAGTTTGCTCCTTACATTTTGCATACCAATACATATGTGACGTACAATGTGAGGTCTGAGAACCTGCAGCATGTGCCACAGAGAACTAGATAATGATATATGCTGTGGCAAAACGGAAGTACTGTTGGCTTAAACCCACATTCAGGTGACAGTTCTCTTTTTCAACGAGATTTAACACTTTTGTAAGATAATTAGTTTTTATTTTTAGAATTTATTTATGTACCTAATTTTTCTTCTCTTTTTCTCGGTTATATCCTTTAAGTAGCGGTTGTACAGCTTCCTTTCCCTTCTACGTAAGAAACTATGAACATAACATGGACTGGATAGATGTCTGCCTATTACACATTACGACCCTCTTCAACTGTCGGCGTTCTCTGTCAGTCAACAGACGAGGTCGGCCTATACGCTTTTGTGCTGTACGTGTCCCTTCACTTTTCCACTTCATTATCGCATTGGAAGCAGTGGACCTAGGGATGTTTAGGAGTGTGGAAATCTCGCGTACAGACGTATGACACAAGTGACAACTAATCATCTGCCCACGTTCGAAGTCCGTGAGTTTCGCAGAGCGCCCCATTCTGCTCTCTCACAATGTCAAATGACTACTGAGGTCGCTGGTATGGTGTAACTCTCAGTAGGTGGCAGCACAAAGCATCTAATATGAAGAACTATGTTTTAGGGATGTCTTGTTACTTTTGATCACATAGTGTACCACCCTCTTTTTATCCTTCATTGAAATCCTTCCAAATCCATAAAACCCTGAGTCGTGGACCACCTAAAATTGTCTCCTTTTCCTAATACACTACGTCTCCCTACTGCACCATCAGTATTAACTCACGCTTCAGCAAGGTCCTATAATTTCTTATACCAATGTACATCCTCAAACATCGTAAACCATACCTCCCTCTCTCCAGCAGCCAAACGACTTCATCCAATGTTTTTTCAATGATTATCATCAACTGCTCCCAGACCATCTCTTAAACCATAAAAAAACAAACGCCAGCTTTCGTCTTCACGCCCCTCGTCATAAGAAACCAAAACATTCCATTTGACATCGTAATGGAACTCACATCGAGCGCTTTCAGTAAATTAAGAGGAATTTTCGGATAATAAGGTCCGATAGGTAGTGATATGGAAACAAGAGTGAAAATCTAATGAAGCTTTGGACAGATGTGTTGGGCAGTGTCTCTAGTGTGCCTGTTGATAGCATCACGTCGCTCTTTCCAGTTCTGCAAACGCAGTGAAAAGTAAAAATTACTACAACAATGGTGTCTCACACCAGGTATGAGTTTCCGCCTGATTTTATGCAACCCCACGTCATATCCCTGTCATGCACTTCCTTTGCGGACGCACACTGCATGGGTGCGACCTGCAGCGTTATCGATGGGAAGTTTTTGATTATCCACCATACAGTGCAGACTTGGCTCCAGATGTTCAACACTGCTCACATCAACCAGCTTATGAAGATAACATTTTGGCACAAACAACGAACTGCAGATCAGCGTAGAGAAGTAGCGGAAAGCACAGGCGTCTGCCTTCTATGACGAAGTTACTGGAAAGTTGGTATAACGCTGCGACAACTATCTACGTCGGAATGGTGACTATGTAGAGAAGTAGCTGGAAGGTGTAGCAAACTGTTGCAAATAAAATGTTTTTGATTGTCACTTTGATTTCCATTTCACGGCCGATCAGACCTTACTTTCCGAGTAGCCTCCGTACATCCGCATCTAACAACTTCACCAGACCATACTCTCCTGCAAAATTATTTAATTCGAACATCGCATTGTATCTTCCTTTCCTGAAACCTCTGGCCTGTAGGAAAGCCCTACTGCCACCAATCCCTCGCACTATCGTATGTCCAAACACTACACGTCCTTTCCAATGGTAGTTTCAAACATCTTTCCCTCCCAAACCATTAAATAATTTCTATCTATTCAGTCCTTACAAGATATCACTTTTTTTTCTCAATGCAAACGAAGGCACCATCCCATGTACTCCTGCATAAATGCATTACTACACAACCACTCTCACGTGCAACACGCTTTTAACACTTGTCAGTACTCATTATGTAACCTTATTGACATCAGTTTCTCTAAAATTCTCTTTCTATTTCTCTCTCCCTTTTTTTCCCTTTTTTTTTTTTTTTTTGCTTCCAAATCCCTCACAACATAAATTTTATCAAGGGTCACATCATCATTACATGTCTCAGAATCAAACGTGTTAACATCTTCTCGAGACTAAGACCATTCCTATTTATCCTGATAAATGTATTTACAAATGACAGTGAAACACTAAAGCTGCCCGACTACAGACACTTTGGTCTGGGCCACAATGGCCCTCGTGTGCGATATTCGATCTGTGTGTGGTGTGCGTGGAAGTGACAAGTATCGGCGAGCTCCCACTGGCGCATCAATTTTTGATCCTAATGCGAAATGCAATTACCAGCCGAGCGTAGACTGACACGCAATTTTCCATAGGTCGCGGAAGTTTAATGTCGCTTTGCGTTTTGCTGTTATGCGTCAGACACTGCAGAAGCTGCCGGTCTGTTCTCATTTTTATTTATTTTTTCATTTGTATCTCTGTGTGTACACGGTTTTTGTAGCTGCTCAAACCGAATTGTAAGCACGTTTGTTCATTCATTTCCATTTTTCTCCTTTTACTGTTGAAACGTTCGTTTTTGTATTAGAGCCCTTCCGATGACAATTTATCACAAATGAAGACACTCATGCGCTGCGCCTCTGTTATTGACTGATGCGATACCCTCGGAATGGTGTTGCGAGCATTAATTCCAATCTTCTCCCATCGCCCTGTATTTTAATTTTCGAAGAGCTAATCCCGTTTCGTTTCATGGAACTTGTCGAGAGAACGTGGCTCCCTGTCAGCGTATTTCAATTATCAACAACTTAAAAAGGGAGAACACGAACGGAAACATGGCCTTACAACGAGCTTTGACATTATTTCTTTGCGTTTTTGGCAACTGAATCATACTTGAGTGGTGTGTAGTAGGGTCACCACAACATCTTGAGCACAAATAAATTACAATACAATTGAAGAGTGAAAAAGAAATTACGATTACTTCCTTATAGTCCTAAAACTATTCAGATGTAACTAGCTTTAAAAACTTCATTCCATGGGTACTACTAAGCTCAACTCAATTAGTTACGAAGGGTTTCAGAAATTGTAATTAATCTGCAATGTTTTGATGAAAGCCTACTATAACTGTCTAAGACGAGCAAAAGTAAAACTGTCACCCTACTTCCTACACATACCATAGTAAGAAAAAAAATTCAAATGGCTCTGAGCACTATGGGACGGACCTTCAGAGGTCATCAGTCCCCTAGAACATAGAACTACTTAAACCTATCTAACCTAAGGACATCATACACATCCATGCCCTAGGCAGGATTCGAACCTGCGACCGTAGCGGTGGCGCGGTTCCAGATTGTAGCGCCTAGAACCGCTCGGCCATCCCGTCCGGCCAATAGTAAGAGTTTGGTGTAATATTTAGTACTACAGTGCCCAGTGATACCGCAATTGAATCTTCTTAAGTAAAATTACCTCTAAAAAACAACCTCATTTAGATAGATTCATATTAACACAGTATGCTTCGGTGCTAGGCGTATATAACATATAATCGCCTTGCCGCTAACTTTCTTCCTACATCTGTTTGTTATGAGCAAACTCTGATTCACTCTTACGAAATAACAAATAGAAATACGTGGATATACAGTGTGCCTCTCCTAAGAGTCGTTAGACGGATTTTCTTTGGCGTTCTCGCAGATATTTGCGATTTCCTTTTTGCATTATGTAGCTGGAGTCTGCCCAAACAAATACATCTCCCCTCGGCTTTCGTAGGGAAAGCATCGGTTTGTTTCTCTTCACAAACAAAATGATTTTTTAAAGCGGAATTTGACGTGCTCATTCGATATAGCGATTACAAATTAGTTAAGTGCTACATTCGTTTTACAGATCTGCATTAAAAGTGACAGGTAAACACGGAGAATAGGCAGTATTGAAGCAGCGACAATACTGCCCTGTCCAGTGCTCATTGTTACCTCCATACAACAGCGTTGCTACTCAATCACGGCTGGAGTACTGACTATTTTTCGTGTTTTGCTGTCCACGTTAATACGTACCGATTAAATGAGTCACGCACTAGACTAATATGAGACTACGCTACCGAATGGGCACCTAAACCTCCGCTTTAAAAATCATTTTACTTTGCAAAGGCAAACAAACCAACGGATTCTGTCAACTCTGGGTGTCGTATAAAGGGAGTGATGAGCTGTATCTGTTTCGAATGACTCCATCAACACACTGCAAAAATGAAATGGCAAATATCTGTGGAAAAGACCAGAGAACATGATCCTCATGATGCTTTGGAGAGACGTCAGGTGTCCCCTGAACATCTCGACCAACTGTTACCAGTTGTGACGAGGAAAGTTGTCAGGGAACGAAAAGACCCGCCGTGGCTTGACAGGTGTCAGAGAGCGCTCCGAATACAAAGAGAGCGTCACTGAAAATTTAAACGTTAACAAAGCATCACAGTCAAACAAAAACTTGACGAAACCAAAATAAGCTTAAGGAGAGCTATGCGTGAAGCATCCAGCAAATTCGAAAGTAAAATCCTGTCTGCCATCTTGACAGCAAATATTTCTGGAAAATGCATGAGATCTCTGCTGTATTGAATTTCACACATTTATTCCGCCCGGTTTCGGTTGTCAGCCATCATCCAAGAACTATACCAAATAGAGAGGAATGAACGGTAAATATCACTAATGAAAAATACACAATCCGTAGTCGTGAAGAACTGAACATCATACATAAAAATAATCGTAAATAACTAGTTACATAGCAAAAAAGTAGTACTTGTTGCGTCACTATCCTTCAACTAACTTCCTTACATGCTCACAACAGTGGCAGGTTCACCGTTTCCAAGATGCTCTGTCTCGGGAGTTAAAATAGCCTGCCCTTGTCAAAGTCTCTTATGTCTGCGGATTTCCCGTTCCGAACATCGTCGCTAGAATGATTTTCCATTCATCTCTGCGGCATTACGCGCTTTAATTTTCTCGTCAAGTGCCCACAGGACACCGGACTCTGTTGAATATCTCGTGGTCACTGATTATAATAGTTTAGCTGCTCAGCTTGTGTCTGTGATAGCACTGCAATATTTCGTTGGTTACTTTGCACATTCAATAAAATATAATAACCGTTTGACGAAACAGAGTTGTCAGTTGGCATTATACATTGTTATTTTGGTGTGTCTGGAGGAGGAATTTGTGCCTTTCAGTTGATACCGTATCATCCTCTCGATTACATACCGTGCATAGATAATGAATTAGTCTCAAGATTTCCTACATTCATTGGAAAATGACTTTCATCAGAATAAACAAATGATGAATGAATATTCTCATCTGATCATACTCAGTCTCATCCCCTTTAGTCATTGTTACAATAGACTCCTTCCACATTGTTTTCTGGTTGTACAGTGTCTACTGCTGTATTCATTTCTACTTCAAACTCAAACATTACGTTACGTTAACGAAAGCAATATTGCTTTTAAGTTCTACATAAGTACCTATAAAAATAGCTTTTTAGTATACATCATTTCCTACTTCTGTATATGGACGAAAAAGTGAACTTTTGTCTTGACTATCATATAGTAATTCCCATCAGCGGACATGAATTCGAAAATTTGTTGGACACCAAATTTCAAAGAAAACAGAAAACAGTATGCTCAATAATAAATATCATGCAGTAAAATCAGCAACAAGAAACAAAAATGTTAGTATCTGGTTCTGCTTTATCCAATGTCTCTATTTCTAGGCTGAACATTTTAAAAGCTGCTGAAACCACAGGTATACTACCGGTTTACTACCTGACCAATTCACAATAACATATGAGCAGCGGACGATTTTATTCATTAAATTAGTGCAAGTTATTGTTTAAATGAACTATATTAATTGGCTTATACTGCGAATGGACTCATTACCTTTACCTTAATGCAGTATAGTAGCCATAACAGGGTTGCGGCTACTGTCAAGCCGTACATTAAATCTTCGAAGGTGCTTGCACTGCTGCTTGAATTTTTCACAGTTGTTTGTGTGATCCACCTTCCCACCTTACTGCTCGTGTTCCCATGCTGAACTGGCTGCTTCGTCTCCAATACATACATTCAGTCCTCTTACTTGGGGTCACGTAGCTCGCCCGATGCGTAGACTCATATTTCTGCTCATAATCCAGTTTCAGGTTACGTTGTTGGCTTGCCGGTGGAACAATGTTTCACGATGGAGGCAGTTCGAGAGAATCTGGCCCTCTGTAGAGAGGCAGTACTGCACACTTGTGCAGTCTTTCGAATGATTAGAGCAGAAGTAGTATGAAGAGCTCACGTTCTTTGCACTTTCTGCTGTCTATACGACACCAATCAGTAAGACGTATGACGAATGCCAAAACGCACTTACCTCTAGGATTTGTGCCAAGTCACTCACAAATTCAGCCACTTCTGATGTCAGTTTTCATTATACCTAGTGAATAGGACGCAAGAAAACACCATTTTAGGAACATTTTATTGACAGTTTCATTACTCACGTGTGGGTCTGTTTGTAATACACTCCTGGAAATGGAAAAAAGAACACATTGACACCGGTGTGTCAGGCCCACCATACTTGCTCCGGACACTGCGAGAGGGCTGTACAAGCAATGATCACACGCGCGGCACAGCGGACACACCAGGAACCGCGGTGTTGGCCGTCGAATGGCACTAGCTGCGCAGCATTTGTGCACCGCCGCCGTCAGTGTCAGCCAGTTTGCCGTGGCATACGGAGCTCCATCGCAGTCTTTAACACTGGTAGCATGCCGCGACAGCGTGGACGTGAACCGTATGTGCAGTTGACGGACTTTGAGCGAGGGCGTATAGTGGGCATGCGGGAGGCCGGGTGGACGTACCGCCGAATTGCTCAACACGTGGGGCGTGAGGTCTCCACAGTACATCGATGTTGTCGCCAGTGGTCGGCGGAAGGTGCACGTGCCCGTCGACCTGGGACCGGACCGCAGCGACGCACGGATGCACGCCAAGACCGTAGGATCCTACGCAGTGCCGTAGGGGACCGCACCGCCACTTCCCAGCAAATTAGGGACACTGTTCCTCCTGGGGTATCGGCGAGGACCATTCGCAACCGTCTCCATGAAGCTGGGCTACGGTCCCGCACACCGTTAGGCCGTCTTCCGCTCACGCCCCAACATCGTGCAGTCCGCCTCCAGTGGTGTCGCGACAGGCGTGAATGGAGGGACGAATGGAGACGTGTCGTCTTCAGCGATGAGAGTCGCTTCTGCCTTGGTGCCAATGATGGTCGTATGCGTGTTTGGTGCCGTGCAGGTGAGCGCCACAATCAGGACTGCATACGACCGAGGCACACAGTGCCAACACCCGGCATCATGGTGTGGGGAGCAATCTCCTACACTGGCCGTACACCACTGGTGATCGTCGAGGGGACACTGAATAGTGCACGGTACATCCAAACCGTCATCGAACCCATCGTTCTACCATTCCTAGACCGGCAAGAGAACTTGCTGTTCCAACAGGACAATGCACGTCTGCATGTATCCCGTGCCAGCCAACGTGCTCTAGAAGGTGTAAGTCAACTACCCTGGCCAGCAAGATTTCAGGATCTGTCCCCCATTGAGCATGTTTGGGACTGGATGAAGCGTCGTCTCACGCGGTCTGCACGTCCAGCACGAACGCTGGTCCAACTGAGGCGCCAGGTGGAAATGGCATGGCAAGCCGTTCCACAGGACTACATCCAGCATCTCTACGATGGTCTCCATGGGAGAATAGCAGCCTGCATTGCTGCGAAAGGTGGATACACACTGTACTAGTGCCGACATTGTGCATGCTCTGTTGCCTGTGTCTATGTGCCTGTGGTTCTGTCAGTGTGATCATGTGATGTATCTGACCCCAGGAATGTGTCAATAAAGTTTCCCCTTCCTGGGACAATGAATTCACGGTCTTCTTATTTCAATTTCCAGGAGTGTATACACATTTCTTTAATAACTAATACAGTCTACAACATGTTTCTTTTATTTTTCGTGCTACACATCCGCTGATCAGGCAGAATGCTATGACTATTTACCTAATAGCCAGTATGTCCCCCTTTGGAGTGGGTTACAGCGGCAATATATCGTGACATGGGAGCAATGAGGGCCTTGCAGGTCGCTGGAAGGAGGTGGCACCACATCTGCAAACACAAGTCACCTAACGTGACAAAATAAAACACCTACAGCCGTCCTAATGATTTTACTTTTTTTGTTTCTACCAGTTTCAACCATTCAGTGCGTCATCTTAAGGCTGTTTTTGATGCCGTATGGGTTGATATGGGCCCCCTATATACCACACCGGTTGCCAGCATTACTGGATACGCAGATAATGTTTCAGCATTCCAACCATTAACTGCCAACTGAGTTGGCCGTCGTCAACACACCGTTTGGACTGTTCCGGTTGAACCGCCTCAAATATGGCATCGCTAGTGCACCGGTCATCTTTCAGCGTTACTTGCAACAGCTCTTGCGGGATGTGTCAGGGTGTATCAACTATCTCGATGACATCGTCGTCACCGGCCATCTCAGTCATCTGCGACAATTGTTCCTGCGCCTGCGGACCTAAAATGCAACCTTGCTAAATGCTCCTTTTTTCAACCTGCTGTCTACTACCTGTGTCACATCATTTTAAGCGATGGCGTATCACCTACCTCCTCCCACATCGCCGCTATAGGGGCCCTTCCTCGTCCGCGCGACGTCTACCAATTGCGGACTTTACTGGGTAAAACTGCTTACTATCGAAAGTTGATTCCCTCCACCGACCACATTGCGGCGACCCTCCATCACCTATGCCGAAAGAACGTACCTTTTCGCCGGCCGGATTGGCCTAGCGGTTAAAGGCGCTGCAGTCTGGAACCGCACGACCGCTACGGTCGCAGGTTCGAATCCTGCCTCGGGCATGGATGTGTGTGATGTCCTTAGGTTAGTTAGGTTTAAGTAGTTCTAAGTTCTAGGGGACTTATGACCACAGCAGTTGAGTCCCATAGTGCTCAGAGCCATTTGAACCAACGTACCTTTTCATTGGTCTCCGGCTTGTGAATCGGCATTCTAAACCTTAAAGCGGATGTTGCACTCTGCGGAGTGTCTAATGCCATATAATCCATCTGTACCCCTCCTCTTGGCCACCGACGCCTCAGACTTTGTTATTGGGGCTGTCCTTTCGCACCATCTACCGGATGGATCGGAAACTCCGGTGGCGTACATATCTAAATCCTCTAGAGATGCCCAATGCAAATATTTCCAAAATGAGAAGGAGGCCCTAGCCATCGTGTTTGCCTGTACCAAAATTCCTCCCATACCTTTACAGTAAGTCTTTTCGTTTAATCACCGACCATAAGCCCCTTGTGGCCTTAATTTCCCCATCAGCCGAGTTACCCCCGAAGACTTCCCACCACCTGCAGCGATGAGCCCTATTCCTTTCACGTTTTAGGTTCACCATCCATATCCGACCCACCTCCCAGCATGCCAACGCCGATGTCTTGTCTCGGTTCCCCGCCTGTCAGGATTCGGCATTCGATGTGTTCTCCGTGGCAGGACAATGCTTCCTTCGCCTCGAGCTCAGGCTGATTCTTCTTCCCCATCCGCCATCAACTGGTGGCCATCAACGGGGTGCTCCTCCTTGCGGAAAATAACGCCAGTCCACGAGTCATCGTACAAATTTCCCTGCGGTCCCGGACTCTCCACATCTTACATCAAGGTCACTGGGGTATTACCCAGATAAAAACCCTCGCACGTCGCCATGTCTCATGGGTAGGCATGAAAGCAGACATAGAGAGCATGATCTGGGGTTCTGAGCAGTGTACCCAGGCACTCCCCACACCTCGCCAGTCTTTCCAATCCTGACCGGCCGCTTCCCTCCCATGCGAACACATCCATGTGGCTTACTGGTCGCTTACTGGTCACTCATCACGGATGCGTACTCCCACTTCCCTTTCATTATCCGCTGCTCCTCTATCTCCACAGAGATTACCATCATGGCCCAGTCAAAAATATTTTCCATTAACGCCTTCCCTTTACCTTGGTATCTGACAACGGCTCGCAGTTTAACAGTAAACCGTCCGCCAAATTCTGCCACAATAATGGTATCCACCACGTCTTTACCCCTTCTTTCCATCCCCAATCCAATGGAGAGTCGGAGCACCTTGTTCGTACTTTTAAAACTCAAAGTACACGGATGGCCATTCTCCAGAAGAAGCTTTTACATTATTTTTGTCAGTATCTACAGAGCCACGTCAGTGGGTGACAATATTCCCGCCGAACTACTCCATGGTCGCCAGCCTCGGATTCGACACCACCTGCTCCTGCTGCAGGTTGGACCTAGCGCCCTGCCTGGTACTTCCCAATATTCATCTGGCTTCCAGGTGTAGGCTCAAGGTTTCGGGCCCTGGCCCAGCTGGCTTCTGTGGGTCGTTATCTGGCTACGTGGTCGACAGCTGTTCGACATATGCCTGGACGACCGGATGGCTTAACACCACCGCAACCAACTGCATCCTCATTTCCTTGAGCAGCCGCAGCTCCAAACGCTGGCTCCTCTCTCTCCCATCGCCAGCCCCTTGCTTGGGGCCTATGTTGATGCCCTCTCCTCAGCTGGTGGATGATCTTCCCAGAGATAGCCAGCAGACGACAGCTGCCAGCTCTGCGTCGCTGCATACTCTGGACACGGGGCAGCTCCCGGAACTTACCCTGAACGCACTTCCCGGCCCCTCTTTGGCGCCGCCTCAGTTGGATGATGCGGACGACCCGATGCTACTTACCCAGCCCGACGTCGCCTCGTAAGTGCCACTGCTTCAATGTTCAAGCCGCCTCGAGCGGAAGGCGGCGCCCTACTCTTGGTGGGCGGGTTCCACCACCTCCTTCAAGAGGACTTAGCTGCAGATCAGCCTACGGCAGCGGGCTATATTGGTACTCCCTCCCACGTGGTCGCTCGTGCCGCACCAGCTCTCCAACGGGGGAGGGGTGTTATGCCGGTGCCAAGGTAGCCCCTGAGGGCCGGAAACCCATATTACTCCACAGAGGATGGGTTTGTCTATGTCCAGGGCGTACCAAAAGCACCATGGTAAGGACTGGCTGTTTACAGACAAGATAATGGATACAAACATTCCGAGCACTAATTCCTGGAGGGGGGCTCGAAACATGGCCTGCACGTAGTATCACCAAGCTAAAACCTGATTGCCTGGAGACTTCTATTTAGGGGCTACAACCAGCCCCAAAGTTAAGTACACTCCGGATGCTGACCTCATGGACTTCGACCGCTGAAGATTACGTCTTCATTTCTGAATTGGACTTTTACTAGTGTGTGTGTGTTACAAATATTTGTGAAAAATTGCGAACTGTCAGTCACAACAGACACCACATCACAGTACATTGCATTTTCTGTTGCCATAATACGTTAAGGAAAAACTGGTTCATTTCCCTCCTTCCAAATCCATACAAGTCTATGTAAGGGCGATGTCAAATACTGCGATTCATCACTTCATATAGACTTCTCGCACTGACTCACATACCTATACCGTCGATGTCATTCGTATGAAGACTTGTGGTACGGAGTAATGCCCTAGTATTTCAATGTATTTGGATTGCAAAACCTTCTCTTACTCAAATTTACAAATCTTCAAATAGGAGTCTTAAAAATTTATAGGATTTTGTTGATAATGGGGAATATGAACTACCACCGTCTGTGTATTCGAATGATGACAATGAAATCTTGTGCCTCATCAGGAGCCGAAACGGAATTTTTCGATTTATGAGCGGTCACTTTAACCTCTTCGAATATCCTTGCAAAAATCACGTGCAGACACAAACTTCTATACGTTGTCGTCCGTGTGTCACAATCAGCACTAGCACGTATATTCCCGTCCAGTTGATAGTCCAGGGCCTGATGTCGAACAAATACGAAATATTGGTTCAAATGGCTCTGAGCACTATGGGACTTAACTTCTTAGGTCATCAGTCCCCTAGAATTTATAACTACTTAAACGTAACTAAACTAAGGACATCACTCACATCCATGCGCGACGAAGGATTCGAACTTGCGACCGTAGCGGTCGCGCGGTTGCAGACTGTAGCGCCAAGAACCGCTCAGCCACCCCGTCCGGGTACGAAATATTACTAGCTGTGTTCTTTCGGACATGCATGCGCGGAACGTGGCATTGTACTTCTTAATCTCACAGGCATTGCTATTTCGAATTTAGAAATTTAACTTTCAGTGTCCGTCCATGTGCTCAATAGACAATAGATAGCAATAATTTTTTTTCGTGTGGGGCACCATAGCCGTATATTTGTTTAAAGAAGTAAAGGTTCTACTTCAGCTGTTCTTTCCACGTGCCGGCCGTATTGGCCGAGCGGTTCTAGGCACTTCAGTCCGGAACTGCGCTACTGATACGGTCGCAGGTTCGAATTCCGCCTCAGGCATGGATGTGTGTGATATCCTTAGGTTAGTTAGGTTTAAGTAGTTCTAAGTTCAACGGGACTGATGACCTCAGATGTTAAGTCCCATAGTGCTCAGAGCCATTTCAACCATTTTTCGTTTCCACGTGTTAACTTTATTTAAATATGCACTTTGTTAATTTCTGCTTTATACGCCTCCCCAAGTGCGGTAGGTGTAAACACGTCGTACTGTATATCCAATGGCCATTCGTGCCTAATTAAATAAAGCAAATACGTGTAAATAACAGTAAGGTGGAACCTTTAAACAGTCTTTCAACGACAGATAGCGTCGGCCAAGTTTATTCTGCGCTTCTTTACATCCGAATGTCATTCAGTATAGCTCGACACTACAGCCTCGTGAATGGGTGTTCCCGTCCTCAGTATGTATGTACGAGTAAAGATTTGCAAATATATTCCGTAATTCGGGTAAATAACCGATTCAAGATGCGTTCGTTACTTTAGACATCAGCTATTGTTTTGTTTGTTTTTTCCATCCCACAATGAAAATACTTGTTTACCGCGGAAATACTGATGTATCCTTTCCAGAAGAAACACTCAGAAAGACCCTGTTACCACTACCATAGGATATATAACAGCACATATGCCGATGCGACTGTAATTTGGCCAACCCCCGAAAGCTGAATTTCTGTAATACATAAAGAACTGGACGAGTTGTAATTTACATATCATATAACTGTGTAAGTCGGCCTTCCAATCCGCATTGCGTCACTGAGCACCAACTTAAGTTTCAACTGGTGTGATCTCTGTGTATCGAGAGTGTCATTGTTATATAAATAATGGTCCGTCTCAGTGAACCACTATTCTTGCAGCAGAAAGATCCGGAATCATATATGAACTACACTAGAGAACTTTATTGCCTGCCTTTTATTGTGATCGACAGATGAGGAGATTCGCTCGTGACTGTTCGATCTATAACGTGGAACGAGGAACCGTGAACAGATTTGACACGATAGAGGCATCGAGCAGTTTTGTTTCTAAGGAGTGAACATTAGTTACACCAGCACGGTATTTCTGCTTTTGTGAACTAATATCAACAATTGTGATCCAACGTAGTAATAGCGTTACTAAATGCCTTGTTGCAGGGTAACAGCACCAAAACATTGTAATGAATCTTTAATACACGCTGCTTCCTTTCCCAGTTGAGCTAGAGTCAGGAGATATGGTTTTACATGCAGTCCATTCCGCTCTAAAACATAAGAAATGATCTCACAGACATAAGTGTGTAACGGTGTTTTGTTCATCAAAAACTGTGAAAAAACAAATGATTTGCGTTGAGTCGAGGGAACATTAGTAACAATGATTTATTCCAAAAAATTCTATATTCAAAAAATTCTAAATGCGGTGAAACAAATTTCTCCGGCTAATATAGATTCGTGACCCGAGCGCCGTAATAATAGTAATAATAACAATAATAACCGCTTCTGAGCATGCACATCAATTGACTGGGGGCTGTTTCCAATGATTACACAGACGTGCCTATGGCAGCTATTACAGAGGAAATAACAAGCTGTTGCATGAAATGTACTACAATTCCGTGGTTATTGAACATGTGTTCCGCTCTAATTAGGTCATTTATATGCTGTTATGAGTAACTCTGTCCTCCTCTAAACTTCGTCTGTTGCCATTATTACATGATTTATGGTTGTGTAATTGCTACTTCGTAATCGACAGCGTTTGTATGAAAAGGATGGCACCATTTATTATTTGTCAAATATCCCTGGTTTTAATATTATTGATTAGCCGTTTAATATTGTCAAATAACATGGTAGGTGTGACTGTTATTCCTGTTTAGTAGCTACTGTGCTTTCTACAGTCTACGATAACATTGCTGTTAAATAAAGTATCACAATTGAAACCACATAATCTGAATTAGCATCATACAAATTACTTTTCGCAGTGAAGCTACTCAATGTTTGTAGTAACTGCTTCGTAGATTTTCCTTCTTGTAAGTCAGTCCCATACTTTTTGTAGTGATTCCCGGCACACGCTAGTCCTCAAAATTTGATACTACTCTCATTAATGCTCAAATCTTTTGGAGGACCTGGCGGTGATCCGCTGTGTGTCTTTGGTTCCTAACCTTCGTCCGGGTACTGCACAGTCCCACTTCCCATATTTGCGAACTACGCTTTTGTCACATGTAATTTACCTTCTGCAAGGAATAATTAACCGAAGACATGAAGCAAAATAGTCGAAAAAGTCACAGCGTAGTAATAAAATTCGACTGATCATTCACGAGGGAGGAAATGCAGCAAAGAAACGGGTATACTTTATGGACAGTAATAAGGGCTGATTACCAACAACAAGTGCAGATGAGACTGAAAGAGACCGACGTGGAAGAAAAAATAAAGTCATAAGAAAGGGTTAGAAAATGTGCCACATTCTAAAAATTAGCGGTAATACGAGAAATTAATCATTGTTACTGAGATGCTGAAGTGGTGGTTTAAACTGAGGAGAGTAATGCGAAAACGCGGTTAACTGCAATAAAACAGCAACACAGATACGAATATCTGTACTGCGAAGTTCAAACATCTCGTTAGGCGTCTATGTGATACTTTCTTAGCTAGTAAGGGCAGTGGGAGGTGTATTCCTCAAACGTATTTCGCCGGACGAGTTGCCCGAGTGGTTCTAGGCGCTACGGTCTTGGACCGAGCGATCGCTACCGTCGCAGGTTCGAATCCTGCCTCGGGCATGGATGTGTGTGATGTCCTTAGGTTAGTTAGGTTTCAGTAGTTCTAAGTGCTAGGGGACTGATGACCTTAGAAGTTAAGTCCCATAGTGCCCAGAGCCATTTGAACCATTTTCAAACATATTTGATCTATCATACAACCTATGGTCCAGGAGATTTCTTTTAATCTGTTATCATTATTCCACTGGAACAGCATGACGATGAGAGTTATCTGTTTACACCTTACTTTCCAAATTACAGATTAGCGTACGTACGAATAAACTAAAAACACAGGAAAGATGGGAGAATGTTGAACTTACACCACGATGAGTTCTTAGCATTTTCACCCTGACAAAGACTGATAACTATCATGGTGCATGGTGGAATGGCTGACAGAATAACGATGGATTACAAGAACACACGAATAATCTTCTCTATAAACAGAAGTCGGACGCAAGTAATGACAGTGGATAAAAAGAGCCGGCCGGAGTGGCCGAGCGGTTCTAGGTGGTACAGTGTTCTAGGCGCTACAGTCTGGAACCGGACGACCGCTACGGTCGAAGGTTCGAATCCTGCCTCGGGCGTGGATGTGTGTGATGTCTTTAGGTTAGTTAGGTTTAAGTAGTTCTAACTTCTAGGGGACTGATGACCTCAGACGTTAAGTCCCAGAGTACTCAGAGCCATTTGAACCATTTGAATTTTGGATAAAAAGAAACTCACGTAAGTTACTAGAAAAACTGCCTTCATCCACGATGTAGGTAGACTCATGATATTGTTCACGAGTATAATCCGTTTGGAACTCAAACAATTCGTCACAGGATGGCTGCAATACAATCAATTATTTGTGTACAACTTTCGACCAGTCTAGAAAAGTTTAAAGATGCATTACTTTAGCTTCTCCCAACTTATTTATTCCACAAACGTCCACAGGCACTGAGTGTAAGGGGTGTCCAGAGGGGACAATATTTCGGAGAACAGTTCAATCGTCATCATCAGTTCGTCAGCGTACGGACGTTGCTCGTAGAAGTATTTTCTCTTCTTTCACATATTCGCCAGTATCCCATACCTGGGCCCCATATCACAAAAAATCGCCAACCTTTTCAGAAACACGAATATAACAGTTGCATTCTCAACCAATAATAAGCTGGGAAACCTACTCATCCATAATGTAAAATCAGATACACAAACATTCAACAACAGCGGAGTGTACATAGTATCATGCCCCAGTTAACCTGCTTACTATGTAGGGAAAACAGGCAGAAACTTCTAGCCCCGTTTTCGAGAGCCTGTAAATGCTTTCAGGCTCAAGAATTTCGAAAAATCAGCCATTGCACAACATTTGTTGGAAACGAAACATGTCATCAACAGCCTAGAAAAGAATTTGGTAATGCTACATAACGAACCCAATGGTAACACCCTAAGTCAGTTAGAACAACTGGAGATATACCTCCACTAAATCAAAAAACCAGAATATAAGTTAAATGAACAAACAGATTTCGCAAACCATATTCTTTAAGTAATTTTAAGGACCTATTCTAAAGTTATTTCTTGCATATGTCAATTGTTTAATAGTTATATCTTTAGCACTACGAATAAATTCATCTTTGACAACACCGTGTACAGAAACATCTGTGAAGTGTTTATAAACATGTAAGTGAAATGTAGATCCTGAATGAAGTGAACGTACAAAAATGACGGAGAAAAGGATGTTTGCCGGTGCTTAAACCTTGAAAATGCTTTCCTTGTATTATTTGGTAAGTTCACACTGTACATTTTCCACTATTTTGCACATATTTTCCGCGTTCGACTTACTAAATTCATAACCTAACATTAAACCTTTTAGTGACAGGCATATGCATTTCACTTCATTCAGGAGAAGAAATAAAAGATGTATTAAGACAAAGTACACCTGACGATGGACCCACAGGGTCCGAAATGCTCCGTGTAGTTAATAAAACACGAAAAAGTTGTGACTGAAGGCTTTGTTTAATTCATACCTCCAATGTCTTAGATGTTTCTGGAAAGCATTTGACACGGTACCCCATTGCAGGCTGTTAACGAAGGTGCGAGCGCATGGAGTAAGTTCACATATATGTGGGTGGCTCGAAGACTTGTGAGGTAATGGAAACCACTACGTTATCTTTGACTGCGAGAGATCATCAGAGACAAGGGTGTCGTCAGGAGGGCCCCAGGTAAGTGTGGTAGGAACGCTGTTTTTCTCTGTATATATAAATGATTTGGCGGACAGGATGGGCAGTAATCTGAGTTTGTTTACTTTTGACACTGTGGTGTACAGTAACGTGGCGAAGTTGCATGACTGTAGGAGGATGCTAGAGGACTTAGACCAAATTTCTAGTTATTGTGACGAACGGCAGCCAGCTCTGAATGTGGAAGAATGTAATGCGGATGAGAAACAAGATCAATCCCGTAATGTTAGAATATGGTATTACCAGTGCCTTGCATGACAATTTGTTTAAATATCTAGGCGTAACGTTGCAAAGTGATATGAAATGGAACGAGCACATGATGGCTGTGGTAGGGAAGGTGAACGGTCGACTTCGGTTTACAAGAGAATTTTAGGAAAGAGTGGTTCACCTACAAGAGAGATCGCACACAGGACGCTGGTGGGACCCAATTTTGAATTTTGCTCGAGTTTTTGGGATCCGCACCTAGTCGGATTGAAGAAAAACACAGAAACAAGTCAGAGGCGGGCTGCTAGCATTGTTACCAGTACGTTCGAACACCGCGTGAGCATTACGGGGATGCGTCGGGAACACAAATGGGATTCCCAGGAGGGAAGGTGACATTCTTTGCGAGAAATGTTATTGAGAAGATTTAGAGGACTGGCTTTTGAAGCTGACTGCAGAAAGATTCTACTGCCGCCAATGCACATTGCGCTAAGGACCACTAAGGTAAGATACGAGAAATTAGGGCTCATACGGAGGTATATAGACTGTCGTTTTTCCCTTGCTGTATTTGCGAGTGGAAGGAGAAAGGAAATGACTGGTTGTGGTATAGGGCGCCTCGGCCACTCACGGTGGCACACGGAGTGTCTCTGCAGATGGAGATAGAGATAAGATGTGGCCCGGTGTTGGATTGCATGGGAAAGCGAGAGCAGCCATACTCGTTGTCAATGTTCCGTTTCACCACGTTTCAACATCGCCGTTCTGTCCACCAAGCACATCGGAACCCCGCAGTGCTAGCACCTGCTATCAAGAACAATTATCGGAATTCTTACATAATTTTGTGTCTCCTGGCATTACTGGTGGAGACAAGCGGCAACCGCAGTACGAGATTACCGTCCGATCTGTATCGTGATCGGAAATGATCAGTGGTGTTACGTATTAGTACACAATGGATTTCGGCTCTTCACTACCCCAAATGACCATCGTTAGTGAATCTGGCGGTGACCGGCGGACGCCATCCATTTCTCCTCCTCTTTGAGGCGGTAGAGATGTTACCCCTGGTGTCATTATATGGCAAGATATCGAGTATGACTTCATATCATGGCTGGTAGTGATTAAGGGAACTGTAATGATACAACGGCACGTCACGGACATTCTTCACAATAGACAACGTCATGGTGCCACTCGTTAATAGGACGATTCTTGTCCACACAAGACATTTGTCCCTTTTATATTTCGGCATGATGTGGAGATACTACTTCGGCGGCCGGCCGATGTGGCCGAGATGTTCTAGACGCTTCAGTCTGGAACCACGAGACCGCTACCGTCGCAAGTTCGAATCCTGCCTCGGGCGTGGATGTGTGTGATGTCCTTAGGTTGGTTAGGTTTAAGTAGTTCTAAGTCCTAGGGGACTGATGACCTCAGATGTTAAGTGCCATAGTGCTCAGAGCCATTTGAACCATTTGAACGACTTCGGCATCCGCAGATCTTTCCCTCATAGAACATATGTGGGACCAGCCGTCGTCAGCTGCATCCCAGAGCCAGCATCTAGGATATCGAGAACCTGTTGCGGGCCAGCTTCCACCAGAAGAGACCACAAAAATTTTATGACCCTCTTCCCAACCGATTCAGTGCGCGCATCAAGGCCAGAGAGGGCGGAAAGTCGGGTTTAATGGACTCAAACAGGGAAGTTATTTCTAAATATTTTTCCATTTCGTAACTACCGAAATACATCATAAACACTCTCAATCCTTTACTAAGGTAGCGTACATCAATTAAACGAGATCAGGAAAAAACTGCCAAGTGAGTTTGAAATTGATTAAAACTGTTATATTTTAAAGGAGAATTCATTAGTCATAAAATTTTCTTTAGATGCACAAACCCTGAAACAATTCCGTTGACAAATAGGGTTAGGACTGTAGAAGCAATGAAGACATTTTGCTCACATCGTAAATAATGAAGAAATATTTCATCTTTTTCTAGCCCAATGTGTGGAACAAAATGTGTTATGGAGCTAGCGGTTGACCTATCATCCTATTCCTGCTTCAAAAAGTGTCCAAATGTGTGTGAAATCTTATGGGACTTACCAGCTAAGGTCATCAGTCGCTAAGCTTACACGCTACTTAACCTAAATTATCCTAAGGACAAACACACACACCCATGCCCGAGGGAGGGCTCGAACATCCGCCGGGATATTCCTGCTTCTTTTCAGTTGACTCTGTATATTCCTCGCCTCCCAGTTGTTATGGATCAGATTCTCATTTCATAATTTATCACTCTAATTTTCAACAGCCTTCAGTTGCACCGTATCTGAAAGGCTTCTATTTTCTTCTTATCAGCTTCGCCACTTAATTGTATGGTGTGATATGCTCCTAACGTACATTCACATAAATTTCTTCCTCAGGTTAAGGCCGATTTTTGATACTAGTTGATCTAATTTTTAATGTTTTCTTGCGGTAATGAGCTTTTTCTGTTTTTCTTGATTGGTTCGTACTGTCTTATTTTGCTGTCATGCTAGCTTCACTTCATGGTCTACAATTTTGATGTAAGTTAAAGGTATGTGCTGAGATTCGATCAGGATAGAGCCAGTGAAAAATGTCGATAGTTCCCAACCGCAAGGTTGGACGAGTAGTACATCTTCGAGTAGTAAGATCTTTGACAGCTAACGGAGCTAGGTGCACGTGGTAAAAGTTTGAGTAGTGGTGAGGAGATGCGCAGAGACAGCAGACGTGTTTCGAGTCAGAGCTAGATGCCTGCAGGAGGCAGCCTGGTCGTGACAGCATCAAATTAAGAATTGGCGCTACACACATAATAAGCTATATATTGAGCGAAACTCGGCACATACCTCGGGAAACTAGAAAGAATAATTAATAAAACAGGTTTTCTTTGGTTAAATAATGTCTAAATGCTAGATAGAAATCCCATTGTTGATGCAATAAGCGTTTTTTGGAACTTTCTCGTAAATCCATGCTATAGAAGTTTTTTATGTTTTTCACATGTGCCTTAAAAGTTTGAACAACTAATATTTTTTAGATAAAATTAGAGTTTCATCTCACACCTTATGTCGTTCTCCGCATCCTGTGCTTGCATTGAACCATAAGGTACATTAAAGTTCCCATGAGTAAAGCTGCCGGCCGGAGTGGCCGAGCAGTTAAAGGCGCTACAGTCTGGAACCGCACGACCGCTACGGTCGCAGGTTCGAATCCTGCCTCGGGCATGGATGTGTGTGATGTCCTTAGGTTAGTTAGGTTTAAGTAGTTCTAAGTTCTAGGGGACTTATGACCACAGCAGTTGAGTCCCATAGTGCTCAGAGCCATTTGAACCATGAGCAAAGCTAATAATTTCATTTATCAGGGTAAAATAATCTATATGCCATTGCACAGTTGGCAAATTATTCAGATCAGGATAGAATTTTTATTAAGTAACAAACAGGGCCAAAATGAGTAAAGTTATCTAGAATGACAATTTTATGCCTTTGCACTACGGCTGAGTTGAATATATGTTTTATTATCGGCTAAACGGGAAGGAGTGCACGAGCTAAGTCCACAGACGCGGTCAGATGCAGGTTGGTGACTTTCACTTACTTTTACCAGTAAACTTTCATGCAGTCAGATGTGTATTTTGAGTATTAATTTTCGAACAATATTTTCATGCAGTCAGATGAAGTTCAGTTCAGTTAAATACGCAGTCAGATGCAAGTTTTATTAAAGACTAAAGCAGTCACATGCAGTTCAATCTAGTTTAAATAGAGAATTTTTATTAACAACACTTTCACTTGGCGACATCCTCTGTGGTGACGTTCCTGGACATATTTTTTCCGCAACTGTGGACTTTGTTTTCGAGCATTCATTTTTGCCACCATTGTTTCAGATGTGCGCTGCCTTGCTAGTTGTGTAATATTGCTTTGGCGGCTATGCTTGTGTGCTACAATTGCTAGTTGCGTAATATTGTGTTTGCTGCTACGCTTGTGAAAATTCATTTCAGCTTGCTTTCTGCATTTTTACAGATTTTGTGTGTCCATCCTAAATAATTTTTCATCTTTTTGTCTGCAAAATACCGTCTCGTGACTTACGTCGATTTTAAAATTGTTGGTAGCCATAGTGTCTCTTTCAAGATGTCTGAAACAAATAGACAGGGCGATAAAGTAAAACTACGCAGTTCCTCAAAATCGCGTAAGCTACAACAACCGGACAATGAACCAGTTTTGCCCCTTAATCTTCCTACGTCACAAACTGATCAGGAAGTTGCGAATAAAACTGCAGCTAGTAATGATGCAACAGAATCACAAATTTCCGAATCCGTTCCTCTTCTGCGTTCGGATTCTCAGAACACTGTAAGCCATCTAGAAACAGTTTCCCATGATTCGTTTTTGCTTAATCAACCTGCACAAAGCAATGTAGTTGGCTCCCACAATCAATTTCTCTTACAAAATCCTTCTACAGATAGAGAAATTGTTTCATCTGAGAGTTTTCAAACAGTCCTTAGTAACCCTAGCCAGCAATATCGGTTGCCACACTCAAATCCTGAGGTGACGCCCCCAGTAACAAATGAAGATAGATTTGACCGTTATTTTCGACTACTACAGGGACGTGACTCTAAGAGTGAAGAACAGAACGCAAAGCGTGACAAACATTTTGCGTAATTCCGTGCAGATATTGCGGAACATAACAAAACATTAACGGGACAATTAGACGCATTGTGTGCTGACAATGCTAAGCGTGCTCAAGAATTGACACACACTATTGAAACATACAAGGAAGCAAATCACAGGAAATTACAGGATATCACTGAAACACGTAACCGTGACAATACTGACCTTACGAACAGAATCAATGCAGTACATCCAACAGAGGTTATTGACAAGTTGCAAAAACTTCTGCTACTCATTCAGAGCAAATACAGGTCTTACAGTCATGTACAGAATCCCCGACATCTGACGTCACTCAACTTGAAACTAAGGTCAGTGAACAGGGTGAACAATTACAATCACAGTTAGAAATCATAACCGAAAGAATAGCTGCTTTGGAAACGCACGCAGACGATGAATCAGACCGTACAACCCCAGTTCATTTTTCAGGAACAACTGAATACCAAGCCCTGGCCAAATTTAAGAGCAAACAAGTCACTATTAACGAACAGCAAAAAAGGGAACTCAACTCAATTCGGAATACACTTTCTGATATTCAGCAACAATTGCAGGACGACAGTGCGCCTCGTAATTTTGTCCCAGAACACCAGGGAAATAGTGGTGCTTATCAACAACAACAGCTCCCCCTTCGTATCTTTACAGGCTCCATTTTCACAGGATTACCCTCAACAAGGTAGTACCTTCCCAGGCAGTTTTTCCCTACCACATGATGTTTCTTCCTTTCCCCGCCAGGACGATGTCGATCATAAACACTTCCTTTCAATTAAGAAATTCAAAACGTTCCGGAATAACCCGATCGATTTACATCCGCTTGATAGGATTCAGCAACTTACTTTTGCGTTTCCTCCGAATTGGCCAGTCGCACATCAGTTAGAACTTGTTTGCAGTTTCTTGGATGGTGAACCTGCAACGAGAATGCGACACGTTGCACGACAATGCTTGTCTTTCCAATCATTCCAACTACAAGTTTCGGATGCTTACTGGAATCCCACTTCACAGCGTGCTGTAAAAGATCAGTTGTTAAATATACCACCTTTCCATAACTCACAATTCCGCACCTTGACGCAATAGTTTCATTACATGATCAAAAAAAAACCAACATCTCACAGAACAGTCCGTCTGGTCTCATTCAGCTCTGTATCTCCAAATTACCAAGATCATTGCGAGTTCCGTTGCTGATAGGGAGTCGCACGGAAAACTTGAACACTTTCTGTGACGTCTTACAGCTTCTTGAACTAGACGAAACTCACAATTCACGATCTAGTCAACACTCTTTCGCGGAAACACAACAGAATCGAGACAATCGTATCCGTAATAACGGTAGGCAGTTTCCGAATAACAGGCCCCAATATGGAAATGCAAGACAGTTTCTTCCACAATCCCAGTATCTGCAGAGTGATGTGAATGCCTATTCATCAAGGAATCAAAATTATCACACCTCTCCCTCAATGTCATTCCGCCATGATACCCCACAAGATAATCGGCGGTACGGTAATAGTCAGAGAGCCTTGGATAATCAGCGAAATAATTCCAACTCTGCTTTCGTACCAAGAAACCAAATGTGGCACCAGAACCGCCACCTACCGTACGGAAACAATAATGACTACCAACGACGACAGACCCTTAACCATCCACCCACTCATCAGCACAGTCAACAGAATTTCCCAAATCGTTATTATAATAATGAAAATCAGGGCCGGAGACAAACCAGTGGCAGCCGACAGAATTACGGCAATGACGGACGTGTACCATTTCATCAACCAAATTTCCGGTTCCATCCCAGACCAGATATCAGCAATTCATCCGGTCGAACAGTACGGTTAGTAGAGGTTCGTCCACCAAACTCACGTAATAATGCAGATACGCAGCGTGACACAGAATACCAACAATAGCAATTAACTGCTCCGCCTACTGAATGCTCTCCGCAGAGCGGGCGGTGCCATGATTCTTCAGGAAATTTAACGTCACACGTTATCCGTTGTGATGATATACGAGAGGATCTTCTGCTGGAAAAAACCGAACTGCGACCTATTGTTCATCATCCGGTCATTCATATTTCGATTGGCACACAAAAATTCTCTGCTGTACTTGATTCGGGTTCTCCCGTTTGTTATAGTGAAGCCGCCTTTCAAAAATGCGCTGCTATTTCTACCATTCCAACACTTCCGCTTACGCATACCAAGATCAGTGGTGCTGTTCGTGGCAAGAGTTTAGATATCAGACAACAATGTTATCTGGAATTTCAAGTTGACACACACCTTCTTTATGCAACATTTTTAATAGTTCCGCTCCTCACTACAGACATCATTTTGGGGATCGATTTTTTGAACAAATATAAAGCAATTTTAGATTTTGAAGATAATTTCATTCGTCTCTGAGATGATGGAGTTTGCTTCTTTATGGACTTTCACAAACAGTTGTCGAAAGCAGAACAAGATATTAACAAAATCAACTTCATTCAGTCTCAGCTCCCGTCGGACGTAACACTGACGTCATTCTTTGTTCCTTACCCACATATGGACAATAATGATACGACTCCAGAGATTAGCGACACTATTGAGGATAAAATCAAGGTCGTCAATTCAGCCTCAGTTCAGGAAAAGGAAGGTTTACATGCCATCTTAACTGAATTTTCCCATGTTTTCGCCACAGCCCCAGGCACAATCAAAGATTTCGTATATGAATTTAGAGTAAAACCCCACACCACTTTTGCTGTTCCACCTTACCCGATACCGTTAGTTCACCGTGGCAAAGTCAAACAGGAAATCCAATCTATGTTAGCTCACAATATTATTGAACCTGCTACCAGTCCATACAATTCTCCAATACATGTTGTGCCTAAACGGGATGGTTCAATTCGTCTTGTTTTGGATTCAAGGCAAATCAATACGATCATCATACCAGAAACGGATAGGCCGTTAACATTGGATGAAATCTTACAACACTTTAATGGTGTATGTATTTTTTCCTCGCTGGACCTCCGAAATAGTTTTTGGCAAATCGAACCACACATTGTCGTAAACACACAGCTTTTCTTTGCTTCGGTACATGCTATCAATTTCGCAAACTGCCCTTCGGGTTAAGAATCTCATCTGCAGCCTTTATCCGTGGATTAAATACTGTGTTGCCAGCTCCTTTGAAAGACAGGATTACCACCTACGTGGATGATATTCTTGTTGCCGTTTCTTACTGGCAAGAGCATAATGAAATATTATCCCAACTTCTTCACTCGTTCTCTGGCTTTGGTGTTACAGTAATTTTGGAAAAATCTCACTTTGGACAAGCTCAAATCAAATTTTTAGCCCATCTCATTTCATCATCCGGAATTCAACCGGACCCTGACAAGCTGAAAGCAATTCATGACATACAGGTTCCCCGTATGAAGAAACAGCTTCGAAGTTTTCTTGGAATGATAAACTTATTTCGCGGGCTTATTAACAGCAAAGCGTTAGATACGCCTACCTTGTGCAAATTAACTGGAAAAAATTCTATATGGCTTTGGGATAATTCTGCTCAGAAGGAATTTGAGACATTAAAACAGTCGCTTATAGATGCACCCCTGTTATCTCACCCTGATCTTACGACTGACTTTTGCATTTCAACAGATTCTTCGAACACAGGCCTTGGAGTTCATCTCTTCCAAGAGTTTATGGAAGGTGAAACTAAAGTACAAAGAAACATCGCCTTTGCTAGTCGAGTATTAACTTCTTCCGAAAGATACTATTCCATCGCAGAATTAGAAGCTTTAGCTGTTGTATGGGCATTTTCCAAGGTCAGACCTTTTCTTTTCGGTAGAGGCACCACAGTATACACAGACCATAGAGCACTAGAATTTTTGATGTCAACTAAACTATCCCATGGTCTTTTAGCGAGATGGGCTCTCTTGCTATAAGAATTCTCCTTTTCAATTGTGTATGTACCAGGACCTCAAAACGTCGTTGCTGACGCTTTGTCACGCACTTTAGAAACCGACAACAACGATCCAGCCAACACCTTCTGCCATAACAATTTCAATTTACTGTATATGCGCCAGGTCGCATTTGAGAATTTTGTTTCCGATGTCCTACACAATATTGCGTCAGAATAAGATAAAGATTCTGTCTGGAAAGACGTGAAACAACAATGGCGCGATATTAATAATACCTCTCTACGACAGTATTACCTTATACACAACACTATTTTGTTCCGCCGTATCAAACCATATGCGACAACGTGGCTAGTTGGTATCCCTGAAGACTTAATTAACAAACTGATTTGGTATGTTCACATTAGCTATGCGCATTATTGACCGCGCAAATGTTATCAGCTGCTTAAACAAACATCTTACTTTTTCAATATGGAAAAACGTATTCGTCAAGTCCTTGCAAAGTGCAGAATTTGTCAAAAAGCTAAACCAGCTAAAGTATCCTTTGCTGCTCAGACATTGCCCATAATACCTTTACGTCTTCGTCAGCTGGTGGCCGTTGATTTATTTGGCCCGATTCCTACTACAAATTGAGGTTACGTCTATGTTTTTGTCTGTGTGGAATTAACTTCTAAATTCGTCACTTTCACCCCATTTCGTAAAGCCACAGCCGGCACTGTTTCACGTGCTTTTACTAAACATATCCTGAAAGAAGTGGGTCATGTAACATCCATAATATCCGACAATGGGCCGCAGTTCCGTTCGCGCACTAGGCGACGTACTCTTCAGAATCGCAAAACTTCCCCCATTTTCATTTCCACGTACCACGCATCTTCCAATTCAGCAGCAAGGTTAATGGAGTAGTAGGTGAAATTATTTAAGATTTTTGTCATGCAAAACACAATGACTGGGATAAATACCTCCACATGTCTCAGGATGTAATAAATTCTTCCACACAATTGTCTCCACATCTGGTTTTAAAGAACCAACATCCTCCTTACAAGATTACAGAACTCATACGTTTCCCACAGTCTCGCTGCCTAAGGCATCACGAGATTGTTCAAATTGCGTTGCAGAATATTGAACGAGCTGCTGACCAACGGCTGCGCCAATTGAAGTCAACAAAGAGAAATGTTTCTTTTCAAGTAGGAGATAAAGTTCTGGTCCGCTCCCACAGGCTATCCAATAAAGCCCGCAATCTCAATCAGAAATTCCTTCTGATATATAAGGGTCCATGTCGTGTCGTCCATATAGCGCATCCTAATGCAATTTAAGTACAAACCCTACGTACAAAGATATCACGTGGTGTACATCACATCACAAACTGCAAACATTTTATTGAATAGACAATACTGCTTTCTTTGGGAACTTTCTAAATCTTATTTCTTACATTTACTTCTGTAATCCCAGCTATATACGTCCAGCTAGTTTTTTCACATTATTTCTCCCTGGCCCACATACAGTTAGCGAGCACGTAGCCGCAGCGCGTCACTGCAACCGTTGCCTGGGAACCACATTACCGACAGCTGGTCGGCCACTTAGTTTTTTTCTCTCGAGCCCCAGTCAACTACCTCAAGAGGGTAGAACTTTTTTCTTTCTCACGTCCATCGGCCTGCGTCGTGCGTTTTTCTTTTACAGAGCGCGAACATTCTGACCGTATAGAAACTTCAAATAACACCACCTCTGTTTTGTTCTGGCAATATGATAAAGCCAAGAGTTCGGAGACATCTTTTTCTGGAGACACCTTTTTTAATGTTACCTGTTTTCTTCCCTGAGATTACAGATTTCTTACGTATTGTAATAAACTGAGATTTTTTTCTGTACATTACCAATAAACTACGTTATTGTTTTCTGTGGGACTCATTTCATGCTGGCGTTCGAAGTTGACGTTACAGTGGAGTATTTTGGTCATCATTCATCAATTTGATGTTGATACTTACTACATGATAATTTTGCTCTTATTATTATTTTTTTTTTTTGTTGGTCGCTCACCACTGTTACTTTGCGATGATTACATGGAATTATTACATAATGACACTGCTTGTATGAAGATTTTGTCGTAACGAAGGCTACTTTGTATGTTGATGTTGAGCTAGTGGTAACAATCTTCCTGAAGTTTACGTAGGGTCTTAGTGCTTAAGGTTGTATTGAGTATTGACTATGAGGATACGAAGATGAGACTAATGTTCTCAATGAATTTTATGTATTTGAAGAAAATGAGGGTTTATAAAAGTTTTTTAAGATGATATTGGAAGTTTATGTGGACAATGAGGTACTGTTAGATTGAAGTTGCATTTTTTTGAGACTATGGAATCTTGGACGCTACAAGTGATGATTCGCAAATACTGTGTGCTGAAGTTACGATGACAGAAATATGAAGTGTGAGCGATGTGGTTTTGCATTTACTAGGAATGTCAAAAATGGTTATATGACGAGTTTCAGGTTTCACTTTCATATTATTTAACAGTTAATTTTTTTTCACAGCCTTTATGAACAAGTATCAACGATTTTATGATGTACCAAGTTTACCAGAATTTACCTCTGTAAGAATATTTTCATTTTACGTTGCCAGTACAGATGGTGTATTAATGTTCTAGTTGCCATGGGCAATCGAATATTCAGGTATTTTCATGATGAGTACAATACGAGTAATATGTTCACACATGGTTTATGCTATTAACCAGCATCTCTTTACAGAAGTGACTTTTATTTTAACCCTTGTCTTTGAGAATAAGACCATTCGCCTTTCTGAAAACTTAACATTTTGTGTCTCCAATTTTAAACTGCTTATTAATGCTCAACTATTTTTCAGATGCCATTAATGCAATAGCGTGATAACTTGGGATTACTAGAGGCCAATTTGAATTGTTTTTGGACTCTTATTGAGGATCCACTGAGGCCTTAAGTCATGCCACACTACAGCATGTTTTTATTAATCCTTTTTTCTCATACCTACAGCATTAAAGTATTACACTTATTGCCTTTCACGATGTCTCTGTACTACCTTATATGTTGCTTCTTCTCTTATCATGTGTTTCTCACGCCAAGATGTAAGCAGCTGTTTCTATCTCATTGCTTATCATGTGTGTTATGTGTGACTTTCTGTGTTTCTGCACTTTCATTTTTTTTGTAAGATTACCTATTTCAGGATTAGAGTAATGTTATGTCTTATGCTTTCTGCTGAAATCTTGTTATGTGTTGTCATGCTAATATTGCCTTACGCTTTCTGCTAAAATTTTGTTATGTGTTGGCCTGCTAATTTTGCCTTATGCTTTCTGCTGCAATTTTGTTCTGTGTTGCCCTGATACTTTTGCTTTATTATCTGCAATATGCTTTCTGCTGAAATTTTGTTCTGTGTTGGCATGCTAATTTGCTTTATTATCTGATGTTAACTTCTTGCATTTCATTACAGCTATTTTCATACTCTGTCTACATATTTATTATTCGTATTTGTGCTACAAAGATTATGGATCTTTTAATCAATGCTTTTGCCTTTGTACTTTGTGATGTTGATTATGTGGCCACATACTATGCATATATGCTTCTATTTATGCACACTTCTGTTCTGTCACACTGCTACTTGCTGACACATGACAGTACCTCTCCTTGACTCAGCTATGTGTGTTGTCCATTCCTAATGTCTGTTCCGTAAGTGTGTTATTTTGATGCTATATCAATATAGGATTACTGTGTTTTTATTTCCATGATACTCATGTCTTTTGGTGCACAATAACTACCATTATTTTCAGCTACAGTAATTAGTAAGCTCTTTATTGTCTCTGTATGTTATTTATATAACTATCTTTGCTTCTTTTCTCACACATGATTTCCGTGATTGACATGATTTTAACATTATCACGTGTAACACATTACCCATTTGTTCTACACAACAGGACTACATGGGGTAGAGGGTCGGTTGTTCTTTAACTGAAACACCATGTGGCGTTGGTGCCCCGTATCCTTGAGCTCTGTAGAACTCATTTTTCCTTTCTAAGTTCTCAGTCTACTCTTCTTTCTGTTATACACATTTTTTTCTGTTGTTTTTGTCAGATATCTGTGTACCAGTTCTCTGTTAAGTAAAATCACTATTTGTAATGCCTCATTTGATTGTACTTAGGATTTAAAATGCACGATTTAGAGGACCAACTATATGAACCAAAAAAGGGGGACTGTTTCTAATGCCCCATTTCATGGTACTAAGGATTTAATATGCACGGCTTCGAGAATTACGTTTATGATAAAAAGGAAAGGAAGCTTTTCAATACTAATTTGTAGGATCAAATTGACATTTCCTAATGTGTGACGTTTGGGAGTGTTTGCACTGTGAATATTTTATTGAAATACCTATGTGAAGACTATTTCATAATGTGCATTTATGGTAAAAAGAAAGGAAGCTTTTGAATACAAATTTTTGGGATAGAATTGATCTTACTGTTTCATAATGAGAGGCTTATATTGTATGGTGTAAATTAAACATTTAATTTATCTGATGTGACTATGAAGTCAAATTACTGAGTAGGACTTTACCTAAACTTGTACTGTTGAATCTTGTAAGGAATTTCGTCATGAACATTGATTACTGCTACAATTGAGCAGCATGACTTTTCTAAATTTGACATAACTAGTATGTAAGGAGATTGTACGAATTTTGTTAATCATTGCTGCAATTGAGCAGCATGACTTTCTTGCACTTCAATTGACACTGTATGTAAGAAGATTTGGTACAATTTATTCGCACTATATTTGTGTAGGATCACTTTACTGCACTTTATCAAAAAATAGTATGCAAGCATGTTTAACTACCTTTTAAAGAAATTTTTTTTGTACATGGATTTTATTCAACTCAAGACTATTCTTGCTAGAGAGTTGGTAACATTAGTATTATCTTATAGATATGTAACACTTTTTATGCAGTAAATGCACTGCAAACAATTATTGTAAATTACTTTAAATATTAATTTCTTGTTAACTTAAATGTAGATAACACATTTTGCAGTAAACGTCCACTGCCATTTCTATATTGCTTTTAATATTATAACAGAGACTGAATTGTCACCTGAAAGACTACTAGATGCAAGTTAAAGAGAATGTGACAAAAACCAGTGTGGGCTACCTGTTCATGTCAAATGTCTGCTATAAGTAATTGAAGTTAACGATGTTAAGAGTAGGTCAGTGTGGACTGCCACCTGACATAACATGCCTTCTATGACTGATAATTGTAACTGAATGTCAGTAGGTGTTGTCATCTGACTTGACATATATTTCACACTCGATACTACCATGGCTCAGGGTTTGTAATCACCTTAGACCTCTGTTACAGGGTGAGTTATCCCCTGATTTAAAAGGCAATCGGTTGCTCAGTGTGTCCCATCACCAGATGCCTTTTATTCTTCACATTTCTTGTACTACAGCTCACTATTGGGGCCAGTGTGTTCCATCACGTGACGTGATATGCTGTGTATATGGACATCATCGGCGGCTCAGTGTGACCCATCGCCTGATGCCACTATTCTTCACATTTCTTGTACTACAGATCACTATTGGAGTCAGTGTGTTCTATGACCTGACGTGACAAGATAGTACAATGTACATTAGTAGTGGTTCTGTGTGTCCCATCACCTGAATTCTTCTCATTTCTTGTACTACAGCTCACTATTGGGGTCAGTGTGTTACATCACCTGACGTGACATGCTGTGTACATGGACCTAATCGGTTGCTCAGTGTGTCCCATCGCCTGAGGCCACATATTTCTATTTTATTGCACTACAGCTCAATAATAAGTCAGTGTGGTCTCCCACCTGATGTGACCTGTCCTGTACAATTGACCTAATTTAGGGCTCAGGGTGTCTGATCTCCCAAGGCCGTTTATTCACTATTATCAAAGACAGTCGACATGTATCTGAGGTTTACTCCAAGATAATGATGGTAACTGAGAGTCAGTTTATGCTGTCACGTAACATGACAAATACGTAATAGTTAAGCCTACTATTAATTAAAGTATCTTATTGCACATTTTATGTATTTTTTTCTCATATTCTATATAACTATCAGGTAAATTTGGATATGATTTAAGGTATTTTTCCCTCATATTTCTATACTTCTATGTGGTAACATTCAAGTTTATATGATGTAACTATTAGGTAAACTTTGATATTTTTCGAGGTATTTTTCGTTATATTTCTATGTTTCCATTTTGTAACATTTAGTATTGTGTGATATTGATGATTCACTTGTATTTCGCTATTTTACGTATGTTTTCTCACATTCTACATAACTGTTAGGTAGAGTTTCATGTTATGTGAGGTATGTTCCATCATATTTCTCTGCTTGTGTTTGGTAAGATTTGGTATTATGTAACAGGTATTTCAGTTTTGTACATTTCGATGTTCTTTGAGTCACTGTGACTTACAATCCTAGAATGTTGGTAAAGTTTGATTTGATACACCTCACTTAATAACATATATGTCTCATGTTTTTGTCCTATATAGAGATGTTTTGGTTTTGTGCATTTTGATGTTTTTGTTTCACTGTGAATAGCAAATCTCATGGTATTATACTATTTACTTAACATCTTAGGTTTATTGATCAATTTCATTGCTCTGTAATACTCTTTTCATGAGAATACTATGTATATTTTATATTGTATCTTCCATTGTAATTTTTTTTTACGAATTTTGTGGGGAAATCTGTGCTAATTGCAGAGATCCCCCACAAAATTCTGGTCCATCAGACCAGAGGGTTGTGAAAGGTATGTGCTGAGATTCGATCAGGATAGACCCAGTGAAAAATGTCGATAGTTCCCAACCGCTAGAGTAGTAAGATCTTTGACAGGTAACAGAGCTAGGTGCATGTGGTAAAAGTTTGAGTAGTGGTGAGAAGATTCACAGAGACAGCAGACGTGTTTCGAGTCAGAGCTAGATGCCTGCAGGAGGCAGCCGGGTCGCGACAGCATCAAAGTAAGAATTGGCGCTACGCACATAATAAGCTATATATTGAGCGAAACTCGGCACATACCTGGGGAAACTAGAAAGAATAATTAATAAAATAGGTTTTCTTTGGTTAAATAATGTCTAAAAGCTAGATAGAAATCCCATTGTTGAAGCAATAAGCGTTTTGTGAAACTTTCTCATAAATCCATGCTATAGAAGTTTTTTCTAGTTTTTCACATGTGCCTTAAAAGATTGAACAATAAATATTTTTTAGATAAAATTAGAGTTTCATCTCACACCTTATGTCGTTCTCCGCATCCTGTGCTTGCATTGAACCAAAAGGTACATTAAAGTAAAGTTCCCATGAGTAAAGCTAATAATTTAATTTATCAGAGTAAAATAATCTATATGCCATTGCAAAGTTGGCAAATTATTCAGATCAAGACAGAATTTTTATTAAGTAACAAACAGGGCCAAAATCAGTAATGTTTTCTAGAATTAAATTTTCGTTCTGGAGAACAATTCTCTGGGAACAGACGGTGTTTCTATATGTTGCAATTCCACTGGCATATTTCTTGGCCGTGAGATTTCTGGGTCATTCATATTTAGGGTTTTACAATAATCTTCGGATTTCTCTTACAGAATAACAAATGCTTCCGCAGTCCTAAGATTTGCAAGAGCTACTCTTAGAACCTCTACAGAATGTTTCACTCCGGTTGCATTAAAATTTGGATTCGGCAGGAATCTAGTCAGTTCCTCACACATTCCAAACGCTTTATTTGCTACTGTTACATAAAAAAATGGTTTCAAACTTTTGGAGCCGCTTCGCATGGCCCCGTATGATTGACCGTCTTTCGTGTGTAACTGAATTCGGTACATTCAATATTTCGGTCACTGTTTTCTGGTCCTGCTCATAGTTTTCCCTGAAGCGTGTGAAAGATTTTACTCTCGCAGCCCATGGGGTGGTACACATTGGAATCAGCCGTTGAGATTTTCTTTTCGGGTTCGTGTCATCGACACCAGATGGCAGCACAACGTCCGCATACATGTTTTTCGTGTTTGCGGGTTCTAGATTTATGTTTGACACGTCTATCAGAGTTACCAGTTCATCGCACAATAGATCACAACTTCTTAAGAGTTTCTATAGTAATATATCCCAACAATGATTGCTTCAGTGTATCTAACAACACTTTGGCTGTTCTTGAAAAAGAATTTCCTTTACACCTCCGTCCCGCCCAAACATATTAGCAGCGCCATCGAAACAGTGGGCTCGTAGAAACTCAATTTATGACAGAAGGGTGTCTTTAGTGGCAGTTGCAAGCGTTTGCGGCTTAGAGCCCGGTGGAGTGTATGAACCCAGAAAAAGTCCTTTCATTTGGAGCGTAGCAAGGTCAACACAACGTGCACAAAGAATGAACTGCTCCTGGCCAGCCACGTACGTCGTTTAAACTGCCATAATTCCGTAAAATATGGAATTTGTTATTTGCTGCACCATTATTCGATGGATCATGTTACCCACAACTTCCTGTACTTCGTTTTGCATCGCTGGCGCCAACCAAGTGTCACGGAGCTTACGTTATATCTTCAGTTCTAGCAAATCATTCTTCCTCTCATCGAGAAGTGTCGTGAGGACCCCAGACATCCTTTCCTGACCGCTCAGTGTGTTTCCGTTTTGATCTAGGAATCTGAGTGAACTGATAATTACTAGTAAGGTAGCCCCAGCTTTCCCCTCATCGGTCGGCAGATTTCTCGCGTCTTAGGCAATAATAAGTGTGCTAATTTCACGTGTCCGAATAGTTGCGAGAGTCTCTCGATGAAAAAGACTCTTTTCGCGTATCTTGAAGTTTTCTGTAGCTCTTTTCCAGATTCATAGTGAAAAGAAAGACCCCACACAAATAAAAAAACAGTGTACTCTTAATTTTTGTGCGCAAATAGTGAAACGTTTTCCGAACAAACTAATTTCAGAAAAGGACATAGCATTGCCTCATTTATATAAAACAATGATCCATATGAATGAAAACTGGGTTTCCGCGTCGGTTCTTTTGTGCTGCACAGCGAGAAAGTTTTCCACAAACAGTCCGCAACAATAATACCACGTCTATGAACAAGGGATAACGAATAGCGATGATGAGTCTGGATAATAAATCAGTGCGTTCAACACTTCAGGATAAAATTATCTACAATGCCTTAGTGAAATGAGTGCTGTTTTTAGCACGAAAGATGTTATCTAAGCAATAATTGCCACCACTGACTGAGTACATAGCTTAAATACTATCGCGGGGTTGATTATGATTAATGTGGCTCCTAAACAAAGCCACTTGTGTCAACTCATGAATGTATTGTATATTGCTGTGAGACATAAGTGAGGGATATTTGTAACTAGTCAAATTAATAAAAATTTTCATACTGAATTGTAGCTTTAGTGCGTAATATGAACTACGAACTTAATAACAATTTTCTATATAATAATACTTCCGAACATATATCTCACTTTTCTTATCCTGCAATAGCAGTGGCTGTGGAATGAAGGGTTGATCTGAGCACACTGTCATAATGCCTTATTTCAAGACAAGCTGCACTGGGTAATGGAGGGAGTTTTTTTCAATACTACACTTTCAGTACTACACGTAGCCCAAACGCATACGTCCAAATACTAGTTTTCTTGCAACTTGCCATAATTATTCCTTCTCACATGCACATCGTTTGCGCCTTTCTTTATAAGCTTAACTTGTATTGTTACATAGTGATTATCAGCATCTTTGTTGACTGAACCTCTACTAGCTTTGTTGTAGAAACCAGGAATGCATATTCACCGACCGTTGTCAATTATTCCTGGAACATTTCTTCGTTTTTCCTGCTTGAATGCGTGGACCTGATCAGATTTCCACTGATATGGATAATCAAACGAGTTCTGAGTATTCCAGTGAAGATCCTACTACTGTTTCGTCAATTTTGCATTGTGTTCTGGTGCGCCCTTTAACTCAAAAGCATTTCCACTGTATCAGAAATAAGTGAAGTCTTTCTGAAAATACTTTCGGGCACGCCATAGTTCCCCTCCAACCCCCACCCCCCCTTCCAATAAAACTCTCACTCAGAAGTGTGTGGATATAATTACATTTACGTCCTTCAACGGACTACTGAGAAAAATCAGTGTTTAGCTAGGAGATTTATGACAAATTAATGCCATAAACCAATTACATAGTTTTCACCACAAAGGTTCGCTCATATAACCTCGAATGTTTGAGTCTTTATCTCGAGAAAAAACCATGGCTACACTGAACACGTTTCACATTCGTTACTAGAAAAACAATGCATAGCTAAGTAGCTACAGCGTGAACGAATGGTCTCTGTATGTCTATCTTTTCAGAGATGGTTGAGGGACTCGGCTGTTCTATACAGGATGTCAAATCGAACACCTTCCAGCCGTCTAATTTCCTAACTTATTATTTTTGCCTACCAAGTCGGCGACTTACTACGACAATTCAGGCCTCTGCCGTCGGTTGTGGTCAAAACAAGGGCTAACATTCGAATTTTGGTATATGCAGATTTCTGCTTGCTGTAGCGATCACTTTGACGGCAGATGATGGTTGAAGTGATCGTTATGTCAAGCAGAAAACTACAGATACCAGTATCCGAAAGTTTAGACCAGAGGTGCAGTCTTCTACACGTCGGCCAGGGGCCTGAAGATGAAGTAAATCGCCGAAACTGGTACCCAAATAAAATAGGTCGGCTGCTGTGGCCGAGCTGTTCTAGGCGATTCAGTCTGGAACCGTGCTGCTGCTACGGTCGCAGGTTCGAATCCTGCCTCGGACATGGATGTGTGTGATATCCTTAGGTTAGTTAGGTTTAAGTAGTTCTACATCTAGGAGACTGATGACCTCAGGTGTTATGTCCCATAGTGCTTAGAATTATTTGAACCATTTTTGAACCAAATAAAATGTTGCGAAACTAGACGGCCTAAAAATGATGTGACATCGTGAAGGAGTGGTGGTCGTGATGGGAATGATAGAATACTGCCTCTCCTCACATTAGGTTATCACGTTGTTTTTATTTTCTTAATTGTTGGATTGTTCGTGCAGCGTGATGGAGATTGTCGTAGCGGCGAGCCAGGTGAAGCGACCCGACTGCTCTTTGGGCATTGTTTGTCTATGTTTGACATTTTCGAGATGACCGCATGTGACTTGTGCCTACGTTACCACGAGACTATACTGATCAAAACACGTTTAGCACCACCTGCAGATCTGCGCACGTGTATGGGATTAGATTTTGCCGGCCGGTGTGGCCGAGCAGCTCTAGGCGCTTCAGTCTGTAACCGCGCGACCGCTACGGTCGCAGGTTCGAATCCTGCCTCGGGCATGGATGTGTGTGAAGTCCTTAGGTTAATTAAGTTTAAGTAGTTCTCAGTTCTAGGGGACTGATGACCTCAGATATTAAGTCCCATAGTGCTCAGAGCCCTTTGAACCATTTCTTTGGGCTTAGATTGAAGGGGAACCAAACAGTAAGTAATGAGGGTGATAGCTAAAACTGTTTCGAACAGTAATTTATTATGCAGATGCAGAGGATAATTGTTACCAATGTAAAGGGATAGGAAATACAACTTTTTACAGTCAAGACATGTGCCTTAATATGGCGCTCCTCCCATAAATTCGTCGCACTACCCAATCTGTAGCTCGCCTGTACGACACAGCCGCATCTGGAGGCCTTATCCGTTCAACTAATGTTCGAAAGTGCTATGCAGAATTTGTTACATATGCTTACAGAGGCTGCCCGCACTAGGTGTCACATACTGAAAAATGGGACGAAGAGAGAAAACAGAATGTAGAAGGTGTTATATGATGCTTTAGTCGAAAGCAAGTTACTGATCCCATATTTCTTGACTGCAGCATAGTTTATTCACTGGTTCTGCCTATAGGTCAACTAAAACTCCAAGTGAATTTGGGGGGTTGGAAGGGAAGATAGAAACTGCATCTGCCCCCCCCCCCCCCCCAGGAGTTGGAAATGAGGCGGCGTTGAGTGTTAGCTTTAAAATCGAAAGAAAATGAAGCACAACATCGATGTTCATAATCAAATAGTGCTGCGCTACTTCTTTAACGACACAGTATTTCGTTCTATTCATTTACACCGCCATTTGTGGCCCCATCCTAAATATGTTCAGAGCATTGGGGTCTCTGGCGCATGCGACAGATTAGATACCGTTCACTTTAACAAATGAAGAAAGCGTATTACGAATGCCAAAACAGCAGTTCATAGACATTTTACTCTCTCTCTGCTCTACAATACTTCGCGCTCCGGCATTAGGTGACTGTAGTGGGGCGTGCCGAGTGATAAACAGCCGATGTGTGAGGAATTTTAAAAGCTGTACTTCCAGGTCATAATTGCGTGCTATCTGAATTATGATCCAAATTTTCACATTGGATTGGTTGCTAGGACTGATATCTTGCAAAAATACTTTTTTTTTCTTCTTGGAATATGAGGTTAAGTTGGTGATGTTTTCATTGTTAGAAGAGACAGTCTCGTGTTCCATGTATTCTAATCAAAGAAACTTAAATCGTCGTATGGAAAATTTTAACTTGTAGTTCGTGTCTGGCATATGTAGTCCACGTTTGCGATACGTACAACACAGTTATTAAGTCGTGTGATCGCTGTATGGAGGAATTGGTGGGTCACCATAAGTGTATCGTTTCTGCAAACTGTTAGAACGAGTTTCCGTCATTTGTCGTACCTCTGGGAGTGCTGTTTCCGTATCCTGCGTGTTAGAGGCATCAGGTGTTGCTGTGCGACAAGGTTAGTAGAACGGCTGTGATGTTGGGAAGCTGGCCTTTAATCTTAATATTGATCTTCCCGGTAGTGCCGGTATTTGCGATTTATCGACACTAAGCACACAAAACTATGATTCCACAAGACAGGAAATAATAAGAGAATGTTCCTTTCTTAAAATTCTCTGCTAAATTTCTTGTACAGTTTGGAATTCACACGAAATCGATGACGTCTAGTAAGAATAAAACTATTTCGGCCTGCGTCATGACATTTTCACCACGAAAATGTAGTGGCACTACAGTGATACGACACGCCTAGTTACACTTTGATATTTACAATAAATTCAAAGCTGCACGTTAATCATTTAAGTCATCTCCTTTCTATCCGCTCCACTTAGTACATAACTATGTAATAACGTGATGAGATGTCAGCTAATTGGCTTGCCGTCTGTATTGGCTGTCCGTTCATTACAGCAAAATGGTGTTTGCACGAGTGTAGGCATATATATTTAGATGATACGTCAAAGAGACCGCGTATGGGCCTCGGTCAGCTTATTGCACATGCAGAGGGGCGCCATATACTACGATGCGTTGTTGACAACCAAGATTGGCTGTCCAAAATTTAAAGACTAAGTATGAGGACCTACCTGCTGATACCTACTGATAAAGAAGCCAGCTGATAGTAGCTGAGAAGCGAGGTAAAAATGGCTGCGCAAGGATGCTACTAGTATGTATTGTCGCTCTCGAATATTCATGATACGTCACTGTTTCAGTCTCGAGTTACTAATGGTACTTTCAACATACCCTTTTCCCAGTTTCATCAAAGTCTGTCGTGATACTGGAGGACTTTATAATCGAATAACACTTTGTCATTCATATCAGCATCATCTACAAAACACAGAAGTTGCACTTACTGTTATGCGAAAGTGACTAATTTGTTACATGAAGTAGTTGTTACACGTAATTTATCTGGGAGTTTTACTGTGGTTTCCATTACGATCCCGACCGGGCCACACTTTAAAAACAGCCCTGGTTGTTGTGTTTCAGAATACAGCAAATTATTTATGAATTGACGTTTCCGGGAGCTTGGCTGCGCTGGCACGCCAGTATAACGCCAGTTTAAGAGACATTCGACAGCGCCGTGATCCAGGCTAACTTGCAGCAGACGGAGGAGGGCGACTCTTTCGCCAGCATTCAGTGTGTGCTAGGGGAGTGAAATGCCACTGTAGCGGAAGGAGTAGAAGAAAATTTTACATGATAATATGGGCTTGGCACAAGGAATGAGAGAGAAGAAAGGCTAATTGAGTTCCGTAGTAAATTTCAACTAGTGCAATAGTGCAACAGTGAATACTCCGTTCAAGAATCACAAGAGGTATACTTTGAAAAGGCAGGGTGATACGGAAAGATTTCAGTTAAATTACATCATGGTCAGCCAGAGACTCCGAAATCAGATGCTGGATTGTAAGGCTTAGCCAGGAGCAGATATAGACCGAGTTCAAAATGTAGAAGTGATGAAAAGTAGGCTGAAGTTTAAGAGATTAGGCAGGAAGAATCAATACACAGAGAAGTTGGATAGGGAAGTACTAACGAATGACGAGATACCCTTCAAGTTCTCTAAAGCTATAGATTCAGTAATAAGGAGTAGCTCAGTACAGTACAGATGAAGAGCTCTAAAAACGGCAATCGCAGGGGTTGGAAAGTAAAACGTTTGTACAGGAAGGGTAACTGCGACGAAACCATCGACTACTGAAGAAACACTTGAGTTGATCGGTGAAAGAAGGAAGCATAAATACGTTCAGGTAAGTTCAGGAATGCAGAATTACAAGTCACTGAGGAATAAAGTAAATAGGAAGTGCAGGGAAGCTAAGACGAAATGGCTGCATGGGAAATGTGAAGAAATCGAAATGTAATGATTATCGGAAGGATTGAGTCAGCATGTAGGAAAGTCAAAACATCATGCGGTGAAATGAAAAGCAAGGATGGGAACATAGGTCGAAAGAATACATTGAAGACCTCTATGGGAGCGACGATTTGTCTGATGTGATAGAATATAACCCAGGAGTCGATTTAGAAGAGATCGCGGATCCAGTATTAGAATCTGAATTTAAGAGACCCTTCGAGGTCATTAGACCAAATGAAGCAGAAGGGATAGATAACATTCCACCAGAATTTCTAAAAACATCGGAGGAAGTGGCAATAAAACTACTATTCACGTTGGTGTGTAGAATGTATTCATCTGGCGACATACAATATGACTTTCGAAAAATCATCCGCACAATTCCGAAGATTGCAAGAGCTGACAAGAGTGAGAATCATCGCACAATCAGCTTAATAACTCATTCATCCAAGTTGCTGACAACAATAATTTAAAGAAGAATGGAAAATAGAATGTTTTAGTGCTGATCAGTTTGGCTTTAGGGAACGTAAAGGAACCAGAGAGCAATTCTATCGTTGCGGTTCATAATGGAAGCAAGAAAAATCAAGACACATTCATAGGACTTGTCGACCTGGAAAATTCGTTCTACAATGGAAATGGAGCAAGATGTTCGAAGTTCTGAGAAAAATAGGTGAAGCTTCAGGGAGAGACGGGTAATGTACAATATGTACAAAACCCAAGAGGGAAAATAAGAGTGGACGATCAAGAACGAAGTACTTCGAATAAAAAGGGTGTGAGACAGGGATGTAGTCTTTCGCCCCTACAGTTCAACCTGTACATCGAAGAAGCAGTGATGGAAATAAAGGAAACCTTCAGGAGCGGAATTAAAATTCAAGGTGAATGGATATCAATGATTCGCTGATGACATTGTTATCCTCAGTGAATGTGAAGAAGAAATACATGATCTACTGAATTGAATGAACAGTCTAATGAGCACAGAATATGGATTGGGAGTAAATAGAAGTAAGACGAAAGTAATGACAAGTAGCAGAAATGAGAACAGCGAGAAGCCTAACATCACATTGATGGTCACGAAGTTAAGGAATTTTACTACCTAGCACCAAAAGAGACAATCACAGACGGAGTAAGAAAGACATCAAGGACCGACCAGCAGTGGCAAAAATTACATCTCTTTCCAGAGAAGTCTACTAGTATCAAACACAGACCTTAATTTGAGGAAGAGATGTCTGAGAATGTACGTTTGTAGCATAGAATTGTATGGTACTTAAACAATGACTGATAAAACCGGAACAGAGAATCGAAGCATTTGGGATGCTGTGCTATAGACGAATGTTGAAAATTATGTGGAACGATAAGGTGAGGAATGAAGAGGTTCAGCGGAGAATCAGAGAGGAAAAGGGATATGTGGAAAACACTGACAATGAGAAGGGACAGGATGACAGGACATCTGCTAAGACATGAGGGAATGACTTCCGTGTTAGTGGAGGGAACTGTGGAGGTGAAAATGTGTAGAGGAAGACAGAAATTGTAGTATATTCAAAAAATAATTGAGGACATAGGTCACAGAAGCGCAGCTTGTTTAGTGGGTTTCTATTTACATGTGTAATTATTTATCCTTTTTGAAGTTGGTTAATATGTAGGAACCATTTGGTGTGCAGCAGCATGATGAGTTGTTGGAGAAGTTGTGTAAAGAGAGTTAAGGGCACTCGTAGAAGAATGTGTTTACATTTTGAGAAACATGAGATTATTTTCGATATTTTGGAGGGAATAACTCCCAGCGACGGTTCTAAAATCTCTTTTATTGAGTAACAGAGGAACTTCCACGATTTGGAAAGACTAATTTCGGAGATGGAGCTTTTATGCTACGCTGATGCCACTCCTGGAGGGGGCGGGGTAAGGAATCAGCTGTCGTACGAGCGCCGGGAGCCAGTTAATAGGTCACCCTTCTGATTATCAAAAATCTGATTTCAGGTGTTGAAAGTGTCAAGACCCACCTGGCGAGGAACCAGTCTAATAAAGGAACAGGTGGAAGGGGTCCGCCGGCCGGTGTGGCCGTGCGGTTAAAGGCGCTTCAGTCTGGAACCGCGTGACCGCTACGGTCGCAGGTTCGAATCCTGCCTCGGGCATGGATGTGTGTGATGTCCTTAGGTTAGTTAGGTTTAATTAGTTCTAAGTTCCAGGCGACTGATGACCTCAGAAGTTAAGTCGCATAGTGGTCAGAGCCATTTGAACCATTTGTGGAAGGGGTCCTCGCTTCTGGTCGTGGTCACACTTAATTCATGGCTGCCGTATGTTTTTGGGCGTTTTAACGCTGAACCGTGTGACATGGAAGCTTCGGAAAATCTGTCGTTCTGGGAAATTCCCATTAGGGTCGGTATTCAAAATTTTATCTGAGTGGTTAAATTCAAATAGGCTCGGCGGACCTGATTCCGAATTGGAGAAGAATAAATTTCTTTTTCGGTTCTAGGGGAGGTACGTCTGCCGCGCGGGATTATCCGAACGGTCTTAGGCGCTGCAGTCGTAGACCGTGCGGCTGGTCCCGGCGGAGATTCGAGTCCTCCCTCGGGCATGGGTGTGTGTGTATGTGCTTAGGATAATTTAGGTTAAGTAATGTGTAAGCTTAGGGACTGATGACCTTAGCGGTAAAGTCCCATAAGATTTCACATACATCTAAATATTTTTTCTGAGATACGCTTATGAATTTTGTAAGTACCAGGCGTGGAGAAGAAGGCGATAGTTAAAACAATGTATGTGATTAAGAGAGATAATTATGAGTTTAGTCATCTATCTTTTGAACAATCTTCTCGTCTCCGTCGGGTGTGTGGTCAGTTAAGTGACGTCTGGACCGATAGCCTGTGTGAAGTGAAAGAATGTAAAACAGAGCATACTGACGATATCCCGGTAAGGCAAATACCATATCGGTTCTCTCTACATCGCATTAAGCAGCTTAAGATAGCCACAGATTAGATGTTGAAAGAGGTAGTTATGAGGCCGTCTTGATCACCCTATTCCTCACCCATATGTGTTGTATGACTCTACTTAAATTTGGAAAAAACACTAGATACAGTTTTGTACAATAAATAGTCATACCATCAATTGGTGTAGCACATGTACAGGAATCAGTAAGTAGGGCAGAATGCTCCAAATTTCCGGGTGTACATGTTCATGAAAACTTTAAACTGAAGAAGCATGAGATTCTCTGAGGGTTACGTTCAGCAGCTTTTTTTCCTCGGATAGTTGGTAGTCTTTGAAACAAACGAGTGAACCTCCTGACATGCTATGCATATTTCCACTGCAAGTTTCCAAAGAGTTTCGCATTTTAAATACACCGTCACAATACATATATTTCAAATGAAATTCACCATAATAATCCGTCACAATTTGAGGGGAACTGTGATTTCCATACTTTAAACTAGAGGAAAAAATGTCCTTCACCTTATGACCCCTTATTCAAGATATCTCACTCAGAAAGGAGCTCATTGTGCAGCGACAGATATTTTTATCATTTGCATATTAACATAAGACGTCCGACACGTTGGAAAGGAATTCAAATCTCATCTAAAAGCATTTCTCGTGGACCAGTCCTTCTATTCCATGAACGAAATTGTATTTAAAATCTGTCGGCCTGAGAAAATAAAAATTATTTTTAAATTTAGTTGCAAGAGCAGGACTAAACGATGTGTTAATTTGAACGGTAATTAAGAATACATATACCGAAACTGACACGATCCGCATGATTCGACAAAAAACCGTTAAAACGAACTGTGGAATATACAACTAAGTAGCTGTTGTGGCCAAAACCATGTTACTTACGCTGCAAAGAGAGAGAGAGAGAACCCGAGGGGACAGAGAGAGCTATGGAATGACCATGGACCAAGGGAGGGACAAATAGGAATGCCTAAGGAACTGTGCACAAGACGAAAACAACGGGATGATGCATTACCGTGTTACGATTGTCATTACATTTACATTCCTGTAGTTGGATGAGGAAGCTAATATTGCCCTTGTGATCGATACACGGGGGCTCAGCGTGACTCTGCGCGTTAATTCGGCTCATAAAATTTCACTGTACCGCTCTATTTTGTAGTATGTCAAAACGAGTTCAGAAAACCAACGTATCAAATACAGTATAATATAAGCAATTCCTGTTGTAGAAAGCCAATAACACATTCCATAGGCCATTTCAATAATATTTTTGTCTAAATGATGTGGAACTATTCCTTTCATACGATATACACTACTGGCCATTAAAATTGCTACACCACGAAGATGACGTGCTACAGACGTGAAATTTCACCGACAGGGGGAAAGATGCTGTGATATGCAAACGATTAGCTTTTCAGAGCATTCACACTAGGTTGGCGCTGGTGGCGATTCCCGGCTGGGTCGGAGATTTTCTCCGCTAAGGGACTGGGTGTTGTGTTGTCCTAATCATCATCATTTCATCCCCATCGACGCGCAGGTCGCCGAAATGGCGTCGAATCGAAAGACCTGCACCATGCGAACGGTCTACCCGACGGGAGGCCCTAGCCACACGACATTTCATTTCATTTTCATTAGTTTTAACGTTAATGAACATATTTTTATATATATTCTAGCAACGATACTTAAAACATGGTTTTCTTTTACAGGCTATCACTATTTTAATAAAAAATTCTTAAACAGACCGGAAGGAGCTGTCCACAGGACATTATTTTAGGCTAAATTTAAAACTTATTTCGCGGCCAGTCAGACACGTCATATTATTCGGCCAATGATCAACACCTTTTCTTGATGAAAACTGAATTTCTTTGTGAGCCACTAAGGTCTTTAATAAAGGTCAATAAAGTACTTCCATGGCTTCCTATTACTAATTGTATTACATTTATTTCTTATATTCACTTTAATGGCATAGACGTTAACTTTCGATGCTTTACAGACCTTCAAAAAAGTTTTATCGGGTGTCTCTTGTACATTATACATACAAGCACGGGACAATAACCCGCCGTTTGTGATTATAAACATAACGATCAAACGACGAAGTCCAGAAACATAGTGACGTTGTGTGACAGATCTGTTGAAACTAATGTGACTAACTGCTGCATTATTCGTATAACGCGCAATAATTATAATGTAGCAGTTTCTTTCTTTTTACTTTTTGACAGCACTTTTTCTCTTTAGTTGGTCTACGGAGATCATGTTTTACTTGAATTCCACCAGGCTTGTACTTAATTCTTTCGATGTGTTTATCTTTTTTATTTCCTCTCTCCATAATCGTCATTTAACAGGATTGACATTTTCTGGTGCCCTTCACTTCTACATTATCATTTATATGTTTCTGTCACCGCTTTTCAACATTAAGCTTCCACTTACTTGTTTGGGTTACTTTGGTATTTCTTTGAACTGCGTGTGCCAGAACCATTTCGTCAACCTGTTTGCGCTCATTAAAAGTACGCAACAGAAAATTTAAGTCTGCCTTCAAGCTTCTAATGGACTTCACCATTCTTCCTTAGACTCCAAACGACTTTCTTTTTATTGGGGCTTAGGAACCGTTTCGATTCTTACTTCCGTGATCTACTGATTTAGTTCTCGAAGTGACTCTGAGCAGTTCATTTTTGTCATGATCGTTTAATTCATATTGTTGGCTGTCAGATAAACACCTGAGTCATATTTTCTGCCTTTCACACGTTCTTCATTTTTCTTGACATTCTCAGTGTTGGAGATGAGCGAGTTGTAGCAATTTTGTTCCATATATTAAGGACTGGCTCAGGGAGCTGATTTGAGATTGTGTGAACTATTTTACTATTTCAAGAAAGTGTTTTGATTCTTGAAATTTCCCGCTAATGTAATGTAGAAATTCCTGAGGGGGTGCTTCCATTGGTGGTAATCGTATCTTTGCAGTCAAGCAACAAAATCCTGGTCTTTCCCTGCTGAATTTTTTGACATTGCAAAATTGGCATATGCTATCCATATTTAGGATTACGACGTTTTCCGTTTGTTATATGCTTTCTTTGGTTCTTCGTGGAATGATTCGTATATTTGGTTGCGCTGTTTCCTTGTCTCGTTCAGCGCTTCTCATGGGGTGACATTTTCATTGCCAACTTGATTTCGCAGTCTTTTATTATAAGATTTTTGATCGTTCAATTTGTTCATTCCATTGTTCGTCGGTTTCTCTGCCTCTCACAGTGCTCATTCTCGTTTGTTAAGAAGTTAAACGCGCTTCACCATCTTCGTCTGTCTCGTTTATTCGCTGTTCTCTTTGATCCGCCGATTTGCTGCAGAACTGCCAAGTTCTCCTCCTGTTTTGCGCTTGTGTTATGTCTAAAATATAAATCAAATGGACGTTTACTAACAAATACGCTAAGTCACTTTACACATATTATTTTCTATTTATATTCAGTCACTGTATCAGTTTGATTACTCATACTTAACTGTTTGGTTTTATTCATTCACTGCACTACTTTTTCGGTTCCTCCCTTCGTCACTGATAAGAAACTGACGTTCGAACCAAAGACATGGCTTGCTTTATATACCTCTACCAATGGGTAGCCCCACCAGTGGTGAATTCCAGAACAATCCAGAAAGCTTTCGACTGATCCACAATGATCCAGAATATTCCACAACATTCAAAGTGCTCTAGGATATTTAACAATGATATGGGATGGTAACCGACAGTCTGGGATCCCCAAATGTTCCAGAATATTCCCGGACATTCTACTACAACCCGGATCATTGTGGAAGATTCCGGAATTTTGTGGAATGCTCTCAAGTGCTCTCGAGTACTAGAATGTTCCAGAATGTTCACAAACATGCTCGATTTTTCTGGAATGTTCTAGAAATTTCTAGAGGGAGAAACGTCGTAGATCTTAATATCTACTAAAGCATGCCCTTCAGGTAAAAACGGGAACCTTCTACATGGATGGTTGATAGAGGGCTAACACACAATATAACACCCTTCATCGTACCGGCACGCACATTGTCATTTGCTTTTATAATCCTTCAAGTCAAGATCGCAAACAAATTTAATTGTGATTACTAGTTACCGCTACACATGGGCCATATTCAAATATTACGGTCTTCGAAGCCTCCTGTGACCTGACTTGGCAACATCCCAATTTCTGATGGCACTGTCAACACTGGACAAAGGCGGTCCCTCGCAATGGATTAAAAATCCTCGAAAATCGTGATTACAAACTAATTTTTGTGATTACTAGCTTCAGCGCAAATGAGCCATCCTCTGATCTCACACAATTGTTTGAAGTCTCCTGTCGCCTTGGTGATTTTATTATGTTTGTGAACGTTGTTAATCTTGAAGACGAGGACTTTCAATCCTTAATAGATAATAAAAATTACTGCGGTCCGCTCCTCTCTTACACTGTCAACGCCAACAAAGACCATTAACTTGCCAATTCAGGAGTTAGGACACTAGATCTGAAGACGGCTCGTTTGTAGCTGAAAGTAGTAAGCAAAATAAAATTTATTCGCTTTCTTGATTTCGAGAATTTTTAACCCAAAATGTACATAAAAAAGTCCCAAGTAGTCTAATGTAGTACAGAACACTCATTACCTAAAATATCTCGAGTTTCTTCAGGTAGACGTTATTCTAGTACTTTACAGTTAAAATTTGCAGTCGCATTTATATCGACTGCCCAACGTTGTTCTGTACTGAAGACGGGGTGACTGCTGACTTGCCAGATGCGACCTGGGATCGGCAGAGATTTGCAGCAGCACTGAGGGAGAAGCAGGTTGCGAGGGTTAGCGAGGCGAGGGACTCAGCTGCCTTCCCCCCTCAGAGGCTTTGCCCTTCTGCCCTTCGCCTTTTGCCCTTTCAACGGAAGGCACGCCACGGCAAGAGCGCAGCAGAAATATTGCGTCCTTCTTCAAACACTGTTCTGTTTCGTAGCGCACCCCTGCGTCCGAAACCGGTTGCTGCTTCTCCGCATGAACGCACTCAGCTCCTTTGAGTTTCTGTCTCGTTCTAAATGCTCTCTCTCTCTCTCTCTCATCACATCTTTCAGATCTCTCCCTCCATCTCACTCGCTCTCTCTCTCTCTCTCTTTTTCCCTCTTTTTCTCTCCCTTCCTCCCACTCTCTCAGTCTGTCTATAGGTGGCTGAAGGGTAAGCTTAATTCCCTAAGAAAACTATAAAACAGTGCTGAGATGACACGAAGTTAGAATATAGTTAACGAACCGTGAGACGTTCAGTTATTGTACTGGTAAACACAAGAATATTCTTAAGGGTGTCGCTACATTTAGTTTACAATGGAGGAAAAATATTCATTGTTTTGTTCTTTATCAGTTAATTGCGATTTAATCAAAGTGAGATTGTGAGATGGTGTCTTTGTGAAAAAAGAATGAAAAAAGGAAGACTGAAGCAACGGCTCACTGATACTCTTAGTAAGAACTCAACTACATGTCTTCAGATTCATCATATACAGTTTTCTACAAAACCTGAAATGCAAAAGTATAAATGAACCACTGTGGTGAAACAGTAAGTTTACCGTGGAACTAACGCGTCCAGGATCGAAAAGCATGACGCATAATGTACCGATCACGTTCGTTTACTTCGATCGAGAGAGTGTGAAATGCCTGCCACTCTAACGTGATTCTTTTCAGGATTGTTACAATGGCATCCTGTGTCACCTCTATCTGGAATCATTAAACTTGTAAAATCAGCTATATTCAGGATAATTCCGTCTGTACCTGTCTTTTCTTCAGAAATAGGTGAAGAATCTATCTAAAACTGTATGCAACGCCCGCATCTCGTGGTCGTGCGGTAGCGTTCTCGCTTCCCACGCCCGGGTTCCCGGGTTCGATTCCCGGCGGGGTCAGGGATTTTCTCTGCCTCGTGATGGCTGGGTGTTGTGTGCTGTCCTTAGGTTAGTTAGGTTTAAGTAGTTCTAAGTTCTAGGGGACTGATGACCATAGATGTTAAGTCCCATAGTGCTCAGAGCCATTTTTTTGAACTGTATGCAACACTTAGTGGCATCTAGATTTTTTTCAGAAATATGCAGCAGTGAGCAGAAGTGAGGCACGTAATAGAAAAGTGAGAAAAGTAGCAGAGACATCTAGCAGTCCTGAATCTATGTCTGAATTACCATACAACTGTATAAAAGAATGATGTAATCAGTTTTATTATCAGTCTTAATTGTAGAAGTAAAAATAAACAGAAACAATTGAAATGAAAAGTGTGAAACTATATCTCTACTTATTTTTATCATTTGATGATTGACTTACAGAATTTTCCCTGACAAGGATAACTCAAACTTTACTTATTCAATTATTACGTATAATACACAAGCCCAACGCAAGCCGACTACTATACAGTGACAACATGGCTTCTAATAAATAACGTAAAAGAATGGCACTTAAATGCAAGAAATCCTAACAATAACAAAAATTCAAAAAATATGAAATTATCTCCAACTCAGTTAATTGCCATTTTTTTTATAGATCACTTACCCACAGAAAATTTTTATCATACGAACTACAGCAATTACAGCAAGCAGCAACTACGGCAAGCTAAATAAAAAGATTCAAACTACTACAGACTACGGTTAGCAAAAGAAAGATTTTGTTGAAAAGTAAGAATATCCATCCTCGTTTTCTTGCGTCGCACTTTGCAATGCATTTCCTACCAACATACGCTTCTCTATGCACTCGCTAACTGCTAGTCCGTCCAACCACAGAATCTCTTGCCGAGGGCGCAGAGCGCTGTCAGCGGTATTAACACAGTCTATAGCGTGGCCAGTATACAGACAGGCTACTTGCAAGTCTTTGCCCAATTAGTGGCACCTAGTGTTTTACGTAAGTCTGCCGCACTGAACAGATATGAGGCGCGTAAAAAAAATTGAAAAAGAAGCAGAGAAATGTAGCATCAGATCCACTGAACAACATGCCATACAAGTAAATACGGTAACTAACTTACAGGACTGTAAATTTGTTGAAGGGAAACAAACAAAAATCACAAGAAATATAGAATTACTTTCCTCTCGTAAACAATAGATGCGTCGAAGAATCAGTCTATAGACATGATTAGGCGATAGTTCAATCTCATAGAGAAATGAACCGATTATTAAATAACACTATAAAATGCAGATATAAAACATGATTTTAAGAGCTGCGTCCGAAAGGTATCATGAAAACACAAGGATACTTCCAGAATAGTCTACCCTCACCATGAACAGTGAATAGGTCGTGAAGCTCTTATATAAATACAGATGAACTTCCTTGTGGACGGTGTGTAGACTTTCCGTGTAATACACGAACGCAATACTTGTTGACATTCCTTGTGATGTCCTTTAGTTACTTGCAGGAGGCCACTTAAGTGTGTGTGTGTGTGTGTGTGAGTGAGTGGGTGGGTGTGGGTGTGTGTGTTTGTGTGCGTGGCCTCCCGGTAGACGCTCCAGAACCGCCTCCAGGTGTTTCAAATGATCAGCGAAGGTGGAACTATAAAAAAGAACATGACATTGCCGAAACAGTCATAAACACACTGAAACTTCGGATTACCCAAGACACAACCTAAAAGGCGGGACAAAACATCCGTACCAGTGGACAAGTCAAAAGAACAGTTTTGAAAAGGAATAAGTTCCAGGTTCGCAGGAGAGCTTCTGTAAGGTTTACAAGGTAGGAGACGAGGTACTGGCAGAAGTAAAGCTGTGAGGGTGGGGCGTGAGTCGTGCTTGGGTACTTTCCCACGAAAGGCAAAGGTCCCGAGTTCGAGTCTCGGTCCGGCACACAGTTTTAATCTGCGAGGAAGTCTCATATCAGCGAACACTCTGCTGCAGAGTGAAAATCTCATTCTGGAAACATCCCCCAGGCTGTGGATAGGCCATGTCTCCTCAATATCCTTTCTTTCAGGAGTGCAAGTTCTGCAAGGTTCGAAGGAGAGCTTCTGTAAAGTTTGGAGGGTAGGAAACAAGGTACTGGCAGAATTAAAGCTGTGAGGACGGGGCGTGAGTCGTCCTTGGGTAGCTCAGTTGGTAGAGCACTTGCCCGCCAAAGTGAAAGGTCCCGAGTTCGAGTCTCGGTCTGGCACACAGTTTTAATCTGCCAGAAAGTTTCATATCAGCGAACACTCTGCTGCAGAGTGAAAATTTCATTCAGGAATAAATTCCAGTCCATACAGAAGGCGGTAGTATGTTTAGAGACCTCAAATAAAGGGATCTGATAAAGTACCTAATTAAGACTAAGAACTCCAAAGGAACAGGCTCCAGTAAAGCACATCTAACAATTGTGTAAGTCAGGCAAAGGTAGAAATTGTAAAACAAACTTTTGGTTAACTAATCTATAGTGAATTATTGGACATTACTCCCACACTGGTGACGAAAATGACGATATAGAGGTTCTAATCAGTCCATCACATAACATTTCACCAATCAAGGAATGTAAGGTCTTCACTTTCAGACCTGGCACCTTTTAAGTGACGATGATTTGATACTAAATCTTATTTTTAATGCCCAGGTTCTCAGTTAGGACGTGTGGGAAACGACTAGGAAGCTGCAACAATTGATTGGCCTAGTCCAGACTCAAGTGACTGGCCTCAAATATTCCAGAGGGTCACAACACACAACAAACTTTCAAAGAAGTACTAGAGGAACACAAGACGTAACTCTCAACAGGACAAAACTTGAAGTGAACAACGTTCTCTCTATCATCCATTAACCCAGTATTCTGGATAAAATCCCACCCTAAAACTAAACTGACAGAGACGTTCTTGAGAACCAGTAAATCGATCGGTCACGAAAAGTTACCAGTGCTTAACGTGGCTCGCAGTTCTCCCAATTTAGGCGTCACCTGTCCACTACAAGCTGGATGTCTGCAGGAGGAAGGGCACAGCTGTGTATTCCGAATGCCAGCAGTAGACAAGAGGAAAAGTGGTATGCCAGAGTCAGTAAATGGACAAATAGGCTCTTGGTTAAGCCGAGTTCATTTCAGGATCGGGTGTCTTACCCTCTTCCGTTTGGAAATGCGTCAGCTGTTCTGTCTCTCCCTCCATTGAACAGGATACTCACGTAGCAAGTTCTACGTTTCATGACACCGAAATGAAAACATGTCTTAGCCTTGTCCCTATTTAAGGAATCACCTTGGAATTCAAACAGACGTAATGATTTTGAGGCTCCGTACCACCATGCTGTTTGTAAAATGCAACCTTCAATCGTGTAAACCAAGTCATCCAGTTCCAGGAAGATGGAACGTCTTTTAGAGACAGAAACACACGAGTGGACGGCCGGTATCATACCCGCCAATATATTTTGTACTGTTTGAGTATCAGTAACCTGCAGCTTCAAGGTTAAGATTGCAGTCCGAATTTCCTCATTATGCTTAGCCAAAGTTAGATTGGTCGCCAGAAGCCGCCAAAAGTACTTTAGATCAAGTTAATTTCTAATACGGGAAGAGAGCTTAAACTCAAAAATACGCTTCTGCAGACCCTTCAGTGCTCTTTTCTCTTGCAAAATTTCGGTAAATGTAAGGCTTAACACCCCACATGCCAAATTATAAGACAACTGAAGTACAATATTGTATGACATCCCCAAAGTGTTAGCACAGAATTCAGCGTTGACTGTAAGCCACAAAAGGGATTCTACCTCTCTCAGATTCTCCACCGAGAGTTGCTGAATACCCTGGAACAAAAGGCTCATTGGGTGAGACAGTTTACCAAAGACACCCAGGTGATTGATGGACACCACCTATTACCTGACCACTACTTTCGAGCATTACTTTCCAGACGAAGATGCTTGCTCTCTACTCAACGTTCTCAAGTCTTCTCAGCCAAAAAGGCTTACACTAGCTTGTAAATACCACACCTGTGCATGCAAATCTTGAACGAGTTTACACTGTTCAGGACTAAGTTTAAACTGCTGAACGTCTCTCAGATGGTTGTTCTAGGGAATCAGTTGGTGTCAGGTCTTACTAACTCATTTATAGATGGGCTGATTAGATTCTAAAAGGTCTACATTTTGGAATAAGGCCAATAACGCAGAGGTTCAGTCAGCTTTTCCACCGTTTGTCTCGCTTATGGCGTCAATAAAGATCAATAGGCTGTCAGAAACTGTACGCAAACGACCCACTAACTCAGTGGCACGTCCATCAGAAAGGAATTGTCATATCCTGGCCTTAAAGGGCAAATGATTATTCTTCATAATACCTAGTCAACGGAGTGACGACATGCTTGGAAATGCTACTGCAAATGGGTGAGAATTAATTACAACAATGATTTACTATACATGAATACAATAAAGGAAACAGTAACGACTAAAATTAATAACCCAGTAAATGGTAAGTAATGCAATAGGGAAAATTCTCACGCCTAGCCCAGAAAACCACTCTTTGATACCACTGAACTGTTACCTTTCAAAGTGCGCCTTAACCAAAATGAAATATGTGATAGCAGTGGACCAGGGTCTTAAGTACACGCCAATGACCACTTGACGAACTTTGTTACCATTAAAGAAATGCTGTGTGTACTAAAACAGTTTGAGAGGTCATCAACAACTACTTTAAACAACAATTAAAAAGGAACAACACCAATTAAAAAGGAACAGCAGTTTAGATACCAGAAAAATACAAAATTCAACAGGACCTTTTACGAAATTGTAACTGTTTCTAGACAAGCCCATTGACTGCAAAACTTTAATGTCAAATCACGACCCAATGTTATTATCATTATTACCATTAAAACCTCAGACTCTATATGTTTTAACAAAGACCGCAACTTGGGAGAACGGTAATGGACACGATTAAGTTAAACATAATTTTCAGTTACCTTTGACAGGAACGTTGCAAACTTGCCCCATTGGGCTGACTCTGCATTCAAAAAACCATGAAACTAAGACGCAGCTGCCTGAATTTAAGAAGGAGAAACAAGTAACAAATATGAAATGACAGGACTGGGAACTGCCTCTATACCTCAAGAGAGAAACAAGTTACGGCGCCATAGCTAACCTTAGAATTCAATGACTGAAGAAATGAATATAATAATTGGCACTGCGACCTTTTCTTTTCACCCGTTCTTTTCTTTCCTTGCTCGTCAGAGATAAGCATAATGTTTAAATGATATAATGCAGTTCATGTGCTTTTCCTCTTACAAGATTTGAGTGGTGACACTGAACACAGTAAATAGAACCCAACAGGACGATGACATGGCAAAATAAGGATTGACTATGAAAAATCTGTTTGCAACTAGGAACCGCGCCTAGGTAATACAGTCAACTGTGCCAAACTAAGCACCAGGTTCACAATGCCAGTCCGCAAAATTAAAATAAAATGAGGGCTGTCACATTTAACAAACTACTAAACGAAAAGAATGAGCACTTTACACCGGGAGTAGCTTCCCATAGTAATTAAAAAAAAGACCTAGTTTAAAAACATCTCTCACTGCTAAAACAAGGGGTACCAAACTGGCATAGAATAACTGGCCGCTTAGGCCACAAGAATAAGAAAAATAGCATTTACATAAAAGAGTTACTAGATTACAGTTACATATGTTAATGAATGGGGACATCAGTTAGTGAGTGGCTATCTCCTCCGACCCCTTATGCATTTAGACTGAGGAAAATAGCAGTTACATGAAACAGTTAATAGACTGCAGTTACATAACATAGAGAGCGGCGACCTCCTCGGCGGAGGTGGCGGTGGCTGCCGTGGCGTGTAGAAGCACAGCTGCAAAGACGCTACAGTCCAAGAGTCCCATAAGGCGACAAACCACACTCTCCGTGACACTGGAACAGACAAAAAGCGCGTATAAGTCAATGTCACCACCTCACGCTCAAAAAGCGAATCTAAGTCCATGTCACCGCTACATGCTCAGCACTGCCACAGTTACAGCGCTGAGCGAGAAGGCTATAGTTCAGTCAACGATGTAGTACATACGTACTGTAGGCGTCACAAAAGACGGTAGAATAGAAAAGTAATTGCTGAAGTACTGCCGAGAAACCTCAACAAGCAGAAGTCTGCAACTCAACTCGTCTCCTGTCTGATTAACAAAGGCACTGCTAACGGTATAGTTGGGGAAGTTCGACTGGCCGGAGAATCATGCTTACCTGTAAGAATTCGATCTACCTTGTCAGACAAGTAGTAGGTTTCTCGGAGCCAAATTTCACACAAGACGAGAAAGCAACAACGTGGCTTAATTCCGCGGCCACGAATCAGCTGCCATGTACACTTACGTTACCACACAGCAAACCAATTAATCGTGGAAGACATGAGTGAGTTCTGCACTAATAGCCGGCCGGTGTGGCCGTGCGGTCTAGGCGCTTCAGTCTGGAACCGCGTGACCGCTCTGGTCGCAGGTTCGAATCCTGCCTCGGGCATGGATGTGTGTGATGTCCTTAGGTTAGTTAGGTTTAAGTAGTTCTAAGTTCTAGGGGACTAATGACCACAGATGTTAAGTCCCATAGTGCTCAGAGCCATTTCTGCACTAATAAACCCGCAGTACACACAAAAATTTCTCAATGCCTAAAGACAGTATGCCTCGCCACAAATTCTAACCTCATGACTTCCCTGACAGCGAGAGAGGAGGACGTTTCAGCACAAGCATCACGGTTACCAGCTCACTACTCCCCGCAGCCACGCCATACATCCTAGTTCGCGATACCCCCGTCACCACCATTCCCCGTAGATAAACAGTGCAGTCTACACCGCGGCTGCAGACTAGTGCTAACGAAGTGGACAATTTCTAAGAGGAAAGGGAGCCGACACGACTCATTCATAAACATTCTATTTTATCTATTATTGATTTTATGTTGTAATTTCATGTACTGATACGTTCCGTGAGCATGGAGTTTTGTTCCTACATTTATTAGTACGTAACTAGACGTGTAAAGTGAAACATATAAGAGAACTACACTGCTTATGACAGATTGCTGGTAGCAGTGCCTAGCGTAGAATATCTAGAAGTAACCACCGATAACGACCTTAACTGGAATGATGGCAGAAAACAGACAGAAAGAAAAGCAGAGAACAGACTGAGATTCCTAGGAAGAATTTTAAGGAAATGTACCTCAGTCACAATGGTAGTCGCTTACAAAGCGCTTGTTCCATTCTCGAGTGTTGTTCATCAATATCGTACTCCTAACAGGTAGAACTGACTGAATAGATTAGAGAGGATTCGACGAAGAAAGGCGAGTTTCGTCACGGGATCGAAGGCTTGGTGCGAGGGCATTACAGAGTTGCTTAACGACCTCTAGTGACAGAAGCAAAAAGAGCGGAGTTGTGCATCACAGAGTATGGAAATTTCGAGAGACCGCTTTTCGATATGAGTAGCAAAACACAGTGCTTCCTCCCAAACACATCTGGCGAAATAATCACTACGAGGAAATTCGAGAAATTAGAGCCGCCATGGAGGCGCACCTAATCATTCTTCCCAAGAGGCATTCGCCAGTGAAAGACTTAAGGCGGATCAGTTAGTTGTACTGGAAGTACCATCCACCACATAACGTCATGTTGCATGCTGAGCACTGACGTAGATGTAGATGTAGAAAATGTGCATATTTGGCATCTAGACCTACTCGGTAAAAGCGAAAGCTGAAAACTCTTCCAGTTCCATCATCCTTCATTCTTATTACCAAAACTAGCAGTATTACTAGTGCAATTAGAATTTCCTGCTTTATCAATGCCTTATTTTTATTACTAATACTAGCAGTACTAGTAGTACAAACAATGTTATGGTTATCATTATCACGTTATGTCTTTGCCTAATCACCGTTTCATTCATATATGCCAAGAACGGCATGTCTAACACTCAGTTGTAGAGTAAAATAAAGCATGTGCTACCTGACATAACATTTTTATGAAGCTCGGCAGCAAGATAAATATCGCAACATCAAATCTCTGTAAAGCAAAATTAAATAACTCAAGTAAATGCCCCAGAGCTCAATCACGAATGTGGCGGTGAAAGTTAACACTAGTTAATTAAAAGAATATATAACTATGAAACTAAGTTTGTTTGCTTTATTAATTGACTATACACTTCATTTTGTTTCCGTTTTTATACTTGCTAGTCGCAAAGCCCCGTTTCTGGTTATTTTTCCTGTCTGTATACTTATAATTACTATAAAGTTTTTTTCTGTGCTGATGCATGGAAAAGAAGTCATGACAGTAACAATTGGCACAAATTTTCATCCCGTTTACTAAGGAAATCGGATTGCATCGAAACATTTCGTTTAAGCAATGAATAGTCTCTCAAAATTTTCTGGAGATTTCAACTTAGTCAATCCGTTGTACTACGAAGATGCCTCATAATTGTGTAAACAATTGAAATACATTGTGGGCCTACTGGAAAGTATTTCTGGTCTTGGATTTCTTTTGTCACATGAAATGAAGTCAGTGTGTCGCTTTGGGTGCTTTTCTGTGAGAGAATCAAATATTGGACATTATTGTGTTCATCTCTAAGAGAAATGAATACTGCTTGCATATTATGAATCTGAAAATGTTAGTTGACCTAACAATGAAAAGTAACTTACGACTTCGGAAATCGAATGATGTCTGTGGTAGTTCAAGTTCTTTGCGTAGCAGTGACGTAGTAGGGCAGTTTTAACGTCATATCAGTGACATGGTCTTCACAAGTGCATCACAATTAAGTAGCTAAAAAGAAAAAGAAAGCAGCCAAATACTGTTGCACTGCCCCAAATTCGAGTCCAGCGTATAACAGAGTAGCTGCATTCATAACGCATGTTTTTAAGACGATTACTTAACAAAAACTGTACCAGGCAACGCACGAAAACGACCTACACATTGCAAAATAACGTACCATATCCTGATTTTCCCAGCTCTGATTTAAAAATATTCCAAAAAGAAAACATTTATGTGATCAGAAAAACTGATGGAGACACTTACTTTTGTCTTACCGGAACATTTAGACTTACCAGGTGCCACGAAATCTGCAAGAGAGATAGAAGAGGGAACAGGGAGGGACAGTGAGAGAGAGAGGGAGGGCGTTTGATGGAGATGAAGTGGGCAAAACCTCACTATCTCACTATATGTTCAATTTGTTCTGCGTAGTAAACAAATAGTATTTCATTATATTGTATGATAGTGGTTTCCGACATACACGTTTATAACCACATGGCACATGGCACATTTACATTTTTCGAGGGGGCGGTGGTCCGGGAAATGGCAGCAGGGGACGGTCCATAGAGATGTCAAAGTCATGTGTTTGCTTTTTTATAGATATTTTAGCTCCTAACAAATGTGTGCCTGAACTTAACTTCGTTAACGTTGGTAAGACACCACTTAATAGACGAAACCAATACCATAACTTAGAAATGACATTAGAATTACCAACTAGATTAAAATAATTTAAGACTCTAACTTCCACAAGCCGAGGTAATGTCATCGACTGTTCTCTCTACAGATCAGTACGCGAGTGCGAAGTGGAACCTCAGTCAGGCAAAGCTTCCAAAAATGAAACCAGCGAACGGAAAAGGTACTGATTACATATTTACCTCAAGCATCGGAACACTAGTATCTGTGTGTATGTTATAGTATGTAGAGTCTGTAATTAATGAAGTACTTCGAAAATCTATGGCATCTCTTTATGAAGGCAGTATATTTTCTGAATTATATTTTCTCGGAGTCATTGCTGAAAGTAAGTGCAAAACATTTTTATGTTAGCAATTTGCCAAGAAATGGACAACTACCAGTATGTTTCACGTGTGGAAAGAACTTTCCAGTACAATTTATGAAGCTTTCCAGACTACATGACCGCCTTGGAAAATAAAATTATGTTGTAGTGTTGTGTAGAGACTTTAAGCTCAACGTTTCAGAAATCCAACAATAGAGATACGTTTTCGAAGAGTTTACTCTCATTACAGATAGAGACCTGTTTTCTTTTTCAAAGGTCTTTTTATTAATTGCAAAATATAGGAAACTTCATACTACTGGGAAAACTTCTGTATTAGTGTAGTTGAAGAACTGTCAGTAATGTCCTAGGGGCTGACATGCGTACCAGGATGAAATTACCCCTTTGCGTAATGACAAAGTATCAAGAAGAATCAACGAAATATGCTTTGATGTGAAAGACATCATTTTTTACATAAGCATCTGCACTGTTACACAAGGCTGCCAAGAGGAAGCGACACAGCAAGTTCTCCGAGCGATATGTTTTGCAGCACGAAAACGCTCCGCATCATTCAGCTCAGGACCTAGTTACCCATACCGCTTCGTTGGTTTATAAATTTTTGACACGCCCCGTATTGTACAGACATGGCACGCAGTCATTTCTTCTCCTTATTTCCAGAAATGAAGAAGCCATTGCGAGTCAAGTATTTATGACACGGCCACAAAGTGATTTTCGAGGGGGAACGTTTCTTTAAGAGCCGAATTGCCCCCCACCCCCTCCCCATTCCCAAGTCACTCATTGCTGGGAAGAACGTGTCGCGGACACGAGTGAACATGCAGAGACCAAGTAACCCAACCACCAACTTTCAAAGGCACAGCTGGATTTTTTGAAGTGATAATTAAAACTATATAAGTACTCTTCGTAGATCTGTGGCTGAATTTGATGGGGCGCCACAGAAAAGACACACGCATTCTATAGGTAACATAGAGTTTCATAAACAATGAAGTGCCAAAAAACATTGTTAACCTGCCTAGTATCGTGTAGGGCCCACGCGAGCACGCAGAAGTGTCGCAACACGACGTGGTTTGAACTCAACTGAAGTTTGAAGTAGTGCTTGCGAGAACTGACATCATGAATCCTGCAGGGCTGTCCATAAATCCGTGAGCGAACGAGTGGGTGGAGATCTCTTCTGAACAGCACTTGCAAGCTGTCCCAGATGTGCTCAATAATGTTCATGTCTGTAAGGTTTGGTTGTTAGTTTAAATTCAGAAGCGTGTTCCTGAAGCCACTCTGTAGCAATTCTGGAAGTGTCGGGTGTCGCATTGTCCTGTTGGAGTTTCCTAAGTCCGTCACAATGCACAACGGATATGAGCAGATACAGATCAGACAAGATACTTACGTACTTGCCACCTGTCAGAGTCGTATCTATACGTATTGCGCATCCCACATCATTCCAACTGCACACGCCCCAGTCCATTACAGACCGATGATCTCGCTGTTTGGTCTCTTCCCACAAAACAACCCAACCACCCCACACTCCATTACAGAGACTCCGCCAGCTTGGACAGTCCCCTGCTGACATTCAGGATCAACGGACTCACGAGGTTGTTTCCATACCCGTACCCGTCCATCCGCTCGATAAAATTTGAAACGAGATTCGCCCGACCAGGCAACGTGATTCCAGTCATTAACAATCCAATTTCGATGCTGACAGGCCCAGGCGATGCGTGAAATTTTGTGTCGTGCAGTCTTCAAGGATACACGAGTAGGCCTTCGGCTCCGACAGCCCATATCTCTTATGCTTCGTTGAATGGTTCGCACTCTGACACTTTTTGATTGGCCCTGAAATGATATTTCCAGCAATTTGCAGAAGGGTTGGACTTCTGTCACGTTGAACGATTCTCTTCTGTCGTCGTTGGTCCCGTTCTTGCAGGATCTTTTTCCGGCCGCAGCGATGTCGGAGATTTGATGTTTTACCGGATTTCTGATATTCACAATATACTCGTCAAGTACGGGAAAATCACCACTTCACTGCTACCCCAGAGACGCTGTGTCCAATTTCTCTGGCGCCGACCATAACACCACGTTCAAATTCACTTAAATCATTGTAGCAGCAGTAACCGATCTAACAACTGCGCCAGACACTTGTCTCATATAGGCGTCGCAACGCCGTATTCTGCCTGCTTATATATCTCTGTATTTGAATACGCTAGCCTACACCAGTTTCTGTGGTGCTTCATTGTAAACATAACGTAAGCAACAGTAACAGTTATGTGCATACAGATTTGAAAGAAACAGGATTACTATCGTTTGCGTTTTCAGAGAAAGTAAGTAAAGAACCACTGAGTATTTCAGCTGTGTTTTGCTAGAATGTGTTCCCTGTTATTCGCATTACAGTAAAGAATGCTTATAAAACATGTACAGTGAAATATTACTGAAAATAAAAGCCCATTATCAGCCTACAGGAAACGAATGTTGCCGAAATAAAAATATGAAACAAGCATAAACAGAGCAGAAGCCACAATGATGCATCAAGTCATCTGCTGATAAAAGATAAGGAAAAAGCGAGTAGTCAAACAGGACGAATAACACGATGAGAAAGAAAATTTTTAGCAGTGAAAATAACGACACTGACGGAGCACTCTCAAATGAGAGCAGACGGGTGAGTCAAGAGTCGCGACAGCAACTCGCAGCAGGAGTCCTTTCCTGCTTTCGTCAGCGTCTGCCGAGTCCAGGCAAGCAGTCAACACGCGATACCGACGGCCCGCGTCTTATTAATTAAAGGCAACACGGCGCAGATAAGCCGACCTGTGCATAATTCAGGCGCGAGCCGCCCCTGGCGCTATTCAAACACGTAATCACACGCCGGCTAAATCCCTCACGCGCACGCGTGTTGCTACAGTAAATAGCGCCGGGCTGCTGGCGTCCCGACACGCCGCCGCCGCGGCCGCTGCCGCTTACATCTCCACACCACACATCCTGGCTGACATTCGTTCACCGCTCTCTGCAACCGACAACCTCCGACTGCTGGGTTTAACCTCTGATATGGCAGTCATGGATAAATTATTTTCAGAAATCAAATGAATTAATTTCTTTTAATTAATCACATGGAAAACTATGATCCATTAGTTCTAATTCAAAAATTTTCACATTTACACAGAAATTCTAAAATAAAAAAAACAACAGCGTTTTATTGCTAATTCCAACATTCATAAATATCGATGGTAGATATACAGTTAGTAACCGATTTATTAGTTTTCCCAGGTACCTTCAGTTGGAGCTCTGACCGATTTTGTGGTGTACGGTCCGTTTTTTCACCTCCACATCTCTTTTACGACTGTTGAGCGACTTTTTTTCAATCACTCATCTAATTGTTTGAAAGGGCCACACCATGGTTGTCTCTCTTCTACCAGTCTGTCCCTCTCAGCATAGCAGCAGCATATTAATTTGTTCAATATATTCCCTAAAGTATGTTGATAATTTTTACTTTTGGATTACCTAATTACAACTGAATGAAACACAGTTTTCGTTTCATACGCATATCGCCTTTATTCTTTGCAAGGTATCTTCAATGGCCGGTTCCGTGGATGTTCTTCTACGTGTTGTGTTTTTGTTCCATTTTTGGCGCCGTTCCTCTTCTTATAACTGCTATCTGAAATATTGTTTTTCAGACTTCACAGCACTAGGAACGGCACACAAGCTTTCAGTTTCTACTGCTGTGAACTCTGGGAAACAAAATTTACATAAGAAGAAGAACGCCACCAAAAATGGAATAAAAACACAACACGTAAACCAATATCCATGGAACCTGGCACTGAAGGTGCTTTGCAACGAATAAAGGAGAAATGTGTATGGCACGAAAATTGTGTTTCCTTCAGCTTTAATTAGACGACTCAACAAATTATCAATATAACGTAATATTACACACAACAAAGGAAGATAGGACTACAGAAGTTGAAGATCTTATTCCCTACACATTTTACACTCTACTGCTCTCTCTAATACCACGAAACTTATTCCTTGAGGCCTTAAAACATGTCTTATCATCCTGCTCCTTCTTCTTATCAGTGTTTGACACATGTCATTTTCCTCATTTCCTATGAGTCCACTTAGATTTCAACATTCCTGAATTGCGCGAAATCTCAAACGCTTTGATTCGCTTCTTTTCCGGTAGTATTCAAGTCCATGATTCACTTCGGTACAATAGTGTGCTTCACTGGTATATTTACTGGAAATTCTTCTTCAAATTAAGGCCGATGTTTCATGGTAGCACCTTGTTTTGGCCAGGAATTCTTTTTTCGCCTGTGCTGGCCTGCGTTTTATGTTCTCCATGTTTAGGCCGTCGTGTGTTATTATTGTCTCCAAGGAAGAATAATTACTTTAATTCGTCAACCTTATGACTTGACGATAATATCATCCCTAATGTCATTTCTGATTCAAATAATGAAACACTTCATCAGTCACGCATTTTTTCATGCTTCAGACGACACCTTCAAAGAATATGTTCCTGTTCAGTGTAAATTTTTGGAAAATTATTTTGTGTGGTGTTCGCTTGTGTATTGTTCTGCCTCTCTTGCGCAGTTGTCTTTTTGAGATTATAATGAACTATGCATCTTCCATTATGCAGAATAATACCGGCAAAATACCACTTTCAAAATATGTCACAAAGACATTATCACAAACTGCCATGTAGTTTCCAACCAACTGGAAAGCTGAGGCTCTTGAAGCACGAATATATCGAACAAGCTTCTTGTTCATCAGATCTGTCACACCCTGACTACCATCTGTTATCTCATATTAAGATATTTATGGTAATAGAACGTTCCAGTGGTTTGAACAGGTTATGTAAGGATGTACCATAAGGATGAACCATGGACCTTGCCGTTGGTGGCAACACAGATAGCCGTACCGTACGTACAACCACAACGGAGGGGTATCTGTTGAGAGGCCAGACAAACGTGTGGTTCCTGAAGAGGGGCAGCAGTCTTTTCAGTAGTTGCAGGGGCAACAGTCTGGATGATTGACTGATTTGACCTTGTAACATTAACCAAAACGGCCTTGCTGTGCTGGTACTGCGAACGGCTGAATGCAAGGGGAAACTACAGCCGTAATTATTCCCGAGGGCATGCAGTTTTACTGTATGGATAAATTATGATGGCGTCCTCTTGGGTAAAATATTCCGGAGGTAAAATAGTCCCCCATTCGGATCTCCGGGCGGGGACTACTCAGGAGGGCGTCGTTATCAGCAGAAAGAAAACTGGCATTCTACGGATCGGAGCGTGGAATGTCAGATCCCTTACTCGGGCAGGTAGATTAGAACATTTAAAAAGGGAAATTGATAGGTTATAGATATAGTGGGAATTAGCGAACTTCGGTGGCAGGAGGAACGAGACTGTTAGTCAGGTGAATACAGGGTTATAAATACAAAATCAAATAGGGGTAATGCAGGAGTAGGTATAATAATGAATAAAAAAATAGGAGTGCGGGTAAGCTACTACAAACAGCATAGTGAACGCGTTATTGTGGCCAAGATAGACACGAAGCCCACGCCTACCACAGTAGTAAAAGTTTATAGGCTAACTAGCCTCACAGATGACGAAGAGATTGATGAAATGTATGTTCAGATAAAAGAGATTATTCAGATAGCGAAGGAAGACCAAAATTTAATAGTCATGGGTGACTGGAATTCGATAGTAGGAAAAGAAAGGGAAGGAAACGTAGTAGGTGAATATGGATTGGGGGTAAGAAATGAAAGAGCAAGCCGCCTGGTAGAATTTTGCACAGAGCACAACTCAATCATAGCTAACTCTTGGTTCAAGAATCATAAAAGGAGGTTGTATACGTGGAAGGAAGCCTGGAGATACTTAGAGGTTTCAGATAGATTACATAATGATAAGACAGAGATTTAGGAACCAGGTTTTAAATTGTAAGACATTTCCAGGGGCAGATGTGGACTCTGACCACAACTTATTGGTTATGAACTGTAGATTAAAACTGAAGAAACTGCAAAAAAGGTGGGAATTTGAGGAGATGGGACCTGGATAAACTGAAAGAACCAAAGGTTGTACAGAGTTTCAGGAAGAGCATAAAGGAAAAATTGACAAGAATGGGGGAGAGAAATACAGTAGAAGAAGAATGGGTAGCCTTGGGGGATGAAGTGGTGAAGGCAGCAGAGGATCAAGTAGGTAAAAGGACGAGGATTAGTAGAAATCCTTATGTGACAGAAGAAATACTGATTTTAATTGATGAAAGGAGAAAATATAAAAATGCACTAAATGAAGCAGGCAAAATGGAATACAAATGTCTCAAAAATGAGATCGACAAGAAGTGCAAAATGGCTAAGCAGGCATGGCTAGAGGACAAATGTAAGGATGTGGAGAACTATCTCACTAGGGGTAAGATACATATTGCCTACAGGAAAATTAAAGAGACTTTTGGAGAAAAGAGAACCTCTTGTATGAATATCAAGGGCTCAGATGGAAACCCAGTTCTATGCAAAGAAGGGAAAGCAGAAAGGTGGAAGGAGTATACAGAGGGACTATACAAGGGCGAAGTTCTTGAGGACAATGTTATGGTAATGGAAGAGGATGTAGATGAAGATGAAGATGAAATGGGAGATACGATACTGCGTGAAGAGTTGGACAGAGCACTGAAAGACCTAAGTCGAAACAGGGCACCAGCAGTAGACAACATTCCATTAGAGCTACTGACAGCCTTGGGAGAGCCAGTCCTGAAAAAACTCTACCATCTGGCGAGCAAGATGTATGAGAAAGTCGTAGTACCCTCAGACTTCAAGAAGAATATAATAATTCCAATCCCAAAAAGAGCAGGCGTTTACAGATGTGAAAATTACCGAATTATCAATGTAACAAGTCACGGCTGCAAATACTAACGTGAATTCTGTACAGACAAATGCAAAAACTAGTAAAAGTTGACCTCTGGGACGATCAGCTTGGATTCCGTAGAACTATGGGAACACGTGAGGCAATACTGACCCTATGACTTATCTTAGAAGCTAGATTAATAAAAGGAAAACCAACGTTATACCGTTTGTAGACTTGGAGAAAGCTTTTGACAATGTTGACTGGAATAATCTCTTTCAAATTCTGAAGGTGGCAGGGGTAGATAACAGGGAGCGAAAGGCTATTTAGAATTTGTACAGAAACCAGATGGCAGTTATAAGAGTCGAGGGACATGAAAGGGAAGCAGTGGTTGGGATGGGAGTAAGACAGGGTTGTAGCCTCTCCCCGATGCTATTCTATCTGTATATTGAGCAAGCAGTAATGGAAACAAAAGAAAAATTCGGAGTAGGTATTAAAATCCATGGAGAAGAAATAAAAACTTTAAGGTTCGCCGATGACATTGTAATTCCGTCAGAGGCAGCAAAGGACTTGGAACAGCAGTTGAACGGAATGGACAGTGTCTTGAAGGGAGGATATAAGATGAACATCAACAAAAGCAAAACGAGGATAATGAAATGTAGTAGAATAAGTCGGGCGATGCTGGGGGAATTAGATTAGGAAATGAGACACTTAAAGTAGTAAAGGAGTATTGCTATTTGGGGAGAAAAGTAACTGATGATGTTCGAAGTAGAGAAGATATAAAATGTAGACTGGCAATGGCAAGGAAAGAGTTTCTGAAGAAGAAAAAATTATTAACATTGAGTACAGATATCAATCTCAGGAAGTCGTTTCTGAAAGTATTTGTATGAGGTGTAGCCATGTATGGAAGTGAAACATGGACGACAAATAGTTTGGACAAGAAGAGAATAGAAGCCTTTGAAATGTGGTGCTACAGAAGAATGCTGAAGATTAAATGGGTAGATCACGTAACTAATGAGGAAGTATTGAATAGGATTGGGGAGAAGAGGAGTTTGTGGCACAACTTGACAAGAAGAAGGGATCGGTTGGTAGGTCATGGTCTGAGGCATCAAGGGATCACCAATTTAGTATTGGAGGGCAGTGTGGAGGGTAAAAATCGTAGAGGGAGATGAAGAAGCTTGCACAGGATAGATTAGCATGGAGAGCTGCATCCAACCAGTCTCAGGACTGAAGACCACAACAACAACAACAACAACATGAGTGGAGCCGCTACCCAGTAGAATTAATAGTCGAGAAATGATACATAGAGGCCAAAGCATTTCGTCACGGGTTCGACTGGCTGGTTAAAAGCATATGAGGTGAAGGGAACGTGATGCCAGTCCTTAGCGGTCAATTCGGCATGTTGTTGGGCCCATCTGTACTGCGCTGCATGGCGTCGGCGTTGCAGGACCTCGCCATGGACGTCGGGAGTGAAGTTGCGCATCATGCAGCCTATTGCGCACAGTTTGAGTGCTAACACGAAGTCCTTTAGCCGGACGAAAAGCATTTTTAAGCATCGCGCATTTGCTGCCAGGTTTCCTAGGAGCCCTAATCCGTAGGTAGCGGTCATCAACCGCAGCAGTTAGCTTTGGGCGACCTGAGCGAGGCATGACATCGACAGTTCCTGTCTCTCTGTATCTCCTCCAAGTCCGAACAAAATCGCTTTGGTTCACTCCGAGACGCCTTGACACTTCCTCGTTGAGAGCCCTTCAAGGCACAACTACCAATTCGGACGCTATCGAACCGCGTTACTGACCATCTAGGCAAGGTTGAACTATAGACAACACGAGCCGTGTATCTCCTCCCTGGTGGAAGGATTGGAAATGATCGGCTGTCGGACCCCCTCCGTCTAATAGGCACTGCTCAGGCGTGGTAGTTTACATCTTTGAGCGGGTTTAGTGACATCTCAGAAGAGTCAAAGGGACGGTGTGTGATATAGTACCCACACCCGTTCTGGGAACCGGGTTGATGTAAATCTTTTTTGATGTGTGTAGTTAGTTGTGATCCTGCAGTCAAATAACCTACGGACTGCCTAGAATTGCGAATTGATAAAATACACAGAAATGTGAAATAAAAGACAAATTAGTAATGTAATAAAAATAGGTCTATTCTAACGTTTGTAGTTTATGTAGATGACAGAATAAGGGTTATTCAACAAAAGGACATCTCACATAAACGGAAACTGGTCTTAAGATATTCAGTTACAATACACACAGAACATATATCAAATGGAGTAAAGTTACATTGAAAGCGTTATGAAAAGGGCAGCAAAATCCCCAAACTAAACAGTCATCAAAGATACGCAAAACTAAGTCCATTTCGTAATTACAGTACAAGAAACATTCACCAACTCAAGGGAGTTGAGACTTCAACGTCATGATTTACAAATTATCACACGCAATACAAAGAATAGTAACTCATACTCTCTTTATTCTTAGTTCCGTAATACTAAAGGAAAATCTTAGTCTTACTCTGATACACATCCTCTCGAAGTATACAGGGTGTTACAAAAAGGTACGGCCAAACATTCAGGAAACATTCCTCATACACAAATAAAGAAAAGATGTTATGTGGACATGTGTCAGGAAACGCCATATTTCCATGTTAGAGCTCTTTTTAGTTTCGTCAGTATGTACTGTACTTCCTCGATTCACCGCCAGTTGGCCCAATTGAAGGAAGGTAATGTTGATATCGGTGCTTGTGCTGACATGCGACTCATTGCTCTACAGTACTAGCATCAAGCACATCAGTACGTAGCATCAACGGGTTAGTGTTCATCACGAACGTGGTTTGGCAGTCAGTGCAATGTTTACAAATGCAGATTTGGCAGATGCCCATTTGATGTATGGATTAGCACGGATCAATAGCCGTGGCGCGGTACGTTTGTATCGATACGGATTTCCAGAACGAAGGTGTCCCGACAGGAAGACGTTCGAAGCAATTGATCGGCGTCTTAGGGAGAACGGAACATTCCAGCCTATGACTCGCGACTGGGGAAGACCTAGAACTACGAGGACACCTGCAATGGACGAGGCAATTCTTCGTGCAGTTGACGAGAACCCTAATGTCAGCGTTTGTGAAGTTGCTGCTGTACAAGGTAACGGTGACAACGTCACTGTATGGAGAATGCTACGGGAGAACCAGTTGTTTCAGCTGATTGGCCTCCACGGGTACACTTCTGCGAATGATTAATCCAAAAACTTGTCAATTCTCATTTCAGTGCAAATGTTCTCTTTACGGATGAGGCTTCATTCCAACGTGATCAAATTGTAAATTTTCACAATCAGCATGTGTGGGCTGACGAGAATCCGCACGCAATTGTGCAATCACGTCATCAACACAGATTTTCTGTGAACGTTTAGGAAGGCATTGTTGGTGATGTCTTGATTAGGTCCCATGTTCTTCCACCTACGCTCAATGGAGCACGTTATCATGATTTCATACGGGATACTCTACCTGTGCTGCTAGAACATGTGCCTTTACAAGTAAGACACAACATGTGGTTCATGTACGATGGAGCTCCTGCACATTTCAGTCGAAGTGTTCGTACGCTTCTCAACAACAGATTCGGTGACCGATGGATTGGTAGAGGCGGACCAATTCCATGGCCTCCACGCTCTCCTGACCTCAACCCTCTTGACTTTCATTTATGGGGGCATTTGAAAGCTCTAGTCTACGAACTCCGGAACCAAATGTAGAGACTCTTCGTGCTCGTATTGTGGACGGCTGTGATACAATACGCCATTCTCCAGGGCTGCATTAGCGCTTTAGGGATTCCATGCGACGGAGGGTGGATACATGTATCCTCGCTAACGGAGGACATTTTGAACATTTCCTGTAACAAAGTGTTTGAAGTCACGCTGGTACGTTCTGTTGCTGTGTGTTTCCATTCCATGATTAATGTGATTTGAAGAGAAGTAATAAAATGAGCTCTAACATGGAAAGTAAGCGTTTCCGGACACATGTCCACATAACATATTTTCTTTCTTTGTATGTGAGGAATGTTTCCTGAAAGTTTGGCCGTACCTTTTAGTAACACCCTGTATAGTTGGTTAGGATGTTAAACTATTGTAGCGGCCGTTCACTTCGCAGAATCAGTCATCAAGATGATCGAATGTCTCTCGCTACCACAGGAAGGTCTGTCTCCTTCAAGTACAAACATAAAAGTGCCCAAAATCGCTCTTTTTAGCTCTTAAATCTGAAGTCCCAGTCTCAGTAGTCTCCGGTAGAGTTCCGCCACTGAATGCCTTCCGATTGGGTGGAGAGCGTCCCCACCAAAAAACTCTACAGACATTATTTGACCCCACCACTTCCCGGACTAAAATAATATATTACAACAATTACTACATAAAGAAACTCATACAAATTCGATCACACTCAGACACTACACAGTAAACAGAAATAAACATTTGTCCTTAAATAAATAAGTCAGTATTTTTGCGCAAGTGCGCTCATGATAAATCACAACAAATGGTCGTTAAATACTGTATAAACGGTTATGTAGGCCTGCTTTGTGTCTTTGGCACACTTTTACGAAGCTCGTGTCGGCTAACACATGCAAATGATCAATTCTTAAATTACCATGATTTTGTATTAGCAGTTGCAATAAAGATTTAAATAAAGTTATAGGCAAAATAGTTAACTGTTCACTAAATATATACACGAGTATGACGAAATCTGAGGCATTCATGCGGCATTCATTTACATTGCGTTATTATGGAGAGTACGATGTTCTGACAGACATTTGCATAATGAAAACGATGTAAAATACGTCGTAGATCAATAAATGAAATAGACACAGATACGTATCTTTCAAGAGTGATAGTAATAGAGCAGCGGTATCATGTCAGATGTAGTTTTTTGAAATGGCATGAGGTGATTAAATTTGTTAATTGAGGAATTCATTGTGTAAATGTTTATTCAATGTGAAATATTAGCTTCTTTAGTTTTAAACGTATTGAAATATTGTAGTTATTGAACGTGCCTCATTTATCTGACATCACCGATGTGCTCAGACTGGTTTTAATACTTGACTGTGTATTACTATAGATTCTTGGAGACCTGCGAGAAGTCATCATTCTACTTGTCTGACACCCTGCAATTTCTTGGAGCACTGTCTCCTGCACAAAGACCATGAGAGACCAGCTTTGGGATTCAGCCACTTCTGATGACACGCTCGCCTTGTCTCTGCACCTGAGCTCGACTGGAGCGGCCACATGATTCCTCTTCCCGCCGGCTTTCACCCCGCTAAGCAAGCGAAGTCAGCTTTCCTCAGTACCAGCTCTAGGTGGACGAAAAACTCGCCCTCATATTCGTAACGTTATACTACCTCCTTCGTGGGTGGATTACATAAGTTCCAGTGAACTCCTCTCGCATTGGCCTTTCCCACGATTAGTTTTATGTGTCGTTCGACTTTAGTTCTCTTCATACATAAACTTATTGATATTTTACGAATGTGAATGATTCCGGTGATTGTGCGGTATTCGTGTAATCAAACATCCCTGTTGAGAGTGTCACCCTTGCAAATAATCTTCCATTTGGCTAGAATTTTCCAGCGTTGCGACACCTCTACACATGCTGCCACATTTATCTTAATCACACCAAACAACTTTTTGCTCAGAACCAAAATTAAAAAAAAGTATCAAGATAATTATGTTTGCTACCAGAGTGTCACATACCAGCATGATTGTGCTTCTTGAAATTTTTTTCGCTAATAAAATATGAACAGTAGTATGTCGTTTTATAAGTAGCTCTCCGCATTTATTATTCCGTGATCAACTTGCTCATCTCATAACCTGTTCTAAGAGATACTGTAGTGTACAGTTCAGTAAACATGACTTTATTGAAACGTAACACAAAATTGACTTTGACTTGGAACACATTATGTGGATTCGCTCCATCCGTTATGTTTTGTCCCCCCCCCCCCCAACCCCGCCCCACCAGATTAATTTTTTTCTACAAAATATATACGACACGATCGTTTATCAATTACGAAATACCTGTAATATAGAACTTCATTATCATTGTTCACATATAAAAACATAACAAGTTACTAACTATTTGATAAAGTAGATAAAAATATAGATAAATATCATAGCATTTATATAGCTGAAACTGAAACAATGTTAGCAAATTTTGCACTCATTCCAAAGTAAGAAACATTCTTAATTAAAACATTATTACTGAAATAAAAACCCTAATTTTGGCATCCTAAACAGGGTATTTCAATAATGATTATTGTTGTATCTAAAAGCCCCAGTTACAAGGAGCATGTATCCACTATTCAGTTAACTAGGAATATACATATTTAACAGTAAGTTATGAAAATACAACAAAGAACAACAGCTAAGGTAAGTTTTAATTTTTGAAAAATTATGAAAAATAGGTCGATGGAGGCCGTTTTTAGTCAGTCTCTAGAAGGTTACGAAATGTGTAAGATCTACTTCAGCTGATAAGAGGAAATGTGCCATATACGAGTCAGTGCAAATCACATGCTGTAAATTATTCCACAATTTATTGACTGTTTAAATGATCAGTTGGACACTGAAGGTGTAATTATTATGGTGCACTGTGTACTTCACTGTGACAGAGGTATCAGACGGTGAACCGTGTTACTTAAAAATTGTACTTACTGTGCATACCACCTTCATAGTGATTTGGTCTTTTAGATCTGAAAGTAAGTACTAAGAATTTTAATCAGTGACTGTGTTAATTATATGTTTTCAACACACAAACTTTTGTGTCAGTTCAGTGTTAGGTTACTGTACACGAATTGTCACTTTGCAGGACATCTGCCAATTGCAGTAAATAACCAACTGTTTATCTGCGCATAAAATACAATAGATGAGACACAACTTGGCCATAAACAGTAGCTCAGTCATCATCTAAGAGCAATTAAAGTGTGTGAACTGCAAAACCGACCAGATCCAAGATGACGATCATAGATGTGACGAATGCCTCATTGATGGCATGGCTGGAAAATCAAATTTTGGTGGGGAATAGGGCAATTGGCATACCTGTACTAACCTAACTCCCCATACTCCTCCCTCCACTCCTATGACATCACCCACCCCCAAAAACAACCTTGTCCCTGGAAATGGCGGGAAATGTTCAGTCTCTGTCCAGTTGCCAGGGAGGACAATTTGTTAGTATACTTTATTCATTTTTAGCGGGAAACTGAAGTACATATCGTTTTAAATCACGCATCTGCACATACTGTTACCTAAAGAGTGCGTAAAATCCCAATATGGCTTAAAATTGACGATGTCACACAACAGGTGTTATGTTGCTGGAGGAACTAGTAGCAGACAGACTCAAAATAAATGGTAAATCTACATAGGACGCCACCATCACCTACAAGTCGAAATAAATCTCTCTGCTCCACTTGTGAATTGGAGTGAATAAGATGATGGGAACATACTCCTAAACTGATAAAGCATAGACATCATGGAATTAGAAAAAAAACACACGAAAACTGCAGTGATGTTAAAAAATGAGACTACACAAACCTGCTACTGAAAATAAAGTCATGCTAAATATGACTGCACAAAGAGTAACACCATTTCATCGGTAAATTACAGCCATATGCTCCAAGGTACAAAATCAACACGAAAATGGATAAATTACCAGGTTCCAGTGCAGTGAAGGTTAAAAACTACTAAACACAATGCTGATAATTGTGTATTTAACACACAGCACGTTATGGCGTGAGGTCCCAAGGGGGAGGGGGGAGGGGGGTTAAACGCATCCTGTTGAGGTGCTGGCATGTCTTGCTCTAAACTCTGTGAGCGAATGCAGTGTGTAAAAGGGCTGCTGCACATACTGCCAACTGCCAGAACACTCAACATCTGCCACGGGAACTCTAGCAGTGTTTCGCTGTGAGTCACATAGCAGGCAAATAACAGGACCATTACCCACAGCTATTGTTTCTTGCCAGCTCACATGCCTCACTCAGGCCTCGTGTTTCAAATAAAAATGGAATTTGTCACACAGCGCTACAGATAAGAAAACTATAAAAGAAAATGTCTTGTGTCTAATAATCATAAAGTACTGTCGAGCTGGAGTGAAAACAAAATACTGCCATGGTAACACACTTAACTTTCAAGGGGAAGCTTCAAATACTGTGTCCCACTGCCAAGCATGTTTTTATGAAATGGAACTGAGCCACTGTACATTGTGCTAGTGGTCGTCGGCACTGCCAGTTGCTGAATGGGGTACCTTATAATGGAACATGATTCTGGTACAAAGACCTGCTGGATGGTGAGGCAGAAAGAGTGTGAGAGATCACAGTACCTTACAGTGTGGAACGTTTGGTTAAAGTCTGAGTCTCAGTGGTTCCTGAAAACACTCCTTCTGAACATCTCATCAACCATCAATCCTGATTCGGCATTCATTCAAAATGAGAGCCCCTAATATGCTGCCTCTGAAATGTGGACAATCTTTATAAGGTCCCACCACCTCTCTCATTCTCACACTACTCCATCCCCTGTGGTGGTTATAGTTGCCTGTCTTGTCTGTCTGCATGTGAGTGTCTTTAATAATGAAATGCAGCTGCTACAATTCTATTAAATGGTAAGCCCCACAGATTTGTAGAAGACAAACTACAACATAAGTAAATATTTTTTTCGTCGAACTGTGGTTATGGTGTGCAAATCGGAAACATTTTGCATGTTAATTCTATAATGAATTTTTCGTTAGTATTTCAATTTCTTTTCGCATGTTACAGCAAATCCTCAGGATTTTATTCTGGAGTGTGAGGAGAGGTAGGATGAGGAAGAAGCTGGACCTTGGCAGACTCTTTGACTTGGTTCTGTTGAAGTCCAACCTCCTGCAGAAAACTCACACACAGGACTGCCTTGTAAGTATAAAAAATGCTGTAATTTGTTCTTATAGTAGTTGTAGGAGTAGTAGTAGAGGTGGTTTGATGTTCAAAATTTTATTTCGCGTTTGATCTTGCTACAGCTTACATCTCAGGAATGCTGGCTGAACTAGAGGTAATCCTGAAGGCTTTAAAAAAGAAGAAAGAAAGAAAAAATTGCAACAGTCACTTAAGTAACAAAAAGTTTTGCACAGTCCTTTCAATTTTTTTTTTTTTATTTTGGGCAGGAGGAAAACGAAATTTCTTGCGAACATACTTGAAACATTTCACTATAAATTAGTATATAAAAGTATTTTCTTTTCTTTAAAAGGTGAACCTTAATGAACCATGAATTAGATGTCAGGTTGCGACGATGGTGGGTGATGGAGTTCCTCTTCAAGACCGGCAAAGACTCTGCCACATCGATCACAGGAAGTTGCTCCCTGTTTGTGAGGAGGACACTGTGGATAGCACCAGTACCCAGTGGTGGTGGCAGAGGTTTAACGCAGGGCTCTCTACTGGACAATCCACGATGTGGCACATTATTGATGGCGGTGAGTGATGTGAATAAGGAGACCATTGCTCAAATCATCCAAAATGACAGATGGGTGACTACACGACAGCCTGCTAAAATGACTTGTTTGTCACTGGGTAGTGTGGCATCGCTGGTACAGTCACTAGAGTACAGAAAATCTGCGCACTCTGGGTGCCTAGATGTCCTTACCATACGTCTTTGTTGTTGTCATTTACAGAAAATGTATCCTTTTTGTAGACATAAAGTATGTAGGAGACAAGTGACATTAGTTTTGAACATGGGTCCCATTAAGAATGTGAAGTTTAAGATGGAGAGTAACTAAATATATTTATTGGTGGCATGGGGCTATGCCCATTGTGTTGCACATGTTTCATTGTAGGATCAGGTTACAACTGTCAGTGTCTGCTTCCAAAGACGTATACCGAACATATCTAAAATACTATTCCTGTTCTTGAAGAGAACCACAGATTTGGAATGGGTGAAGTAACATACTGACAAAGTGTGATAGAAATATGATACTCACAAATTATGAGGTAAAAAGTCATTTATTACTCATCCAGCTTAAAAGAAATGTTACATTATCATATGCAGATGCACTACTTTTACACAGCATCTTCTTCTTGAGCCAATGCTGAGCAGGCCACGTGGAGGATTACAGGTGTTGAGTAGCAGCAAAGTAGAAGCTTCAAAGCTTCCATGCGAGCTTCTCTTCATCTTTAACGTAGATGATGGTATCTGTGCAGTCAAATAATCGGAATGATGTCACCATATCTGTATAGGGTCTATCAGGAATTCCATGGTAGAAATACTAGTTACAGAACTAGGGCATATGCTGCAGTGTGTTCAAGGAAATTTTCTGAATATTCAGATTCAATTCTCACACCTATAGGCTGCGATTTAATTATCTCTTCTGTTGTGGGCTGTCTATTACAATGACTGGTGCTAGCTGCTTGAATTTCCATGGACTGAATAGACATCCTTCCCCTTCATTGGAAGAAGTATGGATCGACACATCCGTGTCAAATGCTAGACTGTATACATTTTCATTCCTCTGCAGGTGTAAAATAGGTTGATTCATGCAATTTACGGATTTTTTTCATCAGTTTCAACTGGTTATAAGATTACTGCGAACCCTAACAACACTATATGCCCCCCAGCACAGTCCTGAGATGGGACTATCTGGAGCTGCGTATTGGGGACCAGGGTAATCAACCTGTCGGCTATCTTTGTGAGGAGATCATTGCATTACTTCATCTGAGGCGGAAGGCGGAACCGCCTCGAATGTGCAGAGACGAGCAGTAACTTTCAACTGGTCGGGACTTGGAGTGGACATGCCCCCAATCTCTCACTTAGAACAGTCACCACCTTTCCCAGAGACCAGAAGTGGCAGTGGGGACCTTTAGTCAATCGAGACTTGCGGCACGCCGGCAGTTTGAAAGCAGCGATGGGGATACGATATAAAACCGACGTGCTCAACGCAAAAGTGACACTTCACAGTCAAATTTGAAGGGGGTAACACCGGACTATGAGTTTGCGTTTAAATCATCATTACTTGTATCATATTTCCACAACTCATGAATTTCCAGATGTAGTTTATTGTTATCGTCTGTGGTAACCGGAATGCTGTCTACGTCTTGAGTCCAATCAATACTCCACTCTCCAGTGCTTAAATCAATCGATTGTTCTTTTACAGTCAAAGAATACGACATTGGATCTGAAACTCGATTGATGAGTAGATGCTTGATGCACCACCTTTACGTAATATATAAAGGTGGTGCATTATCCTCCTTCGTAAACGTGCATGATGCATAGATGTCCACGCTGGAAAGTATTAACGTCTTTGCAACGATGAAAATAGTAAAACACACATATTCTATTGATGAAGTATCGTCATAGTTCTTCTCGTGCTTGCAGGTCTCCAAGTGAGTCGAAACAGTAGACGTTATATTTTCCGTAACACACGGCACCTGTTGTGATCCAGATTTTACAGCAACATCTAAAATCACAATTGCACATTCTCTGGATTTCCACACAGTCTGTCGTAATATATCCCACATAAATACACAGCGTAATCTCAGGCAGCTGAAATTTTTCCCAACAAACTTGGAGCAGATCTGTAATTGTAAGCAGCCATCCGATAGGATGGCTGAGGGCATTTTATTTATTTATGAAGACACCTAGTATTTTCTTGGATGGTTTCAGGTGTGATCTTACTCCGATGGATGATGCTTCCATGATACAGTTATGTGTCCTTGCCTCTTCTAGCTGCTCCTTTGACATTTGTGCGTTCTTCTCTGTTTTGGCAATAGCCACAACAGCACCAGCCAGTGAACACATCACTGAGAAATCTTTGAGGGCAGGAATGAGGAAGGGGTAATTCCGCCTAATGCCTTGGGTAATGGCAGAACCTAGGGTGCTTTAACTGGTCCTTCACACTTCAGGACGCTTTCAGTTGCATACACTTCTGTCAGGAAACCTTTCTCATCAATGTCTTCCTCTCTTCTGGGGCATAACGTGCAACATTAATAACTCAGTTGAAACCCAGGCCCAACTCTATTTTACCACACATGGTTTTATCAACTAAAAATGTGCCAATGCGCTGGCCTATACCAATATCTTTTCTTACAAACAGTGTTGTGGCTGTATCAGATGAAGTTCGATCTGCAGAAGGACGACCCGGGAGACCTTTATATTTTGCATATGTAATGTCGTCTTCCAAACACGCCTCATCAAACAGCTTACTCCCCTTATCACAATGATCCAAACGTTTCTGAAGCTTGTATCAGGGCTGAAAAAATATACCCCAGAATGTGCAATTCGACAGAAATTTTGTCGATAAACCACCACCTACTATAAAGTGTCTCCGTTCTTGCATGTAAATGCCGCTATGCTTGTTGTGTTCTGTGCATTCCATTATATGACAAATCGTCAGCGTCAGTCCAGTTGTATTGTGCTTCAGGAAGACCAAGCCATTTAACTAGTTCTCTATTCCCTTGATGTTTTAAGACATACATTATGGGAACACGTGTGGTTCTGAGCTCCTCTGGATCTCGAAATTGCAGCGCCACTACCATCCTCCCTCAATCGTCGAGTTTGGAAGTATGAATTCTCAAATGGAGTCTTCTGTTTAGATATATGTATCAAATCACCAAATAATTTCTGTTCACGCGGATCCAGCGTTTTAATACGATAATATAATAAATAGATGAGTCCGTTTTCACGAGCACCAGTCGGTCTCATTTTTGCAGTGTTTTTGTTTGGTTCGAACGTACTGTGCATTTATTTTACGAAGGATATCTGTCCATTTGTATGAGCTGAAAGGATTAAAAAACATCCACATTTGACATTTTATTGTTTTGTTCAGACGTTGTATGTTGCCTTCATATGGGTGAACGTTACGTAGTCGGTTATTCCATACCGCTGCATCAGGATCCTGAAATTATAAAACTCTCCACTGTCATTCGTTTGATGGTTGCCCAGATATGGATACTTCCCTGTCTGCAACACATGGTCAAAATCCCTGGTAAGATACCTTGTTGTTTTTGTTTTGACAGGTAATGCCCAGGCTAAGTTAGCATATGTATCAGTGACCGTTACAATGTTTTATACTCCACTACCCGTGGTCTAGGGGTAACGTCTTTGATTCATAATCAAAACTTCTTCGGTCCCGGGTTCGATCCCCGCCACTTCCTAAATTTTGATAAATAATCGGCATTGGCGGCCGAAGACTTCCGGCATAAGAAGTCACCCTCATTCTGCCAACGGCCTTGTCAAAGAGGGCGGAGGAGCGGATAGAAGTTCAGGGCACTCTCTTGTCCAAGGGGTGGGAAATTGCCCCTAAAGGCGGAAGAATCAGCAATGATCAACGACATGAGGATGCTGAAGGCAATGGAAACCACTGCATTAAAGACACGTAACGTGTATCCACAGGACACGTGGCCTGTAATTGAAGAAGTGTGATGATGATCTCTCCATTGGCAAAAGATTCCGTATTAGTCCCCCATTCGGATCTCCGGGAGGGGACTGCAAAGGGGGAGGTTACCATGAGAAAAAGATTGAATAATCTACGAAAGGATAACGTTCTACGAGGCGGGGCGTGGAATGTCAGAAGCTTGAACGTGGTAGGGAGACTAGAAAATCTGAAAAGGGAAATGCAAAGACTCAATCTAGATATAGTAGGGGTCAGTGAAGTGAAGTGGAAGGAAGACAAGGATGTCTGGTCAGATGAGTATCGGGTAATATCAACAGCAGCAGAAAATGGTATAACAGGTGTAGGATTCGTTATGAATAGGAAGGTAGGGCAGAGGGTGTGTTACTGTGAACAGTTCAGTGACCGGGTTGTTCTAGTCAGAATCGACAACAGACCAACACCGGCAACGATAGTTCAGGTATACATGCCGACGTCGCAAGATGAAGATGAACAGATAAAGTAAGTGTATGGGGATATTGAAAGGGTAATGCAGTATGTAAATGGGGACGAAAATCTAATAGTCATGGGCGACTGGAATGCAGTTGTAGGGGACGGAGTAGAGGAAAAGGTTACAGGAGAATATGGGCTTGGGACAAGGAATGAAAGAAGAGAAAGACTAATTGAGTTCTGTAAATAGTTTCAGCTAGTAATAGCGAATACCCTGTTCAAGAATCACAAGAGGTGGAGGTATACTTGGAAAAGGCCGGGAGATACGGGAAGATTTCAATTAGATTACATCATGGTCCGACAGAGATTCCGAAATCAGATACTGGATTGTAAGGCGTACCCAGGAGCAGATATAGACTCAGATCACAATATAGTAGTGATGAAGAGTAGGCTGAAGTTCAAGACATTAGTCAGGAAGAATCAATACGGAAAGAAGTGGGATACGGAAGTACTATGGAATGACGAGATACGTTTGAAGTTCTCTAACGCTATAGACACAGCAATAAGGAATACCGCAGTAGGCAGTACAGTTGAAGAGGAATGGACATCTCTAAAAAGGGTAACACGGAAGTTGGGAAGGAAAACATAGGTAAAAAGAAGGTAGCTGCGAAGAAACCGTGGGTAACAAAAGAAATATTTCAGTTGACTGATGAAAGGAGGAAGTACAAACATGTTACGGGAAAATCAGGAATACAGAAATACATGTCGCTGAAGTATGAAATAAATAGGAAGTGCTGGGAAGCTAAGACGAAATGGCTGCAGGAAAACTGTGAAGACATCGAAAAAGATACGATTTTCGGAACGACAGGCTCAGCATACAGGAAAGTCAAAACAACCTTTGGTGACATTAAAAGAACGGTGGTAACATTAAGAGTGCAACGGGAATTCCACGGTTAAATGCAGAGAGAGCAGGTATGTGGAAAGAATACATTGAAAGCCTCTATGAGGATGAAGATTTGTTTGATGTGATAGAAGAGGAAACAGGAGTCGATTTAGAAGAGATAGGGGATCCAGTATTACAATCGGAATTTAAAAGAGCTTTGGAGGACTTACGGTCAAATAAGGCAGAAGGGATAGATAACATTCCATAAGAATTTCTAAAATCACTGGGGGAAGTGGCAACAAAACGACTATTCACGTCGGAAAAGCATCATCCACACAATTCCGAAGACAGCAAGAGCTGACAAGTGCCAGAATTATCGCACAATCAGCTTAGCAGCTCATGCATCGACGCTACTTACAAGAATAATATACAGAAGAATGGAAATGGAAATTGAGAATGCGCTAGGTGACGATCAGTTTGGCTTCAGGAAAAGTAAAGGGACGAGAGAGGCAATCTGACGTTACGGCTAATAATGGAAGCAAGGCTAAAGACAAAATCAAGACACTTTCATAGGATTTGTCGACCTGGAGAAAGCGTTAGACAATATAAAATGGTGCAATCTGTTCGAGATTCCGAAAAAAGTAGGGAGAGACGGGTCATATACAATATGAACAACAACCAAGAGGGAATAATAAGAGTGGACCATCAAGAACGAAGTGCTCGTATTAAGAAGGGTGTAAGACAAGGCTGTAGCCTTTCGCCCCTACTCTTCAATCTGTACATCGAGGAAGCAATGATGGAAATAAATGAGGGGTTCAGGAGTAGAATTAAAATACAAGGTGAAAGGATATCAAAGATACGATTCGCCGATGACATTGCTATCCTGAGTGAAAGTGAAGAAGAATTAAACGATCTGCTGAACGGAATGAAGAGTCTAATGAGTACACAGTATGGTTTGATAGTAAATCGGAGAAAGACGAAGGTAATGAGAAGTAGTAGAAATGAGAACAGCGACAAACTTAACATCAGGATTGATGGTCACGAAGTCAACGAAGTAATTCTGCTACCTAGGCAGTAAAATAACCAATGACGGACGGAGCAAGGAGGACATCAAAAGCAGACTTGCTATGGCGAAAAGGCATTTCTGGCCAAGAGAAGTCTACTAATATCAAATACCGGCCTTAATTTGAGGAAGAAATTTCTGAGGATGTACGTCTGGAGTACAGCATTGTATGGTAGTGAAACAAGGACTGTGGGAAAACTGGAACAGAAGAGAATCGAAGCATTTGAGATGTGGTGCTACAGACGAATGTTGAAAATTAGGTGGACTGATAAGGCAAGGAATGAGGAGGTTCTACGCAGAATCAGAGAGGAAAGGAATATGTAGAAAACACTGATAAGGAGAAGGGACAGGATGATAGGACATCTGCTAAGACATGAGGGAATGACTTCCATGGTATTAGAGGGAGCTGTAGAGGGCAAAATCTGTAGAGGAAGACAGAGATTGGAATACGTCAAGCAAATAATTGATGACGTAGGTTGCAAGTGCTACTCTGAGATGAAGAGGTTAGCACAGGAAAGAAATTCGTGGCGGGCCGCATCAAACCAGTCAGTAGAGTGATGACCAAAAAAAAAAAACCGACATGTGCATATTTTCTTATATCTACAAGATCAGCCAGCGACAAGTCATTCAAACCTTTAACATGTCTACAAGGGTATGTTTTACATGCTTGGTTGTTCGTTCTCGAACTGCCGTCTCCATTCTTATTCGATTATATCTGTCTTTCGTAGCTCGGAGATTATTAAAACAACCTTATTAGAATGAGAAGTATTACTGGCTGCAGTTGGTCCTGTGAGCCATCATAGTCATTCTGTTAGCTCTGGGGTCGTCGTAGTATATATGCTGTGGGAGTCGATTGGTGACTCTCTTATGCTGGATGTCAATACCCTCACCAGAGCTGTATCGAACATCTAGTACAGTCCTATAATCGTTTCGTATTTCATACTGTGTCGCTTTCCTGCCTTCCTATGTACACTGGTCATTTGCAGTATTTCGCCATACATCTCCGGATCTTTAAATGAGTAATTTACAGTTTTTGTGGGATTTAGAAAAGTGAGGTTCATCAGACCAGTTGTTCTCTGAAATTTCCTATCACTTACCTGTATTTTTGCCCCTTTTAAACTCGCAGGTAACATGCCTAACATGTATGGTTTTTCACCACTGACAAAAATTATTTTATTTGTCTTATTATCAATACAGCAGTTAGTGAAATCAGCAGCTTCATCATCAATGTGTAATTTTGCTGAGAGTTCATCCAAAGATTCTGTAACTCGTTTACAAGTTTCTTTCAGAGTATACTCTCACTCCAGCTGCCCTGGCCTTATTAGCCATAACTTCTCTGAAACTGCCTTCTGTGCAGTTATGTCCTTTTGTTTATTTGATATATTGTTATTTACTAAGCGGACTGCTGCCTAGGTCGTGGCTTATAATCTCGCTCAATTCTGCCAATTTTAACAGTTAAGTCATGTACTTTCTTTTCATTTCCATCGACTTTTACAGTTACATTGTTTACATTCTCGTCAATTGGATAAGTAGTTGATCAGCCTCAGAAGCGTCTGGCCATATGTCTAGAGGCTGAAATTTTTGAACTATATATAGACGAATTCCGTTTGTATACCCATCCTCTCAGGTAAAGTGCCCAGCATGCTCTTCAACTTGTCCTTAGTGTGATATATACTAATGTAGCCACCTCTTTCATAGCTATATGTATAGTAACGCCTAGAAAAAGTTACCCATGTACCTACCGTCATTGTCTTCATATTTTATCAATAACAAGAAACACATTTTGATGTGATTCCAGCAATTTTCATATATCTTTACAAATTCATTGAATGACATATGAGCTTATGTGCACTTTGCAAATGTGCTTTAAATTCAGACTGTCTTATTTGAATGCCATAATGAGGTTTGCATTATACCTCACCAAGTGTTTCAGGCTTCTGGAATATGTCTGACTGAAATACGATGACACCTACTGTATGATCAAAACACAAATATTGTAGAATTTTATACTTGTTTTCCACAGCAACATAATGAAATATTGGTATTACTTTTTCTGGTGAAGGGACTTCACTGGCTTGACTGGATGCCATGTGTGTTACACCATCAAAACCTTGTAATATCCTTTGGAGCACCTGGAGTTTTTGAAAATTTGCGTAAATGTTCAAACACACTCCATCTGGGTGTGTTAACAGCAACATGAAAGCATGTTTCTTGCCACATCTGCATGGACCTACAATTATCATTGGTATATTATGTTCTTCTTCTTCTCCTTCTCCTGGTCCTCTTCCATACAGGATCAGTCGCTTACAAGCAATGCTTTACCCACCCTACCATGATACGGACTACATTGGGTATTGACATACAACAGGGTTTAATAGAAAAACATTTGCATTAATATATGTAGCAACTACAGCGTAAATAGCACCCTAATGTTGGGTTGGGTTGTTTGGGGAACGAGACCCGACAGCGAGGTCAGCGGTCTCATCGGATTAGGGAAGGATGGGGAACGAAGTCGGCCGTGCCCTTTCAAAGGAACCATCCCGGCATTTGCCTGGAACGATTTAGGGAAATCATGGAAAACCTAAATCAGGATGGCCGGACGCGCGATTGAACCGTCGTCCTCCCGAATGCGATTCCAGTGTCAAACCACTGCGCCACCTCGCTCGGTAGCACCTTACTGTCAGAGCTACGATGGCTACATTATAATTAGAAGGTTATGGAGTAAGAAAAAAGAAAAGTTTATTATAATATATTTTGTATAATTCTGTATTCGTACATATGATGCAGTACATCAGAAAAATCCACTGTTCTTTTTATTCTAACCCGTACAATATTTAGCAAACTGATGGGTATTTCTTTAGATTTTTCTTTTGGTCTCGTGCTAATACAATGTTCGAAACTGTCTACATGCACACTATTCGTATGGAGATAGTTCGCAATGCATTTATATGCACTTTTGAACACTAGTCAGCCTTCTGTTCAGTCTTTCCAAGAGAATGGATAACACCATCTGAGACCAAATAAGTTATAAAGGCAGAGAGCTGTAAATAACTGGACCAACCACCAGAATCTCAGTATGAGTGCAGCGCCATGGCACATTGATGTTATAGATGGTGTCACGCTGACACAGCAAATCTTTGGGGGAGAGTGGGATCAATAATGCTCTGGTCATCTTATGCCTGGTGTAGGGCTCTGCTTTACTCAGTTCATCCCATTTCGACTTCATAAACGTCACTTTAATATCTCTCAGTGCTTTTTCAGTCTCTAACACATCACGTCACTCACAGTTCAATGATGCTTCTATACTAGTATTTAAGTGCTCTGAGGTGGTGGCTGCTACGTTAACCCTAGAATTGAATAGAATTAGAGCACTGGACGGAGTGGGACTTTCTCATCCACAACAGCTGCACCCTGTCGTTGCGGTAATACTCGAATGTTCTGGGGTGATGCATATGTTGGAGAGAAGTACTGACCTTCACTATGTGGAATATTACCAGCACCACACTTCTTTAGAGATTCAGGGACCATGTGGGTGTCTTCATAATACAAATCAACAAGCATGGTTGGTAACACAAACTCATTTGCTGCTTCAACAGACTAGTAAGGTGTGATACAGCATCCCACAGTGCTAAGATCCCGATAGGCCTGATCTCACTGCAGGTGCCGACAAGCTGTTGTCATGTATGGAGCTGATCAGAGAACTTCTAGGCGCAGTGATAGTGGCAAAGACAAGTCTACAGCTTCTTCTGTGAGACAGAGATTGGTGAAGACGTCAGCTGTTGTTGACAGTTTGTGGTTACTACTAGTCCACTTACTGAGACTAGTACCAGATGTATCATTCACACATTCCTATTTGATCCCACCAATTTTCATGTGAGAAGGGGGAAGGTTGTCTTCCTATTGGTTCCCTGAGAGGAAGCAGTGGCAGAATAAATCACACTTGAAGCACCTCTGTGCCACTTTTGTGAACTAGCTCAATTGGCCTGGGATTGTTGGTGAAGAACACACATTCATCTGCTACTCATATTGATGGTGTATTTCAAAAAGATAACATTTGTAGCATAAACAGCCATCTGTACAAGCTGCAAAAATGCATCTTCAACCCATCATTATGCACTACCATTATTTGATGAAAATTATTCTTCTTATACTTATCCCTTATCTTTCAAACACGACTCTGGGCACTATGGGACGTAACATCGGAGGTCATCAGTCCCCTAAAACTTAGAACTACGTAAACATAACTAACCTAAGGACATCACACACATCCATGCCTGAGGCAAGATTCGAACCTGCTACAGTAGCAGTCACGCGGTTCCAGACTGAAGTGCCTAGAACCGCTCGACCACCGCGGCCGGCCATTATCTTTCCTTCAGACTCCTTATCTAGGGAGCTTTGGATGCAGTCCTCTGCTCCATACCTACATGTGGTATACTTATTAAAATCTTCATTGCTCGTCACCAGTACCTCATCAATTAAACACATTCTGAACAAGATGTGTACACTTGAGCAGATGAGAGTCTTGCCTTGAGCACTTTGGAAGACTGACTATAGATTTCATGAGAAGTTTACAGTTCCAGCACAAACATCTATCAGCATAAGTTGGGAAATGTAGCTTCAGTCCATCCCACTGGATCTTCATTATTGGATTAAACGTATTTCTATTCTTAAACTTATCCAAGAACAACGCTTTCCAAGCATCATGCAGGGATCTATGCTCTGTGATTACAACTAATATAGCTGCTCCACTCTTCCTGCACTGAACGCATTACACATATAATAAAGTAAAGATTTATGTCCATTCTGTCTGGCAGTTCAGTGCAGACTGACGCTTCCTCACTAGTGGAGCAATAAAGGGAGAATGGTGAAAGGAAAGTGGGGAAGGGGAGGAACAGGGAGGGCTAACAGCACCCTCTGGTGGTAGTATTGTGAACTAGGTCAGGTGGTCTCTGAACCCTAATGTAAATTGAAAAAACTTTAAATTTCCACCATTTCTTTGTAATTCCGTTTTCCATAGGGGCAGAAGACCTAGATGACATAGGAGTGGGGCAGTTTAGTGGAGATACCCAGAGTGCAAAATTCCTGACCAAAATTTGAATTTCTTGCAAACGATGTCAGTGTGACATTGCCTCATCTATAGGAACCATCTTGGATCCTCCATCTCGAATAAATTTAGCAACAACACAAGCTGTGCCAGAAACAGCCTTTCCATACTGCTATCAACTGAAGATGATTGACTGTCACTTACTGCTCATCTTCTATTTTGCTATAGTGTGTATTTTGCTTGGGGATATATTTGTTTACTGTTATCTCTAGCAAGTGGATTAGTTACATAAACATTGGTAGCATCACTCTGTGCTTGTACCAGAGAGTATACTCAGTTTTGTGTTACAGTTTCTACATGTTACATTTTCAACAGAATTATGTTAGCATGTATCGTAGATTGATACATTACAGAACAGGCCTTGAGGGGGGAAATGGATTAAAAAATCAGGGTGTTATTTAAAAAGCGATAGTGCTGTTCATATAGTCATATCAAACAATCACAAGAATGGTACTCATCTTAGTTAATGCATCCCTTGTGGCTAACCACTATTTGTTTCATATATTTCTTATCTTGGCCTGGGAAAAATGTCTGCCAGGGTAGTCATAGTAGGTGTGTCAACCTGTATACAACAGAGTTCGGTTTCATGTTCGAATGAGCTGTGTGACATTTGGGTAGGGTAAGGAGCCTTAAAAATCGGAAAAAATCAGAAAAAAACAGCTTCGCTGAATATTAGCTCTAGATGACAAATTCAGTACAAGTTAGGTGTTTACTATATTTTCCTCAACAGAATGCGTTCTACTTTTCCTACTAACGACCTGTTTACCCCCACAAGTCTTTCACTTATGAAGGAATGTAGCAAACGTAGCACGTACCATGCTTCTGTATTGACTTCGTTTGCAGGGGATAACACATTTACCTGGGTATTACTCACGTGAAATAACTGGAAGTAAGTTGCATTTGCCGAATAAAAGTTTACGAATTGTGGGTGTGTAAATTAAGGGCACATCGAAGTGCCACCTTAATTGGGTCTCAACAGTTGATTAATTGACAATATGTACTCATTAACACGCAGGAGCTGAGAAACTGTATACCACACTCGGAAGGATTGTATCAACAGTGGAGAGAACCAAACAAATATGCTGCAAGTTCGTCGGAAGTTCATAAATGAAAAGAAACTGAAGGACATAGCACATGAAAATGCTTTCAATACCACTGATATTGAAAAATATATATTGTGATCAATGATTCGAAGAACGGCCAAAGTTGGTGTGTGGAATTTATTGCCAGTTATTTGAGAAAGACAACTACTAAAAAAGTAAAGAAGCAGTGAAAGACAGGAATAGAGCGAATATGAGATTCAGAACCTCCACAACATGTTTATGTGCGCACGTGAATTCACAAAATCTAAAAACTCATTTGTGCTGTCTCTGTTCAGTCACCGTGGCTCCTGTCGATTATAATCTGTCGCCTGAATAAAGCAGAAAAGTCGTTAATTGAATCGTCACGAAAATATGAAAAATATTAAAGAAAAACCTATCACATCTTGAAAATTATCAATATCGGGAATGAAAAGTTAGCTTAAGCCAGACGCTTCACAGCGGCACGAAAATGTAAATTTCGTCAGAGCTAGTCGTTGAACTGGCAGTTGGTAAACAGTCCATCTGACAGCGACTTGAAATTCACGGGGGACAGCAATAAATAATTTCCTAAGAACGACGAACGGGAGTAGTAGGTTATTCAAGTTGTGTCTGACTACTGCATACTTTCCAGTGTGTTAAAGTATATTTTATCACAGGATAAGAATTTTTTAGAGAAATGTGGCTTTCTTATCATCTTTGCCTCACAAAAAAAGGTTCAAATCGCTCTGAGCACTATGGGACTCAACTTCTGAAGTCATTACTCCTCTAGAACTACTTAAACCTAACTAACCTAAGGACATCTCACACATCCATGCCCGAGGCAGGATTCGAACCTGCGACCGTAGCGGTCTCGCGGTTCTAGACTGCAGCGCCTAGAACCGCACGGCCACTTCAGCCGGCCCTCACAAACACTGGATGTAGCGACTTGGAAGAGGAATCATTAGTTTACACATCAGTAACAGTAAATACGTTGAAATTAGTGAAGTTGTTCGATAGCTAATTCTGAATAAATTTTTTTAGATAAATTATTAGGTAATATTATTATACTATTTTGTATCCTTTTCCAACACTTGGGGTAGAGAGGCACGCCTTTTCCTATGGAGCACTATGGAATTGAAATAGTATCAAATATTCTATGCTTCCGTCTATACATAAAGTTACCGTCCAGCAATTTATATAATTATATTGGGAGTAGTATTAGTCCAATAATACTATCGTGTGTTGAAGACGACTGTTATACTGTTTGTGGTTTTGCCTTTATGTAGAATGAGAGAGAACTTCATATATTTATGCATACATATCCCCTAACTGAAATACTTCCATTGCCTGATGATAAATAACAATGGAAACTGGTAGCAGTAATGAACTTTTCAAAGACAGTGCCAGTAGCATACCGTAAAGTTCGACATTTTGTTCTTCCAAATGATGTCATTCAAGTGCTTTTCCTGTTGACTACGTGAATTCCACTCTGCCTACAGCATTGTGCCGTGACATAGATCAGTGGTTCCCAACCTTGGTCTTACTACCCCTTGAGAGAAAAATGATATCTTTTTGGGGGTGGGGGTGGTGGGAGGGCGATGGCAGGGTTGGTGGAACAGGAAGGTTCGATTGCCGTTCAGTCACAAAACTGAATAGTTTTCAAAATCAGTTTCACTTTCCCCTCGACCAGTCCTCTTTATATAGGCAAATAATCATTAAATGTTCAAAAATGAATGCTACTGCATCATACAGCGGGGCGAGTGCAACAGCTAGTGTAGTAACGATACGATTTGAAACTCTTGCGCAGTTCGCATCGTCAACTAGCCCCAGCGGGTTACTTGGTTGGTGCGGCATGTTCATTATTGGCTGCACTTACCTATCGCCGACTACATTGTGATTTCGTTAGTTGTTCGCTCGCCAACCGAGGTGATGGACAAGTAACGTGAATGCATTGTTGCTGCTGCAGACTTCATTACCTTCTTAACATTTTTCGCAGTGTTGCACGAAAAAAAAGCAGGTGAGTGAAATTTTAGTTACTCAAGTGCTCAGCTACTGGTAAAGAAATGTTAACATACGGACTACTTCACGCGTACTACTGATTTGATACGATGTGCGTAGCTGAGTAAATTTCTCTGTCATTTATACATTGATGGAAACAAATCGAAACACAAAATATAAGGAATATAGAGTAATGAAATTTCGCGAATACATTTGTCTGGGTGACGTACTTAAATGATTTACAATGGAAGATCACATTTTAAAGTAAGCCGGAGATAAACCACTGCAAATGTGAAATACTGGTATTAAACATACATAAGTGATCAAGATTACAAGACCATAGCTTAAAATAAGTACGAGATAAGCCATTGGAAATGTGATACACCGATACATTAACCACTGTAACCGCCAGAATGCTGAATGCAAACTTACAAACATTCGTGCACTGTTTTGCACAGGTGCCATATGTCAGTTTGTGAGATGGAGTTCGATGCTCCTTGCACTTGGTCAGTCAATATAGGGATAGTTAATGGTGTTTGTGGATGACACTCGAGTTGTCGTCGGATGATGTCCATATGTACTCGATTAGATGATTCCCCAGGCCAAGGGCAAACGTTGACGGCCTACAGAGGATGTTGCGTTATAACAGCAGAATGTGAGAGAGTGTTATACTGTTGGAAAACACCCCCTGGAATGTTGTTCATAAAAGGCAGCACAACAGGTCGAATCACCAGACTGGCAAACAGATTTGCAATCAGGATGCTTGGGATAATCATGATTGAGTAATCCTGCTGTCATGCGAAATCACACCCCAGATCATGACTCATGTGTAGGTCCAGTATGGCTAGCAGGCATAGACAGGTTGGTTGTCGGCCCTCAACTGGCTTCTGTCTAACGAACACGCAGCTATACCGGCACCCTCAGTAAGAACCAGCTTTCATCAGAAAACACAACAGACCTCCAACCTGTCTTGCAATGCCACTGAAGTCGCAAATAGCGGTGGCTTGGGGTCAGTAGAATGCACGCTGCAAGGTGTCTGGTTCAGAGCTGTCCATGAAGTAACCGATTTGTAACAGTTCCTCGTGTCAGTGTAGTGCCAACTGCTGCTAAAATTGTTTCTGCAGATGGAGTGCATGCACCAGAGACATACGCCGAAGACGAGACTGGTGTTACTGTGACAGTACAGTCTCGTCACTGCCGCTGCCAGCACTCATGTGCAGTGGATACACTTCTGCCAAATCTTTATAAATCAAAAGGGACATCCAGCTTCTCATAGCGCTATTACTCGGCATCATTCAAATTCAGAGGTGTTGTTCATGGCGTCATTGTCGCCTAAAAGGCAATTTTGACCAACATCAACATACCACTCCTGATGTCAAAGGTAACTAATACTCACGACCGTCACGGCGTGCATGTAAAGCACGTTGTATCGGCTGCTTTGGGGGTAAGCACCGACACAAACAAGGAAGGAAAAAGCTGCGATGGTCTGAGGCACGAATCCAAAATGATTTGTACATACAGCTGCAAATTAACGGAATTTTTTATGTCGGGGAGAAAAGAAACTTGTTATGTAGTGGCTTCCTGTGCCCCCTGCATGCAATTACTATTCACTATTACTGCTCGCGGAACGCAGACTAGGTATCCGCTTCCTATTAATCAGAACTTATGCTCTCGATGTACGAGACTGACGAACGATAGCCTCTGCTTAAGTCAGTGTTGACAGGATGCTCTGAAATCTGTTTTCTTATAGATGCCCACTCTTCATTCTGTTTCGCGGCACTATGCTGGCTGGTGTGCAGTCGATAGTTTGGGACCGCACAGTCCTCCTGCTCCCCCTCCGCCCAAAATGCCGCACCTTTGTTATGTAGGGGGCCGCATTACGACAGAGGGGGGGGGGGGGGCGGAGTGGTGGGGGAGGGCGGGGAAACTGGCTGGCGCAACTGTTGCCGACGCCAAGCTCCCGGTCGCGTCCTGACATCCGTCTTGCGCTCCGAGGCAGTCGGATGGATAACCCCCGAAAACGTGCCCACCCTCTTCCTCAGCTGGTCCGACGAAAAACGGAATGGGGGGCGGCAACAGCGGTGGCGGCGGCGACGACGATGACGAAGACGACAGCGGCTCCGGATCCGTGGCGGGCGCCGGGACGAGCGCCAGGAGATGAACCTGCTGCAGCGGTAAGGCGAAAGGTCCTGCTCCGTCGGGTCCACAGGCGGTGCCGGCCGCAAGCTCGCGGGAGGAACAGAAAATCTACGGAAGAACGTCGCAATCGACCAGCACAATCTGGTCCTGATGGCGGTGCAGCAACCCAGCTGGACCTCGAATTAGATGCACGCAAGCTTCCAAATTTTAAAGAAACATTCCTCTACGACAGCGTTAAGTACGAACAAAAACTATGAAAAGAATAGGATCATCAGGGGCAAAGCGGTACTTTGCCGAACGTGGGAGGCTCCATGCACTGTGGTGGCATCGGCTCTGTAGAAGCTCCACCGACGATGCACCGTCGTGAGGCTGGGGGCGGTACGTTGCGAGGAGAGCAGCAGTGACTGGTCCCTTGTGAGGAAGCCACGTAGTTCGTCCATCTGTTGCTTGAATGTACACACAAATCGTACAGTTTCTCTGTTCGACTGAGGATGAAACAGAGCACTGGGAAGGTGAGTCATACCATTGCCTGTACAAAAGCCAATGTCTGTTCAGGCAAACCTTCCAAGCAAATAATAAATGACATAGCCTGAATAGTATTACGCAACGTAGTCGAGTCCATGGGCACTGCAAACAGTTATGTGTTACAAGAACCGAGCGAGGTGGCGCAGTGGCTCGCACACTGGACTCGCATTCGGGAGGACGACGGTTCAATCCCGCGTCCGGCCATCCTGATTTAGGTTTTCTGTGATTTCCCTAAATCGCTCCAGGCACATGCCGGGATGGTTCCTTTGAAAGGGCACGGCCGACATCCTTCCCCGTCCTTCCCTAATCCAGTGAGACCGATGACCTCGCTGTCTGGTCTTCCCCAAAAACAACCCAACAACAACAACATTAGCTACGAGAGTCCACAACAATAAGCAAACGAGTGTTCTGCAAGCAACCAGAGAAGTCTGTATGCCCTCGTTGCCACGGCGATTGAGACTTTGGCCAAGCTGAAAACGCTTTCGATGAGACCGATAGATATTCAGCATAAGCGCGACAGTGTGTTGTCATCTGTTCAATGTCTGCGTCCATGCCCGGCCACGTAGAGTGCTGACGTGCAAACTGTTTTGTGCATACAATGTAGAGCAATCGCAACACATCTTTTTGCAACACTTTAAGAATAAGCACACGAGAATAAAGCCATTTCGCAATAAAAACACACGGTGTTGGATAGAGAGGCTAAGGCTACGAGCAAAATATCAGTGCACAAAAGAGTTTTCACTGAACGATACCTAACAGTACGGATGTAGTGCAGCAAATGGTTCAAGTCAGGATCTGCTTATGTGGCCCGTGCAATTTTCCGATAGTGCAGCGGGAAATTCTGTAAACGTTCAGTATCCTGCGCATCGATCTTACAACAAGATGTTGCATTAGGGTCGAATTCAGAAACAAGTCCAACAGGAACGAGACAAAGGTTGTCAGCATTTGCATGCTTCGACGTGGGCCGGTACAGTATTTCGCTCTACTTGCAGCTTCTGAGGCGTGCGTGGTGGATCAGGTTTGACTTACGGTCCGTCACTAGGAAAAACTTACGACCAAACAGATAATAGCGAGCACTTCCATCTCGATCTGGGAATAGTTTTAATCGAGTCTTGGTCAAAAATTTGCAAGCAACAGCAATCTACTCGTCCTGTGAACCAAATCCGTGTGAGAGTACAGCTCCGTGTTTGTACGAAGAGGCGATCACTGCCCAAACCACAGGCTTAGCGAGATCGAAATAAACAAGGCATCGTTCACTCTAGAAGGCATTTTTAAGTTTCGAGGATGCATCCTGCCACTCTTTGGTCGGAACACAAGGGAGATTCTACTAGCGCTACGATGCAAAGGAGCCGCGGTCTGGGCTGATTTGGGTATAAACCGGACACAATACCTCATCTTCCCGATAACTGCCTGCAGGTCCCTCACGTTCCACGGGGTAGGGAGGTCCCGAATGGCCAGCAAATATTAGTGAGTGGGATGAGCACCTTGGCTATTAAGATCACAGCGTAAGTACTGCATTTCAGTGTGAAAAAGGCATTTTTGTCCCGGCGACACTTGAAACCTGCTGATGAGAGTACTAGAAAAACATACGAACGTTACTTAATATGTTCCTCCGGTGTACGTGCTGACGCCACAATATCACCCAAGTAAACTGAACAGAATGGAACTTTTTGAAATGAAAATTTCCAACCCGGCTGGGAATCGAACCAGGGCCCGCTGCAGTCAGCTAACCTGGCGTCAGCTACAGTCAACAACCACTTCCCTACGATCGACCATCACGCGAGAGAATCATCGGCGCTTCCCTGCCCCTTTTCGCGACCAGAAGTGCAGACATGGCACATACTCCAACTTCTCCCTGCCCTTTCATTTCGGCCATCGATGAAGCTCCCATAACTGCCCACAGGATCAGGTTTTATCTGCAAGAGGTGAGCTTTAATCTGTTTGCAAGTTAACCGTAACTTACTTACTTACTTACTCCTCGGCTCTACAGCCCATGAAGGGCCTTGGCCTGCATCACATCCTGGCATTCTATCCGATCCATGGCTTTCCGTCTCCATCCTCTGACACGCAGCTTTTTCATGTCTTCTTCAACTCCATCCACCCATCTCTTTCTGGGGCGTTCCCTCCTCCATCTGCCTGCAGCCTTACCATCAAAAATCCTCTTAAATGCTCTGTCTTCTTGCATCCCGACCACGTGCCCTACCCACCGCAGTCATTTTAATGGTGGTGACAATGTCCGGATCTTCAAAAATGTGTTGCAATTCTGCGCCAAATTTCTTGCTCATATAATGGGCCATATATTTTACGTAGCACCTTTCTCTCCCATATACTAAGGATCCTTCCCTCATTTACAGTCATGGTCCACGTTTCAGCACAATACATATCAACTGGTCTGTTTGGTAAATGAGGATTTTGGATTTTCATGTTAGAAGCGAACTCCTAAGCATGGGCATCAGTTACCTACTGCTATTCTGGCTTTCATCTCACTGCCAATGTCATTTGTCTTGGTGATAGTCGACCCAAGGCACTTGAAGTCTCTCACCCTTTCAAACTCCCTATCAGCTGTCCTGAGATTTGGTAGGTTTTGTTGGTTGGTCATTGCCATATACTTGGTCTTTTCGATGTTGACTCTCAGACCAAGTTCCCTTGCACCTTTCTCCAGTTGTTGATAGGCTTCACCTAGCTCAGCAGTGTTTCGTGCGAGTAATGCCACATCGTCAGCGTTGGCTAGGTACTGTAGCGAACGATTTAAGAAGGTTCCCCTTTATTTGACTTGACTGATGACTTTTTCTAGGCAAAGGTTGATTAGCAATGAGGAGATATTGTCACCCTGTCTAAGTCTCTTCTTCACTTCCACTTCTCTGGAGATTTCGCCCTGTATTTTTTCTTTACAGTTGGTTTCGCTGAGAATCATCAGAAAGTTTAATGAGCTTCTTAGGTATTCCAGCCTCTTCCATTACATTCTGCAATGCCACTTTTGGGATGCTATCATAGGCTTGTTTAAAGTCGATATAAAGCTGGTGTATGAGTTAACCGTAACAGGTCTAAGAAATCCTATGACTTCCATGGGTCCCTTGAAACATGACAGCAACTTTTTAGAGATGCTCTGCAATGCCTTACTGACTCCTTGATTGTTCTTAATGAACACGTGTTCCCCAATTTGGTGCGCCCATCTCAGAATGAACGGAAATTCTGTAGCTATGTAGAGAAGAGAAGGGTAGATTAATGTGGAGAGTAGCACCAAACCAGTCTTCCGACTGAAATCCATAACACACGAGTGATTAAGAAGTTTGAAACGTGTGGCTGTAACATAAGGAACCAGAACATTTTGTTGTTCAGAAGCACTGATGATTCGGCAGTGCAGGACTGGAGCAGATCAATGACGGCAGTAAGTTCACGGATGCTTCCCCAACAGCCGAGGGCCGCTAAACAGGCCACATATTGCCATCAGCTGGGTTAGAAGGGGGATGAAACCTGGGGGACTGCGAGACTCACGTGCTCCCTTGACGTATATCTCGGCTCCCAGACGATACCAGCCGACGTTCGTCATCCGTTAAGCGGCGCGCCTGCGGCCTTTCTTGCTTCTCCCTCCCTGTTTATCTGCCGCAGGAAAGCTGGAACGGCGGTGAGGGACGGGGGAGGCGACGACTGAAATAAGGCTGCTGCGACCTCTGGCGGTGGTCGCTCTGTCGCAACGGCAGGAATGCCAGATTTAGTGCGACGTTAACAGAGTCAGGGCCGCCTTTACGGGCGCCGCTGGTTTACGACTGCGCTCGGTGCGCGCGCCTCTTGACCGTCATTGTTTGCGCTCTGTCCGCTGCGCGACTGGGAAACGAGGCGGCGATATGGCGAAATGTCCCGTAAGCGACCGTTGAAGTATTATTGTTCTCGGAATGGAAAGGAAACCATTTTGACAGATTGCCTTTTCTTTTCCCATTTCATTCAACGTTTCATATCGACGTTTGCACGTTGTACCACATGTCCGGCCACGCGGAGTAGCCGAGCGGTCTTGGGCGCCTCGTCTGCGCGGCTCCCCCGCCGGAGGTCTTCCCTAGGGCATGGGTGTGTGTGTTGTCCTCAGCGTAAGTTAGTTTAAGTTACATTAAGTAGTGCATAGGGACCAATGACCTCAGCAGTTTGGTGCCGTAAGACCTTACCACAGATTTCCAAATTTTCACACGTCAGTAGTGGGAGCGAGAACTGTGTAAGTGGATAATGACTGCCTACCATTAATGAATTAAAAATACTGCAATTGCAAGATAGTCGTAATTTAAATGATCATCTGTCACAATAATTGAACATTGTACAGTTTCCAATAATGGCTTGTTTAATTCCTTTGAAAGAACGTTCCTTCACCAGTTGTAGTCAGCCAATGTCATTAAATGGCATTAAAATTGGGCCAACACAAGTACTTATAACCCACGCACTTGACATTAAAATTCTTTCTACCTACACAATCAAAGTACTAGGCTTTTATAATTAAGCTGCCAGTGTCACAAGCGCTGCAGTACGGGCTGTATAAATTACAACGTAGCTGGAACGTAGTAAGTATATTCATTAATCAGTAAACTTGCAGAGATTGCTGAAAAAAATAACAGCTCCATTTTCTGCCGCCAGGTGAAAACAAGGCGATGTAAGTAGTCAGAATGTAGTGTGGATGTAGGAAAAGGGGAGAAATGTGCTCAATATGGTCTTCCGATTGTGCAAAAAGTTGCATCCATAACGCGGCATGGTCGATGGTTGCTCACAGCATATCTGGTGTAATCAAGACGATATCTCATAGTATGCAGTCCTTCAAATCAGGAATTGTTTAGATGCATCCCTGACAGACACGATTTTTCAGATACCACCAGAATTCACATCGATTTGGGGCAGGGTAACTGGAAGGCAACACGTCTTGAAATAGCCCAGAGATGATGCGCTCATGCAGCGGGAACACAGATGCGTTCTCACGCGTTGCACAGGGAGGTCCTTATAATTTACAGATGTCGCTGTACACCTTACGGGCTCAAAGAAAAACAGACCGCGAATGAAAGAGCTTGTGGAACCTGACAACACAGTCAGATGAGCTGAAGCAGTGGATGTTCGCCGGCCGCGGTGGCCGTGCGGTTCTAGGCGCTGCAGACCGGAACCGCGGGACTGCTACGGTCGCAGGTTCGAATCCTGCCTCGGGCATGGATGTGTGTGATGTCCTTAGGTTAGTTAGGTTTAAGTAGTTCTAAGTTATAGGGGACTGATGACCTAAGAGGTTAAGTCCCTTAGTGCTCAGATCCATTTTTTGAAGTGGATGTTCCTGCGTAACATGTGTCCTGGCAGACTCCACATCCGACAGTTCTCTGCATTCATGGGACCATGAACTCTGCCTCTTCTTCACTTACAAGGGAACCTCCCCAATGCACCCCCCTCAGATTTAGCTATAAGTTGGCACAGTAGATGGGCCTTGAAAAACTGAAAACAGATCAATCGAGAAAACAGGAAGAAAATGTGTGGAACTATGAAAAAATAAGCAAAATATACAAACTGAGTAGTACATGCGCACGATAAGCAACATCAAGGAGAGTTTGAGCTGAGGAGCGCTGTCGTCCAGTGGTTGGCGTGAGCAGCAGCGGAACGAGAGGTCCTTGGTTGAAGTCTTCCCTCGAGTGAAAATTTTAATTTTTTATTTTTAGACAATTATTATCTGTCCGTCCGTCCGTCCGATGCGAGGTAACTGCGCCGTAGTATGGGGACGCTACAACTAAACAAACATCGAAACACACTACGTCAGTCGACTGTAGCGCACGGAAGAGAGAGTATTCCTGCTAACGAGGCTCCCTGGCTGGCACTTGAGTGTTGGCTACTTTGGACGAGAGTGCATTAAATACGTGGTCAATATGAATCCAGCAAATATAGCTCGCGACTTCAATAACAAGGTCAATGAATAATATCCTGTGGAGGAATCGGTTGACCTAGGATCTTGCGATCAAATGTTTTCAGTTCCCATTATAGAGGCACGTCATTTCGTCTACTAATCGCACGGTTTTGCGGTGCGGTTGTAAAACAGATACACTAAACTTATTACAGTGAACAGAGACATTAATGAACGAACGGTCAGATCATAACTTTGCAAAAATAAAGCTTGTAAACTTTTCACTCGAGGCAAGACTTGAACCAAGGACCTCTCGTTCCGCAGCTGCTCACGCTAACCACGGGACCACGGCGCTCCGCAGCTAGCGTTCTCTTTGATGTTGCCTATCTTGCACATGGACTACTCAGTTTGTGTATTTTGTTTATTTTTTCATAGTTCCACACAACTTCTTCCTGTTTTCTCGATTGATCTGTGTTCAGTTTTTCAAGGCCTATCCACTGTGCCAACTTATAACTAAATCTGAGGGGGGTGCGATGGGGAGGTTCCCTTGTTAGAACTTCCCGGCTGATAGGCCGTGGTCGATGTGTAAAAGTCCCGCCTGAAGTTTCTTCTCCGACTGCGAGAGATAACGTCCGAGGTGGAGCGGTGAGCTCCAAAGAGAACTCAACTCGAGGAAGCGCTAATTATATTGGCAGGGCAGAGGGCACCGGCCGTGAAAGCCTACATTGTATGATCTGCCTCTTCTGTCCAAAGAACGTTCCCAGGCCACAAGCCATCCATTTCCACGCGTGTCAAAAAACGAAAGGTAAAGTCACGGTCTTGAAGCCCATGATGCGGCTTCATTTCATGTACATTCCGAATCTTGTGGGGATACTAGCGTAAAAAGCAAGGCAAAATCTTTGGACTATTGACCAGGCACTAGCTACAGAATTTGGGGCATGTGCCGCGCGGTCGCCTATAGCTACAAGTTTAAAAACAACTACCATGAGAATGGGCCGCCTCCCTCTCAATGCTGTATCAAATAATCCAGTCGGTGGTATTCCTGCAATACAGCGCTGTTATTGATGCCGTTGTCATTAAACAACTTTCCCAAGTATTCACGGTCTTTTTTCTCAACAGCCATTGCGTTCCGTACGGGAAACTTCAACCTTCTTAAATCGTTACACCAACACTCACTTCAGGAAAGACTCCAACACGCATGGCGAAGCGGAGAACAGCATACTTACGTCAAAACAGGAAACATCTCAAATTCTGACTGCTTACAGCGCCAGATTTTCACCTGATGGCATAAATTGTAAATATTAGTGCTTTCAGCATACTGCGAGATCGCACCGACTGATGGCATAAATTGTAAGTATTAGTGTTTTCAGCATACTGCGGGAATGCACCGATAAATGAACGTACCTACGATGAATACAGTCCACGCTGCAACACTCGAAACTGGGTCAGTTTAATTATAACCACCCCGTAGTTCATATCTTGATAACATACTTCAGGCTCAAAGTTTTAAGGAAAGACTGCACGCTAGGGAACAATCAAATAACACACCATAAAATGATTAGCATGTGGAGACGAACATGGCTTTGAAAAACACCCTTCTAGCTCAGAGTTGAAGGTCTATCTGGCGCAGAGAACATAAAATATATAAAATACCGCTACATAAAATAACTAGCATGTGGATCTCCACCTTTCTTTCAAACCCACAAGACAACATCATATATCACATCAACTTAACAACAACAAATGAGAGACTAAATAGTGATATAACGGTTCCTGGTCACCCTCTGTGGTTCAGAATTTTAGAAAAGTTCCATACAGGAAGCAGCAGGTTACATTTTCGGGCAATAGACGTCTTCTTAACAGTGGGCCACATCCCACTCACGCACTAGGCCGACAGCAGCAACAAGATCCATCAGTATTGACCCCACCGTCTGCTTAATTGCGTACTTAATGACTATAACCATATGGGAATATCGCCGGATGCATTCCGATATTTTACGGTAGCAGGTTCGAATCCTGCCTCGAGCATGGATGTGTGTGATGTCCTTAGGTTAGTTAGATTTAAGTAGTTCTAAGTTCTAGGCGACTGATGACCTCAGAAGTTAAGTTCCATAGTGCTCAGAACAATTTCATAACATTCCGATATAATTCACTCGCCTATTCCAAATCACCTCGAGCCCAGAAACGAAGTCTCGGAATACACTGGTGACTCCGAGTCCACAGGCTATGGGGAGCTTACCTGTGGGGAGTTGACTCACCTGAAACACTATTCATAGCTTGGAGGTACCCGGTAGGTAACAGTGAGAGTGTATCACTTGTATTCTATACTTGTGATTAGGGTATTTCTACCCAAAACACATCCCCTCCTGGAAATTCGAGTGTTCGCAAACAAATGGGCCAGGGTTTCGCTTACCTGCTGCAAATGCCGTCCTCAGCAGTCACGCCACGGTGTCGCCCCACTTCATGTACAGTACAATAACACCACTCCTCGCATATCACATGGGATGAATATACTGTGTATCAGTAGCCTTTCATGAACAACATAGACAGTTAGACCATGTGAAATACTGTGATTAATGGTAGTCATCATATTGTAGCATGGTGTACGACAATGGGTCGTGCAATAAATCACCATCAGTCTGTGGTCACCTGAAACAGTAAGATACAGTTTATTATGGTAGGCACAGTAATTTTTCTTGATGTCTGTACTACCTTCAAATTGACACAAATACAAGGCAATATTTTTCAAACTAGTAAAAAAATTATCTGTACACAACAGTCCTAAAGATCTACCAACCCAATCTGACCATTAGGATGGAAAGTAAGCTGTGATTGTTTGCTGATGACTTCTACACCTGCATCTATATGGAGACTCTCAAATCACACTTCAGTGCCTTACAGAGAGTCAATCGAACCACATTCACAATAATTTTCTATTACTCCAAACTTGAACAGCGCACAGAAGAAAACGAACACCTACATCTTTCCGTGCGAGCTCTGATTTCCCTAATATTTTTATTAAGATGATCGTTTCTCCCTGTGTATGTCGGTGTCAACAAAATACTTTCACATTCGAAGGAGAATGTTCATTATTTAGTGTCAGTTTCCATGTTTTCCATCATACAGATTCCGTCACAACGAAAATGGCCTTTCTTTTAATGATGTCCAGCCCAAATCACGTATCATTTCTGTGACACTCTCTCCCATATTTCGCGGTAATACAGAACGTGCTGCCCTTCTTTGAACTTCTTTGATGTATTCCGTCGGTCCTATCTGGTAAGGATCCCATAAAGCGGAGCAGCATTCTAAAAGAGGACAGACAAGCATAGTGTACGCAGTCTCCTTAGTTCAAAAATGTTCAAATCTTGTGAAATCTTATGGGACTTAGCTGATAAGGTCACCAGTCCCTAAGCTTACGCACTACTTAACCTAAATTATCCTAAGGACAAACACCCACACACACCCATTCCCGAGGGAGGCCTCGAACCTCCGCCGGGACCAGTCTCCTTAGTTGATCTGTGACCTTTTCCAAGTGTTCTGCCAATAAAACGCAATGTTTGGTTTGCCTTCCCCACAACATTTTCTGTGTGTTCCTTCCAGTATAAGTTGATCGTAATTGTAATTCCTAGGTAATTAATTGAATTTATGGCCATGATATGTTACAGAATTATCGTGTAACTCAAGTTTAACTGTTTTGTTCTAGTACCCATGTGGTTGACCTCACACGTTTCATTATTTAGGGTCAGTTTCCAAGTTTTGCACCAAATCGTTTTACAATTTGTTTTGATCTTCTGATAATTTTACTGGATAATAAACGACACCATCATCTGCAAACAACATAAGACAGCTCCTCATATTCTCTCCTTTCCCGAATCTAGTCTCAGAACTGAGACAATATTCCATAAGCAGACAATTTCACTACAAGCCTCTTGGGTGGTACAATGTCAAAAGCCCTCTGCATATCTATAAATATGGAATCAGTCTGAAATCCCTTGTCAATAGCACTCAACACTTCGTGTGAGTAAAGAGCTAGTTGTGTTTCATAAGAACGATGTTTTCCAAATTCGTATCGACTGTGTTTCAATAGGCCATTCTCTTCTTGGTAATTCATAATGTTCAAACACAATGTATGTTCCAAAATCCGGATACTTTCTGACGTTAATGATATGGGCCTGTAATTTCGCAGATTTCTCCTACTACCTTTCTTGAGTATTGGTGTGACCTGCGAAACTTCCCAGTTTTCGGGTACGTGTCTTTCGTCTAGCTAGCGGTTGTATATGACTGTAAAGTATGGAGCTACTGTATCAGGATACTCTGAAACGAGCCTAGTAGGTATACAGTCTGTACGGGAAGACGTGCTTTTATTAACTGATTTAAGTTGCTTCACCACTCCAATCATATAACCTTCTAACTTATTCATGTTGGCAGCTGTTATTGAGTCCAGTTGTTGAATATCTACTTCAGTTTATTTGGCAAAGGAATTTCAGAAGGCTGTGTTTATTAATTCTGCTTTAGTGGCATTGTCGTCGATACTATATCCATTGCTATCGTCAGAGAAGGCATCGATTTTGTTTTGACACTAGCTTACTTTACCTATGACCAGGAACTTTGTGGATTTTCTGCCAGATTCCGAGACAAAGTTTCGTTGTGGGAGCTATTATAAGCATCTCACATTTAAGTCCGTGCTAAATTTTGTACTTGTGTAAACGATCGCCTATTTTGGATATTTTGCGTTCGTTTCAACTGGGCACGTTTTTTCCCTTGATTATGCAAGTGTTCTGACCCGTTTTGTGTACTAAGGGGGATCAGCTCCGTCGTTTGTTAATCTATTTGACATAAATCTCTCAATTGCTGTCGACACTATTTCATTAAATTAAAACTAGATCTGGTCTACAGTTCCACTGTTAATTTCCAAGAAGCGGAGATAGTCTCTCAGGAAGTCATCAATTGATTTTTTCTGTTTTTTTGGGTAGGTATACTTTTCGTTTATTTTTCGAAACTTTGGGGGTTACTATAGTGAGTCTCTGTATGTCAACGCTCTGTTCACTAATTCATGTATCCTTTTTGATGCTCGCTCATAGCTCAAGATTATTTTTTGCTAAGAGGTCAAGTGTGTTTTCGCAACCGTTTACAATTCGCGTGGGCTCACAAACTAAATGCTCGAAATAATTTTGAGAGTATGCGTTTAGTACAACTTCGGGCGATGCTTTACGCGTACCTCGGGATTTAAATATGTATTTCCGCCATCATATCAGGGGTACATAAAAGTCACCACCAATTATAATTGTATGATTGGGGTACGTTTCTGAAATTCATTACGAGTTTTATTTGAACCTCTCAGCAGTCTTATCATCTAAGTTGGAAAGTCGATGAAAGAATCCAATTATTACTTTATTTCGGTTGACATGAATGACCTCTGCCCATACTAACTCATGGGAACTATCTATTTCAATTTCGCTACAAGATAAACTACTTCTGACAGCAACAAACATTCCCCCGCCAACCGTGTTTAGCCTATCCTTTCTGAAGACCGTTAGGTCATTCGCAAAAATTTCAGCTTAGCTCTTCTCCGGTTTTAGACAGCTTTCAGTGACTATAACGATTTGAGCATCAATGCTTTCTGTCAGCGCGTGGATCTCTCGTACTTTCCGAACACGGCTACGACAATTTACAACATTTTTACCGATGGTTCTTGCATCTAAGTTCTTCCTGTGTTCTGTCTGTACCGTTTGAGACAGAAGCTCTTTTTGTGTTACCCAGAGACCGTTGAATCTAAAAAACCGCCCCCTCTACACAGCCCCTGCTACCCGTGTAGCTGCCTCCTCCTCTATACTATACGAGAAAGTATGGTCGTTTGCGGAAGGATCATGATGATTCGGGCAGAATTCCTTTTTAGTACAATTAATTGAGCTCACTCTGAATGTATAAATATTTAAGTTAATGTATATTAGTAGGGAAAACAATCCTGTTATGATTGAACAAAGTATTAGTGGTGTGTTCTTGACACAGTAGTGTAGGTTAAATATGTAGGCGTGACGTTGGAAAGCGATATCAAATGGAACGAGCACGTAAGGACGGTAGTGGGAAAGGCGAATGGTTTATTGGGAGAGTTTTAGGAAAGTGTAGCTCATCCGTAACGGAGGCCACACATAGGACATTCGTGTTTTCCATTCGTTGAGTACTGATGGGATCCTCGGCATATCGTATTGCAGGAAGACATTGAACCAACTCAGAAGCGTGGATCAACACGCAGGTGTTACGAAGATGCTTCGTTAACTCACATGGATATCCCTTGAGGCAAGACGACGGTCTTTCCATGAAACACTGTTGAGAAAGATCCTTGAACCGGAACATGCAGATGACTGCAGAAGAATTCTGCTGCCGCTAAGGATAGCGAAGAAAACGGAAATTATGGTTCATGGGTAGGTGTTTGCTCCATTTATGAGTGGATAAAGAAAGGAAATGTGGTATCCTCCACCGTATACGTTTCTGTGGCTCCTGGGGCTCTTATGCACATCAGCATGTTGATTCATCGATTATATAAATATGCTCCTTCGTCACGGAGCAGATCGGTAATCACAGTGAGAATGCCATCATAGTTAGTAAATCTTTCCCCCAGTTTCTGTTTCAGCTTGTGCAAAAAAAGGAAATGGCATGCTGCAAGTCTTCTTCCATCCCCATCACTATCACTGAATTCCGTGAAACCACTATCAAACTGTGGCCACCATTTCACCAAGGCTGGACGTGACAGTGCATTTAGTCCATATTAAAAAATACTTTGCAAAATGCAGTGATTTTTAATGAAAGTCATAGTAGCCAATGTGTCAAAGTTGGTGCTGTTAAGCGCTGGTTGCGTATTTTTTGTCTCTGCTACATTAAATTCTTCCGAAATTCTCATCAAAAAGAAGACGATTCTAAAATATTCACTCTGGTCTGATAAATCGTTGTACCAGGATGTATATTTCAATGAGACACCAAAAACGCCATTCTATCTAAACGCATATCATATATTGACGGATTTAATTATTCAAGGGAAACAATAAACTTCATCTTGAAATTCTGAAAACGGTTGAACAACTATCCGATCGTGTTACAGACTTACCTCTTCATCAATAAAAATGGTTAAAAACCATGTGCAGTGTGTAAAGATCATGACAACACATTCAATGCAAAACATAATACTGGAAGAGGTTTTAAACAGGGGATATATAAGAAATAAAATGTATTGTTGTCCTCCCATCAGCGTAATGCATGTGGAGAATGGAACTGGCCAAGGTCAAGGGAGCTATACAGGACAATCAGTCCTTATTCGAATGTACTGAAAGAAGAAGGGCTTATTGAACACTAACAGTTTCATATTTCCTCACCCAACATCAAAACCAATCATGCAGCCGTTTTCAGTGTACATTCTGTGATGCTCTATTCCGATCGTGGAGTGAAGTACAAAAAATAACACACGTCAGAGGATATTTCCATGTGTAAGTAGGCGGTTTAGGTTTTATGCTGGTAACGCCACGTAGAGCTCTGTATGAAGATCACTGGCTGTGCTGTGGCTGATTTGCATTGTTGGAATTTGCTATTGTAGTGTTGGGCCATTGGCTGTTAACAGCGCGTAGCGTTGCGCAGTTGGAGGTGAGCCGCCAGCAGTGGTGGATGTGGGGAGACAGATGGCGGAGATTTGAGAGCGGATGGTCTGGACATGTGTCCATCAGAGACACTAAATTTTTAAGACTGGATGTCATGAACTGATATATATATATATATATATATATATATATATATATATATACAATGACTTTTGAACACTTTTAACGTAAATACATGGTTTGTTTCTATCCAAATCTTTTATTTGCTAACTATGCCTATCAGTAGTTAGTGCCTTCAGTAGTTAGAATCTTTTATTTATCTGGCAGTATTGGCGCTCGCTGTATTGCAGTAGTTCGTGTAACGAAGATTTTTGTGAGGTAAGTGATTCATTAAAGGTATAGGTTATTGTTAGTCAGGGCCATTCTTTTGTAGAGGTTATTGAAAGTCAGATTGCGCTGCGTTAAAAATATTGTGTATCAGTTTAAGCACAGTCATTTATAAATTTTCTAATTGGACGTTTCACATGGTTATGTGGCTCTATGGGTAGAAGAAGCAACCAAATTATGCAATGCTTGTGAGGAAATTATTGATGAGGATTTTTAGCTAAATATTCGTCCAGTGGCATTCAGAAACACCTCAGAAAATACGTCTTGAACCCTGAGATGTTTAACTTCAGACATTCAGGATATATAAGTAAAACATGATACTGGGAAGAACCAATGTCGCAGCAAGATCTAATGAGAACTTCTATCGCAAAAATGCCAATTGAGTTTTGATGTAAAAGTAATACAAATGTAGAAGATAATGTCGCTTCTTGTCTCGCTATTTGATAGACATAATGCATTAAGATGTCAAGTCAAGAACAGCAGGCGCAGTCTCAGGCGCCTTGTCTCGACCCACGGGGCTGCCCCCCCCCCCCCCCCTTTCCTTCATCCCTGTCGGAGGTTCGAGTCCTCCCTTGGGCATGGCTGTGTGTGTTGTCCTTAGCGTAAGTTAGTGTAAGTTAGACTAAGCAGCGTTAAGCCTAGGAACGGATGACCTCAGCAGTTTGTTCCCATAGAAACTTACCACAAATTACCAAGAACAGCACAGCGCCGAATCAGGGATTTGCATCTGTTGCCTGTTGCAAGCAATTATCGTGGACTTAGAGGATCAGGCTATTATCGCGGTGTCCATAAAGACAAGCCACAAAATTTAAACAAAAATCATATAGGTATTAGCTATGGAAACAACAGTAATAACAACAAACAGAGGCATAGCAAACTGGAATGACGGTATAATTCCAGCAGAATCTGCATCGGTCTCTATCAAATGACACTGGCAAAATCAACCACCGATGATTACAGAAGTGGCTAACGACCAATCAGGGAAGGGACAATCCCGACGTGCTAGTCGCAGATTGGGATAACGGCTGTGTAAGAACGGTAAAGATATCGAGGTACAACGACAGAATGTGTATCCAGAAGTAGTTACCATCAGACATTGATATCGATCGTACAGATATAGATTATTTGTCTGTGCCGCAGTGTACAGCAGTTTGGGTGTACAGGTTACAGTTATGTTAGTCACATATAAAACTGTTAATGATTTCTCTAATGACTTACAGCCATAATGCTTAAGATTCTTTCGTGAACGTCTCAAGAGGTTGCTGTACTATTAGCCGAATGATGGAGTGATGTGAGGTTAATGACTGGAGTGGTTGGAAGCCGATCAAAAAAAGTAAGAGTGCCATCCTGGCTCAGTACAGAATTAGGAAACGTAGAGATATGAGGCACAGCCTTGGTCGTAGATAATTGTGGAATGCATTGTTGAACTTGACCTCTTGAGTTAAGCCCATCTTTATTGTTGACTGTGTCCAGGTTTTGGCGGACTTGTTAAGCAAGGAAGGAGTAGGTGAAGTGTCACAACACATTAATTACTTGGGGAAGTGCAGGAGCATGTTTCCAGAAGTCTCCGAGTCACGCAGAAACCTAGATGTCAGATGGCTTCAAGTCAGTGTTAGTACCAAATGTGGTGGCCCTCCAACATAAGACAGTAGAAGGAATGAGAAAAGGTAGTGTATGTCAATGATCCACAAATTATAATGCACTGTGGTGCTGTTTCTTATCACAGGATGGCCGGGGCACTGCAGCTGGATGACTACAGAAAACTGGAAGAAAGATGAAGTGTTAAGATTGCAGCAAATATTCAGATTGATGGGTTGTGGCACGGTGAAACTTGATAAACACCAGCTTCAGTCAACAATCATCACTTGTACTTGGCTAGAAATCAGATCTAACGTTTCCGAGTTACACCATCTGACAGAATTTCAGTGGCTGGAGTTTTTTGAGCCACTGCTCAAATATGCCGAAGAAAAGTTCTGAGTATCTACGTTTACTTAAGTCATCTTAAAGTTGTACCTCTCAAGACTATATGTCGTAGGTCGTATCACATTCCATTCGCGCGAAGACTAGCCATCGACAAAGAAATCAAAAGAATACCATGTGCTGGGGTTTACTGACTTGCGTAGCCCAGCTTAAAAGCTTATAACCATGTAAATACTTTTCTTTAATAAGTAGTAATAAGGGTCTAGTTCATTTAGAGTGTGAGTAAAGAGAATAATGTAGTAGTTTGAACTTACTGATTTGATTTAAATGTTTTTGAATGATAAGTAAACCGCACACAGCTTTTTTCATGTGCAGTAAGTTATGTATGTGCCGATGTCCAGAAAGTTTAAGAGTATATGTGTATGTGGATTAAGTACTTCTAGTACTTCTATGCATGTGAAGCTCCTTAAGGCTTTACTGATAAACGAAATTGGTTCAGAATTATGCTGTTTTCTATATATATTTGTGAACTATGCGTTTTGAAAATACTGGTGCAATTCGCCTTTAGTAAATTAAGTATTGTTCGTCTGAGAGATTCAATAATCTGGTTGCGTGTAGATATAGGAGATAAAGTAGGTTCCATGAAACTCGTCTCACTATAGTCCATAAAAATGATATACAATATACCTGCTTTTGAATGAGATGACCATACAGAAATATGTTTTGCTAGGCAAATTTGTCTTAAATAAATTTCGAAATGTTGTGGAAGAGCTTTCGTTCAAGGTGAGTTATTATAGTTGTATGACATCACGGCCTTGATACAAGTCTGGTGGGTCATGGATGGGAATAAGTGGTGATGTACTGCTACACTCTGCAGAAGCCTATCCCTCTTGAGAAGCTACTGTGCTTGTGTGGAAACAGGTGTCAGGCATCGGTGTGTTCTGAAACATACACTAGAAACGGAGTTGGTCTGATATTCATTCATGATTACATGTGTATGCTAGTTCGACAGAATATGATTAAACTTAAAACCTTCACAGACTAAGTGAATTTGTGTGTAATTCGGGAACAATCAAGATTGAATTGTGAAATGTAGTAGGTCATGAAACAGTGAAAGAACTTGAACATACGGGCCAAGTAATTACATTCACTTGCATGCCAAAATATTGAATTAGTGATGCATAAACTGTGAATTATGTTGAACCGATCGAGACGAATCCACAAACATGAAGTTTCACATACTGTGGACTGCAGATCTTGTGATGTGAACCCATGACTTCTCTGCCTGTAATAACTTATGAATCATGAATACTATGTGGCGAAGTTTCAGCCTACTGGCAGACTGACGCACCTCATCGTCGATCGATTGGCACGGAACAGTATTGCTGAGGCAGTAGCTTTACGAGGTCGTCGAGCCTGTAAAAAGTTTACTTGATAAATCTAGGTGTCGTGATCGGTAGACACTGCTAAATGTGCACATGCAGAATTCCAAGCCACAAAGGAAATATGAAATAATATTCACGTTGGGTGTAATCGAACAGTCCAATGAATTACACTCCCGGAAATGGAAAAAAGAACACATTGACACCGGTGTGTCAGACCCACCATACTTGCTCCGGACACTGCGAGAGGGCTGTACAAGCAATGATCACACGCACGGCACAGCGGACACACCAGGAACCGCGGTGTTGGCCGTCGAATGGTGCTAGCTGCGCAGAATTTGTGCACCGCCGCCGTCAGTGTCAGCCAGTTTGCCGTGGCATACGGAGCTCCATCGCAGTCTTTAACACTGGTAGCATGCCGCGACAGCGTGGACGTGAACCGTATGTGCAGTTGACGGACTTTGAGCGAGGGCGTATAGTGGGCATGCGGGAGGCCGGGTGGACGTACCGCCGAATTGCTTAACACGTGGGGCGTGAGGTCTCCATAGTACATCGATGTCGTCGCCAGTGGTCAGCGGAAGGTGCCCGTGCCCGTCGACCTGGGACCGGACCGCAGCGACGCACGGATGCACGCCAAGACCGTAGGATCCTACGCACCGCCACTTCCCAGCAAATTAGGGACACTGTTGCTCCTGTGGTATCGGCGAGGACCATTCGCAACCGTCTCCATGAAGCTGGGCTACGGTCCCGCACACCGTTAGGCCGTCTTCCGCCCTCGCCCCAACATCGTGCAGCCCGCCTCCAGTGGTGTCGCGACAGGCGTGAATGGAGGGACGAATGGAGACGTGTCGTCTTCAGCGATGAGAGTCGCTTCTGCCTTGGTGCCAATGATGATCGTATGCGTGTTTGGCGCCGTGCAGGTGAGCGCCACAATCAGGACTGCATACGACCGAGGCACACAGGGCCAACACCCGGCATCATGGTGTGGGGAGCGATCTCCTACACTGGCCGTACACCACTGGTGATCGTCGAGGGGACACTAAATAGTGCACGGTACATCCAAACCGTCATCGAACCCATCGTTCTACCATTCCTAGACCGGCAAGGGAACTTGCTGTTCCAACAGGACGATGCACGTCCGCATGTATCCCGTGCCACCCAACGTGCTCTAGAAGGTGTAAGTCAACTACCCTGGCCAGCAAGATCTCCGGATCTGTCCCCCATTGAGCATGTTTGGGACTGGATGAAGCGTCGTCTCACGCGGTCTGCACGTCCAGCACGAACGCTGGTCCAACTGAGGCGCCAGGTGGAAATGGCGTGGCAAGCCGTTCCACAGGACTACATCCAGCATCTCTACGATCGTCTCCATGGGAGAATAGCAGCCTGCATTGCTGCGAAAGGTGGATATACACTGTACTAGTGCCGACATTGTGCATGCTCTGTTGCCTGTGTCTATGTGCCTGTGGTTCTATCAGTGTGATCATGTGATGTATCTGACCCCAGGAATGTGTCAATAAAGTTTCCCCTTCCTGGGACAATGAATTCACGGTGTTCTTATTTCAATTTCCAGGAGTGTATTTTGGTAAACGTTCCAATGCTTAAACTAAACTGCTCACACGTGAATCAACTGTTCTGTTACAATTGCGTCGAAGTTTTGCGTCGACTTTACATTGAATCCATAGATTTCATGGTGCAAAGCGCTACAAGTAAGAGTCACGTAGGCCCGCCCGGCTAGCCGCGCGGTCAAATGCGCTGATTTCCGAGCGGGAAGGCGTGCCGGTTCCCAGCACGAATCCGCCCAGCGGAATGGTGTCGACGTCCTGTGTGCCGCCAGCCTGTGGATGGTTTTTAAGGCGGTTTCGCATCTACCACTGCGAATGCGCGCTAGTTCCCCTTATTCCGCCTCAGTTACACTATGTCGGCGACTGCTGCGCAAACACCGTTTCCACATACACGTACACCATGATTATTCTACCACGCAAACAATTGGGGTTACACTCGTCTGGTATGAGACATTCCCGGGGGGTCAAGTGGGGGCCGAGTCACATAATAACCCTGGGTTCGGTGTGGGGCGCGGTGGGGTGGGTGGACTGCTGTGGCCTCTTGTGGCGTTGCGAAGCACTGAGGGCTACGGCGGGACGAAGCCTCACCGTCGTTTCTAGGTCCCTGATTTAATACATACATACACACAAGAGTCGCATTTCTAGGTAATTATCTCTGTAAGGTGCATTCACAAACTTATGTTACTTGCATGAGTAATTTTCGCCATTGGGGTTGATCGGTACGACGCGCACGCGCCTGCGCTTCGTCAGCAATGCAAGACAAGGAAGAAAACATCCCTTCTCTCAAGACTTCGCACATCATAACGGCCGTGATACTTTCCCCCTGCACCATGTACTGCACTGACGTAATCCATCATCTTTTCGAGGGCTATCTGTAACACAGAGACCGATGGAGTGCCATCGATTATGGTACTGTCAACGTAACAGATCGGTGTTACGTAATGGCAATAAACACTCTTATTGCTCGTGATTTGTAAGGATTATAACTTTGTAGCCTCAACATCAACATACTCGAAATACATTAATTATACGGCGTTTGACAATTTTGCTAAGGAACAGAGACATTATTAGTCAGAAATAATCACAGGCAATGATGGACTCCATGAAACACAGTACGTAGGTAATACAGGTTAAGTGGTACATTTGTAACGAAAAGTGGTACAGGTGTCACCAGAAGCGAAAACAGGTTAACAGAGATAAATTACATTAATGTTTTACGTCGGTCAGACTCCCAGAATAAAGTTCGACATCGTACTGTCGGTAGTGAATGTGCCCACCTTGGGAACTAATATATTTTGTACCTGTTATTCACAATGGCGACCAAGCTGTTGAGGAGTCCTTCGGGAAGATTTTCCCACTCTAGGTGGTATTCATTTCTAGCGTGATTCAAGAAGAAGGTTTTCATTGACAAACACAACTGCCTAGAGCACAGAAGACGCACTCTACAAGGTTTGGGTCCAGAGAGTATGTAGACAGTTCCATGGGATCAATATTTTCAGTTTCCAGAGTGTCTAAGATCTCAATGGTCCTGTCTGGGCGGGTACTGTCCATTAATAGAATATCTGAATCTATCGCACCTCTAAATAGACGGACGTGATCCAAAATAATATCCCTGCAATACCGCTGTACTGTAACGGTACTTTGCGTCAATACAGGGAACGATGTTCGGCATAATGCATGCCCGCACTATAAGACTTAGGCCATACCGATGGCGTTCGCAAACATTGTGTAGTGAGTAAAGTGTTCACCTGATTCTGCACAATAACTGGTGCGCAGAATTACTGCCGCAGTGAGGTAGGATTCATCAGACTCTGGTCTATTGTTGCTCTCGCCTACCAACATGCACCCAACACCAACGAACTCTTTCTTGACGCCCCTTTAGTTGAAGTGGAAGACATGTAATAGGTTTCTGAATATACAAACCAGCTTGAGTGAATCTCTGCGAAATGGTTCTGGCAGCGATCTTTTTACGAATGAAATGAGTGTTCCTTTTCGCCATTAGTCCTACGTATCGATCTTCTAGCGGCGTGGTGGTCCATCTACGACCACCTATATGCGTTCCTATAGAATTTTCACCTTCAGCGGCCTTTCTTCTAATAACAAGAGTACACTTTTAGTCACACGCATTACTGTGCCGACAGTTAGTGAAAATTTGACCGAATCAAAAAAATGGCTCTGAGCACTACGGGACTCAACTGCTGAGGTCATTAGTCCCCTAGAACTTAGAACTAGTTAAACCTAACTAACCTAAGGACATCAAAAACATCCATGCCCGAGGCAGGATTCGAACCTGCGACCGTAGCGGTCTTGCGGTTCCAGACTGCAGCGCCTTTAACCGCACGGCCACTTCGGCCGGCTTGACCGAATCGAGACGGCCAATTGGTCATCCCACGGTCTTAAGCAAATAACATCTTACAGACATGAGGCGTACCACACGGTACCGGAACAGCCTTCGTCAAACACAGTACTGCATGAACTGTTGAATGCATACAGAGCGTTCCTGCCAATGTTTCACCACTGCCGTTAACTCGTCCTGTCGTCAAAACTTCCTCTTACTATCATAGCAATTGGCGGTTGTTCCTCGGCAAGTGTCACCCTTTGCTTAGAAATGTATTGTTAGCAAATGAGGAAAGGGTGATAAAATTGTGATTGGAAATTGTTGTTGTTGTTGTGGTCTTCAGCCCTGAGACTGGTTTGATGCAGCTCTCCATGCTACTCTATCCTGTGCAAGCTTCTTCATCTCCCAGTACCTACTGCAACCTACATCCATCTGAATCTGCTTAGTATATTCATCTCTTGGTCTCCCCCTACGATTTTTACCCTCCACGCTGCCCTCCAATACTAAATTGGTGATCCCTTGATGCCTCAGAACATGTCCTACCAACCGATCCCTTCTTCTGGTCAAGTTGTGCCACAAACTTCTCTTCTCCCCAATCCTATTCAATACTTCCTCATTAGTTATGTGATCTACCCATCTAATCTTCAGCATTCTTCTGTAGCACCACATTTCAAAAGCTTCTATTCTCTTATTGTCCAAACTATTTACCGTCCATGTTTCACTTCCATACATGGCTACACTCCATGATTGGAAATTGGGTCACGAATATTGAAAGGTTACGAAATGCTGATTGTACTGAAAATCTGAATTCGATAAATAGCAGTTCGGTTCAATATGTATGCAAAATACGTTCTTATGAAATTTGGTTTCATTCCAACATTCAAGATAACCTACTACATGATCAGCGTAGGAACAAAAATGCTATCTTATAATCAATGCAACAATTAAGTGATTATCGGTTGTAGGCTTCTCTTGGGGTATTTTAACTATGGTTTTCCTCAAAACTTGGCTGAAGTGGGGCACAAATAATTGAGCTGAGGGGAAAGTAATAAGCAAACTTCGAATAGCATAAATGTGTAGGCAAAATATTGTAAAGATGAAAGCATGTAGCACTCAATGTGAAAAGAAAGAAAGGAAATACCACTCCAGCGCTTATCCTAATAGTAGTAAAGATAAAATACTATGAACATCAATACAAATGACATTCTTTACTAATGATGAAATAATTAACCAACCGTAAATTATTACAGAAGGAAAATATGTCATAAAGTTACCGAAAATCAAACCTTTGTGCCGTGAAGGAAGCAACTGTATGAAGGAAAAACTTTACTTATACGAAACGCAATATTGGATACGAATTTATCTTGAAAAAGTGACATGTATGTAACTAACAAACAGTCCATACCTGTGACCTTTTCCATCATAATCGAAAAAGAAGTACCCAATCCCATGAAGATAATGTATGAAAAAAATGAAAAGTGAAATCACAAATCAATTACACCCTTCAGCCTTTAGTTTTCGGACATTGAATGGCAGCAGTAACATTTAAAGAATTAAAGATTATTGCTGCCATAGGAGCCTATGTAAAAAATTACGAAAATGCTTTCTTGTGTATGTGAATGTAACTACAGTGCCAGAGATTATCGTGTCGATTTCCGCTGGCGTGTTGTTCTCTCTGCAACAATTCATTTCTTCCAAAATTCTGATCTAAAGGAGACGATTCAAATACATTCCCTCCTGTCTTGTAGATAGTTGTAGTATGAAATGTACTTTAAGTAGGCTCAGTAAATGCCATTTTTTCTACACACTGCTCATGTACTGACGGATTTAATAATCCAATATAGCCAATTAATCTCGTCATCTTATTATAAGAAATACATGATCACCTTTATTCATATCAGTAAGCATCCTCGATATTAGTTCTTTGATCCTTAAAGAGATTTATGGTGTTGTATGGAGTTCATGGTGAAACGTACTGGAGCGTGCACCTTTGGAGACGATTTAAGTTCATTAAGTGCTGCTGACTATTTGGAATTTACCAACGACATCCATTAGCCAAGCACTTGGGTAGGCCCTGCTCTAAGCGTAACTCTATACTATAACACCAAATATGATAAAGATTGCTCCTAATAACTCAAAAGAAGAGAATAACAGTAGAATCTCTCTTTCCAAGCATTAATCCCGACTTGCGGGGTCTGCTGTTATGGTTAACCAGATTTGGCGTGATAATTTTAAGGGGTGGCCGGATGCCCTTCCTGTCACCACCCCGTACACCCCTCCCCCTCAGGATGGAATGTGTGTACCCCAACTGTCAGCGTCTAGTGTAATCCATGGATCCATGGAATAGTGCGAACGTGTTGCAAATATCTGCGAGTCGTGAATATGCAACTGGTGGTACAACAGAATACTTGCAAAAGCTATGGCCTCACTAATACTTAAGAATGGAAATGAGACTGCTCCACGGTATTACAGACAAGCCGGCCAGTGTGGCCGAGCGTTTATAGGCGCTTCAGTCTGGAACCGCGAGACCACTACAGTCGCAGGTTCGAATCCTGCCTTCTGCATGGCTGTGTGTGATGTCCTTAGGTTAGTTAGGTTTAAGTGGTTCTAAGTTCTAGGGGACTGATGACCTCAGATGTTAAGTCCCATAGTGCTCAGAGCCATTTGAACCATATTTTTATTACAGACACGTATAACTGATCACCATTTCCAGAAGGACTTGACACTTTCATAACATTGAAATGAGTAATAACATATATAAAAAGATCCTCAACACGCTCAATATTAATCAGTTAAATATTTGAAAGAGTTCCTTTGCTTGTATATAAATTGATCTTATTCAGAATTTTGTGAAACTTTGGTTGTCAGCAATTACTTCGAAGATACAGTAATTCTAGCTATAGTAGTTAACTGTTTTGACTGTTCATTTACTGAGGTTCCAATGTTAAAGTTAAATTTATTTGCACGTAGAAATGCCTTTGTAATAGTTATAAAGAATGCTAATGACCGAATTGTTATTATTTCCTTATCGCTCACACAGGGATCGTGAGAAAAAGATTGGAGTAATTACTGCACACACTGAGGCATTCTGACAATCATTCTTCCCGAACTTCACACGTGAATGGAACGGGGAAAATCCCTTATAACTTGTACAATGTACAGTACGATCTGACATGCACGTCACGGTGGCTGGAAGAGTGTAGATGTAGTTGCAGATATCTGATACAGAGCCTTGTAGAGGTGCGTTTGACATCTACTACTACAGTCAGCAGTACCGGAAAAGCCGACGCATGTACAGAGAAAAGTGTCACAGCAGACAATCAGCAGATGCTACTCAGCGCGTCCAGTTTAGCGAGTGGCTGTTCACTGAGATAACAATGAAGAGCTCGGACATGGATCTGTCCTTTATGTCTGATAAAGCCTGGTTTCACTCGTTATTTATGCTCACAGAATCACATGTTTTGGGCAGCGGAGAATCCTCATAACTTCGACGAAACACCACTGCACGATCAAAAGGTTAAGATTTGGTGTGCAGTGTCTGCACGCCGCATTGTTGGTCCCATCTTCTTTCATCAGACACTGACTTCCGTGCGTTACATTACCAAAATTTTGAAACCATTTGTTGCAGCATTAACTGAGGAAGAAGAGACCTATAGTTTCTTCCAACAGGATAGAGCAACTGGCCCATACAGCCAGCCGAACCTTGGAGAACATTTGCAAAATCTTCGCGCCTGACAGAGTTGCTAGCAGAGATCAGTCTGGTGGCGGTCCTAGCCGACCACACAGGTCACCTGATCTGTCAGTGTGCGATTACCTTGTGTGAAGAGCCCTTAAGACTAGGGTGTATCTCCACAACTCTCATATTTTTGCAGAGCTGCAGCAAAACATCTCGGACGAGGTTCCAGTAATTCCAGCAATAAAACTTCGATCTGCCTTCAGGAACTGGCTGACAAGAGCCCAAAAGGGTTACTACTATATTTCCTTTCCTCTTCTCTACTTCTTTGTACCTTGTAACTATATTCTCCGGCCCACTTTTATTTGCCCCACAATGTACAAGTCTAAGCACCTCAACGAGAGCTACAAATTGATTTTCTGATCTTCATTGTACAATAATTAGTAAATAAATTATTTTCTAATTGGCAGTTAAAGGAAAATTTCTCGATGCTGTTTTTTATATACAATGATTACAAATAAGTTCTACACACTGTCAGAATCCTGGTGCTCCCCTCTTTCATATGATGTACCATTCATCGTTTTATGATTAGCCGTCTGTTTTGTATGAGCGCAAACGCGAACAACAGTCACCTGCCATTGTGCGTTCAACAGCTGAGCTGACGTCACATCCGTATTATTTTAACTTTGACAGATACGCGTGGCGCACCCACCGGATAGTGGTCAGCGAGCGTGATAACGGAGCCGACTCAAGGTAGCGCATGCATCAAATCCAGCCACATACACAAACCCAGCCGCCTCCGCGCTCTGCCTCTGCGACACGGAGCGCACGCCATTCAAACGCCGCTCACAACCAAACCCTCTCTTTAACGCACAAATACAGCCCGTGGCGTCACAGTGCCTCCGTTTACATAATATTTTCCGTAATGACCACGATAAGAGAACAGCACCAAGAATTCAAACATTTATACAAGGTACTCATATAACGGTCTGCAAGTAATATATCAAGAAACAAACATACGCTTTTAACATTTGTCCACTGTCAAGGCCAATTTGGACAGTGCGTTTTTGTCATCTTAATCTAAACATATATCACTTTCTCAGAGTAACATCTTAAACCTCGACGAAACAACATATTTACACTATCGACATAATCGATAAACTGGTTGTGTGTGTTATGGTTCCTGTGTGAATGTAACACTATGCAATTTAAAACAAGTTACGTATCATGTCACTGTTTCAGTTTTGACTACTCGGTGCTTGTACTTTTCTTTTGCATTAAGTGCGAATCTCATTGAGTCCTATGTTGTTTGCGGTACTCCGTAATTTGTTACGATTCAACGTTTATGTTAAATCTGTAGCACAGTTTACATGTTAGTCCACTCAACGTAGTATTTGTAAAGACAAACTTCTCGTGATGTAAGCCCTTCATGCGGTGACAGGAAGTTCATTAGAGGCAGAATTACTGTGATTACCCTTGCAACATATCAGCCCCCATTTTCTACCAAAGGAACAATGCAGCCCATTAGCTACTTTATCGTTTAATACAAACGCGATCCCATAGGTCTGTCAATCAAAGTACCACCCCTGGCAGAGCGATTTCACACATCAGAAAACTCATTAGGACAACGACAGGCAAATACCTCCACAGCAGCGAGAACAAAACACACGACTGCAGTTTTTTACTGCCCCTGCTGTGATCAGTGCCTTCACACAGAGAGAACACCAACCACAACGCTGCATACGTCAGACAACGAGATGTCTGCCCCAACCTATGAGCTCTCAGTGCGCTGCGCGGTGTAGCCGCGTGGTCAGGGGCGTCTTGTCACGGTCTGTGCGTCTCTCTCCGTCGCAGGTTCGAGTCCTCCCTTGGGCATGGATGTGTGTGTGTTGTCCTTAGTGTAAGTTAGTTTATGTTATATTAAGTAATGCGTAAGCTTACCAAATACTCTCAGTGCAAACAAGCAACCAGACAAATAAATCGACACACCCTCTCCATTCTAAATTTAATCACGACACAGAAATATCAAAATACACATTATCAGACACCTTAAACCCACGAAAAACCATTAAATCTACGACCACCTCGGTGCACCAAGAATTAATGCACAGGATTAATCTGAATACCATGTCCCCACAATAACCACATGTACAAAATCAAAACCACAAAACTGAACTCCCGTCTGTATGCAAGTCTAATGTAATTTCAATGAACACATCATCAGAGTATCAGCTACTGCTCAGTTCCAAAACTGCGTTCGTAGTGCAGCTATATTTCTTAGTCCCTGGAATTTCTCTGAAACTGGATAGACTAAGCTGTACGCATTCGAATGTTATCTCTCTGTAATCATAAAAGATCGTTAGTACAACTAGGTAGTTTCTTCATTTCTCTTCCGTCAATCCTTTTGCATCGTTCAACTTACCTCTAATGCTACCAACTGTATGTTATTCACAAATACTATTATCTATGTACGCACTAGTCACTAATCTTCACCACCAAGTGAAATATTATACTTAATGCGCTTCCAATGTGTGCTAGCGTTCAGCTCAATGTATCTATCTTGGTAACCGATCTCACCAGCACATATAGCCAAAAAGTCTGTTCCTAACAAAAAATTGCTGCGCAGATTTGGCACCACAAAAACCCTATGCGCATACGACAGTCCATCAAGATCTACCTCTAAGACGGCTTTCAACCGGCTTATTCTGACTGCCAGTAGCCGTCTTAATTTTCACTTTTCTGACAGGAGAACAACATCTTCGCTATTTACGTGATCAGAAAGTGACTCACAACTCACATCGCTTCCAGCGTCGAACAGGCAGTCTACAACTGCTTTATTCGCTACAACCCTTATGAGCGGCTGAAAATTTCTAACTATTCCTTCCTCAGTTCAGTCTCTGCCAGTATATCGCTCTCAATCTCCTTAGAGCTGGTGTCAATTACGTCGCTCGGGGGTTCAACGTCAGCATTGCAATTAAAGACGTCATCGAGAACAGCACGAAATTGCAGCTGAATTTCACTTTATACTCACAATTTCCCCGCCACTTTACACTTCTCGGTTGCCCACATCTGTGGTGACAATCGACTTACAAATTTTGCCTGCTAAACGTAATAATTCGGCTTGAAATCATTCTCCTTTCTGATGAGCCAGTCAGTACACATACCATTAACGGCCAGGTGCTCTATCATTTCACTATCAATTATGATAGCCTCATCTCGGCTATCTTCACTGGTTGAATTACTACCAAACTACACCCGTCAGATCCCAGTGTGCACTCACTGTTTCTGTAACAGCATTTGCTGCAGCTCATTGCTGTTCAATAAATAAACTGTCAGCACACACAAGGCTCTTTGCGTGCCTGATCACCACTTCCTCTGCCGCGACTGGTTCCTTTTTCTGTAGGATAGTAGCACAGAAATCTAGCAACGACACTATCTCAGCTAACTCCGCGCTAAAATTATTCTATCCTTTACCGCTTGTAGCTGTTAATGATTCCTTGCTATGACTCTCCAGCTCTAGAACTGCCAGACTGACATGTTCATCATCCTCACAAGTGTCCACCCTGGTAGCTGAGTGGTCAGCGTGACGGATTGCCGTTCTACGAGCCCGGTTTCGATTCTCGTTCCCGGCTGGGTCGGGGATTTTCTCCGCTCAGGGACTGGGTGTTTGGCTGTTTTCATCATTATTTCATCCCCATCCGGTGCGTAGGTCACCCAATGTGGCGTCGAATGTAATAAGACCTCCACCAAGGCGACCGAACCTGCCCCACAAGAGGCCACCCGGCCAATGACGCCAAATGCTTATTTCCATTGCATTATGCTCGCAAGATTTAAGATTGGATGATACCTTCAAAACGAAGTCTACAGATTCAAAGCTCTGCTTCTGCCTGTTCCCAAATTTACTACAATGCTGCTTCCAGGATCTCCACAGTTCTTAGTTCTCTAATATCGCCTGCATGTTGAACACTCCGGTTTTCCGATGACAATCACTATTACTGATCCTTATCCTAAACCCGTTTACGGTCCTGTTTCGGTCATATTTTGTCTACCCATTGCGAACCACAGTCGGGAGAAAACGTTTTCCAACTCCTGCCACTGATTATTCCCATTTTGTTGCCCATTAGCGCATTGACTGTTATTTTTGGGCAATTCTCTGCCCCGCTGATTCCAACGGTTGTATAAATTTCGCTGAGAATTATTAATATTGTTCTGGAAGCTCTCACGGTCAACGTCTTGCCAGATCCTATCTCCTCGACTATTTCCATAATTTTTTAGATTACCGGCACCTATGTTCCGGTAACTCATTACGCCATCCATTAGTTGTACTAATTCAAGAAAGCTCTCAATCATTCCCGTGGGGCTATGGATCATATTCCACCGCATCTTGTTGAAGTCTTTGTCAGCGTACACTACAGTCCGTTACAATGCAACAATTTTTGTATCACAGACTCGCAAAATTCGCACTTACTTCCACGGTTACTGGTGTAGCATAAACCGTTCAGAAAATAGTCCTGCTTCCCTACACCCCCAATACTTATTTGGCAGTAGCATCTCAGAAGCAGCTACATTTTGACTTAGCCACGTCTGCACACGGTGTGCCGTTTTCATGAACTTTACTTCCTCCTCATTGGACATGCCATCCACAAACGAATCCTTACGTGAGGCCAAGAGATCAACCACGTGATATTTTCCTTCCCCACATAAATACTTTATTTTCTGACTTGCCAAGAAAGGCGTTACTTAATGCTGTCTTAACAGACGTGGTTTTTCTCTTTCTTTCTTCTGTTTCTTAAAGGACAGTAGTTTGTATGTTTCTTGTCTCGGACTTTACTAAGTGCAACTCTGTCTTTGCCTCCATCTGGCACTGAACCATTTGGCCCATGACATCGATTTCAGCGCAATCTATTCGTCTTTCCGTTGCACGATATCCGCACCAAAGCTATCATCTGCCCCGGATCTATCTCGACAGTAGCAATTCGATTTGAAAGCTTCTTCTCTTCATCGCAAATTTTGTAACTAATCCCCTGTAAAATATTCTGTATTTCCTCATTTAGATCTTTTAATCTCTTCTAGGTTCTGCATTTTCAGAATTTAAGTCATTAAACCCCATAAGTCGGTATTTAATCTCGTCGGTTACTCCCAGATGCTGCTAAAAGCTTTCAAAACGGCATGTGACCCTCCTGATGCCAATAAACTATGTCCGTCACCAAAAAATTTAATCTCATCTTCCTTAGGTATAGTGGGGCTCCTCATGTTGGTGTCTACCCGGTTTGAACCGCACTCTGTGGCAGATTGCTTCATACCATCAGCCATGGCTGACAAGCTGCGAACGACGAAGCAACTAGCGAATATTGCTCAACTTAAACTTTGATCTGCGACCGCAGAGCAGGTGGTGGCGTGAAACTGGTGGCTGTGACGTCATGTTGGCTGCCTGGCGTGCAGACGGCAATCACGTGGCGCGTAGGAAGGAGGGCCTCTATGCGGAGCTGCGCTGCAATGTACTGGTGTGGAAATGACCAAGTGGCTGCTGCCGTGGCACACTGGAGCCCAGACCCCCCGGAGCGTAATGCTGCGATGTCTCTGACGGCTTGACGGGAATGCAACAACGACAGCGACGGATCCGCGTTCACGACTAAAACGAATCGAAAACTCGTTAGTAGCGGTTCGTACGTAGTAATCACAGTCTTCCAGTATAGTTACCCAACAGACTAGATCCCGGACGAGCACCCACTTCCGACGCTATGAGTAAAAAAACGCTAAAATATTTTTGGGCTGTAAATTACGATCTCTTGCTTCTCGTTGTCAATTGAATGGACAAACAAAATTTATGCTCGTGGTATTACTCAGTAATAGAATTAATCACTAGGATAATCCAGGTGCAAATTACATGAAATGATGATCCGCAGCTACAATCGTTCAGTTCGCACTAATAGAAGTTTATTGACTTTAAAATGTTCACACAATCTCAAAGGGTGGTTATCTCAGCTAGTTCGGTAACTGTTTGAAAGTGACTCGACCTCTTAATATAGAGGAAGGTAAAGTCGCCGAGAAGGGATAGAGACAGTGTTGTAGCCTGCCCCCGATGTTTTCCAATCTGTATATTGAGCATCATTAGAGCAAACAAGAGGAACGTATGGAGCAGGAATGAAATTCCAGAGAGAAGAAATAAAAACGTTCAGGTTTGTTTACGACATTGTAATTCTGTCAGAGACAAAAAAATGGTTCAAATGGCTCTGAGCACTATGGGACTTAACATCTGAGGTCATCAGTCCCATATAACTTAGAACTACTTAAACCTAACTAACCTAAGGACATCACACACATCCATGCCCGAGGCAGAATTCGAACCTGCGACTGTAGCAGTCGCGCGGTTGCGGACTGCAGCGCCGAAACCGCGTGGCCACCGCGGTCACCTGTCAGAGACAGTAAAGGCCTAGGAAAAGCAGTAGGAATGAATGGTCAGTGTCTTGAAAGGGGGATATGAGATGGACATCAACAAAAGCAAAACGAGGATAATATAATGTAGTCGAATTAAATCCTCTGATTTTGGGGAATTAGATTAGGAAATGAGACCCTTAAAGTAGTAGATGAGTTTTGCTATTTGATGAGCCAATTGATTGATGACGGTCTAAGTACGGAGGACATAAATATTTGACTATCAATGGCAAGAAAAGCATTGCTAAGGAAGAGAAATTTGTTAACCTCGAGTATAGAATTGTCAGGAAGTTCTTTCTTAAAGTATTTGTATGGAGTGTAGCCATGTATGGTAGTGAAACATGGACGATAAACGATTTAGACAAAAATAGAATAGAAGCTTTTGAGATGTGGTGCTACAGAAGAATGCTGAAGATAAGATGGGTAGATAACTTAACTAGCGAGGACGCACTGAATAGAATTGGGAAGATGTTTATGGTACAACCTGACTAAAAGAAGTAATCGGTTCGTAGGACACATTATGAGGCAGCAAGGGATCACCAGTTTAGTATTGGAGGGAGGCTTTGGGGATAAAAATCTTAGAAGAAGAGATGAATACAGTAAGCAGATTCAGAAGAACGTGGGTTCAGTAGTTACTCAGAGATGAAGAGGCTTGCGCAGGATAGCGCAGCATGGTGAGCTGCATCAAGCCGGTCTTTAGACTGAAGACCATAACAACATTGGAGTCCTTCGTAAAACTAACGTGCTTTCAGAGAAAAAAGCTTTGTTGCATTACTTATTTAACGCCCGCACATATCTACAACGCAGGCGGCGTAAGGCCGTCACACTGAACGGGGATGACGTTAAAAAACAGGGTCTTATATCCAAAAGGGTGAGTATAATATGGAGTCCTGAATAAAAGTAACCTGCTTTCAGAAAAAAATATGTTGCATTGCTTATGGGATCCCACTCGTTCCTGTACCACTGAAGATTTACTACTACTGGGACCCCGTATTTTTTACAGCAGTATTCTCGTTGATCAAAGGTCTCATCGTGGGACAACATGTGTAACTTACTTTCTGAAGCCCCACGTAAGACACCGCTTCCGCTTCTGCTTCTTACTGCTGGCACCAGCACATCGTTGGGCTGGTTAAAAAAATGGCTCTGAGCCCTATGGGACTTAACTTCTAAGGTCATCACTCTCCTATAACTTTGAACTACTTAAACCTAACTAACCTAAGGACATCACACACATCCATGTCCGAGGCAGGATTCGAACCTGCGACCGTAGCGGTCGCGCGGTTCCAGATTGTAGCGCCTAGAACCGCTCGGCCACCCTAGCCGGCTTGGGCTGGTTACGCAGTGTTCTTACTCACAATTCTTTCATTATTCTTTTATGTCAAATGTCAGGATTATAGAGGCGCTTCACGATCCTAAACCGATTCTTCTGACACATGACACCAGTGATATAAATAAACATGTTCGGCAGCATGAGGCCATGAGGGAATAGAGTGTACCATACCTGTTAGTAAGTTGATTGTGTTTCAAGCTAAACAGTTGGCTTTCACATCGACCCTGTTAGATGTAGCCATGGTGGGCTGTTTACGGTTTATGAATGGTTAACGTAAACAATGCGTTACTTGAATATGAGCTGGCACTTAACTACAATCCCGCGTCCGGCCATCCTGATTTAGGTTTTCCGTGATTTCCCTAAATCGCTCCAGGCAAATGCTGGGAAGGTTCCTTTCAAACGGCACGGCCCACTTCCTTCCATAATCCGATGATACCGATGAGCTCGCTGTTTGGTCTCTTTCCCCTAAACAACCCAACCCAACTTAACTACAAGAGGCAGTAGACGTGCTTTGTTGGTGCTGGAAACTTTAACGATTTTGATCGAGATAAACTCACGCTGCAGTCTTCTTCTTCAGCACGCAGTGCAGAAGTCCACAGAGAATCGCCTAAGTAAAAAATCCATGCAATACATACATTTACTTATATATAAAAGGTGGCTTAGGTATTTTCCTTTGCGAGAGGCCGCGAATAGAAGATCGTGTGCCAATTTACAGTTCTATATTGGCATATTTTACTATTCGCGGTGTCTCTGTGTAACCTTTCATTGATTATATCAATACTCATTTTTATTGTCATGTATAGTGAAATTTCGAACATTTGCGAGTGCCATGATAAACTCTTACTGTTATCATTAATTGTAGCTCTAAACTTAATTGTGCTCTTTTAAAAATTTTGAGAAATTATGCCTACCCTCGTTCAAAACAATCATTCTCTAATTTCATTGTATAATTACTTGAGATCTAGGTTACTTTTTGATTTATTTCGTAGCATATCGGCATTCACAATTTTGCCAAAGATTACGTGACACCTGAACTTCACTGAATATCAACGCAAATAAAACGAGAAGTTTGTAGCAAATCGACATATTTGGTGTAGTGACTGTAGACGTTTTTCTAACAAATTGTGTTACAGTTTGTGGCAAATCAACGTATGTGATGTAGTAACTGTAGAAGATTTTCTTACTAACATATTATGTTACTTCTAGTATTCCATTAAAGAAGAGTAATCCAATATATTACCTGCATTTATTGTAAATTAATTCTGCAATATACACTCCTGGAAATTGAAATAAGAACACCGTGAATTCATTGTCCCAGGAAGGGGAAACTTTATTGACACATTCCTGGGGTCAGATACATCACATGATCACACTGACAGAACCACAGGCACATAGACACAGGCAACAGAGCATGCACAATGTCGACACTAGTACAGTGTATATCCACCTTTCGCAGCAATGCAGGCTGCTATTCTCCCATGGAGACGATCGTAGAGATGCTGGATGTAGTCCTGTGGAACGGCTTGCCATGCCATTTCCACCTGGCGCCTCAGATGGACCAGCGTTCGTGCTGGACGTGCAGACCGCGTGAGACGACGCTTCATCCAGTCCCAAACATGCTCAATGGGGGACAGATCCGGAGATCTTGCTGGCCAGGGTAGTTGACTTACACCTTCTAGAGCACGTTGGGTGGCACGGGATACATGCGGACGTGCATTGTCCTGTTGGAACAGCAAGTTCCCTTGCCGGTCTAGGAATGGTAGAACGATGGGTTCGATGACGGTTTGGATGTACCGTGCACTATTCAGTGTCCCCTCGACGATCACCAGTGGTGTACGGCCAGTGTAGGAGATCGCTCCCCACACCATGATGCCGGGTGTTGGCCCTGTGTGCCTCGGTCGTATGCAGTCCTGATTGTGGCGCTCACCTGCACGGCGTCAAACACGCATACGACCATCATTGGCACCAAGGCAGAAGCGACTCTCATCGCTGAAGACGACACGTCTCCATTCGTCCCTCCATTCACGCCTGTCGCGACACCACTGGAGGCGTGCTGCACGATGTTGGGGCGTGAGCGGAAGACGGCCTAACGGTGTGCGGGACCGTAGCCCAGCTGCATGGAGACGGTTGCGAATGGTCCTCGCCGATACCCCAGGAGCAACAGTGTCCCTAATTTGCTGGGAAGTGGCGGTGCGGTCCCCTACGGCACTGCGTAGGATCCTACGGTCTTGGCGTGCATCCGTGCGTCGCTGCGGTCCGGTCCCAGGTCGACGGGCACGTGCACCTTCCGACGACCACTGGCGACAACATCGATGTACTGTGGAGACCTCACGCCCCACGTGTTGAGCAATTCGGCGGTACGTCCACCCGGCCTCCCGCATGCCCACTATACGCCCTCGCTCAAAGTCCGTCAACTGCACATACGGTTCACGTCCACGCTGTCGCGGCATGCTACCAGTGTTAAAGACGGCGATGGAGCTCCGTATGCCACGGAAAACTGGCTGACACTGACGGCGGCGGTGCACAAATGCTGCGCAGCTAGCGCCATTCGACGGCCAACACCGCGGTTCCTGGTGTGTCCGCTGTGCCGTGCGTGTGATCATTGCTTGTACAGCCCTCTCGCAGTGTCCGGAGCAAGTATGGTGGGTCTGACACACCGGTGTCAATGTGTTCTTTTTTCCATTTCCAGGAGTGTATTACCTGCATTTATTGTAAATTAACTCCGTTTTCGGATTTGATAACAACTATAATTAACTAGGAAACTAATAGCTTTTCCCAGAGGTTTTCGTTCTGCTTTAATAGAAATCTTGTATTGTGTATTTGCTACAATTCTGATAAGGTATTAGCAACTTTATAACTCAACGGGTTAAAAGATAGTCAGTTGGCTTAAATTAAAGTTAGTTGTTCACTGCCTTGTAATACATTGCACGAGCCGAAATGTAGCCCCACTGTGAATGTAGTTCTTTAAGAAAAGATGAGTTAATTGGCGTTCGTAAGTAGCAGGAAATGGCCCTGCTATTGTCTGACTGTTGGCAGCTGCTGCAAATCGCTCTGCTGAAGAGCTCCTGAGAGCCGTGCAGCTGTGATAGCTGTGTCAGAGGTACCTCAAGTAGTATCCTCTCACGGATCTCCTGTCTCTTCTGCAGAAAGTACAGGATCTGTCATTAGTCCTCCACTTGAGTGGTATGTCGATGGTAGACCTAGGAGTCCTGTACATTATGGATGGGGATCAGGGAGGACTCAGGATCCCAATAACCAAAATGTTTGATGTGCTGTCTATCACTGAAACTGAAACCGAGCCAGTAGGGCTAAGGTCACCTGTTTCGGGGAGATCTGTTTTGTCCAGTGTCAGGAGGAGGCAAACGCAAAAAGGTATGTCAAACATACAGTGAGTGATGGTAGCACTTAGGGAAAAGGCAGCGAGGGACAGGAAAGGACACCAGGTGGACTCAGTGTGTATGCCTGGGAGCCTCGTTCAATATGTTGAAGAGGCTATTCGAGCGACCATTAAGGGAACAGGGTGCAACGAACAACAGAATGTGGCGCACGTTGTAACGTATGATGCCTGTCGTCTGGGCTCCAAGGTCTTTCTTGGATCATCCCAGCGCCTGGCAGAGAAGGTCGAAGAGACAAGCATTGCGCATGGGGTTCCAACAAAGCTCATGAGCTGTAGCAGGTTGCAGACTCTGCTTGAAGTGCACAAAAGGGTTACTTAGATTATACGGCTCTCCATCAAGTCCAGATAACGATAAGTGTAGAAAACACAGAAGTATCATTTTCAGATCGAAAGACATGTCTCCCACAGGTGAGAGTATTAAAATTCTAATAGTAAACTGCCGAAGCAATAAAGTGTCAGAGTTTGAAGTGAATCTCACACAATATTACATACAGAAAGCCGATTGAAACAAGAAACTGATAGCAGTGAGATTTTTTGGGAAAATTTAAGTGTATGTCAAAAATATAGGCAAATGGGAAATGAAGGTTATGTATTTATCGCAGTAGACAAGAAACTCAAATACGCTGAGTTAGAAATCCAAGTTGCATGTGAGGTTGTTCGGACAAGTCTTAGTATCAGAAGAGGACATATTATAATAACTGGATCCCTCTGTAGTTCACCAGACTCATCTCCTGATGAAACCGATAACTTTGCAAGAACCCTCAGTTCACCTGTACATACACATAATTATACAGTAATCCCCGAAGCCTCCCCCCATGAACCATGGACTTCGCTGTTGGTGGGGAGGCTTGCGTGCCTCAACGATACAGATAGCCGTACCGTAGGTGCAACCACAACGGAGGGGTATCTGTTGAGAGGCCAGACATAGGTGTGGTTCCTGAAGAGGTGCAGCAGCGTTTTCAGTAGTTGCAGGGGCAACAGTCTGGATGATTGACTGATCTGGCCTTGTAACATTAACCCAAATGGCCTTGCTGTTGTGGTACTGCGAACGGCTGAAAGCAAGGGGAAACTACAGCCGTAATTTTTCCCGAGGGCATGCAGCTTTATTGTATGGTTAAATGATGATGGCGTCCTCTGCGGTAAAATATTCCGGAGGTAAAATAGTCCCCCATTCGGATCTCCAGGCGGGGACTACTCAGGAGGACGTCGTTATCAGGAGAAAGAAAACTGGCATCCTACGGATCGGAGCGTGGAATGTCAGATCCCTTAATCGGGCAGGTAGGTTAGAAAATTTAAAAAGGGAAATGGATAGGTTAAAGTTATATATAGTGGGAATGAGCGACGTTCGGTGGCAGAAGGAACAAGACTTCTGGTCACGTGAATACAGGGTTATAAATGCAAAATCAAATAGGGCTAATGCAGGAGTAGGTTTAATAATGAATAAAAAAAATAGGAGTGCCGGTAAACTACTACTAACAGCATAGTGAACGTATTATAGTGGCCAAGATAGACACGAAGCCCATGTCTACTACTGTGGTACAAGTTAATATGCCAACTAGCTCTGCAGATGACGAAGAAATTGAAGAAATGTATGATGAGATAAAAGAAATTATTCAGGTAGTGAAGGGAGACGAACGTTTAATAGTCATAGGTGACTGGAATTCGACAGTAGGAAAAGGGAGAGAAGGAAACATAGTAGGTGAATATGGATTGGGGCAAAGAAATGAAAGAGGAAGCCGCCTGGTAGAATTTTGCACAGAGCATAACTTAATCATAGCTTATACTTGGTTCAAGAATCATAAAAGAAGGATGTATACATGGAAAGACCCTGGAGATACTAAATCATCAGATAGATTATATAATGGTAAGACAGAGATTTAGGAACCAGGTTTTAAATTGTAGGACATTTCCAGGGGCAGATGTGGTCTCTGACCACAGTCTACTGGTTATGAACTGTAGATTAAAACTGAAGAAATTGCAAAAAGTTGGGAATATAAGGAGATGGGACCTGGATAAACTGACTAAACCAGAGGTTGTACAGAGTTTCAGGGACAGCATAAAGCAACATTTGACAGGAATGGGGGAACGAAATACAGCAGAAGATGAATGGGTAGCTCTGAGGGATGAAGTAGTGCAGGCAGCAGAGGATCAAGTAGGTAAAAGGACGAGGGCTAGTAGAAATCCTTATGTGACAGAAGAAATACTGAATTTAATAATTTTGATGAAAGGAGAAAATATAAAAATGCAGTAAATGAAGCAGGGAAAATGGAATAAAAAGGTCTCAAAAATGAGATCGATAGGAAGAGCAAAATGGCTAAGCAGGGATGGCTAGAGGACAAATGTAAGGATTTAAAGGCTTATTTCACTAGGGGTAAGATAGATACAGACTACAGGAAAATTAAAGAGACCTTGGAGAAAAGAGAGCCACTTGTATGAATTTCAAGAGCTCAGATGGAAACCCAGTTCTAAGCAAAGAGGGGAAAGCAGAAAGGTGGAAGGAGTATATAGAGGGTCCATACAAAGGCGATGTACTTGAGGACAATATTATGGAAATGGATGTAGATGAAGATGAAATGGGAGATAAGATACTGCGTGAAGAGTTTGACAGAGCACTGAAAGACCTGAGTCGAAACAAGGCCCCCGGAGTAGACAACATTCCATTGGAACTACTGACGGCCTTGAGAGAGCCATTCCTGACAAAACTCTACCATCTGGTGAGCAAGATGTATGAAACAGGTGAAATACCCTCAGACTTCAAGAAGAATATAATAATTCCAATCCCAAAGAAAGCAGGTGTTGACAGATGTGAAAATTACCGAAATATCAGTTTAATAAGTCACAGCTGCAAAATACTAACGCGAATTACTTACAGATGAATGGAAAAACTGGTAGAAGCCGACTTCGGGGACAATCAGTTTTGATTCCGTAGAAATGTTGGAACACGTGAGGCAATACTGACCTTACGACTTATCTTAGAAGAAAGATTAAGGAAAGGCAAACCTACGTTACTAGCATTTGTAGACTTAGAGAAAGCTTTTGACAATATTGACTGGAATACTATCTTTCAAATTCTAAGGGTGGCAGGGGTAAAATACAGGGAGCGAAAGGGTATTTACAATTTGTACAAAAACCAGAAGGCAGTTATAAGAGTCGAGGGGCATGAAAGGGAAGCAGTGGTTGGGAAGTGAGTGAGACAGGGTTGTAGCCTCTCCCCGATGTTATTCAATCTGTATATTGAGCAAGCAGTAAAGGAAACACAAGAAAAATTTGGAGTAGGTATTAAAATCCAGGGAGAATAAATAAAAACTTTGACGTTCGCCGACGACATTGTAATTCTGTCAGAGACAGCAAAGGACTTGGAAGAGCAGTTGAACGGAATGTCTTGAAAGGAGGATATAAGTTGACATCCACAAAAGCAAAAGGAGGCTAATGGAATGTATTCGAATTAAGTTGGCTGATGCTGAGTGAATTAGATTAGGAAATGTGACACTTAAAGTAGTAGTGGAGTTTTGATATTTGGGGAGCAAAATAACTGATTATGGTCGATGTAGAGAGGATATAAAATGTAGACTGGCAATGGAAAGGAAAGCGTTTCTGAAGAAGAAAAATTTGTTAACATCGAGTATAGAGATAAGTGTCAGAAAGTCGTTTCTGAAAGTATTTGCATGGAGTGTAGCCATGTATGGGAGTGAAACAAGGACAATAAATAGTTTGGACAAGAGGAGAATAGAAGCTTACGAAATGTGGTGCTACAGAAGAATGTTGAAGCTTAGGTGGATAGATCACGTAATTAATGAGGAGGTATTGAATCGGACTGGGGAGAAGAGGAGTTTGTGGCACAACTTGACAAGAAGAAGGGACCGGTTGGGAGGGCATGTTCTGAGGCATCAAGGGATCACAAATTTAGCACTGGAGGGCAGCGTGGAGGGTAAATATCGTAGAGGGAGACCAAGAGAGGAATACACTAAATAGATTCAAAAGGATGTAGGTTGCAGTAGGTACTGGGAGATGAATGATCTTTCACAGGATAGATTAGCGTGGAGAGCTGCATCAGTCCAGTCTCAGGACTGAAGACCACAACAACAACAACAACAATCCTCGAAGGAGACCTTAGCCATCCAAGAATGAATTCGGAAAATTAAAGTTTTGTTAGTGATGGACGTGATAAGAGATGCTGTGAAACATTACTAAAAGCCATTTCAGAAAACTATCTAGAACGGATAATTGGGAACCCGACACATGATGGAAATATATTAGATCGAATGGCAACAAACAGACCTTTCGTCTTTGAGGATGATCACATCTAAACTGGTATCAATTACCATGACGCAATGTGGCCACAATGAATCAAGTGCAAAGAGTGGCTGAAACACGCAGAAAGACTTATATGTTCAGTAAACTAGATAAAAAGTCAATAGCGTCGTATCTCATTGAGGAAGTTAGAACTTTTGGCACTGGGCAGGACCATATAGAGGAACCCAGGCTCAAATATTTGAATATTTGTCCACGGACTGTATAGAGATGTTCCCAGAAGAACAGTTCACAATGCGAGGGAACCTCCTCACAATAAGTGTAAAATAAAGCGTAGGGCTATAGATAGAGAGATGCTAAGTTACTGGGGTTGACTGTCAAGGGAGCAATGCGTGACGCCTTCAATGACCACTGTAGTAGAATATTGTTAAGTGATCTTTCACAGAACCCAAAGAAATTCTGGTCATATGTAAAGGCTGTTAGTGGCATCGAAGTTATTCTCCAGTCCCTATTGAATGGGACAGGTACTGAAATTGAGGGCAGCAAAGAATAAGATGAAATGCTTAACTGCATTTTCAAATGTTCCTTTACAAAGAAAAACCCCAATTTAATCCTTGTTTCACTGAAAAGGTGACTAAAATAAATATTATTTTCACTGGTGTTGAGAAACTGCTGAAATCGTTAAAATTGAACGAGAGGACTCAATGAAATCCCTGTCAGATTCTACACTGAATCTGTTTCTGAGATGGCACCTCTTTTAACTATAATCTATCGTAGTTCCCTAGGACAAAAACTCGTGTACAGTTTCTGGAAAAACACACTTTGTCACACCCGTCTACAAGAAGTGTAGTAGACGTGACCCACAAAACTACCAACCAATATCCTTGACATCAATTTGTTGTGGAATATTAGAACATTTTCTGAGCTCAAACTTAATGAGGTATCTTGAACAGGATGACCTCCTCAATGCCAACCAGAATGGTTTTCAAAAATATTGACCACCTGAAACCCAACTCGCCCTTTTCCTACGTGGTATACTGAATGCTTTTGATCAAGGGAGTCAGGTAGATGCTGTATTTCTTGACGTTCGAAAAACATTTGACCAGTACCATACCTGCGCTTATCGTCAAATGTTTGATCATATTGGGTATCAAGTGAAATATGGGGCTAGATTGACGACTTTTTGGAGGGAGAACGCAGCATGTATGTAGACACATCATCAGATGTAGAAGTAACTTATGGAGTGTGCCAGAGACTCTTGCTGTTCACGTCGTATATTAATGACCTTGCTGACTATATCAACAGTTGCCTCAGAGTCTTTGTAGATGACGCATCAAGTAATATCTGAAAGAAAATGCATAAATGTTCAGATATTGATAACATTTCAACGTGGTGTTGAGATTGGCTACTTGCTTAAAATGTTCAGAAATGTAAAACTGCACACTTCACAAAACGAAGAGACGTAGTGTCCTGTGACGATAATATCAATGAGTCACAGATAGAATCCACCAACTCACACAAATATCTGAGTATAACACTTTGTTGGGATACGAAATGGAATGATCATATAGGTTCAGTCGTTGGTAAAGCAGGTGGTAAACTTCAGTTTACAGTTAGAGTACTGTAAAAGTGCAACGAATCTACAAAGGAGATTGCTTACAAATCGCTTGTATGACCGGTTGTAGCATATTGTCGAGGTACTGGATCGCATACCACATAGGACTAACAGGGGATACTGAATATATACAGATAATGGCAGCACAAATCGTCACAGGTTTATTTAATCCGTGGGAGAGTGTCACAGAGATATTTGAAGGAGATTAACTGGAACACTCTTAAAGGTAGATGTAAACTATCCCAAGAAAGTGTATCAATAAAGTTTAAAAAACCAGCTTTAAATGATTACTGTAGTAATGTACTATAACCCCTACGTATCACTCACATAGGAATCATGAGGATAAGATTAGAACAATTAAGGCACATACGTACGGATGCATTCAAACAATTGTTGTTCCTGGGCACCATTTTTGAATGAAACAGGAATAAATCCTATGAGACGTACCCTCGGCCATGCACCTCATGGTGGTTTGCAAAGTACAGGTGTAGATGTACATACTTGTTACGGTAACTTGAAGATACTAGTCTAACTTGCAATTCTACCGTCTGCAGTACCTGAAAAGACAATCCGTGTATACAGAAATGTTCGCAACATGTGTGACACTAACTACAAGAAATGTCGCCATCGATATATTTGTTCCCATCCCATCCCACTGTTTGCGTAGTTGCCGCTGTAATAGGTGTCTGTGGTTACTGCAGCAAGGACTTTAATGAACAGCACGTAACTTTTGATTGTAGCCTATCGCGATGGCGGTTTATCGTATCATGACATTGCTGCTGGCGTTGGTCGAGATCCAATGACTGTTAACAGAATATGGACTCTGTGGGTTCAGGAGGGTAACAGGGAACGGAGTGCTGGATCCCACGCACATTGGAAGCTTGTATTCGTCATCGCCATACTGGCATATCACCCGGCGTGATGGTATTGGTTACACGTCTGGTCCACCTCTTGTTCGCATTGACGGCACTTTGAACAACGGACGTTACATTTCAGATGTGTTACGACCCGTGGCTCTACCCTTCATTCGATCCCTGCGAAATCCTACATTTCAGCAGCATAATGCACGACCGCATGTTGCAGGTCCTGTACAGGCCTTTCTGGATATAGAAAATGTTCGACTGCTGCCCTGGCCAGCACATTCTCCAGATCTCTCACCTATTGAAAACGTCTGGTCAATGGTGACCGAGCAACTGGCTCGTCACAATACGCCAGTCACTACTCCTGACGAACTGTGATATCGTGTTGTAGCTGCATGGGCAGCTGCAGCTGAACGCGCCATCCAAGCTCTGTTTGACTCGATGCCTAGGCGTATCAAGGCCGTTATTACGGCCAGAGGTGGTTGTTCTGGGTACTGATTTTTCAGGATGTATGGATCCAATCTGCGTGAAAATGTAATCTCATGTCAATTCTAGTATAATATATCAGTCCAATGAATACCCGTTTATCATCTGCATTTCTTCTTGGTGTAGCAGTTTTAATGGCCAGTGGTGTACTTCCGCCTGGGGCTAGCTAAGCCGGTGCCCGGACGTTCAGCGGGCAGTTCTCGACTCCCAGAGTGCGAAGATCGGCCGGCACAACGGTGTGCCACCTCGACCATCCTCTCTTCCGCAACGATTAATGCACATCGGTTCGGTCGTGTTACGTTATCTACCAGCAGCTAACAGCCGACTTCGACGTGGAACAGTTGTACGAGTATAGAGTCGAAGGGAACTCTGATTGTGGGAATTGTACGAATTAGTAGTTATTTGCTTATTCCGCAGAAGGGATCCTTATTGTTTTGTTGGTTTTGAAGTGTGTGTTTCTGTTGGTGCTTTACTATAGCTTTTTTAATAAATAAGTTAGCAAAACGACCTAGTTCTTGATTTGTGGATTTAGCAGTCCGGTTGCCCCCTTCCTTGAAGATCTCCTGCAGAAGGCCAGAGAGTTTGGTTTCAACACGACAGTGTGCCATTCTACTGAGCTTGTAATCTCCGTCAGAATCTGAATAATACATGCTCTCATCGTTATATTCGAACATTAGGTCCTGACTCCCGACCCACGCGGTCATCGAATCTCAGTGGTTCGAATGTCACCACTACCAATGCTCAACGTCAACGTGTAATAACTAGTCACGGACATCCGTCACCACCCCTAGTAATGGAGGGTACGTATAACGTGTTGAGTTCTCGCGGAAATAGCAGCGCAGTCTTTGTCTTAACACGGAAACGGGAGCGAATTATCTTGCGTCCAAATGGGCATTATCATGGGCTTTCGAACGAGGAAGCAAGCATTTACGAAACGGCAATGTTTGTAAACTGTTCGCGTGCCGCTGTGATTAAAGTATACCATACATTGTAAGTAGGCTGTTTAGATTTTTATATTGGTAACGCCGCCGCCACGTAGCGCTCTCTGTATGAAAATCACTGGCTGTGCTGTGTGCAGTCTGTGGCTAGTTTGCATTGTTGTCTGCCATTGTAGTGTTAGGCAGCAGCAGCACTAAATGTAAATTGGCAAAGCAAACAAGAAAAATAAATCAGAATTTTTGAAAGGTTCAGAACGTGTCAAATTGTAATGTCCAAACTCGCCGCTGAGGCATCTATGGTGCGTCACTGCCATGGATGAGAAGAGTGAACGATGGCTGTGGAGATGTACATAGGCGTACAGAGTACCACTGTTGAACAACTATCGGCCGTGATCTACCAAGAGGCTACTGACACTGTCTCCTCAACGACCGTTCAGTGAACCTTGCTGCGTAAAGGCCTACTCATCAGGTGCCTGGTTAGTGCACCCATGCTGACAGCTGTTCGTCGTCGACGAAGGCTGAAATTAGCACGCCAGTACCGCAACTGTAAGTCCACTGAATGGCGACAGGTGGCCTTATCAGGTGAATCACGTCTTTCCTCGACACGATGGCGCCTACCAGCAGGACAATGCAATGTGTGACATAGCCCGAAGTATGCGTACATTGTTCGAAGAGCGCCGGGATGAGTTTACCGTACTCTCCTGACCTTAAACTCCCGGGATTTAAACCCAATCCAAAATTTGTGGAGCTGCCTCGACCGGGCTGTACGTGCCACTGATCTAGAACAGCGAAACCTAGCGCAGCTGGCGACATTGCTGGAGTCGGCATGGCTCCACGGCCCTGTCGGTATGTTCTAGAACCTCGCTGCCTCTTTTCCAGCACGACCACACACTAAAAGATGGTTAACCCGGCTTTAGACTGATACATTAATGTGACTAAACCGTATATTCCTATTTGCATTAAGTCATTGGTCTATGAAACCTTATCGCAGACTGCAGCGTGTCTGACCACACTTCTCATCACATAAAAATAAAGTCAAGTATTCAGACCACAACGAACCCTTTTTCATAATAAGTGCATACATGGCTTGAGGTTACGCCCCTTGCGTCCATCGTTGATGGTGCACACAGGTAGAAGGAACTCACACTGGGTCGTACTGGAGTTGTAAGTGACTGAGTAAATATAAGAAAATACAGCCTACAGTTGCAGGTTAAATTTATCGTTTACCTAGGTTTCAACGTTAGTAATAGCGTCTTCTTCAGAACATAAAATATTATTTAAATGTTTGCCTAAAACAAGCCATGTCCTAAGTCAACTTGCACATGGCTTGTTTTAGGCAAACATTTAAATAATATTTTACGTTCTGAAGAAGACGCTATTACTAACGTTGAAACCTAGGTAAACGATAAATTTAACCTGCAACTGTAGGCTGTATTTTCTTATATTTACTCAGTCACTTACAACTCCAGTACGACCCAATGTGAGTTCCTTCTACCTGTGTGCACCATATTATTTAAATGTTTGCCTAAAACAAGCCATGTCCTAAGTCAACTTGCACATGGCTTGTTTTAGGCAAACATTTAAATAATATTTCACGTTCTGAAGAAGACGTTATTACCAACGTTGAAACCTAGGTAAACGATAAAGTTAACCTTGAACTGTAGGCTGTATATTCTTATATAAACAATATCAGTTGCTGTCGCTGCATAAAAATGTTAAAAATTATGACTGACTAAACACGAAAATAATGTATAAAAGCAATCACAAATATAAAGGAAAATTAAAATAGCTTCTCCTGGAAAAACAACTTTTCCAAGTAAGATTATTCTTTTACACAATCCGACATCAGTCCACTTCTTCACAATCCTCCTTAATCCGTTATGGAATTAATTATGTGACATCATTGATTATGACACTACTTCTACAATTTCGTCATCGACATTATCTTGGGTTCACTAAGGTGCTCCTTCATACGACCTAAAGGGTAAAGATCAATTAAATCTAGGTTAAGAGTGAATGTTTGGCGGTTGTCCAGCAGGTACGAAAACAGACATTGAATGCACAAGATTGCTTTTCGATCTGTATGAGGGCGGATATTATCCCGAAGTAGAAGAACACGTTTTGGAAGAATCCCTCTCCTATTTCTTCTTAATTTTGAGTTTTAGACTTCGCGTTACCTGACTGTTCGACTTTTAGAAGTGTAATCTACCTGAAGTGGGCATTTATAAGCTAAAACACTGTCATCGTCTGTTTTTTTGTAGAAGTTCGACTTCTGAACTTTTCTGATACAGTCAGATGTGGATGTTCCGATACCTTGCTACACTACTAGCTCTATAGTTCGTAATGATGGACCTGCGTCTCAGCAACGGTTACTTAGCGTTTCGTGAATCCTTTGATTGCTATATTTCCAAAATTTATTATTGTGTTTGCCAGCTAACACTGCATACAACGAGTACAAACACTGTAATATTTTAACTCATGGACGATTGCAAATAATGACCCGTAGCTAATCTTAAACTCATATTCAATATCATCAGTTCTTGCACGATGCATATTCCTAGTCATTCACTGAACATCCTCAATTTTCCCGTCCATTGTAGATAAACTGAAACTGTTTGTAGCAGATGTATACAAGCACACTTTTAAAACAATTTACCCTCTCTTAAATTAACTAAGACTGCTATCACCACACTGCAGCTGCAATCCGTGAATAGTCTTTGAAAGTTTAGTTCTTTGAAGGAACTGAGAAGGATGCGGTGCCCTCATTTCATCCTTTGTATATGGTCTATGCGCCTCTTATAATTAAATGATCTACTAGTAGAGATATTCACTAAACCAACATAGCTGATACACAAGAAAATGAAAATAAGGCAACCGTTTTGAAACACTACTGTCAGTCTGAGAAGTAGGAAAAGATCTCTCTTTATTATTGACTTTCTCCTCTAGGTTTCTTCGATATTCCGTATCCGTACCAACTCTATCTTCCGAAAATAACGAATTGCAAAAATACAAAACTATAGGCTTCTCTCCGATTACCTATGGATTTGTGGGAAAGAACTCTGTGATCCACAGTTCATATATGAGCCGCCAGTCGGTGCTTCTACGACACTACAGTCTGTAGCAGTGCCAAGAAATTAAAAAATACAAGATGGTGGCAAACCATGCCCCCTGTCCATACATGAGAACACACGCCTTCCTTATCCATGATGTCAGCATCATCATGGGACACACCGAACCTCTCCCCTCCCCTTCCTCACTCCCATACTTTCAACAGACATAATGTGTCTTCACATAATTATTTACTTTACCGTCAATTAAAATGAAACAGCCAACCACAGTGTAGCACCCGTCCAACCATCTTGGCTGTACTAAGAAGTATTCAAATGACCCGAGAGCGTCAAATTTAGGGATACTATTTACATGTTTAAATAGTTAAGAAGCACATGTATGGAAGAAAGAACGTCCTAAGAAGGTACACTTCAGGCCACCCCTAGTGTAAGACACAGTGAAACCTCATGTGAATATCTCCGCATCTGATTTGTTATATGACGATTCTGGAGTGTTCAAGTGGAAATTCAGATTCTAAAATGTGATCAAAAGTCCCCAGAACAAAAAAATGGAATGTTATTATCAAATATTAGACTGTTATTTTAAACGTGCATATGCACAAACATTTGCAGACATGTATAATATAATATAATTGTTAACTCTCAAAATAATTCCCCCATTTCAATTTTCATGTTCAAATAGTTACAAAACAAAAGTGACATATCATATTAAGCTTATGCGAGGTGACTTAGAAAACTAATCTGAAAAAGCTTGCAACTGCCTGAAACATAAATTGTCTAAAATTCTCAGCTAAATAGGCAAGTAAACAAACAAATAAGCAATCTGAAATATTGGCAGCTACTGCAAGAATTTTAGTTTTAGGACTACACCTGGTGTAAAGCACAAGGAAGCGACCTAAATTGTCTGTAATGTTTACCAAATAGAGCTACGCTATATCCACATGTCAAAAATGTAAAGGATGTTAGCATATCAGCCTGATGCTATGTTACTGATGGATCTTCGAACGTACTGTCATCATCTGACGTTTCTACGAGTGTTCCAGTAATTTTTCACCTTAGTTCAACAATACAGGGGCGAGGCAAGATGTATTGTACCATATCCCACAATAGAAAACTAAATTCATGTCACTGACTGACACTTATTACTTTTTATCACAAAATATTTGGCCCGCTACAGGTTATGCACAAAAACAACTTTTAAGGAAGGTTACTGTATTCATCAAATTCTATGTTCAAATAACTTTGGGGGAATGCAGCTGGGTGAGATCGTCGGCAATGGCCGATATTTCGGCAAGTCCACTTTCCGTCATTTCACTCAACTACTAAATAATACCAAATATCTAACATAAATACATGACGTAAGCACACACACAAACACAGACACACACACACACACACACACACACACACACTCAACATTTTCAAAAGAGAAACTAATTTAGGAAACACCATTTTAGGTAAGATTGAAGAAACTGTCTTGACAACATCTACAGTACAGAGTACTTCTGAAACTGCACAATTTACAATGTGCAATTCTGACTTTATAATGCTCCAAGTAAGTGACGTAAATACACAACATTACCATAAGTCGTGGTGGAACAAGACAGAGATGAACGGTTTGTTCATTTAATATACGATCTTAGCCACATAAAAAGAGATTTATAACATAATAAGTAAGAATTTCGTGTACAATGACATACACATACATACACACAACCTCGCACACACACAAACATATGCACACACACACACACACACACACACACACACACACACAACACACACACACACCGGATGACTGTCATAATACATACCAACAGATCTGTGATCGTGAATGAAAATTCCAACATTGCACCAAAACAGAATTTATTAAATATCAAATTCTGTAACTAATGTTTTATTTAATACTCTTGATTGTGATATTTTCCTTGAAGAAAATGAGGTTTAGGCTATGCCATAGCCATCTTCAGAAAATGCAATAGAAGTAACAGATCAAAGCATTGCTACCTATTACATTAATATGTTAAAAACCCATGTGACAGATACTGTAGCGTTCTGTTGCACTACAACATATCATAACAACTTAAAAATAGCAATTAACATAAGTACAATTACCACACATGCCTAAGCTGGTACATGTAGGACGTGTATGGTATCCTAGAGGCCGGTGACGCAACGTTACACACAGACAATTAAAAAAGTAATTAATAGACGTATCATGTGGAAGTACAGTTCTTTAAAATATTTTCAGTTGCATATAAGTAAGCAAAAAACATTTTTTATAAATCTAACTATGTGAAAAAATTCATTTCTGACAGTTTACAGCCAATCATAATCCAGCAAAATAATAAAGACATAAAACGGGTTACAAAAATCAAGAAATATGATAGTTTGTTTTTTTATTTCTTTATTACTACGTCAGTCATCAAAAGGTGCCAACCTGACGTTAAATGAAAACCGGTCTTCGGCCGAAGTATGCATATATTTAAAAGAGGATTAAAATGTAGGAGACGATGACAATAAGAGATGATTTTGTTTGAGGGACCACATAGAACCGCAGGTAGCGACTAAAAGTCAGCAATGTGCATGGAGGGGGAAGGAGAGAATTGAAGTATGGTGTGAGGTGGATCTCTGTGGTTGGAAAGAGCAATATATCCCATGATGCATTTCTTTGTTCGGGGTTGGGATTTGGTTAAAATTCCGGAGTTACGGGATGAATAAGGCATGGAACTGCAAGGAAGGTGGAATATGGATGTAGTGGCGCTGCTGTTTACGTGGTTGAATATTATTGGTAGGGTATTTGGTGTTGGAGCTGCGTATTTGACATTAATGTATCTGATCCGAAGGTGCTCTAGGAAGAGAAAAATATTTGGGAAGTGGATGAGCTGGTACAAGATGTGAGTTGGGGAAGGTAGGCGGAAGTGAAAGGCGAGGCGGAGTGCATGTCATTCCAGGATTTCAAGGGAATAATAGAGTTTAAGGGAGGCAGAGATCCAATGTTGGCGTAGGCTGGAATGGACGGATGAAGGATTTATTGGTGAGGATAATGGTAAAAGGATGTAGAGATCAGGCGCGGCCTGTTAGTAGCTTAAGTCTGTTCTTGGACTTGTGTTGGATGGTAAGATGTGGATTCCATGTCAAGTTGCTTTTGAGAAGTAGGTCTTAATTCTTTACTAAGTTAGTCAGAGGGATTGGTTGGTTGTAGGTGGAGAGATGGAAATCCCGACGATGGAAACGACCAGTAGTGCGACCAAAGAGGATGGCTTGGCTTTTCTGTGGATTTACATGAAGTCAAGATAGCGTTAGACGGATAGGAGAGACCAAATGTGTGGTGAGGGTTCAGCAAAGCGGCACATCAGCATATTTCTGAGGCAGGTTGGGAGTGGCGGTATAGGAATGCATGTAGAGGACAGCGTATGAAGGAAGACTGAAAGGACAGTTTTGAGACTTGCGGTGGAGCGGAATGCGCTGAAGCAGACGTGGGTGATAGTGACGTACTCCTGTTTAGAACGGTAGTGAAGGGAGGACGCTATAAGGCGGACATAGTTAACTGGTAGAGCATATATTTGTAACTTGAAGAGCAGTCCAGATTGCCACACTCGCCCAAAGGCTTTTTGGATATTAAAGGAGACATATACGACGGATTTCAGTCTGTGTAGTTATCGGGAGATTAGGTGAGTAAGGTAAAGCAGTTGAACGTCAGTGGAATAGTTTGGACGAAATCCAAATTGCGTGTTCGTAATTGGTGGGTCGGTTACAAGGCGTTAACGAATTAAAAGGGTAAGAATAGTTTCAACAGATTTTTCTCAAAACTGACTTGGGCTCATAGGTCAATAGGATGAGGTCTGCCAGGGTAATTTATCAGGTATCAGGAAGAGGAAGGTTTGGAACGTTTTCCACTGTTCTGGGAAATAATGTGTAATTCTATCGTTACTGGGTGCTGCGCTTCGCGTTTCAGAGGGTTTTTCTTCTGGTGTTAGTGACGTGTTAGGTTCCGACGCTTTTTTTCGTCGTTGTTACATCCCTTTTGCCCCTTAGGGGTGGGGGGATGGGCTGTCAGCGGTAAAATTCCCCGCTCTTTAGCCAAGAGCATTCTAAATGATATAACAAAGTTGAGAAAGAAAAATATCAAGCCTGAAATTTTAAATGAAGAAGATTAAAGACAGACAGCTAAAAGGGATAAAAATATATTAAATTTAAAAACACGCATGGAATGTGGTGATTTTCTTCCATGAAAAAGCACTGGAGCACTTCACTTTCATCTAGTAACTGAAGGACCTGCACTGAAACTTGAAAACTTGTGGAAAGAAAGAGTAAGGTCCACAAATGTTGAGGAGTCTGGGAAAAGAGACAGTGGGTGGTTAGGCGTGGAAACTGTGGAGATGATAGGTAGGAGATGAAGCGAATACTCGGAGTGCTGATGACGGGGAGGACAAAGGGTCAGGAGGATTATGATGTATAAGAGGAAAGGGATGGGGGTGATAGAGGAGGAAAAGGAGAGAGGAGCCTTAATATCTAGTGGAATGGGTGTGGAAAGGTTGAAGTTGGTAGGAGGGATATGTATCTAATTGCTTGGGAGAGGGAGTTGGCTGAGGTTGCATTGAGATAGCAAATGAAGTGTGTGTAGGTGTAGGGACGGAGGGATGTGTTTGTGAAGGCGTGGCAGACTACAATTATAGGTGGTCCCAGGCGAGAAAATGGGGTTATTGGAATTCATGCGTGGGGAAGTAAAGGGGGCAGAAGGCGAGATGGAGTGCTAGGTGTTTGAGTATTTGGAGGGACTTACAGAATTTTTGTGAGGTGGAGAGCCCCATATCATTTGCATAACAAAGAATGGGTCAGATCAGAATTTTGTAGGTGTGAGGAATGTTGGAGGAAAGGAATCCCCAAGTTCGGTCTGTTAGTAATTTTAGTCTGTTATGATCTTGGTGAGGTTAAGGTTCTATGTCAGCTGCCGGTCAAGGACTAGTCCAAGACATTTTAGAGTTTTTGTTAAATGGATAGGACAGTCGTAAATTATAAGGCAGAAGTCATGGAAGAGGAAGGTGTGGGTGGTTCGTTCTATAATTATTGCTTGGGTTTTGAAGGGGTTGATTTTTAAGAGCTTTTGTTTACACCAGAAGATAAACAGATTGGGGTGGTTTGGCGGGATCTTGGGAATTGTCGAGTGCTGAGTAAAGGGCGAGGAAAGAGGTATCATCAGTATACTGAAGGAGGTGGAATGACGGGGGCGGTGGGAGGTGGAGGGTGCTTTGCTCACATTCGCAGTGTTAAGGATATAAATGACAGAAGAGAGGACGGGGCGTTTTGGCACTCCTGCAGTGGGTTGGAAGATACAGAACTCCTGCTGTGTTGCTTTGGTTTCATGTTTAGTATTATAAAAGAAGAAAATGGGAAAATCTTTGGGTACTTGTATAATTATACATAACAATAAGTAAACGAAACAGAAATTGAAAGCGAATCGGACATGAAGTAACAAGAAGAAGTAAGTAAATAAGTTTCAGTAATGTAAACGAGAGGTAGCTGAGAACGTAGTGGAGAGCCGAGGTTGAAGCTAGATGGTGGTAGCTGCTAGTAATTATATGTTAGTTTATCTTGGATGTAGTTGTCGTGGAGCTGTTTAAGGTAGGATATGTTCCTGCAGCGAGTGCCGCTCTACGCTGTGCACTGTGCTTCCACACAGGGATGTAGGCGATAGCGGCACGATTGTCTTCTACAAGCCTGTGCCGACTCACAGTGATAGTTCACTGTAGAAACGCCTATGTCAGGAAATAACTTCTTCAATGATTTCGAAATGAAAGTTTCAGTTAAAATAACTTTTCTCGTTAAGAACACGATCAGTGTAAAAAAGAATCTTCCATTTATTTGCTACGGAAATTGTTCGGCTGTTCACCGAATGCTGCTTAATGGCGGCTGTATCTGTGCTTTTTAAACATTCTTTCCTCCCAGTCACTATGGACCCTGCCATTGGTGGAAGGCTTGCGTGCCTCAGCGCTACAACTAGCCGCCTCGGAGGTGCAACCAGAACAGAGGGGTATCTGTTGAGAGGTCAGATGAACTTGTGGTTCCTGAAGAGGGGCAGCTGCATTTTGAGTAGTTGCAGGGGTAACTGTCTGGATGATTGACTGATCTCGCCTTGTAACATTAACCAAAACGGCAATGCTGTGCTGGTACTGCCAACGGCTGGAAGCAAGGGGAAACTACAGCCGTAATTTTCCCCCAAGGCATGCATCCTTACTGTAAACTTAAATGACGATGGCGTCCACTTGGGTAAAATATTCCGTAGGTATAGTAGTCCTCCATTCGGATCTCTGGGCGGGGGCTACTCAGCAGGACGTCGTTATCAGGAGAAAGAAAACTGTCATCCCACAGCTTTAAGCATGGAATGTCAGATCTCTTAATCGGCTAGGTAGGCCGTAAATTTAGAAAGCGAAATGGATAGGTTAAAGTTAGATATAGTGGGAATTAGTAAAATTCGGTGGCAGGAGGAAGAAGAATTCTTTACCGGTGAAGACAGGGTTATCAATGTAAAATTAATTAGGGGTAATGTAGGAGTAGATTTAATAATGAATAAAAAAAACAGGAGCGAGGATAAGCTACTACGAACAGCATAGTGAATGCATTATTGTAGCCAAGACAGACACGAAGCCCACGCCTACTACAGTAGTACAAGTTTATATGTCAACTAGCTCCACACATGACGAAGAGAACCAAGAAATGTATGATATAATAGAAGTTATTCAGACAGAGAAAGGAGACGAAAATTTAATAGTCATGGAAAGAAACGTAGTAGGTGAAGATGGAGTGGGAGTAAGAAATGAAAGAGGAAGCCGCCTGGTAGAGTTTGGCACAGAGCATAATTTAATCATGGGTTTAGGCATCATATAAGAAGGTTATATTCGTGAAAGAGGACTTGACACACTGGAAGGTTTCAGATTATATACTGATTTCAGAGATTTCATGGGGTAGAGGTTGACTCTGACCACAATCTGTAGATTATAACTGAAGAAAGTGAAAAAAGCTGGAAATTTATGGAAATAGGACCTGAATAAACTGAAGAAACCTGACGTTGTCGAGAGCTCCAGAGAGAGCATTGGAGAGCAATTGACAGGAACGGGAGAAATAAATACAGTGGAAGAAGAATCTACATCTACATCTACATCTACATCCATACTCCGCAAGCCACCTGACGGTGTGTGGCGGAGGGTACCTTCAGTACCTCTATTGGTTCTCCCTTCTATTCCAGTCCCGTATTGTTCGTGGAAAGAAGGATTGTCGGTATGCCTCTGTGTGGGCTCTAATCTCTCTGATTTTATCCTCATGGTCTCTTCGCGAGATATACGTAGGAGGGAGCAATATACTGCTTGACTCTTCGGTGAAGGTATGTTCTCGAAACTTTGACAAAAGCCCGTACCGAGCTACTGAGCGTCTCTCCTGCAGAATCTTCCACTGGAGTTTATCTATCATCTCCGTAACGCTTTCGCGATTACTAAATGATCCTGTAACGAAGCGCGCTGCTCTCCGTTGGATCTTCTCTATGTCTTGTATCAACCCTATCTGGTACGGATCCCACACTGCTGAGCAGTATTCAAGCAGTGGCCGAACAAGCGTACTGTAACCTACTTCCTTTGTTTTCGGATTGCATTTCCTTAGGATTCTTCCAATGAATCTCAGTCTGGCATCTGCTTCACCGACAATCAACATTATATGATCATTCCATTTTAAATCACTCCTAATGCGTACTCCCAGATAATTTATGGTATTAACTGCTTCCAGTTGCTGACCTGCTATTTTGTAGCTAAATGATAAAGGATCTATCTTTCTGTGTATTCGCAGCACATTACACTTGTCTACATTGAGATTCAGTTGCCATTCCCTGCACCATGCGTCAATTCGCTGCAGATCCTCCTGCATTTCAGTATAATTTTCCATTGTTACAACCTCTCGATACACCACAGCATCATCTGCAAAAAGCCTCAGTGAACTTCCGATGTCATCCACCAGGTCATTTATGTATATTGTGAATGCGTAGCTTTGAGAGATGAAATAGTGAAGGCTTTGAGAGATGAAATAGTGAAGGCAACAAAGGATCAAGTAGGTAAAAAGACGAGGTCTGGTAGAAATCCTTGGGTAACAGAAGAGATATTGAACTTAATTGTTAAAAGGAGAAAATATAACAATGCAGTAAATGAAGCAGCACAGAAGTAATACAAACGTCTCAAAAATGAGATCGACAGGAAGTGCAAAATAGTTAAGCAGGGATTGATATTGGACGAATGTAAGGATACAAAGACAGATATCACTAGGGGTAAGATAGATACGGCCTACAGGAAAATTAAAGACACCTTTGGAGAAAAGAGAACCACCTGTATGAATATCAAGAGCTCAGATGGAAATCCAATTCCAAGCAAACAATGGAACACAGGAAGGTGGAAGGAGTATAGAGAAGGTCTATACAAGGGCGATTTACTTGATGGCAATACTATGGAAGTGGAAGAGGACGTAGGTGAAGATGAAATTTTAGATATGATACTGAGTGAATAGCTTGACAGAACACTGGAAGTCCTAAGTCGAAACAAGGCCCCGGGAGTAGACAACATTCCATTAGAACTACTGTTAGCCTTGGGAGAGCCAGACTGACAAAACTCTACCATCTGGTTAGAAAGATCTATTATACAGACTTCAAGGCTTCAGACTTCAAGATAAATATATTAATTCCAATCCCAAATAAAGTAAAAGTTTACAGGTGTGAAAATTACCGAACTATCAGTTTAGCAAGTTAAGGTGGCAAAATTCTAACACGAATTCTATACAGACGAATGGAAAGACAGGTAGAAACTGACTTCGGGGAAGATCGGTTATGATTCCGTAGATATGTTGGAACACGTGACGCAATACTGGCCCTACGACATATTTTAGAAGAGATACTAATGGAAGGCAAACCTACGTTTCTAGCATTTGTAGACTTAGAGAAAGCTTTTGACAAAGTTGACTGAGATAGTGTCAGATTCTGAAGGTGGCAGGAGTCAAATACAGGGAGCCAAAGGCTATTCACAATTTGTGCAGAAACCAGGCGGTAGTTATAAGAGTCGAGGGGCACGAAAGGGAAGCAGTGGTTGAGAAGGGACAGAGACATGGTTGTAGCCTATCGCCGATGTTATTCAATCGGTATATTGTGCAAGCAGTAAAGTAACCAAAAGGAAATTTTGGAGTAAGAATTAAAATTCGTGGAGAAGAAATAAAAACCTTAAATCTCGAACAGTGGACGTGTATACTGGCGGTTTATAGTGTCCAACGGGCACAATATTTCGGCGATTAGACATGTCGCCATCGTCAGGTGCGCTGATGAATTGAGCTCCTGAAGGCGGGCGGCCGATTTAAATCCCCTCACCCCGCGGGCTGCTCTCTTCGCTGTCCACGCCCGCGCGCCGGCAGTCGCGAGGACGCGGGCGTCGGAATCTGTCGTAGCGTCCACTTGCTTGGTACGTCCGCCCTGGTTGCCAGTTCGTACTTGTTGCTGAGAATCTTCTTAATTTCATTCAATGCCGGGTCCCAAGCCTTGCTGAGATTGTAGCCGCAATCTCGGTTGATAAGATCTTCTCTGGTGCGAATTTAGATAGCCTCCATTATAACGCTGTCCCAATATTTAGTCTGAGCCAGAATCATGGTATGCTCATAATCCATCTTGCGTTTCTCGGACAAACAGTGCTCTGCTACCGCCGACTTATTTGGATATTTCAGTCGAGTGTGCCTTTGATGTTCTAGGCAACGATCTTCTATAGTGCGTACTGTTTGTCCGATATAAGTCTTCCCACACTCACAGGGAATTTGGTATATGCTGGCCTTCCTCAAACCGAGGTCACCTATCACACTTCCCAGTAAAGCCCGTGTTTTATATTGGGTGGGCAAAAGACGCTTTTAACTCGGTGTTTCTTTAATATAAGGCCGATTTTCCCCGATAGCGCGCCATTGTACGGAATAAAGTCAGTGGCTCCCTCTTCTTCCGTGACTTCATCCGTCTCCACAGGTTCTGCTGTGGTGGTGCGACGGAGAGCGCATCTAATCTGCCATTCCGAGTACCCGTTTTTTTTTTTTTTTTTCGGAACACGGCTTTGAGGTATTCCAGTTCCGTGGGCAGATTCTCTACGTCTGAGATGCTGAGCGCCCTGTGTACTAGTGGTTTTAGTAATCCATTCCTCAGAGAAGGGTGGTGGCAGCTGTCTGCATGCATGTACAGAACAGTGTGCGTTGCCGTTGGACACTATGAACCGGCAGTATACCCATGGACTGTTCGAGCAACAAATACGCCGGGAGAAACTGAAGAATCACAAATATTTTGAAGTTTGCTGTCGACACTGAAATTCTGTCAGGGACAGCAAAGGACCTGAAAGAAAACTGAACGGAATAGACAGTGTCTTGAAGGAAGATATAAGATGAACTTAAAAAAAAACAAATCGAGATTAATGGAATGTAGTCGAATTAAATCACATGATGCTGAGGGAATTAGATTACGAAATGAGACACATAGTGCTATAGATGAGTTTCCTATTTTGGGAGCAAAATAACTGACGGCGATTGAAGTAGGGGGGATATAGAATTTAGACTGGCAATGGCAAGGAAATCGTTTCTAGAGAACAGAAATTTTTTTAACATCGAGTATAGACTTAAGTGTCGGGTTGTGTTTTCTAAATGTATTTTTATGGAGTGTAGCCATGTTTGGTAGTGAAAAATCGACGATAAATAGTCTAGACAAGAACCGAATAGAAGCTTTCGAAATGTGGTGCTGCAGAAGAATGCTGAAGATAAGATGGGTTGATCACCTAACTAATGAGGTGGTAGAGAATAGAACTGACCAGAGAGGAATTTGTGACACAACTTGACTAGAAGAAAGGATTGGTTGGTAGGACACGTTCTGAGGCGTCAAGGGGGTCATCAGTTTAGTTCTGAAGGGAAACGCGGTGGGTAAAAATCGTATTCACAATGATTTGGAGGACCGGGTCGGCAGTAGTTGCTCATGACGCCGTGGTGTACAGTAAGGTTTCGCAGTTGAGTGACTGTAGGAAGATACAAGACGACATAGACAAAATTTCCAGTTGGTGTGATGAATGGCAGCTAGCCCTAAATGTGGAAAAATGTTAATTAATTCGGATAAGTATGTAGCACAAACCTGTAATTTTCGGATACAGTATTACTAGTGTCCTGCTTGACATGATCAAGTCGTTTAAATTGCTGGGGATAATATTGCAAAGCGATGTGAGGTAAAGGAGCATGTGAAAATTGTGGTAGGGAAGGTAAATGGTCGACTTCGGTTTGTTGGGATAATTTTGGGAATGAATGGTTCACCAGTAAAGGAGACCGCATACTGGACGCACGTGTGACCTATTTTTGAGTACTGTTGGAGTGTTTGGGATCCTTACCATGTCGGATTGAAGGAAGACATCGAAGCAGTTCAGATGAGGGCAGCTGGATTTTTTAGCGGTAGGTTCGAACAAAGCTTAAGTTTTAAGGAGATGTCTTGTGAACTCAAATGCTAATACCTAGATGGAAGGCGGTAAACACTATTGAGAAAATTGAGACAAAAGGCGTTTGAAGCTGACTGCCGAACGATTCTGATCCTGCCAACATATATTGCCCATAAGGACGACGAAGATAAGATGCGAGAAATTAGGGCTCATACGGAGGCGTACAGACAGTCGTTTATCGCTTTCTCTGTTTGCAAGTGGAACAGGTAGGGAGATGACAAATAGTTGTACGGGGTACCCTCCACTACACACCTTATCGTGGCTTTCGGTGTATCTATGTAGATGTAGATGTAGAATGAATCTGAATGACAGAGAGTATTCTTCGGACTAGGAATTTAAAAGTAAAATCTTTTGGTAAGTGAATATGCGAAAACTCGCTAGTCTGCACATGCTCGTAGTACCGATTTCAAACTCTTCTCGTCCTTTCCAATACAAACTGGAGTTACTGGTGTCCACAAATGTAAGATAAATATTTAAATTTGAATTGGCTCTTCAAGAAGTCGCCAAATAAAGAGCTAATTTGTTGAATAAATGTGGTGCACTCCTAGACATTGTATGAGTGGATCGTCAGTGAGTTCAGCAAAGTTGCATCTCTCATATCTTACTACAATTATTTAAACTCTACGGAAGACAAATGATCGGTAAACAACGTCAGGAAATGTTTCGCGTTCACTTAAATATGAGTGCTGGAGTAAGTGCAACTACGTCAATATGAGAATAAACCACGATCAAATACAGCAACTAAACGTTATGCTTCCGAGGCTGCCCTCGTTACTATTATTTCTCCCCCTCGCACAGCGGCATTAGCTGACTCTCGTAAAATCGAGTGCGATCCTAATAAAAATTGTTGTCTGCTATAACATTGGCCATTAAAATGCCTTCAGTGGGGGATGTAAGCGATGTGTTTCCCTCTTCCAAACAGAACACTTCCACCAGCAGGGTTTACTGAGGGAATGGGAAACGTGATGGGCCCTCTAACGACTCGGAAGGGTTTCACTGCAGTAAGCAGAAAGGCAATAACTCACTGGAATTGAGCTGTGTTGAGCATTCCTGTGTAAGTATTACGCTTTTGTCATCATACACTCTGATTATACCTTCTTCACTAAATTTCAGTTTGCGAGGTGCGTTCAATAAGTAATGAAACACACTGAAAAGGCGTTGGTCTTATTCAGAATTCCAGTACACCGTGTTACTCCCCCTCTTGTTCCAGCAAAGCCCTATTTTCCAGCATAATCATCGTTCAATGGCAAGACCTTCGCCACCTTACTGGTAGGGCCGTACGTCCGCATCTTACCACTCTGAAGGTAAACGTCGGAAAGAACGTCCGTCTGCATAAATAACCTCCCCATCATCCACATACTGCTTCGGACTGAGTGCATCCTTCCTTGGGACGCAAACATATACGTAGATGTCGGATTGTGCAAGACCCGGGATGTGGCGTGGATAAGGGGAACAGTCCAATGAAGTTTTCTGAATTCCTTTCGGGTGCGTAGTTATGTATGAGGCTTTGTATTTTCACGTTTAAGCACATGTTCGTTTCCATTTCTGTGGTAATGAACACGGTGTAGTCGTTTCTTCAGTTTTCTGAACGTAGACCAATACACTTCCGCGTTGATTGCTGCACCGTGAGGGAGGTCATCAAACAGAATTGCTCTGAGTCCCAGAAGAGCGTCGAAATGTCTTTAGCAACTGAGTGCAAGGTTTAAAATTTTTTTCTCCGAGGAGAGGTAGCGTGGTGTCATTCTATGCACTGCCGGTTCGAAGTGATGAACTCATCTTTCATTGCCGGTAGCACTGTTTGACAAAATATTATCATGATCAGCCTCCTGACGGGAAGGCAATTCCGCACAGATTTCGCTGCGGGCTTCAGTTAGGCAGTGAGAACCCAGCGGTCACACATCTTTGGGTACAGCAACTGGTGGACGAGTGTGTAAGTACTATCAAGAGGGATGTGCAGTTGAGCATCAGGTGTGTGATTCTGATCCGTCGACCACCTCGAATGAGACTGTCTGCACGTTCCAACATTCCAGGAGTCACAGCAGCGTGCGGTCGACAGCACGTGGGAGACTGGACAGGCTTACGCGACTTACCGCGATGAAGACAGACGCTTCACCCAACTACTCACCTCCTTTTGTTCATTGCCAGGTCTCCGTAGACCTTTTTCAAATGCCTATGAATATCTGCGATGCTCTGGTAGTAAGCCAAGTGCTCAGCGCTTGGAATGCACTTCCGTTACAGGCAGCATTTTGTAGGCTATACATAGAGTCGCTATCTATCGGAACGTCATGAAACTATAGGGGCTGATGCCGAACTATTCCAAAATGTTGTAAAATAAAATTCTCATTTTTTCAGTCGAATATTATGGGGTAATAAATGTGTTGAATTACTTATTGAACGCCTCTCGTACATAAAGTAGAAGAAAATATCTAGCTGTCGATGGATTCTGATACCGTTTCACTCCCAGGCTTCAGCATTCATTAGCCCCTTGAAAGGTACATACTCCTTCCCCAAACCCACTGAATCTTACGTTTGTAATACTCTTCAGGACATCTCGTTAACGTATCATCAACAGCAGCAGTTGAACAAACACCACTATACCATCCTAAATTCCTAAGTTATAAAAGAATATCTCGATAGCATAAGGCACTATACTTTCCTATTCAGAGTCAAACCTGTAAACATTCAGTAATATCATCGTAATTGCCCCCTCTTTCGTTTCATTATCCTATTAAATTGAAAGCCATACGATTATCGTATACACTGCCCGTCCACATTAGTCCCATCTTTCCTGCCTTTATAACTTTCTTGCTTAATGCAGCTGTGAGCACAAGCCACCTTGCCAAGTCACCTATTCTAGGACGCAAACAATTTTGCCTGTCTTGGCCTGCACCCTGACCCTTCATATTTTGTAATAAACAGTTCAGCTACATTAGAATACCATACTTATTGTGCCTTCGGGTCCGTAAAAATTAGTTCTGTCAAAAAATACAGTAATCACGGGACGAACCGTCTTATATTTTTTCCTTCTTGAATTCCATCTTACTATACAACGAACCCTTTCACACTTAAGTATCTGTGTGTAATGTTCTACTATAAAAACAATAAAAACTCTACTTACAGTCTGCCAGATAGAAAGTGCATTGTAAACTAAAACTAGCACTATTACTAAAGATGACCTGAAGTTCCTTTCAACTTATTCATCGCTACAAAAGCCTTATGCAGACTAACGCATTGCCACCTTTTTCTAAATCTTACTCTCTTCGCCAGTATCAGAACATTGTTGTTTGTTACCCGCTTTGCTTTCGAAGTCCGCCAGCGTTACCCACAGAAATCCTATACTTATCAGACCACTAGCACTTTACTATAACTACAATCATCGCACAAACGTGACTAGAAAAATTTAACTGTAAGCTGTGTTCTACCAAACCTCGACCACTGCCACGTCTGGTCAACAAAGCCTGAGAAGCTACAGCGTAATGACCACCTTCTTCAGAGTGGGTTGGTTCTCACTCGGAGCACAATATAGCAGCGATTATGTATGACAGACATTTGAGACATCCGTGCTATGTTTCCGGAGGTTTGTGCCATCAGAAATATAGGCACAGCTAACGCGTTTACCGTAAATTGTGACCGGTGATTTATGTACAAGGAGTTGGCGTCCAGTGACATGGCAGGTGTGTTCCATCGGTTTCAAGTCAGGCGAATCTGATAGCGAGAAATCATAAAGCTGCTCGCTGGCAGGAGAAGTAACATCCTGCGTAGTTAGCGTCATGATTAGACTCTCTCGAAGTCGAGATTAACACGCGTCCGGTATAATGGTAGGCTAGTCATCTTGTCGGCGTACCATCACTGCCCCAGCCCACAGTGTATGGGGATAATGGCTGTCTCCCACAGTTATGCTGTAACATGAAAATATGACTTGTCTCAACTAGTGAAAAGTAGTCAAAGCTTCTTGTAAGTCTGCCGTGAGATTACGGCATACACGCTGTCCGCGCCTGCTGTTAGAATACTAATTCAGTTCCGAGTCATGTTTGTTTGTGTCAACAATCACTACCTTGTCTGCGTAACATTGTCAGCATTAGGATGATACAGGTTTTGTACAGCAAGATTATATTAATACCGTAGCAAGGACTCGCTGCAATGTTTGCGTGGTTTTGAAAACATAGGAATCCTTGTTTCTCACCCATATGAACGTACATTGCTATTGTCCAGTATCTGATTTCATCGACGTTTCGTATAGTTTCCACTGTGTTTACAACGTTTTGAGCTGCAAAGCAAGGTTAAAAGATTTACATGCGATCACTATAATAACTGTAATAACGGTTTTAGAGATAAGTTTTTGATGACTTCAGATCTTTCAATAACACAATTTACTTATGTGATCCTATAGAATAAGTGCAATTTATGCTGTGAGTTTGATCAGCAGTAGCCCTCATGTGTGTCTTGCAATGTTACAGAACCAATTTTTATGCCTTTTGATAAATTAATTGAAGGTACGAAGACTGAATTACATATTACTTATTTCAGTAGTGCCAATAAGCGAGCTGTGTGTAATTTTCATAAGTAATACAGACAAGTTAGATGTGGAATCATTTAATTAGAATCTCCATCAAGCTTGGAAAGTGTATTGTGCTTACCAACGTTGGCCAGCAACAAATGCTACTTAACATATTTCTTCTATCAATATTCAAGCTATGTGTATGACATAAATTTCAGAACAATTAATTTATGGCAGTAGTGTCACGTGTGTTTTGCACTCGAAATCGGACATATTTTGAGTAGAGGTGAGCTCATTCACGTAAATTTTCCTTAATTGGTCTTAATTTTAATAACAAAGTATATCAACTAAGAGAAGGCTCGGCTATAAGAAGCAACTTAGCAGTGACCATGGTAGAAAGTTTCATTTATTACTTGGAAAATGAACTTTTATTCAAAGTCCTTATTTTTTTAAAAATTCCATGTACTGTGAAAGATATGTGAATGAAAAAATTTTTACTTGCAAATGAAGGACAATGGCAGTAATAAATTTCCGCGAAAAATAAGCTCGGTGCACTCAGAGATTAGTTTTACTGGGGAAATAGGAAAAAAGAGAAGCATTAATCATTCGTTTTTCATTTGTAGAAAACCAGCCATCACAGACAGCATTATTCATGAAAAATCTTGTCTCTAGAAGAAATAGACAAGGAACAACATCCTTAAGCCAGTAGCTAAAGGATATAAAAGATAACACGCAATGAACATTTATTACAAGAGGAAAAAGAAAATTACTGAATGTCAGAAAAACGAAAAGAAGAAAACAAAATCATTTGCAATGAAATTTTAGGGAAAAGATTCTCAAAATATTAAAAATTACTTTCGCAAATTCATTGTAAAATTAGGCATCCCAACTATCAACACTTTTCAGTTGTCTCTTCGACATCAGAATGGCCAGAAGCACAGAACATTTTCCAGTTCTGGTGTTTGTAAAATCACGACTGTAAATACTTTTATATATGGGCGACGGGTGGGACTTCCGAAAGAATATTTGTTGTTGTTGTTGTCTTCAGTCCAGAGACTGGTTTGATGCAGCACTCCGTGCTTCTCTTTCCTGTGCAACATTCTTCATCTCCGAGTAACTGCTGCAACCAACATCCTTCTGAATCTGTTTACTGTATTCCCTGGGGCATTCCTGACGATACCTTTGTCTCTGATGGACGTTCATTGTCGAGGATAACATACTGGTTCTATTATTCTAGAAGTCTTCGAGCCACTCTCATATCTCTGAACTTATTCCATATGCTCGTACCTTCGTTAACAGCCTGCAGTGGAGCAGCGTGTCAAATGTTTCGCGGAAATCTACAAATATGGAATCTGGCTCAAGCCTTCATCCATAGTTTGCAGTTTATCATGTGAGAAAAGGGCAAGCTGAGTTTCGCAAGAGCGATGCTTTCTAAAACCATGCTGACTCGTGGACATCAGCTGCTTAGCCTAAAGAAAGTTTATTGTATTCCAACTGAGAATGTTTTCAAGGGTTCTGCAGCAAACATGTGCTAGGGATATTGGTGTGTAATTTAGCGGGTCCGTTCTTTTACCTTTCTTATACACTGTGGTCACCTGCGCTTTTTTCTTTTTTCTTTTTTTTTTTTAATCAGTTGGAACTTTGTGCTGGGCGAGAGATTCATGATAAATGGAAGCTACGTAAAGGGCCAATGTCATAGAGTACTCTTTGTAAAATCGAACTGGGATTTCTTCCAGACCTGGTAATTTCTTTGTTTTAAAATCTATAATTTGCTTCTCTACGACAGGTATGTTTATTTCTATGTCTTCCATACGATATTCTGTCCGATGATCAAATAACAATATGTTGGTACGGTTCTCCTGCTTACCGATTTCTTGAACGTGAAATTTAAAATTTCGGCTTTCGTTTTGCTATCTACATCTGCCACACCAAACTGGTCAACAAGGGACTGAATGGACCCGCTCAGCGATTTTACATACGGCCAGCATTTTCTCCGGTTGTCTGCCAGATTTTTCGAGAAGGTGTGAAAGTGGTAGTTTTTTTATGCTACGCGCATAGATCTTTTCACAGACGCACGAATCTGTAGTAACCTTAGCGTGTCGTCGTTTGTCCGTCTCCTTTCTAACATAGTGTACAACAGCCTCTGCTTCCTTAGCATCTTACGAATTTCGCTATTAAACCTTGGTGGGACTTTTCGATTTCTTATCCACTTACTAGGTACTCTCCAGACCACGATTTACAATCTGCTTAAACTTTGCCCACAGTTCCTCTACATCCATCTTACTGGTATCAATGGATGCGAATTCACTGTCTAAGTAAGACGTTATTAACTGCTTATCTGCTATATCTAGCAGAAACATTCTCCAAGCCTTCTTGACTGATTCATTAACTTTCGTAATAATAGATGCTATAATGACATTATGATCGCTAATCCCTGTAAGATATTTCCATTGCGTTTGGGCTGCCGAACTAACTGCACCAGGCAATTTTCATAAAACATGTTCAAAAGTATTTCATTATGAAATATTAAATCTACTAAAGTTATAGAGACTTGGAAGTATTAACACACGACAAGTATTTCTACAATATTCTTGCTTTGGGAGCAGACTCACCAGCGTTACGATTAGGCACACTTTCATAAAAATAGTGTGTCAGATATGCTTACTAATGAAAAAAGTTGCTACAAATCAAAATCTGTGTCAGCCCTTCCTCACACGACAACAGTAACCTTACCAGGAATATCAGAGTGTCAGACCATAGTGAAAACCATTACGTGTAACAACCCCAAAAATAAACAAGAAATGGAAACCACATCCATGATTGTAGCCTTATAGCGTGTTATAGTCAAATATATCTGGCTTTACGAAGCATTAATTGATACAACTCAGTATCAAATGCAAAGAATTTTGGAAAGGATCAGCTGATCCTTAGCAAAATACCGTTATTGGTAGAACGTTCAAATGATTCTTCTACTATTTATGATCTTAGACGATGTATATTCTTACAAATTCCAGTTAGAAACATCAAGTCCCCACTAACAAAACAGTCAATACCACTTCGCTCTCACCATCGATGATTCCTCGTTTCAGAGTTTCTTAGCCTTTACCTCAAGACAATATAACTGACGTTTAAGATTTTTCCTTACTTTTCGACATCTTCATCCCGATATCCACAATGTGTCCGTATTAGCTGCTTAACTGAATAAGGTGTAGTGTATTGGCGGCGGCACTATACGTATACTGTGCAACAAGATTAATCGGTTGCCAGTTTGGAGCAATTTTCTCTCATTGTGATGCAAAAGTTCAGAATCAGGTTCGAAGGTCACTACAAACTTCCTCTCTAATGGTACCAAAACGTGGCGTCCCGCGACGTCACCTCAGAAACGGCGACGCTTCAAAAAGCAAATTGCCAACACCTGCACAAAGAAGGCCGGCCAGGAGTTCCTGTGTGACGTAAGATTTGTTAGTAATGTCAAACTGACACCACGATACACCCAATTGTGCCCAACGCCACCCTGAATGTGTCACACCATGGGAAGGTCGTCATACTTCCGCGTAGCGACATCTCAACCCTTCTTTTGATTCCTCTGCGACGAATATCAGAACCGCGACTCCTATCGCAGAAATCGCTCGGTTTTCTTGTACTTAGCCGAGGAAGACATTTTGGACACACCGCCTCAAAAGGCGCTACAAAGGTTCTGTATGAAACCACCTCTTCCCTTAGGGTGTTCAATTTCATGTACTTCAGAGTGTAAAATGTCAGAATGCAGTGCAACACCCACTCACTAAGGGTAGGCACAAAAATGGGCCGTTTAGTTGTTTTTTTAAAATTAATTGAATACCTTATATACTACTTTTGTTCACCACAAAGGTTCTCTATGAATGCATCCGTGGATCTCAGATTTAGGAACGTGAATTTTTAGGAACGGCTAAAAAGCAAACAATCTATTTTCTTTTGCAACATTATTTGTTTACTATGATTAGGATTTCGGCTTTCTACACCATCCTCAGCTAGAAACATGGCTCTCTTCCCCTCGATTATGAATTAAATAAGGTCGGAAAGATTGAGGTTCATTCGACTGAAACTTGCCATGTGCAAAACTCCACATATGAATTAATCCAGAATTGTACATACATCGGTTTCCACCAAGAGGTGAACCAGTCAGTTACTCACGCCTGCGACGTAATATAGAACTATCTGCCTGGCACAATAAGGAGAGGAATAATTCCAATCTCTGTCTTCCTTAACATTTTTTGCCCTCTACCGTTCCCTGTAGTACCCTGGAAGTCATTCCCTCCTATCTTAACAGATGTCCTATCATCCTGTCCCTTCTCCTAGATGGTGATTTCCACATATTCCCTCCCTCTACGTTTCTGCGTAGAACTACCTCATTCCTTACCTTATCAGTTCACCTAATTTTCAATATTCGTCTACAGTACCACATATCAAATGCATCGATTCTCTTCTGTTCCGATTTTCATACAGACTTTTCACTACCATACAATGCTGTACTCCAGACGTACGATCCCAAAAATTTATTCCTCACATTAAGGCCTTTGTTTGATACTAGTTGACTACTTTTGACCAGGAATGCCTTTTTTGCCGTTGCTAGTCTGCTTTTGATGTCCTCATTGCTCCGTCCGTCACTGGTTGCTTTACTAGCTGAAGTCCCTAACTCTATCTACTTCCTGACCATCAATCCGGATGATAAGTTTCTCGCTGTTCTTATTTCTCCTACTTTTCATTATTTTCCTCTTCCTCCGATTTAGTTTGAATAGATATTCTGTACTCACTAGATTGTTCATTCCGTTTAGCAGATCATGTAACTCTTCTTCTCTTTCAGTCAGGATAGCAACGTATCAGTGACATCCTTTCACCTTGAATTTTAATTCCACTTCTGAATCTCACTTTTATTTCCATCATTGCTTCTTCGAAGTACAGATTGAACAATATGGGGGGGGGGGGGAGGAATGACTAAGGAATATTTCATTCTTCAGCGACTTGTTCTTCTGTATTCCTGGGTTTCCCGGAACATTTTTGTACATCTTTCTTTCTTCAAACAAATGAAGTATTTTTTCCCTTAAACATGTTTTCTTCGCAGTTATCTTCTTTGTGCGTATGTTTCTCTTTCCAGTTTCTGTGATGGCCCTTTTAAGAAACGTCCGTTCCTCTTCAACTGTAATGCATACTGGTCTGTTCCTTACTGCTTTATCTATAGGCATAGAGAACTTTACGGGTATCTCGTCACTCGTTAATACTTCTGTATCCCAGTTCTTTGCGTATTGATTCTTCCTGACTAATGTCTTTAACTTAAGCCCCCTCTTCATCACTACTATGTTGTGATCTGAGTCCTGGGTACACCTTACAATCCAGTACCTATTTCGGAATCTCTGTCTCACCATGATGTAATCTAACTGAAATCTTCCCGTATCACCCAGCCTTTTCCAAGTACACCTCCTCCACTTGTGATTCTTCGACAGAGTATTCGCTATTATTAGCTCACACGTTTTACAGAACTCAATTAGTCTTTCTCCTCTCTCATTCCTTGTCCCACGCCCATATTCTCCTGTAACCTTTTCTTCTAATCCTTCCCATACAACTGCATTCCTGTGTCCCATGACTATCAGATTTTCGTTTAGTTTTTACGTAGTGTATTACCCTTTCCAAATCCACATATACTTTCTCTTTCTCTACATATTCAGTCAGCGACATCGGCATACATACCTGAACTACCGCTGCCGGTGTTGGTTTGCTGTCGATTCTTATAAGATCAACCCTATCACTGAACTCTTCACAGTAACACACTCTCTGCCCTATCATCCTACTCATAACGAATCCTACTCCCGTTATACCATTTTCTGGTGCTATTGATGTTGCCCTATAATCATCTGACCAGAAATCCTTGTCTGCTTTCCACACTGACTCCCACTATATCTAGATTGATTTCTAGTTTCCCTACCACGTTCAAGCATCTGACATTCCACTCCCCGATTCCTAGAACGTTATCGTTTCGTTGATTATTCAGTCTTTTTCTCATAGTCACATCTCACCCCCCCGAGATCCGAATGGTGGACTATTTCGGAATCTTTTGCCAGTGGAGAGATTATCGTGACACACTTTCTATTACAGGCCACATGTCCTGTGGATACACGTTACGTGTCTTTAATGCTGTGGTTTCCATTGCCTTCTGCATCCTGATGCCGTTGATCGATGCGGATTCTTCCGCCTTTACGGGCAGTTTCCCACCCATAGGACAATAGAGTGCCCTGAACTTACGTCCGCTTTTCCGCACTCTTTTACAAGGCCTATGTGAGAACGAGGGTAGCTTCTTAAGCCGGAAGGTTTTGGCCGCCAATACTGATTAGTAATCCAAATTTCAGCAGAGTGGGATTCGAATGTAGGACTGAAGGCGTTTTGATTACTAATCAAAGACGCTACCCCTGGCCCACGGATGCAAATCAAGACAGCTGACCAACAGCCGTACGCTTTAAGGTACTTTATTTTACCCTGAAAGCAACGTGTTTAGGCAATTCATTTTGCCACCTTCAGGCCTAATAGGCTTTTTTGAAATCAACGAAATTATCCTATAGCGCCATAAATCCGAATATTGTGAATTCCAATCGTTATGCAGCTGATTCATACGAAAGCGTGACAGCAGCTCAGTTGCCACTTTTTCGTATGAGTCAGCTGTACAACTATTGGAATTCACGATATCCGCTTCTATGGCACTATATGAGTTTGTTGATTTCAAAAACGCGTATGAGGCCTAAAGGTAGCAAAATGAATTGCCGAAACTATTTGCCTCCAGAACAAAACAAAATAGCTTAAAGTGTTTGGCTATTGGTAAGGTTCATTGAGTTTCCTTTAATTTACTTCTATGGTCACAATCTTTTCTGATTAACAGATTACCGATTTCGGTCTTTAATTATCATCGTCAGATCTGTCTCATAAAAACAAAGTCCTAATGCACTGCAGCCATAGTGGCATAGTCAACTGAAAATGCGCATTTAACAGTTGACTATGCCACTATGGCTGCAGTGCATTAGGACTTTGTTTTTATGAGACAGATGTGATGATGGACATTACAGACCGAAACCGGTAATCTGTTAAACAGAAAAGATTGTGACCATAGACGTAAATTAAAGGAAACTTATTGCATATACGGATTATTGTGTTTTTTCGCGCCAATGTCGCAGCTTGTGAGGCTTCATTGAATTTAAAATTCCAGATGACGTCGATACACGAACAAAGAAAGAGCCCACTAGTCTGGTAAAATCAAATATATATTTGAGGAGCTTATTTCCAATTACTTTTGCGTACTTACATCGCATTATTTATGCAAAGCTGGCCAAATTACTCATTAGTTAGTCGGACACAACACCACAATCTCTTTGCTGCTCTGCCAAGTGGTACTTAAACACGAATTGCCAGGAGCGTTTTGGATCTTCCAGCAATAAGTCCCGCGATTTCTCAAAGACCTAGAGGAAATAACCTAGAGGAAATACGTTAACGCTAGTAGATAGTGTCGGAAGTTCCATGCGGCTTTTCGCGGATGATGCTGTAGTATACAGAGAAGTTGCAGCATTAGAAAATTGCAGCGAAATACAGGAAGATCTGAAGCGGATAGGCGCTTGGTGCAGGGAGTGGCAACTGACCCTTAACATTTTTTTTTTTTTTTTGTCATCAGTCTACTGACTGGTTTGATGCGGCCCGCCACGAATTCCTTTCCTGTGCTAACCTCTTCATCTCAGAGTAGCACTTGCAACCTACGTCCTCAGTTATTTGCTTGACGTATTTCAATCTTTCTCTATCTGTTCATCTTCAGCTTGCGACGTCGGCATGTATACCTGAACTATCGTTGTCGGTTTCGGTGTGCTGTCGATTCTGATTAGAACAATCCGGTCACTGAAATGTTCACAGTAACACAGCCTCTGCCCTACCATCCTATTCATAACGAATCCTACACCTGTTATACCATTTTCTGCTGCTGTTGATATTACCCGATACTCATCTGACCAGATATCCTTGTTTTCCTTCCACTTCACTTCACTGACCCCTACTATATCTAGATTGAGCCTTTGCGTTTCCCTTTTCAGATTTGCTAGTTTCCCTACCACGTTCAAGCTTCTGACATTCCACGCCCCGACTCGTAGAACGTTATCCTTTCGTTGATTATTCAATCTTTTTCTCATGGTAACCTCCCCCTTGGCAGTCCCCTCCAGGAGATCCGAATGGGGGACTATTCCGGAATCTTTTGCCAATGGAGAGATCATCATGACACTTCTTCAAATACAGGCCACATACACGTTACGTGTCTTTAATGCAGTGGTTTCCATTGCCTTCTTCATCCTCATGTCGTTGGTCATTGCTGATTCTTCCGCCTTTAAGGGCAATTTCCCACCCCTATCCGCTCCTCCGCCCTCTTTGACAAGGCCGTTGGCAGAATGAGGCTGACTTCTTATGCCGGAAGTCTTCGGCCGCCAATGCTGATTCTTTGTCAAAATTTAGGCAGTGGCGGGTATCGAACCCGGGACCGAAGACGTTTTGATTATGAATCAATCAAACACGCTATACCTAGACCACGGGTACGTTGTCAACCCTTAACATAGACAAATGTAATGTATTGCGTCTGTCTTCCTCTACTGTTTTTGCGCTCTAAAGCTCCCTCTAGGACCATGTAAGTCATTCCCTCATGTCTTAGCAGATGTCCTATCATCGTGTCACTTCTCCTTATCAGTGTTTTCCACATATTATTTTCCTCTCCGATTCTGCGTAGAACCTCCTCATTCCTTACCTTATCAGTCCACCAAATTTTTAACATTCGTCTATAGCACCACATCTCAAATGCTTCGATTCTCTTCTGTTCCGGTTTTCCCACAGTCCGTGTTACACTACCATACAATGCTGTACTCCAGACGTACATCCTCAGAAATTTCTTCCTCAAACTAAGGCCGGTATTTGATATTAGTAGACTTCTTTTGGCCAGAAATGCCTTTTTTGCCATAGCGATTCAGCTTTTGATTCGTCCTTGCTCCGTCCGTCATTGATTATTTTACTGCCTAGATAGCAGAATTCCTTAACTTCATTGACTTCGTGACCATCAATCCTGATGTTAAGTTTCTCGCTGTTGTCATTTCTACTACTTCTCATTACCTTCGTCTTTCTCCGATTTACTATCAAACCATACAGTGTACTCATTAGACTGTTCATTCCGTTCAGCAGATAATTTAATTCTTCTTCACTTTCACTCAGAATAGCAATGTCATCAGCGAATCGTATCATTGATATCTTATCACCTTGTATTTTAATTCCACTCCTGAACCTTTCTTTTATTTCCATCTTTGCTTCCTCTATGTACAGATTGAAGAGTAGGGGCGAAAGGCTAAAGCCTTGTCTTACACCCTTCTTAATACGAGCACTTCGTTCTTGATCGTCCATCTTATTATTCCCTCTTGGTTGTTGTACATATTGTATATGACCCGTCTCTCCCTATAGCTTACCCCTACTTTTTTCAGAACCTCCAACAGCTTGCACCATTTTATATTGTCGAACGCTTTTTCCAGGTCGACAAATCCTATGAAAGTGTCTTGATTTTTCTTTAGCCTTACTTCCATTATTAGTCGTAACGTCAGAATTGCCTCTCTCGTCCCTTTACTTTTCCTAAAGCCAAACTGATCGTCACCTAGCGCATTCTCAATTTTCTTTTCCTTTACTGTATGATTATATAATAACGGAACAAACACTGGTAGCAGTTACTTTTGTAAAATATCTGGGAGTATGCGTGCGGAACGATTTGAAGTAGAATGATCTAATAAAATTAATTTTTTGTAAATCAGCTGCCAGGTTGAGATTCATTGGGAGAGTCCATAGAAAATGTAGTCCATCAACAAAGGAGGTGGTTTAGAAAACACTCGTTCCACCTATACTTGCGTATTGCTCATCAGCGTGGGATCCGTACCAGGGCGGGTTGACAGAGGATATAGAGAAGATCCAAAGAAGAGCGGCGCGTTTCGTCACAGGGTTATTTGGCAAGTGTGACAGCGTTACGGAGATGTTTAGCAAATCCAAATGGCAGACTCTGCAGGAGAGGCGCTCTGCATCGCGGTGTAGCTTGCTGTGCAGGTTTGGAGAAGGTGCGTTTCTGGATGAGGTATCGAATATATTGCTTCCCCCTACTTATACCTCCCGAGGAGATCACGAATGTGAAATTAGAGAGATTCGAGCACGCGCGGAGGCTTTCGGACAGTCGTTCTTCCCGCGAACCATACGTGAGTGGAACAGCAAAGAGAGGTATTGAATGTGGCACGTAAATTGCCCTCCGTCACACACCGTTGTGTGGCTTGCGGAGTATAAATGTAGATGTAACCTCACAGCTAAGACAACACAGCCGTGAAAATTATAGTGTGCTCCCTCGGATCCTCAAGCGGAAGCTTTTTATGAAATACGTTTTTTTGATGGACTTTCTTTCTTTTTCGGCCGTCCAAGCCTTGTAATCAGCCACCTGATTGTTGACAATGGGAGTCTGCCCTAAAAAATTGTGTCTAGTTATTTAGACTGTTGTATACTTATAGCATCTGTCACAAAACTTTGCGTCGCCGTGCTCCAAACGTCGCAATGATGATATAGCGTCCTTGGTCACTCTGTAGCCCAAACTAGCGACGATGGCAGCCTTCGACTGTCTTGTATTGTCACCAAGTTTGATTTCAGCACTTAATTCAAATTAAAATACTTTATTATCAAATTGCTCTGAGCACTATGTGACTTAACATCTGAGGTCATCAGTCCCCTTGAACTTAGAACTACTTAAACCTAACTAACCTAAGGACAATACACACATCCATGAACGAGGCAGGATTCGCAACTGCGACTGTAACGGTCACGCGGTTCCAGACTGAAGCGCCATGAACCGCTCGGCCACAGCGGCTGGCACTTTGTTATCCATAACACTCGGTTGTCCCCAAACTTTTTAAACAAACGTTTTGACCCATACACCTTCAGTTTCAACCTCTTTCTCAAGTTACTCAATTCTATACTTACAGAAGAGAACATATCGTCAAGGACAAAAGTCAGTGATTGTACTTCTCACTGCCACGTCTCAAGGTAACAACTTAACTAGGGTCCTAAAAGACTCTGGTCTACAAGGAACGAATCGTTTGAACCAATAAATATTATCAACGCATTAAATTTTTTCTCGTGACAACAAGCGGGCTATTTCAACTACAATGCATTACACTTGTGCACTGTAACAAATTTACAAACATTAGCTAGTGGACTGCTATACCAAAAGGATATTACACAGCACGTATTCTTAGGAAGAACATTGCAATGTTACTTCGGACATGCATACGTGCAGGCCAGAGTGAATAGTTCAAATCTGTGTGAATTCCTAAAGGACCAAACAGCTGAGGTCATCTGTCCCTAGACTTACACACAACTTAAACTATCTTACGCTAAGAACAATACACACACCCATGCCCGAGGGAGGACTCGAACCTCCGACTGGAGGGCCGCGCAGTCCGTGACATGGCGCCCCAAACAGCGCGGCCACTCCGCGCGATAGGGAACAGGTCGTGCGGCGACTACAGCCGTTCTGAAATACATGAAATATGTTCGAGGTTTCGAATACGGTCAACCGTCACCTGTATAATGGAATTACGACAACGAAAATTTGTGCCAATGTGGGACTCGAACCAGGATTTCCCACTTTACGAGCAGTTTCCTTAACCGCTCTGCACGACTCACAGCCATCTTGCAACTTCGACGTTCCAAATACTTCTCATGTATTTGATAACGGCAGTAATCCGGCAGTGTCTGTTCCTTCGAACATGCGTGCCTCTCGAAAGGAACACAGCATCGTTCTTCTTAAAAACACAGGCACTGCGAGACCTTATTTATCTTCCAATACCAGGCAACGACTTTCAATTAAAATGTCTTCCCCAGTACGGGAATTACACGATGAGTGTACGAGTACAGTTTGTGACGCAGGAACGATGTATATGGAAGTTCGGATACGACTGTGAGTCATGCACAGATAGCGTAGCGGTTCCAGACCAGGTCCGGGACAAATTTTCACTGTCGCCATTGCATTATACAGCCGATAATTGTCCATATTCGCAACTGCGAATACGTTTCATGCCAATCAATTAGGTTACGAAAGAGACCCTAATATGAGTATAAAGTTTTAGCTCAAAATAAAGTAACATACAATTAAACTAATTTAATTTAAAGTTTATTATGGCACAGTTCTTAAACACTGTACTGCACACACGTCACGAAATTATTATTGGACCAGTGAGCTTAAAGGTTATAAGAATAAATTCTTTGAAATGTTAGAATAAGTTATATTTTTTAAAAGCTTGGCTGACAGTCACCATAACAAACAAGAGGGAGAAAGACGCCCTAATGTTCGTTAAAACACACACATTCACACATACGCACACGCACACGCACACACATACACATACACACACGCGCGCTCGCGCGGGCGCATACACACGCAAACGCGAGACCGCGCGCCCGCTCTCCCACCACGTCTCTGATTAAATAATACATAGTGAAATGATATAATAGTGAAAAAATGTGTAGCAGTAAAGTAAGTATGTATGATGTTATTATCCCGGAAGCGCTGAAATAAGAAAAGAATGAGAAACCGCTAATTATTCAGAGCTAGTCGTTCTCGTCTTGTCTAAGACATTAGCGGGTTTGCAACACACACCTTTGACTGTCCTGCTCGTCAGTGACTTCCCTGACTGAAAGAGTGTGTCATTTGGCGTCACTGCACTTTTCTCCCTTGTATGCTTCGTTGGTGCAGAAGCACTCGTTGCAAGATATTTCGTCGTGCCTTACTGTCCAGAAGAAATTAACTTCTTTATCCGGTTTTGCTCATTATTCGGATGAATTGGACTAATTTCTCTGCAAGTTACATTCTATTGTCACTGTGACCAGTGCTTTGTCAATGTATAAATCTTACGTCCAGGTTGTTTTAACAGTAAGCACTTGTTTAAGTGGGCAATGGTAACTAGGATTCTTCCCGAAGCTATTTAACCTCTACCAACTGCATCTACGTCTGTATCATACTCCACAACTGCCTAATGGTGCGTGGTGGAAGGTGCTTCTAGTACAATAAACAGACACTTCCTACCATGCTCCACTCGCGAAGGGCACTTGGGAAGAATGGTTGTCGATAAGCCTCTGTATTTGTTCCAGTTTCTCGAATTTTCACGTCATAGTTTACGCGAGAGGTACGTGGGAGGAAGTAATGTGTAATCCGACTTTTCTCGGAACGTGTTCTCTCGAAATTTCATCACTAAATCTCTCCGTGATGTACACCACCTCTCCTGTAACGTCTGCCAGTGGGGTTTGCGGAGCGTCCAGGTAACGCTCTCGCACCGACGAAACGATCTCGTGACGAAATGCGCCGCTCTTCGTCGAATCTTCTCCATCTTTTCTATCAGTCCCACCTAGTAGGGATCTCAGATAGGAGAAAAATATTCAAGAATCGGTCGAACAAGCGCCGTATAAGCCACTTGCTTTGAGGATGACTTACATCTCCTTAAGATTCCTCCTGTGCGTCCCAGTCTGATATCTGGTTTTCCTACTATTTGTTTTATGTGATCATTCCACTTAACGCCGCTCAGGATATATAATCCTAGATATTTTACCACATGTGTGCAGTTTCTTTACGTTCGGGGTCATCTGTCGGAGTCGGCACCGTTGATCAATCCTCTGCAGGTCGTGCTGCAAAAAAATACTGTCTTTCGGCGTTGCTACTTTCTTACAGACGCAACTCTTCATCTACGAACTGTCTGAAAAAGAATCCTGCAGCTTTTGTTCCGTTATGAGAAACGTGTTGAGCTCTATTTGCAACGAATTCTTGAATGCAGTCCAAAATCTGCTTCAGTACTAGGTAATCTCGTATTTAACGGCACTGTCGCACAGTGTCAAATACCGTCCCGAAGTCAAGAAACACGTCAGCCTCAGCACCACTGTCTACAGCGATATGGATCTCATGGAATAACCGAGCGAACAGGATCTCTGCTTCCGGAATACATGTTGATTTTTACAGACAAGATTTTCGTTCTGCAAAATCGTCATAATTCTTCATCATAAAACATTTTCCACAATTCTACAACAGATTGCTGTCAACAACGATATAGGTTTATAAATATGTGCATCTGTCCTCTTTCCTGAAACGGGAATATCTTGCGCTTTTTCCAGTTGCTAGGTGCCCTTCGGTACTCCAACGATCTAAAATAAAGTTCTGTAAGAAGGCGAGAATGTTCTTTAGCATAATTTTTGTACAATCATACAGGTATCTCATCTGGTCCTGCCCTTACACTACTAACCAACTATAGTTTTTCTTTTCCTTTTCTGCAATCGGTTATTTCAATACCTGCCATTTAGACGTTCTTACGATGACTGAAAAGAGAGACTTTGTTACGATCTTCCGCGGTGAAACCGTTTGGTAAGACTGAATTCAGTATTCGGGCTTCTGTTATATTCCGTTTCTGTTCCAGCATGGGCACTGAGTAAGTGTATAGATGATTTCGAACCGCTTACTGATTTTACACAAGATGAAAACCTGTTTTGTTTTTCACTCGGATTGTTTCATAAAATTTTACTTCCAAAGTCTTTAAACGCTTCTCTCGTTGCTCTTCTTACACTGATTTTCGCTCCCTTCAGTTTTTATCAGCTATGTTTTGATTTTTTTTGCATCTGAGGTGAAGTTCTATTTAGTTATTATGTTTCGGGAAGGTGAAACAACGCTGACTCAAAATGAATACAGTTCTGCTTACAGCAATTAACTTTGCAGTTCATTAGCGTGACTTATGCAAGAAGTTCCAAATTTTACCAAATTTGGATGTACAGTTTGCCATAATATTTCATCACTGATTGACTTCGTAGTACAAGCGTTCGTGTTGGCACCACTTCAGAGCATTCTCTGTCAATGCCGCTGCTCTTTCCTAACAGCCCCTCAATTGATCCCACGAGTCATCTTTCCGTCAGGGGAGAGTCTGAGGCAGCATGTGGAACTCGTGAAGTGTAGCTAACCACGCAATCAGTTGAATTAGTTGTGACAAAATGAGGGTAGAGCGAACATTTTGTCGATATATATTAAATCACGTCAGAGAGAGATATTCCATTAGCACAAAATAAGTGGAAACTGAAGTAATAAATTACCTCGAAACAACGTTATTACATTAGCTAAACCGAAATTGCCAGCAGTTTCGGATGAAAATTGACGATTTGTTCATCATGTTATAGAATTATTCGACACTCTTTAAAGCGGTATAATATTTTCAGTTTCATGTTATTTTTTTCATGTTTTCAAACACATGACACAATGTATAACAGTCATAGGCATGACGAGTTCGTTATTTGTTGCCAAAGGGGACGTACAAGAATAGAAGAAAGATCAACCATTAGTTGCTAATGGGTAGTGTGTAATTCAGGCTTTCATCAATGTGCAAGACGTGTATCGAATCAGTGATCTGTAGCGGCGACCATGGGTGTGGCGCTGAGGCCATTGCCAGCAAGTTTTTTCAAACAGTTTCCCGCACTAGTCTAGTAAAACACCTCACCTCTGAAAAAATTTGAAGCACAGACAGTGAAAATACAAACACAGGAAAAAAAAATCAAATGAATAACAGCTGTTGGGGAAAACATCCTGTTTGGCTGACACAGATGAGCTTGTTTATCAGACAGTCCACGGGTGGACTCACGTCCACAGTGCCCAATTGGCGCCACATTTCCGCGACCAGGGATGTCTCCATCGTCAGGTGCATGGACGATCTGAGGTCCCCAGGCCACGCGGCCATCCCCTCTTTCCGCTAGCAGTTCTCTCCGCGGTCCGCGCCCGATTGCGCTCATTGGCACTCCCGGAGACTCTTGTTTCGGTGTCTGTGGTAGCGTCGATGTAGTTGCTCTATCCGCGCTAGTCGTCAGATCGGTGAGTTTGCTGAGTGTCTTCTTAACTGGGCCCAGTCCGTTTCCCACACTTTGCTAAGTTTTAGCCGTAGTCTTGATTAAAAGGAAGATCAGCGTTGGTCGTAATGTTGATGTTTTATTGATAGCAGAATCTATTTTCGATCACGTAGTGATCATCCTCGGTGCTGTACACATGAAACTCAGACAGCACTGAAGATGATCACTATGTGATCGAAAATCGATTCTGCTATCAATAAAACATCAACATTACGACCAACACTGACCTTACTTTTAATTTAACATATATGGTAGTTGTGCACACAGCACTCAATGGAGTCGCCAATCAGTAGTCTTGATTGATTAGATTATCCTTGGTGCGAATTCAGACGGCTTTTCTTAACGACACTGTCCCGGTATTGGGAAGTCTGGGCTAAAATCTCGGTTTGTTCGTATTTCATCACACGATTCTATAACAAGCCGAGTTGTTGGGCTACAGTAGACTGGTGTGCCGCTGATGTTCTCGGCATCGATCTTGGATGGTGTGCATTGTTTGTGTAACATATGTCTTGCTGCATTCTCGAGGAAACTGATGTAACCCGACCTTGCGCAAGCCGAGGTCACTATTGAGACTCCCCAACAATTCCCATGTTTTATTGGGTGGGCGAAAGGCTCTTTATCCGCATTTTCTTCCGTCCCCACAAGTTGTACTGTAGTGATGGGGCGAAGAACGGGCTAAATCTACCATTCTGAGTATCCATATTTTCCAGAACACAGATCCGAGTTGTTGCAGTTCCTGGGTAGACTGTCTGCTTCTGAGATGGTGTCTGACACTTGTACTAGATTTTTTAGCAGAGGGGATCATCAAGAAATTGTCGTCACAAGGATTTGTACTGCCAATACTTTATGGATTGCCCAAGGTCTACAAGGATGGGGTGCAGCGATGCCCCATTGGCAGCAACATCAAAGCACCAACTTATTTGTTACCAAATATCTGACACCGATACTCAGTCTCTTTGTCGATAAATACCCACATCACACCCGCAATTCTGTGGATTTTGTGGGTTGACTGTGCAACTTCAGCTTGAAGGACTCAGATCTCATGATACATTTCGACGTTGTTTCATTATTCACCAGGGAGCCTCTACGTGAATAGCTAGAACTCGTTGGTCAGAAATTTGACGAGAGAACCATCCACCATTTCATGCATACCCTAACCTCTACGAATTTTCTATTTAATGGAGAATACTATTAGCAAACGGAGGGAATGGCAATAGGCAGCTCACTTTCGCCAATGGGAAACTTCGAGGAACAGGCACAGACGTCATCAAGATGGAAACCCACCAGATTTTTTTGTCATGTGGGCGACATGATCGTCATCTGGCTCCGTGAAAGGGACAAATTCCTCAAGCTCCTTGTACATCGAAACTCAATAATTCACAACATCATATTCACTTAGGAGACCGACTTCATGTTCAAGAGAAGGGTCGATGGCACCCTGGGCCACTGTGTGTGTATCGGAAGAAAACGTACCATGACGTGCATTTGGACTTAGACAGTTGCCACCACCCTGCGCAGACGAATGGATTACCAAAAACAATAGCACACAGGGTGCATACCATCTCAGAAGCGGAGAGTTCACCCCAGGAACTAGAACGCTTCAGAACTGTGATCCCAAGGAACGGATACTCAGAATGGCGAATTAAGCGCACTCTTCTTCCCACCATTACAGTACAAACTGTGAAGATGGAAGAAACAACGGAGGGACAGATAGCCACAGCCTTTATACCATATACCGGAGCGCTATCGGAAAAATTCTGGAACACATTGGATAAACACAGCGTAAGATCTGTCTTTCGACTGCCCATTAAGACACGGGAGTTATTGGGGACTGTCAGAGATGACCTCTGCTTGTGGAACGCTAGGGTACATCAGATACCTGTCAAAATGGCAAGAGGAGTATTTGTTAAATATGCACACCACTGCAAATGGACGCAACCGTCTGTGTTCATGTAAAATATATGGAATAAATAAGTCGTACATGTACACCAGCCGTCTGAAAAGAACATACTACAAGCTCTCAAACAACCTTTTTCACGACCTCAGGATGAAAGAAAAGAAAAGGACAAGCTCATTTCGTCAACGCACCTGCCGATAGCGACGTGTCTGATCGATAGCCGAAATGTTGTGCCCGTTGGACATTATGGATCGGCAGTACATCCGTGGACTGTTCGATCGTAGAAATTAATACCAAACCGTCTGTGAGATTATTCGATAAGATATGTCTCTGTCACGGCGGGACAAAAGATGAGAAATAAGAAGAAAGTGCTTTTCTACAGCACACCATTCTGCTGTATATATATATATATATAAATTGGAAATTTGTGGTAAGTTTATATGGGACCAGACTGCTGAGGTCATTGGTCCCTAGGCTTAATGTAACTTAAACTAACACACATGCGTGAGGGAGGACTCGAACCTCCGGCAGTGGGTACCCACGGGAACCGTGGCAAGGCGCCGTAGACCACGCGGCTACCCTGCGCGGCTGTAGGCGAAAACTATAGCCGTCTTTAGAGCTAGAAAAAGGCGTTGTCATAGAAACGTTTACCCTACAGCATTGCAGACATTCGAAGCATTTGCGCACAGTGTACAGAAACTGTCAGGGTTCATCTCCCACCGAGTCTATTGCATGATTTCAAAGGCGCTATCACGAAAATATGGAAGTGAAATTTTGTCGGCATTACACTACAAACACAGTTAGTTCTCGGTTTTCTTTTCCAATGAAAAATTGGCGAAATAAATACCTGCCCAACGTCTGGCTTGTTAGCTAGTAAGAACGGCAATATTAGTCAACTCCAACAAAAAGTACATGGACAGTATATCTGATATCCAACGTCAATGTGACAAAAATTTCCTAGTACAAAATTGGCGAAATGAATACCTACGCTATGCACGTCTTGTGAGCTAATATGTTAGGTAGTATTGCTTATGCTCAACAAACAAGAAATGAATAGAATATCTCATATAAAACGCCAATGTAACAGAAATTCGCATTATTTAAATGTTGCTTTAACATCAAAAGTAGATCTTAATGTAATGTAACAAGTCTGCAACTAAATAACTACACAAGCTGGCGATAAAACATGTTTGTAGGGCACAAGCTCTGGACTATTATCTAAGTAAAAGGTAAGCGAGAGATGGCAGAAGACATCCAAATGATAAGACTGAACCTAAAATTCAACCTAACAATAACAAGAAATATTTAATTTAAAAAGCGTAAATAAAGAACTCGGTCTAAGGCGCTGCAGTCATGGACTGTGCGGCTGCTCCCGGCGGAGGTTCGAGTCCTCCATCGGGCATGGTTGTGTGTGTTTGTCCTTAGGATAATTTAGGTTAAGTAGTGTGTAAGCTTAGGGACTGATGACCTTAGCAGTTAAGTCCCATAAGATTCCACACGCACATTACAAATAAAGAACCACACAGTGCGGAAATATGGGGAAACATAGACTGGAGTAGGGTGACAGCGGATATGAGGAGAGCCTGCATTGTTACCAGATTGCCTCCTCCCATTATCCGAATGATGTCATTGTCATACAGCGAATACCCAACATATAAAACGGTGGATAATGTAAACACTGAAGGGATATTCAGAACAGCCTAATCTTGCTAAAGATTTTCACCCACCTCTTTGATGTCATTGTGGAAGTAGGTCACTTGTCCTAAGCGTAAAATGAAGGAAAACTAAAATTTGCAAAAGGAAAGTGTCATGTTGCTTTGAAATTCAAAATACCAATATGGCGACCCAAAAGTGCGTTCTGGAGGTGTGAGGACAGCCTCTATGCAGCCAGAATCCAAGATTGCTGAACAAAATATGCGAGGATAGGCTATGTGACATCGTTATCCAAGACGGCGAACTAATATGGAATCTTTGGGACGTGAGGATAGCCACGAAGATAGAATATCCAATGGCTGACCTGAAGACTGGAGGGCAGTCTCTACATTGCATAATCCAAAGTCGCAACCTAGAGATTCGAGACAATCTTCATACCCACCAAGTCATATAAATGCAAGATAGGATAAGGGGATATACTGCATGGCTATCATATTTCATATGATCTAAGATTACACCATATACTAAGAGCAACACGGGGGAAATTCAAAATACATTTGTCTGCCAGCTGCTACCACATAGTTTGGAGTTGTCTCAAGCTGAAGTCCACATGTGTTATGCTCATTTCTACAACCATTTTTGTGGTAAAATAGGGTTGTGGGTTGTGTTTAAAAAAGTACTGCCATTTGAAAAATGCCGCATAACCGGTCTCAGTGAAGGAATGCTTTGCCACACCTAGTCCTCCATCTGTAGAGAAAACAGGCACTGACTCCTAAGTTTGGAATCCCAGACCTCACCTATTTTTAAATGGGAAATTCAAGTTTACAGTGGTGGAATTCCACAATGCAGCAGCCCTGAACCACTTCCTCTCAACCCACAAACGCTCAGTCTCACATTAGAATCTAAGAGCCTACATGACTTAAGTTAAAAATAGCGCGAAATCGAAAACAATTACAAGAAATAAGAGGAATATGCAGGTTATGTGGCCGCATTTTCCATACAAGATTTGGTCGAGAATGATATTTTCAATATGCAGCTTAGCGTGCGCTGATATGAATCTTCATGGGAGATTAAAACTGTGTGCCGGACCGAGATTCGAACTCGGGACCTTTGCCTTTCGCTACCAACTGAGCTACCCAAGCACGACTCACGCCTCGTCCTCACAGCTTATCTTCCGCCAATACATCGTCTTCTACTTTCCAAACTTCACAGAAGCTCTCCTGCGAACGTTGCAGAACTGTTTTAATCTGCCAGGAAGATTCATATCAGCGCACACTCCACTGCAGAGTGAAAATCTCATTCTGGAAACATCCCCCAGGCTCTGGCTAAGCCATGTCTCCGCATTATCCTTTCTTCCAGGAGTGCTAGTTCTGCAAGTTTCGCAGGAGAGTTTCTGGGAAGTTTGGAAGGTGGGAGACGAGTTACTGGCAGAAGTAAAACTGTGAAGAGGGAGCGTGGGTCGTGCTTGGGTAGCTAAGTTGGTAGAGTATTTGCCCGAGAAAGGCAAAGGTCCCGAGTTCGAGTCTCGGTGCGGCACATAGTTTTAATCTGCCAGGAAGTGTCAAGAATTCTTCAACTAAATGCATGTCGAAATCTGAATTGTGATACAATAAAACAAATGAGAGAAATTAAAACTCAAAGATGAGTATGAGGAGCCAACTATACTGGTCGTTATATCTTACGAAGTGATGGAGATTAGGTTTTATTCTACGCAATATAAAGGGCTGTGGGAAGTATACCTGGTCGCTAACTTGTCTTTCGCCCACGCCTTTATCTAGATAACGCAGAAACTGAAGGAAACGTGGGAAACAGTGTTCCAGGAACGTCCGGCGTCCCAGAACCGCCTCAGACACGGACGGCGGCGAAGGACGCGATACGCGGGCCGTCACCGACGGCGCTGGCGGACTAATTACCACGGCCTATCACCGAGCAGACAGCCGGACGGCCGCCTTAATTACAGCTGAGAACGCTGCGCACAGCGCACCCTTGCCTGTAGAGGACGGGAATTCCGCGAGCGAAAAGGGTGGCCACCGAGGCGGGAGGGCTGCACGCGGCGTACGTCGGCGCCCCCTCCCTGTATCGGCAAACGACGAGCGCACCACCAGAAACGTGCAATTAACGTCAGTGCCTGAGTGACGCGCCGCTTCCCGCCTCGTCGGTGGGCGGGCAGGACACTGTCGCCCCTGCTGGGTGGGTTCCAGCTCTCCTACACCTTGTACGGCGGAGTGTGTTAACGGCTGCAGTAACTTCTTGCAGCTCCAACACCACTTTGTATTCTTATCTATATGTACCTATCTCTGTCTCTCGCGCTGTGTGTGTGTGCGTGCGTGCGTGTGTGTGTGTGTGTATGTGTGTGTACCCCACTATCTATGTCCCCATCTTTAATGCCATGTCCCTATCTCTATCTACCGGATGGTGTGTGTGTGTGTGTGTGTGTGTGTGTGTGTGTCTCCAAGCACTGTACGAACCATTACTATTCTACGCATGTACACTACTGGCCATTAAAATTACTAGAGTACGAATAATAGAAAACAACAACATTTTGTTTATTATTGCAGAAAGAACACATAATTACATTTCTATGCGATGTGGGGTGTATATAAAGTGTGAAATTGAGTACGTATAGTTGCCACTTGTGATAGTAACAGTGGCTCTAGCCTCGTGGGCATCGTCAAACAGAGTTCCGATGACAAACCCGTTCACGACACAAAAGGCTTCTGGGTGTGGTACCGAGTCATAATGTATACAACAACTGCTGCTGGAGAAAAACCAACGTTTCGCCCACAGTTGCAGCGGCATTCTTCTGGGTCTAGTGGTGCGTTCTAGCTATGCAGTGTCTGCGATATTTTGTTGTCACTGTTCACTGTGCATGTCATTACGTCATAATTTTAAAAAGGTAGTTCGTTTCATAGGTGACTTAAGGCAGAATGAAAGGGAATTTTATTCTAATAGGTTGTTGCAGTGGTGGGAGAATGTAACCTCTGTTGTCTATTGGCTCTTGTGTTATGCTTGTGCCTCGTGTTGAGAGTGTGGTCTGTTGGGTTCTGATTGCTGGCAGCCCAGATGGAGCACGCCTGAGTCCATTTTCCCTATTCATGTTATTAGGGTGTTTAAGTATTTCGATGGCCTCTCTGATTCGGCGTTTCGTCATAACCGGTTTCTTGGCCAACCCACAGGCTTCGCTGAATTTGATTTATTTTCCTCAGTCTTGCTGATGTTCTGCCACTGCAGATTTGTTGTGATCCCCTAGACGAATATACCGCTGGTGTTCCCGAATGCGTGTTGCCATCGGCCTGCTAGTCTCGCCGAGGTATGTCTCTCCACATTCGCCTTCCACCTTGTACACGCCTGCAGTGTGTAATGCATCCACCTTGACCTTAGTGGAGCTCAGCACGTCTTGGATCCTGCTACCACTGTTTGCCTATTCGATCAGTAACATTTTTCACATAAGCCCGTTCACGTCATTTCAAGTGTGCAGTAGTGACATTTCGCACCGATTGTTTACCGTGCGTATTTACATCTCTGCTAGCGATCGATTAAGTCAATCAATTTTTCTATTCTGATGTGTGGAAGCTCTGTGTCGCGCAAGTTGCACAAAAATGTTAGCCACAATTAACTATTTATGTGTAACCCACAAGTTTTTTGGTCAGAGATCTCGCGGAGAGTAGCAGTGTATTTAGTGACACTCCTATTCTCGAATTTGTCATATTGTTAAGAGCCGCCATCTTACACTCCAGAATCAGAAAGTTTTTAGCAAGATTGCAAGACGAATATTAACGCGATTAGGAAGATCTGTCCATTACCTGGATCCATTTTCAAAATGTACATGTTTTCTACTGAATACAAGGTACTTTGTCTCAGTTCTTTCATAATACTGTGATTTCATATTACGACGAGCTGCGACGCTCTATCGACTCTCGGATTCGCTGGAAACTGTTTGGATGCTACGAAATTGCACACGATCACATTCTCATCCACCACGGAATTGTATTTCCCACTTTTTCAAAAATTTTTAGGACGTATCTTACCAGTTTCCAAGTGAAGCTTTGTCACAGCAGAAGGGTTATCTCCAAGGGTGAACAATAAGAGCTCTTTAGCAAGCATTTAAGTTAGAAGGTAACGTAATGTTCACAGAGTTCGCTGAGCAACAGAACATAGTCTGCATCAACTCCTTACATTCTTTTCATAACAGAGCTTCAGTCCCTTTTATGAGTAATCTATAGTAGTCTACAAAGTTGATGAACAGCATTTCCATATTTTCCAAAGCTGCCAAGCTCGAGCATTTCGACGACGAGAAGACCCCGGCAGTCGAAGAAGATGATCATCATGACCTTAGGGGAATTTGTGTTAACAGCTCTGGATTTCTTTGGCGGCCCTTATGTGGGATGTTTTTACTGTTGGTTTTGTGTTTGCCCTCGGGCCTCGATTGGTGGCATCACTTAATGTCATGATGACCTTTCTGTTCGACTGCAGGGGCCGTCTGCTCGCCATGTTCCACGAGCTTCTAAACACTAATAAGGCTTAGCGCTTTGAAGAAACTTCGTAGAAACTGCGACGTGCCATGAAGCCAAAAAGCCCAGGAATGCTGTCCGATGGAATCATCCTGTTGCACGATAATGCCTGTCCTCCACTGTCAGAGCCTATTAAGGATATGCATCAGTGATTCGGTTGGGGAGCACTGCAGCATCCTCAGTAAAGTCAGATTTTTCACAGTATGATGTGGACGTCTTTGACGAGCTGAAGAAAGACACACGTGGACGTCGGTTTTACTCAGTCGAGGAAGAGCAAGAGTAGGTGTAGTCATAGATCCATCAGCGCCTCACCGTGTTCTGGCAAACAGGATTTTATCATGTCATCTATCAGTGGCGTAAATGTCTTAACGGCTGTGTAGACTACTTTTGAATAATACCATTTAATGCTCCCGTTGTGGCGGGTGTTCGGTTTCCTTTTCACTGACCCTTCATAAGGCCTGTGGGCATGAATTGAAGTGTCAGTGGATAACATTCAACGAGGTGGAAGACACGTCATGGTTTGACGGCCTTGAAAGAAAGTTTATATGAAAGAAAAGAATTTTAGCACAGATTTAAATAAAACGAAAATCTTTACGACTAAAAAATATTGAACGAAGCCAAAATGAGCGTAAGGAAACTTCATTGAAGGCGAAAATCAAATTACTTCTAACATTATGATGTTTTGGCTTTTCGTGTGTCTACATGGCCGCTCAGTGATCACACTGGCACAGTAAATAGAAGATAAGACAGAACACCGAAATACAGAGTTCTGTCTTCCTAAATGGTTTCAGTCACGAAGATTGTTTCATTAATCGGACGAGCGCAGAAGTAACATACTGCGATACGTTGTCGATCAGTAGAAAATCATTTAATTTACTAGATATTGTCTGATAGGAAAGACGTATGATATCATGCACTCCGTCTTCAGGCCAGGAGTGGCCTACAGGGGCCATCCGACTGCCGTGTCATCCTCAGTGGAGGATCCGGATAGGAGGGGCGTGGGGTCAGAACACCGCTCTCCCGGTCGTTATGGTGGTATTCTTGACCGAAGCCTCTACTATTCGGTCGAGTAGCTCCTCAGTTAGCATCACGAGGCTGAGTGCACCCCGAAAAATGGCAACAGAGCATGGCAGCCCGGATGGTCACCCATCCAAGTGCCGACCACGCCTGACAGCGCTTAACTTCGGTGATCTCACGGGAATCGGTGTATCCACTGCGGCAAGGCAGTTGCCTATGATTCCATGCAGACATGGAGAAAATCTGAATCCAAAGAATTCGTCATGTGTAACAATGAAGTGATCTCGGTACTGGAGTAATACCAGTTTCCAAATAGGCTCATCAGACAGTTCCACATACCCACGAGTTTACATCACTCACCGTATATGTTGCAGAATTGCGGAACACAAACGATGCTCATGTAGCATCATAGTACTATAGACTTGGAATTTCGCTATAGGTATCAATATGGATTGACTAAGTGAGTTGGCAAATGGCAAAAGCCGCTCTGATCACTGTTAACTTGTGTTACTTTAGGAAGACGTTCGAGTCAATTCCACACTGTTGTGTACTGAACAAAACAACCATGCAAGCAGCTATTGGCCCACCTTTATAATGGATGAAAAACATCCCATCATGTCGTCCTAAAAAAACATTAACCCGTATACGCGACAACAATTTGCTAGTTCACCATGAACTGTTACATGGTAGTAATCTTTAATTTTATTTTCATGAGCTTCTGCTCGGTTAGAAGTAGCCCGACACGATTCCGCCTGCTCCCTGCCCCCCCCCCCCTCCTTTTTAAGACAGTCACATCATCATAGTATAATACCCAAATTTCACGGTCTCAGTTATTTGTTGAATACATTTCAACCTATCCCATTCCCGGCTGTCTTACTACCTATCCAACGACATCATTCAGTCTCTTATTAGTATCCTCAGATATTAATTTCGTCGCCAATTCCACGAAGAATTATATTTCTTACTTTACAAGCCCACAGAATTTTTTACTTCAGTAACAACATATATCAAACACTTCGATTCTTTCTTTTCTGATTTTATCACAGTTCATGATTCAGGTCCATAAAATGATGTGCTCCAGACGTATTTTCTCTAAAATGGATATTTCGTGTTCGAACCTTTGTTTGGCCCCGACAGATTTATGTAACAAAGAAGGTCCTTCTGGCCGGCCGCTATGGCGGTTCTAGAGGCTTCATTCCGGAACCGCGCTAATGCTACGGTCGGAGGTTCGAATCCTGCTTCGGTCATGGATGTGTGTGATGTCCTTAGGTTAATTAGGTTTAAGTAGTTGTAAGTCTAGGGGACTGATGACCTTAGACGTTAAGTCCCATAGTGCCTACATCCATTTGAAGCACTTGAAGATTCTTCACGCCTGCTTTTCAATCATCTTGCTCCATCATGCACTAGTTTGCTTCCAAGGCAGAAGAATTCTTTCAGTTCATCTACTGTATTGTCACCTAGTTCATCATCATTGTCTTAGTTCTCATTTCTCGGGCTGCTTAATATTTTCATCTTTCTTCTGTTCACTCGCAACCACCATTAAGTGCTCATCAGACTTCGTCTCATTCGGGTGATCCTACAATTCTTCCTCACTTTCAAAGTAGTAAGCAGCAGCATCAGCCAACTTCGTCACTCACATGCTTTCACGCTGAATTTTTATCCCAATTCTAACACTTCTATATATTTTATTACGTTTTTTATTGCTGTAATCAGCAATTTCTCGATGTTGATTACTCACACAAAAAATGCAAGATCACATCGGATGTATCTACGAAAGCAATGACATCTATACCGAATCTGTCATGGCTGCTTTACAGAAGAAACTATATTAAATAGTAATGTTCTACAATGTTACTATTTAATATTGTAACATAGAAAAATAAATATGTTATTTAAAGTTCCTACAGACAAAAAATCAGAAGTCTGGGAAACATACAAAATAAAAATGAATGCAGCGAAACAAATGCGGCGCAAAGCACCCCAAGGGCCGTAGGACTCATTCATAAACGTAGATAGCAGTATGCACACAAGGTCATAAACGCCCTCAACAAAGAAGAAAAAGACACTGCCTCACGCAACGTTATACCCAATGAACTATTGATAAATCATTACAAAAGTGTGTGGTGCACACAGCAGGCCGAATATGACACTGGAGAAAGCATGTACAATGAATCAGAAGATCCAGTTGCTATGGACCAGCAACAAAAAGCTTTAAAAGGCATGAAGAACATAAAAGCTACTGGAATAGATGGAATAAATGCTGAGCCCATTAAATATCGAGGGTTATCACTAGCAAAAGGACTTTTACATTTATTAAATAACTGTTGGTAAAACTGCATGATCGCAGACGCTTGGTATACAGGGGAAGTTATCTCCCTTTTCTTTAAAAAAAAAAGGAAAACGTAATAACTGTAAAAAGTATCATGGCATAAGTCTTCTAAACAATGGCTACAAACTATACTCAAAGATCGTAATAACCGCATAAAGAATATCACAAGGGCTGTTACTTCTGATGAAGAAAACGGATTTAGATCAGGTCGTTCATGCACAGACAATTTGTATTTAATTAAAAACATCATAGAAAAACACAGAGAATTTAGTATAGAAACCCATGCGGCCTTTATCGATCTTGAAAGGTTTTTGACCGTGTCAGCCGTGATAACCTATGGAAGATTATGAATGAATGTAGATATCCTTATCATCTAACAGAGCTAGTGAAAAGCATTTACAAAATTACACGCAGTCTAATAAACACAGGTAGAAATCTATTAGTAGAAATAATTAGTAACCAAGGCGTTAAGACAAGGTTTAACTCCATTCTTCGCAAATGGAAATGTAAAATACACTAAGCAATTAAGATAACGAATGAGGAATACCTGAATATACTCTTTTTTGTTGACTATATCGTTATTATTCAAAAGAATAAATATGATTTTCAAAGATCAGTATACTAGCTGAACGAAATTTGCAAGACGAACAACTTTAAAACTATTAGTAACAAAACAAAATTAATGACATTCCGAGGAAAATATTCAGTCAGACCAAACGATGTTTAGGATAAATCAGTTTTAGAACAATCGTCTCAAATCTCCTATTTAGGCTGTGCTATATTGATTTGGACTTTGATATTGTAAATAAAATACACAAATTCCAACCTGTCTGTGGTGTATTGCAGAACATTGGGCCATAAAATATAAAAGGAAACCGTTATGAAATTCTATATGGTAATGGCGGTTCCGGTGTTATCCTACGGAAACGTAAGCTGGGTTACCATGAAAAGACGAGAAATCAAAACTCAAACAGCGGAGATGAGGTTCCTAAGAAGGACGAAGGGTGTGCAAGAAGATATATGATGATTTTGATTTTATGATTTTATGAAATTTTAAGATTTTAAGCGTGAATGAAAAAATTCAAAAATATCTAGAAGTTTGGAAGCAACACGTTATGAGAATTACAGGTCACAAAATTCCTCAGAAGATCTTGAAGTGCAAGATAAATGGGGAAACTTATATTGGGAGACATAGAATAAGATGGGAATGATTTTGTTTGTGAGTTCGGTACAGGCAACAGCATAATCCTTGAAAGGAAGACGATGTTGATGATGATGATGATGATGACGTTAGACAACACACAAGTCTGATGTCTGGAGGGCACCAAGAAGTAGATTTCTGTGTCAGCATTCGGAATGAAGAACGCGATATTGATGGCCGGCCGAGAAAGTGGCCTTGCTGTAAATGCTGGCGTCAATAATAACACAACGCTTGCAAGCCTATTCGGTGACTGTAAAAAATTTTGACAGGCCTAACTTCTGCAATTGAGGAACATATTGATACAATAAAAATACGTTTCAGTTGCCAGTAATTTCTCATTTATTGCATGACCGCTTGCGAAGCCTTAATCTAAATCTTCATATGCCACCAGGTAATCATGAAAACTTAAATATGTGGCCCGATCACCACACTTGTGTGGCATCTGAAGATGAAGCCTTAGGCAACTGGCAACAGTAGCGGATTTGGTATTCTGTCAGAAGCAAATAAATTCTAAGCAGCCATAACTCTTGTGGGAAGATTTCAGTCCTTGTGAAGACCTACAGAAGATTCAGCAGAAAGAGATATTAGCCCAAGAGCTCTGATAAATCAGTATACAGTATATGATAGAGAGCAAAGCCAGTTAACATGAAGTACCAGATGTTGACACTGCAGTACTAGTCACCTACACAGTACTTGTCACCGAGTCGTCAGAAACAGTACCGCAGCTAAGCCCAGAAGTCGCTATAGCCAAACACTTAGAAACTGCTGCAGTAACGCTCAGAAAAGTCCGTTCACATTTTAGGGAAGGTAACTAGTTTTCGAAAAGTGTGCAGCACTGTTATTATTCTGAGCTTTTTGCCTGTTACAGAAGAACGAACACTGTATTTTTGTCTTTAGCAGAACGAATAGTATTGGATGTTTTTGTGTCTGTCAGAATATAGTGAGGAAGGAGCACTATCTTGCACTTGCCTCCAGGTGTGGGTATAGCATCTGACGGCTCATAGTCACAGTGAACTATAGTTGATATTTTCTGTATGAATATAAGGAGGAACAGGCACTGTCTAGCACTTGTCTCCACTTGTGGTTAAGGTGTCAAATTGTGTGTTGTTGAAGCAAGTTGCAAACAAAGCGCTTCTCTGACAGTGAAAGGTAGAAAACAGTAACATAGAGTTGCTTGAAAGGCCCACAATACATTGTACTAGGACGTAGTCATCGATTCGCAAATATAGACAGTAACTTTAAGAAACCTCTTGAGGACAATAAATTTTCAGTTGAATTTTTAGTAATAGCACACCTATTCACTTCCTACGAACCACAACTTTACCCCTTCGACCCAGAACGACCTGTGCTAAGAAGCCAAGGATACTTTCTCCCTCTCAATTCGTGAAAGATTACTTAGAAGACCTCACATGCAGATAAAAGTACCGTCGTCAAAGTTCCGGTAACACTGCACAGGCCACACCTGTTAACCAGGCTGGTGAAACGACTTGTTACGGGACACGATAAAAAAATTTGGTGACATGTGTGTAATGCGTTATGTAAAGGCATCCCAGTGTACGGAATCAGATGAAAGAATAGCGGTGGAGAAGTACGAAGACTATGGGAATCAGTACCTTGAACTGCAAACAGCAAGAAGATCGACCAGTAGACCTGTGGAACAGATCAAACGAAGCAGAAGCCATCCAGAGAGCCCATCAGAAACTTGATGAACCTGTTCAGGCCAGGTGAGTTGCAGGGAAGCCCTGCGTAAACGTTTTGAACATGTGCAAACCATACTAGTTGCATAATAGCCCAGCAGAGAAAGAAATACTTGTCGGAAGTACTAGAAGAGAAACCAGCAGAACTACCGCATAATTAACAAATGGAGTTCAAGCAAGAGACAGCAGCAAACGCTTTTAAGACCTTTGTGTGAAACATATTTTGTATTAAAATAAGACGACTTCAGGTAGTGGCTCAGAAGTTAGTACCACCATTGCGATAGATTTGTATTAGCAAATAATCCACATAATTGGGATGATTCAGAGCTTATATATTTAATTGCAACTGTGAACATGGCGTTTGAAGCAGTACGAATAAATCACAGATCATCGCCATTTAAGTGAATCAAGGCTAACATCAAGGCAAACTAGTGCCACTAATTGAGAATAGGTAAAAATAATCTTAGACGAAAGTTATTCAGATACTTACCACTTATTGTTACACTTGCCAAATGTTTCAGGCCACACAAAATCCAGGGGAAACATATCCAGCATGGAGAAATCGAACACATGAATTATCAATATAATTCAGTGAGGCTTTCATCAAAATGACAAATGTGACGCTATTGAAAGGTGTGATTACAAACTGATCACACGAATTGACGGTGACGGTAAAATTACAAAAATATGCGCCCGTGAGGAGCCTTATAGATAGTCTTATTCTCCGCAGGCAACATGGCAATGGAACAGGAAATAATGGTAGATGGTAGTGGTACGTGAAAGACCCATCGGCATACAACGTAAGGTGGCTTTTAGAGCAAATGATGTAGACTGGTTGCTATCGAAAAATTATTACAGTTTAGTTTTGAAGATGATGTAGAAAACGAGTAAGTATAAGAGAGTAACGAATTCTATAGGAAACGCTTTTTGAAAGAAGATATAGGACAGTGGTACAGCTCCTACAGCATACAGGAATGGGTGACATTGCGATCAAAGTGCCAGTAACAGGGGAAAATTGTCGGGCAGAGAAAGATTAAAATACAAATAAATCATTACAAGGGATTAGTAACCAGCCCACCTTCGTTACGTTAAAGGATAGGAATCCCACATACAGAATAGTGTCAAACGTCTCGTCAAAAATAAACTTTTGCACTTGAAGATTCAAAATCCTAGCCATGTTGGTTGTGTCAGTTTCGGATTAATCACCTGTAAACTAACCAAAATGTCCGTCTATCAGTAAATAACAAATTGAAACGTTATCCATGATGAAGTTTTACTACATGAACTACGAAAATATGATAATCGACAAACATATTTTCCTTTCATTAATTTGTGTGAATGTCAACGAGAAAAAGTTGGAAATTATGTGTAAAGTTTGTTGGAAGTCACCAAGTGTTCTCAATCTCAAATACTGAACGAATGTAGTGCTGCTAATCTGCACGCCGTTAGTTACCTCAGGAGTTACTGACTTTCATTCTTACTTTATTCTGTTAAATATTTAAAGTATTATTAAACGTATTAATGAGTAGAATATGACAGTGTTGTAAACTTTTAAGATCGTTCAAATGGTTCAAATCGCTCTGAGTACTATGAGACTTAACAGCTGAGGTCATCAGTCCCCCCCTATAACTTAGAACTACTTAAACCTATCCAACCTAAGGACATCACACACATCCATGCCCAAAGCAGGATTCGAACCTGCGACCGTAGCAACAGCGCGGTTCCAGACTGAAGCACCTAGAACCGCTCGGCCACACCGGCGGCCGGCTTTAAGTTCGTCTAATAACTGTGTGATATTCAGAAAATAAATATTTTGTTGCCCTTCGAAGCAGTTAGTCAACCTGATATTGGGACTGTGTGATCGTTCGCCGTCTAGTATTAGATCACATTATTGCAGCACATGGGAGTGAAGGATGTCAGCGCGTAGTCGGGGTTGACAGCAAATACAGGTACACAGGTGACTTTAAAGCACTGACAGGGCGATGCGTTTTCCTTAGTCAGCACTGTGCTTGTTTATTGTAACATTAAAAAAAATGGTTCAAATGGCTCTGAGCACTATGCGACTTAACTTCTGAGGTCATCAGTCGCCTAGAACTTAGAACTAATTAAACCTACCTAACCTAAGGACATCACACACACCCTCGCCCGAGGTAGGATTCGAACCTGCGACCGTAGCGGTCGCTCGGCTCCAGACTGTAGCGCCTAGAACCGCCCGGCCACTCCGGCCGGCATTGTAACATCACCGCATGTTTAAGACGACGGGTAAGTGCTGTAATAGCGTGGTTGAGTGGGGACGATCAAAATATTCGTGTTCGTAGACCTAGCAGACCAGGATCCGTATGCCAATCAGGCAAAGTAGCGCTGAGCACTGAGGCAATCATACTGCCTACGCACATGTCGAAGATACCTATTTGGTAATACACCGCGTTCTGCTGCCTGAGGAAGTCCGTAACAGACTGCGACACATACTTGTCCTGTAGGAATGATATACCCCTCAAGACCTTTTCTAAGGCACCGAAGGCTTGTTAATCGAATGTGGAGAGACCAGCACTATAGGGCGGGTGTCTCCTACTCCAGTTGCCGCAACCTTTGTGTTACGAGACTTGCGATATAAGGGACTCGCTTAATCATGAAGCAGCAGCATCTCTTTTCGCAGTTTTCCACGGCGGTGGTTCTCGACAGACAAGCTGCCTCATATACATTCCTCATTCTGCAACGGATTCCTACGTGTTTGTCCCTCGACAGCCATCGAAAGAACGACATCACATTATTGGTCCTGTTTGGCCGCATTTGGTTCTAGCGTCGCCACAGATGACGTTTCTTCGTCGGAATGACACGATTGCTACACCAGTCCATTGCCTACTTGTCGGATTAGTGCCGAGGTCCGGTGTGCCGGCCACTCTGCCGTTTTCCGTCTATCTCGGCGAGTGCAGGCTGGTTCCCCTTATTCAGATTCGGTTACACTATGTCGACGATTGCGGCGCAAACACTTCCTCCTCGTACGCGTACGCCGTAATTACTTAACCACGCAATCATTGAGGTTACATTCGTCTGGAGTGAGACGTTCCCGGGGGAAGGGGGGCAGGTCCACTAGGGCCCCAACCGCACAATTACACTAGGTTAGATGGGGTGGGTTAACTGCTGTGGCTTGTTCTGGGGTTGTGAACCACTGAGGCCTACGGCGGGACGAACCCTCTCCGTCGTTTCTAGGTCCCAAGTTCCATACAATACAATACAATGATATAAGGAGGTCGGACAGCATCAAACCTGAAAATTACTGATGGTCTTTAATAATGTGTTTCAGGTTTGATGCTGTCCGCCATACTTTATCATAAGGGACGATCAAAATCTTTCCATTTGAGGCCGTTGCTGCAGCGTACATGCAATGTTTAATTAATATTTTTAGCCGGAGCTACCTACAGATAATTGTGACGTACCAGCTGCAAGGTCGAAAGGCAGACAATAGCCGGTAGTGAGCCGTCGTGACACCGTCTCATCAGATGATGTATGACTGAGGATGTTACTGTGGTTGGTCGACTATCGCATGGTCTTCAGGACCCGATCGCGATGTTTCCTTCTTTATGGTTCAGTGCCCCAATCGGTAAAAATGGAACCTTAATATGATTGCTTTATTGTCCATCTGTCTGTTTGCCTGTCTGTTCGCTAGGAACGACTTGAAGTATTAAGTTGAAATTTATGTCACCCACTGAAGCCTATGATCTCTCGGTGGTGTTAAAAATTGAAGCTTCTAAGACAATATGGTCAAGACATTATCATTACGGCACATATTTTCATACTAGAAACGTCACACAACAAAACCTATACGGTGCCTTCCACTGACCTAGAGCCAAGACATTTCGCAAGAATAATGGTATCAATGTACTACTAAAGGTAAAAAAAAGCCGAAAATTTTGAATTTGTAATTATATCACATGAAATAATGTTTTTCACATTTTTTATCTGACAGTGTATCCGACCATCTGTTACGATTGCTTTCTCTCAGGAACAGGGAGGCGTAACGTGTTGAAATTCATGCTACATAATAAAGTGCATGGTCCCTCGGCAGTTTAATAAATGTGAGCTTAAGAAATGTAATAAATATAAATGAGTAGATACAGCCGTTTATGTCACACATCTTGGTACTTGAAAACTCACTCATAAAAACCTATAGGGTACTTCTCATTGACCTAGAACCATGAATTTCGGCAAGAATCGGTGTTTCGCAGTACAACTTAAGGAAAAAATCCTAAATTGTAAAACTGTAATTATATCACATAAAGTAAACTTCTCGTGTTTTGCTATCTGACGGTCTGTCTGTCTATCCGTCTCTTAAGATTTCTTTTTCTCAATAAGCGGTAGACCTATAAGACTGAAGTTTATGTCAGAAACTGAGGTCTGTGGTCACTTGGTGGTGTAAAAATGTTAACTTTTAAGTCAGTACAGTTGAAACATACGACCTGAGCAATTGCGCTCAATGCGAGGTGAGGCTTTAATTTGGCAAGAAGATCCTTGGAAGAATGTTGAGAGGTCTAGTAGAGAAACTAGCCGCGATAAGTCAGGGTTGCGGCCCGAAAGAGGAGACGTGTGCGGACGGCGGTTACGAGAGGGAGTTGGCAGGAGTGCTGTGGGGCTGGGCGGGCTGTTGGAGACCGGCCGTCGGTCGGCCGGTCGCTGCTGCTGCCGTCGTCGGCTAAGACTGTCCTTCGCTGAAGTGGCTCGTATAGCTGTGGAGTGGTGGCCTAGTGTCTATTCTATAGATACCATTGCGTACGCTGCGTGAAGAGACCGATTCCGGCTATTGAATACTGTGAGCGTTGCTGAACTTCGGAAAAATCTGAGCGTAACGAATGTTCGTAAAGTGGCAAGCTGGTTGTGAATGTTTCTCATGAGTCGAGCTTATTGCTTCGAACTGTGTACGCTGGTTAAAGCCGTCACAATTCTAGCAGGCTCAAGCATAAGTTTGCATGTGACTTCATTGTATAGCTCGGTTCAAAAATGGTTCAAATGGCTCTGAGCACTATGGGACTTAACGTCGATGGTCATCAGTCCCCTAGAACTTAGAACTACTTAAACCTAACTAACCTACAGACAGCACACAACACCCAGCCATCACGAGGCAGAGAAAATTTCTGACCCCGCCGGGAATCGAACCCGAGAACCCGGGCGTGGGAAGCAAGAACGCTACCGCACGACCACGAGATGCGGGCTATATAGCTTGGTTCAAAATGGCTCTGAGCACTATGGGACGCAACATCTGAGGTCATCAGTCACTTAGATACTTGGAACTATGTAAACCTAACTAACCTAAGGTCATCACACACATCCATGCCCGAGGCAGGATTCGAACCTGCGACCGTAGCAGTCGCGCGGTTCCAGACTGGAACGCCTAGAACCGCTGAGGCACAGCGGCTATAGCTTGGTCAGCTGATTTACATTGTCTAGTCTGCTAAGATTCACAACTGTAAACGCTCACCGGCCGGTGTGGCCGAGCGGTTCTAGGCGCTTAGGTCTGGAAGCGTACGGTCGCAGGTGCGAATCCTGCCTCGGGCATGGATGCGTATGATGTCCTTAGGTTGGTTAGGTTTAAGCAGTTCTAAGTTCTAGGGGACTGATGACCTCAGACGCTAAGTCCCATAGTGCCTACATCCATTTGAAGCACTTGAAGGTCCTTCACGCCTGCTTTTCAATCATCTTGCTCCATCATGCACTAGTTTGCTTCCAAGGCAGAAGAATTCTTTCAGTTCATCTACTGTATTGTCACCTAATCCGTTATCGTTGTCGTAGTCCTCATTTCTCGTGCTGCTTAATATTTTCATCTTTCTTCTGTTCACTCGCAACCACCATTCAGTGCTCATCAGACTTATTCTCATTCGGCTGATCCTACAATTCTTCCTCACTTTCAAAGTAGTAAGCAGCAGCATCAGCCAACTTCGTGACTCACATGCTTTCACGCTGAAACTTTATCCCAATTCTAACATTTCTATATATTTTATTACGTTATTTATTGCTGTAATCAGCAATTTCTCGATGTTGATTACTCACACAAAAATTGCATGATCACATCGGATGTATCTACGAAACCAATGACATCTATGCCGAATCTGTCATGGCTGCTTTACAGAAGAAACTGTATTAAATAGTAACGTTCTACAATGTTACTATTTAAGTCCCATAGTGTTCAGAGCCAATTTTGTAAACGCTGCCGTGCCGTGTTGTGGTTGGTTGGTTGATTGGTTTAAAGGGGGTAGAGGGGACCAAACTACGAGGTCATCGGTCGCCGTGTTGTGCCTGCTGTACTTACATACATTGAACCTAATAGCCGCGCCACCCCTACATTGGAACTCTGCTGAAGAGAGCCCCAGAACAGACGCTATTACTGCTGTACTATGTGAATAATATGTTGCAGCCACTCGCCGCTTTCTGTTCGGTAACATATCGACCTTTTCAATGCTGCCTGTTAATACGATATATTATATTTAACGGATGACGTGACGAGATGCAACGTCTATGAGGTTGTCAGCGCTATAGTGGCCTAACCCACAGCACACTGGTTTATGGAAATGGCCACTTGAAGACATTGACGATTGCAGAATTGATGTGCAATGTCGTGATTGAGCCGCGCGGGATCAGCCGTGCGGTTTAAGGCGCTGCAGTCATGGTCTCTGCGGCTGGTGCCGGCGGAGGTTCGAGTCCTCCCTCGGGCATGGGTGTGTGTTTGTTCAAATGGTTCAAATGGTTCTGAGCACTGTGGGACTTGACATCTGAGGTCATCAGTCCCCTAGAACTTAGAACTACTTAAAACTAAGGACATCACACATATCCATGCCCGAGGCAGGATTCGAACCTGCGACCGTAGCAGACGCCCAGTTCCAGACGGTAGCGCCTAGAATCGCTCGGCCACTCCGGCCGGCTAGTAGTATTACAAATTTAGTATGTTTTAGTTTACTACTCCTCGGGCCCTGTAATTGGTCGCCTTTCCCTCCGTGATGTTGGGCAAGCAATTCAAGTTGTTTATGGCAGTCCAAATGGTCTGGGCCGATGAGTTGGTGGTGGAAGGAAACTGCCCGATGCAGCAACCGTATTTGTAACATTGCTATGACAAAAGAGAACAGGTTGGCGCCTTGGCTTTGGCTTATGGACTAAGTTATGTACATAAAAGTTGGGTTGAAAGGTTTTTATTAAAGGAACTCGCTTAATTTGCTTACCACTTAGCAACTTAACTAAATTCAAGTGTGTAGTTAGCACTATTTTCTTACATTCTGTGACAGGGTACGAAATTCATTTAATCACATTTCAATCTCTGTAAATTATTACTAGGCAGTTACTAATTGTTGGTTTTACGATTTTAGCCAGTTGTGTGTCTTGAGAAATGATTCTTTTTAAAATGAAGTAATTAACAGTCTTATATGTTTCGGTATTCTTGATGTTTTAAATTTAATGTCATTTTCTTAACGTCAGTGTTTGTTAGCCTCAAGTGCTAGCAGGAATTCAGGGTGTCGCTAGCAGTTCAAGATTTTGATTGCCTTCATAATTGCTAAATAAATAAAGCAAACATCTTACTTAAAATACCATTGTTCAGAATGTTTTCTTGGGATTAATGCTATTTATGATACAAGTGAAACGTCCCCTTTGAACAATTATACAAGACTGTGCTTAAACTGACACACAATACTTTCTTTAGCGCAACGCAATCTGACTTTCGGAAATCCCTACAAAGGAATGGCCCTGACTAACATTAACCTGTACCTTTCACAATTCACTTACATCACAAAAATCTTCGTTACTCAAGCTACTGCAACACAGCAAGCGCCACTACTGCCAGCTAAATAAAAAATTCAAACTACGGAAGGCACTAACTACTGATAGGCATAGTTAGCAATTGAAAGATTTTGATAGAGAACAAACAATGTATTTACCTTAATAGTGTTGAAAAATCATAAGATACATAGCAGTTCATAATATCCAGTATTACAAATTTCAAAACTCCGCCATCTCTCTCCCCACATCCACCACTGCTGGCGGCTCACCTCCAACTGCGCAACGCTACGCGCTGTTCACATCCAGCTGCCCAACACTACAATGGCAGACAACAATGCAAACTAGCCACAGACTGCACACAGCACAGCCAGTGATTTTCATACAGAGAGCGCTACGTGGCGGCGGCGTTACCAATATAGGAACCTAAACAGCCTACTTACACAAGGTGTTTAAAAAACTCTTTCACTTCTTTAAGAAGATGATTATTTTTACCTTTTTTAAGGGATCATTGTTTTAAATATGTAACGCTGTTCAAGCTGAATAAGATGTGGAAAAAAATTTGTTTCCTCTATCTTAACATTTCGTTATGCATGCTATTAGTTAAGGTTCAAATGGCTCTGAACACTATGGGACTTAACAGCTGTGGTCATCAGTCCCCTAGAACTTAGAACTACTTAAACCTAACTAACCTAAGGACATCACACACATCCATGCCCGAGGCAGGATTCGAACCTGCGACCGTAGCAGTCGCGCGGTTCCGGACTGCGCGCCTAGAACCGCGAGACCACCGCGGCTGGCTATTAGTTAAGGCTGCTTTATCAAATTAAACTTGTCAGCCGCTAAATAAATTTTCCGTAAAAACATTTTAAACTGTAAATGGTGTTGCTGTTCTTACCGTTGGTTTTTCCCCTTCCACACTACACCGCTTGGCTAGCCTTTATCACACCCTTGTGAAAATCCTTTTATACTGTGGCAGAGAGCGGTATTGTACGGCGGAAGGGGTGGTGGGGGCGGAGGCAGAGTTAACGTTTGTATAGTAGTGATAGTATTAAATTTTTGTTTCGGTTTGTATGTGCTTGCGATTTTGTTTAGTCTTTATGTTGGAGGAAGGTAGAGACGCTGGAATTAGTCTCCTGCATGCACGTGGATTCCTCGGGATGAATTATTTAAAAGAAGAGCAATTAATTGACGAGCTGCAAGTACGATCGCGTTCGACTGACGGCACAACGGCGGAGCTTACGGCGTGGTTACGGAATGTTTGGGACAGACCATTGCAATTACCTTCGGAGCGAATTGGCGAGGTAAGTCCTGAGTGACACGATTCAAATTTTATAAGAACTCGGGTGAACAAGATCTAAGCTCTGATTAACCATTCGCTAAATGGACTCCGCGATTTGAAACACCTACAGATTAGCGAGGAATATGGCTTCTTTTAGAAAAACTGTTGAATCAGGTCAAAGAGTTACAATTAGATCTTAATACCATGCAGTAGCAAGAGGTAACCATTGAGACTGAATAGCGTGAGCCCGCTCCCGTATTAGGTTCTGCAACTCCTTCCTTTAGACACAGCGCAAGGGAACTTGGTATCTGAACCTTTTCCTAATCTCATTTCGTGTCTGTTATAGGGTTTGGAGGTCCTAGATATTGAACATTTAACACGAGCAGTGGAACTGCTGTGGTTGCTACTTCGGTTAGAAAAACAGACCGAAGCATTGGGAACGGGCCACCTGGTGAGTTTCCGATTACTGTATCCTTTGGCCAGCGGACGGTTAGCGTCTTATACTGCGGAAGCCTTGCCTGGACAAGGAACCCAGCAAAATTTAAGAATGGGCATCATTAGGAATAAAGTTTCTCCTCGGCAGGAATACATTAGTGCAATACAGATTGCTGTTAGTGCCTTCGAGATAAGTGTGAGTGAACAGGGAGCTATTAAGAAACCTTGGAAGGCCTTAACTCAGATAATAAATCACGTCTAATATTCTTTGAGAAGCCAGACACCTTTGACGAATTCGGTAGGCTGGTACTGAACATCGATTGTGTGCGTTTTCCCGACGAACGACGGGGAGGCGTACCGGATTTTCGTGTTGAGTTCACCGATGTTCCCTCCTCCGGAAACCATTGGAATGATAGAAAGAAACGTTGTTTCCGTTGCAGGGATGCTGGTCATATAATGAACCGATGTCCTGTGGCACATAAGTCAAGTCCGAAGACCTGACACCAGAGGTAGTGGGCGTTTCTAGGATTATAAAGCTTGTAACCGCATAAAGGCATCCGTTAATTTCTTCTTGCCTTTTGCCTGATCCGAACTCAAACAAGAAGTAGTATGCGCCTTAAACAATTCTGGTAGCAGTCTTTCATTGATGAATTATGACTGAGACCTTCAGAATTTCAATAACTGCAAACTTCCCTCCTTGCAACTGGTCCGGCAGGGATGTCGTACTGCCGATGGGCAGCTGTGGTCTTTTGTTGGTTTATTCTAGGAGAGTGTTTCTATACAAGGTTTTTGTGGTGTCACCGCCAGACACCTCACTTGCTAGGTGGTTGCCTTTAAATCGGCCGCGGTCCGTTAGTACACGTCGGACCCGCGTGTCGCCACTATCAGTGATTGCAGACCGAGCGCCGCCACACGGCTGGTCTAAAGAGACTCCCTAGCACTTGCCCCAGTTGTACAACCGACTTTGCTAGCGATGTTTCACTGACAAAATACGCTCTCATTTGCCGAGACGATAGTTAGCATAGCCTCCAGCTACGACCTAGCAAGGCGCCATTACCAGTTATTATTGATGGTGTAAAACATGTACCGTCAAGAGCGATGTTCACCATTTACGGATTAAATTTAAGTATTCCACAGATACGTCCTTTTCTGCTAGTCTAATTTCCTTGTCCTGTTACAGACGTCACGCCAGCCTGCGTGAGCTAAAATGCGTGCCTTTCGGCTTCCTCTCAAAACCGGGCTGGCTCTCTTGCCAATCCACAACAGTTTTTCTTGGCCTTTCCGCTTTGTGATCACTAGACAGCTATGTGTGAACATTATTTTGGGGTGTGGTGGATTCAGCAAACTGGTGTAATTTTAAACATTTGAAGAAAGCGTTTTCCATTATGTTTTGCCGTCAGCGAGAATTTAAGTTGTCAGTGAATATCGGTAACTGAGGTTAACGCGGTCGTGAGATGAGATTATAAATTTCAAGTGGGACATCTAGTGGATGCTCAGGCTCAGGCCTTGTTAACGGTTCTTGATAAATTCCTTGATGTATTAACCCACAGACGGGGGATCAAATATACGATTTGCCTTACCAATGACATCATAGATGTCACTCCTTAAATCCTGCCGCAGCTCATTTAACAGGTACTCCGGGATGGTGTTACTAGGCCTTCTTCCTCTCCAAACGCCTCGCTTACCTTCAATAAAAGGTTTCATTATCATTAATATATGCTATTAGTTAAGGCTGTTATGTCAAATTAAGCTTGCCAATGGTTAAATAAATTTTCTCTCAAAAATTTTTAACTGTGAATGGTGTTGCTGCTATGTTACCCTTGAGTTATCCTTCCACACCACTACCCTTGTGCTGGCTTTTACCTTCCCCTTTGTAAAATCATGTACATGGTCATTAAGTCACATATTTTGATATTTAGAAACTCATTCATTATATCCTGTAAGGTACTTCCTGTTGGATCAGAATAATGAAATTTGGCAAGAAACCATGCTCTACTGCGCAAGTAAAGGAAAATAATCAGAAAACTGTAAATTTTTAATTACATAATAGAAAAAATTTTTCGTTTGTAATTTGTTATGCGATTTAAAACTTAAAACTAAAGCATTACTGTGACCGATATCCTGCCAATATGAATGTCGATAGCAGGCAAAAACCCAAAAACCATCGAGATTCCCAATCATGGGGATGGGTAAACTATATATATATATATATATATATATATATATATATATATATATATATATTGATACAAGATTGTGCGGAACTATCAAAGGGCGATTCCTATTCGCCTATTCGCTACCGCCCAATTTTTTGTTTTTTTTTGTTTCTTTTGTTTATTGCTGTAGAGTGCCCTGCGTTATCACCGGTAATATCTTGTTGCTAATCCTTTCATCGGACACGAAAAGAAAATGCAACTTTAATGTTTAGTCTTTCATCGGCTTCAGGGCTATTCCAGAATGTACGGAAGAGGTACCTGAGGAAATAGTTGAAGATAATCACATGCACTGTCGATGAAGTATACTACATTTCAGAATAGTAAAAGATAGGCGCTTTGCACGGCAAGGCGATTGGAAAGCCGCAGCATTGACGTTTCTGGCACGGAGGAGCACATTTTCTCCGCATGACTGCCTACTGGAAACACATGTGCCTTGTGGGAACCGATGCCCAGCTGTCTGGTGGAAATGTAACAGCAATTTTATGGTTACCAACACATGTGTGCTGGCCGCTTTTATGAAGATGGGAAAACTTCTGGTCCTGAGTAGCAAGGAAGGGTGACGCTACATATCATCAAACTAAAGACGTAAACCAGTACAAACGGTCGTTTGTAATTAGTATTCAAAGAATTCCAATTTTTTCTTATAATAAGAAATGTAATGGAAGAACTGTAAAACTAAGACCGAAGTCACGATAGTATGTATAGTAGAGGCGCTGGGCTATGTGACCGGTTTAGACTTGAACGACGGCATGTATTTTTGCGCTTTCCATTTTCCAGACGGTGGCATACACTGGGCTGGCATACGTCCGGCCCATTATCGAGTCGCGGTTGTTGTCCCTTAAGTATCACACAATCTGGCGTTGATGCAGAGGTGGCGCACAGTTGGAAGTAAATGGGAGAGGTTTACCAGCTCTGGTACTTACCTGACTACGCAGCAAAATATCCCAAAAACGTTTGTCACTTGGTGGGATGAAAAATGTTTTAATTTTTGTGCTACCTTATATGTTTCAGAATGTCCTTCATTTTCCCAGATAAAAATAGTGTTTTATGTGTACATGTTGTGTAAGAATGGTGTGTACTACAACGAACACAGCGTGTTTATTTATTTAATTATTTTTTTCAGCAAAACGTCCCAGCTAGCTGGGAATAGAGGAGACAGGAACTCGATCGGAAATATTTCAGGGGAGACTTAAAATTCCGCCTTCCCTTGAAATCGAAGTAAAACCTCATAGAAAACCTTGGTCGAAGCCAAGGCGTTCGTTCAGTTTTATCTTCTTTCAGACAAAAATTAAAAGGTAATGCGTGTGTGTGTGTGTTTGTGTGTGTGTGTGTGTGTGTGTGTGTGTGTGTGTGTGTGTGTGTGTAAGTAAGTAAGTAAATAAAAGCCAACAGCCTTGCCACGTTGGTAACATCAGTCCCCGCCTGAAAGAGTTCCGCAAATAACGATCTTTGTGTGGAAGACCAAGAGCGTCGGCTGCGGGTATGCAGGGTCACGAAACTCCGACAAAATATTTCAGAAATTTATTTTATCATCCATCATTAATAAGATCAATTATAGTTCTATGTTTAACCAAATGAACTTATCCTTTAGAAATCAAATTTATCCAGCAAGAAATAGGTAAACAGAAATTAAATTTATAATACTCTCATAGTATTATCCCACGGAAGTGCTATTACCCCATAGCAGTGCAAACAGCTACGGATGTGTACGAGGGTCAGCTACCCGTGGTAAGTAAAAGACCAGATTTATTCGCATTTTTGTTGATATCTATTTAGCAAAAGGATTTTGATACGTTCCTCGTGTCTCACGGCAACAGACAAACGTCCATCCATTAAGCCAAACCGCAGAGGTGATCATTACATTGCCACACATGAGTAGATTTTAGGGACGGGCTTCAGTTACTTCCAATTGATTCGACAAAATCCGCATGACAGACCTGTGTTTTAGAGGAGACTATTGCACCGCCCCAGCTGGGTCACACCCACGCAGATTTCTGTGACGGGCAACGTTATGAAATTGCGTCCGTTTCCCTGTGGTTTCCTGGTGACAGCAAATTTTAGTTTCTGCAAGTATATTTTAAAGAGTGGACCAAAGACGACATCGAAAAACTTACAAATGTATCACAAAACACCATGTTTGTGCCAACTGACCCATGACCATTATAAGAACAAGAACGTAAGAAATATGAGTACGAAAAGATGTTTAAAACATTTATAGACGGTATTCCAACTTGGGCCAAAGTGCAATAAAAATTGAGCTACAAAATTTGAAGCCAAATTTCGGAAAAGAATTTTTTCTTTTCCATGGTCATATCGTCCATAGATGCTCTTTATTTTAAATACGCATTTTGAACACCAAGAAAAGGTGTATTTTTGCCACTATACGCGTTTCGTATTATTGAAATAGAACATCATTAGTGGTCTGAACTGAAACTTATTCACAATTTCATCTCCTTTCTAGACCTGGAAAGAGTTCGTTAGAAAAAATTTTAGTTTCACTTATGGTACTCAATGTCCGAAGAGAAGGAGACATACTTCGAGAAGGATGGTAAGTACGAGAAGATATCAGTTTGATCACATCATGATCAGATTGAGTCTCCGAAATCACATATTTCATTGTAAGGCGTATCAATAGTGACTCGGTTCCAAATTTAGTAAAGAAAAGAGCAGACAAGTTTAAGAGATTAGTCAAGAAGATTCAATAATCAAAGAAGTGATATACGGAAGTTATAAGGTACGAAGAGATGCACCTGAAGTTCTCTGAGGCTATGGCTACTACGAAAGTGAATACCTCGGAAGGCATCTCAGTTGACGAGGAAACGACACTTCCGATAAGGGCAATCAGAGAAGTTGGAAAGAAAAACAAGGTACAGGGTAGGTAACAGCCAATAAACGTTGAGTAACAGAATAAATACTTCAGCTGATCGATGAAAGAAGGAAGTACAAAAATTTTTCCAATACTTCAGCAACACCAGTCACTTAAAAAAACATCTAAAAGGGTATTTGATCTATAAAAGAGCCGTTGATGCTGTTAGAAGCCATAGTGATGTGTTGTGCTAGGATATCACAATTACAAATTACTTGAGAGGTTGTTATGAAACAGCAACGTATCACGATACTTGGAATGATTACTCTTGAAAAGCCCGGTTTCCCACCAAACCGTAGCAATACGGATCAGCTACTTTCCTTGACAACTTACATAGAAACTGTCTTCGAGAAACATCTAAAAACATCTGCGGTATTTATTCCATCTGTCTGCAGCATATGATATCGTCTGGACGCAGGATGTTACCAGCTGCTCAGCATCGTACTCGGTAGAAGAATAGTTCAACTTCTTAACAATATGTTGACTGATAGACCGATTCCGGTAATTAAAAGCAATACCAATAGTTACTAATAGGCCCTCAACAGTGGCCTACCTTAAGACTCAGTCCCAGCCCCGCTACCGTTTAGCTTGTATGCTGCAGATGCGCTCAGCAATCAGTTCAGAATATCTGGCAGTGCCGATGACTGGATGATATCGAAACTACATCAAGAAATCGGGATCACTCAAGACACATTAATAAAAGACGTAAGCACAACGATAATTCAGCTGAATCCACTTGCTTTCAGGTGAATATTATCCGAGCCACCAATGAACTAGACTTCCTTTTCAAGTAAAATCGTACGGACCCTAACAAACCTTCACGCTGCTTTTTTATAGTTGACAGAGCTCTGTCCTTTAAACAGCATCTAACAGAGACTGTAGCTAAACAGATGTCAAGAAATAATATCCTGTAAAAAAACTGTCGATCCATTTCGAGCTTCGATTTTACGAACAACTATCTTGGCTTTGTCTACTCAGCAACAGAATGTTGCAGCACTTTCTGAATAAACAACAGCCACACGAAGATAGGAAACCAAGTAAAACAACGCGGATTGTTACTGGCACAAGTTCGCTCCAGTATTCTAAATACCTGTCCTAAGCTGCATTCCAGCAGAATGGCCTTCTTACTTGCAAAATCTGCAACAACCAGCAGCTGCAAATTCGAGAAGATGCTGTGATATGCAAATGATTAGCAGTTCAGAGCATTCACGCAAGGTTCGTGCTGGTGGCGACACCTACAACGTGCTGACATGAGGAAAGATTCCAACCGATGTCTCATACAAAAACGGCAGTTGACCGGCGTTTCCTGGAGAAACGTTGTTGTGATGCCTCGTTTAAGGAGGAGAAATGCGTACCATCACGTTTCCGACTTTGATAAAAGTCGGATTGTAGCCTATCGCGATTGCGGTTTATCGTATCACGTCATTGTTGCTCGCGTTGGTCGAGATCCAATGACAGTTCGCAGAATATGGAAATGGTGGGTTGAACAGGGTAATACGGAACGCCGTGCTCGATCCCAACGGCCTCCTATCACTAGCAGTCGAGATGACAGGCATCTTATCCGCATGGCTGTAAAGCATCCTGCAGCCACGTCTCGATCCCTGAGTCAACAGATGGGGACGTTTGCAAGACAACAACCATCTGCACGAACAGTTCGACGACGTTTGCAGCAGCATGGACTATCAGCTCGGAGACCATAGCTGCGGTTACCCTTGACGCTGTATCACAGACAGGAGCGCCTGCGATGGTGTACTCGACGACGAACCTGGCTTCACGAATGGCAAAACGTAATTTTTTCGGATGAGTCCAGGTTCTGTTTACAGCATCATGATGATCGCATTCGTGTTTGGCGACATCGCGGTGAAGGCGCATTGGATGCGTTTATTCGACATCGCATACTGGCTTATCACGTTGCGTGATGGTATGGGGTGCCATTGGTTACACGTCTCGGCCACCTCTTGTTCGCATTGACGGCACTTTGAACAGTGGACGTTACATTTCAGATCTGTTGCGACCCGTGGCTCTACGCTTCATTCGATCCCTGCGAAACCCTACATTTCATCAGGATAATGCACGACTGCGTGTTGCAGATCCTGTACGGGCCTTTCTGGATACAAAAAAATGTTCGACTGCTGCCCTGGCCAGCACATTCTCCAGATATCTCACCAACTGAAAACGTCTGGTCAATGGTGGCAGAGCAACTGGCTCGTCACAATATCCCAGTCACTACTCTTGATGAACTGTGGTATCGTGTTGAAGCTGCATTTGCAGCTGTACCTGAGCACGCCATCCAATCTCTGACTCAATGCCCATGCGTTTGGAGGCCGTTATTACGACCAGAGGTGGTTGTTCTGGGTACTGATTTCTCAGGATCGATGCACCTAAATTGCTTGAAAATGTAGTCATATGTCAGTCCTAGTATTTTTGTCCAATGAATACCCGTTTATCATCTGCATTTCTTCTTGGTGCAGCAATTTTAATGGCCAGTAGTGAAACACTATACCAGGGCACCATAGTATCTCCAAACCATTGTCTCCGGAGGACATGGGTGCATTGAACGGGATCTGAACTGACCATGGGAGACGCTGTGACATACAATACAGATGGGGAATGAATACTACACAGGAGTGCACCTCTGGCTTTCAGGCACATTGCTCAAATGTGTCCTCAAAATTAGTGCGCTTCAAACCGTTCATACTTCTTCGATAGTACAGCAGATGTGATCAATTGTATAAATATTTGTAAACTTGTAAATATCGTACATCTTTCACTCGCATTTCTAAAGTGATCTGTAACTGTCCTCCGATTAATAAGAAGTCCCCAAAATAAATAAACTGTGGGATAATAGAATTGTTACGCAGCAGTTCACGTACATCGATTTTGTTAGTTGATGTAACCGGGAGTACGAGGACAACGCCTTCCTCCCAAAGATAGCAAGATTTTCTAATCATCACCGTTGCAACATCGACCTGTTAGATTCTAGCACCGTAGTCTGATCTTAGTCCCATTTTATATGGGCTGTAAACAATGAGACACCCGAGAAACCCTACAGTTTTTCAAATAAAACTTCTATTTGCATTCCTTACTGCTGATTTCATGTATCTGTCCTACTTTGCATCGCTCTTAGTTTTACCCACAAACATTCAACAAAAAATTGAGTGGCTCCAAAAGTACACTATTGATTTCCTTTACTTTCCCAACACAGCCACATTGACAGGAATATCCAATAAATAAATTGGATATGAAGTTTTCCAGCATTTCCTTACAAGGACTTTCCATTTCTTCTTGAAGATTCACATTTCCTGCTGTATCTATTTTACATAATCACATAGGTTTAAATTGTGCAGGTTGATGCTATAGTTACATAAGGAGCTGTGAAATGAGATCGAGAAAGATGATATTTCATGAAATCTGCTAGGCGTTCCTTGAAGTATGTTCTGTATTTCGTATACCATATTTCTGTATACCGAGACAATAGCGAAGTAGCGGAAGCCTGTATGACGATCGAGACACCTGGAATTTCTGTTACAGAGAGTAGGGCTACCTCACGACAGGCAACGCCCTTACAAGAAGGCGCTGTTTCGTACAATTATTGCATTACAAAAATGCTCTCAAAAGTTTGTGCAAGTTTTCTCAGAAGAGCTTTATCTCTCTTCATTGGAAGCCAGATCTAGCTTCGAAAAACGTTACCATATTTGATACTGGTAGGGCAATTTTAAAACGTGTATATTTCTATTGTCTATTGTCAAACCACAATTTATGGAAGATGTTTATATTTTATTAATAGGATTAAGTAGGAATAATTAATATTTGTCGTTTTGGATATAAGTTTGGTAGCAGGGAATGTCTGCATCAACGTACTGTTGGCGGGAGAGACCGCGCATTAACATACTTTTAAAATGGGCGGGAGGGACCGCGTATGGATACATTTTAAGAAAAGAACAGGAAAGACCGCGCATTTATACATTTTGTAATGGTGGCAGGCATTGTCTGCACCAGAAAGCATTGTTGGCGGGAGAGACCGCACTTTAGCGTTCGTAGCAAGCAAGATGTGAAGCGAGTCGGTAGCTGGTCTGAAGCGAGAGGTTGAGAGGAGCGGTGTGTCTGCCAGCCACAAGCTATGATTTACAAGAGTTTATAAACGGATGTACAGAGACATCAGGTAACTACTACCATAAGAGGAACTAATATTATTGAATTACTTTAGACGGCCGCGGTGGTCTAGCGGTTCTGGCGCTGCAGTCCGGAACCGCGGGACTGCTACGGTCGCAGGTTCGAATCCTGCCTCGGGCAGTTAGTTAGGTTTAAGTAGTTCTAAGTTCTAGGGGACTTATGACCTAAGATGTTGAGTCCCATAGTGCTCAGAGCCATTTGAACCATTTTTTTTTTTTTTTAATTACTTTCTTTTGAGAAACTCAAGACTACTCAAGGTATGTTTGCGGAATATTAGTTGTAAGATTATTGTAAAAAGTAAGTCCCATTTGAACGTTTGTAAAATTGTTTCATTACCAACAGTAAATATTTGTAGAATCGTTTCCAGAATATAATTTTTTTTTCAGCAATATTGCATTACTGATTATAATCCATCCAAAAAGCCATCAACGTAAAACTTTGCAAAATTTTATTGTTGTCCAGAAAAAGTTTAACTATGAGTTACGTAACTTCAGTCAAATTAATTGAAATTACGTCAGCTCTGCTATTAAAGAATAACGTCAGCTTTGATAATACATACAGCCACTTATTATGACAGCCCACCAGCATCTAGTAGAGATAGTAGAACAGAGTGAGTATACTCATGTCGCAGTTCGACGTAGTAGTCAGATGGCGATCCAGTAACAGTAAAAGAGTTAAGGAACAGTTTAGGGTTATTGCAGATAACGACTCAGGACCACGACGACGACAAATTCTATATTTCGTCAAAATAATCAGCAAATCACTTTTAATAAGTAGCATTTAAATTTGTATGCGAAGACTGCACTTATTATTACTAAGAAAGAGAATTAATTTCAAAGGGAATATTTCATTTGTTATTATTAAGCAAGAGATAGAAATCCTAAGGGAAGCATTCATAGGTTATTATAGAAGGGAAGGTTGCGTAACGAAAGAGATATAGAGGAGACGGAAAGGTTTCACTTGCCGACATCCAATCATGAAGACTATTTAGTGAATCTACTGTGGAAATGAATATACTAACTCTGAAAATTGTATGAATAAGGTAGTGTTAAGTGGCGCAACGCTTGTACTAAAGTGTATGCCTTCAATTCACAGCCCATCGGCAATTCTGTTTGCTCTATTGATAGTGCTTTGACAAGTGTTTGTCAGTGTTGAATCCGATTTGAACAGTGATATATTTTGTTGCGCGTGCTAATTATAGACAATGCCCTGCAGAATAATTACTCGATCTCAAAGTGATAAAAGAGTAGGAAACACTGACGATAAATTCTTTTTAGAAATAGACAGAAACAATACGTGTGAGAAACCCGATAGTGAAAGGTTAGGTGAACAGACATTCGAGAGTAGTAATAATATGGAATCTTTTGACCAACAATCAACTTCAGAAATGCCAACTGGTAATGAGCCATTAGTGCTAAATAATTTGCTTTTAAATACAACAGACGCTACACAGCCACAAATCATGCGTAGCAGAAATAATAGTTTCTGTAACACACATTGATGAACGTTTTAAAAATCACACAGAAAGCTGTTTGATACGTCACCGCAAACCGGTGCGATCGCAGATTAAACAACGAAAAGAACTGTTACAAACAATTAATAAACAGCGACAGGACGACAAAAAGAAAGTGTTAGCTCAGGGCAATACTTATGTAGACAATAACAAACACTAGATTTCGGAAGAAACTGTTAAGGAGACAAATATTCAAATACAAGAGAGAGTCACGGAAATCCAATTACACACAATTGAGGCGAAAATTTCTACAGACACTGAAATCCAGAATATTAGGAATAAATTAACAGAAGAAGTTCAGACACTAACCGACAAAATAGCATACATAGAAATCAATCAGGACCCAGAATATTTGAAAGCAGATTCTAAGAAAGTAACCAAAAGTAATCGTAAATTACGAAACGAACTGACAGAAAAGATCAACTCGCTACAAGAATAGACCTGTTATATACTAACAGTGACAGTAAATCAGATGACATTACACCATCTCAATTCAACAGATTTCTAATAGTAAAGATACGCTAATTACAATTGTGCAACAAACAATCGCAGACATAGAAACACGTAATAATTTGACAGAGATTTTCAGAAAATCAATTCTTTGCAGCAAGGGGTAGCTGACACACAAGAAGTAACTGCAAACAGTCATTTCCAACAAAACACACACCATTACGACATGCCTCAGAGGCACAACACATGTAATGTCGGTAGACTTCAGAGAGTAAGAGGTCTTGATCAGGTAGAAAGACACATAAATTCATATGCACAACATTACAAAAATAATAACACACCAAGACATGACGGTTTCGACCACAAGTATTTCCTTTCAGTGAGAAAGTTTAAAACATTTAAAACCGACATGACGCAAGTACATCTTCTGGACTGGATCCAACAATTCAATGTGGCAATCCCGCCGTCATGGCCAGTTCAACGTAAGCTAGAATTTATTATTAGTCTTATTGAAGGGGAACCCCCGATAAGATTGCGACCAATTGCTAGACAGTGTTTTTCAGTAGAAGCATTCCAGGAAGCATTTCTAGCAGCATATTGTTCAAATACCGCACAGAGTAGCATTGAATATCGGCTAATTGGTCTGCCAAATTTCGAGAGTTCTACTTTCCCAAAAATCGCACAATTTTTCGAGTATATGGTTGAACAGAACCAATACCTCAGTGAGCCATACAATCAATCCGCCTTAATACAGCTGTGTATTTCAAAACGCCCCAGAGCATTAAAAGTGTCATTACTAACAGGCCAGTAAAAGGAAAGCGTGTACGCATTTAGACATCCTGTGATTACTAGAGATACACGAGGCAGATTATGCATTTGTTAGTAAGAACTTTTCACGACATAATGCAAACCAGACAAACTACGCTAATTTTTAGCAAACACGATTGGGCAATAACAATCAGCGAAAATGAATATTTTAATCGAGAATACACACAGGGATTTAATGTACAGCAGTGTAATAACAATGTACATTACAATTCAAGGCAGCAACAAAGCCATCCAAATAACATGACACATATACGACAGGAAATGCCAAACCGGTCAAACTTTCAAATGACTCATCGCCCAGATATTGCGTCAGGTGCTAGCCATTATACGGGTCAGCCGCAAAATACACAAGACAAACAAAGACAACCTTTTCAGAGAAACACACAAGCCTCGCCTTACAACCACAGCAATAACGACAGAAGGAGAGAAAACTAACACCGACCGAAAGGTCATTGTACAATGACAATTTTCATAGAAATTCAAACAGTACACAACAGCTAAGTTATCATATGAATGTACCAGAAACGAGATTCCATCTGTCACCTACCGCTAATAATGAAAACGATAGAAAAGTGCAGCTCATAGAAAACACACAACATTCCCCGACAGAAAATGAAATGTCAGAGCATTTATGACTAGAGATAGCCTGTGATGAATCTCTAAATGACGACGCTATGGATAAGGACAGAGAAAAGATTAAAAAGGGAATGCCATTACATTCAGAATTGTGCGAGAAACATTGTTACATGAAAAACCGATCATACAGAAAACTTTGCTATTCGAAAAAATTTTTCTGCATTGAATTAGACATCTTTAACATGAGGTACATACATAGGAGAAACAGATCACGCCAAATGTCAGCATATCGATTCGCACTCTGCATAAAATACAAATGTTTTCTCTTAAATAACAAAGACGATGTATGCTACACAACTGAAACACAATTTATAGTCGACTGGCAATATGACTCGTAACTGACGACCACATTACCGAACAGAACACACAAAAGGAAATCTTTCTTCTGAAGTCACAGAAAGTGACATAGTTTTTCAAAATGTACTTGCATATTTCAAAAACTGTGAAGTTATATAAGAGACTCTTGGTGTAATTGTTTATACAAACACCCAACTATAATTTAGATAAAGGATATTTAACTACTAAAGTCACAGAGAGTAACACAGCTTGTCCAAATGTATTTGCATAATTCACAACCTGTGAAGTAATATAAAAGTGTCTTTATGTAATTATTTATATGAGCACCAGATTATGATTTATTTAAAGGAAATGTATCTGCCAAATTCACAGAAAGTGACATAGCTTGTATAAAGGTACTTGTCTACTTTATTTAAAATGTTGATGCCTAAATGTGCTATTAAATTCCACTTACATGAATATTTGTTTATGTTATTGACTGTCATGTAATGTCATATGTACTGTAGGCTGAATTCACTACAGATGAAAAATGTGTTTTATATATAATTGTTTAAAAATATGAACTTTTTCTACAGTCACTCAAGGTGACATATTTTGTCCTTTTAAACGTAAAATAAGAATATGGTAAAGATAGTTTTTATGAGCACCAAGGAAAGAGATAACGTAAAATTTGGTAATAATGGTGTCAACCATATCAGTGAACCTTTTGACAAAATGCTTATACCTGTACCATAATTCCTGTGCATCTCCATGGTTATGAAGCACAAATAAAGTGAATAGTGAACCACGTTACTTAACCTACAATGTTTTCTATGAGGTGTCGCCATACCAAGATGTACACCACAGTCTTGATGTACGACAATAGGTGCTTGCATACCAAGATGCACACCGTCACTACTAATGGACAGTTGGATTTGGAAGTCGTTCCTGATGTATCTGCGGAAGCTCAGACAATTCGACGGTTAACTTAGTGTTTGGTTACACTAAAACTATGCATCAGAGAGACGATGGAATTACATGTCGAAACCTGGTGTTGTGCTATATGAGGGAAAGAACCGGACTTTTGAGTGCATTCACAGACAGTTGCCAGTGCTTTGACCTTGAATGCCATTTCTTTTTTTTTCTTCCTTGAATATGATACTAATATATGAACAATATAATATATGAAACAAATTTATAATGAAACAAACTACATTCAAATTTTTGCCATTGAATACTATCAGAGATATAAATAACTGTTACTATCTGATGTACACTTCCTGCCAGCCACCAACTATGATTTACAAGAGATTATAAATGGATGTACAGAGACATCAGCTAACTATTATCAAAAGAGGAACTAATATTATTGATTTCTTTTTTTTTTTTTTTTTAGAAACTCAAGACTAGTGAAGGTATATTTGCGCAATGTTAGTTATAAGATTATTGTAAAAAGTAAGTCCCATTTGAACGTTTGTAAAATCATTTCGTTACCAACAGTAAATATTTGTAGAATCGTTTTCAGAATATAATTATTTGTTTCCAGCAATATTGCATTACTGATTATAATTCATCCCAAAAACCATCAACGTAAAACTCTGCAAAATTTTATTGTTGTCAAGATAAAGTTTAATTATGAATTACATAACTTCAGTCAAATTAATTAAAATTACATCAGCTCTGCTATTAAAGAATAACGTCAGCTTTGATAATAAGTACTGCCACTTATTATGACAGCCCACCAGTAGCTAATATAGTAAAACAGAGTAGGTATATTCATTTCGCAGTTCGATGTAGCAATCAGATGGCGATCCAGTGGCAGTAAAAAGGTAATGAACAGTTTTGGGTTATTGCAGGTAACGACTGAGGGCCACGACGACGACACATTCTATGTTTCGTCGAAATAATCAGCAAATCACTTTTAATAAGCAGCATTTAAATTTGTATGCGAAGGTTGCACTTATTAATATTGAGAAAGAGAATTAATTTCAAAGGGAATATTTAATTTGTGATTATTAAGCAAGAGACAGAAATCCTAAGGGCAGGTTTCATAGGTTGTAGAAGGGAAGGTTGCGTAACAAATGAGATATAGAGGAGACGGGAAGCTTTCACAGTACTACACGTGACATGATAGCGAGAAATAGCTTAGATATGTTTCGAAATGAAACAAGCCCTAGATTTTTTAAAAAAAAACGCGATTATACTTTCATTGTCTGTAGATGAAGGTGGATGAAGGTGCTATCCCTATAAGATAGCGGAACCCAAAGTCGTCGCTGGAGGGACACGAGCATACACTCACGTGTCGGCCAAAGAGAGGACATGCATCCCTCGACGTTCCGCTGCACTCAGTTGCGCTGAAAATAGTGGCGTTGGGATCCGAGGCTCCATCGAAGAATTTGACAAGTGCACGAAGAGCACTGCATATTCGTCTCAACGGCCAAGGTGTGGCGTTAGCGTTGCTGGGAAAGTAGGGTGTCGTTGGCCGATAATGCATGGTCTGGAACACCGCACCACATTACCGATGGCGTTGTCCGAAATTGGATGCCCTCATTACTCAAGACCGGCCTCTTGTAACAGCCAATGTCGTAAAGGTCTGACTGAGAGTCACAAGTGTTCACGTCAGCCTTGTGCAAGCAGTGACTACCTACCTTACTTCTCCCAGCGCTACGCCAAGGAATGGGCTCGTGTCACGTGTGCTCGCTGTAAACGTGACATGACGTAATCAACTTTAACACGAGCAAAAACGAAAATATCTCCTCTCGAATGACTATGGTTCGCAGCTACAAAAGCGATCCAAGGCTGCCCAGGAAAGTGTCAGAAAGGTCAATATCACTTTATTAATGGACCAAAATGACCCCATTCTTCTCGATGTCGAGAATCTTTGCCCACCCTTAGAAAAGCAATCAAATCGAAACAACGGCAGCGCACCCTAGACGCAATTCTGTTCCATCACAATGCAAAGCGCCAAACAATAAACGCAAAGGCGCCCTCCACACATTCCGGACATGTCACCAAGTGATTATTTTTGTTAAGTTAATGAAGGCCAACCATCCGCCTCGGACGAGGACGTCAAGCAGACTGTTCGGGACTGTTCCACAATGCAGCTCAGGAATTTCACGAGACTTCCATTCACCGCCTATTGTCACAATGGACAATTCCTCAACTGTGCAGAAGACAATAAAGTTACAATTTTCTGTTTACAGACCTCTGGCCAGCTTTCTTTAACGCACTCCATAGTATTTAGTGCAAGTATTTCGTAGCCTTAATATTCGCTCGGGAAAACATACATCTTGAGACTTACTGTATACTGAATCTATGGGCGGGAGAGCGACTCGAAATTGAGGTGTTTGCCACTCCAAGACAAATTCTCTACCAGCTGGGCTATCCAAATACAACTCACGATCAGCCCTCAGATTTATAGTTAGGCTGATACCTTATCTCCTACCATCTGAAATTCACCGTAGTCCTCCTGGATACCTAGCAAGACAAGCACTCCTGCAAGACACGATATTGTGAAAAAATGACTTCACCACCCTCTAGGGGACTGTTTTTAGAAAGTATCTCATTATACAATAGATTGTGTGTCAACTTGAATATGACAGATTAAAACTGTGTGGTGTAACGGCATTCGAAACAGGTAGTCATTATAACACGCAAAGTATGCCGGAGAACGTCTGTGAAGTTTGAGCGGTAGGAGATGAGGTACTGCTGAAGCAAAGCTGTGACGACAGGTCGTGAGTCATGCTTGGTCCAGTTGGTAGAGCATTTGCACGCGAAAGCCCAGTGTCTCAGGTTGGAGTCCTGGTCCGCAAACATAGCTCATAAAACGTTCACCACAATTGTCCGTTCTGAACTGGTCTCTGCCAAGGGCAAAATGCTAGATCGTTCCTTCTGCGTGCACTATGAGATTATTACCTTGGTTTCCGCCAAAATTGTATTCGCAGAAAACAGTTTCGCCTTAACGATGCCTAGAAGCTCTTTGGTTAGAGCATAATGATTATGTGTTTGCCAGAGGTGAGAGACCATCACATTTACGGAGAACGGTAAGAAGAAGACGAAGCAGAGGTAATACGAAAGCAGTTTCCTCACCTCTTGGGGCAATGCCGCCTTCTTGAGAGACGGCAGCTATACAGCCCGACGCCTGATGCTGCTGTTGGAGATAAGGCACGGCGAGCTCTGTGTGTGTGTGTGTGTGTGTGTGTGGAGAGAGTGTGTGTGTGTGTGTGTGTATCTGGGCGCGAGCGTTGGAGGCAGGGCAGGGAAAGCCGGATTGATGGGGGTTACCGTTATGGGTGAAAGCCTTTCTCCATCAAGCTCAAACGCAATCGGCACACCAGCGTTGTTTGTCGAAATGATAATCGAAAATATGGCGGCAGGTACGAAAACCGAAGACGCACAACAAGGCTGAGGTGGAGGGTGTTCCCTTTTCCTCCGTCTGTCATCTTGTTATTCATACGAGGAATAAAAACATTGGGTCAAAGAGCGCACAAACGGCAGCATTCATTTCTCGAGCGGAAAAATATCTGTGAGCTTCGTATAGTGATCTGAAACCGCTAAACACCAATTACCTAACCAGTTCGTTTATTAGAAGAACTACTGAGATTGCACAGTAGATAGTGATCCGGATTACAATTTGTCTTACAGAAAAACGTGCGTGTTTTTCCAGAGTTACTCATATTATACTGTAGCGTAATAATAAAATAAATAAACAATAAAATAAATAGTTCATAATTATCCATTTATTACTTCATGAACACACTGGTAAATGTCATCTTGTGGAATCGGGTGTACCGCCGGTGGTCTGCGTCTTCCCAACACAAAATTTCTACGTTGTAACTCGGTGCCTCCATCATGTGTTATTCCAGGAGATGACATCGGATCGTCAGGAAATTTTTCAATTTACTCTCTTTCATTTTTAATACTATAGGTCTGTGCATGCAACTTAAATTCCATAATATTTTTTTACTTGTCAGCATTTGGTACTCATAAAAATGATTAAGTACCTTTCAATCTATAATATATTCATAGAGTCTTCCACAATTTTCGTAATGTTTGGTTTTCAAGCAATTAAGAAATGATTAGGTTCAGTTGAGCTTCTATTTTATTCAAAATTTATAGTTTATTATCTGTCTGTTAAGTGATTTAATTTGCTATACTACGCCTAAATAATTTCAGTCTATTAAAATTTTGTAGTTGTCTTTGAAACAGTCTTTTGACCCATTTTTTATCAAAGAGGATCAGTTCTGGCATTTGTTAATTTATTTGTTATAAACCTGCCAATTGATGCCGATAATATTTCTTTGAATTCAGGCCATATCTTGTATCCACATACGTTGTTAATTCGGAAGGAGTGGAGATTGCCTCCCAGGAAGGATTCAGGTGAATTTTAATCTGCTTTTTTGAATAGCTATATTTTTCATTTATTTTTGTAGGATTTAGGGATTACAATATTCAATCTCACGACGGCAATCATGTGTTCACTAATCCCTGTATCCAGTTTCCTGCTTATTATTAGCTCAGGATTATTTGTTGCTAAGAGGTCAAATGTGTTTCACAACAATTTACTAATTGCTTGGGTTTATGGACTAACAACTCCAATTTATTTTCAGGGAATGCTTTTTGCACAATTTCAGATAACGTTGTATGCATACCTTCGGATATAAACATGTGTTTTCGCCAATATAAGGATGGTAAATTAAAGTCACCAAAAATGATGATTGTATGACATGGTTATGTGTTTGAAATTGAAGTTTTCTTTGAACCTTTCGGCAATTGTATAATAATTGAGAGCTCGATAAAAGGAACCAATTATTATTTAATATCGGTTGCCAATGAAGACCTCTGCCCACAGTAACTCACAGAAAGAATCTACTTCAGTTCCATGACAAGATAAACAATTTCTAACAGCAACAAACACGCCACTGGCAACTGTTCCTTTCGAAACACCGTTAGATTATTTGCAAAAATGTCGGCTTAACTTATCTCTGGCTTTAGCCAGATTTCAGTGCCTGTGATGATTTCGGTAACAGTGCTTACTAATAACGCTTCGAGCTTTGGAACTTTGCCATCACAGTTAAGAAAATTTGGCTTTTGAGTCTGAAGCCCTTTTTATGTTTTGCCAAGAAACTGTGACCTAAGAAAACCGCATAATCCATGCCACACTGCCCTCGCTAGCCATTTAGCTGCTTCCCGCCTGTAGTGGATTCCTGCCTATTTGGCAGAACCCAAAACCCAATCAGCTTGTGGGGAAAGTCGGGGAATCTGTAGCCTATACAGTCGCAGAACTGTTTGAGTCTCTGATTGAGACCCTCCTCTCGACTCTGTACCAGAGCCTCTGATTCAGACTCTCCACTTGGCTCTGTACGCTTTGCTTTTGTCTTCCAAGTAAGACCGGCAGCCTTTTACCACATCCGTTAGCTGCTCGAAAGCAGAGAGAATCATTTCCTTTCAACAGCTGCACATCTCATTGGTACCAATGTGAGCTACCACCTGCAGTTAGCTGCAACCCATGCTCTACATGGCATCCGAAAGGACCCATTCCACATCTGTAATGACTCTCCCTGGTACGCACATGTAGAGCACATCTGTTTCTTCCCCTTACTGGCAGCCAGGTGCCTAACAGGCCCCATAATGCCCTCCCAACTACCAGTAATACCACCCTCTCAGACTGCCCAGAACTTGCAGGCTGAGAGGATTCCTCTGAAGTAGGAAAGGTGACTGCATATACGAGGGCTATCCACAAAGTACATTACGTTTTCGTTTATGTCCATTAGGGGCGGGGCTAGCGCGGCCATCTTGGTGTCATGGCATTCCGCCGCTCAGTCGGCATCCTGCCGTGCTAGTGAGAGGTTCGTGCTGTACTCCGTTGAGTTACTGTGACAGTCTGAAATGTCAGCGTTAATTGAAAATGCCGCGAAGTGTGAAGTGCGTGCTGTAATAAGGTTTCCGACTACTAAAAACTGTACACCGATAGAAATCTATCGGCAGCTTTGTGAAGTGTATGGGGACAACATAATCACTGAAGGTGGAGTGCGTCAATGGGTCATAAAATTTAAAAACGGCCGAACTAACGTTCACGACGAAGAGCGAAGTGGAAGACCAGCATAGTGACTGCCGAACTTGTCGAAAAAGTCGATGCCGCGGTCCGTGAAAACCGTAATTTCACAATAACGGAACTCTCTTTGAGTTTTCCACAAATTTCACGAAGTTTGTTGCACGAAATCATTACCGAAAAGCTTGGTTACCACAAGTTTTGTGCAAGATGGATACCAAATATCTTCACAGAGATTCACAAAAATCAGCGAATGGCTGCAGCGTTAACGTTTTTGGACGCCTACGAGAAGGATGGCGACTCATTACTCGATCGCATCGTTACTGGTGACGAAACATGGGTTAAGCATATGAACTGCGAGACAAAATTGCAGTAAATGCAGTGCGCGCACACAAATTCCCCCCAAAAATCCTAAAAATGCATGCAGACAATGTCGGCAAGGAAGGTGATGGCGACTGTCTTTTGGGACAGAAAAGGTGTGATTTTTGTGGATTTCCTGGAAAGTGGCACTACAATAAACTCTCAAAGGTATTGCCAAACTCTGCACAACCTCAGAACAGCAATACAAAACAAGCGCAGGGGAAAGTTGGGCTCAAAGATCTTGCTGATTCACGACAACGCCCGGGCCCACACGGCAAATGCCACTCGTGAAGTTCTCGAATCTTTGAAGTGGGAGTTGTTTCATTATCCGCCGTACAGTCCCGACCTGGCACCGAGCGACTTCCACTTCTTCCCAGCAATGAAGAAGTGGTTGGCTATATAACGTTTTGATGACGACGCACAGCTTCAAGAAGAGGTAACCATGTGGTTGAAGGCGCAGGCGGCCGAATTTTACGACGAAAGAATTTCCAAGCTAGTCCGTCGCTACGATAAGTGCTTTAATTTAAATGGCAACTATGTGGAAAAGTAGTATTTAAGTGTGGCTTTCATCTGTATATAATAAAAAAAATTCCAACAATTTATTTATTTTTAATTCCAAAACGTAATGTACTTTGTGGATAGCCCTCGTATCTACGTGACAGTGTCACCTACAGACAGCATGTGGAACCAGTTTGTCAGACTAACTGAGGCAGCCATATGTGAGATCGCCTGGGTAGTCTTTTGCCTCCTACCATGGCCCAAGGTGACGTCCCATTCGACCACAGGTGAGGTGTCAGCCTCAGTGTGAGGAGTACCTGGGCTGGCCACTGGTGAAGAACGATCAGAGGCAGATGTTCTGGACGTCTGTAGGAACCCAATGGCAGGTTCTTAATAGTGATGACAACCTACTGCAGCTTCAAGCTGTGTAACTGGAGTAATCTCCAACTATCAGGACTCTTCTTTGCCCATATGTGTTTCTAAAGGATCACTACTCACAGCTGTGTGACTGGAGAGTGAAGTGTGACCAACTCGGTTCACATCTGCGCACAACTGTCACACTCCCCATCCAAAAGTAAAGAAGGTGGGACACTACACTACTAAGACAAATGGTCTGTCCACATGTGCTGTGGAACTCTATTGCAAACTCTGACGAAAACACAAGAACTGCATCATCTTTTACATTTAAAATGACATTCATCCACCTCTGCATAGAAAAGTTCATCCAAGAAAAATATTTTTCACTTGAATATGTGTTGACTTCAATATTTAATTTAAAATTTTCATGTAATCATAACCAGATACTGGTTTTCGATATGTTGAAATTAGTTGTAATGTGTTTAAGTTTGTCGTATATGTATCATATTCTCAACAAATGAAACAACTTCAACACTTGGTCTTTGATATATTATATTTACTTCTTGTAAATTTTGTTGTAAAAGTGTTAACCAATTAGTTCGCTGCTGAGTTTTCATATCATTATCTATCCACACCAACTTTTGATAAAAATATATAAAATTCCATTCACAAATTATAATTTAATAAAGTTATTAATTTCACATATTCAATTGATTCAAGTGAAGCAAGAATTTTTCTCAGTTGTGTTGGTACTAATATCTGTTTTTACATACTAGCTTTTTATAGCACAGATGTCATCTTGAGATAATTCTAAATTCAACTGTTACAGTAAAAGATATATTATTGCTTCATCATAACCTATGCATTCTAAACCTAACAAATGACAATATGGTGAACAAAGATTTGAAATATATTTGTTTTATGTTTTGATGTACTTCCATCAATCTCGAACTATCAGGACTCTCTATCACTCATATGTATCTCTAAAGGATCTCTAATCACAATTGGAAAAAACATGTGAATTATTGCATTGAATTTTCCATCTAGATCCTTTGGACAGCAGTGATCATATATTTCATAATTAAGTACACATGTTTATTTGTAGTTAAAATATCAGCGTTATTGTCAGCTTGATGAATTTAAACATCAATATATTGTTGTCATAAATGAAATGCTGCCTTTGTTATTTTTAATACCTTTCAGGTGGCACCTTTATAATGCCATTTTATATTTCTTTATCACATTTACCCATGTAAGCTCTACAGACTGTATCTGTATCATTTGCAAAACAGTAAGTGTTATTTCTAATATAAAGTTTTTTTCATTTTATTCACCAGTTATTTCAACACTGTATCTCTTCTGAAGTATTAATGTTTCAGTAAATTCATCACAATTCACTTGAGTAAGTTTGGTATGGGTCAGGCATCTTCCAAGGCTGTCTTCAGACTGAGTCTCTGCCTTAATATCTAAGTAATCATGATCATTCAAATATTTAATTCCTATATTCTCTTCCTCTAACACCAGGCCTAAGCCAACTTCAGCTTGAGCTGCATTTACGATTTTTACAATAAACAATACTAGAAGTGACTTACTTAACATATAATTAAAATATTATAAAAATAAAACATATTTGGAAATTTAATGCCCTCCAGTTAGGAAGGTGTAACATTTGAAGAAAAATCGACTATTTGTTAGTAATGAATCTAAGAACCATAATAATTATAAAATTACAAATTATACTAAATGTTTTTATTAAATGTAGTCGATCATAGATCAGATCAACAACAAGCTTAGATATAACAATAAGCTAGTGTTTATGAATATTGATGAACACAATAAAAGTTTCTGACATTTTAGCAATGAATGTCCTCCAGATTCTATAAAGTTTCATGTTAAGAAAAGTACTGTAAAAGATTTGAAATTTTCAGTATGGATAAAACATATAGAAAAATCAACAAAATTTATTAATAAATCTGCAAATGCTGAGGAAATCTTGAGCCTGCATCAGGTTCATATTCATTGATTATGAAATCTAAAATCCTTTTTCCTGAAACCATCCAAGATTAGATTTATGAAGAAGTTTTACCATCGATTTGGAAATGTGGAGAATGTGAGATTAAAAACGAAGTGAAAGAACTGTATAAAGACCAGATAACTCACTTGAAAAATTTAAATAATGTTGAAGATGATGGAATAAAGTTAGATGATTTCCAGATTCTGAAGATATGTTAAGAATTAATCACAGTCCTAACTCCGGTACTTTGTATCAATGCATGAAAGAAACTTTGGGAATTGTTAATTGGTATAATTACTTTAATATTTTGGATGCCTATACACAAGAACAATTGCTTAATGACATATTCTTCCTCAATCAACAAATCTTAATTACATTCCTTTAATAATATTTCTATATATATTGTCAAGAAATTTAAGAAATCTAATGTGGTTAAGTTTGAACCAACACGAATTAATTGACTTTGTAACGAATCAGTTAATCAGCTATGAAATGAAGATGAATTAATCAGTTTTGAAATAGATATAAAACTGTTCAATTTAGAAATGACTAGTGTGTTCATATTCTTATAAATATTATTTTAGTACACATTCAAGAAGAAATCTTTCCTTTTAACCATTTATCAACCCAGTCTTTATGTACAATACAGTTACAGTAAGTTTTTACATACTGAATACTTTGGTCACTGAAGCATATCGGACATTGACTACATTGTGAAGAATCTATATTATTTTATGAGGTTTCATTACTTTTAATAAGAATGATTGAAATAGATATTTATATTTTAAATTTTTTTCCCAATTAACATTATTTTGATATTCTATTACAATTTCTTGAGACAATACCTCATCATTTGATATAACATCCAACTTAGTTTTTCTTTCAGTCTCCAGTCAATTTTTGACTGATATTTCATCCCAATAAAATTTTTTATGACATTGTCTCATAAATTGTTCAAACAATTTTTATTCACCTGACATCTCAATCGAATAGAATTCATCCAAAAAAATTCTCCCATAAATTGTTCAGGTAATTTCTTAAAATCCTGTAGCTATATATTTCCATTCAATGTCACCTAATGGATTTTCCTTTTTAATACATTCAAGAACTATTTTTACATATGTTTCATTTGTTAAAACAATTCATATAATTGTTTAAAATTTAAATGTTTACACATAAGGTGAACCATGTAAATAAGTTGTTTAGGTTTTATTTCAGTCAACCGATTGTAATTACTATTGTTATGGTTAATAATATTATTTTAATTTTTATAGGAGGTATAAGTTTTTTTTCAATTTCAAATAAGCTTTAACTTCTAATTGTGCTGCTGTAGTTTTTAATTTGTTTACTTTCAGGCTATTTCGACTCATTATTTATTAAAAATATTTTTAATAGAGAAATAAATTCAAAAATTAGTAAAACCACAGTTAATATCCTTCCTGAAGATGCTTAATATAATAAAATGTCATCTTTTATTTTCAAAAAAAGGAATGTCTGTTTGATTATCTGTTGGTTTGATTCATAAAGTTTACTTACAAATGCTCTTTTGTGTGTTTTATTCATTATGGTACTTCAGTATCCAGGAAAATAATATACTGGAAATTTATGGAGCATATAAGGACATTTTACAGAGTCCCTTAATAATAATGCAGTTCACATAGCAATCAGATCAACAACTCTAAGGATGCTGTCATTGCTTGCAAAGCCCAGCATGAGATAGCAGTGAATTCAGGGTTAGAAATTTCGTATGAGAAGACCAAATACTTTGAGAACCAACAATCCAGTAGCACCCCTTTGACTACTATACATGGAACATTAGGGAGGGTCAATCGCTCTTGTTCTGGTACACACAGTATCTCCATCTTAGAAGGGCGTAAACAACTCATTACTGCATATCTTCTGGCCAAGAACCTGGACAACAAGAAGTAAATTTCAAAGAATGCTGAGGTCTGTCATTACAGAATTGCTGTCAGACTACGGTTTTGGTATGCCACAGAGACCCCCTTGATGAACAGATAAGGCATGATGGATGACCTGGACAAAGCCAAAAGCCATATTCTCAGAAAAATAAATGCGCCGCTATTTATTCGAGATGGAGCCTAATGATTGAAGTCTAACTCTGAACTGTATCAGTTGGAATCAGCTATCACCAGTATGCAGCATAGGAAGCTCAAGTTCTACGGGCACCTACAATGAATGATCAACAATAGTCTTACCTAGAAGACCTTCTCATTGGTTAAAAGCTTAAAGACCCGAAGGCTGTGGCTTTATGAAGTACTAAAGGTCTTGAATTCAGCTGGAATATCTGATCTGATATGCTATGGTAGAACCTTGGACCCCACCACCTAGAGTACTTGAATGTCGGAAGCCCCTTTCACAGGAGGGGAAGGAGAAATTTTCAGCAGGGCTCAAGAGATATTGTGAATGGAAAGAGGAATGAAGAAAAAATAGTCATAAGTGCTCCTTAGTGTGCTTAAATAAATAACAACACAAGTACAATTTAGAATATACAGAAATAAAATACAATGTTTCTCTTGTATTAAAATATGAAAATATTCAAAACAAAAACAAAAAATTAGGTAGAAAAACTGCTAGTTATTAACAGATACACATTTGAAAGGAAACTAAATTGTTTCATTGATTAATGAACAATGTCTAATTGTTTCATTGACTTAATGAACTAATACAATGTTTGTTGATTAAAAAGTGAATTCATTAATTAGTTTCAATTAATGTCTGTTTGGAATGGATTAATTTATCTGCAAAGTTGATCAATAGTTCTCTGAAAATAAAGTAAAATAACAAATTTGTTTGATTAATTACTCCACATCAGCTTCTCTTCTATTGAATAAATAAAACTGATTCCATTAGCTCTGGAATTTCAGTGTCCAGGAAGATGGACCCTTGAATTGGAATTGGAATTTCGTGATTCTCAAAGAATATCAGATTCATTATGGAATTTCAGACAGTGGAGAATTGGAAACAGTTAGAATGTTTAAAAAATTCCTGAAATAAAATATGTTAATCCACTTGCTAATGTTACAGGTAAAGATATTAAAAATTTTACTTAACTCGTCGCAGAAAGTTTGGAAAAGCTCCACCGATCAAAGAAGACTACCATATATTAATTTACTATGAAACTTAACTTTAGATGGTGACAGTATCTCCTGTTAGCTAGAACGTTTTTGCGTCTTCTTTGTGTAGGTCTAGGATACTAACAGGCATATTTTCGCATAACATTCCAAGCTCTACTTTCTCTTCAGGATGCCTCTTATATAAACCGTCTGACCAAAAGTATTCAAGCTTGATTTTATTCCTGGCGTACAATGCTCAAAAGGAAGACAGGACACGGTGCATACGAGACAGCACGTAAGGCTGCAGGTCTGAGAACCAGCAACTATCTCCATCATGGAAAGAGTAACTATCTCAGATGACTGTATTAATTCTTGACTTGGCGATTAAATGCATGCAAGTCACGACAGCACAAGACAAATATTAGATCTTTAATGAGTATCTATTCAGTTACGATTAGTATGACGTCACAAGTTTGTTGCAGGAGCCATATAGCTCGTGGGCCCCAAGCCGACTACTGTTACATCAAAAGACTGCTGCGGGTCTCGTATTTCTCCTATAATCAACATCTGCGCAATAACTCAGGAGACAGCTTGAACTAACAATTGTAAACAGCAAATGGACATTCAACCTGTAAACTGTGAGCAGGTGGTATTAAGTAGTAGACGTGCGACCATAATGTATCAACGCTGTTGTATCGCCGACGGCATAGGAATAACATCTCTGAATCAAGTACTGACGATAATCTGCAGAATGTTTAGAATAAGGTCAAAGTGTACGTGTAACGTTTGTCCAATACACCTCGACCTACGAACAACAGCAACGTTGCGTGGACATCTGCCGCAAATTGACTGAAGTGAAGAACGTGGACAATTGGGTTCTGTAAAATATCAGCACAGGTGAGACGTCTTGATTTTATCGATACAAATCTACTACAAAATTATTATGTTGAGAATTTAGCAGGAAGGGTCGGCGCGAGGGCTGAATGACACACCGAAGACAGACTTTTCTGGTAGTTTGACACGGCTGTGTGAACTATGCGTTGTATTCGTTTCAAGAATTCAGTCTTGAAGCCTTGAATACTGATGTGATAGGCTGAAAAACTGGCATACTAAATTTCAACACGTCAGTGCTGTGTAGAAACTAAAATGATTTACATAGGCCAATTTTTGTGATTGATATCTTACCTTATATACCATCAGTTATGCCAGCACAGAACGGTAACGGGGAGATCGCACAAGGGCTAATCGCTCTCGTTCAGCACGTTCTGGGCTTCAGTGAATGGATAAGAACAGTTAATGGAAGCCTGCTAACTAGACTGGCACTCAGTGTGTAATACTAGGTACGATTGAAATCGCAGAGCCACCTTCCAACATGAACACTAAGACATACGTAATCAGTCTACCAAGCGACAATGTTGATGAATTTCCCTTTTAGCCACGACTGCACACGTAGCAGCCAACTGCACGTAACGACCAGAGTTGTCTCGGCAGCCACATGACACCACTGGAGCGTATTAGTAGGTCACAGTACAGCCTTTTCTCGTAGTCACTGATAATAACTAGTAACATTTCAAATAACAACTGCTGTCAACAAAAATTGTCAGTTCTCTCCTTCCTCATCTTTTGCTGAAGACGTTTGTTTTTAAGTTGCACGACTGGGACTGAAAGATAATGCGTTCATTTAATGTTAACATTTATCACATATAGATATTCTTGAAACTGACTTCCGCACATCACTTTTATAAAAGAGTCATCGAAATGATCGACGGAACATTTAACAAACAATGACTGTACACAGCTATGTTCATCATTTCTGTTCTGTTAAGCATCTGTGGATAAGCATGGAGGGCAACCTAAGTGCCCTTCTAAGACCTTTTTGTGGGGAACTATGCTGTACACTTGAGTATCTCGTCATTAGAAAATCTCTAAACACAAGGAATTTAGCAGGAACTTATAGGTTAGCAGCTGACGTCAGATATAGATAAATCGTAATTTTATGAGTGCTAAAAAGAAAAGACATTCTTTAATAATAAATTCACCGGGCATTAAGTCAATCACAACCGTCATATAGATGGGGAACATTATTATTATTATTATTATTATTTTGAAGGATTTAAAGTAGAACTACCACACAATATTAGCTTTTTGAATGATAGGTGGCAGGCTGAAAGTCATTGGAAGAATGTGGAATCCATACAGGAAGACTTGTCACCGGCAAAATTATTGTCCAGTTTGTTGTTTGGTGTACCAGTGTCACATTCGGCCCATTGTGAAAACCATCCAGAGCAAGATGGTTGGACTAACAGACATTATATGAGCTTGTCAAAAATTATGAGCAGTCCTCACTGGAAGGCTGTTCAAATGTCACAGTTCGGGCAAGTAATTAAAATGACAGAAATAATTGTAGCAATAAAGGGCAAAATTTTTTGGTTTCCTTCCACAGTTATCTCCCGAGGAATAATCTACAGGGGTATACGGTCATAAACTATCTCCGAATAAAATACACAGGCTTACAAGAGGTAGAATTAAATGATCAGCAGTGGAGTACTGTTGTAAATGTAGAAATGGTCAGTGAGCAATGAGTTGGACTGTGTAAGGTAATTAATGGATTTAGATCAATCCATACACTACAGAGTTGAAACTATTTTTAAGATTGTTGCGATTTGTTATTATAAGCGGATCTCGGAGTAACAGGAAACCAGCTTGACAGATAATGGGATCCCAGGCTTGCCGAGCCAAACACCTTTGTATTTTGTATTTGCTATATACTTCTTGATTCTTTTTGCCTGTTGCTTCACTGACGACAGAGTACAGCCGTAGAGCGAGTATAGAGGCCACCACGTACTCCTTCAAGTTTGCCGGAGACATGGGGATATCTCTGTAGAAAGGTTGTGTAGGAAAATGAATAGATCAATATGTTCGCTAATGAGTTAAAAAATCCTTTTAATAGGAAACCATCTCGCCAGACCAAAAACCCTACGTCCATGCAACTACGTTTGTAGTTCCAAGAGCAATCTTCCATATCTTTGTTTGCATAATCGTTGAGATAGAAGAACTATATGAGTACATGTGACCTAAACGTTGAGTTGTCACTGTAGGTAGAATTAAGGGTATGTTACTTAATTCTTTCCCTATTATGTCCATTATCGGAATGCATTAATCTGAAGCTTTCACGTGTGTTGTAAGTGTAAAAAAATTAAAAATTTTCATCTCCAGTACAAGTTTTTCAAGTATGTTACTATACAACAAGTTGTTACTTAGACCAACAATTCAGACACTTTAGAAAGAAGTCTTCATCAGAGTACTCTTCACATCAATGAATCACTGACAAGTTCGGAATTTTATGTACCGTCGTATTAATGTGACAACCGCCTATGTAACGTAGAATAACGACTCACAGACTGCATTTGGTCGTGCTGTCAGTGGAGGGTGCGTAAAGTGTGTCGGTAGGACGTAGAAAACACTGCAATCGTAACATGTGACAATGGGGCGATTTATTTGACGTCCGAAAGGATTTCAGGCCAAGGGTGGAAACGTTTTCGAAACGGCTAAGTTCGTTAACACACTCATGCTCATAAATTAAGGATAATGCTGGTACATGGTCGAGAAACACTCTGGTGGGCGGTTTGAGGGTTTAAATCACCTCGGGGTATGCCCATGTGGTGCATCTGACCTGCGGTCGTCACACGGAGGCGCTGGCAGCAGTCGACATACGCAGAGGTGCGTTGGTGCATGTCAGAATACGGTGCAGCGAGTATGTGTGCAGACGTTTTCTGACGTTCTGATGGTGACTGTGTGTTGATTATGGCTCAAACAACACATATTAATGACGTATTGAGTGGTAGAATACTAGGTCGACTGGAGGCTGGTCAAACACAGCAGGTCGTACGTCGCACGGGCCCTTCGTGTGTGACAAAGTGTGATCTCAAGATTATGGCAACAACTCCAGCAGACAGCAAACGAGTTCAGGCGCTACAGTACGGGAGTTACACAGTGTACAACACCACAAGAAGACCGATATCTCACCATCGGTGACCGCAGACGGCCACGGAGTACTGCAGGTAGCATTGCTCGGGACCTTAATGCAGCCAATAGAACAGTTGTCTCCAGACACACAGTCTGCAGACGACTGAACAGACCTGGTTTATTCGCCCGGAGACCTGCAAGGTGCATTCCATTTATCCCTGGTCATAGGAGAGCCCGTAAAGCCTTGTGTCAAGAACACAGTACATGGTCATTGGAACAGTGGTCCCAGGTTATGTTCACGGACGAGTCCAGGTATAGTGTGAACAGTGCTTCTCGCCGGGTTTTTATCAGGCGTGAAACAGGAACCAGATACCAACCCCTTAATGTCCTTGAAGGGGGTCTTGTATGGAGGTCGTGGTTTGATGGTATGTGGTGGAATTATGATAGGTGCACGTACACCCCTGCATGTCTTTGACAGAGTAGGTGTAACAGGTCAGGTGTGACGTGACGCCATTTTGCACCAGTATGTCCGCCTTTTCAGGGTGCAGTGGGTCCCACCGCATGGCTCCACCGAGCTGCCATCGTAGAGGAGTATGTTGAAACAGAAGTTATCAGGAGAATGGTGTGGCCTGCCTGTTCTCCAGGCCAAAACCTCATCGAGCGCGTCTGGGATGCTCTCGGTCGACGTATCGCTGCACGTCTTCAAACCCTTAGGGCACTTCAGTAGCTCCGAAAGGCACTGGTGCTAGAATGGGAGGCTATACCCTAGCAGCTGTTCGACCAACTGAGACAGGGTATGCCAACCCGTTGTGCGGCCTGTGTACGTGTGCATGGTGATGCTATTCCATAGTGATGTCGGGGTACATACGCAGGAAACAGTGACGTTTTGTAGCAAAAGTGTTTCGGGACGGTTTTCTGAACTTATCAAAAATACTGTGGAGTTACAGGTCTGTGCCCTGTGGTTTGCCTATGTGCCTAAGCTATTTCGCCAGTTTTCTGTAGTGTCATGTTGTGTGGCACCACATTCTGCAATTATCCTTAATTTACGAGCATAAGGGTAGTTCACGAGCAGCACTGGTTAAAGTATACCGTGGGTGGGAAGATGGCAGAATCCAGAACTGCAGCCGAGGCAACTACTGTGTGCAACGGGTCATAGACGACAGTGCTGAGCGATGCCTTTAGAGATACGTTCGGACGAATATGGACATAAATCGGCTGAGAAGCTGCGCTCCCAGAAGAACCAAGGAGCTACCAGCAATGTTTTGTGGACGACTGTTGACCGAACGTTGCTGCGTACTGCCCTCCACAGTAGACACCTGGTTTAGTTACCTATGCTGACTGCTTTTCATCCGTGACGAAGGCTGGAATTCGCTCGCCTATCCCACAACCATAGGTCCACTGGGTACTGAAGGTGGTCTTCTCAGGAGAATCACGTTTCATGCTCTATCGGACACATGGCCGTTGGCTTGTGCGGCGTGAAACGTTTGAAACCAAACACCCTGCAACAACTCTCGGAAGGGTTCAGACTGGAGGGAATTGCCCGGGCGATCTCGTCAACAGAAGTATACATGTATGCTTGGAGACGGTGTTCACCCTCACATTCAGTTTATTTTTTCTCCACATGATATCACCTTCCAAAAGGATAATACTTGTCACACAGCTCGTGGTCTACGTGGTGGTTCGAAGAGAATCAATATGAGCTTACCCTACTACACTGGCCACCAAACTCCCCGATTTTAACCCAGTCGAAAATCTGTCGGATCACCTCACCGAGAGACCTTGCGCAGCTTGCCACGGTATAGGAATCAGCATGGTTCCACATCCCTGTCGGTATTTCCGGTTGACTCTCTTCCTTCACTTGTCGCAGCGGTCCACGCCGCGAAAGGTGGTTGTTAAGGGTTCCGAAAGGTGATCGCATTAATGTAACTGAACAATGTAGATTACTTTAAATTTACATATGTTGATAAGTACTGATGAATGACGTGCAAGCCAGTACAGCAAGTGTCACTGTTTCCTTTGTGCCCGCTGGCTACTAGGATACCCCAGTGAGCAACAGGCAGCTACGCCTAACCAGCTGTGTTTACTGCAACTTCCGTTGGACCCGCATGCACTGCCGGTCCGTAGGTTACCGCTGGCAGCCAAGATGACGGGAATCTGCCCCAGTCACGGCTTTTCATACTGCCTGACTGCTTCACAGTTTCAATTGCCTCTCATATCGCTAGGTTGAAGTTGCTACCTTACCAGTACCTGGACATCACAGAGTTGTTTAGTTTTGTCGCACTCGATATGCTGTCCTGCCACCAGAACAGCTACGCACACCGATTATAACGTCTATTGCCATATGAAACTCTGCAAGATACCATCGTGCTAAACTTCTTACAAGATCTGGGGAGTTGTGCAGACTATCTTCGGCTGGTGGAAACAGTTGCAACTGAATGCAGATAAAGTAAGGTAATGTAGTGGGTTGCTAGGTGAAAGGAGCTGGAGTCCTTTTTCAGACGCGACAGCAGTTGCTCACCAGAATTAGACGTACAAAACTGTAGTTCCCATATAATCCTTTATTTTTTCATACTGAGAGTCTGTTTAACAAGAAATTCATTTGCTATGTATAATAACAATATTTGAACAATGTGCTCGTGTCAACACAGTGCTACAGCTCTCTCCATTTAAATGTTGTAGCTTACGTAACAGTTAACTTTCTTCGTTCATGTGTAGTAAATATTGAACTATGAGACGCACAAATTCCAGTAGCATCTGTCTCAAGAATGGTTTCTTGTATTGAGAGAAAGATGGGATGCTACTGTTTTTTGCTTCACTATCTCTGCATTTACGAAATCGTAAAAAGTGCTCAAGAGATAATATGAGTACAAATAAATTATTGGTTAAAGCATGAGCTACCTAAGTGTCCTACTGACTGGCGAGTAATTTGAAGTATAAAAAATTTAACGGTGCAATTTATAGAGGAGGTTTTCGTAAGATTCCTTCATCAATTTCAAGTACTGGCATTAAGTCTGTGTGACGAAAGCATCCAATTGAAGCATTACATAATTAAGGAGTGAAAATATCAGTCTTAAATTGCCTCAGAAACAGCTATATAATTACAGATATACAGGGTGTTACAAAAAGGTACGGCCAAACTTTCAGGAAACATTCCTCACACACAAATAAAGAAAAGATGTTACGTGGACATGTGTCCGGAAACGCTTAATTTCCATGTTATAGCTCATTTTAGTTGCTTCCACCTACGCTCAATGGAGCACGTTATCATGATTTCATACGGGATACTCTACCTATGCTGCTAGAACATGTGCCTTTACAAGTACGACACAACATGTGGTTCATGCACGATGGAGCTCCTGCACATTTCAGTCGAAGTGTTCGTACGCCAGTGTTTCCTGAAAGTTTGGCAGTACCTTTTTGTAACACCCTGTATATTATGTTCTTCGGAATTATGAAACCCTTGAAAATGACAAACGTGGCCTCTCAGGCAAAGGTTAGTTAATATAAAATTAGTTACATTAAGTGAATATCATTTTCAATTTTCGTTTTGGAATTACTACCTATTCTGGCTATCCAAGTCAACTTCATGATATAAACCTCTTCCATTTTCTGCGACCAGGTACCATATATTCCAGCCACTAGCATCATGTTATCAAGTAATGCTTTTTTTGCCTTACAATGCTTCTTTTAAGGTACCGGTGTCTCCAGTGTACAGTTGTAGGGGTCCACCAGTTGTGTCCGACCCCTTGTCACTTCGGTATTACAAACTCTTTCGAGGATATCTGTTAAAACTGTTCGCCTTAATATCCCCTGATCGAATCCTATCCCAATGGCTGATTTCTATCACCTGTAGCTTCACGGCTCGCTGTGTACGCTGTAGTCTACAGGCACTTGCATTAGAATAGGTTGTAATTAGTAGTACGGAAATATTAAAGACGTAATCCCTCAGGTTATTCGTGTTATCCTTGTTAACCAGAGTGAATTTTATTTTCCAAATCGCTGGTAATCTCAGCCCTACTCTGCGTGGAATTATTGCGTTTCTTTACTTTTTTCCCTAGGTTGGTATTTCCACAAGGTAGGTATACTCATCTACAGCGTCTATAGACTGTTTTCCGACTGTATTGGTATTTTTTGTTTTATTGGTGCACATCTCCAGGCCAGTCTTTGCGGAGGCAAATTTTAGTTCCCCGATCATATCCTTCAGTTCTTCCACATCTTCACTTACGAGCACTGTGCCATCGGCAGAGCGCAAATGGCTCAGATGCACGCCCTTGAATTTTATTCATCTGTTATGTCTGTTTAGTGATTTCACTACATCTTCTAATGCAAGGGTGAACAGATTCAGAGATATGATGTCATCTTTGCGAACTCCTTGGGCAGCTGAGATTTAACTAGTACTAAGATCTTCATCCTCTCTGTCATAACTGTCTCTTCATAGATACATTTCGGAATAATTATGTAACTTGTTACCAATGGTCTAGGGGTAGGGTCTTCGACTAGTAATCAATCCGTCTTTCGTCCCGTGTACGAACCCCACCACTGAATAAATCCTCAACAGAAATAATCACCAGTGGTGGCCAAAGACTTTCAGCGTAAGAAGTTACCTTCTTTCTGCTAACAACCCCGTAAAAGAGAGCGGACGAACAGACAGAGGTTCAGGGTACTCTGTTGCCCTTGGGGTGGGAATAGGCGGAAGAATCAGCAATGATCAACAGCATGAGGATACAGAAGGTGATGGAAACTGCATTAAAGATACGTAACGTATATCAACAGTGGCCTGTAACTAAAAAAGTTTCATTATGATCTCTCCATTGGCAAAATATTCCGGACTAGTCACCCATTCGGATGTCCAGGAGGGGACTGCTAAGAGGAAGGTGACCATGAGAATTAGATAGACTAGCGAACGAAAGGATAACGTTTCACGAGTCGGGGTGTGGAACGTCAGAACTTTGAACTTGGTAACGAAGCTAGTAAATCTGAAAATGGGAATGCAAAGCTCGGTCCTGATACGGAGGAGGGTAGTGAAGCGAAGTGAAATGGAAAAGGGACAAGAATTTCTAGTCAGATAATATCTGTAGCAGCAGAAAATAGTATATATAGTATGAGTAGGAAGATAGGGCTGAGTGGGAGTTGATTGATAGGGTAGTTCACATCAGAATCGACAGCAAACACACACCGACAAAAATATTTCAAGTGTACACGCTGATGAATCACGCAGAAGATGGAGAGATAGAAAGTATACAAGGATAATGTACAGCTTAGCTAAGCTGTACGCAAAGGGAGTTGAAAACTTAATAGTCATGGGGGACTGGAATGCGGTTGCAGGGGAAGGAGTAGGAGGAAGGGTTACAGGAAAATGTGAGCTTCGTAGAAGGACTGAAAGAGAAGGAGACCAATTGAGTTCTGCATTAGATTTCAGCTAGTAATAGCGAATACTCTGTTCAAGAATCACAAAAGGAGGCGGTATGCATGGAAATGGTCGGAAGATACGTGAAGGTTCAGTTACATGGCACCACGGACAGGCAAAAAATTCCAGATCAGAGACAGGATTCTGAGGCGTACCCAGAAGCAGATATAGACCCAGATCACAATTTAGTTGTGAAGAATAGTAGGATGAAGTTTAAGAAATTAGTCAGGATGAACCAGTGCGCAACGAAATTGGATACGGAAGCACTAAGGAATGAAGAGATACCCAAGTTCTCTGGCCCATAGCTGCTGTGATAATGAATAGTTCAGTAGGAAGTTGAGTTGAAGAAGAATGTGTATTCCAGAAAAGGGGGATCACAGAAGCTTGAAACAGAAACATAAGTGCCCGCATCTCGTGGTCGTGCGGTAGCGTTCTCGCTTCCCACGCCCGGGTTCCCGGGTTCGATTCCCGGCGGGGTCAGGGATTTTCTCTGCCTCGTGATGGCTGGGTGTTGTGTGCTGTCCTTAGGTTAGTTAGGTTTAAGTAGTTCTAAGTTCTAGGGGACTTATGACCACAGCAGTTGAGTCCCATAGTGCTCAGAGCCAGAAACGTAAGTCAAAGGAAGGTAACTGCGGAAGAACGATGGGTAATAAAAGAAATACTTCGGATAGTTGTGTAGTCACCTGGGACGTCCACTTTGATGAAAATCTCCCTACTGGTGAAAATGGGTAATACAGGTGCCCTGATAGAACGGATGTGTGGGTACTGCGAAAGCACACACAGTGCAAGTATGACGACCAGTTTGACCTTAGAAAGGTACAATAACGAACAGTGAAATATGTAACTCAGCTTTGGTAACGCAAATAGTAAAATATATTGCTCAACGTTGGTAACGCTAGTTAAAGCGATTGTGTTGAATGCAACTTTAGACTTTCTGTGCTGTGTTGACTAAAGTTCCATGAACACTATGTAAATAATGTTCTTTGAACTAAAGTAGGACGAAAACAAAACTTCTGTCTTGTTGTACTATTCGAAGAAGAGTTCCAAATTAACGGTATTCAGTTAAATTCTAGGAAGCCAGTCTCTACCCATACACGAAATTCTATTTACTTTTGTGTTTCTGCTGAGGTCTCACCACTGTCTGCCTAGCGGCCACTGTTTCTGAAGACTTGAAGACCCGACGAACGTTCTGCAGGGAACGCTAGTGAGACTCGAACGGACTTACACAACTTGCAACTCTGCTTGTGCGTAGTATTGCAGAGCGCGTCTCTCTTGCTGGTGGCGCCGCTACTCCAGTGAACGTGATTCTTGCGTGTAACGTGACTGGTGTGCGTACAGCGGCAGTTTCCGCAGCGGACGAATTGCCGCAGTGCTTTTGCTACCAAATGTCACCAAACGTTCTTGTGTGGTATCTCAGTACGCCAGAGATCGACGAGAGATCGTAGCACTAATACATTCAGGGAAATTAAGGAAAACATATACGAGTCACTCAGATGTGAGAAAAATAGGAAGGTAATACGAAATGGCTGCATGAAAAATGTGAAGAAATCGAAAAAGAATTGACTGTCGGAAGAATTGATTTAGCATATAGGCAAGCCAAAACAACCTTAGTGAAATTAAAAACCAAGCGATGACATTAACAGTACAGTCTGAATTCCACTGCTAAATGCGGAAGAGAGAACGATAGTTGGAAAGGTTTTATTGCAGGGTTGTGAGAGGGAGGGCTTGTCTGACGACGTGATAGAAGAAGAAACAGTAGTGACGGGGAAGAGTTAGGGGATCCAATATTAGGCAGAATTTGAAAAAGATTTGGAGGACTTAAGATCAAATAGGGCACAAAGGATAGATAACATTTCATCGGAATTTCTATAATCATAGTGTGTAGAATGTATCAAACTGGGAATATACAATGAAAATTTCGGAAAACATCTTCCACACAATCCTCAAGATTGCAAGAGCCGGTGAGTACAAAAATTATCGCACAAATAGCTTAACAGTTCAATTATCCAAGTTGCTGAGAAGAGTAACATAGAGAAAAGAAAGATCAGGATCTGTTTGACGACGATCAGTTTATTTCGATAGGTAAACATCTGCTTCTACATGGATACTCTGTAAATCACATTTAAGTGCCTGGCAGAGGGTTCATCGAACCACCTTCACAATCTATTATTCCAATCTCGTATACCGCGCGGAAACAATGAACACCTATATCCTTCCGTACGAGTTCTGATTTCCCTTATTTTGTCGTGGTGATCGTTCCTTCCTATGTAGGTCGGAGTCAAAAAATATTTTCGCATTCGGAAGAGAAAGTTGATAACTGGAATTTCGTGAGAAGGTTCCGTCGCAACGAAAATGACTTCCTTTTAATGATATACAGCCCAAATCCTGTATCATTTCTGTGACACTCTCTCCCGTGTTTCGCAATAATAAAAAACTTGCTGCCTGTCTTCGAACTTTTTCGATGTACTCCATCAGTCCTATCTGGTAATGATCCAACACAGTGCAGCAGTATTCTAAAAGAGGACGGACAAGCGTAATGTAGGCAGGCTTCTTAGTAGGTCTGTTACATTTTCTGAGGGTCCCGCCAACAAAACGCAGTCTTTGGTTAGCCTTCCCCACAACATTTTCTATGTGTTCCTTCCAATTTAAGTTGTTCGTAATTGTAATACCTAGCTATTTAGTTGAATTTACGGCTTTTAGATTAGACTGATTTATCGTGTAACTAAAGTTTGAGTTCCTTTTAGCACTCATGTGGATGACTTCACACTTTTCGTTATTCAGAGTCAAGTGCCACTTTTGGCACCATTCAGATTTCTTTTACAAATCGTTTTGCAGTTTGTTTTAATCCTATGAATACTTTATTAGTCGATAAACGAAAGCATCATCAGCAAACAACCGAAGACGGTGCTCAGATTGTATCCCACATCGTTTATATAGATAAGGAACAGCAAAGGGCCTATATCACTGCCTTCGAAAGGTAAAGGCACCAGAGAGACTGTTCTGACATTGCGTTTCGTAATGGGTGCAAAGCAAGAAAAACATCAAGAGAAGTTCTTGGGGCCTATCGACATCATACGTCGTTCAGCAATGTAAAACAGTGCAGTATGTTTAAAATTCTTAGATAACCTAAACTGAAAGACGGGTTATGCATAACATGTAGAAGAACCAACAGGGAAAAGTAAAAGTGGGAGACCAAGAACGAAGTCCTCGGATTACAAAAGATGTAAGACAGGGATGTAAGTTATCGCCACTACTGTACATCGAAAACGCAATGACGGAGATAAAGGAAAGATTCAAGTGTTAGATTAAAATTTACAGGGTGCGTTGAATGAAATGAGCACTCTAATTAGAACAAAATATATATTGAGAGTAAATCGAAGAAAGACTAAAATAATGAGAAGAAGAAGAAAAGAGAACAGCGAAAATCTTAACAGCATAGTTGCGAATTACGAAGTAGACAAAAGTACTCTGCTAAGTAGCTAAGTTACCCGTGATGGACGGAGCAAGGGAGGAATTTCCTAGTGTCAAATACAGGCTTTAATTTGAAGAAAAAAATTCTTAGAATGCACATTTGGAACACAGCATCCTATAGTAGTGGAACTTGGGTTGTGGGCAAGCCGGGATAGAAGAGAATCGAAGCATCGCAGATGAGGTGATATACACTCCTCGAAATGGAAAAAAGAACACATTGACACCGGTGTGTCAGACCCACGATACTTGCTCCGGACACTGCGAGAGGGCTGTACAAGCAATGATCACACGCACGGCACAGCGGACACACCATGAACCGCGGTGTTGGCCGTCGAATGGCGCTAGCTGCGCAGCATTTGTGCACCGCCGCCGTCAGTGTCAGCCAGTTTGCCGTGGCATACGGAGCTCCATCGCAGTCTTTAACACTGGTAGCATGACGCGACAGCGTGGACGTGAACCGTATGTGCAGTTGACGGACTTTGAGCGAGGGCGTATAGTGGGCATGCGGGAGGCCGGGTGGACGTACCGCCGAATTGCTCAACACGTGGGGCGTGAGGTCTCCACAGTACATCGATGTTGTCGCCAGTGGTCGGCGGAAGGTGCACGTGCCCGTCGACCTGGGACCGGACCGCAGCGACGCACGGATGCACGCCAAGACCGTAGGCTCCTACGCAGTGCCATAGGGGACCGCACCGCCACTTACCAGCAAATTAGGGACACTGTTGGTCCTGGGGTATCGGCGAGGACCATTCGCAACCGTCTCCATGAAGCTGGGCTACGGTCCCGCACACCGTTAGGCCGTCTTCCGCTCACGCCCCAACATCGTGCAGCCCGCCTCCAGTGGTGTCGCGACAGGCGTGAATGGAGGGACGAATGGAGACGTGTCGTCTTCAGCGATGAGAGTCGCTTCTGCCTTGGTGCCAATGATGGTCGTATGCGTGTTTGGCGCCGTGCAGGTGAGCGCCACAATCAGGACTGCATACGACCGAGGCACACAGGGCCAACACCCGGCATCATGGTGTGGGGAGCGATCTCCTACACTGGCCGTACACCACTGGTGATCGTCGAGGGGACACTGAATAGTGCACGGTACATCCAAACCGTCATCGAACCCATGGTTCTACCATTCCTAGACCGGCAAGGGAACTTGCTGTTCCAACAGGACAATGCACGTCCGCATGTATCCCGTGCCACCCAACGTGCTCTTGAAGGTGTAAGTCAACTACCCTGGCCAGCAAGATCTCCGGATCTGTCCCCCATTGAGCATGTTTGGAACTGGATGAAGCGTCGTCTCACGCGGTCTGCACGTCCAGCACGAACGCTGGTCCAACTGAGGCGCCAGGTGGAAATGGCATGGCAAGCCGTTCCACAGGACTACATCCAGCATCTCTACGATCGTCTCCATGGGAGAATAGCAGCCTGCATTGCTGCGAAAGGTGGATATACACTGTACTAGTGCCGACATTGTGCATGCTCTGTTGCCTGTGTCTATGTGCCTGTGGTTCTGTCAGTGTGATCATGTGATGTATCTGACGCCAGGAATGTGTCAATAAAGTTTCCCCTTCCTGGGACAATGAATTCTCGGTGTTGTTATTTCAATTTCCAGGAGTGTAGAAGAATGTTGAAAATTTGGTGAACTGGTAGGGTAATGAATGAAGAGGTTGTTCGCAGAATCGGCAAGGAAAGGTATATACGGAATACACTGACAAGTAGAAGGAGCAGGATGATAGGACATCTCTAACAATTCAGGGAATAATTTCCATGGTAGTGTAGGGAAGATAGAAACTGAAATACATGTAGCACATACTTAAGGACGTAGGTTGCAAGTGCTTCACTGAGACGAAATGGTTGGCACAAGAGAAAAACTCGTCAAACTGATCATGAGACTTATATATAGAAATTTTCAAAAGCCTTCGAAAATCCATGGAATCAAACGTTTTTCGGTAATCTATAAAAGCCAGATGAATCTTGAGGTTACATTCATTTTCAGTTCTTGTCAGTTATATTCTCAACAAGTAGGTGTATAGCCTGAACGTGATCCCTAGTCGAATAATTTTTCAGACCTCCAGCCTCCTCAGCAGGGCTGATAGAAATCAATTACACCTGTGAAACGAGTCGTTACAGATTGACTCAGAAGTTTCTAAAAATGTGATAACCATCCGTACGGTAATTCTGCTAGTTTACATCAGCCTTATTGTATTCAGCATGTCCAAATTTCCTAGTTTCCGGAGGAGTTTCTTTTCTAGTATTCTTCAAGAGTTGATGCACTTGTTAATTAACAACCTCTTACTTTCGAGCAGGTTATTTGCAACAAGTTGCAGCATTTTATTTGTTCAGAGATTATTTGATTCTTAATTGTTTAAGTGCTCTTTCAACTTTTCAACTTCAGTGAATGTTATTTCGAGCGGTTCTTCTTGTGAATCATTCTGTGCCACATTTTCTTCTTCGGTTGGTCTGTCAATAGTCCTGATATACAGCTCCTGGAAGAACTATCCAACAAATGAGCAATATTATGTCTATTTATGAGTATCTGTCCTTTCTAGTTTTTGAGTTCCAGAGTTATAGATCTTTCTGTGGACATACCGAACTTCAGAAGTGTCATAGTTCGATTTTTGCTCCATACGAATTATCAAATTATTGTTAAATTTCCTCAACTCCTTTTTTCTTCAGAATATCTTGTTTAGAGTAGTATATTTTTTCTGTAACTCTCCACTGACGTTCTGTTTTCAATGATCTAAATGATACTAACTGAAAGTCAGCAATATTCGCTACATTCGGCAGTGGGATCTCATTTGCTGCAATTTTTACTCTTTTTGAAACGTCTTCAGCGACTTCGTTTACTTCAAAACACTTCAGATCTTCAAATTATAAGGTAAGGTTTCACTCAAATAGTGCTGTCTGTTTTCTAAGACATCGGCTCCCATTAAAATGCGTTTCCTTATAAATTTTGATTGCTCAAGTTTGACGTAAAATGTGATGAGCGCTCGTATTACCCTGTGGTCGCTTTTGCTGTCCAATCTGTTGAGAACAGACATATATTTACATATCTAGTTTCGACTTCTTAAAGAAGGTAATTATTAAACAGAGATTTTGTGGTGTAAGATACTGTAGCACGTTTTTATCTGTTCATAATTACCCACGATTAATAATATTTCAAGGGTCTAAAACCTGCTTTTGTCGTATTCCTTTTGCATTCTGTCCACACAAGGCTATGATGTGTCTCATTAACTCTTTTGCTTTAGGATATCTTCGTATTGCGTTCAGTCTCCTCTTCAATAGAATAGCCGATTGGACAATGAACCTGGGCCATGTTTGTGGAAAATTTGCTGCTCAGTATGAGGACGAAGTGTATCGCTCTGAGAGAACCGCTAACCACCTTATGCACGCATCTACTGACATATCTGTTGACGAAAATAGTACCTACATGTACAGAAACATTCAATTTTGATGAAGTGAAGCCTACACGTTACCCTAAGACACGCTCAAGTCACCATTGGAAACTCCATGAAAATTCCTCCAGTAGTTTTGAAATTAGCGTGTTCAAACAGACGGACACAACAATTTCATGCAGTAAATTATGTCTCTCTTCCCACGATTTGCAAAGATTCAAAGTGCAAATGTGGCTGAACTGAGTTGTTTTACGGGTTCCAAATTGTACATTTTAAAGCTTAAATTCTCATCAATATGGGCACTTACTACATCTGAAGTTTCGACCTTCTCCTTCATGTGTTACATTTATCATTGGAGAAGTACCCCCAAATGTGCAGAATTGAATGTTTGTGTGTTTTCATGTTCTAGGGTGAGACCATTCGCAAAAAACTAGTCAATTATACTTGTACGGACATTGTTTACTTTTCTTTCGGTTATGGAATGTATTCTTGGAATTTTTATTTTGCTTGTTGTATAGAGGACAGAAGAGCGTTTAATATTTGAGGAATAACAGGAGAACTAAGATTAAGCCTTGGAGAAACTCCTATGTGATTTCTCCCCAGCCAGAAAAATGTCCACAGATTACACTGATTAAATTACTAAGTACAATTTTCTTTATTTTCCGGTGAGATACGACGTTATGCATTGGTTCGCATTACCATCAGTCCCATAAAGACTCAGTTTTTCTAGGAGAATGCTGTGATTCATACTGTGAAATGCCTTAGATAGGTCCAAGAAAATACCACCCAGCTCTATTCTCTTATCTAATACTTGTAAGATTTGGTGAGTGAACAAGTAAAGGCATTTTTAGTTGATTTTGAAAAATGTCCTCAGGAATAGTACAAGTCGTTGGTTATTGACATCTCTCCTACCACCATTCTTACGAGATGGGTTCAATAACAGTATATTTCAATCTCTCTGGAGAAACGTCTTGACTTAGTGATGCATTACGTATTTCAGAGAAGACAGGGTTTATTGTATGGGAACAAATCTTTACTACTGTATTGACAACATCTTCAAATGAGGTCTTATTTTTGGGAGACATATAATTTTCTAAGTTACAGAAGGAAAAGTTGGTGGCACATTAATATAATTCTATTTTATGAATTTCTTTTTCAGTGTACTCCTGTGACTTTAAGGTTGTACTGTTTGTCCCTATATTTTTTACCATAAGTTGTTCTGTTCTATGGCCATCTGTCCTTCCTCTCGTTTCACTTGATTCCACATAGCCTTAAGAGATTTTCGCAATACTGATTTTGACAATGTGCATGTTCCTTGATTTTGTAGTAACTTTTCTTCGTATTTTTGTGTAGTTTCTGTAGTGTGAAACTATGGCAAGATCCCTACTTGTTCTTGCCAACAGGTTCCTTTCCCTTTTCCTTTCACAAGCTACATTTAACAGTCTTGTGATGGACAGGATTTTTTACATTAGTGTTTAATGTCCTTCCTCAATAACTTATGCAGTAAGCTCTTTTCAAATACTAATACAAATTTATCAGGGAATCGATTAAATTTTGGTCAGCACCTGTTTCATTAAAAATTTCATCCCTGGTCATCTCTGGCAAGCTGTTCTGAAAAACATTTGTCCTGGGTGCATCAATTATTCATATTTCCACTGAGGTGTGATTACTGTAAGGCACTATCTTACTAATCCTAATTGACTGTGTATCATGGTCAGATAGAGTATATGTTCGTGAGTTAAGAGTAATTTTTTTTATTTAAGCTTCACAGAAGAAAACATTATCAATTAGGATACTACCGTCTTCATTCACAAACGCTGGAAATATAATCACTGAGATCAAATTACAGGCGCCAGATAAGTTCTGTGTCTCAAAATCGTTTACAAAATCTACATTGGAGTCACCACAATCTGTTAACTGCTTACTGATTTGTGAGAGACAGAAAAGAAAGGAGTCAATGTTTCTCACACGCAGTAGGAATCTATATACAGTTACAGTCTAAAGCGAATTTTTTTCAATACTAGTTCGCAAGCACAAATTTCTATTGGGTAATTACTACCAAATCTACTCGTCTCAATGTTTTTGAACATATGTTCTGTCTTAATAAATGTAAAAACTCCTTTTCCCAAAATAGTTGTTTAAGAGTAAGATGCTTTTTATATGTAAATTATCTAACCATGCTATTTAGTAGTGCGCAGGTAGGCACAAAAATTTTATAATTTCCGGAGCTCTCTAAGTTCTCTGAACCATCAAGACCTTATTACTCAATCCTGTAATATTTTGACCACATTAGATAACCTTACTTTCTGTGCATTCTTTAGTATTTTATGGGGCGCCTCTCTGAAACCAGTAACCCTAGGGATCTTGCTTTGTGTGCGTCTCCCACACCCACTCACCCCTTCAACCCATTCAATATCTGCAAGAAGTTTAGCCAACCTGTGTCTTCCGCTCTCACTTGTATTTATGCCTTTTCGTGGGGACCATTCTCAATTCATATTTTGTCAGTCCATCTGAACTTCAACATCCGCCTGCAGGACCACATCTGGAACACTTCGATTCTTTTTTGTTTTTGTTTCCAAACTGTTAATGATTCACTACCGTTCAATTTGTACTCCAAGTATATATTCTCACAATATTAAAGCCTTTGTTTAATACCAGTTGATTTCTTTTGCGGAAGAACACTCTCTTTGCTTCTGCTAGTCTGCCTTTGATGTCCTTGCTTCGTCCGACATGTGTTATTTTGCTTACAAGGCAGCAATATTCCTTAAATTCTCTTCTTCGTAATCACCTATTTTTATCTTAAGGTGGTTGTTATTCACATTCCTGCTTCTTCTCATTACTTTCGTTTTCTTCGATTTACTCTCAATCCACATTCTGCACTCCTTAGATTGTTCAATACGTTCAGCAGATCATATAATGCATCTTCAGTTTCACTAAGGATAGCAATGTCATCAGTGAATCTTAACCTCAAAATCTTTCCACTTTGAGTGTTAATCCCACTGCTTTTATTTCGGTCGTTGATTCTTCAATGTACACGTTCAAAAGTAGTGGCGAAAGACAGCGTTCCTGGGTTACACACTTTATAATTCGGACACTTCGATCGTGGTCTTACAGCATTAATACTATACTCTTAGTACCTGTATATATCGTGTATAACCCGTCTTTCCCTACAGCGTAGCTCTATTTTCCTCAGAATTTCGAACACCTTACACCCTATTACATTATTGAGTCCTTTTTTTTAGGTCGACAGGTCCCATGTGCTTTTCTTGATTTCTTTTCAGCCTTGTCTTTATTGCTTATCGCAGTATCAGAACTGCCTCTGGCGCCTTTGAGTTTCCGAAAGCCTAATTGATGTCACGTAAGTGTTCCATTCTTCTGCATGCTACTCTATCGCTAGGTTGGATGCATGAACTGACGACTGTGCTGTAGTTTTCGCACGTATCTCCCATACTATCTTTAGAATTGTGTGGCTGATACGTATCCGAATGTCTGACGGTACCCATCAGTTTCATATATTCCACACAGTAACATGAATAGTCTTTTGGTTGTCACTACAACAATGGCGATGAAATGTTAATAAATTGTTCCTTCCACTTAGTTGATCTCGTGTCTTCAAGAGGTCTTTTTCCCATCCTCCTCACAGGGGCTTTCGATGTACTCTTTCCATCTATCCGCTCTCACCTTAGTTTTTAAAACTTGAAATATCATTGCACTCTCTTTGTTAAAACCCTTGATTAAAATTTCACAGCTTCTCCGCTGAATAAGTCCTCATGACGATTATTTTCTTCTTAGACTTGTTCACATCCTTTCTGCATCCATTTCGCCGTTGCTGTCCCGCAATTCACTGTAATTTCAGTCCTATTAATATCGATGTAATCCTGTCTTTCAATGAACATTCTTCTTCTTCATTCTTTGTTCGATCAGTTTAAGTATTTCTTCTGATACCAGTGGTTTCTTGACAAAATCTTCCTTATACCTTCCTTGTACCTATGATTGCAAACTGCGATTGCATTGTTTGAAGAGATGTTCAGTCCTCTTCCATTGAACCGCCTACTCTGGGATTCGTTATGGGAGTATTGACATCTTTAGCGAACTTTAAACGCACCTCATCCTTCCTCAGTGCTGTGGTATCCCACTTCCTTATACATTGATTCTTTGAGTAAAATTCTCTTGAACCTCAGTCTACTCTTCATCATTAAGAAATTTTGATCTGTTTCTGTTTCTGCTATTGGATGCCGTACACCCCTGCCATGGCTACTACTTAGCACCAAGAGCATTTCCTTCCTTCTGTGCTTCGGTACAAATCTATATATAGTTACTATGCTAGAAGTCCACTGTATGCTACTGTGACGTACCGTTCGATAAGGCACTTCCCCTCGCTTCATGCAACAAGCCAAACTAATTCTAGACTGTAATCTCAAATGTAGATGAAGTAGTCATAGAGCTGTTCCCATTTTTGTTACCTTTGGCCTCTTCCCACACCCTTTTTCCACCTTCAAATTTTCTAGTTCGAATTTCAAGTGTTCTAAGTCATGCTGGAGGGCAGAAATCCTTAACTCCTGCTCAGCGACTCTGTCATCTTTTTTGCAGTGCTTACAGTTCAATGGGACTGTCCCGCTGAGTTCCAAATTCTGTTCTCGATTCTAGTCGCCCCAGTGGAACTCCAATCCACTATCTACAAATAGCAATCCCTGTCTCAATATCCTGCATCAACATCCACACCTTCCACTTAGTTAAACATAGATCAGACCCTAAAAAATAAAATTAAATCACTTTACAACTTTGCACTGTACGAATTTTTGTTAATTATAACCCGCTAAAATGAGGGGCACAGCTTAGCGCTTCAAGTGCATAATATAACGCATAAATTGAAGTATTAAGTGACTTATTCGCAGTTAACTGTAGTGTTTAATGTAATTTGAATGTCAGCAAAGTTTACCAAAACAAACAATTAAAGCAAAGTTTCTGGACTAAAAATGATTTATGCTGGTTTACGGAAATCTGAATGCAGAAGTGAAGGGATATGCTCTACTTTAACTGCTGGAAAGGAAGACCAATTGAAATGTGTTCCATAACTTTTATTGCGCCAAAACTAAAACAAAAATGCGACTACTACTTAGGATCCTTTTGCATTTTATGGTATAAAAAGTAAATAAATGAAACCTTTAATAGTAAACATAGAAAACAAGCTAGCATACGTATTTACCTAGTCTTCTGTAGTAAACTAACTGCAAATTACAATCTAAACGACTTATCCTTACGAGAATAAAAAGATTAGTTACTTGAAGTGTAGATAGTCGAGTCATACTTTATCGATCATGCAATATTGTGTACCTTGCAATGAAGAGTCTTTTTAACTTGTAAAACGTAACATTTGCAAATAAACTTAATTGTTTTAATTTTTTAACAATTTCCCTTCTCAAAATTAAAAATGTGTTTTAAATGGAAACGCTTTCTATTTCAACATCTTAGTAACTTGTAACTATCATTTAGTAAAACTACTTCTTAATTTCATTTGCTGATTTTTCATCTGTAGTAAAATAATAACATAGCTCATAGACTATTGAGTACAGTACATGCAAGACATTCTAAATTTCGATAATTTTAAATCTGAATGGAATATTTGCTCCTATTAGTGATCACTTTTTGAGTCTTTATTATATTTTCGGAAAAGGACTGCAGGGCGCATAAAGTGAATCACGTTTCAACGCGGAATAAGAGAATTTATTAAACTTCTAATATAGGACTGGCTACAGGCGGAAGTTTGGAAAGGGTTTCAAGACACAACATTCTCTCCCCTACTACTTTTATACCATCTTTAAAAGCAAGACTGTCTTTTCTGCCAGTGCCGTGGTACCGCAGATCTTCATCTCCGTTTTTACCGATGCTCAGGTCTTCACCGTTAACTTGGTACGGGGCCCCCACAAGAGACCATCAGCTGGGCCATTTGAAACCAGGTTTCATAACGATCTAATTCTCCTACCCCTCTTCCTTTCTCATCCGAGACTGGGAATGGCTATGGCGTAGTTTGTAAGTTACTACATTGAAATTTAGAGTGTTGTTTTAGGTAAAGATATGTTTTTGCACATATTCTACCTGTACTTTAACGTTAACTTCACAGTACTAGTGTTTACTCTGTTGATCGATAAACTGATTTGTTATGTTATTTTACGTCAATCAGCAAATATATATCTCGTAACTGTTGTGATAATATTAGGTCAAGTAAAAAATTCGTGCTTGAGCTTAAACCTCGAGGCCATTACGATGTGCTATGTAGTCTCTCTTAGCGGCTGTACAACTACTAGCAGAGGGCAGATGTGTAACTAGATGACGTGTAGTTCGGCTAAGGAGACAGTTACACAAATGGCGGAATTTAATTGAAGTTTATTGACGCTCGAAAAAACTCTTGCCTTTAATGTCTTATACGAGAGACGTAAATGCGCGTGAGTGTGTTTTGTAACGGCTAAATTACGGAGTTTTACGCGTGAAAGTGCGCAGTGAACCACGAAACGTGCTTTGACAAGTCATTTGTAGACGATCTCACGCGAAATAGCAAACGTATACATGCATATCATGAGGCTAAGCAGGTTTAATGAAACAGCGGTTACACTTCTTTGTGAAGTCAACATTCTCACTAAAAGGTACAAAGCTCCGCGCGTGCTTTGAATACTTTTATCAGTCGATAACTGCCACACGCCCACACGCTACGCTGAGTACTGAAAATACGTGCGTTTCTTTTCGCACTCATATCGACTGTGTAGGATCCAGGGGCCGAGTTTGTTCGCGGTCGAGTAACAAACAGCTGCAGGGATGAAATGAATGCTTTGTCAGACTGAATCACCGAACACAAAGTGAAAGCCAGGCACAAACCACATCTTACGGAGGGGAAATGAGAATTTTCCACATGAGCTCTGCTAGAGATGAGCAGTTAATTGTCTGCAAGTTTCCACTGTGCAGCATGATTCGTTGGAGTTTTATGTGATACAGTGTGAAACGTCCCCTTAGAAAAATTATACAAGACTGTGCTTAAACGGACACACAATATTGTTATAGCGCAACGCAATCTGACTGTCAGTAATCCCTACAAGAGAATGGCCCTGACTAAATTAACATATACGTTTCACAAATCACTTACCTCACAAAAATCTTCGTTACTCGAACTACTGCAATACAGCGAGCGCCGCTACTGCCAGCCAAATAAAATATTCAAACTATGGAAGGCACTAACTACTGATAGGCATAGTTAGCAAATTAAAAATTTTAATAGAGGTCAAACAATGTATTTACCTTAATAGTCATAAAATATATAGCTGTTCATGACATCCATTCTTACAAATGTACTGTTTCTGATGGACACACCTCCCGATTATCCATTCTCAAAAATCCGCCATCTGACTTCCCCACATCCACCACTGCCGGTGGCTCGCCTCCAACTGCGCAATGCTATGTGCTGTTCACATCCAGCTGCCCAACACTACAATGGCAGACAACAATGCAAACTAGCCACAGACTACACACAGCACAGCCAGTGATTTTCATACAGAGCGCTACGTGGCGTTACCAATAAGAAAACCTAAACAGTCTACTTACATAGCCCCCATGCTCCCCACAAAAAATTTTACAAATTGTTTTGGGCACTGGCCAATACATATTTGTTAAAAAGTTTTTCACAATTACAATAACAACGAAATCATATGCACACACTCATTGATACAATGTTGGTCAAAAGCTAAAATTTTCTCACAGTCCATAAAGACAGTCCTGATCATTCATCACAGTAAAATGCAGTATTTTTTTTTCAAAGTCTGAGCAGTAAAGACAATGCACACGGTAGTAGTGGATTTCCATGCAGTCTTTAAGAAGTAGTGTTGTCCCTCCAACAGAAAGACAATGCTGGCTCTTGACATGTAGACAGATAATGGGCCACAACAGAGCAAATCCACCGCAGAGTCTGTCGAAGTTTTGAAGAATATTGGTAGGTAGTTCATCACAGAGCAGACCAACTATAGTCCTGGTAGAGATTACGGTATTGGTGGGCCATCAGAGATGCAGACCCACTGTAGTCCTTGTAGAGATGGCCAGCAGCCATCTGTTGCGACTGTGCAGGTGCACAATCACCATTGAAGAGTCTTGCGGACAATATAGCAAGTCCATGAACCACCACTTGTGCACTCACAAAAAAAATTTTTTTTTGAAATGTCCTTAGAACCAGCAATGCTGTTATCCAGTCCCTTGCTGAATTATTAACACATGTGCAAACACTATCAGTCCCTACTTCTCACATGTTGTCCATATACTATGAAAATCAGAAATATGTGCAGTGAAATGAATACTTACAACTTACAACTTAATTTGATGAACTGGTGTCAATTACAAATTTATAACATGAGAATACAATAACAAAGGTACAAAATACATCATTAAAGAACATAGCAATACAGATGACATTTGTGGTAGTACAGGCTTTACAAAAGAATAGAAATAAACAGATACATCAGTGTTACAGGAATTAAGACATAAGTAAATATATAAAATAATGAGAATAGTTTTCAAAACATTAATTTCACACATGAGCATTAAAACAAAACATACTTTTTGGCCAAATCATTTTCTTATAACTTCTCAATGCATTTCTTCCAATGCATCACAACTCGTTCTCTTATATAGCCTACCTCATCTTAAGCTAACTTAAATCTACTGGGCTCAGACGCTAAACTAAGGGACGAGGCAATGTGGCAGCACAAAACAATTAACACAAACAGCAATGAAAAAAAATGGAAATTGGCAAAGCAAGCAGCAGTATAGCAAAGCAAATGCAACATTACAACTAATATAAGGCAATGTGCAACAACAAGAGATGTTAACATAGTAATACAATGTGACATTCAGTAGCACTATGCCTGGTAAACAGCAGCATCAAATGCAATAACTTATACCTAATCATGACAAAGCTCAAGCAGAAAAAATAGTATACTAAAGACAACAATGCAGATAAGGGAAATGTCTATTCACATCTTAATGTCTATATAATTAATGTGGTGCACCACAAAAACTTATTCTATAAAAAATTACCGAGTAGTTGAAAAGAAAATTATGTATGCAGTTACTGATATTCATCCCTACTTATTGTTCTTTCCATTCCAAGTGCTCCTATTTCGAAGAATGTGGATCATAAAATTATTACTTAATAGATCTGTAGGCAGAAAGTGTTCACATTAGCAAATGCATTTAATTTTATTTTTTAAAACCAATGCTGCAACACATCTGAAAACCAGATATGAAACAAAATGGGCAATCTCTCAACTAGAAAGAAAATACATGTAAAATGTTTATCATCATTTCATTAGGCATTTTAGTAAATATCATAAATTAAGAGCTCCACAGTGTAATCATATGTTTTCAAGTTTGAGTGTGTCGTATTTGCAATGCTTTCTACAAACGAATATCAATAGCGAGGATACTGCCCTTTTTTTTCCACCTGTGCCTCTGAAAGGCACACACTAATGGCTTTTCCAGGCGACTGTCACGCAGCTGGGTGCCCACCACGCATTACGTGAAGGTGGTCACTTAACTTTCTTACCGAAATATTTACAACACCAGTTTGCACTACAGTGACAGTCCCATATAAAAAATTCACAAGTCGAGAATTTGCGTTGCAAATCTGTAGAAACAAAATCCTATAAATATAACAGCGTCCAAAAAATTTTCGCCGGCATTGTGATACATTCACACACTGACACGCATTTCATAACTCTTAAAGTACGATTCTTGGTTTCCAACATCCTTTTTCACAAGTCAGAGTCCCTAACCACTACTCACTATTCCTTACCTTATTACACATATACATATTCTTCGACACTTCTTCAATGTTTCGTCATAATAAATAAGTAGCATAATCAAATTCCTCATATAGCATAATCAAATTCCTCATATAGCATGAGCTTATTAATCATAAACATACCTCAACAGGATAATACACATTGTCATCATAATAATATTATCATAACAGATCAATCACATCTCAAAATTGTCGTAGCTTTCTGAATATTTTAAAACCTATAAAATTCTCTGTTCATTTCAAAAGTGTCATCTACCACAAACGTACTTTAAAAATCATGATCCCTTACCAAATACATCATTCAAAGCTCTCATAGTATCACAACGGTTCCGAAAAAATATGAAAAGTTCACAAAGTACATACAAAATACAGTTTCATATGTGTGAAGTTATCCAACTGTGTAATTACTTAAACATCTGTCACTGATGTAGTAAAATAAATGTTTGTCCCTCCCAGTTAAATGATCAGGTAGCTGTGTAATTTGTGTGTTAGAGAAATATGGCACCGATGTGTAAAGTTGTATAAGCAAATACCATATTAGCTAGGGATCCTTGTGCTTGCCAAAAACATGGTACACAAAGCAAGCGTGTACCCCCCTGAGGATTGATGTAATTATACCCTCAGGTGTTACAGATTACAGCAATAGGATGAAATGTATCACGGAAAACCTTTGTAATTAAAAAATCTTTAAAATATAAATGTTTTAAGTACAAAATGAATCACTCAAATACGTGTACTGTAGTGCTAAACTGTGTGTCTTGTTGTAAGATAATCTCTGTGGTATGTAGTAGTTATCATCCTCCAAAAGCTAAGTTCTGCAGAAGTCAATGTACTTACCTCATAATAAACAAAAGTGAAATATGAAATTTCCTGGCAGATTAAAACTGTGTGCCCAACCGAGACTTGAACTCGGGACCTTTGCCTTTCGCGGGCAAGTGCTCTACTATCTGAGCTACCGAAGCACGACTCACGCCCGGTACTCACAGCTTTACTTCTGCCAGTACCTCGTCTCCTACCTTCCAAACTTTACAGAAGCTCTCCTGCGAACCTTGCAGAACTAGCACTCCTGAAAGAAAGGATATTGCAGAGTGCAAAGGGAAATACTTTGCGTATAGATATCGTAGTTATTACGTACAGTACCGTGATCAAGAAAGTACTACACTGTAACGTATTGTTGTGCTATAAAAAGGCTGTCTTATTGTAGCTATACCACAAAGCTACTACTAAAACATGTTTTACTTTCCAGAAGAATTCAGAAAAACTGTACAGATATAAAGTAGATACAACACAAAAGCTTCATTGTAAATTGTAACTCATCAGTAGCGTCGTGATAAAATCGTGTACCTGTCACATAAACTAACCACTGTGTCATCTGGTATCTCACAGAAAGTACTTTATATCCAGAATGTATTTTCAAGTAAACGAAAATGCTGCATTAAAATCTCATTAGCATTACCAGTATATGTTCTAAGTATGTAAGCCTGATTGTCGTTACGGAATCATGCAACTAACATGCAAAAATGTACAAATAACAACACTGTGTCCTCCGCTCACTATAACAATGCACCCGTAATTGCTGTTTAAAAATGTTCCCTAGCTTCTAGGCTGGATAGTTAACTTCAAAAGATTGTTGCATGTTAACAGTTTCTAAGTGTGACAAATTGTACTAGTAGTGTGAAGTGAAAAGTTTTATGGCCAAGACAAAGTTAAAAAGCAGATTATCTTTCAATAAACGGTTTTACATTTGCAATGTGGTTCAATCTTTTACTCTTCATAGTACTCAGAGTTTCAGCTTGAACGCAGTTATCATGCAGTATACGTCGGTAAAGAACACTAGAATTTTTCTCAAGGTTAGTGTCTATGTTATTTTTCTCTGAGCCAGCCGGCGCACGTGGCTGCCTGCGGTGCGAGTCATTGTCTGTCTCTTTGTTGGCGCGCGTCGTTATTAGGATTAGAATATCTAACTTCTAAAAATTCACCTTGTCGAGAGTGCCCTGCTCTGTTTGAATCTCGCCAGTTCTGATGCAATTCAAGTCTGTCGTTACGATTATACCGACTGTTGTCCTGTCGGTAGTTCCTGTAGTTTCTTTCTTGTCGGTTAAGTGGTGGAGAATTTCTCCCTGAATTATCACTGCATGGTGGACTGTTGCGTCTGAAGTTATTATGCCTACCTTGGTAATAATTGTTTTATTTCCCATATTGTCTGTTTCTATGGTTGTCTGTCATATTCATTACTACGGAAATGCGATCTTTCTCTGCAACTATTATTCTGCCAACGGTTGTCATACGGGTGGTGTCTGTTTTAGTCACGATTTACGTTGTAAGAATAGGCTTGTCGTGTCCAGTTATTATTCATGTCATCGCGAAATTGTGACGGATGTGACTTGTAACTGTTGTGCTCCTGTTGTTGCGTTCCGCGATTGTCAGTGTCAATTTCTAATTCTGGTAAGAATCCCTGAAAAGCTTCAATGTCGTCTTTGCAACATCCTGCCAAAATGTTTAGGTAATGTCGTAAATGTTCAGGTAATTTGATTAAGCAAATGCGGATGAGTTCTGAGGGGCTGTATGGGTTTGACAGGTACTGATTCTTGTGCAACATGTCTTCAAAATATTTCACAAGCCTGGAAAATTCAGATTGTTCGAAATGTTTCATCATTATGATGCTATGTTTTACTCGGTCTTGTGTAGCTTGAGACCAATATGCTGAGGGGAAGGCATGATAAAATTCTCCTTCACTGTGACAATCGTGAATGACCGATCGCATTCTTTCAGCTGGTTCATTCTCTAAGTAGCCACACATAAATTCTAATCTGTGCTCTAATAACCAGTTGGGAGGAAAACAATGAGAGAATTGATGGAGCCCTGCTTGTGGATGGATGTCGTTTCCAGAATTCTTAAACGTTTTGAATTTACGTGTAGTAATGGACAGCTTATAGTGAAAATCATCGTGTCGGCGAGTCGCATATCGGTCACTGTTACGTCGTGTCGGCGGTTCCATCTCAAAATTCGGTGCACCTTGCCAATTTCTTTCACAATTTCCGAAATGCCTTGTGTTATTATTTTCTGACTTTTCCGTATTTCTAAGTCCCTCTTCCCGTGTTGGAGCGTGAGCATCCTCTGAAATATGTAAATAATGTATTACTTGTGCCAACTGATCTTGTACTTCCCGGATTTCTCTTTGGTGTTGCGTATTAATTTGATTCTGATTTTATTTGAATTTCCTAATTTGTTCATACTCTTCTGTGTCAGTGATGGCTACAGGTCTTGTGGCATTCAGATCATCATCTACCTTTGCAGGTAAGTTAGTGAACTGATCCTAAAGTTCGGCTACTTTCTCCTATAGTGTACTTATTTCCTCAGTGTGTTTTTCTGGACCAATTTTCAGAGTGTCCATTTGTGCGGAAATCGTATCAACTGTGTCCTTTAAGTTTTCCTGAGTTTTTGCAAGTTGCGTAACCGAATCGGTAGATGCAACTGAGTCAATTTTAGCTTGCAAGGTCTTATGATTTTCATGAACAATAGTTTGCAGTTCTTTTATGGCTAATTCGTGATCCTGTAATGTATTTTGATGTCGCGGAAAAATAGGTTGTAAATGATCACAAATTTGTGTTTTTACGTCATTACAGACTTTTTGACATTTCAATGCGATCTTATGTAACTCAGTAGTTAAATCTTCACGTGTTTGTTCAAGCGTATGTTCCACTGAGTCTAACTTTTGAAGCTTTTGTTCCATTGTGTCTAACTTTTGTAGCTTTTGCTGTGTTTGTCTCTGATTTTGTTCCATTGTGTCTAACTGTTGCTGTGTTTGTCTCTGAATTTGTTTCATTTGTTGCACTAATAATGTGTTAGTGTCTGGAATCTGTTCCTCTATACTTTTCGGTAGTGCATTTGCACAGGCAACATTCACATTTTGACAAGCAGAAAATGTGTCTTGACTTATTTGAGAAAACGGTGAGGACGCAAAACCTGAATCTACAGTATTTGCAAGATTGTGTCGTGTCATTTCCGATTTCTGAGGCGAGCTGTTGCCGACCGATCGATCGATAATGCTTCCCTGTTCACTAATTGTCTCACTGCCTACACCATTATTTGCAGCCCGCTCCATTTCCCTATGCACAATTACCAAATTACTACTTTGAACAATAGTTAATCCATTACTCGGCGGCGCTAACACACTGCTTTCGTCTTCACTGTCATTTCTCAGTTTAATTTGGAGCCTAGTATTACGTTTTTCACACGCCATTATTGTCACAATATTTCACACGACAATACAGAAAACCACAATTTGAAGAGCAAAATAAGAAAACACATTAACATAGCATTGAAAATAATATTTCGTTAATTGCAAGCGCAATACTTGGTGCAAACCTACATGCATGCCACAACTGTTTTACTGTTCAAGAATGAAAAACTACAACTACAAAGGAAATTCTCTCTACAATTACGCGCTAGCAGTAAAAAAAAGGCTGCACTAATAACACAAACTACAAGAAAAAGAGGATTCCAGTGAGGTATCCTCGGCTAAGGGTCGACATATGAAACGTCCCCTTAGAAAAATTATACATGGCTGTGCTTAAACTGACACACAATATTTTTTTAGCGCAACGCAATCTGACTGTCAGTAATCCCTACAAGAGAATGGCCCTGACTGAATTAACCTATACGTTTCACAAATCTCTTACCTCACAAAAATCTTCGTTACTCGAACTACTGCAATACAGCGAGCGCCACTACTGCCAGCCAAATAAAAGATTCAAACTACAGAAGGCACTAACTACTGATAGGCATAGTTAGCAAATGAAAGATTTTAATAGAGATCAAACATTGTATTTACCTTAATAGTCATAATATATATAGCAGTTCATGACATCCATTCTTACAAATGTACTGTTTCTGATGGACACACCTCCCGATTATCCATTCTCAAAAATCCGCCATCTGACTTCCCCACATCCACCACTGCCGGTGGCTCGCCTCCAACTGCGCCTCCAACTGCGCTATGTGCTGTTCACATCCAGCTGCCCAACACTATAATGGCAGACAACAATGCAAACTAGCCACAGATTGCACACAGCACAGCCAGTGATTTTCATACAGAGCACTACGCGGCGTTACCAATAAGAAAACCTAAACAGCCTACTTACAAGTGCAGTAGGCAACCTAAAACCCTTTCTTTTGCCGCTGGTACATTAAAACGAATTTTATTAATATGGACCAACGTTACAAGCGTTATATGAGATTAGTGTGTTAAAAGTTCTGCTGGCACGTTTTATATATAAACAGAGCTGAAAAAGTGGTTTGCATTGAATATTAGTACAACAATGGAGATGGTGCGGCTTAAAGTTGTTTAGCCCTCGTAAACAGTAGAATATGATTTCGCTTTGCTTTATAAGTAATTAGTTTTTGTTCTGCTCTCAACTACATTACTTGCGGCGGTGTATTTCTGGCACACATTTCTCTCTTTCTCTCTCTCGCTCGTTATGTGTGTGTGTGTGTGTGTGTGTGTGTGTGTGTGTGTGTGTGGAGAGCTAGTACAAATGAGAACTTTAGTTGGAGCCTGGATGGGGGAGGGGGGAGAGGGGAGGGGTTGACGTAGACTTTGTTCTCGGCTTTCGAATGCCAGTAATTTTATGAGGAGTCTGTCAGAATATGGGAATTATGTATCAGCTGCTTGTGATATTTGCTGCTGTCCACAGACATGAGCTTTGGCTTCTAGTCTACTGAGGCTTAGTGTCGTGACAATCCAGAGAGCAACCCCATATTTGACGGTAATAAGCTTATTTTTACCTGTCTCAATATATATATTTTTGCACGACTCGTGGCAGACGTTTAAACTCCCGTCATCATAGGAAATTACACTGAAAGCCAAAAAAGAAAAGCAAAAAAAGAAAATACGCACCACGAAGGAGTTAACCGAATGGGACAGAAATCGTTGGATGTAATGTATTATTAGAATCTCAGAAAAACTGACGAACTTGCTGGCTAAAGTACGGTTTGGCATGGACTAAGAGAGTGGTAGTAAAACTCGCCGTGTGCAGGTGGACATTATTTTGCTAAAATGTAGGAGCAGGATGGCTTGCACTGAAAGGCAACTAAACGAGATGTAGATTATCGTCGAATGACCTCTATACTGCAAGCACGCCGCGTGTGGCAACCAAAGTGGTCCTGCTATGAAGTGAATGGCACTCCAGATCTCCTCTCCTGGTTGTCCGGGCGTGTGGAGGGCAACAGTCAGGTTTGTATCCCACCACTGTCCGGGGCGCCTCCAGACACAACCTTCCTGGGTCATCGGAGTACAGTTAGAAGCGAGACTCGCGACCGAAGACAATTCTTCTTCTGTGAAGAGATTCCAGACCGAACATGACCGACATAACAGCAAACGTGCTTCTTGGTGTACCGACGTCAATGCTCGTCGGCGCAAGGTGCGCCACTAGCTCAGTCCCCGTTCTGTGAGCGTCCTATTAATGGTTCTCGTAGTCACTGAAGCACCAATTCCACGTCGGATCGATAATAATGACTCCGAAGCTCTGAGTGCCTCTCTGATCAATGCTCGATCCACACGTTCTGTCGTTTCCCTTCGTCCAGTGTGACCGCTTGTTGGCGTTAGTCAGTCAGGCAGACAGTAGTAGCCGACCCCGACAGACCCAGCAACAGATCAGTAAACCGCTTTTGTCACATTTACGATTTCCTAACAAGGAGCGAATTTTATAATATCATCTGTGTGATTTAATAGTTTAGTTTCTTGAGTTTCCACGTGTAAATTTAAAATCTAATAGCCACAGTTCTCGTGTTTTCGTTTGGGTCAGAAAGTAAGCCGATTTTGTGACACATTACAAGTTCCTTATCAGGGGCAAATTATTTATTTTCACTTGAGTGCTTCGGTAGTTAGGTTCTTGAATATCTGCGTATTACTAGACACAGTTCGTGGGTTTTCATCAGGGTCTACATCAGAGTTGCGCAGGACGTGCCGATGGTCCGTTTACCTGCATAATTTAGTTTTCCACGGTATTTGGTATGGACCGGGACTGCGATTGTTGTGTGCGGATGCGAGCCGAGTTGGTGACACTTGACTCTCAGCTTCAGGCTGTGATGGCTTCGGTTACACAGCTTGAGGCTGCAGTGGTTGGGCACCACTTCTGTGGGCCGGCTTTGGGGATACAACGGACGTCCAGCGCGCGAGAGTCCTCCGATCCGTCCTCACCGGTGGCCAACCCCGTTAGTGCTCGCTCTGAGGCTGACCCCTCACCGGTGGTCGAGTGGGAGGTCGCCCAGGGGCGAAGCAGGCGGCGAAAGACTTCCCAGGCCGCCGTACATAAGACCTCCCCGGTTTGTCTGACAAACAGGTTCCAGGTACTGTCTGTGGCTGACACTGTCTCTGAGCAGGATGCTGTCGCCAGTCCTGTTTCAGAGGAAACCACTCAGCCTGCAAGATACGGGCAATCACAGAGGGTGGGAATATTGGAAGTTGGGACCTCCAACGTTAGGCTCGTTATGGGTCCCCTTAAGGACCTGGCTGACAAGGAGGGTAAGAAAACAAAATGTGCAATCCGTGTGCATACCGTGTGGAGTCATTCCAGGTGTGGAAAGGGTCCTCTCGGAGGCCATGAGGAGCACAGGGTGCACCCAACTGCAGGTGGTTGCCCACGTCGGTACCAGTGATGTGTGTCGCTTAGGATCAGAAAACATTCTCTCCGGTTTCGAGCGGGTAACAGAGGTGGTAAAGGGTGCCAGTCCTGCTTGCAAGATGAAAGCAGAGCTGACCGTTTGCAGCATAGTCGACAGGACCGATTGCGGAACTCTGGTACAGAGCCGAGTCGAGGGTCTGAATCAGAGGCTCAGACTTTTGCGACAGTGTAGGCTGAGGATTCGTCGACTTGCGCCAAAGGGTGGTTGGCTTTCGGGTACTGCTGAATAGATCAGGTGTCCACTATACGCAGGAGGCGGCTACACGGGTAGCAGCGGCTGTGTGGCGTGGACTGGGCGTTCTTTTTAGGTTAGAGCGTCTCGGGACAACACAAGATGAGCTTCAGTCACGAAGGGTGCAGGCTGACCACAGGAAGAACGTAGATACAGGAACCATTGTTATAGCAGTTGTAAATTGTCATAGATGTGTTGGGAAAGTACCAGAGCTCCAGGCGCTAATAGAAAGCACTGATGCTCAAAGGCACTGAAAGCTGGCTAAAGCCGGATATAAGCTCTGCCGAAATTTTTTCGAAGAACTTAACGGTGTTCCGAAAAGACAGGCTAAACACGGTTGGCGGTGGCGTGTTTCTTGGTGTAGTAGAAGTAGTTTAACTTGTCGCGAAAGTGAAGTTTATACTTACTGTGAGTTAGTATGGGCATAAGTCATTGTTGGCAACCGGAATAAAATAATAATTGGAGACTTTTACCGTTCTCCCAGTTCAGATGATACAGTTTCTGAAAGGTCCAAAGAAAACTTGAGTTTGATTTCAAATACGTAACTGACTCATACAATAATAGTTGGTGGTGACTTTAATTTACCCTATATATATTGGCGAAAATATATGTTAAATTCCGGAGGTACGCATAAAATATCCGAAATTGTGCTAAACGTATTCTCTGAAAATTATTTCGTGCAGTTAGTTCATGAGCCCACGCGAATAGTAAACGGTTGTGAAAACACACTTGGCCTCTTAGCAAACAAATAATCCAGAGTTAATAACGAGCATCAGTACGGATTCAGGGATTAGTGGGCACAGGGTTGTCATAGCGAGATTGAGTAGTGTAATCCCCAAATCCTCGAAAAATAAGCGAAAAATATACCTATTCAAAGAAGTGGATAAATATTCACTTGACTCCTTCCTGAGAGACAATCTCTACTCATTCCAAATTAATAATATAAGTGTAGATCAGATTTGGCTTTTATTCAAAGAAATTGTATCGGCAGCAATTGTGAGATTTATACCAAATAAACTAACAAACTGCGGAGCTGATCCTCCTTGGCACACAAAACGGGTTAGAACACTGGTGCAGAAACAACAAAACAAACATGATAAATTTAAACAGACGCAAAATTCCCAAGATTGGCTCTCCTTTACAGAAGCTCGAAACTTAGCGCGGAGTTCAATGCGAGGCGCCTATAACAGTTTCCACAACAAAACTTTGTCTCGAAACCTGGCAGAAAATCCAAAGAGACTCTGGTCGTATGTGAAGTATGTTAGCGGCAAAATACACTCCTGGAAATTGAAATAAGAACACCGTGAATTCATTGTCCCAGGAAGGGGAAACTTTATTGACACATTCCTGGGGTCGTATACATCACATGATCACACTGACAGAACCACAGGCACATAGACACAGGCAACAGAGCATGCACAATGTCGGCACTAGTACAGTGTATATCCACCTTTCGCAGCAATGCAGGCTGCTATTCTCCCATGGAGACGATCGTAGAGATGCTGGATGTAGTCCTGTGGAACGGCTTGCCATGCCATTTCCACCTGGCGCCTCAGGTGGACCAGCGTTCGTGCTGGACGTGCAGACCGCGTGAGACGACGCTTCATCCGGTCCCAAACATGCTCAATGGGGGACAGATCCGGAGATCTTGCTGGCCAGGGTAGTTGACTTACACCTTCTAGAGCACGTTGGGTGGCACGGGATACATGCGGACGTGCATTGTCCTGTTGGAACAGCAAGTTCCCTTGCCGGTCTAGGAATGGTAGAACGATGGGTTCGATGACGGTTTAGATGTACCGTGCACTATTCAGTGTCCCCTCGACGATCACCAGTGGTGTACGGCCAGTGTAGGAGATCGCTCCCCACACCATGATGCCGGGTGTTGGCCCTGTGTGCCTCGGTCGTATGCAGTCCTGATTGTGGCGCTCACCTGCACGGCGCCAAACACGCATACGACCACCATTTGCACCAAGGCAGAAGCGACTCTAATCGCTGAAGACGACACGTCTCCATTCGTCCCTCCATTCACGCCTGTCGCGACACCACTGGAGGCGGGCTGCACGATGTTGGGGCGTGAGCGGAAGACGGCCTAACGGTGTGCGGGACCGTAGCCCAGCTTCATGGAGACGGTTGCGAATGGTCCTCGCCGATACCCCAGAAGCAACAGTGTCCCTAATTTGCTGGGAAGTGGCGGTGCGGTCCCCTACGGCACTGCGTAGGATCCTACGGTCTTGGCGTGCATCCGTGCGTCGCTGCGGTCCGGTCCCAGGTCGACGGGCACGTGCACCTTCTGGCGACAACATCGATGTACTGTGGAGACCTCACGCCCCACGTGTTGAGCAATTCGGCGGTACATCCACCCGGCCTCCCGCATGCCCACTATACGCCCTCGCTCAAAGTCCGTCATCTGCACATACGGTTCACGTCCACGCTGTCGCGGCATGCTACCAGTGGTAAAGACTGCGATGAAGCTCCGTATGCCACGGCAAACTGGCTGACACTGACGGCGGCGGTGCACAAATGCTGCGCAGCTAGCGCCATTCGACGGCCAACACCGCGGTTCCTGGTGTGTCCGCTGTGCCGTGTGTGTGATCATTGCTTGTACAGCCCTCTCGCAGGGTCCGGAGCAAGTATGGTGGGTCTGACACACCGGTGTCAATGTGTTCTTTTTTCCATTTCCAGGAGTGTACATTCAATGCCTTCTCTGCGCGATAGCAACTGATATACTATCAAAGACAGTGCTGCCAAAGCAAATTTACTAAACGCAGCCTTCCGAAACGCCTTCACAAAAGAAGACGAAGTCAATATTCCAGAATTCGAATCGAGAAGAGCTGCCCACATGAGTAACGTAGAAGTAAATATCCTCGGAGTAGCAACTTAAAACACTTACTAAAGGCAAGTCTTCTGGTCCAGACTGTATACCGATTAGGTTCCTTTCGGAGTATGCTGATGCATTAGCTTTATACTTAACAATTATATACAACCGTTCGCTCGACGTACCCAAAAACTGGAAAGTTGCACAGGTCACACCAATATTCAAGAAAGGTAGTAGCAGTAATCAACTAAATTACAGGCCTATATCGGTATAGAGCAGGATTTTAGAACATATATTATGTTCGAAAATTATGAATTATCTCGAAGGAAACGGTGTATTGACACAAAGACAGCATGGGTTTAGAAAACATCGTTCTTTATTCACATGAAGTTCTGAGTGCTATTGACAAGGGATTTCAGATCGATTCCGTATTCCTGGATTTCCGGAAGGCATTTGACACTGTACCACTGTAGCGGCTCGTAGTAAAATTTCGTGCTTATGGTATATGGTCTCAGTTATGTGACTGCATTTGCGATTTCCTGTCAGGGCAGTCACAGTTCGTAGTAATTGACGGAAAGTCATCGAGTAAAACAGAAGTGATTTCAGGCGTTCCCCAAGGTAGTGTCATAGGCCCTTTGCTGTTCCTTATCTATACAAACGATTAGGGAGACAATCAGAGCAGCCGTCTTCGGTTGTCTGCAGATGACGCTGTCGTTTATCGACTAATAAAGTAATCAGAAGATCAAAACAACTCAAAAATGATTTAGAAAAAATATCTGAATGGTGCGAAATTGGTAGTTGCCCCTAAATAACGAAAAGTGTGAGGTCATCCACATGAGTGCTAAAAGGAACTCGTTAAACTTCGGCTACACGATAAATCAGTCTAATCTAAAAGACTTAAATTCAACTACATACCTAGGAATTACAAGGAATTACAATTACGAACAACTTAAACTGGAAAGAACACATAGAAAATGTTATGAGGAAGGGTAACCAAAGGCTGCGTTTTATTGGCAGGACACTTAGAAAATGTAACAGACCTACTAAGGAGCCTACCTACACTACGCTTGTCCGTCCTCTTTTAGAATACTGCTGAGCGGTGTGGGATCCTTACCAGGTAGGACTGACGGAGTACATCGAAAAAGTTCAAAGAAAGGCAGCACGTTTTGTATTATAGCGAAATGTGGGAGAGAATGTCACAGAAATGATGCAATATTTGGGTTGGAAATCATTAAAGGAAAGGCGTTTTTCGTTGCGACAGAATCTTCTCACGAAATTCCAATCACCAACTTTCTCCTCCGAATGCGAAAATATAAGTTGACGCCGACCTACATAGAGCGGAAAGATCACCACGATTAAATAATGGAAATCAGAACTCGTACGGAAAGATATAGGTGCTCATTCCTTCCGCGCGCTATACGAGATTGGAATAATGGAGAATTGTGAAGGTGGCTCGATGAACCCTCTGCAAGGCACTTAAATGTGATTTGCGGACTGTCCATGCAAATGTAGATGTAGATGCTGGCGCTGTGACCGGTCTTGGTTAATCCATTGTTGCCAACACCGTTGAACAACGGCGTCGCTCCTATACTGTCGAGCGACTCGCCGATTACTCCTACCGGCTGCTTAGGCCAACACACATCCTGTATCAGATGTTGAAATCTGCGTATAATGTTCATGAGCCTGCCTGCGAGGCATCTTTACTGTCCAGATGAGTACACGGAACAAATTTGCAAAGACTTTATGCCCTGGCGAAACCGTCCGGCGGCGTCACACATTTATCCAATAGCCCCCAAAGTTTAAAATTTTGCATTTTCCGTCCATGGTTGTCTGAGTATCTGTTTTTTATCTATTTGCATAACAACTTCTTGGTGCGCCGTTTTTTTTTATTTTTCTTGGAGTGTGTTTGGATTAATATGTGTTGTGGGCTAACGTGTGACATATTCTGCATTGGTCTCAGGCTTCTTTTTGTACCGAGTTACACCGCATACTCCAACACTCTTTGTAAACACTGCAGAACTGTGCACGTCCGCCCCACTTTTACACTACTTTTTTTTAAATTTTTGCTAAACTTGTTTGATAAAAATAAAACATTACTGAAACGTAATGCACTGTAGTGGTGTAAAATACTGCACACGACATATTGGCTGTGTCATTGTAGAAGGCGAATTAGAAAATACGAAGTGAAAGTTAATACCCTAACTATACAGTATTGTTTTTGGAAGCTACAGTTCATTGGTTTCAGCACGTTACATAATGAATATATCTTTCACTTGCAGCTCATATTATTACTGGTTCATAAGTTATTAATTAGAAAAAAGGGAGCTAGTTTGTCCTTGAATTCAGTTTAACTTACACAGAAGATCGTGCCAACAGAAACTCGGCAGCCGCAAAAGTACAGGATGGAGGAACTAGTAAATTATAAATTACGTATGCTACCAGCCCTTTCTGCTTGCTTATCTCCACAGAAGCGCCTCGCTCCAGTCCTCAGTCGACAGAAAGCCGCAAAAATTGGAGGCATCTGGTTAAATGGTACACTTGCGTCAGCATTCGCTCGCCGACTTTAGACACTCTACAACGCCATAGAGAAGTACTAGCTGGTTCTCCGTTCTTGAACATGAGCAATCGTAGGGTACAGCTGTATGGACCAATAACACCATTGGTACCTATATGGCACTGTTGATGTGACATTTTGACATAGGCGTGCATTTGCAAACATGATCCGAGTGAAAATTTTCCTCTCGTAAGTAAAATATAGGAACGAGTGGGACTGGAGAACTCACATACCCCTTGCGTAATTCTCTAATCTTTCGTTTTTTTGTTTGTTTTGTTTTTGTCATTTTATTGATTCAGATATTTGCGCCCGGTCGGAGTCTGTACCATCAGTAGGGTCCGATCTTGCCATAGCCTCGGCACGACCTGGGACACAGAGCACAACTTGATTCACCGGAAATGACAACGCACGGCAGGGAAGTCCTGTTACTAAATGCACCTCAGAAGATTTACAATTGAACAGGACATGCAGTTTATAGATTTTGCAGAGATGTTTGTGAAATTACCATATATCAAGAATGAGTTTGAAATGAACGTATTTGACGTGTCTAAGCATCTGTATGAATGGGAGGCGACGGTGTTATGGACCAAGTGAGAATGTTGCTAAACTAACAGTTCTGTTTGAAAGAAAAAGAGCATGCTGTGGGTAAAAGAACGTATTTACTTGAATGCCGATGAAGGCATCTTTCCCAGCTTGGCTGCCACCTCACAGATTCTCTACGCTGATATGAAACGTCTTGGCAGATTAAAATTATCTGCTAGACAGAAACCTGATCCCCGATTGTTTGCCTTTTTCGTGCAAATGCTGTCCCAGGAGTTATCCGCACACGTCCCCCTCCTCCCCCCACAGCCACCCAGCAGTTTTACTTCCACCAGTACCTCAGCTGGAAGGTAGGAAATGAGGTATTGGCAGAAGTAAAGCTGCGAGGGTGGGTTCTGCTTTGATAGCTCTGTCGGTAGAGCACTTGCCAGCAAAGGATGAAGATCCCAGCTTTGAGTCCCAATCCCGCACGCAGCTTTAATACATCAGGGAATTTCATTACGGTTGTTACCCGCTTATGCTGCCAACTGGACTAACCATTACAAATTTCTCAAAGCCCAAACATCACTTGTGGACTGCCTGGTACGGAACCACTGTAAAAAAGTTCCACAAAAGTTTGCCCACAGTTGTCCAGTTTCTCTGAAAGCAATAATCAACACTCAGCGAAACTGAGATTATTGTTGATATCCAGACTGAATCAACCAGTGTCACGCTAAACAACTATCTACACTCAAGCCCAATTTTTCTATCAGAAGACTAAAAATAGAAGTCTTTCATGTGAAGATTAACACAGTGCGTCCTTCTGTATTCTGTCACAATTAAAAGAAACATTGCACAAAGTACAATTTGAATTTGTTGAACCAGCTTCATCTTCGAGTGGCATAAATTGAATTATTTGTTTAAATGGCCATCTTATTAAGCGTGTACACATTCCCACCACACACACGTCTGCAGAAAAACTCACTGTGAAAACCCTTACTCATTATAATTGTCCTGCATGGTCAATACACTTCATGAAGTTGTACAGCCAGAGCTGTAAACTCAGGACCGCTACCTGGTGAAGTCCTATACTATTGGTTTTCATGAGCACTAGTGACTGCCAGTGTCCAGTCCTTCCCCTCTGATATACGCCTCCTAAGACCTATCACAATCGGAACATCTTCTTATGATCTGATCCCTTCCATATGCAGACATGTTATGCCCCCGCACCGCTTCCCCAGCTGAATGGTCAGTTCGTCTGACACCCACGCAGCGGGCTTGTGTTCGATTCCTGGCCTAGTCGGAGACTTTCTCCACTCATGGACTTCTTGTTGTGTTGACTTCATCATCATTTCATCGCTATCGATACGCAAATAGCCCAGTGTGACGTGACCTCAAAACACTTTGTAGCCTACTCACGCCTTATAAAATTCACATCAGTCTTTCCATTGTGTGCCAGCCAGTCCGCTGTAACTAGCTCTGACGTCATAAATGTTGTGCAATATTTTAAAAATCAAGTAAATAACCTGAAACGTTTCTAGCATGTTAGGAGTAATACTAAATCAATATGTGTTGAATATCAGTTCAATAACTTTAATCATTTTCGAAATTTGGACGTTTTTGTGTAAAAATCATTGGCGCAACAGAAAAGAGATAGAAACTTAAAAATTTATGTTTAGATTCCTTTTGCATAATAATTTGGTAGAAACAGTATTCTGGATCTGACAAATTAAAATTTTAGTTGAAATTCATGATTTTCTGGTTTTTATCTTAAAAATTAAGGAAGCAAGATACATTAAGTAGGCGAATAAATAGAGCTAGGATGTTTAATCTTAAGTAGAAGGGAGATACTCTATAATCATAAAGATGAGAGAAGTTTCAACTGAAGAACTATAAAACTGTAGCGATAGCATGTCTCCAAGTGGCACGTTCAGAGCTTGTCTACTGCGTGTAGTGTAATTAAATTAATTCTCTCGCCCAAAATATTTGACTTAGCCCCGTCAGACATTTATTATGATTAATTACCTGTGTGCTGATTGCACATTTAAATTGAGAGCTTCATCGGCCATCAGCAAAGGAAGCAATGATTTATTCGATAACTGAAAGTGGTGCATTACTAGCTCAGCGGCTAGTCGGGAGAGAAGATTTGATCAGGCGTTCCCTTAGCCGTCCGCACCGCGGCTCTATATGTAAGAACGCTGCGCGAGAAAAGGTAGGCCCCAGTTTTCTCCAGATGCTGATTAGCGCACCACCTGTGCTGGGAGTCGCGTCGGTATCGTTGATATAAACAGCCTCAGATGCAGTAATAAGTTACTCGGGTTACATGTAACCATGAAATCATTTTCGAGTGAAGTGTAATTTTGGGATGACGTTAATGATCTATCTTTAGTTTGCGTATGTCGTACTTTCACGTGCCGCCACAGGACATACATTCTACCATTATCAGCGTGGCGTTTGATGAACATTAGCATCAAAATATGGCGAGCATTAACTTAAACATTTAATTGGAACAGTTACAGTGGCATCAGTGCATTAGACTCTGAGCTGCTCTGGTAGTTGGATTGTGTGGATCCTTTTTGGTCTGTGACTTTCAGAATATAGGGAACATTTTAGAGAGAATGGTTTTTGATTATGAATCCCAGACAATCTCCTAATTCCTCAGAGCTATAAGCTGTAGCTATAAATGTATTTATCAGATGAAGTGGGCACTAGGAATTCTAATTACAGGCTTCACGTTTTGCTAATCACTTTCTGGTTGCCAGTATTGTAGTTAGAGAGCCAGTGTTGAGAATGGCAAACAGCATAAATACAAAACATATATTCTAATATTCCACCCGCTGCCCCACATATGTTGCTAATCAGCCGGGAAACAAACTGAGTAAAAGTGAAAGTGATTTCTAAATATTCGGATTCGGAAGTGAAATGCGACACGCAACTGAGCTATGGAACAGTGATAGACAGTGTTACGTGTGCATGTGGATGACGCAATTGGATTAACAACGCATCAGGATTGACAGAGCTGGCGCTGAGTCTAGCTCCATTGCTGTCTTCGTGAGAAGTCAGTCTCGCCGCACCGCAGTCATCTGTTGGAGCGACCGGAGCTGCGTCTGTTGTTGCGGGCTACACCCACAACACAGCTGTTTCAAGGTGTCGTCTGCAGTTCAACACACCGCATCACATCAGTAATCCTGGTACGCCGCGCCGGCAACGCCATACGTCGTGCAGAAGTAACTAAGTTAAGTGAAAAGTTGTTAAAACTTTTACTAACCTGCACTAAAAGACTGTCGGTGAAGGAACTGTAAAAAGAAAGATAGTTAAACCTAAATCAGGACCTATGTCTGTTAAAGGAGCTGTAAATCCAGACAACGGTTCAAGTTAAATATGCATGAAAATAGTAATGTTAAAGTGAAATCCGAACTAGTGTCTTTTGACAATAGTGTGAAAAAGGGCAACGACTCAATAGTAGAGACCCCTGGAGTAAATCAGAAAGTGTTAAGTTATTGGATGATAGTTTCTCTGATGAATTAAAAATTAAACAGTCATCAGAGATGGTAGTGTTTAAAAAGGAGTAAGTTAGATATGACTGATCAATCAGAAGTTTCATTTAGTTTTGATGATTGTGGTGTTGGAGCTAGTTTTTCGTCACCTGAGTGTGATATAAAGCCACCTAGTGAGCAACCCAAAGATACTGGGGCTATTGATTTAAATGTAATATTACAAGTAATAGCTGCCAGTAATGCAAAAATGTCAGCCAGTAATGCTAGAATGACAGCTGAGTTAAAATCTGATATAATTGAGGTAAATAACAGGATTGTGGCTAGCCAAACCAATTTTAATAAACGGTTTGAGGCAGTGGACAATAAATTAAAATCGAATAAAGCTGGATTAGAAACTCCCTTCAAGACTGGCTGCAATAAGTTGAAAGAGAATCTGGACAGTTTAAATTATAAAATTGATTACAACCATGAGGATATTAAGAAAAAGGTTGCTCAACAGTTATCTGAGATGTATGAAACAGTAAAATCCGAAGTTTCTGAGGTTCGCAAAGACTTCCAAATGGAAGATGCAAAGCTGGAGCACAAGTTAACAGAAAAGATCGAGGCGGAATCTGAACTGTCCTCAGATAGGTTTAAAGATGTTAATATAAAAGTAAACATATGTCAAGCAGAAGTACACGCAATCAAAACTGATACTACTCATATTGTGTAAAGAGTAGATAATGTTGAAATTAGAGTAGAAAATATTAGTACTAACATTGCTAACGTTGAGAGTAAAGTAGCTTCAGTAACTTGGGTAATGGTAGTATGCAACAAGTTGTAGCTGCAAACGCCGCTTTTATCGGGTGTCGGCAGTTCTTGCGGTTCGATCCAGATACAAGTATCCACCCGCTAGATTTCTCGAACGATTTTGAAGATGTGATTCCACCAACTTGGTCTGAACGAGAGAAAATCTCATTTATTAGAAGCCATTTAGCGGGTGACGCCATGCGTTGCTCAGCTGATGTTACGTTGAAGTGTAAAACATTAGTGGAATTTAAAACAGCTTTCATTAATGAGTATTGGTCTAGTAATAAGCAAAATGAAGTGTTGAGAGAATTTTGGAGTGGAAAACGCTTCAATGCATGCAAGGGATCTATTAAAGAGTTGCCAGGTCATGGATCTCAAGTTTGTCACATTTGGCCGAAAAGCTAAAACCTGAAATGGTAATACAAGGTCTTGAAGCCAAACTGCCCCTTGAGACAATCTTGAGCGTTTCATTGAGTATTGGGAACGTGTAGAGCGTGTTTGCTGCCAATGAAGAGCAAGCACGTAATAACAGAAATGGTGATAACACTAGTAGTAATTTTAAGAACGAGCAGAATGGCAATGTAAACATCAGAACAGTAGGTGTTCGCCATCCTAAGAGAGGTAGGAATTGAGAAATAATTACCAGAACCAACAATGGCATCCTAATGATAGTAATTTTGTTCCTAACAAAAATGTGCAAGTAAACAACAGTGTTGAAAGCAATGCTGTGCCAGATAACTATAATGCAAATAAAGGTAACAGTAGTAGGCAGAGGCTGGAAAACTAGTTCCCGTCTATTAGGATACTGGCGGTCACCAGACGGTTGCTTTCCCTAATCCAGTAATTACAGTAATTAGTATGACAGATCAGAATACTCAAACTGAGGATTCAGATGATGGGTCGGTAGCATCCAATGATACTGCAGAAATACTAAACCACTCACAGTATTTGATAGGTACCGTGTTAGAGACACTTCCTAATTGGGAAGAGAAAGAGAAGGCGCAGCAGTGTAACGGTAGGGAAGAGCTACAAAATGCTTAATTGTCAGGTGAAGAAATCGAAGAAATTCATGCTTATATTTACGCTGAGGATGATGTGCTCTTATCTAAAGTGTCTGTGCAGGATGTTGATACTGTACTAATAGATTTAGGACAGGAGATAAGTGAGAATGTAGAGGATAGCCTGTTGGGGGTCGATGAACCCAGTAGCTGTGACCAGTTGTCACTGGAGAAGGAACCCGATGATAATAGTGAAAGTGGTTTAGCTGTAACTAGTGTTATGCCCGGTCTGGACGCGAAGAATCGCTCAGAGTACAGTAATTTTGGTCATGTTCAGCAAACTAAATGTAATGAAGTCGTGCGGTGTTTCGATTTGAAATTAATAGACCGACTGGAAAAGGCAGCTGAAAATGTGGTTCAGGAAACCCCTACACACTTTGACCTAAATGTAATGAAGACAGATGTCGATCACTTTAGTTGGAGACAAATCCAAAAGGAACTATTGGATGAGTTTGAGGAACCACCTGTACAACCTGGAATAAGCCACCCTATAATAATAGTGAATATGTTGGGTATCAATGTACGTTGTCTCTTAGACAGTGGAAGTGAGGTGAGTGCGATATCTCAGTCCTTATTTGATGAATTACCTGGTAAAGACAAGCTTACAGTAATGAGAGTATCAGGACTAAAAATAATTGGTGCTACTGGCAAGGTGTCAAAAACGGTAAAGCAAGAAGCTTTACTGCCCTTTGATATTAATGGTAATTTAATTGATCATCCATGCTTAATTGTAAACAATCTCAGTATTGAGGCAAAGATTTCTTGTCGAAATAGCAGAGTGTTTTTGACTTTGAAAGAAGCCAGTTAAAAATGGTCTTGCCGATAATCGGAGTGATTACGGTACCTTTTATTGATAAACATGTAGAAACTAATGATGAAACTTGGGAGCTGCCTATACGAGTTCTGAAAAATGGGAGATATTGGGACGAAGGTGTTAATCTTAGTAAAAGTAAGCTAAACACAGAAAAAGAAAGAGCAATTATTTTGGACAAAATAGAAGCTAAATTGCAGGAAATCGATAAAATTTCAGTTAATCAGAAGGAAGAATTGAGACAGGTCTTAAAAAGGCATCATAAGGTATTTTCAAATCGACCTGGCGTGGTCAAAAGTTATGATTGTCAATTAAAGGTGAAACCTGCCAAGTGTTTTTCAGAAAGCCATACCAAATACATGTAGCTAGGAAGGAGGCGGTTCGAAAGGAGATACAGAGAATGCTAGAGTGGGGTGAGATTGAAAAAGCGGTCAGAGAGTACAATAATCCTCTTGTTGTTGTACCAAAGAGAGACGGGGGTGTCAGATTGGTCTTGGACGCTCGTTCGTTGAATGAAATTGTGGTTATGCAAAGTGAAACATGGACGAGTTATTGCAAAAATTCCGAGGAGTAAAATTCTTAACCTCTATGGACATCACGTGTGGATATTGGAATTTGCCACTGGCGGAAAGTTCAAGGAAGTACACAGCTTTCTTGTACGAGGAAGTTTGTTACCAATCTCGTGTGGTACCTTTCGGACTTAATATCTCTATTTGTGCCTTCGAACGTGTGATGTGTCATGTTTTAGGACCAGCCTTAAGTAATAAAATAACAGTCTACGTAGATGATCTGTTAATAGCAACTCCTACCTGGGAAGAACACATAGTTATATTAGAGGAAGTGTTAGAGGCTATTGAGAGAGGTGGGTGCACCCATGTTTTTGTTGTTGTGGATGTATTTAGTAAATATGTTGAGCTATACCCAATTAAAAGAGAAAATGCAAAAATGTTGGTAGAAAAGTTGGGAAAAGGTTTCTTCGCGAACGTTGGCGTTCCGAAGAATTTGCTGTCAGACAATGGGCCTCAATTTACTTCTGATAGATTTAAAGAATGTCTGGATAAGGCCGGAGTGAAACATCTGAAAATATATGCGTATGTTCCCCAAAGAAATATGAGTGAACGTATTATGAGAGAATTGAATAGGCTTTGCAGGACTTATTGTGCTCGGAAACACTCAAGTTGGGTAGAGCACATGAAGTATTTTGAGAATGTAATTAACAACTTAAGGCATGATGCAACTGGTTTTGCGCCTTGCGAATTGATGTTTGGCCAAGAACCACACAATGTGATTGCAGATATGGTAGAATTCCCTATTCTACTAACGCAGTTATCCACAGACGAAAAGAAGTTAAGGGCTAGGGCAAATATAAGGAAAAGAACACCAGAAAGAAAGAAGCGTCATGACGCAAAAGCCGTACCCACCAGTTTTGAAATAGGTCAGTTAGTCCTTGTCAAAACCAAGGAATAATAGAAGAAAAGAAATGCAGAAACAAAAAATTCATGTTCGTATACCAGGGACCTCTCAGGATCATAGGAAAACCACATGCCAATGCATATAGGCATATAGGCATATAGGCATGCCTAAGAGTAAAAAGCTATTCGGTCTCAGGAACGTGATCGACCTAAAGAAGTTCATAGGTAGTGAATGAATTCTGTAGGGTGGAGGTTGTTGTGTAACCTCTACACAGTGTGGCAGCTGTGTGAGATCTTCTTTCCTTTTCAGGTCTCACTCATTCTTCATCTTTCCTATCCACCAAAATTTCGGCTCTTACTGCCAAATACTAAAATCTTCCGGTATGACTATCAAGCCAGCATTAAGCTAATGAATTCTGTAGGGAGGAGGTTTTTCTGTAACCTCTCCACAGTGTGGCAGCTGTGCAGTCCCAGCTGTATGAGATCTTTCCATTTCAGGTCTCACTCATTCTTCATCTTTCCTATCCACCAAAGTTTTGACTCCTTCTTTGCGATACAAACATTTTCCATAATGAGTTCTGTAACCATTCTATCCACCGATTAGTGAAGAAAATGCCTAATGTGACAAACCTAACAGTGACATAAACAATAGAGAAGTATGACTAAATTAAGATACAAATGTATTTGAGTAACAAGTATGAATAGAACCCTGGTAATATTGTAAGTACAAAGTGTTGTTTTATTGGAAATGGCCCCACAATAATATTTAAAAAAGATATACAAGTTCGTTTATAAGCAGGATCTAAAGTGGCAATGAGACCTAGTGTATGCTGCAGAGCTAACTAATTAATAGTAAAAGAGATTGCTTAGTGTTATGAAAAATATGCAGATAAGTTGTAAGAATGAACTCACCTTGTGTAGCAAGGAATGGCAGTGTAATAGAATTGAACAGTGTTTGTGGTTGAGACGTGAAGGACACGTCCTTAAAATATTTATAAGGTGGGGCTGGCCGTTAATTGGTGTAGTGTGTGACAGAACACACCTAGACGTATTGAGGTTATGAGTTGGAGGCGTGAATGCGACCATAGGTACCCTTATGTTAGATGATACATTGCAGCTCATGGTGTCCTATAGGTTTAAGGAATCTAGCATTAATCTCTGCCATAATTACTTAATGCACTTTACTGGTAGGTCGAGAGAGACTACCTGTGGTTTCAGCATACAATCAAGTGGAAGTGGATTGATACATGAGCAAACTGATCAGCGGCAATACACTATAGATATGAAATAAATGTGCTATCCTATGTGTTAAATGTTAATAGAGTGAGTGTTAAATAAGTACATACACTAGCAACATAATTGAGTAACATAATGGCAGACGTGAAACATTATTTATAGCTCAGCATAAATACACTTCGATGAAGTAAGTACATAATTGCAGATGTGGAACTGACACAGCAGCAGAGAATCAATAAGTGGATTTAGTAGTCAACTAAACGTAGTGTGTTTTGAACACTCAGAACTGCACTATTACCACAAGTTACTCACATGTACAAAGAGGCTGAGAAGACAACTGCTAATCAAATATACTCATACTATCTCTAAGAATAAGGTAATCGAAGATGAGTCAGTTAAGTAAATAAAATACAGATTTGTCAGGAATGTACTGAGCATTGGTTCAGTGTTTCGGCCCAGAAATAACAAATTGAGATTAAATAGGAATTATGATTGTAGGCCTTGAGCATAAATTTTCTCTAGTACGTGACTAAAGGCGTTTTGAGCCATTTGTTTACCGATTTTATGGCAGTTAAGTAACTGCGAGAGTAAAATTGAAAAAGTTATGTTAACTTTGTTCCAGTGGCATATTGAAAGATAAAATGTATATATCCCCATTTCATTGTGACTCACACTTAGATATTAAGCGAACACAGTCTGAGGCACTCTTTTTGTTTGTTCTACAGGAGAAACCAGATAATGGCAGCCTGGTAGCTGCGTGAAAACGTGGAGTGACTTGGACACAAGTCGCAATGAGCCCTCCCCTTTCCCCACGTAATTTAGAGTGAATGTGAAGGACGCACACCATAGCAACTTCCCCTCTTCTACCCATGTGAATGGAAGTGTAGAACGCCAGGCAAAGCGGCTACAGCCACGTGTGTGAAAATGAAATTGTCATGATTTGTGAAATTTTCTTTCAGGCTTAGAAAAGACTGCTAAGATATAATTATCTGTTTATCTATCATGAATAACTGTGTTATTTTCTTTGAATTTGTGTATGTAAAAATATTTACAGACAATATAATGGATTTAAGATTTTCATAATTTTACATATTTGTATGTGTTTGTCTAAGGCAATATGTATGCCAAAGTGTTTCATTGATTTTGCTTAAATTTTGAGTGATAATGTTGCTTAAGAGGCAGTGAACATGCCAGCAACTTAAGTAATTGAAGTAGGTAATAAGTTTTCTTTTAATATTTCTATGTGTATACATTTCAATTTTAATTTTTCATATGGAGTTAAGCTGTACTCTTGCTTCCCATTTGTAATTTATTTTTTTTCACTTACATTCAAAAAAATTAAGTACAGGGTGATGTTGGGAAGCAGCCTACTCACGCCTTATAAAATTCACATCAGTCTTTCCATTGTGTGCCAGCCAGTCCGCTGTACCTAGCTCTGACGTCATAAATGTTGCGCAATATTTTAAAAATCAAGTAATTAACCTGAAACGTTTCTAGCATGTCAGGAATAATACTAAATCAATATGTGTTGAATATCAGCTCAATAACTTTAACCATCAGTATTGAGGCATAGATTTCTTGTCGAAATATCAGAGTGTTTTTGACTTTGAAAGAAGCCAGTTAAAAATGGTCTTGCCGATAATCGGAGTGATTACGGTACCTTTTATTGATAAACATGTAGAAACTAATGATGAAACTTGGGAGCTGCCTATACGAGTTCTGAAAAATGGGAGATATTGGGACGAAGGTGTTAATCTTAGTAAAAGTAAGCTAAACACAGAAAAAGAAAGAGCAATTATTTTGGACAAAATAGAAGCTAAATTGCAGGAAATCGATAAAATTTCAGTTAATCAGAAGGAAGAATTGAGACAGGTCTTAAAAAGGCATCATAAGGTATTTTCAAATCGACCTGGCGTGGTCAAAAGTTATGATTGTCAATTAAAGGTGAAACCTGCCAAGTGTTTTTCAGAAAGCCATACCAAATACATGTAGCTAGGAAGGAGGCGGTTCGAAAGGAGATACAGAGAATGCTAGAGTGGGGTGAGATTGAAAAAGCGGTCAGAGAGTACAATAATCCTCTTGTTGTTGTACCAAAGAGAGACGGGGGTGTCAGATTGGTCTTGGACGCTCGTTCGTTGAATGAAATTGTGGTTATGCAAAGTGAAACATGGACGAGTTATTGCAAAAATTCCGAGGAGTAAAATTCTTAACCTCTATGGACATCACGTGTGGATATTGGAATTTGCCACTGGCGGAAAGTTCAAGGAAGTACACAGCTTTCTTGTACGAGGAAGTTTGTTACCAATCTCGTGTGGTACCTTTCGGACTTAATATCTCTATTTGTGCCTTCGAACGTGTGATGTGTCATGTTTTAGGACCAGCCTTAAGTAATAAAATAACAGTCTACGTAGATGATCTGTTAATAGCAACTCCTACCTGGGAAGAACACATAGTTATATTAGAGGAAGTGTTAGAGGCTATTGAGAGAGGTGGGTGCACCCATGTTTTTGTTGTTGTGGATGTATTTAGTAAATATGTTGAGCTATACCCAATTAAAAGAGAAAATGCAAAAATGTTGGTAGAAAAGTTGGGAAAAGGTTTCTTCGCGAACGTTGGCGTTCCGAAGAATTTGCTGTCAGACAATGGGCCTCAATTTACTTCTGATAGATTTAAAGAATGTCTGGATAAGGCCGGAGTGAAACATCTGAAAATATATGCGTATGTTCCCCAAAGAAATATGAGTGAACGTATTATGAGAGAATTGAATAGGCTTTGCAGGACTTATTGTGCTCGGAAACACTCAAGTTGGGTAGAGCACATGAAGTATTTTGAGAATGTAATTAACAACTTAAGGCATGATGCAACTGGTTTTGCGCCTTGCGAATTGATGTTTGGCCAAGAACCACACAATGTGATTGCAGATATGGTAGAATTCCCTATTCTACTAACGCAGTTATCCACAGACGAAAAGAAGTTAAGGGCTAGGGCAAATATAAGGAAAAGAACACCAGAAAGAAAGAAGCGTCATGACGCAAAAGCCGTACCCACCAGTTTTGAAATAGGTCAGTTAGTCCTTGTCAAAACCAAGGAATAATCGAAGAAAAGAAATGCAGAAACAAAAAATTCATGTTCGTATACCAGGGACCTCTCAGGATCATAGGAAAACCACATGCCAATGCATATAGGCATATAGGCATATAGGCATGCCTAAGAGTAAAAAGCTATTCGGTCTCAGGAACGTGATCGACCTAAAGAAGTTCATAGGTAGTGAATGAATTCTGTAGGGTGGAGGTTGTTGTGTAACCTCTACACAGTGTGGCAGCTGTGCAGTCCCAGCTGTGTGAGATCTTCTTTCCTTTTCAGGTCTCACTCATTCTTCATCTTTCCTATCCACCAAAATTTCGGCTCTTACTGCCAAATACTAAAATCTTCCGGTATGACTATCAAGCCAGCATTAAGCTAATGAATTCTGTAGGGAGGAGGTTGTTCTGTAACCTCTCCACAGTGTGGCAGCTGTGCAGTCCCAGCTGTATGAGATCTTTCCATTTCAGGTCTCACTCATTCTTCATCTTTCCTATCCACCAAAGTTTTGACTCCTTCTTTGCGATACAAACATTTTCCATAATGAGTTCTGTAACCATTCTATCCACCGATTAGTGAAGAAAATGCCTAATGTGACAAACCTAACAGTGACATAAACAATAGAGAAGTATGACTAAATTAAGATACAAATGTATTTGAGTAACAAGTATGAATAGAACCCTGGTAATATTGTAAGTACAAAGTGTTGTTTTATTGGAAATGGCCCCACAATAATATTTAAAAAAGATATACAAGTTCGTTTATAAGCAGGATCTAAAGTGGCAATGAGACCTAGTGTATGCTGCAGAGCTAACTAATTAATAGTAAAAGAGATTGCTTAGTGTTATGAAAAATATGCAGATAAGTTGTAAGAATGAACTCACCTTGTGTAGCAAGGAATGGCAGTGTAATAGAATTGAACAGTGTTTGTGGTTGAGACGTGAAGGACACGTCCTTAAAATATTTATAAGGTGGGGCTGGCCGTTAATTGGTGTAGTGTGTGACAGAACACACCTAGACGTATTGAGGTTATGAGTTGGAGGCGTGAATGCGACCATAGGTACCCTTATGTTAGATGATACATTGCAGCTCATGGTGTCCTATAGGTTTAAGGAATCTAGCATTAATCTCTGCCATAATTACTTAATGCACTTTACTGGTAGGTCGAGAGAGACTACCTGTGGTTTCAGCATACAATCAAGTGGAAGTGGATTGATACATGAGCAAACTGATCAGCTGCAATACACTATAGATATGAAATAAATGTGCTATCCTATGTGTTAAATGTTAATAGAGTGAGTGTTAAATAAGTACATACACTAGCAACATAATTGAGTAACATAATGGCAGACGTGAAACATTATTTATAGCTCAGCATAAATACACTTCGATGAAGTAAGTACATAATTGCAGATGTGGAACTGACACAGCAGCAGAGAATCAATAAGTGGATTTAGTAGTCAACTAAACGTAGTGTGTTTTGAACACTCAGAACTGCACTATTACCACAAGTTACTCACATGTACAAAGAGGCTGAGAAGACAACTGCTAATCAAATATACTCATACTATCTCTAAGAATAAGGTAATCGAAGATGAGTCAGTTAAGTAAATAAAATACAGATTTGTCAGGAATGTACTGAGCATTGGTTCAGTGTTTCGGCCCAGAAATAACAAATTGAGATTAAATAGGAATTATGATTGTAGGCCTTGAGCATAAATTTTCTCTAGTACGTGACTAAAGGCGTTTTGAGCCATTTGTTTACCGATTTTATGGCAGTTAAGTAACTGCGAGAGTAAAATTGAAAAAGTTATGTTAACTTTGTTCCAGTGGCATATTGAAAGATAAAATGTATATATCCCCATTTCATTGTGACTCACACTTAGATATTAAGCGAACACAGTCTGAGGCACTCTTTTTGTTTGTTCTACAGGAGAAACCAGATAATGGCAGCCTGGTAGCTGCGTGAAAACGTGGAGTGACTTGGACACAAGTCGCAATGAGCCCTCCCCTTTCCCCACGTAATTTAGAGTGAATGTGAAGGACGCACACCATAGCAACTTCCCCTCTTCTACCCATGTGAATGGAAGTGTAGAACGCCAGGCAAAGCGGCTACAGCCACGTGTGTGAAAATGAAATTGTCATGATTTGTGAAATTTTCTTTCAGGTTTAGAAAAGACTGCTAAGATATAATTATCTGTTTATCTATCATGAATAACTGTGTTATTTTCTTTGAATTTGTGTATGTAAAAATATTTACAGACAATATAATGGATTTAAGATTTTCATAATTTTACATATTTGTATGTGTTTGTCTAAGGCAATATGTATGCCAAAGTGTTTCATTGATTTTGCTTAAATTTTGAGTGATAATGTTGCTTAAGAGGCAGTGAACATGCCAGCAACTTAAGTAATTGAAGTAGGTAATAAGTTTTCTTTTAATATTTCTATGTGTATACATTTCAATTTTAATTTTTCATATGGAGTTAAGCTGTACTCTTGCTTCCCATTTGTAATTTATTTTTTTTCACTTACATTCAAAAAAATTAAGTACAGGGTGATGTTGGGAAGCAGCCTACTCACGCCTTATAAAATTCACATCAGTCTTTCCATTGTGTGCCAGCCAGTCCGCTGTACCTAGCTCTGACGTCATAAATGTTGCGCAATATTTTAAAAATCAAGTAATTAACCTGAAACGTTTCTAGCATGTCAGGAATAATACTAAATCAATATGTGTTGAATATCAGCTCAATAACTTTAACCATCAGTATTGAGGCATAGATTTCTTGTCGAAATATCAGAGTGTTTTTGACTTTGAAAGAAGCCAGTTAAAAATGGTCTTGCCGATAATCGGAGTGATTACGGTACCTTTTATTGATAAACATGTAGAAACTAATGATGAAACTTGGGAGCTGCCTATACGAGTTCTGAAAAATGGGAGATATTGGGACGAAGGTGTTAATCTTAGTAAAAGTAAGCTAAACACAGAAAAAGAAAGAGCAATTATTTTGGACAAAATAGAAGCTAAATTGCAGGAAATCGATAAAATTTCAGTTAATCAGAAGGAAGAATTGAGACAGGTCTTAAAAAGGCATCATAAGGTATTTTCAAATCGACCTGGCGTGGTCAAAAGTTATGATTGTCAATTAAAGGTGAAACCTGCCAAGTGTTTTTCAGAAAGCCATACCAAATACATGTAGCTAGGAAGGAGGCGGTTCGAAAGGAGATACAGAGAATGCTAGAGTGGGGTGAGATTGAAAAAGCGGTCAGAGAGTACAATAATCCTCTTGTTGTTGTACCAAAGAGAGACGGGGGTGTCAGATTGGTCTTGGACGCTCGTTCGTTGAATGAAATTGTGGTTATGCAAAGTGAAACATGGACGAGTTATTGCAAAAATTCCGAGGAGTAAAATTCTTAACCTCTATGGACATCACGTGTGGATATTGGAATTTGCCACTGGCGGAAAGTTCAAGGAAGTACACAGCTTTCTTGTACGAGGAAGTTTGTTACCAATCTCGTGTGGTACCTTTCGGACTTAATATCTCTATTTGTGCCTTCGAACGTGTGATGTGTCATGTTTTAGGACCAGCCTTAAGTAATAAAATAACAGTCTACGTAGATGATCTGTTAATAGCAACTCCTACCTGGGAAGAACACATAGTTATATTAGAGGAAGTGTTAGAGGCTATTGAGAGAGGTGGGTGCACCCATGTTTTTGTTGTTGTGGATGTATTTAGTAAATATGTTGAGCTATACCCAATTAAAAGAGAAAATGCAAAAATGTTGGTAGAAAAGTTGGGAAAAGGTTTCTTCGCGAACGTTGGCGTTCCGAAGAATTTGCTGTCAGACAATGGGCCTCAATTTACTTCTGATAGATTTAAAGAATGTCTGGATAAGGCCGGAGTGAAACATCTGAAAATATATGCGTATGTTCCCCAAAGAAATATGAGTGAACGTATTATGAGAGAATTGAATAGGCTTTGCAGGACTTATTGTGCTCGGAAACACTCAAGTTGGGTAGAGCACATGAAGTATTTTGAGAATGTAATTAACAACTTAAGGCATGATGCAACTGGTTTTGCGCCTTGCGAATTGATGTTTGGCCAAGAACCACACAATGTGATTGCAGATATGGTAGAATTCCCTATTCTACTAACGCAGTTATCCACAGACGAAAAGAAGTTAAGGGCTAGGGCAAATATAAGGAAAAGAACACCAGAAAGAAAGAAGCGTCATGACGCAAAAGCCGTACCCACCAGTTTTGAAATAGGTCAGTTAGTCCTTGTCAAAACCAAGGAATAATCGAAGAAAAGAAATGCAGAAACAAAAAATTCATGTTCGTATACCAGGGACCTCTCAGGATCATAGGAAAACCACATGCCAATGCATATAGGCATATAGGCATATAGGCATGCCTAAGAGTAAAAAGCTATTCGGTCTCAGGAACGTGATCGACCTAAAGAAGTTCATAGGTAGTGAATGAATTCTGTAGGGTGGAGGTTGTTGTGTAACCTCTACACAGTGTGGCAGCTGTGCAGTCCCAGTTGTGTGAGATCTTCTTTCCTTTTCAGGTCTCACTCATTCTTCATCTTTCCTATCCACCAAAATTTCGGCTCTTACTGCCAAATACTAAAATCTTCCGGTATGACTATCAAGCCAGCATTAAGCTAATGAATTCTGTAGGGAGGAGGTTGTTCTGTAACCTCTCCACAGTGTGGCAGCTGTGCAGTCCCAGCTGTATGAGATCTTTCCATTTCAGGTCTCACTCATTCTTCATCTTTCCTATCCACCAAAGTTTTGACTCCTTCTTTGCGATACAAACATTTTCCATAATGAGTTCTGTAACCATTCTATCCACCGATTAGTGAAGAAAATGCCTAATGTGACAAACCTAACAGTGACATAAACAATAGAGAAGTATGACTAAATTAAGATACAAATGTATTTGAGTAACAAGTATGAATAGAACCCTGGTAATATTGTAAGTACAAAGTGTTGTTTTATTGGAAATGGCCCCACAATAATATTTAAAAAAGATATACAAGTTCGTTTATAAGCAGGATCTAAAGTGGCAATGAGACCTAGTGTATGCTGCAGAGCTAACTAATTAATAGTAAAAGAGATTGCTTAGTGTTATGAAAAATATGCAGATAAGTTGTAAGAATGAACTCACCTTGTGTAGCAAGGAATGGCAGTGTAATAGAATTGAACAGTGTTTGTGGTTGAGACGTGAAGGACACGTCCTTAAAATATTTATAAGGTGGGGCTGGCCGTTAATTGGTGTAGTGTGTGACAGAACACACCTAGACGTATTGAGGTTATGAGTAGGAGGCGTGAATGCGACCATAGGTACCCTTATGTTAGATGATACATTGCAGCTCATGGTGTCCTATAGGTTTAAGGAATCTAGCATTAATCTCTGCCATAATTACTTAATGCACTTTACTGGTAGGTCGAGAGAGACTACCTGTGGTTTCAGCATACAATCAAGTGGAAGTGGATTGATACATGAGCAAACTGATCAGCGGCAATACACTATAGATATGAAATAAATGTGCTATCCTATGTGTTAAATGTTAATAGAGTGAGTGTTAAATAAGTACATACACTAGCAACATAATTGAGTAACATAATGGCAGACGTGAAACATTATTTATAGCTCAGCATAAATACACTTCGATGAAGTAAGTACATAATTGCAGATGTGGAACTGACACAGCAGCAGAGAATCAATAAGTGGATTTAGTAGTCAACTAAACGTAGTGTGTTTTGAACACTCAGAACTGCACTATTACCACAAGTTACTCACATGTACAAAGAGGCTGAGAAGACAACTGCTAATCAAATATACTCATACTATCTCTAAGAATAAGGTAATCGAAGATGAGTCAGTTAAGTAAATAAAATACAGATTTGTCAGGAATGTACTGAGCATTGGTTCAGTGTTTCGGCCCAGAAATAACAAATTGAGATTAAATAGGAATTATGATTGTAGGCCTTGAGCATAAATTTTCTCTAGTACGTGACTAAAGGCGTTTTGAGCCATTTGTTTACCGATTTTATGGCAGTTAAGTAACTGCGAGAGTAAAATTGAAAAAGTTATGTTAACTTTGTTCCAGTGGCATATTGAAAGATAAAATGTATATATCCCCATTTCATTGTGACTCACACTTAGATATTAAGCGAACACAGTCTGAGGCACTCTTTTTGTTTGTTCTACAGGAGAAACCAGATAATGGCAGCCTGGTAGCTGCGTGAAAACGTGGAGTGACTTGGACACAAGTCGCAATGAGCCCTCCCCTTTCCCCACGTAATTTAGAGTGAATGTGAAGGACGCACACCATAGCAACTTCCCCTCTTCTACCCATGTGAATGGAAGTGTAGAACGCCAGGCAAAGCGGCTACAGCCACGTGTGTGAAAATGAAATTGTCATGATTTGTGAAATTTTCTTTCAGGTTTAGAAAAGACTGCTAAGATATAATTATCTGTTTATCTATCATGAATAACTGTGTTATTTTCTTTGAATTTGTGTATGTAAAAATATTTACAGACAATATAATGGATTTAAGATTTTCATAATTTTACATATTTGTATGTGTTTGTCTAAGGCAATATGTATGCCAAAGTGTTTCATTGATTTTGCTTAAATTTTGAGTGATAATGTTGCTTAAGAGGCAGTGAACATGCCAGCAACTTAAGTAATTGAAGTAGGTAATAAGTTTTCTTTTAATATTTCTATGTGTATACATTTCAATTTTAATTTTTCATATGGAGTTAAGCTGTACTCTTGCTTCCCATTTGTAATTTATTTTTTTTCACTTACATTCAAAAAAATTAAGTACAGGGTGATGTTGGGAAGCAGCCTACTCACGCCTTATAAAATTCACATCAGTCTTTCCATTGTGTGCCAGCCAGTCCGCTGTACCTAGCTCTGACGTCATAAATGTTGCGCAATATTTTAAAAATCAAGTAATTAACCTGAAACGTTTCTAGCATGTCAGGAATAATACTAAATCAATATGTGTTGAATATCAGCTCAATAACTTTAACCATCAGTATTGAGGCATAGATTTCTTGTCGAAATATCAGAGTGTTTTTGACTTTGAAAGAAGCCAGTTAAAAATGGTCTTGCCGATAATCGGAGTGATTACGGTACCTTTTATTGATAAACATGTAGAAACTAATGATGAAACTTGGGAGCTGCCTATACGAGTTCTGAAAAATGGGAGATATTGGGACGAAGGTGTTAATCTTAGTAAAAGTAAGCTAAACACAGAAAAAGAAAGAGCAATTATTTTGGACAAAATAGAAGCTAAATTGCAGGAAATCGATAAAATTTCAGTTAATCAGAAGGAAGAATTGAGACAGGTCTTAAAAAGGCATCATAAGGTATTTTCAAATCGACCTGGCGTGGTCAAAAGTTATGATTGTCAATTAAAGGTGAAACCTGCCAAGTGTTTTTCAGAAAGCCATACCAAATACATGTAGCTAGGAAGGAGGCGGTTCGAAAGGAGATACAGAGAATGCTAGAGTGGGGTGAGATTGAAAAAGCGGTCAGAGAGTACAATAATCCTCTTGTTGTTGTACCAAAGAGAGACGGGGGTGTCAGATTGGTCTTGGACGCTCGTTCGTTGAATGAAATTGTGGTTATGCAAAGTGAAACATGGACGAGTTATTGCAAAAATTCCGAGGAGTAAAATTCTTAACCTCTATGGACATCACGTGTGGATATTGGAATTTGCCACTGGCGGAAAGTTCAAGGAAGTACACAGCTTTCTTGTACGAGGAAGTTTGTTACCAATCTCGTGTGGTACCTTTCGGACTTAATATCTCTATTTGTGCCTTCGAACGTGTGATGTGTCATGTTTTAGGACCAGCCTTAAGTAATAAAATAACAGTCTACGTAGATGATCTGTTAATAGCAACTCCTACCTGGGAAGAACACATAGTTATATTAGAGGAAGTGTTAGAGGCTATTGAGAGAGGTGGGTGCACCCATGTTTTTGTTGTTGTGGATGTATTTAGTAAATATGTTGAGCTATACCCAATTAAAAGAGAAAATGCAAAAATGTTGGTAGAAAAGTTGGGAAAAGGTTTCTTCGCGAACGTTGGCGTTCCGAAGAATTTGCTGTCAGACAATGGGCCTCAATTTACTTCTGATAGATTTAAAGAATGTCTGGATAAGGCCGGAGTGAAACATCTGAAAATATATGCGTATGTTCCCCAAAGAAATATGAGTGAACGTATTATGAGAGAATTGAATAGGCTTTGCAGGACTTATTGTGCTCGGAAACACTCAAGTTGGGTAGAGCACATGAAGTATTTTGAGAATGTAATTAACAACTTAAGGCATGATGCAACTGGTTTTGCGCCTTGCGAATTGATGTTTGGCCAAGAACCACACAATGTGATTGCAGATATGGTAGAATTCCCTATTCTACTAACGCAGTTATCCACAGACGAAAAGAAGTTAAGGGCTAGGGCAAATATAAGGAAAAGAACACCAGAAAGAAAGAAGCGTCATGACGCAAAAGCCGTACCCACCAGTTTTGAAATAGGTCAGTTAGTCCTTGTCAAAACCAAGGAATAATCGAAGAAAAGAAATGCAGAAACAAAAAATTCATGTTCGTATACCAGGGACCTCTCAGGATCATAGGAAAACCACATGCCAATGCATATAGGCATATAGGCATATAGGCATGCCTAAGAGTAAAAAGCTATTCGGTCTCAGGAACGTGATCGACCTAAAGAAGTTCATAGGTAGTGAATGAATTCTGTAGGGTGGAGGTTGTTGTGTAACCTCTACACAGTGTGGCAGCTGTGCAGTCCCAGTTGTGTGAGATCTTCTTTCCTTTTCAGGTCTCACTCATTCTTCATCTTTCCTATCCACCAAAATTTCGGCTCTTACTGCCAAATACTAAAATCTTCCGGTATGACTATCAAGCCAGCATTAAGCTAATGAATTCTGTAGGGAGGAGGTTGTTCTGTAACCTCTCCACAGTGTGGCAGCTGTGCAGTCCCAGCTGTATGAGATCTTTCCATTTCAGGTCTCACTCATTCTTCATCTTTCCTATCCACCAAAGTTTTGACTCCTTCTTTGCGATACAAACATTTTCCATAATGAGTTCTGTAACCATTCTATCCACCGATTAGTGAAGAAAATGCCTAATGTGACAAACCTAACAGTGACATAAACAATAGAGAAGTATGACTAAATTAAGATACAAATGTATTTGAGTAACAAGTATGAATAGAACCCTGGTAATATTGTAAGTACAAAGTGTTGTTTTATTGGAAATGGCCCCACAATAATATTTAAAAAAGATATACAAGTTCGTTTATAAGCAGGATCTAAAGTGGCAATGAGACCTAGTGTATGCTGCAGAGCTAACTAATTAATAGTAAAAGAGATTGCTTAGTGTTATGAAAAATATGCAGATAAGTTGTAAGAATGAACTCACCTTGTGTAGCAAGGAATGGCAGTGTAATAGAATTGAACAGTGTTTGTGGTTGAGACGTGAAGGACACGTCCTTAAAATATTTATAAGGTGGGGCTGGCCGTTAATTGGTGTAGTGTGTGACAGAACACACCTAGACGTATTGAGGTTATGAGTTGGAGGCGTGAATGCGACCATAGGTACCCTTATGTTAGATGATACATTGCAGCTCATGGTGTCCTATAGGTTTAAGGAATCTAGCATTAATCTCTGCCATAATTACTTAATGCACTTTACTGGTAGGTCGAGAGAGACTACCTGTGGTTTCAGCATACAATCAAGTGGAAGTGGATTGATACATGAGCAAACTGATCAGCTGCAATACACTATAGATATGAAATAAATGTGCTATCCTATGTGTTAAATGTTAATAGAGTGAGTGTTAAATAAGTACATACACTAGCAACATAATTGAGTAACATAATGGCAGACGTGAAACATTATTTATAGCTCAGCATAAATACACTTCGATGAAGTAAGTACATAATTGCAGATGTGGAACTGACACAGCAGCAGAGAATCAATAAGTGGATTTAGTAGTCAACTAAACGTAGTGTGTTTTGAACACTCAGAACTGCACTATTACCACAAGTTACTCACATGTACAAAGAGGCTGAGAAGACAACTGCTAATCAAATATACTCATACTATCTCTAAGAATAAGGTAATCAAAGATGAGTCAATTAAGTAAATAAAATACAGATTTGTCAGGAATGTACTGAGCATTGGTTCAGTGTTTCGGCCCAGAAATAACAAATTGAGATTAAATAGGAATTATGATTGTAGGCCTTGAGCATAAATTTTCTCTAGTACGTGACTAAAGGCGTTTTGAGCCATTTGTTTACCGATTTTATGGCAGTTAAGTAACTGCGAGAGTAAAATTGAAAAAGTTATGTTAACTTTGTTCCAGTGGCATATTGAAAGATAAAATGTATATATCCCCATTTCATTGTGACTCACACTTAGATATTAAGCGAACACAGTCTGAGGCACTCTTTTTGTTTGTTCTACAGGAGAAACCAGATAATGGCAGCCTGGTAGCTGCGTGAAAACGTGGAGTGACTTGGACACAAGTCGCAATGAGCCCTCCCCTTTCCCCACGTAATTTAGAGTGAATGTGAAGGACGCACACCATAGCAACTTCCCCTCTTCTACCCATGTGAATGGAAGTGTAGAACGCCAGGCAAAGCGGCTACAGCCACGTGTGTGAAAATGAAATTGTCATGATTTGTGGAATTTTCTTTCAGGTTTAGAAAAGACTGCTAAGATATAATTATCTGTTTATCTATCATGAATAACTGTGTTATTTTCTTTGAATTTGTGTATGTAAAAATATTTACAGACAATATAATGGATTTAAGATTTTCATAATTTTACATATTTGTATGTGTTTGTCTAAGGCAATATGTATGCCAAAGTGTTTCATTGATTTTGCTTAAATTTTGAGTGATAATGTTGCTTAAGAGGCAGTGAACATGCCAGCAACTTAAGTAATTGAAGTAGGTAATAAGTTTTCTTTTAATATTTCTATGTGTATACATTTCAATTTTAATTTTTCATATGGAGTTAAGCTGTACTCTTGCTTCCCATTTGTAATTTATTTTTTTTCACTTACATTCAAAAAAATTAAGTACAGGGTGATGTTGGGAAGCAGCCTACTCACGCCTTATAAAATTCACATCAGTCTTTCCATTGTGTGCCAGCCAGTCCGCTGTACCTAGCTCTGACGTCATAAATGTTGCGCAATATTTTAAAAATCAAGTAATTAACCTGAAACGTTTCTAGCATGTCAGGAATAATACTAAATCAATATGTGTTGAATATCAGCTCAATAACTTTAACCATTTTCGAAATTTGGACATTTATCTGTAAAAATCATTGGCGCAACAGAAAAGAGATAGAAACTTAAAAATTTATATATAGATTCCATTTGCATAATAATTTAGTAGAAACAGTATTCTGGATCTCACAAATTAAAATTTTAGTTGAAATTCATGATTTTCTGGTTTTTATCTTAAAAATTAAGGAAGCAAGATAGATTAAGTGGGCGAATAAATAAAGCTAGGATATTTAAATTAAATTAGAAGGGAGCTCCGCTATAATCATAAAGATGTGAGAAGTTTCAATAGAATAACTATAAAACTGTAGCGACAGCGTATCTCCAAAGGGCAAGTCCAGAGCTCGTCTACTACGTGTAGTGTAATTAAATTAATTCTCTCGCCCAAAATATTTGACTTAGCCACATCAGACTTCTATTATGATTACTTACCTGTGTGCTGATTGCATATTTAAATTGAGAGCTTCATCGGCCATCAGCAAATGAAGCAATGATTTATTCGATAACTGAAAGTGGTGCATTACTAGCTCAGTGGCTAGTCGGGAGAGCAGATTTGATCAGGCGTTCCCATAGCCGTCCGCACCGCGGCTTTATATGTAAGAACGCTGCGCGAGAAAAGGAAGGTCTCAGTTCTCTCCAGATGCTGATTAGCGCACCACCTGTGCCGGGAGTCGCGTCGGTATTGTTGATATAAACAGCCTCAGATGCAGTAATAAGTTACTCGGGATACGTGTAACCATGAAATCGTTTAAGTGTTAATTTTGGGATGACATTAATGATCTATCTTTAGTTTGCGTATGTCGTATTTTCACGTGCGGCCAGAGGACAGACATTCTACCATTATTAGCGTGGCGTTTGATGAACATTATCATCAAATTATGGCGAGCATTAGCTTAAACATTTAATTTGAACAGTTATAGTGGCATCAGCGCATTAGACTCTGAACTGTGCTGGTAGTTGGTTTGTGTGGATTCTTTTTGGTCCGTGACTTTCAGAATATAGTGAACATTTTAGAGAGAATGGTTTTTGATTATGAATCCCAGACAATCTCCTAATTCCTCAGAGCTATAAGCTGTAGCTATAAATGAATTTCTCAGATGATGTGGGCACTAGGAATTCTAATTACAGGCTTCACATTTTGCTAACCACTTTCTGGTTGCCAATATTGTAGTTAGAGAGCCAGTGTTGAGAACGGCAAACAGCATAAATACAAAACATTTATCCTATTATTCCACCTGCCACCCCACAACTTCATTCAGACTCATTACAAGGCCAAACATACAATAAACTTTGTGAAATATTACAAGGTAAAACACGGAATTAATGTTGACAAACTGTGTGAATTTTAAATGAAATGCATGGCCTTTTCTTTATGTAAAGGGAAGCGCACTGTGAGCTATGCAGTATGGAATACGTATCACAATATATACAGAAATGTATAGCTGTCTGTTAAATTAACAATGTTTCCGCGAGGGGAGTGGAAGAGAGAAAAACACTGCTGATACTTCTGGCCTCCTCGTCTTTGTAGTGCAGGACTATGTTGGAGAGCCACGGGCGCAGTTCAGCAAATAGGCGCAGGAATGGTGGAGCTGCAGCGCCTGCAACTGCTGTCAGTGGCGGACCAGATTGCTGTATGGTGTAACGCAACACAGCGTTTTCACAGCCAGCTACGGGATGGGAGCCCACATCCTGACACAACTCACCCAGCTGGAGCGAGTGTAAATGCTTCTATCACAGCTCCGTCAGTTTGACTAATCTGTGACCGCACCAGTCATCTGTCGAATATGCAACTGTTCTACTGCTTGAAATAGCTTTGCATGTTATTTGTGCGTGTGCTGTCGCATGCAAGGGCTCGGCATTAGAGTGTAGAGACTAGTACCGCAGCCGGCCGGGGTAGCCGAGCGGTTCTAGGCGCTACAGTCTGGAACCGAGCGACCGCTACGGTCGCAGGTTTGAATCCTGCCTCGGGCATGGATGTCCTTAGGTTAGTTAGGTTTAACTAGTTCTAAGTTCTAGGGGACTAATGACCTCAGAAGTTGAGTCCCATAGTGCTCAGAGCCATTTGAACTTGTACCGCACTTACGTAAACACGTAAACATAATACAAGGTGTTCGGAAATTGCTGTTACATACTTATAGGACTTGTAGAGGGGAGTGAACTGATAATGTTTTGTACTGAAGCCCATGTCAAGTAACGTACCGCTTCCACTACGCAAGCATTTGAAAAGATTTACAAGTAACTGATACTTGTTTTACAGTTGCAGGAGTTATTAAATCTGGTGTGGAATATCTTGAAGATCTCACAAATTGTGATTTAGAAGATGTGCCACAGGATGTATTATTTAAATTGTTAATATAGGTATTTAAACAATTTGCTTCAGACAATATAAAACTACTCTAAATAAAATAAAGAGTTTATGTTTCTTGACGAGAAATTTCATTAAATAATCCAAAGCCTTTAATATCTGTTCTACTTATTACTAGCCTAAGAAAACGCTCGTGTACTCGTTGACGAGCCTCTCTTCAAAGTGGTGAAGTACGGCCTCTTTCATTTCGGGAGTGCAATGTCTCAATGGAGCACCACAGTCACCCGTGCTGAAGGTGAAGGTTTCCTTTTTCGAAGCCGTTGCGTAACTGTGGCGACAGGGCTGTGCGTTTGCGTCGGACGTTGTGAGGATTCAAATGGTTCAAATGGTTCAAATGGCTCTGAGCACTATGGGAAATACTACTGAGGTCATCAGTCCCCTAGAACTTAGAACTACTTAAACCGAACTAACCTAAGGAAATCACACACATCCATGCCCGAGGCAGGATTCAAACCTGCGACCATAGCGGTCACGCGGTTCCAAACTGACGCGCTTAGAACCGCACGGCCACACCGGCCGGCTAGGACGTTGTGAGGAACGATCTTGATAAAGGCTACGAGCAGCGGTTACATTACCGTGAGCTTCACAATTCAGAAGGATTATATCGGAGTATTCTGCAAAAATGTACTCAGCCACTGTTCCTCTAACACTCACAGACGTATGGAAGAGGCTCCAACCACATCCGAGAGGAAGACGTCAAATGACATCAGCCGAGCCAACGTAACAATTCCGCACCACGACTATCCTGTAGCATACCTACGCAGCAGACACGTTTTCTAACGGCTGTAGCACAGAAATGGTACATTTCTGGACCTCGGTTTCTTTTCTAAATATTATGTACTTACTTCCCTCTACAACTCCTGGAAGTTTCCAGACAGCCTGTACAAGGTAGTGTACGCTATGTACATCATTAAACCAACAAATTACTCCAGCTATAGCAACTGAAACTCTCTATAATCTCAATCCTGTGGTAAATAAAAATGAGAGAATTTCTCAGTAACAATTAGCAGTATAAAAGAAGTAAATTCCCTTCAGCACACATTAAACTTTCCCAGCAGGAGCACCCGTTTTACAATGGAACGCCGCCAAAGTGAGGGCACTATTTACCCATGTAAATAAAGCCTATCATTCCAGAATGAGATTTTCACTCTGCAGCGGAGTGTGCGCTGATATGAAACTTCCTGGCAGATTAAAACTGTGTGCCCGACCGAGACTCGAACTCGGGACCGGGCGTGAGTCGTGCTTCGGTAGCTCAGATGGTAGAGCGCTTGCCCGCGAAAGGCAAAGGTCCCGAGTTCGAGTCTCGGTCGGGCACACAGTTTTAATCTGCCAGGAAGTTTCATATCAGCGCACACTCCGCTGCAGAGTGAAAATCTCATTCTGGAAACATCCCCCAGGCTGTGGCTAAGCTATGTCTCCGCTATATCCTTTCTTTCAGGAGTGCTAGTTCTGCAAGTTTCGCAGGAGAGCTTCTGTAAAGTTTGGAAGGTAGGAGACGAGATACTGGCAGAAGTAAAGCTGTGAGTACCGGGCGTGAGTCGTGCTTCGGTAGCTCAGATGGTAGAGCGCTTGCCCGCGAAAGGCAAAGGTCCCGAGTTCGAGTCTCGGTCGGGCACACAGTTTTAATCTGCCAGGAAGTTTCAAAGCCTATCATGGTTTTAATTTTTAGTGAGAATCGTCTGACAAGGACATTTGCATGACGAAAGTAAAAGAGTACCCAAGGTTTAACGTATGAGTTAATTTTTTACGAAACTCTTTAACAATTAGACGGTTTACAATTAATTATTTGAACAAGAGGTGAATGTCAATTCATGTAATTATGTAAAAGGCGATTCCTTACTTGATGCTCACAAACATCATGGACCTCAAAATGAATTTACTGCACTCCAGGTTTAAAGTGAATCGGAGTTGACAGTTTTCTTTTTCGTCACTTTGTAATGCTGCCCGCCACGAATTGCTCTCCTGTGCCAACCTCTTCATCTCAGAGTAGCACCTGGGACTTACGTTCTCAGTTACTTGCTGGAAGTATTCCAACCTCTGTCTCCTCTACAGTTTCTTCTATATCTCCTTCCAGCACCAATCCTAGATGTGTTACGAAGTGACAGATCATCCTGTCCTTTATTGTTGGCAGTGCACGCCTTGTATTCTCTTCGTGGCCGTTTCTGCGGAGAACCTCTTCATAGACTGTTTAACAAAGTTAATTCGACAGCGGAATACTGGTATCTGTGCAATTATACGACAATGACTGCTAGAGTGAAACTCAGTTGTTACATGACTCACCTATAGCAACCGCTCAGTACCTCAGACTATAAGGAGGATAACTACCGAATCGGGGTTGGCTTTCCAAATCTGCTCAGCTCGCAAACGCAACGTAAAACCGGAACGAAAATCTAATTCAGTGAAATTACTGAAGACCAAGCACAAGAAGCGAAGTAGTGAGGTCGTCAGTGCCCTAGACTTAGAACTACTTAAACCTAACTAACCTAAGGACATCACACACATCCATGCCCGAGTCAGGATTCGAACCTGCGACCATAGCAAAAGAGCGGTTGCGGACTGAAGCGCCTACAACCGCTCGGCCACATGGATTTTTGTAAGACGACACATTCCAGTTGTGACTCACTGATACTTAAGTCAATAGATCTACATTCTCTCGTTTTGGGAAGTGCACTGTGTTACATTTCTGATGCTTTAAATGAAGTTGTTAGTATCCGCACAGCTTTGAAAGTTTATCAACACACTAATGAACATTTTTGCTGCATTCTTCAAATAAACTGCTGGAAAATGAATTAGTGCACTTTTTAGAGGTTCCTGATTCACTCAAGTTTATTGTTGCAACCGTGCACTTTGAGTACTTTAAATAATTGTATTTACCGGTCGAACGCACAAGCAGTTATAAGGCACCAGACATCGACCCATATTGAAACACGCGTGCATTAGTGCGTGGTGTAGCCTCCACAGGCGGCTATACAGCCATTGACTCCGGCATCCAGTCGCATGTGCATTGTTTTAAAATGAGGCCGCGTTCATTGTCAATACGTCCCAGAGATGGCAGCACAGTACGGCAGATGGAATTTTACCGCCAGCGGCGAGAATGAGAACTGTTTTAAATACTTAAAATGCGACGTTTTCCTTACTTGAACAGCGTGCAATCATTCGTTTTCTGAATTTGCGTCGTGTGAAACCAATTGAAATTCATCGACAGTTGAAGCAGACATGTGGTGATGGAGTTATGGATGTGTCGAACGTGCGTTTGTGGGTGCGACAGTTTAATGAATGCAGAACATCGTGTGACAACAAACCGAAACAACCTCGGGCTCGCACAAGCCGGTCTGATGACATGATCGAGATAGTGGAGAGAATCGTTTTGGGGGTCGCCGAATGATTGTTGAACAGATCGCCTCCAGAGTTGGCATTTCTGTGAGTTCTGTGCACACAATCCTAAATGACGACCTGAAAATGCAATAAGTGTCATCCAGGTGGGTGCCACGAATGCTGACAGACGACCACATGGCTGCCCGTGTGGCATGTTGCTTAGCAATGTTGACACGCAACGACAGCATGAATGGGACATTCTTTTCGTCGGTTGTGACAATGGATGAGACGTGGATGCCATTTTTCAATCCAGAAACAAAGCGCCAGTCAGCTCAATGGAAGCACACAGATTCACCGCCACCAAAAAAAATTCAGGTAACCGCCAGTGTTGAAAAAATGATGGTGTCCATGTTCTGGGACAGCGAGGGCGTAATCCTTACCCATTGCGTTGCAAAGGGCACTACGGTAACAGGTGCATCCTACGAAAATGTTTTGAAGAACAAATTCCTTCCTACACTGCAACAAAAACGTCCCGGAAGGGCTGCGCGTGTGCTGTTTCACCAAGACAACGCACCCGCACATCGAGCTAACGTTACGCAACAGTTTCTTCGTGATAACAACTTTGAAGTGATTCCTCATGCTCCCTACTCACCTGACCTGGCTCCTAGTGACTTTTGGCTTTTTCCAACAATGAAAGACACTCTCCGTGGCCGCACATTCACCAGCCGTGCTGCTATTGCCTCAGGGATTTTCCTGTGGTCAAAACAGACTCCTAAAGAAGCCTTCGCGGCTGCCATGGAATCATGGCGTCAGCGTTGTGAAAAATGTGTACGTCTGCAGGGCGATTACGTCGAGACGTAGCGCCAGTTTCATCGATTTCGGGTTAGTAGTTAATTAGAAAAAAAATCGGAGCCCTTAGAACTTGAATGCACCTCTTAGATGGGCGAAATGCTTTCGTGCTTGTAGTCCCATTGCTAATAATTGGTTCACTACAGTTCGTATGACACGTCTCTGCTCACAAGCCCTTGTTCTATGGTAGCTGCACGATCTGCCACTGCTGCCCTTCCAATACGACGGTACTGGCGGGCGTCTTTACTGTGTGGATGTCCAGAACGTCGATATGGGTGTGAGGGCGTTCACATGACCACTTGTTCCAAGCATCGTTGCACAACTTGTGTGGCAATCCTCCTGCAGGATCATTCCACCACTCCTGGGGACACAATCTGACTCCTTTAGAACTCGCTCATTTGGCCGTAGGAAGCACAAGAGCGTCTCCGTGGCATGTCTTCCTGCTTCCTTTACACGTTTGCACCACACTCAGTCTGCTGCCTGTGAGGATTCCTCTTTAAAGTGTAGACAAAGGTGGCACTTTGACAGCTATAGCGCTACGCTATTTCTTGGCGGACGACGACGAAACCACTATCTGTACATCTACTACACCAGAGATGACATAAGAGGCCGTCGGATCAAGATCAACGTCGTCTTTCTAGGTGTACAATTTCTTCTTCTGGCAGTGAGATACTGCATTATGGATAAATGCATCATCTGCGAAAATCCTGAGTTGATATACTAAAATGAACATATCCCTGTGACACACCAGAAGGTACTTCTAAGTTTGTTGATGGCTCTTCATCCAAAGTACCGTGCTACGTCTTCCCTATGCAGTGCAGTTCCTTGTATGAGAAGGTCTTTATCAGCTATTTTATTAGTAGCCAACGAAACCTTTACCGTCGCATCTACTACAACTGTTGACTGGCGACTCCACAGAATGCTGTGTTCATAACGACCATATGATACATAAAATTAGAAAGGTCAGCGTTGGCGGCACTTTCGATTATTTATTAACAGTAAACTCAATTTTCGATCAGATAACGATCATCTTTTGTGCTGGAAGTAAAAAATTTTCACATAGCGATCAGTGAATAAGAAACAAAAGACCACATATACATCTGAGTATAAACTAACTGTTGGTAAGAACATATCCTTAGCGTAAAAATTAAAGCTCATAGGCACTGGTGTCTAGTTATTAGCAGTAACAGAAGCTATGAAACGATCACAATAACAGAAGCTGCTGTTTACATTCACCTATGCAGCAGACCTCGGAGTGACAGGGGCTCGTAACGCCCTCTATGTGACATGTGTCACGTGAAGACTTAACATTACTTAATTTGGCAGGAGATTACCACAAAATACATGCAAGAATAGAAAAAAACAGGTAAAATTATAAAGTGTCAGATTAGAATTAGTGATATGTTGGTTAGAGACACAATTCTTTGCAATTTGTAACAGTAGTGGTCACTCATGAGTGCGCTAAACGATATCTGCGTCCACAATGTGTTTTTATATAGTTCTGACTTTCTTAATTGTGGTGTTTTTTTGTAATTAATCCTCAGAAATAGTTATAATGTGTTAAAATGTCGCAACGGGACGAATGAGACGTGCGTATCATCATGTCGTTAAATATGATAAAAAATTGTTAGTCTACACTTTAAAAAAAATTTTATACAGCATAATGTGTTTCATGACATTTTGACCTGTTAAATCGTGGCACATATTGTACAATCACCACTATTTATGAATTTGACTTCTTGGTTTCAACGTAATATTTTACTTAAATTAAGAACTTAGCACCTCCGATTTCCAACCCTAGATGGTGGTTACTGTGCTATAACTAATTCTGTTATATTTGATGTAATATTATTTGTATATTTTTCTTTTTTACTTGCCCTGTAATCTGACACCTTATAATTTTACCTGTTGATTTTTATTCTTGCATGGGTTTTTTTTAAGTTGTTTTGAAAACAACACGCCAGTGTATGTTGGCAAGATGTGCATTTCTACCTTCCCTTTTGCTAGGTGTTTTAAATGTACAGTTTTAAATTTGAAATAGTCAATTAATGGTTTGCAAGTGAAGATTTGGTATTTTGTGGTAATCTGTTGCCAAATAAAGTAATGTTAAGTCTTCACGTGACAAGTCACATAGAGGGCGTTCCAGGGCCCTGTCACACCGAGGTCTGCTGTATAGGTGAATGTAAACACCGGCTACAGTTATTGTGATCGTTTCATAGCTTCTGTTACTGTTAATAACTAGACACCAGTACCTGGGAGCTTTAATTTGTACGCTAAATGTATGTTCTTTCAACAGTTGGCTTATACTCAGGTGTATTTGTGGGCTATTGTTTCTTATTCACTGATCGCCATGTGAAAATCTCCTCCCCCCCCCCCCCCCATCTGCCTTTGGCTCGGGAGTGTCATCTTTGTGCCGCCACTTTCGTGCAGTGTTCTACATTGAGTGTTATACACTGAGTGTTCCGTGTTTTTTTTTTTTTTTTTGTTTTTTTTTTTTTTTGGGGGAAGTGTTGCGAACGGCCATCATACTGTCGCTGGGTGTGCATTTTATCTCTTGCGAACAGAAACCAGACTGTCACCGCGTTTTTTAATTGTGTGTGTACTATGTTACTTGTCTGATTCCTGTGACTTTTATTAACGTTACCAACCCCTTTTGCTTTCTGTTTTAACTTTCCGCATTTTTCCGCCATTTTACACTTGACGTCACCGTTTTATCGCCTGTTTTTCTTGTTTCTTTTCTTTTTCCGTTTCTTACAATAAAAGTATGTAGGCTGTAGAGCAGCGTACTAAGCTGCTGCCAGCCCGCCCCCTACGGGGGGAATTGAAAATCAATAAAGGAAAAGAAAAATGAAAATCTTTAACTTCCGCCACTAGAGATGATCATTACGTGATCGAAAATCGATTTTACTATTAATAAGTAATCAAAATTACGGTCAACGCTGACCATCCTTGTAATTTTACAACGACAGTTACTTTACATTTGTTGAGTCCAGAAAAGAATCGAATGATGCTGTTCTCTTTCCCTCGCATCACAGGGTTTTCTAGGACGTGTTAAACCTCAGGAATCCGGACCTACCGATCGCTTCAGCTAAACTCAACGTCAAGCAAGCCCGCAGTCGGCCGTATCGAGTAATCGGATCACGTTCGTGACGCGAGTGCTGATGTTGACTTAGCGGTTACTCGCGTTAACGGGCCAACGCCGGCCACCGGATGACAGTCTACTCGCATCCGTCGTGGCTGGCTGCTGTTCTGGCGTTTCGTGTACAGCACTGACGCAAGCGCTGCCGGCTACCGGTAGCTGCACCGCTAAGCCCGCTGGTATCCGCTGGCTGACACCGTACTACTGGCTGGATCTGCAGGCACGGCGCGGAGCAGCTGCTGAGTACATCGGGGAGCGCCTCTGAGGCCTGCATTCTGCGCAGAGGGCCCGTCTTCTAACACAAGGCTATTCTAATTTACACTGGTTTTTCCTATCCGGTATACGTCCTCTCTCTGAGAATATATACCGACGGTTGATTCTGTACCAACAAACTTTGAGGGATAGTAGTACGGACGAAAACAAGAAATACACTCCTGGAAATTGAAATAAGAACACCGTGAATTCATTGTCCCAGGAAGGGGAAACTTTATTGACACATTCCTGGGGTCAGATACATCACATGATCACACTGACAGAACCACAGGCACATAGACACAGGCAACAGAGCATGCACAGTGTCGGCACTAGTACAGTGTATATCCACCTTTCGCAGCAATGCAGGCTGCTATTCTCCCATGGAGACGATCGTAGAGATGCTGGATGTAGTCCTGTGGAATGGCTTGCCACGCCATTTCCACCTGGCGCCTCAGTTGGACCAGCGTTCGTGCTGGACGTGCAGACAGCGTGAGACGACGCTTCATCCAGTCCCAAACATGCTCAATGGGGGACAGATCCGGAGATCTTGCTGGCCAGGGTAGTTGACTTACACCTTCTAGAGCACGTTGGGTGGCACGGGATACATGCGGACGTGCATTGTCCTGTTGGAACAGCAAGTTCCCTTGCCGGTCTAGGAATGGTAGAACGATAGGTTCGATGACGGTTTGGATGTACCGTGCACTATTCAGTGTCCCCTCGACGATCACCAGTGGTGTACGGCCAGTGTAGGAGATCGCTCCCCACACCATGATGCCGGGTGTTGGCCCTGTGTGCCTCGGTCGTATGCAGTCCTGATTGTGGCGCTCACCTGCACGGCGCCAAACACGCATACGACCATCATTGGCACCAAGGCAGAAGCGACTCTCATCGCTGAAGACGACACGTCTCCATTCGTCCCTCCATTCACGCCTGTCGCGACACCACTGGAGGCGGGCTGCACGATGTTGGGGCGTGAGCGGAAGATGGCCTAACGGTGTGCGGGACCGTAGCCCAGCTTCATGGAGACGGTTGCGAATGGTCCTCGCCGATACCCCAGGAGCAACAGTGTCCCTAATTTGCTGGGAAGTGGCGGTGCGGTCCCCTACGGCACTGCGTAGGATCCTACGGTCTTGGCGTGCATCCGTGAGTCGCTGCGGTCCGGTCCCAGGTCGACGGGCACGTGCACCTTCCGCCGACCACTGGCGACAACATCGATGTACTGTGGAGACCTCACGCCCCACGTGTTGAGCAATTCGGTGGTACGTCCACCCGGCCTCCCGCATGCCCACTATACGCCCTCGCTCAAAGTCCGTCAACTGCACATACGGTTCACGTCCACGCTGTCGCGGCATGCTACCAGTGTTAAAGACTGCGATGGAGCTCCGTATGCCACGGCAAACTGGCTGACACTGACGGCGGCGGTGCACAAATGCTGCGCAGCTAGCGCCATTCGACGGCCAACACCGCGGTTCCTGGTGTGTCCGCTGTGCCGTGCGTGTGATCATTGCTTGTACAGCCCTCTCGCAGTGTCCGGAGCAAGTATGGTGGGTCTGACACACCGGTGTCAATGTGTTCTTTTTTCCATTTCCAGGAGTGTAGATCTCTAGCATGCTTGGGCTCGTAAGTGCATACCCTAAGAGTTACGACCACTTCTTCATCTTCGATACTGAGAAACAAATCGCTTCTACAGCAAGCACATAGTTTCCTTATTTTGGTAGGAGGCAGTATGAAAGAAAGAAATAAGAGAGTGTTCAGTAATAATGGGCTCTAAAATGCGTACATATCACGATATGTGCACATGTTCGGTAAAAGTGGAATATTTCAAAGAAGAAAGAATTTACAACTGCTCATGGCTCTTGGGGCAAGTATTTTAGAGCCCGTGTTTACCAGAGATTTCTTTTTTCCCTGGTTTGCTCCATACTGTCTATACCGGAAGCTTGTCGGTATTCTGTTTCTACCGATATAAACGTGCAAGCCTCTATTCGATGCGTGGCGAAGAGTATTTCGTATCAACAGCTATGATTTTCTGTTCTATTCCATTCACAAATTGATTAAAAGAAAGATTCCTCACAGTGCACCCTAGTCTTGCTCAACTTTCATTAATCCTACGAGAAATGCTATGGTCGTAGCAAAAGTAAATTTTCCCTAGATGGTTTCGCGACAACTACATGGCCATTCTTCCAGAGATACCCATTCTGGTTCGTCGGCACCCTTTGTTGCTCTTCTCTACGTGCTATACCGACCGCTTAACAGCCTAATAGTGTATATCTCCATTACAGCGTCAAGATTCGTGACTGGTACATTTAGCCAACGCGAGAGATTTGTAACAATGTCATAGAAAGTTTTAAGTGGGACACACTTGCAGATAGACGACGCATTAAACGGAAGGGGCTGCTCACTAAATTCCAAAATCCGATCTTCGCCGAGGATGTAGAGCACATATTATTACCACCAACTTTCATATCGCGCAATGATCACCATTCAAAGATAAGGGAAATTAGAGCTCGTACTGAGGCGTCTAGCAGTCGTTTTTCCCTTGCGCGATCGGCGAGTGGAACAGAGCAGGGAACTTAGACTTTGGCGCGATTATTTCCCTCCGCCAACCACCGCTTGGTGGCTAGCGGAGTATGTATGCAGATGTAGATGTAGAATTATGCGTCTGCTATCATGCCAAGTTGACGCCATACTCGGCAACAGCATCTAAAATTTGTCGCACTAGTGGCTTGTAAGCGTCTCCAGATTAGATCCACTACATGTCCTCAGAACTGTTCCCGCAACCGTTATACTTCCACTCCTTTTATCTCAGCTCAAGGCAGCGCCTACACTCCTCATTATTTGTTTCACATAATCCAAGCTCTGCCTTTCGCTACAGATTTAGCCGTCTATGGCTGCCTGTAGTGCCAAGGAAATTCTTCCATGATTTCCTAACGCGTATCCTGCCATCCACTTCCTGTTTCAAATGAGCGTTTTCCCCGTTTGTATTTCGGATTTTGCGGAAATTTACTCATTTCATAACTTATAATCCATCAGAATTTCTGCATTCTTCTATAACATCGCACATCAAATGCATCTTTTTCGGTGGTCATACCGTCCACTGCTTCAGTTCCACAATATGTCTGTGATCCAGATATATATTCTAAGACGTGTTTGTTAGACTTCCTTTGGAGAGAAATTTCACCTTCGGCCATACTAGCTTCCCTCTTATGAGAATTTGACAAAAATATGTAACAGTCGCGAAAAAATCTTGCTTGAACATAAGCGCAGTTACTAGCCAAGGCTGCAGGTTAAGCTGCTGTATGTGAATACGAAATGCAACTAAAAATTTCCTCAGTACGTCGCAAATGACAGTCATTGTCAGAACAGGGTTCTGTGTAGTTGTGACAGCATTTTGTCGCATCTAATGAAGAGGAAGTGTTCGGTGTTCCAAGAGGCATACTATCTAATACTGATACCGCGTTGAGGAAAAACGTATAAAAATCGGCACAGCTCGGAAGACACTGTTCGCTGAGTGAACGTGAGAGACTGTCATTGAAAGGTTCTGTAACGAAGCAGCTGCAAAACTCAATGCAAAACTGAATGTCGCAGTAGAGAGCCCAATCAGCGCCTAGATTAACATTAACATAGTTCAGCAAGCTGGAAACTTCAGAGTGTGCTAGAATTCCACAACAACAGATCAGTAATGCAAATGCCCATAACAGGAACGAGTGGTGACAAAGACATAAAAAGTGGACAACGCAGCACTATAGGAATGACTGTATGAGTCTTGCTTCACGCTCTTTCCCACTTCTAGCCACGTTTACGTCTAAAGAGTCGAACGTTTCGAGCTTCGAGGATGGTCTGGGCAGTCATATCGTAGTATACCACTGGCCGCACGATTGTTCAGCAAGTTATCAGTACTACCAAGAATTACGTGTCTATTTTGGTTCATCAGGTCAATCCCCTGGTACAATGGTTGTTCCCCAGGGTTGATGCTGTGTTCCATGAAGACAGGGCCCCTGTTCGCACAGTTCGCTTCGTTCAGGACTGAATTTTTGAGCATTGTTGTTGTTGTTGTGGTCTTCAGTCCTGAGATTGGTTTGATGCAGCTCTCCATGCTACTCTATCCTGTGCAAGCTTCTTCATCTCCCAGTACTTTCTGCAACCTACGTCCTTCTGAATCTGCTTAGTGTATTCATCTCTTGATCTCCCTCTATGATTTTTTCCCTCCACACTGCCCTCCAGTGTTAAATTTGTGATCCCTTGATGCCTCAGAAAATGTCCTACCAACCGGTCCCTTCTTCTTGTCAAGCTGTGCAACAAACTCCTCTTCTCCCCAATTCTATTCAATACCTCCTCATCAGTTATGTGAGCTACCCATCTAATCTTCAGCATTTTTCTGTAGCACCACATTTCAAAACATTCTATTCTCTTCTTGTCCAAACTATTTATCGTCCATGTTTCACTTCCATACACGGCTACACCCCTTACAAATACTTTCAGAAACGACTTCCTGACACTTAAAGCTATACTCGATGTTAACAAATTTCTCTTCTTCCGAAACGCTTTCCTTGCCATTGCCAGTCTACATTTTATTCCTCTCTACTTCGACCATCATCAGTTATTTTGCTCCCCAAAAAGCAAAACTCCTTTACTACTTTAAGTGTCTCATTTCCTAATCCAATTCCCTCAGCATCACCCGACTTAATTCGACTACATTCCATTATCCTCGTTTTGCTTTTGTTGGTGTTCATCTTACATCCTCCTTTCAAGACAACTGTCCATTCCATTCAGCTGCTCTTCCAAGTCCTTTGCTGTCTCTGACAGAATTACAGTGTCATCGGCGAAGCTCAAAGTTTCTATTTCTTCTCCATGGATTTCAATACCTACTCCGAATTTTTCTTTTGTTTCCTTTACTGCTTGCTCAATATACAGATTGAATAGCATCGGAGAGAGGCTACAACCCTGTCTCACTCCTTTCCCAACCGCTGTTTCCCTTTCATGCCCCTCGACTCTTATCACTGCCATCTGGTTTCTGTACACGTTGTAAATAGCCTTTCGATAACTGTATTTTACCCCGCCACTTTTAGAATTTGAAAGAGTATTCCAGTGAACATTGTCAAAAGCATTCTCTAAGTCTACAAATGCTAGAAACGTAGGTTTGCCTGTCCTTAATCTTTCTTCTAAGATAAGTCGTAAGGTCAGTATTGCCTCACGTGTTCCAATATTTCTACGGAATCCAAACTGATCTTCCCCAAGGTTGGCTTCTACTAGTTTTTCCATTTTGCAGCTGTGCCTTATTACACTGATTGTTCGGTAATTTTCAAATCTGTCAACACCTGCTTTCTTTGGAATAGGAATTATTATATTCTTCTTGAAGTCTGAGGGTATTTCGCCTGTCTCATATATCTTACTCACGAGATGGTAGAGTTTTGTCAGGAGTGTCTCTCCCAAGGCCGTCAGTATTCTTATGGAATGTTGTCTAATCCCGGGGCATTGTTTCGACTCAGGTCTTTCAGTGCTCGGTCAAACTCTTCACGCAGTATCTTATCTCCCATTTCATCTTCATCTACGTCCTCTTCCATGTCCATAATATTGTCCTCAAGAACATCGCCCCTGTATAGACCCTCTATATACTTCTTCCACCTTTCTGCTTTACCTTCTATGCTTAGAATTGGGGTTCCATCTGAGCTCTTGACACTCATGCAAGTGGTTCTCTTTTCTCTAAAGGTCTCTTTAATTTGCCTTTAGGTAGTATCTATCTTACCCCTAGTGAGATAAGCCTCTACATCCTTACATTTGTCCTCTAGCCATCCCTGCTTAGCCATTTTGCACTTCATGTCGATCTAATTTTTGAGACGTTTGTATTCCTTTTTGCCTGCTTCATTTACTACATTTGTTTATTTTCTCCTTTCATCAATTAAATTAAATATCCCTTCTGTTACCAACGGTTTACTACTAGCCCTCTCGATCCTCTGCTGCCTTCACTACTTCATCCCTCAGAGCTACCCATTCTTCGTCTACTGTATTTCTTTTCCACATTTGCGACAATCGTTCCCTTATGCTCTCCCTGAAACTCTGTACAACCTCTGGTTTAATCAGTCTGTCCAGATACCATCTCCTTAAATTCCCACCTTTTTGCAGTTTCTTCAGTTTTAATCTACAGCTCATAACCAAAACATTGTGGTCAGAGTCCACATCTGCCCCTGGAAATGTCTTACAATTTAATGTCTGGTTACTAAATCTCTGTCTTACCATTATATAATCTATCTGATACCTTCTAGTATTTCCAGGATTCTTCCATGTGTGCAATTTTCTTTTATGTTTCTTGAACCAAGTGTTAGCTATGATTAAGTTATGCTCTGTGCAAAATTCTGCCAGACGGCTTCCTCATTCATATCTTTCCCCCAATCCATATTCACCTACTATGTTTCCTTCTCTCCCTTTTCCTACTCTCGAGTTTCAGTCACCCATGACTATTAAATTTTCGTCTCCCTTCACTTCCTGAATAATTTCTTTTATCTCATTATACATTTCATCAATTTCTTCATCATCTGCAGTGCTAGTTGGCATATAAACTTGTACTACTGTAGTAGGTGTGAGCTTCGTGTCTATCTTGGCCACAAAAATGCGTTCACTATGCTGTTTGTAGTAGCTTACCCGCACTCCTATTGTTTTATTCATTATTAAATCTACACCTGCATTACCCCTATTTGATTTTGTATTTATAACCCTGTATTCACCTGACAAAAAGTCTTGTTCCTCCTGCCACCGAACTTCACTAATTCCCACTATATCTAACTTTAACCTATCCCTTTTTAAATTTTCTAACCTGCCTGCCCGATCAAGGGATCTGACATTCCACGCTCCGACCCGCAGAACGCCAGTTTTCTTTCTCCTGATAACGACGTTCTCTTGAGTAGTCCCCGCCCGGAGATCCGAATGAGGGACTATTTGAAGAATTTTGCGCGTCGCTCGGGACACCATAGTCAACAAATATCAATATTAAGGACGTTTCTAGTGTACGTTCGAGAAAATGATGCGTGATTCCTGACCATCTTCATAACCGTTACCTGAATTTGCCACTAAATTGCAGAAGCAGTGGTATAGGTCACCATTGAAAACCATACAGGACTTGAATTTATTCATTCCGAAATTGTTGGAAGCTATTCTGAATGACAAAGGGTTTACTACATCATCTTGGTTTGTTGTTGTGTTGTGTTTTTGACGTTCTAGTATTTTTGTGCAGTCGCTTTAAGTCAACAAGCGGCTACGAAACCCTTAAAAATTACTAAATACTAATCATTTAGCTTGCGTGCTGCAGATTTAATATTGCTGCTCTTTTGTAGTTGTAATTAGATGTATGTTACACGAAAGACATTCTAGTCAATCATTTTTGCTCTTATTGCTTGTGACTAACTTCCCCACCGAAGAGCTAAAGAATGTCATTTATTCTTACTCGTAAACATATTTATGTGATTGGACTGATAAGTTTGGTAAACAAAACCACTCTCAAAAATTTTCTTCAGCAATGGGCCTTTGTATGTGCTCAGTCTGAATAACATATCTGGTCTAACGAATTTCAAACTTTTGTTAAGTACTTTAGAACAGTGACACCTATCGAACTTTCCATTATTCTTATATACAGTATGGATAACCAGTACAGTTTGTAAGGTTATGAAGCGGGTTAGTCATAGATGAGAAATACTTCGAAACTAGGACTGTCGTAGCGGCCCCTTATTCAGAGGGCCCGCACAACCGACACGCAAGATGGGTTGCCGACCTTCTTGCAGGAGTGCAGAGAGGAACATCGTCAGTGGGTATAAACACAGACAGACTCTCCTCATAAAAACGGTACTACTTCACCAGATATGTGACAGTGTTCCACCAATCGGAACTCATTTGTTGCCCACAGATCCGCGACAGTAAAGTTGAGGGCTCACTTAACCTACTATCAAGCCTGCTATCACATCTCTTCATTTGATCCTGGTTGTCGCTTTCTGGGATATTCCCGCGAGCAACAACGTGTGTGCATTGAAGTCGGCTAGCATTGCAGCCGTCTTCCTGTGTGGAGTTAAACTTAATTTACTTCAATCCTTCACTAATGAAGTATACCAGCGGTACCTTCTGCCTGGTGGCCGTTGACGTTTCGGTGGCCTACCCCGGCCTTGACGTAGTTTTCGGCAGCGTATTTTCCTCATCGTGTTGATGCTGTCAGCACGGCGTATACTTCGACAGCTGATGTGTTGTTGGTAGCTTTGGGCGTTTATTCTGACTTGGCTGGATTTTGCACCAGTATCCAGATTGGTTCAAATGGCACTGAGCACTATGGGACTTAACATCTGAGGTCATCAGTCCCCTAGAACTTAGAACTAATTAAACCTAACTAACCTAAGGTCATGACACACATCCATGCCCGAGGCAGGATTCGAACCTGCGACCGTAGCGGTCGCGCGATTACAGACTGAAGCGCCTAGAACCGCTCGGCCACAAAGGTTGACACCAGTATCCAGATCGTTGTGCTATTGATATTTTGTTGCCGTTTTGTTGCTCGGGCGGAGCAGAACTCATATTGTTGGTTGGTTCGTCACCTGGCTTTCGGTTGGGCTGCCTTGCGATTAAGAAGTTGTTGTTCTGGCTGCCTGTCTCACCTAAACGTGCGTCAGTGTTACCTTCCCAGGTCGATCCTTAAATAATTCTGAGTGCCGCTCCATGTGTTTTACATAGTGATATCCTTTTTAGTCTTAAATACTCTGTGTGGTCTTCAGCCGAGATTTAGCTTATTATAAATGCAAAGCTTTTCTTCTTAAGCCTTAAGCCGAAAAAAAATACTGTTTCTTGTTTGGTATGTGGCCTTCAGCCGAGTTTCAGCATTTCAGAACCAAAATTGAAAATTCCTTGAGCCTAGGCCTTAAGCCGTAATTATTTTTCAAGTTGGTATGTGGCCTTCAGCAGAGTTATCAGCCTTTTCGAACCAAAAGTAGAAAAAATTTGTCTAGGCCTTAATCCGTAAGAAACATTTTCTAGTTTTGTATGTGGCCTTCAGCCGTGTCATATGGGAAGCATTATAGAGTAAAGCCTTTTGGCCTATTTTTGTTTAAATTTATAAGGTCTTGTAGGGAAGCAGCCTACTCACGCCGTATAAAATTCACATCAGTCTTTCCATTGTGTGCCAGCCAGTTCGCTGTAATTAGCTCTGACGTCATAAATGTTGCGCAATACTTTAAAAATCAAGTAAATAACCTGAAACGTTTCTAGCATGTCAGGAGTAATACTAAATCCATATATGTTGAATGTCAGTTCAATATCTTTAACCATTTTCGAAATTTGGACGTTTTTCTGTAAAAATCATTGGCGCAACAGAAAAGAGCTAGAAACTTAAAATTTGTATTTAGATCCCTTTTGCATAATAATGTAGTAGAAACTGTATTCTGGATCTCACAAATTAAAATTGTAGTTGAAATTCATGATTTTCTGGTTTTTGTCTTAGAAATTAGGGAAGCAAGATAGATTAAGTACGCTAATAAATAAAGCTAGGATGTTTAAATTTAGGTAGAAGGGAGATCCGCTATAATCATAAAAATGTGAGAAGTTTCAACTGAATAACTATAAAACTATAGCGACAGCGTATCTCCAAACAGCAAGTTCAGAGCTCGTCTACTGCGTGTAGTGTAATTAAATTAATTCTCTCGCCCAAAATATTCGACTTAGCCACGTCACACTTTTATTATGATTACTTACCTGTGTGCTGAATGCACATTTAAATTGAGAGCTTCATCGGCCATCAGCAAAGGAAGCAATGATTTATTCGATAACTGAAAGTGGTGCATTACTAGCACAGCGGCTAGTCGGGAGAGCAAATTTGATCAGGCGTTCCCTTAGCCGTCCGCACCGCGGCTTTATATGTAAGAACGCTGCGCGAGAGAAAAAGGCCCCAGTTCTCTCCAGACGCTGAATAGCACACCACCTGTGTCGGGAGTCGCGTCGCGTCCGGATCATTGCTATAAACAGCCTCGGATGCCGTAATAAGTTACTCGGGATACGCGTAACCATGAAATCGTGTTAATTCTGGGATGACTTTAATGATCTATCTTTAGTTTGCGTATGTCGTATTTTCACGTGCTGCCGCGGGACAGACATTCTACCATTATTTAGCGCGGCGTTTGATGAACATTATCATCAATTTATGACGTGCATTCACTTAAACATTTAATTTGAACAGTTATAGTTGCATCAGCGCATTGGACTCTGAATTGCTCTGTTAGTTGGATTGTGTGGATTCTTTTTGGTCTGTGACTTTCAGAATATAGTGAACATTTTTAGAGAATCGTTTTTGATTATGGATCCCAGACAATCTCCTAATTCCTCAGAGCTATAAGCTGTAGCTATAAGCGTATTTCTCAGATGAAGTGGGCACTAGGAATTCGAATTACAGGCTACATGTTTTGCTAATCACTTTCTGGTTGCCAATATTGTAGTTAGAGAGCCAGTGTTGAGAACGGCAAAACAGCAGCAGTAAATAAACAAAAGGAACATTTTAATAACAACAAATTCCACCCGCCGCCCCACAGTCTTCCCTTTAGGCCTTAAGCCGTGAAATTGTTTTCTGCATGTTGTGTGGCCTTTATCCGTGTTATAATCTCTCTTAAATTCCAAATTCAAAATCCTTGTCTTGTCCTTAAGTCATAAGTTTGTTATTATCTAGTATGAGGCCTTCAGCTGAATTTTACACGAAATATTTTAAGATAACGCCTTCAGTCTTTTCAAATTGAAAGCTCTCTTCCAAGTCCTTAAGTAGTTAAATTGTTTTGCTGATATGCGGCCTTCAGCCGAGTTTTCAGCCTATTTAGATTTAACATTATAAATCTTTGTCTTCGCCTTAAGCCATAACACTGTTCTTGATTAATGTGAGGCCTTCAGACGAGTTCTATGGGAAAAATTTTAGATAAGGCTTTCAGTCTATTTATATTGAATTTTTTTTTTCTAAAGAAGTGAAAACTCCAGAAGAACTCCTGTATCTCAATTCCTTGCTTAAGCCTTGTGCCTTAGGTTTTTGATATGGCATTCAGCCGATCTAAATTAAATCAAAGGAAGTCTTTCGTTAAAACCTTGAGAGGGTTTCATTCTTGCTTGTGTGTGTGTGTCTGTTGTAAGAAATAAAGTTTATATGTTGAGTGCAACTGACAATAAATTATTTTGGCCTCTTTCTACAAATATAGCCTCATCCAGGGATTTCAGTTGTGAGCATGGAAGTGCTGAACACAATTTCTATGAAGCACTTCAACCACAACGGACACAAATCTGGAAACCATAAGGATAAGCATCTAGAAACACCTCCACTCTCTAGACAATAGCAGCCATCATCTCTTCACCGATGATGTCGCATATGCCTTCAACCAGACAATCGTCGGAGACGTGTTTGGAGGCAACCTGGTCAGGCTGATCGCCTTACACACACTGTCCAGCGAGTGCAGCAAGGTGGAGGTTCCCGGCTGCTTTGGGGTGGCATTACGAGGGGCCGACGTATGCCGCTGGTGGTCACGGAATGCGCCGTAATCGCTGTACTATACGTGAATGCCGTCCTCCAACGGACAGTGCAACCATATCGGCAGCATATTGGCGAGGCATTCGTCTTCATGGACGCCAAGTCGGGCCCCCATCGTGCACATCTTGTGAATGACGTCCTACAGGATAACGACATCGCTCGACTAGAGTGGCCCGCATGTTCTCCAGACACGAACCCTATCGTACCTGCCTGGGATAGATTGAAAAGGGCTGTTTATGGATGACGTGACCCAACAACCACTCTGAGGGACTTACGCCGAATCGCCGTTGAGGAGTGGGACAATGTGGACCAACAGAGCCTTGTGGACTTGTGGATAGTATGCCTCGACGAACACAAGCATGCATCAATGCAAGAGGAAGTGCTACTGGGAATTAGAGGTTCCGGTCTGTACAGCAGTCTGGACCACCACCTCTGAAAGTCTCGCTGTCTGGTTGTACAAAATGCAGTGTGTGGTTCTCATAAGCAATAAAAAAAGAGGAAATGATGTTTATGTGGATCTAAATTCCAATTTTCTCCATAAGTTCAGGAACTCTCGGAACCGAGTTGATGCTAAACTTTTTCCGATGTGTGGAGTACTAAATACAGGTATATGATCCTACTTAGCACCATCGCACGTTCCTCCTTCCACCCCACCTCCCTCTTGCTGCTTCAGTCTACCATTCTCCGTGTCTGCAACAGACGCCTGTCCAGCAGCTCTTTTTCTGCCCCCCTGTCCCTCACACCCCCAACTCTAACAACTACTCGATTTTTCTAGCAAATATACAAGAGAAAACTAAAGAATACTGAAAAACAATACAGTAATAATGCAACAGTGGTAGTACTCACGGCACAGATGAAAAGAGGAAACACTAAACGCAGTACTGAATGATACCCGAGTGAAGTTGTGTGACGTTTTACTTACATAAAGGCAAAGGAAAACGAAATGCAGCAAGAACTAAACCGCATACAGAACGCGATATTTTTACCACAATCTCTGATTGCAACAGGATGAAAGCTTGTTGCCTTAGAAATTAAGAAAAAGGACGAACTATAGCTCTCGGTAAGGTGTACTCCAAACTGAATTTTAACTCTATAAAAATCAAAATTTATGCAAAATTTAGAGAACCTCTACTGACCATGCATCTCATGGAACAATGCCTTAAAGCGCAGTAATTATCCGACAGAAAGTAATTGTTCTGACAGTCCATCTTCCTTGGAAGATAGCCATGCAGATGAAAATATTATCTCGACCAGATTACAGTCAAAGTGGTTTGTGTTACCAATAAATATTAAGTAAAATACCTTTGTTTACTGAGTTTAAGAACATAACACGCCACATTTTTTCTAGAGAATCCGTTGCACTGATTATTTGTGACAAGTGAAATATTTGTGTAGGTCTGGATACAGCTATAGCCTTGTTTTATGTTGACCATAGTCTCAGGATGGTGAATGAGATGTACCAAGTTAAACATCGATTGAAGGTGGTACAGCTTACAGAGACCGTTTCAGGACGCTTCAGTACAGACACTTTTATGTCACAATGGGTGGAAAAGGAACTTCAACTTCACAGACAGTCATACCATAACTGAAACACTCACTGGCACCAGTTGGGCAATGCCGTAGCACTGATTATCATGTAGCCTGTGTGAAAACCCTATAAAAATGATTAAGCTCTATGTCACAGTAATCAGTGTCCAGATACTTGTAGAAATACTGCCTTTTAACAGAAGAGACTGCATAGGAAGCATCAGCGCGGTCCTACATTCAATAACGCCCTAATGTGAGGGTACCAACGACAGGCGAGCAGTGTGATCGAACTCTCAAATCGTCCAGATATAATAAATAAATACCTTTCAAACACGCTTACGAGAAATAATTCCAGAAAGCCAACCACTAAGCGAACAGGCAGAAATATCATTACATGTTACTAAAAAGTACCCTGGTACACTCACTTCAGAGTCACTTGTAGACTACAGATGTATATGTAAGGTACTGTGTGCCGTACCCAACAGGTTTGGATATGCAATTCGTGTAAGGCCGCTCTGGTTTAAAGTACCTTGCTCTGTCAAACTGGCTTCGTAACAATATCCTGACAATCTCTCACACTCCAAGTGGCCTCTTCATTACTCCATAGTTGCCAAAATGTGCTACTCTTTGTTCTCTAATGACAGCAATTCTTTAATTTTGCAGGATACGCTGTGCTTGACATTTGTTAGTCCCTGCCGTTTTTATATAATGGTGCTTTTCTGAAACTTTGAAGTAACCGAGAGAACCGAGAGAACCAAGCGGCAGACAAGACCTTCTAGGCGGCGCCTCAAGCATTCTCTGTCAGTCTTCAGTGGCCGTTACCCAATATAGACTGGTGTCTTGGAACAGCTACCTGCCCCGACAATTCGCAAAAAATGTGACATTTTTCGCCACAACTTTGTCCTTCGTGTGTAAGATACCCTGGAGACGAAAGTCCTCGACACTGCGAAATTTTTTGCTCCGAAGCTTTCTCCTTCGTCTGAGAGATTCCCTGGAGACCAAAGTCTCCACACGATCTTTCACCTCGCCAAGTTCACACTCCTAGCACGACTAACATTTTAAAGAATTTTTTTTTCAAAGCCCTACATTTATGTTTGCTGTGCGATGACTTCTAAGAAACTTGCAGTAAATTATACGTTGACTACCACCCGTGGTATGGAAGGGAACATCACAAATCAAACTCACGAATGAGCATTCCTACAGGAAACCATGTGAAATATCAGTGTGACAAAGTAATAGTAGTCGTATCGCATAAAGAGGATATTACAGCCATTAAATTCCAGTCAAGTATGTAAGTAGCCTATTTATATGTTTGTATGTTGGCAGAGCTTTAGACTGCGTTACTATCACTGACAGCTGTACGCCCTCTGTAAGAGAATCTGTGGCTGGTCAGCCTCGCAGTTAGAAGTTAATAGTCAGCTTGATGGAGGTTAGAAGCAGTGTTGGTGAGGGAGGATGGTGTGGACGTGTGTCCGTCATGGAGATTTAATATTGGTTGGACATGGATTGTAAATGTGGGATATAGAATTATTGACGATTATATAGTTTTTGGGACTGGGTGTCACGGACGATTATATAATTTTTGCAATTGGATGTTACATGTTTAAGGTAAAATCTGCTAAATACAATAAACAAAATCTTTCCTTTACTAACCACATGTCTATTAGTAGTTAGAGCCTACAGCAGTAAGAATCGTTTATTTTGCAGGCTGTATACTTTCTGTATCTGCTGTAGTTCGTGCTATGAAGATTTTCTGTGAGGTAAGTGACTTATGAAATGTATGTGTTTTTGTTAGGGCTTCTTCCAATTCTTCTGTGTTAATTAATAGTCAGATTGCGTTAGCCTTGTATATTGTGGGTCATTAATGAACAGAATATATTTGAGCTATATTCGTCAGGGAAAATTCTTTAGGTCAGTGTTCATGCAGTGAAGACAGGCAAAGTGACAGTATGTCCAGTTGCACTCAGCAGTTTTAGAAGGTTCAGTTGCATTAAGCAATTTAAGTAAAAACGTAGAAGTTTCACCTTCTCAGTTATTTCAGTTTAGTTAATTTTATATATATATATATATATATATATATATATATATATATATATATATATATATATATATATATATATATATTACGAAGTTTCACTTGTAGACCCATAGCCGAGAATACCTCATTGGAATATTCTGATTTTCTTGTAGTTTGAATAATTAGTGCATTATTACAAATTAGTTATTGTCTACTGCTAGCTCGCAATTGTATATAGAGCATTTACTTTGTGGCTGTAATTTCTTATTGTTGTATTGTAATGAGCTAAGCAGTTGTGGCATTCATTTAGATTTCTACCAAGTATTTTGCAGTCGTGTTTCCAACTAATTAGATATTGATTGTTTTCAGTGCTTATTTTTGCCTTCCAGGTTGTGTTTTTTTTCAGTGTTATCGTGTGAAATTTTGTGATAATCATGGCATGTGAAAAACGTAAAACTGGGCAGCAAAGCAAATTGAGCAATGACAATGACAATGAGCGTAACTTGTTAGCAATATCTTATGACGAAGATACAAATATTCGAGACAATAATTTGATAATTGTGCATAGGGAAAAGGATCAGGCAGAAAATAACGGGATAGACATTCAAACAATTAGAGAACAGGAAGGAATTGTCGAGCGATTGGTTCGTAACAGTTCGCCTAAGGATTGCGAAATAACAAAACAGAATCTTGAAAATACCGTAAATTTAGGTTTTGCGTCATTACCCGTTTCTCAAATACGTCAAGATTCATTCTTTGCTCTTCAAAATCCCTATATTCCCGGTGCCAATGCACTGCCGAAAAGTACAAAACAACATGTTTTATTCACAAATACATTGTTATTGCAAACAATGCAACAAATGGAACAAAATCAGAAACAAAATAGAGAAACACTTGAGCAAACATGTTAAGGTTTAACCACTGAGTTAGTCAAAATTGAATGGATGTATATAAAAATTTTCTGAGGATGTAAAAGCACACATTTTTGAGAATTTTCAGCCCATTTTTTTCGACGTGAAAACGCATTACAGAATCATTAAGATGCCATAAAAGAACTGCAGATCATTGTTCACGAAAATCACGACACCTATCAGGCCAAAATTGAGTCATTTGGATCTACCGATACGGTTACGTAACTTGTAGAAAATCAGGAAAACACGAAGGACACAGTAGATATTCTAAAATTTGGTTCAGAAAAACACACGGAGGAAATATTATCGGATACAGTAGCCGAACTTTCGGATCAGTTAACAAATTATTTGAATGTTACAAGACCGGTAGCCTCTAGTAACACAGAGGAGTACAAGGAAATTAGGAAGTTTAAAGAAAGTCAGAATGAAATTACCACGCAACATAAAGGAGAAATGCGGGAAGTACAAGATCAGTTGTCTCACGTGATACAAGAATGACATATTTCAGAGAATACTCGCGCTCCGACACGGGAAGGGGGATTTAGAAATAAGGAAAAACCACAAAGTAATAAAACGGGGTATTTCGGAGATTTTGAAAAGAGTTGGTAAGGTGCAGCGACACTTGAGATGGAATCGCTGACACGACGTAACAATGACTGAATTGCAAGTCGCCGTAATGGTGATTTTGACTATAAGCTCTTCATCACAACGAGTAAATTTAAAACATTCAAGATTTCCAGTAATGACATACATCCACAGGCTTGGCTTCATCAATTTTCTTATTGCTTTCCTCCTAATTGGTCATTAAAGTCCAAAACAAAAAAATTAACAAAAAATTACACCACATTTCTCGTATAAAACCGTTTATTGAGGGTTGTATGTTGGCAGCGCTTTAAACTGCGTTAATTTCACTGACAGCGCTGTGCGCCCTCTGTAAGAGTCTCTGTGGCTGGTCGGACTCGCAGTTAGAAGGTAATAGTGAGCAGTGATGGAGATTAGAAGCAGTGTTAACACGAGCGGACGGTCTGGATGTGTGACCGTCATTGAGATTTAATATTGGTTGGCCGTGGATTGTAAAAAAAAATGGTTCAAATGGCTCTGAGCACTATGGGACTCAACTGCTGAGGTCATTAGTCCCCTAGAACTTAGAACTAGTTAAACCTAACTAACCTAAGGACATCACAAACATCCAGGCCCGAGGCAGGATTCGGACCTGCGACCGTAGCGGTCTTGCGGTTCCAGACTGCAGCGCCTTTAACCGCACGGCCACTTCGTGGATTGTAAAAGGTGGGTAATGGAATTATTGGCGATTATATAATTTTTGGAACTGGATGTCACGGATGACAATATAATTTTTGGATCAGGATGTTACATGATTCAGGTAAAATCTGCTAAATACATTGTTTACTCTACAACAAAATCTTTCCTTTTCTAACCAAATGCCTATTAGTAGTTAGAACCCACAGTACTTAGAATCTTTTTATTTAGCTAGCTGTATACATGCTGTAGTTCGTGTCATTTTCTGTGAGGTAAGCGACTTATGAAATGTATTTCTTCTAATTCAGGGTCATTCTTTTGTGTTAATTAATGGTCAGATTGCGTTATCCTTGTATATTGTGAGTAATAAATGAATAAGGTTGAGTTTTATTTCTCAGGAATAATTCTGTAAGTAAGGAATGAAATGATAAAAAATAGCAAACTAACAGTACATTCAATTTTACTCAGCAGTTTCAGAAAAAAATAAAAATATTTCACATAGTAAACTGTACATTGGTACTAGTTAATGGTCTTACAAATCGACTTAAACAATAGTAAAGGTAGACGTGTATGCTGTTCAGAATTCTTAATATACTATGTAAGTACGTACAGAGGCTGATTTTATGCATATAAGTCAACAGTCGCATGTCTGTGAGAATGTAATGTATTGTTCGGTAGGACAATGTAATAGATCTTATCCTTTGTGCGCACTGACATTATTCTTTCACGCTTTGTTACTTGTTTGTAATGGTTAGTATTTTGACTGCGTCGATGACAGAGAATGAAACTCATGTGGGCACAGAGTCTGTCCCACAGGCATAGCACCAATGGAATCTACCGAGGTTAAAATCCTCAATATGAGAACGAATCATAGAGAACCTTGTTCTGTTTTCTCTCTCTACTTCTCTCTTATGTGGAAATCACTTCACTCATAAGAATTCTGACAAGGTGTCAACAAGCCACAAGCGAGATTTCCGGAAGGCGTTCAGCAACCCAAGTACAAGAGAAATCAGTGCTCTGCGTATTCAAGTATAGAACAACTATGCAGAACTAAGAGCCGTACTCTATTCGTACTCATTTTAACCCGTAAATCGAGAGATATACACAGTGTGCAACTAAATAACTGTTAGCAAAATGTACAGACTGTGGACGAGCTCTGACGTAAATGTTGAAATAGACACTACGATAACTTTTTTACTGATTAATAACATTTCTAGAGATTGAAATGCTATAAGGTAAAATAACAGAACTATTAATAATCAAAATGTAAGTGCACTTTGGTATGGAAGTAAAAGTAGTAGGTTGTAAATGTAGCTAAAGAAATAACTACATTTAGGGGATATCTGTTGAAAAATGTCAACGGGAAACAAGCTGCAACATCGAATCGGCCTAGTTGTAAAATTTTTTGCTGAAATTCGTTGCGATCTTGTCGACTAGACAGTCCTCGAAACCAGGAGATGGGAGCGTTGTTTCAAGAGGTGACATCGAGCGTGAACGACAGGTAGAGAATAAAACAGAATTCGCCTGCAGCTAAAAGATAGACAGGCACGACTTATTCTAGTCCGAGCAATTTGAAAAGAACGGTCTTTAGAACACAGTATCTCTCATCTGTTATGTAGAACCGGTCGAGGGAGACGTGCAGCGACTAAATTACAGGGAGAGAGATAAATTTATCTCGTGCAGAAATTTATTTCTCACTGTCGAGGCAGAGGACATTTATCTTCTCCTCTTGGCTCTTGAAGGAGATGTTGCGAGGTCTTTTGTCGCTACTGAATAGCTACCTGATTCTCCCACGCTATAATTGCTTGAATAATATTATTTCTGTCGACAAGAGGGAATTCAGATACTGAAGATATTTCTAAGGATTTGCATACCATTCAAGCTCTGGCAGTGTATTGTCACGTTTTTTCTTCTTGTACCTCAAAAAATTTAAAGTCATTTTTGTAATTATTTCCTCAAGCTTTTTTCATTCCAAGTTCTTTTCGGCCTAATCATTGGCCATGTTTAGAACACCACATGAATATGAAGTATATACGTGCATCGTTATGTCGTTCTGAAAATTCTGATACAAGCAACAGTTTCCGAGTTAGAATTTAAATTTATTCTACCATATTCTGACGAGTAATCGTTGCAATATTTAATTTTCATCCAGTTTAAGCAAGGTATCCAGGCAAATATCCTTCTTGGCTTTTTACTTGCATTTATTTCATGTGTTTAATATACATATTTACAATCTGAAACCCATACTTTTCAATATCATTTCATTCACGCGTCACTAGACGATGATAGAAAGCTTAATTATCAGAGTTTCCGGTCTTGCGTTGGAAAATGAAGGTAATATAGAAATTATTACTTCGTACTACTGTTGAAACCAAACTGTCGCTTCCAATTTTTTAGGTGTAAGAGTGTATTACGTATTTTCAAATGAGTTTGGCGTAGGATTCGTCAACAGAAATCACATGTCACAATTATCACCTTTACCAAGCTCTAAAATGACATCTGAATGACAACCAGCAGTAATAGAATACAGAGAAAATAATTAAATGTAAATATTTTGTTGTGTATGCTTATCTGACGGAACCACGAAACAAGTATTTTACACAAAATATTTCAGCGAGCAGAATTCATTATCTGTAAAATAAATATTTGCATAGAAACATTGTCAAGATGCTTTACTGCATGAAAATACGTACTACGATAATGAACCTATATTCTTAGACTATGACAGCTGTGTAATAAAATTTAGAGAGAGTAGTCTCTTCACAGCGTTACAGACTACGCCATTACAAATTATATATTGTTAGATGGTTACTATTAAATAGTTTCCACGGAAAATAGCAGTAATAAGGCCTCATGGGTAATTGACAGGGTGCACCTTTTTTGCTTGTTCGTAACATCTTCAAAAACGTATTCTTAAATACATCACGAATGAAAACAAATGAACTTAGTAATAATGTTCGAAATCATGTGATCCTAAAGCAAAAAAAGAAAGTTCAGGCAACATCTTTCCTTACATTTACTTCGTGCTATAATAGCAACATGTAAAATCTTTCGATCAGGAAATTCAAACGAAAAATCTGCAGCAAAAGAGAAAGTACGCTAAGCGAATATTATTTTTACTTCGGGGTTAAGATAGACTATTACGAGTATTTGCCGAAACGTGCAGTCAGTGTGCAGTTTCTTAGCGATATTCGAATTTTCTTAAAAAGTTGAACACAGCTGTATATGTCTGTTATTGTTTTAGTGAAACTTTTCGCAGAGAAAGTCTGGCAAACACTACGCCCCTTGATGCCAAGAAAGCACCTTATCACTTACTTCGCCACATAGGGATAGAAAGCTGAAAACTTTCTCCATGCCTTTTATTAACTTCAGTACTAATATTCTGCACATTTTTTTTTCGAAGTGCTGAAAGAACAATAGCGTCATTTAAAAATCTATAGTACTATATCGCATTTTTTGAAATTTTCTATTACTATCCATGCTGTAAATTACGCTTAGTTTTGCATAGGTCTATTACCACTACCCGGAAATCTTTTACTGACACTTCAGCTATCGGCGAAATATGAAGACTACATATTCTGGAGGACACATTTGTTTGTACACTTTTTGTACCCATCAAATGTTGTTACGTTTGGCTAAGACCGATTACATACGATATGAGTAAGAATCAGTCGGGAAATTTATCGTCATCATAGAAACGAACGTAAAAAGAAACAGTTCCGCTCTCTCTCTTATTTTTAGTGAAGCAATTAGAGGGAGTCAATTAACTCTCGTCATTGTTACAGTTTCCTCCCAAGTAAATAATGTGCTAAGTCTTCGCGACACTAACTGCCATTGTGGGAGCGAAGCAGAATATAAACCTTTAGTGTAATAAGAAACATTTGAGCGGTTTCCTTTCATCCTGTGCATGGAGCATGAGTAGCTCAGGCACCCATCCGCGATCGGCGCCAAAGTCTTCGCAGGTTCCTGCACCGTCCCACAGAACATCAAAAAAGTAAAAGTCCAAGGCCCCTGTTACTACATGGAGACGGGAACAACAGCAGCGCTACTAGACCCCTGGCAGTCTACCTTGACCACGAATAAATATAGCGTGAAGATCCCTATTTTAAATTCTATGTAAGCGCGTTAAATTAAAATACACACATAAATAAAGCTTTGCATCACCGCGGTTCCGAGAATTCCGGAACGTGTACAGAAAATTGAAATGGAGATCAACATAAACATCATTTCTGCCAGTTTTATGGCTCATAAAACGACATATTGCATGTAATACCACCATGCAGCCAGACCTTCAGAGGTGGTGGTCCAGACTGTTGTACACACCGGTATCTCTAATACCCAGTAGTACATCCTCTATCATGGATGCATGAGTGTATTACTCGTGGCATAGTATCCACAAGTACATTAAGGCACTGTTGGTCCATATTGTCCAGCTCCTCAACGGCGATTCGGTGTAGATCCGTCAGAGTGGTTGGTAGGTCACGTCGTCCATAAATCACCCTTTTCAATCTATCCCAGTCATGTTCGAAAGGGTTTATTTCTGGAGAACATGCTGGCCACTCTAGTAAAGCGATGTCGATATCCAGAAGGAAGTCATTCACAAGATGTGCACGATGGGGGCACGAATTGTCGTCGATGAAGACTAATGCCTCCCCAATATGCTGCCGATATGTTTGCACTATAGGTTAGAGGATGGGATTCACGTATCGTACAGCCGTTAACACGGCTTCCATGACAACCAGGGGCGTACGTCAGCCCCACGTACAGTCGTGCTCAAAAGTATCCGAACGACCTGAATTGCATTTCGCCTGATTCGCATGCATCCCACATATCGCAGCTGTCTGGCAGGTCCTCTAATTGCTCCTTGGTACAATCGTTTGACTATTGAAAATGGGTCCAACAAGTCACCACTAGAAAACTCCGCTCTGTATCGCAATAATTCAAGATGTAAAGTAATACCACGATACTACAAATATCAGGGAACACCTTATCACAGATAAGACTGTCCTTAAGGCTTGTAAGCTCACATTTATTGCAATAAATGACGTACCTGAAATGTTACCACTCTCATTATTACTTTAGATAGGTAATGCACGTAGTAAGTTCGTCGTATTCATGATTTCCTCTTCAAACTAACATACCGTACTTGTTATTTAACACAAAATGTTATTAAAAATTAAAGTTATTCACGAGCAGCTAGTAGAGAATATGTATGAACTTCAAATGACACGACAAAACGTCTCGTTCTGCATTTGGATTCAAACACAGGTCATGCAGACTAAAATTTCGTGACTGACGGAAACTAACAGTCATGCCTGACTAGGCATACAGAGAGTGATAGACCACGATTTTAGACAGTATCAGTTAGCAAATATTAACTTTAAATTACATAACGTAAACATTTTTAACGGACGCGAATTCCTACCCAGTATCTATTGTCCCTGTTAACGAACTACAGGAGATAATAAATATTGCTTCTTCACAAGTAACTTAATTGAAATGCCGTGATGTAAAGCTTTGTGTTGGACAGGGATTCGAACCCAGAGCCCAACCGGATTGTTATCGAAGCACAATCAACTGTGACACATCGGATTTTCTCGGCAGTACCTAGATGTTTTAAATGAAATGACGAGACGAAACATTAATTTTTTCCTTCCCAGGACTCCAACTCGGAACCTATCACTGTTATTTATAGGGAAAACGAATGTTCAATATGGGTTTGTTACATCAACAGCGACATTTGAGCATGTTTGAACTAGAAATAATATGACGAAGAGTTCAATGCTGACTGGGGGCCGCACTCCACACATACCGTTGTTGATTACAAAAAAAATGGTTCAAATGGCTCTGAGCACTATGGGACTCAACATCTTAGGTCATAAGTCCCCTAGAACTTAGAACTACTTAAACCTAACTAACCTAAGGACATCACACACACCCATGCCCGAGGCAGGATTCGAACCTGCGACCGTAGCAATCCCGCGGTTTCGGACTGCAGCGCCAGAACCGCTAGACCACCGCGGCCGGCGTTGATTACGCACAAAGAGATGTCAGCTACGGAATATTTCTCCACCAGCAGCTCGGAATAACATCCTTGAACTTAGAGTGATCTCTCATAATTCTGTGTCTCACTGGGAGTCAAAAACGTCAGATATCGTCAGTGTTGACAACGAATGAAAGTGCATTAAAAATCAAAATTATTATCCATCAGCAGATAGGTGTTCTCATGCTAGAGCTCCATAATACATAATGAAAACTTTAGTGCCGGGCCGGAATTCAAACCCATACACACGCAATATGTGGAGATGTTGAGGAATCTGCAGTTTTGAACAAATAACAAATTGTAGTCGAGCTGTTTTGTTACGAAGGTATCAAATTCCGCGTTAAGGGCGGTCTGAGTTGCATTCCAAGTTCAGAACCAATTTTATCGACATACAGAAGCTCAAATAAAATTTGTAATAAGCGTCCTGTGACCCTACATAGCGTTTGTTTAATCACTATAAATAAAAAACTAGTATAAGAAAGGTTGCTGGAGACAGAGTTCCCACATTTAGCCTCTACTGACTTTATTGTGGTGCAACCTAACGACTACTTGTTAGAGAAAGAATATCATGTTTAATGTGAATTTCATACCACAGTGCCATTGTACCTTCTTCACTTGGTGTAGCCAGAAGAGAACAGAATCTGTCTCTCCCTATTGATAACCATGGGCAGAAGTTGGAATAGAACCCAGACCGTCAGCACAGTAACCTATCATCAATCCAACAGACCACCAAATCATCTTTTGTATGACTCAGTTTTCTTTAATAACACTGTTGCGGCACACTCGATGAGAATTCTGACATTAAGGCTCCCTGTAGTGGTTTGCAGCATGTTCAGTACATTCATTTACTTGGTTGACCGAATGGCCATAAACTAGCTTTCTCGGCTACCCAGTGTATCCTTTCGACTCTATTCTGTAATCACCGAAATAAAATCATGGAACTGCCACCTACACAGAACTGCCAACAGTGTAGGATGCAGAAATTTAAAGAGGAAGTGTTCCTTTCCATTTGAGCTACTCGATTGCGCTATCTGTTTTTTGAAAACGTCATGCAGTGCAAAAGTAAAGCTGTATCTGTCTGTCTCTCAGAAGTCTAGACCCAGCCATATGTATTATCTCACAGCACTGTGGAATGCGGAAGGTCTGGAGGAACTATTGTTGACTTCTGGATGTGCTGTAGGTAAATGACAGTTATTAGCATCACAGTAAGTGTCACACACCGTAGATAAGATGTCACGAGTTCCATTTCATTCGCTGCTACAATTTTTACAACGTAATTATGTTCTCTGCTGAAGTTACCAATTTAATGGAACTTTGTACATAAATACCTTCACTTCTCAACACAAAATAGCCACATGTGGAAAAAGGGCTAACTTCTGCGACATTTTGTTTTTTTCAGGTTTAATAGACGGCCAGACAGTGGATGCATCTCAAAGCTTTTGTATTATGTATGGGGAGATCGCATCGTGCCAAAATAGTCAGAAAAGTAGTTTATACACTAGCTGTCGTCTGGTAGTGGAATTGTATTCTTCTTCAATCCTTGTTTGACAGCTTTAACTCAGAACAAGTTTTCTACATGCATGTAATCAATAAACTGCATGTACATTGTCAGACTGTTATAGATAACATCAGAGAATTCGCATATATCGTTGATGATTAATTTCTGTTTCATGTTTAGTATTGTTATAACAACACTAAAAGAAACCTTACGAAAATTGTGCACTGTATTAAAAGAAATGAAATAAAACTACACACGATAACCTTACGACGAAAGTCTGTTTTGATAAAACTGAGTATCTGTACACAAGCGTGTCTCTATCGGCACGCATTAACGAATTAGTAAAATACTACTCACTTAGATTTCGATTGGGTCTGTGTTTAATTGGTATGCTGTGTCATACTCAACAGGTATGCAAATGTGTTGTTTCATAAATAAAGTTAAGTATTCCTGGAGACCCAAAATTTGCTTGTCTGCAGCAGAACGAGGCGTTACCTGTTGTGCAGCATTGTAAGTTTCTCAACATTGCACTATGAGCTGAAAGAATTTTCTTACGATTTCCTTATCGATGTTCGATCTGACTACTTGTAGCTCTTTCACAGAAGGAATAAAAACGTTAAATTCAGCGAGACTGGAACTGCGAACCATAACAGTCGCTTTCTCAGAGGTCAGCATGTCACCAGAGAGGTAGCGAATAGGTATGTGTTGTGCATTTCTCTTACGAGGCCAATAGAGTCTAGAACTCGTAGACCGCTTTTTAAGGGACGAATTTAGTTGCGATTTACACATGCAACGACTTTCCTGGGCAGAAAACCGTAAATTTACAATCCTTTGTTACACCTGAAGCGATAATAACTCAGATTATTCAATGGAAATGACAGGAAAAATCTATTCCGTGCACACCAGGAAGTAACTTGTCGATCACAGAATTGCCAAACATACCTCGCCTTGTTTCCAAATCTCATTTACAGTACTAGAAGGAAGAAGACGAACTGTTGTGATCCTACAGCGGGCTGGGAAGTGACCACACCTGGCCTTTCAAAGACGCGGCTGCGACGGCCTGCAATACGCAATGCGTCTGATTCGAATTTCTGTAACCAGGTTTAGGGACTGGAGCGTAGTTACTAATAATTCTCAGAACTGACTGCAAACTAAGCATCATAAATCAATAACTCTCATACTTGTTTTTATATTTCTTTCGTAACTGTACTCAAACCTAAGAAACACATTCACAGACGTTTTCGTGCTTCGCCGATAGTCGAGCACACCAAACAAATAAAAATAAAAGAAGAATGTGTGTGTGTGTGTGTGTGTGTGTGTGTGTGTGTGTGTGTGTGTGTGTGTGTGTGTGTGTGTGAGAGAGAGAGAGAGAGGGAGAGAGAGAGAGAGAGAGAGAGAGAGAGAGAAATAAAGATATAGAAGAATGAGAGAGAGGGTAAAAAATTGTTGTAAAGAAATTGAATACCGGTATGTATAGAAACCTTTCATTAAAATTAAAATAACACGTTCCACATCATTATGAAGTGTCGTACTCTTCATCTATGGAACTAGTATTAATCAAATCTAATCTAATCAGTCATATTGCTGACTAGCCGTGAAGAGTCATATATAACCGAAATTTTCGCCAATATCAGCAACCAAATCTGAACTTGAAAATAAAAGTTTTTGAAATAAACCGGGACTCCTATAAAGACCCTTTCATCCCTGTTAACTAACCACGATAGGTGTCTGATATAGGCTACCTCCATTCAGAAGTAACAAAGTGTGTATGCATTTAAAGATGAAGTGCATGATGTGAAGTTCTGTGACGGAGGTACGAACTCAACACGTAATCGGATTGTTAACTAAGTAAAATCAAATGTTACGTATCGGTTTTTCTTACCAGCTGCTAGGTGTTTGAATCGAAAATAAGAATACAAATTTTTGTGCCTGAGCGACAATCGAACCGCACTCCTATCGTTCTTCTTTATCGTCCACGAATATAGCTTAAGTATCAATTGCTTACTCACCGACAGTAAGACGTGAGTGTGTTTGACCAGAAATTGTTGGCAACACATTAACAGACATTAAAAATACACTTTAATTTTCACTAGCAGGTCGGTGTGCACGTGATAGGGCTTGAAATGAAATTATGAATATTTTTGTACTGGATCAGGAATCGGACCCACATACTTACCTTTGGAGGTGACCTAGAGAAGATTGCAGTCTTGTAAAAAAGGAACGAAAAGATCGAACTATCCTGTTCCGACAGATTCAGATCCTCGAAAGAGGAGATACGAATTCGAATCATAGTCCAGCACCAAATTTTTCAACGTCTCTAGTTCAATCAAGTACAAGTAAAATAAGAGCCCTGTTCCTTTAAATGGCTATCGGTTCATGAAATAAAATAAAATTTTGTAATGTCAGTAAGTATACTGGCGACAGTATTTCTGTTTACAGTTACCTCTGCCTACGTCATTTCCCAAAGCAAACCGGCTCTGTCCAGTTGGGAATGAAGGAACGTGATGTTTAATGCGGATTCTGGATTACAACGTCTTTCTCTTGAGATTACCAGAGGTAAAGTAAATCTGTTTGTGCCTCTTAAAAGTAAATGCTTATACCCACGCATTGCACTTGTGATAGTTCGTTCCATCAGACCATATTTCCCAGCCCCAGGAGTGAGCTGTAACGGATGATGTGCTTAGCTTACAAAATTAGTCACGGTGGAAAAAATGCGAGTCTGTTAAATGGTGAAGTAGAAGGAAGCTTCTGATGCAGAGATTATACAATTCTCACGTCAGCACTATGTAAAGACTCTTCTAGGCATCATAGCCTCGATGTGAAGCCATTTTGTCCGCAGCTCGTGGTCGTGCGTTAGCGTTCTCGCTTCCCGCGCCCGGGTTTCCGGGTTCGATTCCCGGCGGGGTCAGGGATTTTCTCTGCCTCGTAATGACTGGGTGTTGTGTGATGTCCTTAGGTTATTTAGGTTTAAGTAGGTCTAAGTTCTAGGGGACTGATGACCATAGATGTTGAGTTCCATAATGCTCAGAGCCATGTGAACCATTTTTAAGCCATTTTGAAGTTTTCACTAATTCAGCAAATATCTTAGTTCGCGAAAATCCACTGTGAGGTGTGAAGTTACCGGATAATTCAATTATTACCGTACTTATTACTATTATTTTCTTCATTCTGCTGCTGGTACACATGTGCTTGAAAATCATTTAATGCCTTTTGGTCTTTATGGAAGTAGTTGCCAAGAACAGGTTCTTTCCCTGCCTACGGAATCCTTTTCATGTTAATATCAAACATCAGTAATTACTCGTAGATTACATTAAAACTAAAGTAACTGATGAAGACGTTACTTGAGAACAAAAACGCGCTGCCTTTCTTCATTTACTTCCGGCTAGAAATGGCTGTCGAATACTGCCAAACCAAAAGCCAAGGGATCTTACTGCCTTCCGAAATACGTCGCTGTCAGTTCTTCCATATGATTTGGTCGACGTGACCTGTTTCAAGTTGAGTATGACATAGAATGTTTTAGAAAATCATTTGTATTCCTTTGCAATAAACAGAAAGATTTTCATTGTAAGCTATCCAAGTTCAAAATTTTCGGAATATTAGTGCAAATTTAATATTCGCTTCTGTAATGTAGGAAAGTATTTCACAGTTGCAAAACCCGCATCCGACTCATTGTCCATACACTTAGTCGCTGACCATAAATTCTAGCTCAGAGTGAGACCAGTTTAAGTAACTTAATGTACCGAAGACTGTTTGCCAGTGCTCTTTCTCATCATAAAATATGCAATTCACTCATTGGGCTCTATTAGTACCCTGTAACAGTAATTTCTGTGTATATGCAATGCATACGGATTGTAGAATTCAGTGGTGCTCTCTCTTCCACTTCTGTATACAATATGACTGACCTAAATGGGCCCTTTATCATTACAGGCCCTGGGCGGTGCAACATCATACTGCCAATAGTAATGTGCTTGTACTGACCACCTCACTGTTCGTTTTACCTGATTTTGTAATCATTTAAATAAAACAACATGACCTTCCAGTGGGAGGCATTGCGTCCCCCTTTTCCTCGTGTGAAATTTGTCAGTAAGCTTTCTGCCTTCCAATCAGCGAAATGCGGCAGAGTACGTCCGGTAAACGATTCACAAATGCCGTTAAGACGGTTTCTTTAAACAGTGGCGTAGCTGAAGGAATTTAGTTTTTTCTTAAATCGTCTTATGCAGCAACGTTCACACATATCTCAAATAGGTAAAGCTCTTCATCCAGGTACGAAGGTTGTAAAACAAACTTCCCACAGTTTGTGTCCGGTTGATCTTTTCGTCTGATAGCACTGCGTAAGTATTTTGTCAAAGAGGTATCACAAGTAGAGTTCCTGTAGCTGTGGGAATCATTGCTTGAAAACGAGTTTAACACCAGTGGGTACAGCACTGCTAAATATTCGAAATGATTATCAACCTAAGTCTGAGTTCATCCACAAACTGAGGCGTATTTATAATATTGAACCCAGACTGTGCATTGTTGTCTTCCTTAAGTGGGCAGCGGAAGGCGTTTACACACACGTATACAATACAATGATGGCTTGCAGAAAATAAGGGCATACCAATTAAACACAAACCCAATCGAAATCAAAGTGAGTAGTATTTTATTAATACGTGCCGACAGAGGCACTCTTGTGTACAGACTTTCGTCGTAAGGTTATCGTGTGTAGTTTTATTTCATTTCTTTTAATACAGTGCACAATTTTTGTAAGGTTTCTTTTAGTGTTGTTAAAACAATACTAAACATGAAATAGAAATTTATCAACGATATATGCGAAATCTCTGATGTGATCTATAACAGTCTGACATTGCACATGCAGTTTATTGATTACATGCATGTAGAAAGCTTGTTCTGAGATAAAGCTGTCAAACAAGGTTTGAAGAAGAATAAAATTCCACTACCAGATGACAGCTAATGTAGAAAATACTTTTTTGACTATTTTAGCACGATGCGCTCTCCACATACATAATACAAAAGCTTCGAGATGCATCTGGTGCCTGTGCGTCTATTAAAACTGGAAAGAACAAAATGTCAGAGTTAGCCCTTTTTCCACAAGCGGCTATTTTGTGTTGAGAAATGGAGGTAATTAATTTCAAAGTTCCATTAAATTGGTAACATCAGCAGGCAGCAGAATTGCGTTGTAAAAATTGTAGCAGGGAATGAAATGGAACTCGCGACATCTTATCCAAGGTGCGTGACACTTACCGTGACACTACTAGCTGTCATACACCTGCAGCAACTCCAGAAGTCAACAATAGTTCTTCCAGAACTTCCGCATTCCACAGTGCTGTGAGATAATACATATGGCTGGGTCTAGACTTCTGAGAGAAATACAGATACAGCTTTTCTTTTGCACTGCACGACGTTTTCAACAAACTGATAGCGCAATCGAGTAGCTCAAATGGAAAGGAACATTTCCTCTTTAAATTTCTGTATCCTACACTGCTGGCAGTTCTGTGTAGGTGGCAGTTCCATGATTTTATTTCGGTGAATACAAAATAGAGTCGAATGTATGCACTGGGTAGCCGAGGCAGCTAGTTTATGGCGATCCGGTCAACCAAGTAAATGAATGTACTGAACATGCTGCAAACCACTACAGGGAGCCTGTATGTCAGAATTCTCATCGAGTGTGCCGCAACGGTGTTATGAAAGAAAAATGAGTCATACAGAAGATGATTTGGTGGTCTGTTGGATTGATGATAGGTTACTTTGCTGAAGGTCTGGGTTCGATTCCAACTTCTGCCCATGATTTTCGATAGGGAGAGACAGACTATGTTCTTTTCTGGCTACACCAAGTGAAGAAGGTATAATGGCATTGCGGTCTGAAATTCACATTAAACATGATATTCCTTCTCTACCAAGTAGTTGTTAGGTTGCACCATAATAATATCAGGAGTGGCGAAATGTGGGAACTCTGTCACCAGCAACCTTCCTTTTTTATTTATAGTGATGAAACAAACGCTATGTAGGGTCACGTGACCCTTATTCCATCTTTTGTTTGAGCTTCTGTATGTCGATAAAATTTGGAATGCAACTCAGACCCCCCTTAACGCGGAATTTGTTCCCTTCGTAACAAAACAGCTCGACTACAATTTGTTGTTTGTAAAAAACTGCAGATTCCTCAACATCTCCACATATTGCGCGTGAATGAGGTTGAATGCTGGCCCGGCACTAAAGTTTTCATTATGTATTATGAAGCTCTAGCATGAGAACACCTATCTGCTGTCTGGCCGGGGTGGACGAGCGGTTCTAGGAGCTTCAGTCTGGAACCGCACGACCGCTACGGTCGCAGTTTAGAATCCTGCCTCCGGCATGGATGTGTGTGACGTCCTTAGGTTAGTTAGGTTTAAGTAGTTCTAAGTTCTAGGGGACTGATGACCTCAGAAGTTAAGTCCCATAGTACTCAGAGCTATTTGACCCTATCTGCTGATGGATAATAATTTTGATTTTTAATGCACTTTCATTCGTTGTCAACGCTAACGATATCTGACGTTTTTGACTCCCAGTGAGACACAGAACTATGAGAGATCACTCTAAGTTCAAGGATGTTATTCCGAGCTGCTGGTGGAGAAACATTTTGTAGCTGACGTCTCTTTGCGTGTAGTCAACAACGGTATGCGTGGGGATCGATTCCCAGTCAGCATTGAACTCTTCGTCATATTATTTCTAGTTCAAACATGCTCACATGTCGCTGCTGCTGTAACAAACCCATATTTAACGTTCATTTTCTCTAATAAATAACAGCGATAGGTTCCGGGTTGGTGTCCAGAGATGGAAAAAATTAATGTTTCGTCTCGTCATTTCAGTAAAAACATCTAGCTACTGCCGAGTAAATCCGATGCGTCACAGTTGATTGTGCTGCGATAACAATCCTATTAGGTTCTGGGTTCGAATCCCTGTCCAACACATAGCATTACATGACGGCATTTCAAGTAAGTTACTTTTGAAGAAGCAATATTTAATATCTCTCGTAGTTCGTTTACAAGGGCAATAGATACTGGGCAGGAATTCGCGTCCGTTAAAAATGGTTACGTCATGTAATTTAAAGTTGAAGAGAACGGTATGCCAAACTTTAGAGGGCAATTCGGTACATTGTTGGGTCCATTTATACCACGCTGCTTGGTGTCGTGGTTGCAAAGAAGGACCTCGCCAATAACGTCGGGCGTAAAGTTGCGCATCATGCAGTCTATTCCGTATAGGTCGAGTCGTAACACGACGTCCTGTGGCTGCACAAAAGCGTTTATTCAACATAATGGCGTTGCTGTCAGGGTTCCTCCGAGCCATAATCGCATGTTGCTGTCATCCACTGCAGGTGTAGCCCATGGGCGGCCTGAGAGAGGCATGTCATCGACAGTTCCTGTCTCTCTGTATCTCCTCCATGTCCGAACAACATCGCTTCGGTTCACTCCAAGACGCCTGGACACTTTCTTGTTGAGAGTCCTTCGTGGCACTAAGTAACAATTCCGATGCGATCGAACCTCGGTATTGACCTAGGTTGATCTACAGACAACACAAGCCGTGTGTCTCCTTCCTTATGGAATGACTGGAACTGAAAGGCTGACGAAACCCCTCCATCCCATAGGCGCTGCTCATGCATGGTTGTTTACATTTTCGGACGGGTTTAGTGACATCTCTGAACAACAAAGGGACTGTGTCTGTGAAATAATATCCACAGTCAACGTCCGTCTTCAGGAGTTCTGGGAAACAGGGTGATGCAAAACTTTTGTTGATGTGTGTAATTTTTTTATTTTTTGTATTACAGGTGTGCCTCTCAGTTTTGAAGTAAGGCGCGTGCCTGGTAACCGAAATCCTGTCTGATCACCTGCATCCATTCACGTCGATTGTCCGTTCAGACGTTCTCGGGCAATTCCAGCAAGACAATGCGACACTCCACAAGTCCAAAATTGCCAGAGTGTGGCTCCTGGAACTCTCTTCTGAGTTTAAAACCTTCCGCTGGCCACCAAACTCCCCAGAAATAAACATTATTGAGCACATCTGGGATGCCTTGCAGCATGCTGTTCAGAACAGATTTCTACCCTCGTCTTACGGATTTATGCGCAGCCATGCAGAATTATGGTGTCAATCCTTTCCAGTACTACTTCAGTCATTAGTCGAGTCCACGCCACGTCTTGTTGCGGTACTTCCGCGTGATCGCGGGGGCCCTACACGATATTAGGCAGGTCTGCCAGTTTCTTTGGCTCTTCAGTGTAGCCGGCCGGGGTGGCCGTGCGGTTCTAGGCGCTACAGTCAGGAACCGCGTGACCGCTACGGTCGCAGGTTCGAATCCTGCCTCGGGTATGGATGTGTGTGATGTCCTTGGGTTAGTTAGGTTTAAGTAGTTCTACGTTCTAGCGGACGGAATGATCTCGTAATTCAAGTCCCATAGTGCTCAGAGCCATTTGAACCACCTTCAGTGTAAAACAAGTTGGTTTTGTTGCATAGTGTTCTGTGGACATTTCTTCCTGCCTATGAATGCTTGTGTGAACTGCTCAATTTAATTTCTTTACAAGTATATTTTTCCTATTGCTGCACCACGAATAAGTACAGGCGTGGATTAGGGCAGTTCTTATAAATTTTGAACAGCTATTGCTGGAGAGGACCGGATGTCACATTGGATGAAGGCGCATGCAATATTGACATTTAGGAAACAATTATGCGTGGCTGACGTGCTGTGAAGAACCCATTCATTGCGGTTATAAGAGCAATCGTGGCCTGTGGGTAGGGGCTGAATCAGGCTGAAGACAACTGATGTAATCATTACAGAGCACTCCACCTGTCACCTCAAGAGGGCGCAAGTCAGCGACATAGAGGAAAGACGTATAGATAAATGAGCCCGGTGGCTCCTAGTTTGCGGTCGTGTCGCTATTCTGCCCGCGTCTATAACAGGAGAGAATAACGATTATTTTAGTCGCATGCCATCATGGCTATCGGAAACCAACTGGCCCACTGAAACTACGACGGACAAGCCATAGGTGCGGCGGTGCAGCCCGCACTTTGCTGCTGCACCGGTGCGAGGAACGAGAGGGCTGCTAGCATCCGCTTTCTGGATGACTTCGCCCGGCGGACTGCAAACTGGAGTCCTCAAGGGAGGGGGCGGGGTGCGAACTCGCGGCCTCCCGCGTGCAGAGCTCTCTGCGGCCAGTGACCGAGCAGCATTGGGCGGACTTCCGGAGCTGCTAAGGCCCACTACAACGGCGGCGGTCGGCTGCTTCCCTTCGATGTACTATGTGGGGTCCACGGTTGAAGGAACACCCAGCCTCGTCCCGGGCTATCGGCGCAGCCAACACCCGCGACCACCATTTAACCGTCGCATGGGTAGGAGCGCTACGTGTGCAAGGCTGGGCGGCCGGGCGCCGACGCAGCAGATTCCGGCACTGGCATTGGCGCTGTCTTCTCACGCACGCCTCTTGTCACCATCACTGGGATCAGCAGAACACCCGCTGTGAATCTTCAATGCAATAAATTCATTGTCACTCTTGCCGCTGTTTCTCTGCGCGCTTCGGGGTGAGTCACCCTTCTCTCCCAAACTGTAATGGTTCAAATGGCTCTGAGCACTTTGGGACTTAACTGCTATGGTCATCAGTCCCCTAGAACTTAGAACTACTTAAACCTAACTAACCTAAGGACTTCACACACATCCACACCCGAGGCAGGATTCGAACCTGCGACCGTCGCGGTCGCGCGGTTCCAGACTGTAGCGCCTTGAACCGCTCGGCCACTCCAGGATTTAATGGAGAACTGCCTGTTAGCAGCTTTTGACAGAACATGTATACAACTATATTTCATTTTGTCATGGAATGAATAGGGCCTATGTACTTCTTCTTTAATGGTGTCGCTACTTGTAACTAAGTATGCTATGTAGTCTTGGTGACTAAGGCATTATTTCTTGCAAATGCTAAAACTGCAACATTAGTTATCCAAATGTATTCCCATTTTATTAATTGGTACTATAAAAAGCATGGAGAGCTGCATCAGACCAGCCTCTGGGCTGAAGACCACAACAACAAAAACTATAAAAAAATTCATTTTAATAAGAATCAATGTGCTACAATCATCCTACAGTTACAATGAAAATATAAAATAAAATATGACACACTGTCATGCTTTCATCATTTGATCTACTAGGGAATTCTATAAAACTAGACTTTACTAAATTCAGTAGCATTCAGTACAGTAGAAGTAGATTCACGCTATATCTCACAATCCCGTCGATAAATATGCATGTCTATGTAGAAAATTTATTCTATTTAAGGGGAAACGACAGGGTGACGCCTGACAAAACTCGAATTTTCTTTTCTTACGAAGTATGAATGAGTTCACACTGAAGAATTATTCCCAAAAATATTATGTTCCAGCTCCGAAAAGTAATTGTTGTGTAAACTTTGATGCCGAGCGTACACAATACACCGCCACGAGTAATTAACGATGACATCAACCCTAAATACATCGATTTGAATAAACCTGCTGTGCTGGAGCGTTGTTTGGGCGGTTTTACTAAAAATGTTAACGAAAATTTCAACAGTCTCATTTGGAGGTACACTATGTGACCAAAGTATCTGGAGACCCCAAAAACATACGTTCTTCATATTTGGTGCATTGTGCTGCCACCTTCTTCCAGATACTCCATATCAGCGATATCGTGAGAGAGCAGAATGGTGCGCTCAGCGGAACGCACGGACTTCGAAAGTGGTCAGATGATTGGATGTTACTTGTGTCATATGTCTTTACGCGAGATTTCCACACTCCTAAGAATCCTTAGGTCCACTGTTACCGATGTGATAGTGAAGTGGAAGTGTGAAGGGACACGTACAGCCCATAAAGTGTACAGACCGACCTCGCCTGTTCACTGACCGAGACCGCCGACAGCTGAAGAGGGTCGTAATGCGTAATGGACAGACATTTATCCAGAACATTACAAGGAATTCCAAACTGCATCATGATCCATTGCAAGTACTATGACAGTTAGGCGGGAGGTGAGAAAATTGGGAACTCCTGTTCGAGCGGCTGCTCATAAGCTACTCATCACTCCAGTAAATGCCAAACGACGCCTCGCTTGGTGTAAGGACCGCAAACATTGGACAACTGAACAGTGGAAAAACGTTGTGTGGAGTGTTGAATCAATGTATACAATGTGGCGATCAGATGGCAGGGTATGGGTAGGACGAATGCCCGGTGAATGTCATCTGCAAGCGTGTGTAGTGGCAGCAGTAAAATTCGGAGGCGGTGGTGTGGTGGTGTGGTTTTGCTTTTGATGGAAGGGGCTGACACTCCTTGCTGGTTTGCGTGTCACTATCACAGCATATGCCTACGTTGATGTTTTAAGCACCTTCTTGCTTCCCGCTGTTGAAGAGCAATTCGGGGTGGCGATTGAATCTTTCAACACGATCGACCATCTGTTCATAATGCACCGCGTGTGGCGGAGTAGTTACGCCACAGTAACATTTCTGTAACGGACTGGCGTGCACAGAGTCCTGGCCTGAATCCTATAGAACCCATTTGTAATGGTTTGGAACTCCGACTTCGTGCCCGACGACACCGACCGACATCAGTGCCTCTCCTCAGTGCAGCACTACGTGAAAAATGGGCTGCCATTCCCCAAGAGATCATCCAGCACCTGATTGAAAGTATTCCTGCGAGAGTGGAAGCTAGATTAGGCTAAGGGTGGGCCAACACCATATTGAATTCGAGCCTTACCGATGGAGGGCGCCACGAACTTGTTAGTCATTTTCAGCCAGGTGTTCGGATATTTTTGATCACGATGTGTAGGCTCCAAAAATAGCAATAACGCGAAATTTTCAACATTGCTTCAAATTGGGTCGTTGTCATTGGAGGCCATACTGCATTAATGAACTTGGCCAAAACCCTTCAAATTAAAACCGCCGATGAAATGCACCGATACGGCTTTGAGGACGAAAATGAGGGCTTGTCAGCTCAAAGTAGCAGAAAGAGGTCATCCATTAGCCGGAGCGATACCTATTATGGACCGGGCATCGATGATATCTCACAAGTTTCAAGCTTTGTCTCTGTTTTTTATTTGACAGTCACTTATCAAACTTTAATTCGTTTATCTGAAAACCATGTTTTTCGGCGTGGCTGTCGTCGCCCACGTTACAATTTCCATCCGATTTTGATGATTTTGGTCTCCCTTGAAGCAAACTGAATTCTTTCAGTTCATTGAAGCAGATTTTGTTTTATGTTGATATTTAGTATTTTTTCGACCGATAAAGAGGGGTCTATAAATGGCCATTATTTCAAATACTATATTTTCGCAAAAAATTCTTTTTTGCAAATCCCTAGGAAGAACTAAAATTACATCTGTAAGAACCACAGTGATCGGTTAATTTCATGTTTCAGATAACCATAACCCGAGTTACAGCGACAACAATCGATCTACCTCCTTTCAGAGTTGCCTCGGAAAAATCCCGACTAAACAGTAAAGATATTAATATTCGTCAATAAAAAATATTAGTGACAACTTTATTCATTGCAACAAACCCCTTTCGTCTGCTACAGTCCAGTACGAAGAAAAAAATTCTGAATTTGAGCAATACTTTCGTCCGTCACCCTGCCGTACCCCATTAATAGTAGTGCCTGGCACCGTAAGTATATAATCTGTTTAAGGTTACTATCTTATTTTTGGTATTCAGTGAAAGTGATGTGAGCTCTCTTTTTATTCGATGTGTTAGACTCCATATTTGCACACAGGATATTTTTCAAACAGTCGATATGTTACGCCACGGAGGCTCTGAGTACAAAGAATGTGGTCTTTGGTTGTCAGTAGCATTGTCGTTGCCACTGTAGCATTCAGTGAGAGGTAGCTGTAAAAGTCGGATGTTAGTCACGCTGCTGAGCGGTCTGGCATAATGCAGAAACGCAAATTCCGAGGATGTTACTTTTAGCCAACATGATTTTTTAAAAACTGCTTTGAAAAGGGTGAATTGTTTCAGGTAATGTTGTCGCAGAATTGTTTGCTCGAACGTAGTTTGTCATGAGTACGAGAAAAACAGATTTGTAGTTTGACCTTTTTTTTTATTTCGGTCAGTAAATTTTACTGTCGTGACGTTGTAAGCTCCCTTATGACGACACGACTCGCTTTGTTTTCATTTCGTTAAGTCAGCTTGTGTGTTCTATTTATACCGATTATTATTGATTTTATAATGGCAGGCTAAGAAGGGAGATATTTACTTTCATTCTTTTTATATGGCGTGCTGTGATAAAAGATCTTGGACTCACCCTTATTATCGTCTTCTCTGGCTATTACGTCCGTTAATAGACTACGGTTTTGGCCCATCTAAATTCTGAGATCAATCAGTCGCCGATTGAACCTGATCCTCGCCTGACCTTTTCCATCTATGTATATTTTATAAGGTCGCAACGGATAACGCAGTAGGAATTTGTGGGCAGTCAGTGAAAACTACGAGCTGGCCTGAACTAATCTTATGCAGAGAACTTGAGATTAGGGTAGTCTAATCACAAATGCTATTAAAGTGTCTCTCTTTTCAGGCATGGTTAGAAATAATATCTCACCTGAGAATTACAAACCATGTTGGCTTCAATTTGAATAATCCTGTGGTGAATGGAATGTTTTGGAGAGCACTTGCTCACTGTTCTGTTTTAACGACAGGCATTCACATGTACTAAATAATCAACACAGACAGACAAATATCGACAGCATTTTGGAGAGAAGATTTTATGGTGGCGTATTGCTAGGGTGAAGCGCTTGTAAAGAAACGGACTCGTCTCACAAAACGCGCACTCGGTACAAATTTTGAATAAAACATTCCGACATCGACAGAAGATAATTTAAAATGTTCATCAGTAACAAAAGGAAAGCTGTAACGTTTCTTACTAAGTTTAACGGTGATTTATATTTGAACTTATGGACCGCCTGGTCGCACCTAACGGAAATCACATCCTCAGATTACTGTGAACTCACCTAAAATCATAACCGGTCCCTAAATAACCATCACTGAAACATCTATCAAAAGGAAATTGTCGAGTTCAGCAAATAAGTAAAATTGAAATACCTTTGTCCCGTATTCGACACAGCGTTTCTGAGGTAACGCCTGGACGCTTACTTGTCTTCATTCTCCGCTACCTACGGCCGCGTGGAGCACTCCCAGAGCAGCTTGAGGTGGTGGGGGAAGCCCATGACCAGTCTGTGCTAGGAAAACTTTTAGCTTTTACACATCTTTGGCCAAACCCTCTTGTTCCTGCTCTTTGCCTTCCACTGACAGCATTTCTGTTGGTAGAAGATTCATTAACCCACCACTTCTTTGGTTGGGCTGCTGCCACATTCAAAACATTCATACATGACCACATGCTGTAAGGAGGGATTAAAAAGGGCAAAGGAGGACACACGGGGTGCATATTGGAATGACAATAAAATACGTCGACCAATAATTATTTCACATTCATGCGGTAGTTGGGGCTGAGATTACTCCACAGTTAATTAATTACGTAAAAGTTCCTGATTTTTATGTATCAGATAGCACTAATTTTATTCATGGAACGGCACCTACTGTGACGTTACAACGTGGCTAAACTAAGTTATCTGTTCACATACCTTGGACTGAGAGCTATAGTTTTAGAACTCCTTTAGCATTCCAGTAAAGAATTATATGGCATATTAATACTTTCGTAATAAGAAACGAGTTGTGTAAAGCCTGTTGTAACTGTTAAACCATCAGTTTCAGTATTCACAACACAGTTTTTTAATTTTATCCTCTTCCTCATCGTTTGATTTCTACGACCATCTCCTCACGAAAGTTTTATTTTCTAATTGTGTGTTGCTACACTGCACTTAACGACACACCGTTGCCTGAAAGATGAAGTACGACGTTCTTAGTATAGCTGCTTTTGTTTGCAATGCATTTGGCAAGCCTTTTTTTTCTTTTCTTTAGCTGATTTGCTAGTGCTTTGGATTTTTCTGCTCACAATTTTCGAGCAGTAACGAGTTTCCGTGGCCACAAGGTAGATTATCAAAATTTGTTGGGGCCAGTTTAAAACAGATTGGACACAGTAAGGTCATTCATCGTTAAGCATCACCTTTTAAAATTATTTTTATGGTCAGTTTAGGAGAAGTTCAGTTCAGATTTCATTTCTTATGCAGATATTCTCATTATTATAGTGCAGTGTTATATGTTTGCGTGTATGTCATGTAGTGTTCGGAATTTTATGCAGTCAGTTTATGTAGGCATGTATACAAGCCATTTTAATGGAAGCATTTAAGTAACTTTTGACAGGTATTTTTTCAATGGCCAGCTTGTAATTTTTTGTATAACTCTCACGTCGTTAGTTTCGTGCGTTGGTATTGCAATAGACGTTCTGTGACGTCACGCCCTGTGGCACTGTTCACGGCACTGCACGACAGAGAATTTCATAGCAGAACTTATTTAGTATACAATTTTAGAACTTTTATTTATTTTGGTAAAGGTTGCAATACATTTACACGATGTCAGAGGGATTTTTCGACTCTTTCTATCAGACTTTGCTTATGTAACCACAATACATGCATTGTCCTTCAGGTTCTCATACAACAGTCCCGCACACACACACACACACACACACACACACACACACACACGCCAGATAAGAATAGCAAGCCAGTTTACATACACACGAACAAACAATAATAAAAAAAAGCAATTCCATCTGTCACTAATTATACAAAGCGGTCTCAATGGCAAGAAGCAACACCAATCAAAGCACAATAACATGTTCATTTCATGACATCACGCAGTGAAGTTAAATACTAATTCTCGGAAAAGCTGCTAACATGTAAATACCAATTCTCTGAAAAGCTGCTAACATGGAGTGGTCTGTTAAATCCGAAAAAGTACGAAAACTGGATGCGAACTAAAGTTGAGTAGATTACGAACAATGGGGTCCAGATTTGCAGCGCATTTAAATCCAGCAGTTTACACACGGAACGGTAGGAAAGAACAAATGTCTGTACAAAACAATATCCGACGGAGTTAGCTTCTGTTTCAAATGAAAGAAAATACTGAAACGTTTAGCCCACCCAATATTACGGAGGTGAGGAAAATTCAAGCTGAGTAGTAGCAACAAATTCAGAATACAATTTAAAAAGTAAAAAGTACTCAATAAGTCATAATCAGGAGCACAATACGATGAAAGCAGCTTCTCTTGAATATAGAAAGAAAACCGATGTGCGGTACTTAAATCAACCAATAAGAAACTGTTATGATGGACTGGTAAACGTTGAGCACGCCAAGTGGCTGGCAGCGAACCAAAGTTCCTGTTACCGGAACTCCCTATAACAATTTCAGCATTGTGCGTCGTCCTCCCCAAGCAAACTGCCACGAACGCGCGAAAACATCAGACACCTGCCAGAGGCTGTATTCTCCACGTGAACACATTCGTTCGGGGCAGCGACGAAGCAAATGCAACAAGTTCGTTTGATATTTTCACGTGATATGGACATGGTTTGCTGTTTGTTTTTTAGGTTCAACTGTCTAAAATTTTGACCAGTGCTGTTCAAGAACGCTGTGTGCATCAGCATCTGCATGTACTGGTAGAATCATCTAAAACTTGCGGCGCACATATTGCGTAAATGGGAAGAGTTACTGATCTGCGGCTTTCACAGAATGGATTGGTAATCTGCCACTCCTACTGTTAGCCAATCAAGAGATTGCAGTAATTCTTAGAAAGTGTGTTTTTGTGTAACATACACTTTTTTAAGTGTAACAATGCCTGTTGACCTTGAAAGGCTATAAATCGTGTAAAATACAATACCAGTGGTATTTCTTGCAGGATTCTAGTGCGAGTCACTTACAGGGTATCGTATTTTCAAAATTTCCCACTCCGATACGTGTACAATACCTGTGGTAGCACACATTAAAGAATAACAGAAGTGTATACTTTGGCTAAATGGTTCAAATGGCTCTGAGCACTATGGGACTTAACATCTATGGTCATCAGTCCCCTAGAACTTAGAACTACGTAAACCTAACTAACCTAAGGACAGCACACAACACCCAGCCATCACGAGGCAGAGAAAATCCCTGACCCCGCCGAGTGTATACTTTAGTTGTGTGGATTCTGACTAGTAACAAGACAATTGTATAACGAGACAATTGTATTTAAAAAACCACCGTCAACGGAAATACACGTTCCAGTCTTGCATGGAACGACTGCTGCACACGTTTTAGAATTTCAGCAGCGATGTCCGAGGAGGGTGCAGTAATACGTCGTTGCATATCATCGTGTGTAGTTGGTGTACCGTTGTAAACACTGTCTTTCAATTTTCCGCATACAAGAAAGTCTACAGGCGTCTAATTCAGGTAAAGGGCTGTCCAATGTGAGGTCCTTTACGTCCAATCCAACGATCAGGATACAAGTCGTGAAGACATTCTGTAGAACTTTGTGCACTGTGATCTGGACAGCCATAATTTTTGAACCACAGGTTTCTCCTACACTATACAGGAACGTCTTCTAGCATCCGTGGGATATGGTCTACTAAGAGGCTAGGCTGCGATACTTGTGCTCGTTCATTGTTCCGTCTATGAAAAATGAGCCTCTGAATGATGGATCACTATCCCAGATCACACGTTTAAGCTCCACGGACGGTGACGGTCCACCTGACGAAGCCATCGGAGATTGTCAACAGACCAACAGTGGTTGTTTTGGCCGTTTACTTGGCCATGATTGGTCAATGTGGCTTCAACACTAAACGAGCTACGTGATACATCTGGAGTATCATGTCTTAAAGCCCATGTACAGAAGTTAGCTTGAGAGATGTGAGAGGGAGGGAACCTATAGTGTGTCGGTGGGGAGCTAATGTGCGGACGAACTGCACCAGTGACAAGAATTGCGGGACGTGAAAGCTCTTACCTGTGCTTGGACGTCTTCCTCGAGAACTCGTCGTCGGGAGGAGGTTATTTTAACTAGACTCCGGATAGGGCACTGTCTTTTTAGCCATAGACATCTTTTAAGCGGCGATCTTCACCCACTCTGTCCCCACTGCTCTCAACTGTGGACGGCGAGAGACCTTTTACTTGAGTGCTCCTATTTTACTCCCTTACGCGCCCGTCTACAGCTGTCGCCTGTTATATCTTCCATTTTAGCAGATGACACGCGATCAGCCGTTCGCGTTCTCGAGTTCATTAGTGCCAGTGATATGACGTCAGTCATATGAAGCTCTTTTTGGGGACAAACAGCCCTCCTTCTATAGTGGTTTTTTAAGCTTTCCTTCTGTTTTTGGTTTCCCCATTTTTTTGAGTTTCACTCCCATTGCTACTGGTTTCCACTTTCGTTCTTTTAGATTTTCCTAAGCCACAGACCGGGCGCTAATGACCGTAGCAGTTTTGCGCCCTAAAACCATAAAAAAGGGGCAAGAACATTAATTTCCCCTTCTTCGGTCGTCATTTGGTTCTTCTGGTACGTTGTCCAAGGGTTGCACAACGACCTTCACGTAACTGGTTGAAGAGGTTGATAAATAATTGCCGGCCGGTGTGGCCGAGCGGTTCTAGGCGCTACAGTCTGGAGCCCCGCGACCGCTACGGTCGCAGGTTCGAATGCTGCCTCGGGCATGGATGTGTGTGATGTCCTTAGGTTAGTTAGGTTTAAGTAGTTCTAAGTTCTAGGAGACTGATGACCTCAGAATTTAAGTCCTATAGTGCTCAGAGCCATTTGAACCATTTTTGATCAATAATTGCCGAACTGTTCGACGTCTATTGGGATACTGAGATGTCTTGGCTCGTAGACCGTACAAGAACGGATTGCATTCTTCTCAAGCTCTCCATACACCACTGGAATGTAAATCCCATGTCCACTTACGACCTACTGCTTGGACTTTGACACACTAACTAACTATCAAATCGCAGTGCACTCAAAGAACACCCAAGCATACTGTATGCAAAAACATAATAGCATTGTACCCATCAACATTGCAGGTTGCATGCACGAACGAGAGTCGGTATATGATATCTCGTATGCGTCTCGCACTAGAATCCTGCAACAGACACCACGGACAATCAAATTTAGCCTAGTTTCAGTTTCTTAAGGTCAGTATGCCCACTAAGAGAAGTCGAACTTTCTAAATATTATTGCATCTGTCCTTGCCCAACAATGCGAGCCACTGACTAGCAGTCCTTTCTGTATAACCCGCACATCGATAGTATTTTACATACCCGCAATAACTACGGTGCCAGTTTTAGGTGATTCTCCCTGTACACCCTCCAAACCCTTGTGCAGTACTTAGTAGAGGGTACAGACCATTGTACCAGTTATGTGGGCTTAATACAAAGTGCATTCTGTATTTCGCAATAAAGTGGCAAATCTAGCATGGTATCATTACATTTGAAGTGGGCACATTTTACCTAATTCCTGATTATGGTCCCACATAACAACTAAAGTTTCATCAGAGGGAAAGCTCATGTAGTATGCTGTATTTTTGTATGAGTAGTGTGAAGTGCTATTACACCTTGTACTAGACATCTCAGTTTAAAAGAAACTAAGGCAATTAGATGCCCTCGTGAAAGAGTACTTCAGCAGCCTTACTGGAAAGGATTGTTGGCTAGCTTATATCATTATCTGTAGCAATTAAACATTCGAAGTGTAGTAAAGAAACAAAATGTCTCAATGGAAACTGAAATAATTAAAACACGCCGTTACTTAGTGATTAAATCCTCTGACGTAACAACAGACAGATAATTAATAATGCAATTATGCAATACATTAAAGCGAACCGTTGAAGATGCATTATTTAATTTGCTTTATTATTTGATGTCTAGTTTCGAGCTTAAGCTCATTATCAACTCGTTCAATAAACTATGCAATAACTTACATTACGACAGCCTCAAACTTTATTGAATGATTTGGTAATGAGCTCTGGTTTGAAAGTAGTCATCAAGTAATAAAGAAAATTAATGTTGCAAATTCGACAGTTCTCTCAAATTTATGGCATAATTTGGTAAATCATACATCTGCTGACGTAATGTCTTCCAAAATTCTGGAAATTAAAAACAGGTATCGTATCGAATGAAGGTAATAAATATACACATAGAAAATCATACATGTTGACGTGTGCAATGCAACAGTATTCTTCTTTGACGAGATATTAAATGCTGTTACGAAACGATCATAATTCCATTGAAAAAGACTATATTTACTTCCATATTTTGAGTATTGACCATATGATAAAAGACACATCTCTTTTATGAAACACGATAGGTGTTTGACCATGTGATACATAATGCACAATATTGGGGCTGATGCACAGCACAGCACAACGCTATATACAAAACCCAATCTCGCTGTGTTCTCAGTTTTAAATGCAATTTCGACATATTAGCTACTTTTCATGTGCAGCAATTTGTGACCGAAATCGAAACACACGCAGTCTACTCAATGCGTTTCAGTGTCTGCAAAATCTTAAATTTTCTCGAAATGATTTGTTTACTTTCAATGCAGCATAGAACTAAATATTGAGCGAAGAAATAGGGCTTTAAAACACGAAAGAATCGAAGTTTTTCTTATAACGTTATGCTTTTTATCAGACGATAAGTATGTCATAGTGGGCGGCATATCAGTTGAAACACCTAGGTGACGCTATATGTAACGCGGCTATGCTACAGAGCAACCACATTTCACCGCTTCATGTTGGAGTGCACATCTGTTTCCTGCCTTTCTGTGACGTGTCCACACATGAGTTCAACATTAACATGGCAAAGGGTCCCTCTAAGATCTCCCAGTTCGACAACACCCTCGGCGCTACCCACGGAACTTCGTTGAGCACGTTAGAAACGTACCTCTCAGGAACTTTGTGACACTTGTTAAGCCTGGCAGGTAATCTAGTGACTAGCGTGGAACCGTTTGGCTGGCATTCCAGAAGCTGCATTTATCACGTTCTCAACAAAGTAGCGTGGGTGGCACCAAGGGTGTAGCCGAACCCGGGGACGAACCGTGGTACAACTCAATTCTTTAGAAAATAAAAAATTAAACCACACCACAGTTATTTAAAGGAAATAAGAAGCCCGGGAACACTAGTGATGGACAAGCTTGTGATTGTTTTACAATTTTAATTTGACTCAATACAGACTTTATTATAAACTTCAATTCAGACATTTTCCCTCTTACGGATGCAATATACAAATCTTCACTTTAATTGTATTACATAAACACTAATATGAATCATATCTTGCGTCCGCGACCCAAATCATAGATAGTAGGCACTGTGAATAATCAATCATAAACAATCGTTCTAGTTGAACTATATCTCAAGAACTCGTAACACTACACACTTCCAACACAAAGTTACACAGCCACATAATACAACAACTTCATTAAAAAAACAAAGATCTTAAAGCCCAGTAAAACTGAACATCCCACATAAAGGTCCACAGTGAAACATGTTTGTACTAAAAACGCAAAGTGGGCCAACCAAGGCCGCAAAACTGGCACACAGGAAAAATAACAAGTTGCACATTCATTAAAGATACACAAATGATGGCCAGTAATAACTCAACCACTAAAGTGGCCTCAATTAACTAACAGACGTAATGACTCAGAATTATTCCCAAATTGCACTTAACTTTAGAGGACAGCGTTAAGGCCCACTGTAATATTTGGAAGCAATAACGCTACGGCCGGCAGGCATTACGAACACTCACTCCCGACGGCTTGTGCACAGGCTCACTATCAGGCGGTATATAATTATATATAGTCCGAATGGCCTCACTTTGAGCGGTCCTGGCAAGAATCCATAACCTCACCGACGCCAGGAAACGAGCAGACTTAACAAATGGCCTGCAGCACAAATAAATTGCAATGAAAACAAGGTCAAATTACAGCCACACTGGAATATATAATAAGCATGTCCCCAAATTCTTATGGAGTAATACTCTAACATTACCCGTCTCCCAGAAAATTAACAGAAAACTTAGAGATCATTTCCAGTTGCCTTAAGGCACTTTCAACATTAAATAAACATACCAAATCCTGCCATGGCAAATTATTAAACCATTAACTCTACGGCTGCCTGGACCGTACACAAACGCAACCAGTCCCAAAACTGGTCGATACATCCTAAAACAAGTTAAAATTTGCATGAAAACCACATAAAATACTGTGGAACCAAGCCCAGAACCAACTCCGGCAGCTTCCCATGGCACATTAAGTTTCAACAATCTTCTTAGTTAAACACAGAATAAACGTCATACGTAACTTGGAGCTTGCAAATTACGAGCTGAGAAGCTTTTCAGCGTGTGACGACAAACCCACCACAATTTTGCAAGTCAAGACGTCCAGTGATCAGCACCGTACATCCAGCGCGCCAAAAGACAAGGGCAGCGAGCTCGGCGAGGCCCATGTACCACAGTTAGGGACGCAGGCTTGTTTTCAACACGTGTTGGCTCCTTGAACGCCGACCGGAGACTCACTCTTACCACGTTCACCCGGAAAACCGCCGTGGGGAGCAGTCAAAGATAGCAAGACAGCCGAATATCGATATCAACGATGCAAGTAGAACACGCTAGCGCCATCCGCCACGGCTCAGGGGATCTTTAAAGTTATTCTTTCCCGTTTTATTCATGCACATGTTAATGTGGCGTTCCCGCATGATCACGCCACATGAGTGAGGAAAATTGGAGGGATGAGAAAGAATCGGATGAAGTTCAGATTTCGTTGTATAGTTTTGAACGGACGCTAGTGTTATCCACCTGTACACGAGAGCAAAAATTGTGGACTCTTTATAGTCAAAGGGGTGAGGTCACGTTTCATGCGGATCTAGCCACCCAATGTCCTAAGAACGATGTTTAAACGTCCGAGGATGTCAGCATTGTCCTAGATCATCAAGAACGTCTTTCTGTAGCTCATCGCACTGTGAAGTGTCGTTTTCGACAACGAATTGTGTGGGTATCAACACCCCGTGGACGCCCTTTATGGAACCCTCTGACGCATTTTTATGTCAATTGTAAGCGGCGATGAGTCTGAAATTCCTGGGCCACCCACAAGAAAACCACGGGATTTCAACGCCGGGAGTTGCGGTTATGACCTCCATCACAGAGGTGTCAAAAGTAGCGGTAAAATGTGGATAAGAGGGTCTGGGATGACCGTCTCATCATGCGACACATCCCCGATGGCGTTGGGCTAAATTCTGGCATTATTAATCAGCTTTACACGTCACATGAACTTCTGATCTGCGGCCTTTTGTTCGCATGTGTCGACGCCTTGACGTCTGAATTGTCGTCTGTTGCGCAGTGTGTTTCTCTTGACTGACGTATGGCAATAATGTGGCCAAAAGTGTAATGTCGAACAATGCTACTTAATAACATATGACGAATATCCTGCTGACACTGTTCAGTATCAAACAACATGTAACAGTGAATATAAGTAGTAGATAAAATACTGAACCCTCAACACTAATAAGTGAAACCGAACAAATTAGAACGCAAAACAATGTATCCCACAGGATAGCAACTGTCGTGAAACTGCAGCACGTGGCAAGCGGAAAGTGAGGCAAGGATAGGACTGAATGTTTTGAAACTGTAGTTTCTACGGCTACAGAGTTCATCGCTTCGTCAGAATGCAAGCAGTATTTACCTCGTGAATTTCACAAATTTCATAAAATAAAACTATACTGGGACCTTTAACTGTATTACTGGTTTCATTTAGGAAGCATCACCTTTCAGGAAAGTTGAATAAGTACACGTTACATTCTATGAAAATGGAAACAGAAGATTGTAGCTATTGCCTCGTGAGATACCCAAGTAGTTCCTTCGTAGCTGTTACTCCTAAACACACCATAATTATTTTTTACTGGCAGGATGTTTGAAAAAGAATGACTGGTTTCAAAAACTCCATATTTTTTAATAAAAACATACTAAAAACATGCGATGTATTGAAAAATACTCACAAAATTCATAAAGTTTCAGCTGTGTTGTTACAAATCCTCTATGTATCCAACAGCATCTTTACGAACAGCATCAAGTAGACAGCTACATTCGTCATAAACTTCACATAGTGTATCCCATTCCATTATAACTACTGATAGCCTTGAGAGAGCCAGCCCTGGCAAAACTCTACCATCTGGTGAGCAAGGTGTATGAAAGGTGTGAAATTCCCTCAGACTTCAAGAAGAGTATAATAATTCCAATCCCAAAGAAAGCAGATGTTGACACATGTGAAAATTACTGAACTGTCAGTTTAAAAAGACACTGCTGCAAAATACTAGCAAGAATTCTTTACAGACCAAATGGAATAACTGGTAGAAGCCGACCTCGGGGAAGATCAGTTTGGATTCCGCAGAAATGTTGGAACACGTGAGGCAATACTGACCCTACGACTTATCACAGAAGATAGAATAAGGAAAGGCAAACCTACGTTTCTATCATTTCTAGACTTCGAGAAAGCGTTTGACAATGTTGACTGAAATACTCTCTTTCAAATTCTGAATGACGCAGGGGTAAAACACAGGGAGCGGAAGACTATTTACAATTTGTACAGAAACCAGATGGCAGTAATAAGAATCGTGGGGCATGAAAGGGAAGCAGTAGTTGGGAAGGGAGTGAGACAGGATTTTAGCCTATCGGCGATGTTATTCAATCTGTATATTGAGCAAGCAGTAAAGGAAACAAAATAAAAATTAGGAGTATGAATTAAAATCCATGGAGAAGAAATAAAAACTTTGAGGTTCGCCGATGACATTGTAATTCTGTCAGAGATAGCAAAGGACCTGGAAGAGCAGTTGAACGGAATGAACAGTGTCTTGAAAGGAGGATATAAGATGAACACCAACAAAAGTAAAACGAGGATAATGAAATACAATCGAATTAAATCGGATGATGCTTAGGGAATTAGATTAGAAAATGAGATACTTAAAGTAATAAATGAGTTTTGCTATTTGGGGATCAAACTAACTGATGATGGTCGAAGTAGAGATGATATGAAATGTATGCTGGCAATGGCAGGAAAAAAGAATAGAAATTTGTTAACATCGAGTATTGATTTAAGTGTCAGGAAGTCGTTTCTGAAATGGATTTGTATGGAGTGTAGCTATGTATGGAAGTGAAACGTGGACGATAAATAGTTTGGACAAGAAGAGAATAGGAACTTTCCAACTGTGGTGCTACAGAAGAATGCTGAAGTTTAGATGGGTAGACCGCATAACTAATGTGGAGGTACTGAATAAATTGGGGAGATGAGAAATTTGTGGCACAACTTGACTAGAAGATTGGATCCGTATGCAGGACATGTTCTGAGGCATCAAGGCATCACCAATTTAGTATTGAAGGGCAGCGTGGAGGGTTAAAATCGTAGAGGGAGACCAAGAGATAGATACACTACGCAAATTCACAAGGATGTAGTTTGCAGTAGGTACTGGGAGATGAAGAAGCTTGCACAGAATAGAGTAGCATGGAGAACGGCATCAAACCAGTCTCTGGACTGAAGACTACAACAACAACAACAGCACCCCCTTTTGCAGATGCTATTGCGGCTGTTATTCTGTTCACCACCTCTTCTGTGTCACGAGGTAAATGGGAGATGAATACGATTTCCTACACATATCACAAGAAAAAATTGATGGGATCATGTCTGGGGAAGCATGGCACTGTCGCGGAGGCCCCAATGTGCTCTATCCAGCGTTGATTGTCACTGAGAAATTTCAGATCTGGCTTATTCCAACACTTCAGGAGGAGTTCGTTGATTTCATTGTCCAATAGGGTGGAGCTCCACTACGCTGACACAACAACTTACGCGAATTTCTCGGTGATACACTGCCTCAGTGCTGGACCAGGGCACCAAAACCCGACAAACAGCCCTGCATTTCCCATGCGAATTTTTCTTGTGAGGATACGTGAAGGATTGTGAGTTTATCTCACCTTTACTTCGTGACATAGAAGAAATGAAGAGCAGAATAACAACCGCCGTAACTTCTGTAAAAGCTCATACATAGTGTAAAGACCACGTTAATAGCATTCTTATCAATAAATGTGTAGTCTTGCAATCCGGTCATTCTTTTCGAAACACATTGTATTTCATTCATTGCTGATTCCTCAGAAAAGCTCACTTTCCTAAAATATCTGCAAACTATTCTCATAGCTGCTGCCCGACTCTGCAACATACTTCTTTGTGTATTGGCATGGGACATGGCAGGGCACCGGGGATATAACTGAGATGTAGCCACCAACATTTTCCACAATCAGTGACCTGCCCACACCAGCAAGTCTGGTTGTGCAGCCGACTGCTTGCCGATCCCCTTTTGTGGTTCAGACGGTAGCTGCCTTGCATCATCAGCAACTAGGCCCATCAGCCATTTGGAAAACTTCCACATGGCGCGTCTTCCAGGTGGTCAGCTCCTGATGGCTGTATTTGGATCGCTGGAGCCATCCCGTCATCCTCGGGACAGATGGACACGCTATGACACTCTGCCTGTGCCAGTTGACCCTTGTTCATATCTTCTGGTCGCAAACTGCCGAACGATGACTGACTGAGCAGGCCTCTGTGAATTAGCCCTCTGCCACTGCTTTATGGTCCGAGGCACAGAGTGAGATTCACCCAACTCTCTACCCCAAGGATCCGATGTCAACTGTCGCCACTCTCAACCCTGTGGTTCTGTGTTCGTTACCTAGGGTTCTGTGTACACCCGGCTACTGGTTACCATGGCACTGCCCTAACTTCCTGACCAAACACCAGCCTACCATCACAAAGAAGTGGTTTCAAAACTGCGTGCTATTGATCACCTCCATTGGAAATGACTGTGTTCGTTCTTGCTTGCCAGAACAATCGGGTCCAAGGATCATGGGCTGATACCTGACGTTTGCGTGCTGCAGACACAATGCTGCACATTTACTTATGTTCAGAAGTAGAGAATCTTAACAAAAACTGGCTGCGTATATGAACTGCACCTCCAGCCACCTCCAACCTAGAGCTCCTTCCCCACTTCATCCTATCGACATCAGTTACATCAAGAACTATTGAAGGGTAAAACTGTTGTCCAACAGAGGGAAATCATGGCATCGTGACAGTCAGTGCACCAATTTAAGTAAGTGCTGACTTCAAGTCCATTGGGCCTGTCTGGTTGTGTCTTTCCCTCTTCTTTCTTTTCTGTTCATGTATATTGTACACTTTCATTGGTAGTGGTTAAGCAAACTGTCTGTCGAGCAAAGGTGACAACACATGACGCAATTCGTCGCTTGCTGTATCAGGCAGCCGAGGCTCAAACTCAAAATGAAAGGGTTGCTCAGGAAGTAGAACGTTCAAAGAAGGAAGGAAGGAACGGTCAATTCACAGCATGCTTCCACCCATCCTTAATTGTAAATAATGTCTCACTAGTATCCCCATTCCCTAATAAATGTTCGTTCGTATCATTTTCTGCGTAATCTATGAAGTAGAAAACTGGAATAACTGTAAAGTGTGACTTAACTAAAGCTAATAGGACACGTTAGAAAGTATTTAACGTGCATTAATAAGTTATAAAATGTTTAATCATTCCTACAATTACGGGAAAGAAGGAAACATACGTCTACGTACTTTGGAGAACAGATTAATGATATAGTCCAAAAACAAGGGGAATCGGTAGAATGCCTTATGGTCCGAGTCGGGAATATCCACATTAGTACACACGAGTTGTGTGATGATGTTAGAGCTAGTAGGGCTGCTTTGTAGGAGCAGAATAAAAGAGTTCTTGATGCTTTTTTATAGGATCTACCGGCTGAAAAGAGGCGAAAACAGCGCATGGAATTCCCGAAAGCCTTGTACGAAACAGTAGCTTGGGCTAAGGATGAGAATGACTAGGATCGAGACAAAGGAGAGTAGTTTTAATGCAGAGTTAGTATGTTATAAATGTCGCTGACTTGGTAACATTTGTACGAATATACAGTGTCAAAGATTCAAAGGCAAGGGGGTGGGGGAGGGGGGGGGGAGCGGGGAGGGACGACACTAGATCGAAATTGCGGACAGGAGTGAGGACCTGGGATTCAGGATAAAACCTACACTCCTACGTTATTTGGAGCTCCAGGCGGTGAGCCAGCCGTAGTGGCCGTGCGGTTCTAGGCGCTACAGTCTGGAGCCGAGCGACCGCTACGGTCGCAGGTTCGAATCTTGCCTCGGGCATGGATGTATGTGATGTCCTTAGATTAGTTAGGTTTAATTAGTTCTAAGTTCTAGGCGACTGATGGACTCAGAAGTTAAGTCGCATGGTGCTCAGAGCCATTTGAACCAACCCAGGCGGTGTGGCCATGTTCATTGTTCCCAATAATGTGATTACAGGGAAAACCTATTAAAAATCCGTGACAGCCATTTGTCTAACAGGCTATGTAAAGGGAAGATTATGTAAGTTTGTTTTGGATATAGTGTCACAGGTATCTATGCCAAGTTGGAGTATGTTTGGTGCAGTATAGTTGGATCTACCACTTTGAAGGTTATGTGTGATCGGTGGTAATGGTGTTCATTGTGTACATTCGATATTGTTGGGTTTCTGAGTGTGTCTGTGGGGGGGGGGGGTGAAGAAACTTCCAGATATGGCTCTGAGTACTGTGGGACTTGACGTCTGAGGTCATCAGTCCCCTAGAATTTGGAACTACTTAAACCTAACTAACCTAAGGACATTACACACAACCATGCCCGAGGCAAGATTCGAACCTGCGACCGTAGCAGTCGCACGGTTCCGGACTGAAGCGCCTAGAACCGCTCGGCCACCACGGCCGGCACTTCCTCATATGCATTTAAGATCTCCCTACCATGGGCATAAGCTGGTTAAACAGAATACCAGTGTCTTCTACAATAATACATAGTGGAGCTAGATGAGGCAATGTTTTATCTCGGTTTTACGAATGTAGGACGTGATCTACCAAATTATTCACTAGTTGTGATCCATCCCTTACCAGAAAACGAGAAATTGGATGAGACACAATGTTTCATAAAATGTGGTTTATCCTATGTGCAGGAAATGGACAGTCTCAGTATTACCAGTTAGTCTGTCCTTACTTTGGAAGAAGTGAAGGTATTAAGTGGTGCACTGTTAACTCTCTTAGAAGTGTCAGAGGAAGATTTGTGTAATAAGTATTTCAGTGTAAGTTACATCAGTCTGTCGAAATAACTGCCCCAAGGGGGAGTCATTGCATTTTAAACGATGTGATAGGGTTGACATGATGATATTGCAGGAGAAATATCGTGTTATTTAACCCACCTGAACCATTGCCGGCTGTAGCACTATTTCAGTATACTATCCCCACTAAGAGTGATCTGCTGTGTACAGAAAGTCATGTAGAGTTCTATCTACAACTATTGCTGAAGGAATTTTTAATCTGTAACAGAATTATAGAGTCTTGGGGGAAGGGAGCACCTGGTGGCGTCATTCTGAAGAAGTAACGATCTTCTGTTTTAGTGTGACTACAGATATCCAACGGACTTGCCACAGTGGTAATAATGGTTACGATCAGGTCACCGAAGTAAAGCTCTGCCGGGCTTGGCTAGCACTTGGCTCAGTCACCAGCCGGGTCTGCCGAGTTCTGTTGGCAAGTGGTGTGCACTCAGCCCTTGTGAGGCCAATTGAGGAGCTACTTGCTTGAGAAGTAGCAGCGCTGGTCACGAAAACTGGAAACAGCCAGGAGAGCGGTGTGCTACCACGTGCACCTCTGTGTCGGCATCCAGTGACACCTAAGGTCTGAGGATGACAAGGCGGGCGATCGGTACCGTGGGGCCTTCGAGGTCTGTTTGACGATGTTTCTTTTTTCTTTTGTGTCACTACAGGTATGTAACTGAACTAAAGGATATGGAGGTTCCTCCAGTGCCTAACCTTGGACAATCCATGGCAATACCGTCATTTTACCACCATGAATTTGTGAAGTGGGTACCACCAATTGTAGATAACACAAAAGCATCGATGCAAGATCGTGTTTATGGTTCCATATGATCACTTTCAGTATTATCGAATACCACAGTGTTCGCAAATAGTATCTGTGACTTTCCAGTGCTTATTAGTCTGTAATAATGCATGGTCCACCTAGACGGTATCACTGTAACTTCTAAGAAATCCAGTAGCACTTGGCGCATGTACGTGAGTTATTTGATCGGTTCCGTGCGGCACGACTGACACTTAGCTTCATATTATAGGAGGTTCGCTGATAAGGCGATATTATCAGACAGTATGGTGCACGAACAAACACACGGCTTTTAGAAGATGTAAAGGATATCCCAGTGCATAACACAGAAAAGGAATTACGGATGTTTCTTATTGTCACCAGTTTCTACAAAAAAGCATTTACTAAAGAAGAGAGTAGAACACCACATGACTCCAGATTGTAATGCAGCCCGACAGCAGTTAAAGGGTTTATTGACCACTGGTCCCATTCACATTTTTCCTAGCTATCAGAAACAGTTTCGGTCACCGTGTCATTCAAGCTATCATGCTTTAGGCTCTGTTTTGAGCCAGCAGGTATACGAGAGAGAACACCCAAAAGCCCATGCTACTAGACAGTTCATCTATTATCGTTGTTACGTTCGTGGTTGATGTTCCAAGGCTTCTAAATGGCTTTTGGGACTAAATGACCCAAGAAGTCACTTGATGTGCAGGGCTATACACCAAAGCAAATTTGCTTTTGAAGTTTACATCGTCCAGAGAAATCTCATTGTAATGAGGACAGACCTAGTCTCAGGATATGAAATATTCTAGTGTAAGAGTTTTAATACAATGGAGAAGGGTGAAAGATGCTATTCCTGGGAATCTAACCGAAGTGATACCACAGGCGATGTGAAATAAAATCACAGGAAAATGTGATTGGCTGAATACTTACGAAAAACGTTGGTAAGCCAGTCACCTTGTTAACACATTAAGAATATTTCCCTAAATTTTTTACAAATAAGTTGGATACATGAGAAAATCTTAAAACTCTAATCACATTCGTTTCAGTAACATTTATAATACACTGCAGGTCTGCCGGAAAATCTGCCGCGCCTCTCGTCCGAAAATAAAACTCTGTCTAGTAAAATGTGGTACACAGCTACATGCGCGCCACATGCAACAGACATTGGAGGAGTGTCTCGCTGGAACTAGAAGCCATTGTCACCTTCGCGAAGACTAAAGGCAGGACCTCATACCGTCTTCATTACGTAAAGGAGGTATGCCATGGGCGCGTTATAGGCTTCCCTAGAGGCAGCTTATTATTAATCACTTCCAGTCACTCGTTTTTCCTTCTACACATGACTCCGTACCTCAACAGCGAGATGATAGCATGCAGGGGGATAGCAAACTGAAATACTCGGGGACTGCTACAGCCTCCTTGGCTGCTACATTCACCCTTCGGTTCTCTGCAATACCTATGTTTCCTGGTAACCAGCAGAAAGACATCCCATTCTCCAGACATTGTAGTTGAAGGAGGGCGTCTGGACTACTTTAGCTACTGGATACAAACGTTGTAGAGAGTGAATGTCACTCAGAGAATAAGAAGAGCATTCTAATCACGCCTCATCTGTTCCAACCCCTGCAAGTACTTCGTCGGAGACGGTAGAGTCTCGAGGCAGTCGGACCTTGAACATACGATGAAGGACAACAACAGAGCAACCAACGGAGTCCCCCTGTTTCGACGCACCCCTGAAGACAGCTGTAGAATTGTGGTGCACTGTTAAAGTGGCAGAAAATTAAAAACATATGCAGGACTGCAATGTCTCTTGTATTGCACTAGATCTAACATTAGCCTGGTCCTGTGCACCAGCGGTGGTGGCAGGTGCGGTGGTGGCATGTGCCTCCAATACGTGTTGCACGCAGATCCCAAAAGGCATTGCTTCTCATGGACGATTGGCGGAAAGACCTTCAAAAGATTGACGATCAACATAATGGTATACAAATGAATTCGGAGCTGTGATGAACGTACATGCCTGAGGCACCATGAGGAGCTGCCGCTAGATGACTAGAAACTCGTCTTTGCAGACCGCTCCTCTAACCTCCGAAACCTAAGTTTCAATTGACAGGTCGTAGTTGCAACACTGGAGGAGGAACAGGAAACAGCAAAATCTTCCACAAATAAGGAGCACTCAGCAGGATCCTCAGCGTAGACGTGATACTGTGTAGGACTTAGGACACCGCCCCAAGTAACAGCAGTCTCTCACTCAAAATGATCCGACAGCACGCCACTAACTCGAGACCTAAGAAATCGCTTAGCCAGGAAGGACATGAAGATGGAGAGGTAGTCACGAAAGCTACGTTGGTGGTGTTGGGTGAGAATACTGTGTTCCCATGCATTATTTATATCAAAGAATACAGCAAGCCAGTGATGTGTACAGAGGAAAGCCTGTCGAATACCCGCCTCTAGTAGGGTCAACTTGTCGACAGTGGACCGAAATTTCCAGAATCCACACTGAGAGTGACTTAGTAGCGACCTGCTTTCTAACAACCAGACCAGGCGACGGTTAACTATTCGCTCCAGGGTCTTTGCCACACAGCTCGTTAAGGCGACGTCCCGGTAACTATTGGGACATGTGCGGTACTTTATTGGTTTCAGGAGAGATATCACAGTTGCCTCTCCAAACGAGTTTGCCAAGTTACCTGTCTGCCATATAAGATTAAGACATTCCAAGAGGATTTCCTTTCACGCTGCTGCCAAATATCGAAACATTCAGTTCCGGATTTGGTCGTGGGTGAGCGCAATATTACGAGTTTCAGACCGCGACAATTCCAGCTCCCACGTGCAGAGAGGGCAGCTGTAAGACTCAGAAATGTGGGATCAGAAGTCTAACATGCCCTTCTCCGCAGTCACGCGCTAGTGGCGAAATGTCAGTGCCCACCAGTAATGGACACTGCAAAATGATTTGCCATCTTCTGAGCGATGTCTCTGGGTGTTGTCTGGAGACACCGCTGTTTCCACAGTGCTGCTATTGGTAAATGATGTGTTAAGCGGATGTCCCCTGAAATGGAAATTGGAAATTTGTGGTAAGGTCTTATGGGACCTAACCGCTGAGGTCATCGGTCCCTAAGCCTACACACTACTTACTGTACCTTAAACTAACTTTGGAAAGGACAACACATACACCCGAGGGAGGACTGGGACGTCCGACGGGGCCGGCCGCGCCGACCGTGAGAAGGCGCCTCAGACCGCTCGGATACCCCGGGCGGCGAAATCCCCTGGATGGTTTCCCATACTTTTGAAGAGCAAATCGAACAGTTGGTACAAATTCCACCACACAAGTCACGCTAATAGTGAATTACCACCTGTCGACCCGGTAAGGGTGTACCCCAACCTTGAGTATATCATGCAACTATCGAGACTGGAGCAGCCGACTACCCTGACCACTGCCTTACGACATGTGGTCCGTGTAGGACATGAAGAAGTTTGGAAGCTAACCTTCTCGGTTATGGAGGCTATTGACAGAATTCAAGTAAAATCAGTGAATCTCCCCACTGACTTCGGAGCCTTGCGATGCATGCTGAAGAAAGTATTCGAAAGACGAGGTGAGAAATTCGATCTTGACGACATTTACGAACAATCAGTACTGGCAAACGGACGAATTGCGTTCGACTGGAGCAAGACTTGGCCGAATGAACGTATACATACATACTTCTCTTAATGACAAAAATAAATATTGGACAACTTAACACTCATAACAGCTGACTTGTGATGCAGGAGCTCCGAAGGGAGGCGGAAGAGAGCAGACTAGATGTACTCTGTCTACAGGAGCCGTACTCCTAAGCTGGGAAAATTGCATTTGCAGTCGCTACTTGGCAAATAGTCAGCAGAGGGGATAACCTGAGAGCGGCATCATAGTCACGAACAAACTTTTGAGGGTCACCATACTCTCGCAGTTTACAACTAGTCATGGGCCGGCCGGTGTGGCCGTGCGGTTCCAGGGGCTTCAGTCTGGAACCGCGTGACCGGTACGGTCGCAGGTTCGAATCCTGCCTCGGGCATGGATGTGTGTGATGTCCTTAGGTTAGTTAGGTTTAAGTAGTTCTAAGTTCTAGGGGACAAATGACCACAGATGTTAAGTCCCATAGTGCTCAGAGCCATTTGAACCATTTTTTTTTCTTTTGTAACGTCATGGAGCTGCAATCTCCAGTGGGAATTATCATTCTCATAAAAATGTATTTTCAATACGGCGATAATATTGAACAGTATCTAGATCATCTAACGAGGGTAACCACTGCGTTACGGGGAAGAAAGGTAGTGACAACAGCTGACATCAACGCTAAATCTCCCCTGTGGGTACAGCGGCACAAGAGATGCAAATGTCGGAAAAGTAGAAGAGTTTATCATGATTTCGCAACTTGTGGTGGCCAGAAGGCCTGGCAACCCTCCTACCTACGCATCAGGAGGGGGACAAGGAACCAATATAGATGTGACTTTCGTAACATCAAGCACAGCGAACATCATTTAGCACTGGAGGGTTGTACGAAACGCCACCACAAGCGACCACAATCTAATAACTTTCACCTCAGGTGAAAGAGAGTGCCGCTGGGCCATGGGGTGGGAGGTGCAATTGAATTACAAAAGAACTGATTGGGAACGCCTGGCGAGGGAGTGCGACATTCCTCCATTACCCGAAGGTGACCTGAATCAGGACATAGACGTGGACGAGAGAGCGGAGGAACTGGTGAGTGCAATAACCAGAGCGGTGAGGGCTGCTCTACCAACTAGAAGGAAGGCCATGGCGGCCTCTCGGTCACCATGGTCGGCCGAACTATGGGAACTGCGTCAATCTGTCAGAAGGAGGCACTACCAGTGCAGTGTCGTCTGGCCGGTGGCAGTTGCAATATATAGAGGCAAAGCAGAGGTTCCAAAATGAACTGCGAGAGGTGAGGACGCGAAGTTGGGAAAATTACGTGTTAATTCAGCTAGTCTTGGACCCGTAGGGGTTACCCTATAAGTTGGTAAAGCAGAAAATCCGCTCTCCTATGGTGTTACAGTCAGGCACTAGGTCAGGATGACGGAGTCTTGGCAAGAGACTGCGGAGGTCCTCCTCCGGTCCCTGCTGCTTGATGACAGTGCGGATTGGGAGACTGAAGGGCAACGGCAACTGCGAAATGATGAGCAAGACACATACAATAACGAGAGAGCTGTCTAACCGTTCTCTGAAGAGGAGGTGGCAGCCCACATAAGATCACTAAAAGGAGGGAAAGCACCTGGGCCAGACGGCATTGTGGCGAAGGTGGTGCAATTCCTGGCCCCCCAGCTGATTGAGCCACTTACTCATCTCTACAATGAGTGCCTAAGGCAAAGGAAGATTTTGAAGAAGTGGAAAACAGCAAATGTAGTTACAATAAAGAAAGGACCTGATAAGGACCCTGCAGAAGTAAAGTCATAAAGTCCGATTTGCTTCTTAGATCTGTTTGGAAAGATACTGGAGAAATTGCTGGCTGGCAGATTGGCAGGACACTGAGTGCTGTGCGGGATGAGCAGCAGGCAGTTCGGTTTCAGGCCGGGCGGGCGGCATCTGATGCAATCACCCTGGCGGCCGAGGTCTGTGGCTCGACCCCGCACAAGTACGTGGTTGGCAACATGGTGGATATCAGTGGCGCCTTCAACAACCTGTGATGGCCTTCGCTCTTCTCCTGCTTGCGGGAGAAAGAGTGACCTTGGCCGCTATATGATTGCCTGAAGAGCTATTGTAAGGATCGGGAGGTCTATCCCCTAGCGAGAGAGTTGGTAAAGCAATGACTAAAGGATGCCCCCAAGGATCCGTTTTAGGACCCCTGTTTTGGGACATCCACATGGAGCCGCTACTAGACAGCTTACAACAAAGTGAAGAAGTGCTAGAGGTGATAGCCTACACAGATGATCTCCTCCTGTTGGTCGGTGGCCGCAGCCGGGAAGACATAGAACCGAAAACTGAGAGAGCCATAGAGAAACTCCAAGAATGGTGCCACAATACTAAAATGACAATTTCACCCAGCAAATCCACATACCTGCTGTTACAAGGACATCTAATTAGAAATCCCACGGTCAGAATTGACAGCTCACCAGTTCTCCGGCGACACAAGATATGCTATCTAGGAGTCATCATTGTTGAGAGGTGGAACTACGGGAAACACATTGATGCATAACCCAGAGAGCTCTGCAGATGTTAAACAATTTATCTCCATAGGACACAAGAGATTCCGTCTCCCCCCACACCTTATCAAACTTTACCATAATAGCATCTTAACCTCAGTAGTGGGTTACGGCTCAACTAAGCGCACTGGCTCACGAGGATTGTGCCGGCCATGTCAGTGAGAAGGGTCCAGAGAAGTATGATACTGAGATCTGTGGGGGCCTACAGAACATCTGAAGGGGGGGGGGGGACTATTAGTCATAATGGGGCTTTGCCCACTGGACATCAAGATAATGGAACAAGCGGCTTGGTACTGGGCCAAAATGGGGAATTTCGAGAAAATTGAAGACATTATGGGCGTGAGGGTGGAGGAGATAAGGGAAATAAGGAGAAGAGGGGAGGAACTTTGGCAGGGGTCTTGGGAAGTAGAAGAGACTGGATGTAGAACTTTCCAATTCACACCAGATGTGAGGGAGCGCTTGGACATGATATACTTTGAGCCAATACGACGACTGATCCATTTTCTCACTAGCCATGGACCCTCCCGACATACTTATGTCGGTTTAGGAAGAGGGCTACGCCCGCGTGTGGCTGTGGCGTGTCAGAGGCTACTCCCTACCATGTGGTTTACGAGTGCACCCTCTTCAATGATGTTGCGACTACACTTCGAGACAGCCTTCCGAACCATGACACATACCAATTGCTTAGACGTGAAGACACTTTGCAACTGCTAAACAATTGGCTAACGAGATATCACGAAAAGTTTTAACAGAGTACCTGAAGGACATGAACTAAATAACAACTGAGACAACCAACACCGATTGCGTCCAGAGACCAATTCCCATACAGCCTGTGCGTGGACTGGCCGACATTCCATCACAGTTGAAATCCGCCACGTGCAGGACTAGGTGGAGTGGGGGGTCAATGCTACCGATAAGGACGTGCACCGGATATGACGTAGGATAAGTTAGTTTGTAGGACTAAGTCTCTGAAAATTAAGTTAGGGAACTGCGGCGATTAAACATCTTGGCCTGACCAGTGTGAGGGGCATGCTCTTCGGGTTTTGCTCGATGAGCAAGGCTATTAATGTAGGTTTATATCTTACTGGCACACATGTGACGCTGCAGGCGATAGGAACTAGTAATAAGAAATTGATATAAGTCGTAGGTATTTGATATTAAATGCCCATTGTTTGTAATTCCAACTGCAACTCATTTGAAAATTGTAATTAGCTGCATCATAATTATATCAGTTGTATAATTATTATGACCCACTAATCAGATAAGGAAGTGGGTTAACATTGTATAATTATTATGATTGGTAATAAAGAATTTTTTTTAAAGTGGAACAGTTGACAAAAGCAGGAACGCTTGTCATGTCCTTACCTCGCTCTTCTTAATTACGCATCGAGCTGTTGGGCAACATTTAAACCGTCGAAGGGTAGCACGCTTTCCCGGATTGCTGAATGGCATTCACCGGTCCACCAAGGTACGGACTGCCTCCTAGGAGTACCCGAAGACATATGAGCCAGTGGCATGATGGATCACTCGCATAATGTGTTCCACCCATTCCTGGAAGCTTAAACGACGTTCAAATGCAGCCAGCTGGCTAAACAACGTCCAGTTAGCCATGTTCACCATTAACTTCGGTGGCTTGTGTTCCAGCAATTCTGCAACCAGTAGGTGGATCCACAGTGGGAAGTGGTTACTAAAATGAACGTTATCAGTTGCTCACCACTGATCTGAGGCTGAAAGAGTGGGAAAGTAGAAAGAGACGTCGGTGCCTCAGAGCGATTAAGTAACAGCCAAGAAGTGATTGGGACTGCCCGTTTTCCGACTGTACGGCTCCTGAGACGTCATAAGGGAAGACTCGACTCGACCTCTAGGGCAGGTATAGCTCGAACCCAATATTACATTACGGCTACTGAAATGACCCAGTAGGAGAAAAGCGCGAGGGGGGGAGGGGCGGTTGTTCAATAAGGCCCGTGAGACCCTCAGAATCCATCGCATAATGTGGAGGTAAGTACAATGAGCAGATAGTGATCTGAACCACGTGGGTTGCAACAGCTACCAAGAAGAGAGCTTTGGCTCTGTGTGCAGTCATGTCGTCCCTTTAGCGAAGGGTATAGCTGTGTAGGACAGTGGTGTCTGTAACATTAAAATATGTTTCTTGTAAACAAGGCACAGGAAGTGTTCCTTTGCTGGCCGCTTCAGTTCCTCCACATGTGTCCTGAACCCCTTAATGTTTCACTGTAATTCGGGAGCTATCTACCATGGAGGTTGCACTTTCATCCACTCCTTCTGCCGGCGACGGGAGCCCGTAACGGGTGGAAGATCATACTTTGGGCGAGAGGCTTGCGACAGGACCAAATCAAGGTCCATTAGCTCTACAGAAGAATCATGAGGGACATCAAAGAGGATGACTTCGACATCATTGGAGTGTTAACTTCCTGACTTCGTTGATGGTGGACGCTTCACCATTGATTTTTTGCCCTGAGTTAGCTTTGGGGCTACAGCTGGACGGCATGCCAGGCTGAACCTTTGGAGGAACAGGAAGCTCTGTAACAATGACCACCACAATCTTTTCTGGAGTTCTTGTAGAAGACACAGGCGTCAAAATAACTGCCGCAGCAAAAGTGTGTTGACAGACGCTTTTGTAGCAGCATCAGCTTTCTGCACTGGCTGTCTAAGAAGATGTTAACAAACGCTGGGGGCACCATAGCTTTATTCACCTTTTTGCCCTAGTCATGCGGGATGTTCTTCGTAGTCTTAAACTCTTATATCTTCAGTGGTTCGAGATGTAAACGACAGTCCCAAGGCCAGACAGGGCTAGCCCCAGGGCACCAGAGTAATTACACACTTCAAAGGAGACGAACACGTGACTCCTTCATGGGTGGCCTTAGCACATTTGCCACAATTGACTTCACCCCTACATCCAAGAGTAGTGTGGCCAAAGCGCTGGAATTTGAAACAGTGGATTCGGCTGGGAACACAAGTCGACACACTTAGAGGAAGGAAACCTGGCTGAACGTTCACTGGAAGATTTATGCTGGCGAAAGTCAGTATAAACGAGTTCCGTCTTTGACCCATTTAACTTTCAGTTCTTCTTTTGTGAATGTCCACCAGATGCCATTTGGGCCCATTTAACTTTCTGTTCTTCTTTGGGAATGTCCACCTGATCCGTGCATGTCACAACACCTTTGCTATAATTCAGCACTGTGTGGAGTTCAGCGTCAGTGTCATATTCCCCATGGCAATTCGCCTTCTGCAGGTTCACTGCCTGGGAATTGGATGTTTCGAACGTGTCCCAATACATAATCACTTGACTGATTTTAATGACCCTACAGTGCCCTCAAAACACCTTTGAATGTAAAAATGAGCGACTCTCTCAAGCGTGCCCTCTCTTCTCTTATCACCTTCTGGCCTGAATCGTGCATTCTGTTACTAAGTAGTATCGAAGTGCTTTTAATGGGAGTTGGAACGCCCTATCCTGACATTGTTAAATTTAGTGACTTGGCTTCCCTGTTGCCATTGACGTGAGACTTTTACAGGACATTAAGCACAATGTCCTGAGTCTACTGACCTACAATAACTGAATTTCAGGCACTGCTTTTGGAACCACAATATTTTTAATTACACAGTTAAAATTTTGTATACTTTTTTGTACGTTATCCTAAATAATTCGAATTATACGTAACATTATGTTCATGTTTTAGTTTAGTAGACTCAGGATATGTACGTTATTACTCCCTGAGAATTTCAGTGCTCTAATCGTAATAGTTTCTGAGATTTAGGGAAAAATGCTACAGAAAACGTAAATTTTCAGGAAAGGCTTCAAAAGTTTAAAAGACTGTAACTCACTTAACATGTGCTTTATTTTCTATTTTTAATCACTCAGAAGCACCCTGCACGATACTGTATATCATCCTCTTGACCTTTTCCAAGTTTTATCTTCTTCTCTTCTATGTGGACTCCTTAGCGGCCAACTGTGCTCAACACACTGCTTTATCAATGTCCAAGTTCTCCGATTCAGTTTGCTCCAGGATTCATTCCCATATGGTGTAGCACTTACACCCTACCAATTTTGTCATTATTAAAAGCAATTACAGTTACACTAACCCCCACTTTAGTGTCTTCATTCCAACAAAAACATTTTTAGTAAGCGTGTACATATAAGATTATTGAACGACTCATTGGGACTTTGAGTCGCACCATGCAGACACTTCTTCAGCAATTCAGGATTTTCCAGGTCTCTGTAAATAGGTTTTATGGTATCCATGAGTACTGCTGTGATAGAATGCTTATGGCCATATGAACTTTTGGCATTGCGGTAATTGTACCACGAATCAGGTCCAGGAGGGCAAAGGTGGTGTACTGGTTTTTCATCAGTTGAAAGTCTGTGGAAGAAGATAGGCCTTATTGCCTGCTTCATTTTTAACAAATCCTCAGTATTATTTTAATGACCAACCCATACTACTGCTGTAGTGCATCACTAATTTTGTCTGTCAGCCTGCTTCTTACGGTTCTATCCAACTTCCTCAACCAACTTGGATCCAACTTCCTCAACCTGGTGTCCATTCTCTTCTGGACATGACCTTTAAACACAGCAATCTACAGCCTTCTGTATGTAGCATTACCGAATTTATTAGATCTTGAAGTAATGCAAGTAAAAATTTTAACATTTTCAACCAGTGTACATTATATTTATAGGGTGGTCCAATGATCGTGACCGGGCCAAATATCTCAACAGATAAGGGTCAAACGAAAAAAACTACAAAGAACGAATCTTGTCTCGCTTGAAGGGGGAAACCAGATGGCGCTACTGTTGGCCCGCTAGATGGCGCTGCCAAAGGTAAAACGAATACCAACTGAGTTTTTTTAAATAGGGTCTCCCATTTTTTATTACATATTAGTGTAGTACGTAAAGAAATATGTATGTTTTAGTTGAAACACTTTTTTCGCTTTGTGATAGATGGCACTGTAATAGTCACAAACATATGGCTCATAATTTTAGACAAACAGTTCGTAACAGGTAAGTTTTTAAAATTAAAATACAGAACGTAGGTACGTTTGAACATTTTATTTCGGTTGATCCAATATGATACACGTACCTTTGTGAATTTATCATTTCTGAGAATGCATGCTGTTACAGCGTGATTAACTGTAAATAACACATTAATGCAATAAATGCTCAAAATGATGTCAGTCAACCTCAATGCATCTGGCAATACGTGTAACGACATTCCTCTCAACAGCGAGTGGTTCGCCTTCGTAATGTTTGCACATGCATTGACAATGCGCTGATGCATGTTTTCAGGCGTTTTCGGTGGATCACGATGGCAAATATCCTTCAACTTTCCCCACAGGAAGAAATCCGGGGACGTCAGATCCGGTGAATGTGCGGGCCATGGTATGGTGCTTCGACGACCAATCCACCTGTCTTGAAATATGCTATTCAATATCGCTTCAACCGCACGCAAGCTATGTGCCGGACATACATCATGTTGGAAGTACATCGCCATTCTGTCATGCAGTGAAACATCTTGTAGTGACATCGGTAGAACATTACGTAGGAACTCAGCATACATTGCACCATTTAGAGTGCCATCGATGATATGGGGACCAATTATCCTTCCTCCCCTAATGCCGCACCATACATTAACCCACCAAAGTCGCTGATGTCCCTCTTGTCGCAGCCATCGTGTATTTTCCGTTGCCCAATTGTGCATATGATGCCGGTTTACGTTACCGCTGTTGGTGAATGACGCTTCGTCGCTAAATAGAACGCATGAAAAAATCTGTCATCTTCCCGTAATTTCTCTCGTGCCCAGTGGCAGAACTGCACACGACGTCCAAAGTCGTCTCCATGCAATTCCTGGTACATAGAAATATGATACGGGTGCAATCGTTGGTGATGTACCATTCTCTACACCGACGTTTTATGAGAGTCCCGATTCTTGCGCAATTTGTCTGTTACTGATGTGCGGATTAGCCGCGACAGCAGCTAAAACATCTACTTGCCCATCATAATTTGTTGCAGGTCACGGTTGACGTTTCACATGTGGCTGAACACTTCCTGTTTTCTTAAATAACGTAACTATCCGGCGACCGGTCCGGACACTTGGATGATGTCGTCCAGGATACCGGGCAGCATACGTAGCACACTCCCATTGGGCATTTAGATCACAATAGCCGTACATCAACACGATATCGACCTTTTCCGCAATTGGTAAACGTCCATTTTAACACGAGTAATGTATCACGAAGCAAATACCGTCCGCACTGACGGAATGTTACGTGATACCACGTACTTATACGTTTGTGACTATTACAGCGCAATCTATCACAAAGCGAAGTGGTCTAACTAAAACATTTATATTTCTTTACGTACTACACGATAATGTAAAAAAAATGAGGGTTCCTATTTTAAAAAACCCAGTTGATACCCGTTTTACCTATGATAGCGCCTTCTAGCGGGCCAATCATAGCGCCATCTGGTTTGCTCCTTCAAGTTAGACGAGTTTCGTCCTTTGTAGTTTTTTCGTTTGATGCTTATTTCGTGAGATATTTGGCCCGGTCACTATTAATTGACCAATCGGAACATTGCAAATTTTATAATGACATAAAAATCCGAAAATGTAAAAAAGGTTTCCTATTCTAACTCCTCTTAATGACTCTAGAAGCTCGAAGGCAATTCACATAGGGCCCCTTGGGCGATTGGGTGTTGGTACCTCCAAGTATCAACCTCTTCCGCTGGAGGAGGAAAAGAAGATTGAGAGAGTTCCGTCTTGGTACCATGCGCTGCTAGTCAAATAAAAGGCTGTCTACACAGAGCACCGTGTGCCTCGGTAACCATTATTCAATTCTGGTGTGGCAGGTACCCCAGAAGTTGCTCAATAACGACTGTTCCACATCAACAGTCATGTATCTCATCAACGATCCGCACAACTTGTGGTTTTTTTTTTTTTTTTTTTGTACTTTTCACCATCCTCGTGATTTGGTCCGTCAAGCCAAGATGCCAAAATCCCGGTTTCCGGTGACACACAACGTTTCAGTGTCACACCATACAGTGGTCGCTGTAGCATGCCCAGAGCTTATGGTTACAGAGGACTGGTGACACTTACCAGTGCCCAGCTCAGGAACCTTGGCTTCACCAAACCTGTACTCAACAAACGAATGCTGAGCCCGTGAGGGCTATTTACTACAGACTTGTGCAAGGACATTTAAAGTGTGAAGACAACGGTAGATATATTAGTGATACTGTTGCAGTCCTCTCAGGTAGCAATTTAGTGGGTCATGCTTTCTAAGGAGGTAGAAAAAATTACCACATGGACTATGGCATGGGCTCCAGAGCTGCAAGTGCAGCATAGACACTGACAGCAGTCGAAGGCCTTCCGGCACCAGCCCCCACCCTCACCCCTGTCGTCAGCCTGCTGTGGACACACTGCTCCACGTTTATCTATGTTGGGAAATAAATAACTTTAACAAAAAACTGGCTGCCTAAGACATCTGCACTTCCATCCACTTCCAGCAGAGAGCCGCTCCCCCCACACCACCGTGTCGACACCCATTTCACTTGTAATGTGCGTAAAATCCAATACCCTGTTGCATTTAAAAAGAATACAGTCATTCTTGATACTTTTCTCTAGAAATTTTACATTTATTGACTTTTCTCCTCATCAGACAAGGGAACTGAAATTTTCAGACAAGGGAGCTGAAATTTTCATCTATATGCACTTCTTTACCATTTTGTTTCAAAGACAGTCGTACCCCTTCTTTCCCGTGTGTCTTACTTACTTATGTTTCTATGACGTTCCTACTTCTCTGTTTTTTCCTTTGTCCACTCATGGCAATAGCTGGGCAGCACCCAGAATTTAAATCCGCCTGTCTGTAATTCAGCTTCTCTTGGTTTTATTCGTACCAACCACTGTAGAATACATTAATTTCAGCTATTTGTTTCTTTCGTTTGCCTTCACTTTTTCTTCGTTATTCTAACGGGTGTCCTCCTTTCTTCTGACCAGCTTACAGAAGTTCCTTTTTGAGTCTTTTCTGAACGCATTCACATTATTGCAGTTTCTGCTTAAGCGATGCCCATATTAGATACCATTCTGAGTACTATGAGTTCTCCCACTCACGTATCGACACTGCTAAATAATTACGTAATTATCTTGTGAATCTGTTAGGGTCAATTCCTTGAATGTTAAACAAATTCTGTTTTTTGTGGTTATAGTGGTAATTTCTGTGGTTGCTGCCTAAACTTTAATATCATGGTTTTTACTGTATTCTTCTCCTTTCTTAAATTATGCCTAATATTTTTCTTAACATCACTCTCTCCATGACTGACAATTGCTACACTACCATTTTTTAGTCAGTTACAGACATCATGCCGTGTAAACTGCATGAGAGAATTATTTTCACATTGCTTCCAAGCTTTGTGTTTATGGTTATTAACTTTAAAATATCTTTGGCTAACGCGGACGCTGTTTTCATTTGAGCAGCTGTTAAGTGATGTGCCCCTTTTCGCCACTTTTCATCATGGAACTTTCCTAAACACCTGAATTTATTGCTTCGATTTATTTGGCCATCATTAGTTATCAGGATGTTATGGACAGTGCGAGGGAAGGGGTAACCGTGTAAAAAATATTGAACAACCAACGACAGGGTTAAGTTTTACTAGTCGGGGCGTGGAATGTCAGATGTCTGAAATTTGTTGTGAAGCTAGAAAATCTGATCTGGGACATATTACGACTCCATTTACATATAGTGTGATCAGTGAAGTGCAATGGAAAACAGAAAATTATTTCTGGTCAGTATCAACAGGGTCAGAAACTTGTATAACAAGAGCAGAAGTTGTTATGAATAGGAAGGTGGTGCTCAGACTAATTTACTGTGAACAGTTCAGTGATAGAGTATTTATCACCAGAACTGTCAGCAAACCAACACCGACAACAACAGTTCAGGTAGACATGCCGATGTCGCAAGCAGAAGATGAAGGGATAGGGAAAGTATATGTGGAAATTTAACAAATTATTCAGTACGTAAAAGAAGATGGAAATGTGATAGTCATGGGGGACTTAATGCGATACGCGGGAATAAGTAGAAGAGGCAGTTCACAAAAGGCTACGGGCTTGGTAGTAGGAATGAGAGGTGAGAAAGACTAATTGTGTTCTGACATAAATTTCATCTAGTAATTGCAAACAGCCTGTTGAATAATGACAAGAAGAGGAGTTATACTTGTAAAACGCCGGGAGATACGCGAAGATTCCAGTTACAGAACATTATCAAATGGTTGAAATTCCAGGATAAGAAATTATATTGTAAGGAGTCCTAGGAGCAGATATAGACTCATATCATAATTTAGTAATGATAAGAGTAGGCTGAAGCTTAAGAGACTAGTTTAGGAAGGATCACTGTGCAATGAGGAATAAAGAGATAAGCTTGAAGATCCGGAGACGAAAGATATTGCGATAAGGAATACTTCAGTTGATCAATGAAAGCAAGTACTATAAAAATGTTCAGGAAAATTCAGGAAAAAAATACAAGTCACTTAGCTACGAAATAAGTGGGAACTGCAGGGAAGTTAATGCTTATGGTTGCATAAAGAACATGAAGAAATCCAAACAGAAATTACTGTCCGAAGGACTGTCTTAGACTCTGGAAAAGACAAACGAACCTTCTGTGAAACTAAAAGCAAGAGCGGTATCATTAAGGGTGCAGTTAAAATCGCACTGTTAATGCAGTGGAGAGAGCGGGTAGGGGAAGAGTACGATGAAGGTCTCTATAAGCGGGAGGACATGCCTGGTGAAGTGATACAAGAAGAAACAGTCGACAGGGAAGAGATGGGAGATCCGGTATTAAAGTATGTAAAAGGCATTGGAAGACTTAAGATGAATTAGATAACATTCCTTCGGAATTTCTAAAATAATTTGAGGAGTGGCAATAAAACGACTAATCACTTTGCTGAGACCGGCCATGTACCACTTGGCTTTCGGAAAAACATAATTCACACAATTTACAAGAGATCACGAGCTGACGAGAGCGATTATTATTGTACAAACAGCTTAAAAGTTCACGCATCCAAGTTACAGACACGAATAATATGCAGAAGAAAGGAAAAGAAATTGGAAAATGTGTTGGTCGACGATCAGTTTGGCTTTAGGAAAAGTAAAGCCACCGTAGAGGCAGTTCTGACTTTGCCGTTCACAATGGGAGCAAAACTGAGCAAAAATTAAGACATGTTCACAGAATCTGACGATGCGGAAAAACTGATGGTCAACATAAAATGATGCAAGATGTTCGAAATTCTGACAAAAATATGCGTAGGGTATAGGGAAAGACGGGTAATATGCAATACGAACAAGAACCAAGAGGTAGCGTTAAGACTTGGAGGCCACGAACGAAGTGCTCGGATTAAAACGGGTGTAAGAGAGGCATGTAGACTTTCGACTCCAATCTCTGCTACGAAGAACCAATGACGGAAATGAAAGTTCAAGAATGGGATTAAAATTCGCTGATGACACTGCTATCTTCAATGAATGTGAGAAAGAATTATAAGGTCTGCTGAATGGAATAAATAGTCGAAAGAGATCAGAATATGTATTGAGAGAGAAATCGAAGAACGATAAAAAGTAATGAGAAGTAACAGAAATAAGAGAAACAGGGGGAATCTCGGGATCGATGTGGTAGAACTCTGCTAACTAGGTAGCAAAATAACTCATGACGGACGGAGCAAAGAGGACATAAGATACAAACTAACGCTGGTCTCGTAAAGAGGACATTACTGGCCAAGAGAAATTTACTGGTATCAAACATAGGTCTTAAACTGAAGAAGCAATATCTGAGACTATACGTTTGGAACACGGCATTGTATGGTTGTGAAACATGGACTGTAGAAAATCCGGAAAAGAAGAAAATCACAGCTTTTGGTATGAGGTGCCTTAGAAGAATGTTGAAAATTAGGTTGAGAGATAATGCCAGGAACGGGGAAATTCTCCGCAGAATCGGCGAGGAAAGGAAAATACTGACAAGAAGAAGGTATAGGATGATAAGATACCTCTTAAGACATTAGGGAATATCTCGGTGGTACTACGGCGAGCTGTATGGGATAAAAACTGTAAATGAAGAAAGAGATTGGAATAGAGGACGTAGGCTGAAATTGCTGCACCGATGTGAAAATGCTTGCACAGGAGAGGAATTCGTGGCGGGGCCCACCAAGCCAGAAGGCTAAAAAAAAAAAAAAAAAAAAAAGGTGAATAGAGCCTACGTACAGACGTACGGTCTTACTCCTACCGTTAGTTGTAGATCACATTTTCTGAAAGGAGATCTGCACAGCAGCCATTGCCTCAACATGTTACACTTGTTTGGTCGCTTTTCAAAACCAAATACTGACAGTGTTTCGTTATTTGCTGAAGTTATTAAGGTGTGCAATATTTATGCCATAACTATTTCGAACTGTTAAAGTCTATTTTAGTTGTAAGATCTCTCATTATGTTTGTGTTGTATTGAATACAGCCTAAAATACATTGAACAGTATCTATAAGATAGAGCTTATTGCCTCAAATTTTGCAGAGATAAGTAAATCAATAAATGAAAATGAAATTAAATATCTGGTACCTCTAAAGCCCAATGTACTCTACTTGACTCAGGAAAATGCTGAATGTCGCGCACATTCTATGCGAAATGGGTCTGCAAGTTGTCGGCCGCCCTTAAGGCGACTGGGAGATATTTATACAGACTTGCCCCGTAGCATGCTGCGGGAACCCAGCACGACGATAATAGTACGTGATTGGCATATAGATAAAGCGACAGTGGCGCGTCGCTGCCACGCCGTCCCCTTTTTGCAAGGCGGACGGGAGGCACCAATTTCCCAAGGCTTTAGGTGAACAATTCTAGACGTGACCTGAATGGCACGGACTAGGAGAGTGCTTCCAGAGAGCCTAGTGTCTTCGTTGATGCTCTTGCAGCGTAATAAACCGATTTATACGCGGAATGTTTAAAGTATTGCCTTAAGGTGAATTCCGTGGACGTGTGAATGTACAGGAGTAACGTTTTTGTGAGGCGATAAAGCAAGGAAATACTCTGCCGAAAGCTGGCAACGACCTTTTCTCGCGTCGTTTAGCGACCTTTGAGGATCTGCTCTCTGTCTTAGGACGATTGTCTCTGCGAAACCACGTATCGTTCTCCTGATATCTCAGTGTACTTGAGTTTAGTAGCGAACATAAAGTTTAGCAAGCTTTCGCAGTTTTCGTAATCTTCAAATGTCACCTGAGTCTCCTCTTAAAATTAGAAGACGTGTTTATAAGCTCAATTTTTGCGATGTAGACTTTATTTTTTGGTCTCCCATTATATATATATATATATATATATATATATATATATATGGTTTTATTTTATTATTTGTCTGATTGGTCTCATACAGTGCGTCTTCACTTGCTATTCTAAGGTCTTCATCTAAAAGCAACACAATGTCGTCAATTGTTTCTTGTATATATTATATACTGTGTCTTCCCTGAGTCGTCCACATACACGATTTTTTCATATATTTCTTTCCTTAGCGAAAAAAAAATTACGTTGAAACAAGGATAAAAGACGCAGACTAGTTTCAATAAAGGGAACATTCCCATCTGCTAGTGTCAAACAAAGGACGTATTAGAGGAAAATATTTCTCAGGATGTAAGTCTTGTGCGTAACAATGTGCGGATTTGGGGAAACCAGGAAACGCGAGAATCGAGGCGTTTGAGATGTAAGACTGCAGAAAATTAAATGCTCTATTAAAACAATAAAGGAAGCTCTCAACAGCATCGGCTAGGAAAGGAGCATGATGGAACCATTGAGTAGAAGAAGGAGCAAAATGATGGAACAATTACGGAGTCACTGGGGAATAATTCCCATGCTACCATATACACCCGCAGAAGGAAAAACATGTAGGGGAAGACTGGAATAAATCCAACAATGAGTTGAGGACGTTAGCTGTACGTGTTATTCCGATATCAAGGTGCTATCAAGCTGTTAATTCATTTCGGTCGTGGCTTGGAACATATCTAGAATTTGGTTCTTCAAATTTGATTGTTCAAAATCTGCTGTTCAAATGGATCTCGATCCTCTAAATAAGTCAAAGAGAGACCTCAGGAACTACAGCTGTCATGTTACAGAATTGTCTACACAAAACTTCTTGTGACGCATAGTTTTCTTTTCAGGTTAGCCGAGAGCGCTAATGCCGTGCTTCCTGGACACATAGTCGCGCTGCCCGTGGGTCGAATCCGCCCGGAGGATTAACGATGTGGGCCGGTGTGCCAGCCAGCCTGGATGTGGTTTTTAGGCGGTTCTTCACATCCCCAAAGGTGAATACTGGGCTGGTCCTCACATCCCGCCTCAGTTACACGAGTCGCAGACATTGGCAACGCGTTGGCACTGTTTCATGGTTTACACTAGTTGCAGACAGCTTGAGTACACTGATTCCATCCCCGAGGGTATGGGGTGGCGGCAGGAAGGGCATCTGGCCACCCCTTTGCATTAACCTTGCCAAATCCGACTATACCAATGCCGACACAGCGAACAGTGTGGGATAAAGGCACAAGCGAAAGCAAGATGGTTTTGTTTTGGGGCAACGACTTCACGATCTGTTGCTTAGATAAGCGAAATTATATTTTTCTCTATCACAATTAAAAATATATCTTTTACCTTTTATGTTTTGTATATTTATTTCAGTTATAGTATTTATTTGTAATATGCACTTAGCTGGTATGTTGCAAATCATCCTCACCAATGGTGAAGGGAACTGATCGCTTGGGCGCATCTAGCAAGGGAGTTGGTAAGAGCGTTCCCCGCTAGCCCTATAAGAAAAATTGCATACCAAACACGCATGCTGCTCAGGCAGACAGACAATTAATTATATCTCTTCAGTATCTGCTTGAAGTAACCTGCAACACGGTGGATATTTACTAGTGGTATATCTACGCAGAGCCAGTAAAGCTATACATGAACGAATTTCACAAATTTTGCAATTTAATAACTTTTCCCAGGATATGAATATTTATATTACTAATTTTAAAATATGAATACCTGCCTGGAACTCTTTTATCGATCAGACATAAGTTTACTGTTGTGAACATAATTATTAGTATTCTCTTATCAAGTTCTACCTGTAAAGCTTACAGAAGTTTTCTATTGTGAATACTTTTCGTCAATATTAATATAGCGGGTTATATTTCGACTTCTCCTATATGTATCATGGTATCTATTCATGTAGGATTACAAATATTATAACGGAACATGGTTAGTAAATGAAATTAAAAATGTACACAGAGCAACTGATGTGAATCTTATACCTAATTCGCTCTTCCCTACCTTCTGTGCTAGGTATGCTCCTTGGTGAATGTCAGCTTATACTTGGTCCAGTCACATTAATGTGAGCATTTCATATGTTCGACAGCAACGTGCAAACGTGCAATAAGCACTGACAGACGCCCCTAGGTGACAGCACTAGTAGTGGAGAGTCTACATAGAGTGTCAGCACAACAGTGCAGTTGTTCTCGTAAATTCGTAAACGGAGCGATTTACGTGACATCCAAACCGGATTTCGGGCCAAGTATGGCACATTTTCAAAACGCCTACGTACATAAACTGTTCGTGTGCTTCAGTGGTTAAACTATACCGCACATAGCAAAACAAAGCTTGCCAAAACTGGTGTCAAGGCGATTGTGGTCTATCACGGCCCTTGGATGACAGGGGTGAAGGATGTCTGCGAGGGCGTGTAGCAGCGAACAGACGTGCAACTGTTGAGCAACTGACCGTCCAGATGACCCAAGGCGAGTTTTGGATGAAACGATCAGAAATGACGTTGTTGTTGTAGTCTTCAGCCCTGAGACTGGTTTGATGCAGCTCTCCATGCTACTCTATCCTGTGCAAGCTTCTTCATCTCCCAGTACCTACTGCAGCCTACATCCTTCTGAATCTGCTTAGTGTATTCATCTCTGGGTCTCCCTCTACGATTTTTACCCTCCACGCTGCCCTCCAAAACTAAACTGGTGATCCCTCGATGTCTCAGAACATGTCCTACCAACCGATCCCTTCTTCTAGTCAAGTTGTGCCACAAGCTCCTCTTCTCCCCAATTCTATTCATTACCTTCTCATTAGTCATGTGATCTACCCATCTAATCTTCAGCATTCTTCTGTAGCACCACATTTCAAAAGCTTCTATTCTCTTCTTGTATAAACTATTTACCGTCCACGTTTCACTTCCATACATGGCTACACTCCATACAAATACTTTCAGAAACGACTTCCTGACATTTAAAGCTATACTCGATATTAACAAATTTTTCTTCTTCAGAAACGCTTTGCTTGCCATTGCCAGTCTACATTTTATATCCTCTCTACTTCGACCATCGTCAGTTATTTTGCTCCCCAAATAGCACAACTCCTTTACTACTTTAAGTGTGTCATTTCCTAATCTAATTCCCTCAGCATCACCCGACTTAGTTCGACTACATTCCATTATCCTCGTTTTGCTTTTGTTGATGTTCATCTTATACCCTCCTTTCAAGACACTGTCCATTCCGTTCAACTGCTCTTCCAAGTCCTTTGCAGTCTCTGACACAATTGCAATGTCATCGGCGAACCTCAAAGTTTTTATTTCTTCTCCATGGATTTTAATACCTACTCCGAACTTTTCTTGTGTTTCCAATAGTGCTTCCTTAATATACAGTTTGAATAACATCGGGGAGAGGCTACAACCCTGTATCACTCCCTTCCTAACCGCTGCTTCCCTTTCATGCCCCTCAACTCTTATAATTGAAATCTGCTTTCTGTACAAATTGTAAATAGCCTTTAGCTCCCTGTATTTTACCCTGCCACCTTCAGAATTTGAAAGAGAGTACTCCAATCAACATTGCCCAAAGCTTTCTCTAAGTCTACAAATGCTAGGAAAGTAGTTTGCCTTTCCTTAATCTTTCTTCTAAGATAAGTCGTAGGGTCAGTATTGCCTCACGCGTTCCAACATTTCTACGGAATCCAAACTGATCTTCCCCGAGGTCGGCTTCTACCTGTTTTTCCATTCGTCTGTAAAGAATTCGCATTAGTATTTTGCAGCTGTGACATATTAATTTTCACATCTGTCAAGACCTGCTTTCTTTGGGATTGGAATTATTGTATTCTTCTTGAAGTCTGAGGGTATTTGGCCTGTCTCATACATCTTGCTCACCAGATGGTAGGGTTTTGTCAGGACTGGCTCTCCCAAGGCTGCCAGTAGTTCTAATGGAATGTTGTCTACTCCAGGGGCATTGTTTCGACTCAGTTCTTTCACTGCTCTGTCAAACTCATTACGCAGTATCATATCTCCCATTTCATCTTCATCTACATCCTCTTCCATTTCCATAATATTGTCCTCAAGTACGTTGCCCTTGTATAGACCCTCCATATACTCCTTCCGTCTTTCTACTTTCCCTTCTTTGGTTAGAACTGGATTTACATCTGAGCTCTTGATATTCATGCAAGTGGTTCTATTTTATCCAAAGGTCTCTTTAATTTTCCTGTAAGCAGTATCTATTTTACCCCTAGTGAGATAAGCCTCTACATCATTACATTTGTCCTCTAGCCATCCCTGCTTAGCCATTTAGCACTTCCTGTCGATCTCATTTTTGTGACGTTTGTATTCCTTTTTGCCTGCTTCATTTACTGCATTTTTATATTTTCTCCTTTCATCAATTAAAATCAATATTTCTTCTGTTACCCAAGGGTTTCTACCAGCCCTTGTCTTCTTACCTATTTGATCCTCTGCTGCCTTCACTATTTCCTCCCTCAAAGCTACCCACTCTTCTTCTACTGTATTTCTTTCCCCCATTCCTGTCAATTGTTCCCTTATGCTCTCCCTGAAACTCTGTACAACCTCTGCTTCTTTCAGTTGTTCCAGGTCCCATCTCCTTAAATACCCACCTTTTTGCAGTTTCTTCAGTTTTAATGTACAGTTGATAACCAATAGATTGTAGTCAGAGTCCACATCTGCACCTGGAAATGTCTTACAATTTAAAACCTGGTTCGTAAATCTCTGTCTTACCATTATATAATCTATCTGATACCTTTTAGTATCTCCAGGGTTCTTCCATGTGTACAACCTTCTTTCATGATTCTTGAACCAAGTGTTAGCTATGATTAAGTTATGCTCTGCGCAAAATTCTACCAGACGACTTCCTCTTTCATTTCTTAGTCCCAATCCATATTCACCTACTATGTTTCCTTCTCTCCCTTTTCCTATTGATGAATTCCAGTCACCCATGACTATTAAATTTTCGTCTCCCTTCACTACCTGAATAATTTCTTGTATCTCATCATACATTTCATCATTTTTTTCGTCATCTGCAGAGCTAGTTGGCATATAAACTTGTACTACTATAGTAGGCGTGGGCTTCGTGTCTATCTTGGCCACAATAATGCGTTCACTATGCTGTTTGTAGTAGCTTACCCGCACTCCTATTTTTTTATTCATTATTAAACCTACACCTTCATTACCCCTACTTGCTTTTGTATTTATAACGCTGTATTCACCTAACCAAAAGTCTTGTTCTTCCTGTAGCGAACTTCACTAATTCCCACTATATCTAACTTTAACCTATCCATTCCCCTTTTTAAATTTTCCAACGTACGTGCCCGATTAAGGGATCTGACATTCCTTGCCTCGATCCGTAGAACGCCAGTTTTCTTTCTCCTGACAACGACGTCCTCTCGAGTAGTCCCCGCCCGGAGATCCGAAAGGGGGACTATTTTACCTCCGGAATATTTTACCCAAGAGGACGCTATCATCATTTAATCATACAGTAAAGTTGAATGCCCTCGGGAAAATTTACGGCTGTAGTTTCCCCTTGATTTCAGCCGTTCGCAGTACCAGAACAGCAAGGCCATTTTGGTCAGCGTTACAAGGCCAGATCAGTCAATCATCCAGACTGTTGCCCCTGTAATTACTGAATAGGCTTCTGCCCCTCTTCAGGAACCACACGTTTGTCTGGCCTCACAACAGATACCCCTCCGTTGTGCTTGCACCTACGCTACGGCTATCTGTATCGTTGAGGCACGCAAGCCGCCCCACCCACGGCAAGGTCCATGGTTATGTCTGACTGTAAAATACGTTTATTGAAAGTTATGACATATTGTGCGTCAACTGAAGATGCCTCCTGTGACAGAGATTCTATTTGATAGCTCATATCGGATTGATAATTGTCTTAGAGCCGTTCACTATCATTCACGTTCAGATATAAATTAGCGCACTAAAGGCAATAGTGCATAATTAAAATGCCAAGGGAAGGAAATATTTTACAGTCCAAGCTAGTATTTCGCATTGCGACGTCACCCACAAGATAACACCTATCTACCATCAACCGTTGAAAGGCCTCTCGAAAAGCTGTCTGATGACGAACAGACAGAGTCTAATAGAATTTTGCATGTGCCGACATTTGCATAGAACACAGAGAAGAAATACACTATAGGCCTACGGCCTTTCTTTCCGCTCACTACCACGCAGGAATTCACGCTGCACGCCCTCTGAGTGAGGTGAGATGCCTTACACACCTCCAAAAACAAAACTAAAGACAGCTTATAAATTACGGTGCAGCGACGACTCACAGCACATTAACCATACTTTTAAATATACTACTGATAAATTTAACATTTTCTATTGTTATTGTCTATAAAATTCATAAAAACTGTAGCAGACATGCAAAGCGCACACATGACATATCGTATAAAGCTCGTGATACTAGCAATAACGAAAGCAAGTCACTTTTATTACTGTACAAATCAGTTAATAATTATAAACAATGCACTGAATAATATGTAGAAAAATGCCTAAACTAAGATTTCTTCACAGGAACACACTTAATTGAAACTTGCATGACCCTGGCAGTTTGTGAGCCCATTGCTTCATGCGTTTATTTAACTACAGTTCGATGTTACATTATATTTAAAGTTGTTGTTTGAGTAGAGTCAAGCTGCTGCTCCGCTGCATCCCAGGTTGGTGTTTTAACTAGTTTGGGTGCTGTGCCAGATGTGGCTAATAAAACTTTTAAATTCAGGTATTTTTACAACTTTTGAATGTTTTCTTGTGAGCTCGCTGACTGACCGAGAACATTAATGACATGTTGTAAAATGTATATACATAAAGATTTTCAACTTTTTTGAATGGCTTTTATTTAATATTGAACAATGAAATACACCAAACAGCCGTGCTGTTGAGATGTTACATTATTTTATTTTTCTTATCAGTTTCAGCAGTTCATTATGCCATCTTCAGGCCCCATATGCACATTTCAAAAATAATCGATATTGGCATACGGGGTTCAGTCCGGAACCACGCTGCTGCTGTGTTCGTAGGTTCGAATCCTGCCTCGGGCATGGATGTGTGTGATGTCCTTAGGTTAGTTAGGTTTAAGTAGTTCTAAGTCTAGGGGACTGATGACCTCAAATGTTAAGTCCCATAGTGCTCAGAGCCATTTGAACCATTTTGACATGCTGGGGCCATATGTTTCTGGATGTCGTAAATTCTCAGGTGCGAAGATTTGACTGCAATCTGCATCAACAGAGAGTTCATGAATGGTGGTCGCATTCTGAGACAATATATTGAATAACTGACCGAATAATGCAGAGCGAAGCTGTGGGTCTTTTGTGTTATTTGCAGTTTGGTAGGGTGCTAGACCGTCACTGGAGCTTGAGACCGAAGTGTAGGGACTAGAACGTTTACAGTCATCACGAGGTGAACACTTAGAGATGTACGGGGACTGAAGTCGATTTTCAGTTACGGATTCTTTGTATTCACGTTAACTTTATCGCAGGTTAACTGTTTGTAAGCAGCTGTCAATCCGGTGAATTTTCCGAGTTATAATAATTTGATTTAATTGTGATATGAACTTTTAAGCTTCTGCTACTTCTCCTTCATGAAAAAATGCGTAACTTCTTGCATTCATTCTGCATTCTGTATGGTCTGTAAACGCTTGTACTACATACATGGACTTCGCTTTGCTACTTGAAATTATTATTTACTTCATTCATCAATTTTTATGAATAATCGTACCATTAAAAATCGAAACAACATGTAGACATCATTGTTCTCTGGAGTTGTTGTCATATATTTACCCATCGTTTTACGTATTTATTTACTTAATTATTACTTCGTGTTTTGTATTGCTATTGTCGTTACTAGTTAAAGGGCTTCAGGATCATTTAGTACTTCGGCGAACCTCATGCTTGATTCAATGAGCCATAATGATACATTAGGTAGTTCGCTGGCCACAGCAAGCTGTTTATTCAGATGCTATTCAGTTGTGTCGAATAGAGCCACACATTAAGTCATACTGTAAGTGATTTGTCTCTTATGGTAGAAACAATATTTGTGATATCAGCTTGTTCATTTGCGATGCCATCCTCGTGTGGCCTTCCCATTGAAAATCTTTAAATTGTAGACAGTGTAGAAAATTTATTCTGAGCAGTTGTTCTGAAATATGTACTTTTAATCAATGTGTCGTATTCACTGCGTCTGTCGTGGCGCAATAAACATTCCTTTTTCTGGTTTTGCAGGGTAGTCTCGATGCAGAATCAGGCGGAAATGTGATTTATTGTGTTGGGCTTTACATCTTCAGCCTACTTCATTCCCATTTGATTTATGAGTGACATCCTGGGGTACCAAGCGCGCGTAGATCTGCATACGCACTCACTCTCTCTCTCTCTCTCTCTCTCTCTCTCTCTCTGTGTCTCTATCTCACACGCACACACACACACACACACACATACACACACAGCTAAAAGCACACTCAAATTTCATGATGATTCACAGTATGAGATTGATGCAAAAGCTCGCAATGAATTACATTTCAACTTCAAGACGAGAAACTCTTTTTGGCAGATTCATACCCGTACTGCAAAAGACAGTAACCCCTAGATAATGACCCTCGTCCCCGTTCAATGAATTTTACTTATTGAAACGAAATAGTAATTATATTAGCCAAATAAACTTGCTCATAAAGGCACGCGTCTACTACTTTTATATCTATCAAAATAAGTGCCACTACATATAATAACAAATCTGCGATGTTTCATAAATGGATGGATTAAAACATGTCTTAGGTTTGTTCACGTTACTGTGAAGATTTGGCAGTAAAGATAGTATGGCTTCAAACAGGTGGAATTTTTTGAACTTGCTGTTGTTAAAGGCCGCAGAGAAAATCTGTAGCATATGTTTTGAACTGACGGCGGTCGCGTCTCGGCCAAGTGTGGGATAACTCATCACTGGTTAACGGATCTGGGCGAGAAGTAGAACCGTGACTGCATTCTTCAGTGCCCTGAAAAAACCCTGAAAGTAGGATTACCAGTGGAAACATCAAAGTTAATAGACGCGTTAACATTTTGTAATTGACATCGATGGTAGCAGAAGGCTTATGAAATCATATCGGATCTAAGAATTCCGAGGCCACTGTGGATGTCAAGGAGCATGTCGTTAGACGCAAGCGTCGCTTTTCCTTTGACAAGCAATATTAGATTTATTCTGGGTGACGAAAGTGTCGAGAAACGCTCTTGGGCAAACGTACCTATTCACAGGGTTAGAAAAGAGTCGGGTGACCAATAAAGGTTCGATACAGTTATTGTGATGCTTAGACCATGAATCAAGAAGACCGAAAGGTAGAAAGTGTATCAGTGTCGTAGAATGTACTGGGGGTGCTAATGGAGGAGCCTCAGCGGGAGTGGTCGCTCCGCTAGACTGTGTGTGAAGAGTGGTAACTGACTATACGATAACGACCGTAGTGGCATACCATCAAAACGGCTATGACCCTTGGAATTGTGGCGTTGCTGAAAGACATAGTTTTCGCAGCGAAAATGGAAAACGTAATACTAACAGGCAGTAGCCAATATGTAGGTGGCAGAAATGGAATCTTGCACGATTAGGTCCTCTGTGTCTGCATGTTGAAACAATCTCTTTACATATAGTCCGTTCAAAACATTAGACATGGCTCTTAGGAGACTAATTGGCCTATAATGCTATGAGAGTCTCTGGTCTTTTTGCTTTTTGCTGCATGATTCCAAGCAGTGGACGTACGGCATTGGGGGGGGGGGGGCTTGCTGGTGCGAGGCTAGAGTCAGAGGCTAGAGTCAGTTCTGCAGCCCGTGCACTTACGGTTCAACAGCAGGCAGTGGCTGGCATGACACAAGGGTCTGCCGGCACCCTGTATTGGATCCGGGACACGTGGAGACTGGCAGAACTGTCCGGAGATGGCCCCCAGTGGATGGCCCCGCCTCCGCGGTACCAGCATGAGACCCAGATCTAGCTCATGCTCGTGCAACATCGGCTTGAGCATGCTGACATTGCTGTTCGATGCGGGTACAGCTGCTTGTCCAGCATCTGTCCAGTGATTGGCGCGAAGACTGTCAGGGCTCGTTGCAAGTTCAAATGCAATTGCTCCTAATGGCTGCTTGGGAAACAAATTTAACTCGATCTACCCGGGTGTGTTTTGACAAAAGCCCGATTCTGGTCACAGAAGCACTACACTGCATTACAACAAGTTAACATGTGGTAGACTGCAGAGCTGTTACGAAATTCTACGCCCGCATTATTTAGTTTCCGGCTCCAGAATTTCAAAGGTGGTTAGGCTATGAATCACCTAGATAACTGCAAGACTTGCCGGATGCTGAAGCCGCAGCACAGAGAACTGTGTGCGCACCACCGGAAGTGTTGCAGACAAAATGGCCGTAATAACAAAAATATGTCACAATCGGATGAGCTTGGGAAAGATAAATATCAGAAAGAGGAAACGTACAAGAAAGACAAGGAGGCCGAAAAGAAAGTGAAAAAAAAAGCTAGCAAAGCATAGAAGAAAGCCGGAAAGAAAAGAATGAGTAGTAAGAAGGAAAAAGTAAAAATGGGAAAAAAAGTAAAAGGAAAGAATGGAAAAAAGGAAGAAAGAACTGTTAAAAAATGTACAGGGTGAAACGGAAATGGATCACTTCTACTCGTGTTTGTGTCTGGTTGGTATCGAAAAAATGTGTAAAACTTATTTTGACATCGAAACATGTAAATCTCAGTGCAGAATAACAGACGTATGTGAAAATTCCATTTCGATAGAAAAATGCTACACGATGTGAAATCCAGACTAGCTTGTGGGTTAAACAATACGTCTGCGAGAAAGTAATCTTTTTCATTGAGATTCATATATTCCATCTGACTGAAAAACAAAAAGGACTCAGATTCAAATGTTGGCCCTGAAAATACCTTGTCTTTTTCCTGTAAACAGTCACTTTAACAGAATTATTATGTAAAATTACGGAGCAAATCAACATAAAAATTATCGTATCAGAGTCACTGATAAAACTGCGTGAAAATTCACGAGACAGCACCTTACTGATATCTTCTACTAGTATTAAACCATTCAACTGATATGGTATTATTTTCACAAGTACACTGTGACAATAACAGTGTCTAATGATGGACATGAACCTTGATGGTAATTAAATTCATTGGCGAACTACTTTTAAGATAACGATGAGACTGTCAAAAATCAAATTTCATTGGCCTTACTTGTGATATGCGATGCAAGACGGTATATCGCCAGTTTTCACAAAATACGTCAACAGCACATAAAAATCGATGTGCAATGCCAGTACACAAACACAGTAATAAAGGTAAAGAATGAAAAATGAGAAGCTAAACTTGTCGACTAATAAATGAGAACAAAGGCTCCAAGTGTAACTATGATTCATTAAGCCATAACAACAATAGACCATTTTGTGAAATTCTTAAAGTTCTCACAACTAAACAATTTAGGAAAATATTTCTTAATAATTATCCTGTCTCCAATTACTTCCCTTGACATTTGTTTCAATTATAAGACTAAAATCATTTGTTGCATTATAACACTTCTACAGTAAACTTCAACCATTCGCAGTTTTCCTACAATAAGAAATTACACAGTTACAAATGCATGTAAAAAAGTTGAATTACCTGATGAATTCCGCTTTTGGCATTCTTCTATTGGTATAATCTCATTTCCTTTCCTCAAAACATATTGGCACAAAAACTGTTTTAAATAACGCTGCTTCCACTACACACAGACCAGCTTCCATTCTTTTCAAACCAAGTCCTTAGCCAGACAATCCAACACACACTAACTGCTTCTCTGACAAAGTAAAACAAACCTCTCTGACCAGCATCTCTGGTTGTTACAATATATTTGCCAGTTACAATGGCAATGTTACAGCGATATTACAAAACGGGAGAACATTTATCAGATCTAGAAATTAACACATATTTGTGACCTTTTACACAGTCAGAACTATCATAGCAAATAGGACAGCCATCTTTCAAGGGTTTCAGAAATTCCGGTTTCAAACATCTAGAACTTGTAGAGGGGAGTGGTAAATGATATTTTATGTAGGAACCTATGTCCGGAAACGTACCGTTTCCGTGCTACAGCCTTTTGAAAATGTGTTGGCTAGGTAGGTCGGCAAAATGGTGGAGAGGGGGGGGGGGTTTGCTCACGTAAGAGTGGCTAATGTCATTTGACGTTCGTCGTACCTCTTTCATCTGATTCGAGACTCATTTACCCCTCTGTGAGCGTAAGAGGCGGTATGGTGTGTTGGATGTGGTGTGGACGTAGTTGTCACGCACAACATACCGTAGGGTGCTGGGAGCAACATCCACAGCACGTGCAATTGTACGCGTACACGCTTACGGTTTTCTTCTACATGATGCAGTACGGCCTCTCCCAGTTCGGGTGTGCGGCGTCTACTTGGAGCATCACCGACACACCTGCTGACGGTATAGGTACCCATTCCTCGTACCTGTAGCGCGTAGTTGTGGCGAAAAGGGTACGTGATGGAGTGAGACATCGTGCATAACGATCACGATAAAGGCGACGACCAGTTCTTGCATTAATGTGAGCTTCGCCATAGAGAAAGATCATGTAGGTGTACTCTGCAACCGTGTACTCAAACATGTTCCTATAACACACAAAGATATGTGATTGAGGAACGAACCAGATGAGAGAGGTGGGACAGACGTCAATTTACATCAGCTAGTCCGACGTAAGTACGTCCAACCATGACTACCCTGTTGCAAACTTATCTAGAAAATGTGTTTTCAAACGGGTATAATATGTAAACGGAAAATTTCTGGACGTGAATTCCTATTCAAAGGATGTACTCACTCCCCTCTACAAAACTAGAAGTTTTTAACGGAATTTCCGAACACCCTGTATATCCTGGAAGATTCATTATGGGAGGATTTGCGTAAGGGAGAAATGAGGGATCAAATAGGAGGGGATATTGAAAAACTAGGGCAGGAAATGGAGGATATAAGTTAGGAATCAAAAGAAATAGAGGAAGAAAAGGAGAACTGAAAGAAGTGCAGTAGACATGTGCAACGCAATAAACAGCGGAAGTGCATCAAACTTAGAAGAATAAGTCACGACTGAAAGCTCAAAATACAGCTGTCGAGTCAGGCTAACTCTTATTTTTCCAGTTTCGTTTTTTTTTCTAGTACATCCTTCTAGTTTCGTTTGATTTCTCGGAAAAGTACGTGTGCAATCTGTGCCCCTAGGCCCCTGTATTTTACAATAAAAATACGAAATAGTATATAAAAATCCCATTTACTTTGGTCTCAAAAATCTTATGTTAAAGTAGTTCATTCATCAATTACTTTGAACTGAATTATTGACTTTATTTCATTAACTAACCCAAAAAATCTACTTTGTGAGAGATCATAGTTGTGTAAGATTTTAAAAACCGCCTCACGGCCAAAACTGTGCCGTAATGGAATCTACTGTATGGATGCTTCAGTCCGTCTGAAGGGAACAGGTGTGGTTAAATATTATCATCAAGTGGCTGTGGATTCTAAGACAAGGCTATACTAGAGGGAAAGGAAAGTCGAGAACTGTCTCGTGAGACGTCTCAAGCAAAAATGGCTGATTTATGAGGAATGATGTAATTTTAGACCGCCGAAATTAGATTTCTATACAGCTTCTCACGAATCTCTGCACAAACTGAGTGCTGCACCCACTCGATTGGTCCGCTTGAATATGTTGTTAAAGGTGGGGTTAATATAGCAGTAAATCAATAAGCATCAGCTTCCCTGTCTTTGCCTCTCACAGTTTGTAAGGGATAGTAATAATAATGTTTTAAGTATCGTCAAACTGCGGACTGGAAATTTCATAACACTAAGTGTTACGTGATAACACACTCTTTAACTGTATCCTGGGCAGAATGGGCTGAAATACTGCTGAGGAGCAAAATCACACACTTGGACAGCTTCCCCTGATTCCCCGTTTCGACAGCCTGTTATAACCACTTAAGGAGATTTCCATACCATGTTAAATACGTCAGCAAGCGAAGAGCTGTAAGCGGTAAGGTTTCAGGCCACAAAAATGACAATTTACATATGGTTCGGTGGGAACGTAATGTGGTGATACCTATAATGACCTTCTGCCTCGTAATATTCTACGGTACAGAACAACCCTTCAGATATGCTATTGTGAAACTAAATATAATGGAAGATTTGTACAGTAATGCCTTATTTGTGCCCTAGAAGTAAAACTGAAGTTGTCACAATGTATTACACTCCAAAAAAAAAAAAAAAAAAACTCCTATTATCTCCCACGTACACAAATTTAATAAATGATTACTGAATGGTATATTCTGGAAAAGAGATGACATCTAAGATTACAGTAGATTAATTACACGAAGATTGTCATCAAACTTAAAAGGAAATAAATGAACATCGATTCGATTCAGCTATCTCCTTCTGACATACAGTATGTACTAATGTACAGTTGACAGCGTTGTGGAATGGATGGAATAATTTAATAAACCTGCTACTTTTACTGTATCTACTTCAGTGGATAGTGGTCGTCAACGACAGGGATGACAGCTAGCACGATATGCAAACACTGAACAGCGACTGCTGCTGCTTGAAACAGCGCGCTGTGCATAGAGGGAATTCAGCATAAAGCTTCCTAATGCACCGGAGCTGCAAAACGCTCACCGTACAGAAGCAGGAGTATCCAGTGGCGCGACCTATGTGTCTCCTATCGGCTAAGACGGTGAACCTCAGTCTTCTTCTCTCGTCCTAGGATCTGCGGCCGCTTCTCCAGATAAAAACGAAGCCACGATCAAACAGAATCCAGACTCCCGCCCGCATATACGGCCTGGCTCACATCGCGGTCAAAGCCCAAATCTCATTGCTTTCAGTCTCCTCACCATCATTACCAAAAAAACTCTACATGGATTACTGTCGAAAAACTAATACTGACAATCGAAATGCGGCAGCTCTTATTCAGCCCAATCGCTCAAACCTCCTCTCTCAGTTCAGCCCCCCTCCAGAAGAACGGCAAATTTCTCTCCTTCAATCGCATTGCTAACCGCGACAGAGTAATGACGCCGTCAATTATGTCTGGCACCACATGGGGCGTAGCGCCGTACACCGATCCAGCCTTGCAGGCGGTTAAGTGGGAGATGTGACTCAGAGCTGGATAGTGACAGATAGTGACGCGAGACTGGACGCGCACGTAGTTTATGTTTCAGCCGATAGGGGACAATATTGGATAGGGGACTGCGATTTTAGTTTAGATTGTGCCCACTAGAGTGCACTAAAGTAATAGAATGTTTTTTATAAACAGTTCTAGTATTTTCATGGAGTGTTATTATGTCTTTTTGTGTATGTAAAATGTTACAAATGTGTTTTAGCAGTATGAATGATGCGTGAGTGTGGTTTAAGGTTAATGTGAAGATAATTGTCTAACGAGCTATGGAGTGGGATTTAGTGTGGGAACATTTCGAAGAAGTATGGATGTGGATAAAGGGGATTTTTATAGAATAGATTTGTAAAGTAAATTTATGGTAAAGGGAAAGTTAATTCAGGTATAAATAACAATAGTAACTAACTATATGCATAAACAAAACTTCAGCAAATTAGATAATTACATCGGTAAAAATTGCAGTCGTTAGGTTTACTATTTTGCGATAGGCTATTGATGAAAAGCGCGGACTGACGCGGGAGAATGTTGTTTTGCTATTGGCTGTTGAATAAACTGACCAACGGTAAAGCAATATTCTTCGCGCGCATTTCTCTGCTGGTAGAGAAGACTTAGGGTATTCTAGAGAGGAGTCAGAGCCTAGCCATGAAACGATTTGGACGTGTATAGTAGTAGTTCCGATGGAAATGATAAGTTGGCGGATCTAGCAGTCTTTCATACATCAGAAGTGTGATAAAGTGACGGCATAATTATTCCGATGGGTGTGTAGAAATTTCTGAGTTTTTAAGTGAATTTTGTGACGAGAAAAGACATATATTCCGCGTGGAGTATTGAGCAGGTCGCTTGCTAAAAATTGTGACTGCATTAGGTACCGACGGACTTAATATTTGGCGAGCATTCTCAACCAAAAACAATACGTACTTTGGTAGCTATTACGTTTTCGGGAAATGCAACACCATAAACTCGCTAACGTGAGTGAAAGGTATTGTGAGTGACTGTGGTAAGACTAGCACGGGCTTGGCAGTGATACTTGTTCACCTAAGTTTCAGAATATGTTAATTAAGGACAAAATTTCCAACCTTTAATTTCGTCTGAAAACTTTCTCCCGAAACGTAGATTAGTGACTTTAATTGGAGCCTGGTTCATGTCGAAGTACAGTACGCTTCGCTCGGCTTCCCTACTGATGATATGCTGAGACAATGTTCACAGGGCCGGCCGGTGTGGCCAAGCGGTTCTAGGCGATACAGTCTGGAACCGCGCGACCGCAATGGTCGCAGGTTCTACTTCCTTGTTTACTTGCGCGTGAGCTCACTCGCGTTTCAGTGTCGTGTTTGGATACGTGGTGTGTGGTATCAACGAAGACGCACGGGCGGTTAACGACGATAGAGGAGAGAGCCATGTGGTTAGATGTTGAACACCATAGGCGACACCATTTTAGATTTTTTTATAATTTGACGACTATGTGGAGATGCACCTTGGAAGACACGACTGCAACAAGGGAATTAGCCACGATGTTTTAATTTTATTATAAATTTTATTGTGCCTGGTGCATGTTCCATTTTAGCAAGTTTTAACAGGTTCTTTTATTTTTTATTATTGTGATGATGGAAGCTTGACTTCCGAAACGCGTCAATCTTAGTGTTTTACACTATAAACAAGTGGTTGGGCCGATACATTTTTTAACGTTGACATTCACAACCACGACCTCTCATCCAGTATGGATAAAATCAAAGTTCGTGGACTACGCGTTACATCGAGCAAATTTTAATAATCACAAAGGCTATCTTACACTGCTGAAACTGTGTATGCCGTAGCAATACCTGTCTATCTGCTGTGCACCCTGCAAACAAGAAAATTCATGGAATAACTTAGCTAAATTACGACCGATAAACTCTCAAACCTAAAACAGTGTAACAAAGTATAACACACATACGAGTGGTGTAAAGAAACCGGCGGCCCAGCTTATAGCTAGACACAACTAAACTCGTCTTCCACCGTAATAGAGCTACGTGATTCTTGGTCATGTAAGATAATAGAATGAAAAAAATGGTTCAAATGGCTCTGAGCACTATGGGACTTAACATCTGAGGTCATCAGTCCCCTAGAGCTTAGAACTGCTTAAACCTAACTAACCTAAGGACATCACACACATCCATGCCCGAGGCAGGATTCAAACCTGCGACCATAGCGGTCACGCGGTTCCAGACTCAAGCGCCTAGAACCGCACGGCCACACCGGCCGGCGGTAGAATGAAACATCGCCTCAGCTGCTCGAAAGTAATATCCATCTGAGGCAAATGCTCATAGCGTGCATGTGCGTCATAGCTCGCAGTACATGTCCTTGGAGAGCGCACATGCTCCCTGGTGGGACGTAAAGCTGGCGGTAGCTTACCTACAAAGGCAATGAGATTACATCACGCTATCAATCAGATATCGAAGCGCTGCACGGGTTAGTATACTTCTACAAAGGGTTGCCTCTCAGGAGAATAATATTTCAGCACCCGATCATGAAAATCCCTAATAACAATCTGCATCATTTTGCACGACGATGGTTAGGTCTTCGCCGTTTCCACTTCTTGCTTCCCTCCCTTGGCAAGGGTGATAGCAATACACCCAGCAATGGTCCATGGCTATTAACTGCCTAATGAAGCCTTCTGGACTGACCTGACACATTTGCAAGGTTTTAGCTCCCGCGGTCTTTTTGAATGGGTGTGAGTAATCGCAGACAGTGGAGTCCGTTGTCACGTCAAAAATGTTGCGCACAATGTTGTACATCGATCAACGATTTTTCACTTTTTAGTGAACTGCCCTGCCCTCCCACTAAATAACAAAATTTAATACCCTTGTGACCACGAATCCTTATGAGATTAGCATTAAATTTCAAGTAACTGTAATTCAGGTTCAAATGGCTCTGAGCACTATGGGACTTAACATCTATGGTCATCAGTCCCCTAGAACTTAGAACTACTTAAACCTAACTAACCTAAGGACATCACACAACACCCAGTCATCACGAGGCAGAGAATGTAACTCAGGCGTGCAGGCGCATGCGTAATGGTGCAATCATATACACAAGAGGAACGGAATACTCGTAGTTATGGTCAAACACGGGAGTGCTAGGAACATAGCCTAGAGGCCACAAAGTTTAAATTCACAACAATTTATTACAAATTTTACGTTAACTAAATATCTGTCACTGAAAACATAATTAATTACAAGACTCTTCAACCATCTGACGAGAGACACGCTCAACACGCCCCCAGGCTTAATATCGTGCCGACAACGGACGCCTGCCGTAGCGTGAACGCTCTTGTTCCAGGGTGTTACATGTGACTTCTAAAACAAGAAACGAACATACATACAACAGCTAAAACACGACTGTTTTAAAGCCCGTACTGTCAATGTTTAAAAGCCGCTCCGAACTGCCGTATGGAATGAACAAATTGTGGGTGTAATTCTAGGAATTGTTGATAAAGAATATCCTGTGCAGAACTAAAAGCTTTAAATGTCTTTAAAACAGGACTTTAAATTAAAAATACATCTCATCTACTAAATGGTGCAGCAATAACTACTCATCTCTTAATTTGCTTGTAACTAATCAAACACTAGCGACAACCGTCCAGTAAAAAACATTTCGCAAACTACTACTGCCACGAATTAATGAGTTGATGAATCCATGGACCACTTATTAACTGACGGCCACTTTTAATCTAGCCCACTACCCCGGTACCAATTAAAACACTTTGTAAAATCACAGAAAGACAATTTCAATTTTTAAAGACAATAGGTAATAGCCTAATCCTAATTTTAAATGCAGGCAGCGCATTTGCTAATAAATGTAACATAAAGAAAAGATATAAATATAAAACTACACTCATTCTCATAAATTATGAATAATGCTGATACATGGTGAAATAACACTCTGGTGGGCGGTTTGCGGGTTTACGTCACCTCGGGGTATGATCATGCGGTGCATTTGACCTGCGGTCGTCGCACAGTGGCGCTGGCAGCATTCCACATACGCAGAGGTGTGTTGGTGCGTGTCAGAGTACGGTGCAGCGAATAAGTGTGCAGACGTTTTCAGACGTGCTAATGATGGCTTTGGGTTGGAGATGGCTCAAAGAACACGTATTGATGAAGTTATGAGGGGTAGAATACTAGGGCGACTGGAGGCTGGTCAAATTCAGCAGGTCGTAGCACAGGGCCTTCGTGAGCCACAAAGTGTGATCTTAAGATTATGGAAACGATTCCAGCAGACAGGGAACGTATCCAGGCGTTACAGTACGGGACGTCCACAGTGTACAACACCATAAGAAGATCGGTATCTCACCATCAGACGGTCACGGAGCACTGAAAGTATCCGTATCCTTACTCGGGACCTTACCGCAGCCACTGGAACAGTTATCCCAGACACACAGTTTACAGATGACTTAACAGACACGGTTTATTCGCTCGGAGACCTGCAAGGTGCATGAAAGAAACAAAAATTAAATTCCGAACAGGACCAAGAGGGAGGGATTACAACCAACAGGTAATTGAGGTCACGCCGAAATTGCACAAAATATTGACAAAACGGGACAGAGTCTATATGGATTCTCAGTCTCTAACTGTCAAAAATTTCGCTCAAGTCCCCACCTGCTACAAGTGCTGTGATATAGGACACACCACAAAGCAGTGTAAAGACACAGAAGTCACGTGCTCAGATTGCAAACGGAATGGCCACATAAAAAGTCAGTGCAAACTAGCAGTACAAGACATCTGCATCCCCTGCAGAATCCGAGGCAAACTGTGTGCCAGACGAAGAGGTCTTGATTGTCAAACTCATAAGTTCCTCCAAGGTCGACTGCTACAGAGCTTCGACTATGGAGAGTGAAAGCAGTCCAACATTGCCCCAATCAAGAATGCAAAGAACGAACGATAAGTCATCATCGACCATCAACTGAAACCACCAAAGAGCTATAAGCTGGCGCAGGCAGATGGGATTGCTCCCCAATTACCTCACACATGCGGACGATATCCCATCTCCTCAAGGCATGCATGCACTGCATGATAGCTACATATATACCATAGACTTCATCGACGACATGGTATTTAATGGAGCAATACATTATAACATAGCCAAACAACTGAAAAAACAAATGCATTACTGGGTCAATTACCAACAATCACTGCAGGCGCGAATTGACGAGCTGGAGGTTGAAGTGCTATATAATGTACACAACAACACCAATCAAATAGGAAACAATAGCCCACAAACAATAACACACACAGACAAGTCTGTAACCCCAAACAAACACACGGAAAATGAACAAATGGACAATACACAGAAATCTCACACAATACTCGACTATACCAAAGCTAACAGCAAAGGAAGAACAAACGACTACACACCAAAAATGTATGACACAGAAAGATGTACAGGTTATATAAAACCAGTGAACTTTGTGTCTGGAGGGATTATTAACCCTGCAGACCATACACAACCATGCATAACACCACAACAACACAACGAAACACAACAGCTGACGGGATGTAACGAAACAAATAGGAAAAATGTAGTAGTTCTTGACACAAACCTACTTGTAGGAGATAGCGATAGTGACGATGAAAGTGCAGATAGTGGTAACAAAATGAAAGGTGATGAGAGTTCAACACATAGCGTTAGTAAAAGAAAAAGTAGTGGTGAAAGAAGAAGAGCCGCAGGTAGCAGTTCATCAGCTTCAGCATCACGGAAGACGGAACAAGACGCCACACCGATGAGATCTGCATTTCGAGATAAATACAACGGAATCATCCCATATGTAGAAAAAGAACAGAAGGAAAAAGTCTGTTAAAAACCATGGCATGCTGACTATAATAATGTAGAACTAAACTTAAGACTAAGTAGGCTAGAACACAAGGACACATTTACCACAGCACAGAGACTCCTAACCAGACTCCTTCATCCACTAGGCAGCTATGTATGCTTCCCGGCCACCGAACAATCTGACAGAATGACTCTAAAGACCGAAAATATACCCACAGACCCAGCAGAGCTAGAAAAATTAGTTATACTAGTGTGTAGTCGGAGGGGGGGGGGGGGGAACATATAACCCACACCAGGTATACAAGGACCAAATGAGGGCACATGGCAGAACAGACTTTGACTACTCGCAAACAGGACACAAATTTTACCTTCGTGTGGAACACCCATGAGAATAATACAACTTAATGCAAACAGAAGCACACTCGTTAGTGCAGAACTGCCGCGGGTAGCACTGGACCTGCAGGCGGATATTCTCTGCCTGCAAGAACCCTATGTAACAACCCAGGGAAACTTAACCCACCTACCCTGGGACGCTGTCACAATCTCAGACAGTCGAAACTACAAGGCTGCCATAGTTGTCCTCAACAAAACGTTACACATCATAGAGATCACGCAGCTATGCAACAGCCATCTGGCCACAGCAGAAATAACCAAGGGTCGAAACACGTGGGTGGTCTCATCATTATATGCACAGTACAGTGATAACGTTGAGCCATACCTACATATGATACAAGACATTGCTGAGTATTCTAGAAATAAGAACCTAATTATATGTGCAGATATTAATCCCAGATTCACACTATGGCACTCGGACAGAACGGACGACAGAGGACGGAAAGTCAACGACGTCATACAGTAGACGCAACTACACATTATAAACGAAGACGGACCTACACCTACGTACAGAGGTGCTAACGGTTCTACCAGTAAAATCGATATTACTCTGGTGAATGACAGAACATTAGGACGACTGCAAAGATGGACCATACACGACTCTCTGACCGCAAGTGATCACAACATAATCGAAATAACACTCACAACAAACAATAACCGCACCACACACAACACAACACATTTCAACTTCAAAAGAGCAAACTGGGACGGACTACAACAAATTGTTCAAAATGAAAATATACACAACATACAGGGAAGCGTGGACTACAGAGCACACAAACTGACACAAATCATCCAAAAAGCACAAGAAACAGCAATACCTATGCGTACACACAGCAAACAACGGGAAACCCCATGGTCAGACGAATTAACCAACGTGACATGGCAAGGAAACGTAAACTATACCAGAGAACATGGATACAAAGAGACAAACTACTAAGACTAGCTGCATATAGGGAAGCCAAAGAACTCTTCAAAAAGACATTATTTCAGACCAGAAAACAACACTGGGAGAGCTACTTGGCCACACACACACAACAGAATATCTGGGGGGAACAATACAAGATTCTGACAGAAAAAATCAAGACCCCATTGGCATTAAGCACGATACGGCAGGATGACGGCACAATGACAGTGGGATGGAGAAACACAGCGCAATATCTGCTGAACAAACTCCTCCCGGAAGACGCCACAGACACAGACACACAGGAACAGACCACACTCAGGCAAGAACTACATGAACAGTATGACACTGATGCCGTCACCTGTCCCTTTGCGCACGAGGAAGTTGCGGTAGCGATAAGAGAGCTAAAAGATAAGAAAGCACCTGGACCTTACAGGATCCATGCAGAAGTGCTCAAGAGGCTAGAACCACAGATCACCCCATACCTAAATGACGCCTTACGGCTAGGCCGTGTACCGACAGTCTGGAAGACCCCAAATGCAGTCATCATACGAAAATCAGCAGACAGAGACCAATCAGATCCGAAATCCTACAGACCTATATGCCTCATAAACACTATGGCCAAAACCCAAGAGATGCTACTGTGTGACCGCTTGCAGGCTCACAGAACCCTACTTGGAATGAATCCTCACCAATTTGGATTTCGGAAAAGAAAAAGCCTTGATGATGTAATAAACAGAACACAGATAAAACATGCTCTTTGGCAATCATGATTGACATCGCAGGAGCATTTGACAACCTGTGGTGGCCAGCACTGTTTCTGAGGTTACGCCAGATGGAAGTACCCGCAGCCCTATCCAACAGTCTATTAGACTACTGCAGAGACAGAGTAGTGGAATGGTGTGTGGGCAACCGGAAGGTAATAAGGAAAATTACCGAAGGATGTCCACAGGGATCGATTTGTGGGCCCATCTTCTGGGACATAATTTTTTAACCTCTCCTGCAACTGCTGGATGAGGATATGAGGACAGACGGAGCTGTCGCTTATGCAGATGACCTACTGGTGGTTATCTCAACAAATATCAGAGCCCAGCTAGAGGAGAAGGCGAGTGGCACACTGCAAACAATAACACACTGGTGCAACACAAACAAGCTCAAGATAGCGGGCAACAAAACAACATACACACTGCTGAAAGGACAACTCAGACGCAATCCATCAATAAAAATAGAAAACCACAACATAAAGAGAATGAGAGTAACCCGCTACTTGGGCGTATACGTAGATGACAAATTGAACTTCCATGAACACATCAGAATAACAACAGACAAGGCAGAAAAAATACTACATAAACTGGCAAGGATTAATTCAGGGCAATACAGACTTCCTCTGTCAGTCACACGAACTTACCACTGCGCACTCTTCGAATCAGTGCTAAGCTTTGCGGCCAGTACATGGGCGCACAGACTCAACCTCGCCACAAACAGAACAGCGGTTAGGCGAGGGCAGAGAAGCGTCCTTCTGCGACTATCGGGATCTTTCGGCACTACATCAGTCGAAGCACTGTGTGTCGCGCTATGAGTCTTCCGGATAAGTATTATAATCAAATATCGGGCCGCTCTGTACTGGTTAAAGATGGGTAGACTAGTCCAGGTCAACATAATGACTGGTTCCCCGCTGAACAATAAGCGGGACCTCAGAAAATGGAAAATCGACACATGGCAACAGGAATTGGGTACAAGCGATAAGGGACGGAGAGTGTATACATTTTTTCCGAACATAACGGAAAGGATAAGAATGAAACATGCCGATACTAGCCTCAGCACGGTGCATTTCTTGACTGGCCACGGACCTTATCCCGCGCACTTAAATCGCGTGAGTCTAAGAGACACGTCAACATGTACATGTGGAGGTATGGGAACCCCCGAACATACGATCCTATTCAGCGGGAAATGCAGACAGTAAAGGAACACACGTGGGATACAACACGTACAGACAGAGCAACATGTATACGACGCGATCAGAACACCAGAACTTTGGGACGAATTGAACGCACTAACAGACAAAATTTGTGATGAATGACACAAAGAGTACAGGAGCGAAAGACCACACAGACGATAAACCCATATGCAGCACCCAGACAGACACCATAGTGTGGAAGATGTAAACTAAGACTTAATATAAAACAACTGACATGCAATAGACTCACATAAGTAGTTCTGCAATGGACAGTACTGATTCGATTAATGTATGAAACTAGGTATAAACAGTGTCGGCGCACCGTCGCAGTTGCCATCAGCTACCACGGCACTTTAAACCTGTATACAAAATAACCTCCTAGAAATAAATAGAGATATTAATTGTTACAAATAGAATAGAATAGAACTTCCTAGGCTAAGGTCAGGAGACTGGGGATCAGAGGCTTGAAGATAAATCCCAAGGCGCTCATTCTCAGTACCCTAAGGTGGAAGGACTGTCATCTCTTCCTTTCTTATTGTCTTTTATCCTCTTGAGTCTAAACTATTCCTTAATTTTCTTCTTCTAATCCAAATTTTAATTTTGTAAAATTTTGTTAAAAAGGTTTTGGGAAAGCTACCAAAGAAAAGAAAGAAATAAGAAAAAAAAGGAAAGACCTGCCTCCACGTGGCGGGACACGGGCAACGGTGCGGCCGGATGCGGGAACTGGTGGGAGTTTCATCAACTACATCAGCACCCGTACACCGGTCGTAGCGGCCAAGTGGTCAAAATAGACCGACCTTAAGCACTTAGGTGGTGGGTCGTAAAATCAGGGCGGCAGGTGAAAAAAAAAAATTCCACTGAACCTTGGTCACAGGAGAACTCGTGTCAAGAACACAGTACATGGCCACTGGAACAGTAGTCCCAGGTTATGATCATGGACGGTCCAGGTATAGTCTGAACACTGATCCTCGCCGGGTTTTCACCTGGCGTGAACCAAGAACCAGATGCCAAGCCCTTAATGTATTTGATAGGTACCTGTATGGAGGTCTCGGTTTGATGGTGTGGGATGGGATTATGATTCGCACACGTATACCCCCGCATGTCTTTGAAAGAGGAACTGTAACAGGTCAGGTGTGTCAGGACGTCATTTTGCACCAGTATGTCCGCCTTTTCAGGATGTAGTGGGTCCCATCTTCCTCCTGATAGATGATAACGCACGGCCTCACTGATCTGCCATCATGGAGGAGTACCTCGAAACAGAAGTCACCAGACGAGTGGAGAGGCCTACTTGTTCTCCAGACCTAAGCCCCATCGAGAACTTCTGGGATGCTCTCAGTTGACGTGTCGCTGCACGTCTTCAAACATCTAGGACACTTCAGGAGCTCCGACAGGCACTGGTGCAAGAATGGGAGGCTATACCCCAGCAGCTGCTCGACCTCCTGATTCAGAGTATGCCAACCCGTTGTGCGGCCTGTGGACGTGTGCATGGTGATCATATCCCATATTGATGTCGGGGTGGATGCACAGGAAGCGGTGGCGTTTTGTAGCACATGTGCTTTGGGACGGTTTTCTCAACTTATCACCAATACCGTTGACTTAAAGATCAGTGTTGTGTGTGTCCTCTATGTTTCTATGCTATTAGCGCCAGTTTGGTGTAGTGTCACGTTGTGTGGCATCACATTCTGCAATTATCCTTAATTTATGAATATGAGTGTGGTAAAAGTCATTGAAGGTGGACACAGGACGGGAATCGAATCCAACAATAAAACCACGGGCAAAGAATATAGTTTATTTAATGCTGCAGATGCTCACACTTATAACCTCGTAGTGAAGTCTGCATTTATCCAACCTCATTGCGTAATTTTCCACCAGGTAGAACACCTTCCAGCATGGTGCCAACCATGGTGCATGGCATCCACAGTACATCACATTTTGCGAAGCACACAAAGTTACCAACAACTGCGGCTGCAATGACCGACTGAACTCGATGCAGTGTGGAACTTACTACCATACGGAACGGCGTATCCCAATGAACGTGGAGCAAAAGGGGTGATTAACACTTCACATTGGATATAGTGCATTTCTGGTGATACACATTCTAGACATCACACTGCCAACACAGCAGGCGTTACATATGCATTCATACACATTGCTAACCCTCGACTGCTGTCTGCCACAATCTAGTGTCCTTCCGTAAAATAATAACCATGTGGAGCGCAAGCACTTGCTTATCCAAAACTGCAGTCTCTGCACACAGTCTGGGTCTCCAGCATTCATGCTTTGGGCATTCAAGGGCCGCCACCTAAAAGCGAGCGATGTATCACACGAGGAAAGCAAAATGACTTCTGGAGTCGATTGTAGACCGTCTAATTTGTTTTGGTCTTCAATAACCATGGACTCCAGGTCTCTTGCGATTCCCAGTTCTTCACAGGAAAAAGATGCTGGAAGCATATGCTCTACCTAAGTACTATTTCATATGATGGCTCATTGCTGCCGTACACTTTCACCGATTCAGCGTGGATAGTTGCAGAGTTACCCTTCTAGTGCAAAAATAAATGAATAAATAAATAAATACACTCCTGGAAATTGAAATAAGAACACCGTGAATTCATTGTCCCAGGAAGGGGAAACTTTATTGACACATTCCTGGGGTCACATACATCACATGATCACACTGACAGAACCACAGGCACATAGACACAGGCAACAGAGCATGCACAATGTCGGCACTAGTACAGTGTATATCCACCTTTCGCAGCAATGCAGGCTGCTATTCTCCCATGGAGACGAACGTAGAGATGCTGGATGTAGTCCTGTGGAACGGCTTGCCATGCCATTTCCACCTGGCGCCTCAGTTGGACCAGCGTTCGTGCTGGACGTGCAGACCGCGTGAGACGACGCTTCATCCAGTCCCAAACATGCTCAATGGGGGACAGATCCGGAGATCTTGCTGGCCAGGGTAGTTGACTTACACCTTCTAGAGCACGTTGGGTGGCACGGGATACATGCGGACGTGCATTGTCCTGTTGGAACAGCAAGTTCCCTTGCCGGTCTAGGAATGGTAGAACGATGGGTTCGATGACTGTTTGGATGTACCGTGCACTATTCAGTGTCCCCTCGACGATCACCAGTGGTGTACGGCCAGTGTAGGAGATCGCTCCCCACACCATGATGCCGGGTGTTGGCCCTGTGTGCCTCGGTCGTATGCAGTCCTGATTGTGGCGCTCACCTGCACGGCGCCAAACACGCATACGACCATCATTGGCACCAAGGCAGAATCGACTCTCATCGCTGAAGACGACACGTCTCCATTCGTCCCTCCATTCACGCCTGTCGCGACACCACTGGAGGCGGGCTGCACGATGTTGGGGCGTGAGCGGATGACGGCCTAACGGTGTGCGGGACCGTAGCCCAGCTTCATGGAGACGGTTGCGAATGGTCCTCGCCGATACCCCAGGAGCAACAGTGTCCCTAATTTGCTGGGAAGTGGCGGTGCGGTCCCCTATGGCACTGCGTAGGATCCTACGGTCTTGGCGTGCATCCGTGCGTCGCTGCGGTCCGGTCCCAGGTCGACGGGCACGTGCACCTTCCGCCGACCACTGGCGACATCGATGTACTGTGGAGACCTCACGCCCCACGTGTTGAGCAATTCGGCGGTACGACCACCCGGCCTCCCGCATGCCCACTATACGCCCTCGCTCAAAGTCCGTCAACTGCACATACGGTTCACGTGCACGCTGTCGCGGCATGCTACCAGTGTTAAAGACTGCGATGGAGCTCCGTATGCCACGCCAAACTGGCTGACACTGACGGCGGCGGTGCACAAATGCTGCGCAGCTAGCGCCATTCGACGGCCAATACCGCGGTTCCTGGTGTGTCCGTTGTGCCGTGCGTGTGATCATTGCTTGTACAGCCCTCTCGCAGTGTCCGGAGCAAGTATGGTGGGCCTGACACACCGGTGTCAATGTGTTCTTTTCTCCATTTCCAGGAGTGTAAAATAAAATTCTGCACAGGTCTCCTTTTTATCAATCCCATTTCCTTTGGTCTACGTATTTAGTTGCTACACACCACGGAACGGGCCTTTCATTGTGTACCGTGATAGCAGACGCGTAACACAAAACCCATAAAATATTACGAAATAGCAGTGCCTGTGCTGTTGGATCGTACTTCTTAACGACACAGATACTGCTATTTATATTCGCCAACACTACGCCCTAAATTATCAAGAAATATGTCTTTCCTGGATGGGAGTATACGTAAAGTAAAAGCGGTGGTTGTGACACAATGACGACGACGTATGGAAATCTGTGTCTGGCCGTGATTCGTGTACGGATAACATAAACGATTAAGGTTGCTGCTCGATCAGGGTGGGATATCCGCGTTCGAGTCCCAGTCCTGTCAAATTATCATTGTCGTCATTCTAGTACACAGCCGAAAATGGTCATATTGGTAGGTACGAATAGGTTTCCTGTACAGAAAAAATTATAGACGTTGCTTCATTTTTTCGAGATGATGATTAAAACACTATAGTGATCCACGCGAGTGGTCGCCCAGTTAGATCTGCCAGCCATCTGAATTCGGAAGGAAGGCACTTAAGAAGCAACAGCAAAGGCTATCAGTAGGTTCAGGAGCGGAAGAAATAGTCTGGCAATAGGGGCAGGTGGTGTGTGGTGTGGGGTTGGCTGGGCACAGACCGCACGGTGGTGTCCTGCGGTGGGACAAGAGGCCGCTAATTGAATTGCTGGCCGCGGCTGGGCTCTGGCCCGCAGGCACCGCCCCCGCTGCTGCCGCCCCCGCATCTACCGCCGCCGCCGCCCTCGCCTGTGCCCCTGGCCGGGTCTCCCCTGCATAGCCGCGCCTCCGATGCCTGCAGCCTGCCGGATGCTCGCTGATGAGGCCGCCCGCCTAATCTGCACAGCGGCGCCACGTGCTAATCACCCTGCGGCGCAAACACACGCACGTACACGGCTACCGGCCGCTAACGATCTCCATCCCGACCATTCGCCAGGTAATGCTCGTATGCCGACCGCTCGCCATCCGATATCGTTCCCTACTCGCCGCTTTACACGACGATGAGGTCAAGGGAAAAACTCAGGGCCACACATGCAGTATATTTAGCATCCCTACGCTGAAGATTGGACGATGTCAAAATATCGATTAATTGATGCGTTTTTAGTATCATGTTACCACCATCCCCATCCATAATCTGGCGGCCTTAAAACTGAAACAAATAACGGAATTTGGATGTGCATATACTATAGAGTAGAATGAGTGCATGATTTAATTCGTAGGAGATGTAAGGATATCAAGCGGCCAACGGTTAGTATACAGAGCTGCCGACAGTGGCCCTAACCTGGCTGAGCATCGAGTCGAACTCAGCTTGTACCATAGATGAATGCTTCCAAAGACCATAAGCTGCAGCGGCTCGGCATCTGATGCCTTTCTGTCTACAATCCATGAACTGATGTTTTCAGTGCGTAAGATATCTGGAGAATAGAGTAGTATGAGTGTAGTCAATACTCTTCGTATCGATGCACATGGGGACAGCACAATGTATTTTGGAAGCGGGGGGGGGGGAGGAAGGGACGTATTTTTCTAGTACCGTAGTAGTCGATACCAGTGTTTATAAAAACTCACAATGCTAAGAAGACGTGAATTACGCGATACGCTTGATCACAAGTAAGTAATTCGTTCAGCATGTGTTGTACCTAATAAAAATATTGTTTGGAGACACAGTCAAAGGGCAACACGTATGTTTAGAGTGTAGTAAAGTGAAATCTCCACCGGGAGCCACCTTTACGAATTCACACCGCCAGCAGCCCAGGAGAAAGCCTGCCGATCCTCATGTGGCGAGCACCTGAGATACAGACACTGGAACCGTTCTGCAACTATACAGGAGGTACCCAGGTGGATGCCCTCGCCTCGTTTAAGAGTGGGTACGTTCTGAAGAGTCTGGCGGACAATGGGAAGAATGCCGAAAACCGTTGGACTCCTGTACACATTAGAGCACCCAAAAGCACGGGAATTTTTCTGGCCTGGCTGTAGCCACCTTCCCGGCTCAGAGAAAGCAAGAAAATGTCAGCTATTCCAGCCTGTTCCAGCATCCAACAGGCACTGGGAAGAGTGTACACACAGCGCAAAGAACGCACATTGGCATAAGTATGAAAGAAGTCAGCTTTCTTCGCAAGATCTTTTCTGGACAGTAAGGACGTTCCTTATTAATCACAGACGCCACCGGACTCTGAGACGAAGGCCAAATATGAGTCTTTCCAGGCCGCATGCAGGGATAGTGGCTAAAGAAGTCTTGTGTGGCTACTTCCACTACGACTTTAGAACGCAGAGAAACATCGGAAGAATGTGCCACATATCCTGGTGATATCGTCAGAAAGACTTCAATTGCCGAGTTACTCACCATCTCACGCAAGAAAGGAAATTTCCACCCTGCACGGAGAGGCGATCAGTCGTTTGGTGGCATTGCAAATTGAGTCCGCCAATAACAACGAAACCAGATGATAGAATTTCGAGTAATCGTTGAGCTGAGGAGTGAGACAGCGTGGAAGCAACAGTACGTGGCGTTCTTTCTATCCATCAAAATCCTCTGCCTTCCGACACCGTCATATCGCGAATTTAGCCATGCAACCCACAAAGGGCACCCAGAACGGAGTCCATCCTTAGGCCTCTCCTCCACCTTAACAACAAGCCTTGTCCACGTCCAATCAAAACGTACCTGAGGCTGGTAACTGCGTTTTGTTTTGTGTAAGTGTTACTGATTTAAATTCCTCACTTTCATGTTTTAATCATCTAACCATTCTGTCCCACTCATACATCAACCCCTTAACGTCATAATATTTTGTCTTTGACTTTATTTAATTACCGACGTTACTTAATTTTTGGCTCAACAGTTTCGCGACACGATTCAAGAAGAATTGTTTTTCCTTTATTAGTATGTGCTGACTTCCTCGTGTATGATGTCAGACGCACGAATGGTTTGTTTGTGTGTGCTGAATGTGTCGCGAGTGGGCATATGAAGTAGATATAGCGGTAGGTAGTGTATTCAGTTCAAGTTCCCACAGCCTCCCTCTTATTTTGTGTAGGGGTTTTACGACGTTTAGTTTGTTGTTGTGAATATTCTGTTCCATGTTCCCATTGTCCTGTTCGCTGCTACCAGAGTTACCGCCAGCGTTGTATTCTCTCTGTTAGTCTTGTGGAGTGCTATTAGTTTGTGGTTTCGTTTTTCTAAGCAACTGAAGTCTGGGAGATTGTTAAATATGGAAACTTTCTGGTTATTTGAGGAGATTTCGTGTGTGAGTGAAGAAATGACAAGCACCTCTGTGGGGCGTATCCAAAATCAGAGTGCATTACGATCAAGCAGGCTAAATGAGGGAAGTACGAGGGTTACCAAGGAAACAGAAAGCACTTGCTCGTGGTGCTGAGAAACCACACACCGCAGTTAACCACCATGAGGTAGTGGAATAAAAAACGATTTGAGAGACTGGCAGCCAATACTTTGTAATCAGAAGCCTGATGGGCAAACCGCTGTAGTTAGGCACAAACTGGAGATCGAAACCAAAAAGATAAGGATCGAGGTCACCAACAGCCTGGACGAGATGGGTAGAAAGTGTGAAAGAAAGGTTCAAATGGCTCTGAGCACTATGGGACTCAACATCTGTGGTCATAAGTCCCCTAGAACTTACTTAAACCTAACTAACCTAAGGACATCACATACATCCATGCCCGAGGCAGGATTCGAACCTGCGACCGTAACGATCGCCCGGTTCCGGACTGAAGCGCCTAGAACCGCTTGGCCACACCAGCCGGCTGAAACGAAAGTCTGACAACTTAGAAATTAGGGTTAACGAGAACATGAGCCATACCTCCGCGCGCATATATGAGAAAAATAAATCGTCCATGAAAACACTAAAACTCAAGTGTCAGTCCTCGAGCAAAAGTGTCTACAATGAGACAAGTATATGTCATAGTAACGCAGTCACGTCAACGAATTTGGGGGGTGCATTCCCTAAGGGACACCACTGCGTAAGTTCGGTGGAAACAGCAATACCCAGCCGAATTCATACCTAAAGAATTTAGACGTTTATCGACGTGCAAAAGGAATGGTGTAATGTAATGTTTTACTCGTTGCACGGCACTTATTCGACCAGGAGAAGGCTGCCAGGTTTGATGTAACAATTTGCGGGAACAGTAGTTAAAAGCATTCCTTCACAACGTATCTCGAAACATACTGGCACCTGGCCGCATAGTCAAGTGCAAAGCGATGTCAGCGATGTCAATCCGTGTGAACATACGTTATTCGCTTTGTCATTCTAGCGGGATACTTGGACGTCAAAATGGCAGAGGAGGAATGGTGTAGCGATATTGGTTCACATTCTCCTGCTCACATACAACGTGCACTCGTTGGGGCACTGTCGGGAAAACAGTTCCTCAATATTTTAAGGTCCTTGAAAGACATCGAAAAGCAGGAGAAAAAAAAGACAGCACACGCTGATGCAATGGATTAATAGGTTGCCACAAAGGTTTGTGCAGCGCAATGACAGGCAGAACTGGTACAATAACGGACGAAGGAGTGAAGAAGGGAATAGGCGAGAGCGCGATAGACACCTTGGTCCACGCCAGGGAGAGCAGGGAAGTTCCTGGTCACCGACGCCACCTGAATTGCAAGCGGCGCCTAGAAAGAAAGGCCGTCCACAGGCAGAGATGCATGAGGTCGCACACGTGAATGACCAAAGACAATATCACAAGCGTCGCCTCTGTAGGGAAGGGACAGCACATACTAACGTGCGGTACTGGCAATCACAAGAGCAAGACGGCGTTGACCGTACAGTTTTGACACGGAGCTCCCGGAAAGGCGGAAAATCGGTGTCCCCTCATTGAGGTAACGGTGGAAGGAATTAAGAAGAAAGCATGTCTGGAATCTGGTTCGGAAGTCACAATACTTTAGATGTCTTTTAACACAAGAGTGGAAGAATTGGTAGCGTGTGTTCATGCTGCTCTTGTTACTGTGGATGCACCTTTGGTGTGAAGGGACCAGAGCTGTATGATCCGGTGGGTTGCGCAATGTGTGGACGTGGAGGGAGATCGCTTTGAGCATCTGTTCTTCTGAGGACAATGTATTCTGTTGTGAAGGTCATGGGTCATTAATATTGACATTGTTATTGTCACTGATGGCTTATGTCCGACGTCTGAGCGCTCATATTACATGTAGTATAAATGACAAGTACATGGTGTGTTATTGTTCTGTGCTGTCATCTTTAGCATTTCGAAACTGATATTGTTTTTGTAGTTATTCTGTCCTATGACAGGTCATTTGTTTCAACTGTCTATATATTTGTCTAACCACGAATTTGTTATGATCAGCGTTACAAAATGTTGTAAATTTAAGATACGCGTGATCTAAGAAATAATGTATATTACAGATCAAAATGTCAGAATGAAATTAGCAAATAAAAAAATGCGATCGAACCCTCGGCCTCCTGCATGCTAACCCAATATTTTATACACTGCACCAAGTGCACAATATAATCAACATGTGCTGCAGAGGTAGACACGGTCATGTGATTACAGTGTTGCCAGATTGCCACTCTTTGACGTCCTTTCGCTGCCAGATGTACTCGCCAGACGATATTTTGTGAGACATTTTTTTTTTTTTTATCGCTGGCATGTGAGGAGTCGCTTTACGAAGCCCGAGTGCGCGAATTTCGCTTTACCCTGCATACTGACAATGCGGTCCCAAACCAAGAAAAATGTTATTCCAAGTGAAAATGTGAGAGCTGGGTACAGTTGAATAGTTACAATGTAGATTAGTATTTCAACACGATGAAATGATGATTGCTACTAAGTAGAAAGTCTAAATTTATTGCCGTTAGTTAGTTAATCACAGCCTTATTATAGCATATGATTGCAAATTCATGCTGCAAGAGACTGAATGCTGTTACTGATCGTGTAACTGGTATGTTATGGAACGCAGTTAATTATTTATAAAGGCATTGCTAAGGCTGTTACCCTGTATTTATTCACTTACTTTATTCATTTACTTTGACAGAGGTCTGTTTTCGCAGGACACAGCTAAAAATATGCTGGCTGTATGACAATCTTGGAATCGCTTATATTGTTATCCTGGTGATGAGTTGCATTGTTGTCGACTCTTCGCTTACGCCGAAATGCTGTTGTTCTTTGAAAACTACTGGAACTCAGCAAGATCTTTATTTTATTTTACACTTCTAGTTACGTAGGACCAAATTGAAGAGCAAATCTAGAAGGTCATGGAACGCCTCAGGACATGAAATTTCAACACAAAAGTTGTTGATGTTGTGGTCTTCAGTCCTGAGACTAGTTTGATGCAGCTCTCCATGCTACTCTATCCTGTGCAAGCTTCTTCATCTCCCCGAACCTACTGCAACCTACATCCTTCTGAATCTGTTTAGTGTATTCATCTCTTGGTCTCCCTCTACGATTTTTACGCTCCACGCTGCCCTCCAATACTAAACTGGTGATCCCTTGATGCCACAGAACATGTCCTACAACCGATCCCTTCTTCTAGTCAAGATGTGCCACAAACTCCCCTTTTCCCCAACCCTATTCAATACCTCCTCATTAGTTATATGATCTACCTATCTAATCTTCAGCATTCTTCTGTAGCACCACATTTCGAAAGGTTCTATTCTCTTCTTATCCAAACTTGTAATCGTCCATGTTTCACTTCCATACATAGCTACACTCCATACAAGTACTTTCAGAAACGACTTCCTGACACTTAAATCTATACCCGATGTTAACAAATTTCTCTTCTTCAGACACGCTTTCCTACATTCTATATCCTCTCTACTTCGACCATCATCAGTTATTTTGCTCCCCAAATAGCAAAACTCCTTTACTACTTTAAGTGTCTCATTTCCTAATCTATTTCCCTCAGCATCACCCGACTTAAGTCGGCTACATTCCATTATCCTCGTTTTGCTTTTGTTGATGTTCATCTTATATCCTCCTTTCAAGACACTATCCATTCCGTTCAACTGCTCTTCTAAGTCCTTTGCTGTCTCTGACAGAATTACAATGTCATCGGCGAACCTCAACGTTTTTATTTCTTCTCCATTGATTTTAATACCAACTCCGAAATTTTCTTTAGTTTCCTTCACTGCTTGCTCAATATATAGATTGAATAACATCGGGGATAGGCTACAACCCTGTCTCACTCCCTTCCCAACCACTGCTTCCCTTTCATACCCCTCGACTCTTATAACTGCCATCTGCTTTCTGTACAAATTGTAAATAGCCTTTCGCTCCCTGTTTTTTACCCCTGCCACCTTCAGACTTTGAAAGAGAGTATTCCAGTCAAGATTGTCTAAAGCTTTCTCTACGTCTACAAATGCTAGAAACGTAGGTTTGCCTTTCCTTTATCTAGCTTCTAAGGCAGGGTCCGTATTGCCCCACGTGTTCCAACATTTCTACGGAATCCAAACTGACCTTCCCCGATATCGGCTTCTACCAATTTTTCCATTCGTCTCTAAACAATTCGCGTTAGTATTTTCCAGCTGTGACTTATTAAACTGATAGTTCGTTAATTTTCACATCTGTCAACACCTGCTTTCTTTGGGATTGGAATTATTATATTCTTCTTGAAGTCTGAGGGTATTTCACCTGTCTCTTACATCTTACTTATCAGATGGTAGAGTTTTGTCAGGACTGGCTCTCCCAAGGCCGTCACTAGTTCTAATAGAATGTTGTCTACTCCCGGGGCCTTGTTTCGACTCAGGTCTTTCAGTGCTCAGTAGAACTCTTCACGCAGTATCGTATCTCCAACTCCATATTCATCTACATCCTCTTCCATTTCCATAATATTGTCCGCAAGTACGTCGCCCTTGTATAGACCCTCTATATACTCCTTCCACCTTTCTGCTTTCCCTTCTTTGCTTAGAACTGGGTTTCCATCTGAGCTCTTGATATTCACGCAAGTGGTTCTATTTTCTCCAAAGGTCTCTTTAATTTTCCTGTAGGCAGTATCTATCTTACCCCTAGTGAGATAAGCCTCTACATCCTTACATTTGTCCTCTAGCCATCCCTGCTTAGCCATTTTGCACTTCCTGTCGACCTCATTTTTGAGACGTTTGTATTCCCTTTTGCCTGCTTCATTTACTGCATTTTTATATTTTCTCCTTTCATCAGTTAAATTCAATATTGCTTCTGTTATCCAAGGATTTCTACTAGCCCTCGTTTTTTTACCTACTAGATCCTCTGCTGCCTTCACTACTTCACCTCTCAAAGCTACCCATTCTTCTTCTACTGTATTTCTTTCTCCCATTTCTGTCAATTGTTCCTTAGTGCTCACCCTGAAACTCTGCACAACCTCTGGTTTAATCAGTTTATCCAGGTCCCATCTTCTTAAATTCCCACCTTTTTGCAGTTTCTTCAGTTTTAATCTACAGTTCATAACCAATAGATTGTGGTCAGAGTCCACATCTACCCCTGGAAATGTCTTACAATTTAAAACTTAGTTCCTAAATCTCTGTCTTACAATTATATAATGTATCTAAACTTGTCAGTATCTCCAGGCTTCTTCCATGTATACAACCTTCTTTTATGATTCTTGAACCAAGTGTTAGCTATGATTAAGTTGTGCTCTGTGCTAAATTCTATCAGGCGGCTTCCTCTTTCATTTCTTAGCCCCAATCCATATTCCCATCCCTCCCTTTTCCTACTACCGAATTCCAGTCACCCATGACTATTAAATTTTCGTCTCCCTTCACTATCTCAATAATATCTTTTATTTCATCATACATTTCTTCGATTTCTTCGCAATCTGCAGAGCTAGTTGGCATATAAACTTGTACTACAGTAGTAGGCGTGGGCTTCGTGTCTATCTTGGCCACAATAATGCGTTCACTATGCTGACTGTAGTAGCTTACCCGCACTCCTATTTTTTTATTCATTATTAAACCTACACCTGCATTACCCCTATTTGATTTTGTGTTTATAACCCTGTATTCCCCTGACTAAAAGTCTTGTTCCTCCTGCCAGCGAACTTCACTAAATCCTACTATATCTAACTTTAATCTATCCATTTCTCTTTTTAAATTTTCTGACCTACATGCCCGATTAAGGGATCTGACATTCCACGCTCCGATCCGTAGAACACCAGTTTTCTTTCTCCTGATAACGACGTCCTCCTGAGTAGTCCCCGCCCGGAGATCGGAATGGGGGACTATTTTACATCCGAAATATTTTACCCAAGAGGACGCCATCATCATTTTACCATACAGTAAAGCTGCATGCCCTCGGGAAAAATTACGGCTGTAGTTTCCCCTTGCTTTCAGCCGTTCGCAGTACCAGCACAGCAAAGCCGTTTTGGTTAGTTTACAAGGCCAGATCAGTCAATCATCCAGACTGTGGCCCCTGCAACTACTGAAAAGGCTGCTGCTCCTCTTCAGGAACCACACGTTTGTCTGGCCTCTCAACAGATACCCCTCCGTTGTGGTTGCACCTACGGTACGGCCATCTGTATTGCAGAGGCACGCAAGCCTCCCCACCAACGGCAAGGTCCATGGAACTTGGGGGGGGGGGGGGGCAACACAAAAGTAATAATTGATAAAATAAAATGTTTATGATTCCAAAGAAACAACAAGCCATAAGAGTATGCAAACGCATTCAACAATATAACACAGTGCTCCGCTTAAATATTCAATGAATTCCTTGACGGAACAGAAGCAGGAAACACTTTAGTTTCAATTTGAAAGTGCGTGGAATACTGCTAAGATTTTTGAATTGTTATGGTAGCTTACTGAAAATGGATGCTGCAGTTTAATGCATGCCTTTCTCCACAAGAGTGAAGGCAGTACGATCAAAATGCAGATTGGATCTCTGCCTAGCCACAGCCTGGGGGCTAAGCCATGTCTCCGCAATATCCTTTCTTTCAGGAGTGCTAGTTCTGCAAGGTTCGCAGGAGAGCTTCTGTAAAGTTTGGAAGGTAGGAGACGAGGTACTGGCAGAAGTAAAGCTGTGAGTACCGGGCGTGAGTCGTGCTTCGGTAGCTCTGATGGTAGAGCACTTGCCCGCGAAAAGCAAAGTTCCCGAGTTCGAGTCTCGGTCGGGCACACAGTTTTAATGTGCCAGGAAGTTTCATATCAGCGCACACTCCGCTGCAGAGTGAAAATCTCATTCTGGAAACATCCCCCAGGCTGTGGCTAAGCCATGTCTCCGCAATATCCTTTCTTTCAGGAGTGCTAGTTCTGCAAGTTTCGCAGGAGAGCTTCTGTAAAGTTTGAAAGGTAGGAGACGAGGTACTGACAGAAGTAAAGCTGTGAGTACCGGGTGTGAGTCGTGCTTCGGTAGCTCAGTTGGTAGAGCACTTGCCCGCGAAAGGCAAAGGTCCCGAGTTCGAGTCTCGGTCGGGCACACAGTTTTAATCTGCCAGGAAGTTTCATATCAGCGCACACGCCGCTGCAGAGTGAAAATCTCATTCTGGAAACATCCCCCAGGCTGTGGCTAAGCCATGTCTCCGCAATATCCTTTCTTTCAGGAGTGCTAGTTCTGCAAGGTTCGCAGGAGAGCTTCTGTAAAGTTTGGAAGGTAGGAGACGAGGTACTGGCAGAAGTAAAGCTGTGAGTACCGGGCGTGAGTCGTGCTTCGGTAGCTCTGATGGTAGAGCACTTGCCCGCGAAAAGCAAAGTTCCCGAGTTCGAGTCTCGGTCGGGCACACAGTTTTAATGTGCCAGGAAGTTTCATATCAGCGCACACTCCGCTGCAGAGTGAAAATCTCATTCTGGAAACATCCCCCAGGCTGTGGCTAAGCCATGTCTCCGCAATATCCTTTCTTTCAGGAGTGCTAGTTCTGCAAGTTTCGCAGGAGAGCTTCTGTAAAGTTTGGAAGGTAGGAGACGAGGTACTGACAGAAGTAAAGCTGTGAGTACCGGGTGTGAGTCGTGCTTCGGTAGCTCAGTTGGTAGAGCACTTGCCCGCGAAAGGCAAAGGTCCCGAGTTCGAGTCTCGGTCGGGCACACAGTTTTAATCTGCCAGGAAGTTTCATATCAGCGCACACGCCGCTGCAGAGTGAAAATCTCATTCTGGAAACATCCCCCAGGCTGTGGCTAAGCCATGTCTCCGCAATATCCTTTCTTTCAGGAGTGCTAGTTCTGCAAGGTTCGCAGGAGAGCTTCTGTAAAGTTTGGAAGGTAGGAGACGAGGTACTGGCAGAAGTAAAGCTGTGAGTACCGGGCGTGAGTCGTGCTTCGGTAGCTCAGTTGGTAGAGCACTTGCCCGCGAAAAGCAAAGGTCCCGAGTTCGAGTCTCGGTCGGGCACACAGTTTTAATCTGCCAGGAAGTTTCATATCAGCGCACACTCCGCTGCAGAGTGAAAATCTCATTCTGGATTCTACTAGATACTCCATCATATCCATGAGAGTCTTTGTCTTCAGTGATTTAATTATTGATTTCATCTCCCCCTTGTCAGCAGTGTCACAGAGGAGTATTTCAGATACCAGTCTGGGAAAGGCATTTTGCAAGAGAGTTATATCATTCTCTGTAGAAAGTAAGTTTTTATTTAATTTAATGTTCTGAAAGTGATTGCTAAATACTGTACATATATCTTACTTATCAATAACAAAAATATTTTTACAACGAATTACATTTCCATTGTCGACCTTGTGCTGCTGACCAGACACTTCCTTCATAAATGATTATATTGTTTAAATTTTATCCTGGGCATTAGCTATTCTATTTGCGTACCACATACTCTTTGCCTTCCTTACAAGATTTTAAGCACTTTATAGTACTGTTTGCAATGGGCTAATGCAGCTCTATTGCGACTATTTCTAACATTTTGATATAATTCCCATTTCGTTCTTCATGATATCTATATCCCACTAGTCAGCCACTCAAAATGCCTCTTACTATTAGTATCCTGTTTAGGGCGTTGTAATGAAAATCAGCTTTCAAAGGGCATGAGAAATGCTTTAAAGAAAGCATTATATTTGTCATCTGTGTTATCTGCAGTGTAGACAACTTGTCACTCTTGTTACTTGACGAGGCCTAAAAAACTCTCTATTACCGTTGGATTAGCTATACATAATTTCCAATTAAATTTGTTTGAGTACAAAAATGTTTTACTGTCAAAATCTGTTTCATCATGGTCTGAAAGGTCATTCACCCTTTTCGTAACAGAATGCCCATAGTTATTAAGAATGAATAGAAATATTGTCTACAGGTGTGATACTGTTCCCCTGCACTCTGGTTGTGAAAAATGCAGTCTCCATCAGACCTTATGATTTTAGGAGATGTTGCAAGATCCTTTCTCTTGCAAAATTACAAACAAAATTAATACTGAAGTCACGAAAAATAACTAATTTTTGGCACTTTCTATAAAGAAAGGAACCCTCTGTAGTTGAGCAGAAATGCTCTGAGGTAGGGGACCTATAAATAACAAAAATTATAAGTTTAATTCCGCTAAATTCAACTGCCCCTACACAACATTCAAATATCAGTTCAGTGCACTGCTTTGACACATATATGTGCTCAAATGGAATACTGTTTTTTACGTTCATGGTCACAGCATCTACTGAAATTTATGGCTTGACTTTTTTTGGGTTCATATACGTTTTATTTTATCTGTTGTTACCTTTATGTTGTAATACGAGTATCATGTACTGACACGTTCCGTGAACTTGGAGAATTGTTCCTGAATTTGGTTCTACGGAACTTGACGTGTAAATAAATAAATAAGTAACAATGTTAGTTAGCTCGAAGACCATGGTACTTCTAATTATCTCTAATTACCTCTAACTACCTAATAACTCAGTTTGATCCTGAGAGACTGAAGGCTTCGTAACTTGGGAGAACATCTGTAACATACATGTTCCGTTATTCTAAGTTACCAAAGTCAAACAATACTGATGGTCGCTTTCATATTCTGTGAAAATACTGAGCGCATTAAAAACAGTTATAACGATGTTGATTCGTAATGTCTGCCTAACGAACGGCAGAATAACACACAAGTACACTTTCTAATACTCTCCCTTCACTAATACAGATGTGAAAATGTGGCTGCTGGACTGTTGTCAGTGTGATAAAACAATACTCGAAATACTACCTCCATACTGATTACTGTTTCATCTAAATATATCATAATGAACCTTATGCCTTCTCTAAACTTGTAAGTGTAAGTTTAACTTCCGCCTTTGCTACTAACACATGATCAAATTCGACACACACGTACACAGTGACACACAAAAGACGTGCACGTATAAAACTACTGTAATATTTACACCACTAGTCAGACAGGTAAATTACGTCTCGATTTTGATAGAACTGCTGTGCATAAACGTAACTAGAGCGTATTTTCTCATGTAAAATCAAGAATGCTTAAACTGTTATAAAGTAATTTAGTACAGGCGATGATAGGATAGAAAATGTAACATGAAATGGCTTGCGTGAATGTCACTTTATAGCCAATCTTGACCTCCTTTACTTAAGTTAAACGATACTGCCAAATTTTCGACATCGAGAGAGAATGTATTTGAATGTAGAGGAATATACTTATATTTACTGTTTTGATTTTCAATAATTGGTTCGATCTCAACTTTCTATAATGTTATCTATCGCCGAAGTCAGACCGGTATTGTTTACTTCTGGAGTAAGCATTAACTGATGTGATACCTACAGGCATATTAAAACTATGTGCCGGACCGACATTCGAACTCGGGACATTTGCCTTCCTCGGGCAAGTGCTCTATTCACTGTTGTGTTGAAAGGCTGACTGTCGAGGAAAATATGAACGCTTCTCTCACCTGAGATGTAGTTTCTGCTGGAGATAGTAGTCTCTGAACTTGTGTTTCAGATGCTGTTGTCGAAGCGAAGATGACGATGAGCTGTCTCAAAAATGAATAAATTGAGGAATGCTGATAACTTCAACTGCTAGTATAGTGCACCGTCTTGCTGCTGAAACTCCTTTAACCATTAAAATTGGATTTGCTGCTATGATTAAAAGAGCCACACAGTCTTTTTAAACACAACCACGAAGAACTGCATCAGACATTTTTGAGTAGCAGGTCGTCACTTTCACTTCGGAATACATGTGCGTTGTTCAGCACAACAAATAGATAGACATTAAGCAATACACTCACAGTCCACCCTCCCAACAACAAAAATGAACTAAGTCACTTTTTATAACAGAGTAATGCGACGGGGCAGAAAATAAGTGCGATTGAAGAGTTCACACGAATGTGCATGTACAACTGTTTGTTAAAAATTTTAGTGCAAATTTGGCTCTCACGTAAGTCTCAGGAGACGATTTCCACATTTGGTGCATTAGTACACTGTTCACACCCGCACATTGTTATAGTTTTTGAATTAATATTCTCTCAGACAAGTGTACAGTTTATGCTAAGGAACAAAAATTAGACGATTATTATAACAAAATAATTTTTCATGACGCAGTTCAATTATGTTTTTATGGCACTGAGCACTATGGGACTCAACTGCTATGGTCATAAGTCCCCTAGAACTTAGAACTACTTAAACCTAACTAACCTAAGGACAGCACACAACACCCAGCCATCACGAGGCAGAGAAAATCCCTGACCCCGCCGGGAATCGAACCCGGGAACCCGGGCGTGGGAAGCGAGAACGCTACCGCACGACCACGAGATGCGGGCTATGTTTTTATAATCACTATTTATTGGTTTGTCCTCCTCTTTCACACAATTAAATTAGCACTGGTAAGAGAGTTTACAGTTTTACTTTAATAATAATTTGACTCCGAGCCCCTAATAGCAGTAATGTATTCCGCTATAATCGAAAGTAACTCAATCAACTGGAACAGAACCACAAGTCCCACTGTCCTCTTTGTTCTAGATGTTTTGGCGCGAAATCACAGATAGCCACATGTTCCCTTACGCCAATGTATACCTTGTAATTCGTACTCACACAAATAATCGTAGCAATTCCCATCCACCAAATATATGCTTGTACACTTGCACTATTAGACAGTATTCTTTGTCGAAACAAATCGGCTCGAAAATTCTTACTCAAATGACCACATGGGCAACTCACAAATTGGGCTCGCTCCCCCACCCACCGGCCAACTCTGCCACCCACACTCTCATTAACTGCTGAATGACTGCCCGACGACTGACCAACGACTGCCCAACGACTTTTTTTTCTTTTTTTTTAACTTTCATTCCTTCACCAGATGGGTGTAGGCGGGCTCATGGAGGACTTAATGTCCTTTGGAGCCTTAACTTAGAGTTATGTTTTGCTGTTGTGACACTCTTTATTTGTTTGATTGGGTATGGAACTTCTTATTATCTAACTCTACTTTTCTACTTGCGGTTTTTTTTATTTTTTTATTTTTATTATTCCTGGATTGGGGAAATATACGTCCCTGGCATTCGATTTAGGTTTTAGGGAATCCCCCTAAAACCTCAGACAGGGTCGGGTGTCGTTCCTATTTAGTTTCACTTATTTATATTCTTTAATTTCGTATATTGCTACTTTGTAAGTGTTGTGGTAGTTGTTTTCCTCTTGTAATTTGTTCCAGTTCATTGTGTTTTTTGGAGTAATTTTCTCTGTTGGTATTGCAGTTATTTCTGGTGGAAATGGGTACTTGTATTTTGGTAGGTTCAGGTGGAATGGTGTTTTCAAGATCAGTTTTTTGATGTTTTCATTTGTCTGTATTCTGCCCTCGCCGTATGAGGCCAGCTGTTTTATTATTTTCTCTTCCATTGAGTCGGTGTAGCGTCGATGTCCGTTCATAGCGTATCCTTTCTATTGTTCTAAGGATTCTTCTGCCTGTTGATTTAATTCTGTTGCATTGTGTGGTGTTTCCGCTCCACGCTATTGCTGCTTATTCTAGAATTGGCCTTACTAACATTTTGTAGATGTGTAAGACTATTGGAGCAGCGGATCCACCATTTCTAGATTGTAACATTTTTATTTTGGGGAGTTTTGCGTTTGCTACGCCTATTTTTTGTGTTGTGCTCTTCTCCCAGTTTAGTAAGTTGTCAAGTTCGTGTCCCAGGTATTTTTGCAGATTTCTTTGGTCCTACATTTTGTCCCCAGATTGTTATTTGCATATTGTCTGGGTTTTGTTGTTTATTTTGAAGAAGATTTCAATGTTATATTAATAATAATTGTGACTTGGTCGGATTTGGGCGTATCCTCCACGTTGTCAACCACTCCTCCAGGGTCTTGACGTATCTAATGGTTTTGTTTGAGATCAGTTCTGTCGTTGGGGCGTGGCGTGTTGTGCGTATAGTGCCCACTCCTCGTTTTGGTATGTCGGAGGAGTGTATGTTGTAGAGTAGTGGTGATGCTATCGCTCCTTGGGGTACTCCTGTTCGCGGCCTGAATTTCTCGGATGATTTATCTCTTACTCTTACTTCTATGTCTCTCTCAGTGATAATGTTTTTTATTAGTTTCACTACCTGTATTGGAATTTGGTGTTTTATTAGTTTGTTTAGTAGCCCCGAGTGCCAGACTTAGTCAAATGCTCTTTCTATATCGAGCAGTAACGCCGCTGCTACGTTTCCGTTGTTTATGGCTTGTGTACATTTACTAGTCAGTCTGAATATGGGATCAATTGTTCTCCTGTTCTCCATGAAACCCGCTTGTTCATCTGGTAGAATATTCCGTTTGTCTATGAATTTTTGAATCCTGTTAGTGAGTATGGCTTCGAAGGATTTTACTATTACTGGTATTAGTGTTATGGGGCGGTAAGAATTTGGATCCCGTTTAGGTTTGTTCGGTTTTGCTATCATTACAACTTGCGCGTCTTTCCACTGTTTTGGTGTTTTTTGGAGTTTGAATGTGGCGTTGAAGTGTTTTAGAAAGGGTGGAATGATGATTTGAGGGGGTATGAGTCACATGGCTGCCCGGCGGTCAAGTCATCCCACAGACACGATGCAAATCTCGCGCAGGCGCGGCACGCGCTTCCGTGAATGGCGTACCATGTCGCGCGCTCGCTCTCCAGAAAGCAATCCTTGCATACTAGACCTATTAATCTAGTAACGGAGATTTGTCCCGTCACAGTCCACACCAGTGTTGTAATTCACAGTTTCTCCTCTCTTCTTAGTCAAAATAATGCCTTACTGTATTTCATATACAGTCTGCGTTAGTGAAGTGTACATTCGCGTTTTGTTATGAAAGCTCCCCACAGTTCTCGTCCTCTCGATGTCTCGAAATCATAACTCTCCTTTCGCTTCCTGCACCAATCTTATTACTAATTCTTCAGGAGTCATGTCTTTTGTGTCTTCAGTATTTTGCCTTTTCTTCTCCGTTGTTAATTTCAACTCTCGGTGCCATCGCGATAAACTTTCTGAAAACCTCTTTGTCCTACACGTCTGTGAACTCAAGAGAACTGCTTCCACTCTCCCAGTATTCCAACTCTTCTGTCACATTTTTCCAGTCCGTCCTCAGACTTCAATCACGTCGCTCCATTTGTGCCTCAGTCCCTCAATTAAAGGTAACAAAGATCTCATTTATCCTAGGATTAAAACACTCTCTACACACAATCCAAGTTACATTCAGAAGTTAAATAAACATGCATACATCATGTATCACTAGAACAAAGCTGTGGAAGTTAGCAAGGGAGAAAATATTCGTCACTGTATGGCCTTTGTCTTTTGACAAAAGAACCGCAACCCGGCTGGGAGTGCTGTCCTTCGTTTGTGACAACCGTCTGATATATGGAAGGATAAATGTATGCTGAGTTAAAAGAAATTATTCAGGTAGTGAAAGGAGACGAAAATTTAATAGTCATGGGTGACTGGAATTCGAGAACAGGAAAAGGGAGAGAAGGAAACATAGTGGGTGAATATGGATAGGGGAGAGAAACGAAAGAGGAAGCCGTCTGGTAGAATTCTGCACAGAGCATAACTTAATCATAGCTAACACTTGGCTCAAGAATCATAAAAGAAGGTTGTATACGTGAAAGAATCCTGGAGATACTAGAAGGTATCAGATAGATTATATAATGGTAATACAGAGATTTAGGAAACAGGTTTGAATTGTAAGACATTTCCAGGGGCAGATGTAGACTCTGACCACAATCTATTGGTTATGAACTGTACATTAAAACTGAAGAAACTGCAAAAAGGTGGGAATTTAAGGAGATGGGACCTGGAAAAACCTGAAAGAACCAGAGGTTGTACAGAGTTTCAGGGAGAGCATAAGGGAACAATTGACACGAATGGGGGAAAGAAATACAGTAGAAGAAGAATGGGTAGCTTTGAGGGATGAAATAGTGAAGGCAGCAGAGGATCAAATAGGTAAGAAGACAAGGGCTGGTAGAAACCAATAGGTAACAGAAGAAATATTGAATTTAATTGATGAAAGGAGAAAATATACAAATGCAGTAAATGAAGCAGGCAAAAAAGAATACAAACGTCTCAAAAATGAGATCGACAGGAAGTGCAAAATGGCTAAGCAGGGGTGGCTAGAGGACAAATGTAAGGATGTAGAGGCTTATCTCACTAGGGGAAAGATAGATACTGCCTACAGGAAAATTAAAAAGACCTTTGGAGAAAAGAGAGCCACTTGTATGAATACAACAGCTCAGATGGAAACCCAGTTTTAAACAAAGAAGGGAAAGCAGAAAGGTGTAAGGAGTATATAGAGGGTCTATACAAGGGCGATGTACTTGAGGACAATATTATGGAAATGGAAGAGGATGTACATGAAGATGGAATTGGAGATACGATAGTGCGTGAAGAGTTTGACAGAGCACTGAAACACCTGAGTCGAAACAAGGCCCCGGGAGTAGACAACATTCCATTGGAACTACTGACGACCTTGGGAGAGCCAGTCCTGACAAAACTCTACCATCTGGTGAGCAAGGTGTATGAGACAGGCGAAATTCCCTCAGACTTCTAGAAGAATATAATAATTCCAATCCCAGAGAAAGCAGGTGTTGAAAGATATGAAAATTACCGAACTATCAGTTTAATAAGTCACAGCTGCAAAATACTAACGCGAATTCTTTACAGACGAATGGAAAAACTGTTAGAAGCCGACATCGGGGAAGATCAGTTTGGAATCCGCCAAAATGTTGAAACACGCGAGGTAATACTGACGCAACGACTTATCTTAGAAGATAGCTTAAGGGAAGATAAACCTACGTTTCTAGCATATGTAGACTTAGAGAAAGCTTTTACAATGTTGACTGGGATACTCTCTTTCATATTCTGAATGTAGCAGGAGTAAAATACAGGGAGCGAATGGCTATTAACAGTTTGCGCATAAAGAAGATGGGAGTTGTAAGTGTCGTGGGGCATGATAGGGAAGCAGTGGTTGGCAAGGGAGTGCAGCCTATCACGTATGTTATTCAATATGTGTATTGAGCAAGCTGCCAAGGAAAGAAAAGAAAAATTTGGAGTAGGATTTAAAATCCGTGGAGAAGAAATAAAAACGTTGAAGTTCGCCGATGACATTGTAATTCTGTCAGAAACAGAAAAACGACTTGGAAGTGCAGTTGAAAGGAATGGATAGTGTCTTAAAAGGAGGATATAAGATGAACATCAACAATAGCAAAACGAGGATAATGGAATGTAGTCGAATTAAGTCGGGTGACGCTGAGGGAATTAGATTAAGAAATGAGACACTTAAAGTAGTAAAGGAGTTTTACTATGTGGGGAGCAAAATAACTGATGATGGTCGAAATAGAGAGGATATTAAATGTAGACTGGCTATGGCAAGGAAAGCGTTTCTGAAGAAGAGAAATTCGTTAACATCGAGCATAGATTTAAGTGTCAGGAAGTCGTTCCTGAAAGTATTTGTATGGAGTGTAGCCATGTATGGAAGTTAAACATGGACGATAAATAGTTTGGACAAGAAGAGAATAGAAGCTTTCGAAATGTGGTGCTACAGAAGAATGCTGAAGATTAGATGGGTAGATCACATAACTAATGAGGAGGTATTGAATAGAATTGGGGAGTAGAGGAGTTTGTGGCACAACTTGACAAGAACAAGGGACCGGTTGGTAGGACATGTTCTCAGGCATCAAGGGATCACAAATTTAGCATTGGAGGGAAGCGTGAAGGGCGAAAATCGTAGAGGGAGACCAAGAGAAGAATACACTAAGCAGATTCAGAAGGATGTAGGTTGCAGTAAGTACTGGGAGATGAAGAACCTTGCACAGGATAGAGTAGCATGGAGAGCTGCATCAAATCAGTCTCAGGACTGAAGACCACAACAACAACCGTGTGCTCAGCGTCCCATATTTCCGCTGCCCCAGTACCATCACAAAGTTTCCAAGACACGACTTCTTCGGAAATTGAGTAATCGCTAACAAACATATTACGACTAGATAACTTACTGCGATCATATCAGCGTTGCTTTTTTACGGAATTATGGCTCTAAGCACTATGGGACTTAACATCTAAGGTCATCAGTCCCTTAGACGTAGAACTACTTAAACCTAACTAACCTAAGGACATCAGACACATCCATGCCCGAGGCAGGATTCGAACCTGCGACCGTAGGAGCAGCGGGGTTCCGGACTGAAGCGCCTAGAACCGCTCGGCCACAACGGCCGGCTACGGAATTATGATGTGATGCTGAAACGTCCCCTTAGAACAATTTTAGAATTACTGTGCTTATAAACCTCATACATTATTTGCTTTTCAAACAGCTTAGCAAAACTGAACGTACTCAAACATTCACTAAAGTGACACACAATATTTTTAGCGCAACGCAATCTGACTTTCAAAAATCCCTACAAAAGAATGGCCCTGACTAACATTAACCTATACCTTTCACAAATCACTTACCTCACAAAAATCTTCGTTACTCAAGCTACAGCAATACAGAGAGCGCCACTATTGCCAGCTAAATAACAGATTCAAACTACAGAAGGCTCTAACTACTAGTAGGCATAGTTAGCAAATGAAAGATTTTAATAGAGAACAAACAATGTATTTACCTTAATAGTCATCAAAAGTCATAATACTTACAGCAGTTCATGACATACATTTTTCACAAATTTCAAAACTCCGCCATTTCTCTCCCCACATCCACCACTTCTGGCGGCTCACCTCCAACTGCACGACGCTACGCGCTGTTCACATCCAGCTGCCCAACACTAGAATGGCAGACAACAATGCAAACTAGCCACAGACTTCACACAGAACAGCCAGTGATTTTCATACAGAGCGCTACGTAGCGTTGCCAATAAGAAAACCTAAACAACCTACTTACAATGCTTTGCTGAAAAGAACCGATTGCTTCTGTCGACCTTAGAACTCTGTATTGCTCGGATCTTGCTGTACCTTTGTGTCGTACGAGTTGGAACCGACGACACCAAGCTGTTAATGGAGAAACCACAACGGCAAATCATTCTCCAAGTCTATAGCGGTAGCTTGTAGCTGGTACATATGAGGCTATCAGAGCAATAGCGGCCTAATCCACATTTTTAGGAAAAGATGAGATATTCACACAGAACATCGCTTTACGCCCTACCATTAGGTCCTACAATCGCCGGACATGTAATCGGACACCGTGGACAGGGTGGTAACATCACATGTTGTTTATGCACCGGGCAGTGTCATACGAAACTGGTCGCAATTGTAGCCTATGCCACATAGGCCACGTATGCATAGCGAGTAGGCCGGTGGGACAGAGTACCATGATAAGTCATACAGCACGTGACGGCCGGCGGAGGACACAGCAGCAGTATAGCCTCACAATATTGTGGTCGACACACCGTTGAACGGTCATTAGTTCGTGTGTACTACAGAACTGTATGTGCAGTAGCCCTGGTGATGATGTCGAAGCCGCAATGCTAGGTAAGAATGGTGTTGTTAGCTTGTAGGACGCATATGATTTTATATGGACACCGGTGTAGATGAGGAACATTTCAATTTCAGACCTATTTCGGTTGGACGCAACAACCGATGCCCCAGACGTGGAATGTGCATCTGACCGATTCAGCCAGAGTGCAAGTGGTACAGCGGATGAGTTACATGTCATGTTAGCACAGCCCAGTCTACCCGGTACATCGAAGGATACCACACCTACTTCGTCAACCATGGACGTATTGGAGGGGGATCGTGGCTACTGGTACCGTAATTGCACCGCAACGGGGAAGGAAAGGGGTCCGGACTGCACACCTATGCGTACGGAAAATTCGAAAACAAAAGCGATCGAAAGGGGAAGAATACATTAACGTCAAGGGAAACGTAGTGCCAAAGAAATGTCCCACTCTCGGAGCATGCGCGTTCAGCCGTGCGTGGCTCGTGTTCCTGCCATTTCTGATTTTACATTTTGTTTTTACCGTAGTGCCACCTCGTTATGTTAATTTTAAATAATGGTGTCACTGAGTTGCTGATTTGCCTGCACGTGAGCGGCAGCAGCAGCGCTTATCGACATACTAGAACTGACATGTGATTACATTTTTGTGCAATTTGGGTGCATAAATACTGAGAAATGAGTACCCAGAACAACCATCTCAGGCCGTAATAATGGCCTTGATACGCCTGGGCATTGAGTCAAACAGAGCTTGTATGGCGTGTACAGGTACAGCTGCCCATGCAGCTTCAATACGATACCACAGTTCATCAAGAGTAGTGACTGGCGTATTGTGACTAGACGTTTTCAGTTGGTGAGAGATCTGGAGAAAGTGCTGGCCATGGCAGCAGTCGAACATTTTCTGCATCCAGAAAGGCCCGTACAGGACCTGCAACATGCGCTGGTCCATTATCCTGCAGAAATGTAGGGTTTCGAAGGAATCGAATGAAGGTAAGAGCCACGGGTCGTAACACATCTGAAATGTAACGTCCACTGTTCAAAGTGCCGTCAATGCGAACAAGAGGTGACCGAGACGTGTAACCAATGGCACCCCATACCATCACGCCGGGTGATAAGCCAGTATGGCGATGACGAACACGCGCTTCCGATGTGCGTTCACCGCGATGTCGCCGAACACGGTTGCGACCATCATGATGCTGTAAACAGAACCTGTGTTCATCCGAAAAATTTATGTTTTGCATTCGTGCACCCAGGTTCGTTGTTGAGTACACCATCGCAGGCGCCTCTGTCTGTGATGTAGCGTCAAGGGTAACAGCAGCCATGGTCTCCGAGCTGATAGTTCATGCTGCTGCAAATGTCGTCGAACTATTCGTGCAGATGGTTGTTGTCTTGCAGACGTCCCCATCTGTTGACTCAGGGATCGAGACGTGGCTGCAGGATGCTTTACAGCCTTGCGGATAAGATGCCTGTCATCTCGACTGTTAGTGATACGAGGCCGTTGGGATCCAGCACGGCGTTCCGTATTACCCTCCTGAACCCACCGGTTCCATATTCTGCTAACAGCCATTGGATCTCGACCAACGCGACTAGCTATGTCGCGATACGATAAACCGCAATCGCGATAGGCTACAATCCGACCTTTATCAAAGTCGAAAACGTGATGGTACGCATTTCTCCTCCTTACACGAGGCATCACAACAACGTTTCACCAGGCGACGCCATTCAACTGCTGTCTGTGTATGAGAAGTCGGTTGGAAACTTTCCTCATGTCAGCACGTTGTAGGTATCGCCACCGTTGCCAACCTCGTGTGAATGTTCTGAGAAGCTAATCATTTGCATAGCATCAGCATCTTCTTCCTGTCGGTTAAATTTCGCGTCTGTAGCACGTCATCTTCGTGGTGCAGCAATTTTAATGGCCAGTAATGTACTTCCCTGTCGTCGTGTGTCGAGGAGTCAGTTGGAACGTGCCAGGAGCTAGTTCGGACCTGGCAGTGTTTGAGTTCACACGCGGCGCTAGTTCGGTCGGGGCGCGCAGCAGTGAGGTCCGGACCGCCATGACTCGCTCGCTGGTCGCCAACACACGTGACTGGTGTGGCGACGTCTTTGATTGGTCGTCGGTCGGTCGTCTTTCCGGAGGCCGGTGTTCGCTTATGGGTTGGCTGTGTGTGACGACTCGTGATTCGTCTCTGCATTGTTTAGTTCTTCGTGCAAATGCTCGTGTAACTGTGTGTAGTTTGTCCCATTTCATTGTTAAGTTATTATAAATGTTGTCTGCGTAGTGGGTCTGAGAGGTCGGTCGTCTCATCGGGCGCCTTGTAACTGGTTCTCTGGGCGCCTCTGGCCCCCTTCAATTACCATCTTGTGGAACTCAGGTGTGTCTTTCCTGATGCAGGTATGTCGCTTAGCGAATGGGCGTGTTTCCTCTTCATGGTTGGGTCCGAACCAGTATTTTCGCCGTCGTGTGGCTGGGAGAAGCACCAACATTGCAGTCGCGACGGAGCAGCAGTCGCCGACGGACCAGCAGGCAGTTGGTGGGTCGGTGTAGAGCAGCGAGGAAACCTCGACGCGTGGTTTGGCCGAACCCGCTGCCCGCGTCCATGTGCGGTCGGATTGTGGGCTGCTGTTCCACTTGCTACGAGGTCCGTGGCTCACCGATCCTGGACACGAAATTTGAGTTTGACTTAATCTACCAGCAAGTGATGACTGTTCGCATTGTGTCGTTTGGATTTCGTTGTCGGCTGTTGGGACATGTTATCTTGTCGGTGGGTCCGTTGGCTGTCGGTCGGTTGGCTTGTCGTCGAATAGTGAATGGTTGGCCCGAATGCCTGTCTCCCCTAAGCGAACGTTAGTATTTCAAGTGCAGATCGACCCCTGGAAACGTCTGAGCGCCGCTGGCTGTACTGCCGTTTCTTATTCGTGTTTGATTGTGTATCTTAATGGCTCATAGACGATAGTTGAATTTGTATGCTTTTAGTTAGTTTTAAATAATGGGCCTTCAGCCATTTTAAAATTGAAAGTTCCTTACTGGTGAAATCTTGCATTGTTCGGGCCTTCAGCCTCATTTAAAATATTTTTGGACAAAGCTTTGGGCCTTTTGCCTTTTGAAAATTTATTGTAGTTGTTTTTTTTTTAATCATCAGTCTTCAGCCGTCGTAAAAATTAAAATTATTTACTTTCTAAGTCTTACATTGTTTGGGCCTTCAGCCTCATTTAAAAAACATTATTTAAGGATAAACCTTCGTCTTTCTGCCTTGTAAAAATTTATTTTAGGTGTGTTTTAAATAATGGGCCTTTAGCCGTTTTAAAAGTAAATGTTTGATCAAATAATAAAGATGTATGTTCGAGTGTAACAGACAGGCCTTTATTTTGGCTCCTTTCCACAAATTTCCAAGTACCTGTTCTCTCCTGCGGATTTTAGCATTGCATTTCACGCGCGTCAGAAGGAATTTGGTCGAGATTTTTCAGCTGAACACCAGCGACATACACTCCTGGAAATTGAAATAAGAACACCGTGACTTCATTGTCCCAGGAAGGGGAAACTTTATTGACACATTCCTGGGGTCAGATACATCACATGATCACACTGACAGAACCACAGGCACATAGACACAGGCAACAGAGCATGCACAATGTCGGCACTAGTACAGTGTATATCCACCTTTCGCAGCAATGCAGGCTGCTATTCTCCCATGGAGACGATCGTAGAGATGCTGGATGTAGTGCTGTGGAACGGCTTGCCATGCCATTTCCTCCTGGCGCCTCAGTTGGACCAGCGTTCGTGCTGGACGTGCAGACCGCGTGAGACGACGCTGCATCCAGTCCCAAACATGCTCAATGGGGGACAGATCCGGAGATCTTGCTGGCCAGGGTAGTTGACTTACACCTTCTAGAGCACGTTGGGTGGCACGGGATACATGCGGACGTGCATTGTCCTGTTGGAACAGCAAGTTCCCTTGCCGGTCTAGGAATGGTAGAACGATGGGTTCGATGACGGTTTGGATGTACCGTGCACTATTCAGTGTCCCCTCGACGATCACCAGTGGTGTACGGCCAGTGTAGGAGATCGCTCCCCACACCATGATGCCGGGTGTTGGCCCTGAATGCCTCGGTCGTATGCAGTCCTGATTGTGGCGCTCACCTGCACGGCGCCAAACACGCATACGACCATCATTGGCACCAAGGCAGAAGCGACTCTCATCGCTGAAGACGACACGTCTCCATTCGTCCCTCCATTCACGCCTGTCGCGACACCACTGGAGGCGGGCTGCACGATGTTGGGGCGTGAGCGGAAGACGGTCTAACGGTGTGCGGGACCGTAGCCCAGCTTCATGGAGACGGTTGCGAATGGTCCTCGCCGATACCCCAGGAGCAACAGTGTCCCTAATTTGCTGGGAAGTGGCGGTGCGGTCCCCTACGGCACTGCGTAGGATCCTACGGTCTTGGCGTGCATCCGCGCGTCGCTGCTGTCCGGTCCCAGGTCGACGGGCACGTGCACCTTCCGCCGACCACTGGCGACAACATCGATGTACTGTGGAGACCTCACGCCCCACGTGTTGAGCAATTCGGCGGTACGTCCACCCGGCCTCCCGCATGCCCACTATACGCCCTCGCTCAAAGTCCTTCAACTGCACATACGGTTCACGTCCACGCTGTCGCGGCATGCTACCAGTGTTAAAGACTGCGATGGAGCTCCGTATGCCACGGCAAACTGGCTGACACTGACGGCGGCGGTGGACAAATGCTGCGCAGCTAGCGCCATTCGACGGCCAACACCGCGGTTCCTGGTGTGTCCGCTGTGCCGTGCGTGTGATCATTGCTTGTACAGCCCTCTCGCAGTGTCCGGAGCAAGTATGGTGGGTCTGACACACCGGTGTCAATGTGTTCTTTTTTCCATTTCCAGGAGTGTATATTTGACTCGTTCTGTGCATAGGTAGTTTCTATTTGCAGTCCGCATACATTTTTGCTATGGTGAAAGTTGTCCCTACGGCATGCGCGTATTCCTCTGGTACTACAGAGTTGCGTCGAGTAACAACATGCCTATACCATTTCCAGAATGAAGAGGGGGTGGACGCGAAGGTGTGTAAAACCTTTAAAACCTTCTTTAAGAACATTTTGCTGATATCAGACGGTAGAATAACAAGGGTTCTTTCGCACAAAGTGCAGCACAAGTCCCCTTCCATCGATAAGCAAGGCGCATGCCCTGCTAAAAACAAAACACCAATAGGAAAGACGGTAGTGGTAGAGAACATAAAACTGTTTCCAGCATATCGGAGCCATTATACACGAATGAATGAAACAGTGGATCAGAAGTATTAGTCACCAGACCTGAGCTTGGGGAAGTTATACCATTTCTATAAAGCCGAGCATTATGATCCGGTTTCGTAATACATATTTGGTCAGATATTTAATAAAAGATTTAATCTATCCTTTCATCCCCATGTAAGTGATTCCTACCGTAAGCGGGACATCCATAACATCAATCTTGCTGCAGTCGACGCTGCGGAAGAGAAGGGTAAATGAGAACGTGAGAGAAAGTTACATAGACGAAATGCCGAGAGCGTGCGGACTCGCATGCATTGCGATGCAGCAGAAGGGAGGCATCAGGACAACGATACGACCATCATTGCCTTTGATTTGTTGAGGACTTAACCGACACCGGTACTTACGACTGGTATCTGTTACTACAAGCGGCAATTGTGGAGATACTGCCTTGGAATATACGACCTTTGTACCGAGAAAGCTACCATATGTGTATGGAATGAGGGCGAAGCATCCAGAAGATCACAAGAAATCGGATCGTGTCTCATGCATTACATTAAACATAACGTCCAAACAAAACGACTGATTATATGTTTGGATAAATGTACCTGGGAAAAGCGGAATATAATAATGGCCTTACTGGTCAGTTCATGGTTCTGTATGCAGACTTCGCACCGGAAATAATCCAGTGTGTATTCATACATACCATGTCACCAGGACTTCAGTATCATCGCGAAGAACAGGAAATTTCACCCGAACATACACATACACCCTGACTGAATGAATGTCATTATCACTGCACGAAAACAACATTTCTTCACCGCGATGCCGATGACAAGGAATGATTTCATGTCCACAGTACGTTTGGAGAGAAACATACGTAACCGTAAAGTGTCGACACAAACTACTACGGTGCAATGGTTCCATATTCAGTGGTTTCGGTATAAAGCATCCTCACCCATATCATGTTCTATAAGTACTCCAATGAGCCATATGTCCCGGTTGCCGGCGTCAGTTTCGTTAAACGAGGGTCGAAAGTTGCTGAGACTCTGAATATATTATGTACCAATGGACAAGCTATTAGTGCGTTGAGGAAGACCGATTTAATGACCTTGCTATAATTCGTACCCACGGTGTACCATGGCTATTACCGTAACCTGAAGACATTTGCACAGTCGTGTGGTGAAACGATCCCTGTAAGTATAATATGGATGATGAACATTAACGCCTCTTGTGTATCTTGTCCAGTGTTTGACTACAGTGTGTAAAGCAATAACGGCCTATTCCACATGTTTCGTGTATTACGGACAAGTCCGCCGAAACAATAGTGGCCTAATCCACACAAAACGGTCTAAAAACACTAATACCGTTAACTTCGAGTATTACCGATTACCGAGCAACATTCCACATTATGTATACCACAATCATTGCTATACGCCGCAATCACTACATTGCACATCAATTTTGCAAACGTCAATGTCTTCAAGTGGCCATTCCCACAAACCAGTATGCTGTGGGTTAGGCCACTACAGCGCTGACAGCCTCTTAGACGTTGCATCTCTTCACGCCATCCGTTAAAAATAATACTATTCTGTTAATAGGCCGCGTTAAAGAGGTCGACATGTTATCGAACAGAAAGCGGCGAGTGGCTGCAACATCTTATCCACATAGTACAGTAGGAATAACGCCTGTTCTGGGGCTCTCTTCTGCAGAGTTCTATTGTAGTGGTGGCGTAAGCACATTTCCGGCGAAAGTGTCGCCATGAGACTTCACCTGCCATTGCAGCCGCACGTTCGTGACGTTCTCCTGCGCCTCTTCAGCGTAACGACTACTCGTTCAACTGAACGACAGCACGATCCTCCTAACGACTGGCCTCCATGACCGTCAGTAACCGCCGTTACCCCCTTCGAAAATTCCCCAAGCTTTACGGGAAAGACAGAATACTAGTGCATTATGGCGGTAATAAATATCCTCATTAGTATATAACACTGCTACTCCACAACTGAACAAAACGTTGATAATCACACGACTGCACACGTATGAAGAATATGTCTTCGTTGTCTTAGAAACTACGAACTAATTCAGATTTGACAGACATATGTTCTACATCTACATCTACATTTATACTCCGCAAGCCACCCAACGGTGTGCGGCGGAGGGCACTGTACGTGCCACTGTCATCACCTCCCTTTCCTGTTCCACTCGCGTACGGTTCGCGGGAAGAACAATTGCCGAAAAGCCTCCGTGCGCGCTCGAATCTCTTTAATTTTACATTCGTGATCTCCTCAGGAGGTATAAGTAGGGGGAAGCAATATATTCGGTACCTCATCCAGAAATGCACCCTCTCGAAACCTGGACAGCAAGCTACACGGCGATGCAGAGAGCCTCTCTTGAAGAGTCTGCCACTTGAGTTTGCTAAACATCTCTGTAACTATCACGCTTACCAAATAACCCTGTGACGAAACGCGCCGCTCTTCTTTGAATCTTATCTATCTCCTCTCTCAACCCGACCTGGTACGGATCCCACACTGATGAGCAGTACTCAAGTATAGGCCGAACGAGTGTTTTGTAAGCCACCTCCTTTGTTGAAACTTCCTGGTAGATTAAAACTGTGTGCCCGACCGAGACTCGAACTCGGGACCTTTGCCTTTCGCGGGCAAGTGCTCTACCAACTGAGCTACCGAAGCACGACTCACGCCCGGTACTCACAGCTTTACTTCTGCCAGTACCTCGTCTCCTACCTTCCAAACTTTACAGAAGCTCTCCTGCGCTGCAGAGTGAAAATCTCATTCTGGACACCTCCTTTGTTGATGCACTACATTTTCTAAGGACTCACCCAATGAATCTCAACCTGGCACCCGCCTTACCAACAATTAATTTTATATGATCATTCCACTTCAAATCGTTCGGTACGCATACTTCCACATATTTTACAGAAGTAACTGCTACCAGTGTTTGTTCCGTTATACAATGAGACAGTAGACACCTTTACACTGTCGTAAGGCTGCCAGTAAGTACTATTCTTGAGCCTATAAACAGCTCATAATGGAACTGATAGTGTAACCAGCTGTTACAATGACCTTTACGTTTCAGGATACCTGTCATGGATGATATATCACTTATCAGTTCACAAGTATCGCACTCCACTGATGTGTACAGTCTCATAAAATATCTTGACCTGTGGAAGACGTTGATGTATCATTTGATATCCATGTCCGATACAAGGCACAGCTGATGAGGTAGGTTCACAACATAAAACTTCTTCCGATGCTAATGAGGTATTATTAGCTTACAATTCAAACTTTCCTCGCCGGCCGCGGTGGTCTAGCGGTTCTGGCGCTGCAGTCCGGAACCGCGGGACTGCTACGGTCGCAGGTTCGAATCCTGCCTCGGGCATGGGTGTGTGTGATGTCCTTAGGTTAGTTAGGTTTAAGTAGTTCTAAATTCTAGGGGACTTATGACTTAAGATGTTGAGTCCCATAGTGCTCAGAGCCATTTGAACCGTTTTTGAAACTTTGCTCACAATGTTATCAAGATGGCACTCAATACCATTGCGTTAGAATGTCAGTAGGAGCCATCTCTGCAAAACCGACCGATGTTCTGCTGTTGCAAGCAATTGAAATGACTCATGCTATTCTGCTCCAGTTCGTGGCGCATAAACTGCAAACTCTGGAGTCTCCAGTAGCTCAGATATTATCTGATTTACAACAGCTTCTTTGCAGCAACTACCGTCTTTCTAATGAAACTAAAAGTGGATCACTGAATGGTACATTCTACTTAAAGTCAACAATTCCTTATTACCTAGATCAGTGGAAGTGACATGCTTTCTAAGTTCCTTGCTCTGTCACTCGCTTCATGCAACAACCATGTGCTCCTCGAAAGTGCAACGTCAGTTGTCAACCACATGTTTTCCATTTCTGTTCAAATGCAGTGGCCAGGTGCATTGGTGGATCTAGAGTACCAGATGAAACATATGACAGTAGCGACGTCATTCGTCGTGATCTCCAACGAGAACTGTCGTTGTTCCACTTACAGAATAAATTATTGGATACCGCAAACGCACTTGCTTTCGTCCAACGTCCTTGTCAGGTTGCATGGAATGAAAAGAGACCCTGATGAAAACCGATTTGTTAATTGTATCAACTGAATGACAACAGTTCTCATGAACTTAAGGTCGAAGGATACTGAGACACAGTGGAACGGAAATTGTCAGCTCTCTCGGTCTATCAGCAAACCATGGCATTCTGACTGACCTTCCCTAGTGCTGCTTACTAAACAGATCCCTGTCATGAGACTAAAAATTAGACAGTTGGACGATGTACGGTTCTGTTTGGAACAGAAGCTCGATATCGTCATTGCGTCGAGGCGTAAGTATTTTGCCCTCATGACCAGTACCTAAACTTGCTGCGGAAGTAGTGTTATCATGTGAACCCTTAGTTAAATTAATCTATGCATTAAAACAGTGTATTCACAAATATTGTTTATCTTGAAATAAAGGTACAAAAATAATCAAATACTGTGAAGATTGCTGGACTGCATATTTAAACTGGTAATAAATACCAGAACTACTACTTAAAGACATTGGTCGGCGAAGAAAAAATCCAGTTCCGTTAAACTAAAAATAAAATATTCGACAACTCATAAACGTATGCAGTTCACTATGGTGATTAACTTATGAAACATCGAGTAATCATGAGTTGATTCCCAGAGTATATTGAAGAATTTCAGATTTGCAGCCAAAAATAAACAAACTTCAACACTGCGCATTGTAATAGAAATTTTTCTAAGAGTCAACCAATGCTAAAGCCTTTAAAATTTTATTTTTGTTGGGATCCACAGCCTCAAGGTGTTATCAGAATGAAAACATGGTCCAGACAGACTATATCTTTTTTATTATCTATGCGATTATCCAATTTCAAACATAATATAAAATGAAGCTGGAAGTTTAAGATACGAGCTTGAAAACGACCGAAAGTTGAAATTGGCAAATCACATAGATAATAAAATGTATCCGACTACCTGGACACTGTTTTCATTCTGAAAATATGTTAAAGTATTCAAGCGGCTGTTGCCGCCCAAAAACAATCGCTTCACAAGTACAGAAACAACCTATCAACTCCTCAACAAACAAGTTACTCGCATCTCTAAGGCGGATCCGCACAGAGCGGCCTTCCACACAGAATGGCGCTCTACGCAGATTAACCTCGAGCCTTCGCTCGCTCGTGCCGATAAGGCTTCGGTTTCCCCACCAAAATTTTCAACTGACATACAATACAGAAAATGGCCCACCATTTAAAATATGTACAAGATACAATTACAGCATGTTTTTGAAATGAAAGGTCTTTCTCGCCCTGAGTCCCTCAGGACATAAACATTATCTTATCTCTAATATCTTATGCACAATTAAATAAAATATGAAATTTGCGAAAACGCCCTTACGATCGGTGGCAAAGGAATTGTTGTCAAAACATAAAAAAATAAAGATAGCCTGTTTAATAGAAGTGTCTCTTTGGGATGTATTCAATGATGATACCAAATATAACATTTATGTAGGGCATTCACGTTAATCTTACCACCTATCAAAAGCGTGTATAGCCATGTTCGTTTGAGGTGGTCCCACAGATTCTCGATTGGGTTTCAATCCGGGTGGGAGGGGGGTTTGGTGGCCAGATGACTAGAGTAAACTTTTCCTGGTGGTCTTCGAGCCAAGCACATGCAGTGTGACCTGTGTGACACGTTACATTGTCCAACAGATAGATGACATCGTGACGAGGAAAAAAAACTGCATATAAAGATGGACATACTCCCCAATGGTAGATTCACACTTTCGTTGAACACTTGTGCCTTACAGAATGACGAGACTACCAACGGAATACCTGGAATACATTCCCTAGTTTAAAACGCTCCCTCCTTCGGCCTCAACCCCTTGGTTAATCTGGGCGGTCAGCTGATCAACAGTTACACATTTCTTCGTCTTGACACATCAACCGTCATTCATCACTGTCACCTATGACCCACGGTGCACAACTGTTGCCTTAGTGCCGGGTTTAGATAGCGTCATTTTGGCATACACGGTATACTTTAACCACAGTATCATGCGAACGGTTTTCAAATTTAGCCGTATCGGAAATGTTTCCACTTTGCCCTTTTGGACGTCAGATAAAACGCTCTGTTCAGACATCACAACAACTTTCAGCATCAAGCGCTCGTTTCCGAACGTTAACAATGGTTTGGTCACACTTCTGTTTAGAGTCGTTGCTGTCCTCTTCGATTTCAAAGTCTTGTTGGGCGACAAAATACTAGTAGGTGCACTGACGGAAAACATTGTAACATACAAAAATTATTAATGTAGATTAATGAAATTTCGGAAATACTTTTAGCTAGGTAAAATGTGTAAGTCATTAACATTGCAAGATCACAGGTTAATATAAGTGCGGGATAACCCATTACAAATGTGAGATGCTCCTACATCAGTAAGCAGTGTAATGCCAGAATGTTGAATGCAAGCATGCAAATGTGCATGCACTGAGTTCTGCAAGTGCCTGGTGTCAGTTTCTGGGACGGAGTTCGATCAGTACAGGGAGGATTAATGCTGACTGTGGATGATGCTATAGTTTCGTCCGAAGACGCCTCATATGTGCTCGGTTGGAGAGAGATGTGCTGATCGAGCGGGCCGTGGCACCATATCGACACTCTGTAAAGGATGCTGGATTACAACAACGGTATATGGGCGCGCTTTATCCTGATGGAGAACACCCTCTGGAATGCTGTTCATGTATGGTAGCACAACAGATCGAATCACCAAAATTACGTTCAATTTTGCATGCAGGGTGCTTGGGATAACAACGAGAATGCTCTTGCTCTCATCGGAAATCGCTCCCCTGACCGTAACTCCAGGTGTTGTCCCAAGTGTCAAGTACACAGATAGTTTGGTTACAGACCCTCAACTGGAATCCTTCTAACGAACACTCGTTCATCGCTGGAACTGAGGCAGAACCAGCTTTCATGAGTAAACATAACAGTTCTCCACACTGTGTCCAAATAGCTCTCGTTTGACAACTCTGAAGTCGGAAATGGCGTAATCTGGCTGGGAGCTGCCTTTAAAATAACCGATTTGTAACAGTTTGTCGTTGCAGATTGCTGCTGCAGATGCTGAACGACGCATCAGCACCATACGCCAAACACGATGGTCTTTGCTCCTCGTTGGCCGCGTGAAGCCTGCATTCCCGTAAGCAGTGATGCCAGTAATCATGTACAGGGGATACATTCCTGCATAGTTTCTCTGCAGTGTCTCAGAAGGAACATCCAGCTTCCCCTGGCCCTATTACACGACCTCGTTCAATCTCAGTGACTGTTTATATACGGCATAATATTTTCGTTTCCTCAAACATAATCACATAGTTCTGAAGCTGTTCTGTGTTCAGCATCGGCAAATTTATGTAAATCGTGATATTTAATGTTATGCCACCTCTCTCTGCGGCAGACTGAAATCGTTCGTATTGACTGGACAACTTAACTGCTGACATCCTTTTTTACCTGTCGGAGAAAAACATTTCAACCAGTTTGCAGCATTTCGAGTTCCACCGTAGTATTATAATTTAGTTAAAGGGGTATTGTGATTCATACAGGCAAACAACTTTGACAGTTAGCAGAATATACTAGTAGCCCTAATTTAGCATATAATGAGCTACGAACGATTTCTCTGTTCGTGTAAATAGCTTTCTCAATACCGTTATCTTTTAGAACTCTGAACTATGACTCTGACAATATATTGTAGCTATACTGAAAGAAATGAGTGTTTTTAAAATCCTTAATCTTTATATTTCTAGACAAGTCAAGTACACCTTCTCAATCTACATATTTTCTGTCATTTTCCCACATAGTCACCATTTCTTTGTACACATTTTCTCGATCGTCCTGCAGGTTTGAAAACACCCTTATGTTAACACTCCGCCGCGCGGGATTAGCCGAGCGGTCTACGGCGATGCAGTCATGGACTGTGCGGCTGGTCCCGGCGGAGGTTCGAATCCTCCCTCGTGAATGGGTGTGTGTGTGTTTGTCCTTAGGATAATTTAGGTTAAGTAGTGTGTAAGCTAAGGGACAGATAACCTTAGCAGTTAAATCCCATAATATTTCACACACATCTGAACATTTTTTATGTTAACAGTCCGTTACAATTTTACGAAAACACTGACGCAATACTTACGGGAACATCCCCGCCATCTGATGGATTCAGCCTCGCATCTGTTTATCAGCATAACCTAGGGTGCCAAGTAGGGACTGTAAGGAGGATTGGAGCAGTTTCCCAACTAACTGTTCTGACTTTTTCCAGAGTGACAGAAGCAGTATGAGGATGCGAGTTGTCTTATTGCAGAATGATATTCTTCCCAGGGATTTTATCGCGGAATGCATGACGGATCTTCCAAAGTGTCTTAATATAGCAGCATTTATGGGTTGTCAAAGCTCAGGAAAATCACATTCCTTGTTGCACTCCATGGAGGCAGTTCGAGTGCGAGCTCGAGGAGGCTCATTTGGATACTCATGTTTACATCCATATCCTAACACAGATGACGCCTATTCACACATTTCTCCTGACACGTTGAGGTCTCGGGTGAGTCACACAAGCCCATTTTCACGGCCATGGTAATACCGCCTGAGGTCATAGAGGTGACACAGGCCAATAGCGTCATAATACGGCAAAATATCGTGTAAAGTTTGTAAATAGGATCCTCCTTATATCTACGTTGCACTGTGGGAATTGTGAAGTTAACAACGGGTTGCACACAACTTTTGATACGGTCCTCGCAACAGTCAGAGAGTTAGGAAGACCGTTGTACATTTACTAGCTCCTCATCCAGTCCATGAAAGCCCAAAGAATATCTACCAATCGTCGTGCCATCCTCTGCTCAGCAGCATTATGCGGATGCGGTATGGATGCGCATGTGATGAGCACACTGCTCTCCCTGCCGTTTTGCCGACTTTTCAGACCGTGAAACCGCTGCTACTCGGTCAAGCACTTTAGCTGTCATCACCAGGCTGAGTGCGCCCCACTCCAGCCCTTTCAACAAGGGAAGCTCCTTACTACTACCAGAAATCGAATCCAGGTCTTCAGCATGGCAGCTATCTACGTTGATTACTCAGTTACGTAGGCAGACCAACCCTGCAGAATGAAATTTTCACTGTGCAGCGGAGTGTGTGATGATATGAAACTTCCTGGCAGAATAAAATAGTACGCTGGGCCTTTCATGGGCAAGTGTTCTACCGACGAGAAGTCGAGGTACTAGCAGAGGTAAAGCTGAGAGGACGGATCGTGATTCGTGCTTGGGTAGCGCATGCGGCACAGAACTTGCTCGCGAAAGGCTAAGGTTGTATATAACTCTTCATATATCTGGGATCATGCTAGCGAATTGGAGGCAATTTACTGATATTTCCTTTTCTGTTTTCTTAGACAAAGGCTTAACTTCAGCATATCTCAACTATTCAGGAAAATGTTTGGAAGGCTTAAGCTAATGGACTTCAGAAATGTAGGCTTTATCATGACCACAGAAATAGAGTGTGTTGTGGGTTGGCAGGAGATCCAACACCGTATTATTAGAGGAAGCCGAAAGGCACGCGTTTTAGCTCACGCAGGCTGGCGTAAGGTCTGGAACAGGACAAGGAAATTAGAAAAAACGGACGTAGCTGGTGGAATACTTAACTTTAATCCATTAATGATGAGCGTCGCTCTTGACTGTGCATGACTCAGTATCAATAGTAACTGGTAATGGCGCCTTGCTAGGTCGTAGCAAATGACGTAGCTGAAGGCTATGCTAACTATCGTCTCGGCAAATGAGAGCGTATTTTGTCAGTGAACCATCGCTAGCAAAGTCGGTTGTACAACTGGTGTGAGTGCTAGGAAGTCTCTCTAGACCTGCCGTGTGGCGGCGCTCGGTCTGCAATCACTGATAGTGGCGACACGCGGGTCCGACGTATACTAACGGACCGCGGCCGATTTAAAGGCTACCACCTAGCAAGTGTGGTATCTGGCGGTGCCACCACAGAGTGCACCATGCATCTGGTTACTGTAACCTGAGACTTTGGTAACTGATGTTTTCCATCCTGTACCTCCTCCCAGGTAATTATTCGCATCTAGCAGCATTCAGTTTTACCGCACTTGTACGCTCCCACGGTTGAGGCCTAGAGCAGCCATCGCTGATTTGAAGTTAACCAAACTTCGCCGTGGTTCAGCGGAAATATTGAGGCCAGAGTTGAAGGCCGCCATACCCGCTGATGGACTGCGGTGGAGCGAGGCGCGTATTGCTGTGTGCGGTCGGCAGTGTTTATCAGCCAGCGAAACCAATCGTAACGCAGTAATTGTGTTGGGCCCGTGGCGCACCATTAGCCTGTATTAGCGGTGCTATTAGTGATTAATCTGCGCTTCGGAATCGATCCAGCGAGAGCGTTCGCGAGCGCGCGACAACTACGCACCTGAAATGACTGCGTTACGCCTGCGGACTGTGACGACCGCGTCGTCTTACCAGTGCACGCTCTTAACGACGCTCTGTGCATCCTCGGAGGGTATCGAACTAAGGAGCGGACAAATTATATGCAGGCGTCGGCGTCGCTCCGATAAGGCACTGCGTATAGGCTCAGATGGAGACATTTTCCCCATGTAAGGATACCGGATCGATGCATTTGCTGGACGAAATTACATGTTGTGAGCAGTGGAGTTGTTCCTTACATCAGCTTCTGTATTTTTTAGTGTGAACTACACCACACTGCGGGTAAAGTGCAACATTATATACGTAGTTCATTAAAGAACACGTATGTTTTGTCGAGCGCTTTCAAAAAAAATGGTTCAAATAACTCTGAGCACTATGGGACTTAACAGCTATGGTCATCAGTCCCCTAGAACTTAGAACTACTTAAACCTAACTAACCTAAGGACCGCACACAACACCCAGCCATCACGAGGCAGAGAAAATCCCTGACCCCGCCGGGAACCGAACCCGGGAACCCGGGCGTGGAAAGCGAGAACGCTACCGCACGACCACGAGGTGCGGGCGCTTTCAAAAAAGAAAATAAATAATTTCAACTGGCTGGAAGGCTTTTATATGGCTGCTTCTTGCCTCACCGCTTTACTATACTTATATCAACTAACTGGGAACAGTCGTAACAAATCGATAAACGTAAATATGTCGTCTTGTGTATTAGTAAACCCCTTCGGCTGTATTTAGTCCTTTATTATTGCATCACCACCAGTTTCAGGGCATTAAAAGCCACATAATAAGGTGAAAATAAAGCTAAAACATTAGATTCGCGATTCCGTAAAGATCGGAGAAGCGGAGCCATCCACTATATTTGGATGCTGCTGTTTTATTCAATGTCATACCGCCTTTCAGTTGCGTTTTGTTCTGACGGACAACGGATGTTGGGTGAAAAGGTTCCGAGCTTTTCCGCTCTACTGTTTTAGTTAGATGATCCCTAAAGACGTGACTTCTAGTGCCACGAAACCGATAGTAATCTTACAAAGAAGAACTAAGTCCAGTTAAAGCGGTTAATTAATTCCCAAGATGAGCACTGATGGCTGTGGTTGCCCTACATACAAGGTTGTCAGCAAACGTAAATATGTTCTCGAAAATAAATCGCACCATTTTAGAGGTTCCCATTTCACTGTTACTGTTGCAACATTGCATATTGACTACACGAAATGATTACATTTACATTCAGTAGCACGAGAGACTTTGAGGTACTAGGTATCGACCCATGCTGAAACACCCATATTGAAATGATGGCTCAAAATGGTTCAGATGGCTCTGAGCACTATGCAACTTAATATCTGTCATCAGTCCCCTAGAACCTAGAACTTCTTAAACCTTACTAACCTAACACACCCATGCGCGAGGCAGGATTCAAACCTGCGACCGTAGCGGTTGCACGGTTCCAGACTGCAGCGCCTAGAACCGCTCGGCCACAACGGCCGGCTTTGAAATGTGGTGTAGCCTCAATTGGCACCAATGCAGTCGCTGACTCTAGCACCCAGTCGATCGTGAAGATGGTAAATACTGTCCTGAAATACGCTTCGCCACAACTGCCTGATCCTTTGACACACTTCTGTGAGAGATTTGGTTGAGGATTCACGTAAGTCACTTCTCATCTTATCATACCCCAAACGGAATCGATTGTAGCCAAGTCCTGAGATCGTGGTGGCCAGGGAAGTTGCTGCACGTCCTTCAGAACACGTTGAGTTTCACGGCAGCGTGTGGCCGAGAATTATCCTCTTGGAACAAAACATCACATTCCTATAGCAAAAGAAGAGGTCTAAGAACAGTTTGTACATACCGATAGCTGGATAGCGTCCACCCCAGAAACACCAAAGATAAACTAGAGTTGTTTCTTATCACACCCCAGACCATAAGGCATCGGATGGAGCCAGTATGTTTTGGACGGATTCCCTCTGCGACACATTACTCACAAGATCTACGTCGTATATCTAAACGACCATCACTAACAAGCAGACAGAACCTGGGTTTCATCGCTGAAAATCAAGGCGCACCGTCTGACGGCACCAATCGAGCCGTGCACGTTCGTGCTGTGAATGCGAGACAGGCTACAGGTGTGCGTACCCGTTCTCCCGCTGTTAATACACTCCTGGAAATTGAAATAAGAACACCGTGAATTCATTGTCCCAGGAAGGGGAAACTTTATTGACACATTCCTGGGGTCAGATACATCACATGATCACACTGACAGAACCACAGGCACATAGACACAGGCAACAGAGCATGCACAATGTCGGCACTAGTACAGTGTATATCCACCTTTCGCAGCAATGCAGGCTGCTATTCTCCCATGGAGACGATCATAGAGATGCTGGATGTAGTCCTGTGGAACGGCTTGCCATGCCATTTCCACCTGGCGCCTCAGTTGGACCAGCGTTCGTGCTGGACGTGCAGACCGCGTGAGACGATGCTTCATCCAGTCCCAAACATGCTCAATGGGGGACAGATCCGGAGATCTTGCTGGCCAGGGTAGTTGACTTACACCTTCTAGAGCACGTTGGGTGGCACGGGATACATGCAGACGTGCATTGTCCTGTTGGAACAGCAAGTTCCCTTGCCGGTCTAGGAATGGTAGAACGATGGGTTCGATGACGGTTTGGACGTACCGTGCACTATTCAGTGTCCCCTCGACGATCACCAGTGGTGTACGGCCAGTGTAGGAGTTCGCTCCCCACACCATAATGCCGGGTGTTGGCCCTGTGTGCCTCGGTCGTATGCAGTCCTGATTGTGGCGCTCACCTGCACGGCGCCAAACACGCATACGACCATCATTGGCACCAAGGCAGAAGCGACTCTCATCGCTGAAGACGACACGTCTCCATTCGTCCCTCCATTCACGCCTGTCGCGACACCACTGGAGGCGGGCTGCACGATGTTGGGGCGTGAGCGGAAGACGGCCTAACGGTGTGCGGGACCGTAGCCCAGCTTCATGGAGACGGTTGCGAATGGTCCTCGCCGATACCGCAGGAGCAACAGTGTCCCTAATTTGCTGGGAAGTGGCGGTGCGGTCCCCTACGGCACTGCGTAGGATCCTACGGTCTTGGCGTGCATCCGTGCGTCGCTGCGGTCCGGTCCCAGGTCGACGGGCACGTGCACCTTCCGCCGACCACTGGCGACAACATCGATGTACTGTGGAGACCTCACGCCCCACGTGTTGAGCAATTCGGCGGTACGTCCACCCGGCCTCCCGCATGCCCACTATACGCCCTCGCTCAAAGTCCGTCAACTGCACATACGGTTCACGTCCATGCTGTCGCGGCATGCTACCAGTGTTAAAGACTGCGATGGAGCTCCGTATGCCACGGCAAACTGGCTGACACTGACGGCGGCGGTGCACAAATGCTGCGCAGCTAGCGCCATTCGACGGCCAACCCCGCGGTTCCTGGTGTGTCCGCTGTGCCGTGCGTGTGATCATTGCTTGTACAGCCCTCTCGCAGTGTCCGGAGCATTTATTGTGGGTCTGACACACCGGTGTCAATGTGTTCTTTTTTCCATTTCCAGGAGTGTAACTGGCTCGCAACAGTTTGTGTCATCACGCCTGGACTCACAAGCCATCTCATCTATTCATAGTATGAAGGCTTTCACGACCGAATAACGTATCTTCTGGTAAACGTTCCGGGAGAAACACCCCTTTGAAGATGTCCAGCGCAGCTCTGGACGAAACGTTAGGAGCTGAAGAGTTTCATGGACCACGACCTTATATCCCGGAAGGTTTACCAGAAGATACATCTCATCTGTGCTGTGGTAGCTGTATGATCTGCCACTGCTGCCGTGCAATACGACGACACTGGAAGGCGTATTTGCTGCGTGGACGTGTAGGCCCTCGTCTACGTGCGCGAGACTGTTCGCGTCACCGCTGATACCTGCACTGTTGCACAAATAACGCAGCAAGTCCAACTAGTGTGGCAATTCATCGAAAGGACCATCCCGTCACTCAGAAGGCCGCATTTGGACAGTATTCAAACTCGAAGAATTTTTAACATGTTGCAACCCTGTCAGTAACCGTGATAATATGTCAAAAATCCGACTCAGTTGCGAAATGTTACTGGTCTTAATCCAGGTTTCAGCTAGAGTAATTTACCCTTCTTCAGAAGCATAAAATAAACTAATACATACCAGAATAGGGCACAGTCAAAAATAAAAAGCTAAAGTACCGTGGTACTACGTTACTTAGCTGTGGAACAGACCCGGTCCCACTTCGTGGAAAGCGGTCGATTAGCTGCAGACGCTACGTTGGAACTCAAACGTAGTGTCCGCGGCTAACCGACCGCTTTCCACGAAGTGGGACCAGGGCTGTTCCAAAGCTAAGTAAAGTTGCTTGACATAGTACCATAGTACTTAAGCTTTTTACGCTACTGGCCATTATAATTGCTACACCAGGAAGAAATGCAGATGATAAATGGGTATTCACTTGACAATTTTATTATACTAGAACTGACATATGATTACATTTTCACGCAATTTGGGTGCATAGATCCTGAGAAATCAGTACCCAGAACAACCACCTGTAACCGTAATAACGGCCATGATACGCCTGCGCATTGAGATGCTTGGATGGCGTATACAGGTACAGCTGCCCATGCAGCTTCAATACGATACCACAGTTCATCAAGAGTAGTGACTGGCGTATTGTGACGAGCCAGTTGCTCGGCCACCATTGACCAGAAGTTTTCAATTGGTTAGAGATCTGGAGAATGTGCTGGCCAGGGCAGCAGTCGAACATTTTCTGTATCCACAAAGGCCCGTACAGGACCTGCAACATGCGGTCGTGCATTGTCCTTCTGAAATGTAGGGTTTCGCAGGGATCGAATGAAGGGTAGAGCCACGGGTCGGAACACATCTGAAAAGTAACGTTCACTGTTCAAATTGCCATCAATGCGAACAAGAGGTAACCGAGACATGTAACCAATGGCACCCCATACCATCACGCCGGGCGATCCGCTAGTATGGCGATGACGAATGCACGCTTCCAATGTGAGTTCACCTCGATGTCGCCAAACACGGATGCGACCATCATTATTCTGTAAATAGAACCTGGATTCATCCGAAAAAATGACGTTTTGTCATTCGTGCACCCAGGTTCGTCGTTGAGTACACCATCGCAGGCGCTCCTGTCTGTGATGCAGCGTCAAGGGTAACCGCAGCCATGGTCTCCAGCTGATAGTCCAGGCTGCTGCAAACGTCGTCGAACTGTTCGTGCAGATGATTGGTGTCTTGCAAACGTCACCACCTGTTGACTCAGGGATCGAGATGTGGCTGCACGATCCGTTGCAGCCATGCGGATGAGATGCCTGTCAATTCGATTGCTAGTGATACGAGGCCGTTGGGATCCAGCACGGCGTTCCGTATTACCCTCCTGAACCCCCCGATTCCATATTCTGCTAACAGTCATTGGATCTCGACCAACGCGAGCAGCAATGTCGCGATACGATGAACCGCAATCGTGATAAGCTACAATCTGACCTTTATTAAAGTCGGAAACGTGATGGTACGCATTTCTCCTCCTTACACGAGGCATCACAACAATGTTTAACCAGGCAACGCCGGTCAAATGCTGTTTGTGTATGAGAAATCGGTCGGAAACTTTCCTCATGTCAGCACGTTGTAGGTGCCGCCTCCGGCGCCAAGCTTGTGTGAATGCTCTGAAAAGCTAATCATTTGCTTATCCTAGCATCTTCTTCCTGTCGGTTAAATTTCGCGTCTGTACTTCGTCATCTTCGTGGTGTAGCAATTTTAATGGCCAGTAGTTTATGTTTAACCGTGCCCTCTTCTGGTATGTGTTATTTTATTTTATGCTTCTGAAGAAGGCTAACTCTAGCTGAAACCTGGGTAAAGACCAGTAAAATTTCGCAACTGAGTAGGATTTTTGACATATTAATTCACTCAAACTCGCTCAGCTGGCTGTAGGAAGCACGTGTACGTCTCCGAGGCATGGTCGCCCCATTGCTTCACATGTTTGCACCATACCGAGCCTTCTGGTTGTGAGCATCCCCTACTAAAGGGGAGATACAGATGGCGCTCTGGCAGCTACGACACTACTTAACTTATTTGCGGACGGCCTTGAAACTATTATCAGTACATTTATTATCCCCCATGTGGCATATGCCGTTATCTGATCAACATCGACAACGTGATTCTGGGTGTACTGAATTTTTTTCCGGCAGTGTAGCTGCTGAAGTCACAGGAGCCATTGCAAAAGCAAAGTAGGATATATGTGGATAACGAAGATAAGCAGTGTCATGTTATTCTCCAGTCTCTTCTTATACATATCACGTTTAGAATCCTTGACTGCAATCTATTTCCGGATCTTCTGGTGCTCCCTGCTAGTGAAACGCTGCTCAGTATCCAGCTGATTCCAGCGGAGGGGTCGAAACATCGATTGTGTAACAAGAAACGGAAGAGAAATGCTACGCGTCCTAATAGCCTAGGAAATAAAACATGAAGTTTAAATGTTTTTTCATCACTAGTCGCCGCGCGGAGTGGCCGCTCGAGGCGCCATGTCATGGATTGCGCGGCTCCTCCCGCAGGAGGTTCGACTCCACACTCGGGCATGGTAGTGTGTGTTATTCTTAGTTAGTTTATGTAGTGTGTAAGTCTAGGTACAGATAATGGTTCAAATGGCTCTGAGCACTATGGGACTTAACTTCTGAGGTCATCAGTCCTCTAGAACTTGGAACTACTTAAACCTAACTAACCGAAGGGCATCAAACACATCCACGCCCGAGGCAGGATTCGAACCTACAAACGTAGCGGTCGCGCGGTTCCAGACTGTAGCGCCTAGAACCGCTCGGCCACTCCGGCCGGCTAGGGACTGATGATCTCAGCAGTTTGGTCCCTTAGGAATTCACACATATTTGAACATTTGAAAATCTTTATTCTTCGAACTGGTTCGATGCAGCTGGCCATGAATTCCTCTCCAGTGCCAACCACTTAATCTCAGAGTAGCACTTGCACGTTATGTCCTCAATTATTTGATTCACGTATTCCAATCTCTGCCCTCCCTTAAAATGTTTAGCTTCTACAGCTAGGTCTACTACTATGGAGGTCAATGATTTGTTAATTCGTGTCCTACCATCCTGTCCCTCTTATTGTCAGCGGTTTCTATATGTTCTTTTTCCATATCAGACCACCAAATTTTCAGTATTCTACTATGACTCCACATCTCAATGCTTCGATTCTCTTCTTTTCAGATTCTACCGCAGACCACGATTCGCTACCATACAATAATATACTTCAAACGTACATGCTCTGAAATTTGTTCCTCAGATTTAGGGAGTATTTTTATAGCACTAAATGAATCAACATTTGTTTCTGAAAAAAATATTTAGGTAAAAATACAGCAATATAAAATAAAAGCTGCGACATGGTCGCGAATAAAACAGTGACCCGAATATAGAATATATTTCCGTTACTTTACGCCTGTGGTCAACATTGTTTTGCATCAGACAACCGGTTTCGGTCTGTATTGACCATCTTCAGGTCTCTTTTATAAAAACATGTCCTAATGTACTGCAGCCATAGTGGCATCGTCAAATATTAAACGGAAAATCAGCACCATCATTGTCAAATATATATATATATATATATATATATATATATATATATATATATATATATATATATATATATATAACAGTATTTGCAAGAGTCATATTGGCAGCAGCACTACTGCTCAAAACAGATTTGAAGACAGTCATTATAGACCGATACCGGTAGTCTGATGACAAAAAAATTGTGGCCATAGACGTAAAGTAAAGGAAATTTAACAGAAAATACGACATGTCAACACTATACCTGAAGATTATATTCTGCTTATGACGTGTTCAGTGTGTCGACCACCACGTCTACGAACTTCTTCTCCATGAACTATGTTTTGGGTTACTCGCCGATACATATCTATGCCTCAATTATCAGCTGTCGTTGTTCCATCACTGTACGATAATCTTTAGGAAAAATATTATCCCTCAGAATCCCCAAAGAAAAGAATCACACGCGTTCCAAACAATATTGTTTGTTATCCACTATTGTCCACATGGGAAACGATTAGGAAATCTATGTGTCCTAAAATTTTCATGCAGGAAGTCTAAGACAACCTATTATTATGGAGAATGCTTAGGAACTTTGACTATTAACTAAATTTTCAAAAAGGAATGGCCCCCATTACCGCTTGGCTCGAGAGAGCGACCCACACAGTAATTCTTGAAGCTTGGTACACCATTCATGAAGCATGTTCAGATTCAAAAAGGCCCAAAGGCACATATTTGTATATTAACAACGCCGTCAAAGTGAAAATGTGCCTCTTTCAACAACACGCCTAAATTTATAGCCCATTCAGCGAATGTCATTCTTCGATGTTTGTTAGCCGTCGTTAATATTTAGACACCTCTGTTATTTTTTATTGACGCAAATGCAAATTAGTTTTCAAAATTCACTGTAGAGATCGTCAGAAAATGGCAAGCTGTGGTGCTGTTTCCCTTGTTTATTTTCCTGGGCTCTTCAGTACCGCTGCTCTGACAGCCTCGACATTCTGTGGAAAAGGAAAATTGGCAGGCCGTTCACCCTTCCTCTCGAGCACTCGACCAACATTATCAAATGTTTTGTAAAATGATCGAGTTTTAGAATGTGAACGAAACCTTCTCTGTGAAAGAACCATACGTTTCGTTTCATGAAAATATAACACAGTGTTAACGCGCTGTTCAACAGTCAGTTTTCCTTCGTCAGTCATCTTGTAACGATACACAAACAGTGCTCTACGAAATAAATAAAACTAATCTGCACCAGCTATTCTCACTTCCGCCAACATAACACAATAACAGTTGACAAGCTCAAAGATTAATGCCAAAACAATGTTGGATCGTTTCGTGTGCCACCCTGCCAACTTTCTTTGGGTCTGGAATGTCCCTTTAGGCTATGCCAGTCTATTTTTATGACCTTATTTTGTCTGCCGTCTTGCTTCCAAGGTAGCAGAATTACCTCACTGCATCTAAGTCGCCTGTATTGCCATGTTCATCATAAATCTCTTTTCTGCTGCTCATCATTACTTTCATTTTTCATCGGTTTATTCTCAGTCCATATTCTGCACTCAGTAGATTGTTCATTCTATCAAGTATGTCCAGTATTTCTTCCTTGCTGTCAGTGGGATATCAGTGTCACCAAAGATTCTTATCACTAACATTCCCTCATCTTGAATTTTAATTACACTTTCAAACCTATCTTTTATGTCCGTCTTTCTTCTTCGTTGTAGGGTAAGGCAGAAAGACTGTATCGGCGCCTTATACCCTATTTTATACGAAAACTTTGTTCCTGGTCTTCCATTCTTACAATTCTCTCTTTGTTTTTCTACACACTGTGTGTTATCCCCTTCTTCCTATACGTAACACCTTCTTTTCTGAGAACTTTGTATATTTCGCACTACGTATTTAACATTGCCGAACTCGTTTGTTAGGTTGACAGATGCTGCGAACATGTCTTTATTTTTCTTAAGCCTTGCTTCCATTATCAGTCACAGTGTCACAGCTTCCTCTATGGTGTATTTGCCTTTCCGGAACCCAAACTGATCGTCATCTAACAAATGCTCAATTTTCATTTCTGGTATTCTGTGTATTACTCTAGTTATAAGCCTAGATGTATGAGCTGTTAAGCTGATTATGCGATCGCTCCTTAACGTATTTGGAATGGCTGCCTAGTCCTGGGCAAGTTGGAGTTACTCCCCCCGCCCCCTCTTCCTCCTCCTCAGAGAAAGGGAGTAAAATAGTGCAATTATGTGCTTTTCTTTCAATAAAATTATCTAAAAGTCATTATTATGAATTTCCTTAACAGGACCGGAACTGAAACTATTTTGTGTCTACTTACAAGTCGCCATGCTTCTCCCAAATTTAAAAATACTCTATACAGCTAGATATAGCTCCCCCTCCTCACTCCCCGGCCCCAAAATACTAGAGAATGGACACCTTTATTTATGTGCCATTGCTTGCTATCTTCGGGATCATGTGGATGATATTTTTCTAAACGTCTGATGGTATGTATCCCGATGCATAGATTCAACACACAAAAGTTTTGTGTCAAGTACTGATAGTGTTGAGGATCAGTGGACAAAGTTCAAAACCATCGTACAATATGCGTTATATGAGTATGTGCCAAGCAAGATCGTAAGAGATGGAAAAGAGCCACCGTGGTTCAACAACCGAGTTAGGAAACTGCTGCGGAAGCAAAGGGAACTTCACAGCAAACATAAACATAGCCAAAGCCTTGCAGACAAACAAAAATTACGCGAAGCGAAATGTAGTGTGAAGAGAGCTATGCGAGAGGCGTTCAATGAATTCGAAAGTAAAGTTCTATGTACTGACTTGGCAGAAAATCCTAAGAAATTTTGGTCTTATATCAAAGTGGTAGGTGGATCAAAACAAAATGTCCAGACACTCTGTGACCAAAATGGTACTGAAACAGAGGATGACAGACTAAAGGCCGAAATACTAAATGTCTTTTTCCAAAGTTGTTTCACAGAGGAAGATTGCACTGTAGTTCCTTCTCTAGATTGTCGCACAGATGACAAAATGGTAGATATCGAAATAGACGACAGAGGGATAGAGAAACAATTAAAATCGCTCAAAAGAGGAAAGGCCTCTGGACCTGATGGGATACCAGTTCAATTTTACACAGAGTACGCGAAGGAACTTGCCCCCCTTCTTGCAGCGGTGTACCGTAGGTCTCTAGAAGAGCGTAGCGTTCCAAAGGATTGGAAAAGGGCACAGGTCATCCCCGTTTTCAAGAAGGGACGTCGAACAGATGTGCAGAACTATAGACCTATATCTCTAACGTCGATCAGTTGTAAAATTTTGGAACACGTATTGTGTTCGAGTATAATGACTTTTCTGGAGACTAGAAATCTACTCTGTAGGAATCAGCATGGGTTTCGAAAAAGACGGTCATGTGAAACCCAGCTCGCGCTATTCGTCCACGAGACTCAGAGGGCCATAGACACGGGTTCACAGGTAGATGCCGTGTTTCTTGACTTCCGCAAGGCGTTCGATACAGTTCCCCACAGTCTTTTATTGAACAAAGTAAGAGCATATGGACTATCAGACCAATTGTGTGATTGGATTGAGGAGTTCCTAGATAACAGGACGCAGCATGTTATTCTCAACGGAGAGAAGTCTTCCGAAGTAAGAGTAATTTCAGGTGTGCCGCAGGGGAGTGTCATAGGACCGTTGCTATTCACAATATACATAAATGACCTGGTGGATGACATCGGAAGTTCACTGAGGCTTTTTGCAGATGATGCTGTGGTGTATCGAGAGGTTGTTACAATGGAAAATTGTACTGAAATGCAGGAGGATCTGCAGCGAATGGACGCATGGTGCAGGGAATGGCAACTGAATCTCAATGTAGACAAGTGTAATGTGCTGCGAATACACAGAAAGATAGATCCTTTATCATTTAGCTACAAAATAGCAGGTCAGCAACTGGAAGCAGTTAATACCATAAATTATCTGGGAGTACGCATTAGGAGTGATTTAAAATGGAATTATCATATAATGTTGATTGTCGGTAAAGCAGATGCCAGACTGAGATTCATTGGAAGAATCCTAAGGAAATGCAATCCGAAAACAAAGGAAGTAGGTTACAGTACGCTTGTTCGCCCACTGCTTGAATACTGCTCAGCAGTGTGGGATCCGTACCAGATAGGGTTGATACAAGACATAGAGAAGATCCAACGGAGAGCAGCGCGCTTCGTTACAGGATCATTTAGTAATCGCGAAAGCGTTACGGAGATGATAGATAAACTCCAGTGGAAGACTCTGCAGGAGAGACGCTCAGTAGCTCGGTACGGGCTTTTGTCAAAGTTTCGAGAACATACCTTCACCGAAGAGTCAAGCAGTATATTGCTCCCTCCTACGTATATCTCGCGAAGAGACCATGAGGACAAAATCAGAGAGATTAGAGCCCACACAGAGGCATACCGACAATCCTTCTTTCCACTAACAATACGAGACTGGAATAGAAGGGAGAACCGATAGAGGTACTGAAGGTACCCTCCGCCACACACCGTCAGGTGGCTTGCGGAGTATGGATGTAGATGTAGATGTAGATGAACCCGAATACTTCTTTGGTTTCCACGCCCCCCCCCCCCCGTCCCCTCACCCAATAGCTTTGAAAAACCGAAGCCCTGTTATCTACACTTTCCCCCTGTATAATCTCAAGCCTTTCAATGCTCTAGTATACTCAGCATATATGCATATTTCATCCACACCGACTGCCATTTCTTCTTGTATCACGTTATCATAAAAACCTTGTATAGGTATTCAGCGTACTCCTTCCACCTATGGGCCCTCTCCTCTGTTTTAACAGTGGAATCCTCATTACGCTTCTGCTGTTCCAGCGCTTGCCTTTAATTTCATCGTTTCGACATTATTTTCTGCATGCCGAATCAGTCCTTCTGATTTAAATTTCTTCGTACTTTTGGTGAAGTTTTAATAATCGTCTCGAAATAATCAATTTACGTAATTATTTGGTTGTTTCTTAGGTGTTTCATGTCTGCAGCACTTATACACATTGTGCTCACATTGCACTCCACTGTAAAGCAGCAAGTCATAAGTGAAGCCAAAACAAAATGACGCCACCCTTTAATATAGTGAAATGACCAGAGGTAATACGTTTCCGGCAGAAGCGAAAATGTTCCAGTGGTGCCAAGTCAGAACAGATAACTTCTTTAGCCGTAACACCGTAATGAGAGGAGGAGTTTTGAGGACGCCTTTCTTCAGCAGTAGAGTAAAATAACTGATGACGTTGCCGGTCATAGATATGGAGTCATTCAGAGTAACTACAGTTTTGAACAGGAGAAAGAAAATCGCTTCTCTCTCTTTTAAAGTTTCCTTTATCAGTGTTCAGAAAGGTTTGTTCAAATTCTAAGATTCTATATTCAATAGGCCCCAATGGTAAAAAATTTGAAGCCATTCTAGTGTTTTATATCTAACTTGATATTAATCCTTATGGCAAATTATTATTCTGTACAGAATCTGTGAGAGAAATAAATTTAAAAATATCAGGTGTGGATACCCCCAAGGCAAAATCCAAAGACACACTCGAAAAATCATCCTATTTTAAATGGTTAACAAAGAACATTCTACGATGTTCTGAGCGAAGAGACCCATTTCAAGTGTTCAAAAATCCTCCATTTCTTTGTATATGCTGCCCCATTGGCTGTGAATGCTGTGTGGCGTACTAACATACATAAATTTAATGAAGGACAAGAAGGAAGTGAAACGGGAAGTCACTAGCACTCTACCTACTGTATCTTACCCCTACACTGTCTGACCAAAAGTATCCTGTCATCCTTATGTAATACGTGGCTGACCTCTAGATGCCACGAGAGGCGGGTTTCTTGTATAAAAGGAGTTGTGGAGTAATGTGTAGGCAGGAGACAAGAAGAAACAGTAGAAAGAGTCAGTCTGGGGAATTCAGAGTCTTCTAACGTGGACTAGTCATTCACTGAATGTCAGTAGAGTAAAATGTTCATCTTCGATGTTTCATCCTGCCCAGGTCGACTTTTGGTCATATCACTCTGAAGTGTAAGCGCGAAGGTACAACTACAGCTAGACCATATCTAGACAGGCCTCGAGTACTGGTGTACAGGACTGTATATTACGGCAAAGTGTTGTTCGAAAGAAATTGAATGAAATCAGCGAAAGATGTCATTTCGAGAGTTGCAGAGTGTTACAAGTAGTCCAGCTAGCAAAATAAGTTAAAACAAATGGGGTATGATCGTAGAGTAGATCCCCACAAGCCACACATTTCTGTAGTTGTTGCTAAGCGACACATGAAGTGCTGTAAAGAGCAAAGTCACTGGACTGTGTATGTCTAAAAATGAGTGACGTTGAGCGATGAATCACGCTATACCTTGAGGTAATCTGCTGGAAGGATTTGCGTTTGGTGAATGGCTGGAGAACTTTACCTGCCACTTGTCCCTTTAGAATGACTGAATGTTCAGTGCGTTTCTGCAGAAATACCTGCGGCTGTCGAAGACATTGAAACGTCCCCTTAGAACAATTTATACACGACTGTGCTTAACCTGACACACAATATTATTTAGCGCAACGCAATCTGACTATCTTACTCGAACTACTGCAATACGGCGAGCGCCACTACAGCCAGCTAAATAAAAGATTCAAACTACTGAAGGCACTAACTACTGATAGGGATAGTTAGCAAATGAAAGATTTTAATAGAGAACAAACAATGTAATTACCTTAATAGTCATAATATATATATCAGTTCATGACAAATTACAAAACTCCGCCATCTCTCTCCCCACATCCACCACTGCTGGCGGCTCACCTCCAACTGCGCAACGCTACGCGCTGTTCACATCCAGCTGCCGCTGCCCAACACTACAATGGCAGACAACAATGCAAACTAGCCACAGGCTGCACACAGCACAGCCAGTGATTTTCATACAGAGCGCTACGTAGCATTATCAATATAAAAACCTAAACAGCCTACTTACAACATCAACCAACTGCATTCCCGGGAGCTATTTGTAGATCGGTAGAAGCACAAGTTTCATACATCAGATGAATTTTGTGAGCAGTTTAGTTACCTTGAAGAGGAATAGTAGTTTTAATATTTCGAAATGACACGGCCCAAGACACAGAATCATTTTATTTAAACTTTCGAATTCCACGTCGTAGAAAACTTCACTGGGAACGCAATATTTTGAGCTCGTTTAACTATTTTCTATGTGTGCTACACAAGTCAGAGGAAGAGCCCCAATGATTGCTCACTTGCAGATCAAGTGAAAATAGTATTAGTTTAGCAGGAAGATGAAGTCAGAGGTAAATGGAATAAAAAAAACCATAATCATGATCTCTCCTGCCAACAGACCTGCCAGAAGGTGGAAGGATGTTCGTGGTGATGGCTTATGATACATTACATGCATTAATATTTTATTTTATTTATTTACTTATTTATTTATTTTTTCTGGCACTTTCAGCTTAAGGGAATGTCTGCGAGCGTTAAAAAGAGTTTCGTCACACTTCTGTTTAGAGTTGTTGCTGTAATTTCCGATTTCAAAGTCCTGTTTGGTGACATAATACTAGTAGGTAAAATGACGGGAAACATTGTAACATCTAAAAATAATTAATTTAGATTAATGAAAATTCGGAAATACTTTTGGCTAGGTAAAATGTTTAAGTCATTAACATTGTAAGATCGTAGGTTAAGTGCGAGATAATCCATTGAAAATGTGAAATGCTCCTACATGAGCCGGCCGCGGTGGACGAGCGGTTCTAGGCACTTCTGTCTGGAACCACGCTGCAGCTGCAGCTGCTGGTTCGAATCCTGCCTCGGGCATGGATGTGTGTGATGTCCTTAGGTTAGTTAGGTTTAAGTAGTTCTAAGTCTAGGGGTCTAATGACCTCAGATGCTAAGTCCCATAGTGCTTAGAGCAATTTGAATTTTTTTGCTCTACATGAATAAACAATGTAATGCCAGAACGTTTAATGCAAGCATGCAATTGTGGACGCATTTTGTTTTACAAGTGCCAGGTGTCAGTTTGTGAGATGGAGTTCGAGCAATGTAAAGTAATATAGTGGTGCATATGTGTAGATGATATCATATGCCTCATAGATGAACCACAAGAACATATTAACAGTTTACACAGATAGCCAAATGACATACAGCATAGCTCTCAAATCATTGTGGAAAAGAAAACAGAACAAGGAATACACTACCTCGACAGCTACTGACATGGTGATTCAACAGGAATCAAATTCTCAGAAATAGTAGCCACCAGAGATAAGGTATAAAGACTGCAGAACATCTCTAAGCAAAACGATTTCCAAGATAACCATCATCCACAAGAAAGAACAAAATAATGAAAGTGGCAGAAACATAATTTACTGTCTCCCTATGGCATTATTAAAAAGGGGATACAGACAGAAGACAGCAAAATAAGAACAATACAGGTATACCAACAAAAACAAGGATACACACCAGAAAAAACCGACCCTCCACCACATAATATGACACACCATTACATACTACTATCACCTCACCCACAAGAATAGTAATACCTTCAAAGAAATAAAATTAATATATCCTTCAAGACAAACAGCACAGGCCAAAAGAGACTAAAATCTTTGCAATTAGAGGAAGATAAATGCAACAGTACAGAAATATAAGAATACCACGCCACAGCTACAATTCTAAACATATTGGGATGACTGCAAAAAACTATAAGATAAAGTACAAAGAATGTATGAGGGCACTGAGGAATGTGTGTGCCTATTCCACATACGCTGAACATCTAATAAAATAGCATTATATTGTGAAAAACAGTCGTGGCATTCCTGTATTATAACAACAGTAGAAATATTTCATACAGAAGACCAGACATATTCCCAATGACCTAAAGAACAACAACAAAAGTCGTACACTGAAAGTCTATGAAATAAAGCAAAATAAAAATGAAATAATAATACCCACAAGCATGCACACGCACCTCCTCTATTCCCACACCAACAACCTGCCCCACTCTCCCCTCCTGCACTTCTTATGATACGTCAGTCATCTGTAAAGAATGTGATCAAGCAGTGCAAGCATGCGCAGTAGGCCTATACTATAACATAGTTTAGGTGCAAAGGAATTTTTGCTGGAAGAACCTGTACTATGTGAATTTAGCACATATAGAACAAGATCTGGTTGCATAAACAGGACAAAAGATAAATGTAAGTAAAAAAAGACCACTGTCTAATTATAAATAGAAATAGTCAGAATCAGGCTGAATTGCCAAATAATCAGTAGAAATCTCACACCAAAATAGGTACAATTATGTAATTTTTCATGTATTATTGACGAATGAAGAATCCTGTCATGAATAGGCGAAACATGTCTGGTACACAAACACACAGGAATAAATTCACTTGCAAAAGACGGACTTTTTATTACCATTATAATAAAAAAATGTGATACCTCTATTTGCAAGCTATAAGCGAAGAAAAGGAGCAGCTGCAGATAGCTGAGTAGTATGTAATATTGTAGATAATGGGTGAACCACATATAACACTACAGACTCTTACTAACTGAGCTGTATACCGGTAGTGTTTTTTCTGTGAAAGGGTTTTAATTTTGAACACGACTCTGTGTAACAAACTTACAGGATTATTTTTCGTCTCTCGAAAGACTTCTGTTGAAAGGAATCACCAACCATACAAACTGGAAACGAACCAAATTCTATCAGTAATACCGTGAACTGTTATTACGTAAAGGCAAACGGTCGCCAAAGTAATTAGCCAGAGATGTACCAAGTACTAGCACTGTTCATTAAGAAAGTCAACTGTATGGGCTGACTTTACTTGATGCTGAAATTCTGTTTTGAAATAAGATATATGGTAGTGGCGCAATTTGGCAACAATGTAACATACAAGGGACATTAACCGTTTTTTCAACAAGTGATTCCCAATAACCCTTATTACTTGCTTATTAAAGTAGAAAGCCAATGATCATTACAGGTAAATGATTACTAATGGCGGATCACTAATAAATACTAGGAAGATCTTTTATTAGCTTAGTTATTAAAATATACTGCGATTGATATGTTTCTCAGGTAATTACATTGTCTATCCTGTTTACTGTTGGTTTGTTACATAGCTCCAGTGGAACATATGGTCCTTAAATCTGTTAAATCCGACTAGTGATAGCCAGTTGCTTGTTATAGCTCACACAAGCAATAAGTATGAAAGTTGCAATTGTTTAGTACCGTCGCTGTCATACATAGTTCAAAACTGACTCAATACGTAGCTTAGGCAACCAAAAACTATTCCATAAATTGACTCAGATCATGATTGAACATTTTAGTTACGACACAATATGAAAAACACTTTTAACTATACAAACAAAATTATGAAAATTGTTTCTTACAAACCTGTACAATAATTATTCCTTGTGCTTGCCCTTGGAGTTTACTTATTAATTTAATTAAACACATTTTGATGTTAAATTTAAGTGCTATATTGACATTTCAATAAGAGTGACATTTAAGTAAAGCACTTTACATCATTTCGTTGCGAATGTACTTCGTTGAAACTTTATCTATCCATCTATGAAAAACAAGTGGTTTATTTTAGCAAAGAGGGTCACTGAATAATCATCAAATATACTGCAGCTATTTTTTTTGAAAATACAGATTTTTAAATATAGAAACGAGGCTCACTGACCAATTCAGAAATTTTTTTCAAGGAAAATTCCGAACTGGCTGTATGAATGATTTTTATTAAATCTGCGACCGGATTCGCACCACTTATCGGTGCATCCTCAGGCAATATACGCTATTTATAACATAGTAACGTTGAACATTGACCTGTAGCCACTCCCCACCATTCACATCCAATATACCGTCATCTGTTGAAAGCGGTAACTAAAATTTAAAAATTCTTTTCAAAAAAAATTTAAATGATGGGAGCAACAGTGGCCGTGCAAGTTGAGAGGAGCCACGCGGCAGCGGACACGGCCTGACTCCGGCCGATTCCGGCTGTGCAGCTAGTTTAAGGGAACCAACTAGCGTGCCACGAAATATTTTTCAAGTGCCTATGTTTCGATATGGTTTTCGAAGTTCTTAACTAGCCCAAATTTGTCTGAAAACACGTCCTGGTTTCTTTCTAAAATGTTAAAGAGATTAGACTTTTGTTCTGGTGTAGGTCATGTAAGCTCTCAAGGATTTATTGAAAATGATCCCTCTGATCATCATCACTTAAACTTTTAACATGGTGAATTTCAAAAATGTGCTGTAAGCAGATTGTCGTCCTCAGGATCAGTTAGTAATACCATTTGAGAATTAGGGTGTTACTAGATTTCACTTTCTTCAAATCGCACTTCCGAATTATCGAATTTACTGTAAATTTTAACAACTTCATTACTGCAGTCTGTAATTACCTTTCCTGTATCCTACCAATCCATCCCCAAAATCATTTCAGCGTTCAAATTAAGAACGACCAGGAAATCATGTTCGAATTCTCGTCCTTTAAGTTTGAATTCACCCAGTACTTGACTTTTAATAGGCGTACTGGTTTTGCCAGCAGCACCTGCGATTTTGAAAACATTTACGGACATCGTTACTAATTCTGGTTTCTTCTGAAATGTACTCAAAAAGTTACCATCATATAACAGTCTAATACAGTAAATTTCAACAGGGGTGATAGTTTGGGATGGTAGTTTGTTTGTTCTACTTTCGAAATTATTTTGTTCTTCCTATAACAAATCTTGATGGACCATAAGATAACTCCGAGACAAGTTACTCACCAGCAGATCAAATACAGGGTGATCCATTGACAGTGACCGGGCCAAATATCTAACGAAATAAGCATCAAACGAAAAAACTACAAAGAACGAAATTCGTCTAGCTTTAAGGGGGCAACCAGATGGCGCTTTGGTTGGCCCACTAGATGTCGCATCCATAGGCCAAACGGATATCAACTGCGTTTTTTAAAAATAGGAACCCCCATTTTTATTACATATTCGTGTAGTACGTAAAGAAATATGAATGTTTTAGTTGGACCACTTTTTTCGCTTTGTGATATATGGCGCTGTAATAGGCACAAGCGTACAACTTTGAACGTGATGACGTTTCCAGCAACCGTACACACAAATTTGAAAAATATGTAAAAAATTCAGCCAACCGGTTGCATAGGTTTTCTATATACCTTGACCAGGTTTTGTCACCTCTAAGGGTGACTTCATCAGAAGGTAAAAAAAAGAAATAAAAAGTCACAAGCGTATAAGTACGGCGTATCACGTAACATTCCGTCAGTGCGGACGGTATTTGCTACGTGATGGATCACCCGTGTTAAAATGGATCGTTTACCAACTGCGGAAAAGGTTGATATCGTATTGATGTATGGGTATTGTGATGAAAATGCCCAACGGGTGTGTCCTTTGTGTGTTGCTCTATATCCTGGACGACATCATCGAAGTATCCGGACCGTTCGCCGGATAGTTACGTTATTTAAGGAAACAGGAAGTGTTCAGCCACATGCGAAACGTCAACCACGACCTTCAACAAATTATGAAGCCCAAGAAGGTGTTTTAGCTGTTGTCGCGGCTAATCAACACATCAGTAGCTGACAAATTGCGCGAGAATCGGGAATCTCAAAAACATCGGTGTTGAGAATGCTACATCAACATCGATTGCACCCGTACCTTATTTCTATGGACCAGGAATTGCATGGTGACGACTTTGAACGTCGTGTACAGTTATTCCACTCGGCACAAGAGAAATTACGGGACGATGATAGATTTTTTGCACGCGTTCTGTTTAGCGACGAAGCGTCATTCACCAACAGCGGTAACGTAAATCGGCATAATATGCACTATTGGGCAACAGAAAATCAACGATGGCTGTGACAAGTGGAACATCAGCCACCATGACAGGTTAATGTATGGTGCGGCATTATGGAAGGAAGGATAGTTGGCCCCCATTTTGTCAATGGAAATACAAATGGTGCAATGTATGCTGACTTCCTACGTAATGTTCTACCGATGTACTACTACATATGTCACTGCACGACAGAAGCGTGATGTACTTCCAACATTATGGATAACCGGCACATAGCTCGCAAGCGGTTGAAGCGGTATTGAATAGCATGTCATAACAGGTGGATTGGTCGTCGAAGCACCATGGCCCGCACGTTCACAGGATCTGACATCCCCGGATTTCTTTCTGTGGCGAAATGGTTCAAATGGTTCTGAGCACTATGGGACTTAATTTCTGAGGTCATCAGTCCTCTCGAACTTAGAACTAGTTAAACCTAACTAACCTAAGGAAAACACACACACCCATGCCCGAGACAGGATTCGAACCAGCGAACGTAGCGGTCGCGCGGTTCCAGAATGTAGCGCCTAGAACCGCTCGGCCACATCGGCCGGCTCTGCGCATTGTCAATGCATGTGCGAACATCACGGAAAGCGAACTACTCGCTGCTGAGAGGAATGTCGTTACACGTATTGACAAATGCATTGAGGTGACGGACAACACTTTGAGCATTTATTACATTAATGTGGTATTTACAGGTAATCTCGCTGTAACAGTATGAGTTCTCAGAAATGATAAGTTCACAAAGGTACGTGTATGACATAGGAACAGCCGAAATAAAATGTTCAAACGTACCTACGTTCTGTATTTTAATTTAAAAAACCTACCTGTTACCAACTATTCGTCTAAAATTGTGAGCCATATGTTTGTGACTATTACAGCACCATCACAAAGCGAAAAGAGTGGTCCAACTTCAACATTCATATTTCATTACGTGCTACTCGAATATGTAATAAAAATGGGCGTTCCTATTTTAAAAAAACGCAGTTGATATCCGTTTGACTTATGGCAGCGCCATCTATCAGGCGAACCATAGCACCGTCTGGTTTCCCCTTCAAGCAAGACAAGTCCCGTTCTTTGTAGTTTTTTCGTTTGACGCTTATTTCGTGAGATATTTGGCCCGGCCACGATTAACGAACCTCCCTGTATATCTGGAGGTTTCTTCGGTTTTCGGATTTCAAAGTCTTTTATGACGTGGATCTACCGTAAGCTAGGTATCTTATAATCTGGAGGGTCTTTGTTTCTTGGTTCTGTGTTTACTTCCGGTTCTTGTTTTGAAACTGCTTCATCGTGAGGTAGGAAACAATATTCCGTCGTACTTTCCCTGATTTCCGTTACTTCATAATGATTTTCGTCTAAGCTATCACTTATATCCGAAAATTCACGGTCACGGTTCAGTTCTGACAAAAGTCTTTTCTTACACTGACATTAATTTTCTCGTCTTTATCCAGATCTTAAATACTAAGGGTCACGATTTTCTCCTACAATTATTAGTTCTTTTTCATTTACATCAGCCTCTTCATCTGAGCTACCATCTTCATAGGTTCTGATAATGTTTATCCTTACATCGTGTTTTGTGTAATCTAGTTGAATATCAGTAACTCGTAAACAATCGTCCGAATTTAACTTCTCTTGTTTATCAACAACAATTTGTTCTTCTGGCGTTTCGTTTGTCAGGAATACTTTGTCAGCATGGACAAGGATTTCATCTTCTTCCATACTTGTCTCCACTGCGATCATGTTTGTTTCCCTATTGTTAATTTCAATGTTACTGGCAACTGACGTACCTTGCTCAGTGCCTTTTACCTTAGTATTTTCCACTTCTTTCTCAATCGCTGCCGGGAATTTTTGTGGCGCTAAGTGCTTCCATTCCCTCTTTAATATCAGAACACGTTCTTGACGTCCTTTTGTAGTCCTCCCACTCACATGATTTTATCCCTTGGTACAGATTTCAATTTGTTTGCACCAATTTGCAATCCCTGACAAACTGAATTTCCCAAATTGTATTGTTGTTTAAACTGTTAAGAGCGCTTTCTTCCTCACCTGCGAACATGTTCTCACTACGACGTCGTTATCTACAAAAGCAGGTTCATTCAATTCTAATATGACGTCTTCATTCAGTTCTGCTAACATAATTGCAGCTTCCATTCGGACAACTGGTCTATCAGAAGTGTTCGTTGCTGGCGGACATTCTGTGTACCTTGACTCATTCCTGGGCACAGCTGCCGCCTTACTTGCAGTTGTCTGAGATGCTTCGCAGTCGTTCTCTCGGTACTTAATTGAGTACGTCTTTGTCAGTACTGCTTTTTATGTTTGGCACGTGAAAACGAGTCCGCACTCGTTTGACCCGTAACATACGCGGTCGTCAGTTTCTCGCGCTGTTGGTGTCGTGGTAATTTTGCCGTGCAAATCCTTTTCCTAGAGATTCCTACGCACCTCAGCATCTATCCCAACCTCGTTGAGCCAAATTAAGGTGATACTTACCGCCGACATTCTGTTCACCGCCATTGTGATTACAACTGTTGTTGTTATGGTTCGGATGATAGTCACGATTTCCTCAGCTGTGACCTTCATCCTCAACGCCTTCCAGAAACGCAGGAAAGCTATTACTATTGTTTCCAACGTATGTCTTCGAATCCTCTGGCAGCTTCTTCCAAAGCCCCAAAACAGTTTCGGATTTGGATGGTCCATTTTCGATACTTAGACTCGCAGGAATATTTTATGGAGATTCTGCCCATCGTGTGGCATCACCTGCTAATGTACTGCTAACTACATTAATGTTTCCCTAATTTATTAGATATTCAATACAAATTCTTGTGCTGTTTTTCAAACAATCCAGTGGGTATCACCAGTATATCATTTGGCCGAATCAAAGCGTTCTTCGCCATCTGATAGTTTACCATATGGTATCCTGTAAGACACACAACTAGATTTTAGCTAGTTTTCAGTTTTAGATAACAAATTTTGCCTTGAATTTGTGAAGTATTTTGATCACACCTTTGTTCGTTACTTCTTACTATTCTAGCTAGTGCCTTTTCAGAATGTGATACTGTCTTTCACAAATGCGTGATTTCGTTTATACATTCACCAACAATTTCGAGTCCGAAAACTTCTCCATCCACTTTTGTTACTACTAAACTTTCTATCGTTTCTTGGATCTCTATGATTTATGAATCAAGCGTTTCTTTAAGATAAATGATCTACCCTTACCTAATGGCCGTTTGGATATTAATGGTATTTACATCAAGTTTCATGTTCTTCATTACTATACTCAAAATTCCTACTTTTCCGTCTACTTTTTCGATCTGTTTACTAATTTTTAAACCCTATGTTTTCATTTGATTCTTTAGGCTACTATTCGCTGGTATTTTGAGCTGATTATTGAAACAATTCATGCCACTAGCAACGTTAACCAGTTGGTTATTTACGCAACTTATCTGTGCTTTATTCTGATCTATAACTTATGTGGACAAAAGTTTGAATAGTTCGTTCATGCTTAATGTTTTTTTCAGCATCCTTCTCTATCGTCTCCCCGTGTTCTGATTCAACTCATATGTCTCTATTGATACTTTCTCAATTTCTGGCGAACTGATCAACTGATTTAATTTTGCAGTCACTATCTTCCCCGTAAGGTTTGTCGTAAGTCCAGTTCGTTGGTTCTTGTTTGATTTGTGACGGAGCCCGTCATCTGAATTTGATCGTTTATATACGTGTGGTATTTACGTAACCCAACTACCATTCTGTAGGCTACCTGTGTATTCATTTTGGTAATTGCTATCGCATTCCATGATGTCTGTGTTACGCCCTGTGCTCTCATGCCGGCCGGAGTGGCCTAGCGGTTCTGGGCGCTACAGTCTGGAACCGCGCGATCGCTACGGTCGCAGGTTCGAATCCTGCCTCGGGCGTGGGTGTTTGTGATGTCCATAGGTTAGTAAGGTTTAAGTAGTTCTAAGTTCTAGGGGACTGATGACCTCAGAAGTTAAGTCCCCTAGTGCTCACAGCCATTTTGTGCACTCATGTTCTGCTCGCTTAGACCTACTACTGTTTTTGCATCATTTTAATGCCGAATATGATTTACAGTTTACTTTCTGTACACTGTAATATTTACTATTACTTACATTAACGATTTTCCAGGAAGCTCGATCCGCTGCACTGTCGTTGCTCGTAATACGTTTGTTTCATACTTAGTACATATTCTTGTAGTGTGAAACAACTAACAGAACGTCATGTTATCCGGCGACAACTATAGCACCACCGGAAACTTGGCAGTATACCGATAATGTTACGCCTGTGAATGAATTTCAGTTTTGACCATGACAGTGTGTAATGGAAAGGTACTGGATCGTTTTCTGTCTCTCGAAAGATTTCTACAGAAAGGAAGCATCATGAAAACGAACAAGAAATAAAGTAAACCGTAATTACGTAAAAGGAACCGGTCGCCAGCTCAATTACGCAAAGTTGTACCAAGTAGTAGCATTGTTCGCAAGGGAAGTTGGAGTGACATGACTTCATATTGAAATTATGTTTTGAAAATAAGACATGCTTCTCATTTACATAGAATGCCAACAAAATTCAGTGAGAGGTAGAGACTTACACGCTGAAAGATATCCTCAACGTTCTCACCCTACACGTCTTACATTTAAAGATGTGTATGATAAACTGAGAACAACTGGAGTTCTAACGCATCGGAAACATATCCAGCAAACGAAAGTTACTAACGATGAAACGGAAATTGGTACTATTGCCACTGTGGTTCGAGATTCTTGGGTTGGTTCGCGTCAAATCGTAAGGAAATCTGGCATGGGCCAGGGTAATGTTGTTCGTATTCTGCATCGCCATAAACATCAACCTAACCATCCGAGGTGCCGGGGTGGAGAAGAGTTTGTGCATCTTTAATTCTGACGAATTTTGCATGAGCACTAAACAAGCACTCGATCCCCTTCTTACCTACCACCTAATTAATTATGCTCACAACGGTAGCGAAAGGAAATTATGGTGGCCCCTGCTAGTTGGTAAAATAAGGAGTGGACACACACAATAATTTAGTAAAAATCATAATCAACTCAGAGAAAAAGAGAGACAACTTTATCATGATAAACATCAGGAAATGGGATTCTGCATATATCTACGAAATGATATGCGGATTAAATATTACAATGAGATTTATCATACATCAGGACTTAGGGACAAATTATTATCGTCACTAACAGTAGTTTTAAAGATAGGGTATATTGAACTACTATGAGAATAAGAACTGGATCAAGAACATGGGACTCCTACTCTCTGTGATACAATAGATTGACGATTATGATTGGAGCTCCTAATGAATCTCCCGACTATATTGCAGTATCGCGATTAGTGTGAGAGCTCAAATTGGATCACGTGGAGGAACAAGTAAGGTGGACTTGTGGCAAAGCGAGCGCGCGTGCTGTTGAGGACTTGAGTATCAAACACATAGGCCCTACAACGCCGGAGCCACAAAATACTTTAACAAAACTGAAATCTGTAGCAGGACGTCGGTAGGCAGCGTTCTAATGATGTAGGTGCCGACTTCTGCTGTGTAGCAACTCTATTTCAACCCCTGGCCTGAAAGGCTGACTGAGAATTCTAAGTTCTGCCGAAAAAGTGCGACTAAGTCACAAGACCGTCTAACCTCCGACGAAGATCAGACGCCGAATACCCAGCGCCCGCGCAACTCAAGAGCGTAGCCAATGTTGCTAACCCCCTACCATCTTAAAAAACCACGAATCAGCATTCAGTGCTAATTCCAAAATTCCCCCACCCTGTCTCAGAACATCATTCAGGTCAATAGCGACCATTCCCTCCAATTTCGAGCAGGGCTTTCTGACATCAACTAGCCTCAGTTTAAGTTGACCAATCATAACTCTGCTGTTCAGCTGAGGCAACAGAACTTTCCATTTGATCGGCTACGAAAATAAAATGCCTAGACCACCGGCCATCCAGTTCCAGACAGTCACACCTAGCAGGACACGGTCCACAATTATTCTCTGAATCATGAGGACAATGCAGTCAGTCGGTGGCAGGAATCTTCGTCCTGGACGCTCCAGAGCGGTAAACACCTAAACTGCGGCGATACTCAGACGTCTCGCAGGTAGTTTTGCCCTGCATACAATAGGCGAAACTTGACCGATGTCGGTCATTTCACTAGGCGCTTAAGCCCTCCTCAGAAGTGCAGCCCCCAAACGGAAATGCAGTGTGCTACATCCTCAGGTGTTCGCTTCGCACAGGCCACCCAGGAAAGTAACCCAACATACATAGCAATCAAGTGAAATGTGTTTCGAGCTCTCAGTACAAATACTCTCATTACAATAACCTTATTCGGCCAGTTACTACTGTGCAATGACATAAAACATTAATGAAATTGATGAAAACGAGAGGCGACATGCAAAAAAGGGCATGGAACCTCTCAACCATATCAGTCCCTACCAAGAATTAACTGGTACAGAACGTGTGGATCACACTGAATTCTGCTGATGGGCTCAACTTCAGTTTCAGAGTGATGACACCTTTATTAATTTGATTCTATTTCCTGAAGAGGCTACATTCACGATTCATGGATTTTTAATTTGCATAACATGCAAGTTGCACAAAAATATCCATGGTCGGTAAATGTATGGTGTGGGATTCTGGAGGCCAGAATTATAGGCCCCTATATTATCGAAGGAAATCTTAATGGTAGGAAGTACAACACATTCCTGCTAGAAACATCAGATCTGTTATTGGAAAACATACCTTTAGGGAAAAAGAACAGAATGTGGTATCAACACGATTGGTGTCCGGCACATTTTTAACTGAAGGCTACAAATGAATTGCAGAGAAAACTCCCAAATCGTTGAACTGGATGCGAAGGAGATGTGTCGTGGCTGGTTCGTTCGCCAGACTTATTGTCTCAGAATCTTTTGCCGTGGGGATTCGTAAAAGACATTTTTTATAAAGACATTCTGACTACACCTGAAGATATGCAAGAGACAATTGTCAGAGCATGTGCTTTGATAAGTGCCGATGTGATAAGGAATCCCACTCAATGCATGATAAGAAGATTGCAGCACTGCATTGATACCAATGGTCATCACTTCGAAAACCCTCTGTAAATGGACGTTCATGCCACCTTTGTGACCTTCGTTGACATTGAAAGACCTTAGTGTTACACATCAATGGATTCGTCTAGATAGCCGCTATCAGAAAAGAAGTACCAAACTAAAGCAGCCTATTTAAAAAAAAAGTTGACCTTCATATCTCTGAAGCGATCCCACCTAGCAAGAAAAAACGAACGTCATATTATGGCCTCCGTCTTCCCATGAAACTTTTGTCCCAAAAACTTTTCAGCTCCTATCATACATTCGTAGTTACTCTTGGTGGCAATAGTTAGTGACTCACCCTGTATACTACAGTATAACTACCGTGGGGACCCAGAAACTATTCCACAAATTACTCAGACTGTGACTGATCATTTAAGTTAGGACACAATATGAGAAACACTTTTCACTATGCATGCAGTGTTACTTACAAACCTATACAATAATTTTTCCTTGTGCTGTCCCTTCAAATTTACTCGTCAATACTATTTTAATTAAAGTCAGTTTTATGCTAATAATTTAAATTCTTCCCAGAAAACTACAATTAAAGTGACGTTCAAGCAAAACATTTTAGGTGATTTCCTTGCAACAGCCCTTTCGTGAAACTTTAATTATCCCTGGATGAAAAAAACAGTTGTGGGTTGGTAGATAATAATCAATTGATCTCTGCTTCGTTATGTCATCATGAAAAAACGCTTAAATTGTCTGTGAGTGTTTTCCACCTACCTGCCCTATCTACAAGAGCCTGAAAACTATTTTTGCCCTCTGCCAGAAAGCGATGGAGAATGTACTGACCACAATTTTCAGACTGAAAGCCCCCATTTCTGTTTGTACTAACTGAAAGGAAATGTTCCTACTTGCTACTTACTCAGCGGGAACCGGAACTATGTCTGTACATAAAAATTTCGAGTTTTAACTGACTAATATATTCGGTAGAAGTTCCCATGCAGATTTCGCGGAATATAAGCGATCTAGGACGGTGTGCAGTCCTCACGAGTTCACTTCCTACTTTTACGTACACAAATCTGTGGAGGTATGACGTAATGCAAAGCACAACGCACGCTTGCGTTTGACTGACGCTGACAGTTTGATATATCTCTGCCTCTTTGGTTGTACTTACACTCCTGGAAATGGAAAAAAGAACACATTGACACCGGTGTGTCAGACCCACCATACTTGCTCCGGACACTGCGAGAGGGCTGTACAAGCAATGATCACACGCACGGCACAGCGGACACACCAGGAACCGCGGTGTTGGCCGTCGAATGGCGCTAGCTGCGCAGCATTTGTGCACCGCCGCCGTCAGTGTCAGCCAGTTTGCCGTGGCATACGGAGCTCCATCGCAGTCTTTAACACTGGTAGCATGCCGCGACAGCGTGGACGTGAACCGTATGCGCAGTTGACGGACTTTGAGCGAGGGCGTATAGTGGGCATGCGGGAGGCCGGGTGGACGTACCGCCGAATTGCTCAACACGTGGGGCGTGAGGTCTCCACAGTACATCGATGTTGTCGCCAGTGGTCGGCGGAAGGTGCACGTGCCCGTCGACCTGGGACCGGACCGCAGCGACGCACGGATGCACGCCAAGACAGTAGGATCCTACGCAGTGCCGTAGGGGACCGCACCGCCACTTCCCAGCAAATTAAGGACACTGTTGCTCCTGGGGTATCGGCGAGGACCATTCGCAACCGTCTCCACGAAGCTGGGCTACGGTCCCGCACACCGTTAGGCCGTCTTCCGCTCACGCCCCAACATCGTGCAGCCCGCCTCCAGTGGTGTCGCGACAGGCGTGAATGGAGGGACGAATGGAGACGTGTCGTCTTCAGCGATGAGAGTCGCTTCTGCCTTGGTGCCAATGATGGTCGTATGCGTGTTTGGCTCCGTGCAGGTGAGCGCCACAATCAGGACTGCATACGACCGAGGCACACAGGGCCAACACCCGGCATCATGGTGTGGGGAGCGATCTCCTACACTGGCCGTACACCACTGGTGATCGTCGAGGGGACACTGAATAGTGCACGGTACATCCATACCGTCATCGAACCCATCGTTCTACCATTCCTAGACCGGCAAGGGAACTTGCTGTTCCAACAGAACAATGCACGTCCGCATGTATCCCGTGCCACCCAACGTGCTCTAGAAGGTGTAAGTCAACTACCCTGGCCAGCAAGATCTCCGGATCTGTCCCCCATTGAGCATGTTTGGGACTGGATGAAGCGTCGTCTCACGCGGTCTGCACGTCCAGCACGAACGCTGGTCCAACTGAGGCGCCAGGTGGAAATGGCATGGCAAGCCGTTCCACAGGACTACATCCAGCATCTCTACGATCGTCTCCATGGGAGAATAGCAGCCTGCATTGCTGCGAAAGGTGGATATACACTGTACTAGTGCCGACATTGTGCATGCTCTGTTGCCTGTGTCTATGTGCCTGTGGTTCTGTCAGTGTGATCATGTGATGTATCTGACCCCAGGAATGTGTCAATAAAGTTTCCCCTTCCTGGGACAATGAATTCACGGTGTTCTTATTTCAATTTCCAGGAGTGTATATAGGGTTGCAGCAGACCGCCAAACGGAGTATCTGCTATCAACGGCCCTAGGAACAGGTAGCTGTAACTCAGGTTCATATAAATGAATAGCTCTGTCGTTTAATAATTTACAAGCCTCTTAATTTTTATATAAGTAATGTAAGTCGGGTTTAGATACTAAAAAGTTTTAGCTCGACTACATTTAACCTTTGCTGGCTAGAGAACTTATAACAGAGCCGACAGTAGAACATAACCTCTGAATTGCCTTGTTAATATTTCTTGTAACCATTGTTATTTACAACGAAGTTTTGAAATTTGGTACAGCCTTTTGATATCATGAATGTAATCCAGTGCTGTAATTACAACTTTCTATTAAAAATACAAATGATACGTAATCTACCACGAATAAGGATATTTTCGTTCCAAATTTGATTTTTAGTAAATAAATTGAAAACTAGTGAAGGTAGCTTGTTGGTGTCACACGTTTAATGTTTTCAAATGAAACTGCCGCTACATCCGAACTTTCAGCTTTCTGAGTCTAATATTTAACAGCATCAGTTTTTCGTAAAGACATTGATTTTTGGCCAAAACATTGCTCTAATCGCGCTCGCACTTCTAACTTTTAATTGTGACATACAGTTGTATATTCTGATAAATTTTTAGCTTTCTAGTTTTATTGTTCATTGTCGTTTCTTTCTTTCTTAAGATCGTATATTTTTCTAATACAATCATCTGAGACTTTTCAGTGTTAACATTAATGTACTTAAGCATGCACTGACGAAGTTTGGAAAAGATATCTTAATTGACTCTTAAATTTAGATGGAAGTGTTATGATAATGTTGTCCTGGTAGTAGTTGAAATGAGGTATTCCCGGCACACTCGCTCACCTCTGTGCCTCTTACAATGGAACAGCTATTATTTTACCACAACGTGGAGCACTTCAGAAAGAAGACTCACTCAATAACTGAGAAATTTACTACTAAAAAAAAAAAAGTTTTTGAAAGTTACTGAGGAAATCAATTACTTTTCAGTTCGGTGAAATAGGTACAATGTAGGACTTGTAATAGAATGCCGTCTAGGTACGTGACTAGGTATTAAATATGAGTCTTCGACACAAACTTTAAACAAAATAGCATTATCGTTAAACAAGAATCCAAATAACTGGTGCATGCAATTATATAGTAATCACCTGAATATTCTACACGAAGCTGATGGCTGTGGCGCCGCGCGGGATTAACCGAGCGGTCTTAGGCGCTGCACTCATGAACTGTGCGGCTGGTCCCGGCGGAGGTTCGAGTCCTCCCTCGGGCATGGGTGTGTGTGTTTGTCCTTAGGATAATTTAGGTTAAGTAGTGGTTAAGCGTAGGGACTGATGACCTTAGCAGTTAATTCCCATAAGATTTCACACACATTTGAACATTTTTTTTTGATGGCTGTTGTGATATGCTGTGACTTCTCAAAAAGGGTGCAAATGTGTACATGGCACTTGCTGTGTAACAAGATCTGAAAATTTTCTTCTTAGCGTAGGATTTTCGTAGCGCAGAGATAAGAAATGTGTGTCGTGGATAATACGCTAAATTTCTTCTGCATGCCAGACTATATGATGTAGTCAGGCAACTCTTCTTGCCGCTTTCAGTTCACGAGATGCGAACATTTTTCGTGCTAGCTACCCATTGACTTTTGTAATTCGACCGCGTAACCCATCTTTTCTATTCGCGCCAGGCGGGTTTCGTTGCTCCATATTTTACACGATGACAAACATAAGTAACCTATGTATGAACTAGTGTTAATAGTTTTACCGTTTCCAACCTCTTATAGAACGATACTTTTAAAATTACTTCTATACATTAATTAACAAAAATGGGTATAGGTAATTAAATAACATTTACACAAACGTTACATCAAGGAGCATGGTCATATAGATGTCACGTGAAGCAAATGCGGACAAAGTTGTTACATGAGATGAGTGTAGATAATATTGATATTGGTGCTACACTCCGCCGTGTGTGAAGTTGGTGATGATTCTCTTGAATGGATTTGGGAGGATTCTGCTTTTAGAAGTCCTCACGCATTGGCACACTAGCCAATCATCATGACTTAAAAGATCACAAAAACTTATTTAGTACATGAGTTCAATCGGCTGCTAAAGGTACATGCCTTAATTATCTGTAGATTCCTGATTCTTAAATTAGTTGACGTCAGGGAAATTATATGTACAATAACAATGTATCTATGTGACTGTCTGTCGATATCAGTGAATGGTATTTACCAATGTTACACACTAATCTTATAAAAACAGGAAACTTTCAGTGTTCATGATTGCAGTTATTCATTAAAAAAATGTTTCATACTTTGTGTGAATGTAAATAAGGGCTTCTATGCAGGAACACACAGGAAATTACCAAAAGTGATCGGAGACTTATACGCCATGATCAATGATGGTTCTGACAATGATTACTGCTTCAAATTGTCTGGAATAGTAGGTTTATATCGATAAAGGACAATGTGAACTACATCTCTAATCCGTCAGATGAATTAACATTTGCAAACATTTCATTTTCCCGCTATCCGAAAAACGTGAAGGTATTTGAGGGAAAACGAAAATGTATCTGTTAAACTGTACACTGTTCAGTACTCTGAGCACAAGCGCCTTTTCCTAGAAAGAAGAAAAGAACACGAAAGCAAAGATTTTAAAATGATTCCATTCTGTTTTTCGAAACATCACAATAGTGAGGAACATGTGAACCTTAAATGTTGACAGACGAACATACGGAAATTAAACATTTCCATCACTGTAGTATTTAAGCGCTGTTAGTGTAATTTCAATATAAAGCAAGTTGGTTGCACATATAATTTGTTTCTTGGGTTGTTTGGAAATTGCCTTTTGCTAACACTATTTATAGTGTTTGTATTAGGCCGATTTCAAAGCAAAACCAAATTTAAAACCACAAACACAAAAATAACTTCAAGAGAAGCTTCAAATTTGAGTAATATCATTTAGATGATGATTTAAAACGCAAACCAGTCAGCAACGTCATACCCATTACCGAAAAACGATAAATAAAGTTCGTGAAGTATAGCAATCAGTTAAAGCCATCATTTGTCACATATGCAAATACTGAATGTTTGTTACAAGCGTTTGCATAAATCAGTAGGTTTTCCTTTCTAGATACATTGTTCCTACTGTGAGAAATATTCACGGTTTTATCCGTCTGAAATGGTGACTGCATGGCATGGTTTTAGCAGACTGCTGTATCTGATCGCTGAGTTTATACAAAATTAGACAAACAAGCAGGTGATTTTTAGCCTTAGTGTGGAAGAGACGTTTCAAACATCCGAAACTCTTCATGTCGCAAAGGAAAGATTGGAGCACACTGATGTGAAGCACAGGGAATATTATTAGCTTTCGAGGAACTACGCGTTGCAGCTGTAATTTAAATCATAGACTATATTCAACAGTTTTTTGTGTTTCATGGTATTACTCATTACGTTCTTCATTTCGTTACTGTTGATCTACGTGATCAAGTGGAGGACGTATTTCTTTAATTGTAGCAAACGTGGAAAAGTGTAACACATTTACCAAACTACCACTGTGGGACACAATTTGAATATAAAATTTGGTTGATGGCTTCCTTCAACGTTTTGACATGTTCTCTAGTAAAATATGTCTCATATTACAAACCTGATGAGGTCAAAATAACAAAAAAGTATTTTCCTGAGACTGTATAGTCTGATTAATAAGTAATGTGTGTTTCCCAGTTCCACATCCACGAGGATCTCCTCAGCACGGATCTATGGGACGAAAAACAAATATAATCTAATCTAATATGAGTATGTAAAAGACGAATACGTCTTGTGCGATGAACAGTTGCCGCCAGTTGAAGCACTGATAAGTTTACTGAACAGTGAAACAAAAATAAATGATTTTGAATACACTATAGCGTGTATGGTGTGGTGTTTATTTAAATGTAACGCATCAGGAGATTATTCCGACTCATATTTTGAAAAGTGAGGTGTTGCAATTTTTTTATGTGTTTGGAAATTTCAGTGTAATCTGTTTCAGAATGTGCAAACTGCAACTATCTTATTATGTGACTACACCCAGTTAAGCTTGAGATGCTTTGCTAAAAACTATTAACCCAAAAATTTAGCTTGAGACGCGTTGATGAAAACTATTAATGTAAAATTACAGTTTAGTATAGTCATAGAAAAATTGTAGTTTCTTGATGTAGGCATTAGAGACAGTTCACTGTCCACATAGTTTCACAGCTAATTGTAAGAAAAATAATTATGAATTTTATATTACATGCCCCGTTTTTAAGAGTCTCTATAGCTTTTCAGTGATGCGATACCTAGCCATCTCTAGTGTTATGTAGTTGTTTGATTATTGTTTTAGCTTAATAAGCAAAAGTATTAGTTAAATACGCATGACAGATGATTTAGACACATATTACATTCCAAAAGTACATCTCGAGTATACGTAAAACATCCATGAACTTCTCACCAGTCTGTACTATCAATAGAAAAAATGGTACCCCTATCTGAAGACAACAAGTCGGTAGTTACAAAGAAGCTGATTTCCATATTAAACGATTGAAAATTATTTCATTTAATACATACATTTTAAACATTGTATGATGAATACTCTCATTCGAAGCAAAATCCAGGTGAGAACCAGCCCCCCCCCCCCCCCCCAAACCCACCATAACACACGGAAAATGCAAATCTGACACTACTGCATTGTATTGACGCTACAGATTCACTCGCTTCTTCAAACGCAAATTCTATTTTCCTAAAATTTCGGAAAGTACACAATGCCACACTACAGACTGTTATCGAAGGTCCGAGTGTTGGTGATAGGTTCACAGAGATGCGAGTGGCCCAAATTTTGTACAATCATACAACCCAGTCCTTTATATAGACGGTAAGTGTTCTCGCAGACAAACTCATCATCAGCTGTGCTCAATCAAAGTGTGATAGGACTGCTCTTCATACCTATATACATACACGATGTGTTGGATAAACTGAGCAGCAGTCTACGTCTGTTAACTGATCAGAGTGGAGTATACGGGAAACATTCGTCTTTGAGTGACTGTAAGAGTTTACAGGTTGCCTTGGGTAAAATTTCAGCCTAATGTGATGAATGGCACCTTAATCACAACGGCTAAAGTTATAGTTTAATGCAGATAAGTAAGAGAAATAATCCGCATAAAAACTGATCAATATTGTATTGAAACAAATTACGCTGATACCTCTCCGCTTTAAACAAGTAGCACGGCGTGATATTTTATTTAACAAAAGAAGTTATTTAGAGTTTACCTTTACAATTTTTAATTCATCAGTGCATTATTTATTTGACAATTTACAAATATATGATTTCACTCTGACGGTTCTACACACAACTTGGCGAGCACTAGATCGCAAAATATAGACTGAGGTGACATAAGTTACGGGATAGCGATACGCACATACACTATGTGATCAAAAGTATCCGGATACCTGACTTAAAATACCTTACAAGTTCGTGGCTTGTTCCTCTCCACTCTCGTCGGCATACGTTCAGTCAGGAGCTGGAAGGTTTCTTGGGGAATGGCGCCCATTCTTCACTGAGTGTTGCGCTGAGGAGAGGTGTCGATGTCAGTCGGTGAGGCCTGGCACGACATCGGCGTTCCAAAACATCTCTAAGGTGTGCTATAGGATTCCACTCAGGACTCTGTGCTAGCCAGTCCATTACAGGGATGTCATTGTCGTGTATTATAAACAGGTGCTAGATCGTGTTGAAAGATGCAGACGCCATCCCCGAATTGCTCTTAAACAGTGGGATGCTAGAAGGTGCTTAAGAAATATCAATGTAAGCCTGTGCTGTGATAGTGCCACGCAAAACAACAAAGGGTGCAAACACTCTCCATGAAAAGCAGTACCACACCAAAACTGTACCAATTCGGAATTCCACTGAGGGCACTACGAACGCTGGCAGATGACGTTCAACGGGCATTCCCCATAACCGCACCCTGCCACGGGATGGCCACATTGTATACCCTGATTCGTCACTCCATATAACGTTTTTCCACTGCTCAGTCGTCCAATGTTCTCGCTCCTTACACCAATGAGGCGTCGTTTGACATTTACAGGCGTCATGTGTCACTTATGAGCAGCCGCTTGACTATGAAATCCACGTTCTCTCACCTCCCGCATAACAGTCATAGTATTTGCAGTGGATTGTGATCCTGTCTGATGGTCTGGATAGACGTCTGCCTATTGCACATTACGATCCTCTTCAACTGTCGTCGGTCTCTGTCAGTCAATAGACGAGGTCGGCTTGTACGGTTTTTTACTGTACGTGGACTTTCACGTTTTCACTTCAATATCACATCGGAAACAGTGGACGTAGGAATGTTTAGAAAAGTGGAAATCTCGAGTACAGACGTATGACACAAGTGACACCCAATCACCTGACCACGTTCGAAGACCGTGAGTTCCGCGAAGCGCCCTATTCTGCTCTCTCTCGATGTCTAATGACTACTGAGGTTGCTGATATGCAGTACCTGCCGTAGGTGGCAGCACAATGCACCTGATATGAAAAAGTATGTTTTTGGAGGTGTCCAGAGACTTTCACATAGTATATATTAATGGCGTTAGGTTCGCGCGCACAAGGTATAAAACGGCTGTGCATTGGTGGAGCTGTCATCTGTGCTCACATGACTCATGTGAAAAGGATACTAACTTGATTATGGCTGCACGAAGGAAATTAACAGACTTTGAACGCATAATGACAGAGCAAGCTAGGCGCCTGGTACATTGCACTTCGGGAATCGTTCGGGACTTCAATATTCCGACATCCACAGTGCCAAGAGCGTGCCGAGAATACCAGATATCAGACTTTACCTCTAACCACAGACAAAACAGTGTCCCACAGCTTTCAAGTACCGAAAACAACGGCTTTTCCGTAGAGATGTCAGTGCCAACAGATAAGCAACATTGCGTAAAATAAAGATAGAATTCAATGTGGGCAGTACGACGAATGTACCCCTTGCAGTGAAATTTCGTGTTAACGGGCTATGGCAGCAACAGACGGCCGAAGCGATTCGAGTGCCTTTGTTAACAGCACGACTTCGCCTGCAGCTCATCTCCTGAACTCCTGATCAGGATGGAACCCAAGGAGACTGTAAAACCGTGTCCTGGTCAGATGAGCTCCGGTTGGTACGTTGGTAAGAGCTGACGGTACAGTTGAGGGTGGCGCAGAAAGCACGAAGCCATTGACCGAACTTGGCAACAAGGCACTGCGCCATTTGGTGGTGGCTCCATAGTGGTGTGGACTGTGTTTACATGTAATAGACTACGTCCATTCGCCGAAATGAAAATTGACTGTATATGGTGGGGTTCGGCTATTTGGAGACCTTTTGCAGCCATTCATTGACTTCATGTTCCCAAACAACAATGTAATTCTTGTGGATGACAATGCATAATGTTATAAGGTGCCAATTGTTTGCGACTGGTTTGAAGATCATTCTGGGAATTTAAAACGAATTATTTGGCCATACACAACGCCCGAAGTTTATGGGACATTATCGAGTTATCAGTGAGTGCACAAAATGCTGCACTGGCAACATTTTCGTAATTATGTCCAGGCTGCATGGCTCTGTTTTTCTTGAAGGACTTCCAACGACTTGCTGAGTCCATTCCACATCGAGCTGCTGCACTATGCTGGGCATAAGGAGGTCCGACATTATACTGGAAGACACCTACTTTTTTTTTCATCTCAGTGTGGGCAGGTGCCATATTCATTCGCTGTAACACATCCAGCAACTATTCCAGTCTTCTCCAAGGAATACTGACTACGGTTGTAATGTGCATGTGACCCATCGTTGGCGGCGAGGGCTAACTGACTTGCCACGGGGTCCCCGCTCCTCTCACGTGCATAATTCTCGCTTAACAGCTGACTGTGTAGACGCGATAAGGCTCCACAGAGCTGAGGCTCCAGGCGGCACCTGCAAGATGGCAGCTTGTAATCTGTCTGCTCTTCTGCCCTTCCTGTCGGTCTCTGTAAGTTCTTTTTTATTTAATCTCGCAAGCTGTTTATTTTTCATGTTTTTTCTCTCTCTAATATAACACAGCACCACTCCTGTTCCGTTCGAATAAATCTTCTACTGTTTTATCGAGCGTTTTTGAGTAATATACAATTACACGTCATTAATTTAGCCACTCATTGCTTTGTCATAATGTCTTACCCTGAAAATTACGAGTCACATATCTCTCTACCGCCACATTTGTCTTACATTGACGGACGTGTCGTGGCTTCGAGTTTTCGGTATGGTAACTGGCCATTGCACTGTCTCGTTTGGATTTTTAGGTTCGTTCGTGTATTCCACAAGTCAGCGGCGGAGGTTACCTTGTACCACCAACATGCAGAGCGGTGGAAGAAGAGAAAGGAAACGTGCCTATATTCCTCTGTACAATCCCTAATTTCTCTTATCTTACGCGAAATGCACCTAGTGTTTTGCGCAAAGAGTATTGTCCGATTTGATCAACAACGATAGTTGTTAGTCACTGCTTACATAATCAGAAATACTTAAATTTTATATCATCATCAAAACAGGCACCATCACACAATTTACTGCACATTTGTGTGAAACAGTGTTTTTTATATATGTATATTTTACGGGTGGTTGCGTTCGTGTCCAGTGGCAACAGTATGCTTATTTAGGTAAGCGACGCCATGGCTTCCTGTTATGTGGCCACTGTGTGGGCAGTCTTCGGATCCTGTTTCTATACCGGCTACTGAGTGGCCCTCTCCGTTCTGTATGGTGAGGAGACGAATTCAAGCGTTTCCGCTAGCGACACAGGAAGGAGAGTCTCAGAATCGAATAAGATTTTCCGCGCTTGTCGTCAATCATTGTCTGTACTATGAGTCTTTTGGGTCTAAGCCTTTCATTTCATTTACGTGATGAACGTCGCTGAGATTACACTACTTAACTAGCTGCAACCTTGTGGTCTCTAAACTCCGCCATCTCACTCCCCACATCCACCACTGCTGGCGGCTCACCTCCTACTGCGCAACGCTACGCAATGTTCACATCCAGCTGCCCAACACTACAATGGCAGACAACAATGCAAACTAGCCACAGACTGCACACAGCACAGCCAGTGATTTTCATACAGAGAGCGCTACGTGGTGGCGGCGTTACCAATATAAGAACCTAAACAGCCTACTTACATAGCCCCCATGCTCCCCACAAAAAATTTTACAAATTGTTTTGGGCACTGGGCAATACATATTTGTTAAAATTTTTCATTATCGTAATTACAATAACAAAGAAATCAAATGCACGCAGTTATTGATACAATGTTGGTAAAGCTAAAATTTTCTCACAGTCCATAAAGATAGTCCTGATCATTCATCATAATAGTAATTACAGTTTTTTTTCACAAAGTATCATTAGTAAAAGAAATTGCACACAGAAGTAGTGGATTTCCATGCAGTCTTGAAGAAGTAGTGTTGTCTTTCCAGCGGAAAGACAGTGCTGACTCTTGACATGCAGACAGGTAATGGGCCACAACAGAGCAAACCCACAGCAGAGTCAGTCGAAGTTTTGAAGAATATTGGTAGGTAGGTCATCACAGAGTAGACCCACTGTAGTCCTGGTAGAGATTACGGTATTGGTGGGCCGCCAGAAGTGCAGACCCACTGCAGTCCTTGTAGAAATAATGGTACTAGTGAGTCAGTAAAGGTGTAGACCCACTATAGTCCTTGTAGAAATAAAGGTATTGGTGGGTCATCAAAGATGCAGACCCACTGTAGTCTTGTGCAGATGGCCATCAGCCATCTGTTGTGACTGTGCAGGTGCACAATAACCATTGAAGAGTCTTGCGGATAATAGAGCAAGTCCATAACCACCACTTGTGCACTCACAAAGTTTTTGGAATTGTCCTTAGAACCAGCAATGCTGTTATCCAATCCCTTGCTGAATTATTAACACACGTGCAAACACCAACAGTCCCTACTTCTCACATATTGTCCATATACTATGACCAACAGAAATGTGTGCAGTGAAATGAATGCTTACAAGTTACTTAATTTGATGAACTGGTGTCAATTACATTTGAAATTTATGTCATGAGAATACAATTACAAAGGTACAGAAAACATCATTAAACACCATAATAACACACATAACATTTGTAGTAATACAGGCTTTACAAAAGAATCGAAATAACATATACATCAGTGTTACAGGAATAATGACATAAGTACATACATAAAGCATCAGAATAACTTTTGAAACATCAACTTTACACATGAGCATTAAAACAAAACAGTATAAATAAGGTCTAACCATCTTTACGAAGTAAATAACATATTATTAATGCAAATTATATTTGAGGATAACAGTATTCCTCATCATAGTGAATGTAGCTTAGTATTAGAAGTGAAACAATGTATTTACCTTAGTAGTGTTGAAAAATCATAATATACATAGCAGTTCATAATATCCAGTATTACAAATTTCAAAACTCCGCCATCTCTCTCCCCACATCCACCACTGCTGGCGGCTCACCTCCAACCGCGCAACGCTACGCACTGTTCACATCCAGCTGCCCAACACTACAATGGCAGACAACAATGCAAACTAGCCACAGACTGCACACAGCACAGCCAGTGATTTTCATACAGAGAGCGCTATGTGGCGGCGGCGTTACCAATATAACAACCTAAACAGCCTACTTACATGTCGTATAAGGCGATACGTACCGTGACGGTGTGTATTGAAAGAGTTTACATTTGCAGTACTTTGGTCATTGCTCATTGTGTATGGCATGGGCTAGTCAGAAGATAAGTTACGATCGGTCGCCAAATGGAAACCACAGTGCATATCAAATTATTTTATTTCCAAAAGTTTGCCACACCTTCCAGCTGGTTCTCTACACTGTCGCCTGTCCGACTTACACTTTTTTCTTAGCGTTGTTCTAACTTTCCAATATCATCGTCATAGAAGGTTGCCGCCTCTGCTACCCGCCACTTCCCTGTGCTTGTCTGCAGTTCTTTTTCTGTGTCAAAATGTTGTCGTCATACCCAGCGCCTAATGGGATCAGAGATTAACATCAGATGAAGCCAAGATCGGGCTGCTGTAACGTCCTCATTGCCCGTGCAAACGTGTGGCCGAGAATGGCCATGAAGAAGTAAATTCATAACAGTTGCAATTTGTGGCATGTGGGATTGCATGAAATCAAAGGATATCTGACGTCAGGCACCCATATTTGGCGGCAGGCATCTTTGCTTACTCACTGTGTACTCAGAATTGAAAAGAGAGATGTTACGCGATCGACAAGCATACTAGAGATACTGCCAAACACCTCTATGCAAAGCTTTATTGTATTATAGCTGCCATTTTCATTCCACGACCTATCGGACCTTACTTTCCGATTAGTCTTCGTTCTTTGAAGTTTTTCCACTTCAACTTACGACTCTTACAGTGACATCGCATATTAATATTCCCTGAGTTATATTTCTTTCTATTCTGCCAGGGAGTCCTAACGGACCTCGTCAAAAGTCAGCGATCTCGCACGATTGTATTTGCGCGTCTTAAAACATCGCCACAAATCAATAATACTTTGTTTAGATAGAATTTTTTGTATCACATTACCTGAGAGTGCTGCCCGGCTGGAAATGGGATCCCCAAGCTAATTTTAGAAGCATAGTGGATAGAGGAGGTGTGGGATCGTGTTCCTTATTGGTCTGGACATAAAGGTGCTAACAACGTTTATCCGTAAAGACGTCCACAGAATTCCCCTGGTGAGTGTGTAGGTGTCTGCAAATTGTGACTCGTCTGCCTAGGTTGTATCCCCTGTTCCTGAATGAGTTCTTCGTAATGTAGGTGTATTATCGTAGTCGTTTTTGATATATCCACCGAGATACCGCGGGCGGGAGATCCTTCGGGCAGAACTGACATAGCGGCAGTGTCTGCCACCAGACAGGAGACTATTATCCCGCAACTTTTCCAGCTGTTTCTGAGTCTGGTTGCAGCTTGTCTGTGATACCATTTTAAGCATAGGTTTGCACGGCTGCACACCCACACTTCAGGGTCCGAGGGATGGTCTACTCTACAGGAGACAGGGTCTCCACTAGAATGCTTGGAGCTACTGGTGAATTCATCACTAGCTGCTTATTTTTTAGTGCTATACAACACATTTGGAGTATATTTGGCTGGAAGCATCAGAATTTTGCTATGACGTCACACAATCTAGTACCGAATTGTGGTATTTCTTACAGAACATCTTTGGTTAGAAATCTGTAGTACTCATTGAATTTGCTATTACATCACAATTCCTGCTAACATGGTGCTTTCTAACACTAAGATGTTATAAACGCACAAACACACACACACACACACACACACACACACACACACACAGACACACACACACTAGCAATGCCATCTTGCATTGTGATTGGCATGTTTAATTCCGGAGTTACGCATAAAAATATCATCCGAAATTGTGCTAAACGCATTCTCTGAAAATTATTCGAGCAGTAAGTTCATGAGGCGACGCGACTAGTCGACGGTTGTGAAAACACAGGTGACCTCTTAGCAACAAATAATTTTGAGTTAATAACAAGCATCAAAACGGATACAGGGATTAGTGAACACAGGGTTCTCGTAGAGAGATTGAATATTGTAACACCCAAACCCACCAAAAATAGACGAAAAATATACCTATTCAAAAGAAGCAGATAAAAATTCACTTAACGCCTTCCTCAGAGACAATCTCCACTCCTTCCAAATTAATTATATAAGTGTAGACCAGATGTGACGTGAATTCAAAGAAATAGTATCGGCAACATTTGAGAGATTTATACCAAATAAATTAAGAAACGACGGAGATGATCCTCCTTCTTACACAAACGGGTCAGAACACTGCTGCAGAAACTACGACACAAATGAACCAAAGTTAAACAGGCGCAAAATCCCCAAGATTGGCGATATTTTACAGTAGATCGAAATTTAGCACGGACTTCAATGCGAGATCCTTATAACAGTTTCCACAACGAACCTTCTTCTCGAAACCTGTCAGAAAACCCAAAGATATTCTGGTCGGATATGAAGTATGTTAGCGGCAAGAAACAAACGATTGGTTCTCTTGCGTGATAGCAATGGAGATCCTATCGAAGACAGTGCTGCCAAAGTAGAGATACTAAACACAGCCTTCTGAAATCCCTTCACAAAAAAGACGAAGTAAAATCTAGAAATGCTGCCAACATGAGTAGCGTAGAACTAATATCCTCTGAGTAGTGAAGCAACTTACATCACTTAATAAAAGTAAGTCTTCAGGTCCAAACTGTGTACCAACTAGGTTCCTTTCGGAGTATGCTGATGCATTAGCTTCATACTTAACAGTCATATACAAACGTTCACTCGACGAAAGATTCGTACCCAAAGACTGGAAAGTTGCACAGGTCACACCAATATTCAAGAAAGGTAGCAGGAGTAATCGACTAAATTCTAAGCTTATGACATTAACGTCGATATCCAGCAGAATTCTAAAACATATATTGTGTTCGAACATTATGAATTACCTCGAAGGAAACGGTCTATTGACACACAGTCAACATGGGTTTAGAAAATAACGTTCTTGTGAAACACTACTAGCTCTTTATTCGCACGAAGTGTTGAGTGCTACTGAAAAGGGATATCAGACCGATTCAGTATTTCTAGATTTCTGGAAGGCTTCTGACACTGTACCACACAAGCGGCTCGTAGTAAAATTGCGTGATTATGGGATATCATCTCAGTTATGTGTCTGGATTTGTGATTTTCTGTCAGAGAGATCACAGTTAGTAGTAATTGACGGAACGTCATCGAGTAAAACAGAAGTGATTTCTTGTGTTCCCCAAGGTAGTGTTACAGGCCCTTTGGTGTTCCTTATCTATATATACGATTTGTGAGACAATCTGAGCAGTCGTCTTAGGTTGTTTGCAGATGACGCTGTCGATTATCGACTTATAAAGTAATCAGAAGATCAAAATAAACTGCAAAACGATTTAGAAGAGACATCTGACTGATGCGAAAATTGACAGTTGACCCTAAATAATGGTAATTGTGAAGTAATCCACGTGAGTGGTAAAAGGAATTCGTTAAACTTCGGTTATACGATAAATCAGTCAAATCTAAAGGGCGTGAATTCAACTAAATACCTAGGAATTACAATTACGAACAACTTAAACTGGGAGGAACACATAGAAAATATTGTGGCGAAGGCAAACCAAAGACTGTGTTTTATTGGCAGGACACTTTGAAAATGCAACAGATCTGCTAAGGAGACTGCCTGCACTACGCTTGTCCGTCCTCCTTTAGAATACTGCTGCGCAGTGTTGTATCCTTACTATATAGGACTGACGGAGTACATCGAAAAAGTTCAAAGAAAGGTAGCACGTTTTGTATTATCGCGAAATATGTTAGAGAGTGTCGCTGAAATGATATAGGATCTGGGCTGGACATCATTTAAAGAAAGGCGTTTGTCGCTGCGACGGACTCATCTCACGAAATTCCAATCACTAACTTTCTCTTCCGATTGCAAAAATATTTTGTTGACACGAACCTACGTAAGGAGAAACGATCACCACGATAAAATAGGGGAAATCAGAGGTCCTACGGAAAAATATAGATGTCCGTTCTTTCTGTCCGCTACATGAGACTGGAATAACAGAATTGTGAAAGTGGTTTGATGAACCCTCTGCCAGGCACGTAAATGTGATTTTCAGAGTGTCCATGATGATGCAGATGTAGATGGCTGAGAGCGTCGTGATGTCGACGTAAGTGCCATGATGTTGACATTTAGTCCTATCTCACGTAATTGGGTGAAATGCACAAAATTGTGTAAAATATGGGAAAATATGTGTAAATACTTATCTGTCTGGCTGTGGTGTCTGTTGGTACCTCTAATGACGAAACATTAATTTGTTATTAACAAATTGGCCTCAAGTGACGGACTTTGTTATTAACAAATAGAAATATCCTACAGCCTATCCCTGTGGTGCCCAGTTGTAAAAGATGGAGTTGTGGAGGTGCGCTTCAGTAGCATTGACAACTAGTTCAGCGTATACTGCATTGTGATGTCCTGAGAGTATTATGACATCTATGGGACATCGGGAATATTGGGTTGGACGTTCTGTGAACGAACAAAATAGATGATTTGTGAAAAAACCGGGTAAAAATATGAAAATGGTAAATAATACGTAAAATAAGGGAAAATACGAAAATATGGAAACTTTGTAAAACTGGGGCAGTATGAGCGTATTTACTTACTTATTCACCAGCGTGTGGTCTGTACTGGTGCCTCGAATGACAGAATATTAAATCGATATTAACAAATAGAACTTAAGTCACATGACTTAATGTAACTTGTTACTAACAAATAGACTCAGCCTGACCCTCTCCCTATCCTACTCAGCTGCAGGAAGACCTCACCCTCCCATTCGTCTCTGTTAAAAATGATAAAAGTGTGGCGAGGGTGCTTGAGCCCCATATGCCCACGGTGGGGAGGCGAGAGAGGGGGAGGATAAAAGAGCTGGTGATTCTCTAGGGACACCTTGATCAATTACCGATGGTTCCCTAATGCGAGGGAGGGATGCACCAACGACCCCAAGTGCCTAACCTAATATTGGATGTGTAACATGAGATAAGATGTCTATTTACTATCAGAAACAGCCACTATTTTTTGAACTGGCACTACTATCCTACTAGTGGTAAGTTGTTTATGTTAATAAAACGTTACTCAGAACAAGCCTTCAAAGTAAACACTCCAAAAATGAATTCACGATATCGAGATATTGATTGCTCCAGTTACGCAGATATTGTCTATTCATGTAGTGCATGCCGAAACTAGTCGTCTAAATGAATAACTTCTCAAAACCTACAGCTGCATGGATATTTTCCTTGTTAATAACTTAATGCGTTACCCCAGGCCGGCTGATGTGGCCGAGCGGTTCTAGGCGCTTCAGTCTGGAACCGCGCGACCGCTACGGTCGCAGGTCCGAACCCTGCCTCGGGCATGGATGTGTGTGATGTCCTTGGGTTGGTTAGGTTTAAGTAGTTCTAAGTTCTGGGGGACTGATGACCTCAGATGTTGAGTCCCATAGTGCTCAGAGCCATTTTGTTAAGTGCCATAGTGCTTAGAGCCATTTGAACCATTTGAACCTTACCCCAAAGTATGCGATTTAACATCCTGTATCATCTTAATAATTTGAACTCTTAAGTCGTGGAACAAGTTGTATGTGCTACACTTGGAGTCAGTTTGCTGGTCACTCATGTCTCTTTTCGCCTTAATTCAAAGATAGCGAGAACACTGTCCAGGTGTTTGTTTTTTAACAAGACTAAAGACTAAAGATCTTCACGAATAGAAGATCACTGGAGTGAAGACCTAATTAAGAAATCACAGTACCATAACAAAAACACAGCATACAAAAAATGTTCTTATGCCTCCAGTAGCTACTGAAGCGCACCTCCACAACTCCATATTTTATAACTGGGACATCTGAGTGGGCACCACAGGGATAGGCTGTAGGATATTTCTATTTGTTAATAACAATGCCCGTCATTTGAGGCCGATTTGTTAATAACGAATTAATGTTTCGTCATTAGAGGTACCAAGAGCCACCACAGCCAGACAGATATGTAATTACAGATATTTCCCCATATTTTACACAATTTTGTGCATTCCAACCAACTACGTGAGACAGGAGTTAATGTCACCATCTTGAGATTCTACGAACAAAGGATGATGGAGGAGGAGAACGACGGCTGCGTGGCGCAATACGTTTAAAAGCACCATAATCGAGTCTTATATTCTTCCTTATGTTCCAAGTACATTAAAGCAATCACATATATGGAAATAACGGCAGTGTAATGTCTGTGAGAAACATAGAACTTCCCCTAATATAACAATTAGCAAAATTAAATATTTTTTGATTTAATGAAATAATAGTTAATTGCAGATAACAAATGTCAGGTTAACGAACCAAAGGAAAACAGTTTATAAAGAAACGGAATATGGAGTTAGGAATTACGTTAAGCAATTGGCACTAGTCGAGATGGTATGTAACAGGCAGGAAAGAAGCCGGAAAACTTGGATACATCTCTGAAGAGAAACTACCAAAGGAATTTGAGACAGAATGGAATCCTCCATTCACCTGTTTCCGTTCTGAGAATAATGGACTCCTAGGTTTGAATACCGTAGTTAATGTCGCAGGCCCAGTCGATATTTTGTGAGCTAACGACGATGTACGAGTACCTATCCTAAGGCGACGGCACAGTTTAAACCGCTGCCACACAGTTAAATTCGTGCCAACTTAATCCAAACGCAGAAAAATATCCTCTCTCCATTCCATATCTTCGAGCTCAAGTACTCGATCGCTAGACAGCGAACGTAAGGCTTAGCTCTGTAACGGAAAAATGTATTACATGCGGGGAGTAAACGCACCCTTCATCGTGATACAGATAAGCTCTCGACAAGTGGGTGGATATTCACAAATGCCGATAGGGTTTCCGGAGAAATCGCGTTAGCAGCGAGTGTGTTCAGCGTGCAGGGCAACGACACGGATCGTGGCTGGGCGTGGCGGGTGTGGGAGGGGCGGGGAGGGGGGAGGGCGGAGAGGGCTCGGTTGGGGCAGGAGAGGAAGTGGGAGGAGGCAAGAACGCTGCCAGCGGCATTGTTTACGCAGCCGTGTCTCGCGATCCGGAAATCGTATCAGCAGAGTACAGGATTTCCCAGGAGGGCAGCAGCGTAGCGACAAGAACTTATCACAATGGTGCAGTAAGAAATAGCTTAGGCCTGTCCTCTGTGACACTGAGTAAATGGGATGGAACGTCTGCCACTGCCAGCAATCCGATGAAGCCCAATGAATGTTTGCTGTTCCGTAAGGAAGTATTACTATTTTTTATGCTTTCTGTTCGACGATTAATTACACTAGTAGTCCGTAACTCTTTTGACTTCAAGTAATATGAAGGAGCTACTTACTTCGCCATTATTTATTTTTTATTTGGCCTCTACTCATCTCAGACCCTCTACAATTATATACCCTGCCGTACGATCTACATACAGTGTGTAATAAAATCTTATTGCCGAAATTTCAGGAAACATTATTCTCACATAGGCAGGAAAATACAATACATGGTCATGGGAAAAGCCTTATTAGCATGCTAGAGCTCAATTTATACAACTCTTAAACACATAAATCATCTACTTTAAAACTAAGCCTCTTCAGTGAACAACACATTTACACTAAAGCGTATAGGCAAGCCGACCGGCGCTGATTGTATAGTCAGCTTCTTTCAGGGTATGCTGATACAACAGCTGCATACTCAGAAGGTTATACAGGGCGAACATTAATAAAACTGAGAAACTGCAGGGACGGATTCCTGAGTGGATATGGAGGAAAAAGTTCGCATGAACATGTGTCCAGAAATGCATCTTGGGCACGGTAGTTGGCGCTGAGAATTGAAAGTTCGTCTGACCAAGTGCCGTGTGTTCCTATTGTGTTGCAGGCTGCGTGATTGACACAGCGCACTGTAGGGACTGTAAAGGTCCTGTTTTCATGTAGGGTACAAGTCGATACTGTGTACGGCCAAGTAAGGGGAAACGATCGAGAGGCAAAATGCAGTCCTCCAAATCGTGTGTACGCACAGGCCGCAGCCTCCCTGCACATTCGTCTGTCGGAAGCCACCCATTACAGTGCCCCTTCTCAGTGGCATTGTAGCGAGAAGGAAGCGACTCTGCCTAGCTCCTCTGGTTTCTGTATTACTAACCTGGTGTCTTGCTGCTTCGGTTGTCCCTCGTCGCACAGTAGCAGCGCTCAGCACCAGGTTCAATGTAGGTTTGTGATCCTGCTGAAGTGGGTTGTGTCGGGATGCCAGTTGTTAAATGTTAAAGTTTTTTTTAATATACTTGTTTAAATGTAGAATCCTTCGAGGCACACGCCACACACTTTCCAATATGGTGGCTCTTGGCTACGCCGTTATACTCAACCCTTTACAACACATTTATCACTTTCAGTAACCGTTATAGATACTGTGTGGTGTCACCGCCAGACACCACACTTGCTAGGTGGTAGCTTTTAAATCGGCCGCGGGCCGCTAGTATACGACGGACCAGCGTGTCGCCACTGTCAGTGATTGCAGACCGAGCGCCGCCACACGGCAGGTCTAGTGAGACGTCCTAGCACTCGCCCCAGTTGTACAGAAGACTTGCTAGCGAAGCTACACTGACAAATACGCTCTCATTTGCCGAGACGATAGTTGGCATAGCCTTCAGCTACGCCATTTGCTACGACCTAGCAAGGCGCCATTTATCCTTTGCTATGTAGCTAATGCAGCATGAACCATAAGACCGATGTACACCAATTATGGATTAAAGTTAAGTATTCCAAGAGCTTCGTACTTTATATATTAGACTCAATTCCCATAACTGTTCCAGACCTCACGCCAGTCTGCGTGAGCTTATAGCGTGCATTTCGGCCTCCTCTAGCAACACAGTGTTGGCTCTTCTGCCAACACATCATACTGCCTACGACACGTGGCGTTCACTGATAATGAATACCTTCACTTTAAATTTATATTTTGTTTATCACTGCTATATCTACTCGCGAACGTTTTTTTGGAGACCCCTCCGGTTACTTGACCGTGCGTTTTTTAGGGGCGCCTTGCTACTAACTCGTCCTGTCTACCCGACGCACAAGAGAGACCCCACCTTGTAGGTATGTTATAGGGCAGTTGTACTGAGACATAAATGTTAAGAAAGAAATTGGTTACGTTGCTCCGACTTATTTAGCATAGAATTTAGCCAATCGGGGCGTCGCGCTCTCGCATTCAAGCGGCCTGCCAGGGGCGGTGTTGCCCAACGAGTGGTTTGTCTCGTTAGCTGAAACTTGAATTTACGCGCGCGACGATCTGATGCTAAATAACTCGGAAACGGCGTAACGTATCGAATTTCTTTCTTAACATTTATGTCTCAGTACAACCTGCCCTGCAACATACCTACAAGCGTTTCAGACATTTTCTGACCACACTATATACTCTCAGCCTATGGGCGTTTAGACCGCTTTTGCCAGGCGGATCTGACGTCACATTTGCGGACATTGTGACAGAAGTCTGTCTCAGAACACAGTCTCCGACTGTAAGATCCTACTCCCAAATAGTCGGATCTTGTCCCTACTAAGGTTGCGCACCATTTCCTCCTATGATGTTATCATTAATGCACTTGCTGACGCATAAATTTCAGATTTACATGTAGCCTGGCTGCTACTGAGAATTCCCGATCGCATAAATGTGCGTAATAGTTAGCATAAACACGTGAAGGGAATGCACATATGCATTACACCATGACCACAAAACGCTCAAAATGAGCTTCAAATGTTGTACCATGTGGTTGGTGTCTGTGAGGGTAATTGTTGGTATAGCTGTGCTGGCTCCCGACCGTTTCCACCTGCTTGGTCGTACACAAACACCATCTCGGCTTGTTCCTCAGATGATTACCGGACCATTCTCCTTGCTTACCATATGCTGCGTCGATCGCATAGTCTCCATCACACAAGGAAAACACGGAACATGGTAAGAGGACCTTTAATTCGCCAGCGCCATCTGCCATGCAACGCTCCATTTTCCGACACACGCACGTAGGACCATTTTCTCTCCGTGTCCAGTTAGCAATCCGACCCGAAGTTTGACGGTTTTATTAATGTTCACACAGAATACAACCAATCGGTCGTCGGAAGATCTGTACAATGGCTGGAAAGTTACAAAAATCGCATCAATACCCAAGAAAGGAAATTGGACTAATCTGCTGAATTATAGACCAATATTCCTGACGTCGATTTCCAGTATGGTTTTGGAACATATACTGTGTGCGAATATTATGAATTACCTTGAAGAAAACAACTTACCGACAAGCAGTAAGCACTGATTCAGAAAATGCCGTCTCATGAAGTAATGAGTGCAATCGATATGGGATGTCAAATTGATTCTACACTTTTAGATATCCAGAAGCTTTCGACAGCGTACCTTACAAGCGACCTCTAATCAAATTGCGTGCCTTTAGAGTATCGCCTCAGTTGTGGGACTACATTTGTTCCTGGCAGAAGGGACACAGTCCGTAGTAACTAACGAAAAGTCATCGAGTACAATAGAAATAATGTCTGGCGTTCCGCAAGAAAGTGTTATAGGTCCACTGTTGTTCCTGATCTAAATAAAAGACATAGGAGCCTATCTAAGCAGCTCTCTTAGAATTTTTGCGGATGATACTGCCATTTAACTTCTCGTAAAGTCATCGAAAGATCAAAATATTGCTGAATGATTTATACGAGATATCTGAATAGTGCAAAAAGTGTCAGTTGACTCTAAACAATGAAAAGTGTGAAGTCATTCACATGAATACTAAAAGAAACCTGGCCGCGCGGGGTAGGCACACGGTCTGTGGCGTCTTGCCACTGTTTGCGCGGCTGCTCCTGTGGTGTCACCGCCAGACACCACACTTGCTAGGTGGTAGACTTTAAATCGGCCGCGGTCCGTTAGTATACGTCGGACCCGCGTGTCGCCACTATCAGTGATTGCAGGCCGAGCGCCGCCACACGGCAGGTCTAAGGAGACTTCCTAGCACTCGCCCCAGTTGTACAACCGACTTTGCTAGCGATGGTTTACTGACAATATACGCTCTCATTTGCCGAGACGATAGTTAGCATAGGCTTCAGCTACGCCATTTGCTACGACCTAGCAAGGCGCCATTACCAGTTACTATTGATACTGAATCATGTACCGTCAAGAGCGACGTTCACCATTAATGGATTAAAGTTAAGTATTCCACCAGCTACGTCCGTTTTTTCTAAATTCTAATTTCCTTGTCCTGTTCCAGACCTCACGCGAGCTAAAACGCGTGCCTTTCGGCTTCCTCTAGTAACACGGTGTTTGCTCTCCTGCCAACCTACAACACCTCCTATCAGAGGTTCGAGTCCTCCATCGGGCATGGTGTGCTTGTGTTGTCCTTAACGTAAGTTAATTTAAGTTAGATGAAGTAATCTGTAAGCCTAGGGACCGATGACCTCAGCAGTTTAGTCCCACAGGAACTTAAGACAAATTTCCTAAAGGAAACCTGTTAAATTTCGGTTACACAATAAATCACACAAATAGGATGACTGTAAATTCAACTAAATGCTTTGTGATTACATTTACGAATAACTTAAATTGGAACAATCACATAGGTATTGTTGTAGGGAAAGTAAAGCAAATACTGCGATTTATTTTCAGAACAATTAGAGAGTGCAAAGTTCTATTAAAGAGGTAGCTCACACCACGCTTGTTCGCCCTCTTCTGCAGTATTATTGTGCGGTATGGGATCCGGATCAGGTGAAACTGAAGGTGTATACCGAAAAACTTCAAGGAATGACAGACAACTTGTTTTGTTTTGTCGCGAAATACGGGAGAGAGTGCAACGAGCATGATACCAGACTCGGGGTTGTAATCATTAAAACAAAGGCGTTTTTAACTGTGGTAGGATATTCTCGTGAAATTTCTGTCGCCAACTTTCTCCCCTGACTGGGAATTTTTTTTTATCGCCTACCTACATAGTAAGGAATGATCATTGTAAAAAAAGAGTAATCAGAGCTTGCACAGAAAGATTTAAGAGCTAGTTTCCCTGCTTGCCGTTCGAGAGTGTAACAGTTGAGAAAAGAGCTTTAGGTGTTTTCAGAATATGAAACTTCCTGGCAGATTAAAACTGTGTGCCGGACCGAGACTCGGACTGGGAACCTTTGCCTTTCGCGATCAACAAGCTTGGAGGTGCTTGAAGGTGGTTCGGTGACCCGTCTGCCACGTACTTAATTGTGAACTGCAGAGTAATCATGTAGATGTAGATCCAGAAATTGAGGAGTGACACATTGTTAAACAAACCATTTGGAGAAGTGTAGGCGTACAGCAAAATCAACTGCTGATAGTGGCTACATGTGCTGAACGTGGTATGGATACAGTATGTTGTCATGTGACACTAACTATACAGTCAAGTGGTCAACGTTACTTGTTGCAGCTAATTATCTTACGCTGACACTAAGGTTGTCTTCAAGTGCATGAGGAAGTTTGTTTTGCAGTTGAGTTGCACTCGTCCTTCTAGGCCTTCCCCAGCCATGAGTAGTAGGCTTCAACGGTGCATAATCTCTAACACTACGATTAATCGCAGGAAACTTCTTTCTGTGGGGTCATTGTCGTTCTTTAAATCTCCTCGGCAGAAACGTTGAGCACCACAGCCGTTATTACATGCTGATCCGTGCAGCTACTAAGCATCTGCCACCTCTACATTTGAGTAAACTTCCACTGTACTGCACCAGAAACAAGGACCGTGACGAATCCTTAATGTTACGTGCTTGATGCTAATAAAGCAACGAATTAAGGCGTATGTCAGTACAAGCTTTGAAGTGAGTAACATATCAAACGTAACCAAGACGACAATTTGAAAATCTCTTGATATCAACATTTTATGTAATGCTGGTGAGTTCTGGTTCTGTGTGTTTACCACGACTAATGTGATTACGAAGAGTAGAAACTGAGATCTAACTTGGAGTTATAGCGTTTCCAGAGTCAAGTCCATATAAACGTCTTTTCAAATTGATTTGGCCTTCTAAGGACCACATGAAATAGTTTATGTATTCCTTCTTTCCTCCTTTCTTTCTTTCGAGTAACTTTTCATTCTTTCCCTGCGGTTTTCACTTCTTTCTTTTATCCACAGTGCACCTGTTCTGAATATTTCTTCCTCCATTATTTCCATTTTCCTCAGGTCTGCCTTAACTACTTTTATCCACATCATTGATGTCTTCGGGTTTCTGTCAAAGAAGTTAAAAATTCTTTTCGTCAGCCTGATTTTATCTAGCCCTTTTAGGTGTCCATAGAATGAAACTCTTCTCTTCATCATTATTTTTTCATTAATTTCTTTATTACTTCTTAATTATATTTTCCATTCTCATAATTATAACTATTTTCCTTTCCCTATCTTCTGTTCCACCTGATTGTTTTGTTGTATTCAACGAAATACATTCTGATTCATGAAGGCAGTTTGGATTACCACAATTCTGTAGTGCCGAAGTTCTGCATTTGCGAATCTAAATGTTTTGTTATACAGGTTTTCGTTGAAATGTTACCTCCATTTTCCTTGCTCTTGGAATGTTGCCTTCTTTGTCTAAAGCATTTCGTTGTATTATTTCGCTCAGACATTAAAATTTTGTAGCCTTTTGTATTCTACTGTAATCAATTTCCATATATTTCGGTGCCACCTTCACATCTGTCATGCACTCTGTTTTTTCAAAGGATATATGTTGGCCTGCTTTTGAAGCTATTTCTTGTAGGAGATTTATCTACATTGTTGGATCTTCTTCTGATTCAGCAAAGACGGCAAGATCATCTGCAAAAGCTGCACAATAAAAACTCATATTACCTCCTTTTCTCCCAATTGTGAATCTTCTAACACCTACTTCTTCTGTTCATTTCCTCCATTCCCTGATTATCTTTTCCAGCACACAATTGAGCAGCAGTGGGGACAGTCCATCTCCCTGCAGTACGCCTGTTTTGATCTCAAAAGTCTTGGAAGCTTTCCCTAAACATTTAGTTTTGCATATAGTATTTGTTATCGTGCCTTTTATGACCGCCACTGATTTGTTGTCAGCTCTAAACTCTTTTAAGGCATTGAATAATGTTTCCCTGTCAACTGAATCGTATGCTATTTTGAATTCTAAAACTTTCTTGTAAATGGTTTTAGATCTTGTTCTTCTATACCTGATTCTGAATTTCAGATTTAAAATTTGTTCCACACAGGATTCCGGTTGGATTTGCAGCATGTTTTCTAGAGCTTTCGAAAACGTTTTGTAGGTCAGTGAAAGTAGGGATGTTCCTCAATAATTTCTGGAGTCAGTTTTATTTTCTTTTTTGTGGAATGGGTGAATTAAGCTGTTTTCCAATCCTTCTAGTCTAGTTTCTGTTTCCCAGATTTTTTGAAAGACTCCATGTAGCTTCTTGAATGTTCCCACACCTGCAAATATCTACATTTCAGCAGTTACTAAATCTTCCCTGTGAGTTTGTCATTCTTCAGACTTTTAATGATATTTTGGATTTCATCGATGCTGTGTGGTTTGCGTGTGGTTAACCAGAATTTTGTTCTGGAAAGTGTAGTCTCAGTTCATCACCATTTAACAAATTATTTAAATAGCTTACTAATATATGCTGTTTAGAGCCAATTTTTGGTCTTCATTCTTGAAGTCAAGGTAAGTCGTTTATATGTTTGTACGCATTCTTTAAAAGTTCTTTTGGAAGTCTTCTTCAATTATTGATAGTTCGTTTCTTTCAAACTTCCTTCTGATTGCCCTTATTGTTTTTGATGTTTGATAACTTCATCAACCCGATTAAGTCTTCTTTTTGTGGAGTACAATTTCTCCCAGGATTGTTTTCTTAAGTACTGACGCTTTTTCACACTGTTCAATCCTCCATCTGTGTTTTTGTGTTTTTTAAGTGGTGCTATTTCAAGGGCCGCCTTGACCAATTTCGTATTAATCCTTTCCCAGTCTTCTGAGTCTATATTTAGCCGTTCCCGAAATTCGTGTATCATCACATTCAAGGTTTCTGTACCTATTTTATGAATCCTTTGTCCTTGTCTTACTATTTTTAAGTTTTCAATTAAATCTGTTCCTAGATGTGGAGTGCTTTCTCCCTCGGATTTCAGCCTTTGAGAATCCTACACCCCTCTGATTCTATGATGTCTTCTTCTGTGAATCTAGTTTCCTGAAGAGCCAAGAACTGTATCTGATATTCGGCTAACACTTTAATAAGTTCTTTTGGTTTCCTTTTCCGAAAGTGAAATTATATTGAAGGTGCCAAAGAAGTTCTTCCTTTTTGTTCTTAATTTACATGTAGGCCTTCCAGAGCTATGTGAGTCCTTCACTTTACATGCTGTTCCGGGCTTCCCAAAATCCGATGGCCCGGTTGCGCCGATTTCGTCGATGGAGGATCTCTTTTTAAGGTTACCTACTGGTGTAGGTCGATTTGGAGAAATTTCCATCTCGCATGAGCTACTTGATACCCTTGTTGGGGAATTGGTGGGTGCCTATTCACATTTAAAACTGAGATTATAAGGCCCAGAGTTGTTCATTTCAGCCGCCCCTCACATTGGGTGAGGCGCTGTCAAAACGCTGTCCAATACGGGAACAGACGCATTTGCATTTTGATCTGTAGTTTTTACATCTCCCTAAGAGCAGTTCCGCCGTAGCGACGATCTTCATCTCCGTCTTCACTGTCTTTGACGTCCTCGCCATTCCCCTGACAAGTGGCCTTCAGGAGGTACAGTCACCCTCTGTGTGTGACAAATGTTTCCTTAATGTTTGGCTATAACCGTTTGTTACACCTTGTATACCGTCAGCAGGATCACCTGCAGCAGGTCTCCTCTGAGTTTTTTTGCATAAATCATGTTCCTGTTAGCTTCCACGTTTTATAATACACTCCTGGAAATTGAAATAAGAACACCGTGAATTCATTGTCCCAGGAAGGGGAAACTTTATTGACACATTCCTGGGGTCAGATACATCACATGATCACACTGACAGAACCACAGGCACATAGACACAGGCAACAGAGCATGCACAATGTCGGCACTAGTACAGTGTATATCCACCTTTCGCAGCAATGCAGGCTGCTATTCTCCCATGGAGACGATCGTAGAGATGCTGGATGTAGTCCTGTGGAACGGCTTGCCATGCCATTTCCACCTGGCGCCTCAGTTGGACCAGCGTTCGTGCTGGACGTGCAGACCGCGTGAGACGACGCTTCATCCAGTCCCAAACATGCTCAATGGGGGACAGATCCGGAGATCTTGCTGGCCAGGGTAGTTGACTTACACCTTCTAGAGCACGTTGGGTGGCACAGGATACATGCGGACGTGCATTGTCCTGTTGGAACAGCAAGTTCCCTTGCCGGTCTAGGAATGGTAGAACGATGGGTTCGATTACGGTTTGGATGTACCGTGCACTATTCAGTGTCCCCTCGACGATCACAAGTGGTGTACGGCCAGTGTAGGAGATCGCTCCCCACACCATGATGCCGGGTGTTGGCCCTGTGTGCCTCGGTCGCATGCAGTCCTGATTGTGGCGCTCACCTGCACGGCGCCAAACACGCATACGACCATCATTGGCACCAAGGCAGAAGCGACTCTCATCGCTGAAGACGACACGTCTCCATTCGTTCCTCCATTCACGCCTGTCGCGACACCACTGGAGGCGGGCTAAACGATGTTGGGGCGTGAGCGGAAGACGGCCTAACGGTGTGCGGGACCGTAGCCCAGCTTCATGGAGACGGTTGCGAATGGTCCTCGCCGATACCCCAGGAGCAACAGTGTCCCTAATTTGCTGGGAAGTGGCGGTGCGGTCCCCTACGGCACTGCGTAGGATCCTACGGTCTTGGCGTGCATCCGTGCGTCGCTGCGGTCCGGTCCCAGGTCGACGGGCACGTGCACCTTCCGCCGACCACTGGCGACAACATCGATGTACTGTGGAGACCTCACGCCCCACGTGTTGAGCAATTCGGCGGTACGTCCACCCGGCCTCCCGCATGCCCACTATACGCCCTCGCTCAAAGTCCGTCAACTGCACATACGGTTCACGTCCACGCTGTCGCGGCATGCTACCAGTGTTAAAGACTGCGATGGAGCTCCGTATGCCACGGCAAACTGGCTGACACTGACGGCGGCGGTGCACAAATGCTGCGCAGCTAGCGACATTCGACAGCCAACACCGCGGTTCCTGGTGTGTCCGCTGTGCCGTGCGTGTGATCATTGCTTGTACAGCCCTCTCGCAGTGTCCGGAGCAAGTATGGTGGGTCTGACACACCAATGTCAATGTGTTCTTTTTTCCATTTCCAGGAGTGTATAACTTTCTGTGAGGTATTGGACCTTGTGCTTTGTGGCCCCTTGGTACCTGGCAAAGAACATCCACTCTAAACTTTTTGCCGATCCATCTGTTCCTTTTTAAAGCTACCCTGCTTCCTTAATTCTGTTTAGAACTAGATCCTGATACTCATCGTCAAATGAAATCTGTCTGCTATTAAATTCGACGAAATTAACTGAAGATCTGCTTGTGATACCTGCCACTAAATTAAATACTGTTTTAAAAAAATGGAGTATTTTAGACAGTTCATCATTTAACATAAGCACGTTATCATTACTGCGAGTGAAACCCATGTTAGCTTGAACTGAAACAAAAAAGTATTTCACTGATTACTTTATACCCTGAAATTTTTCACAATGTTTCACTTGCTTCTAGCGCTGCAACGCCTGCCTCTGTATGCCGAAAATTAGTTACCCATTCACAGAATTAAATGTGTAGTGTCTGTTCTTTGGGACATGCCAGAATAACAGACACCAGCGATCGAGATATGGAGGCTTACAGTCATAACTGAGGGAAATCTTTATGATGTAGATGCTTTGGGCCTTGCAGTAATTCAGCATCTGCACTTGAAAATTTTTCACCTAACCAGGACTAGGACCGTGATGGTCCCCTTCTCTAGAATGGTGGTTATAATCCCCTCGGTTATCAGGACATGCTTTTCGTGAGACTCACGTCCCAAGTGCTGTCCACCTTGTCCTGAAAAACAGACACTATTTATCATATTCGAACCCATATGAATGCTGTAATGGAGGACAGAAAGGAGTTCAGCATTGGTCTCTACGTCATCAGATTTTTTTATTCCATTGGAATTCTAGATTGCATGGAAGAAAGGAAGAAAAATTGGGTTTAACATCCTGTCCAACTCCTCATGAACCACTGACATTGACGTTGGTGGGGAGGATTGCCTGCCTCAGCTATACATATAGCTGCACCGTAGGTGCAAACACAACGGAGTGATGCCTGTTGAGAGACCTGACAAATGTGTGGTTCCTGAAGAGGGGCAGATGCCTTCCAGTAATTGCAGGGGCAACAGTCTTGACGATTGACTAATCTGGCCTTGTAACATTTACCAAAACGGCCTTGCTGTGCTCGTACAGCGAAAGGCTGAAAGGAGGGGAAACGACAGCTGCAATTTTTCCCGAGGGCATGCAGTTTTACTGTATAGTTAAATGGTGATGGATGCCTCTTTAGTAAAATATTCATGGAGTAATTTATTTCCCCATTCGGATCTCTGGGCGGGGCAACTCAGGAGGAAGTCATTATTAGGAGAAAAAAAAATGGCGCTACGGAAGGGAGTGTGTAATGTCAAATCCCTTAATAGGATAGGTAGGTAACAAAATTTAAAAAGGGAAATGGATAGGTTAAAGTTAGATGTAATGGGATTAGTGAAGTACGGTGGCAGGACAACCCGGCTTCTGGTAAGCTGAATACAGGGTTACAAATATAAAATCAAATAGAGGTAATGTAAAAGTAGGTTTAATAATGAATAAAAAATAGCAGAGCGGGTAAGCTACTACGAACAGCATATTGAACGCATTATTGTAGCCAAGACACAAAGTCCACGCCTCCCAAAAAATGTCTCTGAGCACTATAGGACTTAACTTCTAAGGTCATCAGTCTGCTAGAACTTAGAACTATTTAAACCTAACTAACCTAAGGACACCACACACATCCATGCCCGAGGCAGGATTCGAACCTCCGATCGTAGCGGTCACACTGTTCCAGACGGTAGCGCCTAGAACGGCTCGGCCACCCCACCAATCCACGTCTCCCACTGTACTACAAGTTTATATGCCAAATAGCTCCACCAATGATGAAGAAACTGAAGGAATGTATGATGAGATGAAAGAAATTATTCAAATAGTAAAGAGAGACGAAAATTTAATAGTCATGAGGGATTGGAATTCGATAGTAGGAAACGGACGAGAAAGAAAAGTAGTAAGTGAACATAGGATGGGGGTAGAGAATGAAAGAAGAAGCTGCCTGAGAGAATTTTGCACAAAGCATAACATAATCATAGCTAACGCTTGGTTTAAGAATCATGAAAGAAGGTTGTATACTTGGAGGAGGCCTGGAGACGGTGGAATGTTTCAGATACACTATATAAAGGTATTACAGAGAGTTAGGAACCAGGTTTTAAATTGTAAGACATTTCCAGTGACAGATGTGGACTCTGACCCCTATCTATTGGCTATGAAATGTAAATTAAAACTGAAGAAACTATAGAAATGTGGGAGTTTAAGGAGATGAGACCTGGATAAACTGAAAGAACCAGAGGCTGTAGAGAATTTCGGAGAGAACATTAGGGACCGAATGACATAAACGGGGGAAAGAAATACGGTAGCTTTGGGAGATGAAATAGTGAAAGCAGCAGAGGATCAAGTAGGTAAAAAGACGAGGTGTAGTAGATATCCTTGGGTAACAGAAGAGATATTGAATTTAATTGATGAAAGGAGAAAATATAAAAATGTAGTAAATGAAGCGGACAAAAAGGATTACAAACATCTCAAAAATGAGATCTACAGGAAGTGCAAAATGGCTAAGCAAGGATGGCCAGAGGACCATTGTAAGGATGTAGATGCATATATTATTAGGGATATGATAGATACTGCTTACAGGAAAATTAAAGAGACCTATGGAGAATAGAGAACCACTTCTATAAATATTAAGAGCTCAGATGGAAAACGAGTTCCAAGCAAAGAAGTTGTAAGACGTCGTGGTCTCCTTACCTTCAGTGCTTACATATTCCACCCTCACAATCATATTCCGCACATCAAGACGCTTCATTCGAACCCAAACCCAATAAGATAAAGTCAATGTTGTATGAATTCATGTAAACGATATGCAATTAACAAGTAAGCGCACCGTGGTTGAAATACTCGAGGCTGGCGTAGACACATACATTCCAGACACGAGTGAAAAGGGGGAACGAGCCCATGTTCAGCTCAAAAGCAAATTCTGCTACATTGTGTGGGAGCAGCCAGCCTATGCATTCTTTACACATAGCACACAGTATCAGAGATTTTCACAGGGAGACAGCAAACGCCAAACGCCAATGCTACAGGCTTCCAGATTGGTCGCCTTAAATTAAACGTTATTATCCCGTTTTAGAAGAGCATTGCTGATTGGCAGACGATATTTCTCATGCCTTGATCTGAAGGAATAATGGAAGAGACCAACAGGTATACCCCTTCACGTCTGGCGTGGAGAGGCGTCGTTCCATTGTTGCCCTTGGAGCGAGGAACAAGTCTCTTCTCAGTACTTCACTGGGAGAGCACCTCTGTCGAGATCGAATCGAAGTGCTACTCAATATTGAGTCCTTGCGATTAAGCGTTGTTCACTGTGTTGGCTGACACACTTATTGTGCGGTGTGAACGGGCAGAGTTACAGTTAAATGCCTGCGAGCGAATTTCGAGTGGCATCATGGTGGACTGGTTATCTGACTGGTGTACCACGCCAATAGTTAGACTAGGGGCGAATAGGAATCCTTGACTTCATCAAGGCATAGAGAGAGTTTGATGGCGAAGGTCAATCCAGATAGAACGAGACGTATCTTATTTTTCAGGAGCGAGCGGCGCAGACAGCAGTCATCACAGCTTATGCACTACAGCTATTGCGAGCCCCATATTTCCTCCACAACAGTACACTTCACAGCATTTCACACGTGACAGCCTCGACCGTACCTAGCAAAATTCTAAAGGATAATTTTTCAAGTTGAGTAGGCGAGCCTCTCAGTCATTCTGCCAAGTCAAGAACCATCTCAAACTTTGTATAGAAATTTCATTTGCGAATCCTATCCTTGAGAGCTAACTTCACATTCCGAAAAGAACCAGCATATAACTTGTTCAATTCATAACTAAAAGTGCCATTGTGATTTAACAAAATTTTTGCAAAATAAATAATAACTTTCGTTAGTTTCATGTTTTCCCTACGCTAACTAGCACTATTCCAGTACCCAAGTATCCCACTAGTTACGTAATTTGTGAATTTTTGTGTCACTTCCTTACAGCGGACGACTCCAGAAGATACTGATGGCTGAAAGTTTTCAGGCGTTTGTCTTTAGGACGTTGGGAGCGTCTGTCTGACTTCTGTAGTAGTGTGGTGGTGGAAATTGCATCTTGCAGGAACCACAGGGTAAAGGGTACATCTCAGATTAATCCATTGTGCAGAATAACAGATCAACCCAACACCTCAGGAAGGAAAAGCAGAAAGGTGAAAGGAGTATAATGGGCAGCCTTTCCAGTAGTAGTAGAAACAACAGTCTGGATGATCGACTGATCTGATCTTCTAACATTGCTATGGTCTTGCTATGTTGCTAGTGTGAATGGCTGAAAGTGAGGGGAGAATACAGCGTTCATTTTTCCCAAGGCCGTATAGCTCTGCATGGTGATAACATCTTCCTGGGTAAAATTTCTGGAGATGAAGTTGTCCCCCATTCAGATCTATGGGTGGGGGCTACTCAGGAGGATGTTGTCATTAGGAAAACTAACCTGGTTGTGTAAGAGTCTGTGTGTGAAATTTTAGATTTATTAATCGCATAGGTTGGTTAGAGTATTGAAAAGGGGAAGTGTGCAATCTGATGTGACACACAGTGGCGATTAATAAAGTGCGTTTGTAGGTAGAAGAGGACTTCTGGTAGGTGATTACACAAACTAAAGCAGGGGTAAAGCAGCAGTACGCCAAATAATAAATAAGAAATAGAAACCCGGCTAAGGTTCTATCAAGATCATAATGAGTCTATTATAGCAGCCATGAGAGACACCAAGTACCTGCCAAAATAATACAAGATTATATTCCTGCAAGCTCCGCAGATGATGAAGAGACTGAAAAAATTCATGAGGAGATGAGAGAGATTATTCAAGTAGTAAACGAAGACAAAAATTTAATTTTCATTGAGGACTGGAATTCGACAGTGGGAAAAGGTCGAGAAGGAAAAAGAGTAGGACAACATGGACTAAGGTCTGGTAGAATTTTGCACTGAGCACAATTTAATCATTGCTAATGCTTAGTTCAAAAGTCACTAATGGAAGTTGTATAAAGAGACCTGTAGACGCTGGGACGTTTCAAATAACATTCTGGTGACGTAAATATTACTAAACCATATTTTGAACTGTATAACATTTCCAGGATCAAATTTCGATTGACACCATAATATATTGGCTGTGAGTTACAGATTAAAAATGATGGAACTAGAGAAAAGTAGCCAGTTAAAGATACAGAACTTGCAAAAGATGAAATAACCAAGTGTTTTGAGAGTTTCAAAACGATCCCTATGTAAATAGTGACTGATAAAAGTGTAAGGAACATAACAGATGAAGAGTAGGTAGTCTCGAAGATGCGGTAGTGAAGACAGCACATGATAAAACTGGCAAAGAAGACAAAGCCTTGTACAGTGTAGGAATTGTAGACTCTATTGCATTAATGGAGGAAACATAAAAATTCATAAAAAGAAACAGAAACATAGGAGTAAAAATGTCTCACAAGACATTGACAAATTGGGAAAGTAAAAATGTCCTGGAAAATAAACGCAAGGCTGATAAGAATACTTGACTATGCGAAAGATGAATGCATCATATAGGAATTTGCTCCCAGTACTAAGCGTTGAGTTTTACTGACGACACCGCTTTCGGATTTGTACTAGATACTGCTTACGACGTGACAAAATTTTGTTTTGAGTCGTTTGGTATTATGTATGATTTCCCTCGAAGCAGCATATTTATATTATGCGTATTTTAAGTAAATGTAAATATTTAGTTAACCTAATATGACGCTGCACATCTAAATCCGATTGGGCGAAAACAAAAAATATAGAGTAATGCAACACTTATTTTTCTGGAAGCAGGTTTATTATATACAGGTTTCCAATACACCATATTATTCCTCACTCTTTTGGCTACAAAACCTTCTTTGTCAATTTAATCTCCGTTCAATGCGATGACGTTACGCCATCTTATTGAGAGGGTCTGTATGCCCACATGGTACCACTGCACCGGTCGACGTCGAAGCCAACGTTTGGCTCCGTCAATAAAATTCCACGTACTGTTCCCGCGAAGTGCATCCTTCATTGGACCAAAGAGATGGAAGTCGGAAGGTGCGAGATCTGTGCTGCAGGGTGGATGAGCAAGAACAGTCCAATGAAGTTTTGTGAGGTCGTCTTCCATGTGCATACTTGTGTGAGCCCCTGCGTTGCCATGGAGATGGAGAAAGTCGTTTGCAATTTTGTGGCGACAAACACGCTGATGTTTCTTCAGTTTTCTGAGTGTAGCACAGTACACTCCAGAGTTGATAGTTGCACCATTATGGAGGACATCAAACGGAATGATCGCTTCAGATTCCCAGAAGACCGTCGCCATGTCCGACTGGGGTTGCGGTTTTGAATTTTTTCTTCGGAAGAGAGGTGGTGTGACGCCGCTCCATGGATTGCCGGTCTGTTTCCAATACGAAGTGATGAACTAGTGCTTCCTCGCCTATGAGGATGTTAGACAACATATTGTTACGAAGAGTCTCGTAAGAGAAAGCAGCTCCATACAGATGGTCCTCTGTTGCTCTTTGTGGTCTTCTGTTGGGCATCGAGGAACCCAGAACCACCACATTTGAGTACCGCAACTGGTGGACGAGTGAGTTAGCATTCCCAACAGAGACACCCTGTTGTACAGTGAGGTGTTATCCGTCGATGCACCTGGAATAAGAGTGTCCACACGTTCCAACAATGCATGAGTCACAACAGTGGGCCGCAACGTGAGAGACCGGACACGTCTGCGAAACCTTCTTGCAAAGAGGACTGACGCATTGCCTAACGACTCGCCGTGCTTTTGTTCACTGCCTGATCTCCGTAGACATTCTGCAAGCGCCTATGAATATCTGCTACGCCCTGGTCTTTCGCCAAAAGAAGCTTAATGACACCTCTCTGCTTCCATTACAGACGCCAGTTTGAAGGTTGAGTGTAGCGCCGCCATGCATCGGAGCTTGATGAAACTATAGGCGCTGAAGCGGGAATATTCTACCGTGTCTCACAACAAATTCCGCATTTTTTTTAACCGAAACTGGCTGACAAGAATGTGTTGCGTTGATTACTAAACGCACCGGGTAGGATCATTTCGTTTGTGGACCGCTGAATGCGCCGAAACTACCACATGATCAGTAAAAATAAAATAAACTGTATATGCATAAGGTTACTATTTGTTCATATGCACAAGATAAGAAAGATAAGCGATTACAATGACGTACGTACACACCGCAGTCGTAAACAGAGGAAGACCTACACTGATAAGCCTGAACTTACTATCGATATAAATCGGTCCAGGCGATAGGAGCGTCACCTAGCAAGCAATAACTTTTAGACAGACAAACGCACGGTGCATGTTGTATCCGTGAGCTTGCTGTCTGTGTGTAGAATGGGGGAGACGCGCGATCTATCTCCGACCGAGGGCAGATTATGATGGTCTGGGGGCTCATCACGAGCGTTTCTGGAATTGCACGACTTGACGGGTTGTTCGAGGAGTGCTGTGGCGAGTGTCTTCAATACGTGGTGACACCAAGATGAAACTACGTACAGACGTCATGGGGTGGGACGTCGAATGATGGGCACACTGATGAAACAGGATAAATGGCGAACTGTGGCGGAACGAACTTCAAACTTTAATGGTGGGCAGAGTACAAGTATGAACGCACAGTACGCCGAGCACTCCTAACGATGGGTCTCTGCAGCGGACGACCCATGCATGTGCCGATGTTAACACGACGGATCGGCAACCACGATTTGAATGGGGACGTCACCGTCGGCATGGGGCAGTGGTCATTGGCACAGTGGCAGAACGTTCTGTAGTCTGGCGAAATCCGATACCATCCTCAATATGTCGACGGAAGGGCGCAATTCCGCTGTGTTTCAGGGAGTAGCTTACTGACACCTGTACATCGTGATGAAGACAAGCTGGTGGCGGCTCTATTATGCTCTGTGGAACAATAACTATGGCAAACTATGGCATTCACGGGTCCAGTGGAACTATTGCAAGGCACCATAATGCCCAAGGAGCATGGTACGCTGGTTGCAGACAACGAACATCTCCTCATGACGATCAAGTTTCCCGACAAATATGGCATTGTGGAACAAGATAACGCGGAATATCGCAAGGCCAGAAGTGTGAAAGAGTGGTTGGAGAAACACAGTGGAGAGTTCCAGTTGACGAGCTGTCCCCCTCCCCACCCCCAAATTCGCCAGATTTGAACCCGACCGAACACAAATGGGATGCGTCAGAACTCATCGCCCCCCTCCCTGGAGCTAAAGAGAATTAGGTGAATTGTGTCTGCTGATGTCGTGGCCACTCCCTCCACAGATGTCGCCGCTGTTATCCGTGCCAAAGGTGGACATACAGGCTATTAGGCAGGTCATCATAATAGTCTTTCTTAGCCGTGTATAGCTCTACCTTCTTGTAGCACGAAATCAAGCATATACAAAAGGAGCTCTAGTAATTTACACAGGATAAAGCATGAAACTTTCCGAGCACAGCCCTGTTTTGCATTACAGGCGCGTTGAAATCAATGGCCTCTTAAGCGGTGTGTGGAACCAGCACCCCGACCATATCTCTGCAAGTTGTGCGCGGCCTCTAATTTATCGGACGCTCATCCTGTAATGGAAGACACCGGCACTACGCCGTATACTGTCTGGAGCTCACCACTGTGGTGTAGGAACGTAGACACTAAGATACCAAGGGTATGTCGATGTATCCGAAATTTTATTACGTAGAAATAATACCGGTATTCGTACATTCGTATTATAAGGACAATATATTGATGCATTTTACCGGTGCATTGCACTTTCATAACTTTCTTTCCAACATTCATTTGATGGGCACTGGCTGTAAGTAATCATTCCATTCACACATGTTCTCGAGCAAAACTAAGGTTCAAAAATGGTTCAAATGGCTCTGAGCACTATGGGACTCAACTGCTGAGGTCATTAGTCCCCTAGAACTTAGAACCAGTTAAACCTAACTAACCTAAGGACATCACAAACACCCATGCCCGAGGCAGGATTCGAACCTGCGACCGTAGCGGTCTTGCGGTTCCAGACTGCAGCGCCTTTAACCGCACGGCCACTTCGGCCGGGCAACTGAGGTTCAGTATGTATTTGTGGTAAGACGTTGGTACGATGTCTAACCTCATCTATACGGCAAGTACAACGTTACTTTAAATGAATTAATTTTAATTTCTTGTGAAGTGAAATATACCTTACACAAGTAACAAATATTCATGCCTCTTACTATTAATGAAGAGGGCAAGACGACACAGTCAAATTCATATAACGATCAGAAAGTACCAATGATTGTTAGAACCAAGAGCTAGAAAGAAACAGGAGAATTTTGAAAACTGTTGTGGATATGAGAAGGACGTAGAACAAATTCTACACGAGAGAAGGATTTTGGGTATTAACAATAAATGGAACATTCTTCTTTCTAGGACTAAGTATCCGCACAGGCTGACTGCAATGTAGCCGGACGCTGCAATACTATTTAAGTATATGGTGAGGAGGTAAAAAGATAAAAAACGTGTCTCTAATTTGGTTTAGAGTTTCGCCGATTTCAGAGGGGGTGATCCAGATTGCTGTACACACCGGCACCTCTAATACCAAGTAGCAGGTCCTCTGCATTGATACATGCCTTTATTCGCCGTGATTTACTGTCCACAGGTTCATCAAGGTACTGTTGGTCCAGATCGTCCCACTCCTCAACGGCGATTCGGTGTAGATCCCTCAGAATGGTTGGTCGGAAACGTCGTCCATCAACAGCCCTTTTCAATCCATCCTAGTCGTGTTCGATACGTTTCAAGTCTGTAGAACATGCTGGACACTGTAGTCGAGTAATGTTGTTACCCTGAAGTAAGTCGTTCACAAGATGTGCACGATAGGGGCGTGCATTGTCATCCATGAAGACGAATGCCTCGCCAATATGCTGCCAATATGGTTGCACTATGGGTCGGAGGACGGCATTCACGTATCGTACAGCCGTCACGGCACCTTCCATGACCACCAACGGCGTACCTCAGCCCTACGTAATGCCACCCCAAAGCTGCAGGCAACCTCCACCTTGCTGCACTCCCTGGACAGTGTGTCTAAGGCGTTCAGCCTGACCGGGTTGCCTCCAAACACTTATCCGACGATTGTCTGGTTGAAGGCATATTCGACAGCCACCGATGAAGAGAACGTGATGCCAATCTAGAGCGGCTCATTCGGTATGTTGCTGGGCCCATCTGTACCGCGCTGAGTGGTGTCGTGGTTGGAAAGACGGATCTAGCTATGGATGACGGGAGTGAAGTTGCGCATCATGCAGCCTAATGCGCACAGTTTGAGTCGTAACACGACGTCCTATGGCTGCACGAAAAGCATTATTCAACATGGTGACGTTGCTGTCAGGCTTCCTCCGAGTCATAATCCGTAGACAGCGGTCATTCATTGCAGCAGTAGCCCTAGGGCGGCCTGAGCGAGGCATGTCATCGACAGTTCTTGTCTCTCTGTATCTCCTCCATGTCCGAACAACATCGCTTTGGTTCACTCCGAGACTTCTGGACACTTTTCTTGCTGAGAGCACAAAGTAACAAAGCGTACGTGATCTATCTGCGGTATTAACCATCGAGACAACACGAGCCTTGTACCTTCTTATTCGTGGAATGACAGGAACTGATCGGCTGTCGGATCCACTGCGTCTAATAGGCGCGGCTCATGCATGGTTGTTTACGTGTTTGGCAGTCAAAGGGACTGTGTCTGTTATACAATATGCACAGTCAACGTCTATCTTCAAGAGTTCTGCGAAGTGGGGTGATGCAAAACCTTTTTTGACGTGTCTATAACCTCCTCTGTAATAGTAAAAAAACATGGCACCCTGCCACGTTACCCTCGATCTCGACGATGCTTGGAACAGCATACGAAATAAAGGTCACAGCTCGAAAGTTCATATAAGATTCAAGGTCTGTTACTGACGTCACTTTGGCACTTCAAATGGTTCAAATGGCTATGAGTACTATGGGACTTAACATCAGAGGTCATCTGTCACCTAGAACTTAGAACTACTTAAACCTAACTAAAGATATCACACATTTCCATGCCCGAGGCAGGATTCGAACCTGCGACCGTAGAAGTCGCGCGGCTCCGGACTGAAGACCCTAGAACCGCTCGGCCACCGTGGCCGGCATTTTGCCACCAATTTCCATAGTAATTCTGCCCAACGCCATCATGGACGTGTCAGGTAAGGTCCTCTTACCAATATTTAAGCCCGTCTTTTGTTTCCTCTGCTACGGAAGTCAGAACCGCGAGGCCCAGCGTTGAAACAACGCGCTATTCGTGACACACCATCACTCAAAAGCCCTCAGGGATTGGCATAATTGGCGTCAATGAAACTACCTCTTTCACAAGAACATTGATTCACACAGATTGTGCATTCGGAAACGACAGTAATGACAGCCATAAGCAACAAGGTGTGGCTTTTGACAAGCTGTGACACTGCTGACAACCTCGGAAGTTTCAACCATTCTCTAAGGCGATCGTTTGACCGTAACGCAATTGAATAAGAACTGACCACTTTGTAAAGCAGTGCGATCGCAATATCTGCTCTAGCATACAGATTACGACCAACAGAGATCAAAGTTTTTCGACAAAATTTGAATATGTTTCGAAGCACCAAAGAGTTCTTACGCTTTTCAGATCTCCTGTTTTGGACCATCGTGTGGTGTGATCACGGAGCAGTGCGACATTAACACATGGGTGAACAGAATGGCGAAGAGTCCCTCTAAGGATCCTTAGTTTGGCAAAACCCTTGGTGCTCCCTCCTACATCTGTTGAGAATTGTAGAAGTGTGCCTCTGCAGTTCAAACCTATAAAACAGCCATATTTGCATATATGTACACAACAACTTGGCACCCCTGCGGTTCCAGTTGCCTGCATGCAAGCGCCTCGGTCTACTGTACAGGTTTCATGAAACGTATTCGCAGCTGATAATGTGGATTACCATGAGCTGTATAATGGAATGACGACAATGAAAATTTGTGCAGGACAGGGACTCGAACCCGGATTTCCCAATTATTGCGAGCGGTCGCTTACCATTTGGACTTGCGAGGACAACCCACGATCAGATGCAGTTTTCCATATGTCATCAGTCGTGATTCTGCAACCTGTACTCATACATTCATTACGCATATTCCCGTAAAGGGGAGAGTTTTAGTTGAAAGACGCTTGCCCGGTATCGGCGAACAAATACGATATTGCAGTGATAGTGTTATTACCAATCACGATGCAACATCGTACTTTACAGATTGTCTCTGCACACTTTCAACATCCTGAATAAAGATGGATGGATTTCACCGCGGGTTTTGCCGAATTGCGGGATTTTAAAGGGATCCTTTGCCGTTTTATGAACGTGTGGGTCATTGTATCATTCCTTGGCCACTCTTCAGTAGAGCACAGGTCAGGAGGACTGAAAAAGCAAATGCACTCTTTGCTGTATCGAATAACGATCAAATTTCGTAGAATGGTTTTGAGCAGTTTCTAGTGGTTCCACCCTGTACACCAGGGCCAAAATTGCGGTTGCGCTGCGCACGGTGCGAACACTTTTAATGGGGATGCAACTCCACAAAGTTCTTTGAGAAGGGTTGAAACGTCCGAGGTTGTCAACAGTGTCGAGAACGTAGTCCTATATCTCAACGCTGCCACTGCTGTCGTCTTCTACCGTGAAACGTGTTGTTTCAATGAAGGCCTTTATACCATCTCAGAGGCCTTTTCTTGCCGATTCTGAGAGACAGTGTGTCTGGAATGTTTTCCTCGGCCACTGCGAAGAAGACCGTATGATTTCAACGCTGAGCGTCCCTTTTCTGACTTACCCGGCAGAGGCGACAATAGGTGAGGTGAAATGTAGTGAGAGGTTATATGATGACGTTCCCATCATCTGACACATCAACGGTGGTATTGGGCAGAATCTTGGCAAAATTGGGTGCCAATGTGACATCATTAACCTATCTTAAGCATTTTATGAACTTCTGAGCTGTGGCCTTTACTCTGCAAGTCGCTCCTCCTGAATGCTACGAAGAAAACGGTAGTAGTGTGGGCCGTCTTGACATGCATGAAATCCTGCCATATTCCAACAAATAAGAAAAAGCGGTGTGTCATGGGACCGTGTAGGTATATTATGAGAAGCTGGATGAAAACAGGAGATTCAGAGACTGCTACGAGAAATGGAAATGGCATCCGAAAGGATAATCCGGCGCATCTGACAAATGAAACCAAAGAAACTGCACCATTACAACGATCACACAGACACTAGAGATTACATAAAATAGGGATGAAGTTCCTGACAGGACAGCTGGTGCACATTCAGTACCGTATGATTTCAGAATAGAACACAATTTTAAGACATACAAACAAGTGCGCGATCAGAAGATGACCAACCTAAAGGACACCAAAAACTCAAATCCTCGAGACATTCGAAGCACTCAGACATAACCAAGTGTAACAATAGCAGAAATTTCTGTAATACTATTCATAACGCCTCTGTTTTCTAAGTGTAGATGGGACTCTTACCGGGAACAGGAAAGAAATGTGTGATAGCCTGAGGAGATATACTAAAGATTTGTTAAATTGCAAAGAATCTGAAGATAAATGACTGAGAGTTATTCCAGAACAAAGGAACACAAATTTACTCCCCTCAAACAGAAAATTACGTCGAAAATATTTGCAGAACTGCAGAACAAGAAGGAGACAGAATGTGACATCTCATATGAAATATATATTATAGCCTCGATATGAGGTTTCGTGAAGTCATAATGAAATACACGTCGTTTCCTACCTTGTAATGTTTTCCTCACTGTAGAGGGAGACGATGTATATCCATTTCGATTCCACCATTGAAAAGAGGACCAAATAGTTTAGGGTCGCCATTGGATCAAATGCTCGATTAAGTTATTCAAGTTGAATTTTCTGAAGACCGATTTAATTAACTATGGGAAGATCTGGAGTTGTACAATATCTGACATCACACACTCAGTCATTGTTGTGTGGGTCTTGGAGAAGAATAAAAATATAAAGGTATATAGAACATCGCTGTTATTATTTTACAAATGGTATTAATCCAATTTCAAGTTGTGTCCCCAAATCCTGTCTCTACTTTGTGGCGATAATAAGTTTTATAACTTCTGACCCAATTTCTTTCTTTGGGTTTGCGAATCTTGTTCCATAAAACTTTTGGCAGGGGCTGATCCTACACGGGAAAACATCAGCACCACCAGAGATGATGAAAGGTGAGATAAATCAAAAACTAAAGCTTTAAAAGAAGAAACGTAGAAGGTCTGGGATGAAGTAGTCCATGATAAGTGGAAAAGTGCTGTTTTTCAAACGTTGCCCAAGAAGATGATAGAACGGATCCCAATAACAAAGTGGCATTTCGATCGTCCTTGTAACGTTTGTTACACAAATCATAGCAGACGAGGCTGGAGGACCAAACAAATCAGCATGTTGGGAAATGCAAATCGGGCGTCAGGAACGGAAATTCACACGTGGATCATATTCGGATCATGAAAAGAGTACTGAAACACTTCCTCTGCAAAAATCTAAGATAAGTTTTTGAAGAAAAAAGAAGTATGATTTGATTAATAGAGGAGTACTGATAGAGCGCTCCAACACAGTGGAAAATGTCAAAGTGAACGGGAACCAGTTCGAAGGTAATATTTATGGAGGATTTCTGCAACGTATTTGATATTTAAACGGGAGACAGACTGGGTAATGGGCTTCGAGAATCTGGAGGAAAACTGGGCAGGGTGAAGAAATGGACAGGAAAAGACCAAACATCTATATGGAGATTGCATTCAGCGACGATTTCACGGTACTGTCAAGGAGCAATACACAGCTAAGGAGCAGAGAAATGCACCAAAATAACAAGCAGTTAAGCTGGATTAAAAATTTTCTTCGCAAAATTAAAAGATATGAGAAACTGAAAACCAGACCCTCATCACGAGAAAGAATGGTATGTGGCATCTTGAGGAAATCGTACAACTGACAACCAGCGAAAAGGACGCCAACAACGCCAGACTAAAACAGATGGGTAAAGCTTTTTGGAGAACCAGCTCAAGGTGAGCTAAACTAAGAAACCACGACACAGTGATTGAAACAGTGTGTCTGTATGTTGTTGACTGACTCCGAATAACAAGAGTGTTGGATCTAAGAGCAGCAGAAAAGTTCTAGCTGTACGATAACACATCCAAAGATAATTTATGGATAATATAGATTACGAGGAAGGGCTGTATCAGAATAACAAAAATAGTAAAGTCATTTCGAGAAAGAAGACTACAATTTTACGATGGATGAAAAGAGGCAGGTGAAACATATTTTGAGGTGCAAGTACTTGACAGCAATATTAGGCTTCCAACAAATAGTTCAGAGAAATGAGAAATAATTTTTAGCAGGTTGGTGTAAATCGAGATGACATCTCAAACAGTGTAAAGAACAATGGCAGATACCATCACGAGCCTCTATGATGAAGAGAAACGAAATGGATAGACAGAGGAAACATGGGACACTGCCAGTTTGAATGAGATTGGATGGATCTTTCGTCCCACAGATCCACACTGTGATCTTTGAGGATGTAGAACGTGCAGGATAACGTGAATACGTTGCACATATTTACAAAGGAAAAACCGATGTCTTCACGTACTTTACACAGAACCAAGTGAAAGGTTCCTATGAACATGTAACATGTCAAAAACCTTAAGAATGTTTTCATTCAAAAGTTTATTATAAACTTGTTACAAAACACGTGAACGTGCAGTATGGTAATTTTTGACCTGCTGTAGCCATGCATCATCAAAAAAACAATTCAGTTCTGATCATATTAACGCGCTGAAGGCGTACAGATGCCAGATTTTACGTTATACTCACAGTACTTCCTACTGTTAATAAAAAGTACAGATCCGTCCGTTCTACTGTGTTCTTCCGTGTAGCTGAAGGGTCCTCTTAAATATATTTATAGAATTTGAGATTGATTGGGAAGATTTTAAACTCCCATAAAGGATTCCAATAACGTGTAATTGGTATGACTTCTACCTTTGTGGTCGTCATGAAACAAACGAAGAAAATATTCCACGACAGTTAAGGTTTTGAACTTGTGAATTCAGAACTACTAAATACTTTTTAAAAGAATGTTGTATGGTGTAAAGTTGAAATATGACATCTTTCACATGTGGCGCCCTTGACATATGGCATACGAAAGTGCAGCTCGGAGCATTTCAGTGGGAAAATTTGAAAGAAATGCGTCGTAGCTCTTGAGAAATCCTGTTAGTTTAGTTAACAAAAAACTTGCTCTAAAAGATACAGTGAATTGACAAAAGTCTTGGGACACCTTCTAAAATCGTGTCGAACCTCCTTTTGCCCGCCGCTGTGCAGCAAATCGACGTGGAATGCACTCAAGAAATCGTTGTAAACTCCATTAGAAATATTAAGCAATGATGTCTCTACAGAAGTCCAAGAAGCGAAGGTGTTGCCGATGCGGGAATTTGCTCGCGAACAGACCTCTCGATTACGTCCACATTAATGTTTAATGGGATTCATGTCTGGTGATCTGGGCGACCAAATCATTCGCTGGAATTGTCCAGAATATTCTTGAAACTAATCCCGAACGGTTGTGACCCGGTGACATGACGCATCGCTATCTAAAAATTCCATCTTTGTTTGGGAACATGGACTCCATGAATGGCCCGTGTAGCCGAGCATAACCAGAAGGCCAGTCCATTCCGTGTTAACACAGCCCACACCATTACAGAGCCACCACCAACATGCACAGTGCATTGTTGACAACTAGAGTCCATGACTTCGTGGGGTCGGCACCATACTTGAACCCTACTATCGGCCTTTACTTTTTTTTTTGAGTCATCAGTCTACGGGTTGGTTCGACGCCGTCTGCCACGAATTTCTCTCTTGTGCCAATCTCTTCGTCTCAGAGTATCACTCACAACCGAAATCCTCAATTATTTGCTAGATACATTGTAACCTCTGTCTACCTTTACAGTTATGCTCTCTACAGCACTCTCTAGTACCATGGAAGTCATTCCCACATGTCTTAATGGATGTTCTATCATCCTGTCTCTTTTCCTCATCAGTGTTTTCCAAATATTTCTTTCCTCTCCGATTCTGCGCAGAACCACCTCATTCCTTTCCTTATCAGTCCCCCTGGTTTTCAACAATCGTCTGTGGCACCTCATCTCCAATTTTTCGATTTTCTTCTTTTCCGATTTTCCTAGACTCCATGTTTCACAGCCATATAATTCTGTGCTCCAAATGTAGATTCTCAGAAATTTATTCCACATATAAGGTTCAAATGGCTCTGCGCACTATGCGACTTAACGTCTGAGGTCATAAGTCCCCTAGAACTTAGAACTACTTAAACCTAACTAACCTAAGGACACCACACATATCCATGCCCGAGCCACATATAAGGCCTAAATCTGATACTAATATACTTCTCTTCGCCAGACATGCCCTTTTTGCCAGTGCTGATCTACTTTTGATGTCCTCCTTGCTCCGTTTGCAATTGGTTATCTTGCTGCCTAGGTAGCATAATTCCTTAACTTCATCTAATTTGTGACCAGCAATTCTCGGTGTTCTCATTTCTGTTTCTTCTAACTACTTTCGTCTTTCTTAGATTTAATCTCAATCCATATTCTACACTCATTAGATTGTTCATTCGATTCAGCAGATCATGTAATTCTTCTTCACTTTCACACAAGATGTCATCAGCAAACCATATCACTGGTATCCTTTCACCTTGAATTTTAATTCCACTCCTGAATCTTTCTTTTATTTCCATCATTGCATTTTCGGTGTATAGCTTCAACAATAGTGGCGAAAGACCACATTCCTGTATTACACCCTTCTTAATCCGAGCATTTAGTTCTTGGTCGTCCACTCGAATTATTTCCTCTTGGTTCTTCTACATACCGTCTCTCCCTGTCGCTTACTTCCACCTTTCTCAGAATTTAGAAGAACTTGCACCCCATTACATTGTCGAATGCTTTTTCCAGGTCGACAAATCCTATTAACGTGTCCTGGTTTTTCTTTAGTTTTAATCCATTATCAACGGCAACGCCAGAATTCCACCTCTGGAGACTTTACCTCTCTTAAATCCAGAGAAATCGTCATCTAACACATTCTCAAGTTTCTTTGCCATTCTTCTGTACTTTATTCTCGTCAGATACTTTGATGCATGAGCTGTTAAGAACATTCTGTGATAATTATCGTACTTGTCAACTTCTGCTATCTTCGTTATTGTGGCCGGCCGCGGTGGTCTAGCGGTTCTGGCGCTGCAGTCCGGAACCGTAGGACTGCTACGGTCGCAGGTTCGAGTCCTGCCTCGGGCATGGGTGTGCGCGATGTCCCTAGGTTAGTTAGGTTTAAGTAGTTCTAAGTTCTAGGGGACTTATGACCTAAGATGTTGAGTCCCATAGTGCTCAGAGCCATTTGAACCATTTGAATTTCGTTATTGTGTGGCTGATATTCTCCCGAAAGTCAGTGGTATGTCGCCAGACTCACACAGCCTACATACCAATGTGAATAGCCACTTTTGCCACTTACTCCAATGATTTTAGAAATTCTGATGGAATGTTGTCTATCCCTTCTGCCTCATTTTACTTTAAGCACCCCAAAGCTCGATCCCCTATCTGTTCCAAATCGACTCCTGTTTCTTCTTCTATCACATTAGTTAAATCTGCAGCCTCATAGAGGGCTTCAGTGTACTGTTTACATTTATCCACTCTCTCCTCTGCATTTAACAGTGGAATTCCTATAGCACTCTTAACTGCTGCTTTTTAATTTCATAGAACATTATTTTGACTTTCCTTTATGCTGAGTTAGTCCTTGCGCCAATCATTTCTTTTTCGATATTTTCACACTTTTCAAGCCGATATTTAATCTTAACTTCCCTGCACTTCCTATTTATTTCATTCCTCTGTAGCTTATGTTTCTGTATTCCTGAATTTCTCTGAACATTTTTGAACTTCCTTCATTCATCGATCAATTGAAGTATTTCTTCTGTTACCCATGGTTTCCTCGCAGTTACCTTTTTTGTACCAATGTTTTTCTTTCCAACTTCAGTGATAGCACTTATTAGAGAACTTCCAGTGTATCTTCTAAACTTTACCCTACTCTTCATCACTTCTACATTGTGATCTGAGTCTATATCTGCTTCAGAGTGCCGGCCGGTATGGCCGAGCAGTTCTAGGCGTTACAGTCTGGAAATGCGCGACCGCTACGGTCGCAGGTTCGAATCCTGCCTTGGGCATGGATGTGTGTGATGCCTTTAGGTTAGTTAGGTTTTAGTAGTTCTAAGTTCTAGGGGACTGATGACCTGAGACGTTGAGTCCCATAGTGCTCAGAGCCATTTGAACCTTTTTTTTTTTCTCTATCTCTTCACTTTCAGCCTACAATGTCGACATCTATTGCTGAACTATCGTTGTCGGTGTTGGTTTCCTGTCGATTCTGATAAGAAGAACACTGTTCGCAGTAGCACACTCTCTACCTAACCTCCCTGTTCATAACGAATCCTACTCCCGTTGTAACATTTTCTGCTGCTGTTGATGTTATCCTATATTCATACGACCAGAAATCCTTGTCTTCTTTCCATTTCACCTCATTAATCCCCACTATAATTATATTGAGCCATAATGCCCATCTCAGATTTTCTAGCTTCCATACCACGTTAAAGCTTCCCCAGTTCTAAGCCCCCAGTGGTAGAATGTTATCCTTTTGTTGGTTATTCAGTCTTTTTCTCCCCTTTGGCATTCCCCTCCCAGAGATCGAAATGGGGGGCTGTTCCGGAATGATTTGCCAATGGAGAGATCATCACGAAACTTTTGCAGCTACAGGCCACATTTCCTGTTGACACACGTTAGGTGTCCTTAATGCAGTGGTTTCCATTGGGTTCTACACCCTCAAGCTGATTCTTCCGCCTTTAGAGGCAGTTTCCCACCCCAAGGACAAGGGAGTGCCCTGAACCTCTATCCGCTCTTCCGCCCTCAATGACAATGCCTTTGGTAGAACAAGGGTGCCGGAAGTCTAGTCACCAATGTTGATCATTAATCAAAATTTAAGCAGTGGCTGGTTTCGAAAACTCTATCGAAAACGGTTTGCCCAGTAATGAAAGACGGTTGCCCTAGACCACGGCCCCCAGAAACTATAAATTAGGAAACAGCTGAAAAGGCCACGGTTTCGTAGTCGTCAATGGTCCAACCGATATGGTATCGATCCCTAGAGAGGTTCTGCAGGCAATGTCGTGTTGTAACTGAAGGCAATCGCGTTGGCTGTCTGCTTCCATGGCCCATTAACGCCAAACCCCACCGAAACGGATACGTTTGTCGTACGTCCTACATTGATTTCTATGGTTACGTCTACGCAAACGCCGCTGCTCTCTGTCGTTAAGTGAAGAACATCAGCCACTGTGTTGTCCGTGGTGAGACGTAATGCCTTATATTTGGTATTCTCGGGACGCTCTTGACACTGTGGATCTCGGAATATGGTATTTCCAAAGGTTTTCCGAACCAAAATGTTCCATGCTTCTATCTCCAACTATCATTCGGCTTTCAAAGTCTCTTAATTCCTATAGTGTGGCCGTAATCACGACGGACATCTTTTCACCTGAGTCACTTTCGTACAAGTGACAGCTCCGCGAATGCACTGCCTTTTATGCCTTGTGTACGCCGTACTACAGCTATATGCATACGTGCATATCTCTATTTCATGACATTTGTCGCCTCAGTGTAAGTGTACATATCATGAATATACGATAATAGAGATTAGGGTACCTATACATGCGAACATACGAGTGGAATGAGACAGGGGTGGTCGTGAATGTTGACATAAAGTTCGTTCTACCACATACTGTACGGAGTATTGTGGAGTAACAAGGAGAAGGAGATGTACATGAAGATGGTCTTTGAATGCGCAAAATTTATCCTTCATACTGGGATTAACCCACAGACACAGAACAATAGTTCGAGTCACAAAAAAATCTCTACTGAAGTTAAAGACGTATTTACAACTGTAACGGATATATCAATTTTCGTGAGCAAGAAACGTAGACCGACAGATTGATTGTACGTGAACGAAGAGAGTTCATTGGTGCGAAGGTATGTGAAAAGCTATAGCGGCTGATAAGAGCAGTGGATGATAAGAGCAGTGTTGATGCAAATCGTTTTGACTGTAGTGATTTAGTCGAAATGAGGGCTAAATCCGAAGGAGAACGTGATGTGATAATGGTTCAAATGGCTCTGAGCACTACGAGACTTAACTTCTGAGGTCATCAGTTCCCTATAACTTAGAACTACTTAAACCTAACTAACCTAAGGACATCACACACATCCATGCCCGAGGCGAGATTCGAACCTGCGACCGTAGCGATCACGCGGTTCCAGACTGTAGCGCCTAGAACCGCTCGGCCACTCCAGCTGGCTGATGCGATAATGATGATGATTGATTAATGATGATTTGGTATGATGCAGCAGTTACCATATTTGGATCATTTACAAAGGTTTCGGAGAAGTGGTCTCTACTTGAACTAAATGCTACTGAAAAAGTAAACTACAAAGTAATATAGTTCCAATTATTAGACATGTAAAATGTCTTACACTAATGTAATAGACGTACAATGTGAAATTTAAATGTTCAGTGGAATCAACCTGTCAATATAAAGAGGGAATTTCATAAAACAGAAATTGAAACATTTTTATTGCTTAAGGTCAAACAACCGATCGTAAATTTAATTACAGGATACAACGTCTGCTTCAAAATAAATATAACTGTAGAGTAGCCTTCTCCACTAATAATTCTTTAGCAAGTAACATCATACATAACTTGAAACCTACGCTCTCCCCTTAGCAGAATTCTAGTGCTTATAAAATTATTTGCGGCAGCTGTCCCGCATAGGCCAAACAGGCCGTGCTATTTCGATAAGATTCAAGGAACACCTTCTAGGCGAAAAACGCACCAATGTTCACAATTCAACTTTCGCCTACCATTTTTTAATCACAGGACATAATCCTAAAGATGTAAAGGACGGAGAGAAAAAGGCTTTAGGCCTAACATTTTAGAAGAGCTAGAGATTTTTCAACACCTGTCTCTGAAGAACGGTCTCTTTCTTAACGAACAGCTGCAATTAAAACAAAAACTTTTTCAAGTTATAGAGGTGATAATTAAAAATGGTCTGATTGCCGATACTCTCCTCAGTGTTTTCTCTATACATTACTTGAACTGTATTTTCTTTTGTAAAATAAGACTATTGCAGTATTGTAACTTTCATGCACTGGTTCCTGTTTCTTACCTGAAATGTTTAAAACTGTCTTTGCAATGCCTCGTTTGCTCTTGTTTGTAACTCGATTACTTCTTCCTAGATGGCCCGAATCTGTTTTCATGTCCAACTTTTAACTGCCTTGGCCTGTTATCGGTTTAGTGGGACGGTGGCGGCTGTGTTGATGCATTTCTTGGCCCTTAGCGAACTTGCGGCTGCCACTGTATTTCCACGGAATATTTTATCCAGTTGACAAATATGTTACATTTTTAGATTTTAATTTTTACTCTTGTGACAATTTTCTATTTGACGAGCGCACTGTCGCTCAGATGTTTTTCACCCATGGGGTGATTACATGTAAGTACACTGTTTGTACTTTTCATGGAAGTAATCCTTTTTAGTATTTTGTACTTCACGCCATGTTATTATATTTTCTAGGTAATCCAATGTAATTTTTCCTCTGATTAAGGCTGTCGAAACCACCGTCAATTTTGATTATAAATTTGTGCAACGGAGGTGGCTATACATGCATCCTGTAATTTATAAAACAATGTCACTGCAGCTGTTTTGGGCAGCAATGAAACGTGTCAGTCACGTAAAAAGCAGAACGTACATGTAAATATACGAAAGAAGTGTAGAAGTGAGGTTGTTTACGGCAAACGCAAAATGTATAGCCTGTGTTATCATTAGAAAGAACAAATAGTCAGGATGAAGAATAACTAACAAAGATAGTTAACTATTATAGACTACACGACAGAACGAGCATAGGACGGTTGAAAACGGAATTATCTATGCCCTTGTTTTTCCTCACAGATCTGTGCAGCATTAGGGCTACAACCACTTCTTGGCCACCCATACATTAGTAACTAAAATGCCATGTCAATCAAAGTCGACAGTCTAGTAAACGAACTGATATCATCCATTACTTACGAAAAGAATGTAACTAGTTAGTGAAGAGACATAGTTAAATACAACGCAATTGCTACTCTGAAACGCAGCTGAATGATGTGACAAAAAAATGGTGTGAGAAGCATCTATGCTTGACGACACCTGATATGAAACAATCATTACCGTGAATTAATTACGCCAGAACACTCGTCCATACTCCAAACGTCGAAATATGATTAATATTCTGTTATGGTTTCCACATAATATAGTTGTTTTGAATGGGTTCTATGACCACACAAGAAGTGAAGGAATCTAAAAGGTGGCCACATTTAAAAATACTGGGAAAATACAGTCAATTGATAAAACTGCTTGTGCTAACCAAGCTAGAATATTTTGCAAGTGTGTAACGACCACAGCAGGTAAGACTAACAATGGATTTTGGATGTGCACGATAAGGGGCAGCACGAATGCTCACAGGTTTGTTTGCTGAAAAAGCTACTTTCGCCGACAGCGGAAAATAGTCGTCAAACATAGCACGAAAATATACTTGCGAAGTTTCAAGAACCAGTGAAAAGTAAGCAACCTCGGAACGTACTACGACTCCCAATGTGATCTCCCGCAGAGACAGCGTAAACAAGATTAGACTAATTACTGTGTCAACAGAGCAGTTACACAATCGCCAGAAACATACCTCAGGCAGATTAACCCTATTACGTGGTAAGTACTTTCTGCCAAGCTCTTCACATGGATTACAATTAGATACATATCTAGACTTAGGCATAGATACTCATTTCGAGGATATGTATTATACTCTCTAGTGGGAAACAGAAACATATCGACTGAAAATTGAGGAAATAGGTAACTGATTGACGTATGTACAAGACGCACCAATCTCCATGATACTCCGGGTGGCAACAATAATACCATCACTGTAACTGTCAACCACATTTGAAACCCATTCGCTCATACTGTCATTGTATAATTCAGTGGTGCAAAATTATATATCTATACCGGTTGTTAACATACTCCCATAGTGCTTAGAGTCATTTGAACCATTTTTGTTAACATACACCTCTGCTTTTGAAAGCACAAAGGTGAGATGATGTTTGTGCCCAGGTTCGCATAAGGCCATCCATGGTCTCAGGAGGGAAAAGAACAATCAACACGGGTAGGTATATCTCTCTCTTCTTTTCTCTCTCATCGTAGACAAAAGCTACATGTGGGAGTTCCAAACATTTATTTTAGCAGATGAAGATTAATCACGGAAGTGCAGAGATCTGCCAGTACACATTGCTGTCTCTGGCTCTTCTCGATCTCAGGAACCATTCGTGCTCGGCGAGCTGCCTACCGCACGAGTCTCTCATCGCACAATTACGTTCGACCGCGCTGCGGATTACGCCGCCATCTCCGCGTGATCCAATCACGGCCGCAGCTTAACCTGCAATATCTCATCACGTAAGGGAATCAGCCCACCGCCTTCTCCCTACACCTTCCCCCTCTTCGTATTGGGTAGTAACGCTCCCGACAAAGTTATTCTAGTGTAAGTAATGACATGTAAGTTTTATTACGAGCTAAATATCGTTGTAATTTTTTGAAAACGTATTGCAGATGAAATGAGAAAGTGGATGAAGAGTGATGACCCTAGAGTTTTAATTGACTGTGAACAGTTGTTGTAAATAGAGCAGTAAATTGCAAACAAGTAATTTTTAATTCGTATGTGAGTACTGTAAAATTCCCTGCTTGTTTTGATATTACTTTTTCAAGTGTTTTGAAGATAACTGAAGTAGTATGTCTTAAATAAAGATCTACGAGCGAACAACAAGTTAAAAACTACTTTCTGGGGATACATTGTACTAACCCAGTCCCAGAGAAAGCAGGTATCTACGGAGGAATTCAATTGTAAAATTACTGTATCGTACGAACAATTGCCAGGGAGACTTATAACTTAAGAACTTAAGCTTTGAGGCCTAAAAAACGGCTAAGGTGAGTCATCTCAAAACGCGAAAGGCTATGTCTTCGCTCTGCCACAAAGAATTGAACAACTTCCTGTTTAACCTGTGGGGTTAGTTTAGCTTGGATTGTAACAAGTCTGGATCTATGAAGATTGGTTTTCAGGGGTAAGGCAGTTTTTCTGTGTCATCCCCGAGTAGAACCATAACTCCCTTTAGATGCGTCATCACCTACACTACAGAAAGAAATTTTACGTCTTATCCGTATGAAGTAAAACACGAAGAAGCCAACATTAAATCTATAAGCTTTCTATAAAATATAGTCTATATGTGAGAGAACTGAATAAATTAATTTAAAAAAAACTTTGTTTTCACGTTACGTGTACTTCAGGTGTTATTCAATTAATGAGACAAACAGACCGTTGGTTCACCGTGGTGCTGCATAAGTGAACAGTTTCTTAAAATAAAGCTTTAAAGTTCATGAAATGCAAAATTTGGCGTAATGAAAATGAATCAAATAAATGTCAATAGGAATTAATTGTGTGCTCAATGGAAACTATCTATTTCAGTGCAGTGTTTGAGTTGGAACATTCACAAAAATAAATTAATTCTCCACTAAGAAGAAAGTAACTGTTTGAAATTACCAACATTGTTAGCTTAAATTTATCGTACTTACTATCACGGCACCCGACTATCGCTGCGCGTTGTGGCCGCGCGGTCAGAGGCGCCATGTCACTGACTGCGCAGCCCCTCCCGCCGGAGTTTCGAGTCCTCCCTCGGGCATGGGTGTGTGTGTTGTTCTTAGCATAATTTAGTTTAAGTAGTGTGTAAGTCTAGGGGCCGATGACCTCAGCAGTTTGGCCCTTAGGAATTCACACACATTTGAACATTTGAACCTGACTATCCTTACTACAACTGTTTGCACAAGAATGCTATGTCATATCTGCCCTGAAATAAAAGCGACTTACCTCTTGCTCAGCATGTCTTTGTCGTGTCTGGAGTACTGACGTTCTCGAATTAAAATACAAATAAACAGACCCTCGACATACAAAAAAGCAATAGCAGAAATCAAACAACTTTTGAATGAAGGCCGGCCGGAGTGGCCGACGGGTCTATGCGCTTCGGTCTGGAACCGCGCGACCGCTACGGTCGCAGGTTCGAATCCTGCCACGAGCATGGATGTTGTGATATCCTTAGGTTAGTGAAGTTTAGGTGGTTCTAAGTTGTAGGGGACTGATGACCTAAGACCCATAGTGCTCGGAGCCATTTGAACCATTTTTTAAAATAATTTCTGTAATGCTCTTTTACAGAAAAGGCAAGAGAGAAAGAGAGAGAAGGTAAAAAGAAATTCAAATTCAGTGCCAAACTCTCTCTGGAACAAATGAACACTGACGGGTTTAGGAAACTCAACAACAAAGTGATCGCCGCTTTTTGCGAAGTAAAGAGGCGTTTATAAAAAACGAAATTATACAAAGTACATTAGTATGTGTGTTCAGTGTCCTCCTATCACAGAAGAAGAAGGATCAGTCACAACAAAACATGGGTAGTGATAACTATATACGCAAAACATTTTGACACCCCAAAATCACGTTCTTTTTAAAAACTGAAGGATGTACTAGCTCGCCGATAAAATTCACATTTGCATCATCTGGTTTCTAGATGACAAGCTATCAGTGATGGGCACCATACAGTTTATTCTGCAAGACCCTATGACGTAAAATCACGGTAAGAAGCAAAACGAACAAATACTTTCTTTAGGCCTCACTTTGTTAAATCAGTTACAACCTAAAACATGCTTACTTTTTACAGTTTCCAATAAACAAACACCCTCTGATGGTGGAAAAGAGGTTCTGGATGACATTTGGATAAAAAGAAAAAAACATTGTGTTTGCAAAAAGGCCGAACCTATAACTGTAACAAATAAACAGATGCAGAAGCTAAAGACAAATAATCTACGCTGCTGCTGCGGTAGCGTAAGGTCCAATGTACACACGATAAAGTTTAAAACTTTAGTATGAATCAGGAGGTGGGCTTTACTTTAAAGATAATCGTTTTTCAGAAAACAAACTCTGATTATAGAAAAAAAGAATGTACAACATAAGAAGACACTAACAATTACCAGATTCATTACAAAGAAAAAATGAACACACCATCAAAATTCCCCCAGAGTCCTCTCCATCAATATAAAGAACAAGAAATTATTGTAAATAAGTTTTTATCTCCATAATAAAGAATTACCAACAGTTTTTCCCCGATTCACAGAAAACAGATCCCATTCTTTGAAAAATTCAACTGAACACTACTATGGCTCAACAAGAATGTCCCAGCAATGCAGGACAGACTGACTATCAAGTCACCTACAGATAAAACTCAAAACTCACACTTAAGTATTTTATTCATCTTGGTCTCAGTACAGTGAAGGTGAATTATTTACAGTAGTAGAAAACATATAAGAAACCTACATTACTCATTGCTCCCCAGAAAAAAAATTATGCGTATTGTCTGAGCTGTGGCAAGGAAATGAGCATGAATTTTCTTTTTAAATTACAAAGAACTGAGTACAATAAGCTACAATTATAAATTAGAGTACAAATATTAGTATTCATGTTATAAAATGCACAAAAGAACGTTCTGAATAGTACTTTACATACGAAGTGCCTCGTTGGACATCCGTCACATGTAAGAGACTCGGTACAAAAAATACTCGATTCCGATCAGAATCTTTAAGTTCAAGAGTTCACAATTTGATACGTTAAATGTATAAAAAGGGCAGACAACCGTGAAGAGATTTCAACGCAGCCTCTGGAAACTGGAGTGAAAATCTTTTTGTAACTGTAGAAACTTCAGAAAGATGAAGACGATAACCAAAACCACACTATCAAGAAAAAGTTGTATCCACACAGTAAATTCAGTTTTATAATTATACTTCAACAGTTTCTTTACGTGGAGATCAGTAACGTAAATTATTCGTCGTGTGGCTGGTTGGGACTGATCAGGACACGATTACGAATAAATAATTTATGTTGCTAAAATTCTACGTGTACGAAAATAAACTTTAGAATCTGGATGGCATCCGGAAACTTTTATGCATATGAAGGTTTCTATGTGGCTTATTACCACAGCCTATCACTAACCAAGTAGGATACTGTCACTAAATCGAGTAAATATAGCTGCAGAGCTCGAAAAGATTTCATAAAATGAAGAGGCCAACAAAACTCTCCGTGACAGTGACCAATGGTCTACATTGAAGTGTCGAGTGTGGTTCACCAACAATAGAATATTCCAGTAAAGGATATTATTACAGTGGAAGCTATAGGTACAGAGGAAGCAAGTAAGCTAGCTGACAGAAGAATTATTAATTGTGATAAATATAAGAAAAAAGTGTCAATCAAGAAACTACACTTTTGAAATCTTGGAAACGAAATGAAATAGTTTAAAGCAGTACAGCGAAAAATAAGAAAATATAAGGCAATTGAAAGAGATGGGAGATAGGAAAATCTGAGCTCCATACAAGAGAAATAAATTCTGTTTTGAAATATTACTTAATGAAGTGAGATTCCAAAGAACTCACAGGAAAACTATATTACACGCTGGGTCAAGGGCATACGAATGACACTGATATCTCGAAAGCCTGTACGATAGGAACTATCCAGTAGCAACAGCAGCCTTATCACGCTAGGAAAATGTGGAAGTAATAGCTTTCCCATTGCTACACACAGAGTTTGCTAGAACATTCGCTGATAAGAATTCATATTATAAAACCGTTTGCTACCTGAAGTCGAAAAACTATGAAATTGAATACGTAACTACAGTTTTCGATGAAAATACGTTAGCACGTGCGAAGAATAGTCATGCAAATCTGTTCTCCATAAGACAATTTATGCTATTTGGAGATTAGGTCTGGAATGAGCGCTAAATAATTTTACTTGAAACTGATGTACTTTGCTGAAAAAAAATACACAGAAAAATGGTGGTGAACACTACACTTACTTGCCCTACTTCTGCTAGGCCCAAGGAGAGGAAAAAGTGTCACAGGCGAAATTCCGATATTACGTTTATTAATGGCATTCCCGAACGTAGATAACATCATCCACGGCCGTACTGGAGTAAGGTGATCAAGATCCTGAAGAGAAATTGGATAAAGAAGTAGTACACTAAAATTCGGCAATACAGTACCTGTAAAGATAATCATGCAATCCATCTTTTCGTGACATTATCTATTTCATCTAAGTGATTTTCCAGTTTCCCTCTAACAAAACTACAGTGCTACCAGAAAGTGTCAACATTTTTATTTCTCCTCCTTGAAGTGTAGTTCTCTTCCCAGATATCCTCTTGGTTGCCTTTACTGATTGATCATTGCACTGATTGCTGCCGGCACGGTAGATCAGCGTGTTCGGTCAGAGAGCTGGTTTGCCTCTGTAATAAAAAAACTGAGTTAAAGGATCAATAACGAACTTCAACGGATGTCATTTGACGCCCGCAATGACCAAATACAACGATCAATAAAATAATTTAAAAAAAACTGAGTGGTACCGCGCTTTGTCTGACTCCCTACTCGATTAATACATCATTTTCATATTCTTTGACTCTTACAACTGCTGTTAGATTTCTCTACATGTTGTACACAATTTTTTGCTTTCTGTGTTATATCCCCTCTGTCATTACGTTTTCACACATTTTATTCCAGTCAACATTATCGTAAATTTTCCCTTTCATTCTGTCCTTTTTTTACTTTTACGTTCTCTTTTATTTTGGTGATTTTACAGATACTGCAGATTTAACGACAGTTACTTCGTACACGCAAGTTGCACATTGGTATTTGCTGCTGGCCGTGATGGTCAGTTCATAGGTGGCGCTGGCATGCAAATTTCTGACGTCAGTTGTCGAAAATGGGCATGTTTCTCAATAACAGTACACTAAACAGGTAAAATACTGTTGGCAGTATTCTAGGGATAAAACTGCTTCGATGAAAAGATCAGAGACAGTCTTCAGTGCTTCTAAGATAAGCGGGTAATCTCGCTCAATTACATTCATGCTTTATGTAGTATTCCAGTAAATGGGCGAGTATAACATGGGTTACATCACAAATTTGTACAAACGTGGGAAAATTTTCTTCAAATAAAAGTGAAATTATCTTTAATTATCATACACTTTCTTTCTATGTTTGCAAACTTTCGCTGCTGGTCATTAAAATTTCAATAATAGGTAAACTAGCAAATAACGAAATTAATCTTCTTATTGCGCTATACACTATGGGCAGATAATACGTTATTAAATTTGAAAGATGCTGAAAGATAACCTTACGGGCACTTCAAAGACAGTGTTCAGCCACCGCGGTTAATACAGTTCCATCCACATCTACATTCATACTCCGCAAGCCATCATACGGTGTGTTGCGGAGGGTACCGTTTACAGCTAGTACTCATTTCCTTTCCTGTTCCACTCGCACATAGAACGAGGGAAGAACGATTGTACATATACCTCCATATGAACCCTAATTTCTCGTTTCTTATCTCATAGTCTTTAAGCGAAATGTGTGTTGGTGGTAGCAGTACTGATGTGCAGTCAGCTTCAAGTGCCGGTTCTCTAGATTTTCTCAGCAGTGCTCCTCGAAAAGAACGTCGCCTTCCCTCCTTTAGCTCCGATATGAAGCCCCGAACTATCTCCGTAACAGCTGCTTGTTGCTCGAAACCACCGGTAACAAATCTAGCAACCCGTCTCTCAACTGCTTCGATGTCTTTCCTTAATCCGACCTGGAGTCCCAAACGCTCGAGAAGTACTCAAGAGTAGCGTCCTATATGAGTTTTCCTTACACATGAACCGCATTTTCCTAACATTGTCCCAAAAAACAGATGTCGACCATTTGCCTTCCCTGTCACAGCCCTCAAATGCTGGTCCAATTTAATATTTCTTTATAACGTTACGCCCAGATATTTAAACGACGTGGCTGTGTCAAACAGGTGACTTCTAATGCTGTATGCGAACATTAGTGCTCTCTTTCCCACTCATCTACACTTATATTTTATTGCACTTATAACCAACTGGCATTCATCACACCAACCACGAATTTGGTCTAAGTAATCTATATTGCCCTACAGGCATTAATGTTCGTCACTTCTCAATACACCAGAGTACCTTCAGCAAGCAACCGCAGATTGCTGCTCACCCTCTCCACCCTATCATTTATCATCATCATCATTTAAGACTGATTATGCCTTTCAGCGTTCAGTCTGGAGCATAGCCCCCCTTATACAGTTCCTCCATGATCCCCTATTCAGTGCTAACATTGGTGCCTCTTCTGATGTTAAATCTATTACTTCAAAATCATTCTTAACCGAATCCAGGTACCTTCTCCTCGGTCTGCCCCGACTCCTCCTACCCTCTACTGCTGAATCCATGAGTCTCTTGGGTAACCTTGCTTCGCCCATGCGTGTAACATGACCCCACCATCTAAGCCTGTTCGCCCTGACTGCTACATCTATAGAGTTCATTCCCAGTTTTTCTTTGATTTCCTAATTGTGGACACCCTCCTGCCATTGTTCCCATCAACTAGTACCTGCAATCATCCTATCTACTTTCATATCCGTAACCTCAACCTTGTTGATAAGGTAACCTGAATCCACCCAGCTTTCGCTCCCATACAACAAAGTTGGTCGAAAGATTGAACGGTGCACAGATAACTTAGTCTTGGTACTGACTTCCTTCTTGCAGAAGAGAGTAGATCGTAGCTGAGCGCTCACTGCATTAGCTTTGCTACACCTCGCTTCCAGTTCTTTCACTATGTTGCCATCCTGTGAGAATATGCATCCTAAGTACTTGAAACCGTCCACCTGATCTAACTTTGTTCCTCCTATTTGGCACTCAATCCGTTTATATTTCTTTCCCACTGACATTACTTTCGTTTTGGAGATGCTAATCTTCATACCATAGTCCTTACATTTCTGATCTAGCTCTGAAATATTACTTTGCAAACTTTCAATCGAATCTGCCATCACAACTAAGTCATCCGCATATGCAAGACTGCTTATTTTGTGTTCACATATCTTAATCTCACCCAGCCAGTCTATTGTTTTCAACATATGATCCATAAATAATATTAACAACAGTGGAGACAGGTTGCAGCCTTGTCACTGAAACTACTCTGCCCCATGAACTCAATTTACCGTCAACTCTAACTTCTGCCTGACTAGCCATGTAAAGACCTTTAATTGCTTGCAAAAGTTTTCCTCCTATTCCATAATCTTGTAGAACAGACAGTAACTTCCTCCTAGGAACCCGGTCATATGCCTTTTCTAGATCTATAAAGCATAGATACAATTCCCTGTTCCACTCATAACACTTCTCCATTATTTGCCGTAAGCTAAAGATCTGGTCCTGACAACCTCTAAGAGGCCTAAACCCACACTGATTTTCATCCAATTGGTCCTCAACTAATACTCGCACTTTCCTTTCAACAATACCTGAGAAGATTTTACCCACAACGCTGATTAAAGATATACCTCTGTAGTTGTTACAATCTTTTCTGTTTCCATGTTTAAAGATTGGTGTGATTACTGCTTTTGTCCAGTCTGATGGAATCATTTATGTAAACAGAAAATAAAAGCGGTCCTGTCACTATTCTCTGGGAGCACCTTGACGATATACTTTTGTCTGATGAACACTCGCCGTCGAGGACAAAATACTGAGTTCAATTAAATAAGCAGTCTTCTTGCGACTCACGTATGTGGGAGCCTACTCCGTATGTTCATACCTCCGTTAACAGTCTGCAGTGGGTTACCATGTCAAATGCTTTCCGGAAGTCTAAAAATATGGAATCTGCCTGTTTCCCTTCATCCGTCCTTGCAATTAAGCTCATTTCGTGATTTATAATATGTGATGCGCCTGTAGGATCCCGCACGGCCGAGCGAGTTCCGTTAGGTGCCAGGTGCGTGGGCCGTCGACGTCCTGCATCGCATCGAATCTAGGCCTCCAGGACTCATCTATTTCATATTCGAGCGACAGATGTCAGATCCCGACTAACACGTCCAGCAATATTTCGGAGATCGAACAGCCGCAATATCGACAGGCTACGATCCGGCCGCTGTCGATTTGTGCACGTGCTGGTAGAAGATCCTCCTTCCTGCAAGAAGCGCAACATGATCTCACTAAAAACCAACATTCAGATGCTACACCTAAGCGAGAAACACTCTGAGATATCCTTTCTTCTATACAGAATGCAGATGACGTTACTCCTACCTACTTTACAAGATTGCCCTGCCAAATTGATGTTTGTTGCCTTACTCCTTCGTAGTGTCGCAATTTTTATGGTCAGCAGTAAATTAACTACTTCACCGCAATCAACTACTGGTAGAAAACTTTGCCCGTAAGAAAAGTGTAAGGTTGAGGCTTGAAAGTCAGCGTTGTCGCCCTCTTCCTACTATATGTCCTCCTCCTGGGGCTCCGGGAGTGCGCCTGGTGCATCTGCCGGTAAATCTACCACTAAAGGTTTTACATACCATTGATTTGGTTCTAGTTTAGACAGTGCCAATGACAGTGAAACAAAAAGTTAATCGTTCTCTAGATTATTTGGCACAGTTAAAATAAACTTGGACAACAAAGACGGTGCTGAGATAATGAGAAAATTTTATAAAAATAAGGTTCTGCCTACATTCTTTTGCGGGAAAGTGACAGAAAAACAAACACCTAGACTCCAGGCAGCAGACCTGAGATGCCTGCGCTTGACTTTATGATACGTAAGAGCCGATCGCATCCTACGTGAAGTTATAGCTCATTTAGATGTTAATGGTGGACTGAAAGTAGCTGAAGCACGGTGCATAAAACATTTTAATCCTGTTGAACCAGTTGCCGATAGCAAATATCCAGAAGTAATGTATAATTATGCAGTCAAAGAGACGTTAGACGGTCGCATGCGGTGACATTCTCTCTCTGTTTGTTTCACTGTGGGTCCTTCGTGAAAAACACCTTCTTTACCCAAAGTTTACTTTCCACTAATTTTATTGATGAAGAAAAATTCATCTTACAGAATAAAGATGAGTCGTACAATGTGCAATGCCACGTTCGTTCACGTTGTACAGAAGTTTGTAGACAGCTTTTCCACATCTCTTGATATCCAGGAATTCTGTTACACAGTTCTGCAATAATAAACTAAAAGAACTGACTTCAGATATGTATCCAACTGGATGGCGATCTTCCTATTTAGATATACGAATGCATAGTTTCGCAGCGATATAAACTGATAAAATTTTCTCGGGCTCCCAGCCGCGCCCAGTGGTTTTAGATCCGCGAACTTTCAGCCGAGTTCTCTTCGGCCATTGTCAGGTGGTCACTTGACAGTCACCTCTTAATGAAGGCGGAGGAGAACGTATCCGAATGCCCGTGGATTTTACACCACTGGACACTGCTGGAATCCAGAGAAAATTTTGTCATTCCTATGTAGAGTTGTGTCCTAGAATATAAATCCACTACTATTCGGTATGTAGATCCCAGCACATCATCAAAAATGGTTCAAATGGCTCTGAGCGCTATGGGACTTAACTTCTAAGGTCATCAGTCCCGTAGAACTTAGAACTACTTAAACCAAACTAACCTAAGGACATCACACACAGGTAGGATTCGAACCTCCGACCGTGAACCTCTCGGCCACCTCGGCCGGCAGCCCATCATCCTCCACCCAAACATTTCGTCATACATAAAAGAATTGTACCGCTTTCTTTTAGGGACTGTAGATTATTTTTTCCGATATATGTGAATCATCTGCGTGACAACGTTATTAGTTCTGAGTCTGTTCGCAAACTAGACAATAAAGACAGACATCGCCGTTAGGCAACTGTTGTGAAACATGTGGCCTCTGGAAAACCGTCATTCCACCATATAAACACTTGTAGTTGACGTTCACCATAAATAACTGTACTGTAATGAGTGTAGTTGTAGTAGTTGCATGGAAAGACCCAATATCATTTCCTTACTACATTGGCAACAATCGGTGGAAATGGTGACAACTGATAAATATCTTTACAGATCTTGTAAGATCTGAATTATTGCACGAATCTTCTCGTGGCGAAGTTCGTCTCAAGACAAGTTTTATCTGAAGCTTCTTGTGGATTCTTCCCCAACGAAAAATATTGCCAACGAAACCATTACTCTATCAGTTGTTGAATGTCTTTCATCTTCTGTTGTTTTGAAGAGAAGGGGATGTCAACTATATACTATTGTTGTGTAGTATAACCACCTCAGATTAACATTAATTACGAACAGCCCTGATGGCTTCATCTTCAGGTACATGGCGTGGCAATCAAACTGCTGCGCACCAGCAAAGTATACTTTTGCAAAGTCATGAAACGCTACCACGTAGAGCTTCATTTTAACAGGTAAAATGATATCATTCCATGATTGTGCCGGTATACGATTTGCGAGTGAGCAGCAAATTGGTTGTCGCTCCATGTGCCTGATGATGAAGCCATCAGAGCTCCGAAATCGATCGTGATAAATGAACATCATCAGATACTGGAGTTTGGAATTACTGTTGTTTAAAAATGAAGAGAATACGGAATTACAGGTACTGCTCTTGACTTAGGAACTGTCTCCATATTTATTTAAAGGAAGAGATAGAGATAATTTTTAAGAAGAACTAGCTCTTCGTCATGGGTTTGTCGAGGCAGAGAGGATTGTCACAGTAACGTGTAAAAAACTTCATCAGGAGCTGCAATAAAAAGGTACTGTCGATCGTGTACACATCCGTTCTCAAAATTCTGAGAGACCACATTGCATTTCAAGTCCAGAAACCTTTTAATCTCCCTAAGTTACACTTCACATGAAGACCGAGAGAGAACAGTTGGAGAAATTCGGGCTCCACAGATACGTATATCAGTGATCGCTCTTCCCGCGGATCATCATCGATCAGAGTTGAATACGTGGTAAATAATTGTTGTATGTGTTGTATCCTATACCATCATACATTGTAGAGTGGTTTGCGAAGCTCAGGAGGAAAAAAAGAATGAAGAAGAAAGTTTAACAGCCGGTAGACTACGGTTCATTGCAGGAGGAACGAAGTACGGATCGTGATACCGGACTTCTGCAAGCCAGCCACACATTTCTCCTCAAGACACCCAAAAATTCGCCACCCACCAGCGACACTAATGTTCAGTCGACACCTTCGTATTCCTGAACCTCTCAACCGCAATAACTGTTTTCGTGATATGAGGACACAAGACGCAGTGGGGTGCTGAGAGTCGCGTAGTAAGGTTTGAGCGCTGTTCAATGAATCCTACGTTGCCCGACTAGACGCAATTAACATTTTCTGTGCGAGAATGTATATGATGCTAGACATAAAGGATAAAAACCAATTACAGTGGATTTTTAGCTGAAAATTAACAAACTTTGGTGCTTATGAGAGTGGGAGGTAAACCTGTAGGTTTAATTCCCAACAATATCATAGAATGAACAACCACTGGTGTCCCAAAAGGGGCAGAATAGAGGCGAGTGAAAAAAATTGGCTGCTGCGGCAAGCAGGGCGGGAAAGGATTTATTGTTGATCATTGCTGACCTGTGTAGTACTACGTGCAAAAATTGCCTAGTATGTCTGTATGCAATTTTGTTAATATAGTTATAAATTTCTCTCAATGAGTACGCCATCACTGTGAATTATTTGTGAGTAGAACCATTTATTTAGCAAAAAATATGTCGTTATTTATAACGTCATTTCTGTTACTGCCATAATCAGATCTGAATTATATTTTGTAGAACAACGTTTACTGCCAGTATCAATAGGCTGACAGTTCAGCAATTTACTACTAGCTGTTTACATCTCAAGAGAAAAGTTTTCAGCATAGCTGGTGACATTATGTGTTGTACAATATATACCATGAGCTGTTATTTTTGGAAATTTCTTCTAGGCTAAAAGTTTCAACGCTTCAGTAGCGTCTCCTTCAGTCCTAGGTACATCTAACGTCCTGAAAATTCCGGTTGTATGTGTACATAGTACTGGAACGATTATAGTAATTAGATTCCGAGAAGTCTTTCAGTGTGTACTCTCCGCGAATATAACGGCAATTGAAGCGTTGAATCTAGTAGCCTAAACATAGTCTCCAAAAAAAAAAAAAAAAACGGCTGACAGTATATATTTTTACAATTCGACCTGCCGCTGTGCCTCAGTGTATATTTGAATGATGAATTTACGATTATCTGATGTCGTGGGACCTCATTCCTAGGTCATTCATTGAGAGGCACACATGATGTCACGTACAAATTTCATCCGATCAGTTGAAGTACTCTGAGATTACTGAAATCAGCTCCTTTCTCTATTAAAAATACGATTTGAGAATGCAGTTGTCTATTTCAGTGTGGCTAGTTTTCTATTAGCCAGTGTTTCCCTCATTTGCATTCTTAGCTCAACCAATTACAGGTAAAGAGCACATTCGTGAATTGGGGTGGATATTATTGCTGTCAGAGCACTGTGTATTTCAGGCAGTCAGCTGTAAATGTCGAGGAAATTTAGTGTGGATGAAATAATAAATTTCTCCTATATATCTCAAAGAACGAAGGCTTTTTCCTACGTGTAACTGCATAACTGCAGTGGCTAATCACCGGGGATTAATGCATGTTGACCTTCAGGAGTGTTAATGATTTATTGAGTGCCTCTGGTAACGCTAAGCTACAAGCAAACGTGGTATTTTTACAGCCATGCTCTGCAGCACGATCTTTGTGTACTGTATGACTATGTAAGTTAGCTATCAGGAGGCAGTTCTGAGGGCGACCGAGGTAATGATGTTCTCGTGTGTCCGCATACGACAATCTACCTTAGACGTGGCACCAGACCCGGCGCCTGATTAACGCCAGCGTAGTGTGAGCGGAGATAATTGTTTCTGTCGGCACAGGAAATTGCCACCTGAGACGCCAATTCGGCCCGGGCTCGTATTACCTGTTCTCATATTAAGTGCTTCAATCTCCGCGACAGGTTGTGTGACGGTTTCACCTCTGTTCAGCTCTCGTTAAGACTTGCACGCTTGATTAACATGAAGGTGGGAATATTGCTGGCAGCACGTTAACGCAGTGTAAAACGTCACGACGCGTTCGTAGGGTAGCCCAAAAAATTGCGAATTACTCTGTATTGTGATGTTTGTATATGAACCATCTTCTGTGATTGCCATTGGGAGACTATATTCGCAAACGTACTTTCTTCTAGAAAAGCGAGGAAGATTTGAGTTACACACACCATAGACGTTCAAGGGGTTCCAATAGTACTAGCGCAGTTCATTGTAAGTGCAGAAGGAAATGGCCCTTAAGTAACTATCCAATTATTAACCTATAGTATTTCGAAAGCATTACATTAGATCGTATACCGATATTTAGACGGAAACCTGAACCTTAGTTTATATACAACGTCATTCAGCTGCCTCTACCGCTGCCATTTCATGCTACCAGTAAGGTTTTTTCTGGACTTCAGAAATCAAGCGCAAAATTTTCGTATTGTATCGCTCGCTCACTATTAGTCCGGCAGAAAAATATGAGTAGGATATTTTCAGAAGGAAATGTAACACAATTAAATTTTGTACTGGGGTGCGTTTCCGCAAGAAACCACGCCTTTCGGGTTATTCAAAAAAAAAAAAAAACTTATAAAATTGACCTCCAAAAGCACTCCCACCCCCACAATCGTCCTCACCAGTAAGGACTTCATACTGGAAGTTTGGTCCACCCCCGATAGCTAAGTGATCAGCGCGACATAATGTCAATCCTCAGGTCCCGGGTTAGATTCCCGGCTGGGTCGGAGATTTTCTACTCTCAGGGACTGGATGTCGTGTTGTCCTAATAATCATCATTTCATCCCCATCGACGCGCAAGTCGCCGAAGTGGCGTCAAATCGAAAGACTTGCACCCGGGTAACGGTCTACCCGACGGGAGGCCCTAGTCACACGACGTCAACTGGAAGTTCGTAGCACTCCCTCCTACCACTGACAAAATTTCCGATTGCATGAACTATTCCATAAATTTGATCATTTTGCTCTTTATTGACTGATTTTGTTACGCCACTGGCTTACTCGCGCACTTACAAATTGTAAAATAGGTGCTTGTGTAAATTGTACCTATCAGTTTTGTGAATGTTAACAACATAAAATAAATATTTACGTCGATGTATTCGTCGGAAATGCTGACTAAGAAATACTGTCCTTGTGAAGGTTAATTGTGAACCTGTCAACGTGATTAGTTTTAGTGTAACGTTTACAAAAGTCGTTGTTCGTTAATTACAAAAGGCGTTTTCCTTTCATTACTCTCAGGGACAAGTTTAAATTAGTGAAGTTAATGAAATAGCAGACTGTGCTGGTTGCGTAATAGCCCAATCACTAGAGACAAAGAGATGTAGAATTTTGGGAACAATTAGTGGAGTCGGGAATTTTTACAGTGGAAGGGGCGAATGCCATGCAGAATATACTGCTGGCAGGTGAGGTGTGTGTGTCTGGGTGGAGGTACGTTTGACGGTCTGTTTCGTGCGTTTCTCTTGACCTGCGAAATTTGTTAACATCGAGTATAGATTTAAGTGTCAGGAAGTTGTTTCTGTAAGTATTTGTATGGAGTGTAGCCATGTATGGAAGTGAAACATGGACGATAAATAGATAAGACAAGAAGAGAATAGAAGCTTTCTATACATGGTGCTACAGAAGAATGCTGAAGATTAGATGGGTAGATTACATAACTAATGAGGAGGTGTTGAACAGGATTGGGGAGAAGAGAACTTTGTGGCACAACTTGAGTAGAAGCAGGGATCGGTTGGTAGGACATGTTCTGAGGCATCAAGGGATCACCAATTTAGTATTGGAGGGCAGCGTGGAGGGTAAAAATCGTAGAGGGAGACCAAGAGATGAATACACCAAGCACATTCAGAAGTACGTAGGTTGCAATTGGAACTGGGAGATGAAGAAGCTTGCACAGGATAGAGTAGCATGGAGAGCTGCATCAAACCAGTCTCAGGACTGACGACCACAACAACAACAACCTCTCATTGAGTTGTACTTGAATGAAGAGGCCTATGCAATTCAACTAGTTATAAAGGATGAGGAGGCGAAGGTTGTGCTTGAATCTTATTTGTAGTTAAGGAAGGGGGGTTGGGGGCCGCGCCGTTTCAATGTTCCCTCTTTGGTTGAGGGCAGGAAAACATTTCTGCCCAATCGAGCTACAATATGTCACGACGTTGAATATCACTAATCCAATTGACTAATGTACGTGGATGGGACTGAGGTTCCCTTGGGTGACCTAGTACAACCGCCCATGATTCCCTGGGAGGGAGGGGGGGGAGAAGGAGGGGAATGGGGGATTGATCTATTATTCAAAATCCCATTGTGCAACCGACACCAGAAGTCTTTACCTGTGATCTTGGGATAAGACCGTTATCTTGTTCAGAACTGACATTAGATATCTATTACCTAGCCCTGGAAGTGTATCCCTTTAAATCACGTTATCTGTTCCTTTAAATCCCTCTAACTTGGAATAAGTGATCGTTTAAAAGTAGAAAGCGCTATATATCCTCCGCCAGAATTGTGCCACTGTGGGCCGTTAGCTGATTCCTCTTGTTACAATCTTTTTCTATCTCGTCTATATCATGCTTTAGCCTGTCACATCAAGAATTAACAGTTGTATTAAGTTTGTCTGTTACTGAAAATGTTTTTTATCAATGTGCCTTGCATGATCTATAATCTTCTTGTTCATATATGTAACGTTTTGGCCATACTTAAAGCTTCTGGATCACACATGAAAACCTTTAGTCCAGATCTGAAAATATTTGGTTCATAGTACAAGGATATTCATATGAGTCTTGCTTCATGCCAGTAATACTTGGTTCACAGCTTACAAGGCTGGCTGTAAACATACATTCTCGATGGGGTTACTCCTTTGCTTATACTTGCTGCCCCATAGCTACCATGGTTCAAGTTCCAGCTCTAACGCAGATCCTGGCTTCCTCTCAGAATTATTTACTGCGATGTTCTTGTGATCTTCCACAAAGCTCGGTAACAATTCGAATATGAAACCATTTTCACATTCTAACACACCTGCCTACATTTTTTTTATGCTCACAACATATATAAATTGAAAAGTATACCAAAGTTTTTGTTGTTACTGTAGTCTTTATTTCACGGCTCAGTTTTGCAACTTCCTTTGTGTGTGTGTGTGTGTGTGTGTGTGTGTGTGTGTGTGTGTGTGTGTGTGTGTGTGTGTATGTATGTGTGTGCGTGTGTGTCTTGCACGCCGTGCTCCGTCAGTTTGCATTAGCCGGAAATATGGTAATTTCTGATGACAACACTTTGCTTTTTTCCGCAGTTGCTGGTCTCGAAATGGAATAAAGCATCTGTGAAAATACGGCCGTAAGCATATTAACAACGTGCATGTTAAAACTGACCACTATTCTTACATTTTCCTCAGTCAAATATATGTATGGTTGTACGTTGTAGCCAGCATGCACCAAAATTGGAACTTACATGTCTGTTACGTTGCTGCAACTATTTGCTGATTGTCACGCGAACGTAGAAAGGAAACGAAACAAGTCCTTAACGCGAGCGTCGGCAACTGCTATCGGTTTGTGGTAGAACTCCCTAATCATATAATTTTTCAATTTTATTGATAACATTCGTTCCTGTATTTGACCAATAACGATTTTTGATTGAAGGTAGAGGATGCCAATAAAAGCAGCCAACATTGGAATAAGAGAATCAGTATTATTACACTTTTTAATAATCTCACTTCACATACAACGAACGCAAAGCGAGCTTCATTTCAGTTACATGTAGCATTGATAATTTACGGGACACAAGAATCAAAACGAAAACTAACGTCTTATGTCTACAACAATACAGTGAACGACATACAAAAATCACAAACACTAACTTACTAGGTGAACGTTAGTACCTACACCAGAGAGGCGCTTCTTGTTAGCAAAACTGAAGTAAAATATTCGTGGATACGCTGCAGGGAGAATCACAACTTTTCAAGGTGACAAACCGTGTTGCTTTCAATATGAGGGTTAATTGGGACATTTCCAGCGTTACCTACATTTTTACCACTGTTTGAGAAAGATGTTACCATTTTGGAAAGAGAAAAGAAGTTTTGGTCTCGCGCGACTCGAGCGCAGTACACAATTACTGCAACATGAGATGCAGTCACTACAAATAAGCTACAGCACCTTCGTAACCTTTTATTTACCTTTGGGTAACCACAGAAGGCTTACTTTGAGGTGGAAAGAACACAACAGCTGACATACTGCTGAAGAAATTGAAGAAATGGAAGAAATTTTTCGTTATTCGGTAAACTCACAAATACATTCTCTAGCGCCCATACTTCGCACTGTCAAAGCACCAAAGTCACCGACAGATATCGCGATATGCGCGTTGAAGTTGGCCGTTTCCAAGATTATCAGTTTATGTGCCATTAACGCGCTATGGACGATCCATAATGGCGAATGTAATAAGAGTAATAGGTTCTGATACATCAGAATTTGCTGTACGTCGGCTGAAGAAAGAGACTGTATCAACCGAAAGCTCTTAAGTCACCGTAAGCATTTAAAGGTGAAGTAAACATGTGGAAACAAGCAGATCAGAATGAAAATCCCTCATAGCTTTTAACTGAAAATTAGTCTGCTGCCGTCAGGTCAATTTTGTTATGTGATCAAATTACTTAAGTTTTCAATCCCAGATGCGGTGTATTCTCTATGCAGGAGTCTTATCATGTTCTAATACAGTTATGTTCTCTATGGTGGATATAAATTCCTGCGAGGTGTGAAGCCGTCAACCATTACGCTATATAGATTTTTAATCCGCCTTTTAGGCTTTAGAATGCAAGAAAAGGAACGTGTGGTTGGAACTTTTTCAGAAAGATCAGTGTGGGGCACTGTTTTCTTCTGGAGAAACTATGTCTAAGCAATGATTTTCACCTGGAAAACTGCCCGTTTAAGAACAAAAAACTCACAAATTTGGGATAATGGCCTAACTTTATAGTAAAAAAAACAGATCACAATGCCCATATGTCCCCAAAATATTTTAATTATGTTTCGTAGAGTAGACAGTTTAGACCAGAAGAGAACAGCTGCTTTTGGTAGAACAATGCCAAAGATTAGGTGAGTAGATCGCGTAACTAATGCGGAGGTATTGGATGGAATTGGCGAGACAAAAAATATGTGGTACATCTTGAAAAACTGAAGGGATAGGTGATTAGGACACATTTTGAGACATCAAGGGATCGCCAGTTATAGGGAAGTGTGTAGGGTGAAAACGGTAGAGGGAGACCATGAGATTAATATATCTCAGAAGGAAATAGGTTGCAGAGCCTTGCATAAGTTAGAGTTGCACGGAGAGCTGCATCAAAGCAATTTTTCGACTGAAGACAACGACAACAATGACAACAATAAAAACAACAAAAGGAATTATTTTCCCATTACCACTTTAAATTCGATTATCTTGAAACTACCTTTCTTCCTCGAAAAGATAACACACTGACGGAGAAAAAGTCGTGACACCATAAGGAGCTGTGCGACGTGAATGAAAGCTCATAGGCTTCTTTCCATGTCTGAAAGATGAAGGCTATTCAAATTTCGCGTCAGTCGCATAAGAGTGGCACTAGCAGCCGCCACTATCAGAATGCAGATACACGCTATAACGGTCGTGAGCGTTACTTACCGCCGAGATTGGACGTGGAGAGTAGATATCAGTGAAGAATGCCTTAAGGCGACGAACGCACCATTATCAGCGCTTCACTGACTTTGAAAGAGGTTGTGTAATAATGGTACAAGAAAGTGCAAGTTCCTACTGCGATACTGGACGTGCCTACTGCGATACTGCAGAAAGACTTGGCCAACGTACATGATTACTGGCAGTGGCGGACACGATAACGTATTTCGAAAGAATACCAGGCTGCGGACGGCCACGCGGCACTACAGAGAGGGGAGACCACGGTGTTCGGAGTGTGGCCCTGGCGCATCGTACTGCTTCTGCAGAAGTGATTAGGCTAACATTTGGCACCACAGTGACACAACGGACCGTTGCAAATCGGTTACTTGAAGTACAGCTCCGAGTCAGACGCTCTGCGGAGTACATTCCAGTGACCACAAATCGCCGTTATTTGCGACTTCAGTGGTGCCAAGTGAGAGTTCATTGGACACAGGATGGACTCCTGTTTTCTGAAGAAAGCTAGTTCTGCCTCGGTGCCGGTGATGGGTGTGTATTGGTTAGAAAGAGGACGGTTGAGGGCCTGCACCCAAACTGTCTGCGTGCTACACACACTCGACCTACACCTGGGTTCAGGGTCTGGGGTGCGGTATCTTACGACTGCAGGATGACTCTCGTGGTTTCCCACGCACTTAAACAGCAAATTTGTACGTGAAAATGGTGATCTGACCGGTTGTGCTGTCATTCATGAACAATAGCCCAAGGAGTGTATTCGAACAGGAAAACTCTGACAAGGAGAAGGGCAGTATGATAGGACATCTGTTGTAACTTCAAGGAATGACTTCCATGATACTAGAGGGAGCTGCAGAGGGCAAAAACTGTAGAAAAGCAGAGATTGGAATACAGGGTTATTACAAATGATTGAAGCGATTTTACAGCTCTACAATAACTTTATTATTTGAGATATTTACACAATGCTTTGCACACACATACAAAAACTCAAAAAGTTTTTTTAGGCATTCACAAATGTTCGATATGTGCCCCTTTAGTGATTCGGCAGACATCAAGACGATAATCAAGTTCCTCCCACACTCGGCGCAGCATGTCCCCATCAATGAGTTCGAAAGCATCGTTGATGCGAGCTCGCAGTTCTAGCACGTTTCTTGGTAGAGGAGGTTTAAACACTGAATCTTTCACATACACCCACTGAAAGAAATCGCATGAGGTTAAGTCGGGAGAGCGTGGACGGGGGGGGGGGGGGGATATTAGTGTTTAACGTCCCGTCGACAACGAGGTCATTAGAGACGGAGCGCAAGCTCAGGTGAGGGAAGGATGGGGACGGAAATCGGCCGTGCCCTTTCAAAGGAACCATCCCGGCATTTGCCTGAAGCGATTTAGGAAAATCACGGAAAACCTAAATCAGGATGGCCGGAGACGGGATTGAACCGTCGTCCTCCCGAATGCGAGTCCAGTGTGCTAACCACTGCGCCACCTCGCTCGGTAGCGTGGACGCCTCGACATGAATTGCTGATCATGAACTCCACCACGACCGATCCATCGGTTTTCCAATCTCCTGTTTAAGAAATGCCGAACATCATGATGGAAGTGTGGTGGAGCACCATCCTGTTGAAAGATGAAGTCAGCCCTGTCGGTCTCCAGTTGTGGAATGAGCCAATTTTTCGGCATGTCCAGATACAAGTGTCCTGTAACGTTTTTTTCGCAGAAGAAAAAGGGGCCGTAAACTATAAACCGTGAGATTGCAAGAAACACGTTAACTTTTGGTGAATTGCGAATTTGCTGCACGAATGCGTGAGGATTGTCTACCTCCCTGATTCGCACATTGTGTCTGTTCACTTCACCATTAAGAAAAAATGTTGCTTCATCACTGAAAACAAGTTTCGCACTGAACGCAACCTCTTCCACGAGCTGTTGCAACCGCGCCGAAAATTCAAAGCGTTTGACTTTGTCATCGGTTGTCAGGGCTTGTAGCAATTGTAAACGGTAAGGCTTCTGCTTTAGCCTTTTCCGTAAGATTTTCCAAACCGTCGACTGTGGTACGTTTAGCTCCCTGCTTGCTTTATTCGTCGACTTCCGCGGGCTACGCGTGCAACTTGCCCGCACGCGTTCAACCGTTTCTTCGGTCACTGCAGGCCGACCCGTTGATTTCCCCTTACAGAGGCATCCAGACGCTTTAAACTGCGCATACCATCGCCGAATGGAGTTAGCAGTTGGTGGATCTTTGTTGAATTTCGTCCTGAAGTGTCGTTGCACTGTTATGACTGACTGATGTGAGTGCATTTCAAGCACGACATACGCTTTCTCGGCTCCTGTCGCCATTTTGTCTCACTGCGCTCTCAAGCGCTCTGGCGTCAGAAACCTGAAGTGCGGCCTCAGCCGAACAAAACTTTATGAGTTTTTCTACGTATCTGTAGTGTGTCGTGACCATATGTCAATGAATGGAGCTACAGTGAATTTATGAAATCGCTTCAATTATTTGTAATAGCCCTGTATATCCAGGAAATAATTGAGGGCGTAGGTTGCAAGTGCTACTCTGAGATAAAGACTCTGTCGCAGGAGAAAGATTCGTGAAGGGCCACATCAAACCAGTCAGGGGACTGATGACTGAAAAAAAAAAAACAGAAAAAAACTCTCATACACATACCGCTGTTGTAATCCAACGCGCTCTACATACCTTGGCCTGCTCGATCAACTCATCTGTCTCCATTCGGGGCACATGGGACAGCATCAGACGACAAATCAAGTGTCGTCCACAACCATCATTAACCGTCCCTGTATTGCCCGACAAGTGCAACAGGCATGGAACTCCATACCACAAACCTCCAACACAGTCTCTTAAGGGAGACGGAAAGTAATTTTTATCCCTATTCTGCCAATGTTTTTTACCCTTTGAATAGGTACACTTTTCAAAACAACTACAAGTGATAAAACAATGAATCTTTTACTGCATACATATAACATATATGCCTCAATTAACAAGTAAAATGAACATCATACCTCTTATGGTTTTGAAGAATTTTTTTTTATTCTGTCACTAGTAAAAGTTAACTTCTTTTGTACATTAATTAATATAAAACAGTTTCAGGTTGTTTGGTGCTTCTCAATTTACTTGTAATAACTTATTACCATCTGCAGTACAAATTGACTAAATTTCATCATTCTAACCCCATTAGTTTATCAAATAATGGTACCTGAAATTTAAAAAAATGTAGTTTTGAGAAAAAACCATTTAAAGTTTATTATTTCAATCCTAGTATGGTTATTGATGAGAATTACTTACCACTAATATTTTCCTGCACCATACTGTGCATCATCTCAATCATACTAATCTTCTGTTCTTCTATTGGTCCCTCTTCTTTTCCGTCTGGCTTCTTTTGTGCATTTTAAATTAGGAATATCTGGAGTGAGGGTTCTTTATCTATTGGCACCAAGGATTTTGCAGTATTTCTACTAGATTTTAAGCACAACAATTCCAAAACATCCAGTTTTCTAATTACACCATCACTGAAGCATAAAATAGCGCCATAAACACCAAGTTTGAGGGTTGTAAGCTGAACGAATACAGTTTTCGGTTACCATTTCCAAATGACAGAATTCACACATTCATTTAAATTTTGGGTTTTCTCATGAAGACATTTCTTCAACAAGGTATCTTTCGAAAGGTCTCTAAATAAGGGTTTAATTTCATTCATTACTGATGCAGATAAGGAATGTTTTTGGTCGTATCTGGCACTACTCCTGTACTTGCAGGAAGTGTCAGGATCATTCGGGCAAAGACTGTGCGTCAGGAAAACCACCATATCTCACGAAAAAGTTGTCGTATTTGTGTAAAACATAAACTCTTTCACGCAGGAAAGACCAGGAATTTCAAATATGCTGAAGTCGAAACATCGAATTTTTGAAGACCACTTGCCTTCCGTCTCCCCTTAAATACATTACGTAGATAGAAGAATTCCAGATATCTCATTTATGTAATTTTTTATTGTGTTGCGACTTTTTTCCGTCAGTGTATTTAAAAACTGTAGAGATCTTGTGTTAAAATGATTCTTTTTTTATTTTCTACATAGTACCTATGTCTGAGTTGTGAGCCAACACCTCTTATCCAATGGCGGGGGAAAAGTCTTTTCTCCTGTGAGGCTGTGGAGTGGCCGACATGAATGGTAGAAGATTCTAGAGGCCGAATATTCACTTTGGTCACAGCGCCATTCTAGGCCGCAGCAGAGGGGGTCCGTGAAAAGGAAGGAACCGACATTAGCGGCAGTGGGTTGGTGCGTGGGAGGGGAGTGAGGGCGGGGGAGGGGCGTTAACTGTGAAAGGGCGCCGCCGCTGGCCACACGTGGGAGCTGGCCACGTGTGCTGCGCTGCCGCAGTGTGCGCTCCCACGTCGAGCATCTGTTGTAACCTCACCACGTGACACTCTGACACGCGACGTGGAAGCGGAAAGGCCCAGGTGCATCACAAAAGGCTGCAGCTCTGCAGTCACGTCTACGTCTATACTCTGCGAATCACTGAGAAGTGCGTAGCATGGAGCGCGGTAAGAACTATTGTTTAAATGCGTGTTTGCGTGACAGAATTAGTCCAGTTTTGTCTCACGACCCGTATGGGAGCGATGTGTTGGGGATTCTATTATAATGACAGTGTCATCATTTAAGTGGATACTTGAAACTTCGTTAGTAGACTTTCTCGCGATCTTTTACGCCTGTCTTCAAGATTCTGTCAGTTCGATTCTTCACGACTGCTGTGACACTCCCCCGTGGAAGAAATATAGTACAGTGATTGGTGGTGACATCAATGCCGCATTTGATGTAAACAAAACATGCACACGGTAAATGAATTTAAAAACTTGTTACGAAATTCATCTTCATTTTTACGAACTGCACACGCACAAGACGGTCCGCTTGTCTCGACAACATACTTACAAATGTCAATAGAGAGTTACTGTCTTCATATATCGCTGCCTTCGATTTCTCATGACTCAGTTTGGGTAAAAATAGGTACAGATAGGACTAATATGGACTATAAGGAGCCTAAAATAGTCATCACAAGACCAATAACGCAAGAAAAATTGTCTAATTTCATGGTTTCAGTCAGTAATCATGACTGGTCACATATGTCTAACAATAATGCCCAGGGCTCTGCCAATACATTGTTGGATAGATTTTTTTTCATTCTTTCTTAAATATGTTCGAGACCAACTGCCCTCAATACAAATGTAAAGTTAACCTTAAAAATAACAGTAATACAAGTAGGGATAAGAATCTAGGGTACACCTCTCAACTAGCCAATATGAAAAGGAGGTTGTTGTCGTATAGGAATTCTTACAGACTTCAGAACACTGATATAGCTAAACAAAGGTACTCAAGAACACAAAAGGAATATAAGTATGCTTTAAACGAGGCCAAAAAACAACGTTACCTAGTCAGCATTGAGTCATCAAAAATTAAATGCAAAAAGCGTGGACTATAATAAATTCAGTGGCCAAAAGCAAGCAGAAAGTTGAGGTTGAAATTTCAGTAGATGAATTTAATAACTACTGTACAAAACCTGTTAACCAAATTAGGGAAAGGATTGGGAGGCCGCAAGAAACTGTGATCTCATTAAATATCATAATGTAGACTACACCCTGAAAGATAAATTCCTTTTAACAGAGGTCACACCAGATGTTGTTTTAACTATTTAAATAATTTTAGGCACTCTAATAGTAAAGATATATATGGTATTTCTTGCAATATGTTAAAAAAGATAATTGGGTACATAGTATATCCTCTTACTAAATGTGTAAACAGATGTCTAATTGAAGGAGTATTCAAATATGTATAACAATTATTCAGGGTAGCGTCCATCTACAAGAAAGGAGACAAAAACTACCCATCTAGCTATCGCCCAATATCTCTGACACCTATTTTATCCAAAGTTTTGGAATCCATCATCAAGTTCCAGTTGTGTGATTATCTGACATGTAATAACATAATTACTGCGGTGCAATTTAGCTTTAGGAAGGGCAGATCCACAGTCCATGCCATTGAATCCCTGATTAAAAGAGTCCTTAATGCTTATGAAGGAAAAAATTTTGTTCAGGCTACCTTTTGTGGTCTTAGCAAAGCCTTCGGTTCACTCCTCAACATACTAGTTTATTACAGAATCACAAACAGTGAAGTTGACAACAGTTTCGAATCTTTCCTCAGCAACCGCAAAGAAATTGTTTGTATTGGTAAACAGAGACCACAGCTAGCTGAAGTTATGTGCATTGTGCCACAAGGCTCAGTATTAGAACCTCTGCTATTTATCCTAACGACAAACGATCTACCATCTTGCATAAATACTCACTCCATTCTCTATGCAGATGATACCACTTTTTCCAGTGTCAGCTCAGACGAGGATATGCCTCAAACTGTGGCAAATGACACAATATCACAAGCATCAGTCTGGTTTCGAGCTACTGGGTTCCTGCTTAATGAGAGTTAAACTCAAAAGATTGTATTTAGTTTAAGAGATCTGCCAGTAGCAGACTTCATGGATAGTGTTCAGTTCTTAGGTATAGTTATAGATAGTAAATTAACGTGGGAGCCACATATTAAATACATTAGTGCAAGGCTGTCTAGAGTGGTGTATTTGTTAAGGAACTTAAAAAAACCATGTACCTGCGACCTAAGTAAGATCGGGCTACTTTGCTTTTTTTCAAAGCATTATTTCTAATGGGCTTATAATATGGGGCAGTAGCTCACACCTTCAGGACATTTTGGTACTTCAGAAAAAAGTAATTCGAATTGTAACAAAACAGTGATAAACTGGCCCACTGCAAACCACTGTTTATCAACTTAAAAATATTAACTGTTATAAGCATGTACATTTACACTGCCCTACAGCATATAAAGAGAAACTTATCAGAATACCAGCATAGAAGAGAGGTACAATCTCATGGAACCAGAAACAGCAGCCATCTTGACATACCTTACTACAGATTAGCCAAGTCACTGAACAGCTACGAAGTGGTGGGTATGAAGATGTTTAACAAACTGCCACTAGAATGGGTAGAAGCTACATTTGATTTATTTAAAGACAAATTATTCAGTTGGTTAGCTGCAAATCCTTGCTACTCACTTACGTAATTTTATGACCGTAAAATATCATTGTGGTACCAGTTTGTAGAGTTCAGCATAATTTCTTTAACAGAGTAATTTATGATGCAATACTTTTCATATTATTAGATTTTAAATATTGTATTATATGGAAAACCAATAGTGACATACTAATCTTCAACCCTTGTATATATGCTGTATAACTTGTATTTATGTAACTTGATTTTGTCAGTTGCTGTAATAGCTAGACGGCAATAAAATTTCATTCAATTCAATTCAATTCAATCCTCTGACCGTTCGTGCTGCCCTTCTCTGTATACACTCAATATGTCTCCTATACACCCAAGTAACACTCTACGATGTGTTGTATGAGTGATTTGTAAGCAATTTCCATTGTAGACTGATGATATTTCCCTAGTGTTCTACTAATTAACGGAAGTCTGCCACCTATTTTACCCACGAATGAGCCATCGTTCCATTTCACGCACCTACAAAGTGTTAGATGCTGGTGTTTGTATCAGTTTACCGATTCCAGGAGTGAATCACAAATAATATATTGATAAGATACTATGTTTCCTCGTTTCGTGGAGTGCTTAGTTTTACATTTCTGATTTAAGACAAGTTTGTAATCTTATCAAGGTGTGACTGAATATCTGTGTAGCTTCTTCTGACTCTACTTCATTTTAGATAACTGCATCATCTGCGAAACGTCTGTTACTGTCCGCAAGGTTATTAATGGGCAACATCAACATGAAGGACCGACGACGATTCCCTGGGGTACGCCATAAGTTATTTTTACATCTGTCGATGAATCTCCATTCACGATAACATGCTGCAACCTCTCTACCAAAATATCCTCGATATAGTCACACATTTGCCCAGATACCCCGTATGATCGAACATTTGATAATAAGCTTAGGTGCGGTAGTGAGTGAAATTGTTTTCGGAAATCGAGAAATACTGCAACTACGTGACTGCCTTGACCCATGAATTCAGGATATCATGTGAGAAGAGTGCTAGTTAGGTTTCACATCATATATGTTTTGTAAATCCGTGCTGCATGGCATGGAAGCGGTCGTTTTCTTCGATTTACCATGTTATGTTTGAGATCGGAATGTGTTCCGAGATTCTGTAACAAATGGATGACAAAGATAATGCACGGTAGCTTCGTGCATCACTTATGCTAACCTTCTTGTACACAGGTGTGATCTGCTCTTTCTTACAATTGAGGGGACGGTTTTTTGTTCAGTTGATCTGTGATAGATTATACTAACCCGTAGATTGTGTATAGAATCTGATAGGAATTCCATGGTGACCTGACACTAAGTTCAGTTTTGACGATTTCAGTGTTTCTCAACGCCTTTGAGAGTAATGTCTACTCCCCCTTTTTAAAGGAACATTTGAAAAGAGCGGTAAGCAATTCTGGTTTTGCTTTGCTACATTCAGTATCAGTTCCTGTGACTCTAGTGACACTAACTGCCTTTACATACGACCAGAATTTATTTCTGTCTTATGAAAGGTGTTTCGGGAGTATTCTGCCACATTAGTCACTGAAGGATTCATCCATTGCCCTCATGACAGCCAAATGCCTTTCATTCAACTTCTTTCTGTACATCCGTTGTTGTAAACCTATTATGCATTAGTCTCCGTTTGTTTAGAAGCTTCTTTACAATGAAGAGACTCTCTCATCACGAGGTGATATAATGGGTAGATATGTATCCAGTGCGTGGTCTACTATTAATTTAAACTTGAACCACATTTCCTCCACATGTACAGTCGGGCTCAAAAGTATCCGAACGACCTGAATTTCAATTCGCCTGATTCGTATGCAACCCACATGACGCAGCTGTCTGCCAGGTCCTCTAATAACTCCTCACTACCGTCGTTTGACTATTGAAAATTGTTCCAACAAGTCACCACTAGATAACACTGCTCTTATCGCAATAACTCAGGATCTAAAGTAATACCAAGGTACTACAAATATTAGGGAACCCCTTATCACAGATAAGACTGTCCTTAAGGCTTGTAAGCTCAAATTTATTACAATAAATGACATACCTGAAATGTTACCGCTCTCATTATTACGTCAGACAGGTAATGCACGTAGTAAGTTCGTCGCATTCATGATTTACTCTTCAAAGTAACATACCGTACTTATTGTTGAACACTAAATGACATCAAAAATTTAAGTTATTCACGAGCAGCTAGTTGAGAATATGTAACAACTTCAAATGACACGACGAAACGTCTCGTTCTGCATATGGATTAAAACCCAGGTCATGCAGACTAAGCAAAGACTTCGTGACTGACGTAAACTAACTGTCATTCCTGACTAAGCATACAGAGAGTGATAGACCACGATTTTAGACAGTATCAGTTAGCAAATATCAACATTAAATTACATAACATAAACATTTCGAACGGACGCGAATTCCTACCGAGCATCAATCGTCCTTGTTATCAACTACGAGATATGTTAAATATTGCCTCTTCACAAGTAACTTACTTGAAATGCCGTGAAGTAAAGCTTTGTGACAGGGATTCGAACCCAGAATCTAATCGGATTGTTATCGAAGAACAATCAACTGTGACATATCGGATTTTCTCGGCAGTAACTAGATGTTTTAAGTGAAATGACGAGACGAAACATTAATTTTTTCCTTCACAGGACTCCAACCTGGCACCTATCATCGTTATATTATAGAGAAAACGAACGTTAAATATGGGTTTGTTAAGCAGCAGCGACGTGTGAGCATGTTTGAGCTAGAAATAATATGACGAAGAGCTCAGTGCTGACTGGGAATCGAACCCCACACATATCGTTGTGACTGCTCACAAAGAGACGTCAGCTACCGAATTTTTCTCCACCACTAGCTCGGAATAACATCCTTGAACTTACAGTGATCTCGCAAATAGTTCTGTGTCTCACTGGGCGTCAAAAACGCCAGATATCGTTAGTGTTGACGACGAATGAAATTCATTACAAATCTAAATTATTATCCACCAGCAGATAGGTGTTCTCATGCTAGAGCTTAATAATACGAGTACATAATGAAAACTTTAGTGTCGCACCAGGATTCGAACCAATTCACGCGCAATATGTGGGTATGTTGAGGAATCTGCTGTTTTGAACAAACAACAAACTGTAGTCGAGCTGTATTGTCACGAAGGGATCAAATTCCACATTAACGGCGATCTGAGTTGCATTCCCAGTTCAGAACCAATTTTATCGACATAAAGAAGCACAAATAAAAGATGGAATAAGTGTCCTGTGACCCTACGTAGCGTTTGTTTCGTCACTAGAAATAAATAACTAGTACAAGAAAGATTACTGCTGATAGAGTTTCTACGTGACGCGACTCCTGACTTGATTGTGGTTCAACCTAACGTCTACTTGGTATAGAAGCAATATCATGTTTAACGTGAATTTCAGACCACAATGCCATTATACCTTCTTCACTTGGCGTAGCCAGAAGAGAATAGAATCTGTCTCTCCCTATCAAAAATCATCAGCAGAAGATGGAATCGAACCCAGACCATATGAACCTATCAGCAATTCAATAGACCACCAAATCCTCTTCTCTGCGAATCAATTTTCTATCATAACAACGTTGCGCCACACTTAATGAGAATTCTGACACACAGGCTTCATGTAGTGGTTTGCAGCATGTTCAGTACATTCATTTACTTGGTTGACTGATTCGCCATGAACTATATGCCTTGGTTACCCAGTGCATACATTCGACTCTTTTTTATAATCACCGAAACAAAATCATGTAACTACCACCTGCACAGAACTGCCAACAGTGTAGGATGCCGAAATTTAAGTAGGAAGTGTTTGTTTCTACCTGAGCTATTCTATTGCACTATTTGTTCGTTGAAAACGTCGTGCAGTGCAAAACAAAAGCTGTAACTGTCTGTCTCTCAGAAGTTATCAGTCTAATGGATCTTTGAATAATAACTCAGATTATTCAATGGAAATGACAGAAAAAATCAAGTGAACTTTGAGGCTTAATTCCGTGCACACCAGGAAGTAACTCGTCGATCACAGAGTTGCCAAACATACCTTGCCTTGTTGCCAAATCTCAGTTACATTACCAGAAGGAAGAAGACGAACAGATGTGATCCTACAGCGGACTGGGAAGTAACCATAGCTGGCTTCTCAAAGACGCAGCTGCTACGGCCTGGAAAACGTAATCCGTCTGATTTTCATTTTTGTAGCTAGGTTTAGGAACTGGAGCGTAGTTACTAATACTACTCAGAACTGACTGAAAACGAAGCACCTTAAATCAGTAACTCTAATAGTTGTTTTCATATTTCTTTCGTAAGTGTACTCAAAACTAAGAAACTCATTGACAGACATTTCGTGCCTCGCCGATAGTCGAGCACAACAAACAAATAAAAAAAAAATAATGTGTGTGTGTGTGTGTGTGTGTGTGTGTGTGTGTGTGTGTGTGTGTGTGAGGGAGGGAGAGAGAGAGAGAGAGAGAGAGAGAAGAGAGAGGGAGGGAGAGAGAGAGAGAAAGAGAGAGGATGAGAGAGAGAGAGAGAGAGATAAAAATAAAAAAGAATGAGAGAAAGAGTAAAAAATTGTTATAAAGAAATTGAATCATGGTATGTGAAGAAATCTTTCATTAAAATGACACGTTCCACATCATTACGAATTGTCGTATCCATAATCTATGGAACAAGTACTAACCTAATCAAATCTAATCATGTCATATTGCTGACTAGCCATGAAGAGGCATGAATTACCGAAATTTGCGCCAATATCAGTAACGAAATCTAAACTTGAAAATATAAGACGACAGTTTTTGTAATAAACCGGGACTCCTATCAATACCCTTTCGTCCCCGTTAACTAACCACGAAAGATGACTGATATACCTCAATTCAGAAGTAACAAAGTGTGCATGCATTTAAAGATGAAGCACATGATGTTAAGTTCTGTGACGGAGATACGAACCTAACACGTATTCGGATTGTTAACTAAGTAAAATCAAATGTTACTTATCGGTTTTTCTTGCCAGCTACTAGGTGTTTCAATCTAAAATAAGGATAAAATATTTTTGGGCCTGAGCGAGAATCCAACTGCACATATACTGTCCTTCTTTATCATCCACGAATACAGTTTAAGTGTCAGTTGCTTACTCACCAACAGTAACATGTGTTCGTGTTTGACCAGAGATAACGACACCTATTGCGATTGTTGGCAACACATGAACAGACATTAAAAATGCACGTTAATTTTCACTAGCAGGCCGGTGTGCATGTGATAGGGCTTGAAATGAAATTAAGAATATTTTTGTACTGGATCGTGGTTCTGACCCACATACTTACCTGTCGAGGAAACCCAGAGGAGATTGCAGTCTTGGGAAAGGGAACGAAATGATTGCACTGTTCCAGGAGAATCAGATCCTCGAAGGAGGAGATACTAATTCGAATTACAGTCCAGCAACAAATTTTTCAGCGTCTCTAGTTCAATCAAGTACAAGTAAAATAAGAGCCCTGTTCATTTAAATGGATATCGGTTCATCAAATAAAATAAATTTTTCTAATGTAAGTAAGTTTACTGGCGACAGTATTTCTGTTTTCCATGACTTCCGCCTATGTCATTTCCCAACATAAACCGGCTCTGCCCAGTTGGTAATGGAGGAACGTGATGTTTACTGCGGATTCTGGATTATAACGTCTTTGGCTCTGAGCACTATGAGACTTAACTTCTGAGGTCATCAGTCCCCTAGAACTTAGAACTACTTAAACCTAACTAACCTAAGGACATCACACACATCCATGCCCTCCCAAGGATGGTACCCCTACACTTGTTTATCGTCGGGCATTTGCTGCTCTATGTGCAGCAATGACGGAGGCCACATTTATTTACACCGACGGCTCGAAAACATCGTTAGGTGTAGGGAGTGCTTATATTGTTGGCGACACCCCAAATCAATTTCGGCTTCCCGACCAGTGTTCGGTTTATACTGCGGAGCTTTACGCTGTTCTCCAGGCTGTCCACTACATCCGGCGCCATCAGCGGATACAGTACGTAATCTGCTCAGATTCTCTCAGCTCTCTCCTCAGTCTCCAAGCTCTTTACCCTGTGCACCCTCTGGTCCACCGGATTCAGGACTGTCTGCGCTTGCTCCACCTGAGGGGCGTCTCGGTGGCGTTCCTCTGGCTCCCGGGACACGCTGGTATCTGTGGGAATGAGGCGGCTGATATAGCGGCCAAGGCCGCAGTCTCTCTTCCTCGGCCAGCTATTCGGTCGCTTCCCTTCACCGATCTACGGAGCGGTTTATGTCGCCAAGTTGCTCATTTATGGCATGCGCATTGGTCGGCACTTCCCTGTAATAAATTGCGGGAAGTGAAAGCCCTTCCTTGCGCTTGGACCTCTTCCTCCCGAACGCGTCGTCGGGAGGAGGTAATTTTAGCTAGACTCCGGATAGGGCACTGTCGTTTTAGCCATCGACATCTTTTAAGCGGCGATCCTCCCCCACTCTGTCCCCACTGCTCTCAGCTGTGGACGGTAAGACACCTTTTAATTGAATGCCCCTATTTTAATCCGTTACGCTCCCGTCTACAGCTATCGCCTGATCTATCGTCGATTTTAGCAGATGACACGCGCTCCGCCGACCGCGTTCTCCAGTTTATTAGTGACAGTGAAATGGCGTCAGTCATTTGAACCTTTTTTTGGGGACAATCACCCCCTTTCTGTAGTGGATTTTTAAGCATTCTTCTATTTTTAGTTTCTTAAATTTTCTGACTTTGTTCCCATTGCTGCTGGTTTTAAAATTCGGTTTTTTACTGTCTTAAGTCACGGGCTGGGCGCTAGTCTCGATGTGAAGCCATTTTGAAATTTTCACTAACTCAGAAAATTTCTTAGTTCGAGAAATCCACTCTGAAGTGTGAAGTTACCGGATAATTCGATTATTACCGTCATTATTACTCTCATTTTCTTCATACCGCTGCTGGAACACATGTGCTTGAAGTTCATTTAATGCCTTTTGGTCATTATAGAAGTAGTTGCCCAAGAAGAGGTTCTTTCGCTGTCTACGGAATCCTTCTCATGTTAATATCAAACATCAGCAATTACTCGTAGATTACATTAAAACTAAACTAATTGATAAAGACGTTACTTGATAGAAAAAAAAACGCGCTGCCTTTCTTCATTTACTTGCGCCTATAAATGGCTGTCGAATACTGCCAAACCAAAAGCCAAGGGATCTTACTACCTTACGTAGCTGTCAGATCTTCCATATGATTTGGTCGACGAGACCTGTTTCAAGTTGTGTATGGCAAAGGATATTTTAGAAAATAAATTGTTTTCCTTTGCAATAAATAGAAAGATTTTCATTTTAAGCTATCCAAGTTCCAAATTTTCGCAATATTTCTCAAATTTAATATTCGCTTCTATAATATAGGAAAGTATTTCACAGTTGCAAAACCTGCATCCAACTCATTGACGTTACACTTAGTCGCTGACCATAAATTCTAGCTCAGAGTGACACCAGTTTAAGTAACCTAAGATACCGAAGACTGTTTGCCAGTGCTCTTTCTCACCGGAAAATATGGAATTTAGTTTCTTCTTAAATCGTCTTATGCAGCATTTTTCACGGATATCTAAAATAGGAAAAGCTCTTTGTCCAGGTACGAAAGTTCTAAAACAAACTTCCCACAGTTTGTGTCAGGTTTCTCTTTTCGTCTGGTAGCATAACTATCTACTATCTTTTTGTGTTATTGCTCGGTGTATAGCGATACAGAGCAGTGTTTTCTAGTGGTCACTTGTTGGAACCATTTTCAATAGTAAACCGACTGTACCGAGGAGCGATTATCTGACCTGGCAGACAGCTGCGTTGTGTGGATTGCATGCGAATCAGGCGAAATGCAATTCAGGTTGTTCGTATACTTTTGAGCACGACTGTACGTATCCTGAGCTAAAAGTTCCAAGTTGCTCGTTGAGATATGACACTACGGTTTAATAGGAATAGTTTGCTGAACATACCACGCTTTCAACTTGTTTTGTTGCCCGTTGATTTTTGGTATTGATTGTCGCTACAAATATCTCATGGCTACTGAATCCAGTTTCGGTGTGGAAATCCTCTGAGAGGTCAGATCTGTTTGTTTCTGTTATATGGTTCAAATGGCTCTGAGCACTATGGGACTTAATATCTGTTCTAAGCAGTTTTCAGACAATGCATTCATTGATGTTTCGCAAGATGTCTTGTCACGCCCACCACAAACCAAACTATAATATGATCCCAGTTGACTGTTGGATGATTAAAGTCTCCTCCTGTGATTAGAATATGATGAGAGAAAATATGTACAAATAAAGTGAAGTTTTCTCTAAGATTCTCGGGTATATCAGGTGAGTCGAGTGATCGACAAGACAGCCTATTATAATTTTGCGCCTATCGTTGATCCTGAGCCTTGCCCGAAGATTCTTACAACTACCTCCAGTTTTAATCTCTCTGAGTCAGTTATTTTAGTGATTACAAAATCGACTCAAATTTACAAAGGACTTGGCAGTACGAGCCAACTTAGCACTAGGACGTCGCATCCTCTGCTGCCTAGATGCCTGTGCTGACTGATCGGTTCGGAAGGGCGTCATGAAGTCGTTGTATCCTCTCGTGAGGTAATCTGATCAACAAATGTTGTAAATGGCTCTTGATATCCCGGGTACCAGCTATGGGACCCAGTTGACGTCCGAGCTGAACCCACACATATTCTATCAGGGATATTCTATCAGGGACGGATCTGGGGATCTTGCTGCGCGTAGAAGTACCTCAAACTACGCATGCAGTTCATAGAGACACACGTGCCATGTTCATCTGTTGAAAAATGACTTCGCGATACTGTCGCTTGGGATGTAACGCGTGAGGATGCAGGATGCTGAGCTGTACCGTTGTGCTACCAGAGTTACTTCTATCATTACAAGCCGTGACGTGAAGCATTCCCGATGGCCCCTCACACCATGACGCCAAGACAACCACCGCCTTGCTTATCCAAAATTTTGGGGGAACGAGACGTCTCCTCAGAATGCGGCCATACTCACGACGACCCACAATGGAGCACCTTTCAAACTGTCTGGCTCGCTAGAGTACGTGTCATCACCGTGTTCTTGACAGTAATCAATCATCCATCGATGTTCACGCCCATTGCATACCTTACCAGGCCTGGAAACAACACTAATCAGTACTAATGTAGTCTGATGGTCGGTACTGTAGTCAGTTACGCTGATATCCAACCATGTCTCCCGGGTGTTTCACTTTTGTGCCAGGTAGTGCAGTTTATGAATTGGTAGAGACTGGTATTATGGAAAGGAAATCTTTCTTTCACACCTACTTCAACCTGCGTAACCACTACGTTGAAAAGTCGGAAGGTGCAAGATCGGGGCTGTAGGATGGATGAGGAAGAACACACTAACGACGTTTTGTGAACTCCTCTCGGGTACGCAGACTTGTGTGAGGTCTTGCGTTGTCGTGGAGAGGGAGAAGTTGGTTTGCATTTTGCTGGCAATGAACACGTTGAAGTTATTTCTCCAGTTTCCTGGGGGTGGTACAGCAGTGTCCGACCGGCCGGCACGCCAGAGATCGAACAGATTTGCGTAATCTTGTTGCTATGACGACAGATGCCTCGCCTTACGGGTTACCGAGCTTTTGTTCACTGTCAGATCTCTGCAGACATTTTGGAAGTGTCTATGAGTATCTGCGATGATCTGGTTTTCCGTCAAAAGAAACTCAGTGACATTTTGAAGGCTGTGTATAGCGAAGCCACCTATTTGGACTTCATAAAACTGTAGGGGCTGAAGCTGGAATATTTTACGATGTCCCTCAAGAAGTTCTGCATTTACCAAAAGAAATTGGTCGAGAAAAAATGTATGTAGCATTACCAATTGAACGCCCTTCGTACATTGCATTTTAAATGACTGTGATACATTTGTTCTAAGCGACTGAAAAAGCGCTTTCTTGTAAGCATATAAATTGTAGTAAAGTTATTGACCAAAATCTATATACCTAAATGGGCTGAAATGAGCAATGTATACTCTCGAATAATCCCCATCATGAAAGAAAGTTAAATATGCTAAAAAAAATTGCCACAACCTGATAGTCAGCGACAATCCGGCTGAAAACCAGAGAAGACTTAGCTCAACATCAGCGAAGGAAGAGCATTAGAAACTGAAACTGTACTCCTCTCAAAACGATGACTATGAAGATGTTGCATGAAATAACCACAAAGGAAAATGGGCCATATTCGTCGAACACGCCATCCCCAAAAAGTCTTGCGATATAGCCATGAGCTTAGGTGAGAGCTGTGACGCGTTGAGACACTATACTTGGCCTCACTATGCTCTATTGCAGCCCACCGCCACCACTAGTCGTGCTATAGCGTGCAATGCCTAAACACCAGAATGAAGAAAGTAAAGTTTCCTGCCTGACCTCGAAGCTTTGCGCAGTGTATAGATTTCTACTAACGATGTACCAGAAACTAAAAACGTCTGAGTGCGAGCTTCTATGTCGAGTACACAGAGAATGACTAAAACTCTTAACAGTGAATCAACATCACATCTTACGCATTTTTCGTTGGAGCTAATGAAACTGCAACGTGCTTGAGGTGTTCAAATGTGATATCTCCTTTATAACCGCGGAAAGCCTCTAATAACGACGGTGAAAGGGGCCTAAGGTCAGTTCAGCTCCTAATTTCGTCCCACTAGGAATTTTCAGGTGCCATTGTTGCTAGCAAATGTGTAAGCTGGGCGTACATAAGTGATCTCTGTCCATTGTATTGTTGAGGGAGTTTCTTGTGTGGAGCAAGTGCAGCTTGAGTGTACGAAGGAATTCATTTTTTTATGCTGATGTGAGTTATTGTTGTAGTCAAATTAACAGTGTGCATTTCCTAGCGTGAGCACCGATTTGCGTTCAAATAAAAGTCTGCATTTCAATCGTGTATTGTAGTTTCTGGTGTTTAATAGTTATTGTCAAGGGTTTGACCTATGTTACTGTAGAGGCCAATGTAATAAATCTGGGAATGTTCGTCATTACGTCCCTCATGCCGTTCCTATTTCCGTCCCTGGGACTAAATTTGGCAGTGTTATTAAATACAGACGTTCTTTGCTACGTATAAAAATTGCTTTACTTTCTTTACATGGAAAAGAACACGCAAGGGGACGGAAATGGATTTGTTGCACGAAATTCTTCGTTTATTATCACGAAACGGCGGTTCAATCCCGCGTCCGGCCATCCTGATTTAGGTTTTCCGTGATTTCCCTAAATCGCTCCAGGCACATGCCGGGATGGTTCCTTTCAAAGGGCATGGCCGACTTCCCTCCCCGTCCTTCCCTAATCCGATGAGACCGATGACCTCGCTGTCTGGTCTCCTTCCCCACACCAACCAACCTAGATTGAAAAGAAAACAAATTTTTTCTCTAAGAAGAACACAATGAGCGAAAGCTCCAGGACAAGGGAAAAGAACAAAGCTATTCAGTTCCTTGACGATTAAAGAAAGACAAGGAACAAAATATCTGCAAATAAAGCACGATAACTGGGACGCCTCTGGCAATTCCAATAAACGTTCTCCATATACCGTCCAAAAACAAGGGGGGCGGGACTGCCGTCAGACCCAATTAGATAATGGATGTAGTGTCCAAGGAGCCGTACGATCAAATTAGCCTTCGTCCGAGGAAAGACGGAAAAATCCGGACACAGAAGTAGTGCGACCGAGAAAGCAACTTCAGCTGATCCAGTAACGAAAGCCAGTTGTCGGCGAATCCAGTGCCTTTGTTCTCGTCCGCAAGAGATAAGCTTGTGTTGTAATGCATCAGGTTGATGAAATGTGTCGCACAGTCTTGTCAGATTAAGAACAATTCAGTGGAGGTGTTCGTTGGTCATGATAAGACTGTCGATGACCCTGTACCATGATAAGGCAACTTCCGTCTGGACGATACAAGACTACAGTGAAACCAAACTGTCTCCAGAATATCAATGGCGCGGCCGTGTCAGCTGTAGAGGGGAATGATTCTACTCGCGCCGAGAAAGCAAATCTGGTGGTAAGGTGTTTCATAGATAAAATGTCGGCTCCCAGAAAACATACTACAATATAAAATTCACGGACGTGCCTCGGTTTAAGTTGATCCGGCCAACAGCGGCAGGAGCAGCAGTCAGACTGGCCGGACGAAGACACGTAAATAAGCGAGACGTTATAAAATGTGTACCTCGAGTACGTGTTAAAGCGTTACGCTGCATAAACAGTACTGAAGCCTTCACTTTGGTATTGGTATGTCCCAACCCTCCAACGGGACGAGGCCTCGTTACTACTTCATCCCGAAGTCGAAAAATGTGACTTTCACAAAGGAAAAGACCGGACAATTGTATTAGCGCGCCATCATCGAGGGGAGCGGGAATATTTGTACAACATACACACTTTGTTGAAAATGTGGGAATCTAAAAAACACACTCTGTGAAGAAGACTTAGGGAACGGGTTTGCTATTTACGAATTTCCCCATGGATTCAATTCGTCACCTCCAGCCAACTGAGTGCAGCCGTTTTCATGGGGCAGCGACCGACTACAACGCGCAACGATTTCTGGCTAGCAATCACAGTTGCCCGTGGAATGATAACGTGTTGAAAACCCTGTAATGGTGTACATTTCCGTTCATTACTGTGGGCTCAGAAAGAGAACGGAAGGAATACAATATGTCCTTGAGCAAGGATACGACATCGATATGACGTAGCAATACCATAACATGATCCGCATACGATCGTACCAAAAGCTTTTCTCCTGATATCTTCCAGCCACATAATTGATATGGCGCAGCAGGGCTTCTAAGGACAAAAAGCACCACGGGGACGGGGTTCCCCAGCGGTAAGCACCGTCGGATGGTAATCTGTGGAGTAAGTTGTCTGCTCACTACGATAAGTGCGTGAAAACTAGTAACAATGCTGTATAATACCTGAGATCGATCGCCTTGAGCACGTGCATCAAGAAACCGTGACTGACCCGGTCAAATTCCTTCCCAAAATCAATAAAAAGCAAGACAGAAGTCTCTGTAGCCACGGCATTCGACTACAGAAGTCAGAATCGGGCGCCAACGGCTGAATTTTCTCTAACGGTATCGAAAAATGGCTATTAACTGCCGAGGCGATAGTTTTGTAATCGAAATTAAGTAGTGTGAACGGCTGGACATCCGGTTATCTTTGGAGTTAGAACGATTGTACCAATCTTGAATGAGTCAGCAATAACCCCACTCTCACCCCTCACCCTCCCCACGGACCACCTCATTTACCAGTGAACTAATGGTATCACCTATAGAGGACCAAAAATGTACTCAAAATTTCTTAGGAATACCGTCTAGTAACAGTGATTTTGCAATGCTGAATGAGCAATAAGGCTATACATGTCATCGCGAGGAGAGTCACTTAGAAATTCACTATTTAACGCAAGAGTAACCACGGAATCCAGGAGAGGAATAAACTCGCCAGGGACAATCGAATCAGTAGCAGGGGCATCATAAATATCGGTATAGTAATTATAGATCGATTTGTAAATGTCACGTTGGCATGTCAGAAGGTGATTCAGGGACGTGAGACGTGCTCTTTTTCAACGCGTCCGCAACCGGATAAGGTGATATAAAGACGTCGGTCATCCTATAGGAACGAGCGGGATATTGGTCGCATCCTGAGACCGTGTATTTGTTGTCTCTTTAAATGAAGAAGCTTCGCCTTAACTTGGCGGACATCTATAATCCGTAAAGGCGTGTGCTGGTCCCGTTACAAAGTTGTCGCAAGGCGAAATAATAAAATGCCTGGACTGACGGAGGTAACTCGCCCTCTCAGCGCAGTAACGCAATAACGCTTTCCGGCGGAAAGGTCAGGCATGCCCTGACTACCATTCCATAACAGAAGTATAACGGTCCTGGGAACGCAAGCCACGGGTGCAAACCTTTCAAACGATAATTTCGAGGGAGGGATCCTTTAAGCTGGATGTTTTCAACATTCAGGGGATTCGATACATTTTTACTGGTTGCGGCACATGATTTGAAGTTACAGCTAATGCACAGTGATTAGTGATAGAAGTGGGTGCTACATCTAACGTAATAGCTGTTCACATAAAGAATCAGAACGAAAAAAGCGTTTGAGTCTGCTGCTGGAAGTACCCGTAAATTGCGTATAACTGACGAAAGTGGGACAGTGACAGATCCATGCACTGCGTATTTGCGAAAAGCACAACAAATCATCTAGTTTCTTACTGGAATTTAACTTTGGTGTCTGATCCATAGGACGCAAAACACAATTTAAATATTCACCTAACAGAAGCTTCTGTGGAGTTTGCGAAATAAATTAATTACATCTTGTTTACAAAAACGCGCACGAGGGCCAGATCCTGAAGAGGCTTACAGAAGAATTAAAGTAAAGTCACTAAATGTGCAACCTATTCCTCGTACGTTATCTGGAACTTCGAAACCTGTCAGTGGTGTTCCCACTCTGTAAAATAACGCAATACTAGTAGATAGTTCAGGACCCACATTAAATCGGGACTAATTCTGTTCACATTCAAGGTGAGAAAGGTATAAAGGGTGTTAAAAAAAGGTACGGCCAAACTTTCAGGAAACATTCCTCACACACAAATAAAGAAAAGATGTTATGTGGACATGGGTCCGGAAACGCTTCATTTCCATGTTAGAGCTCATTTTAGTTTCGTCAGTATGTACTGTACTTCCTCGATTCACCGCCAGTTGGCCCAATTGAAGGAAGTTAATGTTGACTTCGGTGCTTGTGTTGACATGCGACTCATTGCTCTACAGTACTGGCATCAAGCACATCAGTACGTAGCATCAACAGGTTAGTGTTCATCACGAACGTGGTTTTGCAATCAGTGCAATGTTTACATATGCGGAGTTGACAGATGCCCATTTGATATATGGATGAGCACGGCGCAATAGCCGTGGCGCAGTGCGTTTGTATCGAGACAGATTTCCAGAACGAAGGTGTCCCGACAGGAAGACGTTCGAAGCAATTGATCGGCGTCTTAGGGAGCACGGAACATTCCAGCCTATGGCTCGCGATTGGGGAAGACCTAGAACGACGAGGACACCTGCAATGGACGAGGAAATTCTTCGTGCAGTTGACGGTAACTCTAATGTCAGCGTCAGAGAAGTTGCTTCTGTACAAGGTAACGTTGACCACGTCACTGTATGGAGAGTGCTACGGGAGAACCAGTTGTTTCCGTGCCATGTACAGCGTGTGTAGGCAGTATCAGCAGCTGATTGGCCTCCACAGGTCCACTTCTGCGAATGGTTCATCCAACAATGTGTCAATCGTCATTTCAGTGCAAATGTTCTCTTTACGGATGAGGCTTCATTCCAACGTGATCAAATTGTAAATTTTTACAATCAGCATGTGTGGGCTGACGAGAATCCGCACGCAATTGTGCAATCACGTCATCAACACAGATTTTCTGTGAACGCTTTGGCAGGCATTGTTGGTGATGTCTTGATTGGGCCCCATGTTCTTCCACCTACGCTCAATGGAGCACGTTATCATGATTTCATACGGGATACTCTACCTGTGCTGCTAGAACATGTGTCTTTACAACAATGACACAACATGTGGTTCATGCACGATGGAGATCCTGCACATTTCAGTCGAAGTGTTGGTACGCTTCTCAACAACAGATTCGGTGACCGATGGATTGGTAGAGGCGGACCAATTCCATGGCCTCCACGCTCCCCTGACCTCAACCCTCTTGACTTTCATTTATGGGGGCATTTGAAAGCTCTTGTCTACGCAACCCCGGTACCAAATGTAGAGACTCTTCGTGCTCGTATTGTGGACAGCTGTGATACAATACGCCATTCTCCAGCGCTGCATCAGGGCATCAGGGATTCCATGCGACGGAGGGTGGATGCATGTATCCTCGCTAATGGAGCATTTGAATATTTCCTGTAACATTTCCTGTAACAAAGTGTTTGAAGTCACGCTGGTACGTTCTGTTGCTGTATGTTTTCATTCCATGATTAATGTGATTTGAATAGAAGTAATAAAATGAGCTCTAACATGGAAAGTAAGCGTTTCCGGACACATGTCCACATAACATCTTTTCTTTATTTGTGTGTGAGGAATGTTCCCTGAAAGTTTGGCCGTACCTTTTTGTAACACCCTGTACACTTGCTTCTGTTTATTACCAAAACTATGCTACCGACTGCGTGCAAGTGACTTTTAAAGTCGTTTATCACAGTCCATGGCAGAGTCAACAGATGAATCCGAATGTAATGAAGTGGATCCCCCTCTGCCACCCTCATTCTGCTTTTTTTCTCTTACAATCATGAATTTGTAATGAACTTGCCTGCACTCGCCGCGTGGGTTTGTCAAAACTGAAAAACTGACAGTAACTGTGCGTGGAACGTTCCTGGGAGCCGTGGACGCCATCATGGCGCAAGACAATGCCACGTCAAAACTAATCGACAAACCTGAGACGCCGAGAGACAAACGTCTACGTAACACACACGACGACTCACTCGACGCTGAGGACAAACAAGAAAGCACTTGGAGCGCTAGAGGCGGGAAGAGGCGGAATCTACTCACCGGGCGTGTGAAGCGGGAATGACCACTGACCGATGTGACACAGTGGTTATTGCAACTGCACAGACTATCCTAGCACGCCTACCGTCAGACCCAAATGCACAACTTACTAATGTAGTGCCCATTGCCCATTATCGTCATTACTCACTGTACTTCGCTGATTCCCGTAAGAGTTCGAGCCAAGCGTGCGTCTGCACTGAAGAGACCATTTGCCATCTCGCCTTAATTGTGTGTGTATGTTGTGCCCATATACACATTTAAATTAATTGTACTTTAAAGAATTTCTATGGGGTACGGAATTACGAACACTATCTTCTATTTCTCCTTTACAGTGTTAACATTTATCTCAAATACTTACTTTAGTGAGTTATAGCAATTTAATTGTAAATTGCCTTCAAGTAGAGCATAAATTCATGAATATATACACTACTGGCCATTAAAATTGCTACACCAAGTAGACATGCAGATGATAAACGGGCATTCACTGGAAAAATATATTATACTAGAACTGACATGGGATTTCATTCCGACGCAGTTTGGGTGCATACATCCTGAGAAATCAGTACCCACAACAACCACCTCTGGCCGTAATAACGGCCTTCATACGCCTGGGCATTGAGTCAAACAGAGCTTGGATGGCGTGTACAGGTACAGCAGCCCATGCAGCTTCAACACAATAAAACAGTTCATCAAGAGTAATGACAGGCGTATTGTGACGAGCCAGTTGCTCGGCCACCATTGACTAGTCGTTTTCAATTGGTGAGAGATCTGGAGAATGTGCTGGGCAGGGCAACAGTCGAACATTTTCTGTATCCAGAAAGGCCCGTACAGGACCTGCAACATGTAGTCCTGAAATGTAGGGTTTCGAAGGGATCGAATGAAGTCTAGTGCCACGGGTCGTAACACATCTGAAATGTAACGTCCACTGTTCAAAGTGCAGTCAATGGGAACAAGAGGTGACCGAGACGTGTAACCAATGGCACGCCATACCATTACGCCGGGTGATTCCCGGCTTCCAATGTGCTTTCACCGCCATGTCACCAAACACAGATGCGACCGTCATGATGCTGTAAACAGAACCTGGATTCATCCGAAAAAATGACGTTTTGCCATTCGTGCACACAGGCGGTCCTGTCTGTGATGCAGCGTCAAGGGTAACCGCAGCCATGGTCTCTGAGCTGATAGTCCATGCTGCAGCAAACGTCGTCGAACAGTTCGTGCAGATGGTTGTTGTCTTGAAAGCGTCCCTATCTGTTGACTCAGGGATCGAGACGTGGCTGCACGATCCGTTACAGGTATGCGGATAAGATGCATCTCATCTCGAATGCTAGTGATATGAGGCCGTTGGGGTCCAGCACGGCGTTCCGTATTACCCTCCTGATCTCACCAATTCCATATTCTGCTAATAGTTAATGGATCTCGACCAAAGCGAGCAGCAATGTCGCGATACGATATACCGCAATCGCGATAGGCTACAATCCGACCTTTATCAAAGTCGGAAACGTGATTGTACGCATTTTCCTCCTTACACGAGGCATCACAGCAACGTTTCACCAGGCAACGCCGATCAACAGCTGTTTGTGTATGAGAAATCGAATGGAAACTTTCCTCATGTCAGCCCGTTGTAGGTGTCGCCACCGGCGCTAACCTTGTGTGAATGCTCTGAAGAGGTAATCATTTGTATATCACAGCATCTTCTTATTGTCGGTTAAATTTAGCGTCTGTAGCACGTCATCTTCGTGGTGTAGCAATTTTAATGGGCAGTAGTGTTTATACAACAATTTGTAGCTTTTTCCGTAAATTTTCACGACTTAATGGTCCTAACGTCCTAAGGCGACCAAATTTGCGTCCTCTATCTTATGTCCCGTTGTCTACAATACAGTCACACATCCAGTAAATGACTTACTGAAAACATCAAAGAATACTGCTGTAAATGGAAGTAACTGTCTAGTAAATATACACTCCTGGAAATGGAAAAAAGAACACATTGACACCGGTGTGTCAGACCCACCATACTTGCTCCGGACACTGCGAGAGGGCTGTACAAGCAATGATCACACGCACGGCACAGCGGACACACCAGGAACCGCGGTGTTGGCCGTCGAATGGCGCTAGCTGCGCAGCATTTGTGCACCGCCGCCGTCAGTGTCAGCCAGTTTGCCGTGGCATACGGAGCTCCATCGCAGTCTTTAACACTGGTAGCATGCCGCGACAGCGTGGACGTGAACCGTATGTGCCCGTCGACCTGGGACCGGACCGCAGCGACGCACGGATGCACGCCAAGATCGTAGGATCCTACGCAGTGCCGTAGGGGACCGCACCGCCACTTCCCAGCAAATTAGGGACACTGTTGCTCCTGGGGTATCGGTGAGGACCATTCGCAACCGTCTCCATGAAGCTGGGCTACGGTCCCGCACACCGTTAGGCCGTCTTCCGCTCACGCCCCAACATCGTGCAGCCCGCCTCCAGTGGTGTCGCGACAGACGTGAATGGAGGGACGAATGGAGACGTGTCGTCTTCAGCGATGAGAGTCGCTTCTGCCTTGGTGCCAATGATGGTCGTATGCGTGTTTGGCGCCGTGCAGGTGAGCGCCACAATCAGGACTGCATACGACCGAGGCACACAGGGCCAACACCCGGCATCATGGTGTGGCGAGCGATCTCCTACACTGGCCGTACACCACTGGTGATCGTCGAGGGGACACTGAATAGTGCACGGTACATCCAAACCGTCATCGAACCCATCGTTCTACCATTCCTAGACCGGCAAGGGAACTTGCTGTTCCAACAGGACAATGCACGTCCACATGTATCCCGTGCCACCCAACGTGCTCTAGAAGGTGTAAGTCAACTACCCTGGCCAGCAAGATCTCCGGATCTGTCCCCCATTGAGCATGTTTGGGACTGGATGAAGCGTCGTCTCACGCGGTCTGCACGTCCAGCACAAACGTTGGTCCAACTGAGGTGCCAGGTGGATATGGCATGGCAAGCCGTTCCACAGGACTACATCCAGCATCTCTACGATCGTCTCCATGGGAGAATAGCAGCCTGCATTGCTGCGAAAGGTGGATATACACTGTACTAGTGCCGACATTGTGCATGCTCTGTTGCCTGTGTCTATGTGCCTGTGGTTCTGTCAGTGTGATCATGTGATGTATCTGACCCCAGGAATGTGTCAATAAAGTTTCCCCTTCCTGGGACAATGAATTCACTGTGTTCTTATTTCAATTTCCAGGAGTGTATTATCCTAGTGACAAAAATCATGACTTATCTCTCTTACCGATTCCAACATTAGACATGAAATACTTCATTAGATAGGGTACATGAAGGCTAATGGCCAGGAGCCCAAGTGGATCTCATGCCTCCTAATTTTATTTATGGTGTTATGACGTAGCTTGAAGTCAATGCTAATTAGAGTTGAAAAGCCACCATAATCAACATATCTCTGCTACATTCGTCTTACTCTTTTTGTATGCAGTCAATCTTAGATGACTACATTTCATACTGTATATTATGGATATTGATTATCACTATTATATGTCAGTTATAAGGAAAACCATACCATATTCATAGCTGTAGTTCAGCAACTGCAGAGTACTTCAATGAAGGTAAAAGAAATCGGTCGTCAGCGCCACAATAAAAACTTTAATTGGTTCACTTTACCGTTTTCGACAGTACAATTTCTGATCTTCGGAAGTGAAATAGCTCAACTCGTTTTTAAGTCAACTTAGTGTCCTAAGCCCCCCCCCCCCCCCACATAAACCATGGACCTTGCCGTTGGTGGGGAGGCTTGCGTGCAACAACAACGGAGGGGTATCTGTTCAGAGACCAGGCAACGTGTATTTCCTGAAGAGGCCCAGCAGTCTTTTCAGTAGTTGCAGGGGCAAGAGTCTGGATGATTGCCTGATCTGGCCTTGTAGCATTAACCAATACGGCCTTGCTGTGCTGGTACTGCGAACGGCTGAAAGCAAGGGGAAGCCATAGCCGTAATTTTGCCCGAGGACATGCAGCTTTACTGTATCGTTAAATGATGATGGCGTCCTCTTGGGTAAAATATTCCGGAGGTAAAATAGTCCCCTATTCGGATCTCCGTGCGGGGACTTCTCAGGAGGACGTCGTTATCAGGAGAAACAAAACTGGCGTTCTACGAATCGGAGCGTGGAATGTCAGAGCCCTTAATCAGGCAGGTAGGATAGAAAATTTAAAGAGGGAAATGGATAGGTTAAAGTTAGACATAGTGGGAATTAGTGAAGTTCGGTGGCAGGAGGAACAAAACTTTTGGTCAGGTGCTTAGAGGGTTAAAAATACAAAATTAATTAGGTGTAACGCAGGAGTAGGTTTAATAATAAATTAAAGAATAGGAGTGCGGACAAGCTACTACGAACACCATAGTGAACGCATTATTGTAGCCAAGACAGACACGAAGGCCACGCCTACCACAGTAGTACAAGTTTATATGCCAACTAGCTCCGCAGATGACGAAGAAATTGATTAAATGTACGAAGAGGTAAAAGAAATTATTCCGATAGTGAAGGGAGATGAAAATTGAACAGTCATGGGTGACTGTAGTTCGATAACAGAAAAACGAAGAGAAGGAAAAGTAGTAAGTGAATAAGGACTGGGGGTAAGGAATGAAAGAGGAAGCAGCCTGATAGTATTTTGCGCAGAGCATAACTTAATCATAGCTAACACTTAGTTCAAGAATCATGAAAGGAAGTTGTATACATGGAAGAGGCCTGAAGACACTGGAAGGTATCAAATAGATTATATAGTGGTAAGACAGATTTAGGAACCAGGTTTTAAATTGTAAAACATTTCCAGGGGCAGATGTGGACTCTGACCACAATCTATTGGTTATGAACTGTAGATTACAACTGAAGAGACTGTAAAAAAGTGGGAATTTAAGGAGATGGGACCTGCATAAACTGAAAGAATGAGATGTTGTAGAGAGTTTCAGGGAGAGCATTAGGGAACGATTGACAAGAACGGGGGAAGAAGTACGATAGAAGAAGAATGGGTAGCTTTGAGAGATGAAATAGTGAAGGCAGCAGAGGATCAAGTAGTTGAAAAACTGAGGGCTAGTAGTCCTCTACCAACTCAGCTACCCAAGCGCGACTCATGCCATTCCCTCACAGCTTCAATTCTGCCAGTATCTCGACTCCTACCTTCCAAATTTCACAGAATCCTTTCTTCCAGGAATACTAGTTCTGCAAGGTTCGTAGGAGAGCATCTGTAAAGTTTGGATGACAGGAGACGAGATACTGGCAGAATTGAAGCTGTGAGGACAGGGCGTGAATCCTGCTTGGGTTGTTCAATTTGTAGATCCTGTCAACGAAAGGCAAAGGTCTCCAAGCTCGGTCCGGCACACAGTTTTAATCTGCTAGGAAGTTAAAACTCTTCGCACGTTTGAGATGTCATTAGGTTTTATTGACTCTGTAGATAAAGACACTATCGTTCAATTCTTACTTAGACGGTGGCTATCCTATGATTGGAGCCTATTTCAGATCTGAAGATGATAGTTTAAACTGTAGAATCCGGTAGAGTAAACCAAATAATGGTTTTCTTGTACAGCTGATGACAGACTTTTTATCTTTGTTGACATATCATTGAGTATTACCCTGCTATCCACATTCTCCAGATTCTGTTTCACTTTCTGGAGAATGTGTACAGTTCAGCAGACTATCAATATGTCAGGTGCAGTAATTTTTATTACCGTCTTTCGGATTAATGGCGTAGGAAAACATTTTTCGTACCTGTATCAAATATGGTCGCAGTGCTACATAGCTATACTACAGCAAAGAAATGATCCAACATTTGTAAAAATAGGACAATTGTTTATACTCACAGTCTGATAGATACGCTTGGCGCCAATATACTTGATTGAATTCTACACCTCCCTACTGCGTCCTGTGGAGCAGTACGATAGGTCTCTGCTGGGGGTAATTGGCCTCTCAGCAGGGGACGTTGTCGACGGCTGAGCAGCATGGAGTCGGTAGCCGACTATACAGGATGTCACCAAGATAGAACGGTCACTTTTAATGTTAGGAGGACCTGAGAGAATATTTGACGAAGACTGTAATTATGTTTGCTTTTGTTTTACGTCTGATGATCATATACTGCCGACACAGTCCGTCATATACGAATTGCAACTTTGAGATCGTCAATGAAATCATGTGCCGATTGCAGGTAATTTAAAGCTTTGTCACCAATGTGGTCCCTTATTAAATATAGTGTCATCACCAGATTACACACAGTTCATTCAGAATACGTATTCTCTGCTTTATTTACATTCATCAAATAAAGGAAAGGAGGGACGGCTCTCATTAATAACCGCAACTGTACACCGTCCAGTCACACTAATGTGACCCAAGTCAGTGGTCGGAATAACCAATTTTTGAAGTGCGAAACGTACAGAAAGATAATAAATCACATTCTGGATTATTCTAGAACTCAAATAAAACTTTCTAGTTCGCGTTTTCTGATATTTTATTTGTTATCAGCCGGTTCCGGCCCTTTTCTCAAACCATCTTTAAGCTTTTCAGGTAGTGTTAGGTGGCGGCAGAGGCAGAGAGATCCGTAAAAGCAAGGTTGTGCAGTGATAACTTTACTCCTACGGATCTCGCTTCGTCTGCCGCAACCTGCAGCCATAAGGTCGGTGAAAAGCCTGACGTTGGTCTGAGGTAAGGGCCGTAACCAGTTGCTGAAAAATAAATAAATCTGGAAACTCGATCGAGACTTTTTCTTATTTTAAGCATTTTATACCAATCGCTGTGTTCCAATTACAGAATGCTTTAAAAAATTTTGAATTCTGGAAGATACTGACGAGGATATGCAGCCAAAAAATGGTTCAAAGGGCTCTGAGCACTATGCGACTTAACATCTGAGGTCATCATTCCCCTAGAACTTAGAACAACTTGAAACTAACTAACCTAAGGACATCACATACTTCCATTCCCGAGGCAGGATTCGAATCTGGGACCGTAGCGGTAGCGCGGGTCCAGACTGAAGGGCCTAGAACCGCTCAGCCACATCGGCCGGCTAATATCGAACCATGGAGAATCCAGTGCTTTAGCCAGGTGCGGTAGGTTTCTCGGTTCAGGGTTCATGGCGCGAACAGTGGGATAGAGGTATTCCACTGGATTTCCATTGGGTTTAAATCCGCGGATTTGGTAGCCAAGTGAGGATATTAAACTCATACTGGTGCTCTGTGTACAGTGAGAGAGGAGTGACACGTTCCATTGTCCTGTTGACAGATGCCACTGTCCCCAGGAAAAGCAAACTGTTTGTAAGAGTGGGCACGATTCTAACGATAGATATACATTTGTGTTGATCTATTGTGCCTTCCGAAATGAAGAGATCACCCAGGGAATGCCACGAATACATTCCCTACACCACAACGCTCTGTCCCGGGTGTTTGCTTTCGGATTTTTAAGCAGTAGAGGCCAACGGCTACCTGTCCGAAGGAGCGTAAAACGTATTTCAACTGAAAATAACACCTGTCTCCTCTCAGTGGGCTTGTAGTTGCGGTGTTGGCGTGCTAATTTCAACCTTCGTCGCCGATGAACAGCAGTCAACGTGTGTGAACAACATGCGTGCTGAGCAGACCCATTAGCTGAATACACTCTTGGAAATGGAAAAAAGAACACATTGACACCGGTGTGTCAGACCCACCATACTTGCTCCGGACACTGCGAGAGGGCTCTACAAGCAATGATCACACGCACGGCACAGCGGACACACCAGGAACCGCGGTGTTGGCCGTCGAATGGCGCTAGCTGCGCAGCATTTGTGCACCGCCGCCGTCAGTGTCAGCCAGTTTGCCGTGGCATACGGAGCTCCATCGCAGTCTTTAACACTGGTAGCATGCCGCGACAGCGCGGACGTGAACCGTATGTGCAGTTGACGGACTTTGAGCGAGGGCGTATAGTGCACATGCGGGAGGCCGGGTGGACGTACCGCCGAATTGCTCAACACGTGGGGCGTGAGGTCTCCGCAGTACATCGATGTTGTCGCCAGTGGTCGGCGGAAGGTGCACGTGCCCGTCGACCTGGGACCGGACCGCAGCAACGCACGGATGCACGCCAAGACCGCAGGATCCTACGCAGTGCCGTAGGGGACCGCACCGCCACTTCTCAGCAAATTAGGGACACTGTTGCTCCTGGGGTATCGGCGAGGACCATTCGCAACCGTCTCCATGAAGCTGGGCTACGGTCCCGCACACCTTTAGGCCGTCTTCCGCTCACGCCCCAACATCGTGCAGCCCGCCTCCAGTGGTGTCGCGACAGGCGTGAATGGAGGGACGAATGGAGACGTGTCGTCTTCAGCGATGAGAGTCGCTTCTGCCTTGGTGCCAATGATGGTCGTATGCGTGTTTGGCGCCGTGCAGGTGAGCGCCACAATCAGGACTGCATACGACCGAGGCACACAGGGCCAACACCCGGCATCATGGTGTGGCGAGCGATCTCCTACACTGGCCGTACACCACTGGTGATCGTCGAGGGGACACTGAATAGTGCACGGTACATCCAAACCGTCATGGAACCCATCGTTCTACCATTTCTAGACCGGCAAGGGAACTTGCTGTTCCAACAGGACAATGCACGTCCGCATGTATCCCGTGCCACCCAACGTGCTCTAGAAGGTGTAAGGCAACTACCCTGGCCAGCAAGATCTCCGGATCTGTCCCCCATTGAGCATGTTTGGGACTGGATGAAGCGTCGTCTCACGCGGTCTGCACGTCCAGCACGAACGCTGGTCCAACTGAGGCGCCAGGTGGAAATGGCATGGCAAGCCGTTCCACAGGACTACATCCAGCATCTCTACGATCGTCTCCATGGGAGAATAGCAGCCTGCATTGCTGCGAAAGGTGGATATACACTGTACTAGTGCCGACATTGTGCATGCTCTGTTGCCTGTGTCTATGTGCCTGTGGTTCTGTCAGTGTGATCATGTGATGTATCTGACCCCAGGAATGTGTCAATAAAGTTTCCCCTTCCTGGGACAAATAATTCACGGTGTTCTTATTTCAATTTCCAGGAGTGTATTTGTTGAGGAGACACTGCTGGTAGCCCCTTGGTTCATGTGGGTGGTCAATTGCTCAACATTAGCTCATATATTCACCCGTACACATCTCTGCAGCCGTCGTCCAATCATGTCATCCCTTGGATAGCACCAATTTCCCATGCGCTGTGTACTTTAACCACGGCGGCATGCGAACAGTTTAAAAACTAGGCCGTTTCGAAAATGTTTCTATCCTTGGCCCGAAAACCAATGATCACACCCTTCTGGACGTCGTATAAATCGCTCCTTTTGTCGATTATGACAACGACTGCACTGTTTCCGCGTCCCCCGACACGCTTTATATACCCGCCACTGTTAGTGCTGCCACGTGCCGCCTGTGAGTGGTTATTGCTTTTCGACGTCGTGCATAGGCAATAGTCACATTAACGTGCTGGGCCGTATGTAACCAGAGAGTCCCTATGAAATAGTACACGACTTAAGGAGGAAAGCTACTTAAATAAACTTTCTTGCCATCTTGTGACGGGTCTGCTGCCGCCCGCTACACTTTATTGTCTTATACCACTCACTGAAAGACCTGAGTCGAAACAAGGCCCCGGGAATAGACAACATTCCATTAGAACTACTGACGGCCTTCGGCGAACCAGTTCTGACAAAACACCATGTGGTGAGCAAGATGTATGAGACAGGCGAAATACCATCAGACTTCAAGAAGAATATAATAATTCCAATCCCAAAGCAAGCAGGTGCTGACAGATGTGAAAATTACCGAACTATCAGTTTAATAAGTCACAGCTGCAAAATACTAACGCGAATTCTTTACAGACGAGTGGAAAAACTGGTAGAAGCCGACCTAGGGGAAGATCAGTTTGGATTCCGTAGAAATGTTAGAACACGTGAGACAATACTGACCTTACGACGTATTTTAGAAGAAAAATTAAGGAAAGACAAACCTACGCTTCTAGCATTTGTAGACTGAGAGAATGCTTTTGACAATGTTCACTGGAATACCCTCTTTCAAATTCTGAAGGTGGCAGGGGTAAAATACAGGGAGCGAAAGGCTATTTACAATTTGTACAGAAACCAGATGGCAGTTATAAGAGTCGAGGGGCAAAAAAGGGAAGTAGGGGTTGGGAAGGGACTAAGACAGCATTGTAGCCTCTCCCCAATGTTATTCATTCTGTATATTGAGCAAGCAGTGAAGGAAACAAAAGAAAAATTCGGAGTAGGTATTAAAATGCATGGAGAAGAAATAAAAACTTTGAGGATCGCCGATGACATTGTAAGTCTGTCAGAAACAGCAAAGGACTTGGAAGAGCAGTTGAACGGAATGGACAGTGTCTTGAAAGGAGGATATAAGATGAACAACAACAAAAGCAAAATGAGGATAATGGAATTTAGTCGAATTAAGTCGGGTGATGCTGAGGGAATTAGATTAAGAAATGAGACACTTAAAGTAGTAAACGAGTTTTGCTATTTGGGGAGCAAAATAACTGATGATGGTAGAAGTAGAGAGGATATAAAATGTTGACTGGCAATGGGAAGGAAAGCGTTTCTGAAGAAGAGAAATTTCTTAACATCTAGTATAGATTTAAGTGTCAGGAAGCCGTTTTTGAAAGTATTTGTATGGAGTGTAGCCATGTATGGAAGTGAAAGGTGGACGATAAATAGTTTGGACAAGAAGAGAATAGAAGCTTTCGAAACGTGGTGCTACAGAAGAATGCTGAAGATTAGATGGGTAGATCACATAACTAACGAGGAGGTATTGAATAGAATTAGGAGAAGAGGAGTTTGTGGCACAACTTGACAAGAAGAAGGGATCGGTTGGTAGGACATGTTCTGAGGCATCAGGGGATCACAAATTTAGCATTGGAGGACAGCGTGGAGGGTAAAAATCTTTGAGAGAGACCAAGAGATGAATACACTAAGCAGATTCAGACGAATGTAGGTTGCAGTAGGTACTGGGAGATGAAGAAGCTTGCACAGGTTAGAGTAGCATGGAGAGCTGCATCAAACCAGTCTCAGGACTTAAGACCACAACAACTACACCACTCTCTTCGTGTCAGAATAGCGCCTACAAACAATACCCTCAATTATTTGTTGCTATTATTGTAATCCTTGAACTTCTACAATATTTGTCATGACTGTCAGCACCTGTGCTATGGAATATTTCATGAACAGACGTTCTATCGTCCTATCCTTTCTTCCTATTGGGATTTTGAATATATTCCTTTCCCTGTCGGTCCCGCAGAAAACTTATTTCTCGTCAGTCCTCAGCGTCCTTTTCTAAGACCTCATTAGAAATGCTTCGAGTCTTTCTTTTCAGATTTCTCCAGACGAATAGTAGATTCAGAGAATCGAAATCCTCTCGTCTGATACCAACAGACTTCTTTTGGGGTAGGATTCCCTCTTCTTACATCGTCTGTTCGGCCCATTAGTTTGCTTCCACTTCAGTATATCTACTAGAGAGTCCCAGTCTTCGATTCTAAGATTATAACTAACATGATTTCCACTGCTTCTCAATGTCTTCTTTCTTTTGTTTACTCTCAACCCACACTCAACAATTCCTGAAATACTTCTTCACTTTCATAGACAACGGAATTTTATCTGCATCGAACAATATCATTGAAGTGCCACTTCTGAATCATCCTATTTCTCCTTGTTTTTTCGATGTATAGATTTGACTTTATCTGTACCTGAGACGCTTTTATTGGAAATCGGTGACAAGACCCTATGGGTGCAAACTGCTGAGGTCATCGGCCCCAAAGCTCACACACTAAGTAATCTAATTTAAACTAACTTACGCCAAGTACAACACACACACCCATGCCAGAGGGAGGACTCGAACCTCCGACGGGGGGAGCCGCACGGACCGTGACAAGACGATTCAGATAGCGCAGCTACCTTGCGCAGCGAGACGCTTTTAATCAGTAAAAAGAAGGAAGACTGGAGTTTTACTTCCGGTCGACAGCGAGGTTATTAGAGACGGAGCAAAAGATTAAACTGTGAGAGGATGTCGAAGGAAATCGGCAGGGCCCTTTTTAAAGAAACCACCTCTCCATTTTCGTGGAGCGATTTAGGGAAATCACGAAATAGCTAAATCAGGATGGCCGTACACGGATTTCAACTGTCTCGCTCCCGAATGCGAGTTCAGTGAGCTGATCATTGCGCCACCTCGCTGAGTCTTTTTAGTCGCACTACTTCTGTAGGGTGTTCCCTTCCTATTATCCCCTCTCGATTATCGTAAATATTTTGTTTTACCCGTCTTTACCCATAGTGTGCAACTGCTTCTATGAAAATCTAAAACCTCTTGTAGCACTTTACAAAGTATAGAATCAGTGAGAAAACAGTCTAGATAGCAATGGTACTTTATTAAAATGACCGTTTCGGCCTAGGCTTAGGCCATCTTCAGAGTGCAGTTTCAGTGACTGAGGTTAACTGACTGTGTTACGCATCGTGAACTTCATCTGATGGTGCTGTCAGAAGATGGCGTAAGCTTAGGCCGAAACCGGCCATCGTCATTTAGATTCTTTTTTCACTGATTTCATACAGATTACAAGATCTCTCCTTCCCGAAAATTTTATCAAAAACTTTACTCAGTCGTACATTTCTCTAGTCAGAAAAAACCTATTCCCGAAAATTTTATCAAAAACTTTACTCAGTCGTACATTTCTCTAGTCAGAAAAATCCTATGAACGTGTCGTTTCATTATCATGAGTGATTCTAACAATTTCTCTCTGCTGCTTTATTCTTTAAGAATGCCAAACTGATCTTTATCTACATTTCCTGATTCTTTCCCCGTATTCTGCATTAGCAACTTTGATAAAAGCACTTCCTAGTTTTTTATGAGATCTCGTATTTAGGTATTTTCGCAGTCTTCTGTATTGAGCGCAACAAATTCTTCCAAAAGTCCTGTGGTTTATTTTCATTCCCGTAAATTCTACACACAACTCTGAAAAATCGTTTTGCTGTCACTCCCTCTACAGACCTTCGAAATTTGATAGTAATATTATCAATCGATTCTGTCTTGTATGACTGCAAGTCATCCAAAGCTTCATGAATCCCTGACTCTAATAATGGATTTCCTACGTCTTCCTAATCAACACATAATTTATCTTCTATAATATTATCTCATAGATCCTTTTCTTCATAGAAGTCCTCAATGTACTGTTTCTCCTCTCGCTGTCTCTCTCTTCTGTACTTTACGGCAGACTTCCCTTGTACACTGTTAAATTTGACAGTTTTGTTTTCATTCTCCGAAAGCTTCTTATGGGCATGATATGTACGACCACTTTCTTTTCGCTTTCTTCGGAACTGATGAGTAACCAGTTCGATTTAGCTTGCAGATTTTCTCTTCTTTCGTTCCAGTGGTCCAGTCCTCATTTTCACCTAAGCATACTTTCTGTTTGTATACCTACTATAGCTATCGCTCGTCACTGATGTCATAGAGGCAGGTCACACAGACTTGATGTATCTCTCTTCTTACTAGTTTATCTATGTTGTTTGGAAATTAATGTTAATGGGATCTATCCTACGAACAGTATCTCATAAGGTGTAAGCGCGGGAGCCACAGCATTATTAGCTTGAGCGAATGCGAACTGTGAGTTTGCATATAATGCTATCCTGATAAATTATACAAATTACACCCGGTTGCAAGACTTCAAGTAGAAGTTATGTAGTATTATGACATGTTTAGAATACAGAAACTGATTTTGAAAAATATAACGAGCACAAGCTTTGCCACATTACATAAAGTTTCTGATTACCCATTCAGCAGAGGTTAGTAAACAGTATCGTGAGAATGTGAAGTTCAGTTACTGCTCCCCCCGAGTGCCAGTTTTATTAAATTCAAGTCATCCCACGAGATACAAAATTCCTACACAATATTATCGCGTGACTTTCACAGTGTCAAGCCCTCGCAAACATGTATTACTGGAAGCATGCGCGTTGCTCTGAATCCGACGATGACTATGGCGAAAATTTCTAAGTTGAGCTACGCAGCTATCCGCTCAAAACCAGAGATTCTCTCTGTCCAAAGCATAACCAAGTTCCGAGGTCGAACCTCTGCTAGCACCGACGCAGTGAGTTCTCCTCCAAGCGTGAAAACTGTTATACCATACGACGCGGCACGCAGTGCCTCAGATATGCTCACTTCCAACTCCTGCATTGCGCCAACTTGCTTCATTCGACCAGTGGAAAATTCAGAAAATGGCCCCTTACTCAAAGTCAGACAGGAATTACGTTATACTAATTATAACACCTTTTCTTTGTTTCTTCAGGCTAATCATTTTGTTACCTTACAGTCTGTTGTATGTCTGCTGTACAGGAAGATAAATACTATCTGTGTCTCTTTCAATCAGAAAAATGGCCAGTATATCAATCCATCAAAGTTACATCTTGCAAAGAAACATATCTGAACGTTATTCTAATAATTAATAAGACACGTCACTTCGAAGCAGGCTTTCGTACTTCTAAAGTGGAGCTGTTAAATTTTATGTATTTCGTAACATTTTAAAACTGCGGTCAATTTTACTAATTTCTGTTTCAACTGACTCTTAATTTTACCAAGATACCAGTATTATGTATATAATACACTCCTGGAAATGGAAAAAGGAACACATTGACACCGGTGTGTCAGACCCACCATACTTGCTCCGGACACTGCGAGAGGGCTGTACAAGCAATGATCACACGCACGGCACAGCGGACACACCAGGAACCGCGGTGTTGGCCGTCGAATGGCGCTAGCTGCGCAGCATTTGTGCACCGCCGCCGTCAGTGTCACCCAGTTTGCCGTGGCATACGGAGCTCCATCGCAGACTTTAACACGTGGGGCGTGAGGTCTCCACAGTACATCGATGTTGTCGCCAGTGGTCGGCGGAAGGTGCACGTGCCCGTCAACCTGGGACCGGACCGCAGCGACGCACGGATGCACACCAAGACCGTGGGATCCTACGCAGTGCCGTAGGGGACCGCACCGCCACTTCACAGCAAATTAGGGACACTGTTGCTCCTGGGGTATCGGCGAGGACCATTCGCAACCGTCTCCATGAAGCTGGGCTACGGTCCCGCACACCGTTAGGCCGTCTTCCGCTCACGCCCCAACATCGTGCAGCCCGCCTCCAGTGGTGTCGCGACAGGCGTGAATGGAGGGACGAATGGAGACGTGTCGTCTTCAGCGATGAGAGTCGCTTCTGCCTTGGTGCCAATGATGGTCGTATGCGTGTTTGGCGCCGTGCAGGTGAGCGCCACAATCAGGACTGCATACGACCGAGGCACACAGGGCCAACACCCGGCATCATGGTGTGGGGAGCGATCTGCTACACTGGCCGTACACCACTGGTGATCGTCGAGGGGACACTGAATAGTGCATGGTACATCCAAACCGTCATCGAACCCATCGTTCTACCATTCCTAGACCGGCAAGGGAACTTGCTGTTCCAACAGGACAATGCACGTCCGCATGTATCCCGTGCCACCCAACGTGCTCTAGAAGGTGTAAGTCAACTACCCTGGCCAGCAAGATCTCCGGATCTGTCCCCCATTGAGCATGTTTGGGACTGGATGAAGCGTCGTCTCACGCGGTCTACACGTCCAGCACGAACGCTGGTCCAACTGAGGCGCCAGGTGGAAATGGCATGGCAAGCCGTTCCACAGTACTACATCCAGCATCTCTACGATCGTCTCCATGGGAGAATAGCAGCCTGCATTGCTGCGAAAGGTGGATATACACTGTACTAGTTCCGACATCGTGCATGCTCTGTTGCCTGTGTCTATGTGCCTGTGGTTCTGTCAGTGTGATCATGTGATGTATCTGACCCCAGGAATGTGTCAATAAAGTTTCCCCTTCCTGGGACAATGAATTCCCGGTGTTCTTATTTCAATTTCCAGGAGTGTATTTCTGTGTAGAAAGATAGGTAATGTGTCTGTCTATTTTGTGCTGTCGTCTTGCTTGATGTACATTTCTGAATTCCGACGTTCGTCAAAATTGGCTAATTGCTTGCTACAAATTTGAGTTGTAGAGTATGAGCCGCTTAATGACTCACCGACCTGTTGGGGTCACATGAAGTAGTTGACAGTGGCTATTACCTAAAGTAATGTACGGCTCTGCAGCTAAATGGATGTAAGAGTAGTTAACCGGTTTTACATTAGTGTAATGATGTATTTAATGTTTATGCTGTTACTATGCCATTTTTCCATCCTACAGACTGTTGTAAATTGTCAACGAACTTGTTTCAGATGCAAATAATACGTATGTTTAATTTCTCCTATCATTAACGGTCGATATGCTGCGCTCAGTTGTCAGTCCTTTTAAAAGCTGCAACCTCCAACCGTCAAAGTTGCCCGAGGGTTTTCCAAGAAACTTCCGTACAGTGTTCCTCATCTTGCTCCAAGGAAGGCCCAACTTGGTACACAAATGTCAAAACTCCGACTCATGTACGTACCTCTAGTGAGCTAAGCACCGCCTTTGGGTGCGTTGTGCAGTCCACTGACTGTGTTCCAACTCACGACATCCCTGACTTCGGCTGCACTCTATATCGCGATAAGTTCTGATTGGGACGTTCACGTGCGCACTTCAACAACCTTGCTGCCGTTGGTTTGATATAGATTTTATGACTTGCCATCGCTGATCATTCCACGTTAACTCATTCTTTGTCCTACTTCCATGTTCACAACGAATCCAACTCAAGTTATATCAGTTTCTGTGCTGTCAGTATTAGTCTCTATTCGTCTGGCTCTATAAATTCACTAACCCATTCTACATCCAGCCTCAGCCTTGGCATTTACCTTTTCAGTTACGCTAGTTTTCCGTACAACATTCGCCCTCTTTTGTTTGCGTAATGTAGATGACGCCCTGTACGGGAAACCTTTAACTTCACAGTTGATGAGTATTTTTTCAAGATCTGTGCATTGATGGGGATGGAATGGTAGACTCCGAACTTTACTTTTGTAGCCAAAGACACTATCCAAGGACCACAAAGACACCTCTAATCAACGGAAAGCAAATTTGGTCACTAAGAATGAAATGAATTGCTGAAAGATTTGAAAAGGGTTGATGAGTGTTGCAGGAACTATTAGTTGACGCTGGACGTCGGTAACCGTAACATACTGCACAAAAACTGCTCAGTTGCTGACAAACCGCTGGAAACATTATGTGCAGTATGTTATTTATGTTTAAATGTGGGAATACCACGAAGAACAAAATTGCAGGAAAAGAAGATGCCAGGCCGACCGATATCCTCGGGAGGAATCGAAAGGCAATGTAAGTAATCTACGAAAAAAAATGGCTTACAAAAACACTTGTTCAACCGATTCTTCAGTACTGCTGACCCATCTGGGACCCTTACAGCATAGCATTAATAGAAGCGATATACAAGATCATGGGAAGGGGGGCGGGGGGGGCATTACGTCACAGGATCATTTAGTCGCCAAGAAGGTGTTAGGAAATGTTCAGAAACTGCACTAGCAGATCTGGTATTGGACAGCGCGGAAGTAGGATGCCCGCTGGAACAAATGGATCTTGATGGTCTACAGAGGGCCCCTAGTGAGAGCGCCACCGTCTCGCCACTCGCTACTTGTATGCACCGGCGAAGTGTCTCTTGCAGGGGGCATAGATACTGTCGCTCATCACCAGCTCAGTCAGTCGTGTACTTCATCTGATGGCGTTTGTTACTATGCTGGGTGATCAAAAGTATTAGGACACCAACAAAGACATACGATTTCCATCTTAGGTGCGTTTTGCTGCCACCTACTGCCAGGTACTCCGTATCAGCGACGTCACTAGTGATTAGACATGATGAGGGAGCAGAATGGGGCGCTCCGCTGAACTCAAGGACATCGTACGACGTCAGGTGATTGCATGTCACTTGTGTCACACGTCTGTACGCAAGATTTGCACACTCTTAAACATCCCTAGGTCAACTATTTCCGATGTGATAGTGAAGTGGAAACGTGAAGGGACACGTACAGCACAAAAGTATACAGGCCGACCTCGTCTGTTGGCTGTTAGAGACCGTCGACAGTTGAGGAGGGTCGTAATGTGTAATAGACAGGAAACCCAAACTGCATCAGGATCAACAGCAAGTACTACGTCAGTAAGGCGGCAGGTGAGGAAACTTGGATTTCATGGTCAAGCGGCTGCTCATAAGCTACACATCACGCCGGTGAATGCCAAACGACGCCTCGCATGGTATAAAGAGGGCAAACATTGGACGACTGAGCTGTAGAAAAACGTTGTGTGGAGTAACGAATCACGGTACACAATATTGTCATCCGATGGGAGGGTGTGGGTATGGCGAACGCCCGGTGAACGTCATCTGCCAGCGTGAGTAGTGCCAATAGTAAAATTCGGAGGGGGTGGTGTTATGGTGTGGTCGTGTTTTTCGTGGAGGGTCCTTGGGCCCCATGTTGTTTTGCGTGGCACTATCACAGCACAGGCCTGCATTGATGTTTTAAGCACCTTCTTGCAGTTCGGGGATAGCGGTTGCATGTTTCAAAACGATGGAGCACCTGTTCGTAATACACGGCCTGTGGCGGATGGTTACACGACAATAGTATCCCTGTAATGGACTTGCCTGCACGGAGTCCTGCCCTAAATCCCACAGAACACCTTTGAGATGTTTTGGAACGCCGACTTCGTGCCAGGTCTCACCGACCTACACCGATACCTCTCCTCAGCGCAGCACTCCGTCTAGAATGGGCTGCCATCCCCAAGAAAGCTTCCGGCACCTTATTGAACGCGTGCCTGCGAAAGTGGAAGCTGTCATCTAGTATTACCGACGGATGGCGCCACGAACTTGTAAGTAATTTTCAGCCAAGTGTCCGGATACTTTTGATCAATTAGTGTATCTCCACCGTACTACTGGCTACTCGCTTGGATTTTGGCTTTCTCCTCTGGTCTCGATTTGGACCGTGGCTCTTACTTGATCTGTTGACAGCGTCGTGTCAAAAGGTAGTCAGTCGCTCTAGCTCTTGTTGTGTCGGGTCCGCCATTCGTCTGCCCTGTTGCTCGACTCCGGTGGGAGTTCGAGTCCCGACCGCAGGCAGCCTTCCCGCCTTGCATTATCGTCGTTTCTCGCCTGTTCTCTGATGTGTGCACCGATATCCGGCGACTCGCAGATATAGCAGCAGATGCTACAAGAGGGACGTCGTGCATAACGGATTGCTTTAACAGCTGAAATTCCGTGACAGTACATTCGGAGCAGGCGTGGGGAGGGGGTGATGGGGAGGTGGGAGGGGATGTCGGGAAACATATTATTAATAGAAATGCAGATTTGGCATCATCTAACTCTTTGAAACACTTTGACGCTTACTTTTTGCATACATTTGACTGTGTTGACACCAATATGCATAGTCACTCGTTTTGCATAAACTGGCAATAAGTAACATATTTTTTTCCAAACATTAAGACAACATTCCTTTCTGTGTTCGTTCAAATGTGGGGTCTCTTTCTACAGGTGAGAATACAAATATTGTGTAACATGGCTCTGAGCACTATGGGACTCAACATCTTAGGTCATAAGTACCCTAGAACTTAGAACTACTTAAACCTAACTAACCTAAGGACATCACACATACCCATGCCCGAGGCAGGATTCGAACCTGCGACCGTAGCAGTCCCGCGGTTCCGGACTGCAGCGCCAGAACCGCTAGACCACCGCGGCCGGCATTTTGTAATAAAGCATATAAGCAAAGTGTATAGCCCTTTTAGTCCTTTGATTATCCATTGCTGGTGGTTGTGTTCGTGGTGGGCTATTCAACAAGTCCGAGCGAGTTCCTACGATACGCAGCTTCACGTAGAGTCCCTTGTGCAAGAAAAAGTGCGGGCAGCTCAAGAGAGGTGTCTGAAATGCAAGACAGGTACGTCGTTTCAACTTGCAGAACCACACAATTTGACGTTAACAATCTGTGCTTTGTGAACGTTTACAGATAGTATTCCAATTAACATTATGACTAAAACAGAAGCTATACTATATTGATATACGGAGAGGCCTAGAGACAGAAAAACGGCCATTCTGCGTGTTCTGACGACACCTGACACACACCGCTGGGTAACAGACTTTGAGAGCGAATCCGGTATTTGAATTTAAAATAAAGTACAACTGGTGCTGCTACTTATTTAGTTAAAAAGAGTCTGCACCGACTACTTGTTAAGCACTCAAGAATAGTGCAGTCTGTAAACCATAGCGAACGGAGATATGTCATGTGAATACGCTGTCAGTGTCATACGTACCGCACTTCATGGTAGCTAAGTTATGGATAACGGCTTAAAAAGCTGGAACTACACTACCGGCCATTACCATTGCTACACTAAGAGGAAATGCAGATGATACACGGGTATTCATTGGACAAATATATTATACTAGAACTGACACATGATTACATTCTCACGCAATTTGGGTGCATAGATCCTGAGAAATCAGTACCTAGAACAACCAACTCTGGCCGTAATGACAGCGTTGATACGCCTGGGCATTGAGTGGCTTGAATGGCGTGTACAGGTACAGCTGCCCATGCAGCTTCAACACGATACCACAGTTCATCAAGAGTAGTAACTGGCGTATTGTGATGAGCCAGTTGCTCGGCCACCATTGACCAGACGTTTTCAATTGGTCAGAGATCTGGAGAATGTGCTGGCCAGGGCATCAGTCGAACATTTTCTGTATCCAGAAAGGACCGTACAGAACCTGCAACACGCGGTCGTGCATTATCCTGCTGAAATGTAGGGTTTCGCAGGGATCGAGTGAAGGGTAGAGCCACGAGTCGTAACACATCTGAAATGTGACGTCCACTGTTCAATGTGCCATCAATACGGACAAGAGGTGACCGAGACGTGTAACCAATGGCACCCCATACCATCACGCCGGGTAATATGCCAGTATGGCGATGACGAATACACGCTTCCAATGTGCGTTCATCGCGATGTCGACAAACACGGATGCAACCATCATGATGCTGTAAATAGAACCTGGATTCATCCGAAAAAATGACGTTTTGCCATTCGTGCACCCAGGTTCGTTGATGAGTTCACCATCGCAGGCGCTCCTGTCTGTGATGCAGCGTCAAGGGTAACCGCAGCCATGGTCTCCGAGCTGATAGTCCATGCTGCTGCAAATGTCGTCGAAATGTTCGTGCAGATGGTTGTTGTCTTGCAAACGTCCCCATCTGTTGACTCAGGGATCGAGGCGTGGCTGCACGATCCGTTACAGCTATGCGGATAAGATGCCTGTCATCTCGACTGCTAGTGATACGAGGCCGTTGGGATCCAACATGGCGTTCCGTACTACCCTCATAAACCAACAGATTCGATATTCTGCTTACAGTCATATGATCTCTACCAATGCGAGCAGCAATGTCGCGATTCGATAAACCGCAATCGCGATGGGCTACAATCCGACCTTTATCAAAGTCGGAAACGTGATGGTACGCATTTCTCCTCCTTACACGAGGCATCACAACAACGTTTCACCAGGAAACGCCGGTCAACTGCTGTTTGTGTATGAGAAATCGGTTGGAAACTTTCATCATGTCAGCACGTTGTAGGTGTAGGCGCCACCCTTGTGTGAATACTCTGAAAAGCTAATCATTTGCATATCACAACATCTTCTTCCTTTTGGTTAAATTTCGCGTCTGTAGCACGTCATCTTCGTGGTGAAGCATTTTTAATCGCCAGCGTGGAAACATTCTTCGTGCATTTAATAAATTTATGGCCTTGGTACCATCAACATTATTGCAATTGACATACCTGAACCTGTTATACGAGAGTATGTGATTGTTGGAATAACTGCACTGAAGGGCATTATTCATAACTGAGCCGACCGGAGTGGCTCTAGGCTCTACAGTCTGGAACCGTGCGACCGCGACGGTCGTAGTTTCGAATCCTCCCTCGGGCATGGACGTGTGTGATGTTCTTAGGCTAGTTAGGTTTAAGTAGTTCTACGTTCTAGGGGAGTGATGACCTGAGAAGTTGAGTCCCATAGTGCTCAGAGCCATTTGAGCCATAACTGATAAATATAATTAACATATATCGATGAAGCAATGCCGGAAATAATTGAATGTCTTTAGTTGTGGGTTTCATATTCGTGGTGATGCGGCTTTTTGTTACTGAACTATCAGTCGTCTCACCGATTTGATGCAGCCCGCCACGAATTCCTCTCTTGTGCCAACCTCTTCATGTCACAGTAGTACTTGCAACCTACGTCCTCAGTTTTATGCTCGATATGTTCCAGTCTGGTTTCCTCTACAGTTTTTACGCTCTGCAGTTCCTTCTATTAACTCGGAAATTATTCCCTGATGTGTTAGCAGATGTCCTGTCATCCTATACCTTCTTCTTGTCAGTGTTTTCCATTTATTCCTGCGCAGAACCTTTTCATTGCTTCCCTTACCAGTTCAACTAATTTTCAACATTCTCCTGTAGCGGCCCATGTCAAATTCTTCGATTCTCTGCTGTTTCGATTTTCCCACAGCTCATATCACACTTCCATACAATACTGTGTACAATGCTGTACCCTCCAAACGTACATTTCAGAAATTTCTCCCTCAAAATATGACCTATTTTGATACTAACAGACTTGTCCTGGTAAGGAATGCCCTTTTTCCCTGAGGTACTCTACTTTTTATCTCTTTTTGCTCTGTCTGTCATGGGTTATTTTGCTACCTAAATAGAAGAATTTTTTAACTATGTCTACTTCGTGAACACCAATTCTGATGTTAAGGTTCACGCATTTCTCATTTCCGCTACTTACCATTAATTTCGTCTTTCTTCCGTTGACTCTCAATACATATTCTGTACTCATTAGAGTGTTCGTTCTATTCAGCACATATTGTAATTTCTCCACCCTTTCACTAAAGATACCATGTCATCAACGATTGTTATCATTGATATCTTTTCACCTTGAATTTTAATCCCACTTTTATTTCCGTAATTGCTTCTTCGTGGTATATATTGAATAGGTGAGCGAAAGACTATACCCTCTTTACTCCAACACTTCGTTCTTGATCATACAATGTAAGCTTTCACGGCCGGTATTGTCTTCACTTAAAACTTCCGGGCTGATAGACCGTGGTCGAAGAATAAAACACTCTCCTGAAGTTTCGTCTCCAACTGCGGGAGACATCCTCGGAGGTAAAGCGGCGAACTGCGAAGAGAACTCGACGAAGCGCTGATTATATAGGCAGTACAGAGGGCGCCACAGTCGATCACGTGGCGTCGGCTATGAGATTGTCTCTGGTAATGCCAACATTCTCGATTGAAAGTAATCGATCGTCACGCTTGCGGTGCAACGCTGACATCCAAATTTTATCCAGTTTAACACCTCCGTCTTTCCTGTTAAAATTATTACGATGTTTATCAATCTCGATAGCCTCTCTATACAAGCGTGCATAATAATGCGAGGTTTTTGATATGACGCTCGTCTCGCTGAATTTTATTTCATGATCACCTTCCTGGTAAACATGTTCCGCTACGGCCGATTTATCCGTGTGACCCAGGCGGCAATTCCTCTTATGTTCAACAAGACGGGTGTTCACACTTCTCTTTGTGGTACCGATGTAAACCTGTCCACAACTACAAGGAATTTTATATACCCCCGGTGTAGCCAAAGGGTCTCGTGCATCTTTTGCCGACCTTAAAAATTCTTTTATTTTTCTGGTGGGTCTGAAAATAGTTTCCACCCCATACTTGACTAAAACTTTCCCAATGCGGTCTGTGACCTTACTAATGAACGGAAGAAAAACTTTGCCCTTGGACGACTGTTGTTCGTCGTTACTCCTGATTCAGGAGCGTACAAACTTCGTGAACCTGTTTATTTAAAAGATGATATTGAACATCTACGGTCAACGTTCGTGAAGAATGGCTATTCTAGCAAGGATATAGATCGAGCACTTCGCTCTAGGCAGTTCGCCGCTTTACCTCCGAGGATGTCTCCCGCAGTTGGAGACGAAACGTCAGGAGAGTGTTTTATACTTCGACCACGGCCTATCAGCCCGGAAGTTTTAAGTGAAGACTTCGTTCTTGATCCTCCACTCTTTACATTATCCGCCTCTCCCTATAGCTTACCTGTATATTTCAAATAGTTTCTTAAGGCCTGTGCCACTTTCGAACACTTTTTCCAGGTCGAGAAATCCTGTGAACTAGTTATTATTTGTCTTTAGTTTTGCTTCCATTATCAAACATTTCAGACGTACCCCAAAGCCAAACTGATTGTCGTCTAACACTTATTCCACTTTTTTTCTGTTCTTCTGTGTATTACTGTTGTCTGCTACTTGGATGCATAAGCTTTTAAGCTTTTAAGCTGTTTCGGCTTTCGGAATTTTATGGAGGATGCTTTTCCGAAAGTTTGATGTAATTCCGAAGTACTTTTATCCATCACATCTGCCTTATTTGGTCTTCAGTCTTTCAAAGCCTCTTTTAAATTCTGAGTCTAATACAGCATTCCCTCTCTCTTCCCTATCGACTCCTTTTTCTTCTTCTGCAACGTCATCAGACTCAGAGGGGCATTCAATGTACTCTTTCTATCTGCATTTAACAGCGGAATTTCCACTGCGCTATTAATGTTACCGCCCTTGATTTTAATTTCACCGTAGATTGTTTTGACTTCTCTATATGGTGAGTCACTTCTACCGACAGCCGTTTCTTGACATACTTTATGCAGCTGTTTCGCCTTAGCTTACGTGCGCTTCCGATTTCTTTCATTCCTAAGTGACTTGTATTTCTGTGTTCCTGAATTTCCCTAAACATTTTCTCACTTCCTTCTCTCGTTGATCATCTGAAGAAGTTCTTCTGTTACCTATGCTTTCTTCCTAGTTGCCGGTCCTGTACCTATGCTTTTCGTCCCAGCCTCTGTGGCAGCTCTGTTTAGAGAAGTCCATTTCTCTTCAACTAAACTGCCTACTGCGCTATTCATTATCGCAGTATCTAAAGCTTCACAAAATTTCAAGGATGTCTCTTCTGTACTAAGTATTTCTGTATCCCACTTCTCTGGGCAGTGATTCTTTAGTCTCATAAACTTCGGTCTATTCTTCATCATCATTAAACTGTGATCTGAATCTATATATCTATTCCTGGGTATGCCTTACAACCCAATATCTGATTTCTGAATTTATGCCTGACCATAACGTAATGTAAATGAAATTTTCCCGTATATCCTGATCTCTACCAAGTATTCCTAGTCTTGTAATTCTTGAACAGAGCATTCTTTTTATCTAGCTAAAATTTATAACAAAACTCAATTAGTATTTCCCTTCTTTTACTCCTTGTCCCATCCCCGTATTCTCCTATAACCTTTACTTTTACTCCCTACAACTGCATTCCAGTAACCCATGACTATTAGATTTTCATCTCCCTTTACATACTGAGTTACCCGGTTAGTATCCCTGTATACTTTCTCTGTGTCTTCACCTTTTGCTTGTGACACCGGCATGTACATGAACTGTTGTTGCAAGTGTTTGTTTGGTGTTGATTCTGCAGTCAACAACCCTCTATCACTGTATGATTCACAGTAACTCGCTCTTTTTACGAAATTCCATTCATAATGAGCCCAGTAATAGGGATAAAGGGTTCTCATCCCTATTTTGATATCAAATTGATATGCAATTTATTTATCTTGACCAATTAAACACTTCCATCCCCAACCATCCTCGCCCCTGACCAAGTCTACCCCCACCCCCAACCACGCCCCGTCCCACCCCCACCTACAGACGACGTGTTTTCCTCAGCCTGCACGTGGCCCCAGCCTCACCCCCCCCCTCCCGATCTGCACTCTCCCTCAAACAATTAAAAGAATTGGTATGTTTATCACTCTCCATGTTTCATACCTCCTGATGTATCCTTGTCTAGTACTAATTTTATTTTATTTTATTAGTTTTGTTTATTAATAAAAACTGTTATGTAGGCATGCTATTCCTATTTTGTGTTGAAGGTTTTCCTGTCTACCCTACTGTTATTTATGTACTGTTCAAATTTTACTTTTTCATTGCATTACCAACACACTGTCAAAGATGTTACTTACTGTATGTTTCTCCTTCAGTCAAGACGTGTTACTTGTCTTCCAGCGTTGTTTGCAAACATTGTAACTTCTGTGGTAATAATACCCACTAAATGTCTGAAGATGGCCTTGTAAGCCGGAAACCGGTTAACTATAAATATAATATTGTAGAACAAAAGCAAACTGGTGCGTTTCATTTATTACTAAGCCCTTCCATGGTACCGACCATTTCAGGTTCTGGCGTGCAATAGGCTTTTACGGAGAACATATTTAAATCACATAATTTTCTGCTGTTGCATGTTTGTAGTGAAAATACGGCGGCAGTAGCTTTAGTACTTTCACTGTACAAACAGGTAACAAATAAAAAACACATACACGGTTACATACCTTTTTTATTTAATAATCATAAACAGGATGCACTACATCAACTGATTCTTTCATTATCTTAAGGCCAATACAGGAAATAGAAAGTAGGCAAGAATTAAGCATATTTTTCTCCCAAACGTATTGGCACTACATTAGTTTTCGCCGGCTCCGTACTGAAACCCAGTTCGAAGTCGTCTACATGTACACTCTTCATATTTAGATACTCTGCAGTGTCTCTAAACACAGCTTTAACACATGGCAGCCATATGTTTCTATCCAAAACAATGGGTAGCACCATCTGTAGACTGAAAAAATTTTGAACGGTGGAGCGCTGTAGATTAATGGATGTATCACTTCATTTCACACGGAGTGCAGAGTCACTGTATACTGTTGTAATGGATAGAGTTAGAGCAGAAGAGTATATGTCCAGTGGAGCAAGGTTCGGGCGATACTCGGCGGTTATCTGCTGCTTGATGTACGCTTTTGTAAGACAGAGTTTATGCCATTCCACCTCCGTAAACCGCATTTTAACACTTTTACCTGTATTCTCGATCTCCAGCACAATACGCCGCTCTCTGTCTGTGGTTGCTTCTATACGAATAGGTAAGCGCTTCGAACCACTAGCGGTTAAATTATACACTGAAGAGAAGAGTAGTGGTGCACAGGGCTTAACTGGTATCTTCACATCCGCTAAATCCTCACTTTCTCCATGGAGTATCACTGGAATATTCTGTGATGGTGTGTATTATGGAGTCCAGTACCGACCTGCGTCATGTAGATTAAGATCCCCAGTGCACTTTAGCGAGTCAGAGGATGGCTAGGTGTCTTCAACCGACAAAAACAGCTGATTGTCCTGCTCTATCAATCTGAGCAGGTGCGTGACAGGATTCCAGGATGCTGCCGCTGCTGCAGGTCCCGACGGGCTGGGACACGTCGCTGTTGCAGACCCCAACAGGCTGCAGGACATAGCATCCGCTGATGAGAGATGAAGGAAAACCGTTACAAGCGATGATAGAACCACAGAGAACCTCACTTGGCTGTAAACACAGACATTAAGCAGGGGGTACTTACTCTTCCGCGGCGTCTTCCTATTCTTATGCTGCTAAGGCAGGGAAGCTCTGGACGATCTCGACAGGCACTTCATTCTGAGTGACTGACTGCAACTGAGGCTGCAGACCTCTGAGCCCACTTTATAACCGCGCTGTGATTGGATGCAGCGTTCCTATTGGCTACTGCCGATTTCCAATACCTCTGGTGGTATAATTGGGAGGGGAGTGCTACTGTGCTTTCCTTCCTGAAGGATCTGAGTTCAAGTACCAGAAATGGTAAAACCAATTTTAATTTCCTACCGGTTGGAGGGTGGGGTCATTACAACCCTGGGACAAAAAAATTCCAAACAAAATTCGGAATTCCCGAGATTAGGGTGGGAGAGGGGGGGGGGGGGGGGGAGCGGAGAGGGCTGGGGCCCACGTGCAGGCTGAGACAAACACAATCGTCAGCCACGGTTTGGGTGGGAGTGTTCAGGGCCTAGGTTGGACGTGGTCTGGGTAGGGGATGGGGAGATTAATTGATCAGTTCAATTAATTTGCATATTAGTTTGAAGTCCCAACTACTGAACCTTACTCCTTTTATACCATTTTAAGCCACTGTTGATACTACCTTATACTCATCTGACTTGAGATCCTCGTCTTCTTTCCCCACTACATCTGCATTGTGCTTTAATACTTTCATGTTCAGATTCTGTTTCTTCCCTGCCCCATTCATACTTTTAACATTCCACGCCCTGACTCGTAGAACGTGTAATGGAATATAATCGATAAAAAAAAGCCGATAACAATTCTCGTCTTGGTGAATGTGAGGAAGAATTGCAGGAGATACTAAGTGGAATGAATGGTCGCATTAGCATACACTCTAGATTTTGAGTACCCCGAAGGGTGAGGAAAGTATGAGGACTAGCAGAAATGGCATTAGCAATAAACTTCGCATCAAAACTGAGAACCTGAGGTAGACGAAGAGAAGGAAATTTGCTTGCTTCGAAGCAAAATAACTCGTGACGGACGGAACGAGGAGGGCATAAAAGCAGACTAGCGCAGGCGAGGAGGGCATATCTGTTACGAGACATAAGCCTTAATCTGAGAAACAGGTTTCTGAGACTGTACTCTAGAAGTAGAGCATCGTATGATAACAATTCATTGTTGTGAAACCGAAAAAGGAAGTAAATGGAAGCAATTAAAATATGGTGCTGTAGAATGATGTTGAAAATCAGGAGGACTGATAAGAAATGAAGAGGTTCTCCACACAATTAGAGAGGCGAGGAACATGCGGAAAACATTGACAAAAACCAGGGATAGTACGATAGGACATCTCTTAAGCCATCAAGGAATAATTTCCGCAGTACAAAACGTGTCTGTAGAGGGTAAAAAACTACGGAGGAAAACAGTGATCGGTGGATTCATTTCTTTAGATAGGACAACCACAGCTATGAGTAGTCTGGATCCGGTTTTGTAGCATTACAAGTCACATCATCAGGTGAATTAAAACATTAGAGTGGAAATGCTAGAAAACGTTTTTCCCAGAATTCGTCATCTTGCACAACGAAACACTGCTAAAAGGGGTTCAAATGGCTCTGAGCACTATGCGACTTAACTTCTGAGGTCATCAGTCGCCTAGAACTAATTAAACCTAACTAACCTAAGGACATCACACACATCCATCCCCGAGGTAGGGTTCGAACCTGCGACCGTAGCGGTCGTTCGGCTCCAGACTGTATCGCCTAGAACCACACGGCCACTCCGGCCGGGCTAAAAGGGGTATGCCATAGAATAAAACAGCCGGATTACAACATAGTGGACAATTCCGCTTCTACAACCTATACGGTCATGCCCGCGTATCTTCAGCACATGCTCGAGCCGTCCACAGACAAACTGTTTACTTGAAATCCGTCAGTATAAAAGAGCACGCGGTCACGTCCCCAGTTCGCGATTCCACATAGATCGGAAATGTTGGAATTCGGCTGTTTCATTCTATGCCATACGCTTTTCAGTCGTGTTTTTTTTTTCTGACGCACATCGAATGTAGGGTTCAGAGATTATCCGCTGTGTATAAATAAAGGTTACCTGAAGATGAGGCTTTTAGTGCCACGAAACTGCTAGTGATCCAATAATAAAGGACTAATTACAACTGAAGCGGTTTATTAAAACCCACGATGAAAAACTCAGAAGGTAATTGAGGACGCTGGACGGGTGTGCTATTCTGAGACGATGTTAGGCAAAGGAGTAGTAGTCGTGGTGGGTCTCATAAAAACTGTCAACATGTATTATGTAATAAACGTATCATTACTGTAACACCTTCTAGTTTGGGGCTGACAACATATTGTAATCCTCCAACTACTTTCAATTTTGGATTTAAAATAGCACCTCTTGAAGTGAGAAAATTTTTAATGCATTTCATGTGACGGGAATTTGTATTAAAAACGGGAGGCCTTCGTTTGAGGTACATAAGACTGATACAGTAGAGGACAAGCCAGACGTTTGTTTCATTTTCGGAAGGTATGTGCGTAACGAGATGCTTCATTAGCTGTGGATCAAACTTCAGATAGCAGTGGAGCCTCTACCCACGTGGATCAAGTATATTACGAAACAAGACATGGAAAGGCGGGGGTTATCGGAGAGAAAATGTCCGCGAACATACTTTAAGATATAAGTAAGCTCATTTAAGACCGAGCTCCTAAATTACAAATGGAATTAGATTTTAAGAAACGAGACGTGCAGAACACAACGCTCAGTAAAGAAAATGCCGGCGTAATTGACTAAGAGAACTTTCAGCAGAACTTATTGATGTTAAAAAGAATATTGTATGCTTAGTAGCTTATCCGCCACGTACAGAATTAATTTAGAAACTAATATTCAGCTAAGTACTTTATGGTGTTGTGTTTTTGCTGAAGAGTCAATAAATGTATTCGGAAGCAAGCCATGACAGTTACTCAAATAATAGTGGACTGACAAGAATAGCAGTGAAGAATTCACTTATGAATTTGGAATTGAAAAGTAAGACTAATCTCCAAGCAGGGGTTAGAAGTTTTAAACGCGTAAATAGAAACTCTGGGAAATACGATTGTGGGAAGTCTGTTTTGCCGGTATGCAATGGTGAACATGAAACTTACTGAAAAGGAAAGTGAAGCCCAAGTTTTAAGTTCGACGGTATGATCGTAGAGTCGATGCGAATGTTCTTTTGTTATTTTCATATTGACAGTAAATGGATCTCCACACAGGATACCTCCTGCAGTGCAATCAGACCTAATGCTTTATTTTATTTGGTGAAATGTATTTGCAAATTTAACGCACTGGTTTTGCTTTGACACAGTAACTGTGAGCGACGAAGCATCTGATAAGCAATGAAATTTAACAGTTGACGCCAAAGAACTATTGCAGATAACTAAGGCTTTTTAAAAATGTAGTGCTAAAAAGAATATATGAAACTGAAACGAACTTTAAGCTACGGAATAGATATATGACAATACAATAAGACTGGAAATACATAAATTAACATAACCTTTATTATGGGATTTGAGAACAACCTCACCCCGCCTCCGCTTCCTCGACCAATAGCTTAGATAAATATAACAATTTCCTTCTTTGTCTGACTGTGCGTACTGAGCCGCCAGTTCTTACAGTAGAAAAAACAAAAATAATTTCTCTCTATTTTGCTCCAATTGCTCTAGAAAAGAACACAAGCTTCGTGAATAAGTAAACAACAGCAATATCCTTTGGTTCCTAGCAGCTCATATAAGGGCATGTGGGGGAGGAAACAATTTTACAGTTCATCCACATCTACACAATTACCGTGCAATTTATCGAACCACATTCAGACTACTTCTGTACCATTCCACTCTCGAACACCGTGCTGGAAAAGAAAAGTTAATTATTTCTGTACAAGTTCTGCATTGTGATGATCATTTCTTTCTTTGAAACATGGAGCCAATAAAATACTGTCATATTCACAGAACGAAGATGGCACATTTATGTTGAATGAAAAATCTCGCTGCAGCGAAAAACGCCTTTACTTTAATGATTTCCACTAGAACTCGATTATCACATACCTGACATTCTGTCCCCTATTTCACGTAATACAAAAAAAGCTGCTATTCTTTCGACTTTTCCAGTATCGACCGTCTATCTTATATGGTAATGATCCCCTAACTCACAGCAATACTGTAGCAGAGGACGGTCAAGTATACTATGGCAGTCTCTTTACTATGTAGGAAAGCGACTTCCCTACAAAATTATATATGTGATTCTTCAAATTTAAATTGTTCTTAACTGTAATTCGTAAGCATTTACTTGAATTCAGAGACTTTAGATTTGGGTGGCATATCGTGTAAGCCAAATTTAACGGATTCCTTTTAGTACTCATGTGGATGGTCACACATTTTTCCTTTTTAAGAGTTAATTGCCAAATTCTGCATCGTAGAGATATCCTCCTAAGTTATTTTTCAACTGATTATGATTATCTGATGACTTCAGTAGCACGTAAATGACAGCATCACCTGCAAACAATCTTATAGGGATACTCTGATTGTCTCCTTAGTTATTGATATAGATTAGTAACAGCAAAGCGCCTACAATACTTCCGGGGGGAATGCGAGAAATCACTTTAGTTTTACTCCATGGTTTTCCGTCTGTGATCGCTGAAGTACTAGTTTAAAGGAAATTAAAGGAAATGAGAAAGGAATAAGTGAAAAATATCGCATTTATTTAAGTTATCGACAAACTTCATACACTGCACAGTTTATTAATTGTTTCATAAATTAAGTAACGAATTTCATGTTACTTTCTTTCATTATTGCTTCTATTCAATAACTAACATCACTTCACAATATCAACAGTATAAAAGTTCTGACTACTCTTAACATTTTCAACACAAATGCACAACATAACACATGCTACTAATGTTTTTGTGAATATGGCACATGACTCTTCATGTATAGTGGCCAAGTGACGTATCTTCCGATATGAAAATGAAGTACTACACAAATAAAAGGTGGTAATCAGAGACGTATGCTTTTCACTTTGTATCTAGAACTTTTCTACGTCATTCTGTGCCAACAGTTTGGTATTGTAACAAAACACGACCATCATTACCATTAACATCACTTACATTCTTAGAAACACAAACGATTCCATGTACTACAACTATGCATAAACAATCGACAGTGCTGGATACTGCGAAACACTTATTACTCCCTGAGGTTTGTAAACATTTGCCGAGAAAGTTCATGAAACCTAAGCTGGATATGGACTTCACCCACAATTTCTGTTGCAGGTCATTTGCCTGCAATATAGAAATGTCCGGGAAATTTCATTCGGCATGATTTGCTAGCGTGCATCCACCATGAGTTCCAAATAAAGCAACACATTGTGGTTCTTCTTGTCGTTAAGTCGCCATTAAAATGACATCAATAAAAAATTACAAAAAAAACTGTCTTCCTGATCAAGTTACTTTGATAATGTAGCAGGGACCATACGAAATTAATAAGTAGTTTCCTAATTATGGCAGAGGATGAGCACATTGAAGAAATGGAAAAGATGAGCGTCTATAGGACATCATGCCAGATCCTATCGGAAACAATTATTTGACTGTCTGTGTGATCGGGTACAATTCGTTAATGCAACTAAATATTTCAGACAACTTTTTATAACAGTTAAAAGAACATGATTTGAAAATGAATGCGCAACTTTAAAAACCAACCAAGTATCACAATACGTGAGAAGAGACAAAATAAGATATATGAATACAATAAATTGGAAATTTAGTAATTTATAGAAATGTTGTGAAGTTCAGGGTATTGCTACAGCACTTTCGGACATTTTAGCCTATTGATCGAGTAACTTAATTGTATCATTTATAACGAACCATAATGATGCATTGACCATATCCAGTTCTCTCCAAAGATGTCAAATTACATATTATATGAGTACCATGACGACATTCAATGACAACATTTTAACGCAGTGGCATTTACATTGTAAATAAAATAAGTGTGTCGAAAGACAATGGCAACCACTTCTCACTTACTAGCAGAACAGTGGAATCTGCTAAGAGGAATAAAACTCCAGCATGTATTAACATTGTAATTCTTACAGTAGCTGTACTTATCTGCAGGATGATGCAGAAATTAATGAACATAATAAATGAAACAGCATCATAACTACATATCCTTTAATTAATATGCGGACGGAAAACCGCTTCTACACCGACACACAAAAACACTATGATATTACTATGCATCATACACGTTCATTTCCCATAAAAATGTTGTAGAAATACCACTTACACAGCAATATTCCTGATACTTTATTCTTCTTCTGTGTAAGCCAAACAGGAACACCATTAACTGTAGGATCAATTTCTGTCTTCGTGTATCAATTTTGTCACATCATTGACTAAACCATATGTTTTCAAAAGTTAAGCACCACAAACTTGTCTCGATTCTATTTGAAAGAATGATCGCTCTCATAGTGATTTATTATCGGCATCAAGTTTATATTGTTATCTTTCACATCACCCTCTGTTCAAACGTCACACACAGAACTACTCGCAAGTAACTGGTATACTAAGTTGTATGCATCTGTTACAATATTATCCCGAGATTCCATTGTCAAGTCAACTGTCATGAAAGATTTTTACATCAAAGGTGTGAAGAAACTGCTAAGTTAACAACGCCTAACACATCTGGCAGCCTTTGGCAGAGAGATGTAATTGTTACTTTCTAATGTCTAAGCCCTGAGTTTGCAATTACACATTTGGTACATTCTTTAAGCAGAAAGTGCTGCGTACTACAGACAGTGCAATGATGAAAAGTTATCCCCGCACTGAGCGAACCAGATGAGTGATACTGGAACATGCGCTCGAAACATAAGACTCAATTTGCAGCAGATTCGAGAATACGTGTTTCGGAAGCGGGGAAAGCTTTTACTAAAGGGCGGCGGAAATTAATCTGTTACATTTCTTGCACAGAGCAAAACAAATGCGGCATTTTATTGGTTACAGTTAACAATGCTGGTACCAAAAAGTGTTTCAATCATTTTACATAATAATAGTAAGCGTTCAGCTAATTTTCTCCCGCTCAAGCGTTTAGTAAGACATGAAAATTGAATAATACGGGTGACTGGAATTCAAAATTAGTTAAATGCATCGCAAACAAAGTGAAAAGAGTCGTATCAACTTATGATAACAAAGAGGGAATCAATTTACAAAAAAAAAAAAAGAATCGACGGGAAACCCCATTCCTATAGATGTTTTGTGACTGATGTCACAGATGTCACTGATCTAGGCTACTAAAATTAGCTGAAAGCAAAATACCTGTAATGCAGTAAACCTCTTTGACTACCTTGCTGTAGAATAAAGGAAACAGTAAATATCCCTTACTTTTCATTAAACCAAAAAATTTTGCCGTATTTTATAAGAAGTAGTTACATACGAGTAGCAGGTTTACCACTATTTTACCAACGAAACTATTGGTTGTTATATTGCAAGAGCTTCCAGCTGTTGAATAATGCGGTACTATATAGTGTCGCGTCAGAGTATCGTCATTTTATGCTTCTATTAAGTTTTCTGATACATGAACATCTAGGGACTTCACCTGTAAACCAGTGGAAATCTGGAGATCGGACGCATTGGATAGGACACTTCCAGGCCCTCAGCATTTAGTCTGAAGATGCTAGGTGCGAGCTTAGCAATATTTTTGCTTTATATGAATTGTCATTACGAATGACCTCTAATATGCGCAAAAATCTGCTTTCAGTGTTTCAGTTCTGCATCTAGGAATGGACTGACCACCAAAAAGTGTTTGTCACACGTTAAAACATTACAGCAACGAAGCTTACAGTAAAAAAGTACCAGATTTCTCATAGTGACATTGATGACATCGGTTAGAAAGTAACTCGCTTTGAAAAGTTCTGTGGTCTGTGACAGGAACTGGTTCATAAGCACTTGGCTTCAACAGGCTAAGAATGTAAACTGCTTTGACTGTGGCAAATTATAACTGAGTGACAGATCGACACTCGAATCCGGAACGTTTGTCTTTCGGAGACTGAGGTATCCAGTAGGGGACATGTAGGTTTGTAGAACATTTACTCGGGAAAGGCAAAGGTTCCTGGCTCGAGTACCCATCCAGCGATTAATTTCAATCCACCAGGAAGTGCCTGCACACTAGTTCGGCTGCTCTTAATAAATTAATCAAAACACGAAATCAAATATGAACCGCGCTTTCTCTAAGCTCTCGCCTTTGGTAGTGTCATGACAGTTCATTCATGTGAAGTGAACAACCCCCTCAGCTATCGGTTACACTACAGCAACCAACAAAATGTTATTCCTCACGGTCTCCACGGACGAATAGCAAACTAAAAGCCAAATACAAATTTTGAAACGTTGGCACAGTCTGCTGGGGACACTGAACCATTGTAATTAATCAGCACAACGCAGCTGCCGGTCGCGTATTGTTCGATATATATTTAGCACTTTCGCTCATCAGACGCCGGAACGCTCCAGCAACACGTTACAAATTAAAAGCACGGCCCGATACCATCGTCGGTTCCAAATTTCCCTTTTCAGTTATAACGTGCCGCCAAAAAGGCAGAGAATATCGAAGGAGCGAGATCGCTAATAAGAAATCGAATAACACTCGTCCTCGGATGTGATCTGTACATCAAATGTGAATTGCAGGGCAGCGAGCCGATGAACAGAAGTCACGGAGCTGACGTGCGACGTTTCGGCAGTGAAACACGCTTTATTCGACACCAGTAGCCTAACTGTCTTTGCCTGAAGAGTGCACCGAGATTTAAAAATATTGCGCACTTCCTTGTACCTTCCCGAAAGTGTTGAGCAAATCAGCAAGCACAGTGGAGAAGAGCGCAGCGGGGTTAGGAGTTGAGCGAGGTGTTGCCTATGCCGACGGCGCTGCCGGGCAGCTCGCCGCTCTGTATGGAGAAGTGGCGGTAGCTGATGTACTCCTGCGGCAGCTGCGGCTCGCGCTTCGCCTGCTGGCGCTGCTTCTTGATCTTGAGGTAGCCCAGCACCGAGACGAGCGCCACGAAGACGACGCAGCCCATGCAGGAGCCGACGATGAGGCCGAGGCGGCGCGTCAGCACGGAGCCGGCGCCGACGCCGCCCGCGCCCACGGCGCCGCCACCGACGCCGCCGCCGACGCCCGGCAGCCCGGCGCCTCCCTCCGGCTCGGCCAGCGTGCGCACCTCGGTGCAGCGCGTGCTGGTGGACTCTCGGAGCACCGGCAGCGCCGCCGCGTTGGACGAGCCGTTGCCGTTGCCGTTGCCGGCGGCGGCGGCGTCGCCCTCTGCCAGCGTGCCCGCCGCCGACACCTCGCCGTCCGCCCCCGGCGCGCCGGCAGCGCCCCACAGGTCTTCCGCCGAAGACTGCCAGTCGCCGAGCGCCGCCACGCAGATGAGGTAGCGGGTGTCCGCCGTGAGCCGCACCAGCCGCGCTGACCTCGCGCCGCGGTCCAGCATCGTGCCGCGAACCTGCCGGCACAGAAGTGTGCCCAACTGAAAACGAACCACTCTCGACGGTGCAAACATATAAAATTACTATGAACATATGACGTAGCCTGTACTTACGGGGGGGTAGGACGTCAAAGGGACCGACTCTGAGCAGGAGAGGCAGCACAGGATATTTTAATTTTCATTGTCTATACTTTTACAAGCTATAAATTCCGCTACCACCTCTTACTATGGCAACGGTGAACCATCCATTTCCATGTGAGAAAGTGTTTATATCTAAACTAAAATTAAGAGAATATCCAAGAAATACACAAGGTCCACCGACGAGCGCGTGGGCTGCAACACTCTTCACTGGAATGCGATTTTTCTTGTCTCCTGATGTTGTAGTAAGTTCAGTGTTTTCTATGGTTTTGTAGACTGTTGTGCGGGTGCGACGATACCCGCTATAGGGCATGTTCGCGGCGTTCAATGCAGTTGCCCGTGCAGCAGCAAGAGACAGACTGAGCGTAGCGCGAGAGCGCGGTCGCTTATATACTGTGCGAGGACATTGACCTTAGATAAGGACTTAGAGTTTTCGCAGTGGCCAGCGGAACGTTATCCCGGACGCGCACACTAGTAGATCTAGGTGTGCGCGTCCCCGTTGGCGCGCCGCCAAAGCCAAGCGATAAGAGTGTTTACATAACAAAACTGTCGCAACCTTGAGCCTCCGGTTCTAGATGTAACCTTTTCCGGTTAGTGGCTGACGCTACAGATCTTTATTTATGAAAATATAGAGTACAATCAGTAGAGAAGAATGCTAAAAGTTAGATGGGTAGATCACATAACTAATGAGGAGGTATTGAACAGAATTGGGGAGAAGAGGAGTTTGTAGCACGACAAGAAGAAGGGACCGGTTGGTAGGACATGTTCTGAGGCATCAAGGGATAACAAATTTAGCATTGTAGGGCAGCGTGGAGGGTAAAACCCGTAGAGGGAGACCACGAGATGAGTACACTAAGCAGATTCAGAAGGATGTAGCTTGCAGTAAGTACTGGAAGATGAAGAAGCTTGCACAGGTTAGAGTAGCATGGACAGCTGCATCAAACCAGTCTCACGACTGAAGACAACAACAACAACAACATACTTTTACAAATAAATTCATAAACTTTCCTGGGAGATTAAAACTGTGTGCCGGACCGAGACTTGAACTCGGGACCTTTGCCTTTCGCGGGCAAGTGCTGTACCATCATCACCCAAGCATGGCTCACGCCCCGTCCTCACAGCTTTACTTTCGCCAGTACCTCTAAACTTCACAGAAGCTCATCTGCGAACCTAGCGGAACTAGCACTCCTGGAACAGGTTTTAATCTGCCAGGAAAGTTTCATAACAGCGCACACTCCGCTGCAGAGTGAAAATCTCATTCTGGAAATATCCCCCAGGCTGTGGATAAGCCACATCTCCGCAATATCCTTTCTTCAAGGAGTGCTAGTTCTGCTAGGTTCGCAGAAGAGCTTCTGTGAAGTTTGGAAAGGAGGAGACGAGGTCCTGGAGGAAGTATAGGTGTGAGGACGGGGCGTAGTCGTGCTTGGATAGCTCAGATGGAGCCGGCACGGTTGCTCAGCGTGCTCGGTCAGAGGGTTAGCTACCCTCTGTAATAAAAAAAAACTGAGTGAACGGATCAACAAAGAACCTGAACGGCTGTCATCGGACGTCCGCCACGAACAAATTCATCGACCAATACAGAGGAAAATGAGATTTAAAAAAAAAAAAAATAAAGAAAAGATGGTAGAGCACTTACCCGCGAAAGGCAAAGGTCCCGAGTTCAAGTCTCGGCGCGGTACACAGTTTCATAACAGCACACACTCCGCTGCAGGGTAAAAATCTCATTCTGAAATTCATAAACCCTTTTCAGCATGACCGGGAAGGTTTCAGAATTTATACTAATAGCAGTGAAATTTGAAAAACATAACAAAATAAAATTCTTTTACACAAAAAACTTAAGCACGATCAGTTCTGTCGTGATAGAACCGTGCACACAAACCCAGAGTAACACACATAAATTATATACATTTATTCGATAATAAATTACCAACAAATGAGAGGCTGAATTGTTCACAAACTTTTGAAGTGACAGTGACGTAGTCACGAAACGAACGGCATAGCCTCCAAACAAACAACCCTCTGCGGTGTTGTTGACCACTGCCTTCAAAGAATATTAACGCTGTCATAAAGGGGAAGGGGGGAGACAAGCAAAATTAACGTCCACTAAGAGATATCCAGATCCTTTTGGTTGGATAGTGTGCGCTTTGGCTCTGCGCGCGCATCATCACATTAGCCTTGCCATGTCTTACGCTTTGTGAAATACTTTGACTAGAGCGTGCTGAATGAGGGTAGGATGTCAAACTGGCCGACTTGGTGCAGGAAAGGCACCACAGGACATTTTAATTTCCGCTGAGTATACTTTTACAAATAAATTCATAAAACTTTTTCAGCATGACCAGGAAGGATTTGGGCTTTACACTCATAGCGGTGGAAGTTGAAAAACATAACAAAATAAAATGTTTTACATGTGAAATTTCATCATACTTTTCACTTACTATTGGCTGCATTTGTTGCTATAGGTATACTTTCCTTCATAATTAAGAGATATTCTTCGATGAATTTTGTACAGCATACGAACCATACTTACAGCTGTATGAAAATCTAGAATTTTCCTACTCTATTAAGAGCTGTGGTAAGAATTGAGATAATTAACTACAAAATTTGAGTTCTTTCTGAACATGAAGTTTAAAATGAAACAGCTCATTCGCTTTTTCATAAAGTAAACAAATTCGAGAATGTAATACACCTGTGCGTATGGTTTGTAAGCCGTGCAAAATTCATCAAAGGATCTCTCTTACTTATGAAGAAAAGTTTACCTATAGCAACAAATGCAACCAATAGTAAGTGAAAAAATGATGAAACTTCACATGTAAAACATTTTATTTTGTTATGTTTTTCAACTTCCACCGCTATGAGTGTAAAGCCCAAATCCTTCCTGGTCATGCTGAAAAAGTTTTATGAATTTATTTGTAAAAGTATACTCAGCGGAAATTAAAATGTCCTGTGGTGCCTTTCCTGCACCAAGTCGGCCAGTTTGACATCCTACCCTCATTCAGCACGCTCTAGTCAAAGTATTTCACAAAGCGTAAGACATGGCAAGGCTAATGTGATGATGCGCGCGCAGAGCCAAAGCGCACACTATCCAACCAAAAGGATCTGGATATCTCTTAGTGGACGTTAATTTTGCTTGTCTCCCCCCTTCCCCTTTATGACAGCGTTAATATTCTTTGAAGGCAGTGGTCAACAACACCGCAGAGGGTTGTTTGTTTGGAGGCTATGCCGTTCGTTTCGTGACTACGTCACTGTCACTTCAAAAGTTTGTGAACAATTCAGCCTCTCATTTGTTGGTAATTTATTGTCGAATAAATGTATATAATTTATGTGTGTTACTCTGGGTTTGTGTGCACGGTTCTATCACGACAGAACTGATCGTGCTTAAGTTTTTTGTGTTAGAAATACGGCTAGGACTGCTGAAACCTAACAATCAAAAACATTTCCATAACGTAGCACCACTTCCTCTGTACTTCACTTTTGGCATTAGACGTGATGATAGGTAATGTGCTCCAAGAATTTGTCAAACCTAAACCCCTCCGACAGTTCGTTGGTAAGTTTATGGAAGGTCACGTAATTTTTTTAAATAACGCGCAGTGATAGCACCATCGGACTGCCATAGGATATATTTTGATTCATGATTCCCAATTACTTTTTTCCAGTCATCCACTGTCCAGTGGCACTGCTTAGTACTGACTACAGAAATATGTGGCTTAGGAGGAGCTGATGGGCCATTTTAAGGCATTTTCTTTTAACTCCACATACACAATCATTGTGGTAGATGGAGTGCTGCTAGCACTTGGCATAACTCACGAGTGATTTCTTCCACTGATTTCTTGCCATTTTTACAACCACACATCACAATGACCGACGGTTCCTGTTTGTGAGCACATGAGGTTTGCCTGCTCTTGGTTTGGCTGGTACAGTTGTTCATTCACGTTTCCACTTTATAGCCACATCACCACCAGTGGCAGCTTTACAACGGTTCACAAGGCCCTGCTGGATTAGTTACTCAGATTATATGCACTGAGCAGCCCACTCCCGAAATCACTGAGCAATCCTGATCGGCCCATCCGGCTTTACTGCTGCTCTAGTGACAATGCAATGTCCCAGAGTCTGTGTTTTGCCTCATGGAAGCACAACAGAGTTGTGCCCGTCTGGCTCCCGCCATGGCTTTAATTATTAATGAAAATGGCGGTATTTTATATATCTGAAATACAATGTCCATGTTTGGTTGATGTCTGTAATTCGTTATACCTTAAACTGTATGCAGTGTGTGGATATACACGGATGACCCAAAACGTTACGACCACCTGCTTAATCGCATGTTTGTAAGTCTTTGGAACGAAATACATAACTGCTTCTGAGTATCAGGGATCCGACAGTTCGTTGGTAAGTTTAGGGAAGATCACGTAATTTTCTTAAATAACGCGCAGTGATAGCACCCGATAGCGACCCTCATGGGTTCCATAGGATCTACATTAGGCGAATTTGGTTGCCGGGACATAAACGTGATGGCCACTTTTGCTGTTTCTATTCATGGCAAATGACAATTTTTACCTTATGCACTTAAGATGATATTCTGGGGGAAGAATGTGGTGATGCGCACTTTCGCAATTTCTTTTCGTGTCAAATAGTCGTAATTTTTACCGTATATTCCCGGGGAACTTAGAAATTATTTTAAATATCACAATCAGTTACCGAACTCAGAGATTCAAGGTTACCATACTTATGCAGAAAACCAAGAATCTGGTTTTTAGCCGTTTTTGCACCATGGACCTCCATTATATAAATACTCAACCAAGGAAACTCTTAACTGCACATTCTTTAGACATTTATCTAGAAACGCCATTTTCCAGTTTACGAAAATCTTTATTCTTTGTCAGGATAAGCCCGAAGAACGATGATTTTTGTGTGTCAAAAGTGCCAGTTGCGGAAGAGGGGAATTTCCATGATTTCAGTTCCTGGTACTCTGTTACATGTCTCTATACTTGTTCCAAGCGCTTAATTATGAAGACCCTATTTCAAACATTTATTAGCAGATGGCGCAATGCTGAAGAAAGGTTATCACGTCCTTTGATCCTCAAGATAAACACAAGACTGTGAGTCAACTGAAGCTATGTACTCACTCTACGTAGCGCTAATGCTAATGCGTACGACTGACGTCTTCGATTTTAAGGATAGTGTTGAAACATTGTTGTCAATTGCAGTACTTCATCTGAAAGGCAAGTCTTGTTTATCAGTTGCAAAACAAAGACATATGTCGACAATGTTGACTGTTATCATTTATTTCACAACAGCATGAGGATTTTTTATTATATTATGATGTCATACGAGTTGACATTTGTTATGTGGATCTGTACTGTATAGATCATATGTAATAGAACCGGCGGAATTATACTCCAACAATCTCTTGAAATGAAGGGCGTGGTTGGAAAATGGACGTTAAGGCTAGAAACTAGTCACCCCCATGAAACTGTACGTAGTTGTGACAGAAACCTGGGTAACTACTAATCTAATTTAAATTTCTGGTGCCTCTGCCAGCAAAATGTTTTAATTACATAAAAAATTGTTATTAGAACCTACAAGGAGTCAGATCATTGGTAAGGCACCTAGAAAATTGTTAATAAATTATTTTCTAATTCGTTACACTATTTTCTTCAGAGATGAGGTGAGTAGCATAGTTTTATGGTATCAAAACACCTTCTCCGTTTTTCGGATACAAATAATACCTACAAAAAATTAGACAGCATCAAAATATCTTCTCAATCTTTAGCATAGAGATAACATTTAGAAAAAGAGATATTTTTTCCTACTAAATGTGTGATTTGGCACTTAGAACTCTTGATATTTCCAGTCTTCAAGTACAATATGAAGCAACATTTCCCAACGTTCCCAATTGCTTACTGACATTATAGTTATTTCTTTGATCAATGATGAAAAGAAAGCCATGCTTCTCGAGCAAAGTCGGACCAAAGAAAAGAAGTTTTTGCTCAGATACTTAGAGATATGTCATTTTTTGAGATCATTACTTTTATCGACAATTATGTGGCTTCGCACACCATTTAACTTTCTTTGTGAAACGTATGTATAGGAAGAAAATCGTCTGTTCATTAATGATTCTACTACGAAACTGAAGTATTTCATAGCTCTTCAACAATGGAAGCAGCCCAAGTTCCTCGTCTCGAAACACAGCGTCTTCAAGGAGAACTGTTTGCAAATGTGTTGAAGTACAGCGAACGACTTGGAAGTGGAATTAAAAGAAAGAACAAGAATTTTAACCCCCCCCCCCCCCCCACCCTCTTGAGTTTGGACGAAAACACTGATGTAACTGGTTTAATGACAAGTATCTATTCGAATGAGTCAACACGTTTACTGTTACCAGTCACTGTTAGTTATTTACAAAACGCGTGTCAAAGGTTTCAGCCTCCATCATCAGGTAGATTTACGTGTGTTAGTGTAACATGTGTTAGTGTATGTGTGATGCGACACTTCTGGTGTGACTTGTGGCACTGTCCAGTGGAGAAACAAAAGCACTGTTCCAGAATATGGTTTTGTTGAGGTTTCTGACACAAAACTAAACGGTTATCTAAATGTGAGAATATACAAGTAAGATAGATAACCTTTAGTGGTCAAAGGCCGCTTTCACTAGCGTAACGCATATCATATTTTGTGAACAAAGACGGTATTCGGAGAAATGGTTGCAAGGAACATATATCTCAGAGTACAAAGACATCATAACACATTATGAATTTGGAATATGTTTTAAATAATTGTGGAGATCTCTGTTTGTGTTGCAGAAAACATGCGTTGGAAAGAATATTTCGAGTGGTTAACACAACAATTTCAGTCAAGTTTACATAGTTTGAATTTAATACATTTTTACCAAAAACAAAAATCTCCACAATCGTTTCAAACTTATTCCACATCAATGATGTTGTTATGATGTCTGTCTACTACGAAATAATGTTTCTGTTTTGCTAGATATGTTTTGCGCCTAATAGTTTCCAGACGCCATCTTTGTTCACAAAATATGACAGTTTACGTGTGATGTGTGGAGATGGTGAAAGGAGCCTGTGATCACTGTAGACATCCTATTTTACTTGTTTATTTTCACCTTTACATAAACATTTAGATTTTAGTGAATATCCTACACAAAATCATGTTCTGAGAGAGTATTTTTGCTTCGCCACTAAACAGTGCCACGATTTACCGCAACATCGTTACACAACACACAAACAAATGGTTCAAATGGTTCAGAGCACTATTGGACTTAACTTCTGAGGTCATCAGTCCCCTAGAACTTAGAACTATTTAAACCTAACTAACCGACGGACATCACACACATCCATGCCCGAGGTAGGATTCGTACCTGCGACCGTAGCGGCCGCGCACAACACACAATCCAATGGTTCTGAGCACTATGGGAATTAACATCTGAGGTCATCAGTCCCCTAGAACTTAGAACTACTTAAACCTACCTAACCTAAGGACATCACACACATCCATGCCCGAGGCAGGATTCGAACCTGCGACTGTAGCAGCAGTGCGGTTCCGGACTGAAGCGCCTAGAACCGCTCGGCCACAACGACCGGCACACACACACACACATATGTCTAACTAACACGTGTAAATCCACCTGGTGATGGAGGTTAAAGCCATCAAAACGCGCCGCTGGTATAAATAAAGACTGACTAGTAACAGTGAGCTTGTTGCATCATTCGATATTAATAACAGTCACTCTAAAGCCTAAACTAAGATTTTCGCATTTAAAACATCTGTTCTTTGCCTGTTACTGTGTGTGTGAGTCTGGGAGTGTGTGTGTGTGTGTGTGTGTGTATTTGCGTGTGCGTGCAACCATAAGCAACAAATGTAAAAGAATTACGTATTCCAAAATCTAGAACGATATTTGGAATAACAAATAACTAGTGAATTGCAGTTGAATCAGGCAGTGATATAGAAAGAAATCTTCGTATTCGTTTTTCCACGTTCCCTGATATGTTCACGAAATAAACAAACTTACTCCTGAGAGAGAGCACTTACATTTACAAAGCACCCAGCATTACTGGACATACTTCCATTAAATTATCAAGGAATTTCCAGAACCTTTTAGAAAACATGAATATGAATAAAAATGGTATACGTATAGCAACATACGAACCAAGTACACATTACGTAGTACGTCTGCACCTCTATCCACTACGCATCGCTGAACTCTTATCTCGTATGAACAGATTTCTAGTGCTTTAATCACCAATATGCTATTATCTGACATTTAGTTACAACAAATTGTGCTGAGAGTGATGCGTTTCTGATGAAGCTTCAGTGTATCGTTGCCTTGAACTGGCATACTTCCGTAACACATAACTTGTAATGCGAAAGATATTTAACCACCGATATGTCACTTCCCGTCACTGATTACAACAAATCCTACCAATAACGATATTTTTTCGAGTTATCCTCAATGTGGTGGTGCTCTGAAACGGCAGATATTAATAGGAGTGAAGTTAAAATGTGAACCCCACCAAATATGAGCTTCAACTGAAAACAGTGAAATCCAACATTGCGTCTCTCAATGTATGTTTATGGTATAGAGAGAAAGTTATTGCCTGTTACTACTGGATGTTGTGTGATGTCCTTAGGTTAGTTAAGTTTAAGTAGTTATACGTTCTAGGGGACTGATGACCATAGATGTTAAGCCCCATAGTGCTCAGAGCCATTTGACCCTTTTTTTTTTTTTGCCTGTTACTAGTTAAGCGTTTCTTTGCACGATGCCGAAATATCCCAAAAAATTATTACGTGTTAGGTAATTGGAAGTGAGTCATGATTCTCGTACAGCTCCAAATCCACGTCAGCGTTTATTTCCCATGAGAGGACTGCTTAAATTTATGGGCTGAAATAGCTATGTTTTCTTCACATGCGACCAGTGAGAAAGGTTCTCTAGCGATGCAGACAAGCTGCGCGCGTATTGCGCCCTCACCTTGGCCATTCTGTCCGCAGTGCCAGTAACCAAGCAAGTGAGCAGTTCGCGTATGCAGCCTTGGCCTAAAGAGTTGAGAGTGTGTGAAGATATGAAGGGTACATAAGCGCAACAACTACTGCAGAACTAGTTTAACAGCTCATTCATCAAAGTTGCTGATAATAATTACTAACTGAAGAAAGGAAAAGAAAATTTAGGATATGTTACATGATGATGAGTTGGGATTTGGGATAGATAAAGGAACCACAGAAGTAGCAGTGAGGTAGCACTTGATAAAGAAAGCTAGACTTTAAAAAATCGAGACATATTCTTAGGATTTGTCGTCCTGGATAGAACGTTCGGTAACGTAAAATAGTGCAGGACGTCTGGAATTCTGAGAAAAATAGGTATAAACTATATAAGAATATAATATTATATATAATATGTAGAAGAACCAAGCGGGAACAACGAGAAAGAAAGTATAAGTATATGATCCCCACCTAATATTACATGCATAAATCAGAAAGGGGTCGACGTGTTCACAAAAATATCATCACTCACTACATTAAGCTTAATTTATCCATGCAAGGAAGTGAAACACATCTTTCTTTCTGTTACTGTCGATTTCTGTAGAGCTGGTACGTTTCAGACATCTGAGTTGAAACACAGGGCTTGCTTTGCTTTGTCTGTGAGACGGGAACGTGATGTTGGCTTTCGGTGACCATTTCTCAGGTAAATCCCTTGTGTGAATAGGTACCGTAGTCATTCTGGGCATAAATGAGCGCTCAAGAGCGCGTTAGATTTCATTACATTCATTATCACTATGTATACCGAAGAAGGCCTTCAATAGATTCCTCGATTTAGCAGGACATTGCAAATATTGCTCTTTTTTGTGATGCTAACTAGCATTCAATACAGCACTACAAAAATATATTTTAGCATTCGTTTCGCTACCACTAGGATATAGATGGTTAGTTTAAATACAGGAAGCACACTTTTCGCTAAGCGATTCACTACTAACATACATAGGTCAATCGGGTTGTATAGCAAGGATGCAGCACATTTTGTTAATGATGAAATATAAGCTTTCATAGTCGCATAAACAACATATATAAACGTTTTGTAGGCTATTAAGTCATTGTCCAAATGAAGTTTATGGCAAACCTGACGCATAAGAAATGGTCATGGCTGAAATTTGGTCATGGCTGAAATTTGCACTACTTCCATGGCACGACTGGGTGTCCGGACCCGTCCATAAAAGTAAAACTTATGAAACTTTGTGTTGTGCCTTATGGCAGGTCTTGTCATGGGGGAAGCCTCGTCAGAGAGGTCCACCGCATGTGATTCCAGTGGTGGTTTCCCGTTGCCTTCCAGTGATGATGATGAAATGATAATGAGGACAACACAATACCCAGTCCCCGAGCGGAGAAAATCTCCGACTCAGCTGGGAATCGAATCCGACCCCTTGGCGTGACAGACTGCTGACCACTCAGTTATCGGGCGGACATAAACGTAGCGAACAGTTGTAATAATTAGTGTAGTAGAAGGAGTAACATAGTAGAAGGAGTAACAGCTTTTTTACACTTAGCAGTAAGACGCTCCCTCTAAAAACACATGAAATATGCGCCGCGTCACTCGTACCACTGCAGACCTAGTGAAAAGACCTTAATTCGTGATGTGGAGTGAGTGGCGGAAGGAAGTACGAGTCTGTAATAAAGTACATTCCTAGGTCACTGGCAACTAGAACTAGATTGTGTATGCCTTAGTGCAGTTTCTTTCACGTTACTCCGTTAATTAGCTTACAGTATAGAAAACACGAAACGTTATCCTCCGAACCAAGAGACAGAGTAGTATATTTGAACTGAACTGCATTTAGAAAAGGATTTTCCCGTGATGTATTGAGAAGTTCATTAACCTAGACAGTCGTCCTTACACTCCAAAGTTCATATCACACATTCCTACTGGAATCTACAGTATCGCGATAACGTTTTACCCACTGTCGCGCAATTCCCTCAGGAACGGCATACCGTGCCCCTGCCTCCGACGCCGTCAAATTCTCTTTCCACAAGAGCAAAGCAATGACTAGCTCACGAAAGACTATTGAAGGAGCATGAATCATGTGACTCAACTGAAATGGATGTGACGCCGATATTTGAACTCGGGTGTTTTAGAACGAATGGTACTTTTGCAAAACTAACTCGCTGCGACAGACTTTCAATCTGTTACCGTATACTGCCAATGAAACAGTATGAATATTTCTCACGTATTACATCAAACAGAGACAAAAAAGTTAAGTTTTCGACTCCAAGGATGTCATTTTCCACCAGAAGTGACTCTGAATGATTTATGGCCGAAACTCCGTTGAGTCGTCCGTGGGGAATTAGCTGCACATCATCGAAATGTGATTCATATAATACGATGGAGGTCTTCATAGACATAAAATGCAACTCTTATGGCAAAAAACGAAAAGAAAAGAAATTTACGTGGGTTCAAACGTGACACACATTACACACGAAACTTCCACTTTCTTTATTCACCTACAGGATCCATTTACAAGCTTAAATCTACTTGGATAACATGCACTATGTCTATAGATAATACTAACATTTCTATTTGCAGGAAAAGAATTTTTGGCCTCTTGGAACACATCTGGAATACTGAGAACCACAGTTTCCTGTAATGTTTACAGTCTGCATGTTCCCACGGCAAATAGAAAAACACAGCATGTTGACGGCAACGTCAGTACTGTACCGGATTTCAACTCTGGCTGCGATTTCCACCGAGCAGTGTTTGTCTCGTCACAAGTAACTGTCTGCGAACAACATTTTTAGGTGTGGGCAGTGGCATCACTTCAGAACGCACAGTGGTCCTTTGCTCACCTAAGTGAAATTTCATAGAGTGATCGGCTACTGTATACACGCCCGTTTGTTCCACAGTGACAGAATTGGGCATTCCCTTTTCCTTACGAGAACGATGCCACACAGCTTAAAATCTTTCTCTTTCGAATTCAAATTACTGTCGCGCTTTACAGTCACGGTTGTCTATCTGTGCATCATATGATAGTGCCTGATGGGTGATGACAAGATCTGGGTCTTACAGAATTGAAATGTGAGGTTTCCTGATAACGAAAGGTATTCATCCGCACTCTGCTGCAATTAGTCGTTGCGTTTCTCCCTTTCAACACTTTACTTTGTGCTCGTGTTTTCGTTCTTGAATCATTTTACTAGTAATAACCATGTCCGGCAGGCCGGGAACTTACATTTATTTCTGCTTTCAGCCACCCTTATTGCTTTAGCCAGACAACGTTTCCTTTGGTGCGTTGTTTGCACACAGGTAGGTAGGGACATGCTGCGCGGCATGTGTAAAGAAATGGATTATCGAGTTGATATCCTGGCCGAGAGAAGTCTGCTTCTATCAAGCATTGGCCATAATCTGAGAAAGAAATTTCTCAGAATGTACCTTCGGAGCATGTAGGAATCAACATGGATTCCGGAAACAGCGATCGTGTGAAACCCAACTCGCTTTATTTGTTCATGAGACCCAGAAAATATTAGATACAGGCTCCCAGGTAGATGCCATTTTCCTTGACTTCCGGAAGGCGTTCGATACAGTTCCGCACTGTCGCCTGATAAACAAAGTAAGAGCCTACGGAATATCAGACCAGCTGTGTGGCTGGATTGAAGAGTTTTTAGCAAACAGAACACAGCATGTTGTTCTCAATGGAGAGACATCTACAGACGTTAAAGTAACCTCTGGCGTGCCACAGGGGAGTGTTATGGGACCATTGCTTTTCACAATATATATAAATGACCTAGTAGATAGTGTCGGAAGTTCCATGCGGCTTTTCGCGGATGATGCTGTAGTATACAGAGAAGTTGCAGCATTAGAAAATTGTAGCGAAATGCAGGAAGATCTGCAGCGGATAGGCACTTGGTGCAGGGAGTGGCAACTGACCCTTAACACAGACAAACGTAATGTATTGCGAATACATAGAAAGAAGGATCCTTTATTGTATGATTATATGATAGCGGAACAAACACTGGTAGCAGTTACTTCTGTAAAATATCTAGAAGTATGCGTGCGGAACGATTTGAAGTGGAATGATCATATAAAATTAATTGTTGGTAAGGCGGGTACCAGGTTGAGATTCATTGGGAGAGTCCTTAGAAAATGTAGTCCATCAACAAAGGAGGTGGCTTACAAAACACTCGTTCGACCTATACTTGAGTATTGCTCATCAGTGTGGGATCCGTACCAGATCGGGTTGACGGAGGAGATAGAGAAGATCCAAAGAAGAGCGGCGCGTTTCGTCACAGGGTTATTTGGTAACCGTGATAGCGTTACGGAGATGTTTAACAAACTCAAGTGGCAGACCCTGCAAGAGAGGCGCTCTGCATCGCGGTGTAGCTTGCTCGCCAGGTTTCGAGAGGGTGCGTTTCTGGATGAGGTATCGAATATATTGCTTCCCCCTACTTATACCTCCCGAGGAGATCACGAATGTAAAATTAGAGAGATTAGAGCGCGCACAGAGGCTTTCAGACAGTCGTTCTTCCCGCGAACCATACGCGACTGGAACAGGAAAGGGAGATAATGACAGTGGCACGTAAAGTGCCCTCCGCCACACACCGTTGGGTGGCTTGCGGAGTATAAATGTAGATGTAGATGTAGATGTACTGTACGGTAGTGAAGCATTGACTATGGAAAGCCGGAACAGACGAGAATTAAAACTTTCAGATGTGGTACTACAAAAGAATGTTGAAAATTCGATTGACTGATAAGATAAGGAATGAGGAGGTTCTCCGCAGAATATCTGAGGAAAGGAACATATAGAAAACACTGACAAGAAGGAGAGACAGACTGATAGTATATCACTTAAGACATCAGCGAACATCTTCCCTGGTAATAGAGGGATCTAAAGAGGGTAAAAACTGTAGAGGAAGACAGAGTTTGGGATACATCCAGCAAATAATTGAGCACGTAGGCTGCATGTGCTAATCTGAGATTAATAGCGCATGAGAGGAATTAGTGTCGGACTGCATCAGCCCAATCAGAAGATTGATGACTCGAGCATAGGAGAGGATTCGTGGTGAGCCGCAGCAAACTAGTCAGAAGACAGATCACTCAAATAAATAAATAAAACACTCGAAAACCAGAAACCATACGGAGCACATATGGAGTACTTGTAATAGTTTCCCTCTGTATGGAAAGCTCTGTGGCAACATGTGTGTAGTAGTATAGCTACAGTTAATCTGTGAAATCGCTTTGATCTTTTACAATAACCTTGTATAAAATACTACCTGTTTGTTTAGTAAATAAAATGTCTGAATTAGACATTTTAGGGCATATAAGCTGTTTTCTTGCCTGCAAAAAGTTTTCTGTAGGGCAATACATAGGTAGTACTAATTTCACAAAACTGTTCAACGAACAACAGTGTGACAGATTATGAGGACTGCGTTGCCACTTGCTCATCGCGGGGACACTGATACACAGGATTACGAGAGCTCACGTTCCTAACAGAGTTACGAAACTTAGTGTTTTTTTACGTAATACCTTCAAATTTTAATGGAAAATGGATATGAAGTCCCATGCTTCTTGACAGACCGTAGGGCAACGATGCGGGAGACCAGCACTGCCGTACTAGGCAAGGTCCTAAAGGAGGTGGTTTGACGTTCCCTCCGTCCGAACGTAATGGGGATGATGAAGACGACTCAACAACACCCAGTCATGTCGGGGCAAGTGAAAATCCCCTACCCTGTCGAGAATACAACTCGCGACCATGTGCTGGGGAAGCGAGAACGCTACCGCGAGACCACGATCTGCGCACTCAAATCTTAATATTAAAGTATTCTGGGGGTTTTATCGGGGGGTGTCGGGAGTCTTTCTCTCCGCTTATCGTCTGCCAATGGAATTAAGAATTCGTGTCCTCCACTGCACATCGCAAACACTTACAGAGCACAGATATGAAAGTAAGATTGTCCGACGTCCCGCATGATTAGTGTTAGTCCACATACTGAATACCTCTTTCACAAATTAGGTATTATATACGAATCCAGAAACTGTCCTGTACATCCAGGACAGGGCATGTTTAAAATTAGCTTTCCTGCCATGAAAATCTAGGAGACCTTAGAGCTGTCAGCAATAGGTGCCGTGTCCAAGAAAAAACAGTATCAGCCAAACATTCGCTTCTAATATGATAGTCGTCAAATTTCTGTATGCAGAAAATTTCAGTTCGAGCAATGAATTCGTCCAACCCATAACGACCTACAGTATGTGATCAAAAGTATCCGGACACCCTCAAAAACTACTTTTTTCATATTATGCGCATAGTGCCGCCACCTACGCTAGGTACTCCATATCAGCGACCTCAGTAGTCATTGGACATCGTCAGAGAGCAGAATGGGGCGCTCCGCGGAGCTCACAGACTTCGAAAGTGGTCGGGTGACTGGGTGTCACTCGTGTCATGCGTCTGTACTCGAGAACCACACTCCTAAACATCCCTAGGCCCACTGTTTCCGATGTGATATTGAAATGGAAACATGAAGGGAGACGTACAGCGTAAAAGTGTACAGGCGACCTCGTCTGTTGACTGACAGAGACTGCCGACAGTTGAAGAGGGTAGTAATGTATAATATGCACACATCTATCCAGACCATCACACAGGAATTCCAAACTGCATCAGGATCCACTGCAAGTACTATGACTGTTAGGCTGGAGGTGAGAAAACTTGTATTTCATGGTAGAGCAGTTGCTCATTAGCCACACATCACGCCGGCAAATGCCAAACGATACCTCACTTGGTTAGGGAGTGTAAACATTGGACGATTGAACAGTGTAAAAACGTTGTGTGGAGTAACGAATCACGGTACGCAAGGTGGCGATCCGATGGCAGGGTGTGGATATGGCGAATGCCCGGTGAACATCATCTGCCAGCGTGTGTAGTAATATTCGGAGGCAGTGGTGTTACAGCATTGGTCGTGTTTTTCATGGAGGGGCCTTGCACCCCTTGATGTTTTCCGTGACACTATCCCAGCATAGACCTACGTTGATATTTTAAGCACTCTCTTTCTTTCAACTGATGAAGAGAAATTCTGGGATGGCGATTGCATCAATCACCTGTTCATAATGCACGGCCTGTGGCCGAGTGGTTACAAGACAATAACATTCCTGTAATGGACTGGCCTGCCCAGAGTCCTGACTTGAATCCTATAGTACATCTCTGGGATGTTTTGGAACGCCGACATCATGCCAGACCTCACCGACCGACATCGATACCTCTTCTCAGTGGAGCACTTCGAGAGAAATGGGCTGTCATTCCCCAAGAAACCTTCCAGCACTTGATTGAATGTATACCTGCGAGAGTGGAAGCTGTGGAAGCTGTCATCAAGGCTAAGGCTGGGCCAACGCCATACTGAATTCCAGCATTACCGATGGAGGGTGCCATGAACTTGTAAGTCGTTTTCAGCCAGGTTTCCGGATACAAGGTTACCTAGTGTATGTTTGTACCAAATTTGAAATTTGTTCAAATCATATTCATCACGTTCGTCCATACGTATTCATTAAATTTTTGTCGAGTTAGATTTATGTTAGTACGGGTAACTGTGGCTCAAGGAAAGGAAAGAGAAAAGTAACTTGCGGATCCATATCACAGCCATGGCCTAAGTAAGCTTCCAACCAGCGTTTCAATGTCTCTTTGGAGCCACTTGACACCAACTGATTCTGTGTACTATGACTCTAAAGCTGTATTTATAATTTACTGTGACATGTTGTTGTTGAGTCTGGTGGTCACAAACAATGCATCACCAAATATCTCCATCAGTCAACGGCCAGATATTTGATTTGAAAATATTAACATTTTCTCAAATCGAAGATCATCCCATCGCCAGAATATAGCTGTACTGGGCCACACACACAGAAATTAAGACAGCAGCTGAATGCAGGCTTGTAGTGTAAAGGGTAACTCGAAAATCAACATCGTTTATGAGGTCGGGCGATCTCGGTAGACTTGCCAGTTCAGGAAATCTCAGTGGGAGGCCAACCACGACTAAAGTGGCGGCTCAGCAAGCAATCCTCACCAAATGATGTGCGCGAGAGATATTTTATGCGTGTAGTAATGTGGGGTGGAGTGCTACGAGGTATAAAATCGTACCTTCCAGAAGATGGTTATCAGCCAGGCTAGGGATGACGCGATTCTGTAACATATTTCTCACCCGTCACAGTAACAGTTTGGAAAGTAGCACCCCACATTTCCTCGAAGAGAAAGTGTCCAGTCACGACTGATGCAAATCCACACCACACTCAAGTACTGCTCTGTGTACACCTGGTATTGGAATGTTTTCTTCCAATTTAAGTAATGAGAAATGGAATGTTGTGGCTTAAACCATTTTAACCCTTATCCATGAAGATGGTCCATGACTGAAACCGGTCGATATTTGGGTCTAAAAGAAAAGCAGGTGATGATCAATGAAGTTTCTAAGCTAATATCCTAAACAATTTTTCCCGAGGGCATGCAGCTTTACTGGATGGTAAAATGATGATGGCGTCCTCTTGTGTAAAATATTCCGGAGGTAAAATAGTCCCCCATTCGGATCTCCGGGCAAGCACTACTCAAGAGGACGTCGTTATCAGGAGAAAGAAAACTGGCGTTCTACGGATCGGAGCGTGGAATGTCAGATCCCTTAAACGGGCAAGTAGGTTAGATAATTTAAAAAGGGAAATGGATAGGTTAAAGTTAGATATAGTGGGAATTAGTGAAGTTCGATGGCAGGAGGAACAAGACTTTTGGTCAGGCGAATACAGGATCATAAATACAAAATCAAATAGGGGTAATGCAGGAGTAGCTTTAATAATGAATAGGAAAATAGGAGTGCGGGTAAGCTACTACAAACAGCATAGTGAACGCATTATTGTGGCCAAGACAGAAAGAAGCCCATGCCTACTACAGTACTACAAGTTTATATGCCAACTAGCTCTGCAGATGACGAAGAAATTGAAGACATGTATGATGAGATAAAAGAAGTTATTCAGATAGTGAAGGGAGACGAAACTTTTATAGTCGTGGGTGACTGGAATTCGGTAGTAGGAAAAGGGACAGAAGGAATCGAAGTAGGTGAATATGGATTGGGGCTAAGAAATGAAAGAGGAAGCCGCTTGGTAGAATTTTGCACAGAGCACAACCTAATCATAGCTAACACTTGGTTCAAGACTCATGAAAGTAGGCTGATACATGGAAGAAGCCTGGAGATACTGACAGTTGTCTGGTATAAACGACGCAGTCGTCACTCGTAGGGACACGTTTATGTATCTCCAAAGGCTAATGAGAAAACGAAGTATTATTTACTGTAAGTTTGTAGCATATGATCAACATGTGGGAAAATAAAACTCTCACAACAGCTTATATGGCGTCACTTCTACTGTGGCATTAGTCACAAATACACTGTTATAAAATATCATACTGTGTTACGCTGTATTTTTATACGTAGTGCAGTTATTATTGTCACGACGTCGTGATAAATTGACGTATTTCGACTTCTTTTGACCTTTTACCAAATGAATTTCTCATGTTATTCTCTACTTTCATTTTAAACACTTCTTTCAGTGCAAGTCAACAACTGATTTAAACTTCAATGAAGGACGCAAATGAGGATGAATTTCCTAATAAGTATTTCAGGACAGGTGTGAAACTCAGTTATAACTTTTTATCTTAAAAATCATTTCCACTTTTTTATTGGACGCCAAATAATACAATCCAGAGCCACATATTTAAGTAAAAACATACCGCCACTTGTACACTACTACTTCTTTAGCTTCAGGTTCGTCTGATTGTAAGCGGGATAAGGCGCAAAAAGGTGAATAATTTAGATTAAAATTTTGTCTGAAGTCGTCATAAATTTAGTTGTAGCCTCTGTCGTGGACACAACAAGAACTGATTGCATTAATGACATTCACTAATAACTTTCGCAGGAGATTCTGCTTATGCCTGAAGTGCATGGCTGTCGGTCAGATTAATCATCATTAGTCGCTTTAAGTTCGAATCCGGTGACTTCAATTTTTCATGCCGCCTGAACAATAGCCGACAGCGCTCATTCGATCCCCCGCAGGGTTCGTGCAACAAAGGTAAACGCATAAAAACACTTTTTAATTCCACTTCAAATAGCCTCATGCTTATTACTGAAGTGGACGGCCATCGATCAGATGACGTTTGAATCCGGTGAATTGAATTTTTCATGGCGCCTGAACAATAGCCTTCAGCGCACACTCGATCTCTGCAGGGTTCTTGCGACGAAGGGAAACTCTTAAAAAGACTTTATACTTCCACATTAAATAATTTTTAGTATGAAAAATCATTAATATTAAAGTACAATATACAAAATGTCATATTTCGCAATGCGTCGCGTAGGAATACAGTTCTTCAACGGTACGGTACAAAAATCTGTATCACCACAGTTGTTACTTGGAGGGGACACTGCATGATTCGCAGCTCTTGATGGCATGCAAAAACGCCTTTCTTTAGGTATTTACAAGCTGTGGAGAACCTTATGAAGAAAAACATATTACTTAAACGTTTGTCGCTGGCTGTACACGGAGGCAGGTACAGTTTGTTAACCTAGCATCCACGTGATTATAACAATTTGTGGAAGCGAGTGCAGAGTGACCCAGAAGTCCATTAACATTCGAAAATACACTGATTCACGAAATATTGTAGGTAGAGAGGTAAGAATTAACAGACATGATGAGGGTGTTTTAAAATTCAAAAACGAATTCAAATATCGTCCAGCAGATGGCGCTGATCAGCAACACGTGAGCGAAGCTGTATGAGAATCGCGTATAAAATGAGCTGCAGTGAGTGAGGTATTCCTATGCTCCACCAATGAAACCCCACTGCATGACGAAAGTCACGGTGTGGTGTGCATTTTATCACATCAGTCGTGATCGGATTAGATAAACGCAATGTGACTTCTCAAAATTAAGGTAGGGTCCGTTTTCAGAGAACCATTTAATAATTATTTGAGAAACATCGTGAACAATCCCTTCTGTCGCTTTCTCTCTAACGACATTTCGTCTAAGACTTGAAATTGAAGTGGAAAGCCATTCACATATACAGTGTGTAACGGGTATAAGTGTAGGTATTTTTGTGTATGGTGCCTTGATATCTACACACATCAGTGTTCTGGTTGTTCTTTCTCTGTGTTGATCAGTATTCGCACAAACACATCAAAACCTAACGACCTGATGTTTTTTGCACAGCTGTAACTACACCACTAACTGGACTATGCTTGTCAGCATATACTAACCTTTTTGCGTCCACACATCCACACTTCCACACCAGACCTGCTGTCCCACGGGAAAAACGCATTGCTTCCCACATGCACTTGGAGGTACTAACCAACCTAAAAGCATATTACACCTAACAGCGGCAATTATTAGTCTGCAAATGAAGTGCATAGTCATTTAATGCTGTTCACTGCACTGTCTTCAGTCACCAACAGAAATATCTATACTTACATCCTGTATAAGGAACAGGAGCTGACCCAAAATTTAATCTCCTAGGATTTCTCACCAGTCACTAAAATTTGCTACCTTCACAACATTTTTTCCATCAGTTCCATAAAACTTAAGTTCTTGTGAGAGTTTAATACGATATACAGAATTAGGCGCCTTCAAGAGATCATATAAATACCAACTGGCAATATTTTGTTTCATAATTCTTGTAATAATTCCTGGGTGAATGTACACATGGCATCATCGGTCGAGCAATCCTTCCGGAATTCAAACTGCGATACGATAAATAAATTTGTTTCCCATTTCAATGGACTCTTGATTACATTAGCTATCCGAATATTTTGGAAAGAGATCTCAGCAATAAAACAGGTGGTTATTTAAGTCTTTCTGGGTTGAAGTAACCATATAGAGTTGCAGCCTCATCAGGGAGCAGCATCTTACGTTTTGAAGTGATTATAATGGAAAATTAAGTATTGCAAGGCTTGCTATCACCAGTTGGGTTTTCTTTTAGTTGCTACCACACTGAAGAGTAGTAGCGCCTGGTGGAAAGGCTTCTGTGGCCTGAGACGTCGGTCTGACGTTCACACCTCCTGGAACACATTTTACATCAGATCCAGAGCTCCGATCTTCCCGCGGAACTCCGTATCACTTTTACAGGGGGCCCTGAATTTTTAAAGCTCCGTAGGTCTCCAGAGAGGGCGAACCTGAGCCAGAAGTCGTAAATCATATTTCTGCGATCCGTCGGCCGCAGCGCCGAGAACCGATATCTCTGCCCGATGTGACGTCCGAGGTGAACCGGAGAAGGCAGTTTCTTGCTGACAGACCTTCCGCTAACGACCCACTCGCAACGGAAACGTTGGCCAGCCACGCGACTGCGTCACGACAACCGAGGAATCCGCTGCTTTTTAAGACTCTAAAACCCTGCTGTGTTGAAAATGTGTAGGGAAAATTTTAACCAAGATGACGGCTCTGCCTCGGGCATGGATGTGTGTGATGTCCTTAGGTTAGTTAGGTTTAAGTAGTTCTAAGTTCTAGGGGACTGATGACCACAGCAGTTAAGTCCCATAATGTGAAAACACATCATAAACACCGTAGTTTCATTTTGTTTTCTCCTTCTCTCCAGAGAGCTTCACTTTCTTGTGAATATGTCGTAGGATCACTCGGAGCGTGTGCATATTAATAATAATATGAAGCCAAGCCAGCAAACGAGATACGACTCTATTCATTCATAGTGCAACACATGAGGTATTGATTGATCCTTTGTTCATATCAAACTGAACAGAAGGTACATACACAACAGAACAGGAAAAACCACGTACGCTGAATCGAAAAGTAGCCAAGGAACACACACACACACACACATACACACACACACACACACACACACACACACACACAGAGAGAGAGAGAGAGAGAGAGAGAGAGAGAGAGAGAGAGAGAGAGACGGAACTATGCAGACTACTAACTGTCCCACCAACAGCCGTAAGTCTGAGCAACAGCCTGCAGCGTAGTGTGGTGATCGGTGCCCGCTTGCGAACATATTGCTTCGTGCACAGTGCCCCAGACGACGTTTGCGTCGCACGTGGAACATGGAGCACGTTTCCGATTAGTCGCCATAAAAAAAAAAAAAAATCGGAAGAACCGAGGTCACATAACCTGAGTGGTATTGCAACAATCTCATGGCCTTGAAGTCTTCTCCAAACAAATTCAGGTACAGTTCAGGAGATAGGGACTAACAAACTGGTGCGCTTGACCAGCGCACTTCATCGGGGGAAGGAGAAAGCCTTAAAACTCCGGGAGTCCTCATCGTAAGAAAAGTTGGGCTTATACGTCTCGCGAAAATCACTCACAATGAGTCTCACCGATAGTTTATCTTCCCACACTCCTGTCTTGAATGGAGCATGATTGGGGGCAAATGATTGGGATACCAAAAGTAACCTCCGTCACACACAGAAAAGTGGTTAGCAGAGTATAAATGTAGTGACGTATTCCGACGATGGTGGCTCATACGTCGAGCATCCAATGTCATTTCCAGGATTACTGTTTGTATAATGAAACCATGAATTTTTGATGCATGACAATAAAAAGATGTTGCGCTACAGATCTGTGTATTTGTCTGCAATAATACAAAGAGAGCACTACTGAATTCAGTGCCTGTAGTAATAAAGGGAGGTCTAGTTCTGCATGAATGTATTGCGCAACATTAAATAACCGTCGTTCTCTCCTTTCTCTGTCAAAGGCAGACACAAACTGGAACAGTACCAAATTCTGTGAATGTAGCACGGAAACGTTGCATATGAAAGAACGCCGTCTATGAAAGAAAAGATGTACGATGAGGTACACGTTTCAAATGCAGTGACCTATTTTCGTACCGAAGAAATAACTCGATACAACCTCTCCCTTGTAACGTTAACTGCGCAGTTTGTGGACGACATAAAGCTCTTACAGAGGACGCGGCAAGTATGTTATGAAGCGTCTTCATTGTTTAGAGTCGTGGGGAGGAAAAGATTCTCAACGCAGCTCTGTAGCTGCACGCAAACGCTTTGTACTTCCCCATGGCCTTGGTGTTTGGAAACAGTGCCATTGGCGAAAGGTGTGTGACAAACTTATCTTCTTAACAAGGCTTGGCACAGCATTTCTGTTACGTATGTCTGCTAAAACGTTCATTGTCACGGTTTTTATATTTGTGTCTACAAAAAATATTCTTTTGCAATCCCTGCTAGTCAACTTTCGTGCACACCACGTACTAAAGTTTACTTGTAGGTCATACTGACAGTAAAAGAAAAGCTAGGAGCATTAAGGAAACTAAACCAAAATTTTAAGTAATCCGATAACCATGCATAAATAGTGAAGTTTATCGATTTTACTGCTCGTTGAGATCGGTGGCTGTGGGTTATATAAATTTAAGGAAATAGGGTATATAGCCAATTTATATGTACCTTTTATTTTATTTATATCCGTACTCGTTTCGCAGGTTCCAATCCTGCCTGGGGCATGGATGTGTGCGATGTACTTAGGTTAGTTAGGTTTAAGTAGTTCTAAGATCTAGTGGGCTGATGACCTCAGAAGTTAAGTCCCATAGTGCTCAGAGCCATTTCGTACTCGTATCATTCTTTCGCCAATCTTCAGTTGGCGTTATACATTTTTAGATCTTCAATAACACATCGTTAAAAACATTGACGGGCATATTGGACACCGCATCTGCCGCGTACAAAACGTAGGTGCTATTTATCTACTACACTTTGCAAGTTGTATATTTACCATAGATTTCTCTTTAGATCCACTTTCTATTCTTCCATTCTTTCAATTGCTCCTGATTTTATAAGCTCCGCATAAAATCTTTTTAGCAGTATCATGCACAAAAACGACGCAGTGTCGGCCATGACACCGACTTGCAGTTTGTTTACATGGGGAAATTATCTCTACAGTTAAAAATACATTTTACATATAGGTATTGGGAGCACTGCTGAAGTCAGCTCGATGTATACATTAAAACTTTTTAATTTAAGCTTACGAATGACTAAAACTTGGAACTGCTTAGAATCTAATGTACTAAGTGTGATGGATGGTTATTTAATAAATGCGATAGAGATTGGTTAACTCAACCATACGGCATATTACAATAACTATCACATAACGACTACTCTTTAAACAACAAAGATTGCTTAGCTATGGGCAGCTGTCTTGCCAGTTCAGTTGCTGATGATATCATTAACAACTTAGAATGTAAATTCTATAAAGATAATCCCATATAAATAACAAATGAATGTATTATACATAATAAGTTGATTGTACAGCAGAACAAAATGAGGATCCCGCAAAAGAAATTAACAAAACGCCCTAGAATATCATGTTCACTGTCGAACAACACACAGTCAAAGGTCTAAATTACCAGTATCTCTCTATAAGTAGCTCCAATAACACACACAAATTTCAAGTATTCAGGAAACCAACTCTGTCACAATCAACAAAATCTCATGGCACCCAGAGAAGCGGAATATGGTTTCCTACAGTGTAATGATCGATAGAATCCACAATATCTCGCTACGAACAGCTGACGAAAGTGATGAACTAAACACTATTAAAGTAAATGCTTACGATAAACGCTACAGTCCAAAATTAATATGTGAGCTAAATATTACAATAAACTCAAAAATCATCAATTTCAAAGACAAACCAACACTAAATAACGCCATATCACAGTTCAAAGCAAAATTTGTGATCATGACACTTTCAGAAACACTCTCATACAAAATAACAAAACTTTTCCCAGTAACAATTATCAGAATCACCTTCTTTAGAAATAACAAACTAAATGACAATGCGATACATATTATTAAAAAGAAACAGCAAGCCTAGCAGTTGATTAGGAATATACAGACCAAACTTAAGTTCATGTACGAAGACGTATGTTGCCCAAACAGGTAGAAATTTTAATATGGAAACTCTTCACTTAAAATACTAAATGAATCAATATTTGACTTACACGTAGCTGAAGGTAAGCACCAAGTGACAGTCATAGCACACAACGTAGGAGTAGTTTGTCTGACCAATAAAGGAAAAAGAATGAAGTTACTCGAAGAAACTGAAATTTATTCTCACAGATGTACATCCGCAAATGAGATTCTCAGTCACCAAACGCAATTACCCGACGAAAATTTTCTTGTACAACGTGACAAATACAGTCCTGAAAAACGTAATAATAACAATGACTAAAAACAATATATTTCTGTATCGTACACAATTTCAGCTGATCCAATGTACAGAATAGTTCTGCAACATGTAAGTCAGTCGTTCGACCAGTATTCATTCGAAATGTCATTCCAGATTATTGACTGTGTGAAAAAAAAATTAATTGTTTTATGTAAAATTTAGTGCATTAGTTTTTATATATTCAATGTAGTTTAGTTAATCAGTCACTGCTGCACTTTCCTTTTTCTACTTGCTTTTAACTTAATACTCGATGAAAGTATTCCATAATTACATCTACAACTATCTTCTTTGTATACCATATTTTTGAGTACGTTTGCCTTTTAGTTCGCTGCTTGTGTGGAGATCCCACTGTACCGCCGAAGCATTTGCCCCGTAGCTCTTTTCGTCACTGTCTGTTAGACGAGTGTATTTGTTAAGCGGTGTGAAGCGCAACATTTGTTCTCAGAATTGTCTGATGATTGGGTTGGTTTACGAGAAAACAGTCGTAAGTGGAAAGGGAACAGTAACTGTTTTGCTTTTCCCTTCCTAAGCGTGCTGCAGATAAAAAAAAATAGTCTCCAGACTCATCCTCAGCAGTGAGTCACTAAACATCTATAGTGCACCTCATAGACAGAAAGAAAGAATGGGGCAGAGATGGAGAAGAGTGAGAGTGATGATGAGAACGAACAATTGGGGGTGGGGGGGCAGGGAGGGGGCGGAATGGAGGAAGTGAGAGAGAGACAAATATAAACTATGAACCTCCAACGCGAAGGCGACAGTCCAGTGTGCCGAAAACGACGTGACCCGTAACGCAGAACAGGGTAGCAGGAGAGGCTACCGGGGGGCACCGGGTGAGGTGCCTTTCAACAGTTGACACCTATGGAGAAACACATAGCTTTAACTCGTAAAGTGCGTCTACAAATAATGATATTAACAATTTAAGTCGACGTGACGAATAATTCGACAAATACAGTGGCTAATCAACAGTTTCTAAGAGAATCCGGAAAAGAAATATTCACATAAGCAAAGGCTCAACCAAACCATAACAATTGCACACACGCGTTACCCAAATGAACTTCCACAAAACAGGAAAGAGGTAAAAATGTAGTGTAGCGGGCTATGTTGCTTAGTAAGGTACCGCAGAAGTTAAATAAAGAGAGTTGTAAGTTTTCTAGCTTATGTTTGGCACCCAAGAAAAGTGATGAAAGATCCATTTTCATTCCAAATGTAATACTTTATACCTGTATATTATTATGCACCGAATATGGGAATTAACAGAGTTTGAAGGCGAAATGGTAGTTGGAACTAGGCACATGTGACACTCCGTTTCGGAAATTGTTTGGGAATTGAATGTTCCGCGACCCATAATGTCTAGAGTGTGCCGAAAATACGACATTTCAGGCGTTACTTCTCACCACGGATAACGACCGAGAGCAGTGGCGATTGCGTATAGTTGTCAGTGCTAACAGACAAGCAACACGGCGCGAAATAAAGGCAAAAATCAACGTGGGACGTAAGACGAACGTAGCCTTGAGGACAGTGTGGTGAACTTCGCGTTTATGGTCTCTGACAACCAACGACACACGCTAGTGCCTTTGGTAACAGCACGACATATACTGTAGCGTCTTTCTTGTGCTTGTGATCGTATCGGTTGGGCCCTAGACTGGAAAATCGTGGCCTGGTCATGTAAGTCCCGATTTCAGTTGGTAAGAGTTAATGGTAGGATTCAAGTGTGGCACAGACCTCACGAAGCTATTGACCCAAGTTGTCAACAGTTCACTGCCCAAGTTAGTGGAGGCCACATAATGGTGTACATGGAACGGGCTGAGTCCCCTGGTCCAAGTAAACCGATCATTGACTGGAAATGTTTATATTCGGCTACATGGAGACTATTTGCTGCCATTAATGGACTCCATGTTCCCAAACAACGTTGGAGGTTTTATGGATGACAATGCGCCACGTCAACGGGCTACAAGTGTTCGCGATTGGTTTGAATAAAAGTCTGTAAACTCATGCAAATGATTTGGCCACCAGACATCACAACACGAATCCCATCGATCACATGTGGCACAGAATCGAGAGGTCGTGTACAAAATCCGGCATCTATCACACTTTCGCAATTACGGACGGCTATAGTGGCGGAATGGCTCAGTATGTCTGATGAGTCCCTGACATGTCGAGTTGCTGCTCTAGAACGAGCAAAAAAAGATGGTGTGACACGATATTACGAGGTACCTCATGACGTTTGTTACCTCAGTTTAATTGGCAAAAATGAGTTTTCGTTATAGCAATACAGTTTTAAAAAAGGTTATATTCCTTTCAAATATTTAGCAGGTTCAAGTTCCAACACCGGCTCCCGACGAAAGTTCATTTTCTAATTGTGTCTGTCGCCGCATTTCACTGAGCGGATTGCAGCTGAACAAAAGTACAGTTAAAGCTTAATTTACTCAGCATAATCGTATGTCCTCGCATTGCACAGTGCAACATTTTCCGTTTCTTGGCTTGCTTACTGTTGCGCTACATTTCTTTTATGTTCATAGCTTCGAATAGTACCGAGTTTCCATTGCCATTGGTATGTCGTGAAAATTTGTTAAGGCCAGTTTACATCACAATCAGGATACAATTAGCTCATTCATTTAAGCTCGCTTTTTCAAAATGATTGCCAGGTTCCAGTAAGGTAAAGCTCCGTTTAGAACAGATATCTTATCAGACACTTCCATTCCTACAGTTCAAGGTCACATTTTCCTGTGTATTATCTAATGTTGGGAATTTCCTTTAGTCAGCCCGCATCTCGTGGTCGTGCGGTAGCGTTCTCGCTTCCCACGCCCGGGTTCCCGGGTTCGATTCCCGGCGGGGTCAGGGATTTTCTCTGCCTCGTGATGGCTGGGTGTTGTGTGCTGTCCTTAGGTTAGTTAGGTTTAAGTAGTTCTAAGTTCTAGGGGACTTATGACCACAGCAGTTGAGTCCCATAGTGCTCAGAGCCATTTCCTTTAGTCAAACACGTACAGGGCATTTTCACAGAAACTATTGGTCATTTGTTCTTCCAAAAGTAGTTTAGTCAATTTATGTAGCACTTTCTTTCTCTTAACGTCATATTTTGGAACTGTAAGTCACGTATGGTGGCGTCACGCACTGTATCATTGTTCACTGCACTGTACAGCACTGTTTGACAGGACAGCTTATTTAATACACAGTTTTATGTACTTTTATTAATTTGGTGGACATTAATTACAATAAATGTGTAGTTTCAGATAGACTCATTTTATCAGACACCACTTGCACTGTTCAGCGTTACACACACGAAGTCCCCCACAACCTGTTTGTCAGTATTACCAAAACAGAAAATTTTCTTCTACTTCTTACGCTTCTTTTCTGTATTAGTGAAGCACTGGAAGTTGCAATTCAAGAAAAACAAGAGAGTGATGTTACTGACTGCTGACAAAAGAAAGAACAGAAACCAGCGACATCATTAGATGTGAGAACAAATACGAAATGCCATAGGAAATGTGTACAAGACATTATATTATGATATCTAAATATCAGAAACTTTTATTTACTAGAAATGTGTACTAAATCACAATCATTTGCCAATAAAGCAAAATACATGATGTGAAAAATTGTCTTAATTCTCGTTAAGTGTAAGACGAGGAAACCGAAATAAAGCTTAACACTCATTATTACTGCTGCCGTTACGTCACATCTACTCTTCTACGCTCAAGTATTTTTCCTCTTTGTAACTCTCTTCTGTTCCTCCAGACGTTGAAAGTTATTTTGTTCGTAACGTCGCGCACCATCTGGCGCAGGTGAAATTCATTTATTATGTTCATTGCAAATTTAAAGGATAGTTGTGTAATATTTTGAAACAAGTCACGCATGCTATATTCAATTAATAATCTTTTTTGAAGGTTTGTTTTTTCTGCGTGCAAAAATTGTTCAAATGGCTCAGAGGACTATGGGACTTCTGAGGTCATCAGTCCCTTAGAAATTAGAATTACTTAAACCTAATTAACCTAAGGACATCACACACATCCATGCCCGTGGCAGGATCCGAATCTGTGACCGTAGCAGTAGCTCGGTTCCGGACTGAAGGGCCTAGAACCGATCGGCCACCGCGGCCGGCACCCTGTGTGCGACATTTGAGAAGGAATAAGTACGTTTTCAGAATAACAAATCAAAATTCAAATGGCTCTGAGCACTATGGGACTTAACATCTATGGTCATCAGTCCCCTAGAACTTAGAACTACTTAAACCTAACTAACATAAGGACAGCACACAACACCCAGCCATCACGAGGCAGAGAAAATCCCTGACCCAGCCGGGAATCGAACCCGGGAACCCGGGCGTGGGAAGCGAGAACGCTACCGCACGACCACGAGATGCGGGCAATAACAAATCATTTGGGGTTGGAATATAGATGAAATTTTGTTGTGTTAGAAGAATGCAAAGAGATAACAGAGCAGAAGGGAAGTTGTTGTGCCATCACCGATTGTGTCAGACGGTGAACACCTCGGAATGGTTTCTTCAAATTGTTGACGGATAGTCAGAAACAAAATAGGTTATCGTTATTAGTACAGATATGCGTTAACGTTAGGCACCAATGAGCAACACTGAGTACTTTCTTGGCTAGATTGGCAGCGCCTTAGGCTGCATTTACTTTAGTACTCGCTATTCTCAACTACACTACTGGCCTTTAAAATTGCTACACTACGAAGATGACGTGCTACAGACGCGAAATTCAACCCACAGGAAGAAGATCCTGTGATATGCAAATGATTAGTTTTCAGAGCATTCACACAAGGTTGGCGCCGGTGGCGACACCTACAACGTGCTGACATGAGGACAGTTTCCAACCGATTTCTCATACACAAACAGCGGTTGAACGGTGTTGCCTGGTGAAAAGTTGTTGTGATGCCTCGTGTAAGGAAGAGAAATGCGTACCATCACGTATCCGACTTTGATAAAGGTCGGATTGTATCCTATCGCGATTGCGGTTTATCGTATCGCGACATTGCTGCTTACGTTGGTCGAGTTCCAATGACTGTTAGCAGAACATGGAATCGGTGGGTTCAAGAGGGTAATACGGAACGCCGTCCTGGATCCCAACGGCCTCGTATCACTAGCAGTCGAGATGACAGGCATCTTATCCGCATGGCTGTAACGGATCGTGCAGCCACATCTCTAACCCTGAGTCAACAGATGGTGACGTTTGCAAGACAACAACCATCTGCACGAACGGTTCGACGACGTTTGCAGCAGCATGGACTATCAGCTCTGAGACCATGGCTGCGGTTACCCTTGACGCTGCAGCGCAGTCAGGAGCGCCTGCGATTGTGTACTCAACGATGAACCTGGGTGCATGTATGGCAAAACGCCTTTTTTTCGGATGAATCCAGGTTCTGTTTACTGCATCATGATGGTCGCATCCATATTTGGCGACATCGCGCTGAACGCACATTGGAAGCGTGTGTTCGTCATCGGCATATTGGCGTATCACCCGGCATGATGGTATGGGGTGCTATGGGCTACACGTCTCGGTCACCTGTTGTTCGCATTAACGGAACTTTGAACAGTGGACGTTACATTTCATATGTTGTACGACCCGTGGCTCTACCCTTCATTCGATCCCTGCGAACCGTACATTTCAGCAGGATAATGCACAACCGCATGTTGAAGGTACTGTACGGGCCTTTCTAGATACAGAAAATGCTCGATTGCTGCCCTGGCCAGCACATTCTCCAGATCTATCACCAATTGAAAACGTCTGGTCAATGGTGGCCGAGCAACTGGCTCGTCACAATACGCCAGTCACTACTCTTGATGAACTGTGATATCGTGTTGAAGCTGCATGGGCAGCTGTACCTGTACACGCCATCCAAGCTCTGTTTGACTCAATGCCCAGGCGTATCAAGGCCGTTATTACGGCCAGAAGTGGTTGTTCTGGGTACTGATTTCTTAGCATCTATGCACCCAAATTGCGTGAAAATGTAATCAAATGTCAGTTCTGGCATAATATATTTATCCAATGAATATCCGTTTATCATCTGCGTTTCTTCTTGGTGTATAAATTTTACTGGTGTTTAATTGTGTTAATAAAATTTGCAGTTTGTGAGTGTATTTTCGCATGATATGTCTGATTCCCATTTCTAGGTGTGTAATTGGTAGTTACATTTCATTTTATTCCTCCTCCTCATCCTCTTCAGTGCCACTGTTGCCCCTGTCACTGTGGGTGTCGCCGTTCAGCTTCTACAGTATGCTGTTTCCATGCATGTTGGAGTGTCTGCAGGTACTCTTCATGTATTGTTTATGCAAAATTGTCTGTTAATGTATTTAATTATGCCCATTACTCTTGGTCTCTTGTTGCTGTGTATATAGGTATTTCTGTTTCTGTGTGGTCTAAATGTAGTTCATGTCTATTGCTCGCTTATTGTCCGCAGAAGAAGACCGTGTATTCTTGAGAGCCTTCTTACCGCATGTGCATGTAGTTGTCTATCTTAGACTCACGGTGTTTTAGTGCGTGGAATAAGGTCAGTCCCATTAAGACAGGGGTCGATGTTTATCACTCTCTACTGCCCGCATATGTCAGGAAGGAAGTTGCACAGTCTACTGCCGTTTTCATTTACGTCCCCCTCATCTTGCTATGTATCGAAAGTCCAATGTTTAAGGTGACGAGTCGTCTGTATCAGTGCACAAATTACTTTGTGAATCTTGTCTAATCTTGCCATCTTTAATCAGAATTTTGCATCTCTTTATTTGATCGCTATACCTATCGGGGGTATCCGTGCACGAGGCACAGTGCGTTCATTGAGGTGGCGCCGAAGGATGCTGTTGGCCTGAGTGAGATACATGCTGCCCTCGCCTGACTGATGCTTTCGTTGGTGACCAGGTTGAGTCTGTGCGCCCACTTGCTAGCTACACTGCTGGAAATTGAAATAAGAACACCGTGAATTCATTGTCCCAGGAAGGGGAAACTTTATTGACACATTCCTGGGGTCAGATACATCACATGATCACACTGACAGAACCACAGGCACATAGACACAGGCAACAGAGCATGCACAATGTCGGCACTAGTACAGTGTAAATCCACCTATCGCAGCAATGCAGGCTGCTATTCTCCCATGGAGACGATCGTAGAGATGCTGGATGTAGTCCTGTGGAACGGCTTGCCATGCCATTTCCACCTGGCGCCTCAGTTGGACCAGCGTTCGTGCTGGACGTGCAGACCGCGTGAGACGACGCTTCATCCAGTCCCAAACATGCTCAATGGGGGACAGATCCGGAGATCGTGCTGGCCAGGGTAGTTGACTTACACCTTCTAGAGCACGTTGGGTGGCACGGGATACATGCGGACGTGCATTGTCCTGTTGGAACAGCAAGTTCCCTTGCCGGTCTAGGAATGGTAGAACGATGGGTTCGATGACGGTTTGGATGTACCGTGCACTATTCAGTGTCCCCTCGACGATCACCAGTGGTGTACGGCCAGTGTAGGAGATCGCTCCCCACACCATGATGCCGGGTGTTGGCCCTGTGTGCCTCGGTCGTATGCAGTCCTGATTGTGGCGCTCACCTGCACGGCGCCAAACACGCATACGACCATCATTGGCACCAAGGCAGAAGCGACTCTCATCGCTGAAGACGACACGTCTCCATTCGTCCCTCCATTCACGCCTGTCGCGACACCACTGGAGGCGGGCTGCACGATGTTGGGGCGTGAGCGGAAGACGGCCTAACGGTGTGCGGGACCGTAGCCCAGCTTCATGGAGACGGTTGCGAATGGTCCTCGCCGATACCCCAGGAGCAACAGTGTCCCTAATTTGCTGGGAAGTGGCGGTGCGGTCCCCTACGGCACTGCGTAGGATCCTACGGTCTTGGCGTGCATCCGTGCGTCGCTGCGGTCCGGTCCCAGGTCGACGGGCACGTGCACCTTCCGCCGACCACTGGCGACAACATCGATGTACTGTGGAGACCTCACGCCGCACGTGTTGAGCAATTCGGCGGTACGTCCACCCGGCCTCCCGCATGCCCACTATACGCCCTCGCTCAAAGTCCGTCAACTGCACATACGGTTCACGTCCACGCTGTCGCGGCATGCTACCAGTGTTAAAGACTGCGATGGAGCTCCGTATGCCACGGCAAACTGGCTGACACTGACGGCGGCGGTGCACAAATGCTGCGCAGCTAGCGCCATTCGACGGCCAACACCGCGGTTCCTGGTGTGTCCGCTGTGCCGTGCGTGTGATCATTGCTTGTACAGCCCTCTCGCACTGTCCGGAGCAAGTATGGTGGGTCTGACACACCGGTGTCAATGTGTTCTTTTTTCCATTTCCAGGAGTGTACGAAGCTAAGTAGTGATTCGATGATCTCACAATGGTATGTCTGTATGACTGGTAGAGGTAGTCTGTACTGCTTTAAATGTAGCGTCACCAGTTCATGTTTCTATCATTTTCTCTGCTTTGCCTGTTGTTAGCCTTACGTGTTCGTGCGAACTTAATTTCTCATCTACGTGCACACCAAGACAGTATTGCCAGAGGAAGCTAAAAAGTAAAGTGAATTTGGCAATTTCTCGCTGTAGGGCTTGATAACACTGCTAATGTCCATTACTGAAGCACTGTCTTCTGCAACAATTCTATACAACGTGCGACACTTATTCCCGCGTTAGTCGTTGTATTATAGCAGACTGTGAAACATGACAGATGCATTGTAAATCTGCACCAAGGAGGAAATTAGGGCAGTTATTCCCTTTTTATTTGCTGAAGATGTTAAACCTGCGGAAATTATTCGTCGTCGAATGCAAGCGCAATGTGGTGAGAGCAGTTTATCGTGAAGCAAGATCTACGACTGAATAGAGGGCTTCAGACAGTGCAACAGCAATCGACGTCAACAACTGAGGACAATTTCGGAGTCGTTGATGGTAAACAGATGAAACACTGTGGACGAAATCGCCAATACTTCAGAGTCATGGTTCAGTGTAGTCCAGCTCACACAACAGGTTAAATTTTCACCGGAAGTGTATGTGCAACGTGAGTACCGAATGAATTGTCAGCGCAGTATAAGGCGCAGCGGATGGACATCTCTCGTAAACATTTGGCCCGTTATTATCGAGAGAGAGATGGATTTTTTACAGGAAATCGTTACTGTAGACGAAATGTAGGTGCATTATCACGAACTAGAAAGTATGGCTGCGAGTATGGTTTGGAAATAACCATCACGACCAGAAGAAATTTGAGCTCCAATTGTTAGCTGGCAAAATTATCCTATTCTGGAACATGGGAGATATGGCAGCCGTACTTTTCACCCCAAGAGGCGAAACTGCGAACAGTGAGAACTATTGTCATGTGTTTGCGAACTAAACTGAAACATGCAATCAGATCCAAACGACTCGAAGAACTGCGGAAAGGTGTCATCCTGCAGCAAGATAACGCTGGGCCACATTCTGAAAAATGAATGGCCGAAACAATAAAGGAGTTACGATTTGAACCGCTGGAACACCCGCCATAGAGTCCAGACCTGGCGGCAATGGATATCCTTATGTTGGGACCATTGAAGGAGGTGCTTACGGGAAGAAGATTTGCAACCGATACAGAAATCTTTGATGCGTGCAAAAAACTTTTTTTGCTGACGGAATCAAAAAAACTTGTGAAACGTTTAAAGAAGTGCGTCGAAATGCGGGGAGGTTAAGTAGAAAAATAACGCATGTGTCCATTTTCCATCATTAGAATGAGTATTCTCTTTCTCAAAGGTACCTTTAGTTTTTGACTATCCCGCTTACATATGCTCCTTTGATGTTCGATGTTTCTGACGCTAGTGACAGCACCGTCCTCCTGTTTTTTCAAGTTTAGAACTGAATATGGTCAAATTCGGCCTAAATCTATAAAACAGTTGAATAACAACGTTACCTAGACTGTTTTGTTCGTTAAGTAATGAATGATGTAAACTTAAAGCCCGCCCACAGGCCCTGGCGGGTCTATCTTCACCGACCACCGTTTCATTCTGTGCCAGGGGTGTCACTGGATGCGGTATGGACGTACGTGAAGTCAACATACCGCTCCTCCGGCCGTAGTCAGTATTCGTAATCTGAAGCCACTACTCCTCGGTCAAGTACCGCCTCACTTCGCATCACGAAACATAGTGCACCTTGTTGCAGTCCTCCCACCAAGGAAAAATCACTCGTATTACCGTGAGTCGAACCCAGGTCTCCGCATGGCCGTCAGCCGTGCTGACGGGTCAGCTGCGGAGGCGGACAGAGTACGATTTCATGGTCACTGCTGTTTCGTGAGACAGGATGGTGCCATTCGGTAAGTTTACTTTATTTGTTTTTCATGAACCTTCGTTCACGTTGAGCTAGAAGAAATAGTCAAATAAACGTCTTTCTACTTCCGATAGTAAAGAAAGCTGAGACCAACAATTAAAAGCTACGCACATTGGTCAGTATAATAATACGGGCAAACAGCCTACTAAATGGTCCGATCATGAGGAGAGGGGCGTCATTTGCCACCGATCAGTAACCATGGGTAATTCAAAGAGACGGTGCTGACAGTGCATCTGTAGGGCGATCGTTAACTCGCTAAATAGCCGAGTGGATCTAACCACTGCCAAGTCATGATTACTCCAAGTTTTATGGTAGTGTCCATCAAGAGTGCTCATACTTGGGGGCAAGGGTTGACCGCACCCTAAACCCATTAGCTGTCAGGGAAAGGGAGAAGTTTGGCCAGGACTTTTTTCTTCCAAGGAAATGGTTTAAAAGTCGGTATTACGTAGGATTTTAACAGTGTCTGAACTGCATCTTTATGACGGCTGCCAACAAGTCATCATTCCTTCCTAAAATACAAAATACTCCATACCCCTAGGTGTACTCCTAAACCCACAAAATACCGTATGGGCACACTTGGTTCCATGGAACCCATGGTAATACTACTAGAATTCTAATTTAGGTGAAATTTCACAGGCATCTTTGGCGTATGAACTTTGAGGGGTATTACACAATATGGCTACTGAAAATATCTGCACTCTCATGTATCTAACAGGTACAATATTTTAGTGAATATTTTGATGTTGCGGACAAAATACGGTGGCTTACGGCTGGTAAAAGTGCACATGAATTACTATCAGGCACATGAATCGATGTTTCCATATTCGTAGCGAATATAACTGTAATCGTTGAACTTTGCCGTAACGCATTTGACGTAACTTATTTGTCAGTCAGTGGATACCAGTATAGCACCAACACTTTTTCTTTAAAGAATAGAGCTCACCTGTGTAGAAGATCATACCTGTCGAACTAATGGGTGAACAATGAAATAATTTTGCAGGTACATTCACTAGTATATGTGGATACTATATTGCAGGATGTGTTGCAAACAAAGTTGGTAGTACGGAAGCAATGAACTGAAACGTCATTCCTGATACTGCAGGTTTACTGCATGAAGTAGCAAAAATTTACTAAGCAATATGATGAAAGCAAAAACGCTTAACGCATCACATATACCACTGAATGTGTCTGCTAACTTACATTATTGTGCGACGCATAGTCTAGAAGAAATGGCGAGATAAACGTTAACACGCGTGAGAAATTACCTTTTACTTAAACTGGAGTGCAAATTAGCAACACTATATTCATCCATTGTATATCCATCCACTCAGTGATTGCCAACAAACTTTCAGTACAGTCTCAAACCTTTTCTAAACATTTCATCTCTAACATGATCAACGTAAAATATTTAACACATTAAATTGTTTTTAAAGTAATTAGACGTTTGTTCTATACATGGGAGTTCGATTGTGTAAAGAATCGGGGATTTGCTCGTACGTTGCTAATGGCAAACATATCGCATCAAATGAAAAAGTAAAAAAATTATACACACATCAAAGCCAGCGAAAGAAAGTAATGGACCTCAAAGCTACATAGCGTAATCTACAAACTATTAGAAAGGATTACCATCAACAGGATTATCCACAGATCATTGGAATCAGTTCCACGTGAACAAGCCGTATTCCGAACAAAGAGAATTTGCGCAGACCAGGTTCTCTCTTAAAATACTTGCACTGAAGGTGGATTTCAAAGGCAGCTGAAATCATCTATAGCAGTTTTAGATTTAGCAGCAGTATGTTAACTTTTCTCCAAGAGCTGAACGCTGTGGGCGACTAAGAAGAGAAAATTCAAAGAGTTCAAACATTTGTTGCTGAAGCCCATGCGCGTTAATACGGCAGGAAACATCTGAGCCGTGGCGGGACCGGCGCTAGTAGTATTTCTGACATGAGTGCTTTCGATTTCCTAGTACAGAGGTTTGTCTTTCAGCTTGGGCCGGCTCGGTATATAAGCGAGAACCGACCGCGAGTGAGGGGAACAACGCTTTGAGAACGGAAGGCGACGGTGCGCGAGTCGGCGATTGGCTGGCGGGCAGAAGCGAAGACCTGTGACTGGGCGGCGTGAGTTGACCGGCGCTGTGCATTCTCCGGCAACCTCGTCAGCTGTGGATGTGCCTGCTTCCTTGGAGGGACACATTGTTACGGTCTTGCAAAGTGATGGTCTGGCATCTTCGCAAAATCGCCCCAGCATTAAGACACCCAGTTAAGTACGCTAGTTATTAAGAGCGCTTAGTTAACTGTGATTGTGGTCGCTCTTGATACAGTAAGACGTATGTGTGATGTTACGCTTGTTCGATTTCATTTGAGGCCTCCTACTAAGCGTGTGCTCTGCTTCCGCATAATATTGATGTAGTTGCAGATGTGTGTCATTAAGTTCTAGTGAGTGCCGGTTCGCGGGAGCCAGTTCATTTCCCACTCTTAGTGTTTGTTTATTAAGTAATGTTCCACTTAAAGCAAGCATGTTCTAATGAAATTAGTTGTCGTTTAGCCTTGATTTTATAGAGTCAGCTTACTGGTCAATCTTAAATGTTAAGGTTAAGAAAGGTTTTCCTGCCTTCTGTTGTCGGGTGTGGTCTGTGTTTCAGTGAGCTGAGGCAGCGGGCACGCGAAGCGCAGGGTTTCCCTTTAGATTACCAGTTTACCTTGCGGGAGGTGGACTTCGCCAGAGCTCGTGTGTTCCTCTTCGGTTGCGTTTGCTTGGTTCACATTTTGGTGGTCTACTCGACATGGGGTTGCAAACGAGGCACGGCTTGGTTCTAAGTATTACTTCTCTCAGTCGGTTCAACCGTTCGTGCTTAAACTTCGGCCTTAAAAGCTTGGATCTTGCTTCTGTTATTACACATATATCACTGTACAAGGTTGTAACTTTCTATGCCTTAAAAGTCCATCTTTCAAGTCAATGGGCAATTTAATAATTTCCTGATTCGCTCTGCTAGATTGCCCAAGTTGAGTTTAATAAACACGTTCCAACCTTTCGTGTTAAAGTTCAGGCTGTGTGTCAACTGTTACTTTACATGTAATGTTAAGGTTGAAAATTGAAAGAGTCGTAAATAATGTGTCTTAACTAGAGTTCTTTGTTAAAGTTATAGTAAATTCAGCCTTAGTGGCTTCTGTCAATTTTGGTGGGAAATTGTGGGCTACATGTAATGTTAAAGTTTGACATTGAAAGGGTTTTAAATAATGTCTCTTAAATAGTTGTTTGTTAACGTTATTTATTAACTTGCTTATGATTTATGTAATGAATGTCTCTTAAATAATTTTGCCCGTGTGGTGCCTGTCCAATTGTATCTGAGATTGTTTTGGGTAGCTAATAAACCCACTGGAATTGAAATGTTTGCCTTATTGGGTCAGCCCTACCACCCCCTTTAAATTTAAAGGTTAAACAAAACAGCTGTTAAGTAAAACCGTTCCATCCGTTCTAACATCCAAATGGGTTATGCTGCGTTTTATACACAGAGTCCCTTTGTGACACATCACAGTGTCGGACGCCATAAACAACAATGGAGCCCCTATTCCAAAACAAAGAAAAATGCTACGACCTGGATTATGGGACATACAGTTAACGCAATATTCTCCCTAAAAAGCGTGTGGTAAAGTATATTCCCTGGAATATATGAGTAATGAACACGATAAGGAACGAACACGGAAGAAATATAGCGACCTTCGCAAAATACAACTGCAAAAATCATATAATGATTTGGGACTCTAATTTAATCCACTTTTTCTTTTGTGTAATCTTTTCTTTTACTGTGAATTCTAGGTCTACAGTGATGTCTAAAGTCCTTATTTACTTTTTATGCTTCATTTACTGGGATTGTGTTTACTTATGTAGCACTTTATTAGAAGACCATTGACAGAAAAACAGACGTACGCAACTTGTCTCAAGAATGTTTTGAATTTGATTGGTGATGTGCACATACCGGTACACGTCTGTTCGTGGCTTGGTCTACTGAATGAAACTGCCTAATATAGATAGAAGGCACTTCTACTTCCTTTATTCAGGGTACCTTTTATTTCCAAGGAAGATGTGAATTCTGGAGGGAACTTTTACTTCGAGTGTCAGCGATAATGTCTTCTGCCAATTTATATGCTTTCTTATTACATATTTCCATCAGGATTCTTTTGATTTAGAAGACAATTATTTTGTTATCCACAGAGAAACGTTTTCGACGAAGTGCTTCGTTAGAAATTTTATTTTCGTGCAGCGTCCAGTGAACCTCTTATTTTTCCATCTGACAACAAAATAACAAGACAGGCCTTAAATTCTTATGACCGATGTCACTCCGACCATCTGCTGACAATTGTGTTTTGTCCCAGGTTCTATTATTTTGAATTCAGAACAACAGTACGTCAAGATATTCGTATATAGATTTGCATTATCGAGAAAGACACTTTCTGTTCTTGCTACACATCCCGCAGGTATGTTTTAAAAAGGAATTCACGCCACACCACATGGACTCTGAGGAACATATACAATTTTATTTAATACCATTTATTTATTGATTGCCTTCTTTATTGCTATCAAAATGAGAAGATTATGAATCACCTATAGTCGGAACACATTTACGTTTACGTTTAGCTAAAGCATTGTAGCTCGCCGAGAAAGGCACCTTTATAAGAGGACGAGGAGATTAGTGTTTAACGTCCCGTCGATGACGAGCACAAGCTCACGTCAAGAAAGGAAGGGCTAGGAAATCGGCCGTGCCCTTTCAAAGGAACCATCCGTAATTTGTCTGAAGCGATTTAGAGAAATCACGGGAACCCTAAAAGGAACCTCTGTAGAGCGCAAGGAGGGCTATGAGGACAGAAATGAGGCCCTAAAAAGATAATAATAAACACAGAAAAATAAAGGGAAAAAATGCGACCGTAGTCAGTTAAACTATGGACGGACGAATGGGAGACTCACTCTACATATGATACCAAGAATCAGATGGGAAGTTTGGACTCCGTTTGTCGAGAAACTAGGAAAACGATACCCTTCTAATATATTCGTAGTGACCACAACCTTTGTTAGACGTCAACGTGCAATATCCACTCGCAGACGCCAGGCGGCAACACTAGCAGTGAAAGGTATACAGGGTGATACAAAAAGGTACGGCCAAACTTTCAGGAAACATTCCTCACACACAAAGAAAGAAAATACGTTATGTGGACTTGTGTCCGGAAACGCTTACATTCCATGTTAGAGCTCATTTTATTACTTCTCTTCAAATCACATTAATCATGGAATGGAAACACACAGCAACAGAACGTACCAGCGTGACTTCAAACACTTTGTTATAGGAAATGTTCAAAATGTCCTCCGTTAGCGAGGATACATGCATCCACCCTCCGTCGCATGGAATCCCTGATGCGCTGATGCAGCCCTGGAGAATGGCGTATTGTATCACAGCCGTCCACAATACGAGCACGAAGAGTCTCTACATTTGGTACCGGGGTTGCGTAGACAAGAGCTTTCAAATGCCCCCATAAATGAAAGTCAAGAGGGTTGAGGTCAGGAGAGCGTGCAGGCCATGGAATTGGTCCGCCTCTACCAATCCATCGGTCACCGAATCTGTTGTTGAGAAGCGTACGAACACTTCGACTGATATGTACAGGAGCTCCATCGTGCATGAACCACATGTTGTGTCGTACTTGTAAAGGCACATGTTCTAACAGCACAGGTAGAGTATCCCGTATGATATCATGATAACGTGCTCCATTGAGCGTAGGTGGAAGAACATGGGGCCCAATCAAGACATCACCAACAATGCCTGCCCAAACGTTCACAGAAAATCTATGTTGAATACGTGTTTACACAATTGCGTGCGGATTCTCGTCAGCCCACACATTTTGATTGAGAAAATTTACAATTTGATCACGTTGGAATAAAGCCTCATCCGTAAAGAGAACATTTGCACTGAAATGAGGATTGACACATTGTTGGATGAACCATTCGCAGAAGTGTACCCGTGGAGGCCAATCAGCTGCTGATAGTGCCTGCACACGCTGTACATGGTACGGAAACAACTGGTTCTCCCGTAGCACTCTCCATACAGTGACGTGGTCAACGTTACCTTGTAAAGCAGCAACGTCTCTGACGCTGACATTAGGGTTATCGTCAACTGCACGAAGAATTGCCTCGTCCATTGCCGGTGTCCTCGTCGTTCTAGGTCTTCCCCAGTCTCGAGTCATAGGCTGGAATGTTCCGTGCTCCCTAAGACGCCGATCAATTGCTTCGAACATCTTCCCGTCGGGACACCTTCGTTCTGGAAATCTGTCTCGATACAAACATACAGCGCCATATCTATTGCCCCGTGCTAATCCATACATCAAATGGGCATCTGCCAACTCCGCATTTGTAAACATTGCACTGACTGCAAAACCACGTTCGTGATGAACACTAACCTGTTGATGCTACGTACTGATGTGCTTGATGCTAGTACTGTAGAGCAATGAGTCGCATGTCAACACACGCACCGAAGTCAACATTACGTTCCTTCAATTGGGCCAACTGGCGGTGAATCGAGGAAGTACAGTACATACTGACGAAACTAAAATGAGCTCTAACATGGAAATTAAGCTTCTCCGGACACATGTCCTCATAACATCTTTTCTTTATTTGTGTGTGAGGAATGTTTTCTGGAACTTTGGCCGTACCTTTTTGTAACACCCTGTATAAAGGATGTTGGTGGGGGGGGGGGGGGGGGGGGGAGTGCACACTGCAGTAGTTCTCGTAATGCGGAAACGGAGCGATTTATCTCACGACCCAAAGGGCATGATTATAGGCTTTTGGGTCAACGGTGAACATAATCCACGAGCGGCTAACTTTGTAAACTGTTCGCGTGCCACCATAATTAAAATATATCGTGGTTGGCTGTATGGCTCCGATGCAAGTGTGGTACACCACGGGCCGTAAGTGACTTGGATGGACGACGGCTGCGGAGATGTGCACGGGTGGAGAGACGTGCAACTGTTGAGGAACTCACCGCCCAGATAAGCAAAGGGGCAACCAACGGTGTCTACTGAACAATCCTTCGGCGAACGCTCCTGCGCATGGCCCTCCTCAGTAACCGCCTGGCTATGCACCCATGGTGGCTGCTGTTCATCGACGACGAACGTATGTCCACTTCGTGTGACAAGTGTGCTTTGTGACAGGTGGCCTTTTCGGATGAATCACGTTTTATGCACCAGTGAACACATGGCCGTGCATGGCGTGAAACGTATAAAATCAGACGCACTGTAACAGCCGTCGGAAGGGTCCCGACCGTAGGAGGAAGCGTTATGGTTAGGGAAAGGCACAATGGACGTGCTCGACGTCTTGCAGTCTGTTGATGATGAAGATTTTGCTTCTGCAGTGCTATTTCCTCTGAAGCAGCACGTTTGCATTTATCGGATTAGATGAAGTTGTAGATCAGTTCGAGACTGTAATTCAGAAAAACCTCATCAGTTACATCAAGGGGATTTGAATCATGTGTCAGAGTAAAGGTGGGGTTCAGTTAGTGCAAGAAGAACTACTGGAACGATATTTCTCTAACGACCCATAAATTTTGATGGTTATGTGTTCTGATGGTTATGTGAACAACATATTGCAACATCTTTCCAAAGAACTAAAAGAATCGCAAAGACGTACTGTTATTTCATAAGAAAGACACTGTCCGAACATACACCCCCAATATGTGTATGACGATATTAGTAGAACAGTTCCAATCAACGGAAACACCTCTTGAATTAGGTCCGGGAGAAGAATCTGGACATTTTCTTCATCGCAACAGTGCTCTAACGGGCTGAGATTAGTTTGCACCCTCTCCGGCCCCCTACTTAACTTGAAGCTTCCGTCAGCCAGTGTCTCCCTAATACATTCCATAACTTCGCCGAGAATCTCCGCAACACAGTATTGTTTAGTGCCCACCAGGGAACTCAAGCATATGCCAAGAATGCTACAAACTGTGCACTTGTGGGGTACCATCAGATCGGAGAGTTGAGGAGTATCACGAGGCGTACCTAAAGCACTCGGAAAGAGCACCATCTGCTGATTACATTTCCTGCTGGCGCATTCTCAACTTATTATTTCATAACCGTGTGCACTCTACTATCTGTATAACTATGGCATGGCAGCTGGGTACCACACAAGAGGCGCTGTTTCCATGGGACATGCAGTTTTGTCACACGCGACAAAATGAGGAAGACAAAAAGAGGGAGATTGAAATAGAAAGGGAAGAAGAAGAAGTAAAGAAGTAGAGGTAGCAGAATTAGAAAAAAGTAGAACAAGAAGACCTGGGAAGGACTTGAGGGCATTAGAACGGGTAGCAGTGGAGTTGTTTGAAAGGAAATCGTAAAGACGTTATGACTTGACTGCGTAGAGCAACAGTTGCATCAGACATCTCTCTGCCTTGTATGGAGACGCCTGTGCCTTGTTTTCGGTAGCTATAGTCGCTTTAGTAGATTAGACTGCTCTGCACACCAATACAATCATTGTCAACCTGACATCTGTGGCACCCACACTGTTCCCACCTCCTCTGCGTAAAGCATTGTGCCTGCCAATTCTCAATGAGACATTGTACTAGGAGCCCAGCATACTGTTTAGTCTCGCGAGCCCTATGATGTGCGATGAAGGCATTCGACACAGTAGCACTTAGGAGAAAATGCACACTCATATTAAACTTCACACTATCTATGAGGTATACACTGACGAAGTATATCATGTAAAAATATCATTGATGCATAAAAACAACCGTAACCTCATCAGTTTTGCATTTTGCATTCTACAAACGTTCTACACCTGCCTCTCTGGTCACACGACACACGTCCAGGTGATAGACGAGTTCGTTCCACACCTTAGGGGGCAGCAGTTGTCATTACAGCAACGTTTATGCGTTTTCTGAGCCGTTACAGTGTTCCTGGCAGTAGGGGCACGTAAACACGATCCTTAATGTAACCCCAAAGGAAGAAGTCGAAATAAGGTCAGGTGGCTGAGGGAACAGATCCATTACATCTTCATCACTACGGGATGCGGAAGTTCGTCGTTTAGGTAGTGATGAACATCGATGTACCAATGTGGATATGATTCGACTTGTTGGAACATGACATTTTCGGAGTGGAAATAGCCTCAACTATCAGGTTACGAAGTACCTGTCACAGCCTTGTCACAGAAGAAAAAGGGCCTATACAGCTTCGTCTGTGACACTGCATAGGAAACATTAACCGTTAGCGAGTCTCGTTCATGTACCGGAATTTCATGATGATTTTCCATAATGCCTTCTGAATTAACGCTGCACTTTGGTAAGAAATAAGCATCTCGCGTATTTCAACACAAAAAACCTCTTTCCTTTCATTGTCTTCATTTTGTAAAAGTACTACATTCTTGACGCCAACTGGTGGCAAAATGCAGACTCGTTGAGTTCATCGTTCTATTCACGCATCAATGATTCCACATGTAATATTTTGGAAAACAGAGAACTTTGAAGATGAGTGAATCAGCTGTAGTAGCCTCATCTTTCAAAAAGCCTCCGTTTTCCGAAGCACAAATCAAACGCAATACGATATGGAACTTTGGAAAGAGAGATTGCTGCGCGAGTTATTTATCAGCCAAAAAAGGTGTCCTTGAGTTCAGTGTTGCTTGAGATTTGGCTGGTTCCGGTACTTTTGAAATTCTGGACGAGAAAATACTATGCATTTTAAAAGAACATAGCTCTAGCCCTAATTAACTTTAAGGTCATATTTTTGACATACTTGGAGATACTACAGAGATGAATACTATAAGAAAATGGCAGAGTTTTTTTACGTGAGTTTCTAGGAAATAGAGACCTTAAAGCGATTTATATCGCTGCAGACAGCAGAACGCTATGACGACTGCCTGCAGACAACACTTGTTACCACAAGCGTAACGTCGTTAGTCAATACGCGATAACTTTATTGCAGTAAGCTTCTTTGCAGAACAGCCCGTAGCATTGGAGCCGTTGGCTCAGAAGGAGACAGCCAGTTGTGTCTTAGCAATGACTCATTCGCACCTGTCGATATGCTAGCCGTGAGAAGCGGTATCTCTGTCACTTCGAGCCACTGAATATTCAAGTCCTTAAAGATCTAAATATAATATATTCAATATAATTTAATATTGTTTAAAGTCGATACATCGCCTTTTGTTATTCAAGAGAATATGGTACAAAAATTTCATAGTTTCGGGGTTAGAGGAAATTACCTAAAACACCCCAAACCGACATTTACACTAAAAAACTCGGTTAGGAATAATAACAGTTTGTCTTTCAGTATCATTTGAAATCATTACTGGAGTTCACAAAATGTCAGGGCAATTTATTTGGATTTTCATATTAAAAACGTTAACTACTTTCATTTTCGTAATATAAAATCCAGAGAAGATTGTTATTTAATTAATATCTATTTGTTTTATTGCTGTGGAATTAATGAGAATGAGTGAGAGTGTGTGAGTGGGACATACGTAGAAATTCAATATTGTATCTTGTACGACATCACGTCACGGTGTAGTGGGAAAGTTGTGATTTCTCTCATTGCTGAGGACGTATGTCTAAGAGTACTTGCTTTCGTAACAAGACAGCCAGAATAGCCGTTTGCAGAGTACTAGTTTTATAAATAAATTCCCAGATTAGTTTTCTTTTCGATTGGTTTTGTTAAACATTATATTAATATCTGCTTATTGAAATGACGTGAATGCAACTGGGAACAGTGATTGGCGTAGGACAGTTTTGACGCTAGAATGATTTCGAACGATTGGCCGGACATTTTGAACAACCAATCTGAGTTAAGCAGTTCCCACACTCGGCTCGATAGATATGCTGTGGTAGAAGTAGCATCCAGGGGGGTCGCTGGGTAGCTGTTGAACGTGCAGGTCATGATGGACGTGTCCATCTGCATAATGTGTAAAATGAGGAAGTTATTGGAGTTTCGGGTCCAGATTGTGTTGCCGTAGAAGCAGTTGCATTTACAGACAGTTTTGTGAATTTAAGAAATTCTAGAATTGTTTTGTTGGAAATATAAATGCGTGTGCACTTTCGGCCTTTGTAAAATTCCGTGTGGCAGGTTTCGTATCCGTATATGAAATATTTGGCGAACAATTTCTTTAACATAAATCCAGTGAAAATGACTTAATGTGAAACTCAGATATAGGAGCGGAGTATTGACTGAAATCGCGTAATTCTTCTGGTTGGACTTAAGTACACTTTTGGCTGCCTTGCATGTGTACCGGGTTGCATGAACTGTGAACTGAGAACAGTGATAATGTTCGCTAATTACATGTGAGCTGATGGCAGGTATTTTTTTAACTGAAATGGAATAAACAATTCCTTTCAGAATTTTGACATTTTACTGGGCGAACGAAGCAATCACGCTTCGCCCAAAAGTATTATAAGAATTTACAGGACAGCTTGCTACCAGAGTTTACGCGAAGTTTGCAACGTAAGTATTGACGGCGTTTTCTTCAGCGCTGCTTTTACGTCGTCAGCGCCGTACATACATATGCAGAGAAACGGGCCGGTGATTTGCCGCCGAACTGAGGAAGGTGGAACTTTTGCAGTGAACGGTACGACGAACGAGCAGGCAAACTTTTATAACCCGCCCCGCTGCACAAAGTCGAAAGTGACCTTAAAGATCAGACGCCAGCTAATTTAAATCAGACCATAAAAGTATCGCTCTCTTTATGCCAAGTATAAAATTTCACACTAGCTGCTCATAAATATTCTGATACCTATTAGTGGACATTAATATGGGGTGTGTCCACCCATCGCCCTTTTGCGCCATTTTCAAGAGCTGTCCGAATATCTGTGGAAGAATGGCAGAACATTCTTCCTCAAGAGCCGAAACCGGATGATATTCGTCACTGGCGTGTGGAGCGAAGTCGGTCTGCTAACTCATTCTAGCGTTTTCTTGAGATCAACAAGGGTACCACACTTTAATGACGACAAACATTTCCATACCGTAACACCACCTCCTATGTACCTTAATGTTGGCACTACTCGTGACAGAAGGTAACGTGTTCCTGGCATTTGCCAATTGCAAGCCTTTCCATCGGATTTCCACGGTGCATAGGGTAATACGTTACTCCAAATTACTCGTTTTCATCATCCACTGTGCAGTATCATCGCTACAGAAATGTGAGGAGGTGCACTACCCTTGTACACCATTCTTGTTGACTGTGTTAACAGAGTTCCTTGCTAGCTGGCCTGATGCTAACTCTTCGAACCTCAAGAGCGATCCATTCTTCTGATTTCATATGATGTCTTACAGCCAACATTCGCAATGTTCGGCAACCCACGTCCTTGTGTGTATGAGACCGGCCTGGGCTGGTTTTAAGTGTGGTTGTTCCTTCGCGTGTCCGCTTCACAATGTGTTTAAATGGCACGGATGGATTTCTTACTCAGGTGACATCACGTGTCTGTTCCACTGAAGAAGTCGCTGAACTCTCCTCATCGACCCATTCTGCTGTTACTTCTTCCCTACTGACCACACAATACTCCTCGCCTCCTTTCATACAGGAGGGCCCATCTCTCGTGACATCTAGTCGCCAATTCTGCATTTCATGAGAGTGTCCTGATGTTTTTGATCAGGTAGACAGATTTCGTTTGTTGTTCTAAATGTTAAGACTTTCCAGTGATGGGCAAAGAAACTGTTGGTTCAAATGGCTCTGAGCACTATGCGACTTAACTTCTGAGGTCATCAGTCGCCTAGAACTTGGAACTAATTAAACCTAACTAACCTAAGGACATCACACACATCCATGCCCGAGGCAGGATTCGAATCTGCGACCGTAGCGGTCACGCGGTTCCAGACTGAAGCGCCTTTAACCGCACGGCCACACCGGCCGGCAAAGAAACTGTGCCTGATCTTCCGACATGTTTCAAAATCTCGCTTGGCGCCTACCCACTGCACTGCCATCGCCGTGTTACAGTGCTGCCAGGTGTCTCTGAGTCAACGCAGCCATCACGGACGCTGTTCGGTATCTTTCGGCCGCTCTGCGAATCAGGTCGGTGGGCGAAACACCAAGCAGTCTTTTTTTCGGAGAGTCTCAGTTTATTGCATTAAACGCATTTTTATATATTTATTTTTTATTTTTATTTTTAATTTTTATTTTTCATTTATTTTTTATTTTTTAAATATTTGTGTATTTTTTGACCACTACTCTGCAACTACTCTATTCTTGTTCGTGTAAAGGAAGAAGGATGTAGGCTGACTTCGCTGCCCAACAATTCAGGTGTGAGCCATAACTGCATGAAAATTTAGAAGGTTTCTACAACTGGGCTGCACAAAATTCCTTTCCGTTATTACTTAAAAGTTTTAGAAGTAATTATATAGTTAATAACTAAACAATTTGAGGGAAAAAGTACGCGAAGTCGCTACTAATTTCAGCTAACACACACATAATATACGGAATACAGCTGATATCCTCTAATTTAATGATTCTTACACTCTCAATTACATAAAAATTACAGGTATTTCGTGAGAATATTGACTGAAAATGTTTTCTGATGTGACAGTCATTCACAGGAACAACAATACAAAATCATAATTCCAACATAGGAAAACAGTCTATTATGAGCTCACTGTCGACTCGGTACAGTTGTTGGAAAATCGTTGGGTGGACCGATCGGTAACATGTCTCAGAAGCTTACAAAATAGCAACTTAGGCTAACGAACCCAAAATCACGTCTCTACTGAGGCTAACGTACCGCGCCGATCGGTGTGAAAGATACAGAATAGGGCCCCAGGAAAGTATTAGGTGGGAGTGCAGTGAACGTCCACCAGCAGCCAGAAGAGTGGCAGCAGGCCAAGGGAGATGCTTCATTCATGCTAGAGGACAAATTGCTGTGTGTTGCATTTGCTACTTCTGAAAGCTCTTTTCGCAGATATAAAATTGGTTTTGACAGGACCTGGTTGTAGGAGTGTGTAGAGCAAGTCAGAAAATAAATGATTTTAATGTTACACATAAATAAATGTGTGTGTGTGTGTGTGTGTGTGTGTGTGTGTGTGTGTCATGTCTGTTCTGTCGGACATACATACACTCCTGGAAACTAAAATAAAAACACCGTGAATTCATTGTCCCAGGAAGGGGAAACTTTATTGACTCATTCCTGGGGTCAGATACATCACATGATCACACTGACAGAACCACAGGCACATAGACACAGGCAACAGAGCATGCACAATGTCGGCACTAGTACAGTGTATATCCACCTTTCGCAGCAATGCAGGCTGCTATTCTCCCATGGAGACGATCGTAGAGATGCTGGATGTAGTCCTGTGGAACGGCTTGCCATGCCATTTCCACCTGGCGCCTCAGTTGGACCAGCGTTCGTGCTGGACGTGCAGACCGCGTGAGACGACGCTTCATCCAGTCCCAAACATGCTCAATGGGGGACAGATCCGGAGATCTTGCTGGCCAGGGTAGTTGACTTACACCTTCTAGAGCACGTTGGGTGGCACGGGATACATGCGGACGTGCATTGTCCTGTTGGAACAGCAAGTTCCCTTGCCGGTCTAGGAATGGTAGAACGATGGGTTCGATGACGGTTTGGATGTACCGTGCACTATTCAGTGTCCCCTCGACGATCACCAGTGGTGTACGGCCAGTGTAGGAGATCGCTCCACACACCATGATGCCGGGTGTTGGCCCTGTGTGCCTCGGTCGTATGCAGTCCTGATTGTGGCGCTCACCTGCACGGCGCCAAACACGCATACGACCATCATTGGCACCAAGGCAGAAGCGACTTTCATCACTGAAAACGACACGTCTCCATTCGTCCCTCCATTCACGCCTGTCGCGACACCACTGGAGGCGGGCTGCACGATGTTGGGGCGTGAGCGGAAGACGGCCTAACGGTGTAAGGGACCGTAGCCCAGCTTCATGGAGACGGTTGCGAATGGTCCTCGCCGATACCCCAGGAGCAACAGTGTCCCTAATTTGCTGGGAAGTGGCGGTGCGGTCCCCTACGGCACTGCGTAGGATCCTACGGTCTTGGCGTGCATCCGTGCGTCGCTGAGGTCCGGTCCCAGGTCGACGGGCACGTGCACCTTCCGCCGACCACTGGCGACAACATCGATGTACTGTGGAGACCTCACGCCCCACGTGTTGAGCAATTCGGCGGTACGTCCACCCGGCCTCCCGCATGCCCACTATACGCCCTCGCTCAAAGTCCGTCAACTGCACATACGGTTCACGTCCACGCTGTCGCGGCATGCTACCAGTGTTAAAGACTGCGATGGAGCTCCGTATGCCACGGCAAACTGGCTGACACTGACGGCGGCGGTGCACAAATGCTGCGCAGCTAGCGCCATTCGACGGCCAACACCGCGGTTCCTGGTGTGTCCGCTGTGCCGTGCGTGTGATCATTGCTTGTATAGCCCTCTCGCAGTGTCCGGAGCAAGTATGGTGGGTCTGACACACCGGTGTCAATGTGTTCTTTTTTCCATTTCCAGGAGTGTATATATGTATGTAACATTTCTAAAAGCTTGAGGCCAAACACAATTCCTTCAGTGGAAGTGCGCCAGGTTTCGTTTCCGCTCGCAGGAACAAATGTCACGCTGCGTGCAAGGGGTATAAAGACCAAAGACGTCGCGTTGGCGTATGACGAGTAGGAATTTGGGTCGCCCGGGAACTGAGTCCGAGTGGCCGAGGCTGTGAAAACAACTGTTCTAGAAGAGCAGAGTATCCGGGTTCGAGCCCTAGTGTGCCACAAATTCTCAACTCACTTCATTAATTTCATTGCTCCAATGCGGTCGCCATTCGAAAAATTTCCCTGAATATTAATGCATGATTTCATATGATACTCAAGTTTGTCCACCAGTGGACAAACTGCTTTTCGAAAAGTGGCTCCCGTTTGTGTTTAATTATGTAATCGCCGTTTCTACAAGAATTTTGATCTGGGTGCTTTTCGCTGGAACGTTATTTGTTAACCTGAAAAACCTAGGCTTCTAGGTTATTCAAATGGCTCCAAGCACTATGCGACTTAACATCTGAGGTCATCGGTCCCCTCGGCTTAGAACTACTTAAACCTAACTAACCTAAGGACATCACACACATCCATGCCCGAGTCAGGATTCCAACCTGCGACTGTAGCAGCAGCGCGGTTCCGGACTGAAACGCCTAGAACCGCTCGGCCACAGTAATCATCAACTCTGAGCTCAAAACGAAGTTCAAATACAAATAATGTGTATTTCATAATAATATGCTACAGTGCCGACAAACCTAGGCTCCTAGGTTATGTTTTGCTTATTTGGCGAAATTAACTGTAAATGGCAAGGAAAGCGTTTCTGAAGAAGAGAAATTTGTTAACATCCAGTATAGATTTAAGTGTCAGGAAGTCGTTTCTGAAAGTATTTGTATGGAGTGTAGCCATGTATGGAAGTGAAACATCGATGATAAGTAGTTTGGACAAGAAGAGAGTAGAAGCTTTCGAAATGTGGTGCTACAGAAGAATGCTGAATATTAGATGCGTAGGTCATAGAACTAATGAGGAGGTATTGAATAGAATTGGGGAGAAGAGGAGTTTGTGGCACAACTTGACTAGAAGAAGGGATCGGTTGGTAGGACATGTTCTGAGGCGTCAAGGAAACATAAATTTAGCGTTGGAGGGCAGTGTGGAGGGTAAAAATCGTAGAGGGAGACCAAGAGATGAATACACTAAGCAGATTCAGAAGGATGCAGGTTGCAGTAAGTACTGGGAGATGAAGGAGCTTGCACAGGATAGAGTAGCATGGAGTGCTGCATCAAACCAGTCTCAGACCACAACAACAACAAACTGTAGAAAACATTTACGTGGAATTATGACACTTATTTTTGTGGAAAATTTCATTATAATTTTACAAATTTTGTTGCTGCACAAAAAAAATTTTCTTCCTTGTTCAAAGTGAGTGCTTATAAGCGAGAGTAGAGTTAAACCACAGTTTGTGTCAACTTCGATAATTGTGGGATTAATAAACTATTATCAGTCGCTCTCCAATTCATTTGTTTACCCCAGCGAAACACTCCCTTGCTCTTTGCAAGTCATCTTTTTTATCTGCTTCAAAATAACGAGAAAAACACGTAATTGAAGGAAGTATTAGTGGTTTGGACTGTGTGTTTTCTATATTGACCTGAAGAAACGAATAAATAAAGCGACGACGATGATTAAAGGAGAAAGGGGTGAAGTCGGCTAGCATATTTCTGTCTGTGTGTGTGTGTGTGTATGTGTGTGTGTGTGTGAGAACTTGTGTGTTGGTAGGGAGGGGCAGGGCGCCTCTACGCCACTTCACTTCACTTTAAAGCTTTAAAGGGGAGGATCCATCGTGAAAGGAGCGAGAGTTCGTTCAAATAACGTGAAAAATCATAAAATACGACAGTTAAGGAAAATGAATAGCCCTTCTATAATGTTATTTTGCCTTTAATGTGGGAACGCAGAGACTACCCCAGCTAATGGATGGGAGAGCACAAAGAGTTCTTACTCGGATCAGTTCGCGTCTGAAAGGGCAGGGTCGGCCGCTCGGCTACTGCGCCGGAACACGCGCATGGCACGTGGCTCCGTGCGGCCGCTGTTGCTGCGGGCACCTCGGCGCGAAACAAAGGACGGCGGCGGCGTGGGTGCGCGCGTCGACTGCAGCCTTTTGTGGTGCCGGCGCCGAGAGGCGGCGGTGGCAGTGGCTGCGGGCTGGCGGCTGCCACTTGTCTACAGGAGGGAGGAGGGTTGCGGCTCCGATGTCCGTGGCGCGCCCTCGCCCGATGTGACGAAGAAAGGTGAGACGAAGTTGACGGCATCAGTCAGATATTCGGAAAAAAAGCAAACCGACTTATTTACAACATTTCGCGTCCCACAGAGTACTTTTACGGCTTCCTTTTTTCTTTACCTGTCATCTACCTGTGATATTACAGTTATTTTATTATACAAGTCAAATGAGTGTATACCATGCCTCCCAGTTTTCTGTGTGACTCTGAGAAAGAGATGGGGTATTGCATTTATGTTATCAGCAAATTAAAATGAGTGGATACCGTGCCTCCCAGCTTTCTGTGTGCCTCCACAATGACAAAGAGATGGGCAGTAAGCAAAATTAATCCCTCTGTGCAGGAGGAATTTTGGTTCAATTCAGTTTTAAAATAGTCCCTTCAAACAGTAATTTTTGGTGGCTATCAAGATGGCTGTCACCAGCAGAATTGCTCTCGGTTTAGAGAAGAACGCAGAAGTGTAGGGATACATTCATGGGATGTTGTAGCCGGTTAGTACCAGCTAGGTAACGACAGACTAACAGATCTGGAGAATTCCCTCAGTACTATGCTATGTGTGAAGCGTTCAGTGAATTCGAAAGTAAAATTCTATGTACCGACTTGACAGAAAATCCTAGGAAGTTCTGGTCAGACGTTAAGTCAGTAAGTGGATCGAAACAGCATATCCATACACTCTGCGATGATAATGGCGTTGAAACAGAGGATGACACGCGTAAAGCTGAAATACTAAACACCTTTTTCCAAAGCTGTTTCACAGACGATGACCGCACTGCAGTTCCTTCTCTAAATCCTCGCACGAACGACAAAATTGCTGACATCGAAATAAGTGTCCAAGGAATAGAAAAGCTACTGAAATTACTCAACAGAGGAAATTCCACTGGACCTGACGAGATACCAATTCGATTCTACACAGAGTACGCGAAAGAACTTGCCCCCCTCGTAACAGCCATGTACCGCAAGTCTCTACAGGAATGGAAGGTTACAAATGATTGGAAAAGAGCACAAGTAGTTCCAGTTTTCAAGAAGGGTCGTCGAGAAGATGCGCAAAACTATAGGCCTATATCCATGACATCGATCTATTCTAGAACTTTAGAACATGTTTTTTGCTCGCGTATCATGTCATTTCTGGAAACCCAGAATCTACTCTGTAGGAATCAACACGGATTCCGGAAACAGCGATCATATGACACCCAACTCGCTTTATTTGTTCATGAGACCCAGAAAATATTAGATACAAGACGTCCAGGTAGATACCATTTTCCTTGACTTCCGGAAGGCGTTCGATACATTTCCGCACTGTCGCCTGATACACAAAGTAAAAGCCTACGGAATATCAGACCACCTGTGTGATTGGATTGAAGAGTTTTTAGCAAAGGGAACACAGCATTTGTTTCTCAATGGGGAGACGTCTACAGACGTTAAAGTAACCTCTGGCGTTTCAGAGGGAAGTGCTATGGGACCATTGCTTTTCACAATATATATAAATGACCTAGTAGATAGTGTCGGAAGTTCCATGCGGCTTTTCGCGGATGATGCTGTAATATACAGAGAAGATGCAGCATTAGAAAATTGCAGCGAAATGCAGGAAGATCTGCAGGGGATAGGCACTTGGTGCAGGGAGTGGTAACTGCCCTTAACATAGACAAATGAAATGTATTGCGAATACATGGAAAGAAGAATCCTTTATTGTATGATTATATGATAGCAGAACAAACACTGGTAGCAGTTACTTCTGTAAAATATCTGGGAGTATGCGTACTGAACGATTTGAAGTGGAATGATCGTATAAAATTAATTGTTGGTAATGCGGGTGCCAGGTTGAGATTCATTGGGAGAGTCCTTAGAAAATTTAGTCCATCAACAAAGGAGGTGGCTTACAAAACACTCGTTCGAGCTATACTTGAGTATTGCTCCTCAGTGTGGGATCCGTACCAGGTCGGGTTGACAGAGGAGACAGAGAAGATCAAAAGAAGAGCGGTGCGTTTCGTCACAGGGTTATTTGGTAATCGCGCTGGCGTTAAGGCGATGTTTAGCATACTCAAGTGGCAGACTCTGCAAGAGAGGCGCTCTGCATGGCGGTGTAGCTTGCTGTCCAGGTTTCGACAGGGTGCGTTTCTGGATGAGGTATCGAATATATTGCTTCCCCCTATTTATACCTCCCGAGGAGATCACGAATGTGAAATTGGAGATTCGAGCGCGCACCGAGGCCTTCTGGCAGTCGTTCTTCCCGCGAAGCATACGCGACTGGAACAGGAAAGGGAAGTAATGACAGTGGCACGTAAGGTGCCCTCCGCCTCACACCTTTGAGTGGCTTGCTGAGTATAAACGTAGATGTAGATGTACTCGCTGTTGAGACCCACAGCTTTTTGTACGAACAGCGGTATAGGTGCCAGAATAAAATAGTGCCTTTCCTGACAATCTGTTGTTTTTTAGCAGGGACTTGGTTTTTAAATAGGACGCAGCAGGGTTGTCGCTTCGCTGGAGAAGTCAACACGTAGTGTCCGTAACGAGCAGAGACGACATTGCTGACGACTGGCAGACGTCGTAAGCTCAATGCGGCGAAACGATACCGACCACAGACTCGGTAACACGTCATCATTCTCACTTTTGCTCCTCATACCTAGTGTTTCTTTCTCTCGCACGTCTTTCTGGGGCATCATTAATTCCACTTCTGTAACTTTTATTCTACCTGTCTCGATGACCTGTGAACTTGGTATCAAATACTTCTTCTTGATACAGAATACTACACTCCTGGAAATTGAAATAAGAACACCGTGAATTCATTGTCCCAGGAAGGGGAAACTTTATTGACACATTCCTGGGGTCAGATACATCACATGATCACACTGACAGAACCACAGGCACATAGACACAGGCAACAGAGCATGCACAATGTCGGCACTAGTACAGTGTATATCCACCTTTCGCAGCAATGCAGGCTGCTATTCTCCCATGGAGACGATCGTAGAGATGCTGGATGTAGTCCTGTGGAAGGGCTTGCCATGCCATTTCCACCTGGCGCCTCATTTTGACCAGCGTTCGTGCTGGACGTGCAGACCGCGTGAGACGACGCTTCATCCAGTCCCAAACATGCTCAATGGGGGACAGATCCGGAGATCTTGCTGGCCAGGGTAGTTGACTTACACCTTCTAGAGCACGTTGGGTGGCACGGGATACATGCGGACGTGCATTGTCCTGTTGGAACAGCAAGTTCCCTTGCCGGTCTAGGAATGGTAGAACGATGGGTTCGATGACGGTTTGGATGTACCGTGCACTATTCAGTGTCCCCTCGACGATCACCAGTGGTGTACGGCCAGTGTAGGAGATCGCTCCCCACACCATGATGCCGGGTGTTGGCCCTGTGTGCCTCGGTCGTATGCAGTCCTGATTGTGGCGCTCACCTGCACGGCGCCAAACACGCATACGACCATCATTGGCACCAAGGCAGAAGCGACTCTCATCGCTGAAGACGACACGTCTCCATTCGTCCCTCCATTCACGCCTGTCGCGACACCACTGGAGGCGGGCTGCACGATGTTGGGGCGTCAGCGGAAGACGGCCTAGCGGTGTGCGGGACCGTAGCCCAGCTTCATGGAGACGGTTGCGAATGGTCCTCGCCGATACCCCAGGAGCAACAGTGTCCCTAATTTGCTGGGAAGTGGCGGTGCGGTCCCCTACGGCACTGCGTAGGATCCTACGGTCTTGGCGTGCATCCGTGCGTCGCTGCGGTTCGGTCCCAGGTCGACGGGCACGTGCACCTTCCGCCGACTACTGGCGACAACATCGATGTACTGTGGAGACCTCACGCCCCACGTGTTGAGCAATTCGGCGGTACGTCCACCTGGCCTCGCGCATGCCCACTATACGCCCTCGCTCAAAGTCCGTCAACTGCACATACGGTTCACGTCCACGCTGTCGCGGCATGCTACCAGTGTTAAAGACTGCGATGGAGCTCCGTATGCCACGGCAAACTGGCTGACACTGACGGCGGCGGTGCACAAATGCTGCGCAGCTAGCGCCATTCGACAGCCAACACCGCGGTTCCTGGTGTGTCCGCTGTGCCGTGCGTGTGATCATTGCTTGTACAGCCCTCTCGCAGTGTCCGGAGCAAGTATGGTGGGTCTGACACACCGGTGTCAATGTGTTCTTTTTTCCATTTCCAGGAGTGTATTTCCTCCTTATTTCAGTGATTAGTATTTACTTAACGTTGCCTTGTAAATCGGGGATGCAAAACATATCTCAATTATGGAGTCGAATTTGGGCTTTTCCCGTCTTTACGATTGTGGCACTGCCCTTCTTGTCCCCTTACAGCCCCGTGACAAGCTTCGGTTAATGCATATCCAAAGTGACTGCTTGATCCACGTCTGCAAGCAGAATCGAGTCAGACGCTACCACGGCCGCACGTTGTGGCATTGCATTCATTGGGTGCCATTTGTCAGCGGAAGCGCTGGGCAGGCAAGGTGTAATACCACAACCGCACGTATTTATAGATCTTTCAGCTTTCTTCTCGCTTTACAATTACCGTTTCTTCGGCAACATGGTGTAGTGGTTAAGACACTGGGCTTTTATTCGGAAGAAATTGGTGTTATTAACTCCTTAGTACGTGCAAAGCTAAAACGCTAAATGTTTATCAGTTTTCCTTCGCAGTGAATATCTTGAGAGGATATATTTCCAGTCGACGTTCCACGCTTTAATCCAAGGAGAAAAAAATGCAAGTGTGTTTTCAACCACCTGACGAATGTTGGTCTCACAGTAGGTGTGTCATCTAAGGCTATGAAAGTAACGACTAAATTTTGTACCGTATGTATTGGATACTCTCGTAAAATATAATGAATGTCTTGCGAGTACGGCCTCCCGTCGGGTATACCGTTCGCCCGGTGCAACTCTTTCGATTTGTCGCCACGTCGGTGACTTGCGTGTTGATGGGGATGAAATGATGATGATTAGAACAACATAACACCCTGTCCCTGAGCGGAGAAAATCTCCGACCCAGCCGGGAATCGAACCCGGGCCTTTAGGATTGACATTCTGTCGCTCTGACCACGCAGCTACCGGGGGCGGACAATACTCTCGTAACAAACACTTGTTACAAAGCATTCATTACAACGGTGTTGTCAACCATCTGACGATCATTGGTCTCACAGTAGGTGTGCCGTCCAAGGCTTTGAAATAGCGACGAAGTTTTGTACCGTATGTATTCGATACTCTCGGAACCAATACTTGTTACAAAGCATTCGTTACATGCCAGTTTCGTTACTGAGAGTCATTACTGATGTCGCCGTGAAACACAACTATTACTTTGCTGACCTGTCAAGTTTTTGGCATAAACGTGCTCGTGAATACGCCACTTAGTTGGCTTCTATTTCCTGAACAGATTTTTCTCTTCTGCTTATTACAGACGTAAAGTCCCTAACCTCTACAACCATAAACGGTAACAGCTGCTGTCTCAAGGTTTGAACTCTTTGTCGTATGAAATGATCCGAAATTGTATCGCCATGCCACTGTCTCACGTAGCCCACAACAGGTAGACACGGTAATTCTGCCATACTACGGCCGGTCTCTGCAGAGAGAGTGACGGAAGGGGAATACGCCGTAGTACACGGTAATGATAAAAGTCCATGAAATATTTCAAAATATCTATACAGGTAATTGGCCAGAAACAACGTAATGAATGGTTTAGTTGTGGAAGATAAACTCTTAAAGTTGTTTTACAGTTTGTGTATTCTATGCGTCCACCTTTCGTCACACGGCCCACATCTGATCCACAGCCAAATTCTGCCCGCACACGATCTAGCATACAGGAGCGACGGTAAGGACAGCTGCTGCGGTGCGGTGTCGCATGTCTTCAACGTTTTGTGGCAAAGGTGAAACGTAAACGTTGTCCTCGAGGTAAAAATCGCAAAGTGTCAAGTCCGACGGCTGCGGTGGCCAATAAGGTGACGACGAGTTCGCGGCCGCAGTTTTCAGAAACTGTCGATGGTTTTCCAAACTAACATGTCAACATCACGATAAAAAAAGATGCTTTGAGAGTCTGTCTTTCATGTGCTGTATCATTCGTTACACTAATTTTAGCCACTTACCTACATTGACTTTAATATATACATTTCGTAGGTTTTACGATTTCCCTGCAATTGTGTTCTAGCCACTTTGCAAATCCCTGTGAAAGCGACTGTTTAACGCTTTGGGCTTGGAAAAAGCCAGAAATGTGCCTACCGGCGGAAACGCCGTATGAAGCGAAGAAATCCAAGTGTTAGGAATACTCCCAGTTCTTCCCTAATCGGTCGCAAATTGCAGTCAGAAAGAAAACACTACTACTGTTAAAATCTGCTTAGTACTCCGTGACACTAAAGACTTGTTCTGTTGAGAATAAAATATTTTCCGGAATACGGAAGCTACTAAGTCGACATGTACGTGCGAAAAAGAAACCAGGCGAGTAACGAAACGTTTCCGTTACTGAGGCGGCTGACGTTAACGAACAGAAAGAATACGTCAACTACCGACTCGGTCCCAGTCTGATACAAACTGTATGCGAAGAAGAATATATGCGAGAAACGAAACGTTGCAGGAAGTAACGGAAACGTAACTCGAATGTCGTGGAATATTCGTTACTCTACAGATTACATAACCAGATGCAACCGCTGTAGAGCCAACATGTACAGAATAATGCACCAGAATGCATTACGCATACTGTAGCTAAGATTTCAGAAGAAGGGTTCGAATTTATTGCCCACCTATTACGTTCTCAAAATTTATTCCCGTGTTAGTTATATCTATCGTGAAGATTCTTGCGGTACTTACTGACCGTAAATAGATTCTCGCCCAGTTACCTTGTCAATTACAACCTGTTTGAAACCGCACGGGAAATGCTGCTGTCAGTGAATCCAAATCTATCTCATCAGTTCCAGAGCAAATACTGCAAACATAAGGAGTCACGTACCTCGCGATAGTCCATTTGGTAACAGCACCATGTCCAGCTGGATGGCTCAAATGGGCCAGACAGTTCAGAAACTGAACAGCAGCTGGCTATACGTGTGTAGTGTGGTCCAACGCGGAGCAATGTCGCCTGTATCGAAATGACCCAAAGCGTCGATTACACCTGCGGCTCGTGTGTTCCTCTTCGGTAGCGTTTGCTGGGTTCACATTTCGGTGGCCTACTCTATGTGGGGTTGCAAACGGAGCCACGTATTGGCTCTAAGTTAACTATTACTTCCCTCAGCCGGCTCCACCGTTCGTGGTTAAACTTCGGCCTTACAACTTGAGTCTAACTTCTGTTGTCACACATTTATGATTGTACAGAGTTGTAACTTCCTATGCCCTAAATGCCCATCTTACAAGCGAAGGGGTATTTGAATAATTTCGTGGTTTGCTTTTCAAGATTCTGTAGTCTAGTAATTTGCAAGATTGCCCAAGTTACGTTTTAATAAATATGTTCTAACTATTCGTGTTAAAATTGAGGCTGTGTGTCCACTGTCATTTTACACGTAATGTTAAGGTAATGGAATTGAAAGGGTCTTAAATAACGTGTCTTAACTAGAGTAGTTTTGTTAAAGTTATGGTCAAATTCAGCCTTAGTGGCGTTTCTCAATGATTATGGGAGATCGTTGGCTAACGATTTATTAATTTGCTTATGGTTTTATGTAATGAGTGTTTCGTAAACAATCTTGCCTGAGTGGCGTCTGTCAATTTGTATGTGAGATTGTTTTTGGTTTTAAATAAAAGGTTTTAAATAAACACATTGGATTGTTTTTGGTTTTAAATAAACGGTTTTAAATAAACACATTGGAATTGGAATGTTCACTATATTGTGTCAGCCCTTCCACTCCCTTTAAATATAAAGGTTAAACAAAGCAAGTGTTAAGTAAAAGCGTTCCAGAATTGATGAATGGTGCAGACTGTGGCAGTTGACTCTGAACATAAATAAATGCAACATATTGCGCTTACATAGGAAAAGAAATCCACTACTGTATAGCTAAACTATCGATGACAAACAGCTAGAGACAACGTGTGCCGTAAAATATCTAGGCGTAATTATTCAGAGCGACCTTAAGTGGAATGACCATATAAAACTTATAGTGGGAAAACCAGACACCAGACTCAGAATCATTGGAAGAATCTTAAGGCAATGTAACTCATCCACGAAAGAAGTGGCTTACAAGGCGCTTGTTCGCCCGATTCTTGGGTATTGTTCATCTGTCTGGGATCCCTATCAGGAGATAGAGAAGATCCAACGAAGGGCGGCGCTTTTCGTCACGGGGTCGTTTAGCTGGCGAGCGAGCATTACGGAGATGCTAAACAAACTCCACTGGCAGACGTTACAAGAGAGACGTTGTGCACCACGGAGGGATTTGCTATTGAAATTACGAGACAGCACTTTTCAGGAGGAGTCAGACAACATATTTCTTCCCCCCACATACATCTCGCGCATTGATCACGAGGAGAAAATTCGAGAAATTAGGGCCAATACAGAGGGTTACCGAGAATCATGCTTCCGACGCACCATCCGCGAGTGGAACATGGTTGGAGGGATCAGATTGTGGTACCGAAAGTACCCTCCGCGACATACCATTAGGTGGCTTGCGGAGATGTAGATATAGTTCGACGACATGGAGGACTGTACCAGTGGTATTTCTTCCTCATGGTCAGACAACAGACAGTCGTATTTATACTTTTCGAGACCAGCCAGTCGAGATCGAACTGCTAAGCTATGTAAGTTGTGACGGCCACTTTGTGCCAGTCAGTGCCGTCCCCATGGGCAGCTGTCACCCCAATGCTGAGTCCTGGACCCTCGATCTCTGCCTGACCTCCCAGGCACTTCACTACCTTACGCTCCGACGCCAGCGCAAGTCTGCATCACCAGGATCCAGCCATCTTTGCATGTTCCAGGGCTCACACTTAGCACCCCGCGCCCCACCTCTGTGCCGCCGGAGCCTGACGCAGCCTGCCGAAACTTTATAATAGCAGCTGCAAACACCGCGGTCTGTTGGCTCATAGGTCGGTTCCTCGAGACATCGCCAATGGCCTGACGCTGCAGCGCCGGTGCTGGGTAGTCGCTACCTATGACGAAGCCAGTGCTGTAGCGTCCACAGTGTCGGTTTATTTGCCACACTCGGCAATGATCAACACTATTAGGATCAAGGACTGACTGCACGTAAATGACAAACAATAAGTTGCATTTGTATCCACGAGCTGCCTTCGTCTGCCGCATCGACATCCACCTCCAGTAGATAATCACTTACTTACACCAAGCCATCATGAAACCCATTATGGAACTCTGACTATGCTACTGATGTTGCTCATTATCTAACCAGTGAATTTAATTTTTAGCATCCTCATTTAATATCAAATTACAAAGGGCTCGAATCTCTTTCCACATACCCAGCAGGGTGACGCATTTATAATACAATGGATTCGTATTTAGTAAGACCACTGTTCAAATCTCCATCCTGTCATCAAGCTTTAAGTCTTCTGTCGTTTCTCTAAATCGCTTACGTCGAATGGAGTGTTAGTTCCTTCAAAAACACACTCATTATTTCCTTCCCTGTCCTTTGTTAATTACTTGTGCTCTATAACCTCCATCTGATCGGCAGGACCTTATATACTTATCTCACTGTCATTTTCCACGATGTAATAATCCGATTCATTTAGGACGCTAGACTCCTTTCATGTGACAATCCTCAGAACCTAACAGTCTGCCGTCTATTAAGAAGGCGGTCTTTTATCATGCTGGCATGATTTTATCAGTCATTATATCCACAAAAAAGCCTGGATATCAGTGCAGAACTGCAGTGCCCACATTCAAATTAACGTACCCAATGTATAATTATCCGGAGGGCTAGAGCAGAATCCTTACGTTTGATGACATCTGGAGCCCAGGTATTCATTCTGACAGTTCTCTATTACAAATTAAAACCAAACGTCCTCTATGTTTTTACTGAAGGACAGAAAAATTTCATTTCCATGTGTTCGTCAAAACTTCTTTGAAATTATGAAACAGCGGAACAAAGAAAAATGCATAATATAGAAATGTATAACATCAGACTCTCGGGCAGTTTCTGTACTCTGGGTGCAGCTGTGCGATTTTGTTAACATATCTATGGCAATGTTTCTTCATAGCTCTATGGACGGCTACCGTTTCCACCTACAGCCAAAGGTGTCAAAACCACTGACAGGCATCAGGGATTTCCGTAATTCTGCTCGTTTCTTAGTATAAAGAATAAATGTATTAAAACTTCATGTCTAAAGTGGCAAGTTTTCACACATATCAGTGTTAATGATGTCATATCTCCTGAACTATTGTAGTTAGGTGGTTCTTACTCCCACAGTGATTGCAGATAACAGAAATGGATATGTGTACAAAGTTTGGTTAAAATAGTTCCAGTGGTTTAGGAGGAAGTTTGAAACGTAACACATCCACCTACATAATAAACAAATACCGTCCGAACTGGCTTTGAAGGCCGCCGTGTCATCCTCAGCCCTTATGCGTCACCGGATCCGGATTCGGAGGGGCGTGTGGCCAGCACACCGCTCTCCCGACCGTTGTCAGTTTTCGTGACGGGCGCCGCTACTTCTCAGTCAAGCAGCTCCTCAATTGGCCTCATAAGGGCTGAGTGCAGCCCACTTGCCAACAGCACTCGACAGATCAGTACGGTGAGGCATCCAAGTGTTAGCCAAGCCCGCCACCGCTTAACTTCGTTTACCTGAAGGGAACCGGCATTACCACGGCAGCAAGGCCGTTCGCTACGTCCATGTATCATTTTTTACAATATGTATACATATCAAACTAGTGATAGCACAATCAACTTGTCACACAGCTTTACAAAAATCATTCCTACTTTCCATGTAGTTAACAGAACTTCTCAACCTCTGAATGTAGATATTCTGACAATTTTTAAAGCAGTGGCTAATGAAGTATCCTTTAATTCACTTTTACTTTGATTTGGATTCCAAATTTTTATCCTTTTGTTTGTATTCGTGTTGAATGGTGGAGAAAAGGTACTAGCACATGGCCTAAAACCTTCTAATAGCACCTAGGGGATCTCCGACCTTTCAGACCTATATTATGCGTGATTCACCATCGCGAGAGTCACAAATGTAAACGACATGAGACCGCGTGAAAAAGTTTGGAATGTAATCCTGGATATATCCGTAAGGTAAGGTGATCAAAAAATTTAGGCCACCAATTCTCTTGGGTAAAGACAAATACTGGCGGCGAAAATTTCTTCTCCCAATAGTATATGTGCCTGCTAACTATGTACAGAGCCCCACTGTAAAACCATATGCCAGCTACCTCAGCTACTTTTTCTTCGAAAAGCGAAGTAAACTCAATCCATTTTCAACAGAAACTAAGGATGTCTTACTGAAGAAAAATCAAGGCACTTCTATACGATTCGTCGAACCGAAAAAGGTGTTCGATAGTGTAAAATAGTGCAAGGTCGGTAACACGCAGTATGTACAAGAACCTAGAGGGAACGATAAGAGTGGAAGACCACGAACGAAGTACTCGGGTTAAAAATGGAGTACGATAGGGATGTAGTCCTTCACCTTACTGTTCGGTCTGTACATTGAAGAAGCAGTGAGGGAAATAAGAGAAGTATTCGAGAGTGGCATTGAAATTCGGGGTGAAAGTACATTAAAACATTCGCTGAAGACGTTGCTACCCTCAGTGAATGTGAAGGAGAATTACAGGATTTGTTGAATGGAACGAACAGTCTAAGCAGTACAAAATATGAAAGAGGAGTAAAAAAGGAAACCGAATGAAATACGAAATAGCAGAAATGAGAATAGCGAGAAGCTTAACTGGTGATCAAGGACAATGTTAAAGAATTCTGTAACCGTGGAAGAAATAATCGATGACAGACGAAGCAAGGAGGATATAAAAAACAGACTAGCATTGCCAAAAACGTTATTCCTGTCCAAGAGAAGTTACTGTAACAAACAGCGGTCTTAATCTGAGGACAAGTTGCTGAGATTGTACGTTTGGAGTACAGCATTGTACTCGAGTGAAGCATGGTCTGTGGGAAATCCGTAACAGAAGAGAATCGAAGCATTTGAAATGTGGTGCTACAGTAGAATGATGAAAATTAGGTGGCCTGATATTGTGAGGAGGTTCTGCACAGATTCGGAGGGGAAAGGAATAAATGGAAAACACAGAGAAGAAGAAGGGACAGGGTGATAGGACATGTGTTTAGACATTACGGAATGACTTCCATGCTACTGGAGGGAGAATCAGAGGCTGGAAACCGTAGAAAAAACAGGGAATAGAATATATACCAGAAGTAATTGAGGACATAGGTTGCGAGTGCTTGTCTTAGATGAAGAGGCTGACACAGCAAAGGAATTTGGGGCAGGTCGCATTAAACCAGTGAGCAGTTTGAAGACTTAAAAAACAGCACTGTTTTCTGAACCATCTTGATGGATTTGGAAGACGACACAACAGAAAAAAAGATATAAAACTGAAAGATTATCTTCTCCCCATTTTCTTAAGTTTCATTATATTTCAAAATACAAAGAAAAGTTGAAATATGTAAATTTCATTATTGTTTTTCTAAGAATGTAACATCGTAAATGTTGATTTACATAATGGTGATACGATCTTTTTTTGTTTATTTCTTTTCCATTTTCATTAGACTGCTGAGTGCCTGATATGTAACTTCAGCTTGAGAGAAAAATGGTTCAAATGGTTCTAAGCACTATGCGACTTACCATCTGAGGTCATCAGCCCCCTAGACTTAAAACTACTTAAACCTAACCAACTTAAGGACATCACACACATCCATGCCCGAGACAGGACTCGAATCTGCGACCGAAGCAGGAGCGCGGTTCCAGACTGAATCGCCTAGTACCACTCGGCCACAGCAGCCGGCGGCTTGAGAGAAAACAGTAATAACACTTCTCGACAGTATCTCGGTACTCGTGATGCAGTCCACTTACGAAGTGTCAACGCTGAGTTGAGAGGTGACACAATGTTCGATGTCTGAAGTGAAGTGGTGAATATATAATATTCAAAGGGTTCTGCGACCTATATATTCTTCCGTGGCCAGCTCCATGATGATTTACCGTTTGCGAAAAAACCCGTGTGCTATTGACTCAGTAACTTCACAGTGCTCGCAGAGTGGGCGTAGCTTGAGAAAGAACCTCTGTCTTATCTCTTTTCTGTTCCCCTAACTGCATAATACTGGGATAGAGCACACAGAAGTTGGATGCATCTTGTTACGCACGTTTTCCCAAATCATCGATCATCCTTGTCACGGAAACTTACACAGGACTGGGCGGACCAGACGTTGTAGAGGCGTGTTGCAGACGTGCTCGCTACCATAGCTGTTTGGCATATCCCACATTTATTTCTATTGTCCACCGATGCACTCCTATATCGATGATTATTCATCAGTGTTTAAAAGATTTAACAGAAAAAAAATCACGTTTGCCAGCAGTGATGTTGCTAACCAGAGCTTCTCGCTGTTTCATAGATATTTACCAAAATTATCATTCTCTCCTCGTAAGTATTCCTGTACTTACGGTGGGCCGCATGAACAAAATGAAATCTGTATGCGTCCTACAAATTTGATTCCCAACTCCAGTAGAGGGCAAAGCTGGAAATGCATAGCAGAGGAGGCGCACGGCTGTTGCGAGGTTGCCTCGGCCGTCCCCGGTGATAAATGCGGCGTCCATTTATCTTCCGCTAAGTGGAAACCGATGTGCGGTGGATGCGAAGCAGTTGCCGCGCAATCCTGGTCTCACCTCGGAAACTGGGCGCTCAGCGCAGGGCTTAACTCAGACCTCTGTGTACAGGGCCAACAGCTGGCGCTAACAGGACCGCTGGCGAAACTGTGTGTCTGAGACAAAATCTATGCCATTCAAGGAACTCGCTTTATCTCAATGAAAAGTTAAACTTGCTTCATTATGCATAGAGATCCTACTGGAATTTAACAATCGGGAGCTTGTTATGAACCTTTATGGACATAAATCGACATTACTGAAGACTGTTGACAATAACTGGGTTACCAAATCTGCTTTATTATGCTGAACTGGGTGTGATTTGTTGTAACTGGTGTGCAAAACTTAACTACGAAAGAAACTTTCTCATGATGTGCCGCTGCCAAGAGGCAAAGTTCTATGTAACCTGCACCAAACATAGAAAGAACTGTCACAGTATATTGCAGAAGGTAACTGAAAGCCATTCACAATGAGACGAATAGAAATGAGACTCTCCTACAAAGACAGTAACTACACAGAACTCAATGCGATTCATGATAGTCACCTGGACATCCCAAAAAGCGCTTTATGTTTTTTGAAAGGGTGTGTGATTACCGAAGATGGTAATGCATCTTCTGCAATGTTCTACCATGCTGGCCACAAGGATGGAACTCGTAAAATGCCACAAAATCGGTTACTTCCCTGTTCTTGCTTGTGTCTCGGCCGGCTGCGACTACCTGATTAGCTGACAAACTCCAAAAAGATGTCACTATCTTTCAAAACAAACGAACATATGACTATCGACACGCGCTACGAGGTCCTATGTTCTCCGTGCACCACACGTTTGTACTCCACCACTCGTCTCCTCCTGCACTGCTGTGGCCACTGCTTCCACTGACGTCGAATCAATTCGTTTCCGCCCTCTACCAGGTTGCACACCAAAATAATACGGCTTTCGAACTTCCAATTTTTTTTTCTCCAGACCCACGGCACTCATCGGACCAAAGCCTTTTTTCAAAACCTTCAGTGTCCGAAACGTCTGCAGAGCGACGTGTGCACAGCCATCATTCTTGTAACGCAGCTTTACAAGCAGAGCGCGATCCTGCACTGAGACAGTCATGGCGAATGTAGCAGACACGAAAGATGGAAAAGCCGTGTACCCGGCGTGTTTATTCCAAATTCACTGGGTCGTGGGCATGGCAGGTGTTTCCATTTACATATTCTGACATTTACAGCACCATCCATTGATCAATTTTCACACTATTTTTTGTTTCTTCTGCCGTACGTTTCCCGCCTTCTCCGATAATATTCCGTTGCAATTCGACGTTATTCTGACCAGTGGTGTTATTTCTACAGCGTTATCCAAGTCTAACTTTAATTATGATTAGCTGACTAACTCCAAAAAGATGTCACTAGCTTTCAAAACAAACGAACATATGACTATCGACACGCGCTACGAAGTCCTATTGTAGACACGGATGAAAACCAAAGAACTATGTCTAATAAATTAGATTAACACACAGAGATTCAAAAGCCGAAGTGCCAAAGAACTCAGGTGAGACTGAATACCTTGCTCCTAATTACGAACTTGTAAAATGCCACAAAATCGGTTTACTTCCCGACGCAAATGAAAATGCGAGAACTATGTCTATTAAATATTAAATTACTCCCCAGAAACTCAAGAAACTACACTGCCAAAGCACACAGATGAAGCTATAAGATTCACTCCCAGTTAGGAACTCGCAAAATGGCATTTAGTAATATTTTCATTAAAAGCATTAAAGGAGAATGAAGTGAAACATTTGGAATTGCAAATAAATTTCCAGGAACAGAAGTTAAGACATACACCACAACTGCGTTCGTAAAAACTGATTCTTGTATTATTTTGCAGTTGATGATTTACACGTGCTGAGTAACATTCATCTTAAAAGCAGGGGAATCTACTGTTCGCATGAACCTGCCGAGAGTTGTCCGAAGGTCAAAATGAAACTAACGGAATACGACGATCTGTAGACATTAATTACAATCCCTTCTCGGAAAGTTATTTATAGAGTCCCCGTGGACGCTGTAAGTACAGTCTTTTTTTTCTTTTTCGTATATTATACGCAATTCTAAATTTTCTTTCGCCTTTCCTTTTCACGCTTTTTTATGGCGATATTAGTAAACTCAACATACTGAGCATGATTTTGGTTTATTTTCTTTGTAAGTGACATAAAAATTGAAAATTAAAAAATTTCCATAAAGAGACTCGACCCCACGACCCCCGGATTACGATTCTACACTTTTTCGCTGCGCCAACTGCTGTTTGAAAACTCATGTCCCACCCTACCTGTGCCAAAACTGCTACCTTTTCTACACCCTTTCCCGTCTGGAGCTACCACTTCTATCACTTTCTTTTCTGTCCGAGCCCTACACACACTATAAATTTGGACGTCATCTGTGTTGATGAGAAGGCGTGGTCCCTTTGTAAGTATTTAGAGCCTGACTTACGACAGCTAAACAGATACAACTCAAGAGGAATGTTCTCATCCAGAACCAAGGTTGACACATATCGCTGCCCGGCGGTCATCTGTGCTCAGTAGCACTGAAAGCAAGTGACATGAACGATACACCTGTACTGTTATCTCCACAATTTGGTTTCATGAAACCATTATGACACAATTCAGATATGACAGGATGACGCGTAATCTTACTGAAGCTGCAGCTCGCCTGGTGGTCGTAGGCAAGAAAATGTATAGGTACAATCGAACACAACATTCCTGCCCCACTCGACTCTCAGATGAAATACGTATTAGGGTCCCCATTTCGTTCCCTACTAAGCTGGTGACCCACCTCTGCCAATTCGTTGGCGTGGATACGGCTTTTCATAAACAGTGTTCCAAGTAACGGTTCAATCCCATCTCCGGCCATCCTGGTTTGGGTTTTCCGTGATTTCCCTAAATCGCTTCAGGCCAATGGCGGGATGGCTCCTTTGAAAGGACACGGCCGATTTCCTTCCCCATCCTTCCCTCACCCGAGCTTGCGCTCCGTCTCTAATGACCTTGTTGTCGACGGGGCGTTAAACACTAATCTCCTCCTCCTCCTCCTCTTATTCCAGTCTCGAACAGCGCGCGCGCGTTCCAAGTAACGTATGCAGCTCTAATGTTTCGTAAATCTCTATATACTCAGGGTGTTTCTAATTTTTATTACGTATTTTGAAGAAAGTCTTATTAGGATTTAACGCCCCGTCGACTAAGTCATCAGAGAAGGAGCACGAGGTCGGATTCGGGATTAGGATAGGATGAGAATTCTATCGTTCCCTTACAAATTATGACATCAGCATTCACCTTAAGCGACGCAGGGAATCAAGGAAAATTAAATCTTCACAGCCAGACCTAGATTTGAAACTTATCCAAATGAATGCGAGTCCAGTGTTTTACCACTGAACCGCTCGCTATCTATCATGTTTCGAGATATGTATACCTTGTAGTAATACATATCCACGGGAGTATAGAGTGTTCCTATGTCTTCTTACCGATGAATGGTACTCACAAAGAAAAAAGTAATTTGTATAAAACGAAAATAAAGTCTAATATAAATGTGCAGACATTGTGCGTTGGTTTTATTTTATTGAGAATGTGATTGGCTATATCGACGGACGACGTGGTTCCAGAATGGGACGGTGTTCGCTGTTAGCTATTGAGTAGAAGTAGAGGGTGTCCGGGAAGTAGGGATGAATATTACAGTGATATGGGACATACAAAATTTATTGAAAATGTAACTTTTTCCCCTTTATAAACATTTTAGGTAACTTTTTCCCATTTATGTATGAAGAATTATATCTTCCATACGACCACCCAAAGCCGTGAGAGAACGATCAATGCGTTCATTGAAGTTCTCAATGACATGTTCACAAACATCTGGTAGGATACCGTTAACAATCCTTTCAATTTCATCCTTCAGTTGTTTGTGGTTCGATCTCGTACACTTTACATTTCACATATCGCCACAAAAAAAAAGTCACAAGGCATAAGATCGCACGATCTGGCAGGCCATCAGGACATTCCTGACTGCCACTCAAGGAGATAATTTTTTGAGGAAACCTGTCATTCAGCAGAGCAGTCGTTTCACGGGATGTGTGACCTGTCACACCAGTTTGTTGAAATAAAAAATCGTCATTTTCCTCAATAGGAAGGAAAAAACCAATAAGACAGTATATTTCGGTAACGGTCGCCGTCCACACGACGGCAGCTCCCTCGTCACTTTCAATAAAAGTAAGGGTCGATCATTCCTCTTGCCCAGAATCCACATCACACAGTCGTGCGTTGTGGATGCACCTCATCTTCCACAGTCACTCGCGGATTTTCGTAACCCTAATTTATGCAGCTCTGCTTATTGACGTAACCACTGAGTTGGGAGTGTGCCACATCTGAGAAAATTATTTTTTTTTTTTTTTGTGAAATTCTCGTTCTCCGCTTGTCGAGCCAATACCCCCAAGATCTGCAGGCTTCAACTCTTATGTAAAATGAATCTTGTACGCATGCATTTTAAGATATTTTGAAAACATTTCATGCAGTGAAATTGATGATAAATTCAACTGTTCAGCTCATCGGTGAACTGATTCTCTGGGGCTTATGGTGACATTGTCACGCACGACAGTAATGCTTTCTTGTGTTCGAACTTAGCGCCGTCGTCCCGTTTCCGTAACGTTAGAAACAGAGCCTATGGCCGCCAAATTCCGGTTGAAATTGAGAACGGATGATTCGGCTGGAGCAGCTGTACGTCAGAGAGTCACACGCAATTCACGAACGGTTGCTGTGGGACTTTCATTGTTCTTGTAACAATGTTTTATCACTCTTTGCACTGTTGTTATCTGCTCCATGACGAAAATAAACATCAAACAACAATGCTCACCAAACAAATGCGATCAGGTTACTAGGGTGGAGGATCAAAGATAACAAACACGAAGAAACCACAGCTGCCAATCATCATATGAGAAAATGGCGCGAAATTCAAATTTTTTCTTTCTTCCAGGACACCAGCTATCTTCTGGGACGTGGCAAAAAGTATCACAAGAACCGAAATCCTGCCCTGGAGATACGCAGATTTCCCAAGAACTGTTATATAAACAATACATGTTAAAGTGGAAGCGGTTCAAAATTTTTGATATTGATATTGCTGTTGTATGTATAAGCATTAACACATCCATTTAATGTGGTAAGTTGCAAGTGACGCGGCAAGTTTATTACGAATATGTGGTATAAATGAGATAACTTTCTTGAGGTTTAAAGGAGTTATTACAGGTTTGGTGACGTAGTCAGTAAGATCACAAAGGGAAGTGCACCGTCAAACGAGCTTGTGAACGGATGATGTTAGACGGACTATAACGGAGCTGTAAACAATAAGAAATATTCATGGTTTATCAATATATTTCGGATGGAGAAGAATGAGTAATTCGAGAGGTAACTGGTTATTGCTTTGTTTTTTGAAAATTTAAACTTTGCAAGATATTGTCATGTAAACCACAAAGAGTGATTAAAAGCGAAGAATATTAAAAGAAAATGAACTAGGAAAATTGCCGGAAGCGACCATATGGAAAGAAAAACTTATTTTCACGAAGAGCTAAGATAACTGGTTTGGTTTAGTAACTAAAGAAATATCAAATCGTAAAGAAATAGCACATCGTACAAAGATATAGCGAATATTAAACTAAGGGCTGAAGCCAATTATAGCAATGAATTTCGTGTCGATGACCTATAATTAGAGACCATATTATTATAGTAAAGCAAGAAGATTTTCAAAAGATGTCGAAACGGAAGAAAGACGGCCGATTATCTTGGCGGTGGGCGACTAAAAGTAATGGGCGGCCGGCGACTACTCAGGAATTTCATGATAGACAGCAAGGCCCCTGCTTTGCTGTTTTACCGAGGCTACCGGGGGCGGAGTGCAGCGATCAGTACAACGCGTCTTGTAGTACAGCATGAACAACAGAATCTTTTCCTTTTATTTCTCTATTTCGTTTGATACCGTAGTGGAGGAACGAATTTTGTTTTAAATAGTAGTTTTGTAGACATGCATCGCTAAAACTGTCGTCATTTGGGGAAGTGTCGTTTACGCAATGTTTTTGTACTGTGCACGTATAATGGTAGCGCATTGCAAGGAAATTTTGAAAAACTTAAGAAAACAGTTTAAAGCAGACCAAGGTACTAGATTCACATGACTAAAGGTAGAAATTGGCGATTTATTGGGACCACAACTTCAAAACTGAAAGAGGCCAAGGCCTTAGAGGAAACAAGCAATTCTAAGACAGACAATGCAGTGTCACGCCAATAAGCAGCTCATGAAAATATAAGAGCTACAGAAAATTGTATTGGGTTTAAAAGGCGAAATACATTCTGACATCCTTAAACAGTGTGATTTACTTATAAATGTAGAAGGTGAAGAGTTTAACGAAGTAAATACAAAAATAAGACAAAGTATCAACTACACAGGTAATTACACAAATAAAATAACAGATTTCAGACGCTTACATAAAATGAAATGCTTTAGAACAATGTAAATATCCAAATGAAACAGCTTCCTCAGTTTACACTTTCACAGCGTCGAAGGGGCGTATGAATAATTTAACTGAACAAAAAATTTGGTGACTGACAGAATCATTCATTACTACTCATCATTCGTCAGTCGACAAAAAAAAAACAAACAAAAATTAAAAAACTTTACAAGGGATTATAAAAAGACTAAAAAATATGTGACAAGAATAAGTTGTAGTGAGAGTTCCGAGATTCAAATAGAACTTTTGCAAGTAATTTGTTTTAAACCTGGAACAAGCTTAAATAAACAATTCCCAAAATTTAAAACGGAAGGGAATATACACTCAACCTCTATTATAGCGGCATTTTCAAAATCATTGCCAAGGCGTTGAGATGACATTTTAAAAAGCTGACTTTCTTCTCTGTTACTTCGAAGGAGATGTTGCCGAGTGGAGAAATCCACATTCGAATGAATCTATTTGTGGAACGACCTTCAAGAAAAGTTTGAAAAGAAATGTATGTCACTTCACATGGAGAAATTAGCTCCCTAATTATTAGATCCTCATTGTTGGAACAGTACTTGGGGTAATTGTAACAAGTATGTAGAATGGCACCTAACAAGGTCGAAGTGTATAGACGAGACCATAGCAGTAGGTCGCTTATTAAAAGTGTTCATTAATGATTTACTTTACAAAGAGCGCAAAAAAAAATTGTCTGGTTCTAGGAGTTCCATCAACTGGAGAAGTTAAGTAACTATACAACACTGATATGGTGAGAAGACTTGTATCAGGAAATGAAACCGCAAGTATGAAATTATCTTCTCTGAGCCGATTCCTTTCATAGATTTTGAAAAACTGGTTGGTTAGTTTTATGTTGTTTTATATATGGTAACTATTCATTAGTTATTTAAGGAAGAAACACGGGCACGCATTACGCATTCGCCATAGGGAATGATGCTAGAAAATTCAGATCATATCCCCTGAGATCTTCCTTCCAAGACAAATTACTAAACAGAGAAACAATACTTCATAAGTCTTACAGCACATTTATTTAATTTTTTTTTTCTTTTCGTCTTAGCAATGTCACAATGACGCGAGAGGAAATGACCTAAGCAACGTGACAGAATTTCATATGAACCAGTAGTAAGTGAGGAATCAATGCCTCTACTAATAACAAAAATGTAAACCCACCATGTCTGTCTGTTTGTTTGCACACACTGATCTCCAAAACTACAAAACAATTTTTCACAGGTAACTTGAGAATAGCTTGGAACAACATCTAGGTTATATTTCATCCAAGTCGGTTGACGGAAAGAAAGATATCGGAACCTAAAATTTTAGGAGTCTGCTAAGCTTTTTCGGTTGTTTACCGTAGTGTCGGCGTAGTACACCAAACAACCAATAGATGATGCGATTAGTTTTTTACCTCTGTGGCAGAAGTATATTCGGAAGCTTACCTGAGTGCAGAATTAAGCGCAGCAGTCTTATTTTTACAATACAAGCTAACACTGAATTCACGTGGATATGATATACGGATTTACTGACTGCGCTTTGTGTATTCAAAAGTTAACAGAATTTCTTTGCCTCTTCCGATAGTTGTTATTTGTATTTGACTTCTCGGATTGTAAAAACAAATTTATTGACACAGTGATTGTATAAAGGTTTCGTTTTCATCGATGGAGGTACGGAACCTTAAAAAGCAACGGTTGACAAAGGCCCTTCTTTAGTTTGCGTTGATAAGCTTGGCCTTATAGTTAGTCTAGATTTAGTTCCCGTAGGGATTGTGTGGAAAAGATTGAAGGGAGAACAGAGGTGCTTAAAGAGGCATTCTCCACGCTGTTGATATGATTGGAGCAATAAAAAATATTAATATGAGGTAAAATGAGAGACACCCTCTTCATACACGTTCTAGCAGTGTGTGTGTGTGTAGATATAGAGGCGGGTCGTGAGCAGTGCCTGGATAGCCAGTGAAGTCACTGCCAAATGAAGGAAAGTTTTCGGGTTCCAGTCCCGGTCAGACGCAAAGTTTTTATCTACCGCGATGTTTCCGAACGATTCCCAGCCTGCTGAGGAGAGGAAAAATAATTCTGGAAATCTTTCCAAATATTCCAGAACGACAAATATTTTTTAACTGAACTCGCACCACGTATCCTAAGAATCTGGCTTCCGCTTTCTGACAGTCACATAAAAATTTACAAATCACTTTAGAGACATTTAGATAAGCCGGTAAAAGTAATTGTTTCATTTTTTAACCTATTGTAACTTCCGTTACAAAACTTACCAGCTTTCAGCTGTGAAAAATCTTTTTTTCGTTGTTATGAAACATATCAGTTTTCTTATGTCTGCATATTTGGACATCATAGATCTATGTTCGATCCATCGATTCTAGACTACTGCCCTCTTACAAATGAGATTCGTGAATACGTCGACGTCACATCTGAGCAGGCTGCCTACATGTGCTTCGGCTTCCTCTAGTCGGTGAACTGCGCCAGCGGTTGGTTGTCCTTCGGACTGCAGAGAGTGCCCTGAGTGAGTAGCGTAGTGAGGAGCGAGACGTCGTAGCGGCTACAGTGCCAACACGACGCGTCGCACGCTGGCGTCTCCTGCTTCCGAATGCTCTCTTTGAATATTTACCTGGTTTCCTGAGTAGTGTGATGTTTTACACGCTCACGTCAAGTGGACACTCAGTTGTATAATTCCAGTACTGGCATGACTTCCGTGACGTAACGAGGGCCTTTACTCCAGTCTATCGACAGCGTCACTGTGAGTTGAGAACCGTGGGTTCGAGCACGTCTCTGCGTACGACCTACATTAAGCGTTTTGTGTGACCTTTATATCCTTATAAAGCATGCAGTTATTTGCTTAACTACAACCTGCCAGTCACTCGATACTTACCATTTGCTACACTTACAGCCGAAGGTACGTAGGCGTTCTACTTCGTATTCGTAAACTTGTTTATACCCTAGTCGAAGTGAATAATAATTGATTTCCGTATCTGTATTAATTTGAGTAGTTTCCACCCTTTTATCTAAACTGATATTTTGTTCATATGTAACTGGATTTTACTAAACTTTTTGGCGGATAGACTTTTTTCTATGATAACTGCATCAACTGCGAAATAATTGCAATAGAATGTATTACTTCGGTGTTTGTAGATGACTTCATCCACGCTAATGTGCTGTGTCTTACATGTCAAGAAATTGTTATTCTGTCGCACATGCGTCATGGTATATCATAGGCATTTTAGTTCCTCAGGTGTCGCCGTTGTATAGAATCTCCAATCTACTTTGTTGCCTCTGTCTCTCGTAATAAGGTTATCTAGTATCAAGAACCTGAAATGGATTTATAATCATCAACGTTTCCGAAATCAATGTTGGAAAACTTTGTTTTTGTTCCTGAGTAGTCATTATATTTGTAATACTGTTATGTTCTAAGATTCAGGTAGACATAGATGTGAGTATTTAAGACGGTAGTTCTCTTGATTAGTTATCATGTTTGTTGACAGGTGCGACCTGACTCTTTTGCTGACAGGTGGGAGCATTTTACTTATCAAGAGATAATATTATCCTAAGTACAGTTAATTTTCCCGTCAATTCTGTATTGAATTTGACTTTTTGTGCCTGGAGCCTTACAACATTTCGTCATTTAACTTACTTTTTCTACACCAGTAATTGTGATTACTGCAGAGGTACGATATACAATGACGGGATCTTGCTTTAAAGTGTGAGGGAGCATTTGAAGATAGAATTCAGCTTTTCGATCTTTGACTTGCCGTTTTCTGTTTATTTTTGACAAGTATCAAGACATTTACTTTTATAGATGGACTTCACATCTTACCTATAGTTCTCGATGTTTTGGGACTGACTGCTTCAGTTATGATCTTCAAGGCAACAGGTTTCAGTAATCATCTGCCTCTCTGCCGATATAATGTCTGCTTTGCAGCAATTACGCAAAAGGCGTGGTTTGGCTTTCTGGTATAGTCTGTATACCAAGGGAGAAGTGCAGATCTCCACTTAGACGATCTGTTTCCTGTTTATTTAAGGCTGAGGATGTCTATCTCATTTACAAGCAAGTATTTCTCTCTTCTTATATTCGTTTTCTATCCGGGTCCACTATGGCCCTCTTCTGAGTGCACGTTGCGATCAGAATCGGGAAGCATCGGTAAACTGAATTCTCAATTACTGATTTACAGTGCTGTTGAAAGCACTCACTCATAGTCGACAAGTAATTTAAGAAATCAATACAGAATATTGGAGGTAATGTTTGTCAAGTGCAATGCAGTTTGTACTTCTTCTGAATTCGGTGCCTGACAAGAAACACGCACTAAGAATGTAATTGTGAACCAATACAAAATGTCTTCTACAATGGATCCCCCCGACATCAGCAATACATGAAAACTTCCATATAATTGTCTTTGGAACAGCCTGGACATTCTGCGCTCTCCACTTCAAGTTCAGCGAACGATGATGATCGTTTTGCATCAAAATTTCTGAGTTTCTTTTCAAATTTTGGTATTTCATGTATCTGTGTTCTCTTTTTTTCCACTTACCGTGCTGTAATAGCCCTAAGAGAGATCACTTCTAAGTATCATACAAGCGTTTTCTACAAATAATCTACAAAATTTACAGTTTGACATGAATATGTCTATCCAATCTGTCCAGAAAGTCGTTACATAGACCTATAAAGTACATTTTTTTGTTTTCTCTGATTTCTCTTACTTGAAAGCCATTCGAAATATAACGCCTAATATTTACCAGATTACGGAAAGAATATAAATCGTGGTTTATGTAGAATACAAGCTTTATTGACCAAGAGTATTTAGTAAGTGGTTACCATCGGGAGCACGTCTCTGGAGCAATGTTCCATTAGTCTGTAAAATTCACCTCACGAAAAGGCACGTATATCTGCCTGTTTATAGCAAAAGCTAACATTTTACAGTTGTGTGTTTTCCGTTAGATAGCAGTTGCTAAAATTTTCCTGATGAAATCAGATTACTATAAATGGTGTGTTAATAAATATATGATACACAATGAATGATAATTGTGAGTGTATTAATTAATGTATGATACATTAATTAATCAATTACATTTTCAAGAACTAAAAAGTGTTTCCAAAGTCAACTGTCAATTCATTGTGATGTATTCCGAAATTCTCTATGTAGTCCACGGTCTCATTTCTTCAATGATTTACATTGTGCAACATATAAATGTTTGAATTCTGAGACATACGAACGTAATCCACTTAAGATTTTACTTGACAAATGTGTTGTGACAGAGCTAAGGAATTAACATCAATATATGACAAATAAACTTATTTTAAATGCTAGTACACCAAGTATTTGTTCATGCACCGTTATAGAAACCTAATGTTTTTTTTACTAAACCAGAAGTAGATGCTGGAAACGCATTTCCTAGTGATTTAAATGCTAGAGAAATAGAAAATTCGTATAAGACGGACAGTTAATTTAACAATTAACAAGAAGTTAATTCCTGTAAACACTTTTCTATATCAGTAACAAGTGACAAGGAATTGAATTAAGACTAGGACAACGGGTACTGAAGTTAATACTACAGCTTAACCGTATTTTCAGTAATGAGAATTACTCGAATTCTCTATTCAATTTACACAGTTAGTTTTAAGTACTGTTACAGTTAAGAAGAAAATAGGGTTCGCTATGAGACTTTTTTAAAGAACTATGAAAGTGTTCTGTCACTGCAAATTACAGCAGAGTACGTGTGGTTTACGGCGGCCGGGGTGGCCGAGCGGTTCTAGGCGCTACAGTCTGGAACCGCGCGACCGCTACGGTCGCAGGTTCGAATCCTGGATGTGTGTGATGTCCTTAGGTTAGTTAAGTTTAAGTAATTCTAAGTTCTAGGGGACTGATGACCTTATAAGTTAAGTCCCATAGTGCTCAGAGCCATATTGCGGTTTACGTGGGGCACTACCACATTTACAGATTTCCAGCAACGACAGAGTACCCACCACACGACTGTCAACTTAGAAATGTTTGCTTTGGTCACACACGTTAACTGTCCGCAGACCGAAGTAGTTGTGAGTTGTACTCCCATGGTCTCGAGATTCGCAAGCAGTGGAATATATGTGTGCAGATGTGAAGAGCTTGGTGGACGTAAACCATGACTCCCTAGAAGATCGGGTGTATGACATTACAGCGAGTGTTATAACTGTCGGCGACATTCCAGGAAGCTTAAATCAAGCTCTATAGCGCCTTCTCAGAAGATATATTTTCCTTTTGCCTGGCGATGGTAGAACAGCTACTGTTGAAACAATACGTAAGCAATTAAGAGACTTTAATAACGACAGGCGTTATTTAATTTTCTTCTATCATCTAACCGAAGTTCCGTCGAGAAAATATTTTTAACTTCCAGTTATTTCGATATTGTCACCTAAGGTATTTTGTTACTTGTACTGTCTGATCTTTCAATGTTTTTCAATATATTTCTTCCGTTCGCTGTAGATGTTGTTACTGATACGACTCCAAAATGTTTAAAAAATTCAGTATTATTTCAGGCCTTTTCTACCAATGGAACTATATACGTCAATAGACGCAAAAAGACTTTATCAGAGTATAATTACAAAAGGTTACTCAGCGTAACGCTTTATGTGACTGACATAAAGATATGAAAATTTTCTCCGACGTTAACGAAATTTAGAACAGTTAAGTCCAATGAAATGAAACGCAAACTACATTTGCGACGATTTTTAACTCATCTATAATCCGAAAACACAGCAGTGGACTTAAATAACAAACTCTGTTTATTTTACTCTGGTAACTGCGTGTTAGTTTTTCAGATTACGACTGCGAGAGGATTGAAACTGACTTCTGTTTGCATAACGAAAGCTAGCTCAGTTCGTGGAGCAATGCGAGACACGGAAATTCTTCGCGCACAGAGCCGACGCCGTCTAAATTTACTCCACCGGACATTCACTGCTCCCTGAAGAAGGGCAGAAAATAATTCGAACGTACAGAGGTGAGATGCAGTATCGCTGGAAATAATACATCTACCTACTTGTTTTGTAAATAAAACTGCCTTTTTCTGCTGCTAGTTACTTTATTTATCCCATACGCGTTTCGCCTTCTCCTGTTCTAAGGCATCATCAGTGGGATCTATAACGATACAGTTTTGTTAGTTATAGATTATCAAACAGTTCACTGCCATATTTATCATTACCACACAATCACATATTTGTGTTCTCGCATTCCCCACACTGTTCATCATGTTTCTCACTCTTTTTTGAGGTAGTGATAAAAATGGTAGTGCGATCTCCAGACCAGATGTGAGGAAACGCAGATCAGCAAATCGTAAGTAATTAACTTTTTACAAAAAAATCGCGAAGTGAACTGTTTGATAATCTATAACTAACAAAACTGTATCGTTATAGATTCCACTGATGATGCCTTAGAACAGGAGAAGGCGAAACGCGTATGGTATAAATAAAGTAACTAGCAGCAGATAAAGGCAGGTTTATTTACAAAACAAGTATTTATGTGCTTGCTGCGGAGGACGGCCACACAAACATACTTGTTATACATCTACCTTTTTGTCAAATGCGTCCCTGCTTTCCATGAATTACACGAACAAAATCAAGTAGTCCGTAAATACAAATAAAGACATGCAACAGAAAATATGGTGTGGGTATCATAATGTACAATACGGCACAGACTGCGTGTCACTTTATCCCAGAATTCTGAATGTGCGAAAGGAATTATTGCAATGATATATGTTGATAGTGGCCACAATCTGCTTCCAGTTGTAACGTCTTATGAAATGTTGTCAGACATATCTGAGAATAGAACCATTACATGTTCCACTGTAAGGATTTTCTCAGGCATCTATCTGTACAAAAGAACATTAATAATGTGATCTCTAATAACCTCAATTACACTACCACCTATGATTTTCTTAATACGTCTCCTGTCCAAATAATGTCACCTTCGTCGTATAGTCTATGACCAACTGTGATCTATTACACACAGTCCACTCAAACCACCTACTACAGCATGGACGTGCAGAAAGAGTCAATGAGGTTCTGCAAGGTGTGTGAAGCCATGCCGACACCACTGCCGTGGTCAGCTGCGCTAGGTTTGCAGGATCCATGATGAGGTGGTCCCGTACATTCTCGATTTGGTATAATCCGGGGAGTTGGGAGAGCAGGAGAAAACGTAAAACTTAGCCCGGATCTCTTCGCACTACGAGATACACTGCGAGCTGTTTGACGCGTTACATTGACCTGCTGGTAAACATAATTGCGCCGAGGTAAAATGAAATTTCCATGTCCATGGTTCCCAATGGTAGACGCGTTGTGTTGATCCATTGTGTCTTCCAAAATGACGAACTTGTCCACGGAATGGCCTGCCGGGTATTTTCTGTCAGACATTTCACGCCCTACACGCCAACGGCCATGTATCTGATGGAGCAAAAAACGTGATTCATCTGAAAAGGCCACCTGGTGTCACTCAGTGAAACTCAAGTTGCGTATTGGCGTACTAATTTCAACTTCGTCGCCGTGAACAGCAGTCAGCATGCATGCATGAACCAGGCGATTCCGTGGAGCCCATATGCAGCCACATTCGCTGAACAGTCATTTAGAAGACACTGTCGGTAGCTCTTTAGTTCATCTGGGTGGTCAATTATTGAACAGCTGCGCGTCTATTCGTCCGTGCACATCTCCGCAGCCATCGTTCATCCCTGTCATTCTTGGCCCATGGTGCTCCATGGTTGCCTCTGTGTCGGATCTGGATAGCCCTATTTTGCCATGCATGGCGGCGCGCGAATCGTTAACGAACTTGGCTGTTTTGGTAATGCTTCCATTCTTGTCCCGAAAGCCGATGATCACGCCCGTTCCCGTTTTACAAATGTTTTTCGCGTCCCCCTAAGCACACTTCATATACCCTACACTCACAAAGCTGCCACCTAGTGTCTGTGAGTGGTTATGCACTTGGAAGTCGAACATAGGTGGAGGTAGCATTAATGTGATTGGACGTGTTTATCATACGTGTTTCATTGCACGTTTTTTCAGGAAGACTTTGCGATTTATTCGATACTGCAAATATAGAAGCGTTTACTGCAGTGAGTGACAATACGACCAAATGGTACTTTTGGCAGAGTATTCTTTTATTGGTGCGTTCATTTATTTGGTTTTTCAACTGTCGTAGGTAAAAGTATTTAATATTCAGTAGCTGAGATCTCCTCATCCTTAACAATTTCCACGAAATGGGATAGAGAAAATACTAAATGGATCAAGCACTACCTCCATCTCTTCGACGGAAGTAAAATTTCTACTGATGTGCATGTCTCTTTCAGTTCATAAACATTGATATTGCCTGGTCACGTCTTCATGTTGCGGAGAGGTTGGCTCGACTGCCATGAGCATAGCGCCGAACATTAAAAGAAGTAGCACGGCCTCACCGTACGACTCCAACCACTCGATGTTATTGTGAAGTGACGATGGAAGACTCGAAACCCACTCTGATACTTTCCTTAATTTCGTACTATAAAATTTCTCTCCTTCACGGTACTCACGATCCAACTGCATTATCTGTTTCAATGAAGTCCCTAATTACTTATTTACATCAGGAGTGTTTTCATACTTTTCTACGACGTCTCTTATTCCTCCTAATAGTCGAGTGCACTCTCTGAGCATAATATTTTCATTTTACACTGTGACATTTCGGCAGTCACAAACTGTTTCCGATTTCTGTCCTTTATGCGCTGTGAGTGAAATGAAAGCTCTCAACACCATGTGATCAACACAACACTCTCGGGGTGTATTAGAAACTCACAGATTGACTAGTCCTACTTCAACCTTAATTTTATGACGTGGTAGAACCACTAATTCTCTCTATTACTCTATATAATTTGCTTGAATTTCCCCTCAGAATAAAAAGGATGTGATTGGTTACTCCTTGTCAGTAGTGAGAACAGGAAAATGTTTACGTCTGCTGCGAAAATTGTCTATGGTTGTGCTTAAAAATAGAGTTTACAGTCTGTATTGACATATTAATGCATGTTTTTGAGCGTTTAAAACACTCTCGAACTTCTCGATACTGAATTCGCTGCAAGATCCAAACGATCCTTATATTAATGTTAGTATTTTGAGAATGGTTTATTTTTGAGCAGCATGATGTAAGCAACCGGCTTGCAGATGTAAGTATGCGTGTACATCGTCTTTTCTTGTACACTGGATATCCGAGAAATGGCCGTTCCAGTAAAGCGCACTGAAATAGTAACTCGTCGTCTCCACAGTTCCATTTTTTTAACCATTTCGCTCTTTCTGAGTTTAACAAAAGTCACTGCACTGGTTTGCTAAACGTGATAAGCTAATCCAGTGGACCGTGGAGCACGCGGTAAAGTTGCGTCATACTGTGCTTCCAGTTTCGCCGCTTAACTTAGAGTCGCCGAACCCACGAGTTTGCGTAGTTCGTCCTCTCGTGTTCTCGAAGCCGCTCTGACGCGCGCTTGTTTATGGCCACGTCTAAACTTGCTGACCTCTTGATGGAGTTCTCTGATGTGAAGTCTGCGGAATACTTTAGCGTGGAGGGGTTGCCTCGAGCTGGAGGCAATGCACTGATGTGGGTGGATCTATAGAAGTCAGGGCACGAGGTGGTGAAGACAAAAGAAAAAGATTTTTTTCTAGAAACTACTTATAATAAAAGTACACCTACTCACAGACGTCCACTGTGGGCTGTAATTAGCGTATGGGTGAGAAACTAGGTAGATATGTTAATGCCGTAACGTGGAACCGATTTCCAGTGTAAAAATATACTTGCAGTATTGGCAAACAGGTGCTAATCTGGCGCTGTATTCGTAGACTGTTTGTATGACGGTATGACATCCACGCTGTCATTTACGAAGCCATGACTTGACTGAACTGTATGGCTGTCGAGAAGAGAGACCATGAGCTGTTAGTGAAACTGTTTTATGTAAACGACAGCAGTTACAGTGCAGCATCGAGAGAGTATCGCCGACTAAAAGGTATGAGGAAAGGCTTGATGTCATTTCATGGTTTAAAGTAGATGATAATGATATTCTAAAACACTGGTGAAACTTGTGTGGGGCCGGCCGAAGTGGCCGTGCGGTTAAAGGCGCTGCAGTCTGGAACCGCAAGACCGCTACGGTCGCAGGTTCGAATCCTGCCTCGGGCATGGATGTTTGTGATGTCCTTAGGTTAGTTAGGTTTAACTAGTTCTAAGTTCTAGGGGACTAATGACCTCAGTAGTTGAGTCCCATAGTGCTCAGAGCCATTTGAACCATTTGAACTTGTGTGGTACCTTGAAGAGGAAGGCGTCCCATCCAAGTGGAAGTTACTGACGAGGCTGCTCTTATTATAACTAACAAAGCAGCACGTGCCCTGGGTAGGGCTAATACTCGTGTAGTGTCACAAGAATTGCTTGTCTCATTGTCAACGTTACGGAAGATTTAGCGGTCTGTTTTACACTAGTACCCATACAAGTTACAGGTGGTGCTTCTGCTGAAACCTCATTATCTGCAGCAAAGTTCTAAATTTGCCTTTCGGTTTCTGGCACGGATCGAAGTCGACGACATGTGTCCGGGAATATACTATGGAGTAATGAGGCACATTTTACATCAGAGCATGCAGTGAATACACGGAACTGCCAAACTTGTGGTACTGATATACCACGTGTTGTGCGCGAAGAGCCACTGCACTTACCGTAATTGACAGTGTGGTGTGGATTCACATGCTCCTTTATTCTCGGTTCGTTCTTCTTTGAGAGGAAGATACCCAGAGGACTGGTCAGACATATTGTGACATCTGCACGTTATCGAGACCTCCTTGTACAGCACGTGATTCCTGTTTTGAAAGAGTGCAGCTGTGTGGAAACCACTGTTTTCATACAAGATGGGGCAACACTTCATGTCGTTCTCTTTCTGAAGTATCTGCTCAATGAAACTTTACTCAAATGTGTAATCTCCGTAGGTTTTCAAGATGCATGTCGTGCAAGGTCTTCTGATCTGAAGACCTTGACTTTTGGCTCTGGGGGTATCTAACAGAATTTTTCTACCGGGAACACGTTTGGTTAATACCTGATTTGTAGACAACGTTGCTCAGATTCCACTGGAACTGGTGCGAGCAACTGTCAATCATGTCGTTTTACGGATGCAGCCTCTTGTAGACATCTCCGCTGTTCATACTGAACAAAATTTTGTAAGCGGCGATTAATAATATAATCAACACTATGCCTTTCTCACCTGTTTGACTTTTTCTGGCCACATTCCATTCTTAATCCATTATATACGGAAACAATTCTATACGTCCTTCTTGCACTCACGGTGCAACATTTGCACTTAGTGGCCACAGTTGGAATTAATTTTTTACCATCGTAAAATAATTACGCATTAACGTATTAGCGTATCTACCTAATTTGACTGCCATACGATTATTGCAGCTCTCACTGAAATTCCGTGAGTAGCTACGCTTTAATTGTAACCACCTGGTACGTTTTTCTCCATTGACGCCATGTCAAAGGTTCCGCGATCTCCGTTAATTTAATAAATGATAAAAGGTCCGACTGGATCACAATTTCTTTTGTTGATGACTACCTGTTTGGATCCGTCTTGCACACCTTCTTCAAGTCTGCCGTAGGATACTGTTTGCCGTTATAAGTTGGCATTCGTATCACTGTTGAACATGTTTATGTTGACACCATGAGGTGGAGTTTATGAACAGTGGTGCGAATGTAGTTGGTTTTTGCGGCGCTCGCACCACAATTGGCAAACTACACCTTGTGGGTCCATACCTGACGATGATCTGCAGCGCGGATCGACACCGGTGGTCGTAAATAAAAGAAATTGTAGCCCAGACGACGTTCTTTCTGCGTTTATCTATATATTGTCCTTCATTTCAAAATAAATCTTATCACTTCCAATCGTTCTCTATGGCGCATAATACAGTTGTCCAGTCGTTGAACACAACATTGAATATAAGTTTTGTTATTAGCAGCGATGGCTTACACCTAACACCAGATTCCTTTTCCTTGGTTACTTACAGGTCATCAAATCCACTTCTCTTCACGGACTAAAACAAGAAGAAATTGCACAGGGATCGGTTATCTGAGTAAGGTACATGGGGTGAGAGAATCATGCAGTATTTACGAAAACTTAGAATGCTGAGACAATTGTGGGAGCAGGAGCATTGTCATGATGGAAAATCCAGTCCCCCATCAGCTACAGACAGGGCGTTTTCTGTGCATAACATGACGTAATCGTACCAGAACTAACCGGTCCCGAATCGTATTCACCCTACGGGTTAATGACTATGCGCGCCGCCGAGCCTGTATGTGGTTACCTGACGGTTTCGCTAGGTGAATACCGCGCTGGTACCCACCACCTCCGTTGCAAAAATCTCGAAAACGTTCTCACACTAAGATGGTGGAAAACACTAGATGCAGTTAACGTCCGAAGGGTCATGGTTGGCGACAGGTAGGGTATCTAGACACCCTCTAATACCAACACAGCCAAATAGAGATTAAGATCACCCTGTCTGATAATGGAATGACTCCAGGAGAGAAAGGTATCTGTCACAGAAAAGGAATTCTGAAAGCAGTATCCCCGTAAAAGTGGTTTTGCTTGGCAAGATGTTTTGAGCAAGTCAACAATGACGTCTTCCATTCACTAGATTTTTTTTCTGATTTCCGAGTGCTATGCCTCGTCTAGGTATGTGTAGAGGTGTCTCCTCAGAACACTGCGTAGGCCCATTCGATGCTCCTCTCGCTGGTCACTCAGAATCCAAGGCTAAAATTTCGCAGTGATCCGTCCTCTTTCCAAATCTCCGGTTAGATTTCACCGAACCGTGTTTCAAGAGAATCCATTTAACTCGGATATGTCTTGAATGGTCCGTCGTCGAAACAGAAGTTCACGAATTATCTCGGCATTTTCATCTCTTGGAGAAATGACAGGCTTCCAGAACGAGATTTGTTTTACAAGAGTGGTATTTCCTTAACTCGTGATATTTCCTTAACTTCTTTATAAAGACTGATAAGGCGCTAGGATTCTCTAACTAACAGACACATTTACTTTTTGCAACAAAATTGATCTGTCTTCTTTTCCAGTTAAGTGCGATTATTCGCTTCGTTAAAGTTTCTCGATAAGTATCGAGATTTGAAACTTCTAGACTTCATATTTTGATTGTGCTTGAAGCAACGGGTGTTCGGAGTAAGTCCATATATTTTGCTATTCGTAAAAACATATGTGAGTAATAATAACTTGAACGCAGGAAGAATGTCGCCACTGCCTTGGGTGCAGCTCTTGTAAATAGTCGCTGTGTCACTGCACTATTGTCACGAAGCCTTTCTCTGAACTGTACTACGCTACTAAATATTGTCCCATTTCAAAAAACTGTTTCCAATTAAAATATGTTACGGTTCAGTTAAATTATTCATTATTAAGAATAAAGTTCAAAAGTCTTTCTGTACTTATACGTTAGTGTTTCATCATGCTAGCTGTAACATTTTTCACTTTCTCCACTACTTTCGGGTCAGCCAATCATATAATTACCGTTTTTTTTTTTTTTTAGCTAACAGCACAGGGCGCTAGGAGCGGAGAAAGTAAGCTTTATCCAGTGTGTATGTGTGTGTGTGTGTGTGTGTGTGTGTCGTTGGAGTTCAAGGGCGCTCAATGGCGAGGTTACCAGCGCCTTTACACGTATTAAAGGAAACCAACAATACCCAGGTCAGCCCACACGGATAGCCGCGCGGCCTAACGCGTTGCATCCTGAGCGTAAAGGCGTGCCGGTCCATGGCACGAATCCGCCCGGCGGATTGGTGTCGAGGTCCGGTGTGCCGGCCAGCCTGTGGATGGTTTTAAAGGCGGTTTTCCATCTGCATCGGCGAATGCGGGTTGGTTGCCCTTATTCCGCCTCAGTTACATTATATCGGCGACTGCTGCGTAAACACTGTCACCACGTACGCGTACACCATAATTACTCTACCACGCAAACATTAGGGTTACACTCGTCTAGTGTGAGACGTTACCGGTCGCGCAACTGCACAATACCCCTGGGTTCGGTGTATGGCGGCTGCGGCGGTGAGGTGGGTTGACCACAGCGGCCTGTTGAGGGGCACGGCGGGATGAAGCCTCACCGTCGTTTCTAAGTTCAGATGGCTCTAAGCACTGACATGACATCTGAGGTCATCAGTCCCAAAGACTTAGAACTACTTAAACCTAACTAACCTAAGGACATCACACACATCCATGCCCGATGCAGGATTCGAACCTGCGACTGTAGCGGTCGCGCGGTTCCAGACTGAAGCACCTAGAACCACTCGGCCACTGCGGCACAGGTAGAGTATCCCGTATGAAATCATGATAACGTGCTCCATTGAGCGTAGGTGGAAGAACATGGGGCCCAATCAAGACATCACCAACAATGCCTGCCCAAACGTTCACAGAAAGTCTGTGTTGATGACGTGATTGCACAATTGCGTGCTGATTCTCGTCAGCCCACACATGTTGATTGTGAAAATTACAATTTGATCACGTTGGAATGAAGCCTCATCCGTAAAGAGAACATTTGCACTGAAATAAGGATTGACACATTGGTGGATGGAACCATTCGCAGAAGTGTACCCGTGGAGGCCAATCAGCTGCTGATAGTGCCTGCACGCGCTGTACATGGTACGGAAACAACTGGTTCTCCCGTAGCACTCTCCATACAGTGACGTGGTCAACGTTACCTTGTACAGCAGCAACTTCTCTGACGCTGACATTAGGGTTATCGTCAACTGCACGAAGAATTGCCTCGTCCATTGCAGGTGTCCTCGTCGTTCTAGGTCGTCCCTAGGCGCGAGTCATAGGCTGGAATGTTCCGTGCTCCCAAAGACGCCGATCAATTGCTTCGAACGTCTTCCTGTCGGGACACCTACGTTCTGGAAATCTGTCTCGATACAAACGTACCGGGCCACGGCTATTGCCCCGTGCTAATCCATACATCAAATGGGCATCTGCCAACTCCGCATTTGTAAACATTGCACTGACTGCAAAACCACGTTCGTGATGAACACTAACCTGTTGATGCTACGTACTGATGTGCTTGATGCTAGTACTGTAGAGCAATGAGTCGCATGTCAACACAAGCACCGAAGTCAACATTACCTTCCTTCAATTGAGCCAACTGGCGGTGAATCGAGGAAGTACAGTACATACTGACGAAACTAAAATGAGCTCTAACATGGAAATTAAGCGTTTCCGGACACATGTCCACATAACATCTTTTCTTTATTTGTGTATGAGGAATGTTTCCTGAAAGTTTGGCCGTACCTTTTTGTAACACCCCATATATAAATGAGCGGCTATCCCAGGACACGGAACCCAGACGCAGTGACAGGATACCAATCTAGCGAATTCCAGGAATTAAAAAAAAATATCAGTCCTTCGTGTAAATAGTGACCGGATTTAAAAATTTTAATTCTGATGCAATCTTTTCAGTAAGAGGTGTAATTTTATGCGAAAGGTTCAATACAGAAAGAAAAGTATGACAGTTATGAACTGCATGCGTGTCTTGAGGAAAATACCTATACTATATTCACCCAGTATTTGAAAATGAGAGCACTTATAGACTTGCAACAAACTTTCCACATAATTTCAGACTTTTACCAAACTTTGTTTCGCTAACACTACACGAAAAATAAATATCAACGAACTGTGTCGTCAATTCAGTTAGTAGTAAAATACTACTCCCACTAGTAGCAGTTTATAACATCGAGCATCATGTAGAAATTTTATTACGAAATCGTAGTAGGCGTTAAACTGTTTTCCTTTCATCATTTCTTGGGATCGTCAGGGAGAAAAAGTTGCGTAAATGTTTGAAATTATGTGTAACGTCTGTTGAAATTCTCTGAGTGCTCTCACTCTCAAATAATGGATGACTAATGTATGGGTATTCATGCATCTTAGGCACCCACCCTTTGAGTGGTATGTGGTTCTCGCCCCAAAACCTATTCTTTCCAGGTAGTAGGTGGTACTTTTTCCAATAACGTTATTTACAGCCTGCAGTGTACACACCACCAGTAGGGACAGAAAAGTACCTGAGTTTATTCAGCGGATCATTACAGAGTTTTGTACGATTAGAGGGGAGCGCGGCATTTTAAGGAGAATCAGATAAAACATGGCCTGTCGTTGCATGTTATGTAATTAAGATAATGATCGTCACATGCAACATTTACTTTACAGTAGTGAAGCCACGGATTCGGTTCACGGAATTTGATTGTACTCTTCTACCAATAAATGGTTTTTAAATTACAGTACTCTCGTATTTCTTTTAGCCTACCGACTGGGTCTCTACATACTGCTGTTTCACATTTCCGGCCACAGGTTCACTTTAAAACATCCAAATTTTTCTCCACAATTTCTCAAATTTTTAAAAAGTCGTCCTGTGACACTGTGTATTGCGGTGAGATCGGAAAGGGGGGAGGGGAGAAGACAAATGTGTTTCCATGTATGTGAATACATATAATGATAGGCGGCAAGCCTTTTTTCGAGTATACTTTTATTTACAATATTAATGGAGAGCTACAGAAAAGAAATTCACGTTGTCAAGATTCATAATTACATAGACTGGACGTACTACTTGAGAAGGCACGATTGCTGTTTGTCTATAATTTGATGACGTTACGAAATTTTAAACATGGCTCAAACAGCAACTGTTGAAATTCTTCACGGCAAATGATGACAGCCAAAACAGTTGCAGGATAAAGATTTTTTAAAATTCTGGACCAAGGTTTCGGTATATATAAATATACCTTCATCAGAAGTAAAATATGTAAAATTACATCCTGCAATGGAGATTAATAAAACAATTGTGCCAAAGGCGTCGTCAGAAGTTAAGACATCACCTCCATTTATACAACATGATTATAAACACAGGGTCGATGCGAACACAGTTTAGCATCAGTACTTCGCCTATGAACTGATGAAGGTATATTTCTGTATACCGAAACCTTGGTCAAGAATTTTAATAATTCTTTATCCTGCAACTGTTTCGGATGTCATCATTTACCGTGATGGCGTTACGCTTATTTTCGTAAGTCTGTGATGAGCATGGGAAATACTGAGCACGGTGCGTTTGTGTGTGAGGGGAACTGGACAGGCAGCTAAAAAAATAGAAAAAAGTAGAGAGCTCGATCCGGCCAGCAACCGTCTCTTTGTAACGAAAGTCTGGTGCCGAGGAGGTGAAGAGGAATGTAGGGCTTTGTGCACATTATAATAGCAACCGGTCGAACGTCGAAACTCTGACCAGCTCAGGTTTCTAGTGGCAGGGAAGAGCTGCTTCAGATGTTTTTTGGAAGTGCCCTTGCAGACAACTATCGGCCACTTTCGAAAAGAACACAGTGGGTTGAAATAATGTTCCTAACTCCGTAACTCTTTTGGTGCACACTTTCAGCACTTCTGTAGCGAAGCTAAAGGAGAACTCAATATGGTCGCATTGGTAGAGTAGTCACTGCCGTCAAAGTGACGGTACTGTGACTCCTGTTATTTAGAAGTGGAACTGAATTCCGAGGGTACATTGGATGCGTTTAGAGACGCTTTGTCTTGCGGGATTTTGGGTGATATGGGTCTCTACGCAATGAGAGCTGTGCTCGCCGCACTTTTAACGGTTAGTGGATTAATGTGCATTGGAGGGAATCTGTAAGAGACCCCGAATATGCGCGGGAAGGTGAAGATTCAGCCACTGGGCTTTATGGAGACAAGGTTGAGCTTGGCCTTATGGGTCAAGGTTAGACATTCTGGACTGTGCTTATAGCTGTGTCTTGTCACAGATCCGCGTTTTGAAGATCGGTTTGACACGAGAAAGTCGGCTCCTTCACAGATGTGCAGTGTTCAAGCTGCGATGGCGGCATCGTCTTCTGGGGTAGAGCGAATAGCACGTCAGTGACGTTATTTCAGCACACACTGAGCGTAATTCGCACAACCAGCGCTTAGGGAAAGTTAGGGTCATCCATAGCTTTTATGTCATAGACTGGTTTCTGTCTCAAATCCTCAGTAGCTCTGCTAAATGCACGTGGTTTACCGATTATATCACAGTGGACAGTCACTGTAATTTGTCACTATATTTCGTGCAGCTGAACTGAAGTTAACAGTGCTCAGAGTGCGTCAGGACATCGATGAAAAGCCTTAACTGTTCAGCAGTCTATAACTCTGCAAGCCAGTGAACAAAGTCACTTTGTTTTTCAACACTGTTTGTTCATTATGTACTGTATTTTGCTTATGTATGTACACTACTGGCCATTAAAATTGCTACACCACGAAGAAGACGTGCTACAGACGCGAAATTTAACCGACAGGTAGAAGATGCTGTGATATGCAAATTAGTAGCTTTTCAGAGCATTCACACAAGGTTGGCGCCGGTTGCGACACCTACAACTTGCTGACATGAGGAAAGTTTCCAACCGATTTGTCATACACAAATAGCAGTTGACAAGCGTTGCCTGGTGAAACCTTGTTGTGATGCCTCGTGTAAGGAGGAGAAATGCGTTCCATCACGTTTCCGACTTTGAAAAATGTCGGATTGTAGCCTATCGCAATTGCGATTTATCGTATCGCGATATTGCTGCTCGCGTTGGTCGAGATCCAATGACTGTTAGCAGAATATGGAATCGGTGGGTTCAGGAGGGTAATACGGAATGCCGTGCTGCATCCCAACGGCCTCGTATGACTAACAGTTGAGATGACAGGCATCTTATCCGCATGGCTGTAACGGATCGTGCAGCCACGTCTCGATCCCTGAGTCAAAGGATGGGGACGTTTGCAAGAAAACCATCTGCACAGTTCGACGACGTTTCCAGCAGCATGGGCTATCAGCTCGGAGACCATGGCTGTGGTTACCCTTGACGCTGCATTACACACAGAGCGCCTGCGATTGTGTACTCAACGACGAACCCGGGTGCACGAATGGCAAAATGTAATTTTTTCGGATGAATGCAGGTTCTGTATACAGCATCAGGATGGTCGCATCCGTGTTCGGAAGCGTGTATTCGTCATCGCCATAATGGCGTATCACTCGGCGTGATGGTATGGGGTGACATTGGTTATACGTCTCGGACACCTCTTGTTCGTATTGACGGCACTTTGAACAGTGGACGTTACATTTCAGATGTGTTACGACCCACGGCTCTACCCTTCATTCGATCCCTGCGAAACACTACATTTCAGCAGGATAGTGCACGACCGCATGTTGCAGTTCCTGTACGGGCCTTTCTGGATACAGAAAATGTTCGACTGCTACCCTGGCCAGCACATTCTCCAGATCTCTCACCAATTGAAATGTCTGGTCAATGGTGGCCGAGCAACTGGCTCGTCACAATACGGTAGACACTACTCTTGCTGAATTGTGGTATTGTGTTGAAGCTGCATGGGCAGCTGTAACTGTATACGACATTCAAGCTCTGTTTGACTCAATGCCCAGGCGTATCGAGACCGTTATTAAGGCCAGAGGTGGTTGTTCTGGGTACTGATTTCTCAGGATCTATGCATCCAAATTGCGTGAAAATGTAATCACGTGTCAGTTCTAGTATAATATATATGTCCAATGAATACCAGTTTATCATCTGCATTTCTTCTTGGTATAGCAATTTTAATGGTCAGTAGTGTATCATATGATTGTTCTTTTTAATTTGAATAAATTAGTGTTTGATTAGCAGTGTTTATATTTAACACCAATAAATGACATTAGAGTAGAATTTACGACATACTGCTTGTGAGATTGATAGCTCTGGGCGCCTCCAGATAGCGTTACTGATTGTACTGCCATATATTGATTAGTGAACTGTGACTGAAAGGATGTGGAGGTTAGAATGTAAATTTCTGAACCAGGTTGTGAACCTTGTACATATACTGTATTTTGAAATGTGTATGTATGTTGAGGTAGGATTTTGCATAAGGGGGGGGGGGGGGGGAAAGGGGGGAGAGGAGGGCGAAGGGGGTAGCAGGTTGATATGTCCTAACTTACATGCATATTAAAACTGCAGAGCAGGCACAAATCGGATGTGACTTTTTCTTTATTTTTACATGTTTCACTTGATCAATTAGAGTGTCTTCAGAAGCTTTGTAGCAGTGGGTTCTGCAACCTTGATTTGTAATGGTCGCTATCCCCTGTAGGAAATACCTGCACTCGTTAATGTTGTATAAAGGATGATTCTTTTTAGCGTTTAAAAGTCGTGAAGTGACGTACATGATACCGACAGAAGTAATTCAATATAAGATACATGGGGTTGCAAATGTCGGTAAATACCCCAATAGCAGAGGACAAACGTTAAACACGTGACGTCACCAGACGACGTACCTTACCGATGTGCGACTAGTGGGCTTCTCGATCCTACCGTGGTCAAGAGCGGGCAGTGGTTCATATCGCTGCGCTAGGCTACTCTGTTTTCGAACGTGTTTGCAAATACGAGGTGTGTTTAAAAAGTACGGTAACTTTATATTTTTATGAATAAGTATCTGTTTAGTCATCAATATTCATGTTGTCCGCTTCAAAGTAATCCATCTCTGATACAATACACTTGTGCCAACGCTCCTTCCAATCCTCGAAGCACTACTCATAAGTACTTTTTAGTACAGCCTTGAGTACTCCCAACGATTCAGTTTTTATTTCCTCAATCATTGAAAATCCTCATCCTTTCATAGATCTCTTCAGTTTTGGGAACAGAAAAAAGTAGCGGGGGTAAATCGAGTGAATATGGTGGCTGAGACATTATTGTCGTGTGGTTTTTGGCCAAAAACTGTCTCACAAGCAACAATGAATGAGCAGGTGCATTGTTGTGATGCAATACCCATGAACTGTTTTCCACAATTCCGGACGCTTTTTGCGTATTGCTTCTTGCAAATCGTGCATAATGTCAAGGTAATACTCCTTTCTGATAGTACGACCTTGAGGCAAAAATTCATGATATACTGCTCCACGGTAATTGGAAAAAACAGTGAGCCAAACTTCGACATTTGATCGTACTTGGCGTGCATTTATCGGTCTTGTCTCTCCGGGATGCTTCCATTGGGATGATTGGGCTTTGGTTTCGATGTCATAACCGTAAACCCATGTTTCGTCACCAGTTACGGCCTTTTGAGCAAATCAGGATCATCATTGACGTCATTCACGAGCTCCTGAGCGATGCTCACGCGACGGTCCCTCTGACCAAAATTGAGAAGTTTTGGAACAAACTTCGCTGACACACGTCTCATGGTCAAAACATCCGAACAAATAGCATGATACGAGCCGATCGATGTGCCAACATCCTCAGAGACTTCTTTTGCGGTAATTGGACTATTTTCCACAACAATTTTCTACACAGTTTTGACTTTATCATCTGTTATTGATATGCTGTGGCCTCCAGAGCAAGGTTCGTCAGTGGCTTCTTCCCGGCCGTCTCGGAAGAGCTTGTACCACTTGTAAACATTCTGTTTACTTAGAGCAGACTCATCGAGTGACACTGTCAAAATTTCAAGTGTTTCAGAGCACTTTATTCCATTTTTCACAAAAAAAATTATGTAAATTCTTTGCTCTATGTTTTATAATAAAAATCACCTGGCAGACTGAAACACGACTAACCTTTCAAGATGTCAAAAACAAAACGAAGTATGCTGTGCACTTGAAACTGTGAACATATGTTCGGGTCATGTCTACCAACATGACAAAAATAAGATAATCATATGTACGTTGCACGCGCAATTTGAGAAGTCATCATATTGTTAGAACAGCCCTCGTATATTGTGCTGTTAACGTAGAAGTTACCAGATTATTGTCCTCACTATAACCAAGCAAAAGGTGTTCTTATTTTCTGTTTCTTTCCTTTTGTACCTCCTTTCCTTGTTTACAGACTTTGTTTAGTAAAGAACGTGTAGGTCGTCTACTGGCAGCGATGCAATTCTGAAGTTTATAGTTATTCACTTGTGATGCAATATGGCAGATTTTTGTTACTGCGTACTTTAAAATTGAACATCGGAGACCGCGAGACCAGTAAATGCTCTATGGAAGCACGTAATTGTGTACGGCAGTGAAAAAAAAAAACAAAAAAAAAAAAAAACACGCGCTAAAGTCATGCACTTAAGCTGGAAGCCCTACCGGCTTAAGTACTTGACTTAGGTTGGGATGACCTGGTGCGACATCCCGATAGGCCCCACCGCTGAGCATGCGACGAGGTACTTCATCTGGTGACGTCACATGTTCAATATTTGTTGTCCACGTTCGGGGTATTTCCCGATATTTGCAACCCCACCTGTCTTATATTAAAGTACTTGTCTCAGTGTCATCTACGGGGTGTTCAAACAGTCTCTCCGCAGTGCCGTATGATTGTTAGCTGCGCGTGTCGTATGCCGCAGTAAATATACCGAAATGAAACTCAATGAAATACTAGTTATTAATTTATTGAATATTCATTTTTACTTATAGATTTTCACATTAAATGTTGAAAGTGTCCCCCCTGTTGTTGAATACCCAATTCAATTCGTCTAATCAAGTTCGCAAACGCAAGCTGTAACATTTCTTCTTTAACAGAAGCAGTGAAAGCGGATATTGCAATTTTCAATTCGGCGATGGATTTTGGACGGTTTTTACAGACAGTTGCTTTTTCTGCACACCAGAAGAAAAAGTCAGGTGGTGTTAGATCAGGCGATCGTGGAGGCCAAAGTCCCTGTGAAATTATGCGATCACCAAAAACATCAGCAAGTAGTGACATTGAAACGCGAGCTGTATGCGTGGTTGCACCATCTTGTTAAGAATAACCGTTCAGTATTTCACTTAAGACAAGTTCTACTATGAATGTGTACTGAATATCACTGCAGTATCGTTGTGCGTTTATTGTTTCGTTGTAATATATGGGACCCACAATCCGACGTCTAGAAATTGCAATCCAAACTCCTAATTTGTCAGAATGAAGTGGTTCCTCGTGAATATACAATGGATTTGCAGTACTCCACGCCTCATCAGTGAAAAACGTTTCATTAAGAATATCCCTTCCATTTTGTTGAACGAAATATTGCTGGTTTATGTGATACCGTTTTAGTGGTGGCTAGACGTGGAGGATTATTATTTATCTATCAAATAATTTACTAGGTAAAATAACATTTGGTTGCTAGTATTTATTTACTTATGTGATACGTGTTTCATTTCAACGTTTGCTTTTTGAATATGGAAATTGGTCGAGACGGGACTCTATACACTCACAAAGGACAGAATAGCTCCCGTGTTAGCAGTAAAATTTAGAGTGTTAAACAGAAGCCTCAAGAAGAAAAAGCAACAGGTGCAAACGGGTCGCGAGGAATTGGAGAACTTTCAAACTCAAGGAGGCTATGGCTAAATCTTTTACAAGATACGTCACAACAGGTAGTAGCTGGCGCGGGGCTGGCGGCCGGCGCCAGGGTACTCACTGCGTCGTCGCGGTCGAGCGCGTGGTAGGCGACGCGGTAGCCGAGCAGGCCCGAGTGCTCGCGGCTCTGCCACGAGACGAGCACGCTGAAGGGCTGGATGTCCTGGATGGCCAGCTTCAGCACCAGCGGCGTCGAGCAGAAGCGCGGCGGCTCCAGCTCCATGAAGACGAGCCCGCGCAGCTCGGGCGGCTGCTCGCAGCGCAGCGAGCGCGTCGTCACGCCCACCAGCTTCTGGTGGTCGCGCAGCCACTGCCACATCTCCTGCGACTCGCAGCCGCAGTGCAGCGGGTTCTCTGCGGGCAGGCGCGGCGCGGCAACGTGCAGCAGGCAGCTTGCAGCAATTCACTCCTTACGAAGTTTGTTTGTTTTGTTTGGCCTTCAGAGTTTGTACTGTATTTAGCTGTGGAGAACGTACAGTGCGACAGTTATTGAACTATATGAAATAAAATCGTCGTAACTTCTGAACGGTTTGCCTTAGGACGTTCAAACAGCACGATTGGCCGCGAGGCATGCTGGGAACTAGTATGCGCATGTATCGTTTGGCTTAGCGACGAAGCCCACATTCATTTGGATGGGTTCGTCAATAAGCAAATTGGCACATTTGGGGGACTGAGAATCCGCATTTCCGGCCGAGAAATCTGTTCACCCCCAACGGGTGACTGTGTGGTGTACAATGTCCAGTCACGGAACAATCGGTGCGATATTCCTTGGTGGCACTGTGACTACCGAACGGCGCCTGAAGGTTTTGGAAGGTAGTTTAATCCTTATTATCCAAAGTGACCTTGATTTCGACAAGATGTGTTTGATGGAAGAGGGAGCTCGATCCCATCGAAGCAGGAGAGTGTTTGATGTCCTGGAGGAGCACTTTGGGGACCGCATTCTCGCTCCGCAGGCAGGGTCCTCGATTGGCCGCCATATTATCCGGATCTGAACACATGCGACTCCTTTTTGTGGGGCTTTATTAAAGACGAGGTGTACAGCTTTAACCCCGAAACCATTGGTGACCTGAAAACAGCCAGGTCGTCGACAGCATCGATGTTCTGACTCTTCAGTGGGTCATGCAGAATATCGCTACTCGTCTGCGCCACATCACTCCCAATGATGGCAGGCATATCGAACCTGCCATAACCTAAATCCTAATATATGTAGTGACGTTTACATGTTGATAAAGTGTGTGTACGCCGTAGTTTGTTAATAATTTACGTTTCTTACTCATATAGTTCAATAATTACCAACCTGTATCTCTACACAGAATACATAAATACGTAAATGCATGTTTACAGAACTCAGAGCTCAAGCTGTCAGTTCCTTCCACAACAAATGTTTAATAAAAAGAATGATAAGTAGACTCGAGATATTGATGTTATCAATTCATACTAGTTCTTAAATTTAATAGTAAGTTATACAGATGAATGAAACTTTGGGTCCTACAGCTTTTTTCCTACACTCTTAAAATAACTGACAATCGATTTATACAGGCGAATGTCTTTAAAAAATCAAAAGAACAGAAGTTCATAGAGGGAGGAGGTAAACCGTACTCATCAGTCTTCAGATATTCCGATCGTTCCTTGCCAAATTTGGAACATGAACACAAGATATGGTTTACATAGCTTCTGACTCGAAGCACACCCACATGCAGGGGAATCATAAATACTGTTTCTAATACATATATAGGAAAAGAGGCATGGCGATGATTGCAAGTTTCCATGGCAGCAAACTGCTGAGATCATGGGTCCCTAGGTTTACACACTACTAATGTAACTAAAAGTAACTTACACTAAGAACACACACATGTATGCCCAAGGGAGGACTCGAAACTGTGACGGGGTGAGGCACGCGAACCGTGGTTTCAGACTGCGCGGCTACCCCGCTCGGCAAAAAGAGGCATGCTTAAAGCGGAGTCGAATGACGGTGGAAATCGTAGTTTGAATCAAATGCGGCTTCGTAAATCTCAACCTTCTAGGAGTTTCAAACTGTAATGTAACGTAATTTTTACCTTTTTTCGTTGCGAGACATTCCACGCGTCTTGCAATTGCTGTGTTCTGTAGTTCTTGACTTCACGTAAGTAGCCTGCATCGAGAACAGTTCCCGTAGATACAGCTTGCTTCGCTAAGACATTAACTTCCTCACACAGCGTATGGCAGCGTGGAAATGCACCCACAGCAAAATCATTGTCTGCCCTCTCTGTTTACAGCGAATATATTCGAGCATCACATCCAAAATGTAACAGTTGGCTGTTACATTCCAACTCTGGTGTTGAATACATTTAAAAACTCACTGAGATTCGGAAATAATTAATATCTTTAAGAAGGAAGTTGAGGATACTAACTTAATTGAGTCCAAAATTGCCAGCGTCAGCCGTATAACCTAAAGCACTTTTGGGCAGTTTGTGGGCTTTACTGATTTGGATCTGAGGGCATAAAAAAGCACATCCGGTGTACTCCTGTGGAATTTTGGATCAGTTACTACGTATACGGATATAAACAGGCAACCGAACTTCAGAGAGACACTTGAATCTTCAATTTACGTTAACATTCATCGAGCTTGACATATAATAACAGTCAGGAATTTGGCAGCTGAGTCCGTCAAGATCATATTCAGATAAAGGCAAATGTGAAGAACATCACACAGAACATATGCCAAGATGCCAAGAGTCAAAGTTTGTGCACACTGTCTAACTTTTAGTTCTTCTTCCGTGACTGATAAATGCAGTCTCTTCTCTTATACACAGAACTTTCCAAGGGGGGATATTTCTTGAATGACTGACAGCATTTGACGTCTAATGCTTAGAGCATCTTTCCTGCCTCCATTAAAAGAGCGTTTGTAGGCGTGGAAACATTGTTCCAAGGCAGGTACAAATGGTTTTGAACTAAAGAGTAATTTGGAGAGGTAAATCTTAGGCGCATACACTATACCACCACAGTCCAGACAATATCGAATAATCTCTCGGTACATTATGAGTTGAACACTTTGATGAGGTACCCACCATACATGGGTGCGAGCACGAAATCGCATTTATGAGCAATAGATTGTATGTGAGAAGCTCAGTTAAACAGGGAGTAAAACATCACTGCGAGTAGTATATTATTTGGAAACTGTGCTTTCCGCTTGTGGCGTCATCAACAATGCGGGAAGTGTTCGATTTGTAAAAAGGAACGATCACCGATTTCTCAGTAGAGATCTCAAACTCATTGTCAGACAGGCATCCATCGATGTGTCTTAGCCTGAAGATATTAGTCTCTAGCTGAATAAACTGTAAGGTCGTCTGCATATTCTAAAATTTTCGTCGAGAGAGTTATTATTATCTCTAAACATTAACCTACAGAGTCTACAACAGGGGGCTTAAGTGCACCCTGGGGCACACCCTGAGAGACAGGAATCGAACCGAGGATGATTCCTTTAAATCTGTCATAGATTGTTTTTCGAGCGACCAGGCTACTACGTCATCCTCCAAGGAATACCGATATCCGTCATCTTGTTGAAGAGAACCGGTATCTGCTCTTTTACCGTGATAAGAGCAGCGACGACCGCTTTTCTCGTTTGACAGATTGAGATGATGTCCATAGCAAGCGAATACAGATTATCTGTGGTCTCTCTGCCTTTTATATGTCCATACTTACTCCGAGGAATAAATTACACTTTTTAAGCTACCATTCTAATCTCATTTTAACCACCACTCCAGCGTTTTCGCTACAAAAGACGACAACGCGACCGGTTGGTAATTAGAGAAGGGATTTGGATCTTTCCAATTTTTCAGAATGGGAATTATAAACTACGTCTGAGTGTTTGCAACAGGTCCTAAATAGTTAAAACTTCCGGGCTGAGACGCCGTGGTCGATCTGTAAAACTTCTTCTTCCTGACGTTTCGTTGCCAACTGCGGGAAACATCTCCGGAGGTGAGTCGACAACTGGCTGCCAGGCTGTGGAGGTCCCGTTTATATAGAGCGCATAGAGGGCACCACCATGCGTCACATGGCGCAGACTGTAATTCTTACTCCGACTAACGTCATTATTCTCAAGTGAAGGTAATCGATTGTGAGATCTTTCGTGCAAGGTCGACCGCCATATCTTGTCTAACTTCAAGCTTTCCTCATTTCTGTTAAAGCTACTGTGGTGTTTCGAAATCTCTATGGCTTCCCTATACACAAATCCCTTTAGATTCCCTATATATAAAAGCTTCAAAAGGATCCTACAACGAAAGTGTTTGGAGCTACCAATCGATTAATAAAAAAGTCTTGCATTCCTACAGAGGATAAAAAATATCTACGTAAAATGGAAGCTTATGCTCCTAGATTACATGGACTACCTAAGATATACATAAGCCTATGGCCTACTGAGACTTATAGTGAGTACTATAGCATCACCTACTCAAGAGTTGGCTACACAAATTGCCTCCTTGCTACAGCCGCATATTGATAAAACTTATTATCACATTAAAAATTCTGTGCACTTTATTGAGAAATTGAAGGAAATTACTGTCAGCCCAGGTGATATCCATGTTAGTTTTTATGTGGTATCCCTGTTTACCATGGTGCCTGTTGACGAATCTCTTTCATACATAGCTGATATAGCAGCTCTGTTTCGACATTGCCTGTCCACGACTTATTTCCAGAGTGATAATGAGTTTTACGAACAAACCGAAGGAGTGGCCATGGGCAGCTCTCTGAGTCCAGCTGTAGCTAATCAGTCCATGGAATTTTTTGAACAACAGACGCTGAAGTTGCCAGTAAATGCCCTTTGAAATGGTGTCGGTATGTGGATGACACTTTCGTGGTATGGAACCACGATGAAGAGCAATTGTATGGTTTCTTGGTGTACGTAAATAGCATTAATCCAAAGATACAATTAATCATGGAGAAAAAGAGAAATGGACAACTAAAGTTTTGGATGTATTAGTAATTAAACTGGAAGATGGGAGTCTAGGGCATAAAGTGTATACAAAAGATACACACACCGACCGACACCCCCATAAGGATTCGAACTGTCATCCCTGGCAGAAGAGAGGTATCATCAAAACATTGGTGGACAGAGCTAATAAGATCTGTGAGCTAGTTTCTTTGCAAAATAAACTAAGCCGGCCGGTGTGGCCGTGCGGTTCTAGGCGCTTCAGTCCGGAACCGCGTGACCGCTACGGTCACAGTATCGAATCCTTCCTCGGGCATGGATGTATGTGATGTCCTTAGGTTAGTTAGGTTTAAGTAGTTCTAAGTTCTAGGGGATTGATGACCACAGATGTTAAGTCCCATAGTGCTCATAGCCATTTGAACCATTTTTTGAACTAAATCATTTGCGATAGGCATTTAAGAAAAATGGATTCGCTGACAAAGAGCTAGATCGAGCATTTCATCCCAGAAGAAAAGTGTCTGACAACATTCAGCAACAACAACTGTCTGCTGGAAAAGTTTCTTTCACTTATCCGCAATATTGCGGACAGTTCTGGCCAAGGTCCAAGTTGAAACAATCTTTAAACCCACCAAGAAGTTTAGTGAGTGTTTAAGAACTTCGAAAGACGCACGACACCTTATAGCAACAACTGGGGTGTATGAAATTCCGTGTAGCTGTGGGGATGTTTATATTGTAACACCGAAAAGAAGTCTCAATACCCGCTTAACCGAACCCAAATGGAACTATCGACTAGGACATACCGACAAAGGAGCAGTAGCGGAACATGTTTTATAAACGGTGATCATGAAATAAAATTTAGCCAGAGGCGCGTGCTAGCCAGTACATCGCATTATTGTGCATGTATGTATAGGGAATCTATAGAGATTCAGTAACACCACAATAATTTCAATAGAAAAGAGGAAGGCTTTAAGTTAGACAAGATATGGAGGTCGACTTGGCACCAACGATGTACAATCCATTACCTTCAATCGAGAATTATGATGTTAGTCAGAGATAGACTTAAAGTCTGCCCCAAGTGACGTATGGTGGTGACCTCTATGCGCTCTATATGGAAGGGACCTCAACGACCTACCAGCCATTCGTTGACTCACCCAGGAAGCGTAACTGTGCGTTTTCGTGCAGCAGGAGGAAACACGTCGCGTCGCTTACCCAGTGAAATATCTGCTTTTTCAATCCTTCCTCGAACGTGTTAACTCCAGAATTTTTCTAGATGTATGTGCTGCAAGGTCACCTGATCTTAAACCATGTGACTTTTGGCTCTGGAGATATCTAACGTAACAGGTAACCGCTGCGAGCAGCTGTAGATCACGTCGCTTTACGGATGCAGTACCTCGTCGTTGTCTCCGGAGCTCTTGATGAACAAATTGCGTAAGCGGGTGCTAGTAATAAAACCAATATTATGCCTTTCTCATTTGTTTGACATTTTATGGCCTCGTCCCGTTCGTAATGCATTACATATGGAAACATTTCTAAATCGCTTTCTTGTAGTGACAGCGCCAGAATGCACGTGGTGCTGAAAATTGGAACTAATGTTTTACCAGCGTATATTAGTTCCACATTGACGGATTAGAATAAATTCCGAGTTTCGCTGCAATACGATACTTGCAACCCACACTGAACCTCTGCGAGTAGCTGCACTTTAATTATAACCACACGGCATGAAGCCATTGTCAAACAGCGAAATAAATGCCATCATCTTCTGCTAGTGGCAGTTCTCTGTGTTCTCGCTTCACATTCGCTTGACATCGCGTCCTTTCTCCATGTGTTTTTATGAAGTTCCTCTTTCTCTCCTATCACTTGTCAGTTTTCGGAACGACTGTTCTCATTTTGCATCTTCTGACGAAGTGATGGTGTGCCTTTTTTTTCCTCTTTCACTGTTATTTCTGTTACCTACGAAAGAGCCGGATGGCAACCGATGCCACTCTTGAGCCATGCTGCTCTCACTCCGCAATTCACAGTCCTCTAACACGGAACAGAAGCTCAAGCATTTTATTTGTCAACATCATAAAGTAGCCGTCAATAATTGAGAAATCAGGTCATTGTCAAAAAGTGAAGGAACTTTGAAAGATGACTGTGAGACGCTTCGGAACCACGGGTGCGACTAAATTCAGCAGGGTGGGGGAAAGCTGAGGGAGAAAAATGTACGATGCCTGGTGGCGTATGTGATTAGTATTAGGAAGAAGGGTCTATCTCAGGACGGATTTTATTGCTGGGGAGAGGAAATTGCTTGAAATTCCGGCTGGAGGAGATGGATGAAGCTTTGAAGGTGCATGAGAGGAAATAGCAGCGCAGCAGAGTATCTGTACCGCTGATTAGTGGTTGCGATACTGGATACTGGTATTGGGTTTTGCTGTGGATGTATTGCTTCCGAAGATGTTCTAGTAAGAGAGGACTGTGAGGAAAGTGGGTGAGTTGGGGAGGCCGGCCGTTGCGGCCGAGCGGTTCTAGGCACTTCAGTCTGGAACCGCGCGACCACTACGGTCGCAGTTTCGAATCCTGCCTCGGGCATGGAAGTGTGTGATGTCCTTAGGTTAGTTAGGATTAAGTAGTTCTAAGTTCTAGGGACTGATGACCTCAGATGTTATGTCCCACAGTGCTCAGAGCCATTTTTTTGAGTTGGGGAAGGCAGACGATTTCGGAAGGTGAGGCGGAGTGCATGTCTATCCAGGATCTCAAGGAACTTGTAGAATTTAAGGGGGGACAGAGATCCAGGCAGCGTTGGCATTCGTGAGGATGGGTCGGAAGAGGGACTTATAAATGAAAATAATAATAGGAGAAGCCTCTTGGTTGCTTTAGACGATTTCGAACACTGAATACGATGATAACGAGGTATGCAATGCATGTTAGTTTTCTGTCGACAGTTAATCCTAAATTACTTTATGAGTCGGATTTGTGGCTTAGTTGTGGTTGGAAAGATTGAAATATGTACGACGAAACCGTGGAACGGTCGGCGTATCAAGTCCGTGTCCTTACAAGCGGTGGGTACCGGGGGCGACATTTCAGTCTCGAAACTGCAGACCAACAACAATTTAGCAGCGGCCAAGCAAATGGTTTACGTAGCTAGGAACTTGCGTCCGTCGTTCATCACGGCTCTATGTGATGCAAGATGCTGCTCTCCCGTCCAATTGCTTCGAAGGCTGGTTGCCAAACTGCGCTGAGAGCAAAACCCTGATCTCGATTAACAATATTTGTCGACAGGCATCTCAAGGCACTTGCTCGGGACAGCATTATTAAGGAGCCAATCGTGACACGAACCTCGACGAATCTTGTTAATCAATATAAAGGTTTTGCTCTGAGCGCAGTTTGGCAGCCATCCTTCGAAGCCATAGGGCGGGAGGGGCAGCATTGTGCAGCAAGTAGAGCAGCGCTGGAAGACTGACGAGAGTTGCAAGCTATGTATACAATTAGATGGGCAGTTATTAACCCGATGTGGAGTGGCCGTTGTGAGATTCAAACGTTCGCCGCAATTACCCACCCCGTATATGAAGAATGATTGTGACACACCGGCAATCAGTTACAGGGACGAGCAGTACGTATTACGCAGAAGGAACGCTGTTTCGTACATGATGTTACCGAGGAGCTCTTGGCGCCCATGTTTGTAGCTGTGTGACATTGTGTGTGTTATTGTTTTCTCTTAGTAACATTTGTTCAGCAAGTATTTGGAAATAAAATACTTTAGAATATGTGTAAGCAATTCCAAGTTTTGCTGTTGTTGGCTATAATGCTATCAATCGTGAAACAAAACGGACTGGAGAAGCCTTGTCTCGCGATGCAATTCTGCAAAGGTTCGGGCTGTCGAAATTCAGTAGAGAAGATGCTGTTAGTGCTGTAGATGCTGTAATACGCTCTCTTCATTTCTAAGAAACTGATTTTCTTTGAAATTTGCTAAACCTCCTAAATTTAAAACCAAAGGAGTGCTTAAAACTGATGATTTTCCATCGTGCAATTTGCCTTAAGTAGCGTGAGTGATACCACACCGCATACAGCAGAAGCGTGGGTGGAAGAGGACATGTCCTTCCCTTCCCCACCCCAACCCACCCTCTCGCTCCCAGCACGATATTTTTGGAAAGCAATTTCATTTTTTTTGTATTATTTGAGAAAAAAACTGTTGAATGAATATATCCAATGTTAAGTAATTGCACATGCTGAAAGTTATTGTACAAGAATATTAAATGCTTTACGGGATTCACTAACGTGCCAGCAAATCAAATACTTGTATAGTTCAATACAAAGACAGTGTTTAAATTTTAATGAAAGAGTTCAGGGTAATTCATCAATACAGTCTTTTTTAAAGGCAAATGAACGATGGTAAGAAAATATTTAATACGAAATGTATTCCAATTTTGACAGCACAAAAAATGTATGTGGATCACTATATCATGAACTTCGTAAGACTAATTTACTTTAAGCTCTTGACAACTTATTTAATTATCGTATCTGACCATTTGGCAAATTACATTTTTATTTTTAATTTTCATAAGTTTTCGTTTGCGTATTCAATATATTTTTAATCTTTGCAAAATAAACTAAATAATATCGTGTATTTAATGTGCTATTTGTTTACATTTGCAATAAAAAAACAACATAATTTAGTTTGAAAAACTTGGCAGTTTGATCTGCTAGTTCAAGGGCATTTGAAACGACAGTGTCAATCTATCAACTTAGCTATTTTAAACTTACGATGGCTACAATATGAAAATTACTTTACATAGATCTTAGTTTCACATTTAACCTTCTCCAACATTCACTTTGAAAAAAAAAAAAAAAAAACCCTACGAAAATACACTATGTCACGTGATTTTTGAGCTTCTTTCGATTTCATAGTTGTTTGAGGTCCTTTAATTCACTAGTACCTGTTTAAAAGCTGGGAAACTTACAGAATGTAACAGAAAGTATCTAACTGTAGCAGAATACCGATATAAGTATTCCGCAAATAAACGCGTAAATACGAGACCCACTAGTTGTAGCGCCCTTCCCGAGGAAGAGTTGTTCCTCAGTGACGTCACAGTGTCGCAGTCGGTAGCAACTCAGACCGCTTACTGACCAACCTTACTCTTTCTACGAATCTTGATTAGCCACAAGATGGAAAGAGAGAGTAAGGGTGGAAAAAACCGACCGGTAAAAACCGATACCGGTATCTTAGTTCCATAACCAGTATTTTTCGGTATTGGTTCGGTCTTTGTCATGACAGATTTTAATCGTTTTTTACTAATAAACCACTTTTTACTAACAACCAACTTGCCTTAGCCGCAGTGCAAAGATTTTTGGTTTTCAAACAAAACTTTTTTAACCAGTAATGTTCATTTTTAAAATTTCCACTGATTTGAAATATTGGATTGTTGTAGAGACTGGGTAAATGAATCAGCACTGCTTTTAAAACAATGGTAACACTTAGAAACTAGCAACAAACACATGACATAAAAATTGCTACAGTATTGCAGGAACTATGATATACCTGTTGCCGTGGGGCTTAGACGTACTTGTGCACTTGCATTGTCGCCCCTGGTCTATATTGTGGTATCTCGGTGCAGACTTCGAACATAAGTTGTATTGGACAATGGACCCATCCCTAGTTGGAGTTATTTTACGAAGAGCAGTGGCAATTAAATATTGCGCTCAACTGCTTTAAAATATTAAAAACGGCAAATGGCACAAGAAATTTGCAACACCATATAAGGAGACATCATCTACAATGTTTCTCGGAAGACGGGTAAATTTAATGGATACACCTATAACTTTAATGTCGTGCTATAAACTTAGGACAATAACTGAACCACTTATTTTGTGTTTGCTTCAGGGTGAAAAACTGATACCATCCAAAGGTGACAATGCAGGAAAGTGATCAACCTGTCATATTTCGCTCTCGATCTCGCCGCGTCCGTCTCCTCCACCTTCGTAGTTCTTGCTGGAGAAATTGAGACCAATATCTGCTGTAAACTCAATCCCATATTGATCACATCCATTAAAATTTTTCCATCATTGTTCGAAGTCTACGTTTATTACTAGAAATAATAGCAACAAAACAACCGAAATTTGGATGTTTTAGAAATGTTTATTTCTGAGCAGTTGTAACTGTCTGGTTAAACTGGAGATGAAAGAGACCCTTTTAACAGAAAACCAATTGCTTCAGCTATAACCGCCATCTCTAAGGGTCAGTAGCCATTAAAAAACGTCGTTCTCACACTCCGTCCTTATGCAAAAAAAAACTAAAATTTTCTTAGGTTAACTTAGCGGTCGTCTTCATAGGCCATATAGAGGATGAGTCAAAAAGGATTTTACAACTTTGGAATGATACAGTGCCGCGCGGGATTATCCGAGCGGTCTAGGGCGCTACAGTCATGGATTGTGTGGCTGGTCCCGGCGGGCATGGGTGTGTGTGTGTTTGTCCTTAGGATAATTTAGGTTAAGTAGCGTGTAAGCTCAGGGACTGATGACCTTAGCAGTTAAGTCCCATAAGATTTTTAACAAAAAAAAATACAGAAATTCATTGAGGTAACTTACAGAATCGGTAGGTATGTCATTTTGTAGCAGACAACCTCAAGTTTGAATCACACAGTGCATTAGTACCCCATTCCGTCGGCAGATGTGTCATTTTGGAGGAACAACCTCAAGTTTGATTCACATCAGTACCCCACCCCACTGCGCCACCAGTAGCGCCAGCGTAGTGCACAGTTTGCTCGCATGATCACCTCGCTCCCCGGACTTGACACCAGTGGATTTATTTCTATGGGCATTCATTAAAGACCATGTGTATGGTCCTCTCCTAACAAACAATTTAGCCGACCAGAGAAATCGAATCTAAGGTCCCATCACGCAAGTTACGCCAGGTTTGCTACAACGAGTATGGGAAGAAGTTGATTAAAGAAAGTTGATTACCGGCGCGATGTTTGCCACACAACAAATGGTAGTCACATCGAACCGAAGTTACACTTGACAATTTTATGTAAAACCTGAATCTGTTTCTTTCAAAATGGCATGTCTACTGATTCTGTATGTTATCTCAATAAAGTTCTGTATCATTCCAAAGTTGTAAAGTAATTTTTGGTGCAGTCTGTACAATGGACGTACTGTAAAACATAAGGCCTTCTGGTTGGATGTAAAAGAGTTCTTAATAACCACAGTGTTGTCAGGATAATTAAATAAATAACGAGAGAGAAAGACCGTAAGTTCCTTGAAGAGCCAGAATGTCATCGCGCAAAGCAGCAAGAGCAGGAGAAGTGCCTACCCTCGGTCCTGAGGCTGCGTATCTGCGTCTCGAGCGGGCGGAAGGCGCTGAGCGGCAGGTTCTCCAGGTAGTTGCGGCTCAGGTCGAGCAGGCGCAGCTTCTTGAGCGGCCGGAAGGCGTCGCTGGCCACGGCCGAGATCCAGTTGCCGTACAGGTGCAGCTCCGCCAGGTTGGCCAGGTGCCGGAACGTGTGCTTGCCCACGCGCGTCACCTGCCACAGAAGCATCGTGGCATGTGTGTGTGTGTGTGACTCGCAATGCTGAGGCCGTGCTGGTGCGTAGAGGAATTACCTTCTGCACAAAGAAGATAATAAGTTGTCGAGCTACCTTGAGCAACGCAGGTGCTTATTAAACGAATTATCAGGGGCTTTCTCTTCAAATAAGTACCGTTTACAATAAAATGAGGAACAAAAACAATATTACAACAAATGAAACTACACTCCTGGAAATGGAAAAGAGAACACATTGACACCGGTGTGTCAGACCCACCATACTTGCTCCGGACACTGCCAGAGGGCTGTACAAGCAATGATCACACGCACGGCACAGCGGACACACCAGGAACCGCGGTGTTGGCTGTCGAATGGCGCTAGCTGCGCAGCATTTGTGCACTGCCGCCGTCAGTGTCAGCCAGTTTGCCGTGGCATACGGAGCTCCATTGCAGTCTTTAACACTGGTAGCATGCCGCGACAGCGTGGACGTGAACCGTATGTGCAGTTGACGGACTTTGAGCGAGGGCGTATAGTGGGCATGCGGGAGGCCGGGTGGACGTACCGCCGAATTGCTCAACACGTGGGGCGTGAGGTCTCCACAGTACATCGATGTTGTCGCCAGTGGTCGGCGGAAGGTGCACGTGCCCGTCGACCTGGGACCGGACCGCAGCGACGCACGGATGCACGCCAAGACCGTAGGATCCTACGCAGTGCCGTAGGGGACCGCACCGCCACTTCCCAGCAAATTAGGGACACTGTTGCTCCTGGGGTATCGGCGAGGACCATTCGCAACCGTCTCCATGAAGCTGGTCCCGCACACCGTTAGGCCGTCTTCCGCTCACGCCCCAACATCGTGCAGCCCGCCTAAAGTGGTGTCGCGACAGGCGTGAATGGAGGGACGAATGGAGACGTGTTGTCTTCAGCGATGAGAGTCGCTTCTGCCTTGGTGCCAATGATGGTCGTATGCGTGTTTGGCGCCGTGCAGGTGAGCGCCACAATCAGGACTGTATACGACCGAGGCATACAGGGCCAACACCCGGCATCATGGTGTGGGGAGCGATCTCCTACACTGGCCGTACACCACTGGTGATCGTCGAGGGGACACTGAATAGTGCACGGTACATCCAAACCGTCATCGAACCCATCGTTCTACCATTCCTAGACCGGCAAGGGAACTTATTGTTCCAACAGGACAATGCACGTCCGCATGTATCCCGTGCCTCCCAACGTGCTCTAGAAGGTGTAAGTCAACTACCCTGGCCTGCAAGATCTCCGGATCTGTCCCCCAATGAGCATGTTTGGGACTGGATGAAGCGTCGTCTCACGCGGTCTGCACGTCCAGCACGAACGCTGGTCCAACTGAGGCGCCAGGTGGAAATGGCATGGCAAGCCGTTCCACAGGACTACATCCAGTATCTCTACGATCGTCTCCATAAGAGAATAGCAGCCTGCATTGCTGCGAAAGGTGGATATACATTGTACTAGTGCCGACATTGTGCATGCCCTGTTGCCTGTGTCTATGTGCCTGTGGTTCTGTCAGTGTGATCATGTGATGTATCTGACCCCAGGAATGTGTCAATAAAGTTTCCCCTTCCTGGGACAATGAATTCACGGTGTTCTTATTTCAATTTCCAGGAGTGTATATGTTTCCAGAGACTTTTTCAAGTTTCAAACATGTATAATGTGTAGTCCAAAACGACGAATGAAAATTTAAACCAAGGTCAGGATTCAATCCCAACCTTCCTGCTCACTAGGCACATGTGCAGACCACTACGAAAGCATGGCGCAGTTGCTTTGCACAACAGTACAGACGACCCTAACACGCCTCCCTCCTCAATCCAGTTTCCCAGCCAGGCCTCAGCCCACTTGGTATTCCCTCTCACCTTTAACGGCATTGCAAAAGATTTCCAACTGTAGTGGAATGGCACCACAGAATCGAACGTAATGGCAGATCCTCCCTGAATCCCCCCAGGTGCATTAATCATACGAAACTATATGGTTCCAGAGACTTTTCTAAGTCTCAAACATCTACAAACATGTATAGTTTCTTTTGAATAATGTACATTTCCATTTGTTTCAGGCAGGATGCCCCTTTCGTTCAATGCTGAGGTGCTGATCCGAGAGAAAAAAAAATGGCTCTGAGCACTATGGAACTTAACATCTCTGTTCATCAGTCCCCTAGAACTTAGAACTACTAAAACCTAACTAACCTAAGGACGTCATACACATCTATGCCCGAGGTAGGATTCGAACCTGCGACCGTAGTGGTCGCGCGGTTCCAGACTGAAGCACCTAGAACCGCTCGGCCACCAGCGGCCGGCTGATCTAAGAGAGTTGGACTGCCTCTACAATTACTGTTCGTGTTTAGGATGAATACTAAAGGGGATGAGGCGTGAAAGGGAATATAGTTGAGGAGGGAGGTGTGCTAGGGTAGCCTTGCAGGTATACAAAGCCACTGTGCCAGGGTGGTGTAGTGGTTAGGGCATCAGCCTAATGAGCACTAGATCTGGGTCTGAATCTTGCCTTTGGTACAAATCTTCATTCGTCGCTTCAATATTACGACAAATTTATGTTTTTACCAAAGCCTGTACTTCAATGTACTTTACACCGTAGTTTCCACCTACTTTAAAGCACTTACTGAGTCGTATGACTGGCTTCTGAAATCCATCCTCAGAGAAATCGTAATTTTTTATCAGTACTGTTCTGATGTCTTGGTTCTACCATCTTCCTAGAGCCAGCCGCATTGACCGAGCGGTTCTTAGCGCTTCAGTGCGGAATTGGGCATACTGTTGCGGTCGCAGGGTCGAATCCTTCCTCCGGCATGGATGTGTGTGATGTCCTTAGGTTAGTTAGGTTTGAGCAGTTCTACGTTTTGGGGAACTGATGACCTCAATGTTAAGTCTCAGAGTGATCAGAGCCATTTGAACCATTTTGAACCATCTTCCTAGTAGAACTGTCCGGAAAGGGTTGTCTCTCTACAACAAATGATACGTTCCCAATCGAAACCACTACGGAGATGCAGAGACTGGACAGATTCAAGTATTTAAGGGAAGTTAATTATGCTGGCGCCAGGTTGTGGCACCTGGTGGACGTCGTCCACAATGTTGTACGCAAAACTTCTCTCTTCTCCATAGCCACAAAATGAAACTGTGATCGAAATTCATTTCCGGACGCCTCCATATCTCGGCTACAGCTGGCTTAGTACAAGGTGGGACCCAACAGCGTCAAGATGTAGTGATAGGTTGAATTATTGAAAGAAAAGGCATTTATATTTTGTAAATAGAGGTGTTTGTGAATAGTATTGGTCGTAAAGTGAAGTTTGGAAGATGATAATCTATAGAGGTGAGGAATAACAGCTGAAAGCGGCTCAGTGGAAATGTTACGTCGATCTGTCGGGAGCGCAGTAGGAAAGTGCTGCTTTAGTAGTGTTGAAAGAAGAAAAGGTTTGAGATAAATCCGAGGGAGAAATTTTGAGATGTGGAAAGCCATTGTTTGTGAGAACACTTGAATCGAACTTCCCCACCTTATTCAGGGTTACTCGGATATTGGTAGAATGGATCCCCACCATACGACACGATGAGATCCTGAGTACGATGAACGGCATGTGCACAGGAATTGTGCAGCGATACGATTCCTCTACCGAACAAACATTACGTTCTTTTTTGGTTTGCACCGCACAGTTTCATTAAGACCACTGTCTGCGTTGACTGTGCTGACTGTGCTTTATCGAGGCAAAAAATTCGGCATACAAAACATACAAAACAAAGCGTACATAATTTTTCGGACTGCCTCTGTTAGCTGGAACTTTGATGTGCTCAGTTCCTCCATTCCTACGACTGTTATTTTGATTCCAGTGCAGTGCGAACAATCCATGTTGCTTCCCAAGTGGCAATTTGGCTTAAAAACGTATTCCATTTTATTCGACACAAAACCTCTAGAGGAAGTCATTGGGTTGGCTAAACGATTGGCATTCTGCAACTCAATCAGCATATTTGGAACCCAGTGTCTGCGCAGATTCCGATAGCGTATCCGTTCTGTCACAGTTTCAAACAGATCACGTCTTGAAACCTGAGGGAAGGCAAAGAATAATGACAAAATCATGTAGCGTATGTCTTCACAATTTTTTTACTGACTTTCTGCTCCAGATCGCCAGTAATGAAGCATGTTTGTCTGGGCATCTCTCAGTGCTCTACACGATTTTATAGCCATTCCATATGTTTCACTAAGATGTCAATTAATTTCGGTATCTTTCACGTCTCATGCCTTTAGGGTAGTTGGTTGGTTACATGTTCCATAGATCATTTGAACGATCCTGTCTCTGTGTGAGAGAAAAGCACCTGAGGCATGCAGAGAAATCTGTAAAAGTCAATGGTAAACAATCTGACTAAATGTGTGATCTAAGGTTTTCCCTGCGTACAGAAATCTTAAAAATTTCTCGGATATTCAGCCAGGTAGCGTCGTCCAAAAGGCGCGATATTTCGGCAAGCCGTCTTCTTGCCATCTTCAGGCGTTCTGTGTGACTTGGTGTCTGACACCAAGAACGCCTGAAGATGGCAAGAAGTCGGCTTGCCGAAATATCGCACCTTTTGGACGACGCTACCTGGCTGAATACATGAGAAATTTTTAAGAAATCTGACTAAAATCTGAGACCTAATGCTGCTGTAAATTCCCAAGGGAAACCACTGCGGAGATGCAGAGACTAGACAGCTTCAAGTATTTAAGGCAAGTTAATTAAGCTGGCGGTAGGATGTAACACATGGTCGACATCGTCCACAATCAACTATGATCTGCATCTAATTTTCCATTGGCCCAGTCATGTCGATGCCAATCAGATGTCTATTCAGTACTATTATGTTCCTCTATGACTCAGGTAAGTAGGTATATACGTTATACAAACAACACATATGATCACTCCACCAGTTATAAGGACGACCGTGTTTTAGTCCGCTTTGATGTTTACGTAACAGCCTCCCCTCTAATTTGATATCCCGTGCGAGTCATGTATATTTTTTTATTTTATTTGTTTTAATTTTTCTCAGTCTTTTGTGATGTTATGTTTTGAATACATTGATTTAAATCATTACTTAAATTAATTATACACTCCTGGAAATTGAAATAAGAACACCGTGAATTCATTGTCCCAGGTAGGGGAAACTTTATTGACACATTCCTGGGGTCAGATACATCACATGATCACACTGACAGAACCACAGGCACATAGACACAGGCAACAGAGCATGCACAATGTCGGCACTAGTACAGTGTATATCCACCTTTCGCAGCAATGCAGGCTGCTATTCTCCCATGGAGACGATCGCAGAGATGCTGGATGTAGTCCTGTGGAACGGCTTGCCATGCCATTTCCACCTGGCGCCTCAGTTGGACCAACGTTCGTGCTGGACGTGCAGACCGCGTGAGATGACGCTTCATCCAGTCCCAAACATGCTCAATGGGGGACAGATCCGGAGATCTTGCTGGCCAGGGTAGTTGACTTACACCTTCTAGAGCACGTTGGGTGGCACGGGATACATGCGGACGTGCATTGTCCTGTTGGAACAGCAAGTTCCCTTGCCGGTCTAGGAATGGTAGAACGATGGGTTCGATGACGGTTTGGATGTACCGTGCACTATTCAGTGTCCCCTCGACGATCACCAGTGGTGTACGGCCAGTGTAAGAGATCGCTCCCCACACCATGATGCCGGGTGTTGGCCCTGTGTGCCTCGGTCGTATGCAGTCCTGATTGTGGCGCTCACCTGCACGGCGCCAAACACGCATACGACCATCATTGGCACCAAGGCAGAAGCGACTCTCATCGCTGAAGACGACACGTCTCCATTCGTCCCTCCATTCACGCCTGTCGCGACACCACTGGAGGCGGGCTGCACTATGTTGGGGCGTGAGCGGAAGACGGCCTAACGGTGTGCGGGACCGTAGCCCAGCTTCATGGAGACGGTTGCGAATGGTCCTCGCCGATACCCCAGGAGCAACAGTGTCCCTAATTTGCTGGAAAGTGGCGGTGCGGTCCCCTACGGCACTGCGTAGGATCCTACGGTCTTGGTGTGCATCCGTGCGTCGCTGCGGTCCGGTCCCAGGTCGACGGGCACGTGCACCTTCCGCCGACCACTGGCGACAACATCGATGTACTGTGGAGACCTCACGCCCCACGTGTTGAGCAATTCGGCGGTACGTCCACCCGGCCTCCCGCATGCCCACTATACGTCCTCGCTCAAAGTCCGTCAACTGCACATACGGTTCACGTCCACGCTGTCGCGGCATGCTACCAGTGTTAAAGACTGCGATGGAGCTCCGTACGCCACGGCAAACTGGCTGACACTGACGGCGGCGGTGCACAAATGCTGCGCAGCTAGCGCCATTCGACGGCCAACACCGCGGTTCCTGGTGTGTCCGATGTGCCGTGCGTGTGATCATTGCTTGTACAGCCCTCTCGCAGTGTCCGGAACAAGTATGGTGGGTCTGACACACCGGTGTCCATGTGTTCTTTTTTCCATTTCCAGGAGTGTATTACTTTGAATTTTACAAGCATCTTCAGTGTACTTGTGTATACAGTGTTATGTGAATGGATGTTTCAGCTCAGTAGCGAAAATGATATCTATGTAAAAATTTAACGATGGCAAGAGAGACAATTGATAAGTGACATAGTTCAAGGAGGGACCCAACAGCGTTAAGATGTCCCGATAAGTTGAATTATTGAAAGAAAAGGCATTTATATTAAGTAAACAGAGGTGTTTCTGAATAGTATTGGTCGGAAGGTGATTCAAAAATGGTTCATATGGCTCTAAGCACTATGGGACTTAACATCTGAGGTCATCAGTTCCCAAGGCTTAGAATTACTTCAACCTAAAGACATCACATACATCTATGCCCTAGGCAGGATTCGAACCTGCGACCGGACTGAAGAACCTAGAATCTCTCGGCCACAGCAGCCGGCTCGAAAGGAGAAGTTTGGAAGATGATAATGTATAGATGTGAGGAATAACAGTTGAAAGCGGGTCAGTGGAAATGTTACTTCGATCTGTCGCGAGCGCGGTAGGAAAATGATGTTTAGTAGTGGTGTAAGAAGGAAACATTTGAGAGAAATCCGAGGTAGGAATGCCATATTGTGAGAACACGTGAATCGAACTTCGAATATTATAGAAGGCTGTTGCACTATTGTTGCTACAAAAATTGGTTCAAATGGCTCTGAGCACTATGGGACTCAACTTCTGAGGTCATTAGTCTCCTAGAACTTAGAACTAGTTAAACCAAACGAACCTAAGGACATCACACACATCCATGCCCGAGGCAGGATTCGAACCTGCTACCGTAGCGGTCACGCGGTTCCAGACTGCGGCGCCTAGAACTGCACGACCACTTCGGCGGGCATTGTTGCTACAATTTGCTATAACTTCAAAGGAAGAATTTGTTTTGGACCGACCCAGACGAAGAAGCGCAAGTTTACAAGACATCGACAGAAAGAAGAAGAGTTTGAACCAAGCATAGCTTGGAAGATCATCGCTGAAGACAATGAAAGGGAGAAAAGACACTGAAAATATGAAGAACTTCTACAATCAACAGCAATCAGATTATGATGGCGCTGTTATTTCGTGGCATATTCCAAGCTTTCAACCAGACTAATTTCCGTGGTTTTTAAGACGAATTAGAGACTGTGAACTTCATTGCTCACGAGCTTACGAGCGGAATTCCAATGATCAAGTTTCTTACACTGAACTGTGTATTGCTTTTTTCAGAACTGAGCTTTAATCTGTGTGAGAGCCAAGTCATCTCGGCGATTAATTTTGAGGATAGTAATTAACTGACGATTTGCTATCCAAATGCACAGTTGAACAGTCCTCGTCGTTACAGGTGAAGATCTGTGTTCGGAACATTAACCAGACTTATCCTATGCTGCAACGTTTGGTAGCAGTTCAAAGCATTTATGTATAATGTGTTTTGCTACCAAACGACGCACCGGGACAGCCTCAAAATTTAATTGCTCCATTTTGGTGATATTCAAGAAGAGCAGAGTGTCGTTTCCATAGAATCTCGCTACAATCATCACGAGGTAGGCTACACACGTGATTCAGTGTTCAACAATTCTCCGTCATTTGTGTTACTGTGTCGTACAGAACAAACCTCCAGATGAACATCATATTATAGTGCACTACATGTAAAGAACAGTACCAGTAATCCTTAAGATAGTTACCAACATACATCAGATTTATGTCGGTCCGAGAGAACTTTGCAGAAGATATAAAGTAGCAGTAATGTGATAACATCGTAGTTTACGAGTCATACTATCACTTTTCTTGACAACTCCACACTATAATTTACCAAAGTGTTCTTCGATGTCTTATATACAAGACTGAAGGCGTTATTTATTTACTTAAAATTCCAACACATAGACTGTAGTGAAACATAACGGTAGATTGCATGTAACCGATAGTGACTTCAAATTGAGCTTTCATATCGAAGTATTATTTTTATTCTTTGCTACTAATTAGTTCTATAAATCATTTAACTCCAGTTATGGTTCACAACTCTCTGAGTTACTCGCCCATACAATAATTAACATCTGGTCAATATGATAGATGTCACCATTTACTGCACTGATCTGTTCAGAGAAGTCAGCAAAGTTATTCTCTTCACTTACTCCGTGCATGATCATTCGTGAAAACGAACTGAGAAACTTGTACACACATCTACTTTTAGTAAAGTACCCTTAATTGACAGCAGTTGATACTACAGCAGTACCTATAATAGTTTGTCATTTTTGTCTGTTAATGCGTTTTACTTTGTTCATTATTTTGTAAGTGTGACTGTGGGTGTCTGTCTGTGTCGTACTAATCATTTCCGTAGGGTGAAAGGACAAAAGTTAGCTCTCAAGTATTACCAAAAGTAAATTAGTACAGATTGGAAGCTTTCTGCGTTAAGTTAAATCTTACAAAAGGGGGGAGGCATCTCAAGTTACATTTAGTCAATAAACTATTGTTGTGTCTACATTGTATACGCAACCGTTAATTAAGTATTTACGACAGTATAGTATACTCAACCTATCAGAGTTTAGATGTGCTGCGTAGGGACGATATTTATTTTGCTCATACCTGTTAATTATCGTAGAGCACGTCAAGCATAGTCGACAGGGAGTAAGTTGATCCCTGACAGCTCGCAGCGCTGTTGCCAGATTTCAACCTCGATGCGCTAACGGCTTCAGGCGCACATAGTAGTCTTCTAAAGAGCTGTAATAACACCGAGCCGTTGCCATAGAGATGCTTAGAAAAGTGCGTGATGTTACTAGTTGAAATAGGCCCGCGAAGCTGCCGCTCTCCGCCGCTGCCTGTGTTAGGGATCAACTTACACCGGCTCCACAATAGTTACAACATCACCTATCAGGTTTGATTCCATGAAGAAACAGATGTGCCAGCGACTGTACTTACTTCAAGTAGAAAACGGTATAGCAGTTAGTCGTAAATAATGTTTACCAAAATCCCGATTTCGGCCACTGTGTGGCCTTAGTTAGGGAAAAAAGCATGTAACTAACCAGTTACTGTAAGTTAACATGCATGGCTTATTGTATCTACAGCTGTATAAGTTTAAAACGTGAATCAGTGATAAATGTATACCAGGAAATGTAGCTTAAAACGTTAAAATAGTTTATATATACACTTAGTGCCTTTTGAACAATTCATGTCAAGGGGTGAGGTCACACTTATATCACAGTTGACAGTTAAAGCGCAGCAGTCATGCATGTTAAATTATTGTAGCTCGTTATCCGTATGTCTCATAAGGCTGAAGATGACCACTCAGTGACAAAATCAGGGTTTTCAATAAACAGATTTCTGTATCCTTTACTACCTGTCTTAACCTACTGGGAAACAATCGTGGTTCTTAATCAGACAGAAGGCAGAAAATTTAGGACGATTTAAATGCCGCTTTCCACACGACTTGTTGAGGGCGCAATAAGTGGTCTCGGGTTAGATACCAAGGATTTTATGTCTGTAGCTTCGATAGTGCTTAAAAATGGTGGTAACTTTAGCGGCTAAGGACTGCATGGGCAAAATAAGTATTTTCTATCCCATTAATACATTGTCCATTTGCTATTCGTACTGTTGACGAGTTTAAATGCTTCAATTTTGAAGTCGCAAGGCTAGATCATAAGGCACTAGGAATGTATTTGTTGTGCTCTACAGAGACTGTCTGTCAACAGTCACATGCATGTTTTATTAGCTAAGTCGGTTTCGACAGCTATGTTATTCTCAATAGCCCTATGGAACAAGAAACAATACAGAAAAACACACTTGTCTGCATTGCATAAACACTTAACTACAAAATATAAATTAAAATTGACAACATATAACTCCTTGGCTTCGTCAGTGCGTAGTAGGAACGTGCATCTCCCCACGTCTCCCACCAGAGGTTTGAGTAGGACTAGGCAGTGGAAGTACTTAAACCGTTAAACGTAATGCAATTTAATTTGGATGCGTGATTAAAATTAATCAGACGTGAAATAATACAGAAGAGTGTTTTACATTATTAAAACTCTGCCAATAATTATTAAAACTCTTTCAAAAATTATTAATTAACTACGCAGCCTCCCCACATGCGAGGCAGCATGCAGTTAATGGTGTGTGAACAGGTGACGTTATTTCAGGGATCGAAAGGGTGAATGAAAAGTCAGCGATGTATTCAGCGAACGCAGCTAGTGCTCTATTACACACTGGCAAAGCCGTCGGTTCAACGTACTGTCAGTTTTCATTTTTGTAGTGCAGTTAATTGTTTACATAATACTGAAATATTTTTGTGCATTGCTTCTCGTTTTATACGATTATTGAGAGTGACACAATTGTCGAAACACATTTAGCCAATACAGAGTTACTGATATTCTTTATAGTCAATTTAATGTTCGTACTGGTACTCTACACCAACAACAAGGCAAATGCCAAAACATTCGTTGCGGATGTCCGCATCCCCGTACCTGTAGCTGGCTTGGAAATACACACATCAAAAAAAGTTTTGCATCACCTCGCTTCCGAGAGTTCAGAAACCTGTACAGGAAATTGGAATTGAGATCAACATAAACATCATTTCTGACCGCTTTAATGCTCATGAAAACCGCATATTGCGTGTTGTACCACCATACAGCGAGACCTTCTGAAGTAGTGGTCCAGATTGCTGTACACACCGGTACCTCTGTTACCCATTAGCACGTCCTCTTGCATTGATGCATGACTGCATTCGTCGTGGCATACTATCCACAATGTCATCAAGGCACTGTTGGTCCAGATTGTCCCATTCCTCAACGGCGAATCGGCGTAGATCCCTCAGAGTGGTTGGTGGGTCATGTCGTCCATAAACAACCCTTTTCAATATATCCCAGTCATTTTCGATAGGGTTTATATCTGGACAACATGCTGGCCCCTCTGGTCCAGCGATGTCGTTATTCTGAAGGAGGTCAGTCACAAGATGTCCACGATGGGGTCGTGAATTCTCGTCCATAAAGACGAATGTCTCGCCAGTATGCTGCCGATACCGTTGTACTATCTGTCGGAGGATGGCGTTCTCGTATCCTACAGCTGTTAGGGCGAATTCCATGACCACCAGCGGCGTAGGACGGACCCACATAATTACACCCCAAAACGGCAGGGAACCGCCTCCTTGCTGCATTCGCTGGACAATGTGTCTAAGGCTTTCAGCCTGACCGGGTTGCCTGCAAACGCGTCTCCAACGATTATCTGGTTGAAGGCATATTCGACAGTCATCGGCGAAGATCACGTGATGCCAATCCTGAGCAGTGCATTCGGCATGTTTTTGGGCCCATCTGTATCGCGTTGCATGGTGTCATGGTTTCAAAGATGGACCTCGCCATGGACGTCAGGAGTGAGGTTGGTGTCATGCAGCCTATTTCGCATAGTTTGCATCCTAACACGACGTCCTGTGGCTTCGCGAAAAGTATTATTCAACATGGTGGCGTTGCTATCGGTGTACCTCCGAGCCATAATCCGTAGGTAGCGGTCATTCACTGCAGTAGTGGCCCTTGGGCGGCCTGATCGAGCCATGTGTTCGACAGTACCTATCTCTCTGTATCTCTCTCTCGCTCATCAACATTTTCATTACCATTGACTCGCAAGTCGCCGAAGTGGCGTTACCTGAATAGGAAATAAGGCGGCCGAACTCCCCCGAATGGGGCCTCCTGGCTAACAAAAAAAAATGGTTCTAATGGCTCTGAGCACTATGGGACTTAACTTCTAAGGTCACCAGTCCCCTAGAACTTAGAACTACTTAAACCTAACTAACCTAAGGAGATCACAAACATCCATGCCCGAGGCAGGATTCGAACCTGCGACCTAACAGTCATGCGGTTCCAGACTGTAGCGCCTAGAACCGCTCGGCCACAACGGCCGGCTTCTCTTGGCTAACAATTTTATACGATCATTTCATTTCATCTCTCTCTCTGTATCTCCTCCATGTCCAACCATCACTCTGGATCACTCCGAGACGCCTGGACATTTCCATTGTTGAGAGCCCTTCCTGGTACACAGCAACCATGCGGACACGATCGAACCGTGGTTCTGACCGTCTAGGCAGGGTTGAACTACAGACAACACGAGCCATGTACCTCCTTCCTGGTAGAATGACTGTAACTGATCGGCTGTCGGATCCCCTCCGTTTAATAGTGGCTGCTCATGCATGGTTGTTTACATCTTTAGGCGGGTTAAGTGACAACCCTGAACTGTTGAAGGGACGTGTCTGTTATACAATATCCACAGTCAACGTCTATCTTCCGGAGATCTGGGAACTGGGTGATGCAAAACTCCTTTTTTATGTGTTTAGATAGCAATTCTGAGCAGTTCGCAATACTGTGTGAGTAAAAGATTAAGAATCTACACTTACTGAAAGAGTGGATAATTGCAATATGCTGGGACAGTATTTCTCAGCACTTCTGAACTGCCCAGAACCGACAGAGAGATGCCTAGAGGAAGAACCGACAGAGAAGCACACAGACTCACTACCCCCACACAAGAGATGGTCCACAGACCTTTAACCCAAAAACAACAGAACATATGCTGAAGACGGCATAGGGGCCTAACTACTGAGAAACTTCGGACCAAACTAACTTAGAGAACTGGCACAGCTTATCACAGACATCTGGACATCAGAAAAGCGCCGGACGGGGTGGCCGTGCGGTTCTAGGCGCTGCAGTCTGGAACCGCGCGACCGCTACGGTCGCAGGTTCGAATGCTGCCTCGGGCATGGATGTGTGTGATGTCCTCAGCAGTTAGGTTTAAGTAGTTCTAAGTTCTAGGGGACTGATGACCTCAGAAGTTAAGTCCCACAGTGCTCAGAGCCATTTGAACCATTTTGAATCAGAAAAGCTGCCAGATGACTGGAAATGCGCACTGATTCATCCATTTCATAAAAAAAGGCGGCACCATCAGCATGCCTGCTCAAAAGAACAGAGGACTAGCTGGAACAGAAGATCGGCAAGTATCAGGCGTACTTCCGTCCTGGTCGCTCCTCCGCAGAAGGAATCTTGAATTTGTAGACTACGCTGAAAATCAAAGCCCTCAGATATATGATAGTCATATGCACTATCGTTGGCTTTAAGAAAGTGTATGACTCAGTTGACCGCCAGTCATTGTTCAACATCCTATGCGAACAAGGTTTGGGCGACAAGACACTGAGACTGATGAAACAGACACTGACAAACGCCACATCAAAAGTGAAATTTATGGGGGAAACCTCTGAACCGTTTGAGATCAGGACAGGCATTCATCAAGGTGATGGTCTCTCACAACCCCTCTTCAACCTAGTGTTGGACAAAGTCATTAAGGAATGGGAGAAACAACTGAAACTGCAAAAGATACTGTGACTGGAACGACCCAAGTATGAACTGGAAGTTGGCTGTTGAGCCTTCGTGGATGACCTGGCACTACATGCTGACAACGAAACCACAGCAAACAGGCAGGTCGAAGTGCTCAAGGAGTGCACAGAAAAAGTAGGGCTACAGATCTCCATCCAAACCAGAGTTCTTCTGCATGAAATTCAACATACTGAGTTTATACACAAAGTATGGCAAGATCAGCAGAGTGACACGTTTTAAATACCTAGTGGAAGGTTTCGAACCGACTGGAAGGGAGAAATTCACCCAGAACACAAGGTTACTGAAGAAGAAGAGAGCCTTATACAAACAACAGGGTATCTGCAACAAAATATGTCTGTCCACCTCTATCAAAATTCGTCACTAGAATACTGTAATCAAACCTATGATGCTATAGCCTGCGAGAAACAGACGCTACACACCAACGGCGACCTAGAGAAGATCCTCACAGAGGAAAGAAAAATTATCAGGAAAATTATAGGACCAAACGAAGGATACAGGCTTCACTCCACAGATACCACAGAGAAGTTGTCCAACCTCGCAGTGGACATCAGAAAAAGGGGACTAAAATTTTACAGCCACATCAGCAGACTCCCACAGACCAGACTTCACCAACAGAATTCTCAGATACATACAGAGGCTCAAAACCACAACACTTTGGATGGCACAAATCAAAACTGATCTGGAAAAAACACAGGTACATTCAGCGGACATCACAGACATAAGTGTCTATAGCCACAAAACTCACTAGTGGGAAGTAATGTCAGAGAAGACGGCACCTAAAGCCCAAAGACTAAGTGGACCTAAGAAAGGAAGATGGCCTTTAGCGAACGAAAGAGTACTGGAAGAACAGTAAGAACAAGTAGTCATAAATGCTTCGAGTGGTCTGATAAAGGCCTGTAACGTTTGTAATAATAATAATAATAATAATAATAATAATGGATACGTATGTACATGCGTGCGAGTGAGTATTCCACATTTCCTCCTAAGCCACTGAATCGATATCAGCCAACCTCAGTACCCATATCCCATCCTGTCTAGTAACAATCACTATCGGGATAAGAACCACCTACCTGTCTGTTCAGGAGAGATGACGTCATAAACAGTGAGACAGGTTAAAAACTGCCGCATCATGTATAACGGTTAAATTAGTTGCATCCGTGCTACTAACTCTATTCGCAATAAATTTAGCATACGTTATCCTAAAATACTGTTAAATGCACCTACAAAATTATATCGTAGTTCCACACGTACTGCAGGAGATAGTACGTCGTATTCACTGACATGCGTGAAAAACTGCCGCGTTGTGTATGACGCTTAAAAATCTTTTCTGCTAAATCTATTCGTAACACACTTTACAGAGAGTATCCATATAAGCCGCTGAATGTATCTACATGAATATGTCATTGTTCGATACATAGTTCAAGAGATATGAGGTCATAAACACGCTGATCCGTAAAAAAATATGCATCGTGCATGAAATTTTAATACAGTTGTTCTTTACTACTGCTAATGGCCTAGGCGCAGTGGCAACACATGTTCTCGTCTGACCACCGAAGTTAAGAGTTCTCGGGCTCGGCTAGCACTCGGATGGGTCACCGTCCGCATCTGCCGAGTGTTGTTGGCAAAAAGAGTGCACTCAGCCTTGTGAGGCCAGTGTTGGAGCTACTTGATTGAAAAGTAGCAACACCGGTCACGAAAATTAACAACGGCCGCCTAATAAGACGCTTCTACAGTCGGATCAAATGAAGGAAATACCTGACAGCTGGTAGCGCATTTGACAGCTTTCAACTGCAAAGTGCAGACGGCTATAGACTGAAAGAAATTAGAATTGTACATTAATACATTCAGCTGCTGACGGGCGTTGATATATATCAACGGGGACAGGTGAAAATGTGTGAACCGACCGGGAATCAACCCGGGATCTCCTGCTTACATAGCAGACGCTCAATCCATGTGATCCACCGACGGAACAGAGAATAGAGCGACTGCAAGGACTATCTCGCTCACGCCTCCCACGAGACCCACATGCTTATTGTATATGACCACACACTACGTTCGTGGTGTCCCACCCCAACACACTCATTACCCATGGAAGGCATTCTTACCAAGCCCCGTCAGATTTCGGGTAACATGTGTGCATCCGCACAGAAGAGGACGGTCATGACTGGTATTGCCAGTACTTATATGGATATACACTCCTGGAAATTGAAATAAGAACACCGTGAATTCATTGTCCCAGGAAGGGGAAACTTTATTGACACATTCCTGGGGTCAGATACATCACATGATCACACTGACAGAACCACAGGCACATAGACACAGGCAACAGAGCATGCACAATGTCGGCACTAGTACAGTGTATATCCACCTTTCGCAGCAATGCAGGCTGCTATTCTCCCATGGAGACGATCGTAGAGATGCTGGATGTAGTCCTGTGGAACGGCTTGCCATGCCATTTCCACCTGGCGCCTCAGTTGGACCAGCGTTCGTGCTGGACGTGCAGACCGCGTGAGACGACGCTTCATCCAGTCCCAAACATGCTCAATGGGGGACAGATCCGGAGATCTTGCTGGCCAGGGTAGTTGACTTACACCTTCTAGAGCACGTTGGGTGGCACGGGATACAAGCGGACGTGCATTGTCCTGTTGGAACAGCAAGTTCCCTTGCCGGTCTAGGAATGGTAGAACGATGGGTTCGATGACGGTTTGGATGTACCGTGCACTATTCAGTGTCCCCTCGACGATCACCAGTGGTGTACGGCCAGTGTAGGAGATCGCTCCCCACACCATGATGCCGGGTGTTGGCCCTGTGTGCCTCGGTCGTATGCAGTCCTGATTGTGGCGCTCACCTGCACGGCGCCAAACACGCATACGACCATCATTGGCACCAAGGCAGAAGCGACTCTCATCGCTGAAGACGACACGTCTCCATTCGTCCCTCCATTCACGCCTGTCGCGACACCACTGGAGGCGGGCTGCACGATGTTGGGGCGTGAGCGGAAGACGGCCTAACGGTGTGCGGGACCGTAGCCCAGCTTCATGGAGACGGTTGCGAATGGTCCTCGCCGATACCCCAGGAGCAACAGTGTCCATAATTTGCTGGGAAGTGGCGGTGCGGTCCCCTACGGCACTGCGTAGGATCCTACGGTCTTGGCGTGCATCCGTGCGTCGCTGCGGTCCGGTCCCAGGTCGACGGGCATGTGCACCTTCCGCCGACCACTGGCGACAACATCGATGTACTGTGGAGACCTCACGCCCCACGTGTTGAGCAATTCGGCGGTACGTCCACCCGGCCTCCCGCATGCCCACTATACGCCCTCGCTCAAAGTCCGTCAACTGCACATACGGTTCACGTCCACGCTGTCGCGGCATGCTACCAGTGTTAAAGACTGCGATGGAGCTCCGTATGCCACGGCAAACTGGCTGACACTGACGGCGGCGGTGCACAAATGCTGCGCAGCTAGCGCCATTTGACGGCCAACACCGCGGTTCCTGGTGTGTCCGCTGTGCCGTGCGTGTGATAATTGCTTGTACAGCCCTCTCGCAGTGTCCGGAGCAAGTATGGTGGGTCTGACACACCGGTGTCAATGTGTTCTTTTTTCCATTTCCAGGAGTGTAGTATCTGTCCTCTCGGACATGTCCGAAAGAACAGACACCATTTCTGTCCTGCAGCCGTCTAGAATGAAATTAGAATTATATATTAATACCTTCAGCTGCTGAGGCATGTTGATATATATCAACGGGGACAGGTGAAAATGTGTGCTCCGACAGGGACTCGATCACAGGATCTCCTGCTTACATGACAGACGCTCTAGCCATCTGAACCACCGAGGGAACAGAGGACAGCGCCACTGCAGGAACTATCTCGCGCACGCCTCCCGTGACACCCACATTATCACCACATATGTCCACACACTACATTCGTATTGTCCCTATCCAACACACTCATTACTCGTGGAAGACATTCTTACCAAGTCCCGTAAGAGTTCAAAAAAATAGCTCTGAGCACTATGCGACTTAACTTCTGTGGTCATCAGTCGCTTAGAACTTAGAACTAATTAAACCTAACTAACCTAAGGACATCACACACATCCATGCCCGAGGCAGGATTCGAACCTGCGACCGGAGCGGTTGCTCAGCTCCAGACTGTAGCACCTAGAACCGCACGGACACTCCGGCCGGCCGTAAGAGTTCGGGTAATATGTGCGTATCAGCACAGAAGAGGAAGGTAATGGCCGGTATTGCCAGAATGATATACTTACATGGATATGGTGTCTGTTCTTTCGGACATGTCCGAATGAACAGACACCACATCCATATAAATAGACTGAAAGAGTTGTCATCTATAGAGCTATAGAGAGTCGTTACCGTAGAGACGTTTACAAAATCGCATTGTAGACACGCGAAGGATCTGTGCCCAGCATACAAAAACTGTCCAGGGAATTACACTACAAACTCAGTTAATTTTTTGTTTCTGTTTGTAATACTAGCAAAATGTGTACCCGAGCAATGCCGGGTTCGACAGCTAGTAACAAAATAAAAAGTATTTCTTCTTCCTGCGTGCATTTGTTACTAGTCACGTGTTACCGGATAGTCCTACGACAGTTAAGTTGTCCATAATGCTCCGTATAATCGTAGATCGAGCCCATTCTCTAGAGAGTATCCCATGTACAATCTCACCTTTCATTCGTGCGAACGTGAAGTGTTTTTGGTTGAAGAGACAAGGGATACTGTTAGTTCAGTGCTACATTGAAAAAAAAAACAAGAAATTAATGAAGAGTTTTCTTCTGTCAGGAATACCAAATTTGTAACTAGTGTGTGTAAGAAGTAACAGAGTATTCGTAATTATCAATTAGATTCAGTCGAACCACGTTTAGTTTGAGGAACAAAAACGAAAATAATATACCCAAAACTGAGATAACAAATTAACGTAACTTACTGTAGAAAACTACAATATCCAGTGATTTATTGGAATTGCTTAATAATTAATTGAATGGGTACCTGATTGAAGGAGAGGTCGAGAATCTGGAGCGACTTGAGGTCCTGCGGAAATTCCTCGAGCTCCTTCAACCTGTTGTGGGTGACGTTGAGGAGTCGCAGGTGGTGGAGGCCGGTGAGCCTCTCCTGTGGCAGTAGTTCCAACTCGTTGACCCCGAGGTCCAGTGACAGCAGGTTGGACAGGCTGCGGAAGGCGCCTGGCGAGATGCGCGACAGCCGGTTCTGGTCGAGGAACAGGTGCAGCAGCGTGGGGAACGCCTCGAAGTCCTTGCTGGTCACGATGGTCAGGTTGGTGCCGCTGATGTGCACCTCCTGCAGGCTGTTGAAACGCTGCACCGAGGACAGGTCGTGGATGAGGGTCAGAGGATTACCTGTGAGGTTGAGCCAGCCCAGACTGGGCAGGTTCTGGTCGGACAGCGCCACCGTAGGTATCTGCCTGAAGCGGTTATACGACAGGTCGAGCCGGCGCAGCGAGGTCGACAAGTGGAAGAAGTTAGCCGGCAGCGCCGACAAGGAATTGAAACTCATATCCACCTTGAGAAGGTGCGTGAAGTTCACTGAAGCAAATCCGGAAAGGGATGATACAGCATTATCCCTGAGGTCGATCTCCCGCAATCTGTTAAGAGCACTCAGTTTGCTCATATCGATACTCGTAAGGGAATTCCCTGAAAGCACGAGTACTTCTATCGTAGAGATGTTTGATATGGCTGCGTACGGAACGTCTGGGAATGAATTGCGGTGTAATCTGACTTCTCGCAACGTTTTCAAACCGGAGAATGTTTCGCGGCTAAGTTGTTTCAGTCGGTTACCACTCATATCTATTCTAATAATGTCTTTATTTTTACTTAGAATATTCTTTGGTAGTCTGACTATTTGAGCATTATCTATCGCGAGAGTCTGTAGAGATGGCAGTCCTTCCAGAGCGTTACTCTGTATATCACTAAAATTATTACCAGACACGTACAGTATTCGCAGCCCGGGAATATCTATCTGGCGGAGAGAACTCGCTTTCAGTCGGTTGTTTTGCAGGTTCAGTTCGTTCAAGTTATTGAGGCCTCTGAAAGCACCTTTCTCAATTTTTGTTACCGTACAGTTCTTAAGATTAAGTATTCGTATAGGAAGTCCCTCTTGAAAAATATCGTCATGGAGCACGGCGATACTGTTGGTGGATAAGTCGAGAACCCTAAGTTTCTTCAGCGAAGTCAACGCCCTGGGATCGATTTGGAGAATGCCGTTACCAGACAGGTAAAGCTCTTCCAGTTCATGAAGTTCGGCGAATGTGTTGATGGTGATGTGCCTCAAGCTATTGAGGCTCAAATCCAGGAACTTTAGTGCCTGCATCGGTTCGAAGGCTTTGTCCTCGATGTGCGATATGCTGTTATTAGTGAGATAGACCCGCTGTATTAGCATCAGATCCCGGAATATGGCGCGATCCACCCTGGTGAGACGATTGTGCCCTAGCCACATGATCTGAACGCTGGACTGTCCGCGGAGAGAGTCGTTGTGCAGGTCAACCAACGTGTTGGAATCGAGCTGTATGGATACGAGGGACGGTGATTCGTGTAAAAAGACGTCGCCAAGCTGGGCCAACAGATTGCCTTGTAGGTTGACATGCTGGAGGCTTTGTAGACTGCGAAATGCTCCTGACTCGATATTTGTGATGAGGTTGTTTTGCAGATGGAGCTCCAACAGGGACGGAAGCGGGTCGAACACTCCTCTCGTAATGTCGACGATGCGGTTGCTGTGCAACCTCAGCTCCTTCAAGCTTTTGACTGTCTCGAAAGTACCCACTTCCAGCCCTGCTATGTTATTACTGTCGAGACTGAGGGACTGAAGACTCGTCACATTCCGCAGCAGATCCTTTGGAAATACTCGAATGAAGTTGGCGCTTAGGTGGAGCTGCACCAGATTGACTAGCGTATTGAGCGCTGACGGGTCAACTCGCCTAATGGCATTTTGTTGCAAGTAGATAACCGTCAGTTGTGAAGAAGCAGTGAATGCGTCGCTAGGAATTTCTAGTATGTTGTTCTCGGACAGAAACAGTTCCCTGAGTTCCGGCAGGTTGGCGAACACCCCACTGATGTAGTGTATGTGGTTGTGGCTGAGGTCTATAGTTCGCAGTTTCTTGTTCGCCTGGAACGTTACGGCGTCCAGAAAGACGATGTTGTTGTGGCTGAGGTCAATGGACTCAAGGTCGACGAGCGATACGAACGCCTCGGCGTGCACCGACTCGATGGCGTTGTAGTAGAGGGAGAGCGTCCGCACGGAGGGCAGCGGTCGGAAGCAGTCGGCGGGGATGAGCTCGAAGTTGTTGGAGCTCAGGTCGAGGAAGAGCAGCGCACCGAGTCGGGAGTAGCCGTCGTCCGGGATGGCGCCGATCTCGTTCCACGCCATCCGCAGTGAGCGCAGGTTCTCCAGTCGCCTCAGCGCCGGCATCGGGAACATCTGTCGTACACAGGGAGGAAACTTGGTGTCACTTGCCAGACGTGGAACAGCCCTCATCATCTAGAATTCCTACTTTGCGTTCTAGAGGTAGTACAAAGTGGGAAACATACAAACACTGTAGCCCTTGAAACGCATTTCTTTCAGTAAATATAGTAACCGTTTAAAACCAGACACATTAGAACAAATCCATCTTGAGACTTTCTGTTGCACGAGTTAATTTCACAGGGTACACTTTCTGATGTGTACGAAAATGAGGACTATGAATGCAAGCTCTACTCTGAGATGAAGAGATTGGCGCAGGAGAGTAATTCGTGGCGTACTACACGAAACCTCCTACAAGACTCATACAAGAAACAAAATTAATGTATCGTCAGCAGATAATACAGGAGATCTTCAAACAAAAATAGCTTTACCTTTTGTTTTACTCCGTGAGCTGTACTTTACATGCGAACATTTTAGGTTAGGCTTTACCGTTACTGTTATTGACATTAAATGTAGTGATAGTTGTTGAAGCAATAATTAGTGTGAAAGGGTTTGTTTATAAGAGGGGAAATCATTAAGTCTTAATTATCACCTCGAAAAGATGTGCTTAACACATTTTCGGTCTGTTTGTTGGTAGGGGGTGCCTTTTAATATGGGCAGGCCCGTAATATGGACCACTTGGTGTTTCTCGGGTTTCCCGCGAAACAGCGACGCATGCAGTGCTAAGAATAAAGCACAGACATCACACCGACATTTGGTAGAACTTGAGTAATGTAGTTGTTGGATTTGTTTTTGAAGTAGATTTTATTTGTCTTTTCATGTCGAATCTGGTGAGCAGCGTAGTTTTCTGTATCGGGTTATACTTTTAAAAGTACGAAGTAATATATAATACCAGAAATAATATTTCATTATTTTGAAGAAAGTATGTTTGCGCCAGCAGCTGTACACTTGTATGTTCATTCTCTATCGGTTTTAATTATTACAATCATATTCACAGGAAGAAAACAGTGTACATCCCTGAATCAAAAATACAGTTTCTCCAAATATCGCGCAATGAAATGTAGAACACACGTAACTGTAATAACAGTTTGTCTTCACACAGTCCATATAAACTTTCTGTGCCTTGGCACAATTACGCTAACGTACACTTGGTGGTAACTTCACATTCAGCAACTGACATATTATAATGTTAAAAGGTACTGTAAGTTTTTATCGACTGTGTTAAGAGAGGCTATTTTGACAGTTATGTATGTTCTAAGTTTGTTTCGGTCATATTTGATGAAAATTTATTTTTTATTCGTTCAAGTACACTATTTTTCTCCTTTGAAGAAGGCTGAAATTGTTGAAGGCGGTAGAGAATACAGTTGTACTGCTGATGGCACAGACTTCCTTCTTTCAAAATACCTAACAGCTGTAGACAGTCACCTACGAAAAGTTATGATATTTTAGTAGTCTAATGTAGACTTTATCAAAATATTGAAATTCCACCCAATCAAACCGGTTTACGTTTCCGCTTTGTTTTAAGGGCAGTGTAGATCGGCTAAGACTTGCCTACGATTTGGCAGAACATTTTGAACTGCATCGGAGATGTAACAGAGAAAAGAAATTGGCAGGTAAAAATTTCTGTCATAACTTTGTGAAGAAGCACCCAGAACCGTCTTGTAGAAAAACTGGGTCCCTAATTTTAATGCATTGTGCCAGGTTAAATCTAGCACAGGTGGAAAATTTTTTAACCTTCTATTTAGTCGATCACAGGTAGAGTTTTTCAACCTTTTGTACCCTTGTACTTCAGATATACAAAGAGATTAATTTCTATGTGAACAATAAAATAAGTCTTCCATTCAAAAATCAATTTTTTGTTTAGTGACCCATACTACCGAACAATTTCTTAACATCTAGAACAGCAAGTCTTCGAAATCTTTTCTTGTTTGTGTTGCTTTGGTTAGAAATCATTTTTTACACCAGGGACACAAAATCAAATGTTCTAGCAAAGGTTTCATGTTAGTATATCATATTCCAAAACAAAAATAAAGTTTTATAACAATTTTGTTTTATGTGATTCATATTCACCTCCCTTCCCCTACATGTCTGCAGTCCTGGTACACCTAGAAAGCCCCGTGACACAGTGGTATAGCAGCCCTCTAGGAGAGCTAAAAACGTGGTGCATCCCGTTTACAAAGTGTAGCATTATGCGTTAATTTGCTTTAGGCATCAGCGGAAATTGCAACTATGGTAGGCTGAATAAGATGACTCCTTTAGTCGTTTAGATTGGCGGGACACACATGCTACATTTCCACTGCTGCTGAAAGCGAATTACCACATGACAGTTCGTTTTATAAATGAACTGCTCAATTTGTTTTGTCACCTCTAGCGACATGCTACTGTACTATCGAGCGGTGATTTCTGTATGTAGGACTGCAGGCGTGATTCTGCAAAAAATAAAAATAAACAAAATTAATTAAACACTTTCATTGTTTTCGAGATGATAATTAAATCAACATGACTAACACTCCTGGGGACTGTACTGGCGTACGCCGCCGGCCGGAGTGGTCGAGCGTTTCTAGGCGCTACAGTCTGGAGCCGAGCGACCGCTACGGTCCCAGGTTCGAATCCTGCCTCGGGCATGGATGTGTGTGATGAATGTCCTTAGGTTAGTTAGTTTTAAGCAGTTCTAAGTTCTAGGGGACTGATGACCTCAGAAGTTAAGCCCCATAGTGTTCAGGGCCATTTTTTGGCGTACGCCTCCGCCAGCACTCCGGTCGGCACTACGAAACACTGTGTATCAGGCGCTGAACTACGCGTGCCTATGACAAGAGAGATCAAAACACGTCCCAGGCTATGCGACGATAAGGCCCTCTGGCCAGCGTGCATATAGGCCGCCGCCGCCGACCAGGCTGCCTCAATCCCTCAATTTCAGTAACCTCAGTATGTCGCAACGGGACTCAGTTCGCATCGCACCTCAACACGTCGCAGTGTGCTATGGTCTTCCACAGTGATAGTCGTCGCCTCGCACCTTAGCTAGCTGTGAGGGAACGTTAGTCACTGCATACAGTTGTGATATGGACACGGACAACATTCACGAATTAAGGTATGTTATTTGATTGATGTTAACCACCCAACTTCAGACTGGACATCCTTGAAGTTAAGTACCCAATTGGTCCCTGTAATAAAGTGTATTTTAACCACGTGTGCATTTTGTATTGTAGTGAGTGGAAACCGGCCACCCACCCATCATACCAGCCTCTCCTCATCCAGCCAGAAACGACAAAAAATTACAAGAGGGCACAGCCACAGCAAGAACGGCGTTCAGCTGTCCCCTGTGGCCGAAGACAGCTAACAGGCGGGGGAAGGCTGGGGGGTTGGGGAAGGGGGGAGGGTCTTCGCCATTCGTGTTGGCAGTAGTCACCGGGTACATACAAGTAAAAGTAAGGTACATAAGTAATACCACGTTCGCCAAGGAGTTCTCCGTGGCAGGGTCAGAGGAAGTGTGTTCTTTTCACACTTAAGTGTTTCACTTGTTAGTTCGGTGCTCAAATGTTTCATATATTTTTCAACCAACGTGTTTCGTGTACACTAACCATTTCCATCAAATCGATATAATGTGATTATTTTACTTAAGAGTTAGTCAGTTAAATTAAACAACTGATCTGTAGAGCACTTGCCCGCGAAAGGCAAAAGGTCCCGACTTCGAGTCTCGGTCCACACAAGTTTTAATGTGCCAGGAAGATTCATATCAGCGCACACTCCGCTGCAGAGTGAATATCTCATTCTGGAAACATCCCCCAGCTAAGCCACGTCTCCGCAGTATCCTTTCTTCCAGGAGAGGTAGTTCTGCAAAGTTCGCAAAAGAGCTTCTGTGAAGTTTAGAAGGTAGGAGACGAGGTACTGGCCGAATTGAAGCTGTGAGGACGGGTAGATTAATCGGTAGAGCACTTGCACGCGGAAGGAAAAAGATCTCCAGTTCGAATGTCAGTCCACCATAAAGTTTAAATTTGCCTGGAAGTTTCAACTGACTGTAGTTAGCTTTTTCCGTAAGCAACAGTAAGGATGTTCCATACAGCCAGCAGATGGGAAATATAAAACTGGTACTTTTTCTCTGAATTTGAATAACAAATGCAGGTTAGTGAAACTAGGAGCGAAATGAAATGGAAACCACTTCTTGAGGTTCTCGAAGTACATTTACCATTTACCCCAATTACATCGGTTGCAGACCCTTCCAGATCTATGGAAATGAAAATTTTTTTAGGTTTACAGTTTGTTTAATCCACAGCTGGTTCAGTACTTTAACACAGTCTGAATACACCGTAATTAGTAACCTTGAGCTTGTTCTCGGCGAGGTCGAGCTCGGTGAGCGTGGCTTCGAGTCCGGCGAAAGCGTACTCGGAGATCTTCTCGACGACGTTGCCCTTGAGGTTGAGCTTGACGAGCGACAGGCCGTAGAAGGAGTAGCTGGTGAGGTCGGCCACCTCGTTGGCCTCGAGGTCGAGCGCGCGCAGGCGCGTCAGCCCGGACAGCGCCTTCTGCGGCACCTGCGCCAGCCGGCCGGAGACGACGCTCAGCGACTCCAGGGAGGCGCGCACCGCCGCCAGCGCGTCCTCGCCGATGTCGCGCAGCGCCGACTGCGAGATCTGCAGGTGGCGCACCGACGTGCCCGCCGGGAACAGCTCCGCCGTCAGCTGCAACGCACACACACACAGCCCGCGGCTCGCGATTAAGGGGCTCCGGAACGCCCTATACTTGCAATGTTAAAATAACGCTTATAAATTACATCTTTCCTCACAAAGAATGTGAGGTAGGAAGTTGAACTTTTTACACATTATTTATTGGAATATGGGCTACAACTTAACACAGAGATTTTACAAAATTTTAGTTCAGTTATTAAAGATGATTTTTTTCAATTGTAATGAAAATTCACAACATTTTTTTTGCAATTTCTTATTTATATATTCAAAAATATACAGTTTTTTGGAAAAAGGCTGTGTTAAATTATGCAGAAGGTACTGTGTAACATTTACTGAAAGTTTGAAACAAATATGTTTGGAAGATCCTTAGAAAACATGTAATTAGTATGAGAAAATAAAAGTTTTGGGAATCGAGCGACAAAGATTGAATTAACTTTTTAGTGCATTCCAGGTCCATAGGATGGATTATCTTCATCCTCTGCAAACTCCTCCTCCAGCTTCCTCTTGTTCCTCCTCCTGTTTACTCTTGCTTGTATTTCTAGACTCTTTACAGCCCTGTCTGCAGCCGAAGGCGTTCCTTGTCTAAAGCAAGCATCGCTCGTACCATGTTAGAACCTATCTTCATTCCCATATTTCTAAATACCTTGCACCTTACAATGTTGCCATCATTGAAAGTCGCAACAGCATCATACACACCAAAGTGAAGTGTTTCTATTCCAACAAATACAGTCTTGGGGATTCTCGACCATATAACACTATTTACACTTTCATTTGGGTTTTGAGTTTTTCCACCAACGATATATATTGAACCATCACAGGTTAGCCACAACACATACTTTATCTCACATCACTAAAATGTACCTGATGAACACGGACGTTAATAATAACACCATTTGACAGCAGTTTAACAGCGCCACAGTGGGTCACACCCATGTAGAACACATTTCAAAAAAAATTGCTGTAGTCTTCGGAATTGAATAAATTATATATCTATTAAAAGGTAATAGTCTGCAGATTCAGAAAACGCCTTTCCGGAGCCCCTTAACTGCATAATAACCACAGATATTATTATACGAATAACTAGCAAGCCCGACAAACTTTCGCAGTTGCTAAATGTGTATGAGATACGAGCGTACACCCCTAATCTCTTTCTATTCCCTCTCTGCGTAAATTTCCTCTCACACCTCCCAACCCCCTCTATTTGACACCTCTTTCTCCTTTCTATGGCCTTGAGCCTTGTTTATCGTTTTTGCAAACCAGATTCCATAGACTATTTCTAATCATAACTTCGCTGTTTCCTGAGAAAATCGACAACTGCAAAAATACAGGGTGACAATTATTAAAGTATATGAAATAAAATCGTCATTACTTCTGAATGGGTTCTGATCGGACGTTCAAACTGCACGATAGGCAGCGAAGCATTATGGAAATTAGTATGCGCTGTAAGGTTTGGTTTAGCAACGAAGCCCACATTCATCCGCATGGGTTCTTCAATACGCTAAATTGGCGCATTTGGGGGACTGAGAATCCGCGTTTCGCGATCGAGAAGTCTCTTCACACTCACCGGGCGACTGTGTGATGTGCAATGTCCAATCACGGAATAATTGGTGGCATATTCCTTGATGGCACGGTGACTACCGAGTGGAACGTGAAGGTTTTGGAAGACGATTTCATCCCCATTATCCAATGTGAACCTGATTTCGACAAGATACGGTTCAAGCAAGAAAGAGTTCGACCCAATCGAAGGACGAGGATGTTTGATGTCCTGCTGGAATACTCTGGGAACGCATCATGACTCTGGGGTACCCAGAGAACACTGTCATGGTCATCGATTGGTCCCCATATTCTCCGGATCTGTAGACATGAGACTCCTTTTTGTGGGGCTATATTAAAGACAAGGTGTCCAGCAATAGACCCAAAACCATAGGTGAGCTGGAAACAGCCGTTCAGGAGGTTATAGACAGCATCGATATTCCGACACTACAGTGGGTCATGTAGAATTTCGGTATTCGTCTGCGCCCCATCATGACTAATGATAGCAGGCATATCGAACATGTAATAACCTAAATCCGTATACCTGTGGTAACGTTTACATGTTGAATGAAGTGAGTGCACGCCGTAGTTTGCAAACTGATTTACGTTTCGTTCATTTAGTTCAATAATTTTTACCTTGAATGTAGCCAATGTCCATCCGAACATTTGCTACAGTAATATGTAGAAATATGAAGTAAATCGGTGGAGACGTTCTCGAGATTTTCCGTAATAATCTTTCCCGATTATATATTATACATATATTCAATTGTTATACATACTACAAAAATTATTTGCCCATGCTAATCCAAACGCCTACTGCAGTAAGGCACCAAAATATGAACTAAATTACCGAAGGGTTTTTGTGATTCTTTGTAATAACGTTTCCCCTTTATATATTACATATATATTTATATACTATATAAATAACTTAAATTTAGCTTCTGCCTGTCGGAATATCCATTAAAGTATCATGTAAAAGCATGAAGTACATCACCCAATGGCTTTTCGAGATTTTTGGTAACAGCGTGTTTACTATTTCTATGTTAAATACGTCTTTATATATTACATACATTAAAAAATAAAATTTTGTATCTCAGTCCGAATGTTCATTAGAGTGTAGCGTAAATATTTCGGGTATATACGACAAGAGCTTTTTGAGATTTTTGGTAATAAAATTCCCCTTTTACACTCGTATCTTACACATATATTTAGGTGTTATACCTTTCATTCTATTCTAAGCCATCGGTGAAGAGGTTTCGGAGATTTAAGGTCTTATAACAAACTAACATTCACGTTTTTGTCTATATAGATTTCATAATGCCACACGCGCTTTGTTTTTTTTTCTGAAACGCATCATTAGTGTGTGTTTTATATACTAAACACTGTAGACTCAAATGAGAATTCTGTCATTTTCTGACTTACGCAGCGATGACAAAAGTCACGGGGCAACTAAATGCTAGTCCGCAGCTCGTGGTCGTGCGGTAGCGTTCTCGCTCCCCGCGCCCGGGTTCCCGGATTCGATTCCCGGCGGGGTCAGGGATTTTCTCTCCCTCGTGATGACTGGGTGTTGTGTGATGTGCTTAGGGTTAGTTAGGTTTAAGTAGTTCTAAGTTCTAGGGGACTGATGACCATAGATGTTAAGTACCACAGTGCTCAGAGACAATGAACCAGTTTTTGAGCAACTAAATGCTAGTGTACAGATGGCGGTAGTATCACGTACATGACGTATGAAAGAGCAATGCATTGGCGGAGTAGTCATTTTACTCAGCGGATTCATGCGAAAGGGTTTCCGACGTATTATGGCAGTACGAATGGAATTAACAGACTTCGAACGCTAGATGGTCTGTGGAGGTAGACGCATGGGACATTCCATTTCGGAAATAGTTATGGAATTCGATATTCTGACATCCACAATGTCCAGAGTGTGCCGAGAATACCACATTTCAGGTTTCACCTCTCAGCATGCGTCTCTTCCTAACGACTGAGAGCAGCGGCGTTTCCGCAGAGCTGTCAGTGGTAACAGACTTCACTTAACAACCGAGAGCAGCGACGTTTGCCTACAGTTTTCAGTGGTATTAGACAAACAACAGTGCGCGAGATAGCCGCTGAAATCAATGTGGGACGTAGTAAGAACTTATCTGTTCGAAACTGCGGCGAAATTATTGATTAATGGGCTATGGCGGCTGACGTCAGATGTGATTGCCTTTGCTACCAGCACAACATTACCTGCAGCGCTCTCCTAGGCTCGTGACCATATCGGTTGGACCCTAGACGACTGGAAAACCGTGGCCTGACCAGATGAACCCCGATTTCATTTGGTAAGAACTGATAGTGGGGTTAGAGTGTGGCGCAGACCCAAATTGTCAGCAAGGCACTGTGCAAGCTGATGGTGGGTCCGTAGTAGTGTGGGCTGTGTTTACATGAAAAGGACTGAGTCCTCTAGTCCAACTCAACCGAAATGGTTACTTTCGTCTACTTAGACACCATTTGCTGTCATTCGTGGACTTCATGTTGCCAAAGAATCATGGGATTTTTATGTATGACAATATGCCACTTCACCGGGCGATAAACGTTCGGAGTTCGTTTGAGGAACATTCTTGACAATTGGAGCGAAACATTTGGCCACCCATATCGCCCGACACGGATCCCATCTAACCTTGATGATGAGATGTAATCGAGCCGGCTGGTGTGATCGAGCGGTTCTAGGCGCTACGGTCGCAGTTTCGAATCCTGCCTCGGACATGGACGTGTGTGATGTCCTTAAGTTAGTTAGGTTTAAGTAGTTATGAGTTCTAGGGGACTGATGACCTCAGATGTTAAGTACCACCGTGCTCAGAGCGATTTGAACTGTTTAGATGTAATCGAGAGGACAATTCGCGAACAAACTCTTGCACACGCAACCCTTTCGCAGTTGTGGACAGCTATACAGGCAGCTTGGGTCAGTATTCTTACAGAGGACTTCCAACGACGTGTTCAGTCCATGCTAAGTCGAGTTGCTGCACTGCGCTGGGAAAAAGGCGGCCCGAAACGATATTAGGGAGAATCCCATGACTTTTGGCACCTCAGTGTAGTTACAAAACAGTGTAGATTGCAAAGCACGTTTATTATCACATGACAGTTTTAAGACTTCTAACCAAATCGATGGTCAGTGGCTGAGCATGGAGCAGGATCCGCTGAAGAACATTAGTCAACGACAGTCAACTGTATAATTCATAATTTTCGAACGCAGTATAATTTCCAAAATCGTACTGCATATCGGCGTCAGTGGGTGTGTATTTCAGAGGATTACTTCGTTTTTTTTCTTGAATATTATCATAACACGTGCAACTTTCCACTCCTTATGTACGTACCTTTTGTCCAGCAAGTGGTTGTATATTCGAAGTATGGACTTCTTTTATCAGCATACTTTGAAATGAATCTAAATGGTAAACAATCTGGGACGGAATATTTGCCTTTGTTAAGTAATCTGAGTTGCTTCGCTATGCTGACAATACCTACTTCTAAGTTGCCAGCAGTTCTTCATTCGATTTTTGGAACTTTTATTTTGTTTCTTTGTTGCAGAAGTTTCGGAAAACCTTGTTTAGTAACTTCTCTTTAGTATCATTCCGCTGCTAACATTAACATCGCTATCGCATAGTGAAGGTATCGTATCTGGTCGCTGGTGTACTTTAAATACGACCAGTTGGTCTTTGTGTTTTGTGCCACATTCGAGACAGAGTTTCGTTTTGTAGTCTATTAAAAGTATCTCGGATTGAAGTCCACGTTAAATTTCTAGCTTCTGTAGTACTTCACCAACCTTAGCGATTTTGCGTTCTTTTAAATTTGGTATGCTTTTTTGTGTGCTTATGCAGAAGTGATCTGACCGGTTTTGTGTCCCATGGTGGATTTCTTCCGCCCGCCTCTTATTAATTTACTTGGTATAAGTCAATTGCTGTCGATACTACTACTTTGAATACGAGCCACATTTGGTCTACATCTACGTATTTAATACGGAAGTAATGGAGATTATATCTTACGAATGCATCAAGAAAATTTTTATCTGTTTTTCTTTTTTTCTTAAATAGATATATTAGGACTTTTTTTGGGGGGGGTTGGCTTTTGCGGTCTTCACCATCACTACAACATCTTCGTGGTCGTTAAATTTCTTCCACTCTCGCGAAGCTGCTTCAGTGTAATTGCAAAATACGGATTTCTGAAGGCCTTACTCAATGCTCAAATAATTCATAAATAACAAGAAACTTGCAAATCTGGTGAAAAACATATTAATAAGTCAATCGTATTAATAAGGCAATCACTAAGACGTAATGCCAGATCAACAATTCATTTCTGAAAGTCACATTTGGCGCCGATACTAGGACGCAATGCGAAATCAAAAACTAATTTCCCCAAAGAACTATACGCCATCTAGCATATGTCAGAAATTCTGCTATGTAGACGATCTAGCCATCGTAATTTAATCTTTTAACTTGGACAACGAATATCAAATGGAACCTTACAAATGTACCCAGAAACTGTGGATTCAGGAACTTTATATCTTCTCGGCTAAAGCGAGAACAAGCAGCTTCGCAGAGAGGAAGAAATTCAGCGACGCAACAGACAGCAAAAACATCCCAATAGGACGCACCAGATTGGGCTATAGTATTGAACTGCTGTAAGAATGTGGCTTCGAATACGTCTCCAGGTTCTCACAAGAACCAGCCTTCTCATTTGCCTACATATGAAGACTGTGAAATGAATACCTGGACTCCGAGATTCCTCTGCTACCAGAAGTAATTACCGTGGGCCACTTCATAATGATGTCATAGGCGACTGTTGATTTCGCTGGTCGGAACTACGGATATGTGGGCCACAATGCAGTGGTTAACTCAACAATTCTATGCTTCTGACAGAAACTGGTGAGATGCCATACCATCCTCGGTATGAGGTAGACAAGACACGGACATAGCTCACAAGTGACATGCCACAGCGCGTAGCATGGGCAAGAAATGCCACCAACGGATCTTCCAAATATCGCAAGTGATGAGTCGTGGTACACTTTGCTATTCGTCTATAGCAGTGCACGAATAAGCCGAAACACAATTACTGAGCATCTTACTTGTCGTTACGACATGTTCAGCTACGTGGTATAGTTCTTTTAATATGAGGCATGTTCAGACGGTTATGGACTGGGACTGTTGAAATGTCTATCAAGTTTTTTTACAAGTTATCAATGTAGCAATCTATGGTCCATCACGATATCTTTTCTTTCTGTACAGTACCCTGCAGAAACCTACTTCCGAAGTAGCAGGTGATCAAAAAGTCAGTACAAATTTGAAAACTGAATAAATCACGTAATAATGTGGATAGAGAGGTACAAATTGACATATATGCTTGGAATGACATGGGGCTTTATTAGAACCGAAAAATACAAAAGTTCAAAAAATGTCCGACAGATGGCGCTTAATCTGATCAGAATAGCAATAATTAGCATAACAAAATAAGACAAAGCAAAGATGATGATCATTACAGGAAATGCTCAATATGTCCACCATCATTCCTCAACAATAGCTGTAGTCGAGGAATAATGTTGTGAACAGTACTGTAAAGCATGTTCGGAGTTATGGTGAGGCGTTGGCGTCGGATGTTGTCTTTCAGCATCCCTAGATATCTCGGTCAATCACGATACACTTGCGACTTCAGGTAACCCCACAGCCAATAATCGCACGGACTGTGGTCTGGGGACCTGGGAGGCGAAGCATGACGAAAGTGGCGGCTGAGCACACGATCATAGCCAAACGACGCGCGCTAGAGATCTTTCACGCGTCTAGCAATATGGGGTGGAGGGCCATCCTGCATAAACATCGTACGTTCCAGCAGGTATTTATCAGCCAGGCCGTGGATGATGCGATTCTGTAACATATCGGCGTACCTCTCACCCGTCACGGTACCAGTTACAAAACTAGAATCACGCATTTACTCGAAGAAAAAGGGCCCGATAACGGTAGATGTGGTAAACACAACCCATACCGTGACTTTCCCGTCGTGCAATGGAGTTTCCACGACAGTTCTAGGATTTTCGGTAGCCCAAATTCTGCAGTTGTGGGCGATGACAGACCCTCGGAGCATGAAATGAGCTTCGAGAGTCCACAACACGTTACTCAATCAGTCGTCATCTTCCGCCATTTTTGAAACGCCCACACCGCAAATGCCTTCCGCTACACTAAATCGCCAGGTAACTGTTCATGATACCGACGGATTTTGTACGGATAGCATCGGAGGGTACGCCTAAGTGCCAACCAAACAGTTGTGTATGGAATGCCGGTGCGACGTGCGACTGCACGAGCGCTGACGTCCCCGTGCATAGACGAACCCGCTACAGTCTCCATTTCTTCCTGAACTGTCTCAGCAGCATTATGCCTTGCGTTCGGTCGGCCACTACGGGGTCTATCGTCTAAAAAACCAGTGGCTTCGAACTTCGAAATCATTCTCGCCACAGCTGCATTTGTCAACGGACCTTTACCCGTTCGAATCCCCTTCCTATGGCGATAGGATCGTAACGCTGAACTAGCACATTCCACATTCCGATAATACAGCTTCACTAAAGGCGCCTTTTCAGGTGCCGTCAACATGCTGCGACTGCTGGCGCATCTGATTTTTCTCTCTCATTACAGCTCCATTTATACACGATTGTCATGCGCAGTCACTGACGTTTTGCTGTCCAGCGCCATCTGTCGGACATTTTGTGAACTTTGTTTTTTTTGGTTATCATAAAACCCCATGTCATTCCAAGCATGTGTGTCAATTTTTACCTCTTTATCTACATTATTCCGTGGCTTACTAAGTTTGCAAATTTATACTGACTTTTTGATCACCCGGTATATTTCAAGGGGCGAGGAATATTCATTGAAATATGAGGGCACTATGACATGATGCATGATGTACCATATCACAGCATGGGCGATAGATTTTGGTCGGCATTTCACTTGTGAGCGCAGTAACGCAGACTGTGGTCAGGCGCGCCTCGGACGGGGAGCTGTGGGCGTGTCAGCGGTACACAAAGGCGACGTGACTGGGCGGGGTGACAGCGACTGGGCCGCACTCTCCCGTCAACATTCAAACGAGGCTGGCGTGATGTCAGTTCCATCGCCAACTACCACGAAGACTTGATTTGTATTTTAATTTCACAATATACAGGAAGTGTGAATAAATCTGCATTCAGTCACAAATTTTTGTCTTTTATTAAATTACACGACGCATTTCGGACCGTGTGGTTCCATCTTCAGGTGCAATTTGTGTAATACATAACTTACATTTGTTCTCGAGTGATGTGAAATGCACATTGTAAGAAAGTTAGATATCAGATTTTGCATTTCGCAAAACAAGTGCTACAAAATAGGTGATAAAGAATGAAAAATTTACCGAACAAACAAGTAAGAACACTTTTAACCTTTTGAGGACAGCATACGCTAGTTAATTCGTTCTGCCGTCGCACATCGCTTAACTCAAGGCGAAAATACGTTTACACGTTTTGAAAACAATTCACAGATAAAGTTAAACATGATGTGATCAAAGAAGAAGTTTACCACATAGTGTCAGAGACGTGGTCAGAGATCTCAGTTTACTGAGCTGTCATATGCAAGGAATAAATTTCAAATAAGTCTTTATAGTTACTAAAATAACTATGACTGGCGAAGTCTGTCTGCACATCTACCACAGGTCCCGGTTTTAAAATTTTTGCGGGGTGTATACTGTGCTATTCCAACGGACAGAAGGTCTTACCATTTTATTCATTGTGCATTACTAGCAAATTGTTTTCTAGCATATTACTAACGTGTTTCGTTTGTACTATACGCTATGCAACAACTGATTCTGCAAAGTGGTGGAGTGTGAGAGCATTTGTTTGTTCTTGGAAACGAGTTATGTCATTTCTGCGTGTTTTTCCTACATAATAGGCAGGACACTGGGACATGATACATTATGCACTCCACTGCTGTCTTTATGTTGTGGACTAGCAAGTGTCCTAATTTATTATTAGTGGAGAATGCAACTGTTAGATTGATTTCTTTGAATAGGTTAACAATGTTTTGTGACATGGGGCCTAGATATATGATGCTGACAAATATTTCAGAAACTCACAAGTAATCATGAAGAATAACTCAAAACAGTTTATGGAGAGAGAAACCCTGCAAACAGAATAAACGTGAAACACACAAGTAATCATAAAGAATACCCCAAAGCAGTTTATGATGACAGGAACCTTGTAAACGGCGTAACCATGAAGATAAACAATAAAAATGCCACGACTGTGAAATCTGACAAATGTAATTCTGTAGTGACTATAAGCAAAGATGAATACATCACTAAGACACTGACTATATTTTCTGAAAACAAAACAACAGAGTTGAAACAAGTTAGAACAGCAAAATTCCAAAGCAAAATCTGAAGATTTGTTAACAACTGCAACTTCCTGTCCACAGAACAACAAACAAAGACATTCATTGTAATGAATCATACTGCTCTGGGGCTGACAGCTCAACCTAAAATCCGTGAACCATACGTTCCAGTGTGGCCTATAGTTAATGCTAAACCTACACCTTCCATTAAAATCTCTAAATCACTGAATGCAATTTTAAAGCAGTACTAAACTTCTGATATAACATAATCAGTTAACAACTACAATGAAAGATATAGAAATTCTTGCATATGCTAAGTTTGCTTCTTTTGATATATAAATATGTCAACTGAAGAAACAATAAAAAATTTTAGAAACTTAGTATATCATAACAAATTGTCAATTTCAGGAATATCAGAGGTCTCTGACTCATTGCCACTAATAGTGTCACATGATTATTTTACCTTTACTGGGAACGTGTACCAACAGAAAGAGAGCCTTGCCGTATGCAACACTGTATCAAGTTTTTTGGCAGATATATTTAGCAATGATCAGGAAAATAATTTCTTTAAATGAAAGATTAGGCTCAAAAGTAAAATTGTATACTACTGGATATATTTTGAAGATATATTGCTGCTTTACGATGGCACAGAAGAGGAGATTATGGAACCACTTGTATCATTCAGTTCATTCCACAAAATATAAAATTCACAGTAGAATATGAGGACATGAAAATCATATATTTCTCAATTCTCGGATAACTTATTTAAAAAAGAACATTTGTTTAGCATACACATAAACATACAACCGCTGACATAACTGTTCACAACTCATCATACCATTCACTGTGCGCAAACAGGATGCCATTAGATCCATGGTACACAGTGCACACTCAGTTACTAAGTTGAATAAGAGGGGGGACAGCCATAGGTCAGAAATGGACACAGTTAAGGTATTGCCATAATCAGTGGCTACTCGGCCAGGAACGATGATGATCTAGACTCACATAAATAAGACAACACATTGCCACCCTAAGAAAGAAACATATGTAGCATCCCATACTTTGGTCCCAGATGACAAAAAATTACTAGTTTATTAAAAAAACAATGTACCAATTGCATTTTCCGTTAATGATAAGCTGGGATACCTGGTAGTCGACAACATAAAAACAGACAATCAAATATTCGACAGCAGTGAATTGTATGAAGTGACTCGTACCAGTTGTCCCGCCTACTGTCTATGGAAAACGGGAAGAAATTTCTAAACCTTTTTCTAGGAACGGACAAATGTTTCAGTATCAACCACATTGATAAATTAGTTATTGTACAATATGCTAAATCCTAAAACACTATCGAAAGGGTAGAAAACAATTTGTTAATACTACACAATGAAACCAATGAGCCGGCCGCTGGTGGCCGAGCGGTTCTAGGCACTTCAGTCTAGAACCGGGCGACCGCTACGGTCGCAGGTTCGAATCCTGCCTCGGGCATGGATGTGTGTGATGTCCTTAGGTTAGTGAGGTTTAAGTAGTTCTAATTTATAGGGGACTGATGACCTCAGATGTTAAGTCCCATAGTGCTCAGAGCCATTTTTGAAGCCAATTGTAAGACCCTGAATCACTTGCAACATCTGGAAATATATTTACACACAATCAAAAAGCCTTTTCCTATTTTAAATGAAAAGAAAGACTTCGTTACCCATAGTTATTTTCGCTGTTTTAAGGAATTATTTTAAATTTATTCTTTACAAAATGGTTCAAATGGCTATGAGCACTAAGGGACTTAACTTCTGAGGTCATCAGTCCCCTAGAACTTAGAACTACTTAAACCTAACTAACCTATGAACATCACACACATCCATGTCCGGGGCAGGATTCGAACCTGCGAGCGTAGCGGTCGCGCGGTTCCAGACCGTAGCGCCTAGAACCGATCGGCCACCATCGGCCGGCTCATTGGCTTCCTCAACGACTCGCCAGTACACCCACACTCCTACTAAGCGTGAATGGGGATATGACGCTTTGTTCCATCAGTTAAACTAAACTGGAATGCACTGTCTAAGATTACTTCCCCCGTCTGACAAAGTATTAGGGTATAGATTAGAGAATACCAGCCATGCAATATGTTATGAATCATTACAGGAATCATTAGAGCTAGGCAGTAGATAAGTCAGGGTTTGCTGTTACAGATATGATGCAATTTCAGCAGAAGAGAACTGCAGGTGACCTCCACTTCCTAACATTGTTGCTAAGTGTTAAATATTAGAGTATATTTGATGCCTGTACCTTCAACAAACCGTTGCCCTTTATGTTATGAAACAGCAGCTGCTGTGTCTAATAAGTTCAATTCAATGTTCCTTCGGGCAAGCATGCACGTTAGAAGTGTTGTGTACGACATTATACTAAACAGTAAGGAGAGGTGGTCTACAAAGAGGTGTGGCAACTGTCGTCGAAGAAAAGCTGGACAGGAGCAGAAATGACTAGCGAACAAGTTAGAACTAAAAAACTAAACTCCTCCCAAACAGGCCATGGAGGCCCAACGGTACTGACACGGCCGCCGTGTCATACTCGGCTCACAGGCGTCACTGGATGCGGATATGGAGGGGCATGTGGTCAGCACACCGCTCTCCCGCCCGTGTGTCACTTTCTGAGACCGGAGGCACTACTTTTCAATCAAGTAGCTCCTCACTTTGCCTCACAAGGGCTGAGCGCACCCCGCTTGCCAACAGCGCTCGGTAGACCGGATGGTCACCCACCTAAGTGATAGCCTAGCCCGATAGCGCTTAACTTCGCTGATCTGACAGAAACCGGTTTTTCCACTTCGTCAAGGCCATTGGCGAACCAGTTAGCACAACGAACATCAAATCTGCCTAATTTCTATTTATCCAAGTGAAAAAAGTTTCATTACAAATAGGAAGCAAGAAATAAAATTAAGTTTAAACAATAGCCACTAGAAAGAGACTCGCTGTACTGACAAGGGAACATCCCCATCGCACCCCCCTCAGATTTAGTTATAAGTTGGCACAATGGATAGGCCTTGAAAAACTGAACACAGATCAGTCGAGAAAACAGGAAGAAGTTGTGTGGAACTATGAAAAAATAAGCAAAATATACAAACTGGGTCGTCCATGCGTAAGATAGGCAATATTAAGGGAAACATGAGGCGAGGAGCGCCGTGGTCCCGTGGTTAGCGTGAACAGCTGCGGAACGAGGGGTCCTTGGTTCAAATCTGCCCTCCACTGAAAATTTTGCTTTCTTTATTTTCGCAAAGTTATGATCTGTCCATTCGTTCATTGACGTCTCTGTTCACTGTAATAAGTTTAGTGTCTGTGTTTTGCGACTGCACCGCAAAACCGTGTGATTAGTTGACGAAAGGACGTGCCTCTCCAATGGGAACCGAAAACATTTGATCGCAAGGTCATAGGTCAACCGATTCCTCCACAGGAAAACACGTCTGATATTTTGTATACGACACTGGTGACAGCATGTGCGTCACATGACAGGAATATGTTGTCGACCCACCTAACTAGTACACTTGGCGAATGGGTGAAAAGTTTCTTCTACGTTGCCCGATTTAGGTTTTCTTGTGGATGTAATAATCAATCCAAAAAAAGTGATGAAAACATAAGAGTTTTTCACTTAAACTGAAAATAAAAAGTTAAAATTTTCGGTCGAGGGAAGATTTGAACCAAAGACCTCTCGTTCTGCAGCTGCTCACGCTATCCACGGGACCACGGAGCTCCTCGCATCAAAGTGCCCTTAATATTGCCTATCTTACGCATGGACGACCCAGTTTGTATATTTTGCTTATTTTTTCATAGTTCCACACAACTTCTTCCTGTTTTCTCGATCGATCTGTGTTCAGTTTTTCAAGGCCTATCCACTGTGCCAACTTATAACTAAATCTGAGGGGGGTGCGATGGGGATGTTCCCTTGTGAGCATGAACGTAGGTGTTGTAGCGATGAGGCTCCAAGTGCCAGTGGGCTGAGTGGCTGCCACCGGCCATCCTGTATCGCGCCGGCAGAGAGCGCTCATAGTCCAGCACTGCTGGAGGCATAGCTCAGTGGGCAGACACCACTGGCTCCATCTGATCCCACGCGAGTGGTTCGGCGTCCAACTGTGAAATGCCGGTAGAGTAATTTCGAAATGTGACACCACACAAGGGAGCATTGCACTGTACTTCTTAAAACCTCAGGCAATGCTATTCAGTATTTATTCCTCAGTGCCAGGCCATCTAGTCTCCATAAAATATGTCATTCCTGGACAGGGATATACGTAATATGTGAATACATGTTGTGACACACTAATGACGACACATGGAATTTGGAGTCTGGACATGATTCGTGCATGGATAGCTGAAACGGTTAAGGCAAACGCTGGTGTAAAGCTGCAAATTTAGGTTAGAGTCTCGGTCAGGCATAAAGTGTCATTGTACTCATTCCAATATGTAATTGATGATAGTTCTTATTCGTAATTGCGAATACATATCTATGGTATCGCATATCGATACCACCACATGGGTTTCAAAACAAGCAACGGAATTGCAAGTTTCTGTCGGACGCCAATACCGGTCGTAAGGGATCCGACGAACCCATCGGTTTACACCCACTGACCCCACCTTCAACGGCTCTGGATTACGAACGCCCTCTGCCGCCGCAATATAGGGTGGTGAGTGGTGGCCACTCAACCCATTCGCAAGTGAAGCCACTTCGTTATGTCATACAACACAGGCGTCGCCTATCCGTGGTTCTGACTCCATCGTTCATGCTTTAGAACAGAGAGCCTCTTCCTTGTTGACACTCAGTGCTGGATTCTGTTCCTTCCTATTTTTATTTGTAATGTGTCTTCTTGCACTTGAAGAACGAGAAGTTAAGTAAGTCTTCATTCTGCTGTGTCAACATGTTTGCTAATCACTTCTACTCCCGCCCACCTTTTCTACCATAACAGTTGCCACGCCACACTGTAGCTCACCTCACCTTACTTTACCGTTATATCCGAAGTCGTACACAACGTACCTGCCCAGGAGTTGTCGTGCCTGCGTGTGGCAGTCTTCAGGTAGACTTCTTCTTGTTCTGTTGGCTTCTGGACTGGTTTTTGCGGTTATTGCTTGGTTTTTTCAGTTGCTTGTCCTTTTTTTCTACAGTGTTTGCACTGGTGGCGCTCTTTATGATCTAGATTCCCACGTTGCTGCTTTTGCACCCCCGCTCCCCAATTCCTTTCTTTGTGCTTATTTCTGTTGTTCTTTTGCACGTTCGTTAGTAAACTACGGATACTCCGCCACAATCGTCTGATGCGCCCCCTGCAGCTGATTTAACCCAGTTTATTCTGTTTCAGTCAACAAATGGCGCAACTGCGTCTGTGAAATCTTATGGGACCTAACTGCTAAGGTAATCAGTCCGTAAGCTTACACTCTACATAACCTAAATTATCCTAAGGACAAACACACACACCCATGCCCGAGGGAGGACTCGAACCTCCGCCGGGACCAGCCGCACAGAATGGCGCAACTACTTGAAGTAATGAATCGCTTCATCACGGAGCAGATGAATTCAGCACGAGCCGCCGGATCCCATGACAGCGCCATCAGCTGCAACGCCTCCATATGTGCCACCATTTTGTGGGTGTTACAAGGCAAAGTAGGACTGGACACAGTGCCTACACAGTTCAATGCGCACATCGTGTAGCATCACATACAAGATACTGACAAACTATTGTTGTGAATTGGCAGGAGCAAATTCACGGAGTTTGGAGGAAGCCGAAATGCACGCTATAAGCTCACGCAGGAGGGCGTGAGGTCTGGAACAGTTAAAGGAGTTGAGTCTAGTAAGTAAAGTACGTAGTTGCTTGAATACTTAACTTTAATCCACAATTGGACAACATCGGTCTGACGGTACAGGCATCCATAGATAAATATTAAATGATACTGGCACCTTGCTAGGTCGTAGCAATTGACGTAGCTGAAGGCTATGCTAACTATCGTCTCGGCAAATGAGAGCGCTATGTGTCAGTTCCATCTCTAGCAAAGTCGGCTGTACAACTGGGGCGAGTGCTAGTACGTCTCACTAGACCTGCCGTGTGGCGGCGCTCGGTCTGCCATCACTGACAGTAGCGACACGCGGGTCCGTCGTATACTAGCGGACCGCGGCCGATTTAAAAGCTACCACCTAGCAAGTGTGGTCTCTGGCGGTGACACCACAACTATCTTATTTCCTGACCAAGGAGAGCGTAATTATTTCCCGCGTCGTGCTCTGAACAAGTACAATATGAGGACCTACTGCAGACGCTTACAAGGTACAGGGCGTGTCAAAAAGAATCATTCTATATGGCACGTCTGTATTTCTGAAACTAATAAAGATATACAATGAATTTTGTTTTTTGACGAACGGGAAACTCAAAAAGTTTGTTTCATACCTATTCATAGGTGTTTAGTATGTTCCCTTGAGGTGCACGTGATATGTCAAAGTAGTATTCAAAGTGTTCCCAAACTCCAGTAAAGATGTCTTTAATTACAGATTCCACAGCTGCTGTTATGTGACGTCTCAGTTCATTCATTGTTGTTGGTAACGGAGGCACATAAACAGAGTCTTTTATAAACAGCCCCAAGAAATAATCACATACAGTCAGGTCCGGTGACCTTGGAGCCCAGTAATGTAAGGCAGAATCAGTAAACCTTTGATTTAAAACTCCCGCGCTTCCAGATACCAGCCTGGCGGTGCCCCATCCTGTTGGTAAATGAAGTCACTTGAATCAGTCTCTAACTTTGCGAAAAGAAAGTTCACAAGCATATCGAGATACGTGCTTCCTGTAACAGTGTTCTCTCCAAAGAAAAATCGACCATACAGCTTTTGTGAAACTGCACAAAAGGCATTAAATTTTCGAGAGTCCCTCTGATGTACAACTTCATGTAGTTGTTCCATACTCCATATTTTTAGATTATGACGGTCCACCTTTCCATTTGAATGGAATATTGCCTCGTCACTAGACACTGAGTGTGTAAGAAAACTGTCATGCTCCATCTAGCCAAGAACGATGGTACAGAACTTCACTCGTTGTTGTTTGTCACCTTCACGGAGAGCTTGAAGTAGCTGAATATTGTGTGGTTTTACGTATAAACGTCGACGCAAGACACGCCAGACGGACATCGGGGGCATGTTGAGCTGTCGAGTTGCACGGCGATCGGATTTCTGCGGACTCCTTGTGAAACTAAGGTGGATGGCGGATGCATTCCACGTCTGTGTCAGACACTAGGGGACGGCTCGGCGATTTGCCTTCACCGAAACAAGTTCTAAGCGACTGATGACCTCAGATGTTAAGTCTCACAGTGATGAGAGCCATTTGATCCATTTTATCTTCTGTGAATAGCCGTGGCAAACAGGTCTGGCAAACAGCGGTCCCGCCGGCCACAGCCACAGCGCTCATGTAAACACGTCTCGCGTCCGGCACTACGTGTGAAATCTTGCCCTCGCTGTAATACGAAACATGATCGCCGATTCTGTCCCCTGCGTGAAGCGACTTGCTTTTTCTGCAGCAAACATGGATATGTACAGTCTGTGTGCTTACAGAAGCGTGAGACTTCTTCTGCTAATGTAAGTCACCAACAATGTGATTGGGTTTCCAAAGCCTCATAGCGTCGTTAGTGCACAACAGTGTATCAACTACTTCGGAAACGCTCCCAATAATTCTGTAGTCCTACATGAGGACAAAGAACTTCATGTGCCTCTTACTATAGCTGAACAATCAGTTAGTTTGCAATTTGTCACTCGAGCTACAGTGACTTTATTCATCCGTAACACTTACGAATTGCTTGGCATGTCTAAGTTGTGCTCATTGCGCCATACGTTGACCGTGTAAATAGTCGAGACATTCCTGTCTTAAGCACTGATAGCCTTCCAGCAACTTTCCGAAATTTTACAAAGGTAGTAATATTTACAGTGTTTTCTCCCCAAGACAGTGCTAATATTTTCGGTCAAAACTCTTCTGGTTCATTTACGTTAAGCATTCAGGACAATGTACTCCCCGTTTCTTCTTTCGATCCTTGGGACATGGTCGCTGAGTTGTGTACTGAATTTTGGAACTTTTTCCTGAGGATTTAGGCCAAGTCAGTATTTTTTTTTTTTTGAACATTCACAGTAAGGGACAACGCACAGCCGCTTTTCTTTTCAGCTCGTCCTCTCCCTCAGGTTCTTCGAGAACAGGTGGCCCGGGAGCTTACTACTTTGCAAGACAGTGAGATCGTAACACCCATTACTGCCAGGCAGTCGACGTGCCCTGTAGTTATTCTAAAGAAGGCGTCCGGAAGAATCCAGTTGTACGCCGATTTTAAGAAAACTGTGAATCCTCAAACAGTCACTGATAGTTATCCCTCGCTAAGCCCTGAAGAACTGATGGATAAATTGGGTGCCTGTCATTACTTTTCCAAAATCGGTTCGCGCGAAGCTTACTTGCAGATTCCTCTGGATGAGCAGTGGCAAGAGGTCTTTGTCATTAACTGTCATCAGGGCCTCTTTGAATTTTTGAAATTACCGTTCGGCAGTGCTTCCGTACCTGCCGCATTTCAGCTCATTGTCGAGCAGCTGCCAGAAAAAGTTCCTTTTGGTGAGATTATTTACATGACACTGCCGTCTCAGGTCACAATTTTCAAGAACACATCAGCAGTCTTCGCACTCTGTTTCAGGTGTTCTGCTGCTGACCTCAAATGTAACTGACCTGAGTACTTAAGACATGTCTGGGTGTTGACCCATTGCAATCACATTTGCTTGCTATCCGTGACCTGCCACCCCAACAAGGTGTTGACCCACTGCAATCACATTTGCTTGCTATCCGTGACCTTCCAATCCCAACAAGGAGTTGACCCATTGCAATCACATTTGCTTGCTATCCGTGACCTTCCACTCCCAACAAGATGTTGACCCATTCCAATCACATTTGCTTGCAATCCGTGACCTTCCACCCCCACGCAATGTGAGGGAATGCAGTCTGTGTTAACATAATTCACGTATTACATCCGGTGTATTATTAACGCTACTCAAATAGCAGCTCCCTTGTATCGCTTGTGAAGGAACAAAGTTCCTTTTGTTTAGTCTTAAGAGCGCCATTCTGCTTTCTATAAGGTGAAGAAATTTTCCCTAGTGATCGACGCCTTCTTCATTTTTGATCGAGCCAAATCTTTGCTCTTGGTTGTGGGTGTTTCCTTTTGCGGTATTAGTGCTGTTTTGTCACATAATTTTTTTCAGTTTATAGGCCGACTGTGTTTGCTTTGAAGTTGTTGAAAAAAACTCAGTGTAATTATTTGCCGATTCAAAAGGAGGCTCCCGCCGTTGTCTATGCTGTCTTTACATTTCACAAGTACTTTTTTGGAAGAAAATTTTACTTGGTGACTAATCATAAATCTCTGCAGTCTTTGCTTAGCCTCTCAGTCAGTCCCAACTTGCACAACCTTGAAGCTGAACGGTGACCTCGTCTCTTGTCAAATTACCATTGTGAGATTCTATATCAGCCAACTTCTAAGCATGCCAATAAAGGTGTTATTTCTCGCCTCCTTGTTGGCCCAGACGCCGCATTCGATAAGCCCTCTGCTTCCTGATGCTACACTGATTAACAAAACGCATATGCTTTGCATAGCTTTCCGCTTGCTAACAGGAAAATTGACGAGGCTGCAGCAGTGAATCCTGATTTGCAGATTTTATTACAACCCGCACTAGTGGGCCTTGTCCAGTCAAGCAGATCCTTATTTCTATGGTCCGCCGATATTTTGGCGGACGGCACGTCCTTGCAGGTCATCAAGGTATCATTTTGCGTCGCACACACAGGTGTAATGGCCAGTCACGAGTTGTGGATCCGTGTACTCTTTAGCCTGACGTGCTTCGTTCGCTACTCCACGGTCAATGGGACGTCGTTAGTACCAAGCAGCTGGCGCAACGTCTCACAGCAGCTGGCGCAACGTATCACTGCAGCTGGCACATTCTGGTTACGCAGAAGGAACAGTTGAGTTCTCACAAGGGAACCTCCCCATCGCACCCCCCTCAGATTTAGTTATAAGTTGGCACAGTGGATAGGCCTTGAAAAACTGAACACAGATCAATCGAGAAAATAGGAAGAAATTATGTAGAACTATGAAAAAAATTGGTAAAATATACAAACTGAGTAGTCCATGCGGAGATAAGCAACATCAAGGACACTCGGAGTCAAGGAGCACCATGGTCCCGTGGTTAGCGAGAGCAGCTACGGAACGAGAGGTCCTAGGTTAAAGACTTCCCTGGAGTGAAAACTTTAATTTTTTATTTTCAGTTTATGTGACAAACTCTTATGTTTTTACCACTTTTTTGGGAGTGATTATCACATCCACAAGAAAACCTAAGTCGGGCAAGGTAGAAGAATCTTTTTACCCATTCGCCAAGTGTACAAGTTAGGTGGGTCGACAACATATTCCTGTCATGTGACGCACATGCCGTCACCAGTGTCGTATAGAATATATCAGACGTGTTTTCCCGTGGAGGAATCGGTTGACGTATGACCTTGCGATCAAATGTTTTCGGTTCCCATTGGAGAGGCACGTCCTTTCGTCTACTAATCGCACGGTTTTGCGGTGCGGTCGCAAAACACAGACACTAAACTTATTCCAGTGAACAGAGACGTCAGTGAACGAACGGACAGATCATAACTTTGGGAAAATAAAGAAAGTAAAATTTTCACTCGAGGGAAGACTTGAACCAAGGATCTCTCGTTTTGCAGCTACTCACGCTAACCACGGGACCACGGCGCTCCTGAGCTTACGTTCTCCTTGATGTATATCTTGCGCATGGACTACTCAGTTTGTATATTTTACTAATTTTTTTCGCTGTTCCACACAACTTCTTCCTATTTTCTCGATTGATATGTGTTCAGTTTTTCAAGGCCTATCCACTGTACCAACTTATAACTAAATCTGAGGGGGGGTGCGATGGGGAGGTTCCCTTGTTAGTGCCAAGCCTGTGCAGACTGTCAGACAGCTCTGCCTCAGCAGTTCTTTGAACGGTTCAACCCTTAAGCATCTTAGGAACGTTTGCACTTTGATTTTAAGGGTGTTTACTGGAATACACGTTGGCTGATCGTCGTTGATGCTTTCACCAAATTTCCCTTCGTAGTTCCTGTTGTATCCACGGACTCAACCAACCGACCAACTCGCGCACGCGCGCCTTCACTGGGACATCGCTGGCCACAGTTACTGTCGCGGCCGTCGGCCTCTCAGGGCGTTACCGCCGACGGAAGAGGTCGCGCCGTGACTGAGCTCGGGTCCGCAGCGCTCTCTGCATTTTGCATGTAAAGAGGAGCGCTAGCCCCGAGACGGATAGTCTATTGTCGATTGTCTATTGCTAGCATTTCGTGGAGTTCATAGCGGAGCCATTGCACTGTGATATTTGCTACTGTATTCGACTAGGCTCAGTACACGGATTACTCTTGGATATTACTTGGACTTGTATTGCTGGTGCACGTTTCGTCAGAAATAAAGATAAATTATCTCTTCATTACAGCTGGCGCAATTTTTATCATTAATTATTCTTCGGCCAACAGACATAGCTCCATCCTCGTCACTACCCACGTTTTATACAATTTGTGGTGGCTGCCCCAAAAGTACCGCCGAGGACCTTGGGTTAGGGAGCCGTCAAAAAAGTTCCAATGCACTCTACACAGCTCGTTCCACAATCCAGGCTTCGTCAATCTCTTGCCTCGAGTAATTGCCTGAAATAATTGTAGCTGACAACGGATCTCAGTTTGTTGCCATCGAGACTAAACAGTTTAGCACCGCCTCTGGCATCAATTACATCACGTGCGCATCGTTCCACCCACAATCCAGTGGCGAAGCAGAACTCTTTGGACTGACATTTATGCAACGGATGGACAAATCACGTGCCTCTACCTCGTGAGAGCAACCAAGAACTGTTACTATACTTACCTTCCCGTAACTCCCAGCCATCGCGGGCATGGACGGCGCCACTACACCTTGCTGCACCCGCTATGGCAGGCGGCGCTGGCTCGACCCAGACAGACATTAACGATTCAGTCTTTTGCAAATTGTACCGCGGACAGAGGCACTGGGAGCGAGGCACCATCATACGTTTTCTTGGATGTTCTACGTTTATTCTGCAGAGACCCATAGGTTTGTTGCAACGTCACCAGAATCAAATTCGCCCAAGTGAAATGAATGGACCTATCACAGAGTTTGTGGCTTCAGATTGACTACCATCATGGACGCATCAGCCTTTGCTGCAACCGGCTCCCACGGTACTCTTGCCATCAACGGCGGTCCCAGAGCCAATGGAGGTCGACGCCGTTACGTGGTCGTCGTCGTCGTCTCGACAGCCACCATTTTCTGGGGATGGAGCCCTCTTCCCAGTGGGTGACCCACGTGCAGCATCGCGTCCCTCTGCAACTGCCGAGATGCCTCCGTCTTCGTTTGCTCCGTCTCTGAACGCGGTTGCGCACCCTCGTCCAGTTTTGAGGCTGGCTTTCCTTTCCTCAGAGTATATGCCAGTATGTAGGCGGAAGCTAAGAAACAGACTCAGTTGCGACGCCCGCCTCCTCATAGCCATCAGCATCCAGCCCTCCCATCTGTCGTCGTTCGCTCATCTGCACAACACGACGACTATGAGGAGGTGTGGAGGGGGAGATGTTGTAATGCCGGAAATTCATTGATTGGCGACTCCATGTTGTCCTGTGCACTACGACCAGATAACAGGTATACTTGAAAAAAGAGACAGCATTGGTCGTATATTTTTTACTATCGCAAAATCGATTTTCTGTCACTGAGTGACCATCTTCAGTGCTATATTGTATAACTTAAATTAGGATGCACTGTTGTCAATAAGCTTACGGCAATCCTACTTCCATCTATTGCACTGCAAATTTTTTTCCTTATTTTATTACCTGAAGATATAACATTTCTGTGTCTTTGTATATTGTAATTGTTTTACTATTTGTATATATATGCATTTATGTCGATATATAATTGGTTTGTTTTGTGAATATTATTTGTATTTATACGCTGGGTCTGGCCTAGGGAAAACCATGCTATCGAACGAATACATCGATAGGTCGTGTGGAGAACCAAAGTGTTTAGGATTTTTGGGAGTGTTAACTCTGTCGCGTGGAGCGCGGGCAGAGGGGAGACTGGCTGGAGGAGGGCAGTGGAGTAGGTGTGTTGTGTGACGCTCCCGCGAGTTGCCGCGCTTTCGGGGTTTGGCAGCATGTAATTGCACTCGAATTGCTATGACAGTTTCTGACACGGTGTCGCGGACGGGAAGCGTTAGCTGGCACACATCAAGAGCCCGTATCGGCTGGAGACCGTGTCGAGAAGAAGGCGCGCCGACATCCAGCTTCTGCAACAGCGACGGCCGATAATGAGTAACTGTCGCCACCTCCTCGATCGACGACTTCAAACCGTCAATCAACCAACAAGGAAGACTAGTAGCACGTAAAGTTGTAGAACTGTATGGCAGACCTCAGCTTTTCAAACTGTTAAATTTTTCTCACTAAATTACAGCAACGTAGCATGAACCTTTGTTGCTCATTGTCCCAATTGCATTACCAAGCAGGGTCCCTTCCTTTTCCGGAATGAACCCGAGTGTCGTTGAAATTCAAACTCCAGCATTAAAGTAATATCATTCCATTTCACTGCTTTAATTTCAAAGTTCAGTTAATGTATTCATAGCTGGCTACAATATTTAGACTACACAAGCACAAATTAAGAGTGCGAGTTTTGTTACCGTAGTTTAGCTTACCTGTGACTGCAGCTCAGCTTGGTACGTACTAAATTTTACTATTGTTAATTGTTCAGAATCATTTAATTTAAGTTCAAAGTTAAATCTCTTATTTCTAAATTGCGTAGATTCAAGTAGCTTTTGAAATGATTTTTGACGTAGCCCAAGACTAACCGTATTTTACTGAATTTCGATGTGCTTCAGAAACAAAGCTCACTATTAATTTCAGTCACTAAATTAACTTTCAAGTTTCCGGTTTTATTAATTCTTTTGCTAAATTAAGTCAGAGTGTAGCGAAATTTTCTACTTCTGACAAACATTCAGTTTTCACACTACACGTGTCAACCTTCAGTTGCCACGCTTCTAGTGCTAATTATATGTGTAATAACCTTTCTTTTTCAGTTACTATAGTAATTGTCCATAGGACTGGCGACCGTAATTTCCCCCAAATCTCAAATATCTAATTACCGCTAATTAATTGTTAACGTAACGGCCGCACATTCACTTTCTTTATTAACTTTACCCCTTTTCAAAATTAATTTCCACCTGTTTCATTTGCATTTTTCCTTCCATTTAGATGTAACCCCTTCCTCCCTCTTGACCGACAGATTAAATTCGGTGACGCTTGCTTTTCCCAAATTTCCATTAGGTACACGCGGTTTAATGTTTCACTGTCATTAAGGTCGATAAGTGAGGGGGAGGTTACAATGTGATATCATGTGTCGACACCGCACAACACGTGGGACTTGCAAGTTGCCGTCTGACGACACTAGCGTTCGTGCGGGACCCAGCGGACCAAAAATTGCGTGCATGCTGAGACATGACTCCAGCGGCTGTGGATTACGAGCGCACTCTGCCGCCGCGCTATAAGCCGTCAGCTGCATCCACTCAGCCCATTAGTGCTTGGAGACACTTCGCTACGTTACGCTTCACAGATGCCGCCTATTCATTGATCCGACTCCAACGGTCGTGCTCTAGTACAAAGAGCCTCTAGCTCTTTGACTTTGATAGCTGAGCTCTATTACTTGCAGCACTATTTGTAATGAATGTTCGTACACTTGGAGAAATACGAGTTAAGTAAATCTTCTGTTTGTTGTGTCAGCTTGTGAGCCAATTACTTCAGCTTCTGCCCAGCATTTCTACAATTTCTGTACCACTTTGCAGCCCACCTATCCTTACCATTGTGTACAAATAATTATCTTGGGGCTGAAGCTCTTTTTTCCGTGTTAGCTTTAAGAATACGTATGTTTCTGGATGACGTCCGCTTTTAGTCAAACACAGTTTTTCTTCCCCCAAACATGTTTCACGGCAGTTTCAGCATCATCAGTGGGATTTTATTTTGTGGACGTAGAAGATAAAGAGTATTCTTTACCGTTTGAATCTTTAGTTGCGATTTTAAAAACTAATATTGACATGTATACAAACAGTGAAGAATATTCTTTATCTTCAATAGCCATAAAATAAAAGCCCACTGATGATGCTGCAATTGCAGTGAAACATGTTTGCGATAGAAAACAAAATTGTGTTTCGCTGGCCGAGCGGTTCTCGGCGCTACAGTCTGGAACCGCGCTACCGCTACGGTCGCAGGTTCGAATCCTGCCTCGGGCATGGATGTGTGTGATGTCCTTAGGTTAGTTAGGTTTAATTAGTTCTAAGTTCTAGGGGACTGATGCCCTTAGCAGTTAAGTCGCATAGTGCTCAGGGCCATTTGAACCATTTTTTGTGTTTTGCTAAAGGCGGATCCCATCCAAAAACATATGTATTGTGTATGAAGTTTTACACAACAGTTTCCTGTAGTTTTCTTTTAATAGTTTTCTTCCGAAGCCGTCAGTTAACTTGCCGTATCTGATATTTATAATGAGTTAACAAGGAAGTGTGGCGGCACCAGCAATATGGGGTGCACTGTGTACAAAGGAAATAAGTACTGAAGATCGGTAGAAGACGGATGCAGTACTTAGAAAAATCTTTCTGAATGGGATTGCATATTCTTCATTTGAGGTTAAAATACTTTGAGTGTTCGTAGGTGCATGAAATACCAAACAGGTTTCGTACGGATTATACAGTTCTGAAAAAATACTTTTTATTGAGAAGTGTTTGCGTATGTCACTGCACTTACATTTTGGTCAAGTTCTGCGTCTCAATGGATTTTCTGCTCGAATTGGTAGAAAATGGAAGAACTACATTGACTAACACTGATTTGGAAAAACTATTTAAAAAGTAAGAAACTTTCTTCCAGAGTACCTTGCAGGCGATATGCTGTCAAAACGGTATCAAAGTATAAAAAGATTTCGAATTTTAAAATTCAACTATCCCGAGTAGCACAATTCTACTAGCGCAATCTAAAGAGATTATACAAAATGCAAATGTAATAATTTTTCAGGCTTAAGGTTAGTAAAAATGATCATGAAGACTCGCATGATATTTTACAGAAATAAATCGGGACCCACAGGAGATGATACATAGCTGTGAAAACTTTCCAGGATAAATAGATACATCGTATTCTGCATAAGGCGGAGTTTTAAAAGACATCAATTACATGTAAAGAATGTCCGATAAAGGCTTACAAAACAGCAGTTCGATCAATTCTTCAGTATTGCATAAGTCGGTGATCATTATCACCGATTAATGAAACACATGGAGATGATATAGCGAGGAGGGACGAGCTTTGTCAACGGATTGTTCAGTATCCTCGAGAATGTAACTGAGATGCTCAACACACTTCTGCAGTAGATGCATTACGAGAAGCCCTGCACATCTATTGGGGAAATTATTCCGATAGCCTATGTTCCAAAAAAGACTCGAGCAACCTATTACTTCTTCAGAAATGCATCTCCCGAAATGACGACGACGAGACAATAAGAGAAATTAGATCTCATGCGAAAGCTCATCTTTAGTGGAAGAGGAAAGGTAGGAAAACCGTAGTACCCTCCGACACATACCTCAAGATGCCTTAGATTATGAGGCGCATTCAATAAATTACGCAACACATATTTTTCTGAAAACAGGTTGGTTTTATTCTGTATTTCAATACACCATACTACACGAGTCGCCAAAGAAACTGATACAGCCATGCGTATTCAAATACACAGATATGTAAACAAGCAGAATACGGCGCTGCGGTCGGCAACGTCTATATAAAACAACAAGTGTCTGGCACAGTTATTACATCGGTTGCTGCTGCTGCAATGGCAGGTTATCAAGATTCAAGTGAGTTTGAACATGGTGTTATAGTCGGCGCGCGACCGATGTGACACTGCCTCTTCGAGGCAGCGATGAAGTGGGGATTTTCCCGTACTACCATTTCACGAGTCTCCGTGAATATCAGGAATCCGGTAAAACATCAAATGTCCGACAACGCTGCGGCCGGTAAAAGGCCCTGAACAAACGGCATCAAAGTTGACTGAAGAGAATCGTCCAACATGACGGAAGTGCAACTCTTCCACAAATAGCTGGGCCATCAACAAGTGTCAGCATGCGAACCATTCACCGAAACATCATCGATATGGGCTTTCGGAGCCGAAGGCCCATTCGTGTACCCCTGATGACTCCACGACACAAAGCACTATTGCCTCGCCTGGGCCCGTCATCACCCACATTGCACTGTTTATTACTGGAAACACGTTACCTTTCCGGATTAGTCCCGTTTCATATTGTATCGAGCGGGTGGACGTGTACGCGTATGGAGAAAACCTCATGAATCTATGGATCCTGCATGTCAGCAGAGCACTCTTCGAGTTTCTAGAGGTTCTGTAATGGTGCGAGACGTGTGCAGTTGGAGTGATATGGGACGCCTGATACATACGACTTTGGCAGGTGACAAGTACGTAAGCATCCTGTCTGTTCACCTGCATCCATTCATGCCCATTGTGCATTCCGACAGACTTGGGCGATTACAGCAGGATAATGCGACACCTTGCAGGTCCATTATTGCTACAGAGTGGCTCCAGGAACACTCTTCTGAGTTTAAACACTTCCGCTGGCCACCAAATTGCCAAGACATGAACACTATTGACCATATCTGGGACGCCTTGCAACGTGTTGTTCAGAAGAGATCTCCACCCACTCATACTCTTACGAATTTATGGACAGCCCTGCAGGATTAATGGTGTCAATTTCCTCCAGTACTACTTCAGACATTAGTCGAGTCCATACACATAATTATCAAAATTCTAGCCCTACAAGATTTTAGGCAGGTGTACTTGTTTCTTTGGCTCTTTAGTGTATTCTCTTGGCTGGAAAACACTATTCTCGCTGTTCGATGGGACGGCCTTACGCCTTATACCCGCACCATAGCACTCTACAGGTCGTCGTCGTAGCCGACGTCTGCTGCATTAATAACCTTCCTATCATCAACATACTGCTTCTCGTGGAGTGCATCCTTGACTGCACCAAACAGATGGAAGTCTGAAGATGCCAAGTCCGGACTGTAGCGTGAATGAGGAAGAACAGTCCAATGAAGTTTTGTTAGTTCCTCTCGTTTGCGCAGACATGGGTGAGGCCTGGCATTACCACGGAGTAAGAAATTCGTTTGCAGTTTTCTGGAGAGAAACACGCTGAAGCTGTTTCTTCCTTTACTGAAGGTAGCGCTATAAACTTCAGAGTTGATCTTTACCCCGTGAGGGAGGGCATCAAACAGAATAACAACTTCAGCGTCTCAGGAGACAATCGAATTGACTTTACCGGTTGAGGGTGCGACTTTGAAATTTTTTTTTCGACTGCCGTTTTGTTTCCGGTTTGAAGGCATGTTTCATCGTCAATGATGATGTTCGGTAAAAAATTGTCACGATCATTCTTAAGGAATTTCTCACAGATGGTCCTCCGTTGCTCTTTATGGTATTCTGTTAAGCGGCGAGAATCCGGGGGGTGCACACTTTTGAGTATTTCAACTGGTGCAGAAGTTTATCCGAACTACCAACAGAGACGTTAAGTTTTGGAGTGTGGCGATAGTGTTCCCTTAATCACCTCGAATCAGAGTGCCCGCACGTTCCAAAATTGAGGGCCGGTACTCGTGAAATCGGACAGGTTTGCTCTAAATTGCTGCGATTATGACAGGCGCCCTGCCCTGTGGTATCAACGTTCGATACGACGCTTGTTAGGCGTTGCAGTTATCGACCGCGGTCCGTATTAGTATCGTTGGACCAGCAAGTCGGTCGCCGCTAGCGCCGCTCCGAGGCTTGTAACAAACCTCTAGCGAGCCCTGGTCCACTCTTGCTCGGGACGTCAAGTAGGAAAGTAGTATAGGCTTCAGCTGATAGGAAGCAACCTGTAACAAGGCGCTTAGTTAATGTATGGCCTATGTGGTGCTTCTATAGCTCTCTGTTTGCAATTATGTTCCTCCTGACTACGAAGACTCCTGTACCACCAGTTAAGTACAATGTATAATTTCTTACCAACGACTTCTAAATATTTTAGTCGTTGTACACCCAATCCATGCAGCCAGCTCCTTATCGACTTCACTGAAAAACCTGATACATATGCAAAGAAGAGATTTGTAGGTTTCTAGTTAGCATTGGACACCTGTCATTCACATTGGCGACGATTCGTTCGTCGTCGTCATAACACGCCCTACGACTAATTGCTTTTGCTCACTGCCAGGACTCTGTAGACATTCTGCAAGGGTCTAGAAATATCTGCAGTTCTCTTGTTTGCCGTCAAAACAAAGCTTCCTGGTTGGTACCTTCGACCATAAATATAATAGACTGGCCCTGACGTCATTTTCGTGGCTCCAACATCTCTGGGCATAAGTCACGTGAATGTTGGCAAAACATGGTTGTTTCGCGTTGCGCTTATGATTGTACTCAGCATTTTGTCGGGGGAAATGGCATTACATTTCACTTGTGTTTCTATGATAGTACAGATGCGTTTATTGAAACCTGCTGAAGTGACTTTTAGATGTTTTTTACACTTGAAATAAGTAACACGTAAATTTAAGTGTTGAAAGTGATGCCTCTAAAGTCAGCCTCATATTACATTTTGGAAAGTTTCTGTGATAATTCGGTTACAGAAGTAAGTATAACTGTTTCTCGTTCCTACTCATAGGTTGCCTAAGGATGAAAACCGAAGGCAGCTTTGGATACAGGCCCTGAAACGGAAAAACTTTAAACCAACTGCACATATGCGCCTTTTTGTATATACAAGTGAGATTATAATAAGGTAAGAGCACCTGTAATAGACACATGAAGAGAATTTTTTTCCACCTTCTAATACTATTAAATAAATGTAGATTCCAAAATAATTTTATGAAAATTCAGAGTCTCATCTTCCATCTAAAATATTATTTTCTTAAACTGATAGTTTACACTTTTGTAAAAATAGTAGGAACTGACCCTTTTAAGTGCACCTAAAATTGATACTCTAAAATGGACCTGCTCCCAAAGTAGACAATTTTGGCACCTATAGTTGACATAATTCCCATATCCCATTTCCTTTTATAAGTGACTAGAGCTCAAAACGCGGCGAATCCAGTGTTTAAAGTTTTGACACGAGCCCACGCTTACTGTTTAAAAGATTTTTATCGACATTTGACTTTAATTGATAGGTTACAGTAATTTCGTCCCGGTGCCCACCAAAGGGGCGTTCGATGTATTTGTTAGATTTTATAAATGGTACTGTGAAGAAATCCAGGAGCAAATGTAGTTCTGACATAATTTTTCGCAAATAAAAAAGTAATTTTTGTTGGAAGCGTTTGGCAGTCAGTTGAGAAATGTGGGTAAAATACGATACAAACATAGGATGGCAGACCGTTGATTTGAAATCCCGCCACGTTTTTCCAACAGTGACGTGGTTTACGTTGGAGCCACACCAGCCCTATAGCTTCTGCACAGCAAGGCCAGTCTACTAGTACCTATGGTCGAAGGTTGGTACGCACTTCCATTACAGAAGCCATTTTGAAGCCTTCGTATAGCATCGCAATCTATCTGATCTTCGTGAAACTAGAGAGAGTGAAGCGGTATTATTCCTCGAGGTCCCACATTATTTTCAGCATATTTTCAACCAAAATTGGCCGAGAAAAAAGGTGTTGCAGTTCTTAATTGTAGATGTAAACTATTCAGACACATGGTTCGTGCTGTACTCCGTTGAGTTATTGTGACAGTTTGAAATGTCAGCGTTAAGCGAAAATGCCGCGAAGTGTGAAGTGCGTGCTGTAATAAGGTTTCTGACTGCAAAAAACTGTACACCGATAGAAATCTATCGGCAGCTTTGTGAAGTGTATGGGGACAACATAATCACTGAAAGTGGAGTGCGTCAATGGGTCATAAAATTTTAAAATGGCCAAACTAACGTTCACGACGAAGAGCGAAGTGGAAGACCCTGCATAGTGACTGCCGAAATTGTCGAAAAAGTCGATGCCGTGGTCCGTGAAAACCGTAATTTCACAATAACGGAACTGTCTATGAGTATTCCACAACTTTCACGAAGTTTGTTGCACGAAATCATTACGGAAAAGCTTGGTTACCACAAGTTTTGTGCAAGATGGATACCAAAAATCTTGACAGAGATTCACAAAATCAGCGAATAGCAGCAGCGTTAACGTTTTTGGACGCTTACGAGAAATATGGCGACCCATTAATCGATCGTATCGTTACTGGTGACGAAACATGGGTTAAGCATGTGAACTGCGAGACAAAATTGCAGTGAATGCCGTGGGGGCACACAAATTACCCCCCCCCCAAAATCCCAAGAAATGCATGCAGACAATGTCGTCGAGGAAGGTGATGGCGACTGCCTTTTGGGACAGAAAAGGTGTGATTTTTGTGGATTTCGTGGAAAGAGGCACTACAATAAACTCTCAAAGGTATTGCCAAACCCTGCACAACCTCAGAAGAGCAATACAAAACAAGCGCAGGGAAAAGTTGGGCTTAAAGATCTTGCTGATTCACGACAACGCCCGGGCCCACACGGCAAATGCCACCCGTGAAGTTCTCGAATCTTTTAAGTGGGAGTTGTATCCTCATCCGCCGTACAGTCCCGACCTGGCACCGAGCGACTTCCACTTATTCCCAGCAATGAAGAAGTGGTTGGCTATGCAGCCTTTTGATGACGACGCACAGCTTCAAGAAGTGGTAACCACGTGGTTGAAGGCGCAGGCGGCCGAATTTTACGACGAAGGAATTTCCAAGCTCGTCCATCGCTACGATAAGTGCCCTAATTTAAATGGCAACTATGTAGAAAAGTAGTTTTTAAGTGTAGCTTTCATCTGTCTATAATAAAAAAAATTCAATACTTTATTTATTTTTAATTCCAAAACGTAATGTACTTTGTGGATAGTCCTCGTAATATCAAATGGAAAATGAAGTCACTCACGGAAGAGACGGAGCGGTCGAGGTCGTAGACGTTGAGTGACTGCACGGGGGCGGCGACGAGCGCGAGCACGTGGCGCAGCGAGGTGGCGTTGGCGGCCGGGCACTCCAGGTAGAGGCCGTCCTCGAAGTTGTAGCAGGAGCAGGAGGAGGTGGCGGCGGCGGGCGGGCACAGCGGCGGCGGCGGCGTCTCCGCTCCCGCGCCGCCCCCGCCGCCGGCGGACAGCAGCGCCAGCGCCAGCGCCAGCGCCACCAGCGGGCGGCCCGCCGCCCCCGTCATCTCGCGGCCGCTGCCGCACAGCCGGCCGCCATCCCGCGCTGCCGGCCCCGACACCGCCTGCAACACCGCAGAGTGCCGCTCGGGTCATTCTCAGCAGGTGCCGGCGGCCCTAAGGACATGTTCCACATTCGAATCTTGGCACGGTTGTCATAAATCGGATTTTCCGAGTGAAAGGATGCTGGCTTTCAAAATAACTACGCACCCTCCGACTCAGCGATGCAATATTAATGGTTTTGGCTGGATTCGTTGTCTAGGGGCTGGGATACCTAGTTGCCGCATTACAGGCCAAATACTGCTGAGCCTACAGTATACGATAGGAATACACACACGAATCCAATGGTCGAAGGTTTTTATCAGTCGGAATTTGCGAATTATGAAAGTAACATAAATTTATAAATCAAAGATTGCAATTAAATAAAATCCGCAGGTACTATCTTAACGACCTTAAATGATGAGTACGATAGTAGAAGTACTTTTGAGAACGTGGTATATTTCTGTAAACCACTTATTGGTGTCGATGATCCAGCAATTAAATAAAATATAAGTTGGGTAACAGGGAGTCGAAACAAGGCCCCGGGAGTAGACAACATTCCATTGGAACTACTGACGGCCTTGGGAGAGCCAGTCCTGACAAAACTCTACCATCTGGTGAGCAAGGTGTATGAGACAGGCGAAATACCCTCAGACATCAAGAAGAATATAATAATTCCAATCCCAAAGAAAGCAGGTGTTGACAGGTGTGAAAATTACCAAACTATCAGTTTAATAAGTCACGCCTGCAAAATACTAACGCCAATTCTTTACAGACGAATGGAAAAACTAGTAGAAGCCAACCTAGGGGAAGATCATTTTGGATTCCGTAGAAATATCTGAACACTGACCCTACGACTTATCTTAGAAGCTAGATTAAGGAAAGGAAAAATACGTTTCTAGCATTTGGAGACTTAGAGAAAACTTTCGACAATGTTGACTGGGATACTCTCTTTCACATTCTAAAGGTGGCAGGGGTAAAATACAGGGAGCGAAAGGCTATTTACAATTTGTATAGAAACCAGATGGCAGTTATAGGAGTTGAGGGGCATGAAAGGGAAGCAGTGTTTGGGAAGGGAGTGAGACAGGGTTGTAGCCTCTCCCCGATGTTATTCAATCTGTATATTGAGCAAGCAGTGAAGGAAACAAAAGAAAAATTCGGAGTAGTTATTAAAATCCACGGGGAAGAAATAAAAGCTTTGAGGTACGCCGATGGCATTGTAAATCTGTCAGAGACAGGAAAGGACTTGGAAGAGCAGTTGAACGGAATGGATAGTGTCTTGAAGGGAGGATATAAGATGAACGTCAAAAAAAGCAAAACGAGGATAATGGAATGTAGTCCAATTATGACGGGTGATGCTGAGGGTCTTAGATTAGGAAATGACACACTTAAACTAGTAAAGGAGTTTTGCTATTTGGGGATCAAAATAACTGATGATGGACGAAGTAGAGAGGATATAAAATGTAGACTGGCAATGGCAAGGAAAGCGTTTCTGAGAAAGAGAAATTTGTTAACATCGAGTATTGATTTAAGTGTCAGGAAGTAGTTTCTGAAAGTATTTGTATGGAGTGTAGCCATGTATGGAAGTGAAACATGGATGATAAATAGTTTAGACAAGAAGAGAATAGAAGCTTTCGAAATGTTGTGCTACAGAAGAACGCTGAAGCTTAGATGAATAGATCTCATAACTAATGAGGAGGTGTTGAATAGGATTGGGGAGAGGAGGAGTTTGTGGCACAACATGACTAGAAAAAGGGATCGATTGGAAGGACATGTTCTGAGGCATCAAGGGATCACCAATCTAGTATAGGAGGGCAGCGTAGAGGGTAAAAATCGTAGAGGGAGACCAAGAGATGAATACACTAAGCAGATTCAGAAGGATATAGGTTGCAGTAGGTACTGGGAGATGAAGAAGCTTGCACAGGATTGAGTAGCATGGAGAGTTGCATCAAACCAGTCTCAGGACTGAATACCACAACAACAACAACAACAACAACAGGGAAACAATATATTCCTACCGCACGTAATCAGTTATGAGTAACAACACAACTCTCGAGATATTTACTTCTAAACGCACACTACGTCTTCACCATAGAAGCCACGGAAATCTGACAAGTGCACAAGTCGGAACTCCAAAGTATTTCTATCTCCTGCGACCACGCGCAAAACCGCTCCACACTCTACAAGTCTCCGCCGCGACCGAGCGTCGCGCTGTTCCGTCCACGTCCAGCGCTCACTCCTGTGTTCCGTGCCGGAACTCGCTTCCATCCAGTCTCCCCATTCACGAGTGCTGTGATTGGCTAGAGCGCTCACGCCATGTCTTCAATCTAACGTCCACTCACAAACATATTTAAAGACATACGAAGTACTGGACTTACATTTAAATTACTTAAAATTAAATAAATACTCCTACGGCTGGACCATAAACACGCCCTAACACACATTATTAAATACATAAACAATTAAATAAACATATATCAAAATAAAAGAAGGAAAATGTGGGCCAGGAGCCTAATGACTAACACACAGTAAACGTTTAACTAATTTCTTCATGAATAGCATATATCGGATATTAACAAAGACATGGATGAATCAATATATTTATAAGAAAGCTGCTACCGTTGTTTCGTGTAACTGTGGAGTACTTATGGCCTGACGCGATCGATAGTAATCGTCCACTTTGACCTGCTATAACTCATGTACTATTCAAGTTACTTGCCTGTAATTAATACCAATTTAGGTTTACACTAATAGCTTTCTAAAGACATGGCGATCGACAAAATCGGATGAAGCGTTTATATTTTGGAAATTCGTTGCTGGGTGTTACTTGTATAATTTACCGTCTGATACTACACTTTAAACTAATAAAGATATTGAAAATCTGATTACACCATAAGAATCGTCGTGCAAATAATAGTAGTGTACATGTTTATTTTTGAGGTATCGTGGTTCATCTGGCTAGTGTTAATTTCTATACGAACTGTGAAATGTTGTGCCATTAAGGCTTCACATAGTCCGCCATCGTTGGCGCTCCTGGCGTGTCTCCTTCATCGACACAAAGAACCGTCCTCGTCACGGCGGAATTCCTAGCCACGCGGCTGGACCATGCGCTGGGGCTACCCCTATCGTCCGGCTAGCGTTTGCACCACGTGTTTGGTGCCGGGCCCCGGCTTTGACTAACGTCCTGTGCGGCCGCCCCAATTCCGAACATATATTACCAGGGCGTCACAACTCGCCCGTTTCCTCACAAGGAATTACGACTGTACTGAAGTCACTGCTAATGGAGCTTATGTTTGAGTCTCTCTGACTTTTCAGGTGTCATCCCCACAGGCAATGAGAGCTAGCTAGATGTAAACTATAATATATTGTAGAGATATGTCTTTAATTCGAGTTACATTTAACCATTGTCATCGATAACTTTGCCTTGCATACCCGCCTGAAACGCTATGTATGAAACACAGTCGTCTTCTGGCTTGACTCACTGAAACTAAACTCCACCCCAACAGGACACGAAGCCTAATCGGTACCGACCGGCTGCCATGTCATCTTCAGCTCACAGGCGTCACTGGATGTGGTTATGGAGGGGCTTGTGGTGAGCACACCGCTCTCCCGGCAGTATGTCAGTTTACGAGACCGGAGCTGCTGCTTCTCAATCGAGTAGCTCCCCAGTTGGGCTTACAAGGGCGACATGAGTCACTGGTTGCTGAAAAATATTATAAAACTCAGTGCCGCCACCTTAAATCCTCAGTTCTGCCCTGGCCAGCTTACGTGAATTACTTACTTCAAAGGAACGTGTTTTTATATAGAAATAAGGTATGGAGAAGTTAACACTATATGGGCAGACTGCGTCTTCATTACGTTTCTTCGGTCCTTAAATTGCGTATCATACGAGAGAAATAATGTAAATGCCAAGTAACGGCAAGATTTTTCCGACAATTTATAGTACACTAGGTATTTCTGTTTTTATGGAAATGCAGTGGCTAGAGGCAATATACGCTCAGACTAATAAAGTGACAGAAGGGAAACTGCAGCCTTATAATTCATTTCAGAAATTACCTACTACAATAACTGTTTGCCGAGTACCACCAGATAGGATAGGCTATTATAATATCTATTCTTTTGTCTGCTAAATACGTATGGACGCTATAAATCTCTACATATGATACGTCTTCTCCTGCCACTAATAACGCTTTTTTCTTCTATAATGATATTTTAACTCTGCAGTGGGGTGTGCGCTGATATGAAACTTCCTAGTAACGAGTTCGAGACTCGGTCCGGCACACAGTTTTAATCCAACAGGAAGTTTCACATTTTTTTCTGATTTTTCGTAATATTTTCAAGATAGTAACCCACAAGAAATGTACTGTGCTGGTGGATATGTAAAAATAATATTTAGGTAAAGTTAAACTTACTATTCAAATGTTTAAGTTCGACGTACTGATTCCAATGAGATACATAGTTTGAACTGAACAGCATTAATTAAAATTTCTGTCTAATTAAAATTCTACGACAGCACACAACAGGGAAACATTTTGAGCTAATATGCGTATTTTGATAATATGACATATACCATTATGAAGACTGGGAACCTCACTTTACAACAGTATATATCATTTTACATGAAATAATTAACGATTAAGTTTTTTTGGGCTTTCCACGGCAGATTCTGCCTAATGCTAGTTGGATTCTGAACTTCGACACCGTACGTTTGTTGCTCTAATTTTTTTCCTAGTCAGATGTCATTCCTCACCAAACAACTTAGCCGATAATTAAGGTTTTTGATAATTTACCACAATGTAATATTATTTCCAATATGGATGCCATCCTCATACTTATACAGGGTGTTACAAAAAGGTACGGGCAAACTTTCAGCAAACATTCCTCACACACAAAGAAAGGAAGCATGTTATGTGGACATGTGTCCGGAAACGCTTACTTTCCATGTTAGAGCTCATTTTATTACTTCCCTTCAAATCACATTAATCATGGAATGGGAACACACAGCAACAGAACGTACCAGCGTGACTTCAAACACTTTGTTACAGGAAATGTTCAAAATGTCCTCCGTTAGCGAGAATACATGCATCCACCCTCCGCAGCATGGAAACCCTGATGCGCTGATGCAACCCTGGAGGATGGCGTATTGTATCACAGCCGTCCACAATACGAGCAAGAAGAGTCTCTACATTTGGTACCGGGGATGCGTAGACAAGAGCTTTCAAATGCCCCCATAAATGAAAGTCAAGAGGGTTAAGGTCAGGAGAGCGTGGAGGCCATGGAATTGGTCCGCCTCTACCAATCCATCGGTCACCGAATCTGTTGTTGGGAAGCGTACGAACACATCGACTGAAATGTGCAGGAGCTCCATCGTGCATGAACCACATGTTGTGTCGTACTTGTATAGGCACATGTTCTAGCAGCATCGCGTATGAAATCATGATAACGTGCACCATTGAGCGTAGGTGGAAGAACATGGGGCCCAATCAAGATATCACCAATGCCTGCGCAAACGTACACAGAAAATCTGTGTTGATGACGTGATTTCACAATTCCGTGCGGATCCCCGTCAGCCCACACATGTTGATTGTGAAAATTTACAATTTGATCACGTTGGAATGAAGCCTCATCCGTAAAGAGAACATTTGCACTGAAATGAGGATTGACACATTGTTGCATGAACCATTCGCAGAAGTGTACCCGTGGAGGCCAATCAGCTGCTGATAGTGCCTGCACACGCTGTACATGGTACGGAAACAACTGGTTCTCCCGTAGCACTCTCCATACAGTGATGTGGTCAACGTTACCTTGTACAGCAGCAACTTCTCTGGCGCTAACATTAGGGTTATTGTCAACTGCACGAGGAATTGCCTCCTCCATTGCAGGTGTCCTCGTAGTTCTAGGTCTTCTCCAGTCGCGAGTCATATGCTCGAATGTTCCGTGCTCCCTAAGAATCAATTGCTTCGAACGTCTTCCTGTCGGGACACCTTCGTTCTGGAAATCTGTCTCGATACACACGTACCGCGCCACGGCTATTGCCCCGTGCTAATCCATACATCAAATGGGCATCTGCCAACTCCGCCTTTGTAAACATTGCACTGACTGCAAAACCACGTTCGTGATGAACACTAACCTGTTGATGCTACGTACTGATGTGCTTGATGCTAGTACTGTAGAGCAATGAGTCGCATGTCAACACAAGCACCGAAGTCAACATTACCTTTCTTCAATTGAGCCAACTGGCGGTGAATCGAGGAAGTACAGTACATACTGACGAAACTAAAATGAGCTCTAACATGCAAATTAAGCGTTTCAGGACACATGTCCACATAAAATCTTTTCCTTATTTGTGTGTGAGGAATGTTTCCTGAAAGTTTGGCCGTACCTTTTTGTAACACCCTGTATATTTATAGTTTTAACATTTTCCGTAAACCAGATAACAAGTTAAGTCCTACAGTCGATGCAATACAAAAAAATCTAATATAGCCGACTTTCAAAACAATAATTAGTTTGCGAAATTATCAAATACCTGTACGCCAGTCTTTAAGTAGCCAACCACAGTCCACAACTGCCAGACCGCGACCGGTGAGCAATCGTGTAAAGTAAATATCGCGGTTCATGTCTAAGTCTATGGGGTCCAGTCGTGATGTTAACATATCCGCGAAATTCTGGACTCTGGACTCGTGTAGCTACCGCTTTACGTATTTGTATCACTCACAAGTAACTGCATAATATCTGTGCATCTTCAAATCTCAGGAGCGGTAGTAAACATGTAATACCTAAATTTGTCTGTTTCATGAAACATACTAATGGTATATTTTAATGATGACACGACAGTGTCTGTTATTGGCTATTACGACTGTGTCACTTTTTGCACAGTGAAGTTCAACAAATATTGTGTAATCGAACTAAAACTGGTTTCTGATATTACGAATGTGTGGATGAAGGAATAAGTGCGATTCCTATTACCTTTAAAAATTGTGTATTGTACAATGGAAATGGCCACCAAATCTTCGATGTGCAATTTTAACTACTGCGTGGCGTACGTCAGTCGGCAATATCCTTCTTAAAGTCGGTCTTCGGGACGTTATTTCATAAAATTAAGATATGAGACTTCACGGTGTGTAGAGCCGAGTGTTGTAAGAGATCAGGAGAACGCCGCAACAAGTTTGAACGTTAACGATTAAGTCCTATCATGGCTGCCGCAAATGAGATCTCTTGCACGAAAAGGAATGGTCCAAATTCGTACTGACGTCGATATTACTATAAATGGAGAACGATCTTAGCCACAGTCAGAACTGAAATGGGGACTGATTGTGGTCTGTTAAAACAATTGGCATTAGTTATACCGCAGTATGTCTTAAGGAAGGGATACTGAATAAAATAAGGAAAAATGTCATAAGTAAGGAGCTAAACCAAACATTAGGGAATGAGAGCATCTCAACAGTTACAAAGAAACTATTGTAAAAGTGTTTTGTGAAACGCGCAGTGTCATTTGCTGTAGACAGTTAATAAAGAAAGTGAACGAATGACTTGACAGAATAGAAACGATGTATTGGAGAAGATTCTGCAAGACAGTGATATCGAATACAGCAAGGAAAGAAGGCAGGGTAATGACGCCAACAGATTCATTTCTACATCGGATAGAAAATGGACAATTGCAGTGTAAAACAGAACTATACCGACAAATTTCAAAGGTTGTTTTGGAATAATTTCTAAAATGGTATAAGGGACCCTCGCTGTCCAGTGGCTCTAAACGAGTAATAGTGTACTACATGTGTATTTTCTACCTTATTCTCTGTAAAAATACCTTCACAACAATGAGCAAGTCTGTAATATGCAACCAACAAAACGTGCAGCATAAATGACAGAGTAATGCAAAACCCCTCAGATGCAACAATACAACGTTGTACAGTTCTTCCGTTGCATTCTGTGAACCACTTAACGAGATGCATATCTGTCAACTCTTCAGGAAACTGATCCATACTACCGCGTATCACTGTTAAGGTACAATAATACCGAAAAATTTAAAGTGGTCACATCTATACTGCTATATAAAGACGAGTCGCTTTCAACGTTGTTACCAAAAATCTGGAAAAGTACTACCTCGATTAATTTCGTATTTTTACACGATACTCTAATAAGCGCTAGTAGAGGTAGGCTACAAACATTTCGATACGCGTAAAATATAAATATATACTTACTATATAAACGAGCCACGTTTTTAGCAAACAGATTGACAAGTTTTTATGAATTATTTCAAATGTTTGCACGGTACTCTAATAACTCTTCGGACGGACATAGGTTACAGTTTTTTAATATGTTTAGTACACAAAAACAAATTTAAAATGTATACTACTACACAAAGACAAGTCAACGATTAACGTTGTTACCAAGAATCACGAAAAGTTCTAAACCGACTTACATAAAATTTTTCACGATAGTTTAATAAACATTCTGATAGCTACATATTTATATATATATTGTATATAAATACTTATACGTGTATATATACCATATAAAGGCGAAATGTTGCTAGCAAAATTCTCGAAAAATAATTTAAAGATTTACTTCACGTTTTTGCTCGATACTCTAACAAAGATTCTTATGTAGGGAAAATGTTGTTGGGAAAAATCTCGAAAATTCCGTGACCGACCTTACTTCGAATTTTTAAAGACACTCGATTAATATTCAGACGGACATCGGCAATATGGTGAACATTAATAAAACCGACCAACCGCATGGACGGTTTCCTCACAGGAAATGGAGGAGGAAAGGTCGTATGAACATGGGTCCGTAACTCCATCGTTGCCACGGTAGATGGCGCTGACGAATGAACGTTCCTTATCATTAGAAACTACTGCGGAACCTATATCGTCCGAAACTTTGTAATCCTACCTGTTTGCAGTAGTAGGAGAGATCTCTGATACCATGTTTACCAATGATCCCAACCAATTTACCCACGTATTTTAAGCGACTTCAATTTCCAATCGAGTATTCATTGGATGTAACAATAAACAAAGCTCAAGGTCAGCAAGCTGGTGAAGAGGAGATGGACAGAGAGGGGAGGGGAAAGAAATGGTCGTAGAGACAGGGAAGAAGGACATGGACAGAGAGAGTAAGGGGGATGAGATGAAGAGAGGGGGGAAGATAGAAGGAGATCAGGACGTATATCCCATTCCCGTACATATTTAGCATTGCCGGGTCCGCTTGTATTACGCAAATTGGAGAATGGATGTCCTATGGTTCCTTCAAACACTTCGTATCCACTAGCAATGCGTACTGGTATTTATTTTACCGTATGTGTTTCGTTTTGTTGATTTAAAATGTCCTTAGTGACCTGCGAAACACCTATACTAAAACAAACACATTTAGTAGTTGCATAGATGGAACTGAAGTAAATTACGTAATTTTACAGTAACTACTGGACCACGCACACGCGTGAGGTGTTAAATTTATATTAAGAACTCAAAATTTTCGTACGTGGTACAAGATAATGGAATATGTTTCCAAACCACAAAATTGAAGGCAATTATGCAACTTCTTTAGTAAAAGAATTTCCTTATTAGAAATCCTTTTTAAGTAACAAAATAAATACCATTGTGTTTCCTGAGCCTTTGCTTGATAAAAAATAGGTGAATATAAACATATGAAATACGTTAATGCGATATCTGTACTGCAAGTTAAATTACAAGCTAACACGAATGTAATGGTACCTTTGTTAATGTTGGATAGCTTATCATTTTACAAACGTGTTTGACTCTATAATAAACGTTGATCTACGGAAGTCTAAGAAATTTCATTGTTTAATGCCCCATGTGAGACTATTTCATTGACTATATGTCGCATAAAAGGCAAGAGTTGTCAGATTTTGAAGTAAATTTTTCGACACTACTTCACCACCTACTCTCATTAACACACACAACAACAGCGACGACGACAACAGCAACAAACACTGCACCTGTAGTGTACGGAGTGATACAAAATAGTGATTAATTAATCTGAGTTTGGTTCTGAAGCTCTAATCCATGAGCATCCGAGTTTGCATACAAAGTTACTGCAATTCAGGAACACCTGTTACGCAAAGGACTAAGACCCCCAAAAAGCAATTGCCCCCGAGTACATTTTCTGATCGCGTAACTAAAATAGACGCTGATTTAGAAACACTGAAATGCAACCACAGGCTATACCAAACATCTGATATAGAAGACACCTTTGACACATAGAAAGCGAAAACAGTTGGAAAGCACATTATAACCTACATTACAATGGTACACCATTTAACAATTCTAAAGAACTCTACAAAACAGGCAACAGAAACACACGAAGTAATGAAAATACAAAAACACACACGCACACACAAGAGAGCGAGAGACAGAAAGTAAATAAAGCTCTAATTACTTGCCAGACCTAGTATAAAAACATAGAAACCTCAACGAAGACCGAACACGGAACAGAAACAAACATTGAGATTTTTGAAGTTTAAAAGAGTGACAATGTCAGAATATTTTCTTCAAAAATTTAACTTGTTTGTGGTGTTTATGGGTGTATTTGCACAACAGATGAGTATGAAGATTACGAAAGATCCTACAAAAACAGCTGTGGGTAATTGCTAAATACTGACGCAAATTATATTTTATAACAATATTACGTTTACAGGTAAAAATGATTTCTCAACTCGTCCATTGGATTCATAATGACAGCAATTAGTCGCAGATGGTAAGTTATGCAATAATTTAAAGAAGGTCCGACAGAACCTAACATTCTACAAAATAAGCTTCGTTCGTGGAACTAATATCATCAAAGTAATTGAATCGGGAGTTTTAAGAATGGAACGAATAAAAAACTTTCTTTTGTAGGGAAACACAAAAACTTTTTCCCTTTCTCATTTTTTAATTTTTTTCTTAACCCAATTGTTGTATGAGATTCTTTACATTACCCGTTGTGTCAGTAACTTGAAAAGATGGGTTGTCCTGAAGGAGGAATCACTGTGTTAAAATCCGAGGATATGTTCCTTGTGCAAAGTTATTATTAATTAGGCATTAAAACTTCTTATTCCAACATCAGAAATAGTGACATTTTCACATATATTCATAACACGACTTGTACAGGAAATTGCTATACTTTTACATGTTTCAAAAGCATTATCTATGATATTTACTCTAAAATTCATTGCTGTCCTTCACTTTCTCCGTCCTCTGCAGTATCTGTTGTTGATCACATCAATGCTCCTCATAAAATAGTCTGAACTGTTATGGAATGTACGTAACTATCTCGCGTACATCCTGGAAATTCTTGTCTTGTGTTGGAATTTGTCTATTGTACGTCATTTCTGTTTGAATACTAGGCACACCTGATTTGTTCTTTTGTAGCAAGGAAGTGTTTTCTACTAGAGCATCAATCAAGAGTTACGGTTGAAGAACTTTAGGTAAGAAGTATTATGGCTGCCTGCAGTTGCAAATCAGAAATGAGAACCTTTCCAGGAACTCTGTGTTTTTTTTTTGCAATTCGGGCCACGGATTCTTGAAACCCAGGGTACTTCACACAGAGATTTGAGTAACATTGAATCCTGTCATCACTGAAGATTGAATCAAATCAGTTTATAGTTGTGGTGTTTAAATTATGCCTAGGCCTCTGATTTTCCTTTTTACAGTCCCAAAATTTAGTCTCAGTATCCACATGGTTTATTTTCAACAACAGGATGCAATATAATTCATCAGAAGACGTAGGCCTACAGCAAAAAGCACGACATCACATTTGATACGTCAAACTAACAGGCTTTTAAAACATCTACAATAGCCACTATATCAATAACTGTTATTTATTTACCTTTAATGAAGATTATCTAAACTCAGAGGTACAACACTGATCACCAAGCAGTACTCCGAAACACTGCAAAAACGAGGTTTCAAGCAACTGAACAGCAGATACGACCATCTGCGCTCAAGGTGAACGGTCTCGAAACAGGGATATGTTCCCTTTTTGAAACTAACGAATGTTTCCAAGTCCGATTAAACCGGCGTATGAGAGGTTAATACATCAGCACTTTATGTGACATGCTGCACAAATGCGTCGTGCTATACCAAACATTGCTATTAGATGGGAATGAGTGTACGAAGTGTGTTGTTTATCAAATCTGCAAGGTATTCTCAGACCTCTTCCAGTTTGACGTCCATAAATTTAAGTTTACGAGGAAAAAACGTGAGATGTGCGTGTGTAAGGGAAGTGTGTATCTGTAAACCGGCATGAGTTCCAGCTCGCAAACGAGGCGACCACTGAATTCGGCTGGGCCGTTTCAACAGACGTGGCCTGCAGAGAGGAAGGACGGGCGCACAGTGGCATTGTAGCGCGGCATAGGGCGTCACTCGGCGAAGACAATTGGCCGCTTGCGTCATCGGGCGCACGCCCCAGGCAGAGCTGCCACGCTTCCGCAACGTAATTAGCTGCCGGCATTGAGGACGCGGCAAACAGGCGCCGCTGTTGCCTCGTCTTTGCCGCTCTGAAGCCGGTGTCAAGTCGGCGGCGCGGGCGGCAGCCAGATTATGTGCAGACGAGCAACACACCCCGTGCAGCTTTGCGTGCTGTTCCAACCTCAATTATACGCCTCACAGCAGAAAGAGTGTGTCTGTGTGTGTGCGTGCGTGTGTCTGTGTGTGCGTGAGAGACAGTGAGAGAGAGAGAGAGAGAGAGAGAGAGAGAGAGAGAGACAAAGGACAGGCAGTCAACGTGAATAGCTACTGCGTCCCACAGAGATAGAATTTTGGTCCTTTTTAAACCTGATACTTGCATACATTTTTTAGACTGTCTTGTCGACCTAGATAATGTGTTACACACCCTTTCATGTTTCTAAGATTTTGAAGTTCTGAAAAAAAAAATAGATAGATAGTGTTGGGATGGGAAAAGTCTATCGGTTAAAACCGATACCGGTACTATAGTTCTAAATGACATGTTTTTTCGGTATTTGTTTGGTCTCGGTTATAACAAGTGTTTTTATTTTTACTGATAACCGAGTGAAAAGTCGAAATATCAGTTAGCCATAGCAGAAATGACAAAATTTTTCCTTTTTAAACACACCTTTTTTTAGAAGATAGTAATTTTTATTCTTGATTTGCATTGGTTTGAAATAATGCGCTGTCATAGAAAATTTGAACAGCGATCTATACTATGTTAATATCAACTCTGACAGAAACGAGCAACAAAGACGTGGCATAAGAATTGATATACGCCTGCTGAGACAATAATGCCCCTTTGCCGTGCCTGGTATCTTAAGCTACGTGTGTGCGTATGATACGAGAGACTTATTACCCCCACCTGCTCTGTACGATAAATTCTTGCTGGCGTCGCCGGAATATCCATTATACTGCTGAATGGCACCAACCACAGTCTGTACACATTCCTACGAAGTGTCGTAGCAAGGAAGTGGGGTGCTTCATTTGCCTTAAAAGATTAATACATATTTCTCATTTCTAAGAATTAATAAGAGAGGAAAGATATTATGGTAACAGTTATAAATTAAAAACTTAATAACTGTTCATTCGTAGTATATAATCTGCTGCTTGTTCCTACGTAATATACCTTTATCTGCTTTTAGCCACTGAAAACGGACAAATTAACACAAAAATAGAGTTTTTGAACTTCAGGTTTCACCCTTTAGCACTTACGACTCATAATGCTCCAACAGTGTGAAAGGATTTTTGAGCAGAGTTTCAAAAGATATGGATCAATAGGAGAATACTGGTGGCAGTTTTCAACCGCTTATCACTTTTCAAAAACAACAGCGAACATTGGACGGACTAAGTTTTCTTTCATTTGCCTGTTTAATATAATACTATCATTCTACGTGTCGTGAAACAGATAAAGATTTTTCAGTCTTTGTTTGATTTCTACGTCTGTTATAGGAAGGAATAGAAATAAAAAACCCTAAAATCTGTTACTTCAGAAACCGGTTGTTTTGGGCGGTTTTAACAGCCAGGTTAAACTGGCGTGGAAGAAAAGCGATACAACATAAAGACGGTTGTATCAGACATAATCGGCATCCCGAATAAAATGTGGAGAGAGACTTGTAGTTTGGAGGGCATCATAATGAATAGCGAAAACTGACTAGCTTGCAACTCTACGATAACAAAAATAAAAACATTGTAGTAAACATTCGTCCGCAAACCAGACATTTACGACATAATTATGAGTGTGCTTTTACTAGTGGACACTAATTTTCAGCGTAAAATGTGGCCCTAGTTTCTGCAGTTGTATCTAAAATGTACACCTTCTCATTACATCCCCGTCTCATTTGGCTCAAAACTGACGTGAAGCAACGTACTGTTCGTGAGTTAAAATATCAGCAAAGCGTAATTAATTTTTTGGCTGTAACAGTGTTCTTCCTTTCCCCTCACAGGCTGTAGCTCTCTCTGTGTGCTTGAAAATTAGTTATCGGCTTAACATACTTTAATCTTAGTATGTCCTAGGACCAACAGTTTTCACACAAATATTCCCTTCTTTATTTCATTTAGTATTCCAATACTTTGCTATATGTAACTGCCCTTATTTGAATACTAAACAGTAGAATCAAATATCTGTTTTAATAAGGTTGTGTACCAGATCACTTTTAAAGTCACTTGTAGCGTGGCTTCTAATTCGTGATCCTCGTTTGATTAACCTCCTTCCTCAACGTGTCACTTAGATGATTGTCTTCACTCTGTTAACTTTCCTATATTCGGTCGCAAGATATTTCCATGAATGTGATGCTTGTCTTCTGTTTCCTCAAAGAGTACCTGTATCCTTTCTTTTCGTCGCGGTTGTTCCCTTGAGTGTATTCGACGTATCGACACCACTTTTCATCTTTATCTGAAATTGCTAGCTTACCAGTGAAATAAGCTAATTAAATCACATCTTGCAGTATGTGTGCAAGCATGAGTTACTTACTGATGCTGTTCTTTCACCCTTGGATTCAACTCTCTGGCACATACTTGATAAGAAAATGTGTTAATCAACTGCATCTTCTGTCACTTCTGTTTTTATTTCTGAAATGTTAAATTCTTGAAACACAATCTTGCTAACGACTAAGGTATGTTTGATGAGGACGTTGATAACTATCCGAAATATTCCAATCTCTTGTGGGTATGCATCCAGGATAACCTCCTTCAGGGTGTACTGGTGACAGAAATGAAACCACTTGACACAATGCTGTGAAGTAAATGCGCTTGTGCCAGAGAAACACAAAACACGTCCTCCAAGACGTAGAAGTCGCGGCTTTTATTTGAGTTAAAGTTTATTTATCATGATATTTAATTTGATATTAGCACTTGACTTTCGCGTCTGTTTAATAAATAAAGCGAGTGGGAGCACCAGACGGGAGAATGCACTTCGATTCTAGCAACAATTTATTTCGAAAAACAAAAGAGTTTTGGATCACGGCTAGAAATAGTTAACAAATTCATGTTACAAAATATTTAATCTATTTCCGTTACTAAGAAACTCTTTTGTTTTTCCTTGCCTATATCTCCAGTTCACGGCTCGGCATGTTAATTTATAGAGTTGGCAATGTTAGTGGTAGAGGATGATCGGATGACATTCCTGTTCCCACTTTCCTTCATGACAATTATTAATTTATAAATAACGTTTTAAACACGAGTACGAAACAGATAGCCAATTCGTCATAAAATACATGTTCAACAACGTGGCTATATACTGGTGAAGATTTATCTTTCAGATGGTAACTAGCCACAAATTATTTCGAATTTTTACTTGATTACGCACGTTGACCGATTTGAATGTTTTCAAGTTTGTTTTAATACAATGTTCTATTGAATCTTCGTACCGCTGTCCATTTGCGATTTCGTACTAGTAGATGGCGACATATGACGTCGTGACATTAACGGACCACACATGAAAAAAAAAAAACGAGTGAAGATAGATTTTTCAGCTTCGGAACGGACCAAAGAGTATCTTTAAAAAGACTCATCAAATAAATTCTTCCGCTTGCTGGCACTTCGTTGTTATTAATTTACTATCAGATGTTGGGTGTCTCATATGTCTCTCTTTGTCGTTTTGGAAGACATTTTGTGTAACGACCCCAGGATAAACCTCGACATAGAGCGGAGCAGAGTCCCATTCCCTCTGCAATTTAGCGGCTGCCGATCAGCGTATGACAAAACGTGGCCAGGGCGCTAGCGCAACGGCAATCGATTGCAACCCCCCGCCGGCTCTTCCCCGCTCCACAACTGCAGGTGCAGCGGCGGAATGAGTGCGCTTTACGCAGGACTTGGCGATGTGTGTGCATTGCGGTGCGGAGAGGCGGTGTTACTGTAATCACGGCTCTGTATCAGCATGCACATTCGTTGACATACGTAGTAGTAAGTACCTCGTCACAACAGGCACGATGTTAGAGACGTCACTGCAGATGAGGGCGCCGGGGTTTAGTTGCCACCTGCAGCATCAACAATTGGCACATGGAAAGGTGGTCGCCTTTTCTATTTATGTTAGTGACTGGAAAACCAAAATCGGACATTAAATGTTCTTTATTTGGATAGGCTACCGGCTATTAAAATTGCTACACCACGAAGATGACGTGCTACAGACGCGATATTTAAACGACATGAAAAAGATGCTGAGATATGCAAATGTTTAGCTTTTCAGAGCATTCACACAAGGTTGGCGCCGGTGGCGACACCTACAACGTGCTGACACGGGGAAAGTTTCCAACCGATTTCTCATACACAAACAGCAGATGACCGGCGTTGCCTCGTGAAACGTTGTTGTGAGCCTCGTGTAAGGAGGAGAAATGCGTACCATCACGTTTCCGACTTTGATATAGATCGGATTGTAGCCTATCGGGATTGCGGTTTATCTTATCGCGACATTGCTGCTCGAGTTGGTCGAGATCCAATGACAGTTAGTAGGATATGTAATCCGTGGGTCCAGGAGGGTAATACGAAACGCCATGCTGGATCCCAACGGCCTCGTATCACTAGCAGTCGAGATGACAGGCATCTTATCCGCATGGCTGTAATGGATCGTGCAGCCACGTCTCGATCCCTCAGTCAACAGATGCGGACGTTTGCAAGACAACAACCATCTACACGAACAGTTCAACGACGTTTGCAGCAGCATGGACTATCAGTTCGGAGACCATGGCTGCGGTTACCCTTGACGGTGCATCACAGACAGGAGCTCCTGCGATGGTGTACCCAACGACGAACCTGTGTGCACGAATGGCAAAACGTCATTTTTCCTGATGAATCCAGGTTCTGTTTACAGCATCATGATGGTCGCATCCGTGTTTGGCGACATCGCGGTGAACGCAGATTGGAAGCGTGTATTCGTCATCGCCATACTGGCGTACCACCCGGCGTGATGACATGGGGTGCCATTGGTTAAACGTCTCGGTTACCTCTTGTTCGCATTGACGGCACGTTGAACAGTGGACGTTACATTTAAGATGTGTTACGTCCCGTGGCCCTGCGAAACCCTACAATTCACGCAGGATAATGCACGATTGCATGTTGCAGGTCCTGTATGGGCCTTTCTGGATACAGGAAACGTTCGACTGCGGCCCTGGCCAGCACATTCTCCAGATCTCTCACCAATTGAAAACGTCTGGTCAATATTCTTGATGAACTGTGGTGTCGTGTTGAAGCTGCATGGGCAGCTGTACCTGTACACGCCATCCAAGCTCTCTTTGACCCAATGCCCAGGCGTATCAAGGCCGTTATTACGGCCAGAGGTGGTTGTTCTGGGTACTGATTGCCCAGGATCTATGCACCCAAATTCCGTGATAATGTAATCACATGTCAGTTCTTGTATAATATATTTGTCCAATGAATACCCGTTTATCATCTTCATTTCTTCTTGGTGCTGCAATTTTAATGGCCTGTAGTGTACTCTTGGTTAGTTTTGGTTCCATTAAGACTTCACACATCGTTAAAATCATGACACCGTCCCATGAAATAATTTAAATTAGCGTTTCATCGCACGTGGCCAGTGTAATCAAGCGATGGTCATAAAACAAAGGCATTATGTATTTACGACGTAGCAAACGACAAAGTCAGTATTTACATCCTGTAGAATCACAGTGCCTTTGTTTTTGACCATCGTTCAATTAAACTGACCACTAATGATGAAAAGCTGTTTTCAGATATTTCTTGTACGGATTCGGTCATTTTAAGAAAGATGTAAGCGATGAGTGAAGCCGTGATGGCACCAACACTAATGAAAAATATTTTATGACCTCGAGATGCATAGATTGTTTGTAAATCTAATAATCTATTCAAACAAAGAAAATTTTACATGCGATCTTGACTTCTTGAGTTTTCAGTCCCTAATATAAACAAAAATAATTCTCAACAGGTCGCATGTCTCCTGGTTGACAGTGTTAACAATCTTGATACAGTAGATTGTTATGAAACACTTCGCAAACCTTGAAGGCTGTCATTGCAACAGTTCTACCAGCAGTCGCCATGAGTCCTTGACATGACAATATTACTGACGTCCTGATGGACATTCTGTCAGACTCCACTCAATCTGCTGTTACAGAATGTGACGCATAAGGATTCTCGCCAACGTCAGCTCTATTGTCGTGGTAAGGTAACCCATAACCCCGAATGGGCCATGACTGTCCCCAATCAGAGAGTAATTGTGACATCATGGCCGTAGTGTTCGAAATCTACAGGTTACATCCGTAAATTACTGTATAGTGCATGGGAGAGAGAATTTCGTACCAATAGTACCGGTTTCATGCCTACTGAGTTCGCGTATTGTGTGAGGCAAAAATGACGTCCTGTGTGCCTCTATATGCTATTCCCATGAGCCCTATGCGAGATATGTGATGGTGGCAACGCCGTGGCCGTACTGTTATATGATTGAACATAAATACACTCCTGGAAATTGAAATAAGAACACCGTGAATTCATTGTCCCAGGAAGGGGAAACTTTATTGACACATTCCTGGGGTCAGATACATCACATGATCACACTGACAGAACCACAGGCACATAGACACAGGCAACAGAGCATGCACAATGGCGGCACTAGTACAGTGTATATCCACCTTTCGCAGCAATGCAGGCTGCTATTCTCCCATGGAGACGATCGTAGAGATGCTGGATGTAGTCCTGTGGAACGGCTTGCCATGCCATTTCCACCTGGCGCCTCAGTTGGACCAGCGTTCGTGCTGGACGTGCAGACCGCGTGAGACGACGCTTCATCCAGTCCCAAACATGCTCAATGGGGGACAGATCCGGAGATCTTGCTGGCCAGGGTAATTGACTTACACCTTCTAGAGTACGTTGGGTGGCACGGGATACATGCGGACGTGCATTGTCCTGTTGGAACAGCAAGTTCCCTTGCCGGTCTAGGAATGGTAGAACGATGGGTTTGATGACGGTTTGGATGTACCGTGCACTATTCAGTGTCCCCTCGACGATCACCAGTGGTGTACGGCCAGTGTAGGAGATCGCTCCCCACACCATGATGCCGGGTGTTGGCTCTGTGTGCCTCGGTCGTATGCAGTCCTGATTGTGGCGCTCACCTGCACGGCGCCAAACACGCATACGACCATCATTGGCACCAAGGCAGAAGCGACTCTCATCGCTGAAGACGACACGTCTCCATTCGTCCCTCCATTCACGCCTGTCGCGACACCACTGGAGGCGGGCTGCACGATGTTGGGGCGTGAGCGGAAGACGGCCTAACGGTGTGCGGGACCGTAGCCCAGCTTCATGGAGACGGTTGCGAATGGTCCTCGCCGATACCCCAGTAGCAACAGTGTCCCTAATTTGCTGGGAAGTGGCGGTGCGGTCCCCTACGGCACTGCGTAGGATCCTACGGTCTTGGCGTGCATCCGTGCGTCGCTGCGGTCCGGTCCCAGGTCGACGGGCACGTGCACCTTCCGCCGACCACTGGCGACAACATCGATGTACTGTGGAGACCTCACGGCCCACGTGTTGAGCAATTCGGCGGTACGTCCACCCGGCCTCCCGCATGCCCACTATACGCCCTCGCTCAAAGTCCGTCAACTGCACATACGGTTCACGTCCACGCTGTCGCGGCATGCTACCAGTGTTAAAGACTGCGATGGAGCTCCGTATGCCACGGCAAACTGGCTGACACTGACGGCGGCGGTGCACAAATGCTGCGCAGCTAGCGGCATTCGACGGCCAACACCGCGGTTCCTGGTGTGTCCGCTGTGCCGTACGTGTGATCATTGCTTGTACAGCCCTCTCGCAGTGTCCGGAGCAAGTATGGTGGGTCTGACACACCGGTGTCAATGTGTTCTTTTTTCCATTTCCAGGAGTGTATGAAAACACCGCGAAAAAATGGATGCTTGAATACAAATACATATGCTAGCCAAACCTGCACTTCACGCTGTTGTATTACAGCGTGTTTAGTATGGTTGTGGGTGTATTAAGTCGAAGCTACGTGAATTCGAACGTGTCGAAATTGCTTGTGCTCGTATGGTGGGTGTTTCCGTAACCAAGGGGGGCGAAGTTTTTGTGTTTCAAGAGGCATCATACAGGTAAAATAAAAAAAGCACGATTCGCTACATCACAACGTGAACGAAAGTGTATGTTGAGAGATCGTGACAGACGGTCACTGGAAATAAGTGTGACAAAAAATAAGAGAACAACAGCTCCAAAGTCAGAGTAGAACTGAATATCGCACTCGCGCCGAGCAACACGAAGGGTGCTCCATGAGCACGAAACAGAAGGGGGTATTAGAATCCCAAAGCCACTCATCACTGATACAGATACCCGTAACAGGAAAACGTGGTGCTGAAGCTGTATACCTGGACTTCGAAGCGAGTCATTTGGTCGGATGTGTCTTGTTGCACATTTTATTTCAACTTTTTCCCGAGTTTGTGTTTCAGGAGTGCAATACGACGGGGTTTTGGTGATGGTTTGGGCAGCCATATGCTGGTGATCCGTGGGCACCATGGTTACTCTACAAGGTCGAATTAGTGTCAAGGATTATATGATCATTTGGCTGATTAGGTCCATCCCATGGTACAATGTTTCTTCCCCAATGGTGATGTGTGTTTCAAGACGACAGGAGCCCTATTCAAACTGCATGCAACGTCCAGGACTGTTTCGATGAGCACGGGGAAGAATTATAACATTTACCCTTCCACAAAATTAACTAGATTTCAATATTACTGATCCCTTTACTTTGGAGAGAAGGGTTCATGATCGCTGTATACCTCCATCACCGTTATGTGAAGTTGCCACTATTTTGCAGGGAGAATCGTATAAGATATTCATTACAACAAAATACGATCTCTATTTGTCCACTCCGAGTGGAGCTGAATTTCTTCTGAGCCATCGGTTTTCCTAGGCTGTATTAAACACTTTATTTTCTTGTTTTTGTCCCCCCCCCCCCACCTTTATCGTCCCATAAAGATTCTGTAATCTTAACCCGATCCAGGAGCCATGTCTCTGTATCGTTCGACGTCTGTTGCGAATCCTACTTGATAAGGGCTCCAAACACTGAGACAAAATGCAAGAATTGGTTACATTAGTGTCTCGAATGTTACCAACAAAAACACTTTGCATTTTCGTTGAACCCTCCCAACAAATCGAAGTCTTTTTGCGTTCCATAACAAGTTTCACGAGGGGCGTTCAATAAAAAATGCCACACTTTCTCTTCGGAAAGAATTTCAAAAGACTCTATTATTGAGCACTCTTGTAGCTACAAAAAAAAATCTACATCTACATGGATACACTGCAAATTACATTTAAGTGACGGGCAGAGAGTTCATCGAACCACCTTCACAATTCTTAATTATTCTAATCTCGTATAGCGCGCGTAAAGAATGAACACCTGTATCTTTCCGTACAAGCTCTGACTTCCTTTATTTTATCTTTGTGATCGTTCCTCCCTATGCAGGTCGTTGTCAACAGAATATTTTCGCATTCGGAAGAAAAAGTTGGTGACTGGAATTTCGTGAGAAGATTCCGTCACAACGAAAAACGACTTTCTTTTAATGATGTCCAACCCAGATCCTGTATCATTTCTGTGACACTCTCTCCAATATTTAGTGATAAGACAAAACGTTCTGCCTTTCTTTCAACTTTTTCAATGTACTTCTTCAGTCCCATCTGGTATGGATCCCACACCGCGCAGCAGTATTCTAAAAGAGGACGGACGATCGTAGTGTAGGCAGTGTCCTTAGCAGGTCTGTTACATTTTCTAAGTGTTCTGCTAATAACACGCAGTCTTTGGTTACCCTTCCCCACAACATTTTCTAGGTGTTCCTTCCAAATGAAGTTGTTCGTTAGTGTAATACCTAGTTATTTAGATGAATTTACGGCTTTTATATTAGACTGATTTATCGTGTAACCGAAGTTTAACGAGTTCCTTTTAGCACTCATATGGATGGCCTCACACTTTTCGTTATTTAGAGTCAACTGCCACTTTTCGCACCATTCAGATATCTTTTCTGAATCATTTTGCCGTTTTTTTTTTTGGTGGTCTGATGACTTTATTAGTCGATAAATGACAGCATCATGTGCAAACAACCAAAGACGGCTGCGCAGATTGTCTCCAAAATCGTTTATATAGATAAGAAACAGCAAAGGGCCTATAGCACTGCCTTGGGGAACACCAGAAATCACTTCTGTTTTACTCGATGACTTTTCGTCAGTTACTACGAACTGTGACCTCTCTGACAGGAAACCACAAATCCAGTCACATAACAGGGACGATATTCCATAAGCACGCAATCTCATGACGAGAACCTTGTGTGCTACAGTGTCAGAAGCATTCCGGAAATCCAGAAATATGGAAGTGATCTGAAATCCCTTGTCAGTAGCACTCAACACTTCATGTGGATAAAGTGATAGTTGTGTTTCACAGGAACTATGTTTTCTAAACCCATGCTGACAGTGTGTCAATAAACCGTTTCCTTCGAGATAATTCATAATGTTCGAACACAATATATGTTTTAATATCGTGCTGCATATCGACGTTAACGATATGGGCCTGTAATTTAGTGGATTATTCCTACTACCTTTCTTGAATATTGGTGTGACCTGTGCAACTTTCCAGTCTTTGGGTACGGAACTTTCGTCCAGCGAACGGTATATATGATTGTTAAGTATGGAGCTAAAGCATCAGCACACTCCGAAAGGAACCTAACTGGTATACAGTGTGGACCAGAAGACTTGCCTTTATTAAGTGATTTAAATTGCTTCACTACTCTGAGGATATTTACTTCTACGTTACTCATGTTGGCAGCTGTTCTGGATTCGAATTCTGGAATACTTACTTCGTCTTCTTTTGTGAAGGCATTTGGAAGGTTTTTTTTAGTAACTCCGCTTTGGCAGCACTGTCGTCGATAGTATCTCCATTGCTATCGTGCAGAGAAGACATTGATTGTTTGGCTCTGGTTCAAATGGCACTGAGCACTATGGGACTCAACTTCTGAGATCATCAGCCCCTAGAACGTAGAACTACTTAAACCTAATTAACCTAAGGACACCACACACATGCATGTCCGAGGCAGGATTTGAACCTGCGACCGTAGCGGTCTCGCGGTTAAAGACTGTAGCGTCTAGAAACGCACGGCCGCTCCGGCCGGCCATGATCTAACTGCTCGAAATAAATTTCAGAGAATGCGTTTAGCACAATTTCGGATGAAATTTTATGCGTACGTCCGGAGTTGAACATGTATTTTCGCCAACATATGGAGGATAAATTAAAGTCACCGCCAACTATAATCGTGTGAGTCAGGTACGTGTTTGAAATCAAACTCAAGTTTTCTTTGAACCTTTCAGCAAATGCATCATTTGAATTGGGAGGTCGGTAAAAGGATCCAGTCATTATTTTATTCCGGTTGTCAACAATGACCTCTGCCCATACTAGCTCACAGGAACTTTCTACTTCAATTTCGGGGCAAGCTAAACTACTTCTAACAGCAACAAACATGCCACCGCCCACCGTGTTTAGCCTATCCTTTCCGAACACCGATAGGTTCTTCGCAAAAATTTCGGCTGAGCTTATCTCCGGCTTTAGCCAGCTTTCAGTGCCTATAACGATTTGAGCACCAGTGCTTTCTATTAGCGCTTGGAGCTCTGGTACTCTCCAAACACAGCTACGACAATTTACAACTGTTATACCAATGGTTCCTGTATCTACGTTTTTTCCTGTGTTCAGTCTGCACCCTTTGTGACTGAACCCTTTCTTGTGTTTTTCCGAGACCCTCTAACCTAAAAAAACCGCCCAGTCCACGCCACACAGTCCCTGCTACACGTGTAGCCGCCTCCTGCGTATAGTGGACACCTGACCTACTCAGCAGACCCCGAAACCCAACCACGCTTTGGCGAAAGTCGGGGAATCTGCAGCATACACGGTCGCAAAACCGTCTGAACCTCTGATTCACACCCTCCACTCGGCTCTGTACCAGAGGTCCGCAATCGGTCCTGTCGACTATGCTGCAAATGGTCAGCTCTGCTTTCATCTTGCAAGCAAGACTGACAGCCTTTATCACTTCCGTTAGTCGCTCGAAACCAGAGAGAATGTCACTCTATCCAAAGCGACACACATCATTGGTACCGACGTGAGCCACCACCTGCAGCTGGCGGCACCCTGTGCTCTTCATGGCATCCGGGATGACCCTTTCCACATCTGGAGTGACTACACCCGGTATGCACACGGAGTGCACATTGGATCTCTTACCCTCCCTGTCAGCCAAGTCCCTAAGGGGCCCCATAACGCGCCTAGCATTGGAGCTCCAAACTACCAATAGTCTGCGATTGCCCGGATCTTGCAGGCTGAGTGGTTTTCTCTGAAACAGGACAGGCGACAGCATCTGGCTTAGCGACAGTGTCAGCCACAGAAGCACTTGGAACCTGTTTGTCAGACAAAGCGGGGAGGCCTTACGTGCGGCCGCCTGGGCAGTCTTTCGCCGCCTGCTTCGTCCTAGGGTGACCTCCACTCGACCACACGTGAGGGGTCAGCCTCAGTGCCAGCAGTCACTGGGTTGGCCACTGGTTAGGACCGATCGGAGGATTCTCACGCGCTGGACGTCCGTTGGATCCCCATTGCCGGCCCACAACAGTGGTGCCCATCCACTGCAGCCTTAAGCTGTGTAGCCGAAGCCATCACAGCCTGAAGCTGAGAGCGAAGTGTCACCAACTCGGCTCGCGTCAACACGCAACAATCGCAGTCCCTGTCCATACCAAAGGCCGTGGAAAACTAAACTATGCAGATAAACGGACTATCGGCACGTGCTGCGCAACTCTCCTGTAGACCCTGACGAAACGCACGAACTGTGTCTAGTAATACGCAGGTATTCAAAAACCCATCTATCGAAGCACTCAGGAGAAACTAAATAATTTGTCCCTGATTAGGAACTTTTAATATGTCACAAAATCGGTTTATTTTCCGGCGCAAACGTAAACGCGACAGCTGTGGCTATTAGATATTAAATTTACACGCAGAAACACAAGAAACTGAACTATTAAAGCACGCGAATGATACAATGAAATTCGCTCCTGGTTAGGAACATGTAAAGGACAAATGCTGTTACTTGCCAGTTGCTGGGTCTGTCTCTGTCAGCTGGTGCTGCCTGACTGGCTGACTAACGCCAACAAGCGGTCACACTAGTCACACTCGTGGATGGGTGTATCAACACTACCAACAGAGGCGTCCAGTTACGCAGTGGGCTGCGATCCGTCGATCACCTCTAATGAGAGTGCCCGCGCGTTGCAACATTTCAGGAGTCACAACTGTGTTCAGTCGGCCGGCGCACGATAGATCGGACAAGTTTACGCACCCTAGTTGCGATCATGACTGTCGCTGCGCCCGACGACTCACCATGCTTTTGTTCACATACAGATCTCCTTAGACATTCTGAAGGCGCCTTTGATTATCTGGAATGACGTAGTTTTCCGCCTCAAGAAACTCAAGGACTACTGTCTGCTTGGCACGCATTATGAAAACTACGTAGGGCCTATAGCGTTGCCACCAATCACAACTCCTTGAAAATATAGTGGCTGAAGCGAGAATACTCCACAGAAAATCCTGCATTTTTCGAATCGAAACTACATGAGAAGAAAGTGTATTGCATTTTTTACTGATCGCTCCTCGTGCGTCATCATCCCGTTTCTCAATATCACCTCTAAATATTTATACAACGTCACGTGTTCTAGCTTTCTCTTGTATTCTGGTGGTTGTAAGTCATCAATTTGTTTCTCTTTGGTATAAACAAATTTAAAAGAAAGCTGCCATTCATTATACCAGGCAGAAATATATTCCAGAACTTTCTGCCTAGATTTATGGTCATTCAAAGGCAATGTTATCCTGTAGACAATATCATCAGTGAATCTTACAGTATTGATCGCTGTAACTGCTCGATTATCCATATCCAGAACATCACAATTCTGTTATGCTTTTTTCTGGCGTAACTGGTGTTACATCGGTTTCTGTAGAACTGATAATGATGTTTGGTTTGTGGGGCGCTCAACTGCGCGGTCATCAGCGCCCGTACAAAGTCACAATTTTTACACAGTTCATTTTTTTCACAATCCAATCTAGACGCTATCACAAATGATAAAGACGATGAACTGATAAGGACAACACAAACGCCCAATCCCTAGGCAGAGAAAATCCCCAACCCGACCGGGAATCGAATACGGGACCCTGTGATCCAGAGACAGCAACGCTAGCCACTAGACCACGAGCTGCAGACTTCAGTAGAACTATCGACTTCCAGTATAAAGTTGACCGTGCTGTATTCCATTAGTCGAATATTAATCGAGCCCGTCGCACTGTCAAGATACTCTGTATGTGTGTTGGTGAGTAGTCAATGAATATTCTTTGACACAGCGTCTTCACTCTGCATTTCCCCGCAACGAGTACGCAGAGTAGAAGTCCCTTCATCGCACTAATGTTCTGGCTTCTGTTTATAAAAAAATCATCAGACCTTCCATAGCAGCAACCAGTTTTGCTGCTAAACACATTACCGTCAGGTGCTGCTATATGTGGCTTTCCGTTTCACGGTTATAATGAGATTTTATTATGATACAGTTTTAAGGCCCAGGAATGTGGTCAAGGAACTCTCTAGAACGTCTTTGTTATTCCTTCCATGATGGCGTCTGGTTAGGTAACCGTACGAAACCTTCTGAAACTGCACTACACAGCATTAATTCATTACATTTCCGACTGTATAGTTGTTACATGGTACTTATTGGAATTAAGGAGAACGTGGAAGCGCGGAACCGCCAATGTAGCTTTCTTTTCCCACAACCTGTTTATTTAACTATATATAACTATAAATCTTTTTAACAAAATGAACAAATTTGGAAAATTCTTTTAACCTTAAACCTGAAGTTGAATAAGCTTTTGCAAAAGAATTCTGAAGTGCTGTATTGCAAAACAGCCGGACCTGCAGCCCGCCCATTACCGGGTGAAACATCGGTGTTTACTTCCGCGCTGGACACAGGGTGTCTTATTAAACGCCCTTCTGCAACCAATGAAAACTCTTGTCAGAGTGATCCAATTATTCAGAACAGTTGATGTAACTTTCATTTTGAAAGCTGTATGTGGAAACGTTCGGGGCTAAGTTGCGTACCTGTGCATAAAGGTTAAACAGATTAGGAAACAGTATGACAATGATAAGGCTTACTTCAAAGCAATCAGTGTTTTAATTTCAATCGGCAACCAAGGTGCTACTCTATCTCAACCCGTCACTTGTGACAATTTCATTTTGACTAAAGCCCTGGTGACAGTTGGCTGTTAATATTTTCAAAGTTAAACCGATCGTCAGTTGTAAAGACCGTTCTGAAGGAACATCTTAAAACATTACTTATTACAAGAGAACTCACTCGGCGATACCACAAGATCCAACTAAATTACAACAATAATGATCCGGTCTTTGAAACACAGCAACGAACATCTTAGTACAACAGGTTGTTCAGATTATAACTTTGACTCAGCAATTTAATGACAACAGAAGAATTGAACCGGTTAACATCTAAATCTAACCACAAGGGCCCTGTTTCGTTTAACGGTAATCTGCGCCTTAGTACAATTCCTCCATGTGTATTTAGGACCGCCGGCCGCTGAGGTCGAGAGGTTCTACGCGCTTCAGTCCGGAACCACGCTGCTGCTACGGTCGTAGGTTCGAATCCTGCCTCGGGCATGGATGTGTGTGATGTCCTTAGGTTAGTTAGGTTTAAGTAGTTCTAAGTCTAGGGGACTGATGACCTCAGATGTTAAGTCCCGTAATGGTTAGAGCCATTTTTGTATTTAGGACTAAGAGCTGAGTCATTACAACATTAATGATCGCGGACAATGCACAAGGAAAGGCAGTATAATAGCGGGGCAGACGACAACTAGTGGCCGGCCGAAGTGGCCGTGCGGTTCTAGGCGCTGCAGTCTGGAACCGCGAGACCTCTACGGTCGCAGGTTCGAATCCTGCCTCGGGCATGGATGTGTGTGTTGTCCTTAGGTTAGTTAGGTTTAACTAGTTCTAAGTTCTAGGGGACTAATAACCTCAGAAGTTGAGTCCCATAGTGCTCAGAGCCATTTGAACCATTTTTTTTTGACAACTAGTGTCTTAGTACAATACTAATGCGTACATTTACGACCAAAGAGCCGACCGAGTAGAAGTCTGAGGATCGGTTACAAACCAGAAAGTAAGGAGGAATGTAGACAATTAAACGAATCTTCACGAAGATTCCAGAATATTACTCCCCTTTATCAGCAAGCAGTTGCATGGATCCACGGTGCGTCGCAGCGGTTACTGTGTAGTGCCGATGAAAGCCAGGTAGAAGAGGGCAGCCAGGCCATGATCCGTCGTCCGACACGACTGTTGCCAACCAACCGACGGGATGTCGGCCTGCTACTGACCCCGGTGAAGTACTCTGGTATCTTCGCTCTACGCAGGCCCTCCTTACGCAGCTCGTGGCTTCCGCCGCTCGGACATCGTGACCACCTCTTGTTGTGACCCTACCGCCAATCCACAAACTTCGTGCCTCCCTCTCGGGCATTTTTTTTCCTTTATTGATTTTCAATTCCCACCGAAGGGGGCGGGCTGGCAGCAGCTTAGTAGGCTGTTCTACAGCCTACAGACTTTTATTTAAAAAAAAAAACGGAAGAAGAAAAGAAACAAGAAAAACAGGCGATTAAACGGTGACGTCAAGTGTAAAATGGCGGAAAAATGCGGAAAGTTAAAACAGAAAGCAAAAGGGGTTGGCAACGTTAATAAAAGACACAGGGATCAGACAAGTAACATAGTACAACACAATTAAAAAAACACGGCGACAGTCTGGCTTCTGTTCGCACACCCAGCGACAGTATGATGGCCGTTCGCAACACTTCCCAAAAAACACAACACGGAACACTCACTGTAAAACACTCACTGTAGAACACTCAATGTAGAACACTGCACCAAAGTGGCGGCACAAAGATCACACTCCCAAGCCAAAGGCAGATGGGGGGGGGGGGAAACTGGAGGAGGGGAAGAACAAGGAGGGAGGAAGGAAAAAAACGAAAAAGGGGGGGGGGAACCAAGGAGGGAGAGGACTAATAAAGGGGGAGGTCAGACGCGAGAGGGAATGAGAGGAGGCAGAGGAGGGAAATGTAAAAAGACTCAGGGGAGAGAAGGGGGCAAAGAGAGGGGAGGTGGGGAAGAAAGAGGATGGAAGGGGGGGAGAGGGAGCCCGGGAAAAGGACAGAGGAAAGGAGGGGGAGTGAAGATCAGAGTTGATAGGAGGGATAAATGGAGGGAGAGAGGGCATCATCCGGGAGGGGGAGTTGATGGAAGCCACCTTGGGAAAGGAGATGTAGGGTGTAGAGATGGAGGGTAGGGGGGGACACAACAGTGAAGACGTGGGGATGGGAGAGGAGAGGAGCAACCAGGTGGTGAGGGGGTTCAAGGCGGCAGGAGGTGTAGAGGATGCGGATATGTTCGAGGAATAGGAGCAGATGGGGAAAAGGAATGAGATCATAGAGGATCCGCGTGGGGGACGGGAGGCGTATACGGAAGGCGAGGCAGAGTGCGTGACGCTCAAGCATCAGGAGGGACTTACAGAATTTGGGGGGGGGGGGGGGCAGATATCCAGGCAGGACTGGCATAACAGAAGATGGGACGGATTAAGGATTTGTAGGTGTGGAGGATGGTAGAGGGGTGCAACCCCCATGTCCGGCCAGAGAGGAGTTTGAGGAGTCGGCGGCGGTTGTGGGCGTTGGATTGGATGGAACAGAGATGAGGGATCCAGGTGAGGTGACGGTCAATGGTGAGGCCAAGGTAGGTGAGGGTGGGTGTGAGGCGGACTGGACGGGTGCAGACAGTAAGGGAGATATCCAGGAGCCGGTAGGAGTGAGTGCCTCTCGGGCCAGCGATCCTCGTATATATATGGGAAAGCAAAGACCTTCTAACGACACAACCAACAGATACCCAATCTTCCTCATAGATACTGGAAATGGGGCGGCAACAGGGATAGTCGATAGTACACCTGAGCCAGTGGCACCAAACAGAACAGTGTTCTAACTCAACAGCGCCACGGCTCACTAGCCTAGTGGTCAACATAGCTAACTACTAATTGTAGGGGTCGGGTTAACTCTCGGTGGTCATTGCAGACTTTACTGCACTGGACAGATCTGGAACGGAATCTAATGAGTCTCGTTAATGTTTCATAATGAGTTGGTTGAATAAAAAATCAGACCAAAAAAGTACCATGACATTTTTTTATGTCGTACATAATATTCTCTATGTTACTAATGATGTACACTGCCTCACAAGAATAGTGGAATAGTCAGAAGACATGATCGAATATCTGTGTAACTTGGTACACGTTCACATCATTGGCGGACATGTGAATGATAAGAGTTGCAATTCTCTGTGACAACTATAATGGCCACCATAGTTCCTTAGTACTGTTCAGGTTCAGTCTTCAATCATGTCTGGTAGGATATATATATACAGGCCGAAAACAGCATCAGATGTTGAATGAACACTGTGAAGGACACGGAGATACGCCCTACACGTGCGTAGGTTTCCATTAACACCACAACACAAAGTGTTGCATTTAGCCGCGCTGTCTGAGGCGTCTTTTCACGGTCCGTGCAGCTCCCCTCCGTCAGAGGTTCGAGTCCTCCCTCGGGCATGGGTGTGTGTGTGTGTCGTCCTTAGCGTACAAGTTAGTTTAAGTTAGATTAAATAGTGTGTAAGCTTAGGGACCGATGACCTCAGCAGTTTAGTCCCATAGGACCTTACCACAAATTTCCAAATTTTTGTTGCATTTAGGGTGGCACCATCAATGGTAATGCAGATTATTGGCATCGTATTGTTTTTAGCAGTGAATAGCTTTTCTGCACTACCCATGATAACCAGCGTCGAAGCGATCTGCGGCAAAGATTCATTTTTCCAATGCTTTGGAGGGGCACGGCGGAGCTGCTCATGGAGACATAGAGTGATAAGCGAACGGGAATTACTGAAAGTTACGGATGGCCGTGACTGACGGAACTCTGATGGCACAATGGATATTTGGCGTCCTCATGCGAATGTACCATGGTGCGATTTTCCAACAGGACAACGCTTCCTCACACATGCCATGCGCTTCTGTGAATTGTTTGTGTGACGTTCCGATACTGCAGTGGCCAGCAAGGCCCCTAGGTCTGTCCCTGATAGAACATGTGCGGTATCAGCTTGGACGTCAATTCCATCCTAGTGCTAGCACCCTGGATGACGAGGACCAGTTATGACAGTTATCAGCAGAGGACACAAAGGCTTCATGACATCCCTCCCAACCGAATCAGAGGATCCATCGAAGTGAAAGGGAGGTGGTATATCATACTAATAAGAGGGCTCATACTGCCAAGTTGTTTGTAAATTTCTTTCGATATTATAATCATTGAAATAACATCACATGACCTCTTAAGTTGTGAAGTTTCATTGCGTCACCTCCTCTCCTACTCGGCGATTGGGGTCTTTCTGTCGGGTAGTTGTGTTTATTTTTACGCTGCTTCCAACTAGAAATAAGTTACGGGGGCAAAGAAAAAAAGAGAGGCGCCGAGAAAATTACAGTGTAGTCACAAACAGCAGAACAGTATCTGATACTAAAATGTAAACTTTCACGGCCGGAAATATCATGTCCATTATAATTATCCGGGCTGTTATGCCGTGGTCGGTTGATGAATGCTGTGGTGATTCCCAACGTTTCGTCTCCGACTGCGGGAGACAGTGTGTGTGTTGGATCTTCCATCAAGCTACGGACTCCCTTGAAGATGTCTCCCGCAGTCGGAGACGAAACGTTGGGAATCACCAGAGCATTCATCAACCGACCACGGCATAACAGCCCGGATAATTATAATGGACAGAACAGTATCTGTTTTTTTTTTCAGGAAATGTAAAATACAGAAAAATTTAAAACTTCTCAGACCATCAAGCAGCGTATTGCAATTTCTTTCTGGGCATGCACTTTATCCAGTGTGTACACCAAACTGAGTGCGACTCTGAGAAAAAAGAGATATTCACTGAATTTTGTACTGGAATATCCAAGCTGCAGGCATGTAATCTCCGCGCAGAGAAAACTATAAACAAACACTATTAACGATCACACAGTCACTACAAGGGTTTCGCTGAGATAACTGCATAGGAGCCCACCAAGCTGAACAGTAAAGTACGCAGACGCTGTAGGCACCATAGGTGGGTTTAACAGTAGGAATAGCTTTAGAACCACTCGTGTACTGTGAGGTATCATCCGGGCAGACGAATGTTTATCTTCCAGCAATGGTTGCTTAACACCTATGATGTGATTTGGCGCCTGTGTAGCATCGGTACTGACCGAAGCGATCTTTTGGAAGACCGATTAGGGTTTTCAATTTTCACGAACTACGTATGATGATGGCTACATCTTCAAATTCTTGTGGTTACCACTATGGTTCGTAAAAATGTAACGCACCAACGATAATGAGATTTTTAGTTTCATTTTAATATTCTATTAATATTTAATGTAGCGTTTAAATCATATTCAAGAGTTAGGTGTTGGCAGTGGTGTAACAGATAGCTTGTCATTCCATGGCAAAAAGTATTCTCTGCCCACAGCTTTTGGAGATATCGACTTTGTAAATCACTGTAAGCGAGCACTATCAAGATTACCACTGTTTGAGTGGAAATTGTTTAGTTTGTTGTACTGCCTTGTTAGTTTCGTAGATACAGAGTCTTTAACACTTACAATAGGGCGTCTCGAGAAGCCCTAGACTATGCACATGACTTACAAAATTACCATGGTATTGTGGCAGCCATATTGCTCTTGTACCTGGAAACCCACTGCCAAAGAAAGTTGCCACACTGTTCTCCGACAGCACAACAACAGCAACCAACCGCCACTTCGCTTTCACACTCTTCTCTTTCCGTTCTCACCAATGTTTGGTAGGAATGTCAATACGGCTTTTAATGTAGTATGTATTTCAAAATAAAGAATTAAATAATAAATCATTGGCGACATTTGTAGTCAATGGTAACGGCTAATAACAATAATTAACATTGTGACTTGTGTGAAACTTTTTCTTTTGTGGAAATTCTTCTTCAAATGTGAATTTAAGTACGTTTATACCTGATTTCCAACTTAACGTCAGACAGTAACTTACAACACTACATCTCTGATAATAAGAAAAGCTGTGTTGTGTTTTACTTCAGGCTCAACTACATATCTTCGCATGAGGAAGACAGCACACTCTGACTGCATCCCAGCACGTCCTTCTCAAGAAATTTTGGCCCGTGATACGCAGTACGTCTACCGTAAAGGACTGCTACTACATCGCTTGACTATTACGCTGGAAGGCCTCCTCCGGCCTCTCATTTGCATCTAAAAAAAGCCTTTCAGGGTTTCAATTGCTCTGTGGCAGTGGAAGAGCCGCAGGAAGGTGGCAATGGTCTCTGAAATCCCAGCAACTAGCCGTATCCCTGCCAGCGTTTCTTTTCAGCTTCCGCTATTTCACGCAGTGTTAGACTCTGGAAGCAGCGCGGGTTGTTGGGCTTGTCTCATCCGGATTTGCATCGAAATGGAGAAAGGAGCGGGGTCCATCCTTTGGCTCGTTTCGCCTGCGCAGACTGTATTTCATGACTCAGTTCACCGGTAGTAGCAGGTGCCCGCCAAATACTCGTTCCGCTTCCTGTTGTGACGTCACGGGAAACAGCGTTCCGTTTCGACAGTAAGGAATAATACAGCTTACCGCTAGGTCGAGTTACTGAAAGCCAATACAAAATCGTATACTTGCCCCAAGTGTGTAAATGACTTTTCTATGCACAACTCATTTTGGTTTTTATGTTTTTCTTCTTCTAATTTACAGCCTAGCATTTGTTGGCGATTCGCTATCAGCAGAAGGATTATATCCTGCACAAGAAAAGTTTCTAAAACGCGGCTACATATTTCATTAATTTATCAAGACTGTATGTACTCGTCGGCAGGGAGTTATCCATGAGCCTTATTTGCTAAAAACAAATTAAATAAAATCTTATTTTACTTCACTCCATCACTGATTTTATTATGTCAGACCACTGTCACTGAGTATATTACAGTGAAGTTACGCCTGGCTATTCTGTACTTGCGAGAAATTATCGGAAGTTCGGCGGCACTGAAAAATGGTTCAAATGGCTCTGAGCACTATGGGACTCAACTGCTGAGGTCATTAGTCCCCTAGAACTTAGAACTAGTTAAACCTAACTAACCTAAGGACATCACAAACATCCATGCCCGAGGCAGGATTCGAACCTGCGACCGTAGCGGTCTTGCGGTTCCAGACTGCAGCGCCTTTAACCGCACGGCCAATTCGGCCGGCCTCGGCGGCACTGACCGAAACGGGAAAGTTTGAGACTTTCTCTGAAATTCAGCTGCACAGTTCTGGGACTCAGATTTGGAAGGTTTCTTAATTATATTCATTTATTAAATATTTATTTTACAGGAAGGCTCTGTCATATAAACTGTATAATCTTTCCCGGCGCAATAAGTCTTCAAAGTCTTTTTGGGTTTGCTGCCGGATACTAAAATCAACTCGATCCAATATTTCGGCGATCCAACTGTTCGCCATCTTCAGGAGAACGCTGCTTCTGCTGCTGAGTCACATTCCTCGCATACTAAGTTGAAGCCAATAACTACGAATAGTCGAACGCAGTTATCGTGACGAATCGTGTCAGAGGGCATTGGGGTACTACAGAAACCAGTTTTGCTTCTTCTTTTTATTTCTCTTTTAAAATTGGTCTCAGAGACGCTAGAATAAGTGCACGGAGTACACACTACGAGCAGCAAGTGTAACTGCGACTATTCTAGCAAATTACAGAGGTAGGGGGTAAGTCCGAGATGATCGCCAACAAGCAAAGCAGAGGACGTTGATGCAATATCAGCAATTTTCTCTCAGGTTGATGTCGGTGGAATTGCAGTTTAACATGGGCACTGATGACATTATCACTCACAAGCCTGGAGAACATGGGAGATGTGTCCCCGATACCCGATCTGTGCTGTAGAGATTTTCTGCCTATAATATGTATTGTGAATAGGAACTGTGGGAAATTTAATTAACTTGTGCGATCAGAACCTATTTTTCTTTCAAGCGAGAGGTACTGCTTTGCTGCATAATCCAGTATACTATACAAGACTTACCCAGGATCCAAAACTTCTCAAAAATAGTTGTCTGAAAAATTCTGATATTGAGACCATAACTTATTTTAAAACAGAAGCTGAAAAACTGGAAGTTTAGGAGACTTTTTAAATAATTATGACAGCAACAATAAAGCTAAGAAATGCCATGACAGAGTACTTTAAAATCATGATAGTAGTAAGAAGGTGATGTTGTGTTTACCACATATATATAAAATTGACAGTCAAGACACTAGAAGTAGAAAAGGAGAGAGTAGGCAAACCATGCCAGAAGATCAGCCGCATCAGATTTGTTGATGACGTGACAGTGCTTGGAGATAAAATTAAATTCCTCCAAAGAACATTATACAGACTTGAAGGATGGGAAGATTACGGAATGAAAATCAACCCAAAGGAAACTAAGGTGATGAGAGTACATAATGAAGAAGTTATTAAATTAAAAATAACAGATAGTCAAATTGAACAGGTTGCACAGAACAGATATTTTCGAGGCATGGTAGGTGGCTGTTGGACGAGTAACGGAGAAATTAGATCAAGGATTGCAAAGGCAAATCAAGCTTCACAGAAAAAGAAATTTTTGTTATTCAGAAAATATAGCAAATTTGGGTTGGAACTAAGAAGACGGTTGTTTAACTGCTTCGAGTGAAGTGTATTTCTATACATCTGTGAAAACTTGATGTTGAAGAATAGAGAGAGAGAGAGAGAGAGAGAGAGAGAGAGAGAGAGAACTGAAGCATTAAGCATTAGAGATGTTCGTTTGGTGGAGAATGGGGAAAATAAAATGAGTGAATAAAGTAAAGAACAGTGAAGTACTCGAAAGGGCAAACCTGGTTAGGAAAAGGAAAGTAGACTGGTTACTCTGGGATACCCTGCGTATATATCCCACTGGGGTACATGCTGCATGGAGTTAAAAGAGGAAGACACTAAACTACAAGACAATTGGCCCGGAACAGGCAGGATTACTTAGAGACAAGAATGGTGTCAAGAAATCGCCAATTGAAAACACACCTTTCGACGACGAATGAAAATTTGTGCCAGCCCGTCTATCGATTCAAAATTTCCTGTTTTGGCAGTGGCATATTCATTATCATGCTGGTTCAAAATTCCTGACCGGTTTTGGTTTACAGCATTTAATGTCATTGCATCTTCGTAATTTTTCATTCTGACTCATTTATTCAGCGAGTCTTATTTAGTTGAAAAGACAATAGACTGACTGACCAGAATTTTTTATTTAGTGGATAACAGAATGAGGCTGAACTGAATTCTGCACAGAGGGTAGTGCAGGACTGGAAAGTAGGTGCTGCTACACGAGAACGCCGAATCCCATGCTGTGGTATTAGTGCGCAGCGTACTGACATCATCGTTCGCCATATGGCATGGTCTGGCGTCTTCAGGCATTTCTTTCATGCTTGTGTCCATAGTGCCGTGCGGAATGGCCGCGCAGTTTGAGGTGTCATGTCGCAGATAGCGCGGCCCCTCCCACTGGAGGTTCGAGTCCTCCATCGGGCATGGGTGTGTGTGTTGTTCTTAGGGTAAGATACTTTAAGTAGTGTGTAAGTCTAGGGACCGATGACCTAAGCAGTTTGGTTCCTTTGGAATTTACACACATTTTTGAGCCCATAGTGAAAATAACTGTTTTTTAATTTTATTTTTTAAAAAAAGACATCCGACGTCCAAAGCGGTGTCACGTCACTGGCACCATCTATTTTAGAACCAACCTCTGCCAACACTCCAACACTTACTAGCATCTTTCTAATCTTTACCGTAAGTACTGTGGACGGAGGACATTACTTTGAATGATGGTTTGAATCACTAAAGATTATTGACATTTACGCAATGAATTGTAGCAGTTCTCATATTTCTGTACCGAAAAGAATAAAAATGTAAATGTAGTTATGAAATAATATGACGAGTTAAGGAAAAAACGAGCGGTTCTAGGCGCTACAGTCTGGAACCGCGCAACCGCTACGGTCGCAGGTTCGAATCCTGCCTCGGGCATGGATGTGTGTGATGTCCTTAGGTTAGTTAGGTTTAAGTAGTTCTAAGTTCTAGGGGACTGATGACCTCTGATGTTAAGTCCCATAGTGCTCAGAGCCATTTGAGCCATTTTTTAAGGAAAAAACTACCTCCTACAAGTCACATATACCCCCTACAAGTGTTACCGCCGTATCCATGGTACTGACCTTATTTGTAATGAAACTGCAGTCCATGTGGGAGACGATGTGGGATCTTAACCGATCGAAAAGCTTGCTCCTTCACACTAGGTAAATCGTCCCAGTGCAGTCATAGCCGAGTATCTGTTCTTGACTAGGCATTGTTGTCTGGAATGGATTGCTGCAATACGTGCCTCATATATTCACAATTTCGCAAAGGATGACAGGATTTTACGCCACTGACTTAGGTTAAAGTGACAAAACGTCAAATCAGAGAGACGTGAAATGACAATAACAGACGATCTGTAACCCACATGTAGAATAATCAATGTATGTTACCAAAATATTTCCCATGACTTTCCTAACAAGTACCTACTATACATTGCTCGTAGACTTGCTCCCACTATCACACTGCCTGTTGGAAAGGCAAGCACCCCTATTTAGTCACCGGTAGCACAGATAATATTCTGGGGCATTGTTGGTGACAACCCGACGAGGCGCAAAGTGATTCGGCTTATTAATAGTTCTCATTTCTCACAAGTTATTTTTAGATTGTTGTAAAAAGCACATCCTAACGAATTCAATGAAGAGATTCTCTTCATCCTTTTACAAAGCCTTACTTGACGCCTTATGTAACTAATGAACAATATTGAAGCTAAAAGTTTTGGCGTGTAAGCAGTGCCCAGTCGCCAATCAGAGCGTAGCATGCTGCGCTGTTACGATGTCAGCTAAAGTTCAGAATTAAGTTCGGTGTAGAAACCTACAATGGCAGATTTCTTCTGGGACCACGCAGAACTACTTTCATCCAGCCAAAACAGCGGGTTCTTTGGTTTCTCTGGGAGAAGGCTCACCATAATGGAACACATGAAATTTTACTTCACTTTTTACGTAAATGGATATTACTCAACTCTGACACTGATTTTTGCTACAGGACTGCGTGATAAGTTACACCTGTTCGTGACTAGCAAAGCAAGATGAAAAACTATTCTTTTGCAGTAAAATGTACCGCACTTAAATGAACAAGCCCACCAGAAACTTTAACTGTCACTTTCGGCCTATACTCCGACGCTGACTCCTTCAGATGAGGTAATGAATTCGTGAGAGTTCTTGCTAGCTCGGCACTATATTTACCTCAGTGTAAGGGCGCTGCTTTGCTGACAGCAGAGGTGGTGTCTTTAGGAGAGCCTTCCACACGTCGTTGCGGAATGCAGCGAATCCTCGCTAATGACCGGCGTATCAGTTCACGTTGGCAACTTGGTTCTCCAACGCGATCTCTGTATGATACCACGTTTTCCTTGGTCGCAAACACCGATCAATACGCTGGTGTGTCGCAACCTGCTTGCTGTCACAAGTAAGATATTAATGATTTCAAAACAGCCAAGGCGGAGATAACCCGATATATTACAACAGTCTTTATGATAGTTTTTAGCCTACTGCGTTGGTGAAATATTTTACTGGAGCGGGAGAAGATAACCCCCGCTCAGTGTGAAATACCAGAGGGCTACGGCTGTTGTATAGGAGTAGAGTGTCGACTAGGCGTTCGCTGAGCCCATCTACATCAGAAGGGCGCGGCTGCAGCTGCGGCGGCTCTTTAAAACCCCTCACCATCCACAAGGCCGGGGCTTTTAGCCAGACTCAAACACGACGACCCCCGGAACTGCAGATGGAGCGAGCGAGCTGCGCTTTCTCGCATGTAAGCGCTCCCGCCGCTGTTTGCCGTGTCCCACCCGGAGTTTGTATCGCTTCTAGCAGCTCCCACACGGTCGTTATGCTAGTACGAGATAGGGTAACGTTTATTATTTTTACACTACACTGCATAAGTAACTGATAGATTGGTATCACATTGCGAAGAATCATTATCGTTCGCGTACCTTCTTTTTTTCTTCTTCTTCTTTGCGTTACCTTGCGGCCTCCCAAATGTCTGTGCTAACAAGCTATGTCCTCCTACACGAAATTTTTAAAATATTTTATTTTTAAGTTTATTTAATTTACTTTTGTCATGTGTGAGAAATTTAATAAGACTAGGTTCTGGTATGTGGTTACCTTACTTTCATTACCGTTGTTCGCGAGCGGCCAAGCTAGTCTGAAAGGAACACTTTCGTGGAGCCTTTTGTCCGCAAAAATGGGAATTTACACAGGAATCATGGAGGACAATGTGTCCCAGGATCAACAGAGGGCAGTGTGTTAACTCAATGAAAATCATCTAAATGAATATTCCAACCAAAAACAATACTCTCACGTCCCCAGAATATAGTATCTAGCGGACGTAGACCAACGAAGCTAAAGAAAATGAAGAATTTAAAAAGATCTATACGTATTTTTGTCAAATGTTAATGTACACTGAAATAATGTAAGGAATCCAATTCCATGGTATGACTGTGATGCAATCTGGTAAAGAAGCCATCTGTACAACGCCATTATCTGTATAAATTATATATATCAAGCCGATGCAATTATTTTTTGCGTGAAGAAGAGAGAATTAGTGCCATATATTTTCTCTGTGATTGATGCCTACAGCTGTACCTAAATATGTGAATTAGACGACACAGACATTGCTCAACAGTTACCTCGTTGTTACTGTATGACATATTCGTTCTGGGCAATATTTTATTTTGCTATTACAGTACACAGTGTAGAAAATTGTTTAGACATACAAGTAAAAGTGAAGCTAAACATTATTTTCACTTCAGAGTAGAATGCACTTGTTTCATCATTCTCTTTCAGGCATAATTTCAAGAATCAATAATAATATCCGCTAGGTACCTGCCAGAATGTAATCAGATAAAGAGAGTAATATCTCGTGGCAGGGGACTAGCTAGATATACAGTTATCTTTCCTTTGGAAGTGACAACTTTATTAGCAACCAAATAACAGAAAAGAGTTGATTACTTAAAAACGTATTCAATTACCTTTGCACATTTCATCCGAGTGGTACAGGATAGATTTAAAGCCAGTTGGTCTCTTCACTGGCACAGGAGGAAGGTACTTGATCTTTGGTACATTATTTTGCTGTTGTTGGCCATGTATCAAACAAAAATTTATTCATTCATGGACATATATTATTGTTGTTCGACCATTGCTATTTGTACAGACGCATAAATTTGTACATGCCATGTTACAACATTATCAGAAATAAAACAGACCCAGTGGCTACAGTGAAAGGAAAGGAGCTGCCAGTGAACAATTACTTGTCGAACAAAATGGGATGTCAAATTTCTTTGTACTATGAATATCACTAAATTCATGTGGCAGGCTGCAAATTGCACTATACTATGCTGAAGGGAGCTCGCAATGATCTGACGAATTTCATGATTGTGCTACTACTCTGTCAACGTTTTACTATTCTAATCATGGCGAGAACAGTGAATATTAATACCGGTTTGGGTAAAGACAACCAAAAGCAAAAATTCAACAGGAATTTCAACTGAGTGGGTGTAGTGCAATGTGCATATCGTCGACATTAAACTGAGATTGTTACGTGACTTATGGACGAACCTTACACCGTTTCATTGACGCAAGACTTCTAAGGTAATACATGCTGGCGACAAAAACACATTTCTGTGCATCTGAATGCTCATTCTATAGGTATTGCTTCTGTATGCAAATAGTCAAAGAAAATTAAGATAGCCTTCTGCAAAACAGATGGAGGTTTTGTTTGGAAGAGATATATTTATGTGCGGTTACCATTCTACACGGAGGATTTTTTGTGTGCAGAGAACTGGATTTTAAAATTATTTTACTGGCTTTAAGAAAGGTTGGGGAAAATATATGTTACCACGTACACTGATGTACGAGGGCTGTTCAGAAAGTAAGCTCCGATTGATCACGAAATGGAAACGACTATGATAATCCGATAAAGCTTTGCACAGATGTGTTGGGCAGTGTCTCTAGTATGACCCTAGATAGCATCACGTCACTCCTCTCATTTCTGAGCTCACAGTGATCGCGTAAAGTTGTCTAGAGAATAGTGTCTCCCGCCAAGTACGAGGACCTGGTGAGAAATTTCGCCTGAAGCTATACAGCCAACATTACATAACTGTCGTGCAGTTTCTTCTACAAGGCAATATTCTCAGCCGCATTCTGAAGGGGCAATGAAGATGCTCCTGCATCGTTTTCAATTGGAAATGTTTGACTACCCACAATACAGCCCGTAATTGACTCCCCCTGCGTTTCATTTCTGCTCACATGAACCGCTGGCTATGAATACAACATTTTGGCACAGAAAACGAGCTGTAGGCCAGCGTAGAGAATTGGCGGAAAGCACTGGCGGCTGTCTTTTATGATGAGGGTATTGGAAAGTTGGTACAACGCTACGACAAATGTCTTAGTCAGAACGGCAACTACGTAGAGAAGTAGCTGGATGGTGTACCTAACTGTTAAAAATAAAACATTTATAATTTTCACTGTGGTTCCCATTTCGCGATCAATCGGAGCTTACTTTCTGAACAGCCCTCGTAATTATGGAATGTGTACAAATGACTAACCTACAGACGTCTACATTGTCTACATTGAAAATTACACTTTAAGCGGAGAGAGAATATTCGTACTGAAAAGAAATTATTTCGCATGCATATGAGTAATTTTGACTTTGTGGGTATTTACTCTATGGGCATAAGATGTGTGGCTTGATAGGTTCTTGTAGCATTATATTTCGATGCGTCAATTTGCAGGTAGCGCACGCGAGTTACGGATACATGGCGTAGAGAGTTAGCGAATTAATGGCATTTCCACCTGATATTATCCGCGTTACTGCTCCAGCTCTTTCATGTTGCGGATTATTTGTCATGTGGATCAAAAATCGGTTAGCGCTAACTTTATAATTTTATTATATGAAGTAAGAACACAAACGAAATAGATCAGAGCACCATCAAACGTAACGCGTTCCATCGGCTGCGTTCCAACGCAAGGTAGGGCCAAGCAATTTCACCCCTGTACAACATTTTGCTACGCAAAGTCAAATGCAATACGTCATGTTAATTGGCTGTAAATTAATGTTTCACTAATTAAAAATTGTCTTAAATGAGAGCGAAAGTGAAAGCCAAGTTTAAACAGTTTACCGATGTGAAAATTTTGTTACTTCTCGCAGTTAGTTACAAAACTTATAGCAGTTAATTGACGGTTGAAATACACAAATGTCAATTATTGTTGATAATTAGGTATGTAGTTGACTTTGTGAATCCTCTCGCAGTGGTTTCTGTTTGGCTAGTTTAACAAATTGAGTAAGTGGTTGTTATCAACGTCATGCCAATGACATTTGCTTGAATTTTGAAAACAGGTTGTATAGATGGCACTGTAGATTATATCGCCGGTGTCTACGGTTTTCCCATTGAACTAATTTTGTACGGGGCGACTAAAACTATCAACATTGTGGTGTTATTGATTCACTGTTTCTGCTCACGTCCCGCTCCAATTTCATTGCATATATAAATATTTCTAGAAAAGGCATATGACCGGGTTCCTAGGAGGAAGTTATTGTCTGTTCTACAAGATTATGGAATAGGAGGCAAACTTTTGCAAGCAATTAAAGGTCTTTACGTGGATAGTCAGGCAGCAGTTAGAGTTGACGGTAAATTGAGTTCATGGTTCAGAGTAGTTTCAGGGGTAAGACAAGGCTGCAACCTGTCTCCACTGTTGTTCATATTATTTATGGATCATATGTTGAAAACAATAGACTGGCTGGGTGAGATTAAGATATGTGAACACAAAATAAGCAGTCTTGCATATGCGGATGACTTAGTTGCGATGGCAGATTCGATTGAAAGTTTGCAAAGTAATATGTCAGAGCTAGATCAGAAATGTAAGGACTATGGTATAAAGATTAGCATCTCCAAAACGAAAGTAATGTCAGTGGGAAAGAAATATAAACGGATTGAGTGCCAAATGGGAGGAACAAGGAGCAGATGGACCGTTTCAAGTACTTAGGATGCATATTCTCACAGGATGGCAACATAGTGAAAGAACTGGAAGCGAGGTGTAGCAAAGCTAATGCAGTGAGCGCTCAGCTACGATCTACTCTCTTCGGCAAGAAGGAAGTCAGTACCAAGACTAAGTTATCTGTGCACCGTTCAATCTTTCGACCAACTTTGTTGTATGGGAGCGAAAGCTGGGTGGATTCAGGTTACCTTATCAACAAGGTTGAGGTTACGGATATGAAAGTAGCTAGGATGATTGCAGGTACTAGTAGATGGGAACAATGGCAGGAGGGTGTCCACAATGAGGAAATCAAAGAAAAACTGGGAATGAACTCTATAGATGTAGCAGTCAGGGCGAACAGGCTTAGATGGTGGGGTCATGTTACACGCATGGGAGAAGCAAGGTTACCCAAGAGACTCAGGGATTCAGCAGTAGAGGGTAGGAGGAGTCGGGGCAGACCGAGGAGAAGGTACCTGGATTCGGTTAAGAATGATTTTGAAGTAATAGGTTTAACATCAGAAGAGGCACCAATGTTAGCACTGAATAGGGGATCATGGAGGAACTGTATAAGGGGGGCTATGCTCCAAACTGAACACTGAAAGGCATAATCAGTCTTAAATGATGATGATGATGATGATGATATAAATATTTCTATAATTTTTTTCTTCCACTCATAACGCTATATTTGCATCTAGTGATCAAAACTGGCCGGCCGCGGCGGACGAGCGGTTCTAGGAGCTTCAGTCCGGAATCGCGCGACTGCTACGGTCGCTGGTTCGAATCCTGCCTCGGGCATGGATGTGTGTGATGCCCTTAGTTTAGTTAGGTTTAAGTAGTTCTAAGTTCTAGGGACTGATGACCTCAGATGTTAAGTCCCATAATGCTCAGAGCCATTTCGGCTGCGCATTAACACATTACAATATCTACCAAGTGTCGGTGTCATACAACAATTACAATCCACCCTGGACCTCTGTTAGGGACCTGCACTTTAATTATGACTACCTGGTACCTTCGAGCAAACAAAAGGTACTTTTTGTGAAACTGAACGCATGTCTCTCAATTAAACCTCAGTAAAAGTCGGTTCCCCAATGAGAGTAAAAGCTAAGTAAAAGTTGTAACATTGTGAGATATTATTCATATTGTACCGTCCTCTGCTGTCTCCACTTTGTTATGGGATCTACAGCAATGAAGTATTGCTTTGGTATAAAATTTTATTCAACAACAGCCCTAAACATAATTGTTGTAGTGAACAGGATCTCAGAACTACTTTCCGGTATTTTATAGAGTCAAGCCTGACTCAAGCTGAGCTTGTATTATTAACACCAAATTCTAAAACGAAACTTCTAACACGAATCTGGGAAGCTGATTTTTAAAGGTTTTGCACTTAACATTTGCTACACAGAAATTAACTGAGAGTGTACAAATGGTTATCTAATAAGTATCTACTGTCTCTCATTTTTCAAAAGCACAGGGTTATTACACTAACAAGTACAATTCAAGATAGTTTCTTTTTTTTTGTCCCCAGTCATATATTTTTCTGTCGCAGAATTTTATTTTTCCGCTGTAATTTTTCAGACTAACGTTCATACGGATCATTTATTTTTCTTGATTCATTTCAGTCCAGTGAAATTCCTTTACTATTATTTCACAGTTCGGTTGTTACTTGTATTCACACAAGGAGATCACTGCAGTAAATTCACTTACTACATCCTCGAACTCACCACTTGTACATGGTCGGCAAATAAAAGTGGCCCAGAAGAGTGGATGTGATTGGACGGTAATGTATGCATATAACCACACCTCGCGACGCGCACACCACTTGTTCGCCCGCCACGCGCCACCTTGCATCTGATTTACACAGTCTTCACACCTGACACAGTCCTCGTAGTCTTCAAGAAGTGTAGAGAAACAAGACAGATGACACTGCAGGAATTCCAATAATAAAGCTTCGATCCGGTTTCAGCTACTTGCTGACCATGACCCAAAAGAAAAACATCAAATCGCTCTGAGCACTATGGGACTTAACAGCTATGGTCATCAGTCCCCTAGAACTTAGAACTACTTAAACCTAGCTAACCTAAGGACATCACACAACACCCAGTCATCACGAGGCAGAGAAAATCCCTGACCCCGCCGGGAATCGAACCCGGGAGGGCCCAAAAGAGCCAAGAGATGAATGGTGGTCTTGTTCAACATCTGCTGTAGTCTGGTTAATACTGTATTTCCTTTCCTCTGCTGTGTTTTCTTGTACCCTCGAACTCTGTTCTCCGAGCCCCTTTTACTTCGCCCACCATGGACATCACAATGAGCGCCTCCCGTTGTGTGTACAATGTAGAAATTTAACTCTTCAAGTTAGTTTTCTTCTTTCTAGTTCAAAGAAATTACACTGAATGTAACGTCTTCCACATACACACATACAGTAGTGATCTAAAGCAAGCGTGAGAGAAGCGTTAGAAGACAAAAGAATATGATATAAAATTCTTGCTTCAAGGCGTTCAAGGGTTCTTTAATCGAGAAGAAAATCATCTTGAGAGCAAATTACCTCGAAAAATATGGTAAATCGTATTTGACTTACTGTATCGCAAAACAGGTACCTCAGACCATAGTAACAAGTTCCTATTCATTTTGTGCTGGGATTTCGTATATCAACAACGTAATATAACCCACAGAAACGAATTCATCTACCACACAACACAGACCATTATGTGTTGATTTCCGAAGTACCGCTGCCAATGTCGATATATGAACATAACCAGTTTACAAACACGCGCCTCACACGCGTTGGAAATTCAATATACACTCCTGGAAATTGAAATAAGAACACCGTGAATTCATTGTCCCAGGAAGGGGAAACTTTATTGACACATTCCTGGCGTCAGATACATCACATGATCACACTGACAGAACCACAGGCACATAGACACAGGCAACAGAGCATGCACAATGTCGGCACTAGTACAGTGTATATCCACCTTTCGCAGCAATGCAGGCTGCTATTCTCCCATGGAGACGATCACATTTCATCTGAAGCACTGCGCAGTTCACTGATCAGTAAATTTGTCGTTTTCGCAAGAGCAACGACTTTTCATTGTTCAAAAGTGTTTTGATCTTATGCAAGTGTTATTGACAGGTTTCATGAGAAATATCCAGATATCGTAGCACCGAACAATTAGCAAAATGAAATTAACTGCACGTTTCCGGGAATATGGATAAGTTGTAGAAGAACGCAAAACCACTTGCGGCTTCGAATGTTTCACTGTGTTCGACTTCAAAAAGTCTATGGAGACTATATGGTCTATTCCACATTTCATACGGTAGTACGCAGAAAGAGACGCGGAAGTTAAAATCATATACGCATTACACAGGAATCAAAGTCTTCGAATACATGTTCATGGCATCATACAACTGTTCACTTTAGTGAATATGTAAATACTCATAAGGTAAGTATAAGGGTCAACAGAAAATGCACGTTTCTTATGAAAAAACCTTATACAGTTTGAAAATTGAGGTGTGGTGTGTCGTATCGAGCATTATGTACCAAGCTAAGGTTATACAGTCTATTTCACTTGTTAAGGCTGTTGTACGTGACTTTCTTATCATCCTGTATTGATTCGAGCAGCATTTTTATGGCACACTGCCATTACACGTGTAGCGTTAATTTAGGAAGTACATTATATCACTGAAATGTTAGGGAGCTAAAGTAATACTCCTTATTGTGAGCACGTGGCTTCTTTAGTGGTTTACAGGATTATTCAAAATTGCTTATTAGAGCTTTCGTCATTGATATAAGGTATTGCCCTATAGAGAGGCCGGCCGGTGTGGCCGTGCGGTCTCGGCGCTTCAGTCTGGAACCGCTTGACCACTCCGGTCGCAGGTTCGAATCCTGCCTCGGGCATGGATGTGTGTGATGTCCTTAGGTTAGTTAGGTTTAAGTAGTTCTAAGTTCTAGTGGACTGATGACCACATCAGTTAAGTCCCATAGTGCTCAGAGCCAACCAGCCTATAGAGAGTGTTTTCATTAACAGATGTTTTCAAGAAACTTGATAAAAATTGCAGCAAAAGCAGCGCTTATTTAGTAATCGTACGGTTAACCAAAGTGCACTTCCAAATTGGACCAATATATTGACACTCTTTTGTATTCATTACATTATTTCAGTCTTTACTAAATGAAGTCCGTTAACTTAACCAAAATTTAGGTAACACATCCACGCCAACATTACTGAAACCATAAGTAAACACGAAACGTTTAGCACTGAAGCCGTATATCTTGTGGCCAGTCATTCCAAAAACAAGTATCAGAACTAGGAATGTTACTAGTCCATGCCTCTGCCATCAGGAATACTAGGTGGATGTCTCCATTTTAACGCAAATGCGTACATTTCACTCTTTTTGAGTGTAAAGAAGGAGACGTGATACACTTCATTTATCTGCACTGAAGGACGACCGAGAATAGGTTTTTCTTCACGTTGCGTATGAACCAACGATTATATGTAGATCTCGTTGTTTTTATCACGTGAGACAATAATTAATACACATCATACTCATGCACTTTTAAGGGCAGAAAATATTTTCATCATATATATAGGAGTATCAATAATGAAACTCTAGATGTACTAGTCCCACTTTTTGAGGAGAGCTGGAGAACTGGGATGATACTAACTGAATGGCAGTCAGCTTTAATCCATCCTCTACACAAAAAAGGCGATAAAAAGAATGTCAATAACTATAGGGGCATCTCATTAGTATCTGCTCCATATAAGATTCCCTCCAAAGCGATACAGAACAGAATAGACGGTCATCTTGACCAACTGATTGGGTATTATCAAGCTGGTTTCCAAAGGGCCTTTCTTGCGCAGAACAGATCTTTAACCTGCACAACATCATCAGATCCAAAGAAACTGGAGATAGCAACTAAGTGGTCGTGTTTGTTGATTTTCATAAGGAATATGACTCCATTAGTGAATGTTTGAGGAGAGTTTGGGGTGGATGATACATCAAAAAAGCTCGTCAAACGAACTCTCACTAACACATTGTCAACAATAAAATTTATGGCTGAGATATCAGAAGCCTTTACAGTCACAACGGGCGTAAGACAAGGAGATGGACTATCCACACTCCTTTTCACTGGCGTCTTGGAAAAGGTCATTCGAGAGTAGAGAAAGTTGTTAGCCCAATAAGAAACCAATGAAGAGCGGTTCACACTTGGTCCTAAGAACTGCTTGGCCTTTGCGGATGACCTGGCCATTTTTCCTAATGACAGAGTCAGCAGCCTACAAGATCAATAGGCTTACAGAAGTTTGAACTCCAGATCTCTATTCAAAAGACAAAAGAAATGACGAACATCTCTGATTGACCTGAATGGATGATCACCAGTCCGGGGAAACTTTGGTGAGTTAAGAATTTCAGGTATCTCGGTGAATTCATCCGGGAGAATGGATTAGAAGAAGAAGATATTAATGCCAGGATGAGGAAGATGGATCAAGCATACCAACTGACAAAGAATACCTATAACAAAAGTCTATGAGTATAGGGGCCAAGTTCCGACATTATAATACAGTTGTAAAACCTGAGGGTTTATATGCGTCCGAAACATTGACCATGAGTAGACAAGGTCAAGCTGAGCAGCTGGAAAAGCGAGAGCGTAGGAATTAAGGAAAATCCTTGTTAGTCGATGGGTTGATGAGAATGGCGAATGAGAGCAAATGTGGACTTCTACAGCAACACAGAACCTATCACAGCATCCATTACAAAGAGACAATTATTATTTTACGGTCATCTCATAAAGATGGACGGTGATCGTCTAACAAAAAGATAATGGAGTTTCATCCGATCTAAGAAAACAAGGCCAAGATGGTTCGATGAATGTGAAAAGAATCTTAGGCAGATCGGTATCTTAGAGAGAAAAGTTCCTGACAGGAAAAAATTTAGAAGATTGGTGAATAAATACCAAGATTTTAAAATGGCATCAACGTCCAAAAGACGGAGAGGACCAATATCTGAAGAGAATAAACAGTCACTTCTTGGTGGGCTCAGAAGATATTGGCAGAAAGTCAAAGCTGCAACAAGAACAAGACCGGGACACTAGAGTGAAGCTGGTTATTACCACGCAGTCCATAGAGGCTCAGCCTGGAAAAAAAAATCATCACAGTCTCTGGTACATCGTAAGTCTGTTTACCAAGTACTTCTCTGCAGCGCAGTGTCCGTGTTAACCGTTCTATGTAGCAGAATGTGTCTGTAGCAACAACTCGTTAATTGTTATTTAACGTACCTCAAGCAGGAATGTTCTTAGCTTTGTAACAGTGCAATCTTCTTCATCCTTGACATGTCATGTTGTGATGCATCAGCTAGTAAAATAGTTATACATTTCAAGGAAGTTTACGCAACTGTTTTTCTCATACACAGGGACATGTCGCATTGGTAAATGAACTTCCGTCTTTTTAATGCAAGTTAATCTTTTAATACCATACAATACTGTGTACCATAGAGTCAGATCAGATAGTATGTTCGCAAAGTTGAAGGTAGAACAGGCCGTTTAAAACAGTGTGTGCCAGCTTTTGGTATTTATTTCTGATTTAAATACCTTTATTTATTTGAATTTCACACATGACTCCCAGTGGAAGGAAGAGAAGAAGGTAACGTTTCAACATGTCGTCCGGTACTTTATACAGTAAGTGTAAGGAAAGGAGGGACGATGGTTTTGTGTGTGTGATAATGCGTCCCTACATTTCGTCTTTAATACGCAGTTGTTTTCTAGAAAATTCTGCAACAACATCTCCAAAGAAGAAATGAGAACTTTCATATTTATTCTCCCACCTTTTTTTACAATAATTACTAGGTAGAGGGGTTTCGTACGACCTATTTCCCGAGCTTCTCTGTACTAGAGCGCTGAAATCTATCCCGTGCAACATTCTGGGGACAGACTTGGGTAGAATCTCCACCACAGCACTATCCGCCAACGACATCAATGTATTGAAGACATTTGTTTCACAGTCATTTTTCATGACATTGCTACCTGGGTAAATCTGCAACGCTAAGCGTTAATAATAAACACATGCAACCAAGTGCAATGTTTTATCACTAAAGCTGTAAAATAATTTACGTAAGAATATTATATTACACGTGTGTACTATTTTTTATTAACAGTCTTACTATACAAAACTTTACATCATATGAATAAACGAATTATGTAATGATTTTTATTCGTTCTTACTTTAAATAGCCAATCTCGTCTGGAATATTTCTTGTAGACAATACTGACAGCTTTATTATAATGAAATTGGTTATTTTAGTTACACCGACATGCTGCTTTATGAATACAACGTTCATTTATCACTTTACTTAAAAACTAATAAACCATTTTCGTTTTCTTGATATGTTGTATCTGAGCTATCAGTTATCACTTAGTCCTTCACCCTTCTGTACAGTTGCCGTTTTTATGCCCGTCGTTGGACTCCTGACGTGACTGTATATCTACATTTACATCTACACTGTGCAAACCATTATTAAAACGTACCACTTACGAGGGGAATTCAAACTGTGAGTTACACGTTCCTACACCATGGCTAAGTAAATGCTGTTGAATGCTGCATTGCACTTCATACTGACACAGTTCCATTGTAGTGCGATCAGCATAGTCACCAAGTCTTTCTAAACAACGGTCGGAACTCGAAGATAGAAATCTGCTCATTGGTAACGGAGACATTCGACAACCACGTCTGAATGACGTTATCGCTGAAAAATATCTTCCCCTAGACAATCTGTCAACTTCCCGAATAGAACGTGTATCACATGATGAAAAATCTAGACTCACCTATCAGCGTCACCCACGTCTGCTCAGCCTTTGGTCAAATTGTTGCCACCATTTTACTACAGCTGGACCAGACACTGGACATGATCCCTATGTTATAGTGGAAGTTTCAGGGGAAGTATACCATCACCGTTGATAGTGCACCTTTACTGGCACATTTAGTGAAAGTGGATTACTGATTCCAATTCTGCCAAATAATACATATGAGTAGTGCACTATCACTAGTGAACCACGGCTGTAGTAACAAAACAGTCGTACATCAAAAGCTGCATTTATTACCTGTAGTTTTGAAGGCATAGTCAAATTACAATTTTGCCATATGATGACATGATGGAGACCGTGGCTGTTGTTTGAAGACAAATGTTGATGGTGTTAGGACAGCAACCAGCCACAAATTTACTTTCAGTTCCTTTATTCAAAGGAAACCGTTACCGGTTTCGAATCGTTGTGATTCATCCTCAGACGGTTTACACGCTTTCTTTATGACATGTGGTGTGTTTTTATAGATTAATTGTCCTAAAATAAATAATACATAATTATAAACACACCACACACAGATGGTTGCCTTACAGATTTTCGTTGCATGTGACACATGTGAAACGTCGGTTTCGAGTGTTTGTTTTCATACCATTCCTCCAACATATGTAAATGCATTCCCACTGCATCCCCGTTGTTGCACACGAAAATAGTTCTCACTGAACGCTTTAGATTTATCGCTGAGATCATTTCAACCACGCACCACATGCTTTGAGGCATACAAAGAGCTTACAAACATATGAGTATCACAGATGCTATGATATATCGTAACATTTGACGATGATGTCCTATGTTTGGAAAGAATTATATATTCATTTACACAACTGTAATGCCTTTTACATTACTACAGTGACATTGAATTTTTGAGTTGATATTGCTAAATTAATTATAAAGTTTATTGTATATATTTAGAACTGTATAGGTAAAATACTATATTATTTAATTACATTTAGCATCATGAGAATTATAGTAACATATAAATTTGCTACTTGATCTGCAGATAGATGTAATAATATTATTTGCTTTGGAGGCTGGAAAGTAATTTTTGGAAATTTTTCAGGAAAACTTCTGCCTGTCTGTCCAATGTACAATTTTGGGCATGTATCACATTTGAGTTTGTGTATTCCTCATTAATGGTAGGGACTCTTGGAGGTATTTACATCATGGATTACTTTTTGTTGTAATTTATTATTTGTGGAAAAGCTGATTGTGATATTTTTCTTCTTTTTAAGTAAGTTTGCTATTTGGTATGAAAGTGGGCCTATGTATGGGAGAGTAGCATATTTAGGTTTAGCTTCAGTGGCACACAGATTTGGCTTGAAGTGACTGCTGTAAAGTGGATCTGTGGTTTTTGTCTGCATTTTGTTACGGAGTTATTCTATTATTGTGGGTTTATATCCATTATTATTAGCAACTGTTTTAATTATATTGATTTCATTTTGTTGGTCCATGTCACTCATTGGTACTTCTTTAATTTGGTGTAGCATCGTTCTGAAATATGCCATTTTTTGTTGGCAGGGGAGGCAAGATGTGTTGCTAAGACTGACATCGGTGGTGGTAGGTTTTCTGTAAATATTAAATTGATGTTTATTGTTACTATTGCTAATTTTCAGGTCAAGAAAGTTAATGCTTGTATTAGTTTCATGTTCAACTGTGAATTTAATATTTTTGTGCATTTTGCATCGATCTGCTGCTAATGTATCTATTTCATTGCTTGTACCATCAAAAATCAGGACTGTATCATCAATATATCTTCTGTAGTATATTATTTTGTTTGAGATGTGCTGGTTGGCAGAGAAGAATTTTTGTTCTATATGGCTGATGTCAATGTCAGCCAATATACCAGCTAAGCTACTTCCCACTGCCAAACCATCATGTTGTTGGTACAGTTTGTTGTTGAAGCTAAAGTAATTATGCTCTAGAATAAGTGAAGGTATTACTATGAGTTGACAGATCTTTGCAAGACTAGTTTTTTATATTTAAGCAGATTGTTTCTTATAATGTTAATAATCTCTTTGACAGGGATGTTCGTGTACAGGTTGACTATGTCTAGTGATGCTAATTTAGCTGTTGGTGGGATGTGGATGCCTTTAATTAAGCTTATGAGTTCATGTGTGTTATGTATGGTGTAGTTATTTTCACATCCTACAACATATAGACGATACAGTAGATAAAGGAAAAAAGATTATCGTAACCAAACACAAAAAGAAAATTGAAGCCTTAAAATCTATGAACAATTCAGAGTTTGATAAAAACAAACAGCTAAGCCAACACAAATTTTTTGATAGAGTCATTAATACAACTGACATCCAAGTTAGCAGCAGTGAACTCACTTTATTAAGTAAAGGTCCGAAACATAATATAGGAACAAATCTCAATAATCACAGAGTTAAAAACCTCATAGCCTGCACAAAACTTGCTTGTGACACAGCAAACCTAGACACATGTGAGAAAAATGCAGTTGCATACAAGACAAATAAAGTGATAATGAAACAACTTCAAACAAATAATACCCGCAAAAACACTGAACTTAAAGATTTGAAAAATATTAACAGCAAACTGTCTGAAAGTAAAGCACTCATAGTAAAAGCTGACAAAGGAAATTCTTTAATCGTAATGCATGAAAGAGAATATGTACAGAAAACCTTACAATTTTTCCATAGCAACAATATTACTGAAATAAAGACAGATCCTACAGTAAAATTCCAAACTAAACTCCGAAAGCTACTACAAAATAATATACTACAGAAGATATGTTGATGATACAATCCTGGTTTTTCATGGTACAAGCAATGTAATAGATACATTAGCAGTAGATCTAAGCAAAATGCACAAAAACATTAAACTCACAGTTGAACATGAAACTAATAAAAGCATTAACTTTCTTGACTCGAAAATTTCCAATAGTAACAATAAACATCAATTTAGTACTTACAGGAAACCTATCACCACAGATGTCAGTCTTAGCAACTCATCTTGCCACCCCCGCTATAAAGAATGGCATATTTCAAAAGACGCTACACCGAAGTACCAATGAGTGACACAGACCAACAAAATGAAATCAATGTAATTAAAACAGTTGCTCATAATAATGGATATAAACCCACAATAATAGAAAAACTCCACAACAAATTGCAGACAAAAACCACAGACCCACTTCACAGCAGTCACTTCAAGCCAAATCAGTGTGCCACTGACGCTAAACCTAAATATGCTACTCTCCAATACATAGGCCCACTTTCATACCAAATAGCAAACTTACTTAAAAAGAAGAAAAGTATCACAATCAGCTTTTCCACAAATAATAAATTACAACAAAAAGTAATCCATGATGCAAATACCTCCAAGAGTCCCTACCGTAAATCAGGAATATACAAACTCAAATGTGATACATGCCCAAAATTGTACATTGGACAGACAGGCAGAAGTTTTGCAATTAGACACAAAGAACATATTGATGCTCTAAGACTTGGTAACATGAAAAGAAATCAGCATTTGGAGAACATATTGCTGAAGAAAACCATTCAGTGGGAAACTGAATTTTGCATCTAGCAGGAAAAGGAGCCACTATGTAGATATTAGAAGAATTAGAAATACACACACACGAAAACAGCACCCCAGTCTATATCCTTAACGAACAAACAGGGTTAGCTAACACCCCTTTCCTGAAAAATTTCCAAAAATTTCTTTCCTGCCTTCTAAGCAAATAATATTATTACATCTATCTGCAGATCAAGTAGCAAATTTATATGTTACTATAATTCTCATGATGCTAAATGTAATTAAATAATATAGTATTTTACCTATACAGTTCTAAATATATACAATAAACTTTATAATTAATTTAGCAATATCAACTCAAAAATTCAATGTCACTGTACTAGTGTAAAAGGCATTACAGTTGTGTAAATGAATATATGATCCTTTCCAAACATAGTACAACATCGTCAAATGTTACGATATATCATAGCATATGTGATACTCATATGTTTGTAAGCTCTTTGTATGCCTCAAAGCATGTGGTGCGTGGTTGAAATGATCTCAGCGATAAATCTAAAGCGTTCAGTGAGAACTATTTTCGTGTGCAACAAAGAGGATGCAGTTGGAATGCATTTACATCTGTTGGAGGAATTTTATGAAAACAAACACTCGAAACCGACGTTTCACGTATGTCACATGCAACGAAAATCTGTAAGGCAACCATCTGTGTGTGGTGTGTTTATAATTATGTATTATTTACTTTAGGACAATTAATCTGTAAAAACACACCACATGTCATAAAGAAAGCGTGTAAACCGTCTGAGGATGAATCACAACGATTCGAAACCGGTAACGGTTTCCTTTGAATAAAGGAACTGAAAGTAAATTTGTGGCCTGGTTGCTGTCCTAACACCATCAACATAGTCATATTGTGTAAAATTCAATTATGCAGCAAGGACGTGGACCATGCCACTTTGAGTTTGGCCAGACATTTTTGTTTTGCAATAGCATCTCACAGTTTGACATTTTTGCCAGCTGTTGCATTTGAACAATCCCTGGCCGCTTCCCATCGACTGAGACGTCGTCCTCAGGGCAAGTTTTCTCTGCTGGAACTTCCTGCTCTGAGACTATTCTTAGAGATCAAGTACTGAACTGCGACCCGAAACAAAATGTTGTAGTTGTAGCCGCAGTGGCATATCGTATCATCCCTTCCGTAATTATTTAAAAACAAACAATTTACAACCATGCCTGTACTTGGCTCAGCACACCACCTCTCGTCCAGATTCGGTATAAGCCAACGGCCGTTGTCTCGAGAACGGCATCCAAGATCGACTTAGCATCTCCTCTTCCTCTATCGAAGTCGGGAACTGGAACTCTTACAGCACAGCCCTTTTTGTTCTAAGCTTGTACGCCTGAGCTCTGTGTTTCTTGATAGCACGAGTTGATTAGTGTAAATCACTCACCCACTATTGTCAGGTATACTTTCGTTATCTTGGTTCTCAATCTCTGTTCTTGTTGGTATGTTATCCTATTACAACGGGGATTTACTGTGATTATTATCCTACAACGTTTCAGTCCCTGTCTTACCGCTAACACTCAGTTGATTAATTATATTTTCAAGGTCGTCCTCAGAGTGAACGTTCATCAGTGTTTCAGGAGGTAAACTTGAGAAGGCAAACAATGTTTAAGACGGTAGCCAAACATCGTTTCGTACGGAGATCTTTCAATTCCAAAATGTACAGCGCTATTCTTCATTATCTGCACGAATCTTAATGCACGGCTACCCTCGGCGGTGTTGTGCTCCTGCATCCATGCAGTTAGCATAGTTTCTATTTCTTTGTTTGCTCGCTCTATGGTGCCTTGGCTCTGAATGTGTCTAGGTTTACCGTCGACAGTCTTCAATTTTGGCCATAGTTCAGTTAAGCTGCTCATTAAGTTGTTAAAGAACCCTCTACCATAGTCAAACTGCAATACTGATGCAATAATATGCTATCCTGCACTTTCCCTAGCCGAGTACAGTGACTGTTCACCTTTTTTTCAGTTTATGATAGGCTCTCACTGATTATTTTAGTGATGGTGTACAGCCACTAGGGAAGGTTTACCTTCCCTAATCTTCCTCTTCCACTATAACACACATCGCCAGAACTTCACAGTATAAAGATTTACCCACAAGAATCATACTGCCTCGCATACTTCCACTTGGAGTGCGTTTCCAGCTGCTCATTGTGGTGCACCCGATCTCCTTCCGTAGCAAAACTGTGTCTGCATGAAACCCTGAAGATGTACTCTCTTCTGATAATGTGCCTCTGGTCTTAGCGTGGGACGATATATGTAATTTATTTGCTCTCCCAGTCGCGTATGGAAGACCTGGATGACTGATTACTTGAATGCCTCTCTGCACGCTTGAGTAGTCTAATCCTGGCACTGGGCCCCTCCGACAGTGATCCATTTTTGTTTACTGTCGTTATTTGAAAGAAGTCCACAACTGTTATTTTACTGTGGCGTGCAGTTGGACATAGGAGTTGATAGGGTAAATGCGGTGGGGTAATTGTCGCATGGTACTCACGTCACGTACCTGTTAATTAAGCCTCTGAATAAGGGAGACGACTGGTGACACCGAACTAAGGTTGGTATTCGTGCTGTCACCCGGCATTAACACGGTTAATTTCGGATGCCACACAGGCTGCGGGTGGGTTGCGCTGCGTACAGATGTGTCTCCCACATCACACGTGAGGGGGACTCCCTCCACCTCAGAACCGACAAATTCTTACTTACCGGTACTGCATGGAGAAAAACCGAGCGGGGCAGCACACTAGACTAGCATTCGGAAGAACAATGGTAGAAACCTGGGTCTGGCCACCTTGATTTTTCCGTGATTTCACTAAATCGCATGAGTCAATTGCCGGATAGGTACTTCGAAAGGGCACGGCCGCTAGTCCTCCATCCTTCCCTAGTGAAGCTTGTGCTCCGTCTCTGATAACCTCGTTGTCGATGAGGCGTCAAACACTAATGTCCTCCTCCTCATCCTAGATGGAGAAAAATATTAGGTTATTGCATGAGTTGGTAGCTTTTCTGGTTTCCATCATGGTATTCTGTTTGCTAAGGCTTTGTTTATCGATTTTTATTTCTTACATGTAGTCCACTGTTGCTATTTGAATTTGCATAGTGTCATTTTGTAATTTATAGATAGTGACTGGAGCTGTGGACGCTAGAAGATGTACTCCCAAGTGGAGACATCGAAAATATCCAATATCTTCTTCTGTTTAAGATCAGTATAGGGGTGACAGCAGCGGAGACGGCCAGAACCATTTGCACACTTTGTGGGGACATTTCTGTTGGCCAGAAGGAAATAATTTTCTCGTTTTAAAAGGGATCGTTTTAAGATTAATGACCGTGCGCGATCTGGAAGAACTTCGGAGTTTGATGGAGATCGTTGAAATGCATTAGTCCACAATGATCCGTGTTACTGGCAAACGTAATGAACTGTTATCATTACCCTATTGAGCAGCATTTGCACGCAGTGGGGAACGTTCAAAAATTGGGTGTGGGTGGCACAAGCTCCAAGACAAAAATCACAAAAATCAAGAGGCTTCCATGTATGCATCTCTGCTTGCTCGTTTTCAATTGACCCGCTAACAACACCGCCCATTCATATCCTGTATCGTTACTTGCGAAGAGAAATTTTGTCTGTATGCTAAGATACGGAAAGGAAACGGATGGTTGAGCCCAAAAAAAGCAGCATCTCCCCGGACAGAGACCAGCGAGCATCTACAAAAAAAAGTTATATTTCTAAAGGAACAGTGACGGTGTGGTTTACTACGAATTATTTCAAAGATGTGTTACTATCACAGCTGACTTTACTGTCTAGCACTGATAAAGTCTAGCAGACCCAATCCAACAACTTTCAGGAAGACTACTTGAACTGATGCTACTCCACGATACCGCAGGCCTGCATTCTGCTAGACTGCCCAGAAACACTATGAAGTGTTCGGCTGGGACGTCATTTATTGTCCTGATGTGCCTTCAGATTTTCACCTTTTTCACTCTCTATCGAGCAAACGTCAAGGAAATTTGCTCCTAACATGACTCGACGAGTTCTTCGCCTCGAAATCACGTGATTTCTACAGCTTCAGAATCGAAAAGCTACCCCAGTGGTGGAAAACCATTGTAAATAATGGAGGAGGATATGTTATTCAAGATTGAAGTGTCTGTTTTGTGCATCTGTAGTGCTTATGAAACTTGTGGAAAACTACTGCAACTTATGCACCAGTCCAATACGTGAGAATGATATTCATCACGACAAAATGTAACCGCATCTCAAAAACTGTACAAGTACTCCAAGCACACTTTGGGAAAAACAATAATTCTGTCTGTCCACCATCTAGGACGAAACAACGAAACGCTACCTGCCTGCCTGCCTGCCTCTCTCTCTCTCTCTCTCTCTCTCTCTCTCTCTCTCTCTCTATTGAGATTTGGTGATTGTGTGGGCCAGGAGAAATGTGACATTTCAACATCGTGCTCACAAAACCAGTCCTCGTCGATGTTAGCTGTGTGAACATCGAACCTGTCGCCTTGGAACACAGCATCATCATAGTTCAACGATTGGATGTACTCGAGTAGCCAAAACGGTCACATATTCATGAAACAAACTTTAATTTGAAGAAGAAATTTCAGAGAATGTATATTTGTATCATAACATTGTCTGGTAGTGAATCATAGACAGTGGAAGAACTCGAGCAGACAAGAGTGACAGCATTTGAGATGTGGTGCTACAGAAGAATGTTGACAATCTGATGGACTGATAAGATAATGTGGAGTTTCTCCATAGAATCGACGAGGACAGGAACATTTGGCAAACCCTGAGAAGAAGAAGAAGCGACAAGATGATAGCACACGTGTTAAGACGTCAGGAAATTACTTCCATGGTACTAAAAGGAGTTGAAGAGGTTAAAAACTGTAAGGTAAGACCAATATTCCAATATATCTAACCAGTAACTGAGGGCGTCAAGTGCAAGATCTACTCTGACATGAACAGGTTAGAGCAGGAGAGGAAACTGATATATATATATATATATATATATATATGTGTGTGTGTGTGTGTGTGTGTGTGTGTGTGTGTGTGTGTGTGTGTGTGCGTGTGTGTGTTCCATATATCCTCCTAATTCACTTCAACGATATCAATGAATCTTGGTGCAATATACCTTACTGTCTGGCAGCTACTAAATAAATAAATCATTGGCTGTAATACGACCTTATTTAGAAACCACGGAGCCCATGGAGTACAATGATGTGGCTGCCCAAATCATCATAGAACCCTTGTTATACTTCACTCTTGGAACGTAAACTGGGCCGTATGTTAGAAACAGTAGGAAACGAAACCCTTCCAAATTTTCTTCCATAGCTCCATCGTCCAGGTTTTAGGGCTGAAGAACCACGTTTTCGTGTTACGTGCATTTGCATCGCTGACGAGTGTTTTGTAATTCCAGTTCGCCCTGCAGTTCCCTGCTTATGGAGATCCCCTCATGTTGTGGTGGTGCTAACAGAGTTCGCGAGTGCGACATTAATTTATGCGGTGACTTTCTCGGCTCAGTGACCTTCTGTCACGATCACTCATCGTAATTGTATCCGCGTTGAGACGTTGTGGTTGATTTTTCGCCCTCCTAGGATGCGACACACACGGAAGAACCAAAGAAACTGGTACAGGCAAGGGTATTCAAATACAGAGGTATGTAAACATGCTGCATACGGCGGTGCGATAGGCAAGGTCCATGTAAGACAACAAACGCCTGGTGCAGTTGTTAGATCGGTTACTGCTACTCCAATGGCATGTTGTCAAGATTTAAGTGAGTTTGAGTATTATAGTCGGCGCAGGAGCAACGGAAAACAGCATCTCGGAGATGGATATTTTCCAGTAAGACCATTTTACAAGTGTATCGTGAATATCAGGAATCCAGTATGATGTCAAGTCTCCGGCATCGCTACCGCCGGAGAGAGATCTTCCAAGAACGGAAACAATAACGACTGAAGAGAATCGTTCAACGTGACAGAAGTGCAACCCTTACACAAATTGCTGCAAATTTTAGTGCTGTACCATCAAGTGTCAACGTGCGAATTGGCTCAAATGGCTCTGAGCACTATGGGACTTAACTTCTGTGGTCATCAGTCCCCTAGAACTTAGAACTACTTAAACCTAACTAACCTAAGGACATCACACACATCCATGCCCGAGGCACGATTTGAACCTGCGACCGTAGCAGTCGCGCGGTTCTGGACTGCGCGCCTAGAACCACTAGACCACCGCGGCCGGCAAACAACGTGCGAATTGTTCAATGACACATCATCGATACGGGCTTCGGAGCCGAAGGCCCACTCGTTTATTAAATGGTTCAAATGGCTCTGAGTACTATGGGACTTAACATATGAGGTCATCAGCCCCCTAGAACTTAGAACTACTTAAACCTAACTAACCTAAGGACATCACACACATCCATGCCCGAGGTAGGATTCGAACCTGCGACCGTAGCAGTCGCGCGGTTCCGGACTGAAGCGCCTAGAACAGCTCGGCCACCGCGGCCGGCCTACTCATTTACCCTTCATGACTGCACAACTAAGAGTTTTACGCCTCGCCTGGGTCCGTCAACCCTCACATTGGATGGTTGGTTAGTGGAAATAAGTTGCCTGATCGGACGGGTCTGGTTTCAAATTGTATCGAGCGGACGGACATATGTGAGTATGGGGACTACCTCACGAATCCATGGACACTGTATATCAGCAGGGGACTGTACAAGCTGGTGGAGGCCCTGTAATGGTGTGGGGCGGGTGCATTTGGAGTGATATGGGACCCCTGATACGCCTAGATAAAACGTACACGTACGTAAGCATCCTGTCTGACCACCTGCATCTATTCCTGTCCATTGTGCATTCCAACGGACTTTCAGTTCCAGCAGGACAATGAGACACCCCAAACGTCCAGAATTGACAAAGAGTGGCTCCAGAACACACTTCTGTGTTTAAACACTTCCGCTGGCCACCAAACTCTCCAGATATGAACATTAATAATGAGCATATCTGCGACGCCTCGCAACGTGTTGTTCAGATGAGATCCCCACCCCCTCGTACTCTTACGGACTTTCAGGCAGGCCTTCAGGATTCATGGTGTCAGGTCCTTTCAGCACTATGTCAGGCATTAATCTGGTCCATGCCACGTCGTGTTGAGGCACTTCTGCGTGTCCGCGGTGGCCCTATGCGATATTAGAAAGTTGAACCAGTTTCTTTGGTTCTTCAGTGTAAATCACCGATATGGTACATGTTGCAACACCAAACACTTCAGCTACGGTGGTTTCGGAGGCACCCACCATACGAGCACAAACAGATTGGACACGTTCGAATTCACGTAGATCCGACGTACAAATAAGGGACCATTATGACCACGAACGACACTTCCAATGTACTGATGACTCCGCACATATGCCGTTCTTGGTCAAATACAACAGCGCAACCTGCAACCTTTGATAGCATCTGCGTTTATCTTCAAGTACTCGTTTCTCGTGGTTTCCCCATATTTTTGGCAAATCCCTCCACTTCACAATAGTGAACTAGTGCGTATGTCTCCGTCCGTTGTATGTAATCATCGTAGTAAGATGTGTTGAAGCGTAGAGGTAACAGATAGCAGAAAGCAACCATCGTGTTTGACCCTATGGTCGTAATAAGATCATAACCGACACGGAATAGAGAAGAGCGAAACTTCTTAACAATGACAGGTGATTTACATCCCGACAGGAATCTACTGTAGTGAATAAAATGTTCTCGGGTTTCCAACCGCGTCAATTGGTTAAAACTACACGAGCTTTCGCCCAAGCACTCCTTGGCCATTGTCAAGTGTTATGACTGCCAGTGGGCTGTTGGTGCGCCCTTATATACGCTAGCTGCCGTCTGTGACGTCACTGGTGCCCGTGACATTGACATATATGGGCATGTTTTGAGTCGGCGTTCAATGTGCCCTCTTCAACTGCGCGATCGCTGGATCCCACGCAGCGCTGAGCTGTAAGCCATCGTCTCTATTCAGGGTGTTTGTGGTAATTTTTATTTTAATAGTTTCCTGTATTAAACTGTCCCGGGAGCCGTTAGTGCGAGCCACGACAGAGATATCGTCAAATTTTATGTGGTGACCGTTTTCTAACGCATGCTCAGCTAACGCTGATTTCTCTGGGTAGCGTAGGCGATAATAATACCTCTCATGTTCTTTCCTGCGTTGTTCCACACTTCTTCTTCTTCTGGCTTCTGGCCACACTCACAAGGTATTTCGTAAACTCCAGGTGTTCTGAGACCTACAGCGTCTTTAACTGGTCTCAGTAATTGACAGATTTTCGTTGGCGGCCTGAAGATCGATTTGATCTTGTGTCTTTTCAACAGGCGGCTTATCTTGCTCAACACAAAGCCACAGAATGGCAGCAAAGCAAGTTTCTTTTCCTGCTCATCGTCGCTGGTCCTATTCTGATATTTCCCAGAAATCACTTCTTTCACCTGATGGGTGGTGTAGCCGTTATTCCTGAAAACCTTGCGTAGGTGGCTCAGTTCGTGGGGAAGGTTGTCGTCGTCTGATATTATTCTTGCACGATGCACCAATGTTTGCAATACTGTGCGCTTCTGTGCTGGATGATGATGGCTGGTAGCGTGCAAGTACAGGTCTCTGTGGGTGGGTTTTCTGTAGACGCTGTGGCCAAGGCACCCATTTCGTTTACGGTGGACAAGGACATCGAGGAAGTTCAATGCATTATCTTTTTCCACCTCCATAGTAAACTGGATATTACTGTTGATGCCATTGAGGTGTTCCAAAAACTCGTCTAATTTCTCGCGTCCGTGTGGCCAAATGACGAACGTGTCGTCAACGTATCGAAAGAAACACTTAGGCTTCAATGGCGCAGTATCTATGGCAATATCCTCTGCCATTCGGTGGCTCTGTGTCGGCCTGTTGAAAAGACACAAGATCAAATTGATCTTCAGGCCTCCAACGAAAATCCGGCAATTACTGAGACCCGTTAAAGACGCTGTAGGTCTCAGAACATCTGGAGTTTACGAAATACCTTGTGAGTGTGGCCAGAAGTACATCGGACAAACAGTGCGCACTGTGGAACAACGCAGGAAAGAACATGAGAGGTATTATCGCTTACACTATCCAGAGAAATCTGCGTTAGCTGAGCATGCGTTAGAAAACGATCACCAAATAAAATTTGACGATACCTCTGTCGTGGCTCGCACTAACGGCTTCTGGGACAGTTTAATACAGGAAGCTATTAAAATAAAAATCACCACAAACACCCTGAATAGAGACGGTGGCTCACAGCTCAGCGCTGCGTGGGATCCAGCGATCTCGCGGTTGAAGAGGGCACATCGAACGTCGACTCAAAACATGCCCATATATGGCAATGTCACGGGCACCAGTGACGTCACAGCCGGCAGCTAGCGTATATAAGGGCGCACCAACAGCCCACTGGCAGTCATAACACTTGGCAATGGCCAAGGAGTGCTTGGCCGAAAGCTCGTGTAGTTTTAACCAATTGACGCGGTTGGAAACCCGAGAACATTTTATTCAATGTTATCGCCGCGAGACCCTGCGTTCATACATCTACTGTAGTGAATTCAATGGCGGGAGAACTGCATGCTGTGGGTACTTGGGGTCGTGTACCTCGCTATATAGGTCATTGCTCAAAGTGGCACGTAAGGTTTCTCGTCTACAATGGGCGATACGGGACAAGAACTTGGTAATAGCTGACCGATCTTATCAGATGATATCGAGAGTACACTGTCCAATAAGTGTTTAATCCGCTGTGTGTGGAGAGTGTATTGCAGACCGGAGGTGGTTCCTCGATGATTTGGGGAATGTTTTTCGTACCATGACTTGAGCACGCTCATGCAGGTGACTGTGAGCAAAGATGAGGAACTATATTTCAGAATTCTCGGTGACAAGTGTTACCATTTTTCAACACATTCACCTAGATCTAATCGTCAGTGAGAAGCTTCAGACGAACAGGAGGAAACCTGTAGACACATCTTACTTGCCCAGTGTCGGTCATTACCAACGGTAGAGACAGTATTGGACGGTATTTTCGTGATGTCTGCTGGAGCGACTAAGTATTAGTCCGGTGTGCTTATTAGCAACACTAGTATACGTATTTCCTATATTTTGTAGTACCTCATATGTCCTGTAATCCCACTATAATTTTTAGTTTCTTTGAAACTAGAGAGTTTCAGAATACTTTTTTTCGCTGTCTGTTGTTGCTGCTCTTAGTTTTTGTGACCTGCTTTGATGTTGAAAAATAATTCATTTTACTTTACACAGCTTTATAGGTACGCTACGTCCTTTGAAACATTGGTTACATTAATTACAACATAAGTGAAGTCTTCTAAAAAACTGTAATTTTCTTTGTTTGCGTTGCTGACGTTCGTTTATAGTTCGTAACAGTCTTTCTGGTAGCAGCGTATTTGTCCACTGAATTGTGCCGGAGAGAGTCCCTGAGTGCCCCAAATCCACAGTCATTGATACTGGTGCACGTGCTACAGACAGCGACAGTCAAAAAGACCTAGTTACAAGACGTTGCAAATGTATAGTTAATGCTTATTTCTAAATATGTCACCTGATGGTTAAACTTACCAGGATGTCACCACCTGTTTTCCTTCCTTGTTCTCTTATTGGTTGTTGATTTAGATTATGATGTGGGGCACTGTTTTCTGCCAAAAGTATCGCTTGTATTGAGGAGGAGAATACTCTGACAATAACTCGAATAGTTTGAAATAGCAGTGTCAGTAAAAAGTGGAATGTCTGAAACGGTATGGTTGGCAAGTTGACTTATCTGGAGCATAAAGAAAGCGATCAGCTAATTTGCGAAAGAGGAAATGGAAAGTGCAATGGTAGAACCAGGTGCCGAAGAGGAATGTTATTTGATTAATAGCAGTCGGAGCAAAGCCTACACTAATCCATGAGCCGTGCTGCGCCTTTTCTGTCACACCAGCTCTTTGGCACGTCACGATCGATTATCCGGCTGTACTGCGATCTTCGCCCCTATTGTGATCTGGGGGCTGTTTTGCGATCAGGGCATTTGTGATCGGACTCGCTACGAGGCGGAAGGACGTGCTCGTGGGGACGAAGGAGGAAAACACGCGGGCTCGACCAACAATGGCGCGGCTGGTCTACCTTGAAAGACGGTGGACCTGCCTGATGTCGACTCCGGGCGCTGTTCGCAGCATTGCTTTAGTGCCTGTTTTCGCGGAGAGGCACATCCATCGAGACCATCTCGAACCTGCTCTCCATCGAAGGTGTAAGTCAGTTCGGTACCTTCGTTTCGTTGAACGATTTGCGTTGCAGCGAGTGTACTTGTTGGTTGGTTGCCCTAATGTACGTGTTGCTGAAGTAAGAGCAGCCGGCAAGGTGTGTGACCGCATGGGGAACAGCAGTCACTACTTCCTGTAAGAAATCTGTGTTCCTAAATAAGGTAGTAACTATACGGTATTGAAGATATTAGGTCATAGTCTAATTGTAATTTTCTGCATACCAAGCTTACACAACTGGCAGCTACATTGCAGACCTAAGCAATTAGATTAAAGTGCACGAAACCTAGTATCGTTGTGAAGTTGAGATGATGTTTGGTTTGTGGGGCGCTCAACTGCGAGGTTATCAGCGCCCGTACAATTACCCAGTCTTTACTCAGTCCAATTTCGCCACTTTCCTGGATGATGATGAAATGATGAGGACAACACAAACACCCAGTCATCTCGAGGCAGGTGAAAATCCCTGACCCCGCCGGGAATCGAACCCGGGACCCCGTGCTCGGGAAGCGAGAACGCTACCGCGAGACCACGAGACCACGTTGTGAAGTTGTGCATTTGAATAACGTGATATTATCTTGAAATTTTTTTTCCATTTCATCGTTTTACACGCTGTCGGCCTTAATCATATGTGGAAATATTGTTTGGCAAACTAAGAGAGTGTAAAAGTCTGATACTATATTTTCAGTATTGGATTTGTGTACAGTTCTTAGTTTAAATGTTTTACACATTGATATTGCTGTTAAACTTGAGTCACTTCTATTGAAAGCATTTATTGGTTCTTCATTTATATTGTTGTTAACTGATCTCCTAACTTACATAGTCCGCAGCTCGGGGTCATGCGGTAGCGTTCTCGCATCCCGCGCCCGGGTTCCCCGGTTCGATTCCCGACGGGGTCAGGGATTTTCTCTGCAGCGCAGGAATGCCATTTTCGCCAGTGCAAGTATGCTTTTGATGTCGTCCTCGCTCCGTCCATAATTTTGCTGCCTAGGCAGAAGAATTCCTTACTAGCTTCATCAACTTTGTGACCATTAGTCCTCTCGTTTAGTTTCTCGTTGTTCTCATTGTTCTCATTTCTACTACTAATTATTACTTTCCTCTTTCTTAGATTTACTCTCAGTCCATATGTTCTACTCGTCACACTATTCATACCATTTAGAAGATGAAGTAATTCTTCTCCACTTTCCATGACTGGGTGTTGTATGGTGTCCTTAGGTTAGTTAGGTTTAGGTAGTTCTAAGTTCTAGGGGACTGATGACCATAGATGTTAAGAGCCATAGTGCTCAGAGCCATTTTTTTTAACTTACATTAATTGATGTTTGCTTGGTGTTTGCCGTGTTTTCTGCTGTCTGTTTGTATTCCAGTCTTCTGCGAGTTGGGGTGTGTGTGAGCGGCGCCACGTTCTGCTTCGGTGCACAGACGCTGTGACGTGTCGTCTAATGGGAATTGACTCCCGGATGGGCCCCGGCGTTTAGGTGTTGTGCAAGTACGCTGTTTAGGTTTTCTTATTGGCAACGTTACGTAGCGCTCTGTATGAAAATCACTGGCTGTGCTGTGTGCAGTCTGTGGCTAGTTTGCATTGTTGTCTGCCATTGTAGTGTTGGGCAGCTGGATGTGAACAGCGCGTAGCGTTGCGCAGTTGGAGCTGAGCCGCCAGCAGTGGTGGATGTGGGGAGAGAGATGGCGGAGTTGTGAAATTTGTAAGACTGGGTGTCATAAACTGCTGTGTATATTATGCTTTTTCAACACTATAAAGGTAAATACATTGTTTGTTCTCTATTAAAATCTTTCATTTGCTAACTATGCCTATCAGTAGTTAGTGCCTTTCGTAGTTTGAATCTTTTATTTAGCTGGCAGTAGTGGCGCTCGCTGTATTGCAGTAGTTCGAGTAACGAAGATTTTTGTTAGGTAAGTGATTTGTGAAACGTATAGGTTAATGTTAGTCAGGGCCATTCTTTTGTAGGGATTTTTGAAAGTCAGATTGCGTTGCGCTAAAAATATTGTGTGTCACTTTAGTGAATGTTTGAGTACGTTCAGTTTTGCTCAGCTGTTTGAAAAGCAAATAATGTAAGAGGTTTATCAGCACAGTAATTCTAAAATTGTTCTAAGGGGACGTTTCAGTTGTTTTGGGCGGCTGGTCTGCTGGTCTGCTGCTTCCGGCATTTTAAGTTGTCACCTTTCGCCCAGAGCAGCCTGGCGCCACTGCCCGTTTGGTAGACATTTAACCTGTTTAATTTATATGTAAAGAAGATGGGGTTTTAATTTGCTCGTGAATCAATTGTATGAATTAATTTGTTGTGCTCCTTGTGTTATAAGCGTGCGTAACGAACTGGTGTGCTCTGTAAATCACTTCTATATGCCGATTATTGGCTTAAAAAACTATCTGTGACACCTTTTAAAATCACCTTCAGATTGCAATTTATCTTTCTTAAGTATTGGAATCTCCGTGGCTCAACTTTTAAGTTAGTTGTTGTGATATTATATTTTGATATTGTCTGAAACACAGCCACGTGTTTATTGTCTCTCATTTGTTTTATATAAGCTTGGTTTGAATAAATTATTAATTGTTCATTTGCTAGTTGTTGTGTTAAGGAGTAACATAGTACGGGCCTTGATCTTCCATGCTAAGTGTACCCTCATCCCGACTTCCTAAGTCACGATCCAGAGTGCTTTGTGATGTGGGGACTTGCACTTAAAGCAGCACAAAGCTTTGTGGAGAAGCGTTTCATCATGCTGACATACAGAAGGTCCGACATCAGACTGGCGCATGCTTTTCTCTTCACTACTTCCATCTGTAGCTGCTTATATTTTGCGCCAAAATCAACGATCAGCTAGTTTATGAGCAATTAAAGCCTACGCTATCAAATAAGGACCATCAAGTTTCAGTATGACCATAAATGTTTGTGTTAATAGCGTTCGATGACATCATCACTGTCATCACCCATTTCAGATTTACTGATAAACGCATTCTCTAGATACACGTCTGCTGTACACATCCACATTGATCCAACACACACTGGAGAACAGTTCACAATTTAACACCTGAAATCTTCTACTTTTTCTTCTTCTTCGATGAAACAGGCGGCGTAGATTTGAACCCACGAGATGTGTATATCATTTATATATGTATATAATGTATCCTTAAGACCATTTGAATACTGGAAAGCAACATGACACTGAGTCCTATGACCTGATAACAAATCGTACTGTCACTGATTCCTGCAAATGAGCTGTAAAGATTCAATGTTGGCAGTCGCCTATTGACTCATTCAGTTTAGTGGTCCCCATCAGACAATTAGTTCACACCATGATTCTGCTTAGTGCTTCCCTCAAGGTTTCACCCCATTCTTTTTAGTGTGAGTCATTAGTCTTCTAACTGATTTGATGTGGCCCGCCACGAACTGCTCTGATGTGTCAAACAATTCATACCATAGTAGCATTTGCAACCTACGTCCTCAATTGTTTGCTGGATGTATTTCAATCTCTGTCTTCCTCTACGGGTTCCTCTAATACCAAGGAAGTTATTCCCTGATGTATTAACAGATGTTCTGTCATACTGTGCACTCTTTTTCTCAGTGCTTTCCATATATTCCTTACCTCTCAGGTTCCGCACATAACCTCCTTGTTCCTGACCTCATCAGTCCACGTAACATTCTAAATAAGTCTGTAGCACAACATCTCAGATGCTTCCATTCTCCTCTTTTCCGGTTTTCCCAAAGTCCGTGTTTCACTACCATAGAAATCTGTTCTCCAAATTTAAACTCTCAAGAACATCTCCTTCAAATTAAGAGTTTATGAGTGAGACTTCTCTTGCGCAGCGCAGGAATGCCATTTTTGCCAGCGCAAGTCTGCTTTTGATGTCGTCCTCGCTTCGTCCATCACTTTGCTGCCTAGGCTGCAGAATTCCTTACTAGCTTCATCAACTCTGTGACCATTAGTCCTATCGTTTATTTTCTCGTTGTTCTCATTTCTACTACTAATTATTACTTTCCTCTTTCTTAGATTTAATCTCACTCCATATTTTCTACTCGTCACACTATTCATACCATTTAGAAGATCTCCACTTTCACTCAGGGTAGCAACGTCATCAGCGGATTGTAACATTGATAAACTTTTACCTTGAATTTTAATTCCACTCGTGAACATTTCTTATTATTTCCGTCATTGCTTTTTCAGCGTACAAATTGAATAATAGTTCGAGCACTATGTTCTTGCTCTTCCACTCTTATTGTTCCGTCTTGACTCGTGTACATGTTGTATATTAACCGTCTCTCCCTATAGCTTACCCCAGTTTCCCTCAGAATTTCGAACTACTTGCACCATTTGACTGACACTGTCTAGCTCTGATTCCAGGTCCACGAATCCTATGAACGGCTATTGATTTTTCTGTAGTCTTTCTTCCATTATCAACCGCAACGTCAGAACTGCCTGTCTGGCGCCTTTACCTCCCCGAAAGTCAAAAGGATGGTCATCTAACACATTTTCAAATTTCTTTTCCTTTGTTCTGTATATTATTCTTGTCAGAAACTCGGATTCATAAGCTGTTAAGTTGATTGTGCGATAATTCTCGCATCTGTCGGCTCTTTCAATCTCCGGAATTGTGTGGATGATGTTTTTTTTGAAAGTCAGGTGGTATACCGCCAGGCTCACACATTCTACACACCAACTTGAATAGCTGATTCGTTGCCACTTCCACCAATGATTTTAGAAATTCGGATGGAATGTTATCTATCCCTTGTGCATAATTTGAGCTTAAGTCTTATAAAACCTTCTTAAATTCTGATCGTAATACTGGATGCTCTATATCTTCTACATCGACTCCTGTTTCTTCGCCAATTGCATCAGACAAGTCTCCCCCTCAGAAAGACCTGTCCGCTCCTTCTTTGCACTTTACTGTGGAAATCGCATTCCACTCTTAATGTTGCCACACCTGCTCTAACTTTCACCGAAGGTTGTTATGACTTTTCTATAGACTGAGTCAGTCCTTCCGACAACCATTTGTGTTCTGATTTCTTGATAGTTTTCATGCAGTCATTTCATCTTAGCTTTCTAGCACTTCCTATTTGTTTCATTCCCAGTACTTTCGTATTCCTGAATTTCGCTGAACATTTTTGACTCCCTTCTTTCACCGATCAACTCAAGTATTTCTTCTGTTACCTATTATTTGTCTGCAGTTACCTTCTTTCTACCTATGTTTTCATTTCTGATGTCTGTGATCCCTCTTTTTAGAGATACCCATTCCTTTTCAACGGTGATGCCTACTGAGCTACTCATTTTTGCAGTATCTATAGCCTCAGAGACTGTCAAGCGTATCCATTCGTTCCTTAATAATTCCTTATCCCAGTCCTTCGCGTATTGATTCTTCGTGAGTAGTCTCTTGAACTTCAGCCTACTCTCCATCACAACTAAATTGTGATCTGAGTCTGTAAACAAGTCGCAGTTTGATGTTTTAAATTTGTTGAAGTCCGTTTCACTGCATTTTGAAGCTGCACCTCTACTGTCATCCCGACATTACTACAAAAAGAATCCTGACCGTTAAACTTCCTGTCAGATTAAAACTACGTTCCGAAGCGGGACTCAAACTTGGAATGTTGCATTTCTGCGCACTTTTACCGATTAATTTATCGAGGCAAGACTCACACTCAACATCTCACATTTTTATGAGGGACGTTCAATAGGTAATATCAGGCATTTTTTTCTGAAAACATGTTGGTTTTATTCAAGTTTCCAATACACAATATTATTTACCATTGTTTAAACTAAGAAACTCTACTTTTTAACATAATATCTGTTCAATGTGACTTGCGCCACCTTAGTGGGATTTGCCTGTGTGCCTACATTGCAACACTGTACTAGTCAACGTCAGAGCCAACAGTTTGCTGCATCAATTAGCTCCCCACCATCTACAGACTGATTTCCAATTAGTGCAACCTTCATTGCACTAGACAGTTGGAAGTCGGAAGGTGCGTATTCAGGGCTGTAGGTTGGATAGGGAAGAACAATCCAGTGATGTTTTGTGAGTTCCTCTTGGGTGTGGACACTTCTGTGAGGCCTTGCATTGTCATGGAGAAGGAGACGTTCTTTTGCAACTTTGTACCGATGAACATGCTGAAGTCGTTTCTTCAGTTTACTGAGGGTACTGCAACACATTTCACAGTTATCATTGGAAATAGAGTGAGTACATCAAACAGAATAACCGCTTCAGGGTTGCATGTGACCGTAGCCAGAGTAGTGTACACAGACGATCGTGGACTACTATTGAAGAGCTAGTAGCACAACACCTGGACTGTGTTAAATAATTTCTTGTTCTTATGAATAAAGAACCCTGTTCATACATGTATGCAGTTTGTGTTGCAGAAAGCGGATACCGGCCCCCAGACAACATCCTGTCTTTGTTTCCCAGGGTACAAGCCTGCAGTGACCATGAGACTATAGAAAACCATGGACTGCCGTTTTGTTTCCAGTTAGAATTGATGAACCCATGTTTCATATCCCGTTACGTTGTTCCACAAATAATTGTCACAGTTACCCTTGAAAGACTCAAGCTATTCTGCACATTCTTGACTGATTTTTAAGCTGTTCTGTTAGGCAGTGTAGAACCCAGCGGGCACACATCTTTGAGTAGCCAAACTGATGGACGAGTGTGTCGGCACTACCGACAGAGACGTCCAGGTGAGCAGCGAGGTCTCTTTGATCTGCTGATCATCTCGAATGTGTGCAGGAGTCACAGCTCTGTGCTACCGGCCGACGCCCTATAGGTCAGACACGTCTGCTCGAGCTTATAGCGATGAAGACAGTCACCTAGCCCATCTACATTTATATTTATACTCCGCAAGCCATCCAACGGTGTGTGGCGGAGGGCAGTTTACGTGCCACTGTCATTACCCCCCTTTCCTCTTCCAGTCGCGTATGGTTCGCGGGAAGAACGACTGCCGGAAAGTCTTCGTGCGTGCTCGAATCTCTCTAATTTTACATTCGTGATCTCCTCTGGAGGTATAAGTAGGGTGAAGCAATATATTTGACACGTCATCCAGAAACGCACTCTCTCCAAACCTGGACAGCAAGCTACACCACGATGCAGAGCGCCTCTCTTGCAGAGTCTGCCACTTGATTTTGCTAAACATCTCCGTAACGCTATCACGCTTACCAAATAACCTTGTGACGAAATGCGCCGCTCTTCTTTAGATCTTCTCTATCTCCTCTGTCAACCCGACCTCGTACGGATCCCACACTGATGAGCAATACTCAAGAATAGGTCGAACGACACACTGTGCTTTTGTTCACTGGCAGGTATCCGTAGTAGAGATGGGCAAAACTGTTCTTTTCAGAGATCGGATCAGAACTGTTCACTCCCTGAAATGAACTAGCTCTTTTTCATGACTCATCACTCATTCACAATAGAAAATAAATGGAAGGCACATTGCCCTTTAAACTTGGTTTATTCCAGTACTATACCTGTATTTTGATCTTATTTGATCCTATGTTGTAACACAGATAATGAGTAAGAATTTTGTATTGTTTATTGAAATTTCCACGATATGGCAAAGTTTTTGATTATTGATTTATTTTGCACTATCGTGGTTTTTTGGGTGATCGGAAAATATTGTAACTTGAGATTTACATTAACAATATATTTGGCTATAATGTATTAAAATTTCATTAACCTCATACAAATACATCGCAAGCCATATATTTTTAAAGCGAACGTTTCCTTCCGAAGACGCCTAAAATCGCAAAATCCGTACCAGAATAAGAAAAAAATAAATAAATTTGACTGTAAGACTAAAGTACTGCATATAGCCCTACGCAGAATAAAACAGGGAAAATATTGGTGTATCACATTTTGCGATACGTTTATTGGTTCGCTCATAATTAAAGCGTAAATTCGAGTGTCCATAATAAAAATCCTATAGTAAGAGGAGTCGTCAGGAACCTAATCAGATCAGTTTAAACAAATAAAAATAAAATAAAAACAAATGATGTATACATAACATAATAATTTAATATACATAGCGGTATTACTACGAAGAACAATATCCAGTAGAGACGAACTCCGATGCAGAGGCGCTGAGTCAAGCAGGTCGAGCCGCGAGCTGTATTACTGTATGAGCTAACACCGCAGAGACCAGAGTGACACCTGAGTTTCTTTGCTCAACGCTCTGGCTAGAGTCGAGAACGGTGGGATGAGCGTTGAGTGGACGAGTTCCGAGGGTGGGGGGAGCGGTGAACGGTCACCATTCACCCGCTCCGAGACAAATCGTCCGTTCTCTTGCGAGCAGGTTGTTGCAAGTAGTTCTTATGTTCTCCGCTAGGATGCTCTCTGTCCTGTTGCTCGCATCAACTGCCCAGAGGGCAAGACGTGCGACTGAAACGATCGCCGACAGAGTGCGATGCTAAGTTAAGCTGTGCCAGACACTGCACGCGGCAGAGTAAGCACAGTGACGGCACGGCATATGTGAAACAAACACAAAATCCAATGGGGCACTGCACAATGCAGGCAGCCATGGTAGAAGCAGGGCAGAGGCCGGTGCTTTCTCTCTCTCTCTCTCTCTCTCTCTCTCTCTCTGCTGTGGGAGACGTTTGGAGCTACCATTCTTTTTTTCTGAATCACTGATTGTTCACTCCTTTGAAAGATTCTACTCTATGGATCAGTTCAGGAGCAGATGCCCCATCTCTAATTCGTAGACATTCTGCAAGCGACTATAAATATCTTAAATGATCTGGTTGTCCGCCAAACGGAATTCTGCCTGGAATGCACCTCAGTTACAGACGCCATTTTGTGGGTTACGTATATCACCGCCACCTGCTAGAACTTCATTAAACAATAGAGCTAAAGCGGAATTAGTCCACGATATCCTACAACAAATTCCGCACTTTTTCAATCGAAATTGGCCGAGAAAAAAATATGTTGAATTATTTATCGAACGTCCTTCGTAGTTAGACGAAAACCTCCCTCCCATTTTACGAACTTCATAGAATGTTCACTGCATATGTTATTTCACAAGCATTCCTTTCAGCAAGAGCATTCCCAGCTAGAGGCGACGTTCTGAATTCGAGGACCGGTCCGGAAAAAAGTCTTAATCTTCTAAGAAGTTTCGAAACTTCGCATACTCTGATACAGAGTTAAACATTATTTCTGGGCATCTGAGGACTTGAGGCAGCTGGAAGCGGTGATGTGTTGAGTTATCCGGCGCAGCGGCTGCGGTGTCCCAGCAGCCTAACAACCAGCCAAACGTCGAGCGACACGAGATCTGGGAACGACTCGTGTGATGCATTATTGCCGCTAATTGGGGTCGCAGGGCAGTGCGCGCGCTGCCACAGAAACCCGGCCGTACGGAATGCCGGTAATTAACTTGCGGTGAGAGTAGCACAGGACAAGGGGAGGCAGTGATGTTGCTGCGTAGGTCTTCGGACAAAAGTGACAGGGGCTAGACACGATAATACGAACATCCGCCTAACGTAATTGACTGCCAAGATGCAATGTTGCCATTCGGTCTGAGACCCTAACCGTGCTGGATCTGAAGAAGTGAAACAGAATCATAGAAATGCTGGTACAATTTTCGTTACGTTTTCGTTCAGTCACTGTGGGCTTTTGAATAGTGTTCAGCTGGCCTTACTGTGTTTCTATTTCTATTTCCACATCGTTGTGCAAAACTTAAGCAGTGTGAAGTAACATAGCTCCATGAAACTTTGACCATACATAGAAAGAACTGCTACAGTGTAGTAAGAAATACACAAAGAGACGAACAGAAATGACACTTTCATTCAAAGACAGTAATTACGCTAAAGTCACCGCGATTTACACTGAGGTAACAAGTCATGGAATAGCGATTAGTACATATATAGATAGTGATAGTATAGCGTACACAAGGTATAAATGGGCAGTGCATTGGTGGAACTGTCGTTTGTACTAAAACGTTTCATGTGGAAAGGCGTCCGAAGTGATTACGGCCGCACGTCGGGAATTAACAGGCTATGTACACGGAATGGTACTTGGAGCTGGACGCATGGAACATTCCATTCCGAAAATCGTTAGAAAATTCAGTATTCCAAGATCCACAGTGTCAAGAGTGTACCGAGAACACCAAATTTCAGACATTACCTCTCACCACGGACAACGCAGTTGCAGTTAACGACCAAGAGCACTGGCGTTTGCGAAAGGTTGTCAGTGAATCGGACAAGAAATACTGCGTGAAATAACCACAGAAATCAATGTGCGACGTACGACAAACATCCGTTAGCACAGTGTGGCGAAATTTGGTATTAATGGGCTATGACAGCAGACAACCGACACAAGTGCCTTTCCTAAGTGCACATCATTGCGTGCAGCGGCTCTCCTGGGCTCATGACAACATCAGGTGGACCCTACACGTCAGGAAAACCGCGGCCTTGTCAGACGTGTCCCGATTTCTGTTGCTAAGAGCTGATGCTATGGTTCGAATGTGGCATACACCCCACGACGCCATGGACCCAAGTTGTCAACAAGACTGCATGCAAGCTGTTGGTGGCTCCGTAGTGCTATGGGCTGTGCTTCCATGGAACGGATTGGGTCCTTTGGTCCAATTGAACCGATCATTGACTGGAAATGTTTATGTTCGGCTACTTTGTACAATTTGCAGCCATTCATGGTCTTCATTTTTCCAAACATGTGACTGGGTCACAATTGTTCGCGATTAGTCTGAAGAACGTTCTGGGCAGTTCGTGCGAATAATTTGGCCACGCAGATCTCCCGATATGAATGTCATCGAAAATTTATGCGGCAGAGTCGAGAGGTCAGTTCGAGCACAAAATTCTTCATCGGAAACACTTTCGCAATTATGGACGGTTATAGAGGCATCATTGCTTAATATACCTCCAGGGCACTTCCACTGACTTGTGGAGTCCATACCAAGTCGTGACGCTGCTCTAAGCCGGGAAGAAGGTGATGCGACATGACATTAGAAGGTACCCCATAACTTTTGTCACATCAGTGTATGATGAATTCGTAGACGTTACAAAAAAGGGTTATATATCATAAATGGGTTTGTGATCACCAAGAACAGCAATGCATACTCAGCAGCATGCTCAGATCTTGGCCACAAGGTTGGTGTTTCGGACATGTTGGACAATTTTTCGATGACATTACATGTTCCTTTCTCACGCCGTATTAGGGTGCGTCCAATCCTCTCGAACATGATCGTTTTGGTGGTCCAGTTGTTACAGTGTGGGGAGGCATAATGTTTCATGGGAGTACTGGCCTCCAAGTCTTTGAACATCACACACTCACCGGCCAAACATCAAACGTTATCGTGAGATTTCACTACCTTTTTTCATGGGTGCATTCTTCATCTACAGCTACATGGATACTCCACATTTAAGTGCCTGCCAGAGGGTTCATCGAGCCACCTACACAATTCTCTATGTTCTAAACTCGTACAAAAATTCAAATGGCTCTAAGCACTATGGGACTTAAAATTGGAGGTCATTAGTCCCCTAGACTTAGAACCACTTAAATCGAACTAACCAAAGGACATCACACACATCCATGCCCGAGGCAGGATTCTAACCTGTGTCCGTAGCAGCAGCGCGGTTCCAGACTGAAGTGCCTACAACCGCTCGGTCACACGGGCCGGCCAATCTCGTACAGGGTGCGGAAAGAACGAACACCTATATCTTTCCGTAAGACTACTGATTTCCCTTAATTTATCGTGGTGGTTGTTTATCCCTATGTATGTCGGCGTCAACAAAAAATTTTCGCATTCAGAGGAGAAAGTTGGTGACTGGAATTTCGTGAGAAGATTCCGCCGCTACGAGAAACGCCTTTCTTTTAATGATGTCCAGAAGTAATCCTGCATCATTTCAGTGACACTCTCTCCCATATTTCACGATAATACGTGCTGCCCTTCTTTGAACTATTTCGAAGGACTCCGTCAGTCCTATCTGGTACGGATCCCTCACAGCGCAGCAGTATCTCAAAGAGGAAGGACAAGTGTAGTGTAGGCAGTCTCCTTAGTAGAACTGTTACATCTTCTTAGTGTCCTACCAATAAAACGCAGTCTTAGGTTAGCCTTCTCCACAACATTTTCTATGTGTTCCTTCCAATTTAAGTTGTTCGTAATGGTAATTCCTAGGTATTTAGTTGAATTTACGGCCTTTATAGTTGGCTGATTTATTTTGTAACCAAAGTTTACCGGATTTATTTTAGCACTCATGTGGATGACCTAACACTTTTGGTTTTTTAGTGTCAACTACTAATTTTCTCACCATTCAGATAACTTTTCTAAACCGTTTTGCAGTTTGTTCTGATCTTCTGATAACTGTATTAATCGATAAACGACAGCGTCATCTGCAAAGAACCTAAGACGGCCGCTTAGATTGTCTCCAAAATCGTTAATATAGATAGGGAACAGCATAGGGCTTAAAGAACTAACTTGGGGAACGCCAGAAATCACTTCTGTTTTACTCGATGACTTTCCTTCAGAAACTACTAACTGAGACCTCTCTGACAGGAAATCGCAAATACAGTCACATAACTGAGACGATATTCCTTAAGCACGCAATTTCACTACGAGCCGCTTGTGTGATACAGCGTCAAAAGCCTTCCGGAAATCCAGAATACGGAATCAGTCTATAATCCCTTGTCAATAGCACTCAACACTTCATACGAATAAAGAGCTGACTGCGATTCACAAGAACGACGTTTTCTAAACCCATTTATACTGTGTGTCAATTGGCCGTTTTCTTCGAGGTAATTCATAAAGTTCGAACACTATGTACGAGGTGCATTCAAGTTCTAAGGCCTCCGATTTTTTTTCCAATTAACTACTCACCCGAAATCGATGACACTGGCGTTACTTCTCGACGTAATCGCCCTGCAGACGGACACATTCTTGACAACGCTGACGCCATGATTCCATGGCAGCGGCGAAGGCTTCTTTAGAAATCTGTTTTGACCACTGGAAAATCGCTGAGGCAATAGCAGCACGGCTGGTGAATGTGCGGCCCCGGTGACTGTCTTTCATTGTTGGAAAAAGCCAAAAGTCACTAGGAGCCAGGTCAGGTGAGTAGGGAGAATGTGGAATCACTTCAAAGTTGTTATCACGAAGAAACTGTTACGTAACGTTAGCTCCATGTGCGGGTGCGTTGTCTTGGTGAAACAGCACACGCGCAGACCTTCCCGGACGTTTTTGTTGCAGTCCAGGAAGGAATTTGTTCTTCAAAACATTTTCGTAGGATGCACCTGTTACCGTAGTGCCCTTTGGAACACAATGGGTAAGGATTACGCCCTCGCTGTCCCAGAACATGAACACCATCCTTTTTTCAGCACTGGCGGCTACCCGAAATGTTTTTGGTGGAGGTGAATCTGTGTGCTTCCATTGAGTTGACTGGCCCTTTGTTTCTGGATTGAAAAATGGCATCCACGTCTCATCCATTGTCACAACCGACGAAAATAAAGTCCCATTCGTGCTGTCGTTGCGAGTCAACATTGCTTGGCAACATGCCACACAGGCAGCCATGCGGTCGTCCGTCAGCATTCGTGGCACCCACCTGGATGACACTTTTCGCATTTTCAGGTCGTCATGCAGGATTTTGTGCACAGAATCCACAGAAATGCCAACTCTGGAGGCGATCTGTTCAACAGTCATTCGGCGATCCCCCAAAACAATTCTCTCCACTTTCTCGATCATGTCGTCAGACCGGCTTCTGCGAGCCAGAGGTTGTTTTAGATTGTTGTCACACGATGTTCTGCCTTCATTAAACTGTCGCACCCACGAACGCAGTTTCGACACATCCATAACTCCATCACCACATGTCTCCTTCAACTGTTGATGAATTTCAATTGGTTTCACACCACGCAAATTCAGAAAACGAATGATTGCATGCTGTTCAAGTAAGGAAAACGTCGCCATTTTAAGTACAGTATTTAAAACAGTTCTCATTCTCGCCGCTGGTGGTTCCATCTGCCGTACGGTGCTGCCATCTCTGGGACATAGTGACAATGAACGCGGCCTCGTTTTAAAACAATGCGCATGTTTCTATCTCTTTCCAGTCCGGAGAAAAAAAATCGGAGGCCTTAGAACTTGAATGCATCTCGTATGTTCTAAAATCCTGATGCATATCGACGTTAACGATATGGGTCTATAATTAAGTGGATTACTCCTACTACCTTTCTTGAATATTTGTGTGACCTGAGCAACTTTCCAGTCTTTGGGTACGGATCTTTCGTCGAGCGAACGGTTGTATATGATTGTCGAGTACGGACCTAATGCAGCAGCATACTCCGAAAGGAACTTAATTGGTATACAGTCTGGACCAGAAGACTTGCTTTTATTAAGTGATTTAAGTTGCTTCACTTCTCTGAGAATATTTGCTTCTGCGTTAGTCATGTTGGCAGCTGTTCTTGACTACAATTCTGAAATACTTACTTCATCTTCTTTTGTGAAGGCATTTCGGAAGGCTGTGTTTAGTAACTCAGCTTTGGCAGCATTGTCTTCTATAGTATCTCCATTGCTATCGCGCACAGAAGGCATTGATTGTTTATTGACACTAACGTACTTCACATACGACCAGAATCTCTTTGGATTTTCTGCCAGGTTTCGAGACAAATATTCGTTATGGAAACTGTTATAAGCATCTGGCATTGAAGTCCGCGCTTAATTTCGACCTTCTGTAAGAGATCGTCAATATTAGGGATTTTGCTTCTGTTTGAATTTGGCATGTTTGTTTCGTTGTTTCCACAATAGTGTTCTGACCCATTTTGTGTGCCAAGGAGGATCAGTTCAGTCGTTTGTTAATTTAGTTGGTATAAATCGCTCAACTGCTGACGATACTATTTCTCTGAATTCAAGATACATCTGGTCTACACTATAAGATTAATTTGGAAGGAGTGACGATTGTCTCACAGAAAGGCGTCAAGTGAATTTATATCTGCTTTTTTGACAGGTATATTTTTAGTATATTTTTGGAGGATTTGGGGGTTACAATATTGAATCTCACTACGACAACGCTGTGTGCACTAATCACTGTATCCGTTATGATGCTCGTTATTAACTCAGGACTATTTGTTGCTAAGAGGTCAAGTGTGTTTTCGCAACCGTTTACTATTCGCGTGGGCTCATGAACTAAAGGCTCGAAATAATTTTCAGAGAATGCACAATCTCGGATGATATTTTATGCGTACCTCCGGAGTTAAACATTTATTTTCACCAAGATATGGAGGGCAAATTAAAGTGACCGCCAACTGTTATCGTATGAGTCGGGTACATGTCTGAAATCAAACTCAAGTTTTTTTGAACCGTTCAGGAGCTGTATCATCTGAATTGGGAGGTCGGTAAAAGGATCCAATTATTATTTTATTCTGGTTGCCAACAATGACCTCTACCCCCACTAACTCACGGGAACTATCTACTTCAATTTCGTGGCAAGATAAACTACTTTTAACAGCTACAAACACACCATCGCCAACCGTGTTAAGCCTATCCTTTCAGAACACCGTTAGGTTCTTCGCAAAAATTTCGGCTGGGCTTATCTCCGGCTTTAGCCTGCTTTCAGTGCCTATAACGATTCGAGCATCAGTGCTATCTATTTGCGGTTGGAGCTCTGGTACTTTCCCAACACAACTACAACAATTTACAACTGTTACACCGATGGTTCCTGTATCTACGTTTTTCCTGTGTTGGGCCTGAACCCTATGCGGCTGAAGCCCTTCTTGTGTTTTCCCGAGCTCTTTTAACGCAAAAAAAAAACGCCCAGTTTACGCCACTCAGCCCCTGCTACCCGTGTAGCCGTCTCCTGCGTATACTGGACACCTGATCTATTCAGTAGAACCCGAAACCCAACCACCGTTTGGCTCAAGTCGAGGAATCTGCAGCCTACAGGGTCGCAGAACAGGCTGAGCCTCTGATTCAGACCCCCCACTCGGCTCTGTACCAGAAGTCCGAAATCGGTCCTGTCGACTATGGTGCAAATGGTCAGCTCTGCTTTCATCTCGCGAACAAGACTGGCAGCTTTTACCACTTCTGTTAGCCGCTCGAACTCACAGAGAATCTCTTCTGATCCAACGTGACACACATCATTGGTACCGTCGTGAGCAACCACCTGCAGTAGGCTGCACCCTGTCCTCTTCATGGCATCCGCGAAGACCCGTTCCACATCTGGAATGACTCCACCTGGTATGCACACGGAGTGCACAATGGTTTTCTTTCCCTTCTTGGGAGTCATGTCCCTAAGGGGCCCCATAACACGCCTTACGTTGGAGCTCTGGATGTTGCAGGCTGAGAGGTTTCCCCTGAAACAGGACAGACCCTGACTTAATTTGGTGGGTGACAATACATGACGTCATAGAACAGCGCAGGTGGTGGAGCAATTGGAACAGGACGATATTCGGCTAAAGGACTTGTCGACCCTTCTCCCGACTTAAATCCAGTCGAGTACGTGTGAGAGAGGAGCGAGCAGATAGGTGGAAAGAATACATTGAAAGCCTCTATGAGGGTGAAGATTTGTCTGATGTGATAGAAGAAGAAACAGGAGTCGATTTAGAAGAGATAGGGGATCCAGTATTAGAATCGGAATTTAAAAGAGCTTTGGAGGACTTACGGTCAAATAAGGCAGAAGGGATGGATAACATTCCATCAGAATTTCTAAAATCATTGGGGGAAGTGGCAACAAAACGACTATTCACGTTGGTGTGTAGAATATGTGAGTCTGGGATATACCATCTGACTTTCGGAAAAGCATCATCCACACAATTCCGAAGACGGCAAGAGCTGACAAGTGCGAGAATTATCGCACAATCAGCTTAACAGCTCATGCATCGACGCTACTTACAAGCATAATATACAGAAGAATGGAAAAGAATTGAGAATGCGCTAGCTGACGATCAGTTTGTCTTTAGGAAAAGTAAAGGGACGAGAGAGGCAATTCTGACGTTACGGCTAGTAATGGAAGCAAGGCTAAAGAATAAATCAAAACACTTTCATAGGATTTGTCGACCTGGAAAAAGCGTTCGACAATATAAAATGGTGCAATCTGTTCGAGATTCCGAAAAAAGTAGGGGTAAGCTATAGGGAGAGACGGGTCGTATACAATATGAACAACAACCAAGAGGGAATAATAAGAGTGGACCATCAAGAACGAAGAGCTCGTATAAAGAAGGGTGTAAGACAAGGCTGTAGCCTTTCTACCCTACTCTTCAATCTGTTCATCGAGGAAGCAATGATGGAAATAAAAGAAAGGTTCAGGAGCGGAATTAAAATACAAGGTGAAAGGATATCAATGATACGATTCGCTGATGACATTGCTATCCTGAGTGAAAGTGAAGAAGAATTAAATGATCCGCTGAACGGAATGAACAGTCTAATGAGTACACAGTATGATCTGAGAGTAAATCGGAGAAAGACGAAGGTAATGAGAAGTAGTAGAAATGAGAACAGCGAGAAACTTAACATCAGGATTGATGGTCACGAAGTCAATGAAGTTAAGGAATTCTGCTACCTAGACAGTAAAATAACCAATGACGGACGGAGCAAGGAGGACATCAAAAGCAGACCCGCTATGGCAAAAAAGGCATTTCTGGCCAAGAGAAGTCTACTAATATCAAATACCGGCCTTAATTTGAGGAAGAAATTTCTGAAGATGTACGTCTGGAGTACAGCATTGTATGGTAGTCAAACATGGACGGTGGGAAAACCGGAACAGAAGAGAATCGAAGCATTTGAGATGTGGTGCTATAGACGAATGTTGAAAATTAGGTGGACTGATAAGGTAAGGAATGAGGAGGTTCTACGCAGAATCGGAGAGGAAAGGAATATGTGGAAAACACTGATAAGGAGAAGGGACAGGATGATAGGACATCTGCTAAGACATGAGGGAATGACTTCCACGGTACTAGAGGGAGCTGTAGAGGGCAAAAACTGTAGAGGAAGACAGAGATTGGAATACGTCAAGCAAATAATTGAGGACATAGGTTGCAAGTGCTACTCTGAGATGAAGAGGTTAGCACAGGAAAGGAATTCGTGGCGGGCCGCATCAAACCAGTAAGTAGACTGATGACCAAAAAAAAAAAAAAAAAAAAAAAAAAACTTGTGAGATGTGCTAGGGAGACGTGTTACAGCACATACATATGCACAACGACCATCATGGACTTGTCAACCTTGGAGAAACCGATCGTCCTACCACATGAACTCCTTACCAAGCAGCCGGCCAGGTTGGCCGAGCGGTTCTAGGCGCTACAGTCTGGAGCCGCGAGACCGCTACGGTCGCAGGTTCGCATGCTGCCTCGGGCATGGATGTGTGTGTTGTCCTTAGGTTAGTTAGGTTTAAGTAGTTCTAAGTTCTAGGGGACTGATGACCTCAGCAGTTAAGTCCCATAGTGCTCAGAGCCATTTAAACCTTACCAAGCTTGTGGCCAGCATGCGAGAAGTTTCAGAGCCTGTATTACCAACTGTGGTGACTGTGCACACCCTACCACGAATTATGCATTTACGGGTGTAATATCCAGCGACCATCATGTATTGCTGTGACTTCGGTCTAATTATTGTCTTTGAATAAATTTTTTTGTTCCTCTCGTTCTGTATATCTTTCAGTTGCTTTTTGTACTTTACTACAGCAGTTCATTTTATCTACGTTCCAAGTTTCATCGAACTTTCGTCACTTGGCAGTGAACAATATGCGAATGCTACTTTCGTCCTTCAATGTCTGCACATCAGTGTGTTTCGTCGAGTCACGTGTTCATGGTCCTTAGTTTGAGTGGCCCTAAAAATATGCTAAACAGATAACGAATCATTTCCAGTTCTTGCTACACCGTCGCTAAGACAGAATTAAGGAAGACCGACTGATTTGTCAGAGAACTGATCCACTTTGATTAATGTCAGTAACGGAATCTGTGACCTACTCCACCTTTCGTGTAACCTTACGCCAGTTGTATTGCTGCCCATTTTCCGTCTACAGTAACATACATAAATAGAAAGTGAACTACTGCTCTTCTGAAGCAATCAATGATTGAATGCCTAATCACACATAGTATGAACATAATTACATGCTCATACATCTATGGACAGATTGTCTTGTCGAATAATTTCAAATTCTCTTGCAATCTCACTGATTCACGTTGAAACTGGCAGGAGCGTATGAAGACGACCATATTGGTGACATACGGCAGGTTGGAATGTTAATGCCCTATTATCACCTGTTATTGCAGTAGATCAATGGATGATTCCAGTAATGTAGTCCGGATCAGACATCAGTGCAATTATGCCACACATGTTCAGAGAGAAACAGTTCTAGTGATAGTTTTTGACGGGTAAGCTATCATTTTCGTGAAGATTTGGGTAACGTGGGCAGTGTGTACATGACCACTGAGGTAATAGCGGAACTCCCTGAAGTTGGAACGAAATGGTCTCTATAATGTTGCGTATGCGGGCGGGCGGCAGTATTGAATATACTACCAACTAACATAAGAGGTGATCATAACTCTGAACTATTAACTGATTTATGTATTCCATCTCGTTGAAGCCTGGTATCTACACACATAAAAAAAGTTTTGCATCACCTCGCTTCCGAGAGTTCCGCAACCTGTACAGAAAATTGGAATAGAGATCAACATAAACATCATTTGCACACTTTTCATTGCTCATGAAAACCACACATTGCATGTTGTAACACCGTACAACGAGACGTTCAGAGGTGGTGGTCAATATTGCTGTACACACAGGTACCTCTAATACCCAGCAGCACGTCCTCTTGCATTGATGCATGCCTGTATTCGTCATGGCATACTACCCACAAGTTCATCAAGACGCTATTGGTCCAGATTTTCCCACTCCTCAGCAGCGATTCGGCGTGGATCCCGCAGAATGGTTAGTGGGTCACATCGTCTGCAAACAGCCCGTTTCAATCTATCCTAGGCATCTTCGATAGGTTTCATGCCTGGAGAACATACTGGCCACTCTAGTCGAGTGATGTCGTTATCCTAAAGGAAGTTATTCAAAAGATGTGCAAGATGAGGACGCAAACTGTTGTCCATGAAGACGAATGCCTAGCCAATATGCTGCCGATATGGCTGCATTATCGGCCGGAGGATGGAATTCACCTATCGTATAGCCCTTGTGGCGCGTTATCCTGAGCGGCCCACTGGGCATGCTGTTTGGCCCATTTGTACCGCGCTGCATGGTGTCGTGGTTGCGAAGATGGACCTCGCCATGGACGTCGGGAGTGAAGTTGCACATCATGAAGCCTATTGCGCACAGTTTCAGTCGTAACACGACGTCCTGTGGCTGCACGGTAAGCCTTCTTCAGGACGGTGGCTTTGCTGTCAGGGTTCCTCCGAGCCATAATCCGTAGGTAGAGGTCATTCACTGCAGTAATAGCCCTTGGGCGGCATTAGCGAGACATTCATCGACAGTTCCTGTCTCTCTTTATCTCGTCCATGTCCGAACAACATCGCTTTGGTTCACTCCGAGACGCCTGTCCACTTCCATTGTTGAAAGCCCTTTCTGGCACAAAGTAAGAATGTGGACGCCATCGAACCGCGGTATTGACCGTCTAGACATGGTTGAACTACAGGCAACACGAGCAGTGAACCTCCTTCTTGTTGGAACGACTGGAACTGATCGCCTGATAGGCGTTGCTCATGGGTGGTTATTTACATCTTTGGGTGGGTTTAGTGACATCTCTGAACAGTCAACGGGACTGTGTCTGTGATACAATATGGTCAGTCAACCTCTGTTTTCAGATTTTGGAACGGGGGTGATGCAAGACTTTTTTTGATGTGTGTAAAATTTAAACACAGGCTGCATATTTCTTACAGAGATTATGCAGTATACATTAATACTTAATTTATTGATAACTAGTTCTACTACGAATAAAAGCTTTAGCTACAACAAAATATATTTCTAGGTACACCGTTGTGATAACATCAGTCTTTGTCACATTCCAAAATGCACTCCTTCGCTCGCTGGTGCATAGGTATTCCCTGCCCGTTCCTTGGTTGGTTGGAGGGCGTTGTGGTTGCTTCTGCCTCTTACACTGTCGGTTGACTCCCTGGTTGCAGGGAAGAATTCCCCCGTTTCAAGGGAGCATCGTCATTCCCGCTGACAAGCTCAACCGAACGCCGACCCACCTCATCGCAGTTCTGGTTGCTTGGATGGCGACACAAGGCCCATGGCTCCGTTCCCCTGTGGTGTTGTTACGATGGCTATGCACACGATGCTGGCAGTTCTTTTGCCGCAACAGTTGATCTCAGCTACCTTCGCTGCGTTGCTTCTCCATCTTGGAGTCGCAACCTCTCGTAGTGCAGTAGATGGGGTTTAGTTTATTATATAATGCGCTATGCAAGCCTTTCTTGAAATAGCCTCAGCAGTGTTGTCAAAAATCTGTTTCGCAACACATGGCTCCTTGGCATCGAGTCTTCCGTTCCATCCATTAACTCTAGTTAGTGTCAGCTACATCGACATACAGAGGAAATCCCCACATAGTATGTCCTATCGCACCTCCTTCACTACAGGCACACTTGGCGGTCTGTCTTCTACCCGTTCGGTGTTAGTACGAACTATGATTTTCCTCACCATGGTAATTAGACTTCATCCTGCAACTTCCTGTCTGACGCTTTAACCAACACTACGTTGATAAGTGATGACCACCTATGTCAAGACAGGATCTAGTTCCTCTACTAAACATAGCGTTTTGTGCTCTAAATGAAATAATGGATTTTGGTAAGCATTTGTAGAAAGGAAGGAACTCATCTCGCGGGTGGGATTCCTCTCTTCTTTTAATTCGCTTTCAGCAATCTTGTCTTTCTGCTTCAGCACTGTTGACAGCGTTGATGACAGAATTCAGATACTCTTTGCCACACCCTATTTTACTTTTAATGTATTCCGCAATGTACGGCCTGAATAACTTGCTTGATTCCTGCGAAAGTCGAACACTGGCACTTCTTTTCTTATTTCTTTCTAGGTGCCGTTGTCCCGCTGCAACGCGGGGTCGGCCCTGTTACTATTGATTTGGCAGTGCCAGATGCAGAGGGTGGCCGGATGCTCTTCCTTCCGCCACTCTGAACCCCCAGGGCGGAATTAGTGTGTCCCAAATGTCTGCATCTAGTGTAAGCCATGGAAGTGTGCGAACGTTTTCAAATGTCTGCGAGTGGTGTAACTGAGGCTAAACGTGGAGACCAGCCCGGTATTCACCTGGCGGGATGTGGAAAACCGCCTAAAAACCACATCCAGGCTGTCCGGCAAACCGGCCCTCGTCGTTAAACCACTGGGCGTATTCGATCCCGGCGGGGTCAGGGATTTTCTCTGCCTCGTGATGACTGGGTGTTGTGTGATGTCCTTAGGTTAGTTAGGTTTAAGTAGTTCTAAGTTCCAGGGGACTGATGACCATAGATGTTAAGTCCCATACTGCTCAGAGCCATTTGAACTTTTTTTTCGTATTCGATCTGGGGCTGGCGCGCCTACCCGAGTCCAGGAAGCAGCGCATTAGCGCCCTAGGCTACACTGGCGGGTCGCTTGTACTTCTTTGATACCGTGTTTATAAGTGACTGACGTGCTGTAGTAAGTTAGACGTTACTGAGTAAACGAAGTATTCCGCTAAAAGTTGAATGGCAAAACAATTATTTAAATAACCGACGAAACAGCGTTGCCAAGTGTCAAAGATCCGCTAACTACGCATTATGGAATGTTTTGAGAGCCGCCTCCATGGCAACGTCTTGTAGTTATCGAGTGTAGTTAAACTTATAGGATTTCTCCGATTTATCGATATTTTCCATTGCAAGATTTCCATGGCAAGCCCAATTGACTGAGAAATTCGAGTTATCGAAATTCCAGTTAATAAGTGTCGACAGTACATGATAATGCCTCCGGTAGAGAGCCTGTTCAAAAAAAATGGCTCTGAGCACTATGGGACTTAACTGCTAAGGTCATCAGTCCCCTAGAACTAAAGCTAACTAACCTAAGGACATCACACACATCCATGCCCGAGGCAGGATTCGAACCTGCGACCGCAGCGGTCGCGGGGTTTGTAGCGCCTAGAACCGCTCGGCCACTCCGGCCGGCAGAGAGCCTGTATACAGAGAGAGTGGCCATAGGTGAAGTTGCCCGTGATTGGTTGACTAGTTTTGGCGCCATTTTCTGCCAAACGTCTCTCGCGCGTCCTATGTTCGCCGTGCTTTTGAGTTGAATTGAAGTTCAGAGGACTTTTGGAAACGATTAAAAGGTATTTGATGTATTGAGAGACTTGTTATGTGTGGTGCGTGCATGTTCGATTTAGTTGCATATCGTTTTTGGTACGTAAATAACGTTTGGGATCTAAATATGAGTTGAAATAATGAAGCGTTTTGTGATGAGGTCGCTAGGCCTATATGTTTGAAGTAAACACGTTAGTAATTGTATAGTATTATTTTTGACATTTGTAATTCGTTATGCAGACGTTCGTAAACGATGCCAGGTTGTGCTGCATTTGGTTGTTCCAATAGAGGCGAAGGTGGATTTCGCGTGGTAGCATTTACACGCAATGAAGAAAGTCGTAAGCAGTTGTTTACTTGTGACATGCAAAAAGTTTGAAGATGTGACAAGAAGTACCAATACGTCTCACACCTTTTGCATGTCACAAGTAAACAACTGCTTACGAATTTCATTCATCTGACGTAATACAGGTACGTTAAATCTTTAGCGTTATGCACTTCCGATACAAAACAAATGCTATACACTATATTTTTTTTATTTACGTTACTTTCATTGCAATATGTCTAGTAAACGAACTTTAAAGGAGATAAATGCAAGTAACGAATAATTTTTACAGCCACTGTATCAAATTTTCCTGTGCTGTATGTAGTAGGCTACCATGAGTATAATATAGCTGTAAAGAAAGACATTTGACGAATGATTTCGCCATATTGTCTTGTGCTTTTGATTCGGTGAGTGTGTACTCCACTACTCCACTACTGACCATTCAAAAGTCCCGCCCGCAGTTTGGCAGAAAAATGGCCGCCGTATTGTCCGGTTGGCCACTCTCTCCCTATACAGGCTCTCTAGCCTCCGGTGGTAACAACTGCAGTGCCTGCGGCCAGATGGCGCCCCACACGACAGCTACGGCCACTGTTCGGCCAAACCGCTGCCGGCTGTGTGCACTGCCACAGCGTGCAACACTAAAATGGTCAGGTTTCATACGAAGCTGATAGCTGCTCAGAAGTTATTTTTTATTGGACATAACATTAAGCAAAAATTGTTGCTGACGCCTCAGTTTATTGACCAAGTTAGGAAACATGATACCCAGTGAATTAACACCACTTTCATTATCTTGAAATGGACGGTTAACATAAAAACACACACTGTTACTAGTTCAAACTGCCCATTGTTTTCCGATAAGTTTACTTAATTATACATCCGTTTATGTACTTTACCAGCATATCTCAGACTGCATTGTAAGTTTTAGCTACTAGACGCTTCAGTCAAATCTATACAAAAGTAACTAAAACCCTGAAATCTTAATGAGGTTTGTTAGAACTGGTATTTGAAGCACTCGCCTCTAGAAAACCTGGCTGATGGTCTAAACCATATTTCTAGAGTAATAAAGGTCCTCCACCGACGCTACCGGTGAGCCATACTCCATACTCTTCACATTACGCCACAGAAAATAGCCGAGAGGTGTCAGCTGCGGCGACCGTGCCGGCATGGAAATGGTCCACCGCTACCAATCCAACGCTATGATGCCACACATCGATGCATTCGATTTCGTGAAATCACTCGCAGTAGCCACAGCGAAAGAGAAACCATTATCACTAGTGACTTCACTTACTTCATTAGAAGTTTCCCATCTCTTACAGCCACAGATTTTCATTTAAGAGATCTCTTTAAAGGGGAGGAATTACTAGCCTTTCAACTTAATTAACTTTCTCATAAAAGTGCTACGAAGACTAAATGCTCTCAGAGTAAAGACGTTAATGAAGTACTGCTGTGCAATATCCATTACGCTTGCAGGAAGGAACTACTGCGGTGCAAAAAGCTTTAGAGATAATGTTGTAATTATCGAAGTATCGACATTACGTTGATGAGGAGCGATAAGCATAAAATTCTGTATTGAGCTTATGATCAGAGAATGGGAGCTTGCAAAAGTTCCTTTCGGATAGAATGTGCAATGTTTGGGAGTGAAAAGAGTGTGGGATACATTGGCATTTCGAGGATGTGGACGATTGAGGAAGCGATGGGATTTTAGTCTTCGACTTCACGACATGTTGAGAGTTAACCAGAGAGTATGAGATGAGGAATGAATGTTATTAGTTTGTAGGAGACATTCTCTCGACATTCACTTACCCGAAACGTGATATATCCGGTTTTCAGTCTACTAGAAGAGGTTACACCACGACAAAGGACGCCGGAATACAGCAATACATCGGTTGGACAAATATGTGGAAACACCACGAAAAATGTATGCTTGAACATAAATGGGGATGGTAGCCATGTCTCCAGGTGCGCTGTTGTCGGTACCTGTGCAATGTCCTCCATACGTTAAAAGTGTCTGTCGTGGTCAGAAGAAGGTTCACTGTAACCGTGGGTGCATTATGTCGGATATAAGTAAATTCGAAACTGATGAAACTGTTGGTGCTCGGAAGGCACATGTTTGTTGAGCTCGCATCGTCCAAGACTGGTTTTGTGAGCACGAGGATGGATTGGCATATCCCCGGAGCCAGCACACTCACCATATCTTAATATTGTTGAGCCTTTGGGATCTACTTTCGAGATGGGATGCCTGATCAATATTCACAGCCATCATCATTACCTGGACTTATCACTACTTGGTAAGAAGAAGGGTATAAAATACCTTTGAAAGCCATACCGGATCTCTAATTAGCCGTTCTCAGACATCTGGAAGCTGTCTGAATCCCAACGATTTCCTTACACCGCACTAGGCACGATAATGTAACTTGTTTCATTTTTTCTCATATTTCTGCCCCCCCCCCCCCCCCCCCCTGTAAGCCGAAGACATCATGAAGCCTAGTAACAAAAATACTTTGCTTCATAACGTAAACTTGACAAATACCTTATAACAGGAAATTATACCAAAGTGTTTTCGACACACGAGTATTTACCACGGTGGTAATTTTTGAGATATGTATATTGACAAGGAAAGAGATAATACCTGCAATAATGAAAGATCTCTGACTGAATTATAGTCGGAGAGACCGAATTTTGCTGTAAGACGTTGTGAAGTCGGTATGGGTTAAGTGTTTTGCGCGATTGAGACTCCCCACGAGAACCGACGATGACGTCCGCGTACAGAGGTAGCCACTGTTTAGTAGACGGCGACACCATGATGTCTTGCGGTGTTCAGTGGACGCAGCAGAAATCCACCGAACGTAGTCATTTGTAAGTGTTCGTCGAAGGACGTACACATTCAACAACGCTTTCCAAGCTCGAGACCTCCACCTAACGTCCTACAACGGTCCGGCACATCTAATTGGTTCAAATGGTTCAAATGGCTCTGAGCACTATGGGACTTAACATCGGAGGTCACCAGTCCCCTAGAACTTAGAACTACTTAAACCTAACTAACCTAAGGACATCACACACATCCATGCCCGAGGCAGGATTCGAACCTGCGACCGTAGCAGCCGTGCGGCTCCGGACTGCAGCGCCTAGAACCGCGGTCGGCTCACATCTAATTAAAATACGAAAATGAATTCGACAAATACTCGATCAAGCGTTAACTGGGGCCCCGTTACCTACGAACATCCACAATTACTATGCGGTTGAACACGAGCCCTGAGCTTTATGATCATCACTCGTACACTCAAGACCATCATCAACCCTACAGTTAACTACTAAAATGTAGATGCTCCTTCCATGTTCTTCGGCCTTGAACGACAGGCATCCCGCCTCGCTTACTACATCAGAATGCCTCCTCATACTCTTACTCTGTACCAGGTAATAAAAATCCCAGGCCTCTTCAAACACTTCAGGCAGCATTGTCGATCCTGTGTTACCGTAAACTTGTTTCCGAAGACGTATATCCCATCCGCGAGCATCGTGGTTTGCTGTTGCACCTCTGTCAATATATAACACTTTTATCTTATCTCCGGACATTCCATATACTTTCCCATTCCAAGTGTAACAGTATCGATCTGCCATATCATGATGTCATCTCTGAGATCTAAGAGATAAATCTAACATCCTATCCTCTGTATCCTACTCCACCTATCTAATTAAAATCTTTATAGGAAATTGTCTCCACAATTGCCTAAATAAATCTTTCTAATGTTCAGTTATCAGCAGCACACAATCATTTACATCGTGATGGAGGACGTAAAGGCGCAACACCAACATTAGTTTGTGTATATTATCACTGACTGATCATTTAAAAAATTAGTTTTGTTCACGTTTTATTCGTAAATCATGGGGTGATGAACGGATCCCAGTCGCGAGCAGATGGCCAACAACCGGCGGAATGTAAAAAAAGAACCCCACCCACCTCACACACACATACACTTGCTATGTACTGGATCTTCCCGGGTGCCTCCCGCTCAATGCTATATTGTTCTTAGTTACCCGTAATGTATCTCTTGTGGGGACCATATCAGCGTCACAGTCGCTCTTTACTTCCTATCTCCTTTAATCCTTCTACTACCATGATTTTTTTTTTTTTTGTTTCACTGAGCACCACTAGGGTCATAAAAATCCCAGGTAATTTTTATAGAACATATTGGCTGTATTTGAATGAACTAACATAAAAATATTCATTACACCTCTTCACTGTAACAGTCATCGTACTGTTTTCGTAAGTATTACATTCAAGAAATAAGAAGAAATTTAGGATGGGGTCAAACTGACTCTAGAGGTACTGAGTGCGAAAAGACGAACAATTTTTAATGTGTTCTAAAAACAAAACCGAAAAAAACATCACTGGATACAATTGACACAGAAGGAGAAAATCACATATATTGAAACTAATAGCTTTGAGGAAAAGGGGTTATGGGATCATAACGACCCCAGTTGGTTAGAAGTGTGAATAAATTGATCACCAGTCGGGACTTACCACTTTTACCACCTTTCATTTACCGTCTACAGTATACAGGGCACACACAACAGTTCTAGCGGTACTTGAAACCTTATATTTATCTCGTACACAAGGCAATAACTTTGCGACAGCAAAATTCTCTCTGTAAACAGCGGCATCGGACAGAGTTCTGAACGTCTGACATTTAATTCATAGCTACAGCGGTATCAGAGGAAAACCATTAATGTTATGTGAACTGAATGTCATTTTACTGAATTTATGGAAGCTGCCAGGGCGCGGATTTCGTGGATAGCAATGCCAATTAAAATAATGTATGCAAAAATGCATCATTTCGCATGCGATACTGGCTATTACTGACGGAGATAATTTGATTTGAAATATATGAGCACCTGTGAACAAATATAACAACGCAAATAAAGGAAAGGCTTTTGATCGACGAGTTTCCAGATGCAATTAGAAAGCCCATGAACCTCACTATTTATTTCTCCATCTGGTTGCAACCAAATAATATCTTCTCAGTATTCAAATGAGCTAAGCTGAGAATAATCAGGTGATGAATCAGTTTTCAGGAGTGGAATTAGTGATAATTCATTTAAGACAAACCCTAAGTCATCAATAAGTGTTGGAACGATATTTCTACATCTACATCCATACTCCGCAAGCCACCTGACGGTGTGTGGCGGAGGTCCAGAGCTCTAGAATGATTGAAAGCGCGGATTTGTCTCATTTAAATATTTAGATCCAACCATGAGAGAATAATTCGCCTGAAGCAAAAATTCGTTAACATAGTATTTTAATCAGACCACACAATGAATCACCGATGGGTGGTGTTATGGGTGAGTAAGGTCTTCTGCGCATTTAAAACCACTCGGGCTTAATGTCGCACATGTGGAACCAGTGTGTTGCTGTAAGATCCCTGAAGGTATTTCGCACTGTCATATAGTTTCCTATAATTTTGTAACCAGATAACAGTGGTGGGAGGTCTTAGTCTGGATCAGTGAAGGAGCTACCAGACATAAATATCAATGCATTAAGGGTTTCGTTAGTTCCTATGCATCATCGTCATGTGTGAGGGGACAAATATAATTCTCCCTCCCTCACATCCTGATATTATTAAGGCGTTGCCGACGTCTTGATTATGAGAACGAGTGTTCCATCATGCCATCCGCGCTTAACGCAGCTTCATGACGTCATCTCACAATCATATTAAAGTAACAACAGCAATTTTTATTATAACACTAGCGAACCGAGCAAAGCTTGACAATTACTAAATCTGTATTTCTCATGTCCTCCATTTGTCCATCTCCTGCCGCGCGGTCTAAGGCGTCTTGTCACGGTCCGCGCGGCTCCTTCCCTGTCTAAGGTTCGAGTCCTCCCTCGGGTATGAGTGTGTGTGTCGTCCTTAGCGTAAGTAGTGTGTAAGCTTAGGGATCGATGACAGATGTTTGGTCCCAGGAGACTTTACCACAAATTTCCAAAAAATTTATCCACCTCCTCTCCCCCTCGTCTGTCTCTGTATATCACAGTTCAATCCGTCTCTCTGTCCATCTCCTCTGCCCCCTCTCTGTCTCCATATCCTCCTCCCTCTCCATGTCCTCCCTCCACACTCTGCCTATTTTATGTTCTACCTTCTCTTTAACCTTGAATTTGATTATTGTAGGCCACCGTATGACCGATTTCCCTTCGTCCTGCATATGTGAAAACCATATTTCTTAAGTTTAATCTGAAAACAGTTTCAATTTCCACGCTTTGAAAGACTTGAACTCCATACCAAAGCTATAACCGTAATATCCTGTTATGTATTAGAAGTGACTGCGAAAAACAAACCTACACATATCGTAGTTGTGTCTAGGATTTATGTTTAAAATATTAGACAGTGAGAAACAATACGTACAAGAGAAACAAAATGTCTAATGCCAAAATGTCATACTCTAGTTAAAGCTGACTGCGGGAGAGAAAATAAAACCGCACATTTTCACAGTACGACATAACACAACATTTTCTTACTCGCAGTCAGTTTTAAAATTTATGTTTGATAAAATATTGAGCCTAATGGACGCCCATTTGCCATTACAACATTTTATTAGTAGGATTTCGCGCATATCCGCCCGAAAGGACGCATCAGCCTCCACCACTGGGAGAGGGTCCGTGGTGGTCTGCTTACCCCCACGGCGCGCAGGTGCACGTGTAGTAGTAGGCAGAGTGGGGGTAGGGACAGAGGGCTGAGATAGATCCACAGATGGACTGCAGGGAGCTGCAGCTGGCTCCTGTAGTTGGTGAGCAGTGGGAGCCGTCACAGAAGCCTTCGCAACATGGTGTGTTACCGCCGTGGTGGAGGCACAGCTGTGTTCCTCAACAAAGCTCTTGTCCATACCCAAGAGACTCTCCAGCCAATGGAATACATAGAGGCCACAGCAGTTACCATTTCCACACGCCTTGGTCCCATTACCTTTGCAGCAGCGTATTTGAGCCCAATCAAGCCACTGCTGGAAGCAGACCTCCGCACATTGTCATCCTTCGACAGGCTCATCATTGGGGCGGGTCTCAATGCCAAGCACCCAGCTTGGTATTCTCACGTCTCTAACCCCAAAGGCCGGCTCTTCCTTGACCTGGAGGACACTTTAGCACTATCGGTCTATGGCCCCCATGAACCTACCCATATCCCAGTCCATACTAACTGCCAGCCAGACGTCCTGGATGTGGCCATCTTCAAAAACATCACCGCTCATTTTTCACTGGAAGTTCTCCATGAACTTGCCTCTGACCATGAGCCAGTACTCTTGCACCTCACTAATGCTGCCCTTTCATTTGATGTTCGTTCCACTGCGACCCTCACCAATTGGGACAAATTTGCCAGGGTATTTAGACAGCTGTTGCTGCTTTCCGTAACCGCCCACCCCAGTCTGCTCCCCTTCTTAGGTCCATGGCAGAAATTCAACGCATCGTTCAACGGAAACGTGGCCGGTCGACCCCTGGATTGGACGGAATTTTAAATGAACATCTTTGCCACCTTCCGCGCACATCACTCATCTTGTTCACCAAGATTTTAAACTGTTGTCTCACGTCTGGCCTTTTTCCCCCTCAGTGGAAACAAGCCAATCTGATTGCGATCCCCAAGAGGTTCAAGGACCCTACGGTCCCCACTAACAAAAGGCCCATCAGCCTCCTAAATACTGTGGCGTAGGTCCTTGAATGTGTGATCCTTCACCGACTTTCCCAACCTCTTGCGGCAGCTAGGACGATCCGTTCTGAACATTTTGGATTCACTTCGCACCTCTCTGCCGGACTTCAGGTCCTACGGATCACTGAACACATCTGCAAAGGCTTCAACAGCGCCAAGTCGACAGCTGCCGTTTTTCTGGGCTTGCAAAACGCCTACGACAAGATCTGGCAAGACAATCTCGTACACAAGAAGCTGACTCAGACCACTATACCGGATATTTATGTCAAGATAGTGGATGACTTCCTCCGTGGTAGGACTTTCTTAGTGGCTCAACGGGGAATGCGTTCTGGCATTCGCCAGTTGTCGGCAGGTACTCCACAAGGATCGGTGCTATCTCCCATCCTTTTTAATATCTATGTAAATGATATGCTGGTCATCCCCGAGTGCCACCTTGCACAATATGCTGACGACACAGCACTATACACCACTGGCCCGACTCCAGCGACAGGTGGACGCCACCATCACCTGGTGCCGGACAAACAAACTAGCTCTCAATGGCGCCAAAACTACGGCAGTCTACTTCACGAAACGGCGCCTAGTCCTCCGCCGCAATATTTCGATTGCAGGTGTGCAGGTGCCCTGGTCCCCGACAACCACCTATCTCGGGGTCCAGATGGACCACAAGTTGCTCTTCCACTGTCATGCGGAGTATGTCGCCAACAAGGGGCAAAAGCTAATCAGGGCTTTGTACCCACTCTTCCGCAGGAGGGAACTTAACCTGCATACCAAGCTCCGTATGTACCGAACAGTTACCCTGCCTGCCCTCACGTAGGGATCTGCTGCATGGGCCACGATTAGTGTCACATGGATGCGGACGTTGCAGCGCCTGCAGAAAAAGGTGCTCAGGTGGAGCCTGTCACTCTCCACGAGGAAGCGGATATCGTCCCTCTCAAGACGACCATACGCAACAACGCGCGGCGGCTCTATGAGAAAGCGGTTGTCTTGCGGGACACTGTCCGTGGGTTACGCCACGTTGCGACCACACTTCCACGCCGCTGGCATCGACATCCGATTCCCCTAACCAACCTAGAGGAATCGGATTCCCACCATGGCTAACGATAGGCCTGGCACGCCCACCACGGACGCATCCTTTCGCGGGATTAGCCCCCATTCTACGTCCGATACTTTCCCACCCTATCTGCCCACGTCAGGCTAAATTTTTCTGCCTGAATGATGTAGTACTGTTACCGTCAGAGGGTGGTACGGGACTACAAGTCCCACCGCCACACCTCCAAAGTGAATTGCAGTGACGCAGTCACTGCCCTGTGATAAATTTACTTCCTCACCAACACAGTTAGACCGCAACAGACCGGTGATGCTGTATTGTAACATATCACAAAAAAAATCTCTCTTCGTACGTTTTATGGTATTGTAATCAATTTTCCATTATGTTTAACATGTACTTTTCGAAGTTTTACCTAACAGTGTTTGCTCAGTACAACTGTTTGTCAGGGTATTGTTTAAGGAGGTGAAGTAAACTGGTCGAGAGATTTTTGCCAGCAACCTTTCCCCTCCATATATATATCAGAAATGAGTAGGCTATGTCCATTCGAACGTTCATTACAGTATTGAATTAAAGGCTAAATATATCTGGCACGAACGTTTCGAGATATTTGGTAACAACGTTAAACATCAACTTGTCTTAATGAAGCGGTACATATTATTATGACGGATGAAAATAAATAGCTTTTTTACATAAGGAGCTGTAATTATTTTCGGTGTTATAAAATGTTTCCCGATGATTTGTTCTTGAGACCTGTGGAATAACAATAGAAAATTTGTAGGTAAGTGCCATTTGATTCACAAAACACTACACTGTCATAAGGAAGAGCCTTCTCTACTTTTGATATCTAATGAACAATTTCGGTAGAAGCTACGGGTAGTTTTAGTAGACTGTGTAGATGACATACCTCTTAGTTTCGAATCAAAATTTTGAAATTTCAATATGTTACAAAGTAAGGGTTTTAATGGAGTGGTGTGCCTCTAATTCTTTTTTCACAATTACTTCAGTGCCAATTCAAATTTGAAGGACTTCTTCAGAGCACGAAGGAAGTCACGACAAGTCTTCCAAAATTTCTCTTCCTTTTATCCTACAAGATAAGGGTGACACTTTTACTGCGATTGATTCAGTAAACGGTTCTGTTCCAATAGGACATTATCGTATCATTGGAAGGTACAAATTGAACAACAACGAGCAATACTGTTATTGACAGTGGCTTTGGTTACTAGAGCCAGCTGCAGGCACTAGCTGTTAAAGGTGCGATATTCACTACACCGTTCTCACTATATCTTTGCTTGCAGACTACGAGTGCTGCAGCATGTAACTGATGAAGGCATTCTACTTCAAGGACAACATGGATTCCGCCGACGAATCTCAACCAAGCACCAACTTCAGCGCTTATCAGATGCTCAGGACAAGACCGAATAGGACAGAATATTTGGAGGGCCCTCTTGCTACTAATCTATCGAGCATTCGACTCTACACGCTGGGAATCGCCACGTGTCATATACCGTTGCTACACAGCTATCTACCAAGCCGCACATGCCACGTTCGGATTGGCGACGGCAGCTTAACAAGACGTGATTGGCCTGATATTGTTTATCTTGTGCACTTCAGACCTACTGCGGACACCTCGGATGAACATGGAGTCATATACTAATGACACAGCGCTATTTCCAAATAGTAGGGATCTACGTATGATGCGGCAACGGCAACGGCCACAGACCTTGACTGAATCGGCAACGAAATGGAGTTTGGCCTTGAACTCGCAGAAGAGCCAAGCAATCACTATCACCCTTCGACGAGTATCGAAAGCGAACACCCACCAATCATGTTGCGTGGCAGTTCAGTTCCACAGACAGCCAGATATCTAGGCGTCACGCTTGCCAGACGTTTAACGTGGAGGCAGTACATCGTAAAATTCGAAACAATGGAAGAATGAGAGATTTATATCCAGACCTCAAACCAAACTCGTCACTACCTCCTCATTTGGGAATCACCGTCTATAAATCCTCGTTCGTCCACTACTTGAACATGCAACGGTGGTCTGGGGTAATGTGCCAACACCAGCATAAACACAGAACAATTACCACATAACAGGGCCCATTAGGCACCTTCCAAGGGACTAACCCAGCCAGAAAATTCATGACATAGCCAACGTACAAAGGCTAGAGGAACGAATCCGTGATACAGTAAGAGAGATGTATGAGGAGTGTGCACGGTCCCAGAATGACAAAATGAAATCATTCACATCTTAGGGTAAAGGCTTCACTGGGGGCAAGGAATAAGGTGGCCAGACGTACTGAGACAACGTCAACCGAAATCTGAAGGCAGAAGTAACGCTGTTAAAAAAGCAACCTATGGTGGATTTGTTGAAAAAACAGAACCAAATCCCTAGACAGAAACGCCAACCAAATAAAGTCGATTAGAAACACACAGCACCGCCGATCAAGGAGGAAGAGCGGCAAGCGCTGATACTTCGAAAACAGGAACACAGTAGTCCTTCGGGAAATGTGAAGGAGTGTTCGTTACAGTTAGTTGACGTCACCTCCACGCCTCTCCTCGCCCTGTCTCAATGGTGGCAGCACATTGTTAAGCTTACATTGTGAACAGTACGTGACTTTGGTTTTTGAACAATACTGTTGCATGATGGATGACATGGTCACTTTGAAAATGTGGTAACGGCAGCCCTATATTGGCCAATATTTGATCAAGTTTGTACACCTTGTGATGATGCCAATCGTAGCTACATATTTCATTTGCTTCCTTTTTGTGAACTTCAAGAACAGAGATCAATCGGATGATGATTATTACGACCTAATCCAGTCACTGACTAAAACAAATAATTTCTGCCGTAGACTGTTATATCGTATTTTAACAGCTGAGTGAGGCTGTTTGAACTCGATATCTCTTTTCTGTAGTGCTTTCCTTGTTACGTACTCATCCCAGGTGCACTATTTTACGTGTACAGAAGTGTTTTAGCTATTATGGTAAAATGATGAAGCCCACTTTAGTGCGAGGGAAGTTAATGATTGAACGCTATCAAATGCGACTAACATGCAACCTTTTACGTGTTATGTGAACTGTGATGTTAGCGAAAGCTATAGTGCCGCTGCTATGAAGGAACTCTTTCTTTTATTTTAATTTCTAACCAATTGCAGTGGGTATAAGGAACTTGTTCGTCATTGTGATGATTCGTTTTCAGAATAGACACAGTTCTACAGAAGAAGTGTTGTTGAACACTCTGTGAACACAGTTCTTTCTCGCTTGCTCACATTACAGGGCAGCTACGACGTAGAAGTTGCAATTTTCAGTCAAGACACATTAAACGGTAGGGAACAACATTTTTCAGGCTTTAATGCCATACGCATGTTTGCACACTCGCTCACAGGTTGCCCACCAGAGTTACACTTCGGTATCCTATGTTAGACACAGAACGCTATCGTACTTAGAGTTGTCTGTTCGCGTATAATGTGTATCCTTGTGATATGGTTGTGTACAATGATGGTTGTTTACAAATCGGGCATGCTCATCGCTTTAACACACTTGCAGCACATTGTTGTTGATGATCATAATGACAGGGCTCTTTCCGGTCTCGACAGCTTAATCACTAGCACACCTACCGACAAATCAGAAGGCAAATAAGGTTAACAAGATGGTACATTAATATCCCCTGAAACAAATACGGATGCCCCGAAACGACCTCCCTCATTACAAACACAAACACAAACACACACACACACACACACACACACATACACACACACACGCACACACGCTATTATTAAGGCTTGCTTAGGTTTTAAAACTTCAAATGTGTATAAGAGAGAAATGGCAGACTACAGACTGCATAGTAAGACGCTATGTGTCAGATAACAATGAGCTATTCTTGTTCAGTTCCGCCATACCTCATCCCACCTGTGTGGCCGAAACGGAGTACGCTATACGCGGATAACTGGTTTCAGCTAGCCGAACAGTTTTAATACTACATTTGCTGTTCACCATCAAAATTTTACCTATACACATGAATTTAATTTTTTCTGCTTTATCTTTTCAACAATTCCGGTGAGGGGTGGGGGGAACAGGGCTGATGAATCTATCCCTCATATCACCGAGAAATTTCTTTGCCTTGAAATGGACTATACCCATTCGGAATGAACATTTTAGTTTTTAATTACTCATCATTAAATAATTAATATCGGTATATTTAAATTTTGAGTTAATAGCTCCTGAAGTTAAAGTCTACTGTATTCGTGACACGATTTGCTAATATACACAGAAATCAAAGTAAAGAGTGTGGGGCTAGCATTTAAACACAGATCTCAAAGACGATGAGCCCATAATTTCACGACAATGCAAACTGTCACAATTATGATATTTTGAAGTGCCATAGATTTCCAAGTCGCAGCTTCAATGTAATTTTACACGTAATACATGAACTATGAGTATTCCACGTCGCACGTTGAGAAAAAAATTATACGAAATTACACTTGAGCTTTATCTAGTTTACACATTTATTTTGCTATTTTGGATAACAGACATACATATTGGCGGAAGACGAGTACATTGGTTAAAGGTACCGTATCTCCACTCAGCCTCAGACACGATTTATCCTAATGAGTATTACCGGTCCGAAACTAGTCATTTCTCGGCATACATTAAACTATAATGATTCGTAGTCATTTCACGCGTATCTCAGAAAAATAAAATTATTTACGGGCGGTAGAAAGGCATATTTCAGGTACATTATGATGAACGGGATCGATTTCCATGAAAGACGAGAAGGACAAATAAAAGATATATCTCTCCCGAACACACCCAGTCCCATTACGGAACCGTTCTGCCTCTCTCATACGTCCCATTTATTTGCTGATAAGCGAGCGAACGGTCCAATATTTTGATAGCGTGTCGCTTATTGTCTTCCCGTTGCTTATTACAAGCGTTATTATCGTCACCGAGCTATTCCAATTTCCCTCCTCTTTTATTTTTAACGCGTGGAGCGCGTGCTTTTTATCCGTTATCACGTACTGCCCATCACACGTTACAGACACATCAGTGCCAGGGATGTATCCAATCGCGCAGTGACGTGAGCCTTGATTACATTCGAAGCAGCTGGTTGGTAGCCTACGCAGAGGACACGTTACGCACGTGAATGAGAAAGTGCCATTCGCATCATAAATCAGGAGAGCAGAGCGGAAAAAGAGTAGAAAAACGTAAAATAACATTGACTCTAATGCGAAACGTCCATTTCAAAGTCATACTGTCCTTACCTTCATTTCTGGACTTTCGGTTTTCGCCAACTTCTCACGATACTATTTACTAAATGGATATTATATGTCCAAACGTCATAGCATGACACCATCTCAGCTGTTTACCTTATGTTCTAGTCGCTTTTTGTTTAATAAAGATGTTCTACAGACCTTCATATTCAAGACAATTCAAGATTTGTCCCAGAAAATGGAACACATATTTCCTCTTCAACCCACAAAGTTAAGCAGTAGACCGCAGAAGCTATCACTGAATTAACGATCATAGAGTCAAGTCACCAGGATGAGCACACAAGGCTGTGGAGTGGGAGGTTTAGCCCAGTAGCAAAAACATAATTGACAGTTTGCGTGATGAAAATTTATTTGTACAAGTTTAACCACTGAGTGCGTGGACTCAATGAAGCAAATTTTTGTTGTATGAAATAATCGAATGAAATGTTGATTACACAGTAAACAATTCTTAGTTAAGAAAAATAAGTCACAACACTCAGTAAGGCAGGTGTTCGTAAGAATTTCAGTAAATTTTAGATTTAAGAAAACAAGCACCTAACGCTTACTAAACTGTCTGTCTATAACACTTTATCTTTTCAAAACTATTGAAACGAAATTAGCAATTTTAGAAAAATGCGGACCTGGCGCATGCTAAACTATCTATCAACAGCAGCTTACCTATTCAGAACAGTTTGAATAATATTTCCAATTTTAGAAAAATACCCACCGGGCGCTTACAAACATCGTTAACACCATAGCGCTTCCCTATGTCTTTAACTGACATCAATTTAGGTTACAAAATATTTCAAATTAAAACTCGCCACGCCGCTCAACAAATGAGAAATTAAATATCAACATGCCAGTGCGACGTGAACTATGAAATTTAATGTTAACAGCCATCATAATGAAGCCAGATCTTTTTAAGAATGTAAGATACATAAAATAAAGTTATTATCGCTTAACAGCTCCGGCCTGGAACTGTCAGCAGACCAACATAATACGGCTTGGCCTTGTCTAACCTCGTCCGTTAACTGGGGAGATGACACTGGCTGCGGATGGACTGAACTACAACAGACTAAAATTCTAAATGAAGAAATGGTTAAACACTGAAAATGAACAATTGCAAATGTGGAACAAACCTGTTCCACTGAAGCGCAGTGAGTGTGATGTTCCTACACTGATCAGCACAAACGGTGTCTATAAACATCAGTAGTGGCTTTGAACTTAAGCTACAAGAAACTGGGAACTCAACCACAAGTCAGTCAATTAATATTGTTCACGGAACATAAATAACAGTCAACAAATTGAAAGTAGAATATTGGGCTTATGAGAGCACTGCGATTTGTCTGACAGTTATGACTACACATCAGTTTTCGAACATCACATATTATATTGCTTCGGGACTCCTCGTCTTACGTGGCGACTTATCACGCCTGAACAAATGGTAGAATTGTTGACCATAAGCTCCACTAGAACTTCAAAGCAGTGCAGGACGCTGCCCTGTACATGTAAACAAGCATTTATCTGATGAAATGTGTCAGCAGATTAAGAAAATGTAATTGGCCACATGGATTTCTTAGAAGTCCAGGGTGGAAAACGGCACCTCAAGGTTGTTGATGCTCCCAACTGTGATATCAACGTCCAAAGACCACACACGCAGCATCCCCACCGAGCACGGTACGATCCCTCTCCTCGCCTCAGCACACGCCACTCGCCGCACCCACTACAACTTCCCAACTGGCTCACTTTTCACCACGTGGCGCCCGGCGCTACTCTATATCCCTTGGCCTCACTCGTTGCCGACGTACAACTCAGACCTCTCTCGGACTTTCCCTATACCACAAACCTGCCAGTTCTGCATGCAAGGATCGCGAACCAGCCCGCTAGCGATATATCGAATCGAGCACCATGGCTCAATCACTGAACTGTTCTGTAAATTTTTTATCTAAGGTGATGGCGACTCACGGCGTCCAAAACTCTTGGCATACATCTGGTAAATTTGTGCTGTAAAATTAGAATGCTGTATGAGGTAATTCACTACCCTTTATTTCCAATAGGCTGTGCACAGAGAGCCCGCAGCATAAGCATTGTTGTAACTCACATGGGTTGCTACGTACTTACATACAAGATCACGCTCACATCAGGAGTGAAGCGGAATTTTAGTCATCCGTTTCTTCGCACAGGAGTGGATGCATACAGGAGTGAAATGGCGCTTGTGGCAAGCTGATATTTTTCAGGTCTCTGCTGTTGGATACAGCAGAAAAAGATATCGATGTTACGCTAAGGAGTTACAGTATACGGGGTGGTCAATTGATCTTCACCGGGCCAAAAATCTCACGAAATAAGCGTTAAACGAAAAACCTACGAAGAACGAAACTTGTTTAGCTTGAAGGGGGAAACCAGATCGCGCTATGGTTGGCCCCGCCGGATGGCGTTGCCATAGGTGAAAAGGATATCAATTGCGTTTTTTTAAAATAGGAACACCCATTTTTTACTACATATTCGTGTAGTACCTAAAGAAATATGAATGTTTTAGTTGGACCACTTTTTTCGTTTAGTGATAGATGGCGCTGTAATAGTCACAAACACATGGCTCACAATTTTAGACGAACAGCTGGTATCAGGTAGGTTTTTTAAATTAAAATACAGAACGTAGGTACGTATGAACATTTTATTTCAGTTGTTCCAATGTGATACATGTACCTTTGTGACTTAACATTTCTGAGAACGCATGCTGTTACAGCGTGATTACCGGCAAATACCACATTAATGCAATAAATGCTCAAAATGATGTCCGTCAACCTCAATGCATTTGGCAATACGTGTAACGAAATTCCTCTCAACAGCGAGTAGTTCTCCTTCCGTAATGTTCGCACATGTATTGACAATGCGCTGACGCATGTTGTCAGGTGTTGTCGGTGGATCACGACAGCAAATATCTTTCAACTTGCCCTACAGAAAGAAATCCGGGGACGTCAGATCCGGTGAACGTGCGGGCCATGGTATGGTGCTTCGACGACCAATGCACCTGTCATTAAATATGCTATCCAATAACCGCTTCAACCGTACGCGAGCTATGTGCCGGACATCCATTATGTAGGAAGTACATTGCCATTCTGTCATGCAGTGAAACATCTTGTAGTAACATCGGTAGAACATTACGTAGGAAATCAGCATACATTGCACCATTTAGATTGTCATCGATAAAATGGGGGCCAGTTACCCTTCCTCCCATAATGCCGCACCATACATTAACCCGCCAAGGTCGCTGATGTTCCACTTGTCGCAGCCATCGTGGATTTTCCGTTACCGAGTAGTGCATATTATGCCGATTTACGTTACCGCTGTTGGTCAATTACGCTTCGTCGCTAAATAGAACGCGTGCAAAAAATCTGTCATCGTCCCGTAATTTCTCTTGTGCCCAGTGGCAGAACTGTACACGATGTTCAAAGTCGTCGCCATGCAATTCCTGGTGCATAGAAATATGGTACGGGTGCAATCGATGTTGATGTAGCATTCAAAACATCGACGTTTTTGAGATTCCCGATTCTCGCGGAATTTGTCTGCTACTGATTTGCGGATTAGCGACGACAGCAGCTAAAACGTCTACTTGGGCATCATTACTTGTTGCAGGTCGTGATTAACATTTCGCATGTGGCTGAACACTTACTGTTTCCTTAAATAACGTAACTATCCGGCGAACGGTCCAGACACTTGGATGATGTCGTCCAGGATACCGAGCAGCATACATAACACACGCCCGTTAGGCATTTTGATCACAATAGCCATGCACCAACGCGATATCGACTTTTTCCGCAGTTGGTAAACGGTCTATTTTAACACGGGTAATGTATCATGAAGCAAATACCGTCCGCACTGGTGGAATGTTACGTGATACCACGTACTTATAGATACCACGTACAAAGCGAAAAAAGTGGTCCAACTAAAACATTCAGATTTCTTTACGTACTACACGAATATGTAATAAAAAATGGGGGTTCGTATTTAAAAAAAACGCAGTTGATATCCATTTGACCTATGGCAGCGCCATCTAGAGGGCCAACCGTAGCGCCATCTGGTTTCCCCCTTCAAGCTAGACGAGTTTCGTCCTTTGTAGTTTCTTCATTTGATGCTTATTTGGTGAGATATTTGGCCCGGTTACTATCAATGGACCACCCTGTATATGGCGATGATTGGGAAATGAGATTCTGCGTTGTTCACTGGTCAGATTTTTATTGTTTATTGACGTGTTAGCAATGAACACGAAGAGGAGCACGAAGATATATGAGGCTTACTATATTTACCAATCAATTACCTAAATAAATGATCGCTCCGGCCTGTAACTTTCTTAAGATTTGGGTATATACAGATACGTGCAATATTTCAGATAACGAACCATGGAAGTGCTTGATTCTATTACTCTAAAACACTTCAAGACTCCTGTGTTGGTCATGATGACTCTGACGTACAGAGAAAGGAACATGTAGGGAAATGCACGGTGGAATCCTAATCCAGGGCAAGTTTTGAAAGTCCTTCTTAGCATAAAAGATTAGTTGAGTTTACTGCTCGCTCTGTCTGTTGTAGTCTCGTTGATCCGAGGCTGCTGCCGCTGGAATTCTCGAACTCCAAATCTACCTCGCTTGGCGTACGAGCGACTCAATAAACGGCATTTCGTGTTGCTTCGTAAATATGGGACGTGACTCAGTCGCTTTTTACCTCCGATTCGCAATCAGTGTGATTGAAATCAGGGGCTTCTCAATGCGTTTAACCTCTTCAAGGACTACCGAAAGTGACTCACACTGGTTTATAGCCAGTGTTCGTACTTAGATGATCTTTTCTTTTTTCTGGCATACTTTCATAATTCGGTCGTTGCAGTATCAGAAAACTCAAGCCTAGGGCTAGGTGGTTAAAAGAGGCTATAGACTACCTATTTTTCGACAGCTGCCATTGAGCAGTTAACACAAATAAAGTACTTAACACGCATCCAGTGAAACGACTGAACGCACTAGGCGAAAACCAATTATTGTAGAGCCACAACCGGTATTTTGTGAACCCGGCGTCTCTCCGGAATGATCGTCAGTACTGTAACAGCTCCTAACGCTACTCGCATTGACTGTGAGCCAAGAATCGCAAGCAATCTGCGAGCAGAGCGCTACACAGTAATGTACATCATAAGAAGTACAGTTTTAATAATTCGTTACATTCTGCAATGAGACATCTCGGTGTTTAATACTATTCTCCATATGAACAGACTTAATGATAGCACTTTGAGATTAATGTATCCATAATCCAGTGTTCGCTGTAGTTGTACCTCATTACATATGGAATTGCCTATTTCTCATGCCACCTCACACACTCTCCGTCTCGTATTCTCTTTCAACTCCGTGCTAGTCCTCTGTCCCTAAAAACCTACTCATCGAGGGCTCGTTAAACATCAACTACCTTTTATCCTAGATTCGTGTTGATTATTTTACACTACTGCCCATTAAAATTGCTACGCCACGAAGATGACGTGTTGCAGACGCGAAATTTAACCGACGGGAAGAAGATGCTGTCATATGCAAATGATTAGCTTTTCAGAGCATTCACGCAAGGTTGGCGCCGGTGCTGACACATACAATGTGCTGACATGGGGAAAGTAAAACGTTTTGTGATGCCTCAAGTAAGGAGAAGAAATGCGTACCATCACGTTTCCGACTTTGCAACCTATCGCGATTGCGGTTAATAGTATCCCGATATAGCGTTGGTCGATATCCAATGAGTGTTAGCAGAATAAGGAATTGATGGGCTCAGGAGGGTAATAAGGAACGCCGTGCTGGATCCCAACGGCCTCGTATCATTAGCAGTCGAGATGACAGACTTCTTAACCGCATGGCTGTAGCGGATCGTGCAGCCACGTCTCGATCCCTGAGTCAACAGATGGGGACGACAGTTCGACGACGTTAGCAGCAGCACAGACTATCAGCTCGGAGACCATGGCTGCGGTTACCCTTGACACAGCAGCACAGACACGAGCGCCTGCGATGGTGTACTCAACGACGAACCTAGGTGCACGAATGGCAAAACGTCATTTTTTCGGATGAATCCAGGTACTGTTTACGTTGGTCACATCCGTGTTTAGCGACATCGCGGTGAACGCATATTGGAAGCGTGTCTTCGTCATCGCCATACTGGCGTATCACTCGGCGTGATGGTATAGGTTGTCATTGGTTACACGTCTCGGTCACCTCTTGTTCGCATTGACGGCACTTTCAACATTGGACGTTACATTTCAGATGTGTTACGACCAGTGGCTGTACCATTCATTCGATCCCTGCGAAACCCTTCATTTCTCCAGGATTATGCACGATAGCATGTTGCAGGTCCTGTACGGGCCTCTCTGGATACAGAAAATGTTCGACTGCTGCCCTCGCCAGCACATTCTCCAGATCGCTCACCAATTGAAAACGTCTGGTCAATGGTGGCCGAGCAACTGGCTCGTCACAATACGCCAGTCACTACTCTTGATGAACTGTGGTATCGTGTTGAAACTGTATGGGCAGCTGTACGTGTGCATGCCATCCAAGCTCAGACTCAATGCCCAGGCGTATGAAGGGCGTTATTACGGCCAGAGGTGGTTGTTTTGCGTACTGATTTCTCAGGATCTATGCACCAACATTGCGTGAAAATGTAATCACATGTCAGTTGTAGTATAATGTATTTGCCCAATGAATATCCGTTTATCATCTGCATTTCTTCTTGATGTAGCAATTTTAATAGCCACTAGTGTATTTTCCACTTTATATGGTCTACAAAGTAAGTGAAAATACATTCAATGAAAAACAGATTATTTTACTCGTACAGATAAGTATTATTCCTAACAATGAATGTAACGTTCAGTATTTTTTATCACTTTTACATGCATTACCAGTTATCTCGTTTAGGGTTATTGTAACCAAAGTAATGAAAATATCCACGTCTGCTTAGTTCTTGTGTCTATCCTTTACAAAAATAACATAGAAACCCATGCTCAAAAAGCTCTTTAATATACCACAGTACTATCTGATGATTCTCGTGCACCATTTCTCTTTGGATTCATAGGTTTGGGTGCAAAAGATATTAATCTAAGGCCACTTAAGGTATACAGATCACAACAGACTTGCAGTTTTGCCGTTTCCTCCAGTCTAACTACTGGTATCCTTTCACAAACGCTAAACAAAATCATTTCTCAACCATTTACGTCATAATTTCTTGTTTCAATAATTTGCGGTCACCAAGTATCCTAAATCTTTAAATACCGCTACTACTGTAGAAGTTGGCCCGATTTTGTTAAGTCAGAGGATGAACGAAGACTCATAGCTAAACATGAAATTCAAAAGTGCTGTAATTTGTGTATTGATCCTCTTACAAATTTTACGTGTGAGTGTTTCTGAAAATAAAATATACCAAAATTCTACTACTCATTCAATGCTTGCAATGTGATCCATATTTCCCTCTTTAAGTTAGCATGGAAAAGGCAACGGCTGGCTGAGAAACTCCCACTAAATCAATTTTCCAGTCGTGTTTTGTAGGTATCGTTTTTGTCGTAACAGCATCAAATACGGGTACTTTTAAAGGTGTGTGTATTTTGGGGAAAGAACGTTTGTATTTTCCACGCAGGCATCAGACATATGCAATCATCCTCAGAAGCGTTTTGAAGAAATGAGCTGTTGAAACATAGATCCCACTGTAGTATTCTAAGAAATATTTTAAAACTCTTTGTTTGGAAACGATATTAAAAAAATTAAGCTGTAATTCAAGATGTAAACGCCAGCGGACACTTATATCAAGACTGCGAGCCCCGATTCTTTGATTTTGTTCGATAAACTTTGATGTAACAGAAACCTGTATAATCATCTCCGATTTCTTTTGTAGAAGCTTCGTCTTGTGTAGTATCTCGGTGCTCAGAGAACTGTTCATCTAAGTACTGCTTGAAAATGATTATGTTCTCTGATCAATTTGTATTAACATCCGTAGAAGACAGTGCAATTTGTGATCTTTGTAACTTCCTTGTCAGTGTTTATGTGACGGCTAAGCACCTTATTTGCGTCTCAGTACTCATTCAAAACTTTATAAATATCACGTTACATTTCGTGATACCTCTTGTGTGGCCTTATGGTAACTGTCTCCCGCCGCCTTGATCATCTTTAATCATAATTTGTCTTCTGAATCAAACACGGAGATGGTCAAAGCACGGAATCATAAGAGATAACCATCAGACGAAATTATCTTTAAAAATTCAGTTAAAGTCTAACAAATTCCAGAAACTGTCAATGATAGAAATGAATAGTTTAATTTTTGGTAAAATGATACTATGTTTTTACCAGATTAGACGTGAGTGACGAGCTACGTGTTAGAAATCATTCACAGCAGCATGAAAATAAATATATTAACATTCCGCACGTAGTTACTAAACGGTAAGCTGGCGGAGGAGTAAATTAATTAATTTATAAAAAAGGAGAAATAAGGTCAGTCGTCATCTCAAGTTATATCTGGGTAATACCATTAGTTTTCAAGACATAAAGAGTGACATTATAAAAGGAGAAAAATTTCTTACAACAAATTTTATTTTCTTGTTAATTTTGCCTCAGAATCGTTGTTCATAGGACCTTTATAGATAGCGGACTTAAATTAGTATTTAATTTTAAACAAATTACTGATCAATACTTTTAGTACAAAAAGTAAATAGATTTGTATTTAGTTTTTCATTCCTTTAGTTTTTCATATGTGTGGGTTGAGGAGCACTCCTTCCATGTTTCCCCTCGAGTCCTAAATACGCTGATTTCAAGTGCTATGGAACCAAACTGGGAATAATACAAAACAAATTCAACCTAAGAAAATAAGAGGCGCCTTATTGATCCATCAAGGTATGCAATTTAACCTTACAACTATAGGCAAGTACATTAGATAATAATGCTTGAACGTAATGAAAAGCTTACTTTTTTATTCAGAAACATATACTACTAGCACAAATACTATTGAAAAAGTTGGCCCGACTTTGATTAGTCGGTGGACGAAAGAAGGCTCAAAGGTAAAAACGATATTTTAAAACGCTGTAATTTATGTGTTGATCCACTTACAGATTTTACGTGTAAGTGTTTCTGAACATAAAATATACGAAAAACCACTACTCATATAATGCTTGCATTTGCTGCTGTGACAGGCTTATCAGCATCTACAAGTTTTGTTTGAGTACATTTCAATGGAGTGGATAGCGAGTTTCCCAATTTAACCAGCTTCACAACTCCGAGTTTGTGGTAGATAGAGCACACATTCTGGATCCACAAGTGTGACGCTAAATTTATATCTCATAAGGGAGCAACATAGACTTTTCACACTTTTTATTTCCCAATAAAGTTTCCTCCGCCGACCGTACTCTTGTTTCGGCAAGTTTCCACTTTTCACCCCTCGGGAGCAATAGCTTCCGTCAAGTTCCATAAAACACTCTGTTAGAGAGGCACTCGTCTTATGGACTGTTGCCACCAAGCATAACTTTCTTGTTGGGAGTGAGAAGGCAGATCCCAGGAGAACAGTGAATTACAGGAAACAATGATTCAAATCCGAAGTACTCCCATTCACTGCTGAGATTAGTCTTCTGTTGTCTCCATGAAACAACACACTCTTATGTCCTATTACATGATTTGCCGCCGTTGCACTGTTGTTTATTTATCAAGAAGGATTCGCTGAATTGTATTTGTTAATCGCGACGCTACGATGGTACATATGTCACCAGGGGTTTCACGGATGACCCTAGCGACTCCGAAAGCTATACATTCGACTATAGTAATAGTCATTTTCTGTTATTGTTACATGTTCCTCTTCGCACCACATCCCACTCATTACATGATAAATGTCATGACAGCCTTTTTTTCTGAAAATTTTCATCTCTACGAACCCTTTACACTCAAGATCCTCTGTAATTTTTAAATCTTCCAGTGACAGGTACCACTAACCAGTTCCTTCTTCTGGTGAGGAACTTCATACAGTCCTGTTTCCTCACCAGTTCGCTCCAGTACTGCGTTTCGTACTTTATCCATCCCTTTCATTTGTAACATTTTGTAGAGCTGGATTTTGGGTGGAGGTTTGTGTAAGGGGTGGGCAGGCGAGGGCTTCATTCATGAAGTATTTATAAACACAGAAATATTTTCACATAAACATAGTGACATCAAAGAATGCTAGGCAAGTAACAAATCAACAGTATTCTGCCTAGAGCCAATTCTTATGAAAACATAAGCCTAATATAATAAATCACTATGGAAAAAGGCTTCCTAAGTAATAATTATACATGAATACCCACGAGATGAGTCACGTCAGACGTATCATCCCGTTTACTTCGTGACGGGGTTCCAGACTTAGAAGCTAGGTTTTCGGCAAATTATAATACGCTGAGAAGCATGTACTCTGGTATGTGGCAATGTGTCGCAACTACTGTATAGACAGAGATATTGAAGCACATGTGATTTTTAAATAGAATGATATACATAGTTAACGGCATCCAAAAGCGCCTGAAAATACGAGTTCAATGATATAACGCTTTTTAATGTTGAGGCTGAAATTACTGGGAAAACAATCCGCAAAATGTACAAATATAGGAAAGCAGTGTGGCCAGAGTCATTTTTTGCCGTGTAAAAAAACCACCAAGGCAAGCTCTCATGTTAGGCTCGTTGACATATGCAGCAAGACAGGCCTGCGCTACTAAGATAAAACCTTGTTTGCTATACCACGTAGTTAAAGGGACAGTTATGACTTCTGTATACGGAAGTACGACGGGTGATAGGTTCTTGCGCACCAGGTGCGGCTCAGACTGACTATTCCAAATCTGTGTACATTTCCAGCTTTTTGTGGAAACAGCTACAGTTTCGTCAGGCAATTTTCCACTTCAGTCCTTCCCGTTGCTGCTTACTTGTCAAAGCTAAAACACAGAAGTTGGTCATTCATACTTCAGAGTAATAAACACTCCTCCTCAAGGGAAAAAGGAAACTATTGTATTAATTTCTCAGCTTAAAAGAGAATTGTTCTGTCATTGCCGACGCGTGAATGCTTGTTAAAGTAAACCATCTGCAGTCGAACAAATGTGTCCTGCTAGAAATTGTAATTGGACGAAATACAATTTAAATAAACTACAAAGTTTATTCAGAATAACTGACGACATGTCACCTACAAATTAGACACTTCGCTTAGTGAAAAGTAGTTTTACACTTTACTGATGTAAAGTGTACATGTCTGTAGACAAGGAATGTTGAAGCAGAAATGACCTGCATATAGACGACAGAGTTCGTATTAGTTCTACTGTGCAGACAAGTAAGTCGAAAGGCCTGATACAAAAAATGGTTCAAATGGCTCTGAGCACTATGGGACATAACTGCTGTGGTCATCAGTCCCATAGAACTTATAACTACTTAAACCTAGCTAACCTAAGGACATCACACATCCATGCCCGAGGCAGGATTCGAACCTGCGACCGTAGCGGTCACGCGGTTCCAGACTGTAGCGCCTAGAATCGCACGGCCACTCCGTCCGCCTGGCCTGACACAAAGACGCAATCTGGCATGTGCGTGTTTACAACGCTATAACTTGCCTTCCAATTTTATAACATTACTCGGATGTTTTGCATAGTGTTTCAGCCTCAAAACTATAAGCATTATACCACTGTACTCGTATTTTCAAGCGCTTTCAGATGCCGTTAAGAAAATAATATCATTCTGTTTAAAACAATTCTACGTGTTTCACATAGCCGGCGGGAGTGGCCGTGCGGTTCTAGGCGCTACAGTCTGGACCCGAGCAACCGCTGCGGTCGCAGGTTCGATTCCTGCCTCGGGCATGGATGTGAGTGATGTCCTTAGGTTAGTTAGGTTTAAGTACTTCTAAGTTCTAGCGTGTTGCAATCGGGCAGTAATATAATCACAACACAATTAATGGTAATGTCGTCACAGGGTCTAAAGCTACTCCCCAAGACGTCCACCAGCAACATATACTGCTACGCCCAAAAGTTTAGCCGGGGATACCTAGACTACGAACAACAACAGCAACATAAAATGCGAAACTTACAGCAATGTACCGTGGTAAACACTCCTTCAAACCTAATACAGATGTATGTTTTGTACAACAGCGGAACCTGCCATCAGCTTTGAGATAATATACAATATGAAGGAGTCTCCTGTGCCCCAACGGCCATACCGTGTGATATCTGACAAATAACGAACACTTCATATTCAAAACCCTTATACCAGCTACAGGTTGAGTTCACTATGCACAGCGCTCGCCTGATGATATAATCTCACGAGCAACTCCGCCACCCACCGACAATGCGACCACTAAGCGACACTGCTAGTGCTCTGTGTATTCCAGCAATACGTAGAACACTCTTCTCCGTATCTGGTTGTGGTAGTCTTGTCTAGCCACCCGATAAAGACACGTTAGCCCTCCAGTTAGGCGACGTCAATAACAGCTTGGCCACCCCCTACATTGACCTCTGACTGCACAGGTTGCCTGTTTGCTTGGCACACCTTATACTCGTGGCTGGTCACCATCCGATTACCTACCAGCTCCCACTGTGACTAATTGCGACAACTTAGACCTGGCACTTCATATCCTACATGAGTCGGGCCAGTGTCCCACACTAGGTGCAGCGCCCCCCTTGACAGCTCATCTTCTAGATTCCGCGGCTTCTGGCACAGGTTGAAGTGGTCGTCACTTCAGGCACAGTGCGCTTCCACCAACTGTTGAATCCTACCATGGCGTCAAATATGTGGGGTCTAGGAAAACTGCCTTCTCGGATCGCTACACAACATTCAAACAAATCGTATTTATGAGTTTTTTTTTATGAAATGAACAATGACATTACTTAACTTTGATAATAACATAGAAGCATCGCAAGCAAAGGACGATATGCAAATAAGAAATCTCTTCAGTATATACAAATGCTATTTCGCTGCTCTTGAAATGTTTAATCTCGATGCTAGTTTAGAAGTGGGGCAGCGACCAATCTGGTGCGGCGCTTATGTTCTCTTCATATAGAGTTCGCTGCTGTCGCGTTGTCGTCCTAGAGAGGGATCGGTCATCGTGCAGTTGGCTGACGTCATCTTCACATCCCTCTCTACTCCCTCGTTTCCGAGTGGCGTTCCGGCGCTTGACTTTACGCCGTAACACAAACAACCTCAGCTGTCGCCCCACGGCCGGACCACAGGCGGCGCACAACAGGCTGCTGCTGTGGTGCTGGCCTGCAGGATATGTTGACAGTACGAAGCGGAGTAGGTGACTGACCTTTAGCAACTCACGCCACGCCACGAACATCTCGCCTCATAGCGGCACCTCTCAGTCAAAATACGCAGCCAACCACGCCTTGTCGCCAAAACTAAAGGAGCCTCATGAGGGTTGCCTCTGCCGGTTGAATGGGAAAGAAGGACAACGTGGCGTGCATTTCGTTCAAGTCACAGCTTATAGCACGACAATTTAAGTCCTTCCAATTTATTCTTCTCTGTTTTCCGATGCTGAATATTTCATTTCGGTACAATGAGGCGCTAAGACACATATCTCAGAAATTTCTTGCCTTGGTGCTGTGGACATCAGGTGACGACGGCACCACGCACTACTTCTATGTTGTGCGGGTTGCATTGATTCATCCCCTACGAAGCAGACGCCGAGGAACTTCGGGACGCTGGAACTCCGCTGCCAGACCAGAAGAGAGAGTGTTCCGGCCAGACCAGCAGACGGCTGTCAAAGCGCCAGTAGTGTTTGCTGATACCACACACCTTTTCTCTACTACAACCACGTGACAGGGAGCAAGACCGAATGTATCCTGGCAGCGAGGGTGGTTCTTAGGCCGCCGCGCAGGTCCTGGATAGCCGGTTCATTCACAGCGAGCTTCCTGGGCCAGGCGGCGAATGCTGATGCACTTCCACACTCAGAAGCTCGCTCCATGGACATCACTACACTGAAATCGCAGTCCGACCAGCCTCCTCGCTCTGGATCTTGCAGCGGGACCTCTCTACAGAAGACACGGCTCCTACTACAAGACTTGATTATCGGTTTCGTATACTTCTCTGACTGCCTGTAGTTCGGTCTGACTGGACTTCGAAAATTCTTCACAGGAACTTTGTCTCTGTCTCTGTCTTTGTCTCTCTTTGTCTTTGCTTTTACGTTGGAGGGGTAAGATTTTCTACTGGACCTTGTCCTTATCCTAACTTCGAAGAACCTTAGTTATTTTTTTTAAGTGAGCCATGAACTTTACTTAGATAGTGTTGTATCGGATATGTGTTAAAAGCTAATGATCAGACCTGTTCTCCATCTTTTACTTCCAAGACGTGGTATAGTAATTACCAGGCAGTGGGACTGTTTTTATGTTCTACTCGGAGGAGTTCATTTGGATGTTCCTTTTCGGAGAGTGTCCAGAAATTTAAAACTTTGTTTCCTCCTTCCAAGGGTAGAAGAAAGTTTGTGTTTAACACTAGAAGCACCAGACTTTTTCATACATCTAGTAGTACCATGTGGTTCATTTTTTGATCCACAGTGGCAAACTATTATTTTATTGGTTTTTGGATGGTATTTCGGGTTTTGCCATGTTGACATTACATTCAAGAAGTCTCTAACGCGCTAAAAACTTATAAAGTATTCCCTATAATAAATAATACATGGCCAAAGTAAATTTTTAGGAATATATTTTTCTTTTATTTTAAATTTTACATAAGGAATTACATTGTCTTTCATCAAACTTAGTTAAAACAAATAAAATAATTTTATAATGTTTACATTTATAAAAAACTGAAACAGAGTCATAACACATAGTTTATATGACTATTCATAGTAAGTTTACTTTTACAGACATGGAAGGTAAGTATGGTGTACTTGTAAAATATTCTAAATTGCTACAACTTTTCTTGCTGATTGAAATCAAGGGACAAAAATATAAAAACAAACAATTTCAATCTATAATTGTAAGTATTAGGAATTATTTAGGAGCAAATAGTTGACAGTATTGTGTATGCTGGGATGGGCTCACAGTTCAGACACTGAACATGTTTGGGCATGGCAGCTTTTGCAGACGTACTTGTTGCCCTTGAAACACATGTTTGACGTTTTATTTCTCCTTTGCTGCTTGTAGGAAACCTGAATTTGACAACGCCTTCTATTTCCATATTGGCCAGGGCTGGTGCCGAGTGCTTGAGAGGGGAGACTGGCTTCGTTTGAGTTTCTAGGGGGCAGCAAGCTCATCTGCCACTCTGGGAATGAATTGCCGCCGTGAAATCTTCTTTGAGGAACATAACTTAGAAACTGTATGAGCATTTATCATTGTAATGTCAAGAATATTGTAAGAGACATGCACAGTCTTCGAGGGGTCCACTTGCATGTGGAGCCCGATTTTGTAATATATTTCATGAAAAATTACATGAAATGGTTATCACATGCAGAAGAGATCGTATCGTTGACACCACTGAACCAGAGATGTTACCTGAGTGGCAGAATCGATTATAAGTAGGGCTTCGCGGAGCGAAGTAGCAAATGCCGTTGCACTCTGTTAAAGGTATGATGTAAATCTTTTGCTTCCACGTTCAACAATACTGACATATCTACATTAGTCTAATTCTTGGTGGCTTCACATAGTACACCCTAAAAACTGCCTAATCCGTCGTCTTTTTCTCACAGACAGCTACCTACAACTGTGCGCCCAGCGCTCTCTTGCTCCAACAAAGCAGTACCTTTTGGCTCTGCGGTCTCGCACAGTCAGCGTTCCGCATTATCTAGCCTATCAGAGACATTCATCGTTTATAGTACACTAGTTTAAATTTAGGTTATTAATATTCTTATGCTGGTGCCGTATACAAGTGTGCCCTAGTACACTCCTTTCAAGTCCGTCGGTGGGTATCAGCTCGGACACTCTAATGTCTTACCATTTGGTCAACAACATCGACTCCACCCTCGGTTTCATCATAAAACTTCATAGTTTCTGGAAGTTTCTTCTCAGTATTGTCCTTGACCCGACATCCAGCACGCATGTTACTCAGAATGACTTTTTTTCTTTTCCCCTTGGTATACTGTTAAAAGATTGTCCCCTGACTTATACAAGTGGATTGCGTACAATGCATCATCTCCACATCGTGCCTCAGTAGATACCTCTTTGAGTGATCTCCGAAGAGTGCCAACTAAACTTGTTCCATTTTGTTGCAGTTCATTCGCCGGTTTCACGGAAGTGAAGAAAATGTCAACCGTGATTAAATTACAAGGAAGGTCAGCGTTGGCCGTAATATTGACGGTTTATTGATAGCAAAGTCGATTTTCATTCACATAGAGATCATTCTCAGTGCTGTAGTATACACAGCACTGAAGATGATCACTATATGATTGAAAATCGATTTTGCTATCAATAAACCATCAATATTACGGCCAACGCTGACCTTCCTTTTAATTTAACATATATGGTCGTTGTGCACACATTATTCCATGGAGTCGCCTATCAATAGTCAGCCGTGATGTTACGACCAAAGTTGACGAACGGCTGTGCCAGTTTCATCACGACATGGTGACCAAGACCTCTGCTTGAATCTTGAGTTTCATGTTTCCCGCGGCAAGGGAATCCTTTCTGGATGTAGCGCTTTTCAGCATCACACAAAAGCCAGTATTTTATGCCATATTTATCAGGCTTACTTGGCATGTACTGTATGAATGGGCACCTGCATTTGCAAGGATACAGCTACTCATCGACAGTCATTTTCTCGCCTGGCTTGTAGCAGGCAATGCAGTTGTCAACAAATAGATTCCATATTTCTGGAGCAAGGCAAAATTTATCAGTTTCCTGGCGTTATCTCCTTCATGATGTAGAATCAAATCTAAGGTGACAGCATATTTTTGCAAATCTGTTCCCTGACATCGTGCTTTGAAAAAAAGGAGGTCCCTACATATTGCTCCATTAGTCTTTTTATGAAATACGCCCAGTGCAATATGCTCCACGAGTGTAGAAGCGTAGAATCTAGTTCTTCCAGGTTTAGGGACCACTCATTAATTCCAAGTGTGCTGTGAGCCTTTTCTTCAGTGCCCCTTTTTTCTCAGTTTCAGTAGCAATTCACTGACATACAGCCACAACTGAGTGCTGAGTCATCCGAAACATGTCATTTGGCGTGTGCTTTCGGACCAAGTATCTCTCAAAATACATTTTCGGCACTACGTCTACCTGCTCTGTCGCCAGACTCAATCCGTGTCCACCTAATTCTTTCAGAATTCTTCTCTTCCTCGCCAGAGCGTGGGTACCGCACAGCGATTCCTCTTTCTCGTCTAAGTTGCTGAACCACTACTGGCACCCACTGTACCGCGACTGTGTCCACATCTCACCACTCTGTCAAACGCAATGCCTGCCACGCCGTCGCCATCTTGCGAGTCGTCCGCTACAACGTTGTCACCTGCAGATTGAATTGTCTGTAAAAATTATTTGTAATTAGTACCGATTTGATCTGGGATCTGATCCATAACTCCAGGTCTTTGTCGCAGGCCACTTTCTACATTGCACACACATTTGGCTCCTCGTCGGGATTCACATCCTCGCCCTTGGGTAAAATCCATAAATCCGACACCTAAAGGATAGAAAAAACAAGGCCATACAGTGGACTGCGCGCTTATTGGTTCCAAAACTTAGGTAAAATGGTTCATGCTTACGTTGTGCAAGAGGTAAATCATCGTCAGGTATATCAGATTCTGTCTGCCATTCATTTGATACCTCTGAATCATGTGACTCAGCCGTTTACAATTGAACAAAATCGTCGCCCTCCTGTGTGCCTGTCTGACTGCCGGGTTCGTCACTCGACTGCGTCGGTGAAATCCTCCCCAGAAGGTAGACAATCTCGGCATCCGACGAGCGCGTCGTTTTGCCATCGCAGCTTCAATGACGCCAAGCTTGCTCACGTCGCTGCCACCAATAACGCCTCAGCCCACTCGGCTTGACCAAAGACAAAGGTACACACAGACAGGAAACTTCTGTACGGGCGACGCGCCTGACATCTGGTGTCGTGTCACGGAACCATGACCATTGCCTCATACAGAGGTGTGATTGTTGTGTGGCCTCCCAGTGTAACTTCGTTCGTCTGCATATCGCCAGAAAACCGAAATCGCGCTGATGTAAGGCGTCGGTTGACCACAATTTTTTTTTTATTTTTACGTTCTTTTTAGGCTAAAGTGTCATACTCAAACCCCTCTCGAATAGCGTCGAGGTAAGCCCACAAATTGTTTCGTGTCTAAAAACAGGTGATATCAAATAGTATTAAACTGAGCATGGGTCACGAATGACCCACATGGTACTACTGGTGCAACAGATAAATTTTTCGTACTTCTAGGTGGTCTATGGGGGATAAAATTTTGATGAGTTGTACAGCTCTATAAGAGTCACGCGAGGATTTGGCTGGGTGGTTTATTGTTTGGGGAAGGAGACCAGACAGCGTGGTCATCGGTCTCATCGGATTAGGGAAAGATGGGGAAGGAAGTCGGCCGTGCCCTTTCAGAAGAACCATCCCAGCATTTGCCTGGATTGAGAGGATTTAGTCCTGCGATGAATATGGAGGGGGCTACGGCACTCGAAACACCCCCATGGGCTAAAAATGACCCACGCGGTACTTCTAGTGTTAAACACATGAATTTTTTTTTTCATGATACCGAAGGTTTGACATTAATAATTTGAAATGTGTTTCTCTGTATTCAAATAAACCTTGTTTGTTTTATATTCCTGTGGTGTTTACTTGCGTACGGCTAGCGTCGGGCACATAACTTCTTCCACATTTCTGTATCAATATATGAAATCATTTACTGACGAAAGCTCTCTTCGCTTCTGCTATTGTACCTTGTTATCTTCCTTGTTTCGAGCGTCGTGTGTAATCTTACTTGCACATAAGGAAAATTCTTTCACTTGTACCACTACTGCCCTGTTCCTCAGTTTTTTTTATTTAACTTTACATTGCTAGTTATTAGTCTCGTCATTGCTAAATTTGTCCTTAATGTCCCTAAGAACATCACTTTTGGTCAATTTAATTAGGTCTATGTATACAAAATCAGCAATCTCTATGTTTTCACCTTTCGTTGCAGTCCAATTGAGTTTACGAAATGATCACATTTTCTCCAAGTGAGTGCAAGGAGTGTAATGTGAGATTCATTGCACTATCGATTTCGGCATATATTCGCTTATCAAGTAGTTTTTAGTTGCCTTAGTTGGTTACTTTAAGAAATATCCATTTGATAATACTGGTATCTTTTACAGCGTTGTGGAATATTTTGGCATATTACGGTTTGGATTATGGCTTGTGCTAAGGTACTTCCTAGCCAGTAGAGAATGGTATGTTTATCGAAATTGATCATGGAATAAACTGGACATGTTGTTATATAATACTCTAACATTTTAGTTGTATGACATTAATATTTATTTTCACTTTAACAAGCTTTGTAAAGTTAGTTGCTTGAGCTGGCTATTAGCTCCATAATCTGCCAAAACGTTCGTACCAAATAAAATCGCTCTCCTATTGCAAGTCACCAAACTTGCTGCCAAAATCGGAAATGTCGTTTAAAACACTGCACCGGAGAAACCACATACAGTTTCGATTTGGCACTCATTATAATGGACACGTAAATTTGTCGTTCTCTCCAAACCACAGTAGCTTAAGATAATGAACACTTCGGAAAATGAATATTGTTTGACTTTCGTTACAGGCATATGCATCCTTTTGGCCCTCTCCTGTGTAGCGTACAGCTAGCCGACGTATGTAGGCATCTAATCTCCATATCTGGGATCTTGCCAAAGCTGACCACTTATGGAATCCATGAAATATCATGAAGCACTTGTATACGAACACTAAAAAGCTCTTCCAGTAGGTAAACATTCTTGGCTTAAGTAAGGCAACCCCAAATGCTCGTGATTGCTTACAAGGGACGTCCCAGCAGGCACAAAGGAAGCTGCATACGTCGCGGAAAATAGCAATAAAAAGCCTGTTGTACCTCTTGATAACAGAAAAAAACGTGTGCCACCTACAGATGTTTTACACATTCTGCTCGATATACGTACCTAAAAGTTTAACCCTTATAGTTACATTGCAGCTTAACAAGTTCATTGCCACAGACACTAATAACGTTGCGAAGGTCCCATATTGCTCGATTGGATTGTTGAGCGTAACTGACGTGCACTGAGCCACTGAATAGATGTCTCAGTTCGGTAACCCTTCAAGATTTTCGTAATACAGGGCTTTTTATTTACATGAGACAGCTAAATAAATCGAAAACGTCCCAGGTAAAAAGCTGATGTTTTGAAAGGTGACAGCTGTCTATGTTACAACTGGCCAACTCCAAACCGAACCTCGTGCGTGGGTTTTGTATTTTCAAATGTGAATCCCCGCATTTTACTGCATATTCTGATTCTGTGACATAGTTTTTGATTCGTTGTTGTGGTGCTGAAATCGGCGAGCATCAACTATGCCTGTTTATGCTATTAAGAACCGATGCAACTAATTCTACATTCAATTTACGATATAAATTTCGCCGATATTGTTCTAATGGTTGATATTTATGTTTGAAAATTACGGCAATGTAGCAAATTTAGAGTACTAATAATGCGGATTCACGTTGGTATTTCTGGCAAATAAGGTAATGTTCCCAACGGGGGTGGTTATGGTGAGTCCGCTACAATCAGAATGCTTGATTTAGGTCGCTGCCATCGAGGCGTTTGATTTTAGTGCGATTTGCATCCAAGCTTTGTAACTTTTGCACTATCCTTTGCACGGTTACCAGTGGAATACAAACCGCAACCACTGACATAAGGTAAAATGTGCATGAAGTAGTAGTGACTTGCTATGGAGAATAACTGACATCCAGCACCGAACGATGACAGGCAATTTTTTAGGAAATTTGTGGTGAGATCCTATGGGACCAAACTGCCGATGTGATCAGTCCCTAAGCTCACACACTATTTAATCTATCTTAAACCAACCGACGCTAAGGACAAAACATACACCCCTGCCCGACGGAGGATTCTAACCTCTGTCTGGGGGAGCCGCGCTAATCGTCACATCACGCCCTAGACCGTGCGGCGGTGACAGGCAAGGAGAGGTTGTGCGCCCTCTGTTCTATTCTTTAGGCCGCAACTGTGCTGTGTTTAGAGGTGAACATTCATTATAGGATACAACCATCCACCGCTTTTCCTGCCCCCCTCCCCTGCGCCCCATGCCACCTCCGTCCAGATGATGCACCTGCTCCTGTTGAAAGCTATAAGCAATCTGAAGTGGGTCTGCGGGAAACTGGATCGACGTATCGATGGACTGCTGGACATGTTGTGCATAGAGTATCAGTGGTGTGTCGCTGCTCTCAAATTTGGTGTATGGAACATTGTCACACCTCTAGACCAGGTTCTGGACATCTGCGTAGCACAGACAAACGTTGAGACTGAAGCATTATGCTAGTAGCAGTGGTCGACCAAGCATCGTCCGGGGCAAAATCGTGAACATGTTGCACGTGATGTGTAACCAGAGACCAATGGAAACCGTCTTCTAGCACCAGGAGTACGATCGAGTGTGGATCACCTGCGTCTCTGGCCAGGCCACCAAGCATGGCTACTCTAGTGTCATGAAAGAGTTGAATACAGAGTTAAATGGCGCTTTGTTGTCTTCAGTAACGAGAATAGGTTCTGTCTGTATGCTAGTGATGGACGTGCACGAGTAAGGCATACATCTAATGAACTGCCTATTCCAGAGTGCATTCGCCCATTACACGTCCCATCCCAGGATCCATAGTGTGTGTGTGTGAGGGGGGGGGGGGGTTAGGGGAGGGGGGAGGCTGGTATCACCGGCAATACTCGGTCATACGTTGTGTTTCAGCAGTGTAATGTAACTATTGCCCACTGCATTGCAAAGGTTGTTGTCCCCATTCCACTGCCATTTCTTCGACATGCAGGTGGTGTGCTTTTTCAGCAAAACACTGCACGACCGCATACCGTTGCTGCGAGGCTACTTGCTGCTAGTGGTGTAAAGGAACAGCCCTGGCCAGCAAGATCACAAGACCTCCCCACAAAAACTCCAGCCAGTTTAACACATAAGACATTATTATGCGCGAACTTATTCTTTTTCCAGAGCCTGCAAGAACCATTGCCAAATAGCTACAAACGATGCAAGATGTTTGGGACAAGCGTGAATGGTGGACTCTCATTTCACTTTTCAATAAAACAATGTGCTTGAGGGCCCTGCATTTTTGTCGGCAGTGTAAATTGCGTATCAAAATAATCATAGCTAGCCAATAAAACTGACTCCAATCCCACATGTTTGTTTTGATGTGCATGAACATTGTGTGTACTGTGGAAGCGAAGCTTTTATTCCTTGGTCTGTAGTATTTACCTCTTGAACGTTAGCATCGTAGCAATTGTTGTTATTGAAAATGTTCAAATGTGTGTGAAATCTTATGGGACTTAACTGCTGAGGTCATCAGTCCCTAAGCTTACACACTACTTAATCTAAATTATCTTAAGGAAAAAACACAAACACCCATGCCCGAGGGAGGATTCGAACCTCCGCTGGTCCCAGCCGCACAGTCCATTACTGCAGCGCCTGAGACCGCTCGGCTAATCCCGCGCGGCAATTGTCGTTATTGATGTCGTTATCGTCAGCTGCCTGTAAAGTATTCCAGAGTCCGTTCATTTATAATTACAAAAATATTATTGTCCGTTGAAATCTACGATAGTCTTGTCTCAATATTTACGACACGCAATGTTAATGACTTTAGTGCGGTATTACAGATACGCTTCCGTGAGCAAACTTACCTGCACACACACACACACACACACACACACACACACACAAACACACAACGTAAATAATTGGTCATAAGTTTGTAAATAAGGTCAGCGGCTGCATGAAGTGTTCGACAAAATGTGCCAGAGCAGCATGGCGCCTGTTGTGATGCAAATAACGACCTAATATGTTGGCTCTTCTGCTAGAATAAAGCACCTGCAGCTCGTTGCACTTAAAATAATTGTTAATGCTTGGGAGCACTAATTAGTGGCCAGCACGCAAAACACACACACACACACACACATATTTAGAAGGGGTGTTTGCCTTTTTGCGATGGTTTGTTCCAGTTTTATTCCAGATGGACTGCAGGGTGTACATTTAATTCCGCAGCGAAAGTCGACTTTCCACGGGAGGTCTCTGATGCTGTTGCAGTAAATGGCCTGTTAAACAGCCAGCTAGAATTGTGGGCGCGTTGATGTACGCCATCAATCTTACGTTGTAGCGAGTGCTCTGCAGCCGTCGTGGTCTATGGTTGGGTACCTCCGTCGCATTCTACTGGCTGGAAGGTTGAAAATTCAATTTTACAGTGCTATCTACAATGTTAGACCGCCTACACCCCGACAGTAACTCGTATGAGCGACCGGTACGAAGCAGACAGGAGTATGGAACCACTTAGACGGATAGACTATCACAAATACGCTGTCTAGGAAGGGCTCTCGCCTGCGATATATCGAGTTTGACTGAAGTTACTTTGGGTTTTGTTTCGTCGTTCATACGTGGAAAACACGAAAGCAGTTGCCTGGTACTCTGTCGAAGGCATTTTGCGTGAGGCAAAATTAGATTCAAATCTGAAGTTAGTGTTTTAGTAGATGTTGCCGTGGATTGTTTGTCACGTAGAAAGCTGAGTCAAAATATTTGCATGTACAGTCATAACTATACGCAAACGAAACCTGGCGGTGTGTCCTGGAGTGTAGTTCTGCTTCGACTTTTTCTTTCTCTCCTTCACATTCCATTCACGGATGGTGCGTGATAGGAATGACTGTGCGCGTCGCTCAGTATTAGCTCTAATTTATCGAATTTTCTCGTTGTGATCATTTAGAGAGGTGCATGTGGGAGGAAGTAATATGTTGCCTGACTCTTTCCGAACCGCCTCCGTGATGCTCTTGGCTGACTGAACCTTACTGTAACAAAAAGCGACGCCCTTCGTTGAATTTTGTGCATCTCTATTACAACTGAACCTTGTAAGGGTCTCAGTGGTATGACAAATGCTCAGAAATCGGTCGAATGTTCTGTATGTTACGTTTTTTTTCGTTGACGAATTAATTTCGTTAAGATTCTTCCAAGCTCCATTGTGAAACTAATCTTTGCAATACAGTCGGTGTAGAAAATAATATATCCTGAAAAGGTCGATGCAGAATAGAATCAAAAAATTCAGGGTAAGGCATCGAAGACAAGAAACCAAAAGTATTTCTAGAACATATATCAAGTGCGATTTTCGCTAGGTGTTATAGGTTGTAACGTATATGCAACCAACAAGTAACATAACTGTCTATGATCTTCAGTGAAAATGGACTCAATGAGCAACTTGAGCCATCAGTAATCTGAATCTAACCTGCATAACACTGTGTGCATATTGTATGAGTGTCAGTTTCACTGTCATTTAAGCCCTCAACAGATCTTTACATGAAAAACTTGAAACTAACATATGGATAAGTTATCTGACTGCGTATTTGAATATGAAAAACGACAGGAACGATGATCCTGTAACAAATAACACCTAAGCTATCTGACTGCGTTTCTGAACCAGAATTTACAAGTAATACAGTATCTGGCTTGTGCAACTGAATTTACTGGATTAGAGTACATGACATGTTGTGGTGTGTCTGTGTCTCTGTTTTGGCCCTAAGTTTTGCACCAACCTCTTTAGATGACAGCCTTCTTCCATGTGGTTTACAACAATTCGTAGAGCACGCAGTAGAAGCGGATAATGCTTATTGTTACTAATAATGGATTTAATAAAAATGTGTTTGCTTGAGTATTGTTAGTTACTAAATAACTTGTAAGAAGGGATTTGATAAATTAAGTCTGTTTAAAACTTCAGAATCATCATGACCCACAATCATTAATAGACACTGATAATTCAAATGACATAGGTACCAATAATGGCTTAGTGCCAGATTAACAAACTATTTCATTTTCAAAGCTACATTAACATCTAATAACCACAGCATTTATTTAAAATTAGATGTGGAAAATAATTATTATTATTTGGAGGATAAGGAGGCTTCTTTAAATGACAAGCAGAGCATGGGATTATTGCAAACTAGGGCTAACAATCACGAGCCCAGCCCTGCAATTGCTTTTACGCTATGCTTCCGAATTTCATCTTGAATTCCATCTTCAAGCTTAGTTAAGCCACGTAATGTTTTCATGAATATAATCAGGCGTTGAATGTGGCAAGATCCGCCATCAACGACGTGAGGTCAGCATGACACGTCTTCTACTTCCACTCTCGCAGACAGACTTCGTCCTACAACAATGCTTAGAATCACGCTCCTATGTTTCATAATAGTTCAAATGGCTCTGAGCACTATGGGACTTAACATCTGAGGCCCTTCCAAAACGCTGGCGATATGGTTTCACTATCGGTCGGAGGATGGCATTCATGTATCGTACAGTCGTTCCATGACCACCAGCGGCGTACCTCGGCCCCACATAATGCCACCCCAAAAGAGGAGGAAAACTCCACCTTGCTGCACTTGCTGCACAGTGTGTCTAAGGCGTCCAGCCTGAACGGGCTGCCTCCAAACGCGTCTCCGACGATTGTCTGGTCCAACATATACGCGACACTCATCGGCGAAGAGAACGTGATGCCAATCCTTAGCGGTCAATTCGGAATGTTGTTGGGCCTATCTGTACCGCGCTGCATGGTGTCGTTGTTGCATAGATGGACCTCGCCATGGACATCGGGAGTGAAGTTGCACATCATGCAGCCGATTGCGCCCATTTGCTCCTGTTTGCTCTTGATGGATTTGTGTTGGCCACAGAGTGTATCATACTACATGTCACTGATAGTGGTTTTTCTGTGCTCGAGGACTTCAATTAGTACTGGACCTTGGCTGTCAGAAAAGATGGTGCGCATCACCTTGCCTGCTGAGGGCACAGCTTTCAATTTTTAGCGGGAGGTAAGACGATGTCCTTTGGCTTCACGAAAAGCAATATTCAACATGGCGGCGTTGCTGTCAGGGTTCCTCCCAGCCATAAACAGTAGGTAGATTTCATCCACTGCAGTACTAACCCCTGGGAGACCTGAGCGAGGCATGTCATCAACAGTTCCTCTCTCTCTCTGTATCTACTCCACGTCCGGACAACATCGCTTTGGTTCACTCCCAGACGCCTGGACACTTCCCTTGTTGACAGCCCTTCCTGGCGCAAAGTAACAATGCGGACGCGATCGACTAGCAGTATTGACCGTGTAGGCATGGTGGAACTACAGACAACACGAGCCGTGTGACTCCTTGCTCGTACAATGACTAGAACTGATCAGCTTTCGGACCCCTACCGTCTAACAGACGCTTTTCATGCATGGTTGTTTACATATTTGGGCGGGTTTAGTGACAACTATGAAGATTAAAAGTGACTGTCTCTGTCATACAACATCCACAGCCAATGTCTATCTTGAGGAGTTCTGGGAACTGGGGTGATGCTAAAGTTTTTTTGATGCATGTATATAAAATTAATTAACAATAGAAGGATCGATACGAATGTGAACATCAGGTCATTCCTTGATTGCGTACTAGGAAATCGTAACAGCAATGTAATAAACCCACCAAATGTATAATGTAGGATGCGAGATCCCGTTCGGATGTGGAACGAAGAGATCCTTTGAATCAACCATGAACACAGGGGGTAAGCGGGGCCTAACCAAAAAAACAGGAATGAATCAGAAAATGAAGACTTACTGCCTGACTAACATAACTTACTAACCAACTGAAAACGCTCTGACAAGGGACATAGGCTTAAGAACGTAAAATGAAGGCATAAAAACCGAAGAATGCCAATTTGTAAACCTCAGAAATAGCTTACCGTGTTAGCGCCTAGCCCGCCGCATGTCGTGGACGCCCGGAAAGGCCGTTCAACCGAATGCAGTGCCAACCGCAATGAGATGCCTCACACTATGTGATCTAAATTATCCGGACACTTGGCTGAAAACGACTTACAAGTTCGTGGCGCCCTCCATCGGTAATGCTGGAATTCAGTATAGTGTTGACCCACCCTTAGTCTTGAAGACGGCTTCCACTCTCGCAGGCATACGTTCAGTCAGGTGCTGGAAGGTTTCTTGGGGAATGGCAGCCCATCCTTCACCGAGTACTGCCTTTAGGAGAGGTATCTGTGTCGTTCGGTGAGGCCTGGCACGAAGTCGGCGTTCCAAAACGTCCCACAGGTGTTATATAGGATTTGGGTCAGTGCAGGCCAGTCCATTACAGGGATGCTATTGTCGTGTAACCACTCTGACACAGGTCGTGCATTTTTAACAGGTGCTCGATTGGCCATACCCGAATTGCTCTTCAACAGTTCGAAGCAGAAAGGAGCTTAAAAGATCAATGTACGCCTGTGCTGTGATAGTGCCACGGAAAACAACAAGGGGTGCAAGCCTCCTCCATGACGAAGACGACCACACAATAACACCACCGAATTTTATTGTTGGCACTACACACGCTGGCAGATGACGTTCACCGGGCATCGGATTGCCACATTGTGTACCGTGATTCTTCACTCCACACAACGCTTTTCCACTGTTCAATCGTCGAATGTTTACGCTCCTTACACCAAGCGAGGCGTTGTTTGGTATTTACCGGAGTGATGTGGCTTATGAGCAGCCGCTCGACCATGCAATCCTAGTTTTCTCACCTCCCGCCTAACTTTCATAGTACTTGCTGTGGATCCTGATGCAGTTTGGAATTCTTTTATGATGGTCTGGACAGATGCCTGCCTATTACACATTAGGGCCCTCTTCAACTGTCGGCGGTCTCTGCCAGTCAACAGTAGAGGTCGGCCTGTACGCTTTTGTGCTGTACGTGTGCCTTCACATTTCCACTTCACTATTACATCGGACACAGTGGGCTTAGGGGTGTTTAGGAGTGTAGAAATCTCGCGTACAGACAATGGCACAGATGACATCCAATCAGCTAACCAAGTTAGAAGTCCATGAGTTCTGCGAAGCGTCCAGTTCTGCTCTCCCACGATATCTAATGACCACTGAGGTCGCTGATACGGAGTACCTGGTGCTAGGTGGGAGTATAATGCACCTAAAATGAAAAACGTATGTTTTGGGGGTGTCAAGATACTGTTGATAACATAGTGTATGTGCGTCATAGAGTATCCGTCAGCAGAACTAATACAGTAATACGGTTTTAGTAGCGGCGGCCGGGGTGGCCGAGCGGTTCTAGGCGCTACAGTCTGGAACCGCGTGACCGCTACGGTCGCAGGTTCGAATCCTGCCTCGGGTATGGATGTGTGTGATGTCCTTAGGTTAGTTAGGTTTAGGTAGTTCTAAGTTCTAGGGGACTGATGACCTCTGCAGTTAAGTCCCATAGTGCTCAGAGCCATTTGAACGGTTTTAGTGCCATTTTGTAACGGGTGACGCTTGGAAGTAATCGTAGTGGTGCGATCATACTGTTAGCTATGGTTGCTTCGGTGTTCCTCCCCCCTCGGTATTAGTTCTTTCCACTCTACGACAACATTTGTACTGAGCCATCTCATTTGGGTTCGCGTGGTAGTCTGATGAGAGGTCTTGCTGAGGGTGCACGACAAGTGGAGAGCGGGGTAATTTTGTGGTAAGCTACGTTCACAAATTGGCGTTCTACAGGATTTATGCTTTCATTTTACTTTCTTAAGCCTATTACACACGTCGAACCGTTCGCAGTTGGTCCATAGGTTACATTAGTATGGCTATGAGTGTTTATTTGTCGATTCCTTTTTTTCAGTTAGGCACTTCTTCGGTGTGGTAATATATGACTAAAAGAATCTTTTAATGCCTCACCGGCAAGGAATTTCGCATGCTACTACATAAATTTGGTAGGTTTTTCACAAGACTGCTACGATTTTCTCGTACAGAATCATGGTTTGAGCTGATGTTTGTCATTTTTATGGGTCTTTCAATGTTAATTAAAATAGTATCTCGCTTACTTCCCCTTGTGTTTTGTAGGACTTGAAGATGTGTGTAAGATTTTACCCAAGTCATGAATTTGCCAATAACAATTAGAGCAGATTATTCATCACAAGAAAAATCTTGTTTTATTCTCTGACAATTGCAGTGGCTCTCAGTATCACTGAGATTGGTGTATGGATTAAAGCTGGTTGCTAGTGTCTTGATCTGAGGGTGTGGCCAAAAAAATGGAAATGCTGCAAACATACTTGTATAGGCCTCCTCCTCCTCCTCATCATCATCATTTAAGACTGATTATGCCTTTCAGCGTTCAGTCTGGAGCATAGTCCCCCTTATAGAACTCCTCCATGATCCCCTATTCAGTGCTAACATTGGTGACTCTTCTGATGTTAAGCCTATTACTTCAAAATCATTCTTAACCGAATCCAGGTACCTTCTTCGTGGTCTAACCTGACTCCTCCTACCCTCTACTGCTGAACCCATGAGTCTCTTGGGTAACCTTGGTTCTCCCATGCGTGTAACATGACCCCACCATCTAAGCCTGTTCCCCCTGACTGCTACATCTACAGAGTTCATTCCCAGTTGATTTCCTCATTGTGGGCACCCTCCTGCCATTTCTCTTATCTACTAGTACCTGCAATCATCCTAGCTACTTTCATATCAGTAACTTCAACCATATTGATAAGGTAACCTGTATCCACTCATGTTTCGCTCCCATACAACGAAGTTGGTCGAAAGCTTGAACGGTGCACAGATAACTTAGTCTTGGTACTGACTTCCTTCTTGCAGAAGAGAGTAGATCGTAGCTGAGCGCTCACTACATTAGCTTTCCTACACCTCGCTTCCAGTTCTTTCACTATGTTGCCATCCTGTGAGAATATGCGTCCTAAGTACTTGAAACCGTCCGCCTGTTTTTTGTTCTTCCTATTTGGCACTCAATCCGTTTATATCTCTTTCCCACTGACATTACTTTCGTTTTGGAGATGCTAATCCTCATACCATAGTCCTTACATTTCTGTGTAGCCATTTAAGACCTGACATTAAACTGTATTTGATGAGTTCCGACTTAATTTCATCCACCACAGCCGCTTTATTGCACTGCAATCTATTGACCATTTTCTCCACTTCCTCAAATGTGATCCTATTTCCATCATCATTCCTATTAGAGATGGGCAAAACTGTTCTTTTCAGAGATTGGATCTGAACTGTTCACTCCCTGAAATGAATTAGCTCTTTTTCATGACTCACCACTCATTTACAATAGAAAATAAATGGAAGGCACATTGCCCTTTAAACTTGGTTTATTCCAGTACTATACCTGTATTTTGATCTTATTTGATCCTATTTTGAAGTAACACAGATAATGAGTAAGAATTTTGTATTGTTTATTGAAATTTCCACGATATGACAAAGTTTTTGATTATTGATTTATTTTGCACTATCGTGGTTTTTTGGGTGATCGGAAAATGTTGTAACTTGAGATTTACATTAACAATATATTTGGCTATAATGTATTAAAATTCATTAACCTCATACAAATACATCGCAAGCCATATATTTTTAAAGTGAACTTTTCCTTCCGAAGACGCCTAAAATCGCAAAATCCGTACCAGAATAAGAAAAAAATATAAATTTGACTGTAAAACGAAAGTGCTGCATATAGCCTTACGCAGAATAAAACAAGGAAAATATTGGTGTATCACATTTTGCGATATGTTTATCGGTTCGCTCGTAATTAAAGTGTAAATTCGAGTGTCCATAATAAAAATCCTATAGTAAGAGGAGTCATCAGGAACCTAATCTAATCAGTTTAAACAAATAAAAATAAAATAAAAACAATTGATGTATACATAACATAATAATGTAATATACCTAGCGGTATTACTACGAAGAACAATATCCAGTAGGGACGAACTCCGATGCAGAGGCGCTGAGTCAAGCAGGTCGAGCCGCGAGCTGTATTACTGCGTGAGCTGAGACCGCAGAGACCACAGTGACACCTGAGTTGCTTTGCTCAACGCTCTGGCTAGAGTCGAGACAGTGGGGTGAGCGTTGAGCGGGCGAGTTCCGAGGGTGGGGGGAGCGGTGAACTCACCCGCTCCGAGACAAATCATCCGTTCCCTTGCGAGCAGGTTGTTGCAAGTAGTTCCTATGTTATCCGCTAGGTAGCTCTCTGTCCTGTTGCTCGCATCAACTGCCCAGAGGGCAGGACGTGCGACTGAAACGATCGCCGACAGAGTGCGATGCGAAGTTACGCTGCGCCAGACACTGCGCGGCAGACGACGCACAGAGACGGCACGGCATATGTGAAACACAAAATCCAATGGGGCACTGCACAATGCAGGCAGCCAAGGTAGAAGCAGGGCAGAGGCCGGCGCTGGCTGTGTTGTGTGGCGTGCACTGTGCTCTGACCAGCAGAGGCGCTGCTGATATGCTCCGTCTCTCTCTCTCTCTCTCTCTCTCTCTCTCTCTCTCTCTGCCGTGGGAAACGTTTGGAGCTATCGTTCTTTTTTTCTGAATCACTGATTGTTCACTCCTTTGAAAGATTCAACTCTATGAATTAGTTCAAGAGCGGATCCCCCATCTCAAATTCCTATCCCGTTGTACATCGAAATCTGAAATATTACTGATCGTATTTTCACCTACATTGAGCAACTCTTCAAAATATTCCCTCCATCTGCCCAAGGCATCAACAGGATTCACCAGCAGTTTTCCTGACCTGTCCCAAATACTTGTCATTTCTTTCTTACCTCCCTTTCGAAGACTGCTAATTACTCTCGAGAATGGTTTTCCAGCAACTTGACCCAAATCCAACCTGTTTCCAAAGTCTTCCCAATATTTCTTCTTGGATGCTGCAATTGGCTTTGTTTCTTTCTTGAACATAACTTTTTCTTTCTTGAACATAACTTGTTCTGAGTTCCAGTAAGTAGCCATTTTTGATTCGCCTTCTTTTGACTTTTACAGGCTGCCTTGACTGCGTCATTCCACCAAGCTGTTTTCCTCATCCTACCTTTACACAGTATAGAACTTTTTAGTATTATTTTAATATCAATGACATACGAAGGCATAGGCCCGCTGGCTGCAGCAACAACACTTTGAGCGAAATAAACAAAACTGCAGAAGCATGAAGTTAGAAATCGGTATTCACGTGCGTTACAGAAGACCCATACTAGGGGAAAAAAATCAATGGTTGTTGCATTGTTTCAATATGTGATACATTTCTCTTGCTTTATTCTGACGGACGTAATTTTTCTACACATGTGCATTATTGGACAGAAAGTGGAAGCGTAAGATAAAATCATCATTTATTTTTCTTTCCAGTGTGGTACGCCGCTGCGGGACAATGACACGAGGCGTAAGCAAGACGTCGTAACGAGCCGGAGGAACGAAGGCAGAGGCGGTTGAGAAAACGACGCAAGGAGGCCGCCGAAAACGCCGCTTCAGCTGCTCCTCGTGGGCGGGAAGAAAGCAGGCCGTGCGATATTAGTTTATCGCGAGGGCCCCACCGCGACCTTATCCGACGCCCACCCGAGCGAGGCGTGGCGCGCTATCCCTCCGCATCGCCACCCACCGTCGTCACACCGCAATTTTATTCCGGAGGGATGGAGGTGAAGAGAGGGTCGGGGGGAGGGGGAGGGGTGGGAAAGGTGGCAAAAATATGAGCGGCCGCGTCGTTTGCTCTGGCAGCAAATTGAGAGCGAGGGTCGCGATCCCGTGGGCTGGCTCGGTCTCCGTAGCCGAGCCTCCCGTTCCTTACCTGGCCGGCTGATCCCCCCACATTCTCGCGAGCCACGCGTAATATTACTTTTCTGGGGATGGAGATAAATTGTCGGCCATATACCGCCGCTTACCGTGCGTCCTGAGATGGGGGAGGCAGCGGCTCCGCGGGAACTGTTTCATTATTTATGGGGGGAACAGATTTAGTGGTCGTTATCCCGGCAGCGGCCGTTCCTCCTCCGGATGAAGCTGTAACCTGAGTCGCAACGCGCCGAACGGCCGCCTGATGTAGAGCAGTTGTTAACTGAATTTAGGGCGCCGGCTGATCTGGCACTATTATAAAGCCTCCAGGAGCAAACAATAAAGTGGAGGAGGACCCAAAGTATACACCTAACTTTTTCTTAAATATTCGATGTGCGTCTGCGTTGCATCTGTTGCTGTTTGTGATGCCTTAATCACCGGCAACAGTGCCCTTGAATGTACTTTTGCTGCTCTTCATTTACAGGTATATACAGGGAATTGTTAATAAGATTTGTCAGATTGATTTTCTCTTGCGTTTCGATAAATATTTGCTGTATCCTGTAGCTGTAGTGAGCTCTCATCATGTCCTCTAAGCGGTCCCCAGTGGCAGCGGAAAGCGTCGGTTTGTTCCCCTTGACGAAGAAAGTGATTTTTAGAACAGGATTTTACGTGCCCATTCGAAAGAGTGGTCAGATATTAGTCCCGAACGACATTTTATCGATACATATATTAACAGGGTCAGTGAAACACCAAGAATAACAGGTACTCTAGGAGCGACTGAGTAGCGCTACTGTTCGGCAGTGGCAGTCCATGGGCACCAGGGCGTTACTGTCCGTGCTAATGTGTATTTACAAAACGAATACAGCACTAGACTCAGTAGGAACCGCTCTAGCTAAAGGACACGATAAATTCCTCTCTGAAAGTCGTTTTGGGGCGCCATATAAAAACGCAAAGAGCATCCATCATTCCTGAAATATGTATCCACAAAACGAATACAGCACTAGACTAAGTAGGAACCGCTCTAGCTAAAGGACACGATAAATTCCTCTCTGAAAGTCGTTTTGGGGCGCCATGTGAAAACGCAAAGAGCATCCATCATTCCTGAATTCGGTCTCCAAATTTAAATACCTGGAGTCGTACATACAGAGGGATGGACGACTGGAAAGCGAGATACAGCACCGAATAAATTGCGGTTGGAACAACTGAAGGAAATTGAGTGGAGTGTTGTGTGACAAGAAGGTGAGTATTGGGTTGAAAGGGAAAGTGTACAAGTCGGTGGTAAGGTCTGCTAAGATATACGGGGCAGAGACATGGCCAATCACAGTAGCTCAGGAAAGGAAGATGGAAGAGCCGGATATGAGGATACTGAGGTGGATGTTTGAGGTAACAAGGAAGGACAGAATAGGAAATGAATTTTTTAGAGAAGCTCTGAAAGTGGGACCCAAGAGAAAAAGATAGAAGAGAGCAGACTAAGGTGGCACGGACAAGAGGAAGAGTATATCGGAAACAGAGTTGAAGATATAAAGATTGAAGGAGCGAGAAGGAGAGGAAGACCGAAGATGAGGTGGAAGATATCCGGAGACTTAAGGGAGAAAGGATGGAAGAAGGAAGAGGCAATGGATAGAGATCTATGGAGGAGAAGGATCCAGAACAGCAACGCCGACCCTACGTGGCGTGGGACAAGGCGACGATAAAGAAGAAAAAGAAGATGAAAACGCAAAGAGCACTGATTCCATTAACGAAAGTCTTACGTCTGACGAAACATTAGAGACAGTGGCCTTAATAATCGTAGGAGAGACACCAAGAATCTGTATTTACATAACCCGATAGAATAAGAAATAAACGACATACAGCAGCTAGTTAACTTGACTAGAGTTTAAAAGCTTACGCGAAAATGAAAGCCACAGTTAAACAGAGATGAGTGGGAGAATAGATGCGCCGACTTCAATGTGGGCCTCTGCGGAAAAATGTGAAATTATTGACAGTACAGGGAATGATGCTCTGAGCGTGACATGCCGCGGCACCGCGGTGGAGAGTGCTACTTGCCTGCCACACTTACGTGCTCAACAGCAATTCTCATCAATCGTTTGTCACGTGAATTACTCAAATTTCCCATCACTCACACGATCGATGTTCGGGATCATGTTTCACAACTGTGAATACACTGATTACTTATATAGAAGTAATCAGTCATATTGATTATTTTCTGGTCCGCTGATTCAATTTTTTTGTAGGACTATAGAAATGTGAATTCAAACCTATTCCTTTTCTATTTCTTCAAATTGTATCACGGTTTAGAAAAATAATATCTCAGAAAGAATGTGTGTCAAAAATTACTTATTTCATGCCCAAATAAGAAACAAATTATTTCTGCAAATAATCTAACAAGTCAAATTCCACAGTGGAATGCACTCTCATGTGCTCAAAAGCACTATAAATGCTGGTTGGAAGCTCACTTGTGCAACTTGTTCTACTGACAAGAGGTGGATACTTATAATTGAACAGAAGACTGGTATTGACTGGCTTTCCAAAGTAAGTGCATCTCACAAGTGCAGACCGGATCCAAGATCCAAATAAGACACTGAATAAGCAGTACAAGTTGCGGAATTGACCTCATAAATTTTGAGCTGCTAAGAGCAAAGGAGGACTAGCGCTAAAAATGGACATTTACTAGTTCCATTAGTAAAATTTGTTCCGGGCTATTATCAGGCGTCCCTTTCTCTCGATGTGACCAAACGGCCTTGCGTCTCTACCCCATCTCTGCTCAACTTGTGTTCCTCCCTGTTCCCAGAAAACTATGGCTAGAAGGGCAGGTTTCACAGCTTTCAGCACAGTGACGATCAAGAAATACTCTCAATTCAGTGAAGCGCATAGCAAGCCTGCCAAAATTTCTCTACAGTCGCCTTCAGCATGCCCATTAACTGGTTAGCGGTTGGTACGCTGTATATGGCACGAGTCGTATTCTAGAAGCCACTAACTGTTTATTCTCTCCAGCATGGGTAAGAAAATTAAGCTGCCAATTTTACTTATTATCAAAAAAAGATTTGTGATGATGCTGTCATAAAGGAAACTGTCTGCTGGCGTGACAGTAAAAGGTATGTGTGTGATATGGAGAGTGTATTCCTATATTAGGGCCAGAGGTTTAAAAATATCTTTGGAAGATGTTGATTAAATAAGGCAGAAGGGGTGGATAAAATTAATTCACAATTTCTAAAATTGTCTGGGAACTGCTAACCGAACAGTTATGCAAGACTAGACACACCATAGGATTTCCCATTGCGTAATATTAAAACTGTCCCAAAGATAAGAAAGACAGAAATGTAAGAATTACTGCGTTAACATGAGCTTTGGTGGCAGATAAGGTTTTGTCATTCCATGCTGCTTCAGAATTAAGCCAGAGATTCTCAGTTGTAGTGGCTGTCGGGTGGCGGTGTCCATGTCTTTTGGCAACCCAGGACCTGATATTTTCAGTGGTTTAGAAATCAGGAGAACGTGTTAGCTAACAATGATGAGTTGAGTCTGGCTACTTTAGTTTTCTTGAGGACCTCCGTTTACGGATACGCCTATCAAGTTGCTGTATACAGAATCAAGACTCATCCGAAAAAGCCGTAAGGTGTTACTACTGCGTCCTGTACTACTGTACTACTCTCTGTCGTTGGGGCACCACTGCCGGTGCGTCTGTCTCTCTAGCAACCATACTCATGTTGCTGACAATTCCTCGTTATCGAGAAGGCGTCAAAAAAAAAAAAAAAAAAGTTCAAATGGGTGTCAAAGCTTATGGGACTTAATTGCTAAGGTCATCAGTTCCTAAGCTTACACACTACTTAACCTAAGTTATCCTAAGGACAAACACACACACCCATGCCCGAGGGAAGACTCGAACCTCCGCCGGGACCAACCTCACAGTCCATGACTGCAGCGCCTGAGACCGCTCGCATAATCCCGCGTGGCGGATGTCGTCACACTGTAGTTGTGGATACTTGCTTTGCTGCAAAATAAGTCCACGGTATATGACGTGGTTGTGTAACCCTGCACTGCCAGTCGCAAAGTGTATATGCCCTCTCGGGCGCTAGTCACGTAGGACAGCAGAATTTGAGTCTCCATGTCCAGCGATTATGAGATCAGTACGCCCATGGAATATTGTGCGTCTCGCATGATAAACCTCGATCACCTAAACGAACGTGTTAGGCAATGTTCCTGGGTGCATTACGTATTCCTAGCTCTTGCCATATCAGGGCGCGTAATGCATCTAGGAAGATTTTCTAAAGGGGTGCACCCACCGGTCAACGTCACTGTGTCAATGAACTGCATTCTTATGTGCCTCTTTCCAGGGATACATTTGGCGCTGGCTTCCTTTCTCTGCATGACTATGCGTGACCACGTCGAACTGCGCAGGTGGCAGAGGTCTTCTAAGGACAGACATTCGGGGAAAGACCTGGCCTGTCTGCTCAGCACATCCGCATTCACCAAGGACCATCCAGTAGCTACCAACCACGCTGACTGAAGAATGGAACGCTGTACCATAAGAAGTACTTAAAAGCCCGGTTGGCCGCATGAGAGAACTTTGTAGAGCATATTTCTGTCCCTTGTGATCACACAGCCTACTAAGAACCACACGCTGCCGTTTGTATTGTCCAGGGGACTCTCATGAATCGCTGTGACTACGGTGTAATTATTATCGTCTCATTCCGTATTTCTTTCAGTTGACTTCCGTACTAGAATGCAGCAGATCATTCTATGTATGGTACAGTTTCATCAAGCTTTGTTACTTGAGAGTGACACATCATGCGAATCCTACTTTTGTCTTTCAGTTTTAGTAATAATATTATTGTAGTCATATATCCATGAAAGTTCGGAGTTCAGTTGTAAAAATACACAAAATTAGATACTGTACATATTTTGATTTATATACTCACACTAACTGTGTCCTTTTGATACAGATTTCTGTATGGTAACGCCTAAATATACTACTGGCCATTAAAATTGCTACACCAAGAAGAAATGCAGATGACAAACGGGTATTCATTGGACAAATATATTATACTACAACTGACATGTGATTACATTTTCACACAATTTAGGTGCATAGATCCTGAGAAATTAGTACCCAGAACAACCACCACTGGCCGTAATAACGGCCTTGATACGCCTGGGCATTGAGTCAAACAGAGTTTGGATGGCGTGTACAGGTACAGCCGACGATGCAGCTTCAACATGATACCACAGTTCATCAAGTGTAGTGACTGGCGCATTGTGACGAGCCATTTTCTGTATCCAGAAAGCCCGTACAGGACTTGCAACATGCGGTCGTGCATAATCCTGCTGAAATGTAGGGTTTCGCAGGGATCGAATGAAGGGTAGACCGACGGGTCGTAATGTAGCGTCCACTGTTCAAAGTGCCGTCAAAGCGAACAAGAGGCGACTGAGACGTGTAACCAATGGCACCCCATACAATCACGCTGGGTGATACTCCAGTATGGCGATGACTGATACACGCTTCCAATGGGCGTTCACCGCGATGTCGCCAAACACGGATGCAACCATCATGGTGCCGTAAACAGAACCTGGATTCGTCTTTGAGTACACCACCGCAGGCGCTCCTGTCTGTGATGCAACGTCAAGGGTAACTGCAGCCATGGTCTCTTAGCTGATAGTCCATGCTGCTGCAAACGTCGTCGAACTGTTTGTGCAGATGGTTGTTGTCTTGCAAACGTCCCCATCTGTTGACTCAGGGATCGAGACGTGGCTGCACGATCCGTTACAGCTATGCGGATAAGATGCCTGTCATCTCGACTGCTCGACCAACGTGAGCAGCAATGTCGCGATACGAAAAACCGCAATCGCCATAGGCTTCAATCCACCCTTTATCAAAGTCGGAAACGTGATGGTACGTATTTCTCCTCCTTACACGAGGCATCACAACAACGATTCACCAGTCAACTGCTGTTTGTGTATGAGAAATCGACTGGAAAGTTTCCTCATGTCAGCACGTTGTAGGTGTCGCCACCGGCGGCAACCTTGTGTGAATGCTCTGAAAAGCTAATCATATGTATATCACAGCATCGTCTTCCTGTTTGTTAAATTTCGCGTCTGTAGCACGTCAACTTCGTGGTACATCAATTTTAATGGCTAGTAGTGCATTTGATGACAGAGTTTACTCTCAGACATTGAGCTTGTTTCATGACTCGTCATGTTGTTCCAAATAAGGGTGTGGAAACCACCTGACTGCCGTTCTGGTGATCACATGTGTCATCTGTAAGATTGCCTTTGTCCACGTTTGGTCAATCACGGCACCTGTGCTGTAAAACTATTGTGCCATTTCTTCCTCAAATGCTTTTAGTAAACTTTCCCAAGTGTCTATTTCTATTGCCGATGTTGTCCGAAGATTTCTATGCCGAAGTCAGTACTGGCGAGATTCTGGCTATAGGCATTTGCCATTTGCCATTGCAGTGTATTGCCTGAGGGCTCTTGTGTGTTCTACTTCATGCACAGCTATTGTTGCGTGGACTGCTTTCTCTGGTACATGTTATGTGAAATATTTTTCACTTGTTTATATCATTAATTCTAGGTTCTTGAACTGTGGCACGATTTTCAGTTCTCCCTCCCGTATATAGATCTCGGGCGATGCAGGTGTTCTTCACCCATTTCTGAGCACCATCTATTGTTTTCGCCATATTTATTTTGACGTACTGTTCGACGTATCAATCTTCCATATCATTTACTGTTTCTTTTCTAATTTTACAATGTCCTTTGAGTCTATTACAGTATCACCAGCATGAGCCGGCCGCCGTGTCCGAGTGCTTCTAGGTGCTTCAGTCTGGAACCGCGCGACCGCTACGGTCGCAGGTTCGAATGCTGCCTCGGGTATGGATGTGTGTGATGTCCTTTGGTTAGTTAGGTTTAAGTAATTGTAAGTTCTAGGGGACTGATGACCTCAGATGTTATGTCCCATAGTGCTCAGAACCATTTGAATCATACATGTAAGAGATTGCACCCTCCCTTTGCTGTATTCTTAGAAATTCTTCCTTGGCTTGGATAAATAACAGGGACCTCAGTGGGTGCCCCTTAAGTACTCCGTTCAGGTGGAGTATAGGCACTGAAAGGGAAAGATTGTCTGAGATCGTTACTTTGTTTCATCGCAGTATTGTAGTTAGGATTCATTTCCACATTTTGTTCTCGCTAAGAGTTTCCTGCATGTTTTGTTTTTACTAGCTTTCTGCTTATACATTATTGATTGAAAAATCAGGTGTTTAAATGCACAGGCCAACTTGAACATATTTTAATCGATAAAGTTTGCGATTTTAACACAGACTAGAGATTCATCATTGATGACGATTTATATCAATTGAGGAGGGATGAGAACTTTGCCTAGCCACGCCAAGTTTTATTCTGTGGCATTCTGTAGCTTCCTGTACCATATGGTATAACATTTATATAAACCAGAAGTTGCCACTTAAAAGTTGCGAAGACGGTTGTTTGGGTCTCTAATCGACTTAAATAACTACAGCTACAGCGGACTATTGGACTTTTAATTCAGTTTAGTATTTTAGTAGTTGTAACACCTCTGTTTAAACTCCTCTTGTGCTGTATGAATTGTCTGTCAATTATGTGTAACTATTTCAGCTGTGGCTGCCCCAGTTTCAAAAAATTCTGTTTATAAAGTCACTGGCTTTTGTGGAGTTAATAAGAATTACATAAAATTTTTCTCTCTCCCGTGGTTTCCCATACGCTCTGTAACAAGATATTGCACCCACACTTGATTTTCCTTACCTGAACCCCATTTGGCTTTCGGAGAGGTTTTCGTCGATTGTTTGTTTTTTCTTTCCCTTCGCACAACAGTTTGTACATTGATGGTAAATTAACTTCATTCATAAAGACAGAGACGATTTTATGGGTACACTTAATCTTTTCATAAGATTTGTAACGATGGGTTGCACAGAGGTAGAGTAGCTTGATCTCACTGCGCTGAGCCCTAATGGTTCATACAAGTGCTGAAGAAACGAGCCATTATCTAAATGTGAATGGTAACAAAGAGAGTAAGAAACTAAACGTCGGGCGTAGCCTCGGCGTTCGGTGTTCAGCACCTCTCACCATCCGGTAATAAACGGTTGTTATATTAGTTTTTCGCCCGCTTCGCACGGGCTCCCGCTGAAAACGCGGTGACAAATCGCGAAATGAGTTATTGGTGCAGGCTGAGGCTGCGTCGACGGGCGTTTCCTGGCCGACAAGTGCGGGGTGTCTCGGCGTAGCGGGGCAGCGGACGTTCAGGGGCCGTGGGCCGCAGGCGGGAGAATAGCCATTTCCTGCAGCTGCAGGGCAGACTGGCCCGTGGGCGTGCTCACACACACAGGGGGAGAGAGAGAGAGAGAGAGAGAGAGAGAGAGAGAGCTGGAACGGGTGCGCGCGTCATTACTCGCTGCTGCCAGCTTTCTGATTTACGCCGGCCATTATTCGCTGCGTTTGCACAACAGCAGCCACCGCGCTGTGCCATGCCCGCTGGTCCGGTGCGGTCTTCGTGGCGACGCCCACCACTCACTGACCAGTGAGGAGCGAGGCCGCGTCCGCAGCAGCGGAATATTTCATACCTCTGGCGCGCCAATCTGCAGCGCCCTTGAACTTCCACGATCACTGTCGTGAACGAGAAAGGGCCTGGATGTGATCGTATTCCAGGAGTCCACAATATGATACCACCGAAAAAGTTAGAAACGTTAGGAATCACAGGAGTAACAAATTTATGGTGCCAGTCATAGGTGCTAAACGACGTCAAAAGGCATGGAAAGAATATGGGGTTGAGATGGAGCGAAATTTTTGTAAAATATTTATCATACCCAACATAAATTAATACATGAGTTACTCAAACCAGCACGTTAAGACCATTACTCATCTACATCTATCATCAGGATGACTTTACCGATATTCTTAGGTACGTGGAAAAAGCTCTCTCCGTCGATGGCAACGACACCGTATTTTTGTACGGAAAGAGACTGAAATTCTCAAGAATATTTAAAAATTATGAAAGTAGCCAGGCTCAATGAAAAATCTGTTTTGTGAGTTACGGATTGCAACCACATTCTTAAAGTGCATCTACCAATTCTTTATGTTAAGGAAACATTTTAATTTATCATGGTAACAGCTTTGTTCATGTTCATGGAACAAGAGCCCGTCTGACTTAGACATACCGAAAAATAGCAAAACACTGTAAACGATAATTTCTGCGAGGAAACAAACTATAAAACAAATTTCCCAGCTTACTGAAAGCTATAAGTAAAGAGACCCTAGTTTAAAGAGGCACTTAAGGCTTACCTCATAAGTACGTTATGCATACTACACGATAAAGAATTATGTGAACAAAAAAATTTAGGGGTTGGTAAAAAATATTAGGGTTGGTAAAAACAGTACACTATAAAACGTGTGTCATTACACTATATTCTTTCAGAGGATAATGTCTGTTACTCTTAAATTTTAAGCTGAGTGTCTATGATTCAAAAGTTAGTCTCCTTTAATCTTCCTGAGTTCAAGACCTTCTTCATTATGAAAGCACATTGACACTAAGAAAAAACTCTAGGCAGGGGAGCGCGAAGACACTGTGTAAGTAGTGAAGAGGCACTGATAACATTACAGCCCTACTGAAACATAATGATGTGCATAAAATTCGTGCAGGTAGTTCACCTGCAAGTAATTATACGCCTGCACGATTTTTAGCTGGAGTTATATTTTATTGTTGTTTCCAGCTACTATCCCTAGGATCTTTGTAAAAGACACTGAGGTGACATAAGTCATTATACGCCTGCACGATTTTTAGCTGGAGTTATATTTTATTGTTGTTTCCAGCTACTATCCCTAGGATCTTTGTAAAAGACACTGAGGTGACATAAGTCATGGGATACATACTTTTATCGTGTCGGACCTCCTTTTTCTCGGCGAAGTACACCAAATTGACGTGTCATAGACTCAACAAGTTGTCGGAAGTCTCCGGCAGAAATACTGAGGCCTGCTGTCTCTATAGCCATCCGTAATTGCAAAGTGTTACCACTGCAGGATCTTGTGCATGAAGTCACTTCTTGATTAAGTCCCATAATTGTTCGATGGGATTCATCTCAGATGATCTGGGAGGCCAAGTCCTTCGTTGGAATTATACAAATTGTTCTTCAAAGCAATCGCGAACAATCGTGCCCCGGTGGAATAAAACTGTGGTTTGGGAATAAGAACACCATGAATACGTTGGAAATGGTCTCCAAATAGCCCAACTTACTCATATATAGTCAATGATTGATCCAGTTGGACCAAAGCACCCAGTTCGTTCCATGCAAATACGTCCCATACCACTACGGAGCCACCAGCAGATTGTACAGAGCCTTGTTGACAACTTGGGTGCGTGGATTCGTGGGGTCTGCGCCACACTCGAACCTTACCATCAGCTCTTGCCAAATGAAATTGGAACTCATGTGGCGAGGCCACCGTTTCCCGTCGTCTTGGGTCCAACCGACATGATCAAGAGCCTAGGAGAGTCGCTGTAGACCATTTCAAGGCCTTAGCAAAGGCACTCACTTTCGTCGTCTGCTGCCATAGCCCATTAAGGCCAAATTTTGCGCCACTGTCCAAAACGATATGTTTCTGCGTTGTTTCACCCATTATTGCTTGTCTGTTAGCACTGATAAACCTACGCAGCCACCGCGTTAAGTGAAGGCCGTCGGCCACAGCGTTGTTCAAACTTAGAGGTAATGCCTGTAATGTGCTATTCTCGGCACATTCTTGATTCTGTGGATCTCGGAATTTTAAATTCCCTAATGATATCCGAAATAGATCATCCCATGCGTCTAACTCCTACTACTAATCTGCGTTCAAAGTCTGTTAATTCCCATCGTGCGTTCATAATCACATCAGACCACTTTTGACACGAATCGCCTGAGTACGAACGAAAGCTCCTCCAATGCACTGCCATTACATATTTTGCATACGCAATGCTGCCGCTTTCTGTGTGTCTGCACATCGTTATTCCACAACATTTGTCACGTCCCTGTAATGAGTATGTGAATAAACACGTTGGATGTACTTTTTTAAATTTCTTCTTCGTTCCACAATTACTTCACGACTTTTAAGCCATTATCAAGTACTTTTAAGCCATTATCAAGTACTTTTAAGCCATTATCAAGTACTTTTAAGCCATTATCTATTAGAAGGGACGCCACATAACTGCAATGAAACGGGAATTCAGAGGGTTGGATGTAAGTTAACGGAAGGACAAGGCCTATCAAAAGCAACAAAAAGTAAAAATTAACGTATTAGAAAACGTTTGGTGACGAAAAGTATTTTTCGGCGCCAAACGTTTATTAATAGTTTAACAACAAATAATAAAACTCGTCATTTTGGATATTACGAATGAAATTTCTACTTTGTTTCTGATTAACATAAGCATTATGTGACTGAGATTATGGTGATAATTTCGGTCTGTTCACTGATGAGTGTACCGAGTTGATTTGTAAAAATAAATGAAGTTTGTATCTCATCTATAATATTAACTTTCATCCTGTTCTTTTTATGATGCAAGACGTGGATCTTATTGTTATCACTTAGTAAATATGTTGTTTATTAATTGTATCTCGAATGAACTTGGATTATTTTCTTCTGATTTCATGTGTGTCTTAAAACGAGTCTTAAGTTCCTGTCAATTGGCCAGATGTACACCAAATGACAATCGTAACAAACACCTTTGTATAATACTGATGTATTTACTAGTTCCATTCAGTGGACAGTGTGTCTTATAATAGTTTTAATAACTTAGTCGGTGCGACACCCAATTTTGGTTTTTATGCTTTTAAAAGTTTTGCATTAATTTGTTACACAGTAATGGGGGTGAGTCGGGAAATTAATATTTTCTTTAACTCCTCTTGTATGTCAACTCTTCTGTGGCTGAGGCTTCTTGTTATTTATTTTTGCAACTTTCAGATTTTGTCATGTTTTTGTCCAACTATATCAGCGATTCGTTCCTACCACCCAGTTGTAGACGGTGGAACTAGCCACATTACTTCATGGATAGACCCCAGACCCAGACTTGCTGCTTCTGCATTTCAACACATGGATATAAAGTATCAAAGAACGGCTTTAAAGCAGAATACATTGACGCGTAGAGTTTGTGTACAATAATTCGTCGCCGTATCCATGAAATTCAGTACCTAAACTTAGTTTCATGAGAGCTGCAACAAATAATTGACTTACTTGCTGTGTATACTACCACTGCAGTGGACTTCAGGCTCATAAATATTAACAATGCGGTCCTCTGTCTGTCTCCTCTACTGATTTCAGCACACAATACACCGTTTACCGAATCAGAGCTCATTACACTCAGCCATATAATCAAACTTATTTGTCCCAATGGAAAGCTTACTGACGAAGCACTACCGGAACAGTCAACACGCAGAGTACACACAACGTGATGAAAATCTGATTCAGTGCTTCGATAAGCAAACATAGATCTTTATGTCCATTTAACATAGAGATGAAGTTATTTTTTCCACGTAATTCGACCATTCAGGTTGCGTTATTTTCTTGTTAGAGGGGTTGCTTATTGAAGACCACAGTCATCTACCACAGTTGTATCAGGCTAAAGAATCTCTTTTGACTGTGGATTTCACAGTAGCCAAAAATTAAACGGAAACATCTATTTACCGGCAGAGCGTTATGTATAACTAGACTAACTGCAGAATTGTTATCGCAGACATGTCGGATGTCCTACAAGGAATGTGCTCTGCCGAAAATAATTAGTTCACCCTTTTAGAGGTTTCTAATCCTCCAAGACTTATTGTTGCAACAGCGCACATGGAGTCCATGAAATGATTACATTTATAGATCAATAGCACGAACTGTTCTGAGATATTCGGTATCGAACCATGCTGAAACACCCGTATAAGAATGTTGCGTAACCTCCATGGGCGGAAATGCAGGCGCTGACTCTGGCATCGACTCAACTGTACAGATGGTGATTACTGCCCTGCGCTACACTATGCCACACCTCTTCGACCTTTTCACACAGCAGAGTTGTTGGTTGACGAGTCGTACGAGCCACTTCGCGTCTCAGCATATCTTCACACGTGCTCGGTTGGAGACAAGTCCGTAGATCGTGCTGGTCAGGGTAGTTACTAAGTGTGTTGCAGAGCACGCTGGATTACACTGGTAATGTGTGGAAGAGCATTATCCTGTTGTAACAAGACGTCATCTTCCTGTTGCAAGAATAGCAAATGAATGGGTCCCCTCCAGGGACACCAATGGTGAACGAGAGCTACAACTTATCGCACACTAGACCAGAATCCCTAGGGTTGGATCACCTCCCTTGGCCATGGGTGTGAGTGTTGCCCTTAGCGTAAGTTAGTTTAAGTAGTGTGTAAGCCTAGGGACCGATGACCTCAGCAGTTTGGTCACAAGGACCTTACCACAAATTTACAATGTCCGACTAATACACTGTACGAGATGCTCATGGGAAAACCGTTTGCTTGCCTGCCTTCCCACTGCTAATAACCAGTTCGCAAAAGCCATCTCCCACTGCTGCCCTTACAATGCGACGATCCTGGCGGGAATCTATACTGCTTGGACGTCCAGAACCAAGTATACGGATGTGAGAGCGTTCACGTAACCACTGATACTAGTATCGTTGCACAATTGACGCAGTAAGTCCTACTTGTGGGCCAGTTCTCCGAAAGGACCACCTTGCCTCCTGGAAAGCTACAATTTGACCCCTTTCAGACTCGCTCAGTTGGCTATAGGTAGCATGAGAGCATCTCCAAGGCATGTTTGCCTACCTGCTTCACACGTTTGCACAACACTGAACGTTCTGGCTGTGAGCTTTCAATATTTGAGCGTAAACACAGATGGCACTCTGATAGATATGCCACTACTCTGTCTGTTGGCAGACTACGCTGAAACCATTACCAGTACATCCACTATCTCGCAGGTGGCATATGTCATCGGATCAAAATCGACGTGGTCTTCTCAGGGGTATTAATTATTTCTCCGGTAGTATAATCGATTACAGATAACGTACATTGTGATAAATTGACATGTTAGTCCAACATGTATTTCAATTCAGCTCAACTGCCATACAGTACTGAGGGTATTCAGTAAAGACAAAGGCAATACGATTTGAAATTGTTAACAGCTGCACTCTGAATAATATAAAATCGAACTCAATATTAGCACATAAATGGGAACTATAAATTAGGCAAATACTTTAACATGTAAATATGCGTAAAGGCCCTACGCGTGCAGTAGTGATGATCAATAATTCACACATGGAAAATCTATGGCACAAATAGCTGAAAAGCTCCAGTAAATACGGGTCCAGAATCAATGGTTGTAGAGATACAACATATTTTTCGCTGCCGTTCATAACGTCTAGAAACATATGTCATCTCTAAACGTTAAAGTATGTTAATGTAATTCTTCTGGGTTTGAGGCCGCATTGTCAACTATAAAATTTCGACGTTCCGGTGACTGCTACAAGACGCCTTCCTCAGGGGGTACTGCTAACTGCTGAGTGAGCACTTGTTTGGTTGCTTATATACTATGGAGGTGTGCTGTCATTGGATATGAGGGTGAGGAGAAAGGGTATGAGGTGTTCTTTTATTGGTCACTGCATTGAGTGTTGTCACTGGCTGCACTCCTCCACAGTATATAAGCAACCATACAAGTGCTCACTCAGCAGTTGGCCGTACACCCTGAAGAAGGCGTCTTGTAACAGTCGCCGAAACGTCGGAATTTTATAGGTGACAATGCGACATCAAACCCAAAATAATTTTATTGATCGTGACAACAGCCGCGGAAGCATACGTTTACAATTAAAGTAGGTGTTCAAAATGTTGTCCTTGCATCTGAATGTTACATTCAACTCGTCTCTGAAAAGAGTTGCAAATCCTCTCAGGCAGTCCTGAAGAATTCTGTAAACACTGGAAGGTTGCTTCCTCAAGAGAGTTGACCTTGGTAGCAGAGACCACTCTTTTGACATGACCCCCCCTCCACACACACACACACACACACACACACACACACACACACAGAAATCCATAAGATTTGAATCCGGAGACCTTGGAAGCCATGGCACAAGCCATCCTCTAAGGAGATGGTTCAAATGGCTCTGAGCACTATGGGACTTAACTTCTCAGGTCATCAGTCCCCAAGAACTTAGAACTAGTTAAACCTAACTAACCTAAAGACATCACACACATCCACGCCCGAGGCAGGATTCGAACCTGCGACCGTAGCGGTCGCGCGGTTCCAGACTGTAGCGCCTAGAACCGCTCAGCCACTACGGCCGGCTCTAAGGAGATGGCGCACTCGTAAATGATAATGTGCTGGAGCACCGTTATGCATGAACCACGTGTTCATGCGTTGGTTCAGTGGGGCATCATCATGCACATCTGGAAATACAGTCAGCAGAAACCGCATGCACTGCTGTCCGGTTAGTCTCTGTGGTAAGAAGTGGGGTTCAGCTATGCGGTCTTCGAGCAGTCCTGCCCAGACGTTCAACGAATAACGCAGCTGATGTGATGCGTGTGTTCCATTAGGATTGAAATCAGCCAAAATGTGACAGCTATGGTAGTTAAAAATACCATCATGGGTAAATCCAGCCTCATCCAAGAACGGAATACGGCTTACGAAGAGGGGATTCGGGGTACAGTACTGTTGCGCCCGTTGGCGGAAATTTTCTCTAAGAGACAAGTCTGCAGGGTTGAGGGCTTGCACTCGCTGTAGATGATATGGATAGAGTCTAAATCTACATCTACGTGATTACTTTGCTATTCACAATCAAGTGTCTGGCAGAGCGTTCAATGAACCACCTTCAAGCCGTTTCTCTATCGTTCCACTCTCGAACGGCGCACAGAAAAAAACAACCACTTAATTTTTTCTGTGGGAGCCCTGCTTTCTCTTATTTTATCGTGATGAACTTTTCTTCCCATGTAGGTGGGCGCCAACAGATTTTTTTCGCTAACGGAGGAGATAACTGCGGACTGAAATTAAATGAGAAGATCCCGTCTCAAAGAAAGACGCCTGTGTTTTAATGATTGCCACACCAATTCACGTATCACGTCTGTGGCCCTGTCTCTCTTATTTCGCGAACATACGAAACGAGCTGCCCTTCTTTGAACTTTCTCGATGTTATCCGTCAGTCCCACCTGATGTGGATCCCACACCGGACAGCAATACTCCAGAGTAGAGCGGACAAGCGTGGTGTACACAGTCTGTGGCACCTTCCAAGTGTTCCGCCAATGAATCGCAGTCTGTGGTTTGCTCTACCCACAACGTTATCTTTCTGACCGTGCCAATTTACGCTATTTGTAATTGTAATCCCTAAGTATTTAGTTTAATTCACAGCTTTCAGATTTGTGTGACTTATCATATAATTAAAACTTAGCGCTTTCTTTTTAGTACTCATGTGAATAACTTCATGCTTTTCTTTGTTCAGGGACAATTGCCACTTTTCGTACCATAGAGATATCTTACATAATCACTTTGAAATTCGTTTTGATTATCTGATGACTTTACAAGACGGTAAATGACGGCATCATCTGCAAACAATCTAGGACGACTACTGAGATTGTCTCCTATGTCGTTCACATGGATCAGGAACAATAGAAGGCTTGACTTCCTTGAGCACCGCCGTATATGGTCATACGTTAACACGGCGTCCGATGTGCACGTTTCAACCGCGCCATCACTGGATTCCACGCATTGATGAGCTACAGGCCACCGTCTATATTTAGGACGTTATCGGGTATCTTCGTATCAGTGGTTCTTTAATTATACAGGGTGATTCAAAAAGAATACCACAACTTTAAAAATGTGTATTTAATGAAAGAAACATAATATAACCTTCTGTTATACATCATTACAAAGAGTATTTAAAAAGGTTTTTATTCACTCAAAAACAAGTTCAGAGATGTTCAATATGGCCCCCTCCAGACACTCGAGCAATATCAACCCGATACTCCAACTCGTTCCACACTCTCTGTAGCATATCAGACGTAACAGTTTGGATAGCTGCTGTTATTTCTCGTTTCAAATCATCAATCGTGGCTGGGAGAGGTGGCCGAAACACCATATCCTTAACATACCCCCACAAGAAAAAATTGCAGGGGGTAAGATCAGGGCTTCTTGGAGGCCAGTGATGAAGTGCTCTGCCGTCCAGAACTTTTCCCTTTGCACAAACACCCATTCTCTGTAAACTGTTTATACCAACGTTTAATACACCACCTATCAGGAGGTTAAACACCATACTTCGTTCGAAATGCACGCTGAACAACTGTCATCGATTCACTTCTGCCGTACTCAATGACACAAAAAGCTTTCTGTTGAGCGGTCGCCATCTCAGCATCAACTGACGCTGACGCATAGTCAACAGCGCCTCAAGCGAACAAATGTACAACTAAATGAAACTTTATAGCTCCCTTAATTCGCCGACAGATAGTGCTTAGCTCTGCCTTTTGTCGTTGCAGAGTTTTAAATTCCTTAAGTTGTGGTATTCTTTTTGAATCACCCTGTAAATTCCCAGAAACTGTTAGTGCGAGTCATGTCGTATGATTCGGCAACTTTTATGCGGTGTCGATTTTCTAAAGCATGCTCAGCTAACGTAGATTTCTCGGGATAGAGTAGGAGATAAAAACTCTCATTCTCCTTTCTGTCTTGTTCCACAGAGCGTACTGTTTTTCCGACGTAAGACCGGCCACACTCGCAAGATATCTTGTATACCCCACGTGTTCTAAAACTTGCTGTCTCTTTAACTGCTCTCAATAATTGAGAGATTTTTGTCGGAGGCCGGAAGAACGATTTGATCTTCTGTTTTTCAGCAGTCGGCTTATGTTGCCCAACACGGAGCCACAGAACGGCAACGAAGCAACTATCTCTCCGTATTCTTCGTCAGTGGTCTTGTTGTGAGTCTTTCTTGACATCACTTCATTTATTTGATGAACTTTATAGCCCTTGCTCCTAAAGAACTTGCGTAGATGGCTCAGTTTATGGCGCTGTCATTTTTGTATGATGCACGGCATTAGCCCTCGTCACCCGGTACAAGCACACAGATTTACAAACATTGGTGCAGTTTCAAAGAAAGTCGGCAACCTAAGTTCGCTCCCCTAGACAGGGTTCCCCGTATCAGGTTGAAAAGCCTAGCAACAAGAGTTTATGGACTATACAAACAATAAGCGCGTCTGTCTTTTCAAACACGCTCATCGCGCCATTGTGCATACGGCCACAGATACACAAAGGTCAGAGGTGATGTTCGGCGGCAAAAATGTTGTATTAATTAACGCTTGATCTATGCTGGGACATCGCTGCATTGTAGCGACGTCTTTGTTAGTTGATCAGGAAGGCGCCACGTTCTCCATTTCGTCCACTTTGAAACAGCTACTGCTCAACAAAAAACGAACTTCCACGTCTTCTCCCACACCGAGATCCGCAATGACTTAGCCAATGTCCAAGCAGCGCTCTGCTAACAAACAATTTATGGAGTTGAAATTGGAACGTAAAAAGACTAATTGAGATACGCAATAAATATCAGTTGTTAATAGCAAATACTCTATTGAAGAATCACAAGAAGAGGAGATATACTTGGACAGGCCGGTAGATACAAGATTTCATTTAGATTACGTCACGGTCAGGCAGAGATTCCGAAATCAAATATTGGATTGTAAGGCTTACCCAGGAGCAGATATAGACTCAGACGGTGATTTAGTAATAGTTAGGATTAAACTGAAGTTTAAGATAGTAGTCAGGAAGAATCCATACGCAAATAAATGGGGTGCGGAAGTACTAAGGAACGAAGAGACACGCTGAGGTTAAAGATACCGCAATAATCAACAGCTATGTACAAACGTCAGTTGAAGAGGAATGGGGTTCTCTAGCAACAGACTTCACAGAAGTTGGAAAGAAAGTCGTTGACACACGGAAGGTAGCTCAGAAGAAACCGTGGGTAACAGAAGAAATGCTTTAGTTCGTCGACGAAAAAAGGTAGTACGAAAGTGTTCAGGAAAATTCAGGAATACAGAAATGCAAGTTATTTAGGAATAAAATAAACAGGAAGCGCAGTGAAGCTAAGTCGAAAGGATGAATGAACAATGTCAAGAAATCTGAAATGATTGTCGGAAGGACTGACTCAGTATAAAGAAAAGTCAAAACAACCTTCGGTGAAATCAAAAGCAGGGGTGATAATATAAGAGTGCAACGAGAAATCCACTGATGACTGCAGAGGAAAGAGAGGATAGGTGGAAAGAGAACATGTAAGCCCTCAACGAGGGGGAATACTTTTCTGATGACGTGATAGAAGAAAGAAAAGGAGTCGACATGGAAGACAGAGGGGATCCAGTTATAGAATCAGAATTAGAAAGAGTTTTGGACGACTTAAGATCAAATAAGGGGGAAAGGATAGCTAACACTTCATCGCCATTTATGAAATCATTGTGTGAAGTGACAAGAAAACAACTGTTCTCCTTGGTGTGTACCATGTGTTAAGACTGGAAAAACACTAGTAAACATTTCGGAAAAACGTCATCCAGTCATTCAGGCAGTTCCACCGATAAGAAGAGCCGCCAAGTGCGAGAATCATCACACAATCAATTTAACAGCTCATGCATCGATATTGCTGACAATAATGATAATCAGAGGAATGGATTTGTTACAAGACAATCAGTTTGGCCTTAGGAAAGGTAAGCGAACCAAAGAGCCAGTCCCCACGTTCCGGTTTATAATGGATGCAAAACTGATGGAAAATCAAGACACGTTCATAGGATCGGTTGACCTGGAAAAGCGTTCGACAGTGTAAAATGGAGCAAGGTGTTCGAAATCCTGAGAAGAATAGGTGTAAGTTATAGGGAAAGACGGGTGATATACAGTATTTACAAGAACCAAGAGGGAAGATTAAGACTAGAAGACCATGAACAAAGTGCTCGAACTGAAGGACTGAAAGGGTGTAAGATAGGAGTGAGGCCCTTGTCTCCCACTATTCAATGTGTACATCGAAGAAGCAATGACGCAAATAAAAATTCAAGGTGGAAGAATGTCAGTGATAAGATTCGCTGATAACATTGCTAACCTGAATAAAAGTGAAGAGAAATTTTACAGATTCTGCTGAATGGAATGAATAGTCTAATGAGTACACGATGTGAATTGAGACTAAATCGAAGAAAGACGAAAGTAATACGAAGCAGCAGAAATTAGAACCGCGAAAAATTTATCATCATAATTGGGGATCACGCAGCAGACGAAGTTAACGAATCCTGCTACCTAGGAAGCAAAATAACCCGTAATAAACTGAGCAATGACAACGTATAAAGCAGAATAACACCGGAATGTAGGACTTTTCTGGCCACAATGAGTTTGTTTCTATCAAACATTAGTTTCAATTTGAGAAAGACGTTTCTGAGAACGTACGTTTGGAGGACAGCAATGCACGGTAGTTAGACATTGGCTGTGGTGAAACTGGAACAGAAGAGAATAGTAGCCTTTAAGATGCGTTGCTACATAAGAATGTTGAAAATTCGGTGAACTGAGGAAATAACAAACGAATTACACTGAGAAGGGAGAGGATGATAGGACATCTGTTAAGACATTAGCGAATAACTTCCTCGGTACTAGATGGAGATGTAGAGGGTAAAAACTATAGAGGAAAACAAAGATCTGGAAGATATCCAGCAAGTAACTGAAGACGTACGTTGAAATTGCTACTCTGGGATGAAGAGGTGTGCACAGGAGAAGAATTTGTGGTGGGCCGTTTCAAAGCAGTCAGAAGACTCCCTCAATTCCTTTTACACTAGCCAATGTAAATGGGGGCGGTGAGAATTGTGTAATAACAGAGCCCTATGACTTCCAACGTGATTCACCGAATGTCATCTGAGTAACGAATCCATCAGGGACGTGTCAACTCTTTTACAGCAGCCCAAATCCATCGACCATAGGTAAAACAAGATCGGGTACAGCTCATGTACTAATGGACAGGGACCGTCGAGCACTGCAGATGGTGGCTGTAAAAAACTGCATGAAATCTTCGGGTTTCTGATCAGATTGTGTATGAATGTGATGACTGGCCTTCTATCTTGTAAGCCTGTTCGTAGCAGTTCTTGTCAAACAGAATACCCGTAGAGGTTCCTTAGAAGGTCCATGATTTACCTCTCTGATCTGCTTGGAAGACACCTAATAGTACCCTCGTGAAGAGGGAAAACTGTCGTGAAGTTTAAATTCCATGGGTTACGATGTGGGTTTTCGAATTTGCTAACTTATATGCACTTATCCCTACATGTCAGAAGTGTGTAATGGAACTGTATGACGGAACGCGAACATTTCTGAAGATGGGGCAATGTAATTTATATCTACACTACTATAGGAAAACAATTCGTGGTTTAAGGTTGTTCCCAAAAATATAAGTTCATTAGCGATTTACTTCAAATTTCTACAAGATACTTCAATGGGAAATATTATTAGCAAAAACAATCCAATAAACACTCAGATGGACAGTATAGCTTTTAAACATCATTTTAATGATTTTGTGTTAAAAATCAGAGCGAGAAAGAAAATGTTGTGCTGTGCTGTGAAAACATGAGATTACGCTTTCTCTTTCGCAGTCAGTTTCAGCTATCATAGCAGGGGATTTATACCATTATACAAATTGTATCTAACATACATCATGTGATCAAAAGTATCCGGACACCCCCAAACTATACGGTTTTTCATATTAGTAGTATTTTGCTTCCACCTACTGCCAGATACTCCATATTAGCGACCTCAGTAGTAATCAGACATTGTGAGAGAGCAGAATGGGGCGCTTCGCGCAACTCACAGACATCGAACGTGGTCAGGTGGTCGGGTGTCACTTGTGTCACACGTCTGTACGCGAGATTTCTACACTCCTAAACATCTGTTCCCGATGTGATAGTGAAGTGGAAGCGTGAAGGGACACGTACTGCACAAAAGCGTAAAGTCTGATCTCGTCTGTTGACTGATAGAGGCCGCCGACAGTTGAAGAGGGTCGTAACGTGTAATAGGCAGGCATCTATCCAGACCATCACACAGGAATTCCAAACTGCATCAGGACCCACTGCAAGTACTATGGCAGTTAGGCGGGAGGTGAGAAAACTTGGATTTCAAGGTCGAGCGGCTGCTTATAAGCCACACATCCCGCCAGCATATGCCAAACGACACCTCGCTTGGTGTAAGAAGCATAAACATTGGACGAATGAATAGTGGAAAAAAATTGTGTGGAGTGACGAATCACGGTACACAATGTGGCAGTCCGATGGCAGGTTATGGGTATGGCGAATGTCCGGTGAACGTTATCTGCCAGCGTATATAGTGCCAACAGTAAAATTCGGAGGCAGTGGTGTTATGGTGTTGTCGTGTTTTTCATGGAGGGGGCTTACACCACTTGTTGTTTTGTGTGGCACAGGCCTACATCGAAATTTTAAGCATCTTCTTGCTTCCCACTGTTGAAAAGCAATTCGGGGATGAGATTGCATCTTTCAACATGATCGAGCACCTGTTCATACTTCATGGCCGGTGGCGGAGTGGTTACACGACAATAACATCCCTGTAATGGACTGGCCTGCGTAGCGTCATGACCTGAGTCCAGTAGTACACCTTTGGGATGTTTTGGAACGCCGAATTAGTGCCAAGTCTCACCGACCGACATCGAGACCTCTCCTCCGTGCAGCGTCTGTGAAGAATGGTATGCCATTCCCCATGAAACATTCCAGCAACTGATTGAAAGTATTCCTGCGAGAGTGGAATCTGTCATCAAGACTACAGGTGGGTCAACACCGTATTGAATTCCAGCATTACCGATGGAGGGTGCCACGAACTTGTAAGTCAGTTTCAGCCAGGTATTCGTATCGTTTTGATCTCATTGTGTATGTATTCTCTATTGTTATATGTAATTTTAAACAAATATTGTATGCGCAACAAGGAGCTGTTTTGTTTTCTTCCTCGCTGTCGGTTTGAAAAGAAAACATCAGAACTGTACTTCTGGCTTAATGGCTTATGTGTAGAACACTAGTACTGAGTCAGAACCGTCGTAATCTTTGTAATACCGTCCTTTCGCAGATTAAAACCATGGGAGCGATGACCTCTGCAGTTTGGTCCCTTTAATCCTTAAACCAACCAACCAACCGATTAAAACCATGCGAAGTACTGTCACTGAAGCTACTATCCTCACCGATGAAGCAGTTGGAGAGGTCTTTCTCATACCCGTAAACCAATTATCCCAATCGATTTGCCCATTTATTTAAAGAAATTCCGAAGTAAGGTTACGTTTGCAATAATAATAACAAGCATTAAGGCCATAGAGAGAGGGCACGAGAAGAAGGACGAAGAGGAGGCGGAAGAAATTGACAGAGAGGGGAAATGAGGAAAGAAAGAAAGAAAGAAAGAAAGAAAGAGGATGGCGGAGGAGATGGACAGGAGAGGACGTAATGGACCGAGGAATGGGGAAGGAGGAGATAGACAGAAAGGGGGGAGGAGAGATCTGGATGTATATCCAATTTCCATCACATATTCAGCAACAGCGAAGCATTGTCGGGTTCACTAGTATTCCTGGACCCTAGCAAGTCCATATAACATTGTGGGCACAGACCTTTCTTGGTATCTGCTCTGAAGGTTAGACGTTTGGGGATGTATGGGGATTCTCTCATAGCCCTGTTTAAGAGGTCTATGTTCTCTCGGAACGTCTGAGATACAAACTGTGGATAATGTCCATAGGGCCGAAAGCGGTCGTGGTATTTAAAATAAACATAAAAGCGCAACTAGGGCTGTCATATTATTCCAACTCTGCTTGGCAGAATATTCCTGTAGTCCTCTACAGCCCGCGTTGGTTTCACCTTTTCCGCTGCTCCTGTTAACAGCCATATGACAACCTGGGCTTTGTCTGCTAGAGGGACTGCGGCAAGTTATGTTTCCTCTGACTACGCAAAGCTTCCCTCAGTCTTTTTATAGGCGTTGTTTCTGGCCTTTGAACGCTTATTGGATGACGAAATATCTTCCATCTGACCTCAACTGCTTAGGAGGTCTCGAAATGTTTTTTTTTTTCCCTCTGTGCTGATGGTACAATAGGCGGGTGCTGCCGAGACACGGTGATTACGGATGGAACACAAGCTCGCACAGGACATTTCGTGTTTAAGATATCTCATACTTACTGCAGCCCAGGCTTTGTGAGAACAAGTGCATTATCCACATGTACAACATGATTTTTTTCAGAATGCAATGATGTTGGAGATCAGGAACTAGTGATGATATAGTATTGAGATACAAACTCTTCCCGTAATACAGATGCAAGTACACGTAATTGCAAGGTTCGAAAATGTACAAAAATAGTAAAAAATCGAAGATATCAAAACATGCTAGAAATGTACATACCAAACGCTGTTAAATAAAGTAAAGGGGCATCTGTAAATGCCGTACATCAAGAAATGCGTATGGTATACCAGGCACAATAACCTTTCACTCGCACAGATAGTCACCAAATGTACCAGGGCCAGAATGTCAGATAACAGGCGCTATGGTTGATTGAGGGCACCTGGGGCTAGTACAATTCATGCAGCGCAACCGCCAGCATCATTAGGAAATTTAATGAGTTGTACATTAAGATTACCAAGTAAAGCTGAAAGACAGAAATTGTGTTAGATATGACAGAACTGTTACAAACGTAAAAATTACAGGATATTAGAAAATTAACTCAAAGCTGAAGCAAACGTCGCCGGACATTTTATGTTGTCAATAACGGCGGCAAAGAGCGTACGATTTTTACTCCCAATGTCAATTGAAGATATAATCGAAGAAGGAAAAAAAACTGTCTCTTGTTCCACTGATCTGTTCATTAAGTAATCGGTGATGGAAGCTCCGTCTATGTACGAAGCTTTCTGGACCTTTGAATTTAAGCAACCAATCTCCTTAATGCTGAACAAGAAGAAACAGGCTTCCTATAAACCTTCAAGGATTGTAATCTATTTCCGTTGGCTGTAAGGAGTCCAAATAAATTTGAAACGGCACGATACTTCCGTTTATGCATTTGATAAATACAAGAGTACTACACGTCTACTTTAGAAAGCGAATATAAACATATCTGTCAAGTCAGTTGAATGTCTCCTGGTGTCCAACATACAACAGCAAATTATGTAATTTCAAGTAATCCGAAATCCATCCATCTTGCTGATAAATTACGAAAGGTACTGTAAGTAGGCTGTTTATGTTTTCTTTATGTAAGTAGGCTGTTTATGTTTTCTTATTGGCAACTTTACGTAGCGCTCTATATCAAAATCACTGGCTGTGCTGTGTGCAGTCTGTGGCTAGTTTGCATTGTTGTCTGCCATTGTAGTGTTGGGCAGCGGCAGCTGGATGTGAACAGCGCGTAGCGTTGCGCAGTTGGAGGTGAGCCGCCAGCAGTGGTGGATGTGGGGAGAGAGATGGCGGAGTTTTGAAATTGAACTGCTATATATATTATGATTATTAAGGTAAATACAGTGTTTGTCCTCTATTAAAATCTTTCATTTGCTAACTATCCCTACCAGTAGTTAGTGACTTCCGTAGTTTGAATCTTTTATTTAGCTGGCAGTAGTGGCGCTCGCTGTATTGCAGTAGGCTCGCTGTATTGCAGTAGTTCGAGTAACGAAGATTTTTGGTGAGGTAAGTGATTTGTGAAACGTATAGGTTAATGTTAGTCAGGGCCATTCCTTTGTAGGGATTTCTGAAAGTCAGATTGCGTTGCGTTAAAAAATACATTGTGTGTCAGTTTAAGCACAGTCTTGTATAAATGATCTAAGGGGACGTTTCAGTACATTGTAGAATACCAAGTAACTGAATGTAACTTGGAACAAAGAACCTATACCTGTCGGGCTTAACAACGTACAGATTAATTGGCGCGTGACATTTATTATCCCTTGTGTCTATCTCTTCTCATCCATGCTTTAAGCTTAGCCCAGAGAACTATTCTCGTAAAGTTCACGCGTGCTCCGATGCTCATTACCTCCAGTGAGTTAACGAGAAAAGTTAATGAAGGAGAACCACCTTTAGCATGCATCTCCCAAGCCGTAATTCGCTGCTGCTAACAAACTCATTGCCATTGCCTTTTTAAGCCACATTTCCACGTAAACAGCTACATATAAGCTTCATCCTTTCTCTGGTACTTTTCTGTTTGGTCTGGCGGCCGTAAACAACCACGCTCTGAAGTAAAGTTAATAGAAAGTTCTCAAAAATATCACACACAACGCTAATGGAGATGGTACCTATTTTCATTAAAACTTAAGAAATAGACATGAATCTTACAAAGTTATTTGCAGAACATACTAATTATTCAGGCTTATTCTTCATACTGGTTTGTTGCCTGTTCATACATGGCTGATGGGGGAAAATAAGTTTAAGCTTTTAAGTCTCATCGCTTATGAAGTTGTTACGTACTGAGCTGAAATACAGACCGGGTAACGATGAAAGAGGTTACAGAAAGCAAACTCTTCAAAGGATCAGCTCCGACATTCGCCTGAGACAAATTACAGAACCCACAGAAACTTATATGAAGATGTCGAGCAGTATTTATATAACAATGATGAATTTTTAGCATGTCCCTAACAAAAGAGACAGTCAAACAACCCTTGTATTTAAATGTCAATTTCTTTTAATCACCATTAATTTGTGACACCATATAGGGCACAAATAAACTGCTAACGTATTAACAGAGTTAAAGAGTTTTGTTCTAGCAGAGGATTTTCGTAACAATATAAAAAAATATAACTCATTGCCATACTCGTAGAAAGATTCTTCTTCACATAACTATATCGCCCATCACGCGTACCAACCTTTGAAAATCTTCTTGCTGTAAAGCAGATAACACGTATTTTTTTAAATGACACGGGAAGTACATCATTGCTTATCAAACTATCAAGTGTTCGTGTTGCCGACACTGGTTACCCATTTAATGAAATGACCTATGATCTTTTCAACTTACAGGAAATGAACAAAGACCATGTAATTTGCATTCATTACCAACCGTCCTAAGTACCGAATGACCGAGCAGAAAGTAGCATAGTTAACTATTTATTAACATCTTCTGCTCTTGATATTTTTAATTAACGCAAGAATTACACTGTAACATCTCACGATATTGGGTTAAAGTACAGGGCTATTACAAATGATTGAAGCGATTTCATAAATTCACTGTAGCTCCATTCATTGACATATGGTCACGACACACTACAGATAGGTAGAAAAACTCATAAAGTTTTGTTCGACTGAAGCCGCACTTCAGGTTTCTGCCGCCAGAGCGCTCGAGAGCGCAGTGAGACAAAATGGCGACAGGAGCCGAGAAAGCGTATGTCGTGCTGGTTGAACGCGTGCGGGCAAGTTTCACGCATAGTGATGTGAAAGATTCAGTGTTTAAACCTCCTCTACCAAGAAACGTGCCAGAACTGCGAGCTCGCATCAACAATGCTTTCGAACTCATTGATGGGGAAATGCTGCGCCGAGTGTGAGAGGAACTTGATTATTGGCTTGATGTCTGCCGAATCACTAAAGGGGCACATATCGAACATTTGTGAATGCCTAAAAAAACTTTTTGAGTTTTTGTATGTGTGTGCAAAGCATTGTGAAAATATCTCAAATAATAAAGTTATTGTAGAGCTGTGAAATCGCTTCAGTCTTTTGTAATAACCCTGAATATTTATAACAACATATGAGCCCAACGTCATAAGTTTCATAATCTAGGATCAAGTTCTCGCACTCCATTCGAAACGTCTCTGTGAAGCATTATTTTGAATTTCTCTTTCGTGTGCCACAGAGGAAGAATATACTCTTGTAATATTTTTGTGTATGTTTCCGTCATAAGTTAATAAACAGCAAGTAGCACTGTGGTATACAGACCAACCAATATTAATTTTTATTATTATATGCAAAAGTTCATTAATGGTCAAAGTGACACCGATCAAATACTTCTCGCTTCAAATAGGTGTATATCAAATACAGCCCAGTGTAATAACATATGGATACCTAAAGATGACAGCGTATTGCCTAAATGCGTCAGATCAATGTTTCAATTTACAAAAGTGACAGCGTAGATGCATCTGTTTTATACAAATCTAAGTATTAATGATCCAATTAATAACGGAATCTGTAGCTCGCACGAAAAAATAGAATGTTCCGTATTTGGGTTTATTAAACAAATATTATTCTGAATCAGAATGCATTTCGTCAGTCTGCGTAACGTACGCGTAAATGAATATGTAAGTTAACTTACTGACGTGTGCAGCTCGTGGTCGAGCGGTAGCGTTCTCGCTTCTCTCGCCCGGTTCCCGGGTTCGATTCCCGGCGGGGTCAGGGATTTTCTCTGCCTCGTGATGACTGGGTGTTGTGTGCTGTCCTTAGGTTAGTTAGGTTTAAGTACTTCTAAGTTATAGGGGACTGATGACCATAGATGTTAAGTCCCATATGCTCAGAGCCATTTGAACCATTTTTAACTTATTGACAATACTGCTAAAGTTGCAGTAGGGCTATTCGGAAAGTAAGTACCTATCGGTCGTGAAATGGAAACTACAGGGAATTAATCTTTAAAAAAAAATGGCTCTGAGCACTATGGGACTTAACAGCTGAGGTCATCAGTCCCCTAGAACTTAGAACTACTTAAACCTAACTAACCTAAGGACATCACACAGATCCATGCCCCAGGCAGGATTCGAACCTGCGACCGTAGGGGTCGCGCGGTTCCAGACTGTAGCGCCGAGAACCGCTCGGCTACTCCGGCCGGCTAATATTTTCACAGATGTGTTGGGCAGTGTCCCTAGTATCTCCGTCGATGGCGTCAATTCGCACTTTTCAGTTCTGAGTGCCCAGTCTGCTCGTAGAGATGCATAGGAAATAGCGTATCGCGGCAAGTGTGAGCTCCTGATGTCATGCCGCCCACATGACAAAACTGTCATTTGGTTCCTTGGTTGGTCGACCTGGGAGAGGGTACCAAACAACGAGGTCATCGGTCCCATCGGGGTAGGGAAGGATAGGGAAGGACGTCGGCCGTACTCTTTCAAAGGAACCATCCTGGAATTCCCGTAAAGCGATTTAGGAAAATCACGGAAGACCTAAATCAGGATGGTCGAATGCAGATTTCAACCGCCGTCCTAATGAATGCGAGTCCAGTGTGCTAACCACTGTGCCACCTAGATCGATTTTGTAAATTTGTGGTTAGCTCCTATGGGGCCAAACTGCTAAGGTCATCGGTCACTAGGCTTACATACTACTTAACGTAACTTAAGATAACTTAAGCTAAGGACAACACACACACCCATGCCCGAGAGAGGACACGAAACCTCCGACAGGGGGAGCCGCGCGAATCGTGGCAAGGATCCCGAGATTGCGCGGCTACACCGCGCGGCATACGGTTTCTTCTTCATTACAATTTTGAGCCGCACTCTGGAGGGCAATGACTATGCTCCAGCAGCAGCGTTTTCCATGGGATGTGTTTGATCACCCACAATACAGTACGTAAATGGCTGCCCTTGAGTTTCATCTCTGCTCCCATTAACCGCTGGTAATTAATGTAGCTTAAAATCCGTCTTGATTGCAAACTTTTTATTCATATGACGGGTTTCGGTTCATTCAGAACCATCTTCAGATCTGTAAAAATAATGGTACTAATTTACTATTTCACGGAAAGAAATCTTTTTCATCCTATCTAATCAACATTAAATGTACCAGAACGTACCTGATATTTCAGTTACAGGAGTAACCCGTCCAAATCCAGCAACTTCCACATGCTACGTCACATAAAATTGGTTGGCAGAGTGCACGTCATTTATATTAATTATAACACTATTACCGACAGGTGGCGTCTGGTACATTTGTTACATTCCATTTGCACATACTGTATTCAGTAGATCTTTTTTATATTAAAAATACTTAATTAAAATATGTAGATGTCAAGGTTAATATCTGTACTTATCAGAATTAAAAAACAGTAAAATTATCATTTAATACGATCTAAAAAACATAGGGCGATTTATATATCTATGGTGGTGGTGTGAACTTGTTTTCCTCTACGGTCTGCTTCCGTTGTTCCCGCCATTTCGGTGTTGTGCCGTGGTCCGCTCAGTCGTCTGATGTCCATCGCCGCGGGCAAGAGGGCCGAGGGATGAGAGATGGTGCGCGGTGGAGAAGCCGGAAGACGCGTGCAGCGCCTGGCGTCGTTGACGGGGCCCTCCTGTGCGGCCCTCTTGCCAGTGTCGATGGACATCAGACGACTGAGAGGACCGAAATGGCGGGAACCACGGAAGCAGTCCGTAGAGGAAAAAGAGGAAAACAAGTTCACACCAGCACCATAGGTATATAAATCATCCAATGTTTTTTAGATCGTATAAAAATTATAATTTTACTGTTTTTCAATTCTGGTAAGTACAGATTTTATCCTTGACATCTACATATTTCAATTAAGTATTTTTAATATAAAAAAGATCTACAGAATACAGTATGTGCAAATTGAATGTAACAAATGTACCAGACGCCACCTGTCGGTAATAGTGTTATAATTAATATAAATGACGTGCACTCTGCCAACCAATTTTATGTGACGTAGCATGTGAAAGTTGCTGGATTTGAACGGGTTACTCCTGTAAATGAAATATCAGGTACGTTCTGGTACATTTGATGTTGATTAGATAGGATGAAAAAGATTTGCTTCCGTGAAATAGGAAATTAGTATCATTATTTTTACAGATCTGAAGATGGTTCTGAATGGACCGAAACAGGTCATATGAATAAAAAAATTTGTAATCAAAACGGATTTTAAGTAACATTATAAAATCACTGATTGCTGTTATCCCATAAGACATTACGTCTGTTTTTGCTGGTAATGAAGACAGCATTTTGGCAGAGACAACGAGCTGTAGACCAGCGTATAGAATTGATGAAAAGCGGACGCTGTTGCCTTCTTTGACGTGGCAGTTATAAGGTATAGCTAACTGTTGTAAATAACACATTTTTGATTTTCACAGTGGTTTCCATTTCGCGACCGATCGGATCTCACATTCATAAAGGCCTTCGTATTTCCGTTTATCGGAATGAATACGTATTGACACAGAGTAAAATTGTTCTAGGGTTTTCGCGTAGAGTAATTCCGATTTCAGACTGTAATTTGCGCTGTCTGATACACTGCGAATAAAACGGTAAAACTGAAACATAACTGACATTCCATCGGAGTGCTAGCAGCGAACATTGACCAAGTAACTGCCATTATTGTAGTTTTTACCGTTATATTTCTGCCTACGTGCAAATAAGCTATACATGTATCCGCCTGAAATTAACACACATACCCCAAAATAAAGTCATTCGTAAACTGATTAAACAAAATGAAAAATTTTAAATCAGCAAACTACCTTGACGTTTACGTTCGATAAAATTAAGAAGAATCGATGAGCTATGGTTGCACTTTCATATTTAAACGCCTCCTCACCAGACCAGTACTTTTCAAAATATCAATAACTCTTGATAAAGCCTCGTCCTACAATATACAGGGTGCCCCAGCTATCTTGTCCACCCAAAATATCTCTGGAACAATAACAGCTATTGGAAAACGACTTTCACCGGTATCAATGTAGGGCTGGGGCCCATGAATGTACATATTTGGAAACATTCTAAAACGAAAGCATATGTGTTTTTTAACACAAACTTATGTTTTTTTTAAATGGACCTCCTATATTTTTTCTTCGGCAATCCATAGCATGACAAAGCACCTACACAATGGCGTTGATTGAATCGCAATATTCCCATTACATCCCGAGATACTGAGACGCGAAGCTGACGCTTGAAACACCCGACATGCTCTGCTAGTGTTATATCCTAGCCAGTAAGGCCAACCGAGCCCGCTGCCAAAAGGTTGGCAGCATCAAAGTCCGTACGCCGTCCGCTTAAGCAGCGCCAGCGAGACAGGAAATCGCCGGAAGTCCGCGCGCGCCACCGCTGGCTTCTGGCTTCTTAAGCGCTGGAGTCGCGAGCGCTAGGACAGTTCTGTATTCGCCACTCAGTTGTATACTCGCCACCGATTTGTGTACTTGCTAGTCAGTTGTGTGTTCATTGCAGCAGAGTTGTTGTTTGTCGTCAGCCGACGCTGACCTAGCCGCTCCGACTCGAACTAGACAGATTTCTGTAGACATGGAGTTCACTACTGTGTTTCTGTATCTTCGTTAATAAAGATAAGTACCGACTTTTATTTAATCAGAGTGTTTGGGTTTTCATCTTTCTGTTCACTGTTCCAGCGGACCGGTCGGCCCGCTATTAGAAGTATGGCGGTGATTTCGTAAGCCGTTTCTACAGCGAAGTGTTTGTCGCTACGAACGCCGCCACAAAAGCTAGCGCACGTCCTGAGGCTCAGGCGTGAACCCCATGCTGCCCGTTATCGCGATGGTCCGAAACGAATAATATGGTCTGCTGCCATCCTCTTGATAAGTATGGAGATGTGATTACACATGTCAATCTCATCGCGATTACGGGCAGCATGGGGTTCACACCTGAGCCTCAGGACGTGTGCTAGCAGCGCATGTCGGGTGTTTCAAGCGTCAACTTCGCGTCTCAATATCTCGGAATGTAATGGTAATATTGCGATGCAATCAACGCCATTGTGTATGTGCTTTGTCATGCTATGGATTGCTGAAGAAAAAAAATAGGAGGTCCATTTAAAAAAAACATAAGTTTGTGTTAAAAAAACACATATGCTTTCGTTTTAGAATGTTTCCAAATAAGTACATTCATGGGCCCAGCCCTACATTGATACCGGTGATAGTCGTTTTCCAATAGCTGTTATTGTTCCAGAGATATTTTGGGTGGACAAGATAGCTTGGACACGCTGTATATACAGAAAAACCTAAAGAAAATCTGAGATCGCGCAGTAACATCAAACAGAAGCCGAGTGTACCTCAACTCGTCCATTACTATGCTCTTCCTTAAGCTCCTTACGCAGGGACAGTAGTGGCAGATAGCCATCTGGCCGGGACAGTAGTTTATGATGACAGTAATGGCATCCAGTTAAACTTTCTAGTGACAGCCAATAGATAGTTCGTGCGTGCACGTGGAAAGTGCAAGATTGTTCTAAGATGTATGAGAAGATGGATGAGACTGATAAAGAGTGCAAGGAGATGTTGATGAGCTTGTGAGTGAAATTATACAATGTTTAAGTTAAGAGCTTCAAGAAATATTAACCAATCGTGCAGGATTAAATACTGGCTATTTCGTAGAGATAAGCTGGGAGCTCCGTCTACAGTACTTCTGGAACTTGCGGAGAAGAAAAGTTAAGAGTAGCCCTGTCTCTGTACATGATTAACATTTCTAAGAAGAGGAGCACATTCTTAGCAATACTGGCGCCTTGAAAGGAAATGAATGCAGAAATGTGCATGTATATTTTGGGGTTAGCAGTAATAACAATTATGTCAACCATGACAACCTGAATCTCTCTTTTGTCAGCACTGATTGAATTTGGTCCTAGTATGTAAGTCTAATTTTCAGGGGAAGGTCTGCTAACTGCGCTACAACAGATTTCTCAAATAATACAACTTTGTCGGGCTGAAATCTATTTAAAATTGACGGCGACTTTCGGCTATCTTCTATAACTTCACAACGACATTCTCAAATTTTACCAATTTGTTTTTACTCCATTTTTCTTATTGGATCTTGGAAGAGCAGGCAGGAGTGGCGATTGAGATGAGCCCTTGACTTTCTGTGCTATGCATTTGTGGTCAAATGCTCCAGTTTCGTCATCCGTCGCATCACCGTTAACTGTGGTAGCTGGTCTAACGACTAGCAATAATAAACCGCACTCATAGCTCTCAAGGTTTGTGCTAATGTGTTTGTATGCACTTGCAAATCTTAGTTTGTAACTAACGTTTCTTTTCAAGACTCTGAGAACAACGGAGGAATGGGTACAAAAAAAATTAAAACAAAATAAAAGTATCGTTTATGCTGTGGTGCTATTGGTGGAAAGCATGTGGCCACAAAGCGTTCGTCTGGGAATTTCTCTCAGTTTTACAATTACAAAGGAGGTTACAGCTTTACACTTTTGGCATTGGTAGGTGCTGATTGTAAAACACACATCTGAAAACTGCTTCGTAAACGAGGAAGAAACTGGATGAGTAGTTCAGCAGCTAAGGAGGAGTATTTTGGCAGACGAATACTGTTGGCATGTAATAAGTAGTAAATTCAATTCTACTTCAGTCATACTTGGTTACTGACGAACTCTGTAAAATAAATTGTTCTGAATATCTTACTCGTGTTATTATTCGCTGATCACATAGCTTGTTTAAACGTTAATAGTTGATAACGTTAAACAGAATGCTAAATATTCTGAAACACAATGGTTCGTAGTCGTAGTCGCCCGATGTAGCCTTATTAAATCATAAATTTTACGAAGTATTTCTTTTTGAAGTAATTATTATTATCCTTTTCCACTTATGTTTACAAAAATGTTTATTGCTTTTGTTTCTGTTTTAGTAAGTAATAGAAATTATATGACCTGTTGTCTAGGAAGGCGGCAATTCTTTGAATACCTGTTTACTGATTTACCTGGGCTCACACACAAAGGTTGATAATCAAACTTCCCAAATTCAATGTTGACCTCCTCGTCATGATTACATCTCTCAAGAAACTGTCGGCTCCAGTGAATACCGGTAGCTTCGGTACGCAGATGTTGTCAGTGCCCGCTTTGCTTGTCTTTGATGAACTCCCTTTCAAGAGTTCACCTTTGTACCTTGCCTTTATATGGGCCCTCAAAAAGCACTTGACGGGAAGTGCGACATCCGGTCCCACTAAGTCATTTTTAAAGTTCATCATAGAAGTATCGCTCTTCGCCATGTTGGCGTAATCACAGTGACGTATGTTGCATAATAGTTGATAGTTTACTAAAGTTTATAAAATTGTACCTATTTTTTCCTGCACTCCATTTTACAGCGCCAGCTGCTTTTGACTGCGCTTCTTCAGAGACTGAGGACACTTAGCAAAAGTACACACAACAATAGGTCGTCACTCAACAGCGTCCAGTGCTCTACTGGTGCTCAGTATTTTATAAGGCACGTGCATTAATTGCTGCCACTATATCACGTGACCGTGTTCCTGGCCCTTTGGCGTCCATTAAACTCAAACCTGTTTCAGTTTGCTGGCCTCCCGTAGCCTATTAGACGGTGAAGCGGAAGTACCCTACACACGGGGACAATTGAGGTTAGCACTAATGGCGGCCACTACGTCCCCCTTGTGGGAGGCTTTAGAACTCGTCCACTCTGCTACCGAATACTGTGATGATGATGATGATGATGTTTGGTTTGCGGGGCGCTCAACTGCGCGGCCATAGCGCCAGTACAAACTTGCAATTTTTACACAGCCAAATTTTTAACCCAATCCAAACTCCACTACACCACGAGCTGCAGGCTACGAATACTGTGATACAGTGTGGCTATTACACTACTGGCCATTAAAATTGCTACACCAAGAAGAAATACAGATGATAAACGGGTATTCATTCGACAACTACTAGAACTGGCATGTGATCACATTTTCACGCTATTTGGGTGCATAGATCCTGAGAAATCGGTACCCACAACAACCACCACTGGCGGTAATAACGGCCTTGATACGCCTGGGCATTGAGTCAAAAGGAGCTTGGATGGCGTGTACAAGTACAGCTACCCATGAAGCTTCAACACGATACCACAGTTCATCAAGAGTATTGAATGGCCTATTGTGACGAGCCACTTGCACGGCCATCATTGACCAGACGTTTTCAATTGGTGAGAGATCTGGAGAATGTGCTGGCCAGGGCAGCAGTCTAACACTTTATGTATCCAGAAAGGCCAGTACAGGACCTGCAAAGTGCGGTCGTGCATTATCCTGCTGAAATGTAGTGTTTCGCAGGGATCGAATGAAGGGTAGAGCCACGGGTCGCAGCACATCTGAAATATAACGTCCACTGTTCAAAGTGCCGTCAATGCGAACAAGAGATGACCGAGACGTGTAACCAATGGCACCCCATACCATCACCCCGGGTGATACGCAAGAATGGCGATGACGAATACACGCTTCCAATGTGCGTTCACCGCGATGTTGCCAAACACGGATGCGACCATCATGATGCTGTAAACAGAACAAGGATGCATCAGAAAAAATGTGTTGCCATTCGTGCACCCAGGTTCGTCGTTAAGTACACCACAGCAGGTGCTCATGTCTATGATGCAGCATCAAGAGTAACCGCAGACATGGTCTTCGAGCTGATAGTCCATGCTGCTGCAAACGTCATCGATCTATTCGTGCAGATGGTTGTTGTCTTGCAAACGTCCCCTTCTGTCGACTCAGGGATCGAGACGTGGTTGCACGATCCGTTACAGCCATGCGGACAAGATGCCTGTCATCTCGACTGCTTGTGATACGAGGCCGTTGGCGTCCAGCTCGGCGTTCCGTATTACTCTCCTAAACCTACCGATTCCATATTCTGCTAACAGTCATTGGATCTCGACCAACGCTCGATAAACCGCAATCGCGATAGGCTACAATGCGACCTTTATCAAAGTTGGAAACGTGATGGTACGCATTTCTCCTTCTTACACGTTTCATCACAACAACATTCATCAGGCAACGCCTATCAGCTGCTGTTTGTGTATGAGAAATGGGTTGGAAACTTTCCTCATGTCAGTACATTGTAGGTGTCGCCGCCGGCCCCAGCCTTGTGTGAATGCTCTGAAAAGCTAATCATTTGCATATCACAACATCGTCTTCCTGTCGGTTAAATTTCGCCTCTGTAGAACGTCATCTTCATGGTGTCGTAATTTTAATGGCCAGTAGTGTAATTTCACATGTGAGGAAAATTGCTGTTGACTTCAATTCAGCAATGAAGACAATAAGATGTTGTATCAGATCTGCTGCTTGTCATTACTTACATCCTCTATTCCACACTGCGCCACTAGATCTTGGAACAAAAGAATGCCTCTCTCAAGGAAAGTGAAAAGTTAGTCAAGATCTACCAGCACTTACAATGGACCGGTTAAAAGCAAGGCTGTTACCTTTCATGCTAGCAGCATCGCTGCAGGCAGTGTATTTCAGCATCAGCAAGAAGTAATCAGAAACATGGAGTAATGTCGCTCATGAGGAATATTAGTCTCTCATAAGACCTGCCATAAACCAGCCGGCATGGAATTAGTACGGCGTGCTTGGAAAACAATTAGCAGGACTCATTCACGCCGTGGAATATGTGCAGAAAGACTCCACCAATCGGAAAACGTTTTGCGTTCTCAATGTGACTGTAGCAATGAACATTAGACCACCAAGCACATTGTAACAAGCTGTACCAGACAACTTTACCCTGGAAATGTGGAAGAGTTATTTTGAAGAGAAAGAGGAAGCCATTCAATGACTGAAAATGTGAATGCTAATTTCGAGACTTAGTTTTTTAGTTTTCTTTATTTTGTGAAATTATGTAATTCGTGTATCTTAGTTGCAATTTGTGTTGCCATATGGTTAATAGATAAATCGTTAAATCTAAGTTTGCTACGAAAAGAAAGCAGTGCTACTATGTTCTTTGCAAGCAGTGATGCGCTTCGAGTGTGACTTGACTGCCCCAAAGTCCGTCTCCACAGCCCAGGTCACAGTCGCCCGTCGCTAGGCTACCGGCACGGACGTCTTGTTTACGCCCTCGCCGCACAGTACGCTCAGCGAGTTGTTTACGTGATTCTGCCGTCTCAGCGGGCAATATTCTCGTAGAAACAGAATGGATTATGCCCATGGAAAATGGACACTGAAGATCAGCTTTTCAACTGACCATGCTCGACCCAAAGCATTTTAAATCGAACACTTTGTCAAGTATTCAGTGATGATTGAGTGCAGAGATCTTGTAGGCGTTCACCTGTCAGAAACCGAGAATTACCTGGATCATGGAAGTGACACGGAGGACTAGGCCTCTTTAACTAACATCTTCTACCTTGAGCAACAGCATTTATTTTTATATTTTTTGGGGGTTGATAACAGGTCCCCTTTGAGAAACACTTAAGAAAATTGAAGTTTATTTGACATTGCAAAGATGATGGTGTTCAAAACGATAAATAATACAGCCGTTGAATTACAATAACAATAATGTCAAACCTACAGAAGAAATAAGACATTAACAATATTAGCTTTTTTAATATTTTAAATTAAACAATTTTAATAAATACACCAACTGAAATAACTAAAATAGCTATAGATAAATCTTTTCAAGACATTAGGCAGTACAGCAAAAGACTGACATCAAAAGACTTATAATAAATATAAAGCATGGTGGTTGTTGCTGTTGTTGTGGTCTTCAAAATTAAAATGTCTCTGAGCACTATGGGACTTAACATCTGAGGTCATCAGTCCCCTAGACTTAGAACTACTTAAACCTAACTAACCTAAGGACACCACACACATCCATTCCTGAGGCAGGATTCGAACCTGCGTCCGTAGTAGCAGCGCCGTTCCGGACTGAAGGGCCTAGAACCGCTCGGCCACAGCGGCTGGCTGTGGTCTTCAATCCAGAGACTGGTTTGATGCGGCTCTCCATTCTACTGTATCCTGTGCAAGCTTCATCTCGCAGAACCTACTGCAACCTACATCCTTCTGAATCTGCTTAGTGTATTCATCTCTTGGTCTCGCTCTACGATTTTTACCCTCCACTCTGCCCTCAAATACTAAACTGGTGATCGCTTGATGCCTCAGAACATGTCCTATCAACCGATCCCTTCTTCTAGTCAAGTTGTGACACAAATTTCTCTTCTCCTCAATTCTATTCAGTACCTCCTTATTCGTTATGGTTACGATACGTATTAAATATTAAATGGAAAACTTCTTGTGCGACGCCAGTTAATCAAAGCCCTCTTGGCCGACAGAAAATTCTGTTTATATTGCTAGCTAGATAACGTAAGATGCTCAACTCGAGCACAGACATTCAGGACGCGCGATGCCAAACAAATAGCAAGTTGGGCTGGGAGAAAGCCGTGCACACGGCTGCAATTAAACCGGGTCCACGCGGAGAGAAGCCGGCGACACGGAACACTCTCCCAGAAACTTAGTAAGTGCTGTTAACTAACAAGAAAGATAAGTGACTGGATTATACTACAATTAAAGCTATGGTTTAACCATGATTGCACCTATAAAACGTTTACAATAAGTTCAAACACGCTAGGAATTAAGCTTCGCTAACAAAGAACTACGGAAAGTAAGCTGTGAGTCCTTACAGACAGGAATGTAATAAGCAACCCGCTTGGGTCTTACCGTTAACTATAGCTCACAGCATGATTAAAAGAGTTGAAAAACAGTGATACCGGAACCCATCAGCTTCCAAAACATCTTGAAAACAAATATTAAACCTCGAAAGAGCTGGTCGTCTTCCATAATAATTTTAAGACCAGCACTTTTAAAAAAAAAAGGAGAAGAAAGAAAGATAAAAAAGAAAACCAGATAAGGTGCACGCCCCTGAAACAACTATGAGTGACAACTGGGCACATTACATAACCATAGCAACATTAACCATGGGAAAATTTTTGGAGAGGGAACGCTGGTCAGCAGATTAAGACAAAATGGTTCAAATGGCTCTGAGTACTACGAGACTTAACATCTGAGGTCATCAGTCCCCTAGAACTTAGAACACACATCCATACCCGAACCAGGATTCGAACCTGCGACCGTAGTGGTAGCGCGGTTCCAGACTGAAGCACCTAGAACCGCTCGGTCACTGCGGCCGGCGCAGATTAAGACAAGGTACTTCAAAATCACACAGAGTGGAAACGGCGATACACTATCTCGAAAATTGCAGAGAGAGAAAAAAAAATAAGTTACAAGGCGTGCATGACGACTCACTACAGACACCGAGCCGTGGCAGCTGATTTCACTATTGATTAACTTGTACCTGGCATCCCACCAGGGATGGAGGTTACTCCCCTCTGCGGTTATCGGTCCTTCTGCCCAGCCCTGGCGAAGGTGAGTGAACGACGACCCTAAAAATGACGTCGTGCCGATTCTCATCGCATGTCCGTTGCTCCAAGCACTGTCGCTGCCGCGACTCCACACTGTGCGATAACTACGAGCCTACTGCCTGCGCCACGCTCTCCCGACTCCTCTCTCTTCCTAGACGTGATTTCATCGGTCGCTTTAGAAAAACCAGGCGAGGGATCGATAACCGCAGAGGGGAGTAACCTCCATCCCTGGTGGGATGCCAGGTAAAAGTTAATCAATAGTGAAATCAATCACCACGGCTCACTGTCTGTAGCGAGCAGTGTAATGTACATGAAACTGATCAGTGAAGAGGTACGTGAGAGAATTCAGTTGTGGATTGGCAAGACAGCCAATCCACTATGACAGGAAGCCGAAAGGCACGCGTTTAAGCTCACGCAGGCTGGCGTGAGATCTGGAACAGGACAAGGTAATTTATAGTAGCTAAGAACGTACGTAGCTGCTGGAATACTTAACTTTAATCCATATTTGATGAACATCGGTCTTGACGGTACATGTTTTACAGCATCAATAGTAACTGGTAAAGGCGCCTTGCTAGGTCGTAGCAAATGACGTAGCTGAAGGCTATGCTAACTATCGTCTCGGCAAATGAGAGCGTAATTTGTCAGTGAACCATCGCTAGCAAAGTCGGTTGTACAACTGGGACGAGTGCTAGGGAGTCTCTAGACTAGAACTGCCGTGTGGCGGCGCTCGGTCTGCAATCACTGATAGTGGCGACACACGGGTCCGACGTATACTAACGGACCGCGGCCGATTTAAATGCTACCGCCTAGCAAGTGCGGTGTCTGGCGGTGACACCACAAATTTTACGTGCAACTAGATGTAGTTTCAAATTCCGTTACTCTTATGAACACATCGGTGACGTAACTGTGTTACATGCGGGTTATCGACTCTGAACGATCCGTGTATTTGAACCCCTTTCGAGGTGCCTTCAAAAGTGGGGATATCTGCATTCTGCCCGGGTGGTTAGGTGACTCGCCATACAGCTGAAAAGTTGGTAGCCGCCCGGAATGGACGAGCGGTTCTGCGCGCTACAGTCTGGAACCGCGCGACCGCTACGGTTGCAGGTTCGAATCCTGCCTCAGGCATTGAACTGTGTGATGTCCTTAGGTTGGTTAGGATTAAGTAGTTCTAAGTTCTAGGAAACTGATGACCTCAGAAATTATGTCCCATACTGCTCAGAGCCATTTGAACCATTTTGAAAAGTTGGTCCAATTCACTACATACCCGGTTCTCAATGAAGTACGACACATCCGCATATAGCCAATACACACTCCTGGAAATTGAAATAAGAACACCGTGAATTCATTGTCCCAGGAAGGGGAAACTTTATTGACACATTCCTGGGGTCAGATACATCACATGATCACACTGACAGAACCACAGGCACATAGACACAGGCAACAGATCATGCACAATGTCGGCACTAGTACAGTGTATATCCACCTTTCGCAGCAATGCAGGCTGCTATTCTCCCATGGAGACGATCGTAGAGATGCTGGATGTAGTCCTGTGGAACGGCTTGCCATGCCATTTCCACCTGGCGCCTCAGATGGACCAGCGTTCGTGCTGGACGTGCAGACCGCGTGAGACGACGCTTCATCTAGTCCCAAACATGCTCAATGGGGGACAGATCCGGAGATCTTGCTGGCCAGGGTAGTTGCCTTACACCTTCTAGAGCACGTTGGGTGGCACGGGATACATGCGGACGTGCATTGTCCTGTTGGAACAGCAAGTTCCCTTGCCGGTCTAGGAATGGTAGAACGATGGGTTCGATGACGGTTTGGATGTACCGTGCACTATTCAGTGTCCCCTCGACGATCACCAGTGGTGTACGGCCAGTGTAGGAGATCGCTCCCCACACCATGATGCCGGGTGTTGGCCCTGTGTGCCTCGGTCGTATGCAGTCCTGATTGTGGCGCTCACCTGCACGGCGCCAAACACGCATACGACCATCATTGGCACCAAGGCAGAAGCGACTCTCATCGCTGAAGACGACACGGCTCCATTCGTCCCTCCATTCACGCCTGTCGCGACACCACTGGAGGCGGGCTGCACGATGTTGGGGCGTGAGCGGAAGACGGCCTAACGGTGTGCGGGACCGTAGCCCAGCTTCATGGAGACGGTTGCGAATGGTTCTCGCCGATACCCCAGGAGCCACAGTGTCTCTAATTTGCTGGGAAGTGGCGGTGCGGTCCCCTACGGCACTGCGTAGGATCCTACGGTCTTGGCGTGCATCCGTGCGTCGCTGCGGTCCGGTCCCAGGTCGACGGACACGTGCACCTTCCGCCGACCACTGGCGACAACATCGATGTATTGTGGAGACCTCACGCCCATCGTGTTGAGCAATTCGGCGGTACGTCCACCCGGCCTCCCGCATGCCCACTATACGCCCTCGCTCAAAGTCCGTCAACTGCACATACGGTTCACGTCCACGCTGTCGCGGCATGCTACCAGTGTTAAAGACTGCGATGGAGCTCCGTATGCCACGGCAAACTGGCTGACACTGACGGCGGCGGTGCACAAATGCTGTGCAGCTAGCGCCATTCGACGGCCAACACCGCGGTTCCTGGTGTGTCCGCTGTGCCGTGCGTGTGATCATTGCTTGTACAGCCCTCTCGCAGTGTCCGGAGCAAGTATGGTGAGTCTGACACACCGGTGTCAATGTGTTCTTTTTTCCATTTCCAGGAGTGTATTTGCCGTCTTACTTATACAGAGTGGTCCATTGTTCGTGACCGGGCCAAATATCTCACGAAATAAGCGTGAAACGAAAAAACTACAAACAACGAAACTTGTCTAGCTGGAAGGGGGAAACCAGATGGCGCTAGGGTTGGCCCCTAGATTGTGCTGCCATATGTCAAACGGATATCAACTGCATTTCTTTAAATCGGAACCCCCACTTTTTATTACATATCCGTGTAGTACGTAAAGAAATATGAATGTTTTAGTTGGACCACTTTTTTCGCTTTGTGACAGATGGCGCTGTAACGGTCACAAACATATGGCTGACAATTTTAGGCGAATAGTTGGTAACAGGTAGGTTTTTTAAATTAAAATACAGAACGTAGGTACGTTTGAACATTTTATTTGTGATACAATGTACTCCCCTGAAGTTTTCATTCCGTGGCAAGTGTGAAGATATTGGGTAAAAGAACAGCTCGTGCTTTACTAAATAACAACGAACATCAGGACAGGGATATTTCAAAATTGAATCTTCCACTTTGCAGCATAGCGAGCGCGCAATTGGAGAACTTATCGACAGATTATAAATCCATAGGACCGGACTGTGTCTCTAAAGTGGAGCCCCTACGTTTCATTCGTATTCATGTTGTCCGAAACGCTAGACATGGAAAGCACAACATTCAGTAAATCTCTCCAACTTCCAAAAACAACGTCGAAGCTCAGGCCCACTCCAAGCTCTGCTAGTACAGCAATCACCGCAAATTCCAGTGCCGGTTTACACACGAGCCTGGTACGGCTTGGAGTGTGCCATCAAGAGGAAAGGCGTCGGTGAGAGACGTCTATCCGTGTGTATTTCTACGGTGGGTTAGGTCACGCACAAAAAAGGAAAGAATTACACGTAGTTTGAATGCATGGTAGTTGGAATAAGCATCCCGCAGATCTTTCCGTATAGGAGCGTTTGGTTCATTGTTGAGTTCAGCTGGAGGGCGACAGTTAATATAGACTGTCGCAGTCTCTGTATGGCTGTATTTTGCACCTTTAATGTTTATATTCATGGTCAGGATCGGTTTAACGGCCAAGCGGCACTAGCCGACGCTTGTGGCGCCAAAGCTGCTGCGACGGCAGGGGCATCCAAGTTCTGTACACTATGTCCATTACATTCAGTTGCAAAAACTGACATGGGTGAAAGCGTGCGCTTAAAATACGTACACAAAAGCTATCTGAACAAAATCAGTTCCACAATCCGTCTTTGAGGACTGACAGCCCATTCTTCCTCAGGAGGTGAAGTCAGAGGTAGTGATGTTGGTCGCCGGGGTCTACAGCCAAATCGACTTCTTAACTCATCCCAACGGTGTTCCATTGGGTTCAGTTCAAGGTTCAAGACAGACCACTACATTCCAGAAATGACTCACAGAAGTTGCTTTATGACATGGTGCGCTGTAATGCTGATACAGCCAACGTCTCCGAACGGTTCCTACACTGTACACACTACAAAATGCTCTAAAATCTGTTCCTATCCTTCCGTACTTAGTGTTTCATTAAGCGCTATAAGATGACCTCAACCTAATAACGGAAACACCTTAAAGCATAACGCCATCGCCTCAGTAGTTCACTGTTAGGATTACACATGATGGCAGGTGACGCTCCCATGGAATTTGCCAAACCGAATGGTTTTATCGGATTGCCACAGGGTACAGTGTGATTCCTCGCTCCGAACCATTTGTTTCCAGCCATCCACTGCCTAATGGCGTCGCCTCACGCGTCGCTTAGCACTGGCTGGAGGTATCTGTCGCTTATGTGTTGCGGCCACATGTAGTAAGCGTTGCTTCATGCAGTGGAGATAGGCAAAACAGAGGCACGCCGGCGACCGAGGCGTTGCGAAGTAGGCGGGCACAGATAGCCTTACTGACAGCAGCAGTCTACCAACAGACTGACGCAAGGACGCATACAGACGGAATGCCGAGCGAAGCCTGGAGAGTGCTGAGTAAGGGGAAGTGAGGCCAGCACGCTAAGTTACGCTGCAATATACTGCTAGAGTAATAACAAAAAGCTAGGACCGAGGGTAAAAAAGTCCTCCTGCCGGATATAAATAGTGGAGCGCTGGCAGCAACAGACAGAAGCCATTAGGTAGCAGTTCGGATATGAAGGCGGATGTGGTCTCTGTACGAATGTTCAATCTTCATAGGTGACGATTCCAGAAGTCTGTTCCAGCTCACAGGAGTCATCCGTTCGCCGCCAGATGTCAACTTCAGCTCTGGAGGTCGACCCGAGTTCAGTCGGCACCTTGGCTGACTAACTACAGCGAGAACTTCCAGCAGCACTGGCTGCAGCACGGTCTTGGTCACAGGCACGTGGTCCGTCCATTACGGGACCTCGCAGACATCGCGACTGACGGCTTCCAAGCCGCCGGTACAGCAGGCGTCAGCAGCTGACCTCACGGCTTCGTGGCTCCGTGAGCGTGCCATACTGGGGTGCCCGAGTGGCGACGAGTTCATCTCAACCACAGAGCATCCTGGCTTCAGGGGAGCACTGGTGGCTTGAGGATCCCGAGTGCGATCAGCAGCGCGCATTGGGCGCATTGTTGGGGAATCTACACAGCATCATCCAGGCAGAGGGATTCGCAGGGCTGGACAGCGACGACGAGGGAGAAATTGTAAAGAAAGTTCAATAAATAATTGTATAGCTCCACGCCGTCTCAGTCTTTGGTGCAGCCACTGTGTCTACTGCTAACAAGTGGTGCAGAAGTCATAACAAGTGGTGTGAGGCGCATCCACGCCACGACTTTGACTAGCACTGTGTGGAGCAACCGAGAAACACCGAATAGAGTGAGTCAGCAACTGTGTTTTGTGTAGTTAGACATGTCGAGGGTAACATTAAGGTATGTCAGAGTGTCATTTGAAAGGCCTAGCTGCCCTGTAGACTTATCGTAGTTTCGTGGGAATGATAGTCACGTTAACTTAGTACCATCTAAATGTGTAGTGTGTGGATTCACAGGTCACGTCGCTCCTTGCGATAAATTTGTACCAAGAACTTGTGCTTGGTACAAATACGATTTAATAAACGACCTAGGAAAGTGAAAATGAGATACCGCATATGTGATTATATCGTATAATTGGTTGCAAATTCAAGTTGGCATCGGGCACAAGGCATTTGGCTTCCAAAAAACAAGTACCCGTGAATTGAGGGTACAAGCTATCACAAAGACCCAATATGTCTGCACGAGTCCATGAAGAACATACAATGAGCTTAATTGATGTAGAAATGGTTGCTCGCTGGGGAGACTTTGTTATCAATTCAATCGTATGGGGTTATTACCCCAGAGGTTGATTTTCACTAAACTTGATAGTAATCGTGAAGACGAGGTTGTAGCCAAGGGCGCTGGGGTAGAAAATGTGACTGAGTTGAATTCATAATATCATGAACTTAACGATGAAAATTTGATTCCATAAACTTTTTCGTATTCTATGTACTCACAAGGTCATGGGCATTTTCTACCCTAGCGCCCATGGCTGGGTTTATAACTCCTCACGAATCAATTGATACACCAAGTCATTCTAGTAAGCAATTGTTTAGAATAAACACATATAAACGAAATGTTCTCACCAAGAACTGCAAACACGCCAGATGCATATCATCTCCAGCCATTACTGGCTCCTAATTGCGCGCTCTTTTGCTGAAAGTGTCCAGAAGCGGTCAGAGTTGACCACGCTTCCCTCACAACATCTCGAAGAGAGAAAATAAAAGTAATCCAATTTTAGAGGAGCCAGTAATGGATGGAGATGATATGCATCTGGCGTGTTTGCAGTTCTCGGCGAGAACATTTCGTTTATATGCGGTTATTCTAAATAATTACCCACTAATACATAGAATACGAAAAATTTTATGGAATCACGTTCTCATTGTTAAGTCCATGACATTATGAAGACAACTCAGTCACATTTTCTACCCCAGCGCCCATGTCTAAAACCTCGTCTTCACGATTAATATCAAGTTTAGTGAAAATCAAACTCAGGGATAATAACCCCATAGGAATGAATTGATAAGAAAGTCTCCCCAGTGAACAACCATTTCTCCATCAATTTAGCTCATTGTATGTTCTTCATACTGTGAGGCAATACTAACCTTACGACTTATCTTAGAAGAAAGATTAAGAAAAGGCAAACCTACGTTTCTAGGATTTGTAGACTTAGAGAAAGCTTTTGACAATGTTGACTGGAATACTCTCTTTCAAACTCTGAAGGTGGCAGGGGTAAAATACAGGGAGCGAAAGGCTATTTACAATTTGTACAGAAACCAGATGGCAGTTATAAGAGTCGAGGGGCATGAAAGGGAAGCAGTGGTTGGGAAGGGAGTGAGACAGGGTTGTAGCCTCTCCCCGATGTTATTCAATCTGTATATTGAACAAGCAGTAAAGGAAACAAAAGAAAAATTCGGAGTAGGTATTAAAATTCATGGAGAAGAAATAAAAACTTTGAGGTTCGCCGATGACATTGTAATTCTGTCAGAGACAGCAAACAGATAAGATGAACATCAACAAAAGCAAAACGAGGATAACGGAATGTTGTCAAATTAAATCGGGTGATGCTGAAGGAATTAGATTAGGAAATGAGACACTTAAAGTAGTAAAGGAATTTTGCTATTTGGGGAGCAAAATAACTGATGATCGTCGAAGTAGTGAGGATATAAAATGTAGACTGGCAATGGCAAGGAAAGCATTTCTGAAGATGACAAATTTGTTAACATCGAGTATAGATTTAAGTGTCACAAAGTCGTTTCTGAAAGTATTTGTATGGAGTGTAGCCATGTATGGAAGTGAAACATGGACGATAAATAGTTTGGACAAGAAGAGAATAGAAGCTTTCGAAACGTGGTGCTACAGAAGAATGCTGAAGATTAGATGGGTAGATCACATAACTAATGAGGAGGTATTAAATAAAATTGGGGAGAAGAGGAGTTTGTGGCACAACTTGACAAGAAGTGGGGACCGGTGGTAGGATATGTTTTGAGGCATCAAGAGATCACAAATTTAGCATTGGAGGGCAGCATGGAGGGTAAAAATCGTAGAGGGAGGCCAAGAGATGAATACACTAAGCAGATTCAGAAGGATGTAGGTTGCAGTAGGTACTGGGAGATGAAGAAGCTTACACAGGATAGAGTAGCATGGAGAGCTGCACCAAACCAGTCTCAGGACTGAAGACCACAACAACAACAACATGTTCTTCATGGACTCGTGCTGACATATTTGAGTCTTTGTGATAGCTTGTACCCTCAACGCACAGGCACTTGTTTTTCGGAAGCCAAGTGCCTTGTGCCCGATGCTAACTTGAATTTACAACCAATTATACGATATAATCAGATATGCGGTATCTCATTTCCACTTCTCTAGGTCGTTTATTAAATCCTAACGCGAAACTCGACGTTTACCACGTGTTTATTTATTTCTGTGACTCCATGCATATGCCATAAGCGTGTGGCGTCGTGCTAAATACTAAGTATTTATGACGTAATATCCCTTGAGCAATGTGTCGTACAATACTATAATTTTGCAGGTGCATTCAGCGGTATATGTGGATATCGTTTGCATAATGTGTTGGGAATGCAGTCTGTAGCAACGAAGTAACACTTTATCTGTCATGAACGACGGGGCACTTTTTTCCCACCTCACTGTTTACGGTGTTGTATCTTCTGTAAGATGTGTCGTACAATGAAATAATATTCTGGTTACATACTGTCTGAGAAATTGGTACAATGCTGTAATCTTGCACTTACATTCATTTGTATATGTTCATACTATCTGTGAAACGAGTCGCGAAGACAGTTTGTAGTAAAGAAGTAGTAAATTATAACGTCACCCCACATGCGGCATTTTTACTGCAGAACAGCGGAAGAAAAGTAAGCAATAAACATATTTCCTTTCATAATTTTTTAAAGGTTGTCAGTGAAAAATATTTCCTAAAACTTTGATATTATGTGTAAAATTTGTTTCCACTTGCTAAGCGCTCTCATTCTCAAATACAGGATGAATGAAGTCTGGGAATTCAAGCTTTGCGGGATACCCTCCACTTTAACCCACATCTCCACCCGCCTAGGTGGGTAGTTCTTACCGCCACGGTAATTTTCGCCTGACAGTAAGGTGTATGCGAACCAAGTTTGGCTGAAATCGGTCAAGTGGTTTAGGAGGAGATTTGGAAAACACACATTTACTGACACATTTTTATATATGTTTGGATTTTTTTTGTGCATTTTTGTGTTTTTTTCTGGCAAGTTCTCACCCTTGTCTACCCGAGAGCTGCACTTCAAGGAGCAGATAAAGCATTTAATTTGTAAAATGGTTTTCTGTTGTTTATAGTATTAATTTGCCTATTTTCTGCGCAGTTTCAGCTCAGAAGGTAGGTTTAACAATGAATGTTGAATGAAGACTAACTGCGGCTGAGGATATAAAGTGCATGTTAGGTCGTTGTGTTCGGTATTACTTAAAAGGTTATGATTTTGAAATCTTTCGAACTGCGCCTTGTTCACATGATTCTTAGCCATATTGCCAGCAGTTCTTCAATCCTCATATTTGACTATTGCAATTACAGAGAGGGTGTTTTGATCCGATTTGAATAGTGACGAACTATTCGTTGGTCACCACCAATCTCAGTAGGAGCTTACAGATGATCTTTGTATTCTCTGATGATCAGATATTCATGCTATCCTTGTCATACATAGCTGCGCTATTTGGAATGACCAGCCACAACATTATGATCACCTATCTAATAGCCTGTCTGTCCACCTTTCGCACGGATAACAGTGGCGACGTGTCATGACAGAGAAGCAATGAGGCCTTGGTAGGTTGCTAGAGAGAGTTGTCATTACATCTGCACACACAAATCATCCAATACCCCTGAATTCCGGGGAGAGCGGCGATGTGTCCTGACGCCACATTCAATCACATCCCACTTGTGTTCGATCAGGTTCAGGTCTAGCGAGCTGGGAGGCCAGCATATCAGTGCGAACTCGCCATTGCATTCCTCGAACCACACCGTTACACTCCTGGCCCTTTGACACAGCGCATTGTGATGATGAAAAATGCCACTGCCAACGAGAAACATGGTCGTAATGAATGAGTGTGTGTGGCCTGTAACCGGTTTACAATACCCCTAGGCCGTCACGCTGTCTTGCACGGTCTCCACTAGACCCATGGACGCCCGCGTGAATGTTCGCCACAGGATAATGGAGCAGCCGACTGTCTCCGTCCCGCTTAACAGGTAGCAAGGAGCTGTCCTCCTGGAAGGCGACGGATTCGCCCCTTCCCTTCGGCGTGATGAAGAATGTATCGGGATTCATCACACTATGAAGCGTTCTGCCACAGTGCCAATGCCCAGCACCGACGGTCGTGAGCCCATTTCAGTCGTAGTTGCCGACGTCGTTGTGTTAACATTGGCACATGCGTGAGTCGTTGGCTGTGGAGGCCCATCGTCAGAACTGTTCGGTGAACTGCGTGTTCAGACACACTCGTGCTCTGTGGAGCATTAGAGTGTGATGTACGTTCCGCCAGAGTTCGCCGCCTCTCCGGTTTTACCAGTCTGCTTAGCCTACGACTTCCGACATCTATAATGAGGGGTGACTGCCCATCCCCATTCCTCAAGTGTTGGGACACTCACCACAGTACTCTGCGAACACATAACAAGTCATGCAGTTTCCTACATCTTCTGCCGAGCTCCCGGGCCACCAAAATCTACTCTCGGTCAAACTCAAATAAACTGTGCGTATTCCCCCATTCTACACACGGACACCACGCTCACTGATACTACATGAAATGTGCGTGTGTAAGACTAGCAGTCATTCCACGCCAGGTGACGTTTCTATCGCCTGGACGGTCTTATATCAATAGTAGGTCGGTGGTCATTATGTTCCGGTTGATCACCATATGTAGGTGTGAGCTACTATTTTCAGCATAGGAAACTGATGGATCACTAGTTTGATTATAACAAGATATAGCTTCAATAAAGCAGGGCCTAATGATTCAAACTGCATTAGTGGTTCTACTGCACAAGATAGCAGCCGACTTATAAGCATTGCTGTGTGTCGCAGTAAGTTAATGCCAAATCTGACGGCAATGGCCAGCTGAGATTTGAGGTAAGCAGCTGGATATTGTTAGGCTTGTACGGGTGGCGCCTGCGCTGCTGGAATTGGATGGAGACTGTTTCTTTTGCGCGTCTGCGGACGCCAATTGGCCGTGGCAAGTTGCGCTGGCAGGCCCAGCAGGCACGGCGCCAAGCTGTGGAACTTGCGCTTATCTCCGCGGTGGTTTTGGCTGCGGTTCCACAACGAGTGGGCGGAAAAACTACTGGAATATATTGCCAGCGAGATCGGGATCGACGAGGGCCTCAAGCGGGGAAGAACCTCAACGGTAGCGGAAGCCGATGTGGCGGATTTTCCCATTAGCTAAGTAGTTCTGGTGTCAAACTAACGGGAGTATCTCCCGCCCGTCGACCGACACAGCTTCGGGGTACAGATGCTAATTTCCCTGGCGCACAGCAGCCTTCGAATTAGCAAGCCGTATCGCCAAAACAGGAGGAGAATGTCAATTGCATATTCCCTAGCATTCAAAAAAATGGAATCTAGAAAACTCCTCTTGGATCAATACCCGAAACTGCCAAACTGGCTGTTCACAACCACTTACAGAGGCGGCATTCGCATCTAGCTCATGATACTTTCAGGCAAAGTTAACTATTAGCCCTTTTGTACTGTAAAATAGTTACGTTTATGATTATGTGTGTTTAATTCACAGCACTCTAAATAATAAATCACTGACATAAAAATATGTCTATTTTTGGAGAGTTGCAGAAAGCATTAACCATTATTCGGCTATATTGAACAACACGTTACTTTTATCTGTGAAGGTGTTCGAGACGTACCCATGTAACAAAATCTTTGCTTCTTTCTTGCAGCACAAGATAGCTGTGAGAGCCCTACGTATCTGAGGAGTGCCGGTCTATCACAGTCCCGTGTCCATCGCTCTCTTACGCGATGCAGACTGCTGCTCTTCCCGTCTCACTGCTTCAAATTCTGGCTGAGATGCTTGCATTGATGGCGAAAAAGATTCAGCGACTCTCGTATTTCTACAGATTTCTGCCAACCCAAAACTAGTGAGTCCTGGTACTGGACATTTTTAACAAAGAATAACATGTAAATAAAGCACATCTTATGTTGATGTATCCTACCACTAAGCAAAACAGTGAGGCAAACGGAACACTTGAAACTTGTTACATTAATTCGTTTAAATTAATGCTAGTAAACATCTAACTCTTTTGGTATGCACTGCGTTCAACCCATTCAAATACGCCGTTGTACTTATTCTCTCTCGAGAAATGACGCGATGTTAGTTTTCAGCTACGCCGCTAAGACAAAGTAAGTGAGACTTTTTCACATAGTGTGTCCCGGCATTTTCTCTTTTTTTCTACCGTGTGGCATATTCCTATGGAATTTTTCGCCAAATCTTATTTATCCATAGATCTAACTTTAAAAGTATAAAATGTAACAATTTATAATACACACAATTCGAGAAAATTTATTCCTCTCCATTCCTGCAATAGCTACTAACTGTCTCATTTGTGTTCGTCGGTACCTCAAGCTGTGGTATGAACACGGAATACTGTTTAGCACAGTATTTAACCAACTAAACCAGGAGTAGCTCGTTACCTGCTAATCTTACAAGGTACAATGTCACATTGTTGGTAATTTTAAGGTACAAAATCAAGAACATTGCGCGTGTGGCTCCGTCAGAAAACAAAACACTTCTCTCTCTCTATCTCTCTTCCCCCCCCCCCCACCCTCCCATCACACACACACACACACACACACACACACACACACACACACACGCGCGCGCGCGCACACATTGCATTGTAGATAAACGTTCATGTAAAAATACTGAAACCGGTTTGGTTAAACATTTATACAGGATGCCACATAGCTGTTTGTCCAGAAGAAAAATAAAAAATGAAACAACCAAATTATGTATAGTTACTAGGAGGACATTAACGAGCATGACTGCTTTTCTTGTAAGTTAGTTTTCTACGAAAATATGAACCATAGGACACTCCTTTTTTAATAGGACCCTACATATTTTATTCGGTAATCTAGTTGCTTTCCTCAACACCTATTCGGAACGTATTACTGGGCGAAAATGACGTTATTAACACTGTAACGCAAAACTCACTTTGACACCACTTATTAGGAAACAGTGCGGGTACCGGGATTAAGGTGACTTGTCCGCTTGCTGGGGCCAACAGTGAACAGATGGAAGCACAAGAAAAATACAGACCGTTCGATCAGTCAACCGTTTTCAGTTGAACGTTTGTGCGAGTAAAATTTACTAAATATACTCCAATGAAAGGGAGATAAAAACGCTACTCATCTATGGAGATGTAGCATGCCAGAACAGTAATTTCAATAAAATTTTCTTATTTATAGTGTGGGTACAGTAAGTACAATACTGCAGCAGCCAAAATGAAATTTTCACCCTGCAGCGCAGCGTGCGCTGTTATGAAAGTTCCTCGCAGGTTAAAACCCTGTACCCGACCGAGACTCGAAATCGGGACCTTTGCATTTTCGGGCGAATGCGCTATAGACCGAGCTACACAAGCACGACTCAGGACACATCCTTACAGCTTCACTTCGGCAAGTACCTTCCAAAGGAGGCGAGGTACTGGTGGAAGTAAAGCCGTGAGGATGTGTCATGAGTCGTGCTTGGGTAGTTCCGTCAGTAGACACTTGTCCGAGATGGGCTAAGGTCCCGATTTCGAATCTCGGTCCGACACATGGTTTTAATCTACCAGGAAGTTTCAGTACTGCAGTACTTTTAAACGATATGTGGTGTACAGTTAGGGTACTTCTTAATTAAAAACTACTTCATCACTACTTTTTATTTTAAAAGGTTGTCATTATGCCACTAAGGCAGACGGACTGTACGGTGAGCGATATCCCGGTGGTTGACTGAATAAACAGTGTGCATCATCATTTTCGTTCCATTTGTTTACTGTCAGCTCCAGCAAGTGGATGAGTTTCCTTATTCCCGGTACTTACATGTCTGTTAGTACTGGAATGCAGGAGAGTCACAGTCAATTTTGAGTTAAGTTTTTCTAACTTCGTGTTTACGTGTTTTAGCACGTCTTTAGGAGAGCAAGTGGATTACACACTAAACAAAATTAGAGTAATATTTAAAAAAGACATACTCTAGAGCGAAGGAAGTTACAAGAAGAGCAGTTACGCTGGTTAATGTCCCACTGGTTGCTAAATAACATTTTCTTAATACTTCTTTGTTTTACTTCTGGACAAAAATTTATTCGCAGTGGAGACGACAAATGAGAGACCATGGTCATAACAAACGGGAAGCCCTGAATACACTCTACATCTACATCTACATCTACATGGATACTCTGCAAACCACATTTAAGTGCCTGGCAGAGGTTTCATGGAGCCACCTCCATAATAATTCTCTATTAAGTTGTAAAAGTCCAATCACCGTCTCGCTAAGCTTCTGATATACCTACCCAGGCGCTGTTTGCACTTGCTAAACTGAGCAATTGTCTTACAGCTTCCTGTCCTGATCGTGATCCGTGCATAACCTCTGGACCAGTGTGCACCGGCCGCCACGGCGTGCATGCTACATCTACATCTACATCTACATCTACATCTACATCCACATACATAATCCACAATCCACCATACGGTGCGTGGCGGAGGGTACCTCGTACCACAACTAGCATCTTCTCTCCCTGTTCCACTCCCAAACAGAACGAGGGAAAAATGACTGCCTATATGCATCTGTATGAGCCCTAATCTTTCTCTTATCTTTGTCGTCTTTCCGCGAAATGTAAGTTGGCGGCAGTAAAATTGTACTGCAGTCAGCCTGCTGGTTCTCTAAATTTCCTCAGTAGCGATTCACGAAGAGAACGTCTCCTTTCCTCTAGAGACTCCCACAAGAGTTCCTGAAGCACTTCCGTAACACTCGCGTGATGATCAAACCTACCAGTAACAAATCTAGCAGCCCGCCTCTGAATTGCTTCTCTGTCCTCCCTCCATCCGACCTGATAGGGATCCCAAACGCTCGAGCAGTACTCATGAATAGGTCGTATTAGTGTTTTATAAGCGGTCTCCTTTACAGATGAACCACATCTTCCCAAAATTCTACCAATGAACCGAAGACGACTATCCGCCTTCCCCACAACTGCCAGTACATGCTTGTCCCACTTCATATCGCTCTGCAATGATACGCCCAAATATTTAATCGACGTGACTGTGTCAAGGGCTACACTACTAATGGAGTATTCAAATATTACAGGATTCTTTTTTCTATTCATCCGCATTAATTTACATTTATCTATATTTACAGTTAGCTGCCATTCTTTACACCAATTACAAATCCTGTCCAAGTCATCTTGTATCGTCCTACAGTCACTCAACGACGACACCTTCCCGTACACCACAGCATCGTCAGCAAACAACCGAACATTGCTATCCACACTATCCAAAAGATCATCTATGTAGACAGAAAACAACAGCGGACCTACCACACTTCCCTGGGACACTCCAGGCGATACCTTCACCTCCGATGAACACTCACACCTTCCTGAATGTAAAATGTTACTTAAGCGGTCGTGCATCGTGTTTTGGATATTCGTACAGTTTCAAAAGACAGGGTAGGCATTCTCTTGCCTTTCCCTTCTTGCCTGTCACCAACCCTCAATGGGATTCAATCAAGCCAGAGTGCAAGACCAGTGATTATGCCGCTGATCTCTAGTGTAGATATCCTAAGAGCTGTGGCGGCTATCGGCATGGTTGTCAACGACTGACGACTTTCAATCAGGCGGTCCCTGATGGACTGGGAGACAATTTATTGGTATTGCACCTTTCCCGATGAGGCCCGGACCGGAATGGTGCTGAATGCGAGATCAGATACCGAAGAAGGCGAGGCCACCTGGCCAGCTGATTGGCTCGTCAGCGGAGCCGCCCCCCGGTACGCACCCAGCGGCGTTCTAATTGCGAGCTCCTCGTTAGCGCAGCCCGGCTGATGGCTGTGATCTGCCGCTCCTCTCGCCTCTCCCCGCGGCAGTCTTAATACCTCGGCGTCGGCGCCTCCAGCTGCTGCAAAGTAATTAATACCGAGGGGGCGGGACCAGCCCAGTCCAGGAGCCCCCACTTCTGCAGACTCTGAATCCCCTGTATTATGCATCCAGCCTGGGCACTAGATATTTGCTGCTAGCAGCCATGAGTTTCACAGCAGGTTGATTAACAGGTGAAAAGTTCCGAAGGAAACTTCGCTCCTCGATACTTAACACAGGAACAAACTTCTCCAACATATTTAATCTGCACTTAAAGCATTCCTAGCTAAAAGAGCAGTTACTCCTGCGGGATCTAATGTCACACTATAACTCGCCACCAGAGTAGGCACGTCACGACCACATTACCAAATCACGTTGTTATAAATATACGATAATTTAAAATATTAATTAAAGTTACGAACAAAATACAAGGAGCGAACAAAAAATTTCCGCAAAAAGGCCGTGCAGTCCGGAATCGCTATGCCACTGAGGCAAAATCGCCATGAGATTGATAAAATCATCCCACCGACACACAAGGTTGAAGATGTCCGTTTGGTAAATCATTGTATCCTGCTGCGTGAGGAAGCCCGACGGCCTTTTTAAGGTATCGAAGTCGAGACAGTCGCAAGCGGAGAGATCAGAACCATAGAACAGGTTTTCGAATGTCTCTCACTTGAGTGGCATAACTTCAGCGTTACGACATCTGCGAATGGCGACGTGAATTCTAATGAAGCAGCAGCTTTCCACAAAGGTGGTTGTCGACAGACATGTTGCACCGCACACATTCTCCATTCTCCGAACGATACCTAGTGGTGTTTGTCATTCGGCAGTCAAGAAACTAATAACAGCACGTTGATCCTGTTTGGACCCATTTTAATAACAACGGCGCCAAAGTTCACGTTTCCGCACTTAACGCATAGACGGCGTAAAGACAGGTGTCTCACACTAACAAAAATGGTTCAACAGGCTCTGAGAACTATGGGACTTAACATCTGATGTCATCAGTCCCCTAGAATTTAGAACTACTTAAACCCAACTAACCTAAGGACATTACACACATCCATGCCCTAGGCAGGATTCGAACATGCGACCGTAGCGATCCCGCGGTTCCAGACTGAAGCGCCTAGATCCGCTCGGCCACATCGGCCGGCTGTCACACTAACAGCTTGCCTTCATGTCGGTGCTTATGTATCCGCATCGGAGTTGCGCTACGTTGCACATATGCTGCAGTAAAGCCCTCAAACGAAAACCTTTTGATCGCCCTTTATATTACACCAGTACTTTGGTATAGATTAGGCTGCGCCATACGTTAAAAGGTACTCCTTACTATTCATCACAAAACAAACAGATAAAACAAAAACTAATTTTACCAGTAAGTTAAAAGAAGAGTGCTAATTTCAGCCTGTAGAAAAGATAGAACAGCTAAAAAATCCGTTATAAAAAGTCTTGGAGCATTCTCGAGGTATACAAATGCTTCCACTGTACATTTACGCTACTGGCCATTAAAATTGCTACACCACGAAGATGACGTGCTACACACGCGAAATTTAACCGATAGGAAGAAGATGCTGTGATATGCAAATGATTAGCTTTTCAGAGCATTCACACAAGGTTGGCGCCGGTAGCGACAGCTACAACGTGCGGACATGACGAAAGTTTCAAACAGATTTCTCATACACAAACAGCTGCTGACCGGCGTTGCCTGGTGAAACGTTGTTGTGATGCCTCGTGTAAGGAGGAGAAATGCGCACCATCACGTTTCCGCCTTTGATAAACGTCGGATTGTAGCCTATCGCGATTGCGGTTTATCGTATCGCAACATTGCTAATCGCGTTGGTCGAGATCCAATGACTGTTAGCAGAATATGGAATCGGTGGGTGCAGGAGGGTAATACAGAACGCCACGCTGGATCCCAACAGTCTCGTATCACTAGCAGTCGAGATGATAGGCATCTTATCCGCATTGCTGTAACGGATCGAGTAGCTACGTCTCGATCCCAGAGTCAACAGTTGGGGACGTTTGCAAGACAACAACCATCTGCACATACAGTTCGACGACGTTTGCAGCAGCATGGACTATCAGTTCGGAGACCATGTGTGCGGTTACCCTTGACGCTGCATCACAGACAGGAGCGCCTGCGGTGGTGTACTCAACGACGAACCTGGGTGCACGAATAGCAAAACGTAATTTTCTCGGATGAATCCAGATTCTGTTTACAGGATCATGATGGTCGCATCCGTGTTTGGCGACATCGCGATGAACGCACATTGGAAGCGTGTATTCGTTATCGCCATACTGGCGTATCACCCGGCGTGATGGTAAGGGGTGCCATTGGTTACACGTCTCGGTCACCTCTTTTTCGCATTGACGGCACATTGAACAGTGGACGTTACATTTCAGATGTGTTAGGACTCGTGGCTCTACCCTTCATTCGATCCCTGCTAAACCCTACATATCAGCAGGATAATGCACGAACGCATGTTGCAGGTCCTGTACGGGCCTTTCTGTACACAGAAAAAGTTCGACTGCTGTCCTGGCCAGTACATTCTCCAGATCCCTCACCAATTGAAAACGTCTGGTCAATGGTGGCCGAGCAACTGGCTTGTCACAATACACCAGTCACTACTCTTGATGAACTGTGGTATCGTCTTGAAGCTGCATGGGCAGCCATACCTGTACACGCTATCCAAGCTCTGTTTGACTTAATGCCCAGGATATCAAGGCCGATGTTACGGCCAGAGGTGGTTGTTCTCGGTACGGATTTCTCAGGATGTATGCACCCAAATAGCGTAAAAATGTAATCACATGTCATTTGTAGTATAATATATTTGTCGAATGAATGACTAGCACTGAAAAAAGTATGTACCTGGACAAAAGAAGTCTACTAGTATCAAATAAAGCCTTAATATCAGGAAGAAATTTCTGAGAATACACGTTTGGGGCTCATCATTGTATGGTAATGAGACCTGAACTGTGGTAAAATCGGATCAGAAGGGAATTGAAGCATTTGAGATGTGGTGCTACAGACGAATATTGAGAGTGAGGTCTACTGATAAGGTAAGGAATGAGGAGGTTCTGCGCATCGGAGAAGAAAGGAATACGTGGAAAACACTTACAAGAATAAAGAACAGGATGATGGGACATCAATTAAGACATCTGGGAATAATTTCCATTGTACGAGAGGAAGCTCTAGAGGTTAAATACTGTAGAGGAACACAGGGTGTGGAATACATACCGCAAATAATTGATGACGTATGTTGCAAGTGCTGCTCTGAGATGAAGGGGTTGGCTCAGGAGAGAAATTCGTGCCGAGCCAGATAAACGAGCCAGAAGACTGATAATTCGGATAAAAGGACAAAAAAAGAGAAAGGAGATGTGACCATAGCAGGGACTCACCTGATCAAATGCGTGCGTGCAGCAAAGGCAAGTTAAAGTAGAGCGCGTTGTTACTAGATCGCGGATGTTTCCTCTTAACAAAATTTGATCTGTTTGCCATGAGAAGGAAAAGCCAGCGAGATGCGGATGGAAAATAGTGACGGAATGTGCAAGCAGAACCCCTGCTTCTCCTTTCGAACGCTCTCGGCAATTTTCCGGGAAACAGATGATGACGAATTAGACCTAATGCGATTACAAGCAGAATAGACAAAGGGCTTTGCAAATTACACTCCTGGAAATTGAAATAAGAACACCGTGAATTCATTGTCCCAGGAAGGGGAAACTTTATTGACACATTCCTGGGGTCAGATACATCACATGATCACACTGACAGAACCACAGGCACATAGACACAGGCAACAGAGCATGCACAATGTCGGCACTAGTACAGTGTATATCCACCTTTCGCAGCAATGCAGGCTGCTATTCTCCCATGGAGACGATCGTAGAGATGCTGGATGTAGTCCTGTGGAACGGCTTGCCATGCCATTTCCACCTGGCGCCTCAGTTGGACCAGCGTTCGTGCTGGACGTGCAGACCGCGTGAGACGACGCTTCATCCAGTCCCAAACATGCTCAATGGGGGACAGATCCGGAGATCTTGCTGGCCAGGGAAGTTGACTTACACCTTCTAGAGCACGTTGGGTGGCACGGGATACATGCGGACGTGCATTGTCCTGTTGGAACAGCCAGTTCCCTTGCCGGTCTAGGAATGGTAGAACGATGGGTTCGATGACGGTTTGGATGTACCGTGCACTATTCAGTGTCCCCTCGACGATCACCAGTGGTGTACGGCCAGTGTAGGAGATCGCTCCCCACACCATGATGCCGGGTGTTGGCCCTGTGTGCCTCGGTAGTATGCAGTCCTGATTGTGGCGCTCACCTGCACGGCGCCAAACACGCATACGACCATCATTGGCACCAAGGCAGAAGCGACTCTCATCGCTGAAGACGACACGTCTCCATTCGTCCCTCCATTCACGCCTGTCGCGACACCACTGGAGGCGGGCCGCACGATGTTGGGGCGTGAGCGGAAGACGGCCTAACGGTGTGCGGGACCGTAGCCCAGCTTCATGGAGACGGTTGCGAATTGTCCTCGCCGATACCCCAGGAGCAACAGTGTCCCTAATTTGCTGGGAACTGGCGGTGCGGTCCCCTACGGCACTGCGTAGGATCCTACGGTCTTGGCGTGCATCCGTGCGTCGCTGCGGTCCGGTCCCAGGTCGACGGGCACGTGCACCTTCCGCCGACCACTGGCGACAACATCGATGTACTGTGGAGACCTCACGCCCCACGTGTTGAGCAATTCGGCTGTACGTCCACCCGGCCTCCCGCATGCCCACTATACGCCCTCGCTCAAAGTCCGTCAACTGCACATACGGTTCACGTCCACGCTGTCGCGGCATGCTACCAGTGTTAAAGACTGCGATGGAGCTCCGTATGCCACGGCAAACTGGCTCACACTGATTGCGGCGGTGCACAAATGCTGCGCAGCTAGCGCCATTCGACGGCCAACACCGAGGTTCCTGGTGTGTCCGCTGTACCGTGCGTGTGATCATTGCTTGTACAGCCCTCTCGCAGTGGCCGGAGCAAGTATGGTGGGTCTGACACACCGGTGTCAATGTGTTCTTTTTTCCATTTCCAGGTGTGTATATTGTCATTGTGACAACTTTCCGAGCTGCTCTTTCTCCCGCGTATTGTGAATCGCAGAGATACTGCAAAGACGCTTATGTGACAAGCAATCCATCACTGAAAGCGTTACAGTCTTTGGTGAAGAGAAACGCTTTGGTGAGAGGTAGGTCTTGCCAATGGGAAGTGAGTGGGACGGCGTGTTCCGCTGTGTGGAGACAGTTTAGACTGGGCAGAAAGCGTCTGAACCATCACGTCGGCGTTCAGATGGCTCTAAGCACAATGGGACTTAACATATTAGGACATCAGTCCCCTAGACTAACTAACCTAAGGACATCACACACGTCCATGCCCGAGGCGGGATTCGAACCTGCGACCGTAACAGCAGCGCGGTCCCAGACTGAAGCCCCTAGAATCGGTGACATATTAATTGTTTTTAAAGTAGATATCTTTTTCAGATTATATATTACAGATGTGTAATGAGAATCGGACTCACATTATGAGGTTAGGCTTAATATTATCTGCAGTATTTTCAAACCTCGAAAGTGCAATTGTGCGTTTACCTATGTTCAAACTTAGCATTTCTTATTGGGCGAGGTGGGCACTTCTGAAGGCCCATGGTATAGAATTAGTTGCCATTGGTCCATCAGAATAGTAGCACTGACAATCATCACTCTATCGTATAGTAAGCTGTTTCCAGAACTTTGTAATGCCTGTGAAATTCTTGTTGTTCATTCCTTTCTTATATAGTGCTCTATTACACCACGTGTTTCACGCAAGTGCGTTTTTATGTATTATAGTAGGAATGATTATGTTTTGCACGACATAACTATGACTTGAATCAAAGAGTATGTGATTTATCGACAATCCCAGAAAACTTATAAATTCAAGTTTCAAGTATTCTGTTTCTTCCGGGTAGTATGTTCATGTTTTAAGTTAGATTGCACTACAAAACGCTAGTTTACAGATTATCCGTTTTCTGTACGAATAGCAGTCCCACTGAATCAGTGAGCCGCTCCTATAATCAGTGTATACGTTTCTCGAAACTGCAATCCGCGAAACGTTCCTAGCATTTTTTTGTGTGCTTTTAAGATCAGAATGTATTTCATTATCTAGAGATTCAGAAAGAACGGGTGATGCATAATCAACATGATGACGGTGCATTTCTAGATTTCAGATTTATAAATAGAAAACCTTCCGTTACAGACTGTAAAGTATCCTACTACTGAGGAGCGATGGAAGACATTTTAGTAGACTACCTGTTTGTTACCACAACCAAAACTCAGATGCTATGTCCTTGGTTTTGTATCCACAATACTACGAGGGCAGTTCAATAAGTAATGCAACACATTTTTTTTCTCGGCCAATTTTGGTTGAAAAAACCGGAAATTTCTTATGGAATATTTTCAAACATTCCCGCTTCGTCTCGTATAGTATCATTGTCTTCCGACAGGTGGCAGCGCTGTACGGAGCTGTTAAAATGGCGTCTGTAACGGATGTGCGTTGCAAACAACGGGCAGTGATCGAGTTTCTTTTGGCGTGGCTTGTGTCATCATCGCCGCAAGGTCAAGCAAGACTGTCTGATCTCCCGCGTGCGGGCCGGCCGTGCACAGCTGTGACTCCTGCAATGGCGGAGAGTGCGAACACACTCGTTCGAGATGATCGACGGATCACCATCAAACAACTCAGTGCTCAACTTGACATCTCTGTTGGTAGTGCTGTCACAATTGTTCACCAGTTGGGATATTCAAAGGTTTGTTCCCGCTGCGTCCCTTGTTTTCTAACCGAACACCATAAAGAGCAAAGGAGAACTATCTGTGCGGAATTTCTTGCTCGTCATGTGGCTGAGGGTGACAATTTCTTGTCAAAGATTGTTACAGGCGATGAAACATGGGTTCATCACTTCGAACCTGAAACAAAACGGCAATCAATGGAGTGGCGCCACACCCACTCCCCTACCAAGAAAAAGTTTAAAGCCATACCCTCAGCCGGTAAAGTCATGGTTACAGTCTTCTGGGGCGCTGAAGGGGTTATTCTGTTCGATGTCCTTCCCCATGGTCAAACGATCAACTCTGAAGTGTATTGTGCTACTCTTCAGCAATTGAAGAAACGACTTCAGCGTGTTCGTAGGCACAAAAATCTGAACGAACTTCTCCTTCTTCATGACAACGCAAGACCTCACACAAGTCTTCGCACCCGAGAGGAGCTCACAAAACTTCAGTAGACTGTTCTTCCTCATGCACCCTACAGCCCCGATCTCGCACCGTCGGATTTCCATATGTTTGGCCCAATGAAGGACGCAATCCGTGGGAGGCACTACGCGGATGATGAAGAAGTTATTGATGCAGTACGACGTTGGCTCCGACATCGACCAGTGGAATGGTACCGTGCAGGCATACAGGCCCTCATTTCAAGGTGGCGTAAGGCCGTAGCATTGAATGGAGATTACGTTGAAAAATAGTGTTTTGTAGCTAAAAGATTGGGGAATAACCTGGTGTATTTCAATACTGAATAAAACAACCCCTGTTTCAGAAAAAAAATGTGTTGCATTACTAATTGAACTGCCCTCGTACATACAACATAAATATCTCTAAGATGGCATTGTCTGTGTTGTGCGTATACGACGAACTCTGGAGTAGTGGTAGGCAGAGGCGTGAAGCCCTGGGACGTTAACTGGGCTCGTGGCGCCATTTGTCATGGCTGGCTTGCTGCTGCTGGAGATTAGACTGGGCAGGGTCTGCCGGCGTGGAGTGTTGAGCCGAAACTGCTGCTGCACTGCTAACTTCCAGCGTTGGAATTGAGCTGCTTTTACTGCCGAGTTCAGGTATTGGGCTTAACTGACTTGGGACAGTCCAGTGGTGGCCTCAACAGACGGGAGTGGAGGGACATTCGCGTGGTGATGGCCGAGCGAGATGGCGCAGTGGTTAGTACAAGGACTCGCATTCGGGAGAACTACGGTTGAAACCCACGTCCGCCCGACCTGATTTAGATTTTCGTGAGTTCCCTAAATCGCTTCAGGCAAATTCTGGGATGGTTCCTTTGAAAGAGCACAGCCAACTTCCTTCTCCATCCTTCCCAGATCAGATGGGAACGACGACCCCGCTGTTTAGTCTCCTCCCCGAACCAGCCAACCAGCCACGTGGTGACGTGAAGGCATGTGGCCTGGCTTAGCAAAATAGTGCCCCACTGACACCACTCTCTGCTACGATAGGCACGCTACCGGTCACTGAGCTTGGCGTCCCCAGACGTTGTACAGAGGACGTGTAAGTCTGTGGTAAACAGCCCAGGCCGTAGGATGTAAGTATCTCAGTATTTATGAGAGCCGTTTACGCATGTCATCCTGGAGGGTTGGCTGCCCACACGCCACACCTGCTGTGCAGATGAATCGAGTAACAGGCGGATACAACAGACAGAGCCACACACGCTCGTAGCACATAACCTGAATAAAAGGTGGGTTATTCATACGTTCTTGAAAATAGGATTTTTAGATTACAAGGGGGGATTTCCCCCCCCCCCCCCCCCGCACCCCGCCAAAAAAAACTCGAATAACATTGCCGTAGGCGGAGCTTGCGTAGTATGTATTTCTGCCGCTATGCGTGTACACCGCAACTCATTTCCAGATCAGTGATGCCTGTGTTGTCGACCTGACTTGTTCTGTTCCTTGAAATGGCTCTGAGCACTATGGGACTTAACATCTGAGGTCATCAGTCTCCTAGAACTTAGAACTACTTAAACCTAACTGGCTTAAGGACATCACACACATCCATGCCCGAGGCAGGATTCTTTCCTGCGACCGTAGCAGTCACTCGGTTCCAGACAGAAGCGCCTAGAACCGCTGGACCACAACGGCCGGCGTTCTGTTCCTCCGCAGTGATTGTTTCTTCTAGCGCTGTTATGTTCTTGTTCCATTTTTAATGATGGAAAGCTATAGTGAACAACGTGTAGCTGTAGAATTTTGTTTTCTGTTCGGTAATAATGCTGATGAAACTGTTTTAATGTTAAAAACAGTTTACCAAGATGACGCTATGAGAGAAACTAAAGTATCTCGATTCAAAAATGGCAACATGTCGAATGATAACAAATCTCGTTCTGGACGTCCATCAACTACCCGAATCGACGAAAATTTTGAAAAAAATCGAGAGCCTGTCCTCACAGGCTGTCGAGAGACAAATGATCAACTTATTTGGAAGTCTTAACAAGGTTGCGCAACAGTTTTCCTTCAAAAAAGACCGGATTCGTTGCAGAGCGGAAACTGGTTCTTCCACCACGACAGAGCACCTGCATACGCAGCCAGCTCCGTTACACAGTTTTTGGATAAAATGGCATGGCTCCGCTACCCCACCCACCTTACTCGCCTGACGTGGGTCCGTGCGACTTTCTCTTATTTCCACGCATGGAATGAGCCATGATAGGACACCGATTTGACAACATGGAAGAAGTCAAGAAAAAAAAGGGGGAGTAGCTGTCAGCCATTCCTAAAGGTGACTACAAAAACTGTTTCGAACATTGGGAGCACACTGGTCGGAAAAATGTATTAATTATAATGGAGAGTATTTCAAGGGGGATAAGGTTGTTTTGTAAACAATTTGAAAATATATAGCTTTTAAAAATAAATCCGGTATTTTGGTTACCCCTAGTATGAACTTTTTACAAGAGAGAATGATCCCACAGATAATCCCAATATTTATTTATGCCTGGTATCTTTTTGTTGCACAAAGAAAGCTGTGCTTACCATTTTTTCCCCTTAAACTTAGCTGTACAAATCACATCTCGCGGCTAAGCTTTATGCAGAAGACGATATTTATTCAGGGCATGTTTTAGGATACATATTTTCATGTACTTCGAATATTTTTACAAGTTGATCAGCTTAAAACTTCGGCGAACATAAGCAACATGCGATTTGAGCACTAGGTCTCATCAAAGTCACGAATACTCCGCACCCGTAACTACATGTTATATCCGTAGCTCGTACAACAAATGCACAAATAATTTTTTAGTTTTCAGGAGACTCCCAAATTTCTTTACTTCAAAACTGAAACCAACTTCATTCTCTACTGGCCATTAAAATTGCTACACCACGAAGATGACGTGCTACACACGCGAAATTTGACCGACAGGAAGAAGATGCTTGATATGCAAATGATTAGCTTTTCAGAGCATTCACACAAGGTTGGCGCCGGTGGCGACATCTACAACGTACTGACAAGAGGAAACTTCCCAACTGATTTCTCATACACAAACAGCATTTGACCGGCGTTGCCTGGTGAAACGCTGTTGTGATGCCTCGTGTAAGGAGGAGAAATGCGTAACATTACGTTTCCGACTTTGATAAAGGTCGGATTGTAGCCTATCGCGATTGCGGTTATCGTATGGCGACATTGCTGCTCGCGTTGGTCGAGATCCAATGACTGTTTGCAGAATATGGAATCGGTGCGTTCGGGGGGGGGGGGGGGGGGTAACACGGAACGCCGTGCTGGATCTCAAAGGCCTCGTATCACTAGCAGTCAAGGTGTTAGGCATCTTATACGGATGGCTGTAACGGATCGTGCAGCCATGTCTCGATCCCTGAGTCAACAGATGTGGACGTTTGCAAGACAACAAGCATCTGCACGAACAATTCGACGACGTTTGCAGCAGCATGGACTATCATCTCAGAGACCATGGCTACGATTACCTTTGACGCTGCATCACAGACAGGAACGCCTGCGATAGTGTACTCGACGACGAACCTGGCTGCACGAATGGCAAAACGTCATTTTTTCTGATGAATCCAGGTTCTGTTTACAGCATCATGATGGTCGCATTCGTGTTTGACGACATCGCGGTGAACGCACATTGGAAGCGGGTATTCGTCATCGCCATACTGGCGTATCACCCGGTGTGATGGTATAGGGTGCCATTGGTTACACGTGTCGGTCACCTCTTGTTCGCATAACGGCACTTTGAACAATGGACGTTACATTTCAGATGTGTTACGACTCGTGGCTCTACCCTTCATTCGATCCCTACTAAACCCTACATTTCAGCAGGATAATGCACGACCGCTTGTTGCAGGTCCTATACGGGCCTTTCTGGATACAGAAAATGTTCGACTGCTGCCCTGGCCAGCAAATTCTCCAGATATCTCACCAATTTAAAACGTCTGGTAAATGGTGGCCGAGCAACTGGCTCGTCACAATACGCCAGTGACTACTCTTGATGAAATGTGGTATCGTGTTGAAGGTGCAAGGGCAGCTGTACCTGTACACGCCATCCAAGCTCTGACTCAATGCCCAGGCGGATGAAGCCGTTATTACGGCCAGAGGTGGTTGTTCTGGGTACTTATTTCTCAGGATCTACGCACGCAAATAGCGTGAAAATGTAATCACATGTAAGTTCTAGTATAATATATTTGTCAAATGAATCCCCTTTTATCATTTGCATTTCTTCTTGGTGTAGCAATTTTAATGGCCAGTAGTGTAGTTGGATGTCACAGAATCGCACTCACCCTTCCCCTAGCTTTATCCGGTGCTGTAGCCTTGGCTGTTCACTTCCCTTCGACAGCCGGCAGCGACAGTGTGTGCCGCCGTAGTCCCCAGGGACTACAGCCGCGGCGGGCATTCCGCACACGTAAACCGCGCGCCCGATGCTGCCTCTCGCAGCCGCGTGGGGTGACGACCGCCTCACGAGCCTAAACGCATTTGTTTCGACAGCGGCTCGCTGCGCCGCCCCCAGAGGAGCTCAGAGAGGGCGCCGCCGACCCGGGCGATTTATAGACCAAGTTGGGGCGGACGTTTCCAATTGGCAGGCGCATTTTTCGCATCGCACCGTTTCTGGGCCCGCGTGCAGTGTTTGCCGACTGCTCGGCCCTATGATTTATCGGGCGGCTGAGGCAGAACCGGCACCAGCACCAGAATCCTGGGCAGCGCTCTGCTCCGCTCTCATCTTTATGGATGACGGCCGGGCTGTCGGCCGGGGCGGCCTCTGCTCCCACCCTAATGAATGGAGGCCCAGGATCAACACAGGGGTCCAGGGGCAGCGCTCCGTCTACCCACAGAGAGCGACCGATAGCGGGGAAAAGCTGTGCTCAAAGTACTGTGACAGGTACCGTATAAAACCCAAAAGTACTCTGTTCGTTGCCGCCCAGAGGTTGGGAGCGTTGCCTCTAACCTCTGTAATATCTTTAATATCTTATATGTGAGAGGTTGGCTCTGAGCACTATGGGACTTAACTGCTGTGGTCATCAGCCCCCAGAGCTTTGAACTACTTAAACTTAACTAACCTAATGACATCACACACATCCATCCCCGAGGCAGGATTCGAACCTGCGACCTAGCGGTCGCGTGGTTCCAGACTGTAGCGCGTAGAATCGCTCAGCCACTCCGGCCGGCATGTGAGAGGTATCATCCAGAATTCACCATTTTCCATTTCATTCCGTGATTGATACAGCAACCAGTACGTGTGATATGATAAAACAAGCAGTCTTGGTAACAGTGTCAAAATTTTCTCATTACTTTCCAATGATGGGTTTAAGCTTCATTTGGGCGTCTTCAGACTGGCTGAAATTTGGTAGGGATGGGTACATGAGGTACTGCGAACAAAAATAGCCCAGAAAGGTAAACGTCCCTCGTCGAAGCTTAAAGAGAGTGTGCGGTGTCCTTATAACGGCATGTTGCGCAGATTCGTGCGCCAGTGGCTATGAGTGCATTAAAATACCGACAGCTCTCTCCACATGTATTCTACTTAAATCAAAGTGGCAAGTCTCTGAGTTGAATGTTTTAGGTAGATGCAGTTGCTGACGTAAAAGTGCAATGTGTTTGTCCAAATTTTTGTTTTTAATCTTGGGACAAGTGCATCATATGTAGGTCAGATACACACTTGAAACAGCTATAACTACACAGAAAAATAAGGGGTAGAAATTCAGAAATTATTAATAAAACTTATTTGCATTGTCATTGGAAATATCAAGTGAGACAGAGACAGAGGCTGAAGCTGAAACTGTGCCGTTACGTCGAAAGACGGTCAGGAATTTGACACATTACAACACCTTATGCCGAGTGAGAAATATGAATTCAGAAGACAAAAGACCGCAACAGAAAACCAGGGGAGATAGACAGTCATATTCACCAGCTCATAAGACATGGAGCTAGAAATGGTACCTCTTCCACAACAATACACAGTGAGTAACTGATACAGCAGTTGAGAAGCTGTGGTCAATATACAAAATAAGAAGGCCTCATGCGTCCATTAATGATTGAACTTTTCTAATATTGAAGATCAGATTAGATTAGATTTACTTTTATTCCAATTGATCCGTAGTGAGGAGGTCCTCCAGGATGTAGAACACGTCAGAAAAACAACAACACATGACAAATATTTACAACTCAAACAAATAAGCTAATGTACCATTCCACAGGTCTGAAGTGGAATGATCGTCATTTTTTAAAGAACATCATATGAAATAATCGTTTTACAAATACTAATGCACTGAATTTAAAATAAAATTTTTTTTAAAATTTATTTATAAGGAAATAAACGTGTAATACAACTAATACAATACTTATTTACAATGAACACATTACTGCACTAAAACGGTGCAGAAGTTAGATTGTACTTACACACACACACACACACACACACACACACACACACACACACAACTGGTGTAAAAAGAAGAGAACTTCGAATGATGATGACGATTGTTGTCGTCGGGAGTGAACTGGCATTGAACCACAAACTGCTAAGAAACTGAGGAGTCTGATTGTGCAAGATCTTACACAGACCATCCACAATCCCTGCAGAATGAAGTAAGGAAGAGAGATTATGCTTTAACGTCTCTTCGACAACGACGTCATTAGAGACCAAGCACAAGCTCAGATTGATTCAAGGACGGGGAAGGAAATCCTTGCCGTGTCCAAACTACCATTACAGCATTTGCCTGGAGCTATTTAGAGAAAGCACTGAAAACACAAATTTGGATGGTCGTGCATGACATTCAACCGTTGTCCTCCTGAAGCAGAGTCCACTATGCTGAACACTGCACCACCTCGCTCTGTAACATCTTGGGAATAGGTTACCCCATAGAACAGTGGAGGATTGTGGAAAAGTTTGTGCCACGTTCAAGATGATCAGCAGCAATATTGTGGGAAAGTCTGCAGGAAATTTACACAACTGCTCCAAGACGGTCCAAAAGGTTTCACTAATGACGGAGGTTGCCTATGCGACATTGCAACTAAGGAGTAAACGTCGCAGTGCGAGAGTCCTCGTTCACCGACGGCGAAGGTCGACAGGTCTAGAATACTCTTAAGTCATTTTTGATTTTTTTATTGGAGAGATTATTCATAAAGAACTTAGACCTCCATAAAGAATTGTATCACAATGTTCTATGAAAGTAGCAGAAAACGTCAAGAAACGAATGGTACTCCTACACGACAGTGTCTTCTTTTTTTTTACGGTGGGGAAGATTTAAGTTGTAGTAAACACTCTTGGCAAACAGAGACTTCCAGGATGCTTTCAAAAAGTAGATGACGCTTTGGAGTAGGGTTGCACGCTTCCGAGGAGGCTACGTTGAAGTGACGCTACCCAACAAAAGGCGTGAAAATTTTAATTTATTTAGGAAACTTGTGGATACCGCGATAAATGTACGCTTTAACGGAAATGCAGGTTGTACTGATGCAATTGGCCGCGAACGGCACCTGTACAATCTCTTCAATACCTTGCAAGTGTAACGCGTGATCGGGAAAGTGTTCTGTGTAGTGGTGAGTGCGTTATGTCGGAACAAAGTGAACTCGAATGTAGGAAAATTGTGGATCTCGCATGGTGGCTGCTTCTGCAACCAAAGTAACCAAAGTGTTCTGTGTTTCTACAGCTACCGTACCGAGGATTGGACCACATACAGGGAAAGCGGAAAAACATCGTCCACTTAGTCAAAACACATACGAAAATGTATGTTATGTGATCCTGACGAACGGTAATTGGAGAGGAATGTGTCAAAGAGCAAGAGGACTATAGCTTCACTCATGAACCCTGTCAGCATAAAAACAACACAAAGAGCGATCCACTAGATTGGCACTGCAGAACAAGATGTAATTCCAAAACAACTCATCAGTGATGCAAAATCCGGTAACGGGAAAACGTGGTGCCGAATCCATAAATCCTGGGCTATGAAGTACTTGAAGAATAGCATTTGGTCGAAGTCGTCTTGTTTCGAAGCTTCCAACTTCTGGCATCTCAAGAGTTAAATATGTCGCGGGTTCGACGATGATTCGGACAGCCATATTGCGGTATTCCATGAGCTCTTGGTTACTCTGCAACGTTGCATTACTGCCAAGGATTATGTGACCATTTTGATTGATCAGGTCGATCCCATGGTTCAATGTACGTTCTCGAATGGTGATGCTGTGTTTCAAGATAGCAGGACCCTGTGTTCACAGAGCTAGCAACGCCCATGACTGATTTTGGGAGGACGAGCATGAATTGTCGCACTTGAAGTGGTCATTACTACAGTCACCAGATTAAAATGTTACTGAGGCTTTGTGAAGCGCTCCGAAGAGAAGGATGCGTTATCGGTATCGATCTCCATCATCGTTACCTGAATGTGCCACTATTTTGTTATAAGAAATGTATAAAAATCTTTCAAATACTATGCAGTACTTGTATTTAACCATTCCGGGATGACTGGAAACTGTTTTTACTGCCAAAGGTTTCCTACTTCGTATTAGTCACGGTAGTGTGTTATGTTTCTGATGTTTCTTTATTTTTGTCGATCCTCTGTACATAGAGTTTCAATTAACTGCTCGTTTAGATAAAGGTGTTAAATACACGCAAATTTCGTCACTCCCCTAGGATGTGCAATCATAATACATCGGAACCACCGAATAGGGCATTTCCACACGGAAACTGCATACAGCTTTCAGAGACAAAAAGGGCCAGTGCCACCAACAATTCTCAGTCTTCTCCTTTTCTACTACCCATGTGCCAGGTATGAAGCAGTTTATAAATGCCGCTCCGGTTTGGAGTCACATGCCAGAGTGGCAGAGAAGAATGAAGAAGTTTCTTACAAGTTACACCAACAGAGAGCAATGAGCATCTAGAGTTAGCACTGATTGAACCCTCAGCAACAATAGTGATATTTATAACCGAACGATTTCACCAACAGAACTATATGAAATGATTATTTAGTACTACCTAGCGTTACCTCTCTTGTAGCAAATTATGTATTACGCTCTTACTAATAGTGTTACCTATACTGGATAACAATCGACCTACAGACCGAGTAGCACGAAGGTATGACTGAACATTCGAAGTCCGGTCTTACTACCACAAGAGGTCTCTCTCCCTCTTGTACACTTTCTGAAGTACTTGGCACAGAGGACCAAGCTATAGTATTAAGATCGGCTTTCGAGACCGGAGCCATCTCTTCCGATTCAAGGTAATGATCACTACCCCTGCAAGGTGAACTGCATGGCGTTGTAGTCCTTCCACAACGAAAACTAAATCGCTGATCACAATGAAGATCACCAAGGTTCTCTATTTATAAGCTTGCATAGAATAGCCTCATTTTTCTTGTGGCATGAAAGTAGAGAAACACTCATGTTACCAAAGGCAAACTGTTGTCTCTAACAAGGCGTCATTGAGATTATCGTCGAACGCGTTAATTTTAATCTGATGCGTCTTCGTTTCCGAGGTATTTTTGTGTAGCGATGCTGGAGAAAACTTCGTCTCCAATAAGCTGGATTCTCTACGTTACATGGTGCTTTTATTTTCAAAATATTTCCAGGGAAGCCTCGGAGCATGTAAGACGTAGCACATGGATTCTGACACATTCTTAACGATTTACTACATATATAGGTGGACGATTTCATGAATCCACATTTCAACGGCACAATGTAATTATTTTATCTTACTGCTATTACTGCGAAGTAGAAAGGTGTCAGCGTTGACATTTAACTGTCTATGCTTTCTACTGAGCGCCCTGTAGGGTTTTGTTCTCTTAGCTATAACTACGAAGACGTACTTTTGCTCGATCGACTTCCTGCGGTCTGACCTCACTCTCAGCCATATAATACCCTACTAAACCATGATGGTTCCACTCGTCGTATACCGCTGTGAATATGACGTCTTTTTCCAGACTCAAGCCAAAGAGACAGTTTCCCGTAAGATAATTACACCAAGTAGCATACGTTCGTGCTCGTCGCACGAAGGGGTGAACTGCCTGCTTCCTCCGTTACGATGCTCGTTTCCCGAGGTGTCTCAAGTTGCTCCGCTTCGTCGACGTTAACAGCCACTAACGGGGCTTTAATTACGGTAGTCCCTTGGGTAACGTCCTCGTTGTGTAACGTTGTTATGAGAAGCCCTCGCCAGCTTGTGACAAGGAAGATACAGCGTACTATTCGCTTCACAAAAACAATGAATTCGATGTTACATAACACTTGCTTTGATACTCTTCATTAACCTGTTCTCTGATGCTCTGACAACACAACACGCCAGAAATTTGTCGTTAAAAGTTTTAGTAAGTAGGTCTTGCTTTTAGCGATCTAAAGCGGAGACAATGACGTGCTCAGTTATTACATATGACGGTCGCAAGCCTCAGTCTTCGCATCAATGCCGCGAGTTAAACCTTTTAGAGCTTTCTCGACATACTGAGTGCTCTTACAGTTGTGTAATCATGATACGAAAGCGACTTTCGAGACGAATCAGGCAACCAATTGCCATGACTGAAGTTTCAAATACAGCAAAGTTCTCTGGGACATAGGCTTGTTTTTGTTTGTAGTCACAAGTATTCCCACAGGATTGATGCCATCCTCCTAACAGAGTTAGGTAGTGCAGTGGTTAAGGAACTGAGTACGCGTTGTGTATTAGTGAGGCGCATATCAACGGTAGATCATCAGGGTTAGGTTCTCTGTGATTTCTCTAATTCATCTGAACTAAATACCGGAATATTTCCTTTAAAAAGTAAGCAGTCAATTCCTTTTGGTCTTGCACGTTCCCGTCTAGCGGTCCGTCTATAACAGTGGTACCTACCCCTGAAAGGCAGAATTAAATTTTATGAGGGACAAAAAGAAATGGGTTCAGTTGTGTTTCGTTCACGTTACTAAATTAGTTTTTATATTCCTTGCTGATATCACCATTTCACAAACCAGTAATATGGATTTCGTAAGTTACCAATAATTATATTTCTTTTTCAAATACTAGCATTAACGTGTGATACGGTACAGTGGATGTTGCAGCTTGTTGAACGAACGTATGCACCACAAATATATTTTGTATCAGGCACCTATGTCGGTAAGACTAACGCAAATACTGTACTTCACGTATGCTTAAATATCTCCTGAAAATACCTACTCTCCGTTCTAGGTAGTACCTGCAGTAATCCAGAAGAAACGCTTCCTTATGCACTTTGCAAATGATAAACTAATTGACAGCACAACACAACGCTAGCTACGTAATGGCTACTATCAGAGGTGATCAAAACGTTTTCGTTTGAGGGGGTTATTGCTGCGTATATGAAACGTAGGTCGACTCAGTTGAAAGTATATGAACACCGACATGTAGACAAAAGATCAGTGCAGCATTCGTGCCTTTCCGACGTCCGTGCGGTAAATACGTAAATTTGAACTATGGCGCGTTACTACGAAGTGGGTCCAAACAGGATCGACCTGTTGTTATTCTGTTTTTGGCTGCCGAATGACAAACATCCATAGACATCCATCTGAGAATGATAAATGTATGGAGCAGCTTATTTGTCGAATGGATAGTCAAGTTCCGTGCTGGTCGCGACTCCACACAAGACGCCGGTCGATCTGAGACTGCAGCCTCATCCAAATGGAAGACACTCGATCGCACACCCTATCGTTCTGATCTTTCCTCGTGCAATTATGAGGCCTTGTGTCCCTTATAAAGGGCCTTGAAGTGTGGACGATTCGTGTCGGACGTGGCTGAGGATTAAGCAGTTACGGACTTCTTCACGCAGCAGAACATGGTGTTTTACCAAAGGGATATATTTAACTTAGTGCTTCGGTAAGATGATTGTCTTAGTGATTACGGCGATTTTGCATCAGTAGCACACCGATTCTTGACCGTACGGCCTTTTAACGGTAACATTTCGATCATCCCTGATACATTGCTGCATGGCCTACATGGTATTACCGCTATTGCTGCTACTGTATGTGGCAGTCATCAGACACAAAGCACTGACAGTCTGAAATTTTCCAGTTTCTGTCACTTCAGCTGTCTGGCGACTAAGTGATCTACGTACAGTAAGTATTGTGCACACTCTTTGACTTGGTTCATTTTAAACGGGGGTACAAGTTATTGGTGAAACAATTGCCAGTGGAGAAAAGGGTGGTGCAGGGGAAGAAATTGTTGCAAGAGGAGTCTGCCCTCAGTTAGGATACTAATCTGTGTTTTCTAAGATGGAGTTGCATGTAGCACTGGCATTGCACTGAGAATTGCTGCATCATCATATAAAAAAAAGGTTGTTAGAAATAAGAAGTATCCGATGTCTCACTGACTCACAAAAAAAAAATCCCTTCATATTTCGTTATTTTAAAAGTAATGTGTTCAAAGAACATTCTTTTTCATTATAAAGTTTAGTCAGGCGCAAATGTCGACGAAGCCGACGAGAAGGGATCGGGTTGTAGCTCATATCTAATTATACTCAGGGGTACTGACCTCAGAACGGCTGAGAATCACTACTCTACAATGATCTCCATGGCACTTTAAGTACTAATCTTCTCTCATCGCCGTTCAAGTATTGGTGACGGTCCACAGAAACCTGTATTTTAAAGGAATACTACTAGTATCGTATATAGGTGGCCTCCGAACTGAGTGCTTCTCTCTCTTTCTGTTGATTGTATTGCTTAATATTCCATTCGGTTCCCTCGGAGCTTTCGTGGCGTCGAGCGAAGTCCTTACCATTTCAGGATCTTGGAGTTATGACATTATCCGCACATATCACATCTGAGTTGAGTGAGAATACACTAGCAAACGTGTGACGTCATAAGAAGGAGTGAAGTAAGAACGACATACGTTGTTGCCAGGCTACATCCCGGTAAATTGCGCCTTCCAAACGACTTGTATTACGGCAAGCTGATGTAATAATAAATGGAAAGATAATCCTGTGGACTGCACCCCAAAACTAGTACTTTCGATTATTAATTATTACTAAATTGATATTCAGATTTTGTTCATTACAATATGGGATAAGTTCTTACTATTTTTCTATAATTACGTAATCAAAACAATGTTATTGTCAGCTTTAAGTAGATAACTAAATTACTAGCAAGAGCCGAATCACTTCGCTTGTCATGGGCTTCGTTACGTATGAGCTGCTAGCGAAGTGGTTCGAGGTAAACAGTTCATCTCCTGCCTCGGGGATGAAACTCTGAGTGCCTGGTCGGATATGATGCAGTGCGCGTCTAAAACGGCTATCTGCGAGAAATGCAGATTATTACTGAACTTAGAGAAGTATAATTTGGATTCCAATATGTTGATAATGTCTGATACTCGGACTGAAGGTGATACCGCATTTTGTTGTGACTAATAAGAGTGACTAGTATCTTTACGAGTGACTCTTGTCATTATCAGTGGCCCCTACAGAGATCAACACGAGCAGAAATTCGTGATGCTGGGCAGCAGAAGCGCGGCTTTTACTCCCCGCTACCGAGAACATAGCAGGAGGTGCTGATTCAGGCTGAAACTCGTGTTTAATGTATCGCAGCTAATTGGCCGCTTACAAACAGTAAAAAAGCAAACAACAAAATTACCGCCTCCATATTAACGCACCATCATTACCCGCCAACGCAACGGATGTGCCTAATTGCCTTGATGCGTGGGCCAGGTTTAACGTATTGCGCACTAGATTATAAAATGAAGCGTTCTGAAATGGGTTTCATTTAGCGAACGCTTGTGCACCACAGCTAATTGTCGTACATAAGTGAGGGCCGTGACCGCCCCCAATTAACGCTGAGCGTGCCTAGCCACACGCGCTCTCATTAAGCTGAATTATGAGCTAGTCGATGTCAGAACGCGATATCTACGTCGAAAAAGCAGATGGCAACCGAAAGAAATCTCATACAGCAGCACCATCCAGTTGCAAAATATTCCTCGCCTATATTTCTTAACATATGCGTAAAAATCGAAGTTTCATATTAGGAAGGAAAATTTACAAGGAAAATGCCCAGTGGTGTGGACATCGTCCAGCCCCTCCGCAAACTCCGTCTCATACGATACGACACACAGGAAGTTAAACACGATTATCGCGAAACAAAGTTTACTCGATTCACAGGCAAACGACTTCACACTCTTAGCTTAACTGACGGCTATGGTGACGAGAGGTCTATCTGTCCAATTTTTAAAATAAAAATACAGTTCCAAATCATGAAGCGGCCTGCGTACGGGAAGTTTGGAGAAGATTATGACACGACCTAACAACTCAGATTTAACGGTAATATCAACTGATACCACAGCCTCCAGACTTAAAACACTTTTCTGCTGTTATAGATTGGTATCTGATAATAAGGTGTGCATTCCATTATGCAGACATCATTGTTGGACAATATCAAGAAGGATTTCGTCACGAGAGATCTACGAGGGCAGTTCAATAAGTAATGCAACACATTTTTTTTCTCGGCCAATTTTGGTTGAAAAAACCGGAAATTTCTTGTGGAATATTTTCAAACATTCCCGCTTCGTCTCGTATAGTTTCACTGACTTCTGACAGGTGGCAGCGCTGTACGGAGGTGTTAAAATGGCGTCTGTAACGGATGTGCGTTGCAAACAACGGGCAGTGATCGAGTTTCTTTTGGCGGAAAACCAGGGCATCTCAGATATTCATAGGCGCTTGCAGAGTGTCTACGGTGATCTGGCAGTGGACAAAAGCACCGTGAGTCGTTGGGCAAAGCGTGTGTCATCATCGCCGCAAGGTCAAGCAAGACTGTCTGATCTCCCGCGTGCGGGCCGGCCGTGCACAGCTGTGACTCCTGCAATGGCGGAGCGTGCGAACACACTCGTTCGAGATGATCGACGGATCACCATCAAACAACTCAGTGCTCAACTTGACATCTCTGTTGGTAGTGCTGTCACAATTGTTCACCAGTTGGGATATTCAAAGGTTTGTTCCCGCTGGGTCCCTCGTTGTCTAACCGAACACCATAAAGAGCAAAGGAGAACCATCTGTGCGGAATTGCTTGCTCGTCATGTGGCTGAGGGTGACAATTTCTTGTCAAAGATTGTTACAGGCGATGAAACATGGGTTCATCACTTCGAACCTGAAACAAAACGGCAATCAATGGAGTGGCGCCACACCCACTCCCCTACCAAGAAAAAGTTTAAAGCCATACCCTCAGCCGGTATAGTCATGGTTACAGTCTTCTGGGAAGCTGAAGGGGTTATTCTGTTCGATGTCCTTCCCCATGGTCAAACGATCAACTCTGAAGTGTATTGTGCTACTCTTCAGAAATTGAAGAAACGACTTCAGCGTGTTCGTAGGCACAAAAATCTGAACGAACTTCTCCTCCTTCATGACAACGCAAGACCTCACACAAGTCTTCGCACCCAAGAGGAGCTCACAAAACTTCAGTGGACTGTTCTTCCTCATGCATCCTACAGCCCCGATCTCGCAACGTCGGATTTCCATATGTTTGGCCCAATGAAGGACGCAATCCGTGGGAGGCACTACGCGGATGATGAAGAAGTTATTGATGCAGTACGACGTTGGCTCCGACATCGACCAGTGGAATGGTACCGTGCAGGCATACAGGCCCTCATTTCAAGGTGGCGTAAGGCCGTAGCATTGAATGGAGATTACGTTGAAAAATAGTGTTGTGTAGCTAAAAGATTGGGGAATAACCTGGTGTATTTCAATGCTGAATAAAACAACCCCTGTTTCAGAAAAAAAAATGTGTTGCATTACTTATTGAACTGCCCTCGTACTATCGACCAAATCTTTGTACTACGTCAGATCGCAGGAAAAGAAGGTGGGATTTGGCCAAGAACTACACATGCTGTTTGTCGACTTCACAAAAGCATATGACAGTATTCATCGGGAAAGTATGTTGAGATGTGTGGAAGAGTTCGGTTTTTCCAAGAAACTAATAAGCTTCACGAAGGCCTGAATGATCGATAATACAGCAAAGGTAAAAATTGGAAATAAGGTGTCTGAAACATTGAAAATAAGAACTGGGCTACGGCAGGGTGATATCACCCATACTTTTCAATCTCGCATTAGAGAAGATAATGCGAGAGATGTCATATAATGAATTCACAGGAGTCCAGACCGGGAATGTGAACATCAGGTACCTCGGAAATGCCGATGATATAGTGCTACTATGTGGGTCGCAAGAAGAATTAGGGGAAATGGCTGACATTCCGTAAACAATTACAGCGTGGAAAATTGGACTTCAAATGAATCGTGACAAGACGGAATGCATGGTTCTACACCGTAGACGTAATGAAACTCAAGAACCACCTCCACCTTCATACAACTGAAGGTTCTTATCGTCAAGTCAGTGAGTTCAAATATCTGGGCGCAGTATTCAGAGGTGAACCATCCAGTAAAATGGAAGTAGATGCAAGAGTACAGGCAGGCCTTAATACTCTCCTCAAAACCAGAAGGTTGTCAAGACATTTCAAAAGAAACATGTACAAAACACTCCAACGGCCAGTAGTACTATACGGATGTGCCACCTGGAGATCTGAACAGGCAGATGATATAACAGAATTATTTATATCAGTGTTGCGTCAATGAACCGAAGAACAGTTATTTCTAGTTCTAGTTATAACAAAAAATATGGCAAACATCTACATTGGAAGCTCTATTCAAGCAACTTATTCATCAGCAGGACGAGAACGAGTAGCTGCTACTGAACACCCTCTAATCACTTCTTCAAAGCTTACTGCAGACGCATGCAACACACCAAGTACCTGATTTTCCTTCCTTTGATGGGGCCTTAGAGTATTGGGAAGACTGTGAAACAAGATTACTGGAGCATATCCATGCATTCAAGGTAACTGACACCAGCCTCATGAAATCTCTCTTTTGTCATGGCAAGATGGCCCCCTTATCTAAGCATTCAGAGCTCACCTTTTCAAATATTCACTGACTAAATATAACCAGCTGTATGCCCATGTTATTTCCTCCCCGGTATCATTTTATCAGTGCAAGAAACAGCCAAATGTCACTCACAGAGAATGGGCCGCAGATTTGCAACATTTAGGGCGAAAATATCATTTTTGTATCCCTAAAAGTAAGGGGTCATATGCAGGGACATGATCAGGGACATGTTCATCCCGGGTATTCCAGGCAGGGATTTCCAGCAGGAGGCAATTCATCTCCAAGACCCGTCATTAGACAAAGTTTTCGACCTAGTACAAAGCTTCGAAGTGACCCGAGCAGCAGGCAAGAAACTGGAGTCGTGGAGAGAGCTCCAATAAACCTTTCGTAGATGTAAAAATTGGAGAGAAACGAGTTCAATTGCAAGTAGACACCGGCGCAGCCGTGAACATTCTAATTTACGGTCCCTGATGAAAACTGGAGCTCCTCCCTCTGCAAGAAACAAAGAGACGCCTAATGGCGTATAAGAAACATAACATGCCTGCACGTGGTCAAGTTGAACTGCCGACATATCATAAATATCACCCGCCACGTCACCTTCTTAGCCGTTAACAGTGAGTCCGCTGAGAACCTGTTTGGACTTGACTCTTTTCAGAAATTTGGATTTTCAAGAGACGATTCTGTGAATATGGTATCCGAAGATGTTCCGTACTTGGACCTAGAGACACTTTGCCGGGATAATCAGAACCTATTCATCGCGGAGCTCGGCACCTAAAAGGATTTTGAGGTTCACATCACTCTGAAACGTAATGCACGGCCTCAGTACTTTCGAGCACGCGCCGTTCCGTTAGCCACCGGGGGAGATCTTGTATTGCGATTTTAAGGTAACTGTCAACGCCCAAACTGAGGCTGAGACATATCCTATTCCGAATCCGGAAGAATTACTGTTAGAATTAAAAGGTGGAAACTTCATCTCTAAAGTAGACTTAGCGGATGCATACCTCCTACTTCCCTTTGATGCAGAAACTTAACAGTTTCTTACACTTAAACATGCCGCAAGGACTTTGTCGTTTCGAACGTCTAATGTATAGTAAGTGCCCCTGCCATTTTTCAACAGTTTGTGTAACAATTAGTATTCAGAGTGGATAGATACATTAAGTACCGGGTGTACAAAAAGTCAGTATAAATTTGAAAACTTAACAAACCACGGAATACTGTAGATAGAGAGGTAAAAATTGACACACATGCTTGGAATGACATGAAGTTTTATTAGAACAGAAAAAAAGTTCACAAAATGTCTGATAGATGGTGCTGGATAGCAAAGCGTCAGTGACTGCGCATGGCCGGTCGGAGTGGCCGTGCTGTTCTACGCGCTTCAGTCTGTAACCGCGTGACCGCTACGGTCGCAGGTTCGAATCCTGCCTCGGGCATGGATGTGATGTCCTTACATTAGTTATGTTTAAATAGTTCTAAGTTCTAGGGGACTGATGACGACAGATGCTAAGTCCCATAGTGCTCATAGGCATTTGAACCATTGTTGACTGCGCGTGACAATCGTGTAAAAAAGGAGGTGTAATGAGAGAGAGAATCAGATGCGCCAGCAGTCGCAGCATGTTGACGTTACCTGAAAAGGCGCTTTTAGTGAAGTTGTATTATCAGAATGGGGAATGTGCTAGTTCAGCGTTACGATCCTATCGCCAGAGGAAGGGGATTCGAACTGGTAAAGGTCCGTTGACAAATGCCGCTGTGGCGAGAATGATTTCGAAGTTCGAAGCCACGGGTTGTTTAGACGATCGACCCCGTAGTGGTCGACCGAGCACAAGGCGTAGTGCTGCTGAGACAGTTAAGGAAAAAATGGAGACTGTAGCGCAGGCTCGTCCAAACTGTGCCCCTGGGGCGCTAGCGCCCGCGATCGCCCGCGGCCAGCGCTCCGGGCGAATTCGTATGTTGCTGCAGTGGCCGAGCCGTGTCGCTCAGCTGGCCGTGCGGACCGACCGCCGCGCCTTTCGACCTTATACCATTATAGGACACAACCACAGGTTTGGATATTTTTCTAGCGGTGGAAAACGTGTTAGAGTCAATGGGTTTAAAATGGGAACGCCTGACCAGTGTAACAACGGATGGAGCCCCTGCGCTACGAGGGATACGCAATGGATTCCTGGGTTACGTCAGGTCAAAAGTGGCTGAAGTCGGCTGTTCCTTATTCGCGGCAGTCCATTGTCTGATATACCAGGAGGCACTTTGTGCGAAGATTGTGAACATAAAAAATGTTATGGACACAGTTCTTCGAACGGTTAATTATCTTCGATCGCATGGACTCACACATCTCCAATTTAAAAAATTTCTAGCTAATATCGAAGCGGAATACCCGAACATCCCCTACCACACCGAAGTAAGATGGCTGAGCAGAGGAAAAGTGCTTCATCGGTTTTTCTCCTTGAGGAGTGATATAAATACCTTTTTGAAATGAACGGACGTCCAGAAGTGGGTGGCGAATTTGGCTTTTTTGAGTGACCTTACTGGTCATTTAAATACTTTGAACATTTCACTCCAAGGCAAAAATCACTCTGTTGCTGATTTAGTGCAGTCGATTGAAGAATTAGAAAAAAATTATTTTGTGGGGAAAACAGTTGCGCGACAAGAATTGTGGACTCTTTCCTGCACTAGACAGTGTTAAAGAAGATGTGGATTTCTCAGATTATGTTCAAATCATTTGCGAATTACAAGAACGGTTTGGAAACAGACTTTTGGAGATAAGTGAGCTTCAACCGACTTAAGATATATTTGTTCGCCCGTTTTCCCTTCGGGCAGAGGACGCCTCACAAGTGCTTCAACTAGAGCTGATTGACCTGCAGTGCGTTATCCGCCTGAAGAACCGCTGTCTTACGTGTAAAACTTTGGATGAATTTTACAGATGTCTTCCACGAGAGAAATATTTCATTTTGCACAAGCACGCGGCCAAATTTGTCTCAATGTTTGGTTTTACGTATATTTGTGAGCGCTTTTCCTCTCTTTTAAAGCTTGCTAAAACTCAGAACCGTTCATTACTTGGCGATAAAAATTTGACTAATTCTTTGAGGTTAGCAGTCTCACGGAATATTATACCAGACCTAGACAAAATTGTTTCCTCAAAAAAGAAAAACGTGTAAAATGTTAATTGTCTTCTTTAACAGTGTTGACTGTAAGAATTTAAGAGCTTTATAACCTTAATTCTATTTTTAATAAGTTTTCAAACTTGGTCAGTTTAAATTATTACGTACAAAACAGCAAACTAAGGATCCGATTTCTAAACTCTGAAAAGCGATACAAAAACCTGTAGCACGAAGTATAACAAAAAATATTTATTTGTAACTACTAACAGTAAGAATGAGACACTATATCCCTTACATAAAACTATTTCTAAAATAGAATATTTTGTTTACGTTTGATCTGACCGCGGGACAGTCCAGAGCAGAGCAGTGCTGTGCGGTCTGACTTTCTCCTCAGCTGTCTCTCTCGCTCCTACGCCGACACTAGCGCCACTCGGTCGCGGACGGAGCGCTGAACTACACCGCGCCCGCCGGGCGCAATTCTTGGATAAGCCTGCTGCAGCGGGTTCGTCTATGCACGGGGAAGTCAGCGCTCGTGCAGTCGCATGTCGCACTGGCATTCCACACACTACTGTTTGGTTGGCACTTAGGCATACCCTCCGATGATATCCGTACAAAAACCATCGGCATCATGAACTGTTACCTGGCGATTTAGTGAAGCGGAGGGCATTTGCGGTGTGGGCGTTAAAAAAGATGGCGGATGATGACGATTGGTTGAGCAACGTGTTGTGGACCGACGAAGCTCATTTCACGCTCCGGAGGTCTGTCAACGCCAACTGCAGTATTTGGACTACCAAAAATTCTATAACTGTCGTGGAAACTGCATTGCACGACGAAAAAGTCACGGTATGGGTTGGATTTACCACATCTACCGTTATCGGGCCTTTTTTCTTCGAGGAAATGCGTGATTCTGGTTTTTTAACTGCTACCGTGACGGGTGAGAGGTACGCCGATATGTTACAGAATCGCATCATCCCCAGCCTGGCTGATAAACACCTGCTGGAACGTACGATGTTTATGCAGGATGAGGCTCCACCCCATATTGCTAGACGCGTGAAAGATCTCTTGTGCGCGTCGTTTGGTGATGATCGTGTGCTCAGCCGCCACTTTCGTCATGCTTGGTCTCCAGACCTCGGTCAGTGCGATTATTGGCTTTGGGGTTATCAGAAGTCACAAGTGTATCGTGATCAACCGACATTTCTGGGGATGCTGAAAGACAACATCCGACGCCATGCGTCACCATAACTCCTGACATCCTTTACAGTGCTGTTCGCAACATTATTCCTCGACTACAGCAATTGTTGAGAATGATGGTGGACATATTGAGCATTTCCTGTAAAGAACATCAACTTTGATTTGTCTTACTTTGTAATGCTAATTACTACTATTCTGATCAGATGAAGCGCCATCTGTCGGACATTTGTTGAACGTTTGTATTTTTGTTTTTGTTTTGTTCTAATAAAACCCTCATGCCATTCCCAGCATGTGTGTCAGTTTGTACCTCTCTATCTCCATTATTCCGTGATTTATTCAGTTTTCAAATTTATACTGACTTTTTGATAACCTGGTCTATAGACGACATCACTGTAATAATGAGATCCACGGGGAAACACCTTCGCAATCTGAAATCTTTAAGGGAGGATGGCCTAAAATCCGGAAATGAAAAAAGTTGTTTTTTCCAGCCTGAGACTGAGTACCTCCATCCATGTCATTTCCAGCTTGGGCGTTCATCAACTGGATAAATATGTTGAAGCCATAATCAAACTTCCCAGACCAACAACGCTTATGCAACTTCGTTCTTTTCTGGGGAAGATATCGTATTACCGGAAGTTCTTACCTGCAGCAACAAACGAAACCATCTCCTAGTCATAGTTATGCAAAACAGGGGTGCCTTTCCAGTGGACGCAGCTTGCGAGCGCGACTTCCACAGGTCGAAATCCCAGGTGTTGACGTCCCAGGGCGTCGCACCTTTCTATCCAACAAAGCAGACAGTTATTGCAAATGACGCATCTGATACAAGCGTCGGGGCTGTCCTGGCACATAGGGATTCGGATGGCTACGAGCACCCTGTTGTCTACGCACTGAAAACATAGGCTGACACCCAACGCAGGTACTCGCTAATAGAAAAAGAAGCGCTGTCTCTCATCTCCACATTAGAGAAATTCCACGTTGGTGTTTGTGACACAAAGTTTCACCTCGTCACAAACCGTAAACGGCTGATCTCCTAATTCAATCCAGGAGCGAATATTCGAGGTAGGACTGTTCACAGCCTGCAGCGTAGTGCTTTATTTTTTGCGTGCTATCGGTGTGAGATTCATTTCCGCAACACAACTCAGCATGCAAACGCTGATGTCGTCTCCCACCTTCCATGGGAACCCAATCCAGACTTCGAAAAAGAAGAAATTTTGTGTTTTCACATCGATGAAGAAGCAGAAGCCGCCGTAGATTGTCTCCCCATTACCGGCTCCCGGGTCGCAGAAGCAGCCAGTAGCGACGAGGTACTGCAACAATTCGGGAGTCACATACTTCACGGATAGCCCAAACAAGAATCTCCCAAGGCTTCCGTGGCATTCCGTCAGTTCTTTAACGCCCGACATCAGCTCATGTTAATCGATGGAGTAGTTCTACTCGTTTCCGACGAGTGACAGCTACGAATAGTCGTTCCTTATTCTTCACGTCAGCTCGTCCTGCAACTATTGCATCGAATCACTGGGGGAAAGGGGGGGGGGTATCTCAAACTAAACCCCGGCTTGTAGTTTCACTTACTGGCCAGGAATAAACCAGGAGATTGAACGACTCATCCAAACATGACCAGCCTGCCAAAGCCAGCAGGCAGCCCCACGACATTCATTTGCTTCTTGGCCACAATGTGCACGCCATTGGGAGCTGGTACACATTGATTTTGTTGGGCTAGTGTTTAACGCAATCTTCTTGATAGTAATTGATGCTTACTCCAGATTTCCATGTATAGCCCGATGCAACGCCACGTCGGCCACCAACACCATCACAGTCTTAGATGAAGAAATGCTTCCAGGATCACTCCATCGATGCATCACTAACCTTTCATGGAGCAGTTACAGATTCACACCCTTCGAAGACAAAAGTCCTGTGGGACCTCTGCACGGACGGCAGCACCGGACCATCTTGGGCCCGCTCATGCCGACGCCATGGCCAGCACCATCACTGCCTGCCCTCTGGCCGGCAGCCAGCCTGTCTTCTGGGAACAACCGCACAGCACCGGGACCGGAAGGTCTTCAGCTTGCAGCTTCCAGACCGGGAGGTTCTGCGACATGCTAATCAGCTTTGCCCATGATTAGTTCGTAACAGCTCTTTCCGTCCACTCTTTGCATCAGTCAGAGTAACATCAGACTTATACATGTCTTGGCCCACAGCAAGCTGACCAACACCACACCTCAACAAGAGCGACTTACCAGAGACGTCGACCAGCCCTAGAGGCTATCGTTCCCGGACTGCGAGCTGTCGACCGGTCACAAACGACGACCAATTCTCGATGAAGATGAAGACATGCCGCTGGCTCCTCGTTCTCCACCTACTCTGTATCTAAGTTCCAAACCACACAACCTTCGCTTTCAGCCTGGGCGTTTCCATCTCTATGCTCCTATGCCTCGAGTCACCAACACTGCTGAAGACTCGGAGGAGGACCCCAATGGAAATGGCGTTCATTTGCTGCAGATGCTTTCCTGCTTCCCCAAGAGGGGTGTGGCATCCACCATTATTATATCTCCGCACCGTGTAGCGGCCTGCTCCATTACGTACGGCCACGAAATGCATCGTTGGCTGTACTTCTCCATGCGCTGCCCGCTGCTGACATCGCACGACTGGCTACTCAGAGATTGGTCATCCGTACAGCGACCCCAGCCGCTGGCTCCATTCCTTACTTAACGCCACTCCTTACGTCTGCAAACCAGTTCGCGTCGTGCTATGTTTGTACTCCAAACTCGGAAGGGCTGCGGTGGACCTGCTGTTGGAGTTTGATTCGGCTCCCCTCTGGAGTTAGAATCTGAGTGCTATACTGGAACTTGGACTCAAGCTTTCACTGGCCTTAATATGTCAGGGGACTTCTAATTTCCACACGAATTCTTCATCATTTCACTTGCACTTCTTTGAAATGGTGGTTATAATCACCCCCCCCCCCCCCACGCCCCTGAACCTTGGCGTTGGTGGGGAGGCTTGCGTGCCTCGGCGATACAGATAGCCGTACCGTAGGTGCAAACACAACGAAGGGGTATCTGTTGAGAGGCGAGACAAGCCTGTGGTTCCTGAAGAGGGGCAGCAGCTTTTCACTAGTTGCAGGGGCAACAGTATGGATGATTGACTGATCTGGCCTTGTAACACTAATCAAAACGCCCTTGCTGTGCTGGTACTGCGAATGGCTGAAAGCAAGGGGAGACTACAGCCGTAATTTTTCCCGAGGGCATGCAGCTTTACTGTATGGTTAAATGATGATAGCGTTCTCTTAGGTAAAATATTCCGGAGGTAAAATAGTCCCCCATTCGGATCTCCGGGCGGGGACTACTCAAGAGGACGTCGTCATCAGGAGAAAGAAAACTGGCGTTCTACTTTTCGGAGCGTGAAATGTCAGATCCCTTAATCGGACAGGTAGGTTAAAAAATTTGAAAATGGAAATGGATAGGTTAAAGTTAGACATAGTGTGAAATAGTGAAGTTCGGTGGCAGGAGGAACAAGACTTTTTGTCAGGCGAATACAGGATTATAAACACAAAATCAAATAGGGGTAATGCAGGAGTAGGTTTAATAACGAATAAAAAGTAGGAGTGCGGATAAACTACTACAAACAGTATAGGGAACGCATTATTATGGCCACGATAGACACGAAACCAACGCCAACTACAGTAGTACAAATTTATATCCAGTATGAGATTTTCACTCTGCAGCGGATTGTGCGCTGATATCAAACTTCCTGGCAGATTAAAACTGTGTGCCCGACCGAGACTCGAACTCGGGACCTTTGCGTTTCACGGGAAAGTGCTCTACCATCCGAGCTACCGAAGCACGACTCACGCCCGGTACTCACAGCTTTACTTCTGCCAGTACCTCATCTCCTACCTTCCAAACTTTACAGAAGCTCTCCTGCGAACCTTGCAGAATTAGCACTCCTGAAAGGAAGGATAATGCGAAGACATGGCTTAGCCACAGCCTGGGGGATGTTTCCAGAATGGGATTTTCACTCTGCAGCGGAGTGTGCGCTGATATGAAACTTCCTGGCAGATTAAAACTGTGTGCCCGACCAAGACTCCAACTCAGGAACTTTGCCTTTCGCGGGCAAGTGCTCTACCATCTGAGCTACCGAAGCACGACTCACGCCCGGTACTCACAGCTTTACTTCTGCCAGTACCTCGTCTCCTACCTTCCAAACTTTACAGATGCTCTCCTGCGAACCTTGCAGAATTAGCACTCCTGAAAGGAAGGATAATGCGAAGACATGGCTTAGCCACAGCCTGGGGGATGTTTCCAGAATGGGATTTTCACTCTGCAGCGGATTGTGCGCTGATATCAAACTTCCTGGCAGATTAAAACTGTGTGCCCGACCGAGACTCGAACTCGGGACCTTTGCGTTTCACGGGAAAGTGCTCTACCATCTGAGCTACCGAAGCACGACTCACGCCCGGTACTCACAGCTTTACTTCTGCCAGTACCTCGTCTCCTACCTTCCAAACTTTACAGAAGCTCTCCTGCGAACCTTGCAGAATTAGCACTCCTGAAAGGAAGGATAATGCGAAGACATGGCTTAGCCACAGCCTGGGGGATGTTTCCAGAATGAGATCTTCACTCTGCAGCGGATTGTGCGCTGATATCAAACTTCCTGGCAGATTAAAACTGTGTGCCCGACCGAGACTCGAACTCGGGACCTTTGCGTTTCACGGGAAAGTGCTCTACCATCTGAGCTACCGAAGCACGACTCACGCCCGGTACTCACAGCTTTACTTCTGCCAGTACCTCGTCTCCTACCTTCCAAACTTTACAGAAGCTCTCCTGCGAACCTTGCAGAATTAGCACTCCTGAAAGGAAGGATAATGCGAAGACATGGCTTAGCCACAGCCTGGGGGATGTTTCCAGAATGAGATCTTCACTCTGCAGCGGATTGTGCGCTGATATCAAACTTCCTGGCAGATTAAAACTGTGTGCCCGACCGAGACTCGAACTCGGGACCTTTGCGTTTCACGGGAAAGTGCTCTACCATCTGAGCTACCGAAGCACGACTCACGCCCGGTACTCACAGCTTTACTTCTGCCAGTACCTCGTCTCCTACCTTCCAAACTTTACAGAAGCTCTCCTGCGAACCTTGCAGAATTAGCACTCCTGAAAGGAAGGATAATGCGAAGACATGGCTTAGCCACAGCCTGGGGGATGTTTCCAGAATGAGATTTTCACTCTGCAGCGGATTGTGCGCTGATATCAAACTTCCTGGCAGATTAAAACTGTGTGCCCGACCAAGACTCCAACTCAGGAACTTTGCCTTTCGCGGGCAAGTGCTCTACCATCTGAGCTACCGAAGCACGACTCACGCCCGGTACTCACAGCATTACTTCAGCCAGTACCTCGTCTCCCACCTTCCAAACTTTACAGAAGCTCTCCTGCGAACCTTGCAGAATTAGCACTCCTGAAAGGAAGGATAATGCGAAGACATGGCTTAGCCACAGCCTGGGGGATGTTTCCAGAATGAGATTTTCACTCTGCAGCGGATTGTGCGCTGATATCAAACTTCCTGGCAGATTAAAACTGTGTGCCCGACCGAGACTCGAACTCGGGACCTTTGCGTTTCACGGGAAAGTGCTCTACCATCTGAGCTACCGAAGCACGACTCACGCCCGGTACTCACAGCTTTACTTCTGCCAGTACCTCGTCTCCTACCTTCCAAACTTTACAGAAGCTCTCCTGCGAACCTTGCAGAATTAGCACTCCTGAAAGGAAGGATAATGCGAAGACATGGCTTAGCCACAGCCTGGGGGATGTTTCCAGAATGAGATCTTCACTCTGCAGCGGATTGTGCGCTGATATCAAACTTCCTGGCAGATTAAAACTGTGTGCCCGACCGAGACTCGAACTCGGGACCTTTGCGTTTCACGGGAAAGTGCTCTACCATCTGAGCTACCGAAGCACGACTCACGCCCGGTACTCACAGCTTTACTTCTGCCAGTACCTCGTCTCCTACCTTCCAAACTTTACAGAAGCTCTCCTGCGAACCTTGCAGAATTAGCACTCCTGAAAGGAAGGATAATGCGAAGACATGGCTTAGCCACAGCCTGGGGGATGTTTCCAGAATGGGATTTTCACTCTGCAGCGGATTGTGCGCTGATATCAAACTTCCTGGCAGATTAAAACTGTGTGCCCGACCAAGACTCCAACTCAGGAACTTTGCCTTTCGCGGGCAAGTGCTCTACCATCTGAGCTACCGAAGCACGACTCACGCCCGGTACTCACAGCATTACTTCAGCCAGTACCTCGTCTCCCACCTTCCAAACTTTACAGAAGCTCTCCTGCGAACCTTGCAGAATTAGCACTCCTGAAAGGAAGGATAATGCGAAGACATGGCTTAGCCACAGCCTGGGGGATGTTTCCAGAATGAGATTTTCACTCTGCAGCGGATTGTGCGCTGATATCAAACTTCCTGGCAGATTAAAACTGTGTGCCCGACCGAGACTCGAACTCGGGACCTTTGCGTTTCACGGGAAAGTGCTCTACCATCTGAGCTACCGAAGCACGACTCACGCCCGGTACTCACAGCTTTACTTCTGCCAGTACCTCGTCTCCTACCTTCCAAACTTTACAGAAGCTCTCCTGCGAACCTTGCAGAATTAGCACTCCTGAAAGGAAGAATAATGCGAAGACATGGCTTAGCCACAGCCTGGGGGATGTTTCCAGAATGAGATCTTCACTCTGCAGCGGATTGTGCGCTGATATCAAACTTCCTGGCAGATTAAAACTGTGTGCCCGACCGAGACTCGAACTCGGGACCTTTGCGTTTCACGGGAAAGTGCTCTACCATCCGAGCTACCGAAGCACGACTCACGCCCGGTACTCACAGCTTTACTTCTGCCAGTACCTCGTCTCCCACCTTCCAAACTTTACAGAAGCTCTCCTGCGAACCTTGCAGAATTAGCACTCCTGAAAGGAAGGATAATGCGAAGACATGGCTTAGCCACAGCCTGGGGGATGTTTCCAGAATGAGATTTTCACTCTGCAGCGGATTGTGCGCTGATATCAAACTTCCTGGCAGATTAAAACTGTGTGCCCGACCGAGACTCGAACTCGGGACCTTTGCGTTTCACGGGAAAGTGCTCTACCATCTGAGCAACCGAAGCACGACTCACGCCCGGTACTCACAGCTTTACTTCTGCCAGTACCTCGTCTCCTACCTTCCAAACTTTACAGAAGCTCTCCTGCGAACCTTGCAGAATTAGCACTCCTGAAAGGAAGGATAATGCGAAGACATGGCTTAGCCACAGCCTGGGGGATGTTTCCAGAATGAGATCTTCACTCTGCAGCGGATTGTGCGCTGATATCAAACTTCCTGGCAGATTAAAACTGTGTGCCCGACCGAGACTCGAACTCGGGACCTTTGCGTTTCACGGGAAAGTGCTCTACCATCTGAGCTACCGAAGCACGACTCACGCCCGGTACTCACAGCTTTACTTCTGCCAGTACCTCGTCTCCCACCTTCCAAACTTTACAGAAGCCCTCCTGCGAACCTTGCAGAATTAGCACTCCTGAAAGGAAGGATAATGCGAAGACATGGCTTAGCCACAGCCTGGGGGATGTTTCCAGAATGGGATTTTCACTCTGCAGCGGAGTGTGCGCTGATATGAAACTTCCTGGCAGATTAAAACTGTGTGCCCGACCAAGACTCCAACTCAGGAACTTTGCCTTTCGCGGGCAAGTGCTTTACCATCTGAGCTACCGAAGCACGACTCACACCCCGTCCTCACAGCTTTAATTCCGCCAGTACCTCGTCTCCTACCTTCCAAAGTTCACAGAAGCTCCCCTGCGAAACTTGCTGGAAGTTCTAGGGGACTGATGACCTGAGATGTTAAGTCCCATAGTGTTCAGAGCCATATGAACCATTTTTTGAGATTTTCACTCTGCAGCGGAGTGTGCGCTGGTATGAAACTTCCTGGCAGTTTAAACTGTGTACCGGACCGAGACTCGAACTCGGGGCCTTTGCCTTTTCCGGACAAGTGCTCTGCCAAATGAGCTACCCAAGCACGACTCACGCCCCGTCCTCAAAGCTTTAATTCCGCCAGTACCTCGTCTCCTAGCTTCCGAGTTCGACTGCCAAGAAGTTTCATCTCCAGCTGTAGTAAAATTCGAGGGATCCAAATCCCAACAACAATTATCTATTACCACCCATGCCGCTTCGAACGCACAGTAATTTTAACAAGATCGTAACATTTTCAGGACCACCTCGCACAATCAACGCGCAGCGCACTGGCTTTTAGACAGGAAGGTGATCCAGATCCATTTCGAATACACGTGGAGGGTTGCGCTGGCGCGCCGACCACCCTGAATGTGCTCGTTTAGTAAAAAAAAAAAAATGGTTCAAATGGCTCTGAGCACTATGGGACTTAACATCTATGGTCATCAGTCCCCTAGAACGTAGAACTACTTAAACTCAACTAACCTAAGGACATCACACAACACCCAGTCATCACGAGGCAGAGAAAATCCCAGACCCCGCCGGGAATCGAACCCGGGAACCCGGGCGTGGGAAGCGAGAACGCTACCGCACGACCACGAGCTGCGGACGCTCGTTTAGTCAAAAGTGAACTTGTCCCCAATTTCCACCTCAGAAAATACGACACACAAGCAGTTAAACTACGGTCATATACAGAACAAAAGTAAAGCAATTCGCAGACCGGGAGCGCACTCCCTTAGAGAACTGACGGTTGCGGCGAAAGAGAGGGCATCCCAAAGAATTTACCAAAACTTACAGAAGACCCCGACGGTTAAGACTCTCTATTTTTGGGTGGATAAGGATATATAGGGAAATGGTTGTTCTAAATCAGCTGAAGGTTTTCCAAAACACATAATAGGTTTTGATTATATATAACTGTTTATAGCGAAAGTCAACACATTATATTTCATAATTAATGTCAAACAAACATATGCAGTGGTTCTAATTTCGGATAGGGTTATCTTTAAGGAAAATTCAAGGCTGCATACCTGCATATATATTGTATGACAAAAAAGTTGCATTGAGATAATTCCAGTTCGATTGTAATAGTAATAGACTTGAAACTACACTGAGGTTATCATGTGCAGTTTTCACATTTGTGTGTCTTCTCGCTCCGTTTCTCTTTATTTCTAATGGATTCCACTGCTTTCTTCATATTTTCCTCTGCCCAAACCTTTCTTTTCTGATCGCGCATCTCCTGGTAAGTAGTAATAAGTGCAATCTTTAAAGGTGTCCAGTTTTAGTGTGGTCGAAGTAAGGCACCCTTGCAGTACCCCAAATTAGGCACTGTACCGCATAGGAACCATCGCTGAACAACCGAAACATATATTGAATTATAGCATTTAAAAATTACTCAAGTTCTATTGAATACGATATATCACTAATAGAGAACACTGAAGTATCGAACGTCTCACAGTGTAGCTGTGGTGCTCACGTTCTGTCTGTAAAATATTACATTCAAATGTACACTCCTGGAAATTGAAATACGAACACCGTGAATTCATTGTCCCAGGAAGGGGAAACTTTATTGACACATTCCTGGGGTCAGATACATCACATGATCACACTGACAGAACCACAGGCACATAGACACAGGCAACAGAGCATGCACAATGTCGGCACTAGTACAGTGTATATCCACCTTTCGCAGCAATGCAGGCTGCTATTCTCCCATGGAGACGACCGTAGAGATGCTGGATGTAGTCCTGCGGAACGGCTTGCCATGCCATTTCCACCTGGCGCCTCAGTTGGACCAGCGTTCGTGCTGGACGTGCAGACCGCGTGAGACGACGCTTCATCAAGTCCCAAACATGCTCAATGGGGGACAGATCCGGAGATCTTGCTGGCCAGGGTAGTTGACTTACACCTTCTAGAGCACGTTGGGTGGCACGGGATACATGCGGACGTGCATTGTCCTGTTGGAACAGCAAGTTCCCTTGCCGGTCTAGGAATGGTAGAACGATGGGTTCGATGATGGTTTGGATGTACCGTGCACTATTCAGTGTCTCCTCGACGATCACCAGTGGTGTACAGCCAGTGTAGGAGATCGCTCCCCACACCATGATGCCGGGTGTTGGCCCTGTGTGCCTCGGTCGTATGCAGTCCTGATTGTGGCGCTCACCTGCACGGCGCCAAACACGCATACGACCATCATTGGCACCAAGGCAGAAGCGACTCTCATCGCTGAAGACGACACGTCTCCATTCGTCCCTCCATTCACGCCTGTCGTGACACCACTGGAGGCGGGCTGCACGATGTTGGGGCGTGAGCGGAAGACGGCCTAACGGTGTGCGGGACCGTAGCCCAGCTTCATGGAGACGGTTGCGAATGGTCCTCGCCGATACCCCAGGAGCAACAGTGTCCCTAATTTGCTGGGAAATGGCGGTGCGGTCCCCTACGGCACTGCGTAGGATCCTACGGTCTTGGCGTGCATCCGTGCGTCGCTGCGGTCCGGTCCCAGGTCGACGGGCACGTGCACCTTCCGCCGACCACTGGCGACAACATCAGTGTACTGTGGAGACCTCACGCCCCACGTGTTGAGCAATTCGGCGGTACGTCCACCCGGCCTCCCGCATGCCCACTATACGCCCTCGCTCAAAGTCCGTCAACTGCACATACGGTTCACGTCCACGCTGTCGCGGCATGCTACCAGTGTTAAAGACTGCGATGGAGCTCCGTATGCCACGGCAAACTGGCTGACCCTGACGGCGGCGGTGCACAAATGCTGCGCAGCTAGCGCCATTCGACGGCCAACACCGCGGTTCCTGGTGTGTCCGCTGTGCCGTGCGTGTGATCATTGCTTGTACAGCCCTCTCGCAGTGTCCGGAGCAAGTATGGTGGGTCTGACACACCGGTGTCAATGTGTTCTTTTTTCCATTTCCAGGAGTGTATTAAGATAAAATCAACTGCGAAGACAGAACGCGACTAATGCACTTGGCGGCTAGACCAGCACTGAACTGATGAGAGTATAAGGAATTCTGCTAGTTGCCACATCCGCAGCAGACCAGGAGGAGAATATCCACCTACCGATATTAAGGCACCGTTCGAAATAGGGAAATTCGCCCTACTAGACAGGATTAGCTCTAGGAAGAAGAAGAAGAAGAAGAAGAAGAAGAAGAAGAAGAAGACACTAATGAAGAAGTAATATGTCACTGATGGAAGTGATTGTCATCATCTTGTCAGGAGTAGACGGTTTACCTGTGTTCTGTTTTTTCTTTCCTCTTATTTAATACACTAAGACAGCGACTCCAATAAACTCAGACGTAATTTCTGAAATTTATCGTATCGACAGTAGCAAATTCTTTCGAAAACGTGTGCCGTCACGAGACGTCACACGTCCGTGGTGACTTAAAATACGGTGAAATTATATAATGACGCAATGGCTGTGCAGTTCTCTCGCCCTGTACGAGGCGACGCTATCCAACGAGGACGGCACGCTGTTGAGTGCAAGACGGAATGTTATGGATCAGCCGAAGGGGACGGAATAGGCAGGCGAGTGGGTAGCCGTTGGCACGTTGGCGACAGACAGAATGAGTGTACAGTCTCAAAGGATGGAAGTATGGGACGTCTGGTGCTGTTTTGGTGTCCAGAAACCTGTTTCTTGGTGTTTCTGGAGACCACGCACTGGGACAGCGCCTTAATTTGGGTGTGTGAGTTTTATATATTGCGGCGCCTGGGTGAAGAGAAATTTGTTAAGTATGGCTTCCCTGCTACCAATATTGTAATTACAAATAAGGGCAGACATTAGTACTGTGTGGCGCATATTGGCCTTTACTCTCTGTGTAAAAGTTGATTGTGTAATTATTATACTTGTGTTAACTAATTGTAAGTCTGTTTCTGGGTAAAGAGGTTAATATCATCTCCGACTCCTCATACAGCAGCATTCAACACTCAAATTATACTTGTGATTAGGGAGGGTTGTGCTCCTGGGTAATGAAACTTATCTGGGATGAGTTAGGCTTAGTGACTGATTTCTTGTCATTGTGTAGTTTAGCAGGCCCTGTCGGCACGATTAAGTAGAGCAACTTTCATATGTATTTTCTCTCTCTTGCATTGTTTGATTTTATTTAGCCCTCTGGTTCCATTTCCTTTGAGCTTACTAAGGATCTTGTTACTCTTTCGTAACTGCCTTATTCCATGACTTTGCCGACTGCAAATTAACTATCTCAGTTCTAACATTATGGTTATTATCCCTTGTAACTTTCTGGGCTTGTTCTACCACTTTGTAATTTTAATTAGTCTCATAATGACTTTTGTTTTTTTTCCGTGATTCAGCAAGCCTTATTCCGTTACTAAATATCTGTTTTTATTTGCTGCTTTGAATGTTGAGTTATGGGTTTTCAATGAAGGATCGAAATTAATTGTAAACTGAACAATCATTCATAGTCTTAAATAAAATGTTACATATTAACAGAATCTTCCGTCGGTTCTTGGTAGAACAACATTATAATAATAAATGAAAAGCACCAGTTTGCTTTTGTTCTACAAAAGCAAACTGGTGCTTTTCATTTATTATTAAAATGTTACAGTTTATGTCGTCTCATGGCTCAACTCAGCACTACTACTTCCCTGGTGGTAGAGCATGGTTAGGGCGTAGCAAGCTGTTTGTCATAAGAAGACCAATTTTTAGGAATTTTCGAAGGCATTAAGCACATTTGTGATGGATTTTTAAGGACCCTTCCTGATTACGCTTCACTACAGATCACAAAATAACTTCAGACTTTTCATAACACCAATGAACGACAAGACCATATAAACGCATCTGTTGAGGCAGATGAATTGACCGGCCTATGAGATTTGGAACAAGAATTTCGTGAATTAAACCTGTAGCATGGTGACTGTCAAAAACTGTAAACAATTTCAGTGATTCAGCAACCCTCATTGTACTCACCCTACACTAATAGCGATAAATAAATGGTACACAGCTAGGGCCTCTTTCTAGCGACGTCACATCAAGTGCGCCTGATGACCAGCTGCTGAGCTGGCGTTTGTTTACATTGTGGCCGAACTTGCTAAGAACCAAGAATAGCATATGAAATGTTGCGACTTAAGTCCCATAGTGCTCAGAGCCATTTCAATCATTTGAACTATTTTGAAGGGAATAATACTGATGCGGACGAATAAATTTCTTTGCAAACAACAAACATACCCTTGTACGGATGTGTGTATAAGGCACGTCTATGTCAACTACTTCTGTATCATAAAAGCCAACTGTCTTCCATACTGCATTTTAGAAAACTTGCATTTAATGTATTGTGCAACAGGAAATAGTGACCGTAAAGTTGAATGAATGTAAAGAGTAAAGTCATCCTAAATGCAATAAATTCTTAGCCGATGTAAACCTGCGCGAAGCTGAGTGGTACAAACTGAGGTGAGCTGCCTATGATTCTCGAGAATGATCTTCCCATGCAGTAGAATTCGAGGAGATGGTGTTGAATCATGCACGAGAAAATTCATCAATGTAGACTGGCGTCGACTGCTATCACTTAGCCACCAGATTTAGATTTGTAATTTACCAGCTCACCCTCGAAATGACGGAACTGTTCTAGAAATCTCAACCGATATATCTTTTTTGTTTTTGTGTTCTTAATTAACTAATTCTTTTTCGTTTTTTCAATCCTTAATAAACTGTAAGGAGATAGCTTGTTACTGGTATCTGACAGTTTCAAAGAATTTTATTCCTTTAATTAAACTGATTTTATCCTGACTATTTCGGTACTCTACATAACGGTGAAGTAACGTTTTTCTGAAGTATTGAACTGGTTTTCCACTTATATAACGAAATATCGTCATGGAGCATTGAACCATCGTGTCGTGTTTAATTAAGCTCTATCTTATGGGTGTATAATTGGGTGTGAATGTGCTGTCACAATTGGAGGTGTGTATCGAATTGCTAATTAACTTTTTCAGCTTGTTTCACCGTCTGTTCCTGGTATCAGCGTTGCCATTCAGCGTTACAGCTGTTTGTTTTTCTGTTTTTGCTAATTACTGCCGCTAAAATGTAGGATAACTTTATTTAAATCTTTCGGAACTCACGGGGGATTAAAGGAGTAATTCAGTGTCCTGTTATTCAATTTTCAAAATTATCTCGCTTAGTCGTCGTTCTCTTTTCGTCAGTTGTTACACAAAATCCGACTGTCATAATTGTAGATTTTTCCTGGTTGAAGTCTGAGTCACATTTTAGTACATAGGCCTACCGTCAGTTCCGTCAAATACAAATAAGGCGACATTCCGCATAGCTGAGTTTCTATACATAGCACACTATGTCACTGCAAGCCATTCGCTATAGGCGTTACAGCTCCTCTACGACTTGGGAGACAATCCGCCCCGTTAAATTCTTCTAAGATATCTCGTCGCAACATAATAATTACGGGTGCTACAATATAACATCACCCACACGTGCAACATGTACAAATACTTTAAAAAGTTAAAAGCGTGTTTTTGGTGCAAGGTTTGTGAAAATCACTCTAATCTAAACTTTCTTTGTGTTGGTCACTTGGCCGGCCGTGGTGGCCGTGCGGTTCTAGGCGCTGCAGTCCGGAACCGTGTGACCGCTACGGTCGCAGGTTCGAATCCTGCCTAGGGCATGGATGTGTGTGATGTCCTTAGGTTAGTTAGGTTTAAGTAGTTCTAAGTTCTAGGGGACTGATGACCTAAGATGTTAAGACCCATAGTGCTCAGAGCCATTTTTTGTTGGTCACTTGCGTTCTGAATGACGTTTTGTGGATGTAATACGAACACCATCATACTCCGAGTTATCGTTGACCGTTGTGGTAAGCATAATAGCCTATTTCTATGTTAAGTTTCTATAGTACTTTTTAGTAAATAAAAACATCTTTTTGGCTTATGGAGGTGATCAAACCTTTTTACAGGTGACTAATAAAGTTAAATTTGCCGAGAACTCGGCGAGTAATGGCATTTTTTCTGCAAAGTGGTTTGTCGTACAGTTGCCAGTTCCTTACTCAATTCGAAAAAAAGAGCAGCATCAAAATATCCTAATTAACGCAACCTACAGATGGTGATTCTGAATAAGGGAACCACAGTGATTAAGGCACTTTGCACAGTTATGTTTGCTTTACAGTTTTGGAGTATTTTATTAAGAGATTGACTGTCAGTAGTCTGAAGCGACATAGCAGGCCGAAAGCATTGCAGTGCCGTCAGCTAGAAGTGCGGAACTGGCGAGTCAACGTTTGTCGGTGGACAGCCAACGAGAACAAACCCTACTGCAGAGCTGGTGTGCCAGGCAGCCAGTGCTAAGATTCCATTAAAGGTCGACAGAAGGCGTGGCCGCAGAGTGTGCACATTCACAGACCAGGAGACAAGTTGGTGTCTTTCCCGGACGAGAGGACAGTGACTCCACCGGGCACCCAGGAGATTCTGTAACACGTGAGGAGCACTGTAAGTGTACTTTAGTGCCCGACAGTGAAAGTTGGTTAAATGAACAGATTGAAACTGTGTTTTGTGGGCAATGAAGAACACAAGCCATATTCACTGAGTGTAACGATTTGTAAGTGATAGTCCACACAGGAGAATTGAGTACCCAGTGCGGCGTGTTGAAGTTATTGGGTTCGTTAGCACGCTTGCGGTTGTTTCCTCTAAACGAGAGCTCTATTAATCTTGTACGATATTGCCACGTAGTGACCACATCCAGAATTTTGTATGCTATTTTACAGAGAATTGTAATTTCTAATTTTATCAAGGTTCGTTAGTACTGTGGATAATAGTAACTGAAGGGAATGGCTAATAGCGCGACTGCTACGGTTGCAGGTTCGAATCCTGCCTCGGGCATGGATGTGTGTGATGTCCTTACGTTAGTTAGGTTTAACTAGTTCTAAGTTATAGGGGACTGATGACCATAGATGTTAAGTCCCATAGTGCTCAGAGCCATTTGAACGATTTGGATGGTTAATAGATCAAGTATTTACTTTTACTGTAAATGTCTGAAAGCAAATCTAAACCTGAGGGTTGTGTTCTGATTTAATATCTCTGTTTACAATCTACAAAGAGCATTAAAGAAGTAACGAAACTCATTTTTTTTTCTAGGCCATTTTTGGCTGAAAAAACTGTGGAATTTGTTGAAGGACAATGTGGGATATTTCCTGCTTCGGCTCCTATAGTTTCATGAAGTTACGATAGGTGGCGGCGCAATACCAAGCCTTCAAAATTGCATTTGTAACGCAGGTGTGTTCTAAATAGAGAGCTGTCACTGTGTTCCTTTTGACGAAAAACCAGAGCATCGCAGATATTCATTGGCGCTTGCAGAATGTCAACAGAGACCAGACACTGAACAAAAGCAAGGCGAGTCGTTGGACGATGCATATGTTATAAATGCAACGAGGTCGCGCTAATGTTTCCTATCTCCAGAGTACCGACTATCCGCACCACAGCTGTGGCTCCTACAGTGATGGAACGTCCAGGCCTCTCATTCGATTTGATGGACAGATCACAATCAGACACCTCGCTGCACAACTGGACTCACACAATTCTGCGCACCCGAGAGCAGCTCACAAAACTTCACTGAGCCGTCCTTTCTCATCCAACCTACAGCCTAGCTCTCACGATGCAATCCGCAGGAAGCAGTACGTGGATGAGGGTAAGGTTACTGATGCAGCGACACGTTGGCTTCGATGTCGACCAGTAGAGTGACACCATGCGGGCACACAGGCCCTCCCAGTAATGTGGCGTAAGGCTGTCACATTGAACGGAGATTACGCTGAAATATAAGAGTTTTGTAGACGAAAGAGTGGGAATAACACGATATACTGGAATGCTGCATAAAACCGCCTGCTTTCAGAAAAATTTGTGTTGTTTTAGTGTACGCCCCTTGGTTATCGTTGTGTGATTATTGTATCCTTCGCAGAAGAGGTCGAAAATCCTGCAGTGTCTGTATTCTTGTTATTGCTCGAAAGTCTGCCCCGTTAGCGGAGCGGTCAGCGTGACAGATTGGCGTCCTACGGGCAAGGGTTCGATTCCCCGCTGGGTGGGAGATTTTCTCCGCTCGGGTACTAGGTGTTGTGTTGTCTTCAACATCATTTCATCCCCATCCGTCGAATGTAATAAGACCTGCACCAAGGCGGCCGGACCTGCCCCGCAATGGGCCTTCCGGCCAATGACGCCAAACGCTCACTTCCATTCCATTGCTCCAAATTTTGGTATTACTCAGACAGAGTTAATTTCAAATTGTTTTTTATCACGTGAAGAAATTGTAGTTCATTTACTGTGGAAGTGTTATTCTAATGCCCATCTGTAGTTCATTTATTCTGTTGTTGTAATTCCCATGTTTGAGGAACTGTAACTGAGCCACAACTTTCAATTCAGTTGAGCAGTTTTCTTTTTAGATGTCAATGAAGATATTGAGAGGTGGCATGAGCCCCCTCTCTTATTTCTATCTTACTCTGAGTAATTCGGTATTCCTCTCTAATTGCATGTGGTGAAAAGTCGCTATTCCCTCACACGCGGACTTCCCACGCAGCGTCTCTCGTCACCCGGGTTGTCCGGTGACAGGTGGGTTCTGCTGAACTTGAAAGGGTTGAGCCGACGGGTGTGAGGGAGTCAAGTGGATGCTTTCCAGACGCCGACATTGTCATAAGAGCGGGAGTGACATGCCCACAGGGGTCTGATGGAGTGGCTGGGCTAGAGATTCCGTTACTTCACAGAAACTTGGTGAAAACACTTTCTGGCGGGCTACCAGCAAGGTGTGGGAATGACTTGTTTTCCCAGGCAGTCTTGGCGGGCAAATTCCCGCGTTTTCTGCAAAATCGTAACTGCGATTGGCTTGCTCAGGGCATAGCTCCATGACGTAGCAAAATCGGCGCAGAAATTGGCGCCAAGAATCTCCATTGGTGGAATGGTAGTGCTTTAGCAATAGCGTGGAATTTTCCGCTGGTTATTGAGTTGCTGATTGGAACGTTTGACCACGGCCACTGTCGTGGGGGCGGAAACGTTCTGAGTTCGGCTTGTACAGGTGCTCTTGAGAGGGTCGGTTCTCGTCTTTCGGTCAGGGTAGATTACAAGACTGAGCTCTCGCTGCTCAGGACAGCCTGCCTTCCGTTGGCTGTCTAATTTGCTTTTATTTAATTGTAACTGTTTTACGAAGTTGCTGAAGTTTCGACTTCAATGTAACTTTATGAGTACAGTTGGCAATTGAGTGTTCTGCGTACAAGCGGCCTATGTTGTCCGTCTTGAGCAGTTTTGGCTAAAGTTGACTATCGGAGTTACTGTGTGACTTCGCTTGTTAAAATCAATCACTGTAGCGTCAGTGATTGTGTGGCGAGCCTTCTTCGTCTCCCTCAGAGGCGCATTTGTATTGATAGGAAGTCTTTAGACTGGAACAACCAGACCAGGATAATTTCAAACTATACTCGTCACATTATCATGACCACGACTGGACATCGAAGCAACCAGCCATCGCTTCCGGTACGCCAGATCGCGTCCTTGCAGTTAAGAAGACTGGTTGGTAATGTATGTCCGCAGCACCGGCAGCGTAAGGAATTTTGCTCTGTGATAATCAGAGCTCAGCAGAGCGCGCCCGTTCCCGTCTTTTCTTACATGGTCCTGTCTTGGGTGTTCATTGTCTGAGTTCTCACTACTATAACAGCAATTAATGTTGGGTTGGCTGGGTGTTTCTCTTAAGATTTGAGTTGTAAAGAATTGGCTCCAGGTACCACTTGGTCATAAACGTCACAAGCTAGTTTACAGACAACTTCACCTTCACAGCATTTATTTGAGTATCCAATTTGACGTATTGTAAATGTTTGATGTGTTGTGATTATTATTTTGAGTTTAGTCATAACTGTTATTTTGGACAGAACTTTCATTCTGTAGATCGCTAGAGCAACCCTTTCATTTCCCACCGCGTTAATGAAACTGATTTATCAAATTAAATTATTGCAGGTGCCAAACTCTTTTCTACTCCATTTGCAGGGTCGATTAGAGTCAGTTCGCGTTTCTTCTTAATCCGTGTGCAACAGCAAAAGTCGCAGTTAGAAAAGAGGGTGGGGGCTTAGAGGATCATTTCCTTATGAAGATTCAAGAAGAATTTAGTGTTAGATACACTGCTAGCCCCGGCACCTCGCAATGTTTCAGGTTTAATAAACACTGTGTATCAAAATTGGATCAATGCCTGCACACTCCAGCCCGAATCTTCACCAGCCAACTCCGCACAGCAGTATGAAAGATGTACGGAGGTTCTCAAATTGTCCAACATATTCCCGAAATTTTTCTGCTTCAGACTATCAGAAATACGAACTGTAGGCACAAGATGCGTATTTGGTTGTTCTATCCGGCGGCAAACGACAGAGTGGCCGTTCAGTAAACGCTTCCTCTTAAATATATACGTCACTTTCAGTATAACGGCTGTGTGGTAGAAGCTTTACGGCGGCCCGAGATGTCTTTTTTATACATCAGCGAACGCCCCCAGCACCATCGGCACCTCCGCGCTGTCGGAGCCGGCGTTAGAATCGCCTCGTTACGGCTGAGCGGGCCGACTATGGATTTATAGCTCGCAGAGAGGTGGCCCGGCCTCCCCTCCTCCCCTGCCCTCCCCCCCCCACTTCCCCTCACCTACCTTATCCTCTCCCTTTCCTGCCAGGAACCATTACAATTCACATCCCCCGGGAAAAGTGGGAGATGGCGGCGGGCGCCTGCCAAAGAATTCGTAATTCAGCCATTCACATTTCGTTCACGCCCGTGAGTCGCGTGAAGCAGGCCGTGCTGGAACAACCCGGGGGATGGGGCGGAGTTTGGGGAAGACGGCTGTAGAGTGCGGCCCGACCTGTCGGAACGAATCTTCTGCATAAATTAGACGTTGACAAAACGGCGCTCCGCCGGCCGTCAGTGCCGCGGCGGGAGACCCCGCACACCTCGCGTGGCAAATTACGCTAACAACTTCCCTCATCAGCGGAGACCCGCCCCCGCATCGGAGACGCTGCGGCGATGGGCTATGTAAATGCCCCCTCCCCTGCCGAGAGGACGCTCTTCTCCCCGCTGGTTTAATCGGAGATGGAACGTAAGTACACAGGGCGAGAGAAAAAGGTCTTCTCCTGTGGTAGGAAATTTATAGAGTTCCTTTAGTCTTTTTTTACATTATTTCCCTGACTGGTTACTCTGTATATGAGACTTTTCATTTCCCTTTGCAAAGCGACAAGGCTCGGGAGACACTGGATAACTGCACTGGTGATCAAAACTTAAAGAGGAAAGTAATGTTCATGTGATGTGTTACCGTCAAGTAACATGGCTTGATGAAACTTGGACCGTAAATACTAAGAAATGCTACAGTACAGTACAGAAGATAATTGAGAGAAGAGCGCAACGAGACGAACAGAAATGAGACATTCGTAGAAAAAGATTAATTCCACTGAAGTCACCTCGATTAATGATGGATCTTTGGCCATTGAATACGGCTGGACATGGTTCCTAATTCGGTATGTACAGCAGTGTACACTCAACAACGTGCTCAGAAATAACACCCGAAATTATTGCTAAACGCATTCTCTGACAATTATTTCGAGCAGTTAGTTATTGAGCCCACGTGAATAGTAAACGGCTGTGAAAACACACTTGACCTCTTAGCAAGAAATAATCCAGAGTTAATAACGAACATCAAAACCGATTCGGGTATTAGGGGACACAGGGTTGTCGTAGCGCAACTGAATATTGTAATCCCCAAATCCTCGAAAAATACACGACACATATCTTTAATTTCACGGTATTGGTGACGACTTGAGAAAACAGTCTCGAAACACATGTGCTATAAAACGCCACTGTTTCTTGCGCATACATCCCGACGTCAATATGGGATATGGTCACCATGCACACGTACACAGGCCACAAAACTGGTTGGCATACTCTGGTTTAGGTCGTGTGCGGGTGCTGAGTTATAGCCTCCCATTCTTGCACCAGTGCCTGTCGGAGCTCCTGAACTGTCGTAGGGGTTTGAAGACGTGCAGCGATACGTCGACCGAGAGCATTCCAGACGTGCTCGATGGGGTTTAGGTCTGAAGAACAGGCAGGCCACTCTATTCGCCTGATATCTTCTGTTTAAAGGTACTCCTTCGCGATGGCAGCTCGGTGGGGCTGTGCGTTATCATCCATCAGGAGGAAGGTGGGACCCACTGCACCCCTGAAAAGGTGGACATACTGGTACAAAATGACGTCCTGATACACCTGACCTGTTAAAGAGTTCCTCTGTGAAAGACATGCAGGAGTGTACGTGCACCAATCATAATCCCACCGCACACCATCAAACCACGACCTCCATACAGGTTCCTTTCAAGGACATTAAAAGGTTGGTATCTGGTTCCTGGTTCACGACAGATAAAAATCCGTCGAGAACCACTGGTCTCGTCCGTGAACATAATCTGGGACCACTGTTCCAATGAACATGTACTGTGTTCTTGACACTAGGCTTTACTGCTCTCCTGTGATCAGGGGTCAGTGGAATGCATCTCGCAAGTCTCTAGGTGAATAAACCATGTCTGTTCAGTCGTCTGTAGACTGTGTGTCTGGAGACAACTGTTCCAGTGGCTGACGTAAGGTCTCGAGCAAGGCTACCTGCAGTACTCTGTGGCCGTCTGCGGTCTTCTTGTGCTGTTGTACACTGTGGACGTCCCGTACTGTAGCGCTTGGACATGTTTCCTGTCTGCTGGAATCGTTGCCGTAATCTTGAGATCACACATTGTGGCACACGGAGGGCCCGTGCTACGATCTGCTGTGTTTGGCCAGTTTCCAGTCGCCCTAGTATTCTACCCCTCATAACGTCATCAATATGTGTTCTTTGAGCCATTTTCAACACACAGTCACCATTAGAACGTCTGAAAACGCCTGCACACTTACTCGCTGCACTGTACTCTGACATGCACCAACACACCTCTGCATATGTGGACTACTACCAGCGCCACCTTGCGACAACCGCAGGTCAAATGAACCGCATGGTCATACCACGAGGTGATTTAAACCCGAAAACCGCCCACCAGTGCGTTGTTTCACCATGTATCAATATTATCCTTCATTTATGAGCATGAGTGTAGTCGTCTGAGTAATAAATACTTTGATAATACGTTTGTAGTGCTCCATAACTTAAAGTCATTATTGTACATAGTTTGCATGGAGCAATAGGTTTGGAACCACGAGAGAAACGCACTGTCCTAGGTGACATGGCACAAGGCAACGCTGCAACGTAGTGCAAAGTATCGGCACATATGGGAAATAAGACAGATTGCCTTATTATTTCACACAGCTATCGACTGAGATAAAAGAAATCAATGACAGTGATGGACAGCGTCTGAAGTATCGTTAGAAGCAGGATGTAATCTTGCTACGCATGAAAAAAATCAAATGTGACATCTACTAACGGAACAGTACGGCTAGTGCTACGACATATCTGCTAATACTTCTGCAGTCTCCCATGCTGTAACTGTCTGTTAATTTTAGCAATTTGGTATGACCAAGTTACATTTTTTTGTGTTATTCTCTGTCACGTTAAAACTGAGCATCCTCGAGGAGACATTCTTCCTTTTCACTGAAAATCTGTAAGCTAAACCGAGCCAACCGCGCCCAGTTGCATAACACTCCTCTCGATCTTCAAACAATGGACTAGCCTTCGAGGGCTACGCTGCAAATCCTCATCGTGCCATCCAGCTGTAAGTTTTTTGTGGTTTCCCTAAACCGCTTAAAGTAAATGCCGGGACTGTCTCTTTTGATATAAATATGGTTCAAATGGCTGTGAGCACTATGGGACTTAACATCTGAGGTCATCAGTTCTCTAGAACTTAGAAATACTTTAATCTAACTAACCTAAGGACATCAGACACATCCATGCCCGAGGCAGGATTCGAACCTGCGACCGTAGCGGCGTAGCGGTCGAGCGGTTCCTGACTGAAGCGTCTAGAACCGATCGGCCACCACGGCCGGCTCTTTTGATAAGTGAGGTCCAAATCCCTACCTTCCTCAATTTTCCAACTCTTATGACCTTGTCCTTTATGGATTGTTAAACTTTTATGAGTATATTTTTTTCCCGTTCGAACACAACCCATCGACGGTGTTAACGGTTTATTCTGCCAATGGTTCTCCCCATCCATTAGACGCAATGCATAGATCCTCTCTTAATGTTGTGAATTATGTACAGGCGACTCGTTCATCTTTACCTGAAAACACTTTTTGCACTTTCACAATGAATCTAATATAAGGAGACCTGTCTTGGCAGCAATAAATTCAGACAATATTTCATTATACTAAAGAACAGAGCACAACGTTCCCGTTCCACGGTCAACTTGTTTTCCTTGTTCCTAACTCCTCGAATTTTGTTCTCTAAAGGACTGATTAAAATCAAATATGCAAGTTTAAGTCTCTAACTGACCACTTCTCTGCGGTGAGAGATTAATAAAGATATATACTTGTCCCTTCCTACGAGGTTGTTGTATCAGGGGAGCTGATACATCAGCTGTCTTCCGTTTAACTTTCCAACGATCCATTTGCCTACTTGGTTTTACGTATTGGCATTAGGTATACTGCATAAGTGAAGAAAAGAACTTTTCCAGTCGACTACTTATCACTCATGGCAGAGAAAATGTACTTCTAGGCAGAGCCAAGGCTCCCTTTTGCATTTTTATAAATTGTAAAAACTCTCTTGCTGGTTTAAAAATTGTTTGTAATTTTTTGTGTTGTATTAACATACAAGAGATAAAAAACGGAAGGTAAATAACTATAGTGATATAAATAGTCTGTCACTACGGAAGGTGGCGCAGCGAGTAATAATTCACACTTAATGTGAGTCAATAAAGTCATTCACTGATTATTTTTATTCTGGTGGACTGGCTGAATGTCGATGAAAGTTTCTGCAAACAAACAAATTGGTTCAGTGAATAATTATCCATCCAAGCAAACAACGATTTACCAGAGACACTGTTATGAAAAATTTTGTAGACTTTAATGGCTTCAACAATTAAAAAATAGTAGATTATTTGATCGTGCAGCAGAGCGCTATACATTCGCAGCCGATTTCCATCATTAAAGAGCACGAAACAATTGAGGAAGAATTTTAAAATCTCGCAACCAGCCATGCGAACTAAAGCATTTTAACGATGACTGTGAGTATCATATAGTGTCTTCCGAAATTAATTAAACCATGGCCCCTAATAATCGTCGTTAAGGTGAACACAACCTTGCACATATCCGTCTGACTCTTGTTTCCTAAATATACGCAACAACATTTCCGAAAATATTTTATTGAGTATGCCTTAAAACATGCCCAACAGCAAGTACATTCTCATTCCACACGATACGGTGTCGACAAACTAGCGGTTAAATTACGTGCTTGTGAGTTTGACTCCGATCTTTAGCATCCAATACAGGCTCGCAGCAGCTCTTAATCGAACAATGCCTCGTTGCGAATATGTGCAATCTCAGCAATCTTCAAACGAATATTTCTCTGATTTACCACACAATAGCTCACGTCAAACTAGACCCAGAAAGAATGTAAAATGTTACTTGGTTTTACTTATCTCTGAGTTTTACGTATCTAGGTTATATTGTTGCTAACGGAGATAAAAATATTAACTATTTTTGATACACCGTTCTCTGTCTGCGAAAATTTTGAGTGCGTTACGTTAGTCTGTCCAGCGCAGGGCTCAGGACATTTAGTGATAGTCTGAAAGGGATTCCCTTATCCGTTACAGTAGTCATACACGGGGGACCCGGATGATAAATGTTTTTATGAGGAACCATCCCTGTTAGCTTCATAATTTCTTCTCGTTCTATGAAGTCAGCAACGTAGAAAGGTTGTTGTGAAAAATTCACGCCTCAGTCTTTCACGAAACCCTCCGGATTACTTGTTTATTAAGGTCAACTTTCTGACCCTTGCGCGGTTTCGATGCGTAATCGTGATATAACCTCTTTGCCCGTAGCTAGTAACTTCGCGTCCCGAAGGAGGACGTGTGTGTGTGTGTGTGTGTGTGTGTGTGTGTGTGTGAGCGCGCGCGCCTGTGTGTGAGGGTGTATGCGTGTCTGCGCGCGAGCGCCCCCGCGTGTGCATTGCTACGCTCTCAGTTGACATACGTGAGAAGCACCTTGGCCTCGGTATTGATTCTGCTGTTTGGTACCTACAGAAATCATGGGCCAAGTGAAACAGCACAGCCGTATGGACTCGTTTGCTGAGCACATTAGTGTGTAGGCTATACGAATTGGTATTCCTAGCGATCCGCTGCGCCTTAGGGTTCTTTGTAGTAGGTGTTTTAGGACTGAGATAATCCCAACGTTATTTAAAAGGAATTTACGAATCGACCTACCTTAAATTGGTGAATTTTTGTATCTCATTGTTGTTTCTGTGTATTGACTTTTGCCGCGTGGTCTCGGGCGTCCTGTGACGGTTCACACGGCTCCCCCCTTCGGAGCTTCGAGTCCTCCCTCGGGCATGAGTATGTGTGTTGTCCTTAGAGTAAGTTAGTTAAAGTTAGATTAAGTAGTCTATAAGCTTAGCTAGGACCGATGAGCTATAAAGATGGGTCCCATAAGACCTTACCACAAATTTCCAATTTTATGAGCTTTGAGCCTTGTTGATAATTTATGAATATTATATGAGTCGCTTATGTAATCTGTATTTCGAGGATGGATTGATAAGTCTGGTAAAAGCAAGAAAACGTATTTGTTTCGTAAAAAGCTCACCTTACCTCTTGACGTAGTCTCCCTTGAGGGAGCTTTTTCATCCCATCAGAAAGATAGGTTCTGTCAAACCCTGCAAAATACTCGGTGACGCGAACTGTCATTTCCATATTTGATGAAAATTTCTTTCCATCAAGCCAAAGTTTCAAGTCGGGCAACAGGCGGGTCTAAGCGCTTCAGTCTGGAACCATGCGACCGCTACGGTCGAAGGTTCGAATCCTGCCTCAGGCATGGATGTGTGTGATGTCCTTAGGTTAGTTAGGTTTACGTAGTTGTAATTTATAGGGGACTGATGACCTGGGATGTTAAGTCCCATAGCGCTCAGAGCCATTTGTGGAACAGGAAGAAGTCACAAGGGGTTAAATCTGAGGAGGAGTGGATGAGGAACCAATTCTTTCCTTTCTAAGCCCAATTCATACACCTAAGCCATTGTTACCACTGACGTGTAGGACTGTGCATTATCCTGGTGAAAGAGCCCATTTTTGCCTGCAAACCTTGGTTTCTTTTAAACGAGCGCAAGTTGTAAGCTATCCAACAATAATGCATAATAGGGTGCTGTTACAGTTCTGCCTCTCTCCAAGTAATTTGTTAAGATTTTTGCTTGCGAATCCCAAAAAAAGGTGGCCATCACCCTAACGGCTGATAAAATTGTCTTTGCCCCCTGAGTGCACTGTCACCTACTCTCGTCCATTGCTTTGCCTGCAGTTTTGTCTCTACTGTGTGATGATGGATCCAGCTTTCGTCAACAGTCACAAATCGGCGCAAAAAATCAGACTATGTACATTGTTAAGGTTTTCTGTCTATCGTTGTCACAGGTATCCCTCTCCATCAGGTCCTAGTCCAGCTGTTAATTTATCAGCATTATTTGTGGCCGCTTTGGTATTGAGGAATAACCTTAATACCTGTAGCTGAAGGCAGCTGGGTGCTGTTCAAAACTTTTATTGTTGCCCATTCGTTTCACGCTTTTTCTTTATATATTTTTTTTTTTTGGGAAATGGAAAGTTGCCTGTTCTAATAACTAAATGTTTATTCGTGTTGGATTTATTACTCTTGGCACACATGTTAATTGAAATATTTTCCTCCCTTTTTTATTTCCTTCTGTAATTTATCCAGTTCATGTAAAATAGAACCACTGGTGTGGGGGGGAAATGAACGATTTGATGTCTCAAGTATTAGTATTCAATTTCTAATTCATTGTATTGATCATTTACCTGCATTCATTAGAGTTTCTCAGTGTTGAAGAAACACATAACTATTTGGAGTACGCTTTCAGAAATAATATTGTCCTTTCTAGTTCAAATATTATGTTTTTTTCTTCTTTTTTTTTACCAGACACTTTTTCCCTTCCAGCTCCTCCCTTGCGATATTGTTTCACTCTCTGACGATCTCTGTTGTGCCAAGAACCAAACTTTATGGTACCAAGATTATATTTATTTCTAATCGCTTCACCCTTCAACAATGACATTTAATTCTTTCCAGACAGTTTGTAGACATTCAGGATCAGATATGCCCTTACTTTCAGAGCTAATATTGTCTGTTGTGTAGGCATACTGCAGTTACATAACGAGTATGACTCACAAGTTGTACAAATGTGTGTTTTACTTCATTTAAAAATACAAAAATTTTGAGAAGACATGATTCCACTACCAAGTAATTAATTGTCATGTTTTTGAAAGTATTAGGTCATTAAATGACATGGGGTCATATCTTCCCGAAACATGTTGTAACTTCATACTACATAAATAACACATTCGCCCAACTGGTGCGTCATGATCGCCGTACTGATGCGGTAAGTTTCATTCACCAGTACGACGGTAACAAATGCTTTCTCGAATCAGTTCCATTTCAGCCCGTTTCTATCACAGCGATCAATCAAAGACAACTCTTGCACTGTAGCACTGACAAAACGACCGTGACCAAGTGCATAACGGTCCTACCGTGAACTTCAATCTCGTTTCAATTACACGGACATCCAATTCTCAGTTTGCTATTGGCGTCCATAAATCAAGTATCGCGAACGCTGTAAACCAACTGTTATATGAACTTTCAATTCGTTCCACCGTTTCTCAATGCTTTAAAACCGTGATCGCTAAAAATTACGTCGGACATCAGAATTTCACATATCACCATCAAAATGTATACGGAGCCCTACGTGTAGTTCATCAAATTCACATGTGTTCGTTGCTGCGGATGCAGAGAATCTTTAGAGACCCATATATTTCTTTTTTTTATTCATTCCTTTCTGTATAAGCTGTAGTCTTGCTGCACACATTAAAAAAGTCTGAACATAAGCACTGGGACTCTTCTATGGAGTGATTAGCGTAGAAAGTAGTACGCATGCAGCAACAAATAGTTTTTACAGATTTAGTTTTATTGCTGCGGTCGTTTCGAGCTACTACGTCGATACTGAAATGGCTTCTCTTGTTTTACCACAGCACTGCGTTCGACAGTGGCCTATAGCCTTCTCCTGTAATAGCCCGAACCCGGTTATGGAAGTAAAGCTTCTGAAAAGTTTTTGTAGCTGGTTGCCTTCCCCTTAGTTGAATAACGTCTTCAGAATTACACAAGATCCAGCTTGGATAAAATAAGTTTAAAAGCAGAAATAATATGATACCGCAAAGTTTTTAAAGGCCTAATCACGTTGGAGATTGTTTGTCATGAGCTAGGAATAAGCTTAGCGGAATGGTTATGGAGAATTTTATCGTTTAGGGAGGAATATGATCTGGTGTGAAACTAACCTTTTTTTCCGCACACCGTATCTGGCAGAACTGAAAATAATGAAAACGACCACACAATAGTACTGTGAAAGATATCTTAAGGTTTCATATGAGCCTCTGGGTTTGTGGTGTTATACTTAGAGCAGATTCACAAAAGTACTACGGGGGGAAATTTTTACATAGGTGTGTACCGGATTTGCAACTGATCCTTTCTTTGGAAGGAAGAGAGAACGTCCTATTGGGAATCTTGGGATATCAAGGTCTAGTGCACTTACTGGGAAGCTGGAATTTATTTTGCTAGCTGATGGACAAGACGCGATATTTAGGCTGAACATCCAACAACTGCCTTAGTACATCGACCGGATTTGTCAGAAGGATGTCTGTTAAACAGCGTACTGAAGAGCTTAGGAGAAAGGGAATCGATGCTTCCAACAAACAAATTACAGCACCAAGCCTCAATAGCGGATCAGATGCCAACATTTAACTTCATGCATCAATTTTTTTTTTTGAGTCTTCAGTTGCTATTAAGGAGTGGTAAGATGCCGGGCTAATTTGAATTCAGACATTCTTTAAAACAAATTTACTAACAAGCAATTCTTACGCAACAGTTATTAGAAATTATATTGAGCGACCGCTTAATTTTTAAATGGTGCTATTCCAAGGTTTATTCTTCATTAGTAATATTTACACTGATCCAAGAGTAAAATGCCGGTGGTACAGCAGTGCCAAATGTGAACGCAAGGCAATTATAACATCAATTAAAAGTTTCAAGTCGGCTCGATAACTATTTGTGATAAAAGTTTAAAATGACCAAGCCTCTTTCTAAAATGCGCGTAGCAACCGTTAAACCAATTTATAATAACAAACTGACAGCAATTCAAACTTAAAAAGAATTTCAGATAAAACCAATTTAACAGAAGCACTTGAAATACATAACAAATTACTGCGGGATCCTCTTGCCACAAGTTTTGTACACGCCCATTTCTCTCGTGCCACAGTTTAAAATTTGCTCATTTATTGGACAAGAGTACCGAACAACCTCAAACAAGTTTAGGTGCAAACTTCTTCAGAGGAAAGCCAAATTAAGAGGCGTAAACTGTTCAATTGCAGAAGGTAACTACTTAATTCAAGAACAAATCTACAGCATTAGAATTCACCCGCTGTTACCACAGTGGGTTTATAGAGTAGTAATCTACATCTACATGACTACTCTGCAATTCACATTTAAATGCTTGGCAGAGGGTTCATCGAACCACAATCATACTTTCTCTCTACCATTCCACTGCCGAACAACGCGCGAGAAAAACGAACACCTAAACCTTTCTGTTCGAGCTCTGATTTCTCTTCTTTTACCTATGTAGGTTTGGCTCAACAAAATATTTTCGCATTCAGAAGAGAAAGTTGGTGACTGAAATTTCGTAAATAGATCTCGCCGCGACAAAAAACGTCTTTGCTTTAATTACTTCCATCCCAACTCGCGTATGATATCTCCCACACACTCTCCCCTATTACGTGATAATACAAAACGAGCTGCCCTTTTTTGCACCCTTTCGATGTCCTCCGTCAATCCCACCTGGTAAGGATCCCACACCGCGCAGCAATATTCTAACAGAGGACGAACGAGTGTAGTGTAAGCTGTCTCTTTAGTAAACTTGTTGCATCTTCTAAGTGTCCTGCCAATGAAACGCAGCCTTTGGCTCGCCTTCCCCACAATATTATCTATGTGGTCTTTCCAGCAGAAGTTGTTCGTGATTTTAACACCCAGGTACTTAGTTGAATTGACAGCCTTGAGGATTGTACAATTTATCGAGTAATCGAATTCCAACGGATTTCTTTTGGAACTCATGTGGATCACCTCATACTTCTCGTTATTTAGCGTCAACTGCCACCTGCCACACCATATAGCAATCTTTTCTAAATCGCTTTGCAACTGATGACCTTACTAGACGGTAAATTACAGCATCATCTGCGAACAACCTAAGAGAACTGCTCAGATTGTCACCCATGTCATTTATATAGATCAGGAACAGCAGAGGTCCCAGGACGCTTCCCTGAGGAACACCTGATATCACTTCAGTTTTACTCAATGATTTGCCGTCTACTTCTACGATCTGCGACCGTCCTGCCAGGAAATCACGAATCCAGTCGCACAACTGAGACGATACCCCATAGGCCCGCAGCTTGATTACAAGTCGCTTGTGAGAAACTGTGTCAAAAGCTTTCCGGAAATCCAGAAAAATCCGGAAATCTTGCCATCTTATTTTATTTCACCCGTCAGTCTTGTGCCCACTTTTTGGTAATACCTTACACGCAGCACTAACCTGGCGTGATAAGACCAGAAACATGAATCAGTTACCACAGATCCCACACATGCATAAAAATAATATGCCCCACCAGGGTAACCTCAGTGACAACCTTCTAACATGAACACTTATAACAAACAGAAGACAAGTCACGAAATTGTGGAACTACTGGTGCCCCACAAGAGCAGAGTCAATTGCAATTTTGCAAGATGAACAACTAGAACACACAGGTGGGCAAGTAAGCAATAATAAGGTTACTCAGCTTCACATGGAGTTATCCAGTATTAGCGGGTCAACGCAACCAGGGTTCAGCGATAGTATAGAGACGGCTGTACAGACTAACCGTTGCTTTAACCGCCAATCTCTTTTAGGAAACACAAGTATTGTGGTACCGAATCACTCTCCCATTGAAAATGGCAGTTCCTTTGGAAATAACAGCTTCCCAACCAATGGGTCTCAACCACAACTACGCAGCACTTCACTACAGGTGCGGCCGAGTCGTTTTCCGGCATGTATAGAGGCGGACAAAAGTATTCAGACATAGGTCACATGCGTACCTCACGGTCAATTGTGACTGATGCATACACGGGATGTGTATCTGCGTATGTGCCATAATGCAGGGAATATTTCGAAAGACGTCAATTATGCGAATGTCACCGTACCCTCTCTACCTGGAACGATTAGTTCTGTGTTACCATTAAAGGAGTGTGTTTCACGCGGGAGAAAGGCAATCATACACCGCCCGACTTGACAAGGCAACCGCAGTCTGAAGGTGCATCCCGGTGGCAGCAAGCAGAAAGTGTATGCAAGACAGCTGTCTCGTACTACAGTAAAGCACAGGTGTAGTAAAAAAAAAAAAAAACCAACGTAACGCCATGGCCCGTAAAGGTAGGGAAACGACAGCAGAAGAGCGAAGGCTGATGGAGCGGCTGCATAATGAGGGAAAATCGTATGCAGAAATAGGTAAGGTCGTCAACCGAAGCCGAAAAACAGTATTTAGTATCGTCCAGAAATGGAAAGAAAAATAAAAAGCTCGTCAGTCGTCCACGACTGGGGCGTCATCAGAAACTCACGAGCAGAGACAAGAGGAAGATAGTTCGAATTGCGAAAAACGACCAGCGGACAAGGACCTCTGCTACAGCGGGAGAACTGGCAGAAGGCGTTGGTACCGAAGGTAGTTTTACAACAGTGCGCAGATGCCTGAACGGTTCTGCGTACAATTCCAGAGTGACAAGGGGCAAACCGGTCGTCAGTAAGTACCAGGTGCATTCAAGATCTAAGGCCTCCGATTTTTTTTTTCTAATTAACTACTCACCCGAAATCGATGAAACTGGCGTTACTTCTCGACGTAATCACCCTGCAGACGTACACATTTTTCACAACGCTGACGCCATGATTCCATGGCAGCGGCGAAGGCTTCTTTAGGAATCTGTTTTGACCACTGGAAAATCGCTGAGGCAATAGCAGCACGACTGGTGAATGTGCGGCCACGGTGAGTGTCTTTCATTGTTGGAAAAAGCCAAAAGTCACTAGGAGCCAGGTCAGGTGAGTAGGAAGCATGAGGAATCACTTCAAAGTAGTTAACACGAAGACACTGTTGCGTAACATTAGCTCGATGTGCGGGTGCGTTGTCTTGGTGAAACAGCACACGCGCAGCCCTTCCTGGACGTTTTTGTTGCAGTGCAGGAAGGAATTTGTTCTTCAAAACATTTTCGTAGGATGCACCTGTTACCGTAGTGCCCTTTGGAACGCAATGGGTAAGGATTACGCCCTCGCTGTCCCATAACATGGACACCATCATTTTTTTCAGCACTGGCGGTTACCCGAAATTTTTTTCGTGGCGGTGAATCTGTGTGCTTCCATTGAGCTGACTGGCGCTTTGTTTCTGGATTGAAAAATGGCACCCACGTCTCATCCATTGTCACAACCGACGAAAAGAAAGTCCCATTCATGCTGTCGTTGCGCGTCAACATTGCTTGGCAACATGCCACACGGGCAGCCATGTGGTCGTCCGTCAGCATTTGTGGCACCCACCTGGATGACACTTTTCGCATTTTCAGGTCGTCATGCAGGATTGTGTGCACAGAACCCACAGAAATGCCAACTCTGGAGGCGATCTGTTCAACAGTTATTCGGCGATCCCCCAAAACAATTCTCTCCACTTTCTCGATCATGTCGTCAGACCGGCTTGTGCGAGCCCGAGGTTTTTTCGGTTTGTTGCCACACGATGTTCTTCCTCATTAAACTGTCGCACCCACGAACGCACTTTCGACACATCCATAACTCCATCACCACATGTCTCCTTCAACTGTCGATGAGTTTCAATTGGTTTCATACGACGCAAATTCAGAAAACGAATGATTGCACGCTGTTAAGTAAGGAAAACGTCGCCATTTTAAGTATTTAAAACAGTTCTCATTCTCGCCGCTGGCGGTAAAATTCCATCTGCCGTACGGTGCTGCCATCTATGGGACGTATTGACAATGAACGCTGCCTCATTTTAAAACAATGCTCATGTTTCTATCTCTTTCCAGTCCGGAGAAAAAAAATCGGAGGCCTTAGAGCTTGAATGCACCTCGTATAACACAAAGAAGCGGATGGTTTTTGCAGGAGAATTTGTCGGCAAGGATTTGACCTTTTGGGACATGATTCTGACGAGTGATGAATGCAAATTTACTGTACTTTGAGACATGCGGATGGCCGCAGTTTAGTGTGGCGTCAAGCAAACACAGAGTGGGAGCCCAAAAACATGCAAGCAACCATCAAACATGGAGAGGCGGCATTGTGATGGTGTGGGGATGTATGTCTTCCAGAGAATTGACAGCAACAATATTGATTGGTGGATGTTATAAAGTAATATATGATACAATATCTGAAAATTGATTGAAATTGTGCTTTTTAGACTGGGCCCCGTGGTGGCTTTGTGTTGACTTGCAGGGAATACAGGTCAAATGCGGAGCTGTAAAGCAGTACTAAACCATACCTCTACAGAGGATTTACACACCTCATTTAAGAAAGAAGATTACTAAAGTGTCTTTGTTTGGAAACGGAAGAGAGCAAGCAAAAATATTAACAATTTGGGAAGCTAGAAAGCAATATTGTAACAGAATATATTATTCGCGAATGTTGGTTGGCCGTTGGTTCTGGACCAAGAGGATACCGAAATGATTTGCAGTTAATCGTTACTAACGCTAGCATTTGGATGAATATCATAATGTGTACAAAGCTGTGGAAAATCTGCCACCGTCATCCACAAATCGTTGTAAGCGGTGGTCCTGAATTACATTGAAAAGATTTTGGGAACCCGTAAAAGTATGAAGTTGAACTGGAACTCACGTCAATAAAAGTGCTTCTCATTGTTAGAGGGAAACAGTTCGTACTAATATCCACTGTTCCGCATGCGTTTGTCCAAGGGCGATATTAATTAACTGTCAATCATTTAATTTCGATATTTGAGTGGAACTAACAAATGCGATGGAAGAAGAGTTAGCACTTGGGAGAAGTAGGAGTAGGTACTGTGAAATCGATGCGATATGCAATTCAATTTTTCTGCATTCTGATTTTTAATGATATCTTAGGTCACAACGCATGTTAAACTGAGTGTTTTTATAAACAAACTGCAATTCAGAAGGAATAGTGCTGCTGTGATAGCGGCAATTTACTCGGATTTTACGTGTTCTCGTTTCCGAGCCAAATGGAATACAAATGCGTACACACCTACACTCGCAAACACGCACATACGCGCGTGCTCGCACACACACACACACACACACACACACACACACATACACACACACACACACACACACACACACACACAAAATCACACCACACATGTGTAATAATGATCTTCCGCAATATCCCACATTGTTTAAAAATTCTAATTCCCATGTATAAAACAGCTTTAAACCTACACTCCTAGAAATTGAAATAAGAACACCGTGAATTCATTGTCCCAGGAAGGGGAAACTTTATTGACACATTCCTGGGGTCAGATACATCACATGATCACACTGACAGAACCACAGGCACATAGACACAGGCAACAGAGCATGCACAATGTCGACACTAGTACAGTGTATATCCACCTTTCGCAGCAATGCAGGCTGCTATTCTCCCGTGGAGACGATCGTAGAGATGCTGGATATAGTCCTGTGGAACGGCTTGCCATGCCATTTCCACCTGGCGCCTCAGTTGGACCAGCGTTCGTGCTGGACGTGCAGACCGCGTGAGACGACGCTTCATCCAGTCCCAAACATGCTCAATGGGGGACAGATCCGGAGATCTTGCTGGCCAGGGTAGTTGACTTACACCTTCTAGAGCACGTTGGGTGGCACGGGATACATGCGGACGTGCATTGTCCTGTTGGAACAGCAAGTTCCCTTGCCGGTCTAGGAATGGTAGAACGATGGGTTCGATGACGGTTTGGATGTACCGTGCACTATTCAGTGTCCCCTCGACGATCACCAGTGGTGTACGGCCAGTGTAGGAGATCGCTCCCCACACCATGATGCCGGGTGTTGGCCCTGTGTGCCTCGGTCGTATGCAGTCCTGATTGTGGCGCTCACCTGCACGGCGCCAAACACGCATACGACCATCATTGGCACCAAGGCAGAAGCGACTCTCATCGCTGAAGACGACACGTCTCCATTCGTCCCTCCATTCACGCCTGTCGCGACACCACTGGAGGCGGGCTGCACGATGTTGGGGCGTGAGCGGAAGACGGCCTAACGGTGTGCGGGACCGTAGCCCAGCTTCATGGAGACGGTTGCGAATGGTCCTCGCCGATACCCCAGGAGCAACAGTGTCCCTAATTTGCTGGGAAGTGGCGGTGCGGTCCCCTACGGCACTGCGTAGGATCCTACGGTCTTGGCGTGCATCCGTGCGTCGCTGCGGTCCGGTCCCAGGTCGACGGGCACGTGCACCTTCCGCCGACCACTGGCGACAACATCGATGTACTGTGGAGACCTCACGCCCCACCTGTTGAGCAATTCGGCGGTACGTCCACCCAGCCTCCCGCATGCCCACTATACGCTCTCGCTCAAATCCGTCAACTGCACATACGGTTCACGTCCACGCTGTCGCTGCATGCTACCAGTGTTAAACACTGCGATGGAGCTCCGTATGCCACGGCAAACTGGCTGACACTGACGGCGGCGGTGCACAAATGCTGCGCAGCTAGCGCCATTCGACGGCCAACACCGCGGTTCCTGGTGTGTCCGCTGTGCCGTGCGTGTGATCATTGCTTGTACAGCCCTCTCGCAGTGTCCGGAGCAAGTATGGTGGGTCTGACACACCGGTGTCAATGTGTTCTTTTTTCCATTTCCATGAGTGTATATTTACTTTACGAATGAATCAATGTGTTAAATGTTTAATGTTAATTATGTAAGCGAGGAGAAGCTTAGAATTCCCGGCGGGGTCAGGGATTTTCTCTGCCTCGTGATGACATGGTGTTGTGTGATGTACTTAGGTTAGTTAGGTTTAAGTAGTTCTAAGTTCTAGGGGACTGATGACCATATATGTTAGGTCCCATAGTGCTCAGAGTCATTTGAACCATTTTTCAAAAGCTTAAAAAATACTTGAAATTATGTTTAAAGTTTGTTGGGAGCCGCTAAGAATTCTCATTTCCAAACACTGGATGAGCGTTATCTGGATGGTTCACGTTCCGTTTTAAGAAAAAAGAAATTTCCATCTCATTGTTTAAGACGTCATATTTCCTTAACTATTTGCCGTACATGGGCAACGTTTTGCAGGTATATTCAATAGCAAGTGTAGATACTGTCTGGAAAGTATGCTGCTGTTAGAATTAGTACTAAAGAAGTAATAAATTAAAACATCATGCCTGATGCGAGAGTTTTACTGCACGAACAACAAATAAGTGATAATCTTTTTTCCATTATCCATTTTGTGAGAGGTATCAGCGAGAAAGCGTTTAGTGAAGGTTTGGCTTTATATGCGAAATTAGTTGGAAGTCGCTATGAGCCTCATTATCAAATGAATTTAGTCTGGATGTTTACCCGCAGTTAGACTGCCTCAAGACATACACCATATCTAACAGTAATATTTGTCTTACTCTTCTAAAATTGTACGATAAAACTACACTCTTAATGAGTAGATTATGACAGCATTTTAAACATTCAGATTCGATCAATAATACTATGAAATATTGGAAATGAAAACTTTTTGTCCTGAAAGCCGTTAGATAAAAGAAAAAAATAAATTAAATTAAATGTATTTCAATTTTTTTCAATTTTAATCTGATAAATATATATTTATTGTTTAACATACTAGAATGTCGTGTTCCCAGTTTGACATAGCTTTGATAGAGGAAACACGAAAGAGGTAAAAGACGTCCGTCTTCTGGTCGGCTCCTGATCGTTGTGAGAAGGAGGCTAGTTTTTGATTACGCGAAGACTTCTATTATTTGGAAAAGAACAACTCGGATTCCTTTAGTAATCAGTATGAATTTTATAACTACCTAAGGGACCTTTAACAATGAACAATAAAAAAATTACATTTGCAAATGAAATCATTAATAAATGGGGCAGCTATGAGTTGTATAGAAGACTAGGAGCGGCCTTCTGTCTACGACCAGGATGCCGCAGTATTCTCTGCGGAAGTAAAGGCTGTTTGACATTTATAAAAATAATATGACATGGAGATAAAAAACAAGGAAAAGAATAGTATAAGAAATCTGCTAAACTCTAAATGTATTCAAATAATTCTCACAAGCATTTAGGGCTTATTTGTAAACAGTAACTTATTTATAAACAGTAAACTTACATAAGTAATTTTCTGACAGTTTTGGTGCAATCAGATTTAAGCCTGTCCCGTGCTCTCTTCTTGGGTCACGTCTTTGCCACCAATTACACTGATTACTTTTCTCCTTCCTTCGAGACAATTCTTTCACCGTCCAACACCTTCATAACATTAACTAGCTGATTTACAGTATCGAACATAAATTACTTGAATTTTATTAATTAATAACTCTAGTCTGCACGCTGTCAAGACCGCTCACTTTTACGGCTTAAGGACGACCTTCTTCACGCTTTCACATTACAAGAAGTACGATAAAATCTGAACGTCAACAAATGCTTTTACCATCATATTTTTTTTTTATCTATGCGGAATTCTCAGTTCGGCTTCTGTTAAAATGTTTCTTTGACTGCTCAATCGATGTATTAGCGTTCGCGCTAGATGCGAGTCTTTACAGTTCCGTAAATTATGTAAAACAAATGTCTTTCAAGCAATAGGTCTCATCTCATAACTTGATCATTTAATACACAGCTAGGTGAATGTCTTTCCCAGAGTACTCACATCTTTCATACGACGGAAAGCCCAATAATATTACAATATTCGTTCTGAACCTGGGCCGTATGTCGAGAATCGGATTAGCTGAACAGTAATAGACAATGTCTTTCTCTGAACTGTGTTTATTACCAATCTTTTCATTTTCCCATCTTATAATCAGGGTGGGAAAAAAGTAGCAACTCTTATGAATACAAAACGAACAACTGGAATTCTGAAATAACTGAACATTTTATTGAAGCTACAGGATTACGTATAACATTCTTGCTCGAATGTCTTCGTTGGTACATTTCGTCGACGACCTGTGAGCTTAGCATATTTGTTTACACAAATGTTTAAATGTGTATGATATCTTATGGGACTTAACTGCTAAGGTCATCAGTCCCTAAGCATACACACTAATTAACCTAAATTATCCTAAGGACAAACACACACACCCGTGCCCGAGGGAGGACTCGAACCTCCGCCGGGACCAGCCGCACAGTCCATGTTTCTTTACACAATCGTTTATTAAAATCAGTTACTTCAATAGTAAATTTACTCAGTTGTTTGCAGTTCTATAGCATACAAGTTATCTTTCACATAGCACCAAAAGAAGAAATCCATTGGTGTAAGGTCTGGAGATCGAGGCTGCATTTCTACTGCCCCTCGCCGTCCAATCACTTTCCCACCGAATTCATTGCAATACGGCTTCGCAAAGGATCATAATTAACTCTCAAAAATGTCAGAGATGTTTGATTTAATAGCATTGCACTCTGGTGTTTGTGTCTATAATTATCACCGACAAACAAGAGTACCTTAAAGTTTTCAATGGATTGCGATGGGTAGTGTCTTTTGACATACCCCTTACATTGCTGTTGGTGAGTGTCACCTACCAAGCTTGGTTCTCCCTTCGACCAAGGTGTTCGAAATTTGTGGTACCCAACGACGTCGTCGTAGTTTCAGGTGTTACTGTAGTTGACACAGGTAAATAATTACTATTAGAAACAGTCTTGATCACGATTTATTTAACGAGGTGACCGGTTTCGACCACTACTGTGGTCATCTTCAGACCTACAAGTTGTATACAAAGCTCTAATTAGAGGGCTACATACATTTAAAGAAAATAAATAAAGTTATAAAGCTATAAAGCTATAAAACGTTGAATTACCATTGAGTAGGAACCTCTTTCTGTTGGAGAATCAGTGCTCGTCTTACTATATATAATGGAGGCTCCACCCACTTCTGACTGCATGTTGTCATTACTAACCAATGAGTTATAAGTCGAATTACAATTTAAAATTTCTTAGTTAAAAGAACATTGTCAAGAATTAGAAATAAATACACACTTAACTTAGCTTATTAAACAGCTATTGTCAATTAAGAAGCGTTAAAAATATGTAATATGTTGGAAAATGATCTTCGGTTTGGCAGTACATGGGTTGCCCTCTCAAGGCCTGTCAGTGAACCATTTGGAACCACTGGTTGCTATGGTGAAGTTGGACGCCGTTGCAAAGATGAAGCAGCAGGCTTTTTCACTGAAGTTGTTGTAAAGCTGATAGTCGAACTAGTGGTTGCCATGGTGAGGACAAACGCCAGTGCAAAGATGTGGCAGCAGGCTTCTTTCCAACGAAGTTGTTGCGAAGTGGAATGGCAAAGACTGTGGCGTGAGACGATGTATTATTGAGCAGTAACTTGTCTTTATTGAAACGATTTTTAAAGAGTAAGCTACAATAATCTGTAGCTGACATGTATACTACATGCTGCACAAATACGATACGAAGTAGTTGTCCATATATATGAAATATTATCTATGAAGTTGATATGTAGATTACATGTGCCATTTTTTTAAGGCATTGTTATTCCTCAAGTTATATGCCAGTCATATAAGGAAATAAAAATGAAAGAATTTAAAATTATAAAATTATGAGCCAGTGTAAAAAATAAAACGATGTGAATTAGCAATATGCAGTCTGAAAGCATGAAAGCAAAAATTCTAAAACAGATAGTCAATCATAAAATAATGTTTGGTAAAATACAATTACAATGTAAAGATAAAATATTTGCTAAAAGTCTTAATAATTTTTTAAAAAAATTTTAAAAACCTTTTAAACCACAGGACAGAAGAGTAAACATTCTAAAGCAGATCATCGAAAAGCTCAAAGAAATGTTTGTCTTAGAACTGAAGTTGTTCATTTAAAACAGATAATGGATTACTTTTATGAAGTGATAAAATTTCAATTTCTTCTAAGGTATTTAGCAGTGGTCCTTGTGGAGCACTTCATAAAAGTAATCCATTATCTGTTTTAAACGAACAACTTCAGTTCAAAGACCAACATTTCTTTGAGCTTTTCGATGATCTGCTTTAGAAAGTTTACTCTTCTGTCCTTTGTTTTAAAAGGTTTTTAAATTTTTTTTTTAAATTATTAAGACTTTTAGCAAATATTTTATCTTTACATTGTAATTGTATTTTACCAAACATTATTTTATGATTGACTATCTGTTTTAGAATTTTTGCTTTTATGCTTTTAGACTGCATATTGCTAATTCACATAATTTTATTTTTTACACTGGCTCATAATTTTATAATTTTAAATTCTTTCATTTTTATTTCCTTATATGACTGGCATATAACTTGAGGAATAACAATGCCTTAAAAAAATGGCACATGTAATCTACATATCAACTTCATAGATAATATTTCATATACACGGACAACTACTTCGTATCGTATTTGTGCAGCATGCAGTATACATGTCAGCAACAGATTATTATAGCTTACTCTTTAAAAATCGTTTCAATAAAGACAAGTTGCTGCTCAATAATACATCGTCTGACGCCACAGTCTCTGCCATTCCACTTCGCAACAACTTCGTTGGGAAGTAGCCTGCTGCCACATCTTTGCACTGGCGTTTGTCCTCACCATGGCAACCACTAGTTCGACTATCGACTTTACAACAACTTCAGTGAAAAAGCCTGCTGCTTCATCTTTGCAACGGCGTCCAACTTCACCATAGCAACCAGTGGTTCCAAATGGTTCACTGACAGGCCTTGAGAGGGCAACCCATGTACTGCCAAACCGAAGTTCATTTTCCTACATATTTAAATATTTTTAACGCTTCTTAATTGACAATAGCTGTTTAATAAGCTAAGTTTAGTGTGTATTTATTTCTAATTCTTGACAATGTTCTTTTAACTAAGAAATTTTAAATTGTAATTCGACTTATAACTCATTGGTTAGTAATGACAACATGCAGTCAGAAGTGGGTGGAGCCTCCATTATATATAGTAAGACGAGCACTGATTCTCCAACAGAAAGAGGTTCCTACTCAATGGTAATTCAACGTTTTATAGCTTTATAGCTTTATAACTTTATTTATTTTCTTTAAATGTATGTAGCCCTCTAATTAGAGCTTTGTATACAACTTGTAGGTCTGAAGATGACCACAGTAGTGGTCGAAACCGGTCACCTTGTTAAATAAATCGTGATCAAGACTGCTTTTAATAGTAATTATTTATAAGACATTGATCACTGCTGTTCCCGTAATGCACTCAAAAGTAATTGACAAAGGTAAGCCTGTGAATAGTAATCTAAAGAAACTAAAAACTGTTCATAAGCTCATTCTAAATACACATCCATGTTACCGAAAATACGTTCGAAACTACTCTTCTGACAAATACGTACAATTTTCCCCTTAGCTGGAGATCTAATGTAGCCCTATCGCAACTGAAATACATTGACACTTCTTGTTACTAAGAAAATATTGTACAAGGTACATCGTGGTGAAGATTTTTAATGTTAGTTAATCTTTATTTGATAATACCAAAAATACACTTGTAACGAATATCCTACTGCAAAATTTAGGACCTCTAAACGAAACATACCACTTTTTGACCCTCTTACTGAGTACTAATATAACATTGTTGTAATAATATTCAGCTTAACTTTATTTTCAGTTATCGGTTGCTTACTGTTACAGGACGTCTACATGCAAGTTTCTCGTTTTCTTGGAATAAAGTAATCTCAGCGAACGTCCACGCTGAAGAGAAAGGAGGCAACAGTCACGTTCCAGAACCTCATTAGGTTACTTCAGGCCGGCAGTGTCTTAATTACTGTCCCAGCTATACATAATTACGTTACATCCAGCAATAAATTTTGAGTTCTCTGGAGCAGAAAACGAAGCACAGTAGTCATAAAATTCAGCGGGCGGAAAGAGCACGACCTAGGGTAATGCCCGCTGCTACTGACAGGTCCTTAATGAGGGACAACCAACGCGAACCCGAGCTTCACTCTCTTCCACTTATTTTTTTCTCGCTCCTCTCTTACTGTCTTCCCCACCCCTCGTTCCCCTATATCGCCATTCTACTCTGCTGTCCTAACTCTTAACACGCAACTTTTGATTGAGAAAGTTCCCAGGGAAGAAAGTTGTTTAAGAAGACAAAAATTGTGTTTAAGCTAGGACGGATAGCGGGGGATGAGGAGGCGTGATGGCGCTGGAAGAGGAAGGGCACAAAGTGGCCCCGACGCGACCCGAAAAAAAGTGCGGCACCCCTCGCAGTTATTAAATTACACGCTGGGGGCGGCCGTATCCCTGACCCGACAACGGAGCAAACATGAGCTGCTGCAGGCACGGTGTCAGTGGGGAGGATTACTGGACGACATTCAGCAAGCGCAGTGTTAATATTCGCATTCGTTCTTGCTAAGGTGCTACTTCAGTGGCTTATGCTGTTATGACCCGTATGCGCCACTGTAGGGTTACTGTTAATATATAAGCGGGACTCAAATCAAAAAGAAACAAACTATACACCGTGATTTAGCTGCCCCAGCTGACGTTATTTTATACAGCCACAATTATATATCTGGCCTTCAAAAACCACGAGTGTGATTTTCATATTCACTTGCTTCTTACGCGTAAACTATTAGTCACGCAGAAAATACGAAATGCACTTTTGTGTAGGAAATTTAATGTAGTTAAATGTACTTCGTTAAGTTTCCGCCAAGAAAAACGTACAGAAGTTACCATCAAACACACCTCCACGTTCACCCCTCAGTAGCCAGGAATTCTAGTATGCTGTTCGTTGCTCTCCATCCTAGAAGCATACAGAAACTTTGCGACTAGAATAACTATACCCTTTTGGTCTCTGTTTATTGGGATATTAGGCCACCAGCATAGTCAGCTATTTTGTTGACATATTAATTTAAAGGTTCCCTTGAGGGTAGTGAAAAAAATTGTAAATTTTATGCTCAAACTAGTTACGGGACAATTCTATACAGACGTAACCCTTACAGACTTAGAAGTCCGAATAAACAGAGACCGAAAAGCTCGGATATTGGGAATAGTTCCTCTAGTTGCAAAATTGCTAAATTTTTGTAGAATTGTGGAAGGAAGTACAGCGAACAACCTACCAGAAATCCTGACTGCTGAGGCATGCATGTGGAGTTGAGTTTGAAGGTCACTTTTGTGCGTTTTTCTTGAATAACTCGGAAACTACGGCCTCCAGCGAAAACTTATTAGAAGTACAACATTTAACCACGTTGAAGTTCCCACACAAAAGTGCTGTCCATTTTTTCTGCATGACTAATAGTTTGCTCGTAAGGAGCGAGTAAATATGAAAATGTCACGCGTGGTTTATGAAGTCCAGACATAGAATTGTGGGTTGGGTAGAACGACAATGGCAGGGGCAACTGAATCTCTCTGTATAACGAGCATGGCGCGGACGTTGATAACGCAGCTAGACGTGTGTATGAAAGTGCCCTCTATTGTGAACCAGGAAGGAACAGGACGAACGTCCATCGATGTGCTATTTATCTGCTAGACGCACTCCACATGAAGTCCGCGAATAGTGCATGTGTCCGGCTTCACTTTGAGAGCGAGAAAGAGTAACAGCAAGGTATAGTGCGGTTTTTGACTGCGGATGGAGTGTCAAGAAGTGAAGTTCATGCTGGAATATCAGGTGAGTATGGCGTATGTGACGTCCGCGTGTGTTTGCGTGGAGTAAAGATTTCGAGAAGGTCGAGTTCATGGGGAAATAGTAGTGGAGCAGAGCGCCATCAGGAAATGAGCGATGATGGACGCTGGAAGATACTCGATTCGTGTTGTGACTCTATCGCTCACGTCATCATTAAAGAGCATCTAAATTTCCGTTGAATCTATACACAGTGGGTTCTCCACAGCCACAGCCAACAGCAGAAGTTGGACAGAATATCGACGTGACTGATGCATCGGGAGCTGTATCAACATGATGAATGTCATTTCCTGTCCCGTACTACATCGTGTCATTATTTTGAGAGCAGGCGTCAGAGCCTACAAAGGAAGCACATGGACCAATCCCCACAGAACATCAGCTCCGGAAAAGCCGTGATGACTTTTTTCTTTGACTGCAGGGGCCCGCACAGCGATACGTTGACACTTTGCAAAAACTAAGCGCACCAGATGTCCAAATGCCCAGTAATGTTGACGTGCAGCATCATCCTATTGCAGGATAATGCACGCCTACATGTTGCCAAGGTTGTTTCGACTACGCTGCAGACTACAGGAGGGGAAGCCTTTACATATCCGCTATACATTCTCAATCTCTCTCCATCGGATTTTCGTATATTTGGAGTCCTCAAGACAGACATTCGTGGCTGTCGATTTGCTTCGGATGAAGAAGTGCACGCCTGGGTACAGTCGTGGTACCAAAGGCATCCATAAACACTTTTCCACGAGGTTACTGACCATCTTGTCTCGCTGGGATAAATGTATAAAAGTTATGGGTATTATTATTGAACAGTTTACTTACTTTTTCTACATACTTCTTGTTGTCATTTGACTGTCACTTCCGTATAAAGGAACATAACGAACTGTTTAAACGTCATAAAACCATATACTTTTTTAAATTATTAACACTGTAAATCCTGTTATCTGTCATCCTTTTGATAAAACAAACACACATTCAGGTGATAAAAGAAAATAAATTATTGAAACACTATAATTAAACAGACTATTTCTGCGCATGTTGAGTGGTAAGATATTTAATATGCCGGGAAGTTTCGTATCAGAGCAAACTCCGCTGGGCAAATTCTGCTGCAGAATAAAAATCTCATTCGAGCAGTAGTGTGATTTATAGTACATAACGCTATTTTGTCGAAAGTCGACATGTTGAGAAACGTGGCTGTTGTACTAAGGTTTATAATTTATAAAAAACAGCTACCAGCCACATGTATGGTTTAAAAAGGTTTATTATCTTCAGACCATGACCGGTTTCGGATTTTTCTTTACAAATCCATCTTCAGATGGCAGTTACAAGCATTCTAAGTTGGACCTAGTTTTGTTTTTGTTATTCGTTTGCTGCAGAGCTATGTAGTTCTGCCTGACGAAATATTCGTGCGTTTATGTTTTCGAGCGCAAGCTTAATACACTTTTCAATATGCACTATGTGAGTGCTATTCCAGTCAATGGACGTCACTTTCAACCTCATCATCTTAATTACACACGCAGCATACACGAATAACGTTTACAAAACGTGGCCCAGCTTCATATTACAAAAGAAAACAAAACACTAAAACACTATGTGAGTGCTATTCCAGTCAATGGACGTCACTTTCAACCTCATCATCTTAATTACACACGCAGCATACACGACTAACGTTTACAAACCGTGGCCCACTCATCATCTTAATTACAGACGCAGCATACACGACTAACGTTTACAAAACGTGGCCCAGCTTCGCGCAAGCTTAATGCATTTTTCAACATGCACTATGTGAGTGCTATTCCAGTCAATGGACGTTACTTTCAACCTCATCATCTTAATTACAGACGCAGCATACACGACTAACGTTTACAAAACGTGGCCCAGCTTCATATTACAAACGAAAAGAAAACAAAACAAAACGTTTTCTTTTCGTTTGTAATATGAAGCTGGGCCACGTTTTGTAAACGTTAGTCGTGTATGCTGCGTCTGTAATTAAGATGATGAGGTTGAAAGTAACGTCCATTGACTGGAATAGCACTCACATAGTGCATGTTGAAAAGTGCATTAAGCTTGCGCTCGAAAACATAAACGCACGGATATTTCGTCAGGCAGAACTACATAGCTCTGCAGCAAACGAATAACAAAAACTAAACTAGGTCCAACTTAGAATGCTTGTAGCTGCCATCTGAAGATGGATTTGTAAAGAAAAATCCAAAACCGGTCATGTTCTGAAGATAATATGCCTGTTTAAACCATACATGTGGCTGGTAGCTGTTTTATATAAATTATAAACTTTATTGTAAATTTTTGTAATGTCCTAAATTCTTTGTTTGTTTAAGGTGAGGCAGATCACCTGAACACCGACATCAACGTCGTCACTTAAGAGATTTGGTATGTTTTTGTGTTGTACTTTCCTCCATTCTTAAAGAATCGTGTCGTAGCTTTTCGCTAGAAGATGCTGCGAAGGAACGTATATAGCGTTCGTTACCAGCTTTAGCAAGGAAATCTGTAATCTCTTTGCCAATGTGTTGTTGTTTGCTTCAATCAAGTGTACGCTGACTCTGCATGTCTTTCTTTGCAAGTATCTTACGTATGATGTTATCTCTTGAGCTACCGAGTACTTAGTCTGTCGTCGATAAAATTTCTTATGGAAAAAAGCGCAGGGTTTCTACGTGATAGAAAAGTTCTTTTCCGGTGCCACATGACAAACTCAAAGGCTTCTCAAAATCGTCCTATTTGTAACCGTTGTTTTGTGGACTAGCTTAGAGTCCTCTGCTTCCCTCGCGTAGTCTGTATGACCTCCACAAATTCTTTGTGTTTCTTCTTAATCGAAATTTTATGTTGTTCATTAATTGAAACACCTATGCTTTTCAAGCTTACGAAGGCTATGTGATGTTACGCCACTGGGCGGAAGCTCGCGGAAACGGAATTTTGCTGTAGTCAGTAACGAGCCAGGGTGTGAATCGGACATTCAACAAAGCTACGATCCCTCTTGAAAATGTCCTCCGCAGATGAGAAGGAAACGTCGGGTTTTAATGTGAAATCCCTTAGACCACGACATAACAAGCTCGGAATGTTTTATTAACTGTGACAATTCCGGCCGTGAAAGTTTAGCCTTTACACACAACAATATGTTGTTTTGAACGCTTCCTTGCGGTGGACTTCAACGGAAAGCAGAGAAGTTGTGTTTTTAGTTTACTAGTTTATGGTTAGCATTTTACTACGGAATCAGGACCGTTCGAAACTTTGAAATCCTACCCTTTTGTAGATTGAAACTATGCGAAATACTGTCATCGAACCCACTGTCCTGACAGATGAAGCAGCAAGAGAGGTTTCTCATACCCTAATACCAAAGATCCCAAATTCACAAATTTATTTTATGCAACTTCAGCTGTCTATTGAGGTTTTGTTACCGGTAACAATAAAAAAGGCTGAAAGTCAGGGAGAGGGTAGGGGGTGGGGGGAGAAAGATGAGATAGAAAGATAGGTGTTAGGGGAGGAATTGTACATCTAATTTGGAAAGGTGGAGTAGGAAGGAGGAGATGGACAGAGGAATAAATGCAGGTGAAGAGAGAAAGGAGGAGGGGGCGATAGAGAGGCGGGCAGGAAGACGACAAGGACAAAGAGACAGGAGAGGTGGAAACGGACAGAGAGAGGAAGGAGAAGCAGTTTAGGACATATACCAAATTTCAGCACATACCGGGTGATCAAAAAGTCAGTATTAATTTGAAAACTGAATAAATTACTGAATAATGAGGTAGAGAGGTACAAATTGACACACATGCTTGGAATGACATGGGGTTTTATTAGAACCAAAAAAATACAAATGATCAAAAAATGTCCGACAGATGGCGCTTCATCTGATCAGAATAGCAATAATTAGCATAACAAAGTAAGACACAGCAGGGATGATGTTCTTTACAGGAAACGCTCAATATATCCACCATCATTCCTCAGCAACAGCTGTAGTCGAGGAATAATGTTATGAACAGCACTGTAAAGCACGTCTGGGGATATGGTGAGGCACTGGCGTCGGATGTTGTCTTTCAGCATCCATAGAGATGTCAGTCGATCACGATACAATGCGACTTCAGGTAACCCCAAAGCCAATAATCGCACGGACTGAGGTCTGGGGATCTTGGAGGCCAAGCATGATGAAAGTGGCGGCTGAGCACACGATCATCACCAAACGACGGGCGCAAGAGATCTTTCACGCGTCTAGCAATATGGGGTGGAGCGCCATCCTGCATAAACATCGTACATTCCAGCAGGTGTTTATCAGCCAGGCTGGGGTGATGCGATTCTGTAACATATCAGCGTACCTCTCACCCGTCACGGTAGCAGTTAAAAAACCAGAATCACGCATTTCCTCCGAAAAAAAGCCCGATAACGGTAGATGTGGTAAATGTAACCCATACCGTGACTTTTTCGTCGTGCAATGCAGTTTCCACGACAGTTCTAGAATTTTCGGTAGTCCAAATACTGCAGTTGGCGTTGACAGACCTCGGAGCGTGAAATGAGCTTCGTCGGTCCACAACACGTTGCTCAACCAATCGTCATCTTCCGCCATCAAAAAAAGGCCCTCCGCTTCACTAAATCGCCAGGTAACAGTTCACGATGCCGATGGGTTTTGTACGGATATCATCGGAGGGTACGCCTCAGTGCCAACCAAACAGTAGTTTGTGGAATGCCAGTGCCACGTGCTACTGCACGAGCGCTGACTTCCCCGTGCATAGACGAACCCGCTGCAGCAGGCTAATCCAAGAATTGCGCCCGGCTCCGTCCGCGACCGTGTGGCGCTAGTGTCGGCGTAGGAGCGAGAGAGACAGCTGAGGAGAAAGTCAGACCGCACAGCACTGCTCTGCCCTGGACTGCCCCGCGGTCAGATCAAACGTAAACAAAATATTCTATTTTAGAAATAGTTTTATGTAAGGGATATAGTGTCTCATTCTTACTGTTAGTAGTTACAAGTAAATATTTTTTGTTATACTTCTTGCTACAGGTTTTTGTATCGCTTTTCAGAGTTTAGAAATCGGATCCTTAGTTTGCTGTTTTGTGCGTAATGATTTTAACTGACCAAGTTTGAAAACTTATTAAAAACAGAATTAAGGTTATAAAGCTCTTAAATTCTTACAGTCAACATTGTTAAAGAAGACAATGACCTTCTCGTGCAATGGAGTTTCAACGACAGTTCTAGATTTTCGGTAGCTCAAATTCTGCAGTTGTGGGCGTTGGCAGACTCTCGGAGCGTGAAATGAGCTTCGTCGGTCCACAATACGTTACTCAAACAATCGTCATATTCCACCATCTTTTGAAACGCACACACCGCAAATGCCCACCGCTTCACTAAATCGCCAGGCAACAGTTCATGATGACGATGGATTTTGTACGGATAGCATCGGAGGGTACGCCTAAGTGCCAACCAAACAGTAGTGTACGGAATGCCGGTGCGACGCGCGCTGCACGAGCGCTGACTTCTCCGTGCATAGGCGAACCCGCTGCAGTCTCCATTTCTTCCTGAACTGTCTCAGCAGCATTACGCCTTGTGCTCGGTCGGCCACTACGGGGTCTATCGTCTAAACAATCCGTGGCTTCGAACTTCGAAATCATTCACGCCACAGCTGCATTTGTCAACGGACCTTTACCCATTCGAATCCCCTTCCTATGGCGATAGGATCGTAACGCTGAACTAGCACATTCCCCATTCTGATAATACAGCTTCACTAAAAGCGCCTTTTCAGGTGACGTCAACATGCTGCGACTGCTGGCGCATCTGATTCCCTCTCTCATTACAGGTCCTTTTATACACGATTGTCATGCGCAGTCACTGACGATTTGCTGTCCAGCGCCATCTGTCGGACATTTTGTGAACTTGTTTTTTTTTTGTTCTAATAAAACAACAGGTCATTCCAAGCATGTGAGTTAATTTTTACCTCTCTATCCACTTTATCCCGTGGTTTATTAAGTTTTCATATTTATATTGACTTTTTGATCACCAGGTATATGACAACTGTGAAGAATCACCAGGTGCGCTCTTGTACCATAATTTGAAACACTTGCTGACTGGTTCAACAAAAGACTCGAATCAAACGATATATTTTAGATTGTGTCCATTCCGTTCCTGAAAGACTCTCACGCTTAGAAGTGAGACCCCGCGTAGATTAACTCTGCCGGCCATAATGAACGTGCTAACGTTTTAGATGGTGACGATAGGCGTGCGTGGCAGCGCGGGCTGTAGGACGGCCTAGTGTCTGGTTCTGGTTCGGTTTATTGACCATGAAAGCGGCGGCGCTCGTAAAGCTAGTGTTACGGTGTAATCTTCAGCCGCATGCAGCGGTAATTAAAGCCGTAAAACTCGCCTGGCCAACAACTTGTTTGCGAGGCCAATCAATCTCAGCAGGCAGGCCGGCAATAATGCACAACATTGAGCGCTCCTGGGCGGCTTGGCGGTTTGGCAGCTTGTAAGTAGCGCGGGACGAGCTGCGCGAGCGCCGAATGCGCAATGGACGCGAGAGAGCAGCTCTTGGAGCCTAACGCAGCGAGCGGCTGCTCCACCGGCGTTCGCATTTCAAGTCGTGTGCTCGTATTCGAGCTTAAGCCGTCGTCACCTCATGCTGTGTCGAACGAGGCTATAATCGGTTTTTATGAGACGACATAAAAGCTTTGTTATATATTACCAGACTGAAAAGTGCTCCCCTTGTAGCCCAGATAACTCTTTTTACTTTTTAGTATTAGTAGCCATGTCATGTAATACAATGTATCACTTCAAGTAACACGATATCAGATGTCATGTCGTGTAACAGGACATATGCTATCGTGTTCTCCAACATTGCATTTGTTATGTCATGCAGCGTGCAGTATGCCACAAAGTATTGTTGAAGTTTAGGATGCATGGATTATTGGAATACTTCCCAGTAAATGTGCAACCCTAAACTCGGATACTTCCTATTGTTGATGCATCCCACTCTCTACAAGCACTAGTTGTCTATTCCTTCTTACACGCCTCACCATATATGTAACAGTGAGTGGGTCTCATAGAGCTCACTGCACTAGGAAAATAGGGTAAACTCACAAAACAACGAGAATATGTCAAGTTGTTTTGCTTTGAACGTCTTAAAAACTGCGAGGTAAGTCGAAAGGCTATTTGCCTTCTTTTACATCCCCAGCTACTACAATAGGAGAATTTTTAATTCCGGTACTCAACCTTTACTATACCATAATTTTCAGATTAGTCCCCCATACCCTGCAAAGGGACGCATATTTTTGATGAGCGACGGCTGATCCGACACAGGTTTTTTTTTCATTGTCTTTCGAACCCTGTTACTTATATCGTGGCAACGGATGAAATTTCACAAAAAAAGGTTGACCATTAATTAGTCTACCTCTTTTAAAAAAATTAAACCGGTTCGCTTACGTTTGAATCACACAACTTTACTACATAAAAAACTCACAAGAAACATGTTTTTTCACGTGGGATCCGAATGAAGCTAAATTTATGAACATGAATTTCGACCTATATTGTCAGAACACATTTTTTATTTATATGATTAATTTTAAACGCACTCAATTCACGTGAAAACGAAATATACGTGCTGCACTTACTCTAATCATCCAGAACATCGGGATCACCGACATACTGATAATATAAACACGTCCAGGCGATAACAGCGTCACCTGGCGAGGACTGACTGCTAGTCACACACTTGCACGGTGCATGTAGTAGGGGAACTCGGGGCGGAACAGGATACTTAATGTTTAACAATTTCTATAAAATAATGGAACACAAGGAAACACTTCTTAAAGTGATAAAAAAACACCTTGTTCTGTAACCTAATGTACCTTATCTGAAAATCACAGAAAACAATACATTTTGCATTTTTTACAATTTTTCTAAGAAAGTGTTGCATTTTTCCCGTTCCGCCCCACGCACGGGGCAGAATGGGATAAGGGTACATTTTGTTAAATTATTGCATGAACGTTGAATTTGAATTACGAATATCGTATTAAACTATGACAAAATGTTGTATAACAGGCAATTCAGACTAAGGAATGTGTAATTTAAACAATTAAAAAGTCATTCTTAAAAATAAGAATGTCTATTTTAATGTCATTCTGAAAAATGTACAATGCTTAATAACCACCAAACCACTAACTACTAGCACTTTCGACAATAGTCACAAATCAGTATTTCCTCTTCATCTATGCGAGCACATGAATTGTGTGCCCAGTCTGGCATGCGAACCAGCCCCCATTAGAGACGCAGTAGAAGTCCCCACAGTAGAGACACTCTGCATCCTCTCTCTCTCTGATTCTCTCTTCTCCGTCATCTTCTTCCTTTTATTTTTCTTAAGGTCTTTGATGTCCTCTGTTTTGGTTTTTTTAGGTGTACAGTTTGATATTTTTGCCTTAAGTTGCATTGCACTTGACGTCTCTGTCCTGACGTTGTTTATGTTTGTGCACCCTCTTCCTTACTGTAGGCCTACTTTACGTGCGACAGCATTCTGCAGTTCCTTCTTATAAGGAGAATCTGTTAATACGACGCTTTTTCCTTTACGTCTTGTAGTCCGCCGAGTATTTTGACAGATTAGTGGGATTGGAATGACAGCCTCGGGCGATATCTGGAAAGCTGAGTGTTTCGGCGAACATGGCTGGTTGGGAGAGTCTAGCATCCATGAATATCCAGGCTGGGTTTATTTCTACTTGCATAAATATATGACGGGGCAGAACGGGACGCTATCCCATTCTGCCCCGTCCCGTTCCGCCCCAAGAGCACTTGTGAGTGTGGAGTGTAATAACTGACGTATTTAAACGCATTAAATAACTAAAGTATAACAAATGCCATGCACTTTAAGGGAATGTGTCATTTTAGGGTATACAATTAACAATTAACAGCTTACCTGGCGTTGAAATTCACCAAACGTTAGAACAACGCAAGCTGTAACGTGACGGACAACAATTCACTTATATCTCGCACAGCAAACTAAATGAGAATGGCGGCTCTCACTTCCCTTCCATTCGGAGAAATAGTTACATGCCCATGCAACAGGTTGCAACACTGTCCAGTCTAGAAAAGAACAATTTCCCATTCTGCCCCGAGTTCCCCTATCAGTGAGCATGCTGTTCGTCTGAAGAAGGCGGAAGGCGCATGATCGGTCTAAGTTTGACCGAGGGCATATTGTGATGGCCTAGTGTCTCAGCACGAGTATTTCGGAAACTACACGACCTCTCGGGTGTTCGAAGAGCCTTGTGGTGCGTGTCGTCAACGCGTGGCGAAACCAAGGCTGGGCAAAGTGGTAAAACCCAGTTGCAAGCTGAGGCGGAACTAACATTAGGCTTTATTGCTGGGCAGAGTACACTGTGCCCTGAACACCACTAACGACGGGCCTACACATCCGACGACCCATGCAAGTGCCAACATTAACACCACGACATCGTGGACACGGGACCATCAGCACTGGACGTTGGCGCAGTGGCAGAGCGTTGCATGGCCTGATGGATCGTGATACCTTAGGATAATGTACGATATCACAATGCCAGGACTGTGATGGAATTGTTCGATGAAAAGAGTGGCGACTTCCAGCTGATATACTGGTCACCCAATTCGCCATATCGGATCTCGATTGGACACATCTGGGACATGATTGATCGTGGTGTCGGAGCCCTACCCCCCAAATTAATTGGAATTAGGGGAATAGTGTGTGCAGGTGTGTTTCCAACTCCTTTCAAAAACCTAGCGAGCCCCCACTGCTTCCGTGCCTCGACAGTCGTCGCTGTTACCGAAGCCAAAGGTGGAGATACTGGCTCTTAAGTAGGTGGTCATATGTTTATTGCCAATCAGTGTAGCTCCACTTTAAACCATGTAAAAAGGTTATTGGATGAACAAAATTCATTTTCTCATCCAATTATCTACCTTCGTGCAAAGTTTGGAGCAATTTCTATAACTTTATAACTTTTAAAACTTTAAAGCATAGAGAGGCGCGCTTAAAAAACCTCGTGGTTTATTTATTTATTTATTTATTTATTTATTTATTTTTTTTTGAAACAGTTAAATCTTATCCTATACCAAGCAAGATCTGAATACCGGTGATCGTAATTTCAACCGTCATTCTCACTCCAGTCAGGGTTTATTTAAGAGTGAGGTAAGATTCGAAGAAGCGTGACTGTTATTGCACATAAAATCCGAACAGTGAACATACAAATGGTGCCATTTGCTGAGGATTTATTTCAGCCCAACGCCGGCTCCGGTTCCTCGTTCAAACAGTTGTCAAAACATTGTAACATAGTTTCAATAAGACAAATGTTCGAATGGCTGTACAGATGACCACTGGTCCGGGTTTAACCAAGAACTTTTGAATCCTGGTTCTCAGTTCAAATAAGAACCGAGCACCAGACGACCAGCCACGCCCCCTCCCGCACACTCGCGATTCTTCTCGCGACCTTTTCAGACATCAAGTTTATATACTTTATCAACCAGGAGGCACGCGATCTGTTGTAAATTTCTTATCTATTTTAGGATTTGGAAACCCATGAGGTCAAGATCGCACATAAAATCTTCTTTATTTGGACTAATTGCTAGTAGTTGATTCTTAGTCTAAACCAGTAATCAGTCCACATAAAGGATTCATGTGCGATCTTGACTTTTCAAAACCTAATGTAAGAAGAAAAACTTTTCAGCCATATTTGTTACCGCGCGGAATTTTACTCAGTGATGTACTAGTTTAATGTGACACAGGTACATGAACCCGTTCTTCAACATAGCCACGAAGTCACTGGAAACAAGAGTCGGAACCTTCTTCCATTCGTTCAGTTCCGCGGTGATAAAATCCACTCCTTGGCCGCGGAGCCATTCGAGAACCACTGAATGTATGTCGTCGTCGTTCGAAAACGTCTTTCCCTCCAGATAATAGGTTAGCTTGAGGAAGTGATGGAGATCCCATAGCACAAAATCATGATCGTTAGTATCTACGTCTGAGCGGCCTTTGTCAAATTGTTGGCACCATTTCACAACTACTGGACACAACACTGCATTTCGTCCCTCAATTGCACGATCAATACATGTGCGGTTTAGATGTTTTAATCTCAAGAATCGTACAGTCCTAACTGCGTCAACTTTGAGAGAACGTGTCCACTTACCATACCATGTCAATTGGACAATGTGACGCATCTGTTGCCCTTCCCGCTGCAGAACAATGTCTTCATGGAACCCGGAACGGGTACGCTCTTCTGACGACGTGTCACTCTGACGCAAATTGGTCTTAGGATGAGAAAAAAATGTGTATCTTACTTTCTGAAGTCCCTGCCCGCACTCCATAGCGGAGTTCATCATCAATATGCAGGTCACCAATGTTCGTCAGAACTTACTTCGGACCAGCACTTTGTAACTGGTCTATACGAAGGGACCCCGGGACCTAGGTAAAGAAACGCGCTGATGTGTAAATTTCAAGATGAAAGTAAAATTCGCATATGTGTCACGTAGCTTGATGAAACTTGGACCATACACAGAAAGAACTGCTACAGTAGGTAGATAGGGTAACTGAAAGTAATAGGCAATGAGACGAACATAAACACTTTTATTTAAAGACAAATTACACCATATTGACTGCAGTCCATGATGGTCCCCTGATATTCCAAAAGTAGGGACATAATTACTACTTCCTGAAAGAAAGGAGTGCTAGTTCTGCAAGGTTCGCAGGAGAGTTTCTGTAAAGTTTGGAAGGTAGGAGACGAGGTACTGGCAGAAGTAAAGCAATGGGGACGGAGCGTGAGCCGTGCTTGGGTAGCTCAGTTGGTAGAGCACATGCCCGCGAAAGGCAAAGGTCCCAAGTTCGAGTCTCGGTCCAGCACACAGTTTTAATCTGCCAGGAAGTTTCAGAAGTACAGTTAGTCGCTGGGCATGGAGGGTGAGGACATCAGAAGGCGGTTCGGCAGCTCCACGATTTGCAGCGGTCATGGAGACGGCTGTCACAGTTGACATGTTGCAGCGAGCTGATGTTGTCGTTCGCCATTAAAGATGCCATACGTGGAAGACATTTTGAGGACGATGAGGAGGTGATTCACTCAGCGAAGTACTGGCTCCGTCACAGGGACAAGGATTGGTAGCGACAGGGCACAGACGCCCTTGTTTCGCGCCGGAGGAAGGTCATAGGACGGGATGGAGATAAAACACCATTCTTTCGAGAGTGTAGTCCCCATTATGTTCATAACGAATATTTGGAGATAAAAAACGAGGTCTATTACTTCCTGGGCGACCCTCGTACTATACGTAAAATTACAAGCAGAGAAAAATGAGAATGGAAGGCCTAAAACGACGTGTTCGAAGAAAATGGTGTACGGCAGGCATGCAGTCTTTCACCACTACTTTTTATTCCTTAATTCGAGCAAACGATGTTGCAAATAAAAGAAAAGTTCAGGGTCAGCAGAAAAAATCTGACTGCAAGGACGCCAATGATAAAATACGCTGATGTCAGTGCTATCCGCAATGAAAGTGAAAAACAACTGAGAAATGAATAGAGATGTGCAGAATGAATAGACGAAAGTGCACACGCTACGAATTGACAGATGAAAGTAATGACGACCAGCAGAAATAAGAATAACGACAAACGTAAGATCAAGATGGGGGGCAACGAAGGAGACAAAGTCAACGAATTCTTCAGCCTTGTAAGCAAAATAGCAGATGGCGGACGAAACTGGGAGGATATAATAAGCACTGTAGCACTGGTAAAAAGGGCATTCATGGGCAAAAGAAGTCTGCTAGTATCAAAAAAATGGCCTTAATATGAGGGATAAATTTCTGAGATTGTACGTTTGAAGCACAGCACTGTATAGCAGTCTATCGGGAACCGGGGACTGAATCGAGGCATTTGAGATGTGGTCCTATAGATGCACGTTGAAAATTAATTGTAACAATAAGAAATCTGGAGATTCTCCGTAGAATAAGTGAGGAGACCAATATGTATAAATCACTGCAGGAAGAAGGGGCAGAATGATAGGACTTGTGCTAAGACACAAAAAGAGAAAACGTCGATGATGATTCAGCGAGCTGTGAAGTGTAAAAACTGAAGAGGGAAACAGTAACTGGAATGTAACTAATAAAGAAATGAAGAAGTTTGCTCTAAGTGCTACATTGAGATTAGGAGATTGGGAGAGGAGACGAATTCATGGCGAGCTACACCTAATCATTCAGAAGCTTAACAAAAATACATAAAGCGGAATAACGTAGGAAGGATGGATTTAAACACTTGATGGACATCATCTAACACATCAGCAAAAAAATTAAATTAAAATTATAATTAAGTTAAAAGGAGGCTGATGGAAGAGGCACGTCGTCGACGGAGCCCTAATCGCAAAAAAAGAAAGAAAAGAGGAGAGAAGAAAACGATGTGACACGAAATTTATTAGAGAAATGAATAGCTGTCGTAGCGTTCGGGAAGTTTACGTACGTGGCCGATCTATCGCGAATCGCCAATGATCGGACAGTGTAGGCGGCTAATTACTGTTACAGAAGTTTACCGTAAAGTTGCGTCTGACGTGCCAGGCGCGACGCAATATAGTGGTAGCCATTGCCATATGTCTTCTTTAAGGCAGGAAACTTAATGTTGCGTAGCTAACAGTGGAAGTTCGAGCCAACATGGTGGTGCGATATGAGGTCTGGTGATCTGTAGAACGCTTGGAGAGACGGTGGAGTATGAAAGTGCAATTCATGTCATGTTGGATGTATACACAGTAACTATCAGCAATGGCAGCTAACGACGGGCATGAACGCCGAAATAAGTAATTTAGGAATACAGACCAACTGTTTACCAGTAGTCAACAGAAGGTTACGAAAGTTGACTAACAGTTTACATCGTCAGAACCGTTATGGATATCAGAGACGAATGAAACCCGAAAGACTGAAAACGTACGATATATTTTACTGGATGGTTTTGGGATACCATTTTCAATTTCCGAAAATGTTTGCCATAAGTCTCATAAGACTGTGATTCATGTTGCTGGTTTCGTCGACAGACATTACGGTCACTATGGAGTGGGTGTGTTGAATCGAAGAATTACAGATCTTTCTATTACTGGTCCTTTCGTTTTTCGTACAATGGTAACTGATGAAAGACAGCTGGAAATGCTGCAAGACAGTGTGTGAGCTAGCAAGCGTTCAGTTCGACAACACTAAAATCCTTCACTTTATGAAGGAGTTTGCCGTTTACTCAAGTCCCAAATGACATGCGCGAGATTAGTAGTCAGGACGATGAAGTGACAGTCGTGTCAAACATTAAAAACCCGCGCTCAGATTAGGTGTATTTGGGAGTGGGAAAAGCAGGGATACGTCTAGATAAACTTGAAACTCTAGTTGAACTAGCAGAAAAAGTTACCTGTGTACACGCATTGCGACAGGTTGAGAGCAGCAGTAGCATTCGTATCGGCTGTCTTAGAACATGCAGTATGAAGACATTAGTGGAAATCTGATGTCAAGCACTCACACGATTCCTTTGTAAAAGAAAGGGTACTTCCAGTCGCTTCCTTGTTTACTATGAACCTATGTGACTTCTCTGAAGCACAGTAAACTAATATTCTTCTATTCGCCTCAAGGCGTAACGTACGATGGGCATCCAAAAAGTAAGGTCCTCTATTTCTTATAAGTACATAGACCTGTTTATTTCTACAATGGTTTACGTCAGTTTACAGCTTGAACATTTCTGTCGATAAATTTTTGTAGGCGCTATGGCAGTTTTCCTATGCCCTTTTCATACCAGCTCGCCGCCATGCTGTTTCTGGATTCAATTGTCACGGGTGACGAAACCTGGGCATACCACTTTACACCTGAGACCAAGCAACAATCACGCCAGTGGCGGCATCCTTCTTCGCCAAAGCCGCGGAAATTCAAACAAACACAGTCTGCTGGTAAAGTCATGACAACCGTCTTTCGGGATCGGAAAGGGGTATTGTTGGTCGACTTTACGCCCACTGGGACCACAATTAACGCTAACAGGTACTGCGAGACTCTGAAAAAACTCGAACGAGCAATTCAGAACCGGAGAAGAGGAATCTAGAACAAGGGCGTTCACAATTTCCATGACAACGCTCGCCCACACATCGCTCGGCAAACCGTTGCTCTCCTGCAACAGTTTCAGTGGAACATAATCACCCACCCTCCCTATAGTCCTGACTTGGCGCCATGTGACTATCACTTGTTCCCTAAGTTAAAAGAACATTTGGCGGGAAAGCGGTTCAGCTCCGACGACGTGGAGAAAGAAGAGGTTCATAACTTTCTGAACAGCATGGCGGCGAGCTGGTATGACAAGGGCATACAAAAACTGCCACAGAATGTACAACAATGCATAGACAGAAATGGTGATTATGTCGAAAAATAGCTAAATGTTCAAGGTGTAAACTGATGTAAACCATTGCAGAAATAAACAGGTCTATGTACTTACCTTTGGGATTACCCCCGTATAGCCCGCATCTCGTGGTCGTGCGGTAGCGTTCTCGCTTCCCACGCCCGGGTTCCCGGGTTCGATTCCCGGCGGGGTCAGGGATTTTCTCTGCCTCGTGATGGCTGGGTGTTGCGTGCTGTCCTTAGGTTAGTTAGGTTTAAGTAGTTCTAAGTTCTAGGGGCTTATGACCACAGCAGTTGAGTCCCATAGTGCTCAGAGCCATTTGAACCATTTGAACCCCCGTATAATGAATGACTGAATCAAAATAGTGAAATTTTATCATAAATAATTAATACAAATGGAAGACATTAATCAAGCTCTCCGTTCTGCTCCGGTGTTCAAGGACCAACGTTTGTTCAAGGCTGTGGAAAGATACGTTGGCCAGAAAGTACTGTATAGAGTGAGGCAGTAATTACTCTGCCCCTACAAGAGGATTCATGTAACTGATCTCCGTAACAAGATATACACACGTAAGGCAGTACACATCTGTCAGCGTTGGGCCACTTCAATTATTAAGGCCGCTGACGTGCTCTCGTGGCGTTTGAACTGTCGGTGGCTAGGTGATCCGACAACGTGAGGCACCGGAGCGCAACGACGCGGCAGCAACTGCTCCTCCGGCTGCAGTATAATCGGATCGGAGGCGACAGTGCGATTATTTCAGCTGTTATTAGCGTCATGCCAGCACTCAACGCTGCTGATGCATTACCCGAGTCTCCTTACCGTGGGCCGGCGCCGGCGGCGTTCAGCGATCTACTCGGGTAACATTACACGGCGGGGTTTCCGTTTCCATCTCATCTATTAGTCATTAGCTGCATCCGCATGTTCAGGGTGTCCGAGCTAGAAGTACTCACAAGCAAATGCTTATAATAAAAGAACTCTACATTTTATCCAGTTGGTTAAATAAGCAATCAATAGAGGCAGTCTCCGATATGTGATCGTCACCAATTCATGAACAGCTCTGTGCCGCATGCACACAAATACTTACAGTGAAGCATGCAGACGTACTCCTCACAGCCAACATGTGAGTGTCTGGACGCCACAACGAAAGGAGAATTGTGTTCTATAAATAGCAGAATTACAATCTGCAACACTTATTCAGCTGCATGCAAGAAGAGAATGGAATGTGGATCCTCCCACACATAAATACGTTTATCAGTGGCACAGAACTCTTCGAGCAACGTTAACTTTGATTCCAAATGCTGTAAAACATCCTAAAACGCAATTGAATGTAGAGACAGTAGAACGTGTGCAAGAAGGAATCGCTAGAAGCCGACGTAAATCCATTAGCCAAGCTAGTAGGGAATTAGCCGCCCCCCGTTTGACAATGCACGACATAGGGCACAAATTTCTCTGGTTGGTTCCTTAGAAATCCCAACTTTTGAATCACAAAAAGCCTGAGGATCACCGCAGATGAAAACGACTACTACCTCAATGCAGTTCCGTGCAGTGATGAATCTGTCTTAGACGTCTGTAGAAAAGTTAACCGACGTAATTGTCGAATCTGTGGAAGTGACCCTTCAGGGGAGATGATTGAGTACGAAAGGGACACGCCAAAAGTTAATATGTGGTTGCTATTACATAAAAATGGTATGATTTTGCCATTTCTTATGGAGTCTACACTGACAGAATACACCTGTCTCGACATTTTGGCAATCAGATGCCCCCCGAAGTAATTTTTCCGCAGGATGGTACTCCAACCCATTACAATGAGACGTTTCCTGTGTGTTGGATCGCAAAAGGGGGGACAGGGGGCTCGTATTGCTTTGACCCCTCGGTCTCCCGATCTGACACCGCTGGATTTCACTGCGTGGGGGTTTGTCAAGGACATTGGTTACATAACAAAGTTTCGAGATATGAGAGATTTCTGAGAATGGATATACGCCGCAAGAAAGGCCTCAGCACCAGTCGTGCTTACGAGCATGTAGCGAGAAGTGAAATAGCGTTTCGAAATCTGTCGAGATACGTACGGTGCCCACACTGTACTATACCACCACGTATAAAAACGTTTGAGCTCCTCTGCATAGTGATGGGCAAATAAAATTATAAACTGAAATACAGTACAAATAAATGTTTTTGTACAATTCTAGCTTGGATACCCTGCATATTGTCGCCTCGCGTATTTTTTTCTGATTTTTTTCTAGCTGAATCTGTTCCCGTGTGTAGCTCTTAACACACATCATATGATCTGTTGATAGTGACGCAAATAAAACGACATTTTTATACACGACATCTGTATAAGCTGTGGTACTGTCCTTCAGTGGACACATTCCACTTTTCTAATGATAATTACATCACAATGACTTTCAAGAAACGTAACTAAACGAAGATGGCATATATATCTCTTTATCGTCATGTGACAATAGGATGTACATCCATTGTAATGTTTAGTTTGACCTCATCATATTCGTAGTGCTCGAATTTATTCATTATATATTCAATACGAATCCCATTAGTGGATGTGTCATATCTTCAATTGGCAACTGTTTGACGAAACCAGTAAAATGAATAATCTATTTATATGCAAGTAATCATAACGTAATGAAGTATTGTACAAGCATGATGTCCATTTTCCTCCATTCGTGCTACTCTGAGATTCCGGCATGACGTAGGACGTAATTATGCAGCCGCACTGAAGTAGATAGATCTATTGCCCAGCCAGGTAAATCAGTTATATGAATGTGTGGTGTCTGTTATTTCACACATGTCTGAAAATGTGGGTAACGCACCTGTCTAGTATGCAGGAGATCCTGGGTTCGAATCCCGGTCCAGTGCACATTTTCACCCGTCACCGCTAATTTTGCATAATGTTCCAAAGCCACAAACATCAGTAATATCTTCTCTTTCCTCTCCTTTCCTTTCCTTTCCTTTCCTATCCTTCCCCCTTACACTCCCCCCCCCCCCTTTATTAGAAGCTATGCTGATAATGTAGTTCTTAACTTTTTTACTGGTGCAGTGGTTTTACTATTAGAAGAAATGAGAAAAAAAATTAATCAATGAGATACCCTTAATAAATCGTTTACACACATTTGAAGACAAATCTTATCGAAATCCGTTATGGTAACGAGCAATAAAATAATTTACTCGTTTCTTCAGTTTGGCAGCTAGCTGCTTCACGACTACATTATCTTGCGATACAGCCGAAATTGCCTTCTGCATGACAATAAGTAGAGGCGGCGTTTAACCTCCCTACCACGAGGAGGTCATTAGAAGTGGGAAAAAAGCTTGGATTGGGGAGTACAAGGAAGGGAATCTGCTGCCTTTTAAGTGAATCGTTCCGACATTTGTCTTAAACGAATCAGGAAAATCATGAAACACCTAAATCTGGATCCCAGGACATCGGTTTCAACCGGGGTCATCTTGAACGCAAGCCCAGTCCCCTAACTGCAGCACTGCCTACTAACAAGAAATGCCCTAGCTATAATATATACATGCACCCGATTTTCGGTACCCGTATCACTGTACTTCACTTTTTGCACTTATATTTCCACTAGTATAATAAAACCTTGCGTTTAAATACTCAAATACGATAGATATATCACATCAGATAATACGTTCATTATTATGATCGTAGTAGCTTACTCGAACTCCCATTTACTTAATCATTATAACGGCTATTCCTAGTGACCCCTGTTTAATGTTGCGTTGATAGCCATGTATTGACCTTACCAGGAGTCACCTTCTTCCTGCCAACGAACTTCACTAATTCCGGCAATGTCTAACTTCAACGTTTCCATTCCCCTTTTTAAATTCTGTAACCCAGCTACCCGATTAAGAGATGAATTACTCCACGCTTCTATCATAGTTTGTAACACTGGAGAGAAGAGTCTTACTGGGAAATTAGAATGGAATATCTTCCAAGCAATTTCGCAGCGAATATAGTTGGCAAAGAGAAACACAAATCAAAAGACGGTAGTCTGGACCTAGGACAATGACAAGTAGAGGTCAATCTGTTCCTAGCATTTTTGCTGCGAATCTATTAATGAAACACAAAGCAGTCGTCTAAACAATAGATAATGGCAAGTCTGATGACACATATTCTACAAATCGGAGAATCACATATTTCCTCAACATCTGTGACGCTTTTTGTCAAGGAATTTGTGTGAGAAACTACTGCATTTTGAAAATACGAGGTGCATTCAAGTTCTAAGGCCTCCGATTTTTTTTCTCCGGACTGGCAAGAGATAGAAACATGCGCATTGTTTTAAAATGAGGCCGCGTATTTGTCAATAAGTCCCATAGATGGCAGCACCGTACGGCAGATGGAATTTTGCCGCCAGCGGCGAGAATGAGAACTGTTTTAAATACTTAAAATGGCGACGTTTTCCTTACTTGAACAGCGTGCAATCATTCGATTTCTGAATTTGCGTGGTGTGAAACCAATTGAAATTCATCAACAGTTGAAGGAGACATGTGGTGATGGAGTTATCGATGTGTCGAAAGTTCGTTTGTGGGTGCGACAGTTTAATGAAGGCAGAACATCGTGTGACAACAAACCGAAACAACCTCGGGCTCGCATAAGCCGGTCTGATGACATGATCGAGAAAGTGGAGAGAATTGTTTTGGGGGATTGCCGAATGACTGTTGAACAGATCGCCTCCAGAGTTAGCATTTCTGCGGGTTCTGTGCACACAATCCTGCATGACGACCTAAAATGCGAAAAGTGTCATCCAGGTGGGTCTCACGAATTCTGACAGATGACCACATGGCTGCCTGTGTGGCATGTTGCCAAGCAATGTTGACGCGCAAAAACAGCATGAATGGGACTTTCTTTTCGTCGGTTATGAGAATGGATAAGACGTGGGTGCCATTTTTCAGTCCAGAAACAAAGCGCCAGTCAGCTCAATGGAAGCACACAGATTCACCGCCACCAAAAAAATTTCGGGTAACCGCCAGTGCTGAAAAAATGATGGGGTCCATGTTCTGGGACAGCGAGGGCGTAATCATTACCCAATGCATTCCAAAGGGCACTATGGTAACAGGTGCATCCTACGAAAATGTTTTGAAGAAAAAATTCCTTCCTGCACTGCAACAAAAACGTCCGGGAAGGGCTGCGCGTGTGCTGTTTCACCAAGACAACGCACCCGCACATCGAGCTAACGTTACGCAACAGTTTCTTAGTGATAACAACTTTGAAGTGATTCCTCATGCTCCCTACTCACCTGACCTGGCTCCTATTGACTTTTGGCTTTTTCCAACTATGAAAGACACTCTCCGTGGCCGCACATTCACCAGCCGTGCTGCTATTGCCTGAGCGATTTTCCAGTGGTCAAAACAGACTCCTAAAGAAGCCTTCGCCGCTGCCATGGAATCATGGCGTCAGCGTTGTGAAAAATGTGTACATCTGCAGGGCGATTACGACGAGAAGTAACGCCAGTTTCATTGATTTCGGGTGAGTAGTTAATTAGAAAAAAAATCGGAGGCCTTAGAACTTGAATGCATCTCGTAGTACTCATTTTGCGATGTAATTTTGTCGAAGAATTCTGAAATATAACAACTGTTTTAGAACAATAATGTAGAGAACGATGAAGTTTATTTTTATCAGTAAGATTCACAATAACTGTCAATTTAAAACTCTCTCTCGATACGAGAGACGCACGAAGTACCGTATTAAATTTGTTGGTATTCAGAGTGATCTTTAACCTACACTAACAACCTTCCTCTTCCCCGCCATTTCCCCACGTCAAACACGTAATTGTATTTCATATCCCCTACATATCGGAGCGAAGTAACCATTCGATTAAAATGACACGTTTTCTGTAACATATTTAAACAGATGTAACGGAAAAATGTAGCCACAGAATTTCATGTGAAATGGGAAATGGAAAATGGGCGACATGTGTGTTTGAAAGGAAGGAGATATAGCGCAGCCAGCACAGCGGTGACAGACGTGTTTTATACACACGCACGGCGTTTCGAAAGGGTGAAAAATGTTAAAACGTTTCGTCATAGCAGCGCTGAGTGACCGCGCTGTTTGAGGCGTCATGTCACGGATAGCGCGGCCCCTCCCGCCGGAGGTTCGAGTCCTCTCTCGGGCATGGATGTGTGTGTTGTTCTTAACATAAGTTAGTTTAAGTAGTGTGTAAGTCTAGGGGCCGATGACCTCAGCAGTTAGGTCCGTTAGGATTTCACACACATTTGAACATTTTGTTTCGTCATATCTTCGTTGATTTGAATTATTTAGACCGTGTAGTAGTGAAAGCAGATAAGGTGTAACAGTTTGTCCTCGTATTCTGAAATTTTATCACATTGTTGGCTTCCCAGGATTTCGAAACACGTGTTAATTGTTCTTTACTGTCAGCAGAGAACCTCAGTTCTCGTCAGTGAAGGCCACTGAAAACTTATAATAGGGCCTAATAACTTGTCATCAATCTGTAAAACTCTTTTTGGAAACAGATACAATTAAAATATTCCGTTCTTTGCCTGTGTTTTGTTCGCTCTCATGCGAAGCGCAACCAAAGTCTGAAAGTTGTGTACGTGACACTTCATACTTCTCACCCAACGATAGACACCTCACAGTTTCCGTAGGTTAACGTTGCATTAAATTTACGTCATCACGACAACTTCAAATCGAGTTCAAACTCACTGTTTTTGTGGTAGGACTACACCGGCGAGCGTAGAGGTTCCAGGATCTTACGAGATTCTGTTGAACATCTGGTTGAAATATTACGAGAGACCGTTTGCCAGGTTAGAGTGGTACCATTGCGCTGTCGAACGTGGTAATTAGATATTCCAGTGCGCATCACCCGCCTTGTGGATCCGACTTGAACTGCGAAAATGATCGCTCACGATTTTAAAACACGGAGCGGACAGTGGAGTTATCAAGCCAGGTGCATCCTTCTCCTACCTACAAGTGACGTAGCTGCCAAATGGGAGATAGGAACTTCTCTCAAACCCCGTACTGGAATTCTGTACATCTGCAAATGATACACATGACAATAAAAGGCTGATTTGTAAAGCGAAGCCAACATCAGTAAAGCTTCGTGACATATAATACGTACATAGGAGACCCACTGGAAAACTATATTGAAAACAGACATGAACTTAAGGATTTGCTACCTTTCTCCAGAGGAAAAAATTAGCCGATACCTTGATACCTCGACTTCTCACGACCACCCTGTTCATTCCACTAACAGAATTTCATAGAGTTGGTAATGTTAAGTGCGTAATTAGGAGATCTGTGCTTCATCGTTAGGTGTTGTAACACAGCTGCTGACACTATTTGAGAAAATTAATATAGTCAGGAACGATATTGGCTTCAAAATGTGTTTTAATAAAACGAAATACGTGATTATAAGCAGACTTCCGTAGATCTCATCAGCAATTACTAGTAACTACATGCCCATTAAATAATGTATCTAACGTTTTGAATGAACCATAAATTCAATGGTAGGAACTGAACAACTTGGAGCTGTAATTTTCTAAAGATGAGGTCTTTTTTGCCAATTGTAATATAAACTTGAAACTAAAATTCCGAGTGATTAAATATTATGTAGTCTGAGTAATGCTTCAGAATGCAGGAGTGGAGACTTAATAAGGTAGCAATGAAGAAGATAGAGACATTCGAAATTTGGATGTGTGGGCAAGTGTTAAAACATCCTGGAGACAAAGAATTACAAGTGAAAACATTCTGAGACAAATAAATCAGGATAATCGATTGGAGACCACAAAACCAGGAAATTATAGTATGTCGGTCACATCATCAGGAGCTGATACCTGGGAGCAAAAGACAATAATAATAAAAACAACAAAAAATGACGTAACTGCTACGTTTCACCAATACTTCACATCATCACAAGGTGATAGGCAATTACTTCCCCGAAATGTTGCGTAATTTGTACCACACTATTCGACACAGCGCGCATGACCTGACTGCCAGAAAAGGTCTTAACCACATGTCGCGTCCGCAACTGCGGAAAACTAAACAAATGAAAAGGAAATTTAGGTAATGTTGTCCCTCAGTTATATCCTTGGGACCTTGAAAATATCTCTTTCTTCTGCTGGACAACTTTTAATCTCCCGTCTATCGTACGTTCTTAGATCACAGAGTGATATCGAATGCAACTAAATGGAAAGAGCACTTTGCTAGCACGTAGCCAGCGAAACCACTGCAGTTTTATGATTACAGAGAACGGGGAGAAAGGTAATTACTGTCACAGCGCCTGAACCGATAGCAGCCCGCGCACATGTATAGAATTTCAACGATGTTTCCCTTTGCCGCTCGACTACATCTCGCTATTGCTGCTGTTGCTTTTTTTGGATTGGAAATTAGTTTATAATGAAGCATCATATTACTCGTCCTTCTGCAATCGCTACCTTTATCGCACTTGTGCTCTCCAGTAGCTGGACCTTTGCAAAAGGAACACAAGGGAGAATGTAAAAGAACAAAGTTAGTTTACGTAATGCTTGGCAACATGTAGCAATAAATCTTAATGTTCTCGTCGACACGGGATATCTGGCGCAAAAAAGGGCAGCAGGAATATCACCGGAGATATAAATATGCGAGGCAGCCGTAATTTTCTGCGTGGCCTTATACTGTCGCCGGCAGTGAAACATTGGCCCTGACGCCGCAATAAACGGAATATGTTCTTGGCCATCCGTCTCACAGCGCAGCAAGATAAACTGCTGGCGCGGGCGTCAGTCCGGGACCGGACTGTGCACTGGCTGGGCCAAGGGCGAGCGCTTACCGTGAATTCAGTGGACGATGATGCACATTGTCTGATCTAAATGGCAATACACTGTCTTACCACCAGATTAAAGAGGAGGTCTGATATTTGACACCGGGTTGTCACCTACTGGTTAGCGTACACAGTTGTACATCTACATCCATACTCCACAAGCCACCTGACGGTGTGTGGTGGAGGGTACCTTGAGTACCTCTATCGGTTCTCCCTTCTATTCCAGTCTCGTATTGTTCGTGGAAAGAAGGATTGTCGGTATGCTTCTGTGTGGGCTCTAATCTCTCTGATTTTATCCTCATGGTCTCTTTGCGAGATATACGTAGGAGGGAGCAATATACTGCTTGACTCTTCGGTGAAGGTACGTTCTCGAAACTTCAACAAAAGCCCGTACCGAGCTACTGAGCATCTCTCCTGCAGAGTCTTCCACTGGAGTTGATCTGTCAACCCGTAGCGCTTTCGCGATTACTAAATGATCCTCTAATGAAGCGCGCTGCTCTCCGTTGGATCTTCTCTGTCAACCCTATCTGGTATGGATCCCACACTGCTGAGCAGTATTCAAGCAGTGGGCGAACAAGCGTACTGTACCCTACTTCCTTTGTTTTCGGATTGCATTTCCTTAAGATTCTTGAAATGAATCTAAGTCTGGCATCTGCTTTACCAACGATCAACTTTATATGATCATTCCATTTTAAATCACTCCTAATGCGTACTCCCAGATAATTTATGAAATTAACTGCTTCCAGTTGCTGACCTGCTATTTTGTAGATAAATGATAAGGGATCTTTCTTTCTATGTATTCGCAGCACATTACACTTGTCTACATTGAGATTCAATTGCCATTCGCTGCACCATGCGTCAATTCGCTGCAGATCCTCCTTCATTTCAGTACAACTTTCCATTGTTACAACCTCTCGATATAACACAGCATCATCCGCAAAAAGCCTCAGTGAACTTACGACGTCATCCACAAGGTCATTTATGTATATTGTGAATAGCAACGGTCCTACGACAATCCTCTGCGGCACACCTGAAATCACTCTTACTTTGGAAGACTTCTCTCCATTGAGAATGACATGCTACGTTCTGTTATCGAGGAATTCTTCAATCACACAATTGGCCTGATAGTCCATATGCTCTTACTTTGTTCATTAAACGACTGTGGGGAACTGTATCGAACGCCTTGCGGAAGAAACACGGCATCCACCTGTGAACCCGTGTCTATGGCCCTATTGAGTCTCGTGGACGAATAGCGCGAGCTGGGTTTCACACGACCGTCTTTTTCGAAACCCATGTTGATGCCTGCAGAGTAGATTTCTGGTCTCTAGAAAAGTCATTATACTCGAACATAATACGTGTTCCAAAATTCTACAACTGATCGACGTTAGAGATGTAGGTCTATAGTTCTGCACATCTGTTCGACGTCCCTTCTTGAAAACGGGGATGACCGGTGCCCTTTTCCAATCCTTTGGAACGCTACGCTCTTCTAGAGACCTACTGTACACCGCTGCAAGAAGGGGGGCAAGTTCCTTCGCGTACTCTGTGTAAAATCGAACTGGTATCCCATCAGGTGCAGCGGCCTTTCCTCTTTTGAGCGATTTTAATTGTTTCTCTATCCCTTTGTCGTCTATTTCGATATCTACCATTTTGTCATCTGTGCGACAATCTAGAGAAGGAACTACAGTGCAGTCTTCCTCTTCATTCACATTCTGGTGACGCTCATATCCCTGTTTATCAGACTGAAGAACTCGGATGGCTTCCGGAAAATAGTGTGACTTCATCACTAGTTGCTACGTTCTTTGCAGACCAACAACACTTCGCATACGAGGAGACCGTTTTATATTTCAAATGCCGCTTTCATGTGAAATTTTCTATACCCAGTGCTCTAAAAAGGCGTGACGCATATTCTTAAGAGATACTACTGTTCCAAACTACGAAATATGACCTATAGGCATGGTGTACAGATGCCAAAATTGTACCACTTTTGAGTTTTTATATTTTATAGTCCAGACATTAAGTTACAAAATTATTAAACAATACTTTCCTGAACTGCAGGAAGTTATTCTTACTTTAGTTTCTGAAATTCGGAGAAATATAAATACAATACGCTCAATTTCCTAAACATCTGCAAGCGGTGCATATTAAGACTATGGTTTTCCAATTTGTACCTGTGGGTACATAGATTATACCAACCTCATAAACATTGTGCCTAAGCTTGAAGGATATGTACAAGTCTAAGCATAAGGAAGTATTCCACATTTTATTTCAATATTTGCAGCCATTGCTATCAAACTTTTTCACTTTTTCTTAACACCTTGAATACTTTGATGGAATGCACATTTGCATATAATTTCATTCCATATTTCTCGCACAACTCTCCATACGATTTCTATATCTTACGATTGTTCTCGTGGGGGCTTCCCCGTTATGTCTCCAAAACACTTCCTTTTCACAGGTGGAGGCGTTCTTCTAAATTTCTTCTCATTTACTTCGGTTAAATATATATATATATATATATATATATATATATATGTTACCTGTTCGTCACAGTGTCCTTGGCTAGGTCTTGAAGTTTTGCAGCAGCTTTCATTATTTCCCTCGGATTTGGTGATATGCAACCTACTTTTTGTCTGCCACGTTTTTTTCTGCGATCAAATTATGGAGAAATCATTTTCGTCGTGCAGTATCGAACGCAAGTTTTCTTACGTCCAACATGCTGATGTGGAACATCATTTCTTCAAGTGGTAGAATTTTCTCTTTCAGCTTGTATTTAACTTCGTCGTAAAACACTTTACTGCAGCCAAAAAGACTGGTTGGGCTTGTGGCTTTTTACTTTCAATCTTCAACTTGAACATATTTTATAAAGATGGCTATTTTAAACGTCGTACTGGATCATTTCTTTTTAACGCAGGATAAGGAACAACTAACAGTCCTTGATACCGTTGCACATATTCGTCTCACTATAGTATCTGCTGTAGAATTGCATATAATGGGCATTTAATGCTATTTTTTCTTATGAAACCGGCCATTTCCTCCTTTATTGCCTCTATTATGAGGTGACGGTTTACAATGTGGCTCGGTTTCGATGAAGCGTACAAGTATACTGTCATAGCCCTGTCGGCGGCAAGTGATGATATTTTTCAGAGCTTATTTAACTCATTTTTACGATTTCAATTATCTGAAAATGGTTGTTGAAAGCAACCGAAACTAGTCATCGTGTTGTAATTGTATAATGAAAATTGCGGTCGACGTAGTAAGAGTATTCTTACGTTGAAAATTTTTTTATTCAATAAAAAATTTTATTTGCTTATTTGCATTTTGATTTTCATTTCCAGCACACATCAGATCTATTGACATTTTGTAGGGATGCACATTACTTTAATCTCTAATCCCCCATTGAGCTATGCTCTTACACATAAATGTGATTCAAGTGTGCTCCACTTTCCGTAGCTCCTTTCTGTTAGCATAGTTATAAAAACATTGTAGTATTTTATAAGAGGGTACCCGTGGTCTAGGGGACGCCGGCATGGTAGCTCAGCGTGTTCGGTCAGAGGATTACGCGCCCTCTGTAATAAAAAAAACTGAGTCAATCGATGAACAACGAACATAAATGGATGTCTTGCGACGTCCGCCCTGAGAAGATACAACGAACAAAAGCGAACAAAATGAGAGTAAAAAAAAAAAAGGGGGGGTAGCGTTTTTGATTCTTAATCAAAACGTCTTCGGTCCCGGGTTCTATCCCCGCCACTGCCTAAATTTTGATAAATAATCAGCATTGGCGCCCGAAGACTTCCGGCATAAGAAGTCAGCCTCATTCTGCCACGGAAGGCACTCTCTTGTCCTAGGGGTGGGAAATTGCCCCTAAAGGCGGAAGATTCAGCAATGATCAACGACATGAGGATGCAGAAGGCAATGGAAACCACTGCATTAAAGACACGTAAAGTGTATCCACAGGACATGTGGCCTTTAATTTAAGAAGTGTCATGATGATCTCTCCATTGGCGAAAGATTCCGGAATAGTCGTCCATTCGTATCTCTGGGAGGGGACTGCCAAGGGGGAGGTTACCATGAGAAAAAGATTGAATAATCTACGAAAGGATAACGTTCTACGAGTCGGGGCGTGGAATGTCAGAAGCTTGAACGTGGTAGGGAAACTTGAAAATCTGAAAAAAGAAATGCAAAGGCTCCATCTAGATATAGTAGGGGTCAGTGAAGTGAACTGGAAGGAAGACAAGGATTTCTGGTCAGATGAGTATCGCGTAATATCAACAGCTGGAGAAAATGGTATAAGTGGTGTAGGATTCGTTATGAATTGGAACGTAGGGCAGAGGGTGTGTTACTGTGAACAGTTCAGTGACCGGGTTGTTCTAATCAGAATCGACAGCAGACCAACACCGACAACGATAGTTCAGGTATTCATACCGACGTCGCAAGCTGAAGATGAAAAGATAGAAAAAGTGTATAAGAATATTGAAAGGGTAATACAGTATGTAAAGGGGGACGAAAATCTAATAGCCATGGGCGACTGGAATGCAGTTCTGGGGGAAGGAGTAGAAGAAAAGGTTACGGGGGAATATGGGCTTGGGACAAGGAATGAAAGAGGAGAATGACTAAATGAGTTCTGTAACAAGTTTCAGCTAGTAATAGCGAATACCCTGTTCAAGAATCGCTAGAGGAGGAGGTATACTTGGAAAAAGGCCAGGAGAACCGGGAAGATTTCAATTAGATTACATCATGGTCAGAAAGAGATTCCGAAATCAGATACTGGATTGTAAGGCGTACCCAGGAGCAGGTATAGACTCAGATTACAATATAGTAGTGATGAAGAGTAGGCTGAAGTTCAAAACATTAGTCAGGAAGAATCAATACGCAAAGAAGTGGGATACGGAAGTACTTTGGAGTGACGAGATACGTTTGAAGTTCTCTAGCGCTATAGAAACAGCAATAAGGAATAGCGCAGTAGGCAGTACAGTTGAAGAGGAATGGACATCTCTAAAAAGGTCCATCACAAAAGTTGGCAAGGAAAACATAGGTCCAAAGAAAGTAGCTGCGAAGAAACCATGGGTAACAGAAGAAATACTTCAGTTGATTGATGAAAGGAGGAAGTACAAACATGTTCCGTAAAAATCAGGAATACAGAAATACAAGTCGCTGAGGAATGAAATAAATAGGAAGTGCAGGGAAGCTAAGACGAAATGGCTGCAGGAAAAATCTGAAGACATCGAAAAAGACATGATTGTCGGGAGGACAGACTCAGCATACAGGAAAGTCAAAACAACCTTTGGTGACATTAAAAGCAACGGTGGTAACATTAATAGTGCAACGGGAATTCCACTGTTAGATGCAGAGGAGAGAGCAGATAGGTGGAAAGAATACATTGAAAGCCTCTATGAGGGTGAAGATTTATCTCATGTGATAGAAGAAGAAACAGGAGTAGATTTAGAAGAGATAGGGGATCCAGTATTTGAATCGGAATTTAAAAGAGCTTTGGAGGACTTTCGGTCAAATAAGGCAGAAGGGATAGATAACATTCCATCAGAATTTCTGAAATCATTCGCGGAAGTGGCAACAAAACGACTATTCACGTTGGAGTGTAGAATATATGAGTCTGGCGATATACCATCTGACTTTCGGAAAAGCATCATCCACACAATTCCGAAGACGGCAAGAGCTGACAAGTGCGAGAATTATCGCACAATCAGCTTAACAGCTCATGCATCGAAGCTGCTTACAACAATAATATACAGGAGAATGGAAAAGAAAATTGAGAATGCGCTGGGTGACGATCAGTTTGGCTTTAGGAAAAGTAAAGGGACGAGAGAGGCAATTCCATTATAATGGAAGCAAGGCTAAAGAAAAATGAAGACACTTTCATAGGATTTGTCGACTTGGAAAAAGCGTTCGACAATATAAAATGGTGCAAGCTGTTCGAGATTCTGAAAAAAGTAGGGGTAAGCTATAGGGTGTGGCGGGTCATATACAATATGTTCGTCAACCAAGAGGGAATTGTGGTGTCACCGCCAGACACCACACTTGCTAGGTGGTAGCCTTTAAATCGGCCGCGGTCCGTTAGTATACGCCGGACCCGCGTGTCGGCACTATCAGTGATTGCAGACCGAGCGCCGCCACACTGCAGGTCTAGAGAGACGTCCTAGCACTCGCCCCAGTTGTACAGCCGACTTTGCTAGAGATGGTTCACTGACAAATTACGCTCTCATTTGTCGAGACGATAGTTAGCATAGCCTTCAGCTACATCATTTGCTACGACCTAGCAAGCCGCCATTATCATTTGCTATTTATCTTGTGATGCATGTACCGTCAGAACGACGTTCAAAAATTATGGATTAAAGTTAAGTATTCCCGAAGCTACGTACTTTTCTTCCTACTATAAACTCCTATAACTGTTCCAGAACTCACGCCAGCCTGCGTGAGCTTAGACGCGTGCCTTTCGGCTACCAATCATAGTGGCTTGGGTGTCTTGCCAAGTCACAACAGTTTGGCGCCGAGGATTGGCGACGAGCCAATTCCCGTTTGTACTAATACTACTATTCCTGCCCTGATTTAATTCAGTAATGGCTTCGCCACATGCTCCAGATGTACTGTCCGAATTTTATCGCTTACAGAATCAGCAGACGCAGGTCTTACAGGATGCCCTTGGACAGCTCGTCCAGGGTCAACGTGCACTGCAAAACGATGCGGCAGCCGCAGCTTCACCGCTACCGCAGCCACAACACGCAGTTGCACCACCTTTTCGTCCTTTTGATGCGGCACTGGAAAGCTGGACGGAGTGGTCACGCCAATTTGGATTCCATCTCGCCGCCTACAGAATTCAAGGTAATGAGCGGCAGCCTTTTTTGTTAGCATCTGCAGGCGTCCAGACATACTGTGTGATAGTGAAAGTATTTCCCCCCCGCGAGGTAGCAACTCTGTCCTACGAAGAAATTTTGTCTGCATTAGATGCATATTTCAAAGAATCAGTCAATGTAGTTGCGAAAAGGTATACCTTCTTTCGTAACAAAACGTACGGCCGGTCAGACTAATAGGGAGTGGGTTGCAACCTTGCAAGACCTTACTAGGCAATGTGCTTTTGAGTGTGAATTTGGACTCCCTTATTCAGATACTATGGTGCGTGATGCAATTGCACAGAACGTTTCTGATGTTCATATATGGGAACAGATTTTCAAACAAGTCAATCCCTCCCTTCAACAAGTGATGGACATATTGGATTGGCAGGACACGCTTGACTTTGCTCAGGAATCATTTGAAACTTCGCCGCCTGTGTGGCACGTTGACCGGTCCGCCGGGCGAGTTGCACAGAACAGTAAACAGTCCTCGCGCCCGGCCGCGCGAATGCCGCCTGGCTCTCAGCCACATGTACCGTGTCAGCAAAATAATGCAGTGAAATCTTTCCCGCAGTGGGCTACTAGACATTCGTGTGAGAATTGCCCGTCACGCCAGGCTATTTGCTTTTTCTGTAATAAATAAGGACATGTTCAGAGTGTTTGCCAGAAAAAGCTCAAATTGGAAGCTCAAAACCATTCCAGGTCCTTTGCTTCATGCTGGAATCGGAATCGAACCAAGGATACTTCGCCTATGGACATTCATGTAGTTCATTCCACTCTGCCCAGTGCTACTCTCTCTAACAGTGACTGTGTTCGTCCCACAAAATGTGTGCGTCGACATCGACAGAAATCCCGTCAAATCGCAAGTGACTCTGTACCAGTGTCCGTTCACGTTGCTTGAGACAATCACTCTTGTCGTCAGCAGGACAATAAACTTTTTGTAGACTTGGTCATTACCGGCAAAGTGATACTGTTCCAGCTCGATACCGGAGCTGCAGTTTCCCTGATCAATCACGACACATACAAACAGTTGGGCACACCTCCACTGCGTGCCGCAAATGTTAAGCTAACTACATATTCAGGTCATGGGCTCCCTGTGTTAGGATAGTGCAGCCTTCTTGCAACATACAAGGGACAAACGAAACTTGTGTCATTTTACGTCCTTCGTTCTTCTTCTGCTTTGAACTTGTTTGGTTTCGATTTATTTCAGTTGTTTAACTTGTCTATAGTCAATCAGGTCCTATCAGTGAACCAGACAGTGCCTTCAGCCAGTGTTTCTCGTCTATGTGAAGAATTTGCAGACATTTTTGCACCGGGCCTCGGTTGCGCTAAGAACTATAAAGCACATTTGGAACTCAAAGTCAACGCACAACCGAAATTTTTCAGAGCGCGCAATGTTCCCCACGCATTGCGTGATGAGGTCGCAAGAACATTACACCATTTGGAATCTCAAGGTGTAATTGAGCGTGTGCATGCTTCCGTCTGGGCATCACCCTTACACATTCTGCAAAAACCTTCTGGAAAATTGAGACTTCGTGTGGACTTTAAGGCAACAGTGAATCCACAACTAGTTACTGCAACTTTTCCTTTACCCCGCCCGGAAGATCTTTTTGACAAACTGTGCCAGGGTAAATGTTTTTCGAAGTTGGACCTAGCAGATGCGTACTTGCAAATACCGGTGGACGAAGACTCCCAGCGCGTATTGGTGGTTAACACGCATCTTGGTTTGTACCGATTCAAACGACTGCCATTTGGGTGTGCATCCGTCCTTGCATTGTTTCAGCATTATCTACAAACTGTTTGTGCATCGGTCCCTACTGCAGCAAACTATCTGGGACACGTACTCAATGCCCAAGGCATACATCCCAGTCCAGAGCACCTCCGTGCCATATAAGTCTTGCCTTCGCCGCAGAATTTGAAGCAGCTACAGAGTGTGCTGGGAAAAATAAATTACTATCATCGCTATGTGCGCCACGCCTCTTCCATTTCAGCTCCGGTTCATCGCTTACGCCGTAAGGGTGTTCCGTTCGTCTGGACGACTGAATGCGAACGCGCCTTTCGCCAGTTGAAATCGGCGTTGCTTTCCAATACTTGCCCTACGCCATTCGATCCCCGGAAGCCCCATACGTTGATGGTGGATGCATCGGATTTGGGATCGGTGCTGTGCTCGCGCACAAAGATGGTTCGCATGATCGCCCTATTGCCTTTGCGTCCAAATTGCTCTCGTCTGCGCAACGAAATTATTCACAGATCGAGAAAGAAGCATTGGCTCTCGTATTTAGTGTTACAAAGTTTCATGATTTCTTGTATGGTCGTCACTTTACCATCATCACAGACCTCAAACCTTTGACATCGCTTTTTCATCCGAGCAAGCCTGTACCTCCACGAACAGTGCAGAAATTCATTCGCTGGTCTATTTTCCTCTCACAGTACCGCTACGATATCTTGTATCCGTCCACTGCTAAGCACGGAAACGCCGATGCGTTGTCCCGTTTGCCTGTTGGTGAGGACAGAGCATTCGATTCCTCCGAACTTGCTTGCATGTTCATTGATTCGGAATCCGATGACGTGGTCGAATCGTTTCCGATTAATTTTCGTCGTGTAGCTACAGCCACAGCTGCCGACCCTGTCCTTGCTACCGTTCTGCGTTTTGTTGCTACGCAGTGGCCCTTGTCAAAGTCACGGATCGAGGATCCGTTGGTTCACCGATTTTTTGCTCACAAGGAGAGACTTTTTGTACGACGAGGTGTTTTGCTGTTGCGTTCTGCTAATGATCAGTCTAGGGTCGTGGTCCCACGTTCGTTACAGTCCTCTGTCTTATGGCTTCTCCACCAAGGAGTATAGTGAGAACGAAACAACTTGCTAGTCAGCACTGTACATGGTTCGGAATCGATGCTGCGATTACGAATATGTGCTCTTCTTGCATGGTGTGTGCCGCACAACAATCCGCACCACCGCGGAAATTCTTTGCATGGCCAAAAGCCACTTCCCCTTGACAACGCTTACAAATCGATTTTGCTGGTCCATTCTGGAATGCTCGATGGTTGGTTGTGGTCGATTCATTCAGTAATTTTCCTTTTGTTGTCCGGATGTCTTCCACGACGTCATCTGCCACCATCCAAGCGTTATCCGCTATCTTTTGCATTGAAGGCCTTCCACAGACTATTGTTTCCAACAATGGCCCACAATTCGTGTCCGCAGAATTTCGGTCATTCTGCAAGGCCAATGGTATTCAACATCTGACGTCCGCGCCGTTTTCGCTACAGTCAAACGGTGCCGCTGAACGTTTGGTCAGGACTTTCAAATCACAGATGTAGAAGTTGCGAGAGTCGCATTCTCGGGAGGACGCGTTATTGCTCTTTTTGTCCTCGTATCGCTCTCAGCCCCGTGATGGTCGCTCGCCGGCTGAGTTGCTTCATGGTCGCCCTCATCGCACCTTGATGTCTTTGCTACATCCGCCGCATCAGGTTCCTGTGCAGCGGCAGACACCTGCTTTTGCCCCAGGCGACGTTGTATACTATCGCAACTATCGAGGTTCACGGCGTTGGCTCGAAGGGCGCATTCTTCGCTGCCTAGGCCGCGCTATGTATCTGGTTTTGGGGGCCTCTGGTGAGGTGCGTCGGCATCTCAATCAGCTGCGCCTCTGTCGTCGCACGGGATCTGCCGCTCCCCGTCTGCTTTCAGCGACGGTGCCGACCGGTCAGCGCCCTGGGGACCCATCTACTGGCTCGCCTCAGCCCCAGGTGTTACCGACGCTGCCTTCCATTTTGCCCCATGGCGACGCGCCGCCGCCGCAGCCGCGCCGCCTGTTCTCCCGCCGGCGACGCCCGCAGGGGACGCGTTGCTGCAACAGCCGGGCGCCTCCCTGGGTCACGCGCCGCCGATCGCTTCCCGTGACCAGTTGTCCTCCGCCATGGAACTCTTGGCCGCTCCGGACCATAGGACGTCTTCGCCTGTCGGGTGGGCTCCCCAATGGAAGTCGACCCTTTGGCCCCTCCTGTCTCTCTACGGGCGCATACACTGTATGTTGGCGTGCACCCTGGACTAGGTTTTCAGGCGTTTCCTAGCTCCCCTCGGACCGATTGGCAGGGTGCGGGTGGCACAGCCTCGCCTGTTGTTAGGCTCCCCACCTCATCGCATACGTCAACATGGGGTCCTCCCCACCGCGGGCGGAAGCCTTATAACACAACCATTCGCCGATTTGCGGGGGAGGAATGTGGTGCCACCGCCAGACACCACACTTGCTAGGTGTTAGCCTTTAAACTGGCTGCGGTCCGTTAGTTTACGCAGGCGGCATTGGCGCGGCCGGGCGCGAGTACTGTTTACTGTTCCGTGCAGCTTGCCCGGCGGGCCGGTTAACGTGCCACACAGGCGGCGAAGTTTCAAATGATACCTGAGCCAAATCAAGTGCGTCCTGCCGATCCAATACGTCCATCACTTGTTGAAGGGAGGGATTGACTTGTTTCAAAATCTGTTCCCATATATGAACATCAGAAACGTTCTGTGCAATTGCATCACGCACCATAGTATCTGAATAAGGGATTCCACATTCACACTCAAAAGCACATTGCCTAGTAAGGTCTTGCAAGGTTGCAACCCACTCCCTATTAGTCTGACCGGCCGTACGTTTTGTACAAAAGAAGGTATACTTTTTCGCAACTACATTGACTGATTCTTTGAAATATGCATCTAATGCAGACAAATTTTCTTCGTAGGACAGAGTTGCTACCTCGCGTAGGGGAAATACTTTCAGTATCACACGGTACGTCTGGACGCCTGCGGATGCTAACAAAAAAGGCTGCCGCTCATTACCTTGAATTCTGTAGGCGGCGAGATGGAATCCAAATTGGCGTGACCACTCCGTCCAGCTTTCCAGTGCCACATCAAAAGGACGAAAAGGTGGTGCAACTGCGTGTTGTGGCTGCGGTAGCGGTGAAGCTGCGGCTGCCGCATCGTTTTGCAGTGCACGTTGACCCTGGACGAGCTGTTCAAGGGCATACTGTAAGGCCTGCGTCTGCTGATTCTGTAAGCGATAAAATTCGGACAGTACATCTGGAGAATGTGGCGAAGCCATTACTGAATTAAATCTGGGCAGGAATAGTAGTATTAGTACAAACGGGAATTGGCTCGTCGCCAATCCTCGGCGCCAAACTGTTGTGACTTGGCAAGACACCCAAGCCACTATGATTGGTAGCCGAAAGGCATGCGTCTAAGCTCACGCAGGCTGGCGTGAGGTCTGGAACAGTTATAGGAGTTTATAGTAGGAAGAAAAGTACGTAGCTTCGGGAATACTTAACTTTAATCCATAATTGGTGTACATCGGTCTGACGGTACATGCATCACAAGATAAACAGCAAATGATAATGGCGGCTTGCTAGGTCGTAGCAAATGACGTAGCTGAAGGCTATGCTAACTATCGTCTCGGCAAATGAGAGCGTAATTTGTCAGTGAACCATCTCTAGCAAAGTCGGCTGTACAACTGGGGCGAGTGCTAGGACGTCTCTCTAGACCTGCAGTGTGGCGGCGCTCGGTCTGCAATCTCTGATAGTGGCGACACGCGGGTCTGGCGTATACTAACGGACCGCGGCCGATTTAAAGGCTACCACCTAGCAAGTGTGGTGTCTGGCGGTGACACCACAATTCCCTCTTGGTTGATGAACATATTGTATATGACCCGCCACTCCCTATAGCTTACCCCTACTTTTTTCAGAATCTCGAACAGAATTTTATATTGTCGAACGCTTTTTCCAGGTCGACAAATCCTATGAAAGTGTCTTCATTTTTCTTTAGCCTTGCTTCCATTATAATGGAATTGCCTCTCTCGTCCCTTTACTTTTCCTAAAGCCAAACTGATCGTCACCCAGCGCATTCTCAATTTTCTTTTCCATTCTCCTGTATATTATTGTTGTAAGCAGCTTCGATGCATGAGCTGTTAAGCTGATTGTGCGATAATTCTCGCACTTGTCAGCTCTTGCCGTCTTCGGAATTGTGTGGATGATGCTTTTCCGAAAGTCAGATGGTATATCGCCAGACTCATATATTCTACACTCCAACGTGAATAGTCGTTTTGTTGCCACTTCCGCGAATGATTTCAGAAATTCTGATGGAATGTTATCTATCCCTTCTGCCTTATTTGACCGAAAGTCCTCCAAAGCTCTTTTAAATTCCGATTCAAATACTGGATCCCCTATCTCTTCTAAATCCCCATGGTTTCTTCGCAGCTACCTTCTTTGTACCTATGTTTTCCTTCCCAACTTTTGTGATGGACCTTTTTAGAGATGTCCATTCCTCTTCAACTGTACTGCCTACTGCGCTATTCCTTATTGCTGTATCCATAGCGCTAGAGAACTTCAAACGTATCTCGTCATTCCAAAGTATTTCCGTATCCCACTTCTTTGCATCTTGATTCTTCCTGACTAATGTCTTGAACTTCAGCCTACTCGTCGTCACTAATATATTGTGATCTGAGTCTATATCTGCTCCTGGGTACGCCTTACAATCCAGTATCTGATTTCGGAATCTCTTTCTGACCATGATGTAATCTAATTGAAATCTTCCCGGTTCTCCCGGCCTTTTCAAAGTATACCTCCTCCTCTTGTGATTCTTGTGATTCTTGTTACAGAACTCAATTAGTCTTTCTCCTCTTTCATTCCTTCTCCCAAGCCCATATTCTCCTGTAACCTTTTCTTCTACTCCTTCCCCTACAACTGCATTCCATTCGCACATGACTATTAGATTTTCGTCCCCCTTTACGTACTGCATTACCCTTTCAATATCCTCATACACTTTCTCTATCTGTAGTTGTATATATGGAAATAATCATCAAGCAGATGCATTAAAGAAATTTAGTGCCCTTCTTCAGGAGGGAATCATTCGCAACAAGGGCACACCGCTTAGGGACGAGCGAGTATTACGATGAGTAGAAAATGATTTTGAGTACAGTGTGCGAAGAATAGAAACTGGTGATGGCACAAACCACGCTATAGTAAAGTGAATTCCGTAAGAGAGTTACCTTATCCATGTCATTTCCACCATGTGAAAGCCATCAAAACATACGACAATCATGCCAGATTACAGATCTCCCAACAGTTTCGATAACGGAGGTCTGATTCAGGAATGAAGAATAGATTTTGATATTTGTATCATGGGTTCCAGGCATTATGCAACACTTCTCCCTGATAACTGATTCAAAGTCTGGTCGAAAGAAGTCATCCCCCACAGAGAGCCATCCCCCCCACTTAGTTTACGTGTTTTCGTGTTCTTTTTACGGTAGACCCATGCGAAAATTCGTCGAAATGGCCTTGTACATGGATTATTTGTCACATATAGCGCCTCGAAAACATTATTGAGGCAATAATGCTTACTTTTCGTTCTACGACTAAGCAGGTTTTATTCTATTGAAAAAGTTACAGGCATCTTCAGAAGGGTACGAGTACGTTTTTCTTCATATTTTACGTTAGTGGTATTTTTCTCGCTTCGTCAACAGCCCGTATGTTCTCTTAAAATTTTTCTGTGTTTTCCCCTACGAGAGATTGCAGGTTAATCCATTTCTGGCTCATTAGATACTCAACAGCTCCTATAAATTTCACTTCGCGCTATTTCTTTTTCCAGGCATAAAACAGTGATCAATAATTGTCTTCTCATTCACTCCTCTCTCTCTCTCGCTCGCTCTCTCTTTCTCTCTCTCTCTCTCTCTCTCTCTCTCTCTCTCTCTCTTATGCTAATTAGTGATTATGCTTTGAACTCGATTATGCATTTAATTCACTGACGACTGTTCTTCCTAATGGAAACGAGTACTTTCATACTGCAGGGAATGCGTGTCTGTCACTCTTAAATCGTAAAAGTCATATACTGAGTTTCCATAGTGCAACAGTTCGAATATCGGTGGGGAAATGGTAAACCAATCCGGCTTTTACTTTAGTGCATGTGGAAAACAACATGACAAACGCACGCAAATGAACCGGGGCAGTAAGTACAACGTTCTGAAAAACCACATAAGGTGTTTGAATATAATCAAATATCCAGATAATCCGTCAATGTCTTTATCTTGGAATGGCTCTCAAGCTTGTAATCCAACGCAATGAACGGTGCCCTATGTAAACTGACCCCAGGCCATATTTGCAAGCGTGTATCTCGTCTTCGGTACGCCGACGTTACATTGATATACCATATAACTACTATATTATTTCTGACAAACGGTTCACCATTATTAGTTGGACCAATTTTAGAAAGAGGTTAGGGAGAATGAGAAGGAAAAGGAGAGAGAGAGAGAGAGAGAGAGAGAGAGAGAGAGAGAGAGTGAGTGAACATGGTGAAAAGGCAAAATGAAACGACTGGATCGTGTAAATTTGTACCCGACATGAATAAAACAACACTGTAGGTTATTCGAGAAGAAGGCAGGAAGGAAGTGCGAGCAGTTGCTCACCAGAAACAGAGAGAGAGAACAAGAAGGGACGTAATCCTTCCTAAAGTGAGGACCCCGCCGGATGTACCGAGGATAAAAGGCTGTCGTTGTTGTCGTCAGCCTCCGGCCAACCCTTCGCCTGCCTCCGGAAGGCATTGAGCCAAAGGGTCACCGGAACGACGGAGCAGTTGGGCGCTAGCGCTCTGTATTCTTGACGCTGCTCCTTTTGTGTCGACAAAGGCTCTCTTCCAAGAGAGTAGATTAGGAAGTAGAGCTTTCTTCGGGCTTCTTTAAATATTTACGGCTCGCGCGCGCGAACAAAACGTGTGCTGCGCAAGAATTGCAGGGCCAACGGAACTCTTGGAGCGGGCGAAGTTCGTTCTGAGTGGCTAGTTTTACCGTTGCAGTTACTATTTGTACCGATTTAATAACAAATAAGGTGGACAGACATCTGCGAATTCACCAGATCTTACTTTTCCATTGTACGATACTAATGTAACTTAAGCCTTTCCATACGCACTTCATACGTACATCTGTTACTCGCACAGACATTTCTCGAGGAAAACCGTATTGCGACATGCAATTGTACCGCAAGATCAGGTACTCAATGGGTGCCATCTAACATGTTGTAAGAAACTGGGAACCCATGTCGATTCGAAAGAAACTCTTTCAACAAATGACCTAAATACAGTTCCTGAGAACTTCTGAGGAAGTGACACTGTAGCATTGTTCAGTGTAACGCTGTATGCTATGTTGCGTTTACAGACGTACGCAACCAATTTATTTCAAAAATAGCACTATAGTCAAGTAACTGATTAACTCTCAAGATAAATATTGCTGAGAAAGCGGTAGTTTTTAAAGTACCGGTTCTTCTTTCAGTCCCTGCGTTAAATTTCGCTGACGTAAGCACAATCGGCATGAAGCAGTATAGTGACAATTTTTTAGTTAACACAGTACAATAAGCTTCTACAAGTTACTTGTCTTCTGACGGTGTAAAATTTGACTCAGTTCCACCCCGTAAGTTTTCCCTCATCGACAAAATCTGCGGAACACAATGAATGAATCAATGGTGATTAATGAGACCAAAACCGGTCATCAGAAGACAGGAAAACAAGCGATCTAGGAAACTGAAATAGCACTAAAACTCGAATAAATATACCTTCCTCTCATTTCGACTTAAAGTGAGCATTTAATCCAACTTGTCCGGAAGACAATGCTTCTTGCTGTTATTCATTGCCGTGAACTTACTTTTTCCTGTGTGGCTCTATACATAGTGTTCCATATTCTTTAGGTTGAATTTACACCGAATGTAGGACAAGAAACTATACTGGCAGTGCCAGTGGCTTTGCTCTTGCGACTCCACAAACTATAGACTACATTCATAATCTAGACATACAAGTCTAAATTTCAATCGTGATAGATGTTGTATCTCTAGCCATACGCGAAATAAATAAATAAATAAATACTCTCATGAAAGAAGTATACTAAAATTTAAGATAAGACGTAACTGTCAGAAATGAATTTTATACCTTTTTGTATATACGAACTGAAGTAATAACTTAAAACGTGTAGACGCTGCTCAATACTACTGCTAGTTTCCCAGCGTACATTACAACATAATTCACTGACGAAACATTTGGTATCATTTACTTGTAGGTGTCGTTTTAGATAGCCCTGTAATAACTGCTCCGTCAGCAAGTTGAGCAGCCTTTCCTCCAAATTACGCCTCTCGTTTGGACGGTACTTAATGATGAATTTTCGTCCACTCTGTATAAGATCGTCTTCTCAAATACAACTGCAAAAGCGTTTTCTGAACAAGCTCTCTGTGGTTTTAAACATGAAGTTTCACGTGAATTTCCATCAAAGGCGATTTACATCTTCCACGTGGAATTCATCTTGTTATAAAAATTATTTCCGTATACATCCGTTCGGTTTTCCCGTGAGTACACCCCTCATGATCCATACATTAAATGCACGTCAGCAAATTCTTGTAAACTGTAAGTCTCCGTCTTTGAGAACCAGTCACGAACAGATAAGATTTTCAACTCTGCCACCTCACATGCTCAGCTCATTCAAGATCTCGTACTGCCTGAAATATTAATATCGAACTATTCTCGAATAGCTTAAAATATTCAGTTTAAGATGTTTTGGAAGGCCCTGTATAACAAAAAAGTTACCAGCACAGTATTGACAAAGGCGCTACTCTGAGACCACTGTGTCGTAGCTTACAACATACTGAACCAACTCGTACCAGTTTCTGTCCTTCCTTTTCAGGGAAATCGATTTAACCATTCCAGTATATGGAAGATCGAACTGTGAATGATGTGGAAGAGTATTTACAGTACTCGCTTTACAAACAAGGAAGTCTCCCAAAAGCATTTGTCGAAAAAAATGCGATTTTGAGAATGTTGAAGCAGTGTCAATGACAGCAAATATAAAGAGGTAAAATTATCGTTTGATAGCTGTAGACAGCTACTAAAAGTTGCGTCATTTATACATTTGAAACTGCAAACAGAAGAACATACTAGATATTAAAGGTGAATGGAATATTCTCTACAGAAAACTATTCTCTACTTCAAGTAAATATTCCAGAATCAAAGGTTTCTGACATATTTAATTTCACATATTCCTGCAATTTTTAATCAGCTTTTCATTCCGTATGGGAAATAGGCGTAAGGATTGTTGCACGTCTATGCTTGCTGTTGCGAACCTCCGATTTTTCATAAGCAATCGTAACTAGAAATGCATACGAGGATTTACGACAAGTGTTTCCTTCATTAATATCGAAGGGGCAACTATAATGACGAAAGGAAACACATATATAGCTTTTTTAACAAACTTTCTTATTTTTACTATCAAAAACAGTCCTGATCACAATTTATTTATTATGGTAACCGGTTTCGACCACTACTGTGTTCATCTTCAGACCAATGAATAAGAACCTCCTTCTGCTGGAGAATCACTACACTGGACTAGTGATTCTCCAGCAGAAGGAGGTTCTTACTCATTGGTTTGAAGATGACCAGAGTAGTTGTCGAAACCGGTCACAGTAATAAATAAATTGTGATCAAGACGGTTTTCGATAGTAAATATTTGTAACATATTGATCACTGTCACTCCCATAATGTATTCTAAAGTAACAAACTTTCTTATTATTTTACGACGTAGTTTCTGTTTACAAGCCCTTTATCTAGTACGTAATTGATCGTAACGATGAGACAACCAAGTAACTTAATTTATCGATTCTTGAATTAAATTATAAGAGTTACCTCTGTTGCCAATTTTGACGTGGTTACACTTTTATTCGCCAACATTCAGGAAAATGTAAGAGACCTTTGGAGAAAAAAGAACCACCTGTATGAATATCAAAAGCTCAGATGGAAAACCAGTTCCAAGCAAAGAAGGGAATGCAGAAAGATGGAAGGAGTATATGGAGGGCCTCTACGAGGGCGACGTACTTGAGGGGAATATTATGGAAATGTAAGAGGACGTTGATGAAGATGAGATGGGAGATACAAGGTGACAATTATAAAACTATATGAGAAAAAAAGGTAAATCAAACTACGGAATACACACCCTTTATTCAACATACAAACGTCACTATAAGTACATGAATTTAGTACAATTTTGGTAAACATTTTTGGAATACAGTGATCAATAGATTATTATATTTTAACTAAAGTTCAGTCTTGATCACACCATTTTTGTTTCAATGACATGAATTTAGGTTATTGCATGTTCCATATTCCTGCTATCTTTCGTTATGATGAGACACAGGCGAATAGCAAAATTCTGCACACCACAGTGCCACCCGTTGAGGGAGAAGAGGCTTCTCGACCGCGAAATGCGGGTTGTCAGTCCCCCAAATGCACCAATTTTGCTTGTTAACGAACCCATCCAAATGAGAGTGGGCTTCGTTGCTAAACCAAACTACGGATGCGCATACTAATTCCCATCATGCACCGCGTCCAACAGTGCAGTTTGAACGTCGCAACGCAAACCATTCAGAAGTTATGATGATTTTATTTCATATACACTCCTGGAAATTGAAATAAGAACACCGTGAATTCATTGTCCCAGGAAGGGGAAACTTTATTGACACATTCCTGGGGTCAGATACATCACATGATCACACTGACAGAACCACAGGCACATAGACACAGGCAACAGAGCATGCACAATGTCGGCACTAGTACAGTGTATATCCACCTTTCGCAGCAATGCAGGCTGCTATTCTCCCATGGAGACGATCGTAGAGATGCTGGATGTAGTCCTGTGGAACGGCTTGCCATGCCATTTCCACCTGGCGCCTCAGTTGGACCAGCGTTCGTGCTGGACGTGCAGACCGCGTGAGACGACGCTTCATCCAGTCCCAAACATGCTCAATGGGGGACAGATCCGGAGATCCTGCTGGCCAGGGTAGTTGACTTACACCTTCTAGAGCACGTTGGGTGGCACGGGATACATGCGGACGTGCATTGTCCTGTTGGAACAGCAAGTTCCCTTGCCGGTCTAGGAATGGTAGAACGATGGGTTCGATGACGGTTTGGATGTACCGTGCACTATTCAGTGTCCCCTCGACGATCACCAGGAGTGTACGGCCAGTGTAGGAGATCGCTCCCCACACCATGTTGCCGGGTGTTGGCCCTGTGTGCCTCGGTCGTATGCAGTCCTGATTGTGGCGCTCACCTGCACGGCGCCAAACACGCATACGACCATCATTGGCACCAAGGCAGAAGCGACTCTCATCGCTGAAGACGACACGTCTCCATTCGTCCCTCCATTCACGCCTGTCGCGACACCACTGGAGGCGGGCTGCACGATGTTGGGGCGTGAGCGGAAGACGGCCTAACGGTGTGCGGGACCGTAGCCCAGCTTCATGGAGACGGTTGCGAATGGTCCTCGCCGATACCCCAGGAGCAACAGTGTCCCTAATTTGCTGGGATGTGTCGGTGCGGTCCCCTACGGCACTGCGTAGGATCCTACGGTCTTGGCGTGCATCCGTGCGTCGCTGCGGTCCGGTCCCAGGTCGACGGGCACGTGCACCTTCCGCCGACCACTGGCGAGAACATCGATGTACTGTGGAGACCTCACGCCCCACGGGTTGAGCAATTCGGCGGTACGTCCACCCGGCCTCCCGCATGCCCACTATACGCCCTCGCTCAAAGTCCGTCAACTGCACCTACGGTTCACGTCCACGCTGTCGCGGCATGCTACCAGTGTTAAAGACTGCGATGGAGCTCCGTATGCCACGGCAAACTGGCTGACACTGACGGCGGCGGTGCACAAATGCTGCGCAGCTAGCGCCATTCGACGGCCAACACCGCGGTTCCTGGTGTGTCCGCTGTGCCGTGCGTGTGATCATTGCTTGTACAGCCCTCTCGCAGTGTCCGGAGCAAGTAGGGTGGGTCTGACACACCGGTGTCAATGTGTTCTTTTTTCCATTTCATGGAGTGTAGTTCAATAATTATCACCCTGTATCAATACTATGCGAAGAATTTGGCAGAGCACTGCAAGACCTAAGTCTAAACAAAGGCTCCTGAAGTAGACAACATCCCATTAGAACTTCTGATAGGTTTGGGAGAGTCGATCCTGACAAAACTCTACCCTCTAGTGAGCAAGATGTGTGCGACAGGTGAAATACACTCAGGCTTGAAGAAGAATGTAATAATTCCATTTCCGAGGAAAGCAGCTGCTGTCAGGTATGAAACCTCTCAGTTTAACAAGTCACGACTGCAAACTACTAATTCCCTACGCACGAATGGAAAAACTAATAAAAGCTGACCTCGGGGGAGGTCAGTTTGGATTCCGCAGAAATGTGGGAAGGCGCGAGGCAGTACGGACCCTTCGCCTTATCTTAGAAGGTACATTAAGAGAAGTAAACCTACTTTTACAGCGTTTGTAGACTTAGAGATATCTGTCGACAATGTTGACTGGAATACTCTCTTTCAGAGTCTGAAGGTGGCAGGGGTAAAATACAGGGAGGGGTAGGCTATTTACAATTTGTACAGAAACCAGATGGCAGTTATAAGGAGTCGAGGGGCACGACAGGGAAGTAGTGGCCGAGGTGGGAGTTAGACAGCGTTGTAACATATCCCCGATACTACTCAGTCTGTATATTGATCAAGCAGTAAAGGGAAAAGGAAAATTTGGAATAGGAATCAAAATCCAAGGAGAAGAAGTGAAAACTTGGAGGTTCCCGATGACAATGTAGTTCGGTCAGAGACAGGAAAGGATTAGCCGCACGTAGTGACCGCGCGGTTTGAGACACCATGTCACGAACTTGTGCGGCTCGTCCCGCCTCGGTGGCGCGCGCGCGCGCGCGTTTATGTGTGTGTGTGTGTGTGTGTGTGTGTGTGTGTGTGTGTGTGTGTGGTCCTTCGTGTAAGTTAGTTTAAGCAGTGTGTAAGACTAGGGACCGATGACCTCAGCAGTTTGGTCTCTTATGAATTCACACACACAGGAATGGGCTTCGAAGGTGCTGTTGCACGGAATAGACAGTGTCTTGAGGATGTAAGAAAATTATCAACAAAATCAAAACGAGGCTAATGGAGTGTACTCGAATTAAATCAGGTGACGCTGAAAGAATTCGATTAGGAAATGAAGCACATAAAGTAGTAGATGAGTTTTGCTATTTGGGCAGCAAAATAACTGATGATGATCGAAGTAGAGAGGATATAAAATGTAGACTGGCGATGGTAAGAAAAGTGTCACAACCGTAGATGGAAGCATAAGCGCCCAAAGACCCTACTAGCTGGGGCATAACCACCTATGGTAGGCTAACATACCCACAAGCGGGAAACGCCGAGAAGCCCCTGAATATAAGCAACACCTGCCATTAAAGCCGCCATTGTGGACAGTTCAAGCAAATGGTTTGGCCACCCATGTCATCCGACATTAATTCCATAGAACATTAATGGAACATAATGAGATATCAGTTCGTGCGCAAAATCCTGCACCAGCAACACTTTTGTAATTGCGGCCGGCTATAGAGGCAACATGGCTCAATATTTTGCAGGGTTCTTCCATAGACTTGTTGAGCTCGTACCCCCGTGAGCTCATGCACTATATTCGGCAAAAGGAGGTCCCACAGGATACCATTAGTTATCCAAGGATTTTTGTCACCTCAGTGAACTGCACAGTATACAGTTATGGTCCTGTAACTTCCTATAAGATGCTTCTCAGCCGGCGAACCTACTCTGAAGAACAAAATGCTAAATATTTTTTTAGAATATGTACCATTGAATCACAGAGACATGATGGAACTGATTCCTTAAGTTCGTCGGTGTTCACAAGGTAGCTTAGCTGAACTGCAACGTCTTCGTCAAAGCAATATTCGTTGATTACCTGCCGCGGTCAGTTATGTAATTACCAACCAACTGGGTATTAATGCGACGTGTGATAGAAGGAACCGAAGTAACATCTTCCATTTGCGGAACGATTGCGGTTTTCTCTGTACCGTTCTAACCTTCACAATAATAACCAAACGACTTTAACAGTTATTCACTGACTTAAGATATTTCCTTAGATCGGTAGATAACCTATTATTTTAGAAGTCACGTAATGGTTCTAGGATTGCTTTCCTTGCGATAGTTTTGATATCGTTGGCCTTTTCTCATCCAAGTATTAGCTTCTTCTAAGTCTGTGACGCTTTTCCCTCTAGCCACAGGCGCTTGCTCCGCACATTTCTGTCCAAAGCAGCTCCTGTAACTATCATGAATTTTAACTAACCACTGTTACATTATTGACTGCGGAAGAAAATGTCCTCAATATGGAACTAGACATCTATGCATTATTGTCAGACGCAGTATTTTCTGAGAGAAATCAAAATATTGTTTTAATGCTAGTGAAAAATTACACAAGTATCTTTTGCAACTTTAACCAGTTTCTATTGCGCTGTTACTTCTCCGTTGGTATGAATTACCAATTCGATTTATCAATAAAATTATTTTGGATCTGTGAGAGAGTAATAAAGTGATACGGCTACCGACTTTTTCGTTACAATTGCAGAAGATCATTATTGCTGCTTTCAACAGTCGATAAAACCTACACATTTCCATTTTTGTCGTCTTTTTTTTCATTCCTTTCATACAGCCACTATGTAAATCATTATCGTTTTCGTTAATTCAAAGAACAAAAGTCACTGTTCAGTAACGTTGTGAGGGAAAGCAGACTAACACATTTGGTCGCAGAAAGTTTACTGTGAGCCATAAATAAAAACAAACGATTTCGAAAGGCTTCAACGGTGCTTGTCTAAGTAAATAGGAATGAAACAATGTACACGCGTTCATGATAATATTCACTAAGCAAATACCGTTTCTAATGTGGTAATGTGTAGATCTTAATCTAGACGATCGTCTCTGGGATCAGCTACCGAGGAGTATATATCAAGTATAGAGCTCTACGTCACTTTTCTTTGGGAACTCTTTGCATAAAATAAGTGACCCACTTTTGCCGGTGAAAGCGAATTAAATTCACAGGAGTATTCAGACTACGAATAATATAAACACAGTACTGGCGAGACTTCCATTGTTTACTTTTTGAACTGAGAGAAATTTCATTTATATCGAGCTGCGTCATTACAGTAGTCTCGCAACAAATATTTCGCTGCTGCGAAATGCTGAACACACGAGGGAAAAATTTTATTACACAAGAACGTCAAATAAATGCACGGTCGTGGGTGGTGTGATTTTGCGTAATACAACAAAAACTTTTGCTTTTGTTTTACAATGATTTCTCGAACCGGAATGTCTATATTGAACACCCTATAATACAAACTGTGGCTTTATCGTAAATCCGAAACAATCTGCAGGAAAGCAGCAGTCTTTTTAAAAAGTAAATGCCAGTGCCACAAATCAAGGAAGTGTCACATGACTCGTTCGTAGTTGTCCTCTTCGGTTCTTCCAGTTTCGTTACAGAGATGGGACAACAGCCATTCGAAGAGAAGCAGGATTTTATAAATACATCCCATATGTGCCATAGCTAAAATTGGACACAACACTGCATGAAGAAAAATAAAACATAAACTTTTGGTTTGCCCTCCTAGTGACCTATTACTTCTCCGGAATTTCTGTAACTTTACGTTATGCGGAACAAGCAGTTACGATTAAACTGGCAGCATAAAACCAATACTTCCCAGTATTTAATCACAAGGGGTGTACATTCCGAATAAACAATTAGCCGTTTAGTTATGATTGTATGGAATAAGCGATTTTTATAATTATTGTCTACTGATGACATGTGGTATGTTCCGTCGAAACGAAATTTTATACGCAGAATAATATTCCTGAAAGTTTCTCCGCTAGCCTGTAGGCTCGTGGGACAACAACCGTGTAGTTTTCACATAATTGGTAATAACCTTGTACCGTTTGTGCTATACTACAAATTGCTTTATTCGGACTTTACCGCTGTCATCAATGAAGTATTAATTTAGATTTACTTCGAAATTTCTGCTTTTGAATACAATCTCAGATCTTCCTCTCTTTGACAACGTATCCCTGTTTCCGTGATTCGTATATCTCCCTCTTTATCTGCTTTAATGTCCTGGATGCGCGTTCCACTTTGTTCTCCAATGGCACTAATTTTTCCTCCCAGTCATCATCAATATACGAGTACTAACAATGCCAACAGTATGCCATAGCGCATCTCCATTTAAAAGAAGCTTGGTGACTGAATCGCTAGTTTACCAGCAGCTGTACATGTGCAACTTACTGTGCGTAAAGAGCTGAAAATCCCAATAAATTACGACTATATACTGTCGAACAATCACTGAAAGCAGTGAAATTAATGAAATATCTGTTTCGGCGAGACTGTCTGCAGAGCGCCAGTTTCTGCAATTTTATTGTAACTCGTCGGAGGCAATAGCAACAGATTTATACAATAGGCCTTTCGACTGGCGAAGCCTGTTTCACGAAGAAGGACACAGAGGATTCTCACAATACACACGAGTAGACAGAAGGATATTGCAATTGGACTCGAGTCCCAGGGCACCAAGGAAAGTATGCTGTCAGAATCTGGTGTGACATTATTTGATCACTGTTCCGTAGGCCATGTGTGCTAGATCCAGGCCTCACTGATTTGCTAGCTCCGAGGATATCGATCAGAATTATTGGAAGAAGTTATTCTGGTCGATAGAGTGTGTTTATGCATGATGGAGCAACAGTTCGCTTCTAAACCACAACGTGACACCACCTGAAGAGTTACTTTCCTTCAAAATGCATTAGTCGTGGAGGGCCTCTAATTGGACCATATAGCTCGCCAGATCTTAATCATACTTATTAGATTTATGGGGTCATCTGAAATCCCTCATTTACCGTGGAAAGATTTCTGACATTGGTTCCTGCAACACAGCATTGAAATATAGCACGAATTTGTTAGTATGTCGATAGACGAAAGTATGATGGACCGTCTTCAGCAATCCTTTGCTCGAAGAGGAGAATTAAGACACACACACAATGGCCTTAACGTCTAATACTACTTACGAATGGCCACAGCAGCTTAAGGCCTTGCCCTGCTACGTTATTTCCGACTGTCGTAAGAGTGTTACAATGTTGCAGACTACATCTTCTTCATTACTTTTCAAACATTCTTTTATTGGTTGGACCATGGCTGAAAAATTATTCGTTTCAGTAAAAGACGTTAAAAAAACATGAAGTCAGCGCTTGAATTAGGTATTGTGATTCTTTGTTCGTGTTCTCAAAAAGTACAATATAATAAAAAAAATAATTCACTTCCTTCTCAGCACCGCGTTCCAGTATCAATTGGCAGCGATGCGAAGACGTAAGAGAAAAAATATACATAAAAATAAAAAGAACTGAATGATACCCTTTCTCTCAGTTATTTGGGCAGACCGTCGCGTGGCGCCATGTACATTCCCCTGTAATCTCCGGCAGCGACTGCAACAGCGCCCACTACTCATGCTGTCCTATTGCCCTTCTGCACGGACTTACACCAACGCAAAAGTTCCCTCCACATTTCTCAGTTTTTAGAAGTCCTGTTGCATAGCTATTTCTAGCCTTAGGAACATGGGCACAACTAATTTCGATTTTACAGCTCAATGTGTGAGCTATGCACGATAAATTTTTCTTCGTTGATGACTGACCCTTCACAAATGTTTTACCTTTATTTATGAATGTTTATTATATTCCAAGGACTTCGGTGTCCTCTTTTCTTCATTTGTTGTCATAGTTAATGACTAATGTTGCATTAAAGTATACAGTAGAACAATGTGATCATGATACGAATAAATATCATGTGCTTAACATTGTTAAACACTACTGGTGTGGTCGAACACAAGAGTGTGTCTTGGGCCTAACTTAAGGTAAGGCAGAAGAAGAGCGAGGTGGAGCTCATGTTAGTTTTCTGATGAATGACGTAATATTTATATTTCATGATAAATGGCTCTAGTTTCACTTGCTGCTTGTCAGTGTGCAGTACATGATGTGGCTTTTCGGCTGGTCCCGGCGGAGGTTCGAGTCCTCCCTCGGGCATGGGTGTGTTTGTTTGTCCTTAGGATGATTTAGGTTAAGTAGTGTGTAAGTTTAGGGACTGATGACCTTAGCAGTTAAGTCCCATAAGATTTCACACACATTTGTACATTTCTGATGTGGTTTTTTTCAAACTGGTACTGATATAATAAGTCTGTCTCGGTGGCGGTGCAGGTTACATGTTAGGTTTGTGGCATCTTTACTAGGGTTTGGAATGGGGAGGGGGGAAGGGCAGCTGCCTCCTCCTGTAAATCACTGTGTTCACGCTTATACCTGATACTGGCCTAAAACGATGACCGTTCCTATACGTCATCACCGATTTCGTCCATATTTAAAGTATATGCAGGGCTTTACCAGAAATTAAAGTGACAGATATTGGAGCTGCAGAGCTCAATGAGTAGACAATTGTAATCCTAGGGCCGTGGGGTCGAGTTCCTACGCAGAGACTTGTTCCATTTTTCCTATTCTTACGTTATTTGCACTGCAAGTATACCGAAATAATGCTGTGTGTATTGTATTTATTAATATTTCCTTAAAAGGCGTGGAAAAGAAAGACGAAGGAACATTTGGAATTGCAAATAAATTTCCAGCAAGGGATTGTGAAGCGTACACAAGAACTTCATATACAGAACTAGATACTTTCATTAATTTACAGTTCATGATTTACATGTGCTGTGGTGTTGTTCAGGGTGTAAAAACAGGGGAAGTAGTAATTGTCTGCCATCTTCCGCACATTATAAGTGCCGCACTTTTAGTTACATGGTTGTTTTAAAGTTTCTATAGAAACACGAATCAGTTCTCTCTCACAGCACAGTTCAGCTGCAATCCACTCGTAACGCATCATTTCGCCAAATGTTGGCAACTACTGCTCGAGATGTGCTATGCAGTCTTCTCTGAACGTGATTTCCATTTCACTCTCGGCGGGCACATTTTGCCTGACTCGGGAACCTATTACTCACGTGCAGCTGTCGAGGGCTGCTAGAAGTCAAAATGAAACTAACCGAGTACGAAATCTTGTATGCTTTAATTGCAATCTTTTCTCGGAAAGTTATTTGTAATCCCGGATTTTCCTCTGAAAGCATTTTAAGAAAATATTAGTAAATGTAATATGTAGAGCGTTATTTCGGTTATTCGCTGTGTAATTAACGTAAAAATAAAAAATAATTTAAATGTTTTTTCATAGGCATTCGACCCCATCACTTTCGAATTACTGATCTCTCAGTTTTTTGACAGCATGACTCTGATCTCTAGTTTTTCCACTGCGTCAACCACGTTCTGGAAACTACGCGGACATAAACTGCACATACCTCGGCTGTGTTGACCCGCGTCAGAAATACTACTTTTTCTAAACGTTTATTTCTGCCCAAGAGCGCAATACACTATAAAATGTTCAAATGTGTGTGAGATCTTATGGGACTTAAATACTAAGGTCATCAGTCTCCTAAGCTTACACACTACTTAACCTAAATTATCCTAAGAACAAACACACACAACCATGCGCGAGGGAGGACTCGAACCTCCACCGGAACCAGCCGCAATATACTATATATTTGTGCGAAATCGGTGACGATGAGTAGGGGTAGTCCTATCGTAAGGATAGGTCGGGCAAAGGTATTGATTTTTGTTGAGCTAGAGTTACGGTCTCATGAAAATGATAGTGGTGGAGTCTGAAATATTTACTACTACATAGAAATTCTTACAGCAAGAGGACGCATTTCTACCTCTCACAAATTTGGCTGGAGACGGTACTCGGAAGCGGGACTCGGTTACCGTATAAAAGAAAGAAAAAAAAATGGGGCAGCGGGATAACGCGTGGGAGAGATAACACATAAAAAGTCCCATTATTCCGCTAATCCAGCTTATGAGTCCATCAGCCAGTGGAATTCAATTACCTGCGTGGAAGGAGTGAGGGCTTTGTCCGCCCTCCTCCGCCCACTGAGCCGATGAGAGCTTTTTAACGCCAAAAGCCCTTTACACAGCGCAGGAGGTGCGGCGTGTAAAATTTCGCGTGCTTGTTGCGGAAACTTCCAGCCTATGTCGCGTCCTTTAATCCTCCACCACCCCCACCTGCGGGGTTAGACACAAACTGTGTTGTACGTTGCGAGATGATTTTTTTGACGTACTGCCGGTATCAGCTATTTAATTACAAACGGATATCCACGTTACCCATGTCGTTTCCCCAGACTCCAACCAATGTCAACAGTGCGGGTTAAGAGTACGAACAATAATTTAAGTTACTTAGACACAGAATGAAAACACTCGCCATCGGCATCTACGTAATTACTGTGCACATGTCACACGAATCATTCGCTTTGTAAAGTATACACATTAATAAATACACTTTCACATTCACGTGAATCTGAAATTTTTTTGTCTGGGACGTATTGTCGCAGAATTAAACTCAAAATATTTGTAATCCTTCGCTTCAGCCGTAAGATGTCGGCAGGTTTTCCTGTTTGTAAAACAAATCTTGGAAATTGTTATCCTCTCCCACCTATTCTGAATAGGGAATGCGACGCCCTTGACCTTAAAAACGAATACTAGAAAAAAGTTGTACTCTCTAGATAGAAAATGGAAAAGATATACTTCACGCATTTTGATGAAATATATTGAAATACTTACTCAACAAGTCATCAGGTTCTTTTCTTGTGCGCACATAAACACACACACACACACACACACACACATACATACGCATACACACACACACACACACACACACACACAAACACACACACACACAAACACACAAAACCTTTTCGAGAGCTTACTAGTTGTTGTGACGCATATCAAGACAATGGTTTTGCAACATGGGACTGGTGTTTTCGAGAGTGACGAGAATAATTCCCTTACGTAAATTTACATGTTTAAGTTAGGTAAAAACAGGGTGGAGGCATCACTGGAGGGGAAGCCAGTATTAGTTAGCCACGCTGAGACACAATGGCCTGCAGAGCCGCAGCCTAGTCAAGGCCAAGCGCAGGTGGCGGGCACGACAGAGAACTGGGGCAAGAACGGGATATCACGTTGAGAGTCACATGAGGACGTAACTTACCATTCCTGTGGATGATGGAGTGTTTAAAATGGCTCTGAGCACTATGGGACTTAACGTCTGAGGTCATCAGTCCCCTAGAACTACTTAAACCTAAGGTCAGCACACACATCCATGCCCGATTCACGAATCAAACCTGCGACCGTAGCGGTCGCGCGGTTCCAGACTGAAGTGCCTAGAACCGCTCGGCCACACCGGGCGGCTGATGGAGTGTTAATAATGGGGTAACAGACCAGGCTGTTCACATGAAAGCCAGCCAATTATGCGACACTGTACGTATTAAGCTATTTGCTGATTGGGGAGCCATGAAAGAGCGACTGCCATTGGCTGTTCCATCCAGTGCCCAACCCCACTGTTGAGGGAAGTGAAGCTAGGCTGAGGAGAGGCGCAACTGCCCAGCGCGGCAGGTACTTTCCCTCGAGATGTTGTCGAGTGTGGACAGGGGGATCCCACTCTGACGTGACGACAGGGAAAGGAGATATATTGATGTGAACACTTTGTTCACCCGGCTCCAAAATTCGGTCTAGAGCTGGCTGAATTCTTTTCGTATATTTCTTAAGCGGAGAACGAAGAGACGCAATATAGTTAATTTATTTCGGGAACAGCGAGGGCAGAGTAACACGCAGTCCGCAGCTCGTGGTCGTGCGGTAGCGTTCTCGCTTCCCGCGCCCGGGTTCGATTCCCGTCGTGGTCAGAGATTTTCTCTGCCTCGTGATGACTGGGTGTTGTGTGCTGTCTTTAGGTTAGTTAGGTTTAAGTAGTTCTAAGTTCTAGGGAACTGATGACCATAGATGTTAAGTCCCATAGTGCTCAGAGCGATTTGAACCATTTTGAGTAACACGCAGCACGCCACCCTTGCGCTTACACTTAGCCATTAAAAGCAGACTAGGGTGACTTTAACGTTTATCGCTTCTCGAAAACGCAGGGCAAGTTTGCTGATATAGAATCAGCCAGGCTCATTATAGGATTTTGATAGATTTACAGACCCGACTACACGTGGCAGCAGCCAAGCCGACGACCCTGTGCAACACAAGGTATCCGCGCCATTAAATGTTAATGTTGTGACACAAGGCAGATTTTACTACAGTGATACGAAACTCAAAGTACGAAGACCTGCCCTCCTTGTAGTATTTCCCAAAATTAAAGAATTTCCTTCATCCGCTCGATGGCTTCGTTTGGTTAACACTTGTGAGAGTGAATAAAATTTGTTAGAGCTGGTAACATAGTTCAGCTCGACATTAGGATAGTGTTCCACCAGAGAGTCTTCCTCTGAGTTACAATAATTAACTGTACTGTACCTTGTGATAATATTCATCTTTAATACTTTATGTTATCGCCGGAACATGCAATATCTGAGATTGCTCTTGTGCATTGCAATAACCCAACACATGCAAAAGTGATTCCGATAAATACAAATACTGGGAACAGTTGTTGTCTATTCTAAGAGAGAGCGTTCCCCTTCCTTCGGAAGTCCAAACCCTTGGCGAGTAATAGCACGTTTCCTTACAGTCTGGATTCAAACAGCGTTATACACGCTAATCGTGTACACAAAGCAAACATAGAATTCACTTATTACCCATAAGAGGCATGTTTACGTTTTCGCATCTCCATTTCGTGTATCTTCTTGGGAGTCGCCTTGTTTTCCATTTCCAATCTCTTCATGTGCCCACACCACCTTAGCCTGGATATTTATCTGCTCTGCACGAGTTCCTTTTTCACTAATTCCCTTATACTTTCATTTCTCATCCTGTCTCACCTTGTTCCTCCTATCCTACATCTCAGAAACTTCATGTCTGTAATCCACTTATTTCCTTGTACCCATTATTGAGATGGACAAATCAATATTGGGATATAGTAACTTCTATATTGCTGTTTTGTAGGACGTCTTTGTTCTAAAACAAGCTCCTAACACTTCACAGGAGTGCTTCTACCGGTCTGCTACGTTCATTGACCTCTTTTTCATTTCTTTCATTTTCCTCGCTCATACTTACTTGACATGTACGCCTTCTTCAAATGTTTGCCTCCACTAGCTGGTCTACCTTCCTTTCTAGGTATAATCAGGATCTCACATTTGTTTACATTAAACTTCATGCCTTACTGACCCACAGTTTATATCCTGGAATCCAGCCGTTTCTGAATCTCTTCCTTCCCATTTCCCCAAGTAGTGAAATTGCCTGTGAACATCATTACTTCCATCTTGTCTTCTCCAGTTATTTTCTGCCATCTTAGTCATTATCTCACGCAGACCACAATGAAGAGGAGAAATGACGATGCACTGGCCTACATCACACCATTTGTTTTCTGGAACCAATCCTTCCTTTTATTTCCCACTTCCTTACAACTCAGACTTCCACAATACATCACTTCCACTCTGCACATTGACTCTTTTTCCACTCCTTCCTTTTCTAGTGCGTGCCAGACCTTTCTTCTACAAGTGTCTTTTTGTAACCTCCCCCTCACTTATCGACGTTAATGACAGTGAAAAATTAAACCGCGTGTACCTAATTGAATATGGGAAAAGCAATCGTCACCGAAGTTAATCTGTCGGTAAGGAGGGAGGAAAGGGTTACATCTAAATGAAAGGAAAAATGCAAATGAAACTGGTGGAAATTAATTTTGAAAAGGGATAAAGTTAATAATGAAATTAAATGTGCGGCCGTTACATTAACAATTAACTAGCGGTAATTAGATATTTGAGATTTGGGAAAAATTACGGTCGCCAGTCTTATGGACAATTACTATAGTAACTGAAAAAGAAAGGTTATTGAACATATAATCAGTTGCCACGTGTAGTGTGAAAACTGAATGTTTGTCAGAAGTAATAAATTTCGCTACACACTGACTTAATTTATCAAAAGAATTAATAAAACCGGAAAACTGAAAGTTAATTTAGTGACTGAAATTAATAGTGAGCTTTGTTTCTGAAGCACATCGAAATTCAGTAAAATACGGGTAGTCTTGGGCTACCTCAACAATCATTTCAAAAGCTACTTGAATCTACGCAATGTAGAAATAAGATATTTAACTTTGAACTTGAATTAAATGATTCTGAACAATTAACAATAGTAAAATTTAGTACGTACCAAGTTGAGCTGCAGTCACAGATAAGCTAAAATATGGTAACAAAACTCGCACTCTTAATTTCTGCTTGTGTAATCTAAATATTGTAGCCATCTATGAATACATTAACTGAACTTTGAAATTAAAGCAGTGAAATGGAATGATATTACTTTAATGTTGGAGTATGAATTTCAACGACACCTGGGTTCATTCCAGAAAAGGAAGGAACCCTACTTGGTAATGCAATTGAGACAATGAGCAACAAAGGTTCATGCTAAGTTGCTGTATTTTTGTTACGAAAATGGAACAGTTTGAAACGCAGAGGTCTGCATACAGTTCTAAAACTTTACGTGCTTCCAGTCTTCCTTGTTGGTTGATTGAAGGTTTGAAGCCGTCGATCGAGGAGGTGGCGACAGTCACTCATTGTCGGCCGTCGCTGTTGCAGAAGCTGGATGTTGGCGCGCCTTCTTCTCGACACGGTCACCAGGCGAAACGGGCTCTTGATGTGCGTCAGCTAATGCTTCCCGTCCGCGACACCGTGTCAGAAACTATCATCGCAAGTCGAGCGCAATTACATGCTGCCAAACCCTGAAAGCGCGGCAACTCGCGGGAGCGTTACACAACACACCCGCTCAACCGCACTCCTCCAGCCAGACTCCCCTCTGCCCGCGCTCCACGCGACAGAGTTAACACTACGAAAGATCGGAAATACTTTGGTTCTCCACACGACCTATCGATGTAATGGTCCGATAGCATAGTTATTCTCTAGGCAAAACCCAGCGTAAAAATACAAATATTACTTACAAAACAAACCAATTATACAGCGACATAAATGCATAAATAAATATATATGTACAAATAGTAAAACAATTACAATATATAAAGACACAGAAATGTCATATCTTCAGGTAACAAAATAAGGAAAAAAATTGTAGTACAATAGATGGAAATAGAAGGATATGCATTTCCGGCGTTACATTTTCTATATCGAGAAAGGCGATCACAATGTCTTCCCCAAATTTATAGATGTGTTTCTCGAGCTACCTCACTTCAAATATGAGGTCAACAGTAGACCTCCCAGGTCTAAGGCCATACCGTTCATCTTCAATTTGTTCTAGATCCTTGCTCCGATTCCGCTCTCCAGTATTTTTTCATATACCTTGGCACAGTGTGGTATCAGTGTGACTATCCTGTAGTTTCTACAATCTTTGGTACTCCCTTCTTGAATACAGGGACAACGGTCAACGTGCTCCCTCCACACTATCTTCAGTGTCTCTTTGTTCTTAAACCTCATTCCCATTTCTATGTATCATTGATGCATCCTCTCTCAAACATCTCCTGTTAGTTTTGACGATTCCGTATAGAAGAGGAAGAGGTATAAATGTGGAATGTGGCTAGTAACGGGGAATACTTTGGTTTCTCGCCTTGTACGTGCTGTACTTTCGTGAGCTGCTTGGAAGTTACTTCGCCACCTGTACTCTGCTTTGGGATGCACTCATATCACAGTTGTTAACCACTGTGAGTGAGTGAAGCTGTTTTAACGAATTCAATAGAAGGAATAATTGTTGCAGGTTACTGATTTTCAGTTTAATTCTTGAAATAATAAATGGGTTATTAATATAATTCGTAAACAGACGTTCAGCTAATACATTAAGTAGTAAAACTAAGTGTTTGTTGCCTATGTAAATTTAATTATAGATTTTGTATTAGTTTCTGAATTTCAGGATGGCTGCCTCACTAATACGGAATACTAGTATTCCATATCTGTACCATACTTTCACAACCTGTTTTACTCATAGAATTACTTCAGAAATGACTTCACTAGCTCTAAAGTAGTGGGATGAGTCTGTTTTGCAAATACCAATTAAAAATATTAGAGAACGAAAATCTGAATGCTATAAATATCACAAGCAAAACGATGTCAACATCTTGTGTCTGCCTCCTCATGCTTCTACAAGATGCAACCGCAGGATAGAACTTTCAGGTGTCCGTTGGAAACATGTTATTCTGAGCAAGTAAGAGTATGAATGCGGGAAGTGCACTTCCAGTTACATACATGGACATCGCTGAACTGAATTCCCACTCAGTGCCTACCTCGAGTGCCATTCAGGGGAGGTAGCGGTCAACGGGTTTAGGGTGATAGGAGTTGTGTTTCAAAGAAGTGAAGATGAACCAGTGGCCACAGTTCTTAAGGTATGCATTGTAAAGCCGTTGTTTCCCAGACAATTTACTCTTGTTGTGGTCCATACTGCCACCTATCAAAATATGGACCACAATGAGTTTCCAGTAGAATATTTCACAGACGCAGATTTTATTGCCAGCAATGAAGAAATAATTGAAGATTTACCCAATGATCCAGTCAATCAGTCATCTACAGGAGCTGTGGTTTCTAGAAGTGGAAAGCCTTGCACTGAAGTCGAGGGAGGAACATGTGCCACCGCATCTGAAATTATACCTTGGCAAATCTCACACGTTGCACAAATAACGAAGAGGACCAGCACCAGGGTAAGAAAAGTAGGTCCTTTAGCAGTCCTAACGTTGTGTCCATAGATGAGAACTCTTGATGTGTAGACGATAGCAACAAATGAACCAGAGTCAAGGAAGCAGAGGCCAGCATAGCCTAGGAACCAAGAACCATCTGATTATGAGGACGATGTTTTTAGTGCGAGAGATGACTGCCCGCCATCAGTGGTGTTCTACACAACAGTGTATCAACTAATGAATATAGCAAATTGTCTATTTTGCTCAGGTAAATTTTCGCAAAATTATGCAGGGGAATAATGGGTAATGTGTCTAATGTGCGAAATGTGGGCTCACACTGATTGTACAGGTTATGGTAAAGGTCAATATGTTTGAGGTATCTGCAAGTGAAATTACTTACAGTAAGGAATTTAATAACTGAAATTGGTATATTTCGTTTGTTTTTCTTTTGTGTTATTATGTTATTGGTAGTGAATTATTAGATTTTCGATTACTTATTATAACTTTAACAAACTTGAAACGAATTGATCTATTCAATATTTGTACCCTGTAGTCTGAAATTTCAAAAATGGCAAACATTATGTGAAGTCTAATTTACACTCATGCTCATAAATTAAGGATAACTGCAGAATGTGGTGCAACACAACGTGGCACTACACAAAACTGGCGCTAATAGCATAGGCACATGGGGAACACACTCGACACAGATCTGTAAGTACACGGTATTGGTGATAAGTTGAGCAAACCGTCCCGAAACACGTGCTAAAAAACGCCACTGTTTCCTGCGCATGTACCCCGACATCAGTATGGGATATGATCACCATGCACATGTACACAGGCCGCACAACGGGTTGGCATACTCTGGATCAGGTAGTCGAGCAGATGCTGGGGTATACCCTCCCATTCTTGGACCTTTGTCTGTTGGAGCTCCTGAAGTGTCCTAGGGGTTTGAAGACGTACAGCAATACGTCGACCGAGAGCATCCCAGACGCGCTCAATGGGGTTTGGGTCTGGAGAACAGGAAGGCCACTCCATTCGCCGGATATCTTCTGTTTCAACGTACTCCTCCACGATGGCAGCTCGGTGGGGCCGTGCGTTATCATCCATCAGGAGGAAGGTGGGACCCACTGCACCTCTGAAAAGGCGGACATACTGGTGAAAAATGAAGCCCTGATACACCTGACCTGCTACAGTTCCTGTTCCAAAAATCTTTCAAGGACATTAAGGGGTTGCTACCTGGCTCCTGGTTCACGCCAGATGAAAACCCGGGGAGAATCACTGTTCAGACTATACCAGGACTCGTCTGTGAACATAACCTGGGACCCCTGTTCCAACGACCATGTACTGAGTTCTTGACACCAGGCTTTACGCGTTCTCCTGTGACCAGCGGTCAGTGGAATGCACCTTGTAGGTCTCCAGGCGAAGAAACTATCTCAGTTCAGTCGTCTGTATACCGTGTGTCTTGAGACAACCGTTCCAGTGGCTGCGGTAAGGTCCCTGCAGTACGTCGTGGCAGTCTGTGGGCACTGATGGTGAAATATCGGTCTTCTTGTGGAGTTGTACACTGTGTACGTCCCGTACTGTAGCGCCTGGACACGTTTCCTGTCTGCTGGAATCGTTGCCATAATCTTGAGATCACACTTTGTGCCATACGGAGGGCACGTGTCACGACCTGCAGTGTTTGACCAGTTTCCAGTCGCCCTGGGGCCGGCCGCTGTGGCCGAGCGGTTCTAGGCGCTTCAGTCTGGAACCGCGTGACAGCTACGGTCGCAGGTTCGAATCCTGCCTCCGGCATGGATGTGTGTGATGTCCTTAGGTTAATTAGGTTTAAGTAGTTCTAAGTTCTAGGGGACTGATGACCTCAGATGTTAGGTCCCATAGTGCTCAGAGCCATTTGAACCAAGTCGCCCTGGTATCCTACCACTCATAACGTCATCAATATGCTTTCATTAAGCCATTTTCAACACGCAGTCACCATTAGGAAGTCTGAAAACGCCTGCACACTTACTCGCTGCATCTTACTGTGACATGCACTAACACACCTCTGCATACGTGAACTGGTGCCACCGCCACCGTGAGGCGACCGCAGGTCAAAAGCACAGCTGGGTCATACCCAGAAGTGATTTAAATCCGCAAACCGCCCACCAGAGCGTTGTTTCACCATGTATCAGCATTATCCTTAATTTATGAGCATGAGTGTACAATGTTCCTAATGTAGTACATATTCCAAAATATAGGGAGTATTAAAATATAGCCCAGACTATGTGCTACAGATATTTTGTTTCCTTAATGTGAAAAACTCAGAAATTTGTGAACGAGAAACAAAATGGTATTCCACATTTCTATAACTTCCTCTACTTTGTTGCTGCCTTTGCCGTTTTCCTCCTTCACCTTCGTGCATTCTTCCATCCACTTTCTTGTCTCCTCAAGCACTGTCTTACTTGGCTCTTTCTTGTAGAGGTATGTGTTCTTAATCCATTTTCTGCCAAAATTGTTTCTGTGTGTGATGTCTTCTCACATTTATTGGAAAGAGGATGTCCTATTACGTTAATGCTCTAAAACGTTATGGGCGTCCTTTACAGAGCTTCCCGGTGGACATCTTCTGGCTTGCTCGTGGCACGTCTCTCCGCCTACGCCAGAGTTACGCATCATACTTCCTCTGACACCAGTATGACTACAGTCTCCTGGGGAACCAAGCGGTCTGCTGTGCACCACCCTGAGTTTTGGTGTCAGGCTTATTGTCATTAGCTAATTGGGTTGCAGCATGTAACATTCAGTATCAAGCTTATTACACGCTCGGGTCACAATGACATTGCCTTTGATACAGAAGTATAGAAAAAAATTTGTATTGATTTTAAATAAAGGTTAATACTTATCTAGGTATTAAATTTAACGAAACTGTGGCTACGACATTTTAATATATGGAAGCTATTCGTTGACACTTGCCAAGAAAAACAAAAGAATTATACAGTTACCTGAAATAAAAATTGTAAAGGATATATCCATACAGATTAAATGCAAAACAATATTATGAGAGAATAACTTAACATATCTATGCTAATATGTAAAAGTGGCACTTTGTTAAGAGAAATCTCGGAAAGTTCTTGACCGATTGACTCAAATCAGACATAGACATATATTGTTATGGACAACACTGTACAGGCTGTCTGTTAAAACCTGCTTCGAAAAAGAAAAGAAACCGTTCTGCTGTGCTATGAAAATGTAGGGTTTCCTTTCCTTCCTTGCAATAGGTTCTAACTACGATGCCAGGGCATTTAAACAATTAGACAAATGGTTAGTCCCAAATGTGTTGTTTCTTTGTGTACACAGAGTCCCAGGAGGAGTTGTCAATATTCAGGGATATGAAGGCATGATCATTCGAAAGAAAAAGTCAAGTAAACATGGACTCTAAAACGCATGCCTTAAGAGAAAATAGCCACTTCTTGATCTTCGATAGTGTGAAAGAAATCTCTTCTACTGAAAACTCTTTGCTTTCCATATTTTAGGAAATATCAAAACGGAAAAAAATCCAGTGAACATGTGCTCTAAAATGCATACCTAAAAAGGCATGAGCACTTTTTCATTACAAGGGTTGTGTTTCAAAGCAGTGAAGATGAACCAGTGGTCACAGTTCTAACGTATGCATTTTAAAGCCCTTGTTTGCCAGACACTTTACTCTTTTTGCGGTCCATACTGCCACCTATCAAAATATCGAACACAATGAGCTTCAAGTAGAATTCTTTTGTTTGGCAGTATCGAAGATCAGAAAGTTCTCATAGCTCTCAAGACACGCGCTTTAGAGCCCATGTTCACTTGACCACTTGATTCGAATGATCGTTCTGGTCATATTAATAAATATTTACCATTCCTCCTGTCTAAACCCGTATAATACTCAATGAAAATTGTTTAAACAGCAATGTGCTGCACTGTTTTCCTCATCGTACACAGTTTTAACAGAAAACCTGTGTATTGGGTAAGTTGTAATAATATTTGGCATAGTGAATCACCCGAAAATTTGTAATATTACACGTCCGCAAATTAAAACTTTGCGAAATAATGTCACTGGAGTTACTATGCTCATAAACACAGTAGATAGGAGGTCTGTGTCATAACCCTATAAGCATTCAGGTTTAGCTATTCATGATGCAGTAACGGCATAGCAGGCTCAAGATCGGACATTCAAATTAGATGGATTTGCTTTACGACGAAAGTGTTTTCAGCGTAGACGTATGTAGACTTTCACTGGTAGTTTACAGCAGAGTTTCCCATACACGTGTGTACCGAAATAAGTAAATAAGGTATCCGCGAAGAAGTATTAATTACTTATTTTTTTGTATCGGCATTTAGTAGATGCTAATTATTTTAAGAAATTGTTATGATTTTTTCGTTATTACTTATGATTTAAATCTGATATAAACACTGAATAAAACAGTTTTTTCTCTTTTGTGAAATTGTATTAACCTTCAAAATTAACAAGGTGCCCCATCAGAGTCACAGAATTCTCAAAGTGCTCCGTCAGATAAAATTTTTGGGGATCCCACGATTTAGAATGCCAGTTCACTCATATCATACGATACGCAAAACACGAAAAATGTAGATTTCCAAATTTTATTGTTTGTATTGTGTAGAAAAAAATAAATAAATCTTGAAAACATCAAGAACCAATAAGGCAAACAATGGGTCTTTTTTATTCATATTCACCTGGAAAGTGTGTGAAGTCGCTATGAAGAAAAAAAAATTTGCGCCCTGAGAAAATTACCATAGATGTTTAGCAATTGCGAATCACTGATGGGTTCGCTAGCACCGTATAAATAAAAAAATAGAGCAAGGACACATAAACATCATATCCACAGAACGGAGTAACAAAGATTGGTTTTGGAAGTAATCAGATGTTAAACAATAGGAAAGAGTCACTTAGGACGACCGAGGAACTTACAGCTTTACTGATGACAGCACTGGTTGTACTCCAAGTCCACGATGGAAACAAGTAAGAAGAAGAAAAGGAGAAGAACGTGATTAAAAGTCACGTAGTGTGTGGTAAACATTGCAGTGTGGGCACGGTAGTTCGTTTCATGAAAACAAACTAGATGCCACCTTTCAGCTTTGGCATTGTTGTGCGAAAAAGGCACGCAACAGAAGACTATGAAGAGCGGGGAAGGCTCTGTTATTTGTCAGCTCCTAGCTGTAGGTAATTGCGCCTGTAGTGCCTACTGCGACCGGTGAAGTTGTGAACGGTAGCACAGAACGCCAACTGCCAATGTCCGCATTGTCCAGTGGCAGCAGGTGTGAAAACGTCGCTGTCGCAGTGTTCACTCGGTCTGGCGGGGTTCATCCGCTATCGAGCGCAGAGCTCGGCACTCCGGTGGCGTCCAAGTGTGAACGAGGGTCGGCGTGGAGCCGGCTACGGCCACAGCTCCAGCGTCGGCCTACCAGCAATAGCGCCCCCCCACCGCCCCCCCCCCCCCCACCACCCGCACACTCAACCCCGTAGCGTTACATCGATCTCCGCGACACAACCTGCCCCCTCCGCCTCCCCCCCCCCCCCCACCCTGGGCCATTTGCCTGTCGCGGCCCCAAATATTGGAGTCCGCCGGCCACCCCCTGCTGGTCGTGTTAGTGCGCGCGTGAGGCTTCCGTGTACAAGGGACGCGTCCGCTGGTGCGGCGCAATCCGATCCCTCCCTGTAGCAATTGTCTCCGCCGTCCCGTTCTCTCCATCAGCGCAGTGTCTCGCACACACTGGAAACGTGCTGTTCCGAGAAGCCATGGCCTAATGAATGGACGGCAGACGGCTCATATGTGCATAGCGTCTTACACAATTACAGGGGGAAAATAAAGGCGTAATAGTAAAATTCCTAAAATAGATAATTTCTAAAATAATTAATGCTAAAGCTTTCATGGTTCTTTCTAGCGCTCAGTGCCTCAAACGGTAAAAAACCAACAATTATAAGTTCTATTTGTTGTCCGATTGTCTGTCATACTACGGAACGCACAGACGTATCACATTCAATTTTATATCACATACTAAAGTCCGTCATCCCTTGTAGGTGGAAAACATTTAAGCTTCTAAGTCAGTGCAATCAAAAGTTATGTTCCTCTGCGCCACATATACTAAAGAGCCAAAGAATCTGGTACACTTGCCTAATATCGTGTATGGCACCCGCGAGCATGCGGAAGTGCCGCAACACCATGTACCGACTTATGTCCGAAATAGTGCTGGAGGGAATAGAAACCAGGAATTCGTAAGAGGACGAGGGGCGGAGCTCTCTTCTGAACAGCACGTTGCAAGGCATCCGGTTCAAATGGTTCAAATGGCTCTGAGCACTATGGGACTTAACATCTATGGTCATCAGTCCCCTAGAACTTAGAACTACTTAAACCTAACTAACCTAAGGACATCACACAACACCCAGTCATCACGAGGCAGAGAAAATCCCTGACCCCGCCGGGAATCGAACCCGGGAATCCGGGCGTGGGAAGCGAGAACGCTGCCGCACGACCACGAGCTGCGGACAAAGGCATCAGGCATATGCTCAATAACAGTCACGTCTGGGGAGTTTGGTGGCCAAGGGAAGTGTTTAATCTCGTAAGAGTGTTTCTGGAGCCACTTTGTACCAATTCTGGACGGTGAGGTGTCCCATTGTCCTGCTGGAATTGCCCAAGTTCTTCGGAGTACACAATGGACATGAATGGAAGCAGGTGATCAGAGAGGACGCTTACGTACGTGTCGCCTTTCAGAGTCGTATCTAGACGTATCAGGGGTCCCCATAACACTCCAACTGCACACGCCCTCATCATTACAGAGCCTCCACCAGCTTGAGTAGTCCCCTGCTGACGTGCAGGGTCCATGGACTCATGAGGTTCTCCCCATACCCATACAGGTCCATCCACTCGATAGAATTTGAAACGAGACTCGTCCCACTAGGCAACATGTTTCCAGTCACCAAAAGTCTAGTGATTGTGCTGACGGACGAAGGCGATGCGTAAACCTTTGTGTCGTGCAGTCATCAAGGGTACACGAGTGGGCCTTCGGCTCCGAAAGCTTATGTCGTTGTTGTTTCGTTGAATGGTTCGCACTCTGACACTTGCTGATGTCCCAACATTTAAATCTGCAGAAATTTGCGGAAGAGTTGCTGTCTGTCACGTTGAACGATTCCCTTCTGTCGTCCTTTGTCTCGTTCTTGCAGCATCTTTTTCGGCCGCAGCGATGCCGGAGATTTGATGTTTTACCGGGTTCCTTATATTCACGATGTAACACCTCAGATATAGAACCCATAATAACCACCCCTTTGTGGCAAAAGAAATAGCAAAATTTGTCAGCCTGACAGTGACGGCAGCTACTGACGACAAAATTTACACTCCTGTCAGTTTCATTCACAGGGATGTTATATAAATACTAATGCTTATCATAAAGAAAGGACTGAATGAAATAATACTACGTGATACAAAACAGAATCTCTAAAGAAACAATTCAACAATTATTTTTTACGAAGTTTAAAGCCAAGATAACATTTATCCTAGAAGAGAGTTGTAGCCGCATCGAACTGTAAGTCCGCTGTGACTAAAATGTAACTCGGCAATGGAGATGTTAACTTCACTTCTCCCTTGTACTCGGGCAATAGTAGTACGCATGTTAAGCACTGCTGGATTGTTTTAAACTGACTTGAAGTTTAAAGTTTTACGATATAGACTGGAAATATTAGTCAGAAGTCGGACTAATGTAAGATTATCTTTACCGTTAGGCAAATTACGGGATATTGATGTACGTAACAGAAAAGTTAATCGTGTGATGTCTGATTTCGTGATACTTAATAGTCACGAACATCAAAGGACACAGAAAGAGATTGATCGCCGACATAAACTCGCTTATTAGACTTGAGTAGACCGCAACTATAGTACTACTACAGTAGTACAAGTTTATATGCCAACTAGCTCTGCAGATGACGAAGAAATTGATGAAATGTGTGATGAGATAAAAGAAATTATTCAGATAGTGAAAGGAGACGAAAGTTTAATAGTCATGGGTGACTCGAATTCGAGAGTAGGAAAAGGGAGAGAAGGAAACATAGTAGGTGAATATGAATTGGGACTAAGAAATGAAAGAGGAAGACGCCTGGTAGAATTTTGCGCAGAGCATAACTTAATCATAGCTAACCCTTGGTTTAAGAATCATGAAAGAAGGTTGTATACATGGAAGAACCCAGGCGATACTAAAAGGTATCAAATAGATTATATAATGGTAAGACGGAGATTTAGGTACCAGGTTTTAAATTGTAAGACATTTCCAGGGGCAGATGTGGATTCTGACCACAATCTATTGGTTATGAACTGTAGATTAAAACTGAAGAAACTGCAAAATGCAGAGACGGGGGCTAGTAGAAACCCTGGGTAACAGAAGAAATATTGAATTCAATTGATGAAAGGAGAAAATATAAAAATGCAGTAAACGAAGCAGGCAAATAGGAATACTAACGTCTTAAAAAATGATATCCACAGGAAGTGCAAAATGGCTAAGCTGGGATGGCTAGAGGACAAATATAAGGATGTAGAGGCTTATCCCACTAGGGGTTAGATAGATACTGCCTACCGGAAAATGAAAGGGACCTTTGGAGAAAGGAGAACCACTTGCATGAATATCAAGAGCTTTGACGGAAACCCAGTTCTTAGCAAAGACGAGAAAGCAGAAAGGTGGAAGGAGTATATAGAGGGTCTATATAATGGCGATGTACTTGAGGACAATATTCTGGAAACGGAAGAGGATGTAGATGAAGATGAAATGGGAGATTTGATATTGCGTGAAGAGTTTGACAGAGCACTGAAAGACCTGAGTCGAAACAAGGCCCCCAGAGTAGACAACTATCCATTAGAACTACTGACAGCCTTGGGAGAGCCAGTCCTGACAAAAATCTACCATCTGGTGAGCAAGGTGTATGAAACAGGTGAAATAACCTCAGACTTCAAGAAGAATATAATAATTCCAATCCCAAAGAAAGCAGGTGTTGGCAGATGTGAAAATTACTGAACTATCAATTTAATAAGTCACGGCTGCAAAATACTAACGCGAATTCTTTACAGACGAATGGAAACACTGGTAGAGCGGGGAAGATCAGTTTGGATTCCGTAGAAATGTTGGAACACGTGAGGCAATACTGACCCTACGACTTATCTTAGAAGAAAGATTAAGGAAGGGCAAACCTACGTTTCTAGCATTTGAATAGAGAAAGCTTTGGACAATGTTGACTGGAATACTCTCTTTCAAATTCTGAAGGTGGCAGGGGTAACATACAGAAAACGAAAGGTCATTTACAATTTGCACAGAAAGAAGATGGCAGTTATAAGAGTCGAGGGGTATGAAAGGGAAGCAGTGGTTGGGAAGGGAGAGACACGGTTGTAGCCTATCCCCGATGTTATTCAATCTGTATACTGAGGAAGTAATAAAGGAAACAAAAGAAAGGTTCGGAGTATGTATTAAAATCCATGAAGAAGAAATAAAAACATTGAGGTTCGCCGATTACATTGTAATTCTGTCAGAGATAGCAAAGGACTTGAAAGAGCAGTTGAACGGAAAGGACAGTGTCTTGAAAGGAGGGTATAAGATGAACATCAACAAAAGCAAAACGAGGATAATGGAATGTAGTCGAATTAAGTCGGGTGATGCTGAGGGAATTAGATTAGGAAATGAGACACTTAAGGTAGTAAAGGAGTTTTGCTATTTGGGGAGCAAAATAACTGATGATGGTCGAAGTAGATAGGATATAAAATGTAGACTGGCAATGGAAAGGAAAGAGTTTCTGAAGAATAAAATTTTGTTAACATCGAGTATAGATTTAAATGCCAGTAAGTCGTTTCTGAAAGTATTTGTATGGAGTGTAGCCATTATGAAAGTGAAACGTGGACGATAAATAGCTTAGACAAGAAGAGAATAGAAGCTTTCGAAATGTGGTGCTACAGAAGGATGCTGAAGATTAGATGGGTAGATCGCATAACTAATGAGGAGGTGTTGGTGGGTTGGTTGTTTCGGGGAAGGAGACCAGACAGCGAGGTCATCGGTCTCATCGGGTTAGGGAAGGACGGGGTAGGAAGTCGGCCGTGCCCTTTGAAAGGAACCATCCCGGCATTTGCCTGGAGCGATTTAGGGAAATCACGGAAAACCTAAATCAGGATGGCCGGACGCGGGATTGAACCGTCGTCCTCCCGAATGCGAGTCCAGTGTCTAATCAAGGCGCCACCTCGCTCGGTGAGGAGGTGTTGAATAGGATTGGGGAGAAGAGAAGTTTGTGGCACAACTTCACTAGAAGAAGGGATCGATTTGTAGGACATGTTCTGAGGCATCAAGGGATCACCAATTTAGTACTGGAGGGCAGCGTGGAGGGTAAAAATCGTAGAGGGAGACCAAGAGATGAATACACTAAGCAGATTCAGAGGGATGTGGGCTGCAGTAGGTACTGGGAGATGGAAGAAACTTGCACAGGATAGAGTAGCATGGAGAGCTGAATCAAACCAGTCTCAGGACTGAAGACCACGAAAGACCGCAACTAAACGCCATTAAGAAGAGATTACAATTTCGACGTGTTGTCAGACGTTAGCGTCAAGATCAGAATTACTTATGTTAACATACGTAACTCCCTGAATGACATATCGGTGTGCATGCTCAGCGAAGGGACAAACAATAATTGCGAAAAGCAATAAACCTTAAGTCAACTTTAATTATTCGTGTCTCCTACATCATTTAATGAACATTTACAGAGTGTTTGTGGAATTGACTTAGTCTTCGGATAACATAAAAGCGTCAAGTGAATTAGTGATATTTTTAATACGAACAGTAATAACTTTACACCAAAATTACGACGCATTCTGATCATTGCTTACGGGTATGTTATCTCTGGAGTTACGTCATGCAGTTGTAGAATACGCGACGTGGCGACGCGTAGACGTCGGAGTAATAATTAACATCTTAATATCCTCGCAAAATTCATAAAGTGGCCCCGGCCTGGGTAATGGGATTATGATTCAAGACATTATTTTTTACGTCTAAATAACCATTCTCAAACGGGGCGTATGAACTATAGTCAGCAAGTTCGTGCAAACTGAAGGGTCTGTCGCGAATACGCAAGGGACTTTTGGTTATTTCAGGTCAATGGAGGCATCGCGTTATCGAGTGGTGCAGTCGCTACACTTGTAAGTGAAGAAGATCGACAGACAACTAACACAACTGCTTTCATTACAAGCAAGGGCGGCGTACACACTCCGGCGTGCTGATCCATCAAGATATTGATAGCAGTTTCGAGACACAGTATCTGAAAGTAACCAAACCTCGCGAGGAGTTTTCTTTTTTCCTAGTAGTTACAGATTGGCGATGTCGTGATCGACGGACGCCTTTCCACGTGATCTCGACTGTGACACCCATCACCATCTAGCCTAGAGAGAACAGCGCCACAAGGCACACTCGTGAAATGGTCTTACGGGAAAGTCCCCACTACATCGCAACCTCGGAGATACTGTGCCCCATCGCTCGTGCGCCAACTCTAGCACCTCTGTTATTTTGTATGGACACGAATGCAAATTAGTTTTTGAAATTTACTTTACAGACCGTCAAAAGACCGCAAGCTGTGGTGCTGTGTTCCTTGTTTATTTTCCAGTGCTCTTCAGTACCGCTGCTCTGACAGCCTCGACACCCTGCAGAAAACGAATATTGGCACGCCGTTCACGCTTCCTCTCGAGCACTGGACCATCGTTATCAAATGTTTTGCAAAATGATCGAGTTTTAAAACTTCAATGAAACCGTCTCTGTGAAAGCACAAAACGTTTCGTTTGATGAAAACATAACGTCATGTTATCGCGCTGTTCATCAGTCAATTTTCCTTTGGCAGCCATTTTAGAACGATACACGAACCGTGCTCTCAGAAATAAATGAAACTAATCTCCATGAAATACTCTCAATTCTGCAATATAGCACAATAACAATTGTTAAGCTCAAAAATTAATGCCAAAACAAATGTTGATCATTTCGCGCGCCATTCTGCAAACTTTCTTTGAGTCTGGGATGTCCCCCTAGGCCATGTCAGTCAGCTTTTTACGTCCTTATCTCGTCTGTCATCTTACTTCCAAGGTAGCAGAATTACTTTGCTGCAACTAAGTCTCCTGTGTTCTGATGTTCTCCGCAAATCTCATTTCGGTTACTCCTCATTACTTTTAGCTTCAATCGGTTTACTCTCAGTCCATATACAGCACTCAGTAGATTGTTCAAACTCACTTTATGACACATTCACTTTGAAAAATTAATGAATTACTGTGCTGATAAACCTCTTACGTTATTTGATTTTCGAACAGCCGAGCAGAACTGAACGTACTTAGACATTTCTCTCTTTACTTATTCTGATCAACACTAAACTGACACACAATATTTTTAGCGCACCGCAATCTGACTTTCAATAATCCCTACAAAAGAATGGTCCTGAATAACAATAACCTATACCTCTCATGAATCACTTACCTCACAAAAATCTTCGTTACTCGAACTACTGCAATAAAGAGAGCGCCAATACAGCCAGCTAAATAAAAGTACTGAAGGCACTAACTATTGATAGGCATAGTTAGCAAACGAAAGATTTTGATGGAGAACAAACAATGTATTTACTGTAATAGTGTTCAAAAGTCATAATATATATAGCAGTTCATGTCATCAGTCGTACAAATATCCTTTTTCTGACGGACACACGCCCAGATCGTCCGTTCTCAAAATTCTGCGATCTCTCTCCCCACATCCACCACTGCTGGCGGCTCACATCCAATTGCGCAAACGCTACACGCTGTTCACATCCAACTGCCCAACACTACAATAGCTAATATTCCAACAATGCAAACTAGCCATAGACTGCACACAGCACAGTCAGTGATTTTCATACAGAGCGCTACGTGGCATTACCTACATAAAAACCTAAACAGCCTACTTACAACTAAAATCTTTATAACCTGAAATTGTAGCAGTAGTAACATCTGCGCCAGACACTAGTTGTCTTATATAGGCGTCGCCGACCGCAGCACGTCTTCTGCCTGTTTACGTAGCTCTGTATTTGAAAACGTATGCCTATACCAGTTTCTTCGGGGCATCAGTGTATTTTGATAATCGAAAATACACTCATCCAAACTCATAACAAGCTTTCCGTTCACCTAGACTCATGAAATTTGTCAAGAAGCAAGAAAAGGAAAAATTCCGAAAATTTTTAATTTGCAATAATATAACACGAAAAACCACGAACCTGTTATGCTGTCGTAACAGGCAGACAGGTGCTACTTCGACGTGGCGCGTCCCCTGGTGGAGGTTAGGAGGGGGGGGGGGGGGGGGGGCGCTCCTCACTGGCTTGCCAGCGGCCTTGAGCGAAATAAAGTAGCTCTCGCGGACCAAACACAAATCCTCTGGACTAACACTCCAGTTGTATCTCGGGCAATCTTCGGAAAGCTCCACCACTCCAATGTTACAAATTTTATCTATTATGAGTGGAAAAGAAACCAAATTACCCCAGGGAGTAAAATCTCTCGACCTTAGATCGCAAGGAGGCATTTCGGATTCTGGGGAGCCTGCACTTTCTGCTCTTGGTTTATCGAAAGAACCTGAAGAACTCAAACTCAAGAATAAAAATAATATAAGAACACTGGACATTAACTTACTGATCAAAACCGGAGACCATGAAGAACTGACTCACGCACTTGAACACCATAATATCCAAATTCTGGCACTACAAAAAACTCGCTATACTGATGAAAATTGTTCTGAAACGGGCAATTACAGAATTTATAAAGGAAAACCAGCAGAAAACGTCTTTGGAAAATGCCCTCTACTGGGTACAGACTTTATTGTTAGACGAAATATAACGGAGTCCGTAAAAACTTCCGCTCTACGTCGAACTGGCTCTCAACATTGACGATCAAATGTAAAAATAAAATGTACACGCTAGTGAATGCTCATGCTCCAAAAAATTTTTACAATAAAAAAAATCCGAACAAAGTACATACTTTCCTGGGAAGAAGACACGATTTAGAAGATTCCAAAGGAAAATTTCATCATTCTGCTCGGGGATTTTAATGCACAGCTCGGCAAGAAGAAGAAATACAATAACATCATTGCAGAATACCCAGCGCATAAGAGGACAAACAACAATGGAATAAGACTTGTAGAACTCTGCCAAATCTTCAACCTCAAAATTATGACTAAACACTCCAAGAAACATCCCAAGAAGACAAAGACTTGGAAATCACAATATCAACTCCTTCGAGAGTTCCAAATTGACCACATAGCCATTTCTAGAAGAGAATTTAAGACAATTAAAAATATTAAGTTACAGAAAGGAGCCAAAATAGATACGGATCACTACCTTGTTGTCTAAAATTAAATTCATTCCAAATTCAGGAAGAAATAATAATAAACCTATGAGAAAGCATTTTGAAACCAGGGATATAGGGCACATACTCAAAATTATTTCAAATAAAAATTGCAAGGTGAGACATGCTGCAAAATGAAGTCTCAAATAATTAAGGCGACAGAAGAATCTCTTCCAACCAAAACTAAACACAATAATGTCTCGTGGAATGAAAAGTGCAATGAAGCTTTGGAAAAAAGACAAAAGCTACGGCAAAAATTTAAATCTAATGCCACACAAAACAACGTGGAAAGGTTCAGAGAAGGTAGAAAAATAGCCTCCTACACAATCAGAAACAAAAAGAGACCGTATAAAGACTATCCCTCCAACAAATGCAGGTGTACTTCACTCAAAACAAATCTAGAGACTATTACCAATCTTTCAAAAGACACATGAAAGGTTAGCACCACCCAGTTTAAATTTTCGTGACAAGTCAGGGAAATTAGGTACAAATGAGCAACAACACTGCAAAATTTTAGCATACTATTTCGGAGACCATCTCAACTATAAATAGTCCCCAGAGAAACCGGAATTCAAAATTCCAGAAGAGATCCCTACAGAATCACATCCACCAACTCTAAATGAAGTCCGGGAAGCTATAAAACCCCTGAAGGACAACAAATCCTCTGGTGAAGATGGAATCACAGCTGAACCTTTGAAATTAGGTGAGGAAAAAGCAGCACTACACATCGGTACAGTTATTAAGCCAATTTGGAGAACCGAGAAGGTCCGAGACGACTGAAGGACATCACTTATACATCCACTTCACAAAAAGGATGACAGATAAGACGTGAACAATTACAGGTGGATTTCCCTTCTATTCGTTTCATACAAGATCCTCTCCAAGATATTACTACATAGGATTAAACCAGTTCTCAATCCACAGATACGAGAATACCAAGGTGGATTTAGAAAAGGGAGGAGCTGTTCTGAGCAAATTATTAGCCTTAAAAACATAATTCGAACACATGCTGGTCAACTACATGTTACGACGTTTATTGGTTTTATAAAGCGTTTGACTCCATAGACAGATGAAGGCTCACTAGAACGCGGGAGGAATTTTGAATTGACAGAAAAACTAGAGAGACAATAAAGTAAACACTGACAGATACCAAGTCCAAAGTCCAATTTCGAGGAAAGACTTTTGAACCTTTTAAAATCCAAATGGGTTTGAGACAAGGGGATGGGCTCTCCCCAGTTCTATTCAACATCACTCTGGAAGAGATTATGAGGGAGACATTCGAGGAATACACGCAACAAAAAGTAAAGGGTATTTCTTTTGGAGGATCAGTTAAAGGCCTTACAGTACATGCACTAGCTTTTGCAGATAATATTGCTCTACTGCCCACAAATATAGCAGATGCAATTAAACAAATTGAAATCTTAGCAAAATATGCAGCTTACAGATATCACAAGAATAAACTAAATTCATGTCCAACAAGTATAAGTAAATCAAAGAATTGCACACAATTGTTGGATGTATCGAAAGGGTGAAATACTTTAAACATTTGGGAGAAACAATACCGGATGCTGGCATAGAAAAGAAGCTCTCAGACTTCGAGAAGATAAACTTAAGAGGGCACACATTTTAACACAGAAGCTGTACAACAAAAAATGCCTATCTCGAAATGCAAAGTTATTACGCTAAAATTCAGTGACGAGGACAGAAGTTCAATATGCAGCAGAAACACTCTCCCTCAAGAATAAAGGACTAATAGATGATCTCGAGAAGAAGGAAAGAGTAATTCTGAGGAAGATTCTTGGTGGGCACAAAATAATTGGTGAGAAATGGATAAAGGTTAGCAACGAGAAGATCTACCAATTTATTAAACCAATCACAACGGAAATGAGAAAGAGAAGGCTGATGTTCTTTGGTCATCTAGTGAGAATGGATGATGGCAGATTCATGAAGAAAATCTTCAATATAATTCGAAGGAAACACCGAACACTCGGTTGCAAGGAATAAAGAAAGCCCTCGGTGAACTTGGACTTACAGAAATGGACGCAATGAATAGGGACCAATACAGAAAGGCAATAACTGAATTGGAGGTTTTTCAGGAGGCTCCAAAACCGAATACCAACAGGAAACTAACAGCTGAACATGTGGAAAAAATGGCAGCAGGCAGAAGAGCAGTCCGAGAGAAGATAAAGAGAAAAGTGGACATGAAATAAAATTTGTAACGCGGTCCATAGTTGGCCAATTCGTGTAAATGAATAAATAAATAATAACACGAAAAAAGGTTATAATTTCTTATCTGTCTGTCTCCGTGGAAGATTTGTTTGGATTCAGAAGTAATGAAAGAACTCGGGAAGCACTAATGGTTCAACAACTGATCTTAGACCACAGTTTAAAAAAGGCAGATACATTTTTAAGGCAATTGTATATTTAGAGAAAGCGTTTGACAACGTTGGCTGCAATAGATTCTTTGAAATTCTGAAGGTAGCAAGCACAAAATGCAAGAAGCGAATGGTTATATACAAGTTTTACAACAAACCGACTGCTGTTATGAGAATCGAAGGACATGAAAGGGAGATAACTTTGTAGCATTTTCCCGATGTTACTCAATCTGTATATTCTACAATACATAAAACCAAGGAAAAAGTTTGGAGAGGGAATTATAGTCCAGGTAATAGAATAAGAACGTTGGTGTTTGCCGCCGAACCGTAATTCTGTCAGAGATAGTGAAGACCTTGGATAAGCAACTGAATCAAATGGGTAGCGCAATGAAAAAATATTATAAGATGGGCAATAACAAGAGCAAAACAGGGGCAGTTGAATGTAGTCCAGGTAAATCAGGTAATGGTGAAGAACTTACATTAGGGATGGAGATCCTAATTGAAGTAAATGAGTTTTGCTCTTTGGGCAACAAAATAAGTAGTGATGGCCGAAGTAGAGAGGACATCAAACGTAGATTGGTTGTAGCATGAGAAGCATTTCTCAAAAACAATTTTTTTTTAATTTAAAATAAATTTAAATATTATGAAGTCTCTTTTGGTAGTATTTTATGGTGTGTAATCTTATACGAAAATGGACCGTTGATTATAAGTGTTTGACACAAGAAGAGAATAGAAGCTTCTAAAATGTAGCGCTGCAGAGTTATAATAAGGAGGTACTAAATCTACTTGAGAAAAAAAAGAGATTTATTGATCGACTTGACTAAAAGAAGGGATCGGTTGACAGGGTACATCTTGAGGCATGATAGGTTGGTCAGTTTCGTAATAGAGAGAAGTCTGTGGGGTAAAAATTATACAGAGAGACTAAGGGATGAATACAGCAAGAAGATTCAGAAGGATGTAGTTTACAGTATTTATTCGTAAGTGAAGAGGCTACCACAGAATAGAGTGCCACGAACAACTGCATAAATGTCTTCGGGCAAAAGATCTCAAAAACAACAACAGTTAACTATGAGACCTGGACGGTAAATTGTAAGTAGGTTGTTTAGGTTTTCTTATTGGTAACGCCACGTAGCGCTCTGTATGAAAATCACTGGCTGTGCTGTGTGCAGTCTGTGCTAGTTTGCATTGTTGTCTGCTATTGTAGTGTTGGGCAGCTGGATGTGAACAGCGCGTGGCGTTGCGCAGTTGGAGGTGAGCCGCCAGCAGTGGTGGATGTGGGGAGAGAGATGGCGGAGTTTTGAAATTTGTAAGACTGGATGTCATGAACTGCTATATATATTATGACTATTAAGGTAAATACATTGTTTGTTCTCTATTAAAATCTTTCATTTGCTAACTATCCCTATCAGTAGTTAGTGCCTTCCGTAGTTTGAATCTTTTATTTAGCTGGCAGTAGTGGCGCTCGCTGTATTGCAGTAGTTCGAGTAATGAAGATTTTTGTGAGGTAAGTGATTTGTGAAAGGTATAGGTTAATGTTAGTCAGGGCCATTCTTTTGTAGGGATTTTTGGAAGTCAGATTGCGTTGCGCTAAAAAATATTGTGTGTCAGCTTAAGCACACTCTTGTACAATTTTTCTAAGGGGACGTTTCAAAATGTATAGATATGTATACAAATATTCTTCGTATTAATGGATTACATAGATTGGAGAATGTAGCAATTAAGACATGGTATTTACATGTCACTCACATTTACTCACTCATCTATTAGAACCGTTTTCGCAGTCTTCGTTGCTACTGACAGAGCAGAAATTTAGTTTTGCAGTGATTATTACTTCTTCTCCCTACTCACTTTCAGTAGAACAACACAGTATAAAACTGGAAAATATTTAAACTACCAGGAAAAGGATATTAATTAAATCGTTTTCGAAAATAATTACAACCTGGAAACAGCAATTAACTGACGTAGAAATAAAGGTTTATATTCGTGTTCACGATTTATCTGTACATGAGTTATGCATGTTTAAAATTAATGAGCTCTTCTCATTGGTAAACGATGCGATTAAAATGCGACTGCAATCTCTATAATTAGGAAAACTGAGAACAATTAAAAACCGATTTCAAATTACCAAATACTTTCAGTTCCATAATTTTTTCTAATTTTACTCTTAAATTTAAGATTAACTACTAATCTTCTGATGACGTTCCTTAACAGTTCCGTGTTGGAGAAAAGTGACTGAATAGTTGTAAGCAAAAATCGTAATTATTTAGCTTTGCTCTCCGTCTTGAATGTGGCTTAAAGATTTAAGATGGTAAAAGGTTCCATTTTGTAGCGTCGTCGTTCAGTATTATTACTTATCATATTTTACCTTCTTCAAGAGTGTTGAATGCCACATAACAACTAAGAGAGGAAAGGATCTCAAAGTTTTCTGTCCCTTTCCAAAATCGCAAATTCTCCGTTGACTGTTAATATTAATTCTCACTTTTCGATTGCAAGTTCGTCGTTGCACATGGAGAAAAAAGATAATAACAACAAGAATGAAGATCATCGTTTAATATCTCGTCGACAACGAGGTTCTTTGGACTGGAGCGCAAGGTCAAAATAAGGAAAGATGAAGAAAGAAGTCGGCCCTATTCTTTCCAATACAACCATTCCGGGATTAGTGATTTGGAGAAAAAAGTGGAGAAACTAAATCTGAGTGGTTGAACGTGGATTTGAACGGTCGTCGTTCCAACTGCGAGTTCCGTGTACTAACCTCTGCACCACCTCACTCAGTGAAAATATAACTCGATACATAGAGCAGATGTACCCGCAAAAGGGCTGAAAGTATGGGAAGCTCCCAACTGGATTTCATTATGATCAGACAGAGATTCCGGAACCAGATTGACAGGATGTCCCCTGGAGCAAATATATTTTTGGATCTCAATGACGAAGAGTAGACTGAATTTCAAGAGTATCAACTAGAAAAACCTGTATTCAAAGAAGTGGAATACTGAAGTACCGCTTGCCGGAGTGGCCGAGCGGTTCTAGGCGCTGCAGTCTGGAACCGCGCGACCGCTACGGTCGCAGGTTCGAATGCTGCCTCGGGCATGGATGTGTGTGATGTCCTTAGGTTATTTAGGTTTAAGTAGTCCTAAGTTCTAGGGGACTGATGACCACAGCAGTTAAGTCCCAAAGTGCTCAGAGCCATTTGAACCATTTGAACTGAAGTACCGAGGTACGATGCGATTCGTTTGAAGTTCTCTGAGACTGCAGATACTGCGATAATAAACACCACAGGAAGTTATGCAACTGAAGAGGAATGGATTCACCAAAGTTAGGGAGACAATCATAGATAAATGGAAGGTATCTGCTGAGAAACCTTGGTAACGGAAGAGATACAATTGACTGATTAAAGAAAATGCTAACGGAAGTTCAGGAATACAGAAATTAAAGTCATTTAGGAACAATAACAGCAAGTCAGGGAACCCAAGGCGAAATGACTGCAGAAAAAATGTGAAGAAATCGGAAAGAATGGTCCTCGAAAGGACATATGAAACATACTGAAAAGTTAAATCAGCCTTCGGTGAAATTAGAAGAATGGCATCAACACTGTTTAACCGAGCAGAGAGAGCGGGCAGGTGGAAAGAGTACCTTGATAGCCTCTGCAAGATAAAGGATTTGTCTCAAGACCTAGCTGAGTAAGGAATTGTTCTATATAAAGCATAGGGAATCTAGCATTGGCGTCAGCGTTCAGCAGATCTCTAGAAAAATTTGAGTCAAAAATCGCTAAAGGGATAGATAACATTTCTTCGGAATTTTTGTATGCGTTCGGGGAGGATTTAACCAAGCTGCTATTCAAGTTGGTGTAGAATCTACTATATGAAGACGTGCTATCTGCCATCCGGAAAAATATCACCCACACAATTTCGAAGATAGGTAGGGCTGACAACTACCGCACAATCAGTTTAACGGCTGGTACAAGCAAGGAGCTGACAGGAATAACATAAAGAAGAATGGAAAAGAAAACTGAACATCTGCTATAAGACGGACAGTTTGAATTTCGGAAAGGTTTTGCCACCAGGGAGGCAGTGCTGACATTGCGCTTGATAATGGAAGCAAGAATCTATAGGGTATAACACTGGGATGCAGTCTTTTTACCCTGCTGTTCAATCTATAGGTCATGAAGGAAATGAAAGCAGTATTCGAGAGTGGGATTAAAAACTCAGGATATAAAGATATCAAAGATAACATTCGCTGACACATTATCGACCTAAGCGAAAGTGAACGAGAACTACAGGATTTGTCAGATGGAATAAAAGTTCTAACGAATATAAAATTACTAAGTACAAACGGAAGAAATATGAAAGTAACGGGAAGCAGCAGAACTGTGGTTAGCGAGAAGCTTAACATCAAACTGATGATCACGAAAGAGACAAAGCTGAGGAATTCTTCTACCCTTGATACAAAATAGCTTATGATGGACGAAGCAGGGATGACATAAAAATCTGGATAGCACAGGCAAGGAATGCACTCGTGGCCAAAAGAAGCCTACTGCTGTCAACATAGCCCTCAATCTAAGGAAGAAACCTCTGTGAATGTACGTCCGGAGCACAGCATTCTGTTGTAGTATATGATTGACGAAAGGGAGAAACAGAAAAGATGAGAACTGAAGCGGGAACATGCGGGGATAAGATGAAACAGAGCAGTGATGACTGTGACCAAATTTTTCATGTATCTGTCGCCCACAGCACTGATTCTAAATTTAAAAAAAGTTACCTCCATGTAATTAAATAATTCACCAACCTTTTGTTGTACGTCCGATAAACTCCTCCAGCGTGAATAAAAATAGAAACACAGTCCTCGGAAAAAGTAATTTTCGTTTCTTCAATGAAATTTAATAGATTCTAATCCAGAGCAACTGTATGTTTACCTTCCAGTTACCAGTAATCATTTATTGATGTTGCCATCTTTGCGTACTAAAATGAACAAAAAAATCTGGTAAATTCAATCTCATTCCACGAGCATACAGTTACGAATGTCGATGAAAGTCTCACGGAAAGAAGGGAGAATGTGTGAGCGGTGCCTTTAGGAACGACGCCCTAAGGCTTTTGACCAAATATCTTAATTCGACAGAGCTGCCCGTCAACAGAGCTGTCATGCATTCTGTCCTTGATCAGCCTTACAAGAAACGAAAAAAAATCAATATCCTTAGCAACATAACAGATATGTATGTTAACATGTAATATAACTTGTAACATGACTTGTAAATTCAACAAAATTGGCTAAAAACTGTCTTGATCGCATAAATATTTTATTTAAAGTGGTGACCGGTTCCCGTCTATTGTACTCAGATCACCATCATACCTTGCATTCAGCAGAGAGAGTAGTAAATCAATGCAGAGGTAACAAAATCAAGTAATACACACATCAAAAAAAGTTTTCTATCACCTCGATTCAGAAAGTTCGGGGACCTGTACAGAAAATTGAAATAGAGATCAACATAAACATCATTTACGCCCTTTCTATTGCTCAATAAAGCCACACATTGCATGTTGCACCATCATACAGCAAGACTTTTAGAGGAGGTGGTCCAGACTGCTGTACACATCGGTATGTGTAATACCCAGTAGCACGTCGTCCCGCATTGATGCATGCCTCTATTCGTCGTGGCATACGATACGTAAGTTCATAAAGGCACTGTTGGTCCAGACTGTCCCACTACTCAACGGCGATTCGCCGTCGATCCCTCAGAGTGGATGGTGGGTCACGTCGTCCATAAACAGCCCTTTTCAATCCATCCCAGGCACGTTGGATAGGGTTCATGTCTGTAGAACATGCTTGCCTCTCTATTTGGCAAAAACTGTCAGACGATCATCTACAATCACATCAACGAGAATACTCTGGAAATTACGTGTAAGTACCTGGCGAAGGGTCGTCGAATCACCTTCATACTCGCTATTATTCCACTCTCGAACAGAGCGCGGTTAAAAAAGAACGTCTCTATCTTTTCGTGCGAGTTCTGATTTCCCTTATTTTATTGTGATGATCTTTTATCCCTACGTAGGTGTGCGACAACAAAATATTTTTGCATCCGGAGGAGTAAGCTGATGACTGAAATTTCGTGAAAAGATCCCTCCGAAACGAAAACCGACTTCGTTCTAATGATTTCCAACCAAAATCATGTGTCATGTGCGTGACACTCTCCCCTGTTTCTCTATAACACAAAATGCGCTGAACTTCTTTGAACTTTCTCGGTGTACTCCGTTAATCCTATTTGGTAAGGATCCCACATTGCGAAATAAGACCCCCGAAGAGGTCGGACAAGCGTGGTGCAGGCAGCCTCTTTAATAGGTCTCTTGCACCTTCTAAGTGTTCTGCCAATAAAAAGCAGTCTTTGATCCGCCTTCCGCACAAGGTTTTCTGTGATGTTTTTCCAGTTTACGTTCTTCGTAGTTGTAATTCCAAGGTAATTAGTTGAATGTACGGCTTTTAGATATGACTGATTTATCGTGTAAACGTCGTTCAGCGGATTCCATTTACGATTCATGTAGATGACCTCGCACTTTTCATTTTGAGGGTCAGCTACCATTTTTTTTCACCACACAAATATCTTATCTACATCGTTTTGCAATTGGTTTTGACCTTCTCATGAATTTACTAGGCCATAACTGCTGCATCATCTGCAAACAACATAAGACGGCAGATCGGATTGTCTTCTAAATCGTTTTTAAAGTTAAAGAAGAACAAAGGGCCTACCACACTACCTTGGGGAACTTTAGAAATCACTTCTGTTTCCTGGATGACTTTCCGTCAGTTTCTACGAACTGTGTCCTTCCCAACAGGATATCACGAATCCAGTCGCATAACTGAAACGATATTCCGTAAGCACGCAATTTAATTACAAGCCGCTTCTGAGGCGCGGTCTCAAAAGCCTTCTGTAAATCTAGAACTACGGAATCAATGTGAAATCTCTTGTGTCGATGGCATTCAATACTTCACGTGATTAAAGAGCTAATTCTTTTTACAAGAACGATGTTTTCTAAACCTCTGGTGACTGTGCGTTAATAGACCGTTCTCTTTGGCGTAATTCATAATGTTCGAACACAAGATTTGTTCGAAAACCCTGCAACATGTCGTCGTTAATGACATGGTCCTATAATTTAATTGATTACTTCTACTGCCTTTCTAGAATATTGGTGTGACCTGGGCCATATTCTAGTCTATGTGTACGGATGTTTCGTCGGGCGAGTTGTTGTGTGTGATTATTAAGTATGGAGCTGCTGCATCAGAATATTCTCAAAGGAATCTGGACTGGAAGACTTGCCTTTTTTTAAGTGATTTAAGTATCTTCACTTCCCCGAGGATATCTATTGTACTTCTGCGTCACTCATGCTACTTGCTAGTCTTGACTCCAGTTCTGAAATATTTACCTCGTCTACTTTGGGGATAGAATCTCGGATGTCTGTGTTTAGTAACTCTGCTTAGCAGCACTGTCGTGGACAGTATTTCCATTGCTATTGCGCTAAGTAGGCATTGACTGTGTATTGCCACTAGCATTCTTTACATAAGGCCAAAATTTCTTTTGATTTTCTGCCAGGGTTAGAGACAAAGTTCCGTCGTGAAAATTATTTATACTGCTGAATTCCGTGCAATATTAAATGCTGAATACCACTCCTTTCTGAATTTTTTAATATGAATTAACATAAAAACTGCCTACTGCGCTAAATGGGTTTAAGCCCTTCTATCCTGAATACCATACTACAGTTTAAGTTTGATGGACACTGCATTATTTGTTCCATTGTGATTCGGGACGTCCTGTTTTTTACCTTGATCCTTGTGCCACCAGATCCTTATATAAAATACTAAGGTTGAATTAGGGAATTATATGACTTAGAGATCACGGCACAGTGGACCAATAGTTGCTAAAGTGTGATATTATGAGCAAACTGATTCGCTTAGCCATATAACAAATCTAAGTCACAACAGCGAGTCGTTATAAGATGAGCTGTTAAACACCTCAGCCAGAACGTCGTTGTGTAATCTTCCGTAGCAACTTCGATATAATTACAACAACAGTGTCTACGGTACCCAAAGTTGGTTGGTAGCAGACTTCACTCGTAGCATTGCCAAGCAAACAGATTTATACAAAACTGAAACTTAAGAATTTAAGTAGGCTGTTTAGGTTTTCTTATTGGTAACGCCACGTAGCGCTCTGTATGAAAATCACTGGCTGTGCTGTGTGCAGTCTGTGGCTAGTTTGCATTGTTGTCTGCCATTGTAGTGTTGGGCATCTGGATGTGAACAGCGCGTAGCGTTGCGCAGTTGGAGGCGAGCCGCCAGCAGTGGTGGATGTGGCGAGAGAAATGGCGGAGTTATGAAATTTGTAAAAATGGACGTCATGAACTGCTGTATATATTATGACTTTTGATGACTATTAAGGTAAATACATTGTTTGTTCTCTATTAAAATCTTTCATTTGCTAACTATGCCTACTAGTAGTTAGTGCCTTCCGTAGTTTGAATCTGTTATTTAGCTGGCAGTAGTGGCGCTCGCTGTATTGCTGTAGCTTGAGTAAGGAAGATTTTTGTGAGGTAAGTGATTTGTGAAAGGTATAGGTTAATGTTAGTCAGGGCCATTCTTTTGTATCTGTTATTTAGCTGGCAGTAGTGGCGCTCGCTGTATTGCTGTAGCTTGAGTAACGAAGATTTTTGTGAGGTAAGTGATTTGTGAAAGGTATAGGTTAATGTTAATCAGGGCCATTCTTCTGTAGGGATTTTTGAAAGTCAGATTGCGTTGCGCTAAAAATATTGTGTGTCACTTTAGTGGATGTTAGAGTACGTTCAGTTTTGCTCAGCAGTTTGAAAAGCATATAATGTAAGAGGTTTATCAGCGCAGTAATTCTAAAATTGTTCTATGGGGACGTTTCAAGAATTTCCGAACGACAATAATAGAGAACAGTTCTGGCGAACTACACTCCTGGAAATTGAAATAAGAACACCGTGAATTCATTGTCCTAGGAAGGGGAAACTTTATTGACACATTCCTGGGGTCAGATACATCACATGATCACACTGACAGAACCACAGGCACATAGACACAGGCAACAGAGCATGCACAATGTCGGCACTAGTACAGTGTATATCCACCATTCGCAGCAATGCAGGCTGCTATTCTCCCATGGAGACGATCGTAGAGATGCTGGATGTAGTTCTGTGGAACGGCTTGCCATGCCATTTCCACCTGGCGCCTCAGTTGGACCAGCGTTCGTGCTGGACGTGCAGACCGCGTGAGACGACGCTTCATCCAGTCCCAAACATGCTCAATGGGGGACAGATCCGGAGATCTTGCTGGCCAGGGTAGTTGACTTACACCTTCTAGAGCACGTTGGGTGGCACGGGATACATGCGGACGTGCATTGTCCTGTTGGAACAGCAAGTTCCCTTGCCGGTCTAGGAATGGTAGAACGATGGGTTCGATGACGGTTTGGATGTACCGACGATCTCCAGTGGTGTACGGCCAGTGTAGGAGATCGCTCCCCACACCATGATGCCGGGTGTTGGCCCTGTGTGCCTCGGTCGTATGCAGTCCTGATTGTGGCGCTCACCTGCACGGCGCCAAACACGCATACGACCATCATTGGCACCAAGGCAGAAGCGACTCTCATCGCTGAAGACGACACGTCTCCATTCGTCCCTCCATTCACGCCTGTCGCGACACCACTGGAGGCGGGCTGCACGATGTTGGGGCGTGAGCGGAAGACGGCCTAACGGTGTGCGGGACCGTAGCCCAGCTTCATGGAGACGGTTGCGAATGGTCCTCGCCGATACCCCAGGAGCAACAGTGTCCCTAATTTGCTGGGAAGTGGCGGTGCGGTCCCCTACGGCACTGCGTAGGATCCTACGGTCTTGGCGTGCATCCGTGCGTCGCTGCGGTCCGGTCCCAGGTCGACGGGCGCGTGCACCTTCCGCCGACCACTGGCGACAACATCGATGTACTGTTGAGATCTCACGCCCCACGTGTTGAGCAATTCGGCGGTACGTCCACCCGGCCTCCCGCATGCCCACTATACACCCTCGCTCAAAGTCCGTCATCTGCACATACGGTTCACGTCCACGCTGTCGGGGCATGCTACCAGTGTTAAAGACTGCGATGGAGCTCCGTATGCCACGGCAAACTGGCTGACACTGACGGCGGCGGTGCACAAATGCTGCGCAGCTAGCGCCATTCGACGGCCAACACCGCGGTTCCTGGTGTGTCCGCTGTGCTGTGCGTGTGATCATTGCTTGTACAGCCCTCTCGCAGTGTCCGGAGCAAGTATGGTGGGTCTGACACACCGGTGTCAATGTGTTCTTTCTTCCATTTCCAGGAGTGTATTTACTTAGTGTACTAGTATCTGAGTTTCCCATCCCCGATGAAGATGCCGAATGCCTTTTTTTTCCACCTTTCCTTCAGACATCGATCGTCTACGTCCTACTGACCACCTCAGCACACTGAGCAGCGCTGCGCAGTTGGTGTCTGTATCGGGTGACTCGCTCCCGTGGACCAGTCTAATCGACCCGAGCGGCTCTTACGCAAGAGACCTCGAAGATGCGACCTGAGAGGCGCGCGTCAACATGGAGCTATACCTGCTCGAAGACCTACGTCTATCTTTCCGCATAAAGGTCGAATCAGGGCTGTTGTTTGTGGATCATTACTTACTGTCTCGTAGGTTTTAACAAAATTTGTTTTATTTATTTACTTCTATTTCATCCTGAAATGACATCATGAAATTTTGTTGCAAGTCGTTTGAAATATGAGCGGTTAAGTTACCATCGATTATTGTCAAATCACAGTCACAAAGTTACCTGCCGAAAAACAGAAAATTTAACACACCAAGATGAGTGTAACAAAATGAAATGACAAGAAATAAATTGTAATGAACGTATCACCAACTAAAAAAAAAAAGTAACCCCATTCAAGTACTTCTCTTTCGGATCTGTTCTACACACATTTATGGCCTCACGACTATCTCGGAAGGACTTCGAATCTTCCACTTCCTGGTCGTTCATGCTGACAACACTGTACCTAATCTACTCGGTACCACCCGGTTGCTGCATGTCTATGCACTGACAGTCGGTGAACGTTACCACTATTTCAGTTTTTATTTTGAAGTATACACACTACACACATAACACTGTTCAAAACAGGCAATTAGGTTCTGCTGACCTTTACATACAAGTTAAAATATTTCACTGAAAAGAGGCCAGGCAAGCGAATTTGAGTAATGTACTTTCTAAGCTCGGTGTACAGCAGGGTCCACCGAGGAACACAGTCCTCGCACTCTTAGGAGGTTGTTCAACTTTCCAGAACAAACTTACTGTCTTGCATGTGTCATAAATGAACTAACTACGTGCTGTGTAGTTACATATTTATGAATGCCGTATACCACTTTTAAAATTTTATTGCCAACCTGTGTCGATGACCACTAGTAACATCGACCGTTCTCTCACTTGGTATAACATGTGTGAACCATTTTCCTTTCCTGATATCGGGTAATACGCAATGAAAGGTTCAAGCTTTTGTACGTTTGCCTCATTCACGCTCCCAGCTCGGCAAATTTTTCTCCTGGAGAGCCATTAAATAAATACGCTTTATTAGGGCAGTCATCAGCTTGTAAATGGTTTACAACTCGCATGACACACAAATTCCGATTTCATTCATATTCTACTCCGATCCGTTCCGGTCATAAACCATGCTCACGATCGTCGAAAAATTAATCTGCAGCCAAATTACACATGAAATGTAAAAATATTGTTCATTTCGAATATTAAAACTATGTTGTCTCTGAGAAGAGTTTATTCTCTTCAGATAGTTGCTCTCCACAAACATATATAAAAACTGTAATGTTCCAAAGAAACCATATTTCTAGTCTTGATGTGTAAAGTTGGCTGCAGATTAATCTTTCGACGACCGTGTACGTGGTTAAAGACCAAAATCTGGCGGAATAAAATATAAATTAAGTCGGGTTTTGTGTGTCATGCATTTCATAAAGTATTAAATAGACAGCCGATGTCTTCTTCGCCATATTAAGAAATTCGTTGTCAGTCTCAGCAGGTTTTTTCGACTAGATCAAGATTCTTCACCGGGTTTCTATTTTATTGTGAGACAAAATTGACTATATGTTGCGTTTTACGCTGGATTTTGTCTCCAAGCAGCCGGAAAAAACTCTGTAGAAGTACACTACTCGCCATTAAAATTGCTACACCACGAAGATGACGCGCTACAGACGCGAAATTTAACCGACAGGAAGCAGAGGCTGTGATATGCAAATGATTACCTTTTCATAGGAGTCACATAAGGTTGGCGCCGGCTGCGACACCTACAACGTGCTGACATGAGGAAAGTTTCCAACCAATTTCGTATACACAAACAGCAGTTGACCGGCGTTGCCTGGTGAAACGTTGTTGTGATGCCTCGTGTAAGGAGGAGAAATGCGTACCATCACGTTTCCGACTTTGTTAAAGGTCCGATTGTAGCATATCGCGATTGCGGTTTATCGTATCGCGACATTGGTAATCGCGTTGGTCGAGATCCAATGACTGTTAGCAGAATATGGAATCGGTGGCTTCAGGAGGGTAATGCGGAACGCCGTGCTGGATCCCAACGGCCTCGTATCACTAGCAGTGGAGACGACAGGCATCTTATCCGCATGGCTGTAACGGATCGTGCAGCCACGTCTCGATCCCTGAGTCAACAGATGGGGGCGTTTGCAAGACAACAACCATCTGCACGAAGAGTTCGACGACGTTTGCACCAGTATGGACTATCAGCTCGGAGACCTTGGCTGCGATTACCCTTGACGCTGCATCACAGACAGGAGCGCCTGTGATGGTGTACTCAACGACGAACCTGGGTGCACGAATGGCAAAACGTCATTTTTTCGGATGAATCCAGGTTCTGTTTCAGCACCATGATGATCTCATCGGTGTTTGGCGACATCTCGGTGAACGCACATTGGAAGCGTGTATTCGTCATCGCCATACTGGCTTATCACCCGGCGTGATGGTATGTGCTGCTATTGGTTACACGTCTCGGTCACCTCTTGTTCGCACTGACGGCACTTTGAACAGTGGACGTTACATTTCAGACGTGTTACGACCCGTGGCTCTACCCTTTATTCGATCACTGCTAAACCCTACCTTTCAGCGGGATAATGCACGACCGCATGTTGCAGGTCCTGTACGGGCCTTTCTGGATACAGAAAATGTTCGACTGCTGCCCTGGCTAGCACATTCTCCAGATCTCTCACCAATTGAAAATCTGGTGAATGGTGGCCGAGCAACTGGCTCGTCACATTACGTCAGTCAATACTCTTGATGAACTGTGGTATCGTGTTGAATACGCATGGGCAGCTTTACCTGTACACGCCATCCAAGCTCTGTTTGACTCAATGCCCAGGCGTATCATGGCTGATATTACGGTCAGAGGTGGTTGTTCTGGGTACTGGTTTCTCAGGATCTATGCAGTCAAATTGCGTGAAAATGAAACCACGTGTCAGTTCTAGTATAAATATTTGTCTAATGAATCCCCGTTTATCATCAGCATTTCTTGTTGGTGTAGCACTTTTAATGACCAGTAGTGTATTACCTATGTTGCGATGAATCAGTCTGCAGAAACGTGTTTGCGTCATCTATAAAAATAATTACCAAAACTACAAAAAAATCCCTTCTACTGAACGATACCCGTTGCAACAACGACCCTAAGCTCATTGAAAACATGTGCCTCACTGACACGAAACAAATTCATCATACTATCCTCTTACCCCCCCCCTTTCCTACTCTCAGCCCCCCCTCCTCCCACGCCATTCCCTCATCACGCCCACAGCTTATACTAGGTCTTTGCTTCTGGTTTGTTGGTGTATTGGTGGAACATCGTTCGTGTATTTAGGAGCACTTTCTCATATCCCAAACCTCTCATATCCCAAGTCTCTCACACTCATAGCTTTTTATCCCCTATAATGATACTTAAACGCACAAAGTTTGTTTCAAATCACTCCATACGATACTTAGCTACTTCCCCATATAACATTTCGTCCTCCTCCACTTCCAACCAGAGGGTTAAAATGTATTCAATGCTACGTAGAGGTTCCTAACTGTATTCCAGAAATAGGATAAAATCCGTTAAAACCATTTTCGTAATTGTATATATCATGACGTGATAAGCCCATAACAAGGCTTGAAAGCGTTACTACCTGAAGTGCTTGTAGGAGTCACAGAATATGATTCACGCAGTTGGAACTACAGATAGCACGGTTAAACGTAATTACGAACAGATAGTTCAGAAACAACAGCTGTAGCATGACACTAATTACATACACACACATTAAGAATGGAATACCTCTGGGAATCCTGTTGACAACTAGTCCTTAGTTGAATCAGTCACGTTAATAGAGCGTCACGGTACTGACGCAAGAGCTGTTATTTGGTCGCAATAAACTTCGACAGCGACTGTACCCTAAGTGGGCCAAAATACTAGAAACAAGATTGACATTTGTGTGTATTTCAGTTTACTTAAGTAAAGTGCTAATGAAAAAAAAATACACGACGAAAAGCGGTTCTTCTTAGCGAATACAAAATTGTAAAGGAAAATTACAGTCCAGACCGATGACTTGGGAGCGCATGGGCAGCTTAAGCGTCGGTGTCGTGTGTTTTTATCCTAAGCAGGTGAATGACTCCACGCATCACCGCCGTGTGTCAAAGCTGGTTGTAATACACAGTGGTATTTGATCCATATGGACGTTTTCCATCATAAAGTTAAAGCATAACAAATCTGGACTCGCTAAAAAGATAAGGCTCATGGCTAGAATCTGTGCTTCTTTTGTGCACTGCGTATACTGGCTTGTAGAAATAACGAGCTACGACTCCCCTGATGAAGTGAATTATCTTGTCGTCTAAAGTGTTCCAATGTGCTTAATTTCTCATCGTACGCTGATGAACCAAAACATTATTAACACCTGCTTAACAGTTGGTTTGTCCTCTTTGGAAAGAAATACATCACTAATTCTGCGTATCAGGGATCCGACAGTTTGTTTTTACGTTTGTAGAATATTGTGTCATTAGATGTGTACACAGGTCATATAATTCTCATAAATAACGGTGCGCTGATTTTTCGTACGCGGTATGGCGGTCGATAGCGACCCGGATAGGTTCCATAGGATTTACATGAGGTGAATTTAGTCGCCAAGACATCAACAAGAGTTCACCATAATGCCTATCAAACCACTGTAGCACCACTCTGGTGCCGAGACTTTGACCATTATACTCCCAAATGACGACATCGCCGTCGGGGAATATCGAGCATAGAGGGATGCAGGTGGTTCGCAGCTGTTAGCATGTCATAGGTTACTACCACAGGTCAGATGCAGGTGCAGAAAAATGTCTCCCATAGCATAATACTGCTGCCACCAGCTTCCGCCCGTGTCGCGCAGTACGTCTCGAGGATTCACCACGATGACGGCGTTTGGGTGGTCCACCATCGACATAGTGTAGCAAAAATGTGATTCACCCGAAGAGCCGACACGTTTCCATTGATCGGCGGTCTATTCCCGAAGGACCCGTGTCCGCTGAAGTCGTAACTGACGATATCGCTGGGTCAGCATAAGAACACGTAGGGATGGTCTGCTGCGGATCTCCATTTTCAACAATGTACGAAGAACGGTGTGTTCGGAAACACTTGCCTGTGCCCCAGCGTTGTGCTCTTTCGGCAGAGATGCCACACAGACCATCATCTATCCTGCTTTGCAGAGCAGACAAGCCACATATTCGGTGATGAATCATAGACGTCCAACCATTTAGCACCTAGTGGTAGTTTCTCTGTTCTTCTACCTCTTTCAATAGCTGCTCATAACAGTAGAACGTGAACATCCGATCAGCTGCTCGGCTTACATTCTTTTGTTGCAGTGTCACGTGCTCGCTACGCCACCAGGCTGCAACCAACGTCGCTGTAGGCAGTGGTCATAAAGTTTTACCTCATCAATGTATAGTACTTGTCTGATCGCTTACTTTAAGTGGGTTTTATATTGTTTCCTTGCAATAGAGCATATAGTTTCCTGACATTGTTATGAATAATTACAGTATTCAAAATTCACATTCAACAAGATGTGAAATAATACATATACGTTTCATAAATAAATTTTGATCCAGAGCTAACTGAAGCTACACCGGCGTGCAAAACTTAAGGACAGACGGAAATTTCGAAAATAACTACCAAGTACCATAGCTAGAGGAAACGTGAACCATACAGAGAAGGAATGGCTACATTACAGTAGGTACACAATGCAAAACGCATCCCACACGTACACGATGGGATTTGAGTTGGGGAAACGGGCAGGTCGATCCATTCGCCGTTCACCCTCGCGTTCCAAGATCTTTTCCAAATGCGCTGTTCGATGCCAGCCATTTAAATTAATGCACCTATGAAGGGGCGCACTTGTGTACGGAGTACAGTGTCACAACAATGTTGACCATTAAGTGTGCTGTGTTCGAAGATTTGGATTACTCTATATACGTGCAGGGTAATGCATCCCCACACCATAAACCCTGGACAGTCAGAACAATCACTTTCGACAGTGTTGGACGTATATTTGTTACTGTAAAAATAGGATAATTGGTAAATCCTAGAATTAACTGCTGGAACCTAAAACGTACCATCATGGCGTCGTAAAAGTCGTAAATCTCTAATTACGAGTATATGCACAGATTTCGAGCTTTCCCTAAGAGACGTTGGTAAATCTTTAGGATGCACCCATACCAACTGGTAGAACCGTATTTATTAAAAAACATCAGCTTAGAAATTTATTGAAATAGTTTCTATTTATTGTAAATTTGTGTATTTTAAACGTTCTTGCATTCCAATGTGATAATAATGAACAACATTCCACATTAAAAAAGCACGTTGTTACCTTGTGAACGTTAACTTTTGTTAGAACAAGGCTGACTGTGGTATTTCGAGTTACATAATAAGGAAGACGATTTACACAAGCATTTTTTGCTGAACACTTTTTTAAGCAATTGCGCTTTTTGAACCCTTGCCCTCCAACGGAAGACTGTTTGGCAACCACTACCCGTAGCCTAATTTCTTCTCTTGCTACTTCTTCGAAGTTGAAGTTTTCTTTGCAGAATCTAAATTGATTCCTAGTGTGCAATGACTTAAGTTAACCATATTTATCACTACCGCTATCATAGACTTTGCGTCAATCTTTGCACTGTCTGCATCCGGTACTTTAATTCTCACATTCTGTCCAACTGGAAGTTTTGGAATTTTGTTACATGAGGCTGCTTTCATTTTCTTCGCCTGCAATTGAAGGCGTTCTTTGCAGCTTCTCGGATCCGCTTCACTTCATTAACACTGTTGGAAGTTGTCAGCGTCTCGTCACAACCATCAGCTGGTGCCGGTGTCTCGTTAACAGTCGTCAAATCCCGTGTCTCTGGTGCTTCTTCACCTGCTGTAGCCACACTTTCTGCCTCCGTTCCTTCTGTTCCAGTACTTGATTCTCTGGCATCAGTTGCTTTCCTGTGAGTCAGTGGAAGTGGTGTTTAACACTGTTTCAAAATTCTTCTTCAGTGTTTAATTTTTTTTATTAAATCACGTGGAATAACTGAGGTCGCAATGCCCATTTTCATTTGTTTCCATCCAAGTCGATAACATTTTTAGATATCTTGATTTGCTCTTTCGACTGATCCCTGAGACTGACTGTACCTCGGCTTCCCGTGGAGTACCTTTATATCACTCCACAAACCACATAAAATTTGAATATCTTGGTTACAAAACTCTCTACCATTATCAGAATGAAGGATACTTGGGGCATCAAAGGTGGTAAAAATGTCCAAAAGATGATATTCTACTTCATCAGCCCTTTTCGAAGTTAGTGCGCCGGGGATAAAACATTTTCTCAAATGATCTTGGTATACAAGTATGGACTTTGATTAATTGTACGGGTTTGCCTGCAAGTCGATTAAGTCAATTTGTCATCGAGAATTCATTTCACTGTGTATGTTAAGTTTCACTACAACTTTCCTTTTCAATGCTTTTGGCTTTTTCTGACATGGTTCACATAATCTCAAAAAAGTAACGAATGATTCAACAGTCAAATTCTTGTACTTAACGAATCAGTCCCACGATCATCCGTGTTCGGCCGCCATGACCTGTAGCAATATGGGTCTCATATAATACGTTAAACAGTTCATGAAAACGAACGTAATAACCAATTTCAGGTGCTATGAGCTTATATTCACCTCCGATGTTGAGAACATAACATGGCTTCAAAGATCTGTAGTGAACAGAATTTTTATTGGAAATGACTTTTGCATTTTTCACTTCACTTAACAGAATATAATATAGCTCAGAAGTAAAATAAAAATTGTTGTCCTCATTCTTATTCACTGATCCACTTAAAAGTTCGTAAAATGTTTGACGCATAACATCACTCATTCTAATGCAAAGCTGCAGAAGAAACAACACTAAGACGATTCGCAAAGATGACCGCACGCACGATGCTCGACACAAACTACGCAGCGATGAGCGGACTGAGGACTCATAATTGTCAAAAAAGAAACTTACCTGAACACAAAGTCTTCGAGCCAGCTTTTACCGCCGGCCGTGGTGGCCAAGCGGTTCTAGGCGCTATAGTCTGGAACCGCGCGACCGCTACGGTCGTAGGTTCGAATCCTGCCTCGGGCAAAAAAAATGGTGCAAATGGCTCTGAGCACTACGGGACTTAACATCTATGGTCATCAGTCCCCTAGAACTTAGAACTACTTGAACCTAACTAACCTAAGGACATCACACACATCCATGCCCGAGGCAGGATTCGAACCTGCGACCGTAGCAGTCACGCGGTTCCGGACTGAGCGCCTAGAACCGCGAGACCACCGCGGCCGGCTGCCTCGGGCATGGATGTGTGTGATGTCCTTAGGTTAGCTAGGTTTAAGTAGTCCTAAGTTCTAGGGGACTGATGACCTCTGATGTTAAGTCCCATAGTACTCAGAGCCATTTGAACCATTTTTGAACCAGCTTTTACCAGTTTGTATTAGTAAAGCCTAAGATTTACAGTTGTCTCTTGGTAAAGCTCGAAATCTATGCATACAATGAGAAATTTCGGACTTTTTCCACACTGCGATGGTAAATCTTAGGTTTCACCGGTTAATTCTAGGATTTACCAATTACCTTGCCGTTACAGTAACATATTCATGTGACCGTTTTGGGTGGTCCAGGTGTTATGGTATGGTAAGGATTAATGCCCCATAGGCGTACTAACCTCCATGGTGGACACGGTACATTTGCCGGTCAAAGTTACTTCGTCGTTGAACTCCTTCCTCAAACACTTCTTTTTAGGGATCCATACGGCCCTGACTTCATTTTATGAATAACAAAGCGCAGCAGCATCCAACAGCGCAAGTGGATGAATCCTAGGAACGACGGGATATTCGGCGAAAGGCCTATGCCGTACTCAGACTTAAATCCTGTCGGGCAGGTATGGGATCCGTTGGGGAGACATACTGTGGTACGTCCAGATTCACCAACGATCATCCAGTAATTATCGACCAGGCTGATGGGGGAATGAAAACATCTACCACAAGATCTCATTACTAATCTTGTGGCCGGCACGGTAGGAAGTTGCAGAGTAAGCACTGCCGTCCCAGGTGATCACAGACCCTAACAAGAACGATGTTCTGCGTTTTGTAGTATCCAGGAGCAAATCATAAGTCGCGGTGACTTCAGTGTAATTACTGTCTTCCAGTAAAACTGTCATTTTTGTTTGATTCACTGCGGGTTTCAGTTACATTACGCACTAGAAGTTAGCAGTTCTTTATATGTGTGGTCCAGGTTTTATCGACCTATGTCACTAGGTACTGGCACATTATACAGAAGTTACTTTCGTCATTAAGTTTTGCACACCAGTATATTCAACACACCACTACAGGGTGCATATTTCTTTGCGTGTACTGTATATGCTCGAGTTATCAGACAGACCAAAGTCCCTTCATAAAGGAGGAAGGAAGGAAATATATTAAAAATAACGTTTAGAGATATATTTGATTTTGGAAAAGTTTTCAGTAATGTGAAAATTTTTCTTCATTACAAAGCACTCTATGTGTACTCTCTGTTGCGTTCATTTAAACTAAAGCAAGATGTTCTTATATAGGCTATTAAACAGTTTCCCTGTTAGTTCTATATTTTTTAATTCTACCTGAATACCAAATGCAAATTTCGATGAAATACAGGTCGCAAATTAAACAGTGCAGGGATATGTAGTAGATTCTCCGAGAGAAATTTATTCTCGTTAAAATGTAAGCGTAGTGACTGGGGTCTTCGAGAAGAGTAATTACCTTCACTAAGCGTTGTCTATTTCTATGCACATACTGAGATTTAGTTATACGTAGCGTTTTGGGTCATATATATTCTTGAAAAATCTATTAGGTACAACATATCAAAAAACAGTTCTTCTTTGCGAAGGTTGCAATGTTATTTTGCTTTCCGTAACAAAGGTTTTTCTAATGATACTAAAAGGTTTTAAGCAAATCCGATGTCACGACCACACTGCAGTGATAAAAGACAGGATAAAACGAAAACAACTCATTCGTTGTCAGTGGAAATGAAATATCCTAACTTCTCTGGCAATTGCCCAGTGAGGTACACATTGTAAAGTGTTCCCAACTGACGTCAATTCACCTGCAAACTCAAATCTATCCGTGCTTTATTAAACATCGTAGATGTAGTACTGCCTTCAGAAAGTAAATTTTTGAGAAATGTGTTTCCAATACGAAAGGGGGAAATAGGTCAGAACGGCCGATAAAGATCCGTCGCCCTTGTGCAAAACTTTTTGAAATATATTCCCCAATTTGTCCCGTTGTGCCGTTCGTGAAAATGAAAAATTCTTTATAAATGGAGTTCGCTTCCCATTCTCAATCTAATCTGACAATTAGGCTCCCAGGAATTTATAGGCAGCGAGGAGGACGGAAAGAGAGATTTGCTTATCGAGCGAACGCTTTGAAAGCCCTGCATGAGGAGCGATCTCCGATAATGGGTTGTGCCGCCCTCACATGAATCTTCCAAATGCAGTGGCTCCTTCGCAAACTGAAGTTCTAGCAGCTCTGCGACTAGGAGAAGGGGAGGGGAGGAGAATGGAGGGGGGATACAATTCCTCCACATAGATTGACAGACATCTTCTGACTTTTCTAAAGAATTTCCATTCACGATGTTGAGATGGGAAAATAGTATTAAACGACCGAAATACAGATTAGCGGTGGTGCTACTGAAGAGTTCGAAACTTACATCTCTGCATATCTAGAATGACAAGTGTTTATACCAAATTAGCTAAGTAGTTTTGAGATAGAATAGGTTAATTTATTGCCCATGAACCGGAATCGACCAGAAGCAAATTATTTCTCAAAATAGTTGAAATAAACTACCACGGCACGAGAAATAATTCTAAAAATTATTCTTACGTTTATTTTTGAGTTACCTGTCTTCTGACTGGTTTGATGCGGCCCGCCAAGAATTCCTCTCCTTTGCCAACCTCTTTACCTCAGAGCAGCACTCGCAACCAACGTCCTCAATTATTTGCTGGATGTATTCCATCTGTGTCTTCCACTGACGTTTTTATCTTCTACAGCTGCCTCTAGCTCCATGGAATTTATTCCGTGATATAATAACAGATGTCCTATCATCCTGTCGCTTCTTCTTGTCACTGTTTTCCATATATTCCTTTCCTCAGCGATTGTACAGAGAACTTCCTCCTGTCTCATCTTATGAGTCCACTTAATTTTCTACCTTCTTCTGTAGCCCCCGTCTCATAGTCTTCAATTTTCTTCTGTCCTGGTTTTCTCAAAGTACGCGTTGCACTCCCATACAATGCTGTACTCCAAACGTGCATTTACAGAAATTTCCTCCTGAAATTAAGTCCCATATTTAATACATGTCGACCTGTCTTGGCGAGGAAGTCCTTTTTGGCAGTGTCAGTCTGCTTTTACGTCCTCCTTGCTCCGGCCGTCATGGGCTATTTTGGTCTATAAGTAGCAGAACTCCTTAACTACATTTACTTCGTAACCATTCGTTTTGATATTAGGAGTCTAGTTGTTCTCATTTCTGCTACTTCTCATGCTTTCGACTTTCTTCGATTTAGTGTCAGTCCATATACAGTACTCATTAGAGTGTTCATTCCATTCAGTAGATCGCGCAATAATTCACTTTCACTGAGGATAGCAATGTCATCAGCGAATCGTATCAATGATATCCTTTCAGTTTAAATTTTAATCCCACTCCTGAACCCTTCAACTATTTCCGTCAGTGCTTCTTCGATGTATAGATTGAACGGTAGATGCGAAAGACTACATTCCAGTCTTATACTCATTATAATCCGGGCAATCCGTTCTTGGTCTTTGACTCGTATTGTTCCCTCTTGGTTATGGTATCATAACATATACCACCTGTCTTTCTCGATAGCCGGCCCCCTATTTTTTTCAGAATTTGAACATACTGTACCATTTAAACTGTCGGACGCATTTTTCAGGTCGACAAAATATATGGTCGTTTCTTGATTTTTCTTCACTCTTGCATCCATTATCAGCCGCAATGCCTTAGTGAAAGGAAGACGAAATAATTCTTCCTCGAATCCTTTCTCCAAGGAGCGATGTTTCGGTACGGTTAGATTAAAAGCGTCTGTTGACTTTAGAAGACGAGCAATTTGCCACACTCCCTACTTGTATTACTAGTATACCAGGCAGACCTCTGTATCCGTACAGATACTGACTGTGTTTAGATGCTGTTTAAGAATTCGTAAAACAGGCTTCTGGAAATTGTACAGGTGATTCGGTAGATAATGTTTTGACCAGGAACCCAAATCTTAAATTTCCACTTCGAATGTAAAGTAAGTTTGAAGATCGGATCATTTTCAGGCCTTCCGCTTCATAAGAACACAGTTTGAGGAGAGGGCGCCGCCACTTGTCCCTGTTGCCATTATGACATCTCACACCATTTTCGTCTGACTGCAGAAATGGCTATGAGAAATTGTTATGTCTGCAATTGGGAGGGTTGAGTGTGGTGCTCCAAGGATGCGCCGCAGTCTCGAGTTCGAACAGAAAGTCCTTCGTCAATGTCCTTCTTCACGTAGAACACGACGACGAATATTCGAAACACTGCCCATGCTATGGGGTCCTGTAGAGCATCCAAGTTCCTCTTGTGAGACCAGAAGAAAAGTATGCAAATTTTCGCAGTGTACGGAGAATAGTCATCGTAGCTAAGCTGTATTTGTTGCCATGTTCTGAGGACAATTAGTATGTATTAATAATCTTAGTATGTATTATACATCTTGTTAAATGCAGTTTAACAAAATATGTTTCGTCGTAGATATATACAATTAACAACTTGCATGTGGCATCGGATTCCTGTCAACGTGGGCGTGCGCAGTAGTCGGAACGGGGACGACTGTAGTCTCCACGAGAAGATCACGAAGTTCAGCTACACATCAAATATTATTACTGAGTATATATTTTCTGGCGCTTTAATATCTCACACGACATCACCACGTCCGTAGTTGCTCAAAGGCTTTTAAATAACCCCAGCGTGGGTAATCGTTAACTTCCACAATACGGCACACGTACTTGAAAGCTCATAATGTTTACGTAACACGATTTCTTATGCAGCAAGTGGAATGGCATAGGTTTCCGCAATTGCTGTAGGTAAATTAGATGCGTAATATTAAAATTAACAACAACAAATCTGCAACGGCATTCACATATAAAATCTGCCGTACTGAGTCCGAAGCTTTTTATATCTGCAAAGAATGTACAACAATGCGTAATATTAAAATTAACAACAAATCTGCAACGGCATTCACATATAAAATCTGCCGTACTGAATTCGAAGCTTTATATATCTGCGAAAAAGGTACAACAGCGAAAACAAGATACAATGAACACACAAACAGGAAGAACAAGACGCAGAAGGTAAATCCACCATTGCTGACCACGTAATCACAGAAGGAATCAGCGTTACCAATATTGACAACGATCTATTATTTTTCACAAAAAGGAGAACAGTACTCACACAGGTATCCCAGAAGAGAGAGAAATTTATAACGTAGTGCACCACATTAAGTACAATATTATTAAGAAACAGATAAATGTACGAATCATTGCTATACTTGATACCTTCCAGAGTGTTACAGTGTAAAGGAGACAGGGGACTACGCACAGTACGTATGCCACACCTATTGTTAACAACTAGCCCTGCTTGTTACCTCAGTCTTCATGTCTTGTAAATAATTTGTTTGCATTCACAGATGACTTTGCTCATTCGACTTGTTTGCCATTGCCGCTTTATCTCAAAAATTCTTTTGTCTTACTGTTTCTGAGTATCGTCTGTTGTCTTTACTTCTTTCAGTATTATTACTTTTGACGAGGCTTTTTGTTATGTGTTGATGTAACATCTTTATCTGAGAGGTTTTTCTGTATTGTGTTTTTCATGTAATGCAGTGTACTTATGTCATGATTATTTGCTTCTCCTATCCACCTTCCCTGTCTTCCAAAGACCTTTCCTCTAAATCTCCTCCCCCCCCCCCCCCCTCTCTTCCCACAATTTAAGCACTGACTCTTCACATGTCTCACCAGTCTGTCTGAGTGCCCCCACGTCGATTGAGTCGGGAAGTTCGTGTTATGAATTTTACTTTCATACATTGTGGACGAGTTGCTATACAACATTATTTACTTCACTACGGTATTTTGATGATATTTGTGGTCGAGTAGTTACACAACTTTTTTTTATTCTACTGCGCTTCTTTCGACGACTTCCAGTTACTTTATTTTTCATATAACTTATTCTACTGTACCTTGTTTTTCAATACTGTTCAGAGACACTCCGGAAAATTACATTAGTGGTCGGAATCGGCCACGCTGACGAAAATGTAAGTGGAATTGTTGTTGATTCCAAGTACTTTATGTTGCTGTTCACCCAATTAATTAAACTTCGTGACATCTTAATGTAGTATGCTTTTGTATGATAGTGACCGTTTGGAAATGTCTTTACTGTTTATGAAACACAACCCATTAACACGTTTGATAACGAGTATGTCTCAAACCTCACTACTGTTTAACAGTCACTGCTACATACAACAGTTACAGCCACGCTTTCAGATGGAGCACGTTATTGACATCAACAGTAGGCACAGACACGACTGCGGCGTTTAGCCGTACTCACATAGAATGCAAAAAAAAACTGATGTGGACGTGGAGCTGTAGGAGTTTAGTAACGTCAGTTCCTGTTACTGCACACTGAGATAGCATTACTGTGAGTGAAACACAAAATAAGCCCTCCGATATCTCGGCAACGTGTAACGAAACGTTTGACCAGTAAGAGACAAGAAAGCTCTGTACGTGACAAGCAGAATTTGCCAGACGCCATGCTGTATTTAGTCGTTTGCAGACGAGGTTCGTAGTCGGTGGTTGTTACATTGTACCTTCACGTCTTATGAAGATATGCCGCTTCAGAACAGCAACACATTAAAGATCTCTGCGAAACGCCTCATTATCGGCACAATTGGTTGTAACAAAATGACGGAAAACAGTACAATAGTGCTTAAAGAATTATGGCTTGCGTGCTAACAAAGTATGCTATTTCAAGGCAATAGTTCTTTGAAGATTCAGCACAAACGTGTTACGCTTGGAGCCATTTGCTGTAATTAAATTAATAACATATCTGGAGATCATAACACAAATTTTTGGTCGTATGTTACAGAAGTTTAGTGCAGCGACTGGATACAGGTGCAGAGTTTTGAAGGAACGTGTAGGTAGTCCGCGTTCCACTATTTCTGAAAATTTTTTAATTCACCTTCGTGTATTCTATAAGGTTCCTGGAAGTTCTTACTAATGTGATAGAAGTATGTAATATTAAATGTTCTGTGAACGTGTTTTATCTCTACAGTGTAAGTTTGTTCGATTTTATGACACATACCAAGGAAGGTGGACAAATGAATAGCAAGATTCTTATCTGCATCACTGCCTGATTCAATTGCAGTTCAGTATTTATTTATTCACACAAAAAGCGTTCTAGGTTTTGCACACACACACACACACACACACACACACACACATATACGGTGCTCCGTTGATAGTGATCGGCCCCATAGGTCAAACGGATATTAATTGCATTTTTTTAAATAGGAACCCCCATTTTTTTACATATTCGTGTAGTACGTAAAGAAATATGAATGTTTCAGTTAGACCAGTTTTTTCGCTTTATGATAGATGGCGCTGTAATAGTCACAAACGTAACATGGTATCACGTAACATTCCATCAGTGCGCACGGTATTTACTTCGTGATACATTACCCGTGTTAAAATGGACCGTTTACCAATTGTGGAAAAGGTCGATATCGTATTAATGTATGGCTATTGTGATCAAAATGCCCAACGGGCGTGTGCTATGTATGCTGCTCGGTATCCTGGACGACATCATCCAAGTGTCCGGACCGTACGCCGGATAGTTACGTTATTTAAGGAAACAGGAAGTGTTCAGCCACATGCAAAACGTCATCCACGACCTGCAACAAATGATGATGCCCAAGCAGGTGTTTTAGCTGCTGTCGCGGCTAATCCGCACATCTGTAGCAGACAAATTGCGCGAGAATCGGGAACCTGAAATACGTTGGTGCTGAGAATGCTACAACATCATCGATTGCACCAGTACCATATTTCTATGCACCAGGAATTGCATGGAGACGGCTTTGAACGTCGTGTACAGTTCTGCCACTGGACACAAGAGAAATTACGGGATGATGACAGATTTTTTGCACGCGTTCTATTTAACGACGAAGCGTCATTCACCAACAGCGGTAACGTAAAGCGGCACGATATGCACTACTGGGCAAGGGAAAATCCACGATGGCTGCTACAAGTGAAACATCAGCGACCTTGGCGGTTTAATGTATGGTGCGGCATTATGGGAGGAAGGGTAATTGGCCCCCATTTTATCAATGGCAATGTTCCGTATTTTAATTTAAAAAAACCTATCTGTTACCAATTGTTCGTCTAAAATTGTGAGCCATATGTTTGTGACTATTATAGCGCCATCTATAACAAAGTGAAAAAGTGGTCCCACTAAAAGATTCATATTTCTTTACGTACTTCACGAACATGTAATAAAAACTGTAGGTTCCTATTTAAAAAAACGCAGTTGAGACCCGTTTGACCTATGGCAGCGCCATCTAGCGGGCCAACCATAGCGTCATCAGGTTTCCCCCTTCAAGCTAGATCAGTTTCGTTCTTTGTAGTATTTTCGTTTGACGTTTATTTCGTGAGATATCTGGCCCGATCACGATCAATGGACCACCGTATATATATATATATATATATATATATATATATATATATATATATATATATATATCAGACTTACGTATTGTTCGTAAAATAAAACAGTAATGTATCTGCAAATAATTGAATTAATTTTCCTTTTTCCTTCACGTACAAGTGAAATTGCACCAATTGCATTAAGATATTTTGTACTTTTTATGTATCGCGTTTCACATGTTCTAAATATTCTGGTACTGAATACAAGCTCCATCAAGTAAAAGTTATTTTAAAGTATTAATAAAAATTACAAAATAAGGAAATAATTCTTATATTACGCAAAAGACTATTGTGAAATTGTATCACACTATTTGTAATGATCTTCTATAAGCTGATGTCTTTACAGACTAGACTTACATTTTCTTTTCTTCTGATAATATGTTCATGGATATCTATGTGGTCGACAGACCTAACAACATGTCTCACATGCAGACAAGGGAGGAAATGTCCGTTTTTATACAAATAACGTAGGGATTTTCAAGCCCGACAAATTTTGACAAACAAACTGTGTGATCTCCAAGCCAGATACAGCCGACAACTGACGCTTCAAAGCGCTGTAGTCGCAAATCACCCTAACCAGCTCGACCCATGTAATGCCGGCGCTCTCTCCCGTGCGATTAGCGGCGGCCACGTCGACGTCAGCTGCCTAGTTCCGTTGGAGTAAGAGTCCTGCCACTGGAACACTAGTTTAGGTAAGTCACGGTGGCTGTACCGAGTAGTACGTGACTAAAAATACGGCCACCGTTTGACAGCGTTGTTTCTCCCAGTCACGTAACATTTAAAAGTGGTGTCCTGACTGTAACCGTCATAAGCTTCTGCTTCTGTTGCCGTATACTACTACCATTAGTTTGGCACTACCAAGTCTATATTACCTTTCAAGGGTCCTCCAATTGCTGTTCACTTAATTTTCCTTAAATGCTAAAACAACTATTAGCAATGAGGTATATCGGTAGTAAATTATGTCGCGCAACAAATTTGCGTGTATGAAGATGTTCTTTCAACAGCGCTCGCATTGTCAGAAGACGAAAAGGTGGTGCGGCGGATTCTCAGGTGTTGGTCACCTCCCCTTTAGCCGTTGTATCTGAAGACGAATGAAATCCAACAATAGTGCACAACGCCGTATTGTGAAGGTCGCACAGAGGGGCACAGACCTCACCGTCAGAGACTGGCTTAATACCGCGTAGGCAGTGCGCCGCCATTGTCTGCTATTTTGGGCAACCGACCTCGCCTGCTAGCGCATATAAGCGAACAAAAACGTCTCCGGAGCTGTGCCAGCAGAATTATGGAGCCCGCAATTTGGCACCGGCCGGAGAGATGAAGCGAAATCCGTTTAGGCGGTCTCTGAAGTTATCAGGAGGAATGCGGCGAGGAGGCAAAGTTTCACATTGGAGGCTGAAACTGTGGCACGATCCGTCATGTTGCTCTTACGGGTTCACCCCCAGAATTTTGTTGTACGGCGCGTTGATTGCATTGATAAAGATTTTAAAATGCTTGAAGTGATGGCACGAGTTAGAAAAGGCGATGGGCTATTTGCAGTCTTGTTTAACCGTGTACTTAAAAAAGTGATCAAAGAATGGAGGATGAAAGTAGCAATATTTAAGATCTGAAAGGGAATACAATAATTTCAAAATTGATTATTTAGCCTTTGCAGATGATGCTGATTTCTGTCCGACGGTGTAGAACGTAGAGATACAATAAAAGCTGATTCACTGTACAGTCATGTTTAATGTGACTACTTATCGAAAGTCTGAATAACCGCCTTTCGCAGTATGAGATGTGCAGGAAGAGAGTCAATGAAGTCTTGGAAGGTACCGACAGGGATGTTGAGCCATACCACCTCCAGCGCCTTGGCCAGCTGTGCTAGGTTTCTCGATTGAGGATGCATGGTGCGGCCGGCCGCGGTGGTCTAGCGGTTCTGGGGCTGCAGTTGGGAACCGCGGGACTGCTACGGTCGCAGGTTCGAATCCTGCCTCGGGCATGGGTGTGTGTGATGTCCTTAGGTTAGTTAGGTTTAAGTAGTTCTAAGTTCTAGGCGACTGATGACCTAAGATGTTGATCCCATAGTGCTCAGAGCCATTTGCATGGTGCGAACAGCCCGATGGAGATGGTCCCAAAGGTACTCGATTGGGTTTAAATCCAGGAAGTTTGATGGCCAGGGGAGCGTGGTAAACCTATGCTGATGCTCTTGGGACGACGCAGTACATTGCGAGCTGTGTGATATGCTGCATTGTCCTGCTGGCTGATGACATCGTCCCGAAGGAAAACAAACTGCATGTACGTGTTGACACCGTCCCCAAGGACAGATGCATACTTTCTGTGATCCATCGTGCCTTCTGGAATTACAAGACCACCAAGGAAATGCTACGAAAACATTCCACAGACCATAATACTACCTCCTGGTTGCAGGATGTTTGCTCTCAGATTTTTCAAGCCATACACACCAACGGCCATCTGTCCGATGGAGTATAAAACGTGTTAGGCCCTACATATGAAAAGGCCAACTGGCGCCACTTAGTGGATGTCCAATTTGGAAATGGCTTACAAACACCAGCCGTCGTCACCCATGAACGGCAGTCAGCGTGGGTGTATGAAACAAGGGTTTGCTGCACAGGCCTACACGCAGCGTCGTTCACTCAGCGCTTGACGAGGAGACACTGCTGTAGCCACTTTGTTCGTACTTGCGGTCATTTGCTCAACAGATACACTTTTGTTCATTCATGACTGTCTTCTATTCCCGTGGTGAACCTCAGTTTCCTCGGCGGCGGTTTTGGATATAGCGCCGTTTTGCCATGTGTGGTATACTGTAACCACGACGGCACCTGTACAGTTTACAAACTTCGTTTTGGAAATGCTTCCACCCTTGATCCGAAAGTCAATGATGAGTCTCTTTTGGACATCAGATAAATTCTTCCATCTCCTAATTGCAACAATGACTGCACTGTTTTCTGCGTTACCAGACGAGCTTTATATACACTCCAATCTTAGTGGGTGACTCGAACGCGTACAAATACTTAAACAGGATAAACAGAACTGCTAACGTCGCTCGAGGTAATGACAGACAAGAAGGCTGAGCCTTCATCTCCGACATAATGCAGTCTGAAAACAGAGCAAGCGAGGAGAAATTTAGAGACGAAATTGAAGATCAGGGGCAAGATACAATTACTCCATTGTTAAATCAGGGCAGGAAAAATCTGCAACCAGCCACATATTTTTATTAATGCTTTATATCGCCGTAATTAATTTCCGACCTGACATTATCGTCAGCCAGGATTTCTTGTAGATATTTCATATTATATTGCTCCTACAATATGAAAGAATATTCACGAAATTCTTAAATACAATTTTTTTTTATTTTTTGTTCAAGGTCATCACATTTAACTCACTTAGGGAAAACACATGCGACCTTCGTCATTTATAAGGAGCATGCTGAACACAGGCTTGACTAAAAAGAAGATGATGGGCACGTGTGCTTACATCTAAACCAAAAACTGATATGACGCATAAATTGCTTACTTCTACCACTATGATGTACACAGAAGCACAAAAGAAACTGGTATAGGTATGCGTATACAAATAGAGACGTATTCAAACAGGCGGAACACGGGCCTGCGGTCGACAATGCCTATATATGACAACAAGTGTCTGGCGCATTTATTCGATCTGTTACTGCTGCTACAATGGTAGGTTATCAAGATTTAAGTGAGTTTGAACATGGAGTTATAGTCGGCGCACGAGCGATGGGACACAGCATCTCCGAGGTAGATATTAAGTGGGTATTTTCCCGTACGACCATTTCATGAGTGTACTGTGAATATCAGGAATCCGGTAAAACATCAGATCTCAGACATCGGTGGGACCAGAAAAAGATCCTGCAATAATGGGAGAAACAACGATTGAAGAAAACCTTCCAACGTGACAGAAGTGCAGCCCTTCAGCTAATTGTTGCAGATTTCAGTGCTGGGGCATCAACAAGTGTCAGCTGGCGAACCATTCAACGAAACATCATCGATTTGTGTATTCGGAGCCGAAGGCCCACTCGGGCACCCTCGATAACAGCACAACGCAAACTTCCACATCTGGCCTCAGCTCGTCAACACTGACATTGGAGGTTGATGACTGGAAATATTTTGCCTCGTCGGACGAGTCTCGTTTGAAATTGTTTCGAGCAGTCGGGCGTGAACGGGTACGGAGACCTCCTCATGAATCCATGCAATTTGCTTCATGTCAGCAATGGTCTGTTCAAGCTGGTGGAGGCTCCGTAACGGTGTGGGGCGTGTGTAGTTGGAGTGATATGGGACCCCTGATACACCTAGATACGACTCTGATGGGTGACACGTACGTAAGCACCTTGTCTGATCACCTGCACCCATTCAAGTCCATGGTGCATTCCTATGGACTTGGACAATTCCAGCAGGATAATGCGACACTCCATTCGTCCTGAATTGCTACAGAGTGGCTTCAGGAACACTCTTCTGAGTTTAAACACTTCCGCTGCCCACAAAACTCCTCAGACTGAACATTATTGAGCATATCTGGGATGCCTTCCAACGTACTGTTCAGAAGAGATCTCCACCCTCCCGTAGCCTTACGGATTTATGGACAGCCCTGCAGGATTCATGGTGTCAGTTCCCTCCAGCACTACTTCAGACATTAGTCGAGTCCATGCCACGTCGTGTTGTGGCACTTCTGAGTGCTTACGATGCCCTACACGATATGAGGCACGTGTACCTTTGGCTCTTCAGTGTTGCAAAGATTCTACTTCTTAGGCGAGATCGGGATGAACGCTACACATTTAACTTTTTAAAAATCAATGAATATAGAAACCGAAACTTTTTATGTGAAGATTTTTTTGTTTTTTGCTAAACATGGCATTATACATTTTCCCCCTGGGCAGCTTCACAGACGCTGGATAAAAATTTTATAAGTTCTTCTCCTTTCTTAAATGCACATTTGGGCGAATCATGATACAGTTCCATGTATTGTGAAGCTGGCTTCATATTTATTTCTTCCGACAATTTCATCTGTACTTTCTCACCATAATGTAATTCTAAGTTTTCCAGAATGCTATTCTCTGTGTCGCTACGTTGGGCCTTGTGTGCAACGAAAGCAGATTTATATGAGTTTTTAGGTTGAGTGTAACCATGTGTTTTCTGTGTTTCCGACCAGTTTGACGAATATGAGATTTATGGCGCACAGAGCAATTCAGGTTTTAAATACCAGCTTTGTTGAGTCGTTCATTCTTGAAATTTGAATTGTTGGTTAAGTTTAACTTACAATTTATTGTTTCTGGAGAAAATAAGAGAAACTAATCTGTATCCCTTTCTTTGTTGAGCTTTGCCGTTTCCTGTTACTCGGGATTACTTGAATTGCTATTTATTGTAGCATCAGTTGTAGTTGGTTTTCTGCGTGTAATTAATTTATATTTGCCATCGCATTTGGTAATAGTTGTTACAAGGAATTTTAGGGCGTTGTCAGTTTCATGTTCTGATGTGAATTTTATATTATACAGTATATTTTGCAAAACAATCTATTTCCCCTTTTGTTCCATCTAACAAGGTAAGCATATAATCCACATATCGCTTATAATATTAGTTAGCTAATGCATTAATTACCGAAAGAGTTGCATACTTTCAAATGCCTTCTAAGGATACTTGAACACAGGCATCAAATCAGTATTTCGAAAAAATACAATAATAACAACAACAAATGTATGACTCTCTCTCTACCCCCCCTCCCTCCCCCCTCCCTCTCCCACCCTCCTTCCCCCTCCCTCTCTCTTTCCTTCTCCCCCTCTCTCTCTCCCTCTCTCTCTCTCCCCCTCTCTCTCTCTCCCTCTCCCCCCCCTCTCTCTCTCACTCTCTCTCTCTCTCTCTCTCTCTCTCTCTCTGTGTGTGTGTGTGTGTGTGTGTGTGTGTGAGTGAGTGTGTGTGTGTATGTGTATGTGTGTGTGTGTGTGTGCATCGGTTTCACATTTCTTGTTCAAGTTTTGTTGTTCCCAGTAATTCTGTATGCTTTTGTGGCTGTTGTCATTCAATGTAATACCTTTAAGGTTGTTAACGCACTTAATTCTACTCTTCTGTTTCTTCTTACACAATCTGCGTTTCGATCCCTCTTCTGGGATCTTCTTCAGGGCCTTCTGGTGTCCCCAGCTATCTCAAAACTTTCCCATTATTCTGCCACTCACGGATTCTTAGAAAAGGAGCTAAAGACCTTGATATCGTCCTCCCTAACCCAACCGCTATCATCATCAATTGGACTCAATATTTGTGCAGCTTTTATCACTATGTAATTCATGCATAACTGAATAATGTGGAAAACGACTGGGGTTTCTGTTAATATTGTTGGGAACGTCATTAATAAACAGCACGTACATTAATGGTCCAAACATACATCCTTGGGGCACCGGTGAAGTTACTTCAGCACCTGTGTCATTATTTTGTGAAATCGGCCATTTGCAGTTTGTAAAATTCGTTGAAAAATCTTTGTTGCACCCAGGTCTATTAAGCAAATTATTACACGACCAGTTGCAGTCATTAACTGACGATCTTCATCTCTACACAAAACATATACTGCTCAACAAAAGTCTCTAATATTATCGCAAAATGTATTCTACGATACTAACGGCGTCACTGACCTAGGCATTTCATGCATTATGCAGTTACACCCAATACACTGAACCGTGCTTCGGTCCGTTTCCCGTCATGTAAACATACCGCTGCAGCAGCGGGACACCGCGAGCATTCCAGTATCAACATCAGCTACATTCAGTTTCTGTTCAGCACTGCAGTGTTGAATGCCACTCAGAGGCTTACAACACTTTGATAGAGTCAGGGTAGTGGCTTTACCTTCAGCACGTCATACACAGTAAGAAGTTGAAGATCGGTTACATGTCACTCGTAGTGGTGTATCAAAGGTGTAGAGAATGTAGACAGGAAATGTGAACAATGTGCCTCGCAGTGATAGCTTTGGTATGACAACATCATCGTTTCCTCCAACTGTAGGCACGCAGCACATATATCCTGCCAGATATATTGGAAATGACTTCTCTTGGGCAACAGAGATTCGTATCTCAGACCTATAAGTGCGCAGAAGATTGCATCAGGGTGGTCTTCATTCCAGAAGACCAATGATAAATTTTGGCTCTGAGCACAACGGGACTTAAGTTCTGAGGTCATCAGTCCCCTAGAACTTAGAACTATTTAAACCTAACTAACCTAAGGACATCACACACATCCATGCCGGAGGCAGGATTCGAACGTGCGACCGTAGTGGTCACGCGGTTCCAGACTGTAGGGCGTAGAACTGCTAGGCCACCCCTGCCGGCTGAGAAATTTTGCTGGCCGTGGGTGGCCGAGAGGTTCTAGGCGCTACAGTCTGGAACCGCGCGACCGCTACGGTCGCAGGTTCGAATCCCGCCTCGGGCATGGATGTGTGTGATGTCCTTAGGTTAGTTAGGTTTAAATAGTTCTAAGTTCTAGGGGACTGATGATCTCTGAAGTTAAGTCCCATTGTGCTCCGAGACATTTGAGAAACTTTGCACTGAACCAACGAAACCGACGTCATGTTTGCTGACGAGACCAGAACTAGTCGTGTTATTATTTGGAGAAGGGATAGATGACACAAGAAACACCGTAATGTTCAGGACGTCTATCCGTTTTCAGGTGAAAGTATAATGTTCTGGGTGGGAATAATGATGGGACGGCGGTTCTCTCTAATTACCATCTAAGGCGATTACTTCCAACAGATCCTAAAAAGATTGTGAGTCCCTACATACGTGAAGTTTGTGACAACTTTATTCAAGTCGATGACAATGCAAGATCTCACCGTACTCTAGCAGTGTCTCGGTATCTTCAAAGATGCAACATCATCCGAATTCATTTACCAGACAATCCCCATAATAGAATGTAATTGAGCAATTCATGCATGCATCCTGTTGACGTGGCCGTTGCACAGGGTCAGACCCCCCTCTCAATGCTCAGCGCGTCACTGAAGCTGCCTTTGAGCAGTTGGACATGATATCCCAGACAAATTTGATGGTCACATCCAGATCAAGTTTCGTGGAGTGGATGATCTCATCCATATGCGGCATGACTAAAAACTACTACTACTAAAGACTGATAATCCTCATCATGAGACAAAGGTTTTCACTGTTTTCGTTTTCAAGGTGCACACTTAGGTGAGAGCCTGCTTTGTTTAAGAATGAAATTTAGTAAGTAACCAAAATCGTTTACGTTTTCAGAAGGAAATATGTTTATTTTGTTAAGAAGATGTTGTACAGACGTCAATGAGTTACTATACGAAGTCACTGTATTAAACTCTCTGACACTCCAAACTTTTTGAGATTAGTGTAAGGCACTAAGAGACATTATAAAACGATCGTAAATACAATATTCATAATTTATAACCTACTGAGACACTGTGAAATCGTAATGGGATGTCGGTCGATTCATACCCACAATCCGCCATCATGGCACAGGCCAACATCTCAATTTAACTAAACAGGCAGCTACGGAGCGTCCAGTAATTCTGTGGTGAAGCAGTCTGTAGTATTAGTATTGAATACAGTGTCAAAGATTTCAGACTGATGCAAAGAGCGCTATATAATTTTAAATCGCATGTAGCACTCGACCTAAGCGTTTCTTAATATCATTGACTCAACAACAAGATAAAGAGGAAAATTGGAAAACATAAAATATTTAGTATTTGATGTATGGTCAGTAACTAAAGGATATGAGTAGGTTGTCAAGACGGTATGTTCAGTTTTCCTGATAATAGGTCGTATGAAAAATATTTTTAGTTTATGACATCATGGCATGTTTAACCGTTGTGCTTGTGTACTGATGACTTTTTTCCATTTACTCCCTTCATGTATACGTGTGACGAAGTAAGACACTATGATGCATTGTAACCTTTCTTTACGAAAGGTTGTTACTTTGTTGTCTAGATGTTTTGTTCATTCTCCTTGACCATTGTACGTTGTACAGTGTTTTCTTGAGCATTATAACATTATGTGTTGTACAATTTTGTAATCTACTATAGGTCATAGGCTAAATGCTTCATATCCTCGCGTTTTCCACTTCTCTTCTTTATTTTGTCACTGAGTCAACGATGTACGACATATCAAGTACGAGCTGTGATTTAAAATTATAGAGCGCTCTTTAGATCTATGTTGTATTTCTTTCTACCCGTCTAACATATTTGATGTTGTACTGACTAGTGAGGGGCGTGTGTTACGTTACGTTTGCGAAGTGCATCTCTACAGAATTGTCAGTTGCTGTATAGCCAATTTATAATTAAAAGCATCGGCCTTTTTTAAAAGGGTGTAAGCCACTTCTTTGTCTACGACGCTTTTTAGTTCTTCATATGTTGTGAGAGGAGATCTATCCTTTCTGTTTTAAAGGGCGTCTGTAGCATGCTCGGTTGGCCTTTAACGTGGAACTGAAAATTACATCGTGTTTTAATTGGACTTTCGTCACTGACATGTATCTTTTTAAAACTAAATGGTCCGGTGGCTACAAAAGTACAGAACGTAAATAAGGTGTCATGCATTTTGTATGTTTGTCATGAAGGTACCAGTGGAAAGTGTGCCAATGAAGTCTGCTCCTTTTTATTTGATCACTAAAATCTATCCCCGAAAATATCAGATAGTTTGTACTATTCTGCTATAACTGCACGGGACAGCACTAAAACCAAACACTGTCTACATTTCTATTCTCACTGACAGGTTCTGGATATTTCAAACTTATTCTACAATATTTCCCAATGAAAGAACACAGCTTTATACCGTGCGGTACACACTTTAGTATCATTTCAAAGAAGCTTCGACAGTATGACAGGACATTCACTATTAATCAAATAAGACAGCCCATTCTACAAAGTAGGACAAATCATAGAAAATTTTTACTTAATTTTCTAACATTCTGGACATTACGAGCTCGTGGACAAAATGTTATAAGAAAACGACAGTCCCTAAAGAAAGAAGAAACAAGGCAAGATGTGACAGATATAACTCTGCAATGAGAAGTTTCTTTAACTGTGTGTACTCGACTGCCAGATCTGTGGTTATCAAAGTTTCGACGTGTATCAATGGGTTAGCCAGTCACACATTTTTCATGGCACGTCAGCGAGGACCTGTTCTTTCCACCAAAAAACCTTGCCCACCCAGCAGGGCGGGTTCTAGTTAAAGTACAAAAACCCGAGACAGAAGGAATACAACCGTACATCCCAAGTGAGCGTATGAAACTCTACGAGGAAGTTCTGAGCAGGACTACTGACAGTAGTGCAGCATATTACGATGACTGAGGAACAGTTCATCACAAGTCAAAAGACTTTAGTTTTGTGTGCCTTTTCCAATATTTCTATACGTTCCTTTCGCAATTTTAAAAGTATGATGTTCATTTTCTGTAACTTGGAGTAGTATTTTTAAACAAATTTCATTAATGTATCCTAATATATTTTTGTTCAGTGTCTTCTTCGTATGAAACCAATATTTTTTAAAGGGGTGAGTGTTTTCACATTTTAAATGTGTGTAATATTTTATGCATTTGTATTCAAGTAAGAATAATGTGTACAACAGTCAAAGAGCACATAAACTACTATTTCGTATGAGCAGACTTCCTTATTTCCCGACTGAGCGAGGTGGCGCAGTGGTTAGCACACTGGGCTTCCAGTCCGGAAGATGGCGGTTTAAACATTCGTCCGATCTTCCTGATTTAAGTTCTCCGTCGTTTTCTTAAATCACTTCAGGTAATGGCGGAATGGTTCCTTTGAAAGGACATGGCAGATTTCCATTTCCATTCTTCCTCAATCCAAGCTCGTGTTCGTCTTTAATGACTTCGTTGTGGAGGGGACGTTCACGACCAATCGCCTCCTACTCCTCCTCTTATTTGCTGATATTTTTCCTTCTAAAACAGTGCTTTTAAATTTCCCATCAAGAAGGTTTTCTTGACTTAACCCATCTACAAAAGACCATGTGAAGGATGGGTTGGCTTGTGCCATGATGTTTGATATTGAAGTTAAAATCTTCTGGGTTATTAGGCCACGTCATGTTTCTTCTAAAATGTTCGACGTTTCGACCCCTCTGCTGCAATCTTCTTCAGGATCTTTTGGTGTCCACTACTGCTAGAACACTGCATCAGAGCCGGAATATTAACCTATGACTATGGCCCACCAATGGTAGCCATTTGAATTTTAACCATCACTTCTCCAGCACGAACACCAGAAAACTCCCCCTTTATAAGTGGACGCGACACTCGTCTCTGACAGTGTTCTAGCAGTAGTGGACACGAAAAGATCCTGAAGAAGATCCCAGCAGAGGGGTCGAAACGTCGAACATTTTAGAAGAAACATGACGCGGCCTAATAACCCAGAAGATTTTAACTCCAGTGACAACGGCCACGAAAGCCTACAGACTTACATGTTTGTTATTGTGAGTTTCCCATATCTGATTACTATTTTACGATGTATGTTCTCACTTGGTTATAAATGTTGCGTACTATGTTTACGACTGTTATTTGTAATGAATCACTGTGATTTATCTTGGCCTTTTTTTGTGTATCGACTCTAAAAGACGGTCAATTAATGATTGAAACTAGTTGTGTAAAATATTGATTAATAAAGCCCTGTGCAACTATGACTATTCGTCAACTACTACATCTACGGATGATGCTCTATCAAAAATAACTTGCTGCGTCATCTCTACCAAAAACTCCTCAGTCCAGTCGGAAATTTCGCTTGATATCCTGTATGAAAAGAATTTGTTTAAGAAGCACTGGTCCGCGACCACGTAGCAATGAAGGAACTACCTTCCGGTAGCAGGCACGTAACTTTAGGGATACTTTTGAAGTCGGCGGAGGCAGGCCTATCGCACATGGGGGCGGCTTCCAGCAATTTGCCGGCACGCACGCACCGCCGCGTTACGTCACGTCCGCGCGTATGCAAGCGCGCGAGCGGCCGCGCCGTTCGTTCCGCCGCGGGCGATATTCAATTACGCCCCCCAGAACCGGCCTCAGTCCCGGCCGGTGTCAGGGATTGGGGGCGGGGTGTGGGTGGGCGCACAGGTCGATATCTGCGCCCCCGGACAGTTCCGGCAGCGGCACCGCCTGGCCGATCGCCTGTGTCGCGTATTTAATTGGCGGCTTCGTTACCGGCCGCGGACGTGTAGCGCGCGCGCCAGCAGCACGACCCGCCAGAGGGCGCGCTGTTAACATGCGCCCCACGCTGCTAGCGTTCGCTCGGCTCGTCAGCACGTAAGGATGATGTGTGGAGCCACTCAATGAGCCTGTTACGCTAATCATCTTCCGATAAGCCACCCACAGCTTTGGGCTCCCTTCCGCGGGATACCGTCACTTATGTAAATTGAAGGGAGGGTGGCTGAGAGAAAGGAAAATAAAGGCAAGGAACTAATGATGTCATCAACTGCATCGAGACTTTGTACAGAATCAGGAGGGGGTGGGGGGGGGTGTTGTGACTTGGCAAGACAGCCAAGTCACTATGCGAGGATGCCGAAATGCACGCGCTTAGCTCACGCAGGCTTGCGTGAGGTCTGGAACAGTGTAAAGTAGTTAATATAGCAAATAAAGTACGTAGTTGATGTAATACTTAACTTAATTCCATAATTGGTGAGCATCGCTCTTGTTGATACTTTATATAATCTCAATATACACTGGTAATGGCGCCTTGCTAGGTCGTAGCAATTGACGTAGCTGAAGGCTATGCTAACTATCGTCTCGGCAAATGAGAGCGTATCTGTCAGTGTAGCATCGCTAGCAATGTCGGCTGTACAACTGGGGCGAGTGCTAGGAAGTGTCTCTAGACCTCCCGTGTGGCGGCGCTCGGTCTGCAATCACTGACAGTGGCGACACGCGGGTCCTCCGTATACTAGCGGACCGTGGCCGATTTAAAGGCTACCACCTAGCAAGTGTGGTGTCTGGCGGTGACAGCACAGGGTGAACATGCAAAAACTGGATCTCGTGCGTAATAGGCATATGCGTTAAAAACTGCACCAGCTGGGCACACTTTATCGCAACTGATGGGACTATCTGGGCCATATACCCATTTACCAATTTGCTTCGCGCTCACTAGTTTCAGATTCCTACCGGAGGCCGAAGAAAACACAACATACATTCATATATACACATCCAAAAATGTTTATCACCACCTCGGTTCCCAGAACTCCTAAAGACAGACGTTGACTTCGGGTATTGTTTCACAGACTCAGTCCCTTTAACTGTTCAGAGATCTCACTAAACCCGCCCAAAGATGTAAACAACCATGCATGAGAAGCGCCTATTAGACGGAGGGGGTCCGACAGCCAATCACTTCCAGTCATTCTACCAGGAAGGAGGTACACGGCTTGAGTGCTCTGTAGTTCAACTATGCCTGGACGGTCAAACCGCGGTTCGATCGCGTCCGCATTGCTTGTACCAGGAAGCATGTCACCATGAGATCACAAACACGGTACCTTAATGTTTGCTTGAGTCGATCACATGAACAGTGTCCATCCCAACATTAAATTTAGTGTAGAACTGGAGAGTGATGGCAATCTTCCGTTCTTGAATGTTTTAGTTGAGCGTAAGGCAGGAGACTGGTTTGGTCATTCAGTATACAGGAAATGTACGCACATTGACTGGCAGCTCAATGTCAACAGTTATCCCAACGATGTACACAGGAAACCGTCACTGACTCGTTTGTATACAGGGCCAAGATAATATCTCACAACGATTATCTAGGGTTTGAACTGCAGCACTTAAAGCGCGTGTCCAGAGGAAATGGTTACAATAAAATTGCAAAAGGTTTCACGTGCAACCGACAAAAGGCGCCTTTGAAAGGACGAGATTTTTGGCTCAAACACCATAATATGGGGAATGTGTTACAAAAGAGCCCGCAGCTCGTGGTCTTGCGGTAGCGTTCTCGCTTCTGACACATGGGGTCGCGTGTTCGATTCCAGGCAAGGTCAGGGATTTTTCCTACTTCGAGATGACTGGGTGTTGTTGTGCCGTCTCCACCATCATCATTCATCCCCATTACGGTCGGAGGAAGGCAATGGCAAACCACCTCCACTAGGACTTTGCCTAGTATGGAGGTGCGGGTTTCCCGTGTCGTCCCCTATGAGATGAGATTAAATTAGATTAGTTTTTCGTTCCATAGATCCGTGCTGAGGAGATCCTCCTGGATGTGGAACATGTCAATTTTTTAACCTCAAATAACAATACTAATAGTATGAGTGTATACAATAGATCATTTGTTTCTATAAAAAAATTCGTCAATGGATTACCAGGAGTTGGCCACTAGTGGGTGTTCCAGTCTCCTTTTAAGCTGATCTTTATTAGTAACTAAATTTTTTATGTTTGCTGGCAAATTATTGAAGATGAGTGTTCCTGAGTAGTGGACAACTTTTTGAACTAAAGTAAGTGCTTTTAAGTCCTTGTGCAGATTTTTGTTCCTGGTATTGTATGTATGAATTGAGCTATTTGTTGGAAAAAGTGATATATTATTTAGGACAAATTCCATTAAGGAGTAAATATACTGAGAGGCAGTAGTTAGTATATCCAGTTCTTTGAAGAGGTTTCTACAGGATGTCCGTGAATTTACTCCACAAATAATACGTATTACCCGCTTTTGGACTCTGAAAAAGTTTGTTTGACTTGAAGAGTTACCCCAAAATATTATACCTCATGACATCATGGAATGAAAGCAGGCAAAGTGTGCAAGCTTTTAAATTTTTATGTCGCCTATGTCTGCTAACACTCGAATTGCAAATACACATTTGTTAAGCCGTTTATGCAGTTATGTGATGTGCTCCTCCCAACTGATTTTGTTATCAAGTTCTAATCACAGGAATTTAAGACTGTCAACCTCTTCTATTTGCTCTTCTTCATACTTTATGCATATGCTGGGTGGAAACCTCTTACAGGTTCTGAATTGCATATAGTGAGTCTTTTCGAAGTTTAATGTCTGTGATTTGGCTTTAAACCATTTATTAATATCCATAAAAATATCAGTAGCAGATCTTTCAAGAACTACACTCGACATACTATTTATCCCATTACTTGTGTCATCAGCAAACAAAACGAACTCTGCTTCTGGCAGTGTAACTGATGAGAGATCATTAATGTACACAAGAAAAAGCAATAGCCCTAAGATGGATCCTTGTGGGACACCACAGGTAATTTCTTCCCATTCTGATGATGACTGATGACTTAACTCACTAGTCCCTTGCACTGACACCATTTGTTTCCTGTTAGCGAGGTATGACTTGAACCATTTTTCAGCACTGCCCGTGACACCATAGATTTCTAATTTATTTAAAAGGATGTTGTGGTTCACACAATCAAATGCCTTTGACAAATCACAGAAAATACCTGGTGCTTGTAATTTTTTATTTAATGAATTAAGTACATTTTCACTGTAGGTGTAAATAGCTTTCTCGATATCAGAACCCTTCAGAAATCCAAACTGTGTTCTTGATAATATGTTAGTTGTGGTCAGATGGCTGAGAAGCTGCCTCGGTGTATGGGACCACACCATCATTATAAAAGAAACGATAAGAATAAGCAGCAACGTTTTTAGCGGAAATCAGGGGTACACACTTAGTAGGGCAGGTGGTAAGCTCTGGACATTGAACGAAAACAAAGCCCTTTGCAAACGTGGTGCTAGCCTCGTGCTCGATCTGACGGCAGTCGGTCCCGCGGCGGGAAGGAGCTGCTAGGAGCTGCCCAGCTTGCTGCCTCTGGAAGGTTCCAGATGATGCCATCTATGTAAGGGGAACACTGTGCAAGCCCCGGCAGTCAGCGCTTTTAACTCCTGAAGACAATGACGGAGACAGATATCGAATAATGGAGTATTTTATTCGAAGTGACACGTACCCCGAAAAGATTTTACCGTGGGCTCACGTTTACTGGAACCCTTTTGCTTTCTCTCTTCACTAAGATATCAGCTCTCACTGTTAACTGTTGTATAAAGTATCAACGCACAATAAGAATGACTTAAAATGTCATTCACTGGTGCTTCATAAATTGAATTACAGAGACCTTTATGTTATCAGTTACATTTGAAATCAAATATTAGAAATAAATAAATAGAAATAAAACATAAACTGACAACAGAGGGCTGCAGCGGAAGGGAAACGTATTATAATTGTATCTATTCTGTGTAGAGGGACACTATTTAACACAGAAAAGAAATACACTCCTGGAAATTGAAATAAGAACACCGTGAATTCATTGTCCCAGGAAGGGGAAACTTTATTGACACATTCCTGGGGTCAGATACATCACATAATCACACTGACAGAACCACAGGCACATAGACACAGGCAACAGAGCATGCTCAATGTCGGCACTAGTACAGTGTATATCCACCTTTCGCAGCAATGCAGGCTGCTATTCTCCCATGGAGACGATCGTAGAGATGCTGGATGTAGTCCTGTGGAACGGCTTGCCATGCCATTTCCACCTGGCGCCTCAGTTGGACCAGCGTTCGTGCTGGACGTGCAGACCGCGTGAGACGACGCTACATCCAGTCCCAAACATGCTCAATGGGGGACAGATCCGGAGATCTTGCTGGCCAGGGTAGTTGACTTACACCTTCTAGAGCACGTTGGGTGGCACGGGATACATGCGGACGTGCATTGTCCTGTTGGAACAGCAAGTTCCCTTGCCGGTCTAGGAATGGTAGAACGATGGGTTCGATGACGGTTTGGATGTACCGTGCACTATTCAGTGTCCCCTCGGCGATCACCAGTGATGTACGGCCAGTGTAGGAGATCGCTCCCCACACCATGATGCCGGGTGTTGGCCCTGTGTGCCTCGGTCGTATGCAGTCCTGATTGTGGCGCTCACCTGCACGGCGCCAAACACGCATACGACCATCATTGGCACCAAGGCAGAAGCGACTCTCATCGCTGAAGACGACACGTCTCCATTCATCCCTCCATTCACGCCTGTCGCGACACCACTGGAGGCGGGCTGCACGATGTTGGGGCGTGAGCGGAAGACGGCCTAACGGTGTGCGGGACCGTAGCCCAGCTTCATGGAGACGGTTGCGAATGGTCCTCGCCGATACCCCAGGAGCAACAGTGTCCCTAATTTGGTGGGAAGTGGCGGTGCGGTCCCCTACGGCACTGCGTAGGATCCTACGGTCTTGGCGTGCATCCGTGCGTCGATGCGGTCCGGTCCCAGGTCGACGGGCACGTGCACCTTCCGCCGACCACTGGCGACAACATCGATGTACTGTGGAGACCTCACGCCCCACGTGTTGAGCAATTCGGCGGTACGTCCACCCGGCCTCCCGCATGCCCACTATACGCCCTCGCTCAAAGTCCGTCAACTGCACATACGGTTCACGTCCACGCTGTCGCGGCATGCTACCAGTGTTAAAGACTGCGATGGAGCTCCGTATGCCACGGCAAACTGGCTGACACTGACGGCGGCGGTGCACAAATGCTGCGCAGCTAGCGCCATTCGACGGCCAACACCGCGGTTCCTGGTGTGTCCGCTGTGCCGTGCGTGTGATCATTGCTTGTACAGCCCTCTCGCAGTGTCCGGAGCAAGTATGGTGGGTCTGACACACCGGTGTCAATGTGTTCTTTTTTCCATTTCCAGGAGTGTATTAGAGCATGTCACAAGAATTTAAAAAGGGCACCTCCCCCCCTAGACACACACACACACACACACACACACACACACACACACACACACAGAGAGAGAGAGAGAGAGAGAGAGAGAGAGAGAGAGAGAGAGACCGAAAGTAAATTCCCTTGAGAACAAGTGAATACGAACTAGGAATGGACACACACTGGAACGTTTAAAATGTGTTATGGCGAAATGATGATCATGAATTATGGAAGCTTTCCACCTCTGAAGTTTTAAAAGTGGGGCTAGACTTATTACCAGTTTACAAGACCGATGTTTTTTTAACTATTAAAAGTAATGTTTATATTCTTTGTTTTTACTTCTTTGTTGGTATATTTTGCTGGTGTTTATGTTTTTTCTTCTAAACGTAAGCATTTATTAATGGTTCTTCCGAGATTGGAGTACATTGCTCTATCTTTATTTATATTAATAATTGTTTTTTTAATTTGATTGCGATTATCTCTTTCCTGTTATTTTTTCATTTTTTTTCCTGTCTGTGAAGGTGCCTTGGGTCTTTCTATTTTGGTTTCAATAATTCGGAATTACAAACGAAATTTTATAAAAAAAAAGATAACTATTTGTGTGTGGTTTCCAAAGACTTACTGGCAGATTAAAACTGTGTGCCGGACCGGGACTCGAACTCGGGACCTTTGCCTTTCTCGGGGAAGTGCTCTACCAACTTAGCTCCCCAAGCACGACTCACGACCCGTCCACACAACTTTAATTCTGCCAGTACCTCGTTTCCTACCTTCCAAACTTCACAGATGCTCTTCTAAAAACCTTGCAGTTCTAGCAGTCGTGGAAGAAAGGATATTGCGGAGACATGGCTTAGCCACATCCTGGGGGATGTTTCCAGAATGAGAACGCAAATGAAGCAGGATTTGCTAACGGAAAACGTGATTAGTAGCATAATGGTTGCGAAATATCTTGACACAACGAAATTAGGTTCAGATACAAATTGGTTTGTTAACACGCCAACCCAATTTAGATTAATATCATTTAGTTCAAGACGACAAGTTATTTAGGCATAATAAAGCACAGAGGGTCCTGCATAACTGTGTAACGTAAAATTAAGGGAATGTCAACAACACATAAACACTGTCTTTAAGTGTAATTTTCGTAGACTAGTTATGACTGAAAATATGTGCACATCTCATAGATTTAACTACAGGAAACCATTTGTTGATGGCACAAGCATGCTGAAAAATGTCTGTGTCATACAAAAAGAACAATGTTTTGCATGACAGATGGGCCCTATATCCAATAAACTTAAGTGGACACTTGGCAAATGGAAGAGCAGCAAACCGCATTAACAGATAGTATTAGGAAATATTAACAATTTCTAACTTCTGTCTTCGTTATTTCAATGGTCGTTCACCTACACGTTCGACGTACGTTTGTGCTGAAGATAGTGCTATATTGTATGCACGTGCACAAAATTGCATCAGTTAGAACAGGAATGTTGATACGTGAAAAAAGAGAGATGGACAACACCAAAGCGACTGCGGGTGGCCTCTCTTCCGACATCCACCATATCATCATATCATAGTCGTCCCACGAGGAAACAAGAAGAACTGCTCGCTGGGGCCTGTAAGCAGCTGAACAAGATAACCAAACAATATCTTATCCAGGCATTAAGCAGGTCTCTGCTTCGATCTCTTACTTACGTTAGTTGGTGTCGGGATTCATTATCGTCCGCACGCTGTAGTATGCTCCTGAGGTGTATGACAGGAATCTAGAAGACAGAAAGAACATATGTTGTACACATTTAAACTTGCTCTTCTCGTAACTGCTTGGCCTACTGGGGCCCACGGTGGGAGCTTAGGGAAAATAGTAAAGGAAATCATATGCAGAAAAAACACCAATCCAAGGAAAATAATCTGCATCCACGAGAAATACTTACAATTTACTCCAGCACAATTTATATTTGTGAAGTATTGTAATACGAATAACTATTATATTTTTAAATTATATTGTAGAACACTATCATGCACCTACTTCTTACAAATAGTAGACATAAAGTGACACAAATTTAACTCAATAAATTATTAATTAAATTGTTTTCCATAATTCTTAACGGTAACTCTCAGACCAAATGGCTTTAATTGTATAGAAATAATTCATTGCGTGGTTCCTTCTACATTAATGTGTTATATCCACTACAAAATTGTCCTATTTGTAGCGACATTTCTGGTTACTCTGCTTATTAGAGTTAAGAAGTAATTGACTAAAGAATAATTTATGATCACTAACAGCTCAACTAAATGTGACAGTTATATATTCTGTTTCTTCAGAGTGCCTGAGTTAATCATCTTATAATCATCAGAGCCTTTACATTTCACCAGTATAACTATACAAATAATTCCGCTATTTTAGCATATCATATTTGGATCTCCCACTGATGTTGTTTGCTAAACAGATCGTCACCGGTAAGCCCTTAGAGTGGAGGAGGAGGAGATTAGTGTTTAACGTCCCGTCGACAACGAGGTCATTAGAGACGGAGCGCAAGCTCGGGTGAGGGAAGGATGGAGAAGGAAATCGGCCGTGCCCTTTCAAAGGAACCATCCCGGCATTTGCCTTAAGCGATTTAGGGAAATCACGGAAAACCTAGATCAGGATGGCCGGAGACGGGATTGAACCGTCGTCCTCCCGAATGCGAGTCCAGTGCGCTAACCACTGCGCCACCTCGCTCGGTCCTTAGAGTGGATTATAATCTTGATAGCTAGCAAGTAATTACAAAAGAAATGATCGCAGAGTTTTCCTAGACAGTGTCTGTTTGTAGAAAACAAAAAATGGTTCAAATGGCTCTGAGCACTACGGGACTTAACATCTGTTGCCATCAGTCCACTAGAACTTAGAACTACTTAAACCTAACTAACCTAAGGACATCACACACATTCATGCCCGACGCAGGATTCGAACCTGCGGCCGTAGCGGTCACGCGGTTCCAGACTGAAGCGTTTAGAAGCGCACAGCCACACCGGCCGGCGTAGAAAACAAGTAGCTGTATAATCGTATACACATTTTACAGGGAAGAGTGTAGACATGCATACTATGGAAGTGGTACGATATAAAGTGTTTCTTTGATTTAACTCTTTACTGTCACAATCAACAGCAGCAGAATTTTGCTTTCAATTTATGTGTAATAAAATATTTCCCGATCTATTTCACCAGGTAATCTCTAGAGAGAGTATAAATACCAAGTAGGAAAATAAAGGACAAACACTGAAACAATCACATTAACCTGTAGTACCTAACACGGAACACTATGTAATATATTCGTGAGTTATTTCTGCATAATTCAAAATCACGCAATATTTTATTTATTGTGCACTGGGGTGTGTGAAAATATCAGTTGGCAGTAACTTACTTGACGCAGGATTTAGAACAGAAGAAAACTGAAACTGACTTTTTTAATCAGCAATTACTATCGCAGTATTATTGTATTTCGTTTTATTAGCATAACGAAATTACAAAATTTACGAAAATCACTTGTTCTTTTATTTCAGTGAAAGCTTCTCTGTTGAGTAAACTAGAATTTCACGCAACATTTTCCGAGTGTATCTCATTACTTACAAGAAAGTAAAGTGTTCATTGTCGAGTAAAAGTAGATCTATGTAAATTCCAAGGGTCAGCTTTATTGCAGTGCTTGCACACGTTGTTTCCTGAAGACACACAGAGCCTAAAATATTGTTAGTGAGATTTAAAAAAATAGTATTTGATGTTCTGACATCTCACGACAGACACATGGATCAGTAGTGTCAAGGATTAAGATTTTGGAGGTGACGTCTAAGGGGAAGTGGGAGGCAGTTGGAGAATAGTATTAAGTCTGTGGTCTAGGGGCAACGTTCCGATTTTCAACCCAGATATTCCTTAAATCCATACATTTTATAAAAATGGATGCCTGTATTCTTAGGCAAGCGGAAATCGAGTAATATGAACGGCGTCGGATAGTGAACTCCTGAGGAATGACGATACATTTTTTCTAGTTCTCTAAGGTTGTTGAAACTGCGATAATGTGTATCACAGGTAGCAGTGAAGTAGCAGATGAGTGGAAATTTTTAAAAAGGGAAACCTCTGCGACCGAGAAATACGGGTATATGGAAGGTAACTGCGAAGACTCCTTGGTTCACAGAATAAGTACTTCAACTGATCGACGAAAGAAGGAAGTACAAAAATGTTCATGAACACACAGATATACAGCAATACTGGATCCAGTAAACTTAGAATTGAAATAAATAGGAACTGCAGTGAAGCCAATGCAGTGTGACTGTAGGCAAATGTGAAGAATTCGAAAAAAGTATTGTCGGATGGATAGTACATATAAAAGTCGAAACATCCTTCCGTGAATTGAGAAGCAAACGGTCCAAAAATAAAAGAACAAGGGGAACTCCACTGACAAATGCAGAGGAGAGAACGGGTGGGTGGATGTAGTACACTGAAATGTGTCTGAATTCGGAGGACTTTCTGATAAGGTGTGACGGAAGAAGAAATGGAAGCCGACAGTGAAGACATAGGGTAACCAGCATTAGCGTCATAGTTTCACAGAGCTTTAGAAGACTTGCACTCGAATAACACCGGAGTCTTAGGTAAAACTCCTTCAGAATTTCTACAATCATTAGGGAATGTGGCACCGAAACGATTATTCAAGTTGGATTTTAGAATCTATTGTAGGGGAGAAATTTCGTCAGATTATTGATAAAATGTCATCCACATAATCGCGAAGATACCAAAAGCTGATAAATGCGACAACTACGGCTCAGTCACGTTAACACCTCTACAAGAATAATATTAAAAAATGGACCCATCGACCGAAAAATTGTGTTCGAAAGTGTACAACAGTGAAAAATATTCAAAATTCTTAAAAAAAATAGATGAAAGCAATAGGGAATGATGGGTAAAATACAGCATGTATAAAAATTAAGAGGGAACAATAAGAATCGAAAAATGGTGTAAGACAAGGATGCACTTTTCCGTGGCTGCTGTTCAACCTATACATCAAACTAAAGAAAAGGCATAGGACCGGCAACAAAATTCAGGGTTAAAGGCTATCAATTATAACATATAGTGACGATACTTCAGTCATCAGTGTGAGAGAAGAAGAACTGCAAGAGCTGAGATGAACAATATAATAAGGTTTGTGTTTAAATCGAAAGAAGATGAAAATAGCAGAAATGAGCCACAAATTTAACTTGGAAATTAGTGCCCAAAATGAAGCTGAAGTGAAAGAACTCTGTTACTTTGGAAAGAAGTAACACATGATAGACGAAGAAGGAAGGGAACGAAAGCAGGCAGCACAAATGAAGAGGGTAGTCAAGGCCAAAAAACGTATCAAATATCTACCTTAATTTGAAAAAGAAATTTCTGAGAATACCAAAGAAAGGGGATTGGAGCGTTTAAAATTGTGGTACTATAGAATGATGTTGAAAATGAGGTGGCTAATAAAATAAGAAATGCGAAATTTCGCTGTAGAATTTCTGAGGAAAGAAATACGTGGTAAATAATGAATGTCAGGATGAAGGGACAACATGATAGGACTCGTTCATGACATCAAGTAGTCTACATTAAATAACAGTCTTGATCGCAGATTTCTTTTAATCGAAGTGACCGGTTTCAATCCTTAAGAATCATCTTCAGACTCCAGAACGGCAGGCGCCGACCCACGACGCTGAACTGACATGAGCAGTTAGTTCAGCGTCGTGGGTCGGCGCATCTCGATCCATGGAAGTCCAGCTGCCGTTCTGGAGTCTGAAGATGATGCTTACGGACTAAAACCGGTCACTCCGATTAAAAGAAATCTGCGATCAAGAGTTTTTTTAATTATAAACATTTAATTATATTATATAAGATCGCTGTTAATGTTTTCAAAAATTTTACATCAAGTAATATCTTTTGTGGTACTTGAGGCAGCAGTAGATGGAAATACCATAGGGAAAGACAGGGATCTGAATATATCCACCAACTAATAAAGGATGTTGAGTGCAAGTGCTACTCTGACGTGAAGTGGTTGGCACAAGGTAGGAATACGTGAATGGTTGGTCGAAAAAAATAAGACAGGATGAAATATTATATATGGCGCACTCCATCACCAGATTCAGTCAATATAACATTTTTCACCCAAAGTTTGGCTACTGTGAACATCAAAATCCGAATGATAAATCATAGTATTGAACAGAAGCTTCACCGGTAATAGTGGTTAATTATCACGAGTGACTTTGACAGGCATGTTCTTGCCCTGCAAATATTGTATCATATGTTGTGACACAGAAGACTTTACAGCCAGTTGAGAGAAATGTACGTGATCCGCCTGTGGAATCCTGCTGCTGGGTGCTAAAATACAGCTGGCGTGGCACACTGCAACCTAACAGTGTACCATAGCGGTGGGCTGGGTTTCTAGATGCCGTGGCCCAATTCCGCACTTCTGTAGCCAACCACACTGCTGGAGGTGGGCAGCTGCCATAAAATGGCTGGGTAGACGAACTATAAATGGCCGCCACCAAGTTATTAGGAGCACTTGTATTTGCGCTTCAGCTGCTTCGTGGTCAAGCAAATCATTCAGTGTCTACAGCCAGCACGAATTCCTTTTCCTGCTTATAGGCTCAAGCAATTTCCGTGCGTCAATGAAAAAGCTCTGCAACATTCTGGCCAATGATATTATAGCTAACAAGACCACAATCTCTCCTGCTATTTCTTTAAATAGCTCCAATGGGGAGCCCTCTCACAACTTTTAAACATAAATTTGTTCACACTGCATAAGATGGCGCTTGAAAGTTGGGTCGTCGCTTTACAAAGAGGAAAGAAATTCTGTCCACGAGGCAGTTCCATATCTTCTCGAGAAATGCAGAAATCTCGTGTCACTTGCTTCCCCTGTACAGAGTTCTCGCAAAACGACCCGTCGACACAAAACAAAGTTCTTTTTAAATGTGCTTTAGCCATTGCTTCTAAAAACTTAGATTCTGTGTGAGCGCAGGTGGTCATCCCACTACATTATGCAACTACTGTGAGTGTAGACCTGGGCCCCATATTGCGCAGGATGCATAATGCGTCCAGAAACCTGGCCCGAACAATGCTTGGGTTGCAGCATGTCCCTGTCACAAGCAGACGCTTCGCCTCATTCCATTCCCTTTCGCGTTTAAAACCCTGGCCAAATCTCCCAGGGCGCCGAACTAGGCACCAAGTCACTGCCCTTGGCCTCTCTCCAGACTCTGGCTCTTCATCGACCCTGATAAACTAAAGAAAATATCACACGCCAAAAGCCACTAATAAAAAGAAGTAATTAATGTAAAAGGAAATGTCTTAACACTAGCAATCACAAACATTTCTTGTTACAAACGTTAAGTACGTTGCTTAAGGGGAATAGAATTCAGATAGTAACACCTTTAAATCAATTAAGAATGATACACGAAACCACCAGATCAGCAATGGACTGATCAAGGCCGCAGCCAAACGGGGAGGGGGAGTCCATAGTCCAGGGTGTCGACCCTCTATCACCTAAGCGAAATTACACACGACCCAATTCCCGTTGTGACGGTGCGTCACATAAATATTAACATTTTTATCGGTTGTAAACGCCAATGCACGGAACAATCGAAATTCTATCAAGCCTTGCTTTGCAATCAATAAACAGAAATTAACAAAATTACATTCAATTCAGTTAACGGCTAATTAAGTATTTTATGAATATAATTAGTGTAAAAGATATAGTTAATGTTCTTGAAACAACTGATATGGAGCTATCATTAAAGAGTAGCATATTTATTTAATGTCTATGAAAATAAAAAAGTATCAAAAGAGACGCGATTGTACGGCCGAGGAGGATGGACGCATTTTATGAAGGACATCGCTATACGGAAGGCAGCCATTGAGCGGCTACACATATTTTATGTAAGTTATTCGTATTTATTGCTAAAATAAAATTCTTATTACTATTACAAAATTACTTTCTTTGTAATAGTTGTCACCTCAAATGCTCGCAGTGGCTAATTATTTTGAATAAGCATTTTTTCAGTAATTTTTGCTGCGAGAAGCTCATCTTCCGATGCAGCCTCTGGTCGGCCATTACGCGCCGAAGTATTAATTTATTTTTCAGTGTTAACAGTAACTGTAAATGCGAGAGATTTCGTTATAAGAACCTTTTTAAATTGCAACAGATAATTATTTTACGTTAAAGATCATGTTTTTAAACTATACAGATTCCATGAGTTCGTTAAGTTTTATTTTCGCCAATGCACGGAACAATCGAAATTCTATCAAGCCTTGCTTTGCAATCAATAAACAGAAATTAACAAAATTACATTCAATTCAGTTAACGGCAACTATATTTTAGTCATCACGTTCAAAATCTAAAGTTGGTACATGAATGACTGCGGCCCTTCAAGAACCCGTTTCATATTTACTTATGCACGTAAGTAAGTAAAAGTGATAGGAAAAGACTATATCCCTGAGAGAAAGAAGCATGCTGATAAATTAAAAATAAAAATATAGATGTAAAAATTTTTTGTATACGACGTAACTAATGCCAACGACGTCACACCATATAGTGAAATTTAAAGATATTTTGATTTTCAATCATACGACGAAAAAGGAATGCGCTCTATCGATAATTTGCAAGACTGACGATACATTTAAACCATCTGTACGACTGTAGCACTATTAGTTATCGTCCATCACTGTTTTAGCCAAGACCAGTTGTTGGTGTTATTTGAGCTTAGCTGTTACTTTATAAATCACCCCAGTTCTTACTACTAGTTTAATATAATGTAGGTGTTGCCGCTTATTGTTTTTTTCTGTATGTTTTCGTCGTAGTTTCTAATTATGGCTAACTTTGTAACAAGAAAGTAGAGGAAAACCGATTTTGATTCATCCACTACCGTTGTGGTAAGTTACATATATGTAAACACAACTGTAACAGCATAATTACCTACCTACAGCTGTTTAACATTAGCACTGGATTCATGATTTTGTGGCAGGTAGGACTTTGGGGTTGCAATACTTCAGTATTTCAATATTTCACGAGGCAGTGGAGCGGTAAATATAATTACATTAAATTAAAATCACTGCCCAAATAATACTCTTGAATTTGCCCGTGTAACCCGAAAATCGCGTTCATGAACATAAATATCGCCCAAGCGGTGAAGGTTGCATTTCTTTAAAAAAAGTTGCTCAATACTCTATTAGTAGTAGCCCAAACGGCAAAATATCGTCCAATATCGTCACCTGGTTGGCACCCATTTATGAAAATCAGTGCCGTAGGGAACTACTGGGAGAAGTTTGTGGAGAGCCGAAGGGTTATGGAATGACAGTATTCGTTTCTAAAAGGGGGTTCCTTGTATTCGTCCTAGCTGCCCCAGCCTTGTATCCGTCCTCTCCCTTTAGTCCAAAATCTATTTACACTCTCGTAATACTATAATAACGAAAGCCAGCAGTTCCATGCACGATTAAATCTTAAGATACGCATACATTCGTGCACTATCGAATGACTAAACTTGCACAATGAAAGGAAAACGTGCAATGTCAGAATTCAGTCTTTCGTCGTGCGGATTTTATTTGCTTTTGAAACAGTGGGCAACAACAAGTTCTCTCAAAATTGCTTTTGGGGTAGCTGTGCCTGTTGGACCGCTGAGCTAGCAATCCCTGGATTCGGTAAGCGAAGTGGTTTTGAGTCCATCCGCTGATTACCTTGAAAAATGTTTTCTGTGGTATCTCATTTTCAATGTAGGGTAATACGGGGTTGATCCCCTGCTATAGGCCACAGCTAGATCTTTCGGACTACTTTTCTTTCCTAACAGATTCCAATTCCGTTAAAGGTGAACCCCGATTGCATATATGATAGGTGCTGCATCGAAGGTGAGTCAAGCATCTCCTCGTAAGTTCCTGGCGCTAAGATCTTTATGATAAATAAATAATAATCCTAATTCTCCTCATTTAGGTTCATGCATTTCTTTGCCGCAGCATTCTTTAATGCGCAAAATGACGTTTCTTCCATTCCATGAAGTGAGAATTCATAATTAAATGAGAAAATCTGGGAAGTGTAAGGTAGAGTAATTCTGGATCCATTGCATTTTCTCCTGCAAAAATTGTTCTAGCTTCTCTTTCGAACAGAGATATCTTATTCGAAAAGTTCTGCGGCTAACAATCACCGTGTCCCAATAACTTAGCGCTCGTCCGTTCCTGATCACTTCCTCTCAAATCCAGACTGAAAGAACAGTGTAAAATGATCTTACTGGATCTTATCTCTGTGACGTCATCTCTGTGACGCGATCTCGCGCCTGGCCTCGTGCAGCGGCAAGTCCCGTTCAAGGTCACCCGCCTTGCGTAAGCAGTAGCAGTGCTTCCAACACAGCCATGCATGAATACCCACCCACCTCCCCAGGAGTCGGAACTCCCGCACCCATCGGTACATGCAGATCAATAAATAAACAATAAGAAGATGTATAACTGATAAGAGTTATAAAACTGATAAGAAATTAATTTATTAAAAAAAATCTGACGAGATAGATAAGAATGATTAGTGAAAAGGTGAATCAATTAAATAAAAAGAACCAATAAACAAATAAAATATAGAGCTTACGACAGTGACCCGGAGAGCATCCCACAGTATCCCAGAGAGCATCCCAGAGTGCCCCAGAGAGCTACAACACCAAGAAGAATCGCTTCTCGGCTTTTGACAAGATCAATGTGTAGTATGAACAAAATAAAACAATCCTAACTATCGAGATGATACACTACGTAATCAAAAGTATCCGGACACCCCAAAAAACATACGTTTTTCATATTAGGTGCATTTTGCTGCCACCTACTGCCAGGTACTCCATATCAGCGACCTCAGTAGTCATTAGACATAGTGAGAAAATGGGACGCTTCGCGGAACTCAAGGACTTCGAATGTGGTCAGGTGATTGGGTGTCACTTGTGTCACACGTCTGTAAGCGAGATTTCCACACTCCTACACATCCCTAGTTCCACTGTTTCCGATGTAACAGTAAGGGGAAACGTGAAGGTACACATACAGCACAAAAGCGTACAGGCCAGCCTCGTCTGTTGACTGACAGACCGCCGACGGTTGAAGAGGGTCGTAATGTGTAATAGGCAGACATCTATCCATACCATCACACAGGATCCAGTGAAAGTACTATGACAGTTAGGCGGGAGGTAAGAAAACTGATTTCGTGGTCGAGCGGCTGCTCATAAGCCATATATCACGCCGTTAAATGCCAAACGACGCCTCGCTTGGTGTAAGAGGCGTAAACATTGGACAACTGAACAGTGGAAAAACGTTGTGTGGGGTGACGAATCACGGTACACAATAGGGCGATCCGAAGACAGGGTGTGGGTATGGCGAATGCCCGGTGAACGTCTTCTGCCAGTGTGTGTAGCACCAACAGTAAAATTCGGAGGCGGTGGTGTTATGGTGTGGTCGTGTTTGTCGTGGATGGAGCTTGTACCCCTTGTTGTTTTGCGTGGCACTATCTCAGCACAGGCCTACATTGATGTGTTCTCTTCTTGCTTCTGTTTCTTGCTTACCACTGTTGAAGAGCAATTCGGGGATTGAGATTGCATCTTTTATCACGATCGAGCACCTGTTCATAACGCACGGCCTGTGGCGGAGTGGTTAAACGACAATAACATCCCTGCAATGGACTGGCCTGCACAGTATCCTGACCTGAATCCTACAGAACACCTTTGGACTGTTTGGGTACGCCGACTTCGTGGCAGGCCTCACCGATCGACATCGATACCTCTCCTCAGTGCAGCACTCCGCGAAGAATGGGCTGTGAGAGTGGAAGCTGTCATCAAGGCTAAGGGTGGAGCCAGCACCAAACTGAATTCCAGCATTACCGATGGAGGGCGCCACGAACTTGTAAGTCATTTTCAGCTTGGTATCCGGATATTTTTGATTACATAGTGTATCTCCACTTGGTGAAAACTCCGATATCATTGTTGGATAAAACAGTTTACAGTTTTTTTAATGAAAATCTGAAGAATGGAAAACATGTATCTTGTTAAGGTACTCTTTATCAAATCGGATCCTACCCCCAAACCTCCCAGTCCCCCCTTTGACAAAATTCTGTCTACGTCCTTGGACTGATGTGTGTCGCTGAACTTCGGACTTCAGCTGACGCCATGCTTGCGATGGTCTATTGTGGAGCCATTATCTAAATCTAATGGTCCTGTGTTTCGAGCCAGTATTGCCAAGGGGAGGTCAGCTCAAGGCATTCGTCATCTGATCGACTTCGAAGGTCTTGGGTTCGGCATCGGCTGCATTATCGAGCCAAGTAGAAGTCCAGCATAAGCTTGCCGACTGCCGGTCTGATGCCATGCTTGCCTCAACTAGGCTGATCGTCAGCCGCTGCTGTTCCACTGCGGTAGGCACCCACGTGCCTAGCGTACATACCCACCGCAAGCTTGCCACCAGCGAGCTACGCTGATGTAGCACACCACTACCTCGATGACCACACACGCTGCCAGGACACTGACATCGATCTCTTGTACGAAAGTCATGCAGAATGAAGGATGGCTGACCTCTTCTGACACTGATCCGACCAGATAGTCCACGCGCATTAAAGCGCCGCTTCCGGAACGAGGAGACGCACCGACCCAGGATCGAACCCGACCGGCGGATTGACGAGGAGTGTCGGTGTGACGGCGAGTCTGGGTGTGGTTTTCAGATTTTTTCCCACAACTGATTAGGAGAATACTGGGTCAGTATTCAAGTCTCGTCTCAGTTAAACGATTAGCCTATATATCGAAAACTTCACGTGAATAATACTACACAAATACAACAGCTGTACACACAGCTTTTCACAGTGGGTTAAAGGGATGACGACACACTGAAGATCTGGCACCCCCCGTTGTACTAACCATTCCATTTACGACAGTAACAATGCTGATACTGCGCCGAAGCGGTACAGAGGTACAAGAAAAAGAAGGAGATCTCTCTTGATTCTATACTAGCCGTGGTACTGATAGACGTAACCTACTATTCCCACATACGCTTCACTGGGGCTAAAATGGTTCAAATGGCTCTGAGCACTATGGGACTTTACGTCTGAGGTCATCAGTCCACTAGACTTAGAACTACTTAAAACTAACTAACGTAAGAACATCACACACATCCATGCCCAAGGCAGGATTCGAACCTGTGACCGTAGCGGTCGCGTGGTTCCAGACTGAAGCGCCTAGAACCGCTCGGCCACTTCGGCTGGCCTGGGGCTAAGCAAAACTTCCTGGCTGATATTGGTATCTGTATTGCCCCCACAATTACACGTAGTATGAGGCTCCATGTTTCGCGTTTTACATGTATGTGGTTGTTACGTGAAAATGAACCGGTTTGTTTGTTCCTCTAATAATGTGCACTTACTGGATAATAACGTGGAAATGTAAATTATCGGAACTGAAACGATAGCCTATTTGCACTATAGGATCTTGTTTCCCAGGGTTATAGACTTTATGTTTCGCTTTCTGCGGTGGCCTTGCTGTCAGCACAACTGAATGTGGTACTCTGTGATTAGGAGATCGTCTGTTTTATTTTCTACAAGCACAGCAGCAATACACAATACACAATTCCTGCATAAATATCATTGCGCCACACTGAGCATTTGTAATTACGTTCGTTGCATAATTACAGGAGAATTAGACAGCAAACAACTACCACCGTTGAAAAATGTTATTATGAAACTCGAACACAACATTAAAACTTCGAAACTAAAATTACAAACGATGAACAAATCCACAGCAAAGAGAGTACTAACATGTGAAATGAAGTTTATGTGAATGTAACCAGCTGTATCTGTTTAGACCAAATTGGAGGCATGTTATGTGAAATGTTTTATTCGAGCCTAAAATATCTACTTCTCGCGAAACAACTGTGATTAGAAAACGAATCATTTAATTGTATATATAAAGCAGTCTGCTAAACGATTATAATGACAGTCCTGATAAATAACATTACCAGCGATATTCCTGTATGGCGTGATAGCTGTTGTACATTACTCATCAACTGATATATTTACAAAACAGGAAATGGGAACAGATATATTCTCTGGTCTTATACGTCGAATTTCAAGTATGTAGCAGGACGGCGTACTGTGATAGCGATGTATTCTATTGTATGAGCCGTATATCTCGGTGTACATCAACAGTTCGATTTTTTTAAACACAACCACAGAGGAAATACCACAGGCTCTAGGCGTGCATCCGATCTCACATACGAAACAACATCAGTTTGTCATATCATGGAAAACAGCAAATCCCATACGACTGACTAAACCCTTGGAAATATGGAGAGAGAACACTTACTAAAATGCGGCCACAATCGTTTAGTAATTTCTGGAAATTGATTGAACTATTCCATTTGAGAAGTCGTTTTCCTATAAAAGGAAAACACATATGCGTTGCCTCAGTGTAACACTGAGATCTAAGTATCTCAGGCGAGGTTCCATGAAATAAAAATTTGTCTTGTACTTTGCATAAACGTGCTACACTGGCGACCGTTTTAAAAATAAATGGTCTCGTCTTCGAGTGGTAAACAAACTCAAGAAAGTTTGGGGAAACTTTGTCCACTCGCTGAAATGCGTAATGTGAGCTCAAGGCGGGCACAAAGTTCTCTCAGGAAACTCAAATTAGCAACAACGGCTGCACAAGGAAACTCGAGCTTCCTCTGAAAACAGGGCGGAAGCAGTAACGACTTCAAAACTGGGTAATGGACGATTTCATCGCAAGAGACGTACTTAATCAAGTTACATGTGTATTGAGGCCTACTGTGTAACCAAGAGTGAGTCGTAAAAAAGTGAAACGAAACTTACCTTTGCTTATCTGATAATAGAGACACTTCAGGTAAGAATATAACTCTTAAAAATTTAAATGGAGCCACATGTCTTTGCATATGTTTCACAACTTATTAACTATCATGACCTACTTTTAGGATCACAAATATATTTGCTAGCATTACTATTTGATAGATGTAATTTATGTCTTCTGGTGCGCTATTTAACAGTGAGGTGACAACTACGAAAACAATGAAGTGCTCATTCCGAACACATCAATCTCCTGACTGTTCCCTGATACGAGTGCAGCTGTAACCTCCTCACCATCTGTTATTGTAATTTTGTGGTTATCGGAAGTGGTGGAATATTTTCAACATAGAGAACAGCAACATAAATTTGACTCTGTTGCCTAATACGAAAACGTGTCTCTTTACTTCATCAAAGTTACCTACGACTTTAGATGGAAAAATGTTGCTTGGAAAGGATGACAGTAGAGATCATTTTACTTACTTGATTGACGTTTTTGATAGTATTACACTTCCTAGCAGTACCTAGACCCAACCGAATCTGTGTCAACGGTGACATGTATTCTACTTTCACTCTGCTGTTTGCAACTGTTGTATTTTTTTTTGGATCAATCTTTCATAATAACAGTCCACACCTTACCGCGCATTCGTAATTAATGTCTTTGCTAATGCATCTGCTCGATCGGCGTTTCATTTTTGCTCTGTTCTTAAATGTATATGAAGTTAGCGGCATCCTGGTGGTCTTTCAGCATGTACTTGTACATACCATATCGATCAACGTAATGGTTCCAAACTCATACTTCATCACGTTAACCAAGTCTTATAGTATCTTGCATTTACAACCAGCGACGCATAATGCGTACGAGTTACTACGTCATGCTACCGTCAATAGTAGTACGCCTTACCGGCTCCGTCAGCCGTCGACACACAACGTCATTCATATTACATGTCGGAGATTCTTGCTAACCTAAGTCACAGTTTCATCCTTTACTCTGCTGTGCTGCCTCGACGTGTTTGTTGAGCATGCGTCTCATTAACTTCGGCCATGGCCTCTTTTTTGAGCAAGTTTTCCTACCCTTAAATATTTTTATGGCGTATAATTTCTATTCCCAAACAGTATCGTACAAATCCTTAGGCTTTCTCCTCGAGTCATACCAGTCTCTCCCTCCATCACTGCTCTGTACATTCAAGCTAGCTTCTTTCAGTAGCAAGACTGAAATGGGACTCGTTGCTTAGTCTCTGTAGTGAAACTACACTATTGGACATTAAAATTGCTAGACCACAAAGATGACGTGCTACAGAAGCGAAATTTAACCGACAGGAAGAGGATGCAGTGATATGCAAATGGTTAGCTTTTCTGAGCATTCACACAAGTTTGGCGCCAGTGGCGACACCTACAACGTGCTGAGATGCGGAAAGTTGCCAACCGATTTCTCACACACAAACAGCAGTTGACAGGCGTTGGCTCGAGAAAGGTTGTTGTGTTGCCTCGTGTAAGGAGGAAAAATGCGTACCATCACGTTTCCGACTTTGATAATGGTCGGATTGTAGCCTATCGCGATTGCGGTTTATCGTATCGTGACATTGCTGCTAGCGTTGGTCGCGATCCAATGACTGTTAGCAGAATATGGAATCGGTGGGTTCAAGAAGGTAATACGGAACGCCGTGCTGGATCCCAACGGCCTCGTATCACTAGCAGTCGAAATGACAGGCATTTTATCCGCATGGCTGTAACGTATCGTGCAGCCACGTCTCGAACCCTGAGTCAACAGATGGGAACGTTTGCAAGACAATAACCATCTGCAGGAACAGTTCGACGACGTATGCATCAACATGGACTACCAGCTCGGAGACCATGGCTGCGGTTACGCTTGACGCTGCATCACAGACAGGAGCGACTGCGATGGTGTACTGAACGACGAACCTGGGTGCACGAATGGCAAAACGTAATTTTTTTGGACGAGTCCAGGTTCTGTTTACTGCATCATGATGGTCGCATCCTTGTTTGGCGACATCGCAGTGAACGCACATTGGAAGCGTGTTTTCATCATCGCCATACTGGCGTATCACCAGGCGTGATCGTATGGGGTGCCATTGGTTACACGTCTCGGTCACCTCTTGTTCGAATTGACGGCACTTTGAACAGTGGGCGTTACATTTCAGATGTCTTACGACCCGTGGCTCTACCCTTCATTCGATCCCTGCGAAACCCTGCATTTCAGCAGGATAATGCACGACTGCAGGTTGCAGATCCTGTACGGGCCTTTCTGGATACAGAAAATGTTCGACTGCAGCCCTCGCCAGCACATTCTCCAGATCTCTCACCAATTGAAATGTCTGGTCAATGGTGGCCGACCAACTGGCTCTTCACAATACGCCAGTCACTACTCTTGATGAACTGTGGTATCGTGTTAAATCTGCATGGGCAGCTGTAGCTGTACACAACATCCAAGCTCTGTTTGGCTCAATGCCCAGGCGTGTCAAGGCCGTTGTTACGGCGAGAGGTGGTTGTTCTGGGTACTGATTTCTCAGGATTACTTGAAAATGTAATCACATGTCAGTTCTAGTATAATATATTTGTTCAATGAATACCCGTTTATCATCTGCATTTCTTCTTGGTGTAACAATTTTAATGGCCAGTAGTGTACTAATGAGTCAAAGGTTACGTGAGACCAAGATTTACCTGAGAACAAATGGCTGTGGTGTGGATGCTCTGATTCGTAGCCTGTGGCGTTAAAATATGTGGTGCATAATCTCAAGCATATCATAACGCTTCTACAGCGGCAGGTGCCGTTTCTTCTACTCTGCAAGCAGTGGGCATTTGCCTACAGCGATATGCCAAGTAGCACTGTCTTGGAAATAAACGTCAAACACCAATAATAAAGTTATGTAATGGCAGTCCAGTGTACTGGTGAGGATTTTCTGGTGCTTAATGACGCGAGTTGTCTTAGTACACCCAGACGGGTACAACTCCGCCTCAAATGCATAAATTAAATGTGGTCGGATACCACGTCATGAAATAACTACCGACAGGAATGCATATGAAACTTTGACTGATGCATAGCAGTGAATTTATACCAAAAATCTACATCTTTTCGCTAAGTTGGTGAGAAGACTATCATTCAATCTTCACGGTATTAGCTAAACAACGTTGTGATTTGGTCAGACTATTCAGCAGGCTATCTTTCATTTGAGCAATAATTACTGGTGCTAGGTCCGGTTTTGATGGCATTTACAGATTTATCTGTTTTTTAGATGCATTGCACGAAATGACGAAAGTTCTTCTCGAGCCAGTTTTATTTTGCCTATCATGTATAGCGTGAGTCTCATTATGCAGTCTAATCTACGTTCACTCATTTTTCTAATGTGTCCTCTCAGTTTTGTTTTCTGAAGTACAGAAGTTCAAGTTAGTCGTAGTACCCTTATTCTGTGTAATCTACTATTCACTTATACGACCCTTTGTTTACCGGAATTTTTCTGTTGTCTTTTGCTTTTCGGTTTCGTGCTTTACACTCATAAATTTCCAGCAACGCCCACGGTCTTATAGAAAATCGGTCATGTCTCTTTCCTTGTTTTTCAAGTACCTGGTTATTGTTACATATACATTTGTAATATCTGTCGTTAATACTCCGTATGTTTTCCGCCTGTCGTTTAAATGTATTGCAATAATTTTGTTAAGATGAACAACCTATTCAAGTATTTGGTTATTATCTGTTTTTGTTTGAATCTGATATTTTCCTTAAGAGGGTAGTTTCATTTCTTTCGAATAATTTCTTTACGATTTATTGTTTACATAGTCTGCCACAAAGTGAATTAATTTTTTAAGAAAACCCATTTTTGTATCCTTCCTCTTTGTCTATCAATAGCTTGACAGTCTCCACATTTAAGAAAGAGATGAAAATAGTGTGTCTACAGGTCAGAATATATACATAAAATTTGGCTTTCCATTCGTGTAATTCATCCTCCAGGTACGTCTTAGAAAGTGTGGGTGTCACACAACACAGTTCTCTAATTCCCCTTGTTTTTCAATATAGTCTGTCAATTTTCTGCTTAACTCTATAGCAATTGGCGTATCTTCCTTCTCAAAGTGAATATCAACTATAACTGGCGGCCTCTCATTTCCATTAAACTCCACATGTGTTTTCTATTGATATCCACTCTTGTATTGAGTCTAGATTCGGTGAATTTCTTTAGTAAATTCATATCGCTTTTTAATAATTTATTTTAATACAAATATAGCTCCTCAGGTACATCGCCTCCTTGTAATCCACTTCGAAAACTTTTGGAATCTTTTAAGCCTATTACTCCACTTCTTAATACATTAATATACTGCTTAGATCAGCTGGAAAATTTTTTGCACCTGCGCTATTCGGTACACTATGTTTGCTCCTTCCAGAAGGCAAGGCCAAAATGTGACCGGTCGAAGTAATGCACGATCGCCCTCGTCTGTACCTCAGTGGCATATTTGTGCAGTATCCAGAAGTATCCCGAAAATTTTTTCGATTGCGTAGCTGAACAGATAGTAGAAAACGTTACAAGATCATGTGAACAACATGATTCACGCACGTTGTTCTTATACAGCGAAAACCATAGAATAAGCTCGTTCTGTGGACAATGCCGTACAACCCAGTCTTAGTAGGAGACTGTTACTACAGACAGTTATGGTTAACGCATGTGGCAGAGACAGTAATTTTTGAGGTTCACTTTATTGTACATTTTATTTCCCTGAGAAACATGTTTCTTTCGCATTACATGAAGTTTGAAGCTAGCAACAGCGGTGCGCAGGAAAATGGTGAGGCTATTATTATCCTAAGAAGCGAACCCGGTAACACAATGAAGCAGGGGGAGCATGAACGTATTCAGTACACAACGGCACAGGTAATTCTGTCCATTCATATTACGCTCGCTGTTGACGGCCACAGTCATTTCGTACCATATCATGTCATACTTTACTTCACAGTCAGTTCTTTCGTTATTCGAAACCATACATAGTTTCCACGACCGGGCCTGTTACTCGTTTCTACAAAGTCACACGTTAGTAGTATTCGAAGACGTGTATCTGACTGAACGAGTATATACCCGAAACACTAAGCCCTTTTAAAACGATTGTTATTCGTATATTAGCAAATGTAGTTCGGGAGTGACAACATAGTGATGGAGGGCTACAAGCGTAGTAGCTGCCAGAATCTATAATGCCAGCCGCCATCGGCAGAGCGACAATCCTGCCTTGCAGTGCCTTCCTTCGAGAAGTGTTGGAAAGAATGAGATTTCGTACGGATGGAAATATGGATAGTTAGTGTCATTAACATATAGCTCGAAAAGATGCAGTTCTATACAACTTCTTGTACGTGATTCAACAAATAAACTTTGAATCTAGGTTATCTGGCCGCAGCAGCAAATGCATCCCTTGTTAATGAACAGGAGTTTTGGAAACGCGTGTTTAGGTAACTGGCACACATGAATCCCCACCGGACCTCCGACTGGCCTTAATCACTTGAGAGTCTTAATAATCATGGGTACCTCATAGGCTACTATTACAATCCCACTGCAATATGTCTGTCTAACAAAGTTACTGCCAGCGGTGGTACTAAAGAGGTTAAAAGCAACTTTCGTGTAAGCGTAATACAGCTGTTCCCCTTCCCTAGGGATAGCAATTTTTTCTGTTGTTTTGGTCATCTCCAATTTAAACTGACTGTTGGAACCACTCAAAAAGACAGGTTTCTAAAATAACAGATATTCGGGTTTTGTTACTGTTATTTCCAGTAATAAACGGAGACATCGAACAAAGATAAAAAAATTCTCAGACTCATTCAGACTTTTGCATTGTACATATCAAGATACCTGTGATCAAAATATCAAATAAAACAGGCAACTGAAAGGAAACTAGTGGCTGTTTTACTCGAAAAATCATGAGTGGTTAAATAGTACAACAAACCACCAGTGTTCTCCTATTAATTCAAAATTTCTGAAACGCTACCCCGAGGGTCATACAACTATTACGACTTTTCGAATAGTTAGCGCTGAAGGGTGAAAACTGAAGTTGGGAAATATTTTTCGTGTCATGTTGTCCGTTTCCGAGGGCTACAAACAGATAAGAGCATAGTATGTAGACACATGCAGCAGATCATCTACTTTCTATTTTTATCACAAATACTGAATGAGAACTAGCAGACAAATGGTGTAAAATTTGTATGTATCGTTCTTCTTCTTTAATTATTTAGAATGAGAAACCCATTTTTATGTTAAATACAGGTATTTACTTTTAAATGGAACCGGAATGGGATTGTTTTTAATGACAAAACTACAAATGCTCTTTCTAATAATTATATTGAACAATTTAGATGACAGGCAAAGAGAACATTTACCAGAAACCATTTGTAGACTATTTTAGTAACGAATTAACTCATTGGCCAATAAGTATTGTCCAATAAATTCGTAATTGCCCTTCCTATAATGTGTTGATCTGTTAGTTTCCTACTTTCATCAGAAAAAATACCAGTACTTCAAAAGCCACAGAACTACCAACGGTAAATTATTTTGGGCCACGAATGTCAAGACTGCCACACTCCCTCTACTCTGCTTCCAAAAAACGAAAGGATCATGGCTCTAGGATAGGAAAGGACAACAGGTGCATTTTGTCTCAGCAATGCTGTACTGATTCTAATGTCGTGTATTAATTGCTCGTTTCCAGATGTCGGCGTTTTTTATTAAAATAGAACTGATCGCTTTTCCCATTTTCTTCAATAACTTGATGTTTCAAAGCAATGGAAATTTTTCGAATAAACAGTACTCATTTCTAAAAAGTTTTATTCAAAAACCAAAAATTTTAGCAAGGCTGTTATGGTGGCTTGACATAGCCCTACCGGCTTTTTATCTGGTTATAACTAAAAAATATAAATTAGACTTTTATAACCGAGACCAAACAGATCCCGAAAAGTATCGATTATTCTGAACTAAAATATCGGCATCGGCTTTAATTTGTCGGATTTATGTCATCTCTACTGTCCACTAGCTTTATCTTTGTCAGTATAGGGCATTCGATCTACATCGAATCTTCTCGTAACTTTCATCATGCTTAAAGATAGTATTTCCACTTGCTTTTGTAGTGTTGCTCTCATCAATCCGCTTTAAAGCCTAGTTAGTTATCACTACGTAGTATAAAGTGTATATTTATATCTTCCCATTTACTGCAATTTTTAGAGACATTACAAAATAGAATCTTTTTTGGGCTTATTTTCTTATTCTCAGATCAACAGATGAATTACATTTCTTACATGTGTTTATGTTTCTGCGCTTAATGGAGTATTTTTAATTTAGGCCAAACAATTAGCTAATTTCTCTACCATTACACACACACACACACACACACACACTCACTCACTCACTCATAATGGTAGTGAATCTACCAGACGTATTACCGTTAAAAGGTGTAATTTGGAACGCTGTTACTTGTTAATGTGTAGTAACAGTAGTAGTATTACTAATTTCATTCATCCGTACAAAATTTTTTCAAAGATACTGTATATCTTCTGGTTCTACTGTTCACGGACATAAAAAATGAAATGCTTATTACAGACAAACAATTACATACGTTCAAAAGGATGACACTGGTTTGGCAACGGACGATTGTTGACGTTTTTGGCATAATGTTGTTTATATTTCCAAACTAAGCAAAATTATCTGTTTAAGAATGGAATTAATAATTTTGTTTGAAATAAACATACAGTCTGATGAAACAAAAATGGCTATGCACAATATTTTTATATTAGTTTCAAGATTTTCTAGTTTTCCTTGCACCCATTTTCAATCACATCAAATGTCTCGCTGTGATTCATTACAAAAAAGATAACAGACACATGATGTTGAGTATTTAAGTTTTAGTACGAATTAGCAATTTACGCCCTTTTTTATTAGTATTCTTCTGACTTATTTCATGCAGCCAGCCACGGATTCCTCTCCTGTGCCCACCTTTTTATCTGAGAGTAGCACCTGCTCCCTAGGTCTTTAACTATTTGTTGGACATTTTCCAAACTCTGTCTTCCCCAATTCGTCTCTCCTTTTAGAGTTCTCTCTAATACCACAGAAGTCATTCGCTGGTGTCCCAACGCATGTTCACGTCCTCCACGCCGATTCTGCGGAAAACCTCCACATTTCTTTTCTTATCAGTCCACCTAATTTTCAAAACTTTTTTATAACACTACTTTTAAGGCCCTTTGATACTCTTCTCTTTCTGCTTTGACACAGTCCATGATCCATATCAACACAATACTATGCTACAAACGTAATCCTTCAGAAATTTCTTCCTTAAACCAAGGGTAATATTTGGTATTGGTGGGCTACTTATGGCCAGGAATGCCCTCTTCTTGTGCAGGCCAAAATTTTTTATGTCGACGTTACATCGTCTCTCATCTGTTATTTTGCTTTCAACGTAGCAGTGCACAGCAGACTGTTTATCCCACATGCCAGTTCGGACTGGGCGACTGCTGTCTACAAGGAAGTACGAGGAGCGATTTATAACCGTGGGACATACAATCACCATGTCTTCAGCCCCTCCAGCCATTATTGCCAGTAGGCAAATCCTGATGATGCTGCTGCTCGTTTACTCGAGCAAGTCTTCATTTGACCGCATAAGGACTGAGTACACCCTGTGCCACACCTCCCTAAGTTAGAAAAAATCTGAGAAGGTACCAGGATTTGGCCACGGACCTTGCCGCACAAAATGGTGGTGACAAAAAAAATCATTTTTCTTTTTCCTTTTAGCGTTTCTAAACATTTTTACAGAAGTATGTTCTCTGGATTTTCCCGCTTTAAGACAGTTTTTGCAAGCACAGCTACCTCATCTAAAAATATTAGCTGCGAAGGAAAAACCTATATAAAGCTTAGAGGCCGAAAGTTGAACACTGAATATCCAAGCAGGAAACTCTGAAGTCATTTCTGAGCGTCTAAAATAATACATATAAAGTAGACATATACTAAATAAGAAGCCAGAATTCTTGCTGTAAGGTGAGTGTCACATCCATGTCATACGATAGGCAACAGGCGACAATATTTCTCGCGTAAATTCTGACAAAAATCTGCATCTATGGACAGTCTCCCTCTCTCTTTCTCTCTGTATAGGGTCTCTGGCTTTGATAATCTTTTTTCTTTTTTTTTTAACTTACGCTATCTTCTTTTCACCCAAGAACGAAAAAAGAATAATTGTCAATATCTGAGTAATAATAAAATAAGGAAGTTTAAGTTTTTTTATTTTATTTTGTTATATTATTTTTATTTTACTCTTTACTTTTTCCATTTTTTTTATTTTTTAACGTTGTATACGCCACATACTACTTCATTTTATTTTATTATTTCTTTAATACATCGACAAGGAAAGCCAAGTGACACTCCTTGGCACGGGCGAGGAGTCAAGCAATACGGCTACTACGCAATTATCCAATACGCCCCGTAATTTATTAGTGATGAAGAGCAACCTGAAGTTTAAGAATCCTTCAGAAAAATCAGTGTACAAAGAAGTTGGAAACCGCAGTACTGACGAATGATGGGATGCATTTAATGTTCTCTGAGGGTGTACATGCTGGGCTAATGCATACAAAAACAGGCAGTGGAGTGGAAGAGGAACGCGTATCTCCAAAGATGCGATTAAATACGTTGGGGCAGACAAACGTATGCGCAAGATGGGTGAAACGTCTGTGTAGTCACTCAGTAATACTTTTGACCAGTTTGGTTTTATACCCGTCTCATTTGCTGCACCTCTTGTACGCGGTGTAGTTTTTCAAAATCGCCCAGGAAGACTGGACAGTGTACTTTTACAAAATCGCACAGGAAGACTGGACAGTTATCTTAAAAGCTCATGCGTCAAAGTCGCTGAGCAGAATGACGTAGAGAGCGACGGAGAAGAAAACTAGGCATTTCTTAGATGATGGTTCAAAATGGTTCAAGTGGCTCTGAGCACTATGGGACCTAACATCTGTGGTCAGCAGTCCCCTAGAACTTAGAACTACTTAAACCTAACTAACCTAAGGACATCACACACATCAATGCCCGAGGCAGGATTCGAACCTGCGACCGTAGAGGTCCCGCGGTTCTAGGCGCCTAGAACTGCTCATCCACAGCGGCCGACTTTAGATGATGGTTGGTCTGGATTTTGGAAAGGTAAGGGCGGCGGACAAGTAGTTCTGACGTTGCGATTTGTAATGCAAGTATGGAAGCAATTCTTAAGAAAAATCTAGACATGTTAATAGGCTTTGTCGACCCAGAGATGCGTTCGATAATGTGAACTGGTGCAAGGCTGAAACTTCCTGGCAGATTAAAGCTGAGTGCCCGACCGAGACTCGAACTCGGGACCTTTGCCTTTCGCGGGCAAGTGCTCTACCACCTTCTTTTTTTTTTTTTGTGGATCGAAGGATCAGGAAGAGGATGTAGTGGTTTGTCGATGTTGTTTTATGTATTTATTTCTTTGATTTTTTATAACATTTTTAATTTTTTTATTTTATTTTATTTTTTTAAATTTGTGTTTGTTTTGTATTGTATTCATAGATTTATTTTTGTTTCATTACAAAGAAAGATCCTACAACTGCCGTAGCCGAGCGTCCGAGTCGTCTTCTCGTCTGTTGGGAGGGGTTCCCCCCTATTCCGTTCGTAGAGGATCAATATGCTCCAGGATTCTTCTTCATTTTCAGCGTCTTATACCCGGAACGCCCCAGTGAGCAGGAGGATCCGCAAATAATGAACCTAAATAATTTGCGAAACGAGTTATGTACTTTGGATGGCAGCTGAAAGCTGCATGTGTCGTCATCAATAGGGACCAAAAGTCGAGTGTCTCTTTGCGAGCATCGCAGAATATGTAGTAAGCGGCCATGCCTTTTAGCCAGTTAACGGCGTTCGTTCTGGTTGATGGAAAGTATACGCCGTCGGGGCGCAATACATCATCAGGGGAGATAGACTCCGGCAATCGCCGCAAGAGTAACGTCAGCATGCGCTGCGTCAGTAGCCTCGCGCATATCTAGTAATGTTATGTAAAGTCCCATGTAAATCTTTTTTAAAAATGTCCTAATAATAATCTTCGTGATATAAAGTAATTTCTAAAAAAAAACATTCATTTCAATTTAAAGAATTTACTAATTTCTTCAATCCATGATCATTCCTATTGTTGCAAAAGAAAAATCAGTTGCTTCCTTTCATAAATGACTAATCTATCGGCCAGCATTGCACAGAGCTGTGTGGGAAATTTTTTTATATAAGAGCAGATATATTCGCCGTTTTTATTCGGGTAAGAATTTTTACTTTTTTTATTCAGAATGATCTTACAGGGCCATGACGCAGCGCTGCTGTCGTCCAAATTCTACCAGGTTACTGAATTTATTTATTTTTTATTACGAGGTTTAGGAATTTTTCTGTTTCCAGCTTTCATTAAACGGGAAAAAAACTTTGTGTGGAGGTTAAATGTGATTGAATTTCTGTACGGAGGTTATAAATGGGAACCAATTTTGTTCTGAGGTTACACCAAAATTGGAATCATTAACCAAATAATATTACATATTTTGTGGGGAGGTTACACTTAACGTGAATATTATTTATGTTAACATTTTCTGTTGAGAGGTTGCGGTGAACTATTTTACGTGGGGAGGTTACACTTGGCGGCAACCGGCCAGGATCGTATTTCTTTGTGAATCTCTGAGATGTAGTCATATATCTGCTCTTATTTACCTAAATGTAGTTTGCATCTGGCGCAGCGCATTTACTAATTTGTCACTCTTTCTTTCACAGATCATCGGCAATTTATTGCTCTGTGTTGTAATTGTGTTTGTTCCATTTTTGCTTTGTCTTTGTTTCATTTTGTGCTTAATTTTGATTTGTGGAAAATGCTGCGAAAAACTGATAACAGTACATCGCGATGTGCAATGAGTGAAATAGCCGACTCGAATAATTTGACCGATAATACTTGCGACGCTCAGTGTAATAATGATGATCCCCTAATTACAGATAATCAGTGCCTACCGATCACTAGTAATGATTTTAATTCTAATGATGAGCAAACAAATTCAATTGTGTCCTTTGTTAATTTAATGACAATTGATGACGCGCCACGTTCCGTTACAATGAACGCTGCTCAGCTTGACACACCCGATTTGCAAAATTTACGTAACGAGCAGATAATTGTTTCTAATGAAGGTGAACAATGTACTCAAAGTACGTCAGATTTATTTGATTCCGATGTAGTGACCAACAGTGCTCATCCGAGTAGCAAACCTTTTCGTCAATCAAATAATGGTTAAATGGTTTCACAAAAAGTGACAAATACAGATACGTCATCAAATAACACAGAGAATAGAGTAGGTAATATTGGGTGGGATCAAGTTATCGCATTAATACTACAAATGAATGAAAATTTCGACAACCAGTGCAAACAACTTAATGAAAGTTTCAAATAGTGGAATGAAAAACTAAATGACAATTCCACACAACTTAATGAAAAACAAGACAACAATTCCAAACAGTTGAATGAAAAACACGACAACCATTTTAAACAACGTAATGAATCGTGCCAATAACTCAATGAAAAATACGACAAACTTAATGAATCGTACAAACAACGTAATGAAAAAGTCGACAACCATTTCAAACAACTTAATGAAAAACTAGACAATAATTATAAACAACTTATTGAATCGTGCAAACAATTTAATGAAAGTTTCAAACAATCGAACGAAAAACACGACAGCCTTAATGAACAGACCAAACAACTTAGTGAACAGATTACAGCCGTTACCGTGCAACGTCATGATACTAAAGAACAATTACGTGAGGAAATTGAGGCTTGTGCTAGGAACAGTAGTGAAGAAATTAGATCTGTTGCACAAGAATTAAGTAATACGCAAGCAGCCACAACGAAATTACTTAGAGATGAAATTAATGCTGTCACTGAACAATGTTCAGAAAACGCAACACAGATACGCGACGAGTTTAAATTTCTGTCAGCAGAAGTTTCACGCGCTCTGCATACGGAAGTCGACAAGAGATTTGAACAACAGATTAGCCAAATTGACGAACGTATTAAAGTGACAGAAATGAAAAATGTTTCAGTCGCTAACACGTCACAGCATACGCCACATTCCGAACATTTGTCACACTCACACAGCCAGTGTAACTTACGTAATTTAGAGAGACTACGTGACTTAGAATCCGAAGAGACACAGACAAACAGATTCTCATGCAATCCTGAACCTGCTAAGACATACAGAGACGATAATTTTTATTACAAACACTTTCTATCTGTTAGGAAAATTAAGGTACTTAATAATGACAGAATACAGATTCACGCTTTGGACTGGATACAACAATTAGTTTTTGAAATTTCACCGGCATTGCCTTTAACGCAGAAACTAAAATTTATTTTCAGCGCGTAATAGGCCTCAGGGGATTCATTACACTTCGATGAATATGTCCCGTAGCGTGCACAAGGCCCCGAGCCGTAGTAGTGCTATTTCATCTTTAGTTTTCTACACTGCTGCCTTCTCTTCTACTATCCCTTATATCTATCAAAACAGCGCTTCAACTATCGACCTATCTAGAATTAAGAAGGAGGAAAGAAAACCTGATATGACGAGTTTTACCTGGAAGTGACAGTTTTCATTAGACTCTCTTCAGATGACAAGAAATACCAGTGTAATTCTAATAACAAACCAAATTTTAATTATCAGTATCGTCACAATTATCAGCAAAAGCGAACGCATTTTGGTAACAATAGACGCTTTTTCCCGCAAAAGCATCAAAGCCAACCGGTTAGCATACCTAACCAACAATGTAATGTACAAGGTCAACCAAGCTTTAATGTTTCGCCGCCTACACGCATAGCGTCGGCTACACCAAATAGTAACGCACCGCAACAAGGAAACCAGTACGTACAGAGAACACATCATTTCAACTCATATCGCAATGCACCGTTAGTAATGACTATCATGACAGACGTAAAAGTAATGAGCACAATTTTCAGCGTACGTTTAATAACAGTCGGTCTTACCAGCAGCAGAATCATCCGCAACAACATATTATCTTGAATGAACCAGACAGTAGATATCATCCCGAACGTAATACGTCAGGAAGAAATAACAGAACAGTACAAATAGTGGATATGCCACAGCATCCTCCCGCAAATAATAGCACGTCAGATAGAATTTGACTAGATACAGTACAGGCTGCATCTTCCAGCAACGCAAGCAATACTTCAGATACGCAGAATCTTGTTCAAGAAAATGTTATTACTTTTGACGACATCTGAGACACACTTTTACATGAAAAACCAATAGTCTGAATTTGCTAATCTGAAACAAGCTTTGTTGAATGCACCACTTTTATCACATCCAGATCTTACTAGAAATTTTTCCATTGCCACCGATAGTTCTAACACCACTTTAGGCGTACACATTTTTCAGGAAATTGAAGAAGATGGTTCTACAGTAATTAAACACATCGCCTTTCCGAGTCGCATTCTGTCACCTGCTGAACGCAATTATTCTGTCACAGAACTTGAAACATTATGTGTTGTATGGGCATTTATGAGATTTCGGCATTTTCTTTATGGAAGACACACTACCGTTTACACAGATCATAGAGCTATACAGTTTTTACTTTCCGCAAAATTTACGCACGACAGGTTAAGCAGATGGAAACTTTATTTACAGGAATTTAATTTTACAATTGTTCACATACCCGGTACACGAAATATTGTAGCAGACGCACTATCCCGTTCTCTCAGCAACAATCAGCAAGACATCACAACAAGCTTCTGCAAAGCAAATCTCAGCGTCATGTATATTCAACAAGTTGCATTTGAAAATTTCATTTCGTCGTCATTTCGAGACATAGCACAAGAGCAGAGCAAAGACAACGTACGGAAAAAAATTAAACACCTTTGGCAAGATAGGAATGATGTTACCATTAGAACCCATTACACTGTACGCAATAATATTCTGTTTCGCCGCTCTCACCCTGACGGCAACAACTGGTTACAATGCATTCCTGTCGAACTTGTTAACAAATTAATTTGGTATACTCATTTAAGTTACGCACACTAAGGAGCCAGAAAATGTTTTCTTATACTGAGACAGAACTGTTACTTTGCCAACATGGAGAAACGTATTCGACGAGTTTTAGCGTCATGTAAAATCTGCCAGAAAGCTAAGTCAGATACGACTTCACATATTCCTCCATTATATCCCATTGTACCTGTTAAATTGAGACACATGGCCGCTGTAGACACTTTTGGTCCGATTCCCAGAACTAATAGAGGTTTTTGCTACATCTTTGTCGCTGTTGAACTCACTTCAAAATTTGTTACCTTCACTCCGTTACGCAAAGCTACTGCTAAATCTGTTTCGAATGCATTTGTTAAACATTTTTTATTCCATGTAGGGCATGTATTGAAAGTAATTTCCGACAATGGATCACAGTTTCGATCTGCTATATGGACACGTATGTTACGAGCTAGAAACATTTCTTCGATCAATATATCCAGGTACCATGCTTCTTCGAACCCATGTGAACGACTAATGAAAGAAATTGGTAAACTGTGTAGAATATACTGCCATAAAAAACATATTGTTTGGGATACACACATACTGTCATTCCAGGATGTAATTAACTCCATACCAAATGAATCTACTATGCTATCTCCGACTGTTATAATGAAAAATGTAGAACCACCTAACAAAATTAAAGAATGTGTATTCTTTCCTACATCTCGTCGACTACGACACCATGAAATAATTGACATTGCGCTGAACAACATCAAACGTGCCGCATAGCGCCGGAGAAGACAGCAAAAACAGGTTTGTACACGCCGTGACTTTCACATTGGACAGAAGATATTAGTATGTACACACTATCTATCCAACAGAAGAAAAAATAGACGTAGTATATTTGAGCTTCTACATACAGGTCCATATCGAATTCGCAGCATTCCTCACCCCAATGTAGTACACGTCGAAACTCTGCGAACCAGAAAAAGTAAAGGCAATCACCATGTCTCCAATATTAAACCCTTCATTGAATGAACATACTTAATGATTTATCACACTGTAATGCCATTTTCTGATTTTTTATGACCAATTATGCAATTCTATCTAGTGACATATTAATTTTATCAAATTCTTTATCCATTACAGTTTTCAACTCTCGCCTCTATCAACTACACAACATACAAGCTGAACACAAAGAAAGTCTTTTCTTGTCGTTATATATCAGACCGTGCACATTTTCCATTTTTCATGTATGTATGATTGTTTTCCTCTTTGTTTGTATGCACTATGAAATGTTTAAGATGTAACAAACAACAGTTGACTTTGACATTTTGTCTTGTCATATCTCAACATCGTGACTATTTTAAATTTTTTTTGCTACTACATTATGATACTCTGTGTACAGTTTTTTTTTTATTTTGCACCTGAACACTGTCTATGTTTTTGACATAATACGTTTTCTGTCATGCTATACTGTATGCTTAATTATATCACTAGAAACCAGTTTTTATTTAATGGGTATATGATTTAAATGCAAGGTATTAATCCTTATTCATCATTTTCAGAAGGCAATAACGTGTAAAAGAAATAACTTAAACAAACCGCAGTGGATTACTATGAAATGGGATTTTCACCTTCGGAATGAACGAAAGAAGATGCAATACCTCGTCATGAAGAGTAAATGGATCAGAATTAACAAGCATTAACAAGAATATACTATACATATCGTATGATAGCAGTCTTAACTAAATTTTTCTTTCAGAATACGAGGCGATTGATGCAGGCTGTCAGACAGAACTACACATCTTAGTTTTAGTGATGAAATGTGCTAGAAATAAGAAACTCTATACTATGAATAGTTATGTGAAGTAAATGGTAACATGAATAATGGATAAAGAAGTGTTTTTTTGCAGATGATAATGAATGATGATGAATAGTTATATGAAGAATATGCTAATATGAATAATGAAGTTTTGCTTTGCAGGTGATGAAAGTAATGATGAATGGTGATGAATAGTTTTATGAAGAATATGCTATTATGAATAATGAAGTTTTTCTTTGCAGGTGATGATAGCGATAAATTTTATATGGCCACTTAACGCATCACTTTTAAGTTTTTCTTTGCAGATGAGAATAATGATGAAGTTTATATATTTACTGTTACTTAAGAGATTCTATGTAGTTATTTAAGTATTTGTTGCAGTTCGTTTTGACAGTATGTCTTATATTGCAATGTATAATGATTGAATGTTTTGGATAGGTCAGCTAGAGTACATACATATTGAGTACACGTTTCATTACCTGTTAATTCGAAGTTCACTACTTTTCAGTATAATATACATTTCTTCTTTCAGCTTAATAATGCATTTTGTATTTTTTCTAGGAGAAGCTATTCATGAAATTAATGTGCTATAAGCAGTTAGTCATTAAACCTGTTCTAGTACTTGCATTTTTTTTACCCATTTGTGTGTGTCATTCATGAATGTGATCACATATACTCTACTTGCTTCATAACCTTGCTACAGCTGACTCATGACGAATGACGTTACCTATCCACATTTGTAGCAATAAGTCAAAAGCAAATATTTTCATGCCCCAGCAATTAATTATCGATCCGAACGCAATGCATTGCTAGCACAAAAAAAATGTATTATCAGTCCCAAATAATGCTACCAGTTTAAGAGAGTTCTGAGTAATACTGAATGATGTTTTCTAACCACAGATCTTGAGTAATAGTTACAGTGTGTTACATTTTAAATGTGTCCTATGTCACTTGAATGATGAGTTCTGAGTAATACTGAATGATGTTTTCTAACCACAGACCTTGAGTAGTGGTTACAGTATGTTACATTTTCACTATGTCCTATGTCACTTGAATGATGAGTTCTGAGTAATGTTTTCTAACCACAGACCTTGGTTAATAGTTACAGTATGTTACATTTAAATATGTCCTATGTCATTTGAATGATGAGTTCTGAGTAATAGTGAATGATATTTTGTAATAATGCATACATGCTATGCCAATACCCTCTGCAAATAATGTTTTTGTTGTACTCTATAAATGCTATGGCAATAATTAACTCTCATTTTGAATGATGACTTCTGATGGTTTGTAACTGGCCAATGAGTGCCAATGAGTACTATAACTACGTGAATTATGTTAATACTATGCCACTCATTAGCTCCTGTTTTGAATGGTGACTTCTGATGGTTTGTAACTGGGCAATGAATGCCAATGATTACTATAACTAGATGAATTATGTAAATGGTATGCCATTAATTAACTCTTGCTTAGAATGATCACTTTTAAATAATGTATAAAAATGGTTTGTAACTGGCCAATGAGTGCATTCACCGTAATCAGATGATTTATGAACATTATTCTGTAATACTTCATACATAGTACAGAAGTGTTCAGTAACTAGGCAATGAGTGGCAACAATTAGTCAAATCGGTTGATAGACTAGTATAATTCTCAATGAAGACTAGCATGAGACTTAATGTCCTTCACCTTCTGAGCTAATTACCAGAAATTACTGCAATATACGTTTGTCCTGTCTATCCTTATGATCATGGAGCACTATATTTGGTTTCTGCACTAATTCTACGTTGGTGAATGAGTGTGGTGTTGACACATCATGGTGTCCACCACCTTGAACAGTGGAGATGTTATTATGGTTCCACTATTTGGTGCACCTAATGTACTACCAAAATGATAACACGGAATATTAATACGACATTTCAGTGTCTTGGCTACACTGATTAATACTTCAGGGAAGAGAACTTCAGATTGTCTCACTTGGTGTTGTGCTTCTGTAGAAAGATATGGACTTTCAGTGCAGCTACGTGCAACCTAACGTGCTGCAACCATGATGCAATCCTTCCCTTTCCTATCCTAGTTCTAGTAAAATGGTAAAAAAAATATACTACAGTGTGTATGCACTTTATGTCATTTGTTAATATGTTTTGTACTCATTGCGTATACATTTTGTCATTGCTTGATATGTTCTGTACTACAGTGCGTATGCACTTTATGTCATCTGTTAATATGTTTTGTACTCATTGCGTATACATTTTGTCATTGCTTGATATGTTCTGTACTACAGTGTGTATGCACTTCATGTCATTTGTTAATATGTTTTGTACTCATTGCGTATACATTTTGTCATTGCCTGATATGTTCTGTACTACAGTGTGTATGCACTTCATGTCATTTGTTAATATGTTTTGTACTCATTGCGTATACATTTTGTCATTGCCTGATATGTTCTGTACTCAGTGCATGTGCACTATATTTCATTTCATGTTATGTACTTATATATATATATATATATATATATATATATATATATATATATATATATATATATATATATATATATATATATATATATACTCTGTGACTGTCAACTTAGTTAATTAGGTAGATTTAAAAAAGTTGTTGCTCATGGCAAGTCCAATTGACTCAAAATCGCTGCCAAATTTTTGCCCTCCCACCCCCCCCACCCCCCCAGTGGAGGGTTATGTAAGAGGTATGTGCTGCCTGTAATATGTAAGCTATAAGAGAATCTGAGACCAAAGAGCAGTGTTGACTGCAGTACGAACTGTGTAGCAGCAGCAGCAGTAAGTTGTTGCTAGCGAGCTGTCGCCTGTCTGCTCTGTTCTGGTGTATCATGTTGGCTGGGCCAGTCGCGGTGAAGCGATGCCGAAGCCCGAGTATTATTATATAAGGTAAAAAAAAGCATCCTCGCGCATATCTAGTAATGTTATGTAAAGTCCCATGTAATTCTTTTTTAAAAATGTCCTAATAATAAATTTCGTGATATAAAGTAATTTCTAAAAAAAACATTCATTTCAATTTAAAGAATTTACTAATTTCTTCAATCCATGATCATTCCTATTGTTGCAAAAGAAAAATCAGTTGCTTCCTTTCATAAATGACAAATCTATCGGCCAGCATTGCACAGAGCTGTGTCGGAAAAATTTTTATATAAGAGCAGATATATTCGCCGTTTTTATTCAGGTAAGAAATTTTCCTTTTTTATTCAGAATGGTCTTACAGGACCATGACGCAGCGCTGCTGTCGTCCAAATTCTACCAGGTTACTGAATTCATTTTTTTTTTTTTTATTACGAGGTTTATGAATTTTTCTGTTTCGAGCTTTCATTAAATGGGCAACAAATTTTGTGTGGAGGCTAAATGTGACTGAATTTCTGTACGGAGGTTATAAATGGGAACCAATTTTGTTCTGAGGTTACACCAAAATTGGAATCATTAACCAAATAATGTTACATATTTTGTGGGGAGGTTACACTTAACGTGAATATTATTTATGTTAACATTTTCTATTGAGAGGTTGCGGTGAACTATTTTACGTGGGGAGGTTACAACCGTCCGGTCCAGGCGACTTGTTCGGTGCTCTACGTGCCAAAGCCGATGTCAGCTCGTCGGGTGTAATGGGCAACAGCAGACTATCATCGTGTGCTACGTACCGAGGGGCGGGAAAATCATGCAACAGCTCGTCATAATCACGTACATTTCGCGGATCTTCCATGTACAAGGTCCCATAGTGTCTGGCGAACGTGTGCGCGATGTCCGTTTGTGTCACTGCGTGGCCTTCCTCCTCCGTGTTTACCGCCGTAATGAGCTGACGTTTGCGGTGGCGCCTCTCGCGCAAAATGATACACTGACGCCGTTTCGTTGGGGATACAGTCTTGCACTCGTGCACGGATGCGGACACCTTCTAGCTGCTCTGTCCTGATGCGAAGTAGATTAGCTTTGATGCGTTGTACGGACATCTGACGTTCGGGAGACGGCTCACGTAATGCTGTATAGTAAAATTCCGCCAGCTCACGTAATGCTGTATAGTAAAATTCCGATGTTGCCCTTTGCCAGTTTGCTCTGTCACGCCCGTAGGCCATCAAGGTCTTTCGGAGTGCAGGTTTGGCACACCTCAGCCACCACAGCAACGTGGAAGCATACATGGGCAGGCGCCTGATGCATCGACGCCACGTGTCAGTGACTGCTCGCCGACACGCTTCCTCGCGTAGGAGGGAGACGTTCAGCGTTCACAGGCCCCTCTGCGTCTTGTGAGTTGTCGGAGTAAGGTGACAGTGCAGATGTACGCGAGATGGTCCGTGAAGGCCGTCGTCTAGAGTTCTGCATCACGGGTTGCTGTGCGGACGGCACGCGAGACGTATATCCGGTCCAGACGACTGGCAGAATGGCTGGTAAAGTGCGTATATCCACTCTGGGTCCCATGATGTAAGAGCCATGTGTCGTGGAGCGCGAGGTCACGTATCAAGTCTTGTAGAGCCGGGCATGGGACGTGATGCGGTATCTGGTCCTCGGGCCGCAGACACTGTTAAAATCGCCGCCCAATATGTAATGGTCCATACTTCCTTGCAAAAGTGGGGCTACCTCCTCCAAATAGAAGACATGCCTGTCACCACGGTGCGAATTACCGGAGGGAGCGTAGACGTTAATGAGGCAGATTGCGCCAAGTGTGAGTGCGATGCCTCGCCCGTTCGGCAAGTACGTCACGTCCGTCGCGTCTATGCCATCTCGGAGAAGGATGGCCGTTCCTCCTGCGCCATCACCTAAGGGTAGGCTGTAGGTGGTGTAGCCATATAGGTCTAAACGCAGCTCGGGACGGACCTCCTGGAGAAGGGCAAATTCCAAGTCTGCTGCTCTGATCATGTCGTGTAACATGCGGGTCTTCACAGTGGAGTGGACACCATTTACATTGACTGTTCCCACACGGTATGACTGAGACATATCAAGTGGCGGAGGCAGTGTGCCGGTGCAAGTCCACAGTGATCACACACACCACACAGCCATCGATCTGCATGCTGTTCATTACTGTGCCGTATGAGTCCCTGACTGGCAGATCCCTCCGGGCTCAATGTCAGCCATGGGCTCTGGTGGAGATATCGATGTTTGTTGTGCATCATCTGCCTCCACATCGTCTGCCCAATCTCCAAGAGACGATTGTGATGTCATTGGTGGCTGGTTGCTTTCACAGGAGCTCACATTTTGGGAGTCGACGCAACGCGCTTCGTTTTCTGGGCCACCAAATTTAGGAGAGTGTTCCTTGTCTTCAGGCACTTTCTGGTGAATGATGCCACTGGAGTCCGTTGCAATTGTGGACGAGTCAACGAAGTCGATGTCTTCTGCCGGCTTCACATCCCTGTCCTGTTCTTCAGCTGATAATCGCCTCTTCTTGTGTCGCTTGGGCGATTTTTGCTTTCGGGTCCGAGATTCGACATCCACCGGAGGGCGGGGCTCGACACAGTCTCGGTCGCTAGGAACCCCTGTGTCCGATCTCGACAGTGACGGTGGCTGGGTGCCCACGAAGCTGCGGTGGGCAGAGGTTGTAGGAACCTCTGCACCGTTGGGCTGCGGCGTCGTCGACGGCGCTGACTCTCCAACGGAGCTGGCAGCGGCTTGAGGAGGTAGCAGGTTTTGATCATCCATCACATCATGTCGTGCTGCCTCCACATATGTTAGCGGGAGAGAGGTCATAGTGGATCGTTGGGGAAGTTCATTGCGGGGCACCTGAACGAGGCGGCGCTGCAGACACTCAGTTCTAACATGGCCCTCCTGGCCGCAGCCCGAGCAGGTCCTCGGTTGGCCATCATATATAACAATTGCGCGTCAGCCACCAACGAAAACATATGATGGAACGTGCTTCTTAAGTTCTATGCGCACTTGTCGTGCTCCGTTAAGGACAGGGTACGTTTCGAATGTGTTCCATTTCTCCTCTGTGTGGCTCAGAACTGTGCCGTATGGCTGCAGCGCATCAATGACTAGGTTGGCAGGAACTTCGAACGGTAGTTCAAAGATAGGCACGGTACGCACCCCCAGACCAGCATGGTCAACTCCTACCACGCTCACGTTACCGTCTGCGTGACAGAAGCGAAAGCCGTTTGCAGATCGTTGGAGTAATCTGTCGCACGCCGCTTCGTCAATCAGTTTGAGGTACACTGTGCTGGATACAATAGACAGATGAATGCCTATCAGTTCTTGTGATTCTATGTGCATGATGTCTCGTAAAAACCGTTCAATTTCATGGACCTTCGGTCTCGTGTACGATCCGTTGAACGTTAGTTATATTGTAGCTTTTCGATATGAGAACGCCATGGCGGGTCGGTACAGGTACTATAAGGCTATACAAAGATGCGACCGCGCGCTAGCGGGTAAAGAACAACACCTGCGGAGCACTGCCCGGCGCGCCGAGCCCGTCCGCACAGTATCACGGCTGAAAGCCGACTGCCACCTGAGCTACCGAAGCACGACTCACGCCCGGTCCTCACAGCTTTACTTCTGCCAGTATCTCGTCTCCAACCATCCAAGCTTTACAGAAGCTCTCCTGCGAAACTTCCAGACCGAGAACTCCTGAAAGAAAGGATACTGCGGAGACATGGCTTAGCCACAGCCTGGGGGATGTTTCCAGAATGAGATTTTCACTCTGCAGCGGAGTGTGCGCTGATATGAAACTTCCTGGCAGATTAAAACTGTGTGCCCGACCGAGACTCGAACTCGGGACCTTTGCCTTTCACAGGCAAGTGTTCTACCACCTGAGCTACCGAAGCATGACTCACGCCCGGCCCTCACAGCTTTACTTCTGCCAGTATCTCGTCTCCTACCTTCCAGACTTCACAAACATTCTGGAAACATCCCCAAGGCTGTGGCTAAGCCTGGTCTCCGCAGTATCCTTTCTTTCAGGAGTGCTAGTTCTGCAAGTTTCGCAGGAGAGCTTCTGTAAAGTTTGGAAGATAGGAGACGAGATACTGGCAGAATTAAAGCTGTGGGCACCGGGCGTGAGTCGTGCTTCGGTAGCTCAGGTGGTAGAGCACTTGCCCGCGAAAGGCAAAGGTCCCGAGTTCGAGTCTCGGTGGGGCACACAGTTTTAATCTGCCAGGAAGTTTCATATCAGCGCACACTCCGCTGCAGAGTGAAAATCTCATTCTGGAAACATCCCCCAGGCTGTGGCTAAGCCTCGTCTCCGCAGTATCCTTTCTTTCAGGAGTGCTATTTCTGCAAGTTTCGCAGGAGAGCTTCTGTAAAGTTTGGAAGGTAGGAGACGAGATACTGGCAGAAGTACAGCTGTGAGGGCCGGGCGTGAGTCGTGCTTCGTTAGCTCAGGTGGTAGAGCACTTGCACGCGAAAGGCAAAGGTCCTGAGTTCGAGTCTCGGTCGGGCACACAGTTTTAATCTGCCAGGAAGTTTCATATCAGCGCACACTCCGCTGCAGAGTGAAAATCTCATTCTGGAAACATCCCCCAGGCTGTGGCTAAGCCATGTCTCCGCAGTATCCTTTGTTTCAGGAGTGCTAGTTCTGCAAGTTTCGCAGGAGAGCTTCTGAAAGTTTGGAAGATAGGAGACGAGATACTGGCAGAATTAAAGCTGTGGGCACCGGGCGTGAGTCGTGCTTCGGTAGCTCAGGTGGTAGAGCACTTGCCCGCGAAAGGCAAAGGTCCCGAGTTCGAGTCTCGGTCGGGCACACAGTTTTAATCTGCCAGGAAGTTTCATATCAGCGCACACTCCGCTGCAGAGTGAAAATCTCATTCTGGAAACATCCCCCAGGCTGTGGCTAAGCCACGTCTCCGCAGTATCCTTTGTTTCAGGAGTGCTAGTTCTGCAAGTTTCGCAGGAGAGCTTCTGTAAAGTTTGGAAGGTAGGAGACGAGATACTGGCAGAATTAAAGCTGTGGGCACCGGGCGTGAGTCGTGCTTCGGTAGCTCAGGTGGTAGAGCACTTGCCCGCGAAAGGCAAAGGTCCCGAGTTCGAGTCTCGGTCGGGCACACAGTTTTAATCTGCCAGGAAGTTTCATATCAGCGCACACTCCGCTGCAGAGTGAAAATCTCATTCTGGTGCAAGGCTGTTGCAATTCAGAGAAAACCAGGACCAACGTAAAGGGAAGGTGATGTGTCATCAGAGGTGCCGACACAGTGTTATATTGAGGGGGCCGAAATGCACGCTATACGCTCACCCAGAATATCGTGAAGTCTGAAACAGGATGCTCAATGAATGCTAATAAGAAAAGTACGTTGCTTTGGAAATACTTAACTTTAATCCATCCTTTTTGGTATACATCGTTCTTGTTGAGACATACTTTAGACGATAATTATCAATTACTATTTAAGGCTAATGGCGCCTTGCTAGGTCGTAGCCATGGACTTAGCTGAAGGCTATTCTAACTATCTCTCGGCAAATGAGAGGAAGGCTTCGTACGTCTAGTCGCTAGCAATGTCGTCCGTACAACTGGGGCGAGTGCTAGTCCGTCTTTCTAGACCTGCCATGTGGTGGCGCTAGGTCTGCAAGTACTGACAGTGGCGACACGCGGGTCCAACATGTACTAATGGACCGCGGCCGATTTAAGCTACCACCTAGCAAGTGTGGTGTGTGGCGGTGACACCACAGAAGGAAGGGTAAAATGCAATATGCACGTCAAGCAACAGGGTAATAAGAATAAAAGGAGAAGAACGAAGTGCTCTGACTTAGAAGAGTGTGTGAAAGCGATGTAGTGCTTCATCCCTAATGTTCAGGCTACACATTGGTGAAAGAAAGACTGTAATAAAAGCAATGTGTAGGACTGAAAATCAGGACGAAAGATTTGCAAATGACACTACTGGTCTTAGTGAAACGCAACTTAAATCGCAGGAAATGTTGAACGGAATGAACAGCCTAATGAGTACAGAATATCGAGTGAGAGGAAATCGCAGACAGGAAAGAATAATGAGGAATCGCAGAAACGAAATTATCTATATTTAAACGTCGAAACTGGAGGCCATAAATAAAAAGCACTATCACAAGGAAAGAGAGCATTTCTGGACAAGGGAAGACTGTTGGTATCAAGCAACAGCCTTAATGAGAGGAAGAAATTTCTGAGAATTTACAAAAAATGGTTCAAATGGCTCTGAGCTCTATGGGACTTAACTTGTGAGGTCATCAGTACCTAGGACTTAGAACTACTTAGAACTTATTAACCTAAGGACATCTCACACATCCATGCACGGGGCAGGAATCGAACCTGCGACCGTAGCGTTCGCGCGGTTCCAGACCCTAGCGCCTAGAACCGCTCGGCCACTCCGACCGACGAGAATTTACAATCGGAACATGCCATTGTATGGTAGAGAGTCATGGTCTGTGATAAAATTCGAAAATAAGGAAATCTAAGCCGGCAGTTCTAGGCGCTTCCATCTGGAACTGCGCGACTGCTACGGTCGCAAGTTCGAATCCTGCCTCAGGCATGGATGTGTGTTATGTCTTTAGATTAGTTACGTTTAAGTAGTTCTAAGTTCTAGGGGACTGAAGACCTTAGATATTAAGTCCCATAGTGCTCAGAGCTAGGCGTTCGAGAAGTGTTGCTAAAGAAGGTTTTTGAAAATTACCGTGCAGGTCAACTGATAGGATAATGCATGAGGAAGCTTGAGTCACGCACGGGGTTCTGTAGGCTCCTGGGCTACCGAAATCTCTTCGTCTTGGGTTGAGTAATTATCGTTTCTTTGGCGATTCGAGCGCTGAAGCCTTGGCAGCTCAGCAAGGGATTTAAGCTCGCACTTAGCTGACACGTCGTCTGCTGGGATATGTCTGAGTGGTACTATGGGTAACAGCCGTTCGGGTCACTCATCGTGTTTGCATGAGAAACGTGTACATCGTGGGCAGAGCCACTGCCTGCTGGAGAGTAGCATATTATGCCGTGTCGTTGCGGTGAGGAGTCACATTCTAGAGTAGCATTTCGGGTGTGTTCCTGCTTCCTTGTATGGTGGACGTGGCCACAATACCGTCCATGATACGCTTTGTCATGATGCAGGAACGACGGTGAGTTCATTGTATTGGTCACGATTCGCTAGACAACGCCCCGTTGCCCTCCCACTTCCGAGTGTTGTGTGTTATTTGACAGTAAACTGATTCGTAACCTTCTACTGGCCGTGTCGGGCAGATGCCTTTATGCGGATAAGAGGCCTCGCAATAAGAACCTGTCTTAATCACATAATATTGTATCAATTTCTGAAGAAATATGCGTTTTCTAAATAAAATTACGGTGTCTGTCATTTCCTGTATTTAAGTACCTCTGTATATATTTTCTTAATATTGTTACTAGGGAGCCAAATGGACTCAGTTGTAGCTCTCACGCGTGTACAGGGATGGGGGTAGGCTTACTGCCTGCCGTTCACTTGTTGAGTGAATTTAATTTGTATTCTGTGTGTGTAACCAAGTCTGGAAGAAAATTAGCCTTCCAGCCAGTCCCAAGCCCGGATAAAGTGGGAGGGTTAATCCTTACCGTGTAAAAAACTGAAAGGTTCCTATACAGTCATACCCAGTTTCGGATTGGAATGGATGTGAAGGAAACGACCCAAGCTTATGAATAAAGGACTACAAATATGTACATGGAATATAAAATCACTGTACGCTGCACGACAGACAAAGACACTTGTCGAAGAACTAACAGAGTACAAGACGGATATTATAGCCCTGCAAGAGATAAGATGGCCTGGACAAGGTATGCACAGAGGGAAAAACTACACGATCATATACAGTGGAAACAAGCGTGGTTACCACATATTTGGGACAGGATTTGCGATTCAGAATAAAATAATAGCCAATGTAATGCACTAGAAAATGTCAGTGAAATAATATGCTACATCAGAATCAAAAGTAAATACAGAAACATCTTTTTGGTAAGTGTCCATGCCCCGACTGGGGACAAGGAGGAAGACATAAAAGACGAATTCTATGACACCTTAGACCGGATGTACTCCAGACTACCACAGTATGAGGTAAAAATTGTGCAGGGAGACTTAAATGCCAAAACAGGACAAGAACAGCAATGGTAACCATATGTAGGCATGTTTATGCTTCACACTGAATCAAATGATACTGGTCTCAGGCTTTTCAATTTCGCCACAGCTAGAAACATGAAAATAGCAAGTACATTATTCCCCCATAAAGACACACATAAAGCAACATGGACCTCACCAGATGGTTTAACTAGGAACCAAATAGACCATGTTTTGATAGAGAAAAACATTAAAAGGCAATAACAGATGTTAGGACCATGAGAGGGGCTGAGATAGGATCACATCATTCTGTTGTGCTAATAAAGATGAAACCATCATTAACAAAACCACCAAGTAGAACAACAGTGGTAAAAGAACCCAAAGAGTAGATGTGAGTAGGTTAAAAGAGGAGGAGGTGAACAAAGAGTTTACGATTAAGCTTAAAAATAGATTCGCTGAATTAGAGAATAACAACAATAGAAAAGAAGATGAAGATATCAGCACAATATGGAAGTAGATGACAACAGTTATGAGGGAGACAGAGCATGAACTACTAGGAGATGATGATAATAATAATAGTAATATAAAGCGCTAATCTTGGTTCAATGAAACATGTAGAATAGCAGTACAGGAACAGGAAGAAAGCCATATAGGCAATGATGAACAATAACAACCATGAAAACCAAATAACCTACAGGAAAGCCACGAGAGCAATGAATAAAGCGAGAGAAAAGAGCATTCATATATAAACAAATAGAGAAGGCGGAGGAGGACTATAACCAGAGCAATAGTAAACAGTTCCGCAGGAAAATGAATAGGTATAGAAAGGAGTACAGAACGAAGGCTGTGATACTGGATGAGAATAGAAAACTGATAACTACGAATGAAAGAAAGTTAGAGAACTGGAGGATATACGTCAATGAACTGCTACACAACCCGGCAGATACTTACAACCATGAAAACATGGCAGAAAACAATCAGAACGTACAACCATTAGTCGGAGAACCAACTCTAATGGAAGTGAAGGAGACAGTAAAAAGACTAAAAAATGGGAAGGCCCCTGGCATAGACATGGTATAACAAGAGCTCATCAAGGAAGGGGGAGAAAAGCTACATAAATGGTTAGCCGAGCTGATAAAAGAGGTACGGAGGAAAGAAGTAATGACAGAGTAATGGAAAACTGCTGCTGTGTGTCCCATACACAAGAAAGGAGCCAAAATGCTGACACGGGGAAATCTCTCCTGTACACATGCTATAAAGTAATATAAGGAATTATACTGAACAGGTTCAACCCATACATTGAGGAAATAGTAGACACAGCACAAACATGATTCAGGAAAGGTAAATCAACAATCAACCAAATAATCACATTAAGAAAAATACACTACTGGCCATTAAAATTGCTACACCACGAAGATGACGTGCTGTGCCTCATCACCTATGAAAAAGAGTCCAGCCGTGCCTTGCCCCTATCCCAGCCACTACATTGTTTGTGAAAAGAGATTCACACCTACAAGAAATGATCAAGATATGCACCCCTTCCAGACCAGCCGTGATGTGGGTGGTGTGGCAAATGATTAGCTTTTCAGAGCATTCACCCAAGGTTAGCGCCTGTGACGATAAATACAACGTGCTGACATGAGGAAAGTTTCCAACCGATTTCTCATATACAAACAGCAGTTGACCGGCGTTGCCTGATGAAACGTAGTTGTGATGCCTCGCGTAAGGAGGAGAAATGCGTATCATTACGTTTCCGACTTTCACAAAGGTCGTATTGTAGCCTATCGCGATTGCGGTTTACCGTATCGCGACATTGCTGCTCGCGTTGGTCGAGATCCAATGACTGTTAGCAGAATATGGAATCGGTGGGTTCAAGAGGGTAATACGGAACGCCGTGTTGGATCCCAAAGGCCTCGAATCACTAGCAGTCGAGATGACAGGCACCTTATCCGCAGGGCTGTGACAGATCGTGCAGCCACATCTCGAACCCTGAGTCAACAGATGGGGACGATTGCAAGACAACAATCATCTGCACCAATAGTTCGACGACGTTCGCAGGAGCATGGACTATCAGCTCGGAGACCATGGCTGCGGTTACCCTCGACGCTGCATCACAGACAGGAGCGCCTGCGGTGGTGTACTCAACGGCGAACCTGGGTACAAGAATGGCAAAACGTAATTTTTTCGGATGAATCCAGCTTCTGTTTACAGCATCATGATGGTTGCATCCGTGTTTTGGGTCATCGCGGTGAACGCACATTGGAAGCATGTATTCGTCATCGTCATACTAGCGTATCACCCGGCGTGATGGTATGGGGTGCCAGTGGATACACGACTCGGACACGTCTTGTTAGCACTGACGGCCCTTTAACAGTGGACGTTACATTTCAGGTGTTTTACCACCCGTAGCTCTACCCTTCATTCGATCCCTGCGAAACCCTAAATTTCATCTACATCTACATCTACATTTATACCCCGCAAGCCACCCAACGGTGTGTGGCGGAGGGCACTTTACGTGCCACTGTCATTACCTCCCTTTCCTGTTCCAGTCGCGTATGGTTCGCGGGAAGAACGACTGTCTGAAAGCCTCCGTGCGCGCTCTAATCTCTCTAATTTTACATTCGTGATCTGTTCGGGAGGTATAAGTAGGGGGAAGCAATATATTCGATACCTCATCCAGAAACGCACCCTCTCGAAACCTGGCGAGCAAGCTACACCGCGATGCAGAGCGCCTCTCTTGCAGAGTCTGCCACTTGAGTTTGTTAAACATCTCCGTAACGCTATCACGGTTACCAAATAACCCTGTGACGAAACGCGCCACTCTTCTTTGGATCTTCTCTATCTCCTCCGTCAACCCGATCTGGTACGGATCCCACACAGCAGGATAATGCACAACCGCATGTTGCAGGTCCTGTACGGGCCTTCCTGGATACAGAAAATGTTCGACTGCAGCCCTGGCCAGCACATTCTCCAGATCTCTCACCAATTGAAAACGTCTGGTCAATGGTGGCCGAGCAACTGTCTCGTTACAATACGCCAGTCGCAACTCTTGATGAAACGTGGTATCGTGTTGAAGCTGCACGGGCAGCTGTACCTGTACCCGCCATCGAAGCTCCGTTTGACTCAATGCCCAGTCGTATCAAGGACGTTATTACGGCCAGAGGTGTATGTTCTGGTTACTGATTTCTCAGGATCTATGCACCCAAATTGCGTGAAAATGTAATCACATGTCAGTTCTAGTATAATATATTTGTCCAATGAATACCCGTTTACATATGCAATTTTTCTTGGTGTAGCAATTTTAATGGGCAGTGGTGTATTAGATAAGAACTGTGAGCACAACCGTGATATCTTTAGCCTGTTCATAGATTTCAACAAGGCATATGACAGTATAGTGAGAGAGGAAATGAGGGGGTTAATGGCAGAGTATGGGATACCTGACAAGCTGATAGCGCTAACTAAAATCTGTGTGATGGAATCTAAGCGTAGAGTGAAAGTACAGACGGAGTTCTTAGAAGCATTTAAAGTAAAAACGGGAGTGAGTCAGTGAGATATTATATCACCACCAACCCAGTTCAATTTGGCCCTCAACAACACCCTTAGGAGAGTAGCATGTCAAAGTGCAGGAGTCACCATAAGGAAAAAGATAAATGTCCTGGATTTTGCTGATGATATTGTGATGATAGGAAAAGACATGGAAGAACTCGAGAAACCGGGGGCTTTGCTAATGGAAGAAGTAAAGAAAATTGGTCTAAGTTTAAACGAAAGTAAAAAAAAATTTCATGGTAGGAGGAAGAAGAGCTCATTTGGGATCAAACCAGATAAAAATTGGAAATCTAACAACGCAGAAGTCCGAAACATTCACGTACCTCGGTGTCAACACCAACCAACAAGTCCGCAGCTCGTGGTCGTGCGGTAGCGTTCTCGCTTCCCGCGCCCGGGTTCCCGGGTTCGATTCCCGGCGGGGTCAGGGATTTTCTCTGCCTCGTGATGACTGGGTGTTGTGTGATGTCCTTAGGTTAGTTAGGTTTAAGTAGTTCCAAGTTCTAGGGGATTGATGACCATAGATGTTAAGTCCCTTAGTGCTCAGAACCATGTGAACCTCCATCAACCAACAAAACCTGATAGAAAAAGAGTTAGTAACAAGAATTCAAGTTGGAGGAAGACGTCTAAGAGCCATGCATGAAATCGTAAGATCGAAGTTACTATCTAGGCAGGCAGAAATAAGAATATATCAGACTATCATCAAGCCAAAAACGTATCACTTTTGAAAATAAAGTACTGAGAAAAATTTGTGGACCAGTGAAAGCTAAATGAACAGTGGAGAATAAGGAAACACAGAGAACGCAGACAATTATACACACTGCCTGACGTCGTAGCGAGTGTGAAAATTAAGACTAAGATGATACGGACACGTGAGAAGGAGAAGGGAGAACACGGTAATAAAGGCCGTAATGGATGGAGAAGCTGAAGGAAAGAGACCACTGGAACGGCCGAGAATAAGATGGAGGGATAATACCATGGGAGATATGCAGATCCTGAGTATGGGAGATGAAGATGCCGATGACAGGAAAGTGTGTAAGGCTGGACTGAGTGAGGCGAAGGACCGGCTGCGGTTTGTGTGGCCAGTATAAGTAAGTAAGTAAGTAAGTAAGTATTCCTTGTGTATGTGTTATAAGTTGTCGAATAACTCTCTGGGTGGTGGGCCAAAATTGAGCCGTTAATAACATTGACTAATTCATGTGGTCTACGTCCTTCTGCTGCTCGTGATCTTTTTGCTCAATAGCATATGTTACTTTAAATTTTCTGTTTTCTGTGATTACGCATTTTAGTGACATAGTATTTCCTACTGGATGCTTTACAGATGTGTATGTGAAGATAAGGTTTTTAATGCTAATTTTCTCATCTAAGTGACTGATATTTGTTGATGCAAAAGTCTGTTTGACAGATGTGCACATTATTTTAAAATTGGTTCTTTCTCTGGTTATGGATATTACTGAAATAATAGTTCCTGTTGGCTGCTTCACAACGGTGTATATGAATTTAAGGCTTTTTAATGCTAATTTTCTCATCTATGTCACTGATGTTTTTAATACAAAAATTTGCTAAATAGGAGTGTATATTATTTCAAATTATCAGTTTCCTTCTATTACGCTCATCACTGAAATATTAATTCTCTTTGGCTGCTTCAGAGCCGAGCATTAAAAATTTTAAAATTGTTTTGTGAATTAATTTTCTCATCTAAGCTATTCATATTTCTTGATGTAAAAGTTTGCTTCACAGAAATGGATATTTTAATTTTGTACATGATTGTATAAACTACTGGGAGAACAATCCCCTGTGGTTGGTTTGCAGGTACGCGTGTTCTTGCGCTTCTAATTTATACTATTAATTCTATTTGATAGTTATTAGTGTTACAGCCTGCTCGGTCTGTTTCACAGACGTGTATAGTTTATAAAGTTTCAAGTACCCGCTAATGTATATCACAGAAATTGTTGTTACTGTACATTTTAGCGCGATAAAGTTCCGCCGACTGCTTCACGGTCGTGTACATAAATTCACTGCTGTTAATCCTTTCACCGATGGGTTTTGGTCTTTATAGGTGCTACAGTCTATTTTGTCTGTCACAGACGAATATGTAATTTCTAGCTATCTACTGATGTATATTACAGTAACTGTTGTTTGAGAAACATTTAATAAAATAAGGATAAGACTAATGTTTTTGATTTCGTAAATTAAAAACCGCTTCAATATGGCTCTGAGCACTATGGGACTTAACACCTGAGGTCATCAGTCTCCTAGAACTCAGATTTACTTAAACCTAACTAACCTAAGGACATCACACAAGTCCATGCCCGAGGCAAGATTCGAACCGGCGACCGTAGCGATCGCGTGGTTCCAGATTGAAGCGCCTAGAACCGCTCAGCCACATAGCCGGCTTAAAAACCGGCCTCGGTGGTATGCAAACAAACAATTTTCTTCCAGACATTATTTTACTCTCCATCAGCATCTTACTGCTACCAAATCATAGCTCCCTATCAGTTTAATGTTATCCAATGACTGGCGAAGAAAGAGGTGTATGAATAATCCTGACAAGAAGAACGGACAGGATTACATGACACTTGTTAAGATATCAGGGAATAACTTCTGCTGTAGAAGGAAAAAAAACTGCAGCGAAAGATGGAGATTGGAAAACATCCAGCAAGTAACTCGGTAGATAGGATGCAAGAATTACTCTGAGATTAATAAGGGTGGCACAAGAGAGTAATCCCTGCCAGTTAGAAGACAGATGACGCAAAATAATAACAACAATGATGAAGTTCCACAAATTATCCTCGCTTTTACTGGTGTTGTAATGCCATCAGCGAATCTTATTGATATCGTCTAGAAAGACATTTGAAAACTTAGCAGGCCTTTACTATTATTGATAGAACGCATCCAATCATAATAGTGAGGTAAAGAGACAACGATTCGAGTGCAGAATTCAACCACTCTGCTGATCCGCATTCATTGTAAACAGCGGAAAGTGATCGTATGGAGACTGAAACGACCCCCTCTGACTCAGTTTACTAGCCTTACAGGAGACCATTAGAGGTGAAATACCCATGCCCCATGCGAGATGCCCTAGACCCCCCCCCCCCAAAATAAAAAAAAAACAAATCTGCTACAGGGTTGGCTCTGAGCACTATGGGACTTAACATCTATGGTCATCAGTCCCCTAGAACTTAGAACTACTTAAACCTAACTAACCTAAGGACAGCACACAACACCCAGCCATCACGAGGCAGAGAAAATCCCTGACCCCGCCGGGAATCGAACCCGGGAACCCGGGCGTGGGAAGCGAGAACGCTACCGCACAACCACGAGATGCGGGCACAGGGTTGGTTCAAATGGATCTTAGCACTATGGGACTTAACTTCTGAGGTCATCAGTCCCCTAGAACTTAGAACTACTTTAACCTAACTAACCTAAGGACATCACACACATCCATGCCCGAGACAGGATTCGAACCTGCGACCGTCGCCGTCACGCGGTTCCAAACTGAAGCGCTTAGAAACGCACGGCCACACCAGCCAGCTGCTACAGGGAACTAACCAAAATTTCAAGGCATAGTCTTAAGACTTAAACCTACTTGAAGAACATCTGTCGGTATCAACAGCTCTAAATCCGTCGACTACTGTTGTTTAAGGCTGTGTGTAAAATACAATGACTGAAATTAAGTAATAAATTACTGAAAGATAATTTGGAACGACTGCGTCTCTAGGTCTTTGACTACGAGACGCGTCTGTAATTGGCTGTACAGTGGAGATGCGTAATCTACCATAAAACACACCGAGTAACAGGTATTCGTAGTAGACTGTGTTCTGGAAGTCAATTTAGGTGCTTCCTTCGCCGAAACAGTTCCGGTGTCTGCAGGCGAAAGTGGTGCAAGAGGCTACCAACAAACCCGCAGCCAACCCGCCTCCCCCCACCCCATGTGACCTGTTTTCTTCGCGGCCTGTCTGTGGAGGCAGGGGAGAGGACCACACAGGCTAAGAAAAACAGGCCTGCCCCCCCAAGATAAACATTTGATATACGCTGCGCGGCGCAGCGTGGTAGTGGTAGCTTTCTGTTGCCACGGGGCACAAAGGGGGCGCCAGCGGAACACAAACGGAAGCCGGAAACATTAATGAAATGCCGGCTGCGACCGCGCTCGCCCTGTCTGGCACACACAGACTCACACACACTGCGCGCTTCGTCCGCGTTTGCTCTTGTACGGCTTAGCGGAAGTGAGCTCCGGCGAGGTACGTGAGAATCGCAGAAGACCATTGCAGCAGAGGTTTCTAGAGCACTCGGAAGCTAATGGGCCAGCCGTGCGCAAATGCAACAGCAGTGGTTTAGATCGGATAAGCTCCGTAGTTGTTTCTCAAAGAGGCAAACTGGCCAAAAGCTAGTATACATGAGCTAAGTCACTCTTTAGCGCTCATCTTGGGATTATTTTCTGCACAGATTCACGATCTCCAACTGCATCAACAGAAACCTGATTCTGTGATGTGGACATTGCTTCTACTGCTCAAGTATTCTGGCTTGCAACTCTCATATTCACTATTCCAGCCGTTTCATTATATGCAGTGACACTAAATAAAACATGCTCCCAGTAAAGCACGGTCCCAGAATCGAAGATACAAGCAATACGCATACACATACATTTATGTTCCAATTTTTTTTTTCTTGGACCAAATGAGGTGGCGCAGTGGTTAGCATACGGATGATGATGATGTTTGGTTTGTAGGGCGCTCAACTGCGCGTTCATCAGTGCCCGTACGAAGTCCCAGGTAAGCATAGGGGATTCGCATTCGCCTTACACCCACGTCCGGCCATCCTGATTAAGGTTTTCTGTGATTTTCCTAAGCCGCTTCAGGCAAATGCCCGCTCCTTTGAAACGATACACTCGTCTTCCTTCCCCATTCTTCCATAATCCGATGGGACCAATGGCCTTCAACAAATCAACAAACCTATAGTTTTTTTGCGCTGTTGCCAAATTTTTGCCCACCTCCTGTAGTTCTAATGTATTCCTCTCGGGGTATCTACGAGCCACCGTTTGTAAGTAGCGGTGATGTAGCGACCACAACGAGGTATTTTCTAAACTGTTTGTGCATCACGACAGCAGCTGAATGTTCGAGTGACAGCACCGTGGTGTACGCAAATACAGCCGTAAATATATTGTACTAAATGTTCAAATGTGTGTAAGTTCCCATGGGACCAAACTGTTGAGTTCAAACTAAGCTACGCTAAACACAACAGACACACCCATGCCCTATACCGTAGTGGCAACCCTTCTGGTGGAGAAGTGACATTGGGCTTGTACTCAATGCTCTAAATGGTTCTAGGCTGCATGTCAACAGGCTGAACGGTGCAGATGGGCCATAATGTGCCTTTCAGGATTGGAGATGCAGTGTACTCTGCCGAACTGCACTGTCAATGCAGTTTCATTTTCAATAGATAGGTGGAATTACATAGCAATTTCTTTTTATCAAAAACTTAGTTAAAACGTGATATCCGATGAAAAACTGCCAGCTACGGAAGTCAAGAGCATATTGATAAACTGTTTTGAGCAACTTTTAAGTGTGACTGAAAAATTCAATATAGTGTATGAATGTAACAACTGTACATTTCCTGATATGGGTATGTAATTTTGGTAATTATGTCTTTCTATGCAACCACATAGTTTAGGTCAGCAATCAGAAACTGCTTTCAGTGGCCAGACTATGATTGGCATATGGATATAATTTCGATGTAGAGCAACCATTACGAAAAGATTAAAGATGGGAAACAGAAGAAAGGTTAAGTCTGAGTACCCGCTGACTTAGGGGTCGTTACGGAGTGACCACGAGTTCCAATTTCGCAGGGATGGGCCTTTTCCCTAGTGGTTTTTGGGAAAGTAAGCAAATGGCTCTGAGCACTATGGGACTTAACAACTGCGGTCATCAGTCCCCTAGAACTTAGAACTACTTAAACCTAACTGACCTAAGGACACCACACACATCCATGCTTGAGGCAGGATTCGAACCGGCAACCGTAGCAGTCGCGCGGTTCCAGACTGCAGCGCCTAGAACCGCTCGGTCACTGCGGCCGGCGAAAGTAAGGAAAACCGAAATCTTGAGTGACCAGACCGGGATCCGAACTGAGCTGTTCTTGATTCGATATGACTAACTTGACTAATGTGTCACTTGGCTCGGTCTAGTGGACGTTACCCCAGCCAAACGAAAGGCAAGTGACTAACAGAAAGAAACCTAGCTAGGCCAAATTATGACGTACCATCTCAAATCTACAATTACGGCAATGCAATGTTTGACTCAATAGAAAAGTCACATTCTATACCAGGACTAACTGTAAAGCCGCGCGAGGTAGCCACGCGGTCTGAGGCTTCTTGTCACGGTCCGCTCGGCTTCCCCCGTCGAGTCATCCCTCGGGCGCGTGTGTGTGTGTGTGTGTGTGTGTGTGTGTGTGTGTGTTGTCGTCCTTAGCGTAAGTTAGTTTAAGTTAGATTAAGGAGTGTGTAAGCTTAGGAACCGATGACCTCAACAGTTTGGTCCCATAAGACCTTACCTCAAATTTCCAAATAACTCTAGCTGTGAAAGCTGCCTGTTAAATGGTCAATTTCAGTTCCTCAGTATTGTGATATCAGAACCTCGCGAACTTATCTTTACTGATACTTTGCCAAGATGTTCGGTTACCAGTATCGATATTGCAGTGTAGGTTCTTAAGGATCTCCCTCTGATATCGTGGGCAAAAGCTATCAGTCACGAATTTCTGGGTGATCGGCCGATGGTTGAGAGACCTGGTTTGTTAATAACTTTGAAATACACACTCGTTCGGGGACAATTCCTATGGCTGGAAGGTTTGGCTAGGTTGGTTCAAATGGCTCTGAGCACTATGGGACTTAACATCTATGGTCAGCAGTCCCCTAGAACTTAGAACTACTTAAACCTAACTAACCTAAGGACATCACACACATCCATGCCCGAGGCAGGATTCGAACCTGCGACCGTAGCAGTCGCGCGGCTCCGGACTGAGCGCCCAGGTTTGGCTAGGGTTGTATGTGGTGGCAGAGTGTCCATGGTATCGGTGAGAAGGTTGCCTTTCTTTACAGCTGTTCGAAGTCGTTACGCATATTCAAGATTTCCTGTTAATTCATTCGTGTGATTCGCATCTCACGGCTACAGTTAATTAACTTCGTGTGCTACACTTCCCATGAACTGCGTAAGTGAACTGCGTTCTCGTATTGGTTAGGTGTCTTTGTGAATTCAGTAGGCTTGAAGGTGGTTACAGAATCTTGTCACTTAATCAAAAATTTATAGTCATCAGTTTAGCTCACTCTATGGTTTTGTTGTGGTCGTGTACATATTTGTGTGTCTTTGTGATTGCTGGTACTTCCGAGTTGGGTGCACGTGTTTTTAGAATGTCAGGTGGCTTGTACGTTGTGTTCACTTAATTTACAACCAACTGTATAATCTAGTAACAGACGTTTCTTTTCATTTCAGACATCCTGACTCATTTACTGAATATTTATGAGCATATTGGAGTGTGTCTTATCTATCGCCTGGTCGTTTTCAGCTGGTCGTTCTAGCCGAGCGGCTCTAGGCGCTTCAATCCGGATCTGCGCTGCTGCTACGGTCGCAGGTTCGAATCCTGCCTCGGACACGGATACGTGCCATGTCCTTAGGTTTAAGTAGTTCTAAGTCTAGGGGACTGATGACCTCAGATGTTAAGTCCCATAGTGCTGAGAGCCACTTGAACCTTTTTTTTTTTTGTCGATTTCACTTGTTGCTAGGCGTCACCTTTTCTTAACTACGGTTCCACTTGACGAAGTTCGAAAAGTATTTCAGTTCTCATCAGATATTTTCCCATACTTACGGCAATACATTATATTTTCAGCAGTTAAGGTACGTCTTAACTGCGGTTTCTGGGTGAAGATATTATGTGGTGGACGCTGTAAAGTGAATTTTTTCGTGTTATACTACCTAATTTCAGAGAGTATTAAGTCGAAGTAGGAAGCTTTACGTACTTGATGAAACATACTTTTTCACATCTTTCGAACTGCACGTTATTCAAATGACTCTGAGATACAGTATTAGAAGTTAGTCATTTTTTGTATTTGACTAAATATAGGAGAGTGTTCACATCCCCACTGAGAAATGGTCGAATATCAGTTGATCTGTATTAAACTTAAATAACTGCTGTAGTATCTTACGAAGCTTTCCATACTAATATGGCTGCTCATTTGATTCTCTCGTTTTTTTCTCCTAAGTCAGATGCTTTTACGAAAATAACAGGCAATTTACTTATAACAAAGTTAATGTTACTAAATCAGGGCTCATTTTTCTTAGGTTATCGGTTCATTTACTGAAACAGCACCGCCCTTACAACTGTAAGCACTCCGTACATCGAATGAGATTTTATGCCTTTCCGTGTCACGAAGTGTGGCTGTCCTTTAATTGCAACGCTATGTAATGAGCGCGATACCCCCGTTGCCAACGCAATTAAAGCCATGTTAGTGGCTGTTAACGTCAACGAAGCGCAGCAGCTGAAGCCATCTTGCAAACCAAGCGAAACAGCGGAGGCGTTATATCTTCCTGCCACTGCGGCAAACGCTCCTTTGCTACAAAGACGCGCTACGTAGTTCAGGGTTCTGACGGAAACAATATCTTTGATGCAAGACACAGGAGGAGGTTTACAGAGAGCTCGACGACGTTTCGAGGCGAGTGTAAAGGTAACCGTTATAGAGCTGCATGAGTCCCGAATGAAAAGTTTTCATCGTGGATTTGTGGGCTGCAGTGAGCGTTGTCTGATGGAAATAATTACCTTGAAGGACTCAATGACTGCATCACTTTTGTCTATCATGAATGTTGCACAAGAATTAAAATTAAAGCACACCACATATCAACCTGTCCATCGGATAGGAAACTGGGCTGTCTAACAGGAACAAAGCACGCACTACGAAGCCTCTGTCATATTTCTTAACTGTTTAATTGGCCTATTGACGTTAAATATCGTACTAAATTTATGCTGCTGATGTGCGAGCATATACAGGATATACCAGGAGGAATGGTCACTATTCAGTGATAACACAGCAATGATCATTTGAAGCAAAAATGTCTAGTAAATGCGTACCTCAAGAGCTATGAGTTGTACTTTACTTTCGATGATGTTGTTTTAGAGCCCATGTTTAACAGACAATTTTTTCTTGTTTTGTCCGCAAAACCTCCTACCAAAATATGGAAATCAAAGAGCTTGCAGTGGAAGAGTTTTGCATCACAAAGTCATTTCCGTAAAACAGTAAACACATATTCTGTCTTGTCAACAAGAATATTTGTTGCTCACAGTTTGTTTTTCTTGTACAAAGCTATTCGTGCCTTTTGGCGCCGTGTTTATGAGTATTTACGGTAGGTAACAAGGTGTGTGGTTTGAGAATGGGCGACTCGGCCCGAAATCGGTAACAAATGCATCAAAAAATTGTATATACTTGCAACAGAGGCGGTCAAAGTTAAAATATATCAAATTTTCGACAACATGAAATTTGTCGTTATCTTTCAATTAAAAGCGATTCCTGTAACTTCTCAGGCTAACATATGAAGAGCTTATTTCAATAGTGGTACAAGTCCATTACCCCCACTTTTCTGCCTATAATGCTTCCGAAATTAATGATCCAAACAAACACAAAGAAAGGTTAGCAAGAAGCCATATGTTTGAATATTTGTGGTATCTCAACTGCAGACTTTTCAGCGCTCATTTAACTTTAGGACTCTGTATCTCAAGATGAACAAAAATGGACTTCTACCACTATTGAAACAAACCCTTCATATATGCCTGTAATTTAAAAATATGTTGTAACTCACAGATGACTAACATGCGAGTAATTACTACACAGAAAAAGCGTCCTAAAAAAGTTAGATGGCCACTTGTAATTAAAAAGGTTTCTACCTTACCTTTTTCGAGTCATCAGTCTTCTGACTGGTACGACGGAGTCCATCAATAATAATTCTCATGCATCAACCTCTTGATCTCAAAGTAACACACTCAGCGTCATAAATTTTTAGCAGGCTTTTTTCACTCTCTGTCGTCCCAATTTCTATCCTCTAGAGCAGGGCTTCCCAACGCGTGGTCCGCGGAACCCTTAGGGTTCCGTCGGCTCTTTCTAGAGGTTCCGCGGCCACCTTTCACCAAATCGTGTAAAATAATGAGCAAAATTATTGAATAAAAATGTGCAAATCAAATTCATCACTTTTTGTTCGTGTGAAAAACAGTGTACTTTTACTTCGGGTCATATTCCCAAACAGCCTTCGCAGTTCCTAAGTCAGAACGCATACACAGTTTAGCGCCGGAGAATGCGGTTTCTCTGATCGACTGTTTCGCAACAATACGGGGGTCGTTTTTGCGCCGGCTCACGGTGCTAGATGCGCCGAAACGTTTTACGCATGCGCGGAGCGAGCTTTGTCGACCAATCACAGCGCTCACTGGCACTTATGCGGCCCCAGGCATCATTAAATGTGAAACTTGCTTTGTCAGTGCACTACCTATTTCATAAGTCGATTTTTGACCGGTTTATTACTTCTAACATGGATCGGTGGCTGAAGTCAGGATTATTGAAGAAGGGTGCAGTTTCTCCATCGCCTTCACAACAAGGGAAGTCTCCAGTTGAAATTAATGAGGAGGGAAGACGACCAAAGGAAGAACAATCACAAGAAGCTCCATAGCTGAATTTATTACGTGAAAACGCTGCAAGTACTCCGTTGTTTGCAATATCCTGTGGAAGGGGAATAACCAAGAAGCGTAAGTACAACGAAAGCTATTTAGAAATGGGCGTTATGGAGACAAAGGAGGGTAAAGCTCAGTGTGTAATTTGTGCGCGAGTGCTTCCGAACATTTCAATGGTTCCAGTTAAATTGTGCCGTCATTTTCGAGGTACTCACCCGTATTTCCAGGCTAAAGACATCGATTTTTTCCAAACGAAGAGTGCTGAACTAGCTGCTTCTCAGCATTGCCTGAAAACTCATGCAAAAACAATTAATGAAAATTCATTAAAAGCTTTTTTCTTGGTTGGTTATCGAGTGGCAAAAACAGGTAAGGCTCAGACAATTGCAGATAACCTCATAAAGCCGTGTGTTAATGATATTGTTTCTTGCATGCTAGACGAAAAGGCAGTAAAGCTTGTATCTTCGGTGCCACTATCAAACAATACTGTCAAGAGACGCATTGTTGGCATGTCAAATGATGTGAAAGACACTATTGTTTCGCGCATCCAACACAATTCACTTTCTCTGCAGATAGATGAAACCACTGATGTTGCAGGATTACCGATTTTATTGGCGTTTGTCCGTTATTAATATTCTGGATGTTTTGGGGAGGAACTCTTATTGTGCAGACCACTACCTGCCAGCACAACAGGTGCTGAAATATTCCGTCTATTAGATGATTTTTAAGGACTAACGAAGTTTTATTTTCTAATTGCATAAATGTGTGCACAGATGGTGCAAAAGCTATGACATGTCCTACAGTCGGAGCAATAAAAAAAAAAAAAGGAAACGCCAAGAATTGCAGCAGTAGTCATTGTGCTCTCCACAGATACGCTTTAGCTACGAAACAAATGCCTGTTTCGTTCAAGAAAGTTTTGGACGAATCCATTCACATCATTTACTACATAAAATCAAGGCCGTTGAAGTCAAGACTTTTCACAATACTATGTGAAGATATGGGAAGCCTTCATCGTTCCCTGCTTCTCCACACAGAAGTGAGGTGTCTCTCACGTGGGAATGCACTCTCTCGGTTGTACGAATTAAGTTTGGAAGTCTTAGCTTTCCTTTTGGAGCATAACACTAAATTAGCAGACGTTATTAATGACGAAAATTGGCAGTGTATACTTGACTATTTGTCAGATATTTTCTCCAAAATGAACGAAATGAATATTTCACTCCAACGGCAAAGTGAAACAAAGGTCACTGCTATCGACAAAGTTCGAGCATTCAAGAGTAAAATCAATTTTTGGGCAGAGAGTGTCGAGGAGGGGGAGGTCGAGTGTTTTCCCCTTCTCAAGCAGTTTTTGAAAAACAAAACATTGGCGCTTGGGAAGGATTTGTTTCATCAAATCCTGGAACATCTCCGAAGCTTGATGTCATTGTTGGAGCATTGTTTGCCAACAGCTGAAGATGAGAAGCTGCAGAAATACGAATGGGTGGTCAACCCATTCACTGTATCCAAAAAGCCGAACATGCTATCATCAAATGAATATGAGTTGTCGACAGATTTTGCCACAGACCCCACCTTGAAATCAAGTTATCACATTGTCAGCGGAATCAGACATCCGTCTCCAGTTGTCAAGAATTGAACCCAACTTTTCAAAATTATATTAATTGAATACTGTTGGCATTGATATTTTTCTCACGAAAATGAAAATGATCTCTAAAGCTAATATCTTTTCTTTATAATATATCCCGTACTCTCAGTTAAAAATATGGCCTGCCTATACTTCAATTACAGTTACTTGCCATTACTCTGACACTATATTTTGACAACTGGCTGCGAGCGTAAACAAATGAGGACTTTTCACGTGCCACCTTGTAAAAGGTACACCACCTCTGCCAGAATTTTTTCCTTTGAGATAAAAGGTCTTACGTTCTGTGAAATGCTTTGTCCTCTTATATAGAAATAAGAGAGTCTGTTTGTTTGTTTTCCTAATTTGTTTACAGTCGAGGCTGACTGCCATGATTTAGTGTCCAAGTAGTAGTTGAAATTGTCAGCTGCGGCTAAACTGTTGCCGCGCCGCCTTCCGGTTGCGTGCTACCAACTGACAGTACACTGTTGCAACGCCGCCTGTTAGCTGCCAGCTATGGACAGGGTAGTCCGTCGATATTTGGTTTGTGGGGCTCTCTACGACGCAGTTATCAGTCCGGTAGTCCGCCAATTAGAGTTATCATTTGATGAGGAATCTCAAAAGAAAGTAATCGCTGGCCAATTTCCCGTTTCGGACATCAAAATTAGGTGGTCCGAAGATATCGGATATAGGGGCGCCCAGCTCTCAACCCAAATACAAAGCCAACTGCCACCAGAGCCACAGGCGCCTTTCCAGCCTGGCAGCAGAGCCCGCGAGAGAGAGGGCGCTCTCCCATCTGTTGCTCTGTGTCCTAGGCATCAGCCCAGAAGGTGAGCAGGGAATTCGACGATTGCCTTCAAGAGAATTAGCTTCTGAGTGCCACTGCCGGCAATGCCGGACATCAATCTCTGGCCGAACTCGTACATTCACACTAACGATGCACCACGACGGTATTATCCAAATTGGGAGGAAATGGTTAGCTGTGCCGTATATGTACAGCGAAAAAAAAAATTAATTTCAGAAAAGTTGGATTATTTATTCAAGACAAAGAGCTTCAAGACTGAGCAAGTCAATAACGCATTGGTCCACCTCTGATCCATACGTAAGCGGCTATTCAGCATGGCAAAGTTTGACGGGGCTGTTGGGTGTCCTCCTGACGGATAACGTTCAAAATTTTGTCCAATTGGCAAGTTAAGTCGTCAAATTCCCGGGCTGGTCGTAGGGTCCTACCAATTATCCCTCAAAATTTCTCAACTGTTGAGAGATCCGGCGACTTCGGTGAACACGAAGAAACGCAGTTAAATCTATCGCAATGTGCAGAAGAACATTATATTACTGAAAGGTAAGCCCAGGGTGACTTGGCATAAAATGCTACAAAATGGGGCATCTCCAGACCCATCTTCGCTGGTTGGTTGGTTTCAAAGAGGGGTGCGACCAAACTGCTAGGTCATCAGTCCCTCGTTCCGATTAAAATAATTCCACAAGGGTGGAAGTAAAATAATCGAGACATACAAAACACAGTTGGAAGAAAGGAGAAAACTGCAAGAATGGGAGAAGGGCAACAAACACTAAAAGGAACAAAATCCGACAAGATCACCACGGAGAGATGTTCCACAAGAAACTGTTTCACTGACAAGAAATATATTTCATCAACTCTCGTACATACGGGGTACCAGGGTGGCTAAACTACATTGCCATCCTTAGCTGTTGTTCTTCCCATGGTGAGGACAGGGGGGGGGGGAGGGGGAGAACGATTTGGGGTCGTATTTGTTAGCATCGAAGTTATACCTTGACCGCTTAGGACTGCTGGTGTTTGACCACCGGCAAGAGATGATATACTGTGCTTCACGGCATGTCATCTGCCATGACATCACCCACTCCGACCAGAGGCCCTCCCCACACGCGCCACCTAGCCGCAGCAAAGGCCACCTGGCAGGATAGCTATTACTGGGAGTCACGATGCCCCAGGGTGACAGGCATCTACTCCTTGGCATTCGTGGGGAGTTAATGGCGTAGTCATCAGCTGAGTGATCCCTGTGTGGTCAGGGGGCTACAACCAACAGTGTACATAGCTGCCCCACCACAAAGGACTGGCAACCGTGCAGGATATCTGGCGCAAACAAGCTAAGAAGTCCAATATCGCCGACGCAGAAAGCGATACTGCAAAGAGGATGTAGGAAAACATTCCCAGGAGGGTGACCTCGCCCAACAGCTGGAGAATGAGCGGAAGTGCAGGTCCACGTCGATGAAGGATGCGAGAGGTCTCAGTGCATGATGGACACTATGCTCAATGTAAGGTGTTGTTGTTGTTGTTGTGGTCATCAGTCCTGAGACTGGTTTGATGCAGCTCTCCATGCTACTCTTTCCATATAGTAAAGCTGCATGCCCTCGGGAAAAATTACGGCCGTAGTTTCCCCTTGCTTTCAGCCGTTCGCAGTACCAGCACAGCAAGGCCGTTTTGGTTATTGTTACAAGGCCAGATCAGTCAATCATCCAGACGGTTGCCCTTGCAACTACTGAAAAGGCTGCTGCCCCTCTTTAGGAACCACACGTTTGTCTGGCCTCTCAACAGATACCCCTCCGTTGTGGTTGTACCTATGGTACGGCTATCTGTATCGCTGAGGCACGCAAGCCTCCCCACCAACGGCAAGGTCTATGGTTCATGGGGTGTCCTTCCTCATTTGGCTCACTCTTCGGGAAAATTTGGAAAAATGGTCAAACCCTACAGGACAACGTCACATAGAGGCCGAAACGTGAGAGACTACTTTTAGTCACCTCTTACGACAGGCAGTTCCAGTTAGGACTCATCACTGAAGGCATTTCTGCTCCAATCAATGAAATTCTGGCCCGCACATGGCACGAGTTTCTACTGCTTGTCTTCGAGCTTGCCAAACCCTACACTGACCAGTAGAGTCAGTGGAGTTGTCTCCAGTGGCGAATGCTTCGAGCGTTATCAGTAGGGCCCCCCAAACAGCTCGAGGATTTTGACGATCTAACGCGCTAGTTGGACAGAATTTGGCACGATATGCCGCAGGAGGATATCAGCAACTTTATCAATCAATGCCAAGCAGAATAAATCGTGTCATAAGGGCCAGAGATGGACTAACGCGTTACTGACATGCTAAATTTTGTTAAGCTCTTTCTTCTAAGTAAATCACCCACTTTTTCTGAAATTGCAATTATTTGTTTGTACATGTATATCACATCTACGAACTTCCGTCCCATTCTGATAGTTCCTTCTTGATACGACTTCCTTTTTATCTGAGAATGTATATTAAAATACGAAGCACAAGAAAAACGGCTTCTTAGATACCCCTGTGGAAACGGTAATTACATTAATCTTTGCGGTCACTTCAAGATCGACAAATAGGGAGCTATAGTAATTCCTAGACTCTTCGCTTCATAACGATGCTTGAAACGTCCTAAGTACTCTTTAGAGAAATAATTGCGTCTAACAGGAAGCATCTTCCAGCTCACGTTTCCTGCTATTAATTACTCTTATGATGAAACAAACACGTAACGATTGGTGTTTCTGACTTGTCAAGTACATTGTACTCGACAATGGAGTGAAATAATACAACCTGCACAGCACACAGCAAAATATCTTAATATTCTCAGATAAGTGAACTCTATATCGTTTTGAAATCCAAATCTAAATTTAGCATAGGAAATACACAGAAATGTACAGTCAAATGGCTGTGGATTGTTAAAAAATATCTTTGTAACTTTCAATGTCTGTTGACAGCCTTATTTCGTGTTGAAACTTGAGCTGCATTCTAGGATGAGTCACGTGAGTGTTATGTAGGTAATCTCGTTTGTGGATTGACTGCGTTTTCCCTGTATCCTACGAAGTAAATCACCATACTCAGGCTATACTGTTATGAGAACTAAAAATGACGATTTTAAATACATACTTGTTTCAAGTACTTAACGTTATGTGGGACCAGTGGCCTAAAGATCACCATAACCGTTTCGCAATGGATAGCATTAGGTGGAATGATTTTTTGAAATTAGTTCCTCTGCTTCACGTACTTTCTCGTTTCCTGATTTGTTTTTTTTTTTCCCCTTAGAATACCGGAACGGAAAACTTCTATTGACAGATACAATAGGTGAAGTACACGTGGGTAAAATCTGACGAAATGTTACCTCAGCGTGAGTAGGTATACGTTAGCAGATGTGGGTCAGATAGTCATATCTGCTCTGCTCTATTTGAATGATTCACTTGCTACACCACGTAGATGTCGTTCCACTGACGCAAAATTTAAACGTCAGGAAGAAGATGCTGTGATATGCAAATGATTGGCTTTTCAGAGCATTCACACAAGGTAGGCGCCGGTGGCGACACCTATAACGTGCTGACATGAGGAAAGTTTCCAACCGATTTCTCATACACAAACAGCAGTTGACGGGCGTTGCCTGGTGAAACGTTGTTGAGATGCCTCGTGTAAGGAAGAGAAATGCGTACCATCACGTTTCCGACTTTGGTAAATGTCGGATTGTAGCCTACCGGGATTGTGATTTATCGTATAGCAACATTGCTGCTCGCGTTGGTCGAGATCCAATGACTGTTAGCAGAATATGGAATCGGTATGTTCAGGAGGGTAATACAGAACGCCGTGCTGGATCCCAACGGCCTCGTATAACTAGCAGTCGAGATGACAGGCATCTTATCCGCATGGCTGTAACAGATCGTGCAGCCACGTCTCGATCCCTGAGTCAACAGATGGGGACGTTTGCAAGACAACAACCATCTGCCCCAACAGTTCGATGACGTTTGCAGCAGCCTGGACTATCAGCTCGGAGACCATGGCTTCGGTTACCCTCGACGCTGCATCACAGACAGGAGTGCCTGCGACGGTGTACTCAACGACGAACCTGGGTGCACGAATGGCAAAACATAATTTTTTCGGATGACTCCAGGTTCTGTTTACAGCATCATGATGGTCACATCCATGTTTGGTGGCATCGTATTGAACGCACATTGGAAGCGTATATTCGTCACCGCCATACTGGCGTATCACCTGGCGTGATGTTATGGGTTGCCCTTGGTTACACGTCTCGGTTACCTCTTGTTCGGATTGACGGCACTTTGAACAGTGGACGTTACATTTCAGACGTGTTACGACCCATGGGTCTACCCTTCATTCGATCCCTTCGAAACCCTACATTTCAGCAGGATAACGTACGGCCGCATGTTGCAGGTCCTGTACGGGCCTTTTTGGATACAGAAAATGTTCGACTGATGCCCTGGCCAGCATATTCTCCAGATCTCTCACCAATTGAAAACGTTTGGTCAATAGTGGCCCAGCAACTGGCTCGTCACAATACGCCAGTGACTACTCTTGATGAACTGTGGTATTGTGTTGAAACTGGATGGGCAGCTGTACCTGTACATGCCATCCAAGCTATGTTTGACTCAATATCCAGGCTTATCAAGGCTGTTATTACGGCCAGAGGTGGTTGTTCTGGGTGTTGATTTCTCAGGATGTATGCACCCAAACTGCGTGAAAATGTAATCACATCTCAGTTCTAGTATAATATATTTGTCCAATGAATAACCGTTTATCATCTGCATTTCTTGTTGGTGTAGCAATTTTAATGGCCAGTATTGTATTTAAAGATAACTGGAAAATTTATTACAACACTCGTAACTGTCTGATAAATGCTCTGGATAACTTCTGGGCAGTTTTGAGATGTGGTGATAACAAGTGTATTATGGACTATCTACCTCCATAAGTTGCTTCTATATCTCTTCTTCTTCCTTGTTGTCGATAACCACATTCTTGGTGTGAACGAATGACGATTATTGTCGTCAAACGATGCATACAACACAGTTTTTGCTTCGCACACTGTCAGTAGTAGTCTCAACTAGCGAAGCGGGCAGCTGCAGGCAACGAGGCTGCCAGTTAGAAGCGAGATGCCTGCACAACCATCGATGCGCCAGCAGCGAGGCTGCAGCGTAAATACAAGATTGCGCTTCCGCTCCAGAAGGGCAGCGAGATGTGATGTGCCAGCGGCCATCAGCGAGCTGCCAGCGGCTAGGCTCCAGCGTAAATGAACCTGTAATGTGCTTTCAACCGCGCCATCAGCGGCCGAACCACTCCCCGGGGAATGTCCTGCACTACATACTCCTGCGAAAGCCAACCTGCCATTTCCGTTTGTCTCTTACCAAATACGATTATAAACACTGGTAACGATTCTGACAGCCTTTTTATTGTTGATAAGCGCACTGTCATTTTATTTCGTTAGTGGTTATGGAAAGAGAATAGTGTTTCGTAAAGTCTTCAGTTATAGCCAGGGCCCAAAACACTTTTCTTTAAATCTTTTATCCGTTATGTATGAGGAACACTGCAACTCTGATGAATAAAGGTTTCTTGAAATTACTGCAACAAGTCGCATTTTGTTTTGATCTTCACTATTTATGTTACTCCATTACCGATTTCAAAGCGCCTATTGATTCGTCATCTGGTGGTATATAGTTATAAGTTGTCTGCTGCATGGCCGAGCGGTTCCAGGCGCTACAGTCTGGAGCCGCGAGACCGCTACGGTCGCAGGTTCGAATCCTGCCTCGGGCATTGATGTGTGTGATGTCCTTAGGTTAGTTAGGTTTAAGTAGTTCTAAGTTCAAGGGGACTGATGACCTCACAAGTTAAGTCCCATAGTGCTCAGAGCCATTTGTCTGCAGCAGTGTGGAAGTCGTGTAGAGTGATTAGTATTCGTTGCTTGGATGCTGGTGTACACAGTATTCTGGAAAACATAATGAAGGTTTCCCAGGAACGTTAATTTCACTTCACTCTAAATGAAGGTTTCCCAGGAACGTTAATTTCACTTCACTCTACACACTTAGCCACAGGTAACACACTCCATATACTTCACAAAAAATTAATAATAAGTTATTTACGTTTGTAAAGAATGTGGAACGTGTTAGCTGCGACTAAATGACAAACCATTATGTCTGGAATTAACATGAATTAACGGAACAATCAGCTAGCGTGGCTACCACTTACCGTTTGATTTACAGACAGGATACAAGAGTGCATGCTGTTTGTTGTTTGGATTTACTTCCCTTGTTGAGTAATATTTCAATCGAGATTTTGGGTCTGTGGGCGCTCTATGTCATTTATGTTGTCTCAGTGTTGCACATCATCATAGCGTTGATTTTTTTCCTTTTAGTGGGAAATTAGAAAGAATACTGTTAACTCCTACAGATTAAACAAAAAACCGAGTTATGGACTGTAGGTTGTTGATAATTTTGGGACTTGTAGAAATATTTAAGGCTCCCCCAGGAACAGGTATTAACTCGGATCACAAATTTTTAATGATGTGTAAGTTAAGGACACTTGCGTGGAAGAATCAACTTGAAAAGAATTGCTGTACTGAAGTGCGGTGGAAGGATGGGATTGGTTTGAAGTTCTCTGATGATAACAATGTAAAATTGGACAAAATGTTAGAAAATCTGAGAAAAATGTGAGTAAGCTACAAGGAAAGAGTGATAATATACAATAGGTACAAGCATCAAGAGGGTAAAATAAGAATAGGACGAAAGTCTCGGATTAAAAACGGTGTGCGAGAGGAATATACTGTTTAATATATAAATCGAAGTAGGTATGATGAAAATAAGAGAAAAGTTCAAGATTACGATAAAAATATACAGTGAAAGGATATCAATAAGAAGATTCATTGATGACATTTCTTTCCAGCAAGAAACTGAAGAAGAGTTACATAATGTGTTGATGGAATGAACAGTCCAATGAGTACAGGATATGGATTGAGAGTAAACAGAAGAAAAACGTAAGTAGTGAGGAGAAGTAGAAATGATATCATCAGTGTGGGGAAACAGATGCATTTAGGGAATTTGTCTAACTTGGAAACAAAGTATCACACGACGAACAAAGCAAAAAAGACATGAAAAACACATTATGGTTGGCAAAGACAGTGTTCCTAGACAAGAGAAGTGTTAAACATCGAAGTAGCAGTGTATGGTGGTGACTCATGGACTTTGGTAAAACCGGAGAAGAAAGAATAGAAGCGTTTGAAATGTGGTGCTACAGAAGAATATCGTAAATTAGCATGAAATGAAATGATCATATGGCATCGGTCGCCGGGATGTCCCATTCGGGTTTGGCCGCCAAGTGCATGTCTTATTTCAGTCGCCGCCACATTGGGCGACTTGGGGCCGATGATGACGATGAAATGATGATGAGGACAACACCCAGTCCACGAGCGAAGAAAATCTCCATGCCGACTGGGAATCGAACCCGGGTCCAGTGCATGGGGTTCAACCACGTTATCATATCACCCAGCTAAGCAAGCGGACGAAAATTAGCATGACTGACAAGAACTGAAGAGGTTCTTCGCGCAATCGATGAAGAAAGCAAGGTAAGGAAAACACTAAATAGAAGAAGGGGCAAGATGAAAGGACATACGTTAAGTCGTCAGGGAATAACTTAGATTGTAATGGAGAGAACTGTAAATACAGAGTTGGAATACAGATATAGGAATAGAGTCAACAAATAATTGAGGATATAGGGTGCTACTGCTTTTCTGAGATGAAGAGGTTCGCACAAGAGAGGAATTCATGCTACACTAGATCCAAGAATTGAGAAGAAAAATCATTTTTAGATCTGGGCAGAATTCCAGTTGTAGGGTCTGCGTTTTTGTAAATGTAACAGCCAAAGTGTTTTCCTTAGCAGTGAAGTTGGCGCCATTGACTGCAAATGCCTGCCGCTGTGGCCGAGTGGTTCTAGGCGCTTCAGTCTGGAACCGCGCTGCTGCTACGGTCGCAGGTTCGAATCCTGCCTCGGGCATGGATGTGTGTGATGTCGTCGGGTTAGTTAGGTTTAAGTAGTTCTAAGTTCTTGTGGACTGATGACCTCAGATGTTAAGTCCTATAGTGCTTGGAGCCATTTGATCCGTTTGAAAATGATTTCAAAGGTACATCAAACTTTAGTCCAAAATCAAATTTACTCAATGCTACATTTATTACCGTAAAATGTAAGCTGTACTCACAATCAAACATAACCCTTTTTTACTGTCGATGGTTTTCACAATTATAGCGGTAGTCGTGAGATCAGTGGTGCTACGTGCTCTTCGGACAGACCTTGCTACGTATCCTTTCGTCAATCCCTCCTGATCAGTCCTCCGTTCAGATTTTGATTCAAACAGCTGGATTTTTTCTCTAATGTTAAAAGTTACCCAAACCCGTCCACGTTTAGCCCATAAGTGAGTCCGCTGACGGAATGAAGGGGTTACGTTACTTGAAGGCGTCAGCTGAAGTAAAAAGCGAGGTTTTCAGATGCGTAGCGTTGATGGCAAATGACTCTAAATTCTTACGATTAAAGTCATTGCCACCAATAGAATCACTTGTACAACTCTTGTTTGAAGTAAGGAAGATTAAAGCTTAACGTCCCGTAGACTACGAAGTCACTGCCGACTTAATACAACCGCAGACTGGGGAAAAGCTGGGGAAGTAAATCGACCGTGTTCGTTTCATAAGAATAATACACATCTTATGAATATATCTACAAACTTAAATTTGAATTGTTGGCGGAGGATCAAATTGCCGTCATCTCAATGTCAAGTCAACTGTCTTTCCACTATGGACTCGCCTTTCAGACGGGACGAAAACGTTCGCTAGACGACATCGTTAAAATTATCTTATAAAATATTTTAAAAATTTCGAAGATGACTCAGAGTGTGATGTGTGAATCTTTTCACTTGTGAGCAAATGTTTACGTTTTTATTTATACAAAATTCAGGTGAGATCCTCACATGGCTTGTGCATAAAGTTCCTACAGGAATTACCTCGCGTTGAATGCTAGTTTTATGACTTCCAAAATTGGTCGTCTCGACAGGTTTATGAGTTCTCTTTTGGATCTGACACTCTTGTCTTCCTTTCTCTGTTTGCAGTTAAATTATTGGATATAGGTTCCGGCTCTTATTTTCTGGATCTCACCATACGAAAAACAAAGAACAACAATGACTTTACAATATTCAGGAAACCAACAACCACGAGCATTGCCATTTACAATTTGTCGAACCACCAGGTGGGACACAAGCAGGAAAGCTTCAGATTCATGCTCCACAGACTGAACAGAACACCCATAAGCAAACAGAATTACGCACAGGAGCTGAACACGATAAAACAGAAAGCACAGGATAATGGTTACAAGCCCCACGTCATAGAGAAATAACACCAACAAATCTTTAAACAGAAAAGGAATGAACTCACAACACACACAAAGAAAAGAACACAAAACCTTACGCAACACAGATCAACACAACATACAAACAATGACCACATGGCATACGCAACAGTGTAAGAATACACACACAAAACAAAATGGCACGTACTCAGCTACATAGTGAAATTGTTCACAGAATAGGCAAGATATTGAAGAACAGGGACTTCAGATAGGATACAGGACAGAGTACACAATACAGAAAAAACTCAGAACGCAGGGGCCACCCACAGACAAAAACAACAGATCAGGAATAAATGATCTCACTTGCAACACCTATCAATCAGTATACATAGGACAGTCATTCAGGAACTTTAAAACAAGGTACTCCGAACACCTCACAGTCCAAAAAAGTAACAGCACACATAGAACATTTGCGGAAAACCTAATAGCCCATAACCATCACCCAAGTACAATAGCAACGAATTTAAAAGTACGGAAATCCAGCCACAGCCTATGCCAGAATCTGACAATAGAAGAGAACTTCCGCATACAGAGTTTAATAGCAGAAGACTAAGTAGTTTTAAATGAAAATACAACACTCTGTAAAGGTACATTTTTAAATCATTAATGGAATTACAGGAACAAACAGCTCTCTCTCTCTCTCTCTCTCTCTCTCTCACACACACACACACACACACACACACACACACAGGAAGAGAGAGAAAAAGTAAACAAAATTCAAATTTGGCACCTAACTCTCTTGAGAGCAATGAAAGCCGACGGGGTTAGGAAACAAAACAACATAGTGCTCACCGCGTTTTTCAAAGTGAAAAGGGGTTTACAAAAACGCAATTACACTAACTACATCAATGTGTGTGCACTGCCCTCAGAAAACAAAAGGAAAAGGATCAGTCACAAAAAAGTGCTTAATAACAATTATATAAGCAAAACATTTTTCTGTATGAAAATCATGTTTTTTTCTAAAAATCAAGGGAGGTGTTAACTCACCCAAGAAATTCACATTTACATAGTTTGTTTTGCAGATGACAAGATATCAGTGTAGGACACCATACAAATGGTCTTGCAAAACCAAATAAAGTAAAATCACTGTAAGGAGAAAAGGAACAAAAGCTTTTTTAGGCCTAACTTTGTTCTATTACGACCTAAGATATATTCACTTTTTACAGTTTTCAGTAAGAAAAACGCACTGAAGATAGCACAGAGGTGTCGAAACATATTTTGGTAACAAGAAAAAAAAGCTGTTTATGCATAAAAGGCGGAAACTATATAGCCAGTAATTACGTGTTCTCTGTAACAGCTGACACTAGTTTCACTTGAAAAAGCAGGTTTACCTAGGTTTCTGAGTAAGTAAGTTACACCTTTTGTCCCACGCTAAGACGACTGCGCAACGTTAGTGGCGCATTGTGCGAAAGTTCTGTTTCCTGCAGATACAGTTCTGCTGCAGAATGCTTAAAACGTGAGTCACAGTGAGAGAAAAACGGGACGCGGTGACTGGAAAAGCGCTCGAAAGCACACTCGACAGTACGATTATTGTGAGCAAAACGTCTAAACTGCTCACACTTTTGCCGTGAGATTCTGCCTGTATATGGACCAAATTCGATGTTGAATCCAGCCGTTCTGAAATGATGCGAATGTCGCACGTATCTGGGTGATGCTGTTCGGGGAGGAAGGCCATCGACATTGACTGCAGAGGACAATACTGAGACAATCAAGGCAGAGGGAGAGAGATTTTCCAACGATGTGGGCGTTCCCACAGCGGTTCTCGAATGGCCTCGTGGACAAGGAGTCGATCTGAGGAACGACTAATATTACGTTCCGGTAGTTGTTTACACACACTTCATGACTATGTTGAAAAGTAATGCATTGTATCTGCGTTATTTTCTCTGCCATGATGACGTTTAACTTCATTTTCAAAGTCCCCTAGTATCAGTGTCTTCAGAACACAAGGGATATTTTAATCTTGCCGCAACAATTCATTACCTAAGAATGATAGTATTAGGCCTCTATCAATTTTATACTACATAAATCCCTTGTGTACCAAGTTCCTGACTCTTTTTTTTTTCGAGAATCAGTAGCGTTAGTGTCTTCTTAATGTACCCTCCACCCATAACGTTCCGAGTCTGATTTTATTCTTGGAGTATAAGTGAGGACTGCGCAGTAACTACAACGGTAGTTTGAACTAACAGCTGTGATCAATATACACTCCTGGAAATTGAAATAAGAACACCGTGAATTCATTGTCCCAGGAAGGGGAAACTTTATTGACACATTCCTGGGGTCAGATACATCACATGATCACACTGACAGAACCACAGGCACATAGACACAGGCAACAGAGCATGCACAATGTCGGCACTAGTACAGTGTATATCCACCTTTCGCAGCAATGCAGGCTGCTATTCTCCCATGGAGACGATCGTAGAGATGCTGGATGTAGTCCTGTGGAACGGCTTGCCATGCCATTTCCACCTGGCGCCTCAGTTGGACCAGCGTTCGTGCTGGACGTGCAGACCGCGTGAGACGACGCTTCATCCAGTCCCAAACATGCTCAATGGGGGACAGATCCGGAGATCTTGCTGGCCAGGGTAGTTGACTTACACCTTCTAGAGCACGTTGGGTGGCACGGGATACATGCGGACGTGCATTGTCCTGTTGGAACAGCAAGTTCCCTTGCCGGTCTAGGAGTGGTAGAACGATGGGTTCGATGACGGTTTGGATGTACCGTGCACTATTCAGTGTCCCCTCGACGATCACCAGTGGTGTACGGCCAGTGTAGGAGATCGCTCCCCACACCATGATGCCGGGTGTTGGCCCTGTGTGCCTCGGTCGTATGCAGTCCTGATTGTGGCGCTCACCTGCACGGCGCCAAACACGCATACGACCATCATTGGCACCAAGGCAGAAGCGACTCTCATCGCTGAAGACGACACGTCTCCATTCGTCCCTCCATTCACGCCTGTCGCGACACCACTGGAGGCGGGCTGCACGATGTTGGGGCGTGAGCGGAAGACGGCCTAACGGTGTGCGGGACCGTAGTCCAGCTTCATGGAGACGGTTGCGAATGGTCCTCGCCGATACCCCAGGAGCAACAGTGTCCCTAATTTGCTGGGAAGTGGCGGTGCGGTCCCCTACGGCACTGCGTAGGATCCTACGGTCTTGGCGTGCATCCGTGCGTCGCTGCGGTCCGGTCCCAGGTCGATGGGCACGTGCACCTTCCGCCGACCACTGGCGACAATATCGATGTACTGTGGAGACCTCACGCCCCACGTGTTGAGCAATTCGGCGGTACGTCCACCCGGCCTCCCGCATGCCCACTATACGCCCTCGCTCAAAGTCCGTCAACTGCACATACGGTTCACGTCCACGCTGTCGCGGCATGCTACCAGTGTTAAAGACTGCGATGGAGCTCCGTATGCCACGGCAAACTGGCTGACACTGATGGCGGCGGTGCACAAATGCTGCGCAGCTAGCGCCATTTGACGGCCAACACCGCGGTTCCTGGTGTGTCCGCTGTGCCGTGCGTGTGATCATTGCTTGTACAGCCCTCTCGCAGTGTCCGGAGCAAGTATGGTGGGTCTGACACACCGGTGTCAATGTGTTCTTTTTTCCATTTCCAGGAGTGTATGTGCAGTAGACCAGTACGATGTATGGAAGCAGTGTTAAGTAATGGCCGTGCGGCCGTAATGTGTAAGCGCTGTTGTAATTGTAAAATGTAAACTTCGCGGCCAGAAATGTCATAATTAATGTAATATTACATGCTACTATAGCATGGTCGATTGGCTTTCACATTAAAACCGGATGTTGAAGAAGAGTAAACTTTGTGAAAAGAATGGCCAGCACACTTTGACTCCTGACCGAGAGAGAGAGAGAGAAAGAGAGAGAGAGAGAGAGAGAGAGAGAGAGAGAGAAACGTCGCTTGGATGGCGGCCGCGACGTGACTGAAATGCAAGAGGAAGACAATTTTTTCCAGTAAGAAAATCATCCAGTGACTTGGTGTTATCGATATGAGCCTACCACAAAACGACAAAGAGCAGAAATTCAAGTGAAAGGTCAACGCTTTGACTCACATACGAACGAGCTGAACTACATTAAAAAAACAGTTTCACAGATTCAATGCACATTATGTGCGTTGTACTAAAGTTAAAAACGCTTGAAACATTAAAACTACCTTCTTAACGTTTCTCCATTTTAATTAATCCAGTCTCGAAGCCTTTCGAAATGACTGGGGACATAGCTTACATATGCTCGTGACCTCTTCGGCTGATTAACTATTTGCCATAAGCTCTTAATAACGTCTAGTTCGCGTTGCCAGGGACCCTTAAAACGCAGTAATAGGATTTACTGTTCTAGGAAAGTGATGAAACAAAGGACTCTATAATGTAGTAAGCTCGTAATCGCTACTGGAGTTGTCTATTGTTTCATTCGAACTGTAAAAAACAGATAGATCAGACACATCCCCCCCCCCCCTCCCGGTATGATAATGTTTATAGCTTTCTTTCTCTAAAGTCTGGCGAGCTATCAGACGTAGACCACTTGATACGTTCTTACAAATTATTCTGAAAAAAGAGTCGATACAAGCAAAGCATGCGAATTAAATACAACGCTTCGTTTTTAACACATGAATAATTCACTAGTGGAGACTGAATTACAAATGAAGTTGCAAAGTACACTAAGTGAGTCAGTTTACATCAGAGTGTTCCATTATTCACCTGAGGCGGATGAAGCTGCAATGCATTAGCGTAATTACGCTCCAGTTGCAAGACGCTCGTGTTTCCGACGCCGCTGATCACTCCTTTGTCTAGAAGGAAGTCGTGTTACACGACGTTAAGACGGAAGTGAACTCTTGTTGAGAAGACCGTGAGTCTGTTTTCCCTGGGCATGCTCGTTAAAATCTAATTACAGAGATAAACGTCGTCTTCGTACATGAGGACGCACTCTGTGATGATTCGTCTCCCATATTCAGTAATATAAGCATCAATCGTGCACAGATTAAATATACTCTTCTCAACATTCCAGAGAAGAATAGAGTGATGTAAGCACAAATAAATGTTTTCAAACTTAAATTACTTGTGAATGATAGCTACTGATATTTTCTGACCAAGACACTGAACACTGAGTGTGACTGGAAGATAGATGGCCAAGTGATTGAGAAAATCAACAGTTTTCGTTATTTGGGAGAGGATATAACTGGTGGCATGCAGAGCAACAGCAGAGCAGTAGACAGGGCACATCTACTGCAGAATCTTCGGTATCCGGTGAAAACAACACATGGCTAGATAAAAACTCTCACGGAATGCAAAATTGCGAGATTACACAACAACTGTAAGAAATGCTGCTCCGTAGGCATTAGAAACGATCACACTCGGCAAGAGAGTTTGCATACAGTTGGAGAAGGAGGTGCGGAAAGTTTTGAAAGACATATGGGGCACAAAAAAAGGGGGGATATCTGGATACACACAACACGACAGGAACTGTATGAAAATATTGAACACATATCGAGCAAGGTACGGAAGAGAAGTTTTCGATTTGTTGGTTGACTAAGAAGATATGGATGCAACATGTCATAAGGGAAACAACTGAGTGAAGGAAGTCAGAGATTACTGGAAGACTGTAGGAATAAAAAAGAAAGGAATCTGCAGGCAGTAGTACAGGGCAGGGAAAAGTATAAAAGATTAATGGATGGTCACAGGTGGCCGGAAACCAAAATAAAAGTTGTCTTAACGGATGTAGAATGAAACAGAACAAGCGAGAGAGTGAAGAGGTATTGGGAAGAATGAAGACGTGCACAACAAGCCACACGTGATCCTGAAGGTTCCTAACGAAGCTGAAGAAGAAGAAGAAGAAGACTAATACTGTCTGGATATAAAATTGTTCCACCGATATATTTCAATTTCATTACAGCATTGAGACGCAAATATCAGCTCCATTTCGTTTCTCCGGTAACAGTTGATTACGTTGACAAATGTTTGGTACAATACCAATCCCCGTAGTGACAAAGCTTATGACTGATATCCAGGGAGGACCAGAAAACTGTAGCACAGAATTCGTATCTATATTTGGGATGTACCTCATTGAAAATATTTATACCCTAAATTTACCATGACATTATGCTATGACAAAGATATAGCACTCCATGTGATATTTAAATGAAGGTTGTCGGACAAAAATCTGTAACTAACTCGAATGCCATGTTGCATCTAGTTCACTGGTAACTGTAGCAATGAGTATACAATGTACATAGAGCATAAACACCATCCTGCATGACAATTCCGTTATATCTTGTCGTTAATGAGCAAATACATGCGAATTTCCGATCTCATTAAGTAGTTCAAATTCAGGGTAAATTTTCATCAAGTCATTTGTAAAGGTGTAATGTAGAAGATAAACTGAAACGAAACAATTTCTTCTAGAAGTACCACTCTCCTCTCACGTGGAGGTTTTCTTTATAGATTAACGTTACTGTTTTGGTGAAAACAGAAGGTTCTGAATGACGTTTACGTTTTATTTATTCTCCAAAAGCCATCTTAAGTGATTGGTGGAGGCACAGGTACCACTGTCACTTTCCTGTTCCGTTCGCGAAGCCTGTGCGGGAAAAACGACTACCTACAAACCTCCGTATGAAGTTAAATTTCTCAACGTGTTATGTATAGACCATCTCGGGAAGCACAACTACTCTCTTTCAAAGTTTAACACTGGAGTTTCACATACATCTTTGAGAATCTCTTGCGCTTACTAAGCTAATCCGTTAAAAAAAAGTGCCTTTCTCAGTTGCATCGGCTCTATCCCATCTGCGAGTAGTATTATGTAATGGTCCTATCCAACAACAGGACTCAGTAACAACGAGCGATTATTTCTTCTGCCCGCACACTCAATAAATTCTCATAGCCAAAGAAGACTCGTGGTTTTACCAAAATTCTGGTCCTTTTCTTCGGATACCATTACGCAAAGGGCGCATAACTTCCAGGTATTAATCCTTATTGACCGTAGAACCAGAAGGCAGCAAATCAGGATGCACTAACCCATTGCAAACGAAGAAAGCAGTGAGAAGAACCTACACATGTGATTGAATTTGGCGAGTTTTTTCAGTCGTGGCTTATCAGGCGGTTTCCGTTGGGACGACTGGATCTTTTTGTTCCAACGTAATGCCCATACCTCCATGTTTCGCTACTGATCACAACCTTTCTTAGAAGTTCTGGATAGTCGTCGACATTATATACCATTTCCTGAGCGCTGTCTACAATTATTTTATTTAATCGTATGACTAGGGCCCCCCGTAGGGCAGACCGTCCGCCGGGTGCCGGTCTTTCAATTTGACGCCACTTAGGCGACCTGCAGTCGATGAGGATGATAGGATGGTGATGAGGACAGCACAACACTCTGTCCCTGGGCGGAGAAAATGTCCCAGCCGGGAATCGAACCCGGGCCCAGAGGATTGACAATCCGTCACGCTGACCATTCAGGTACCGGGGGCGGACGGTATCTACACTGTTCCAGCGTAACATAAAGCGCCGGAACTTCGGTCTGGAACGTTATGCTGACTAGGACGACACCAGTATAGGAGCGACGTCTAGGCCAAGAGAATATAAGCGCCGCTCCGCCTAGCCGCGGGAAATGGACTGGAATACGAGCCGTCATACAAACTCTTTAGCAGTGACTTATGAACTGTTTTGTTTTGCTTGCATTGAAATTGTATATACTCAAAAACATTGACTATTTGCCTGTCGCCATTTGCTTGCCACCTATCTTTGTCAACATGCAAAGTTAAGTATACACGACGTCGTTTTTGGCCGATATTCAACTATTTCGGAACAAACTTTTCTGCTACACGTTTCGGGCCCACGTCTTCCGAAAAACTGCTTGAAATGAGGCAAAGGATACGCCATCATCATCAGCAACGTCTCTCATAGTGATTCGGCGATGTTCAACTATCATTTTCTTTACTTCTTCCAATTCGTCATAATTAATTGACGTGCTGAGCGTCCAGGGCGGTCGTCGTCTTCAAAGTCTCCTCCTTTATACTACTCGTAAGGTCCTGTCTTGCTCATAGCAGATTCGTCAAAACCCACAGCCAACATTTCGAACGCGGTGCTGCACTTTATTCCATTTTTCAAGCAAAATATAATGCAAATTCTTTGATCTTTTTCAAAAGTAAAAATTCGCTGAACACTCGAAAACACGATATTTTCGACTGTCAGCAGTAAACTAAATATTCAAAACTGCTGAAAGTGCCAACCTGCACTAGGAACACGTGTACTATCAAGAAAAAAAATTAGAAAATCGGATGCATACAGCCAGCGAAGTTACAAAAATTCCAGGTAGTTTTTGACCACACCTCGTATGCGTGCCTCTTTCATTAATTAAATTCTCACAGTGTCTCTTTCCATTAATTTTGTGAAGTCCGTATAAAAATGGAGGAAAATGGATCATTAGAAGTGAGATGTGGAGGGAGTGTTGAAGTCCATGTCATTACCCAGCAGTGTGGCTGAGTGCGCGCGATTGTCAGCTGGTATTCGCCTCACCTTATCTCTCTCTCATCCTTCCCAACATCCAGCCAACAATCTTCTCGTCCTCCCTCCATCAAGCCCCCCCCCCCTTCCCTCCTGCCCTTTCCACCTCTCCGTTGGACTGCTGCATAGAGCTGGTGGGCGTTACATATCATGTGGCAGTGGCCAGAACTGCACGGGGGAAAGTGGCTGTCTGCTGATTTATTATTCACACTAATCATCAGTGCATTTCGAACCAAAATGCTGAGTGAAGCAGTGTTGAAATTTCCCTCCCCTGTCGCTATGCAGCCGGCCGCTGTGGCCGAGCGGTTCTAGGCGCTTCAGTTCGGAACTGCGCGGCTGCTATGGTCGCAGGTTCGAATCCTGCGTCGGTCATGGATGTGTGTGATGTCCTTAGGTTAGTTAGGTTTAATTAGTTCTAAGTCTAGGGGACTGAAGACCTCAGATGTTAAGTCCTTTAGTGCTTAGAGCCATTTGAATTATATTTCTGTCGCTCTGCAAAATCTACAGAGAGCATCTATACATCCAACTGCCCATCATGGGTCACTCTTCTCATCAATGTAATTACTGAACAACTTTTGCAAATGTTCTGTAATGCCCTAATGCCCTCTGTCCCGACAATAAAATAAAATGTAATTGTCGTGTGACTGAGGCCTCCCGTCGGGTTGACCGTTCGTCGGGTGCTAGTTTTTAGACTTGACGCCATTTCGGCGACTTGCGCGTCTATGGGGATGAAATGATGATGTTTAGGACAACACAACACCCAGTCCCTCAGCGGAGAAAACCTCCGACCCAGCCGAGAATCGAACCCGAGCCCTTAGGATGGACATTCCGTCGCGTGACCACTCAGGTACCGGTGCCGGGCATCCCCCCCCCCCCCCCCCACGCACACACACACGCCCTCCAAAAAACGTTTTTTCTGAAAGCAATCCTAGGTTTCTTCCAATATTTGCAACTGCTATGTCCAGTGCACTTTTCCTCTCCTCATCTCCGTCTTGTAGAAACGTCATTACTCTGCAAATTATCTGCAACCCTACTGCCGGAAAAAAATGTAGCCTTCGTGCGCAACTGACACTTCCAGATAGGCAACAACCCAAGTATGGCAGTCCAGCTCCAGTATGCAGACAGCTCCCACCCGTTAGGACGTATCTGTCTTGGTGTGGTATTATGGGACGAAAATCTTAAAGCTTCCTTCTTCCTTCTGTAGGAACTTTGAGTCAACATTGGAACTAAAGAAGCAGGTGGTAGAGAAATTGTACTTGTACTTTGCATATATTTATTTAATGAAACATGCAATTTTCAAGCCTCGTAATTGACAGTTTTATTACATTTTTTTCTGTTTTCATCACAAACAACAGCAATGGTACAACTAGAATTTGACATACAACTTCATTTACGTTTCACGGTTTGTAAATATCGTAAACTTGTGTGCAATTATGTGATATTTTATTAATCGCTATTATTATTGGTTAATGTAACGTTAGTGATACCGATGTTGTTCAATATCTATCCTTCATATGTATTTTTTTAAAACGTAGGTTTGTAGCTGCAACAACTGGATTATGCACATCATCTCTCTCCCACCCAGGGGTCCCAATTATCAGGAATCCCATGGAATCCTCGTTATTTTTCGTACATTTTATTGGCATGATACAAATGTATGGACTGATATGTTTAGTTTAATAAAGGGAAATAACTGCTTATTTCCCACGAATCTAGTACGCTATCGTGGAAGGCGGCGAGGTGCACTCAAACGTGGCACGTACCAGGTGGCGGATAGGGGAGAAGCCCTTACTGGCTTGTTGGCAGACATGAGCGAAACAAAATAGCTATCACTGACCAAGCACAAAACAGCCTCTACGGTTATCAACCGTGGCTGTAAATCGTAGCTTCCTCCATGCATGGCTTTGAAATTCAAACATGAAAGGAAATCTTTTAAGGAGAGATCCACTGCTTGGCACTGGTCAAAGGAGACTGCACTCGGAAACAGTAGGAAGTCACTTGAAAGATAATTTACATGTGTCGGAGCCTCTGAAAATACACAAGACTGACAAAAGATCAAAATTCAGACTAAAGACAGGAGAGACGAGCTACACAACAACACACAACGTGAACTCCATGATACACCAAGGGACATCTAAAATTTTGACATACGAAATAGGTTCTAGTAAATGAACTTGAAGAAATTAACGTTAATCAGGAACCAGCAGAATCAAAAGAATGTAGAATTTATAAGGGAATACCAGGAAAATGAGGAATAAAGCAATGTCTACCATTTGGAACAGGATTTGTGGTCAATCTCAAAATGACTGAATCGGTAGTAGGATCGAAAATCACTGTCTCCCAGGCTATCAATTCTAACTATAAAAACTGCAAAAATATGCATACAATGATAAATTCCCAAGCCCCAACTAGTGATAAAATTAATAAGATGAGACTTGTGGAATTCTGCAGTTTCAAAGTCAACATATACCAAGAGAAGACCAAATCAGCTCACAAGTTACAAATATCCAGTCGGAAAATAGGGAGCACGGCAACTGGATCATGTGTGTATAGATAAATATTACAACAGGGGAATTACAATATGTGAATGTTCTGAAGATGACAGATACGGGATCAGATCACTAAGTGACAAAAATAAAAATGAAATTCACACAGTTTACAAGAAAAATCCCACTCCAAACAGAACATACGACCCGTATAAACTGGTAACTAAAAGGGATATGGAGTACAAATAAGGAATATAAAAGTAAGAAATGATCTACAGGAAATAGTTTTCCGTTGAAACTAGTAGCTGAACAGGTAGCCCCAGAAAATGCAAGGAAAAAGTGCCAGCAGTGGAACGATAAAACAGTGGTAGATAAATACCATGCCCGATTAAGGTTTCAGTGATCAAACAGAAGAATCACGTTTGGAACTCACACAAAAAGGAAGATAATTCAGAAAATAATGAGGGTTAAATACCAATAAGGAAAACATATCCTTCGAATGATTGAAACAAACAGCGATAAAAAAAAATTCAAGACAATAATACAAAATATTCAGCAGTCCAATAAAAGATATATCCCTCCAATATTAATGCCAAAGAATAAGAATAATAAGATGGCTCATTGCATTAGATAAAATACAGAAATTTTAGCAGAAACATATTAAAAATTACTAAATCGCGAAAATTCTCCATCACCACTACATACAAATATAATACTCCTATTCAAACACCAGTATAAAGTATGAACCAAGCTGCAATCCATGAAGTCTACGAAGCTCTGAAAGAGCTCAGACACTACAAAGCAAGTAGAGAACATAAAACATTTACGGAACTACAGAAATACGCAGTGGAGCCAGTGAAGATATTATTACAACAATGCACAGTGAGAATTTGGAACAAAGAAGAACCACCAGAACAACTATATTAGAAATTTCCCTTTTTGATATCACGTATAAAGTCGTGTCAATGATTCTATACGTTCGTTGTAAACATCAATTTGAACTGGAATTAGGATAATACCAAGGAGGATTTAGACTCTGGAGAAGCTGCCCAGAACAGGTAATCACTTCTAAATTGATGACGGTTACTACAAAAGAAGACGGAAGGAAGTTACAACCTTTGTACACTTCAGAAAAGTTTATGATTGTATCCATAGATCTCCAATGAAGACAGCTTGGTAAGGAATTACGATCCCCATCCCAAATTAACAAATACTAAATCTAACGTAAAGTACAGAGGAGAAATAGTTGAGCCAATTACGAATAAAACAAGGTTGAGGCAGAGAGATCGTTATCGCTGTTACTTTTCAACTCAGCACGAGTATGTAAAGAAGGAATGGTACAGGGAAAATCCTACAAGCATAACAACTGGAATCAAGAAAGATGCAATAAATTTAAATCGCTTAGGATCTGCAGATGGCTTAGCGTTACTAGCTATAACGTTCAGGGGACAGAAATTAAATAATAAGCTTAAAAAATATAGCAAAAAATTAGGACTCCAGATATCATTCGAAAAAGCTAGAGATCCTCTACTAATGAACCCCATAGCAATAAACAACGTGAAATTAAAAATAGTGATACAGTTTCAATATCTAGGAGAAATGTTAACATACAACTTGGACGAGAAAAGTGCTTGGCAAATGAGAATCAACAAAGTGATAAATGCTCAATAATTAACATGGTCTTCATTAAGTAAGAAATGTCTAGCAATGGAAACTAAATTAAAACGTTACATGAAGGTGATCAAACCAGAGGTGGCATACCGGAGAGAAACAAGTGTTCAAAGTCGCCCAGATAAGTAGAAAGGATAAAATCACAGAATTTCAGAGAATAATAGATAGAACATGCAAAAATGCCAAATATAAAAAAGATGTACAATGCTGGATAGTGCCAAATGATGTGATGTACAGCGAGCTGGAGCCCATTATAGAGATTATGTGGTCTGGCACATTATAAGATCACCAGAAACAGATTATCTAGAAAAATTATAAAAATAATGTGCAACACGAAGCAACAAGTAGGGCGTGTAAAGGAAATCTTGGAGGGTATGAAAGAGCTAGAATTATCCCTAGGCAATTGGCAAAACAAAACAGAAAATTGAAAGAAACTGAAAAACATAAAAAATAAGAGTCATACCAAAAACAAACAACAGAAAATAAAAGGCATTTACAGATGAGGAATGACAAAGATCAGAATGAGTGAAGAAGATACTGGGCAATTCTGAAAGAAAACCTATCGAAGAAGATGACAGAAAACTATTTCTCGATATGTTCTACATCGTTAGGTACTACGATTATGCAGAGCATACTGTGCCAATCAATACAATTTTATTGCGCTATTTATATGTATGAACCATGACTACAGTTCTATGAAATTTGCAAATGGGAGAGAGGCATTTGTAAAACACGAGTCTTGAGATTATAAGTCTTCTTTTAGTCTGAACGGATGAAGAGGGCTGAAAACTTTTATTCTGCTCTTTTGTTTGCGAGTAAACATAATTTTGAGTGATGAAATAGAAGTTCTGACATTGGTTGCAATCGGTCAATGAAATGATTTCATTGATCACTAGTGAATATTTGTGTAGGACATACTTACGTAGCACCCGCCGCCTACCATTCCCATTGCTCGCAGTCTCACGCAGATTCCAGCAAGAGAGAGAGAGAGAGAGAGAGAGAGAGAGAGAGAGAGAGAGAGAAAGCGTCCGTACGGAAATGATTTTTAAAGGCCTTCAAGGCGCATATGTATGCACCGAAAGAACATACACCATATATATGAATATTCACGCCTAGACGGCCTTTAGTACGCTGAGGGAGCGAGATGTATGGCTGACAGGGTGAACTGTGTACAAAAGTAGTGTGGGAGAAGTTGTGAATGGGGTCGGACGGACAGTGTGCTCAGCTAGCCTAATTTGTTACAGCGATTGCTCGCGCAAGGCGGGAAATCCAGTTCGAGTCCTGGTCTGGCACTAACTTTCACTTGTCGCCATTGAATTTATTTCAGTGCCCAGTTGACGCCGATATCAGAATTGCTGTTTCATCGTGTACATGTAAGGGTGCAGGATCAAGAATGGTTGCTGCTCTTTCGGAAAAGTCCGAAATATCAGTCACCATAAAATACAGGGTGATTCAAAAAGAATACCACAACTTTAAAAATGTGTATTTAATGAAAGAAACATAATATAACCTTCTGTTATACATCATTACAAAGATTATTTAAAAAGGTTTTTTTTCACTCAAAAACAAGTTCAGAGATGTTCAATATGGCCCCCTCCAGACACTCGAGCAATATCAACCCGATACTCCAACTCGTTCCACACTCTCTGTAGCATATCAGGCGTAACAGTTTGGATAGCTGCTGTTATTTCTCGTTTCAAATCATCAATGGTGGCTGGGAGAGGTGGCCGAAACACCATATCCTTAACATACCCCCATAAGAAAAAATCGCAGGGTGTAAGATCAGGGCTTCTTGGAGGCCAGTGATGAAGTGCTCTGTCACGGGCTGCCGGGCGGCCGATCCATCGCCTCGGGTAGTTGACGTTCAGGTAGTTACGGACAGATAAGTGCCAATGTGGTGGCGCTCCATCCTGCTGAAATATGAATTGTTGTGCTTCTTGTTCGAGCTGAGGGAACAGCCAATTCTCTAACATCTCCAGATACTGTAGTCCAGTTACAGTAGCACCTTCGAAGAAAAAGGGACCAAAAACTTTATTGGCTGAAATGACACAGAAAACGTTTAATACACCACCTATCAGGAGGTTTAACACCATACTTCGTTCGAAATGCACGCTGAACAACTGTCGTCAATTCACTTCTGCCGTACTCAATAACACAAAAAGCTTTCTGTTGAGCGGTCGCCACCTTAGCATCAACTGACGCTGACGCCTAGTCAACAGCGCCTCAAGCGAACAAATGTACAACTAAATGAAACTTTATAGCTCCCTTAATTCGCCGACAGATAGTGCTTAGCTCTGCCTTTTGTCGTTGCAGAGTTTTAAATTCCTAAAGTTGTGGTATTCTTTTTGAATCACCCTGTATTATGAATCATGCTTTCGGTACGTAATTAGCATTAGACAGATTTTGGATGGTAAAGGATAGAAAGGATTTCGTTTTGAAAAACCATCTTATTGACAGTTTTCATGCAGAGATGGTTATTGTATATCGATAACTCTGATCAAAACAATAGTTACATACGATGAACGGCGGAAAATAAAACCTTTCTTCCGTGTACGATCCTTACTTTCTCCAAGAAGTTTGCGTTTATGAAAAAACTAATAGTTCACTTTCTTGAGGGTAATTTTGTTCAGTCGTTACAACTACAGAAATACGTAATTTTTTCACCATTTCCTTCTTTTTTTTCACCAGTCGCTTTTCGGTTTATTGAAGTAAAGCATCATCAGTGGTATGTAATTAAGTTATTTACTTTCGATTTGCTTTTAGGTCTAAAAACAGTTCGTTACGAATAAGCTGATTTGAACATACAGTGATTTTCGATTGATTTGTCGCTTACATCGGAAAATCCCGTCTGCTAGCGCATGCTAGTTTTTCTGCGATAGACACTGATAATTTTTGTCTAATTTTTAGTTGTTCTGCGGCATTATGAGGAACAAAAATACCCTAAAGAATTGTAAAACAACTACGGACACAATGGCCAGACTAATGAAGAATTTAATGGTTCACTATTTGGCAGTATACCAATACATATTTGTGCAAATGTAGCATTATTAGCAATGAGTTACAGGCCTTTGCCGTTTGGACTAGAACACGTAATCCGAGCATGAAAATTATACTTGCATTCCATTATTTTCTATTTCCATTTCAACCACGCAGATATTCTGAAAACTTCTGTTAAGCATCCACCTCACATAATCAACTTCATCCTTTCACGTTTTATGCAACATTTGGCGGTGGACATTTGCATTTTTATACAGTGAAGAATGTATAGTTGCCTTTTTATGCAATGAATGCTTTTCTATACCGTTTTCGAGAACAGGCTATTATTAAAAGACAGAGATTGGAGAGAGAGAGAGAGAGAGAGACAGAGAGAGAGAGAGAGAGAAAGGAGAGAGAGAGTGGGTGACTGGATCGGGGGGTGAATCTCACTGCAGATAGTCCATTGCGAAACCAACTTTGGCTCCGAAATACTTTACCAACGACCAGAGTTTTGCTCATTCTTCATAATTTATGAAAAGTTCAACCACAGCAACACACTAATGGAAGTAATCGTTAGCACAGCGGGCAACTGCCTGAAAATGAGCCCTAGCCTCAGCTAATCGTTGGGAAATCACAAATACTCACTCTTGCTTAAAATAGGAAAATCTTTCAGCTCGATTGGTTTTAAACATGTATACTACGTTTTCTTACTGAAAAAACAAACGAGTATCGCTAGTCCCTCGACTCTTTTGCAGTCGTTACTCAAATCTGCCAACTGAGGGATAGCAGCTTCTCTGGCCCTGGTTACGCGTACATATGAGACTGTTTCTAACCCTGGGCCTACCACCCAGTGTTTGTTGTCTGTGGTTTCCCGATATCATTCTAGGAAAGCGTCGGGACGATTCCTTATATAACAACACGACTTTCGTCTATGCAGTTTAAATGAAGCTACTTATTGGTCTCTACTGACATCGTTGTCAAAAAGAAACTGAAACCTTCCATATTTATCTAACAGCTTACAGTTTACAAATTCCAGCTAAGGTTCGTCTTCTTGTTTCGTTTCGAGCCAACTAACAACCACACAATATGTGCTAAGTTCTCTTTACACGTTCTGAAGTACTGCATGTGTTCCAAGTTCTCTTTCTTTTATTCCGTAGTCCAGTTGCTTAGGTTCCTTCTTGAAGCCGTTTAAGTTTGGAAACATTCTAAATTTCGTCTATAAACTTTTGTGTCTTGAAGTATTTCCTTATTTATCCCGACTTCTAGATATCTTTCCCTTTTCTTAGCCCATTTTGATCTTATTATTCATTAAATGATTCAAATGGCTCTGAGCACTATGGGGCTTAAAATCTGAGGTCATCAGTCACCTAGAAATTAGACCTACTTAAACTTAGCTAACCTAAGGACATCACACACATCCATGCCCGAGGGAATTGCATCTAAGCTTTATAGATCTAGAAAAGGCATATGACCGGGATCCTAGGAGGAAGTTATTGTCTGTTCTACGAGATTATGGAATAGGAGAGAAACTTTTGCAAGGAATTAAAGGTCTTTACATAGATAGTCAGGCAGCAGTTAGAGTTGACGGTAAATTGAGTTCATGGTTCAGAGTAGTTTCAGGGGTAAGACAAGGCAGCAACCTGTCTCCACTGTTGTTCATATTATTTATGGATCATATGTTGAAACTAATTGACTGGCTGGGTGAGATTAAGATATGTGAACACAAAATAAGCAGTCTCGCATATGTGGATGACTTAGTTGTGATGGAAGATTCGATTGAAAGTTTGCAAACCAATATTTCAGAGCAAGATCAGAAATCTAAGGACCATGGTATGAAGATTAGCATCTCCAAAACGAAAGTAATGTCAGTGGGAAAGAGATATAAGCTGATTGAGTGCCAATGCATATTCTCACAGGATGGCAACATAGTGAAAGAACTGGAAGCGAGGTGTAGCAAAGCTAATGCAGTGAGCGCTCAGCTACGATCTACTCTCTTCTGCAAGAAGGACGTCAGTACCAAGACTAAGCAATCTGTGCACCGTTCAATCTTTCGACCAACTTTGTTGTATGGGAGCGAAAGCTGGGTGGATTCAGGTTACCTTATCAATAAGGTTGAGGTTACGGATATGAAAGTAGCTAGGGTGATTGCAGGTACTAGTAGATGGGAACAATGGCAGGAGGGTGTCCACAATAAAGAAATCAAAGAAAAACTGGGAATAACTTTATTGATGTAGCAGTCAGGGCGAACAGTCTTAGATGTTGGGTTCATGTTACACGCATTGGAGAAGCAAGGTTACCCAAGAGACTCATGGGTTCAGCAGTAGAGGGTAGGAGGAGTGGAGGTAGACCAAGGAGAAGATAGCTGGATTCGGTTAAGAATGATTTTGAAGTAATAGGCTTAACATCAGAACAAGCACCAATGTTAGCACTGAATAGGGGATCATGAAGGAATTTTATAAGGGGGACTATGCTCCAGACTGAACACTGAAAGGCATAATCAGTCTTAAATGATGATGATGATGACGATGAGTTTCTGATGTAATCTCAACATAACATGCGTGCCCTGCAAGATACACAACGTACGACGGCGTGCTGAAAAGCAATGCTTCCGAATTTTTTATCTTAATACTCTTAAACCTTTTTAAATTAAAAACAAACTTTATTAAAGCTCTACATCTTTATTATTCGCATCCATATATTCTCAATATAGTCACCCTGGCGACGAATACATTTCTCCCAACTAGAGACCAGTTTGCAGACACAGTCACAGTAGAAAATTTGACTCTGTTGACGAAGCCAGAACGTCAGCTTTGCTTACACATTTTTCATCAATATCAAAGTGAAGAACTCGAGAGTGTTCTTTAAGTTTTGAAAACAGATGTGAATCGGATAGGATCAAATCGGGACTGTATGGAGATAGATCGATGACAGTGGACACAAGGCGTCCCATTGTTAGTGAGCTAGCGGCGCTCGGGTGTAGTCTGTCATTGTCATGCTAAAAGAATGCGCTGCATGTGTATACCAACTTTTCTACGGTTGGAAACTCGATTAAAGCATGCTGTTTCTGACGCACCGACACAGTTACGCGTACATAGGTATGTTACACGCTGCAGTTGGCAGCCCTCTAGTGGCGGAAGGTTACAACTTCCGTCAGCGATGCCGGAAAGTTGACCTAGTAATATGGATTACATGTGATACCTCAACTGATATTTAGAACTGAATACAAAATTCAGAGGCGTCAGTTTTCTGCAAGGTCCCGCATATAAATCCCTTACCACATAACGCCGGAAGCTGCATGACGCTTTTTGCAGGTGATGCTTATTGTATACACAGAAGTCGTGGCGATACATAGCAAAATGCAGGAGTCGCCGCGCAGGGAAACGTAGTGGCCCTCACCATAAGCAAATGAAACGTATTGCGAATACACAGACAGAAACAGTCTTTACAGTATGACCACACAAGTGCAGAATAGTCATTAAAAGCACTTACTTCCATAAACATTATGGAATAGACGTATGGAGCGATATGAAGTGACACGATATGGCAAGACATACTGCGTTGTAACATCATGTGTTTGCATGATGGCAGAGTATCTCCACATGGAATTGCTTTGGAATTGAGTTTGGACACATAAGCTAATAATTAATTAAGTGTTTATATTCGCTTTAGGTAAGTCAGGTAACTGGAATTCCTTCAGGACAACGTGAGCTCTAAGTCCAGAACTGCACGGTGTACTGCAAATTTCTTTAATTACGCCAGAATATGAAAGTCGGGGAGTTGTATTAGCGTTGGAAATATTAGCGCGAAGATTGTGAACTTTGGCTCCACTCCCAAGCGAAATACTCTCCTTGGCTATAGCTGCGTAATTTGTGAGAAATTTCTGGGGTTGTTTCTTGCCGAAGGCGAGTTTCATTACAACGGCAGACAGCGCCCCTCATTACCTAACAAGCGAGTGATCTCGCTGCTCGGGGCAGAGGGTGACGCGTAGCCGAGCTCGTAGGGGAAAGGTGAAGACGTGTTTAATGTACAAACTTGTGGGTCACGGAGGAGATTGGCCACGGGCTGAGGAAGGGGTGCGGGGAGAATTCAGGTGTGGTGTCGCCCGGCAGTGGCAGCGCTCTGGCGTGGGGATTATTAGAGGCCCGCTTCAGCCAAGTTAAACAGTGCCGCCAACTTCTGCGTGGAGAGGATATCCGGCTCCCGTACCCGCTTCCGGCAAACTACTCTCCCTACCGCTGCAGTGCCATCCTTTCGCTCTGAAGCATTATGGCAGCACAACGAGAAAGGGGAAAGTGCTTCCTTGTTTGCATTTTGTGCTCTCTAACAAATTTCCGTTCCGCCCACATCTTTCTTGTCCTTCCTGCCGCTTCTTTATTCCTCTTCCACCCCCTTTCCCCCTCCCCTTGTCGGAGAAAATGAGCCTTTCAGAAAAGGAGGGCGGGAAGGGGAGGGAGAGGGAAAAAAAGAGCTGGAGAGAGATTAAAAAAGAAAGGAACGTTATTTGCCGTGCCGTTTCGCCGGCGGTGGTCCGTACTCCCGGCAGATAAGCGACAGAGCTTATAAAGCTGCGTGTAATTGTTTGGAGACGGCTGTGTTCGCCGCGGGTGCGGGTTCCGACGGGATGTGCGGCAGGGAGGCAGTAGTAACGATTGCCGAGCCTCCCAACCCCAGCCGCCGCTCGCGCCGTTTAGGTGGCACGACTGTCGGAGGCGCCGCAGGGGGTTCCCCGGAGCCTGGTCGTAAGCGTTAACGACTGCACGGGGCTTCCCCGCTGCGCCGCCGCTGGGGACAGTGCAGATATAAAAAGGCAATTTGGGGGAGTATGGCTACTACGGAAGGGATCGATAGTTTTGAGGAACGCGTAAGCGCTGGGTGGATAGTGAAAAATAAGTAACCAAGAAATGAGAACAAATTTGTGATATAGCGTAGCATTCTAGCTGCCTCTTAAAACACGAGTTACTTGTCGCACGTCTCGAAAAGTAATCAAAACGTATTCCTTATGAGCTCGATGCAACGTCGCCTTATTCATACACATGCTACTCCCTTTCCACTATAAGCTAGTTACACGCTCTTTTTACTACTGTAGTATACAAACAGAATATCGTTGTCCTCCATTCAGCTATGATGCATACTGGGCATTAATAAACAAGGTGATACAAGAGGATGTGCAAATATTTTAATATGTTACTCTCCAAGTAAACCTAAAGAAAAAACTTCACATAAACATAGGACGGCAAATGTTACTGCTAATAAATGATTTTGCCTGAAACTCAGCAACTTCGCTAATATGAAGTCATCGCAAAGATATACGAGCTTAAAGTAAAGCACGATTTCTATTTATTTCGTAGCTATTGATCTGGTGAATCTAATAAAACATGTCCCAGACGTGTACCTGCATGTCCCTGACGTGTATCTGAAGTGTTTTCCGGAATATCCAGATTATGAACGCTAGGTAGAGAACCTGTCTCCTGTAACATGCGAAATACTCCACTAATGGTCCATGAATTCGGAATCCTCCGAGTTGGATCATGTACGCGGTAATCGTTACCTGCGGTCGTAGCATTACGATCACATTTGCCATAAACAAACACCATATCGGCGTATTCCTCTATCGTAAATTTGAAAGGCTTCCGTATTTCATAAATAATCTGCAAACTACAACTTTTACTGTGTGGTTTCACTGAAATACACTGTTGTTATTATTTATTTTCACGGAACAATACAGAAAACTAACTCGTTTCAAGGTTAACAAACGACTGAAACAACTCACTGACGGATGTCAACAATGACATAAAAGTTTCTACATTCCTAATGGAGAGTAAAAAAATCTATTTGTATAATAATCTTTGCTTCTCTGGATGTTCTGGAAAAGTATTGCAGATACACGTCAGGAATATGTTTTATTAGATTCACCAGACAAATAACAACAAAACAAATGAAAATCGTGCTTTACTTTAAGCTCGTACAGTTTTGCGATGGCTTCATATTAGCGAAGTTGCTAAATTATAAACAACATCTTTTATTAGCCATAACTCTGTAACTAAACATTTGCGGACCTGCATTTATGTGAACTTTTTCTTGTAGAATAACATATTAAATTATTTGCACATTTTAGAGAATCATCCTGTATATGGAAACTACCTGGCAGATTAAAACTGTGTGCCGGACCGAGACTCGAACTCGGTAGAGCACTTGCCCGCGAAAGGAAAAGGTCCCGAGTTCGAGTCTCGGTCCGGCACACAGTTTTAATCTGCCAGGAAGTTTCAGATCAGCGCACATTCCGCTGCAGAGTGAAAATCTCATTCTGCATCCTGTACATTGCTTGAGACATAAAGGTTTGTCAGCGGAAAGGTAGGAAGAAAATTGACTGCCACTTTTTCATGTCTACTTGATGGAATACCAAATTAACTTGCATTGATTCTGTCTTCCACTACGTTTGTTGCCTACTAACGTGGCAAATTTGTTAACTCCCTATCTAACACAGAATCGAGACTGTCGGTGGAAAAAAAAGTTGCAAGCATAAAGTGAGCTGTCGATGTATACATATTGTGTATTGCTTGGCAGTATGCTTTACCACATTAGCTTTTTGCTTACAGGCGTAGTGCATTATTCTCTCTCTTACAACCAGAAATTATAGGAGAGCAGACCTGATTGTTTTAGAAATTTGTTCTTTTAGTTCTGAAAAACATTATCTCCAGACGTGGTTCCCCACGTGCTTTTCTCCTACCGACCTCTGAGTGACCCAGGTGCTTGAGAGGACATTTGCAGGAGACCCTATGTAAGGCTAGTGATGTAGAGAACCCCATTACTCTTATTTCACAAACATTTCTTGGTGTGTACACAATATTAACAACAAATGATTGTTAAAAAAGGTAATTTTGTGACTATTCATACTCCTACCGTTTATATTTATCGAAATTCCGTAGCAATTATGTATTTTTAATGGGATCTACGTAACGTACATTGACGGCATTTGGCAGCGTCCTGAATAATTTAATTGTATTTTTTTGTGTATGATTGTAATTATCTCTATTTTTATTTGAGGACTTGTTATTTGACAGGTTTTCTGGGCGACTCACATCCTGGAGGTTCGTTATTTCCCCTCTTTTCTTTACTGTGAAGCTCGCCGATGCCTGTAACCATATTCTGGCCTCCCGGGGCAGTTTCCAGGTAAATGTGGCAGATACTAGTTAGATGTCTGCATGGATAAGGCTATGCCATCTGCATATGCAAGTCTGATTTCCACACACATATCCGCGTCTCATGTCTTTTGTTCGCTTCTGCATCTGCTCCTGCGGACACTGGAATTTAGTACAAAACATCACTATTACCCTTTATGTTTGCCGAAACTCTAGCGGCAGGTTGTGGTTTGCCTGAAATTTCGCTTCCTCGAGCGGACCACGTAATTTACATTACAAAGTCTAAGAACGCAGTGCTGATCATCGAATATGAATACAACATAGACAGTCCTATTCTTAATACGTTTTGCAAGTTACAACTTTCTGTCGTAATAACTGACATGGATTTTGTAAATTTTCATTCAGAACGTTCCCGCAGGAAATGAGAAATCAAATGAAATTATGTTAAATGTTGTCATCGCATTTGACAACTTTTAAGTTACATAATAATTTTCCAATTATAAGTTAATTTAGGAGTACCGTTGATAGATTATTTTAAGTAATACCGAACACTTTTTTTGTCATACGTGACACACAAACTGGTGTCAGACTATGAAAGATTATGAAAGATACACCGACCATCGTAGAACGACATCCATGTTGCTTTATTGCAGTTCTGGATAAGCTCTGTCACTGCAAAGATATATTTACTAACTACAAGGAACGTTAGTATCATTTCAGTGCGTGTCACTTTCTGAAACGTACGCCTATACTTAAATCAATCTGCTTTGTTAACTTCTTCATATGAAAGATCGGATTTCGACTTACGCTGAATTTTCGTTGGCTCTCTGGAAGAAACAATTCGGGTGGAACGCATTTCAATGAAACACACGCAACTGTATCAGGCAGACAATTAAACAATCGAGAACAGTTCAATATGACAGTTAATTTAATTTATTGTGACAAGCAGAAAACCTACGTTTCTGCTGCCGTAAGCCGTCAGAAAAGTCTTTCACACTTATTGTGTCCTCCGCGCGTGGGAATGGAACGTTGTGTCTCTACAAGAAATAAACTCTAACCGGCATAATAAGTCGGAATATGTTGATACATATATTTCAATTGAAGTTTAAATTCCAAGACCAGTCAACAGATTCTTAATAAACGGTGTACATCACGTAAATATAAAGACATTGTTAGTCTGCACTAGATAAGATAAATACACTACTGGCCATTAAAATTGCTACACCAAGAACAGCAGATGATAAATGGGTATTCATTGGACAAATACACTCCTGGAAATTGAAATAAGAACACCGTGAATTCATTGTCCCAGGAAGGGGAAACCTTATTGACACATTCCTGGGGTCAGATACATCACATGATCACACTGACAGAACCACAGGCACATAGACACAGGCAACAGAGCATGCACAATGTCGGCACTAGTACAGTGTATATCCACCTTTCGCAGCAATGCAGGCTGCTATTCTCCCATGGAGACGATCGTAGAGATGCTGGATGTAGTCCTGTGGAACGGCTTGCCATGCCATTTCCACCTGGCGCCTCAGTTGGACCAGCGTTCGTGCTGGACGTGCAGACCGCGTGAGACGACGCTTCATCCAGTCCCAAACATGCTCAATGGGGGACAGATCCGGAGATCTTGCTGGCCAGGGTAGTTGACTTACACCTTCTAGAGCACGTTGGGTGGCACGGGATACATGCGGACGTGCATTGTCCTGTTGGAACAGCAAGTTCCCTTGCCGGTCTAGGAATGGTAGAACGATGGGTTCGATGACGGTTTGGATGTACCGTGCACTATTCAGTGTCCCCTCGACGATCACCAGTGGTGTACGGCCAGTGTAGGAGATCGCTCCCCACATCATGATGCCGGGTGTCGGCCCTGTGTGCCTCGGTCGTATGCAGTCCTGATTGTGGCGCTCACCTGCACGGCGCCAAACACACATACGACCATCATTGGCACCAAGGCAGAAGCGACTCTCATCGCTGAAGACGACACGTCTCCATTCGTCCCTTCATTCACGCCTGTCGCGACACCACTGGAGGCGGGCTGCACGATGTTGGGGCGTGAGCGGAAGACGGCCTAACGGTGTGCGGGACCGTAGCCCAGCTTCATGGAGACGGTTGCGAATGGTCCTCGCCGATACCCCAGGAGCAACAGTGTCCCTAATTTGCTGGGAAGTGGCGGTGCGGTCCCCTACGGCACTTCGCAGGATCCTACGGTCTTGGCGTGCATCCGTGCGTCGCTGCGGTCCGGTCCCAGGTCGACGGGCACGTGCACCTTCCGCCGACCACTGGCGACAACATCGATGTACTGTGGAGACCTCACGCCCCACGTGTTGAGCAATTCGGCGGTACGTCCACCCGGCCTCCCGCATGCCCACTATACGCCATCGATCAGAGTCCGTCAACTGCACATACGGTTCACGTCCACGCTGTCGCGGCATGCTACCAGTGTTAAAGACTGCGATGGAGCTCCGTATGCCACGGCAAACTGGCTGACACTGACGGCGGCGGTGCACAAATGCTGCGGAGCTAGCGCCATTCGACGGCCAACACCGCGGTTCCTGGTGTGTCCGCTGTGCCGTGCGTGTGATCATTGCTTGTACAGCCTTCTCGCAGTGTCCGGAGCAAGTATGGTGGGTCTGACACACCGGTGTCAATGTGTTCTTTTTTCCATTTCCAGGAGTGTATATTATACTAGAACTGACATGTGATTACATTTTCACGCAATTTGGGTGCATACATCCTGAGAAATCAGTACCCTGAACAACCACCTCTGGCCGTAATAACGGCCTTGATACGCTTGGGCATTGAGTCAAACAGAGCTTGGATGCGTGTACAGATACAGCTGCCCATGCAGCTTCTGCACGACACCACAGTTCGTCAAGAGTAGTGACTGGCGTATAGTGACGAGGCAGCTGCCCGGCCACCATTGGCCAGACATTTTCAGTTGGTGAGAGATCTGGATAATGTGCTGGCCAGGGCAGCAGCCGAATATTTTCTGTGTCCAGAAATGCCCGTACACGACCTGCAACATGCGGTCGTGCATCATCCTGCTGAAATGTATGGTTTTGCAAATGAAGGGTAGAGCCATGGGTCGTAACGCATCTGAAACGTAACGTCCACTGTTCAAAGTGCCGTCAATGCGAACAAGAGGTGACCAAGAGGTCTAACGAATGTCACCCCATACCATCACACCGGATGATACGCCAGTATGGCGAACACGAATACACGCTTCCAATGTGCGTTCACCGCGATGTCGCCAAACACGGATGCGACCATCATGATGCTGTAAACAGAACCTGGATTCATCCGAAAAAAATGACGTTTTGCCATTCGTGCACCCAGGTTCGTCGTTGAGTACACCATCGCAAGCGCTCCTGTCTGTAACCGCAGAGAGTAACCGCAGTGATTGTCTCCGAGCTGATAGTCCATGCTGCTGCAAACGTCGTCAAACTGTTCGTGCAGATGATTGTTGTCTTACAAACGTCCCCATCTGTTGACTCAGGGATCGAGACGTGGCTGCACGATCCGTTACAGCCATGCGGATAAGATGCCTGTCACCTCAACTGCTAGTGATACGAGGCCGTTGGGATCCAGCACGGCGTTTCGTATTACACCCCTGAATCCACCGATTCCATATTCTGCTAACAGTCATTGGATCTCGACCAACGCGAGCAGCAATGTCGCGATAAGATAAATCGCAATCGCGATAGGCTACAATCCGACGTTTATCTATGTCGTAAACATGAGGGTACGCATTTCTCCTCCTTACACGAGGCATTACAACAACGTTTCACTAGGCAACGCCGGTCAGCTGTGTATGAGAAATCGGTTGGAAACATTCCTCACGTCAGGACGTTGTAGGTGTCGCCACCGGCGCCAACCCTGTGTGAATGCGCTGAAAAGCTAATCATTTGCATATCACAGCAGCTATTTCCTGTCAGTGAAATTTCGCGTCTGTAACACGTCATCTTCATGGTGTAGTAATTTTAATGACCAGTAGTGTTACTAATATTACAATGTACTGTGAACAGTCGCGCTTGTTTTCTGTAGCGCGGTCCCTTTAACTGCTCACACCCCGCGGCAAGAGGTGGTGTATTGCTCCTGGAGACCACAGTTTTTCCGACAGTGGTCGCTCTTGGCATTGCCAACGGATAGGTGTGGAGTGACTGCGAGCTGAAGTAGCTGCAGATCTTCAGCTCTGGCGCAAGATCACTCGTGTGCTTCTTCTGCATAACAAGCTATGGACGTTAACGAAATAGAGGAGGGGAGAATCTGTAAGTATTGTACATGGTCCAGTCGCATTACCGTCAACACCGCCAAAGTTCGACGACTTGCTATAACCATTGGCAGCACTAGCAGTATGAAACTTGTCGAGGAACCCGTAAAATAGCGCAGTCGTTGTCGTAATGTGAAAATGGAGCGATTTATCTTAAGTCCACAAGGGCATGATCGTTGGCTTTCGACGCAATGGTGGAACCATTCCCAAGCGGCTAAGTTTGTAAACTGCTCGCGCGAGGTCGTGGTTAACGTATACCGTGTCTGGCAAAATGGAGTGGATTACAGAGGTGAACAACGGCTGCGGGGATATGTACGGGCGAACAGAATTGCAGCTGTTGAGCAACTGACGGCGCAGGTGAACCAAGGGGCCACCAACAGTCTCTCCTCAACGACTGTTCAGCGAAAGTTGCTGCGTATGGGCCTTTGCAGCTAGCGTCTGATTCATGCGCCCGTGCTAGCTGCTGCTCATCGGCGTCCAAGTTTGGAACTTCCACGGCAGTACCGCAACTAATCGTTCAATGAGAGCGAGATGGTGTTTTCAAGTGAATCAGGTTCCATCACGCTCCATCCGAGAAAGAATCGCTGGCGTTTACAGCGTGAAATGTTTAAAAGCAAAAACCATGAATGCATCTGGCCTGCTAAATTTGTTCTTGGCATCCGCTGGGTGATCTCGTCATTCTGGAAGGCACTCATTGCACTCGAGAATGAGATTTTCACTCTGCAGCGGATTGTGCGCTGATATGAAACTTCCTGGCAGATTAAAACTGTGTGCCCGACCAAGACTCGAACTCGGGACCTTTGCCTTTCGCGGGCAAGTGCTCTACCATCTGAGCTACCGAAGCACGACTCACGCCCGGTACTCACAGCTTTACTTCTGCCATTGCACTCATTGACGCTCTCCATGCATGTCATGCTGTTCATTTTTGGAACACAACCTACGACCAGCTAAGAGACAGAAGTGATGACACTTCATGCAGGACCTGACCATAATTTGCAGGACAATGCTCAAGCAAGTTTAGTGCAAACTGTTACTGATTTGTTTCATTGATGGGGCTGCTAAGTGCTATACCCCCTACTGCATTCTCCTGACTTAAGCCCTCGTGAGTTCAACTCGATTTCTTAACTGAAGGAAACACTTCACGACATTCGCTTCAGAACTCCTACAAATTCGTCGGGCAATAGACAGCACCGCTTGAACTATCAAATCAACTAGCACTGCTAAGAGTATACTACGACTTCCACATCGCTGGCAACAGGTTATATACAAAGCTGGTGATTACTTTGAACGTCAGTAAGACATTGAAACACGTATCTATTTTTTACGAGCTGTAAAAAACTAGTTGCCACTACTTAAGTTCCAACCCTCGTAAATTTGTCCTAGCTGTATTCTATTCCCCGTCGTGATCTTCCTGTCTCGACACCAATCACAATATTACACTCTGCAGAAGATGGTAACTGTATGACATGTATTATACTGGTGTGACATACCAGATCTGCTATTACTATCAGCCGGCCGGTGTGGCCGTGCGGGTCTAGGCGCTTCAGTCTGGAACCGCGTGACCGCTACGGTCGCAGGTTCGAATCCTGCCTATGGCATGGATGTGTGTGATGTCTTTAGGTTAGTTAGGTTTAAGTAGTTCTAAGTTCTAGGGGACTGATGACCACGGCGGTTAAGTCCCATAGTGCTCAGAGCCATTTGAACCATTTTTTAATTACTATCAGGAGGTGACCATTTCCTTCCCTCAGTCTTCATAGCCCTCTTGCTTAGCATCGATCATACTAAGATTGAGCAGAAATACATACGAACAGGCTCCAGTTTGGGGCAAAAATCCCTGAATGCATATCTTAGGGGGATCTATATGGCCTACGAGGCATAGTAGGAGTTGCCCTCCTGAACCACGCCGTCACCGCCCTCACGTTCTCTTTGACACTCCTTGTACGATATACCGTTACTTTTATTACTTTGAGCGAGCAACGATGCAGCAATGTATTTAATCTTTAAGTCTTGTAATATGAAGTGAACAATAGGATTGTGCATTCTGTAGCTCATAGTGAAATGGTTCAAATGGTCTAAGCACTATGGGATTTAACATCTGAGGTCATCAGTTCTCTAGACTTAGAACTGACTAAACCTAACTAACCTAAGGACATCACAGACATCCATGCCCGAGGCAGGATTCGAACCTGCTACCGTAGCAGCCGCGTGGTTCCAGACTAGCTCATAATGAGGAAAGAGCCAGAGATCGTACTAATTCCATTCTGTTCTCCACCATGCACAATCATCAAATGTACTAGACGATTTCGTCGACACACACATTCCAAAATAACTGATAGCGACTTTCTCCTTCACACCTTTTGTGAATGACAGACCAACTTAGTTTCGAATCTAGTGGATGTACATTACGACGGTTCATGAAAACTGGCTACCGTCACACTTTCGACATGAAGACTTGTACATCAACATCTACTTCAACACTCTGTAAACGGTGGCGAAGTGCATGGCGGAGAGTACTTCTCGTTATACCCAGTGAAGGGGTCTCCATACTCCGAGCGGGGAAGGTACCTTCTTAAAGGCTCGACAGCACACGATAATCAATAGCTTTGTTCTCGCAAATAATGTGTCTGACTGTACGTTGACAGACACGCATGACGAACAGTTTAATAATTAGAAAGTAGTAAAACATCTCCCCAAGTATTTCCGTAACACACAGGAAGGTTAAAATGTAGCGACTCATTCGCGCATCACAATGGCTGAAGTTTGGAGCAAAAATAAGAAAGGGTGAGCTGAGATTAAGCCTCCATTTTCTGGTAACGTATTCAGCTCCTTAACCATAGTTCCTACAAATTAGATATTTTGCTTGCGCATTGCTAGGAAAGAAAGCACTTCCAGCAGGAACTGTGTTCAGAATCATCTGGGTGTAATACTTGTATGTGCTTACTAACAGTTTGTAGATTTAGTGACTCATTTATAACATCTTGGCCAATCAGATGGTACTCAGAAGGCCGGTCTGTGCTCCCAGTAATGTGACACGGCAGGTGGGAACTGTGCTGAATGTAGAGATGAAAAGTTCTCACAATATTCTTTCTAGAGTACAACTGAGGCACACCGACGAGTACGTACTCCTGTTGAACCGCCTCAGCCATTGGAGGAAGGTACCATTGTGAACCTTCGGGAAGCTGTACAGGCGTGTTGATGGATTGCAGCACGTGTTGAGCACAAAGTCTGGATGATGTGTCATTGCTTTCAACACTATGTGTGGTAGGTTCTGGACGTCAGCACTGTGCAGGAGCACGCCAAGATGGAAGCACTGTCTGACCAGCGGTTGTCAACCAAACATCTTCCAGGGAATAAATCCGAGCTCGTGTTCCACCTAATGTGTCATCAGTGAGCACTTGGAACCATCTACTTGCTGTAGGGTTAAGATAACACAGGGTGTACATGCGGAGAAAGAAAAAAAAGTTTCCGGATTTTTCCCCGATTTCCCGGTTAAAAATACACTTTTTCCATGTTAAATGAGAGGATACTTTCCCTCCGAGCTTTAAGACATGAATCCTTTCAAGGGTTAAGGTTTCATGCACCGGGTTGAAATTCCCGGCACATTAGTAAACGACCGCGAGCTTGAGAAAAAATTATATACAGCCACAAGTATGCTTCATATTTTCATATTACAAAAGTATAAATATGAATTCCACCAAATTCAGCACGTTAGCTTTCAAAGCATTGAAATCGAGATTGGGATGCTCTTTTGTAAGTCAAACATAGCTCAAGACAAGTGATCTCGCAAGCCAATGAAAGCAGATATTCAGAGCATAGAACACGTGATGTAGTCAGTCAATGGCAACATCACTCTTAAGTAGTGCAAACACGCAAGTAGGAAAGGTTAATGGGGTTGGGTTGATTTGGTGGAAGAGACCAAACAGTGACGTCATCGGTCTCATCGGATTGAGTAAGGATGGGAAAGGAAGTCTGCCGTGCCTTGTCTAAGGAACCATCCCGGTATTTGCCTGAAGCGATTTAGGGAAATCATTGAAAACCAAAATCAGGATGGCCAGATGCGGGATTGAACCGTTGTCCTCCCGAATGCGAGTTCAGTGTGATAACCACTGTGCCACCTCTCTCGGTGGAAAAGTTAATGGTTTAAATTAATATACACGTGTGGCTGCGAGGGTAGCTACAGTTTAACATATAATAGTGGACTCTAAGATCAATTAGCGACCAAAAAAGCTAAGGTTTCACGTATAAAGTGGTCTATTGTACGTGTGTTACACTTTAAGATACATCACACAAATGTGCCAGTAAAACTGTAAGTTTTAAACGAGAGTAAAACGCTCTATGATTTAAGAAATTCATCGCATATTCTCATATGCAACATAATTCAACTTGCGTAAAACGATATTTTCATTCACAGTGACGCTTTTCAAACCACAATTCGCAATATATTCCCTCGAGCTATTAGAAAGAGGTTCGTTTCATCAGTTGCCATTGACCGCCAGAAGAAAACTTGTTACTGCCCGTGCGCAGCCTGTACGTTCGTACGTTTAAAGCATTAAGAGAACTTACATAACGTAATAAAAGAAACAGGACATCAGATGATAACCCAAGAGCATCGGAATTTCGTATACTAAAATACCCAAATCCGCTTAAAGTGTACATTCGTATGTCCAGATTTACAAAGATGTAGGCCCTAACCTGATATTATGCTTTTCAGTGCCCTTTTTCGGGATGTAAATTTTCTTAGCGTACCAATACTGCATTATCTCGTGTTTGGTTCTTTATTACCGTGGCGTCGAATGAAATAAAGACTGGCATCTGGCGGCCGAACTTCCCCGAATAGGGGCCTCCCGGCCAACGATGTCATACGCTCATTTCATTTTATCCTTAATTCCATACGTGCCAGAAGATGAAAAGGTACACTTGAAATCCAGCAAACAGTTGAAAATAGCCAATAGTATGGAACGGAACACTTCGTTTAAAATAAATTGACTGTCTCAGCGGAAAAGATTAACAACAACCAAATTTCTTTAGCTAACCGACGAAAATAACTTCACCGTTCTGCAAGGCGATTAATGCTTGACTGTTAAAAACAGAGAAATAAAATAAAATAAAAAACTGAAACGAATAACTTATTTTAGCCTTCCACAATTATGTGAATCTATTTTATCTATGAATCTACGAATTGATGGCTCCCGCCCACAGAAATCCGTTTTGTTTTCATATGACAAGAGATCTGTAAACGAAAAGGAAACAGTAAAATAACTAAATCCAAACATTTGTTCCCAGTAAATATTTTCCAGGTAGCATCTGGCTGCTTGGTACAGCCACACTTTAAGTAGCCAGCCCGCATCTCGTGGTCGTGCGGTAGCGTTCTCGCTTCCCACGCCCGGGTTCCCGGGTTCGATTCCCGGCGGGGTCAGGGATTTTCTCTGCCTCGTGATGGCTGGGTGTTGTGTGCTGTCCTTAGGTTAGTTAGGTTTAAGTAGTTCTAAGTTCTAGGGGACTTATGACCACAGCAGTTGAGTCCCATAGTGCTCAGAGCCAGCCATAAGTAGCCAGAAGCGGGAGATGTACTGTTCATACGCGACTGGCAGCTGCTCTAACAAAGCCAACGTAAACAGTTGTGACGTCACGCTCATCGCAAGCAGTTTGCTGTTATGGAGTATTGCATATTCTTTCGTCCTAATGTCTTTAACACGTTTTGTTGTTGGCAAACGTTTGCGTGTGCAGTTTGTTTTGTTGTAAATGGCGCATTTCGTTTGCTTCATTTTTTTTCTCTCGTTTATGTTTTATTGCTGCATTATAGTTCTGAAGTAGTGATACATTAATATTCTCTGTTCGACTATCAGTTGTTAGCAATCAAAATAAAAAAAAAATTTCATTGAAAACTGAAACTCTGAAAAATTCGCGGAGGTCTAAAATATTCCCGTGTTTCTCCCGGTTTACTACCGGATGAAAAAATTCCCTGGTTTTTCCTGGATCTCTCGGTTGTCCCGGAGCGTATACACCCTGTAACATACAGTCTCAGTTGACCCATTGTGGACGCGAAACAGAGGCTGGTCAAATATTTAACGAACAAATTCGCCAAACGGCCCGTTAAATTGGGAAATTCTTTTGTTTTATTTTCTAAACCAGTTTTGGCAATGCACCTGTCCAAATCCATTATTTTTTAGAGGTGCGTATGGGGCCTAAAGGTAACACAATGAATTGCCGAAAGTACGTTCTCAATTTGCGCGGCTGTTGGCGAATCTCGTTGTTAATTAAGATAATATTCGTCGCTGGGCACGGTAAAAGTGATAGGACGACAACCCGAGCACGGCTACTACGGTGTCGTGAAAGAGTTGCCTGGAGACTGCAATGGAGCTCTGTTCTCTTCTGTCTGTATGCGAGTGATGGACATACATTTGTATAGAACAGACCTATCGAGTTGCCTACTACCGGATGCATTCGCCTAAGTTACAACTGGCGCTCACATTAGGTTTTTGTGCAACATTGCACTGGGTGTTATCCCCGTGCTACTGCCATATCTTCTACAGGAAGGTGTTGTGCTATTTCAGCAGAACACTGCACGCCAACATACGGCTGTTGTTATGCATCGAGTTCTTCGTGGTGTACAACTGCCCTGGACAGCAATATCACCAGACATCTCGGCAAATGAACACGTGTAAGACATGATAGAGTGGTAACTCCCTCATTCTGTAGGACCTACAAGAATTATATGCAAGGTGCAAGACGCTTTGGACAGTGAATCGCAGGATATCATTCGGCACCTTTATGAATGTGTACATGCAGGAACACACGTCTGCATTGTCGCCAGAGAGTAAGGGGGCGGCGGGGTGTACTGTGTACGGATACGACTATCTGAGCACAGTCTGCAGTGACATGTGTTTTAATACATCTGAATTTGTTTTCGTGTATCCTACGATGATGAACTACCTTCCATCATACTTTGCATTAAATTAACCTTGTCCTTGAAGGATCTGCATTTTTTTCCCGCAGCGTAACATCCTATAACAGTTATGTTCCCCGATTATGTTAGGCACTATCACATGTTACTGCGTTCGTTCAGTCAGAACCATATCCGTATAAATTTTTTGTTGAATGCGGAAGCCACTCAAAGCGTGGTGAGCTGCTTCCCCAGTGTAATCATGGCCACGGACCATTGTAATGAAATCTGCGAGTCCAATGGTGCAACAGCTGGTCTTCGCTGTGAGGTTTACTCACATAATACGGACGCCCGCCGGCTGTTATGTGCACTTCAATTTAGTTGATGGCCAGAGGATTACGTCACACACGCGGGAGAGGCCCTCCCAAAACGAGGCGGAGGCGTCTCGAATCAGTACCGGTGAATTATTGCCGGATTAACTGCACTTTCAAAGGGAGCGACAGATACTGACTAGCATTTATCATCCTTACGGTCATTGTTTCCTCAGTCACATATTCACACTTAGTCATACACTATTTTTTAATACAAGCGTTTTCAGGCTTAGACGAGTAGCAAACTGACGCAAATTATACAAGACACCGAGGATAATTATAATAGTAGCCAGATAACATGGACATCTTTTAGTAACCAAGATAGGTATTGGGGATATTCTGATTGGAGGCAAAACGGTTAACCATCAAGAATGTAGTGGAAAATATCGATTACTTCTTGATGACCACTACCGACTAGCGAGAGCTGGTGAAGATCTATAGATGTACTTAAATAGTACTGACCGTAATGCAGGAACGCATACAGAGAGAGAGAGAGAGAGAGAGAGAGAGAGAGAGAGAGAAAGGAGGAGGGGGAGAGGTACGAAAAGAGAGAAGACATTCATTATGTGTCATCACCATTTCCTATCTAAATAAATTACTACCGCAATTACGTGTTGCAAAAATTCAACATTAATGTTGAACAGAAGAGCTAGTAATATCTGTCTACAAAGGTAAACTCCGTTTCCATATGCACAGAAACACTCGTAAGAGTCTTACGCGACCTGCAAGGTTATTATCCAGAAAATCGTAGCCTGTTGTGTATCATGTAGCATTTGAGAAATAATCTGATCGTGGAAATATACAAATCGTTAAACTCTTTTAATAACAAAATTGGTTTTTGTTGTGTTGTTAGCACTATACAGTTTTTGCATTGAAATGGCAACAATGCTTTCGACAATAATAGACTGTATTAAACATTAATGATTAAACATTACTAATTTCATACTATAACACTATGTTCTTAATTCAGACTTGTTGATTTCTCCTAGGCACTTTGTAAGGTTTCTAGCTTTTTTTTTATAGGTATTCAGTGAAAACGATATGAGATCTATTTATGTTCGATATATAGTACTTCATATTTGAGCTCTGGATATTTTTCGAACACACGTCTTCAATAGTCGATATGTTACGCCACAGAGGTTCTGAGTAGAATCAATGTCGTATTTGGTTGTCAGCAGCATTGCCGTTGTCAATGAGCAATCTTTGAGAAGTACGTGAGAGAGTCGAGGTATTGATTACGCCGCTGGCTGGTCTGGATATAGGTACCAGAGCACAGAGGAACAAATGTACACCATATTGAATTTTGGAAATTTTATTCTGCAAAGGCTGATTTGAGAATTGAGAAAAATTTCAGGTGATGTTGTTGCTGCATTCCTTGCTCGTGGGTGAGTTATGACGAGTTGATGAAAGGCAGATTTTTGGTGATTTTTCTTCATTAGTATATGCCAAGTAGTCTGACTGTCGAGACGAGATCAATTATCTGTTGTCATGCGTGCACTCAGAGTTGTAGATGCATTACTCTTTTACCACACTATTAACCAATTTCATGGCATAGCATATATGTATACAGTGAGTGATATTTGTAAAGATAGTTGCCATTATTGAGGAGTTAGATTTTCAATACAGCTTTTGAATGCAAGGCTCATTTTAATTACCCAGTGTTTGTCATATCGCCCACCGCATCTTCACGAAATTTTTGTTTTGTAATATTGTGTGTCACTGCGTTGCAGTTCGCGGACGAAAGTGGCTAGAACTGTAACATGGTCTTTATAGAAGAGCTCCATGCCTCTGCTGCGCATTGCACAAGACCTTCTTTTTTTTGCTGTATTTAAATTTTCACCACTTCTGAGCAATACCAAATTTCCATAGCCACACGTAAGTCATAAAAATTTGTTTCAGCTGGTTTGCATGGTTAATTAGAACATACACCACTCACAGTTAAACATTCCATTTGAGAATTATTATGAAATTCAGTTCAGATGAAGTTTAGTTCAGATTTCACTTGTTAGTCAAACATTCTTATTCGTGCAGTACAGTGTTACATTCACGTGTGTATCATGTAATGTTTCCAATATTATTAAGTGAGTTTTGATGCATAAATTTACGGTATATTTTTGCAGAAGCATTTTGGAGTTATTCTTTGAAAATTCTATTTGTGACTTTATGTAGAATTTTTGTTGGATTGCTTTTTGGGGGAAGAGACCAAACAGTGAGGTCATCTGTCTCACTGAATTGGGGAAGGAAGTCGGCCGTGCCCTTTTCAAAGGAACCATCCCGGCATTTGCCTGGAGCGATTAAGGGATATCACGGAAAACCTAAATCAGGATGCCCGGACGCGGGATTGAACCGTCGTCCTCCGGAATGCGAGTCCAGTGTGCTAACCACTGCGCCACCTCGCTCGGTGTAGAATTTTTATTCAGTTAGTTTCATATATTGGAAATGGAAGACACGCAGTGTGACGTCATACACTGTAGCACAGTCCACTGCACTGGGCAATACAGAATTTCAAAGGACACCTTCTTTATGATACAGTTAACGTTTTCTAAAATGTAATTCAGATACAGTTTTAAGGTTTCAGTTGGATCTGGCAATTCCTTTTACCAGATAGCGCTCACGTATTCATACCACTTTCAACGAAGACACACGCGAAGGTTTCACGAATAGGAAACCAGCTCCGTTTATCTGACAAAACAAAACATGTAAAAAATTCTTAAAACCTTTACAACTCTTGTCTTGCCCACATACAGCTATTACCATTTGTTCCATCTTTCGTTACTTATTTGAATCTCTATCGTCGTAAAATTACATCGAAATTAGTCCCACAATTGCCCGTCTGACTTGCTACAAGCCATACCAGTTTCCACCATCTATAAATGACAGAAGCAATTGCACGACCTCGATGAATAATACATTACAATATACCACAGCGCTTGAAGTTTGAATAATTTCCTTATGAAGTGACGACTAAGCAGTTGCACTCGTTCGTGAAGTAAAATGGTTCTCACCCTCTTACAAGGGAAAGTCGCCATCGCACCCCCCTCTTCTTGTGCTTAGCCCATTCACTGTTTCTGTTCTGCTTTCTTTGACAGTTCAGTACACCTTCTTCCCGTTTTCTCGCTTGATTTGTGTTCAGTTTTTGATGGCATGTCCAATGGGCCAACCTACCACTAAATCTGTAGGGTGTAGGATGGAGAGTTTCCCTTGTTAGCAGATTTCCGTATGGGTGCGTCATGACTGCATTAAAATGTTTGAGACTTTTCTTTCTTTCGAACCCCTCCGGATACAGTTGCGTGGACTCTGAGAGGCTTTCTAGTGTTCCATTCCAAATGAAGTAGGCTTCAGAGACTGATTAGATTCCGAGGAGAGAAGCCTTCCATACTCTGATGCTTGCAGACTTCGAGGAAATTCCGATGAGGGGTCCGAGCAGAAATTGAGAAATTGTTAACCCTTTCGCAAGTAACTGAGGCGTGTATTTTAATTCGATCCACGGCGTAAATTCCTGTAGATGCTCTTTTATTGTTTACTCTTGGGAAGACTTCAAGTTCACAAATTGATGCTGCACAGGTCCTAGAGGTTGTTAGTACACTCCCGAATCCCTAGAAGGTGTTGTATAACCTTTGCATGTCCGATTAAGCTTCATGTTGATGTGATGAGATGGTCCTAGAAACTGCTTCTGGGTACACGCAGGAACATGCAAGACTTTTTCTCAAGCTCTCTCAAACTCAGTCGATAAATCCTATAAACTTGTCTTGACTTCTTTTCAGTTATGCTCTAGTTAACAAGTGTAGCATGTATTGTGCCTTTATCTTCCCTAAATCCAAACTGATCATCTAACAGATCCTCAGTTTCATTTTCCATTCTTCTGTATATTATTCGTATAAGTATCTTGGGTGTACGCTTTGTTATCGGACGATACTTTATCGAATGTCTGACAATATACCGCCTCTCACATAGTATATGCATACAAACGGAAAGAGATGTTTGATTGTCACGTCCACGTATGATTTTAGAAATTCCGAAGGAATGTTACTCAAACCCTCTTCCTTATTTAATCGGAAGCCTTCCAAAGCTCTGTTAAATTCTGACTGTAATACTAGCTACCGTACGTCTTCCACGTCGACACATATTTCTTAGGACACCTCATCGGACATGCCGTCGCCCTAAGAGACGCCCTCAGTCTACTCTCTCTGCCTACCCGCTCTCTCCTCTGCGTTTAACAGTGGAATTCCTATTACAATTTTAATATTGCTGCCCCTACTTTTCACTGAAGGTTGTTTTGATTTCTCCATAAGTGGAGTCAGTCATTCCCATCACCTCTTCTTTTTCGAGTTCTTCATATCTTTTCTGCAGCCATTTCACCATGGCTTCCCCGCACGTCCTATTTGTTTCATTCCTCAGTGACGCTCACTTTAAGTATTTCTTCAGTTACCCAAGGTTTCTTAGCAGTTACCTTCCTTGTGCCTCTTTATGTCTGCCCAACATCTAACCTTATCATTAACTGAAGGCTGCCTTGTCGCACTTTTCACATAGAGAACGTGAGACGCTTCTCATCATTATTCAGTACTCCTTTGCACATTGATTCTTCTGGATAAGTCTCTTGAAGTTCAGTCTATTCTTCATAGTTACTAAATTGTGATCTGCGTTTATATCGGGGGTACGCCTTACATTCCAATAACTGATTTCGGAATCTCTGACAGACTACGATTTCATCCAGCTAGAACCAATGCGTGTCTTCTTGCCTTTTCGAAGAGTACCACCTCCTTTTGTGCTTCTTGAAAAGAGTACTCACTACTATCGCCTGAAATTTAACGTAAAACTTCATTTGCCTTTCTCTTTTCTGATTCCTACTACAAAACCCATATTCTTCCGTAACTCCTACTTCTGTTCCTTCCGCTACTACTGCCTTCACGTCCCCCATGATTATTAGGTTATCATCTTTTCATACTGAATTACTAGACCAGTATCCACAAATTAACCATCAAATTTAATGGAATTAATACGGTGTCTTCTTAACAACGGTACTTGCTTGTCACGTAGTTATTATGTAGAAATACAAAGAGTGAAACTGATATAACACATTTCAGCGAAATACCTTTCATTCCACTGTCCTTTGTTTCACATTCGTTCTGACGAGAACAAGATGTTCTTGTAGAATTAAATTCAATGAAATGAGTCAGAAACATCAATTTCAATAAATTAAATACTGTCCCAGTATCATATATTTTCTAATGCATTAATCAGAGCAAGCAAATCATCATTGTCTTTCTTATAGGTAGAAGTATGATGAAATAAGTTTACTAAAATTCATTAATCGTTTGATTAAACAACTGTTTTCATGTAAGAGCAATGTCTTTCCCTAGTCTGTAAATTTTGACCGTGTTTTCTTCATATTAGAAACTGGAACGTTTCTGATGATTGTTGGAAGAGTTTTGTGTCCATGAATGTTGTGTACAGATACCGTAAATTACAGTTTATTTTATTGTTGTTGTTGTGGTCTTCAGTCCTGAGACTGGTTTGATGCAGCTCTCCATGCTACTCTATCCTGTGCAAGCTTCTTCATCTCCCAGTATCTACTGCAACCTACATCCTTCTGAATCTGCTTAGTGTATTCATCTCTTGGTCTCCCTCTACGATTTTTACCCTCCACACTGCCCTCCAATGCTAAATTTGTGATCCCTTGATGCCTCAAAACATGTCCTACCAACCGATCCCTTCTTCTAGTCAAGTTGTGCCACAAACTTCTCTTCTCCCCAATCCTATTCAATACCTCCTCATTAGTTACGTGATCTACCCACCTTATCTTCAGCATTCTTCTGTAGCACCACATTTCGAAAGCTTCTATTCTCTTCTTGTCCAAACTAGTTATCGTCCATGTCTCACTTCCATACATGGCTACACTCCATACAAATACTTTCAGAAACGACTTCCTGACACCTAAATCTATATTCGATGTTAACAAATTTCTCTTCTTGAGAAACGCTTTCCTTGCCATTGCCAGTCTACATTTTATATCCTCTCCACTTCGACCATCATTGGTTATTTTACTCCCTAAATAGCAAAACTCCTTTACTACTTTAAGTGTCTCATTTCCTAATCTAATTCCCTCAGCATCACCCGACTTAATTTGACTACATTCCATTATCCTCGTTTTGCTTTTGTTGATGTTCATCTTATATCCTCCTTTCAAGACACTGTCCATTCCGTTCAACTGCTCTTCCAAGTCCTTTGCTGTCTCTGACAGAATTACAATGTCATCGGCGAACCTCAAAGTTTTTACTTCTTCTCCATGAATTTTAATACCTACTCCGAATTTTTCTTTCGTTTCCTTTACTGCTTGCTCAATATACAGATTGAATAACATCGGGGAGAGGCTACAACCCTGTCTCACTCCTTTCCCAATCACTGCTTCCCTTTCATGCCCCTCGACTCTTATAACTGCCATCTGGTTTCTGTACAAATTGTAAATAGCCTTTCGCTCCCTGTATTTTACCCCTGCCACTTTCAGAATTTGAAAGAGAGTATTCCAGTCAACATTGTCGAAAGCTTTCTCTAAGTCTACAAATGCTAGAAACGTAGGTTTGCCTTTTCTTAATCTTTCTTCCAAGATAAGTCGTAAGGTCAGTATTGCCTCACGTGTTCCAACATTTCTACGGAATCCAAACTGATCTTCCCCGAGGTCGGCTTCTACCAGTTTTTCCATTCGACTGTAAAGAATTCGCGTTAGTATTTTGCAGCTGTGACTTATTAAACTGATAGTTCGGTAACTTTCACATCTGTCAACACCTGCTTTCTTTGGGATTGGAATTATTATATTCTTCTTAAAGTCTGAGGGTATTTCGCCTGTCTCATACATCGTGCTCACCAGATGGTAGAGTTTTGTCATGACTGGCTCTCCTGAGGCCATCAGTAGTTCTAATGGAATGTTGTCTACTCCCGGGGCCTTGTTTTGACTCAGGTCTTTCAGTGCTCTGTCAAACTCTTCACGCAGTATCTTATCTCCCATTTCATCTTCATCTACATCCTCTTCCATTTCCATAATATTGTCCTCAAGTACATCGCCCTTGTATAAACCCTCTATATACTCCTTCCACCTTTCTGCTTTCCCTTCTTTGCTTAGAACTGGGTTGCCATCTGAGCTCTTGATGTTCATACAAGTGGTTCTCTTCTCTCCAAAGGTCTCTTTAATTTTCCTGTAGGCAGTATCTATCTAACCCCTAGTGAGACAAGCCTCTACATCCTTACATTTGTCCTCTAGCCATCCCTGCTTAGCCATTCTGCACTTCCTGTCGATTTCATTTTTGAGACGTTTGTATTCCTTTTTGCCTGCTTCATTTACTGCATTTTTATATTTTCTCCTTTCATCAATTAAATTCAATATTTCTTCTGTTACCCAAGGATTTCTATTAGCCCGCGTCTTTTTACCTACTTGATCGTTTGCTGCCTTCACCACTTCATCCCTCAGAGCTACCCATTCTTCTTCTACTGTATTTCTTTTCCCCATTCCTGTCAATTGTTCCCTAATGCACTCCCTGAAACTCTCTACAACCTCTGGTTCTTTCAGTTTATCCAGGTCCCATCTCCTTAAATTCCCACCTTTTTGCAGTTTCTTCAGTTTCAATCTGCAGTTCATAACCAATAGATTGTGGTCAGAATCTACATCTGCCCCAGGAAAACCAACTGAGCTACCCAAGCAAGACTCACGCCCCGTCCTCACAGCACTTGCCCGCGAAAGGCAAAGGTCCCGAGTTCGAGTCTCGGTCCGGCACACAATTTTAATCTGCCAGGAAGTTTCATATCAGCGCACACTCCCCTGCAGAGTGAAAATCTCATTCTGGAAACATCCCCCAGGCTGTGGCTAAGCCATGTCTCCGCAATATCCTGTATTTCGGGAGTGCTAGTTCTGCAAGGTTCGCAGGAGAGCCTCTGTAAAGTTTGGAAGGTAGGAGGCGAGGTACTGGCAGAAGTAAAGCTGTGAGGACGGGGCGTGAGTCGTGCTTGGGTAGATCAGTTTGTAGAGCACTTGACCGCGATTGTAACATCCACGTGATAAATTTTTGGCTACAGTGCGACGAGAGGAAATTATGCCTGTAACAGTTATAAACATTACCTATTCGACGTATGAAAATATAGTGAATTAATTATTTATATAATATTCTATGATGCAATAAGACATATCGATGTGTATCATACAAATACGATGATAACTGGGCTGGCCGGTGTGGCCGTGCGGTTAAAGGCGCTTCAGTCTGGAACCGCGTGACCGCTCCGGTCGCAGGTTCGAATCCTGCCTCGGGCATGGATGTGTGTGATGTCCTTAGGTTAGTTAGGTTTAATTAGTTCTAAGTTCTAGGCGACTGATGAACTCAGAAGTTAAGTCGCATAGTGCTCAGAGCCATTTAAACCATTTGATGATAATTGTAAATTCCTTCTATGATCTGCGTTTGTCTTCCTTTGTTTTTTTACCTTTTGTTGGGTGGCTTTTGTAGACTGCGGACGCATATCAAACTGAGGTCTGTTAAGAAATTGTAATAATTTGTTAAATATTACTTGAAAATAGAGTTCATTATTATTATAAATATGAGTGAATAATTATTTGTAACTTTAATCCCTCTCTCAGCAAGCATTATCTGTGTTAATTATTTCTTTCCGCTGCAACGATTTGTATCGCGTTTTTGTCTGTGTTTTCCTTAGAAACAAATCAAATGTTTGCTTGATGAGGTCTAAATACTGCACAATATGAAAGTATAGTTTATAGCGTTCAATAATCATTTTAAATATATACTTATTTGGGCTAACAATAGAAAGTCTCTATCAATTGTCTGGCGCCATCTTAAGAATTGTCTCAGCGGCAAATTCAAATTACGCAACTCAGCAGACATAAATGCTGAACGTAATACAAATGTGTAAAAGTAAATGTGCACCGGTGGTCCGGAACTCATTATAATGATAACAATTCGAATCAGACTGGTTCTTTAAAAACAGTGCTCATAGCACGATCGTTATAACAAACTTTTCTAGCTGATGTATGGAGCCGAAATTAATTACGCACGAGTTGCGAAGAATATTGTTTCAGGTAACATACATCAGTGTTGTGCGCGGCTGATATTCTGTGGTTTTAATGATAATTTTGCTGAAGATAACTGTTTCCATCATAATCCATAGTTGTATAGAATCTGTTGTATGAACTGTGATTTAGTGACACTTACACAACTTACAGACAACACTTTAACACGACGTTAACTGGGAGTTCTTTAGCAACTTGATCAAATCTTTAGCCGGGAGAAAAATTATTTAGTAATTACTCAATGTAATAAAATAAGATTATCATTTCCATTTACAAATTAGTTAAATACCAAACCACTGAATAACTCAGCGAAAGCCACACCGCGAGAGACAAAGGTCCCGAGTTCGAGTCTCGGTCCGGCACACGGTTTTAATCTTCCAGGAAGTTTCAATAGCTCTGTAGACTTAAACTGCGAACAATCAATAAGTGCTTATGAAATGAAACACAGTGCGACGGACCTTTAACTTTATCCACAATACAGTACTAGCATGATTTCATAGGAGTTGTTACCCTAAGTTCTGAGAGGAAAATCTATTAAATTTGAAGGACGATCTGCAGTGATAGTTCAGTTAAGTATTACAGTCATTTATTAATCAATAGAAAAACGCTATTTACTGCTGCTTCCATTACAAGTATTAAACTTTCACTAAATTATGTATTAACAATAACTGCTACAGATATTACAAACAACTGTTCAAAATTATTCGCTGAAAGGGAATTTCATATCTCCTGTATGGGTCTACATGTGCTACCAAAATGTAGCATATGGAAATTTGTGCCGGACTGGAACTCGAACCCAAATTTCCGGCTTATCACTACTTTTCGCCTTAACCTCTTTTTTTATTTTCGCAGAAAGGATTGTATGGATGAAATCACTCAATAGGTTCATACATTATGGGTAATCATTACCAAAATAACAAACAATTAAAATCAAATTTGACGCCATCCAGGCGCGAAATATTGTGTGCAATTAGAATCAGTAACACACAAAACATAAATGAGTCAAAAACGCTCTCCTGGCGAAACAAAATGACATCTGAGTAAATGCACTCAGAATCGCATGTGAATCAGGCATGTTCCGGACACGTCTTCTCGAAGAATATTATATATTGTCCGAGTCCTAATGTTACACACTCACATTGAAAACACCTTCTCATATCCCGGACAGCCCAGCTGCAGGGTGTTGGTATTTCATGAAGGTACTACCCAAGAAGTCAGCATGCTAGCTGGAACCTCCAAAAATCAATAACATTTTCCTCTCATTCACGAAATAACTAACAGACCGATAGGCTTTTTATCCAGTTCACCACGCTGGTGAGAAATAAGTCTCTTCTGGTAGCAGAAATTTCTCGCTGCAATGTTGTGGATAGACGTACGTAGAAGAAATGCATGCATTTTCTGAATCAGCTGCCACACCTCTGCAGAAGAGCTACACATTAATCAGTGTCAAGCGTGTGACAGCGAGGCAAAGAGGTTAATCTGTCATGCTAATGGCATGTAGACGAAGTTGTGTCACATTATTTCCCATTAACAACTAGATCACAGGTCGCTCGAGCGTTCGTGTCGAAGAGAGCGTGGTGCTCAGAACGACAGACCATGGGTCTTTCGACCGTAGGATTTCCACCACATTCTATGATCATTAGGCGATAAATTTGACATGCTGTAGGGTTCCTGATACAGGGGAAGTCTATATGGACATAACTGTATTCGATGAAGAAGGTCATGTCAAGAGAGAGGAAGGCAGAAATTTGTGCTACTGCAACGGACGCCACACGAGAGAGAGGAGCCAGATCATTAATCAGGTTTCACCTGGTGGGTCCACGATGTAAACATCATTCTTACAGAAAGGGCACCTGCTTTAGCATGGACATTGACAAGAAACAGACCACTGTCCCTTGGAGGAAGAGCTATCGTGTCGTAGTGGACTTGCATGAAAAGGCCCGCACTTACAAAGTAGTAGTCTGTATGCTATTGGCTTTGGCAACGGTAAAGTCTGTCCCAGCCGGCCGGGGTGGACGAGCGGTTCTAGGCGCTGCAGTCGCAGGTTCGAATCCTGCCTCGTGCATGGATGTGTGTGATGTTCTTAGGTTAGTTAGGTTTAAGTAGTTCTAAGTTCTGGGGGACTGATGACCTTAGAAGTTAAGTTCTGGGGGACTGATGACCTTAGAGGTTAAGTCCCATAGTGCTCAGAGCCATTTGAAGGTCTGTCCCACATTTGAAGGTCTGTCCCACATTGGGTAGTCGTGAATCCAGATGAGTGTTAACAAAATCCACCTATTGTATCAATCACGCTTGCAGGTGGTTGCGACGGACGTTCGTGCGGATCACTTCAAGGGGGCGTTTATAGTTAAGTAAGGCCGTTCGCTGTATTTCACGTGCGAGTGTGATCCCAAAACATTTGCGCTTGCTAAGTAATGGGAATGGCGCCACACTTCCTGCTGGAAGACCTCTCCCAGCGAACATAGCACCAGACTTCGTCAGATTCATACGGCATCCCGTAGAAGTCCCATACTGGTTGAGCCCTTCCACTGCCCCTCGCACGTCCTACCCCGACAGGACAAAAAACACAAGGTCATCTGCGTACTCACGGCAGATGAAAACATGCCCTCTCGTTGTGATCCCAGTCAACTGACTCGGCAAACGTTGTAGCATTGGCTCAAGGACGATGGCATAAAGAGGCATCGACAGCGGTTATCCCTGGCGGACCGACCGCAGACAGTAACAGGGCTCGCGGCCATTGACCAGCACTTGCGACGAGGCCCATCGGAGGAGTCACAAGACGAAATGTATAAAAGTGCGGGGGAAGAGCATCCGTCACCGCACCTTCTCCAGAAATCATGATTCACTCTATTAAAGGGGTGATCGAAGTCCGCTGTCACTAAAGCACCGTTAATGTGGCAGGTCGCTGCCACTGCCATGGCGTCGCGATAGTCATTGGGCGCCGTCTGAACGTTACTGTCACCACCAGAGCACGTTTGATCCACAGAGGTGACTTGAGGAGAACCAGTCGAAGGCTGACGGCAAGAATCCTGGTAAAAATCTTGAAGTCACAATTAAACACAGTCAACGGCTGATAATGTCCTACTTCCTGACAAGCAGACGGCTTGTTGGCCGGGATAACCTGGCCTTCTACGAATTCATGTGGGAGTGGTAGGTAAGTGTTCGTCAGCTGTTGATGCATCGCAGTCTAGCTAGAAGCCATGATGTCGTGGAATGCGCTGTAGAACTGCAGCGGAAAGCCATCAGCACCAGGTGCTTTGTTTGCCAAACTCTTATGAAGAGCATCAGCAACGTCATAAGCCTTAAGCTATGAGAATCTGCAGCCCTGCCAAGGGTTCCTGTCAACGAGTGGAGAACATCATTCACAAATGTAGTGCTCTGGTCCTCGGATGTATGGAACTGTTTGTAGTGGTCAATAATGGTGCCTGCGATATCATTCTGATACGTCAATTGGTGATCATATGGCACGTCGAGGGCGTGGACCATCGTTCCCCAACACCGCTGCATCTCTCGGATAACATGCTGCACGTAAGAGGGTTCTCCTCGTACCCAGTCTTGACGTCTCACACGTACTGTTGTTTCCTCAAGATTACCAAGAATAATCGAAATCATCTTCGTCATAATCTGTTAAATTTAAGCCTGTTTTGAACAGAGGGAACATGGCCTGATAGTTCGTCGAGAATTGTGAAACAATTTTGTTATGGTATGTCGTCACAGCGTTTTGTTGCGACCGTAGTTCACCATCGAATGACGTAAAGCAAGCTTGGTGCAGTCGAGCCACCATCGGAGGTGAAGGATGTGATGGAGGACTACTCACAAAGTCTTCCACGTCGTCTCTATGACCTGCCTGTAGTCCTCCTTGGCCACATTCCGAGCACGTCTTTGGCTGGCCAATATAAGTAATCATGGCACGGCATTCGCCAATATACGTATACGCCGGGTGGTTAGCTCTACGCAAATCTGTCGTACCCCATTGAGAACCTGGTATGTGGCAAATTCAGCCTACTTGTCAGCTGTCTGGCTAATCTCATCTCCATACGGGTAGAACACAGATACCACCTTCTCTGAAGGCACCAAATAAGGAAGTTCAAATACACGGATCGCCCACAGACCAAATCCCGCGTGTTCTACAATTAGTTCACCGATGCGTCCAACAGAGTGATGGAATTTAACACCACTTCTAGCTGCACGTAGAATTCTATCTCATAATTCTTCATTAATCAGCTTCAGGTACACCACACTGCTCACTACACACTGATGCATGCAACAAGATCGTTACAATCACTCTTCACTTCGTCTCTGAATTCATCTCTGTTGGATTTTAAGTGCTTTCAGCCGAGCATATTAAGTCAAAAAGCCGATCATCAGTGTCGATTTTCTGTGGGTGTAAGAAAATGTAGCTCACAGAGACGGCAGAATCACGTACACAACCATTCGCGCTAACTGCGCGGCGAGGACGTAAACAAGACGCCTGTGTCGCTAGCCTGCCGAAGGGCGACTGCAAATTCGGCTACCCATTCACGGCCCCACCCCTCTCCCACCCCCTCCAGACCGATCCCGTATGTCACATCCACTTTTCTATATATCGTAGTCTTATGTACATGTCCCTGTAAGCTCGCAACATTACTAAAACTCCGCACAGGGACACTGACACCATGACAAGGCATTTAGACCATTTTTGTCGTCGTAAACCCTGTTCGGCTTGTGATAGTTACACGTGATTGGGGCGTGCATGGGTAGCTGCAGTGGTTGACGTGACCGTTTATAATGAACGGGAAATCCGCACAGATTTCCGTATGTCACAAATGGGTAATGCAGATAAACGCATTCCAGATGGTGTCATTAAATTCAAATTCAGAGGTGGAATAGTATTTCATACACCTGCTGATAGTCAAAAGATAAGTAAGTGTTACTAAATAATGATGCAGTTCCATGGAACTATGGAAATTCATTGGTATCGGAAAATAGTTGATTTTGAGGCGACTGATGTCTGCACCGATTGCACGTGCTTGGGTTTCGTGCGGTCCAGAAAGAACGTGTGATGTGTCTGCTTTCTCTGTGTCTTACTTAAACACAATAGAATATCGAAAGTGAAATCCCTGTTGCAATCAGCCTTCTTCAGTGAGCCCTGAAGGAGCCGCTTTGATGGTAAGTTCTTAGGGTCTCTCTGCTTCTTATCTCCAATTTCACATTGCAGGTGAATCTCTGCAAATGAAAGAAGGCTTTCTCCCATTCCAAAGCAAATCCTGCTTGGAGATAGTTGGTACTCAATAACGATAATATGTACTGAAACCCAAAAATAGGAGAAAATTATTACATTATCTTCGTCTGTCAGCGGCCTCGAAAACATAAATATAGTTAATATTCCAGTTTGAAGAATTAATAACTAATAGTTTTTTATAGTAATGTTCGACTTCGCATTAGTCGATTCTAAAATATACACATGATATTGTCACACTATGTGGCTTAGGAATCATACGACTACTGCTTAAAAGACAAAATAAAAGGCCCTCATATATTCAGTTATTTAAATGAAATACCGAACTAGGAATCACACACACGATACAAAATGTCGGAACGCAAAACTTGTTACACAGTAACTAGTATGTGATTGGATTAGGCTGCGTGCTTAATAACGTACAGGTAACTTCCAATGCGTTCTTGTACATGTTCTTTCGATTCTGGACGACTGCCGCAGGAATCTGCATACATTACATTCTAATTAATCAACTCCAGGCAGTGGTGACCGACATCGAATGCACTGGGTGAATATTCATTGCGGGACAGACTGTGTGTTTATTATGCGAACATCCACAGCAAGGGGAGATGTATGAATTGGTGTGGATATGTGTACAGGAAACATAACGAACAAGCGAGATTACTTTTCTGTACACTGTCTTCTACCATTGTCAGGAATGCGGATAACAAAATCGAGATCTACCTATTCATTACACTTAAACCGAATAAGCAATAAAGATTTGAACATCGTATGGCCAGGGATTCAGACGTCTAAATCGCTTTCTTTATTTGCATTATTAGGATTCCTTTTTTTTATTTTCTTAGCGTAGCCTAAGTGTCGAATCCTAATTGTGAGAGGTAATGTAGGTGACTAATGAGTGCAAGTGGGCAGAATGTATTGCAACGTTGGTGATTAAAGAGAAGGGGCAGGTTAATCTCGGCCCGGTGCGTAGTCTATTCTCTGTAGTTCTTCAAGCAGGCCGCCATGAAAATACGTGCTCCTCTACCAAAGGACTATCAAAGATAAGTTTCCACAGGGTGCAATGGAGCGAGGTGGCGCAGTGATTAGCATACTGGACTCGCATTCGGGAGGACGACGGTTCAAACCAGCGTCCGACCATCCTGATTTAGGTTTTCCGTGATTTCCCTAAATCGCTCCGGGTTGGTACCTTTGAAGAGCCACGGCCGATTTCCTTCCCCTTCCGTCCTGAATCCGAGCTTGTGCTAATCACGTCCCCCTTCCACAGGGTGATACCGCAGGTGTCAAACTGACTACCATGTGTTAGACTATTACTTACAAGAAGTCTTAAAGAAAATATACTAACTTCCTATCTCCGACCTCTCATTTTATTACTGCAAATGAATGATTTAGGGTATAGTCGCCTCTGTTCATGTCTGTAACACAATACGAGAGGAACTCAATCAGTAATAGAACCATTTTTTCTTGGACAGTTTTGGTTGAACACAGTTGGAATTTGTTGTCGACCGTCGTGGAATGTCCCAGCTTCAGTCTGTATAGTGCCACGAAGTTCGATAGCTGGTGGCGCTGTAAGTAGTGTTCAAAATGGCGTCCGTAAGGCAAATGTGTTCCAAGCTGAGAGATGTTTTTGAGTTTCTTCTGACAGAAAACCAGGGCATTGCAGATAATCACGGACGCTTTAAGGACGTCTGTGGAGGGATGGCAGTGAACAAAAGCCCAGTGAGTCGTTGGACGAGGTGTCTGTCATAATCGCAACAAGGACGAGCAAACCGATCTCTCGCGTGCTGGCCGGCCGCGCTAAGCTGTAACTCCTGCAATGTTCAAACGCATGGACATTCTCATTAGAAGTGACTGGCAGATCACAGTCAAACATCTTGCCGCTTAACTGGATTCCTCTGTTGTTCGTGCTGACACACACGCCCTCCAGTTGTGGTATCGAAGGTGTTCCTGCTAGGTTTCTCACCGCCTAGCAGAAGACCTTGAAGGGGAACGAGGGATTAACTTTGCGGAATTGCTTGTGCGGTACGAGCCCCTGATCCTCACAGTTTGCTGTAGAATTTCGCCACAGGCGATGTAGGTCTCAACATTTCGAACAGAAACAAAGCGACAATGTTCTAGGTCTCTGAAGGAGTCATTGGAAAGAGCAAATCTAAGGTGTTTTGTGCTACACTCAGGGAACTCTAGAAACAACTTCAGCGTGTACGTCGCCACGTAAATGAAAACGAAGTTCTACTTCTCCACGACAATGCTAGTCATTACGTAAGTCTGCGCCCCCAAGACGAGCTCACAAAACTTCACCGGACTTCCTCATCCATGTAACAGCACCGATTTCGCATGTCCCGATTTCCATTTGTTTGTTTTCTAGTGAAGGGTGCACTCGGCGGGATGCACTACTGGATGACGGGGAGGTTAGTGATGGAACGAGACATTGGTTGGCCATGCGAGCATACACCTCCCCTCAGTAAGGTGGCGTAAGGCTGTTGCATTCCAACAGCACAGAATAGTAAGGGGTACAAATTGGAATATATATATATATATATATATATATATATATATATATATATACTAAAACACTCACTTTGCCTCTGGCAAATTAAAGTCACGCCAGATGCAGAGGTGTAAGCAGGAAGCGAGCTATTACGTAGCAGTTGGGTCAGGTCGACGAAACTGTCTGGCGAGTAAAGAATAAGCACTCAGCAAAGAAGAGGACAGAAAACTAAAGGAAACTAAACAAGCATATTGACTAGCTCTTAAGGCATGCTGCAGGAAACTGTATATCTAATAAGGGCGCATAGTGAGGGAAGCACACAGCGGTTAACAGCCCGATAAGTGAATGTCGCAGATTAAGCAGGACACTTTCGGTCATTGCGAACCGACCTTTGCGCCATAGCCTCCGGCTAGCTCTCTTCAAATACTCTAGCTCTTGTCATGAATTGACCACTGGGATCGATGAAACCCTCAGTAACACGACTTCATTCCATGACTACGATACTGTTGTTGTTGTTGTTGTTGTGGTCTTCAGTCCTGAGACTGGTTTGATGCAGCTCTCCATGCTAATCTATCCTGTGCAAGCTCCTTCATCTCCCAGTACCTACTGCAATCTACATCCTTCTGAATCTGCTTAGTGCATTCATCTCTTGGTCTCCCTCTACGATTTTTACCCTCCACGCTGCCCTCCAATGCTAAGTTTGTGATCCCTTGATGCCTCAGGACATGTCCTACCAACCGATCCCTTCTTCTAGTCAAGTTGTGCCACAAACTTCTCTTCTCCCCAATCCCATTCAATACCTCCACATTAGTTACGTGATCTACCCACCTAATCTTCAACATTCTTCTGTAGCACCACATTTCGAAAGCTTCTATTCTCTTTTTGTCCTAACTATTTATTGTCCATGTTTCACTTCCATACATGGCTACACTCCACGATACGATACTGTAATAAACCTATATCCCAGATGCTTCACCACAATCTATATGAACTTGCCGAGGACGTACTCAAGATGATGGCCTTCACCAGATGAACCTTACGCTGCTCACCGCCTACCTTCTAAGGATGGAGAAAGTAGCTGTCTTCTGATGGCACCGCATCCCAGAGTGCTGCCAATACCGGACTTCAAAGCGTAAGGCAGCAATAGGGCCATTTCGTGTCCATGATCCAGTTCAACACTTAGGCGACTTAGGGTGATGAAACTTACAGGGTGTTTCAAAAATGACCGGTATATTTGAAACGGCAATAAAAACTAAACGAGCAGCGATAGAAATACACCGTTTGTTGTAATATGCTTGGGACAACAGTACATTTTCAGGCAGACAAACTTTCGAAATTACAGTAGTTACAATTTTCAACAACAGATGGCGCTGCGGTCTGGCAAACTCTATAGTATGGTATTTTCCACATATCCACCATGCGTAGCAATAATATGGCGTAGTCTCTGAATGAAATTACCCGAAACCTTTGACAACGTGTCTGGCGGAATGGCTTCACATGCAGATGAAATGTACTGCTTCAGCTGTTCAATTGTTTCTGGATTCTGGCGGTACACCTGGTCTTTCAAGTGTCCCCACAGAAAGAAGTCACAGGGGTTCATGTCTGGCGAATAGGGAGGCCAATCCACGCCGCCTCCTGTATGTTTCGGATAGCCCAAAGCAAACACACGATCATCGAAATATTCATTCAGGAAATTAAAGACGTCGGCCGTGCGATGTGGCCGGGCACCATCTTGCATAAACCACGAGGTGTTCGCAGTGTAGTCTAAGGCAGTTTGTACCGCCACAAATTCACGAAGAATGTCCAGATAGCGTGATGCAGTAATCGTTTCGGATCTGAAAAATGGGCCAATGATTCCTTTGGAAGAAATGGCGGCCCAGACCAGTGCTTTTTCAAGATGCAGGGACGATGGGACTGCAACATGGGGCTTTTCGGTTCCCCATATGCGCCAGTTCTGTTTATTGACGAAGCCGTCCAGGTAAAAATAAGCTTCGTCAGTAAACCAAATGCTGCCCACATGCATATCGCCGTCATCAATCCTGTGCACTATATCGTTAGCGAATGTCTCTTGTGCAGCAATGGTAGCGGCGCTGAGGGGTTGCCGCGTTTGAATTTTGTATGGATAGAGGTGTAAACTCTGGCGCATGAGACGATACGTGGACGTTGGCGTCATTTGGACCGCAGCTGCAACACGGCGAACGGAAACCCGAGGCTGCTGTTGGATCACCTGCTGCACTAGCTGCGCGTTGCCCTCTGTGGTTGCCGTACGCGGTCGCCCTACCTTTGCAGCACATTCATCCGTCACGTTCCCAGTCCATTGAAATTTTTCAAACAGATCCTTTATTGTATCGCTTTTCGGTCCTTTGGTTACATTAAACCTTCGTTGAAAACTTCGTCTTGTTGCAACAACACTGTGTTCTAGGCGGTGGAATTCCAACACCAGAAAAATCCTCTGTTCTAAGGAATAAACCATGTTGTCTACAGCACACTTGCACGTTGTGAACAGCACACGCTTACAGCAGAAAGACGACGTACAGAATGGCGCACCCACAGACTGCGTTGTCTTCTATATCTTTCACATCACTTGCAGCGCCATCTGTTGTTGAAAATTGTAACTACTGTAATTTCGAAAGTTTGTCCGCCTGAAAATGTACTGTTGTCCCAAGCATATTGCAACAAACGGTGTATTTCTATCGCTGCTCGTTTAGTTTTTATTGCCGTTTCAAATATACCGGTCATTTTTGAAACACCCTGTACCAGGGATGAAGAGGAGATCAACCGACCACACGACTACCGACACCAGGTACATAGCGAATGGATCATCAAGGTTCACCGTACAATTCGGAGTGGAACCGAGTACAATTCGCAGCCGTACGCGAGAACCACTTCGCGTTGGGCAGCCGCGGCCCACACTCAGGCAAGTGCCGCGCCGCCAGGGTCGCTGACATCACCTGCTGGGTTTGCGAACGCTGAGTTGACTCGACGGACGTCAGCTGGCGTCCAACACGCACCTGAGTTAGCAACAGCCGAGGCTGCTGCACAAGAATGACGACTTGTAAATATTGTGATAGATAGCTGAATTCTGATAATGATTTACTGGCGTCGTTGACGCCCCACAGGTTCGAAACATTCGAAACAGGTATCCACATTTCATACAGTAGCGTCTCCGCTCGTCCATCTGTAGCACTAGATTTGGTTGAAAAATGCGATTTTTAGCGAAAAGAGCGGGAAATAATGCGGTGTATACGAATCCTGAATAAAACCAACCTACCTCAAGAAAAAAATTCGCTGTATTACTTATTTAACGCATCTCGTACAAAAATCCTGTGAGCTAAACATTTTTTGCTATTTGATTTGAATACGAACACTGTTATAGGCAGACCTGTATTAACGCAACACTGTATCATATACTAAAGCCAGACATGTGTGTGTGAGTCTGGGGAGAGGGGGGGGGGAGGCGGGGCGAGTCTTAGGCACGCTCAAATACTAGGATTGCATAAAAATTAGTTGGAACAGTGCCATACCGCGACTTCAAGGGCCCTAACAGTGTGCTTAGTATACACAAAAAATCGTGCGTGGGTCAAGAATGAAGTGGCACGTTCTCTATGATTGTGTCGCGTGTGATTCAGTGACAAGATTCAAATACGTGTGGTGACGCAACATTGCCAGATCGTACCATGGCGAGACACTGGTGATACTCTATCGGGATGGCATGGATGTTAAAGACAGGCGTAGTGAATAACCTGGTCTCCCTTGCTCACAGAACGTGCGCAGTGAACCATCTGCCTCCAGAGTGATGGTTACTGTGGCTTACGATAGCATGGATTGGCTCTGCATCGCGTTGTACGACTGTTCGCTAAAAATGAAGGAACCTCCTCCTCAGCTTAGGGCGGTCCTTGCGAGCCATTAACAGATATGGACGCGCTGCCGGTATACGTTGGCTTCCATCTGTGTGGGGGAAGATGATCGAGATTCAGGGCGATTAAATTGAGGGCATTTAATACGGCGAACGTCTGTCAAAAAAATCTCGTTGCCACTACCTTTTAGTCAACCCATCAACAAGATTATCAGCGCCTTAAGGAAATCAGCGGAAAGGAATGTGGTTAAAACAGAGGCAGTGCGAGAAAAGTGATAAAATATAATCTGACATAAAATAGCACTCACTCTCCCCCACTGTGACCCAAGATTACCCACGCAATCACGCTGGCTTATATAATGTAAGATGTGTTCAGATGTTATAAACCTGTTAAGTGAATCTACGTAACACAAGAGGAAAAATAAAATTGTGTGTTGTCATTTTATACAGCATGCCCTAGAAGGAATTGCCAATATTCAGCAATATGATAGGAAAGATCTTTCGAAGCAGAACAGTGAATATGGGCTCTAAAATGCATACGTGAAGCGCTATGTGCACTTCCTCATTTTCGGTACCTTGAAACAAAACTCTTTGACTGTAAGCTCTTGGCTTTATGTATTTTTAGAGGTGGTAATACGGATAAAAACAAGGAAAAAAAGAATGTCCAGTAGACATGGGCTTTAAGGTGCATAAGTTACATGAGCACTTGTTGATCATCGCTACCGTGTAAAACATATCTCCTGCTGAACAGATGTTGAGAGCTCTTAACGTATGCATCGTAGGGTTGGTTTTTTTTTTGTTTTTTTTTTTAGGGGGGAGGGGGTTATCAGCATGACTGGTTTGATGCGACCCGCCACAAATTTCTGTTCTGTGCCAAACTCTTCATCTCAGATAGCATTTGCAACCTACGTCCGCAATTATTTGCTGCACGTATTCCAATCTCTGTCTTCCTCTACAGTTTTTGCCCCCTACAGCTCCCTCTAATAACATGGAGGTCATCCCCCGATGTCTTAGTAGATGTCCTTTCATCCTGTCCCTGCTCTTTGTCAGTGTTTTCTATATATTCCTTTCCTCTCCAATTCTGAGCTCAACTTCCTGATTCGTTAACTTATCCGTACACCTTATTCCCAACATTCACCTACAGCACCACATATAAAATTCTTTGATTGTCTTCTGCTCCGGTTTTTCTTTAGTCCATGTTTCACTACCATACAATGCTGTGCTCCAAACGTACATCTTCAGAAGTTTATTTCTCAAATTAATGCGTATGTTAATATTAGTAAACTTCTTTTGGCCTGGCATTCTCTTTTTGCCTGTGCTAGTCTGATTTTGATATCCTCCTTTCTCCGTCCGTCACTGGTTACTTTGCTGCCTGGGCAGCAGAATCGCTTAACGTCATCTACTTCGTGACCATCAATCCTTACGTCAAGTTTTTCGCTGTTCTCATTTCTGCTACTTCTTATTACTTTCGTTTTTCTTAGATTTTCTTTCAATCCGTGTTATGTGCTCATTAGACTGTTTATTCCATTCAGCAGACCATGTAATTCATCTTCGCTTTCTCTTAGGACAGCAATGTCATCAGCGAATAGTATCATTGATATCTTTTCAGCTTGAATTGTAGTTCCACTCCTGAACCTCTCTTTTATTTGCATCATTTCTTTTTCGATGTACAGATTGAACACTAAGGCGGAAGGACCACATCCCTGTCTTAACCCACAGTAATCCGAGCACTTCGTTCTTGGTGTTTCACTCTTATTATTCCCTCTTGGCTCTTGTACATATTGTACATTACCCGTCTCTCTCTACAGCTTACCACTATTTTTCTTAGAATTTCGAACAACTTGCAATATTTTACATTGTCGAACGCTTTTTCTAGGCCGACAAATCCTATGAACGTGTCTCGACTTTTCTATAGACTTGCTTCCGTTATCAACCTCAACGACAGAATTGCCTCTCTCATTCCTTTACTTTTTCAGAAGTCAAACTAATCGTCATCTAGGACATCGTCTATTTTTTCCATTCTTCTGTATATTATTATAGTCATCAACTTTGATGCATGAGCTGTTAAGCTGATTGTGAGATAATTCTCGCACTTTTCAGCTTTTGCAGTCTCCGGAATTGTGTAGATGATATTTTTCCGAAAGTCAGATGGTGGTATGTCGCCAGACTCACGCAATCTACACACCAACATCGTCGTTTTGTAGCCAGTCACCCCAATGGTTTTAGAAGTTCTGACAGAATTCTATCTATTCTGCCTTATTCTATTTTACGTCTTCCGAAGCTCTTTTAAATTATTCTAGTACCGGACCCCCTATCGCTTCTATATCGTATCCTGCTTCATTTTTCTATCACATCTGACATATCTTCCCTCTCGTAAGGACCTTCTGTGTATTCTTTCCACCAATCCGCTCTCTCCTCTGCATTTGACAGTGTGATTCTCGTTGCATTCTTAATGTTACCACCCTTGCTTTTAAAGTCACCGATGGCTGATTCAATTTTTCTTTATGCTGAGTCAGTTCTTCCGACAACCATTTCTTTTTTCGATTTCTTCATGTTTTTCATTTCGTCTGATCTTCCCTAAGCTTCCTATTTATTTCATTCATTCAGGGACTTGTATTTCTGCATTCCGTAATTTCCGTAAAAATTTTTTACTTACTTCTTTCCTTTATCAACTGAAGTATTTCTTGTGTTACCCATAGTTTCTTCGCAGTTACCTTCTTTGTACCGATGTTAATCTTTCAACTTATGTGATTGTCCTTTTTAGAGATGTCCACTCCTCTTCAACTTCACTGCCTACTGAACTAGTCCTTATTGCTGTATCTATATCTTCAGAGAACTTCAAGCATGCCTCGTCATCCCTTAGAACTTAGCCGTTGTTTACTAAATTATATTTTCTTGCTTTGGTAGATACGATCTCGTCTCAAACTACAAAAAGCAAGGAGCTTGAGGTAGAAGAGATATTTTTGGCGGTAATTGAGACGAAGAAGTGCTCATAGCTTTTTAAGATAGTCATTTCAGAGCCCATGTTTACCGGACTTTTTGCTTCGAAAGATCGTTCTTGTATACCCCTGAATGCTGACCGTTTCTCTGCGAATACGTTGCTTGAAAATTTGAAAGAAATGTGATTGGTTTAAAAAGCCGGTAGCGTTTGTGTGTGCCGTCTGCACCTAATAACAGATTTCAAAATACTATACTGAAATAGTTCATGCATGGAACATTACACATAATTTGGTTAAGGATCTAGAAACGCTGACACAATGCGTTGTGTACGTATAGAGTGCGAGCCAAGGTAAAGGTTCGTCGCCGTAATCGCGCTGCTTGCAATAACCGGCGCGCACAGCATTTTGTCCCCTCCTGCCCCAGTACACATTCACGACAGCTGACCATTCGGCCCGTGACCAACTGTATTACCAAAACCTGGGAAGCTTTGGCGTCATTGCGGCAGGTGTTGTACATTGCAAGTTTCCCAAAACTCTGCAGCTCTCGTGGCATCTGCAATGTTGGTTGTTATGACAGAGTGGAGGAGGTCCGCAGCTCATGGTCTAGTGGTTAGCGTTGCTGCCTCTGGATCACGGGGTCCCAGGTTCGATTTCCGGCCGTATTAGTGATTTTCTCTGCCCGAGGACTGGATGTTTGTGTTGTCCTCGTCATTTCATCATCATCATCATCATCATTCATGACAGTGGATCAATCGGACTGTGTAAAAATTGGGACTTCGTACGGGTGCTGATGACTGCGCAGCTAAGTGTCTGACAATACAACATCATCATCGTCATCATCATGTGGAAGACGTCTACTGCGAGCACATTCACATTGTGTTCAGAGTCACGAGTAGTCATCTCGATTTCTGTTACACTGAATGAAAAATGTCCATTTAAATTCGGAACTGCTTCCAGTCTTCCACAGTTTGACCTTTGGCCTGTTGACTGTGAACGTTCGTTTGCTGCAGCAGCTGTTAAAAAAATGTATGAGATAGCGTTGTGCATTCTCGGTAACGGTGGTGACGTCTTTTCACAGACATCATATTTCTCCGTAAATAAACAACTAGTCTGTATAGCCATCCATACAAGTTGCCGCACTGAACGATCAGGGTCAGCAGCAGGCAACAATTGAATCAGTGCATATGTAATCTTTACGTTGCGTCCCGTTGTCACTAAGAATTCATTCAAGGTGACAAGGGCAGTGGCTTCTCCGATTGTATTAAATATATGTTGTTGCTTTTGTTGTGACCTTCATTCTGAAGAATAGTTTCTTGCAGCAATACATGTTAGTCTGACCTGTGCGAGCCTCTTCTTCTACACATAATTACCGCAACCTACATCCATCTGTAGCTGTTTGCTTTATTCTAGCCTTGATCTCCCTCTACAAGTCTTAGTCACACCACACTTCCTTCCATTACGAAATTGACGATTCTTCATGCCTCGGACTGTGTCCTATCACCTGATCCATTCTGTTTAGTCATGTTTTGTTACAAATTTCTTTTTTATTCCATTCGTTTCAGTGACTCATTAATTATTTGATCTACCCATCTAATCTTCAACTTTGTTCTATAGCATTACTTTTCAAAACCATCTATTCTATTCTTGTCTGAACTGTTCATCATCCACTTTTTACTTTCATGCATGGCTGCACTCCCGACAAATACCTTCATAAGAGAATTCCTACTTGTATTAAATGTTCACAATTCTCTCTGTTCCAGAAATTATTTTCCTGCTATTGTTAAGCTGCAATTTATATTGTTTCTACTTCAGTCATCGTCAGTTATTTTACTACCGAACCTCATTTACTACCTTTAGTATCTAATTTCCTAATCTAATTGCCTGGGCATTGCCAAATTTACTTAGATTAGATTTCAGTACCCTTGTTTTACTTTTATTCTTTCATTCCATAATCTCTTTTCAAGGCGTTACGCTATCCGTTCAACTGCTCTTCCGTCTCTGCCAGAATTACGAGGATGTGCTGAAAGGAAATGCCTCCGAATTTTTTATATGTTAACCCTTAAAGCTTTTCAAATAATGCAAACCTTATTAACGTTCCACAGCTTTTATTTTCGTCTCTCCATATTCGTAGCCCTCTGCCGATAGTGCTCCGAATTGTAGCGTGTATCATGGCTACGTGTAACGTAACTATGTCGGTGCGTAGAGACAGGGCACTGTAACCGAATTTCTAACCGCAGAAAACTTCGTCCACAAATGGAGCACTCTCTAATTCAGCGAGACAATGCCAAACCACACTAGCGCAGCGACATCTGCAACAATCTGACGCCTTGGGTTCACTGTCATCGATCATCCATAAAGTCTCGACTTGGCCCCATCCTATTTTCATCTGTTCCCAAAACTTAATGAACACCTTCGAGGATTTCACTTTGATAGTGGTGAAGCGGTGCAGGTAGTGGTAAGGTTGTGGCCCCATCAACAAACACTCCTCAGTGACGGTATCAATAAAATGATCTCTCGTTTTGAAAACAGTGTTCGTTTTCAGATATGTAGAAATGATGAATAAAAATGACATAAAAAATTCGGAGAAATTACTTTTCAGCACTCCCTCGTAAAAAGTAATCGGAAAATCTCAAAGCTTTTATTTTTCCTCTCCGAAATTTAATATTCTTTCCTAAACTACATTGGTTCATTTTACAACTTGCGCATTGTATATATTGAATACCATTCGGGGTAAGATACAATCCTGTCTCATTTCATTAACTACGGTTTCCATTTCATGGCCTTGGAGTATTATAATTCCAGTCTGGTATTTGTAGAAGTAACCTTTCGCTCCCTATATTTTACCTCTGCTACATCCGATATTGTAACGTGTGTGGTGAAATCAAATCTACAACCTAAATCTACAAATTCTATAAACATAGGATTGCCTTTGTGCAACATATCTTACAAGATAAGCCATAGGTTCAGTATTGCCTCGCGTCTGTCTTTAATGTCAACAGCCTGTAATTTACGGTCGACTCGAAAACATATTGTGTTAGGTGCGAAATATCGTGAAAATGCCGAATTTTTACGATAATGGCTAACTTCAGTAGGGTTTTGGGTTGATATAAAGTCGGCTCAGTGAGTGAACAGTGCAAAAATGTTTCGAATCGAAACACAGTTTGTCTAATTGATGCCCAGCTGCTCGGTTAATTTAGCCAACTGACGTTTCTGACGCCTCCCGCAACGGCTATGTCGATGTTGTTGCTGGTCAACGGCTATGTGTGTGTGTGTGTGTGTGTGTGTGTGTGTGTGTGTGTACAGGAGCGTGGCGTACTAGCCATCGCACACTGGTAATCAGAGACGCGGCCATTAACACGCCCACCAATTAGAACAGACCGCATACAGCGCCCAACATGCCACGAGCACCCTTGCGGTTTGGCGGTGGTACACAAACATTCAGCATGCACACACGGAAGCAGATACAGAGAGGGAGGGAGAGAGAGAGAGAGAGAGAGAGACAGACAGATAATTGGAGCAGCGAAGTCTCGACATACTTTACACTGAACGCTGCACACCCTCCATTACCGGTGCACTAAGAATCTGCAACCAAAAACAAATAAACAGGAAACAAGTTGAACAAAGTAATGACAAAGAAAACAGTTTATCTTACATCACGGCCAACTAATTCTCTCAATGAAATAATGCTAAAGAAACCAGCGGCGGCATAAACACGCGGCATAGTGTAATATTGCGACTCACACGGCGGGCATTGGAGGCAGCTTTCTTTATAGTGCTTCATCTTTGCCTTCCTTTTTTTTTTTTAAAGTGCTCTCTTGGTGTTAGCGGTGTGGAGCCTCGTCAGCTTGCGGAGATTAAGATGCGGCTATTCCCGGCCTCTTTATTCTTTCGAGCGCACGGACTGGAGTGCTAATTACGTTATGGCCTTAAAGCCTGTTACCGCCCCCGCACCCAGTCCGCTCTTTAGGTAATACGCCTGGGAGTTTTCCGGCTAATTGAATTAGTGAAATTGGACGTATGCTCTCAGACGGCTGCCGGGTCGCTACCGAACACGGGGAGTTGCTGGCTTCGCTTTAGAACTGGCCACTCTCGCAATTTGCCTAAAGACACTTTATTCGCCTCCCTTGATGCCACTAATCCAAGTTTTTAATTTGCCTTTAACAAAGAACCTTCGCGGCGGAAAGGAGAAACAAAAGTAAATAGAATAATGGAACGGTGTGTTCTCCACCATGTTAGTGCTTAGCTGTGATATACCTTTAACAAAGCATCGTAGCAACAAGGAAATTCACAGAAAGGAACGAAATATACTGACGTAAATGAGAAGCGTTAGACGCCGAACATCTCGACGAACCCAACCAAGCTGAGACTAAAATATTTCTATGCCTGTGGCATATGTTGATTAAAATGTCATCGTTAAGCCAGTTTATTTTCAGTATTTTCAAAACGGACAATATCCATTCCAATAGGTGAATAATGGAGTGAATGCATGATGGTAACTGGTTGTATATAATGTTACAGCAACTTTGCCGGTTGACTGCTAACAATGAATGACCGGACGATGTGCACGTGGAACCTATTGAGTCATACCGACAGACTGTACAAACAGTGCAATGTACAGAGAAAGAGATGACGACACGGACTCAGGCCAACAGTGTACAAGAAGAGTCAGCATGGGTTCTTCCAAAAGAATGATAGCTCGAGAGGATCGTAGGTTTTCTAGACTTGCTCTGACGAACGGACGGATGACAATCAACTGAAATCCTGGTAGAGGTTACAGATGGAGTACAAACCGATCCTAGGCTGATGCTCTGCGACCAGTACTGAAACTATCGATGCTAGATTTCTAGAGTGATGATTACCGTCTCCTTTTTTTAAAAACTTACATGTCATTTGGTTTTGGCAGTAGAGCCCATTACTTGTGCCTGACTATTGGTTTACTTGCAGGCTGGTTTTTTTTAAGAATATGTGAATATTTTTGGATGATTAGAAGGTGTAAATGAAGTCGCACGCAGAAAAATAGTCAGCCTGGTACTCTGCATTTTATTTAAAAGGGATCTGAATAAAAACAAATGAATAAAGTTACACAAATTATATTTTGAAATAATGTATAAATTTCTACCTCCTGACATAGAAAAATGCTTATCATAGTTTATAGTTTCACACCAATGTAACTTCTTCGAAAGATATCTTAGGCACAAGTTAGCGTGCTTGTAACTGTGGAAATTTGTTGGTAACTAGATTATACAGACGAATATTTGATTTCACTATTATGATGTTATGTCAGAAATACATGGCGAGATTTTTCCTAAATTGAATAAAGAGTCAAAGAAGAAGTTTGCGTTCTATTAAAGCAACTGATAAAATACTCAACCATTATTAACAGGAGGGTAATATACGAAGTCGTTCTCAAGACAGCGCTGCTGAAGTTGAGTATCTGATATCATTAACTGAATGTGCTCCTCTCCAAATTAGTTTGAACTGCAATATAGGAGCTTTCTACTCTAGAACGTCTTCAGTAATTAACTGTTCTCGGTAACATCGTCGTGGGAGCAGGATGCATATCACGTTTCACCACGAACATTCAGGAAAATATTGCTTGAGGCCAATATCCCTCCAACTTGTGGATTTCTGTAATGAGCTACTGAATGCACCAACGTTACTGATTTAGTAACTGATGAAGTGAAGCTGAATGTTCGCCACTATGTTATAAGAAAGCATACACTAATATCATTCACTTCGAATTAGCACATAGTTTATTTCGGAAGGGTAAAGCAGAAACCCAAATTATAGTTCTCCTTAAAAACATCTTCAGGAAGCTACCGAACTGTGACTCGCCTCCCGGTTCACTTATTTATCACCCTGGAGCTTGTCTAGAATGCGATGGGAAGGCACAGAGATCTGAGTTTGACTCTAATGTTGAGGTTTGCATGCGTCAGAAATCAAGGCGCCGCTGTCACGTTAGTGGCTGTTTCGTCAGTACGGCGACTCTGGGAACAGTTGCTCTGCCGTCGATTCCTACGCGTTGACTCGCTCTCTCTTGCTAGAAGCGTGTAGTGGTGTACGGCAAATCGTGACTTTGTACGTAGGTTGAGTGCACGGTCTTGATGCCGTGACGTATCACCGACGTGGTGAAATGACCAGTTGTCAGGATCAGATACCCTCTAACGATGCTGTGCTTTGTCAGGCTGTGGATGGTGCTAAATGAAAGCTAAGGTAAGCACTCTTTGCAACTACAAATGTTCGATGCTGTAGTTCACCCTTCACACGAAAAACATACAAAGTTGGTTCATTGCAAGAAAGGGAAAGGTTGCATTCTTGTTTGCTCCTCCTACAACCCGAGAAAACCGATGTGCTCCGTCAAACGGACACAGGGCACAGAACACCACTGTTACGTCCCTGCCACCAAAAAGTGCGCTATTTGTTCATTAAAGTAGTTAAGGCAACTTGCATTTATGGGCTAACAGCAAGTTGTGTAGCTGATCATTTCTGCAACTCTTTCAGAGGCTGCAGTTAATTTCTTTTAATAATTAATCATTATGTACAACTCGTCCTCATGTTAGTGTATTGGTTAGACGTTCCCTGAAAAGTGATTAAATATTTTAAAAAATTTATAGCAGTGCATAAAAAGCTTTATACGCATACATCACACATATGTTAAAACATAACAGCAAATGCTTACCGGTCATTGTACTGGTACACACTGAGGTGACGGAAGTAATGGGACAACGACATGCAGAAATACAGGTGACGGTTGTATCGTGTACCCAACTCTTAGAAGGACAATGCCCTGGCGGAACTGTCATTTGTACTCAGGCGACTAATGTGGAAAGGTTTCCGACTTGATTATGGCCGCGCGACTGAAATTAACAGACTTTGAGGGCGGAATGGTAGACATATTGAACATCCCGTTTCACAGATCTTTAGGGAATTCAGTATTCAGAGATCGACAGTGTCAAGAGTGTGCCGAAAATACCATATGTCAGGCGTTACCTCTCACCACGGACAACGCAGCGGCCAGCGGCTACTACTTACTGACCGATACTGGCGGAGTTTGCGTGCTAATGGACAAGCTACACAACGTGAAATAACCGCAGCAATCAATGTTGGACGTACAACGACGTATCCGTTAGGACAGTCGGGCTACATTTGGCGTCAATGAGCTATCGCCGCAGACGACCGGTTCGAGTGCCTTTGCTAACATCACGACATCGCCAGCAGCTCCTCTTTTGGGCTTGAGATGATATCGGTTGGACGCTAGACGAGTAGAGAATCGTGGCCTGGTCAGGCGAATCCCGATTTCAATTGGTAATAGCTGGCGATATGTTTGGAATGTGGTGCAGACCACACGATGCCATGGGCCCAAGTTGTCATCAAGGCACTGTGCAGTCTGGCGGTGGCTCCTCAATGAAGTATTATGTGCTTACATGGAATGGACTGGGTCCCCTTTATCACTGACAGGGGTTGGATATATCCGGCTAGCATTCCCAGCCATCATGGATATATTTATGGATGACAATGTGCCATGTCATAGGGCCACAAATATTCGTAATCGGTTTGAAGAACATTCTACACAGTTCGAGCGAATGATTTGGCCCGACACGGATCCCATGGTACCTTTACCGGACATAATCGAGAGTTCAGTTCATGCACAATGCCCTGCACCAGCAACACTTCCTCAATTATGCAGAGCTATAGAGGCATCACGGCTCAGTATATCTGCAGGGGGCTTCCAACGACTTGATGAGTCCATGCCACGTGGAGCTGCAGCACTGCGGCAAGCAACAGGAGGTTCGTCGGTGGCTAAAATGGCTCTGAGCACTATGGGACTTAACTTCTAAGGTCATCAATCCCCTAGAACTTAGAACTACTTAAACCTAACTAACCTAAGGACATCACACACAACGATGCCCGAGGCAGGATTCGAACCTGCGACCGTAGCGGCCGCGCGGTTCCAGACATGTAGCGCCTTTAACCGCTTGGCCACCACGGCCGGCGGTTCGTCGTTGTATTGGGTGGTTACCCGTGACTTTTTGGCATCTGATTATACGCTCCTGGAAATGGAAAAAAGAACACATTGACACCGGTGTGTCAGACCCACCATACTTGCTCCGGACACTGCGAGAGGGCTGTACAAGCAATGATCACACGCACGGCACAGCGGACACACCAGGAACCGCGGTGTTGGCCGTCGAATGGCGCTAGCTGCGTAGCATTTGTGCACCGCCGCCGTCAGTGTCAGCCAGTTTGCCGTGGCATACGGAGCTCCATCGCAGTCTTTAACACTGGTAGCATGCCGCGACAGCGTGGACGTGAACCGTATGTGCAGTTGACGGACTTTGAGCGAGGGCGTATAGTGGGCATGCGGGAGGCCGGGTGGACGTACCGCCGAATTGCTCAACACGTGGGGCGTGAGGTCTCCACAGTACATCGATGTTGTCGCCAGTGGTCGGCGGAAGGTGCACGTGCCCGTCGACCTGGGACCGGACCGCAGCGACGCACGGATGCACGCCAAGACCGTAGGATCCTACGCAGTGCCGTAGAGGACCGCCCCGCCACTTCCCAGCAAATTAGGGACACTGTTGCTCCTGGGGTATCGGCGAGGACCATTCGCAACCGTCTCCATGAAGCTGGGCTACGGTCCCGCACACCGTTAGGCCGTCTTCCGCTCACGCCCCAACATCGTGCAGCCCGCCTCCAGTGGTGTCGCGACAGGCGTGAATGGAGGGACGAATGGAGACGTGTCGTCTTCAGCGATGAGAGTCGCTTCTGCCTTGGTGCCAATGATGGTCGTATGCGTGTTTGGGGCCGTGCAGGTGAGCGCCACAATCAGGACTGCATACGACCGAGGCACACAGGGCCAACACCCCATCATGGTGTGGGGAGCGATCTCCTACACTGGCCGTACACCACTGGTGATCGTCGAGGGGACACTGAATAGTGCACGGTACATCCAAACCGTCATCGAACCCATCGTTCTACCATTCCTAGACCGCCAAGGGAACTTGCTGTTCCAACAGGACAATGTACGTCCGCATGTATCCCGTGCCACCCAACGTGCTCTAGAAGGTGTAAGTCAACTACCCTGGCCAGCAAGATCTCCGGATCTGTCCCCCATTGAGCATGTTTGGGACTGGATGAAGCGTCGTCTCACGCGGTATGCACGTCCAGCACGAACGCTGGTCCAGCTGAGGCGCCAGGTGGAAATGGCATGGCAAGCCGTTCCACAGGACTACATCCAGCATCTCTACGATCGTCTCCATGGGAGAATAGCAGCCTGCATTGCTGCGAAAGGTGGATATACACTATACTAGTGCCGACATTGTGCATGCTCTGTTGCCTGTGTCTATGTGCCTGTGGTTCTGTCAGTGTGATCATGTGATGTATCTGACCCCAGGAATGTGTCAATAAAGTTTCCCCTTCCTGGCACAATGAATTCACGGTGTTCTTATTTCAATTTCCAGGAGTGTATAATAATTCTCATGCTCAACGAAGCAGTAATTCCGTGCGCGTCGGCCGGAGTGGCCGAGTGGTTCTAGGCGCTACAGTCTAGAACCGCGAGACCGCTACGGTCGCAGGTTCGAACCCTGCCTCGTTCATGGATGTGTGTGATGTCCTTAGGTTAGTTAGGTTTACGTAGTTCTAAGTTCTAGGGGACTGATGACCTCAGATGTTCAGTCCCATAGTGTTCTGAGCCATTTGAACCATTTGAAAGCCGTGCCTCGCTTATGCTCACGAACAAGTCTAGCACTCGCTCAACTTTCTACACTGGTAGAGTTCACGTGTACCTGGCAAGACTCAACGGACGAGTCCATGGTCAAAAATGGGCGGTGGCATCGACCTTCGAGCCGCGTCTTCGAGCGTGCGGAGAAGGCTAGTTCGAAGATAACATAGGATAAGTTGGCGAGTTGAAAGCGAGTATACGGAGCTCTTTTCTGATCTCTAATACATACATACCGAGCGCCAGCAAATATGTTCATGAACCGACACAGCGCGTGTCTGAAGTTTGTTAAGAAATTCCTCAAGTCGTTCTGAAACTGTCTGATTACATGTCATAGCAAGTGAGTGTATTCTTGCCCACAGGGGTCCCACGTCAAAATTATGCTAATCATGTACATCAGTTCCAGATTAAATTCATGTAATTTTCGTAATTTGACGAGCATCTGAGCAATTTTTGAGAACTATCGGATTGGTGCTTCATAATATAACACTTTCCGTCAATATAATGTATTCCTCAGAATGACGACAAGTGACTGATAAATAGCTTATCGCTCCAGATGATGTCCAGAATTGGTAATGGTACTCCTCTACTTCTCCTCATATTACGACCCTGTAATGCGTACGTCAGAGTTAAGTCCTCTCTAGAATTGTCTGGAAGTGTATAGTAGGTTCTGAACAGTGATCAGAAGAGAGAGTATGTAGATTTTAGTTAATTATGTCGGTTGGAACTTAAATCGTGGCAACACTGCTGTGGAGACACTTTGCAATGGAATCTACTATTGTGGCTGATAGCACATGTTTTTGGCATACCTACCTTACCTCCGAGCAAATGGACTCACCCGTCCCACGTCACCGGCGTGCGCACAATCGAAGGAAAGTCACTTGTGAGCGAGCGGTCTAACGTAACGGTGTCGCTATGTTTCCGAAACGGGAACAGCGGAACACGGTAGACCGTCAATGCAAAGTATTCGGTTCGTTTTTGGAGCAACACCTGCGACCAGCTTTGCGAAAGAAGCGACGACAGTTTCTGCGCAACCCACCAATCATTTTGCACGACAATGCGAGGGCGCATACAGCGCAAGCTGTGGCTGTTCTGTTAGGTCGATGGGACTGGGTGGTACTGTACCATCCACCATGCTCCTCGGACTTAAGTCCTTGTGACTTTGATTTGATTCCGAAGATGAAGAAACCACTTCGCGGCGTTCGCTTCAGAACTGTTGCAGAGACTCGACAGGCAGTAGACAGCTCCATTCGCACCAACAACAAAACAGGCTCTGCTAACGGTATACTACGCCTTCCACATCGATAGCAACGGGTTCTACACAACGCTGGTGACTACTTTGAAGGACAATAACAGGTTCAAACATGTAACTCTTTTGTATCGGTTGTGAATAAATAGTTGCCACTATTTAAGTTACAACCCTCGTATTTTCGCTATTTCTCTGAGATACCTTCTTGAAAATAATATAGTTCTCCTTGGTATTCATAATAGCTTACGCTAAGATTGATGAGAACTGGAGGTGTGAAGGTGTGTCGTGAGCCATGTTGCAGGGCTCACTCGTTAAAAATGTTTCAGTGAGCGAGTCCCGGTTCTGCACACTGTTTTACTCTGTCAGAAAAATTTGAAACAGCATACACTCCACGGCTGAATGATAGCTTACCACTGCGAATTTTTCATATCCCATGAAACAAGAGATTTACAAACACATTTTCGTTTTCCGGGATTGTAAGCTTTCTTGACGAATTTCATTGATAAAATCTTGTCAGACTGTCAGCTGAATCGAGGGGACATGTTGGACGACTTTCCTACTGAACATGCCTGAAGATGACGTAGAAAAAACTCGTCGAATAGTTGCGACGCCACGACGTGTCATGCTGCCACCGCTGTGCAAAATTGTCATATTTATTTTGGCTTCAGCGAAAATAAGACATTAGTAGCAGGCTCAACCGCTGTACCATACCAGTGATGGATCAACAATTATTTGTGGCAACATTACGTACTTCCCTTTCATGTTCAGTCCCTCGAATTGCAAGAATGTGAAATTACTTCAAGTTGTCTTGCTACAGTTACGTTTTTTAATGTCGTTTTATTGTTTTAATGTTTCAGACTAACCTAGCCTAAGAACAAAGTCACTTCGTTACCTGAGGTGTACTTTTTCGCTTCTGGATTGAGTACCTTTTGACGAAAGCATTATCTCAAACACCACTAGCCTCTACTCTCTCTGAAATGTTTACGAGTAGTTTCACTTCAATCGTCATCTGAACGCATGCACCGTGCTCTTGCGAATCTACACACATACTCTTTCCTTCCGCTCCACCCTCACCTACACCAATAGCACATTGGTTTCTCATCCTTTCTCCTCCCCCATGTCCGGCCCTGGTAGCTGAGTGGTCAGCGCCTCGGAATGTCACACCTAACGGCCCGGGTTCGATTCCCGACTGGGTCGGAGATTTTCTCCGCTCAGGGAGCATCCAAAAATATTCACGTATTCTTAAAAAAAAAAACTAGCCTGCAAGTGAACCAATAGTCAGGCAGAAGTAATGGGCTCTGCTGCCATAACCAAAAGACACGTAAGTTTTTTTTTTTAATAAAGGGAGACCGTAATCATCGCTTTAGAAATCTAGCATCGATAGTTTCAGTACTGGTCGCAGATCATCAGCCTAGGATCGGTATGTACTCAGTTGACTGTAGCAGAGGACACATGGTAGCCCCTAGTGGCTTGCACCTCTGTTGCATTTTATTTTAATTCTGACTGTCTGACGCTGTCAGGTACGACCGCAGATTTCGTATTTTTTGGTACGTTATGCTGTAACATTTAGTTTTAATTTTGTCCGAAGAAGGTGTCCCTTATGACACCGAAACCTAGGTCACAAATTAATTGTGTTCGCGACTGAGGGCTGTGTTTTTCAAAATTCTGGGTTGTGAAAACAGTTTAGGTCCTTGCAGTCACAACCTAAACACGATGCACACCTAAGATAACCGACAGGACTGTAAAGGTAAGAACAGGACATACACCACTACTACTATCACTTAATTTCACAATTAATTACTATGTAATCAAATTCTTAGGATTAATTCGCAGACGACATAGCGCCAAACTACAAGAGGCTTAAATGAAAGCCGACCTGTACAAATTCATTTTCACAGTTAATTTCATTTTAGTTGAGGCATCAGAACAAAGTAAGAAAAACGTGCAGCGCTCCACGGACGCTGGCTGATATGAGCAGTATTGCGGTTCTCCTACGCTTGAACGGGACCTGTGGTAGTAGTCGAAGACACACTGCAGCTGCGAACCACCTACATCCCTTCATGCTTGATGTCTTCCCCGACGGCGATATCACCTATCAGTAGTATAATTGTCTGTGTCGCGGAGGTACAACCGTGGTACAGTGCTTTGAGTAGTATTACAGTGAACTCACGTTGATGTCTCAGCGACCAAATTCGCCTGATGCAAATCCTGTGAAACCTATCTATGGTGCTGTTGGGCGCCATAACCGCTTACGCAAAGCAGCGGCCCGTTATTTACGCGAATTACATGACTTAAGCCTAGACATAAAATGCCACATACCTCCACAAACCCAATAACAGACTGTCGGGTCCATGATACGCAGAATCATTGGTGTATTTCGCTCCAAAGAAGGACAGGCAAGCTATTAAGTAGGTGGTAATAAGGTTTTCACTCATCAGTGTGCGTTGTAGGAAAAACGTGTAATGTAAATCTGTACAGGAACCGACAAAGAGCAAAATAATGGATGAACTACCGAAGAATACGCGGACTAAAAAGAACCTAACGCAGGGATGAAATTGTTCTCTTCTAATGTTGACCCTGTTATCGAGGAAGCAAAGCAGGAAACAAAAGGAATATTCATAACTGTGTATATCGTTCACGGTGAAAGAATGTTGATGACAAGATCCGCTGATCACACGGACATCCTCAGTGAAAAAAATGGCTCTGAGCACTATGGGACTTAACATCTGAGGTCATCAGTCCCCTAGAACTTAGAACTACTTAAACCTAACCAACCTAAGGACATCACACACATCCGTGCCCGAGGCAGGATTCGAACCTGCGACCGTAGCAGTCGCGCGGTTCCGGACTGAGCGCCTAGAACCGCACGACCACCGCGGCCGCCCATCCTCAGTGAAACTGAGTAGCCTGTCAGATGGTAAGATATGTCTAGCAAGCACAGAATAGTCACTAAGAGTGAACCCAAAAAAGTCGAAAGTATTAAGGAGCACCAGAAATAAGATTTTCAACAAAATTACTTCACAAATGGCGACCATGTAGTAGAAGACGTGAAAGGAATTTGCTACCTAGGAAACGAAATAACACATGACGGACGAAGCAAGGACGATACGAGAAACAGAGTACCATTGGGAAAATGAGCATTTCTCGCCAAAATATCTAAAAAAATTTTAAAAAATAGGCTCCGACTTGGAAAAGAAAATTCTGAAAATGTAGTCCGAGGCACACCATAGTATGAAAGTGAATTATGAATTGTGTGACAACCAGCTAATATTTTCTACGTGTCTGAGATGTGGTGTTATAGACGGATGTTAAAATGTAAGTGGAGTAATAACATAAATATGAGGAAGATCTACAGGGTATATACGATTATGGGAAAGTGTGAAAAACGGTAGAAGCTGTTACAATCACATAGGACATGTACAACTACATCAGGGAATGTGTTCTGTGTTACTTTGGTGAAAAGGAGTGGGAGGGTGGAGGGATGGCAGTGCAAGTGAAAAAATTTAGGAATTAAAATATATAAAATATATCACTAATATTGGATTAGGAGCTGATCTGATTTGTAGACATTGGCACAGGACACGAAATCACTTCAGGCCGCATTAAGCTAGTGAGAATAAAACGCCCATTTTCAGTAGGTATCATTTTGCGTTTTATATAGTACAATAGCTGCTTTTACAATTTAAAAGGTAATAAAATTTCAATAGGTTGACGCTATAGGAGCTTTAATATTCATGTTAATAATGATTGTTGTTTTACAGGCAGATCAAATTTGTTGCCATTCATCTTTAAGCTTCTTTTTCATTTCATCTGATTATAGTTGTCGTAATGCCCTATGGAATACGTCCATAAAATTTCCTATGCGGTGTTTCTGGTAACTGACCTGGTATTTGAATTATTTGCTTTGGTTATAGAGAAGCTGTTCTTTAACAACGTATTGTTTCTGCTTCGAGCTACTATCTTGAAGAAACTTAATGTGGGCCTAATGTACTACTGTGCAAATATTGCTTCTGGATGTTGAAATATTCCTTCTTCTTTAACATGCTGTCTACGAATGTAACGTCTCGAGTACCAGATGACAAATTAAAGCCACATGCAAGGACTTTCAAAAAGTTTCGCACAGTTGTCTCTAATTTTTTTTATTTTTTGCAGGAGGAGAATGAAATGTTTTTGTGAACATACTTGGAACATTTAGCTATAAGTTGGTGTATAAAAGTATTTCCTTTTATTTACAGGTGAGCCATAATGAACCGTGAAGTAGATGTCAGGTTTCGACAATGGTCGGTGATTGAGTTCCTCTTCAAGACAGGCGATGACTCTGCCGCATCGATTTACAGGAAGTTGCTCCCTGTTTATGGGAGGACACAACGGATAGCCGCAGTATCCAGGGGTTGTTGGAGAGGTTAGAGTAGTTGATTTCTCCCTACTGGACAATCCACGATTCGGTAGACCATCGGCGGCAGTGAGTGATGTGAATAAGGGGACCATTGATCAAATCATCCAGAAATACAGATGTGTGACGATACGACAGCTTGCTGAAATGGCTCGTTTGTCATTGGGTAGTGTGGTATCACTGGTACAGTCACTAGGGTACAGAGAAATCTGTGCACGTTTGGTTCGTACATTATTGACAAGAGAAGTGAAAACGATGAGGAAGAATGTAAGCGAGGGTCTCATGAAGACCTTTACTGAAGAGAGGAAACAATGTTTTGACGGCATCATTACTCAGAATGAAATATGATTGTTTTTGTCCGAACCTGAGAGCAAAACCCAATCCATGGAATGGCGTCAACGGGTTCCCCTTGGAAGAATAAAGCACGACTTTCACAAACAGCAGGCCGAAAGGTGATGGCCTCCTTCTTCTGGGAGCAGTGTGGTGTCATTTTCATTGACATTTTGGAACCTGGATCCACAATTGACCAGGGCCCTTACGGTTTGTCGCTGGACAAGCTGCGACGTGCCATCAAGACCCACAGCTTCAGGGTCAGCTCATCAGACTACACCATGACAATGCCAAACCCCTTGCAGCCCTTATGACGCAGGAGAAAATCAAGAAAATGGGTTGGAAAATGGTTCCTTGTCCTCCCTACAGTCCAGACTTGACTCCATCTGAATTTTACCTCTCTGAAGGCCCACCTGCGCAGTAAAACATTTGATAGTGAGAAAGACCTTATATCGTGTGTCAAGCAGTGGTGTGAAAGTCAATCAAATGGCTCTGCGCACTATGGGATTTAACATCTGAGATCATCAGTCCCCTAGAACTTAGAACTACTTAAACCTAACAAACCTAAGGACTTCACACACATAAATGCCCAAAGCGGGATTCAAACTTGCGACCGTAGCGTTCGCGTGGTTCCAGACTGAGGCGCCTAGAGCCTCTCGGACACAACGGCCGGTGAAAGTCAATACCCAGCGTTTTACCAAAGTGCATTTACATCATGGAAAGAATGTTGGTCAAGATGCGTCACAGCTGATGAAGGCTACATTGAGTAGGCTCAATATATAGCTCAATGTTCCAAACAAGTTCACAGAAAATTTCATTCTCTTCCTGCAAAAAATTAAAAAAAATTAGAGACGAATGTGCAAAACTTTTTGAACTCCCCATGGCGTGTTTTACAGAAGGTTTTAAATGTATAGCATGCTGCTGGTCATTTGACTTTGGCCACATCACAGGTACGTCCGTCAAAATGATGATAATTTTCGCCCGATCAGCAAATATAAAATCATTCCATTACTCTTATCATTTGTTGCCTTGATCTAAGAAAGAACCTTTTATCCCGGTTCACTATGTCCACTTACGGCCTTTTCCCTAGTGATTCTTCCGCTGTACAATTCTTCTCTGATAATCCACCCGACGGTTACCACATATTTCTGGCAGGTCGAGTGCTGTTTTAGGCGCTCTCAATTAACGACTGCGCTTTGTTCCTCTTTCATTTAGTTTCCCTCCCTGCCCTTTTCTCACGATACATTCTGTGCTGTCCTCCTCCTTAAATCGTCTTACGGTGTCCCCAGTCGTAGTTCTGCTTGCATCCAGCCAGCTAGGAGTATCTCTGAGATTGCGACACTTTCCATGGTGAAAGATGACAAGATGTCACTGCTAGAATATCGTGTTAGTTCTTTTCTCGTTCTGTTGTGACATTTTGTGGCACGTGGCAGAACGGAACAATAACAAATGAGCAGATTTAAACGGGCCCTATCGTATCACAGCCAAAGTGCATTTGTACATGGAAACTCAAATGATGCTTTTAAGTGACAAAATATGAAAGATTCATCTCTGCCAAATTAATTACTTTTTAAAACGAGTTTATAACATTTTACAGTGATTGAATGATGCTTTGTAATTTAACAGCTGTCTTTCACATGACACGGAGCATTGTTGTGCACGTTTGACATGTAATGACACAAGCAATACAAAAAAAATTTAAATACAGTGCCTCGGCGATTACTGAACGTACGAGGTTGAAACGTCCCCTTAGAAAATTAAGAATGACTGTACTTGTAAACTTCTACGTTATTCGATTTTCAAGCAGCTGAGCAAAACTGAACGTACACAGACATTTGTCTCTATACTTATTCTGATCATCACTAAATTGACACACAATTTTTTAGCGCAACTCTGTCTGACTTTCAATAATCCCTACAAAAGAATGGCCCTGACTAAGAATAACATATACCTTTCATGAAGCACTTACCTCAAAAAAACCTTCGTTACTCGATCTACTGCAATACAGCGAGCGTCAATGCTGCCAGATAAATATAAGATTCTAACTACTGAAGCCACTAACTACTGATAGGCATAGTTAGCAAATTAAAGATTTTGATAGAGAACAAACAATGTATTTACCTTAATAGCGTTCAAAAGTCATAATATATCGGTTCACGACATCCAGTCTTACAAATTTCCTTTTTCTAACGGAAACTCGTCCAGATCATCCGCTCTCAAAACTCTGGCATCTCTCTCCTCAAATCCACCACTGTTGGCGGCTTACCTCCAACTGCACAAAAAATGGTTCAAATGGCTCTGAGCACTATGGGACTTAACTTCTGTGGTCATCAGTCCCCGAGAACTTAGAACTACTTAAACCTAACTAACCTAAGGACATCACACACATCCATGCCCGAGGCAGGATTCGAACCTGCGACCGTAGCAGTCGCGCGGTTCCGGACTGAGCGCCTTAACCGCGAGACCACCGCGGCCGGCTCCAACTGCAAAAGCTACTCGCTGTTCACATCCAACTGCCCAACACTACACAAGAGAATATTCCAACAACGAGTCCAACCAGCCACAGATTGCACACTGCGCATTCACTGATTTTCACATAGAGCACTACGTGGCGTTACCAACACAAAACCCCGAACAGCCTACTTACATAGCCTACTTACAAGGTACAGCTACAGATGAAGTATTTGTGATGGAATTGCAAAGTGCTTTAATATTACAGTGAGGTGACAGAAGTCATGAGATAGTGATATGCACATATGCAGATGGCGATAGTATCGTATACGGAAGGTATAAAAGGGCAGTGCATTCAGAACCTGTAATGTGTACTCAGATGATTGATATGAAAAGGTTTCCGAAGTTATTATGCTCGCACGACGGGAATTAATAGACTTTGAACGCTACACGGTAGTTGGAGCTAGACGAATGTGACATTACATATCAGAAATCTTTAGGGAATTCAACGTTCCGATATCCACAGTGTCAAGAGTGGAACGAGAATAAAAGATTTCAAGCATTATCTCTCACAGCTGAGAACGCAGTGGCCGATGACGATCAAGAGCAGCAGCGTTTGCGTGTAGTTGACATTATGAAGGACACCCAATACAGCGTTAAATAACCGTAGAAATCAATGTGGGACGTACGACTAACGTATCCGTTAAGACAGGGCGGTGAAATTTGGCGTTAACGGGCTGTGGAAGCAGACGACCGACGTAAGGGCCTTTGCTAATAGAAAGACATCGCCTGCAGCGCCTCCCTGGGATCGTGACCATATCGGTTGGACCCTAGACGACTGGAAAACCGTGATAGTTTCGAATGTGGCGCAGGCACCATGAATCCATGGACCTAAGTTGTCATCTAGCCACTTTGCGGGCTGGTGTTAGCTCCATAACATTCTGCACAGCTCCAGCGAATGATTTGGCCACTTACATTGCTCGATATAAAACCCATCGAACATTTAGAGGACATAATGCAGAGGTCAGTTCGTGCAGATCATTTTGTTCCAGCAATTATGGATGGCTATAGAGGCAGCATGGAAAAACTGGAAATTTGTGATAAGTTCTTATAGGACCAAACTGCTGGGGTCATCGGTCCCTAAGCTTACACACTACTTAATCTAACTTCAACTAACTTACGCTAAGGACAACACGCACACACACACACACACACACACACACACACACACATGTCCGAGCGAGTACTCGGACCTCCGACGGGGAAAGCCGCGCGAACCGTGACAGGACGCCTAAAAACGGCGCGGCTACCCCACGCGGCGAGGCAGCATGGTTCAGTAGTTCTACAGGGGGCTTCCTACCACTTGTTGAGCCCCTGCCATGTCTACGTACTGCACTGTGTCCGGCAAAAAAGGTCAGACACGATATTAGGAGGCACGTCAATGTACGACCTGGACGTATCTATTCAATACATCAAAGTAATTGAGGAAGGCCAGCCGCTGTGGCCAGGCGGTTCTAGGCGCTTCAGTCCGGAACCGCGCTGCTGCTACGGCCGCAGGTTCGAATTCTACCTCGGACATGGGTGTGTGTCATGTCTTTAGGTTAGTTAGGTTTAAGTACAGTAGTTCTAAGTCTAGGGGAGTGATGACCTCAGATGTTAAGTCCCATAGTGCTTGGAGCGATTTTAACCATATTTTGAATCGAGGAAGCTGCTAAGAGATTAAAAGAATTGGATAGGAGACGAACTCGTGATAGGTCGCTTCAGGTTAACTACAACGAAATGTCCACATTCAGTAGGATCGTTTTGCTTTTCGCGACTGCTGAGTATGATAGCTGTAACCTAGAAAGCAACGAAAACTACAAATTTGTGTGCGAATTACATAACTCGTGGTATAGAATAAGTGATACACGAAACCCAGTTATAAATGAAATATTTCTTCTCAAATAAATTCAGAACGAAGTGTAATCATCCTTCTTAACAAGACAGCAGGCACCGAGAGGTTGGCAGTGTTTAAGATGATACCATGAGGTCCAGTGGAACTGAATGGTATTCCCCTTGAGAAAAATTGTTCTGTCGAGGAGTTAGGCTGAAGACGACGGGCAGTTAACATACTTCGCTAGACACGACGAAACTTTTATTCACTTCAGGTATCTGCGCACGCCTCAGCATGTATCCAAACCTCCAAATATCACACCTGTCTAAATATCTTCGAGTCATGCATGAGTAGCCGAAGCGGTTAACGTAACCGCTCGCAATAAGCAGGAAATCTGGTTTCGAGTTCTGGTCCAGCACAGATTTTGATGTGTCACAAATAAACAACACAGCTGAAGTCAATTAATTTCACAATCTGCAAATAATATTTCGCTGTATTTAATCAGCAGCTATAAATCGTCAGTAGCATGTCTGAAGAGATAGTGAGTTATATGAATTGTAAACACAGACACTGTACAACAAAATAATAAGTACACTTCTCTACAGCTTCCAGTACATATTCTAAGGGACTGAGACACATCATGCGGGTTGATGGGGCTGCCCATGCACTGAATGTTTTTATTGTTGAAAATGTTCGTCCGTATCAAGAGTCCTGTGTGAATAAATGCTGTAGTCATGCAAGACGGAATCATCAAATATCACATCGGCTATGGTGTAACACGTATTGATATACGTAAGAAAAAAGAAAAGTTCCACGCGGAGCTCTGGAGCTCTGTACCCCCATGTAAATTTCCAACACACGAAGTGCTGCCTATACTGAAACCATCCGTTTCGTGGATATGTGATATATGTAAACAACTTCCCACCAAATCACGTGAGCTGTCAATTTGCAAGCTAAAGCAGAACTAATGAGCGACGAGTACGGTGCGCGATCGATGTGAAGTCTAGTGTAAATTTTGGCATGCCGACTGCAGAAGCTCCACCCTGTAGCTACCAGCCAGTGATGCCAATATAACAAGTGTTTTGCATACGCAATAAATTAACGAATAGTTCTTCGTAGAGTAAAGGACGATACGGCTGCGGTGCATACTTTCAGATGGCTCAAACCAATGTCTAGCTCACGGCCGAAGGTAATAAAACGGGAATCGTTGAGAGAAAGAACTTCTTGTGTAAACTGAAAAGGGATTTATGATAGTACACTCCTGGAAATTGAAATAAGGACACCGTGAATTCATTGTCCCAGGAAGGGGAAACTTTGTTGACACATTCCTGGGGTCAGATACATCACATGATCACACTGATAGAACCACAGCCACATAGACACAGGCAACAGAGCATGCACAATGTCGGCACTAGTACAGTGTATATCCACCTTTCGCAGCAATGCAGGCTGCTATTCTCCCATGGAGACGATCGTAGAGATGTTGGATGTAGTCCAGTGGAACGGCTTGTCATGCCATTTCCACCTGGCGCCTCAGTTGGACCAGCGTTCGTGCTGGACGTGCAGACCGCGTGAGACGACGCTTCATCCAGTCCCAAACATGCTCAATGGGGGACAGATCCGGAGATCTTGCTGGCCAGGGTAGTTGACTTACACCTTCTAGAGCACGTTGGGTGGCACGGGATACATGCGGACGTGCATTGTCCTGTTGGAACAGCAAGTTCCCTTGCCGGTCTAGGAATGGTAGAACGATGGGTTCGATGACGGTTTGGATGTACCGTGCACTATTCAGTGTCCCCTCGACGATCACCAGTGGTGTACGGCCAGTGTAGGAGATCGCTCCCCACACCATGATGCCTCGGTCGTATGCAGTCCTGATTGTGGTGTTCACCTGCACGGCGCCAAACACGCATACGACCATCATTGGCTCCAAGGCAGAAGCGACTCTCATCGCTGAAGACGACACGTCTCCATTCGTCCCTCCATTCACGCCTGTCGCGACACCACTGGAGGCGGGCTGCACAATGTTGGGGCGTGAGCGGAAGACGGCCTAACGGTGTGCGGGACCGTAGCCCAGCTTCATGGAGATGGTTGCGAATGGTCCTCGCCGATACCCCAGGAGCAACAGTGTCCCTAATTTGCTGGGAAGTGGCGGTGCGGTCCCCTACGGCACTGCGTAGGATCCTACGGTCTTGGCGTGCATCCGTGCGTCGCTGCGGTCCGGTCCCAGGTCGACGGGCACGTGCACCTTCCGCCGACCACTGGCGACAACATCGATGTACTGTGGAGACCTCACGCCCCACGTGTTGAGCAATTCGGCGGTACGTCCACCCGGCCTCCCGCATGCCCACTATACGCCCTCTCTCAACTGCTACCAGTGTTAAAGACTGCGATGGAGCTCCGTATGCCACGGCAAACTGGCTGACACTGACGGCGGCGGTGCACAAATGCTGCGCAGCTAGCGCCATTCGACGGCCAACACCGCGGTTCCTGGTGTGTCCGCTGTGCCGTGCGTGTGATCATTGCTTGTACAGCCCTCTCGCAGTGTCCGGAGCAAGTATGGTGGGTCTGACACACCGGTGTCCAGGAGTGTATGTGTAGAAATTCTGCTGTGAACCATCGCCTGTATCGTGTATTTATTACGAGGATTTCACAGAGATAATGTTGTGTACGGAGATTTATCTGTTCAGTCCTTTTTCTCGCTGCAGTAACAGGAAAAAGAATTGCTATTATTGGTAGGAAACACCCATCATCCTTGCCCAATGGACAGGGGAATATATAACTAGGAGCGGAGTTCTGTGTCTACAATTCGCACATCATAGCCTACTTTTCTCAATGTTAAAATTTCAAAAGCGGCAAAGTTTCACGGAAGCAAGCCACTTTTTCCTTGGAGAGTGCGTGATACTGAGAACATGTTGTCAACCTGAACAGTATTGAAAGTAAATAAGTGGTCCCAACTTTGAATTTACACAAAAATGACGCTTCTATGATGGTTGCACATTCAGTATTTGTTCATTTACCCGACGTTTCGGTGATGGTTGCGCCATTCATTATTTGTTCAGTTGTTTCGAATTTACGTATCTACATCAACAAAAAATGTAAGTGTGAAACGGATTTTGTCGTCTTATAGGTTGGTTCACTGTTCTTTTATTGAAAGTCGGATATCCTCGAAAGAACAGACACCACACACGTAAATATATGCGCCTTGATGGCAAATAATGATACATTCAGTACGGATGCATTCTTCGTTCGAGCGCTTGCGAGGGTCAGTATGTATGCAGTGTGCGAGATACGGAAGTTTCTGTTGGACAGGAGGCGTGCTCGGATAGCCCGAACTTGTTAAGGCAAAAACTCGCAATAAGCAGTAAATCCGAGTTCGAATCCCAGTACGACAAAAATTTACACTGATCTTCAATGGGTTTATTTCAATGCCCAACTGCATATGATGTCAGTATTTCTCTTTAGTCATGAATATCTTATTTATTTGGTTCTTTGTTCATCATGTGATTGCTCATTGACGGGAAGTTACTGTTTCACTAAGAATTAAAACATAAAAGGATAACCTGATATGTGTCTGGAGAAGAAAATCGTGTGCAAAAAATTGTGACAATACTTGTAAATATTACCGACGTTCAGCTCATTGTAGATTTACGGTAAGAATCAAAGTCTACATTTATTAGAGGTTCGGAGGAACGAGTTACTGGATGCAGAATGAAATTATCACTCTGCTACGGAATGTGTGCTGATATGCCGGACAGAGACTCGAACTCGGGACCTTTGCCTTTGACGGGTACGTAGTCTACCAAATTAGCTACGCAAGCATGACTTACAACCCGTTCTCACAGCAACTATTCCGCCAGTACCTCGTTTCCTACCTTCCAAAGTTCACAGAACCTCGCACGACTAGCACACCTGGAAGAAAGGATATTGGGGAGATAAGGCTTAGCCGCTGCCTGGGGGATGTTTCCAGAAAGGGATGGTTGTGCTAATGCTGATCTGAATCGGTGAGGTATTGAATAAAGTATTCAAGCCAATATATACGTAAGCCACAACCACACAGCGAGTTGCAGTGGAGGTAAGAACGTAGAAAATGTTTTCAACCTGTGTATCCGTCCAGCAAAAATGCTAGAAGTTCTAATTGCTGGCCGTCGCTGGATCTCTGCACCCGAGCAGATGGGATGTTGAACAGTTTTACGCCGAAAGAACAGAGATGAAGAAAACAGAGAGAGACTGGAGGGAAGAGCGCAGTGGCCTCGACTCAGTGGTCGGTTTGTTTTTGTTGGTGGGCAGACGGCTTCTGGATGGAAGGAGTACTCACGACTTGTGACACACGTGATTCACTGACACATCCGCTGTTACTGCTGGGCACTAATGAAAGTATTTTACTTACTTATGGTTTTCATTGCAACATAAGCACACTGGTCAATAGTATCTCACCCCAAGGGGTCACCATGCTAAAGCTGTGTACCAACGCCAGTAGCTGAAGCCATTCATTCACGATTACATGCCATAGCGCTTCTCAATTACTCGGACGTTCATTGCTACGATTCGTTCACTGATCCAGATACTACCATACACGTTATGTGTGGTTTAGATCGGTTAATTTAGGCCACTGGTCGAAGTATCATAGGGTGCCTGCATTCGTCTAACCAGGAACATATGCTTGCGTTGGATGAAAACGGTTTTGTCACTGTCAAAGACCTGAGTGTCCACGGCATATTCATTATGAGATGTAGAAGAAATGTCAACGCATGGTCACCGAGAATGTTGAACAAAAGATCCCAATTCTTTTCACACTAACCTGGACCAGCAGGTGCAAGACATGGTACGAATAACATTACCAAAAATTACTGAAGAACTTCCGCCCTGAACTGTACCTTCCAGGCACCTCGGGTTAAATGGCTCATTTATTTGTTGGTGCACTCAGTCTTTTGCATCATTTGAAGTGAGAAAAAATCGTGAATCGTCGGACCATATTACGTGCTCTAGTTCCCTACTGCCCAGTACCTATGTTGTCTGGTCCACTGAAGACTTGTAGACATGTTGGACAGTCCATGTTAATACATTAACACACGGGCAACGTTATTCACGATGTTGTTGTGTAGACGTCCGAACACGATAGCTCCATCCAGCCTTTCCATCGAGTCTACATTTCCAACCATTTTACCGACTCCAGGTAATTTCCTTACACGTACAAATCACTACCTGCAATGAGTAGGCCTTTGTATGTACAGATCACCAGCCTCTGTGGATTTCTTGATACTACGAAAGTTTGCTACGATTTACGATAACGACCAAGAGTGGTATCTGCGTTTGATACCAGTCATACACCTCCTACAGCTATCGAAAGCGATCTGCGTGACTAGCACCTTCCCTAGTGAGCCTAAGTTAAAAAGAAACATGTACTGGATATAGCAGGCGAGGTAGAAATTAAGGGGAAGTCTGGGAGACGAGACGATCAAACCCTGTTTCCTAGTCCGAGGTCGGCCGCTGATAGATACATAACCCGACCCACTCTTACTCTTTCTTATCAGTGAAAGTGTTACGGCCTAATTTCGGCGCCAGCACGCCAGTAGGGAATGAAGGGGAAGAGAATGGTACGAGAAGAGGTCAGACCTTCCTTCCAGGACGACAACGCGACAGCAGCGCACCTCATGTTGAGGGGACATAAGCGCCGCGTCCGACTGGTGAAGGCCACTTGGGTAGCAGTGTCAACGTTAGGCACTTCGATGGCAGTTCGATGGCAGTTCAGGACCGGCTTTTGTCTGTTAAAGATTAGCAGACACCGCAAAGACATTATTTTGTATGTCGCCCTTTGGCAATTCACAGACGTGTCGTAAGCAAAGTTAAGTATCTGTAATTTTGTTACTGTAACAAAACACAGTAATACGAATGTTTGTTTGTTTATTTGTTTATTTGTCTAGCGAACACAGTGGGCAGGATTCCCAGACACAGCGAGATCGGCGACGAGGTGTAAGAATCCCATAGCGGCAACCTGTTAACAGAGGAACAGCTGCCACTGATTTTGTTTTGTCGTAGCTTTTGTATTTTGCTGGTGCCTTAATTCTACCTTATCTCTTCTTTTCAGGGGTGTATTTACCTTTTTCAACAGTGTCTCTTATAGTGTTTTTTTCTATTCAGTGTTTTCAGGTGGCTATCGCAGAAATTGTCTATGCTTGTGTGCTTATTTTTCTTGTTTGCACTGTCTGTTTATTGTATTTGTCTATTCCAGAATGAGCAACCCACCTCTCCCTTCACCTGCTCAGGCGCCTCAGCAGCAAGCAATAGATGCAACGCAGTTAACATAGATGTTTCAGGTTCAGACTCAGCAGATTGCAATCCTATTAAACACAGTACAGCAGGTACTCACGAACCAAACGACCAACGCAGCACAACATGCAACAACTGTAGCTCCGAGTTCCATACCGCCTTTTCACCTCTTTAATGAAAACAAGAGGAATGGCTCGAGTGATTGCAACAGTATGAAGCACACATCATACTTCAGAAAGTATAGGGTACTGTGAAACTACATTACTTTTTGTCAACAGTACGAAGTGTAGTGTTTCGTCTCATTCAAAAATTGTTCCCTAACGCCCCTCCGAGTGAACTTTCCTATGATCAGGTTTCTAGATTCTCTAAGGCCAGTATTACACTATCAAATTTCTTTGTCAAAGATTTGATCAAAGGTGTGATCAAATATTCCCTCAAATATATTTGACAAAGTTCTTTTATGTAACGCTAGAAGGGATATTACTCTGTCATCATATTTTTCGTCAAAGTTCAAGATGGCTGACAACAACAACTTCTTATTAACCGCAGCAATTGCAGGTGCCACAATTGCACTGTGTGCACATGCGGAAGAGAAGCGGGGACAAAAAGGAAACATACCTGGGTGAAGCCGTTGGTTTTATGACGACACGATAAAAGCATTCAACAAAACTTGTTACGTGAGCTTATAGTGGAGGGCGTCAAGTCGTACATCAATTACTTAAGAATGGATGAGCATACATTTTTGTATGTGCTCAATGAAGTGTATCCTCGTATCACAAAGCACAATATTCACTTAAGAACTGCTGCATCTGCAGAAGACAGGCTCACTGTAACACTCCGATTCCTTGCTACAGGAGAGGGCTAGGTTAGGTTAGGTTAGGTCAGGTCTCCAATCTTCTCGATCTATTTTTGTATTCAGGGTGCCTTACGCTGTAAAACGCCTCATCAGCTTCATGCATCTGTATTAATTTTGTCGTTGTCGGCACACACCAATTGTATTTGCTGGCAATGTTTATAAAAACACTACAGACGACAGAACGCTGCAGCGATGCTAGCGCTCCATGTGGTCACATTGCAGTAAACAGAAGAAAAGCGACTTCTTTGATCAAATCTACAGTGAGGCCCTAGATTTGGTCAAATATTGGACGACATTTGACAAAGTTCCCTATTACACCCTCAAATATATTTGACAAAGGTTTTTGACAACGATATTTGACAAAGAAATCTGATAGTGTAATAACGGCCTAACTGTTGTGACCAACAAGTGAATGTGATGGCAGCTAGGTACGAATTCTTTCGTTGCAAGGAAAGGTCAGAACAAACTTATCGCGAGTGGGTAACAGATTTGGAAGGTATGACGAGGAAATGCAAATTCAGATGAGCTAGTGGTGGTTTATATTCCCATATTATGTTGCATGATGCGATCGTATACAATATTACAGATGTCAAACTTAGAGAACAGATTTTGAAACAGTCAGTTCCATCGTTTCATCAGGTAGTGCAAATTCTGGATTAATATGTTTCAGATACCATCGCAGTCAATAAATCTGAGGAGGAACCCATTTGTCGGCTTGAGTCACCCTTTGCCCACGACCGACCCAGAAAGCAGCTACAGCACGCGTGGAGAAAGAGGCGTAAACAGTTCTCTACCACAGGCAGCTACATCAGTGAACAGAATTTAGTCATGCCCTCAGTGCTATTTACAGTACAGACGCCAAGATGCCTGTCCAGACAAGATCAGTGTTACACTTGTGGCCAAAAATGTCACATATAATCCATATGCCTGCAACAGAACAAACGTAAGAATTCTGCCTACTCACAAAAATCAAGTCACAAGCCACATGTAAATAATGCAGTACATTCCAAGCCTGCTGCAGGAATTAGAAAAACTCGCAAGCAAACAGTTTCTTCAGTGCTACGCCAGTCCAGCGTTTTGTATATATGCATCGTGGTCCAAAACGTGTGAAATTTCAATTCGACACAGCTGTCTCTGTTGTTGTTGTTGTTGTTGTTGTGGTCTTCAGTCCTGAGACTGGTTTGATGCAGCTCTCCATGCTACTCTATCCTGTGCAAGCTTCATCATCTCCCAGTACCTACTGCAGCCTACATTCTTCTGAATCTACTTCATCTCTTGGTCTCCCTCTACGACTTTTACCCTCCACGCTGCCCTCCAGTACTAAATTGGTGATCCCTTGATGTGTCAGAACATGTCCTACCAACCGATCCCTTCTTCTAGTCAAGTTGTGCCACAAACTCCTCTTCTTCCCAATTCTATTCAATACCTCCTCATTAGTTATGTGATCTACCCATCTAATCTTCAGTATTCTTCTGTAGCACCACATTTCGAAAGCTTCTATTCTCTTCTTGTCTAAACTATTTATCGTCCATGTTTCACATCCATACATGGCCACACTCCATACAAATACTTTCAGAAACGACTTCTTGACACTTAAATCTATACTCGATGTTAACAAATTTCTCTTCTTCAGAAACGCTTTCCTTGCCATTGCCAGTCTACATTTTATATCTTCTCTACTTCGACCATCATCAGTTATTTTGCTCCCCAAATGGCAAAACTCTTTTACTGCTTTAAGTCTCTCATATCCTAATCTAATTCCGTCAGCATCACCCGACTTAATTCGACTACATTGATTATCCTCGTTTTGCTTTTGTTGATGTTCATCTTATACCCTCCTTTCAAGACACTGTCCATTCCGTTCAACTGCTCTTCCAAGTCCTTTGCTGTCTCTGACAGAATAACAATGTCATCGGTGAACAAAGTTTTTATTTCTTCTCCATGGATTTTAATACCTACTCCGAACTTTCCTTTTGTTTCCTTTACTGCTTGCTCAATATACAGATTGAATAGCATCGGGAGAGGCTACAACCCTGTCTTACTCCCTTCCCAACCACTGCTTCCCTTTCATGTCCCTCGAGTCTTATAACTGCCATCTGGTTTCTGTACAAATTGTAAATAGCCTTTCGCTCCCTCTATTTTACCCCTGCCACCATCAGAATTTGAAAGAGAGTATTCCAGTCAACATTGTCAAAAGCTTTCTCTAAGTCTACAAATGCTAGAAAGGTAGGTTCGCCTTTCCTTAATCTATTTTCCAAGGTAAGTCGTAGGGTCAGTATTGCCTCACGTGTTCCAACATTTCTACGGAATCCAAACCGATCTTCGCCGAGGTCGGCTTCTGCCAGTTTTTCCACTCGTTTGTAAAGAATTCGCGTTAGTATTTCGCAGCTCTGTTACATTGCTGAATGGTAGTACATATGAACTGTTAGGCTCGCCATGCCTGTCTAAAACTAGCGCACATCTGACAGCTTATAATGAACGCGACATTCTCGTTCTCATAAAATGTACTTTTCCTGTCGTGTATCGCTCGCATGCGCGAACTGTAACATTGGTTGTGCTAAAATCATGCGATTGTGAGAATGTAGTTGCCTTTGATTTGGTTTGAATTGTTTGGCTTTCAAATTCAGACAATGTGTTGTCAGTGACTGCGTTCAGTGCCAAGACAGTATAGCTAGACAACTTTGTTGCACATATTACTATGAAAAACAATATTCAGCCAAATTTTTGCCGGGCTATAACTGCTTCCATTACATAATGGGACACAGTGGCTGTGGCACGTATAGAATTTCAAGATAGCGGAGCTATTGCACCCATAAAACCAAGTCAATGGGCAAGTCCACTGGTTTTTATCCCAAAACCTTCAGGTTGCGTTCGCCACAGTGTTGAAGTCTAAATTCGACCCACAAACTGTGATAAATTTCATAGACAGATTAGGCGCTGGTCGCTACTTTTCAAAAATTGAGCCGTCCCGGGTGGCCGAGCGGTTCTAGGCGCTACAGTCTGGAACCGCGCGACCGCTACGGTCGCAGGTTCGAATCCTGCCTCGGGCATGGATGTGTGTGATGTCCCTAGGTTAGTTAGGCTTAAGCAGTTCTAAGTTCTAGGGGACTGATGACCTCAGAAGTTAAGTTCCATAGTGCTCAGAGCCATTTGAACCAATTTTTCAAAAATTTATTTGTGCAAGACATATCTTCAAATACCACTAGATGACTAATAAGAAACCGTGTTTGTTGTAAACACTCATTTGGGCTTGTTTAAATATTTGTTTGTCTTTTGACAGTACTTCTGCATCCCCCATTTTCCAACAGTATTTGGAACAGCTAACTCTTCAAGTATCAATCTCTGTTCAAACTATTTGGATGATATTGTCGTAGCAGGTCATACACCTGAATAATACATTACAAATTTGCCCGCTTTGTTTCGTGTGTTATCTGATGCAAGACTTAAGTATGGACTGGACAAGTGGGATTTCTTAAACCATAGTTGCAGTATCTTAGTCGTGTCAGAAATTGTCAATGTGTACATCCTCTTCAGTAACATTTGTTAAACATACGTCACCTGCCAGTTCTCCGCAATGTCATAGAAGTGCAGTCAGTCTTAGAGAGAATGATCTATTGTGTTCTGTTCATACCGAATGCTGCACAAATCGCAGCTCCATTGCATCGCTTGTGTCGCTAGAACGTCCCCTTTGTTTGGACAGACGAGTGCCAAGAAGCTGTTTACAAACTTAAACATGCATTACTCAGTGATCGATGCTTGATTCACTCTGAACCTGACAAACCAGTTGTTTTGCAAGTTGACGCCTCTTCTTACGGAATCGGTGCAGTGCTTTCGCCCAGATTTGGTGATGAAGACAGGCGTACTGCTTTCGCTTCAACAGCTCAGTGTAACTATTCACAAATAGGGAAAGAGGTATTGGTTATTGTGTATGGTGTTAACAAATTCCACCACAATTTGTATGGAAGAAAGTTCTACTTAATAATGGATCACAAACCGTTGCAGTTCTTGTTTCATCCGACGAAGCCTGTTCGTGTGAGAACTGCCCAAAAATTGCAAATATGTGCTTTTTTGTTGTCTCAGTATCAGTATGAAATTGAGTATCGTCCGACAGCTCAACATGGTAAAGCAGACGCACTTCCACGACACAGACAATGACGCTTGTTCTGCAGCTTGTTGTCAAATCGATTCTCACGATTCTGAATTGCTTCACTCCTTCCCTATGAACTATCTGAAAATTGGACAGGTCACGGAAGCTGATTGAGATTTGAACCTTTTGCTAACATACATTTGCACATCTGGGCCTCGCTCTACGCATGTCATAAAGAACTCTGTAGTGCGCCGATACTTTACATGTCGGCATAGCCACGCTATACAATAAGGTGTGATTCTTTTTCAAACTGACAGTGGATTGTCACGTGTGTTGATCCCCAAAGCTTTTCGAAAAGAAGTGTTGCAGTCTCTTCACCGAGGACACTGGGGGATTCTTCGTACAAAACAGCGCGTCGACACTTGGCAGGGTGTGCACACCCAAATACAACAGATGACACAACATCGCCTCCTCATTGTCCTCTCGTCCTACCGATGGAGCTGGAACCACCTAAGCAGCGGTCGACACCTTCTGTATTATGTTATGGGTCTCAGTAGGTCGACACGTACCCTTCTGGGCGTTTTCCGGGGGACGTTTCCACCAGAGCGAAGGTCGGATGGCGGGGTACGACCGGAAGTCTGACGTCTGCTCCAGCCACAGCTTCCGATCCATCAGAGCGTCCACGCTCCTGCCTCCCCTCCCGTCGTCGTGCTCCATATACGACTACGGTCCGTCGCTTTGAGGGTGGGGGGGGGGGGGGGGGGGAAGGAATGTTACGGCGTGAAGTCAGCTCCGGCAAGCCTGTTGGAGATGACAGGAGAGAACGCTATGAGAAGAGGTCAGCAAATCGCACTCTGACCGACCTCCCTTCCAGGACGACAACGCGGCACGTCGATAGCAGCGTCAACGTTAGGCACTTCTATAGGAGTTTATGAAAGACTTTTGTCAGTTAGAGATCAGCCGTCACCGCAAAGACTAGTTATTTATTATGTCGCCCTCTACTTGCGACACATCTGTGTAATTGCCAAAGTTAAGTATCTGTAATTTTGTTATTGTAATAAAATTCATTAATATGAGTTGTTTGTTTGTTTGTTTGGGTAGTGAACCGTGTAGGAAGGATTCATAGACACAACAGAAACAGACGTCCACGGGTGTTTTCCTTCATGTCGCAAAATGCGCGAAAATTAAAACACCTAGGCCGTACGGAGGATGTTACAGTGTTTCCCCATCAAATAGCTGAATCCCAGCCTGCGTCCAAATTTCAGTGTTGGGGCGGGTGATATTTTACAACGGGATGCCTCCCTCCGACAGCATTCGTTATTCGGAGATGCACAGCATCAGCAGTGTACCAAGAATAGTAAAGCGGCGAAAGTCATCAGTTAGCGATATACACATATACAGATGGCGATAGTACACAATGTATAAAAATGCAGTCATTTGTGCCCAGGTGATTAATATGGAAGGATTTCCGCCTTAATTGTGGCAGCACAGTGGAAATTAAAAGACTTTGATCGCGGGATAGTCGTTGGACCTTGCCGCATGAGACATTCAGTTTTGGAAATTGTTAGGAATTTCGATATTCCGAGATCCACAGTGTCAAGAGTGTGCCGAGAATAGCAAGTGTGAAGTATTATCTCTCACCACGGTCAATACAGTGATCGATGGCCTCCATTTAACCACCGAGAGCACTAGTATTTACGTACAGTTGTCAGTGCTAACAGACAAGCAAAAGTGCGTGACATTATCGCTGAAATCAACATGGGACGTTTCGATTAGGACAGTCCGGCGAAATCTGGCGTTAATGGTCTGTGATCGCAGTCGATCGATGGGAGCATCCTTGCTAACAGCAAACAGCACCACATCATTTGCAGTGCTTCTGCTGTGCTCGTGACCGTTTATACGGACCGTTCTCTTTGATGCCATAAGAAGCCACCACGGCTTAGCTCTTTTTTTTTTTTTTAAGTGAAGGGAGACAGTCTGCTATATATCCCCATTTTGGGCACGTGCCGCTGGTGTGATGGGAGCTCTTAAACTGGCTGGCAGAACTAGCCTTTGATTCATCGCAAGGAGTTTACGTATCGAAATCCATTAAATTCGAGTCATGTTTCCGTTTCCTTGACAATATGAACTGTATCAGCGGTTCGAGCAGCAAACAAGGAAAATCGGCGTCTGAATTGCATGCGGCTGTTTTACGCGTGAGATGTCCATCGCCAAGAAAAAGCTGATAGAGTTCTTTAAGGCGAGTTAAATACATAATGAAGCGGTTATAAGAGTAGCTAGTGTATTAATCTATCTCTATCTCTCTCTCTCTCTCTGAGTGTGTCTCCCTCTCCCTATTCCACCACTCCTGTGTGATGCTGGTTTTTTTTTTGTTTTTTTTTTTTTTTTTGCTGCGTGTCTCACCTGAAATAGCCTGTGATACCTGGTGGTGATTTAGCCATTTTCCCGGTAGACGTTTTGGAGGTGTTTTGGTTCTATTTGCTGATCTCCAGACGATTTGAGCACTGAGGACGGGATTGTTCACAACGCAAAGTTTTTGTGCCTGATGGTAGTGGGTAAGACCGTGGAAATACGTACGTATCTGTGTGTATAGGTTTCCTTTGCATTCTATGGCCCAGATGTCCAGTGATTGTACGGTGAATGGAGGATGTCAAGGAAGGACAGTGCACCATAATAATGAGGAGGACATCATCCTTTATGGAGCACACAGTCGGGAAAGTCTAACTGGCTTCTGCAGAGTCACAGCATTTCATCAGTGTTAAGTCCTTCTGCACAAATACGACAGCTCAGGACGCCTATTAAGGAGGATCTAGGGCTTAGAAAACCTGGATTGTATAAAATACCATGTCAGGGTGGCTGTTACTGCGTTGGCAAAGCAGTACGCACTGTGGAGCGACGCCAAATGGAACACCGACGATATCCCGAAAAATCAGCCCTGTCTGAATATGCTTTAGAAATGCGACGCAAAATTTTATTCGATGGAACATTTGTCATTATCAGTACAAAGGGATTCAGAAATATCGTCATAAGACAAGGATGCTGTAGAAATAAAAAATCTTAAAACACTATCAACAACGACTGCAATTGTAGCGCAGCACAACCTTGGTGGTGCGACGGACGCGGGACAAAAACACTAGTGCAGTTTCTGTGGAAGAGCGCTCCAATGCCGTCACAGCCAGTAGCGCCACTGTATAACGGCAAGGCCAAAGTGACGCGGCAGGTTTACCACTTGACAATGGACGAGGTGATATCGGTCGAAAGCTTGTGGATTGTATCCACCTGGCATGGCTGGAAGACCAAGGAGATTTTGCTTACATCCTCAGTTATTTATTCCTCCCTCCCTCTGCAGCTTGGACCCTTTGCCGCTCCCTCTAGTACCTTGGAACTTATTCCCTGATGTCTAACATTCCTATGTCCTATCACCCTGCACTGTTGCCTTGTTAGTGTTTTCCAGGTATTCATCTGCTCTCCAATTATGTGGACATTCTCCTCATTTCTCAGGTTATCAATCCATATAATTTTCAAAGTCCATCAGTAGCAGCACGTATTTAACGCTTTAATTCTCTTCTGTTACAGTTTTCTCACAGTTCTTGTTTCACTACCATATAGCGCTGTGCTCCAAATGTACATTCTCAGAAATATCTTCCTCAAATTAAGACGTGTTTGTTGCCAGTACACTTCCCTTGGTCAGGAACTTCCGCTTTGGCAGTACCAGTTCGTTTTTATGTCTGCGTTCCTCTGTCCATCATGGGTTATTTTGCTGACAGATAATGGAATTCCTTATCTTCGTGGTCCCCAAAACGGATGTTAAGATTTTCGCTGTTCTCGTTTCTGCTTCTTTTCATTACACTCTATCCATATTCTGTACTTATTATAGTGTTTATTCCATTCAACAGATCCTGTAATCCTTTTATCTATTTATTTATTTATTTATTTATTTACATGTCAAGTTCCGTAGAACCAAATTGAGGAGCAAATCTCCATGGTCATGGAACGTGTCAGTACATGAACTTACAACATAAAAGTAATAACAGATAAAATTAAATGTTCATGAACCTGAAAGAAAATCAGTCCATAATTTTAAGCAAACGCTATCAGCAATACAATGAGAATAAGCTTAAATTTTCAAGGATCTCCTCGATAGAATAGGAGGAGTGACTCATGAGGAAACTCTTCAGTTTCGATTTGAAAGCACGTGGGTTACTGCTAAGATTTTGAATTCGAGTGGCAGCTTATTGAAAATGGACGCAGCAGTATACTTCACACCTTGCACAAGAGTTAAGAAAGTCCGATCCCAATGGAGGTTTGATTTCTGCCGAGTATTAACCGAGTGAAAGCTGCATATTGTTGGAAATAAACTAATATTGTTAACAAGAAACGACAATAAGGAATACACATATTTAGAGGACAATGTCAAAATACCCAGACTCGTGAACAGAGGTCGACATGAGGTTCATGAACTCACACCACTTATTGCCGGAATCGCCCGCATCTGAGCCAAAAATATCCTTCTAGAATGGGAAGAGTTGCCCCAAAACATAATACCATACGACATAAGTGGATGAAAATAAGCAAAGTAGACTAATTTAAGTGTCGAAGTATCACTCACTTTCGATACCGTTCGAATAGTGAAAATTGCAGTATTCAGTCTTTGAACAAGATCCTGAACGTGGGCTTTCCACGACAGCTTACTATCTATCTGAACACCTAGGTATTTGAACTGTTCAGTTTCACTAATCATATGCCCGTTCTGTGAGATTAAAACGTCAGGTTTTGTTGAATTGTGTGTTAGAAACTGTAAAAACTGAGTCTTACTGTGATTTAACGTTAGTTTATTTTCTACAAGCCATGAACTGAGGTCATGTACTGCACTACTTGAAACCCAGTCAATGTTGCACACAACATCCTTTACTACCAAGCTAGTGTCATCAGCAAACAGAAATATTTTAGAGTTACCCATAATACTAGAGGACATATCATTTATATAAATAAGGAACAGGAGCGGCCGCAACACTGATCCCTGGGGCAACCCCCACTTGACAGTGCCCCACTCAGATCCCACATCACAGCCGTTATCAACATGGTGAATAATGACCTTTTGCTGCCTGTTGCTAAAGTACGAGGGAACCAATTGTGAGCTACTGCCCTTATTCCGTAATGGTCCAACTTCTGGAGCAATATTGTGAGATCAACACAGTCAAATGCCTTTGTTAAATCAAAAAATATGCCAACCGTTCCAAACTTTTTGTTTAGCCCATCCAGTACCTCACAGTGAAAAGAGAATATAGCATTTTCAGTTGTCAAACGACTTCTAAAGCCGAACTGTACATTTGATAGAAAATCGTGTGATATAAAATGATCAATTAACCTTACATACACAGCCTTTTCGATACGTTTTGCAAACACTGATGGCATAGAAATAGGTCTAAAATTATCTACATTATCCCTTTCTCCCTTTTTATAAAGCGGCTTTACTACTGAGTAATTTAATCGCTCAGGAAACTGACCATTGCTCGAGGAAAAATTACAAATACGGCTAAATACAGGGCTAACATGTGCAGCACAGTACTTAAATATTCTACTAGACACTTCATCATAACCATGAGTGTCCTTAGTCTTCAGTGATTTAATTATTGACTCAATCTCCCTCTTGTCTGTGTCACAGAGGAGTATTTCAGACGTCAATCTCGGAAAGGCATTTCCTAAGAAATTTATATGATTTCCTGTAGAAACTAAATTTTTATATAATTCACCAGCAATGCTCAGAAAATGGTTGTTAAATACTGTACATATATCTGATTTATCAGTAACAGAAATATTATTACTGTGAACTGACTTTATATCATCAACCTTGTGCTGCTGACCAGACACTTCCTTCACAACTGACCATATGGCTTTAATTTTATCCTGTGAATTAGCTATTCTATTTGTATACCACATACTTTTTGCCTTGCTAATAACATTTTTAAGCACCTTACAATACTGTTTGTAATGGGCTACTGTAGCTTGATTGTGACTACTTCTAACATTTTGATATAATTCCCGCTTTGTTCTACATGATATCCTTATCCCACTAGTCAGCCAACCGGGCTGTCCATTACTGCTAGTACCCCGTTTAGAATGTTCTAATGGAAAGCAGCTCTCAAAGAGCATGAGAAATGTATTATGGAAAGCATTGTATTTATCATCTACATTATCGGCACTATAAACATCTTGCCACTCTTGTTCCTTGACAAATTTTGAAAAACTCTCTATTGCTGTTGGATTAACTTTCCTACGTAGTTTGTAAATAAATACGACATTGGTTTCAGTACAAAAAACTTTTAGTGTTAAAATTTGTGTATCATGGCCTGAAAGGGCATTCACCCTTTTACTAACAGAATGCCCATCTAGTAATCAAGAATGAATAAAAATATTGTCTATGGCTGTGCTGCTGTTCCCCTGCCCCCTAGTTGGAAAAAACACAGTTTGCATCAGATCATATGAATTTAGGAGATCTACCAACATCCTTTTTCTTGCACAATCATGTACAAAATTAATATTGAAGTCACCACATATAACTACTTTCTGGTACTTCCTACAAAGTGGATCAAGAACACTCTCTAGCTTAAACAAAAATGCTCATCAGTCGGAGTTAGGGGACCCATAAACAACAGAAATTAGAAGTTTAGTTTCATTAAATTCAACTAATGCTGCACAACTTTCAAATATCTGTTCAGTGCAGTGTCGTGATACGTCTATGGACTCAAATGAAAAACTGTTTTTTTACGTACAGAGCCACTCCCCCACCCCGCAAGGAACTCCTTGATAAACAGCCAGCTAATCCGTAGCCTGGTAAAGGAAGCATTTGAATTATAAAATTATTTAAGTGGTGCTCTGATATACGAATAATTTCAGAGTTAACATCTATTAGCAGTTCACTAACTTTATCTCTAATACCTCTTATATTTTGATGAAATATGCTAATTCCTTCTCTAGTAGGAAACATTACATCCTCTGGAGGTGAGCCCTTAGTTAGAGGCACTTCCTTTAAGCAGGTATACCTACCAGCTGACTTCAGTCTAAAAAAGGTGCAGCTCTAACACCAACTACTACAGGAATTTTTCCATGAGTGATACCACTACCACCACCCACTACACTGTCACCTATAAGCTTAGCCAGCCTCCCCTTCCCATACCTATTGAATGTGCAGGCCATGCCTAGTGAAACCCCGTCTACTGATAGACTCAACTGGCACCACTGAGATGTGATCCATGCCCTCCGCCATCAGTGTGCTCCCCAGCCCCACATTAACGTGGCAAACAGCCGCATTAAGGTGAAGCCGATCATGACGATGAAACAGTTGTACCTATGTTTTCCTCTTCAACATGTGTGACTGACACTTTTAGAGCTGTCCATTCGTCTTAAAATGAACTGGTTACAGAGCTATTCATTACCGTAGTATCTATACCCTTAGATAACTTCAAGCGTATCTCTTCAGTGCCCCAATTCTTGGTGCACTGATTCCTCCTGACTAGTATCTTCTACCTACACTTTATCACTACTAAACTGTGATCTGAGCTTATATTTGCTCCTAGGTATGCCTTAAAATCCAATATCTGATTTCGGAATCTCTGGCTGACCATGATGTAATCTAACTGAAACCTTCCCGTAATTACCCACCTCTTCCAAGTGCATGTCCTAATTTTGTAATTATTGAACAGAGTATTCGTCATTAAATGGTTAAATCTATTGGAAAACTCAAATACCTTTCTCCTCTCTCATTTTTGCTGTCATGCCCTTATTCTCCAGTAACACTTTTGTCTACCCCTCTCCCAAAACCAAATTCCTATACCCCATGACTATTAGATTTTAATCTTCCTATACATAATGAATGGCCCGTTCACCATCTTCATATCCTTTCTGTCTTTTACCCTCTATTTCCTACGTCACATGTGTACCTAAACTATTGTTGGTTTCATGTCTATTCCAACGAGAAAAACCCTACAATTTCACTGTCACTCACCCCCTGCCCCATTTTCCAATTCATAACGAATTCTTCTCCCAATTTCTGCTTCTTATCATATTATCCTATACTCGTCCAGAAATCCGTGTTTTCTTTCCATTTCACTTAATTGACCCATTCTATATATGTAATCAAGTTCTGCGTAACATTCTCAGGTTTCCTAGCTTCCGTACCATGTTCACCTTCTGCCATTCCGCGCCCCAACTCGTACAACGTTATAATTTCCTTGATTTTCTATCGATTCTATATCGTCACCTCCGCCTTGGCAGTCACCTCCCGGAGATCCGAAAGGGGAACTTGCCGGGAACGTTTTACCAATAGAGAGATCATGATACCTTTTAATAATAGGCCTCAAGTCCTGTTCACACATTGTGTCTTTAAAGCAGTGATTTCCATTGCCTTCTGCATCCTTACGCCGTTGAGCATTGCTCATTCTTGCAACTTTTACGGGCAGTTTCTCACCCCAAGTGCAAGAATGCGTCCCAAAATGCTGTTGGCTCCTGCGCCCTCTTTCGAATGGCCGTTGGCCGAACATCCACATCTACATGTACATTTACACTCCGGAAGCCTCCCAACGGTGTGTGGCGGAGGGCACTTTACGTGCCACTGTCATTACCTCCCTTTCCTGTTCCAGTCGCGTATGGTTCGCTGGAAGAACGGCTGCCGGAAAGCCTCTGTGCGTGCTCGAATCTCTCTAATTTTACATTCGTGATCTCCTCGGGAGGTATAAGTAGGGGGAAGCAATATATTCGATACCTCATCTAGAAACGCACCCTCTCGAAACATGGACAGCAAGCTACACCGCGATGCAGAGCGCCTTTCTTGCAGAGTCTGCCACTTGAGTTTGCTAAACATCTCAGTAACGGTTTCACGCTTACCAAATAACCCTGTGACGAAACGCACCGCTCTTCTTTGGATCTTCTCTATCTCCTCCGTCAACCCGATCTGGTACGTATCTTACACTGATGAGCAATACTCAAGTATAGGTCGAACAAATGTTTTGTAAGCCACCTTCTTTGTTGATGGACTACATTTCCTAAGGACTCTCCCAATGAATCTCAACCTGGTACCCGCCTTACCAACAATTAATTTTATATGATCTTTCCACTTCAAATCGGCCCGCACAAATACTCCCAGATATTTTACAGAAGTAACTGCTACCAGTGTTTGTTCCGCTATCATATAATCATACAATAAAGGATCCTTCTTCCTATGTATTGGCAATACATTACATTTGTCTATTTTAAGGGTCAGTTGCCTCTCCCTGGACCAAGTGCCTATCCGCTGCAGATCTTCCTGCATTTCGATGCAATTTTGTAATGCTGCAACTTCTCTGTATAATACAGCATTATCTGCGAAAAGCCACATGGAACCTCCGACACTATCTACTAGGTCATTTATATATATTGTGCAAAGCAATGGTCCCACAACACTCCCCTGTGGCACGCCAGAGGTTACCTTAACGTCTGTAGACTTCATTGATAACAACATTCTGTGTTGTGTTTGCTAAAAACTCTTCAATCCAGCCGCACAGCTGGTCTGATATTCCGTATGCTCTTACTTTGTTTATCAGGCGACAGTGCGGAACTGTATCGAACGCCTTCCGGAAGTCAAGGAAAATAGCATCTACCTGGGAGCCTGTATCTAATATTTTCTTGGTCTCATGAACAAACAAACCGGAAGTGTTCGGGCGCCATTGTTGATAATTTTTATTCAAAATTTAATTCCGGCCAAGGCTCTAACCCGGAACCATGATGTTTAGATTACTAGTCAAAGACGCTATTCATAAACCGAAGGACTTAAGACGCTGCTAAAATTCTCCGTCCAAATATGTAATGTTTCATCGACGACATCCTATACAACGATTAAGAGCCTCACTGTTGACATGGTCTCGTATTAGTTACCTCTGTACGAATCATCACATTACGTGGTCCTGTCCTATTTTAAAGTCTCATCTGGACATCTTCTACCCGTAACTATATCTCATTACCCGATAGCATTAGCTTCCGCGAGGCATTATTTCACGTTTAGTTCATAGTGTATATTCATAAATTATGAACAATACAATGTGGTCGACGTGTTTATATGATGTTTCTGAATGTTGCGCACATGCGGACTTCACATGACGTTCTTCGCCGCTTTATATGTTTTATCATGAAGCCCCACCTACATCTGGCGTCCTGCAAGTACTGTATTCTCACGCGACAAGAAAATGGTTGCTTCGAAGAGCGCCATCTGCTCATTCTACCTAAAATCACTTGATGACCCATTATAAATGACACGAACAAGTAATTAGCACTTTTAAAAAAAATAGGAGTTGATTTTTAAAGACAAGATCAGTAATCAACTGTTGTGTGGAACTTACAAGAAATTACAGAGCGAAGTAGATTGAAAATTGGGATGTCATGCCGTTCTTGTGGCCGTCTGAACGGCACCACTCTCCACAGATAAAAGCATGGCCTAGGTGTGTGATACGTAATGTTTACACCAATATCGACGGAAAAGGAATAAATTTCCGGGCGCCATGTCATTGACGTGGACGTAGCAACAGTATGAAAATCACCGAATTAGTTCCTTTTACTACAAAATTTCTTGTCAGACAAGAAAAGGGAAATAATTACTTCGCTGATAGAACCTAATCTAGAAATTAAATAAATGTTCTTCCCTAACGAAATGAGCTTCATTTTTATAATGGGTAACTATGGGATATCAATCTAGATCTCAAAATATCTTTTGAAAATTATTGGCATGTGTATCCTCAGAGTTCATTATTCACGTTGCTAATACAAGGGCTAATACAAGGGCCACTCTGAAATTAACTTGCGACTTGCTGTTAAAATTGAACAAGTGATTGTAGCTTCATGATGCTAGTGTGGCTGCTGAATGACATTTTGAGGTCAAGTTGAGCTCTCCCGGTAGTTGCCAGATACCTTCTGCCATTCGCTTCCTGCCAGCAGAGAAATCACTGTCACCGAGATTCAGCATAGACCGTGTCGTATGCGTGTGGGGGTGGTGTTATGGGACATTTTTTTGAGGGAGTGTTGCAGAAACTTGAAAAGTTGGCCGCACAGTTCTGCATGATGAAAGTGGCCGGGGAAGACACTCAGATGTGACTCTGCAACATGTTCACGAAATCGTGGCCGCGCGAGATTAGCCGAGCGGTCTACGAGGCTGCAGTCATAGACTGTGCGGCTGGTCCCGGCGGAGGTTCGAGTCCTCCCTCGGGCATGGCTGTGTGTGTTTGTCCTTAGGATAGTTTAGGTTAAGTAGTGTGTAAGCTTAGGGACTGATGACCTTAGCAGTTAAGTCCCGTTAGATTTCACACACAGTTGAACATTTTTTGAACGACATCGTGCGAGCGAGGCGTCGGTTGACAATTTCCGCACTTTCTGAAGGTTTACTTCAGGTTTCGAGAACGACCCTCTTTAGCATTGTCACAAGAATGTTACGTTGTCACTAGTTTGGTGCCCAGTGGGTTCGAAAATGTCTATGTTCACAGTACTGAAAGAGTGGGTTCGCCCTTGACGTACCTTCAGCACTACCAGGAAAGAGGAAGGGGACGTATCAAGGAGGTTTTCCTGAAAATAATCGTGATTGGGGGGAGAAACGTGTACAGTACATCATGATAATCCAAACAGTGGATGCACACTCATTTTCCCAATAAGGCAATGTAATTCGACTGCAAAACGATTGTTACTGCTTATTGGGATCGCAAAGGAATTATGACAATAGATATGGTGGGAGTAACGCTTGAGAGTACTGCAGTATCACACATTTATTGTGAGACACCGAAGGCGTAAAAAATTGTCGAAGAAGCCATTCTTGTGCAAGGTAATGCGCAATCTCATACTGCGAATCGACCAAAAGAAAAACTGAGACGTTTTTGGCTGGGAGATGTTTAGAGATCCTTCCGACAGCCAGCGTTCACAAAGTGTACCAAATGACTTTTTCATTACTTAACACGGTCTGGCTGGTTACTCAGCAGTTAACGACTGATGATGGGCTCAAGAACGCTGTCAACAACTGCCTGAAGCACCAGGCCGCGCCAGTATTTCAAGAGGTACAATATCTGGTATACCAAACAATAAAATTGTGTGTTTAAGCTGTATCATTGTTTTTTAACAGCAAACCGGAGGTTGACTTACGAGTAACCCTCGTATTTCTGGGTGAAAGTAGTGCTTTAAAATACAGAAGTTAGTCGCTAAGAGTTGATTACTCATTTCACCAATTTGTGTGATGACTGAACAAATTGAGCTATAGTTTTCCCATGGTTTCTTTATTTAATTTGTATTTTTCGATGGCCAACGCAACCAGGCTGAAGTTATTCTTTCTGTACTATTCTCAGTACTACTTTTAGTTTCCATATTAAAAACGATACAATCAGCTGAATTTCATAACCTTGCATAAATAATATTAATGTTCATTAGTATTTATCAGTTTCAATGAGATTCACTATGAATGACAAATATGATTTACACCGCGCGATTATTTATTAATTTATACATTGAAAATAATTCCACATTTTCTCCAGAGTGACTGCAATCGTTCTAAACTTAATTGAATTTTAACAACTAACACCAGTAGCCAGTTACCCACTAAGAAATATGAATAACGTCTGTCAACGACGTGCAATGAAACATAACAGATAAAGCGATTACGGCTGTTTTGTGCAAATATTTGTACCGTTTGCAGAATGTGGTAATGGAGAGAGTGTATAATTTGGAACACGGAGAGCTGTTGTACGCATGTAATCGGAAGCGTGTGAGTACAGCTCATGCATGTTAATACGTTTGGCTGTCATACAGTGGAACATCATGCATGTCATATCAGTGAACAACGTGTACTCTGGCAACACATGGTAACATTGTCCTGTAGCTACGCAACTGCTTGTCAGAGATCACTGCTTCTCGCGCGTATCCGTCCACAACAGCCACAACAGCAATAGCGTAACCGAGAGAATCTGTTCCAGAGACTGCGGAGAGTAATAATAGGATAATCCCTTGTACTGTAATAAGGGAATTTAGAGGTCTCATACTGAAAGCAGAGCTTTCATTTTTCTGTGTTATGTCGTACCATAGCTCGGGTTCCAAGCCGGCTTGTTTGAATTTTGTACGCAATTTCTGGCTTTTTATTGTTTTTCTTAATTTTATTTCATATCGCCAAGAGTAATTATTCCTCTAAATAGTAATTTTATTGCAGTTTAACAAATGCATGTTTCGTAAATACTGATGACCGGTGAAGAAGGAAGAAAGAGTGTTTCGGAGTGCTAGTTCTGCAAGTTTCGCAGGAGAGCTTCTGTGAAGTTTGGAAGATAGGAGACGAGGTACTGGGGAAATACAGCTGTGAGGACGTGGCTTGAGTCGCGCTTGGGTAGCTCCGAGCACTTGCCCATGAAAGGCAAAGGTTCCGAGTTCGAGTCTCGGTCCGGCACACTGTTTTATCTGTTAGGAGGCTTCATGCCTGAACTTTGTCATCTTTTTTTTGTGCAATTTTCCAGTCTGTAGGTACAGATCTATTGGTGAGCGAGCAGCTGTATATGATTGCTAAGTAGGGAGCTATTGCATCAGCGTAATCTAAAAGGAACCTAATCAGTATACAATCTGTACCTGAAGACTTGCCCATATCAAGCGATTTTAGTTGCTTCGCAACCCCTAATGTATCTACTTCTAAGAAACTCATGCTAGCAGCTGTTCGTGTTTCAAATTCTGTAATATTCCATTCATCTTCCGTGGTGAAGGAATTTCGGAAAACTGAGTTAAATAACTCCGCTTTAGAGGCACAGTCGCGCACAGCATTGACAAACACATAGGCAGAGGGGGAAGCAGGAGATAGACAAAGAGAGGTGATAGGAGGAGATAGTGGACGAAGGAGGAGATGTACAAAGGGAAGGGGAAGGAGGAGATTAGGATGTAAAATGGTTCAAATGGCTCTGAGCACTACGGGACTTAACATCTGTGGTCATCAGTCCCCTAGAACTTAGAACTACTTAAACCTAACTAACCTAAGGACATCACACACATCCATGCCCGAGGCAGGATTCGAACCTGCGACCGTAGCAGCCGCGCGGTTCCGGACTGCTCGCCTAGAACCGCTAGACCACCGCGGCCGGCGATTAGGATGTATATCCGATTTTCATACATGTCTACCACTTGCTGGGTTTGGAAGCAGCTTATAAAAACAGGAAAGCAAAGGATAGGATTCGTCGAAATCAGTGTCCTTGCCCACGCTAATTTCTCCAGATATCTATCCTTCGGAATTCGAACATGTCACCACACACTCATGCAGGAACTAGAATATGCTTCTGTAAATATCTTCTATTTCTTTTCTGAATGACGAACTTTCGACACAATGGATTTTAAATACCCTCTTAATTTGTACTTATTCCTTCACAATTTCGAAATGACTGCATAAAATAACTCACCAATTGGACGTAAGTGAATCGCAGCCCACGCAGTCATCAAGTTACGCAATGGTAAAACACAGGAAGTGACCGGGATTTGCAGTTAAAGACGTGACAGAATTCTCGAACGCAGGAGACACGATCTAATATACATTCATGTTAAAAAAAAGAACAGAACACCTTGAACGACTACAGACAGGAAGTACATATTCACATGACATATAGATTAGCACGTTCTGCAGAGATGATTAGGAAATCATTCACGTAGGTCACACTGGTCACAGTGCCCTGTACACATACCAACTGTGATTTGTGGTGTACCCAACAGCACCGCACACCATAAGGTCTCGAGTTCTATGTGTTGTGCGAATACAGCCGCTATGAATCCGTTGTCCCTATCTGCGGCGAGCCAAAATGTGGCCATAACTTTCAAATAAACAGAAACTGGATTCTTCCAGAGACATCTTTCCGCACACTATTACCGTCTAACAAGTTTCTGCTCATTCGTTAAAGGTAGGTGGAGAAGTTCGCGACGCACACGTAACCGATTCCGTAATAAACGGCAGTGGACTGTCACCACTGATAGTGTCCAATGTGTTATACTGTTCCACTGTTCTGTAAGAGCCGAGGAGGATGCAGACCTGTCCTGCAACGCCATCGGATGAGGCGTCGACCTTCTCGGGAGAGGGGGGGAGGGGGGACCCAACCTATCTCGTCATATTCTACGGCCTTCCGTGAATCATTCTTCGCACAGCAGTTGCGCTGCCGAAACACTTTCCCCACACGAGCAGCTATTTGGCGGGTAGATGAATCACATTCTCACATGCCAATAACGCGTCACCTTTCAAACTCAATGATTTGACTGTACAGTTCGCGCACAGATCTGCGAGCCATTCTGCACGTATGCCCAAGTCGCACTGATCCGTTTATAGTGACAACGAGAACCGCAAGCACATTTTAGCGGTAGGTGGTGTTGCGCCGTGGTATTGATGTTGACCTTGAGCCTGCTGGCCGACATGGTTCAAATGCTAATCGATTCTGCAGAACATGGTAATGTACGTGTCCTGTGAATATGAACATCTTCTCTCTAGTCATTCAAGGTGTTCTGGTTTCTCTGAACATGAGTGTAACTGAGTAGACCGTTCTCATTGAGGAAATGGTGTCAGTAGAAGTGTTACAATAACTCCACTGTTCGCAATACTCGTAAATAGATATGGCGGACAACGGTAGATTCTTCCATGACTTGCGGACAATGTAAATATTCAGAAATGTGGTCATAGAAAAGTAAAACAAAAGTGAATGACAATTCATCATATGAGGAATAAAACTATGAACAGAAAAAAAGGACATAGGAACTAAAAGTTTGTCTAAATCTGAATTGAATCACCACACAGTAATGTAGAAGACCTACGTAAGATGAATAACATAATTGTGATGAATGTTCAGCCCATTTTTCTAGCTTTACATGCATGCATATCAATAAAACAACGTTCCGCTCCAGTTCCTAGTAGAATTTACACTGAATGCTAGACGATACTAACCCGTTACCTAGGTCAGATGTGTCGAGATTTTCCCTCGTGGAAATACAATTCGAATCAACAACATCGGTACACCTTCAAGGGAGGTTTGTCGACATTCCGCCTTTATGAATGCTTAAATCTTACTAGGAACACATTCAATGAGGTGTCTGAATATCTTACTCAACAGCACACGCCGGAGAAGGTAGTCATGTTGGACGCTTTGAGTATGAAGTCGACGTTGTAATTCCACACGAAGTAAGAAATATTTGTTGGTGATCAATTTGAACAGCACGCCAACCAATGATGCTAACCAACACGCCACACCGTGTGCGCCAGATCTCATGGCAACACCGTTAAAGAGTGAACAACGTGGACACGGTAGATTCTTAAAATAGTGACACGAACTGAAGCATTTTTACACATATGCCTCCTAGAGAACTGACTATATTAAAATGTCGTAGTTAGATGTGCTTTTTGTGTATGTGTGAAAGTGTAAAAACGGTAATTGTGAGTCGTAACTGTTTTACTGTGTGATATATAAAATATAAGTAAAACATCAATTTACTTCATCTGAAAGCTCCTTTAGCTTACTAAGAGGCTGACCATTAATCTGACACATTTAATTATCTTCTGAAGCACTTGAGCTGGCATGAGATACTACATGCATAGTTTTTCTTTGAAAGACTGAAGGATAAAAGCGATGAGATTATACTGATTGCAATATTTGACAATGTGTGTGTGTGTGTGTGTGTGTGTGTGTGTGTGTGTGTGTGTGTGTGTGAGAGAGAGAGAGAGAGAGAGAGAATATATACGTATAAAGAAAATTTTGATAAATAATCGAATAGTTTTCAACATGGAACTCGAACAAGCGTGTGGAAATACTACAGTAAAAAATGCATTACTTTAGTGTCTGTATTAGACAGTGTATAGTTCGATGCATGTTCGAAAGAGACATTCTTGACGATAGATAGCCAAATTAAATCATGAAATATATTGCAAATAAGTTACCGCTGTTGCTGCACAACTGCAGCCGTTGTACTGTATTTCCATTTTGGGTATGTATTTCGAGGTAAAAATATTAAGGAATGTGTGTGTGTGTGTGTGTGTGTGTGTGTGTGTGTGTGTGTCTGTGTGTGTAAGCATGCTTACGTAGATCTTTTTGATAAATAGCGCTGTCGGAACTTCCTGTGGCTATTTTTAAAATGACGGATTATGGAATAAAACATATACTGCATGGTGATTGGTTGTAAAAGTATTCCTACCAGCGGCATCTTGCAAAATATTCATATTTTTATACTTCCTGCCACCTGCCATCTTGAATTTTTAATTTTATCATCAGCGTCTATATTGCATTATTTTAAAATTTCCTCCCAATTTGATCAGGCAATGCATTAAGACCACTGAGGATGTCATTGCCTGTACCATGAAGGTAACCGACACTGACAGCTGCACTTTTAGTGGTGAAACGACCACCATCTCTGATTGTGACATTGGGGGTATTGCCTTCTTCATTATCGCATTTAAGTGCAAAGCAGGCGAATATCCTCGTTGCTATACCACTTACGAGTTTTGAGATAGGGACAGTAAGACCCTAAGACTTCACTGCTGTTTATATGATCGTTGCTTGTTGATTGTAAAGAAATAGGGAACTTAGAATATTAGCCTGATGAAGAGAATGGGAGCAATCTTTAAATGTAGGTAAATGCGAGGTTATTCGCTGCTAGCTCCTTCTAATACCAGGAGACAATCAAAATTAAGAATATAAGGCACTTTTGGAGCCGTACAGCAGATTCTTCAATTTTTTTCATTCATTAGTGGTAGGAGAAAGGGTAGTTTACATTTGTGTGAACTGCCCTTGGTCATGCGCTCTTCAATATCTCGTGGAGCATGAATTAAGCTGTACAAACGTGCAGTGATAGCTAACTGTTAATTCTGCTAGGAAATAACTACTGCAATAAATGGCTTAGAAGCACAAGCTAAATATTGAATACGATACTTCGAAACTTACGATGACGTTCAATGCTTAGTCGTGCACTTATTGCAAAAAATACCAAAACCAGATTTTTATTCAGTTTAGATAAAATATCACATATTTCTGCAAGATAATGAAGAGGGGATCTTTCCCCACACAACGAGACCAGTATAATATCCGTGAGGGGTTATTTTGGCCTGTTTTATAAGATACAAGTCTTGTTTTCAGCTTTAACTGCTGGCAAAGAATACTGTTCTCTTTAAAGGGAGCACCACATGGCGGCAACAAGAGGGGCGCCCTTGTTTGTTTACCCTCATGTGGGCAGGCAGCGCTTCTTCACGTGCATGACACGTGCGATTGCGCCCGCTGTCGCACCACCCGCTTCCCACAACAGCCTGTGTCCCTTGTTCCCTCGAATAAATATATTCTGTTTGACCGCACGCGCAGCACGTACGCAACCTCGCACCACTTCGACACGTGTCGACACGTGTAACTGCGGTTTATACCTGGCTCATCACGTCTCACGTTACCTGACCTAGTACGATGCATATCTTCACAAGTTCGTCCCTAGAATCGAACAATGCGGAGCATTTCTCATTATAAATGGAACTATTGTAAATATCTATCGGCTTAAAGTCGTCTTGAAGTTGTTTTAGTATTCTGGGAACGAAATTAATCATCTTTTTAACGACAGTAAATAGAGAACCTAATTTTACCTACTTTGATAAGCTGTATGAGTAATCTTCAAGGTACCGTACTTCATCGTCTTCGCGAATTTTTGAGAAAGTATCATTAAGTCAACTTTAGCGTAAAAACAGTTTTATTCGTGTGACGCTACCAAAAAGTGATGCGCGCGTGCGCGCATTCGTGAGTTTGTATGTGTGTGCGTGCGCGGGTGTGTGTGTGTGTGTGTGTGTGTGTGTGAGAGAGAGAGAGAGAGAGAGAGAGAGAGAGACTGCGCGCTTGTATGTCTGCCTAAAATTCTTCTAGTTATTTGGGAAGACGATTGTAATTTGTGAGCTATGAGTTACTTCTTTCATAAATTCCCACAAGTCCATTATTCATAAACAGAAATTGCTCATTGAAATTTTTATCTCACAATTTGATTAGAGACGCCAGTATTCATGTTGATCGCGCATTGGGTGATACTGTAGAATTTTTAAAACTATTGTCTGACACCTGAAAACTATTTTGAATGACAAAAAATTGTCTAACAAGAGCACGTGTTAGCCATGATATAACAGTGTTGAGTATCCCTTGAATGTTACGAGGGTAATCCCAAAAGTAAGGTCTCCTATTTTTTTATAAGTACAGAACTCTATCTGTGCGGCAGTTGTTCACACTGATATGAAGTGTGCTTCACGCTATGTGTAAACATGCGCAAGCCGCGCTGAGGAGCTCAGTCTTGGCTTGGCAGCCGTTGAGAATGGAACTCCCGTTGGACGTTACCGCAAAGTGCGAATTGCGCGCAGTTATTTGGTTTTTGAACGCAAAGGGCACTGCGCCGATGGAAATCTTTCGACAATTGACCGAAATGTATGGTAAGTCGTGCACGGGTATCAAAAATGTTCGTAAGTGGAGTAGAGAGTTTCCAGCTGGTAGGACCGAAATTCACGACGAGCAAAGGAGCGGGAGACCGTCAATTTCTGAGGAGACAGTGTTGAACATTGAGCAAAACATGCGTGAAGATCGGCGGATCACCCTGGTGGATCTCTGCACGTTGACGCCTGAGGTTTCTCGAAGCACCGCGCACAGACTATTAACTGAAACATTGAACTACCGGAAGGTGTGAGCTAGATGAGTGACATGCATGCTGACTGAGCACCACACGCGGCAACGCGTTGATGCTTCCCGCTCATTTCTTCACCGCCTTGCAGCCTAACAGGACAACTTTCCGGACGCCATTGTCACCGCGAATCCTGGGCATACCACTTTATACCTGAGACCAAGCAACAATCACGCCAGCGGTGGCATCCTTCTTCGCCAAAGCCGCGGAAATTCAAACAATCACAGTCTGCCGGTAAAATCATGACAACCGTTTTTTGGGATCAGAAAGGGGTATTGTTGGTCGACTTTATGCCCACTGGGACCACAATTAACGCTGACAAGTACTGTGAGACTCTGAAAAAACTCAAACGGGCCATTCAGAACCGGAGAAGAGGAATGTTGAGCAAGGGCGTACACATTCTCCATTACAACGCTCGCCCACACATCGCTCGGCAAACCGTTGTTCTCCTGCAACAATTTAGTGGAACATAATCACCCACCCACCCTATAGTCCTGACTTGGCGCCCAGTGAATACCACCTGTTCCCTAAGTTAAAAGAACATTTGACAGGAAAGCGATTCAACTCCGACGACGAGATGAAAGAAGAATTTCATAACTTTCTGAACAGCATAGTGGCGAGCTGGTATGACTTGGGCACACAAAAACTGCCCCAGTGTCTACAAATATGCATCGACAGAAATGGTGATTAAGTCGGAAAAAAGCTGCCCAAACTGTAAACTGATGTAAACCACTGTAGAAATAAACAGGTCTATGTACTTATAAAAAAATAGGAGACCTCATTTTTGGGATTACTTTCGTGCATATACAGCTAAAATAAGATATAAGACTTTCAGGTTCTACAGAAAACTAACAACAATAGGCATTTTATGACCTATGCTGTCATCCATCGTCGTCCTTCATTCCAGTAAAAAAAGATTACATTTAAGAATCGACAGCTATTATAGAATACATTAATTAGGCCTGAGAAAGAAACGGCAAGTAGAAATATATTGCTGAAGGTGAACAAAGAGTAATAGCCAATGAGCAATTTTATTTCTTTTTTAGTTGCAGGACCCTTGCTATGTGGGGTGGTCGACTCAATCGTTCTGCCGATTTTATGGCTTGACAACTGTTCCTTCGAAGGACGTATTTTTTGATTTTGCTGGAAGTTTTGGGTCGTCCACATAATCGTGGTCTGGATTTTATATGAAATGATTGTGAGAACTCTTACAGGGTGACAATTATAAATATATGAAATAAAATAGTCATAACTTTTGAACGGTTTGCGTTAGAACGTACAAACTGTACGGACAGCTGCGGGGCATGATGGGACTTAGTATTCCCTGTATGGTTTGGCTTAGCGACAAAGCACACTTATATTTAAATGGGTTCGTCAATAAGCAAAAATGGCGCACACATGGGACTGAGAAACTGCATTTCGCGATCGAGAAGTCTTTTTACCCTCAACGGGAGACTGTGTGGTGTACAAAGTCCAGTCACGGAATAATCGTTGCGATATTCCTTGATGGTACGGTGACTGCCGAACGGTACGTGAAGGATATGGAAAATGATTTCATCTCCATTATCTAAAGTGACTTTGATTTCTACAAGATGTGGTTCATGCAAGGCGGAACTCGACCCCATAGAAGCAGGAGAGTGTTTGATGTCCTGGAGGAGCACTTTGGGGACTGCATTCTGTCTCTGGGATACAAAGAGACCACTGGCTTGGTCACTATATTCTCCGGATCTGAACACATGTGACTCCTTTATGTGGGGTTGTATTAAATACAAGGCGTACAGCAATGATCCCAGAACCACTGCAGAGCTGAAAACAGCCATTCAGGAGGTCATTGACAGCATCGATGTTCCGACACTTAGTGGTTCATGTAGAATTTCGCTATTCGTCTGAGCCAAATAATCACCAATGATAGGAGCCATATCGATTAAGTCATAGTCTAGATCCGAATATCTGTAATTACGATTACATGTTGAATAAAGCGTGTGCACTCCGTATTTTGTAATGAATATGTTTTTTCTCATATGGTGCAATAATTGTCATCATGTGTCCATTATTTACTATACCCCATTTTAACTTGGGGTAGAGACAGCATTGCTTATTTTATTTTTCTCCACTTTTGTACTCAGATGTATATTTGAGGGTGCAGCTGTGTGCTGCGAAACCAGGTTCGATGGCTTCTAATGTAATAGAGCCCAGTATGTTGAGTGAAGTGTTCTCTGTGCGCATAAATGATTTGGCGGACAGGCGGGACAGCAATCTGCGGTCGTTTGCTGATGCCGGCCAGTGTGGCCGAGCGGTTCTAGGCTCTTGTCTGGAAACACGCTACCGCTACGGTCGCAGGTTCGGATCCTGCCCCGGGCATGGATGTGTGTGATGTCCTTAGGTTAGTTAGGTTTAAGTAGTTCTAAGCTATATGGGACTGATGACCTCAGAAGTTAAGTCCCATAGTGCTCCGAGCCATTTGAACCATTTGAACTTCTAGATTACAGTTTACAGCATGAATATAAAATTGAGTCCACATTACAATTATACGACAATAGGTGCCCATCCTGTGTTGTTGTTGTGGTCTTCAGTCCTGAGACTGGTTTGATGCAGCTCTCCATGCTACTCAATCCTGTGCAAGCTTCTTCATCTCACAGTATCTACTGCAACCTACATCATTCTGAATCTGCTTAGTGTATTCATCTCTTGGTCTCCCTCTACGATTTTTACCCTCCACACTGCCCTCCAATGCTAAATTTGTGATCCCTTGATGCCTCAAAACATGTCCTACCAACCGATCCCTTCTTCTAGTCAAGCTGTGCCACAAACTTCTCTTCTCCCCAATCCTATTCAATACCTCCTCATTAGTTACGTGATCTACCCACCTTATCTTCAGCATTCTTCTGTAGCACCACATTTCGAAAGCTTCTATTCTCTTCTTGTCCAAACTAGTTATCGTCCATGTTTCACTTCCATACATGGCTACACTCCATACAAATACTTTCAGAAACGACTTCCTGACACTTAAATCTATACTCGATGTTAACAAATTCCTCTTCTTGAGAAACGCTTTCCTTGCCATTGCCAGTCTACATTTTATATCCTCTCTACTTCGACCATCATCGGTTATTTTACTCCCTAAATAGCAAAACTCCTTTACTACTTTAAGTGTCTCATTTCCTAATCTAATTGCCTCAGCATGACCCGACTTAATTTGACTACATTCCATTATCCTCGTTTTGCTTTTGTTGATGTTCATCTTATATCCTCCTTTCAAGACACTGTCCATTCCGTTCAACTGCTCTTCCAAGTCCTTTGCTGTCTCTGACAGAATTACAATGTCATCGGTGAACCTCGAAGTTTTTACTACTTCTCCATGAATTTTAATACCTACTCCAAATTTTTCTTTTGTTTCCTTTACTGCTTGCTCAATATACAGATTGAATAACATCGGAGAGAGGCTACAACCCTGTCTTACTCCTTTTCCAACCACTGCTTCCCTTTCATGCCCCTCGACTCTTATAACTGCCATCTGGTTTCTGTATAAACTGTAAATAGCCTTTCGCTCCCTGTATTTTACCCCTGCCACCTTCAGAATTTGAAAGAGAGTATTCCAGTTAACATTGTCAAAAGCTTTCTCTAAGTCTACAAATGCTAGAAACGTAGGTTTGCCTTTTCATAATCTTTCTTCTAAGTCGTAAGGTCAATATTGCCTCACGTGTTCCAACATTTCTACGGAATCCAAACTGATCTTCCCCATCCTCTGCCGTTAAAAGTAACTGCTTCGGTAACTACGGCAAACTCAATCTATCTCAGGCATGTACCGAATATACTTGACGACTTGAGAGTTAGATTAAGTGCCAAAATAGTGGAATAAAAATTTAGATCACTAGAAGTCTGTGACTATTTCATTGTGACGCTGAGTCACTGTTTGGTATTTGACAAGTTTTTTAGAAACCGTAAATATACTGTGATATACGTTGATTAAAAGTGCCGGCAATGTATTTAAACAGAACATATATTAATAATATATATGAACATACACATCCCTGGCCGTACAAGTGAACGTTCTAATGAAAGTAATATACTTCGAAATCGGCTGTGCTCTACCAAAATTATTTCTAGATATTCTGTATTTGTTTCCATTGCGGACTGCGGTCTTCCCTTTCATCGAAGTGGAAAACTTTTAAGGGCTGTAGTGAACTATCCTTTTCAAACAGGTGTGCTAATGGCATATAAAATTAAAAGAGCATCTGAATACCGTCACGAATTTGTTATTGATCATCGATATTAAAATGGCGTCAAACACGTATTCTTTCATGTTACGATTTTTCTTCTGAAAGTGAGATTAACAAACTGCGCAGAAGCAGAAGCGCATTGTCGAAATACTGCAGCGCAGTCCCACTGCTAATACACAACATAAGTTTTGTTCTATATCTAGTTTAATTTCTACTTAAAGCAGAGATTACTACGAATTCTAGGATGAGAATAGTTACTGAAAACTACTACTGCTTTCTTCTCCGACCCTTCTCATCTACAAAGTATTGCTCATACTTTTCTATCGGATGGACAACGTCAGTTTTAAACTAAGGAAACAGTGAAAACTGAAACAATCCTGCTGTTCACATTCAGTCGACTAAATGGCTTATACAACTGTTTTCGAGAAGGAATGGTGAATATTCAGAAATTTGGCAGGAACGCTCTTTTGAAGCAAGATATTTAATATGGACATGTTCTCTATTCCGAATGACTTCCGAGACTGAACATATTTCATGTGCATTTGTTTCTAGACTATCGGTGTGCATGTATGCGTCTTGTCCACCCAACCTCTCTAAGGTTTTATTCTAGCCTAATCAGCGTAGTGGTTTTCAACCTGTTTTCTCGGGGTGTTTTACTGCCGTTAAAGTATCCCGCTGAACGTGCGGGTGCCCATCGTGTGTTGTGGGTGAAGTAGAGCGATGGATTGAGAGTGTACCAGATAGAGATATCAGTGAAGTGAGTTTGGACACGCGCTGGCTAAAATGCTGATGAAGAATATTCAGAATGGTGTATTTTAACGGCTTCTGCGATGACAGTACTGCTGCTGTCAAGAAATACCTTCGGTGCTTTCCGATATGCTGTAAACCTGACCGTTGAGTGTTGGCCGAAAACTCCAGCACATTGCGTGAAACATGTTTTCTTTCAAGTTACCATTCGACTTCTGAAAGTGTAATTAACAAACTTCGCAGAAACAGAAGCACATTGTCGAAATAGTGCAGCGCAGTACCACTGCTAGTACACAGCAACTTTCTGCACGTGTTTGGCGAATGTGTTAAAAAGAAACATTTTTCAACTGATACTTTATAAAACGGCTGTTTTGATAGTTACTAACTACTGTACATATGTACATGTCTAAACTTGACAATGTATATAGTAATATTGAGAATAAATAGCCGTGCACACCATCCGTAACAGAGCCTATGTTCATACGAGAATTCTTTCTTCAAATGATCGTATCATTTTCCTAAATATTGACCATTCCTCCTGGGCGCCAGGTGCATGTGTGATGAACGAATATTTCAATGTTAATTTAATTTTCTCTGCTAAAACACTGATCTCTAAGTTATATGACGGCACGAACATCGTATTTTGTTTTCAAAATGTGGGAGAACTTCAAACTCTTAATACCAAGATAAATATCCCTCTGGTTTCAAGAACCGTGAGATAACTCTACGCAGAGACCATTCAGCTAATAGTCATCCAGCTTTAGCTTTATCCACGGGAATATTCATAAGCGTTAGCCCACCAACTTCCGGCCATAAAATCGCCGTCCGCCTCCGCCGTCGTTGCTGATTGCATTCTGTCCGATAACTGCTGTCCTCTCGAATGCACGGGTATTTTTTTTCCTGGCTATTATTCGCAGGCAAACAGCAAACAGCGGACCTGATTTGCATGCATCGGCTTGCCCAAATTGGAATGCAAATGTAGGTCCTGCAATAAACGGCACGCTGAGAGAAATTTGGCGGCGACGGCTGACTCAACGCCGGACGAGTAAGTGAAACCACGCAACGAAACGTTCCAGAAAGGTATTTAAGGGGAAAACAGTTTTCAGGCTCTGATTATCGTTGTACTACTGGTTTCAAAATTCCAACCACGCGTAGCAGTTTCATTGATTGTTGACAGGAAGCGGGAAATTTTATCGGATACTGAACCTTAAGAACCACATAAAACAAAGAAATTCTCTCTTTGTTATCAATGCCAGTGCTTCGCTTTCCTTTATGTTAGTCAAGTGTTGATGTTTGGATCTATTTTTGTCCCGAGAACGTCACTTACCTAAGAGTAAGTTCAGATACTACTTCTGCCTTCTCCCTCAGGATATTGTAAATCTCTGTTAGTAAATCGCTGTCCCGGAATCCGGTACCATTTGTAGGTAGACCATCTCGCGGTTTCCAAGGGCAAAAAAAAAATGTTTATTACTATTTAGCGTAATTATTGACCGAATTAAAAATTTAAAATGCTACCATAATCTTCGAAAAAAGATCGATAATCTTACGTTGAAAGTTTAACACATTTAACAATTTTACATTCTAAACTGTGTGTTTACAATGGACGGCGAGCAAATACCAGGACATGATTCAACCAGTACTTCAGAATTAGAGCACTTAGCGATTTCCAACAAACCTTACACATAATATCAACATTTCACAAATTTTTTTTCAAGCAGATACCATCTGCAGAATGATGAAAGGAAAGATGTTTTCTGCCACAGGTTTGCTGTTGACGCCGTAAAACCGTAGCATCAGGCATCAAGTTTTAATTTATTGCTTCTTTGCTGGTGACTCTATGCGTAACACTGTCTGCAGACAGTATCCACATATACCACTGAACCTACATGCAAAATTATGCCATTGTACGAGACACAGTTCAGGAGATATAACATGATGAACATTGATATGCGTGACAAGATAGGTTTTGCTTGAAATGGTGCACTATAAAATTTGGATATCAGGCGTGACGTTTTAATTTACAATTTCTTTATTACTAACTCCGTTCGAAACGCACATAGAAGACGATATCTACATATATATCAGCGAATGTACGTGAAAAATTATATCAGTTTCAGGAGATATGTTGTCATAAATGTTGAGATGCATCAAAAAGCTTTTCCTTAAAACGGGGAGAGAATTACTCGGAGTATCCAGTATTTGATAATGAGAGCACTCACAGACTACCAATAAATTGGGGCTATGAGTGAATTTTGGCTGCGCTATGCCTTGGTGGAAATAATAATTTGTGCCATGCCGGGACTCGAATCCGCATCTTCCGCGCTTGACGTGAGCAGTTGCCTTGACCGCCTCGGCCACCTGAGAAAACTCTCAGGACCGACGTAGACTTGCCTAAGTCATCGCTTTCGCCTACATCATCTACTCTGAGATAATGAGCATAGTTGAAAGTTTACACCCGGGACAAGACTATGAGCTATACCCAGCCACTCTTGTGATGGTAATGGACGTAATTCGGCGAGAAAGTGTCTCCACAAGTTCTTACAGGTATGTCACATTCAGATGAAGCGACTCACTAATGATAAGATCACACAGAGACTAAAAACTGCGTTGAAGTTGCTGCGTTTCACCCGTTGTCCCTAAGTACCACTTATTTTCTATAGGACTGATAAACAGGTGCTTTAGATTGTCAGTCGAGATGCGATAGGATGTCTGCACGTTCATCATGCCAGGAAGGAAGGTGGGTTTGTCCACAGTCTACTCATCAAGAAGATGTAGAAGGAAAGGCAGCACTTGCTCGCCGAGAATGTTGAAATGAACATCCTGGTTCACATTATCGGCATTCTGGATGGGTGGGCAAAAGTTATGATAAGAAAAACCTGTCTGAAACACCAGAACTCAGCCCTCGATACAATGCGGGTTTGCGCCTCATTGGGCCGACGCTGCGTTCGTTGTCTTCTATCAGATGAAAAGACGCTAAATGGAGACTAGATGTACCACACTGCACTACCCACCAGTTACGTACTCGGCATTTTCTTTGTTTTTTCGCCCAATGAAGACCTGCAATCGCACGTGCCGCTGTGAACATTGCCCTATGTCGAGGTAACAGATTCCAAATATACAGTACCAGAAGTTCCCTTCGCAATGTACGCTGAAAAGGTTTTCGAGTAGAACCTGCGTTCCTTGAAGAAGTCAGTTCCTGTCCTAATTGTAACAGACTGTCACTGACAAGTGATGACAATCGTCTCCAGTCACTGTCGGTAAAGATCATTTTACGGTTACTGTTTTCATGACGTGTCACATGGTTGGGAGTGGACACGTCGGAAGGTCCAGTTTGTTACGCCACCAAGCTCGGCAACTTCATTGGAGTTTGCTCACTATACGAAGTGATATTTAGCCCCAGAAAGAGCACACTGGTCAATATACAGAACGTGCAAGTGCCGTATCTCGCTGACGCATCCCCCATCTCACTGCACTCATTCCGTACACCCGGCAGACAAATACACAGTGCATCACTACGGAGCTGCAGCCAGTGATAGATTGCATGGTACCAGCTCTACACCTTTTACAGCGCTCTATATTGATCAGTGTACTCTTTCTGGGGCTACCTATCACTTCGTATAGTGAGCAAATTCGGTTGCCATACTAAGGTAAAAAAGAGAGGGAAGCTGTGAATCAACATATCACCGACGACAAAGTCTCAATGGGCGGAACGCAAGATCGCGTTAAACAACAAACTCAGCATGCGGTCCATTCGATTTAAATAAAGAACGAAATCTCTTAATCTCTATGGCTGCTCATCATGAACGTGAGTCATTTCCTGCCGCACCTTGTACCGCGTAAAACTGAGGTGACAATTGTCATGGGGCAGCACATACACAGATCGCAGTAGTATCGCGTAGACAGATGTAAAAGGCCTTGGCATTGCCGGAGCTGTTATTTGTACTCAAGCGCTTCGTGTGAAAAGGTTTCCGATGTGATTATGGCCACATGACAGGAGTTAACAGATTCTGAACGTGCAATGGTAGTTGCAGCTAGTTGCATGGGACATTTCACTTCGGATATCGTTAGAGGACTTGATATTCGGAGCTCCACAGTGTCGCGAGTGTAACGAGAATAGCAAATTTCGGGTTAACACAGCGGCCGACACCCTTCACTTAAGAACCGAGAGCAGCAGCGTTTGCGTAGAGTTGTCAGTGCCAACAGACAAGCAACACTCCGTAAAATGAGTGCACAAATCGATGTGGAACGTACAACGAACATATCCGTTCGGACAACGCAGCGAAATTTTGTGCCAATGGAGTATGGCAGCAGACTACGGACGCAAGTGATTTTGCTAACAGCACGACATTGCCAGCTGCTCCACTTCTGGGCCAGTGACCATATCTGTCGGACTCTATAGACGACTGGACGGCCGTGGCGTAGTCAGATGAGTCGCGATTTCAGTTGGTAAGAGCTGAAGCAGTATTCGAGAGTGGCGCAGACCCCTTGTAGCCATGGACCCAAGTTGTCCACAAGGCACTGTGCAAGATGGCGGTAACTCCATAATGGTATGGGCTGTGTCTACGTGGAATGGTCTAACAGAACCGAGACTGGAAATTGTTATGTTCGGTTACTTGGAGACCATTTTCAGCCATTCATGGAGTTCATGTACCCAAACATCGATGGAATTTTCATGGATGATAACGCATCATGTCACCGGGCCCCAATTGTTAGCGACTTGTCTCAAGAATACTCTGGACAATTCGAGAGAATAATATCGCCTCTCAGGTCGTCAGTTCGTGCAAAACTTTTTGCACAGGCGTCATTTTCGCAAGGGACTGCTGTAGTGAAACAGTGGCTCAGTATTCTTGGAGGGGACTTCCAGTGACTTGTTGAGTGTATGACATGTCGAATTGCTACATTACGCCGGAAAAAAGAGTGTCTGACACGATATTAGGAGATGGCTTTTGCCACTGCAGTGCACAATGTGATGGATATCTGGAAAGTGTGTAGACAGTAATAATTTCGAAAAAGAACAACATCAAAACAATTCAACATTGAATAACCACTGTAAACGTTAAAATATGTAAGGGCTTTCTCTTATTTCTGACATTCAATAAAAGTTATGTGAGCTCACCTTTTATTCGATGTGTCGTACTTCACATTTGTGCACTGGATACGTTTCAAACATACGTCCCAGTAGTCCATTTGTAACGTCATAGAGGGTCTGAGCACAAGCAATGTGATCTTTGTTTGTTGATAGCATTGAGGTTGCCATTGTAGCAGCATTCAGTGGACGTGTGTGGGGTATTGCCGTTGAGTTGTCTGGAAATAATTAGCAGAACACAGAGCTAGAAACGCAGCGGATATGGCTCTTTGGAAATACGATATTTGAGAAGTGTGACGCGACTCAGGTAATGTTGTCGCTACATTGCTTGCTCGCACGTAATTAATCATGAGTTTGAGAGAGGCAAATATTTAACACGATTTTTAACTTATTTGTTCGAATAATTTAGTCTGATTGTCGGGTCGTAATTTAACAATGTTGTCTGTACATTTGGCTTGGACTCATATTTATAGATTCATGACTCGTCCACCATTTCATTAACTGACTTCACAGAAGTGTCATAATCTTTTAAGAAGTAATTTTTGTAACGATTGCTGTAATTATTAAGGTATGGATTCGTAATATAGTTCTGAATGCTGATCTCTCTTCAATCATTCAGTAAATTTGACCTCTTCTATTGTCTCCTCAAGAAAATTTAGTTTATTAGTTGTTTGTCGCCGCGCTGCACTGAGCAGAACACAGGTACTCAGAGCAAAGCACGATGCAATTAGCATTGCTGTTTTTCCGTGGCAAGATTTTTCTTTAGGTGATTTTGCTGCGACATTGTATTTTGATATTCATCATTTTCGAGCAGTATTTAGTTTCCGTTGTCGCAAGGTAAGTCATGAAAGTTTGTTAGGGCCAGTCAGGACATACTAAAATCGTTCTTAGTCAAGCTTTGCATTTCAAAATATGTATCAGATTCACTTCAGTAAAGTTCAGTTAAGGTCTCATTTCTTATGCAGACATTTTTGCTCCTATACTGTGGTGGTACATTCAACTATATATCTTTTAGTTTTTGGAATTTTATTTAGTCATACTGCTGACATAGATTTCCAGGGAATTTTCATTTTCACTGCACTGCGCAGTACAGAATTTACAGGACAGCCTCTTTAGGATAAGGTTTTACGTTGTTTGCTTATTTTTAGTAAAAGTTAATTGCAATGCAGTTACACAGTTTCAGATGGATTTGGCCATTCATTCCACCAGGTAGCGTTTACGTAACCACACCAACTGCATTGTTCAGTTTCACGTTACAACACATACACGCATGAAAGTTTAGGAATAGGAAACCCTTAGTTTACACGCAACAGCAACAAACAACGTAATAAAATAAAACTATTACAAATAATAGCAATAATCAATAAAATGACAACAGAGATTTATAGGCGATCCACGGTCAAGAGCGTTTAAGAGGGACTTAGACAAAGACAGAGCGAGATGGCGCAGTGATTAGCACACTGGACTCGCATTCGGAAGGACGACGGTTCAAACGTGCGTCCGGCCATCCTGATTTAGGTTCTCCGTGATTTTCCTAAACCACTTCAGACCAATGCCGGGATGGTTCCTGCGAAAGGGCAAGGCCGATTTCCTTGTCCGTCCTTCCCTAATCCGAGCTTGTGCTCTGTACCTAAGACCTCTTTGCCGACGGGACGTTAGACACTTACCTGCTTCTCCTCCTCAGTCTGACAAATCCCCAATTCCATAGCGTAGACAAGTTGCTCATGAGCCCCAAAATATTGGGTATCGGGTTACTGAAGGCTTTGGACCCGTCATTCTCGGTTTCTAATATTTCTCTCTCCACATCTTTTTCAATGGTGATATCGTTGTTGCTCAGTGTGTACTACTGGCATCCACATTTGCTGACTTACTGAGATGGATGATTACACTGTCAGCCTACTTTCCTGTGGGTCTTCCGTTCGTTTGTCTTGTAAGAAGTAGGTATTTTGAAGACAGCAATTCGTACTGACCTTACTGTGTGTGTCAGAATGGACGCATCAAATCTGACATTCCATTTTTTGCTGTTATGGCGAAGGATGTTGCAAAAGCGGAAAGCTGTAATTGCCTCCGAGTAGCACAAGGTACCCACAGCATGATATCGCGATCCCTTAAAAAAACCGACACTAGTGAACTCTTGATTCATGATACATATGCTCTTTCTGAAGGTATCTCTCTTCTCTTTTTATCATTAGAGCACATTTTGATGTAAATGCACTGAGCCGTGCTCCGGCTCACTTTCGTCCCTTTTACAGGTTGGCGTCGTATACTGGGATCGTCACCTCTCGTTTTCTCAGTTTGTTCACTGGCGCCACTACGTTTGTTCGCTTTCTCTGTCCGTGAGTGGCAGCAGCGGCGTTTATCGATAGCGAGTACTGTGGTACTATCTTTGGAGCGACCTCTAGTTTTCCGTGTAGTGGTGTGTCAGGGCAGTTCAGTGGGGACGGAGCAGCAGTGAGCTCCGACAGCGCCAGTACTCGCCAAAGGAGATGGCGATATATATATATATGCCCTGCCCGATGGAAGGATGTGGCTTGCCTGACTTCGTTGGCAACGACCGATGGTTGGTCCTTTGGTCGGTCGTCTCAGTGGACGACGTGTATCTGGTCTTTCGACCGTTTCTGTGTTCTTAACGTTCATGTCTACGTGCAATTCGTCTTGATGCTGTATAGTGACTGTTTTAGCATTGTCTGAGTTCTTTGTGGAATTTTCTTTTGCGGTTACATGTCCATTCTAGTCAGATTTTGAATAGGCAGTTTGATCTTAATCCTGTCTGAGTACTAGGATTTGGTAGAGCCAACTTGTGTGATTAAATGCTTGTCATTTGACGATGTTAACTGTTATTCTATCATGGTATTGGTTACCACATCTGAGGTGGATTTTGCGAGTGTGCTGGTCGGCGTTTAAGCTGTCCCTTGTTTGACTTGCCATCCCGTTAAGTCAGTATAACTCTTGGCTGCCTGTCTCGCCGCTTACGCAGCCGTAGGGACTTTCCTCAGGTCTATCATTGGAGCACTGTCTGTCGATCACGCCCTTCCTTATTCGGTCTGATTATGTCAATTGCTTAAAAATAATATTTTGTTTAAATTATTCGTACTGTTTGTAGCCATTAGCCGATAAATAATTTGAATTCTTCTTAATAAGGCCTTCAGCCGTCAGCGTAGTTTGTGTTACAGTCAATTTTTTTTTAAATGATTGTTTTAAAGAATTATTTTGGTATTTTTAACGTGTAATTGTCTTCCTCATTTGTAATTCAGGCCTTCAGCCGCTAATTGTTCTGAAGTATTGCTTGTGGCCTTCAGGCGACAAATAATTTTTAATTCTTTCAAAATAAGGTCTTCAGCCGTCTGTTAACTTGTGTTAGTCAATTTTTTTTAAATGATTGTTCAAAAAAATTATTTCTTTAAATAAAGTGTTCGTGTTTACTGTGCGACCAACGGTAACTGATTAGGCCCCGTCCACATCTTTCCCTGCTGTCCCTAAGTCCCACGTTTCATGTATGTTTCTTTATGCATATTAGGAACTTCTTTGTCAAGTTGATTGTGAGCGCTGATTAATTGTAACTTCAGCCTATTGGGATTGTCGTTTACAGAGCTAGGCGTCTCCTCTGATGCCCCGCGGATACCCAAGGTAATAACAATTGTTTCTGACAGCCCGTATATCCTCGGAAAGCTTTATAAATGGGGGTGCGGCATGTGTCCGCTAACGACAGTTTCGCCTCAGCAAACATCCACGCTTCTGGATAGAGCGTATGTTGACGTCAGGTGTTCATAGACGTGTGTATCACCCTTGCAATTTGAGCAGTTAAGTAAAATTCACCACTGCTTCCAGTTTACAATGTTTCACTATGGCACAGCTTGGTGGTAAGTCAAGCACTAGTGACCAGCCCATGTATCTCTTGTTTGCCACATTCATAGCCAGCGAATTATGTCCATGTTCCTAGAAGTGCTCACCATTTGATAAGGCCTAGGAGGTACATTCGGCTATCAATGCGACAGATAGGGTGAGCATTTTCGCCATACAGAATACTAGTCACTTAATGTAAACTTAGAAGATTAAAGTGTTTCGTCTGTAAACGATAGAGGTCTTCCTCCTCGTGCCAGAATGAAATAATACCAGAATGAAATAACCAGGGTGTATTTCACTCTATACAATTATATGTATAGGGATGAACAGTTCTGTTTCAGCTATGAATGAGTACAAAAACAATATCAAAATTTTTCTATTGCACGAGATAATGGATTATTCAGCTTGAGAACTGTCGGAGACAGCTCAAGTACGATCCTGTGATAAATGCAGGAAAGGAACTAAGTTCTCGGGCGGAAACCTCTGATCATCGCGCTCATAAATACATCGACAGGTGACGGACTACAAAACTTTCGAGAGAGTCAAGCGGCCCAGAGTCATAAAAAAGTTGGGACAAGTTTTACTGCAGATACGAAATTAAAGTTACTACCTCTACCGTCCTTTATGGTCCCTCTAGTGTTTTCACGCGCTGGACTACAAAACTGCCTCAGTACTTACTTTGCGGTCTGCGTTTACGATTGTCGCTTTGCAGCAAAATAGTGTTACATCAGTAGGATGTCTTCTTTATAAATCAATGTATTACAGTTTTAACCTCTAGCAGTTTAATGTATCATAGCGTCCTACATCTGCATTTATACTTCGCAAGCAACTTTTTAGTGTTTGGCGGAGGGTACGTTAGTCCAGGTAGGGAAGAACGGTTGTTGATAAACCCCGCAGGAGCTTTTTGCTTTTAGCTTTGTGGTTTTCTCGCTGAATCTAATTTTAAAATTAAACAACACATCGATGCAGAGCACTTCACTAGTAGCGTGTGTCACTGTAGTTGGAATAGCATCTTCTCGACACTTCAGCACTTAGCAAATGAATCTGTAACGAAACGCTATGTTCTTATTTTGATTTCCTCTATGAATCCTCTCTTGTAGAGATTTCAGACCGACGAGCAATTTTCAAGTATTGGTCGATCGAGAGTTTTACAATTCATCTCCTTGGTGGGTGGACTACTGTTCATAACAATTCTTCCAATTAACCTCACTCTGGAATCTGCCGTCCCTGCGTTTAGTTTTATGCTATCGTTCCAGTTCAGATTGCTCCGTTCACGACCTCCTAGTTATTTTATGAAGGTTTCTGATCCCAGTGACTGTTTTGCCTTCTCTTAATCACATACTAACTGGTATATCTCCATATTTCACTTCAATTCGTTACGTTTATGTATAGGGAGAATTAGCAGGAATCGCTCCACTGCAGGTCTTCCTGTCTTTACTGACTTCTTAATATCCAACAGAATCATCCGCGAAATGTGTATTGTAAAATGTAGAAGTCCTACAACAGTCCTTTGGACTGCACCCCAATTACATACCATGTCTGAAGAATTCTCTTTGTTGAGAATTATATATATATATTTTTTTGTATTCTGAAAATTCTTCACTCCAGTCTCGCAGCTGGTTTGACATTCCGCATCCTCATAGTGTGCACACGCGTCATATGTCTGGAGTTCAAAGACCACGTCACTACATTGGGCGCAGGCATCCATTGCTTTCTTCCCCAAGACTAGAAGAGGACGACATAGCTGCACTAAGTCGGCGACATAGCTGCACTAAGTCGCATTAGAGGCAAACTACTAATAGCAGGGGACCTAAATTCCAAGCACGCGGACTGGAACTCGAGACACCGAAATCAAGCCGGTCAACAACTGCAACGACTTGCGCGCACACACCAGTTACAAATATGGGGCCCAGAGGAACCGACACACTTCCCAAAGAACGGAGGAAGACCGGACGTCCTCGACATAGCCATCACAAAGAATCTGGTGGGCTTTGTATCCGCGACATCGGTAAACAGAATGTCGTCGGACCACAATCCCGTGATTTTCGAGGTCGATATGGGAGAATGGCTCTCTATCCCACAACGGCATGCGACATACAAGCGCATCAATAAGGAGCAATTCAGCAACGCAGTAGCAGCTGAACTTGCCCAGACCCCGCCTCCAACTGCAGAGACAGCAGAACAGGCAATAGACGACCTCACAAGAGCGATCCTACAAGCTGCTGAGGGAGCCACACCGCCTCCTGCGGGGCCCCCCCGCTCCAGGCAACTCCCCCCGCACTTGTTTGCGCAAATACGGCACAAAAATAGGATCGCCAAAGAGTGGAAGCTCACCAGAAATAGGAATACACGGAGGCTACTCAATAGGATACAGAGAGAGCTGAAAGCAGATCTCAATGAGTATCGCAACCAACAATGGTCGGCAAGGCTCTCAGCTCTCAAACTAGAAGACAATAGTTTATGGCAAGCCACCAAACAGTACACGAAAAGACGCGCGAAAATGCCACCACTCCATGGCGAACGCGGACTGCAGTTCAGCCCCATTGACAAAGCTAACGCACTAGCCGACGTGTTCGAAAAACAGTTCAGACCAGCAGAAGTACAGGACAGAGAACACGTCGCAACAGTCCGCAGAGAACTGGCCGTGTTCCTGGAAGCAGACGACGAATATGACTACACGCCACTCTTCAGTACTGAAGATGTGGCGCGCTGCATCAAGTCCCTGCCCACCAGGAAAACCCCGGGTCACGACCAGGTCACAAATGAATTGCTGAAACTCCTCCCGCCCCTGGCAATCACCCACCTGACCGATATTGTTAATGAACTGACGCGATCACAAAAATTCCCGGCGCAGTGGAAGCATGCAGAAGTCATTGCGATCGCGAAACCAGGAAAAGACCCGGTGTTCCCGCAACATTATAGACCAATTAGTCTACTGCCTACCCTCAGTAAACTTTACGAGCGCCTCCTACTAACCCCCATCCAGGACTATATCACAAGAGAGCAGATCCTGCCGAAATTCCAGTTCGGATTTAGGCAAAGACACTCCGCCCCCCCAGCAAATCATGAGGGTGGTTGAAGCAGCCACGGACAGCTTCAACCGAAAGGGCTACTGCGGGCTTGTCTTATTAGACGTAGCAAAAGCCTTTGACTCAGTCTGGCACACCGGGATACTACACAAGATGTACACCCTAGGCTTCCCCGGAAAGATCGTCAAAATCGTTAAAAACTATCTCTCCGGTAGGACTTTCTCAGTCAAGATCGATGGATCCCTGTCGACCAGGAGAAGAATCAGTGCAGGCGTGCCCCAGGGCTCAGTCCTGGGACCCGTCCTCTACAGTGTCTACACTGCTGACATCCCTACGACTCAGCATGTACACACTGCACAATACGCAGACGACACTGCATTCTTCTCCTGCTCGACAAACAGGAACCTGGTTACAAGGCGTTTGCAAACCGCCCTAAACAGGACGGAAAACTGGGCCAAGCAGTGGCGCATCTCAATAAACTCTGAGAAGACACAAGCCATGCTGCTCACCAGACGCTATGGGAAACGCCGACCCCCAAGAAGACCATACCAACTGCTACGATTGCAGGGGCAGAATTTGCCATGGAGAAATTCTGCGAAGTACCTCGGTGTCACACTTGACAGACGCCTGACATGGAAGTGCCACATAGAGGAGCTTCGCAGAAAGGCTCACGCCAGAATGCAGATTCTGTACCCTGTCTTGAACAGCACCAGTTCCCTCGACCCCGCAACAGGAGTAGCGATCTATCGAAGTCTAATTCGACCGATACTGGAATATGCGTGCCCTGTATGGGGCTACGCAGCCAGATCGACGATAGATCGCTTACAGAAGACTCAAAATAGAGCGTTACGACGAGCCTTACACGTCCCCACGTGCTTCCCCGCGGCAGACCTGCATGAAGCCGCAGACATAGAGCCACTCACCACACGATTCCGCGCCCTGGCAGAAGTGTTCTACGCCACGGCGCGGAATTCAGAAAACGACCTAATCAACACCCTTGGGCAATATGAACCCCATAGGGAGAGATATAACAGACCCAAGTCGCTACTCCTGCAGTAGCACAAAAAGAACAACTAAAGAAAACTCTCAACAAACAGCAACCAACAAAAGCACAGTAACACAAACAACACAAAAGAAAAGAGGAGGAAATGTCCGAAGGCGACAACAACCTCCACAAACGCCCCCTCTAACGGTAGATGACTAAAAGAGAGAAGAGAGGATAAAAAGGGGATTTGAGTTCCACACGGTCGTTAGTTTGAAAAGTGTGTTAATTCGTCCAAATGAAATTTCCGGGGCCTTCATATATTTAGGCGAAAAAAGTCATGGGATACTTCCCAATATCGTGGCTTAACATCCCTCTGCCCGGGGTAGCGCAGCAGCTCTACGTGGCATGTGCTCAAGTTGTTGGAAGTCCCATTCAGAAACAATGAACCGTGTAGGCCCTGTAGCTGTCCATATCTGCGAAAGTATTGCCGGTGCAGGACGATGTGTACCTACTGACCTTACAGGTATGTCTCATAAATCATCGATGGGATTCATGTCGGATGGTCTGGATGGCCAAATCATTCGCTCCAACTGTCCAGAAAGTACTTCAAACCGATAGCGAACAATTGTGGCCCGGTGTCATGGTAAATTGTCATCCACAAACGTTCCATCGTTGTTCGCGAACATGAAGCCAATGAATGGCTGAAAGTGCTATTCGAACACAACAACTTCCTGTCAGTGATCCAGTGGACACAATCCATTCCATGTAAACACTACCTACACCATTGAGCGGCCACCAACAGCTTGCGCATTGCCTTGATGACATATTGGGACCATGGCTTGAGGGAAGCCTATCGGTAGCACTTACCAACAGAAATCATGGCTTATCTGATCAGTCCACGATTTTCCAGTTGTTATGGTCCAACCGACATAGTCACGATCTCATGAGAAGCACAGCAGGCTGTTAACAGAGGCACTCTCATCGGCGTATGCTGCCACATCCCATTAACGCCAAATTTCGGCACACTTTCCGAACGGATACGTTCATCGTACGTCCGACTATGACGCGATCATAAACCATGCTGAAAAATTCTACAACAGATCTATGTTGGCCCTAAAGGTCTGCGCAACTGTTCAACTGCCCTTCTTGAGAATGAGAATGAACTGCTATTTATTTTCGGTCACAAGGCACCTTTCGTTCTTCCAATGGTCTATGTTCTGTGGTGTACTGCTGCTCGAAGAGGAGGAAGTTCCTCCGTGTACTTTACAGTAGAATAGTACTGGTATCCTATTGGTTCTAGAGGACTTATCTTTACAGAGTGATTTCACTTGAGTTTCTATTCAAACGTCATTCATTTCGATAGAACCACTAATACGTAGGTTGCCTTACGCCATGCATGTGATACGTAATTACGTATAGGCTATGTGCAGGCATATTATTATAGTTGAAGCTTCAAGGTATCTTCCCCAGCTCGCTTCAGAGTGTTCAGTGCTTACCACCTTGGACGTCGTTTTCGGTACAATTGGGTTCGTATCCCCATTCTGTTCCAATTCAACTCTTCTAAAAAAAACCTAGCGACTGGAAGAAAGCGCAGGTCGTTCCCATTTTCAAGAAGGGTCATAAATCAGATGCGAATAATTATAGGCCTATTTCGCTTACGTCAATCTGTTGTAGAATAATGGAACATGTTTTGTGTTCTCGTATTATGACGTTCTTAGATAATACAAATCTCCTTCATCATAACCAACATGGATTCCGCAAACAGAGATCACGTGAAACTCAGCTCGCCCTATTTGCCCAAGAAATTCACAGTGCCGTAGACACTGGAGAGCAGATTGATGCCGTATTCCTGGACTTCAGGAAGGCATTTGATACGGTTCCGCACTTACGTTTAGTGAAAAAAATACGAGCTTACGGAATATCGGACCAGGTTTGTGATTGGATTCAGGATTTCCTAGAAGAAAGAACACAACATGTCATTCTTAACGGTTCAAAATCTGCAGATATAGAGGTAATTTCGGGAGTACCGCAAGGAAGCGTGATAGGACCTTTATTGTTTACAATATACATAAATGACTTAGTTGACAACATCGGTAGCTCCGTGAGGCTATTTGCAGATGACACGGTTGTCTACAAGAAAGTAGCAACATCAGAAGACTCGTACGTACTCCAGGAAGACCTGCAGAGGATTAATGCATGGTGCGACAGGTGGCAGCTTTCCCTAAACGTAGATAAATGTAATATAATGCGCATACATAGGGGCAGAAATCCATTCCAGTACGATTATGCCATAGGTGGTAAATCATTGGAAGCGGTAACGACCGTAAAATACTTAGGAGTTACTATCCGCAGCGATCTGAAGTGGAATGATCACATAAAACAAATAGTGGGAAAAGCAGGCGCCAGGTTGAGATTCATAGGAAGAATTCTAAGAAAATGTGACTCATCGACGAAAGAAGTAGCTTACAAAACGCTTGTTCGTCCGATTCTTGAGTATTGCTCATCAGTATGGGACCCTTACCAGGTTGGATTAATAGAAGAGATAGACATGATCCAGCGAAAAGCAGCGCGATTCGTCATGGGGACATTTAGTCAGCGCGAGAGCGTTACGGAGATGCTGAACAAGCTCCAGTGGCGGACACTTCAAGAAAGGCGTTACGCAATACGGAGAGGTTTATTATCGAAATTACGAGAGAGCACATTCCGGGAAGAGATGGGCAACATATTACTACCGCCCACATATATCTCGCGTAATGATCACAACGAAAAGATCCGAGAAATTAGAGCAAATACGGAGACTTACAAGCAGTCGTTCTTCCCACGCACAATTCGTGAATGGAACAGGGAAGGGGGGATCAGATAGTGGTACAGTAAGTACCCTCCACCACACACCGTAAGGTGGCTCGCGGAGTATAGATGTAGAAACCAAATCGTTGATCGACAGTTCGACTGTTCTGTGTTATGAATACATTAATTATTGCTCTGTTTTGTAGACTTGTACCTTGTTTAGCATTAATAACAACCCAGTAGAACTACTGCTCGGTACATCTCACACTATCCTGTGCTTCCTTGACTGACCAGGCACGAATTACGTTTTTCGGCCTTGCGGCCCCGCCTCGTGCGCATTTGATAAATCCCGCCACATTCCATGCGAGGCGACTGCTTGTCTGTCCGTCTGACGTTCGCTGGCGACTGTTTGCGCGACCTCACTCGTGCAGGGGGGCCTGGGAGTGAGGCCGTCTGTCGCGCAACCTGCTTCGGTACGGATTTAGCGGGTAGTCTTTGTCGCCTCGTGCAGCTCGATCTTCTTTCCTCGTTGTGTCTCCGATGCAGTAGTGCTGTATTTAACTGCCCACGTGACAGGAATGATGTAACCTATTTATGGTCATTGTAGTAAATTTGTGTACGTTTAGTATTCTTCTTAGTAGCTACGGTCAGCTAACTGTTTAGTTCTCCAGTCATGCTTCTCGTTGCCCGGTGTTCGAAGTGATCGGTTGGAATTTTATTATCTGCTCATACTCGCCGTTCTTAGAGTTCCGCTTCAGTCTGGAACCGCGCGACCGCTACGGTCGCAGGTTCGAATCCTGCCTCGGGCATGGATGTGTGTGATGTCCTTAGGTTAGTTAAGTTTAAGTAGTTCTAAGTTCTAGGGGACTGATGACTTCAGATGTTAAGTCCCATAGAGCTCAGAGCCATTTGAACCATGTTAGAGTTCGTCTAGTTCAGAAAGTTATGCATCAGCAGCACAGTACGCGGTTGTAGGTGGACGTGATTTTGAATTGTTGTGTAAGCTGTCGCATTATTTATGGACGTAATATAAAATGTGGAAGTACTGTTAGTTTCTACCAGCAGCAGATTACAGGGTTGCGGGTGGCTGGCAACTGGCATGCAATTGCCAGTGTGCTTTTCTAGGAAGAGTAAAAGCCCTGTGTGTTCCCATTGTACTTTGCATCGAGCGTTCGGGAGTTGAGTGTACCTCAATGGGAAGTGGTGCCACTGTGACATGCGAGGACGGATTAGTTACAAACGTTGCGTGTTCATTGGTAATCCTGCGGTCGGCACTCACAAGCTGTTGTCAGAGCCGGTTTATAGTGACATTGGTTTATGTGTTTTTGTTGGAACCGCAGCCGGCCGGTGTGGCCGTGCGGTTCTCGACGCTTCAGTCTGCAACCGCGTGACCGCTACGGTCGCAGGTTCGAATTCTGCCTCGGGCCTGGATGTGTGTGATGTCCTTAGGTTAGTTAGGTTTAAGTAGTTCTAAGTTCTAGGGGACTAACGACCACAGATGTTAAGTCCCATAGTGCTCAGAGCCATTTGAACCATTTGTTGGAACCGCACGTTCGGGAATCGGTTGTAGCTCCACTGAGAGAAAATTCATTGTGTCGTGTGATGGATGATGAGGCACACACGGGACGTTTCACTAAACGTGTTTGCCTCTGTAAGTTACGAAGTAATAGGCGAGGAAATATTTGTTGCGGTAGGTAACCATAAGAAACGTTACACTGGCTACGGGACTATGAACGTAGTTTATTGCGTTATTATCCAAGGAGTTACAGCAAAAAGATACCATTTTTAAATGGAACAATAGTTGTTTCTATCATGCACTGGAAACAGTAACACCAGCAGTGTACACATCAATTTAAATCGCATTCTTATCACCTCTAGTTTGGGAGCTACAACTCTTCAAAGTGTCAGGGGCAGATACTACACACGCATAAAGCAATGTGCCTTCTAAATGTGGTGCGGCCGAGTTACCAACGTCGTCGGTGTCACGGAGCGAGAAGCTTCCTCAATGCGCTGATAGACCGCCGACTGTCGCCGCACACGGCCGTATACCCGACAGTTCCAGCCACACAAACAAACGGGGCTCAATATACCACAGTTACTGACATCGGATGAAGACAGCATACACGATCAACGAGTACGTTGACATGTTGCTGATGCTCGGCGAGTGCCGACACGATGCCACTGAAGCAGTCATGGCGTACGTCGTGAGATATCCTAGGTGAAGAGCTCCAGCAGCCATTATGTTCTTACGTGGCGAACTACGACTCCGGGAAACAGGCAGCTTGGTAATGCGCCCCGGTAACAGACGAAGATCTGCAAGAAGTCAGGAGACGGAGGTGTTTATTTTAGCTGCAGTACACCACGATCCTCATGTCAGCTTACGAGCCGTTGCTGCAGTTGCTGGTGTCAGTGTCACATCTGTGTGGCGTATAGTACACGGTCACAGATTTCAACCGTACCGCCTATCACTTACCCAGGAGCTACATGGGAACGATTTCCATGCGAGAGTGAATAGGCCATGCGTAATTTCATACTGGAGTCTTTACAATGTGTTACGTTCTCTGATGAGTCGACGTTCACAAATTATGGTGCAGTGAATAGCCATAACGTGCACTACTGGGTCGCAGAAAATCCTCGGTGGGTACAACTTGTCGACCGTCAACGTAGGTGGTCTATTAATGTATGATGTGGAATCCTTGGGGATGAAATCATCGGTCAACACTGCTTGCCAGGTACATTGATAGGTGAGCTATATCGCACGTTTATAGTCGACAGATTGGGTGGTCTCCTTGAACATGTGTGTCTACACACGGGAGTCCATATGTGGAAGCAGCACGTTCTGCACCTGCTGTTGTGGAAGAACTAAGCAACAGGTATGCAGGAAGCTCTCATTCATGGTCCCACAAGGTCGCCCTATTTAACACCATTAGATTTCTTTTTGTGGGGATATCTGAAGGATCGTGTTTATGTCACTGAGCCCACATCCCCAGATGATCTAAAATGGCGTATCGAGGACGCATGTTGCTCCGTGACACCGGCGATGTTACATCTCCTCCGGAAATCCTTTGTAAGGCGTATTTCATTGTGCATTCAGGGACATGGATTCACATTTGAACATCTCATTTAAATCAACTTCCCACCGCCAGAACATCCATCACCCACCACACAGCCATGTATTATGTACAGAGTGTGGTATCTGTCCATGAAACTTTGAAGGGTTGTAGCTCCGAAACTAAAAGCGATAGGAATGTAATTGAAAGTGATGTATACACAGCTTGTGTTACTGATTCCAGTGCATGATAGAAATAACTATTGTTAAATTAAAAAAAAAAACTGTATCTTTTTGCTATAACTCTTTGGATAATAACACAATAAACTATGTTCATAGCTCTGCAGACAGTGTAACGTTTCTCATGGTGACCTACCACAATAAATATTTCCGTCGCCTATTACTCCGTAACTTACGGAGGCAAACATATTTAGTGAATCACTCTGTACGTCATGTGTGTTTGCTAGCTCAGCCATGTGAAAGATAGTGCCATATAATTGGCTCTCTGTTGTGTTGCATTAGCTTGTGTTAATACCATGCAGCTGCTGTTTGAAATCTGGCTGTTTGAGTGACTTAGTGACGGGGAAATAATTTGCACGTTTCCGAGAAGATGACTGGCAAATATTGCCTGTGTTTGGACAGCGCAACACCAGTCTCTAAATTGAGACTAGGTACCACTGTTCGTTGGATGTCCTCGCAGTGGCGTGGTCTTTGTTCAAATGTGTGTGAAATCTTATGAGACCTAGCTGCTAAGGTCATCAGTCCCTAAGGTTACACACTACTTAACCTAAATTATCCTAAGGACAAAAACACACACACCCAGGCACGAGGGAGGACTCGAACCTCCGCCGGGACCATCCGCACAGTCCAAGACTGCAGCGCCCTAGACCGCTCGGCCGTGGTCTTTGAAAACGTTGTTTGTGAGCGTTTCCTGACACAGTATTCTGTTTCTTTGGTTGGATTTCGTTTCGCTATGATCTCGTTGTTCCTATCTGTAAGCTTTCGTGTTTCCTTTTCTGGTTTTGTGTTTTACAGGTTGTAAATTGGGGATGACGTGTCTCTGTCTCTGACTAACGTGTGGTCTCAGAACTGTTGTTGTGAATTTTGACTGCTTTTAAAAATGCGAGGACTCTGTGGGTCGTTGTGTGAACAAATTTTATCCCTGTACATGTTTTGTGTTACTAGTGTCTTCCCCAGTTACACTCCTGGAAATGGAAAAAAGAGCACATTGACACCGGTGTGTCAGACCCACCATACGTGCTCCGGACACTGCGAGAGGGCTGTACAAGCAATGATCGCACGCACGGCACAGCGGACACACCAGGAACCGCGGTGTTGGCCGTCGAATGGCGCTAGCTGCGCAGCATTTGTGCACCGCCGCCGTCAGTGTCAGCCAATTTGCCGTGGCATACGGAGCTCCATCGCAGTCTTTAACACTGGTAGCATGCCGCGACAGCGTGGACGTGAACCGTATGTGCAGTTGACGGACTTTGAGCGAGGGCGTATAGTGGGCATGCGGGAGGCCGGGTGGACGTACCGCCGAATTGCTCAACACGTGGGGCGTGAGGTCTCCACAGTACATCGATGTTGTCGCCAGTGGTCGGCGGAAGGTGCACGTGCCCGTCGACCTGGGACCGGGCCGCAGCGACGCACGGATGCACGCCAAAACCGTAGGATCCTACGCAGTGCCGTAGGGGACCGCACCGCCACTTCCCAGCAAATTAGGGACACTGTTGCTCCTGGGGTATCGGCGAGGACCATTCGCAACCGTCTCCATGAAGCTGGGCTACGGTCCCGCACACCGTTAGGCCGTCTTCCGCTCACGCCCCAACATCGTGCAGCCCGCCTCCAGTGGTGTCGCGACAGGCGTGAATGGAGGGACGAATGGAGACGTGTCGTCCTCAGCGATGAGAGTCGCTTCTGCCTTGGTGCCAATAATGGTCGTATGCGTGTTTGTCGCCGTGCAGGTGAGCGCCACAATCAGGACTGCATACGACCGAGGCACACAGGGCCAACACCCGGCATCATGGTGTGGGGAGCGATCTCCTACACTGGCCGTACACCACTGGTGATCATCGAGGGGACACTGAATAGTGCACGGTACATCCAAACCGTCATCGAACCCATCATTCTACCATTCCTAGACCGGCAAGGGAACTTGCTGTTCCAACAGGACAATGCACGTCCACATGTATCCCGTGCCACCCAACGTGCTCTAGAAGGTGTAAGTCAACTACCCTGGCCAGCAAGATCTCCGGATCTGTCCCCCATTGAGCATGTTTGGCACTGGATGAAGCGTCGTCTCACGCGGTCTGCACGTCCAGCACGAACGCTGGTCCAACTGAGGCGCCAGGTGGAAATGGCATGGAAAGCCGTTCCACAGGACTACATCCAGCATCTCTACGATCGTCTCCATGGGAGAATAGCAGCCTGCATTGCTGCGAAAGGTGGATATACAATGTACTAGTGCCGACATTGTGCATGCTCTGTTGCCTGTGTCTATGTGCCTGTGGTTCTGTCAGTGTGATCATGTGAAGTATCTGACCCCAGGAATGTGTCAATAAAGTTTCCCCTTTCTGGGACAATGAATTCACGGTGTTCTTATTTCAATTTCCAGGAGTGTATTTTGTTGACCTTGTGTTGTACTAAAGAATAGTTGTGTGTTTGTTGTAGTCCCTCAATGGCGGCCCTTACGCTCCTTTAGAGGAGTCCTACACGAAGAATTACACTCACTCGGTTGTGCTGAGTAACCAAAGGCGCGTTTTTCTATTTAGTGTATTTGATTTTAAGTTTCACTAGTGCCTGTTTAGTTTTAAACGGGTTCAGTCTGCACCTAAAACGTAAGTCCAGTTTAAGTTTTGGCTAGTGCCTGTAAGAGCAGACATGATAAGCTATAAGGGCCTTGTCCTAAGAGGCGTCCAGTCATCTGAAGTACTCACTGTGAGTTCAACAGTTTGAGTAACCTTCCTTTTGACTTACTGCGCCCGCTGTTTGTTATGTGCACTAAATTGCATTACAAATCGGGCATGTGGAGGAATGTTAATTTTTGTTGTGAGTGTTTATTGGTGTCAATTCTGTGTGTTTTATTTTTAGTTTTCAAATTTACTGTGACCGTATTTTCATTAATGCAGTGCCAGTTTACATTTATGACACTGTTAAACGGAATGCACAATAACGAAGATGAAAGCAGAATTTGTTAAGGATTGTTTAAACTTTATGCTAATGCTTAAGTAAATATTTGTTTCCGTCACATAGATCAATGAAGTGATATCGTACGTCTGAATGGGCGTCGCATCTAGCATACTGTTTATGGGCTTTTAAGTAAAAATAATTAAAGGTAAGGAAAAAGAAATTTCAATAACAATTAGTGTCAGCCCTGAACATCCTAATTCGTTAACACCCGTATCTCCACTCCCCCTTTTCATGCTCTCTGCACGTTTCAGTTTTCGTGAACCGCTGCCGAAGGCTGCGAAGGAAGACACTGATAAAACGAACTAACGTATCCGGAAACTATTCAACGTCGAGGTAAAGCGCGATCTCCGTGGAACTCTTGGGCCTAGATTCTTATTTAAGCTAAGCAGAACCCACAGCACAAGCCTACACTTAGCGACGCTGATGACCAGTGTGGCTGTGTTGACTCAGTGATTTATGTATCCGAGTTGTGTCTGTTCTGTCGGACGGTGAAGTGAAGGAAAAGGATGGGGGAGAAGCTCATGACTTCCAGCCGCTCAGAGCACTGTGGTAACGCAGTGGTGAAAACAGAACATTTGTGCCAACCCAGGTGCTCCACTTCCCTAGAAAGTTGTCATCACTACTTCGGCCATACGAACAAGCTTTCCATCCGGCGCAAATTCTCAACTCATCCACTAATATATATACTCCGCAAGCTACCATACAGCGCGCAGCGCAGAGCACCCTGTACCACCACTAGTCACTGAACGAACGAACGACTGCCTAAGAGCCTCCTACTTTCTCGTGTCTTATCTTTGTTGCCCTTAGCCGCAATGGATGGTACCTGCAGCGCTACTGTTCGGCATTCAGCTTAAAATGTCTAAAGTTTCTCAACAATGTTTGTCGAAAAGAACGCCGCCTTCCCCTACAGGGATTGCCATTTGAGTTCCCTAAGTATCTCCGCAACACTCAGTGTTGTTCCAGCCGACCAGTAACAAATCTAGCAGCCCACTTCTGAATCGCTTCGATATCTACCTTCAGTCCGACCTAGTAGCGACCCTAAACACTCGAGCAGTATACTAGAATAGGTCGCACAATGGTCCTATATGCGGCTCCTTTACATATGAACCGTACTTTCTAAAATTCTCCCAGTAAACCGAAGTCGACCATTCGCCTTCCCTGCCACTGCCCTCACATGCTCGTTACATTTCATATCGCTTCGCAACATTAAGCCCAGATATTTAAACGACGTGACTGCGTCATGCAGGACACTACTAATACTGTATCCGAACATAACAGGTATGTTCTTCCCACTTATTCAAGTTCAGAGCCAGCTGTCATTCACCATACAGCTAGAAATTTTGTCTAAATCGTCTTATGTCTTCCTACTGTGACTCAACTTCAACGCCTTGCCCTACACCACAGAACCATCAGTAAACGACCGCAGACTGCTCTCCAATCTGTCCGCCAAATCATTTATGTACACAGGGGAAGCTTCACTGGAGCACTCCTAACGATGCCATTGTCTCTGATGAACACTCGACGTCGAGGACAACATACTGTGTTCTATTACATTAGAAGCCATCGAGCCTCTCTCGTGTCTCTGATTTTACTCTATACGCTCCTACCTTCTTTAACAGCTTACCACGGGGCACCGTGTCAAATGCTTTCCGGAAATGTAGAAATATGGAATCTGTCTGTTGCACTTCATCCAGTGTTCTCAGTGTGTCATGTGAGACAAGGGCAAGCTAAGTTTCGCACGTGCGACGCTTTCTAAGTTCATGCTGATTCGTGAACGTATGTTTCACAATCTCAGGAAAGCTTGTTATATTCGAACTGAGAATATGTTCGAGGATTAACCACCTACTCGCAAGTTTATTCCCGCAGGATTTCGGTCGAACAGCTTTTTTTCTGTCGGCGGAACAGACGCCACTGATATTGCTGTAAGGGCGCGACGTCTCCTTGCCATTCGCTTCAGTGGGGATGCACTAGTATCGTCAGAACTTCTACAGGAATCAATAGTTTTCGAGTATGGGGTTAGTGGGAGAGCGTTGCACGTGCCATAAATTGAGAAAATGGAAATGATCGTATGGCATTGTCGACCAGGAGGCCCCATTCGAGAGAGTTCGGCCGCCATATTGCAATCCTTTTTAGTTGACGTCACTTCGGCGACTTGCGAGTCAATGGTGATGAAAATGAATTTGATGGACACACAACACCCAGACCCTGATGCGAATCGAACCCGGGCCCCGTGCGTGGTAGGCGGTAACGTTACCGCTACGCTACGGGAGAATTTGGATTGGACAGAAAGTGTGTCCTCATGGTCGTGGCACTTAAGGCAACCGTTATAGAGGAGAAGAGGATGCGGGTTCGAGACCCAAATGGTTCAAATGGCTCTGAACACTATGCGACTTAACTTCTGAGGTCATCAGTCGCCTAGAACTTAGAACTATTTAAACCTAACTAACCTAAGGACAGCACACACATCCATGCCCGAGGCAGGATTCGAACCTGCGACCGTAGCAGTTACTCGGCTCCAGACTGTAGCGCCTAGAACCGCACGGCCACTCCGGCCGGCTTCGAGACACACTTAGACATAAAATTTCAACTTTCGCCATTGCATTATCACGCTACCCCATCCATCTTTCCCCTTAACTTTCCCATCCTTATTTCATAGACGTATATATAGATTCAATTAAAGACCATGGACATATATTGACACTGTAATGACTTGTACTTTTGTAAGGTTTAAGGGTTCTGGAAGCCAGCAAGATAGGAAATCACAGAAACAATGCTGATAGCAGGTAAAAGTGGTATCATTTACGTTCCCACAGTGAATCTGTAACTACTGAGCTCTGCAAACTGCAGACTCTCCCTGCAGCTGTCCCAGGAGATCCGCTCCGCTTGAGATCGTTAACTGATAGCTCCATCCACTGTCTAGAAGTTGTAAGGCGTCACAGTAGAAGAAAATCACAAAAAGGTACGCCTTAGTAGAGGCAAGAAACCTCATACTTGTGCCTGAGAACAGCAGCGTCAATGGGTTTACACACATTAGTACTAAATCAGCTGTCCCTACACACGTGAGGCGTCTGGGCGGGGCCAAGTGACATAAGATGCAGTTTTTGCTAGGCAGAAGAGGAATGGGGGAGAGTTTCAGCTTTCAGCTGAACGCTGCTGCTTCCAAACTTGAACTTTATTAATTTAAAGTCCAGCAACCTCCTTCTCTGCCTCGTGATGACTGGGTGTTGTGTGCTGTCCTTAGGTTAGTTAGGTTTAAGTAGTTCTAAGTTCTAGAGGACTGATGACCATAGATGTTAAGTCCCATAGTGCTCAGAGCCATTTGAACCAGCAACCTCCCTGTCTGGTTGGAGAAGGGGTGGTATATGAATGTGGCTAGCCAGAGGTACAATGGAATTCCAGAGTCACTCGTCAGGTTGGCCGAAGTGTGTCAAGTACCGGTGGATTTGCTGGACGATTATAGGAAGGCAGAAATAATGCGCCGCCAAAATCTTTGTTCATTCAGAAAAAGTTCTCAGTCAGATCGTTGGAGTGCCTAGTCCACGTCGCTCGTTGCCAGCCTCTGTAAGCACTGGAAACTGTGTTTTTCTCGCTTGGAGCGCTGCTCTCAAAGTTTGTACTTTGCTACTTCTGTTAGCGCTAACCTCACTGTTTGAAGCACCACTTCTGCTGCGCAGCCAGTTGCCTCCTTTGCTTTTTCTGATATTTTGAATAAGGCTTCAGTCCAGCAGACTGCTGAGTTCCATGACTTTCCTGCTGCGCGCAGTCTATCGAGTCTCAAAATCCGAGCCTCTCGCAGGTTTCATGTGACAATGTTTGGAGGATGCACTTCACGGCCATCCTGAACCCTGTGTATCGGACTGTATTAACTGTTTGCTGAATACTGCTGAGGGTGACGTGAAATCAAAAATGTCTCTAAGCACTATGACACTTAACATCTGAGGTCATCACTTCCCTAGCCTAAGGACATCACACACATTCATGTCCGAGGCAGGATTCGAACCTGCGACCGTAGCAGTAGCGCGGTTCCGGACTGAAGCGCCTAGAACCGCTCGGCCACACCGGTCGGTTGACGTGAAATACTGTGACCTTAGCAGTCACAATATATCTTTGATGTTTTTTGTTGTGAAGCTGTTAACGGGAAATTATACCGATTTCCTGTTGTAGCAATGGTTTTGGGGCTGTAATACGCTCCAGGTCGAAGCGAACCTTTACATAACATAGCCGAAAAAGCGGCCTCAATCTTATCTTTCTTCTGACATTGCCTCGTAACGGTCTTATTGAGCTGCATAACTGGGCCGATTCAACACCATGACTTGTGTATCCTCAGCACAATATAAACATGGCGGCAGAGTTAGTACTTCGAAGAACAAAAATTAGAAGACATGAGAATAATGTAAGAAGGTCAATAAAGCCTCCATACGCTGTTGTAGATGGTATTATAGGTGGATACGTCTTTCCTAAAGACTATTGTCATACTCACAACTTCGAGGAGTATCTTCACTTGGTCATTTTTATTGATATACAACCAGATTTTCTCGACTTTCTTTGCTTATCTGCTTCAACTTTTTAATGGGCCCTTCCAACATAATTTTATCGGAGCATTAATAAATATTTAGTATAATTATTTTTTACTTTCATTCCGTAACTAGTTAGAAAATGCGGGTTTAATAACTTGAAGACGTAATCTGAAATCGTTGAATAGAAAAGGCGACCTCTGTATTCATTTTAATAAAAGATGTACTTACTATACACTGTTGGAAATACCGTTATTATTTGGATGTCATAATAATTTACCTTAAAATTAATAAACAGGTATCACTCGTTTTACATACAAGTGTTGTGCTCTTGTTATCAGATTTGGTTCTTTGGCTACAACACGTTTGCAAACTCACGTATCTGTTATTTCAAAAATTGACAATTTTAGGATCTTTCCCAATATTGGCAAAATTTCTGCGGACCCCCACGCGATAGTGGCATCGGAATTAACATTAAAACATTTTTTAACGATTCTCAGATAATCAGTAGGAATAATTAAGCTTGACTTAGTTGTCCTAAATGTCACGTTACTAGCTTAAAGACGTGACGTGATTATATCACAAGCTTCTGCTTCTTTGACTGTGATTGTTTGTAATGATAATTTATAAAAAATAAGTCGCTCAGTCACAGGTCTCTGTCACTAGCTCCTTAAATGAAACCTTTATCGTAAATTGATCATCCCAGATCCCTGTTGTATCAGCTGAAGAGAATGCGACTGACCTTGCTTGGCACCAGTTGAAACTCTGAATGCATCGTCGGAGGATTCTCCTCAGACACCGAAGGAGCTAGAACTGACTGTCGCCTTTGCTTGGGACAGGTCTGAGTAACAATGTGTCGACCACCTTGTTGATTTCTTTACAAGGAGGATCCAAGATCTTTATGGGGAGAAGCAGCAAGCTGTTGATAGTCACCCAGCACAGATTTTGATTTCACAGATCTGCTAAGATTTTCACTTTCCAACAGACTTGTTTTTATTTTATTTTATTTCACATTAAATCGATGTATGTGGTTTGATAAGGCTAAGTAGTTTCATCATTCCCAGATTTCCTACAGTTTAACCCTTTATGTATTCGCAGACACACAGCTGCCTCAAAATAGTTTTTTCAGCAGTTTACTTTTAAGATGCTACCTATAGCTTGACCTATGGCAGATCAGAGGCTGGTGCAGTTAATACAAGATGGCCTGAAATAAGAACGTGGTCCAGAATATCATTTCATAGTTACAGGGATAGGATAAAGATGTGACAACACCGGCTGAAGTGCTTGCTTCAACGTAAATGCAGATGCTAGCCGAGCTTTCAGGTTGCTTTTCCGTGTTTGACCACGAACGGCCTACACATGTTGGAAATTTGAATGAAAAGAAAGTCTCCTCAAGGACGTAATTCGTCAAACATAAAATACTGCTATGTTTATAGTAACTAAAAATGGAAATACCCCCAATCCTCCCTAAAAAACCGATGACATCCGGAAAAGACGAGTTATGCTCTAGAGACATCTAGAGAAAATGAAGGAAGGCAGATCAACAAAGGAAAACAGACAAAGAAGGACGCAGGGCAGGAAAGGACTTACAAGAAATGCACGCCGAACAGGACCTACGCAACAAAGACATATTCAGCCTCGAAGCCAAGAATTTCAAGGTATTCAGGGCTATAAAACAAACGAAAAACAGCTGGAGTCAAGTTATCAGATGAGAAACAATAAGCTCTTTCTGAGAAAATGGATGAGAACTGGAGAAGGTTGAAGGAAAAGAGAAATAAGTAATGGTCCTCACGTGGTCTTTAGGCGTCCTGAAACGAAATAAAATAGTTTCATTACATAGGTTGAAAACTACTACCATATTAGTTTAAGGGATTACAGCCGTTTCATTTTTTTCATTACACGATATATCGGCAACTTCCCTTAGTCGGACTTCGCTGCTCTCCGATTGGACTCCAACAGAACTGTCGTAGTGCGATTTAACGTTCTGAAACGAATTATTTTCGGAAAAATAGTCGAGGTAATTTGATAGTTTCATTGTGTGTAAGCGAAACCAGTCTGTGTTAAAGAGCATTGACCTATTTGTACGCAAGTTCAAGAATATTTTGATTGTGCTCTGCATATGACGATACCTTTGCCCTCTACAACTACTCCCCGCTGACCGCAGGGCGTGGTTTTTTAGAAACAGCCATCATTCATCCTATCAATGCGGCGTAAGTGCAGGCTCGTAAGGTACGTCAACATATGTTTGCTTTTTGTGGATGTTGTATTATTACGAGCTTGTTTTGTGGCATTTCCGCTTCACCGTCGCCCTTTTGAATAATTCCACCACACGATCACACAATTTATCTTCTGCATATTTTATAAGCTCTGCTTCCATGTTAACACATCCCTGTACTCTTCCATTATTTAGTGATTAATGCCTGAATGCTGCAACAGGTATGATCCTTTTATACGGACTACAGAATTATGCGACAAAACTAATTTTTAGCGGTTTAGTGATGGACGCTGAGCAAACGTGGCCTTGTTAAAAAGTGGTACTGTACAAAGAGACACGAAGCGAATCAATATGCTTGTTATCACCTTTAGCAGCCACGCACTACAGGGATGGGAGTAGCAGAGTCTGTATTCTATGCTTTGCTATTATTTCAGTTATCATTTGCTACAAATCGTGTATGTTATTAAATAATTTGGCTTCTGTCTAGTTACACGATAGTAACAAAACATTTATCTTGTGCCTACATTAGCACCATTTCGTACGTAACATTTGTTTATATTTTGCATTTTCTCAGACGAACAATACGTTCTTGTCGATGTTGTCATCGCTTCGAAACCTTGTTTGGTGCAGCTCCATCTCTGCATAACCAACACAAAAAATATTCGTTATGAGCTGCTTACGGTAATCGTACCACGGTATCCCTCAACAAATTTTACCTCCAGCACTTGTCTGTATCACCAAATTGATGCTCTCTTCATACCTCAGGATGGGTCCTATTAACAGAACCTTTCTTTTAGTCAAGGTCTCCCATAAATTTCATTTATTATCTGTTAGGTGCTTTAGTTGTCAACTTATCACCAGCAGTCTTCCATAACATTACACTTCAAAAGCTATTCTTGTCGAACTTCTTTATCGTCCACTTTTCACTTGGATGTAAGGCTACATCCCAAATAAATTACTTCAGAAAAGGCTTCTTAACACTTAAATTATATTCTGTGTTAACATATTTCTCAATTTATAAAAATGTTTTCTTCCTGTACATTTTACATCTTCTCTATCGCGGCATTTATCAGTTGTTTTGCAGCTGCCCAAAAGGAAAACTCATTTAGTACCTTCACTATTTCATTTCCTAATTTCCTTAGTATCGTCTGATTTATTCTATAACAACACGTTACCGTTGTTTCATTTCATTTGCATTCATCTTACACCCTTTTTTCAATACACAGTCCATCCCGTTCCGGTCTCTGGTTACGATGTCAGCAGGAAGTAATCAAGTTTTAGGATTTTCTTCCCGAACTATAGTCTCTTTTCCTAATTTACGGCTGGTTTCCTTTACTTCTAGCTCACTGTGCAGGTTGGGTAACACTCCATTCTCAACTACTGCCTACTTTTAACGTCTTGTTTTTTATTCAGATTCTTCGTAAGATTTATACCCAGTATTTAATCCCCACTATCTTCGGAATATCAGAGAGTGTAGTTCAGCCAACTGCTTTCTTTAAATCTGAAAATTCTATAAACGTAGGTTTGCCGTTCACAAGTCTATCTTATAAAACAAGTCATTATTGCCTGGTGCGCTGCTCTATGTCTACATAAGGCATACTGAACTTCCTCGAGATCAGTTTCTGTGTTTCTGTAATACAGTCTGAGTGAGTTCATTCGTATCTTAAATCTTTCACAGAATCAAGGGCAGAAAGGCAGGAATTTTGAGGTAAGACGTATTACCCGCAAGTAAGTAGAAACATAAACTCCTTTTGGAGTGCATTTGTAGATAAATACCTGATAGTCACGTTTGAACACCTCATGGCAGCTTTATAGAGACTTAAAAGTGACCTTTGCTGCTGACTCGAAGACATTTTTATATTTGGAGAAACTCGTATTACCTCCGCAAGCTGCTTTTAGAGAATAACGTTTTACTGAAGACAAGTTCGTCAGGAAGTGCCATTTTCAAGTTGGCCTTTAAAACGGAGAGAATACCACAAGAAAAATGAACGTGTACAATTATATCTACTGCAATGAAAATCATGACAGTAATGTGCAGAAACCACGTACAGTTCTCAAGTAAAAATACATTATAATAGAGACTTAGTAGGATACATTAGTACGTAAAGCTTCATATCCCTGTCAAGATCTCTCTTCGTCAATAACATTTACGTATGTGTTCTTTCGGGCGGGGCCTACAGAACGGGCACCACGCTTTCATGTAATTGATTCCTTCGTCAATAACATTTACGTATGTGTTCTTTCGGGCGGGGCCTAAAGAACGGGCACCACGCTTTCATGTAATTGATTCACATTGATAGAGAATTAATCCACCACCTTCACTGAGGATGCACAATTCCGTTCGACCTCTTCCGGGAATCTCAAGGTAGTGAGCATGAAGGACATAGACGGGGAGTACAAATAGGTGGAGCTAGGTGGGAATGTCCTTCAGCCGGGTGGTTTCCCGAGATGTATCGCGCAATTGAGATTAACACTGAGTCCGGATAGCGCGTTGTTTAACGCAACTGCCCAGTAAGCACGAGATCCCCCGTTCGAATCCCAGATCGGCAATATTTTCACCCGTCGCTGCTGGTTTGACATAAAATCTTCATGCAGCTGACATCTTCCTTCTCTTCCCCTCCTTTCTCCCTGTACCTCCACCTTCAGGTTACATAACGAGAACATTTATATCAGAAACTGACTGAAAACACAGTTCGGCTGTCAGAAAGCGTGTGCAATACACCATATATGCATGCAAAAAGAACCCAGATTTAATCACTAGGCTAGCGGTGTATCATCTACAACAGTAACTGAATGTAAAGGAAACATTCAGCTAAAAAACGGATCTGTGCACAGCAGATATCTTACATTTGTATAGAGTAGTAAAATACTTGCTGTACTGCTGCCATATGTGAGACCTGAGTTCCTCCCGGCGTCTACAACGATCAAATACTACGGGAATGTAGGTGGGTGACGTCGTGGAGCACACCCCGTCATTTTGAAGACAAAACTACCGCAAGTATGTGCAAGACCAGGGAATTTAAAACCTTGGTTTTCAGAGAAACTCCGAAAGATAACACACACACACACACACACACACACACACACACACACACACACACACACATTCTGTAAATACCAGGGCGTTCCATGGCGCTTACTTGCTGCAGTTATGTCTTGAATATGACAGGGTGTACGCCATTCAAAATATCGGCGGCAGTCGAGACATCACCCGACACCATTCTCGTAAGTTATTTGAACTGATGTCGTACGTTCGTTGCATCACGTACAAAAACAGGACTGTCGCCATTGTACGACTTACGTGAATAAGTCTAACATTTGCAAGCGGGACATCTGATGTCAAGTGTGTCAACGGTAATGTTAATACATGAGCGTTTCAAAGAGAATCATTCCTGTCGGCTGTAATACTACCTCTGACACAGAACGTAATGAATGGCGTTTTGCAGTGGCAGTGGTACGTTAAAGGAGCCTCCCCAAAGGCGTATGCTGGGCAACGTTAGAAATGACTGAACATTTTGTGGCGGCTATTCCTTTCATATGCAAAAGAGATAAGCCTAGCAAATCCGGGGACAACCTTGTTATATGGACATTATGAACATGGAGGAAACCTGACACTGTATCACCTGGGCCACTGTCCATGCTGCCCTGAATCATGCAGTGATGAAGAGCCAACGAAGGCTAAGGCGATGCAGTTGCTGTTGCCCAATTCTGGGCGAAGACCGTTTGGTTCATTGTGTAACATATGTGGGTTGTAATTTATTTAGTCTGTTGTCTCAATAGTATCCAATAATACTGAACGGTTATTTGATGTAGAGTTCTGTATGTCTTCTGACTCTTGTAAATAGTGGTTTGCATACCGTGGGAGAATGGACATGTTACACATGATCTGTCATGCGGAACTTACTACCTAGTAAAAAGCACATAGCGTGAACCAAATGGGACTAAACGTCTGGTCATGACAATGACATGCAGTTTATTACCGGATTCATTTGTCCCAGCATTAACCTTAATATTTTACTTCTGCCATGGCAGTATAGTAGCATCTTATTCTATGTGTAGACAAATGCGACGTCAAAAAAAGAAATTTGAACATGCAATAATAAATTAATATTGTGGCATGTCAGTAACTCAAAATATTTCACATACGAACCATACAACTGCAGACTCCTCTGAAGTGGCACAGTGTAGAAGTTTACAGCACCTCTCTCCGTTTGGTTACGTAGTTACGCTGCTCCGCTTATTGCACAGAAATCTTGCCTTAGCCACTCCCAGCATGCATAGTAATCTCTAGCTCATGACTAGGTAAACAACAGGCTGAACTTTGCGGCTAAGCTGAAACTCAGGACCGCTAGCACGGGCGCTGAACTAGCCGTGAAGTGTGGGCTGCTTGTTCCTCCAGATCTCACAGAATCTTACGAAATTGTTCCCTGCTGCCACGCTTCGTGATACAACCTATTAACATATCACAATGTGCGTAAGCTTACGAGACAGGAATGTAAGGGCGAAGAAGTGCCTCCTCAGTAACATATTAATGACAACTTTTCAGCCGGCCGCTGTGGCCGAGCGGTTCTAGGAGCGTCAGTCCGGATCCGAGCTGCTGCTACGGTCGTAGGTTTGAATCCTGCCTCGGGCATGGCTGTGTGTGACGTCCTTAGGTTAGTTAGATTTAAGTAGTTCTAAGTCTAGGGGACTGATGACCTCAGATGTTAAGTCCCATAGTGCTTGGAGCCATTTGAACAATTTTTCCACTCAGCCAGATAGTCTGAACAAGTTTTTGGTGATTTACTACAGTCTTCTCCAGAAATTTCAGACTGGTTTTAGGTCATCTACAAACTAATAGCATACACCAGTTAGTGAAGAAACCACTAGCGCGGTCACTGTGTTGATAGTTCTCTGAGAGTCGCTTTGTTCGTTGTTTGTTACTGCTCTGAAACAAACAGAAGAATGGCAGGTGTGCATTTACTTTGATGAGTTGCTGCATTTCATTACGAAGTGGTGTGTGGATCGTCTTTTGGCTACAAGGACGCGTTATGTTTGAAAATGGCAGCCACGCGGGGTGTGGTGGATTAATCTGGGCCAGCCATTTACTGCCAGAGACTGACCATAGCCACTGCTTACTCTCAGAACCAGTATCGTGTGGCCTCGCAGCAGTGTGGTAATGTGCCTCAAAGTAGGCCTATAAGCAAAATGCGGCACAGTAGCAGTGCCTCTCTCTCCTAGCTATTTCTTAATTTCTGAGCATTAGGACCACAAATAGAAAAATATTATATTTTAGCACGACGTACTCTTTACCCACTGAAAGAAACACAAAGTGGTCCCAAGAAACATGTTTCTAGTACCAATCCTGCATTGCTACTGATTTGGTGTCCTGGGGTATCGCTAAAATTTTCTTATCCTCTGAATCGTCCATTGTGCATTAAAATAAAAAAGCTCAGCTCCTTTTGGACGTACAGTGGCGCTTGAGCTCTCCTAGAACGTTACTGTCTGGTTCAGGCCTGACACATCGAAACTTACTACACCATATTACTGTGGCCGGTCTTATGACATCTGGTCACTCATAAGGTTGCAAGTCACTTCAGTCGAATGCTAAGATAGATGCTCAGTCAGGTCCTATAGGTAACATCGAAATCGCTACTCAGCAAAAGGCCAACGAAACGGTAATGTCTAGTCCTCCTCTTTCCTCTTATTCCTCGCAAAAAGTTGTCTCCTAGTAAGCAATCACAAGAAAGACAGAAAAAACTAGAAGGAGAAAGCAAATAAAATCTGTAACACTCAAATATCAAGAAAACATTTTAATTCAAAAAATCAGACACAGAAGTTCGGAAAGATATATCTAGAAAATCAAAACGTGTGTCTACGATAAGCTTACACAGTGTGAAATGTTTTGAGTTACTGAAAGCAGACATGCGTCTTTGACAGCAGTGCTCGCATCAACGGTGCTGTACAAAGCCCTCTTACTTATCTAGTTGCAGTGGATGTCGCAGATATTAGCTTGATAACAGCGTAAAGTGCCTTCATACGAAATATTTGTACTTACCGACGGATTGTTCGCTGTTGCGGAATGTCTTGAGTAGGATTCGGATTCGAGTCCGGGTTCAACAATCTATTTTAGTCTGTTAGGATGTTTCACAACAGCTCTCACTTTGCAGCGCAGCGAAAACAATCAGTCTGATATTATTAGTTAACAGTTAGAGACATGACTCCTAGCAAAAAATTAAACTAAGTCAGTTCTAGAGGAATTTCCCACGTCATAGAGCATACGTAGTGCAAGAACTTGTTTGTCTGATGAAGGAAGACGCTTTCCAGCGCTGTGGTTAGTCTAACACAAAAAATTAGTATGTAAGGCTTAATACCATACCTTAATACGCTACATCTTCAGAGAACAAACGGTAGTACGTTTCAGCATAGTAAAGGTCGAGCACGCACCTGAAACAACAACGAGGAACCACATGTAGAGAACAAAGACATGAACTGCAAACACCGATTTGTGAAAAAAGAGGTTACAAAAGCAAACGACATGCATAAACTAGCTGCTAAAAATTGTACTGGTCAGCTGTTATCGACACCACATAATTAACAGCTGGAGAAAATACTAAAATTCTGATGAATTTGTGCTTAAAAGGTGCAATATGTTGACCATCAGTGCCTGGAATTTTTAATGTGTGATAAAGGTTTACAACTGTACGTAAGTTCGTTGTGCTGCCTGTAAATACGACACTATACTTTTATCACACAAACTTTCTTCACACAAACTTTCATCACGCTACCAGTATCTTGTCAGCTTGCTGCACTTGTATTTGCAGAAGCAAAGGTACCCTTACAGGATAGAAATACCTGAAACAGGAAACTCGCTGAGCATAAGAAGCCTTCTGTATGTTCGTGGTTCATCTTGTCTGGGAGTAAGCTGGTTACTCCTGTGATCTGAAATGAATTAATTGGACATCCTCCGAAATAATGATCTGTGAATTCAGTAACTACTGAATGAAATAAGGATCACGGTTACCTCGGTTTATTACGATAAAAAGCACTCCGTCTTCAGGCCACAAGTGGCCCATCGGGACCATCCGACCGCCCTGTCATCCTCAGTTGAGGATGCGGATAGGAGGGGCATGTGGTCAGCACACCGCTCTCCCGGTTTATTACGATAAAGCGACTCAAAAATCATATGACAAGCAATAATGATAACTCAAGTACAACTTCGGCACCTCTGATAAAAGGGTCTGAGGTAAGTCATCACGCTTAAGATAAAAAAATTGGAGTTGCAAAGCTGTGCTGTGATTATCGTGTTGTTAATACCAAAGTCACATGGTGCTAGGGAGAGGAATATATTGCGTCTGTGGTCGGAACTGGGAGCAAACTTGTCATTTGAATCAGAAAGCAAGACTTCAGAGTGAAGTGTTAGATTACTGAAATTATATAAAAATGATGTTGCTGTCCCTACGCATCATATCGCGGCCGGGGCCCGATCTCACTAAAACAAACTGTAAATGGAGACTGAAGGAGCTGCAGAATCAGTCATTGGCGATACCGAAGACTCTCGCCATTGGCTACATTCAAGTTCGCCCAAAATCAAGGTCCCTCAACTATCTACTCTGCCAGCATCGTAGGCCGGCGTAGGCAAAGCTTGACGGTGTAGGTTTGCAGAGGTCAAGACATGAAGTAATTCTATACCAAATGCTTACTAAAAGGAAAACTCGCATTTCTGTCTCTTGCAGTCTTTACTCTGTTCAGATTGGTTGGGATCAGTAAAAATATTCATCAGAACAAGCTGATCCTCTTCCCTGAGTGTTCTTTAGGCTATTTGACAATAATACGTGTCCTACCATCTATTGTTGAACAAAAATGAAGTCTCTATCTCTCTCTGAGGCCGACAAAGTGTATCATCAGTAGCACAGTCGAGTTTCTCTCCTTTACTTCCAGTTTATTTTTATTAGTAAGCCCTGGCACTTCTTCAGCCACGTAAACACTTTAGTTTTAGTGAATATGTTTGGCGGCATCCCATGCTTCAAAAAACGCCCCAGTCTGTGAGTTTACATTCCATTTTGTATGTATTATGTACAGCATCTGGAGTGTTCCAGACAAACAGCTCTCTGAGTCTTTGGGACAAAAGCGCATTCCTGGACCTTGCTAAAAATGGCGTTCGTTCTCTTTCCACTTCTGAGTCTTAAGGCGGCCGCTGCTGGAGACCCAGTGTCACAGGAGATGTGTAGTACCTGTGGTGTGCCCACTGCCCAGTCGTGACACTACACTAGAAACTCCAGTGAACTGCAAGGCATTAACCTGCGCCATTCCCGGCACGTCCTTCTGATAACAACCAAAGTGACTCTGCTGCTCGCCTGAGCACTGTTACCTCACCCCAATGTGCTTCCAAAGTCCTCTTACTTCTATAAAGCACACAATTTCGAATAAAAATGAAAATTCTGTTAATTAAGCTAATGAAAATCACTGGTACTAATATGCATTGCATTTCTCAAAGTTTATTTATCACTCTGATCTAACAGGACTTTATATTCTGATTTTATATCTGTTACGGGGCAGAGGTGGGAAAGCGCTCGTGTAACCCTTCCTAATTTGCTTCAGTAAGTTGGTCAGAGAATCTTACGAAACCTTTCCGCTGTCCGAGAACGCAAGTATAATAATCCGTGCGAGCCCCAACACTTTCCTGGGGTCCACGGGACAGAAAAGACCAATTCTGGATGGAATATTCTGCATAGTTGTGGGTAGGCAGATGTTCATTATTGGTGTCCATATTTCACGACAGACCTTTAATCATTGTTTGCGTTATTATTGACTCAGTATTGATTTATGTGGTATTACTGATTTTAAATATCCTCATCCATAATCTTCGGTAATCTTCGGTAATCCTCGGTCCATCCATCCCGTGGTCACAACTGGTAACAGATTTCGCTATGTACCTTGCACACAATGGTCTATAAATGATTTTTTATTTCGGAATACGAGATAGGTTTGTATACGAAATGCGAGACAAGTGTATAGAGATATCCCGTAGCGTAATTTATTGACTAAATGTGTGGATTCATTTCAACGCTACGAGCAGCAACATCAAATGCTATTGCACGTTAGTTGTGGACCTAATCTAATAGTAGAGGTTGTATCTGTTGTCAATAAAATGGACTGGTAATTATCAGTAGGTAGATAAGCATGAATCCCGAAACTTTCAGATATACCAATGATTATAATAGTAATTTTCATCAATCATTTGACAACCACCGCTGAACAATAGCCTCTTTTAGATATCAACATACATTATTTCCTTCAACTAGGTACGTATGTGAATATATGAATCGTTGTCAATAGGTATCATTGGACCTATATCTGAAGTTAACACTTTAAAAATATTAAATCATGGAAGCAGTTAAAATCAAAAGTGTGAAACAGCGTTTCAGTCAGAGGATGGTATGTGATTACTAACCGATGGAGGAAAAAGGAAGTGCAATAAAGTAGGAAAACTCATCAGTTAAGTACAGAAGGCCGAATTACATATACAAATTTCGAATCTTTAATCTTACTCATTCTATTTACAGTTAAAATACCCTGATTATTAATATAGTGTAACAGATTTCGGCATGAGAGGAAGAGAACAACATGGCCACTGGCATATTGATGTATTATCAGATTTAAAAATTACAATAGCTCGTTGGCAGCTGGTGAGTTTCAGACAAGTTATGGTATCATCTAACGGATCACTAGGGAATGAGTAGGAAATTCACAACTACGATATATTGCATTGATAGCAGCGATCTACATTTGGCGATACTATGAAGAATCTACTACGACAAAAACACCAGATATAAATATAAACTTTTATGGAATGGCTTTCAGTATCACAATCGTCAGTGGAGTGGAGACCTACGATGCTCATAGAGGAAGGGGTTCACTGAAAATTGTGGTGGTGTGCGTCGGTGTATCATTCAAAATGCAATGGAAACGAATACAGTTCCTACTCCCCATGCACTATTACTTTGTTCTATAATTGCGTCAGCTAATTGTTGATCTACGAACTCTTCTAAAACTGGTTGCAATGACTGTGGGATTCTATATGGTCTTTGGTATACCGCAGGAATCGCTTGTCGTGTTACTGACGTGGCAAACTACAGCCGTCTTAGAAAAATCATGTCCTGGAATTCTAGCAGCAGGTCCTCCTACTATACTCTTTCTGGCCCTTTCAGATGCTTCAGTGTCTCATGAAATGCAGTCCGAGCTTCGCCCTGTGCCCCTTGTAGCTCACACTTTCTGTGTGGCACTTCATCTTAGGCTCCAAAATTGTCCACATTAATGGGTACCACTTTTTTCCGTCCCTTTCTTGGACGTGTACACTACTACGATTCACCATACAACATAATGCATCTCATACTTCACTATCCTCTCGTGGATCTACTAGACATGACACAGCTAGTGGTGAGTACGGTTCCGCATTCACCCATAGTGATTTTACGGTGCCTTTCAGCAGGCAATCATGGAAATCAAACGCTAATGCTATTACTCGCGATTTAGCTGGACTGTCTTGTATATTAGACACTTCTCACAACATATTAAGTTTCCCCTAATCGGGATGTCCTTCCACTCAGTCGTCGAAGGTCAATTACGGAAAGGTGTTGATGTATAAACCCCTCGCTTTCATGAGACAGCACTGGTAATAGACGTTTCTCTGTGGTGGGTTCTACTGCCTCCTACCGACCAATTCCTTCGAGGCTACTAGCACATATGCTCCTGTGTCCAACAATACATTTGCTTCCAACCACAACACCCGTTATAGTACATTCCGACTCTGCATTCGTTCTGGCTGAACTTTTACCTACCGGGAACTCCTGTTGACGGCCCTGGGGCTCCCTTCTGAATTTTAGAGACCCTCCCTGGTCCCTGAATATCCCTTTAACCTGGCCGTTGACCAAACCCTCATCTAACGCTATTTACACCAAATTGTTGGCGACCCCTGTAACTTCGGTTGCTGTGGGTTCCGCAGTTGCTAATATTGTATTTGTACACGTCCCGTTTGACGGCAACTAAAATAATACCTACCTGTATCGGCTCTCTTGCCCCAGTAGACTATCGATTTCTTTGTATTATAAAGCTAACCCAACCCCTCGAAGAATACTGTTAGGCGCCCCGTGAGCACTAACCTAGAGGTTTTCGGTGTCAAACTCCAATCAAACTCTTTTAAAAAGCATCGACAGTACGTTGCTCGGCCACTTGCAGCACCACTTTATTTACCTCCTCGTTTAATGAGAGCTCGCACATGTTAACGTTCTTTTTCGTAATTCTATCTCCAATGTTTTTTCCTGGATACCATCCCTAACTGTTTGAGAAAACATCATGCAAAATAATGCTTCCTGTATCGTCGTTCCAACCTGCGTCTCACCTGGTCAAACGTTTCTGCGTTTTCGTTTCACAATGTTTCTGTGTACGTTACGAATAATTTTGCTTCTCCTGACAGACGTAGCCTAGCGTTCTGCAATAACTGTTTATCTGGCCAACCCTCTATGTCAGCTGATGACTCAAGATCCTGTATAGACACCAACACATCCTTGTGCATCCTTGTGCCTGAGAAAGAAGAAACAAGATTCGCCACAGCCGGCCGCGGTGGTCTAGCGGTTCTAGGCGCGCAGTCCGGAACCGCGCGACTGCTACGGTCGCAGGTTCGAATCCTGCCTTGGGCATGGCTGTGTGTGTTACGTCCTTAGGTTAGTTAGGTGTAAGTAGTTCTAAGTTCTAGGGGACTGATGACCACAGATGTTAAGTCCCATAGTGCTCAGAGCCATTTCTTTTAAGATTCGCCACAGTCGGATCCACTGCTAGAGTTTACGACTTCAGCACTTCTATCCCGCAATACACTCCTGCTAGTTCATTCAGTATAGCCATCCGCTCTCAGTTAAACCACCTGATCCACTAATGACTGACGGCTTCTTCTTAGGTGATACCTCGTGCCTCTGATTTTGCCTCTGCGCCTATTATTGACAGTAAAAATTTACACTACCACAAAACAATACCCATAGAACTTTTAGCCCCGAAGTGTTCTACAAAGTGACCTCTTTCTTTCTAATCATGAGCCATATGGACTGTCTACATTGCCCTAGTGGTATGCCGAAAACGGTTGTAAGTAAAGCAGTTCCGCTCCTGATTCAGAAAAAGGTGCAGGCGCTAACCATTCATATTTACCACTGCTCCTAAACTGCGACAGATTCACAGGTTCCCCTGATTTCGCAAAATCACGCCTCTGCAATTCGACCTAGCGGTTATCGCAACACAAGAATAAAATAGTCTTAGTCACGACAGTGACACCACTATGGGCTGTGGGTCGAAAGACATGCTGCAGGGTTCGCATAACGTCTGTTGTTGATCGAGTCTCCTGACACCATTCTCTTGGGGACACTCTGTAGTGGCACCTCTGTAGAAGGGTGGTGGGTATGTGATGATGCCGTAGGTGGTGGGGAACCCCTGGAAACGCTGTGGGCAATTAATCAATATACTGTAACTTTATTGTATCTTCAGTTCTACATGAGGCAAGCACGTCACTCCTTGTGAACTCTGGATAGTGCAATTGACTTCGGATGCTAACACGGTTGCCCGGCAATACAGCGTCAGTACTCCTACCCGGCGGCAAAGGCCAACACAGGCCCAGTTGCGGCAGCGGCTCTTCCCAGGGAAGCAACGTGCCGGGCTGTGGCCCCGTTGCTGACGCCGCGGACGGCGCCTGGCGTTGTGAGGCCGAGTTCTTCCCTGGGCCTCAAAGTCGGTGGCAGTAGGCATGGACAGCAGGCAGCCGCGGTTGTGGCACTAAGTGTGGCAGCAGACGTAACCTGGTCTCAAACCGGAAGCTGCTGCTGGCACTGCTGCTCCGGCGTCGTGGTGCGGCTTAGCGATGACCGAGTCCCCGAATCGAATGACGTCCTTTCCAGAACCTGGTACCTTTCTAGAACCTCGCTCGAGTGTGGTGGCAACGACCCGCTTAATACATCGTTCTTTGGTGCGCGGAGCATTTTACTGCTGCGATTTCTGTACTCGCTTCGCAACTCATTTGCTCATCTATTATTGTGCCTTACCTGTCGACATGTCTGTCCCGATAGCTGAGTGGTCAGCGTGACGGATTGTCGTCCTATGGGCCCGTGCTCGATTCCCGGCTGGGTCGGAGATTTTCTCCGCTCAGGGACTGGGTGTTATGTTGTCTTCATTATCCCCATCAGCCGCGCAGGTCGCCCAATGTGGCATCGAATGTAATAAGACCTGCACCAAGGCGGCCGGACTTATCTCGCAAGGGGCCTCCCGACCAATGATGCCAAACGCTCATTTCCATTTACCTGTAGACGTAGCGTGGCTGACGGCCAGTGCTGTTCCCGTAATACTCCGTGGCGGCCTCCATTATAATTTCAGTCACTTACACTAAAGATTTAATACTTTTAACTAAAGTGCTGAGTAGTGCCACAACAGCAGGGTGGAGAGCATTCCAATTAAGTTTTGTGAGCCCCTGCAAACTTATTGGAAGTCTTGCATCGCTGTGGAGACGAAGTAGTTTGTTTGTGTTTTAGTGGTGGTGAAGATGGTGAAGACGTTTCTTCAATTTCCTGACGATAGCGCGAATTTCAGTACCCCAACCAATGGACGACAGTTTCAGCATTACTAACCGAGACGTCTAGTTGAGTATCCATCTGTCACTTCGAATGAAAGTGTCCGCACATTCAAACACTGGGGGAGTCACAGTTGTGTACGAACGTCTAGCCCAACGACTTACCGTGCTTCTGTTCATTCCCAAATCTCCGTAGATAATCGGAAAGCGCCTATGAATATATGCGATCTTCTGATTTTCAGCCAATAGAAAATCACTGACAGCTCTCTGCTCAGAATTTACCTTCGTTACAGACGCCATTTTGAATGGTACACTCGGCAGACTCAGCGGAGGAGCGCCTCTGAGGACGTTCAGTGCAGTGTCGGACGAAACGTCAGGAGAAGAAGAGTTTCTTGGACCACGACTTTACATCCCGAAAGGTTTACCAGAGTCTATACTGTAACTACGTATATCTACACAATATACACATACAAAGACAAGCTAAGGGACTATATACACAGGAAAGGGATTCTCAGCTACGAGTTATTTACTTAAGCTACGCTACTATACACATCATATCTGAAACTGCACGCACTAGTTATACATGAGAGACGAGAGAAGTCTTGCTGCAGGTAAACAAGCGAATACAGTATAAGTGGCAAACTGAATAAGAGGTCTCACCACGTCTCTAATACACCTTATTTTTCAGATTTACAAGGTAAGTAAAGACGCACACATGATATGAAATAAGTTTTGTGATAACACGACTGCACACAGAAGTGAATGAATACATTTTTTAATATATGAATAGAGTATTAGTAGCTATCGAGCCAATATGCGCTTATCTATGAAGAAGTTTTAAGTTAGTATTAAGTTTTTTTCTTCCAGGAAACGATGCATCGACACGTCCTAAAGTGAAAAGAGATAGATGCTTATATAGTGTTAGGTAACTTCTAAACATAAGTAAGAACCACACCGCAAGTTAATATAGTTGTAAGTTTATAAGTATGAATGTGGTATTGTGAAAGTATGTGAAGAAGAAAACAGTTGCAGTACGTCACATATCACAATGCTGGACTATGGTTGAGTGCTACTAAATTATCAAGGGGTCGAAACCTAACTACTGTGAACGTCGACTACCGATGAAAGCGTCTAACATCTGAACTACATTGAAACTCTCATGCACGTTTGTACCCTCTGTATACGTTCTTTTAAGCTCATTATGCGTAACATATCGTATTGATGCTACAACTCTGCGAACTTCAGCGCATGAAATAGTTATCCTTTGTACAGTGAGCATAACAAGTAAATACTAAGCTGTATTTTTAAACACTGAACAAGTATTTGATACGACTGGTATCGTCAGATTTGAGTTGTGCTTAGAAAGAACCAACTATGAAATAGTTATCCTTTGTACAGTGAGCATAACAAGTAAATACTAAGCTGTATTTTTAAACACTGAACAAGTATTTGATACGACTGGTATCGTCAGATTTGAGTTGTGCTTAGAAAGAACCAACTATGAAATAGTTATCCTTTGTACAGTGAGCATAACAAGTAAATACTAAGCTGTATTTTTAAACACTGAACAAGTATTTGATACGACTGGTATCGTCAGATTTGAGTAGTGCTTAGAAAGAACCAACTTTTTTTTTATATCGCAGTTGTATCTATTAACGAGACGTAACTGACCACATAAATGCCTTTACGTGGAATTTCCACAACCCTGTAGTGTGTAGATCATTCCTGAAGAATAGTAGAGAGGCGAGGCCATGCGTAGCTATCGGGACAGCGCATAGTGTCAGATGTAGCGACTATTGTTTACTTCTTTGATTATTTATCAATTGATAAATAGGTTCCAACAAGAAGGCATTTTAAATTGAATTGAAATGTATCTCAGTTTATGCTATAAATGAACCTATTATTTTACGAATGTTATATGAAGCGTGTATTACCAAACGAGAGTAAAATGTATACTCATATCATTGGACTTGAATAATGTAACGAAAATTAAATCTAACAAAATGTACTAATATACAAAAACCAAATGACCAGTAATAACCCATTATATAAAAAGGGGAGGAAATACACTCCTGGAAAATGAAATAAGAACACCGTGAATTCATTGTCCCAGCAAGGGGAAACTTTATTGACACATTCCTGGGGTCAGATACATCACATGATCACACTGACAGAACCACAGGCACATAGACACAGGCAACAGAGCATGCACAATGTCGGCACTAGTACAGTGTATATCCACCTTTCGCAGCAATGCAGGCTGCTATTCTCCCATCGAGACGATCGTAGAGATGCTGGATGTAGTCCTGTGGAACTGCTTGCCATGCCATTTCCACCTGGCGCCTCAGTTGGACCAGCGTTCGTGCTGGACGTGCAGACCGCGTGAGACGACGCTTCATACAGTCCCAAACATGCTCAATGGGGGACAGATCCGGAGATCTTGCTGGCCAGGGTAGTTGACTTACACCTTCTAGAGCACGTTGGGTGGCACGGGATACATGCGGACGTGCATTGTCCTGTTGGAACAGCAAGTTACCTTGCCGGTCTAGGAATGGTAGAACGATGGGTTCGATGACGGTTTGGATGTACCGTGCACTATTCAGTGTCCCCTCGACGATCACTAGTGGTGTACGGCCAGTGTAGGAGATCGCTCCCCACACCATGATGCCGGGTGTTGGCCCTTTGTGCCTCGGTCGCATGCAGTCCTGATTGTGGCGCTCACCTGCACGGCGCCAAACACGCATACGACCATCATTGGCACCAAGGCAGAAGTGACTCTCATCGCTGAAGACGACACGTCTCCATTCGTCCCTCCATTCACGCCTGTCGCGACACCACTGGAGGTGGGCTGCACGATGTTGGGGCGTGAGCGGAAGACGGCCTAACGGTGTGCGGGACCGTAGCCCAGCTTCATGGAGACGGTTGCGAATGGTCCTCGCCGATACCCCAGGAGCAACAGTGTCCCTAATTTGCTGGGAAGTGGCGGTGCGCTCCCCTATGGCACTGCGTAGGATCCTACGGTCTTGGCGTGCATCCGTGCGTCGCTGCGGTCCGGTCCCAGGTCGACGGGTACGTGCACCTTCCGCCGACCACTGGCGACCACATCGATGTACTGTGGAGACCTCACGCCCCACGTGTTGAGCAATTCGGCGGTACGTCCACCCGGCCTCTCGCATGCCCACTATACGCCCTCGCTCAAAGTCCGTCAACTGCACATACGGTTCACGTCCACGCTGTCGCGGCATGCTACCAGTGTTAAAGACTGCGATGGAGCTCCGTATGCCACGGCAAACTGGCTGACACTGACGGCGGCGGTGCACAAATGCTGCACAGCTAGCGCCATTCGACGGCCAACACCGCGGTTCCTGGTGTGTCCGCTGTGCCATGCGTGTGATCACTGCTTGGACAGCCCTCTCGCAGTGTCCGGAGCAAGTATGGTGGGTCTGACACACCGGTGTCAATGTGTTCTTTTTTCCATTTCCAGGAGTGTATGTTAAAGACTATAATGTATATGAGCGACGATAATGGCTTGTCAGCAAATGAACAGGAGAAGTATATTTTGTAATTGTAACTGTATTTGTATTTTATTGTGTTTTGTGTACAGTATGTGGAAATGAGACTACAGAAACTTTATGTAATGCTACTATATGGAAGACGCTTAAAAACGAAGCGCAAGAACATACGTGAACCTGTACGTGTGTTAATACAATACGTGGGCGTGCGCGTGATAAGCTTAAAGTGGCAATACATCGTGTAATATGAATTTTCTTTGCTCGACAAAGTCGCAAAAGCATCACGGGACTTATGTCGTGGACGGTTGTCGGATGTACGGCTGGTGTCCCTACTGAATAAGTGAGAGCGACGAGGTGAAACAAATTTCTGGGGCCGGTGATATGGAAACAAGTCGTCACCGCATCGAAGATTTCACACAGGATCACGCCGCTGAACACGGGTTCACGAGTTTGTGCAGTGAAAGCCACTGTAAAAGTACGACACGGACATACTGTCCGCGTACTGGACTGTGACGATAACTGACGTTGGACTGGACGTGCGTACTTCCCAAGCTAACACTGTGCAGATGCTGACTGACAGCAATGGGACTATGTGATTATAGCATGCACTTTGTTAGGACAGAAACGTTATATATGTGTGTGTTAAAAGAAGCTGACATACCCATATAAATTGATAACCATTCAGGACAACTCCAATGGCCGAAAAGGAAAGTTATGCACATACTGGCCAGGATTATCAAACCTCAAACACGGATGTAAGCTCAGACACTGTCCACCTCCATATGATATCAGTGCACAGTGGGAGGCAATTGAATTGAATCATATTATTTTTTCGATCTTTTCTTACATATAAGCTATATGTAAAATGAATGACTTGCAGGCACCACCTAAGGTAAATTAACGAGTTGTTTTGTGGCAAGGATGAAGTTTTGATACATCGTTAAATATCTGTGTAAAACAAAGTGAGAAATACGCTCTTCAGTTTATTAATTCAAGCATCTTCAACCTTTTGTTTCGAGAAGTGGTTGCGCACTGACGTATGCTAGGATCCGTCGAACCGGAATTGTTAAAAATGCATATTTTAACCTTTCATTGTAAGTATTATAAAGAGTTATTAAAAACGTATCATTTATTTATACCGTTAAGATGTCAACTCCCTCCTTTCACCATTTCACGCGCTGCCTAGATCCTGCATCGCAAGGTTCGGTGCAGACAAAAAGAATTTACGCGGTATATGGCGGAGCGTTCCTGTATCAACCTTGTCACAATCAAGACTAAACGCAGTGGAATTAATGTGAAGCGGAACATAGCGCAAATTATATTTATTGACCTGTGCTCTATTGATATTAAAGGTTGTTGATATTGGTATCAGTTAAAGTCCACCCAGGATTGTGCATGTATTCATAAATTACTCTCATAATTTCTTTCAACTATTCTCTACAATCGGTTTTTCCAATTATTCAAGAAATTATTAATCCACTTCCATTGCCACACATTCCTATTCAGTTTCGTATAGAAAAATAGTGTGTACCACATCTTCATAATAGAATAATGTTTATTTAGTTCAGTGAAGTTGAACCTATAGTAAAGGACGATAATGTCTTCCCCAGAACAAAATTCTCGCCGTCATTGCACTAAGTAGATATATAACATATTCCGGGCGGGAAGGCGTGCCGGTCCCCGGCATGAATCCGCCCGGCGGATTATTGTCGTGGTCCAGTGTGCCGACCACCCTGTGGATAGTTTTTAAGGCGGTTTTCCATGTTCCTCGGCGAATGCAGGCTGCTGGCAAACCTTTCGGGATGTGACGTCGTGATCCAAGAAAGTTTCTCTCACATCCGGTCGTGAAAGCCTTGTTTATATGAATGCGGTCTTGGTCCCTTTATTCCGCCTCAGTTACACTGTGTCGGCGATTGCTGCCCAAACACTAAGAACGTGTACACCATAATTACTGTACCACAAAAAAACATTTTGGACTGTACTCGTCTGGTATGAGACGTTCCTCTGGGTGGGGGTGAGAGGGGAGGGGCGGGAGGAGGGTTCCACTGGGGGCCGAACCGCACAGTAACCCTGCCTGGGCTCGGTGTGGGGCGGCGATGGGTGAGTGGACTGCTGTAGCCAGTTTTGGGGTTGTGGGTTGCTGAGGGCTGCCGCGGGGACGAATCTTCTCAGTGGTTTCTATGTCCCCAGTTCAATACAAAATGGTTGGCTCTGAGCACTATGGGACTTAACATCTATGGTCATCAGTCCCCTAGAACTTAGGGCTACTTAAACCTAACTAACCTAAGGACAGCACACAACACCCAGTCATCACGAGGCAGAGAAAGTTCAGTACAACATAACATATTAGAAAGCACTTTACAAACAATTAAGTCTGTCAGACGAAGACATACAGTCGAAACTAGCTGCAGAAGAAAACAGATTTTAGCATCTTTATCGTGGTATGGTAAAAGTCGTGTGAGTAGGGCCTCCCGTCGGGTAGACCGTTCGCCGGGAGCAAGTCTTTCGATTTGACGCCACTTCGGCGACTTGCGCGTCGATGGGGATGAAATGATGACGGTTAGAACAACACAACTCCCAGGCCCTGAGCAGAGAAAATCTCCCACCCAGCCAGAATCGAACCCGGGCCCTTAGGATTGACATTCTGTCGCGCTGACCACTCAGCTACCGGGGGCAGACTTTATGGTGGTTATAGACTGAGTAACCAAAACATTATAATCGCGGTCCAGAGCGATACTGAGTGCCATCTGGTGGCGTCGCGAGCATCTGAGACCATAAAGATGGAGCAGAGACTAATGGCGAATCACGGTAGTGAAAAAACTAACTGCAAATGTTGAAATGCACTGACGTCAGCGACTTCTACTCGCACATAAGGTAAACTGTTACGGCCCAGTGCCTGGGAACGAGCATCTCGGAAATGGCTAACACGTCCGGCTGTTTGCATGTTACTGTTGCTAGCGTGTATGGAAAGTGGTTGAAGGACGGTGAAGCCACTATAACAGAGTGCGGGTACAAAGGGGGCAGCGCAGCGTCTCCTGCACAGAGAGAGAGACAGAGAATCCTCAGCGGCGGCTCCGGTGTTCTCTCTTTCTCTGTCTCCGTCCCACTCCTCAGACTCAAGCTGCTGCTCTTGCCTACTCTAGTAACTGGAAACGCAGGGATGAAAGATGCACCTGACCACTCCACACTACATTCTATAGTGGCTAAGTAAGCTCACCGTATCCAAACTAAAATGAAAATCAACGCTAAATGTTCTAGGAGTATCCCGAACGTGTGCTTAAGGCAGTGGCGGCAGAACGACGCTTTTGGCTGGATTATCACGAGTACACAGCTTCTTGCTACTGGAGACAGCTCCACCACTCGTGCGCTTACGTGCACACCATTGCGCATAGCCCCACCGCCCTTCTTAACCAAGCGACAAGTCTTACGCTTCGACCTCAGGGCATAATTCGGAGGCCGGGAGGCTTGTCCGCTCCTTTCAAGTTCCGGGTAACAGTGAAGTGGAGTGATACCGCAGAGCGAAGCTGTGCTTCGGGCAGCTGCCACACTGCTGCTTCACGCCCAGTTATGGAATGGGATGGGGTGCGGTGTGTCATCCGGTAGACTCGCTTCACTGAGTGGATGACAAACGGTCTGCAGTCTCTCTCAAACGATTTTACAGCGATTTAAGCGATTACTCGGTGAACTAATTTGAGATTTACTCGTCAGCTTTATGATGAACTGCCTAGGATTTCGTAATTGTGATAGTTCTAAATTAAGTCACCTACGGCAAGAATTTAGAAAAGTTTGCTTTGGAAAATAGCTGTCGCTAGACTCTGCCTTTGGTGCACGATGGCGCATATGTGAAATGTAGCTAACATAGTGAATTATTCTTTAAAGTTAGAAGGGTATCACTATCCATCACCAATCTCAAGAAAATAGATTGTATGTAAAGTGCTCAGTCCAGAACTTACGCGACAGTGGAAAAGCCAGAATGAAATATTTGTAACATTCGTCATATCTCATAAACGTTTGATATATCGACTGTCGCGTGACAGTCGGCAACAGAAACCAAAACATTACATTAAAACAAGCGTTCAGTGCATAATGCTGTGAAATGTGGAAAAAACCGCAAATTGGCGTTCATAAGAAGAAGAACAACACCAAAATTGCAACAGGAGCGTAATATGTAAGAAATTGTCCACGCAACCTGCCACTGATGATGCCTTGCAGAAAATAAAGGCGAAACGCGTATGGCACTAAAATTGTGTTTTATTCAGTTGCTGTCAGACGGTCCATAAGCAAAAATTATCAATATACCGTAATATTACACGCAACTGAGGAAGACATGACTACAAAAGTTGAAGACGTCAATGGAAGATATTTGAGATTAATGAAAGGCATTCTGTACTTACGATCTGCAATTCTGCTACCACATAACTTGTCCAGTATGAATCAGTTGTGATGATAGTATTTTCAGTGGTCGTATAAAGGACGCCAAATAAATACAGCTTCTATCGAAGCTTCCACTGATACCATTTTCTCAACTGTACAACCAGCCCCTGATCTACGATATTTCCGAACCGGTACAAAAGCCCGATAGTGGGGCTCTCTCCCCTACCACTCAAGTGTCTGACACAGGACGACAAAAAATTAAAACAAAAAAAGATTTTTCAGAAATATCTTCGTTTTATAGCGCACATCTTTCTGAAAAGTATGATGTAAAAAACATATACGTTCGAGGAAACGTAAGACATTTTATTCGGTTTTAAGAGTGATGAAGTGCAGTGCCACGCTTCTTCACACTGTGTTCTTCTATTGCACGTCTTGTATTTCGCTATGTGGAGTTCTAACGTGTATATTTTGTAATAGAAACCATCAAACCTGTATTCAGAACAGTGGAAATTAAAATGTCCTGCGTTGCCTCTCCTGCTCTCAGTCGGCCGGTTTGACATCCTACTCCCTTAAAAAAATTTCACGATTTTACTGGGTGGGGATATTTATGATCAGGAGAATAAGAACTTACCAGAAAATTTTCACTCACTATTGCCTACCAGCCTATCAGCCTTTCACTTTCGTGTGACATGAAATTAAATACGGGAAACTTAAACCCAGTAAAGACAAGAGAAAAGCTAGACAGTACACATTTCTTCAATCCCTAGGTCCCAGCGTTTTTCTTTTTCTCTCCCTATTCTTGCTACCGCATTATTCTTGACACTGCATTATATGGCGTCCTTTCCTTTCTCCGAAAGAATATATTACCCCATCAAAGTTCGTCAAACGTTTTGCTCCATGACAAATCAAAATGTCGTTGTCTAATACTGAAAAAGCTGTTAATGAGAATGGTACCGAAGAGTTGTGTGATTTCTAGATTTCATTACGTCAATTTTGTCACTGTTTGCTAGATAAAACGAAATAAACCTTCCACCACGGCCAATGCAGTGGCCGACCGCTTCACTTAATAACCGAGAGCAGCGGTGTTTGCATTGAGTCCTCAGTGCTAACAGAGAAGCAACACTGCGTGAAATAAGTGCAGAAATCGATGTGGGACGAACGATCGGTTAGGACAGGGGCGGGCAAACGTTGCACGCGGCTCATGAGCGCACAGCGCTGCACGTGTGCTGCTCGCGTGCAGGCGTCGACCGGGGCTGTGGCGACAGCCGGCAGGTTGCGGCAGTGTAGTGCCAGGCTAAGCTGCGGACGTTGATGCGAAGCGAGCACTATGTAGTGAACGTTGTGTTTCAAGAAACGGAGAAGTGGAGATTTGCTATCTTTTAAAAAGTAATGGGAGAATCATTTTTTCTTTGTGCAAAAACGTGAAAATTCGATATGTTTAATATGTGGCAGTATTCTCGCTGGTCAACGGAAGTTTAGTATTGAAGGCCATTATAATAAATTTCACAAGGACGAGTACAATTTATTGTCGGATTCTGAGCGGATGGGGAATTGACTGAGCTTAAGAAGAGCGATCTGACGATACCAGATGAATCTGTCGTAGTTGGCCGGCCGGAGTGGCCGAGCGGTTCTAGGCACTACAGTCTGGAACCGCGCGACCGCTATGGTCGCAGGTTCGAATCCTGTCTCGGGCATGGATGTGTGTGATGTCCTTAGGTTAGTTAGGTTTAAGTAGTTCTAAGTTCTAGGGGACTGATGACCACACCAGTTAAGTCCCATAGTGCTCAGAGCCATTTGAATTTGTCGTAGTTGCTGATGTCACGAGAGATCTGCGACTTTCTCTCGTTATGTCTCTCATCTAACTGATTTAACATTTTATGGAGCACTGTTTTCAAGTTTTCAGGACGACAACAATAATAGCCCAGCGGTATGTGCAAGTTATAAGACTGCGCTTAATATAGCGAGAGCTGGAAAACCATTTGCTGAATTAATAAGTCTCGGTGAAGAGCAAACATCAGTGATGAAAATTTACGTAACTGTTTGTGTTTGTCTGTATGTAGAAATTTTGTTCCAGAAATTAAACGTATTGTAAACTCCACCTGTGATAATTAAATAAAACGTATCGTAGGTAATAGGTACTCTTTCAAACCATGATTTCTTTCAAGCACTCCTACTAACCTTATTCATTCACTCAATAAACCAAGCTAGGAAACAAAACGCATTACAGAGGAAGGAGCGGACAGAAGGTATGGTGGGGATGGGAGATAAGCGGGTGGCCAGCTTGCCCCTGTGTGCACGCGGAACACCTGTTAACTGCACGCGTGCAAGTGCACCGCACATGTGCAGGATTCCTGCCCGTCCCTGGGTTAGGACAAAGGGGAGAAACTGGGCGTTAATGCGCTATGGCGGCAGGTGACTGACGCCAGCGCCTTCGCTGTACGTACGAAATCACCTGCAGCACCTCTCCTGCCCTTCTGACCATGTTGGTTGGATCGTAGATGATTCGAAGATCTTGGGCTTTCAGATTAGTCCCGATATCCGACGGTAGGAGCTGATGGTAGGGTTCGAGTGAGGTGCAGAGACCGTGAAGCCATAGACCCAAGTTGTCAACAGGGCACTGTGCAAGCTGGCGGTGGCTTCATAATGATGTGGCCGTGTTTACGTGGTCCAACCGAACCGATCATTGACTGCAAATGGTTGTGTACGGCTTTGTGAAGACCATTTCCAGCCATTCATGGACTTCATGTTCCCAAAAAACAATGAGCGAAGAGGAAACCGACATCAATAATTGCATTTTCAGTGGTGTTAGAACCACCTAGTCTGGACTTTGTATTAATGGAAACATGTTGGATGAATCATGTTTCATTTTTATCTCAGTCGATGGTCGTGTTTAGATCCGTCATTCTCAGCGAAATAGATGCTCGGAACATGCAACATTCCACAGATGCAATCCAGTCAGGCAGTATTAAGCACTGAGGAACATTCACCTGGGGTTCCATGGGTCCTGTGTTAGTAATCAAAGGCATCGTCACACCGATGGCTTTCATGAAGTACACTGCAGATCACCTGTGTCCCTGTGTCGACATCTAACCTGAACGCGGTGGCATCTTCCATAAGGTTATTTGTCCATTTTACGAGGACAGAATATTGTTACAGCGTTCTGAGGTGCGCAATATTGAAACGACGTTGGTGACTTGGCCGTATCATTCGCCTATTCCGAAGCAGAGGAAATCTATCCGTGAGCCCGTCGGCAACAGCTCGGCATTCAAGAAGCACTGGCCCATAATTTACGAGAAGTCTGTGAACTGTGCACAGTCATTTGGTGTCACATATGTTCGTGCCTCGTAGCTCGTGGGTTAGCGACAGCGTTTTAGATTAGTAACCAAGACGTCCTTGGTTCCGGGTTCGAAACCCACCACCACTTAATTTTTGATTAATTGTCAGCATTGGTGCCAAACGCGTCCGGTATATGACTTCACCCTTATTCTACCAATGACATTATCAAAGAGGATGAAGGAACGGACAGAGGTCCAAGGCACTTCCTTGTCCTTGGATAGGAAACTGCTCCTAAAGGAGGAAGAACCAGCATGACGATGCAGAAGGAAATGGAAACCACTGCATTAAAGGCACGTAACATATATTCATAGGACATCTAGCGTGTAATTGGAAAACTGTCATTATGATCTCTCCATTGGCAAAAATTTCCAGGATAGTCCCCCATTCGGATTTCCGGAAAGGGACTGACAAAGGGGAGGCGAACATGAGAAAAAGATTCAGAAACTAACGAAAGGATAACGTTCTACGAGTCGGAGTGTCGAATGTCAGAAGCTTGAACGCTGTAGGAAAGCTGTAAACTCTGAAAATTGAAATGCAAAGTCTCAAAAACTCAATCTAGATATAGTAGTTGTCAGTGAAGTGAAATGGAAAGAAGACAAAGATTTCTGGACAGATCAGTATAGTGTAATAGCAACGGAAGCATAAAATGGTGTAACGGCAGGTTATGAATAGGAAGGTAGAGCGTAGAGTGCGTTACTGAGAACAGTTCAGTGATAGGGATATTCTCATCATGATCGACAACAAACCAACCCCCACAACTATAGTTCAAATGGTTCAAATGGCTCTGAGCACTATGCGACTTAACTTCTAAGGTCATCAGTCGCCTAGAACTTAGAACTAATTAAACCTAACTAACCTAAGGACATCACACACATCCATGCCCGAGGCAGGATTCGAACCTGCGACCGTAGCGGTCACGCGGTTCCAGGCTGAAGCGCCTTTAACCGCATGGCCACACCGGCCGGCAACTATAGTTCAGATATACACGTCGACGTCGGAAGCTGAAGATGAAGAGATAAAGTATAGAGGGGTACTGAAATGGTAATACAGCACGTAAAGGGAGATGAATATCTGATAGTCAAGGGGGACTGGAGTGCAGTTGTAGGGGAAGGAATAGAAGGAAAGGTTACGGCCGAATATGAGCTTGGGACAAGGCATGAGAGAGGAGAAAGTCTAATTGAGTTCTGTAATAAATTTCAGTTAATAATGGAGACTACATTGTTCAAGAATCACAAGAGGAGTAGGTGTACTTGGAAAAGGCCTGGTGATATGGGTAGATTTCATCATGGTCAGACATAAAAATGGTTCAAATGGCCCTAAGTATCTTGGGACTTAACATCTGAGGTCATCTGTCCCATAGACTTAGAACTACTTAAACCCAACTAATCTAAGGACATCACACACATCCATGCCCGAGGCAATATTAGAACCTGCGACTGTAGTAGCAGCGCGGTTCCGGACTGAAGCACCTAGAACCGAGCGGCCACAGCGGCCGGCGGTCAGACATAGATTCCGAAAACAGATAGTGGATTATAAGGCGTACGCAGGAGGAGATATAGGCTCAAATCACAATTTAGAAAGTAATGAAGACAACGCGGAAGTTTAAGAGATTAATCAGGAAGTATCAATACTCAAAGAAGTAGGATACAGAAGTACTAAGGAATGACGACAAACACTTTAAGTTCACTAAGGCTACAGATACAGCAATAAGGAATAGCTCAATAGGCAGTACAGATGAAGAGGAATGGACATTTTTAAAAGGGCAGTTACAGAAGTTGGGAAAGAAAACACAGGTACAAAGAAGGTTAACTGTGAAGAACCCACACGTAACAGAAGAAATACTTCAGTTGATCGATGAAAGAGTGAAGTACAAAAACGTTCAAGGATATTCAGGAACACAGAAATACAAGTCGCTGATGACTGAAATAAAACCGTAGCGCAGGAAAGCTAAGACAAAGCGGCTGCATGAACATATGAAGAAATCGAAAAATAATAATTTTCGGAAGGACTGACTAAGCATATGGTAAAGTCAAAACAGCCGTCGATGAAACGAGCATTCCACAGTTAAATGCAGAGGAGAGAGCAGATAGCTGGAAAGAGTACATTGAACGCCTGTATGAGGGGGAATGATGTGTTTGATGTGATAGAAGAAGAAACAGGAGTCGATTTAGAAGAGATATGGGCTCCAGTATTGGAATCACAATTTTAATAGCATTGGGTAGAAGGTATAGGTAACTTTCCATCAGAATTTCTAAAATCATTAGGGGAAGTGGCAACAAAGCAACTATTGAAGTTGGTATGTAGAATCTATGAGTCTGGCGACTTATCATCTGACTTCCGGAAAAATATCATCCACACAATTCCGAAGACTGACAGAGCTGACAAGTGCGAGAATTATCGGACAATAAGCTTAAGAGCTCATGCATCGCAGTTGTATACTAGAATAATACAGAGAAGAATGGAAAAAATATTGAGTATGTGTTAGACGGCAATCAGTTTGGCTTTCTGGAAGCTAAAGGCAACGGAGACGCAAATCTGACGTTGCGGCTGATAATGGAACACTAAAGAAAAATCAAGACAGGTTCATAAGATTTGTCGATCTGGAAAAAGCGTTCGGCCATGTAAAATGGTGCTAGATGTTTTAAATTGTGAGGAAAATAGAGGTAAGCTGTAGGGAGAGGAGGGCATATACAAGCATGTACAAGAGCCAAGAGGAAATAATAAGAGTGGAAGACCAAGAAAGAAGTGCTCGGCCTGAACAGTAGGGGATCGCCCCTACTGTTCAACTCATATATCGAAGAACAAAGATGGAAATAAAAAAAAAGGTTTGGGAGTGAAATTTAAATTCAGTGTAATTTATATTCACGGTGGAAAGATGTCAATAATACGATTATCTGCTGACATTGCTATCCTGAGAGAAATTGAAGAAGAATTTAATGATGTGATAAATGTAATAAACAGTATAATGAGTACTGAATATGGATTCAAAACAAATCCAAGAAAGATGAAAGTAATGAGAAGCAGCAGAAATGAGAACACTGAAGTGGACACAAAGTAGATGAAGTTAAGAAATTATACTATCTGGCCAGCAAAGTAGCCATTGACGGACGGAGCAAGGACATCAAAAGCAAAAAGGGCATTACTGGTCAAGAGAAGCCTACGAGTATCAAACATAGTCCATAATATCAGGGATAAATTTCTAAGAGTGTATGTTTGGAGCGGAGCACTGTATTGTAGTGAAACATGGACTGTTAGAAATCAGATGAGAATCGAAGTATTTGAGAGCTGTTGGTACAGATGAATGTTGAAAATGAGGAGGATAGATAAGGTAAGTAATGAGGAGGTTCTGCGCAGAATCGGACACAATTGAGAACGTAGGTTGCAAATGCTACTCTGAGAGAGGTCGGCACAGAAGAGGAATTCGTGGCGGACCGCATTAAACCAGTCAGAAAAATGATGACAAAGGGAAAAAATAGCCTCTTTGGAAACTTAGAAGGTCTTGTTTACACCATCTCACGCAGAATCTATTTTGTTCCAAAAGTGTATCAACTTGCTATTAAGCAGGTGTTGGCTCATCAGCGACCACAATAACTTAAATAAAAAGAAAAAGTTATGGGGGCAACTTTAAAAGAGACTCTAATTTTGAAACTCTGTCTAGTCTTTAATTAGAGTAGCAGGTATGAGGCAACTTGTGCAACTATTTCTAAAAAGGCCGAAACTTTGAGCCCCTCGCCAGCAGCCTGTCTGCAGTGAGATGACAGATCGGCGCGCCCGCAGCCGCTAACATCAGACTGCAGAAAAGCCAAAGTTTATGAGCACAAAGCCGGCAGCGTCGCCCAGTTCATATACAAAACAGCGGCCGCTACAAAAGGCGCTCGCAACTCGTCGCCTATTCTGTGCAAGCGGCTTTCTGCAGCGCGCCGCGCCGTAAATTCGCCGCCCAGCTACGTGCCACGGGGTACTCTCCGCACTCTACACTGTGCGTCACGTGACTGCGGCTCTCTGCTCCACAGTGCACAGTAGACGGAGCTGCTCACGTTTGGTCAGCATGTATAGCTGAGCAGGCAGCTACGAAGAATGCCTGTATTAGATGTGGAAGGGGTTGCGGCGGGGGAGGGGTGGGGGCTACGTCGATTGTCCGACTGGGGCCTTTCCGAACCTTTCCTACGTGTCGCAGATGACATAGTACGTCCGACCAACCAGTTTTTCACCGTGGTATTTCCGACCAGAACCTTCCCCGCATTTTTAGCTCCCTTTGATTTGGCTACAGTGTGTTATACCGTTACACGCGCAGAAATTTATGCTGTGTTACTGCATAACCACTACGTCTGAAATCGCAATGTCCTCGCTAAAAAATCCAGAATACAAATGTCAGTGCTGCTCGCTTCACACGCGGCAGTTTAATCTTTCGTTATTTGATCAGACTAGAATTAATAATAAAACTAAAATTAATCAGTAAGAAATACAAATAGACAAAGAACATTTATAGTTGCCAATGCACTATGCGTATACTATGCGTTCAGCCAGCCCTAAGCCTGGATTATACGTCGATGGATGTTCTCATTACAAAATGGTGAGAAAAACTATGGCGAACACCAGTTTCGCACCACGTTATTTTCGACCAGAGCCTCCGCACTGTTGAGCGTTCGTATCACGGATTGGGAAGCCACGGCTGAACTATGTCTCTTCGGAAACACCTCATTGATGTCATGGGTCGCAAGGTCCTTGGTCGGAAAATCCACGACAACCTCTACCTGCTGTTAAGGCGATAATTGTTAACGTCAGCCAGATAAATGCGATGCGCAGTGCTATGGTGATGCAAGAAATCGGGAAAGTGTTAGAGGAGATGAGCCAACAAATAATATGAGTACAGCAGACATATTCTGGGAATAAGCAAGGCATTACCCCACATGCCACTTACAGCATAGATCATAAAAACCAGGGCATCATCCAGTGAATGTTGTTCTGGTGCCAGATAAAGATATAACAGTGACGAAGATATTTCAAACGCGTGTCTAACTCGCCGAGACAATAGATATACTGACTGCATCAGAAAATCTTTATCTAACTAATCAATATTTTCAGTACAGGAGATACTACCACACAACGAAATGTTAAAACCAGCAGCAATACTGGGTCGACACGACTGACACATTATCGTAATGGACGCAAACGCGAAATCAACATTGTGACAAAGCAGAGTAGCTGATGAAAGAGAACTACGCCTTTAGGGCGCTATAAAAGAACGTGGCCTTCAAGTCATGACTAGGTATCTCAACCTGCTTGCTTTCCAAAATAGCGCCGGTGTGGCAATAAATATAGAAATCACACTCGCAAACTCGAACGTCAGTGACCCTCCCTGAGGGAGTTAACAACAGGTGATCATAATCTCAATTATTTCACTATTTCACACTGACTTCAAAATAATGACTCAGACGCTAACATCCAGCGACTCTAAAACCTGACCACAGTGAAATGGGAACTTTCAAAGACAGAACTCAAGATACAACCCCTTTTAAGAAAGCGGATTTGATGTTGTCGCCAAAGACGACGAACTGGGGCGAGCATTGCAGGTAGTGTAGCAAAGGGCGACGTCAACATTCGTTAGGACGCCAAAGGGTTTGATATTCCCTGGAGTCCAGCTCTGCAGTCTATAAGACAATGAACAAGGAAGTCCAGAACGTACTAACAGATATCCTTCGGGGGAAACAGAACGCAAAAAAAGGTTTAGTTTCAAATAGCAATATAAAGAACATTACATAAAACAAGAGCAGAAAAATGCGAGGCATACGTCAAAGACGAAATGGTAACAATTGTTTCGGGTTTTGAATATAAACTTGGCAACAACATGATTCGATTCCCTCAGTGTTTTATCGACTCTGAGATGATCCGATGGCACGATGACGACAGACTGGGAGACTTCAGAGCAGTACCTATCCAGAACTCTGCTGCCGAACGATATAACGATGGAAGATATATAGTATCAACAACATCTAAGGTTTGAATTACTAGAGCAGCGTGTGAATAATAGTGCTCTGAATCCATTTTCCCAGGAGTAAGTAAAGCTGGCAATAACGAATTTAAAGAATGAGAAGCCACTAGGACGTGATAGAATTTCGGTAGAAGTGTGGCAAAAGCTACTGGATCAAATTGTACCATATGTAACTCTGTTATTAAAAGAATGCATTTTGCAGGGATGGTCGCCCAGAATCTATATTATAGTAAGAAAAGAAGGGGGGATGCAAAGCACGAAGAGAATCAAAAATCTTTGTGTGGTGAACACGCTAGTCAAAGTACATGTACATGAAAAGATTCTGTACTGCCGCCTGAGAGATGAGACAGATAATTGGATACTTGCAGTATGGTTTCACAAGAGTGAAATCCACCGAGAATGCGATGAATCACGCAACGAATATTGTGAAGACCTCAGACGACGTTATAGACATAATGATTAATATAGCTGAGGAGTTCGATAATACACGGTGATTCGTCCTATTGAAAAGACTCAAGTGGCTAAACTGTCCCAAATCTCTCCATAACAAAATGGCTCTGAGTACTATGGGACTTAACTTGTGAGGTCACCAGTCCCCTAGAACTTAGAACTACTTAAATCTAACACATCCATGCCCGAGGCCTACGAGATTATTGAAGACACGGGCAAGTGCAACTAGGATACTCCAGGAGGAAAATGGTGGAAAACTTAATCAAGGATTGCCAACAGTGCTCTGTTTGTTGTCCTGAGTTCTGGGATGTTGGCGTAGCACTATTAGTGAACCAGCTTCAGAGTAGAACAACCACTAGAGGCTGAAATGCCTACGCAGACGATCTGCTGATTACAGTATCCGCCAATACAGTAAAGCTGTAAGGTAATTCTTGAAATAATATGTAGCTTGTGCGCAGAAAACTAACGATAGCATCACTCAAAACAGTTTATATGATACCTAAAGGAATACCACCAAGAACTATTAAATAGCAAGTGTGTGAAAAGAAAATAAATATACAGTTATCCTAGAAATAATATCTACTAGAAGCAGAATTTTCATTACATGTAGAAATCCTCTGCCAGTGAGGCACTGAAATTCTAAAAGAATAACAACAATTGGTCAAAGAAGCTTCCACATGCCAATAAGTGAAATAAGAACGAGCCACAAAGCGTTTGTAATCACTGTTATGGACTACGTTCTATAATTTGAACGCATAGAGCCAAGAAGGTAAGGACAAACGGACTCTACGGCGACAACAAAGAACAGGCGCATACAGAACACCACTGAGGCACTGCTGGTGATACTAGGTCGGGTACATCGGAACTAGCCGTACGATAGCAACGTGTTCAATATTGGCTCAATAAGGGCGAATATGATAACGTTAAGGACATACTGTCGACAAGAGCCGCATCGAAGCCATACACATTACAAAAATGTGTGTGTGTGTGTGTATATACACTCCTGGAAATTGAAATAAGAACACCGTGAATTCATTGTCCCAGGAAGGGGAAACTTTATTGACACATTCCTGGGGTCAGATACATCCCATGATCACAATGACACAACCACAGGCACATAGACACAGGCAACAGAGCATGCACAATGTCGGCACTAGTACAGTGTATATCCACCTTTCGCAGCAATGCAGGCTGCTATTCTCCCATGGAGACGATCGTAGAGATGCTGGATGTAGTCCTGTGGAACGGCTTGCCATGACATTTCCACCTGGCGCCTCAGTTGGACCAGCGTTCGTGCTGGACGTGCAAACCGCGTGAGACGACGCTTCATCCAGTCCCAAACATGCTCAATGGGGGACAGATCCGGAGATCTTGCTGGCCAGGGTAGTTGACTTACACCTTCTAGAGCACGTTGGGTGGCACGGGATACATGCGGACGTGCATTGTCCTGTTGGAACAGCAAGTTCCCTTGCCGGTCTAGGAATGGTAGAACGATGGGTTCGATGACGGTTTGGATGTACCGTGCACTATTCAGTGTCCCCTCGACGATCACCAGTGGTGTACGGCCAGTGTAGGAGATCGTTCCCCACACCATGATGCCGGGTGTTGGCCCTGTGTGCCTCGGTCGTATGCAGTCCTGATTGTGGCGCTCAGCTGCACGGCGCCAAACACGCATACGACCATCATTGGCACCAAGGCAGAAGCGACTCTCATCGCTGAAGACGACACGTCTCCATTCGTCCCTCCATTCACGCCTGTCGCGACACCACTGGAGGCGGGCTGCACGATGTTGGGGCGTGAGCGGAAGACGGCCTAACGGTGTGCGGGACCGTAGCCCAGCTTCATGGAGACGGTTGCGAATGGTCCTCGCCGATACCCCAGGAGCAACAGTGTCCCTAATTTGTTGGGAAGTGGCGGTGCGGTCCCCTACGGCACTGCGTAGGATCCTACGGTCTTGGCGTGCATCCGTGCGTCGCTGCGGTCCGGTCCCAGGTCGACGGGCACGTGCACCTTCCGCCGACCACTGGCGACAACATCGATGTACTGTGGAGACCTCACGCCCCACGTGTTGAGCAATTCGGCGGTACGTCCACCCGGCCTCCGGCATGCCCACTATACGCCCTCGCTCAAAGTCCGTCAACTGCACATACGGTTCACGTCCACGCTGTCGCGGCATGCTACCAGTGTTAAAGACTGCGATGGAGCTCCGTATGCCACGGCAAACTGGCTGACACTGACGGCGGCGGTGCACAAATGCTGCGCAGCTAGCGTCATTCGACGGCCAACACCGCGGTTCCTGGTGTGTCCGCTGTGCCGTGCGTGTGATCATTGCTTGTACAGCCCTCTCGCAGTGTCCGGAGCAAGTATGGTGGGTCTGACACACCGGTGTCAATGTGTTCTTTTTTCCATTTCCAGGAGTGTATGTGTGTTCGACATCTCCTACTAAAGCACTGGACCGACTTCAATCAAACCTGATACACAAATCGCTTAGTCTGGAAATCATCAATGTGTGGGTAACAACATCCTAACTGTCAAAGGACTGGGGTTGGCATGAAAAAGTAGTGCAGCTCACAACGCGAGAATACCCACAATTTTGTCATACAGTATTCGAGAATTAGTGTCTATAGAGACTTGCAGCGAACCTTACTCTTAATTCCAGACCTTGGCGAAACTTTTTCTCGCTGACAAAATGATGAAAGGGAAAAGTCTGTTGCTTACCACATTTTTACTGTCATGCAGGAAAAGTGCCTCATGAAGCATGACGTTTTATATTATTACTTCTCTACTACTAACTGTATTCGTGGAGCAATTTGCAGGAAGTATTCACATATACCACTAAATGTAGCTCATATCAATGCATGACACACAGTTCAGGTCTTATGTAATAACACTTAAGACTTGAGAAAAACTGCCACATCATTTATGACGTTTTAATTTATTACGTCTTTACTAGAAACTTCATTCCTAAAACTTTTTGCCTACAGTATAGCAATATACCACCGAATACACCAACAATGTTACACTGAATAGCTAAAGAAATTGGTACGCCTGCCTACTGTCGTGTACGGCCCCCGCGAACACGCAGAAATGCCGCAACAATGTCTCAAGTAGTGCTGGATGGAACTTGTAACCCCTCCTCACTTATCGACCTTAATGACAGTGAAATATTAAACCGTGTGTACCTAATGGAAATTTGGGAAAAAGCAGTCGTCACCGAAGTTAATCTGTCGGTAAAGAGGGAGGAAAGGGTTACATCTAAATGAAAGGAAAAATGCAAATTAAACTGGTGGAAATTAATTTTGAAATGGGGTAAAGTTAATAAAGAAAGTAAATGTGCGGCCGTTACGTTAACAATCAACTAGCGGTAGTTAAATATTTGAGATTTGGGGAAATTACGGTCGCCAGTCCTAAGGACAATTACTATAGTAACTGAAAAAGAAAGGTTAGTACACATATAATTAGCACTAGAAGCGTGGCAACTGAAGGTTGACACGTGTAGTGTGAAAACTGAAAGTTTGTCAGAAGTAATAAATTTCGCTACACTCTGACTAAATTAGCAAAAGTATTAATAAAACCGGAAAATTTAAAGTTAATTTAGTGACTGAAATTAATAGTGAGATTTGGCTCTGAAGCACTACGAAATTCAGTAAAATAGGGTTAGTCTTGGGCTACCTCAACAATCATTTCAAAAGCTACTTGAATCTACGCAATTTAGAAATAAGAGATTTAACTTTGAACTTGAATTAAATGATTCTGAACAATTAACAATAGTAAAATTTAGTACGTACCAAGCTGAGCTGCAGTCACACGTAAGCTAAAATATGGTAACAAAACTCGCACTCTTAATTTGTGCTTGTGTAATCTAAGTATTGTAGCCAGCTATGAATACCTTAACTGAACATTGAAATTAAAGCAGTGAAATCGAATGATGCTAGCGTTTGAATTTCAACGTCACTCGGGTTCATTACATTCCGGAAAAGGAAGGGACCCTGCTTGGTAATGCAATTGGGACAATGAGCAAGAAAGGTACATGCTAAGTTGCTGTAATTTTGTGATGCAACAATTTTAAAAGTTTGAAAAGCTGAGGTCTGCCATACAGTTCTAAAACTTTACGTGCTTCAGTCTTCCTTGTTGGTTGACTGAAGGTTTGAAGCCGTCGATCGAGGAGGTGGCGACAGTCACTCATTGTCGGCCGTCGCTGTTGCAGAGGCTGGATGTTGGCGCGCCTTCTTCTCGACACGGTCACCAGACGAAACGGGCTCTTGATGTGCGCCAGCTAATGCTTCCCGCCCGCGACACCATGTCAGAAACTATCATCGCAAGTCGAGCGCAATTACATGCTGCCAAATCCCGTAAGCGCGGCAATTCGTGGGAGCTTCACACAACACACGTGCTCCACTGCACCACCCCAGCCAGACTCTCCCTCTGCCCGCGCTCCACGCGACAGAGTTCACACTACCAAAGATCCTAAACACTTTTGTTCTCCACACGACCTATCGATGTATTCGATAGATAGCATAGTTTTCCCTAGGCCAGACCTAGCGTATAAATACAAATAATATTCACAAAACAAACCAACATAAATGCATATATATATATATATATATATATATATATATATATATATACAAACAGTAAAACAATTACAATATATAAAGACACAGGAATGTCATATCTTCAGGTAACAAAATAGGGAAAAAATTTATAGTGCAGCAGATGGAAATAGGAGGATATGTATTTCCGGCGTTACAAACTGATACCAAGAAAATCCGTAGGAGAACGAGGGGGTGGAGGTGTCTTCTGAACAGCATGTCGCAAGACATCCTAGATATATTCTACAATGTTCATGTCTGGGGAGTCTGGTGGACAGAGGACCTGTTTAAACTCAGAACAGTTCCTGGAGCCACTCTGTAGCAATTCTGGACGTGTGGAGTGTCGCATTGTCCTGCTGTGATTTCCCAAGTCCGTCGGAACGCACAATGGACATGAATGGATGCAGGTAATCAAACAGAATGCTTACGTACGTGTCACCTATCAGAGTCGTATGTAGAGGGATCATACTAAATGCACCCGCCCTACAGCATTGCAGAGCCTCCATGAGCTTGAACAACACCCTGCTGACATGCATGGTCCATGGATTCATGTTCGACTGAATCTGAAACGAGACACGTCCGACCAGGCAACATGTTTCCAGTCATCAACAGTTCAATGTCGTAGTTGACGGGCCTAGGCAGGGCGTAAAGATCTGTGTCAAAAATTGCTCTGAGCACTATGGGACTCAACATCATAGGTCATAAGTCCCCTAGAACTTAGAACTACTTAAACCTAACTAACCTAAGGACACCACACACACCCATTCCCGAGGCAAGATCTGTGTCGTGCTGTCATCAAGAGTACACGAGTGTCGTTGATCTTGTTCTTGCAGGATCTTTTTCCGGCAGCAGCGATGTCGGAGATTTGATGTTTTACTGAATTCCTGATATTCACGGTAGACGCGTGAAATCGTCGTACGGGAAGATCCCCTCTTCATCTCTATCTCGGAGATGCTGTGTCCCATCATTTATGCGCCGACTATAACACCACGTTCAAACTCACTTATATCTTGATAACCTGGTATTGGTGCAGTTGTTGGATCGGTTAGTGCTGCTACAGACACTTTTTGTCTTATATAGGCGTTGTCGACCTCGGAATCGTATTCTGCCTGTTTACATACCTCTGTATTTGAATTCGCATGGCTATACCAGTTCCCTTCGCGCTTCCGTGTATATTGTTATACAGCACGTAGTTTAGGAGCTGTATGAAAACGAAGTGCAGAGATAGAGGCGAAAAATGTGTACAAATACATGTGACATACACTCCTGGAAATTGAAATAAGAACACCGTGAATTCATTGTCCCAGGAAGGTTAAACTTTATTGACACATTCCTGGGGTCAGATACATCACATGATCACACTGACAGAACCACAGGCACATAGACACAGGCAACAGAGCATGCACAATGTCGGCACTAGTACAGTGTATATCCACCTTTCGCAGCAATGCAGGCTGCTATTCTCCCATGGAGACGATCGTAGAGATGCTGGATGTAGTCCTGTGGAACGGCTTGCCATGCCATTTCCACCTGGCGCCTCAGTTGGACCAGCGTTCGTGCTGGACGTGCAGACCGCGTGAGACGACGCTTCATCCAGTCCCAAACATGCTCAATGGGGGACAGATCCGGAGATCTTGCTGGCCAGGGTAGTTGACTTACACCTTCTAGAGCACGTTGGGTGGAACGTGATACATGCGGATGTGCATTGTCCTGTTGGAACAGCAAGTTCCCTAGCCGGTCTAGGAATGGTAGAACGATGGGTTCGATGACGGTTTGGATGTACCGTGCACTATTCAGTGTCCCCTCGACGATCACCAGTGGTGTACGGCCAGTGTAGGAGATCGCTCCCCACACCATGATGCCGGTTGTTGGCCCTGTGTGCCTCAGTCGTATGCAGTCCTGTTTGTGGCGCTCACCTGCACGGCGCCAAACACGCATACGACCATCATTGGCACCAAGGCAGAAGCGACTCTCATCGCAGAAGACGACACGTCTCCATTCGTCCCTCCATTCACGCCTGTCGCGACACCACTGGAGGCGGGCTGCACGATATTGGGGCGTGAGCGGAAGACGGCCTAACGGTGTGCGGGACCGTAGCCCAGCTTCATGGAGACGGTTGCGAATGGTCCTCGCCGATACCCCAGGAGCAACAGTGTCCCTAATTTGCTGGGAAGTGGCGGTGCGGTCCCCTACGGCACTGCGTAGGATCCTACGGTCTTGGCGTGCATCCGTGCGTCGCTGCGGTCCGGTCCCAGGTCGACGGGCACGTGCACCTTCCGCCGACCACTGGCGACAACATCGATGTACTGTGGAGACCTCACGCCCCACGTGTTGAGCAATTCGGCGGTACGTCCACCCGGCCTCCGGCATGCCCACTATACGCCATCGCTCAAAGTCCGTCAACTGCACATACGGTTCACGTCCACGCTGTCGCGGCATGCTACCAGTGTTAAAGACTGCGATGGAGCTCCGTATGCCACGGCAAACTGGCTGACACTGACGGCGGCGGTGCACAAATGCTGCGCAGCTAGCGCCATTCGACGGCCAACACCGCGGTTCCTGGTGTGTCCGCTGTGCCGTGCGTGTGATCATTGCTTGTACAGCCCTCTCGCAGTGTCCGGAGCAAGTATGGTGGGTCTGACACACCGGTGTCAATGTGTTCTTTTTTCCATTTCCAGGAGTGTATTTATGCAGGCAAAGCCACGGGTAAGAAGTTCATCCTGAACTCCTGCAACAACTTAAGTGAAATCTGTTACACATTTATTTTATTTTTAATTTGTTTTCATGCTTTTGCGCGAGCCTCTTTGTCCGAGAGTACCAGTTGTAACCTAGGACCTGAAATATTTGCTGGATGTCTTTCCAGTCTTTGCCTTCCTCAACAGTTTTTACGCGCTACATCTCCCTCTAGTACCATCGAAGTTATTCCATGATGCCTTAAACGATATCCTATCATTCTGTCCCTTCTTCTTCTCAGTCTTTTCCACATATTCATTTCCTCTTGATTCTGCGCACAACCTCCTCATTCCTTACCTTATCAGAACACTTAATTTTCTACAATTTTCTGTAGCACCACATGTCAAAAGCTCCGATTCTCTTCTTTACCATTTTTCCCCCAGTCATTGTTTTACTACCATAGAATGCTCCAAACACGCATTCTCAGAAATTTCTTCTTGAAGTTAAGGCCTATGATTGATACTATTACACTTCTTTTGGCCAAGAATATCCTTTTTGCTAGTGCTAGTCTGCTTTTGCTGATCTTCCTCCATCCGTCATGGTTTATTTTGCTTCCTAGGTAGCAGATTGCCTTAGTTGCATCATGATCACCAAACATGATCTCAAGTTCGTCGCTGATCTTATTTCAGCTACTTCTCATTACTGTCGTTTTTCTTAGATTTACTCTCAAGCCATATTTTTTACTCACTAGACTTTTCATTCCATTCAACAGATTCTGTATTTCTTCTTCATTTTTACTGGGGGTAGTAATCTCGTAAGCAAATCTTATCAAAGATGTCTTTCACTTTGAATTTTAATTCCGCTCTCGAACCTTTCTTTTATTTACATTATTGCTCCGATGGGAAGTCTCAAGAGTGGGAGCGAAATACCGTATCACTTACACGCTTCTAAATCCGGGCACTTCGTTCTTGGTCTTCTACTCTTATTATTCCATCTCGGCTCGCTCTTGTCAACACTTGCAGTCTTCGGAACTGTATGGATGACATTTTTCCGAAAGTCAGATCGTATTCGCCAGACTCAAACATTCTATACACCAACGTGAACAGACGTTTTGTTGCCACTTCCCCCAACGATTTTAGAAATTCTGATGGAGTGTTATGTATCCGTACTTCGTTATTCGATCTTCAGCCTTCCAAAGCTCTTAAAAATTCTGATTCTATTACTGAATTTTCCTATTTCTTCCAAAAAGACTCCTGTTGCTTCTTCTATCATGTCATCAGACCAGTCTTCTCCCTCCTTCTGCTCCTACCTCTGCACCCGCATTCCAGCCACCAATGGCCATTATATTTTCATCTCCCTTTACGCACTGAATTACCGTTCAGTTTCGTTATATACTTTCCGCATCTACAGCTCTGACGTTGGCCACTACACGTAAACTACCGTTAGCGGTGTTGGTTTGCTGTAGATTCTGATGAGAAGCGGCCTATCACTTAACTGCTCGCAATAAAACATTCTCTGCCCTTCCCTCCTGTTGATAATGAAATCTACTCCCGTTATACCGTTTTCTGTGGCTGTTGATATTACGCTACATTCAACTGACCAGGAATTCTTTTCTTCTTTCAGTTTCACTTCACTGACCCGAACTACATCGAGATTGAATCTTTGAGACCCTTTCCAGATATTCTAACTTCCCTACCTCGTTCAGACCTCTGATAATCCACGCCCTGACTACTAGAATGGAAATCTTTCTTTGCTTCATAAATCTTTTTCTCATTACACCTTCCACTTGACAGTCCCCTCCCGGAGATGCGGATGAGTGACTATCCTGTAATCTTTTTCCAGTGAAGAGATCATCAAGTTACTGTTTCAACTTCAGCCCACTTGTCAGGTGGATACACATTATGTACTTTTACTGAAGTGGTTTCCACTGCCTTCGGCATCCTCACGCCATTCATCGTTGCCTATTCTTCCGCCTTCAGCGATCGTTTCCCACCCAAAGGACAAGAGAGTGCCCAGAACCTCTGTCCGCTCCTCTGCCCTGTTTGAAAGGCCGTTGGCAGAATGAGGGTGACTTCTTATGGCGGGAATCTTTCGCCGCCTTTGCTGGCGATTTTTATTCAAAACTGAAACGGTGGTGCGGTCTCAACCTGGGCCCGAGGTCGATTTGATTACTAATCAAATATGCTACCCCTAGACCATCGGTGGTCCAAATATTAATCGTAATCCAAAAAGAAATGCTTTGGGGGTAACAATCAACAGCCTCCTTTAGGGAGTGTGATAACGTGAAGAGCGAGAAGTGGAAGGAGGAGATAGAGAGACAGCGAAAGAGAAATGGTGGATGAGATGGACTGAGAGAGAGGTAAGGGGAAGTGGACAGAGAGAAAGGGGAAGAAAGTGAATGCGTTGAGGACGGAAGAGGAGACAAAAAATAGAGGAGGAGAAGGAGGAAACGAATAGAGAACGGGGTGAGGGTGAGGTGGACAGAGAGAGCAGAGAAGGGGAGTTGGTAATGAAAGTGATGGAGACGAGCAGGAGGAGCGGGAGAAGGAGACAGACAGATTAAGAGAGGAGGAGGAGACAAGAAGAGAGGGAGGAGGAAAAGGACAGACAGTGGGTGCTGGAGGCGCTTGACAGAGAGAAGGGATGATGGAGGAGACGGACAGAGGGGAAATAGGACATGAATATTAGAAAACTGGAGTGACACATATCCACAACGATTATTTCTCAATTAGTACGGAAATAAATGCTTGTATTGATAGAGAATGGCAAGAACTTTGGGACAGGTCACAAGCAGGGAGGATAACTTACTAGTTCCTTTCCAATATTAATGAGAGACCCAGAGTTTCAGACGCTATGCACTAACAGTCGGGACAAGATCCGTATCCCAGCCAATTAGTGAAAATTCCATGACGCATCATTGACATTTGTAAATGTTGAGAATCGTCTGGGAGTGTGCTATTGACAAGATATTGTCTTTGGCAGTACAACGGTCTATAACATAAAATGGAATGAGGAACTATGGAAATGTTGAACTCGTGATAGCTAAAATATTAGCTTGTGAACTGTAGGCATATGTAGGTGGGAGAAAAACTAGAAGAGACCTCACATCATGGCAATGAGATGCACCACGGAAAAAATTTACCTATAAGAAGTTTCCAGAAGCAGCATGGAGATTAGCCTTTAGGAGGACAAGGAAGGATTTCCTGAGATCCTGACAGCCATCTCCTAATCTCTACACTTTGGGTGGCACAGCAGTACAGTCCCTGTGAGTCCTGAGTTCTGCCTTAGTGCGCCGGAAATAATTATCGACATAAATGAGAAACCTAGATTGGTTTTTACACCGAGCACAATAGTGTAGTATAGTGTAGTGCTGTGCAGTTTAATGTTACGTTGTATTCCAGTGCGTAATTATAAATTATAAAGTCTGCAATGCAGAAACGCAACATCGCACAATAGAACAACGTCGTTTGCCTTCTGGATTCAGGATGAACATGTGTCTGTGTGCCATACGGTCAAAGGGTGGCATGAATAATTTTTCTTTTTTCATTTTAATATTATTGTGTTTGCTTTTCATTATGTACTTTCACCGTTCTCAAAGATCGCAATGCTAAATTATACTAACATAATTGAAATTAGGTAATATATTATATGCTATATTCATGTCAATTCAAGTGCAACATTTCGTCTGTTCTTGTGTTTAGACAACAAAGAAAAACACAAATAAATAAATAAATATGTGAGGCCGATAATCCGTTCACGAGCTTGACCCACAGACACAGGGAATGACGAAAAATTCTTTCCTCTCACGGTCTTGCACCCGCGGCTGCCAAATTTCTCTTAAAAGCTTGAAATACGAAGGTCAGTGAAGTGAAATATAAAAACAAGGGTTCCAGGTCAGATGAGTATAGGGTAAAATCAACAGCAGCAGATAATAGTTTAATGGGAGTGGCTTCGTTGTGAATAGGACGGTAGGGTACAGAATGAGTCACTGTGAAGAGTTCACTGATAGGATTCTTCTCGTCAGAAAGTCAGCAAATCCATACCAACAAAGATAGGACAGGTGTACTTGCAGAAGATAAAGAGATAGAGAAATAATATGAGGATACTGAACATGTAACTAAATAGATATAGGGTGCTGAAAATCTTATCGTCTTTAGGGACTAGAATGTAGTTGTAGGGAAAGGACTAGCAGAAAGGGTTACGGGAGTATATGGGGGCGGTACCAAGAATGAGAGAGAGGCGAAGGACTGATTGAGTTCTGCAATAAATACAGCGAGTAATAGTGAGCACTCTGTTCAAGAATAACAAGAGGCGGAGATATACTGCGAAAAAAACGGCACATACGGGAAGGCAAGTTAGATCAGTCATCTCATGCAAAGATTCCAGAATCAGATACTGGATTGCAAGGCGTTCCCAGGAGCAGAAATAGACTCAGATCACAATTTGTTAATGAATTCTAGGCTGAATTTTAAGAGCCTTGTTAGGAAGAATCAAACGGCAAAAAAGTGGGATACGAAAGTGCTTAGGAGTAAATACTTACGCTTCAAGTAAGGGATAGCTCAATAGGCAGTTCAGTTCAAGAGGAATTGACGCCTCTAAAAATGGCAATCACAGAAATTGGAGAGAGAAACATAGGTAAAAAGAAGGTAACCACAAGCAACCATGGGTAACAGAGGAAGTACTTCACTCTGGAAGCACAAGAATGTTACTGGACATTCAGGAACACTTAAATAGAATGCACATAGTAATGAAATAAATGGGTAGTGCAGGGAAGCTTTGGCGAATTTAGTACAAGAAAAAATGAAGAATTCGAAAACGAAATGATTGTCGGGAGGTCTGACTCAGCATATAGAAAAATCAAAACAGCTTTTCGTGAAATCAAAAACAAGGGTGGTATCACAAAGACTGCAGCATGTACTCCACTGTTCAATGCCAAGGATAGAGCGGGTAAGTGGAAAGAGCACGCTCAAAGCCTCAATGAGGGGGGAAGTCTTGACTGATGTGATAGTGTAAGAAACAGGAGTCGATATACACAAGTCAAAAGAAGTTTTGCATCACCCCGGTTCCCTGATCTACTGAAGATAGATGTTGACTGTCGATATTGTATCAGAGACACAGTCCCTTTCACTGTTGAAAGATGTCACTAAACCCGCCCAGAGATGTAAACAACACGAATGAGCAGCGCCTATTAGACGAAGGAGGTCCGACAGGCGATCAGTTCCAGTCATTTCACCAGGAAGTAGGTTCACGGCTCGTGCTGTATGTAGTTCAACCATGCTTAGACGGTCAGTACCACGGTTCGATCACGTCCGCTTCGTTAACTTGTGCTAGGAAGAGTTCTCAACAAGGGAAATGTCCAGGAGTCTCGGAGTGAGCCAAAGCGATGTTGTTCGGACGTGGAGGAGATACAGAAAGACAGGAACTGTCGATTACATGCCTCGCTCAGGCCGCCCAAGACTGCTGCAGAGGATGACCGCTACCTATGGACTGTGGCTCAGAGGAACCCTGACAGCAACGCCACCATGTAGAATAAAGATCTTCGTGCAGCGACAGGACGTCGAGTTACTACTCTAGCTGTGCGCAATAGGCTGCATGATGCGCAGCTCCATTCCAGACGTCCATGGAGAGGTCTATCTTTGCAATCACGACACCATGCAGCGCGGTACTGATGGGTCCAACAACATGCCGAAAGGACCGCTCAGGATGGGCATCACATTCTCTTCACCAGTTAGTGTCGCATATGCCTTCAAGCAGACAATCGTCGGAGACGTGTTTGTAGACAACCCAGTCAGGCTGAACGCCTTAGACATACAATCCAGCGATTGCAGCAAGGTGGAGGCTCCCTGTTTTTTTTGGGTGGCATTATGTGGGGCCGACTTACGCCGCTGGTGGTCATGGAAGGCACCGTAACGGCTGTACTATACCTGAATGCCATTCTCCGACCCATAGCGTAACCATATTTGCAGAATATTAACCAAGGCATTCGTCTTCATGGTCGACAATTCGCGCCCCCATCGTGCACTTCTTATGAATGAATTCCTTCAGGATAACATCGCTCGACTAGAGTGACCAACATGTTCTCCAGACATGAACCCTATCAAACATCCCTGGGATAGACTGGAAAGGGTTGTGTATGGACGACGTGACCCGCCAACCACTCTGAAGAATCTACGCCGAATCGTCGTTGAGGAGTGGGACAGTCCGGACCAACAGCGCCTTGATGAACTTGTGGATAGTATGCCACGACGAATACAGGCATGCATCAATGCAAGTGGACGTGCTACTGGGTATTACAGGTACCGTGTGTACAGCAATCTGGAAGACAATCTCTGAAGGTCTAACTGTATGGTGGTACAATATGCAATGTGTGGTTTTCATGAGCAACAAAAAGGGCGGAAATGATGTTTATGTTGATCTCTATTTCAATTTTCTGTAGACTGGAAAGGGTTGTGTATGGACGACGTGACCCGCCAACCACTCTGAAGAATCTACGCCGAATCGTCGTTGAGGAGTGGGACAGTCCGGACCAACAGCGCCTTGATGAACTTGTGGATAGTATGCCACGACGAATACAGGCATGCATCAATGCAAGTGGACGTGCTACTGGGTATTACAGGTACCGTGTGTACAGCAATCTGGAAGACAATCTCTGAAGGTCTAACTGTATGGTGGTACAATATGCAATGTGTGGTTTTCATGAGCAACAAAAAGGGCGGAAATGATGTTTATGTTGATCTCTATTTCAATTTTCTGTGCAGGTTTCTGGAACTCTCGGAACCGAGGTGATGAAAAACTATTTTGATGTGTAGAAGAAATAGGGAATCCACTATTAGAATCAGAATTTAATAGAGCTTTGGAAGAATTGAGTTCAAATAAGTGAGAAAGGGTAGATAGTATTCAGCTAGAATTTCTAAACTCATTAGGGGTGGTGGCAATAAAACCACTACTCTCGTTGGTGTATAGGATGAGTGAGTCTGACAATATACCATCTGACCTTCGGAAAAATATCATCCACGCAATTCCTAAAACTGCAAAAGCCGACAAATGTGAGAATTATCGCACAACTAGCTTTACAGATCATGCTTCCAAGTTGCTAACGACGATAACACACAGAAGAATAGAAAAGAAAATTGAAGTTAGGCTTCAAGAAAGGTAAAGGGACAAGAGAGGCAGTTCTGATGTAGTAGCTGATAATGGTGGCAAGACTAAACAAAAATCTAAACTTTTCTTAGGATCTGTCGACCTGGAAAAGTTGTCGACAAATGGAGCAAGATATTCGAACGTCTGAGGAAAAGGGGGGTAAGCTGAAGGGAGAGACGAGTAACACACTATACATAAGAGACTCAAGTGGCAATAATAAGTATCGACCAGCAAGAACGAAGTGCTCGCATTAAAATGGGCGTAGGACAGAGATGCACTCTTTCGCTCCTACTGTTCAAGCTATATATCGAAATAGCAATTAAGGAAATAAAATATAGGTTCATGTGTGGAATTAAAATTCAAGGTGAAAATATATCAATGATAAGATTCTTTGATGACGTTGCCAATCTCAGTGAATGTGGGGAAGAATTAAAGGATTGTTGAATGAAATGAACAGTCTGAGTACAGAATACTGCCTCAGAGTAAATAGAAAGAAATGGAAGTACTGTTATACAGGAGAAATCAGAACAGCGATGAACTGAGATCAGGACTTATGGTCACGTAGTAGATGAAGTTTTCTACATAAACAACAGATATCCAATGACGGATGGAGCGAGGAGCACCAGACTTGCCTTGTCAAAAAGGTCATTCCGGGCTAAGAGAAGTTGTAAGTAGGCTGTTTAGGTTTTCTTATTGGTAACGCCACGTAGCGCTCTGTATGAAAATCACTGGCTGTGCTGTGTGCAGTCTGTGCCTAGTTTGCATTGTTGTCTGCCATTGTAGTGTTGGTCAGCTGGATGTGAACAGCGCGTAGCGTTGCGCAGTTGGAGGTGCGCCGCCAGCAGTGGTGGATGTGGGGAAGTGAGATGGCGGATTTTTGAGAGCATCAGAAACAGTACATTTGTGAGAATGGATGTCAGGAACTGCTATATATATTATGACTATTAAGGTAAATACATTGTTTCTTCTCTATTAAAATCTTTCATTTGCTAACTATCCCTATCAGTAGTTAGTGTCTTCCGTAGGTTTAATCTGTTATTTAGCTGGCAGTAGTGGCGCTCGCTGTATTGTTGTAGCTTGAGTAACGAAGATTTTTGTGAGGTAAGTGATTTGTGAAAGGTATAGGTTAATGTTAGTCAGGGCCATTCGTTTGTAGGAATTTTTGAAAGTCAGATTGCGTTGCGCTAAAAATATTGTGTGTCACTTTAGTGAATGTTTGAGTACGTTCAGTTTTGCTCAGCTGTTTGAAAAGCATATAATGTAAGAGATTTATCAGCACAGTAATTATAAAATTGTTCTAAGGGGACGTTTCAAAGTCTACTATTACCAAACATGGGCCTTAATGTGAGGAAGCTATACGTGAGAATGTAAGTTTGGAGCAGAGCGTTGTGTGGTAGTGAAACATAGGCTGTGGAAAGACCGGAAACTAAGAGAATCGAAGCACTTGAATTGCGGTGCTGCAGAAGAATGTTGAAAATTAGGCGGACTAATAATGAAAGCAAAGAGGATGTCCTAGGCACAATCGTCGAGCAAAGGGTTTGCTAACACTGACAAGAAGAAGTAACAACGCGGTACAACATCTGTTAAGAGGTCAGGGCATAATTTCTAAGGTACTAGAGGTATCTGTTGTCGAGAAAGACAGAGATTGGAAGTCAACCAGGAAATAATGGAAGTTGTAGATTGCAGGTGCTGCTCTGCGAGAAAGAGACAGCCCAGGAGAGGGAATCGTGGTGAGCTGCATCAAACCAGGCAGAAAAATTATGAGGAAAAAACAAAAAAATCTGTCATTCCAAATGGTTCAAATGGCTCTGAGCACTAAAAGACTTAACATCTATGGTCATCAGTCCCCTAGAACTCAGAACTACTTAAACCTAACTAACCTAAGGACAGCACACAACACCCAGTCATCACGAGGCAGAGAAAATCCCTGACCCCGCTGGGAATCAAACCCGGGAACCCGTGCGTGGCAAGCGAGAACGCTACTGCACGACTACGAGCTGCGGTCCTGTCATTCCAAATCACGATTACATGGTCCCCAAATACAGTAAGCTTCTGAATGAAATAGAGAGAGTGTGTAAGACGTTGTGTCACTGTGTAGACGCCTAAAGCTGTCGTTTTTACGTCCACAGTATCTTCGGCAAGTTTCCAGTAATTATTTTCTGAGAAAGGCTTACTCAGCTGTCACTCGCCACTGAACGACCGAAGATGGCTACGTGCAACACGCGAAATGGTTGAAATCCCGAGTTCCCCAAATCCAAGGAATGGTCCTTAAGCAAGATCACAGCGATATACTTGCCCAGTGCCTATTGTTTTCCACGTCGGCGGAAGAAAAGCTTTCGGAATGCAATGACGCCATCATTCGTATCCACACCTCAAATGGTTCAAATGGCTCTGAGCACTTTGGGACTCAACTTCTGAGGTCATTAGTCCCCTAGAACTTAGAACTAGTTAAACCTAACTAACCTAAGGACATCACACACATCCATGCCCGAGGCAGGATTCGAACCTGCGACCGTAGCGGTCTCGCGGTTCCAGACTGCAGCGCCTAGAACCGCACGGCCACTTAGGCCGGCATCCACACCTGTTCCGGTACACATTGATGTTATTTAAATTGTTGAGAAATTTGCAGTCTGGGTCACATTTGATTTGCACTGATAAGCATTTAGCAACAAAGCGACATTTTTTCACTAAAATATTTACATTCCGAAAATATGAAAAGATTTTCATACTCGATGATGTATTCTTTTCATTTCGGTGCTGTCATTTGGACAGCCATGGCAGCGCTTACCAGTTGGTGTGTGTGTGTGTGTGTGTGTGTGTGTGTGTGTGTGTGTGTGTGGAGAGAGAGAGAGAGAGTGAGAGAGAGAGAGAGAGAGAGAGAGAGAGTGAGAGAGAGGAGAGCGGGAGGGCGGGGGGAGCAGAGAGGGTGCGAGAAATTTGTAACTACGTGATAACGAAATATATTAGAGAGTCTATAAATCTCAGATACGAAAAGACGAAAGGAATTAAGATAATGAACACCAACTGCATGCGTAAAGTGGGTAACTGAGGACACATAATTAAAATAAGAAGCCCTTAATAACACACAAGCCGCTAGTTTCAGCTGCAATTAAATTTTATGAACGAGCACTCTAACAAGCACTACTGGACGATTAAGAGGCTAGTCCTTACGTCAAACCTATTGACTTCAACGGCGCTACACGCTACTGTTCCTTATCAACCATTGTCATACTGTTCTGATTATGAAGGTGCGTTAACCAACAGCAGAAAAAAGGAATTTGTGTGATTTTGCTGTGCTCTTGCGCCGTTGTGGTTGCACCACGTTCTGTTCCTTACAGAGACACATTTATGAAAGTATTTCATTGCTGATCTGTTTACTGTATTCCACTTCTGATAAACCCTACCTTAGAGAACTTCGGACATTCGTAAGTTCGTACACTGAAATTTTGCATTCTCCAAAAGTAGTAGATTTTTAACTAAACATATCTTTGCATTGTTTTCGGTCCAAGATATTTAATTACACCAGCCTATCCCTACGCATTACTGTCAAATCATTTTACTACTCAAAGAATAAAAACTTACCTGTGAAACGTCCCCTTAGAAAAATTTATACATGACTGTGCTTAAACTGACACACAATATTTTTAGCGCAACGCAATCTGACTATCAAAGATCCCTGCAAAAGAATGGCCCTGAGTAACATTAAACTATACCTTTCAGAAATCACTTACCTCACAAAAATCTTCGTTACTCGAACTACTGCAATACAGCGAGCGCCACTACTGCCAGCTAAATAAAGGATTCAAACTACTGAAGGCACTAACTACTGATAGGCATAGTTAGCAAATGAAAGATTTTAATAGAGAACAAACACTGTATTTACCTTAATATCATCAAAAGTCATAATATATGTAATTTCAAAACTCCGCCATTTCCTTCCACACATCCACCACCGCTGGCGGCTCACCTCTAACTGCGCAACGCTACGCGCTGTTCACATCCAGCTGCCGCTGCCCAACACTACAATGGCAGACAACAATGCAAACTAGCCACAGACTGCACACAGCACAGCCAGTGATTTTCATACAGAGCGCTACGTAACGTTGCCAATAAGAAAACATAAACAGCCTACTTACACCTGGTCACCTTTACCACAACGCAAAACTACATACATATTTTTTTTGACGGTCAGTACTGGAAATTAATGCGCTTCATTGTTTATCAAAACGTAATTCAGCAATAAATGCCACGATCTCCAGAAGATTGATCTAAGTTTCTGTTTCTTAACAAGATAAACTTTTTATGGTTGAACTGCAGTACAAATGACGAATATCCACCATAAGAGTCGCCAGTACTTTGTCGCCCTACATTTCTAACTTACCACACAGTTTTCGTTATTTATTGAATTCTGGTAACAATGGATTCTTCCCAATAGTGAAAATGATTAAACTGGCTTCAGTTGTGCAAATGGCACGTGTTAATTACGGGGCAGCCACCAACGATTAACGCAGGCGTTGGTCTCTGCTATAGATTGGTCCGTTAACACAACCATTATTTCGTATTTAAATTCGTTGGATCGCCAACTCACAACCAGACCGTTATCTTTCAGTGTGGACATCGCTGCACGCTACTCTCCACACCAAAAAAATTGATTCGGTGCGTGGGGGGAGTAGCACGTATTAAACTGGAGACCTTAAGGAATTCGATACCTCTTGCCTCTTGCTTCCACCATCGAAGGAGGATCGATTTAAGGGTGTGCCACTTGGTTTTGTTGGTGAATCAGACTAACCAGATATCTCTCTCTCTCTTTCTATCTTCCTCTCTCTCTCATTCACCCATCCGATCACGCTGTTCTCTCTCTCTTTCCTCGAATTAAATCGTGTTTTCATCTTTATCGTTTGAATTTAGGAATCATTATTTTGTGTAGTTAAGAGCATCTCGCAAGATTAAGCGGGAATCGATGCACCCTGTTTATCCGCGAGTCTTGCAAATTTTATTCAAAGAGGATTTTCCTGTTTATTAACTGTTCGTATGTTGTCTTTTCACTTGAATGTTGGAGATCCAGTCCGGTATTTCCTCTGGAAAAGTAACACTTTGACCTTCGGTTACCAACTACACTTACAGGTTCTTTGCAGTGTGCCTCATCTCTCCGTTTCGACATGCGCAAAAAGCACACGTCTGACAAAAGAGCATCAACAGCGCTATGCGTATTTCATAAATGTTGACAATTCATTATTTCTGCTACGTAATTCTTTCCTCGGTATTTTACTGTGTGTTTGCAGACGGAGTGTGCAAAACGTAGCGGGTTGTTTGCATATAACGCTCGCAACAGCAATATCCACCCAGTTCACCGAGCTACGGATCCAGTAAACGCGCCGCTGTGTAACAGTTGGCCACCGCCTTGGGGCTTACTCAGCGTTGATATACAACTACCGGCTGTGTGCTCCATCCCATCGCTCTGATTGCACGAGGATTGTTACACATGCGAAAGGGTGCGCTAGAGGGGAGTTCGCTTCGAGGTATAGCACGAAAACCCTGCATCAAGAGCGCTGTCTGTGGATGCACGTAACCGGAACCACCACTGAATAAGATATACATCTATACCATTTTTTAACTTTATGGCTTCGTACACAAGTTCGAATGCCGGAAATGCCTGCCTCATGTTTACGTACTGTTGCTGGGCTCTCAGTAACCATTGTACATTGTTTTGATTGAATTTATTATTATTATTATTATTACTATTTCAGGTTGTATAAATTATAGAAAGTATCACACATCAAGTGCAAAGTCTAATACGCACGCTGGACAAAGAAATGCTGTGTAACAGCGTCTACAGCGGTGATAATGGCCTCAATTCATCTTCTGAGAGAGTCACAATTTTCTCTGTGTATGCCACATCCAGCTGAAGAACCTCACTGGTACCTACGTTCCCTAGAGCCATCGAACTGAGGGACGTTGACTGCTATGTTTCCAGATGATGATGATGATGATGATGTTTGGTTTGTGGGGCGCTCAACTGCGTGGTTATCAGCGCCCGTACAATTACCCAATCTTTGCTCAGTCCAATTTCGCCACTTTCCTGGATGATGATGAAATGATAAGGACAACACAAACACCCAGTCATCTCGAGGCAGGTGAAAATCCCTGACCCCGCCGGGAATCGAACCCGGGACCCCGTGCTCGGGAAGCGAGAACGCTACCGCGAGACCACGAGCGGCGGACCTATGTTTCCAAACAAACCCTACCAAGAATAAATTTTCACTCTGAAGTGGAGTGTGTGGTTCAAATGGCGCTGAGCACTATGGGAAAAATGGTTCAAATGGCTCTGAGCACTATGGGACTCAACATCTTAGGTCATAAGTCCCCTAGACTGAGAACTACTTAAACCTAACTAACCTAAGGACATCACACACACCCATGCCCGAGGCAGGATTCGAACCTGCGATCGTAGCGGTCACGCGGTTCCAGACTGAAGTGCCTAGAATCGCACGGCCACACCGGTCGGCGGAGTGTGTGGTGATTTCAAACTTTCTGACAAATTAAAACTTTGAGAGAGGCCTGGTGTCCAACTTGGGACCTTTGCTTTCATGGACTCGTGCTTTAGCAGCTGCTTCATTTTCCTTTTATTTTCCATTTCGTTCGTCATTGTTCTTGTAATTTAGTCCGAGTGAACGTCATGTAAAACTCACTCAGTATTTCTTCCTTAAAACTTTACGCAGTCTTTCTTCCTTTCTTCCTCTCTCTCTGTCCCTTTTTTCAGTCAACCATCTGGCCGAACACGGTGAGCTACCGTGCCGGCACGACTGCTGACTGAATTATCAAAGCATGACTCGCGACCCGCGATCACAATTTGACTTTCTTCAGGAAATGAACTGTTGGAAGTGAGGCTGTGAGAGTGGCTCATGAGTCGTGCTCTAATTGCTGTCTGTACATTTGTTGCCTATGAAGGGAAACGGTTCCAGTGACGAGTCCAAGTCTGACACACAGTTTTAATCTTTTAGGAAGTTCCAGTCGCTACCAATTTTAAATAGAAAAAAAACAACGGATATTTGGTCTTCATTTTGAGGTGCGATTGGGCGATTGAGTTTATGTGAGACAAACAACGCAGACGTGCAGACTTGTGAACACAGCTGTTGTCACGTTGCAGGAAAAATGACCACTGTTGGTGGCTTGTGCAACACGTTTCTTTCTGTTAAGGTTGGTCTGTTTCCTTTCCTAAGTACGGATATGAAGCACAAAGACTGGAAGTTTTACACTTCTGATCATTTAGTTCACTGAGAATTACAGTGGGGTTCTTCTCGACATACGTGTTTGTCTGTACATTACAGTAGATTAACAGTTTCCTAGTTATGACTCAGTACTGACTTCAACGCTTTCGTGTGTACTGTATGTATGGGACATTATTTTACGAGGGATTCATAACTGTAGATTGCAATTTTGTGCTTCTCGCTAGGAATTTCATACACTAGAAAATTTTTTACTGGTCTTCAATATGTACAGGAATATTTCTTTACACATATTTCCTATTTGGTTTTTAACATCGTTTTCCTACGCTGCGCTACAATCGTGCAGTTACTTTTCATGAGATACCATAGCTGTCGTTCAGTTTTAGTACCATTCTAGTGTTTTCCCTACTTAACGTTGCCTTAACATACTCACCTGTTCACCTTCATTCTCCGACGTGTAACCATGATGATTGCCACACTACATTTGTTGCTGTTATGGTGTTAATGTTGTGTGTCTTTCCCTTTTTACATTGTTTGGATGGTACGTGACGGGTGTTCGTCTTCACGCGTCTGCAACTTTTAGTGATTGACATAGATATGTTGTTCAGATGGCACGCCTGTACCAGTAATGCCTTGTTAGTACCCGGCATAGTGTTTTGGTAAATTCCTTGATATCCAAATTCTCAGTTAACCACTTACTCACGAAGGTGCCAACTAACATATTACACATTGCGTACTATACAGTCACACTTGTTTTCAGGTTGTTTTTCTGTAGTAGGTCATACATTCCTTTGCCTTCCCTACTTAAGGGCAACGTAACATATACTGGTACGTGTCTTCGGTTGCTATGACGGAAATGAATGTCTTTCTAACATGCTTCATTTGTGTTACAGTACTTTTCTTTAGACTTATTTCTTAGTTTATTTGGTGTATAACGCAGCCACGCGTCTGCATAGCGCTATTTTTCTCTGAATTTCGAACATCTTGCACCATTTGATATTGTCAAATGGTTCAAATGGCTCTGAGCACTATGGGACTCAACATCTTAGGTCATAAGTCTCCTAGAACTTAGAACTACTTAAACCTAACTAACCTAAGGACATCACACACACCCATGCCCGAGGCAGGATTCGAACCTGCGACCGTAGCAGTCCCGCGGTTCCGGACTGCAGCGCCAGAACCGCTAGACCACCGCGGCCGGCTTGATATTGTCGATCGCTTTTTCCAGAGCGACAAATCCTATGAACGTATCTTGATTTTTCTTCAGTCTTGCTTTCATTATCAAAAGAAGTGTCAGAACTGCCATTCTGGTGCTTTTATGTTTCCTAAAGCCAAAATCATAGTCATCTAATATAACCTCAGTTTTAATTTCCTATCTTCAGCAACTTTGATGCATGAACTGTGAAGCTGATTGCGCTACAATTCTCGCACATTTCAGTCTTTTCAGTCTTCGGAATTTTGTGATGAAGGTTTCTTCGGAAAGTCAAATGCCGTATCACCGAACTTATGCATTCTACACACCAAATTGAATAGTCGTTTTGTTGCCACTTCCTCCAACGATTTTAGAAATTCTGATGGAATATTATCTTTCCCTTTAGCCTGATTTGATCTTAAGTCCTCCAAAGCTCTTTCATATTCTGATTCTAGTAATGGATTCCCCATCCCTTTTATATCGACTCATGCTTCTTCTCCTATGGCGGTGGCAGTCTTCCCCCTCAAAGACAGCTTCAATGTACTCTTTCCACTCATCTTCTCTCTCCGTCTCATTTAAAACTGGGATTTCCACTGAAATCTTAATGTTACTGCCCTCACTTTTAATTTCATCGAACGTTGTTTTGACTTCTCTATATGCTGCGTGAGGATACTACGTTACGTCCTAACTAAAATTACCTAAAGATAGGCAAAGTTCTTATCTTACATACGAACACCAAACTGACCATGGAGTGTGCGAATCAAAACCCCAAGTTGTGTCAGTGTCAGTAACCAAATAAAATATAAATGGACATAGTGATATTTAGCGCGAGAGTAAATGCGGCAGAAGCGGTCGTAACTACTGGAAGTTACACAGACGAGCCACGCCGCACACAGCGAGAGCACTGCTGGCACCATCTAAGCAGCCGGAAGTTTAGCGCCTACTTTATTCGCATTGGCTACGCAGCAAGACAGATCAGCAAAACACCCAAGTTGGCTGGGTTAGGTTTAAAATGAGTTCTATAACAAAAATGAAAAAAATGGAAATGAAGTCCCATGCTTCTTTACAGAGCATAGGGGAACGATGCGGGAGACTCGCACCGCCTTACTAGGCAAGGTCCTAATGGAGGTGGTTTGCCGCTGCCTTCCTCCGACCGTAATGGGGATGAATGATGATGATGAAGACGACACAACAACAACCAGTCACCTCGAGGCAGGAAAAATCCCTGACCCCGCCGAGATCGAACCCGGGACCCCGTGCTCGGGAAGCGATAACGCTACCGCGAGACCACGAGGGCGGACTCTAAAACAAAACTGATAATTAAATACAAGAGGTAATAATTTTTAGTCTTTTACCCACTTGTCCAATCCATTTCTGAAAGTTTCGTCTCGAAACTATTTTGAGGCTGGACCGTACATTTTGTGTAATCCCTTCCCTCAGAAGGGCTCGGCTGTGACTCCCAGACGTATATGTGTTTCGTGTCCAAATGCGCTATATGCGGTGGATTGTCTGTAACTAATGTTATATTTAACCTCTGTATTGTGGTTAACAATAACAACAACGCTCAATAACCATTCAAATAATCATAAAATTTATAACAATTAAAATTTCAAGAATGATGAGGTGTTTCCAAAAGCTGCGTAGGTGTAAAAAGGTGCTTTGTTCTTATCTACCGGTTTCTCTTCGGTATAGACCCATTTTCAGATATATTTATCAAGAACACAAATCACTGTGTGAAATTTTTGAAATAGTAGAAATATAGAACAGTAATGCTGACATTCAAAGTAGAACAATAAGTACAACGGTTATAATTGCATAATGTAGATACACAGTTACAGAGTCCCTACCTTCGACACGTTATCTACGCTAAAACCACGTTGGTGGATTTTCCTACACCTCGCCTGCCCCAAATCAGCTATGTCAGTTCATCTAAAGGAAACAGTCACTCCATTTTCCAACATAAAAAGAATGTGTGTATTGCATTTGAGTAAACAAAAACAAACGTTTGAAATATTTTGAAATAAATACGTATCAGGATGGCAATAGAGGAAGCTTCAGGTTCGTCTTCGAATAATCAGATTTAATTGAAACACTGTAATATCTTATCGAATTTTGAATGTCTGAATTGTCGCCGGTATCCACTAGGATCATTTTACGTTAATGTAGCAACTGTTTAATACTCAAATACTACGCCTTTTTCAGTTTTACTTTATTGAGGTACTGATGTAAAGCAGACTGTGTTTTACTTTTCTTTTTTTATCGACAACAAACTACGAATTATTTAAAGTTAGCCCGCATCTCGTGGTCGTGCGGTAGCGTTCTCGCTTCCCACGCCCGGGTTCCCGGGTTCGATTCCCGGCGGGGTCAGGGATTTTCTCTGCCTCGTGATGGCTGGGTGTTGTGTGCTGTCCTTAGGTTAGTTCGGTTTAAGTAGTTCTAAGTTCTAGGGGACTGATGACCATAGATGTTAAGTCCCATAGTGCTCAGGGCCATTTGAACCATTTAAAGTTACGTTATGCAGCTCCCAGCCTTCGGTTGTTTTCCTAGTTATGAGTTCCTTCTTGCAATTGTTCGTGTGTTCACTTTGTTTTCCTGTTTCGCACAGTGGTCTTCGTGCTTCTACTCTATTGGTGGGCTCCACGGGCTGCTTACACCACATCGCCCTTTTAGCAATACGGCAGATGCATGTACATCACACGGGGTTTTAACTTTTGCTTACATTGATTTTATATAGTTGGTGGCTACCGTACCTTATGATATGTCCTACTGGGTGTTATCCAGCAAGCTATTTCTCGGATACTTTTTCTTTCTCGACGTTTCAATTACATACTACAGTATTATTTTTAGATGATGTTTCCGTTTCTCGTGTACTTATAGTACTTTCCCCAGACGTTAGTTAAATTTTAGGCACTTCACCCACGTTCGCACTAATGTCTCATTTATTGTTTAGTTTTCCCGCACTTTTTTTTCTAGACCTGGCTCATTCAGCAGTCATGCTCTTTAAAATTTGACAAACTTCTTTTGGGTGTACTCAATTTTGTTATGACAACCCACCAACGTGGTTTGACACTTAACGTGGATAACTTTGCCGGCCTAGTTGGCCGAGCGGTTCTAGGCGCTACAGTCTGGAACCGCGCGACCGCTACGGTCGCACGTTCGAATCCTGCCTCGGGCATGGATGTGTGTGATGTCCTTAGGTTAGTTAGGTTTAAGTAGTTCTAAGTTCTAGGGGACTGATGACCTTAGAAGTAAAGTCCCATAATGCTCAGAGCCATTTGAACCATTTTTTGGATAACTTTCCGAAAGTTGAGACTCCATAATTTCCATGTACGAGTACATTATGGAAATAGCCATTGCGGGTACTCGTCGTTGTTTCTTTATTGAGTGCCAACACTATGATTCCGTGTTTTTACCATTTACAAAACTTCACACAGTGGTACGTATTCTTGACAGATCAACCTAATGATGCATCCATACCGACGTGATAACGGTAGTTGCGGATAAACTACCGTCACATAGCCATACGGCTTTCGGAAACACCTCATCATTCTTCTGTTTTTAACTGTCGTAATTTTGGTGATTATCTGTATGTCTGTTGAGTGTTGAATGTTACTATTATTATTCTTAATGTCTCTGACTTTTGGTTGCTCTCTACAGAAAGTTGTTTGTAATCTCTGCATGTTCTGTGTTTAGACAGCTTACTCCCTGATGGTAATGTAGCCTGTTACCGAGGAGTCATTTAGCGGGGGTATCGGGTCCCCATGCGGTAAGCAACTGCCACTTCTGGGGCGGGGTCTGCTGACGGGTAACACGCAGGCAATTTGGGGCACTGTGAACACGGCTCCCATCTAGCCCGTCCCCCGTGGTGCTCTCCTATCGATATAGCAAGGGCGACGGCGCTGGCATCGCCGCTAGGTCAATCGGCGAGCCAAGCAGTTTCGAACGAGACCGTGTAAGGGGATGGCGAGTTACACAATCTCTGCAGTCGCCGTCTTACACAACACACACATATTACACCTGACCGAGGAGATGATACCACTATCACCTATTGACACCATGCGTTTGGTTAACGTGACTGCATACCAGGGAAATAATAAATATTTAACAGGCATGATAATTATATATAACATTTCCGGAGAACAGCGATATTATTGTTATAAAATTATTTAAATGTCGTCTTCAATGCAGCCGATTTTATGTTATAACCGGTTTGTGCCTCTTATTTACGGACTGATGATTACCCATAATTAAAAGGCCGAAACCGGTCAGATTGTTATAATCGGCTGCAATCAACACTGCTTTTAAATACTTATATACCAGGTATAATTCCCTATAAATAATTAATTCTGTAAATTAGGTTGGTGCCAAAAGAGGGTAGGGTCTATCACAGTACCGTTTCAGCAGCATGAGAGATACAGAAACACCACACCTAAGCTCTATGATAACCTGGACATAGAGAACAGCGGTGACCGACCAGATGCCTCTCCATATCTTTCTTTCTTTCTCTCTCTCTCTCTCTCTCTCTCTCTCTCTCTCTCAAAGACACCCCTTCAGTCCAAAAGCTTTCGAGACTTCATTTATAAAAACATATGAAAAACTGATGGTGTTTCTAATGCTTAGTCTTCCCACACGTGACTACAATGCATACAACATCCAACCATGTTGACTGTCAGAAAAATCGTTCTTTGTAACACTGTTCACGTCGTATTGACTCGATGTCGGTTCATCAAATGTCCACATTTCACGTGAATCGCTGCACATTGTTGTTTTGAGGTAGATACATACTGATAACACAAAGTCTTGTACACATGAATGTTTCTTTTTTTTCAGGAAATAGTACTCCTAGTTTTGTATTTCAAGTCACGCAGCGACGTGCGTCAATGCATCTCTCTCTCTCTCTCTCTCTCTCTCTCTCTCTCTCTCTGTGTGTGTGTGTGTGTGTGTGTGTGTGTGTGTGTGTGTGTTTTCAAAATGGTTCAAGTGGCTCTGAGCACTATGGGACTCAACTGCTGTGGTCATAAGTCCCCTAGAACTTAGAACAACTTAAACCTAACTAACCTAAGGACATCAAACACAACCATGCCCGCGGCAGGATTCGAACCTGCGACCGTAGCGGTCGTGCGGTTCCAGACTGTAGCGCCTTTAACCGCTCGGCCACTCCGGCCGGCGTGTGTGTTTTCTTTAAGGAGCCAAGGTGCTCAGAACAAACTTCTCGCACACACTTTCATCATCTTCAAAACATTCTAGAGTATGTCTTGAACACTTGATTCAGAGATGTTGGTGCATTGCGATTTGCGACACGCTGTGGCCGCACGTCAACTACTTAGCTCTGCGTACTCACAACTGGCTGGTTGGATGCACATCTTTTGTTTATAGTTGATAGTTCAAGCTGCCACAGTGCTTACCACACTAACGTTGCTTATAAGCCAGGAATAAAATCAGTCTCGGAATTTTTTTGACCGACGGTGGGCGTATAGTGTGTGAAACCGAATACCACAGAAAAGTTTGTGATGTTATTCAGTAATTTGGCAAATTTTCTTTAATCGTGGCCTCCGCTGTCATTACTGTTAACTTTCCTTTCTGTGAAGATATCTTCACAATACTGATAAAGCCAGTAAAATTCAGCAACCATAACTGCTGATATTCCAGTTTATTGTCGATATCAATGCACAGTTGAACGACTGAGTTGTTTGCAATCAGTGCAGGAACAGTTGAACGTAGCGTCCATATGCCACTGCATTCAATGAACTCAAATACGTGATGCGTATCGGCCTGCTTTGTATCAGTCTTAACATATAGACTCAATCCTACCGGAAAAACTACTCTCACACACACACACACACACACACACACAAACACAAACACACATACACACGTTAAGATACACATGAACAGTCCTATGAAGGCTCAATTGTACCAACCGACCGCCGCGTCATCCTCAGCCATTAGCCGGTACTGGATACAAGTATGGAGCGACGTGTGGTCGGCACACCACTCTCGTGGGTGTTGTCAGCTTCTGTGACGAGACGCGCTACTTCTCAGTCAAGCAGCTCTCAACTGGTCTCACAAGGGCTGAGTACATACCACTTTCCAACAGCGGTTGGCTGACCCAGATGGTCACTCATTCAAGTGTTAGCCACGGACGACAGGGCTTAATATCGGTGATCTAATGGAAGGTGGTGCTTGTTATCACTGGGGCAAGGCCATTGGCCAATTATGTATAACAATGACAAACCAAAACATTATGATAGCGCCCACCACGAGATTGTCTGTCACGTGGTGGTGTTGTGGGCACCTATTATGGTACAAGCATGTAAGAGGAGCACAAGGAAAGTACTGTCAGCGGTGATACAGGCCGCAGATGGAAAAATTCACTGATATTAGCGACTTTGACAAAGGGCAAATTTTTATTACCTAGTTCCTGTGAATGACCGTCTCTGAAACGACAAAACTGATTGGTTGTTCATATGGTACAGTTGTGAACTACTGTATAGATGTGGTCAAATGACACTAGTAGGCGACAACACGGTGAACGTCCATGCCTCACCACTGAATGTGGAGTTTGGGGGCTTGCCCGCCCTGTAAAGTAGGATAGGTGACGAGACGTGGGAGATTCGATGACGCAATACAATGCAGATGGAGACACGTTTCAGAGCACACCTTCCATCGCACATTGTTGAACATGGGACTTCGTACAAAACGAGCCCTACCTATTCCCATGACATCAGCGATTAAGATTGCAGTAGGCTCGAGATCATCAAGACTGTACTGTAGATCAATGAAAATATATCGCTTGGTCGGATGAACCCGTTTCTTGTTACACTGGGAGTCGTCTGTTCGGAATCAGCGGAAAGATGAGTCACCATGGAGACGTGACGCAATTAGAGAAAAGCGCTGTCGTGTTTGGGCGGGGCCACACCACGAACTAAATTTTCTATTTGTTAATATTTCAATGTGATGTGTTCAGCGTGTCTGCAATGAACATTTACAGTCGAGAGGACCAATAAACCATTATTCACAGTGACATATTTATTAATTCAAAATACAGAATTGTCTTCGTTGTGCACTAGCAACTCAGTTGGGTCAGCGGAGTGTGGGCTCCATCAGTAGCAGCAGCCGTCTACATGATAGTACTGGTGGACAGAGAACGGCTCATGTGACGTGAGGCACGTGAACAAGAGTGGCCGTGGCACATATTTCACATCATGTGCTAATGCAGGCCTTACGGGTACCAGCAGCTGGCAGGGATCGAGTTTAACGATTCTCAACTACAATTTTAAATGAAGAGAGGCTCTCCACAGCACGTGACTAAGTTAAGACCTTTAGTCGTCACCTTTTCATTGACATATTGATTTCCAGTGGCCTCTGCACGGATCCAAGTATTCGGGAAGTGTGACGAACAAGGCGATTAATGTGACATCAGAATTTCGTTGTGGGGCGAATTTCGCGTGGTCCCGGTGTGGCAGACGTAACTTCGCACCTGACCTGTGTCCTCAGGAGGACGGCGATATGTTGCAGCTCTGACAGCCTATCTCCAAAGCGCTCTCGCTGGCATTGAAAACAGGCGCCCTGAAGTACTCATTGTCATGTAGAAGTAGACCCACAGCTTACAGTTAGAGGCCGGCAGCATCAGTGTCCGCTGCAGGAAGAACACAAGCAGCAACTGTGGCACCCCCTCACGATGGCAGATCAAGAACAGCTTCTTGACCGGACTGATCAAGTCTCTAGTAGGCCACGAAGGAATTGGCGGTCTTTACGCTCTCTCACTGATCACCCTGCTTGCAGAGCCTCTACAGCGAGACTTGCGACTCCGTAGAGGATCGTAGATGATTAGTTGCTCAGAGGGTCGATTGAAAGGCTGCCCTGTATCACATGGTGGGTGGAACTGCATTCGGTCTTGAATGTGGTCATCTGCAAAGTGGCTTCCGACAGACGTAACTTCCTCTTTCAGACGCCTTTTTCCATTGCATCAATGGCTGAATACTTACTGCTGTTTTGTAACTGGGCTTCCTTGTGACACCCTGCTCTGTCACCAGTATGACGGCACCTGACTGACCCCATGTCATCACAGTGCTTCGTCCGGTTCCACTTGTCGCAGTCGCTCCCGTGTTCACCTCCTCTTGCACAACATTTCCACCCAGCTGGTGGTTTACCAATCACTGACTCATGCGGCTTGACTACTGACGTCGCCAGCGAGTAACTTCAACACATTATTAGCGCTCACCTGTGATCCTATTCTGGGGTGCAACAGGTTCTATGTGATAGAGATCGGGACTATTGTTACTCTTCGTCAGTGACAATCGGTTCAAAACCTGAGACGAGTTGCTGCTGTTAGAGAACGCAGGTGAATCTCAATCAATTTCTGAACGAATACTGCGAAGGGAACTGGACGTAATTCTCATTAGGTGCCTTGTTCGTCGCAATAGGTTATCGCTCACTGCGGTAGATGTAGCTGCAAGACTTTCTATGTGATAGGGATCGGGACTATTGTCACTCTTCGTCGGTGACAATCGGTTCAAAACCTGAGACGAGTTGCTGCTGTTAGAGAACGCAGGTGAATCTCAATCAATTTCTGAACGAATACTGCGAAGGGAACTGGACGTAATTCTCATTAGGTGCCTTGTTCGTCGCAATAGGTTATCGTTCACTGCGGTAGATGTAGCTGCAAGACTTCAGTGTGCCAAAAGACCTAAAAATGTGTAGTAGCTCAAAACGCCTAATTTTGTCCAAGGAGCTGCCATTTTGCATCTTCAAAATGACGAAAGGTTCTGAGCGCACACACGGCCCAATGAGGTGTCTTAGTGTTAAACCACCATACAGTCTAGTTACACATCTTCACAATTGTAGAATTAAAATCATGTCAAATACGGGCACAGAGTCAAAGCATGCTATAACATCATAGACAGCGATCAATATGTTTCGGCGAGGCGGAGGTGTGTTGCCCTTTGGAAACATGAGGCGGCGAGGGCGGCGCGCTAGCCCTCAGGGAGAAAACCGGAGGTAATTTTCCTTCTTTTGAGAAATTTCTCGTGCAAAGCGAAGAGATGGAGTGCCAGGGGACTACAAAGGGAAGAAGCCCACACCGGAACGAAAATTAGCGTCCGAGGGGGGGAACTCCTGCACGGGTAAACGTTTCCCGAGTTTTATGCCCTCGCTCGTCGCATTCTCTGCCCCCCGCTTTTAGCGGAGAAATTTCTTTGCCGTCATCTGTTACATAAAATTTTCATTTTACGTTAACGTGACTGAACTCATTAATAAATACCACAAGGGAGAAAGAGAACGATAGAATTTAATGCCAAGCAAAACACAGCAGGAATAAAAATGTGAAAGAGGCGAAAATTGGAGTAGTCGTGTGGAATCACTCCATTTTGTCAGGAACAACAGTTTGACTTTCCTGTCAGAAAGGTCACAGTTCGTAGACGGAAAGTCATCGTGTAAAATAGAAGTAATATGCGGCGTTCCGCAAGGAAGTGTTATAGGCCCTCTGTTGTTCCTGATCTATATTAACGACATAGGAGACAATCTGAGTAGCCGTCTTAGATTGTTTGCAGATGGTGCTGTCATTTACCGTCTTGTAAAGTCATCAGATGATCAAAACGACTTGCAAAACGATTTAGATGAGATATCTGTAAGGTGCGATAAGTAGCAATTGACCCTGAATAAGGAAAAGTGTGAAGTTATTCTCATGAGTACTAAAGGAGATCAGCTAAATTTCGCTTACGCGATAAGTCACACAAATCTGAAGGCTGCAAATTCAACTAAATTCTTAGCGATTACAATTACAAATAACCTAAATTGGAATGACAAGACAGAAAATATTGTGGGTAGAGCAAACCAAAGACTGCGATTCATTGGCAGAACACTTAGAAGGTGCAAAAGTTCTTCTAAAGAGACTGCTTACACCACGCTCGTCCGCCCTATTCTGGAGTATTGCTGTGCGGTGTGGGATCCGCATGAGGTGGGACTGACGGATGACATCGAAAAAGTACAAAGAAGGGCAGCACGTTTTGCATTTTCGCGAAATAGGGGAGATAGTGTCACAGACATGATACGTGAATTGGAGTGACAATCATTAAAACAAAGGCGTTTTTCGTTGCGACGTGATCTTCTCATGAAATTTCAATCAACATTCTGTTGGAACCCACCTACATAGGGAGAAATGATCATCACGATAAAAGAAGAGAAATCACGGCTGGAACCGAAAAATTTAAGTGCTCGTTTTACCCGAGTGCCGTTCGAGAGTGGAACGGTAGAGAGACAGCATGAAGGTGGTTCCTTGAACCCTCTGCCAGGCACTTTATTGTGAATAGCAGGGTAATAACGTAGATGTAGATATAGGAAGTGTGTGATAGTAACTATGAGAGCAATGTGGTATGGGATTTCTAATTGATACTCCGTTTTTGTGCGTGTATTAGCTTGTCATTCTACAAAGGGGAAGATCAAAAATCTCTTCAAATCGCAGTCTTTACTAACGCATGGAAACAAACGTTAGGGACCCACGGCGTTGTTCCCACTGTTTCTGAGTAGGACCTCATTTGTTAAGATATCACTCTACATACTCGACACATGTTTAGACCTCAGGGAATAACTTTCGTGGTACTAGAGGGAGTTGTAGAGGATAATAACTGCTAGGAAAGACAGAGATTGGAATATATCCAACAAATATTTGAAGACGTTGGGTGTGAGTGTTACTCTGTGGTGGTTGGCTCAGGAGTAGAATCCGTGGCGGGCCGCGTGAAACCGGACAGTAAGCGATGAAAAGAAAAGTACTCAACATGAATAACAGCATTCTCTTGTAACAATACACGTAAAATACTATTACATTTTCTGACGGGTTTATTACAGCATACGTTTGAGTTACAGAAAATGGTGCGCTCCAGAAGCACACTGTGACAACCTTTGCCTTCAAATTTAATCTTATGTTTAACGAAGAACCTGTTCTCTACTTGTGCTGGTTGCGTCTTACAGCCCGTTCGTTTCATCCTCATGCTCCAAAAGAAGTAGTCTACTATATGGTCCCCAATTTTGATGTTAAGCTTATCGTTTATTGTCAGCTACTCGTAATATTGCCTTTCTCTGTTTTCAGGTAACTGTCAATCCATGTTCTGGAGATCTTAGACCATTCCAATCAACACCCCTTGTATTACGTCTTGACTTCCACTGAGTGAATCTTTTTACTGGTATCGCTTCACCCTCCAATTTTTAGTAGATTCCTGAACCTTATCTTCATTTCTGTAGTTGCTGTTTAGATGTAGAGGTCGGACAGTATCTTGATTAAAACAATCGAAGGTGTTTAAGCTTTCATTGCTAACACCACCAACTTTCGATAATGCTACATTGTCTGAGTATCGTTACATGACCTCGATATCTTACGTACCGCAGAGTAAATAAGCGACTCTTTCGAAGAAACATATGTGTGATTCGCCGACAGGAGAAATCGTTACAAAATTGCCAGGAAAAACTCACAATGTCTAATGAGAAACGTTAGTAGAAAGGCTTTGTGCTTCTAGTAAGGACTTCCTTTGTCATTAAAAGAAGGTAGATCGCAGCACGAGTAGGTAAATACATGTTCTTCCGTCAACAGTCTCTACCAATTTTGTGATGGTAAAACGCTAAAAACTTGAGGCTACATGGAGGCGTGTCAAAAGGCGTAAATTAAGCATAATCTATGAACGCTACAGCAAGAGAATAAAATGGTCGCCAGAAATGGTACTAACTCAGCAACAATTCTACGAATCAATTGATCGAAATCTTCAAGTGCTGATGAGTCTGGAGAAAGCAGTTATAGTCAGGAAAAAAAAAAAGAAAGTCGTAAGTCACTATAAGCTCCTCGACCCACCTTTTTTTTTTTTTATTTCAATCAGTCGTCTGACTGCTTTGATGCAGCCCGCCACGAATTCCTCTCCTCTCAGAATGTCAATGCTACCTACGTCCGAAATTATTTGATGAATTAATTCCAATTTCTGTCTTCCTCTACTGTTTTTCCCCATACAACTCCTTCTAGTACCATGTAAGTCGTTCCTGTTCTCTTAACAGATGTCTCATTATCCTCTCCCTTCTTGTTGTCAGTGTTTTCCACATGTTCCTTTCCTCTCCGTTTCTGCGCAGAACCGCCTCATTCCTTACCTTATCACAAGATTTAATTTTCAACATCCGCGTGCAACACTATATTTCAATTACCTTGATTCTCTTCTGTTCCGTTTTTCCCACACTCATTGTTTCACTGCCATACAATAACTGTTCTCCAAACGTAGGTTCTCAGCAATTTCTTCCTCAAATTAAGGCATGTATTTGATACTAGTAGACTTCTCCTGGCCAGGAATGCCCTTTTTTCCAGTGCTAGTCTGCTTTTCATGTCCTTCTTGCTCCGTACGTCATAGGTTATTTTGGAGCCTAGGTAGTAGAATTCCTTAACTTCATCAACTTCATGACCATCAATCCGGGTGTTAAATTTCTCCCTGTCCTCATTTCTACTGTATCTCATTACTTTCATTTCTCTTCGGTTCACTCTCAGTATTCTGTACTCATTAGACTGTCCATTCCATTCAACAGATTATGTAATTATTCTTCAATTTCACTCAGGATAACAACTTCACCAGCGAATCGTATCACTTACATCCTTTCACATTGAATTTTGATTCCATTCCTAAGCCTTTGTTTATACAGCGAAGAAACAATGATGGAAATAGACCGAACAGTAGGAGCGAAACACTAAATCCTGCCTTTGTGAAACTTCATTCGCAATTCTACATTCTCCATGTACACCGTCCCCAGTTACTATCATCAGTAGATACGCTGTCTCGTAAAACGTATCGGGACACCTACCAGCGAACATCAATATGGAGCTTGCCCCACGCCCGTATGACGCATTGAATTCTGCGGGGGACACTTCCATTGAGGTATCTGAATATCTGCGAAGAGCGAAGAAAAACGTCAGCGAAGATAAGAGAAATTAGATCTGTCTCATATGGACAGTCTTTTTTTCGCTCTATTTGCGAGTGAAACAGGAAAGGAGACGATTAGTATTGGCACAAGGAACTCTCCGCCATCCACCGGACGGTGGCTTGTGCAGTACATATGTAGATGCAGAATGGCAGTCCAATCTTCTTCAAGAGCTGAAACCAAAAGACGTAGTGGTGCTGGACGCTGGAGTCTGGAGAGTATACGAGGTTCTAACTCAGCCCAAGGATGTTCCGTTGGGTTCAGGTTATGTTGACACACTACTGCCTCTCAGATGCCGCTTACCATTGTCTCACACATGCTGCTATATGATAAGGTTCACTGTCATGCCAATACACTGTCATGTTGATACAATCATCGTCTCCGAACTGTTCCTCTACTGTACGCTGTACGCTGCAGCACCTTCGAACTTATTATTGACTTCTGCTGCTGACTTCACGCAATTTGTTCCATCAGTCACCAAAGTGATGGACGGAAACTGTTTCTTCCCGTTTACACTTCACAGTCTCTGCATCAACAGTTGACTTTTGAGGATTTAGAAATGAAATGTCGCTGACGAATTAAGTATTCACCTGACATCCGATAACCAGTTCATTTTCGAAGTAAGTTAGCTCCTCTGACTGACCTACTCTTCTCTTACTGTTCATCTATTGACAATACACACCATGTCTTCAGAGGATTTCGCAGCGGCATGTCTAAATAAAATCTTCATGGTTTTCAAGACGCGTCCACTCGAATAAAAGCAATTGTAGAAGAAGCAACAACGAATGCTTGATTTTTGTAGGGAGGCACGAGTGGCGCCTTCAAACGTAGTGCTGAACCTCGTGCCACCTGACGTCACTCGGTCCCGCCGCCAGCCGGAGTTCCCATGAGCTTCCCAATCACCTCCCTCGCACGCGTTGCTTCGGCACTCTGTGATTGGTGCCAGAGGCTACACAAGCGGGAAAATGTGTTTGCCCTCGCACCCAGTCAAAAAATGGTTCAAATGGCTCTGAGCACTATGGGACTCAACATCTTAGGTCATAAGTCCCCTAGAACTTAGAACTACTTAAACCTAACTAACCTAAGGACATCACACACACCCATGCCCGAGGCAGGATTCGAACCTGCGACCGTAGCAGTCCCGCGGTTCCGGACTGCAGCGCCAGAACCGCTAGACCACCGCGGCCGGCGCACCCAGTCACTTTACTCCTGATGACAATGGTGGAGGCAGCCACAGAAAGCTCGTGAATTTTGTTCCAATTGACGCGGCTTCAAAATCGCGAATATCTTATTCAATAAGCACCGTCCCCTTTTATACTGGCCGCCTCTCGTGGCACGTACTAGTCAACTCCACAATACATGGCGGTATCTGGATACTTTTGATCAGTTAGTGCATACGCCACGCACACTCATTCAGCACATTTAACGGTTGCTCTGAATGATTAGAAATGTTCTAATCCAAGATGCACTGCAATATTTGGTATCGACTGTAATATATGAAACTTTACCTAACCTTCATAATATCGGAGCAATGGTAACGATGCAGACGTATTTTTAACTTGTCCGTTAACGTAATTGAAGCGTGTGCATAAACCAATTTAAATATCAAAATAAATTAAAATCTTTAAATTGAAGGAATAATAAAGCCTTGATACAAATTTCGTGATACACACATGTGTCGTTATCGCAAGGAGAGCTACTTTCTTAGGACAAGGTAATGTATACTGTACCCATTTTTTGATACACTGTGTTAACTTTTCTAGGGAAAGACGATTTTTCTGTTACATGATTGTAAGTCTAGCTTTGGAAAAAAAACACACAAGACTATGAAGTTGCCATATTGGATCGAACACTTACTTCCATTTCATGTAATTCACGGAAGATGAAAATGTCCTACCATTCCTGTAGTGGTTTGGTTTACACAGGGCTTACTGTACTTGCTACGTGGAAAATGGCCGTTGTAAGTCATCGTCCCCTTTGTTTTTTGGGAATACGTATGGTCATTTGCTGTATCTAAAAAAGCTGATTTCTCTTTCAGACTAGCTGAAGAAATATTGCAACAAGACTTTTTATTTGCTAATGACTGACCATGTACCCGTAATTATACTGTGAGAATGCACACTGCTGATCCATAAATTTGCAACACGAAGAAGCGTAGTAAATAACGAAATTATACTTATTTTGTATATACAGTACAGCAAGGGAAATGGATGATGAAATTTCCAGGTGGCTTGTTGGTGAGCAAAGCGCATAATTTTGTACATAGAGATGCCACCCCTAGGAAGAACAACGTATTCATCCAGAGGGGCACTGAGTTAAAAATGAGCTTCAATAACAAATGCGTCATTGTATGAAGCTTCAATTCTGTGCCAGAGTTTATCAAAAGTACAGGCTGTGGAGTGGACATGCCTTTCCCTCAGCAACCAATGACCACATACTTTCAGTTGATGGGAGATCTGGAAAACGTGCTGGTGTGGGCGTGAATTGAAGAGCTTGGAGAGAAGGTCAGGACAGAAAGGGCAACATGCGGTCTCACAATACACTCTTGAAAAAATGACAGGCACAGAAGGCAGCCTTTATACTTCAGAACTGTAACCTGTGCTGTTCACAATTCCAGCTATAACTGTCAATGGTGATCGTGTTGAGTAGCCAGTGGCACACTAGACCAGCACGTCAGGCACTGGGATTGTATGGCAATGATGAATGCAATCAGGCAACGTTCGTCCTTCCCAGAATCTCTATACACCGACGACACAAACGTGATTTGGCAAACAGATCTGGGGCTCTTCCGAAAGAACGATGCGCTGCCACTCCAGTGTCGTAGGTTGCGCCACACTGCGGGCACACCACGCTCTGCTGCCAGGTTGAGAGAAATCACAGCAATGGTCGCCGTGGTGACAGTCTGTGGCGCTCTTGAGGTCATTGTGTTCTACATCTGTCGCCTCAGGCACTAGTAGCAGCGGACCATTGAGATCCTACACTGTAATGCCAAATCATGAATCTCAGCAATAAGCCACGATCCTGTGACCGCCCAATTCCGTTACGTGCTAGTGCACGTTTCTTCTTCTTACAATGAAGTATGCACAATATTCTCAGAAAAACTAAAATTCAAATGCGATTTCTGAACGCATAATCTTCCCTTATACACACAACTAGCGACCAACCGTGGTTTCGAACAAGTAGCATTACTTATGGCCGGACGATTTGTCATCTAGACACAAAGTTTCTTCGGGAGGACGACGGTTCAATCCCGCGTCCGGCCATCCTGATTTAAGTTTTCCATGATTTCCCTAAATCTCTTCATGCAAATGCCGGGATGTTACCCTTGAAAGGGCACGGCCGACTTCCTTTCGCTATCCTTCCCTAACCAAATGAGACCGATGACCTCGCTGTTTGGTCTCTTCCCCAAGCAACCAAACCCCACAAAGCTTCTTCTTAAGCCATTATATGTATTACGGAAAATCGTACCAAATTATCTGCAGTAGACCCTGAAATTCTCCTTCACAGAAAAGGAGAGCAGGCGACATTAACTTGTAATATGTATAGTTACAAACAATCTTCCTAATGATAAGGTGTATCAGGGAAATTCGAATAAAAATTTCTACAGTGGTTTCTGTGATTATTCTTCGCATACAGAAAGCAAAACCCATTGGGAACTTCATAGTACACACAGGTTTACAGGGATGGACAAAAATATAGAAACACTGCGGGAAATGTAAGCTTGTCCCAAAATTCAGACACTACGAAAGTCTGCAGGTGAGAGTGTTATATTTCACAAAGAATGGCACCTATGCAATGACGTCCATACGCTGCGCATGTGACTCATGGTGTGAATAGTGCCCGTGTTCTTTTGAATGCATTACGTCGGAGCTAAGTGAGACCGAACGTCTGCAAATTGTATATAGTCGTACAGCGGGTACTTCAGTAACCAATTAGCTCAAGTGTTTCATGCTCATATATCGTATATTGGAAAACCGAGAAAACGTCATCAGCAAGTCATAGCGCCGACTTATGTGTTGAGAGATCGTGAAAGACGAGAATTGAACAGGATTATGGCGGAAAATAAAATTACGACAGCTGCAAAAGTCACTGCAGAAATGAATGACCGACTCGCGTATTCTGTCAGATTCGAAGCAACACGGAGGGAGCTCCATAAGCTGGGAATTGCAGGGCGAACTGGAATTTCGAAACTACCCATCACTAACGCAAATGCCATGAACAGGAAAATGTAGTGCTGAAGCTATTGAACTTGGACTATGCAACATTGGAAGAGTATCAGTTGGTCGCATCAATCTTGCTTCAGACTATTTCCCACTGATGGCCGAGTTTAAGACCCAGAAGTGAAACGTGGCTGGGTTTCGGTGATATTTTGGGCAGGCGTATGATGGTATTCCATGGCTACTCTGTGTGGTCTCATTACTGCGAAGGATTGGTTCACGTGGTTCAAATGGCTCTGAGCACTATGGGACTTAGCTTCTGAGGTCATCAGTACCCTAGAACTTAGAACTACTTAAACCTAACTAACCTAATGGCATCACACACATCTATGCCCGAGGCAGGATTCGAACCTGCGACCGTAGCCGTCGCGCGGTTCCAGACTGTAGCACCTAGAACTGCTCGGCCACCCTGGCCGGTTGCGAAGGATTATGTGAGCATTTTGTCAGTTCAGATCCGTTCTGTAGCGCAATGTTCGCTCCTCAATGGTGACGCCGTGCTCTAAGCAGACACGGCCGCGGTTTACATAGCTCACATACTCCAGGTCTGATTTTGTGAGCACGACGATGAATTGTCACATCTCTCCTGGACACAGCCGGCCTGGGTGGCTGAGCGGTTCTAGACGCTTCAGTCTGGAACCGCGTGACCGCTACTGTCGCAGGTTCGAATTCTGCCTCGGGCATGGATGTGTGTGATGTCCTTAGGTTAGTTAGGTTTAAGTAGTTCTAAGTTCTAGAGGTGTGATGACCTCAGATGTTAAATACCGTAGTGCTCAGAGCCATTTGTACCATTTTCTTCTGGACACAATAGTCACCAGATTTCGATACGGTTGAACCTTTGAGGTCGACTTTGGAGTGAAGGATGCGTGATTGCTATCCATCGCCATGTATCTTGTTTAGTGATGAAGCCACATCTTCCAACCCGGGCCACCTAGACCTCTGAAACATGCACAATTAGTCTGTTGACAGTCCTTGTTGACTTTGTCAGTTGGAACGTCAGCGTCCTTGTAGTGCAAACGGGTAGGAGAGTGAATCATCAGCTCGTAGGCCCATGTTTCGTAGACTGAACACCGAACAATTATCGCAGCCTCCGAACAGACCTTCTTCCCGTGACGCTGAAGGACGTACCTCTGCAGACTAGGAGGAACCTCTGATACCAACATGATGGCTATCGGGCGCATAGTGCACGAGCTACTACAGTATGTCTTCACGAAATAATACCAAAACTTTGCTCTGGACGTAGAGTATCTGTACCTTGCCCGGCCCGTTCTCCAGATTTGACGCCTGCAGACTTTATCCAGCGGGGAATGCCAAAGGACGATGTCTACAAGGACATACCAGCTACATTCGATGATATGCAACGACCTAACTGTTGTAAGGCAGAACAGATGAAAATGTCTAATCCTCGAAAACGATGAAGAGGATGATGATTCTTGTCCATCGCACTGTTTGTTATTTGATGGAAACTTTAGAAACGGCGCGCACTCCGAAGTGCAGTAAATGCTGCGAACTGTCGTTACGAGTACGGCGTGCACAACTCTGCGGATGGAACAGCGCTGTAAATTCACCCTCTTCCTCCCTTCTGTGCGAATTTTCAAAAGGAGAGCAGCACATTTTTTGGGAGCTACGACGCCACCATCTAGCCACTAGGAGCACGGCCTCCTCAGACGGCGCTCGCTACTCTGGCGGGGACCCCACAGGGCGTCTTTTTGGTCGGGAGGGCGTATTCTGCCCGCGGCGCGTGTAACGGGACCGCCTCTTATCTGGGAGCCAGTGGAATCACTCAGCGTGTTAGCGGCGCTGCGGGGCGGGCGTCGCGGCGCGCGGCGTCGTCGTCGTCACACGGCTGGATGAGAGCGGGATCAGCGCCGCTTTACGGCCGCGCCGGGATTTAATGCAGCCATCAGCGTCGCGGCGGAGCGCTTAGCCAGCGGGGATCAGAGCGTCCGCTGCAGCAGGCTGCGCCACCGTCGCCTCGGCACATGGGCGGGCAGAGGTGCCTCACCGCGCACTTGACTGCCCCAGCTCTACCCGTCGGCTCTGCAAATAACTTTGCAAAAACAGACATAATGTCTTGTGGGATAACAGCAATCACTGATTTTATAATATTACTTAAAATCCGTCCTGATTGCAAAAAATTTTTTATTATTCATATGACCGGTTTCGGTTCATTCAGAACCATCTTCAGATCTGATGTTTCAGTTACAAGAGTAACCCGTCCAAATCCAGCAACTTTCACATGCTACGTAGATCTGAAGATGGTTCTGAATGAACCGAAACCGGTCATATGAATAATAAAAAATTTTTACGTCACACGTAGCATGTGAAAGTTGCTGGATTTGGACGGGTTACTCTTGTAACTGAAACATCAGATCTGAAGATGGTTCTGAATGAACCGAAACCGGTCATATGAATAATAAAAAATTTTTACGTCACACGTAGCATGTGAAAGTTGCTGGATTTGGACGGGTTACTCTTGTAACTGAAACATCTGATCTGAAGATGGTTCTGAATGAACCGAAACCGGTCATATGAATAATAAAAAATTTTTTGCAATCAGGACGGATTTTAAGTAACATCTGCAAATAACGACCAGCTGTCTGCCATTTACGTGGGTATATGGCGAATTCAGAACTCTGGTACAGGTTTTACGTTCTCTGTCTTTTAACAAGCGATCCTAATGTGAGACCTTAACTTTTCCCGGCGAATTGAATATTCAAATAACTTACGGGTTTGCTGCCGGGTGACGTAGTCGACCACCGCCGATATTTCAAAATTGGTTCAAATGGCTCGGAGCACTATGGGAATTAATATCTGTGGTCCTCAGTCCCCTAGAACTTAGAACTACTTAAACCTAACGAACCTAAGGACATCACACACATCCACGCCCGAGGCAGGATTCGAACCTGCGACCGTAGCAATCGTGCGGTTCCGGACTGCGCGCCTAGAACCGCTAGACCACCGCGGCCGGCCGCCGATATTTCGACAGGACCACACCCTGCCATTCTCAAGGCACAAACGCAAGGAGGAAGCAATGCGCAAGGGAATTTAATACCTCGGTTTGTTGTTTGGCCTCATGGTAGTGAGATTTTAAACCGGTTTTTGGAACACCTGAGTTCAATCCACCCGGATATTCAGTTCACTATGGAGCTGGGAATGAATGGATGCCGTCCCTTCCTCGATGCGTTAGTCAGAAGGAAGACTGATGGTACGTTGGGGCATTCTGTTTATAGGAAGCCTACTCACATTGACTTGTATCTGCGAGCTGACAGTTGTCACCATCGGGCTCAGCGTGAAAGAGTACATCGATCCACTGCGTAATTGCGATTTGGCTTATTAACTCTCCCAGAAAGACTGAGCAGTGGAACTGAAAGTAATACATTATATATCCAATGTAAAATGCAAGCAAATGGTGCCTTGCACTAGTATTTTAATGTATTGTATTCTAATTTTATGTTCTACGTGAAATCATGAGCCATATTTATTATGCCCCTCCGTTATGTTACCTTATGTGTGGTTGAATGTGAGTGAATCGGTGTTTTACGTATCTTTTCGGGCTTATTTTGTGGTGGAAGCTAGTTGGTTGTCGTCTGCTGGGAGCAGAAGATGAGTGCCTGTCGTTTGGCAGGGTTCACAGGCTCACCAACTTAGAATTGCTTATCAGAGCAAAGAGGTTCATCCGAGGTTCACCCCTTTTGGCCCGAGATTTGTGTCTTTGTCAGGTTGGTGGCGGAAACGATCCCTCTGGTTGCTTCCGTCTGAGCCAGGGGTTGCTAGGAGCTTTTGTGCAGCAGGCACTCTTCTCCAGGCTATTGGTGAGAGCGGTTCGCAGCTCCTAAGTAAGGCTTCTTCTAGTACTAATGACAAAGTAGGAGGTAGTGTTAATCGCGATTTCTCTATGTTAAATTCGTTGGAATATTTAAATCGTTCAGCCTAACTGAAACGAATTTCTGCTCGGACTGTGGTACAATTGATTAATAATAGGTCGTGATCGTGTTTAACAATAGTTGTGGAGGAAATTGGCTTTGTTCCTTTGGGACATCGTCGGGTGGAGCATCCACTATTGAACATGATTAGGAACAGCTAGTGAACTTATATCTCGTGCCAATTTGAGACTAACTGTGTGTTTTGCGTGAGTGATTTTATTTTTTTTCTAGTTTTTGTGGTTTCTTGGTGATAGTATATGCTTGTGTTCGTATTGTACTAAGGGTTTGGTAAACCATGTACGTCTGCGCTTCCTACTGCATGCCGATAGGTTTTTCCAGTGCTAAATTAATCTGTTTTGTGCGGGATAAATTCTTTGAAACATCGGATATTCGTGAATGAAGGCGAACTTTTGTAATGGTTTAATTCTTAACGGACCACGTGTACCTTGAATCATCGGACGTTTTCTGCCACGGTGATTTAGTTTTCCGTTGTAGTGACAAATTCAATTTATAGTCGTTCCCTAAGAAAAGAAACGCTTCTTTCTATTTGTGCTTTCCACTCAAATTCTGCTTTGAAACCATAAATGTGTGACCCAATTCACCACGTGGTGAACTGCGCTCCTTGCACGTGGGCGCACGGCTTCTCATCTCATGTACTTACGCTGACCAAATCTTGCAACGGAAATAAACCTCTTTGCAAATCAGTGCATGTTTGTAAAGGTGTTCGGCTATTCCTGTGATCTTTCTCTGTCGTGTGAATGATTCAGAGGATGTTTCCAGTTTCCCCTTCCTCACTTTTTCCATTAATCACAACAGTTACATTGTACAATATAATTTCACTTATCGAAAATAAATTAATGTAGTTCATGTTCGGGCACCAGCTAAGCGTACCCATAGGATGTGCACTCTATTTCAAAAATCTGTATTCACGAATAAATATGCCGTAAAGGATAATACTGTGTGTCCTGCTAATTCATTTGTTTCCATTGAATTCCAAATTTGAATTAATTCCAGTTCAGTCGTTCTTGTATGTTAAGAAGGGCTTGCGCTGGTGGCAACCCTGTAAATTTTATTGTAAAAAAAATTGTCTTTTTATTGTAGCTTAATCGCAGATATTTTCCAAGTGTGGATGCAGTTCGGTACTTAATATGGTTCGATTCAGTCCATTATCATCGATAAGGTTACGACGTGTAGCTTACACCTACAAAATAGAAATAGCTCCCACTGTATACCAGCGAACTAGTGGTTTACGTAAGTAGCTTACATACTTCGTACCTGGGTTCACAGGTTCCACATTATCTCAGATCCTGAAAGTTGGGCAGCTGAGCTATCACATCTCGAAGTGACCTTTCGTCAGAATGGTTATAGTGACAGGCAGATCAAACGTGCGTTGCGCCATCAGCCTTCTGTGTAACGGGTGGGTGACAACAACGAAGTGGCACCTAAGTCTATGTCCTTTTTGCCTCGCAGGAAGCATTTACAACAGGATTGGCCGTATTTTGAGGAAATATGATGTGAAATGTGGTTTTCGGCCACCTTCTAAGATTAAGACCCTGTTGGGGTACGTAAAAGATGATCTTGGTTAGCGTAAGGTTGGTGTCTATCGTATTCCTTGCAGTTGGGGCATGGCATATATTGGTCAGACAATCAGGACTGTGGAAGACCGTTGTATTGAATATAAACGCCACACACGCTTACAACAGCCGAACAAATCCGCTATTGCTGAACACTGCCTTGACACCGGTCATCCTATGGAATACAACAACACGGAGAGTCTGGCTTGCAGGTCCAGCTATTGACATAGCGTTATTAACGAAGCTGTTGAAATCAAACTATCAAGCAACCTTATAAAAAGAGATGGAGGATTTTGTTTAAATGTTGCTTGGAATCCGGCTCTGTCTGTCATCAAAAAACAGAGGGACAACATTAGTGCTACCTCACCAGTTGATTAATAGTCACCATCGATATTTCAGATGTTGGCTGTCTTTGGTTGTGTGTTGACTCTGTGGATACTTGTTCTGTGTGTGGTATCTTCCTTGTTTCTCCTCTGTGAACCGCTGTATTAAATTCCTTTGCACATTGCTTCCTCCTTCATTTGTGCTTGAGAATGGCAGGGTGTGCTCCCGTCGAAATATCGGCGGTGGTCGACGACGTCACCCGGCAACAAACCCGTAAGTTATTTGAACAAGCGATTATATTCTCGCGCTGCAAGCACATTGGATATATAACCGTACGGTTTTCGACTTTGATAGTATGTTCCAACTGGTGCTCAAGATATATCCACCGAGAAGAAGCAAAAAAATGCAAAACCCTCAAGTTTAACGTCATTTTATTGACAAGTGATGTGGCATGTAATTCACCAGCGTAGAATTATATGATAACACATTCACACTACATTAAACATATGCAGTGAGGTGACAACATTTATGGAGGACCTCATATAATATTATCGGACCTCCTTTTGTCCAGCGTAGTGAGGCAGATCGAGGTGTCATGGAATCAACACGTTGTTGGAAGTCCCCTGCAGATTATTGAGATATGCCTGCTCTATAGCCGCCCGTAACTGCGAATGTATTGTCGGTGCAGGATTTTGTGCTCGAACCAACCTCTCGATTATATCCCACAACTGTTTGACGAGATTCATATTGAGTGATATGAGTGGCCCGATCCTTCTCACCTGGTACCACTAAACGCAGTCCTTGCAAGCGTTACATATATTCCGGTAGTCTGTGACAAAGACGAAAAGCCCTCGGACTTCAGGAAGAATGTAGTACAAGCCTTGTCTAGAAAGTAAGTTCCGATCAGTCGTGAATGGAAACTACACTGAAAATCAGAAATGTTTTATTTGCGACAGTTGGCTCCACCTTCCAGCTACTTCTCTAAATAGTCGCCGCTCCTGCTAGGACATGTCGCACTGTTATACCAACTATCTAATACCCTCCTCATAGAAGGCAGCCACCTGTGCTTCCCGCCAATTCTCTACGCTCATCTACAGCTCGTTGTCTGTGCGAAAATGTTGCCTTCATACCCTGTAGTCAACGTGAGCAGAAATGAAATACAGAGGGAGCCAATTACCGGTTGTAGTGCGGATGATCAAACACTTCCCATCGAAAACGGTGCAGGAACATTTTCATTGCCCCTGCAGATTGCGACCGAGAATTGTCACGAAGTAGGAACCGTATGACAGATCTGTAATGTGGGCTGCATAACATCAGGCGAAATCTCACACCAGGAACTCATACTTGGCGGAAGAAACTATTTTCTATGCGTCTTTATGTGATCACCATGCGCTCAGAACTGAAAAGAGCGAAGTGATGCAACCGACAGGGATACTAGAGACACTGTCAAACATATATGTACAAAGCTTTATTAGATTTCCCCAGTGTTTCCCATTTCTTGACCGATCCGAACTTACTTCCTGAATATCCCTCGTAATTTCACATTTAAAGAGAACAAATGCTGAAGGTGTAAATACTACCGAGCCATCAGATTAACAAGTCATGGCAGCAAAATATTGATATGTACTGTATACAGAAGAATAGAAAACTCTGGTAAGCAAACCTTGGAGAAGTTTAGTGTCGGTTTCCGTCAAATGCAGGAACAAATGTGGCAATACCGATCCGCCGACTTATCCTAGAAGATCGGTTGAGAAAGGCAAACCTACATTAACACCATCTATAGATTTAGATACACCTTTTGAAAATACTGTATAGGATACACTCTTGGAAATTTGGAAGGTAGCTGGGATATAATGTGCAGACACTAATTTATTTATAACTTCTACTGAAACAAGACTGAAGTTATAAGAGTCCAATGGCATGAAAACGTAGCCATAGTTGAGAAGGCCGAGATATAGGATTGCGCCATATGCCCAACGTTATTCCATCTGTATACTGAGCAAGCTGTGAAGAAACGTAAGTAGAAATTCGGAAGTAGAATTAAATTTCGGGGACAAGTTCGCAGGTTTACTGATTATATTGTAATTCCTTCTGCGACGGAAAAGGACTTGGAACGGCAGTTGACCGGAACGGATAGTATTTTGAAAAGACATAAAATTAACATCAACAGAAATAAAATAAAGTTAACGTCATCTAGTCGAATTAAATCAGGCTATGTTGAGCGAATTAGATTACGAAATGAGACACGAACAGTTGTATTTGAGTTTTGCAATTTGGGCAGTAAATCAGCAATGGGCGGAGTACAGAAGATATAGGGGAAGGCGGGGCAAGACGGGGAGGTGGGGTAAGACGGGGAAGGGCTATAAGCTACAGTTAGATTGCTGCATCTGTGGACAGCTACGTCAACATCATCAATACACAGGTCCCAGTGAGTTGACATTGCTGAACCTTAGTTTTACGGCGGTTTCTGTGAGCTTTGCAGGGTATGTACAATTGTTATACTGATTTGCAATGTTTTACACTTTTCGAGGTCCTAAAACATGTATTTCGTGAACATTGGTCCAGACTGTATATATAGCACTGAATAGTACGTTTTATTAACGGTAAACTGCTGTGTCAGTAGTCAATGTTCACTAAATAGTGTTCATGTAGGCGTAACATAACCAGACAGCATGGTAGGGGGCAAGACGGGGTGGGGCAAGATGGGGAGCTTCCCCGTCTTGCCCCTACATATTGTCCAACAATTACGTTCTTATCGTCTCATGTGTTTACCTCGTTGCGCGTTTTGAACATGTACATTATACGTTGAATACAATTGTAAATAGAATGGTATTCGTTATTCCAACGTTTCCTAATTAATTGCAAAGTATGCCTTAGGCTACATGGTGAATAAAAATACACAAAACGTGCAAGGTCAGTATTCTTGCTATGCTTTAACGACTGACTATTGGAAATATGGTATTTACTATATAATATCGATTACCAGGAATGATCTGACTCAATAGTACGTTCCACGTATTTTATTTCAGATGGTTCACAAGTATCGGCGACAAACGTCTAGGTAAGATTGGTCATTGGAGTCAATGGAAAGCGCTGTAAATGCTGTTATAGAAGGTCATATGGGTTCTTTCAGGGCTGCTCGACAGTTCAACGTGCCACAGACAACGATTGAACGACATGTTGCAAAGAAACGTGCTAATCCTGGCTATACAGTTGTGAAAAGGTTAGGACCAATCACTAGTGTTTTTACCCCAGAACAAGAGGAGAACTTAAAAACTACTTAACACAGATGTAAGGACAGTATTTTGGCCTAACCCTTAAAGAACTTTGTGAACTTGCTTTTCAACTAGCTGAACGAAACAACATCAAACATCCATTTAATACTACTTAACACACATGGAAGGACAGTATTTTGGCCTAACACTTAAAGAACTTTGTGAACTTGCTTTTCAGCTAGCTGCACGAAACAACATCAAACATCAATTTAATACTGCAGCCCAATCTACTGGAAGAGATTGGTTAAATGGGCTTCTTGCACGAAATCCTATCTTAACAATACGAAAACCAGAGGCCACATCAATCGCACGAGCAATGGGGTTTAATCGAGTTGCTGTCGATCTGTTAGAAAGTCAATTAGACACATTCAAGTTTACGGGAGAGAGAATTTTCAATTGCGATGAGACTGGTTTAACAGTCATTCCAAAAGGTCACACAAAGGTGGTTGCTTTGAAAGGGGGCAGACAGGTGGGAGCAGTTACTTCAGCAGAAAGAGGCCAGACTGTGACTGCAGAAATCTGTGCTTCAGCGTCGGGGTGCTACGTACCACCTATGTTAATTTATCCTCGAAATCGAATGAAACAAGCGTTTGAGACTAGCCTGCCCCCTGGTGCCTGGGCAGAAGTCCAAGAAACTGGTTGGATGACGAAAGAACTATTTTTGACTTGGTTTAAGAAGTTTATTGCATTTACTGGAGCGTCAAAGGAAAGAACAATACGTCTCATACTGGACGGCCACAAAACGCACACCAAGAATTTAGAATTGATAGATGCGGCCCGCGAAAATTGGGTTGTCTTGCTGTGTTTGCCACCATACTGCTCACACCGTCTTCAACCGTTGAACGTGGCATTTATGAAACCTCTCAGTAAATTTTACGAAGATGAAGTAAGATCGTGGCTTCGCACCCATCCAGGAAACGTTGTTACGCTGCATTAGATCGCAAGTTTATTCGGCAAAGCCTTCATTCATTCAGCTCCAATGTCCACAGCAGTGTACGGGTTTCGAAAAACAGGCATTTAGCCTGTAAGCAGAACTGTGTTTCGAGAAAGTGATTACCTTCCCTGTTCAACTACAGACGTTCATCAAGCTCACACATCTGAAGTTACAGAAACGGAAGACCAAATACCAGAGATGTTGTCACGACGTAAAACACCTGAACAATTAACAACTGACGATCAATCCTCTGTTTCGTTTAACCCTCAGGTTACCAGCACTAAAATGGTGTTAGTTATTCCAAAGGTGGATAAAAAAACCAAAAGGAAACCATCTAACAGGCGTGGAAAACCCGATGTTTTCACCGAATCTCCTTATAGGAGTGAACTATCTGAAGAAATTAAACCAAAAGGAGCCCCAAACGTGCTGCATGTAAACAAAAACTCTTCTCAAAGGCGTTTAATAAACGTGGGATACCACCAAAAGGACATAATGACAACGAAAAAGTGACGAACGTTACTGACATCTTAACCACCCCTTCATGCTCAAGGGATAATACACTGAGGTCGAAAGACAACGAGGAAGACAGAGAAGAATGTTTATACTGCTATGACATCTCTGAAGGAGGCTGGATACGGTGTATTAGCTGCGGACGCTAGGCCCACGACACTTGTGCAGGGATAGAAAGTGATGATGACGGGGCTGTCCACACTTGTGTACTATGTGAAAGTATCGCAGAACCATGTTTCAAAACCTTATCGTCAGATGATTTCGTTATTCCAGTCCTTATTCAAGCTTTATAGATGAATTCGTGCTAGTGCCTCATCTTACCACGCATATGTGGCAAGACGGGGAATTGGTAGTTTATGTTTCAAATCGAGATATTTCTAACTAAACGTAACAAGTTTGCAGGTTTCTTTGCATGATATTGTAATTCAATGGTTAAGTAAACAAAAGATAATCAAACCTACTTCAATTTGTTTATTTTGGTCCCTTTTGTAAGGGATTAAAGTTAATTTCCCCATCTTGCCCCGCCTTCCCCTATATTTGCACACTGGAAAACTTTTCGTAAAAAGAGGGTATAAATTTAAGGGAAAGGAATTTTTTGAAGGTGTTTATAGTATAGAAGTGAAATGCAGTCGATAAGCCACCCAGAAAAGAAGAGCGTAAGAGTCTTTGAAATATGGTGTTATGAAAGAATGCTGATGGTTAGATGAGCACAATGAGTAAAAAATGAGGAGGTACTAAACCGAATTGGAGAAAGAACTCATTTGCGGCACTACTCGGCTGAAAGAAGTGATCAAGGTTTTCACAGGAGACACTAGCATAGAGAGCTGCATCAAAACAGCCTTCAGACTGAAAATCACCAGACCACCATGTTCTCCAATTTAAACAGAGATGCTAATTATTTCCAAGCTGCATGCACGCTTGCTTGGTAGCTGTACGATTTTCAAATTTGATGCTGTGTATTTCGCTTTACAACCGAGCTCAAAAACTAATACTTTAGGCAAGCATACAATGGGATCCAGTGTTAGGATTTACAACATTCATGCTATGTTTTCAGCTTTCTAGCTGATTCCAGGAGTTCACATTTAAGTTGCGCGCCCTTTGCAGGTGTAGTAGTACGATTTCCCACTCTAATGGCTTTTATACGCTTTTTGACTCAGTTCGTGATTCCGTTTTGAAGCTGCACACGCGCTAGATGGTTGGTCCTACTATTTTCCACCGCCTGAAGTCACAGACCACAGCAAAATCGAACAAGAATATACAGTATGGATTTATCTGTTTTATAACTGATATAGGGGATCCGCTTCGCGAAAATCAAATGGAATCACCATCTTCTGAATCCCAAGAACGTCTAAAGTAAACGACAGATATTGTTTTTCCAAATTATTATATTGCGGGACGATTATGCTGTTTGTTACATCATTTGTAGTTTGTGGGACGTGTATGTCCCAGTAAATAACATAAAACGTAATAGAAAAGAAAAATAGAAAATGGAATACGATATGTTAAACCATCTCCAAATCTTCTGTTCAAAATTTTTATGCGGAGTAACATGTTTTTCATTGTAATTAGAGGACGTGTTTTTTGCTAAGTTTATTGTTATTTTTTGGTATTCATAACTGTCATGAATTTCCTCTACAAACAAAAATGTATAGCTTAGAAATACTAGATTCAAATGTGGATCCAACCACACTAATTTTCAAAATCAGTTGATATAAATAAATTATTTGTGAAAGTGTAATGGCGATCAAACTGGATGACAAGTTTTGTCTTTTTACCTTTTTCAAAAAGTGCTACATGAGTTTTAACCTCAATAGGTTTAACGGCAACAGTGAAAGGTTTTGTTGTGTGTTACGTGTTAATAAATTTAGCCACTGTTTTAGATGGTTAAGGCCTCTTGAATTATCGCGGATGTCATTGATTGCTGACCGGCATGGCATCTAGCCATCCCTGAAACTGTGTCAAATACGTCAGTAACGATAGTTCACCTTACCAATTAATGGTCTTTGGATTGTCAATATCTGACGTGAAAGTACTACGCGATGATGATTTATTTATTACTGTGCTCTTTGTGCCAGGCAAATTCTTTGCTAAAAGTGTACGTAAATAAGTTAATGAAATGATTTAAATTTACAGCTCACTTAGGGTAAACACTAAAAAAAATCTTCCTGTACAGGGTTAAATTTCGGTAGATAATCTCACTGCAACACACGACAAGTAATCCTCGTCGTATTTTGGATTAACATACAGGGTGTTCGGAAATTCCCGTTATGAAGTTAGAGGTCTTGTAGAGGGAGTGATTACATATTAGTTTGAGTAGGAACACATATTCGTAAATGTCTTTCAACGAGAGTCAAAGTTACACGCGCCGGGGCCTGTAAATGTACGTGTATAAGGGATGATTGTGAAGGATAAATGTATCAGTTAGAGTTCGGGCTCAATGGTTCGGAAACGAACGAGTCGAAAGTTACAAGTGAAAATAATTTTGATACCTCTGGGCGTAGAATACATGTACCGATACTATTGTTGCTAAGAATGCATAGTAGGGTCTGCAACTTTCAGAGATGGCCGTACAGACCAAAATAAGGAAAAACTGTGTTGATAATTGGCTCTAAAATGCATACCTGAGAAGCTATGAGCACTAGTCCATCTTCGCTAGTGTGCCTCTATTGAACAAATGTCACAGCTCTTAAGTTATGCGCTTTAGAGTCAATGTTTACTACACATTTTCTCGTTTTGTTCCATACTTTTTTCTTTGGTCATCAGTCTACTGACTGGTTTCATGCGGCCCGCCACAAATTCCTTTCCTGTGCTAACCTCTTCATCTCAGAGTAGCACTTGCAACCTACGTCCTCAATTATTTGCTTGACGTATTCCAATCTCTGTCTTCCTCTACAGTTTTTGCCCTCTACAGCTCCCTCTAGTACCATGGAAGTCATTCCCTCATGTCTTAGCAGATGTTCTATCATCCTGTCCCGTCTCCTTATCAGTGTTTTCCACATATTCCTTTTCTCTCCGATTGTGCGTAGAACCTCCTCTTCCTTACCTTATCAGTCCATCTAATTTTCAACACTCGTCTATAGCACCACATCTCAAATGCTTCGATTCTCTTCTGTTCCGGTTTTCCCACAGTCCATGTTTCACTACCATACAATGCTGTACTCCAGACGTACATCCTCAGAAATTTCTTCCTCAAATTAAGGCCGGTATTTGATATTAGTAGACTTCTCTTGGCCAGAAATACCTTTTTAGCCATAGCGAGTCTGCTTTTGATGTCCTCCTTCCTCCGTCCGTCATTGGTTATTTTACTGCCTAGGTATCAGAATTCCTTAACTTCATTGACTTCGTGACCATCAATCCTGATGTTAAGTTTCTCGCTGTTCTCATTTCTACTCCGTCTCATTACCTTCGTCTTTCTCCGATTTACTCTCAAACCATACTGTGTACTCATTAGACTGTTCATTCCGTTCAGCAGATCATTTAATTCTTCTTCACTTTCACTCAGGATACCAATGTCATCAGCGAATCGTATCATTGATATCCTTTCACCTTGTATTTTAATTCCACTCCTGAACCTTTCTTTTATTTCCATCGATGCTTCCTCGACGAACAGATTGAAGAGTAGGGGCGAAAGGCTACAGCCTTGTCTTACACCCTTCTTAACACGAGCACTTCGTTCTTGATCGTCCACTCTTATTATTCCTTCTTGGTTGTTGTACATACCGTATATCACCCGTCTCTCCCTATAGCTTACCCCTACTTTTTTCAGAATCTCGAACAGCTTGCACCATTTTAAATTGTCGAACGCTTTTTCAAGGTCGACAAATCCTATGAAAGTGTCTTGATTTTTCTTTAGCCTTGCTTCCATTTTTAGCCGTAACGTCAGAATTGCCTCTCTCGTCCCTTTACTTTTCCTAAAGCCAAACTGACCGTCACCTAGCGCATTCTCAATTGTCTTTTCCATTCTTCTGCATATTATTCTTGTAAGCAGCTTCGATGCATGAGCTATTAAGCTGATTGTGCGATAATTCTCGCACTTGTCAGCTATTGCCGTCTTCGGAATTATGTGGATGATGCTTTTCCGAAAGTCAGATGGTACATCGCCAGACTCATATATTCTACACACCAACGTGAATAGTCGTTTTGTTGCCACTTCCCCCAATGATTTTAGAAATTCTGATAAAATGTTATCTATCCCTTCTGCCTTATTTGACCGTAAGATTTTTTAAATTCCCCTATCTCTTCTAAATCAACTCCTGTTTCTTTTTCTATCAAACAGACAAATCTTAACCCTCATAGAGGCTTTCAATGTATTCTTTCTACCTATCTGCTCTCTCCTCTTCATTTAACAGTGGAATTCCCGTTGCACTCTTAATGTTACCACCGTTGCTTTTAATGTCACTAAAGGTTGTTTTGACTTTCCTGTACGCTGAGTCTGTGCTTCCGACAATCATGTCTTCACATTTTTCCTGCAGCCATTTCGTCTTAGCTTCCCTGCACTTCCTATTTATTTCATTCCTGAGCGACTTGTATTTCTGTATTCCTGATTTTCCCGGAACATGTTTGTACTTCCTCCTTTCATCAATCAACTGAAGTTATACCGAGCGGGGTGGCGCAGTGGTTAGACACTGGACTCGCATTCGGGAGGACGACGGTTCAATCCCGCGTCCGGCCATCCTGATTTAGGTTTTCCGTGATTTCCCTAAATCACTCCAGGCAAATGCCGGGATGGTTCCTCTGAAAGGGCACGGCCGACTTCCTTCCCAATCCTTCACTAATGCGATGAGACCGATGACCACGCTGTCTGGTCTCCTTCCCCAAAACCAACCAACCAACTATTACTTCTGTTACCCACGGTTTCTTCGCAGCTACCTTCTTTGTACCTATGTTTTCCTTTCCAACTTCAGTGATGGCCCTTTTTAGAGATGTCCATTCCTCTTCAACTGTACTGCCTACTGTGTTATTCCTCATTGCTTTATCTAAAGCGTTACTACTACATCTGAAAGCTGCCGACCCTACAGTCTTCGCAATAGCAGTACCGCTAAGTATATTCCAGTGTCGGAAGTATCAGAAAGGCTCCGCTTATAACCTTCGACTTGTAGGTTTCTGGACCACGATCCCGTACCTCAGATTGATACATTTATCTTCCTCCATGATTCTTGAAAGTTTGTAACATCATCATGGAAACACCCTGTATATCCATAAATTAACATGCGTTGGCGCCTGTAATTTTGACGATCTGTAGCGTCTTTGGCTGATGTTTCCTGACATGAGCTCGTATTCAGATTATTATGCTCTCACTCGATTCGACAGGTCACTGAAGTTTGTAACGCGAATTTCCAAACACGCTGTACACATAAATGTAATACAGCTGATGGCGGCGGAATGCTGCAGACATGCGTAGAGCTATAAAATACATTACTGGCCTCTAAAATTGCTAGACTAAGAAGAAATGCAGATGATAAACGGGTATTCAATGGACAAATATATTATACTAGAACTGACATGTGATTACATTTTCACGCAATTTGGGTGCATAGAGAAATAGTACCCAAAACAACCACCTCTGGCCGTAATAACTGCCATGATACGCCTGGGCACTGAGTCACACAGAGCTTGGATGGCGTATACAGGTACAGCTTCCCGTGCAGCTTCAACGAGGTACCACAGTGCATCAAGAGTAGTGACTGGCGTATTGTGACGAGCCAGTTGCTCGGCCACCACTGACCAGACGTTTTCAATTGGTGAGAGATCTGCAGAATGTGCTGGCCAGGGCAGAAGTCGAACATTTTCTGTATCTAGAAAGGCCCGTACAGGACCTGCAACATGCGGTTGTGCATTATCCTGCTGAAATGTAGGGTTTCGCATGGATAGAATGAAGGTTAGAGCCACGGGTCGTAACACATCTGAAATGTAACGTCCAAAGTTCAAAGTGCCGTCAATGCGAACAAGACGTGACCGAGACGTGTAACCAGTGGCACCCCCTACCATCACGCCGGGTGATACGCCAGTGTGGCGATGACGAATACACGCTCCCAATGTGTGTTCACCGCGATATCGCCAAACACGGATGCGACCATCATGATGCTGTAAACAGAACCTGGATTAATCCGAAAAAAATGACGTTTTGCCATTCGTGCACCCAGGTTCGTCGTTCAGTACACCATCGCAGTCGCTTCTGTCTGTGATGCAGCGTCAAGGGTAACCGCAGCCAGGGTCTCCGAGCTGATAGTCCATGCTGCTGCAAACGTCGTTGAACTGTTCTTGCAGATGGTTGTTGTCTTGCAAACGTCCCCATCTGTTGACTTAGGTATCGAGACGTGGCTACACGATCCTTGCGTGTCATCTCGACTGCTGATGATACGAGGCCTTTGGGATCCAGCACGGCATTACGTATTACCCTCCTGACCCCACCGATTCCATATTCTGTCAACAGTCATTGGATCTCGCGAGCAGCAATGTCGCGATACGATAAACCGCAATCGCGATAGGCTACAATCCGACCTTTATCAGAGTCGGAAACTTGATGGTACGCATTTGTCCTCCTTACACGAGACATCACAACAACGTTTCACCGGTGAACGCCGGTGAATTGCTATTTGTGTATGAGAAATTGGTTGGAAACTTTCCTTATGTCAGCACGTCGTAGGTGTTGGCAACGGCGCCAATCTTGTGTAAATGCCCTGAAAAGCTAATCATCTGCATATCACAGCATCTTCTTCCTGTCGGTTAAATTTCGCGTCTGTAGCACGTCATCTTTGTGGTGTAGCATTTTTAATGGCCAGTAGTGTATTCGCAAAAAGTAGATATTATTTTTGAAGTAGATACGAATGCAGAGATGGCGTTCAGCAATCCTTGACACCCTATGGTTTGCTTGCGGAGCTGGTCTTTTTTTGAGCTATTTTGCTTCCGCTTCCAAAGCTATCGTCCTATATCAGCTGGAGCCGGCAGCTGGCATGCGTCCCAGACGTCTGGCTGAGTTGTGCGGGTCCCGCCGCAATTTCTCGTGCGGTGAGTGGACGCCACTCCTCGATGCAAAAGCAGGAGGGGCCGCACTGGGGTCACGAGAGTGACCACACAGGCAGCCGGCCGCCTGCCCTCTCTCGGCAAGTGGCGTCCCGTTCAGCGCCGGGCCCGTGGCGCAGCGTAAGGCCACGGCAACCCGGGACTCGCCGCTATCGGAATCAGATAATCGCGCGCCCCGGGCGGGGGCAGTTTGCCAGAGAGCGCGCCTTGTTTCGCAGCAGCCAGCGACCGGAAAACTGCCTCCGCCAGACGGCCGCGCCGCGTCGCCCGGGGACTTACACCGCCGCAGCGTCAAGGGATGTACAGGTGTAAGCGCGCCCGTTAGCCCCATTTCACGGGCAACAGCTACATGCTCTAGCTTATAGCCCTGCAGGGTTTTTCGCTTTACGTACTTACGCAGACCGGCATACACATCTGAAGTAAAAGACTAACAAATTCTAAGCGAATACAGGTTTAATCGTAATCTACGTTAGTAAATGGCTAACCCGAAGCAGAATCCCCATTGAAAGTTGCATATCTGATGGCTTTCAGGAGTAACAAAATCTTCATTTTCAGTACCCATACATTATAAAAATGTATATATGTGTTTATGTGCCACACTTGACTGATTACGACCATAGCTTGTTGATTATGTCTGGAAAGAGTCACCATGGGGACAAGAAACACCGACCGGGTGGGGTTGAAAGAGCAGTGTAGAATTTGCTTACCTGAAGTTAAACAGTATTTGAGAACGAGAGCATGTAGGGACTTACACATAATTTCAAACCCTTACGAAACTTTTTCTCCCTGACTATTCCCACAAAATGACGAAAGGAAAAACTTTTGTCGCTTACTAAATTCTGGTAATGTAAAGCAAGACCTTTTAATTTATTACTTCCTTACTACTAAACGTATTGCTAACAAATTTTGCTACAGTACTCTCATATACAACTGAAAGTACCAGACAAATTGTATCGTTACACGACCCTTATTTCAGGAGATATGACGACATAGACATTGGAATGCCTGAAAAACTACCGCATTAAGTGAAATGTTTAAATGAGTTACTTCGTTGCTACTACCTCTACTCGCAACACTTTTCGCATAGAGTATCGACATTAATTGCCTAATATAGCTGCACAAATATATCATTGTACGGTACATAGTTCAGGAGATATGACGTCACATCTTGAGATGGGAGGAAACACTGACGCATTATGGATGGCGTTTCAATTTATTGCTTCTATAACTATTCCCAACATATCTCACTGACGGTTTTCATATAAGCTGCAGAAAGTATGTAGAAAAGTATGTTACTTACGACAAGTACCTCAGAAGATGTGACGTTATAAGCACTAAGATGCGAACCGATAAAGGTGGCGCAGTGGCTAGCACACTGGACTCGCATTCGGGAGGACGACGGTTCAATCCCGCATGCGGCCATCCTGATTTAGGTTTTCCGTGATTTCCCTAAATCGCTCCAGGCCAATGCCGGGATGGTTCCTTTGAAAGGGCACGGCCGACTTCCTTCTCTGTCCTTCCTTAATCCGATGAGACCAATGACCTCGCTGTCTGGTCTCCTCCCCGAAACAACCCAACTAAGACGCGGTAGAAACTGCTACGTTATCCATGACGTTTCAGTTTATTTCTTCTTAACTACAAACTTTATTCACAGCACATTTCACATATAGTAGGCACATATACCACTGGATGTACCTGCGAAATAATACCATCAAACAGCGTATAGCTCAGGAGACCCAACCTCACTAGCCGCGTGAAAATGAAAGTGTGAGGCGAAATTCGCTGATCATATGGGTGAAATATGTGTACAAATAAGCGTCACACATGTTTAATACATCTGAATTATATTTGACATGTAGATATGCGAGCAAAGCAGCTGGTAAAAGGCTCATCCTAAACCTCTAGAACGATATCTATCAAGTCTGGTACACATATTAGTTCTCCTATGGGATGAGTGTGACAATGTGGAGTGAGAAGCGAGGACGTGGGCAGACAGCGAGGGGGCAGGATGAGATGGATACAGATAAGAGAAGAAGGAGGTAGATTAGGAGAGGGGTAGTGATCAAGGGAGAGTTGGAGACGAATAATGGAAAGGGGGGGGGGAGATGGAGAAGGACAGGTGCAGGAATAGACCGGTAGAGAGATGGGGAAAGAAGTGACAAATATAGGGGGAGAGGAAAGTGACAAAGAGAAGCAGATAGATAAAGAGAGTGGAGAAGAGGAGCTGAACAGAGAGGAGGAGAGGGACATGTAAAGGAAAAAGGAAGAGATGAATAGCAGGAGAGGAGGAGATGATCAGAGACAGGCAGACGAGGAGACTGACAAATAGAGGAGGAGGAGGAAATGACACAGAGAGGGAGGAGATGGGAGGACACCAAAGGAGGAGGTGATGGAGAGAGATGGATGGAGCCGATGGATATAGGGAACAGACAGAAAAAGGGAGGAAGAGGAGATGGATAGAATGATGTGCAGGAGGAGATGGACGGACAGTAGGGATAAGAGGTTGATACAGAGTGGTGTGGTGAGGATGGACAGAGAGAGGGAAGAGACAGAGTTGATGGACAGGGGCACGGAAATGGAGAGAGAGAGAGAGAGAGAGAGAGAGAGAGAGAGAGGGAGCTGATATGGATAAAGAGAATGGAGATAGGTGGAGAGAGGGGGTGATGAGGAGGTGGTTAGAGAGAGGGGAAGGAAAAGATGGATAGAGAGGAGGAGAGAGGGCAAAGGAAGAGATGGAGAGGGTGAGGAGGGAAGAGGAGATTCACTAATAGAAGACTGGAATAAGTAAATACCTTTGCGACGCCGATTTTCTCGCCCACTTTCGTATAATTATCAAACAAATTTAAAAATTTAAAATTCTCTCATAAACTACTCATTCCAAAGTGTAACTTTTTGTTGAACAAAGTAAGACAAGTGTTACAATTAGAAACTGTGTGTATGACTCTGGGTAGCGTAGCAAACGGCACGTGAATTACGCAGACTATTGCCATCAACTATTTTCAGTGAGGGGAGTTCAAATAGATTTCGTTCATTGGCAGCACAAGACGTTAACGTTTTTTACTATTTTTTTACTGCAAACCATATGCCATGGATGCTTGGTTCTCCAGCACTTTCGCTTTTGATAAATATTCCACATAATTTCGACCCATTAAGAAACTCGTCTTCGTAGACACCCTTCCCCCACTCCCCATAATTAATTGCAGCGGAAAACGCAACGCTTGCTATGTTATCGCGGCTCATACAGTATAAACACCAGCCATAGCGTTTCAGTTTATTCCTTCTATACTATTAATTCTACTTGCAACACATTAAGCAGGCGGGAACAACATATAACACTGAATGTACCTGCAAAATTGCATCACTGTAAGACATATCAGTCAGGAGTATTTTTGAGTCATCAGTCTTATAATTGATTTGATGTCACCTGCCAAGAATTACTCTCCTGTGCCAAACTCTTTATCTCAGTGCAGCGCTTGCAAACTACGGCCTCAGTTATTTGCTGGATGTTTTCCAGCCTCTGTCTTCCTCTACAGTTTTTACCCTCTACAGTTCCCTCTAGTACTATGGAAGTCATTCCCTGATGTCTTAACACATGTCCTATCATTCTGTCCCTATTCCTTGTCAGTGTTTCCCACATTTTCCTTTCCTGACCGATAAGGTGAGGAAAGAGGAGTTTCTGCACAGAGACGTCAAGTAATTAACACATTGTTCCGTTTGTAAAGCAATAAGACATTTGAAGCTGTTTCATACATTGCTGTTTCATACACAGCAGTTCGATTCTTCAGGGAATCAGGAGTGGAGGTTTACTGGCAAACAGCGAAGAGTGACACATGTGAAAGCGTACTGGCAAATCTTGCGTACGAGGTGGTTCAAATGGCTCTGAGTACTATGGGACTCAACTGCTGTGGTCATAAGTCCCCTAGAACTTAGAACTACTTAAACCTAACTAACCTAAGGACAGCACACAACACCCAGCCATCACGAGGCAGAGAAAATCCCTGACCCCGCCGGGAATCGAACCCGGGAACCCGGGCGTGGGAAGCGAGAACGCTACCGCACGACCACGAGATGCGGGCATGCGTACGAGGTCTGGTACGAAAGTGGTTAGACTGGTGCTGCAAATTTGTGTGTGGAGTTAACACAAGAGTTCAGTTTTCATCCAATTTCACTCGAACTTGCAGTCAATTTACGTTTTGCAACTAACAGTTTACCTCGCTGCCTGTTGTCAGCTGTCGGTTCATGTGCTTCCCAGTAGGTGGTTTCCTATTGCATGTAGCTAGCTTGCTCCCTCACTCCCCTGCAAATTGAGTGGTTATTTTCGAAGACAAACACTTTGTTGACCTATGCGTAAATTTAAATTTGGGCATCTTCTATCTTCATTCACGTAGAACACATAGTCTTGTGAAATCGGATGAATACTTTTGAAACACCCAAAAATTTCTGCTACCGGCAACTGTCTTCAAAGTACGACTCACTTAAGTCCGAAGTATGCATTCATTACTTCGCCTTTTCATAATATTTCTGTGAGTCTTTTCCTGTGAGTATGCGCAGACCCTCTGCCGGTCTAGCCTTCCGGTAAAGTGTTCGAACATGGCTGTAGTATGCTAATCGTCTGAAGTATTTGACACACGATAAGAGCAAAGAGGTACAATAAGAGGGCCATATGGCATTTGCGCGACCATACATGTGTGCAGATATGGAATGTATTGACATTTCTGCGGAGACAGGGACACATTAGGTACTTCTTCACTTTCACGTTCGTAGGTTTCGCCGACTCAAAAACCAAGCTATCGCCTTCTACACTATCGTAGAGCTCGGACTAACCTACAGATCAGCTTGTCATGACTAACAGGCTTTTTGCTTTCACATTCGTAGATTTCTCCAATTCACCACCAAAGTGACACATTCCAATATATCCCACACGTCCTCTGAATATGCTAAAGTCAGTCAAACTGGTAAAGTCAAAATATATTACCATAAAACGTGACTGGTTACAGTTTTGTCAATCTTTCAAGACGTATTAACATTTTGTGAGCACGATGCACTACATAGGTAAACAAGAGACACATGTAAGTGCAACACACAGTCCTCACGCGCAAATAATCTCCGATTCGGGCGGGAACAGAATCCGAGCGTCTTCGCCTTACAATCTGCCACGCTGAACGCGCAGCTATGAGGCAATCAAAACAAATGTTTTGTTTACCTGTGTCCTACCGATGAAAAGCCGCTGCTCGCAACATGAGCCTCAGAATGTACAGAAATCCCTTTCCACAGAAGTATCACTCCGCACTAGTGTTCCCACCACGAATAGCATCTAGCAATTATAAGCAATGGCAAATATTTCCTTAACACTTCGAGACTTTTTTCGAGATATGTTGCGTAAGCTATACGAGTTGGTCGTCGCAAATACTGATATTTAAGAAGTGAGTGAATAAATTTCTTCTGTTGATGTTTACTGAGATGTGTCGTAGCAAGATAAGAAATGGTTGACATCTGATATTTAATGTCCAAAGTTGTGACGTTGTCACGACCAGTTCTGTCTCCAGGAAGCACTACAGTACTGTGCTCTCTGAAGCGAAATGACGTTGCTTTTAAGTCTACTTCCTACAAAACTCGATGCATAGAGATCTATACTACAGGGGAATTACATGGCTTTTATTATCTCTAAGCATGTCAGAATTGATTCTTGATATTTTAATTAAAGCTGGACCTTTGATACTGAAATTTTTACTCCCAGGAACTTCTTGAAAGTTATGATGTCCTATCTCAAAAACTAAAGAATTGAATTAAATGCTTCTTTTCTGAATCAATAACAAAATATTGTGCTCGAAAACAGGTCTTTCCAAGACTGCGTTCTACATAGCATTTAGTTGGAAAGACCTGTTGCCTTTGGTACTGTATCAGAAAAGAATGATTTCATACGGTTCAATAGTTTTTGAGACTACGTCATAATTTTCAAGATATTCTTGGGAGCTAAAATTTCAGTAACGTCACTCCGGCCATAATTAAAATCAAGAATCAATTTTGACATGCTTAGAAACAGTAAAAAGGCATGTATTTCATGTATGGTATAAATCCCCATAAAGCGATTTTTGTAGGAGGTACAGGAGACTTTAACGCTCATATATGCTCTGTCTTTCTTATTTAACTCGTAAGAAATATGAACCTCAAGGTCTCTATATATCACACAAAAATAACGTAAATTTTCTTAAATTAATGTGCTTCGTAGTTACCTGTAGTGTCTGCTCTACTGCTCGCTTTCGAATACTTACTTCACCCAGCGTACTGAAACCGCTCACTGAGAACTACCAGTTTTAAGCAGCGGAAGTGGCAACAGAGGGAGAGCCGACAAAGTCCCATTGTTAGGATCAGTTTAGGTCGATCTACTTGTTACCGTATTTTCACGTCCTTATGTAGTTTAGTTCGCTAAGGAAATATCCTTGTACCAGTCAGTGTAAGTTTTTGTTCCTGAAACTGTTGTTGATGAAAAGAAAGAAAACATCAAAGTATGTGGAAGTATCCTGAAACTTCATCAATAATGTAGAAGCCCCCTGTAGTTATGATGTATATACATATTTTACTGTGTGCTGTAGTTCTAATGTATTTACATTTTACTCTCTAGGGGATACCGCGTAGCACTAACGGAGCGGGTGGTGAGGTTTGCGTGTAGCCTGCTCTTGGCAGGATCTCCCAGGCGGGTCAGGTCGTAGCGATTGATGTTCAAATGTGTCTGAATTCCTAAGGGACCAAACTGCTGAGGTCATCGGTCCCTAGACTAACACACAAATTAACTAATGCTAAGAACAACGCACACACCCGTGCCCGAGGGAGGACTCGAACCTCCAGATGGAGGGGCCGCGCAATCCGTGACATGGCGCCTCAAACCACGCGGCCAATCCGCGCGGCGCAGCGATTGACACTGACGAGAAATGTCGCACGACGCCCAACCTCTTCCCACATCCTATCCCATAGTTCTTCTCCCCAGCACCCCAGGATCCAGCGATAAGGCTGATAGAAGAGGAAGATTTCGCACCAACGTTTTCCTTCATAGCGACGTGCCATGATGAATGGTTCCGGAAACTTAACGAGTTGGTTACTTCTTTGTAAGTTATTATTCACCATTTACAAAACCAAGCGAATGGCAGTTTCTCCTGACATTTTCCTTTGGCGGTGGGATAAGGACAGTGGTAGCAGGCGAGAGTGAGGCTAGTAGCTATTGGCATGACCTACGCAAAAAATCGAATGGCTCTGAGCACTATGGGACTTAACATCTATGGTCATCAGTCCCCTAGAAATTAGAACTACTTAAACCTAACTAACCTATAGACAGCACACAACACCCAGCCATCACGAGGCAGAGAAAATCCCTGACCCCGCCGGGAATCGAACCCGGGAACCCGGGCGTAGGAAGCGAGAACGCTACCGCACGACGACGAGATGCGGGCTTGACCTACGCACTGGCAGCTGGTGTGCGATGGTCGCCTGCTTGAGAACTCTTAAGATTACCCAGGGACTCGGTCCTGCACACGCGACTAGGCAGCACCATTTAGGACAACGCTGAATGGGGAAGACCCTAGAAAAAGCTGGACTAAACAGCGCTAGTCACACTTGCACCTGCGTGGAAATAAGCAGCCAAAAAGTCACTCCTAATCCGTGAACGGAAATCGGAATGAACAATATAATTGAGGGCGCCGAGAAAGATGTCTTAATCACAAAAATCAGCTCGAAACATGGGTTACTACTGCACCGACAAGAAACTACTATCTAGCCTTTCGAGAGTACCTGTACATCGTAAACCACAATTCTGCTGTGCAACCCTTCCTGGAGTTCTCACTCTCCCGCAAGAGATCCTTTCTGGCAGACTTACCAAAGCGCCAGCTGACACAACGGATCTTGAAAAAGAATGGATCACTTTAAAAATTTCTATCAAAAAGACTGGAGAGGGGTTCATTGGTTTCGACGTAATGACGAAAATTGACTAATTTGAGGGCAATAATGAAGTGATTAAGTAACTCGTATGTGTCAAGCGTGATGCGTACACATATATTGCTGAAGACCATACTCCACGGGAAAGACAACACATTTAGAAGAGCTCTTACAAAATGTCAGGCTGAAACGGTTCAAATGGCTCTGAGCACTATGCGACTTAACTTCTGAGGTCATCAGTCGCCTAGAACGTAGAACTAATTAAACCTAACTAACCTAAGGAGATCACACATCCATACCGGAGGCAGGATTCGAACCTGCGACCGTAGCGGTCGCACGGTTCTAGACTGTAGCGCCTAGAACCGCACGGCCACTCCGACCGGCCCGCACTGAAATAAGGACAATGAAGAACAATTGGAGGCAACAACAAGCTATGGAACTCGAAAGTCTGTCACATACTAGGCACATAGAGAGTTTTTTCCCTGGAATGAAAAGGATGTACGGATTTGTCCGCTCCTCATCAGGAAACCCGAAAGCAGCCGACTGTACGATCACCCACATTCACAGGAATTCCTGAGTCGCTACAGAGGGTACTTCATCTCACTCCGTAGTTCTAGTGCTGCTGACGATTTTCTGAAACATGACCCACAACATATAGCACAACCTTGGATGGTAGTCCCATTGATATTTTTACATCTGCCTATATACTGTGGTAAGAAACGTACAGTATTTGGCGGAGGGTACTCTGCACCACTACTAGTTATTTTCTTTCCTGTTCCTCTTGCAAACGGAGCTTGGGAAAAACACTTAAGCCTCCGCACATGCACTAATTTCTCTTCTCTTATTCCTCGCGGAACTTGGCGATATTTACGTTGGTGGTAGTAGAATCGTTGTCAGCTTGAGATGCCTGTTGTCTAAACAGGGATGTAGTCGTTCTCCCAAACTGTTCAGCCTACACACTGAAGAAGCAATGTCGGAAATAAGACAAAGGTTCAAGAGAGGACTTAAAATTCAAGGTGAAAGGATATCCACTATAAGATTCGCTCACGACATTGCTGTCTTCAGTGAAAGAGAAGAAGAATTACGTGATCCGGTGAATGGAATGAACAGTTTAATGAGTACAGAATATGGACAGAAAATTAATCGAAGAAATACGAAAGTATTGACAAGGTTAACATCAGGATTAGGGATTAAGAAGTAGCTGATGTTAAGAAAATCGTCTATCTAGGCAGCAAAATAAGCCATGACGGACGGAGCAAGGGGGTCATCAAAAGCAGACAACCTCTGGCAAAAATGGCACTTCCGTCAAAGGGAATCCTACTAGTATAAAACGTAGGCCTTAATTTGAGGAAGAATTTCTGAGAATATACGTTTGGAGCACAGCGTTGTATGGTAGTGAAACATGGGCTGCAGGAAACACGGAAAAGAAGGGAACAGAAGCATTTGAAGTCTGTTGCTACAGACCAATGTTGAAAATTAGATGGACTGGTAAGGAAAGGAATTAGGGTGTTCTCCAGAGAATCGGCGAAGTAAGGGTTATGTGGGAAACACTGGTCAGAAGAAGTGAGATGATATCTGTTACGATGTGGTGCAATAACATCCGTGACACTAGAGTGAGCTGTAGAGGGCAAAACTATAGTTGGAAACTGAGATTGGCGCACATCCAGCAAATAGTAGTAGTAGTAGGTACCAGGTGTTAGTCTGAGATGAAGAGGTTATCAGAGGAGAGGAATGCGTGGCGGGCCGCATCAAACCAGTCTTCTTTCCGCCAGGGACGCCTATTACTATGTTCTACATACGGGAGTCTGAGCGGCGTTCAAACGACGGTGAATGATTTCTTAAACGCGAAACATAAAGCTTCGGGTTCCCTTTTGCAGCCTTCTACTGCCCCGCCAATGACTGAGTGGACAGAGGCCTTCGACACGCTTAGCGATTTTACATAGGACCAGTATTTTCTCGGATTTCCGATAAGAACTTTTCTGAGGTATGACGGTGGAAGTTGTACACTTCGTACATCGATCTTACCGTAGTCGCACGAATTTAAACAAAATTTTGTTTGTCATAATCTGTGAGTTCTTCTTGGAACCGAGAGTGCAACTGTCTCAGCTTCCTCAATATTTTATTTATCTTTTTACTAAATACCTGTCGGTCTTTCGCTTCTTTATTGCACTTCATCGTTACACATCTCTCCTGATACGATTTACTTCAGTTTAAATTTCCCACAGTGAATTTTCCACTCCGCAGCGAACTGTGCGCTGATGTAAAGCTCTCTTTAAACTTGGCCCGTAGTTCCTCTTAATCTTGGCCCACATTTCCTCTACGTCTATCATAATGGAGCTTATGGAACGTCCCCTTAGAAAAATTAGTGAATGACTGTGCTGATAAACCTCTTACATTATTTGCTTTTCAAACTGCTGAGCAAAACTGAACGTACTCAGACATTTCCCTCTTTACTTATTCTGATCATCACTAAATTGACACACAATATTTTTAGCGCAACGCAATCAGATTTTTAATAATCCCTACAAAAGAATGGCCCTGACTAACAATAACCCATACCTTTCATGAATCACTTAGCTCACAAAAATCTTCATTACTCTAACTTCTGCAATACAGCGAGCGCCAATACTGCCAGCTAAATAAAAGATTCTAACTGCTGAAGGCACTAACTACTGATAGGCATGGTTAGCAAATGAAAGATTTCGATAGAAACAAACAATGTATTTACCTTAATAGTGTTCAAATGTCATTATATATATATATATATATATATATATATATATATATATATATATATATATATATATATATCAGTTCACGACATCCGATCTTACATATTTACTGTCTCTGATGGACACACGTGCAGATCATCCGCTGTCAAAACTCCGCCATCTCTCTCCCCACAGCCGGCCGCGGTGGTCTCGCGGTTCTAGGCGTGCAGTCCGGAACCGTGTGACTGCTACGGTCGCAGGTTCGAATCCTGCCTCGGGCATGGATGTGTGTGATGTCCTTAGGTTCGTTAGGTTTAAGTAGTTCTAAGTTCTAGGGGACTGATGACCACAGCTGTTAAGTCCCATAGTGCTCAGAGCCATTGGAACCATTCTCTCCCCACATCCACACTGCTGGCGGCTCACCTCCAACTGCGCAACGCTACGCGCTGTTAACAGCCAACTGCCCAACACTACAATTGCGACTATTTCAACAATGTCCACCAGCCACAGACTGCACACAGCACAGCCAGTGATTTTCATACAGAGCGCCAGGTGACGTTACCAACATAAAAACCTAAACAGCCTACTTACAAGCTTGATGACGTTCGTTCATTGTCCAAGTGGAATGCTAACAACTGCTTACCTACTTTTTATAGTAAATATAGTCTCTTAGCCTTCTTGATGGATTTATTAACTTTAGAAACTATCGTCGTATGAAGATCACTGTCTCATCGACACTGCCGAAAACGTCAGGCCTATTTATAGGCGGAAGGTCTAACATATTTCCATTGGGATTGTGCTGTCGAACTACTTGTGCAAGAAAGTTTTCAGAAAATGTATTAAGACACCTCTAACAACATCTACCTGAAGTCATTAAGAGAAGCGGCTTTCCACGAAAAACCGAAGTCTTCTCCCAGTTCCTTCTAATGTGGAAACGCATGTGGCACCGTAAGATGTAAAGAACTCGTGAATTACGACCATCTTTTAAAAAGGCAACCGAAGCAATTTTTTTTTCATGAGTCTTCTGACTGGTTTGAAGAAGCATGCCACGAATTCCTCTCCTGTGTCCAACTTCTCATCTCAGAGTAGTAACTGCAACCTATTTTCTCAATTATTTGCTGGATGTATTCCAATCTCTGTCTTCCTGCACAATTTTCACCCTCTACAGCTCGCTCTAGTACCACAGAAGGTTTCCCCTGTTTTCAATATCTTCATTTCCTTGCTGATCATGCAGAGATTTTCCTCATACCTCGCATTCTCAGTCCATGTATTTTTCAATGTTATTCTGTAGCACCACATCTTAAATGCTCCCATTCCCTTCTGTTCCGTGCTATACTGAAGATCTTCGGAAAAGCGATCGGCAACCCTTCGGCCAACTCCTACACGCGTGCAGCCTACATGCCCCTGCATGCCTCAGAGCAGCGAATTCGCCCCGTTACAGTAACGTACAGACAAAGCTAGCAGAGGCCGTCACTTTCTAGGATTCTATTCGAGTTTGCCACACGCGTGACCAGAAAATAGTGCCGTGAATATTTCGCCGCCGGTCGCTATAAAGGTCGGCGCCAGATCTGCACGTATCAGTTTCCCCGACTTCGAGCCTCTCCTAGCCTCTGTGTGGGTGCTACTCACCACATAGTCCTATTGCGTTACTTTGTCAGCCTATGAAATCACCATAGTGTCAAGTCCTCTTACCTGTGTGACACTGTTGTTGGGTTGGGTTGTTTTGGGGAAGGAGACCAGACAGCGAGGTCATCGGTCTCATCGGATTAGGGAAGGACGAGGAAGGAAGTCGGCCGTGCCCTTTGAAAGGAACCATTCCGGCATTTGCCTGGGGCGATTTAGGGAAATCACGACACTGTTGTTGTTTTGTATGGTCTTCAGTCCTGAGACTGGTTTGATGCAGCTCTCCATGCTAATCTATCTTGTGCAAGTTTCTTCATCTCCCAGTACCTACTGCAATCTACATCCATCTGAACCTGCTTATTGTATTCATCTCTTGGTCTCCCTCTACGATTTTTACCCTCCACGCAGCCCTCCATGCTAAATTTGTGATCCCTTGATGCCTCATGACATGTCCTACCAACCGATCCCTTCTTCTAGGCAAGTTGTGCCACAAACGTCTCTTCTCCCCAATCCTATTCAATACCTCCTCATTAGTTACGTGATCTACCCAACTAATCTTCAACATCCTTCTGTAGCACCACATTTCGAAAGCTTCTAATCTCTTCTTGTCCAAACTATTTATTGTCCACGTTTCACTTACATATATGGCTACACTCAATACAAATACGTTCAGAACAGACTTCCTGACACTTAAATCTATACTTGATTTTAACAAACTTCTTTTCTTCAGAAACACTTTCCTTGCCATTGCCAGTCTACATTTTATATCCTCTCTACTTCGACCATCATCAGTTATTTTGCTCCCCAAATAGCAAATCTCCTTTACTACTTTAAGTCTCTCATTTCCTAATCTAATTCCGTCAGCATCACCTGACTTAATTCGACTACATTGATTATCTTTGTTTTGCTTTTGTTGATGTTCATCTTATATCCTCCTTTCAAGACACTGTCCATTCCATTCAACTGCTCTTCCAAATCCTTTGCTGTCTCTGACAGAATTACAATGTCATCGGCGAACCTCAAAGTTTTTATTTCTTCTCCCTGGATTTTAATTCCTACTCCGAACATTCCTTTTGTTTCCTTTACTGCTTGCTCAATATACAGATTGAAAAACATCGGGGAGAGGCTACAATCTGTTTCACTCCCTTCCCAACCACTGCTTCCCTTTCATGTCCCTCGACTCTTATAACCGCCATCTGGTTTCTGTACAAATTGTAAATAGCCTTTCGCTCCCTGTATTTTACCGCTGCCACCTTCAGAATTTGAAAAAGAGTATTCCAGTCAACATTGTCAAAAGCTTTCTGTAAGTCTACAAATGCTAGAAACGTAGGTTTGCCATTCCTTAATCTTTCTTCTAAGATAAGTCGTAAAGTCAGTATTGCCTCACGTGTTCCAACATTTCTACGGAATCCAAACTGATCTTCCCCGAGGTCGGCTTCTACCAGCTTTTCCATTTGTCTGTAAATAATTCGTGTTAGTATTTTGCAGCTGTGACTTATTAAACTGATAGTTCGGTAATTTTCACATCTGTCAACACCTGCTTTCTTTGGGATTGGAATTATTATGTTCTTCTTGAAGTCTGAGGGTATTTCGCCTGTCTCGTACATCTTGCTCACCAGATGGTAGAGTTATGTCAGGACTGGCTCTCCCAAGGCCGTCAGTAGTTCCAATGGAATGTTGTCTACTCCCGGGGCCTTGTTTCGACTCAGGTCTTTCAGTGCTCTGTCAAACTCTTCCCGCAGTATCGTATCTCCCATTTTATCTTCATCTACATCCTCTTCCATTTCTAGAATATTGTCCTCAAGTACATCGCCCTTGTATACACCCTCTATATACTCCTTCCACCTTTCTGCTTTCCCTTCTTTGCTTAGAACTGGGTTTCCATCAGAGCACTTGATATTCATACAAGTGGTTCTCTTATCTCCAAAGGTCTCTTTAATTTTCCTGTAGGCAGTATCTATCTTACCCCTAGTGAGATAAGCCTCTACATCCTTACATTTGTCCTCTAGCCATCCCTGCTTAGCCATTTTGCACTTCCTGTAGATCTCATTTTTGAGACGTTTGTATTCCTTTTTGTGTGCTTCATTTACTGCATTTTTATATTTTCCCCTTTCATCAATTAAATTCAATATTTCTTCTGTTATCCAAGGATTTCTACTAGCCCTCGTCTTTTTACCTACTTGATCCTCTGCTGGCTTCACTACTTCATCCCTCAGAGCTACCCATTCTTCTTCTACTGTATTTCTTTCCCCAAATTGTGACGATTGTTCCGTTATGCTCTCCCTGAAACCCTGTACAACCTCTGGTTCTTTCAGTTTATCCAGGTCCCATCTCCTTAAATTCCCACCTTTCTGTAGTTTCTTCAGTTTTAATCTACAGTTCCTAACCAATAGATTGTGGTCAGACTCCACATCTGCCTCTGGAAATGTCTTACAATTTAATACCTGGTTCCTAAATCTCTGTCTTACCATTATATTATCTGATACCTTTTAGTATCTCCAGGGTTCTTCCATGTGTACAACCTCCTTTTATGATTCTTGAACCAAGTGTTAGCTATGATTAAGTTATGCTCTGTGCAAAATTCTACCAGACGGCTTCCTCTTTCATTTCTTTCCCCCAATCCATATGAACCTACTATTTTTCCTTCTCTCCCTTTTCCTACTCTCGAATTCCAGTCACCCATGACTATTAAATTTTCGTCTACTTTCACTACCTGAATAATTTCTTTTATCTCATCATACATTTTATCAATTTCTTCATCATCTGCAGAGCTAGTTGGCATTTAAACTTGTACTACTGTAGTAGGTGTGGACTTCGTGTCTATCTTGGCGACAATAATGCGTTCACTATGCTGTTTGTAGTAGCTTATCCGCACTCCTATTTTTTTATTCATTATTAAACCTACTCCTGCATTACCCCTATTTGATTTTGTATTTATAAACCTGTATTCACCTGACCAGAAGTCTTGTTCCTCCTGCCACCGAACTTCACTAATTCCCACTATATCTAACTTTAACCTATCCATTTCCACGTCCTCTTGAGTAGTCCCCGCCCGGATATCCGAATGGGGGACTATTTTACCTCCGGAATATTTTACCCAGAGGACGCCATCATCATTTAACCATACAGTAAAGCTGCATGCCCTCGGGAAAAATTACGGCTGTAGTTTCCCCTTGCTTTCAGCCGTTCGCAGTACCACAACAGCAAGGCCGTTTTGTTTAATGTTACAAGGCCAGATCAGTCAATCATCCAGACTGTTGCCCCTGCAACTACTGAAAAGGCTGCTGCCCCTCTTCAGGAACCACACGTTTGTCTGACCTCTCAACAGATACCCCTCCGTTGTGGTTGCACCTACGGTATGGCTATCTGTATCGTTGAGGCACGCAAGCCTCCCCACCAACGGCAAGGTCCATGGTTCATGGGGGCGAGGTGTGTGACACTATAATGGTGAATTGGTTATTATTGTAGAAGCCGACATTTTTCCTTGCTCAATAAACATTTCTAAACTTTGGTCACTGTTTTCCTGTGTCTGTGTAAGCGAGACATAATTCCGGTTTTCTCACAGTCCGTGTCTCAATATCACACGATGCTGTGCTCCACTAGTACGTTCTTGGAACGGTTTTTCCTGAAATTAAGGCGCGTGTTTGATACTAGTAGGCGTCTCTTAGCTAGGAATGCCAATTTTGCCAATGTTAGTCTGCTTACTATGTTCTTGCTCCGTCAATCACAGATTATTTTGTGCCTGGGTAGCAGAATTGTTACTTCGTGTTAAACTTCTTGCTGTTCTCATTTTTTCTACTTCTCATTACATTCTCCTCTCTTCAATTTACTCTCTATTGTGTACTTAATAGATGGTCCTTCTATTCAGCGTGCCGGCCGCGGTGATCTAGCGGTTCTGGCGCTGCAATCCGGAACCGCGGGACTGCTACGGTCGCAGGTTCGAATCCTGCCTCGGGCATGGGTGTGTGTGATGTCCTTAGGTTAGTTAGGTTTAAGTAGTTCTAAGTTCTAGGGGACTTATGACCTAAGATGTTGAGTCCCATAGTGCTCAGAGCCATTTTCTATTCAGCGTATCCTGAGATTCTTCTTCAGTGTCATCAAGGAATATTTTCATTGATAGCATTTGACATTTAATTTTAATCCCACTCCTGACTGTTTCTTTTATTTCTGTCATTGCTTCGTCAATGTGTACCTTGGCTCTCCGTCGCTGATATATTTTTGATAGTATTCCTTTATATCATCTGCAAATTATTTCTGACACTGAACATTCTGAATCTCAGTTCGGATTTCACCTCTCCGGAGATACCGTACTTTTGATAAGATCTTCTGTGCGGGACTGCTGCAAGGTCAGTTCAGGGAACTACACAGGACCGCCAATTAACGTGTACTTGGAAGACAGGAGCAGTGGCGGGAAACGGAGTATGTAGGCTGCCAGCAAGAAGGCACGACAGCCAGCGACTAAGGGCACCCAGCTGGGCCAGAAGTTGATGCAGCGAAGAAGCGGAGGTAGTCTGGTGGAATCTGTGGTCGCGGCTTGCGGTAGCTTACTGTCAACACGGGGCATAAGTTCCCGTCTGCACGAGCGGAGAGTGCTTGCCTGTGTAACTCGATGGAACGTGGTGCTGTCGAAACACAAGTTGTTATCAGCCGCAGTGCGCGTCCGTCTAGGTCAGTGAAAGGAGGCTACGAAGGTCGTATTCAGTGCTAGCCTTTGTCGTTGAGACGACTGTGCCTAGCTTGGAAAATTTAAAACGCGCGGGAGATCACACTGTGTGTACGAGAGATTGCTGTAAGGCATAGTGTGTTAAACCCAGAAAAATCTGTATTTTGTCGCTTATTGTATTCTATAAATGTTACCTACTTCGCGCTGCGATATCTCATTCATTGCACTTTGACATACGAATGGATCAGCTAGTAGGTGCTTTTTATTAATGTGTACCGTAGTCTTGTTAATTAAGTGTTTTGCTTCATAGTGTCGGATTTTGGAGGTGTACATTTTGAGGTATTACGTCAGAGATTACGATTATATTACTAGGGTTATTCTTGTCGTCCTTCAATAGTTACTATGATGTATTTTTTGTGTCCTCCTATTGTAACACTGATTATCTTTTGAGGGGCAGAGGAATGCCATACTTGTACCATAGAGTCAGCTGGTATTTTGTAAATTGACGGGTGGGTTATTTTCATATGATCAGCTTGTTCAAGCGCTCGGATTTGTTGAGTACGATTAATGGTTCAAATGTTTCTGAGCACTATGGGACTTAACATCTGAGGTCATCAGTCCCCGCCGGCCGCGGTGATCTCGTGGTTAAGGCGCTCAGTCCGGAACCGCGCGACTGCTACGGTCGCAGGTTCGAATCCTGCCTCGGGCATGGATGTGTGTGATGTCCTTAGGTTTGTTGGGTTTAAGTAGTTCTAAGTTCTAGGGGACTGATGACCACACTAATTGTCCCATAGTGCTCAGAGCCATTTGAACCATTTTTTTCATCAGTCCCCTAGAACTTAGGAGTACTTAAACCTAACTAACCTAAGGACATCACACACATCCACGCCCAAGGCAGGGTTCGAACCTGCGGCGGTAGCGGTGGCGCGGTTACAGACTGACGCGCCTAGAACCGCTCGGCCACACCGGCCGGCAGTACGATTAACACATGTATGTAAAACCTGTTTAGGATTTACGCCTATACAACCACTAGCCACTTTCCACCCACATCGATTCCTGCTCCGAAACGTAAGTACTAGTGTTCTATGACGTAGAAAAGGTCTTAGATATGGTGTCCAGAGAAGCTACGTGAAAAGTCTTGAGACTTTTCGCAAACCCTGAGCACTTTGCTGGATTCGAGCTCTCCTCGATGACATGTCCAGGAAGAGTGAAACATTTTCACCAACTGCGACATAATCGCGTATACAAATAGTGATCCAATACTGTAAAATGCTTTTTTATTCCAGTCTCTGATCACAAATGAATTATTATTATGTAACGATGCTATGCTGATTATATTTATATGTTTTGACGATGTCATTATGGCCGTCTCACTTTAGGACATGGTGTAAAAAAGATCTGAGGATGGTCATTACAGACTGAAACCGGTCATCGTCTGAAGAATTCATTTGTGATCAGAGACTGGAATAAAAAAGCATTTTAGATTGAAACATCTAACAAATTCCCATTCAGTAATATGTACAACGAAGAATGCTTCCTCATGACAGAATTGTTTTCCCTGAACCAAAAAATGGTTCAAATGGCTCTGAGCACTATGGGACTCAACTGCTGTGGTCATAAGTCCCCTAGAACTTAGAACTACTTAAACCTAACTAACCTAAGGACAGCACACAACACCCAGCCATCACGAGGCAGAGAAAATCCCTGACCCCGCCGGGAATCGGACCCGGGAATTCCCTGAACCATTCAGCCATGAGACACCACCTGAAAACAACGCAGATGTAGATTTAGAATAATAATTTGACAGAATATTATTTAGTCAGTGGGGGCTCCAATATAAAAGGTTCCCAAATGTCAAATACGTAACTAAACTACAATAAGCAATGGACAATGCTTCTCCGCCTCATACACCCGGTAAGATTCAAGTGCCTGTACATTATTTCAGTTGTGCGGATGAATAATTTGGCCTGAGCATCAACATCCCAAAAACAAAAGCACACAGTCAGCTCCTGGAACCGGTTTTCCGGATATCAGCATTGTAGCCTTTGTAAAAAGTTGATCACATATTTTATTAAGAAATATATTATCAACTAATTTCTCACCTGAAAAGGACATGTGGTAATGAATACATATTGACCATGTTGCTTTTGAACTTCTCATACATTGGTTCTTGGTGGATAAAGATATGGCAATTGTTTCTGCTCGCTCTATGGTTGCGAACCCTGGACGCTGTACCACCGTAATCCTAAGAAACTAAAACGATTCAGCCAATGGAAGCTTAGATATATTATGGAACATCAAATGGGATGACTTCAGGTCACACAAAACTGTTCTTGAGAAGGTAAAGACGCTCACTATTGAAAGTACCGCCATTGGTCACCAACTCAGATGGATTGGGAATCTCGACCGCGTGAGCAACGACTGACTTGAACAAATTTTGTATAGTGAAGTGAGCACAGAGCTAACGGTCTTGACGCAAAGGTAACACCGGTTCCCGTCACATCACGGTGTCGGGGATGGCTAGGACTTGCATGGGCACCGTCCGGTTCTACCGAGTGCTGTTGGCTAGTGGGATGTACGCAGCCCTTATGAGGACAACAGAGGAGATACTTCACTGAGAAATAATGACTTCGGTCACGAAAGCTGACAACGACTTTGGAGAGCGATGTACTGACCACATGCCCTCCGTACTCGCATCCGGTGATAAGTGTCGGCTGAGTTTGACACGGCGGTAGGTCGGTACCGTTAAGGCTTCCAACGAGGCCTCCTAGGACGGAGAAGTGAGCACAGGTACCTCGGGGTGCCCCTCTGAAGCGCTTTAAGTATCAATTCAAGGCGAAACACTTAGTCTTAAACACTGAGCCGAGTAATTGTTGCACCACATCAGATGATTGTAATCTTGATGCACAACTATTTCAGCTGTTTTTTTCACATTTTGAGCAGGAAAATCGGAAACTGGAAAATTAGAAAAGTCTAAAGCGCAAACTTTGCCTGCCCCAGACATGCCCACCGTCCTCTATTACATGTACAGGGTTATTACAAATGATTGAAGCGATTTCACAGCTCTACAATAACTTTATTATTTGAAATATTTTCACAATGCTTTGCACACACATACAAAAACTCAAAAAGTTTTTTTAGGCATTCACAAATGTTTGATATCAGCCCCTTTAGTGATTCGGCAGACATCAAGCCGATAATCAAGTTCCTCCCACACTCGGCGCAGCATGTCCCCATCAATGAGTTCGAAAGCATCGTTGATGCGAGCTCGCAGTTCTGGCACGTTTCTTGGTAGAGGAGATTTAAACACTGAATCTTTCACATAACACCACAGAAAGAAATCGCATGGGGTTAAGTCGGGAGAGCGTGGAGGCCATGACATGAATTGCTGATCGTGATCTCCACCACGACCGATCCATCGGTTTTCCAATCTCCTGTTTAAGAAACGCCGAAAATCATGATGGAAGTGCGGTGGAGCATCATCCTGTTGAATGATTAAGTCGGCGCTGTCGGTCTCCAGTTGTGGCATGAGCCACGCGTGAAACTTGCCCGCACGCGTTCAACCGTTTCTTCGCTCACTGCAGGCCGACCCGTTGATTTCCTCTTACAGCGGCATCCAGAAGCTTTAAACTGCGCATACCATCGCCAAATGGAGTTAGCAGTTGGTGGATCTTTGTTGAACTTCGTCCTGAAGTGTCGTTGCACTGTTATGACTGACTGATGTGAGTGCATTTCAAGCACGACATACGCTTCGTCGGCTCCTGTCTCACTGCGCTCTCGAGCGCTCTGGCGGCAGAAACCTGAAGTCCGGCTTCAGCCGAACAAAACTTTATGAAACTTCCTGGCAGATTAAAACTGTGTGCCCGACCGAGACTCGAACTCGGGACCTTTGCCTTTCGCGGGCAAGCGCTCTACTGGCAGAAGTAAAGCTGTGAGTACCGGGCGTGAGTCGTGCTTCGGTAGCTCAGATCGTAGAGCGCTTGACCGCGAAAGGCAAAGGTCCCGAGTTCGAGTCTCGGTCGGGCACACAGTTTTAATCTGCCAGGAAGTTTCATATCAGCGCACACTCCGCTGCAGAGTGAAAATCTCATTCTGAAAACTTTATGAGTTTTTCTACGTATCTGTAGTGCGTCGTGACCATATGTCAATGAATGGAGCTACAGTGAATTTATGAAATCGTTTCAATCATTTGTAATAGCCCTGTATTGTATGTGGCCGCATGTTTCAGTACTGGTCTGTTAAGCCGCCAAAGGAATTTCCGCACCTCATCTGCGATGCAGTAAAGGAGAAAAATGAAAACTCGGGTACGAGTAGCAGCCGACGACGACGACGATACATAATTTCAAACACAAGAGACAGTTAGCAAAGCCGGTGAATTATCATTGCCGCAGGTACTAATTATAAAGCAATTTTTTAAACAGCTCTCTCTAAGTGGAAAAAGAGATCGTTAAGCGGATTATTAAGCGGAGAGAAAACAAAATTTTTCCGCCACGCGGCTGCTCCATTGCGCCGCAGCGGATTAAGGCATAGCCGAGAGAAAAGCTAGCTGGCCGCCCGCTCCGTGTGTATTACGGCGCGCACCATTAACGGAACGGATAAATCCGGACATCAGAGATAGCAGAAAATGCATGGCCGGAAGATAAACCGGTCCCGGATACTTCTGCAGACAAAAGGCACCGTTGTTCTCGCGGCTGGGACCGGCCGCCACTGCGTTGGACAGAGTTATGGAGCCATCAATATACGGAGCAAGACGAGAGAGAAATTCGAGCTCATTAGGCGCCTAACCACGCGTGCCAAGAGCGCTATAGGGGGCTAGGAGGAGGGGTGGAGGTAGCCGTTCTTTGCGGGCGCTCCCCAAGTTTAAACGTTTTATCGCCTCATCTCCAGCGCTCTCCCGCGAAGTTAATGTTTATGACGGTGGACCGGGCCCTGCGCCCGGGGCTTTACACTCCAACCGATCGCGTGAGTTGGACGCAGTTTCCGCCGTCATCTCTACAGGTAATGACCGACGCCGTAACTGAGACGCGAACCTAGCTTTTACTCATCTGTCCCTCACTTTCGTCCACCCTCTTTATGTATCCCCCCCTCCCTCTAATACATACCCGAACCATGCACACACACACACACACACACACACACACAAATTATGGAGTAATAGAATGGGAGAAAGAGGAACCAGATGGCCACCCTCACTTTGTTATCTCCGTATGAGTATTTCTTCCTCATTCCGTTAACGACTCTTGGAACAGATGCTCCGCAAATTGCATGCAATAAAGCTTCGTACTAACGGCGCAGTTAGGTCACTGAATTCACGGCTAATCTTCTTGCTGTTGTGATTATAGCTCTATCCATTTTGCACCTGAACGGGGATCAGAATATAACCGGTGGCACCGAGCGAGAACGCTTACTGTACGACAGTGGCTCATATTCGAGAGACTGAGATTGCTCGAATCCCCTCTGAGACTTAGTCATTCCTGCTTTGCTTACATCGCTTATGGCAAATGCCTCGTCGGTTATACAGGAAACGACAAGGCCGATGTCCTTCATAGTTAGCCGAAGTTCAGCTCCGTTTCTAACTACCTCGCTGTGGACAAGACAGCTTCCTTCCTTATAGCTGATGAGACATAATTATGAAATATTCATATATGAGAAAGCCGCTGAAAAACATTTCCCATGTCGCCATACATTCGCTGAAACGAGACATAATTATACGCAAATTGACACCTTATGGCCTCATGTTTTTACATCGCAAAACAATATTAATTGTAAGGAGCACGCAATGGAGCTTGTAGGGAAGGCGAGTTGTCCACTTCGGTTTATTGGGAGAACTCCTGGAAAGTTCAGCTTATCTATAATGGATATAATTCACATACACTTGTAAAATTCATTCTTGAATATTGCTGGGGTGTTTCGGGTTCCCAATTGGTAGGATAACCCGCCTATTACTGATGTATACATCGGTGCAAAGAGGTCGTGATTCCCGTGCTAGCGACGTACTCAGGGTTGATCGTTTTAATCCATAATGAGGGATAATTCGGCGTAGTGATGAGATACAGCAAAATGTTTTCGGTAAATGTTGTAGATGGCAAAGAGGATCTCGCACAGTCAGTAACGGCTGTCCCCTAGAAAGTGCTTTTCTAGGTAATTTGGAGATGAAAGTGATTTTTTTTTTTACTTTGAACCCTGATATTTAAGATTTGAAAAGCGCGGCCAATTTTACTTATAAAGTGACACATTATTCAAGGTCATAGCAAGGGTCAATGAAGGTCAAATAAGCAAATACGTTTTTAGTTCTAGTGGGGATTAACTTGGAATAGGGGAGGGATACAACAAAATACAATGTCAGATACAAATTGGAAGGAGCATTCCAAGAAATGAGAGGTGAGGGGACTAAAGCTTTTCGGTGGGACACCATGTATATGTTTCGAAATATTGTTGGTAAATGCAATCTGTAAAGTTCTCGTCATTATGTGGACAATTCGTACACAACTCTATCTCTCTTACGCTACTTGCACGAAAGAACAAATGCAGTAGATGGCAGATCGCATGAAGAGGAAAGTCACGCCAAAAGCGGGTGCCAAACTGTATAGAGGAGAGGTAGAATTTAGGTTAACAGGCTATGATAGTTTTAAGTGACATGGCAGAAGAGTCACACGGTACATATGTTGACGACATGCTTTACTGTTGAAATCAGCTGCGAAAATAGAGCGCCGAGCTAATATCGAGAAATTTCTATCATATGTGTGTTCAATTACGGGTCTATGGGTGCTATGGACAAATGTGACATGCCACTTAAGGGAATATGTTCGCCAAATACTGGCATGGCACAAAATGGTTGTTTTCAGTCAGACATTTGCGTATTAAATACCCATCCAATTTACAGGAATCATACCCATGTTAGTCACCCGATTTCACGTCAGCCACGTTCACGAGATTTTGGAGACATGCCGCCATAAGAAGAAATGCATCATGAGGTCATCCAACCATAAAATAAGGCTACTCATTTCTGGCTTCGAGAAAGACTCTTTCCAAACACCGTTGAACCGTCAGTGAAAACGAGAAGGACGTCTAAGGAGATGTGTCACATGGAGCAAGATTGAAAAGGGAAAGAAATCGTGTTATTGCCATAAAGAATGTGATGTAGGACTGTGTGGTGTGCCTGTTTGGAAATATAGCACACAAAACATATTTTATGAAATGTACTTCTATGTACTTGGTCTACCTTTTGGAACTTTAGCAATAAAGCACAAAGTACAATTTATTTTAAGAACTTACTGGTGACAACAGATACAGGAGAGCCTACGATGATAACGATTTAGCAAAGCAGGCATCATATCATGCCTGTCACAGAGGGGGATATCCTATGGGGTGTCCCAACCGCACACGGATGTGCGCACTGTTACGGCGCACTCAGCAGTGTAAGTGCTAAAAGAAGACCTCGAAGCAATTCAGAGATGTGCTGCTAGATCTGTTACTCCAGCAATCCCAGGAGGGAAAAGATTGCAGAACAATTCTACTGCCAATATCTTACAGCTCCTGTAAGGTCTGCGAAGTCAGTGTAAAAGCAATCATGGCTCTTACGGAAGTTTGTAGTAGTTTATCCCTCACTCCATTCACTCCATTTGCTACTGGAACACGGAAAGGAACAAGTTGCAGCGATATCGGGTACCCTCCGCCACCCTCACTGTAGTGCCGTACGAGGTATGTATGTATGTATGTAAATATGTACAGCAATTTGTTAGTTACTACTAGTATTATTTGTTCCTTCCGTTTCTGCCAACTGGGAACCATGCAAAAATTTCAGTTCCTTCTGATTTCCTCTTTTCTTTTTCTCCAGTACTCTTCCATTTTTCAATCATGTCTGTTTTTATTTCTTCAGTTCACTTCGCTGCTGTCCTCCAACCACTACTATTTTGGAATTCTTATAGTATTAACACTTTCCTTCTGAAACTATCTGTTAATGCTGCTGCTGCTACAGTTACTTTCTGTGTTCCTTAATCTTGGATTAAGTTTCTTGTTAATGCTTTCTCCGGTAGATACTCGTTCTTGAGGATTTGTCAACCTACTGTCAACGACACGTAAGTGGTCTCTTTCTCAGCAGTGAAGCGTCGTTCTGATGTGGTGTCCTGGATGTTGAGCTTGCGCGTTTGCCATTCGGTTGACAACACGCTGTGTTTGTAGAAAAACACGTAACATCAACTAGATATGCACCAGAGATCGTCTAAAGATGGAAATGGAACTCTCGGTATCGATCATGTCATAAAAAAGGTTATAAAACCATACTACAGCCTGAGGCTATTTCATTTATAGTTTCTAATCACATACGGCTGTGTTCCCGCCATCACCCCTAATGGATAGTCAAGTTATTCTGCTGATTCGGACTTAAACCAAATTAGTGTGGAGGAAGATCGAAAGACGACACTAAATTTAAATTCTTTCTTCACGAAATGTTGCAAATTATTCCATTTTATTCTTGGCATCTGACTGTTGTTGTGGTGGTCTTCAGTCCTGAGACTGTTTAGATGCAACTCTCCATGCTACTCTATCTTGTGCAAGCTTCTTCATCTCCCAGTACCTACTGCAACCTACATCCTTCTGAATCTGCTAAGTGTATTCATCTCTTGGTCTCCCTCTACGATTTTTACCCTCCACGCAGCCCTCCATGCTAAATTTGTGGTCCCTTGATGCCTCAGGACTTATCCTACCAACCGATCCCTTCTTCTAGGCAAGTTGTGCCACAAACTTCTCTTCTCCCCAATCCTATTCAATACCTCCTCATTAGTTACGTGATCTACCCACCTAATCTTCAACATCCTTCTGTAGCACCACATTTCGAAAGCTTATATTCTCTTCTTGTCCAAACTATTTATTGTCCACGTTTCACTTCCATACATGTCTACAGTCCATAAAAATACTTTCAGAACCGACTTCCTGACACTTAAATTTATACTCGATTTTAACAAATTTCTCTTCTTCAGAAACGCTTTCCTTGCCATTGCCAGTCTACATATTATATCCTCTCTACTTCCACCATCATCAGTTATTTTGCTCCCCAAATAGCAAAACTCGTTTACTACTTTAAGTGTCTCATTTCCTAATCTTATTCACTTAGCATCACCCGATTTTATTCGACTACATTCCATTATCCTCGTTTTGCTTTTGTTCATGTTCATCTTATACCCTCCTTTCAAGACACTATCCATTCCGTTCAACTGCTCTTCCAAGCTACTGGTTATTATGCGACGACTAACAATACGCCTCAGCCCTGTAGCACTAAGTGCTGAACGACTAGGTTGGCCTAGCGGTAATAAATTATGTACATAGACCTTCATCGTGAATCAGTCTGTTAAATTAGGTAGAATAATGATCAAAAACAACATTATCCTCGAGGCGCTTATGACGTTAAGATTCATGGCGGCTTTTCTCGCTGCCTGGCAAGCTGCTGTCGCTCCAGCTGTTAGACGTCAACGGTTTTCATAACAGTAAGCGTCGTGTAGTGCACATTCGACTCCAAGACAAAAAAGTGACGCGCCACAAACGAATTCCGAATGGGAAGGAAATCGGTTGACGTCATGTGCATGTGCAGACAAATAATTAGAAATACATGAAAGTTGGGTGATTTAGTCAAGAGAAAGAGCTTCAGAAAAAGATCAAGTAAGTAACGCGTTAGTCCATATCTGCCCCATGCTCAAACAATTATTCGGTTTCCATTCGTTTACAGAGCTGCTGGATGCCCGGCTGAGGGATACCGTGCCACATTCTCTCCATTCGGCGAGCTAGATCGTCAAAATCCGGAGCTAGGTCGACTGCCCTCACTATAATGCTCAAAATTTTCTCAGTTGGGGAGGGATGCGGCGAGTTGCTGCCAGAGACAGGGTTTGGCAAGCACGAAGACAAGCAGGGGAGTCGCTTGTCCTGTGCGGACGGGCTTTATCATTCTGATAAGCGATTTCAGAATGGCTTGAGATGAAAGGCAACAAAAGGAAGCGTAGAATATGGTCACATACCGCCATGGCCGTAAGGATGCCGAGGATGCACCTTTAAAGCAGTCCTCCTACGAAAATACACTCTTGGAAATGGAAAAAAGAACACATTGACACCGGTGTGTCAGACCCACCATACTTGCCCCGGACACTGCGAGAGGGCTGTACAAGCAATGATCACACGCACGGCACAGCGGACACACCAGGAACCGCGGTGTTGGCCGTCGAATGGCGCTAGCTGCGCAGCATTTGTGCACCGCCGCCGTCAGTGTCAGCCAGTTTGCCGTGGCATACGGAGCTCCATCGCAGTCTTTAACACTGGTAGCATGCCGCGACAGCGTGGACGTGAACCGTATGTGCAGTTGACGGACTTTGAGCGAGGGCGTATAGTGGGCATGCGGGAGGCCGGGTGGACGTACCGCCGAATTGCTCAACACGTGGGGCGTGAGGTCTCCACAGTACATAGATGTTGTCGCCAGTGGTCGGCGGAAGGTGCACGTGCCCGTCGACCTGGGACCGGACCGCAGCGACGCACGGATGCACACCAAGACCGTAGGATCCTACGCAGTGCCGTGGGGGACCGCACCGCCACTTCCCAACAAATTAGGGACACTGTTGCTCCTGGGGTATCGGCGAGGACCATTCGCAACAGTCTCCATGAAGCTGGGCTACGGTCCCGCACACCGTTAGGCCGTCTTCCGCTCACGCCCCAACATCGTGCAGCCCGCCTCCAGTGGTGTCGCGACAGGCGTGAATGGAGGGACGAATGGAGACGTGTCGTCTTCATCGATGAGAGTCGCTTCAGCCTTGGTGCCAATGATGGTCGTATGCGTGTTTGGCGCCGTGCAGGTGAGCGCCACAATCAGGACTGCATACGACCGAGGCACACAGGGCCAACACCCGGCATCATGGTGTGGGGAGCGATCTCCTACACTGGCCGTACACCACTGGTGATCGTCGAGGGGACACTGAATAGTGCACGGTACATCCAAACCGTCATCGAACCCATCGTTCTACCATTCCTAGACCGGCAAGGGAACTTGCTGTTCCAACAGGACAATGCACGTCCGCATGTATCCCGTGTCACCCAACGTGCTCTAGAAGGTGTAAGTCAACTACCCTGGCCAGCAAGATCTCCGGATCTGTCCCCCATTGAGCATGTTTGGGACTGGATGAAGCGTCGTCTCACGCGGTCTGCACGTCCAGCACGAACGCTGGTCCAACTGAGGCGCCAGGTGGAAATGGCATGGCAAGCCGTTCCACATGACTACATCCAGCATCTCTACGATCGTCTCCATGGGAGAATTGCAGCCTGCATTGCTGCGAAAGGTGGATATACACTCTACTAGTGCCGACATTGTGGATGCTCTGTTGCCTGTGTCTATGTGCCTGTGGTTCTGTCAGTGTGATCATGTGATGTATCTGACCCCAGGAATGTGTCAATAAAGTTTCCCCTTCCTGGGACAATGAATTCACGGTGTTCTTATTTCAATTTCCAGGAGTGTAAAATTCTCAGGCGTTATAACGGGCGACAGGCAGGTTTGTATCCCACCACAGTCTGGGGTATCTGCACACATGTTTTCTCCCTGGAATGTCAGTGGCTGGGGAAAATTTTTCTTCAGCGCCGAGTCCCGCTTTTAACACTCTAAGCGCCAAGCCCGTAAAATTTACGGGCCTGGGATCGCGCGAAAATCACCAAGCCCGTAAAATTTACGGGCCGCTACATTTAATTTCATTCAAAACACTGCAACGTTATTTCTACGGGTTTGGCCAGCGCTATACGTTTTTCAGATGTTTATTAACAAAATGCGTCCATAGATGTCACGGCAGCGCTGTAATTCATGTTAAAACTTATCTTTGCGTTCTCAGTCTGTATATCATTCAGTTGTTTGTCATCATGTTTCGGCGCGGTTTATCAGACGCAGAAATTGCGGATTTGATCAATCATAGCGACACTCTGGATAATGTAGAGAGTGATTCAGACGATTCTGAATGCAATGGTGTGTTTGAAGGTACGTATTTCCGAATTTTCCACGTAATTGTGCAGTACGCACATATCTGTTGAACATGTGTAAACGATGTATGTAGTTACACATAATGTGATATTCTTTTTAGAAGACGAGATTGATGACAGTTTGTCTTCAGATGAAGACGAGAATGATGTTGAAGGTGTTGCTTCAAATCCAGCAGCTGTGCCGTATCCGAAAGACAGTGAGTGGACTGCAGTTGACACCTACCGACCTCTGCCTGTCAACACGACACCCAGGCAGATACTAGTGGATATTGATGAGTCGAGTTCTGTACTGGATTGCAGTAAAGTGTTCCTTACTGACAGTGACGTAAATGAACTCAAGAGACAGACAAATTTGTATGCATCACAGACAATACAGAAGAAAAGAAGAGGAAATAATCTGAAGCCCCATTCAGTTTTGAGTTCGTGGAAGCCAGTGACTATAAGTGAGATGAGGCGTTTCTTGGGTATTATTTTCCACATGTGTGTTTCGAAAAAGCCCAAAATTGCGGACCATTGGAGCACTAATCCTGTTCTTAGTTGTAACTTTTGTCCCCATGTCATGAGCCGTTTGCGTTTCACTCAGATACTGTCATGCTTGCATCTTGTTGACAATTCAAATCAGAAAAAACCAGGCGAAGATGGATTTCATCCACTTTACAAAGTTTTGCCATATTATAATAATTTGAAGGAGCGATGTATCCAGGCATATCGTCCCTCAGAAAAAGTGACAATTGATGAAGGAATTTGCCCATTTCGAGGTCGTGTGAGTTTCCGTGTTTACATGCAAAATAAGCCTCATAAGTATGGACTGAAAGTATATGCTGTTGCTGAAGCCAGTAGTGGCTATGTTGTAAATTTTGAAGTTTATGCTGGTAAGCATATTGTTGACAATTCTTCGTCTGCGGTTATTTTGCGATTGTTGTCTGACAGCAGCTTGCTGAACAAAGGCCACACTGTGTATTTAGATCGATTTTATTCCAGTCCAGAGCTATTTCAGCAACTGGCAGAGAAAGGCACTGGAGCTGTTGGTACTGTGAACAAATCCAGGAAAGGATTGCCTAAAGATTTAGTATCTGCTAAGCTGAAAAAGGGCGAAATGTCTTTTCGGCGTAAAGATAATGTATTGGCAATGAAGTGGAAAGATAAGAGAGATGTGTATACATTGTCTACAAGGCATCAAGCAACATTTGGTACGCATACTAAGAGAAATGGGTCTGTAGTATTGAAACCACTTCAGGTACTTGATTACAACCTCAATAAAATTGGAGTGGATATTGGAGACCAACGCCTGCAGTACAATCCGTTCCAGCACAGAACTGTGAAATGGTGGCGAAAATTATATTTCCATTTGCTGCTTATGGGAGTATCAAATGCATTTTGGCTGTACAATGCAGTGCACAGGAAGAAAATTACAATAACAGACTTTATAACAGTGCTTGCAGTTCAGCTTGTTGAAGACGACACACTTGAATTCATTCCAAGAAATGAAGGAACTGTAGGTCGGCTAACAAAGAGACATTTTTTGCAGCACATACCTGCAACTACTAAGAAGTATGCTGCTCGTGTGTGTCACGTGTGCAGTTCCAGGAGCAAGAAACAGAGTGGCAAGGCTTCTCGCAAAGAGACACGATACGAATGTGAACAGTGTGGCGTTGCACTCTGCCTGGAACCTTGCTTTAAAATTTTCCACACTAAAAAACAATATGATTCTGTGTGAAATTTATATGTAATACTGTATACTATCAGAAACATGTAATGTAGTGCCACAATTTTGGTTAAAAATAAATCACAATTGTATTCCCTTATTCGTATGACTTTTTCTAAATTCTTAAAACATCTAAGTGATTTCTATAACTGTACCTTAAAGCTGTGCATTGTAAAGTAGTTTCTTTCACTCAGAATTAAAGTAGAAATGTGCAGCTTCAAGATGGTACCAAATTTGCCACAATCCAAACAGTAGATTTGATGCAGTAATTTTTTTAATATTGGTAAAATTGCCCGGTTTCTAGGGACGGGTGCATAAAATAGGCCTGGTACAGAGAGTGTTAAGTGATGTCCGATGACCAGCGAAAACGTTTCTGGAGACGCCCCGGACAGCGGTGGAATACCAACCTGACTGTCACCCGCTATACAGCCCGACAACCAGGTGTGATGGCAACTTCATAGCACAACCCCTTTCGTTTTCTTACGAAGCGCCCTTACAGCACCGTGGTACGTCGACGATATTCTACACCCCTTTTTGTTGCCCTCATGGCAAGTCATTCTGGCCTTAAGTTTCAGGAAGCTAATGCCTGCCAGCCCATGGTGGCAGTTTCTATAGCTTGTCTTCGAGCTTTTCAATCCCTACCTTGGCCAGATATGTCACCGTATCTCTCCCCAGTTGACAATGTCTGGAACATTACGGGCAGGAAACTTCCTGGCTGATTAAAACTGTGTGCCCGACCGAGACCCGAACTCGGGACCTTTGCCTTTCGCGGGCACGTGCTCTACCATCTGAGCTACCGAAGCACGACTCACGCCCGGTACTCACAGCTTTACTTCCGCCAGTATCTCGTCTCCTACCTTCCAAACTTTACAGAACCTCTCCTGCAGAGTGAAAATCTCATTCTGGAAACATCCCCCAGGCTGTGGCTAAGCCATGTCTCCGCTGTATCCTTTCTTTCAGGAGTGCTAGTTCTGCAAGGTTCGCAGGAGAGCTTCTGTAAAGGCTGGAAGGTAGGAGATGAGATACTGGCAGAAGTAAATCTGTGAGTACCGGGCGTGAGTCGTGCTTCGGTAGCTCAGATGGTAGAGCACTTGCCCGCGAAAGGCAAAGGTCCCGAGTTCGACTCTCGGTCGGGCACACAGTTTTAATCTGCCAGGAAGTTTCATATCAGCGCACACACCGCTGTAGAGTGAAAATCTCATTATGGGCAGGGTCCCGCAACCAGCATCGAACTTTGACGATGTAACACGCCAATTGGACGGAATTTGGCACGATATCCCTCAGGAGGATATGAAAGACCTCTTCTCTTGAGTAAGTCAGTATTTTCTTCAGAAATTGTAATAATTTCTTTTAGTGTACATCTACTGCTTTCCGTCCAATTCGGATAATTTCTCCATGGTAGGCTTTTTTGTCTTAGAATATATTTTCCGAGCGAGCTTTATTCTGCGCTTTCAGAGCTCCACCGTCATGGCCCTGCAGGAGGCCAGCGAGGCCTACCTCGTCGGCCTCTTCGAAGACACCAACCTGTGCGCAATCCACGTCAAGCGCGTCACCATCATGCCCAAGGACATCCAGCTCGCGCATGTTTTTGCCTGGAATCACAGCAGGCTATTTTTGGTGTTGCCAAAATTTTTACGGTTGCGCCTTGCACCAGCTGTGATGTTACCTTACTGACGTTAGACGTGTACCATCTGTGTGTGCAGCGATAATAACTACAAGACTTACGGACAACAAAATCGAACTAGCACAACCTATCTAATCATTTTACGAATAATCGTTAACCACAGTTCCCTTCTGCAGGAAGTACAGCACAAGAGGAATAAGAATTTGCCATCTCTAGTTTTGGTGTATCGGTGCTTTATATTTCCAAACGCCGTTTTTTATACCTAAATTAAGGCAGGATTCAGTCATATGTCAGTTCACTTAACCTTTTGGCTACCAGTGGAATCTGAGTGACCCATGACAGGTTATCAGAGAACCAGTCGGAATTTCCTGAGTTGTATTCTGTCCACTCGTCTAATGTGGGCTGCCTAGGGAACGTGCTCTCACTAGACAATGACTCAAGAAAATCGTATTAATGAAGTTTATTAGAGTAAAATAAATGATAATACTCTGCGTATTCAGAAAGGTGTCTCGCAAGAAAATGGCGTCATTCCAGTGCAAGCAAAACAAAACAGTTCATAATTCCCTGCTGTAGCGTTCGCAGGACAGCTCGTCTTCAACTCGGGCCACTTACGTCCTCTTCGTATAGATGGCGTGGCTGACGCCGTCTCACAGCCCTCTTTGTTGTGACGTTTCTGCCGTCGCGCCTGTGCTTGACGTTACGCCGGAGCATCCTGCATGTTATTGTTGTTTATAAGTGCCCCTTTGGTTAAGAGGAGTACTGTTGGTTACCAGAATTCTGTCCTCAAATTTCATGGTTAACCGTCGTCTCCTTATGCAATCTAATTAGTGCGCACCTGCAAATAGGTAACCCAAACACCACATTCGCAGAGTGGTCTACCTTCGTGCCTTCACGGACACATCGTGTCAACGACCTGCATCCACGAATTGGCGCTTGCCACATCACAAGTAAGGTTGTAACAACAACAACGCTGTACTATTGTACATATAAATAATATTTATTTTTCTTCTGATATTTCGATAAATTAGTGTAATCGATGTTCTGATTTCATTTCCTTTTTGTTTCATGTCATTGTGTTAAGAAAACTGTAAACAAATTTCGATGTGAATATTAATGTTTATGTCAAATTTCAAGCAATATTGTAATAGAATTGAAGTGTAACAAATGTTGAGACTGTTGTAAGATGTTAAAATTGTAACTGTGCGTCTGGTCCATGCGTAGGCATTGTATTAGGATATGTAGAATGCAAAACCTCGGGTAAATACCCTGTCTGTAGAGGAGCGGTAAAATGTGGATGGCAGGCGAGCGCGGGAAAATGCACACGGGCGCTGCACGGCATAACGGGCTCAGCAGTAGTGGTCGGAGTTGGGCATTGGTCTGAGCAACACGTTCTGGATCGAGGAGGCTCTCCTGGAAGACGTGGTTTCATTGAGCCTCGGGATATACCGTTCCAACGCCTATACAGCATGGCAAAATTCCATAGGCACTAAATGGAAAAGTATTGCGACGCTAAGAAGAAGTAAAGTGCCGATACATCAAGAGCCATAGCTGTGATTGTATGTGTGCTCTGTGCCTCGCCATCTTGCCGCCTGCCAACCGCCGCATCGATACGAACAGGTTGAAACTTTTAGTACTGTATTCATGTGGACCAGTGTTACTTTTGTTCCATACTGTTCAGTGACAACTTAAATTTTACCACAGCTGTCCTATCATTTAATTATCCTCTCAACTAACCTAGACAGGGTCCTTTCCAAATGTTGTGCAATCCGAGAGTCCCGAAATGAAGAATTAAAGTTTGTGTTGATAATAATTACCTGCAGACGTAACTATGTTAGAATGATGTTTAAGGAACTGTCTTGTTAATGAACTAGTTAATGAATAACGGAGTTCTGGCAAAGTTGGAAGATAATTTTGATATTGATTTAGTAATGAAGTTTAATTATTTCGAGACAGATATAATGGTATTTAAATGAGCTGGAAATAAGATGAAAAGAGTAGTAACTCATATATTGGAAATCTTGAGCACATAATGATTTCAGTAATCAAATTTTTAATTCAGTGATCATAACAGCTTCAGGGTCCCACCCCCCTTTTTCATTCATTTGAATTCTGAAGTGTTCTAAACTGATTTGACCAGCAAAGTTAAAGTCAATATAAAAACCAAAATTTATCAGTGTTTTATCTTTCTCAAAATTGACATTGTGTGTGTGATTCGAAAGTGCTATCTCTAGGGTAACCTATGCCCGGTTTTAATCAGATCAATAGACAGTACGAAGTTTTGTAGTAGACATTATAGTGTAGTGTTATGTGTTTATGGTTTATCCATATCAGTGCAGAAAGTGACATTATCAGTTCAATAGATTTTCTGGTTCTAAAATTTACCGTATTATGCAGTGTTACTACGTTGTTTTGCATTAACGTACATCAACTTGTACAGGGAAGAAACTTAGTTAATGCCTAATTAGGCTGGCGACCGTATTATTAACAAATTGGTAACTTCTTCTGGGTTGTTTCTTGTCCGTCCTGACGTGTAGTTGCATTTCGGACTTACTTGACGTATCATTGTTATTCCAGAGTGGGTGTAAGTCTGATTTGTCTCCATTCAGGTACACGCGGTCAATATCTATACAAAAATCCTTTCTCATAAGGTGAAGCCCGTCAACTTACCATAGTACAGGCTTTAAAGAGTATTGTGTGCCCCACGCGCACGTTACAAGATCCATATTGAGCACTTTCAGCGTGAGTTACAAAATTGGAGATTGGAGAGACGCTTTGTCCATGATGTGTGTGAGTGTGTGAGTGTGTGTGTGTGTGTGTGTGTGTGTGTGTGTGTGTTTGTGTTTGTGTGTGTGTGTGTGTGTGTGTCTGTCTGTTTTCGGTATGTCTCGCCATTTTTACGCAGTCGTCTTCTGAAACCATTGATGTATTCATGGATAATCTAATATAGTAACGTGACAAAAGGGATGGCCTAACTCCTAATCTCATGTCGAACTTCCTTGTACCTGGCGTAGTGAGCAATTGGAGGTGGCGTAAACTCAAGTTGTTTGAAAACCCCTGCAGTTATACTGGGTCAAGCAGCGTCTATAGCCGTCCATAACTGCGAAACTGTTGCCGGTGTAAGGATGTCCTGCACGAGTTGACCACTAGATTTTGTTCCCTAAATGTTCGGTAACATTCACGTCGGGCGATCTGGGTGGCCAAATCTTTCTCTCGAATTGTCCAGGATGTTCTCGAAGCCAATCGCAGTCGTGTACCGCTGACATGGAACACTTCAACTAAAGTTCCATTGTTCTTTGGCAACATGAAGTCCATGAATGGCGGCAGATAGTCACTGACAGGTTCAGCTGGATCAGAGGAATCGGTCCATTCCATGTACACGCATCCCACAGTAATATGAAACAACTACCTGCCTGCACATTGCCTTGTTGACTACTTGGGTCCATGGCACTGAGGGGTCTGCGCCACGCTCGAATCCTACCATGAGCTCCTACCAAGGGAAATCGGGACTCATGTGACCAGGCCACATTTCTCCAGTCATCTAGGGTCCAACCCTCATGGTCAGGGGCCCAGGAGAGGCGCTGCAGACGATAGCGTGCTGTTAACAAAGCCAACCACATCGGTCATCTGCTACCGTAGCCCATTAACGACAAATTTGACCGCACTGTCCTATCGGATAGTTTCGTCGTATGTGCCACATTGATTTCCGCGGTTGTTAAAAGCAGCGTTGCGTGTTTTTTGGCACTGACTACTCTACGCAAACGACGTAACTCTCGTTGGTTAAGTGAAGGCCGTTGGCACTGTGTTATCCATGGTGATGCCTGAAATTTGGTATGTTCGGCACACTCTTGACCCTATGGATTTCAGAATACTGATTTCCCTAACGATTTGAGAAGCTGAATGTCCCATTGGTCTAGCTTCAACTACCATACTGCGTTCGAAGTCTATGAATGGCAGATGTACAGCGATAATCACGTCGGAGAAGCTTTCCACATGAATGACAGCTCCACAAGTGATTTGTTTCTTTTGTACTTTGTGTAGGCTATACTACCACCTGCTGTATATAAACATATCGCTGTCCCATGATATTTTGTCGCGTAATTTTATGGCTTGTGCCCCAGCTCACCAACCACCTTAGGAAACGAAACGGCTGTAAATATTCTCTTCATAGTGTTACTTCAAAGACGTTATTTAAAATAACCACATATTAATGTTTTGAAAATGATTTGGCAATCAGAGTGTTAAGGCTTATTTCCCCTCTGGCTATGATGCGTAGATGTGAAAAGATGCAGCGAGTATTGAAGTCCACATTGTATTGTATGCATCTCTATGACTGGATGGGTAGCTAGGTATGTAAGATCACAGGCTGCAGGAAAGGCGGAGCGTCCAACCTCCAGTAAGTTGAGAACAGCTTCACTTAGTAACTGGGTAGCGTCAACATTTGATCTTCTCACATGAAGAACCGATCGTACTCAAAGGTCTTATGATATAATTTACCTGATACTTGATAACGAAATGAATATACGCAGACGGCTGAAGGCTGATTGAAAAACATTTTGGGAAGTCAGAGATTTGTCTTAGTTTTCGGTCATGACTACTGTAACCCTTCGAAGTATCTTGAAACACAGAGAACTTCGGAACAGCTGAGAAAAAGACTGTAGAAAAAATTATTCAACTGATATTTGAAAACCTGTGGTCATTATACAGGGCTATTACAAATGATTGAAGCGATTTCATAAATTCACTGTAGCTCCATTCATTGACATATGGTCACGACACACTACAGATACGTAGAAAAACTCATAAAGTTTTGTTCGGCTGAAGCCGCACTTCAGGTTTCTGCCGCCAGAGCGCTCGAGAGCGGAGTGAGACAAAATGGCGACAGGAGCCGAGAAAGCGTATATCGTGCTTGAAATGCACTCACATCAGTCAGTCATAACAGTGCAACGACACTTCAGGACGAAGCTCAACACGATCCACCAACTGCTAACTCCATTCGGCGATGGTATGCGCAGTTTAAAGCTTCTGGATGCCTCTGTAAGGGGAAATCAACGGGTCGGCCTGCAGTGAGCGAAGAAACGGTTGAACGCGTGCGGGCGGGTTTCACGTGTAGCCCGCGGAAGTCGACTAAAAAGCAAGCAGGGAGCTAAACGTACCACAGCCAACGGTTTGGAAAATCTTACAGAAAAGGCTAAAGCAGAAGCCTTACCGTTTACAATTGCTACAAGCCCTGTCACCCGATGACAAAGTCAAACGCTTTGAATTTTCGGCGCGGTTGCAACAGCTCATGGAAGAGGATGCTTTCAGTGCGAAACTTGTTTTCAGTGATGAAGCAACATTTTTTCTTAATGGTAAAGTGTTTAAACGTCCTCTACCAAGAAACGTGCCAGAACTGCGAGCTCGCATCAACGATGCTTTCGAACTCATTGATGGGGACATGCTGCGCTGAGTGTGGGAGGAACTTGATTATCGGCTTGATGCCTAAAAAAACTTTTTGAGTTTTCGTATGTGTGTGCAAAGCATTGTGAAAGTATCTCAAATAATAAAGTTATTGTAGAGCTGTGAAATCGCTTCAATCATTTGTAATAACCCTGTACATATTTTCGACTATGTGAAAAGCTTTTGGAAAACTTATGTCAACAGTAATGCACATTCTTCTCTAAATTGATTAATGGAATAATAAACCCAAGGAAACTGTTTTTAGTTTCTCCTGCTGGTATCTACTGGATAAAAGTTTTAGTTTGTTCTTAATGAATGCATTTTAAAAACTGCAAACGCAACAGCAATTGCTACATTTTCTACTGGGTGCAGTAATTTCAGGAACTGGTTACGACTTCTTAGACGTAAGGGAAGGTGGGCTACCGACTGGTGTAGCAAAGGCTGTCTTATGAAAGCTGAGCTCGAGCTGTAATGGTCAACGAACAGAATAACACAGTGAAAAAAAGATGTACTTATATTTCTCCAAATGAACGAAGACTCATTACAAATAATGCAGCAAGAAACAGAGTGCAGCTATCACAATGTCGGCAGGGAAAAATCTCTCAGTACTAAAGCACGAATGATGAAAATGGAGCAGTGACCACGCGGCATCTGCATAGCAAAAGTCAGTGAGATGGCTTCGTCGCGAGCGGGCTGAGTCCCTGCCGCTGGCCATCCCGTATTGCGCCAGAGGGCGCTCGTGGTGCCGAGCTGCTGCAGGTGTGGCTCAGCGGGCGTGCACGATTAGGTCGGAAAGATCCCGCGCCACTGCTATCGGTGTCAGTCGGAAAGTTTGAATTCCGTTTCTGTAACTTCCGTGGAGTGGTACCCATACGTGATACTACAGATACCATAAACGTTTGAAACGTCCCCTTAGAACAATTTATACACGACTGTGCTTAACCTGACACACAATATTATTTAGCGCAACGCAATCTGACTATCAAAGATCCCTACAAAGAAATGGCCCTGACTAACATTAACCTTACCTTTCACAAATCACTTACCTCACAAAAATCTTCGTTACTGGAACTACTGCAATACAGCGAGCGCCACTACTGCCAGCTAAATAAAAGATTCAAACCACTGAAGGCACTAAGTACTGATAGGGATAGTTATCAAATGAAAGATTTTAATAGAGAACAAACAATGTATTTACCTTAATAGTCATAATATATGTAGCAGTTCATGACAAATTACAAAACTTCGCCATCTCTCTCCCCACATCCACCACTGCTGGCGGCTCACCTCCAACTGCGCAACGCTACGCGCTGTTCACATCCAGCTGCCCAACAATACAATGGCAGACAACAATGCAAACTAGCCACAGACTGCACACAGCACAGCCAGTGATTTTCATACAGAGCGCTACGTAACGTTGCCAATATAAAAATCTAAACAGCCTACTTACATAGCCCCCATGCTCCCCACAAAAAAATTTTACAAATTTCTTTTTGGCCAGTGGCCAATAATAATTTGAAAAAATTTTTCATAATTACAATAACAAAGATATCAAATGCACACCCTTATTTATACAATGTTGGTCAAAAGCTAAAATTTTCTCACAGTCCATAAAGATAGTCCTGATCATTCATCATAATAGTAATTACAGTTTTGTTTTCACAAAGTCTCATTAGTAAAAAAAATTGCACCCAGAAGTAGTGGATTTCCATGCAGTCTTGAAGAAGTAGTATTGTCCTTCCAACGGTAAGACAGTGCTGATTCTTGACATGCAGACAGGTAATGGGCCACAACAGAGCAAACCCACAGCAGAGTCATTCGACGGTTTGAAGAAGATTGGTAGGTAGGTCATCACAGAGCAGACCCACTGTAGTCCTGGTAGAGATTGTGGTATTGGTGGGCCACCAGAGGTGCAGACCCACTGTAGACCTTGTAGAGATGATGGTCACCAGCCATACTGCTGCGACTGTGCAGGTGCACAATCACCATCGAAGAGTCTTGCAGAGAAGATAGCAAGTCCATAAACCACCACTTGTGCACTCACAAAGTTTTTTGGAATTGTCCTTAGAACCAGCAATGCTGTTATGCAGTCCCTTGCTGAATTATCAACACACGTGCAAACACTAACAGTCTTTGCTTCTCACATATTGTCCATATACTATGACCAACAGAAATGTGTGCAGTGAAATGAATGCCTACAAGTTACTTAATTTGATGAACTGGTGTCAATTACAATATTAGAACATAAGAATACAATTACAAAGGTACAAAATACATCATTGCTGCTTACTGGACTAAAAATATCAACATAAGACTTGACGGAAGAAAAGTGAACAAAACAGTATCTTTCCACATTTAAAGCACACACGCACAGTCTATCTTCACTTGCAAACAACTTTATACTGCACAGTGACGATATGTGAGCCAATGTGTACGCTTTAAGCTAAACTCATTTATGAAAAAAGATGAAATTTATGTGTATATTAATTCTTTCAATTCCATGTGGTGCGTGTCTTACAATTTTAGGCAATAATGCTGTCACAATTAAAAATAGCTTATCCACGTGTTGCATTGAAGCAGAAGCCCACCATTGAAGCAAACAAACACAGTTTGTATCTCTTCACCCACCTATGAAGCGCTATTCGTAAGTGTAGCAGGTGTTTCACAGTAACACTGCAAAGATACCACAACAGATACAGAAAATGGACATATCAGTGGATTGAGCATTTCTCCAACTTTTTAACAAACATTTCAGGTGCCTGTACAGACACATCATTCGTGGCGCAGTAATCGGCGGAAGGGCGTATGTCTACAATTCATTCATTTACTAGGAACGCGCACCTACTGCAGCTCTGTTTGCAAATCAGTTCATTCGGCTGCCTGTCTGCATGCGCGACTTAATTGGTGGTGTACAAGAGATGTCAGCACCGTAAAGGCGGTGGCAGCTTGAAGTAAGAACTGTAAACGACAGAGGTGCATCAGTGGTGAGCATGCAATGTTAAGTAGCGGACGTATGGCCGTAGTGTGGCAGCATTGTTGCGTCACAAATCGCAGTGGAGCAACATCTCAATAGCAAGAATGTTTTGATAAGAGAAAAGTAGGTGCAAAATTTGTGCCACTCACCTGGAATTCCGAACAACAAAAGCGCGTGGACGCCTACTGCAGTTTCAATGAAACGCAAAACGAGTACTACTATTTTCTGGAAAATATCACCACAGGTGATAAGACTTCGTGTTATCACTACAAATCTGCCACAAAATGACAAAATGAAAAAAAATCACATCAAAGGGCAACGCTTTGACGTCATAACCGTCTCAGTTCGGCGACTGGATTCGTGATTTCCTGTCAGGAAGGTCGCAGTTCGTAGTAATAGACGGCAAGTAAAACTGAAGTGATGTCAGGTGTTCCCCAGGGAAGCGTCCTGGGACCTCTGCTGTTCCTGATCTATATAAATGACCTGGGTAACAATCTGAGCAGTTCTCTTAGGTTGTTCGCAGATGATGCTGTAATTTACCGTCTAGTAAGGTCATCCGAAGACCAGTATCAGTTGCAAAGCGATTTAGAAAAGATTGCTGAAAAGATTGCTGTATGGTGTGGCAGGTGGCAGTTGACGCTAAATAACGATAAATGTGAGGTGATCTACATGAGTTCCAAAAGAAATCCGTTGGAATTCGATTACTCGATAAATAGTACAATTCTCAAGGCTGTCAATTCAACTAAGTACCTGGGTGTCAAAATTACGAACAACTTCAGTTGGAAAGACCACATAGATAATATTGTGGGGAAGCCGAGCCAAAGGTGGCGTTTCATTGGAAGGACACTTAGAAGATGCTACAAATCCACTAAACAGACGGCTTACACTACACTCGTTCGTCCTCTGTTAGAATATTGCTGCGCGGTGTGGGATCCTTACCAGGTGGGATTGACCGAGGACATCGAAAGGGTGCAAAAAAGGGCAGCTCGTTTTGTATTATCGCGTAATAGGGGAGAGAGTGTGGCATATATGATACGCGAGTTGGGATGGAAGTCATTAAAGCAAAGACGTTTTTCGTCGCGGCGAGATCTATTTACGAAATTTCAGTCACCAACGTTCTCTTCCGAATGCGAAAATATTTTTTTGAGCCCAACCTACATAGGTAGGAATGATCATTAAAATAAAATAAGAGAAATCAGAGCTCGAACAGAAAGGTTTAGGTGTTCGTTTTTCCCACGCGCTGTTCGGGAGTGGAATGGTAGGGAGATAGTATGATTGTGGTTCGATGAACCCTCTGCCAAGCACTTAAATGTGAATTGCAGAGTAACCATGTAGATGTAGATGTAGATTGAACCAGTATGATGCCTGACTGTCGCACCTAACTGGTAGCGTAATGAAATTATGGAATAATTTTACGGTTGTTGGACATCTGTCTTTTGCAAGTCATAGACGAACCGAAGTCCCAGTCTTTCAATTATAGAAGATGGAATTACAGGATCTCACTTTTTTTTCTCAGAAAATATTTATTGTTGAGTCAGAATTCGGTGACGATATACATCAACATGTCTTGTCCATGTCCTATTTTGCTACGTAGTCTCCATCACGTTCTATGGCCGTACGCCAACGTTGCGGAAGAGCATGTATTCCCTGCTGGTAAAAGCTCTTGTCCTGTAGGCGTAGCCGTGTTTTCACTGCATGACTGACACTCTCATCATCTTCAAAGTGTGTTCCCCGCATAGAATCTTTAATCGGCTCGAATAATGGCATCCGCACAATTCAGCATGTCTGGAGCAGTGGGTGTGACAGGACATGCGGAGGGTGGCTGATCATGGATCTCTGTTTCTGCATTTCCTGAGGCTGTAACTTTCTTTACCCATCACCCAGCTGTACTCCTACCAACTGCAGAATCGCCATACATTGCATACAAACGTTTATGAGTGTTCACACGGTTTCTTTTTCTGCACACAAGAATTCAATAACAGTACGCCGCTTGTAACGTGAGTCGTATGTAGGCACCATTTTGACACTGTGCTACGGCTCTGCCATCTGCCATAACGATTCGAAACTTCACCGGCACACGGACAAACATCAAATGTGAAGCACCAACAAGGACGTTTGTTTATGTATATTAATGGTTTTCTAAAAAAAATATGGGTTTTACTTATCGAACGACACTCATATTTATGAATACCCTGTATTTATCGTTCTCACAGTTGACTCTGAACTTGGCCCGATTTGAATTTCATTAGTGTGATACGTAAAATTTCTGATAAAATAACATTTGTCTCGCTAAGTTATATCTTGTGACTGAGGATTTCATTCATGATAGCTCTGGATACTCAGTAACCAAGTACTTAGTTTCAACCACTTTACAACATCTAGAAATCTAGTGTCTTATGCTACATAGAAAAGTGTAAATTAGAAGTAACGAAATTGTATCAAAATAAAAGTAACAAACAAAATCAATGAACTATAAGTACAAAATACCTCCAACATGCTTGGTTAAATAGTAAAGTCCAATTATAGCAGCACAAGGGAAAAACAATTAGTTAGAATTCTAAACAGTCAATTGGTATGGCCCAGCGGTAATTAGCTACACATTCTCTTGTGGGAATGAGTTGTAACATTTAAAAGATTTCATTGGAATTTTTTTATTAAGAAATAAAGTTTTATTTTGAATGTTTTACGTCGTACTATAAATGTATGATTATTTATTAACATGACAACATACAGAACATATCACAGGAAAAGAAAATAACAATAGGTGATGTTTATGGGACATATCGTTAAACTGCTAAACAAAGTACAATACACAAATGCCAGATCTAGTATAATGTGCTTAATTTTACGCACGAGTTGTTTGTCTTAATTTTTTAGTCATATTGATTGAATGTTGGCAACATGATGTATCTCAAAACGCGTTTTAATACTGTATGAAGGATATTTAATGTTTGCTGAATGCTACCAATTATTACTGGCGAAGTGTAAAAATCGTTACCTCACATCTGAACAAATATTATAGAGGTTAACAAATCAACTTACACTTTGCACGTAGAAGGAAGGAGGGCGGGCGAGGCAAGGGAGGAGCACCTACTAACAGGCATTTCAAAGAATCTAGTTAGTAGCCAATAACGAAAGAATTCAACTTTGGATCGATAGCAAGTATTCCAGCACTACCACAAATGCAACAAAAAATGTTTTACCAGCTGAATCAGCCTCCATAATACTGCTAATTTAACAACTCTCATTACAAGCAGCAATATAATCTCTGTCACAATAGTCTACGTCGCACAATAACAGCTGCAAAAAGCGTGAATTTAGCTGTGCTGATTCCAGGCGAAATATAGTCTTTCTGGGTCGGGCTTTAGTTGAATGTAATGATCAACTCAATACTCTTCACTGGCTTTTGAAAGAGATGTCAAATCTTACATTTACGATTAATTAGGTCTGATGTTCAGCACGACCAATTCACTCTAATTGCTTAGTGACAATCCTCACACACACACACACACACACACACACACACACACACAAGCATACTGAATGGTGAAGCGAGGATGGAGGGAGGAAGGCAGATGAGAGGGAGGGAGGGAGGGAGGGAGGGAGGGAGGGAGGGAGAGAGAGAGAGAGAGAGAGAGAGAGAGAGAGAGAGAGACGAATATTCGTTTTAAGCAGGAGAGAGACAAGGCCATGTGTGGCATCCCACGTAATTAATAAAAGCTGGAGTGTCCAGTAAGCCGCTGGCAGCAATATGCTCCCCTACGCAGCCGCACTCCACCACTGACCTCACATCGCTGCCAGCGGGCTGGTAACGAACAATCGACCACAGAATATTCTGACTGGCGTAAGGTATTTCGGGCCTAAATAAAAACACGTCGTCCCCTCCCAATACGCTGTGTTTGTGTGTGTGTGTGTGTGTGTGTGTGTGTGTGTGTGTGTGTGTATGCGAGAGAGAGAGAGAGAGAGAGAGAGAGAGGGAGAGAGAGTGGGAGACCGTCTCATACGAACACACAATTGAGGGCTGAGCGCGCAATGGATTTAGGTCCATCATTCATCAGCCTCCTCTGATACGCCAAAAGTGAATTTCGTTATTACATCTGTTTCCATTTGCCTTCGACATTACTTTCGTGTCCCTGTTCAACTGGATCATACGTTCCTGGCTTAAGGACAAGAAAACAAATCACACAAGCTTCAAATTAATTATTATGTCCTTCTGTTATACGTTTCAGAGCTTGCTTCAGCAGTATACATAAACGTAGGAAAACTGACATTGATTATCTAGAGGGGGGGGGTGGTACCAAACGTCGTCAGAGCTGTCACTGTTGTCTCCGTCTTCGTTCTTTTATCATTGACGCTACCATAGGTAGTTCTCCACCACAGTAGCTAACTGATGTTTAATTTATCACCTCTTATCTCTTCAGATTTATCAGCAATACTGATCGCAAAAGAAAAGAATGCTTCTTGGATTTTGACACGTTGCTCGTCTTTGTGATCGATTTTCGAAAGACTATACTCCAATTAAAACTATTTTATGTGTGACAGACTGCAGTGGCGGTGAGGAGTATTGCCGATTTTCAGCCAGCCACGCTTCCAAGGGCTGCGTGTACGTACGAAGCAGGTAACACAACCACCACGTGGCACTCTAAGAAAGAATTGCGATTGGGTGGCGGCTGTCCCCTGTCACTTGACTCTCTAGTACGTCCTTCACAATATAATTTTAATGGAAATGTAATACGTCGATAATCTTGTATGGCACTAAAACTATTCCCGATATATCTAGAGAACGCTATTGAAGGCTTGAGTAACAAATGGTTTGGAAAGAGAATGCTAACCGTTTTCTATTATCATGCTGTATGCTGACAAGCTGATCAAAGAATAGAAAGAATGGGCAGCTGGATAATAAGTGAGTGCCTGATACCAAGAGGAAAAACAGGGAGATTTAAAAATTGATTCACTCAAATGATATGATGGTATACGGAGGATATCACTGACGCCCAGTAGCAAACGCATGCTTGACATCGACGACACGACAGAGCAAGTAAGATTTGTGGAGCAGTATATTAAATCTGGGATCTCTTCGTCTAGTGGCACCTACTTCTGAGTGGAATCGAAATTTCGCCTTCCAGGTCTGACTTCACAAAAGAAGGAGAGTATTTGATTGTCACTATAAAAATCACACTCATCTTTGAAACTCAGAAGAAACTGTGGATGACGGTAACCGCGAGGGTGACTGGTTAAAAAACTCAGTCTCGAAGAAAAAAAAACAATGGGGAACCGCTTCGAAATTGAAAAAGTTGGCCGGCCAGGGTGGCCGAGCTGTTTTAGGCGCTTCAGCCTGGAACCGCGCGACCGCTACGGTCGCAGGTTCGAATTCCGCCTCGGACGTGGATGTGTGAGATGTCCTAAAGTTATTTAGGTTTAGGTACCTCAGATGTTAAGTCCCATATTGATCAGAGCCATATCAACCATTTGAAAAGTCGACTGAACAAGTAAGTCTCTTGAGTAAAATGAGTAAGGTCAGCTCTTTTATTGGGCGAGGTAAGAACGTGATCTTCGTTGTTTCTGCTGGTGGACAAGAGATGCAGCCCCGTAAATGCGGTGGCAGCTTGAACTAACAACTGTAAACAACAGATGGGCATCCAACCAGTCAGTTGTGAGCAGGCAGTGTTAAGTACTGGATGTACGGGCGTTGTGTGTCAGCGTTGTTGCGTCACAAATCGCAGTGGAGCAACATCTCAATATGCCTTATCCACAGTAACGAATATTCACTTTGGCGATGGCTCCTATTCGTCTACACCGGTTTGATTAGTGCTGGCTGGCACTTCACATAGGCTTTCGTTACTTGTGCAGGGTCTAGGAACAGGTACGGTGAAACCTCTAGGACACATTCCAAACACGTAAAATGGTCCGATAATCTACGAAAAAAACACGAAATATGTTTGTTTGATGAACACTTCACCTGATTACTCCATGTAGTCTTCTTTTATGGATATACACTTCGTACAGGAATCCTCCAGGTTTGCATTCCATCGGAAAAATTGGTTCTGTCAAATTCTTAAAATGCTCGTAGACGGCAACTATCACTTCCTCATTTGATGAAACTTTCTTCTCAGCAAGCTACAGTGAAATCTCTAGGACAAATTAGAGAACAGGAGGAAGTCACTTTGGGCTAAGTCTGATGAATAAGGTGGATGAGGAACCAATTCAAAGCACAATTCATGCACTTTCGTTACTGTTATCACTGATGTGTGGAAAGATACATTATCCTGGTGAAAGAGTACTTTTTTGTGTGCCAACATTGGTTATTTTCCAGCCAACGCAAGTTTCTAACGAGTCAAGAATAAAGCAGAATAGGACCCAGTTACCGTCCTACCTTTTCCCAAGTGATAATCTATGACGACATTTTTGGAAACTGAAAATCTCATGTGTAGGAAGTACCATGTGTTCAGGGCCAACGATCTTGTGAAACACAGCTCACTCCATTCGTCCGCGAGTCCCAGAAAGTAGTAGACTGAGGTGCCGTGGTACACGCCGTGTTCCTTGACTATCAGAAGCCGTTCGATACAGTTCCACACAGTACCTAATGAATAAAATATTAACCTGGACAATATGATAGGAGAAAAACTGTGTGATTGAACTGAAGGGTTTCTAGCAAACGGAACACAGCATGTAGTCCTGAACGGTGACAGGTCTTCAGACGTAAAACTAACTTCTGGTGTGCCCCAAGGAGTATTATAGGACCATAACGTCGGAAATTCCATGAAGTTTTTCGCCCATAACTTAGCTGCATACGGAGTAGTCGAAACGCTAGGAAATTATAGCTACATGACTACACGATTACACAACAATCAATGGAAACACTTACTTCCAAAAAATACGTATGCGTACGGAGCGATTTAAACTGGAGCACCACAGAAAATTAATCACGGGTAAGGCAGATGGAAGACTGAGATTCGATGGAAGAAACGTTAGTAAATGTAGTCCATCATGAAGTAACTTAGAAAACACTCGTTCGACCAATATTTGAATATTGCTCGCCAGTCTAGTATGTGTTCCACACGGGGTTGATAGAGGAAACAGAGAAGACCCAAAAAACGGCTGAGCATTCATTACGAGTTCATTAGGTGAGGGTGAAGGAGGGAGATGCTCAGTCAGCTCCATTGGCAAACGCTTTAACAAAATCGACCTCTATCACAGTCTGGTCTACTCTTAAACTTCCGTGAGCGTACTTTCCTAGAACAGTAATCACTATATTGCTTTCCCCTGCGTAAACCTTGGAGCACGAAGAAATATTTAGAGGAATTCGAGCCCACACAGAGCCTTACGAGCAACCGATCTTACCTCGAACCACACGTGACTGCAACAGGAAAAGTGGGAAGTAACAATTGTATAGATGTAGATTAGATGTTGCCAATAGCATTCACCTAAATTTAAATTAAGATTTGATAAGCATGGTAGAAGGTTCAGTACATGAGATTAAGAAACTCTAGCTAATAAGAAATGGGCTAACATTTCTTCTAACGTAGTGCATTCTTGGGGGTGATGCATTACAGCTCCGTAACAAACTATCTGGTTCTGCCCTCTTGGTGAGAGAATGACGGCCTTGAAGAGTCCCCTTCGGAGAAGAGGACGTGTGGGCCAGCTAAGACTGTCGAACGGCGCTCGTTAAATCGCTGCGGGTAATCCAATCACGGCTGGCGTAGGCTGCCGGTTGCCGGCTGCCGGCGGTGCGTGCAGACACAGGGTGGCCGTAATTGCTCCATGCATAAGAGATGAGTGCGCAGACGTCGCGGCTGCAGAATGTAGATTGTTACACCGGAGGAGCGGCTGCTGAAATATTCATCCTTTCGGCAGCTCTGCGGCGTGGGGCGTGCAGGGGTGGGCGTGGTTGCCCCGCCCCCCCCCCCTCTCAGGGGCCTGTCGCTACACGCGTGAATGTACCCTGTCTGTACGTCTCCCTCCGCCCGCTATTCAAGGAGACGTCGCGCGGTTACATGTGCGGCGCCAAGTGTCGCAAAGCGGACTGCCGTAAGTCCGGCGGGACGTGACATTTCCGAAGGGATGTGTTTATGGTTTCATCTTATTACTGAAATTCAATCGACCACTCGCAGATCAAAAGTCCAGAAGCAATGTACCAACCAATCAGCTGAAAGTTGAAGTCGTGGCGGCGATAGGGCACTTAGGATATATCGGCTGCATCGGTTGCTATCAACTCTCATGGTCTCTTACGTTAATGACTACCGCGAGACAGTTTTTCTTACTTTTCGTTACTAAATCAAGATTAGAGTCATCAGGTCCTGTCTTACATGTAACAGGGCATTACGTACATATTTACGTTAAATTCATTACGACAAATACGTTATAAATTACATGAGGGAGCGAGTTGCAAAATCTCGTACATAAGTACTTCAACTGTTAAGAAAATGAAAAAAAATGTGTAACATCTTCAAATGTTGTAAATTAAATGCGATGTTTGATCCCTCGAAGTATCCAGAATATTCGATGATATGGAGCCATAATTGCCTAGAATTTTTTTGTTTTTTATTTTCCCGTTGTCAGTTTTGAAACAAAAGTGATAGAAATAGTGAAATATGTGTTGTGGCACCTTTTACGACAAGTTCACCTGTCGCAATTAATAACACAGTGCTTAATTATACCCTCTGATTTAGAAATGTGAAAACGTAAGTGCTTAAACACGTTTTGGCATTAAGTTAAGATCCTTTCTTTTACACAAAACCAATGATATAGCTGTTTTCTGCAGGTCTTTGTTTACACATCTCGTCATCCACATTTTGAATCATTTTTCCGATTACCATCTCACGTTTAAAGTACTGCAGACGAGTATCATTTGGCCACTCGCTTCACAATTCTTTACCAACAGCTTATGGGCGTCAGCCACCTTTGCCTCAGCAACGAGACTGCCACTTGGCAATAATAGGTTTAGGTTCATTGAAGCCGATATTTGGTATTACTTTCGAATATGGTTGTTGAGGTTATTTCCTCGCTTCACCTGGTCTACGTTTTGTAGCACTTCCCGTGCGTTCCATTTGGCTGCCAACACTCTCGATATTCAGAACTACAGGTCACAGATGACTGATTAACGCTTTGTGTAACGCTGTACAAGCAAGGCAGCGAGAGAGGCATGAATTGGCGTAAAGTATTGCAATTGGCGCATACATTTTGAAGTTTTCAAATGAAAAATGTGAAATAGATTTGTTCACGTTGCAGAATTTGAAACTCACCATGATACTCAAAGCCTTATAATATAGCAAGTGGTTGGCTGATTACTTTTCAGCGTAAGGTGGAGTTTCATATTAATAACCGAATGGCAAGCCTAATTTAGTACAACAGATATTGTCATTTGGCTGGGTTTGAAACTCGCCATCTTGTCTAATAGGCAACATTATTAAACAAAGTAACAGAGAATGGAAACAGATGACAATCCTTCAAGATAAGTGCAATAATAAAGTGTATGAAGCAAGACTTGTGAAAGAAACTCTTTATTAAAATCGCGAAGCTGAAAGGGCAACCAGCGTGACTTGCACACTGAGACTAGGTGACTTCAACGAAACAAACATCAACATAATGGACACTCATAACTGGTGTTTAATTAGGAACAAAATTCAGAAAGTGGTCTTCAAGGACGAAGAAGACGAAGAAAAACAGCCGCGTAAAATCGAACAGCTGGAAGTAGGGATATGAATATATGAAACGAAGTTGCAGCCAGCAGGAACTGATATACTGACTATTCGAACGAATAAATGAATATATGTTACAGGAAGCCTGACTTAACAATGAGAGCTGGTAACGATGGACATGACGAGAATAGGACAGTGATGAAACATGGTTAATGAAGGGAGGTAAAAAGAAAATAACTTTACTAACTGAGCAACGGAAAGAAGCATAGGTGGGATAAAATTGGAGCATTTGCTTTACTGATTGACAGACGGAAACCTGCCCACATACATTAATTTCTGAGAAACGTTGTGAAGAAAACCGAAGACACTCCTTCAGTTTCTTTTTAAAAGAAGAGGGCCTTGAGTTGTGCGCAGAGTAAAGGGTAGCGCGGGCGACGGCGGCAGCAACAGAGAAGGAGTTTACCAATGCCTCCGTTTATGGTGGCCACAACGAGGGTACTAAATCACGCTGATACCGTGTATCACTCCCAATAGCCTCGGTACTGGGTTCAGTTTGACGAGGAAGAGTGTCTACTAATTTCGTCGAATACTCTACAAACACCTGCAGCTAGTCGTTGATGATTAGTTCCCCCAACTACCAATTTGCGTGGTTGTTAACTGCTACGTTTCACCCACTTTTCCACATGTATCTTATAGGATTAAGGTCGGCTGATGTAGTGGGCTGCTGACGTGCCATAGGGTGCCTGCGTTCGTAATACAGGATCACATAAGTGCAGCTATGGTCATCTTGGAAGACGGGAGTGTTCACCGCATAATCATCATGAAGATGTAGAAAAAAGGACAACATTTGGTAACAGGTAACTGCAAATAAATGTCTTGGTTCATGTACGCAGTAACTTGAATGAAGGGGCACAGATCACGCTGCAAAACAGACCTGTAAAAACATGAGCGATCACCTCCGGCCTTAACTACATTGTCTACCTACAGAGGACCAAACTTCTCATTGGGAACTTCCTGGCAGATTAAAACTGTGTGCCCGACCGAGACTCGAACTCGGGACCTTTGCCTTTCGCGGGCAAATGCTCTACCAACTGAGCTACCCAAGTACGACTCACGCCCAGTCCTCACAGCTTTACTTCTGCCAGTACCTCGTCCCCTACCTTCCAAACTTTACAGAAGCTCTCCTACGAAGGTAGGGGACGAGATACTGGCAGAAGTAAAGCTGTGAGGACGGGGCGTGAGTCGTGCTTGGGTAGGTCAGTTGGTAGAGCATATGCCAGCGTAAGGCAAAGATCCCGAGTAGGAGTCTCGGTCCGGCACACAGTTTTAATCTGCCAGGAAGTTTTGCTCCAAGAAAATTTGTAAAGTGAAATCAAACATTAGAACAGTGCTGATTTGTTTTTTCGATGTGAGAAGAGTCGTCAATTCAGAGTTTGTTTCGCAGGCGTAGGGTCAGACAGTTAACCAGGATTCTAACATGAAAGTTTTGAAAAGATTGCGCAACAGTGTGCGGCGATAGTAGTTTTATTTGTGGCAGTCAATTCTTGACCAAAAACGGTATGATTCTTTTACTAACCCTCCCCCCCCCCCTCCACCATCGCTATACTTCATGACTCTGCCCCATGCAACTTTGTTTTGTTTCCTATAATGAAATGACACACGAAGGGAAAGTGTTTTGCGATGTTGCTGAAATGAAGAAAAAAGACGACGGGGCGCTATCAACCATCACGAAAGACGAGGTTAAACAATGTTTTTAAAAACTGAATAAAAGATTAGAGAATTGTATTACGACAGGTGGAGAGCCTTTGAAGGGGACAGAAGTTTTGCCCTTAAAATGTGAAAAAATAACTTGAAAAATGAGAAGTTCAGTTTCTTTTGGGTACCCTCTCGTAAGAGATCGTGAGTGATTTGATTGTTTGCAGTGTAGAACTGCACATGACGTAAAATCTTTCGGGAACTTTAGAATCACCTGTACTCCGTTAGTAGGTAAGATATCATGCGAAATTTGTACCAGAAATCTTGATGTCGTGTCTATACCTAAAACCAGTTGCTGAGGAACAAACTATTGAATAAAAAATATCGTTGTTAGTTGCAGTTTTTGTTTCTCACTAATAATACTTGAATAAAAATTTATTTTAAGCAAAATTTATGCATATCAATTGCCTTTGAGGTAAAAGAGGTGAATTAACATCTACTAATTCATTTTAACAGCAGCTGCAACGAAGGTTCGCAGGAGAGCTTCTGTAAAGTTTGGAAGGTAGGAGACGAGGTACTGGCAGAAGTAAAGCTGTGGGTACCGGCCGTGAGTCGTGCTTCGGTAGCTCAGTTGGTAGAGCACTTGCCCGCGAAAGGCAAAGGTCCCGAGTTCGAGTCTCGGTCGGGCACACAGTTTTAATCTGCCAGGAAGTTTCATATCAGCGCACACTCCGCTGCAGAGTGAAAATCTCATTCTGTTCTCATTGGGCCTTCGGTGCCTTAACGCATGCACCATTTGAAAAGCGGCATACTCGTTGTTCGTCGGATCACGCTTCACGCCTGTAAGCTATTGCTGTTTGGTCAGAAGCGCCGCTGGTAAGGTATGGCATTTTGGGAGGTAGCAGACTCCAGATATCGGTGGCATTCAATTGTCTTCACAGTGGTCGCTCGGAAAATGATCGCGAGGAACCAGCCACTACAGTAGTAAATACCGGTCGGGTTTAAAACCCATTGTCGCCGACGAGAAGACGCTCGCGCCGGGTCTCAGCTAATGTTCTTACAACCACTGGTCGTACACCTTATTATACGAGATGTACTTGAAAAGTACAGTGAATTGTCTCAGAAAGTAATAGAAAGAAGAGTTACAAACAAAATACCTGTACTGGCCTTCAAAGTAATGACCGTCAACTACCACACACGACAGACATCCGTTGTTAAGCTGTTGCAAATTGTCAGCAAACGCATCTTGTGGAGTAGCTCGAAGCATTCAGGAACCCCCCACTCGTACGAAACCTCCAGAAATGTCTCAGTTTAGCTGGTGAATCCGTAGATGGTGGTATGAGCGACAGATAACTAACTGGCCACGCTGTCAAGCCCGGTTTTGTGATAATTAAGCCAGTCAGTCCTTGAACTGACTTAGCGATACGCTGCATAGGAATTGCAGGAATCCATCCCACCTGTCGTAGTTATATGTCCACTTACAGAGCTGTAGCACAGCCATCGGATTCTGAATTTGCAATACTGCTGTCTATGAAACTTCCTGGCAGATTAAAACTGGGTGCCCGACCGAGACTCGAACTCGGGACCTTTGCCTTTCGCGGACAAGTGCTCTACCATCTGAGCTATCGAAGCACGACTCACGCCCGGTACTCACAGCTTTACTTCTACCAGTATCTCGTCTCCTACCTTCCAAACTTTACAGAAGTTCTCCTGCAAACCTTGCAAAAGTAGCGCTCCTGAAAGGAAGGATACTGCGGAGACATGGCTTAGCCTCAGCCTGGGGGATGTTTCCAGAATGAGATTTCCACTCTGCAGCGGAGTGTGCGCTGGTATGAAACTTCCTGGCAGATTAAAACTGTGTGCCCGACCGACACTATAGCTTCACCGTACAATCAGCGTAACATCGTGCATCTTCGGTTATGCCAAAGTTTTTCATTTGTTTATTATTATCATATTTTCGTGGGATTGTAAAATTACTGAAAGATTGTAACTATGACTCATAAACCGCTCCTAATGTTTGAGTGGCGAGAGGCTACTTTTTTTAGTAAATACTTATTAACAACTATGACCTGATCCGCGCCAGAATAAACGTACTTGCCCTACGTACCTTTTTGCTGAAGTCATGAGCGATTTCGGCATCGGTAACCCTTTCTACTCTCTCTGAAAGCTTCAGATGGCCAACCGCCTCTGCTAGCCAGCGTGGGAACCTATTGGTCGCTCCTTACTCCATACGTACTGCAGCGCTGATACATTCCCTTCACGTATGTGAAATAGCAAAAATGGAAATAAAGTACAATGCGCTCTTGTCCGCAAGTAAAGGGTACCTTATAAGCACCATAGTCGTGCGTTGTTGGATATACACATCACAGCTGATGAGTGCTACCAGTACGATAGCCGGCCGGAATGGCCGTACGGTTCTACGCGCTACAGTCTAGAGCCGAGCGACCGCCACGGTCGCAGGTTCGATTCCTGCCTCAGGCATGGATGTGTGTGATGTCCTTAGGTTAGTTAGGTTTAATTAGTTCTAAGTTATAGGCGACTGATGACCTCAGAAGTTAAGTCGCATAGTGCTCAGAGCCATTTGAACCATTTTTGAACCAGTACGATACGGAGACTAAACGATAATCGGTGGTGTGGTGTTCATCATGTTCCACGCTATCCTCGGTTAGTAATTATAATGGATCAAATTTTCGCTCTAGCTAAAGGTGGTTATCATCATCTCAATCTTTAATTTTGTTAGCAGTCTTCTGTTGGTAAGCGAGGGAGACGATGGACACCATGCTACTGACTGGGTCTCCGGATCGTATTGGTGGTCTCATCTCGTGTAATGATGTGAATATCCGGCAACATGATTCCACATGCAGGGTTTGCTGACTGTTTTTAACAGGTATACACAATCGATATCAGAAGCATGTTGTAGCTAATGGTGATTACTTTAAAGGCCTGTAAAGGGTATCTTGTTTGTAAATCTTGTTTTCTTTACTTTCTGAGACCATCCACCGAACTTTCCAGACCAACATGAATGAATACAATGGTGCACCACTGTTTGTAGACTCACAGTCCTCGTTCACACACACACACACACACACACACACACACACACACACACACACAATCGGACAAACTCATTCATGTGTGGCTGTGGGCAGGTCTATAACCAAGACGAAATAGTATCCATTTGTACACTTGCAACAGATCTTAGAGGGTACTTTACTTACAAGCACTAGCATAAGCTTCAATGAGATCAAGAACTTCAGACATCAGTTGGCTCACTTGCATGCAGGGTTCTGAGACTACAGCTCCTTAACGTCTTTCACTGACCTCTTGTCGGTGATTTGTGTTAGTTTCTATTATCTGCTATGAGAACGTACGTGGTTGTTCTTTAGAGACCTGATAACTACTATATTGAATCTGGAAGTAGAATTAGAACATAGGCAACGTGCTCACAGTTACGTATACTCGAGCAGTATGGCTGAGTGTTGTACCCGGAGGTTGGTATACCTAAGAAAAAAGGTGTTTGTAGGTCGAAACGTCAGTCTAGTGACATGTTAGAATCACAAAAAGGAATGTGCACTGGACATCGCCATAAGAAATTTCTTGTTGTTTTTAAACATGAAGCCGGCCGGTGTGGCCGTGCGGTTAAAGGTGCTTCAGTCTGGAACCGCGTGACCGCTACGGTCGCAGGTTCGAATCCTGTCTCGGGCATGGATGTGTGTGATGTCCTTAGGTTAGTTAGGTTTAATTAGTTCTAAGTTCTAGGCGACTGATGACCTCAGAAGTTAAGTCGCATAGTGCTCAGAGCCATTTGAACCATTTTTTTAAACATGAAATTGTGTTTTGTGAAGCGTTTGTACATTTTTCGTGTTCTACATGTTTAAGAACTGTACAATAACTATACACTGATGAGAGAAAACATAATGACCATGTATTTAATAGCTTGTTTGTCCGTGTTTGGAAGTATATAAATAACAGATTCTGCTTATCAGGGCTCCGACAGGTTGTTGGTAGGCTTGTGGTGGTATGTGGTATGTGGCATTAAAAGTCTACGAAGAGGTGATGTAATTCGTGTAAATAACTGGCCCTGATTTGCGTATGCGGAGATAGCGCCCGATAACGGCACAGATAGGTTCCGTAGGATTTACAGCAGGCGAATTTGATCGCTGGGACATCAACATGAGTTCGCTATAATACTTCTTAAAACACTGAAGCACGGACAGTTATATTGCTGAAAGGTGACTTCACTGACGGGGAAAACATGAAGCCTGAAAGGACGAAAGTGTTTCGTAGCTGTCAGCGTGGTTTCTATTAGCACCACATGTTCCATACAACCGCTGAGGAATATCTCCCACAACATAATACTGTTCCAACCAGCATGTGGTCCCGTGCCCACTGCAATCGTAATTGATGATATCATTGGATCAACATGTAAACACGTAGGGGTGATTTTGTACGGAGCGTCGGTTTAATGTTGCGCTCTGAAACACTTGTGCATTCACCAACATTGTGTCCTTTCCACAGAGGTGCCACTGACAACCATCTATCCTACTCTACGGAGCACAGAAGCTTCCAAACCCCAGGTCCAGTAAATAGTTTCGGACGTGCAACCATTTAGGGGATAGTGATAGTTTCACCGTCCTATCTCTTGCCGTACATGCTCACCAAAGCAGTACGTGATCATTTGACCAGAATCGCCGTTTTCGAGGTACATGTTCACAGGATTGGAAGCATTCTGCTATTTGGAGGAAGAGTCATGAAATGATCCACAAGTTTTTTCAAAAATTATCACAGGTGACGAAACTTGGTGCTACGTTTACAATCCGGAATCAAAGTAACAGACAAGCCAGTGGAAGACTCCAGGTTCAACCTGCTCCAAGAAACAAGAATGAGATTTTCACTCTGCAGCGGAGTGTGCGCTGATATGAAACAGCGTGGCAGATTAAAACTGTGTGCCGGACCGAGACTCGAACTCGGAATCTTTGCCTTTCGCGGGCAAATGCTCTACCAACTGAGCTACCCAAGTACGACTCACGCCCAGTCCTCACAGCTTTACTTCTGCCAGTACCTCGTCCCCTACCTTCCAAACTTTACAGAAGCTGTCCTACGAAGGTAGAGGACGAGGTACTGGCAGAAGTAAAGCTGTGAGGACGGGGTGTGAGTCGTGCTTGGGTAGCTCAGTTGGTAGAGCATTTGCCCGCGTAAGGCAAAGGTCCCGAGTTGGAGTCTCGATCCGGCACACAGTTTTAATCTGCCAGGAAGTTTCTGCTCCAAAAAAATTTGTAAAGTGAAATCAAACATTAGAACAGTGCTGATTTGTTTTTTAGATGTGAGAAGAGTCGTCCATTCAGAGTTTGTTTCGCAGGGTCAGACAGTGAACTAGGCTTCTTACATGGAAGTTTTGAAAAGATTGCGCAACAGTGTGCGGCGGTAGTGGTTTGATTTGTGGCTGTCAATTCTTGACCAAAAGCGGTGTGATTCTTTTACTCATCGCCCCCCCCCCCCCCCCCCGCCATCGCCATACTTCATGACTCTGCCCCATGCAACTTTATTTTGCTTCCTGTAATGAAATGACACACGAAAGGAAAGTGTTTTGCGATGTTGCTGAAATGAAGAAAAAAGACGACGGGGCGCTATCAACCATCACGAAAGACGAGGTTAAACAATGTTTTTAAAAACTGAATAAAAGATTAGAGAATTGTATTAGGACAAGTGGAGAGCCTTTGAAGGGGACAGAAGTTTTGCCCTTAAAATGTGCAAAAATAACTTGAAAAATGAGATCGTGATTGATTTGATTGTTTGCAGTGTAGAACTGCACATGGCGTAAAATCTTTCGGGAACTTTAGAATCACCTGTACTCCGTTAGTAGGTAAGAGATCATGCGAAATTTATACCAGAAATCTTGATGTCGTGTCTATACCCAAAACAAGTTGCAGAGTAACAAACTATTGAATCAAAAATATCGTTGCTAGTTGCAGTTTTTGTTTCTCGCTAATAATACTTGAATTAAAATTTATTTTAAGCAAAATTTATGCGTATCAATTGCTATTGAGGTAAAAGAGGTGAATTCACATCTACTAATTCATTTTAACAGCCGCTGCAACAAAAGAAATGTGAAACAGGAAACCTAGAACGCAAGTGTTTCTTGCACTTTTTGTGCAGACAGGGTTACAAAGTAGTTGATACTGAAGCATGCATGTAGTGTGATTCCATAGAGACGTGTCCCTTTCTATGTCTTCATTCCATTAAAGAGATAGCGTTTCTGGCAAGACAGGTGACGTAAGCGGGAGAATAGGGCTCTTTGTCATGACGGTGAGGGGCCAGGGCAGAAAAGGAAAGACGGTGATGTGAGCTCCGTCCTTGGTGTAGGATGTCTCTGAGAGGCATTGTGTGCGGTTGCTGTTGGTGGTCCCCGCAGAGAGATGACCGTAACAGAGGCCACTCACCCCATATTCGATGGTGGTCTACGTCCAGCATGGCGTACTGCTAATTCGTTTTTTACCTACCCTCCAAGAGGATAAAGATAAATAGCTACTTAAAATTTCTTGGTGTTTCGTACGGCTGCATTCTCTTGTACATTCGGTGAATTATTATTCTTAGAGAATTTGGACTTCACAACGAGTTGAATGCTCTTTCGTAGTTTGTCATGGCTGAAACATTAGCCGAAGCATTTTTCCATTTCTGTTTCAGTTCTGAGTAGCGATTAGCTGAAAATTTGTACTTTTCCAGATTGAATAGACTGGAGAGCGAACTGGTTCTCAATCTATACACAAATCAGAGTACAGAAATTGATACAAATGTAACTTAAAACGAGGCTGGAACACTGAGAGGTCTTCGACAACTCTCGTCCTTCAAGATATATTTAATTTATTTATAGACAGTACATTACGAAGATTGAAAAGCAGAACCAAAGGCATTAAAACAATTTTCACATAAATACGATATATTCGATTTGCTGATATTTTACCGATTTATTGTTATTTTATTCTTAACAGATTCTGGAAAGTACTTGAACAACATGATAAACCCCATAAAGCGTACGTGATATGCTTGAGTATTCGTATTTCAGTATTGGTCCTCTGTAATTCACAACAGGCATCTGTATGAACAGATACGGACAGGTGAACATATGCACTTTGAGCGCAGGACATAATTTCAAGGTGGTCGCACATGACGTGATGTAATAATGATTCGGTGCTATGAAACGCTGTTTTAGTAGCGCTGTGTGACTGTTTTTTACGAAACTTTTGGGTAAACAAATGGTATTCATTATTTTTAAACGTATGTACGTAGACTTTTGGAAGACAACAATCTGTATGTAGAACGCAAAATTAGTAATGGAGCAACAAATGCGATTTGTTTCATTGTACTTTATGTTACATGTGACTTGTTAACAAAGGTTCTGCGATGATCCCTGAGGTAATTCAATGCCTTTATTGGGCGTGGACGCGCACTTAAACGTGAAATGCTTGTCTTCTGTCCAACTATGTTACGGGCACACGTCACACTAGTATATGTATTAGTGTAATACATGTACACTGTTGCTGTCAGTCGCTGTACTATTGTCAGGTTTAATAACGTTGCTTTGGCGCATCCCTATTTGAAAACGCGATACGCCCCTTGGCTGGGGATTTGCGCTTGTACGCGAGGCACGACGCTAGCGCCATCGAATGTTCCCTGGCGCTGTTTGCAATGTTGAGTTGCGTTTTCATTTTAATTTGGTAAAAGGTATGTGTTGATTATGGCATTCATCCTGCTAACATTTATAGAACATGTGTTGCCACTGATTGTTTATTATTAAGATCTGGCGCTGTCAGTGCGCGTATATATTCAAATAATTATCTTCGGTTACATCTGAACTTTTTATTGTAATACAGCTTTTGTATCCACTGTTCACCGTAAACTATGTACTGCTTTTGCAGCCTCAGTAGGCCAGGCTTCAAAAAGAACATGTAAGGGCTCCAAACTGGTCGCCTAATAAGTACTGCTTCTGTTGACAGTACCGTTAATGAACCCTTTAAGGAATTTAAACAAAGTTGCTGCATCCTGTCAACAAAATGTTGAAACTGAAGAAACAAATATGACATCTGATTTTTTGAAGTAGAAGCATGACTATACCAATGCAGATAAATCAACAGGACAGACAAAAAGGATCAAATATTAAGATTACGTAACATAATTTCGCTACTTTGAGACCACAATAACTCACGACAACATAAATACAATGGATACTAAAAACTGTAATAGTCATACAAGCTGAGACCTGGTGGTAGTCAAGCGAAGGCAGGATTCGGTTACGACTGTGAACGGGGCCGTAATCGGTTATTATTGGTTGCTTTTTACAATTACACACAATTTATTTTAAACCAGTTATTCCAGGCTCAACAATAATTAAAAAATACCACACATTATTAATGAAGGAATAAACATCAGCATAAATAATAGCGTTTTCAGTGAGTTACAATGTAGCAAATCACCATTAAATACATATACAACAGATAAAAGCAAGCCAGTGTGATCTGTGCAGACGGCCTTACACGCTAGGAATGACAATAAAGAATTGGTAAAGAGCTCGGTGCAATTTACAACTTACAGATATTGAAATATTAAGGTAAGTCACCATAAACACAGCAGAAGGCATCACACGCCAGGAATGGCAGTAAATAAGGTTTTAACGCTTACTCCCAAAATACAGGTACCAAATTAGAATTTTAAGGCAAATCACAAGCTGCGACATCGTCGCGAAAAAACAGTGACCCGTATATGTAATAAGTTTCCTTTAATTTACGTGTATGGTCAGAATTTTTTTGTTAACAGATAACCGGTTTCGGTAATGACCATCATCAGATCTGTTTCATAAAAACAAAGTCCTAATGTGCTGCAGCCATAGTAGCATCGTCAAATGTTAAATGCGGAATCAGCGCCAGCATCGTCAAATACATATGTGCATGTGATGTTGTTTTTATGAAAGAGATCTGATGATGGTCATTAAAGACCGTAACCGGTAATCTGTTAAGAAAACGTTTGTTACCATAGACGTAAATTAAAGGAAACTTATTTAAGGCAAATCACAACAATCACAGCTGAAGGCCTTACACGCCAGGAACGGCAATAATATAAAAATTGTTGTAAAACAGCAAATACAATAGCAAAGATTAATTAAAGATCCAAGAAACTGATCACCAATTGGGTGAAATAAGATGATGATAAACTTTGTAACACAAGGGGCCACAGACAGTGCTCCAGGAATCGACCTCTGAGAAGGTCCAGCAGCAAACACTTTCGCGAGCGATGAGACAGGAAGCAAAGAGTGGCATTCACTTTACAAGCTGGCAACTCAGACTAGTGGCAGTCTCACGAATGACTAATGACAATCTTGCTGAAGCTACCTCACGTCCGATAAACCAAATGCAACGATGGATCAATACGCCAAAGCCGGAACCGGCGGTCTGCACTACGTCCCCAGAATACTGTATTTAGAGCGCCCAGAACGAGAAAGGAACTACTAACACCAGAGTAGAAAGCACTCCACTCGCTGCTCTTCGTCTCAGTAACACTACGAGCAGCAACACGAACCCAAGACACTGAACAACCATGATATGTCACAATGGTGGAGGTTTCTCTACTTGGATTGAAATGCTCTCATCTTAAGGCTTGTTGGATCTGGTTTACGACGAGGTCGTACAGCCACGTGACCACAGGCCTTCCATCCGGCAGTCCATGCGAGCCGCCAGCTATCCTGGCATGTCATCGCACTGTGCGGACCTGGCTCCTCCCCAATTGAACTGACCCACTCACACGACCCAGAAAAACAACTTATTGGAATACGGTTGTTGTCTGATTCCTGCTCTATATATAGTTGTGAAGAGTGGACTCTGGGGAAGAAGGGGGAGAAGTCTAGCTTCAGTAGATGTGAAGAGGAGCCACAAAAACATTTTTGGTGAGAGGAAAATCGATTGCGAAAATACCAGAAGAAATAAAAAGGAAGAAAACATTGATGGATTTGATACAGTGAATCAAAACGAAATTAGCTAGGCACCTATTTCAGCACAGGGCTTTCATAAAAGGAATCCTGGGAAAAGCTGCAAGAGATAGCCCAGGTTATCATTATTGCAAAGACTTACCAATTAAATTACATGCAAGAAGTGCAAACAGTAGGTAGAAATATCGAGAGAGGAGAATGGCTCCATCAAGAAAGAGTGGTGTCTGGTGGTGGTACAAATATTACGAGTATTGGTCCTTACGAGCACTGTATTATCATAAAGACAGAAGCAACATACTACATTTCATGGCACGATGCATGTAAAAATGATTAATACTTTAGCGAGATTTCGAAACTGAATTGGTGGTGGTGGTGGTTTGTGTTTAACGTCCCGTCGACAACGAGGTCATTAGAGACGGAGCGCAAGCTCAGGTTAGCGAAGGAGTGGGAAGGAAATCGGCCGTGCCCTTTCAAAGGAACCATCCCGGCATTTGCCTGAAACGATTTAGGGAAATCACGGAAAACCTAAATCAGGACGGCCGGAGACGGGATTGAACCGTCGTCCTGCCGAATGCGAGTCCAGTGTGCTAACCACAGCGCCACCTCGCTCGGCAACTGAATTGCAGCGCATAGACTATATCATTTAACGTAACGACATAGGTTATGATTCTCAACCGCTATCGAATTTCACGGGACAAATATATCAGCTTAAAACACCGAACTCTATGAAAAAATAATCTATTGGAACGCAATTATTGCAGTTTCATTTCTGAAATTCATGTAGGCAACTTCTAATGAAGCTTAGGGATGGTTACGAATTACATTTGAACACAAAAGCACTTGGCAATACACCTTTCTTGATGCTACGTTATTTTTCAGCGGAGCAATTAAAGCACGAAAGAAATATCCTTCAAATCGCAAATTAAAGTGAAATTGTTATACTTATTTGGATACAACACACAATAAAGTAATTATTGGAGGATAACATCAATGTGTGGGCGCACAGTATCTGTGTGTTTAGTGCTCTGCACAATTTGTGAAAACAATGCAGAGCAATGCCGATGAAATGAGGTGCACACAATTTCGTTGGTGTCACACAACAGTAATCATAAAACTAGCAGATTTTTATATGCTGGTGTTAATGCTCTGAAAAATTTAACAGCCTGTTTAAACAGAAGGACACATTGTTTTACAAATCACTATTAAAAATGTTCAAATATGTGTGAAATCTTATGGCACTTAACTGCTAAGGTCATCAGTCCCTAAGCTTACACAGTACATAACCTAAATTATCCCAAGGACAAACACACACACCCATGTCCGAGGGAGGACTCGAACCTCCGCGGGGACCAGCCGCACTGTCCATGACTGCAGCGCCCCAGACCACTCGGCTAATCCCGCGCGGCACAAATCACTATTGATGTGATTTAGAGAGGGATTCCTTCCTGGATATTCTTTGTGATATGAAATGAGAACATTGCGATTTAAGTTCCTTCGAACATTAAGTCATTTATAGTCGGGGCGTAAGTTCAAGTGGTTCCGGGAATTACCAATAAGAATACCAATAAGAATGACCCAGACGTTTTCCTCAAGCAACACAGGGAAACCACAGGAAACCTCACTATTGATGCCCACACGATGAAATGATTCTAACGTGAGTGTAACTGCTAAAAATGCTTCTTTAAATATCTGCCAGTAAGAACAAAAATTATTAGGCTTTTTTATCCAATCGGCCATTTGGGGAGAGGAGGAGAAACAATTTCCATTGCGTTTTTCTGAGGAATCATCCCAGTGGTTAGGGAATCCACGAAATCCTTAAATTGGGATAGTCGATTACAGACCTGAACCCCAGATGTTTCGAATCCGACTGTAGCGTCTCATCCATTATACTAACTCGCGATATGGGTCTCGTCAGTAACAAATAAGAGTCCAATGCGTTAATCCCAGTGGTAACTATATCGACGGGAATTATCACAGGAATATAAAAAGACAACGATACAAAGTGTGAAAGATGGAAAAAACGATAGCGTCTGCTATACGTATCTTCAAATGAATGTCACCATCAACAGACCCACGGCTTGGTCAACACGAATGGTGCTCCGTCCGAATGATCATCATATCGACGATTGGTTTACCTCTTCCCATCACACTCTTTTTGCCAAGGATTCTTACAGCGTGAGAGTAATTTGAGGAGTTCCTTCCCTTAATTTGACTCAAATTGAGTAAGTGATGTACCAACAACGGTGACAGCTTTGAAGAGTTTGCTCTTGCTTACATATTGGCGCTACAGTCTGGAACCGCGCGACCGCTACGGTCGCAGGTTCGAATCCTGCCTCGGGCATGGACGTGTGTCATGTCCTTAGGTTAGTTAGGTTTAATTAGTTCTACGTTCTAGGGGACTGATGACCTCAGATGTTAAGTCCGAAGATGCTCAGAGCCATCTGAAACATTTTTTTGACATCTGTTGAGATACAAGTACACCATTCTGATGGGTTGCAGTTGCACGTACATTTAAAAATAGTTTCACAGCCTAGACTGAACGTTAACGGAAACAACATGAACGGTACTTTTACCTCACATAATGAAGTAAAATGTAACGATTTAGGCGGATTTCCTGATGTTTCACAAAGCAGGAATGTGTATCTCGAGGAGACTCGTTAAGCAGAGCAGAAATGGAAGGACCAGCACATTGTAACTCGAAAAGGATATACTTTTCTCTAGTGAATATACAGGGGATGAACAAAAATGTGGAAATGCGAAATACGTAACACACTACGATGGCGTAAGAAAACCCTTGGCATTCAAAGCAGCATCCACTCGCTGGTATAGTTTTCACAGTAATCTTATACCGTTTTTTCTAGAAAACAGTGACAAGCTTAGATAGCGACTCACGCCCCGTCCTCACAGCATTACTTCCGCCAGTTCGGGGCGTCAGTCGTGCTTGGGTAGCTCAGATGGTAGAGCACTTGCCCGCGAAAGACAAAGGTCCCGAGTTCGAGTCTCTGTCCGGCACATAGTTTAAATCTTCCAGGAAGTTTCATATCAACGCACACTCCGCTGCAGAGTGAAAATATCATTCATCAATAACTTCGGCTACCTTGGCTACTGAAGACCCGCTATAAGAGGACCAGATATTTGGCCACTTTCAGATTCACTTTGGTTCAAATGGTTCAAATGGCTCTGAACACTATGCGACTTAACTTCTCAGGTCATCAGTCGCCTAGAACTTAGAACTAATTAAACCTAACTAACCTAAGGACATCACACACATCCATGCTCGTGGCAGGATTCGAACCTGACCGTAGCGGTCGCTCGGTTCCAGACTGTAGCGCCTAGAACCGCACTGCCACTCCGGCCGGCGATTCACTTTGCTCCTACATAATACCTATTCAAATTACACAGAACAAGGTTCCGAATTCGACCGACACATGCAATGTATTGAGGACATTGCACATATGCAGTCAGTGGTAAACTACAACAGCGCAACATGTAGGCTCGACTACCATCTTGCATTTATTTTTCTCACTGTGTTTCCCCATGTTTATCCACATCCTGTGTGTGTGTGTGTGTCAGAGATCTTTTGCGGAAGATACTGTCTTTCATACAGACTTTCTGATTATACATGTCGTTCCCAGTCCCAAACTGTTAGCAGGTTTTCAGTAACATATAATAAAGCTAGTAATGTCACTAAAGTGTATTGGAAACTGAAGTGCCCAAGAAACGTATCGACCGCGATTTCAATGAATACGAGAACTCCGCTGCAGACGATCGGAAATGTAATTACGACGGCAGCTGATTGCTTTGCCGCTCCACTGGATCTTCCTAGCGTCCCACGGCAGACGAGCGGACACACATACACACACACACACACACACACACACACACACACACTCACTCACACACAAACACACACACAAGGGTGCACGCACGCGCACACACGCACGCGCACACACGCACGCCCGCGCGTATGGGGACTCCGACGGCGCTGTCTCCCCCTATATCGGTTCGGAATTCAGGTCTTGGCAGACGTCCAATTCTCCCTACAAATGCTATTCCCGCAGACCAGACGCAGTCCGCAATAGCAGGACGAACCGGCAACTCACTTGCGAATGAAATTAAGAGAGTTCTGCGAGAAGTGCGCTGGTCGTCTGTTCGAGGGAGATACTTAGGCTCCCCCGATGACTCGCCGCCTTAATTAAAGCCACTTCTGCGAGCTCTTTAAGGGTTGGTCTCTTAGCAGTAGCCAACTCCACTTTCTTCATTAAACTAATTCCTCATTTTTCCGCTCTTGCTGAGAGTGTTTCACTCTGCCATTCGTAAGACACTGGCGTTCCGGCATGCTGTTATTTAGAGGAAAATACAAAGAAGGTCGGCGGGCGCCGCAGAGTGACACTATGACGAAAGTACTTGTAAGTTACTGCAAGACATAACGCAAACAACGTCAAACGAAACAATGAAAGCTTGTAAATCGCCATACTAAATTTAGGCTTATATTAATGCTCTAGGTTTATGACATGTGAACATCCCTATCTTCTACGTCTCACTCTTTGGGGCTAATTTCTAGTCACCTAATGATAAAAAGAAACTGGTTTGCTGGGAGTTATTTTGTAGGACTGCAACCGTCTAACGACAGTTATTGTTCTGTCCCTCAAATATAAGGATGTTATTGAAGGTTCAGAGAGTACAGCATTTTTTTGTGATTTACGAACTGCCTATCGTTTCCAACCATGTGGATATGTCAAATAAATTTAGATAGTTCCGAAATGCTACTGACGGGAAAAGAACTACTGAGTATTCTAGCAACATAATATCTGCGACATAACCAAAGTCATAGCAAAATCCACGCTCAAGCACAACCAAGAACTGAGAGAGTATTGACTGCACAAGATTCCGAGAAATTTATTATAAACACTAGTTAAATATGTTTGACGAACAAGTGCGTCGAAGCCGTGTACGTACGTGAATTCCTGATTTCAAATTACACATATAAAAGAGGTAAATTACTTCCACAGCAGCAAAAAGGTAACAGGCGACAGTGGTTCATGTAGGTGCCACGTACACAAGACAACGACTCTGGATACTTTCTGAGTTGGTAAAACATCAGTATGTGTTGTCAGTCCCATTTTTGTGAAACCTTGTTTGACCTTTGGAACAGTAGTTAATGGTTGCAAACGACAGGAGATTCACCTGGTCAATGAATTCTATGTATTTAACTACGATTTTTTTTTCTTTCTTTACTTTTCATTCCCTGTCCCTGAAGGATATTTGATCAATTGCCCATTGCAGCGTAGTGAGTTTGAGGGAGTCCCAATTGGAATATTTGTCACAGGATTCCTGTTCTAGCATTTGCCTTAAAAATAAGGGACACCTCACAAAATACTTCGGCCAGAACCAGGGGACGTGAAGTATGTTTAAATCAGGGATGGTATGTCCCACGAAAGCAACAAGTCTCGTGTAGGCGAATTTGTATACTGGATCAAGTAGATGATTTGCTCGAAGTGAAACGTGTACCTGACGAAGACATCATCTGTAAGTATGTTTGCAGGTGGGAATATTCAGCCGCCAAATAATTGTTAAAATTCATGGTGAACCTTCAGTTGTCATTCGCTACTAGTTACGGCCAAATGATCTCTATCATGCATGGTGGGCTCAAAGGAGCAAATTACTCTTACAGTATAGCTCTCCATCTGTTTGTGCCAACTTATGCTTGATAATGGTGATTAGACCGAAAATATAAGCGAAACGAATTGTGCAAAGTAATGTACAGTTGAAGGTTCACCATTCATTTTAAGAATTAGCTGTAGTATTTAGATATCGAGGCTTCACAGACCACTGAGAGAACAATTTAATGCGGTCTGTCGTTTTCGACCACGAACAAAAGGTTTAAAGCAAGTAAACCTTAGTTAAACAAGACACGTAAATACAGTGTCTCATCTGCGTAGCTCTACGTGTTAGCAGAATTCTTTCAATCACAAAAGAAACACTGTCCGGGCGCATACCCCACTTGAGATCTCTTCACACTACGAATCTACCATTTATGCAGTAGAATGAAATTTTCACTCTACAGCGAAGTGTGCGCTGATATTAAACTTCCTAGCAGATTAAAACTGTGTGCCGGACCGAGACTCGAACTCGGGACCTTTGCCTTTCGCGGGCAAGTGCTCTACCGACTGAGCTACCCAAGCACGACTCACGCCCCGTCCTCACAGCCCCACTTCTGCCAGTATCTCGTCTCCTACCTTCCAAACTATACAGAAGCTCTCCCACGACTTCTTGTGAGTCTAAGGGTTCCCACTATTCCTCCAGATGGATGTACGACTGTATCGTTCCACAAATTGAAGGTAGATTTGTTAGTGAAGATCCCTTTTCTCATTAACACGAAGTCCAACAATTCTGGTTGTAGACTCCGCACTGTGCGGGTTATGTACTTAAGGACGTCTGCCATAAACATCAACCACACCTCCGCTCCAATATATCGGGTGATCAAAAAGTCAGTATAAATTTGAAAACTGAATAAACCACTGAATAATGTAGATAGAGAGGTACAAATTGACGCACATGCTTGGAATGACATGGGGTTTTATTAGAACCAAAAAATACAAAAGTTCAAAAAATGTCAGACAGATGGGGCTTTATCTGATCAAAATAGCAATAATTAGCATAACAAAGTAAGAAAAAGCAAAGATGATGTTCTTTAAAGGAAATGCGCAGTATGTCCACCATCATTCCTCAACAATAGCTGTAGTCGAGGAATAATGTTGTGAACACCACTGTAAAGCATGTCTGGAACTATTGTGAGGCATTGGCGTCGGATGTTGTCTTTCAGCATCCCTAGAGATGTCGGTCGATCACGATACACTTGCAACTTCAGGTAATCCAAAAGTCAATAATGGCACGGAGTGAGGTCTGGGGACCTGGGAGCCCAAGCATGACGAAAGAGGCGGCTGAGCACACGATCACCACCAAACGACGCGCGCAAGAGATCTTTCACGCGCCATCTGTCGGACATTTTGTGAACTGTTTTTGTTCTAATAAAACCCCTTGTTATTCCAAGCATGTGTGACAATTTTTAGCTCTATATCTACATTATTCCGTGGTTTTTTAAGTTTTCAAATTTATACTGACTTTTCGATCACACTGTACAATTTTTGACGACCTGCAAGCAACAGAGTGAGTGAAAGAACTGTAGAAACCTGTCGTGGAGACATCGTACGCTTCGTCGAAGGAGTGAATATTCTTGGTTGATCTTGTACTGACGTAGGACGATTACTTCGCGTGTCTACAGATCGTCACCAAAATCTCGAAATTACGCTTTGTAACACCTTCCCTGACGCTGAGTCAGCAGCTTACGTATGATTGCTCCTAAACGGTGTCTGTTAGCGGAAGGGAATGATGCCACTGCTCCAGCTTGTTACAAACACTGTCTGTTTTGTCAGCGATTGTACACCAGATGTTTTTCATTTCAGATTCCTTCTATCAAAATTACAGTTAATTTTTGAACATTACTTCATCCTTTTTCAGTCTGAATCTTTCATATAGTAGCGTAGTGTGCGGGTAAGTCATAGCTCCACAATATCATAACTTCCAATCGTGCTACTCTCGCTAGGAAGTTTTAAAAGATAACTTCGTTTCACAGCGTATTACACCAAACATGCCTTTCTTACTTCCCTTAAGAGATCAAAAACTCTTTATCACCTTGTGTTAGTGTACGGAAAAATACTTGCACCTCCCAAGAAATTAAGAACATTACTTTCACTAGCTAAGTAGCACAAAACATAGAAATTCTTTCATTAAGAATGTGTCATCTCGTCACTACCAAAACAAAAGAAAAAAATCAGTATTGTAAATCAAGAAGATGTTTACAAAAAGAAATACAGAACGAGGAAACGATTGGGAATTAGAGTTACAGAGATGTGACAGTAAAAGTCAAGAAAACACAAAAACCTCTCGTAAGTGCGTCAGTACCGTCTTTCTGCCAACGGCCTGGTCAAAGAGTGGAGCCAGAGGTTCAGGGCACTCTCTTGTCCTTGGGGTGAAAAACTGTCCCTAAAGGCGGAAGAATCGGGCTATGATCATAGGAACGAGGATTCAGAAGGGAATGGAGACCACTGCATTAAAGACACAACGAGTATCCACACACCTGTAACAAAAATGTGTCATGATGATCTCCCCGTTGGCAAGAGATTCCGGAATAGTCCGCCATTCGGATCTCCGGGAGGGGGCTTCCAAAGAGGAAGTGCCAGTGAGAAAAAGATTCAGTAACCTATGAAAGGATAAAGTTCTACGAGGGTGGAATGTCAGAAGCTTGAGCATGACAGGGAAATGCTAAGCCTCAATCTAGATGTAGCAGGGGTTAGTGGAGTGAAATGGAAAGAAGACAAAGATTTCTCCTGAGATAAATGTAGCGTAATGTCAACAGCAGCAGAAAATGGTATAACGGAAATACGATCCGTTATGAATACGAAGGCAGGGCAGAGACTATGGTAGTGTGAACAGTCCCGCAAACTGACACCGACAGTTATACTTAGTGTAGGCATACATACCGATGTCGCAAGCTGAAGACGAAGAGACAGGGAAAGTACATGACGATATTGGAAGTGTAATACAGTACTTGAAGGAAGATGAAAATCTAAAAATGGGAGACTGGAAAGCAGTTGCAGAGGAAGGAGTAGAAGAAAAGGTTACAGGAGAATGTGGGCTTGGTTCAAGGAATGGCAGAGGAGAAAGATTGAGTTCTGTAACAAATTTCAGCTAGTAATAGGGGAATACTCAGTTCAAGAATCACAAGAGGAGGAGGTATAATTGGTAAAGACCGGGTGATATGGGAAGGCATTCGTCATCATGGACGACAACTTACGCACCCATCGTGCACATCTTGTGAATAACTTCCTTCAGGATAATGACTAGAGTCGCCAGCATGTTCTCCAAGCATGAACCTTATCGATCATGCCTGGGGTAGATTGAAAACGGCTGTTTGTGGACGACGTGACCCATCAACTACTGTGAGGGATCTAGGCAGGATCACCGTTGAGCTGCGGGACAATCCGGACCAACAGTGCCTTGATGAACTTGGGGATAGTATGCCCTGGCGAATACAGGCAAGCATCGATGCAAGAAGACGTGCTACTGGGCGTCTACGGCAATATCGACCACCATGTCTGAAGGTCTCGCTGTATGGTGGTACAACATGCAATGTGTGGCTTTCATGAGCAATAAAAAGGGCGGAAATGATGTTTGTTTTGATATCTATTCCAGTTTTCTGTACAGGTTCCGGAATCTCGGAAACGAGATGGCGCGAAACTTTTCTTGATGTGTGCATATTTACAAACTGCGGAAGTTTCACGTTAGATTTACGAGGTGCATTCAAGTTCTAAGGCCTCCGATTTCTTTTCTAATTAACTACTTACCCGAAATCGATGAAACTGGCGTCACTTCTCGACGTAATCGCCCTGCAGACGTACACGTTTTTCACAACGCTGACGCTATGATTCCATGGCAGCGGCGAAGGCTTCTTTAGGAGTCTGTTTTGTCCACTGGAAAATCGCTCAGGCAATAGCAGCACGGCTGGTGAATGTGCGGCCACGGAGAGTGTCTTTCATTGTTGGAAAAAGCTAAAAGTCACTAGGAGCCAGGTCAGGTGAGTAGGGAGCATAAGGAATCACTTCAAAGTTGTTATCACGGAGAAACTGTTGCGTAACGTTAGCTCGATGTGCGGGTGCGTTGTCTTAGGGAAACAGCACACGCGCAGCCCTTCCCGGACGTTTTTGTTGCAGTGCAGGAAGGAATTTGTTCTTCAAAACATTTTCGTAGGATGCACCTGTTACCGTAGTACCCTTTGGAACGCAATGGGTAAGGATTACGCCCTCGCTGTCCCAGAACATGGACACCATCATTTTTTCGGCAGTGGCGGTTACCAGAAATTTTTTTGGTGGCGGTGAATCTGTGTGCTTCCATTGAGCTGACTGGCGCTTTGTTTCTGGATTGAAAAATGGCATCCACGTCTCATCCATTGTCGTAACCGACGAAAAGAAAGTCCCATTCACGCTGTCGTTGCGCGTCAACATTGCTTGGCAACATGCCACACGGGCAGCCATGTGGTCGTCCGGCAGCATCCGTGGCACCCACTTGGATGACACTTTTCGCATTTTCAGGTCGTCATGCAGGATTGTGTGCACAGAACCCATAGAAATGCCAACTCTGGAGGCGATCTGTTCAACAGTCATTCGGCGATCCCCCAAAACAATTCTCTCCACTTTCTCGATCATGTCGTCAGACCGGCTTGTGCGAGCCCGAGGTTGTTTCGGTTTGTTGTCACACGATGTTCTGCCTTAATTAAACTGTCGCGCCCACGAACGCAATTTCGACACATCCATAACTCCATCACCACATGTCTCCTTAAACTGTCGATGAATTTCAATTGGTTTCACACCACGCAAATTCAGAAAACGAATAATTGCACGCTGTTCAAGTAAGGAAAACGTCGCCGTTTTAAGTATTTAAACAGTTCTCATTCTCGCCGCTGGCGGTAAAATTCCATCTGCCGTACGGTGCTGCCATCTGTGGGACGTATTGACAATGAACGCGGCCTCATTTTAAAACAATGCGCATGTTTCTATCTCTTTCCAGTCCAGAGAAAAAAAATCGGAGGCCTTAGAACTTGAATGCACCTCGTAACATCATAAAACTATACAGTTTTTTCGGAAATTCCCGCTGCCAAATTCTAGTGCTTGTCGAAAGAGGTGAGCAAATAGTATTTTGAATAGGAACCAATTGCCGGAAAAGTACCCTTTCCCTTCTACGACGGTTTCAATTCAGACAAGTAAAGGGTTCACGTCTTTGCACTAGAAAATGAGGATGCATAGGATGGGATGCAATGTGTGTACCAGGACATGCTTCGTAGAGACAACGTCTGTAACAACGTTAGTGATTACCACTGTTGTAATGAATCAGCACTGTTCGGTACGTACTGTGTGCTGAGTTCTTTTTTGTTCTGGAATAATGTAAAAACGTAATTTTTAAGTGTTGATACAAACGAATGTGTGTAAGTGATAAATGGATGTTTCGTTATGTATCCCTTCGAATATTTACCTAATAATTCTATTGCGTCAAGTTTAATTCAGTTTCTCAAGCAGAAGTGGATGTGTTAAACATGTGAATTGAAACCGTCTTAGAACGGAAAAGGTATGTTTCCATCAATGGGTTAATATTCAAAACATTACTTCCCTCTACAAGCCACAAGTAGTGGGAATGTTCAAAAAATGGTGCAAATGGCTCTGAGCACTATGGGACTTAACTGCTAAGGTCATCAGTCCCCTAGAACTTAGAACTACTTAAACCTAACTAACCTAAGGACATCACACAGATCCATGCCCGAGGCAGGATTCGAACCTGCGACCGTAGCGGCCGCGCGGTTCCAGACTGTAGCGCCTTTAACCGCTTGGCCACCATGGCCGGCTGGGAATGTTCAAACACGCTGTATTGATATTCTGTGTCAAATACATTGAATAACGCACAGCTTGGATTCAGGTCTTACTAAAACAGACAGAAAACATTTACTTACCACATATTCCGAAGAAAAATGAACCAGTCATCAGTAAACATTTACTCGATACATTATATGACACCTCGAAACTCAGCTTACCAAGATAACCAATGGCCAACTATTGTAAAGTAATGTGAAATATGGGCTTCAGAAATAGAGTACTTGAACTCCTCAGGTTGAATCCAAGTGACTGAAGCTAGGGCTATAAAATAATGTAAAAACAAAACACTCGCAATGCTTCAACTTCATCACATGGGAGTAAAATTAATCCAGCGCACAAAAATAAATTACAAGTGGGAGTGCAAGTACGAAGGGCGTCCAGTAAGTAATGCAACACACTTTTCACTGAAATCAAGTTGGTTTTATTCAAGATTCCAATACATTATATTATTCCTTACTCTTTTAGATACAAAACCATATTTTACAACATAATCGCCAATGTCTTACGCCACCTTACTGAGAGGGCCTGTCCGCTCGCATGGTAACTTTCTACTGGTCGATGTCGCAACCAACATCCAGCTGCATCGGTGATTCCCCAACATCCACATACTGCTTCTAACAGAGTGCATACTTTAGTGGAAGAATCAGATAGAAGCTCCTCATGGTTTTCTTTTTGCCGGCGAGGAATTCAGTGGGGACACAACTCTGAGAAGCCCAACTGGTGGACCAGTGTATCAGCATCCCCTGAAGACAAATTCAGCTGAGCAGCGAGATAATGGACAGACCACAATCAGAGTGTCCGCAAATTCCAACATTTCAGAAGTCACAGCTGTGTGTGACCGGCGGAATGCCGAAATTCGGACATGTTTGCGCGACCTTGTTGCGATTAGGACAGACACATCGCTACCGACCGAGCTACATGGCACAGTGGTTAGCATACTGGAGTCGCATTCGGGAGGACGGAGGTTCACACCTGCGTCCGGGCATCCAGGTTTTCCGTGATTTCCCTAAATTACCTCAGGCAAATGCCGGGATGGTTTCTTTGAAAGGACACGACCGCCTTCCTTCCCTATCCTACCCTAACCCGAGGGGACCGATGACATCGCTGTTCGGTCGCCTAACCCAAATCAACCAGCCCACACCGCCAACCGACTTACCGTGCTTCTGTTCACTGCGTCTTCGAAGACATTCTGCAAACACTTACGAATATCTGCGATTCTCTGGTTATCCGCCAAACTGAACTCAACGACAGCTGTCTGCTTCGAACACATCTCCGTTACAAACGCCACTTTCAAGGCTACGTATAGCTCTGCCATTTATAGTGTTTCATAAAACCACAGGTGCTGAAGCGGGAATATTCCAAGATGTCCTACAGCAACTTCTGTATTTTTTCAACTGAAACTGAACGAGAAGTAATGTTAAAAACCGTTTAACAGCTAAGATCGCAGTAAATATTCTTTTATTTAGGACAACTGATTTCAACAGGCTATGCTGTCATATTCAGACCTTAAAATATTTATGTTGTAAAACATCATTGACGCTGACCTCACACATAAGATGTCACGTGGATAGAAACAGCACGTCTTGAGCGAGACGACGGGGTAAAATGAACATGTTTTACAACAAAAAGATTTTAAGACCTGAAGATGACAGCATTGTCTGTTGAAACCGGCTGGCTTTAATAAATAAATATTTTATGCTATCTTGGCTGTTTAATGGTTTTTAACAGCTAAACATACAGCGCGTCACGTCTTTCAAAATGAGAAAATTCGATCGAAAAAAAATGTGTTATAGTACTCACTGAACGTCAATCACAGTATTAATTAATTATGAACCGTGTTTGAACTCCCTAAGTGGGATCCAAATGACTTAAGTTAGTGTTATAAAATAATGTACAAACAATAACGCCAGCGAGGCTACAACTAACTCAGCAAGCAGTAAAATTAATCCTGTGGTCAAAAGTTAACTACGCAAGGTGAGTGCAAGTAATACTCTTTAATTACAAACTGGGATCACATCCGATGGACGGAAATTGCTGTGACATGAACAGACAGAAATATCTAGCTACGTAAGGTTTCTAAATTGGTGGCGGTAAACTTTTACAGTAAAATGATGCTTATCATAAATCTAAAATATGTAATACAAAGAACCATGCAGCATGGGGTATTCTCCAAATGTTGTTCACACTTTCTACGCCCTATGTATTCAGCAAACAATGCCAACCACCGCCGATGAGCACGGCTCAGTAATCTGGCTTTACCACTGATACCTGTAGCAACTGAAAGTAGATCAAATTCCAGGTATCGTAAGTCTTCCATCGAATCGAAGTGACGTGCTTCTCTGGCATGTAAGCTGGTATAATTGGCACCCCCTACAGCAACTCAAAATTGTATTCAATCTCAGAAAATGCTCATAACATCCCAAATAACTGCCAGAAAGTACTCTTGATGCCATCCAGCTGGTACTAGTAGTGAACGATTAAGCGCGGGCTCACGCATATCTCCGTTACGTAAGCGCGGCAGAGAGACGCTTGCTCCCTGGCGGGAAGCGAAGGAGGCAATCGCTTGGCTACGCGGGCAAAGAAGTTACATCGCGCTTTTGATGTTACACAGACGGAAAATAATCGCAACGCCAAGGGGTTGTGAGAAATGAACGAAAGTTGGTAGGTGTTGTTCTACAGCGACGTCCATTCAAATTTTGCACTTAGCGCCACTAAGAAGAGACAAATTGGGTTTCCTTCAAACAAGCGCTATAACGGTCGTCATTTAGTTATGTTTGAGATTGGACTTGGTGAGTTGATGTTAGTCAAGACTGCCTTTAAGGCGACAAAGATTATCTACAGTTCGCCGAGTCTGATGTAATAGGGCTACGAGAATCTACACGTTCTTTCTGCGATACTGCGGATAGACTTGGCAGGAATACCGCCACTGGACATGGTTGCTGGCAGAGGTGATCATGAGAATGTAAGGTCGCAAGAAGACTGGGTCCCTGCCGACCAAGTGGCTCTAACAAGAGGGAAGGCCATCGTAAAGTTTTAAACATCGCTGCTTTTTTCAGTGGCCGTTTATAAATTAAAATTGAAGCAAATGAGCCCCCGCACAAAACTTTTAGTTTGTTAACTAGGTTTCAACACTACTAAGAGTGCCTTCCTCAGAATTTAAACGTTTAAAGTGGCCTATAACATAATTAGAAATTTATGAGAAAATATTTTTTTTTATATAAAAGTGTAAGTACTGACTAACAATACAAGATAAAGACAGTACTTACATGTCACGTATAAAATAAATAACACGCCAAAAGGGCTTTAGTTACAATTTTTTTAAAAAAAGAGTATATGCTGGTTATACCTGTGTATAGCCACAGGTTGCAACGGACTGAGGCGCCCACGTTAACAGGTGCGGGTAGAATGAGATTTTCATTCTGCAGCGGAGTGTGTGCTAATATGAAACTTCCTGGCAGATTCAAATTATGTGCCGGACCGAGATTTGAACTCGGGACCTTTGCCTTTCGCGGGCTAGTGCTCTACCGCGAAATGCAAAAGTCCCGAGTTCGAGTCTCGGTCCGGCACACAGTTTTAATCTGCCAGGAAGTTTCAGGTGCGGGCAGGCGGACATGACATTGCATCGAGAGCGCCATTTAATAGCCGCAAGTACAACTTGGCTACTTAACATATAAGTGTAGACAGACGAAAGTTATAATGAATATTATTCGGTACATAATGTAAAAGGCGATATTTTGTTTAACAGCGACAGATAATGTAACATTTTGTCTGCATCAGAACTTACAAGTGTACTTTGAAGCATGAAAACGTCATTATAGAAAATACAAAAAGAGCTGAATGACACAGCCTGTATAAAAGGATGTAACATGAAATACAGCCAATAAACCATTTAATAAATGAAAAATTATGACTTGACTTAGATGGAAAAAAACACTTTGGTAAATTGCACGAGGAGACTCGAAATTAAATGTTAAGTAACGGCTTTATACCGCTGAAGAAATTTTTATTACGCAACTGCAGGTACTCATTGACAATGAGACCATCATTTCGAGGAAGATTTTTGAAAATTTCTAATTCTTCGAGAATATCTAATCTACGCCCTTTCTTCTTCGTATGCAAAATGTTGATATTGTAAGTAGCTTTAGGCGCGTGACCTGCAATGAGAAGATGGTCGGCAAAAGACGAATTTTGGGGCTAGTGCCATGTTTCCGTAAGAGGTGTTGTCTATATCTGGTTGTAAGGGCTATGCCACTGGCACAAGTATTTAGTTACCATTACCTGGGTGGTCCTACACGCAAAATTACCTCCCAGGAAGGTATAGGAAGGTATCCCAGCGTCTTTCTTGAAGTTCAGGAATCCCTTTGACTGTCATCACCAGTTTGGTGAAGGCGCCTCTCTGAAGGCCATCGACATCTTGGTGAACACCCTTTAAAGTTTGAAAGGCGTTGCCTTAATATTAACTTGGCCCAAAATGGCTCCTGCACGGGAGGATTTGTAGTATGTAATTTTCGCCTCCCTCTCGTCTCGGGAATCATAGAAGTTCGAGAGGCAAGGCCTTTTATGTTAATTTATACCTTAATTCACTAACGGAATAAATGTATCACACTTCGTCCAGAAATGGTAGTCCATCAGGACAGCCGCGTTTGTCCTTTCCAGAAAATACAGCAACCCCAAAGACTTCTTAGGTAAATGTGACTCGCCATTCATTTCTTTTTCAGTTCAATGTGATGTGGTCCTAAATATCTAAACCTGCAGAACATGGTCTAGTGGTGTAGGGTGAATTCCAATTCTGGTTCTTTTTGTGTAGGAAGTTGCAATTACTCAAAAAGTATATATAAAAATAAAAATTAAAAAACGGCCAGTACCATGTGAGGGACCAGCACAGTGACAGGTGGGGCAGCACAGTTCAATCCTCAGGATTGGACCGCTGCCCTCCTTGTCTCCATTCAGCCTGAAGCTAACTGCGTCTGGTCTTTCCTGCCTGTACAATCATTTTCTGTATCATAAAAAGAAATCGTTTAAGGCATTTCACTACTGAACGTGTTCCATTATTGCTGGTGGTTTCTTCCATTCGACACTTTTCCCATGAAATTAAAAAAGAAAAAGTTTAGTGTTTCTGTCTTCATTGAGAATAGACCTGGTTCGATTGTCGATACCTCCTGAATTTTTTTTCTTAGGTAGGGACATCTAGAAGAGGTAGTAACGAAAAATCGATAAATAATGAAAAACAGTGGTTAGCGTCTCTGCTTCTCCGTTGCGGTGAACTGCGTTCGATTCCCGGTCAGGTCGGAGATTTTGTTCAACCAGGGATTGGGTGTTTCTGTTGTCCTAGTCATTTCATGTCACCTTCATCGACGAGAAAGTCACGGAAGTAGCGTGAAAAAAGGACAAAGACGCACAGATGAGGTCTCACGAATAATAATGCCTTACGATCATTTTAATTCCATCAATGTCAACCATTTGTGATGATCTGTCCTTTCAGAAACTGGGTACGATACAGTGAAATCTACTTTGTTATATTATTCTGATTATATTTCATGTTTTATTCACAACATGTTTCATTCTGGTGCTCTTACATATTTGGGACCGGTTTCACGTCATGCCACAGGAAATTCGGCGTACCGAAACAGTACCGCGGTAACGAATGGAGTCTCGACGCTTAATTTCAGAGTAATAACTATTTGTAGTTACTCCATGTGAACCGTAAAAAGCAATACCCATACGACTGTATATCATTAAAACATGAACAGCATCAGGAACATTCAAAGGGAAGAACTGATATTCAAAATTTCCATAGAGATGAAATAAAAAAACGTCCGCTGCCTATCAATACGCGTACAAATAGAAAAGCACAAGGTGGACGAATGAATAAACCGAATGTGAAAATACCCCTTTCCGTCAAATCCTAAAGGCAACATCGCGTGGTCGAGTGCTGCTGAATAATAACGAAAGAGCTGCGGATTTTCCTGTCGTACCTATCCGTGGTGAAATGATGGGTTGCTTTGTCCCCAGCGAGCAGTCGCTCAAAAACCGTCGAACCTGGCTGCAGGAGCAATGCAGTGGAGCGAAAGATTTCCGTTCTGCGGCAAACGCTGAAGCACTACTTTACTATCACGGAATTAGTGTTCCTGAGTAGCAAAGCACGATTTTGAATCATTAACTGCCGAGTAGTTACGCACTGGGGTGAACGGTAGCGATTCAGAAGGCACCTGTATCTACATTTACGTGTACATGATTACTCAGCAGTTCACAATTAAATGCCTGTTAGAGGGATCATCGAACCTCATTTAAGCTATTATTTTACCTTTCCAGTCTCTACCAACCCGTAGGAAAAATGAGCAATTAAATATTTGTGTAAAATCTGATTTCCTTTGTTTTATTGAGATGATTTTTCTCCCTATATTGGTGGAGGCCAACAAAATATTTTCACACCTTGAGGAGAAAGCTGGTAATTGAAATCTCATGAGAAGACACTGTCACAACCAAAACGCCTTGTTTTGATGACTGCCATGCCAATTTGCGTATCATATCTGTGGCACTCTCTCCCCTTTTTTCGTGATAATACACAATGATCTTCCCTTCATTTCACTTTCTCAATGAAACTTCCCATTCCCGTCAATTCCCAAAGGCAATGTCGGGGGGAGGGCGTCAAACAGAGAGATCATCGGTCCAATCGGATTAGGGAAGGGTGGAGCTGGAGACCTGCCGTGCCCTTTCAAAGGAACTATCCCGGCATTTGCCTGAAGCGATTTAGGAAAATCACGGAAAACTTAAATCAGGATTGCCGAACGCTGGTCTGAACCGTCGTCCTCCCATGTGCGAGTCCAGTGTGCTAAACAACGCCGCTGGGTTCCAGAAGAGGGCAGACAAGAGTAGCGTAAGCAGTCTCTTTAGCAATCCTGTGGTGTTATGTGTTTCGAGTAACAGAAGTTTGTAATCATAAAGTGTAGGCATTCACGCCCGGCGTCTTCATTAGTTAAAACTTCCGGGCTGAGAGGCCGTGTTCGATCTGTAAAACTACTTCTTCCTGAACTGCGGGCAACATCTTCGAGGTGAGTCAACGACTCTGTAATTTGCTTCCCTCACAACATATTCTATGTGATCGTTACAGTTCAAGTTATTCGTAATTGTAATCCCTTAGTATTTAGTTGTATTGACAGCCTTCAGATTTGTGTGATTTACGAGCAACCGAAATTTAGCGGATTCCTTATAACACCCATGTCGATGCCTTCACACTTTCTATAATTTAAAGTCAATTGGCTCTTTTCCCACCATACAGTTATGTTTTCTAAATCGTTTTGCAGTTTGTTTGGATTATCTCTTGACTAAATGACAGTATCATCTGCAAACAATTGAAGAGGGCTGCTCATATTGCCTCCTAAATCGTTTATATAGATTAGGAACAGCACACGGTCTATAACATTTGCTTGGAGAACGCTAGATGTTACTTCAATTTTGCTCACTGACTTACCGTAAATTACTGAAAACTGTGACCTTCCTGACAGGAAATCTCGAATCTAGTCCCACAACTGAGCTGGTACTTTGTATGCATGCAATTTGATTGGAAGTCGCTGGTGAGGAACACTGTCAAAAACCTTCTGAAATTCTAAACATTTGGAACAATCTGACATTCCCTGTCGATGTACTCATTACTTTGTGGGATTGCTTTCATTTCACGGACAGAAGATGTCCTATGATTGCTTTAGTTACGTAGCAGCCCTTAGCATAGTATGAGAGTTCGACGTTCTGAGCTCTATGACAATTAGTAAACCCGGCGTTGTTCTCTCGAGAACTTTCTCATGGACACTATCAATCTACCACTTGTGTATAGCAATATGTAACACACCTGCAATGTGAAGAAATATCTTATCGCTGTGTATTCATAAAGTGGTGCCGACAGCTCGTACATATTAGAGGAATATTGTGATTTACCGCCGAGACCAACTAATAAAATTTCTTCATAGAACAACTGGTTCCTGTCGACATACCATCATCAGGTTTATAAAAACATTTATAACTTCGTACCAGGTGGCGTTAGACAATGAAATCCATGAATTTGTCACTGTTGTCACACTATAATACAAATTACATCGTCACTTATTATATGTGCCAGACAAGCACTCGTTCATATTACACTGCTCAAAAGAATCATGGCAGAGTGACTCTGGAGGTGTGCCATGCTCCACTGAGCAATAACAGAGGACTGCATGTTAACAAATTATAAATTTTCTTTCGCATGTTAAGTACACAAAAAATATCTTTACATCCTATATCGTTTCCATAAACATAACTGAAATGGCTGACAAATGTCGAAAACAAAATGGAAAAAATCGTTTATCACTTCATCCTGGGTGGTCTTCAATGGAGTTTGAGAGCTTCAGTAACGTGTAACACCGGAAATGCATATCCTCCTATTTCCATCTATTGTACTATAAATTTGTTTTCCTTATTTTTGTTATCTGAATATATGACATTTCAGTTTCTTTACATATTGTAAGTGTTTTACTATTTGTATATATATATTTATGCATTTATGTCGATGTATAATTGATTGTTTTGTAAATATTATTCGTATTTTTACGCTGGATCTTGCCTAGGGAAAACTATGTTATCGAACGAATACGTCGATAGGTCGTGTGGAGAACCAAAGTGTTTAGGATCTCTGTCGCGTGGAGCGCGGGCAGAGGGAGTCTGGCTGGAGTAGCGAGTGGAGCAGGTGCGTCGTGTGAAGCTCCCGCGAGTTGCCTCGCTTTCGGGGTTTGGCAGCATGTCACTGCGCTCGACTTGCTATGATGGTTTCTGACATGGTGTCGCGGATGGGAAGCATTAGCCGGCGGACATCAAGAGCCCGTTTCGTCTGGTGACCGTGTCGAGAAGAAGGCGCGTCAACATCCAGCTTCTGCAACAGCGACGGTCGACAATGAGTGACTGTCGCCACCTCCTCGATCGACGGCTTCAAACCTTCAATCAACCAACAAGGAAGACTGGGAGCACGTAAAGTTTTAGAACTGTATGGCAGACCTCAGCTTTTCAAACTGTACCATTTTCGTAACTATAATTACAGCAACTTAGCATGAACATTTGTTGCTCATTGTCCCAATTGCATTACCAAGCAGGGTCCCTTCCTTTTCCGGAATGAACCCGAGTGTCGTTGAAATTCAAACGCCAGCATTAAAATAATAATATAGCATTTCACTGCTTTAATTTGAAAGTTCAGTTAAAGTATTCATAGCTGGCTACAATATTCAGATTACACAAGCACAAATTAAGAGTGCGAGTTTTGTTACCGTATTTTAGCTTACCTGTGACTGCAGCTGAGCTTGGTACGTACTAAATTTTACTATTGTTGATTGTTCAGAATCATTTAATTCAAGTTCAAAGTTAAATCTCTTATTTCTAAATTGCGTAGATTCAAGTAGCTTTTGAAATGATTGTTGAGGTAGTCCACGACTAGCCATATTTTACAGAATTTCGATGTGCTTCAGAAAGAAAGCTCACTATTAACTTCAATCACTAAATTAACTTTCGATTTTCCGGTTTTATTAATTCTTTTGCTAAATTAAGTCAGGGTGTAGCGAAATTTATTACTTCTGACAAACTTTCAGTTTTCACACTACACGTGTTAACCTTCAGTTGCCGCACTTCTAGTGCTAATTATATGTGTAATAACCTTTCTTTTTCAGTTACTATAGTAATTGTCCTTAGGACTGGCGACCGTAATTTCCCCCAAATCTCAAATACCTAATTACCGCTAGTTAATTGTTAACGTAACGGCTGCATATTTACTTTCTTTATTAACTTTACCCCTTTTCAAAATTAATTTCCACCAGTTTCATTAGCACTTTTCCTTTCATTTAGATGTAACCCTTTCCTCCCTCTTTACCGACAGATTAACTTCGGTGACGATTTCTTTTCCCAAATTTTCATTAGGTACACGCGGTTTAATTTTTCACTGTCATTAAGGTCGATAAGTGAGGGGGAGGTTACAAACGTATATGCCCTCCGTCACCGTTTATAGCCGCGTGACACATACGTGGCATCTACACAAGCCATTCTGTGGTATCCGTTCCCATTCCTCAATGAGAGCTCTCGAGAGTTTCTCCAGAGCCTGTGGTGGAACAGGACACGAACACGTCTGTCAAGCAAGTTCCACACATCCTCGATGGGCTTCAGATCTGGACTCACCACTGGTCATTTCTTTACTTCGATGTCCAGGTTTCGTTTGACATCCCTGGTAGCGCCCGCCAAATGGCCCCCGGCGTTACCGTACCTGAGAAGGAAATCAGGTGCATCACTGTACGCAGCAGCCTCAACATGGTCGAACAGGATCTGTTCGATGTACTACCCAGCGGTAAGGCGACCACGGACATTGACAAGATCTGAACGGCTGTCAACACTGATGCCTCCCCACACCATCACAGAACCTTGAAAGTATTTGTCGATTTCCTAGACGACATTTGGTAGTGCCACTCAACATGGCGTCTTCGCATATGAACACGCCCATCACCATGCGTCATAGGAAATTGGGAATCGTTTGTGAATAACACGTACCGTCAGTGACGAAGTTACCACCTGATGTGAGAACTGCGGGGTGAAGGCGAGCGGGGTACTCTGAGTGGATGTCTGCGTCATAAGGTCCGTCTTCGTAACCAGATACTTGCACTTTGATAGTATACAGTGGCTGCAGTGGCCCTTTTTGGTTCAGTCGTACAGAGCCACAACGCAGAGACGGCCGATATTGGGCTCAGTGTGCGGTTGCAATGTGTCGGCGACGCTGCACAACTCGCCTATTGTTCTGACCTGTCTCCCTGTATTGAGTTCACAATCTGTGGATGACAGACGTAGTGACACTGGCATCTGCAGCAGCACGGCGGAAAGTCCATTCTTTTTGGGCTCAAACAGGTGCTCTAGCAACTTGCACTGCTTTAAGATGTCGCATTTCTTCATTGGTTGAACACAACACCCGCTCATGACAACTGCCATTTACATCGCTGGTGAAGACTGGCACATCGGTGTTAACATCCGTCCGCGGAGTCACCTGATACTGTAATGCATAACACAGATCACAGATGGCGAATGACTTAGGCGTAGACAAGCGAAGGTCTCAAGCTATGCAACAACACCAAGTGTATCACCTGTATTAAAACAGATTTGACATACCGGGCTCTGATACACGTGATCCTGTAAGTCTTTTGAGGAGCATACATCGAAAGTCAGTATTAATGCTAGGAAAGGCGGCTCGAGGGTGCCTCTGCTCCTAGCAATTGTTTTTTGTTTTATTGGAATGTACGATCCTCGCCTATCTCCGAACTGCCTTCACAAAAGAAGGCGAAGTACATATTCCAGAATTCGAATCGAGAACAGCTGCAAACATGAGTAACATAGAAGTAAATGTCTTCAGAGCAGTGAAGCAACTTAAATCACTTAATAAAATCAAGTCTTCTTATCCAGACTGTATACCTATTAGGTTCCTTTCGGAGTATGCTGATGCATTAGCTCCATACTTAACAATCATGTACAACCGTTCGCTGGACGAAAGATCCGTATCCAAAGACTGGAAAGTTGCACAGGTCACACCAATATTCAAGAAAGGTAGTAGGAGTAATCCACTAAATGACAGGCCCATATCACTAACGTCGATATGCAGCAGGTTTTTACAACATGTATTGTGTTCGAACGTAATGAATTACCTCGAAGAAAACTGTCTATTGACACACAGTCAACATGGGTTTAGAAAACATCGCTCTTGTGAAACACAACTAGCTTTTTATTCACATGAAGTGCTGAGTGTAATTGACAAGGGATTTCAGATCGACTCCATATTTCTGGATTTCCGGAAGGCTTTTGACACTGTACCACACAAGCGGCTCGTAGTGAAATTGCGTGCTTATGGACAATCGTCTCGGTTATGTTAAAAAATGGTTCAAATGGCTCTGAGCACTATGCGACTTAACTTCTGAGGTCATCAGTCGCCTTAAACCTAACTAACTAAGGACATCACACACATCCAAACCCGAGGCAGGATTCGAACCTGCGACCGTAGCGGTCGCTCGGCTCCAGACTGTAGCGCCTAGAACCGCACGGCCACTCCGGCCGGCCTCGGTTATGGAACTAGATCTGTGATTACCTGTCAGAGAGGTCACAGTTCGTTGTAATTCATGGAAAGTCATCGAGGAAAACAGAAGTGATTTCTGGCGTTCCTGTAAGTAGTGTTATAGGCCCTTTTCTGTTATAGGCCCTTTCTAGTGGACATTACACTTCTAATATCAATAACGTTTGACCTCTAATATTAAAAAATCTTGACAGCCGTGACTGTTTGCACAGTAGAAGAAAGGTATTGGCAGGTTACGGTTAAAGATTGGATAGGTTTCCCGCAAAATGCGAATGTCTCAGATTTGAAGGAAGGTAGAAGGCAGATTATTGTCCAATTTCCCACTGACACGCAAGACATTAGAGCTAGAACACAGGGTCAAATTGAGTAATGATGGGAAAGAAAATTGACTATGCCTTTTCGAAGGAAATATCCTGGCATTTGCCTAAATCGATTAAGGGAAATCATGGAAACCTTATCCTGGCTGACTGAATGGCTGATTTGAACCATCACCCTCCGGAATACGAGCCCAGTGTACTAACTACTGTAATACCTTGCTCGGAACCACAAGTTCAAACCCCAATCTTGCATACAGTTTTAATTTGACAGAAAGTGTCAAATACCCTTAGCAGCAGACTGAAAACTCATCTCGGGGTGAAAATAGTAGATCTAAAAAAATACAAACTGTAATGGTTATAAATGCGTGCAAGTGAAAGACCGTTTATACTTTTCCGCACTGATCAAACCCTTGTAAAGATTTTTATCGTTTAATAATGTTGTCATGTCAGTCCGACCTGTTTTGAAAACTTTAAGAAAAGGGTCACAAAAATTATGAGTTATTTTATGTATGGAGAGTATTTAGGGTGCTGTACCAGTGTACCTCACCACTGCAGTTATAGTAACTTTTCATTATTGTTGTATAAAGCTTACGTCATTCGTTATTTTTAATCTTGCTCCCCATGACGTATAACCACTGTGAATTATTTGAAAAGATTAAATTTTCTGCCAGATGATAGTAGTGAGTGAGAAAATAAATCTCATTCCGATATCATGTTCTGTAACTGCTGGAAGTAGATTGACATCTATAAAAACAGTAGAAGTTAATAAAATTTTACCCTCGAATGGGTATTCCTAGTAGTACGATACTGAAATACTTGTAGCGCACCCGATGTCTCCTTGTAGTACCGGCTAAGCTATGATCTGACAATAGCGCTGTATTACACACCTTCTCTCGCTCAACTGCAGCGACAGTTAATCAACATTTCAATTGCGAATCCAGCCGCGCTCTCCCGCCTCACGATATCCTGGCGATTAAAACGGGAATCAAATGACGCGGGCGTTAAACTGGGAGGCAGATTTGGGTTTCGAGGCTTTGATTAGAGCACAGTAATTTTCGATCAGCGTAGTCGCCGAGCATGGCGTCTGTCAACAGCTAACCATACGAAATTCGATTCCGCCATCATCGTTCCAGTTCCCCGGCAAGATTAACACAGAGCACTACGGCGGGAAGGAGCAAATTGGAACACACACAGTGTCTCGTGGTCACTGCTCTCGTACGGGTGAGAGGACACACACACACACACACACACACACACACACACACACACACACACACACACACAGAGAGAGAGAGAGAGAGAGAGAGAGAGAGAGAGAGAGAGATGACAAGATGACATTATTCCGTTTTCGTTCCTATCAACGTTATCTTTTCACCCAAATTGGGTTTTCGTGGCGTTTGAGTGGTCGGCAAAGTCAGAATTGGGAGAGAGACCCAGTTTACGAAGTTATTTAACACTAAATTGCCTGATACTAGCATCTAAATTCAAATGGCTCTGAGCACTATGGGACTTAACAGCTGGGGTCATCAGTCCCCTAGAACTTAGAACTACTTAAACCTAACTAACCTAAGGACATCGCACACACACCCACGCCCGAGGCACGACTCGAACCTGCGACCGTAGCGGTTGCACGGTTCCAGACTGAAGCGCCTAGAACTGCTCGGCCACACCGGCCGGCAATTACTATTTGAAATAACAAATTTTGTGTTCATACTTTGGTGACATACCCATGCTTACTTACATATTCCTTTGTCGGAATTTTGTTTGCCTCTCACTTTACATCAAATATATTACATTGGAGTCTAAGACCTTAGGAGGAAAGTAGCTTTCGTATCGTATAACATTGTCAAGTAACATAGCTTTATGAAACTTGGACCACACATAGGAAAAACTGCTACACTACCAGTATAGTGTAAAAGGTGCGAGGGCTGTTCAACAAATGATCATAATTTTTTTTACAACATACCTTTACTCATCCTCATAATTTTGATGGTCCTTCTCATAAGTAGTCTCCCATGAATGCGATGCACTTGTCCCTGCGTCTCTGCCAGTCTTCAAACACATGCTGGAAACTATTTTTTGAGAGGTCCCCTCAAAATCGCCTCCGAAGTCTTCACCACTACTTCTAATAATTGATAATGCCTCCCTCGACGGTGGTTCTTCATGTAAGGGAACAGAAAAAAGTCACATGGGGCTAAATCTAGACTATAGGGAGGGTGAGGGATGCACTTCACATTGATTTTTGCAAGATATTCTGCAACAACACTGGCAATATGCGGCAGCGCATTATCGTGGTGCAGCATCCAGCTTGGTTCACGGAAATTTGGTCTTTTGCGCCTGATATGGACTTACAATGTTTTCATGACGTCCTTGTAGTATTGTCCAGTTACTGATGTATGTGCAGGTACAATACGCTGATAAACCATTCCATGAATATCAAAGAATGAGATGACCATAACTTTCCCAGCAGAAGCAACCACTTTCGCATTTTTGGGTGTTGGTCATGAAGGGGATTTCCACACTGAGCCTTGCTGTTTGATTTCAGGATCAAAATCATGTAGCCAAGTTTTATAAGCATTTATTAAATTTGAAAGAAACTTCGGATCTTCCTGTAACATCAACTTTGACTGCATGCAGACCTGCACGCGAATGTCCTTTTGTTCGGGTATCAACATTTTTGGAACCTATCGCGCACAAACACTTTTCATGTGTAATTTTTCTGTCGCTAACGTGTGGGTGGTACCCAATGAAATGTTCAGTATATCATGAAGTGATTTTAAGGTAATTTGTCGACTCTCTCTCACAATGACAGCAGCAGTTTTGATGTTTCCTTTCGTAAGAGCAGTAACTGGAGCACCGGGTCCACCTCCCTTTGAAATTGAATGTCTCCCCTCTTTAACCAATTTAAACCACCTTTGAGCTGTGCTGTAGGGAAGAACAGACTCTCCATACGCCTTCTGTAACACTGTACAGGCCTCAGGTGAAGGTTTGTTGAGACAAAAGCACAATTTCAAAGCCGCATGATGTTCCTCTTGTGTTACCTTCATGCAGCGGTAGGCGATACTGAACATGACTGACCTTGCTTGCCTCTCACAGGCGGGAACCAGGAGTCCCAACAATGAAGCTACTACGGCGTGTTTGCTCCAAATTAAGGTAACAGAATATCGTAAGATTAAATTTTAGGGCGAGAAATTTCGACCATGAAAAATTATGATCACTCTTTATTGAACAGCCCTCGTAACTGAAAGAAATACACAATGAGACCAACGGAAATTATACTTTTGATCCAAGGCAATAATTTAACTGAAGCTACCGCCAATCATGGTCCCCTGGACGTTACGAAAGGATGGACATGGTTCTTCATAGGGTGTATGGCCACCACGGACGGCAGTGCGTGCTCTGTAACGTGCTCCCATGGTGAGCAGAAGGTTGGCAAAGAGTAGTTGTACACTCCTGGAAATGGAAAAAAGAACACATTGACACCGGTGTGTCAGACCCACCATACTTGCTCCGGACACTGCGAGAGGGCTGTACAACCAATGATCACACGCACGGCACAGCGGACACACCAGGAACCGCGGTGTTGGCCGTCGAATGGCGCTAGCTGCGCAGCATTTGTGCACCGCCGCCGTCAGTGTCAGCCAGTTTGCCGTGGCATACGGAGCTCCATCGCAGTCTTTAACACTGGTAGCATGCCGCGACAGCGTGGACGTGAACCGTATGTGCAGTTGACGGACTTTGAGCGAGGGCGTATAGTGGGCATGCGGGAGACCGGGTGGACGTACCGCCGAATTGCTCAACACGTGGGGCGTGAGGTCTCCACAGTACATCGATGTTGTCGCCAGTGGTCGGCGGAAGGTGCACGTGCCCGTCGACCTGGGACCGGACCGCAGCGACGCACGGATGCACGCCAAGACCGTAGGATCCTACGCAGTGCCGTAGGGGACCGCACCGCCACTTCCCAGCAAATCAGGGACACTGTTGCTCCTGGGGTATCGGCGAGGACCATTCGCAACCGTCTCCATGAAGCTGGGCTACGGTCCCGCACACCGTTAGGCCGTCTTCCGCTCACGCCCCAACATCGTGCAGCCCGCCTCCAGTGGTGTCGCGACAGGCGTGAATGGAGGGACGAATGGAGACGTGTCGTCTTCAGCGATGAGAGTCGCTTCTGCCTTGGTGCCAATGATGGTCGTATGCGTGTTTGGCGCCGTGCAGGTGAGCGCCACAATCAGGACTGCATACGACCGAGGCACACAGGGCCAACACTCGGCATCATGGTGTGGGGAGCGATCTCCTACACTGGCCGTACACCACTGGTGATCGTCGAGGGGACACTGAATAGCGCACGGTACATCCAAACCGTCATCGAACCCATCGTTCTTCCATTCCTAGACCGGCAAGGGAACTTGCTGTTCCAACAGGACAATGCACGTCCGCATATATCCCGTGCCACCCAACGTGCTCTAGAAGGTGTAAGTCAACTACCCTGGCCAGCAAGATCTCCGGATCTGTCCCCCATTGAGCATGTTTGGGACTGGATGAAGCGTCGTCTCACGCGGTCTGCACGTCCAGCACGAACGCTTGTGCAACTGAGGCGCCAGGTGGAAATGGCATGGCAAGCCGTTCCACAGGACTACATCCAGCATCTCTACGATCGTCTCCATGGGAGAATAGCAGCCTGCATTGCTGCGAAAGGTCGATATACACTGTACTAGTGCCGACATTGTGCATGCTCTGTTGCCTGTGTCTATGTGTCTGTGGTTCTGTCAGTGTGATCATGTGATGTATCTGACCCCAGGAATGTGTCAATAAAGTTTCCCCTTCCTGGGACAATGAATTCACGGTGTTCTTATTTCAATTTCCAGGAGTGTAGTTGTAGCAGTTCGTTCGCATCCTCCCCCACTCTGGTTGATAACTGCTTGATTGTCGCTGGTGCAAGTTCGAAGTCATTTGGCTCCCACATAATACACTCACAACTACACAGGACACTGTGCTGACCACCACTGACGGATTGAGGACATTGCACGGGTGCCATTCGTGTTCAAATACAAAGAGGCGCCCAGCAGGCTTCGCTAGCACCTGTATTTATGTTCGACCACTCTCTCGCTGTGTTTCCATATTTCGGCCCTACCACTGTAAGTACTCATAGTTGGGACACATGGTCGACAGCGACGTGTTCTCTCAGACAAACAGGAGCTAAACTATGTCAAAGTTAGCGTAAGGAGGGCTATGCGTGAAGCGTTCATTGAATTCGAAAGTAAAATTTTATGTACCGACTTGACAGAAAATCCTAGGAAGTTCTGGTCTTACGTTAAATCAGTAAGTGTATCGAAACAGCATATCCAGACACTCTGGGATGATAATTGCATTGAAACAGAGGATGACAAGCGTAAAGCTGAAATACTAAACACCTTTTTCCAAAGCTCTGACATCGATCTGTTGTACAATTTTAGAACACGTTTTTTGTTTGCGTATAATGTCATTTATGGAAACCCAGAACCTACTCTGTAGGGACCAAGATGGATTCCGGAAACAGCGTTCGTGTGAGACACAACTCGCATTATTTGTTCATGTGACCAAGAAAATATTAGACACAGCCTCCCAAATAGATGCCATTTTCCTTGACTTCCGGAAGGCGTTCGATACAGTTCCGCACTGTCGCCTGATAAAGTAAGAACCTACGGAATATCAGACCAGCTGTGTGGCTGGATTGAAGATATTATAGAAAACAGAACACAGCATGTTGTTCTCAATGGAAGGACGTCTACAGATGTTAAGGTGCCACAGGGGAGTGTTATGGGACCATTGCTTTTCACAATATATATAAATGACCTGGTAGATAGTGTCAGAAGTTCTATGCGGCTTTTCGCGGATGATACAGTAGTATACAGAGAAGTTGCAGCATTAGAAAATTGCAGAGAAATGCAGGAAAATCTGCAGCGGATAGGCACTTGGTGCAGGGAGTGGCAACTGACCCTTAACATAGACAAATGTAATGTATTGCGAATACATAGAAAGAAGGATCCTTTATTGTATGATTACATGATAGCGGAACGAACACTGGTAGCAGTTACTTCTGTAAAATATCTGGGAGTATGCGTGCGGAACGATTTGAAGTGGAATGATCATATAAAATTAATTGTTGGTAATGTGGGCACCAGGTTGAGATTCATTGGGAGAGTCCTTAGAAAATGTAGTCCATCAACAAAGGAGGTGGCTTACAAAACACTTGTTCGACCTATACTTGAGTATTGCTCATCAGTGTGGGGTCCGTACCAGGTGGGGTTGACAGAGGAGGTAGAGAAGATCGAAATAAGAGCGGCGCGTTTCGTCACAGGGTCATTTGGTATGCGTGATATCGTTACGGAGATGTTTAGCAAACTCAAGTGGCAGACTCTGCAAGAGAGGCGCTCTGCATCGAGGTGTAGCTTGCTCGCCAGGTTTCGAGAGGGTGCGTTTCTGGATGAGGTATGTAGTATATTGCTTCCCCCTACTTATATCTCGCGAGGAGATCACGAATGTAAAATTAGAGAGATTCGAGCACGCACAGAGGCTTTCCGGCAGTCGTTATTCCCGCGAACCATACGTAAAGTGCCCTCCACCACACATCGTTGGGTGGCTTGCGGAGTATAAATGTAGATGTAGACACATCGTCTATGAAGTGGTTCAAGAGCTGCTCTGACAGTCGTCCCCATTCTCCTAGAAACAGTTATGCATCTTAGATAAACAAGAAGAAACGTTAATGTAACGTGTCGTTCACGATGTGGGTCATAGCGACGTAAAAGAAGGCAACGTTTGAGTTGGGGGAGAAATTCAGCCCCACCGTTCCAAAGACACCGTACCAGAAATCGCCTTAAGCACTCAACAGAAAGCTCGAAAAAACGAATCTGACTTAGGAGGACGTATGGACCAACTACCCTTTAATAAGTTGTTGATAACGCTGGAACTTTCTACCTCCCCCCCCCCCCCCTCCGACCACCGACCGGTCCTTCAGAGATTCGAAAAAACTGCGTAGTTAGGTGCTTTTCTTTCAGGAATATGATTTAAAGACGGTATTGCTCAAGTTTTTAACGGAGTAGGAACTGGGGTTTTTTTACGAGTACATAGTAGTCGCCATTCGTCTTTCTTACCCCCAGGTCTAGCCCACCCATCCACAAATTATCGTATGGGTGCCTTTGTTGTACATAACGTTAGTTCGCCAAAATACTTGATTCTCTTCAAATAAGGATCTGCTGCAAGTCGATGGAGGAACAAAGTGTGCAAAATAACTTGAAAAATTCGCAGACGGGTCCCGTTTTCAAGAACTGTCATCGAACAGATGCATGGAACTAAACTCTCATATCCCTGTCGTCGGTGTGTCGAATCTATGAAGACGTTCTATTTCAGGTTAATATTGCGTTTACGGACATAAAAATCTCCTCTTTACGAATCGATATAGGTAGTACAAACAATGAATATGTGAAAACCAGCTCGCTCTGTTTGTCTACGAGACGCGCGGTTTGATGCACCATGTCACGGACTCGCGCGGCCCCTCACGCCGTAGGTTCGAGTCATCCCTAGGCGTGGGAGTGTGTGTTGTTCTTAGTATGGGTTCGTTTAAGTAGTGTGTAAGTCTAGGGACCGATGTCTTCAGCAGTTTGGACCCTTAAGAATTCACACACATTTGTCTACGAGAGCCAGAAATCAATAAAAACCGGCGACCACTATGATGTTCTTGTCCTTGACTTTCGGATGGAGCTCGATGCAGTTCCATACGGAATATAATACCTGGCTTGTAATTTGACTGAAAAGTTAGTAATACACAGGAAAATTTCATTTCTAACACAGAGAAATGTTCAGCTATGAGGCCTGGAATCTTATTGGTCGGAGTTGGATTATGTTCATTGATGAGTTCCCCTTCGAGGTGAGCTCCGCCTGGAGACGCCGTCTACAGCAGTTGGATACCAAACTGAAGATGTAACGCACCAGTTGGACAGAATTTAACACTATATCCCTCAGGAGGTCACAGAAACTCACAACGACCGTGAGAGAGGTTGCTGACCACATACCCCTTCGTATCCGCATCCGCTGAGGCCTAAGGGCTGAGAATGGTATGGGGGCGACGATTGGTATCTAGGGCATTCAAGGCCTGTTCCAACGTTGAATTTCTTTCTTTTTCTTTTTTTCTATCGCCCAGGAGGACATTTAACAAGTTTATCAAACAACGCCAAGTCGAATAACTGCTTGCATAATGGCCAGAGGTGAACCAACGTGTTACTGACTTTCTAAATTTATGAAACTCTTTCTCCTGAATAAATCGTTCAGTTGTACTGAAACTGTAATCATTTGTTTATCTGTACACGTACAGCACATCTACTGACGTCCGTCTCATCGGGTAATATCTTCGCGGTGCGTATTCATTTTTATTTTTTATTTTATTTATTTTGTCGTGTGTGCAAGTAGGCGCAAGGTGCGGTTAGAAGTGATAGTTCGCGGAAGTGACCGTCCTACAAGCAGCACACTCCACAACAGCCTACAGGATGGATTACGAAGCATAAATACAGAAATATAGGTAAGTTGTTGCACTTTATCGGTCATAATATCACTGACAGTACTCAAGGGGGAATGAAAGGGAAGCAGTCATTTAGAAGGGATAGGGTTGTAGTCTATCCCCTATCTGATTCCGTCTGTACACTGAGTAAGCGGTAACGGAAAAAAAAGAAAATTTTGTAGTAGGAATTGAAATTCAGGGAGAACAAATAAAATGTTTGATGTTTGTCGATGATATTGTCGTGTTTAGTAATTCTGTCAGAGACAGCAAAGAAATTGCAAGAACAGTTGAACAGAATGGACAGTGGAGGATATAAGGTGAACATCAACAAGAGCAAAACATAGTTAATGGAATGTAGTCGAATTAAATCAAGTGATGCCAAGGAAATTAGCTTAGGGAACAAGACACTTAAAGCCGTAGATGAGTTCCGTTACTTGGGCAGCAAAGTAACTGATGACGGCAGAAGCAGAGGGGACATAAAATGTACGCTCGCAATTGCAGGAAATGTGTTTCTGAAGAAGTGAAATTCGTTAACATCAAATGAAGACTTAAATGTTAGGAAGACTTTCCTGAATTTATTTGTCTGGAGCGTAGCCACTTGCGGACGATAAACGATTTAGACAATGTGTCACGCAACTAATGAGAAGATACTGAACGGAACTAGAAAGGAAAGTAATTTGTGGCACAACTTGGCTAAAAGAAAGGATCGGATGACAGGGCGTATTCTGAGACATTAAGGGATCACCAGTTTACTATTTGAGGGAAGTGTGGGGGTTAAAAAGCGTATAGGGAGACCAATAACTGAATACAGTGTACAGATTCGGAAGGATGTAGGTTGCATTAGTTATTCGGAGGTGAAGAGGCTTCCACAGGATAGAGTAGCATGGAGACCTGCATCAAGCCAGCTTCCGGACTAAAGGCCACAACAACAACAGCAACAGTAACAACAACAGTAACAACAACCGTATTCCTTCCCGTCGCATGTGCGATGAAGCGGATTCCGTCTTTGCAGAACGCAGTCTTTCCACTCTTTCATGCTTCTATGTCACTAATATTAATCACGCATTTAAGTGCCAGTTTGTCGCTGTTAAGCATCTAGCGAACAGACCGTTGATTCTCAGTTAGGCAAGAGTATTTGAAACTACAAAGACTGCCGTAAGTTTTGCAGAATACTATCTTGAAAAATTAGTTGGAATTAGTCCTTAAGTCTGATCTGGTCTCGGGTTGATTTACAAATGAGTGGCGTGGTACCTGCTTCTCCGAACCTTCCACAAGGTCTTGAACTGACTTGTGTGACATTCAAGACAGCTATGATTTCACGTGCATGCGTTCGTGTGTGTGTGCTTTTTTTTAGCTATTTGCCTATGAGAACAAGGGTACAACAGTGAAAGAAGTTAAAAAAACTGAAACGTGTTCATGGCTGTGCTATGTAAGCTTCACTCCCGACAACGGAATTCCATACATGAGAGACAATGAGAATTACTTTGAAACACGTCGTTAGACGCAACAAAGAATACTCTTTTCTCTTAAAGGAGACACTTAGTATTCCTTCGGGAATTCTTGACGCTGACTTACAGTGACTGCTTTTCTTGCTCTTTCCACTTCCTATTCCGAAAACAACAAAAAACTGATATCATCTATATCAAGTACCCATAAAGAGGTACTATCTCAAAACAGATATGGATAGGATTTCGAAGTGGTGTGAAGACTGGCAACTTGCTTAAAAGTTCAGAAACAGAGAATGATTCACTTCACAAAACGCTGAAAAAGCATTTCTGACTACAGTATCAATGAGTCAGGTGGCAGACTTCGGTACGTAGGTCTGCTAATGCGAGAATTCAGTCTACAAAGGAGATTGATTATAAAACACTCGTGCTACTCATTCCAGAATAATGCTCAAGTGTGCGAGATCAAGAAAACTGAGGCAGAAGAAAGTGAATTAAGAACTGCTACCAATTACAGATAACTGAACGTTGGCAGTTTTCACAGCAAAGACAACTATTAAGTAAGAAGACTTTTCCATGGAGAACCATGATGATGATGATGTTTGGTTTGTGGGGCGCTCTACAGCGTGGTTATCAGCGCCCGAACAATTACCCAATCTTTGCTCAGTCCAATTGCGCCACTTTCCTGGATGATGATGAAATGATGAGGACAACACAAACACCCAGTCATCTCGAGGCAGGTGAAAATCCCTGACCCCGCCGGGAATCGAACCCGGGACCCCGTGCTCGGGAAGCGAGAACGCTACCGCGAGACCACGAGCGGCAGACTATGGAGAACCAGAATGAACAGATCCATTTAGAAGGTGCGTATGTTATTATGCTTGGGGGATTTTCAAACGAAAATGTACAAGAAACATTTTGAATAAAACGGAAGTCTCTATACAAAAGTAATTAGCAGAGACCTGAACACTCATATCCCACTGTTTCACGAGCAGAAGGATTCCCTCTCTGTTTCCAGAATTCAGGTGGCTGTGACGGGAGCCAGCCCTCCACCGAGTCCTTTAGTTCATTGTGCGACTGAAGCGCTTTACTATGGGCATTTTCTTTTCTTCTTCTTTTTTGGCGATGCACATGGAAATCACAGTGATACACGGCCAGTTCATAGGGCGGATGCTCAGTCTGCATCAGCTGACATTCATACATTTTGTGTTACTTAGGAGTGGTGTCGACGTGCGTTAACGCGGAGCGGAAACTCTTCCACCAGATGCAGCCAAGACCGTTTCCTATTGATGGACTTGAGTGGACTGTGGAGTGTCTCAGAGTAAAGGACATTGTCAACGGTTTTTCCGTGCTCGAGGAATTCAAAGAGTCTCGGACCTCGGACGTCGAGAAAGATGGTGAGCGTCAACGTACCTGCTGAGGCCAAAGCTTTCAGTTTTTTAGGGGGAAGTGGCGACACTACATTATGACCCCTCGGTGTCTCACTAAGTTATCCCAAAGCGTAATAATTTCAACCTGTTTGATTGTTACGACATTTTGTAAGTTTTCATTTCAGCATTCCTCACATAACATCTTAAGTGGACTTAACACTACACGTTCAGTCTCAGAGAGGTGACGCTGAAAACTGAGGTGGCGAGAAGCGTTGCTCCTCTAGCAGGCTGAAAAATGTGCGCACTTAAGAAGCGAACGAAGTTAATGGAAGACGCCTACGAAGGCGTTTCTGCAACGCGGTTTCCCAACTTGGGACACGCCTTAGAAGTAACAGCAAGGGATGATGCCAAAAGGCCTTAGAATTAAGAGGAAGGGTCGCCTTCAAGAAACTCAATAAAGCAACGGACAAAGCAACAACTTAACACAATGGAGCGCTTCTGGGATGTTACTCAGAAATTCTTCAGAGAGTTTCATTAGATGCACTCTTTTTTCTTTCCTTTTGGGTGGTATGTAATACAGTGTGGTAAAAATGTGTGAGTAGCTGCTATAATTGGTGTTATTATATAAAACAGACTTGTGAACAATGTTCATTGTCTTTGTACTTTTGACATAACTAGCTGCAAATTGTTTATTAGTTGTTGATTACGTGAGTTTATGATCAGCCTTTTGTGCTCAATCCTTTTCTTTTCCTATTATCTCAGTAAAGTTTCCAGATAATTTAACACGATAAATAAAAAACAGTAGGCACCATTAAGATCGCATATCTACATAATGGACAGTATCTCTCGCAAAAAAAGTCTCTTAGTGTTTAAAATATAAGGTACTTGTAAACGTACAACGTCAATGGAACAATATTTCATGGTACCACTGTAAAAGAACAACATGAAGCCAAATACGTGATCTGTGTTAACAACGTAACTATAAAATAACTTAAGTTCTAAGATGGTTCATTGACTGCATTTAGATGTCAGTATAATGAAAGATAAAATCTTAATAGAGGCCTACTGTTACACTGGCAGTGGAACGATCAGTCGTAACAGTCAAAAACTATTGAGAATTTTAACTGTTATTCTTCTATAGAAAGAAAATATGTGACCTATGACAACAACATAAAAGATCTTAAGCTCCATAATAATTTATGGACGTCACTCCATCTAGACGTAAGTATAACATAATATCTCAAAGTACTATTACATATACGTAGAATGAAATGGCATATAGAAGTAAAGTCAACAGGAAGAAACGGTAATGCCCACATGCTGACATAAGCCGAAACAAGCTTGTCGTAACTTGTGTAGTCAGCAATAAATAAACAGTTTGTAGCTAATTTTGTCAAAAGTATAAAATTGTACCTTATTTACTGTTATCTTTACAGAATGAATTGTTCAAACGAAAACATCCTGTTCATTTCAAATACACTCCTGGAAATGGAAAAAAGAACACATTGACACCGGTGTGTCAGACCCACCATACTTGCTCCGGACACTGCGAGAGGGCTGTACAAGCAATGATCACACGCACGGCACAGCGGACACACCAGGAACCGCGGTGTTGGCCGTCGAATGGCGCTAGCTGCGCAGAATTTGTGCACCGCCGCTGTCAGTGTCAGCCAGTTTGCCGTGGCATACGGAGCTCCATCGCAGTCTTTAACACTGGTAGCATGCCGCGACAGCGTGGACGTGAACCGTATGTGCAGTTGACGGACTTTGAGCGAGGGCGTATAGTGGGCATGCGGGAGGCCGGGTGGACGTACCGCCGAATTGCTCAACACGTGGGGCGTGAGGTCTCCACAGTACATCGATGTTGTCGCCAGTGGTCGGCGGAAGGTGCACGTGCCCGTCGACCTGGGACCGGACCGCAGCGACGCACGGATGCACGCCAAGACCGTAGGATCCTACGCAATGCCGTAGGGGACCGCACCGCCACTTCCCAGCAAATTAGGGACACTGTTGCTCCTGGGGTATCGGCGAGGACCATTCGCAACCGTCTCCATGTGCCACAATCAGGACTGCATACGACCGAGGCACACAGGGCCAACACCCGGCATCATGGTGTGGGGAGCGATTTCCTACACTGGCCGTACACCACTGGTGATCGTCGAGGGGACACTGAATAGTGCACGGTACATCCAAACCGTCATCGAACCCATCGTTCTACCATTCCTAGACCAACAAGGGAACTTGCTGTTCCAACAGGACAATGCACGTCCGCATGTATCCCGTGCCACCCAACGTGCTCTAGAAGGTGTAAGTCAACTACCCTGGCCAGCAAGATCTCCGGATCTGTCCCCCATTGAGCATGTTTGGGACTGGATGAAGCGTCGTCTCACGCGGTCTGCGCGTCCAGCACGAACGCTGGTCCAACTGAGGCGCCAGGTGGAAATGGCATGGCAAGCCGTTCCACAGGACTACATCCAGCATCTCTACGATCGTCTCCATGGGAGAATAGCAGCCTGCATTGCTGCGAAAGGTGGATATACACTGTACTAGTGCCGACATTGTGCATGCTCTGTTGCCTGTGTCTATGTGCCTGTGGTTCTGTCAGTGTGATCATGTGATGTGTCAATAAAGTTTCCCCTTCCTGGGACAATGAATTCACGGTGTTCTTATTTCAATTTCCAGGAGTGTAGTAACAAGGGAGACGCAAGGTCTACAGTTGTTATACGATGCCGGCCACTGTGGCCGAGCGGTTCTAGGTGCTTCAGTCTGGAACCGCGTTGCTGCTACGGTCGAAAGTTCGAATCTTGCCGCGGGCATGGATGTGTGTGATGTCCTTAGGTTAGTTAGGTTCAGGTAGTTCTAAGTCTAGGTGACTGATGACCTCAGATGTTAAGTCTCATAGGGCTTAGAGCCATTTGAACCATTTTTTATATGAGACGTATAATGTTTGGTTGTTTATTTAATCAACTTATGTACTTATTTCACCTGGCCTTCGTGGCCTTTCTGAAGTCTAACCAATCATTCTTAAAAAGTATCTCTGTTCTGTTAAGTTCTAAAGCTTAATTCCACTGTCGTACGTGCCGTGTTAGTACTTCAGTTTCACAGTACTTTCAGCACACTCGACGTCTCTTTGTATGGTGGGCTCAGATATGACCAAACAGTAGTGCTACAATACACAGATTACACAGGCACGCATCCTTAGTAACCAAGATGTTTAGTGCACGGTTACTATATTAAAATAAAGGTTACAACAATAGTAATAGTAATAATACTGGTAATGATATAGTAGCGACTGCAGTATGTCCGGAACATGTTTAGAATTTCCATCACGCTTGATACCCTCTCACCAAGAAACGAATTACTTCCGTTTAAAGATATTCGACGACTGTACGAGATACGATTGAAAGAGCGCTTAGTGATATACTATTTTACTTTTCTACATTTTATACCGGCATAGGGAAGTGCATAAGATATGTGGATCTCACGATTCCTTACCAAATGACGTAGAAGTCTGTGTGTCTAACCAAAATATAAAATTCACAGAAGTACACTGCCTCATTACCACGTACATAACTTGACGATATTACAAGAACTAAATGTACCACAGTACGAAGAAAGAGAGAGAGAGAGAGAGAGAGAGAGAGAGAGGGGGGAGAGAGAGAGAGAGAGAGAGAGAGAGAGAGAGAGAGAGAGATATTTGCAGATGACGCAATAATACTTAAAGTTACAGGTTTTATTTCAAAGAATACCTAAGCGCCACACCTGAACACCGACACTAAAAGAGAAAAATTGGAGCACACAGACGAAACCACCCCAGAGACACTTCTCGCACTTTTGTGGGAAATACACATGTCTTTCTGCACGCGCTGCTTCTGTAATTTCTAAATCTAACTGAATAAGTCTCTAAATATGCCTTCAAAAAAAGACTACTGCACAGCGGTTTACATCAGTTTTGCGATATATACAGCCACACTTAACATGGACTTTAAAAAGATCAGTTCACACTTGTGAAACCTCTAAAAGACACTTCACAGGCATTTGTGAGAAACAGATCGCAAAACCAATATCACCTGCGATATCTGACTTTACACTCCAAAACAATGACCTTTGCAAATGCAAATAAATATCTCTGTAATTCCAAACAGGACGCTCACCACTTCGCAAGTTTTGGGTGGTCATTTGAAGGCACTACCACAGAGAGAGAGAGATAAAAGAAAGAGAGAGAGAGAGAGAGAGAGAAATAAAGAAAACTTTCAGAGTCCTACAGCTACTTTGTTGTTCATCACTTTCCTGAAACTGTGAGTGGGCTTTTATATTTCTACTGCAGCAGTGAAGAACTTCTCGAAGCACTGTCAAAGCAGAGGCGGGAAAACCAGAACAATTACGCGAACAGAATTCGAAGCTCTTTAATAGAAATGAGAAAAAAATGCCTGGAATTTTCGGTGAATTTTCCATACCCTACAGCTGCTGGCCTGGAGATGCTCTAAAGAAAGAAGTGTATGGTCTGCTTCGATAAGTCACTGAACACTCGACCAAAAATGACCTAACATTACCCTCAGACATCACAGAAATTTCCGTAGATACCCTGCTCCCGTCTTCTTCGTACCAGTCTCCTCCTATGACCCAAACAAGAATTTAGATTTACTGAATGCACCAACCACACTGCTGCCACTACCCGTAATAGAGGACTGTCCACCATTTTCTACAGAAGAGACTTTCAATGGAAAAACTATTTTGTACAGATCGAAAAGAAAAATCATACAGCAGCCGTAGTGCACTGACAGTAAAATTCAGCATAAGTGCTCTACAGACCACGAAATATGGAGAGACACTCCCTCAGGTACACCGCGCCGCTTGAATTTTTCAGTGTGAAACCCCCAAGATGCTGTTAGTGCCGGTGTGGGAGCACTGTCCCCAATACTTTTTTGCAGCGGACCAATTACGATACTTTCAGCAGCAAAAGTACTTTGTAAATATCGAATAAAAAGATGCAATAGTCATATTGCACTGACAAAGCCTGCAAAAGGCGTTACTGATTCACAGCCCTGACCTGCTCGCTTGCTTGCTTACTGCCATGCTTTCCACACCCACACCCGTACTCAGGGATTACAAAAACACATGTATTTTCATATGTTTTGAGAGAATATCATACCGTATAAGTGGTAGGTTTCGATATCAAGCTCATAGCAACATCGTTTGCACTGTATAATTCCGAAGGTAAAGAGTAGAAATGATGTCGTTTGAAACCCAAAATTTTATCGAGGTGCAGTGAAATGGGACGTGTTGTAAACCACTGGGTTAGTAGAAACTTACCTCATGTGTGAAGACCTTTACATGAAAACTCGAAAAAATAAAATACAGGGAACTATTAGTACTACTAGCGAATACCAAGAAGAAGACTGCTTTGGACTCTGGTAAACCACTGAAACTCACGAATACTAATTTTAGTGATTTAACAGATTCCCAAGCGTCCTTATAATTTATAAAGCTAACTAAGGTGTTACTCAGATCCCACCTAATGTCTCCCCCAGCTGCCTTTACCCTCTAGATGCACACAACACTCACCACAATTTATGTTCTCTGAAACAAATAAAGATGGGAAATATGTAGAAGCAGCCAATTGGACATTTTATATAAGAAGAAATAACTGTGCAGCGCAAACATACGACCTTATCGAATCTTCTCGTACTTCCATGGAGAACACACGCCATCATGAAGGCTGCCCATCATGTACTGAGTATTAGTTTGCTAGTCACCCACCTAGACAGCGACAGAGCTAGGTCACCTACATTCCTGTACTCCAGCCAAGCTCTCCAGCTAGGCCGTCTCCCACAGTAAGCTGGAAACGTCAAACATCTGGCGACAGGCCACTGCTGCTGCGCGACCCGAACCTCAAACAGAATCGTTCTAGGAAACCAGCCACATATATTTGCTGCCTCGATCTGACAGCATTCGCCAAAGAGGGTAATATCGGAAATACCCCTCCTGACAACGGCGACTCTGTAAATATTTATATCTCTAGCATTCTTATGACTGGACAAAGTATTCCTCGTGAAAGATTCATTAATTCCCCTCATGAGTATCACAGTTTTCCACGTCAAATCCACTCCATTCCTTACAACAGGCCAAAGCCATTTTCTTTTGCACGTGTCGGAACACAGACATACTTTATAATGCTCTGATCACAGTGATTCTACCACGCATCTGCTACGACTAAATATAATGCTTCGCCAATAACTGAATGCTGGCGATACCAAACAATACAGAGCGATAATCAGCGGTGGGTGGATAAGTCTCACATTTTTAATAGCGAGTGGTACCGTTGCGTCTTAGAAAGTGAGATGTAATCGGCTTACAAGAAACCAGATGTTAAAAACACGATCGCAACTGCTATGTTACTGTCACAGGAAATCTTGATTCTACAGATGCACACAAGTATTATTAACGATATCCGTGTTCAGAACTACAGAAGTCTTATAAATCGAGGTATGGCATTACCTCCGAATGAAGTGGTTTTCCACGCAAATATTGTGACACTGAATATAGATACTGATCGCCAGGGTGTATATTATTAACAGACCGATAGTACAGGTACAGCAGGTCGTACGCAGTTTAAGCTAGTAATAAATCACAGCCACCAGGAAATTATATTCACGGCACTCTCATTTCTCGAAAAGATTCAACGTTTTCGATCCTACCTGCTACAGTAAAATTCCAACACGGTTTCGGACAGTCCCTTTGCATCCTGTAGCTGTTCTTCAGACTTTGCCCCACCATGCGTGCACCTTTGTGTGTGTAATCGTTCGAATTAAAATTGGACCCGAGTAGAAGTCAGAGAGTACTATATCTACTATCTTCTGCAACCTGTACAAAAAGAGAGTGAGCTGAGTTAATGCGAGAGGACTATCTTTTGACCACTCAGTGCAAAAGGGAACATGTCGTCGTAACTCCACCAACCATGTGCAACGTGGAAGGTCAGTGCCAAACGAAGCCTGCTACTGAAACACAAGGTGATATAAAAGACAGTACAAGTAGTAATGGGAAATGGGATAATGATGAGGATTTTACTACTGCATTGTGGTCCGTCTCCAAATTACCATGCAGGTCCCCAATCTGAAGGAGATCTGTGTGTCTCATGATGCATCCACATCTGTCACCCAGACATGTTCTCTATCATGTATCACCCAACAGCGAACAAAAAAACTACATGATCCTCGGGTTTCTGCCGGCGTATTTGAAAATCAAAATATCCACGGGTATACTGCCGGTCTATAGTGTCCAACGGGCACAATATTTCGGCGATCATACACGTCACCATTATCAGGTGAACTGACGGACTGAGCTCCTGTGAACGTGACGGCACGGAGATCCGTACGTTACGGCTGCTCAGAGGGAACTGGGTTCGGTCGCGGCGGCGGTCGATTTAGGTACCCTCCGCCCGCGGCGCTCTCCCTCCGCCGTACGCGCCCCGCGCCACGGTCGCACGGTGGAACAGATTGCGACGGCGTCTGAGAAGACGTCGGAGTGATGGCTCTGTCCGCCATGGTAGTCACAACTATACGTTTGCTCGATTTACTCTTGATTAACCCAATCGCTGGTTCCCAAGCCTTGCTAAGATTATAACCAGTCACGGTTTATGACGTCGTCATTGGTGCGAATTTCGATGGCCTCTCTAACAACGCTGTCCCAGTATCTCGACGTCTGTACCAGAATACTCGTTCGTTCATAATCCATAGCGTGATTTTCCGACAAACAATGTTCAGCGAACGCCTACTTGCTCGGATACATCAGTCGAGTGTGCCTCTGGTGTTCACGGCATCGATCCTCGACGGTACGCATCGTCTGACCAATATACGACTTGCCACATTGACACGGAATCTGGTACACGCCGGCCTTTCTCAAACCGAGGTCATCTTTGGCGCTCCCCACCTGTGCACGAATTTTATTCGGAGGACAAAACACAGTTCCGACCCGGTGTTTCTTCAGAACGCGGGCGATTTTCCCCGAGAGTGCGCCTGTATATGGAATAAACGCAGTGCCTACCTCCTCCCTCGTGATTTCATCCATCTCCACAGGTTGTGCTGTAGAGGTTGAGCGGAGAGCACGTTGAATCTGCCACTCTGAGCACCAATTATTTCGAAATACAGTTCTCAGATGTTCCAATTCCTGGGGTAGTCTCTCTGCGTCAGAGATAGTGCACACCCTATGTACTAGAGTCTTAAGTACCTCATTACTCTGTGAAGGGTGGTGGCAGTTGTCTGCGTGCAAATAGAGATCAGTGTGCGTTGTCTTCCGATACACCCCATGACCTAGGGTGCCGTCAGCCATTCTCTTGACCAAGACGTCCAAGAAAGGTAATTTACCTTCCGTTTCAGTCTCCATAGTGAATTTGATGTTGGGGTGTATGGAGTTTAGATGTGTAAGGAAGTCAAGGAGTTCTGCAGGTTCCGTGCAAGACTGTCATCAATTGGAGTGGCATGGTGTTGAGTGATGATGCGGTCTCGGTTTTGCAAAAAGGTCTCAACTTCGCTCCCACCCCGTAGTTAACTCCGGTCGCAGAAACTGTTAGTGCCGTATTGAACAGGTTGCAACTCGACTTCCGCCAGAATCAGCTGAGGAAATACGTCGTGAAACTTGTCGTACGTTGACAAAATCCAAGCCGATGAAGTCAAATATCAGCAGTAAAGAGAGGGCGGCCATTGGTGATCTGAGGTAGCGCTCTGAAATTGTTGTCTTACCGGCTGACAAAGGCAATGCTACAGCTGTTGTCTCCCATAAGGACTACACTGATAAGATGCAGAGCCTGCTAAATGACGATTCCTACCGGAAGATCAGCGTTGACCCTACAAAGAAGCTGGAGAACAAGACGAGGTCGCTTCTCAAGGACGCAGATTTACCGGAGGGTGACGCTAGGAAATTGTTACCCCAAGGTTCAGTACCGCCTAGACTATATGGACTCCCGAAGGTTCACAAAGAGGGGGTACCATTACGCCCCTTTGCCAGCAACATCAGGGCACCTACATATTTATTGGCCAAATACCTGACGGGAATATTAAGTCCTTATGTGGGTAATGCCCTCATCACATCCGTAATTCCGTGGATTTTGTTAAACGCCTTGATAGCTTCAGGTTGGATGAGTCAGATATCATGGTGAGTTTTGACGTCGTTTCCTTGTTTACGAGGGTCCCCGGCGAGAGTCACTAGAATTGATTAGTCAGAAGTTTGACGAGAAGACCACTGAGCTTTTTAGGCATGTCTTGACTTCTTTTTAATGGAGAATACTACGAACACACGGAGGGAGTCGCCATGGGTAGCCCACTCTCACCGGTGGTAGCGAATTTGTACATGGAGAACTTCGAGGAGGAAGCCCTGTCGTCATCCGAATGGAAACCTACTTGATTTTTCCGTTCCGTGGACGACACGTTCGTCATCTGGCCACATGGTATGGATAAACTCCTTGACTTCCTTACACAGCTAAGCTCCATACACCCCAACATCAAATTCACTATGGAGACTGAAACGGAGGGTAAATTACCTTTCCTGGACGTCTTTGTCAAGAGAAGGGCTGACGGCACCCTAGGTCATGGGGTGTATCGGAAGACAACGCACACTGATCTGTATTTGCAAGCAGACAGCTGCCACCACCCTTCACAGTGGAATGGGGTACTTAAAACTGTAGTACATAGGGCGTGCACTATCTCTGACGCAGAGAGTCTACCCCAGGAATTGGAACATCTGAGAACTGTATTTCGAAAATATTGGTACTCAGAGTGGCAGATTCAACGTGCTCTCCGCCCAACCACTACAGCACAACCTGTGGAGATGGATGAAATCACGAGGGAGGAGGTAGGCACTGCGTTTATTCCATATACAGGCGCACTCTCGGGGAAAATCGCCCGCGTTCTGAAGAAACATCGAGTCGGAACTGTGTTTTGTCCTCCGAATAAAACTCGTGCACTGGTGGGGAGCGCCAAAGATGACCTCTGTTTGAGGAAGGCCGGCGTGTACCAGATTCCGTGTCAATGTGGCAAGTCGTATATTGGTCAGACGATGCGTACCGTCGAGGATCGATGCCGTGAACACCAGAGGCACACTCGACTGATGTATCCGAGAAAGTAGGCGTTCGCTGAACATTGTTTGTCGGAAAATCACGCTATGGAGTATGAACGCACGAGGATTCTGGTACAGACGTCGAGATACTGGGACAGTGTTGTAAGAGAGGCCATCGAAATTCGCACCAATGACGACGTCATAAACCGTGACTGTGGCTATAATCTTAGCAAGGCTTGGGAACCAGCGATTGGGATAATCAAGAGTAAATCGAGCAAACTTATAGTTGTGACGACCACGGTGAACAGAGCCATCACTCCGACGTCATCTCAGACGCCGTCGCAATCTGTTCCACCGTGCGACCGTGGCGCGGGGCGCGGACGGCGGAGGGAGCGCGCCGCGGGCGGAGGGTATTTAAATCGGCTGCCGCCGCGACCGAGCCCAGTTCCCTCTAAGCAGCCATAACGTACGGGTCTCCGTGCCGGAACGTTCACAGGAGCTCAGTCCGTCAGTTCACCTGATGATTGCGACATGTATGATCGCCGAAATATTGTGCCCGTTGGACACTATAGACCGGCAGTACACCCGTGGATATTTTGGTTAAAAAAACTACAGACGGCATAATCTCCAGTAACTTTGTTCGATAGAGCACTATACGTGCGTGCGTATGTGTGTGCCGCCTATGTACTGGCACCGAGCAAATACACTGACCACCATATTGCCTGTACTGTAGGAGCAGGAACACACACCACAGACTATAGTATCTGCTGCAAGAGAAGGTCCCTGTGTCGTTGTCTGAAAGATTGTTTTTTTTTTCCTACTGTAACGCATCCAAGGAGTGTATGAGACAGTTTTGTACACTGCCATACATTCTGCTTTTAGCACCATTACTATGAGGTCTGTGTAAGATTTTAAACTGATATTAACACATTTCGGTCACTGGCTCTCGTAGAAAACTAGACATTGCACAGTGTAAATTATGTTGTTGCTGCTCCCACAACACAGACACACACACACACACACACACACACACACACACACACACACACACAAATTGAATGATTTTAAATAAAAGACAATAGCAACGTATGGGAACTGGAAGAGTTTGCGGCACTGTGGAGAGCTTCCAAACAGCTGACGAAGGTGATTGATGGTCTCTACATCTTAACTCATCTTCTACAGTTATGAGACAGCGTATGACTCGGTGTTCCATTTCGATTTATTCCTCGTATTGCAATCATGTATGTGATGACTGATTCGGTACTAGCCATCCCCAGAGGGTGTTGCCCCTTCGCCAAGACTTTTTCTCCATCTCAAGCAAGTGATGTCAGTCAATCAGTAAATGGTAATCAACATAATACGAGTGGACAAATGGGATGGAAAAGACACTGTTGATGTACTGTAATAATAAGCGTCGCAGTTGATAGTGCGATCAATTTTAGCAATATTACTGAATTTCAACAGCAACTAATGATGCTGTAGCACGCTGATTTATTTCTGTGTCATCGCGAAACTTCCCCTCCACTACTTTACGAGTACCATATACTTGATTGCGAATGTAGGTAGGTGACTGTGCAGTACGTTCATTCCTTGTTAATTCACGAACATATACACCAAAGTATAACAGTTCGGGATCTAGATAATTTTACCACATAGATTGTACTGCGTACTTTACGATCTTTCCCTATGGGGATGGAGGTCACAGAGCATTCTGGAATTCTTAAGAGTCCGTTAGAGACTGAAAGTTCTCCTTGCATTGTCTTTGATCAACCCTCCCTGCAGCACTGACTCCGATTTAATCTCCAGCTGCCCAGAAGTAGACCGCTACATTCCGCGTCTCGTGAAGGAATTGACCGAGCCGAGTCCATAACTGCTGTTCTGCACCAATCTTCCTGACAGCGCCCATCCAAATGCACAAGATTTCTCCAGATGCGCGCATGTCGAGGAGGTTGGCACCCCTTACCGGTGTATAATAGTAGATATTAAAGTGTCGTGATGAAATAGAAGATGGTTAAGAAAAAGAAGAAATGGATGGTTTTTATGCATGGTGGTGCTCCAGATGGATGGAGTTTGAAAAATTGTTGGTAAACCAACTGCGCTATCAGTTCTAAAGAATTGCTCTAGTGTCTGGGACCAGTACCAAGTAGAAATTGGTAAGACAGAACATAAACACATATACTCCTAAGGCTACACGGTTCTGCACTTAAAACACGTTATAATGTTAGAGCAGTGCGGTACCCAACCTATTGGTCACGTGTAATGCAATGCTGTTAATATCCCGATGTAAGAAATATGTTTCCAGCACATGATGTCCATTCTCCTTGCAAGTTTCTCTACAATAAAATATGGTGACAAACTGTACAACGAAAAAAATACTCCTTCCTTAAAACATAGATTCTTTGAGATACATGCGGAGCTGTTCACACCCGATTCCCGTTCAGAAATTATACTGTGTTCGCATCATGTGTCTTACAAGGAAACAAACACGTATCATTGGCGTTTGAGATGTGAAATGACATATCATGCCCTCACTAAATCCATAAACAGGACTTATATCAAGCAGATGTATACACAACACCTGTCGCTAACTCAGATTCACGGTAGTTATGGAACAGGAGACTCAATTTTATGCCCAAGAAACAGTTGGGGAATGGAGTACGACGCATAAATCTCCGTTCGTCTTGAGGAAAGTGCCGAAACAGGATGTTTCATCATCATCATCATCATCATCATCACACATCAGATAGAAGTCCTCTGATGACAGTGAGATTTGCTGTTAATGATCGTGAGTAGATGGTGCTTTAAGTCGCACACAGATCACGCAGCTGTGCACGAGGTGAACGCAGATTATGCCACACAACTGATGCACCCCGACAGAACGACGGAAAAAATGTTTAAATGACCTGCAGAAACATATTCCGCTCTCTCTAGAATGAATCATCAATATACCATTAAATCATACCTCGTTACAATTCCGTCTCAACCGATCACTCCACCAACTTTCTGTCGTCCTTCAATGCAGATGCAAGTAAGCTTAGAGGCAGATGATTCGCTTTTGTCCAAGAAAGCTTCAAAGACAGCAGTCAACTCTCGTGTATCACCCTTACCTCAATAGCAACACAACAGAATGTTGCCATACAGCAACAGTTTGCTACCTGAAACCGCAAAGTTGTGTGATTTGCGGAGAGTATGGAGAATTACATTGTAAATACTGTTTGCTAGGGTTTAAAGCACGTTATTGATCCTTTACAGGGTCAAACATTCTGTAGTCGTATATTGCAGTCAATCCATATTGCAATACAACGCTCTTTAGCTAAGGTCACGTAGCGTCCCATTGTCTGCCGACCTGCAGCGATCATCATTTCCGGTCACCGCGAAACCGGTCAGGGCGCGCGCTCTGGCGGGCGATATTCATAGGCATACTTCCTATCTCTCGAGAAATACCTCTGCTTTCCTTTTTTTGTGACCACGTGAAGCTGGTAGCTGACCTGAAACCATTCTGCCTGCCTCCCTGTACCGTCGGTACATTTTTTAAACTGATTTGTCGCATAGCACAACTTTTACTGTATGTGATCATTCTCAACCAACGATCGCCTCTACCGCAGTGAATTTATTGCAGACCTCTGACATGGCATCATGATAGAATGCGATACAAATACTGGAGAAATATCTAGTGACAGCATGAGGGAGTTGCAAATACCAGCTTCGTACTACATTCTTTAACCAAAACTCTTCCTAAATTTAGTGATTTTAATACGAGCTTACACCACTGGTAATGTGTACCCGCACTTTAGGTCTGTTAATACACACCCCGCTAACCACCGCCTATATGCAATATCATATTATTTGTGTAGAAAGCCACTTCATTCGGAAGTAATGCCATAGCTCGATCTACAAGGTTTGCACAGTTTTTAACTGAATATCGTTAGTGATACTTGTGTGATTCTGTACAACCAGGACCGCTTCTGACAGTAGCATAACCGCTCTGTATCGTTTGATATCGCCAGCATTCAGTTATTGGCGAAGTATTATACTTAGTGGTAGGAGATGAGTGATAGTTTCGCTGTGATCAGGGGGCTATAACGTTTGTGTGTGTTCCGACATGTGCAAAGATAATGGCTTTGGACTGCTGTAAGGGAAGGCACGGATTTGACGAGGACAATTGCGATAGCCGCGAGTGGAATTAACGATGCTTTTACATGGAAAAGTGTGTCCAATCATAAGAATGCTACTGATTTTGATATTTCCAGAGCCACCATCATCAGGAGAGGGGTATTCCAGATACTACGCAGACAGTTGGATGTCGTCATATTGATGCTGTAGTCGTAATATTTAATTGTACGTACGGCGATAAAATATAGGCGGCTGGTTTCCTAGGACGATTCTGTCTGAGGTTTGGGGATCGCGGCGGCCTTGTCCTGTCGCCGGAACGACTAACGTTTCCCTTAAGTGATGGAAGCCGTCCCTACTGGAGAACCCGGCTGGAGAACAGGAACGAAGCCGACCTAACCCTGTCGCCCTCTAGGCGGGTGAATAGCGAACTAATACTCAACATGTGTTGGGCAGCCCTTGTTATCGTGTGTATTCACCATGAAATTTTGAGATGATTCAATATTGGCATGTGTTTAGGCTGCACAGTTATTCCCTCCCATAAAATTATCCGGTTGACCTCTTCTGCATATTCTCTGTCTTTATTTGCGTGAGACCGATTGTGGTGTGTGTTTTGGGCATCTAGATAATGAAAGAAAGTGGGAGCAGATGTTTGCTGGTTCTGTAGACACGAGAAACATCTTAGTTGACTTTGTATACTGAAAGAATGATTTGGAACCTGTTATATTGGTGAAATTGTTATTCCTGAGTGGAACTACCAGTTTCTTCTTTATTTCTAGTTTTCACGTAACGATCTTCGCAGGTAAGGTAAGTTTAAAGTTACTCAGTAGTTTAGATCGCGATCCATCTCGCTGCACCTTGCGGAAGTTTCGGGTTTCTAGAGAACTAATTTCCACTCGTTATCTTCGGAATGTTACTGTGCAAGCGATACTGCGATGCAAATGATGTTGCTATGAGCTTGATATCGATAACTATATCTTAAGTGGTATAATATTCTGGCAAACCATGTGGAAATGCGTGTGTTTTTGTAATCGCTGAATATGGAAGTCGGTGTGGAAAGCATGGCAGTAAGCAAGCAAGCGAACAGATCAGGGCTGCGGAACACTAATGTCTTTGTACCGAGGGAAACCAGCCCGGCCTCTGTACAGATGTTCGGTTTCACGGTAATGTGTTGAATCTTTCCATGACAGTAGCAGAGAACTGTAATGAGTAAGTGTCATTGGTGGTAGTCTCGGTAATTCAAGATCTGTAAATCATTTTTGCAGGCTTTAACTGTCAGTGCAGTATGATCATTGCATATTTTTATTCTACACTGACATTGTACTTTTGCTGGTGAAAGTCTCGTAATAGGTCCGCTGCAGGAAAATATGGCTCACAGTGCTCCCACACCGTCAGTAGTAGCAATTGGGGGTGGGGGTTCACACCGAAAAATTCAAGTGGCGCAGTGTAATTGAGGGAGCGTCTCTCCGTATTTCATGGTCTGTAGAGCACTTCTGCTGAGTTCAACTGTCAGTGCACTACGACTGCTGTATGTTTTTCTTCTTTTCGATCTGTACAAAATAGTTTTTCCATTGAAAGTCTCAGCTGCAGAAAATGGTGGACAGTCCACCTATACCGGCAGCGGCAGCAGTTTGTTAGGTAAATTCAGTAAAATCCAGTTCTTGTGTGGAGCATAGGAGTCACTACAGACTGGTTCGACCAAAACAGTTGTAAGGTATGTATGGAAATTTCTGTGATGTAAGAGTAATGGTAGGTCATTTATGGTCGAGTGGTCTGTGACTCGTCCAAGCAGACCATCTACCTCTGGCTTTAGAGCATCTCCAGACCAGCAGCTGCAGGACATCGAAAACTCACTGAAAATTCCAGGTATTTTTTTCTCATTGTTTAGAACAGTGCTTCGAATTCTGTTTAAGTAATTGTTCTGATTGTCCCGTCTGTGCTTTGACAGTGCTTCGAGAAGTGAGCTAAATAATGTTCCCCACTGCTACAGTAGCAAATATAAATGCCCACTCACAGTTTCAGGGAAGTGATGAACACCTTAGCAGCTGTAGGACTCAGGAAATTAATTCCCTCCCTCCCTCCCTCCCTCCCTCCCTCCCACCCTCCCTCCCTCCCTCCCTCCCCCCCTCTCCCCCCCTCTCTCTCTCTCCCTCCCTCCCTCCCTCCCTCCCTCCCTCCCTCTCTCTCTCTCCCTCTCTCTCTCTCTCTCTGGCAGTGCCTTCAAACAATTATCGAAAACATGAGAAGTGGTTAGCGCCCTGTTTGGAATTAGAAGGATATTTATTTGGACTTCCAAAGTTCATTGTTTTGGTGTGTAAAATCAGATATTGCAGGTGATATTGGTTTTGCGATCTGTTTCCCACAGATGCCTGTGAAATGTCTCAGGTAGGTTTCACAAGTGTGAACCGACCGTTTTAAGGTCCATGTTGAGTGAGGCTGTATACATCGCAAAACTGACGTAAACTGCTGTGCACCAGTCTTTTTTGATGGTGTATTTAGAGACTTATTCAGTTGGATTTAGTAATTCCTGAAGGAGCCCTTGCACAAAGACAAAGGTATTTCCCACAAATGCGCGAAAGATGTCTCTGGAATGGTTTCTCAACGGTGTTGCCATCTTTTTCTTTTAGAGTCAGTATTCAAACATGGCGGTGCGGTTTCCTTGTAATAAAACCTGTAACTGTTTCAATATTCTTGCGCGATCTGCAAAGCTCTCCCCCCCCCCCCGCTTCCCACTCTTCCCCCTCCCTCCCTCTTTCTCTCTCTCGCTCGCTCTCTCTCTCTCTCTCTCTCTCTCTCTCTCTCTCTCTCTGTACAGTGGCACATATAGTTCCTCTGATGTCATGGTTATGTAAGTGACAATATTCTGCAGCTCTAGGTGTTGTAACTCGTGAAGCAGTCATCTTCTACAACAAAGGGTATCCCTGCGCTGAGGAGGGAGAAGGGTACAGGCCCTGTGTCCAACACTATTGCTTAGCGGCTACGTGACCGTGCTGTAAGCTGGCGCTCTCCCTGGTCATGGCTTGAACGTGCGCCGAGTCTTGGGGAAGGAAGCCTGGCGTGTTGCCTACCCGAGTCTCTGAGCCTGTTGGAAGTGGCCGCGCGTCGAAGTGAGTAAACGTCTTGTCTCTTGCGCTTCGGAGGATTGACTGATTTCCTGAACTTTTATGGAGTGATCTATATGCAAGCACACACTTTCATCAGTACGAGATGCAAAGTGTAACCTACCGCACATTCATTATTTCATGTAGCATATTCATCTTCAAATATTAGTGCTATCGACACGGTCCACAGAAGCTAATATACAACTCCTTCAGCAGCACATGCATGTCGTTCACTGCACACAATTACAAATGACGTCTGTCCTCCCAATCCAGCATACAGTCACAGATTGATTCCTTTACCAGCCATTTTTCCCCAAAGCCCCTAATGTAGGTGTACTGAAACAGTCTGTGAAGTGATACAACTAACAGCCGTGGGCTTTGTCAATAGCGACAGTGTTTATGAAATGTGATGCGCAGCATGTAAATTAATATTTATTTTTTTCTTGAAAGCGATTACACAGTCTTAACGTCTACCGCTCATGTTTCATACTCTTACGTAGTCTGCAGTGTCACGAGTGTAAATAAAAATGAATACTTATATGATTCACTGTAATGTTACAGTCTCATTTTATTTCACGTGCAAACTCATAACGAGTATAAATAGCGCTGTAATTATGTTAGATCTGTCGCCGGTGAGTAAAGCATTTCGTACTCAAAAATAAATGGTTCAAATAGCTCTGAGCACTATGGGACTTAACAGCTATGGTCATCAGTCCCCTTGAACTTAGAACTACTTAAACCTAACTAACGTAAGGACATCACACAACACCCAGTCATCACGAGGCAGAGAAAATCTCTGACCCCGCCGGGAATCGAACCCGTGAACCCGGGCGCGGGAAGCGAGAACGCTACCACACGACCACGTGCTGCGGACGTTTCGTACTCCTCTCTAATAAGCGTCTGAACAGTTGAAAGCAAACTGTATAAGCGCAAGCGCCAGAGGCGATATAGTTAATGCAAGCGCCGCTCGGTGCATTACCGTCGCTAACTTGTTCACTATTCCTAGCTTTTAGGTAGCTGCTAAGTGCAATAAGACGCAGAAGGAGCGGCACTGCCTTTAATCGCTGGAGTATTTATTGTTAATTGTCGCGTGCCATCTTAGACACATAAGAAATATTCCATGTTTGAATTTAAATGGAAATGAGATTATGATGTCAAATGTGTGGAGAGCGTGTTGTAAGAAGATTACACAGCACACGTATGAACTCTAGGTGCGCCTTCAAAACTTATTTTGACTTATCGAGAACCGTTATCATTTAGCGACTGCCGGGGTACTGATTGGGGATGCATATCATTCAATTTGGTTAAGAATCTGCAGTTTCTGTACGGTCGTAATATTCCTCTTGTCATCACTGGTGCATTCATCTATCAAATCGCATTCGCTCCCCTTCACGAACTCCGACATTCTATAAGTGATAATTCACAATTGCACTCAGGTCAGCCCGTGATCTATCTGCACTGCGTCGAATCTATTTCTGTGTGTGTCATAACCGGCCGGGGTGGCCGAGCGGTTCTAGGCGCTACAGTCTGGAACCGCGAGAGCGCTACGGTCGCAGGTTCGAATCCTGCGTCGGGCATGGATGTGTGTGATGTCCTTAGGTTAGTAAGGTTTAAGTATTTCTAAGTTCTAGGGGATTGATGACCTCAGAAGTTAAGTCCCACAGCGCTCAGAGCCATTTTGTGTGTGTCATGGAAATGAATTTAAGAGGTCGCACAACTTCTGGAGATGAAAGTAAAAGCCAAATGAACTGCATCAGCGAGTGAAAACAGAGTGTGTGGTTTGAGTGATCAAGATTTAAAACTATATAAGCGGACTATGCAGCTGAATAACTCTTTTGCTCAGAGCTATCTCGACGGATTAAGCAGTCGAACAATTCTTTCGCTCAGAGCTGAAGATCGATAACTGCATCTTTACATCAGCTCAGAATTTCGTCTTTGGACATTCATTGCAGTTATTCGCGATTCATGACAATGACTGCTATCACTTAAAAGTCAACGGCATACTTAAGAGCTGCTTTGAAGGTAAAAATCTGTTAACAAGTTGTACCAGTTAGTGAACTACTGATTCAAGAGCTGAAATATTCAGCTCCTTCGAAGATTGTAATTTTCTCACCATTAAATGGTGGGATCTGTGTGGGTGTGTGCTGTGTACCATGGACTCTTCGGATTACACCACTTGCCATCCGAACCACTTGGCCTTACGCATCACATGTACTTTGTTGTAGATGCACACAGTTCAGTCGCCAAATAACAAACCAACCGCCGGCCTTGGTGGCCGAGCGGTTCTAGGCGCTTCAGTCTGGAACAGTGCGACCGCTACGGTCGCAGGTTCAAATCCTGCCTCGGGCATTGATGTGTGTGATGCCCTTAGGTTAGTAAGTCTTAAGTAGTTCTAAGTTCTAGGGGACTGATGACCTCAGCTGTTAAGTCCCATAGTGCTCAGAGCCATTTGATTTTAACAAACTAACAGACGCATACATTCATTCGTATTTCGGTATAGAGACAGGAAACGTGAATGCAGACAAATACTTGGGCTTCATTTAACTTAAGCTTCGAAGGTAAAAATTTTCGAAAGGGGGCGCAAGGATCACGCATTGCGCCATTTACCTCACAGGTAGCTTAATTTCCTGATACGTGACTTATATTTGCAGTGGTGGTTTATGACAGACTCCTATGTATATCCCCTTCCAACAACTGTGGGTAAACTGAGACGCCGCATAGCAACAACGGTAACTCCTGTCATACTCGCAAAAGTATGGGACCTGTTTGACTATCCTCTCGATGTTTGTCACGCGTCCGATGGGGTAGAGATCGAATATTTCTGGAAGGTACATGAAAACTTTGATCGTAAACATAATAGTGGAAAATACTTCAACGTTAGAAGTACATCCATACAAAAGATACACCCTTAGATTTGGATGGTTCTTTTGGTAATAACAAGTTCGTATCCCAATCTCTTATCTCCGTTCAACGAAAGACACAGAGTATATCTGGGGACGACTTTTTGAAACACTCGGTTTCAGGTAGATGGCACCCGCGCCGCTCGTGACTTGTTTCTCGATGGCACTGTGTGCTGCAAATGAGACAGCTAAATTCCGAAGTTGTATGCGGTGGAGGAGACAGCCTACGCGTAGCAGAGATTTCGCGGTATGACGCCGAAGCGACACTGACTAATTAGCAGTGAATAATTGAAGTTTCCAGGTTCTCGCAGCAGTATAGAGTTCGTCCTCGTGTCAAGCCGCTCCAGTGCTCACGCGCAACTTTGGCGCGTAGCTCCGCGTCAGTTGCAGGCAGAGTTTCGGACTGATAGAAGCCACACCAAGCTGCCACCGCGTGGCTGTCTCTTAGCAGCATCTGCGCTGGGAGCACTTATCTCGTTTCTGAGCTGGAACGTGAAAGAAGACGCGCATTGGTGGCTGTGATCACAGAATTACAGCAGGGGTGTCTGGCCAATATATAGCCGACTTCTGGACGTAGAAGAGAGCTTTATCGTCGGAGTTCTTCTATCTAGTCTACAAGAGGTGGCAGCGTATAACTTTCTATATCCTGACAGTGAGACAAAACAAACAAGCTGCATTAATAGTACATTCCAGAGAACGTAACATATACTATGTGACCAAAAGTATCCGGCGCATTGTGTTGACACCTACTGCCAGGTACTCCATATCGGCGACCTCAGTAGTCATTGGACACCGTAAGAGAGCAGAATGGGGATCTCTGCGGAACTAACGGACTACGAACGTGGTCAGGTGACTGTGTGTCACTTGTGTCTTACATATGTTTATGTGGTTTCCTGACTCCTAAACATCCCTAGGTCCACTGATGTGATAGTGAAGTGTAAACGTGAAGGGACACGTACAGCATAAAAGTGTACAGACCGACATCGTCTGTTGACTGATAGAGACCGCCGACAGTTGAAGAGGGTCGTAATGTGTAATAGGCAGACAACTATACAGACCAACACACAGGAATTCCAAAATGCTTCAGGATCCACTGTAAGTACTATGAGACTTAGTCGGAGGTTGAGAAAACTTTCATTTCATGGTCGAGCAGCTGCTCATAAGCCATACATCTAGTCGATTGTTGCCAAAGGATGCCTCGCTTCATGTAAGGAGTGTAAACATTGGACGATTGAACTGTGGAAAGACGTTGTGTGGAGTGAAGAAAAGCAGTACACAATGTGGTGATCCGATGGCAATGTGTGAGTAATGGCGAATGCCCAGGAACGTCATCTGACAGCGTGTGAAGTGCCAACAGTAAAATTAGGAGGCGATGGTGTTATGGTGTCGTCGTGTTTTTCATGGAGGGGGCTTGCACTCCTTGCTGTTTTGCGTGGCACTATCACAGCACAGGCCTACACTGATGTTTCAAGCACCTTCTGGCTTCCCACAGTTGAAGAGCTATTCGGGGATGGCGACTATAGCTTTCAATACGATCGAGCACCTGTTCATATTGCACGGCCTGTGGCTGAGTGGTTACACTAGAATAACATCCATGTGATGGACTGGGCTGCACAGAGTCCTGCCCTGAATCCTATAGAACAGCTTTGGGATGTTTTGGAACGCCGACTTCGTGCCAGGCCTCACCGACCGCCAGAGATACCTCTCCTAAGTGCAGCACTCCGTGAAGAATGGGCTGCCATTCCCCAAGTAACCTTCCAGCTCCTAATTGAACGTTTGCCTGTGAGAGTGAAAGCTGTCACCAAGGCTAAGGGTAGGCCAACACCATACTTAATTCCAGCTTTACCGATGAAGGGCGCCACGAACTTGTAACTCATTTTCATTCAGGTGTCCAGATACTTTTGATCACATAGTGTATGAAGGCGACCCAGTGTTGAACAGTCCCGCACATTCGCCTCACCATGGCAGCCAATGACGTACCCTCTTCCTCGAGACATGTTGCAGTGAACAGCTGCGACGAACGGACTTCGCTTCATGCTTCTTGGTTCTCCATCTCGATTCTTGGATATTTATTCTTTTTCGCTGACCAAAGGTAGGGGAATATTGTTGGTTTTGGGATTTCTATTGGTTTTCATTGTATGCCCACCGCTCCGTATTATACGAGTACAAAGCACGCTGATGGACGTTTAACCTGTCAAGAGATTTGCAACTCTGATCATTCTCAGAATCGCCGATGCTGTGTACATGTATGAAAAAATTGGGAAATCTGTGGTAAGTTCCTACGGGACCAAACTGCTGAGGTGATCGATCCCTATGGTTACACACTACAAAATGTAAGTCAAACTAATTTTCGCTAAGAACAACACACATGCCCATGGCTGGGGGAGGACTCGAACCTCCGACAGGGCAGCCACGGGGATCGTGGCAAGGCGTCTGAGACAGCGCGGCTACCGCGCGTACATGTACGAAGCTACATTGGCATCTTACCATATTTTATAGGTCCTTCTTTCTTTCTTTTTCACGCAGTCTATTTGAAACAAAACCCACGAAGATTGACGTTAAAAATGTTCCATTAAAATTCAAAAACGATTATGATGATTAAAGAGACTAAAACATTGATTCTGATTAAAATAATGAAGTTGTTTTAGTTATAAGAACATGGAGAGCAAAGTGGGCGTCCCGGACATACGGTTAAATGCCACCGGGGGACTTCGGGAGTGGTAAGTCGTCAACGATAGATGGCGCTCTCGGTCTACCGTAAGTGATTACAGAGGTGTGCATATTCAATCGCCGACGAGATATCAGTCAATGTTTCCACCTTGGAATAGTAATTCGAATCGAGACTCCACAGCTATATCCATCTAGTGGTGCTGTGTCAAAACTTCATGAGTCCCTTTATACATGGTACTTAATGCGTAAAGGGCATTTATAAACTTCTAAGAGTTCATGTTATATTAATTTCTGAATCAGCATCGTAATTTAAGTTAACCTAAGGCACAGGTTGTTTCCTGGATGTACGACTGTGGCAATTTATACGAGACAAAATATACCGCAGTATTATTTCACAACCTTTTATGTAATTCAGGTGGTTTGCGCAAAGACCACATGTGGGACAGGAGATTCAACTGTGGACCTAATCCTAGGAAATGTATCTGAGATGGTATACATTACTCAGAATAGGACAATGTACGTCTGGCATGATTCCATTCTCCAGTGAGGGAATCCACTGGTATACAGTACTTGTACGCCTTACTTTGTAAGTATGCACCTTATTTAACAACGGGAAAGGATTCCATAATGTGGCCATACACTTGGTCCAGTTTAACAGAGTACTGACAAAATGTTGATAATATTCTCAAACTCCCTATAGAGGATTTGTGGCGAACATCTAAATTGACCATAAACATAGATTTAAGCGACGAAGTTCTCCTCTTCTAAATTTACTTACAGTTTTTGCGGTAAATTTACCCTTTGTAAATTATCGTTAATTTACTAGTTTGTGCGGTAATGGTCCGGCTGTTTTGCTCCTCTAAACCTAGCTCCAACAACGTAACACAGTTACTGACACTCCATAGCAAATTAAAGCTGTTTGTACACTGCGACTCGAACCCCGGCCTTTGCCTTATGCTGAAGATACTCCCACCGATCTGTCTTGATTTGACTAATCATTACTCTCAAATCTTTATTTTTGGCCTTAGCTTTCACCTATGACCCTAGCTCCACAGAAGCTTTCTTGAGTACCTTGCTGGACTAAATCTTCGTTGGTGATCTCCATGATCTCTATTTTTCAGGAGGGCAGTTCCAGCGAGGTACTGACGGTAGCTGTTTAGGAACTTAGGTATTGGCTCAACTAGAGTCTGTCATCTCATGTTACTACACGTCTGGTAATGCTCTTGTCCTTGTATTACAACTGCAATGGGATTTCTGAAGATAGAAAGAATTCGAAACGCGTCCGGCAAGAGATAGAAATGATTCCGATAGGCGTCACGCGTACTTCACTTTCTGCTTGACTTTTATGACACCTAGCTAGCTTAACTACAGGTGTACGCACAATTAAAAGTAGATGTCATTCACAGAAAATAGGAAATATCTAGAGAAATTCCAGAGTCAGTTCGGTACTCAGTATACCATTCGTTCGGCTTTGTAGTTCTTGGCAGGGTAGTGGGGTATCAACGAACTTTACGCTGCAGGAGCAGCTACATTCAGCCATTTCTCACATATGGAGCATGTGTCATAATTAATTGCGAAAAATGAACCTGCTTAAAATATACGACATGAGAAGACAAATACGACTGTGGTAAACTTGTTTCCACAGTTGACCCATTTGCGAGATAATTGGAAATGTGTGTTAATGACCCATCAATGACTCCAGTATGGAAAGTCTTCCTAGTTAATATTGTAAGGTGGGCATATCTTTTTAAGTTTTTTATTTTTTTTTTGGGGGGGGGGTTATCGATATGCACGTCAGAGAGAGCAAGTTAGGTTACAATCTCTGGTCTTCTTGTGGCACATTCCTTACCTCTAGACAGTCTGATACATTCTTAGATGAAAGGATGTATTCAGTAGTGTGTTGACTTGTGATTGTAATTATCAGATGAAAAAAGATGTATTACGAAGGGCAGCAAGGATGAATATGAAGTATATACTGAAAAGTGAAGATAATATAAATTTTGAATTCCCTTTTAAGAGAGGAAATTTGAGGTAAGACTGTAGCGCAGAGGAACTAGTTTCTCGGAATGATTATTGTCATCTAGTTAGCTTTGTTCACATGCTCAGAGCTGAGAGAAAGACCATCCCCTTGATTAGTTTCTATAGAAATTTTCCGTTAACATTATACACATTTTAAATAACTGTTAACCGTGTTAAACATAGTATTAGACACGCTAGTGTTACTCGAAGTTTTAGTCTGTCTTGTTGAATACATATGTCCTTCTAAAATCGTTGGAATATCATTTCACAGGAATAGCTGTTCTTCCCAACCGTACCGTACCGTACTGCACCATGTGGTATGAAACAGTTTGAATGTTATTTGGAAACTTTTATTTAAAAATAGAAATCTCGCTTAGCGTCTGCCTGTTTGCTGTTGCCCTTTCGAGACATCTGCAACAAAGTTTTCATGACGTGAGGTAAATGAAAATTTCTATTAGGGCCAGATAATTGTTTTCCATCATTTGCGCTTTTGATATAAAGATAGGCTGTATTCAGAACAGTTACAGTTCAGTCCAAATTAGATTTTGTTCAGTCAAACGTTGCCATACGATTTTAAGTTGGATAACAGTTTGTGGGTACATAGTTTTGATAATACGTAGACTTTTTATAGAGCTGGAGGTATATTTGGGCTAAATTTCATATAGAAACACATATTGGGGAACTTAATTGTAAATGTGTTTGGAAAACACATTTTTCTGTGAAAGTTTTCCTTTTAATTGGGCAAAAATTTCACCCTTACCAGCCTTAACAGAAATGCTATGCAGGGTTACAAGTATCTCCATCGTTTCAGATGATAACTGCTCGCAAACGACTAGACATACAGAAACTAGACACCTCCCTGTGAATACAGCCAATCTCCAGTTTTTTAAATCACTTTACAGGCGCTCAGCGAGGGCTATTTTGTGACACGACAAACATCAGTACGGGCGAGAAATTATAAGCTTGCAATTCGATGAAGTCTCGGAAGGGCTTAACAACAAGTAGTCCCAATTGAAAACGCAGTACGTTCATTGCGTTGCCAATCTACAATTCCATGTGACAGTGTGATACTTTATCTACATGTTCTGTAATGCCTGCCCTTAGTAATGTGCTCTGCAACTACGCCAATCGGAGATGTACTCTGTGCACTTGAGATGTGCGAGTTTTTTGTTTATCTAGGAGTTTTCGTGGAGTCCTCTTGTGAAATCCCGAATCTACTTTTGAAAAATTCTAAGTTACATTATACTGTACAGGTAAAGAAGAAGGCGTAGCACGTGTCTTCCTCATATTTGGATATGACTTTGCTCGCATTTCGATACAGTATACGATTTGTTGTTGAGTCGCGAATCCTTTCTAACACATATCGTAAATTTTGACATTACAATTTGCTGCCCCATTTCGTCATTTGTATCTCACTTCTGAGACGTTCCCTAATAGAAGAATCCAGAGGATTTTCTGCCGACGAAGATACACCACTGTTCTATCCAACCATCTTGGATAATAATGGTGCATGAACTGTCATTTCACAGCCAGCAGAAAAATGTTCTGGTATCCCATGTGTGCAATTTGAGCCACTATTAGGTGAGGACGTATCAATGTGTTTAGATTACAAATATGTTAGTACCAGTAAGGACAATATTCACAATAAAGTCAGTGGTTACTCGTAGCTACACGGTGGCAGGTATATCTCAAACGACCCATTTTCAGATGCATTTGTAGTAGAACGCTATTGTTTTACTCATAATGTACTATCGCACGTATCAGTTTTCGCTGTTAACTATGGTAACATTTTTACTACAAGTAGATTCCCAGAAAGAATTTCATAAAGACGATATCGTCTGGTGCAGTGACACTATGGATTATTAATTAACACCCGCTGACTAAAATGAATTTCCCTTCATAATATTCTGTCATTTACATTAAAGAACGAAGTACTCTCTGTATATCCTTTGTTCCAGAGGCTAGTTCCACAAGATATGGAGGAGAACCTCTGAGAAATTTGGAAGATAGGGGATGCGGTACTGGCTGTGAGAGCGAGTCGTGAGTCGCCCTTGGATAGTTCAGTATATGGGGCACTCACCCAAGAGAGGCAAGGGTCCCAGTTTCGAATCCCAGACCAACACACAGTTTGAATCTGCCAGAAAGTTTAAAATCAGCGTGCATTACGCTGCAGAGGGAAAATTCCTGCTGAAAACTATCCCCAGGCTGCGGCTCGGCCACGTCTCCGCAATAAACTTACTTCCTGAAGTGCTAGTACCCCAAGATATTCAGGATAACCTTTGTTATATCTGGGAGGTAGGAGATGAGATACTGTTGAAACAGGAGGGAAGGTCGTGAGTCGTATTTCAGTAGTACGATCGGCGGAGCACTAGCCTTCGAAAGACAAAGGTCCCACGTTAGAATTCTGGTCTGGTTCACATTTTTATTATACCTGCAATTTTCGACTCAAAAGTTCTTTTAGTTTTCAACCTTGTCTACATAGGACACAATTATGTGGAAAACATACAAAATTGTTATTATGGCATTCAATAAAGTCTACCATCAGACAAACCATCACTCACTCTTCTACTTCACCACCATGTTATCTGATATTCGCTACATTCTACCCTCATCCAGACCATCCCTCAGTCTTTTCCTTTACCATTACATTCTGTGTAGATATGCAGCTACGTAAAGAACACACAAGAGCGTTATTTAGTACAGTCTACCCTCACACAAACCATCCCTCATGCTTCTCATTCAACTCCAAATCCCGTATAGAACTGCAGTTACGCACAAATACGTAAAAGCGTTATTTGGTATTCACTACAGTCTGCCCTCACACAAACCATTCCTCAGTCTTCTACTTCATCCTCACACTCTGTGTAGATATGTACTTACACGCAGAAACATGTGAAAGCGTTATTTGACATTCACTACAGTCTACCCTCACATAAACCAAACTTCGCTCATCTACTTCACACCCTTATTCTGTGTACATTATGCAGTGATGCAAACACACACAAACCATTATGTAATATTCACTACAGTCTGCCCTCGCTCAAACCAACCTTCACTCTTCAACTTCACCTCCATATTCTGTGTAGGTTGCCGTTCCGTGAATTCAGTACAATCTACCCTCACCCAAACTACCCCCTCCCCCATTCATCAACATATTATGTGTAGTATGCAGTCACACAAATAAAAGAGCCATCACGACAAAATTCTTCCCTCTGATGTCAAGATGGGTGAGATGACAGTAAAAATTCCAGTTTAAAAGAAAGCAGCTGCTGGCAAGAATGAAAATTACTTAACGATCAGTTCAAGAATTCATCGTCGCAAACTACTAATACGAACAGTTTACAGAAGAAAGGAGAAACTGCTAGAAGCCGACCTTGGGGACGATCAGTTTGGATTCCAGAGAAATGTAGTAGCACGCGAGGCAATACCTGACCCTACAATGTACTTCAGAAGAGAGTTCAAGCAAATGTAAAACCTTCGTTTATAGAACTTGCAGACTTACCGAAATCTTTTGACAATGTTGACAGGGTTACAATACAGGGAGCGAATAGTTATTTACAACTTGTACCGAAACCAGACGGCAGTTATAAGAGTGCTGGGGCATGAAAGGGAAGTAGTGGTTGAAAAGGGAAAAAGAGACACTTTTGTAGCCTATATCTGATATTACTGAAACTGCACATTGAAAAAGCAATAAAGGCAACCAAATAAAGATTTGGTGAAGGAATTAATGCTCAGGTATAAGAGAGAAAAACTTCCGATTAGCCGATAACATTGCACACAAAAGAGACCAAAACCTGGTACACCTTCCTAACATCGTGTAGGGTCCCGCCAGCAAGCAAAGGCGTCGCAGCGCGACTTGGCATGCCCTCTACTAATGTCTCAAGTAGTGCACTAGTGAATTGACACCATGAATCCTGCAGCGACGGGGTGAAGATCTCTTCTGAACAACACGTAGCAAGGCATCCCAGATATGCTCAATAATGTTCATGTCTGGGGAGTTTGGCGGTCAACGGAAGTGTTTAAACTGAGAAGAGTGTTCCTGTAGCCACTCTGTAGCATTTCTGGACGTGCGTCACATTTTCCTGCTGGGACTGCCCAAATCAGTCGGAATGACCAATGGACGTGAATGGACGCAGGTGATCAGACAGGATGCTTACGTACGTGTCACCTGTCAGAGTCGTATCTAGACGTATCAGAGGTCCCATATCACTCCAACTGCACACACTCTCATATCACTCCCACACCATTACAGGGCCTCCACCATCTTGAATAGTTCCCTGCTGACATTTAGGGTCCATGGATTCTTGAGGTTGTCTCCTTACTCGGACACGTCCATCCGCTCGATACAATATGAAACGAGAGCCGTTCGACCAGGCAACGTGTTTCCAGTCATCAACAGTCCAATGTCGGCCTTGATGGGCCCAGCCTAGGCGTAAAGCTTCTTGCAGTGCAGTCATATAGAACACACGAGTGGGCCTTCTGCTCAGTAAGCCCATATCGATGATGTTTCGTTTAATGGTTCACACTCTGACATTTGTTCATGGCTCAGCATTGAAATCTGCTGATCTGCGGAAGGGTTGCACTTCTGTCACGTTGAACGATTCTCTACAGAAGTCGGTTGGTCCCGTTCTTGAAGGATCTTTTCCGGCCGCAGCGATGTCGGAGCTTTCATGTTTTCTGATATTCAGGGTACACTCATGAAATGATCATATGGGAAAAATCCCCACTTCATCGCTACCTCCGAGGCGCTGTGTCCCATATCTCGTGCGCGACTCTAACACCACGTGCAAATTCACTTAAATCTTGATAACCTGCCATTGTAGCAGCAGTAACCGATCTGACAACTGTTCCAGGCACTTGTTGTCCAATATAGGCGTTGTCTACAGCAGCGCCGTATTCTACCTGTTTATATATATCTCTGTATTTGAATACTCATCCCTATACCAGTTTCTTTGGCGCTTCAGAGACAGCAACTTACTTGGAAGTGCAGCTGAACTAAATTTACAGTGGCTTGAATGGAAGATATCAGAAAATCAAAACAAGGATAATGGAATGTTGTCGATTTACATCAGGAGATGTTGAGGGAATTAAATTAGGTAATGGGACACTTGTAGTAGTAGATAAGTTTTAGTAATTGGATAACAAAGTGACAAATGATGCCTGAAGTAGAGAGGATGTAAAATGTAGATCAGAAATCGCGGGAAAAACATTTATGAAGAACAGAAATTTGTTGACATCGAATATAGATGTAAGTTACAGGTTTCCGAAAGTATTTGTATGGAGTGTAGCAATGTCTCGAAAAAACATGGACGATAAACAGTGTAGACAAAAAGAGGATAGATATTTTTGGGATGTGGTACAACAGAAGAGTGCTGAAGATTAGTTGGGTAGACCATGTAACTAATGAGGAGGTGCTTAATAGAGGAGGGGAGAAACGAAAGTTGTGGCACAGCCCGTTTAGAAGAAGGGATCGATTAATAGGACACGTTCTGCGACATCAAAGGATAATTAGTTTAGTATTGGAGGGAAGAGTCGGGGAGAAAAATCATAAGAGAGACGAAGAGATAAAATCAGTAAACAGATTTAGATGGATAGAATAGGTAGGAGAGCTTCATCAAACCAGTCTTCGCTCTGAAGAGCACAACACCAACAACATCTTGTCGACTCATTTCCGAGGCTAACTGTGACCATCATCAAGGCTGTAAATCAGTTTTAGTATGATGTCTTCTGGGGGTGTCTAACGTTTAGTATTTTTATTTTACCCTTACCTTCACATCTGATCGAAGACTTTAACACCTAGTTTGTGAAGCCATGGCACAGTTTTTACCATGCGCTGATGGAAAAAACAAAACTGAATGAGACGTTAGCGGATAATGAACTCGATATTGATGTGTACACCTTTCCTAAAGTCACCATACCTCCCGCAGTATAAAGAACATTATTTCTATTAGAAAGCCCATCCCCATGGAGTCCAGAACCTGAATCAGATTTTCCACTTTTGTGGATGGAGTTTAATTGACACTGTGCGAAACATCGAAGTTGCATTACTGTTCCATCCTGTCGACAGAGGATGCAAGTTTATCGAAAAATAAACCAAAAACCGTTATACGGTATTGGCTATGCCCTCATCCTAACATGCTCAGTGCTCCCTTCCCACCAGAAAAATCACCCTCGTTCAGTGCAGATTCTCTCTCTCTCTCTCTCTCTCGCTCTCCCTCCCTCTCTCTCTCTCTCTCTCTCTCTCTCTCTCTCTCTCTCTCTCTGCCCCTCTCCCTTTCCCCCCCTCTGTTACTCCTCCTCCCCACCCCAAATATTTATGCAGCTTTGACCTGTCTCTCTCGTTTCATGACAGTGCGTGCCCACAATCACTTCGTGTGTGTGTGTGTGTTAGAGAGAGAGAGAGAAAGAGAGAGAGAGAGAGAGGGAGAGAGAGGGCGCTCGCGTGGTCTCAGTGATCGGCGTTTGTTTTTCTAGCCGACCGCGCAGCATAAATGGACCGCTGGCGGGCAGGCGGCGGCCAATTGTGGTGCCGGGCGCAGCATTTCGCGCTCCCATTAACATTATTCATGAACGGACGGCTGGGGACAGCCAGTGGCGGTGGCAGTGGGGGGCGACTTAATGTGATTGCTCCCGCGCATGTCAATGCGGCGCCGAAGCACGGCGGCGCGCGCGTTTCAGTCGCGGTCCGCCGCCGCTCGTGCGCCGCCAGGGGTCGTGTTTACATTCAAGTCGCTGGCGCGCCCTACGCCCGTCGGACGCGCATTTGCGCGCAAATTGAGCGCCACAATTGCGGCCCGAGAGGGACCCGACGCGAAACAGCGGCCCTGGGCGAGGCCGCGCCAGGCGAAGCGAGGGTCAATTGCTCCATCAGCGGGGCGAATTACTCGCGGCCGGCGAAAGTGTGACGAGCGGCGGGGCGCCCTGTCCGCCAGCTGAGTGGTGATTTGGAACGACACGGGACGCCTATCTCGCCTATTACACCACGTAGAGGCCGTAACGTTTAGCTTCTATAGCGATTCTCCTTGCCGCGTGTATTTAGCGCCAGCTAAGTGTAAACGTTCCCTCAGACTTCAAGAAGAATATAGTAATTCCAATCTCAAAGAAAGCAGGTTTGACAGATGTGATAATTATCGAACTATCAGTTTATTAAGTCACAGCTGCAAAACACTAACGCGAATTCTTCACAGACGAATGGAAAAAAAACTGGTAGAAGCTGACCTCGGGGAAGATCAGTTTGGATTCCGTAGAAATGTTGGAACACGTGAGGCAATATTGACCCTACGACTTATCATAGAAGAAAGATTAAGGAAACGCAAACCTACGTTTCTAGCATTTGTAGACTTACAGAAAGCTTTTGACAATGTTGACTGGAATACTCTCTTTCAAATTCTGAAGGTGGCAGGGGTAAAATACAGGGAGCGAAAGGCTATTTACAATTTGTACAGAAACCAGATGGCCGTTATAAGAGTCGAGGGGGATGAAAGGGAAGCAGTGGTTGGAAAGGGAGTGAGACAGGGTTGTAGCCTCCCCCCGATGCTATTCAATCTGTATATTCAGCAAACAGTAAAGGAAACAAAAGAAAAGTTCGGAGTAGGTATTAAAATGCATGGAGAAAAATTAAAAACTTTGAGGTTTGCCGATGACATTGTACACGGTGATTCAAAAAGAATACCACAACTTTAGGAATTTAAAACCCTGCAACGACAAAAGGCAGAGCAAAGCACTATCTGTCGGCGAATTAAGGGAGCTATAAAGTTTCATTTAGTTGTACATTTGTTCGCTTGAGGCACTGTTGACTAGGCGTCAGCGTCAGTTGATGCTAAGATGGCGACCGCTCAACAGAAAGCTTTTTGTGTTATTGAGTACGGCAGAAGTGAATCGACGACAGTTGTTCAGCGTGCATTTCGAACGAAGTATGGTGTTAAACCTCCTGATAGGTGGTGTATTAAACGTTGGTATAAACAGTTTACAGAGAATGGGTGTTTGTGCAAAGGGAAAAGTTCTGGACGGCCGAGAACGAGTGATGAAAATGTAGCACGCATCCAGCAAGCATTTGTTCGCAGCCCAGGAAAATCGACTCGCAGAGCTAGCAGAGAGCTGCAAATTCCACAATCAACTGTATGGAGAGTCCTACGAAAAAGGTTAGTTATGAAACCTTATCGTCTGAAATTGGTTCAAGCACTGTCTGCAGCTGATACGATTAAAAGAATCGATTTCTGTGATTTTATCCTTGCTCAAATGGAAACAGATGAATCTTTCGTTTCAAAGATTGTGTTTAGTGATGCAGCAACTTTCCACACTAACGGGAAAGTCAACCGTCACAATGTCTATATATGGGGCACTGAGAATCCGCGGGAAACAACTCAGTATGATCGTGACTCGCCTAAGGTGAACGTTTTCTGTGCCATTTCAGCCAATAAAGTTTTTGGTCCCTTTTTCTTCGAAGGTGCTACTGTAACTGGACTACAGTATCTGGAGATGTTAGAGAATTGGCTGTTCCCTCAGCTCGAACAAGAAGCACAACAATTCATATTTCAGCAGGATGGAGCGCCACCACATTGGCACTTATCTGTCCGTAACTACATGAACGTCAACTACCCGAGGCGATGGATCGGCCGCCAGGCAGCTCGTGACAGAGCACTTCATCACTGGCCTCCAAGAAGCCCTGATCTTACCCCATGCGATTTTTTCTTATGGGGGTATGTTAAGGATATGGTGTTTCGGCCACCTCTCCCAACCACCATTGATGATTTGAAACGAGAAACAACAGCAGCTATCCTAACTGTTACGCCTGATATGCTACAGAGTGTGTGGAACGAGTTGGAGTATTGGGTTGATATTACTCGAGTGTCTGGAGGGGGCCATATTGAACATCTCTGAACTTGTTTTTGAGTGAAAAAAAAAACCTTTTTAAATACTCTTTGTAATGATGTATAACAGATGGTTATATTATGTTTCTTTCATTAAATACACATTTTTAAAGTTGTGGTATTCTTTTTGAATCACCCTGTAATTCTGTCAGAGACATCAAAGGACTTGGAAGAGCAGGTTGAACGGAATGGACAGTGTCTTGGAAGGAGGGTATAAGATGAACATCAACAAAACCAAACTACTATAATGGAATGTAGTCCAATTAAGTCGGGCGATGCTGAGGGAATTAGAATAGGAAATGAGACACTTAAAGTAGTAAAGGAGTTTTGCTATTTGGGGAGCAAAATAACTGATGATGGTAGAAGTAGAGAGGATATAAAATGTAGACTGGCAATGGCAAGGAAAGCGTTTCTGAAGAAGAGAAATTTGTTAACATCGAGTGTAGATTTAAGTGTCAGGAAGTCGTTTCTGAAAGTATTTGTATGGAGTGTAGCCCTGTATGGAAGGGAAACATGGACTATAAATAGTTTAGACTAGAAGAGAATAGAAGCTTTCGAAATGTGGTGCTACAGGAGAATGCTGAAGATTAGATGGGTAGATCACTTAAATAACGAGGTATTGAATAGAATTGGGGAGAAGAGGAGTTTATGGCACAACTTGCCTAGAAGAAGGGATCGTTTGGTAGGACATGTTCTGACGCATCAAGGAATCATAAATTTGGTACTGGAGGGCAGCGTGGAGGGTAAAAATCGTAGAGGGAGACCATGAGATGAATACACTAAGCAGATTCAGGAGGACGTAGGTTGTAGTAGTTACTGGGAGATGAAGAAGTTTGGGCAGGATAGAATAGCATGGAGAGCTGCATTAAACCAGTCTCAGGACTGAAGACCACAACAACAACAACAAGTGTAAACGCACCCCCTATTAGCGGTAAGCGCAACTTCTGGAAGAAACAACAAATTAAAAAAATGGTCAGATGCGAGTAGGACTCACACTCAGAGGGTTCTGTACAAACTTAAGTATACCGGGTGATCAAAAAGTCAGTATAAATTTGAAAACTGAATAAATCACGGAATGATGTAGATAGAGAGGTACAAACTGACACATGCTTGGAATGACATGGGGTTTTATTAGAACCAAAAAAATACAAACGTTCAAAAAATGTCCGACAGATGGCGCTTCATCTGATCAGAATAGCAATTATTACCATAACAAAGTAAGACAAGATGATGTTCTTCACAGGAAATGCTGAATATGTCCACCATCATTCCTCAACAATAGCTGTAGTCGAGGAATAATATTGTGAACAGCACTGTAAAGCATGTCCGGAGTTATGGTGAGGCATTGGCGTCGGATATTGTCTTTCAGCATCGCTAGAGATGGCGGTCGATCACGATACACTTGCGACTTCAGGTAACCCCAAAGCCAATAATCGCACGGACTGAGGTCTGGGGACCTGGGAGGCCAAGCATGATGGAAGTGGCGGCTGAGCACACGATCAGCACCAAACGACACGCGCAAGAGATCTTTCACGCGTCTAGGAATATTTTTTTGGTTCTCATAAAACCTCATGTCATTCCAAGCATGTGTGTCAATTTTTACCTCTCTATCTACATTATTTCGTGGTTTATTAAGTTTTCAAATTTATACTGACTTTTTGATCACCCTGTTCATGAACCTGTCATCGTACTTCTGAACAACGCAGACACTGCAGTAGCGAAGAAAACATTTTATTGACATATAGTCGTCAGCACGGATTCAGAAAATATCGTTCTTGTGAAACACAACTAGCTCTTTATACTAATGTAGTAATAAGTGCTATCGACAGGGGATGTGAAATTGATTCCATATTTTTAGATTTGCAAAAGGCTTTCGATACCGTTCCTCACAAGCGTCTTCTAATCAAACTGCGTGCCTACGGCGTATCGCCTCAGTCGTGCGACTGGATTCGTGATTTCCTGGCAGAAAGGTCACAGTTCGTAGTAATAGACGAAAAGTCATCGAGTAAAACATAAGTAATATCCGGCGTTCCCCAAGGAAGTGTTATAGGCCCTCTATTGTTCCTGATCTATATTAACGACATAGGAAACCATCTGAGTAGCCGTCTTAGATTGTTTGCAGATGATGCTGTTATTTACCTTCTTGTTAAGTCGATGGTCAAAAGGACTTGCAAAATGATTTAGTGAGACACCTGTATGGTGCGAAAAGTGGCAATTGACCATGAATAAAGAAAAGTGCGGAGTTATTCACATGAGTACTAAAAGAAATCAGCTAAATTTCGATTGCGCCGTAAGTCACACATATCTGAGGACTGTAAATTCAACAAAATACTTAGGGATTACAATTACAAATAACCTAAACTGGAACGATTACGTGATAATATTGTGGGTAGAGCAAACTAAAGACAGCGATTCATTGGCAGAACACTTAGAAGGTGCAACAGGTCTACCAAACAGACTGCTTACACTACGCTTGTCCGCCCTATTCTGGAGTACTGCTGTGCGGTGTGGGATCCGCATCAGGCGGGACTGAGGGATGACATCGAAAACGCACAAAGAAGGGCATCTCGTTTTGTATTTTCGCGAAATAGGGTAGATAGTGTCACAGACATGATACGTGAGTTGCAGTGGCAATCATTAAAACAAAGGCGTTTTTCGTTGCGACTGGATCTTCTCATGAAATTTCAATCACCAGTTTTCTCCTCCGATTGCGAAAACATTCTGTTGGCACCCACCTACGTAGGGATAAATGACATCATGATAAAATAAGAGAAATCAGGGCTCGCACGGAAAAATTTAAGTGCTCGTTTTGCCCGTGTGCTGTTCGAGAGTGGGACGGTAGAGGGACAGCATGAAGGTGGTTCATTGAACCCTCTGCCAGGCCCTTTATTGTGAATAGTAGAGTAATCACCTAAATGTAGACGTAGATGTAGATCGTATTTATCGCCCGGCACCGGGCAAACTTATTTCAATTAAGAAATAGGATTTAAAAAGTAAAAAGTGTAGCTCATTAGTAGAACAGAAACTGTAATACCTTCATTAATAGTATCTCTACCATATACACATATCCGGCAAACAAACTCGTTCGATACGTGCGCTGTATGGAGTAAATATTCCAAAATTCGAATCTAGAGCAGCTGCCAACGTGAGTAAGAAGCAGACATTCTCACAGTAGTGATGCAACTTAAAATATTTAATAAAAGCAAATCTTCGCTTCCAGACATTTGCCAATAACCTAATTGGTTACTGGTATTCTGATGCAATAGCTCCACTCTTAACAATCACACGCAACCGCTCGCTCGATGGAAGATCCGTACCCAAAGGCTGGAAGGTTGCACTGTCACACCACTATTCAAGAAAGGTAGTAGGAGTAATCTACGAAATTTCACAACCATATCATTAACGTAGATATGAGCAGAATTTTGGAACATATTTTGTGTTCAAACATTATGAAATATCTCGAAGATAATGGTACATTGACACACAGTCAACACGGATTTAGAAAACATCATTCTTGTGAACCACAACGAACTCTTTACACACATGAAGTGTTGAGTGCTATTGACAAGTGATTTTAAGTAGATTTACAGAAGGCTTTTGACACTGTACTACGCAAGCGGCTATCAGTGTAATTGCGTTCTTACGGAACATCGTCTCAGTTATGTGACTGGGTTCGCGATTTCCTGTCAGAGAAGTCACAGTTGGTAGCAATTGGCGGAAAGTCATCGAGTAAAACAGAAGTGATTCCTGGCGTTCCAGAAGGTAGGCTTATAGGTCCTCCGCTGTTCCTTATCTGTATAAACGATTTGAAAGACAATCTGAGCAACCATATTACGTTGTTTGCAGTTGATGTTGGCGTTTATCGTCTAGTAAAGTCATCAGAAGTTCAAAACCAATTGCAAAACTACTTTGAGATGATATCTGTAATGTTCGAAAATTGAAAATTCCAAAGTCGGCATGTAGCTCTCAACATGGTGTGGTATTTGATTGTAGGGGCCTTAACTTTTTCGAAGTGACGTGGAGACGGTTGCCTACACATTTCATGTGGAGATAACTTTACTGACTGGGTGTTAATGTGAAGTTTGTTTCTTGTCCTTCTGAAGAAGACGGTCTAAATCCGTTGAAACCATGGTAAAGGTTAACTAAAAACCACCATTTATTTCAACTGGTTGGCCTTATATTACACCAGCTGTTCTATAACGTTGCTGTAGTTCAGACATGTACAAAATATTAATCAATTCACTCACCTTACGTCCAGCGCGGTCGTATATGATTCTTACGTTTGCATCAGCGGATTCTGAAACGAACCTAATTGTTATACAGTCTGTATTGGAATATTTGCTTTGCTTCACTACTCCGAGGATATCTACTTCTAAGTTTCTCATCTTAGGAGCTGTTTTCGATTCGAATTTTGTTCTCTCGGCAGATCCCTTCAATTACTCAAGTTGTGCATCTACTTCAATTGGATTCAGCATCTCCAGATTATTTACTCACTCCAAGCATCCAATCATCTAATATGCGGCATTCTGCTGTAGCACCACTCTGCAGTAGTATTTGTTCTCCTCTTGTCAGAACTGATTATCGTCCATTAGAGTGCCGTAGAGTACTTGTTTCAACGATCAAACTTTACCCAGCAAACATTACAAACAATTCGCGTTTACGTAACAGCCATGCATACGGATTTAAGATGCGCCTAGCATTGACTGTTCAGCTCAAAAAAATACCTTTATATTTTTAATCAGTATCAGCGACTTTGGTACTGATGCCACATTCGCGTCATTTGTGACTTTTTTGTTACGCAAATTGTTGTGGGTTGGAAACAGAGCCAACCCGGTATACTAGAGGAAGCCGAAAGGCACGCGCCGGCCGTGGTGGCCAAGCGGTTAAAGGCGCTACAGTCTGGAACCGCGCGGCCGCTACGGTCGCAGGTTCGAATCCTGCCTCGGGCATGGATGTGTGTGATGTCCTTAGGTTAGTTAGGTTTAAGTAGTTCTAAGTTCTAGGGGACTGATGACCTTAGAAGTTAAGTCCCATAGTGCTCAGAGCCAAAGGCACGCGTTTTAGCTCACGCAGGCTGGTGTGAGGTCTGAAAGAGGACAATGAAATTAGACTTTAGCAAGAAACGCACGTAGCTGCAGGAATACTTAACTTTAATCCAGAAATGGTGAACATCGCTCTTGACGGTACGTTATTCATAATCTCAATAGTAACTGGTAATGGCGCGTTGCTAGGTCGTAGCAAATGACGTAGCTGAAGGCTATGCTAACTATCGTCTCGGCAAATGAGAGCGTATTTTGTCAGTGAACCATCGCCAGCAAAGTCGGTTGTACCACTGGGGCGAGTGCTAGGAAGTCTCTCTAGACCTGCCGTGTGGCGGCGCTCGGTCTGCAATCACTGATAGAGGCGACACGCGGGTCCGACGTATACTAACGGACCGCGGCCGATTTAAAGGCTACCACTTAGCAAGTGTGTTGTCTAACGGTGACACCACACAAATGCTTGTCAGAACATGTGTTTTCACATTTACACAGCTAATCAATATGGCATGAACACCTCACGTATTGTCATACTTGTGTAGAATTATTAGGATTTTACTAGTAACATTTAATTAAATGTTGATTGCAAGTGCTATTAAAAACTGTGCTAAGTTAAAAGTAGTCACCCGCATGTACTAGCGGGCACTGCGATTGAAAAGAGAACCAAAAGACGCTTTTCTCAAGAAGGCATAAATAATTATGAAATGATAATTAAATGGACACCCTAGCTGCAAGCAGGCGTTGATATACTTCATTGGGGACATGTTGAAAATGTGTGCCCCGACCGGGACTCGAACCCGGGATCTCCTGCTTACATGGCAGACGCTCTATCCATCTGAGCCACCGCGGGCACAGAGAATGGTGCGTCTGCAGGGACTTATCCCTAGCACGCTCCCCGTGAGATCCACATTCCCAACATGTCCACAACACTACATTCGTAGTGCGCCTAATAGATGTTTGCCCATCATACTCATTACTCGTGGCAGATTAATCTACCAAGTCCCGTACGAGTTCGGGCATAGCGTGTGCGTTCGCACAAGAAGGTCAAAGGCCGGGAACCCATATTTTTAACTATATATGACGGTAGTATCTGTTCCCGAAAGAACAGTTACCGTCAATGACCATGCAGCTTTGCTAGAAATGAAATGATAATTAAATGGACACTCTAGCTGCACAACACTACATTCGTAGTGTCCCCAATGAAGTATATCAACGCCTGCTTGCAGCTAGGGTGTCCATTTAATTATCATTTCATTTCTAGCAAAGCTGCATGGTCATTGACGGTAACTGTTCTTTCGGGAACAGATACTACCGTCATATATAGCATAAATACTTGTTTAAACAATACTTGACAACAGTTCGTTGTCATTTAATGTAATCACATTGGCACAAAACACCAGCTTATTTATTTACCCACAAACCTTTATTTATAATCATTGTAAGTGGTCTGAGTATGACCGAATATTTTGTAAAATTAGTTTTATTTAAATACTGTTGCAATATATTAGTTTACTGTGGGAAACTGGAGGAGATGAGTGATATCATGTCTGTAGCACATAAGAACTACGTATTTTCGGTTGGGATGGCCGTCGGCCAATGGGAAAGCAGATTGTAGCTGAACAGTGTGGAAGTCAATTGGAGACTGGGACATTTTGAGTGAAGAGAGCAGGGGACACTATGTTGAGTGCGGAAAGGAGGCATGCCTGCTTATGTTAGCAATGCGTGCTTCAGTGCTATAAGTGGCTAATTCTTGGCTGTGAACGGCCACTACAATATTTTAACTTTTGAAGGGACTTAATATTTCGAGAGCTCTGAACGTGCTGAGGAGTAGGTCACTAACTTTTCCCGCTTGATTCAAAGAACTGAGAATAAGTGGGCTATGAGTTTCTATTGTTTGTATCGCCTTTTACAATCTATAAATCATTATGTTGATCTCTGAACTGTCTTGAGCTGGAAAATACTTTGTGTACTGGTTACGAAATGTACTTTTCGCATGTCATTGATGACTATTTAGAATGGGCATTTTACGACCATTTTCGTAACGGTCTTAATCTAAATTTACTGCATTTGATCAGAGTGATTTCTGTCTGCATTTTAACTAAATCCTGTAGTACCTCTTCCCGTTAATGTGAGATATCCGTTCCTGAATTAACATTTTTATCATGATGCACTGACTTCTACATCAACTAGAGAAGATAGAATAGATGCACTGTTATTAAATCATTCATTTAACTTTTATTCTGTATTTCTGAGTATTTAATTAACTCGCTTTTCTAGACAATGCATAGACTATTTGACTGCGGCATCGCAGCTACAGGTTAGCGCGACATGAAAGCAGAGGTGCGCGGCTCGCTTTAGAAATACATTGAGCTGTTGTTTTTTTTTTTAAGAAAAACATAATTTTGAATAGCCTAAGCACCTAAAGTACGAGTTAATCACAGGTACAGATAGAAATGGTTTACTCATTGAAGTTTGGAAGAGCAACTGCTCTAGTATTAACAGGTTAGGAAACGTCGCAGTATCACCTGGAACCTTGAATTTATATCTACACGCCTGCAGTTGCCACCATCCTTCGCAAAAGAACAGATTGCTGAACACCCTCGTACGTAGGGCGCACACCATTTCAGATGAACAAAGTCTGAAGCCGCAGTTGCAACATTTGGATTATAGCATGGCTGTGTGTATTGACTGCATGTCGCTGTGTAAGGCGTCTAACCTTGAGTGGGACTTAGCCGCTGAGCGAGGCAGCCGCGCGACACGGTGCCAAGTATTACTAGCACCGTGTTGCTGGAAAATCAAGATTGCGTAACCGGACGTTCCCTGATAAGGCGCGCTGGCGTTGTGCTGACGCGAGGGGACCGGATGTTGTGACGTCAAGTAGCTTGATAACTGTCTCATGAGGTTGCAGCATTTCATTTAACTCGAGACAACTGCATGTCTTACACAGCCATGCAGCGTACTTCTTTATGATTAATTATTCTAGTAACTTACTATTGTATTTATGATAAAATACCTTTCGTTGCTTGTTAACGCATCTGCCTTCTGGAATGACGAATGTTTCCATACTTTCTCGTGTCCTTATGGCAATATTTGTCATCGTAGAATTTCAATTGTTGTACAACCAACGAATGATATTTGAAAACTGATTGACACAGAAATGGCACAGTAATGCATGACTGAAGTAAAATGAGACAATTGGGTCACTTAATTAGTTGGTGGCAACTGTAGACCCGACTTAAAGGAAAACCAGAGGGAGGGAGGGAGGGAGAGAGAGAGTGTGTGTGAGTGTGCGTGTTGTGTTGAGAGAGAGAGATTCAAGAGGGGGGGGGGAAGGGGAGAAATAAGCACGCAGTTCCAACGAAGAAGAGAACTCTGCTGATACCTAAGCATTTGTACGTTTTTAATGTGAGAATTTTCCGCTCCGACTCTTTTGGTCTGGTTTAGTTCTTGAAGGGCTGCAAGGAGTAGACAGACATGGTTTTATCCGTTATGATTAGTACGTCACAAAACACGTCATCTTAAGTTGACGAAATCTGCAGGTATGAAAGCAGCTTCAGGAAATAATGGAACTGGTCTATAGCTCGCATTTCGAAATATATAGTACCTGACAACAAATTAAAAGAAGTGGATAGTACCATACACTCCCTAAGTTTACTGTACGATACAGACAAGTTAGAAATTGCATTTTCGCATTCCGTATAATTTTAACGGCAGAAATAACATTGTTTTGGGTACTTATATAGAGAAAATTTGTTTAGACATGGATCTAACACTGATAACAGCTATCAGTTTCATTATTTTTCAAAAAGGTTAATTGTTTCTCATATAATGGATATATTTCGAAGTTATTTCGGAGTATTATTGGGCCGTTCCCGCTCAGTAAAAGTGAGTGATATGTTAGCTATCGTAAGAAGCTCCGTGGGATTGTCTGCGGATGGTATCGCTTAATGCAGGACTGTAACAACGCCAGAACACTAGCGACATGCTGGAAGAAGCCAAGGATATTGGCAGTTGATTTTCATCCTAAAATAAAGTGACGTATTATGCGTAAGTAAGTTGAATTCAAATGGTTCAAATGGCTCTGAGCTCTATGGGACTTAACTTCTAAGGTCATCAGTCCCCTAGAACTTAGAACTACTTAAACCTAACCAACCTAAGGACATCACACACATCCATGGCCGAGGCATGATTCGAACCTGCGACCGTAGCGGCCGCGCGGTTCCAGACTGTAGCGCCTTTAACCGCTTGGCCACCACGGCCGGCTAAGTTGAATTATTCATTACTGTTGTCTGTGTTATTTGCAATGAATTGCAGGAAACCATAATAAGCGCCCAGAACTGAATGATGTCCTTCGACGACGACCAGAAGTGAATAGAGCACATGAGGATAATCGTAGGAAAAACGGATACCTAACCTTGATTCATTGGTGGAATTGTCAGGAAATGTAATTCGTCGTTCGATCGATTCATGAGCCATAGTCACCATTTTCGGACTTTCATCTGGTAAGGTTTTTAGTCGAAATAAAGAGAATCCAACAATGAGTTGCTGGTTTCGTCCCGGAACCATGTGGAAAGCTAGAGAGCTTTATGGAAGTACTCATTAAACCCTTGTAGCATGTGCAATGGGATTAGGATTTGAGTGGTTTACTGTTAATTTCCCAGAGTCTGCATTCCAGGAATAGCAAGGAAAAATAAAACAACTTCCTCGTTCATGTATGTAGCGAAACGACTGTGACGGGCAATTACGTAAATTATAATAGGAAAGTGGGGAAGCAGGAACGTGGGGCAGCAGGAAAGCAGCGAAGCAGGAAGTCGTAGGGTTACCGAAATAACTTCTGTATAAATAAAAGCTATTTTGCGGAGTATAGATTTAGGGACACATGATACCACTCTGTACGACTGTTATCAAATGGTTATATCAACATGTTCGCACATGTTGCTCGCCCCCTACCGTTTCAGTGCGGTGGGAAGGTGCGTCAACTTCTAGTACCTGCATCGTAACTGGTGCATAGCTTTCAGCCATTTCTGAAATGAACGTTATCTCACCTGATGACTTTGAGCACTGTTTACAGCCGTGAAAAAGTCTTCGAATTTGAAAAACGTAAAGGAAAAAGAATTCTTGGTACTTGGGTCAGCGTAGACAAATAGAAGGGGTTGCTGCTACGAAACTATTTTTTGGGCTTACAATGAAATGTGAGTGCATGAAGGTCAGCTCTCAGAAGAACGAATCACGGTATAGTCACTGTAAGTAGGAAACCCATCCTCTGGATGACAATGTTTGAGTTAGGCACTCGGCAGTTGGCTTAGGGAATATATGGAGGTTTAACGCATGCGCAGCCGCGGCTAAGCTCTCCCAGGCTTTGGAGAGTACTGCGGCTTTCCACGCTTTTCGTCGGAAAACCTATCCTGCGGCACAGCGAAAGCCGGCCGTGGAGCATTACGGGATGAAAGGGTAGGGCGAAGCGAAGCAGCTCTTCCAGTTATGCCTGCCTGAAAGGGGATAAAAGGCGGGTATATCTTGCCTTGCAGACCCTCTAAGGAAGCAGCCGAGTGCGCGGCATCATATGAAGTAATGGCAGCGTAAGTGAAAGGTGCACCATTCCTCCTCTGGGATAGTGATGCGCAAGCTGGGCATGCACTACTTCAGACACTGTCGCCTGATAAACAAAGTAAGAGCCTACGGAATATCATACCAGCTGTGTGGCTGGATTGAAGAATTTTTAGCAAACAGAACACAGCATGTTGTTACCAATGGAGAGACGTCTACAGACGTTAAAGTAACCTCTGGCGTGCCACAGGGGAGTGTTATGGGACCATAACTTTTCACAATATATATGAATGACCTAGTAGATAGTGTCGGAAGTTCCATGCGGCTTTTCGCGGATGATGCTGTAGTATACAGAGAAGTTGCGGCATTAGAAAATTGTAGCGAAATGCAGGACGATCTGCAGCGGATAGGCACTTGGTGCAGGGAGTGGCAACTGACCCTTAACATAGACAAATGTAATGTATTGCCAATACATAGAAAGAAGGATCCTTTATTGTATGATTACATGATAGCGGAACAAACACTGGTAGCAGTTACTTCTGTAAAATATCTGGGAGTATGCGTGCGGAACGATTTGAAGTGGAATGATCATATAAAATTAATTGTTGGTAAGGCGGGTACCAGGTTGAGATTCATTGGGAGAGTCCTTAGAAAATGCAGTCCATCAACAAAGGAGGTGGCTTACAAAACACTCGTTCGACCTATACTTGAGTATTGCTCCTCAGTGTGGGATCCGTACCAGATCAGGTTGACGGAAGAGATAGAGAAGATCCAAAGAAGAGCGGCGCGTTTCGTCGCAGGGTTATTTGGTAACCGTGATAGCGTTACGGAGATGTTTAGCAAACTCAAGTGGCAGACTCTGCAAGAGAGGCGCTCTGCATCGCGGTGTTGCTTGCTGTCCAGGTTTCGAGACGTTGCGTTTCTGGATGAGGTATCGAATATATTACTTCCCCCTACTTATACCTCCCGAGGAGATCACGAATGTAAAATTAGAGAGATTCGAGCGAGCACGGAGGTTTTCAACCAGTCGTTCTTCCCGCGAACCATACGCGACTGGAACAGAAAAGGGAGGTAATGACAGTGTCACGTAAAGTGCCCTCCGCCACACACCGTTGGGTGGCATGCGGAGTATAAATGTAGATGTAGATGTAGATCTCCAGTCAGATACTCCGCATCTCTTCGTGGGTTGTGCTTACGTTCATATTTACTTTCATTTCTGCCACTTTTCTTATTGTAAAACCAAAGATGTTAACAGGAATTACTCGTAATATATAAACATCAAGCTCCCAACCTAATTTGATTTTTGGCTGTGAATGCAACACGTTATTTGTCGCTGTACATATAATCTGTGTTGACGCTGTTTCGCAGATCAGTGTTTCATACAGAAAGCATTTTCATTATAAGTTCTCGGTCTCAACTACACGTAATAGCAGAAAATATTCAGAGCAGAGATGCTTGTGCTGTGAAGAGCTACAGTGCAGATCAATAGAATACTGATTCTTTTAGCTGAATACGTAACTTACAATGAAACAGAAGTTGTTTTTGTAAAGTAAGATTCAGTCACTGTTAGGAGTACAGTTCTTGTTAGCAGACCAGAAAAAAAGACGAAATGCAGGACTGCGAACTTTGCAGGAACTTCTGGTATTTCTGGCTTTCGAGCCATAAGGTCCTTCTTCAAGATTCACCCCATGGTTTGACTATTACAGCAGATGAGGCGTGTCGGAAGAGATGTGGTGAGAAGAAGACAATTTCATAAGAAACTGCGCCAGATTAGTTGGAAGATAATGTGATTAGCTGCCGACACAAGAGCCAGCATGCCAAATATGTTATATCGATTTATTAATATTTGATGAAGTATAGCTCTTGATTTTATTCTCTATCAGGCTGAATACACTATCAATTGTGAGCTTTAATCCAGTCGTTTCTGAACTTAAGTATCTAACGGTTTTCATTAACCTTAGAATAACTGTATTTAGCCGAAGCACATTGTGCAGCTTCGGCTCCCGCCAAAAGTTCGCTCGAAGGTTACTCATGTTGTCAGGTACAGTGTACCAATGAGTGTAAAACTCTAATTTGGATGCGACGAATTGATACTGTGATAAACCACATGTACCGACTGCAAGATTCGGACGTTCCGTGCTACAAAAGCATTTATGTTTCTCACCGAACCAAACATTTTGTTTTAGGAACTCTTTGTGAAGAAAATAGAGAGATTGGACGTGTGAGAGCAGGAGAGAGATTGTATTGTGGTGAGACGCCATTACAGTATATAGTAAATGATCAGATAGTTTTTAGCACAAAATAAAATCCAATAATTAACATCAAGAATTTAAGGTATATCTATCTCCATACGAAAATTAGTTAATAGTTAGTGCGAACCTGCATTTTCCACGCTCAGAATTTGTCGAGAGATTATCTCCGAATTAATAAACTTTAACTTGCTAAACTGTTGGACCTATCATCTAGACTCATCAAACATCATAGCACACAGTTGTGCCGAACGATCTGCTTAGCGATTAAAGGCTTTAGACATTTCAGGTGGAGGAAATAACGACGAGGAATTTCTCGCTCTCCTGTGGTATTTAGAACGAAATATTTATATCTTACAGGCCTTCAGGAGAGTACAGATAGAAGGAAATAACTAAGCTAAACCGACTAAAACCAGTAACTGAACCAATAATTAAAATAAAAGCACTCATAAAAATTTTTGTTTATAAAAATAAATAAGGAAAGAATATTTTTATTTAATTAACCAACAATAATAATTTATTAAACTGGTCAGTCTTGAGCGAGGAGTTGAACGGTAGGATTAGTGTTGCTGGCCACCTAATTAAGGTCTCGGATGAGCGCCACATAATACAAGATTCATATAAAGCGACTGCGCATGCAAAGCAGAGAGGAGTAATATCATAGTATGTGACTTTTATTAACATGTTTTAACGTGATTTGATGCAACTAGATTGTCACTGGTTCCAACATGGACTGTGCAAATGTAACTTTGTAATCGAGCGTGTGCAAAACTTCCTGTTAGAAGTTTATAGTTTCGTGTGTTGTAAATAAAATAGAAAACTAATCGGTATCCCTAATTAGGAACTTCTCAGATCATTTATTAGAATCGTGAACCTTCGCCATCTCACTAGTTGTGATACAGCCTCACTCCACGAACATCATACTCTCGAAATGAGCTCCACATCTGCACAGGTACAGGGACATCTACACAAGATGTTCCATTAGTTAACTGTAACAGAATTACTGTATTACATTCTGAAGCGGCTGAACACGACTAGTCCCCTCGTATGTCCTGCTTTTCCAGTACAAATTGGAACTTGTACATAGTTCGTGGTAACACAAAGGAGGACAAGAGAAGGAAGAGTTAATGTGGCGACTGCCAGTTGATTTGGAAGCAGACTATTATCGTCACCTACAGTACTTAACTCAATTAAAAGCTTCGACTTGATGAGAATTCCATAAATCCCTTCATTTACAGCAATACACATTTTTCAATCCCATATTTTCTTGTTTCTTTCATAACACCGTAAACTGAAACAGGATTTATCAACGCTTGTTAGTCAGTCTTACCATTTTTTACGTCCTCGAGGCAGCTGCTTCACCTTTGAGCTAACAATGTTGTTGAAAGTAAAGTCTCAACGCTCTTGTTCCAGGGTCATCCTAAATGTAATGTTTCGTAAAGCTGATAGTTGGCTGTTGATAAATTTTTGGGCATTTCTCTAGCATTTAGATGTCATGAAAGCGTAAACGCCTTTGGACTGTTTGAAATTATGAGCGCGCAGTGTCATGAGAGATGCTGTCACATGGAGGCTTGCTTTGATCACCTCTATTTTGCAAGATGCGCGAGAAACGATGCGCACTGTTCATCCTGATATGACACACAATTGTCGGCAGCGGCGTGTCATGAATAGTAATACGGTATAGGTCGAGTGGTACGGTTGCAGTTATTGTGAGGAAGTGGAACATGTTTATTTACTGATTAATAATTTGAGACGACTATTTACATTTGTCCAATCAAGAACTATAAATTTTTAGTGTATTAATGTTCGTGAAGCTAATCAGAAAACTTAATATATTTGATATTATAATTTTTCGCAGGTCATTGGCCGCTCCAAAGACAACGCCAAAATATGAGTTATAATTTTTATTTATTCAGATTTGTCATAAACCAAGTACGGTTTTGCTTTCTTTTAAAAAGAGAGCGCATTGCACCAGGTGCATCTCAGTATTAAGTTGTAGTTCAACAAATGCGACACGCTTTTATCACAGGAGGATTGTCACTGTTTCCATTGTCCAACAGCAAGCCAAAACTTAAATAACAAAAAATGTGAACATTGAGTTTTTCCAGGGCCAGTTCATCAGTTTAAAAGTTTAATGAATCACAGTGTTGAATTCACAGAGTATTCTTGCCATTACCAACGTTTAGAAAGACAAGAAACCTGATAGGCACGTAGTGTAACTTTCTCGCACTCAGATTTTGCGACACATCCTCGCAGACCAATTCATACGTTCAAAGTTTACGATTTACTACTGTGAAAGCCTACGTAAGCTTACAGGTAAGTTACACTGCCAGAAAACTAAACTTGCAATAAAAAACAACATCTTATCTCAATTAAGGTAAGTTTCAACCAGAATACGATAATATATCGTAAGAATTTATTTGGCAATTATGGGAATCGATGACATTTCTGCACACACTCGGCTCCGTGACAGACACTTACATTCATGTATCACGAAATAATTTCCATCCATAGTTGGTGCTAGTGTGCAAAACAATAGCATGCAAGTATTTCCATATATGAAAATGGTGAGCAAGCAGTAATTTCTCTGAGTGTAATGAAATATTGATCAGGATAGCAGAATGGCCTACCGATCTCCTACTGCTGTAGTGGCGAACAAATTGAAAACAGAGGTACGGAAGAGGGAATGAGAGAGTAGAAATGTTACTTTACTTTTTATTGCTGGTTGACATTTATTGTAGAAGTATGCTATTAGAAAACCGCAAGAGACCTGGTGCCGATGGTAGATTCCAATTGCATTACACCATCGTGAGATACAGACTTCAAAGTCAGATAGTGATTTTTATGGTGTACTCACAAAAAGACATAGATCACAATTTAGCAATGATGAAGTTTATGAGAATTGTCCTGAATTTAGTAATGATGAAATCAATATTTAAGAGAATTGTCTGAAAAGAGATCTATTTGGATGTAAGTGGAATCCAGATATACTAAGGAATGCTGAGGTGTGTTTGAAGTTCTCTGAGACTGTAGACGCAGCATTAATGAATACGCATTTCGACTGAATTGCCATTTCTAAAAACGACAGACGCAGAAGCTGACCAGACAAATGTAGGCATGAAGAAGTTAAGTGCGGAGAAACCTCGGGTAACAGAAGGCATACTTCAATGACTAATAGCCGAAACAAGGAACTACAAAATTGTTAAGAAAAGACAGGGACGCTGCAATATAGGTCACACAGAAATAAACAATAGGCAGTGAGGACCCACGGTGAAATGATTGTAGAAAAATGCATAGAAAACGCAAGATAAATAGTCGTCGGGAAACTGATTCATTACATAGAAAAGTCTAAATGATCCTCCACGAAATTAAGTGCAAGGATGTCAACGTTAATAATGCAAGACGAATTGCACTCTTAAATGAAGTCGCAGTGGACAGAGAGCACAGGTCGAAAGAGTACACTGAAGGCCTCTCCGAGGGGAAGGAACTGTCTGATGAGATGACAAAGGAGAATTGAGAATCGAAATGGAAGACAATATACACATCGAAGTAGCTCTGACCGAATAAAAGAACGTTCAAGAATGGGAATAAAAATTCAAGCTGAAACGATATGTATGAAAAGACTCACTAATGACCTAGATAAGAGCGTTCGGCAATGTAAAACGGTGTAACACGTTCCACATTCTGAGAAAAATGGGGATGAGATGTATGGAAAGGCGAATAATGTACAATGTGTATAAGAACCGAGTGGGAACAATACGACCGGAAGACCAAGAACGAAGCGCTCAAATTAAAATGGGTGTAAGACAGGGATGTACTTTCAGTTTATACACCGAAGAAGCAATGAAGGAAGTAAAACAAATGATCAGGCGTACGATTAAAATTTAAGGTGAAAGAATATCAATCATAGGGTTCGCTGATGAAATTGCTATTCTCAGTGTATGTGAAGAAGAACTGCAGAATGTGTTGAACGAAATGAAAAGTCTAATGAATACAGAGTGTCAATTGCGAATAAATCGATGGGTTCACCATTCTATAGATTGGTCGTAAATGTGATACCTGTACTCCCAGGGAAACAATATACCGTTGTCAGCTGAGATTTTAAAAGGCTCACCTTAGCTAGTTTGGATTTGAGGTCCTTGTTTGCTCCACTGTTGTATTTCCCGTCTGTTGTTAGGGGACACCAAGCCGTATCTTTTTACTTGCACTCGAAGTATCTTTTGAGTACTCATCGCATGTTATTTGCATACCATTTTTTACTTAATATGTTGTCTATCGTCGTGTTTTGCGCCAGGTCGCATTGATGATGCTGTGGCAACTACTTATGATAGATAATACTGAGGGTGCTGATATGCACACTGTTGTGTACTTCATATATTGCGACGTTTTGCTTTGAATGATGATACGTCCCCCTCACATGAACTAGGCTTTTTCTTATCTACACGAAGTATGTAGGTTTAACAGTAAAAAAATGGGTAAAACTTTGCTTCTGACTGTATATTGCCTATTATTGGTCTTTTTAATTTTTGCGTTTTCCCTTATAACTCTGTGATGTTAAAATAGTTTCAGTGGTAACCAGTATGTGCAAATACTCTATTTTGTTGTGCAGTGTGTACACGAGAATCTGTCTGAATGTTGCTTCTTGCGCTGCTTAGTATTTCACCACATTTGTTATTACCCGTTACTATATGTAAAGCTTACTGTGATGCATCTTGATATACACAAAATGTGTAGGGGCCTGAAGATGGCATACTGAATGGTCGAAACTGGAAGCGAGAGTAAAAGAACATAACTTCTTAATTTGCAAGGCTGTTAAATAAATGAAAGGAAGAAGAAAGTAATGAGAAGGGACAGAAATGAGAATAGTTAGAAACTTAACATCGGAATCGGCGATCACGAAGTGCACGAAGTTAAGGAATTCTGCTACCTAGGCAGTAAAATAAACGATGATGGAGCAAGAAGTATATAAAAGCAGAAATGGACATTCCTGGACGTAAGAAGACTGCTAGTATCAAACATAGGCCATAATTGGAGTAAGATATTCCTGAGAGTGTACATTTGGACAACGATATTGTATCATAGTGGAAAATAGATTGTGGGGAAACCGGAAGGAAGGGAATTGAGTCATTTAAAGTGTGGTGCTATAGAGGGACGTTGAAAATTAGGTGGACTGATAAGGTTCTGCGCAGAATCGGTGAGGAAGAAAATATGTGGGAAACACTGACAAGAAGAAGGCACTGGATGAAGGACATCTGCTAAGACATCAGTGCACTAGAACGATGTGTAAAGGGTAAGAACTATAGAGGAAGACAGATATTAGAATACATTCAGCAAATAATAAAGGACCTAGATTTTAAATGCTACCTTGAGATTAAAAGTTTGGCACACAGGACGGAATCTTGGCAACAAACCAGTTATATGATTGATGCCTCAGAAAAATATGAGTTTGCTGTCGTCAGTGAAAGTGAGGAAAATTAGCTGGTCCTGTTGAATGGCATGAACAATCTAAAGAACACACACTATGGACTGAGAGTAAACCGAAGAAAGGCGAAATTAGTGAGTGAGGGAATGCCAGAAACGAGATTAGCAATAAACTTATTAAAATTTGACATCGCAAGTAAACTAAGGGAAGAACTCTGGTATCTTGGATGTAGCACATATGTAGGAACCAAGGAGGACACAAATGCAATCCATCAATTTCAAAGGACGCATGTTCGGCCAAATGAAGGCTAATAGCATCAGACATTGGCCTTAATTTGAGGAAGAAATTTCAGAGAATGTACATTTACTAAAATTAAAATTTAAAACAGTCTTGATCGCAGTTACACGAACGTAGAGCGTCTACGGAACTCGTCTGACAGTGTCCGTCCACCGCGCTGGAGTCTGAAGATGGCTCTATGAAAGAGTCGAAACCGGTCACTCACTCCAATAAATGGCGATCAAGACTGTTTTAAATTTTAATTTTAACAAATTTTAAGATCGCTGACTATGTTTTCTAAAATTTTATATACATTTACAATACAGCATGGTATGGTAGAGAATCGTGAACAGTGGGAAAGCCGGAAGGATGAGAATCGAAGCGTTTCAGATGCTGTAGAAGGATGTGGAAATTAGGTGGATTGACGAGTCAAGAAATAAGAAGGTTCCCGCAAAACCAGCGGGTAGAGGAACGTGTGGAGCCGGCCGGAGTGGCCGAGCGGTTCTAGGCGCTTCAGTCTGGAACGGCGCTACCACGACGGTCGCAGGTTCGAATCCTGCCTCGGGCATGGATGTGTGTCATGTCCTTAGGTTAGTTAGGTTTAAGTAGTTCTACGTTCTAGGGGACTGATGACCTCAGATGTTGAGTCCCATAGTGCTTAGAGCCATTTGAACCATGAAAGGAACGTGTGGAAAACACTGACTAGAAGAAGGGAATAACTTCCGTGGTATTTGTGGAAGCTGTTGAGAGTGGGACCTGTGGATAGAGAGAAATTGGATTATATCGAACAAATAATGCAGCATGTTTTGGGCAGGGTTTATAGGGAAAATTTTAGGAAAGAGTGATTCACCTGTAAAGGAGACCGCATATAGGACTCTGGTGCGACCGATTCTTGAGTACTGATTGAGTGTTTGGGATCCTTACAGAAGCAAGTCAGAGGCGGGCTTCTAGATTTGTTACTGGTAGGTTCGAACACCACAGAAGTGTTACGGAGATGCGCCGGGAAATCAAATGGGAATCCCTGGAGTGAAGGCGACGGTGTTTTCGAGAAATAGTATTGAGGAAATTTAGAGAAACGGCGTTTGAAGTTGACTGCCAAACGTTTCTACTGCCGCCAACATAAATTGTGCGTAAGGAGCACGAACATAAGATACGAGAAATTAGGACTCATACGGTGGAGTACAGTCAGTGGTTTTTCCCTCGTTCTATTTGCGAGTGGAAGGAGAGGAAAAGTCAAGTAGTAGCATAGGATACCCTCCGCCACGCACCGTACGTTGCTTGCGGAGTGTCGATGTAGATGTAAATGCCCTCTGAGATGAAGAGGTCTGCGCTGGCGAGGAATTGGTTGAGATCGAACCTAATCAATTCAGGACTGATGACCCAAAAGGAATTTTAATGAAAGTATGTTATTCGTTATTACACTTCATGAAACCAAGGTAAAGTATGTGGTGGTTATAGACCGTCTGATGAAACAGTACACGGTTCGAGGTGAAAATGAGAGCTGCTGCTACTTAGTTGTAAAATGAGCAGTGTGGATTTGAGAAAATGATATTAATTTAAGTAATGAACGTGGGTATCTTCAGAGCAATGCTTCGTAATGCGATTAGACCGCGAGAGGGCGGATGGGTGTCAAGTTCTGTAACTCCAGAGTTAAATGAAGTGGAAGCTCACTGCTCACTCCCCCGGCGGTTATGCTGGACAGAACCAGAGCGAGGCGAAGGAAGTTACCCAGCTCATTGCTGGAAAAATCTGCCACCCGTTCTTGATCGCCTCGCCTTCCGAACAGTGGTGTCAGTACTGATCTATCGGGGTTAAAATTAAGGGGAAATTACCAAAATATTAAGTTTTCACTTACACATCGAATAATGCTACCAGCAATGAAATGAATTATTTATTTAGCTTCAATAATTTTTCTAGACTTGTCAGGATATGTTTTGATTGAAAAATGCCAGTAACCACTGCACCAGATACGTACCATAACCGTGAAGTCCACAAATGCGCTTAGACTAGTTTGATACAGGTTTCCACTACTTTTTGCACCATTTTTAATTATGCGTGACATACGTTCATCTTTATTGTATACTACTCAAATGTCGAATGATTTCTTTTTTATGTGAGTGATTTGGTAAGTTATAGGGCTAAGACTGAAGTGTGTATTTTTGTTAACTTGTGGGATACTGTCTACGGTTGTCTAACATTTTGACTGTTACACTGCTATGAATCTAAGCCTACATTTCAAAATGGCATCACAACCAAAACTGTACAGAAATTGAAATAAAACGAAACAAAGTTTTACTTCATGAAACGACAGTCAGTGCGGTAAAGTGTTATAATTCTGAATTCCAAACGGAATTAAAACGAAGCATATGTTCCAGTACACACTAACAGAGCTGTACAAAAAATGTCACTGTAAACCAGAAAATAGAAAACATTAAAAGAATCTTAGAGAGACAAGCAGAATTTGTTTTAAAATACGGAAAATACAATGAGTGAAAATCTTTAAAATGTGTAATAGAAATTGGTCTCCTTCTAATTAGTACTTCCTAAACCTAATGCAAGAGAAAATTTAACTGTCTACAGGTTCTTAAATTATGGAAAATTTGTACTTGAGGTGACAATTAACCACTTCTGAACTGCAACAATTGTATAAAAAAAGAGCCAGTACGAAAACAATTAAAAACAAGATAGGACAAACTCATCATGTTAGATATCAGCAACATATATTAAAGGCACTTATTTTACGAACAGGGTTAATCTACACGGGAAGTATGAATAAAAACACGATCAGTCACAATTGTTTTTCTTTTATCGAATAATACGATGCATTACGGGTACTCTGTTTGGTTGAGTGGATCATGTTAGAAGGTCATAAAGGAATTAAAAAATAATAAAGAACCACGTTTGATGTATATAGATGAGTAGCACTTGGCGGCCGTATTATTCTAAAGCGTAGTCCGCACTGACTCATTGTTCACACCCACTGCTGTACTGTCTTGTCGCGGATCCTCTGCAGCATAGTTTTTCGCCGTATCACAGAAGGAATCGTACTTGTATCTACTTTTTTTAAAAGGAAAGCGGAAAGTTGGAAGTTCATTCATCTGCCACGCCGCTGAAAAACTTTCTGTATATAAACGAAAGGAGGTCTGTATTCCGTGCTGAAATAATTTTCTGGAAAAAGTCTATTTTTTCCATAAAAAAACTGACAGCTCTAGGTTTGGATTCACATGTTTCTTTCCGTTACGGAATTGTTCTGAATCGATTGCAATCAACTTGTCGTCACTTCAGTGACTTGCGTGTCCCTAAGCTACCCCAGTTATCCGACTGGGTAAAGGGACGTACAGTGTAAGGTAGAATCCGTTTCGTTTCTGTTGAATCACTACAACATTGACAGTTGAAAAACCGGAGTGAAAAGGAATGGTGCCGCCGAGATTCGATTACGCAACCTTTTAGTTTCCAAGCAAGTGCGTTACCGCTTATGTGGTTTTCCGTCATTTTTCGTCGGCAGCTCTGTGCGAATATCGCAAGATACCGATGAATATTTCATTCAGATTTTTATTACGCCAAGTGGCCCGTACACTGACCGAATACACTGAGCTACCGCATCAGCACCAGGCCAGCCACTGATATAAGTGAAGCTGTGCTGTTCTCCCGATTTGCAGCGGATGTATTGCTAAGTGGTGATGGCATATTTTGCCCTGTTGCCAATGAGTATTTGTCTTCATTTCACGAAATATTTATTAACACTGTCGAAAAAAAAATCGCTGCATCAAAAAATAATTAATGCAGAGAAGTGAAATTAAGGGAATGCATTTGTCTAGGTAACACATTTAAAGGATACATGTTGCAGTATCACGGATTAATGTAAGGGCGTGATAACCCATTGCAGACGTGAATGCTGATACGTTAACCGCCAGAATATTGAACGCAAGCAGGTAAATGTGCATCCATTGCGTTGAACAGGTGCCTGATGTAAGTTTGTGGAATGGAATTCCATGACTGTTGCGCTTGGTCTGTCAATAAAGGAACGGTTAATTCTGTGGTGTCACAGCCAGACACCACACTTGCTAGGTGGTAGCTTTTAAATTGGCCGCGGTCCGCTAGTATACGACGGACCCGCGTGTCGCCACTGTCAGTGATTGCAGACCGAGCGCCGCCACACGGCAGGTCTAGAGACACTTCCTAGCACTCGCCCCAGTTGTACAGCCGACTTTGCTAGCGAAGCTACACTGACAAATACGCTCTCATTTGCCGAGACGATAGTTAGCATAGCCTTTAGCTACGTCATTTGCTACGACCTAGCAAGGCGCCATTACCAGTGTATATTGAGATTGCACTTATGTATCATCAAGAGCGATGTACAACAATTATGGATTAAAGTTAAGCATTCCAGAAGCTATGTACTATTTTTGGCTACTATAATTCCTTGTCATTTTCCAGACCTCACGCCAGCCTGCATGAGCTTTAACGCGTGCATTTCTAGCTATACGGTGTTGGCACTTCTGCCAACACATCAAATTCTATTTGTCAATGATTCTGCAATTGTCGTCCGATGATGCCCCACATGTACTCGGCTGGAGACAGGCAGATCTGATGAACGTGAAGGCCAAGGCAACATGACAACACACTGTAGAGCATGTTGGTGTATGAGAAAACGTTATCCTGTTGAAAAACGCCCTATGGAATACTGTTCATGAATGGCAGCAAAGTCATGTAGAAATGCGCTGTCAGGGTGCGTGGGATAACCATCAGAGCACTCCTGACGGCAGTGGAAATCGCACCCCAGACCATGTGTCGAGGAGTCTAGCACGCAGACGGGTTGGTTGCAGGTCCAAAACTGCTATCCTTGTAACCAACACGCGGCCAATACTGGCACCAAAGCAGAACCAGCTTTTATCGAGTGTTCGAGTATAATGACTTTTCTGGAGACTAGAAATCTACTCTGTAGGAATCAGCATAGGTTTCGAAAAAGACGGTCATGTGAAACCCAGCTCGCGCTATTCGTCCACGAGACTCAGAGGACCATAGACACGGTTTCCCAGGTAGATGCCGTGTTTCTTGACTTCCGCAAGGCTTTCGATACAGTTCCCCACAGTCGTTTAATGAACAAAGTAAGAGCATATGGACTATCAGACCAGTTGTGTGATTGGATTGAGGAGTTCCTAGATAACAGGACGCAGCATGTCATTCTCAATGGAGAGAAGTCTTCCGAAGTAAGAGTGATTTCAGGTGTGCCGCAGGGGTGTGTCATAGGACCGTTGCTATTCACATTATACATAAATGACCTGGTGGATGACCTCGGAAGTTCACTGAGGCTTTTTGCAGATGATGCTGTGGTGTATCGAGAGGTTGTAACAATGGAAAATTGTACTGAAATGCAGGCGGATCTGCAGCGAATTGACGCATGGTGCAGGGAATGGCAATTGAATCTCAATGTAGACAAGTGTAATGTGCTGCGAATACACAGAAAGATAGATCCTTTATCATTTAGCTACAAAATAGCAGGTCAGCAACTGGAAGCAGTTAATACCATAAATTATCTGGGAGTACGCATTAGGAGTGATTTAAAATGGAATGATCATATAACGTTGATCGTCGGTAAAGCAGATGCCAGACTGAGATTCATTGGAAGAATCCTAAGGAAATGCAATCCGAAAACAAAGGAAGTAGGTTACAGCACGCTTGTTCGCCCACTGCTTGAATACTGCTCAGCAGTGTGGGATCCGTACCAGATAGGGTTGATAGGAGATATAGAGAAGATCAAACGGAGAGCAGCGCGCTTCGTTACAGGATCATTTAGTAATCGCGAAAGCCTTACGGAGATGATAGATAAACTCCAGTGGAAGACTCTACAGGAGAGACGCTCAGTAGCGCGGTACGGGCTTTTGTTGAAGTTTCGAGAACATACCTTCACCGAAGAGTCAAGCACTATATTGGTCCCTCCTACGTATATCTCGCGAAGAGACCATGAGGATAAAATCAGAGAGATTAGAGCCCACACAGAGGCATACCGACAATCCTTCTTTCCACGAACAATACGAGACTGGAATAGAAGGGAGAACCGATAGAGGTACTCAAGGTACCCTCCGCCACACACCGTCAGGTGGCTTGCGGAGTATGGATGTAGATGTAGATGTAGATGTAGATATCAGAAAACACAACAGACCTCCATCCTGTGCTCCAATATGCTCTAGCTTGACACAAATGAAGTCGCAAATGTCGATGGTTGTAGTCTGTGGGATGCACACGACAGGTTGTCTGTCTCGGAGCTGTCCTTGAACTAAACGATTTGTAACCGTCGTATCACTATGACGCGAACTGCTGCTCAAGATGTTGCTGCAGATGCAGTACTATGCGCAAGAGCCGTACGTCGAAAACGATGGTCCTCCCTCTCGCTAGTTCCACATTGCCCTCCGGATCCTGGTCTCCTTGAGAACGTACATTCTCGTGATCACCGCTGCCAGCAGTCATATACAGCGGCTACGTCCCTACCAAGCCTTTCTCGAATATCGCTGAAGGAACATACAACTTCTCATTGCCCTATTTCATGACCTCGTTTAAGCTCAGTGAGATGATGATAGCGGAGTGCTTGTCACCTTAAAGGTATTCTTGACTAACATCAACTTACCACGACCACTCGCAAAGGTGTCTAACGCTCACGACTATTAAAGCACATATTTAAAAAAAAACCTGTGTTTCATCCCCATAGCGGCCCTCCTTGTGCCACTATTGTGCGACTGACGCGATATTAGAATACACATCGTCTTTCGGATGTAGAAAGAAGTCTACCAACTTTCGTTTATATAGCACAATTCCATCTTGGTGTTGAGACTTTTTCCCATGAATGTATACAAACCTCCGTCGTGAATCAGTGTATCTATTAGTCAAAACCTTATGAAAATCCCTACACTGGTTTATGAGATTAGTCCGAACACACGTACAGAAAGCGCGGTTTGATACTATATCTTACACATGAATAAAACAGAGGATAGGTGGGTAGATAGATACACAGATAGGACGTGGAAGGTAGATATCGCGTAATAGACCAGTTACAAGTCATGAATAAAATTATTCAATGAAACATACTCATGTTATCGTTTTCTCTGAGTTTTAAAAACTTATTTGTTTACAAATCTTGAGAAACAAGGCACTAATCTGACTGCTGTTAGTACAGTTAAGAATATACACAAATATTGGCCAACTGCGAGTAGAAAAAAATGGTTCAAATGGCTCCGAGCACTATGGGACTTAACATCTGAGGTCATCAGTCCCCTAGAACCACTTGAACCTAACTAATCTAAGGACAGCACACACATCCATGACCGAGGCAGGATTCGACCATGCGACCGTAGCTGTCCCGCGGTTCCAGACTGAAGCGCCTAGAACCGTTCGTCCACACCGGCCGGCCAACTGCGAGTTGAACTAAGGGTCCCGTACAAAGTTAATTATATACATACATATCTCTTCCATCCTGGGAACCAGAATCAAAACGATTTTTATATATTATTGATATCGATACCTGCGAGTTACCGGTCCCGTAAATTCCAAGACCGTATCAAAATCTCTACAATACTTCCTAGCCCGGACACACAAAAAGAGGCAAGTAGGGGATTTCAGTTTATATATGTAGAGAGAAGAATCAATAAAACATTTTTTTATTTGCTTATTAAAACAGTACTGCAACTTAACGAATTTTTTGCATGCAGTAATTGTCGTATTATATTATACTTTTGACGGACGGTGAATGGAGTGTACGTTCACGTGGCGAAACATAGTTTTTATGTGCTACAATTAAAATTTCAAAAATTTCAGATTCTTTTACTTTACTTGTGCTGTGAAATATTGCTTCTTGCCGAATTTCATGATTCTAGGTCAACTCAAAGCACCCTATAGGGCTTTATAAGTGGGTTTGCAAGCGTCAAAATATTTCACATAAATGGCTGCATCTTTTGACTGAAATAAGTAAGAAGCTTAAAATTTTTATGTCATCAAGATTCGTGTTATACTATAATATCTGACACAAATTTGAACCTGATACGTCTACCCGTTCCTGACAAAAAGTGTTCCTAACAGTCGGACTGACAGAAAGCCAGACGCACAGATAGGCAGGCAGACAGCTGAGCGATACCTATAAGAGTTCCGTTTTTACAAAAGGAGGCACCGAATCCTAAAAAATGAGACAGCTACTATTAATCTCAATATGAATAAGAAAAAAGTTAGAACAGAAAGGGAAGTCTTGCGACCAGATTCCATATCATTAAAACTGTTCTAAGTATCCCTTCCTAATGTTTTCGGTCCCTTAAATGGAAACTAAAACGTCCTTCGTTTTGTTCATGACGTTTTAGTGCTAAGCGTAAGTGCAAATAAACGTCAATAAGGTGTGGACGAACTTGATAGAGCACCGTCTAGTAAGGTCATCCGAAGACCAGTACAGTTGCAAAGCGATTTAGAAAAGATTGCTGTCTGGTGTGACAGGTGGCAGTTGACGCTAAATAACGAAAAGTGTGAGGTGATCCACCTGAGTTCTAAAAGAAATCCATTGGAATTCGATTACTCGATAAATAGTACAATTGTCAAGGCTGTCAATTCAACTAAGTACCTGGATGTTAAAATTACGAACAACTTCAGTTGGAAAGACCACATAGATAATATTGTGGGGAAGGCGGGCCAAAGGTTGCGTTTCATTGGTAGGACACTTAGAAGATGCAACAAGTCCACTAAAGAGACAGCTTACACTACACTCGTTCATCCTCTGTTAGAATATTGCTGCGCGGTGTGGAATCCTTACCAGGTGGGATCGACGGAGGACATCGAAAGGGTGCAAAAACTAGCAGCTCGTTTTGTATTATCACGTAATAGGGGAGAGAGTGTGGCAGATATGATACGCGAGTTGGGATGGAAGTCATTAAAGCAAAGACTTTTTCGTCGCGGCGAGATCTATTTATGAAATTTCATTCACCAACTTTCTCTTCCGAATGCGGAGCTATTTTGTTGAGAACAACCTACGTAGGTAGGAATGATCATGAAAATAAAATAAGAGAAATCAGAGCTCGAACAGAAAGGTTTAGGTGTTCGTTCTTCCCGCGCGCTGTTCGGGAGTGGAATGGTAGAAAGATAGTATGATTATGGTTCGATGAACCCTCTGCCAAGCACTTCAATGTGAATTGCAGAATAGTCATGTAGATGTAGATGTCTCCGAGCTGATAGTCCATGTTGCTGCAAACGTCGTCGAACTGTTCGTGCAGATGGTTGTTGTCTTGCAAACGTCCCCATCTGTTGACTCAGCGATCGAGACGTGGCTGCACTATCCGTTACAGCCATGCGGATAAGATACCTGTCATCTCGACTGCTAGTGATACGAGGCCGTTGGGATCCAACACGGCTTTCCATATTACCCTCCTGAACCCACCGATTCCATATTCTGCTAACAGTCGTTGTATCTCGACCAACGCGAGCAGTAGTGTCGCGATACGATAAACCGCAATCGCGATAGGCTACAATCCAACCTTCATCAAAGTCGGAAACGTGATGGCATTTCTCCTCCTTACTCGAGGCATCACAACAAAGTTTCACCAGGCAACGCCGATTAACTGCTGTTTGTGTATGAGAAATCGGTTGGAAACTTCCCTCATGTCAGCACGTTGTAGGTGTCGCCACCGGCGCCAACCTTGTGTGAATGCTCTGAAAAGCCAAACATTTGCGTATCATAGCATCGTCTTCTTAAATTTCGCGTCTGTAGCACGTCATCTTCGTGGTGTAGCAACTGTAATAGCCAGTAGTGTATACAGGGTGAGTCACCTAACATTACCGCTGGATATATTTCGTAAACCACATCAAATACTGACGAATCGATTCCACAGACCGAACGTGAGGAGAGGGGCTAGTGTAATTGTTTAATACAAACCATACAAAAATGCACGGAAGTATGTTTTTTAACCCAAACCTACGGTTTTTTTAAATGGAACCACGTTAGTTTTGTTAGCACATCTGAACATATAAACAAATACGTAATCAGTGCCGTTTGTTGCATTGTAAAATGTTAATTACATCTGGAGATATTGTAACCTAAAGTTACTACTAGCACCCCGCAAAGTTTGACAATGAAATAGATGTTGATGCTGTTATCACGTTACAGTATATTTTTACACTGATATCAGAAGATACACAGATGCTAATCGAAGGGGGTGGGGGATAGGGAGGCTCGCTGAATAAGGCTGTACGATTAGCCGTTATTATGGTTAGGAGATAGAGAAGATCCAAAGAAGAGCGGCGCGTTTCGTCACAGGGTTATTTGGTAACCGTGATAGCGTCACGGAGATGTTTAACAAGCTCAAGTGTCAGGCTCTGCAAGAGAGGCGCTCTGCATCGCGGTGTAGCTTGCTCGCCAGGTTTCGAGAGGGTGCGTTTCTGGATGAGGTATCGAATACATTGGTTCCCCCTACTTATACCACCCGAGGAGATCACGAATGTAAAATTAGAGAGATTAGAGCGCGCACGGAGACTTTCAGACAGTCGTTCTTCCCGCGAACCATACGCGACTGGAACTGGAAAGGGAGGTAATGACAGTGGCACGTAAAGTGACCTCCGCCACACACCGTTGGGTGGCTTGCGGTGTATAAATGTAGATGTAGATGTAGAACTGCTGCTGGTAGGTCATACCGGGTCATGATTTTTCTTGACAGTGATGATGAAATCACATGTGGAGGATGGAACTTAATAGTGAGACATGCTAAAGAATACACTGGAAGATACAGATTAATGCTACGAAAGGTCACAGCAGTAACGACAGCTCTCATTTATTAACTTATTCTGGTGTAGCTGTGAGGCAGAACGTTAACAGAAGGTTCCGTCCCGTGAAATGTTTCCACAAGGGAACAGTTCTCTGCGATTAAACAACAACAAACAGTGCTCGGAATTCCAATCTGGTTCCATGGTACCAGAATTTTGCGCCGAATGCGGATAACGGTTCAACGCAAACCCGAATTCAGCGAGAATACGATAGACATCGGGGCATCATTTATAGAGTTAAGCGCGTCGTTTTTAGCAAAAGAACATTTCCGAACCGAATGTTAGGAGCAACGGTAAAAAACGTAAACTCAGAGTGAATATTTGCGGCGCACCAGTTGCTGGCTGTGGCGGGTAACAGCGGTTTCGTGACTGAATAGCATCGTGGGGGGCCAAGTCAGCGCACGAGAGGACTACAGCCATCAATTTATTAGCAGGTACACCGCACCTGTTGCGCACCGGGAACTCCAGAACGGAACAAGAAGTGAAATTCAGGCTGCTACCACTTGGAGTGTCACTGCAGCTTAGCAGCTAATAAACTGACAGTATACAGTGACGTCACGTGGACGTTTCAGATGAGCAGATGCTAGGAAAAGTAATTTCGCATTCACTTTTCGGGAACCGGATGCAGAATGGCAAATGGATCCCTATTGTGACAAAAATACCAAGAAGCTCCGTATTTAAACCAAAACCGTAAAAATTATTAAAAATATCTATTTCACCTTTACACAGAATCTCAAAATGACTGTGGGAGACAGCACAATGTTCGTCTAATCATTGTAATTCATTGTACACATGCTTCTCCTTCATTACGATAGATCATTGGTTTCCTTCATGGCGGTAATTACCCCCCCCCCCCCCCTGAAGGGGAATTTTCTGAGGGGTAAAAATAAAACGGTTCACTATTGTGTTTCGGTCACGGTATCAAATTATTTTTAGAAGAACATTACTTCGTACGACTGCAATACTAATTACATAAGTTACCTATAGTTACATTTATATTTCGAATAATAATATTAACGACAGTTACAGCTGTAACCCTACTATAAAAATGGGTTGTATATGAGAAAACTCAACATATAGATTTCAAAAATTTCTCCTCGTGTAACGTGTACTATAGGTATCCTATTCAACTGCTGAGCAAACGACTATTGGTTGTCCCTTTGTTGCGCATGTGAAATAGAACTATAAACATCATGAAACATAAAATTTCAAAAAAAGTCAAATTAAACGTCAAGAATCTGTGTGCTCAATGGAACGTATATAACTAAAATTCAGTACCGAAGTATATTATGAACACTGCTGATATGAAGTGCAATGTTCGACTTGGAATATCCTACTAAACTGAACTCCGTCCGAACAGGCCTTGGAAGGTCCAACAGTACCGACCACAAAATTAAAATACTGCTCTACTGGGAAGAAAATGACTGTTTGAAATTACCAATACTGTTCACTGAAAATTAATCTGGTTGCTGTCAGAATCCCTGACAATCCTGACAACACGCTGTTTGGAGAAAACTGCCCTGAGATAAAAGAGACTTGCGTGTTGATCGGCATGCTGTTTTTGTGTCTGGAGGGTTGACGTTCTCGAAAGCAGATGTACATCAGCAGATGCTGCAGGTAAAGAAAAATAATCGAACTTTTAGCATGTCAGAAACAATCTGTGCCTTCGTGTAACATAGGGAGCGATGCGCACACGACAAAACATTCAAAACTTCCCAATGAATCATGGAAGTGGTTAAAGAAAAATCTTTCTTGAGAAATGAAAGTCAGATTATTAAGAAAATGAAAGCACAATATAAGAAATCTCTAACCATTATAAATATCTCTCATTACAAAAGTTAGACACATCTCAAACAGTTGAATAATTTGTGACATTGTGAAAATGAAGACATCAAATTAACAAAATTCATGAAAGGTATTAGTTATCTAAGGAATGAAGATACCTACAATTAATAGTTGTGACAAACATTTCATTCTTGCTCGAGCCTCCGTTGCCTTTAAAATTCATCCAAAATCTTCTCTATCAAGACAAATAACTATAAATGAATTTTCATCTCCGTAATAAAGAATTCCTTATTACGTGTCCCAGAAAATATAAGAAACAGATCTCATACTCACAAAAACTCAACTGTTCGCCACAAAGCCTTAAAAAAGGATGCCCCAGCGTAGTACAACTCACTGGCAAGTAACGGAACCACAGATAAAAATGAACACAGAGTTAAGGGTCTTATTTACTATTGATGGCGACCAAAGTTGAATTGCTAATAATAGCAGAAAACACATGAGATCCTTACACAGATTATGAAACGAACGTATGAACATCTTGTTCATATATTCCATCCACTGCACACATACTTCGTACCACATATCTATGGCAGCAAAATCGAGATATATATACAACATAAGCATAAATATCTCATAAAATGGCTTCCATGAGTTATAGATAGCCCCACAACACTGAATTTCGCAACAACAAACAAATTGACACCATAACACGATGGTAACTGTGTAATGGTTACTATGTTACATGGGGCCTATACAGTAGTATTATTACTATTATTATTTATTGTTATTAGTGACAGTGGTGAGATACAGAATTTGCTCCATACCTGAGGGTAACTCACACCTTAGGGGGTCTTCCAATTTCTCCCATTTTAGAAGTAAAGTGATGAGCAGTCAAGTGATTTACAAAGAGGAAGATTAGTGCACATTTTTTTAACTTTGCTACTTCTAAATAGGAGCGCAGGCTGTGGATGAAGCAAGTGACCCTAGGAAGGGGAGTGGTGTCGAGGAAGCATGTTCTGTAACATTAGTCTCATCTTAGTGGGAGTTGTCAGCTTTCATTTTTGAGGAGGAGTTTTATATAGTATTCGGGATACAATGAGAATTGCTTAATCTTTCTGTGTAAAGAAAGGACTGTCAGAAATAAACAGCACCAGTTGTTTCTTCACACATTAGTTCGCAGTTTGTTGAAACACTTTCGAACACTAAATATCATGTATCTTTCATCAACTGAAAAGTAAAACCTTCCTAAGAAAATTCTTTTTCAGTTTCAAGTTTGATCAGCGTTAATGTTGATTACGAGGGTGTGATTGCATATACTAACTAATATCTGATGTCAGTCTGAGGTAATGGTCTCAGAAATATTGGAAAGCACTCCTTAGATCAGGGGTGGGCAGGAATCCTGCACGTGTGCGGTGCACTTGCACGCGTGCAGTTAACAGGTGTTCTGCGTGCACACAGGGGCAAGCTGCCCACCTGCTTGTCTTCCCTCCCCACCATACCTTCTGTCCGCTCTTTCCCCTGCAATGCGTTTTGGTTTCTTAGCTTGCTTTATTGAATGAAGGAATAAGATTAGTAGGAGTGCTTGAAAGATATCGTGGTTTGAAAGAGTACCTATTACCTACGATACGTTTTATTTAATTATCACAGGCGGAGTGGAACAAAATTTCTACATACAGACAAACGCAAACAGTTACTTAAATTTTCATCACTGATGTTTGCTCTTAACCGACACTTACTAATTCAGCAAATGGTTTTCCAGCTCTCGCTATATTAAGCGTAATCTTATAACTTGCACGTACCGCTGGGCTATTATTGTTGTCGTCCTGAAAAATTGAAAACAGTGCTCCATAAAATGTTAAATCAGGTAGATGAGAGACATGACGAAAGGAGGTCGCAGATCTCTCGTGACGACAGCAACTACGACAGATTCATCTAGTATCGTCAGATCGCTCTTCTTAAGCTCAGTCAATTTCCCCATCCGCTCAGAATCCGACAATAAATTGTACTCATCCTTGGCCTTCAATACTAAACTTCCGCTGACCAGCGAGAATACTGCCAGATATTAAAAATTTCGTATTTTCACGTTTTTGCACAAAGAAAAACTGATTCTCCCATTACTTTTTAAGAGATAGCAAATCTCCGCTTCTCCGTTTACTTGTTTCACTCTGCATTTTCCGGTTCTTGAAATACAACGTTCACTACGTAGTGGTCGCTACGCACCGACGTCCGCAGCTCAGCCTGGTACTACACTGCCGCAACCTGCCGGCTGTCGCCACTGCCCCATTCGACGATTGCACGCGAGCAGCACACGTGCAGCGCTCTGCGCTCATGAGCCGCGTGCAACGTTTGCCCGCCCCTGCCTTAGATGAATCCTAACGTTGGTTGCTTCAAAAGTGGTCACTTGCATCTCGACACGGCAGATTATGCAGCATTCACAGCATCCTTTGTGTTTCAAGTAGCTTCATTTGACGATGTAGAACAAATGCATCACAGAGTACGTATTGCGCGTATTGCCTGTTGCCTTCAATCTCAGATCTTCGGCCGCTGTTTAACAAATTCTTTCAAGTTCGCCACATGACAGTTTTTTTTTTTTTAAACGCACTGTTCGCTGATTTCACTCTCTTTGTTGTCCGCCCCCGGTAGCTGAATGGTCAGCGCGACAGACTGTCAATGCTAAGGGCCGGCGTTCGATTCCCGGTTGGTCGGAGATTTCCTCCGCTCAGGGACTGGGTGTTGTGTTGTCCTAATCATCATCGTTTCATCCCCATCAACGCGCAAGCCACCGAAGTGGCGTCAAATCGAAAGACTTGCACGCGGCGAACGGTCTACCGGATTGGAGGACCTCGTCACCCGAGATTTACATGTTTACTCTCTTTGTTGGACTAGCCTCCTACTGACGTAGATTTCGAATTCATAATTCTAGATATTTATGGCGAGAAGCGCTATAACACATCGACACTCTTAGCACACAAACCCACGCTATGCGTCGAAATCAGTCCATATAGCAGCTATTAGCACGTATCATATTTCCCACGTTAACCAGGCAACAGAGACATCTCTGTACATCCTGATTAGGTAATATTTTTACCGAATCACACTGCTACTAATCGGTACAATATTAAACTCTCCATCTAGAATAATAATGACATAATTATGTCTTTGTTTGAAACTATTCCATACTAACTCCAATTTACATACGCCACTGATCAGCAAATAAATTAAGACAGTTCCAGCACTCCGGTTCCAACCACAAAAATTGGTAGGGGGTGGGGGGTCCCCTGATTCTCAAGTGAATGACGGAACAGGAAATCCCCACCGAAATGCCCCCTGTTACGAATTACATGGCTCTACTCCCATCCTACGAAGTATTTGGTTGAGAACAATAAAATTCGTTCTACAAAACCTCACCCACTTCTCAGAAATATGGAGTGAACCACGTGGAAAAAAAGTTTCCACGAAGAACAAAACATACCGCTACATAAGTGAAAAAGCATTAATGTAAAGAAAGAAAATGGTTTTATAGATGGTACTCGGAGCATACACAGGAGTGTACACAAAACATGATTTACGCTATTACAAACGAACGAATAGGAAATTCAAAATTTTCTAGGTGCCAAACCAGATACTTGTCAACAGGATGAAGAAACGATGTATCTCTGTTTGTGCACATCTGATTTATATCCAAAAAACTAAGAAAATATTCTGTTAACATAGAATTGTGCTGCTCACCACATTACTGCAAAAATACAGTGTTACGGATTAGAAAATAAATACTTTATTACGAACATTCTAAGTGCCATACAAAGTACAAGTGGCAACAACACTAAGCTTGCAAACTGATTCCAGTCAAGAATAAAACAGCAAACAATCATTGTTAACAGTATTTATTCATAGAAATAACGACGTTACGGGTTTCGAACTCATAGACTTATCTCCATTGGTTGTTCAGGTTTATATTACACTTGTTGTTTACATTAGTTTCTGGCTGTTTCATCAAGCAACTAATGCAAATAACAATAATTAAATGTAAAAGTCAACAATAATCTAAAGATGAATCTTTCGGTTTAAAACTTGTGCCAGCGCTATTTTTGTTAATAGTTAGCAGTATTAACAGTGGCTCCTTGTTATTTTCTTCTTTGCAAGATTGAGTTTTTCTTTTCTTTTTTTGTGTACAGCTATGGATTTGAAACGCCAGTTTTTGACGAAATAATACCAAGAACGGTTTTGTTCCATGTACCACTAAAACTGAGGTACAACGTTTTATTTGTGATAATACAAGCTCAGAAATACAGCATTACATTTTTAACTGGTAGAAATGTAAACAAAAGCAGCTTATCTTACGTTTGGAACTACAAAGAGACGCACAGAAATACAGCATTAGTTTTTTAGCTGTTAGAAATGTAAACAAAAGCAACTTTTAAGCTTGGAACTACAAAGAGACGCACAGATTGTCACCAAGCTCATCCGCTATCTACGAACGTATTTTTGAGAGACTTTCTCCACTCCACAGTTTGGCACTTGAAACAAGCCTAAGGACATGCAACACAATACAGAACACGGTAGCACTGAAAACGCGCTTCTTTTCCTTTGCCACTCTTCAAATATTAGCATATAATCACAAAAAATATTTACTCGTTTATAATGCTATATTCATAAATTACCGTCCCATTCCCACTCAACGAGGACTAGAGCTGTATCTCCAATGATGCCTTTGTTGAGGAAACGTTACGCCCTATTCATGCATCCACAACTAATGACTAACAACACTAGATTACTTTCCTTTTCTTTGAACCATTTAGTTTCATTAAAAGATAGCGAAGGAAGGAAAATCAAAACAATAATTTAAAATTTGGTAGTCTGATACATTCACAACTTTTCCGTGCTGTAATTGCCAATGACACAGTTGTGTAGAACTGGTAATACGTGTGTATAGCTGATGGGTTAGAAGTTAATGATAGACGTATTACTCGACAATCGAGTCATAGACCCGATCACAACGGGAACTAACTTGGACACCTGACTATGAGATGTCATAGAAAGAAAACGAGACTGACTTCATCGACCAAAGATTTCATTGTATTTTTTTCCAAACACAGTATTATAACCCTTCAAATAATAGTTATACACCAGTTGTTTCGTTGTTTCCAGTCTTGGTAGCAGCATCGAAAGGCTTCAACTGGTAGAGCCTTTAACGTGTCGGTTACACTCTTTTATAATGTTCTCCAGAGTCTCAAAATGATGTCCTTTTAAGATATTTTTCAATTTTGGGAAAAAAGTCACACGGCCTCAGATCTGGTCATTAGGTGGTGGGGCCCCCTGCGGAACAACAGGAATACTTTTTGACGTCAAAAATTCTGTGATGGAAGTGCCTGCATGACATGGGACGTTGTCATGATGCAGCATCCCCTTGTCTGCAATGTTTAATCTTACTCTATTTATTCTTTTTCTGTGCCCTTCAAGGAGATCTTTGTAAAATACTTGGTTGAAAGTTTGTCCTGAAGGAAGAAACTATTTATGCCCAATACCCTACTCAGCATTGTTCTGAGTTTTCCAGCTTTCTTTCGTTGGGTAGAGGTCGCAATGTGCCACTTCTCATTTTGTCGCTTTATCTCAGGATCATGCTAAAAAATCCTTGAGTCATCACCTGTGATCATACAGTCTTCTCAGGAAGATCTACATACATATTTCTTCGATTGCCATTTTTCTGAGTTGAGGTTTTTTGGCATCATTTTCGCACGAAGCTTTTGTATGTGCAAAACCTCGGTCAAAATTTGATATTCCGTGAAAGTGTTTGACAGGTCACCCATCATCCTTATTGTTGAACATTGGTCTGATCGCACAAGAACACCCACACATTCGCCGTCTTCGTGGGTTTTTAAAGTTGAAAGTCTTTCTGAGCGAGGTTCATCTTCAACGTGTTCCGGGCCTTCCATAAATGATATGTGTCTGCCAAAAATTTGTGCTCAGCATAGGCTTGTTCCAGCTTTTCAAAAGTCACACTCACGGATTCCCTAACTTTAACACTAAACTTGATGTCATAACGTTGCTCTAAATTCTGCAGTTCCATTTTCTTAACACACAATAAAAATACTGCTTCACTGACGATACTCTCAAAAATAACGTGATGGTTTTACGGAGGAGATAGTCTGAGCCTTTGCAAGGGATGAACACACCGGTGTACACGAGGAGAGCAACACAGCACTGCCAGATCGCTCGCACTGTTGTTTTCACACACAGCTCGTAGGCACAACCACACTCGAGTTCAGAGTAGTGTGCTTCGTTACCTCACACTGCTAACAGGCAGCTGTAACGGCTTAAATTTAATATTGTTATACTTATTGGTGATAAGAAGATGAAAGGAGTTACAGCGCCGAAGGACGAGGTAATGTAAAGTGTAAGCAAAATATTGAAACTGAGTCACTGTCCTCTAGGGATAGCGTCTTTGACTACCAATCAAATCATCCTGGCACTAGACTTCAAATCCACTAAATTTTTAGATTCAGAGTTACAGTAATGGTGACCAAAGACTTGCAGTCGAGTGATACTCAATCCTGTGCGGCTAGTCTCGGCGGAGGTTCGAGTCCTCCCTCGGGCATGGGTGTGTGTGTGTTTGTCCTTAGAATAATTTAGGTTAAGTAGTATGTAAGCTTAGGGACTTAGATTTCGCCGGCCGCGGTGGCCAAGCGGTTCTAGGCGCTTCAGTCCGGAACCGCGCGACTGCTACGGTCGCAGGTTCGAATCCTGCCTCGGGCATGGATGTGTGTGATGTCCTTAGGTTGGTTAGGTTTAAGTAGTTCTAAGTTCTAGGGGACTGATGAGCACAGATGTTAAGTCCCATAGTGCCCAGAGCCATTTGAACCCATAAGATTTCACAAACATTTGAACATTTTTGATCCTCATTCTACTAGTTACCTTGTCAGGGACGGGTAAAGAGTGAAAGTGGGAGACGAGGCACTGGCAGAACTGAAGCTGTGAGGACGGGTCGTGAGTCGTGCTTGGGTAGCTTAGATGGTAAAGCACTTGCCGGTGAAAGGCAAAGGTCCCAAATTCGAGTCTCGGTCCGGCACACAGTTTTAATCTGCCAGTAAGTTTCAGTCTATAAATTATTCTTCCTGTTCTTTCTAAACGTTTATCTAAATAAATGTAAGCCCGAGATCTTGTACTATGCATAGGCCTATCAACATGTCTCAAAGTCTCTTGCATTTCGAAGAAGTATAACAGAAAATATTCTGTTGAATTTAAATATTACCATTGGGTATTTTACAATGGTAACAGAAAATGACGCAATGCTTGTACCAATTTATCGTTAACAGAAATTTAAATTCAAGTACCCGATCGAAATTCGTTACCGTGGACAAGAGATACCACGTATTTGTGTCACTAGGTAATCTGGGAACAACATTTAAAAAATCCCTTTTATGAAGTGATGTAATGCGTTCATGCGGTTTTCCTGTCGTACAGGACGCCTGATTACCGAGTCGCTTATGCAAGAACTCGAAATTCATAACGGAGGGGGTGGAGCTTCTGGAATGAAGGGGGATTGTCGGCGCAGAGGTAGGAAACCCCGCAAATATCACCGTGACGGGTGTAAGAGGGAAGGAAAGAGGAACGGTATTTAATGTTTGAGGAGCTTACCGTGAATTTGCATTTAAATTGCGTTACATCCGCTTTGCACGCGGTCGAAGTTCATCTCCAGCATCGCCTTCCCTTTAGAGGGCCTTGTTATTCTTTGTTTCCTTTCTTCGCGTCCTCGTGTTTATGGCAGTATTTTGATAAGATAAGGCGCAAGAGGTGTCGAGGGGCACTTGCTGCTAATGTAAACCTTCAGGAGGCCGTTAATAATAAGTCAGGTTCTTAAAGTAAACACCTGGCGTCGTTCTAATTTAGTTGATAGAACTGGAGGCCCTTAACAGTTTTAAGCATATACCGCTTTTCGCTTAGCAGCTATGTGGATGGGTCGTTGTACTGCTTGATTGATGAAACCAGTTTCTGATCAAGGGTACACCGATTACCTGAATTAATATTTGTAGGGGAGATCCAGACACTTCATTCGGGTTACTTGTTCACTTGACGGAGGGAGGGAGGAGAAGGATGTGGGGTAGGGGGTTTGGGACAAGCTGATAGACATAAAGTGGAAAGGAAACGAATTCAAGTAAGATATTTCCAGTTCAGTGCATTTGCAGTGTTTAGTATGCAAAAGGGGCCACCGTAATAAAAGGGACGTTTTGGGGATGGATAAATGTTTTCGGAGGTGGAAGTGTAAATAATATGGTACTAATAGCCCGTTAGGAACTGGACGTGTGAAGGAAAGCAATACTTGTATGAAATGTACGGTGCTGCCATTACAGCAATGCTGTTCCTTACGGAAGACCATATCAAGGGCCACATTCCGCCACATCTCGTATCTTCCTAGAACTGCTCAAAGAAAATTACAGGAAGCTTTCCTTGAAAAAAGCCACGACGAATTTCCTTCCTCACTTTGCCCCTAATGGGAGCATGTCTACGATGAACACGCTTTTCCACTTAATCCGCAGAATATTTTATTTCTATGTACACCAGAACCATTGTGTTGCATCTGATAACTGCTCCGCGAAGAGCAAGTGGCTCTCATTTTGGTGATCAGAGTTACTACCGACAGGGAACTAATTTTTCGAGTTCTCCGTCGCTCAACCTGCAGCTAGAAATATGAATCCCAATTAAATAACTGTATTACTAATTTTGACGTACCGCAAACGTTGTTTCGGATCTACATTTACTTTGCTTAAAATAAAGAAACTCTCGTTCATCTGTCCACCTAAGGACATTATGTCCTCAACACCTTCAATCAATTTGCGCTAGAAGCTCTTTTGTTTGTTACTAAAACTGAAATTGTAAAACGAGTCGTCAATTTATATCTTGTACGGATTTGTCACAATCGCCGAAGTGACTATACTGATTTTGAAGCTTTTGCATCCCAGTCGGCCAAACTGAAACATTTGTAGGATCAGTTTGTTGTCTGACTGTCCGACTGTTATGAGCTATATTTCTAAGATGTATCAAGTTGAAATTTATGTCACTTAATAAAGTATACCTCCTCTTGGAGGTTTAAAAGAATTAAGCTTCCAAGTCAATGCCATCGGAAGATAAGGCCTACTCGCAAACTCACTTGTCAACACCTACATGGTACCTCCCATTGACATAGAGTCAAGAAATCTGGTATTTCAGAGTACAATTAAAGAAAAATATTCCTAAACCGTTAATCTGAAGTATCTCAGATAAAACTAATTTTTCCGCCGTCATTAATTTGCACTGCACTCTTAATCCGTCAAAAATGTCAGGAACTACTGTAAAGGTTTTTATCTAGTTTTCAAGGCCAACCAATAACAGTCGTACGCCAGCACTAGCGTCGTAGGTCCTTTACAGACTGTTCATTCTACATGCAAACATTCCCTGACAGTCTATGCCTAAGACACGTATAGCATTTGTAATGTTTCAGAACAAACTACTGGTGACTGGTGCACGTTTGCATTTCCATTGTTTGGGATGAGGCTTCATCATCCCATATAGCACCAGTTCTAGAATTCTACATTTGCGTAACAACAATAGCCCTATGGCTGGCAGTACCGTTTACTTCTCTGGAGACTTTCGTCAAATCTTACCAGCAATCGCGACAGGTACGGCAGCAGACGAAGTCGACACATCTGCAATTTCCAATTAGCATAGAGTAGCTGCAAAATTAATAAAGTAAATGAAAAATTGGCGAATACGAGATAGCACGAAAACTTTAAACTTAAAATTTAAGAGAAGTCTCGAAAGCTATATGGGCAGTATCGATAACGACAACACGCCAAAATAGTAGAAATTATAGATTATCAGGATAGATGAACTATCTATTTATATAATTAAGCTTGTATAAAACTCTCGGAGTGCGTGTCCTACTCACGGTGTTCCGGCTTTTTCACTGTATGGTTACACTAACATCCGTACGTCACTTTGTAGTATCTCAGTTTCGAGACAATGTGTGTGCAGTAGAGATTAAGGGGGATGAGTATTTACTTTACTGTACTGCCGAGATTGAAAACCAGCTGCAAGGAAAAGGAATTTGACAAAACTGTAACAGTCTACGTAATTGTGGTCGTCATATGACATGGCAGTATCCATATTACGGAATGCATGTCACATATGTTGGATAAGTTATTAATTACACGTTAACTCAAAGCATGACGCGTTGGTCCACAACAGTAAACTATTAATGATAAACACGACAGTTTGAACTGTAATTGATTTACTTACTGACAAATCGCTACATAATGGGCTTTCGTCAGGAGGAAACCGATCGGATTTTTTAAAAAATAAACCAACTGCAACTAGTGTTGTCGTGTTCGTCAATAAGCACTTGATGCAAAATTTGTTTTTTATATAGTTCGTAGTGTAGAAAATTTAGTGTTACACGTTCTTGTGCCTCAGGAAATGAGAGAATTTTTCTCACGTCGACTCTGTTATGTGTCCCTGTGAGAGCGTTTATCACGTCCTATTAGGCAAATTTGGAAGCCCCACAAATTTGGTTTATTTTTGATATCATGTCAAATGTAAGTTTGCGTTTATTGATGAGTCGCAATCCGTTCCAGGTTGCTATACATGTACGGAGTCGAAAATGTTGGCTACATGTTGTCCCTCACTTCAATCTGTACTTCACACATTATGATTTCATGGCCTATCTTGCGGGTAGGAGTAATATAAAAATCTTAGGCTTGGTATCACGCTGAGCTCGTCAAAGCGATGCAACGACGTTTGATACACCGACAGTCCACTACGTTTCACTTAAAATGCTCCGATAAAGTTAAGAGATTCAGTATGTTCACCAATTAGTATGTGTACTTGGGAAACTGATGCAGTAGCATCCACAGTTGGTGGTTGCAGGGAAATGGTGTACAATGCCCGTTAAATTAGAGGATGGTTCAAATGGCTCTGAGCACTATGGGACTTGACATCTGAGTCATCAGTCCCCTTGAACTTAGAACTGCTTAAACCTAACTAACGTAAGGACATCACACACATCAACGTCCGAGGCAGGATTCGAACCTGCGACCGTAACGGTCATGCGGTTCCAGACTGAAGCGCCTAGAACCGCTCGGCCACTGCGGCCAGCAAATTAGAGGAATTGACATAGATCAGCTGATAGTTTGATCTCAATTGATATTCCAGATACTTCTATCCTTATCTTAAAGTGGACCTAAATAACATTAAACAATCTATTATTTCTTGTCTCATGTTGTACTAAGATGAGCTGGCGGAAAGTAGGTGAAACTTTTAATTACAAGTATTAAGTAGAAAGCGGCCTCTCAGTTGGTCTTCCATTTCCTCGCAACGCATTTCACTTGGTTTAGTGATTTTTAATTTTTGTTTTACTACTGTCTTTGACACCTTGTTCCAAAATATACACTACTGGCCATTAAAATTCTTACACCAAGAAGATATGCAGATGATAAACGGGTATTCATTGGACAGATCTATTATACTAGAACTGACACGTGATTACATTTTCATGCAATTTGCTTGCATAGATCCTGAGAAATCAGTACACAGAACAACCACCTATGGCCGTAATAGCGGCCTTGTTACGCCTGGACATTCCGCCAAACAGAGCTTGGATAGTGTGTACAGGTACAGCTGCGCATGCAGCTTCTACACGATACGACAGATCATCAAGAGTAGTGACTGGCGTATTGAGATGAGGCAGTTGCTCGGCCACCATTGGCCAGACGTTTTCAGATGGCGAGAGATGCGGAGAATGTGCTGTCCAGGGCAGCAGTCTAACACTTTCTGTATCCAGAAAGGCCCGTACAGGACCTGCCACATGCGGTCGTGCATTATCCTGCTGAGATTTAGGATTTCGCAGGGATCGAATGAAGGTTAGAGCCATGGGTCGTAATGCATATGAAATGTAACGTCCACTGTTCAAAGTGCCGTCAATGCGAACAAGAGGTGACCGAGACGTGTAACCAATGGCACCCCATACCATCACGCCGGGTGATACGCCAGTATGGCGATGACGAATACACGCTTCCAATGTGCGTTCACCGCGATGTCGCCAAACACGGATGCGACCATCATGATGCTGTAAACAGAACCTGGGTTCATCCGAAAAATTGACGTTTTGCCATTCGTGCACCCAGGTTCGTCGTTGAGTATACCAACGCAGGCGCTCCTGTCTGTGATGCAGCGTCAAGGGTAACCGCAGCCATGGTCACCGAGCTGATAGTTCATGCTGCTGCAAACGTCGTCGAACTGTTCGTGCTGATGGTTGTTGTCTTGCAAACGTCACCATCTGTTTATTCAGGGATCGAGACGTGGCTGCACGATCCGTTACAGACATGTGGATAAGACGCCTGTCATCTCGACTGCTAGTGATACGAGGCCGTTGGGATCCAACACGGCGTTCCCGTATTACCCTCCTGAACCCACCGATTCCATATTCTGCTAACAGTCATGGTATCTCGACCAACGCGAGCAGTAATGTCGTGATACGATAAACCGCAATCGCGATAGGCTACAATCCGACCTTTATCAAAGTCGGAAACGTGATGGTAGACATTTCTCCTCCTTACTCGAGGCATCACAACAAAGTTTCACCAGGCAACGCCGGTCAACTGCTCTTTATGTATGAGAAATCGATTGGAAACTTCCCTAATGTCAGCATGTTGTAGGTGTCGCCACCGGCGCCAACCTTGTGTGAATGCTCTGAAAAGCTAATCATTTGCGTATCATAGCATCTTCTTCCTGTCGGTTAAATTTCGCGTCTGTAGCACATCATCTTCGTTGTGTAGCAATTTTTATGGCCAGTAGTGTAACTATTCAGTTACTCTCGCCAACACTTTTTAAACCACTGCTTTGGCAGTCAGTTTCTGGCGAGATGGTGGACCATTCGTTGGCAGTTATCAAGCCATGTGTTTATCGAAGGAAGTTAGCCATTATGTTATTTACTTGGTTACACTGTTGTACAGTTCTTCGAAGTATTAAGCCGTGTCTGGTTTGGGAGCTATATCTGAGGATGCATGCTGTTCTGGTAGTCAGTTTTGTTCGATGCAAAGCGACATAAATGAACAGTCTCTGCTCCATGGATCATGGCGGGTGAGATTAATAAAATTTTTATCCTGTGCTGAAGTACCCCCAGTTTATCGTGTGAGGTTAGCCACGCTTGTTTATTGCTACTGTTCACTGCGCTGGTATCCTTCTACAAGCTAACAACACGTGGAAATAGTCTCGTAGATGCTACGTATTATCAAGTCCTTGTAGGAAAATTACTAAATTATACCTAACTTCGTTTCGTTCGATAAAATCTTCAATTCTTACACGTTAATTTTGTATTGTGTGTAACGTTTCTTACAACCAGATTATCTTTCCAGATTATCTTTCTCAAGATAGTAAATAGGTTATATTATAAGAAATGTGGGTTGGGCTATTTCCATGGAGCTGTAATCTATATGACCTGCTCTTAATTAATAATACTTTAACAATGAAATCAAGTGTTGCGAACTTATTTGCCAGAAAAATATATTTTCCTATATATACTTTATTTAAATGTGCCACAGCACAGAGCCGCCATCTTGGGTTGTGATGATATTCGAGTATGTCATTCTTAGTCAGTTTCAACAATCAACATTCAAATGCAGAGTGGGTAATGACTTATCAGTAAGAACAATCTCTGTGCATGCTAACTAGTTTACAGTAATTGTGTAAAGCCAGTCAATAAACAGCTGATATTATTACATCTTTCAGGATGATAACTATTTTGTGCGTGTGATATATGTGTACACTACTGGGGAAACTTTTTATTGCACTGCTGCACGCTACACGCGACAGGCTAACACATACTCATACAACTCGGTACTTCCATCAACGAAACTTCCATTCATGCATTCCTTTCCTATTTAAGAAAAGAAAACCATTTCTCCTTGCCGTTGAGCATAATTAATGGAATTGTGTGCTATGTGGTTACTTCATAGATGTTTTCCGAATCAGATGAGGCTACAAACTACTTTTATGGACATAACATATTTCATTCCACATACCACTAAAACACAACGGCTCGCTTATTTCTGCCTGTGAGAGTAATATAACCTTTTTCTAACACGTACACAAATATCAGCACAGTAGTTTCAACCTGTTTTAGGATCTTAGGAATCAATTGTTATTCTTAGGTTCAACGTAGGCCTTGCAGTGCACTTAAACCAGTGAAGCTGTTATGGTTCAAATGGTTCTAAGCACTGTGGGACTTAACATCTGAGGTCATCAGTCCCCTAGACTTAGAACTACTTAAACCTAACTAACCTAAGGACATCACACACATCCATGCCCGAGGCAGAATTGGAACGTGCGACCGTAGCAGCAACGCGGTTCCGGACTGAAGCGTCTAGAACCACTCGGCCACAGCGGCCGGCCCAGCGAAGCTGTTTACATTACTTTAACAATGTTTCCTGCGTATCTCTGTAAAGTTCCTCTACTACACTTTCATTTAACACACCACATTTGAATTATACATCAGGGCACGACTGTGGTAACGAACGTAGTGGTACGGCGAAATGAAGCTACTCTCATGTTGGAACGGTGGCGCGGCTACCGCAGTATAATGATTACGCACTCGAGAGTCCGATCCGAGCTTTAGTGTGCTTTGGTGGAGCAATTATTAAGTCACGACCTCAGTGCGAAATCAAAGACGTAACAGACTTGCGAATAACCTCAGTCCGTGGGAGACCTATTAGTGAGCCAAAAGCGCAGCGCGGAAAGGATCTGATGGATTATACCCTGCGCCCAAGGGCTGTATGAAATGGCTACGGGACGAAAATCTGGACTATTTCACTCACAAAGCGTGGCTAGTACTGATTTGTTGAAATTACTTTCATTTTAACAGTAAAGAGAACAACACTATATAAATTCTGAATACTTTTCTCATTACTGTCGTAAAAGGGAAAAGTGAATATTCCTTTTTTTGCTGGTGAATCGTGCTCTATTAAAAATTTAATACCTAGAAGTTGGTCAGCAGAAGTGTCTAGGGAGCTAGTCCCAGTGGCAGACAAACCGAGAGCCCGATATTAAGTTTACTAACTTGTATTATACAAGGCAGAAGTTGACTTTTTCCAGTCGTTGAAAAACGCACATACGTGTCGTTTCTCACGCTACTTTCATATTATCCTCGTCAGTAGTGAGAGATAAAGTCCTACAAAACACATCCAAAAAAAGTTCTGCATCACCTCGGCTCCGAGAGTTCCGGAACCTGTACAGAAAATTGGAATAGAGATCAACATAAACATCATTTCCGCCCTTTTGCTCATTAAAATCACACATTGCATGTTGCGCCACCATAAAGCGAGACCTTCAGTGGTGGTGGTGCAGACTGCTGTACACACCGGTACCTCTAATACCGAGTAGAAGTCCTCTTGCATTGATGCATGCCTGTATTCGTCGAGGTATACTATCCACAACTTCACCAAGCCACTTTGTTCCAGATTGTCCCACTCCTCAACGACGATTCGGCGAAGATCCCTGAGAGTAGTTGGTGGGTCGCGTCGTCCATAAACAGTCCTTTTCAATCTATCCCAGGCATGTTCGATATGGTTCATGTCTTGAGAACATGTTGGCCGCTCTAGTCGAGCGATGTCGTTATCCTGAAGCAAGTCATTCACAATCTGTGCACGATGAGGGAGCGAATTGTTGTCCATGAAGACGAATGCCTCACCAATATGCTGCCTCCGAGCCGTATTCCACAGGCGGCGGTCATTCACTCTACTACTACTACTACTACTACTACTACTACTGAGTAGCCTTTGGGCGTCCTGAGCGAGGCATGTCATCGACAGTTCCTGTCTCTCTGTATCTCCTCCATGTCCGAAAAACATCGCTTTGGTTCACACCGAAACGCCTGGACACTTCCCTTGTTGACACAAACTAACAATGCAAACGCGATCGAACGGCGGTATTGACCGTCTAGTCAAGGTGGAACTACAGATAACACTAGCTGTGTGACTCCTTCTTGGCGGAATGACTGCAACTGATCGGCTTAGTGGCCCCCTCCGTCTAAAATTCGCTGCTCATGGATGGCTGTTTACATCCATGGTCGGGTTTATTGACATCTCTGAACAGTCAAAGGGACTGTGTGTGCGATACAACATCCACAGTCAACGTCTATCTTCAGGAGTTGTGGCAATCAGAGTGATGCTAATCTTATTTTGATGTGTGTATTTTACCTATACAGACCCCTTAACAATTCCTAGAAGCAGGTAACCGGAATTGTGAAACAAATTCTATTGCTCAAATTTCCTGGCAGCTCCGCCACCTGAGCTACGTAAGCACGACTTGCGACCCGTTTCCTACAGCTTCATTTCCGTAAGTGCCTCCACTCTTACCTTCCAAATTTAGTAGAAGTTCAGCTGCGTACCTTGCGCGGCTATCAGTCCTGGAAACTGGACGAATTAGCTCAGTGGTTAGCACAATGGACTCGCATTCGGGAGGACGACGGCTCAAATTCACGTCCGGCCATCCCGATTTAGATTTTCCGTGATTTCCCTAAATCGTTTCAGGCAAAACTCTGGTATGGTTTCTTCGAAAGACCACGGCTGACCTCCTCCTCCATAATAAAATAGTCCGATGGGACCAATGACCTCGCTGTTTGGTCCGTTCCCCTCCTCCTCCACTCTCCCCTCCCTCCCCCCCCCCCCCCAAAAAAAAATCAATCAACCAACCAGCCACTCGTGGAATAATGTACATTCGGGAGATACGGCTTACCCACAGGCTTGGGGAGGGAAGGTGGCTGTTGTTTTTTTGTTTCCTGGATGAATTTTCACTCTGCAGTGGAGTGTGAGCTGATATGAAACTTCATGACAAGTAGCGCTTTGAGGATGGCTCTGGTGTCGTGCTTGGGTCGCTCAAATGGTTGAGTACTTGCCTGCAGTAGGTACATTTCCAGCACGCTGTTTTAATCTGCCAGGAAGTTTCGTATCAGCACACATCCTGCTGCGCCATGAAAAGTTCAATGTGGGAAGAACCCTCCTGGCTGTTCTGAAGCTGTGTGTCTTTAATGTCGTTTCTTCCTGTAGAACTAGTCCCGCAGGGTATGTAGGCGAATTTCTGTGAAGTTTGGAAGATAGGACTTGCTATACTCTCGGAAGTACAACTAACAGATCTGGTCGTGAGTCATACGAGTTTGCACAGCTCAATTGGTAGGGCACTCACTTGTAAAAGGCAAAAATACCGGGCTCGACTCACTATCCGGCACACAGTTTTAATGCCCATCAGCGCACACTCTGCTGCAGTGTGAAATGTTCATTCTCTAGTCTCTCTATATGATGAATAGGAAGATTCTGAAACGTGTTCTTCAGTGGCTGGTTACCATATAACTTCGTGTTAACATAAAAACTCTTTGGCCTGTAACGTATGAGAACCTTTTCAGTTGACTTTTCTTTACTCGCTGAGTAACTATACTTCATGAAAAATATAGTGAAAATTTTTAACAAAAGCGCAATTGCACGTAAATAACCTCAAACATAAATTACTGAACATGTATTTCAGAACTATAGTAAACATCGGGACAATCTGTGGGATCGCCTATGTATCCCATTACCTCTTTCTTCAATGTTTTCTATGCGCCACTTTCTAAACATTACTCACCCTTCGACGCACCGGCAGGGAGGAATGAAGCATGGGCCTTGAAAGGAGGAAAAAGAGAACACCGCAAAACCGTTTTTCGGCCAGGGAGCAAAGGCCGCTGATCCTCAGTGATGTATGATGCTCACTGCCCTGTAAAGAAAGCAGTAGGTGATAAATCACAGGATCGGCAACTCAGCTCGGATCGCATGCTTTAGGGACTAACGCTTATGGAGGCGTATTCCAGGTCTGTGACCTTACATTCGGCCAAGAGAAATGCTTTGGTCCTCAGACAATTGCAATAACTGTTCACGTCATCCAAGCACAAGACACAGTCACTGTGAGATCGACCCATTACGGATTCTGATTCCAATCTGAAAACCACATGAACATAGAATGCTTTATATTAATTCTTGCTCATAACTTTATATTTTTAATTTAACGTACAGAATACACACACTGTACTCAGAGACTTCTATCGGTATTGAGTTGTATCGTTGTTAATGTTAGAATCATAACAATTGAGGGAACTTTCAGAGAAAATTATAATGATCTAATAATGAAAAGAGAGCATAAGTGAGGGTAAGACAAAGTGGATTGCGAGTGAATGTAAAAAAGAGGTGACGAGAGAAATTCAGTAGCAAAAAAGGATCTCTGCATCACTGGTGGGAAATTGCACATCTGTCTCTTAGATTGAATATTAGTACAGGTAGGAGTCCAGTTTCAGCGGTGAAACAATTAACCGAAGTAGACTTGCATCAATTGAAATTAGGTGGCGTAGTGGTTCTGATATGGGCCTTGACAGGAGAAGACGACGTTTCAAATCGCCGTGTGGCCATATTGATTTTGATTCTCCAAGATTTATCAGATTCCCTTAAGGGCGATTCCGGGATGTTTCCTTTGAACAGGCAAAGCCTATTTCATTCCCTATACTTCTCCAATCCTACCTGCTCCAAAGCAACGTTAAAGTTTAATCTACCTTCCCTTCACGCCTGGAGATCTCATTACCGGTTTCCGCTTTTCATTCATGTTCCCTTTATACTGGATGGTCGAAAGACTATCCACTTTGACTCCATAGAACGAAAGAAGGCGTGTACCTGACTAAGTTATGAGAATCTTGAGTTTTTGACTGAACTGATGGAATGAACCAATGTCACTAGAATACTATTTCACAAAGGAAATTGATGACACTCTGGGAAACGCTAGACTACGTGCGTAACCTGACTCCTACTTATCCCAGTGTCAGCATGGACAACAGTCCATGGAACATTTATTGGAGTCACACATCCATGAGATGTACAGTTTTCTGTGTGCTTCCCTTGAATGTGAAAATTGCCTGCATCTTTTCACTGACACATTTGTATTAGACTTTTTGTGAGTTCCTGGCAGGAACCATTAGAGAAGATTGGTCAAGGTCGCTTAGAAGAAAATATTAGCGTTTTCCTTTAGATAATTTATTTTGTGAGTCAGGCATAACAAAAGTTACAGAAACTTGAAATTACTGACTGCTGGGAGACGACAGTCAGACTGAGTGGATGACTTCGTGAACTGAAGGCTGTTTCCTAAATACTTATAAACAAATCTTCTACACTGGGGAAACATTACTGAATCTGTTATGTGAATATGCGGAGCTCTTCCTCACTCCTACTGGCGGGCAGGAAGGCGCGTTATTGAACAAACACACAAAGAAACTTTATGCTACGAAATGGTCTAATTAAATCGAAAACAATTCGCGATCTAATCTTCATACGAGAGTCCTAGGAGAATAGGATCACCCAACGCCTTTCTTTCTAAGATGAAGAGATAAGCCTCATTTTATTTCTGTAGTGAATGAAGCGGTGTTGATATATTTTTACATACTGCAGTTGTGGGTTCAGTCCACTGTAAGTGGTGGTCGATAACTATCCCCAATTTTTTTCAGATGAAGAAAAGGTAATTCCATCTAAGACAACACCAGGCACATCTACTGGCGCAGGACAACAATGCCGGTAGACAAGGGTACATGCAAGATTCTGAAATTGAGAAATATTTCGAGTGGGTGGTATTTAAGAGCTTGAGGAAGGTTAAAATAGCTGTCCCACTATCATTTATTGAGGACCATCGATTTCTGTCCAACATCAGACCATCTTCGGGTCGCCTGCACCAAAAGGAGCAAACGAGATAACAAGCACGTACACTGTAATACGTAGCATTATATGAATAGGCGTTACATGCAGACCGCCTGGAAGTGTCAGATTAATAAAAGACAGTATTTACAGAAATAGCTAAGCTACCAATTCTCACAGTTTCAATACAAACTGTAACTTATACGCTGTTCCATTATTATTATAACTATTAACTGTGTGTGCGTAATACTTACGTCCTGACAACATCAGAGGCGGTTGTATGCACCTTGCCAGCACGTTTTGAACTGAAAAGGCCAAAGACCTTAAGATGAAAGCCTTTAACATTTCAAAAACATTATGATTACTGATTTAGTTGAACTGTCAACGTATCATAGATGCCAGTTGTTTTCATAATTCGAGTAATGATTATCTGCACCGAGCTTTACATTACTATTTGTTCTCTACTAGACCAATTAAGTTTCAATGTCGGTGAATAACATAAAAAAAGTGGAACATACATACGTAATTAATACTAATAAAACAAAACTTGCAAATTTACAAGGTAACGATTAAGCTAAAACGGGTATTACAGAATATAACAAAATTTACAGGGGAGCATTCGAGGAACTCTCACAGTCCGTTACCATGTATTTATTGAATGTCTTTAAAAACAGCCGTATGTCTGTACTAGATTTACTTCCTTTGAAGACCGTTGTTCGCACTTAATTTATTCAAATCTGGGGATTTCGCTAATCAAATTCATTGGCATATCCTGATTTATATCACTCACGCGCGTACTGTACATAATAGCCTGGTCTGTACTACAAAATGGCTGGTTGGCGTGGTCTGAAATATTTTACTCATCCATCTGAGAGCGATGGAAAGCCGAATGCATGCTGCATGCATTGAAATATCTCCTAATTAAACATGGTTTTTTGGTTTTAGTGTAGAGAAAAGACCATTTTCTTACTGGTGAATATAGAGCCAGATGTAAGTTAGATGAAGGTATCGTACAATTCCTGTGTTGTTTTATTCTCGTATTTGGATATCTGTTTTGTTACTAGCGCCAGTCAGTACCAATGTGGCTTTATCCAACGAATTGCACAACAGCTACTTAACAAAATAGGAACCAACCAATAACCGACAATCTTTCTTCGTACTACAATTGTTTACGTAATGCCAGTACCAAATCGATCTTAATATTACTTGGAGCCATCGACTTTTCTATCTTATCTTCTCTACGACAGATGTCAGACACTGCGGAACCGTGTCATTAGATACCATAGTTCTTTAAATTAAGTTTTCGTTTATTTTCTGTCGATTGACTGCTGCATAGTTTTCCACCTACCGCTTTGTATTCCTGTGCAATATTGGAAGTAAAGCCTGTCTACAATTGAAGCGTGGGCGGACGCACAATTCTGGATTTAATACCTGCGAGAAATAATAAATAAAACATCTTTTAGGTAATAATTATTTAATCTCGCTGAAGTTTAGCTGTAAAATCCTATTGCCTATATGCGTACAAATTGGTGCAAGTCAAGCTAATGCTTCGTCAGTACGGATTAGGTGTCTAAAATGAAGGATGGTTAAAATATAGCTTCCTGATGATAATGACGTAGCTCAGATGGAGATCCCGAAAGCATAAGAGACCCTAAATAAAAATGTGTGTCAGGCACTGCGTTTATATTCATATCTCCTTTAAGGTTCTCACATTTCGATTAAATCCACGACGAAGCGGCAGTTGTTCAGACATTAGTGAGAAAAGAGAGAGAGAGAGAGAGAGAGAGAGAGAGAGAGAGAGAGAGAGCTGAACTTCTTAACTAGTATGGCTGGAAGTAGTTTAGCAACTGGAAGTGTCCTATTAGGGTGGTTCTTAGTTTTCACATTTGATTGTATGGTTTTGCTACCATCTATATTGGTTCCACTGCACAAAAAAAGTGAGTTGTGTGCAATTTGGATTCCACATAAAAAGGTGAAGTGTTGCCTCTAGGCATATGTTTGAAGAAAAGTGAAAAACTGTATTAGTATTATTTATTTTGTATAACAAACGTACATTAGTAGCGGATAATCAATAACATTATTACTTTCTACATAATATCAAATACTGCTACATTAACGTTGACAAGCAATAAATAAACTGCTAAATATAACGTCTGTTGAAGAAAACAGTATTTAATGTTAAAAATTCTTTTTCCTTGACAAATTCCCTTTTGGTTCTCTACAACACTATGCCTGATAATCTTTTACTACTCGGTACATATAGTGCTTCTGCTTCTCGTTTCTTGCAAGTGACTGATCATAGTTTAATTACTAAATGCAGAGCATTCAAGATGTCTTCATTTTAAGCCACTGACAGAGAGCTGTCTTAAAGGACTACTCACTCAAGTCAATGTAAGGAACCGTCTTGTTTCATTAGGAACAATCTGTTCAATCACATCATTAACAATTTCTGGAATTTGGCAGATTACTGCTCGAATGCTTTTAATAATTTCTTCTAATTATCCGGCTTCACTATTCACTGCGTTGACCATTTACATTCTTTAAAGGAAAAAAGTGTGCGAAATATGCATAACAGGAGACAGGCACTATTAATAATTTCTCCATTTTTGTAAATTTACACTAAAGAAATTATGAGAGATAGCCTGACGTGTATCAGGTTTTGAAATATTGCTGAAATGAGATACGATGAACTGTTAGCAGCAAGAACACATTGTATACGAATATTACACACTGAAATTTCTTCTAGTTGTGATGTTTCAACTTATCACAGACATTAGTCATATTCCAGTGACGAATAGCTCTCCTCCATGATAGCTAGGTCCGTAGCATGAAAATTTACACCTTGAGATAGTTTTCAAAGTATCTCTAAGAAAATGTTGAGACACAGCAACTTAACCCACGTGTTTCTTTATCTTCGTTGAATAGCTGTTTGAAATTTATTAAGAAGGGTTCCAGACCAAGGGATCTGAAATGGTTTGAAAATTGGTACAGAGTCTGACACGCGTTTCTACAGTTCATCTTTTCTGCAAAAACGCTTTTGAGACTGATTTCATTTATTAAATAACTGGAAGGTCAATAGGTCGTATCTCGAAAGGTTTCAGTCTCCCAGGTATAAACATGTCCGTATATGATGCTCTTGCGTCAAACAATAGGGCTTCAACATAGGACAGAAAAAGACATTCAACAAGTGTTTCGTGGACCCACTCACTTCCATAATATGTAAAATGAGCGAAATATGTGTAAGAAATATGAAGATTAATTAGTGGGTTTTTACACTGCTTTTGGATTTATATATGTTATACGTAATGTGGACTCCATAGGAAGGGGGCAAGTGGTGTCTCTAGGCGTTATGTATGAAGATAAGTGAGAAATCGCTTAAGATCTTCTGTGTCTGTTTGTAAAAGCCTGACAAGGTGAAGCGCCTAGCAGACATGGTCAGACGTGTATGTGAATGATTTGAGTTAAAATTCTCTGTTACGTGTAGAACGGCGAGCGATTTGTATTACTATCGTTCGTGTTTTGTTATCGGGTCTTGCAGGATACATAAGAGGTACGAATAGCATCACATTTGTGAGGCGTACATATGTAGCTGTGGCCTGATGCTGGACTGCGGGGGAGCGTGAGGGTAGGAAAACTCATCGTCAGCTCTTAGGAACAGCCGTTGAATCTCTTATGAAACTTTCATAACATTCTGGCCGAACATTTGATATTAAACGCCTACGCCTACGATCCTCAATTCTCAAGGGCAGTGATTATCTTGATGTGTGGAGGTCCAGCTCTTCCTATGCTTACGCAATAGAACTAGGATTTTAGTACTTCCGTTCGGAGGTGGTCGTCATATAACTGGTTCATCGGTCATACGGTCACCAGGTCGGCTCACACATAACATGTGGCGAGGAAATGCGAGATGGCTATCACCGTCATCAGAGTGATGACAAGACTCTGGTGCGCCTGGAACGTCGACACAGCAATAACACTTTACCGTTCTATGGGTCGCCATGTTATTGAATACGCCCGTGACATCTGTAAGGAACTAATAAATGCCAAGAAAGCCATAAGACCTTGTTTCGGAGCAATGTGCCCCACCCCTGCCAGTGCACTCCTGGTCAAAGCACATTAACCTTCAGCCCATAGAATCCGCCGACATATGTGCTCCATATTTCTTCTTAAAAGGAATCAGTTTGAACACATATAACTGAAATCTCTCGCCTCAAACTTAGTCACACAATGCTTAATAGGACGCTTCTGGAGCTAAAGATCGGTTCCTCCTCTCGCTCAATGTATTTAAATGTGCAAGTGATTTCCAGGCAGATCATTGAAGCAGCAAGTCTAAATAGTTTCAGCGTCCCATTTCCACTGGAACTGTAAGGTGAACGTAATAAGTGGCAATACCTGTTATAGTGAGGCTCATATTAACAATGAACTATTTTGCAAATATTTTCTTATGATTGAATAAGATTATGTAATTTAAATGTAGTACCTAATAAGCATTGTATAATCACATGTAATAAACACGCTGGTCTAGTCACGGCGATTGATGTTGTGGACAATGGAAGCGTATGTTTGAAGCAGGGAACATTGTCGCTGGGAGCAAACGCGCGCAGGGCAGTTGAATCTGGCGCGAGCCCTTGTGCAGCTGAGTCTGACAGAAGCGCTCACACGTAGTGGTTGCCAGCGGCATATAGGGCGGCCCGTTCTAAGGTACCAATCTGGAAGGACTGTGTATTATGGTCGAGCATAATTATGCTGTTAGTCGGGCACTGTTCAAAAAGCAGCGAGAGGAATTAATATGAAAGAAGAGCACTGTGGGCACAATATTGTTTGTTGCGAAGTGAGGCTACGAAGAGACTGTTGCCATGCAACGTCTGCGACTGTCACCTTGCGCAGCACCCGCAGCAACTCACTGAAGTAAGACCAGACTAACTGTAATATTTAGAAGCGTATGATGGCTAACCAGCATAGCAGTTTCACTTTGTGAATGATTACCAGCTTAACATTAACACTATGTTACAAATGCTCAAACCTGAACAGTTACCAAATATGGTCCTATCCTGTCATTATTAATTAAAACCGAATGTCACTGTCCATGATAAAAAGACTAAAATTACTGAGCTAATTTAATTTCCATAATTTGTTTAAAAGCTGAAAGTTATATAACCCTAAAAAATAACTGAGGTCGATAGATAAAGATGATGGACTTCGTTGCTCAGTGAAGTCTTCTTTTATGATACCAGTATTAATTTTCACTGATTATAAAACACTAATTTCAGTGAGTTTTTAAAGATTATTGTAGATCAGATTGTTTAATTTCTTTGTTTGGTCTATAATTTCTGCTGTGATATCCAAAATAAGTATCATTGTAATGCAAAATGTAATCAGTAGTTATTTAATGAGATTTACGTGCTAAGAAGACATGTTTTGCTTCACAGAAAATAATTAGTTAAGAACAGTTACAATAGTAGAAATACTAACAGTAGGAAGTATGGTACTTAGGTACTTAGCTCTTTATTGTGCAGAGTGAGTGCCAACAATTAGCAGTCAACTGCTTAAGTGCAGCGCAGTTCGCTTTACTGATATCACGATTGGATTTATTTCAAGAAATTCATAACCGGTTGCTGCACCAGGCGCGCACTGTGGAATGGAATCAGTTTCATATTAGATTTATTTCACGTTGATAACTGTGATTTTGAATCTTGGCCGCGCGGGATTAGCCGAGTGGTCTGGCGCGCTGCAGTCATTGACTGTGAGGCTGATCCCGGCGGAGGTTCGAGTCCTCCCTCGGGCATGGGTGTGTGTGTGTGTGTGTGCTTAGGATAATTTAGGTTAAGTAGTGTGTAAGCTTAGGGACTGATGACCTTAGCATTTAAGTCCCATAAGATTTCACACACATTTTGAATCTGAGCTCTGATCAGTGTTGTTTCTATTTCCGTCGGACTATCTTGCATTCATTATTACGTAAATACTTTTCCTAGTTGATTAACATCTGTACAGTACTGTTCGCTCACACCGCGAGCTGGAGACAGTTTTCTATAATCTCTGCAATCTGAACTAAAAATATTTAACTTTATCATCTGCCACTACACTAACTGCTTTGCAGTTTTTATCATTAGTCAAAATGCTTTCGATCGTTTTTGCTTGGACGTAGTTGCGCAGTGATGGTTCGGTTATAACCGATTCTATATTTTTTTATTTATATTGTTCTTCTGAACCGATGCTTTTTCACAGCCAACAGGACGTTAGGAACGCGTGTCATCAGATATTTCAATCATACGAAAGTGTTGGTCCGTTATTATACGACATACCATTGGGAGTGGAATCCCAAGTGAGGATTACCTATATGTCCTACACAGACACATGATAGAAGGCTGGAAACGGAAATGGGAAGAAATAAGAAGACACAAAGGCGAGAAACAGGCAAGCGAGAAGCGGGCAACAATTGACCCGTTAGTCATCTATTTCAGGAAACAAGCTAGAAATTCAATGCGTAATCACCTCGCCTCTCTAATAGCCACTCTCAGATATACCCACGCATGTTTCCGTACACATCTGCACAGGCTGGACGTCTTATCTACAGCTTTCTGCTCTTGTAGAGAAGAGGACGCAGATCACATTTTCTTTGGGTGTCCCAGACTACATGGAAGTACTGCAAGCGTTAAAAACATGTGCAGCGCCGTCGTACGTTGCCAGTCTCCGTGACAGCTTTACTTGTAACAGCAGAGCACAGGCTTTTCATTGCATATCTCCACTGCCGCGGGTATCCGCATCTAACACCAATATAATACTGACAACGGACTGTACAAACTTGTTCTATAATTGTGGTCTGTAACTATGTATGTTCCGTCCACAACGCGCATGTGTGTGCAAACAAATGAATATTCCAGCACTTTGTAACAATATATATTATTAACTATATATGACGGTATTACCTGTTCCCGAAAAATGGGGGGCAATGATGGGCAAACATCTATTAGGCGCACTACGAATGTAGTGTTGTGGACATGTTCGGAATGTGGATCTCACGGGGGGGCGTGCAAGGGATACGTCCCTGCAGACGCACTATCCTCTGTGCCCGCGGTGGCTCAGATGGATAGAGCGTCTGCCCTGTAAGCAGGAGATCCCCGGTTCGAGTCCCGGTCAGGGCACACATTTTCAACATGTCCCCAACGAAGTGTATCAACGCCTGCTTGCAGCTAGGGTGTCAATTTAATTATCATTTCAATATATATTATGCAAATGTATGTTTTGTGTAAATGTGAGCTGGCCTTACGATGTAAGCTAAAGACTAATAAATTGAATGAAAAAACGAAAGCAAAAAAAAAATTGAGAAAATATTTCATCAAATCATGTCTTACCTCTTTGCTGGGTCACTCCTCAGATTTTGTTGCTAACAAAGGGGTCTCCCCATCGCACCCCTCTCAAATGTAGTGGTACAGTGGCCTAGTGGATGTCCCGCCAAACACTGAACATAGATGGAGCATGGAAACAGGAAGAAGGTGTATTGAACTGTGAAAAAAGGAGCAAAATATAAACAGGGAAAGCTCCACGCATCGAGCAAATTCCAAGAACTGCGCCGTCACGGTTCTGTGATAATAGAATTGGACTACAAAAGTGGGAGATCCATGTTCAACTCTGCCTCCCGCGCAATGTTTTTTTCACAGAACTATAACGTTCTGTTCGGTCATAGACTCGTCTGCTCTCCTTCTATGGTCTTGGCCATTGTCATGCAGTACACTGGTTTTAGAATACGAGTCATGTAATAATTTATTACCGTCCCAAGTAAATATGATGAACAGTGAGAGCAGTAGAGATACCGCATAGACATCTCACATAATGAAAACAACAAATAAAACTGTGTGAACTATGTTACAACAAAGAAATTCGAGAGTCAAAACTTTCAAAATGGAATGCAATAGTCATAACACGTGGTACTTGTTTAGAACAAATAGGAGTTACGTACATTTGGAGATCCCTTCCGTAGACCACGCTGCTGCAAACGGACGTTACACAACGACACTGACACAAATTTAAATATGCCAAAGAGAAACGTCGATGATGGGATGGACAGTTCGTAATATTGCGAAAAAAATGTTGGATACGAGAGAGATTTGAATACGGATCTTCCCCTTCCGAGTCTGACACCGACACCACACAACCTCGACGCCGCGGCTGTCAAAATATGCTAGATGTTACACATCTTGTCTTGGACCGCCCACTATTTCTATTTTGCTTCTGTATTCTGAGTTCAGTACACCCCCTACCCGTTTTCACGCTTTATCTGTGTTTAACTTTTGATTGACTGTCCACTGAGCCACTTTATAACATGGTTCAAATGGCTCTGAGCACTATGGGACGTAACATCTGAGGTCATCAGTCCCCTAGAACTTAGAACTACTTAAACCTAACTAACCTAAGGACATCACACACATCCATACCCGAGGCAGGATTCGAACCTGCGACCGTAGCGGTCGCGCGGTTCCAGACTGAAGCGCCTAGAACCGCTCGGCCACCCCGGCCGGTTGGGCCACTTTACCACTAAATGTGATGTGGGTGTAATGGGGAGTTTCCCTTGTAAGTCTATTCTTTCCAAGAACAGTGCAATCTTCTGTCGTGTCACATTTCCAAGTTATTACTTTTTCTCGATTCTGTAAGCTTTTATGTAGCCCTGCCGATACTTTTTTTATAGATAACAGTCCGCCTTTGACTTTATGGAAACGTGTTTTGCTTTCACGAATGAGGACTGGTGACCCAAATGATGATGATGATGATGATGATGATGATGATGATGATGATAAGTGACAATTCTGGCAGGTTCTTATACGCAAGTATTAAAGAGAAATTGCAATTTATAAAAGCTGTTCTTACTGCGGAGTTGTTGAAATCAATTAAAGTATCCGAATACTCTTGACTAACCGTATATTCCGCATAAAATGAAATGAACAGAAATACTGTCATTTATGCAGCTTAGTATTTTCATCCTTTTGATATCGTCCTCTAATATTCATGACTGCCCTTTCTGTACGTGTAAAACTATGCACTTCATTGCATGTATGATCCTGTGGATGAGCAGTCAAAAAACGGAAACTTGCGAGAGACACCGTTCTCTGGTAGCTGAGGAGCAGGGAACATGCCGGAAAAGCCCGCGAGAAAACGCTCTTGGAAACACTGCACATCATGATTTTAAAAATGAATTCGAACATTCTAGCGGCGCTGTGAGTGGACCTCTGACACGGCCTAGCTCTTCGTCAGCAGAGAAATAGGACCTTTCAGAATATTTTTCAAGTTATTGATTGTGTACTTTATATTTGGTTATGTTAAAGAAGTGCATGTCTAGTTTTACAATTACAGCGCAAATGAAGTACAAAAACAGCATTTGTTGAGCACTTCATGACATACTAAAATCATTTGTCTTTGGCAATGCGTTTAATGTCATTCGATAAAGAATTATGAGCTCTAGAAAACAGTCTGTTTAGTTTTTATTAAGCTGATGTACTTTCTATTCTTTTCTGATCATTGTAATTGTCACGTCGACACCAAAGTGCGTTTTCGACCTCTTCCGCTTTTATTTTAGTCTATCGAAGAACGAGAGCCACAGAATCTGCTCCCGAGATTTGTGAAGCGTGTGGCGAAGAAGCAATGCTCCTTAGTCTGCATTATAATTGGTTTAAGCTATTCAACCGGCTGCTGAGGCCAAGCGGTTCTAGGCGCTTCAGTCCGGAACCACGCTGCTGCGACGGTCGCAGGTTCGAATCCTGCATCGGGCATGGATGTGTGTGTTGTCCTTAGGTTAGTTAGGTGTAAGTAGCTCTAAGGGACTGATGACCTGAGATGTTAAGTCCCATGGTGCTTATCGCCATTTGAAGTCCAGGCGCTTCAATGAGGTAAACTTTGACCCCAAACAGATGCGTGGTCGACCACGAATTGCTTGAGCCGAACGAAACAGCGACTGCGGATAACACTACCAATTTAAAAAAATAAAATAAAAAAAACGAACTTATCGGCGACATGGCGTTCTTTAGCAAGACGACAAAGCTCCACAAAGCCATTCAAACGCACGGCTGGTACATGCTGCCATATACTCCGTATTCTCCCAACTTACCCCCTTCGGATTTCCATCTGCTCAGTTTCCTCTCGTATGCATTCAGTGTCGTCTCACTCAGAAATGACACTGAACTGAATGCTTACGTGCACGACTTCTAGGAGTGGAAATCAGAGAGGCACTGAACAGTGTGTTGAACGTCAGCAAGTATTTGTAAGTAAGAAGGGAGCAAACCGTATAGATTGATTTGTTTTTGTTTCCTGTTTATCTTTGCGGAAACAAAGAAAATAAAAAAGTACCTGCACGACTTAGGGGCCAACTCATATGGTACTGTGCGTAAACAAAACTGGAGATGGGTATATAATTATAAAAACTAAAATCAATAAAGTATTGAAAAAAGTCGTCACCTTATGTTGGCCACCCCCTTTCGTAACAGGCTGCCACTGAGAAGAACGTCCACTATACATTTTATTAAGTTATTAGTTAGATTTAATTGAAGCTCTTATTAATCGGTTCAAATGGCTCTGAGCACTATGAGACTTAATTGCTGTGCTCATCAGTCCCCTAGAACTTAGAACTACTTAAAGTTAACTAACCTAAGGACATCAAACACATCCAAGCCCGAGGCAGGATTCGAACTTGCGACCGTAGCGGCCGCGCGATTCCAGACTGTAGCGCCTAGAACCGCTCTGCCACTCTGGCCGGCTCTTAGTAATTCATTTGATGTATTAGTGTTACTTGACTCAATTTTAATTTTAGTGAAATCTGAGCTGTACGTAGTCATGACACACACCAAACTTTTGGAAGGGTAAATTTGTAAAAGTTTTATTTCAGTTTTAATAGTTACTACATTTTAACGTTTCTTTTACGTTTGTGTAATATATAAGTGGTTTGAACTTTTTTTTGCATAAATGTAAGTGCTTTGTAGTTTCAGATCAGCACCCAACATACGGTGTGCATCAGCTAAGCTGTTCACCTCAGATATTTCCACAACCGTTTAACAAATCGTGTCCCTCACGAGTCAAGAAGAACTAGTATATTACTTCTTTAAGGAGAATTCAGAAAGAAAGCGAAGAGAAGAATGGAGGTCTATAGCGAAAGGTACCCTAGCAGATGGTGTCCACTAAGAACAACAATTGAACAAATCCGTAATGAATTGCTGTTGTGGCGGCATTGCGATTATTCAGAGAGTATTGACAACCCTGTGACAAGCGAAGCGCACGAAGTAAATGTACTGGCACCTGTTGCTCTTAACACAAATATCAGCTACAGAGAAACAGAAAATGTCTCGGGAGTAAGTCAGCCTAGCGATGTCGAATTTTGCGCGCACATAGCTATCGTCGGTGCCATGAATCACTTCGCCAGCCGATTAGCCAGCGGGACTGAGGAAGCATGGAATTTCGGAGCTCAGGTCTTATGATACATCAGGACAATACGGGCACCCTTAAAAAAGAATTCTTTTTGCGACCGAAACTACCATTGTAAATAATGTAAAACTGAATGTAATAAATATGAATTTAAGCAGCTGAGAATCAGCACTAGCTGAGACAGGTTATTGAGAGTTACGTGACTGGTCCTTGCTTCACTGAATAAATTACGACTGATAGAAGATACGCCTGATCTTGTACCAAAGTTCTACCGGCTCTCCTACAGGAAGTGTAACATGAAATACGTAAATGTAAATGGAACCAGCACGATGGGTGGCCAACTCAATTCTAGTAAGTAGCTACAAAGCGCTCATCCAGGTCTTCCCTGGTTTCTGGACATGATACGAGGACGTTACCAGTAATCATGCACGATCACCTGATTTTAGAAAAGATGACATCTATGCGTACGTGTCGACAACCCAAGAGGATTCGAAACATCAAATTGTTGCAGCATGTACTAGTATATCTAAGGAATCTCTTCGGCGCGTCCAGATGTGTACTAAATTGCAGTTCTCGTGTTGTTCTAATGTACTTAGCAATTTCCTTCAGACGTTCATGGCTTCTCGATTGTCATATAGCTGTCGATCGTTGTAGTGACTCTGACACGCACGCATGTCTGCAGGGGCCGGTCGAAGTGGCCGTGCGGTTCTAGGCGCTGCAGTCTGGAACCGAGAGACCGCTACGGTCGCAGGTTCGAATCCTGCCTCGGGCATGGATGTGTGTGATGTCCTTAGGTTAGTTAGGTTTACCTAGTTCTAAGTTCTAGGGGACTGGTGACCTCCGAAGCTGAGCCCCATAGTGCTCAGAGCCAGAGCCATTTGAACCATGTCTGAGGGCATTGGAAAGCTCGTTACAGTAGCACAGGCATTGAAATTTAGTGTTTCATGCCTAATTACTGTAGTTAGACTTTAATCAAACGTCTCTTCCTGTGCGGGACTCAGTGTCTCGGCGAGTATAGGACCTACACGAACCGGCCGGGGTGGCCGGCGGGTCTCGGCGCTACAGTCTGGAACCGAGAGACCGCTACGGTCGCAGGTTCGAATCCTGCCTCGGGCATGGACGTGTGTGATGTCCTTAGGTTACTTAAGTTTAATTAGTTCTAAGTTCTAGGCGACTGATGACCTCAGAAGTCGCATAGTGCTCAGAGCCATTTGATCTACACGAAAAGGGTGAAGTATGGAAGTCTGGGTCGGTCTGTGTAGCACGCTCTGGTGGCCGAGCCGGTCAAGGCGGCAGTTCGGGTCAAGTGGAACATCCGGGTTCGAGTCCCGGTCCGACACAACGTCTCATTGCCACCAATGCGCAGTGTAGCCGAAGTTTACCCTTATTCACAAACGCAAATATGACTGTCGTAAGTCCAGAAGTCATTCCACCAGCGACTACAAACGTATACGGCAGTAGACGGTGAGGATATCGAAGCTTTTTATATAATGGAACTTTAAGGAGGTTTTTGTGACCACATTCTTATCTGGTTTCCTATTTGTTGCAGTTGTTGATATAGTTTAGCAGTGTAAGTGTCTTTCCTGATACTAAACACATGACGCAATTAACGATCTTAATACTCCCATTGCCTGTTTCTAAAATCTATTCAATTTTTTTTTTTTGTGTGTTCCTGCCTTTCAAAGGTGTGGCTGAAACAAGAGCAGAACAGCTACCATAATTGTGAACCATTCTTGGATCCCATGTCCTTTGCCTTTCAGTTGGAATTTTAGTTCGACCACAGGTAGCCGAGAGTAACTGGTACCGCTTTTAAAATGAAATTTTCTCCACTATTCGGCTTCTGTAAGTAGAGCATTTTATCTGACTCAAGCTGGAGCACCAGTTAGTTTCACACGACAGTTCCGTACAACACACGAACTTACACATATGACTGCAACCGGTTTCATGTTAAAAACAGATTACTCCGAAGTTCTGTCCACCTCGATAGCTGAGTGGTCAGCGTGACGGATTGCCGTCCTACGCGCCCGGGTTAGATTCCCGGCTGCATCGGAGATTTTCTCCGCTCAGGGACTGGTTGTTGTGTTGTCTTCACCGTCATTTCACCCACATCCGGCGCGCAGGTCGCCCAATGTGGCGTCGATTGTAATAAGACCTGCACCAAGGCGGCCGGACCTGCCCCGCAGGGGGCCTCCTGGCCAATGACGCCAAACGCTCGTTTCCATTTCCACTCCGAAGTTCTAAACATCGTATTTAGAAGAGCGAAAGGCCGTTTAATTTGGAGGTATTGGTAGCACAGAATGGGATATTTCCATTTCAAATGGCGAAGTTGTCCGTATTTAATATAAGTTTGAAAAAATATTAAACTTCATTTTGCGACGGCTATTTCGCAATTCTTTTTGGTGGAAAAAGATCTTAATGGTTCAAGAAGAATTTATGAGGAACACGTTAGCTGTGTGTCATGGATAAGACAAGTAGCATCATCTGTATGTAAAGTTGAGACTGTGTGTTGTTGGCCTGAATATAAAAGTAATAATACACACACACACACACACACACACACACACACAAAGTATTCACTTATTGGACTAAAACGTATATCTTAGCAAAGAATTAATTATATGACAAGATACCTGACACTACTAAAAGAGCTTTGTACGTAAATCTCGCGCCCCCGCAGCTGTCACAAGATGCATACGTGACTGAAAGAAAGGCCAGTGAGCACATGAGATAGATACTATGCTCAGCCGTAAGTCCTATTCAATGTGATATTCTCTTGCCTTTCTCGGCATTTCCACTGACTTTTCTGTCACTTGTCATTATGGGTAAACAGTTAAAAATTAATACTGAATGACGATGCAAATTGTTATTTTCCGCATATGGAAACCATTTCCAGAGGGAAATGAAGTGGTATGCTGAGTATTGAAGGCTCTTGCGGCCTTCATGTACACTCCTGGAAATGGAAAAAAGAACACATTGACACCGGTGTGTCAGACCCACCATACTTGCTCCGGACACTGCGAGAGGGCTGTACAAGCAATGATCACACGCACGGCACAGCGGACACACCAGGAACCGCGGTGTTGGCCGTCGAATGGCGCTAGCTGCGCAGCATTTGTGCACCGCCGCCGTCAGTGTCAGCCAGTTTGCCATGGCATACGGAGCTCCATCGCAGTCTTTAACACTGGTAGCATGCCGCGACAGCGTGGACGTGAACCGTATGTGCAGTTGACGGACTTTGAGCGAGGGCGTATAGTGGGCATGCGGGAGGCCGGGTGGACGTATCGCCGAATTGCTCAACACGTGGGGCGTGAGGTCTCCACAGTACATCGATGTTGTCACCAGTGGTCGGCGGAAGGTGCACGTGCCCGTCGACCTGGGACCGGACCGCAGCGACGCACGGATGCACGCCAAGACCGTAGGATCCTACGCAGTGCCGTAGGGGACCGCACCGCCACTTCCCAGCAAATTAGGGACACTGTTGCTCCTGGGGTATAGGCGAGGACCATTCGCAACCGTCTCCATGAAGCTGGGCTACGGTCCCGCACACCGTTAGGCCGTCTTCCGCTCACGCCCCAACATCGTGCAGCCCGCCTCCAGTGGTGTCGCGACAGGCGTGAATGGAGGGACGAATGGAGACGTGTCGTCTTCAGCGATGAGAGTCGCTTCTGCCTTGGTGCCAATGATGGTCGTATGCGTGTTTGGCGCCGTGCAGGTGAGCGCCACAATCAGGACTGCATACGACCGAGGCACACAGGGCCAACACCCGGCATCATGGTGTAGGGAGCGATCTCCTACACTGGCCGTACACCACTGGTGATCGTCGAGGGGACACTGAATAGTGCACGGTACATCCAAACCGTCATCGAACCCATCATTCTACCATTCCTAGACCGGCAAGGGAACTTGCTGTTCCAACAGGACAATGCACGTCCGTATGTATCCCGTGCCACCCAACGTGCTCTAGAAGGTGTAAGTCAACTACCCTGGCCAGCAAGATCTCCGGATCTGTCCCGCATTGAGCATGTTTGGGACCGGATGAAGCGTCGTCTCACGCGGTCTGCACGTCCAGCACGAACGCTGGTCCAACTGAGGCGCCAGGTGGAAATGGCATGGCAAGCCGTTCCACAGGACTACATCCAGCATCTCTACGGTCGTCTCCATGGGAGAATAGCAGCCTGCATTGCTGCGAAAGGTGGATATACACTGTACTAGTGCCGACATTGTGCATGCTCTGTTGCCTGTGTCTATGTGCCTGTGGTTCTGTCAGTGTGATCATGTGATGTATCTGACCCCAGGAATGTGTCAATAAAGTTTCCCCTTCCTGGGACAATGAATTCACGGTGTTCTTATTTCAATTTCCAGGAGTGTAGTTGCTATCGACATTACTTATACATGTAGCCAAGTACAAGGCTGCCTCCTTTTTACATTTTTATTCCACTGTATCCATATCGCGCTACACGCTCATCGTTGGAAGCATTCTATGTCTTTTTTGTGCTTTCATAATTTATTAATACGCTTATGGAGGCGTCGTTTTTGACATTTACACACTCAGCCACCGAATGTACAAGTACTGTACATCAGTGGTTAATGTGGTACAAACGTTCGATACCACACTTGTTAGTGGTTGCAGTTATCGACCGCGGTCCGTGTTAGTATGACTGGACCCACGAGTGGTGACTAGCGCCGCTCCGTGGCTTGCAACAAGCCTCTAGCGAGCGCTCGGCCACTCTTACCCGGGACGTCAGGTAGGAAAGTAGTATAGCCTTCAGCTGATAGGAAGCAACCTGTAACAAGGCGCTTAATTAGAAGTATGGCCTATGTGATGCCTCTATAGCACTCTGTTTGTGATTATATTCCTCCTGACTATGAAGACTCCTGTACCACCAGTTAAGTACAATATATTATTTTTTACCAACGACTTCTAATTAATTTAGTCGTTGTAGACCCAGACCGTGCAGCCAGCTCGTTATCGACTGACAAACCTGCTGTATATTCAAAGATGAGATTTGTATGTTTCTACTTAGCACCGGGCACCAGTCATTCACACTGGCGACGATTCGTTCGTCGTCATCATAACAGTTAAGGTGTGTAAATCGTGACCGCTCCGAAAAATGATAGTGGAATGCTTAATTCGGCATATTATGTCCTTAGAAAATGTCTTTACAGTAAACACAAATACACGAGTACATAAGAGTTGCACTATGAAGCATGACCTGGTTAGTGTACCGCACGGTAAGAAACCGTGGTTTTGGTACAGATAATAACCTGAAGTAGTTATAAACCAGGAGAAATTTCACCACAAATGTGCTTTTCATTCAGACGACACCAGTTAGTCAAACACTACAATGTAGATGAAGATACTGAGCATTCTGCAACTGTCAGTGATGAGATAATTTTTTTTACTAATACAAATCATTGCTACTACCATTACTCAGGGAACGTAACGAGTTTGTGATCATTGCCTTCAACGCTTAATTTAGGGAAACTATGGTAAACCTAATTCGAGGTGAGCAGACACTGATTAGAGAAGCGCTATATCTCTATACTTGTGCTGAGCTACCTGAGTTCACGAACGAACAGAGCCAACACTAAACGAATATCTACTTAAACAAGATTGAAATCAGTCTGAGTGTCTTATTTTCTACTCTAGTGTATGAACAGTATTGTCGTAAGGTGTCGTGTAATCGACAGCAAGCTCTTCTTAGTCTACCTCTGATCTGAAGTTTTTGATTCAGAACTTGGTTTGCGAGAGACATAGAGGTAATCAGCGAGTATCTACACATAATGGAAAGTAAGCAAAACCAGGTTTCTGTAGAATTTCGTAACTATCAAGGTATTCCGAAGAGTTTAGTGGGGGAAGGGGCCGGGTTAATCCCAAGTTAGGCTCGGCAGGTCGTGATGCTTCCATTAAGACAGAGGGGATCCATTTGAAACGATGTAGTAGAGCAAGGGTTCTTACGCGGCCGATGGTTCTTTACCCCTGAGGGTAGAAACGTTTCGAGACTTCCCTGCAGGTTTACTAATGCATGTCATTACACCGCTTACCTCTTCACATAATATTGCCTGCATTACTAAGTACGGAGCTATTTAAATTGTAAATAACTTCTGCTAACTATTAAACGTTCATCTGCATTCCAAAAGAAATGTCCGCATAAATTTATGTAAAGAGTAGCGTAGATGGCACAGAGAAGCGGTGTTGTCTGCAGCCAGCATCCCGCCTGGCGGAAACGTTATGCATAAACTCTGCTGGGACATGAAAGGTGTATTTTACATACTATTACGCGATGCGGTTGTCTCAGAGACGGAAGGATGCTAATGTCGCTGGAATGATAATTAGGCAGTGAGGCAGTGGCAACGACTCAGCCGTCCTCTACACTTACTAATGTGTGGAACTTTTAATGGGAAAATTTTTGAGACAGCACAATCTCCTGAAAATGGAACGATGGAATAGTTTAGGACGTTATAAATTTCAAGCTCAAGAACAAAAATTTCCTCTAAACTCAGGCTGTGGTAGTTGGGAATTTGTGAACTAGATGCAGCACTTCGCAGGCTTTATTTCTTTTATGCCAGCTGTATCCTAAATTCAGTGTGACAGCTATACAATTCTATGTCCGTCTTAGACCACGAACAGTTGTTCCCAGAAATTAATTGCAGAGAACTATAAAGTGTATTTCAATCAGTTCTAGTAAATTTATTTGGTGGCTACGCCGGTTACGACTGTACAGTCATCATCAACAGCCCATAATTAATGAACTATTGATGTTGTCTATATAGGCGAAACTGCTGTAGCCCCTAAATAATGGTGCGCGAATTGATTGAAACACTCTTTTTCGTGCGAACAATGTGCTCTCTGATACGAACAGCCAATAAAATGGTAAATATGAACTAATGGTGTATAGTAATGAATCCGATGACACAAAATTAGAAAAGGGAATAGCTTTAAGCAAGTAGACTGTATTTGCAAATCATTAGGCATGTTGCTAAGACCGGAGTAGACACTAAAAATAAAATGAAAGAAAAAATGGTTGAGATGGCTCTAAGCACCATGGGACTTAACATCTGAGGTCATCAGTCCCCAAGACCTAGAACTACGTAAAGCTAACTAACCTAAGGACATCACACACATCCATCCATGCCCGAGTCAGGACTCGAACCTGAGACCGTAGCAGCCGCGTGGTTCCGGACTACAGCGCCTAAAACCGCTCGGCCACCGCGGCCGGCACAAAATGAAACTTTGTTTTCCAACACATTACTTAATATTCACATATTTTGAAGGTGTACAAGAAACGAGATTATCGGATCGTAATTTCGATGCAAAATTTGAGCTGTTGCTGTAACGAATAGCATTTGATGGAGGTCAATTCATCGTGTGCCCTGTTTCACAGATGAAGATTTTTTTCGCTTGACAATGATTGTCTCGTTGAGTTAAGGCAGTTTGTGACAGAGTTGCATGTGATTGACGTTTCCTTTTCTGTGGTAGTTTTCATGGCGTCATGAATTGGAAACTACAAGGTATTTCACGTATTTCACAAGAACTATGGTGTTTCACGCAACTAGACTGAGGTGTGCGACCTCCACAGTGGAGGGTAAAGCTTTCTGTGTTAGACCACGATGTAGAAATGTCCACTTTCCAGGATTTGATCACAGTGGTGTGGCAGCAGACGTCAGGCGATGATCCTTAATGGAAACAATACGGGATGTAGATGTCTGTTATTCCACATATTCCACAACAATTACAGCGGTGCGGTGGAGATGGGGCTGCAAAGGAGATGAGTGAGCAGCCATGGTCCGCGAAGCGCGTCGGCCTCATCAATGGCCTGTAAGAAGGATGGTGTACTATGTCCACATTTGGGAGAGGGCGACCCCCTCAAGATGCAGCAGTAAGGTCGTCGTCGTCGGGTGGCTCATGGTGGACATATGGCGAGTGGCCAAGCTCCACTGTTCAACTCAGCCTTTACCATGCCTAGTGCGATCAAATAGCGAAACCAACATGGATGGTGTCAGTGTTGGGTGCCTGCACAGGCCATGTGGGCAGCAATAGTGCGTGCCCACATGGAGCGATGACCACTGTCAGTATTCGTCCTGTTCAGGCAGTGATGGCCGAGAGGTTACGTGGTCCAAACCAACGGCCTACCAGAAAAGTTCATATCAGTATATAGTAGGCAGCCAGTGGGAGACCTGACGAGGTGAGTGTACCAAGTTGGCTGCATTCGTACGAGCACGGGCAGTGGCCTGCAACTATTGACGGCAGAGTCTGTGCTAGCAGCGTGTTTGCTCATCTTGGGTGGCAGACAGCAGAGGACGTTTCCACGTCACCACCGGTCAGCGATGACTGCATTACTGAGACTGAAACTCAAAATTAGGCAGCATATATACAAGCCAGGAACGCTATAGTTTCTCAAGCGGCAGCACTCATGGCCTCTTAAGTTGTATCGAGAGAGGTGCTGGGTGTAATCATGACATAATTTTTCCTCGCTTTCCTGTCTCATCAGCACCCCCTGAAGAAATTAAGTTTAGCATAACTTGTATACCAGTGTAAACTTTTGTTTCTTTTCTTTCTCGGGATTAGCTGAGCAGTCTAAGGCGCTGCAGTCGTGGATTGTGCGGCTGGTCCCGGCGGAGGTTCGAGTCCTCCCTTGGGCATGGGTGTGTATGTTTGTCCTTAGGATAATTTAGGTTAAGTAGTGTGTAAGCTTAGGGACTGATGCCCTTAGCAGTTAAGTCCCATAAGATTTCACGCACATTTGAACGTTTAGATTTTTTTTTCTTTCGTTTCTATCAAAGCAAACAAAAACAGAGATATATCATTAGTTCAGATGTTAACTCCCACTGAATGTGATGTTATATGTATGTAGTAACTATATATTATATTATCAGCATGTTTCAGAACTACGGAGATTCCATTTTATTTCATTTTCTCTGTAATTTCAAGTCTGTAACATTAACGTTTACTTGTCACTGAAAACTTTAAATAGCGTGTTCCTCTGTAACTTACTCAAAGCACACACACTTCTTATGAGATTACGACGACATCTTTTCTTCCTTTCCCTTTCATGTCTGTCTATTAGTAGTAGTTACTGGAGAGATGTTTATCCTTTTCCTATGGCTATCTGTTGCCTTTAGTTTTCTTTTTCATTGATAGTGAACTCGTGTCCGTAGGAAGAGTCGGCACACTGAAGCATGGGGTTGTACTTACAAAATTACAACAACACATCATGCAAGTACCTATCGTAATTTAGCATACTGTAGTCTGCCCGTAAAACAATGAAATGACGTACGTGGATAGATAATACATCTGGGGCTACTGGTTTTTTGAAGACATTCAGGCACAATGTTTGCATCGAAAAATTTTGTGTTGGAATTACGTTCAAGAACACAAGTGACTGGTATGAATATTGTTTTAATTTTAGTGTTTCAGCATATGATTCGTATGCTAACGTTGCGAAATTTCTACTACCAAGTGGTTCAATGTGATCAGTCTTGACCGTTAATTAGTGACATATATTGGGGTCAAATCTGTTCACACGAACTCCAATGTGCCGTCGCAGATCATTAGAAGTTAACAAGGGCTGAATTATAGACTGTAACTGAGAGTGTAGCATTAATTATTTTTACGTTCTTAACACAGATTTTGTACTAAGAGATCTTCGCTGTCTGTGCGGTCTAGAGGCTTGTTTGTTAATCATTCAATATCCGGAAACCAGATCTGAATCCGAAACTCTAGGGACTAGAGATTCACTGAACGAGAATGGAGTATATTCAGAACTAATCTATCTCTTACAATTTTCAAATGCTTGAAATTACATGGTGATTGGTCCACGTCTTATAATCGAGGTGTCTGGATGACTAAAGATTCCAGAGATATCTCCCAGAAGGAATGTTGCTCTACACATCTGGCGCCATTCCCGAGTTCATTCTTGTCCGCAAATTCTAAGCTTTCATCTTACCAACTTCAACGGAACCATTCACCGCTGACAGAAGATTGACTACATCCATATACAAATCTATGAAGCTAAGTTCTGTTGTAAAGTGAACGACAGTGATGAAAGTCTTTCTGCATCGAATTGTAAATCTTATGTTACGCAATTAACATTTAACAACATATTTGCCTATTTGACATATTTATCTAAGAAATTCAATTGCGAAAGAAACTTTTAAGATCTTATCAAATTTATTGAACAATGATAATCTACTCAATCAAACAATCTGTTGTGAAGAACTGAGAGTTCTTCTCTGCTGGCTCACATGAAATGACGAGCAAATGACTAATGAGACTGCTTCACTCCAGGATCCATAAACTAATGGATACAAATAATTAAATGAAATCAAAAGGTGATGAGCTAAAGGATTTGATGTATGAATGGTATAAATCGCTTAGTTGATTAAAACATGAAAATAAATGGATTTATTTCAGTATCGTTTACAGAAACCAAAACAAAATTACAAATCTCAGGGCCGATTTGACTGGGCAGGGACAAGACTAAGGTATTAAGGGGAAGCAGGATGGGGGGGGGGGGGGACGAATAGTCTCATTATCATGCGTCATCATTCATCGTGCAGTACCGTCGGCGGCAGGCGCTACGTCGGTACGGCGCGTCGCCTCGGAGTTCTGCGGCGCGAGTCAGCTGCCCCTGATCAGCAATCATGGGTCTGTTTGCTATCTGTCGAAAGTGTGATATCGAGCTGTCTGAAGGTGGATACTAGAGATGGATGGTAGAGACCTCATGTCGTCTCGCTTCTGCTCTGTCTGTCAAACTCCCCTTCTTGCTCCTTAAACATCCCTCACGTCCTCTTCCAAATTTTCTTCATTGCGGTGTTGTCATTGGGAGGCCAAATTATAAATGCAGCCCAATGACAGATCGCCATTTCATGGCCATAGGGTGGAAATTTACTATCTGGCGAGGGCTGATGTTTCCCTCGGAAATTGGAATCTTTCTCACGATTTCACATTCTTACAATATTTTTCTGCAATCCGAAGCTGTTGTGAGAGCAGTTACACAACACTTCCTTCTAACCGCTTGTACTGATTCCTCCTGACTGGTACCTTTAACTTCAGTCTACTCTTAATCTCTGGAAACGGCCTAGCCGCAGTGGCTACACCGGTTCCCGTGAGATCACCGAAGTTATGCGCTGTCCGGCGTGGTCGGCAATTTGATGGTGGCCATCCAGGCCGCCATGCGCTGTTGCTATTTTTCGAGGTGCATTCAGCCTCGTGATGCCAATTGTGGAGCTACTCGACCGAATAGGAGCGGCTTCGGTCAAGAATACCATCAGAATGACCGGGAGAGCGGTGTGCTGACCCCACGCCATTCCTATCCGCATCCTCCCTGAGGATGATACGGCGGTCGGATGGTCCCGGTAGGCCACTCGTGTCCTGAAGACGGAGTGCTTTACTCTTAATCTTTACCAGATTGTCATCTGAGCCCGTATCTGCCCCTTATGCCCAGGGCAGCCAATATCTGATTACAGAATCTCTGCCTCACCATGATGCAATGTAAATGAAATCATCTCGTATGTCTACCGAGTCCGTACTCTCCTGTAACCTGTTCTTTACTCCCTTCCCTACAACTGCATTTCAGTCTCCACTCCTATTAGATTTTCAGCTCCCTTTACGCAGTGAATTACCGATGCCTTATCCTCTTACACTTTATGTATCTCATCATCTTCTGCTTGTAATTCGGCATATATACATTGACTATTATCGGTTTGCTGTTGATTCCGTTAAGAACAGCTCTACCATGAACTGCTCTCAATTACCCAATTCCTGCTGGCCGCTGTGACTGAGCGGTTCTAGGCGCTTCAGTCCGGAACCGCGCTGCTGCTAGGGTCGCAGGTTCGAATCCTGCCTCTGGCTTGGAAATGTGTGATGACCTTAGCCTAGTAGGATTAAGTAGTTCTAAGTCTAGGGTACTGATGACCTCAGATGTTAAGTCCCATAGTGCTTGGAGCCATCAGAACCGTTTTTTTAACTCACCCTCTGCTTATCTTCCCATTCATAACGACTCCTATTCCCGTCATATCTTTTTCTGCTGGTGTTTACATTACCCTATACTCGTCTCACCAAAAATCCTCGTCTTCTTTCCATTTCATTTCACTAACGCCCACGATATTTAGATTGAGTCTTAGCATTTCTTTTTTCAGATTTTCTAGCTTCCATGCCACGGTGAAACTTCTGACATTACAAGTCCCTTCTGGTAGAACGTCATTCTCTTGTTGGTAATTCAGTCTGTTTCTCATGGCCACCTCTCCCTTGGCACTCTCCTCCTAGAGATCCCAATGGGTGACTGTTCCGGAATCACTTGCCAATGCAGAGACCATCATGACACTTTTTCCATTACAGGCCACGTGTCCTGTGGATACATGTTCGGTGTCTTCAGTGCAGTAGTTTCTGTTGCCTTTTGCATCCTCATGACATTGATCATTGCTGATTCTTACTGCTTTTAGAGCGGTTTCTCACTTTAAGGTAAGAGTGGCCTGAATCTCTATCCGCTTCTACGCCCGTTTTGACAAGGCCGTTGACATAATGAGTCTCATTTCTCGTGCAGGAAGTCTTCTGCCGCCATTGCTGATTATTTTTATTCGAAATTTAAGCAGTAGCGGTGTTTGAATCTGGGACAGAGGATGCTATGATTAGTAATCAAAGACGCTAACCCTAGGCTGGTTACAGAACCATATATGTACCTGGTGGTACAAAGTATAACTACACTCCTGGAAAATGAAATAAGAACACCGTGAATTCATTGTCCCAGGAAGGGGAAACTTTATTGACACATTCCTGGGGTCAGATACATCACATGATCACACTGACAGAACCACAGGCACATAGACACAGGCAACAGAGCATGCACAATGTCGGCACTAGTACAGTGTATATCCACCTTTCGCAGCAATGCAGGCTGCTATTCTCCCATGGAGACGATCGTAGAGATGCTGGATGTAGTCCTGTGGAACGGCTTGCCATGCCATTTCCACCTGGCGCCTCAGTTGCACCAGCGTTCGTGCTGGACGTGCAGACCGCGTGAGACGGCGCTTCATCCAGGCCCCAAACATGCTCAATGGGAGACAGATCCGGAGATCTTGCTGGCCAGGGTAGTTGACTTACACCTTCTAGAGCACGCAGGGTGGCACGGGATACATGCGGACGTGCATTGTCCTGTTGGAACAGCAAGTTCCCTTGCCGGTCTAGGAATGGTAGAACGATGGGTTCGATGACGGTTTGGATGTACCGTGCACTATTCAATGTCCCCTCGACGATCACCAGTGGTGTACGGCCAGTGTAGGAGATCGCTCCCCACACCATGATGCCGGGTGTTGGCCCTGTGTGCCTCGGTCGTATGCAGTCCTGATTGTGGCGCTCACCTGCACGGCGCCAAACACGCATACGGCCATCATTGGCACCAAGGCAGAAGCGACTCTCATCGCTGAAGACGACACGTCTCCATTCGTCCCTCCATTCACGCCTGTCGCGACACCACTGGAGGCGGGCTGCACGATGTTGGGGCGTGAGCGGAAGACGGCCTAACGGTGTGCGGGACCGTAGCCCAGCTTCATGGAGACGGTTGCGAATGGTCCTCGCCGATACCCCAGGAGAAACAGTGTCCCTAATTTGCTGGGAAGTGGCGGTGCGGTCCCCTACGGCACTGCGTAGGATCCTACGGTCTTGGCGTGCATCCGTGCGTCGCTGCGGTCCGGTCCCAGGTCGACGGGCACGTGCACCTTCCGCCGACCACTGGCGACAACATCGATGTACTGTGGAGACCTCACGCCCCACGTGTTGAGCAATTCGGCGGTACGTCCAACCGGCCTCCCGCATGCCCACTATATGCCCTCGCTCAAAGTCCGTCAACTGCACATACGGTTCACGTCCACGCTGTCGCGGCATGCTACCAGTGTTAAAGACTGCGATGGAGCTCCGCATGCCACGGCAAACTGGCTGACACTGACGGCGGCGGTGCACAAATGCTGCGCAGCTAGCACCATTCGACGGCCAACACCGCGGTTCCTGGTGTGTCCGCTGTGCCGTGCGTGTGATCATTGCTTGTACAGCCCTCTCGCAGTGTCCGGAGCAAGTATGGTGGGTCTGACACACCGGTGTCAATGTGTTCTTTTTTCCATTTCCAGGAGTGTATTATTTTTCCAGCACACACCGCAAATGCACCAATTAATGAACATACGTACAATGTTTCAGCGTTCTGTGGTACAGGCACCCCGTACTGCTGCCCTCGGAACACAGTTTTATTAAAACTGTGTGGTATATTGAAAACCTTAGAGGTCCCATTAAATGTCCCTGGAGTACACCTGATGTTAATTTCATTCCTATGGAACATTCGCCGTCCAGTATAACGTAAGTGGTACTGCTAGTAAAATGCTCCTCGAGACAACCAAATATTTGCCAAGTTACTCCGTATGATGTCTTCGCTAGTATGTATGTATCACAATAGCTCCGTATTCGCAATGTAGATTATAACAACACTCTTCTTCGTTTAAACTCTTCAGGAAGTTCTGTCTGTAAACAAACCTTAAAACTTAGGACGTCCAGCTGGTGCTAAGAGTGCTGTTTCAAGCACTGTGCACTTGAGTTTAGCAGCTGCGTCGCTAGCGGCCATTTCTCGGGCGACAAACTTTTTCCCCGCCGCAAGCCGCTTAAGCGTGAAATCTGCACGGGCGCGGAGCTCGTGGCCGCTTAAAGAGGGTGGTCTGCAGACGGCCCGGCGGTGCTACAACGCCGCAATCCTCTTTGCGCAAACACACAATGCGGCCGAGAGCCGGGAGCGGGGAGCGGGGAGCGGGGAGCGGTGCCGGCTGCACTCTCCACCAGCTCGCGGACTGCTCGGCCGAGTTATTTCCCCCGAGACGTTTGTGCAGCCGCCGGGACGAGGTTTGCCCGCGCTGCGGCGCGCTTCTGAAAAACTGTGCGTCTCACTCAAGAAGTCTCTATCGTTTGTTGAACCCACCGCTTTCCTAAACCCTTCTCACAGAATCGCTTCTCGGACGGTCGCCGCCCTTCACTGACCCTGAGATAAAATTCCGCGAAACACTGCCCTAAATTTATTTAATTACATAGCACACCAAGGTCTACATTTTAATAACGTTTTGGAAGGACTAGAGAAGCAGTGCATAATGCATCGAACGCTTTCGGTTGAATGATACATCATTTAGATTTTGTATGTGGAAAGTGTTGTGGGTACTGCTGAGAGGTTACGTACATTTTCACTTAGCTTCGGTTTAAGTGAATTGCTAGTCATACTCTCTACAAGTAATTCGAGTAATGTAGTCTGATTTCTCAAGCAGTAAGGCAATCCTCTGCGTCGTTAGGAACTATCTTGTGTCTATATCACTGCTTTGCATCGGTCACTAGTGAGTGGGACTGCAATTTCTTACTTCATCCTCAAACTGTTGACTCACACACTGCGCCAAAATGAAACGTTTGTGCGCATCTCTGGTGCTTGCAATTAACATGAACGTCAACTGTAAATTCCGACATACTGCTCCAAGGAACAACTTGTCACTGTTGGTAGTATTATGTCTCTCTGTCTCCTCCTCCACATTGTTATTGTGTTGGACAGCCATTGATAGAAGCATCTTTGGTCGGCATTCTGGCATGAATGGCGAAAGTGTTAATATGTGATAATTGAGTTCTGGATGGGCATAATGGAAGACTGCTAGTGAGAAAACGATATGTGGGAACAATGTCAGTGTGCAGAATTAAAATCGTGTTTTTCACGTTGTGATAGCAACAGTGCCAAAACGCGTGTCATTTCATTATCTGTTCGTTCAGTTCATGGAAGTCCACAGAAGATAGCATGTACGATAAAAGACTCACCTAAAATCAGCTAGCTGTTGAGCATATTTTTATCTTGCATTCAGTGTGTTTTCTTCAGTAACAAGGTAAATTTTTGTGATGTGTGTTTGAAGGATTTTTTTTCTTAAAAAAAAAGAAGAATACATTTTGGCAGGTAGCATTATATGATGAAGCACACTTCTAAAATAGATAAATCCTTTCTGAGGGGCATCTACATCATGACAGCTTGTCAAAATAACAATTTTCCATACGCAAATATTAAATAAAATTTAACGTACAGATCAATGGAGCGATTTCACAGATGGGAGTAAACAAAGGGAACTCTCTTAGAAAAATTTCTCACTTATTAACTGTGAGCCTGTCTGTCGGTGGTCAGGAACAAAGCCTGTATGAGTATTAAACTGCGGGTTGCATACTTCATAAATGAAGGCTCCGCTGTGGCATCAGTGCTAAGGTGCTTTCTTCGTAACTTCCGCGAATATGACGAGTCAGAGGACTGGGACGCTGCATTCGCTTTATACTCGTTGACTCGTTGTCTTTTACTGTAGCATGTAGGGGTGCAAGGCTCGTCGTGACTTATTATGGGAGATGAGTGCTCGATTTGCTGTTGTAAAGCAACACTGACAAGTGAAATGATTGACTGTCGGGATCAGTTAGACTTTGGAGGGTGCGAGATAAAAATTAACTAATACAAAGTACACTACTGTAAATGTGTTTCATTATAGGAAGACATCTGGAATAAGTTTCACGCTATAGTGCACACTTCAGAAGATAATCACAATTTTCGTCCCGTGCAAACAAATTGGTTGTATTTTTGTTTATTCCATCTCCACCAGGAGAAAATATATGTGTTGCGTTTAACTAAAACAATTCACAGAGCAACATCACTGTTATAAGGAGGGGAACAAGGGAAGATAGATTTTAACGTTCTGTCGATATCGAAGTCATTGGAAACGGAGCACAAACTCGGATTGTGTCAAGCATGTGGAAGGAAATCGGCCGTGCCCTTTCAAAGGAACCATCACGGCATTTGCCTGGAGCAATTTAGGGTTCAAATGGTTCAAATGGCTCTGAGCACTATGCGACTTAGCGTCTGAGGTCATCAGTCGCCTAGAACTGAGAACTTATTAAACCTAACTAACGTAAGGACATCACACACATCCATGCCCGAGGCAGGATTCGAACCTGCGACCGTTGCAGTCGCTCGGCTCCAGACTGTAGCGCCCAGAACCGCACGGCCACTCCGGCCGGCGCGATTTACGGAAATCATGGAAAACCTAAACCTCGATGGCAGAACGTGGGTTTGAACACTCGTCCTCTCCAATGTGAGTCCAGTGTGCTAATGAGTGAGACACATCGCTCAGTGTCATATCCCTGCGACAAGGATCAGCCCCATTTCTGTATTAATTTGGACTTGGCAACTCGCGTTTATGAGCTAACAACGAGTTTTATAGGTTATTATTGTTTATTATTATTATTTATTTTAATAATTATTTATTTTAATAATAACTAATAATAATTTGTTTTAATAATTAATCACCGGTTAGAGATTGCACTTCATCGTCATATCATGTTTTCTGCTACTGTCGTTACACAGTCGGTAACGCGACGAAAGTATTTACACAGGTACGTCAACGTAACTGTTAGACATTCTCGGAATAGATACAGCTATTAAAATAAATTTACAGGAATCTTCGAAAAAGTTTTGTTTGTATAAAAGTATATACAAGCAGAACAATATACACTGCTAACCGATGAGTTGTTGTATTGGTTTGTAACTTGCTTCAGCCAGTTAGGGAGATTGGACATTATGTGACATTTCATCTTGCACTTGAGAATAATATACAGCCGAAATCACGACTGTGTGATATAAATCAATAGTAATACACTGTTTAATGGCGGAAGCTACTTTGAAACCGGTTGCGTATGTAGCGGTAATACCGCGAGTCCGCAGTTATATTTGCTAACTCATGTACTCGCTCTCCTTTCTGAGCGGGTCAAGTTCGTTTGTACCCGACAACAGAATCAGGTGACGAATGGGCAGCGACGGAGACTGCCGATTTCGGAGGTGCAACAGTACTCGCTGGGGAGTTCAAAGCGAATGTACAGTCAGATTGGTGGCGGGTAAGAGATTAAGTCACCTTTCAAATGCCGTAAATTACATAGAGTATGGACTAATACAAAAGAATAAATAAAATCCAAACATTTAATTTTTGTTTAGGACAACTGATAACATAGTTCCAGAAATAAAACATTTCCAATCCCTTGGCTCCGATCAAAATGTTTGGAAGGTTTTAAAGTGAATGTTCGAACTAGAAATCTCTACTGTAATAGTCCCTTCTGGCATTTGCCCCATTCCAGGCCGCCTGCGGCATTGGATGGGAGAACCATGGCTCTTATGAGCCGATCTCAGGCACCCACTCCGCTCCTTGGAGTACTTCGAGCATCAAAATAAATGTAGACTGTTCCTAAAGCTATCCCTTGTGTAGTAGGTGGCATATTGTATTATTGGACGAACTGCGTTCTTCCTGAGATCGCAATGAGGCAGTCGGCATTAGGAAATGTAGTGTAGTATAACTATGAGTGATGTTATGGGTCTCCTTCATATACTACTGCCGATATCTACCCATACATATCGAGAGCAGGCAAGTGCAGGACATCAACCTACCTACAGGCAGCTCGTATTATAGCTGGCAGGACAAAAATTAATGTGCAAAACCTGCTATACTCTCATTATTAAGGACGGCGGTTGTTAATCTCCTTCCAGCCATTTAGCTTTAAGTTTCCTTTGGTTTTCCTAAATCGCTTACGGTGAATGCTGAAACGATTTATCTGAAATGGTATGGGCTCCCCAAACCTAATTCGTCTTTGTCCCTAATTACTGTGCCGCTGTGGGACGTTAAAACCTAATCATACATTACTCCTTTTTGTAGCAACGACCTGTCTGTCTGTCTGTCTGTCTGTCGTCACCACTGTCATCGGCATCACTGTTGTCATCACTGTCGTCACCATCACTGTTATCGTCATTGTCATCATCATCACCAGCACTGTCACCATCATCACTGTCATCAGTGTCACCATCACTAACATTACCGTCATCATGGCCACTGCCACCACCACCACCACCACCACCACCACACCACCCACTCACTCACTCACTCACTCACTCACTCGCACACACACAAACACACACACACACACACACACACACACAGATATATTCGTCTTTAACAAATACTGACTCATCAGCAGTGTCAAAAAATGTATACATAGAAGGCAATATCTTGACTGACTGAGTCATCACCACCCAGCCCAGACCAATAACTTTCAAGTTGGTGGGGTATTATTCTTACACTGCAGGAATTTTTCAAAATTCCACTCGTACGGGTGTGAGACAGGCGACGAAAAGTTTTTGAAAATATTTCACTATTAAAGCAATTTTATACTTGCAAAAATTAGTATTTGGTTTCTCGGATATTAATTAACAAACACATGTTGCAGCTTTTTAGGAATGGGGGTGAAATAGTGGGTCAAAAGTCGCTTAGAAAATCAATCACTATTAAAGAACTACTGAAGTACTTTTGAAGCTAAATCTAAAGAAAATTGGTATTTGACTTCTCGATCACAAATTAAAAAAAAAACACGTTTCACTGTTTTTGGAAATTCAGCGTCTAAGGGGGTAATGTAGGGCCAAATTGCTTCACTGACTCATCGTGGCTCAGCCCAAACAATTGAGGATAGAAACTTGAAATATGGGAAGTGTGTTGATTTTATACTCTTATAGCGTAGGCATATTTTAACAACGAGATGTTCGTAGTTCCATTCCCGAGGGTGTAAATTAGAGGGTGAGAAGATTTTTGAAAATATATCGCTGTTAAGACTATTCTGAAGCTAGAACTGTGGAAGTTGGTATTTGGTTTCTCGGTCAGATATTAAAAATCATCTGTAGCAGCATTTCTGAAAATTCTATCCCTAAGCGGGTGAAATATTGGATGAAAGTTTCTTTTTATAAATCATTACTACGGAACTGCTAAGGCATTTTTAAAGCTACATCGTAAAGGTTGGTATTTGACTTCACCGTCAGAAATAAAGGGTATACGTATCCCAGTGGTTTTGGACATTCAAACCCAAGGAGGTTAAACAGGGGATGAAAATTTTTACGAAAATAGGCAGGATTAACAAAAGCCTCCCATCCCAGCTACAAGAATCGCTCATTAGTCGGTACTACATTCAGAATTGACAATGCTTCTATGGTCGTAATTCTATGATAAAGTTTGTGCGAGCGAAGCAGTGGGCAAGAAGCTGGTAAATACAGCCACTTACATTCTAAGAACGATGAAAAAAGCAATTTTTTAACCTTGTTTCTAAATGATGTTCCTTTAATACCACTTTTTTTGCAATATAATCAAAGAAAGGATATTGCATCACTTTTACGTCGCATACCAATAAATTATGGCAAAGCAACAATAATATTCATGCAAAGTCAGTGAGTTTTACACGACTTTAAACGGTGGGAACAAAGTTGGCTTCTTATTAAGCAATTACGGTAGAACACGCCATAGCTGCCTACAGCATTTGCAATTACAACGGAGCTCCGCCAAGCAGCAACGTAGCACGCCATTAATCTCAGAACACGTAACTGAATATAAACGGAGACGCTAATAGTGTCTCGACTAAACCAATGGTGTAATGCTTAACTCTAATTGTGGCCTAGTCTGTTGTGCGGGCCAGGGCCACTGAATAGCCCTCACATGCCACGATGGATTCAGCACCGCCAAGCATTAAGTCGGAACGAAACAGCAACGCTTGCGCGCAGGTAAACTCGGTAGTAATTTACGACGCAAGACGCACGCAGCGGACACGTAACAATAAATTCGCGCCGGCCTCCGTGTGATAATAATTTCCGGCGATAAGGAGAGCGTGTTGCAGCGGCGGCTAGCGCTTTGAGAGGTCGCGTTTAGTCAGCAGTCGAGCCTGGCCGGCCGAGTTATTCGCATTAATATTTCAGCGGCGCCATGGGAGGGGAGCCCGCATTAGAGGCCCGCTGAGGGATTTGGCCTGAGGTGCGACAGCGGCACAGGCGCGCGGCTCTTAATACATAGTTAATTGCCCGGCCACAAATCCCAATTACTTAGGTCGCCCACGCCGGCCTAATTCCACTTCCGCGCAGGGCCTTACCACGCCAGGTGGTAACTCACCTGCCTCTAGAAATAGTGGAATTCGCCGTACCTTCGTAGGTGTACTCAAGACGCCGAATAAAATTAGTGCTCCGACACTCTAGCGAAATGACGTGTAGATATGCAGTTCACACATTTGTGTTTTCTTATTTCGTGTACGTGGTATCACCTCTTTGTCGGTCCCCGAATCATATCAGTTGATTACTCATAGCGCTTCCTGCACATGTATTGTAAGTAGGCTATGTAAGTAGGCTGTTTAGGTTCTTATACTGGTAACGCCGCCGCCACGTAGCGCTCTCTGTATGAAAATCACTGGCTGTGCTGTGTGCAGTCTGTGGCTAGTTTGCATTGTTGTCTGCCATTGTAGTGTTGGGCAGCGGCAGCTGGATGTGAACAGCGCGTAGCGTTGCGCAGTTGGAGGTGAGCCGCCAGCAGTGGTGGATGTGGGGAGAGAGATGGCGGAGTTTTGAAATTTGTAATACTGGATATTATGAACTGCTATATATATTCTGATTATTAAGGTAAATACATTGTTTGTTCTCTATTAAAATCTTTCATTTGCTAACTATGCCTATCAGTAGTTAGTGCCTTCAGTAGTTTGAATATTTTATTTAGCTGGCAGTAGTGGCGCTCGCTGTATTGCAGTAGTTCGAGTAACGAAGATTTTTGGTGAGGTAAGTGGTTTGTGAAAGGTACAGGTTAAGGTTAGTCAGGGCCATTCCTTTGTAGGGATTTCTGAAAGTCAGATTGCGTTGCGCTAAAAAATATTGTGTGTCAGTTTAAGCACAGTCCTGTGTAAATTTTCAAAGGGGACGTTTCAGTATAATTATCGCAAATACACTGTCAAGAAAAAAGGAATAGTATACTAGAAAGTCGATGTCGATTTTATCCGATAATGGCATACGCAACCACGGGCCGTAAATGTACTGATAATGATTTCAACGTTGCGCTCCAACAAACAGCATAGTATCATAGCTACTAGAGTGTCACTTCAATAGGGAATTCTCACCGCCAGAGGACTCGGTGTGGTGAAACATGTGAAGAAAGCAAGCAACCGTGTCACAGAGATGCACTCGTACTTGCTACGAATAATTGAGTGAATTTGAAAGTAGGCAAATTATGGCCTTCCCGGTGAAGGGATGGTCTTTTCGGAGGATTGCCACACAAGTTGGTCGCGCTGGGTAAGTTACGCAATGATGGTGGGCGTCAGAGGTCAGGTAAAACTTCTCACACTCGTACAAGAGGTTCCTGGACATCCACATTGCGCACATGCCTACCGGGATTGTCGTATTGTAAGGGCAGCACTGGCAAATCGCGCAGCCAGCACAGCACACATAAGATCGCTTGTGAGCCCAGACAACTCTAACCGTTACGAACTGGTTAGAGTTGTTGGGACTATGAGCACGCACACCTCTAGCCCATCTTCCTCTCGCGTCACAACATCATCGACGTGTACTGCTCGGCTGCTGCCGCCACGAAATTAATAGGAATGGCGATGAGAGCAGATTCTGCCTGAATTCAAGCGATGGTCCTTTGCACGTACGACGTAGACTCTCGTTCATATTTTATGTTTCTGGTAGGAGTACTATACAGCGCTTGGTAAATGCAGAATTATTTTTTTAGACGTGTTCTGTCGCCGCTCTCGCAACGGAACTGGAAGGTGACGTGTTATTCCAACAGAGTAATGCTCGCCCACACACTGCTCGTGGAACATAACGTGCTCTGGAGATAGCGTTGGTCGAGGAAGTAGCTGCACGTCTTGCAGTCTCTCCAGTCGTGCACATGTGGGGATCTGACGGGAGGTGAAGTGACTCGTGCAAGTCGTCCACCAACAACTCTTTCAGAACTACGTGAACAGGTCGAGGAGGCGTGGCACAATGCGTCCCAATTAAGTATTCGCCATCTGTACGATCGACTGGATCCCAGGCTCAGCGCCTGCATTGTCGCCCATGAAAGCTACACCAGATATCAATGTGGTGCCTAAGAACCCCTTGTTCTGTTTTTCTTTCAGTATAATCATTTCACGTACTCAGTATGCACTGTTGGAGTAACAAATCTTTACTGAATCGGAAGTCTCTAAATGGGTGTACTAATTTTCTCCGGCACTGTATTTACTTACTGTCATTCTCAACATACCGACCTCCTCTATCCCTACAACGCTCCTTGCGAATTTTCCATTGATGGAAGTCTTCATCTGTGGGCTTCTTGATGACTCGTGCCGCTTTTTCTGTCATTGTTTCAACGGCCTGAAATATTGTTCTTTTTAATGCAGACTGAACCTTGGGGAACAGGTAGAAGTGACAGGGTGCTAGCTAGATCATGTGTATAAAGTTGGTAGTGGAACTCTAGTATGCTGCACTTCGCTAGAAACCTCTTAATAGCCATTGTGGTATGACACCTTGAATAATAACCCCTTGGCTGCTGTTACAAATAATTTATTTAAGGACCGGTTTCGTAGCATAGAATCATCAGGTTAAATATAAGGTATAAATCGGTGTGTTGTCTTTGTGTTAAACACATAGTTGTTCTTCTACAGTTTTTGTCGTTCTTTGCTTATTTCCTTAGGGAGTAATGCCAATTAATGATTTGAATTTCAAGAATCCAGTGAAAACACACCGTACCATGATTATCGAAGAAAAAACAATCAACATCGCTTTGAATCTCTCTTGGCTCGTTCTGCCTTTCTTCGCTTTCGGTGAGGTTGGTCCCTTCCAAGCCATGGATTGGCCATTAGTTTCTGGATCGTTAATGAAAAACCAGTATTCTGTCTATGATATTAGGATCATTTTACTTGGTATTCAAAGGGTCCGGCAAACATTTTCATGAGCTAATGGTTCAAATTGCTCGGAGCATTATGGGACTTAACTTCGGAGGTCATCAGTCCCTTAGAACTTATAACTACTTAAACCTAACTAACCTAAGGACATCATACACATCCATGCCCGAGGCAGGATTCGAACCTGTGACCGTAGCGGTCGCGCGGTTTCAGACTGTAGCGGCTAGAACCGCTCGGCCACTTTTCATGAGCTGCTATGTGTTCTATCGTGAGAATTTTCGGGACCGGTTTTGGATATACAATTCTCATGTTAAATTGATTCTGTACAATTTGCCTTAAGCATTCCTTATCCATTCCTACAGTTTGAACAATCGATTGAATGCTTAACTGACGGTCAGATCGAATTAGATTACCTACTTTTTAGATACTTGTATTCGTTTTTGACTTTGAAGGGCGTCCCGTGATTGAGTCATCTTCAGTGTCTTCGAAAAGCTTGAACCGCTCAAAAGCTCGTGATAAATAGTCTTCACCACAAACTGCTTTCAGTAACTGACAGGTTTCAGTACCAGGTATTCCAAGTTTCATGTGCAACTTCACAATAATTCGTTGCTGTATTATTACCTGTATCATTTTCCCGGCTAAACTAAATAGCGGTTCTTACACAATCGAAGGCCGCGGACACTATGATTTGTCTACATACACCAGACATGTTTGATTCGACTGAAAACGCTTCACGCTTCACAGCTCTTGGTCTTTCATCTTTGACGTATATTTACATACTCTGGAACAGCATCAGTCCCGTTATTTTATGGCCTTACCTCGTATGGCTAGGTGAAATAATCAAATAAAATATCGACGCCAGATTAACTCAACTCTGCGAGTTCTCTAAAAGAAAACTGCTCACATCACTCGAAAAAGAAACACTCGGGATCAAAGGACATTGGTACCATCCTAATTTCAGGGTTTCATAATCGTATTGTGACCGTGAGTCGATTCCAGAGCTGGAAAATGAGTGTGGGTAGTAACAGGGAAATCTATTGTTTGGGATGGTCATGTAAAGGAGTCTTACAAACACAGGAAACCTGATTGAAATTGCATGTGTGAGTCTAATGTGCTTTAGTGCACTAGTTATAGTGATAAAACGTAAAGAAATCAGAAGAGGGCTGGCAAACAGGTGAACAACTGCACCAGATTTTGATGCACACGTAAAGTTTATGTGTACAGAATGCGGCGCTTAAATCCGTACTAATTTCAGTTTGAAGTTCCCGTCGCATCGTAGTTCCGCCGGAGGTCGCAAACGGCGTTTTTAAAAGACATAGGCATGTAGGAAACAGTCATAACCTCAAAATGTTTGAGAAGTCACAGACAAGTGCGGAGTACCACCGAAGAGCCGCGATTATCGAAAGTCTTCGGGCACGACGTTCCTTCACCGAAATAATTCGATTTTTCGAGTACCCGAGATCAACAGTTTACGATACTGTGGTCAATTATAACTTTTCGGAGATGTTTGGGAAAGGTCCTAGGTGTTGTGTCCAGTGAGGGCGATATGATGCCGCCATATTTCTTTGAAAAGGGACAAACTGTCATCAAAGAAGTTTATCTGGAAGTTGTTACGAACGTCGTCAAACCGTGGGTGGTGATTGTGGCATCGGGGAGATAATGTCTCTCAACATGACGGTGCACAGGCTCATACGAGCCATTTACTACAAAACTGGCTCTCGGATAACGTTGGAATGTTCTGGTCAAAGGACTTCTGGTCCCCGAACAGCTCGGATATGAACCCCCTCGACTACTATGTTTGGAGCATAATCGAAAGTGTTACCTGTAAGGCGAAGCACCCTAATGTCGCATCTCTACGCACCACTACCGAGGCAACATTCGCGAATATGAACAGCGCTGTTTTAAAGAGTGCGTGCGATCGCTTCAGGACAAGATTGGAGTCGGTCACTACGGCTGAAGGGGGTTACATCGAGTAATGGTACTCCTGAAAGAAACACTACTTCTATGCAAAAGGATTTTTATTTTCATTTGTATTTTGTTTTAATAAATTTGCTTTCTTTTTAAAAAATGTTCATTTGCCCTGATTTAAGTGCAGCACCTCGTGTACTGAGACGACAGTGACCTAAAGGGCACACAGGCCCAGCACCGGGAGCAGCGCATACACCCTTCATGGTGACGACTGCACGGTAATACTGTCTACGGATGATTTTTTTGTAGGGAGGGGGTGGCGTTAGGGCGCAAAACATAAGGTCATAAGAGCCCAGTATAGAACCATATCATGCTGGGACCGTGAGGGTAAAAAAACTGTTTTGAGGTCTAATACAGAAAGGAAGAAAACACAAATCTAAACCGTCAAGACGTTACGGGAGAGTATCTACAAGACGTCGACAAGACACTGGAGTCACCAGGTAGAAATCAAATCTCTTTTGTCATTTTAATGCTTTTTAAAAAACTTGAAACGCGAGCCACAGCTCGAACGTCATCCCCTAAAATGTCCGGCAAGGCGGGTAGCACCCCGACCCTGAGACGTAAGTGGCTAAAATACGGGCAGAGGATCAGGGAATGTCTGATTGTTAATGGCTGGCTACAGAAAGGACAACTGGGTGCAGGGTCACCACTCAGCAAGTGACGGTGACTAAAGCGGCAGTGCCCTATTCGAAGCCGAGCTAACATTACTTCCTCACGGCGAGACGGCCGGGAGGATGTCGACCAGGCTGTTGGGAGAGGTTTCACTTCTCTGAGTTTTTTCCCATGAAGGGAGCACCAATGACCATGCCGAAGTGACGTGATACGCCGACAGAGAAAATTTATAATATCTTACGAGAGAACAGAGTAAGAGGCGGGCCGACCGAGATGGACTACGGCCTTATATCTACGGATGAGTTCTTATACTACGAGGTGCATTCAAGTTCTAAGGCCTCCGATTTTTTTTCTCCGGACTGAAAAGAGATAGAAACATGCGAATTGTTTTAAAATGAGGCTGCGTTCATTGTCAATACGTCCCAGAGATAACAGCACCGTACTGCAGATGGAATTTTACCACCAGCGGCGAGAATGAGAACTGTTTTAAATACTTAAAATGGCGACGTTTTCCTTACTTGAACAGCGTGCAGTCATTCGTTTTCTGAATTTGCGTGGTGTGAAACCAATTGAAATTCATCGACAATTTAAGGAGACATGTGGTGATGGAGTTATGGATGTGTCGAAAGCGCGTTCGTGGGTGCGACAGTTTAATGAAGGCAGAACATCGTGTGACAACAAACCGAAACAATCTCGGGCTCGCACAAGCCGGTCTGACGACTTGATCGAGAAAGTGGAGAGAATTGTTTTGGGGGATCGCCGAATGACTGTTGAACAGGTCGCCTCCAGAGTTGGCATTTCTGTGAGTTCTGTGCACACAATCCTGCATGACGACCTGAAAATGCGAAAAGTGTCAACCAGGTGGGTGCCACGAATGCTGACGGACGACCACATGGCTGCCCGTGTGGCATGTTGTCAAGTAATGTTGACGCTCAACGACAGCACGAATGGGACTTTCTTTTCTTCGGTTGTGACAATGGATGAGACGTGGATGCCATTTTTCAATCCAGAAACAAAGCGCCAGTCAGCTCAATGGAAGCACACAGATTCACCGCCACCAAAAAAATTTCGGGTAACCGCCAGTGCTGAAAAAATGATGGTGTCCATGTTCTGGGACACCGAGGGCGTAATCCTTACCCATTGCGTTCCAAAGGGCACTACGGTAACAGGTGCATCCTACGAAAATGTTTTGAAGAACAAATTCCTTCCTGTACTGCAACAAAAACGTCCGGGAAGGGCTACGCGAGTGCTGTTTCACCAAGACAATGCACCCGCACATCGAGCTAAAGTTACGCAACAGTTTCTTCGTGATAACAACTTTGAAGCGATTCCTCATGCTGCCTACTCACCTGACCTGGCTCCTAGTTACTTTTGGCTTTTTCCAACAATGAAAGACACTCTCCGCGGCCGCACATTCACTAGCCATGCTGCTATTGCCTCAGCGATTTTCCAGTGGTCAAAACAGACTCCTAAAGAAGCCTTCGCCGGTGCCATGGAATCATGGCGTCAGCGTTGTGAAAAATGTGTACGTCTGCAGGGTGATTACGTCGAGAAGTAACGCCAGTTTCATCGATTTCGGGTGAGTAGTTAATTAGAAAGAAAATCGGAGGCCTTAGAAGTTGAATGCACCTCGTAGCTCGAAAACCGCTGGGCATTCTTCAGTGGCTTCAGGAAGCTCTTGCACTGGCTCCTCCCATGTTAGCAACCCAGTTGCTCTCACGAAAGGAGAGACACGAGAATTTTTCTGATAAATTTGATGGTAATGTCTATTTGGTAAGAGGCCTGTGACTGACAATATCTTCTGCACCCAACTACAACTTAACGATTGGGCTGACACTCCCTGTCCAAAGAAGCGGCCATGGCTCAACATTCCCCGTAGAACAAACGTGAGTCATGAGTCACAAAAAGTAACCCTCACTGCCCTCATATGACACGTACAGTAGTTACGAATGAGAATACTCGTGTCGCTACGTGTCGATTAATGCAGTCCGCACACGGTTTGACTCTCACTCGGCGTGGAAGCGACTCGTCCTCGACGCGATTCTGTCTCCACTGGACTGCCCAAGTAAATTAATGGATGGCCGCCAAGGGGTCGGCTTGCAGACGTAATCGTCTCGAAGTCGTGGCCAGTGACGGTCGTCTCTTGTCTCCTGCTGTGCACGGGGAAGTTCCAGCGTGACGGGCGGATCGCACGTTATAGGCTTCATTTACCTTGTATTTGACTTTTTTTTGAGTACGTGGAATATTTTTGAGCCCAAGGGATCTATGTGCCGCACCTTAAACGAACGATTAGTAAATACATACATAACATATTATGTGATCAGGCAAATGGACAAATTTTTGATGGTTTCCCTCAGAATCAACAAGCAGTAGTTTCACAGAGCACATGCCAACGAAGTCAGATCCCACTGTGAATAACAGCGAATCAGCAATTATCTTCAAGGTTTTCTATGGACTGTTTCAGTACCGCGGAATAATAAGGTCAATGACTATCCAAAAGAACTATTTCGTGAGCTACAAGATTATGCTCTCCAAGAATATTCAAAGAGCGGTTTTACGTTTAAAGAGTCGAATAAGATTGCCACAGAAGCAAATTCATCAGGTATTCATAATCAGTTTCACTCTATACATATTCCACATCACAATGGATTACTAAATACAAACAAAGCACATACAAATTGCTACTATTTTAAACTGCCGGTAACCGCAGCCAAAGTTCTACATTTTGATGAAATGATCCGCACTGGCTGTAAAATACTTTTAGTAAAAGTCATGACCATGTACTGTAGTAAATCATCCGACTTATAACTGCCGCAGCAACACTCAAGACGAATTTGCGCTGAACGACCAAACCAGGGACTAACAACATATTAAACGATTCGTCGTTCACGTATATTGACAAAGTAAGAAGGAAATGTCACGCCTTCTTGGTAGAAGGGTGGTGGGGGAAGGGGATTTCCCTCGATTTTACTATCGTTTACCTAGATTATTCGCCATACTACATAACGCACTATTAAGGATCCATTGAGGCGGCACACTCGTTAGCATTCGAGAGGACGACGGTTACAATCTGCGACTGGATATCCAGAATTTTGTTTTCCGTGATTTAACTAAATCGCTCCAGGCTAATGGTTGGATAGATCCTTTGAAAAGCCTGCCGATTTCCTTCCCCATCCTTCCCTAATCCGATCTTGTGTTCAATCACCAATGGCCGTGCTCTCGACTGGACGTTATACTTTCATCCTTACTTCCCCTACATCTACCGACTGCAAGCTGTGTTTCAAATGGCTCTGAGCGGTAAGGGACTTAACATCTGTCCCCTAGAACTTACAACTACTTGAACCTAACTAACCTAAGGACATCACACATATCCATGCCCGAGGCAGGATTCGAACCTGCGACCGTAGCTGTCGCGCAGCCCCATACTTTAGCGCCTAGAACTGCTCGGCCACTCCGGCCGGCAGCTGTCTTTCAGACGAGTTGTATTCCCTCTAACGAAAAATCAGAGGCAAACGGGTGCAATTTGAGCGTCCGCTATACGCAATATGGCTTATTATTTTGCACCGGCGTAAGCGAAACACAACGCTGAAACAGAATTCTGTAGAATATTGCCTAAAATATGGCGAGATGTTGGTCACTGATGAAAACAGCACTTAAATGCGTGATGTCAGGCTTTTCTGGCATAGGATGATTAAAGAGGCAACCGATTATGTGACGTCCCCGGGGGCGTCGGTGCGCTGTCAATGCAGAGGGGTCACTTCCATGTCGTGTTGACTACAGTTGGCGTGTCCTTGAGCTTTGAATACATTCCGGGTCTCAGAGCGACTTTCAGCTAATCAGTGCTTGGGATCCAGTTTGAGCATGCTCAAAGCATTAACAGTCTGTGCGAAGAACATTGCAGGCGATGCCAAGTGAAGAGCTTAGATTACACCAGTTAGCAGTGCCTCCACCGCTTCAACGGCGACTTGAATACGGCGGCTGTGGTGCAGAGATTCAGGACTGACAAGGAGAACACGGTAGGTACTGTGACTCGATTTCCCAGAAATTTAGCTCAGTAAAAGGGGGGGCCAAAATAAGTGAACACGTGTCTCCGCTTATACATAGACACAATGTCGTTTCCAAGGAAACGACGCTCACAGTTATCAAGGTATTTCATGTGCCTTTGAGGGAGTAAGGTGTCCACCCGAAGCAGTGGCGCAGTAGCTGGTATCGCGGCTACACACTTGTGCTCCTCATGTTCCAACGCCAATTATTGTTATTATTTTTAGTTTGGTTTCTCGTTTATCTACCCATGTTCATAGAAGACTACTGATAGTACATCAGGTGAATTAATTAAAAAGGAAACAATAAACGAACGAAACTATGATTTGAAATTGTTTTCGGTGAAATTCCTGTAGTTTATCTTTATTCGTAATCAACTGCAAGCGCCACTTTTCGGAGATGTGATCCACAATGCACGGCGTGTTGTGATCTCATAGGCAACACGTGGGATCTCAGTAATGATGACGTTAACATTTCTTTCCAGAGTGAGATCTATAAGAAAAAACATCGCTGCGGCCAACCTGCCATCGCGCGATGCTAGCGGTTTCGGAATGTCTGTGTCCGAACGTTTCCACGATCAGTATAATCCAAGAGAATGCACGAAGCCTTCTTCAGCAATAAGGATTATTTTGCAAAAACAGACATAATGTCTTATGGGATAACAGCAATCAGTGATTTTATAATGTTGCTTAAAATCCGTCTGGATTGCAAAAATTTTTTTTATTATTCATATGACAGGTTTCGGTTCATTCAGAACCATCTTCAGATCTGATATTTCAGTTACAGGAGTAACCCGTCCAAATCCAGCAACTTTCACATGCTACGTAGCATGAACTGATATACGTATGATCACTTTTGAACATTATGAAGGTAAATACATTGTTTGTTCTCTATCAAAATCTTTCAATTGCTAACTATGCCTGTCAGTACTTAGTGCCTTCAGTAGTTAGAATTTTTTATTCAGCTGGCAGTATTGGCACACGCTGTATTGCAGTAGTTCGAGTAACGAAGATTTTTGTGAGGTAAGTGATTCATGAAAGGTATAGGTTATTGTTAGTCAGGGACATTCTTTTGTAGGGATTACTGAAAGTCAGAGAGCGTTGTGCTAAAAATATTGTGTGTCAGTTTAGTGTTGATCAGAATAAGGAAAGGGAGAAATGTCTGAGTACGTTCAGTTTTGCTCAGCTGTTTGAAAATCAAGTAACGTAAGAGGTTTTCCAGCACTGTCATTTTAAAATTTTTCTAAGGGGACGTTTTACAGTAATCTGGTAACGTGAGCAGTTATGCTGAGTGGTTGATAGTTCTCGCACTTACGTGCACTTGCCGTATTATCAGTCGTGGGGGTGTCATTAACCGAATGTCTGATGGTGTTTTCTCAGTTACATAGATTCAAAAATACCAACCTGAATAGTCGATTCGTTTCCAATTCCCATACGGTCTTAGAAATTTTGAATACATCTTTTTTATCACTTCTGACTTGCCTGATCTCAAGTCTTCAAAACCTCTAATACTTTCTAATACTGAATCCCGTGTAAGTTTGATATCGACCCAAATTTCATTTTCCGTCACGTCGTTACTACCACTCCTAAGGGCCTCTTTCCAACCATCCGCTCACATCTTTACGTTCAAAAGCAGAATTCTCCATGTGTTCTTAATTTTGACATCCTTGTTTAATTTCTCATAAGATTGTTTCGACTTTGTTAATGTTAATCAGTCATTCCGACGAGCATTTCTTTTTCGATTTCTTCAAATTTTTCCTCCAGAGATTTTGTAATATTTTCCCCACCTTTCTATTTGTGTCATTCCTGTCTTATATTGCTGTCTTTCCATAGCTTCCTAAACATTTTATTTATCCTTCTTTCGTCAATTAACTGAAGTATTTCTTCTTTTAGGTTAGGTTTTTCGCAGTTCTCTTCCCAGCACATATGAGGATTGGAGACACCGGAAGAGAACACCGTGAGAACACCGGCAGAACATCGAGAGAACACCGAGAGAAACGCATGCTTGAACAGAAATTCAAATGCTAGCCGAGCCTGCAGGTTGCAATGTTCTATGTGACTCCGAACACCACCTGTGCAGTGTCCTCAGAACGTTGCAAATGTAATTCGTGGTCAGAACGGTGATCTGTATAGTAGTAAGTGTATTATTTCAGGGCAATGTGAATTCGACCGTGTGAAAAGTGTTGGCGGTGTTATAGTGGATGCTTCCGTAACCATGTCAGCCAAAGTGTTTGGTGTTTCGAGAGTCGCCGTATCGAAAATTTACACAGCACACACGAAAAGCGTAAAAGTATCATGCGCTAAATCATAACGTGGACGAAAGTATGTGTTCTGTGATCGTGATGGGTGGTTGTTGCAGAGAACTATGACGAAAAATAAACGGACAAAACCTGCAGACGTTACGGCAGAACCGATTGTCGCACTCGCGAACCCTTTCAGCACCGAAACAACACGAAGCGAGCTCCGTACGCAGGAAATTGCAGCAGCGCTAGCCGGAATTCCAGAAACACATGTCATCGAGTCGCAATGCATGTAACACGGAAATGTGATACTGAAGTCCTAAAACCCTGAAAACGGAGCAAAGTGGTCGGTTGAGTCTTTTTCCAACTTCTGGTCGAGTTTACATCTCAACGACGAGACACTGGAGGGATGGGAATTGGTGATGATTTGGGAAGACATATCGAAGAATGGTAACTCTGAGAGGTCGCATTACAGCCAATCAATATCCGATCATTTAGGGTGATTAGGTCTATCAAAAATGGTTCAAATGGCTCTGAGCACTATGGGACGTAACATCTGAGTACATTAGTGCCATAGAACCTCGAACTATTTAAACCTAACTAATCTAAACGTCACACACATATCCATGCCCGAGGCAGGATTCAAACCTGTGACCGTAGCGGTCGCGTAGTTCCATACTGAAGTGCCTAGAATCGCTGCGCCATGCCGGCCGGCGATTAGGTCTATCCGCAGGTACAACGTTTGTTCCCCAATGATGATGCTGTGTTCCATAACGGCAGGTTTCTGATCACAGAGCTCACGTCGTTCAGAGACCATTTTGTGAGCACGAAGATTAGTTGTCCTATCTCCCCTGGTCACTTCAATAACTTTTCAGTATTACTGAGCCTTTGCGGTCTACTTTGGAGTAGAGTTTGCGCTATCACTATCCACATCCACCATCGTTACGTGAACGTGTCACTCTTTTGCAGGAGGATTATCTTGAAAACAATGGAGGACCCGAATTTATCAGTTCGGAGATGACTGGAAGATGTTTTAGGTGCCAGCAGTTTTCCTAGGCCATATTAGGCATGTTAACATGTTTTTGGTGTTTCCATATGTCTCTCCAGCCGACGTAAGTTATTAAGCGTTTATACTGGAAGCCGGTCAGAGTTGCAGGTTGCCTATGTAACAACTTCCAGGGACAACAAAATTCTATTGTAAAAATTACGCGTAATTATTGACTCAATTTAAAAATTTAAAAGGGTTTTATAATCCACTTATCGACAAGTATAAATTTATGTTAAAATTATACACTCCTGGAAATGGAAAAAAGAACACATTGACACCGGTGTGTCAGACCTACCATACTTGCTCCGGACACTGCGAGAGGGCTGTACAAGCAATGATCACACGCACGGCACAGCGGACACACCAGGAACCGCGGTGTTGGCCGTCGAATGGCGCTAGCTGCGCAGCATTTGTGCACCGCCGCCGTCAGTGTCAGCCAGTTTGCCGTGGCATACGGAGCTCCATCGCAGTCTTTAACACTGGTAGCATGCCGCGACAGCGTGGATGTGATCCGTATGTGCAGTTGACGGACTTTGAGCGAGGGCGTATAGTGGGCATGCGGGAGGCCGGGTGGACGTACCGCCGAATTGCTCAACACGTGGGGCGTGAGGTCTCCACAGTACATCGATGTTGTCGCCAGTGGTCGGCGGAAGGTGCACGTGCCCGTCGACCTGGGACCGGACCGCAGCGACGCACGGATGCACGCCAAGACCGTAGGATCCTACGCAGTGCCGTAGGGGACCGCACCGCCACTTCCCAGCAAATTTGGGACACTGTTGCTCCTGGGATATCGCCGAGGACCATTCGCAACCGTCTCCATGAAGCTGGGCTACGGTCCCGCACACCGTTAGGCCGTCTTCGGCTCACGCCCCAACATCGTTCAGCCCGCCTCCAGTGGTGTCGCGACAGGCGTGGATGGAGGGACGAATGGAGACGTGTCGTCTTCAGCGATGAGAGTCGCTTCTGCCTTGGTGCCAATGATGGTCGTATGCGTGTTTGGCGCCGTGCAGGTGAGCGCCACAATCAGGACTGCATACGACCGAGGCACACAGGGCCAACACCCGGCATCATGGTGTGGGGAGCGATCTCCTACACTGGCCGTACACCACTGGTGATCGTCGAGGGGACACTGAATAGTGCACGGTACATCCAAACCGTCATCGAACCCATCGTTCTACCATTCCTAGACCGGCAAGGGAACTTGCTGTTCCAACAGGACAATGCACATCCGCATGTATCCCGTGCCACCCAACGTGCTCTAGAAGGAGTAAGTCAACTACCCTGGCCAGCAAGATCTCCGGATCTGTCCCCCATTGAGCATGTTTGGGACTGGATGAAGCGTCGTCTCACGCGGTCTGCACGTCCAGCACGAACGCTGGTCCAACTGAGGCGCCAGGTGGAAATGGCATGGCAAGCCGTTCCACAGGACTACATCCAGCATCTCTTCGATCGTCTCCATGGGAGAATAGCAGCCTGCATTGCTGCGAAAGGTGGATATACACTGTACTAGTGCCGACATTGTGCATGCTCTGTTGCCTGTGTCTATGTGCCTGTGGTTCTGTCAATGTGATCATGTGATGTATCTGACCCCAGGAATGTGTCAATAAAGTTTCCCCTTCCTGGGACAATGAATTCACGGTGTTCTTATTTCAATTTCCAGGAGTGTAACACAATAAAACAAACGTTGTAGCTATTAACGGTGTAATTTTGATGGGTCATTGGAACTGATGACGCGCCAATATACGGACTTTATTGATGTAATATTTGAGATTGAGAGCACCTAGTGACTCCCAACAAACTTTACGGATAATAAGAAACCTTTATGAAACTTTTTCTCCCTGACACTCCCCCCTCCTCCCTACAGAATAGCAAGGGCAAAAACGCTTTTCGCTTAATACATTAAAACCCCAGCATCAGATATTACGGTTTGATTAATTACTTCTTTACTGTCACCTATATTCCCAAAACGCTTCACTGACAGTATCTATATGTATGACGAAATGTACTTACAAAATTATATCATGGTACGTTACATAGTTCAGGAGATATCACACCATAAACATTAAGACGCGAACAACACTCATACGAACTAAATTCATACAAGGTTTAATAATGAGAGCACTTAGCGACCTCCGACGAGCTTTAAACAAAATTTAAATCCTTTTCTACACTTTTTGTTGCTTATAAGCTTGAAGTAAAATATTCAACACATTAACCCCCTTTTAAAGTGATCGGACGTTTGAAGCAGTCTTATATGTCGATGTTCGAACTTTTAACGAATCTGGGATTTACTGTTGAACAACATTTATTGTCTGGATAACTGACCGCCTCAAGCGTCACTGGAAAGATGTAACCGCAATTCAAAAATTCGTGTTGACGATAATCGCCATGGTGTTAAGCTAATCACAATTCCACAACTCGCACTAACTCGAGAATTAAGAATTAAAATGGCAGTCGTGACAAGACTAGGATATCACCGCTGCCAACTGGTAGTTACAGTTATGTCTGCCATAAACTAAAACATAGCAGGACTCGAAATTAAGTAACTATGACTGTTTACTAACACTCTTTAACTATCCTATCACAAATATGACAAATCACAAATTATATTCAAAAGTGGCTATTCTTGATTGGCATTGTACTGGCCTACGATAAAAGTGTTCTGTGGCAGAAGGATCGTTGAAGCGTTCACACTGCAGAGTATTTGAAATATTCCATTTGTTTGCGAGCTGCTTCGAGGAACCCTAGGATTTTACACTGCAAATAAAGGGTCAAAAGAAATCTGTATCACCTTACATCTACATCTGCGCAGTGCTCTGCCAATCACTGCGAAATGCACAGCATTGGATGCGTCTCATCGCACTTTTTACCATAGCTCCTTCCGTTCCATTTGCGTATGAGGGCGCGGGGAGAACATTTGTTAAACCCCTGTCGATCTTTAATTAGTCTAACCTTATCTTAGAACTACCAATGGCAGCGACACTTAGGCGATAGTAGGATATTCCTAACCTCTTCCCTATAGCTGATAGTTAAAACATTGTAAGCAGGCGGCGTTTCCCTTCAAGCAGCAACCATTGGATGCAGATTTTTAGTATTGTTGGAAGTCCTTATAAGGATCGAACAAATACGTGCCATTCGCGCTTTCTACACGTATTTTCGGTATCCTCTGTCACATAAACCTGTGCAGTATCGTAGGCTGGCTCGCACGAATATTTCATAAGGAATCTCCATTGTAGACATAGTATTTTACAGGTATTCCGCCAATAAACATAAGCCTACCAACTTCTGCACCCACGAATGAGTCTATGTGATTATGAAATTTCATACACCTACAACATAGGTTTTTCTTTTAATGGGTCATCAGTCTTTTGACTGGCTTGATGCGGCCCTCCACGAATTCTTCTACTGTCGCAACCTCTTCACCTCAGAGAAGCACTTGCAACCTGCGTCCTCAATTATTTGCTGGATGTATTCCAATCTCTTTCTTCCTCTACAGTTTTTGCCCTCTACAGCTCCCTCTAGTACCATGGAAGTCATTGTCTCGTTTCTTAACAGATGTCCTATCATCCCGTCCCTTCTCCTTATCGATGTTTTCCATATATTCCTTTCCTCTCTGATCCTGCACTAAACCTCCTCCTCCCTAACCTATCAGCCCACCCAGTTTTCAACATTCGTCTGTAGAGCCACATCTGAAATGCTTGGAATCTCTTCTGTTCCTGTTTTCCCACAGTCTATGTTGCACTACCACACAATGCTGTACTCCAGGCGCACATTATCAGAAATTTCTTCCTTGAATTAAGGCCTATGATTGATACTAGTAGATTTCTGTTGGCCAGCGATGCCATTTTTGCCATTGCTAGACTGATTTTGATGTCCTCCTTACTCTGTCCGTCACTGGTTATTTTTCGGTCTGTGTAGGAAAATTCCTTAACTTCATTTGCTTCGTGACTATCAATCCTGATGTTATGTTTCTCGTTGTTCTGATTTCTGCAACTTCTCATTACTTTAGTATTTCTCCAATTTACTCTCAGTTCATACTCTGCACTAATTAGACTGTTCAGCCCATTCAGCAGATCCTGTAATTCTTCTTCACCTTCATTCAGGATAGCAATGCCATCAGCGAATCCTATCATTGATCTGCATTTACCTTAAATTTTAATTACAAACTTAAAGATTTCTTTTATTTCCATCAATGCTTCTTCGATATACAGATTGAACAGTAGTGTCGAAAGACTAAATACATCCCTGTCTTACTCCCTTTCTAATCCGAGCAGTTCGTTCTGGGTCGTCCACCCTTATTATTCTCTCATGGCTCTTGCACATATTGTATATTACCCGGCTCTCCCCATAGATTAGCCCTATTTTTCTCAGAATTTCGATCATCTTGCTCCATTTTATTAGGTCGATAAATCCAATGAACGTGTCTTGATTTTTCTGTCGTCTTGCTTGTATTATCAACCGCAAAGTCAGAATTGCCTCTCCCGTGTCTCTGACCTTTTCTAACGCCACACCTCAATTTTCTTTCCGATTATTCGGTATATTATTTTCAGCAACTTGTATGCATTAGCTGTTAAGCAGATTTTGAGATATTTCTCCCTCATTTCATATCTTGCAGTCTTCGGAATTGAGTGGATGATATTTTTCCGAAAGTCACATGGTACGTCGCCAGACTCATACATTCTACACGTCCACGTCAATAGCCTTTCTTGTTTTTGCCACTTCCCCCATTTATTTCATATATTCTGATGGTATGTTATCAATCCCTTCCGTCTTGTTTGAACTTAAGTCCTCCAAAGCTCTTTAAACTCTGATTATAATACTCGATCCTCTGTCTCTTCTAAATCGGCCTGCTGTTTCTTCTTGTAGCACACCAGACAAATCTTCCCCCTCATAGCTTTGAATGTATTCTCTCCACCTGTCCACTCTTTCCTCTGCATTTAACAGTGGAATTAACGTTGCACTCTTAATGTTACACACTTGCTTTTAATGACACCGAAGGCTTTTTCACTTTCCTGTATGCAGAATCGGTTCTTCCGACAATCATTTCTTTTTCGATATATTCACATTTTTCATGAAGCCATTTCGCCTTAACTTCCCTGCACTTTATTTCTCTACTCCTGAGTTTCCCGGAACATTTTTGTGCTTCCTGCTTTCATCGATAAACTGAAATAGTTCTTTTTTTTACCCATGGTCTCTTCACAGTTACCTTCTTTGTACCTATGTTTTTCTTTCCAAGTACTGTGACGGCCCTTTTTAGAGGTGTCCATTCCTCTTTAATTGTACTGCCTACTGCGCTATTCCTTACTACTGTGTCCATAGCCTTAGAGAACTTCAAGAGTATCTCGACATTCCTAAGTACTTCTGTACCCTACTTTGTTGCGTATTGACTCTTCCTGACTAACGTCTTAAACGTCAGCCTGCTCTTCATCACTACTGTATTGTGATCTGCGTCTATATCTGCTCCTGGGTACACCTTACAGCCCACTATCTGATTTCGGAATCTATGTCTGACCAACATTTAATCTACCTGAAATCTTCCCGAATCACTCCACCTTTTGCCAGTATACATCCTCCCCTTGTGTTTCTTGAACAGAGTATTCGCTATTACTAGTTGAAATGTATTACAGAAATTAATTATTCTTTCTCCTCTCTCATTCTTTGCCCCAAGCCGATATTCTCGTGCAACTTTTTCTTTTACTCCTTCCCCTACAACTGCATTGCCGTCCCCCATGAGTATTAGATTTTCAACTCCCTTTATGTACTCTGTTATCCTTTCAATGTCCTCATTTACTTTCTCCATCTCTTCATCTTCAGTTTGTGACATCAGCTTGTATACTTGATGATGATGATGATGATGGTGGTGATTGGTTTGTGGATCGCTCAACTGCACGGTTATCAGCGCCTGTACAAATTCGCAACCTTTGCTCAGTCGAATCTCGCCACTTTCATGAATGATTGTGAAATGATGAAGACAACACGAACACCCAGTCATCTCGAGGCAGATTTGTATACTTGAGCTGTCGTTGTTGGTGTTTATTTGCTGTCAGTTCTGATACGAACAACCCTATCACTGAACTGTTCACAGTAACACAATGTCAGCGCTACGTTTCTGTTCGTAACTAATTCTACTCCATTATACCATATTCTGCTGCTGTTGATATTATCCTATACTCCTCTGGTAGTAACCAAAACCAACCGCGGGAACGCCTTGAGCAGCGGATCAGAGCCGCCAGGCGGGGAAGCCTCCGGCGGTGGAGCACGCACCACCGGGTAAACCCAAGGACGAGTCGGACGACAGACCAACGACAACTGACAACAACCGACCACGACCGACTATGACCGACACAACAAGGAAGAGATAAACAACGGAGGCCTGTGGAAACCACAACACCAAACACCAACAGTAAATCCACTCGGAACCAGAGCCAGGCAAATGTCAACAACGAGCAACGACCAGAACGCAGAAACGTAATCCAGAGCGACTACAGACTGGCTGGACTAGGTTTTTTTTTCGTTTTTTTTTCTTTATTGTGATTTCATTCCCCTGCCCCAGGGGAGGGCTGTCAGCAGCACAATCCGCCGCTCTTCAGCCGAGTGACACGACAACTAAAACAAGAATAAAATAATACATACATAAGGAGATAAAAAAGGAGAACATAAAACAGACTAAGGGGAGAAAATGGAGGTAAAAATACACGACATGTAGACGTTCATTGTGGTCAGTTAAAAAAGTCACCAGAAAGTTAAAAAACACAGTTGGCGATTCTTAAAACACAGAGAAGTCACTGGATGCGCATGCACAGGTTAAAAGTTGGTCACAGTATTAAAAACACTCCAAAACAACACACTTAAAACCCACTTGGAGCACACACGACGAAGAATGAAACTACCAGGTAGGACCTGCCGAGGGAAAGGTCAGAGAGGATGGAAAAGGAGGGGAGAGCATGGGGCAGCTGGGGAAGCGGTGGGATGAAGAGAGGAGGGGCAACCGTGGGTTCACGAAGAGGCAGGAGACACATGGGGCGGGAGAGGAAAAGGGAACACAGGGCAGGAGGGATCGCAGAGACACTGAAAGAAGGCACAAGAGAGGGAGGGGGAGTAGGAGGGGAAATCCGCTCAGAAGGAGGAGGCAGGAAGAGGGGGTTAGAGTTGGTATGAAGGGTAGATGTCAGGGCGAAGCTCATCATCCGGGAGGGGTAGAAAGTGGAAGTTGTGTTGGGAAAGGAGATGGAGGGTGTGGAGATGGAGAGAGGGAGGGACACAATGGTAAAGGCGCGGCAACTGGTTGGGAGTGGAGAGGAAGGGAGACACCAGGGGGTGAGGGGGATCAAGGCGACAGACAATATATAGTGTGTGGATGTGTTCAAGGAAAGGGAGAAGGTGGGGGAAGGGGATGAGGTCATAGAGGATGCGCGTGGGGGACGGAAGGCGGCTGCGGAAGGCGAGGCGGAGTGCATGGCGTTTGAGGATTTGGATGGCTTTATAGAACCGGGGAGGGGCGGAAATCCAAGCGATGCTGGCATAACAAAGTATGGGGCGGATCATGGATTTGTAGGTGTGGAGGATGGTGGAAGGATGCAGACCCCACGTCTGGCCGGACAGGAGTTTCAGGAGGCAGAGGCGGTTGTGAGCTTTTTTTTGGATGGTAAGGAGATGGGGAGTCCAGGTGAGGTGGCGGTCGAGTGTGAGGCCAAGGTATTTGAGGGTAGGAGTGGGTGGATAGGGCGGCCATAAATGGTGAGGTAGAAATCATGGAGGCGGAAGGAGCGGGTGGCGCGGCCTATGATGATCGCCTGGGTCTTGGAGGGATTAACACGGAGGAACCACTGGTTACACCAAGTGGTGAATTGGTCAAGGTGGGTTTGGAGGGTACGTTGGGGCCGTTGAAGGGTAGGATAAAGGGCTAGGAAGGCGGTGTCATCAGCGAACTGGAGAAGATGAACAGGAGTAAGAGGTTTGGGCATATCAGCAGTGTACAGGAGACAGAGGAGAGGGGAAAGGACAGAACCTTGGGGCACGCCGGCAGAGGGGTATAAAGTACGGGAGTTGGAACTGTGGATAGTCACATAGGAGGGACGATGGGAGAGGAAGGAAGCAACGAGACGGACGAAGTTGATGGGGAGAGCATAGGTCTGGAGTTTGAAAAGGAGCCTGGGATGCCAGACACGGTCATAGGCGTTCTGGAGATCAAGGGAAACAAAGATAGCAGAGCGACGGGAGTTAATTTGGAGGGAAAGAAGATGGGTAAGGTTAAGGAGCTGGTCTCAGCAGAGAAGGAAGGCCGGAAGCCACATTGGGTAAGAGGAAGGAGGCGGTGCTGGTTAAGGTGGCGGTGGATACGGCGAGAGAGGATGGCCTCAAAGACCTTACTGAACACGGAGGTGAGGCAGATGGGACGATAGGAAGAGGTAGCAGAGGGGGGTTTGTTAGGCTTAGGGAACAGTAGGACACGGGAAGTCTTCCACAGTCAGGGTAAAATCCAGTGGAGAGGAGGACATTACAGGGTAGCAAGGACAGACAGGAAGGATGGAGGGGATTGGACTAGGGCAGAGCGGGTCCCTATATACGAAACCGGAGGGAGCGGCTATTGGCCCCTGTCTGCACGTGGCTTAGCGGTGGAGCCCTCGCTGCGCGAGAGCCGCTGCGCCGAATAGCCGCCGCAGAGGCGGAGCCCTCTATGGGCTGACCACGTCCATTTGATCTGGCGCGTGTTGGACTTCCGCGGCGGAAGGTACTAGACCTCTGACAAGAAATCCTTGTCTGCTTTCCATTTCGCTTCACTGACCCCTACTATATCTTGATTGAATCTTTGCATTTTCATTTTCAGATCTTGTAGTTTTCTTATCACGTAGAAGCTTCTGACATTACACGCGCAGTTCCGAAGGTTATCATTTCGTTGAGTATTCAGTCTTTGGATCATGGTTACCTGCCCATGCACATCCAAATGATGGCTATTCCGGAATCTTTTGCCAATGGAGAGATAATCATGACACTTTTTCAATTACAAGCCACATGTTCTGTGGATACACGTTACGTGTCTTTAATGTAGTGGTTTTCATTGCCTTCCGCATCCTCATGACATTGCTGATTCTTCCGCCGTTTCCCACCCCTAGGACAATGGAGTGGTCTGATCCCCTGTCCTCTCCTTGGCCCTCTTGACAATTCCGTTGGCAGAATGAGATAGACTTCTTATCAGGAAGTGTTTGGCCGCCGATGCTGATCAGTAATCAAAATTTAAGCAGTGGCGGGGTCGAAACCGGGACCGAGGACGTTTTGATTGATAATCAAAGACAGTAACTGTAGACCATGGGTGCCAGCTACGTTTTGTACAAATGTATTTGAAGAAGTTAGCTTGTTTCAGTTGTGACTCATTGATATTGTAATCATAGGTTAAAACATTTTAGCAATAATTGAATTCCATGCTTTTATATTTCTGCACATTTATAGCAACCTGACGACCTATACGCTACATATGAATATTTTCAAGATATGAGTGAATATTTATGCAGGTTCATTATGCATCACATTTAAATCTTTTAAATCTCTGTCTGACTATCTATACAGTTTTTGTTTTGTTCGCAGACTTAATTATATGTATACAACTGCATAATTGGCGAAACGGCTATCGTTACTATTAATATTGTGTGCTATGTAATTTATACACGTCATGGGCAGCAGGGTTACAAGCTAATTAAGTAACTGACGAAACTGATCAACGAACTCCAGTTCGGCTTTCTGTTTCATGGTTTGGTTTACTCTTAAAATACTGAGAGCGGACATTTCTGTAAGAGTCAAAAATATATTGGTTCCTGTGATGTATATTTCGCGAAAAGAGCATGAACAAAAAATCAGAGAGACTGAAGCCCACAGAGAGGGTTAGCAGGAACCGTTCTTCCTGCGAACCATTCGGGACTGTATCAAGAAAAGTGGGAGGGACAGTGCTACACAAAATTCCCTCCGAAACATAGATTTAAGTAAATCAATAGTCTCTCCATGTAAACATACCGATTTCCAAGTTCCAGTGAAATTTTAGAAGTATATATACACTCCTGGAAATGGAAAAAAGAACACATTGACACTGGTGTGTCGGACCCACCATACTTGCTCCGGACACTGCGAGAGGGCTGTACAAGCAATGATCACACGCACGGCACAGCGGACACACCAGGAACCGCGGTGTTGGCCGTCGAATGGCGCTAGCTGCGCTGCATTTGTGCACCGCTGCCGTCAGTGTCAGCCAGTTTGCCGTGGCATACGGAGCTCCATCGCAGTCTTTAACACTGGTAGCATGCCGCGACAGCGTGGACGTGAACCGTATGTGCAGTTGACGGACTTTGAGCGAGGGCGTATAGTGGGCATGCGGGAGGCCGGGTGGACGTACCGCCGAATTGCTCAACACGTGGGGCGTGAGGTCTCCACAGTACATCGATGTTGTCGCCAGTGGTCGGCGGAAGGTGCCCGTGCCCGTCGACCTGGGACCGGACCGCAGCGACGCACGGATGCACGCCAAGACCGTAGGATCCTACGCAGTGCCGTAGGGGACCGCACCGCCACTTCCCAGCAAATTAGGGACACTGTTGCTGCTGGGGTATCGGCGAGGACCTTTCGCAAACGTCTCCATGAAGCTGGGCTACGGTCCCGCACACCGTTAGGCCGTCTTCCGCTCACGCCCCAACATCGTGCAGCCCGCCTCCAGTGGTGTCGCGACAGGCGTGAATGGAGGGACGAATGGAGACGTGTCGTCTTCAGCGATGAGAGTCGCTTCTGCCTTGGTGCCAATGATGGTCGTATGCGTGTTTGGCGCCGTGCAGGTGAGCGCCACAATCAGGACTGCATACGACCGAGGCACACAGGGCCAACACCCGGCATCATGGTGTGGGGAGCGATCTCCTAAACTGGCCGTACACCACTGGTGATCGTCGAGGGGACACTGAATAGTGCACGGTACATCCAAACCGTCATCGAACCCATCGTTCTACCATTCCTAGACCGGCAAGGGAACTTGCTGTTCCAACAGGACAATGCACGTCCGCATGTATCCCGTGCCACCCAACGTGCTCTAGAAGGTGTAAGTCAACTACCCTGGCCAGCAAGATCTCCGGATCTGTCCCCCATTGAGCATGTTTGGGACTGGATAAAGCGTCGTCTCACGCGGTCTGCACGTCCAGCACGAACGCTGGTCCAAGTGAGGCGCCAGGTGGAAATGGCATGGCAAGCCGTTCCACAGGACTACATCCAGCATCTCTACGATCGTCTCCATGGGAGAATAGCAGCCTGCATTGCTGCGAAAGGTGGATATACACTGTACTAGTGCCGACATTGTGCATGCTCTGTTGCCTGTGTCTATGTGCCTGTGGTTCTGTCAGTGTGATCATGTGATGTATCTGACCCCAGGAATGTGTCAATAAAGTTTCCCCTTCCTGGGACAATGAATTCACGGTGTTCTTATTTCAATTTCCAGGAGTGTATATATATATATATATATTTCTGTGAGCTAAACTTACTGTCGTAGGTTAGATAGCAGATGAATACGTGACAACTCATTACAAGTGATCGCTTTCTAAAGTATAATCGTTCCATTAAATACTGGCATTACTGTCTGTAATGATAGATGTACATTAACGTCTACCTTTCATCGCATTATCTTTAAATAACAATGAATCTGCATTTATTAATGGACTGAAAACAGAGAATATGTTAACTCACGACTGAGATGGGTTTAACATCAACATGCAGGGAAACTTAAAGCAGCGCTTCACTGAGATTCTACTTGCTGTGCTGCATTTTGAGTTTTTCACCTGATGAGGCGGACTGACAAAGGCTTACCGCTTGGATTTTAATTAAACTGATGCCGGCCGCGGAAGCCAACTTTTTCCGGTGTGGGCTGATGATTAAAACATTCGATAAAACATTTCTTTCTTCTTGACTCTCATTCTCCAGTGCTGCCCAATACGCTGTTTTTCTGCTTGAATTTCGTGTCTGACGTCGTGCAGTGTAACACTAACGTCCTACAGTTTAGTACCCCCACATGGGGTACGGCAGAAGCACTTCCGTCTTTTATGGCCCGTAATACCTTATGTCTTTATGTCCCATAAAGCTCGTATGCCGCATTAACAAAATTTCATGTAGCAAAATGCGGGCACGGAAGTTGCTGATGTAGAATTTGTTTCAGAACACTACTCGAGTACTCTCTCTCTCTGACGAGGATAGCTACCGATGGTCTAGGATAACACTACAATGAGGACCCGACAACGCCACACTAGCCTGCCAGTTTGGCAATACTCCTGAGAACGGCTGTTTTTTACTGCGTGAGGACTCTCTAATATATCTCTACTCACTAATGCTCCGAAATGTCAGAGGCTGACATCTACACTACCTCGTCGCTCTGAAAATAAGGGAAATGGACATGTAAAGGTTAACCTGCTATACTGTATAGACGAAGATCTGAAATAAATCTTTTAAATAATCTGAAATAGGTGATCGGCGAAATATGTGTGTTTGTGATGGTGACAGATATGAAGTATTCCGTAGAAACCAGTACACTTTCTGCTTTTACTAATTAAAATAAGACATGATTTGCTGAGAGATGGGCTGTTTTTCTGAGGGAGGGCAGTGGGTGGCAAAAATATGATGATGAAAGTATGACTGACTGAAATGTTATTTTTTAACTCTCTCTTTTGTTATACAAATGTTTCTAAAAGATGTGGGAAGCTTGTTTTTGAAGTCATAATCTAAGGTACAGGATAATAAGATATTTCTTCTCTAGCGGTCTACATGCTGAAGTAGTACAAAAGGCTGAAAATTTAACATTAGCGTTCGATGCATTTATCGTATCTACTACTGACTTAATTTTCGTAACTGCTACCTCAGACTTCTATGCGCTTTCTAACTCTCTTGACGTCTCGTGTTGTTTATCTGAGGACGTCTTGTTGTTGCTCTGATGGGGCAGCACTGTTAATAATCAAAAGTATCGTTTTGTCTCTTGCTTTAGATGTTTATTTGTGAACTTCGCCTTCCAACCTCCCACACAGCAAAAATCGAAGCTTGGTGGCCAAGAAACTTTACCACTTCGGACCAAAACATCTTTCACGGAGGGTTTGGTCTATATGACGTGTTACCTACTAGATCGTCTAACTCTCCCCACCCCCCTCCCCCTCACGGAGAAAGAACGTACTAATCCTAGCAGTCAAAGGAATCTCTTCCAAAGCCATTGCCAGGTGCCCCATAGGACACACAACGATTCCGCACATCGGATTCTGGCGACACCAAGCATCTTTCTGTGACGGAAATTGGTTACCAGAAAAAGAAACGTCATTTTGATTCTAGATTTATTGTTAGGTTTCCGTGAACTAATGGGTAAAAACGGGAGCCTTATAACAATGCTTTGTTGTCCGGCTCTCAGTTTGTCTGACTGTTCGAAACCGTTTTTCTCATGAACGGATAAACGTATCAATTCAAAATTTGTGTTGTATGTTAAGGTCTATGGCCCCTTGTAGGTAAAACAGACGTTAGCTTCGAAGTCAATACGTCAAAAGATACGGCCATTTATGTCCCATGTTCTAATACTCGCAAAGTTTCTCACTACAACCTATAGTGTTCTTAGCTTGATGTATAATCATGAAATTTTGCAAGAAGAGTAATTAAAGGAAAATTGCCAGGAAATTGTTGATTTGTAACTGTGTTACATGAAAAAATTTTTCTTTTGACACCTGTTATCCGATGTCAAGGTTGAGATTAGAACATTCTCTTAATTCTTGAAATCCCTGGGACAGATATATTACCATTATCAATGTTGATAAGAGGCAGAAGTTTCCCAAATCCTTGATTCCAGGAATGGATGGACTGCCTACGCACAGAACTAAGTTTGTACGGACCCCTGAGTGTGCGAGTCCTGCTAGCACGCGGCCATTTATTTTTGTGTCAATCCCAGTTCCAGTTCTGTGTTATTATACTCGAGAAGGAATTGTCGCACCTAAAGGAAAATTCCTTGTGTGTGTCTGACGATTTCTAAAGCCATTGACATTTCTCCTACGAGAGACTGCATTGTTTCCACGTTTCTGAGACACACTAAATTCTTCTCACTATAACGACACAGGCTACACGTGCTGGGATTAAAAATAAATACTATGGACCTGCATTCCGCGCTTTGGGTTCTCTCTGTGTGTGCCATACAGAGCGAGAACCGCCAGAAAGTGGGTCTCCCGCCCGCTTAAGTCAGAGGACACCGTGCAGCGTCTCGGAAACCGTAACCCGGGAGGCCAGATCGTTGGCGCTGAAGGGCTTCGACGAGCGCCAAGCACAATTAACGATGCTCCTTGTGGTACCCAGCCTCAGGTGCTCACCAAACACCACACGCGCAATCAGAAAAGAGAAACAATATGTTGACACATGATTTCCCAAGAGTAGGTGTCGTAGAAGCAACCTGTGTTACTCATTCCGAATATGACCGGGTGATCAAAAAGTCAGTATAAATTTGAAAACTGAATAAATCACGGAATAATGTAGATAGAGAGGTACAAATTGACACACATGCTTGGAATTACATGGGGTTTTATTAGAACTGAAAAAAAGTTAAAAAAAAGTCCAACAGATGGCGCTTCATCTGATCAGAATAGCAATAATTAGCATAACAAAGTAAGACAAAGCAAAGATGTTGTTCTTTACAGGAAATGCTCAATATGTCCACCATCATTCCTCAACAATAGCTGTAGTCGAGGAATAATGTTGTGAACAGCACCGTAAAGCATATCCGGAGTTATGGTGAGGCATTGGCGTCGGATGTTGTCTTTCAGCATCCCTAGAGATGTTGGTCGATCACGATACACTTGCGACGTCAGGTAACCCCAAAGCCAATAATCTCCCGGACTGAGGTCTGGGGACCTGAGAGGCCAAGCATGACGAAAGTGGCGGCTGAGCACACGATCATCACCAAACGACGCGCGCAAGAAATGTTTCACGCGTCTAGCAGTATGGGGTGGAGCGCCATCCTGCATAAACATCGTACGTTCCAGCAGGTGTTCATCTTCCAGGCTGGGAATGATGCGATTCTGTAACATATCGGCGTACCTCTCACCCGTCTCGGCAGCAGTTACAAAACCAGAATAAGCATTTCCTCGAAGAAAAAAAGGCCCAATAACGGTAGATGTGGTAAAGCCAGTAAAGTTTCAACGACAGTTCTAGGATTTTCGGTAGCTCAAATTCTGCAGTTGTGTCCGTTGACAGATCCTCGGAGCGTGAAATGAGCTTCGTCGGTCCACAACATGTTACTCAACCAATCGTTATTTTCCGCCATCTTCTGAAACGCCCACATCGCAAATATTCTCCGCTTCACTAAATCGCCATGAAACAGTTCATGATGGCGATGGATTTTGTACGGATAGCATCGGAGTGTACGCCTCAGTGCCAACCAAACAGTAGGGTATGGAGTGTCGGTGCGACGTGCGACTGACTTCCCCGTGCATACACGAACCCGCTACAGTCTCCATTTCTTCCTGAACTCTCAGCAGCATTACGCCTTGTGCTCGGTCGGCCACTTCGAAATCATTCTCGCCACAGCTGCATTTCTCAACGAACCTTTACCAGTTCGAATCCTCTTCTCATGGCGATAGGATGGTAACGCTGAACTACTACATTCCCCATTCTAATAATACAGCTTCACTAAAAGCTGCCTTTTCAGGTAAAGTCAACATGCTGCGACTGCTGGCGCATCTCATTCTCTCTCTCATTACAGCTCCTTTTATATACGATTGTCATGCGCAGTCACTGACGTTTTATGCCCAGCGCCATCTGTCGGACATTTTGTGAAGATTGTTTTCTTTTATGTTCTAATGAAACCCCTCGTCATTCCAAGCATGTGTGTCAATTGTTACCTCTCTATCTACATTATCCCGTGGTTTATTAAGTTTTCAAATTTATACTGACTTTTTCATCACCCGGTACTTTAGTTTGATCTTATCACGACAGGATTTCTCACAAAATAAGATCGTATTTTTGAGATTAAAATAATTAAGGACAAATATTGAATTTAAATTTCAATCAAACTTCATATGTTTATAGTTGTATCATTTTTGTAGTGAAGTCATATACTAAAAATTCTATAACCAGTTCTATTAGCAACATTATGACTAATGTGTTACATATAATTCTCAACTTTCTCTCTTTCTTAATTTCCCCGTTTTGTTGTTCCTATTCAACGTCCAGTGATAGTCGATCATCTTATTTTCATTTCAACTTGTCTGTTAACTCTTAATCGTCTCCTAAATGTCGTGGCGGAATTTTTGTTCTTTCATTTGACTATAATGTCTCAGACCTACAGGAAAGTAGTCTATATGAGAGAGTCGAAAGTGGACTTCCCACTAATGTAACAAAAGAACTTCTTGAAATATTCCTATGTTGTTTTGACAATGTTCTTTTAGTTTGGATATTCTTTATTTCCTAGATAGGTTTTCGTAATAGTGTAGAAGACGTTTCATGCAGCTTTTTCTCTATCATTCACGGAATTCTCTGATTTTTCATCTTTTATCAGTTTGTGAATTTGCGGACCAAAATATTTGGATTTCAATTTTTCTTGATTGATGAACGGTATTTCATTGAAAGCTTCCTGAAGCAGGGTCTATCTTATGGAATAGCCTTTACAAACCGCTTTATCAAGCCCACTTAGCCAGGTAATGGTGGAGGCAACTGACTACTTTCGTGGTACATTTTCTCAGTACCGGGCACAAATGTATCCGATCTGGTCAAATCTTTACACGCTAATCCTTTTGCTCTGGGCAGCTATCGCATCCAGGAAAATAATATTCGTGTACCTACCTTGTCACCGTAATAAAATTATTAGAACTGTAAATCAATTAAACTCTCTTCCTTTACACAAAACCTGATAAATGAAAACTAGGAACAATTTTAAACTCAGTATACAAAGTTAATTAAGAACACAGATCTATTTTCAGTCATACGATATCATGCAGACTGGTGTAATTAGCGTCAGACACAGACAATTATAATTAAATTTTTTAAGAGAGAAATAGAACCTTACCATCGAGTCAAGACGGACTGACACAGGAAAATAGTAACTTAATATTTCCATATGGTTGAAGGTAACATCAAGGGTGGGAAGTATCTGGGTTTGTGATCCCTGTATTTGCTTGGCACTTCCCAAGAGGTTCTCAGCTACAAGGACATGCTCTCTGCCCTTGATGATTCAGTCTCGTACAAACATCACTTGTTACGTAATTTTCGTGGGGTGTAGTGGCATTGGAGACTTGTTGACCGGCACATGAGAGGCTGGTGTAATGGGAAACGGTGTTGAAACCCTTTTCTGCCCGCTAAGCTTCATATCCCATATGGTTCATTCATTGGTTTTCCACCAGACATACGTGACAACAGTTTGTAGTCTCTTGTGTTTACTGTTTCTTTGAAGATTTCGCTTTTCAACCATCTAAATTCTAGATCCTGGGACATTGTTGGCCAACCTCTTCTGGCCGATACACCTTGTGGTACGTGTTAGGTTCAGATGATGTGTTAGCTGAAGACCAAGACGTGCAGGTCCCCCATCATGATGAAAGAACATCCCTGTAGTCACAGGAACCTCTACTAACACAGTTGATATCAGGTACATCTTATGAGGAGATCACGAAAAATGCCATAATCTGATTTCTCTGAAATTCTGCTCAGTGGAAGAGTAGTCAAAATAACGAACGCATGTCTCGGTTTATCCATTGATAGTCTACCTCTTCTGAGAAGACAACCATCAAAATTTTCGAGGTAATTTATGTCCCTTTTAGCGAGTAAACATTCAAGCGAAGCGGCGGCACAGTGGCTGTTGTCACGGCTTCAACATCTACGTCCCGTGTTCGAAACCCGATTATTACTTTTATTTTCGCTTTTTATTTATCTAGGCATTTATCGAGGCATAAAAGTCGTTCGAAATCGCCCTGAATGACTTTTCGGAAGTCTACGTGAACTATAAATGGTTGCAGAAGCATACTTGACCTCTTATCAAAAATAATTCTGAGCTTACAAGTAGAGTCAAGACGGATACAAGGATTAATGACCACAGGATTGTTGAAGCAATACTGAATACCGCTACATCCAAATCCACCAAAAATCAACGAAAAATACATTTAAAAAAAGGAGATCAAGGAACTACCCCCACTTTCATCTCGTAGTTTGTCAGCTGTTGCGTGCAGGAGTCAAATTAGGGTAACAATAATTTATCTGCATAAAACAACGTTAATTAGTTCGAAACTGCGGCGAGTACACATGTTATTCAACATGTAAACGTCACTACAGACATTGTGATTTAGTTTACAACATGTTCGATATGCCTGACATCATTTGCGGTGATGTAGTGCAGACGAATAGTGAAGTTCTGCATGTCCCGCTGAAGTGTCGGAACATGACGCTGTTGATGATCTCCTGAATGGCTGTTTTCAGCTCAGCAATGGTTTTGATGCTATTTCTGTACACCTTGTCTTTAATACAGCCTCACAAAAAGAAGTCACTTGTGTTCTGCTCCGGAGAATATGGCGGCTAATAGAGAACCTTCCCAATGGCCTCTGTGTACCCCGGAACCAGAATGCGGTACCAAAAGTAGTCCTCCAAGACATCACAACCCCTGCTTCCATTGGGTCAAGCTCCGTCTTGCATGAACCACATGTTGTCGAAATCAGGGTCACTTCGGCTAATGGGGATGAAACCCTCTTCCAAAATCTTCACGTACCGTTCAGCAGTCACCGTGCCATCAAGGAATATCGCATCGATTATTCTGTGACTGGACATCGCACACCAGTCTGTCACCCGTTGAGGGTGAAGAAACTTCTCGATCGCGAAATGCCGATTCTCAGTCCACCAAATGCGCTAATTTTGATTATTGACGAAACCATCCAAATGAAAGTGGGCTTCGTCGCTACACCAGACCATGCAATCGCATACTAATTCCCACCATGTACAGTCTTAGACATAAAAACTGCCGGCCGGCCGGCCGGCCACCACAGAGACTAAGTCTCAGCCGTTCACTTAACGTGGCCACTAAAACTGACCGCCCCTGACAACTCTATGTCCAGCCATCTGCACAATCTGGCAACACTGTTAGATGCGGAAGTGTTAGGAGGAATTGTTGTCTACTTCCGAGATGTTCTCGGATTGTGTGAGCCCGTGGTCTAGTGGTAACCTTCGTGCAGTCTCAACATATGATCGCCTGTTCGCGTCCAATTGTTTCTTTTTTTTTACCATATTTCTGTCTGACGTTATGAGTCTGATTGAGCATTGAAGATAATACACTTAACATTCTACCCACCAGCAATAACAAGTATTCGACAAACAACTCCGCAGAACAGCTAGTGGCTGCGTCGCGATCATAGCAGCTTAAGGCCGGTTCCCACTAGGGCTGCCACGCGTCAAAACCGCGCGTCAGCGGCGTAGTTGCCATGGAAACGGCGTCAGCGGCACGGCGCGGTGGGCTGTGCGTCGCGGTTTGACCATGTCGAACCGCTTCCGCTGCCGCGTGATGCGCCCCAGGTGCGCGCCGCCAATCACAGACCGCGCTGGGCGTGACGTCAGGTGCGCAACCCCGGGCCACAAGAACTTTCGCCGAACCGCTGGCGTGGACGCGGCGGCAGCTATGAAATACTTATCATCCGATTCCAAGGAAACTATTCGGTAGAAAAATTTGATTCTTGGGCATGTTACAGCCTGATATCTTCTCTCGATAAAGGGATGAATTTCTTTTCGATATTCGTCGTGGTTACTTGCTGTATCGCATTTACGTAAACCTTTACACGAAATTTTAATGAGTGTGCAGAGGTAAAAACGCATTGCGTGGACTTTGCGTACAGTTCATTTTAGGTAATACATTATTGCGTATGAAATTTAGTCAACATATCGAAATTTCTTTTAAAGCTGAGAGCAGAACGATAGCTATCACCGTTCTCGAGATATTGAGTGATATGTCGGCGGACGGGCTGTGCGGTGACCGCGTGCGGGTCGCTCGCGACGCGACCGATACTTCGTCTTGCTCGTTGTAAACCATGTGGTTGTATCAACTGCAAATTTCGTAAACGGTTCAAGAAATCTAAAAGCGTTTTTTTGCAAACGATAACTTGTAAAAAGTCATGAATTTCGTCGCATGATAAATATCCAAAATCTGTTCATCTTCCGAGATATGAAAGAAACTACAGTTTTTCAGAAGGGATAGATGATTTTTTTTAAACAGCATTTAATAGCATGTGGAATGAGAAATTAAACAGAAACTAATTTGCTGGTATGTCATAAGATGTAGTTTGCCAAGTATCTACAGCTATTGATTATTTCCTTTGGTAAGTAACAAACGTTTTTTTTTTTTCTTTATCGAGTGTACTTTATTGGTTCAAGACGCGTTTCGCCTTTTACTTTAAGGCATTTTCGGTGGAATCTAGAATGATTCAGTTTTGTTTTAAATGCATAACTGATTATTTACAGTGAATCGAGTTTTTGGCGGACATATACGTTTCCCCTCACCTGGTCACATGCTGGAGGTTGAACTAAAACTTAGATTATGGAACATAAGCACATTTTCATGTTCGCTCTTTTTTCTTCTGTCACTAGCTGTAGACATTTTACCGAAAACACTGGTTTGAAGTCGTAACTACAGTGTGTTCACCTCATGCCCCTTCCTGTTTGGTTTGTTTATGTACATGATGCCAACCTAAAGAATTATATACTGAAATTGTTTGTTTATTTCTGTTCTCCTTATATCTGTATACATGTGGGGCTAGCCAGTGATGGTTATAGAAAGTTGAAAGTGAATGCAGTAATTGTCAGACAGTGGGTGAAAGGTTTGGTGTTCAGCTGATTTCAGTTTTGGTTTAAATGTTTTGTGGAGGAGTGCATGGAAGACTAAATTCACTGCTTACATTAACAGATAAAATAGTAGAATAGCGTTTGAACAAATGATTATTATCAGAATACTATGACCCAACCGCTATGTCCTCACTCTTTGACACCTCATAATATGTCCTGTCAACTTACCCCTCTTGTAGTCAAAGTTGTGCCATAATTTCCTCTTCCTACTCTATTTAATTCCGTACCTCTTCTTTAGTTACACAATCCTCATATCTAATCTTCAGCATTCTTATTGATCACCACGTTTTGAAAGAGTCCATTGTCTTCTCGACAGAACTGTTCATCGCCCACGTTTCACTTACAAGGCTGCACTCCACACAAATACCTTCGTAAAATAGTACCCAATCATTACAATTTATATTCCATGTGAACAAATTTTCTTTTTCAGAACCTTTTCTTGCTATTCACAGTCTCCATTTTATATCCTCTCTACTTCTGCCTTCTCAATTACTGCGTCCCTTTCAAGTCATTGAAGTCTTAGAAATGCAGTTTGGTTTCTGTACACGTTGTAGATAATCTTGTGTCCAGTGTTTTATCGATGACATCTCCAGAGCTTCAAAGAATGTTTTAATTAAGATTGTCAAAACCTTTCTCTAAACATGCAAATGCTATAAACACAGTTTCGCTGTTCTTCAGTGTGTCTACTTAGTTAAGTGGTAGGATCAGTATTGCCTTGCGTGTTCAGACATCTCACAGGAATCTAACATCGTACTTATGTTAGTTTGTACAACCCCTCCCCCTCTCCTGTCTACATATTCCTTCCACTATCTAGCCTTCTCTTATTTGCTTAGTTCTGGCTTGCCAAATGAGTTCTTGACAGTTGCTTCTCCTTTGAGCAAAGTTTCCTTTGTTCTTTCTCATTTTCATTCCCTTATGTTTTCCAAGTGCAAAATCACGTTGCAATTTTGGACTTTCTGTCAACGTCATGTTTAGACATTTATATTTCCAATGGCCTACTTTATTTGATGCATTTTTATATTTTTCTCTCTTGTCAGATTTAATATTTCACGTTTTATCTAACGATTTCTACTGTACCTTATTCCTGTTCTCATACTCTGCTGCATTCACCACTTCTTCTCTCAAAGATATCCATTCATATTCTAGCGGATTCCTTCCTGTGTTTCAGTCAGTCGTTGCATTACGCGAACTTTAAGATTATCGAAAAACTGTGGGTCTTGACTTATTCAAGTTCCATTTCCTTAATTTGCTACCATTTACTGCCTCTTTAGTTGTAAACTGCAGCTCGTAACTAATAAAGTATTGTAGGTTTGCGTCTGCACCGGGAAATGTCTTATAATTTAAAATCTGGTTTCGAAAATTTTGTTCCAAATATGTATTATTCTTTCATGATTCTTAAGCAATGTGCTAGATAGTGAACAATGATGAGCGGTAGTCATGAAATCTGTTTATGGTGAAATGAGAAAAGAAGCATAATGGAATATGTGAAAGAGTACATTCTACAGAAAATGAAAAATTGGTATGTCTTCACCCAACTTCGTCTTTCCTCCATGTAGGTGTAAGATATAGTTTTTCAAACGCACCGGGAGTTTCAGTGGGTCCCGACCCGTACCTCAGTAGCTGTCCGTCATTGGCTACCGCTAGCGTCTGCCGCTTCCAGATGGGAACGCTAAATGCCGGTTCCCACTAGGGCTGCCGCGCGTCAAAACCGCGCGTCAGCGGCGTGGTTGCCATGGAAACGGCGTCAGCGGAATGGCGCGGCGGGCTCTGCGTCGCGGTTTGACCATGTCGTACCGCTTCCGCTGCCGCGTGACGCGCCCCAGGTGCGCGCCGCCAATCACAGACCGCGCTGAGCGTGACGTCAGGTACGCAACCCCGGGCCACAAGAACTTTCGCCGAACCGCTGGCGTGGACGCGGCGGCAGCTATGAAATACTTATCATCCGATTCCAAGGAAACTATTCGGTAGAAAAATTTGATTCTTGGGCATGTTACAGCCTGATATCTTCTCTCGATTAAGGGCTGAATTTCTTTTCGATATTCGTCGTGGTTACTTGCTGTATCGCATTTACGTAAACCTTTACACGAAATTTTAATGAGTGTGCAGAGGTAAAAACGCATTGCGTGGACTTTGCGTACAGTTCATTTTAGGTACTACATTATTGCGTATGAAATTTAGTCAACATATCGAAATTGCTTTTAAAGCTGAGAGCAGAACGATAGCTATCACCGTTCTCGAGATATTGAGTGATATGTCGGCGGACGGGCTGTGCGGTGACCGCGTGCGGGTCGCTCGCAACGCGACTGATACTTCGTCCTGCTCGTTGTAAACCATGTGGTTGTATCAACTGCAAATTTCGTAAACGGTTCAAGAAATCGAAAAGCGTTTTTTTGCAAACGATAACTTGTAAAAAGTCATGAATTTCGTCGCATGATAAATATCCAAAATCTGTTTATCTACCGAGATATGAAAGAAACTACAGTTTTTCAGAAGGGATAGATGATTTTTTTTAAACAGCATTTAATAGCGTGTGGAATGAGAAGTTAAACAGAAACTAATTTGCTGGTATGTCATAAGATGTAATTTGCTAAGTATCTACAGCTATTGATTATTTCCTTTGGTAAGTAACAAACGTTTTTTTTTCTTTATCGAGTGTACTTTATTGGTTCAAGACGCGTTTCGCCTTTTACTTTATGGCATTTTCGGTGGAATCTAGAATGATTCAGTTTGGTTTTAAATGCATAACTGATTACTTACAGTGAATCGAGTTTTTGGTGGACATATACGTTTCCCCTCACCTGGTCACATGCTGGAGGTTGAACTAAAACTTAGATAAGGGAACATAAGCACATTTTCATGTTCGCTCTTTTTTCTTCTGTCACTAGCTGTAGACATTTTACCGAAAACAGATTTGAAGTCGTAACTACAGTGTGTTCACCTCATGCCCCTTCCTGTTTGGTTTGTTTATGTACATGTTGCCAACCTAAAGAATTATATACTGAAATTGTTTGTTTATTTCTGTTCTCTTTATATCTGTATATGTGTGGGGCTAGCCAGTGATGGGTATAGAAAGTTGAAAGTGAATGCAGTAGTTGTCAGACAGTCGTTGAAAGGTTTGGTGTTCAGCTGATATCAGTTTTGGTTTAAATGTTTTGTGGAGGAGTGCATGGAAGACTAAATTCACTGCTTACATTAACAGATAAAATAGTAGAATAGCGTTTGAACAAATGATTATTATCAGAATACTATCACCCAACCCCTTTGTCCTCACTCTTTGACACTTCATAATATGTCCTGTCAACTTACCCCTCTTGTAGTCAAAGTTGTGCCGTAATTTCCTCTTCTTACTCTATTTAATTCCGTATCTCTTCTTTAGTTACACGATCCTCATATCTAATCTTCAGCATTCTTATTGATCACCACGTTTTGAAAGCGTCCATTGTCTTCTCGACAGAACTGTTCATCGCCCACGTTTCACTTACAAGGCTGCACTCCACACAAATACCTTCGTAAAATAGTACCCAATCATTACAATTTATATTCCATGTGAACAAATTTTCTTTTTCAGGACGCTTTTCTTGCTATTCACAGTCTTCATTTTATATCCTCTCTACTTCTGCCTTCTCAATACTGCTTCCCTTTCAAGTCATTGAAGTCTTAGAAATGCAGTTTGGTTTCTGTACAAGTTGTAGATAATCTTGTGTCCCAGTGTTTTATCGATGACATCTCCAGAGCTCAAAGAATGTTTTAATTAAGATTGTCAAAACCTTTCTCTAAACATGCAAATGCTATAAACACAGTTTCGCTGCTCTTCAGCGTGTCTACTTAGTTAAGTGGTAGGATCAGTATTGCCTTGCGTGTTCAGACATCTCACAGGAATCTGACATTGTACTTATGTTAGTTTGTACAACCCCTCCCCCTCTCCTGTCTACATATTCCTTCCACTATCTAGCCTTCTCTTATTTGCTTAGTTATGGCTTGCCAAATGAGTTCTTGACAGTTGCTTCTCCTTTGAGCAAAGTTTTCTTTGTTCTTTCCCATTTTCATTCCCTTATGTTTTCCAAGTGCAAAATCACGTTGCAATTTTGGACTTTCTGTCAACGTCATGTTTAGACATTTCTGTTTCCAATGGCCTACTTTATTTGCTGCATTTTTATATTTTTCTCTCTTGTCAGATTTAATATTTCACGTTTTATCTAACGATTTCTACTGTACCTTCTTCCCGTTCTCATATTCTGCTGCATTCACCACTTCTTCTCTCAAAGATATCCATTCATATTCTAGCGGATTCCTTCCTCTGTTTCAGTCAGTCGTTGCATTACGCTAACTTTAAGATTATCGAAAAACTGGGGGTCTTGACTTATTCAAGTTCCATTTCCTTAATTTGCTACCGTTTACTGTCTCTTTAGTTGTAAACTGCAGCTCGTAACTAATAAAGTATTGTAGGTTTGCGTCTGCACCGGGAAATGTCTTATAATTTAAAATCTGGTTTCGAAAATTTTGTTCCAAATATGTATTATTCTTTCATGATTCTTAAGCAATGTGCTAGATAGTGAACAATGATGAACGGTAGTCATGAAATCTGTTTATGGTGAAATGAGAAAACATGCATAATGGAATATGTGAAAGAGTACATTGTACAGAAAATGAAAAATTGGTATGTATTCACCCAACTTCGTCTTTCCTCCATGTAGGTGTAAGATATAGTTTTTCAAACGCACCGGGAGTTTCAGTGGGTCCCGACCCGTACCTCAGTAGCTGTCCGTCATTGGCTACCGCTAGCGTCTGCCGCTTCCAGATGGGAACGCCAATTCCGCGAGCCGCCGCGTCAACGCGGAAAACGCTTGCCGCTGCCGTTGCCGCACGACGCGCTGCCGCGCTCTAGTGGGAACCGGCCTTAATTCCGCGAGCCGCCGCGTCAACGCGGAAAACGCTTTCCGCTGCCGTTGTCGCACGACGCGCTGCCGCGCTCTAGTGGGAACCAGTCTTTACGCTCGAGCGTTACCTCGCGCTGCAGCGGCTACTGGCCACCGGCCACCGGCCAGACGCCACCCGCCGTCTGAAATCCGGTACCGCCTATGTGAACGCGGCGACACGCTGTCAGTGTATGTATCAACTATCATTTTCGAATTTGAAGTTCTAGTTGTCATCTTGCAGTTAAGCATTGGATTTTGCATACCTGAAAATCTTTAACTACAGTTAAGCATTGTAAAATTGAGTCGTAAGTGGAAAAAGGTGTAACATCTGCAACACAACGTTTACTTTTGGTATGACAGAGGGGTTAATGCAGCGGAGGTAGCTAGAAAGACTTGAACTGTGTTTGGAGCGAGTGCTTTTGGGAAAAATACGCCAGAAAAAGATATTCGTGTTTCAACAAAGATCGTTCTGGTATGAATGATTTTCCACATTAAGGAAGTCTCGACTACTGATATATGTGATAGATTACCATTTTACCATCATGCGACATTTGCATTCAACAGGCAAAGTTTAGAAGTCTGGTGTAGGAGTACTGCATGCTCTAATTCGAAACAACAAAAATCAACAGAGTGACTATTATTGAACGTCATCAGGTCACTCATCGAGCATTCCTATGCAGTCCTGTTACTGGTGACATGTTATGGTGCCTTCATCGTTAACTTCCTAAGAAGAAATGAAAGGCTGAGCCCCACCAAAAGACGTAAACTCGAGGAAAGAGTAGTGTGAACATAATATTTTATATCTGATAAATCCAAAAGTGTGTATTGGGCTACGAATTCTGCCCCCAGGGTGTGTGCAACACGGCTGGAATTTGTTGCCAACAACTGAGACACCTTTCGGTCGCAGTGTAAGAAAATCGAGCGACAAAACTACATCACCTGTGCTACTGCATGACAACGCACTATGTTGATTTGAGAAACAAAACTATCCAGGAGGTTGATAGGAAAGTCGTCTCTCTGGCACTTGTATTGATAGGGAAGTCCTCTCTCAAGCATTTGTGCCTCTCGTCATATGTTTGTAGAATGTCATCTTTCACGCTCTTGATCAATCAACCGTCAAGGCAATTCATTTCTAGACGAAAATACTCTTAAAATTACTCTGGTTTAATGACATCGTTAGAACCAGTAGGTTTCTAAAGGCGTAGAATTTGTAAACAACTTTAGCATTGTCAGATCGTTTCAGATATCGTGAAAGATAATTCCGCTGCTGATTAATTTCTCTTTGATAATCACTGTTGCGTTTAGTAAACTAATGGAAAATTCAATTAAAATAATCACTGTACTAATACAAATTAAATTCAGCTTACTACAGAAACATCACGACGGCAGTCTATCTTAATAAAGCATTAAGTGTCTGTGAGACGATTGAGCCTATTTTAACACGAATATTACCGACTTTTGACTTTGAAACGATCTGTACATATTTCATTTTCCGTACCATTCGTAAGTATTACGAAAATGTGACATTTCATAGATGAAATTATGTGTTCACAACAACAAAAAAATATGTCGGCAGAAATCAAAAGTGACATTATGAATTTGGCAGTACCGTAAGGTTTTCGCTCTGACACTAAGAGTTACTGAAAGTAGTAAGACGAATTTTGTTCTAGCGTTGTCTTACGAATCCCTTATTGAGTTTTTATCTGCCTGCTTGTAGCTGTGCTACAAAAGAATTAAAAATCTGGCTTTCAGAGAGTCTCGAAAGGCCAACGAAAGCAGCTTGCAGCTGGTGGCTAAGCATGTTACCTGGGAACTGTCTGGGAAGACATCCTTTTGTGATTGAATTATTGGCAAATGTCAATCAGACGTGTGGCGTTGGTCTAAGCGTTTCGGTGTGTTGAATTTGTACCAATGATTTTTCTACAGGTTTTTTCTGTGCCAAATAGAGAGTTGACATCTCCCATTAGTATTTTCACGTAATCTTGGTGCATTTTGCTCATAGTATTTTACAATGTGTTCCAGAATTTTTCGACATTTTCAGTGTTTTTCTTATTTTCGATGTTGGTGGGGACACGTGCATTGATAAGTGTATCTTTTTTACTGGGGCTTTGAATAAGCATAGTCATAAGTCGCTTGTTGACGGGCCAGCCGTGGTGGCCGAGCGGTTCTAGGCGCTTCAGTCCAGAACCGCGCGAGTGCTACGGTCCCAGGTTCGAATCCAGCCTCGGGTATGGATGTGTGTGATGTCCTTAGGTTAGTTAGGTTTAAGTACTTCGAAGTTCTAGGGGACTGATGACCTCCGCTGTTAAGTCCCATAGTGCTCAGAGCCTTTTGAACCTTTTGATTGTTGATGGGTGTGATTTCTTTGACAGAGTTGATGATAGATCTGTGTTCGAGAAATACAATGCCGAAGATTGGTACGCCTTTCGCAACCTTTTGTTGTATTTTTCTCTTGAAGATGCAATGGTTTCCCTAATGCAAGGTTTTATTGCCAGTTAGTCGTGGTTCTTGAAGAGCAAGGATGAGAATATTTTGTCGATCGATTTCTTTTGTGGGATTATTTAGTTTTCGTGTTTGGATCAATGTATCGATGTTTTACTTTTAAATGCATGTTTTTTGCTTGTAGGGAAATTTACCAGATCTTCGATATTCTCTGCCGTGCTTACCTCGACTCACCAGAATCCGAAAATCCAACTGCCGCCTGTCTACAGGCGGGTTGTGTACCACCTGGGGTAAAGTTTACTTTGCTTGCATAGTTCATGTTTGCTTGTGTTTCATTGGTTTGGCTTGAGTTATACCAGGACCGGACAGGACCAGAGGGTGTTAAAGCCTTTGAAAGCAAATATTTTCAGCCAAGCTCATTGAGCTAAAAGACGGCGACCTGAGTAGCGGTGATTTTCACTCAGACGTGTCTGGATTTTGGGTTCAACGGATTGGGTAGCCGTTCAGGATTGTGTTAGGATTTGGTTCACCCCTTGTATTTGATTTCCTCGGTACCACCCAAATGGCGGAGTGTTTCCCCTATCCGCCACATGCGATTATTATTATTATTATTATGTCATCAGCAAATCCTATATGGTGTATTTTCCCACCGCTGAAATAGATGTGTATTGTTCGATTCAGTATTTCCATCACGTAAATGTGGGTTATAATTAGGTTACATTGCTGCTGGTAGACATATTTCTCACTTTTTCTTAGACAGTTGCTACCTGTTTCTCTATCATAGGAATTAATGTGCACAGCATAGTTGCAATACAGACGTTGAAATTATCCGATTTCTGTAATTTCATTTCGATACCAGATCGTTCTAATCGGATTCAGCCAGGCAGTCTTAATGTGGATATCCGACTACGACTCTCATCATATGATAGACTGGGTAAACCACATTCTTAATCGCACATTTGAATATAGATTACTTATCTATGACAGGGCCTGAATTCTTAAACACTGTGGAAAATAATAATCCAATGTGCTTGTTACAAATATGTTATTTAAATATAAATATATGAACTAACGAGATAACAGATTATTTACAGGAGCAGAGACCCATCCATCATAGCAGAGCAGTGCGAGATTGGTTTCAGGGCCAAGAGAGGATAAAGCTATTGCCGTTGGTTCCACGATCACCAAACATCATCCAGATAGAGAATATCTGGGCAGAGGTAACAAGGCCATTGCCACATGGATCTACAAAAGCAAGCGACCTTTGGACAAATATAGAAAACATATGTTGGGAAGTAAACCATCACGCTACACTGTCGACAGTTAATGAAATCAGTTCCCCTACGCCTTCGAGATATCTTACGTAATGATCGTGGGTCGGTTGGTTACTAAAAGTATAAAAAAATGTTCAAAGTGTGTGAAATGTTATGGGACCTAACTGCTAAGGTCATCAGTACCTAAGCTTACACACTACTTAACCTAAATTATCCTAAGGGCAAACACACACACGCATGCCCGAGGGAGGACTCGAACCTCTGCTGGGATCAGCCACTCAGCCCCTGACTGCAGCCCTCCATACCGCTCGGCTAATCTCGCGCGGCTACTAAAAGTATACTCGTCCACAAAACCCATGTGTACAATTATCTGATAATCGGTCAAGCTTTGCTTTGTCGCAGCTCTTTAGCATACAAGTCCATTTACTTTCAGGCTCCTCCTTATAATTCTTGCAATGCAAGGTAATGGAAAAAACTCATCCACTCGACGCCAACTGAGGAACTGACTGGTGCATGTGTTGCTCAAAACACAGTAGTTGTCACCCTCACTGGAATCAATGACTGTGTGTGTGTGTGTGTGTGTGTGTGTGTGTGTGTGTGTGTGTGTGTGTGTGTGTGTGTGTGTGTGTTTTCGTGTTCTTGCACAATCTGAATCAATTCTGTTAACATTAAAGAGACAACCAACAATAAATATTGCATCAAATATGACTGTATGACTGTAAAGTATTTTAATGCGATGGGAAGTTACAAACTGAATTTTCACCCAACCCACGTCCTGCATATTACGTTAAGTAAGATGTTTTAACTCCATAGTATCGTTAGCAGAGACAGCGCGCTCTTGTTGTCGAGGCTCGCGACAAGCGCACAGATTAGCAGTGCCCAATGCCGCCGCGATTTGTTTATGTTGGCTGAGCGTGGACACTGCAGTAGACGCTTCGCCATAAACAGAAAGAAATCACTTTGGCTCTGACTGCAGTGAGCGGATATCACTGCCTTATTTAAGGACTTGTGGGCCTCAGGTTCTTCAGCAGAACAAGACTTATGTTATTGTGCTAATTACGGTATGGAAAAAATGCAACAAAGACGAGTTCCCCTAGAGCAGTGCGGATATTTGCTCATGTCTGTATTCAGCAATGACTGCCAGCTGCCACAACAGTTCACAGAATCCTTGCGGCAGGCAACACAACTGTGCGTGCACTTCAGACGTCATTCAGTAAGACGTCAGGAGATGGATGATAACGTCAAATTAACGTTGCTTTCCGAGTCGTATTCAATCCAGAATGAGGTGTTATTAAGATAGTTGAACGTTCTAGCAATTACACTTCTATAATTCCCATATGAGTATTCCGATAGCCAAAAGAACCCGTTAGTGTGAAACAATCAGGAACTGCATTAACATCAAACTGCAAGAACTTGAGACAATACGTGGACTCTTCTCTTCTCTAGGTGACCTATTACTGATATTTAGGATTCTCTCCGTCCTAGGCGTAATGGAAATGGAACTTCAGAGATTCTTTCCGCTATTCTTGACAAACATGGGAAACTTGTAATCACTGCGAGTTACAACTGCGTGATAATAATGGTTCAGGTTGTCAGTAGTTGTGGTGGTGTTAAGCTGTCAAACTGCTTACAGCAACGTTAATGGTGGCGCACATAATTTAGCGCTGACTACCTAATTAAGTAAAGATAGTGTTGTGGTGTCGTAGCTTGTCTTTATTTGGCCTCAGCTTGAGTAATCCGATTTAACGAACATAGTACTACATTCGCGGGCTGCTAATGATACAGTATGACTACAGAGATAATCGTGCGGGTATTACATTAATTCTGCAATGAATTGCTTAAAATATATTACCCTCAGCTATGCAGCTGGAATGACTCATTACACAGGTACTCTATGTTGCACTTGGTTAAGTGATCAGTTCGCTGATTTCCTGCTTCTACTGTTTGTAAATACTTGTATACTTAAAAAATGATTCAAATGGCTCTGAGCGCTATGGGACTTAACGTCTGAGGTCATCAGTCCGCTAGAACTTAGAACTACTTAAACCTAACTAACCTAATGACATCAGACACATCCATTCCCGAGACTAGAGTCGAACCTGAGACCGTAGCTGTCGCGCGGTTCCAGACTGTAGCGCCTAGAACCGTTCGGCCACCCTGGCAGGCATACTTGTATACTGACCATTCGTTATTTGATTGAATATGAACTACAATCTAATTCGCATGTATATGGCATGGGTTAGCGCCGGCACAAAGGTATGACTAAGAATTGGATGCCGTTGGAGTCCCGTTATATTGATGGCAAGACAAATGTTCGAAAATCACCTCTATTGCCTCAAAACACAATTGTATCTTAAATATCGAAGGACCGACGTCCACACTGTCACAGCGCGTTGAAATACAGCAACGACGGCAGATGAAAATTTGTGACCGACTGAGCTTCGAACCTAGACCTCCTGCTTACTAGACAGACGTGCTGACCACTGCACTATTTTTTTTAAAGTTTGAAAAGACTTTCAGCATCAGGTAGGTGGAGGCAAAGAGGGCATGGGTTGAAAATCCGAGGCCTGGCCCCAATGCCTCCCCCATACCTGTCACTGAGTAGCTGCATTTTTCACATGTATTCCATGTTTGCACTCATAAACTCCTTTAAATTGCAGAACAAAATTTAAGTAGTAATTAAGGTAAAATAAATTACAGATTGTCGCCTCCAATGGCGTGCGTCCCTTGTGGAACATAACTTATAACAGTGAACAGGGTGACGGAAAAATAAATAACAAACATTCATTCAGAAATATATTCACAATTTAAGTTATTATGCACTGGATGCATATGAGGTCTGTAAGGAAGCCACATATTTTTCAAGAAATGGAAGAAGTTTCGGAGCCGGAGGGGTTTTGCCATATTAGAACAGTTCTGATTTTAGAACCAACGTAAGAGAATATTCCAGGAATAAAAAAAAGTGAAAGTATAGTATTCTGCTTCTAATCAATAAAACCTCTGTGGCCCACATAAAGCAATAGATAAAAACATTTTAAACCATTCCTTATATTTGTTATACTTCTTCAGCTTAAAATGTTCTTCTGCAATATAAAACATGCACTCTTCTAAGTTCTAAGTTTTGTTTATTACGACGTTAAACACAAACTGTCCCAGAAGCCACGAATAACTGTTATTCTTTGCAGATGGGTAACATTTTCAGTTGGATTTTAAAGCTTCAGTTATCAGCATATGACTTTCTGCGGTTCTGTTGATAGTGCTAATTTCTTCCTAGCCCTGTTCCAAAGTCTGATTCTATTTTCACATAAGAAGGTGTGCGCTACAGTTTCTGCAAGCCCACATTTGTCGCAGTATCGAGATGGTCTCAATTTGATTTTTCATAATCGTTCCGCTGTGGGTATGGTTTCGTTTACAACGTCGCACCACACGGCACTGACTCTAGTTGGTATAATTTTATTGTTGATATTTTTCCAGACGTTCCCCCAGTTTTTTGTAGGTTAATTTACCGGAATTGGTTTGTGTAGACGAAGTCTGGTAATATAATCATAGAACGTTCTAAAGTTGGTTTGTGCTGGTGGAAGTCTTATACAGCTCCAATCGCCATAGTACTTTCGGACGTAATATAGGCTGGCGTGCTACATTAACAGGAGCGTTCCTATCCCCAGGATCTAACGAGAGGAACACAAGTTTCGTGATGCATGTCTTAGTGACGTGTATTAGATTTAAAAGCACGTCTTTAATTCCAAGTCCTCTGTTTTCCCTCTGCAAAATCGCCGTCTGGAAGGATACTTTGAAGATATTTTGTTTCCACACATACCAAGTGGCTACAGCTAATATTTTATGTGCAGTGACCTGCAGTATCGGTAAGACTGCTGCGACATGATAAATTTTGGCAAGTATGTACGTATTTATAAATTGAACTTTCTGCAAGTCAGTTTAACGATCGCATGTCATGGGCCTTCAACAAGGTTCCGATGACATTAAGTTTCCGCTCCCAATTGTTCGTGGCCATGCGCTTGGGATTCGCCCTTAATCACAATCCGATTTGGAGTCTCTCTTCAGTTACATCTAACCAGTGCGCACCTAATGCACTATTGTAAGAACCGAGATGCAGTATTTTAGATTTAAAATTTTGTAAATTTCGGATTCTGGGGAGTCCAGGTTAGCATGGCAGAGAATATCGAAGACCTCTGGTAAATTTCCCTACAAGCGAAAAACATGCATTTAAAAGTAAACATCGATACATTGATCCAAACACGAAAACTAAATAATCTCACAAAAGAAATCGACCGACAAAAATTCTCATCCATGCTCTTCAAGAACCACGACTAATTGACAATGAAAACTTGCATTAGGGAAACCACTGCATCTTCAAGAGAAAAATACAAAAAAAGGTAGCGAAAGGCGTACCAATCTTCGGCACTGTATTTCTCGAACACAGCTCTATCATCAACTGTGTCAAAGAAATCACACCCATCAACAATCAAAAGGTTCAAATGGCTCTGAGCACTATGGGACTTAACATCTGTGGTCATCAGTCCCCTAGAACGTAGAACTACTTAAACCTAACTAACCTAAGGACATCACACACATCCATGTCTGAGGCAGGATTCGAACCTGCGACCGTAGCAGTCGCGCGACTCCGGACTGAGCGCCTAGAACCGCGAGACCACCGCGGCCGGCTTTTTGCCGACATATTTTTTGTTGTTGTGAACACATAATTTTATCTATAAAATGTCACATTTTCATAATACTTACGAATGGTACAGGAAATGAAATAAATACAGATCTTTTCGAAGTCAAAAGTCGGTAATATTTGTGTTAAAATAGGCGCAATCGTCTCACTGACACTTAATGCTTTATTAAGATAGACTGCCATCGTGATGTTTCTGTAGTAAGCTGAATTTAATTTGTATTAGTACAGTGATTATTTTAATTGCATTTTCCATTAGTTTACTAAACGCAACAGTAATTACCAAAGAGAAATTAATCAGCAGCAGAATTTTCTTTCACGATATCTAAAACGATCTGACAATGCTAAAGTTGTTTACAAATTCTACGCCTTTAGAAACCTACTGGTTCTAACGATGTCATTAAACCAGAGTAATTTTAAGAGTATTTTCGTCTAGAAATGAATTGCCTTGACAGTTGATCGATCAAGAGCGGGAAAGATAACATTCTACAAACATATGACGAGAGGCACAGTGCTTGAGAGAGGACTTCCCTATCAATACCAGTGCCAGAGAGACGACTTTCCTATCAATCTCCTGGATAGTTTTGTTTCTCAAATGAACATAGTGCGTTAACATGCAGTAGGAAGCTGTCAAGAACTTCATTTCTTACAGGAGTAACTAATAATTTTCAGCACATGCTACTGAAATAATGTACATTATTATACCGCATTCGTTCTTAGACTGTAGCGTAGTTTTCCCGCTTCCTGTCCTTTCATAAGCGATGCGGTAGTCCCACTCGTGCATAAGTACTAAAACTACGTTCAGCGAGGGGTTAGTTATGGCAAGGCGTTTCTGTGTTCTGGCAGTAACTTGTATGACGTACGGTTCAGCTCCGGCTCGGCACATAGGCGCACTTCGCTTAATAGAATTGCAGTGCTGCGCCGTGTCACAGCGGGGGTTCCGACCTTCTCCCTGCTGGTGAATTAAACACAGGGGTGCGCCGTCCCCTGGGAGGAATCTTGTTAGCATCCGTTAGTTAGCAGACTCTGGGACGCCGGGATGGTGAGGGCAAAGCGGGGGGTCCGCTGTAGCCAGAGGGTGAAAAAGTTGACGGAAGGTTTGGCGGCGTGAATAGCCACCAAGGAAAGGTCGATTATGAACTGATGCGATTTTACTTGAGACATAATTTAGCGAAGAGAAAATTCATTGTTTACGCCTTATTGAACATGTGTTACAACTCCTTTCCGCTGTTGGTCTGAAGATCAAAGTAACATATCGTGTATATTTGCATTTCTTGCGATTAATGCTACGACATATGCATTTTTAGCTGCTAGATGGTTTTGGAAATAATGTCTTAGAGTGAGAAAGAAGCCAATTAAATTCTGAGGATTGGTTAGGGACAGCGTTCTCGTGCGCCCCATCCGACGGAGTCCAGTTCTACCTTTTGTTTTCCTTAATTTATTTATCATCTCTTCTTCAGATTAGTTTTGAGGTCGCACTCCCTTTCTTGATCAAACATTCATTCCGCCAGGGAAGCTGCTGCGCTGCGATCCCCATCAAGAGTGGTCATATTGAAACTCTGGCTGCGAAAAGAAGTGATAGCAGGTTACTAGGTCTGACAGCATGGCTGTTGGCTAGAATGACTGTTGAACACCGTTTATGGGCAATTGTGATGCTGCCGATAGGACGAATAAGTGCATGAGATTGGGGCTGCGAGACAAATAAATAATGTAAAAAGAAAATGTCCTCGTGGAATGTCTATTACCAAAACAAGTAACGGAGCATGAATGATGGCATGCTATAAGATAATGCCTCCAAATTTTTGGTGTGGAGACTCTTGAACTTTTTTAAATAAAACGAAAGTTACTAAATTATACGTCTTTATATATTTGCAGCTCTCTGTCGCAACAGGCCTCCCAATTGTATTGCGTAACATTGCGGTGTGTAACTGTGTCGATGGTTGAGAAACAGCATGTTGCAACCGAGTTTCAAATTCGAAGATTTCGTATAAACATGGAGTAACGTCTCCATCAGCAAGGCTACCTTCTCCTTTAGCATGGCAGAGCGAGACCACACATGTGCACTGAGACATATACAATAAGGCGATGCCTTGGGTTGACTGTCATAGATCCACACAGTCCCAACTTCGGCCTATCCGATTTTCCAACATTTAATGAACTCATTTGAAGACATAACTTTGATGGTGGTGAAGCGGTGCAAGGGAACGTGAGGTTGTGCTTCCGACAGTAAACTGGAACGTTCTACAGTGACGGTGCCAACAGTCTCGTCTCTCGCTGGGCGAAATATGTTGACAATGTTGAGAAATAAATACGGATACATGAACAATAAAGGTGTAGAATGTTAATGATGTTTGGTTTATTTAAAAAGCTTCAGGAGTCTTTCGTTAAAGGGTTTGGAGGTATCACTTTTTAGCACACCCTCGTAGTGATAACATGCCTCTTTTTAGGGCTCTCGTCTGATGCAGAGACAATATAAAAGGTTATATTTTGTATGATAGTATACTTGACAGAGAAACGTGCGACTTTGCCAACAGAATATCAGACTCGTATGCATGATGGTTCTCACTCGGCGCACGCTCTGGAATGACTCTTCAAACACAAATGTTTGAATTCTGCGTGTTTCATCTATCTAGGCTCGTAATCTCGTCAAAATAAATAACTTTCATGTGACTGGCTGCAGTTATCTATGTTCATGATTCGATTAACACGCACTCAAAGTGTACATTTCCTTCTTGGTTTTACAAACGGATTACCTCTACAAGGTAAGCCCTACAATACACGCTGTTTAACCCCATAAATCAAACAATAAGGGACATTCAAAAAGCAACGATCCTGGGCGTCTAAAACAAAAGCCGCTGCATTGGGGAAAAGGTGAGGTCCTTGAAAGAGTTCTGAAACCTAAACTCGCCGCATCAACTTGACAAGCGGGCACTTCCACGCGTTGACCGTCCGCTGGTCTCGGTAGTGCTGAATGCTGAAAACCGATAAATAGAGGCTTCAAATCAAGAGTAAAAAGGTGTAGTGCGTTTTCTTACAGTCGAAGGAGTGCAGCGAACAGAAATTCGTCGAAGACTAGCACAAGTTAACGGAGAGCACTGCATGTCCATTGGAATTGCAACTCTCAGTCTTACCTTTGTGGCTACCGTTGGCTACCGTAACTTGTCGGTGTTGAATAAAGAGGGTTTCCACCTACTGGACAAAGGTCTCGGTAGTGTCGTGTGGCGTTTCATATCGTGCGTGATCGGCCAGCGACATCCATCATTCCTTAAATCCCTTGTGCCACGCCCAGACCAACTGACGTGCACAGCTCTTCGTACACTTTGCCATTCATCAATGAATTTCCAATCCCCATTCCTTCGGCTATAAGGAGAGGTTCTAAGTCCATTTGTTCTTTTCTTGAATCCTCTGTTTCTGTGTTCACCAACATGACTTCACATTTTAAGGAGTAACAAGCACACTCGCCAGATCTCAGTCCCAGTAGTCGACCCAGCGAGAAAATTTTAGCCATAAATCTAAGTGAACATTTATGACTTTCTGAAAGTACAGATTTTAAATTTCCGTCCGCACCTGATGTTTAGCACTCGCTCCGCCGCACTGTAAATAGGATGTACTTTCTGATGGTGTGAAACGGTGTGCTGTTGAACGAGGCTGTTTGCGCGCGCGCGTGTGTGTGTGTGTGTGTGTGTGTGTGTGTGTGTGTGTGTGTGTGTGTATGTGTGTATGTGTGAAAGCAGCAATGGTTTGTATGTGTCAGATATTTTATTAAAACGCATCTCTTGTCATACGACGACTCTAGACGAAAGATGGCATTTCTGAATTATTACATTTGGAGAGAGCCACGATGGCTTTTAGAGAATTATCTTGATCAAATATTGAACGTTGCGGCAGAGTGGATATCGAGAATACGATTCAGTGGGGCGGTTTCCTGTATGTCTGTTTACTGTAGTTACCTAGTGATTAGGATTAGCAAGTCGGTTTTCCATCCGCCAAATAAGTTGTGTGTCTTACATGATTTTTCAGTATTTGTTGAAGAACTGAGCTTTTGTATGAGTGTGCCAAAGGCGGCACGTATTTCCTTATAAAGCCTTGCGTTAATGCTTTATGCGGAAGTAAACTAGACAATGTCGTAGCTAATTCAATTAATGTTTCAGTCAGAATCACCTTTACTCGTAACTAATATTCAGAAATAGACCACTCTGCATTATTAAGCTTCATCCAGGTCACGGAAGGTCAGTGTGCCTCAAGATATTCGAAGAGGCAGCTAATCACATTCCAATTATATGTTTTGTAATACAATTTCATTACAAGATTGCCACTACAAATTTCATCTTCATCTACGTGCAATTCATAATTAAGTGCGTAGCAGAAAATTCACTGGACTAGCTTCAACCTATTTCTATATCGTTCCACTCTCGAATATCTAGTGGAAAAATCAGACACTTCAGTCCTTCTATATGAGCTCTCATTTCTCTTGCTTTATTATGGTTAGCGGGGTTGCCAACAAAGTATTTTCAGATTTTGAGGAGAAAATTGGTGACTGAAATTTCGTGAGAAGACTTTGGCGGAATGAAAAACGCCTTTGTTTTAACGATTGCCATTCCAATTCGCGTATCATATCCGTAGCAGTCTCTCCTCTATTTCGCGATATTGTCAAACGAGTTGCTCCTGAATGAGATTCTCACTCTGCAGCGGAGTGTGCGCTGATATGAAACTTCCTGGCAGATTAAAACTGTGTGCCCGACTGAGACTCGAAGGTAGGAGACGAGGTACTGGCAGAAGTAAAGCTGTGAGGACCTGGCGTGAGTCGTGCTTCGGTAGCTCAGATAGTAGAGCACTTGCCCGTGAAACACAGTTTTAATCTGTCAGGAAGTTTCGAGTTGCTCTTCTTTGAGCTTGTTCGATGTGCCTGGTTGATCCTATCTGATACGTATCCGACATTGCGCAGCAGTACTAACAGGTCTAACAAGCGTAGTGCTGATAATTTCAGTATTAGACCTGTTGCGTTTTCTAACTGTTCCGCTTCGTTCGGTTCAGCACATTACTTATGTGATCTTGCCAATAATATTTACTATTTTTGAAGTCAATATCTCTTTTCCTCAAAACATACAAATCGCACATGGATAAATGCGGTATTGTTACAAAGGTTTTTCAGCTGTCTTCTGGGATTGCAAAACTTACTATTTGTGTAAAAATTTAAATATCATAAGCAAAAGGCCATCATTCGCAGCTTCATACCTACATTTTACGAAGCTAACTTATTAATCACGAATAAGAGACTCCGTTCTCATTTTAGCTTATTGTAAATACAATTTTATTAGTTTTTTAAGGTACTTATTAACAGGATAATTTGTATCCAGTATTGTCATAGACAATAACCGTGACCACTGCTGTAGTCCATTGTTTCTTTTCGTCGTACAAATTGACTTTTTAAACGAATATATCTTCCGAGGCGACAAGCGTATTTGTCACTGTCACCCTAAATTGTGATTTACCTTTTGCTACTACTGCCTAACGTGCTTACTGAAACTGAAAATGCTTGTTCAGTTAAAGTTACTGGTTCTGTGGCTCTACTGACTCTGTGATCTCTGCCCTTTGTACAAGAGGGGATAAATTTCCTGAATGTAGAACAAAATTTTGGACGCTTATAAATGTGTGTGCACGAGTCATCAGTCTTGTGACTGGTTTCATGCGACCCGCTACGAATTTCTCTTCTGGGCCAATCCATTCATCTCAGAGAAATACTTGCAACCTACGTCCTGAAATACTAGCTAGATGTATTCCAATCTCTGTCTATAGCGTTTGTCCTCTATAGCTCCCTTTAGTACCATGGAAGTTATTCAGTGATTTCTTATCAGATGTCCTATCTTCCTGTCCCTTCTCCTTCTCACTGTTTTCCACACATTTTATCCTCTCCAATACTGCGCTGAACCTCCTCATTCCTTACCCTATCAGTCCACCCAATTTTCAACAACTGCCTGTAGCACCACATCTCAAATGCTTCCATTCACTTCTATTCTGGTTTTCCCACAGTCCAGGTTTCACATACATACAATGCTGTGCTCCAAACGTACAGTCTCAGAATTTTTTCCTCAAATCAAGGCCTACGTTTGATACTAGTGGAATTCTCTGACCAGGAATGCCCTTTTTTCCAGTGGTTTTCTTCATTTGATGTGCTTGCTTCGCCCATCTTTGGTTATTTTGCTGCCTAGGTAGCAGAATTCGTAAGCTTCATCTACTTCGTGACGAGCAATGCTGATGTAAAGTTCCTCGCTGTTATCATTTCTCATTACTTTCGTCTATGTTCGATTTACTCTCCGTCCAAATTCTGTACTCATTAGACACTTCATTCCATTCAGCTGATTCTGTAAGTCTTCTTCACTTTCTCTCAGGAAAGCAATACCATTAGCGAACCGTACCATTGATATCCTTTCACCTTAAATTTTAGTTCCACTTCTGAATATGTCTTTTATTTACATCATTGCTTCTTCCATGTATAGATTGAACAGTAGGGCGAAAGAATACTTCCCTGTCTTACACCCTTCTTAATCTGAGCACTTCTTTCATAGTCGTCGACCCTTATTATTGCCTCTTGGCTCTTGTATATATTGTATACTACCCGTCTCTCCCTATAGCTTATCCTTATTTTTCTCGTAAGTCGCAACATCTTGCACCATTTTACATTGTCGAACGCTCTTTCTAGGTCGACAAATTCTACAGACGTCCCTTGACTTTTCTTTAGTCTAGCTTCCATTATCAAAGGCAACGTCAGAATTGCTTCTCTGGTGCCTCTATCTTGCCTAAAGCCAAACTGATCGTCATGTAACACACCCTCAAATGTCCGTTCTCCGTATATTATTCCTGTAAGTAACTTGCACGCATAAGGTGTTAAGCTGCTTATGCGATAGTTCTCGCACTTGTCAGCTCTCGCTTTTTTCGGGAATGTGTGGATGATATTTTTCCGAATGTCAGAAGTTATGTTACCAGACCCATACATTCTACACACCAACGTGGATAGTCGTTATTTTGCCATTTCCCCCAATGATTTTAGTAATTCTGATGGAATGTTATCTATCCGTTCTGCCTTATTTGATCTCAAGTCCTCCAAAGCTTTCCAGAATTCTTATTCTAATACTGGATCCCTTATCTCTTGTAAATCGACTATTGTTTCCTCTTCTATCACATCAGAGAAATCTTCACCCTCACAGAGGCTTTCAATGTGTTCTTTCCACCTATTCGCTCTCTCCTCAGCATTTAGCAGTGGAATTTCCGTTGCACTCTTAATGTTACCATCCTTGTTTTTAATTTCACCGAAGGTTGTTTCAACTTTCCTATAAGCTGCGAATTCCTTTCGACAATCATTTCTTTTTAGATATGTTCACATTTTTCATGCACCCATTTCATCTTAGCTTCCCTGCTCTTCCTATTTACATCATTCCTCAGCGACTTGTTCTTCTCTTTTCTCGAATTTCCTGTGTGCAATATGTAATATAAATTCATGACTGTTATATCACGCCGTTCAGTTCATTTTTAAAGATGTTTTTCGTCATTCCCACAATTCCCCTATCCAAACGACTATCACGCGCCAGATACTGTTATTATTTGAAACCGTAAAAGTGCGAAAGATTAGCACGAGTCACTTGCTTTGAGTTATTTGTAACTCTAGCTCATAAGTACTTGCTTAATTCATAGCTTTCAGATTTTTATGATTTTTCGTGTAACCGAGATTTAGCGGATTCCTTATAGTAGTCTTGAAACGTCCCCTTAGAAAAATTATGAATGACTGTGCTTAAGCTGACACACAATATTTTTAGCGCAACGCAGTCTGACTTTTAATAATCCCTACAAAGGAATGGCCCTGACTAACAATAACCTATACCTTTCATGAATCACTTACCTCACAAAAATCTTCGTTACTCGAACTACTGCAATACAGCGAGCGCCACTACTGCCAGCTAAATAAAAGATTCAAACTACTGAAAGTACTAACTACTGATAGGCATAGTTAGCAAATGAAAGATTTTGATAGAGAACAAACAATGTATTTACCTTAACAGTGTTCAAAAGTCATAATACATATCAGTTCATGACATCCAGTCTTACAAATTTACTGTCTCTGATGGACACACGTCCAGATCATCCACCCTCAAAACTCCGCCATCTCTCTCCCCACATCCACCACTGCTGGCGGCTCACCTCCAACTGCGCAACGCTACGCGCTGTTAACAGCCAACTGCCCAACACTACAATAGCCAACAACAATGCAAACCAACCACAGACTGCACACAGCACAGCCAGTGATTTTCATACACAGCGCTACGTGGCGATATTTTTCGTATCATACAGATATCGTGTCTAAGACACTTTGCGATTGGCTTTGATCGTCTGATAACTTTCAAGACTTTAAATGAGACGATCATCTGCAAAAAATCTAATGTGACTACTTAAATTGTGTCCTACAACGTTTATGTTGATCGGGAAGAACGGAGAGTTTTTAACGCTTCCTTGACGAACCCCAGATATGTTCCATTTCCTCAACCACTTTCCTTCGGTTACTACAAACTATAATCTTTCTGAAAGGAAATCACAAAAGTAGTAACACAAATGAGACGATACTCTGCAGGCATGCAATTTTATTGGAAGTCGCTTCTAAGGAACGGTGTCAGAAGCCTTCCGGAAATACAAAAATATGAAATCATTTGGTCGTAAGTTGTTGATAACAGTCATTACTTCGTGAGAATATAGAGCTAGTTGTATTTCACCCGGACGATATTTTCTGAATCCGTGTCAGCTATTTGTTCGAACACAGTGTATGATCCAAAATCTCACTGAAAATCGACATTAGTGCAATGGTTCTGTAACTTCTTCCTCGAGTGTAGGTGTAACCGGCGCAACTCAGTCTTTAGCTACAGATCTTTCAACTAGCGCATGGTAGTATATCATTGATAATATATAATATTATACCAGTGTACTCCGAAAGGAACCTAATTCGTATGCAGTCTGGATTGGGGGGTTTACCTTGGTTAAGTGACTTAAGCTGTTTCGCAACACCGACGATAGATACAGTCTAAGTTAGTCTTGTCGGCAGTTCTTGATTCGGATTCTGGGATATTTACTCCGTCTCCTTTGGTGAAAAAATTTCGGAAAACCGTGAATTGTATCTCTGCTTTAGAGGTACTGTCATCAGTAACACTACAATTTTCATCACGCTTAGAAGGTACCGATTGTGTCTTGCCACTAGTGCATTTGTTAAATGGCCAGAATGCCTTTGGATTTTCTGCCAGATTTCGAAAGAGAGTTTTATTGTGGGAGTAGTTCTGAGTTATTTTGCATTTGGCATGGTGTAAATGTCTCAGTTGCCGACTCGTATAAGGTGAGATTGAGAGAAATGGAGATTGTCTCTTAGGAAAGCATCAAGTGATTTCTTTTCCTATGAAAATATGTTTTGCGTTTATGTTTGGTGAATTTGGATGATTTGGTATTCTCTCTTGTTTCAAAGTCCTTGCGGACAAAATATCACTGTATCCATGAGGATGCTCAAGATTATCTGTTGCTGAGAAGTCCAGAATGTTTTCGGAACCATTTACATGCCAAATGGGCTCGTACACTAAGGGTTAAAATTAATTTTCGGAGACAGTAATCCGTACGATTTCGGAAGAGGTTTTCGTGCCTAGCAACGACTTAAAACGTGTATTTTTACAACATATCGAGAGTTGATTGAAGTCACCGCTAATTGCATGATTGGGGTGCCTATCAGAACGGAGACTCAGTTTTTCTTGGAACTATTCAGCATTTGCGTCGGGGAGTCGGTAAACGGAGCACATTATTAATGTATCCGATTGTCAAGTGTAACCTCTATACTAACACATAGGAGCTATCTATTTCAATTTCACTACAAGGTAAACTACTTGTGACGGCAACTGCATTTAATCTATTGTTTCTCAACGCGGGTAGGTACATCGTAAGAATTTAGGCTAAACTTTTCTCTGATTTCAGACAGCTTTTTGTACCTACAGCGATTATAAATTCAGTGATTTTTATTAGTGCTCGGAGCTCTGGTTATTTATCAACGCAGGTAAAACAATTTACAGCTATAATGCCGATTGTTATTAGGTCTACTTACATCCCTTGTTCGCCCTGCATCTTATAGACTGATGTCCTTTCTGTAGTTTCCGAAGACCCTCTAACCTAAAAAATTCGCACAGCCCCCGCTACGTGTGTAGCCGCTTCCTGCATGTAGTGGACATCTTATATTTTAAATGGAATCAGAAAACCCATCACCCTATGACGCAAGTAAAGGAGTCTGCAGTCTATAAGATCGCAGAACCATCCGAGACTGATTTAGTTGCTTCACTCGGCTCTGTACGAGAGGTCTGCAGTCGTTCCTGTCGACGATGTTTCCGATGGTGAGCTCCGCTAACGTCTGACTAACTAGTCTAGCAAACACGTCAGTTAATTGCCCGCTACTAGAGAGAATCTCTTCCGATCCAAAGGGACATACATCCTTAGTACCGACATGAGCCAACACCTGCAGTTGGCTACGACCTGTGCTCTCCATGGCAACACGGCAACGCAGGCGTGTGCCCTATAAATACACAAACGTTAGGAAATTTAGGAGTTTAAACTACAAAGCACAGAAGAAAATCAAAATAAATCGCTTTTTATTAAAAGCTGTGTCAACTCACAAACGAAAGGGTGTATTTCTCTGTACTGCTGTAGTAACAAATGCTACAGCTCAAATGAAGAAATTAACAATTATAAAGAACTCTTCAAACAAGAACAAATGCGTGTCGCGACGACAACAGTGGTATTATGCACTACACAGTTAATAAAACGCAGAACTGTGCCTGACAAAAACATAAAAACCTACGAAATTAGGATATTAAATAAAAGAGCACAAATGAATTTCAAAATAAGTTACTTCTTACTAGAAGTTGGGTTAACTCACAAACAAAACGGTGTACTTAATGGTGAACTTCGAAGTGCTGCTGCAGTAAAGAAAACTAAGAAACAGTTTGTGTAGGCTGGAGTCTGTATCTTGCTGATTAAAGGAGAATCAAATGTTGTTAGAAAGATTCAGTAAAGGGAAAGCTACCAGTGGGCAATATTAAGTTATTACAGGTATTATGTGTAACGCACGTTGCACTACTTCAAGTACGTTTCTCTGAAGACCCATAACTGAGAGCACTTAGGTTGATACATTTTAATCGTAGCTTAATCAATTTTGGGAAGAGCTACCTTACGTAGGATTTAATAACTACCAAGTATTTCACTTTAAAATACAAGCAAAAAGTTCACTATGTAACTTGACCGCTTGCCTGCTTCTCTCTGTCTGAGCAAGTCTTCCTAAAACTGTCGATCCAAAACCTCTCAAAAATGATATCCAAACAAGCGAAAACTTAAATTAAACTCGTGTACGGTGCAAAACGCTGACTATACCGAATTGCATAGAGACTTAATACTTTTTGCTGAAAACCGTCTACAAATTAAAGCTAACTGTTTCTACAAAAATAAAATGTTAAACTCAATGTAACGTGACTTCTGAAATAAATGCGTATGATCTTACAAAGAAACTACTGGCCCTAAACAGTACCTTTACCTACCTCGTGTCTTGACAAACATTTTTGCAGATGTCTCGAAAGCAGCATAGAGCATACAGCAGCAAAGCAACATAGCAACATAAAAAACCATGACTGAAAATTCCGTATCATAAAGTGTATGTGTATATGTGCGTAGTAAACTGAATGAAGAATGGGAAGTTTAAGTGGTAAGAAATGACTACTGGCAAAATTGAAATCAGTCTATATTCAAAAGTACTGCTTTAAAAATCAGCTGAATGTTCACAATAGTACTTACTTAACAAGATTTTAAGAAATAACTTGAAGCAAGGAGAATCTAATATTCCTATCAGAGAAATCCATTTAACAATACTACCATGTGAGCTTCGTTACAATAATCTCAATAACACGAAACAATGCTAAGCACCTGCGTGTTTACTTCAGTTTGCCAACGTTTCAGATGAAGGCACAAATAGCTTCTCTCTCCAAAACTATTTCAAAAATATTTATACTCCAATTCCATCAACCTCAAATGGTTCAAATGGCTCTGAGCACTATGGGACTCAACTTCTGAGGTCATGAGTCCCCTAGAACATAGAACTACTTAAACCTAACTAACCTAAAGACATCACACACATACATGCCCGAGGCAGGATTCGAACCTGCGACCGTAGCGGTCTCGCGGTTCCTGACTGCAGCGCCTACAACCGCACGGCCACTTCGGCCGGCCCCATCAATCTCATATCAAACTTATAAAGAAAATTTATTCAAATTATGTCAGCTGCACAACGCAGCTCAGAATACGTGTAATTTTGCTAGCACTCTCAATCGCAGGCGGCGTTGCAAGACGAAGATATTGTAGCAATAGTCAAAGATTACTTAGGTACATAGTTCTGCTCCGTGCGAGCCATGCATATCAAAATTTACGTAATAAACAGTGATTACGAAGTGATCAAAATAATATGCATACCCAGCTAAGTAAGGTTTGGGATCCGACTTTGATGTTGCTTGAAGCACAACGGCACTCTGTGAAAAGATCCGTTCGAGCCACACCAGCTAAAGAGCTTACACGGCACCACGCAGACGTGCCTCGTCCGCATCAGCACATCCCTGTCCCCGCAAAGGAGAACCACAGATGAGGTCCGTCGACTGTGTTCCGGAAGCACCCTTCCGCCCCCACCTCGCCAACACAGCCGCCGCCAAAGGGTACCGCTGAACAAAAGACGACAACTGGAGATGGCAGTAAATCAGCTTGCTGAGATATTGTTGCTATTTGGTTGTTACCACCGGGCTTAGTGCCGGAGGACATGTCAAAATTCAGGGACTAACACCAACATCACCGAATTTCACTGTGCAACTTGATTTTCAGCTGGTGGTGATTTACAAATATTCCTAGTACAGACAATGCGTCACAGGACCCTTCTGTGATGCCGTTTGCTTCTAAAAGATCGGTATAATGTGCAGATGTTGTAGGAGATATAGGATGACCAGCATCCCGGTCAAGTGCCAATCGAATTGTATCTGACAGATCAAATGCTACAGGGTCTGTGATTTGATACACGTCCGCCTCACTCTTCTGGCCAGTGGTCGGTGTGCAGTTCCCGAGAGGGCCGGTCCTCCTGAGCTCCCTTCTGCTGGGCGCAGTGGCAGACAATGCAGCGCAGGTGTGAGGGCGGCAGTGAGGACACAGGAGCCGCGTGTCGCGTTCCCACTCGCGGCGTCGAGGGTGCCACCTGGGAGCCTGGGCGCAGTCATCAGGCCGGCTGGAGCGCCCTCGAAGCGCCGGCTGCGCGTCTGCTACCCTCGCATTGTCCGCTTCTCGACGGCCTCTGAGCCCAGCCGCTCTCTGCGACAGGAAGAGGAGGGACGCATGCTGCTGGCAGCTGGCGGAGTCCTCTGCAGGTCCGAGCTGCTATTGGACTGACAGTGCCCTAGGAGCTACGGTTCTACTTGCATGTTCTCCATCACGTGGAAGATAGCTAAGATTCTTATAGAAAGTGGATGAACCACATGAAGACTTACTGCTCCATCCTCATACAGCACCGCCCATTAATTGCAATGAACCGTGTTATCTGGTATATAAAATACGAACACAAACAACACTTCAAAATGCGGTGACAGTAAGTCATGGGTTAGCGATAAGCACATATACAGATGGTTATAGTATCGCGTCCACAAAGTATACAAAGGTAGTGCATTGGCGGGGCTGTCATTTGTACTCAAGCGATTCAACTGGAAAGGTTTTCGAAGTGATCATGGCCGCACAAAGGGAAATAACAGACCATGAACGCGGGACGGTAGATGGAGCTAGACGCATAGGACGTTCAATTTCGGAAATCCTTACGGAATTCGAAATTCCGAGATCCACAGTGTCAAAAGAGTGCCGAGAATACTAAATTTCAGGAGTTACCTTTCACCAAGGACAATACAGTGGCCGACGGCCTTCACTTAACGACCGAGAGCAATATCGTTCGCATAGGGTTCTCATTGGTAACAGAAAAGCAACACTACCTGAAATAACCGCAGAAATCATTGTGGGAAGTACAAAGAACGTATCCGTTAGGACACGGCGGCGAAACGTGGTGTTCATGTGCGATGGCAGCAGACGACTGACGCGAGTCCTTTTGTTAACAGCAGGACGTCGTCTGCAGTGCATCACTTGGCCTCGTGACCATAATGGTTGGACCTTAGAAGACTGTAACACCGTGATGTTGTCAGATGAGTCCCGATTTCAGTAAGTACAAGTTGATATTAGGGTTCATGTGTGCCGCATACCCCACGAAGCCCAGGACCCAAGCTGTCAACAAGGCATGGTGTAAACTGGTGGTGGCCACATGATGCTGCTGGCTGTGTTTACACGGAATGGACTAGGTCACTTAGTCCAATTGAACCTCTCAATCACTAGACACGGTTACAATTCGTCTACCTGGAGACGATTTCTGTCATTAATGAACTTCAAAATCCCAAACAAGAATGGAATTTTTCTTGACGATAATGTGCCATGGCACCGGGCCAAAGTTGTTTGCGACTGAAGAACAATTTGGACAACTCGAGAAAATGATTTGGCCACCCCCATCGTCTGATACTAATCACTTCGAACATGTATGGAACATAATCGAGATGTCAGTTCATGCACGAATTCCTGTACCGCCAATACTTTAGCAGTTATGACAGCAGTACAGGCAGCATGGCTCAATATTTCTGCATAGGACTTCCAGATACTTGTTAAATCCACGCCAAGTCAAGTTGCTGTATTACGGAAGGCAAAAGAGGTCCGACGGGGTATCAGAAGGTATCGCAAGACGTTTTTGACCTCAGTGTATATCTCTAAAAATAATATTACATACACTTAAAGAGATAATCAAATACAAATGTACATGTAAATGTTCGTTCTTTCAGAATCGTGTATCTCCGAAAGTTGTTCAACGATTGCTTTGAAATTTTGGCACAGCGTTGGATTCGAATATTCGCATGTTTGTATACACCCAGTTTAAATATATTTAATCTATTAGTAATATGTAACATATAAATTAGTAAAGTTATTACCAAAAATCTCGAAAACCTACTTGAGTTATATACTTCCAATTTTTACACACTATTCGAACAACATTCGGGCGGACACAGGCTACATACTTTAATTATACGTAATACATTAATATATATGTAATATATAAAGGAAAACATTGTTAACATTGTTATCAAAAATCAAACACATTTCGGCTAACTTAGGTCAAATTTTTCTATATTACTCTAATAATAATAGGCGTTATATTTTTAATTCCTGTAACGTACAACACTGTAACGTCGTTAGCTATCAGAAAAATGGTATTTATGGATTATGATTCGAATACTACTACCGACTCTGAATTTTCAATAATAATAAACAAGGCTCAGTTTCAGAGAATGCGGAGGAAGAAGATTTCGAAGGGGTGGGAAGGAATTCACATAGAAAGCGGAAAGGAGGAGATCGACCGAGAGAGGGGTAGAGGGGAAACACAGGAGAAGATGGAGACAGGGATAGCAGAAGTTGCAAACAGAGAGTTGGGAGATGGAGATGAACAGAAAGAGAATGGAGGACGGGGAATTATATCCAAGTCCCATACATAGTACAAACATGTGCTTCATCTTTTCTTTCACACCCATTTAAGAAGACTGAGCCTTGGCAACACATGATCAGGTAAGTCACTATAGAGTAGGGCAAATAAAAGCGGCCCTAACGAATGGACACTATTGGACGTGAATTGTGGCAGCGTAACGGAGGAGAAAGAGACCTACAGTAACTTCCAACACGATGGAGCAACTGCCCATACAGCCGGCTGAACCTTGGAGTACGTTCAGACAATCTTCACACCTGACGAAGTTGTTAGTAGAGGTCAGTCTAGTAGTGGCCCTAGACAGCCACCCAGATCAACTGATCTGTCAATGTGCATTTGCAGTCGAAGTTGCATCGCAGCAACCCTCATAGTCTTCGAGAACTACAATGGAACATTTCGTATGAAGTTCCGCCTTCAACAACTTGCTGAGCAGGACCCAAAAGTGACAGGAGATGAGTTGTGGTCACTTTTAACATGTGATATAGTCGGCAAAGGAAAGGAAATACCGTACTAACCTGTGGTACTTTGTGCCCTGTAAATCTGTTCTCCGGGACACTTCTGTTTCCTCCATCCTGTATACAACAAAAATCGAAAAATTTTATTTTACTTTCATCAAAGTATCTTTCCGTAGATTTAATGAATGCCTCACAAAGTCGAGGCGTAAGGGCAATAAGCTTTTTTAGGTTTTGCTAGTCAACAAGACCCCACACATCCTTAACAATATTCCAGAGATCTTTCTTGCTTGTTATATCAACTTCCCGCATACGTCTGTACGTTTCATCCCAGGTCATTTTAACAGGATTACAGTCACGGCTTTCGGACGCCACGCCAAAGCTTTGAGTACCTTTTGATATTACTTTGATGCAATGTACTTCTTACAGAACGTCGACCGATGTTTTGAGAAATTAACATGTTGTGATGTGAACCCTTTTCCTATTAAGCACAATTCACGTGGTGTCGCGTAATACTGAAGTATGCGGTGATAGTGCGTCTCGTCCGTACACACTTTTACTTTCCAATGTCGCCAACTTTATCTTCTCAAAAACACCCCAAACCATAACAGAACCACCACCGTGCTGAACTGCAGCTAGAATGCACTACCGGACCAGCATTTCTCCCTAAAATCTAAGAACAAATGTCGTTCTTCTAGTACCAAAAATCTCGAATTTCTGCTAGTCTTTGAATAAAACCTTCTTTCACTCTCCATGTGTCCACCGACTACCATATCCCATATCTTCTTTTTGTTTATGGGCTTCATAAGGGGTTTCCTCATTGAAAAACGTCCATTCAAGTCGGCATCAATCGGTCTCCTGTTTATTGTTATTAGATACAAGTTTTTCTTGTTCGCTTTTACCAATTATGCTGTTTACTGTTGCAAACAGATATGTTTCACTATATCATTTTTACTAATTTGTCTAGAATCTGTACTGCTCTTTTGAACCTATTTCCCTTACTAGTAATTTTGATACATTTTCACCACTTTAGCTGCTTTACGAGGTCGTCCATATCGTGGAAAGTCCTCATTGCTACCTATTGTCTTCTGGCTGTGAAGGGTGTGCTATTGTCACCCACAGAGAAGCTACATTGTTCCGTGATGAGGCACAGGTAATCCTGCTTTCCTGAGTGCCACAACTGAAGGACATCAATCTATGAGTATCTCTTGTCGACTGTCACTAATGAAGTAAAATGCAGCAACCATATAATATGTACCGTACCACTGCCTGAAGTACATTGCGTACATCACAACACTATGAGGAGCAAGAGTGCAGTACGATATGGCATTCCTTTATCACACAAGTAAACGACCACACCAACTCTTTATAACTATTACGTACACAAAACTCTCCTGGATTGTACCACATGTAGTTGAAAACAAGTACATAAACCTGGCATGTTTATTAGCGTTGTACTATCTCCTCTGTTTACTCATTCGTAGCCATGGTATTATATGATATCTACAGCGAAAAATGAGATATCAGCAATTAACATTATTTAGGTTTATGCAAGGCAGTGTCTAATTGACGCACTTGTCCAACATTTGAAGGTGGGTGGTGACGGCTCATCGCAGAGAGAAGGCTAGCTTCCACCACCAGGTGCAGTCGTATTAAAAACTAGACGGCTGCACCTGGTGATGGGAGCCTACCTTCCGAAACTAACTGTATCTGAGCAAGCTACACTGCAACAGCAGATGTTGACGGTTCGTGGCAGATAGAGGGCTAGCTTCCACCACCAGGTGCAGTCGTGGTAATTACTAAACGGCTGCACCTGGTGATGGGAGCCTGCCTCCCGAAACTAACTATGACTTGAATACGTTGCACTACAACACTAATGTTGACAGTTCGTCGCAGAGAGAAGGCTAGCTTCCACCATCAGGTGCAGTCGTATTTATATCCAAACGACTGCGCCTGATGATGGGAGCCTACCTTCCAAAACTTTCCGTTACCTAAATAAGATACACTTCAACAGCTGAGGTTGATCATTTTCTTCTTTCTTACGTATTTAATACTTACGCTTAACGTTTTGTTTACCAGTTATAAAATCTTTGCTAAATTTATTGTTCAATTAAAATAAATCTAAGAACAGGTAATATAAGGAAAAAGTCTAACAATTATTTTTGTTAATATTTGCATCACACTGAAATAAAAACGGAAATGAGAATCTCATTCCATAACAGCATAAAGAATTGAATATCCATTCTTCAGAAATAATATTTCATACAGAATCCATAAAAAAAGGAAAATATTCTTCATGATATAAAAGCCGAAGGACAGTATTTCACTAATTCATAACTTACCATACAAAGTTAGGAAATCAATATTAATAACATTAATTATTGAAATACACATTTACACACATGGGCGCGCGCGCGTTCACGCACGCATACACGCAGGCATGTACGCAGCACACTAACACCGCCAGCACCAAATGTCCCTTCGTCTCCCTCTGAAACACTCCAAATCACTCTGAATCTCTGCAGGTCTCATTGTCCCACGGTCAGTCCTACAGCGCGTTAGCAAGATAATGTCCAGTGTGCGACAGGATAGGGTAAGTGTAATGAAATTTATATGAGTGACTACCTATCAGAAACCTGTATTTTTTGCATACAGAACTTTCAGAAGCTCATGTGGATACGCGAAAAGAATAGAAGAACGAATGCAAGTGATTAAGCACAAACAAATTTTAGTAAATAATAAGGTAATGTAAATGAGTTACAAAGACTCACTACAGATATCGTATCAAAATATGTCTAACTAGATATGCTCCCGCACTTCGTAACGGAAATTAAAAAGGCTTGTTACGGTTTCCGACCTCAGTTGGTAAAAACGGAGCCTTTATAAGATAATTTTGTCTACCAACTCGTTTTTCCTAGCCAAGAAGTGAAATATCAATAAAACCTATCAAAACAAGCACAATAGGTTCTTTAAGTTTCTAGTACACAAAGCGAAAATTGTAAATCAGCATATTCTTCCCAAGTAAATTTAATGTGAATATGTATTCGTGAACATAAGATTACTGCGCTAAATTGTGTCACTAATGTACACATCCGAAATTACTTCCGTCACTGAGGTAAAGAAATTAAAAGCACCATCTATTGGTTCTTTGCTGTCATACGAAAATAACAGTGGCATCTCATGGTGTTTTACTTTACTACACATCCTTACTACTATGCTGAGCAGACTCCTAAAACCTCAGATTACGATTTTTTTTTCGTGATAGGGTTTTTCTATGGCTTTAAGCATTATGAGACTTAACATCTGAGGTCATCAGTCCCCTAGACTTAGAACTACTTAAACCTAACTAACCTAAGGACATCACAAACATCCATGCCCGAGGCAGGATTCGAACCAGCGACCGTAGCAGCGGCGTGGTTCCGGACTGAAGCGTCTAGAACCGCTCGGCCACACGGCCGGCGATAGGGTTTTTATGAAATAAAGCCTATATATTATCCCAACCTACGCTCAGGTAAACTGCTGAGATCCTATGAAAATTCATCTAGTAGATTTGGAGATTAGCCTGTTGAATCAGACAAAGGGGCAGGCGCGACGGTTTTACAGTTTAATTATTATTATAGATTAAATTATTTTCTCTATGGTATAGACTAGCATGAATAGGCAAAACATGTTTGGAAGGCATAAATTGGACAATCATTTGCAATAGATAGAAGTTTTCTTTTCTACATAATAAACAAAATGACGTTTTGTGTGTATGGTTTTTCACAGCAAAACCACTGGAACTATTGCCTGACTAAATTACAACAGAAGACGTTGACGGTCCGTCGCAGAGAGAAGGCTAGCTTCCACCATCAGGTGCAGTCGTTTTAACAACTAAGCGGCAGCACCTGATGATGAGAGCCTGTCTTCTGAAACTTTCCGTGACATAACTAGATAACAGTATAGCCGCAGGGGTTTATAATTTTCTTCTTTCTTATGTGTGTGCAGAACCCACGCTTACCAGAAATTACCCATCGTAGGATAATGACTTCTGATCACTCGTAATTCACCTAGTAACTGCTAAAATATGTAACTGGTCAGTTGATCGAAACACCATTTATCGTTTAATATGCTTCCACTGCACTCTCTAGATGTGGTACGCACATTCAATACTCGTTAACTCACTTTCTTTAATGAGAACTGTTGTGACTTGGCAAGACAGCCAAGTCACTATGCGAGGATGCCGAAAGGCACGCGTTAAGCTCACGCAGACTGGCGTGAGGTCTGGAACAGTAAAGTAGTTGAGACTAGTAAGAAAAGAACGTAGTTGATGTAATACTTAACTTTATTCCATAATTGGAGAACATCGGTCTTGATGATACATAAGTGCAATCTCCATATACTGGTAATGGCGCCTTGCTAGGTCGTAGCAATTGACGTAGCTGAAGGCTATGCTAACTATCGTCTCGGCAAATGAGAGCGTAGTTGTCAGTGCAGCATCGCTAGCAAAGTCGCTGTACAACTGGGGCGAGTGCTAGGAAATGTGTCTAGACCTGCCGTGTGGCGGCGCTTGTCTGCAATCACTGACAGTGGCGACACGCGGGTCCGTCGTATACTAGCGGACCGCGGCCGATTTAAAAGCTACCACCTAGCAAGTGTGGAGTCTGGCGGTGACACCACAAGAACCACACATTGTAAACGTAATAATAATGACACATTTTAAACGTTAAAACGCGCATTAGTACTCTGTGAATTTCTGTCGCATGCAAAGCAAAAACAGTGCAAGAGAAAATGTGTATAGGATCTGTAATGTGCTTAAATTTTGTGCTTGCACAAAAGTGTGCTGAGAAACATATTCGCTAGAAGTTGCAGTTACTTAAGAAAAACCCACAAGAGCGACATTTTAAGACTCTCCCCATCCGCACTCTCACATTCCACCGGTCAAGATTTTTAGTGAGTCATTCCTGGGATTCCTTCCTACCAGTTTAGGAAAATTTGTGACTACACAACTTTCTTTCCCTACTCGAACTATTTTGTTCTTTGTTGATAGGGCTGATTCACTTCCAACATCAGTTTCGAGCTACTGAAATATGATTGAAAGATCCTTGAAATCAGGTACATGTGTGTAGTTACCTTCTGTTGGGAAAGGAAAATCATATCAGAAGAATGGAGGGAAGCTCAAGTAATCTCACTTCCCAAGAAAGCTAATAAAAGCTCTTCACTTATCTACCGTGTCTAAGTCTGCTAAATGTTGGCTACTCAGTGTATGCTACGATAGTAAACAATAGGCTTCATACTACACTCTCATTTAACAATAGAGCAAAGTGGATTCGTAAAAGGAGATCTTTCACAGATAATGTAATTCGCGTAAAACACATTTGGATTAGAAAACAGAATTTAACTTAAAAACCTACATCGCCTTCGATGTTGATGCAAAAATTTTTGATAAGGTATGAAAATAATGTTTCAAATGGCTCTGAGCACTATGGGACTTAACATCTATGGTCATCAGTCCCCTAGAACTTAGAACTACTTAAACCTAACTAACCTAAGGACAGCACACAACACCCAGCCATCACGAGGCAGAGAAAATCCCTGACCCCGCCGGGAATCGAACCCGGGAACCCGGGCGTGGGAAGCGAGAACGCTACCGCACGACCACGAGATGCGGGTGATAAGGTACGAAGGGAGCAGTTATGCAGCGTACTGAAAAATGAAGGACACCCCAAACACTCAGGTGATTCATGTAAAATGGTTTCCGTCGCGGTTATGAAGGCACGACAAGAGCTAAGAGACTTTGGTAGTGGTATGGTGGTTGGAGCTAGACACATGGGACATTCCATTTCGAAAATCGTTAGGGTGTTCAATATCCCGAAATTCACAATTTCAAGAGTGTTCAGAGAATTAAAAATTTCAGGAATAACCTTTTACCACGGGAAACACTGTGGCCGACAGTATTCACTTAACGACCGAGAGCATTGGTGTTTGCGTAGAGTTGTCGGTGCTAACAGACAGGTAACCATAGAAACCAATGTGCAACGTACGATCAACGTATCCGTTAGGACAGTGAGACGAAATATGGCGTTAATAAGTTATAGCAACAGACGACCGAAACTAGTGCCTTTTCTAACAGTACGACGTCGCCTAAGCGCCTCTCCTCGGTTTGTGACAATGTCGGTTGGACTGCAGACGACTGAAAGGCCGTGGGCAGGTCGGAGGATTCGCACTTTCAGTTGACTTTATTTTTTTATCACTGAAAAAACTCAAGTAGCAGCCAGTTGCACAAACTGGTAACACTGTGGAATGAGGAAATTTCTGCTGAAAGTATTGATTTCCACTTGTGATCCTATGCTGACTTAGTATTTATAATCTACTCATAAATACCTACAAGAAGCGAATAGAAGCTTTCGAAATGTAGTGCTACAGAAGAATGCTGAAGATTAGATGGGTAGATCATATAACTAATGAGGAGGTGTTGAATAGGCTTGGGGAGAAGAGAAGCTTGTGGCACAATCTGACTAGAAGAAGGGATCGGTTGGTAGGAAATGTTCTAAGGCATCAAGGGATCACCAATTTAGTTTTGGAGGGCAGCGTGGAGGGTAAAAATCGTAGAGGGAGACCAAAAGATGAATACACTAAACAGATACAGAAGGATGTACGTTGCAGTAGGTACTGTGAGATGAAGAAGCTTGCACAGGATAGAGTAGCATGGAAAGCTGCATCAAACCAGTCTCAGGACTGAAGACCACAACGACAACAACATAAATACCTAACAGTGTCAACGCAGAATCCTGATATCGTGCACAGTCTCATCTTCCCGTTTAACCGCAATTCGACTGATGAGATTAAGTAGGTAGGGCATGATGATATTACCCGTGCAGGATATTACGAGAAGATTATCGACGTATATAACCCACCAGGGAAACGTTTACCTGTAAACCTGGACAAGTGAAAGTACCATTAAGGCTCTGAGGTCTCCGTGCAAATTTAATTAAGTTTATGGATAATAATATCAATAATAATAATAATAATAATAATAATAATGATTTCGGTGGAGCAATGCCCTTGTGCAAGTATTTCTTTTGGACGTCACTTGTTCTTTTACCTAATTTTTGTATATAAACTTCCTCCACTTCACCCCCTCGTTACGGTCGACATAAGCGTCTTCGTGGGGGTGGCTGCTTCGTCATTATTATTCCTGTAACAGAAGTGTTTTACATAAAGTAATCAAGTGATCTCTTCGTGAAAGAAGTATGGAATGTAAAGTTAACGCCTACTACACGAGTAACATGTTGCTGGCATAATGATAAAGCAAATAAAAATCTCATTTTTTGGAAGTACAAGACATTGCCCATCATAAAATAAAAACGTTTCTCGAAAATGTAAGTAAGTATACATTTTCAATACCAGTTCGGTGACTTGCGTGTCCCTAACCTAGCCTAGGTATCCATCCGCGAAAAGAGGACTTCTGACATCGTTGAGAGGTAAAGGCTAGGTTAAAACTAAGTTTCAAAACCGGTGATCCGACGGAAAATCGGTTGTTGGTGTCCAGGAATCCACGTCACCAATCTTTTTCGTTCATTTTGTTCGTTATTACTTTCGGTAATTGGTCTAGGTGGACGTCACATGACACCCCTATAAGTTTATCATTGAATACTTCACTCAGTTTTTTATTTTTATTTTATTTTATTTCGATTGCAGAGATCAACCAAGCGTCCTGTCGAACACGCTGCATGGTGCCGCCGACAGTAAACCACCAGGACCAAGATGGTTGTACGTTATTAATCTATAAGTTTTGATGCGCGAGTTTGTGAGTGTAAAAAAAATGTGACATGTATGGCCGTATCTTGTGATTACATTGACCTGGGCTAGAAGCTTCAATTTCTTACACCCCCAAGGGAACATAGACACCAATGATTAACATAAAGTTGAACTTCATACTTCCATCTCTTATCGAGAGAAAGAAATGTTTGCAGACAGCCCTATCTTTTGATTGCTCGGAATTTGAACTTTAATTTTTTTTACGCCGCCAAGGGAACATAAGCTTACACATTAGTATTTGACATTAATTTTAATTCGATATCTCCACCCATTATTGGACCTAATAAAGAGAAACAGTAGGGCATACCAGTGTGTACTCAACATATAACTTTATGCATCTAGTGGCAAAAAGAAGATGTTTTGCGTTAATAGCTGCACCCCAGAGATGTGTCCATCGCAGCTGGCATCTGTTTCAACAACTGAGGAGTCTTCCCGTCGTAACGTACGAAAAGCGAACAAGAAAACTGCAAGTAGCGCTGTTACTGCACTTGGCGCTCGTCTACATTCTACTGACTTCACCAAAGAACCAATCGAGAAGCTTGGCTGGAAATCAATCCCTACTGTACTCCTTCTGATTTAGCGCCTTCAATCGTTTATCCTTTCCTCTTCTTATCGTATAACTATCAATAAAATCCACTTTAAACTTGAACTGACGACATCTTTATCGCTAAGACCTTAGGTTTCCTGGTGCGTTGAATAGAAAACAGCCTGACCATCGTCAGACTGTTAGTTAATGGGTGGAGACTGGAGGATATATTCTTGATGATTGATATCTTCATTATGTTTTTGTTATATTGATTAAATCAACGAGAAGCACTATAAAATGTTGGCTCTTATAAGATTGGATTGCAGAGGTCTAATTAAGCTGAACAATTACTGTCGGTAGCACAAATCTGCCAAACACATAACGCGTTAGTAATACGTTAGGCACTTTTGAGCCTAATGCGATATGTGTCTAGTGAAGTATTATGTTTTACGCAAGAAGCATTTCGGGATTACCACGAAATTATATAAACCCGAAAGTGACCCAGTTAAGAAATTATTCAGTGGCACACAATCTACTCAAGCGTGTATTCATAAAAAAACTAAGATGTGTGTCAGCATAAGCAAAAAATATAAATTTTAAGAAGGACGCAAGGTTACCATTTCTTTAATTTTCGCCTTTGGGTCTAGGGCGTTCTAAATCGTGTGATGAGACTTAAGATGATGAAGTTAATATTTCCTTTACGGTTTCGATGTGAAATCTAATGGCTCAGTGAGAGAAGAAAGCGGGCGAAGTCTTTAGGACTCTAGCAAGGTAAGAACCCAGAACTAATGCAGCGTTCCATGAATATAGCAACCACATAACCACGTAGCTAGCGAGACGGTCACGCGAAGAGTATGCTCCCACTGTGGTACTGGTGACTAACAGAGATAATTAGTAATGCTAAATATGAGGTTGGTTACAGATTATATGTGGAATAAGCTTCCTGGAATCAAATAAAACATGACACCCCAGTGTTACATTCCAAGCAAGAATCATTCAGATTACGTATCGGAAATGACAAGGAAATAAAATAAGAAGGTAATTATGAACCACACCAGGAAGTAAATCGATAGTTACGTAATTGCCAAACTTATCTACAATGTTGCCAGTTCTCCGTTATACTCGTGACAGGAATGATACGTTCGCTCAGTCAATGTGCCTAGGTGGCTAGCAGTTGCGAATCTCACTTTCTCGAAGACGCGACGAAGCCTGCTGCTACCACACTGACTGGCAGCCAAAGTACCTGAAGCGTAACTCAATGAGTTTTATATGTATTTCTGTGACTATGATTTTGACCTAAATCATAGTTTGAAATAATTATCTGGATGGCTCTAATCTTCAGTAGATGCTGTAGCTATTTTTGTATTTGTATTTTACGAGCACTGCAAACTTGAAGCTAATTTATCAGTAGTGATTCGCTTTTTTAGTATCATTTGACACAATTAAAATGATAAGAAAACAACGTTCTTTTTAATATTATTCAATTAAAGTAGTTTCACTTCAAATTCCTTTCATTGGCACCACCTGCAACATATAATACAACAAAGGGAAAGATAAATAACACTCATTACAAAATACGACCATCCACAAAGTATTAGATAAGCTGCAAATAACACACAGTTTCAAAACAGAAAAGCGAAATGTGCAACGAAATCTTTCGCAATGATGAAAAACAGGATTTTAAAAGCTACGAAGAAAATTAAACAAGTGAATGAATGCAGTACAAGTTGGATAAGATTAGATGTTGTGGGAGACTACATTGCTGAAGATTAACTTATTTCATATTTTTATCTGCTGTGGTCAATAAACTGACGAAAAACCGCTTTAAAGTGTACACTGTACTAATAGCAATGAACTGCAACTGAACAACTTAACTCTTACAACAGAAGTCTTCTGTAACAAAACAAAGCACCCATAACACAAACGTTCCAATATTGTCACAAATTAGCAAGATATGATGCACTTTTAGCATAAGAAAGGTCTGTGATTACGTGCAGACCATAGTCATACCGAAGTAGAGTTACAGGACTACAATGGAAGTATGGAAATGTAGTTGTGTACACAAAACGATATCAAGCCAACAAACTATGGCGCTCTCCAATTAAATAATTACGATTGTTTCTTTTATCTCAGCAGAATAAAAAAAAGCACTAACAATAAGAGTGTCAAATCGCCAATTTTTCACTTTTAGATCCGCGAGGTATTTAATTTAGGCAGCAAAAAAACTTATGTGGGAGATGTTTTCTAAAGATTTTTGTCCGACAGTAATATTATCACAGAAGAACTAAAAATCTTGTCTCCAGCGAGATTTCTGTGGTACCGATAGCTACGATGCCACAACGTAGGTGCACTCTCACAGGTTGTCACTACGAGAGCGACGAACAACGACGACCACAGCGCCCTCTAGCCGACGCTTTGGAGCTAGACGAGCGCCGCTCCAGATTCTGTCCATTTGATCACGAGTAGAGGACCAAGCAACATTGTTTCTATTTCATGGCGGCGAGCTACTACAGGTTTAGCCTTTGTGTCTTCATGTAGCTGTTAGCTTTGGTAACCGTACGGCTTCGCACCTACGTGCTCATCTCAGACAAAGTTAAGTAACCATTTATGTACTCATATTTTTGCCTACAGTTAACTTGCAAAATCTACAGTCAGCGCCGAAGTACTTCACCTTTTCCTGCTCCCACACGCGTCCTTCACTCTCGGCCTATTCTGCAGAAGCAGTTCACAGGAGCATATCCACGAGCCGCCTATCAAGTCGGGATAGAAAAATTTCAACCGACAGCTACCACAGTTTTTCATTTGCAGGTCAACACTTAACCTCAGAACCAGTAGAGGAATGTCCCATGCACCTTCCCCTTTGCCCTAGTGATGAACAAGATGGATAGTTCGTTATGTAAAAGAGGAGAATGATTGTAGTTTCAGCTTGGAACGAGCTTCCTGGATTCTGAACCGTAACTTTTCAATCTCATCCCGTAATTGAGAAACATTCAAAATATTTAATCAAAATGACCAGAAAACATCAAGCAAATACAGAAGAACAATTCTCTGCCCTGCAAGAAGTAAGCAGAGTCACATTGTCGCCAATATATTTCTGGATGTCATGTCCCTAGCTACTGGCAGGTACACTATATGTTATTCGTCTCCCACTTGCTTTTGAAAAACATGAAGCAGGCAGTTGCATAGTTAAGCAAACGATTAGGGCAATGAATTTTATTTACATTTCTGGAACCAGAAGTTGAAGCTAAATCGTTATTTTGAATCGTTTTGAAGTTCACTGTCTGCAACTGAAACACCATAAATTAAGACTGGGGGCGTTACTGTATTTGGGTTGGCCCAGTTCTTCAGTAGCTGTTGTAATTAGTTTTTGCTGTCTTGTGTGTACTGCAAATGGAAAGCTCATTTGGTGGACACAATACAATAGCAGCTTGTTTTTGCGTCATTATAAATCATACTTATTCTTTCACAGGGTAAAAGATTTTGAACTACATGTTACGTGATTCAACATCGCATGACCCAGTACGCAACACATGCACTCCATCATTGTTGACTAATTATTCACACTGCCTATTGTTCGGTCACCTAAAAGTTAATTCCCATTGGACCTACATCCCTTTGGTTAATAATTATTGCTGGATGCCTAATACAAACGACAGATTCAGCGATAGGTAAACAAAGTGCATGGATAACACATGAGGTTCTGAAATGAACTAATAGAGCACCAAATCACATAAATCAAAACAAGGCGTTTGGAATAGACGAAGTTTCTTCACAATTACTGAGATCCTCTGGAGAAAATACCATGACAAAACTGTTCGGGTATGCAATACATATATTGGAAAAATACCTTCGCATGTCAGGAAGGAGGTAATAATTCTAATGCCAATTTGACATTTCTGACTAACACTGCTAGTACCAAACGGTAGGTCTAATAAGTCATGGTAAAAATACTAACAAATTACTTTCAGATGTAGTTTATAAAATAACCAGGATATATCAATTTTGGTTCCAGAGAAATGTAGGAATACGTGAGGCCACTAGGTTGAAGAATGGCAAACTTACATTTCTAGGATTCATCGATTTGAGAATACATTTGAAAATATTAACTGTAAATTGGGACAAAATTCAAGAGCGAATGGTTATATACAACTATTATAAAATCAAACTGTGGTTGAAGGACAGGAAGTGTAGCAGTCGTTGTCAAGGGTGTGAGAGAGTAGAGATGGGGGATCCGCTCCTGGACTGATTCATAGTGTTGAATCTTTCAAAGGAGTGAACAATCAGTGATTCAGAAAAAAAGAACGGTAGCTCCAAGCGTTTCCCACAGCAGAGAGAGAGAGAGAGAGAGAGAGAGAGTCGGAGCAGATCAGTGGGGCCTCTGCACGCCACACAACACAGCCAGCGCCAGCCTCCACCCTGCTTCTGCCTTGGCTGCCTGCATTGTGCAGTGCCTCATTGGATTTTGTGTTTCACATATGCCGTGCCGTCTCTGTGCTTCCTCTGCCGCGTGCAGTGTCCGGCGCACCTCAACTTAGCATTGCACTCCATCGGCGATCGTTTCAGTCACACGTCCTGCCCTCTGGGCAGTTGATGCGAGCAACAGGACAGAGAGCCTCCTAGCGGAGAACATAAGAAGCACTTGCAACAACCTGCTCGCAAGAGAACGGACGACTTGTCTCGGAGCGGGTGACTGGTGGCCGTTCACCACTCCCCCCAACCTTGGAACTCGCCCGCTCAACGCTCACCCCACCGTTCTCGACTCTAGCCACAGCGTTGAGCAAAGCAACTCAGGTGTCACTCTGGTCTCTGCGGTCTTAGCTCACGCAGTAACACAGCTCGCAGCTCGACCTGCTTGACTCAGCCAGCGCCTCTGCATCGGAGTTCGTCTATATTGGATATTGTTCTTCGTAGTAATATCGGTATGTATATTACATAATTATGTTATGTATACATCAATTGTTTTTATTTTATTTTTATTTGTTTAAAGTTATCAAATGGGGTTCCTGACGACTCCTCTTACTATAGGATTTTTTATTATGGACACTCGAATTTACGCTTTAATTACGAGCGAACCGATAAATGTATAGCAAAATGTGATACACCAATATTTTCCTTGTTTTATTCTGTGTAAGGCTATATGCAGCACTTTGGTCTTACAGTAAAATTTATATGTTTTTTTCTTATTGTAGTACGGATTTTGCGATTTTGGGCGTCTTTGGAAGGAAACATTCACTTTAAAAATATATGGCTTGCGATGTATTTGTACGAGGTTAATGAAATTTTAATACTTTATAGCCAAATACATTGTTAATGTAAATCTCAAGTTACAACATTTTCCGATCACCCAAAAAACCACAATAGTGCAAAATAAATCAATAATCAAAAACTTAGTCATTTCGTGGAAATTTCAATAAACAATACAAAATTCTTACTCATTATCTGTGTTACTTCAAAATAGGATCAAATAAGATCAAAATACAGGTATAGTGCTGGAATAAACCAAGTTTAAAGGGCAATGTGCCATCCATTTATTTTCTGTTGTGAATGAGTGGTGAATCATGAAAAGGAGCTAGTTCATTTCAGGGAGTAAACAGTTATGATCTGATCTCTGAAAAGAACAGTTTTGCCCATCTCTATGAGAGAGTGTTGTATTATAGTCCAGATGTTATTCAGTTTGTGTACTGAGCAACCTGTCAAGGATACGAAGGAGAAATTTATAAACCAATTTAAAGTTCAGCGGAAAAAAAATTGCTTTCCCTTTTGTCGACGGTATTTTAATTCTGTCGCTGACGGAAAAAGTGTCGTTACAATAGGTGATTTTTTTATTTATTTACATGCCAGGTTCCATGGGACCAAATTAAGCAGCAAATATCCAAGGTCATGGAACCTGCCAGTACATTAAATTACAATATAGAAGTAATAACAGATAGAAATAAATGTTTATGAACCCGAAAAAGTCAGTCCATAAGATTAAGTAAACGCAATCAACAATACGATAAGAATCAGCTTCATTTTTCAAGGAACTCCTCGACAGAGTAGAAGGAGTAACCCATGAGGAAACTCTTCAGTTTCAATTTGAAAGCACGTGGATTACTGCTAAGATTTTTGAATCGAGTGGTAGCTTATTGAAAATGGATGCAGCAGTATACCACACACCATTCTGCACAAGAGTTAATGAAGTCCGATCCAAATGCAGGTTTGATTTCTGCTGAGTATTAACCGAGTGAAAGCTACTTATAATCTGGAATAACCTAATACTGTTAACAAGAAATGACAGTAAGGAATAAATAGATTGAGAGGCCAATATCAAAATACCCAGACTCGTGAACAGGGGCCGACAAGAGGTTCGTGAACTTACAGCAATTACTGCCCGAACCGCACGTTTCTGAGCCAAAAATATCCTTTTAAAATGGGAAAAGTTCCCCCAAAATATAATACATTATGACATAAGCGAATGAAAATAAGCAAAGTAGACTAATTTTCGTGTCGAAAGATCACTCACTTCAGATACCGTTCGAATAGTAAAAATTGCAGTATTAAGTCTTTGAACAAGATCCTGAACGTGGGCTTTCCACGAGAGCATACTATCTATATGAACACATAGAAATTTGAACTGTTCAGTTTCACTAATCATATGCCCGTTCTGTGAAATTAAAACAACAGGTTTAGTTTAATTGTGTGTTAGAAACTGTAAAAACTTAGTCTTCCTGTGATTTAGCTTTAGTTTATTTTCTACAAGCCATGAACGTAGGTCATGTACTGCACTACTTGAAACCGAGCCATTGTTGCAGACAAAACGCTTTACTACCAAGCTAGTGTCATCAGCAGACAGAAATTTTTTGGAGTTACCCTTAATACTAGAGAGCATATCATTTACGTATATCAGGAATAGGAGTGGCCCCAACACTGATGCATGGGGCATTCCGCACTTGACAGTACCCCACTCAGACCCCACATCACAGCCGTTATTAACAATGCGAGTAATGACCTTTTACTGCCTGTTGCTAAAGTAAGAGGTGAACCAATTGTGTGCTACTCCACATATTCCGTAATGGTCCAATTCTGGAGCAATATTTTGTGATGAACACGATCAAATGCCTTAGTTAAGTCAAAAATTGTGCCAAGCGTTAGAGACCTTTTCTTTAACCCGGCCAGTACCTAGCATAGAAAAGAGAATATAGCAAATTCGGTTGCCAAACGACATCTAAAGCCAATCTCTACATTTAATAGCAAATCGTGTGATAATAAATGACCAATTATCCTTACATACGCCTTTTCAATAACGTTAACAAACACTGATGGTATAGAAATAGGTTTGAAATTATTTACATTATCCCTCTCTCCATTTTTATAAAGCGGCTTCACTACTGAGTACTTTGATCGCTCAGGAAACTGACCATTCCTAAAGGAAAAATTACAAATATGGTAAAATACAGGGTTAACATGTGCAGCACATTACTTTAATATTCTGCTAGACACTCCATCATTACCATGAGTGTCCTTAGTCTTTAGTGATTTAATTAATAACTCAATCTCCCTATTGTCTGTAACACAGAGGAGTATTTCAGACATCAGTCTCGGGAAGGCATTTGCCAAGAAAGTTATACGATCCCCTGTAGAAACTAAATTTTTAATTTTCACCAGCAATGCGCAAAAAAGATTGTTAAATACTGTACATATATCTAATTTATCAGTAACAGAAATATTTTTACTGCGAACTGACTTTATATATTCCATCTTGTGCTGTTGACCAGACACTTCCTTCGCAACTGATTATATGGTTTTAATTTTAACCTGTGAATTATCTATTCTATTAGCATACCACATACTCTTTGCCTTCCTACTAACATTTTAAGCACCTTACAATGATGTTTGTAAGGGGCTGCTGTTGCTCGATTGTGACTACTTCTAACATTTTGATATGATTCCCGTTTTGTTTTACAAGATATCCTTATCCCACTTGTCAGCCACCTGTGCTGCGTACTACTGCTAGTATCCCGTTTAGAACGTTCTAATCTAAAGCAACTCTCAAAGAGCATGAGAAATGGGTTAAGGGAAGCATTGTATTTATCATTGGCACTATAAAGATCCTGCCACTCTTGTTCCTTGACAAGGTTTAAAAAAACTCTCTATTGCTGTTGGATTAACTTTCCGACATAGTTTGTAATAAAATAAGACATTTGTTTGAGTACAAAAGCTTTTTAGTGTTAAAATTGGGGCATCATGTCCTGAAAGGCCATTCACGCTTTTATTAACTGAGTGCCCATCTAGTAATGAAGAATGAATAAGAAATATTGTCTGTGGCTGTGCTACTGTTCCGCTGAACCCTAGTTGGAAAAAACAGTCTGCATCAGATCATATGAATTTAGGAGATCCACCAACATCCTTTTTCTTGCACCATCATATACAAAATTAATATTGAAGTCACAAAATATGACTAGTTTCTGGTACTTCCTACAAAGTGATACAAGAACCCTCTCTAGCTTAAGCAGAAATGCTCTGAAGTCGGAGTTCTGGACCTATAAACAACAACAATTAGAAGTTTAGTTTCACTAAATTCAACTGCCCCTGTACAACATTCGATTATCTGTTCAGTGCAGTGTCGTGACACGTCTACGAACTGAAAGGGAATACTGCTTTTCACATACATAGCCACTCCCCCAGCCCCCTAGGAACTTCTTGAAAAACAGCCAGCTAATCTGTATTCTGGTAAAGGAAGCCTCTGAATTGTCAAATTATTTAAGTGGTGCCCTGATATACCAATAATTTCAGAGTCAACGTCTATAAGCAGTTCACTAACATTATCTCTAATACCTCTTATATTTTGATGAAATATTCTAATTCCTTCTCTACTTGGAGACATTACATCCTCGGAAGGTGCGCCCTTTGTTAGAGGGATTTCCTTTATCAGCTATACCTATCAGCTGACTTCAATCTAAAAAAAGGTGCCCGAATTACACAAGATGATGCTAAGGGAATTACATTAGGAAATAAGACACCAAAAAGTAGTTGATAAGTTTTGCTATTTAGGCAGCAAAATAAATGAAGACGCTGAAGAAGAGATGATAGAAAAAGAAGAATGCTGTAACAAGAAAAACATTTCCGAAATTAGAAAATAGTTTACATCAGCCATTAATTTAAATGATGGAACGTCTTTTGGAAATGTGTTTGTCTGGAGTGTACCCTTTAACGGGATTGAAACGTGGTTCGGAAAAGAAGAAAATAGTAGCTTTAGAAATGTGGTGCTTCAGCGTAACGCTGAAGATTAGCAGGGTAGAGCAGACAGTGAGGAAATACTAAATCGATCTTCAAACTGACTAAAAGTAGTGATCGTTGGATAGAACACATTCTGGGGCATCAAGAAATTGTTATCTGCTAATGGATGCATATGTGTGTAGGGAAAGGGGGTTGGGGAAGAACAGTTGAAAAGGACCACAGTTTGAATTTGGTAACAAAGTTAAAGCGGCTGCAGGTTGCAGCAGTTGTAAGGATGTAATGCACTTGCTCCATTAACGTAGAGAACTGAATGAAACCAGCCTTCGGATTGAAGACGATGACTGCAACAACAGCTACAACATACATAAAATTCGGTAATGAAGGCTGTTTTTTCTTCAGGCTTCTAAATGATTTGATGCAGCTAGCCATGACTTCCTCTCCTGTGGCAGCCTTCCTCTTTGCACTAAAGATTTTCAGTTACACTCTGCCGCAGAAAAGAAATAGTAAACAATTTTAGAGGTTTCCAATTCACTCAAGATTTAGTGTTGCAACGATGCATATGAAGTACATGAAATGATTACATTTACAGATCAAAAACAGAGCCGGTTCTGAGGTACGAAGTATCGACCCATGCTGAAACACCGATAATAGTCCGGTCGGAAGTTCAGGCACTGACTGTGATATCCAGCAAATCGCACAGATAATCCTGGTATGCATTATGTCACGCCTGCTCGACCTGTTCATGTAGTTCTGTAAGAGTAGTTGGCTGACGAATGGCACGTATCACTTTTCGTCCAATGTTAACATTCGCGTGCGCGATTGGAGACATGTCTGCAGATTGTGCTGGACAGGTAAGCTGCTGCACGTCTTTCAGAGCACGTTCAGTTACACGGGCAGTGTGTGGGCTTGCATTATCGTGTTGGAACAATACATTACCTTCCTGTTGCAAGAACGGCAAAACTATGGGTCCAGCAACTATCTGCACGTACCGAGTTATATAAGGCCTGGGAGTTGTGTCTCTTAAATGAATGCACTCTGCGAGACAGCACTCGTCAGACCGATGTCGTAGGCACAAGCTAGCACCACCTGTGATCAAGGCAGAATCTCCTATCATCCCTGAGGAACACGGAGGCCCATTCTACCTTCAAACTGATCCTATGGACACTGGACTCGCATTCGGGAGGACGACGGTTCAATCCCGCGTCCGGCCATCCTGATTTAGGTTTTCCGTGATTTCCCTAAATCACTCCAGGCAAATGCCGGGATGGTTCCTCTGAAAGGGCACGGCCGACTTCCTTCCCTAATCCGATGAGACCGATGACCACGCTGTCTGATCTCCTTCCCCAAACCAACCAACCAACCAACCTGATCCTATGACGGCACCAGTTGAGCCGTACGCTTCGATGCTGTAGCGTAAGAGGAAGAGCGACTAGAGATACGTATGCCCGTAGTCCAACTATTCATAACTGGTTCGTAATAGTTGATGACGAAACCTCTGGGCTCACAAGCCTTCTTATCTGTGCTGCGGTATCTGTGCGGCTGCCCTTAAAATAGGACGCTCCTGACCGGCGTCCGTGCTGCATGGGCGTCCACTAAGTGTGTGAGAATCTTCACGTGACCACTGGTATATGCATAGTTGCACAATTGATGCAGCACGTCCTACTTCATTTACGGTTTTCAAATAAAAATATGATTCTGTCACAAAAACAGTCAAGTCGAAAAAGGCGAAAATTCTAGTACGAACTTTTGGAACAAGCGCTTCCAATAGAGTACACTAGACCTTGAAAATCTTTTCGGGTTTGCTGCCGGATCCTAAAATCAACTTGACTCGATATTTCGGCGATCCAACTGTTCGCCATCTTCAGGAATGCAGTTCTCAGCGGGACTCATCAGCAGAAGCAGCATTCCTGAAGATGGCGAACAGTTGGATCGCCGAAATATCGAGTCAAGTTGATTTTAGGATCCGGCAGCAAACCCGAAAAGATTTTCAAGACTTATTACGCCGGGAAAGCTTACGTAATCACAGAGTACACTAGAGATTATTCTAATATGATAGAACGTTGAGGAGCAGCCAGTATCTCGTATTTCGGCAGCTGTTCTGAGTTTCTGTAAAGAGTCGCTAACTTGTAATCGAGGCAGTAGATCGAACGTGAGACGTAGACTGAAATGGGTCTACATAAATGTTTTACTGGGGACATGTTAATTTCCAGTAACATTCTGAACACAGAAAGGTAGGTGGCAGTGACCTGATTATTTATCAAACGACAACACAAATCGCATGTGCTGTGACCGTCATTTCGGTTGTGTACCAGAAGACGAGATTTGTTATGCAAATTATCTACAACATTACATGGGGCGATTTTTGGTCGAAGTGAACAAGTCGCCGCATGCAATGCCAAGCTGAGAGGGAGCGGAAACACTGTTTGGACCGTCTCAATCAGTAGCGGACACTTGGGGCGTTACTGACCCCCAAATGTAAGACATATTGTTTACATATCGCAGCTGGTACCGAAAATTAACAAGGGTCAGAAAGCTCGCGGGTAAAGGGGGAGACGGGAGGTACTAGATTGGAAAACTTTTATCGAATCGTCCCTGGAATTAATACAATAACTGTAGCACCCATACAATTAACACAGTAAGTAACAGATTACGATAATAAGCAATAAGATGCTAAGAAGAGATGATCCCGTACAGCACGACTGCTAAAAAGTGGCTCTGAGCTTTATGGGACTTAACTTCTGAGGTGATCAGTCCCCTAGAACTTAGAACTAATTAAACTTAACTAACCTAAGGACATCACACACATCCATGCCCGAGGCCGGATTCGAAACTGCGACCGTAGCGGTCGCGCGGTTCCAGACTGTAGCGCCTAGAACTGCTCGGCCACTCCGGCCGGCCGCACGACTGCAAACAGTTCTTATTTTCATCCGATACAACACTGTCTGTGAGTTTCCTCAACTTTCGTTCTTCATGTCATCAGAAGATAAAATTAAATTAAATGTAGATTCACCGACGGAGTCATATTCACACGCAAGTAGAGTGCTATTTAACGTAATATTAATTTTTATGTGAAGTTTCTGATAACCTATATGCTTCGCTAGTATGAAAAACAAGAACTAAATCTAAAGCAAATATCCCGAATTGCGAAGTGCTGCGTAAAAGTTTCACCCCACACTCATATTTTTGGACCTCTTACTCATATTTAAGTTTCCCTCCGGCCGAGAAGCACTCCATGTGGTCACGGCTATTCATCAGGTGCATCCGGCTTTTACTGACAAAGTAGTATCACCGACTGTGTTTCAAGGAACACAAGTTCATGACACTATTCACTATTTTGATTATTGCAGACTAAATGGCTTTTTGCCGCAATGAAAAATTATCTCGGATTATACAGTCAGCGTTTTGTGCTCGTTGTTAAATGTTCTGATGAAGGTAGCTTCTCCCTTTGTGTTAGCAGAAGCACAAATCGGATTTGCTGGGCTGCACTAGCCGGGTCAATTTCTTTGGGAGTTTTTGAGCGCACTTCCCTAACTTGATATGAAATCTTATGTCATGCCAGTGAAAGTATTCTTAAGAAAAATTGTTTGTTAGTTCGTAAGGATCAAAAGAAATTGCCGTCTCCTGATAATCTTCATACGGTATTCTCACAGAGCGAGGTGGCGCCGTGGTTAACAACCTGGATTCGCACACGGGAGGATAATGGTTTTTGTTTTCAGTAACCACATTGACCCTGTCAGACCTAGAAAGTTGAACTGTCAGATCTCCCGTGACTTTCTCAACAAAAATACTTAGGGGGCATCATCTACCCAGTTATAAACAAACCTCCAAGAAGTGGGGATAACATGGAGGATTCACACAAATGCGTTCCGCTCTTGGTTTCCAAGAAAAGCAAAAACTAATATCTGGAAAAATGTCGACTGACGAAGAACAGCATAGGAAAGGAAGTCCACAGACACAAGAAAAGTGAAACAGCGAGGTCCGCAGATGTCCAATGCGAAAGGAAGATGATATATAAGGAAAATGAAGAAAATCAACCAAAGGAGACACACATAACATGGCTTGAGGTCCGCAGATGTCCAATGCGAAAGGAAGATGATATATAAGGAAAATGAAGAAAATCAACCAAAGGAGACACACATAACATGGCTTGATTAAGCAATGACTCACTGTATCAAAACAATGAATCAACATTCAAATGCTGATATGAACAAAATTTATGCGGCTGTAAGGGTAGTATAGGTACTAAGATACTGAGTGAAATTTCAGTTACAAGCAAAAGCAACTGGAGCTCTTTTTGACATTACTTCTGATGGTGTTCATTGAACGTTACATCAATCTCGTCAAAATTCTAGTCTCCACATGACAAGTAACGTAGGAGAAAGTATAGAAGAAAGAAAGAAAGAGTGCAGGGAAGCGGAATTAAAGTTTAATGACAGCCGAGTGGCAGGTCTTGTGAAACACTGTGAACTCGGCAGAGAAGAATGTAGCGATTACTGAGGATATACTATGCAGGTGGTCTTGTACAGCTGTAATATTTATTTGTTAACTTACATGCCTAATATTCAAGGACATTTCCTGTACTGAGCTAAAATAATAGGTAATATAATAATGACGTATTACTACCACTAGTACAGTTTTCCTATACATTACCAATATTTTTAAATCGATTGTACTGATAAACGTTCTTCGATATTGGCAATGACAACTGTGAACTGAAATTTACTTCTGTAATCCAGTCAACTGCAATAGGTACAGATTACAATTCTACTGTAATGCTATAGTGTCAGACTCCTCTAAGACAATCTAAATGTAACGAATTACCACTCAATTTTATACAACAATGGGAGGTGATAATACGTACAGAAGCCGGCCGGAGTGGCCGAGCGGTTCTAGTCTGGAACCGCGCGACGGCTACGATCGCAGGTTCGAATCCTGCCTCGGGCATGGATGTGTGTGATGTCCTTAGGTTTGTTAGGTTCAAGTAGTTCTAAGTTCTAGGGGACTGATTGTTGTGGACTGGCAAGACAGCCAATCCACTAGGACGGGAGGCCGAAGGGCACGCGTTTAAGCTCACGCAGGATGGCGTGAGTTCTGGAACAGGACAAGGTCTTTATAGTAGCAAAAATAGTTCGTAGCGTCGGGAATACTTAACTTTAATTCATAATTGGTCAACATCGGTCTGACGGTACATGCATCACAAGATAAATAGCAAATGATAATGGCGCCTCGCCAGGTCGTAGCAAATGACGTAGCTGAAAGCTATGCTAACTACCGTCTCGGCAAATGAGAGCGTAATTTGTCAGTGAACCATCTCTAGCAAAGTAGGCTGTACAACTGGGGCGAGTGCTAGGAAGTGTCTCTAGACCTGCCGTGTGGCGGCGCTCGGTCTGCAATCACTGACAGTGGCGACACGCGGGTCCGACGTATACTAACGGACAGCGGCCGATTTAAAGGCTACCACCTAGCAAGTGTGGTGTCTGGCGGTGACACTACACTGATGACCTCAGAAGTTAAGTCCCATAATGCTCAGAGCCATTTGAACCATTTTTTTGCATACACGAAATGCACATTACTCCACTGCCAATTTTGCTAATTATGATTCGAAACTTGAAGGCAACCATTTGTTATCATTAATTACAGTAAGCAATATATTATTTTGCATCATTTTAAATAGGGTAGCACTCCGTCACACAATTAGCCTAAAGGAGTGCGTGGAATGAACCACTTACCCGCAGTTTCTTATTTAGTCTGAATGTGGTGGTTGGTTTCTGCTGCTTCACTTCTTGACGCCCCTTTCACAACAGCGTACAGAGCACGAATGACAGGACTCATACAGTGACAGGACTCACATAATGACGGGTAGAGAGGGGAAGGCAGCACTTTCTTTTCTCGACATTTTTAAATAATTAAATTGGTCTAGGTCAATGGGGGACAGCGTGACCTTGAAATTAGCGCTTAAAATGTTATTGTATGATGGGTGATCTTAATTTATTGTAATTTTTATGTCATACAATTGCCTTGAGGCTATGGTGGAAGGTACCAGATATGATGTCAGGTCGCATCATAGCCTTGAAAATAGTACTTTAATTGTGCACCGACTTAACTCCCTTCGTCTTGGATAGTTTACTCTTGAACATAATCTCCTACTAGACTAGACTGTATGTTCTAAAGTTGTCGTGTTGCATGGTGAGATGAAACTGTTGTACGTGAAAAATGCTTCAGTTAGGTTTGTTTTACAGACCTTCACAGTTTTATCCGCCCACAAGGATATGTAAGTTAGGTGCACCACCACATACACAGACGCGAATTCCTGTGAGGACATCCCCTCCACAGATAACGCTAGGGGACTTCAAAAATTATATAATACACGTCATCCCACGCTAAGACCATTTTGAAACAAGAATGGCACACTGTCAGTAGAGGCAACACGTTGCCGGTTTGCTACAAACACAGTTTCGCTGCGGTACGGATAAAATTAGCATCATAATGTGCGAATGAGTAAGCGCAGCAAATGGAAACGTAATTCAAAATTGAAGTACGGGGAACAATAATAATCTTGTGGGCAAAGTCTAAATTGTACACAGACTGACCATGATATTCTGGCAGCTTATGGACCAAATGCAGTGTCACGTCTAGCTGCAGTGAAATAGTGCCAACAATTTGAACAAGACTGCACAAGTGGGTGAAGTTGGTCAGGATCGGAAGACATCTGTGGTGTCACCGCCAGACTCCACACTTGCTAGGTGGTAGCCTTTAAATCGGCCGCGGTCCGTTAATATACGTCGGACCCGCATGTCACCACTATCAGTGATTGCAGACCGAGTGCCGCCACACGGAAGATCTAGAGAGACTTCCTAGCACTTGCCCCAGTTGTACAACCGACATTGCTAGCGATGGTTCACTGACAAAATACGCTCTTATTTGCCGAGACGATAGTTAGCATAGCCTTCAGCTACGTCATTTGCTACGACCTAGGAAGGTGTCATTACCAGCTACTATTGATACTGTGAATCATGTACCGTCAAGAGGGACGTTCAACATTAATGGATTAAAGTTAAGTATTCCACCAGCTACGTCCGTTTTTTCTGAATTCTAATTTCCTTGTCCTGTTCCAGACCTCACGCCAGCCTGCGTGAGCTAAAACACGTGCCTTTCGGCTTCCTCTAGTAACTCGGTGTTGGCTCTCCTGCCAACTACAACAGTTACTTTACCACATGTCCCATTTTTGGAACAAGTTTTTATATTACATGTGGCGTGTATATCGGAAAATTGTAACCTAGTGTTGCGCAAGAGACCTTTCACATTCATAATACACTGCTGGAAATGGAAAAAAGAACACATTGACACCGGTGTGTCAGACCCACCATACTTGCTCCGGACACTGCGAGAGGGCTGTACAAGCAATGATCACACGCACAGCACAGTTGACACACCAGGAACCGCGGTGTTGGCCGTCGAATGGCGCTAGCTGCGCAGCATTTGTGCACCGCCGCCGTCAGTGTCAGCCAGTTTGCCGTGGCATACGGAGCTCCATCGCAGTCTTTAACACTGGTAGCATGCCGCGACAGCGTGGACGTGACTGTATGTGCAGTTGACGGACTTTGAGCGAGGGCGTGTAGTGGGCATGCGGGAGGCCGGGTGGACGTACCGCCGAATTGCTCAACACGTGGGGCGTGAGGTCTCCACAGTACATCGATGTTGTCGCCAGTGGTCGGCGGAAGGTGCACGTGCCCGTCGACCTGGGACCGGACCGCAGCGACGCACGGATGCACACCAAGACCGTAGGATCCTACGCAGTGCCGTAGGGGACCGCACCGCCACTTCGCACACCGTTAGGCCGTCTTCCGCTCACGCCCCAACATCGTGCAGCCCGCCTCTAGTGGTGTCGCGACAGGCGTGAATGGAGGGACGAATGGAGACGTGTCGTCTTCAGCGATGAGAGTCGCTTCTGCCTTGGTGCCAATGATGGTCGTATGCGTGTTTGGCGCCGTGCAGGTGAGTGCCACAATCAGGACTGCATACGACCGAGGCACACAGGGCCAACACCCGGCATCATGGTGTGGGGAGCGATCTCCTACACTGGCCGTACACCACTGGTGATCGTCGAGGGGACACTGAATAGTGCACGGTACATCCAATCCGTCATCGAACCCATCGTTCTACCATTCCTAGACCGGCAAGGGAACTTGCTGTTCCAACAGGACAATGCACGTCCGCATGTATCCCGTGCCACCCAACGTGCTCTAGAAGGTGTAAGTCAACTACCCTGGCCAGCAAGATCTCCGGATCTGTCCCCCATTGAGCATGTTTGGGACTGGATGAAGCGTCGTCTCACGCGTTCTGCACGTCCAGCACGAACGCTGGTCCAACTGAGGCTCCAGGTGGAAATGGCATGGCAAGCCGTTCCACAGGACTACATCCAGCATCTCTACGATCGTCTCCATGGGAGAATAGCAGCCTGCATTGCTGCGAAAGGTGGATATGCACTGTACTAGTGCCGACATTGTGCATGCTCTGTTGCCTGTGTCTATATGCCTGTGGTTCTGTCAGTGTGATCATGTGATGTATCTGACCCCAGGAATGTGTCAATAAAGTTTCCCCTTCCTGGGACAATGAATTCACGGTGTTCTTATTTCAATTTCCAGGAGTGTATTTTACGAGATGAGCTGTCAATCTCACAATCGATTCAATGCCCACTGCAGGTTACACGGCTTTGAAATTAAAATTTTTACGTAATTAAAACATGACTAAGAGTTTATTGTAACATGAAAGCCGAATTCCTTGTCAGTGAGCGTAATTTTACTGGTAATGGACTGACGCAGTGTTAATGGAAAATGTTTAGATGAGTGCGGTAGAATGGAAGATTTACGTAAATAATAACGTTGGTGATATCATTTTCACGGACGGTTTTACGATTGGTCCAAGATAGTAGCCGGAAATTTTGCTTTAACGTTCCGCCGACGACGTTTTTGAAAGAATCATTCCGTACATATGTTAATTTTGTGGCCAAATGTCCATTTACCCCGCCGTCCTCACGAATACCACTGGAATCCCTTACCACAGCAACGCCTGTGAACTGATGGAGGAAGATCAAATACACATACGCGCACACACACACATACACACACACACACACACACACACACACACATACACACACACACACACACACACTGTCCTGCCTGTATTACCACACGACAAATAGTCGATTCTTAGTCGGCTCTTCATCATCATATGTCAAGCACTCAGTCCTCTGAGTGCCTTAAATCGGCCCGCCACGAGTTCCTTTCCTGTGCCTACCTCTTTCTCTTAGAATTTCACTTGCAACCCACATCCTCAATTATATATTGGATGTATTCCAGTCTTCTCTCTCTCTCTCTCTCTCTCTCTCTCTCTCTCTCTCTCTCTCTCTCTCTCTCTCTGTGGTACTGCGGAAGTTATTCAGTGATGTCTCAACATATGACCTGTCTTGTTCGTTCTTCTTCTTATCGCTGGTTCTGCTGAGAAGTTCCTAATTTCAAACGTTACCACTCCATCTGATATCCAACATCCTTCTGTTGCACCTCATCTCAGAACCTCCGATTCTCTTCTCTAGCCGGCCGGGGTGGCCGAGCGGTTCTAGGCGCTACAGTCTGGAACCGCGCGACCGTTACGGTCGCAGGTTTGAATCCTGCCTCGGGCATGGATGTGTGTGCTGTCCTTAGGTTAGTTAGTTTTAAGTAGTTCTAAGTTCTAGGGGACTGATGACCTCAGAAGTTAAGTCCTATAGTGCCCAGAGCCATTTGCACCATTTTTTTCTCTTCCATAACGCTCCCCCCTCCCTCACCAACCAAGTCCATGGTTCACTTCCTTATACAGCTGCGCTACAAATTAAATTCTCAGTAATTTATTCCTCAAATTAAGGCCAATATTGGATGCTAGTGAACTTCTGTTGGCCAGGAAGTACCCCTTTGCCACAGCTAATCTCCCTTTTATGCTCATCTTGTTTCGTACGTAATTTATTTGACCAGTACGAATGCGTGGTATCGACAGTATGTATCGGCGTATCTTTTTTTATCTGGCGAGCACCTGTTTACATTCCGATCCCCCAGCAGGTAGTCGGCAGAACGCCAACATAGTGGATCGACCGATTGTGCCGAGTGAGTCGTGTGTTCGATTGAGAGGTGATTATCTGCAGTGAGGGGCTCGGCGTGGAATATTGCCAGATTACTCTGAGACCTAGTGAGGAAACTCCACTTTGCCCCTTTCTAGTACCAGTGCAGTTTCTGTAGACCAGGCTTGATGTTGATATGATGAAGCGCCTTTGGAAGTTACCTTGAGTATATTAAATACAGTACACGACATGTGTCCGCTACACCAGGAAGCTCGCAGAAAAAAGTTATTCGGTGAAACACTGATGTTGAACTTTTTGCTGTGGTCGCTTCGTATCTCACTCGAAAATTGACAATGAAAGGTTACCTTTCTTGCTTGCCGTGGTTAATTTTATCTGTACGTATATGATAATTACTGAAACGTTATTGTGAGAGCTGATATTTTACCGATATGGGTTGTATTCGGTTTATCTTCCTTTGGATCAGTTGCTAACGGTCGAGTACCGTATTCAACGTTTTCAACATTACTTTATCAGGCGGACCTTTATAACCATTGTTCTTTTTACTTAATTTACTATAATAATCAAGGGAGTTCCAAAGCAGAGCTTAGTTTTAGCGGAGCTTAACCACAACTATCTTTTATTTACATTCTGCTCTAACCTTAAAAAATTTTCTGTGTGTATCCCGCATATTATGCCTATGTTGTTTACCCGTTTAGTCACGTATAATTGGTATTTTCCATAGTGAGCTTTTTTTTTAGCTAAATGTTACTAGTTGTCTACATTGGAGTGTTAATGTTTTCAGTGTTTCCTTTAACAGTATTTCTCTCTGTGTTATATTTTTCAATAAAAAGTATTATCATGGTGCCTGGTTTAATGCTTATGTAACCCCCTGTGAAACTAATTCTTTCCGAGATTTGTCTGTTCAGGTATTAACGTAATTACATCTCTTCAATTAGGATGAAATAAGAGTTATTCACTTAATTCAAGTAGCCTTCATTGTTTATTGATTTCACAAACATTCCTTAAACGAACTGAGTAAATGTTGTTCTTTTTAAGTAGTAAATATTTAGATCAATTTTTAAGGGAAACGTTGTCTTAACAGAATTCTGTGTTTAGAAGTTCTGTCATTTTGGAGAAGGCCATGCTTATCTCGATAAATAAAATTGTTTTTTCAAATACCCTTGTTAATAATTGAGTTTGTTTATGGTTTGACACCTAACCGCTCCAAGCTGCCTGCCTGCTCCCTGTCGGAATGACTTTGCTTCCTAGGTAGCAGAATTCCTTAACTTGGTCTACTTCTTGCTTACGAGTTTTCACGTTAAGGTAATCATTACTCTCATTTCTGTTACGGCTCTTACTTCCGTCTTTCTTCGCTTTACTTCCAGTCCATATTCTGTACTCAATAGGTTCTTCAGTCCATTCAAAGGGCCTTGCATTTCTTTTTCTGTTTCACTGAGTATAACATCCTCAGCGAATCTTTGATAAACTTTCACCCTGACTTTTATACCACTCTTGACTCTGTTATTTCTGTAGTTGTAGCTTCGACATATAGACAGAATAGTAGGGACATCCCTGCCTTACATCCATATACATCCGACACTATTTTTTATCCTTATAATATTATAGTTCCATCTTGGATGTTGTACTTATTGTACATTACCTGTCTTTTCCTATATCTCACAAATACTTTTCTCAAAATTTCCAACATCTCGCGCAGTTTTACACTGTCGCAAATTGGTTCTTGGGTTTTTAAATACTAAAAACATATGTCGATTTTTCTTAACTTTCGCTTTCACTATCCGCAACGTAAGAAATGCCTCTCTCGTGCCTCAACCTTTCCCAAAGTCAAACTGATAGAACTTGTTTTCATTACTATTCTTCTCTTTATTATTCATATCAGCAATCGGGATTTGTTAGATGTTATCTGAATGCGCAAACGGTCTCGCATAAGTGTGCTCTTTCTGTCGGGATTTGTGTAGGTAAAACTTATCCGAATGTCTGATGCTACGTCGCCAGTCTTATAGATAATGCGCACCGAACTGAACAGTGTTCTGATTTATTTCATCGAAAGTCTGCCAAATATCTGTCGGACTAAGACTTGATGCTCTATGTGTTACCATTTCGATACCAATTTCTTTTTGAATCACGTCATCACAGTAGTCGTCTTTCGTGGAAAGTCTCTACATCTTTTTCCAACTAATCTCTGTCTTTTTTGCGCTTATAAGTGCAATTTCCATTGCATTCCTAAAGTTGCGACCCATGCTTTCAATTTGACAGAAGGCTGATTTCACTATTTATATGCTAAAGCCGTTCGTTTCCGGTATCTCTTCACATTTTCCTGTAACCATTTCGCCTTTTATTGATTCCAACTCCTACTTATTTCATTCCAAAGTCCCTCAACATGTTTTACTTCCTTCTTTCTTTGGCCAATAGATTTCTTCTGCTATCCGAGGTTTATTCGCAGTTATTTTCCTTGTGCTTATGTTAATTTGCCCAACTTACGTGATTTCTTTTTTCAGAGACTTACATCCTTCTTCAGCTGAATTGACTACAGTGGTATTAATTATCGCAGGATCTTCAGCCTTAGTGATTTTCAACCGAACGTCATATTTCCTCAGTGCTTTAGTATACCACTTGTTTCCACATTGATCGTTACGCTCCTGTCTCTTAAGCTTCATTTTACTTTTTATCATTACTGAATTGTGATCCGAGTCAGTGTCTGCTGTTGTGTACGCATTACAATCCAATATCTGATTTCGGAATCTCTTGTCATGTTGTAATCCAGCTGAAATCTTCCTGTGTCTCCGGGTCGGTTTTAGGTGTACTAACTGTTCTTGGAATCTAGAAAGTGTTTTTCGTTCTTACTAGCTAAAACATGGCGCAGAACTCTGTTACTCGTCCTCTTTCTTCACTTCTGATATCAAGTTCGTGATCTCTTGTAAATGTTTCTTCTTTCCTTCCCCCACTACCGCGTTCCAATTCCGCAGGATCATTAGAGTTTCGTCTCTCTTTACACACTGAATTACCCGTTCAATATCGACATATGTACTCTCTAACTTTTCATCTTCTGCATGTGATGAGATCATTCATTTAACTGTCCACAGATTTTTCTATTATAGTGAATCCTACTCAAGTCATACCATTTCCTGCTACTCTTGATATTACGCGACTTTCACTTGTCGAGAAAACCTTACGTTCTTTTCATTTAACTTTACTGGCCCCCACTGTATTTAGATTGAGCCTCTGAATTTCCATTTTCAGATTTTATAGCCTCTCTATTACACTGAGACTGCTGACGTTCCATGCTCGGACTCTTGGAATGCTACCCTTCCGTTGGTGATTCAGTCTTCTCTTGTTTTCCTCCCAGTTGTCAACCGCCTCCAGGAGATCCGAATCGGAGGCTAATCTGGAAACTTTTGCCAATGGAGAAATCATAACATCACTTGCTCATTTGCAGACTACGTGATCTGTGGATACACTTTATGTGTCTCCAGTGAAGTGGTTTTCACTGCCATCTGTATCATCATTTCGTTAATCACGTCTCTATTAAGCACAAGTAATAGCTCACTATCGTGTCACCTACCATGGTAAATATTTGGAAGAGAAATCTGTAACCTAAAACCCGTCAAGCTGCAGTAAATTTAGTTTAATCCCCCGTTGCTTTCAATACTACGCTCAAACAAGCAACACTGCATCGGTTTTTCTCATTCCAGACCAACAGGATTTCATGATTGAGTAATAATTTCAGTCCAGACAGATGTGTGACATCGCGTTTTCTACTTTGTTTCAATTTCGGAGACTGGGCGGCTGTCACATAAATCAGCAGGGCGCTGATTTGAAACGGAAACAGGTGTCGCTTCACATCGATAAGCCCTGAATCGAGAGCCAACGAAATGGTGAAATGTTGCTGCAGCATTTCTCTAGTCTCCCAACGGTACCCTAAATGCAATCATCACAGCTGGAACGATCGATACTTCACGTGATTCACGACTAATTTCGAAATATCTCAACAGTACTTTTACAGGTGTATAGGATTTTGTGTTCTATCATGCGTGGTACAAAATTCCATGGTAAAATGTGAGGCACAAATGCATCGAATGGGCCACATCTCTTAGGTTTCTCATGTGATTTATTATATTGTTGCGGAAACCAATGTAATTCTTTCAATATAAGTCCAAGCTGCCATTCGATAATAAATTGCAGTGTTTTTCGGTGAAGTATAGTAGACATGAAAACAATCTACTTAACTTTCTCTTAGATTAGTGCATGTTATCCAGTGTTCCTAGAAGTAAAAGGTTCCTTCCATGAAATTCGATTCTGGAACATGCGAAACGTACCCATCAACGGGTTTAATACTCCTTCCACCCTGTATGTTGGCTTTCAGAATAGGTGAACATTAAGGAGTGCTAAGACCAGTAAGGATGTTTCAGACATTCATACTCAACTCGTACCTCGAGTCTTTCTATTGTCAAAAGTACAGTACATTGTCTCTTTAAAGTCAATATCGCCATTAGACTGTTTTTTATTTGCAGTGTTACAATTACATCATCATGATTTCGGCTTCAAAGTGCCATTATCAAATATATTAAGTGTTATATAGTGCCTAATGCACTTGATAATGACACTTTGAAGCCGAAATCATGATCGTGTAAATGTAACACCGCTAATAAAAAACAGTGTAATGGCGCTACTGACTTTAAAGGAATATATTATGACTGTGGCCCCACACTATGAAAAAATTATTACAGTACATTGTGTTGCTGCTATGGACTTCAATCCGAGGAATGGTTTGATGAACCTCAATCCGCTACTCTATCCCGTGAAAGTCTCTTCATCTGTGCAAGATGCTACAGGCTAATCCATTTGAACATGTTAACTGTGTTCAGGGAAGCTGAAGCGAAAGCACAACTGGAAAAAAGAAACGGTCGTCGGACGGAAAGACTCAGTGCAAAGTCAAGACAGACTTCGGTGAAATTAATAGCAAAGGTGTCCACATCACAGTGCAGGAGGAATCCCATTGTTAGACGTAGAGGGAAGAGCAGATAAGTAGAAAGGGTACAGTGGAGGCCTCTATGAGAGATGAATTGTAACAGTGGTTTCGTATCCAGGAAGTTTTCGGTTCAAATCACCGTCCTGACATCGGGATCTAGGTATTACGTGGTTTTTCTAAACAGCTCCAGGAAAATGCTGTGATAGTTCCTTCGAAAATGGCACAACCGACTTTCTTTATCACCCTTTCGTAATCCGAGCTCCTACTGCAATGACGGCGTAAACGACTGGATAATCTCTAATCTCACTTTCTTCCTTTCTTCCTCCCCTCCAATAAGGAGCAGCTGTCTGATGACGGGATAGAAAAAGAAATGGGAGCCAATGTGGAGGAACTGAAGATCCAGTATTAGACTCAAGTGTTTAAGAGACCTTTGGAAGACTTGAGGTCAAATTAGGTGGACGTCATGGATAACATTTCTTCAGAAACTGTAAAATCTTTGGGTGAAGTGACAACCATAAAAGATTCAAATTTTTTTTATGGAACCTATAAGACGGGAGACACACAACAACACTTTCGGGAAAAGATCACCTACACAATCCCGAAGATAACAAGCGCGGATAAGAGTGAAAATAATAGCGCTATCAGCTCAGTATCTCAGGCATCAAAGTTACTGTCAAGTATAATGTACAGAAGCATTGAAAAGGTAGTTGAGAATCTCTTATAAGCCTATCAGTTTACCTTCGGCAGTTACGACATTGCGCTTGGTAATGGAAGCAAGACTGAAGGCTGAACACTTACACAGGATTTGTAGACCTAGAAAAAGCGTTAAAAATGTAAAATTGCGGAAAATATTCGAAATTCTTGGAGAAATAGGAGTACGTTCTAGAAAATGATGGGTAACATACATAACGTACTAAAAAGAAAGAGGAGTACTAAGAACTGAAGACCGAGAGTTAAACGCAGTGATTGTTACTGGTGTAAGACAAGAATACACTCTTTCGACATTACCATTCAACCTGCAGACCAAAGAAGCAGTGACGAAAATAAAAGAATGCTTCAGAGTGGAATAAAAATTCAGGACTGAAAGATATAATTGGTAAGATTCACTGATGGCATAGGGAATCTCAATGAGAAATTACAGACATTACAGAGTCTACTGAGCACAGAATACGGATCGAAAGTAATCCGAAGAAAGACGAGAGTAATGTTAAGTAACTGGAATGAGAACAGCGAAAAACTTACACAAAGTAGACGAAATTAAGGAATCAAAACACACATTTCGGAAGAAGCTGACTAGCACAGGCGAAGAGGGCATTCCTGCTAAAATAAATCTACTAGTATGAAACATAGATAATTTCCGCTTGAGCTTTGATTTTTTTTGCACCGTCAACACACGTGCTATCTACAGGAAACCATTAAGATTCCCTTAAAACAGTTTAAACATGGCTAACAAACTCCTTTTCACTTTAGTTCCCGATCAGCAATGAACGAATGCAACGCCCGTCTGGGACGAAGGTTCCTCACACGCAATTCTATTTATAATTTACCCAACACACTTTCTTCTGTAATGATGCAGCGCAGTTATGTTAGGCGAACCAAGTGGTTTGTATCATTTTATTATTTTCGTTTTGTTTTCGTTTGTGGCTGGTTTTTTAAGGCCGTTCTTGACATTGACAGATGTGTGATGTGTGAAAAGAGCTATCGATTTATTAAGTGTTGGCGAAGATGGATCCAGCGGTTTATATATAAACTCTGGGTTATTCTTGAAATGAAGAAAAATCGTTTTACGAGTCAGTAATCGCAAAATAAATTAATCACTGTCGATTCGATGCATCTTTCGGCTCATGTCCTCTTATGATGTGAAAGAGTCCCATAAGCCTAACACTGTCTACTTCACACTTAAAGCCAGACCACCACTCACTTCCGAAGCCTTTGAACTGACGCAGAGCTCAGCGTCAATTGAGTGTTGATGCAACAACGTCAATAAGAAATACCACTGTGGATGTAGTAAGCAAGAAATCCATCGATTTTGTCAGTGGACAAAGTTATGAAATTGCTCACTTCTAATGTAATAAAATAAACGCTAACAAATCTGTATAGCGGGTTTTTCTTTTTTTTTCCCAACAACGAGACAACGTTGTGCAGAAAATCTCTGCAACATGTTTATACATATTAATAGAATGAAGATTTCATTCTATGAATTCGAAATATAGAGTACATCAAGTTACGCATCTTAACACTTACACGAATATTCATGACTGTAGATGCTATTTGCAGTCGTTATGAAAAGTAAGTGTGATACCACACATGGCGAACTGTAAATGCAGGAGACAGGACATGCAATGCGTATTCATTATATGTTTACATTTTACGCCTTCGTTCACGTAATCAGCCAAAATTACAGGCTACAATAATACAAAATCACATTTCTAAATTTATTCTTACAAACTGGCATATGGCAAAAACGTGTTTACTGATATCAGTCCGGGATACAAAGAGACATGAAAGAGCCATGATATTCAACATGATGTGCTTGTAGTTTATATTTCGAAATTATCTTGTCAGTGTACAGATTGTTCCGAAGCTATTCGAGGAAAGTAATAATGGTGATAGAGAATATCAATACAGAATTATTTATCTGTGGTACATATAGTTCCCGAGAGCAATGTCTGATGCTACGAACGATTTACACAGAATATAGCTCATAATCTAATTACAACACTGGCATTCACAGGAGTTGTTTGAACGCGTACCGTTAGCCTGTATGCATGCAATACATTGTCTGACTATAGACTGTCCTGTCCATCTGAAAATTCCTGTCCTGTCCTCAGTTGTAGCAGCAACGACTACGCTTCTATCGACGAAGTCGTCTTCTGTTTCCTCAACAGTTTTTCATACCAGCTGCTTCGTATGCCCAAAGAGGAATAAATCCTGTTACATGAGGTCAGGTGACCAAGGTGGCCTGACCACAGGGCCACTTCCGCCGATCCATTAATACCCAAAGGTATTTGGTAACCGTGATAGCGTTACGGAGATGTTTAACAAACTCAAGTGGCAGACTCTGCAAGAGAGGCGCTCTGCATCGCGGTGTAGCTTGCTCGCCAGGTTTCGAGAGGGTGCGTTTCTGGATGAGGTATCGAATATATTGCTTCCCCTTACTTATACCTCCCGAGCAGATCACGAATGTAAAATTAGAGAGATTAGAGCGCGCACGGAGGCTTTCAGACAGTCGTTCTTCCCGCAAACCATACGCGACTGGAACAGGAAAGGGAGGTAATGACAGTGGCATGTAAAGTGCCCTCCGCCACACACCGTTGGGTGGCTTTCGGAGTATAAATGTAGATGTAGAAAGGCGGCTCTAACATGATTCCTCATAGCGGTTTTGAACTGGGAAAGCGTCGTATAGTACTGGAACTACATCCTTTGCCTAAAATTCAGAGGTACTTTTTTCCAGCAGTTCTGGAAACACACGTTCCACGGAAATATCTCTGTCCACTGAGATGGACTGGAAGAATGTTTGATTCAGACAACCTACCACCGACAATGCCGGCCCACCCATTAACATCGAATCGTTGTTGCTTAGCAAGAGTTACAACACCTCGTGGATAGCCAACCCGGCCCCTGAGGTTTGCCATCTGCCTCGGCGAATGCGGGCTGGTTCCCTTTACTCCACCTCAGCTACACTATGTCAGCGATTGATGCGCAAACACTCTCCACGTACGTGTACTCCATAATTACACTACCATGCAAACATTTGGAGTTACACTCGTCTGGTATGAAGAGTTAGCGGGTGGCTTGGGGGGGGGGGCAGAGGGGGGGCAGGTGGGGAAGTTCCACTGGGGGCCGAACCGCACAATAACCCTAGAATCGGTGGGGTGGAGGGGGGGAGCTCCACTGGGGGCCAAATCTTGCAATAACCCTGGATTCGATGTGCGGAGGGAGCAAGGGGGGGGTGGGGGGGATGGATTGCTGTGGCCTGTTATGGGGTTGTGAACCACTGATGGCTATGACAGGACGAAGCCTCTCTGTCGTTTCTAGGTCCCCATTTCAATACACACATCACGTGGACTCACATGTGCCCTATGATACGAACTGTGCATATTTGAACATTAGCACACATTCTCAGTCAGCGACACCGACACAACAGCTTACATCAGTACCACTAGCAAAATGCTCCCTGACATTACCGGTTGACTTCAGAGGTCATGATTTTTAAAAGAGAACGTTATGTGGCCGTTCAATAGAGTAGTCCCAAATTACTCTAGTACATTTTTCGTTTTGTCGATGTGCATTGGCAGGAACAGTAAAACGAAAAGAATAATCAGTACTCCAGCAGTGACTTACTAGCGCTCCTACGTGGTGGTAGCAGTCAGCGTGGCTCAAAGCCGTACTGTCGCTACTGGGTAGTGTTTATTATTCGTCCTATTAACGCACAGTGATAAAACGAATGCCGCAGTAGACAATATTAGGACCGCTGTGTCGAATGGTCCTGTAAAATTCCACTTTAAAAATCACCTTGTCTGCAATGGAAAATAAACCAACACACTCCACCGGCACGTGAAGGATGTGATAAGCGGTATTTTTTTCGAGTGACTCCAGCCACAAAAAAGTAATTGCAAATACACGCCGAAAGTTCAAAATGGCTCCGAGCACTATGGGACTCAACATCTGAGGTCATCAGTCACCTAGAACTTAGAACTACTTAAACCTAACTAACTTAAGGACATCACACACATCCATGCCCAAGGCAGGATTCAAACCAGCCACCGTAGCGGTCGCGCTGTTCCAAACTGTAGCGCCTAGGATCGCTCGGCCACCTCGCCCGGCTCTCAGTTCTGAGTACAGCACCACGATGGAGGTATTCTTGTGTCGAGGTTATGAGAAAACGAGATTTTCCAGATTGCATAAATCATCGTCATGTGGGTCCAGTACCTGATGTGATTGTATAGGTTGTGCTATCAGGTACAAACACGATCGTTTCTGGTTCGCACAGCAGATATTTTGAACAGCAACCATTATGTTTCTTACATGTTAAGATCCATCCCCCCATGAATCATGGACCTTGCCGTTGGTGGGGAGGCTTGTGTGCATCAGCGATACTGATAGCTGTACCGTAGGTGCAACCACAACGGAGGGGTATCTGTTGAGAGGCCAGACAAACGTGTGGTTCCTGAAGAGGTGCAGCAGCTTTTTCGGTAGTTGCAAGGGCAACACTCTGGATGATAGACTAATCTGGCCTTGTAACAATAACCAAAACGGCCTTGCTGTGCTGGTACTGCGAACGGCTGAAAGCAAGGGGAACCTACGGCCGTAATTTTTCCCGAGGGCATGCAGCTTTACTGTATGATTAAATGATGATGGCGTCCTCTTGGGTAAAATATTCCGGAGGTAAAATAGTCCCCCATTCGGATCTCCGGGCGGGGACTACTCAAGAGGAACTCGTTATCAGGAGAAAGAAAACTGGCGTTCTACGAATCGGAGCGTCAAATGTCAGATCACTTAATCGGGCAGGTAGGTTAGAAAATTTAAAAAGGGAAATGGATATGTTAAAGTTAGATATAGAGGGAATTAGTGAAGTTCGGTGGCAGGAGGAACAAGATTTCTGGTCAGGTGCCTACGGGGTTATAAACACAAAATCGAATAGGAGTAATGCAGGAGTAGGTTTAATAAAAATAGGAAAATAGGACTGCGGGTAAGCTACTACAAACAGCATAGTGAACGAATTATTGTGGCCAAGATAGATACGAAGCCCACACCTACTACAGTAGTACAAGTTTATATGCCAACTAGCTCAGCAGATGGCGAAGAAATTGAAGAAGTGTATGATGAAATAAAAGAAATTATTCAGATAGTGAAGGGTGACGAAAATTTAATAGTCATGGGTCACTGGAATTCGGTAGTAGGAAATGGGAGAGATGGAAACGTAGTAGGTGAGTATGGATTGGGGCTAAGAAATGAAAGAGGAAGCCGCCTGGTAGAATTTTGCACAGAGCACAACTTAATCATAGCTAACACTTGGTTTAAGAATCATGAAAGAAGGTTGTATACATGGAAGAACCCTGGAGATACTAAAAGGTATCAGATTATATAATGGTAAGACAGAGATTTAGGAACCAGGTTTTAAATTGTAAGACATTTCCAGGGGCAGATGTGAACTCTGACCACAATCTATTGGTTATGACCTGTAGATTACAACTGAAGAAACTGCAAAAAGGTGGGAACTTAAGAAGATGGGACCTGGATAAACTGAAAGAACCAGAGGTTGTACAGAGTTTCGGGGAGAGCATAGGGGAACAATTGACAGGAATGGGGGAAAGAAATACAGTAGAATAAGAATGGGTAGCTTTGAGGGATGAAGTAGTGAAGGCAGCAGAGGATCTAGTAGGTAAAAAGACGAGGGCTAGTAGTAATCCTTGGGTAACAGAAGAAATATTGAATTTAATTGATGAAAGGAGAAAATATAAAAATGCAGTAAATGAAGCAGGCAAAAAGGAATACAAACGTCTCAAAAATGAGATCGACAGGAAGTGCAAAATGGCTAAGCAGAGATGGCTAGAGGACAAATGTAAGGATGTAAAGGCTTATCAACTAGGGGTAAGATAGATACTGCCTACAGGAAAATTAAAGAGACCTTTGGAGATAAGAGAACCACTTGTATGAGCATCAAGAGCTCAGATGGAAACCCAGTTCTAAGCAAAGAAGGGAAAGCAGAAAGGTGGAAGGAGTATATGGAGGGTCTATACAAGGGCGATGTACTTGAGAACAATATAATGGAAATGGAAGAGGATGTAGATGAAGATGAAATGGGAGATACAATACTGCGTGAAGAGTTTGACAGAGCACTGAAAGACCTGAGCCGAAACAAGGCCCCCGGAGTAGACAACATTCCATTGGAACTACTGACGGCCTTGGGAGAGCCAGTCCTGACAAAACTCTACCATCTGGTGAGCAAGATGTATGAAACAGGCGAAATACCCTCAGTCTTCAAGAAGAATATAATAATTCCAATCCCAAAGAAAGCAGGTGTTGACAGGCGTGAAATTTACCAACCAATCAGTTTAACAAGCCACAGCTGCAAAATACTAACACGAATTCTTTGCAGACGAATGGAAAAACTAGTAGAAGCCGACCTCGGGGGAAGATCAGTTTGGATTCCGTAGAAATACTGGAACACGTGAGGCAATACTGACCTTACAACTTATCTTAGAAGAAAGATTAAGGAAAGGCAAACCTACGTTTCTAGCATTTGCAGACATAGAGAAAGCTTTTGACAATGTTGACTGGAACACTCTCTTTCAAATTCTAAAGGTGGCAGGGGTAAAATACAGGGAGCGAAAGGCTATTTACAATTTGTACAGAAACCAGATGGCTGTTATAAGAGTCGAGAGACATGAAAGGGAAGCAGTGGTTGTGAAGGCAGTAAGACAATGTTGTAACCTCTCCCCGATGTTATTCAATCTGTATATTGAGCAAGCAGTAAAGGAAACAAAAGAAAAATTCGGAGTAGGTATTAAAATCCATGGAGAAGAAATAATAACTTTGAGGTTCCCCGATGACATTGTAATTCTGTCAGAGACAGCAAAGGACTTGGAAGAGCATTTGAATGGAATGGATAGCGTCTTGAAAGGAGAATATAAGGTGAACATCAACAAAAGCAAAATGAGGATAAACAATGATGATAAACGGAAAAAAATTAGTTTCGTACTGAGACGTATAGACAGTCGTTTTCCCCTCGCATCGTTTCAAAGTGTAACACTAAACAAAATGACTTGTTATTTAACCTCCCTTTTTAAACGGGCACTTTGCGGGAAAGCCTGATTCATGTGTGTGCGTTAAGTTTCACAGCTGGACTGATTTCTCATAAAACGATATGTGATGTAGACATAAAAAATAATGTTTTGTACAGTACTGCCTCTCACGTGAAAGCAGTGTAATTTCTTTCCAGATTTATGCTTCGCTGTAGCGAGCTAGTGACTGTACTTTATCGGCGCATGGAATAAATGCTAGCGTCTGTTTATGTGGCTCGTAAACATGGCCACCGGCTGTTTTGCTATGGACTGCAGTACTTCCCAGCATCGTAGTGCAAGGCATGTACAACGCCGCCGTCACCGTTACTGCTCTAACTAGGGCAGGCTCGATGGTTGACGACCTTCCCGAAAACACAGAGACAATTGCTGCTTTTCTTTCCATTTTTGTGATCCGCGTGGCTGTTTTCAAACGATTTCCTGGAACCAGCGCACACACACACACACACACACACACACACACACACACACACACACACACCATTACTGTTTCACCATTTATTATCGGCTATATTTCACAATTTTATGCTTCCGCACTAAAAAGTACGCAACACGGCCCCCACAGATGCAGCGGCAAAAGAGGAGATAAATAAAACGCGCGTGCAGCCCTCCGGTCCCAGCAGCACGCAGAAGATGGGTGGCTTTGTGGGGAAGGGGGCTGGGGAGGAATGGAAGGATGGGGTGGCTAGAGTTACGGGCACCGCAGTATAACACCATAAACTTTATTGGACCAAGTTTGGCGCGGGATCACCGCTGGACACTCAGCCTACTATTGTATACGATGTTTTGAGCGGTACTTCACCGTCTGGCCGAGACAACGATTTCAGTCAAATCACGACTCATTCCTCATATCCGTATTCGGACGTTACAAAAGTCCTTCGCAGAACAACAAAACCGGGTCTGAATGTAGTTCAATCCAATTTCTCAGTCTTCTACTCTAGAAATAAGTTCCTGCAGCGGATTACAGTGTTCAAAACAGGACTAGTACAATTAAGTGTCAGTTGGAGGTTTATTGTTGAGCGACGTTTGTATGCAATGTTGTTGCTTATAATATTTGAATACTGCAAAGTTGTTTGGCAACCAATCATGAAGCAGCACACAGCAAACTTATAATCCTAGAGAAAACTGAAACAGCTGTGCAAACTCAATAAAAATACTTATAGTCAAACAAGCGACTGAGTAGAATGCTCGATACCTTCACTGAATAGCAAAAGAATGATTGTTGAGTTTGGTGCCGGCCGTGGTGGCCAAGCGGTTAAAGGCGCTACAGTCTGGAACCGCGCGACCGCTACGGTCGCAGGTTCGAATCCTGCCTCGGGCATGGATGTGTGTGATGTCCTTAGGTTAGTTAGGTTTAAGTAGTTCTAAGTTCTAGGGGACTGATGACCTTAGATGTTAAGTCCCATAGTGCTCAGAGCCATTTTTGAGTTTGGCCATTGTGCGTGCCCATATAGGCAGCTCGGTAGTGGAAAGGCAATATGACATTGCATATGATTCGACTTTGGTGTCAGTTATGACGATACTAGTGTAAGGGCAACATGAAACCCCGTCACCGAGTCGAGAAAATCTTTGACCTGGCCGGGAATCGAGCCCACACCACTTCGGTTAGCAAACTGTCGCACCAACCCCGCAGCTACCGAGGCGGACTACAACCACTTCGGCTATGTACGAGGTTGCATTATGTTTAATAGGTCGCCTTGTCGTGGAAGTTGTAGAAAAATTTATCGGATCTTAAAAACTAACAAAATACAAGACTGAGATTAAAACTCATTCATTTTCTCTAATGACAAATGTCCAGCGCAGTGGCTGGCAGCAGAATAGCCCAGAACCTTTGTTCGTGTGCCTCAGCTGTTCATCTTTTTGAAATATACTATTGAGAGCGGATGGCCTATTGATAGTGCTAATGTGACAGATGAGAATATCGCTTGTTCCATGACAAAAGGGAGGAACGCAGCTAAACTTCCCATTTTTGATCTGCGTAACAGCAACAAATACAAGATTGGTACCAGGCTATAGCAGTGTCTCCCCGGCTGGCCAACTTCGCGCTGTGCATATCAGTTTCGTTGGATGACATAAATTCTGGAGGGAAAGCAACAGTTTTTCTCATGCTGTCTGGGCTGCTCCGTAGTGTGTCGTCTTTACGTTCGTAGAGAAAAGGCGAAAATGTCAAACTCACAAGGGGAGGTCACGACGTTGGGATCACGGATTTACTTCAAATTTTGTGCACCTTTAGTAGGCTATTAACACTTTGCCATCCGCACGTCTCACACAAATGTATTCGCTTGGCGAGGGCAGCGCTAGTTCGGATTACTTGGCTTGTTGTCCACAGCTTGTCACCTTTCCGTTGAAGACAAGTTTCAAATACATTGACTCTCACGCGCTTTAATTTTTACGGAAATCCTCTATTTTGCCGTATCGTTCCACAAACTTGAATTTTCTTTTCAAGTAACTTCTCGGCAAGTTCTACACTGTTACAATAATTATCCATCTAGAGGTGACGCCACTTTCCATAAGAAGGTGTCAATAGTTCCATCACTGTTTTTGATAAAGGTTGTCCAGCGCAATAATGTTTCTTGAATGAGGAAATGTATACCGTACTCGAATAACACAGCATCCGAATGAGTGTGCAAAATTTCGTAATTTTCGACGGAACTTTAAACTTTAACTGTCCACGCCACGATATCAATTCCTTCATAAATTGAAATGTTTGGCCTTCGATTAAACGTTTCTTTTAACTTTTTGGAGAAATAATAAATTACGAATTGCACTTCGAAAAGCCGGCATTATCCGGTTTATTGTTGTTGTCGGAAAAATGTAAAAATTATAATATGTGTCTGAATCGGTTGCGGGACATTGTTTTGCGAAATATCGGTGTGCCTGTCAACGAATTCGTTGACCAGTAATCATCGATCCTTGCTTTTTTTATGATTCCCATAAGGATAGCAAGCCCAAACCATTTTCTTCGTCCGGGTCCCGTAACGTCGACAAATTTGGCATTTTTTGTCCCGTTTCTTTCTATTGAAATTTTGACTGTAATACTTGTTGGTTTCGTTGCTAATACGTTCAATAGATCGTTTCCTAGGATATCCACGACGATCTGTGTATCTTTGGAAAATATGTGTGGACCCGGAGATCCTTCAAATTTATTATTAGTCCTCAGTAAATCATAGTCTGTCTTCTTCGTCTGATTCATCCGAATCAGTTGGCAACCGTAGCGTTCGCCGAATTCTTCTTGGGCGTACTCCACTATCTTCAGCCGATTCTGCTTCACTTTCATTAATTTTGATATCCAGTGTCTTCTTCCCAATCGGACAAGTCGTCCGGAACGTCAGACAAGGAGTCTGCGCACTCATCGTAAATAGTCGTATCGTCTTTTTCGTCTGTGATGATGAAAGTGCACAAGTCTTTATAAAAACTAAAATCTTGTGGACGTGTGTAACTTATTGTTGCCTAAACAATACACCAACAGAATGGAAAAGATGCTAAAGTGCTGTCGCCGGCCACTGAGCGACACTATGCTCACGACACCACTGTGGTGTCGCCGGACGGCAAAGTTTTAAAAGAGAGTATTGTGCAATTAGTAAGGTGCACTGTATTGGAAATTACGAGAAAATCACAAGAAAATTTTAACGCGTTTATTATGTGGCTTATGTACCTGTAAGCAGGTTCCAGACGCGCGAATTGAAGGTGGTCAAGTGGCTAGCGTTCGAACTTCTAAAACGAACGTGTACCACACGACAGTTCGACTAGCGCTCATATTTTTTTGGCTGTACTATCGGAAGAGAGAGAAAATTTTTCAAAATGTCATATCGGTGTGTTTTCCCTTAGAAACTCTGAACATTCCCTGTAAATGCGGGAACACTGCTTTCACTTGGTGTACTAGATTCCGTTTCAGTTTATGTTTTAAATGTCTTTATGACTAATACCATCATCCAACGCGCGATGTCGAGAGCACATCCGACGAGTATTTGTATACATTACTCTTGTGTCCTGACAAATTGTGACTTACTATGTTACTGAATAACGTTTTTTGCATCATTATTTATCAAGGTTTGACTTGGGATTTCCAAGCCCGTCTCTCCTCCTTGAAAAGTTAATTAAAAATAGTAAACAGACAAATAATATATGAAATTCACAACGACTTCATGAAATGCAGGTAGGCTTCTTTCATTATATTAACTCTCGAATGTCATATAAATTGAACAGTATGACTAGTGATGAAAAGATGTAGATTAAGAAACAAGTGTTCGCAGGGTTGGAGCAGTCCCCTCGTCGACAGCACCCCTATTAGGCGCGAACGCAAGCCACATAACCACAATGTCTTCTTGCAGACACAGCTTTGCACAGACACATCAGTTACATAATACGGGCGTAAAATTTCTCCTGCGATTTTCTCGGAATTGCCAGAGTAGTGCACCTTACTACTTGCACATTTTGTTGTTTTAATGGCCTACTAAAGGTGTACAAAGTTTGATGTAAGTCCTTGATCCCAACGTCGTTGCTTCCTTATGTCAGTTATTCAGTTATTCTCTGGGGACAGCGTGGTCGCACAGCTCCACCTCCCCCCAGTTAGGTTAGGTGCCGGCTCTGCTCACAAAAGCCTTGAACAGACCACAGCCTCACATTCGCGACACGTACGTCTTCCTGCGGAGTTTCGCCTGTCCTAACGGGATTAACTGACTCCTTCCTGCCGAGAACAGGAGCCTCAGACTATACTGGCTGTGCACCTTTGCAGTGTGAGAAAACGCAAAACATTCTTCCAAAGCCAATACGTACATTATTCTTAATAAAATGAGTAGCAAATAAAGACACAAAATAAAACAATATCGCTTTTTCATACAAGACAGTGAAATGCAGAATGAGATTTTCACTCTGCAGCGGAGTGTGCGCTGATATGAAACTTCCTGGCAGATTAAAACTGTGTGCCGGACCTAGACTCGAACTCGGCACCCTTGCCTTTCGCGGGCGAGTGCTCTACCAACTGAGCTACCCAAGCACGACTCACGCCCCGTCCTCACAGTTTTACTTCTGCCTACCTGTAAAACTGTGAGGACGGGGCGTGAGTCATGCTTGTAGCTCAGTTGGTAAAACACTAGCGTGTGAAAGGCCAAGGTCCCGAGTTCGAGTCTCGGTCCGGCACACAGTTATAATCTGCCAGTAAGTTTCAAGATAGTGAAATCATGACGAAATTTGAAATTAACTTTTAGTTAATAAGTAACACTATCCTCTAATTGAGATTCATTTGAAAATTATAGTGCTATATTAGGCAATATCCCATTGAAGGTCGTATGCCCTGGCCTTACTTTGGCTTTTGAACTATCTTACCCAACTAGTTACAGGCGAACCTAAATGCTTAGATTAACATTTTGCTTGTGCACTTTGACAATTTTCACATTAACAAATCGTTGCCAGACACTAAAGACAAATATCCTGAGACCGAGCGGAAGTCAACCCCATATCTCTGGACTGACATTTATCGATTGGACTACAAAGTTAAAGAAAAAAAAACAATTGTTTAACTGATTTTGTGCAACTTCAAGTTGGAATAATAAGGAACAGCTCTGCTTAACTATTAAGAGCTGTTAGAAACTTCGGCTAACGAAATTCTGATAACTGGACACTTTCATTTCCAAGCTATCATTCCAATAGATCGAATTCTTTTCATCTCAGAGTAATTGGTAACGCCACAAAGTTATGCAATCAGTTTTGCGTATTCTAGTCTTTGTCTCCTCTTACTATTTTCCCTCTTCAGCCTCTGAAAGCGAAACGTTGTTCCTGGATGTCATCGGAGTTAACCTCCATATAGAATACGTAAGTCTTACTGCAGTTCTTTGAACTAATGGTGCGTTCTGGAGCAGCACGTTATCTGCTCTTGTCGGTAAACTTTTTATGGCGTACTTCCAGTAACAAGTCCTAGAGTAAGTGCAATTAGATTACACTCAGCTAATTTAGTATGTGTAAGATATCAATGCTCTCTTACCTGACAACAATGACAATTTGTGAACGTGTTGATGGGCTGTTTATGAGTATGTGCGACGGCACGCTATCGCCAGATGCTTATAGAATTTTAGATTTATGCGTCCGTGCCGAAAGAATCCATTACTTCGCGCCTTGGTGCGTAGGACCCATGCCATCTGAGCTCCTCCTTTAATCTTTCGACGGTTGTTTGATGGGCTGTTTACGAGTATGTGCGACGGCACGCTATCGCCAGATGCTTATAGAATTTTAGATTTATGCGTCCGTGCCGAAAGAATCCATTACTTCGCGCCTTGGTGCGTAGGACCCATGCCATCTGAGCTCCTCCTTTAATCTTTCGACGGTAAGGCTACAATGAATAACGTGTTGGACACAATTTCTTTTCTGATTACCTGTTAGTTCTGATAAAGGAGACTTAAAGGGAGGCCTATATGTCGTTTGCTTTAACGGGTACGCTATTTGGCGGAATAGTTTCTGTTTTCCACAATTTTACGCAGACATTTTTTCTTGAACTATTTCTTCTATACAGTGATATGCGATAAGGTCCTTGCCTGATGTTAGAGCAGTGGGTTCTATGTGTTTGTGAGGTGTTGCATCTGATGGTTCTGGTGAGCTGTTGCACTCTAATTTAAAATTAAATTGGTCTACATTTTTAAACTGCCGAGAATGAATACTGAGTGGACAATAGCCTACTAACCATGAGTTTCTTGTATACACGTCGTGTAGTTTTCCTAATGGCACAAGTCTGAATACCATTGGTTATAACGCGCCATCTGAACATCTTTACATTGTGTGAAAATTAGAAATCGAAACTATCTCTCATCTCAGTGCAGTATCAATTTCATGTCTAAAACAGAAATTATTTCTTCCTGCCTGACTTTTGCGCCCACGCGACATGTCGCCGAATGAATAATGGAAGGTAATGGTCGCTCGGCAACTGACCAATCAACATCCTCTATCGGTCAATACCTATTAACTATGTATTGGGTCGAAGCTACTCGGCAAGCAATGCAGTAGGGTAGTACGGCTTTGATTCTGTTCCAAGACGCGCTAGTGGTTGTACTGCAATTCACAGCGATTGTACATGACAAAGGTTCTTATGAACTTCTCTAGTTTTTATAATGACAAATTTGTGTAACCATCCGACACGCCACGTTACAAATTTCCATGTGAGAACGGAATTAATCTCTGAGCCAATGCACTAAAATAGACTGGTGCACATTCTAAAACCCATAGAAGAGTAAGGAGAGTTTGCAGTTCTATTTCGGACTACATCGACGATAGATGTACGCATATGTGAGAAGAAATGTGCATAGTAATGGAGATACTGTATGAATTTCAAAGCGCTTATCACATTGTAATACACAAGAGTTCGAAAATAGTTTCAAGTGGTAATATATGTAACAAATGTATCGCTAAATCAGTAACGGAATTTGTTTGATAAAATTTTCTCGATGTGAACTACTTGAGATGGCAGGAAAAGTGGAGAGAATTTCATCAGTATCTATGGTCGTGAAACCATGCATTTGTACATGGAATTTAATTTTTTTGAAATTATTTGATAAATCATACATGTTTACTGGCGTCTAAAATAATAATAAAAAAGCAAAAAAATGGTTCTAATGGCTCTGAGCACTATGGGGCTTAAAATCTGTGGTCATCAGTCCCCTAGAACTTAGAAGTACTTAAACCTAACTAACTTAAGGACATCACACACATCCATGCCCGAGGCAGGATTCGAACCTGCGACCGTAGCGGTCAAGCGGGTCCAGACTGAAGCGACTAAACCGCACGGTACACCGGCCGGCAATAAAAAAGCAGTTTCATTTCTTTCAATGAACCACAAAAAATTTAGAATCCTCTATATCGCTGGCGCGGATGTCTTTTGACACACTTTCTGACATTTTTAGATGAAATTTTCACCTTTCCAGATGTTAATACTTGGACGAACGCTGGAATTTGGATTGCTGTTTGAATTCTTCGTATAATTTCGTAATAAATTAATGTAACTGATATGCATCGATACAGGATCAAAGACATAAGTGTATCGCACTACAGTGCACGAGGTGAAAGACTCGGTACAAATTCTGACTGCATGTGCTGAAGACTGTCAGGTCTGTGTTCTGTCGCAAAATCTATTACGCTACACTGAGAAACAGCACCAGTTCCCTCTCAAATATACCCAATGTTTTCCCCTTCTAAATCTCAGTAGCTTATAAATCTCAGTAGCTCTGCCCACTTGGTTACGGAATCGTAGAAAGAATTCATCTTTACATAAAATAAGTCAAACACGTTTTAAACAGGAATTAATAGGAATTACAACTACTTAGCCTGTTGTTTCAAGATGTTTTTCCTATAATAATGCATACGATGCCTGAAACCATTAAAGTAAATCTCTGTCACAAAATTTTTGTATGCATAGGGATAGTCTCCCTTACTTAGACTGAGCAATAATGCGGTGTACAGACAACCATTTCATTCAGCGCTTCAGTTACATGGTGGTTGTTCGTGGTTTCACGTTATTTTTATTCAAAGGACCTTAGAAAAATGTGATATCTAATACAAAGCTGTCGTATTTCCATCGGAGTAAGTTGATGGAAATGTACTATGTTTCAGTGTCTCTCTTATATCTTCCCCAGAAGAACTCAATGAACTCAAGCAGTTGAAAACCCAAGAGCTTTTTCTTAGTTCTGCCCACCGAGAATGAGAGAAATATCAGAAAGTGAACCCATTAAAATAAAAACTGAAACGTGAATATAAATGTAAATTCATTATTTCTCCTTTTTATTATTTTGAAGAAATTATTCAGGGACCCGACTGTGGCGTCACACACTAACTGGAAGATTTTAACGATTTAGTAAAACAACACTATCTATAGTCTCCATAAAAGCGAAGAAACAAAGCTCATACAGAGGTACTGACATAGAACTCCAGTGTCCTGTGCGGTTTTGGTGGCATCAGGTACATGCAGTAATACAAATGTAAAGCGTTACTTATAAGCCCACAACGTACTTATGTGTCCCATTAACCAAAAATAATGCTTGGCTATAAAGACATAAGCTTTCTATTTGAATGGAAAGAAGACAGTAACTTTTGTTCTTTTTTAAAATTAAATATGCACATCACAAAAGTACACAGACATTGACAAAGAAGTAATACAAATCCACAAGAGCTCCGTGATGTTAAATAGTGGGAAACAATACGTTGTTACAAAAGAATCTGTCCTTTTGGTACCTTCTAAACGTATCTAAGTACAAGCTGCATATGATTTCCTGAACTAAATCCGCCATCCTTTCACAAAATCAGTACCCTTTCGTGAAACTCAAACAGACAAAAAGCTTGTCGTGAAGAAGTAGTGTATTGAGCTTTGAAATATTCACACACAAGTGGCTCCTCAACTATTCTAGCAGACTGGAAATGGATGGTGTAAGGTTGGAAGTGCATTTGGGTTGTGATATCCCTCTCCCTCTTCACCATTTCATTTTTAAGAACAGCCATCTCACAGTCTTTCCCTCTTGTGATGCAAGCTGTTCCTTGCATACATCTCGGACATCTATCTCAGTACACACATGCTGTAACTTGTCTAACAATACGATTCTGTTGTAGTGGGTTTTCCGCGCTTGAAGCAGTATGACTAGATAAGTGACCTATGATCCCATTGCCATCAATGTGTTGAAAGGCCTCGAAGGTGTGTAATACACTAATATGTTACAAATTCCTCAAAGATCCAATTATACCCTGAATTTCTGTTATTGTTATAAAAAATCTTGTATGTAGGTTGGCTGATTTGGGGAGAGGGGGAAGATGGGACAAAACAGTGAGGTAATGAGTTCCACAATCCAAGGTGGCGGAAAGTAAGGGAACAACAACAACAGTCGGTGGAAAGCAATTCTTGCAAATGTGTGTAAAATCTTAAGGGATTTAACTGCTAGGTGATCAGTCCCTAAACTTACACACTACTTAACCTAAATTATCCAAAGGACAAACACACACACCCATGCCCGAGGGAGGACTCGAACCTCCGCCGGGACCAGCCGCACAGTCCATGACTGCAGCGCCCCCGACCGCTCGGCTAATCCCGCGCGGCTGGAAACCTATACAGGCCCATACAGATGCAGAAGGAACGTCGGAACGGCGAGAAGTGTTAACAGGAGGGGAGAAGTGTAGAGGCGAGAGCAGATAGCCCCCCCCCCCCCTCAAGGGGAACTACCTGTGACTGGGTCTCCGTACTGGGAAACAGAACTGCACCAAAGACCAGACAAACCAAGGGAAATATGAGGGACAAACCTGGCTGGCACATGAAGGCAAGTTCAAAACCATCCCAATACTGAGTGACACCAATTCCAGAAGGAAAATAAGGTACCTCCATGAACACAACCGAGAATGGACGTAACCATGCAAGGGCCGTCCAGTAACATCTGTGAGAAGGAGAGAAGGGAAGTGGAAGGGTGTATTTAGCATCAAAAACCAAACAAGGGGGAACATGGGAGGGAGGTTCCAGGAAAATCAGGAAATCAGGATAATATGGATCACTATGGTGAGACCGCACAACTACAAAACAGGGGGGGGGGGGGGAGATGGGGGCAGTTTATTATGGAGTAAAAGACATGGGTCAACCTGTTATGGCCTTTATGGTGATGACAGAGGATGGTAGGTATCCTTCATGAAAGGCAGAAGGATGAGTGCTACATGGCATGATCCACTTAATCAAACGAATTTTGTTAGACATGGAGTGTGCCCCCTACCCCAAGAGTTGCCCCACAACTGAACAAAAAGGAATGTGACATGAATCGGTAAATCCTCCCCCAGAGGGGTTGTGGAGAATGGCAGGTAGATGGCTGTTCCCACTTGCCACAGAATGGTAAGCTCATTACCCATATCAAAGTATATCAACTGAAAAAGCAAAATGGTCAGTTTGGCGAGAAGATAACGAATGACAGAGATTCAGGGGGTGGCAGGAAAAACACTCATCGAGTCCATATCTAACATTACTTTGGTGGGCGAGGACCCAGTTAATGGCCATCAGTTTATCAGGAAACGCCCCACACAAGACAAGAGATGGTGTACCATGCCAACTAAAGACTTGAAATTACGTGCCGCTTGATTTTTATATTTCGAGTCACTTGCGTAAAAGACAATTCACATATTCAAATCAAATCCGAAGGTCCTAACTGGTGAGGGGGGGGGGGGGGGCGGGAAATTGGTAGGTAGAATGGGGAACAAAGCCAAGAGAGAAAACATGGTGAAAGGCAGAGGCCAAATGGTAAACCACAAGTAGGAGGGGTGGGCAGGGAAAGAGTGGATACCAACAGTATAAGATACCAAGAACTGGGACTGTCAAAGTGAAGAGGGCATGAATAAGAAGATTGTTGACAGAACAACAGAATGATTAACTGGGACCAAGATAAGCTTTAGAAAAGGCGCAGCTGAGCCACAAAGTTGACAACCATAGTCCAGACAGGACACAAAACTAAGGCTTGTTAAAAGTGGAGAAGGGTCGAACGATCTGTGCCCAATAGGAATCAGCAAGCAATCGATGGACATTGAATTTACAGAATAGCCATTCTTTTGAAGGCAGCTAAGTGGCATCTACATTTGTTGTCAAAAATAGGATCCAAGAAATGGAGCTGGGAGTTAATGGTCAGCCATTGGGCATGTACGTTGACCTTCAGATGAAAAATGGTCTATAGTATGGTGACAGAAATGCACCATCTTCGAGTTGCCCGCATCTCGTGGTCGTGCGGTAGCGTTCTCGCTTCCCACGCCCGGGTTCCCGGGTTCGATTCCCGGCGGGGTCAGGGATTTTCCCTGCCTCGTGATGGCTGGGTGTTGTGTGCTGTCGTTAGGTTAGTTAGGTTTAAGTAGTTCTAAGTTCTAGGGGACTTATGACCACAGCAGTTGAGTCCCATAGTGCTCAGAGCCATTTGAACACCATCTTCGAGTTGCAACCCTCCTGAAAGCATGCCAGAGTGCACCCTTGAGCTCCCAGCCAGCAGTGTCACCAAGTGAAGACTGGTCCAGATACGGAAATCACCACATAGAGAGCAGGGGAGCCAATGGTCTGACACAGGCCACAAGTCCGTTAATGGGAATAAGAAAAGGACACGAAATATGGAACCCTGTGGAATGCCATTTTCCTGGGTCCATGGAGCTGTGAATGGTATGAACTCAAACACGGACTGTCCAGTGAGACAGGAACTGGCGATTAAAAATCAGGAGGGTCCACAAAGGCACTGTGTGGATAATGTGCAATGGCACTGAGGAGCTCCCACTCTGTAAATAGGGCGTTATAAGATTCACTGCGGCGTGTAGTGAATGAGAGGACGTTTCCTTCCAGCCGCTCTTTGAGCGCGCAAAAGGCTGGGCGGTAATTCTCCGAAATAGAGGCTCGAGAGAATTGCTCAACAAAGTGCTCGGCAATCGCATTTGCGACGGTAGATAACACACAATTTATGGTAACACTGGAGACACCTGTTGGGGCGTGGTACCCAAAAACAAGTTTGATCTTTGCCCAGACTTGGGAAGGTGACGTTTGGCACACAATTGTTGAGATGTGTCTCTCCCAGAACCTCTGCTTCCGTCGTTTTATAAGCTAGCGAACGCGGGCATGGAGCCGTTTTAAGGATTTGAGGTGCAAGGAAGGGTGCCGCTCATGTCGCCGACGTTACTTAATTGCCTCAGCGACTTCTGGAGACCACCAAGGGACTGCCTTAAGCCTCAGGCATCCTATAGAGCGAGGGATCGCGTTTTCTGCCGCAGAAACAATTATTGTACTCACCTGCTCAACCATCATAATGATATTACTGTGTGGAGGAGATTCAATGTGACATCAAAGGTGCAAGTTTCCCACTCCGCTTTGTTTAGAACCCATCTGGGCAGGCTTCCATGGACCTGATGCTGCGGCAGTGACAGGATGGAGGGGAAGTGGTCACTACCACACAGATCATCATGTGCTCTGCAGTGGATAGATGGGAGAAGATCTGGACTGCAAATTGATAAATCAATGGCCGAGTAACTACCATGAGCCAGACTGAAATGTGTGGCAGCCCCAGTGATTAAGAGACAGAGGTTGAACTGAGACGGCAAAGTTTCGACATCTCTGCCTCGGCCAGTAAGCATGCGGTTATGGGCATTAAAATCTCCCAAAAGTGGGAAAGGATTAGGGAGTTGATCAATCAGTGTAGCTTATACATTCAGGAACATATACTGTGCGAACAGTTATTTCCTATGTCGTTCTTAATCTGACAGCCACAGCTTCAAGAGGGGTTTGAAGAGGCAAAGTTCACAACACAATGAGTTTAGGACATAAACGCAAACTTCACCTGACACTCGATTATAGTCGCTACAGTTTCTGTAATATCCCTTATAGCCATGAAGAGCAAGGATTGGCATTGACAGGAACCAGGTTTCCTGGAGGGCAATGCAGATAGCAGGTGTAAAGCTTAACAGCTGTCGTAGCTCAGCCAGACAGTGGAAATAAAACGCCACAATTCCACTGGAGGATGACATCGTGAGACTGGGAAGGCATGGAACATTCAATGAGGCAGTTTACGCCTCAGGGCCACCTGCTGCCACTGGCATATTGCCTGACCAGTCTATACCCATTGCGTATGACGGTCTGGTGAGATCTAGGTCCACAGTAGACGCCAAAATCTCCATCCTCAGACGCTGAGTTTGTAGGGGCAGTGGTGTGGGTGACACCGCAGTTTCCTTAGTCTTAGAGGTTTTCCTTTTGGATTTCTCTCGCTGCTCATTGGGTTTACCTGGCTCAGAGGACTTCACTTGCTCAGTCTCTGGGACAGAGCATGAGCATGAAACCCTACAACCAACTGCTTTTGGGCTCTTCAGCGACTGGTGAGTGTGTTTCTCCCACTTGCAGAAACATAGGAAGGGAGTGACCAAAGGTACCCCTCCTTAGCGAGAGAAGCTGAAGAAGACTTACACCTCTCTGGCTTAGAAGTGGGCATTGACGTCCCCAATGGTTGGGGGGGGGGGGTGTTGCTCCTGAAGCAGGTGTTGCAGAAGCAACAGGGAGTGAAATGACCAGACCATCAACAGGGCATGTGTAGTCTTCCATTTGTGGGAAGTGACTTGGGTTGGCGGAGCTGATGGTGCCAGAACTATTGTAGTGGCGGCATAAGACGATGTCATACACATAGGATGCAGGCGTTAAAAATTTTCACTTAGTTTCAGCTAGGTAGTGGGTCCAGGGTCTTTTACTACATGATTTTTCCTTTCTTTCTGGAGAATTCTGCTGTCTGGTGAGAAAGGCGAATGATGCTCTCCATAGTACACACAGATATGAGGCGGGGCACATGGAGTACTGGGATGTAATGGGCGACTGCAGTCTCAACATGAGACAAGTACAGCAGGAAGACATATGGCTGAACTTCCAGCACTTATAACACCGCAACAGAGGATGGATTTAGGGCCTTACATCACAGTGGTAGGACATCACCTTGACCTTCTCTGGCAATGTATCACCCTCATAGGCCAAGATTAAGGTACCGGTAGCAACCTGATTATCCCTAAGACCCTGGTGGACACGCCAGACGAAACACCTCGCTGCTCTAAATTGGCGCACAGCTCATCATCAGACTGCAAATGAAGGTCCCTATGAAATATGAAACCCTGGACCATATATAAGTGCTTAAAGGGTGTGATGGTTAAAGAAACATCCCCCAGCTGGTCACAAGTGAGTAACTCTCATGACTGGGCAGAGGATGCTGATTTGATCAAGAGCGACTGGGATCTCATTTAGGACAAGCCCTCCACCTCCCAATATTTGTCCTCTAAATGTTCAACAAAAAACTGAGGCTTCGTCGTCATGAAAGATTCCTCATCAGCTATCAAGCATACAAGGTACTGGGGCGAATAAGATCCTCTGCCACCCTTAGCCTGAAGTTCCTCCCATGGTGTGGCCAGGGAGTGGAACGATGTGGGGTCGTACTTCTCTGCATTGAATTTAACTCCTGAATGCTTAGAGGCTTACGGTGTTTCACGACCAGCAAAAGATGATGGATTACTCTTCATCACATGTCATCCACCCTTATGCCACACACTCCGACTAGGGGCCCTCCCCATCGGCGCCACCAAGCTGCAGCAAGGCCACCCAGCAGGATAGCCATTGCCAGGAGTCTTGATACCCCAGGTGGATTGGCATCTACCCCTTTGCTTATGTGGGGAGTTAACAGCTCAGGCATCAGCAGAGCGATGCTTGTGTGGTCAGGGGCTACAACCAACAGGGTACATGGTGGACCCACCACAATGGACTGGCTACTGTGCTGGATATCAGGTACTAAGAGGTCCATGGTAATCGAAGACACAGAAAGCGACACTGCATAATGCATGGTGGAAAACGCACCCAGTAAGGTGCCCTCGCCCAAGAAATAGAGAATGGGCGGGCCTGCAATGCGACGACGATAAGCTGGGCTAAAGATCTCAGTGCACGATGGACATGATGCATCATGTAAGGCGTCCTTCCCCAATTGGCTTGCTCTTCAAGAAAATTTAGAAGAATGGACGTCAAACCGTGGAGGGGACCAACACATAAGGGCCTAAACGTGTGAAAATCCTTTTAGTCGGCTCTTACAACAGGCAGAAATACCTTGGGCCTATTCTAACCCCCAGAACTGCAGGGGGGCTAGATGTCATAGACATCGGGTGAAGACAGTCATATTTCTGATGGGTATAGGATAAATGATCAAGTGACCTCTACTCTTGCATATTTTTTATCTTATTATAAAGTGAACAATCCAGTGAGTGTTGAGAGTGAAGTTTGTGACATTTAACACATATGGGTTGTGGAACACAGGAGTTCTGCTCATGGAGTGAGCATCCATATTCACCACATAGTGGATAAACTTTTCAGTGGGAATATGTGCCCAAAACGCAAACACTAAAGATATTTCATGTGTGGTGGGAAGTGTGACTATTTTGAGTTTGGAGTCTGCTGGCCCCTCATAAAAAGTTATGATAGTGTGTTTTAAAGGAGCTGGCGGTGTTCTGTGCATGTAAGATTACGCTTTTTTTTTCTTTGCTGAGTTGTTGGCTAGTTTAACATCAAATGGGGAAAGTTAGATGGGTAGATAGGTTGGCATATACACATTTGTTCACCACCGTACCCCTTGGGTGGTCTTTAGTGACAACGCTTTATTTGATTTTTTTTAGACTTAAATATTTTAACACTGTTAATTTTTTGTTTTTTGTTTTTTTTAAAAATCTAGAGCTCTCCAGTATCCGGATATCATAGGAAGGACTGGGGTAATTGTTGTTCCACTAGTGTATATAAGGAATGTATGAGGTATAACGCATGTGTGTGTTTTGGGATTTTATTAAAATGTTCTTCCTCTCACCTATAAACTTTTTTTCTATGTGGTGGAGCGGTGTAAGTTGTTGTTTGAAGGCTTCTATTTGGGCAATCATGACTCATGAATATCTCTTGGCTGTAATTTGATGCCGGCCGCGGTGGTCTAGCGGTTCTGGCGCTGCAGTCCGGAACCGCGGGACTACTACGGTCGCAGGTTCGAATCCTGCCTCGGGCATGGGTGTTTGTGATGTCCTTAGGTTAGTTACGTTCAAGTAGTTCTAAGTTCTAGGGGACTTATGACCTAAGATGTTGAGTCCCATAGTGCTCAGAGCCATTTGAACCATTTTGTAATTTGATAGGCGGATGGCTGCCGCCGACGTGGTTGCCGTTGGCTTTAACAGATGACGCTGAAGACATTTGCGTACGCTAGCTGATTACAGGGTTTTAGTATATGATGGATACTGTTTGTTATATTTAATTTGGTGGTATTCTTTTAGAGATTTGGGAGGTTGAAAGGTTTATTCAAGAAGGAACTCCCTATTATTTAATTTATTTTATATTGACATATGGTTTGAGTTCCGCTTAGTGTCACTATTGGCTACAGGTGTAGTATGGCAATGTAAAAAGTTTGGAGTTAAAAAAATTTTTTTTTTCATTCTTTAGTGTTAACGTGTACAGAAGTACCACTCCAGTTGCTAGTCGTAATTACACCCTCTTAGATGTTACATGCTGTGTATATTATTATTAATTTAAAAGTGAACGCATGGAGCACATGACCATGCAGCGCCCCCCAACGAGGGCACTTCGCTATTTGACATGTTTAGCGTCAGTATACGGTCTGCTTCAAGACTGCTTGTGTCGCAGTTTAGTCATATGTTATTGGACACTTTCTTTCGGTTGTCATGGCTGTACGCCTGGTTGGTTAGGAAGGAGTTGAAGTGTGTGGTATGTAACTCATATGACCCGATCTCTTTTTCTGTAACGTTGAGACGGTTGAATGTCCTGTTCACTTATGTTTTGTACTTTTTTTTAACAGATGTCTGAAGATGGGTGTAATCCCGAAATGCGTAACGTTCTAATAGGAGAGTCAACTGAGCTTCTAATGACTTTATTGTGATTGCAGAGCATTGGTTGCCAATTATTAAATGGTTAGGAGTAATGGACACAATGATGTCACCGAAGTGGTCCCAGGAATGAGGGGCTGCAGACTGGGCAGCATCAGATGTTTCGATCAACAGTGAACCGGGTGGCATCATACTCAGAGACTACTACGCCAAACTTGTTTGCATCAGTGCCTACGAAAAATAATGGCTTGGTGGCAATGAGCGTCTCTCTGTCAGTCGTAGTGCAGACTAGTTACGGGGTAAAGGATTTCATTCCACGCTGGCGAACCTGGCCCTCCTCCCAAAGGGTAGCCAGGAAAGGGAAGGCTGCAGCGTCATAATAAGTACCACTAAAGGATCCATTCAAAACTAAAGAGACGGCCGTAGAAGAACATCCAGTTTTGTGAAGCTTAATACGTCTCACATGCAAAGTATCCATCCCACTCTGATCAGGAGCTTCCTTCCTGGGACACTACCAGCCACTGCAAGTGTTGCATGACACATTAGCTAAGGCCGTGTGTTTCTGTATTCAAAGATGAAGGTATCAGAAGTGTGCTAGCCGTGTTGTCAGCGGAATCAATCAGAAGAGTACGTAACAACCCCACCTCACGGGCTGACTACTGTACTGACTAATTAAAGTTAAAGAACAACAGTATCAAAGAAAAGATGGGAAAGGCAGGGACGTTACATGTGGAAGACGTTAAGTAAGGCTCACACTGTCGAGACAAAATTTAGAAGGGCAGGTCAAACCCCAAAGGGGGGACCAGAACCGTTGAAAAGAAAGGTGAAAAATAAGAGTAAAACAGGAAGAAAACCCTAAGTGATAGCAGAAACCAGTTGGGTCATCGTAATCAAGGACACCGAAAGAGTAGCATGAGTTAGGGGAGAAGGAGAGAGGACAGGCTGAGGTGGGGACAACGGAAAATGAATGCAGCCAGGGGAGGAAGCAAGGCAGCAATAGCTCGGGGCCCGGGGCCCACGAACTCTCGAAAAAGCCGTGAGACCCTGGGGGGACCTTTGATATAATTTAGTTCTTCAGCTTAAAAATTAATTGAGGCACCTGTAGGTTCCTCCGTATCACCTTTCTTCTTCCGTGCGCCTTCATGTAAGGTCGCGTTTCTTTGTCAGTTATAATTTTACGAATAACAATTACAATATTTAAATTCGTTGATACTTACTTCTTAATATTTCATAGTATTCATGTGAAAATCCTTTTACTAATGTTGTGTTCAGGATGTGTGTCTGTTTCGTATTTTGATAACGTTGGAAAGTGACTGGTTTGGTGACTTCACGATTTGCGAGCCCTCCATGTGCCGTTACAGGCATATTTGCATTTTTCATAAGTCGAATCTTGCAATCTAAATTCTGTGTCAGAAGTCGATTACAGTTTTTCTTTGTGCAACGCGCGTTATTCCGTTGCGTTATTCTTCATATCATAACGGTCCGCCGTCACCAAGCTATCCTGCTCCCCCAACCAAGACTGTGCACCTGAATACTAAAAAATAAGATAACGCAGGAGTTTTATTTTGTTGCATCTGGAGGTTTTAATTTAATTAAAGTTGAACTACTGACGATACACCTTCCTCTGTAACGCACCTGCTGTGAATGATGTATCCTACTTCGTAACAATTGGCTTTCGGAAAATTTAAGTACAAGCATTAGCATTTCATTTCCTCACTTTATTTCATATGGGATAGATCACAAGTCTCAGTTTCTTTCGTTGCCAAGATACTAAATTCCTTCATTATATTGACTGCCTTTTTTCAATCGCAGTGTAAATGCAAGACATTCATAACGTACGATAAATCAAATTCGTCACGGACTATCCTCAAGCGAACCTAGGAGTTGAATACAGCAGACAGTCCTTCTGATCAGCAACTTATCCCTCGTCAGGAATGAGAAGAGCCTATAGTCACAAATGTTTCTGAATCGCACACCGCAGATTAGTGCGAACAATAGTATTTGCGCCCTACTTCCTTTTATGACATAGTCACGCAGTTGACGGATGAGTTCTTCAGTGATTATTGGACTTCCATAGGTTATGACAGGTGATGATTTACCTGGAACGAGGCTGATCCTGCAAGCTGCGAAGCTCGAAGTCAATGACAAGAATTCCTCCGCCTCTAAATTGTGTCTCCAATGACGGGCAGAATTTCCCATTGAATAATGTTGCTGCTTTATTTCCGGAACTCTGTCCCGCCTAGGTGGTGGAGCACGATGTGACGTCGATCATCCTGGTTATCTTACCTGAAACAACCAAAACTAAAATTAAGATATTTGTTAGACCATGAAGGACAAAATCCTACTTAAAGTCCGTTTTTAAAATCATCAATGAGATGTTATTAATTGTGTTTTACTTTTTTGATGGCAAGTGTGCGTACAAGCTAACTGAACCCGATCACAATACCAGATTACATTGCATTTGCCGCTTTACTGATAGTTCTAGTAGGTTCTTGGATACGCAATGTACTACAATGGGTTCACATCTCGTAAAGCACTAACGTGCAATCCAATATTTATAGTGCTAATAGGCCACTTTTTCCCTTAAACTGTAGCTTTCGGATGGAATTTCTCTCCCCATAAGAATGTGTTGTTGTGGTATTCAGTCCAGAGACTAGTTTAATGTAACTCTTCATGCTACTCCGTCTCGTGCAAGCCTCTTCATCTCCGAATAACTACTGCAGCTTACGTCCTTCTGAATATGATTATCGTATTCCTCTCTTGGTCTCCCTCTACGGTTTTTACCCTCCACGCGTCCCATCAGTACTAAACTGGTGACATCTTGATGCCTCAGAACGTCTCATACGATCCATTCTTCTTCTCAAGTTGTGCCACAAATGACACTTCTACGTAGTTCTATTCAGAACCTCTTCATTAGTTACGTGATCTACCCAAGTAATCTTGAGCACTCTTCTGCAGCACCATTATTTCGAAAGTTTCTACACTCCTGGAAATTGAAATAAGAACACCGTGAATTCATTGTCCCAGGAAGGGGAAACTTTATTGACACATTCCTGGGGTCAGATACATCACATGATCACAATGACAGAACCACAGGCACATAGACACAGGCAACAGAGCATGCACAATGTCGGCACTAGCACAGTGTATATCCACCTTTCGCAGCAATGCAGGCTGCTATTCTCCCATGGAGACGATCGTAGAGATGCTGGATGTAGTCCTGTGGAACGGCTTGCCATGCCATTTCCACCTGGCGCCTCAGTTGGACCAGCGTTCGTGCTGGACGTGCAGACCGCGTGAGACGACGCTTCATCCAGTCCCAAACATGCTCAATGGGGGACAGATCCGGAGATCTTGCTGGCCAGGGTAGTTGACTTACTCCTTCTAGAGCACGTTGGGTGGCACGGGATACATGCGGACGTGCATTGCCCTGTTGGAACAGCAAGTTCCCTTGCCGGTCTAGGAATGGTAGAACGATGGGTTCGATGACGGTTTGGATGTACCGTGCACTATTCAGTGTCCCCTCGACGATCACCAGTGGTGTACGGCCAGTGTAGGAGATCGCTCCCCACACCATGATGCCGGGTGTTGGCCCTGTGTGCCTCGGTCGTATGCAGTCCTGATTGTGGCGCTCACCTGCACGGCGCCAAACACGCATACGACCATCATTGGCACCAAGGCAGAAGCGACTCTCATCGCTGAAGACGACACGTCTCCATTCGTCCCTCCATTCACGCCTGTTGCGACACCACTGGAGGCGGGCTGCACGATGTTGGGGCGTGAGCGGAAGACGGCCTAACAGTGAGCGGGACCGTAGCCCAGCTTCATGGAGACGGTTGCGAATGGTCCTCGCCGATACCCCAGGAGCAACAGTGTCCCTAATTTTCTGGGAAGTGGCGGTGCGGTCCCCTACGGCACTGCGTAGGATCCTACGGTCTTGGCGTGCATCCGTGCGTCGCTGCGGTCTGGTCCCAGGTCGACGGGCACGTGCACCTTCCGCCGACCACTGGCGACAACATCGATGTACTGTGGAGACCTCACGCCCCACGTGTTGAGCAATTCGGCGGTACGTCCACCCGGCCTCCCGCATGCCCACTATACGCCCTCGCTCAAAGTCCGTCAACTTCACATATGGTTCACGTCCACGCTGTCGCGGCATGCTACCAGTGTTAAAGACTGCGATGGAGCTCCGTATGCCACGGCAAACTGGCTGACACTGACGGCGGCGGTGCACAAATGCTGCGCATTTAGCGCCATTCGACGGCCAACACCGCGGTTCCTGGTGTGTCCGCTGTGCCGTGCGTGTGATCATTGCTTGTACAGCCCTCTCGCAGTGTCCGGAGCTAGTATGGTGGGTCTGACACACCGGTGTCAATGTGTTCTTTTTTCCATTTCCAGGAGTGTATTCTCTTCTTATCGAAACTGTTTATTTTCCATGTTTCACTTCGATACATGGCTACACTCCACACTAACAGTTTCAGAAAAGACTAGCTGACTCTTAAATTTGTACTCCATGTTAACAAATCTCTTTTCGTCAGAAACGCTTTCGTTGCCACATTCTACATTTTATACCCTCTCTACTCCGAACATCATCAGTTGTTTTGTTCCCGAAATAACAAAACACATTTACTACTTTAAGTACCTGATTTCCTAATCTAATACCCTCAACATGACCTGGTTTAGTTCGGCTACATTCCATTATCCTCGTTTTGCTTTTGTTGAGGTTCATCTTATATCCTCCTTTCAAGGCACTGTCCATTCCGTTCAGCGGTTCTTCCAGGGCCTTTGCTGTCCCTGTCAGAATTACAATGTCGTCGGCAAACCTAACAGTTTTATTTCTTTTCCATGGATTTAATTCCTACTCCAAATTTTACTTTTGTTTGCCTTATTGCTTGCTCAATACACAGGTTGAATAACATCGGACATAGCCTGCAACCCTGTCTCATTCCCTTCTCAATCACTGCATCCCTTTCATGCTTCTCGACTCTAATGTCTGCCATTTGGTTTCGGCACAAATTGTAAATAGCCTTTCTCTTCGAGTATTTTACCTGTGCCACCTTTAAAATTTGAGACAAAGTGTTCCAGTCAAAATTGTCAAAAGCTTTCTCTAAGGCTGCTAATGCTAGAAACGTAAGTTTGCATTTTTTAAACTAACTTTTAAGACATGTCGTAGGGTCGGTAGTGCCTCGAGTGTACCAACATGGCTACAGAATCCAAACTCATCTGCCCCGAGTCGACTTCTACCAGTTTTTCCATTACGATGTAAAGAATTAGTGTTAATTCACCGGGATTATTTAAACTGATAGTTGGGTAATTTTTAACACCTGTCAACACCTCCTTTCTTTGGGATTAGAATTATTATATTCTTCTTGAAGTGTGACGGTATTGCGCCTATCTCATAACATCTTGTCTCACCAAGGCTATCAGCAATTCTATTGGAATGTTGTCTACTCCCGGAGCCAAGTTTCGACTTTGGTTTTTCAGTGCTATGTCAAACTGTTCACGCAGTATTATATCTCCCATTTCATCTTAATCTATGTCCTCTTCCATTTTCATAATACTGCCCTCAAGTACATCGCCCTTATATAGACCCACTATATACTCCTTCCACCTTTTGACTTTCCCTTCTTTGCTTAGGACAGGTTTCCGATCTGACCTCTTGATATTTATAGAGGTGTTTCTCTTTTCTCCGAAGGTCTCTTTAATTTTCCTGTAGGCAGTATCTATCTTACCCTAGAGACACATACTTCTGCATCCATACATTTGTCCTCTAGCCATCCCTGTGTATCCAATTTGCACTTTCTGTCGATCTCATTTTTCATACGTTTGTATTCCTGTTTGGCTGCTTCATTTACAGCATTTTTGTATCTTCTCCTTTCATCAATTAAATTCAATATTTCTTCTGTTACCCAAGAATTTCTACCAACCCTCCTCTTATTACATACTTGATCCTCTAATACCTTCACTATTTAATGTCTCAGAGCTAGCCATTCCTCTTGTACTGTATTTCTTACCCCTGTTCGTGTCAATCATTCCCTAATACTCTGTCTTAAACTCTCTATAATATCTGATTCTCCCAGTTTATCCAGGACCGATCTCCTTTCATTCCTACGTTTTACATTTTCGTTATTTTCAATCTACAGTTCATAATCAATAAATTGTTGTCAGTGTCCACATCTGCCCCTGGAAATGCCTTAAAATTTAAAATCTGGTTCCTAAATCTCTGTCTTACCATTATATAACCTATCTGTAACATTCCAGTGCCTCCAGGCATCATCCACGCATACAACATTCTTTCATGTTTCTTAAACCAAGTGTTAGCTATGATTAAGTTACGCTCTGTGCAAAATTCTACCTGGTGGCTTCCTCTTTCGTTCCTTACCCCTTCCTTACCCCCAGACCATATTCACCTACTACATTTCATTCTCTTCCTTTTCCTACAATCACATTCCAGTCCCTCATGATTACTCAATGTTCTTATTTAAAGAAACGCAGTTGATATCCGTTTGAATTATGCCAGTGCCATCTAGCGGGCCAACCATAGCGCCATCTGGCTTCCCCTTCATGCTAGACATGTTTCGTTCTTTGTAGTTTTTTTCTTTTGAGGCTTATTTCGTGAGATATTTGACTCTGTCACGATCAATAGACCACCCTGTATATTAAGGTGTCCACTATATATTAAGGTGTCCACTATAAGCAGGAAGCGGCTACACGGGTAGCAGGGGCTAAGTAGCGTGGACTGGGCGGTTTTTTAGGTTAGAAAATCTCGGGAAAACACAAGAATGGCTCCAGTCACAAAGGGTGCAGGGTGCGCAGTCCGGAACCGCGGGAGTGCTACGGTCGCAGGTTCGAATCCTGCCTCGGGCATGGATGTATGTGATGTCCTTAGGTTAGTTAGGTTTTAAGTAGTTCTAAGTTCTAGGGGACTGCTGACCACAGAAGTTGGGTCCCATAGTGCTCAGAGCCTATTTAAAATTTTAAAAAGGGTGCAGGCCGAACACAGGAAGAACGTACAGACAGGAACCATCGGTATAACAGTTTTAAATAGTCGTAGCTGTGTTGGAAAAGTACCATGGCTCCAAGCGCTATAGAAAGCACTGATGCTCAGATCGTTATAGGCACTTAAAGCTGGCTAAAGCCGGAGATAAGCTCAGGCGAAATTTTTTTCGAACAACCTAATGGCGTTCAGAAAGGATTGGCTAAACACGGTTGGCGGTGGCGGGTTTGGTGGTGTTAGAAGTAGTCTATTTGCCGCGAAATTGAAATAGATAGTTCCTGTAGGTTAGTATGGGCAGAGATAATTGTGGGCTACTGGAATAAAATAGTAATTTGATCTTTTTACCGACCTCCCCAATCAGATGATACAGTTGCTGAAAGATTCAAAGAAAACTTGAGTTTGATTTGAAACACTTACCTGACTTATACGAATATACTTGGTGGTTACTTAATTATACTCTCCATATGTTGGTGAAAATACATGTATAATTTCGGAGGTACGCATAAAGCATCATCAGAAATTGTACTAAACGCATTCTCTGAAAATTATTTCGAACAGTGAGTTAAGGTGCCCACGCGAATAGTAAACGGTTGTAGAAACACACTTGACCTCTTAGCAACCAATTATCCTGAGTTAATAACGAGCATCAAAATAAACAAAGAACATACCTGTTCAAAAAAGCTAATAAAAATTCACTTGAAGTCTTCCTGAGAGGCAATCCTCACTCATTCCTAATTAATAATAAAAGTGTAGACCAGATGTGGCTTGAATTCAGAGAAATAGTATCGGCAGCAAATGACAGATTTATAGCAAATAAATTAACAAACGACGGAGCTGATCCTTCTTGGTACACAAAGCGGGTCAGAACACTGTTGTAGAAACAACGAAACAAACATGCCACATTTAAACAGACGCAAAATCCCCAAGACTGGCTATCTTTACAGATGCGAGATGCTTATAACAGTTTCCACAAAGAAACTTTGTCTCGAAACCTGGCTGCTAATCCAAGGAGATTCTGATCGTATGTGTAGTATGTTAGCGGCTAGAAACAGTCAATGCCTTCTCTGAGGGATAGCAATGGAGATACTATCGAAGAAAGTGCTGCCAAAGCAGAGTTACTAACACACAGCCTTCTGAAATGCTTTCACAAAAGAAGAACTAAATGTTTCAGAATTCAAATCAAGAACAGCTACCAACATGAGTAATGTAGAAATAGATATCATCGGAATAGTGAAGCAACTTTAATCACTTCCCATAAGCAAGTCTTCCTGTTGTGTCTAGACAAGACAGCCTAGACACAATGAGAGGAAGCCGAAAGGCACGCGCTTAAACTCACGCAGGCTGGCGTGAGGTCTGAAACAGGATACGTAATGAATGCTATAAAGAAAAGTACGTAGCTTCTGGAATACTTAACTTTAATCCACATTTGTAGAACATCGCTCTTGATGATACATTAATAGAATCTCAATATCAATTGAATACGGCGCCTTGCTAGGTCGTAGCAAATGTAGCTGTAGGCTATGCTAACTATCGTCTCGGCAAATGAGAGCGTAGTTGTCAGTGAACCGTTTCTTACAAAGTCGGCTGTACAACTGGGACGAGTGCTAGGATCTGTCTCTAGACCTGCCGTGTGGCGGCGCTCGGTCTGCCATCACTGACAGTGGCGACACGCGGGTCCGTCGTATACTAGCGGACCACGGCCGATTTAAAAGCTACCACCTAGCAAGTGTGGTGTCTGGCGGTGACACCACACTTCCAGCCCATACTGTATAACGATTAAGTTTCTTTCGGAGCATGCTGATACAATAGCTTCATACTTAATCTTATACAACCATTTGCTCGACGAAAGATCCGTACCCAAAATCTGGAAAGTAGCACTGGTCACACCAATATTCAAGCAAGGTAGTACGAGTAATCCACTTAATTACAGGTGGATTTCATTAACGTTGATATGCAGCAGGATTCTGGAACATATATTGTGTTCGAACATTATGAATTACCTCGAAGAAAAGGGTCTATTCATATACAGTCGACATGGGTTTAGAAAACATCATGCTTGTGAAACACAACTAGCTCTTTATTCGCATGAAGATTTGAGTGATATTGAAGAGGCTTTCTCAGATCGATTCCGGATTTCATGACTTCTGGAAGGCTTTTGACACTGTACCACATAAGCAGTTTGTAGTGAAATTACGTGCTTATGGAATATCATCTCAGTTATGTGACTGGATATGAGACATCCTGTCAGAGAGGTCACATTTCGTAGCAATTGACGGAAAGTCATCGAGTAAACAAGTAGCGATTCGTAGCGTTCCTGAAGGTAGTGTTATGGCCCTTTGCTGTTCATTATCTATATAAACTATTAGAGAGACAATCTGAGCAGTTGTCTTAGGTTGTTTGCAGATGAAGCTTTCGTTTAACGACTAATAAAGTCATCAGAAAACCTAACCATATTGTAAAACGATTCAGAAAAGATATCTGTACGGTGCGAAAATTAGCAGTTGACCCGTAATAGCGAAAAGTGTGAAGTCATCCACATGAGTGCTTAAAGGAATTCGTTAATATTTGGTTGCACGGTAAATCAGTCAAGTTTAAAGACGGTAAATTCAGCTAAATACCTCGGAATTACAGTAACGAACAACTTAAATTTTACGGAACATACAGAAAATATTGTGGGGGTGGCTAAACAAAGACTGTTTTATTGGCAGGACACTCAGAAAATGTAATAGAAATACTAAGAAGGCAGCCTACACTACGCTTGTCCGTCCTTTTTTTAAATACTGCTGCGCGGTGTGCGATCTTTACCAGATAGGACTGACGGAGTACACCGAAAAAGAACAAAGAAAGGCAACACGTTTTGTATTATCGCGAAATATGGGAGAAAGTGTCACAGAAATTATATAGGATTTGTGCTGGAAATAATTAAAAGAAAGGCGTTTTTCCTCGCCTTCTCACGAAATTCAAATTTCCAACTTTCTCCTCAGGTTGCGAGAATACTTTGTTCACACCGACCTACATAGGGAGAAATGATCACCACGATAAAATAAGGGAAATCAGAGCTCACAGGTAAGTTACAGGTGTTCGTTCTTTCCGCACGCTGTACGAGATTGCAGTAATAGATAATTGTGAAGATGGTTCGATAAACCCTCTGCCAGGCATTTAAATGTGATATTCAGAGTATTCATTTAGATGTAGATGTCGAAGGGATTGGTTTTCCTCCTCATCTGCATTAACTTATATATTTCAACATTTGCAGCAAACTGCCATTCATCACACAAAATACAAATTTTCTCTGAGTCACCTTGTATCCTCCTACAGTCACTCAACGATGATACCTTCCCGTATACCACAGCGCCATCAGCAAACAACCATAGATAGCAACTCACCCTGCCCGTCGCATCATTATGTAGAGAATATCACAACTTCCTTGGGCCTGCTGACGATGTGTTGTCTCTGATGAACACTCGCCGTCGAGGAGGATGTAATGTGTTCTACAGTTTTACTTAAGAAGTCTTCGTCTCGGTAAGAGCTTTTGCTGAGGTATACCAGTCGAAGTAATTGCAGGCTTCGGGCATTGATCTTTTTTCAGAAACGGAATTTTTACTAACTATTCCCTGAGGTCATTCGCATATTCTCTTTCTGAACAGACAGTACAACGGTCTCTATTTCCTCAGCACTTTCCGTACATTGTTACTGATCCACGGTGTGTCTTTTCCGTCCTTAATCCACTTACTAGTTACCTACTCTTCCAGAGCACGATTTACAATCAGATCCAACTTTGTCTGTCTGCTCTGTAATTGTTGCCAAATGTCAACATGTCTTTTCATTTTCGGAAATACCACATTTGTAGATGTTACGATGATTTTAAAAGTGGGTCTCTGCAAAGACTAGTCATCGAGAGAATAAAATAAAGTGAAATTTGCAATGGACTGGTTTTTCGCTGTAATGATTAACAGAAGTTGCTGACTCCGCTATTTCAGCATGCGAAATTTCGTACATTGTTAGCTTTGCCCAATATTCCTCTATTTCCTCCATATTAAAATAACTGCTGCCCTTTAATTTTCTGTCTCTTTCTAGCAAAAATATTCGGTGATCCTTAATGGCGGATTTATTTTTAGAAGCCATCGTCACTACGTGGTAAGCTACTATGGGACCAAACTGCTGAGGTCATCGGTCCCTAGGCTTACACACTGCTTAAGCTACATTTAACTAACACACACTAAGGACAACGCACAGATCCATTCCTGAGGAGGATTCGAACCTCCGACGGGGGTAGCCGCGCGAACCGTGGCAAGGCGCCACAGACGACGTGGCTACTCCAAGTGGCGGTCGCTACGTGACATGATTACTAATGGCTCTGAGCACTATGGGACTTAACTTCTGAGGTAATCAGTCCCCTAGAACTTACAACTACTTAAACCTAACAAACCTAAGGCCATCACACACATCCATGCCCGAGGCAGGATTCGAACCTGTGACCGTAGTGGTCGCGCGGTTCCAGACTGTAGCGCCTAGAACCGCTCGGCCACCCTGGCCGGCATGATTACTAATCACCGTCTGTGTACAGTCACAGGGACCGATGACCTGTTTGTAGGTGTATGATCTAAAACAATTCCATTGCGTGTTGGGTGTCGAAATAGCTGCACTAATTTTTCGGAAAACGTGTTCAAAACTAGTCCAGAAGGCCATCTGTCCTTACCACCTACAAGGGATCCATATACGTACCAGCCTATACTGCCTAAGTTAATCTCGCCTTCAACTGATATTACATGCTCTGGGTATTTCAGTGGTCCTGAGCATAGACTGTTATGGCGGAATCAAAAATTGTTCAAATGGCTCTGAGCACTATGGGATTTAACTTCTGAGGTCATCAGTCCCCTAGAACGTAGAACTACGTAAACCTAACTAACCTAATTACATCACACACATCCATGCCCGAGGCAGGATACGAACCTGCGACCGAAGCGGTATATGGCAGAATTGGGTGGCCGCTAAAAACATCCGTAATTAACTTGAGTTCACCTAGGTCTGCTACTCGCGTTCGGATAACTTTGTAGTTAGCCTCAACTTGTCGACTAAAGTGAGCACTCCTCCTCCTATGACGACTAATCTGACTTTCAGATAAACTTTGTATGCCTCGCTAATTAACACATTAAAAATTTTTTGCATCTTCCTGGTTCCAACTGCTCCTGAAGACAGACGTTGTTTGTGGATATTAAATCTCAGACAAAGCCCCTTTGACTGTTCAGGGATGTCACTAAACCCTCCCAAAGATGTAAACAACCAAGCATGAGCAGCGCCTGTTACACGGGGGGTTCGACAGCTGATCAGTTCCAGTCATTCCGCGAGGAAGGAGGTCTTTAATTCAACCACTCCTAGATGGTCAATACCGCTGTTATCGCGTCCGCATGGTTACGTTGGGTCAGGATGAGCTCTCAACAGGGGAAGTGCCCAGGCGTCTCGGAGAGAACCAAAGGGATGTTGTTCGGATATGGACGAGATACAGAAAGACAGGAACTGTCAATACATGCATCTCTCAGGCCACCCTAGGGCTACTACTGCAGTGTATGACTGCTACCTACGGATTATGGCTCGGAGGGACCCTGACAGCAACGCCACCATGTTGAATAATGCTTTTCGTGCAGCCACAGGACGTAGTGTTACGACTCAAACTGTGCACAATAGTTTGCATGATGCGGAACGTCATTCACGACGCCCATGGCGAGGTCCATCTCTTTAACCGCGACACCATGCAGCGCGGTACTGATGGGCCCAACAACATGCTGAATGGGCCACTCAGGACTGGCGTCACTTTCTCTTCACCGGTGAGTGTCGTATATGCCTTTAACCAGACAATCGTCAGAGACACTGTCCAGCGAGTGGAGCAAGTTGGAGGTTCCCTGCTTTTTTGTGGTGGCATTAAGTGGGGCCGACGTACGCCGCTGGTGGTCATGAAAGGCCCCGCAACAACTGTACGATAAGTGAATGCCATCCTCCGACAGATAGTGCAACCATATCGGCAGCATATTGGCTAGCCATTCTTCATCATGGACAATTCGTGCCCCCATCGTGCACTTCTTGCGAATGACTTCCTTCAGGATAACGACATTGCTCGAATAGAGTGGCTAGCATGTTCTCCAGACAAGAACCCTATCGAAATTGTCTGGGATGGATTGGAAAGGACTGTTTATGGCCGACGGGACCCACCAAACACTCTCAGGGATTTACGCCGAATCGCCGTTGAGGAGTCGGACAATCTGGACCAACAGTGCCTTGATGAACTTATGGACAGTATGCCATAACGAATACAGGCATGCATCAATCCAAGAGGAGGTGCTACTAGGTATTAGAGGTACCGGTGTGTACAGCAATCTGGACCACCACCTGTGCAGGTCCCGTTGTATGGTCCTAAGGCGATGTGTGGTTTGCATGAGCAATAAAAAGCACAGAAATGGTGTTTATGTTGATCTCTATTCTAGTTTTCTGTTTTGGTTCCGGAACTCTCGGAACCGAAGTGTTGCAAATTTTTTTTTTTTTTGATCTGTGTATTTCTGAGCTTTTTACTTCAGGTTTCAGCCTGCTCTCGTTTCCCAGAATAATCTGAGAGCGCCAACTTTCCTGGAGGGCAGTAAATTCAGCAACAATGTTACAAATACTTCAACCATTAAATGTTAAAGTTTCGGTAAGCGAAGTGTCTTTACACAGTACTTAGTCCATATGCAGAGACTGAGATTAGACAAACGAACATTCGTCAGACAACCTGAAACTAACTTTTCTTTGTGTCATCAGTGTTCTGACTCCTGTGTCAGCCTCTTCATCTCAGAGTACCACTTGCAACATACGTCCTCAATTATTTGCTGGATGTATTCCAATCTCTGTCTTCCTCTACAGTTGATGTCCTCTACAGTTCCGTCTAGTACCATGGAATTCATTCCGTCATGTCTTAACAGGTGTTATGTCATCCTCTCCCTTCTCCTTGTCAGTGTTTTCCTCATATTCGTATCTTCTCCAGCTCTACGCAGAACCTCCTCATTCCCTACCTTATCAGCCCAACTAATTTTCAACATTCGTCTGTAGCACCATATCTCAAATGCTTCGATAATCTTCTGTTCCTGTTTTCCCACAGTCGATGTTGCACTGCCCTACAATGCTGTACTCAAGACGTAGATTCTCAGAAATTTGTGCCTCAAATTAAGGCCTATATTTGTAGGCAGCAGACTTCTCCTGGTCAGGAACGACCTTTTTGCCTCCTTGCTCCGTTAGTCATTGATTATTTTACTGCGTAGGTAGCTGAATTCCTTAACTTCATCTACTTTGTGACCATAAGTAGTGATGTTCAGTTTCTCGCAGTTCTCATTTCTACTACTTCTTATTACTTTCGTCTTTCTTCGATTTACTATAAATCCATTGACTGTATCCATTAGTATGATCATTCCGTTTAAGATATCATGTCATTCTTCTTCAGTTTCACTCAGGATAGCAATGTCCTCAGCGAATCGTGTCATTTATATCCTTTCACCTTAAATTTTAATTCCACTCCTGAAACTTTCCTTTATGTCTATCACTGCTCATTTGATATAGTGATTGAACAGTAGTGGCGAAAGACTACATCTCTGTCTTACACCCTTTTTAATCCGAATACTGCGTTCTTGCTCGTCCACTCTTAGTATTATCTCTTGGCTGTTGTACATATTGTATATTAGCCTTCTGTCCCTATAGCGTACACGTACTTTTCTCAGAATTTCGAACATCTTGCTCCATTTTACACTGTTGAAGGCTTTTTCCAGACCGACAAATCCTTTGAACGTGTCTTGATTTTTCTTTACTCTTGCTTCCATTATCAACTGTAACGTCAGAATTGTATCTCTCGTTCCTTTACCTTTTCTAAAGCGAAGTGTTGGTCATCTAGCACATCATCAACTTTACTTATCATTCCTCTGTATGTTATTCTTGTCAGCAACTTGGGTGCCTCAGCTGTTAATCTGATTAAGCGATAATTCTCGCAATTGTCAGTTCTCACTATCTTCGGAATTGTGTGGATGATATTTTTTCCGAAAGTCCGGTGATATGTCACCAGACTCTTGCATTCTACACCCTAACGTGAATAGTCATTTTTTGTCACTTTCTTCAATTATTTTAGAAGCTGTGAAGGAATGTTGATCTTAAGTCCTCGAAAGCTCTTAACTTCTGATCCTAGTACTGGATCCTCTATCTCTCCTTAATCAGTTCCTGTTTCCTCTTCTATCGCTTCCTACAAATCTTACCCACGATAGAGGTTTTGAATGTATTTTTCCACCTATCCGCTCTCTGCTCTGCATTTAGCAGAGGAATTCCCGTTGGACTCTTACTGTTGCCACTCTTGCTTTTAATGTCACCGAAGGTTGTTTTAACTTTCCTGGGTGCTGAGTCTGTCGTTCCGACAATCATTTCTTTTTCGGTTTCTTCACATTTTTCATCAATTCATTTCGTCTTAGCGTCCCTGCACTTCATATGAAATAGATATTAAACTATCTTATAGGGTAGGAACCCTCTTTGTGCTCTCCACAAGTACTCTTCTAACTGCTGTTTTCCTTGTGCAGTGCGATCCTGACTTATCAAGGGGAGTCCTACAATCCCCTTACCATAGACGCAGGTCATCTGCAGCCAAGAATGACATAGTCCATGGAGCTTTTCGTTGAGACTCTGTCCTCGGCTCGAAATCAAAGGAGCCCGATCAACTCTCGGATCGATTTAACACATATTTCTTTTTCTATTTTGCGGGGACCCGCATCCTCAACGTTTATTGGGACTGGAAACATGGTTCAGGTATGCTGTATTCTTTTTCTTTTCCATTCAACTGGTCAATTTCAAGAGTGGGTATTTTCACGCACATATCTTAAGCTTCCAGCTTCATTTCATATTTCGTTCTAGTACATCTCTCCGACTGCTACGGCAAATTCGGAGCTCTGCTTGCATCCCGAGAGTGAGGGCAGCAATCTACAACATTTTTTCGATCACACTTACAAACTGAGGATTGCTTCAGAACACAAACTACAGACGTCATTGGTGCCGGCATTAGCCGCAACTTGCAGATGACTGAACCCTGAACGCTCGATAGCCGCAGGCAGGGCCTCGTCAACATACCGAATGAGTCCCCCGTGCAGACATACCAAGTGCACATCGGATTTCTTTTCAGCCTTGGACGCTGTTTCTCTACGGGGCTCCTCAGCATGCATAGCTTTGGAGCTCCAGATAATTAGCAAATCACTGACCCTGAGTGCTAGCTCGGACTTGCTGAATGAGCGGTTACCGGTCCACTGTCAGTATGAACGGGTGAGGCGAGATGGTCAGCCTTCACACTGAGTCTCCGCCTGAGTGATGAGAACGCGTAACCACTTGCCACTCACCCAGTGGTACGACCGGAGTTCATGCAGCGTGTACACTGCAAGGTGCCACAGCAACGGAGCTAGTGGTCAAAATAAGCGACTGTAGCAACGTCTCATGCGACGCGCCAGATTTTCCACCAGCGCTACACCTCGATGTAGACGGCTGACCACGGCTGAAAGAGTCTTCAGTTGTCCGCGAACAGCGGTCAGCTCCTCCTGTGTCCACACAGACACACCTTACATCCCTCCCTGTACTACCAACTTTAAAATTAACTACAAAATCGCACATCTGAAGTTAAATATCTAACTTGCTGCTCTCCTCACATATCAGCAACAGAGGCTGACGCTTTACCCAACTGTGTAGCTGGCCGTTCAAAAGAAATGAAAACTGCGCTACAAACTGCGCAAACCTTTTAACTGCGGTTATTAAAAAGTGAGGCAACACCTCTTAAGCACAAACACACGCAAGAAATTTAAGAATTTAACTATGCAAGCGCACATGAAAAGTTCTACAAGTAACTTGCTGCTCTCCTAGTGTGTCATAGGTGGCAGATGATGCCTGATTTTGAGTACTGTGAATAACGTAAGTGTATGATCAGTTTCAGAGCGTGATTTTCAAAAATTACATTGCATTTGCTGTACTGTTTAACACACACATCTATTTATGAACGCTAGTATTTTTCTGTACAGATAATCAGTGTGAGATTCTCCTCACGATAAAGTATCAGTTGTTACTACTATACTCTGCATTCCTCTGTAAGTATGAAAATCTTTAGCTAACCACACTATGCGTCTCCATTCTTGAAACGAAATTCATCATTACTTCAGGCATTTTATTTATTGAACAGTTTATGGTCTTGCATTGTTCCACTGATCGCCACGTAACCAATAACTGTCAGTAACACGATTATGTGCAATCTGATTGCCACGTGGTTAATGGGCTCCTTATCAAGAGATATTACAGGAGAATTCCGCGATAATGCTGCAATCTCCATTGACCTGTGAGGCAGGCAGCCGTACATTGAGACCATTATGTTTGGCTAACCTCACCCAGATCTCATCCCTTGTGATGATTTGTAGAAAAGAATCATGTCAGTCTTACGTGTCAACGAAATCTCCAGCAAATACCTATTGGTGTTATCTTTGGCATTCTGAAACCGAAGGGGTGATTTGTTGGTATTTTATGCTCGTGATTTTTGTAGTGTATACTGCGTGAGTACCCAACGTAGACACAATGCTTTGGGCTGACTATGTCAGGACCAATTCTTTTTAGCCGGGTATTTTCCAGACTAGGTTGTACTTCTCGTTTTATCTACCCATGTGTACACAAAGAAAAGCATATTTTAGAAGTATTTTGAGGTAGTATAATTTTACTTTGGTATCTGTGTTATGCAGAAGGAGGAGAGGGCAGACAATAACACGACGTCGGAGGGCTATTTCACGGAGAGTCACTGTCCTGACTTTTTATGGATGAAGAGAAAGAAATTAATATGTACGACATGGTAAAACACAGGTGTTTTACCCTGAGGCAAGATCTCTTGACGAAATTTCATTCAGTAGCTTTCTCGTCTGAAAGTGAAAATATGCCCATCATGATAAAGTAAGAGACGTCAGAGTTCGCACAGACAAATCTAGGTGTTTATTTTTCTCACATGTTGTTTGAGAGTCGAACCTTCGAGATATAGTCTCAGAGTGGTTCAATGAACCCTCAGCCAAGTACTTTACACTGAACTGCAGAGTAGTCTTTGGGAAGTGTAGAAACTAAATTACTCTTTGAACTCTAGTGAAATTCTGTGATTCTGATGGTTAACATCTGATTTTCTGATAAGCGTTACCAAAGAAGTCACGTAGGAGTAAATGTAAAAATAATCAGGCGAACAGTCTGAAAAGTTACGCATGTGAGCTACTGTCTGGAAGAATATGAAAAGAAATTATAGAAGAAGTGTACGAAGATCAGCTGGATTTCGGTAGGGCAACGATATTAGAGAAGCAATTTCTACAACATGGCTATAAGTAGAAACAAGACTGAAAAAAAATCAGGAGAGTTTTCTAAATTTTTTGATCCATAATGCGATGGCAATTGTTACTACTACAATCTGCATCATTCTGGAAGCACGAAAATCTTTAGGTATCCACATCATATGTATCCACCCTGTGGACGAAATTCATTACTATTTGAGATGTTTTAGCTGTTAGAAATCTATGACCTGTCATTGTTTCACTAGAACCACGTAAGCGATAGCAGTAAGTAATTATCTACAATCCGATTGCCTGTGAAAAAGTGAACTAACGTATCCACAGTTAAATTGTGTGTATAGCACACAGACGAACAGATGATATACAATATCTGCCGAAAAGAAATGTGACAGTAATAAACGTGGAAGATCAAGAGAAAAGTCAGTGTGACGAACGTAAAGGCATGGTTGCTACTTACTTCCAGTGTTGTTCAACTTGCAAGTCGAAGAAGCAATGAGGAAAGTGAAACAATATTTCGGAGGAGGAATGAAAGTTTAAGGGGAACGGATACAAATTCAGATCCTAAGGAGGTATCAGAAGACTTTTCTTTTTTTACTTTTTTTTTTAACTTACACTTATCATACTTAGCGCAGACCATAACTTAAGAATAAACAAGCCAGAGACAAAATGTCGATGCAGAATAAGGGAAAGAAGAATATCGGCATCGTAACACAAAAATTGGCAACGGGAAGTCATTGAAACAAGTGGAAGATGAAGTAGTTCCCGAAAGTTTGAATCTAGAGCATGGAATTCTATGAAATTATATCGTGGATCGAGTGGAATCAGTCGAAAAAGCATATAGAAGTGTGACGTAGTAGATTGCGGTAGAGTACCGAACTTGTTGTGTGTCGTGTTCTGTAGGCGAAATAGTCATTTTTGCTATCTCATCCACACAGCTAACGGTGCGCACTTGGGCAGTACCCGGCTTGGGCTAAAATTGTAACGTATATTCACACTACTTATGAATGTAAAGAAATATTATTAATTGTTATTTCATCTTTTTCGTATCCCATATATAGTATTCTGTTGTTACTAGGACTGAATTTTTAACACCCTCAGCCCACTACATTCCGTATTTTCGGAGATATAATTTTTTTTCCGAAATCTATTATAATCTCGTACAACAAAACAGAGTTAGGGATTATTATATATTTGTTGACAATCTCATCTGAAACTATGACAAGAAAGATAAGTTTGTGTTAATAGTGTGTTTGGAGTTTCTGGCAGTTTTTATACAAAAGCATGCACACTGTGCATGCTTTTGTATAAAAACTGCCAGAAGGATAGTTCGGTGGTAAACGAATTTATATCATTCGGACTACGTTTGTTTTTATTTACATCTGGTTTCCTGAATTCAGAACTCATTCACAGTTACCTTCTGTAATCCGATTGTAGGACTTGGGAACTACCGCGCGAATTTGCGGAGAGGAGATTTTCTCATTGGCTGCCCAGATCGCCAGCCAACGGGAATTGAGAATTTCTCATACAGTGTACTGCGATGTGCTGCACTTCTGGGCCTTGGAGAGTCGCTCGGTAACAGCCTTAGCAACTCGTGTGGAATGGTGCTACAAAAAAGCATTCATTTTTTTGGTTCTTCTGCAATAAATGTGAAGGGACTACAGTTTTAAGCCGTTTAATGAAAGTGTGTGTAATTCCTGCTGCATTAACAAATCCGTGTGGCGCGTTTCGTGAACTTTTATGGAATATTATGGCAAGCACTTCTTTTCAAGAAGACCATTGAGTGATCTGATGTAAACTCCAGAAAGTCTGCGGGTCAGTGACAGTTTGTTTATTCGGGTTGGGCTAATAAAAGTCCTCACATTTACTTGACGATTCCACAACCATCGAAATATTTTTTCGAAATATATTCGCTGAACGACGAATTCCTTTATCATCAGCTGTATATTGGGTATAGCTGCACTACTCATCGGTGACATGTGATAATTTTTTGCCGGACCGGCGCTCGGACCCGGAATTCCCTCCTATCCCGAGTAATTGCCTTATCGCTCGGACTATCCGAGCACGCTCCCCAGACCGGCCCAAAGCTCCGTATCTTACGCTGTATACATCCTTACATGTCACAATCTAACCTGTTCATCCTGTAATGTTCGCAGCTTTATTTATATTCTCGCAACAGGAAGAATTAAAGTACAATCGAGAATATTGTTAATACTAACATCGGGTACCCTGCCTAAGGCCTGTAATACAGAGGCCGGGCATAATAGTCTCGATTCCTCTTAGTTTAATTCTTCCTGGTGTGGGAATACAAATAAAGTAGAGAGCACTATGGGATAAACTGATTAGATTATGACACAGAGATGTAGATAGCGTTACGTACGGAAGTTTGGGTTGGTTGAGGGAGCCTAAGTGGTAAGGCCACTGCTCGCGATATGTGGGAAATTCAGGTTGGATCTCCGGTCCAGCACAAATTTTCGTATGTCACTAATGGATAGTATAGCTACACCTAATGAAGCTTAAGCTAAAATAATACGCATTCAGTGAATATATTTCGAGAAAAATAGGAAATAAAATAAAATTCTGATAGTTTTTCATGCGAAGACGTTTATTAAAACAGTAGTGAACATGGAATGATAATAATTTTCGGCCGTAAATGAGGAGTTGACGGGCATTTAAAATTTGTTTCAGAAGCAATAAATCCTAATTAATTGAACTTTAAACCTTTTCTGCAAGTAATTAGCATCACAGCCGCCCGATACTTTGTTACGAATGTAAAGATATTGCTACCAAGCTTGGGTTATGCAGCTTTTGTCTGCTAGACAGTTAGTCGGTGCTTCTTCGATCCTGCCTTTCATCGGATGAACTAGTATCTATCAACACAGAGCGAACGGGGTGAATTACTAACTCGGGCTTTTGGACCGAACGGTAATCACCATTAAATGTAGGATACTACAGGAATAAACCCGCCATACCAGTGCAAATGTGGCGCTATCGAGGAGTGATTAAAACGTAGTGGCATGACGAGACCACATACGAAACGAAACGGTTTAAATTCGCCCGGTCTGCAGTCTGTGAAAAACTTTCATCGGAATGACGGGTCAGAAGACCAACTGCTATGGCATCTAACTTGGCATCGGAAGGAATGGTAAAGTGGGAAAAGTAGTTGAAGTACAGAAGGACTAGAATATGCGAAGTATGTTACAGAGAAAGAGACGAATAGTTTAAGTTGATAAAAGATGGAGATCGGAAGCAGTGAAAAAAAAAAGTATCACATTCTCTCACACTGCTAATCCCTCTCATACTACATCACCCACTTCAATATCTAGCTTTCTCACTCTCTTTCTTTGGCTGAGGCTTTCCCTGTGTGTGTGTGTGTGTGTGTGTGTGTGTGTGTGTGTGTGTGAGAGAGAGAGAGAGCGCAAACGCGCTCGCGCAGAGGCATGTGTAGGCTGTGTCATCGTATTCTCAGAAATTGTTTCGATAGGAGGCGTCGGGGTGGGACGGTGAAGAGAAGTATCTATTGACGCCGGTGGCAGACTCCGCAGTTTCGTGCGAGAGCCGCCCATTCCACACTGGCAGCGGCCCGCCGAGGCCTCAGTGGGCTGAACGCAGATGAGCTCTTAGAGGCGAGATGCCTCGTCCGCAGCGTATGGCTGGCTGAGTTGCCAAAGTGGCCGAGGCGGGGCACCCAGGGGTCATCTGAAGCTCTCTGCGGCTCGTGAGGGAACGTCGGCCCTTCCGGGGATGAATAGCTATGGCTGCAGCGCAGAATGCGCAGCCCGCCTCTCTTGCCTTTCTCGTCAGACGAAGCTGAGAGAGTCTGGCAGCGAACTTTTCAGCTAACGAATATGGAAGCCAAAGCTTCCGACACTCGGGTACACCTTGAGCGTTTATTATCTAGAACGAGTTATGCATATCGGTCTTATTCACGTAGCTATAATTTTATCCCGTGTGATCTGCAGGGTGTTTTAAATGTGTAGTGTCAAAATTGAACATACATGGGTGGAAATGAATATTCGGAGGGTAAGGGATTTTGAATGAACAAGGCTTCTGAGATACGTTTAACTGCCAATCACACCGAAGTGTTTGGTGCTACCTAGAAAAAAAGAACCATGCGTCCGCTATAGAGTTTTTTTTACAATTCAGGGTTTTTTGTCGATCGTAGTACACCAATAATTACGCGAATCGGTAGACACGCCTTTAATGACGGAGCAGAATGAAGCGTGTAGAAAATTCAACGAATACACGTAGAAAGATCTGCAACTAACGTCAACCTGTTGTGTTGTAGTCTTAAATTCGAGCACTAGTTTGACCTGGCTCTGCACGGTAGTCTGTCCTGTGTAGGTCTACCCATCTCTGCATAGCTATTGCAACCTCCGTCCATTTCAACGCGGTTACTGTATTCATCCCTTTATCTCCAGCTTTTACCCTTCAGCCATCTATTATGAAATTAACTATATGCGTCCCATCAATCGATTCCCTCATATATTTATTTTGTCCACAGTTCGTTCCACTACCTCCTTATTTCTGTTAAACCTACCAGCGTAATCTTCAGAATTCTTTTGCAGCACCGTATTTCCCTATATTCTATTCATCTCTGAATTGTCTTCTTTCCAAATGAGTACAAGAAAATACCCCATACCAATACCTTCAGAAAAGAAACTTACGAACACTTAAATTTATATTCGATGTTAATAAATTCATTTTCAAAATGCTTTTCTGGCTTTTTGCAGTGTGAGGGTGGCCGAAGTGGAAAGGATTTAAAATGCAATTCTTTTCTTGCTCTACAATTTTTTGCTGCTCGTAAAGCACCGGGAAACATGAAATAGACAATAAATTAATAGCTTTATCTTTCTCAAAATTCACCAAATGTTGCGCTTTTCAATATACTACAATAAGATCATAACACAAACTAATGATATGAAGGTTATTATAGTTCAAAATTATTACAACTAATAAATGATTGTACAGTAAATGTGACCTCATGCAGGAGCGCTGGGTGCTTACGGTATGAGGGAGAACTTGTACTAGCAATTAAAAAAAAAAATCTTCAAATGTGTGTGAAATATTATGGGATTAACTGCTAAGGTTATCAGTCCCTAAGCTTATAAACCACTTAATCTAAATTATCCTAAGGACAAACACACACACACACACACACACACACACACACACACACACACACACACACACACACACCATGCCCGAGAGAGGACTCGAACCTCCACCGCGGCCAACCGCACAGTCCATGACTGCAGCGCCTTAGACCGCAATCAAAACCGTTCGTCTGTGTGAATCTATTACAGAGCAACTTAATAAATTGGCGTGTGAGATAGTGAAGGCCATACTTCACTTGGCAGTGGCAGTTTACTACTAAAGGAGAGCTGATAAATATGTATTGCGGCGTAAACTGGCTAGAAGGCCTAAAAGTTGAAGAATTTACAATGATCGCACAGAAATCATAAAGCTAAATCAGTCTGACATGAAGACCGAAGGGATTGAAGAAGGTGGAATCTTAATTGTTCGAAATGGCCAGTCGTAAGTGTCACAATGTGAAGACAATTGGGAAACAGCCGTGTAACGAAAACGCCAACTTGTTTCTGTTTCTTATGAAATCCGCATTAGTAAGAAAACCGGAACAAAACGGTGCAATAAGAGCCAAGAACCCACCTTCATCCTGAAGGAACGGATGGTGCGCTATCCATAACTACCGCCACTCCAATAGCAAGATTCGAGAAAAGTCGCAAGCACAGTTGTAAATCTACGTAGGCTGCTGTACACTATCGGAAGTCATGGTACACTACAGTATTTTTACTAGCAGCTGTGGGCAGTTGATATCGTAACCACACTATCTGTACGTTAAGTGTGTTGTATACTTATGTTACCTCATATGAGTCTTTTTTTTTCTACGTAAGCAACAGGTCTCCTGCTAGTTTCCCCTAGACACCGGCAGCAGTGGACCACTTAGCAACTGAATGAGGATAGATAAAGAGTCGTGTAAGCTAAAGAACATTTTATTCTACATAGCTATCCTCCTGTTTATTACATACAGTTGAATAACATTGGACCAATATTGAAACTATCAATGTTTGAATCTGGTTTTACTCGAAAATTGTTGATTTGCAACATCAAACAGAAGGATATACCAAAAATAACAAAAGAAATGCAGATTTATCATATGGCGCAAGAAAATGCAGTTTCCTAAAAAACGGTAAAGTTTCAAAAATACCACACTAAACATCGCTGCAGTACTTCATCGACTTACTGAAAACATGTATCTGTTAAACATGATGAAGAATGTTCCATCGAGTACAAAATTACAACAATAATTCTATAGGCTCTTACTTCTGTATATGTAAACTGGATTTGCTCCAACGTAACTGATTTGGTTACGTAAAAGTGCAGAAGTTATGTAACCAACTAAGTTTTATTACTTATGAAGTGGAACTAATATTGTGGTATTACGTATGGATACCATCCCACGGGCAGCTTTAAGTTGCCATCAGAATTGTAAGTTTCCTTCACATGGCGATAGCGGTCGCATGGGATTGGGCAGAACCAATGGTGTACGCCTGCCGCGCCACGTCTGCACCTGCTCGCCGGTCCTTGTGGGCGAGTGGTTCTAGGTGCTCCACTCCGGAACCGAGCGACTGCTACCGTCGCAGGTTCGAATCCTGCCTCGCGCATGAATGTGTGTGATGTCCTTAGCTTAGTAAGGTTTAAGTACTTCTAAGTTCTAGGGGACCGATAACCTCCGATGTTAAGTCCCATAGTGCACAGATCCACTTGAACCATTTTTTCCAGCTGTTCGGTACCATGAGCGCCCTAGGTCGGCCGATGGCAGCCAGACACACCATTTGGAACCTCTTTGCTATGGAACGCTACGCTCACGCCGCCTAGTAACGGCTACGTATCCATTATTCCTGCTTTGGCACAGACTTATTTCTAGTTCTTATTTGTACTGAGTCTTCGTATACTCTGAGAAATACAAGTGGCGTAAATCTTCTATATACTGTATTAACTTCTTCGCTAATCATTTCTGCCCCTTTCCAGCGTTCTTACGACAATAGTAGCCACATCACTCTGTAACGCTGTTTTCTTTACCATTATGTACGAAACTGTACACAACATATATTTTAAGAATATAAAATACTCAGCAGACTATTACTGAATGATATGCTATTCTAATTAAGTGCAAAACAAACAAAGAACCAAGAAATCGTTGCCTCCCAGTTTCTCCATCATACATTTGTTCATGCTTCTTTCCTCAGCTGTGCTACCAATACTACCGATAATTCTACCATTTACTACGAACTAATATCATCTACTACCAACGTGAAGTATCGGTAGAGAGCAACTCTAGTCGCAACCAATTACCAATGTTTCGAATTACGTTCGATTCCCGGCGGGGTCAGGGATTTTCACCTGCCTCAAGATGACTGGGTGTTTGTGTTGTCCTCATCATTTCATCATCATCCAGGAAAGTGGCGAAATTGGACTGAGCAAAGGTTGGGAAATTGTACGGGCGCTGATAACCACGCAGTTGAGCGCCCCACAAACCAAACATCATCATCATCATCATCGAATTACGTTCAGGGCGTAGATATCTGTTTTATGTTCAACGTTTTGACAAGTCGAAATTTTCATTCTGCTGAGTGTCTAATGAAAGTACACAAGTGGCTACATTCGGTTTCAAAACTTATGATATGCTACGAATTGCCTTGGTGACGTCATGGGAATTGGTGAGACGCAAGCTCACTACACATCTGAAACTACCCGACAATCAATGAAATGTGCATATGCATATATTATCATTGCAATAGACAAAAATTAGAGCTACAACGTAATGCTGATGTGTCATGTAACTTATTAACTGGATAAATGAAAAACATTCCTACTCGAATGTTTCCTGACAGAAAGACGCTAATAATACAGATAACTATCGTGACACATTGCAAAACTTGAAACCAAATCCATTTTCCACTCTCATTCCTTGATATCTTAGCTAATACCTTCTTGGTACTACACAACAGTGCCTCCAATACTCCAACTGCATTACTCTTATTTTCTTTTTGTTCTTATCATTAGGATCTTATATTTTTGCCCAGCAAGTAAGAAAAATTTTAAAAGTTGCTGTTGCTGTAGTTTTCAGTCCTGAGACTGGTTTTATGCAGCTCTCCATGCTACTCCATCCTCTGCAAGCCTCTTCATCTCTCAGTAACTACTGCAACCTACATCCCTCTCAATTTGCTAACTGTATTCATCTCTTGGTCCCACTCTACCATTTTTACCCTCATATCTCCCTCCAGAACTAAACTGGTGGTCCGTTGATGCCTCGGAATGTGTCCTACCAACCGATTCCTTCGTTTAGTCAGGTTGTATGACAAATTTCTCTTGTTCTCAATTAGATTCAGTACCTCCTCATTAGTTATGTGATCTACTCATCTAATCTCCAGCATTCCTCTTTATCATCAGATTTCAAAAGCCTTTATTTTCTTCATGTCTAAACTGTTGCTCGCCCGTGGTTCACTTCGGTACGTGTCTACACTCCATATTGTCCTGCAAAATTTTCATCTACTCCTTCCCTGCAACTGTGTTTCAGTCTTCCATGAAAATTAGATTTTCATCTCTCTTTATCTACTATACTACCGTTTCAATATCCTCACATGTTTCTTTTATCTGTTCCTCTTCAGCTTCAGCTTGCGACGTCGGAGTGTATACCTGAACTATTGTTGTCGATGTTGGTTTGCTTTAGATTCTGAAACGAACAACCCTATCACTGAGCTGTTCACTATAACACACTCTTTGTCCCTCTTTCTATTCATAACGAATCCTATTCTCGTTATACCATTTTCTGCTGCTGTTGATATTACTCTGTACTCTTCTGACCAGAAATCCTTGTCTTCTTTCCATTTCACTTCACTGACCCATACTATATCCATATTGAGCCTTTGCATTTCCCTTGTCTGATTTTTCTAGCTTCCCTACCACAGTCAAGCTTCTGACATTCCACGCCCCTACTCGTCGAATTTTATCCTTTCGTTGATTATTCAATCTTTCTTTAATGGTCACCTCCCTCTTGGAAGTCCCCTCCTGGAAATCCGAATGTCCTACTATTCTGGAACCTTTCGCTACAGGAGAGATGATCATTACACTTTTTCCATTACAGTCCACATGTCCTGTGGATACACGTAGTTATGTGTCTTTAATGCAGTGATTTGCGTTACCTTCTGCATCCTCACGCCGTTGACCATGGTTGCTCATTCTTCTGCCTTTAAGGCCAGTTTCCCACCCTAAGGACAAGAGAGTTCCCAGAACCTCTGTCCGCTCTTCCGCTCTCTTTACACGGCGTCTGGCAGAATGAGGGTGCCGTCATACGCCGGAAATCTTCGGCCGCCAATGCTGAACATTAATCAAAATTTACCGAAGACGTTTTATTACTAACCAAAGACGCTACCCCTAGATCACGGGTCTATTAATCCTCTCCCGTTTCCATAATAAGCTCCTCATCTCCCTTCTATACGGCGTCTGTATACCCCTCCGAACTTCCTGATATCCCTGCTTTACTTAGGACTGGTTTTCTATCTGAGGTCATTATATTCATACAGATGGTCCTCTTCTTTCCAGAGGTCATTAGTTTTCGTGTAGGCAGCACCTATTTTTTTTCCAGTGATATATGATTCTAAATCCTTAATTTGTCCTCCAGCCATTCTTGATTATCCATTTTACAGTTCATGTCGATCTCAGTTTCTAGACGTTTGTATTCCCTTTCACGTGCTTCATTTATTGTATTTTTATATTTTTTCCTTCCATCAATTAAATTAAATATTTCTTACGTTTCCCAGGGATTTCTACTAGCATTCGTCTTTTTGCCTATTCATTCTCTGCTAATTTCACTATTTCATCTTCTTTCAAAGCTAAGCATACTTCTTCTACTGCTTTTCTTTCCCCTGTTTTGTCAATCGTCCCCTAATGCTCTCTCTGAAACTGTCTACAACCTCTGGTCCTTTCAGTTTATCCGAGTCCCATCTCCTCAAATTCCTGTCTTTTAGAAATTTCTTCATTTTTAATCTACAGTTTGTAACCATTAAATTGTGGCCCGAGTCCATGTCTGCCCCAGCAAATGTTTTACAATTTAAAATGTGGTTCCTAAATCTATGTCCTATCATTATACGATTAATTTGAAATCTTCAGGTGTCTCCATGCCTCTTCCACGCATAAAAACTTCTTTTAATGGTTCTTAAACCAAGTGTTAGCTATGAGTAAATTATGCTCTGTGCAAAATTCTACCAGATGGTGTATCGGCTCCTGGAAAGACCTATAAGAATAAAAGTAAACCTATACCAGACATGCAAATGTGAAGTGTAAAGAATATACAAAATTATTTCTGTCCATCAAAATCATAGCCAACTCCACAGATCTAAACTCGTTAAAATGATATTTATTGTATTGAAAATGCTAATAAAACATGTATAGCAAATAATAAATATTCAATAAAAAGACGTTCTTTGTAACAATGGCCGGCCGGTGTGGCCGTGCGGTTCTAAGCGCGTCAGTTTGGAACCGCGTGACCGCTACGGTCGCAGGTTCGAATCCTGCCTCGGGCATGGATGTGTGTGATGTCCTTAGGTTAGTTAGGTTTAAGTAGTTCTAAGTTCTAGGGGACTGATGACCTCAGTAGTTAAGTCCCATAGTGCCCAGAGCCATTTGAACCATTTGTTTGTAACAATGGAAATTCTATCTCATTAATGTTAACAAGAGTTGGCTCAAAGATCGAATTCTACTTTTGCCTCTGCTGTTGACGAATTAATTTGCTAGACTCTTCTGACGCACTATGTATTTGGTGTATGTAATTTCTGTTATAATATATGGTAGAAACTTAATTTCTCCTGTTCTAATTGAAAAGCTTTGCTTCACTGTGGAAATATTTAAGTGAAAATAATTATTTATATCAGTTTCGTAGAAGATTGCCCACCTGGCTTCCTTTTGTCGTAATGGCTCACAGGCGGCCTTTAAGTGGAATGTAACTGAAATATTAAATATTTAGGTTCACCCTCAAGTTAACATGAATACTGATGATAATTTTCGAGAATTAACATTTGCAAAGTTCATTTTATCGGAATTTTTACGGGACTGCTTGGATAAATTTAACTGCAGTAGGCACCGAGGCCTAAAATTACATCTATTTCTGTCAAGTAAATGCTTAACCAAACCGACACCAACGTGATTTACACTAAATTATTTATCCGGTGTACAAATCCTTACGCTACGTAAGGTTATATCGCCTCTCTCTCCGCAACAATTAATGTCAGGAGAAACTGATCACCTTGTGCGCATAGGTGATGCCAAATGCTGGCTGTCATTACTACAACTGCTTGGATCAGCCTTTCCAGTTTGCCGTTATAATAAAACAGATGCCGGTCATATAACGTACCATGTTTTCTGGACCTCAGTCCAACAGCCGTATACTTCCTGGTAATGAAATATACTTGAGAAAGAGCGCATGACAATGGTCTGTATGTCTGAAACCAAACTAACATCTAATAAAGTGACACCTGGATTATTACTAATATTTCAGATAGAAACGCACTGTGTTTCACATTAATGGATCACTTTTTCAAAACGCCGAACATCACAGTTGCCTCCTATTTTACTGTATATGTTTTAAATTGGGCTAGTAGGTGCCTACAACCTCGTTCCGTAATGAAGCAAAACCGCGGCAGCCTGCGACGTTTGAAATGTTTCCTTCGGCCACCTGTAAGAGAACCGCGTGTTTCCAACACTGGGCGTGGCACATCTGACCTCCATCGTAAAGCTGTCTAAAGACGGGATGAAATGTGGATGAGGGAGTGCGTGAAACTTTAACGGTGGAGTCAGGCAGAACTGCAGTGAAATTTGGTGTCATTGTGATGTCATTAGCCCACCTAACACACTCATGAACTTCTGTGGTCTGGCCTCTTTACGCATGTGTCGACACCTTTGCTGTTCGAAGCGTTGTCTTGCGCGAAAGTAACGTCGCAGGGCGCCATGATTCTGCACCATTACAGACGACGGTTATACGCAACTTTTTAGCCAAATTTAGAGCTCCTGCGTCGTAATGGGAGAAATTTACGTCTTTTTTAAAGTCATCCTTTAACTGTATTTCACACTGGAAATTAATTGACTCAAAATAAGTTTAGAAGTAACTACACAATCACTTTACATGCGTCAAACATAGATTAATTTTGTGAAAATAAAATCAGTCGTGACGTATTTTAATTAAAATCGTACTGACACATCTGAAACGTGCATTTATTACTGAATGCAAATACCACACTTACGCCCACTAGTTATAATTAATGAAAATGTTAATTTACCTCTCAAGCTGTGTAGTATAAAAATTGATAGCCATGTGAATGAGCTCATCCATGAGGGCTTTACGGTGTACTACGTAACATCAAAAATTTTGCTCGTCATAGTGCTACCAACGAAATAATGCAATGTCTAATATGTCTTTAACGATGTGGAAGAGACTATTAATGATTCAGACAAAGCCCGTTTCATACACATGATTTTCTAACCTGGAAGCCACTCTGCTCTAGAAATGGGTTATCTATTTTGTTGTTCAGAAATTTTCCAAAAGTTTTTACCACTGCTACCTAGAAACTTGTACTTTTATAGCTATAACATCTCCTTCTGTGGGTTTTCCTGAAGAAGATATTCATATGACGTTTCTCTTGTAACATCTCCTCCTATGAGCTTTCCTGAATAAAATACTCATATGACGTTCCTCTCATCGGGTAGAAGTTGGTTATCTATAACACACCTTTTAAATAATTTCATCGGTTTCAGAGACAGCAAAAGAACTTGGAAGAGCAGTTGAACGGAATGGACAGCGTCTTAAATGGAGGGTATAAGAAGAACATCAACAAAAGCAAAACGAGGATAATGGAATGTAGTTGAATTAAATCGGGTGATGCTGAGGGAATTAGATTAGGAAATTAGACACTCAAAGTAGTAAAGGAGTTTTGCTATTTGGGGAGCAATATAACTGATGATTGAAGAAGTAGAGAGGATATAAAATGTAGACTGGCAATGGTAAGGAAAGCGTTTCTGAAGAAGAGAAATTTGTTAACATCGAGTATAGATTTAAGTGTCAGGAAGTCGTTTCTGAAAGTATTTGTATGGAGTGTTGCCATGTATGGAAGTGAAACATGGACGATAAATAGTTTAGACAAGAAGAGAATAGAAGCTTTCGAAATGTGGTGCTACAGAAGAATGCTGAAGATTAGATGGGTAGATGACATAACTAATGAGGAGATATTGAATAGAATTGGGGAGAAGAGGAGTTTGTGGCACAACTTGACTAGAAGAAGGGATCGGTTGGTAGGACATGTTTTGAGGCATCAAGGGATCATCAATTTGGTACTGGAGGGCAGCGTGGAGGGTAAAAATCGTAGAGGGAGACCAAGAGATGAATACGCTAAGCAGATTCAGAAGGATGTAGGCTGCAGTAGGTATTGCGAGATGAAGAAGCTTGCGCAGGATAGAGTAGCATGGAGAGATGCATCAAATCAGTCTCACGACTGAAGACCACAACAACAACAATCGGTAATTTAAACAGTTTTGCGTTCGTGTGTCATATATCAACTTTGTGTGTTCCATGAATGTGGAGCTTGCAATTTTCATTAATTTGACTTCCACTACTGTGATTGGTACTTCTCAGTTCTCCTGGCATATTCTTTCAAACTGATGTCTATTTTCAGAATTCACTATAGTGGTTTGCTCAATCTGTTTTGCTAATCAGTTACTCTCTTTCTCCCAAATTTCCATTTTACCTTATTCTTCGCTTTTGGAGTATTCTTTTCATCTGGATGTCCCTGCATATCATTTAAGCTCCTGAAATTTCGTTCCCCACGAGAAATTTTGACATTACATGTCTGGAGTAGCCCCACATAGCGGTGGGATATCAATGTGACAGTCGCCCACCATGCTGTCCGACGACCAGGAATGATGGTCTGTTGTGCCATTTCTTTTTGTAGCAAGACCTCTTTGGTTGTCATCGGTGGTAACATTAAGGCACCGTGGTACGTCTAAGATATTCTAACCCCGTGATCTTGCCCGTCATGACAAACCATTCTGGTCTAACATTTTAACAATATAACCTACGCCACACACGCGAGAGTTTCTACAGCTTGTCTTCCAAACCCTACCTTGGCCGGATCTCTCCTCAGTTTCCAACGTTGGTATCATAATATGCAGGGCCCTAGAATCAGCCTGGGATTTTGACAATCTAACGCACTAATTGGACAGAATTTGTTACCACATTCCTTAGGAGTATATCCAACAATCCTGTTATTCCAAGCGGAATGCCTGGTTGCATAACGACAAAACGTGGAACAAAGTGTTACTGACTTGCTCTAGTTGTGAAGCTCATTATCCTGAATAAATCATCAATTTTTTTCTGAAACTGTGATCATTTGTTTGTCTGTACATGCACATCAAATCTACCAGTCTCTGTCCCATGGGGATAATTCCTTCGTGGTGCGTCGATTTTTTTATTGTCTTATGAGTGTATTTGACCACGAGTGGCATGTTTGCAGTATCCTCCTCAATACTTTGAAAGTGTCAGTCGAGGTCAGAACAGCGCTCCACGTATTTGGGAGTGCTCTATTTCGAAGCTAACATAGAAACCTCCAGGTGTCAGAAACTCAGAGTGGTGCCAAACGTTGTATTCCGATAGAGTATCAACCAGAACACTGGTTTAGTTCCTGCTATGTGCTGTCGTCCTGTATAATATGCGTGAACCGTAATTTAAAGTAACACCAGAACTACGGAGCACAGGAAAACCATAACTGTGAGTGAGGGACACGTATAGCTTCCGTGAGGAAGTTGGTATAGCGTTACAATGTCTTACATTGGGTCCTGGGTTCATACCTCAATGGTGACTTTTTTTACTATATTGTGCTATATTATGCTTGAAAATATTAATGAGACTATTAATATTTCCGCAGGTGTGATGCAAATGTTTCTTTATCCTACTGTTTCGATTGTTTACGTTATTCTGTGAAGCTACAAATGCACCAGTTGCTTCATCACACCCACCTATACAAATGTACTCATACGTTTGCCACGTTCAACTAACGAAGCGAAAGCACATCGCCAAACGAGCACTGCTACAAACTTCGAATTTTCACAAGTCGGGAAAATGTTCTCCCATATAAGAGTTTGCCCTCCCGGTTACCCGTGCGGTCTAACGTACGAATTTCCGGAATGGGAAGGAGCGCGCCTGGACACCGGGACGAGTCCCCCCGGCGCAGTTGTGTCGAAGTCCGTTGAGCCGGCCAGTCTGAGAATTGTTTTTAGGCGGTTTTCCATCTGACTCGGCGAATGACGGCTGGTTCCCCTTATTCCGCCTCAGCTAGACTATGTCGGCGATTGCTGTGCAAACAAGTTCGCCACGTACGCGTACACCACCATTACTCTACCACGAATACATAGGGGTAACACTCATCTGGTTTGAGACGTTCCAGGGAGGGGGCGGGGGGCAACCGCACAATAGCATTGAAAGAGTGGTTCGGTGGGGGCGGCGGAGGAGGAGTGAAGTGCACTGCGGTAGTCGTTGTGGGGTTGTGGACCACTGCGGCTGCGGCGGGGACGGAGCCTCTCCGTCGTTTCGAGGCCACCGGTTAACATATAATACAATACAATATAAGAGTTTCAACCTTAAACAGTTAAAGCAAACTGTCTTCTGTCTTGTTTGAAGGTGGGACCTCTGGCACGACGACATCTCGCGCTACCAACTAGCACCCGTAACATCTACAGACCTATTACTCCCAGACACGCATTTCCGGTATTCATGCTTCTGGTGTTAATTTTAATTACCGTTTCTCGACGTTCTGTTGGTTGGCAGCGCGCAGCATGAACTAGATGGCTGTTTTGGTTGATGCTCATTCGACATACGTTTTGTACCGATCTAAGTTTCTGAAATCAGGAGGTTTGGGTGTAATAGTAGCCAAACAAGGGCCATTTTGTGGTGCTACTGTCGTCGGTGCTTTCGTATCCAAGAGAGTGGAAGTGTTTTGTGTTTCAAGAGGCACCAAATCAAACATCTATTCACATACAGCGAAAGCAGAACGTCTTCCGCTAAGTCAAAATGCGAATAAATTTGTGTATGTTGAGTAATGGTGACGGACGGCTATTGAAGACAATTGTGGCGAGAAATGAGAGGACAAGAGCTGCAAAAGTCACTGCAGAACAGAATGTCCGCTCGTGGGAAAACTGTGAGCGTTAAAACAACGCGAAGACAACTCCATAAGCAGGGTATTACAACGTGAACTGGAATTCCAAAACCACCTGTCAGTGATGAAAAGTCCTGCAACAAGGAAACGTGCTGCCAAAGCTTTAAAACCTGGACTATGGTGAATGGGAGAAAATCATCAGATCAGATGAGTCTTGTTGCACACTGCTTCCAACTTCTGGCCGAGTTTAGGTCCTAAGAGTGAAACATGGTGGGGGTTTGGTGAAGGTTTGGGCACCCATATCGTGATATTCCTTTAGCCTCAGTGTTACTCTGCAGAGTCACGTAAGTACCAAGAATTATGTGATCATTTTGGTCGATCAGGTCCATCCTATGGTATAATATTTATTCCCCTATAGTAACTCCGTGTTCCAAGAATACTGTTCGCATGGTCCAGGACTAGTTTTGCGAGCACGAGAATCAATGTTTGCTACTTCACTGGCCACTTGTCACCTGACCTCTGTGTTACTTAGTCTTTTTGTCTACTTTGGAAAGCTGCCTGATCTCTAACCATTTGCATCATAAAACTTCCTGACAGATTAAAACTATGTGCCGGACCGGGACTCGAACTCGACGGGTCGTGAGTCATGCTTGGGTAGCTCAGTTGGTAGAGCACTTGCCCTCGGAAGGCAAAGTCCCGAGTTCGAGTCTCGGCAGGGCCCACAGATTTAATCTGCCAGGAAGTGTCATATCAGCGCACACTGCGCTGCAGAGTGAAAATCTCATCCTGGAAACATTTGCATCATCGTTACCTAAACTTGCCACTACTTTGCAGGATTAGCCGTATAAGATTCCCTTGGTAACCATATAGGACCTGTATTTATCCATTCCGAAACGACTGGAAGATGATCTGAATGTCAGTGGGTCCCCTACACCGTATCAGGCGTGATAATGTGTTTCACTTTCGGTTTTTCCATGTTTCTGTCCGACCCTCTTGTACGTAGTAGCTGAGGAGAACTCGACAAAGAATATTTCTCACTCAAAAATATAGCTTATTTATGTTACTGATGACGACTGTTCATTGTATAGTAACTCTAAAGGGAACGTGAAGGAATTACTCCTCAGGGGACATGGAAGTGTGAAATAAATGAAACAGAAGTCGTTTGACTGGTAAGTCAAGTCTTACTCCTAATGGGAGCCTAAGAAGCTGTTCGACAACACGTAAAAGCGAGATATTTATTAGAGGCAACACAAAGAACGACGGCTCGCCCGGCTGAGACGGCAGAGTGCTGTAAATGTAACCAGAGACACGACCGCACACAAAGCTAATGAGGAGCCTGCTCCAACAGCGCCACCTTTTGTGCTGCGATACTAGCGGCAGGGTCGCGGCGCGCGGATGCTGGAGGGCTGCTCGGAGGGAATTTACGTCGGCGCAGAGGCGCCGGATTGCGTTCGCCGGGGCACGCGCTTTGGTTCCGGGCCCCGGCAAGTGCCGTTTCAATGAACACTCTTCAAAGTGGGAACACCGCCCCGGAAGGCATTCACGGAAATCCGCATCGGTGAGCAACAAAGCACGCTCTTGAAGCCGGGGGGGGGGGGGGAGGGGGGAGAGGGGGGGAGCTACTGATGCGGGAGTAACGGAATGGACGCGTTTCTTCACGAGGCGGCGCCGGGTCGTGAATAGCTTTCTGCTCCGGTTCGCTAAATGAGCGACGGAAACTTCGCAGCCGCTGCTAGGGGCTCTCTTCGAGTAACATTTACTACGGGACATTCCTCGCCGACAACCGCACCGCATACGCCCGCACATTCATACCGTCTCTTGTTTCACTTTGGGTCTACCCCTTTTGAGTAGTACTGAATCCACTGGAGCCGTGCTTGTACCGCAAGTACTGAGCCGTTTCGAAGCAGTAACAGTCGTTCACTTACGTTGATAAAGCACGCCACTTGAGCTCTGTGGCACGTAGCGATACAACTTTCACAAAGAGACCGCGCCTACTCGTCATCTATTATTTTTCCAGGCTTATTGTTTACGAAGTGTGGCTGTAAAATAACGCGAGTAGGTAAACATGCGTCAAAGATGAACGACCTTGTCAGTGAAATGCGGCTTTCTGGCGTCTAGACGAATCAGTGAGGCCGTGACCTTCACCTGTGTAACAGTTACTATTTTGTTTTGCTGGAAAACTGGTAAGTGTAGTAGTAAATCAGCCAAGTACATTGAAGTTCTACGCGAAACTTGGAACAAATATAATGAAACCTGTTTTTATTAAAGTAAGTGTATGGCAAATAATTTTTATGACGTACGCGAGTTTCTCAGTGGTTCCAGCGTTTCCAAGATGGCCGAGAAGGCCTGGGACACCTTTCTATAACAGAAATTGATGGAAATATCGAGAAAGTAGGCAATATAATTCAATCTGAACGTTGGCTGAGTACCTTATCCACTACTGAAACTTTAGGCATTGACCAGGAATACAGTATGTGATCAAAAGTATCCGGACACTTGGCTGAAAAAGACTTACGGTTCGTCTTGCGCACTATCGGTAATGCTAGAATTCAATACGCTGTTGTCCCACACTCAGCCTTGATGACAGCTTCCATTCTCGCAGGTATACGTTCAGTCAAATGCTGGAAGGTTTCTTGGGGAATGGCAGCCCATTCTTTACGGAGTGCTGCACTGAGGAGAGATCGATGTCGGTCAGTGAGACCAGGCATAAAGTCGGCGTTCCAAAACGTCCCAGAGCTGTTCTATAGGATTCAGGTCAGGACTCTGGGCAGGCCAGTCCATTACAGGGATGTTATTGTGGTGTAACCACTCCTCCAAAGGCAGTGCATTATGAACAGGTGCTTGTTCGTGTTGAAAGATCGAGTCGCCATCCCCGAATTACTCTCCAACAGCGGGAAGCAAGAAGGTGCTTAAGATATCAATGTAGGTCTGTGCTGTGATAGTACCAGGCAAAACAACAAGAGGTACAACCCCCTCCATGAAAAACACGACCACACCATAACACCACCGACTCCGAATTTTACTGTTGGCACTACACACACTGGCAGATGACGTTCACCGGGCATTCGACATATATACAAGCTACCATCGGATCGCCATTTTGTGTACCGTGATTCGTCACTCCACACAACGTTTTACCACTGTTCAATCGTCCAATGTTTGCGCTCCTTATACCAAGCGAGGCGTTGTTTGGCGTTTACCGGCGTGATGTGTGGTTTGTGAGTAGCCGCTCGACCATGAAATCCAACTTTTCTCACCTCCCGACTAACTATCATAGTACTTGCAATTGATCCTGATGCAGTCTGGAATTCCTGTGTGATTTTATGGATAGATGCCAGCCTATTACACATTACGACCCTCTTCAACAGTGGTCTTTGTCAGTCAACAGACGAGGTCGGTGTGTACCCTTTTGTGCTGTACATGCTCCCTTCACGTTTCCACTTCACTATCACATCGGAAACTGTGGACCTAGGGATGTTTCGGAGTGTGGAAATCTCGCGTGTTGACGTATGACACAAGTGACACTCAATCACCTGGGCACGTATGAAGTCCGTGAGATCCGCGGAGCGCTCGATTGTGCTCTAAGAAGTCTAGTGACTACTGAGGTCGCTGATACAGCGTACCTGGCAGCAAGTAGCAGCACAATGCACCTGATTTGAAAAAGGTAGGTTTTTGGTGGTGTCCGAACGCTTTTGATGACATAGTGTATTTTACAGAACCAATCTGACACGCTAATATTGTGTGCGAAATTCGTGTCAAAACGTCTCTCGACAGAACAAAATGACACTCGCGAAAACCTTTGTACTCTCGCTTGGAATACCACTGAAAATCATTTTAATTTCCTGGATAAGTGGCCACATGTCACGAATCTCGGTTTTTCCCTTATGGTACAGAAAATCAATGCAGTGGAAGGGCTCAACTTCACCGTCAGCAAATGAAGATTCTAAGAGTAATGACTGCATTTTTCGCTATTGATGTGTATAATCACTGAGTTCCTCAACGGCAAACTATTAATCAACATTCCTACCTTGAAGTTCCCTCCCAACTCCATAAGAAAATAAGAAAAACAACGACTCAAATTGGGGAAAAACTAGTTATGGGTTCTCCATCAAGACAACACACCGACTCATACGACATTGCCTGTTAAGAAGTCTTGGCAAAGTATAGCCTACCAGTGTTAGGCCACACAGCTTATTCGCCGAAACTAACAGTCTGGACTTTTACCTGTTCTCAAAGGTTAAATCTGCAGTAAGAGGAACAAGATTTCAGGCCGCAGAAACAGCGAAAGAGAAAACGGCACACGTCATAAACGAGCTCACAGAAGAAGGCTTTCAGCGCTGTTTCCATCAATTGAAAATTGCTTGGAGCTTTGAAAGCGTAGACGAGGCGAGTATATCATGAGTGACAATAACTGAATATCAATGATATTGAAATAAAATATTTTGTACCAGTAGTTCCGTATTTTATAGCCACTTCACGTAGGCAGGGTTTGATAACAAATGAAAGAGACAGAAGTGGGAGGTCCAGATGGCAAGGAGTTTAGAAAAAAATTGCATTTTTGACGGGGGTCGGGGGTTACATAATCCAGTTAGCGTATCTTCCAACCATAGGTTGGAGCAGCGGAATAAGTACAGGACGACAATTCGACGGTCATGGGGTCGAGTCTCTATGCGGGTACCTTTCTTTGTTTTCAATTTGAAAACAAAATTGCAAATAAAACGAAATAATGTTCGATATGTTGTATTTACTAATACTTCCGCAAAAGACATGAAAAGGAAAGGTGTACTAAATTCTGGGAATGCAAGTAACCTTCCAGGAAGGGATTGTAAAGTGTACATGAGAACTTAGAAACGTTTATTAATTTACAGTTGATGATTTACACATTTCGGGATGATATTCATGTTAACAACAACGCAAAAACTAATTTTCTCCTCATCTTGCAGTTTTTTGTGCTCCACGTGAGGCGTCATCACATCAGCCAAGACAGTATTTTATAAAATTGCTCTAAGATACTTAGATTTTGATGAAGTAACTACGACATTCGTATATTTGGCAGCACATTCATCCACCAAGTTTTCCTTTGCCTTTCCTTCTAATGCCTTCTATGAAAATATAAATAAATAAAATATTATACTGTACATTATCTCACTTTATTTAAACAACTAGTGTATGCCCACACCGTAACATCACCGCCTCCGAATTTTCTGTTGGCACTGCACACGTTGGCAGATGACGTTCAGCGGGAATACGCCATATCCACACCCCGCCATCGGATCACCACACTATGTACCGTGATTCAATATTCCACACAAAGTTTTTCCACTGTTCAATCGTCCAACGTTTGCGCTCCTTACACCAAACGAGGCGTCTTTTTGCATTATACGGCGTGATGTGTGGCTTATGAGGAGCCCATCGACCATGAAATCCAACTTATCTCACCTCCCACCTAACTGTCATAGTACTTGCAGTGGATCCTGATGCAGTTTGGAATTCCTGTGTGGTGGGCTGGATAGATGTCTGCCTATTACACATTACGACCCTCTTCAACTGTCGGCGGTCCCTGCCAGTCAAAAGACGAGGTCGGCTTGTGAGGTTTTGTGCTGTACGCGTCCCGTCACATTTATACTTGACTGTCACATCAGAAACAGTGTACCTACGGATATTCAGGAGTGTGGAAATCTCGCGTACTGACGTATGACACAAGTGAAATCCAATCAACTGACCATTTTCTAAGTCCGAGAGATCCGCGGAGTGCCCCATTCTCTCTCTCACGGTGTTTAATGACTACTGAGGTCGCTGATACACAGTACCTGCCAGCAGAGGGCAGCACAATGCAGCTAATATGAAAAACGTATGTTGCTGGGGTGTCCGGATACTTTTGATCACATACTTAATGTACATGTGTGCATATGTACGTCGTACAGTTCATGTGTGCCTATGTATGTCGTACAAATACAGTGGACAGACGCTAGTCACCTCAAGGTGAAATCAGTCTCTTAGCATGTAACACAAGTTCTGGCCGTGATAATGGCCCCAGCCGAACGTGGAAGAGATTCCAGAAGTGCCTTCAGGAGTAATTTATCGAAATCGAAAGTTTATTTAACGGAAATGCACAGTCAAAGCTGTTTACCAACACGCCATGAAATAGTACCATAGTACCGAACTCGAAAGCTATGTAAGTCTTCTATTACCTACTTGAACTAATGTAATGACGCTCTCTTACTGTTCTAAGAGTAGAGCCGAATAATCGTATTATAGAGGTCCGTACTACAGTAGGATTTCATGCCGTGTTGGCAAACAAATTTCGACTCACAAGATTGTTCTGGCATATTTAATTCTCAGAAATAACGAGGTGAGATTAACAGAGAAGAAATGAAGCGTGCTCCTTTCAAGCATGAAGAGTTGGCAGAGTTACGTGTAATGACTGTCGCACAGATGTATGGGCCGAGAGGGTAGAACATTTGACGTCATGTTTAGGGAACATTCACGTGGCTGGGACTCTGTCTTACCTTTGAGTACCAATTTTTCTGAGGCACGTCGTCCTTTTACCAGTATTTCAGTGTTGCCAAGGGAACATAAAGTTAACGTTACTAATGTTCTAGAAGAACTAGAGATGTATCATGCCTTACAACAACCTCATAATGATACGTTGAACTCAAACACAAATCCGTTTTGCCTGTGCATTTCTCCTCTCTCTCCTCCCCCCCCCCCTCCCCAAACCTCTTTTGGATCTTCTTATGGTTTGATATGTTATTGCTTCCACTCCTTTTAGTTTTCGAACAGTTTTAGGATATTTAACATTTACCCAAGCCAACGGCCTTGCCACATGGTAACGCCGATTCCCGCCACATCACCGAATTTAATTCTAGCGGGCCTGGCTAACAAAAAAATGGTTCAAATGGCTCTGAGCACTATGGGACTTAACATCTATGGTCATCGGTCCCCTAGAACGTAGAACTACTTAAACCTATCTAACCTAAGGACATCACACAACACCCAGTCATCACGATGGCCTGGCTAACACTTGGATGTGTAACCGTCCGAGTGCACTCAGCCCTCGTAAGGCGGATTAAAGAGCTACTTATTTTTGAAGTAGCAGCTCTGGCCACGAAAGCTTAGAATGGACGGGAGAGTGGCGTGCTGGCCACATGACCCTGCATATCTGCATCTACTGACGGAAATTTGTGGTAAGATCTAATGGGACCAACCTGCTGAGGGCATCGGTCCCTAAGCTTACCCACTACTTAATCTAACTTAAACTATCTTACGCTAAGGCCAACTCACACACACACACACACACACACACACACACACACACACACACACACACACACACACACACACACCTCCGACGGAGGCAGCCGCGTGGACCGTGACAAGGAGCCCTAGAGCGCGCGGCTACCACGCGCGGCCATCCACTGACTCCTAAAGCTGAGGATGACACGACGATCGGTCGATACCGTTGAGCCTTCGGTGGCTTATAAGGGCTAAGTTCAGTTTACTCACTGTTTCCCACAGTACACCATTCGGGCTCTCCAATAATATCCAGTCCATGTTTCCATTGTAGTTTTTGAATTTGTAATCCACTCTTTAACCGATTCCCAATAATTCTCTCACATTCAGAATCCGCCCAGCGCTCCTACTCATGCGCCACCTGCCCTACGGCCCATCATATGCTTCCCCGTTATGGGACGGGGAGGGGAGGGGGGAGGTGGTCAGTGTGGTGCCACCCTGCACTCCGGACGTCTGACTTGAAGATAGAATTCTTTTCTCCTGTTGGTTCTTTTCTGTATTTTCTTTGTTTCATCTCTGCACAACATTTTATCGCTTTATTAATTTCTTTTAGTTACTGTCTCTTGGCCTCCTCCTACATTATGGTATCAATGGGGTACGACAGTCAGCCCGGGTTGCCGAGCGGTTCTAGGCGCTACAAAAGGCTCTGAGCACTATGGGACTCAACATCTTAGGTCATAAGTCCCCTAGAACTTAGAACTACTTAAACCTAACTAACCTAAGGACATCACTCACACCCATGCCCGAGGCAGGATTCGAACCTGCGACCGTAGCAGCCCCGCGGTTCCGGACTGCAGCGCCAGAACCGCTAGACATCCGCGGCCGGCTCTAGGCGCTACAGTCTAAAACTGCGCGACCGCTACGGTCGCAGGTTCGAATCCTGCCTCGGGCATGGATGTGTGTGATGTTCTTAGGTTAGTTAGGTTTAAGTAGGTCTACATTCTAGGGGACTGATGCCCTCAGAAGTTAAGTCCCATAGTGCTCAGAGCCATTTGAACCATTTGGTACGTCATTATTTTTAGAATGCAATAAAATTCCAAGAAGCGGCGGAAAAGTTTAATAACTAATATACTCCAGCATCACGTTGTAAGTATTGCTCATTGCCATATTTTACACTAATTGCATTCAGCCACTTTTGCAAGGATCTGTCTTTCCTTTTATCTATGGTTCTGGCTTCCTGGTGTTATTTTACAGTTTCTTTCTATTCAGAACTTGATTTGATGATGTAACTAACGTTACGAAACCGATCGTGCTTTCTAAAAAGTAAACCATACAGGTGTAGCAGTGTCTTTACACCGCTTATAATATATTGAGCGTAAACTAATCATGATTAGGATCGACAGAGCTACCAAACTGCGATTAAGTTGATCGCTGCACTTTAGCCGTTTTTCCAGAGTCCACCCATTTTATATAGGATAAATACACGATGATATAGTGGCCCAGTCGAAATGTGATCGGGTGTCAATGTTCACCAGAACTGAAACATATGTTTCCGCAATATATTAATCATGAAGGTCTAGAAGAGTGGGATACACTTTATCAACTGGAGTGATGAAATAAACTGCTTGGCTCATGTTCAAAGTAACAAGAGTATGGGTGTCCTAATCATGGTACCGAAACGCCCACAAAATGTCGCAGAATTACTTCCGGCATGAACCACACCTTCTACGCACTGCAAGATTTCAGCTTCTTTGAGCGTCAGTGCACTCGATGCTTGGTCTCATTTGAAAAACTACAAGATCACGACTCACTGGACCACAGTAGACACCTCCAATCTGTTACTCTGCAGTTTCTGTGTTGTTTGGCCTACTGGTGACGTGCAGGTGTGAGAAACAGCCTTTCACCAGGTACCTGACTCAACGGCATGCAGTCCCCTTCCCAAGTAACATCGGAAACTGCTTCAGGTCGATCTTCATTTACTAACAGCAGCAATTCTTATTGGGTCTGAAAGCGATTGTCATGGACAAGGCGTCACACTGGTCTCCGATTCCTGTCAGTCAGAACGTTTTTAACTCTACTGCTTTCACGGTGTGTTGTACGGCAGTAAATGGTTCATCATTCTCTATAGACACGTTGGACACTTCTTGATGGTAACACGAACAGAAATTGCAGCTTCATTCACGGTATGATCATCGGCACGTACAAAGACGATAGCTCCATCAGAGCCGACCTACCTTCTGGAGGAAAGGTGTGTCTACTGGATAAAGGTAAATAGATAGAAACCCGTCCAGAAATACCATACTTTCCGGAAATTGCAGACTGTGGATATATCTAATACAAGAAGTCATTTAAGAGATAATATGTGATTAGTTATACATTTGAAAATGGGACTTCGGTCCTCAAAACACGCCTTATAAGAAAACAATCAATGTGTACTTGGAGAGAGTTTCGTTTTGACTTTCATATCAACTGTGAGGCGGATAAAGACATCTCTCGTAAGAAATCGTTTTTCATTATTCTTGAGCCATGGATCAGCTGTAAATTAAAAACAAGGAATAACTCACATGTTAGACTGATACCAGAAAATTAATACAGTATTTTATTATAAAACCTGACGACCCGAAAAAGCGTAATTTGGCATTTTTCTGAAGTACAGATTTAATATTACACAAGTTATCCCTTTGGTATAAATTTTTGTTAGTGCAGCACGTTCACTCTCAGATTCCCACTTTCTCTCAACCCCGTTGTAGTAATACGTGCGTCCTCTAATATGGTAGCTTCGGATTTCTACAGAGAAAGCATATTACGCACAGTAGGATAACGCAGAAAATTACTCAGCTTTTTTACTTCCAGGTTTCTCTGAGTAAATTTACCTTTGGGATGCTAGTAAAGTCTATGTAAAACAAAAATGAAACATCCAAAAGATATAAATTGTGGCCCACGGAGAAAAAAAAAAAAAGAATTGCGTAAAGATATTGAAATGGCGAGTGCTCATTCTGTTAACGTCTAATTGCACGGGCGGTCTCGGCTGTGCAGGACAAGAGGTATTAAATGGTTCAAATGGCTCTAAGCACAATGGGACTTAACATCTGAGGTGATCAGTCCCCTAGACTTAGAACTACTTAAAACTAACTAACCTAAGGATATCACACACATCCATGCCCGAGGCAGTATGCGAACCTGCAACAGTGCCAGCAGCGCGGTTCCGGACTGAAGCGCCTAGAACCGCTCGGCCACAGCAGCCGGCTCGACACGTATTAAATTCACAGAATAAATAAAAGAAAAGAAGAGAGGTTAAGAAGAGGAGTTTATTTCGAGGTACAGAGATAGATTGACGAGACAAATACACGAGCCTTTGAGACGACATTATTTTACTTCTGAGAGGAAGACTAGAACGGAACGCAGGCGAGACAGGAAAGCGACAGGTGTCACCACAGCGACATCCATCTCCGCCCACGCGCGCCGGCGTGACCGCAGCGCATCGTCCGTACCATTACGAGGACACTACTTCCAGCGATCCTTCCACCGCCGTAATTTATTAGCGGGACTCACGCCGAGAGACAGCTCAATAATTGGTAGTCCGAGAGGCGGACAGGACGGGGCGCAGGGAGAGAGATTCTCCGGCGCCAAGTAACGGGATACTCGGCTCTTTTCTTCTCTGGCGATCAGCCGGCTATTTATTATCCGGAGTCTCCGGCGACAGGAATCGACCCGCCGGAGGCGCTCGAATCCACTCCAGGACACGAGAGCCCTCCTGGGGAAAACAAGTGCGGCGGACGGCGGGCGAGGGCACTCCGGACTACACGGGGCTGGATCAGGTGGCGCGTCACGTTACATCGCCCTGGCCGGCTCTCTTCATCCTCCCAACGCAAGGGGTGCGACAGCGGTGACCGGGCCGCACGCAGCCGCGAACGACAGCTTCATTTATGCCATATGATCCCCCGAAAGTGGAAACTAACATGAGAAACTTCCACTAGGGACGCAATGAAGTGTCTGAGAGTTTGCGGAGGTATGCCAGACAATTCTTCCTCCAGGGACGAAAACAAAGAAGGCAGCGATGTTTGATCTCCTCATGTGGTGCGAAATCGACGTTCTAACTGATACCAAAGAAGTTCTCCTCGATTCAAGTCGGGGCTCTGGGCAGGCTAGTCCATTTCAGGAAGGCTGTTGTACACGAACCATTGAGTTAAAGACGCTCCGTGACAGGACACATTTTCAAGAAAATACTATCATCCTCTCCTAATACTTCCTTCACTGTACACAGTGCATAGTGGTGTAAAATGTTATATTTATGATCGGCATTGAAACTCAAAGTCAAGATCGCACAGGAATTTGTCTTTATTTGGATTGATTACTACTTTCGTATAACAATCTACCCATCTTCCGGTCATGAAACTTGCTGTATTAGTGTTGGTGTTGAGGAGGCTTCGCAAATCTTTCGTGCGACCGCTATGGTCGCAGGTTCGAATCCTTCCTCGGGTATGGATGTGTGTGACGTCCTTAGGTTAGTTAGGTTCAATTAGTATTAAGTTCTAGGCGACTGATGACCTCAGAAGTTAAGTCCCGTAGTGCTCAGAACCATATGAATCATTTTAACCACAAATCTTTCAAGTCTTTATTAAAATGACAGCCGGCTAGAGTGGCCGTGCGGTTCTAGGCGCTGCAATCTGGAGCCGGGCTACCGCTACGGTCGCAGGTTCGAATCCTGCCTCGGGCATGGATGTGTGTGATGTCCTTAGGTTAGTAAGGTTTAATTAGTTCTAAGTTCTAGGCGACTGATGACCTCAGAAGTTAAGTCGCATAGTGCTCAGAGCCATTTGAACCATTTTTTAAAATGAAAAACACATAAATGACATTAAAAACTGCGTTCCATCGTTCGTGGCCGTTGTAACTCAACGATAATCTTAAAACGAAGACGTTATGCCGTTACATCTTAGTAACAAATGATCTATGTTCCGAAATGAAGTAAATACTGATAGTGTCAGTTAATAAGTTGTGACGTCATAACGCCTCTGTTTTATGACCATCGTTAAGTTACACTGGCCACGAACGATGAAATGCCGTTTTTATTCCTATGTATGGATGTTGCCATTATAAGGAAGATGTTAACGATGTGTAGCCATAATGATACCCACACTAATCCGGAATGTTTCATGCTTCGAAGACGGCCACATTGCTATCCGAAACTAGTAATCAATCAAAATATAAGATTTCTGAGTCGTGTTGGCCCCAGCTTATCCGTTGGTTTAAACCTTGCCTGTTGCTCTGCGTTTTGTTTCCTGCTGTTATTGCGGTTATGCCATGGCTCTTCCTCTTTCTACGTGTGGCAGCAGCGGTGTGTACCGATATTCGCATCATGTACTATCTTTGGTCTGGTGCTTATACTTTCCGGCTAGCCAGTGTGCGGAGTCGGTCGGTTGGTGTGGATCAGTCAGGAAATCTCGGTGCGGTGCAGTGGGCCGGGAACGCTGGCGGTATCTACGCAGTGTCCAAGTGTGTGGGAGCTGTTCCGATTGCTATGAGGCTCGTGGCTCACCTACGCAGGACATCAAAGTTGAGTTTGCTTTCATGGTTGACTGTTGGGGGTATCCCCTTGACCAACAGCTAGTGTTCGAGTTGGTGAAGGTTTGGCCACCATCCGGTGGATTTTAACTGTATTTTGGTTATTTGAAGTCCAAGTACTCAAGTGGAATTTTCTGCCTTGTGGCCGTTAGCGTTCCGGTTATCTGCCCTGCGCGCTGACGTAAAATTCAGGCAGCGTCCTTTCTTCACCGTGTTGTCGCTGTCCAACACGTGTGTGTGGTTGTGGGCGGCTACTCCTTTTACGTTTTGGCTTTAGATTTCCTTGAGTAGCAGTCAGGTGGAAAGCAAGTCGTCTTGTCGGTGGGTCCGTTGGCTGTCTGTTGGCTGATTTGCCGGCGGATTGGATATAGTTGGGCCGACTACCTGTCTCCCTGAGCGAACGTTAATATTTCAAGTGCAGATCGACACCCGGAAACTTCTGAGCGCCGCTGGCTGTACTGTTCTTTCTTATTCGTGTTGGATTGTGTATGTTAATGGGTCATAGCCGATGGATTGAATTTGCATCCGTTTATCTGGGTTTTAAATAATAGGCCTTCAGCCGTTTTAAAATTGAAAGTTCCTTACTTGTCAAGTCTTGCATTGTTTGGGCCTTCAGCCTCGTTATTTTTTTTTCTGGATAAAGCTTTGCGTCTTTTGCCTTTTGAAAATGTATTGCAGTTGTGTTTCAAATCATGGGCCTTCAGCGGTTTTAAAAATGAAAGTTGTTGTGTCCTTAAGCCATAAGATTGTGTGACATATTCAGTCGATATTTAAGCTCGGAAATTTTCGCTTTAATGCTTGGGCAACTAAATAAAGTTATATGTGTTCGAGTGTAAGTGACAGCCGCTCATTTTTGGCCCCTTTCCACAATTCCAACAACCTGCTCTGTCCTGCGGATTTAACCAGGCGTTTCAGTTTCGTCTGCTATACTGATCTCGCGCGTCTCCAATCCCTATCATAAATATAACATTCACAATAGATAGCATATATCCTGGTCGACATTACCAACAAACTTGCTGTAGAATGTGGTCATATCCTTCCGCAATTAGCGTTTGCTTAAGCACAATAAGTGGACAACGCATTAACCACGAGAAACATCACCGTAACTTAAAATCTATACTTCACTCTAGACATTCGATAAATACAAACACTGCCATCTGATTGACACAGGCTGCAACGTGATTCTCTAAATCACTCGTTTCCCGTCTACAGCTGTCCAGTGGCGTCTCTCTTGACGCCAGCTCTGTTGTCGCACGACACTCAAAAATGGTTCATATGGTTCTAAGCACTATGGGACTTAACATCTGAGGTCACCAGTTCCCTAGACCTGGAACTACTCAAACCTAACTAACCTATGGATATCACAAACATCCATGCCCGAGGCAGGATTCTAACCTGCGATCGTAGGAGCAGCGCGGATCCGGACTGATGCACCTAGAATCGCTCGGTCACAGCGGTCGGCCGCTCGGCACTGTCTGCTGTCCGTCAAGTGTATGGCTTGTGAGGAGCTGCTCACCAGTTATCCCATTCTCTTTAACGCACAGTGATCGTGCTACGTGGACTGCTGGTAGAACCTCAGAACTCACGAGTGATTCCTTACGCTGATGTCATTTAATATATTAGAACCACCTTATGTAACGTACATGTCGTCCGGTTAGCTGTAAGTGATCCTTAGAATTTGCACTGGGAATTGATGTCACCAACAGTCGACTTTGGCAGTTTTAGATGAGTTGAAATGTCCCTGATGGATCTGTGTCACAGGTGCCAACAAGTGACTAGTCCACATTCCAATTAATTCAGCACTACTGACCGATCCATTATACCGCTACTTTGTCTCTACTGGCAACACAATACTCCTCCCTTTATTCAGACATGTGCGTCAATTGTAATATAGTGGTCATTTCCGCCTTGTTTAGGGAGTGTGGGCATACTTTTTATCAGGTAGTGTAAAATGCGAAATAGAAACAACGCTATGTTCATTTTTTTAATTATATACGTCTTCTCTTCTGGATAAGTTCTGCTCTGCTTATTCGATCTAGTGGCAGCAAACTGAACTGATCTCTTTTTAGGAAGTCCTTAATGAAAATGGTATTAGTAACCATGAGGCAGTAGCAAAAATGGTTACTTGAGTGCAGTGTTGACATGAAAACAAAGAAGAAGATTTGCATGTACAACAAGCTAGATATTTGTACACTATTATTCGTCTCTGAGCAGGAGCATGTGAAGTAAGTGTTGCTTAAACATGAAAGAACGGTTGCCAAAGCATTGGATAGATGCGAATCTAGTAGAAGAGTTCATGCTACATAGCAACTGTAAAGAAATTTCTGACGGAACCGTGACTACCTCATAACCTGTGTAAAACAGATCATAATGCTACAGATACTGAGATTTCTACGGTCGTGGCTTATGTAGGTGGAATGTAAGAGGGTGTCACTTTTCTACGTTTTCCTTACTTACGATCTGTCTGTTTCAGTTCTGTCCTTTGTAGTGACTATAGCTCAGTAATACGTAATGTCAGATATAGCCAATCAGTCACTCAGGTACAGTCGAAGGTACTGTAGTATATTGTTTATTACGTGTGGCCATGTGGTTTAATTAATCTCAGCAAATATTACGAGTAAGTCAACACTGCGTGAGCAAAAATATGCTGATACGTCGGCGTAACTTTCCATGGTTAGCAGCAGCTTTATCAGTGGTCGGCAAACCACAGCTCGCGAGCCACATTCGGTTGCTTAGCACCTTGAGTATGGCTCTTCCTTAAAGTGCAGGTGGCTACGCACATTGCTAAGGCTCTTCATCTTCGCCTCATCGCCAGTAAACAAAGTATTTTGTTGAAATGGAGATTGAGTACACCGATCTTCTGCTGCATAACATGATACGTTGGTTGTAAAAAGGAAACACTTCCAAACATTTGGCTTCCTTATTAACAGAAATCTATCAAGAACGAACGAACGATCAGTGGATCCAAAAGTTTTGTTTCATAGCAGACGTCACGTCTTATCTAAATCAATCGAAAAGTATAAGCGAAAGTAAACACAAATTCTTGGATGTCAGAAGAAACTGTTTCTTCAGAAGCAACTTCCTTAGAAGTTATTGATTTTGAAAACTAAACATCTTTCCTCAAACATTTAAAGGAAATAATTATGATAATGATATCTGCTATTTCAAAACAGCACTTTTAAATATAGGGGAAACATTTCTCAACAGGTTTAAGGAATTCAGATACAACAAAGCGACGTTAGCCTAAATTACAAACAATTACCTTAATGCTGCTGTAACAAAATTATAATTTTCTCCTATAATGTTTACATTGACAACTTTGAAATGAAATCGTTGGATTAAAAAAATAGTGAAGCTCGAAATTCAAACGCCTTTGTGCTGTTTTTGAAGTGTAGGAGACAATAAATGTAAACTTAGTTCATTGCACTCTGAGAGATTTGGAGAAGGCAGATATGCCGATTATTAACATCTGTAGCAGCACCTCTGACACATATAGAACTGAAGAGCAGCATTACTTGCTGTGATCTTTCCTTTATTCAGCTACACATATTCGAGAATGAACCTTATCCAGAATAAATCGGGCAATAGTCTTAATCGTGAGAATCTGCAATTGTGCACAAAATCAAAAACAATATACAAACTTGACTTAAAACTTTCCAGAAGATGCAAGGCCATTGTTTATATTAGTGTTTGTCAGTCATTGTCATGATTTCATTTTATGGATCCCCTACAACTTACTTCTATAATAAATAATATCACTATTAAGTATATGAAGTTTATTCAATGTACCTATAGTTTGATTAAGAGTTAAAACGTTTAGTAAAGCTTATTAATTTAATTTCAGGGAGCCTGTAGTGGCCGATGGCGTAGTATCAGGTACTGAGAAAGGTAGCTTGAGACGGGTTGGAGGTACAGAGAACATGAACAAAGTGAGACGAAGTAAGCGCACAAGACCAGTCTGGATAGAAATTTGGAAGGGGTAGCTTAGGAGTTTCCTAATTAAGTTAATAACAATAGATCCTACAACAATCAATATCTGTCCTGTTTATATTTGGCTCTATTGACTAATGAATATGCCGACCACTGAGCTACGAGCAGATAAACGCTGTTGCCATACAACCAGCCATATGCCGCCTACTTCTGCTTCTGGCACATCGGCCGCGACCAGCGGGTAATCTGCTACAGTGGCGCAGGGGTTGTCCCACCGGAGACACTCACGCACCGAGCATCGCTAGAACACACTGCGGCAGACAAACCAGACACGTCGATCTCTACCAGGTGCCACCAGAGGCGCCTGACTCGTTTTCCTGCAGCGCGCGCATCGGCGGTAGCTGAACTGCCATCGTAGCGACTACGTCGCAACTTCCGTTGCATACCCGCTGAGCGAACGCGATGTCCTTTTAGCTATGAAGTCGCAGCTCGTCCGATAGCACACGGCCCGTCATAAGGATCCTTCACGTGGCGCGCCAAGCCGATCCGTTTGTTTTCGCTTTCACAGATGTCGTCCATCCGACGCCACCTTTCCCCCGATTTGGTACCTCAGCCGCCACCGCAGTTACAATCGTGACCGCTGTCACGATGGACCAGCGTCACGACATCGTCAGGACCCGCGTCCAGACTGACTCTTGGCAGTGGCATATTATCAGAGGAGGAGGATCTTTTTAAGTCTTATCAATCGCAAGCTACATTATGAAAACCCTGATTCTGTCTGTGGCGTCTTGATAAACTGTCACTCACCTACTATTAGTGTACTATCACTATTTGTGTGCAAGCTACCACTCAGGTCAAATCAGTCATAAGATTCCGAGAGGAAAGCGTTCTAATGTCAGAACAGCAATGACTCCCCCAGCAGAATCTGATGGAGAGATGTCACAAGACCCAAAGAAACAATGTCACAAGTAAAGGCTGTGACACCACTAATAATGTGAGGACACTTATAGATGAGAGACGAACTGAAAACGAACGTTTTCGAGTCAAAAATTGCACCATTGTAAAAATGATGGGTATAGACATTAGCTTCAGTGGCATTGAGAAATAACTCAAACCGCTGAAATTAAACAAGGGCCAGAACCTGGTGGACTTCCTGTTACAATCATACTCGTACTTAATTGATTAGAAGGAAGGAAGTACAGAAATGTTCAGGGAAATTTACGAATACAGAAATTCTAGTCGCTGAGGAAATAAATAAATAAGTAGGACGTTGCTGGCAAGCTAAGACAAAATTTGTGCAGGAGAATTGTGAAGTAACTGACAAAGAAACGTCTGTCCGAAGCACTAAACCAGCATACAGGGAAGTAAACATAACATTCGGTAAAATGGAAAGCAAGGGTGGTAACCTTAAGAGTGCAACGGGAGTCTCACTGATAAATACTGTCTGATTATTTATGAGTCACTGTTGTTGGTCACAGCTTGAAAGTATGTAGGTAATTGTCCAGGGTGATATCAGGTGGAACTATGACATGAATCGAGCCATAAGTGAGGCAGATGAGTGACTTAAAATTATACGGAAGAATCATAAGAAGGCGTAATTTACCCACAAATAAAATGACTTACAAAATCCTCGTCAGGCCAGTTCTACAGTACCGTCACCGAAAAAAGCGATGGTCCTAGCTCGCCCTTTGGTGACCGCAGTGTGACCGCAGCTATGGTGTCGCCCTCATCCCCCCAGCCTTCCTTCACAGCGGTAGTAGTCGAGAGGCAGCGAGTCCGTGGATATCGAACACCGCCCACGTTATTACGAAGCCCGTCCGCTGGCCCACATTCGTCGCAGTGACAGTGCCATGGCGGCGAACCCGTGTAGTCGGGCTGGAAACACAGTGAAAAATCACAGACCGGCAATCAGCTTGTGGTTATCACGTGTTCTTTTTCTTATTCAGATAAGTATACACTTATGAGAAAAAAATATCTAACACCTAAACGTGAGTAATATATAATTGGAACAAATTTGTCTGGATGACCCAGAGGGTCTATACAAGGGCGATGTACTTGAGGACAATATTATGGAAATGGAAGAGGATGTAGATGAAGATGAAATGGGAGATATGATACTGCGTGAAGAGTTTGACAGAGCACTGAAAGACCTGAGTTGAAACAAGGCCCCCGGAGTAGACAACATTCCATAAGAACTACTGACGGCCTTGGGAGAGAGAGTCCTGAAAAAACTCTACCATCTGGTGAGCAAGATGCATGAGACAGGCGAAATACTCTCAGACTTCAAGAAGAATATAATAATTCCTATTCCAAAGAAAGCAGGTGTTTACAGATGTGGAAATAACCGAACTATCAGTTTAATAAGTCACAGCTGCAAAATACTAACACGAATTCTTTACAGACGAATGGAAAAACTGATAGAAGCCGACCTCGGGGATGATCAGTTTGGATTCCGTAGAAATGTTGGAACACGTGAGGCAATACTGACCCTACGAATTATCTTAGAAGAAAGATTATGGAAAGGGAAACCTACGTTTCTAGGATTTGTGGACTTAGAGAAAGCTTTTGACAATGTTGACTGGAACACTCTCCTTCAAATTCTAAAGGTGGCAGGGTTAAGATACAGGGAGCGAAAGGCTATTTACAATTTGTACAGAAACCAGATGGCAGTTATAAGAGTCGAGGGGCATGAAAGAGAAACAGCGGTTCGGAAAGGAGTGAGACTGGTTGTAGCCTGTCCCCGATGTTATTCAATCTGTATATTGAGCAAGCTATAAAGGAAACAAAAGAAAAATTCGGAGTAGGTATTAAAATCCACGGAGAAGAAATAAAAATTTTGAGGTTCGCCGATGACATTGTAATTCTGTCAGAGACAGCAAAGGACTTGGAAGAGCAGTTGAACGGAATGGACAGTATCTTGAAAGAAGGGAATAAGATGAACATCAACAAAATCAAAACGAGGATAACGGAATGTAGTCGAATTAAGTCGGGTGTTGCTGAGGGAATTAGGTTAGGAAATGAGACACTTAAAGTAGTAATGGAGTTTTGCTATTTGGGGAGCAAAATAACTGATGAAGGTCAAAGTAGAGAGGATATAAAATGTAGACTGGCAATGGCAAGGAAAGCGTTTCTGAGGAAGAAAAATTTGTTAACATCGAGTATAGATTTAAATGTCAGGAAGTCGTTTCTGAAAGTATTAGTATGGAGTGTAGCCATGTATGGAAGTGAAACGTGGACGATAAATAGTTTAGACAAGAAGACAATAGAAGCTTTCGAAATGTGGTGCTACAGAAGAATGCTGAAGATTAGATGGGTAGATCACATAACTAATGAGGAGGTGTTGAATGGAATTGGGGAGAAGAGGAGCTTGTAGCACAACTTGACTAGAAGAAGGGATCGATCCGTAGGACGTGTTCTGAGACATCGAGGGATCACCAGTTTAGTATTGGAGGGCAGCGTGGTGGGTAAAAATCGTCGAGGGAAACCAAGAGATGAATACACTAAGCAGATTGAGAGGGATGTAGGCTGCAGCAGGTACTGGGAGATGAAGAAGCTTGCACAGGATAGAGTAGCATGGAGAACTGCATCAAACCAGTCTCAGGACTGATGACCACAACAAGAACCCACTGAAGCGAACCTCATTGCAAGATCACACGTTAATGTAAGCGCGAGAAAATCCTTTGCAAATATGAAGTGCTGGTGGGTTAATAACCGGTGTAACCACCAAAATGTTGAATGCAAACACGCAAACGTTCATGCAGTGTGTTGTATGAGTGCTGGGTGTTAGTTCCCTGAATGGAATTCCTCGTTCTTTGCACTTGATCGGTCAATAGAGGGACGGTTAACGCTATTAGTGAATGACGTTGGAGTTGTGGTCCAGTTATGTCCCACATATGTTCCACTGAAGGTTGATCTGGTGATCGAGCAGGCTGAGACAAAGTGTCTACACTCTGTAGAGGACGTTGCGCTAAAACAGTGACATTTAGAAGAGCGTTGTCCTGTTGTAAAACACCCCATGGAATGCCGTTCATGAATGACAGCAGGTAAGTTCGAGACACCAGACAGACGTACAGATTTGCAGTCAGGGAGTGCGGGATATCCAACGAGAGTGCTCCTGCTGTCATAAAGAAGACGCCCCCTAGGTCATAGCGCCAGGTTTAGGCCCATTTCCTCTAACATGCAGACAATCAGGTTGAAGCCCACCAACTGGCCTCCTTCCAACCAACACACTACTGACACAGAGGCAGTTTTCATCGGAAAAGGCAGCAAACCTCCACTCTGCCCTCTAAGGAGCTCTCGCTCGACACCACTGAAGTCTCTAATGGCGGTGGTTTGCTGTGACGCTACAGACCGTCTGGCTCGGAGCTGTATTTAAAGTAATCTATTTTGTAACACTTCGTCGTGTTACTGTAGTGCCAACTGCTGCTCATACTGCTGCTGTAAATGGAGTACGATGCGCAAGACCCAGATGCCAAACACTAAGGTCTTCTCTCTCGGTTGTGTCACTTGGCCGTAAAGAGCCAGGTACACTACGATGGTAAATACCCGTGACCACCGCTGCCAGCTGTCATTTACAGAGGCTACATTCCTACCAAGTCTTTCTGAAATATCGCAGAAGGAACATACAGCTTCTCGTATAAACACAATGAGGTGCTGTGTAACGTCTCTTAGCAAAAGTCATATTATGTAATAAAGAGAAAACCTTGTGTGTCATGTTTTGTTCTTGTATAAAATTATGTACTTTTTTTATTTATTTTAGGTAATATCTGTGTCGGCGAGTACTGAAACCGCCACAGACGATACTTATTAAATATCAAACAAAGATGAGAATATGTGACTAGTATAAATAATACAGAACGAACATTAATTTCTCTGTCGTCTTCTTGGAGTTACGGGAGTAGGATAGCCTGTGACGTGATAGTGTACGCTAGCGTAGCATTCTTTTGTCAAGATCGAGAGATGTACGCCATTACGTACTCATTGTAAAGGTGTGTAATAATTAATATATTTAAATGTTTTGAATAGAGTTACTTAGTGAAACCTTGCATTATGATTTATGATAAGCTTGCCTGGTATTTTATCCCATCACCTTAAGACATTTTCAGTTAGTTAAATATTATTCGTGGTGCAGAGCTGCGCTACGAACGAACGAGCCGTTGCCGCGGCGCATTCAGATTTCATTAAATGAAATCTATCATACCGCAAAGAAGCGGGCAGGTAATAGTGAAGTAAAAATTATTTCTTTCAGCTTTCGAAGTTGCAGAGCAGAGCAGCAGATTTTATGATGTGTTTTACAGGTTGACGCGGGCTGCTGATAATATATTACCAACAGTGCAAAAAGATAATTTACTTTCATCACATAAAAGAAATCTTGCTGTGCGTAGTTTTGGTCTGGCAACCTTATAGTAAAAACATCTTTTTTCTCCGATAATAGTCTCATGTTCTTGTGTTAGTCGTGGTACTTATTGTTGTTTTACTGTTAACAAAAATCCACTGCAAAATTATGATGTTGAACAATCATTGCGTACTGTAACATCAGTATTGATAACGAAGTAATTTTCATTAACCTTTTCAATAACTATAAAGTAAGGAAGATAGGTTGAACTTTATGGCGAGTTACAGTAACGAAAAAATGTTCCTTTAATAGAAAGCCAGATCCAGAACAATAAGAACATAATATATTTTGTTTGGTTGAAAATTAATGATCCAAAGAAAGGCATAGCACAGCATCACTAAAAGGTGTTTCGGGTCTCTCTTCGTAGTAACATATTTTATCTCATACATTAGTTGTTACGCGAATAATAATAATAAAACAAAACAAATAAGAAAAGAGACGAAGCGAGAGCTGGTAATGGCATTTTCGTCTCCTTAAAGACATTTTTGAATCACATCAACTGACCACGTCCAATCTCAAAAGTAAATAACGCCCACGACCGTTACAGCGTGTAATGAGAGCAATTTTGATATGGATCCTCATTGTGGCGCTACTGGCGACACTTTTTCGCAACTGGCGCGATATATGAACAGACAACATCTTTCGGATGTAGAAACGAGTCTACCAGCTTTCGTTTGTGTCACACAACTCCTTCTTGGTGTTGTGATTTTGTTTTCAGTCAGTGTATTTTGGGAACTGCATTCTGCCTTGATGATTTCTTTTTTGAGTAATCAGTCTACCAGGTGCCAGACAGAGATATCACGTACGATGTAGACTGTTGTACTTTAATTATTATTGGCTGTAAGCGAAATGATTAGCTATATGAAACAGTAAATAAAGTAATGCAGTCGTTAATCAGAAGACTGTTTTAAACACCACAGCGCTATACTAGGTATGATCCGGTAGGAGGTGGTCTGTCGTTGTCTTGCTCAGAACTTTGAAATGACTCACCCAGCAGTGGGGGACGTACAGTTAACATGGATTCAGTAATTTTCACCTCGATAAACATTGCCAGATGTGAAAGACACTTTTTTTTTTTGTCAAAAGTCTTCTGAGTGGTTTCATGCGGCCCGCCACAAATTCTTCTCCTGTACCAACCCCTTCATCCCTGAATAGCATTTGCAATCTACGTCCTCAAGTATAAGCTGGATGTTCTCCAGTCTCTGCCTTCCTCTACAGTTTTTGACCTCTACAGCTCCCTCTAGTACCACAAAAGTCATTCTCTGACGTCTTAACAGATGTCCAATCATTCTGTCATTTCGCCTTGTCAGTGTTTTCCACATATTCCTTTCCTCTCCGACTTTGTGCAGAACCTCCTCACCTCATTCGTCATCTTATTAGTACAATTAATTTTCAACATTCGTCTGTAACACCACATCTCAAATGCTTCGATTATCTGCTGTTCCGCTTTACCCATGTTTCACTAGCATACAATGCCGTTCTCCGAACATACATTCTCAGAAAGTTCTTCCTCAAATTAAGGTGTTCACTTAACACCTATACGCTTCTCTTGGCCACGAATGCTGTTTTTCCCAGTCCTAGTCTGCTTTTGATGTCCCTTTTTCCACCCGTCATCGGTTATTTTGCTGCCTAAGTAGTACAACTCCTTAATGTCATCTACATCGTTACTATCAATCGTAATCTTAAGTTTCTCGCTGTTCTCATTTCTGCTGCTTCTCACTACTTTCGTCTTTCTTCGGTTTACTCTCAACCCACAATCAGCACTCATTAGACTGTTCATTCGATTCAGCATATCATGTTATTTTTCTTCACTTTCACTAAGGATAGCAATGTCATCAGATAATCTTATCGTTGATATCCTTTCGCCTTGAATTTAACTCTACTCCTGAACCTTTTTCTTTCCATCATTAAATCTTTGGTGTACAGATTGAACACTAATGGCGAAAGACTACACCTCTATTTTACATCCTTTTTAATTCGAGCTCTTCGTTCTTGGTCGTCCACTCTTATTATTCCCTCTTGGCTCTTTTACAGATTGTATATTACCCGTCCCTCCCTACAGCTTACCCACATTTTTCTCAGAGTTTCCAACATCTTGCACCATTTGTCATTGTCGAATGCTTTTCCTTTGTCAGCGAATCCTATTAACGTGTCTTCATTTTTCTTCAGTCTTGCTTCCATTGCCAACCGCAACGTCAAAATTGCCTCTCTGGTGCCTTTACCTTTCCTAAAGCGAAACTGATCATCCAACACATAGTCAATTTTCTTTTACATTGTTCTGTATATCAATTCCAGTAAGGTAATCGGATGGATGAGCTGTTAGTCTGATTGTGTGATAATACTCGCACTTGTTAGCTCTGGCAGTCTTCGGAATTATGTGGATGATATTGTATTTTCCGAAAGTCAGTATGTTATCAGATTCATTAATTGCACACAGCAACGTGAATAGCCCTTTGTTGCCACTCCCTCCAATGATTTTAGAAATTGTGATGGAATGTTACCTGTACCTTCTGCCTTATTTGACCTCAAGTCCTCAAAAACTCTCAAATTTGGATTCTAATACTGGATCCCTATCTCTTATAAACCGACTCCTGTTTCTTTTTCTATCGCATCAGACATATCTTGCCCCTCATAGATACCTTCAATGTACTCTTTCCACCTATCCGCTCTCTCCTCTGCATTTATCAGTGCAATTCCTGTTATAATGTTAACGTTGCAACACTTGCTTTTCTTAAATTCACTGAGGGTTTTTTGACTTTCCTATATGCTGAGCCAGTCCTTCCGAAAATCATTTCTTCTTCAATTTCTTCACTTTTTTCATGCAGCCATTTCGTCTTAGCTTTCCTCAGTGACTTGTGTTTCGGTTATTTAATCCAAACTTTTTCGGTGAACTTTCGCCCTTATATTTTCTTACCCGCGCATACTGATGATAATGTATCTGTAGTCGTCAGTACAGCCGATATTTTGGTACAGTTTTCCACCTGAAACTATTCGTAGTTTCGATGTTGTCATGACTGTATGAAAGTGGATTCACAGTTTCACTTGATATTTCCTAGCTAGTGCTGTTAAGAAAATTAAATGAAACCACTGATGATGGTCAGACATCACCGAAACATAGATAGATGACAAACAGGGAAACTGTGTTTGGCTAAGACAGAAGTGTTTTCCAAAACGGGTAATACTGTTAGCGGTGAGCTAGTCGTCCCGCATGATGCTTCCTCTAAGAGAGACCAGTGGTTGTCGTTGTCCCGTAATCACACCTTACGATACCGCAGCGTTTGTCAGGGACACTGCCACATCTGCACACCTGTTGTTATAATGGGTAGTTGGCTGGTATAGCTTAGATCCTACTACACAATAATATATTGCGTCATGGGTTATTTCCTCGCCCTCATTGGTTGATCGTTGCGTGGCCGTATATGTTAGCGTTGCGTTTTCTGACCTCTGATGGACCAGAACTAAGAAATCGACTGCAGTTTCACCACAGTTGTGTGGCGCCCGTCACCGCTAACAGACCTCGGTAAGGAGTCACTGGAGAGACTCAACCGGATGAAGTTCGTGGCCTGAGCTGAAGTATGTACAGCGCTCAGGATATTAAGTCTTAATAGGGTGTTATTCAACAGTTATCACATTTCAGTGAGTTCTTGGATTTCATTCAAACGACAAGGTTGAAGAAAGATATCTTATATATGAATGTACAGTATTGTGCAGTTGTGCGTACAGCACTGTGCCATAGTTTACTATCATTAATTTCCAAGTGTGTGATTGTACCAGTGACTGTGCTACGACAATTATTGCAACGTAGAATAATTTTTCGGAATTCCTAAAAAAAAATACACACTCGTCACTGGATAGCAAGTCAGCATATTCCTATAGCAGGTTCACAGCTGAATCATTAACAAAACCACGACCATGTGAGATCACCTGCAACAGAAACACAACTTCAGTAAACGCAAGCGCGCTAATTTAACCTTTGTGACGTGTACCTGATCCGTACATATCCGCCTGCATCTCCCATGTGAACTTTTAAGTTGTTGTAACCTGCTACACCCTCGCAGTCTCGAGGTTTTTCACTGTGGTATCGGTTCAAGACTCTTCCTTATCATCAGAAGCTCTACGGAGGCTATATGAGGCAGCTTGTGAGTGGTGGTGCATCTACAGACATATTCCGCTAGCCACCGTAGAGTGCGTGTCGGAGGTTTACCCTGAACAATAACCAGTCGTCTCCTTTGCTGACCCACTGTCAAATGGAACGACGGAAAAAGGAGTATCTATATTCCTCCGCAAGAGCTTTAATTTCCCTCATCTTCGTGATCCCTACGCGAAATTTAAACTGATGACAGTAGAAAAGTTCTCTAGATAGCTTCAAATGCCGGTTCACTAAATTTTCTCAATAATGTCTCTCTAAAAGAACGTTCCTTCTTTCCGAGGAGTCCCATCTGATTTGCCGGGGCACCTCCCTAAAACTTGATTTTGTTCGAACCGAACAGGAACAGATCTAGCAGTCTGCCTCCGAATTGCTTCGATTGCTTCCTTTAATTGGAGCTGATGCGAATCCCAAATCCTGCACTTTCCCAAAATTATCCCAAAAACCCGAAGTCAACCATTCGTCTTCCTTACCGCAATCTTTTATGCTCGTTACATTTCATATCACTTCGAAACGTTACGTCTAGGTATTTAATCGACTTGACTGTGTCAACTAGCACACAAAGAATACTGTATTCGAGCATTAAGGTTTCCGTTTTCATATTCATTCACATTAACTTACATTTTTCTACATTTACAACTAGCTGCCATTCATCACAGCTCGTCCCGTATCCTCCTACAGTCACTCGACGAAGACACTGTCCAGCAAATCACAACATAATCAGCACACAGCTGCAAATTGCTGCTCATTCTGGCCGTCAGATCATATATCTGTATAGGGAGTAGCAGCTGTCATATCGTACTTCTCTGAGGCACTAATGACGAGAACCTTGTCTCTGATGATCACACGTCGTCAAGGACAACGTACTGGGTTCTTTTCCTTAAGACGTGTTCGAGCAACTCATGTGTCTGGCAACCTATTTCTTTGGAAACCTGTAGGTGTATAATGTTGGGATGGTGTTACTTTGTAGTGTTGGCAGAAGAGCCAACACCGTGTTGCTAGAGGAGGCCGAAATGCACGCTTTTAAGCTCACGCAGACTGGCGTGAGGTCTGGAACATTAAAATGTAATTAATATAGCAAATAAAGTACGTAGTTGAAGTAATACTTAACTTTATTTCATAATTGGTGAACATCGCTCTTGTTGATACATTATATAATCTCAATATAAACTGGTAATGGCGCCTTGCTAGGTCGTAGCAAATGACGTAGCTGAAGGCTATGCTAACTATCGTCTCGGCAAATGAGAGCGTAGTTGTCAGTGTAGCATCGCTAGCAAAGTCGTCCGTACAACTGGGGCGAGTGCTAGGACGTGTCTCTAGACCTGCCGTGTGGCGGCGCTCGGTCTGCAATCACTGACAGTGTCTGGCGGTGACACCACATTCTTAGTGGTCCTATCAATTCAACCGAAACTGCCTTGGTACAAGAAAAAATATTTTCAAATTTGATTCTATATATGGTGGCACCGTGCACACTAATAATATCTAATTATACACCTGCTTCACGGCGTGTGACTACAATGGAAATGTGGCAACACAACAAGAAATAGAAAGTAGTTACATTTATTAATAGTGATGATGCACTACAGCACTTATAGCTTGATGCGCAGTACTTTAAGTTCTCTGCCTCATACAACCTAATTTGAAAAACTTCCTCTCTTGGCAGCCTATAATTTAGGCAATGTGTCTGAATGTCTTATACGAACACTCGTAATTAACTATTCCTTTTGTTCCTTAGATAGCGACTTATATCATTCAGTTTTTGTTTTGTTTTTATGGTTTCGATTTTAACAATTACTACATTAAGTCTTCTCAATGTAACTGTCGCAATCATGCTCGACTGTATAATTACAGGAACTGAGTGAACTAAGCAACTGCAGGAACTGCTAGCACTATAGGCACTAAGCGAAATGCACGAACCGTAAGAAATGGGACAGTGTGCGCAGTGAGTTGTCCTTTGTGACTGTTGGCGGACAGATTTGCAGCTGCGCCTGTTGTAGGCGTTAGCAGAGTGGTCCACGACTGGCATCGGTCTCTCTGGCGGCTGGAAACACCATCGGCGTATAAATGTGATGCGCTGATGGACTGAGGACGGAAACAGAGAATAATCGCTATTAGCGAGATACATCGGGAAGGGGCTGCTCGCAACTGAGAAGCCGCATATCCACTAGTTGTGCCTCTGAGGTGTCTGGCTCTCATAGGACTGCTGTGTACCTCTTGAGTTATGTACACAGCAGTTTGCGTATAAATTCCTTCTATTTCCTTTCCTGAAACTGTAAATTTATAGAATCCAATGTGTATGCTTCTGACTTGAATACATAATTGATCACACATAATATAGCATAGGCGTCAACCAGAATGTGCTCCAGCTCATCATCCTTCGCCACGTTTTGAGTGCCAAGAGACAATAACGAAGGAATGTAGGGAGATTGCATTTTAATTTCGAATAGACTTGCAGGTTATTAGAGACGGCGTCCGGTGATCCTGTGTCCGTGCTAACCTCTATGTCCTGTAACATTCAAGGAGGAGCGCTATACGTGTTGGATGATGGCTTCTGTAGCCTATAGTGATGAGGCCTTCATATATGCCATGTACATGACAAAGAGAATGGGTAAGGAAAGGGAAGGGATGGGAATGGGGAGGGGGGGAGGGGGACTTGTGACCTCTAGTTGCACTGGGCATTGTGCTAATGTGGAAGTGAAAGTTGAAAATTTGTGCTGCACCGAGACTCGAAAACAGATTTACCATTTTTCGGGACCGGTTGTCTTAATCGCTTCGGCCATCCGAACAAGATCTCTGACAGAGTCGAATTTCCAACATATCATACGCTGCAATATAGCGTCCCTTGTCCATTAATCCTTTGATGATGATAAAGTCCCATACTCCTTGACAGAGCGCAGCGGAACGATGCTAAAGACCCACACCAAAGTACTAGGCAAGGTCTTAGTGGAGGTGGATTGCCATTGTCTTCCTCCGACCGTAATGGGGATGAATGATAATTATGACGACATCACAACAACACCCAGTCATCTCGAAGCAGGTGAAAATCCTGACCCCGCCGGGAATCGAACCCGGGATCCCGTGCTCGGAAAACGAGAACGCTACCGCGAGACCACGAGACCATTATCCCCAGTTATTGATTCCCGTAGGTGTTCAGACCATGTTAGTGCATCCGCATAGAAACAAACGTCATGGAACGCTGTAAGATCGCGACGGCCCCTTGACTTTTGTTATTAGTGTGGATGCGCTAATATCATCCGAACTTCTACATGAACCAATAATTTGCGAGTATGTGGTTAATGGACGAGATCCGCTACATTAAAGCGTGCGATAAGTTGGAAATTAGAGTCAGTCAGTGACCGCGTCCGGAAAGACGATGCATTTTGGATAACCTCTCATGTACAGCGGTAAATCCGGGTTTGAGTCCCGCTCCAGCACATATTTTCAACTTTCGCCCCTGCATTAGCACAATTCACTGTGCAACTATGAGACACGAATTTCCACCCAGTTCTTCCCATTCTTTCCCCATTCCATATACGACATAACGTAAGCACCAGCCGTTTCATTAAAGCGCTAATTTTCTGTCGGAGGTGTCTGACACAACACACACCACTCAGATACATACAATCACGTATAGCACACTTGTTCACTGGTAGTTAATCAGAACTGAACTGGTGCACTATGTTCAGCACTTACATCGTCTCTACGCTGCTGTAATCAGCAGTAGTCGAAGTCGACTGCTATCCTCAACACATCTTTGACATGACATCCGACTGTAGCTGGTGTAGTTTGGTCGCACTGAGATACCCACGTTCCACCATTCGCGTGTTGGATGTGATAAATCTGGTGCTTACACTACTACCAAGGTGCAGTCTGCAATGCGTCAAACTCTCATGACTTAGGCATAGTTTTGTATATTTACACCATGAATCTTGTCCAGCTTGCTCTTCGCTGCCATGACGAAGGCTAGTAAAGTGTGTTTCGAGACAGGACCGCTCTCTCGACATCCCCGCTACCATAAGTTATTGTTCCTGAATGCAGTTCACTTTAGAATGTCACATCTACATTTAGCAGTCAGTGAACATTCATTGTTTTGATTTTTATAGTACAAATATCCGATGACAGAGAAACGGAGGTCTGGGATTAAGCGTAGTAGCTCTCCTAGGCCGTCATGCAGTTGATTACAGCAGCGACACCTTGTCGGATCTATACGTATGTTGAAAATTAATGTCTCTTGAGTACAACACTACAATGGAAAATTCTCGTAACATGATTGTATTTGGTGTTTGTGTAGAAACAGCGTCGTTCACTGACTGCGGCGTTCAGAAGAGCATACAGTTAACCTTTTCGCTCAAATGGCTCAAATGGCTCTGAGCACTATGGGACTCAACTGCTGAGGTCATTAGTCCCCTAGAACTTAGAACTAGTTAAACCTAACTAACCTAAGGACATCACACACATCCATCCCCGAGGCAGGATTCGAACCTGCGACCGTAGCGGTCTCGCGGTTCCAGACTGCAGCACCAGAACCGCGCGGCCACTTCGGCTGGCTTAACCTTTTCGTTTTGTTAAATTCGTGAACTAGTATGTACACTAGCACCCATGGTTTTAATGCTGTTTTTGGGCCTCTTTAAGATTGTAGTCATCTCTCAGGAGAATTGTGGCTAAGTGTCTACACTAGCACTGGCACTGCAGTTGGTGAAATCAGTGAAACCTTGTCAAAACTGTATCCACTTTGAAGATCAATTTGCGCTGGTGAAAGATGTCTTCTCAGCCAAGCGACGAAATTAATTTTTTCTTGAATACAACGGAACAGTCATGGAATCTGATCAGATATGGCTTTTGTGTAGAAGTAGCGACTTTTACGAACTGTGTCGGCCAGAAGAGAACCAAGTTAACTTTCTCGTTTTGTTAAATTCGTGAACCAGAGCGTACAGTAACATCCGCAGTTTCAGAGCTTTTTTTGGGGGGATTTTTATTACTGTAGAACTATATCGAAATCTGGAACGTATACCGCATTCGTTTGTTTCAGAATTGGCGTCGTAATCCTACTGACTTTTTTCTTTGGTGACTTTACTGCGCCTTCTCGCGTGGCTGACGTACAAGCGCCAATGTTTTACGACGTAACATCGCCACATTTATAGGGCAATCAGAGAATACAAACACTGCTCGGCTGAATACTGCAGTAATGCTCTGTTTATGAAACTACATATTGCAGACTCGAAACAGAAGCTGTTTGTTTTGTGGATTGGTCTGCTGAATGCCCTATGTTATGTAGTATCTTATGTAGGATATATTCATTAGGGTTGCAGGGCGGCTTCTGGCCCAGATGGCGGTCTTGAGATAAGTTTACTTCCGGTGTCATGTTACAACTGAGGCAATTGGGCTCGTTATTTTCTAGATCACTCCCATTCCCTCCCTCTGGGTAAACCCCAATCCCACTCATTAACAAGAGACAACTGTTTGTGGTATAGGATGTAACCCTGTCTCCACATAGTGACCAGATTCTCTACCCCGTTTCCCTCTGGACCAATGGGCATACTAGAATGGTGAGAAATGCTTCCCTCGCCACCTCTCTTCCTCCTCCTCCTTTTGTCATTAGAGCAATAGATTGTCCGTCATTGTTTGAAGTCTGTTCACTATGGTGAGATGGCCAGCTCTGTTTTGGTATTTGCTGTAAGTAATAACGAATTAATTTCTGGATTATTAAAATAATTTTCAAACAGAATTTCTCTATAGAGCAACTGCTTGGGAATTTAATTTGAGGACTGCGCATCACAGTGAAATAATCGTCAGCAGCGGAGTTATCCTATTTAAGAAATGGTGGCAGATATTACGATAATTTATTAAGTACGACACTTTGACATTGCAGTGTGTAGCTGAGACAGTATAAATTAATGGCATCGTGGCATATTCTGAAAAATGGCGGCAATTGTTCATGTAATTTATCAGGTAAGATAATCTGACATTACAGTGTGTGGCTGTATATAATTTAATAACGTCACGCCATATTCTGCAAGAAATGTTAGAGGATAGACCACTCCTCTAGGCGAATAGTAGGAAAGGGTCTTATCCTACATCCCTTGCTTAAAATGAATGTAGACCAAGCAAGGGTTGAAACGCATAGACGTCATATCAATGATTTTCTATGTGTTTATTTCGTTAACAATCTTTAAGGTTTTGGTGTGCTAATCATACCGCACTGTTGGCAATGTGCATGTCATGTCGTTTTTGTTTGTGGCGATGTGATGCTGTGGGGATTAAATCGTATGCGGTGAACGCATCTATGGGTTTTTGGATTTGCCACACAATCTTCCACTTTAGTATTCGTGTGTGATCTGTTATGGGGATTTTATTCTGTATGTTTCCTATTTTTATCCACTTTCATTGCGAGTCTTCTCTAATATATATATTGTGGCCTGTAAGATTCGGGATGTTGTTGCTGGTATCCGTCAGTAACCTATGTTTCTGTTACTTCCATGAAGTCGTTGATAAATCCGACTGACTCGTTTGCCGATTCAGTCTATTTATTTCAAAGGATGTGAATATTTTGTCTCATAATCAGATGTTCAGATGTGTGTGAAATCTTGTGGGACTTAACTACTAAGGTCATCAGTCCCTAAGCTTACACACTACTTAGCCTGAATTATCCTAACGACAAATACACACACCCATGCCCGAGGGAGGACTCGAACCTTCGCCGGGACCAGCCGTACAGTCCATGAATGCTATCTCATAATCTGTTAACTCTAGATCACCTCCAGTGATCTCTGGCTACACAATAAACACTCCATACTAAATGAACGATCCTATGTGTTTCATTTTATTTGTGCTATGTAATTTTTCGCAAAGAGAATATCTAGTGCAACATACTATATTTTGGACAAGATCAATGTGTTGACGCATTCAATCCTTCGAATGATATCCAATTTCCTTATACTACTCTCAATCAGAGCATCTCTTACTTTTTATTCGATTTCTTTTGTGACTAATGTAAGTTGAGCAGTGCGTAATTGTCTAGATTTACAAACGAAGTTCTAGGGGACTGATGATCTCATATGTTAAGTCCCGTAGTTCTCAGAGCCATTTTAACCATTTTTGAGCAGTCCAGCCACGGCTATCATAGCTTTGTACATACATCAAAGCTTCTATATATTTATAACTATATACATGCACAAAAGGTGAAGGATGTTTGCAAGTTTGTAACATATGAAAACAATAATATTGAAGGAAATAGCTTTATCCTATTATAAATACACAAATAGCCAATTTGTGCTACTTTGTGTGAGTGTGTGTGTGTGTGTTTTGGTTTCTACCCGGGTGCCCCAACAAAACCTTCCACATCTGAATGTTCTCCCGTATTTAATGAGGATGGATCCACTTCCGAGCATTACCTCGGAACTTGCCTAGACGTCTCATAGAATGTGCTCACGAAATATGGCTGAACATCCTGGTAGCAGGGTTCGATTATTGCTGTTAAGTTTCTTTCTGAGGTCAGAACAACCATTCCACTCTCCACTCACCCCATCATCCCAAAAGAGATATCTCCAGGAGACGGCCACTGACAAAAGCGGGAAACCTCAGCAACTCTACACTTGTATACGTGCTGCTGCACTAAAATCTTTATTAGTTTTATTAGGAACTTTCTATGCCGTATTTAGATATGAGGGCGTGCTGAGAACTAATGACTCCTAATTTTTTGCTTGAAAGATCTTAATGACTTTTAAATCATACAAACGCTATTAACACTCTACATATTTATTGTTCAAGTCTACATACCCTGGCGACAAACCTTTCTCCCAACATGAGACCACTTGTTGATACGGTCGCTGTAGAATGTGACTTTGTTGACGGAGCCACAACGTCACCTCTCTTTGCATTGATTCATCACTACGAGATTGAAAACGTCGAAGGTAGGTTTTATAAACAGATGAAAATCGGGTGAGACCAAATCGGGACTATGTGGAGAATGCTCGGTGACAGGGAACACAAAGCGTCGGATTGTTGCAGATGTCGCAGCGCGTATGCGGTCTGTCATTGTCACACTCAAGGGCACGGTTCTCCATGTGTGGACGAACTCTCCAAATTCGAAACTCGATTCCAGCAAGCTGTTTCCCACCGTAGGCATGGCTACAGTACACACCGCAGTTACACACTAAAATTCGGCGCCCAGTTGCGGCAGAGGGCTGCAAATATGTAGGCATGAAAAATAAACATGGAGAATGTTAATACACCATTTGATCAAAAGTTTCCGGAAACCTCCAAAAACATACGCTTTCCAGATGTGGTGCGATGTGGTGCGATGTGCTGCCACCTACTGACAGGTGCTCCATATCAGAGACCTTAGTAGTCATTAGACATCGTGAGAGAGCAGAATGCGGCGCTCCGCGGAACTCACAGATTCCGAACGTGGTCAGGTGATTGGGTGTCACTTGTGTCATACGTCTGTACGCGACATTTACACACTCTTAAACATTCCTGGGTTCACTGTTTTCGGCGTGATAGTGAAGTGGAAACATGAAGGGACACGTGCAGCACAAAAGCGTACAACCCGACCTCGTCTGTTGACTAACAGAGACCGTCGACAGTGGAAGAGGGTCGTAATGTGTAATAGGCAGACTTCTATCCAGACCACAACAAAGCAATTGAAAACTGTATCAGGATGCACTGGAAGGACTATGACAGTTAGGAGGGAGGTGAGAAAATTTGGATTTCATGGTCGAGCCGCTGCTCATAAGCCACACATCGCACCGGTAAATGCAAAACGACGCCTCGTATTGTGTAAGGAGCGTAAACATTGGACGATTGAAGAGTGGAAAAACGTTGTGAGGATTGAAGAATCTGGTACACAATGTGGCGATCCGATGGCAGGGTGTCGGTATGGTGAACGTCATTTGCAAGCGTTTGTAGCGCCGACAGTAAAATTCGGAGGCAGTGCAGTCATGGTATGGTCGTGTTTTTCACGGAGGGGGCTTGCATCCGTTGCTGTTTTGCGTGTCAACATCACAGCAAATGCTTCAAGCACCTTCCTGCCTCCCACTGTTGATGAGTTATTCGGGGATGGCGTCTACATCTTTCAACACGATCGGGCACCGTTCATAACTCATGGCCTGTGGCGGAGTCGTTACACGAAAATAACATGCCTGTAATGGACTGGCCTGCACAGAGTCCTGACCTGAATCCTATAGACATTCTTTGAGATGTTTTGGAACGCCGACTTCGTGCCAGGCCTCACCGACCGACATGGATACCTCTCCTCAGTGCAGCACTCCGTGAAGAGTGGGCTGCCATTCCGCGAGATACCTTGCAGCACCTGTTTGAACGTATTCGGGCGAGAATGGAAGCTGTCATCAAGGCTAAGGGTTGGCCAACACCACACTGAATTCCAGCAATACCGATGGAGGCCGCCACGAAATTGTAATTTTCAGCCAGGTGTTCGGGTGCTTTTGGTCACATAGTGTAAGTTTATTAACATATCTCCATGGCCGAGGTCGTCACAGCGAAGAAAAAATGACCTTAAATGTAAATAGTGAGGAAGGAGAGGAACCGGCTGTTCTTTGGAAAGCTGCCTCATTGTGACATTAGCAACGCAGCATGAGTTGACCCAAGAGTAAGACATGTCGAATCCTGGTGGTGGAATACTTTTCTGTGCTAGTATTTAGCGGCAAGCGGAGGAGAGGTAGTGACGAAGTTTCTGATCTCCAGCATTTGGACCAATGTCCTTGTTTAGATACCAGACCTCTCTCCAGTGTCTCACGAAAACAGTTGGGATGGTGACCCGACCGTCGGATGGAGACGTTAACCTTGGCGGCCACCTGGGTGCTATTCAAGAAGGGTAGGCTATCTGTCGGCAACGGATTTCAACTTCTCTTTTTTCTCATCAATCATCATCATCATCATCATCATCGACACAAATATTTCACTACATTCTATACACACGCACGAGGAATAAATGCATGTAGCATTACAAATATTGTTATGCAGCGCGCTGCCATTAAAAAAAATAACGTTTGCGTTATTTAAAAAGTTTTAATAGTTTTTGCACAAAAAGTCAGAGGTCTTACATTTCAGCACACTCTCGTACTTGCTGCTCCTTGATTTACAGAGTTTAACAACTGGTTCATAAACATTTGATGCTGTCGTCAGCTACAATCTTAGAAAACCATGTGCAACTTGGTCAGCTCCCTCTGTCGTCTATTCTTCTTCTTGTATTACTAAATCATCGAAAATCCCAGTTTATTTTATGCTTTAACAAATACAGATAACTGCAAGAAGTGGTGTATCTGACAAATATTATACTAACGACATGTTAGCACTAAAATACTGATAAACCATTATAAATGGTCTGTGAGAGAACCGATGGCATACAGAGCGGGTAATTAAAAATCGGAAGATGGAAGACAGTAAGCGGGAAGGAAAGAATAAGCTAAAATATGCTCCTTATTGCCTGATGGAATAACTTGTTTTATCCCATAACAGTCGACAAGGAAGTTATGCGGCGAACTAATTCTATGTGGCTATTTTTTGGCGTTTACGATTAAAACAACAGCAGTCCAATACCTGATATAGATTCCCTGTAACTTTGATGACATTATGCATTCCATGTAGATGTTTCATTTCTCGGAGTGTTACGTATACTGTGTTACTTATTTTGTAAAACTCTGATCTGATGCCTTGAGTTTACCTCAATACAATGCTCTTCCAATAGAAATTAAAACCAGAACAATATTTGGCGTTCGTGAAATTCGACATCCGAAAGCCACAAAAATTTGTTACAGCTTTGATGTTCCGAGTTCGCTTCATTAACTGGGAAACTTTACATCATTAACGTACTGAATATTATTTGCTGATGATAATGCCGCATAGAGTAACGCGTCATGAAGTTACGAAAGTGTGGCGTTAATACTTGAACAATGAGGCCATTTCACCAGATGCTGCAAATAATCACTTTAATGTGAATCTAATGAATAATTGATGGAAATAAGAAAATGTCGCTATTTCCAAAACAACAAATAATTCAGCTGCTGAGTATACTCTGCGGTAATGTAATCTATTTAGTTTCAATCTCACCAGCAGAGAATGACAGTATTAGAATCGTAGTATCCTTCTGCAAAATCTAGAACTTCGCTCGCTCCCGAAAATTATTTGTAGCTGTAGTGTTTGCAGTAGGGATGTGATCGATGACAAGCTAGCTGAAGACCTATAATCCAGCCTCAAATGTTGAATGGACAAAACTGGAGATTTTTCGGGGGACAGATTGACGCTTTACAGCGACTACAATTTCTCATCCAATAGTTGAAAATTATTTTCCAAAACATATGATCAGTAGGTATGGAAGATACGGGAACTGAAATACGCTCAAGTCCTCAGTCGACTCAGTTTCGTTGGCTTCTGCGGACTGTGTCAACCCATTACCGTTTTTGTGGCTGTACGGCTACGGGGAAAATAGAAGGAAAAACGTAACGAATGCTAGTCACAGAGACAGAAAAGTGATAAAACTGATATAAGACCATCATACGTGGTTGAAGTATGTGGTCTAAAAGAACACAGCTGTTACTGGTTTACGTAGATGCATAGGAATATTTCGCATCATAAAAACATAGAAATATGTGAATAAACATTCTTTTAGCAAATATAAGTCGCCAGCAACAAAACATCGCTATATCACGAACCCACAAACAAAACGATCTCTTTTCAGAAGCAGCATGAGTACCAGAATTTCGTTTAAAAAGGATTATCCCTAAGCTCTTCGAGCCTCTATCCAGGGACGCCTGACTCAGCCTATCACAAGCCAAAAAATAGCGGGAGTTATGAAAGGCTAATGCCGCGTAAACGAAGTTGGCTCAACTAGCCACACTGTTACTAACTTGTACGAGGGTCTTGGTAATGTTATTATAAGGCATGGGGGACAAGAGACATCAGGGAATCACGAAACCAATGGTAAAGGGGAAACGCTAGGGTTTCCCATTAGGATTGGCACAGAACGAATCTGCATCTACGAGGAAGACAGCAGTTATCCACCAATGAACCAGGCAGTCGGAGGTCTTCATGTTCTGGCTGATCAGTGTGTTTCGCTATCAACAGGTGTGGTTGAGATCAAATTCATGGCTGAAATACAGCTACATGGAATGCAATTATCTTTCCTAAGGGCGTCCAGTTATTTGTTTACTTCTCTCATATTCCCGCCGCGCCGGCCGCTGCGGTCTACCAGTTCTAGGCGCCTCAGTCCCGAACCACGCGGCTGCTGTGCTCGCAGGTTCGAATCCTGCCTCGGGCATGGATGTGTGTGATGTCCTTAGGTTAGTTAGGTTTAAATAGTTCTAAGTCCTAGGGGTCTGATGACCACAGATGTGAAGTCTCATAGTGCTCAGAGCCATTTGAACCATATTCCCGCAGCCGCCTCAGCCGCCGCACCCCTCCCCCGACAGTCCCACACAACCTTCCTCAATAGGTATTCTGGGCGAAATTTACTTGTCAGAAGTATTTTTGGAAACTATCAGACAATATATTTTCCGACACTACTTAAAGAACCAAATCTCACCAGCATGGTCATAATATTCGACAAACCAAGCCTTCAGTTCACTTACCGTTTTTGTCTAATTTTTATTTTCACATTTGGTAAAAAAGAACCTTTTATCCTCATTTAGAAATAAATATCTTTAGAAAATGGAAAGACTGATTAGTGTGTCATTAAGGGAATGTTTTTTTTTGTTTCTTTTTACATGTTTGATCATAAATTTTCTGTTTTGATGAGGACCACACTCTCGACAGCATAAACTGTTGTATATGAATAGTCATAAAAGAAAACTATAACACACTGATACCAAATAAGAAGGTACTTAAGTTTAGCCGAATTTACAGGATGGGCTCCATACATCGTGACAGAAAGAACAGGGATTCTGAAAGTGCAGGAGATGGTTTCGTGTGCCGCATGTTACTGCCGGACGGCACAGAGAATTTCTGAAACTCTTTCAAAGAAATTGCCGCCATTGGACAGTAAGTTTTTACAAGTGCATGCTCAAAAGTAGTATCTCCGAATGTTTTATGTGACAACTCTTCAGGCTTTTTAAATAAAACAAACTCCAATAGATAGTGACAGGTTACCCGAAAATAGCACAACACACATAAATCCACGTGATGGAGATGTAACCATTTGCTGGTATAAGTAACTTATTATTTCGTTTGAGAGAAAACGTTGTTAACCTTTTACATATTTAATTTTTATATCTGCTTATTTGCAGCTCTCTGCTGCTGTGGATTCCGAATTACAACGTGTAAAATGGCGGTGTGTAATGTAACTTTGTCGGTGCTTCAGAAATAGCGTTCTGTAATCGAGTTTAGAATTCGTGAAGTTCGTTCAGACACACCCGTCGTCATCATCATCATCATCTCCTATAGCACGACAATACCAGACCACACACGAGCGCTGGAACACCTGCAACAATCCGACGTCTTTGGCTCACTATCGTCGATCATCCTGCTTACAGTCCCGACTTCTCCCCATCATACTTTTACCTATTTTCAAAACATCTTGGAGGACTTCACATTGAAAGTGATTAAGAGGTGCAAGCACAGTTGCGGCAACCAACAATCTACAGAGGTGATATCAGCAACCCGATCTCTCGTTGGGAGAATTATGTTCGGCGCCATAGTGAACCCGTTGACAAATAAATTTGTAGACATGAAGAATGAAGATGTAAAAAATTAACATTTCTTCTATTTAAAAAGCTTTTATGAGCCTTCACATAAGAAAACAGAATCATTGCTCATCTGAAAGTCCACGTATTATTTTCTTAAGTCACTAACGCGGTAGTGGCTCTAGAGCCATTCAAATAAAAGATGTAAACTGATACCAGTAAACCGTATGGATAACACAGTGCTGGCAGTAAGTAATAACATCTGATAAACACCCTTTAAGAAGCATTACAAAGTCAGTATCAGACATATCTGAATGACATGTTCTCAGCGAAATATAGCAAACTGTTACAAACCCTACATTATATATTTATCAGGTGATCAAAAAGGCAGTATAAAATTGAAAACTGAATAAATCACCGAATAATGTAGATAGAGAGGTACAAATTGACACACATGCTAGGAATGACATGGGGTTTTATTAGAACCAAAAAAATAAAATAAAAACGTTCAAAAAACGTCCGACAGATGGCGCTTCATCAGATCAGAAGAGCAATAATTAGCATAACAAAGTAAGACAAAGCAAAGATGATGTTCCTTACAGGAAATGCTCAACATGTCCACCATCATTCCTCAACAATAGCTGTGTTGTGAACAGCACTGTAAAGCATGTCTGGAGTTACGGTGAGGTATTGGCGTCGGATGTTGTCTTTCAGCATCCCTAGAGATGTCGGTCGATCACGATACACTTGCGACTTCAGATAACCCCAAAGCCAATATTCGCACGGACTGAGGTCTGGGGACGTGGGACGCAAGGCATGACGAAAGTGGCGGCTGAGCACACGATCATCATCAAACGACGCGCGCAAGAGATCTTTCACACGTCTAGCAAAATGTTTTTTTTTTTTTTTTTGTTTTAATAAAACCCCATGTCATTCCAAGCATGTGTGTCAATTTTTACCTCTCTATCTACATTATTCCGTGGTTTATTAAGTTTTCAAATTTATACTGACTTTTTGATCACCGAGTATATATACCAGTCGTCTTATTATAAGATTTGACAGCTAAATAAATAGGACCTAATATTAAGTAAGACGGACGCACTTTATCCTACTGGGCTGTGAAAATTGGTTCCTACACAGTGCTATGGTAAGTACGAGCCATTGCAAATATGAATTATTACTGATATTATTCTTTACTACTACGAACTTTATTATCCAGTTAGCAATAGCTGTCAAAAAGTATATTATGACTGTGGCACCCCAAAAACTACAAACCGTAAACTATAGACAATTGTCACCTTCATCTCCATGGCATTTTTTTTTTTTTGTTCAGCTGTTAAATGTACTTACCATCGTTGAACATATGAAGTGCGCTGCTTGGATTTCGCGAAAGTGATGGAACTTTTCCGGTAATTACTTCGCCTGTTTGATGCCAGTCACTGAATCTCGATTTATGTCAAGCGAAACGGAATGCTGGAACGCGTTAGTTATTACAGCTTCACAGATACGGCGCTGCCGACAGCTCTCAGGTGCTGAGCTGTATTTCAGGTCCAGATACATGTCTGGTGTAGGCTGTGAAATTATGGACTGTGATTACTGCAAGGCAACTTGACATTAATATCGGTGTGCAGTCAGTTAACAGCGGAGTTATTAACGTCGTAATTTAACGCACGCTGAATACTGATTACTGTACAGTATCGGCGTTCTTCGGATAACAATGGCAGCTAAGGGACGTGACATGTCAGGTATACGAGAACACAATATTCAGCTAGGCTTCTCTACCTAATAACTCTCTTTACGGAAGCCCACATTGTGCATTTGTTGTACTGTCGCCCCTCGAATAAGGGATACGTGGTGTGTGGAAAAAGTAATGAGACTGACATTTTATCTACCATATTTTTATGTTTCTCCCAATATGGTCCCCCTTCAAAGTAGATCCCTTCGACAGCTGTGCACCGGCGGAGTCATTGTTTCCTGTCATGGTAGCAGCGCTGATAGTCCTTCATATGTCAGTCACATTCGTTCGAATGTCCACCAGAGTCCCAAAATGGAAGTGCTTTTAAGACATTTTTCAATGTTGGGAACAGAAACAGTCAGAAGGACTAAGATTAGTTTAGTGGTGGAAGGGAGCGTGAGGAGACAACAGGAATGCCTTTTTAGCTTTTGAGTTCTAAAGCTCCTTGATGGGAGTGGCCGTGTGGCATGGGACGTTCTCACGATGTAGCGTCCACTTTTCTGCACTGTCTCATCTCAATCGATTCACCCTGTTCCTGAGGCTTTCAAGGATACGTTTGTAAAATCACTTTGTTGAGAGTTTGTCCTGTGGGAGCAAATTCTTTATGCACTCCACCCCTACTGTCAACAAGTAAATGGGCATTGTTTTTTCGGTCGAAGAAGTGTCTCTGAGTGCCGTTCCACACTTTGCTGCCTTCTCTCAGGACCGTACTCAAAAACCCAGGATTCATCTACTGTGATGTCCTAAGTTACTGTGCTTTTAAATTTATTAATGGTTTAATTAGATTTTAGTTCAGGACTCTAGTAATGCTATCGATGGTTTGGATGTTTAATAATGCTACTGCTTGTTTTCAGAGTAAATTGTAAAATAAGGATGCAGGGGACACTTTAGAAAATTATAATGTGGAGCTGTGGCGAGATGGAAGGACTGGGAGGACGTGTAAGGTTCACACTAAAATCTGTTTTAGAATAATTCCGAGATGGGCTCATTTTGGAGCCAAACATGTCTCTCACCATTACGTTGTTGTTATTATGGTTGTGAAATGTGTGTTAACTTACATGTTTGAAAAAGTGTTAGCAACCCATGTGGTATTGTTTTCAAATTTAAGTGGAATTGAAGCATCATGGATGTTTGGGTTTCTGTAACAGCTTGTTGCTCATAAACTGTTCCTACTCCGGAATCTAACCGTATTATGTTTTCTATGAAGGTTTTGTTTGGACGGTTTTGGTAACATACCAGATAAATGTAACACTGATGTGTTAGTAACCATCACTCCGTACTTGGTTTCTGAATTTAATGTGATTAGTTTAAGTTCCATTGCACAAATGTTACAACCTTGTTTTTCAGTTAAAATTTGCTTTCAAATTAATAAATCAAATAAAGTCACATGTAAGAGTAATCAAACATCACTAATAAGAAGATAAACAGAATATGGTTATAACTCACTCCTAGAGATCCGAATGATTAAGTAGCCCACTTCCATATAAGATATGTCAACGATATGAGACTTAAAAACAAAATTGAAAAACGCATTTTCAAGAGCTCCTGCAGTTCGTCGAAGTTTATAACATGCATCTAATGAATGAAAATGTTTCTTATATGGTGCTACAGTCTAAAAACTATTTCGGTGGATATGTTTAATCTCTGTCTATTGTTGTTGAGGATTCGATCGCAGATAAACAGTAGCGACACACTAAATTATGAAGATGACTGCTGCTAGTTAGATTCCCAGTAATTTAAGTTGTGCTCTTAGATTCCTGTCTAACCGCAACTAGGAAATCGCTACATATTCGGAAAAAGTGGAGAATTATTTCTGACAAGAAAAAATATAAAGTAACCGTCGGTCATTTCACTTCATAGCAGTTTCATCTCCATCAATTTCATATATCGTTTTTTAAACACACAGAAATCACGAAATCATTGCTCAGGAAGTGCGCTATTATATGTAAGTAATAACGAATATAACAGAAAAATCTTAGATTACACGAATAGCGATGTCTCAGAACGTGTTGCATAAATGAAGAGGGGGAAAATAATTGCACCCTTTCGTGCGCGAACCCGTGCCCTTTTCTATGGCATTCCCGCGCGCCAACCACTTGGCCACCCCAAACTACAGATACATAGCGTTCAATTCTCGTACTATTGTGGAGCGGAACGTAGGCTGACTTCGTTACCAAACGGTGCTGCGTAAGTCATAAATGCTTGATAGTTTGGAAGGTTTCCAATATATGGCTTCACATAATTGCTTTCCATTGTTACTTGAAAGTTGTAAACGCGTATCGATAGTTACTAACTAAACCATTTGTGGGGAAAGTACACAAAGTCATTAGTAACGTCAGTTAACACTCATGTAATATACGTAAGCAGAGCCGAGGTCCTGATATTTAATGATCTTTAAACTGTTTTCTGCATAAAAGTAACACGTATTTTGAGAGAATATTGACGGAAAATGTTTATTTTTAAGTAATCATTCACAGTAACAACCTAACATAACCATATTTCTAACAAAGGCCCGCATCTCGTGGTCGTGCGGTAGCGTTCTCGCTTCCCACGCCCGGGTTCCCGGGTTCTATTCCCGGCGGGGTCAGGGATTTTCTCTGCCTCGTGATGGCTGGGTGTTGTGTGCTGTCCTTAGGTTAGTTAGGTTTAAGTAGTTCTAAGTTCTAGGGGACTGATGACCGTAGCAGTTAAGTCCAATAGTGCTCAGAGCCATTTGAACCATTTTTCTTCTAACAGAGGAAAATAGTCTATTATGAACTCACTTTCCAACAGGATGCGCCCTCCGCTGATTCTTTAATCACACAATCACTAAATCGAAAGCTAAAACCACTAAATATGTTTAAAATAAGAAATTATTGTTGTACATAAACCACAGCTCGCTGATCGACGGGGCCACACCGAAATCCTAAACCTCTCGGGACAATTGTCGGAAAACCGGTGGGAGGACCGTTCGGTAACAGGTCTCAGAAGTTTACTGAATAGAATATTTCGATAAAGAAGCGAAAATGACGTCACTACCAAGACTAACCTACTACACCGATCGGTATGAACGATACAGGATAGGGCATCAGGTAGCTGCTGAGCCTAACTCCTTCGTTCCACTGCCGTGTGCCACCTTTAGACGATAGCTCTCTCGCTCGCCATTACTTACCGATACTTGTACGACATCAAGCGCTATCTAATGTGTTCCAGATGCTGCCCATAAAAACAGTATGGTTCTGGGGCTCATTGATTGGTGACAGAAAGGTAGGGATAAGTGTGTTGTATAGCCTTTGGGCTAAGGACCATATGTATGCACAACAGAAGGATCGTCTTAAGGTCACCACCATTCTAATGTACAAAGTACGAATATCACACACTTCATCCAGGTTAGGCAGATAGACAAAACAGGTTTTCTTCTTTTTGTAGGAGACAAGAGAGACGCACACTGGCAATGAAACGTATTTCACAGTGACAAAACAGTACCAGGAAACGTGTGAAGGAGACAGTGCCAGTGCGAGAGGAATAAAGAGACTGTAAAAGTGGACTGGGAGAGAGCCACTAATAATGAGAAAGAGAATCTATGACAATAACAAAGAGTATGAGAGAGATAGTAATAGTAATTTGCAGCAGTTGCAAGAAACGAATGACGTAGCAGTAAGAGAAAGGAAGAGCGAGACAGTGAAAGGAGACAGTAGTAGTAAGACAGAACGAAGGAGACTGTGGTTGTGAGACAGGAGACAGTAACAAATAGAGACAAAGAGAAAATGATAATGAGTTAGGCAAGTGGGAGTCGATAGGCATGAGCCACTTACAGCGAAGGGTTAATGGGTGTGAGCAAGTTGCAGTTAGGGGAGCCTCTAGCAGTGAGTGGTGAGTTGTGTGATAAAAAGAGCACGAATATGTTCGCAAGCAAAAATATTTGAGACATTTTTTAAAGATGCTGAGGAAGGTAGAATGAGGCAGGTGGTTCCGGTCTGTCTTTTAAGGAGGAACATATCTGACCTTTTTGTGCTCCCATATTGGCGTTCCTCCGCTGGTGTATTATTTCTACTTTTTGTAAATGGTGTTTAATAAATTATGTTCACAGTTTCTTTAACTGACTAAGCATTGTCTTCCAGTCCTGTAATCACCATCTTTTACTCAGGCACGCTACAGATTTCCAAGCCTCTTTTCCTTTATCTTATATGAATTTCATTATTCATGTAATTGTGCTGTTTCCTTTTTCTAGTTACCCCCTTTAAAAAAATAACTGCAGACGACTGTTGTGTTGTGTAACCCCTTCTAGCACGACTTGAGATCAACATTCATATGATCATGCGACCATGATAGAAACGCCTGTAGTAAGGAAAGGTTTTGTTGCCTTAGGCTCGTCCAGGATAGAAATCAGGGTAGACGGTGTTTGTTTCCCAGCCACACAGAGTAAACGGGTTTCCGCCATTCCACGTTTTCTAATTGCCTCACATATCATTACATTTGGCATCTGTCCGCTATGATGTTCAATAACGCCGGCTGCAGGGTTGTGATAGTGTCTGTGTAAATAACTACAGAACAACTTGAAGCACAAGTTATTTGAAGTAACACAACTTTTTCAATCAGTATGCCGGCGACGGCATTCACGTTACGTACACATTAGGGCGTTCGCTGTTTCAGGATAATGAAAAGCGTGAAATGAGAAGGGTTTTCCCAGGGTACTTGGCAGTAAATGTTGCCGAAATATCAAAACAGACAGGTTCACAATAAACAATCACTACGATACTCCATCGTCGATCCAACACCTTAAACGAAGCGCTATATGGTCGGTTCCGGCAGGTGGATGACTATCGCCACGAGTTGTGGTCGCACTGCGTGACCGAACACCAATACGGCGCCGCGCTCTTTACTGTCCACCATTTCGATACTCTCGTTGCTGCTGTAAGAGCACCTACTCAATGTCATTATGTGGCAAACTAATGGAACCCATTACCTCCTATTGAACTCGTATGTTGAAAATGCCCTTTGAGGTCGAAAAGACACATTGACACCAGCTTTTACGTTTTTTCTTCTTCTGACGGCACTTCACTGTCAAATTGCACACCTTAATGTTCTGTTCGGTCACAAAACAGGCTGTTGCTGGGGCTTTATGCAGACTATTTTCTTCCACACTGTTCCAAAACAGCCTCAGAGTTTTGATCATTCGACTCATTCTTTGCGGATGTCTCAAGTTTTCAAAAAGTTAGCGTTCATTACTTCTTAATACGCATATTAGCATAATTATTGTATTCGAATACAGTAAAGATGCTGCTATTAAATACCTAAGCTTAACGTTGTTTAGTGATATGAAAAGGAACGAGCATATGGCTTTAGTTGTAGGTAAGGCGATTAGTTGACTTTGGTTTACTGGGAGAATTCTAGGAAAACATATCTCATCTACACTATCAGAACTGAAGGATCACTTATTCGAAACCCCGTAATTCCAATCCATGGCGAAGCTTAAGTTGGAAATTTGGCTCAAAGGTGCAAACCATCTTCCTCTATAATGGTGCAAGAGGGTGGCGCCCTGCGACGTCACCTTCGACGTATATGGTGAGTTAACTGTGTCACAATGGCACGAAACTTCCTAGGTGCTTGCAGGTAGGCTACGCTGCATCTCTTTCGCCGCTACGTTGCTGCTCTTGCGCGTGACAGTAGCCCATCCACAGTCACAGCGTCAAGTGGTTGCCGGTCTATCTAGGATTTCCCCTCGCCACTGGCTCTGTCCGTACAGGTACGTTTTTAAAATTCTCAATATAGGTGGGCGGATAAGACGGAGGGTTAGGCCGAACTGGAATTCCTTAGAGGAACCCTTTGACGTTTTATTCACGTATGTGTCAATGTTGCACCCCTTCTTGACGAGGGAGGACACGTAATAGGAACACGGAAAACACAGGCTCCATTAGCTGCTTCGAACCATGTTCAAATTTCTTCGAATGATTGTGAACAGTCGCTAGTGTTTCGAACCTGTACTTGAAAGCAAAAATAGCTTTCGCGTTGTGCTCAAAATCGGTTCGATCACGTTCGATGAGGACGCAGCCCCACTCTTTCCTTAGAGAATGGCTGAAACGGCCGAGGGTGTCAGCAGTTTCTAAGGTTTGGAAGAACGTATACCTGTTGCTCATCGCACTGCAGATTGACGTGTCCGACCGCGGAATGTATGAGAATGAAAGAGTACGGAAAGAGGCTGTCTCATTTATTCCGATGATGCCATCGCATGCAACCAATCGGAACAGATCCTGAGCGTCGGTGTGTCTGGAATGTTCTCGCAGGCCACTCCTAAGGAAAACTAATTTCAACACTGGCGTCGCGATTCTGGAAGTGGTGAAACGTGGACCATCCGATCGAGTGCCACGATCAGTGTGGCATTGGGCAGAACTGTGGTGAAAATTAGTGCCAAACTAACATCATTAACCCACCTCACACGCCAAATGAACTTCTCTGCTTTGGTCTTATTGTGGCATGTATCGACACCTTGAAGTCTGAAGTATTGTCTAGAAAGACATCTGGCTGGTTGTAGTATCGTCGAACCAGTTAGTTGGTTGGTTGGTTTAAAAGATTGGGAGGAACAGACAAAATTGTTAGGTCATCGGCCCCTCTTTCCGATTAAAGAAATTTCACAAGGCTGGGGGTAAAATAATCGAGACATACAAAACACGGATGGAACAAAAGATAATACCACAAAAATGACAGAGGGGCAACAAATACAAAAATGGCCGAAATCGGACAAGAAAACCACAGAGAGAAGCCAAAAACATGTAGAAGAGATCAAAACAAGAGAGCAGATTACTATGGCTGGCTGACCATGAGAATAAAAATAAGAATCCAGCCACTCTGTAACACATTAAAACCTGAACAGTTAAAGCACTAGGGTGCAGGACACAGAGGACATGCGCTAAAACTTAGATCAAATGATAAAACTAAAGCTGATGCTGCGGCACTGATGCTGAGGCACTGTCACCCAACAACACTGGTTTGTCGGGCTGGGGGGGCTCCAATGATTCAGTCTCAGGGACTAAGGAGGGCTGTGAAGCTCTATGACCAAATACTTGTGGTTGCTTCAGAGACATATGACCTCGCTGTTTGGTCACTTTCCTTCAAACAACCCAACCCCAACCCCCACAGACTGGTGTCAGCTTTCCACTGGTAGGAACCTGGGAATGGAGTGACCCAAGGGATCCATTCATGGCGAGAGGAACCGAAGAAGACTTACATTTCTCCGGCTGGAGGGGGTGTTGCTACTGAAGTTGGTTGTGCAGGAGCAACAGAGAGGGAAGTATCCCCCACCATCAAGGGGGCATGTGGAATCTAACAGCCCTGAGAGCCAACTGTACCCAGTGGAACGGGAGAAGGTAGACACGTTTTCGTAATGGCAGTGTAGGTTGATGTCATATGCACACGATGCAGCCTCTCATATTTTCTCTTAGCCTTAGTTAGGTCAGTCGGTCAAATGTCTTCTATTCCTTTTTTTGTTTCTTTCTAGAGAATCCTGCAGTCTGGTGAGCAAGTTGAATGTAGCATGCTGCAGTTGACACAGATGGGAGGCGGGGCACAGGGCGTATTGGGACGTGAAGGACGTCCACAATCCTGACTGGTGATGCTGGAAGTACAGTGGGAAGACATATGGCCGGACTTTCAGGACTTAGCACTGCACCGGGGGAGCGATATAAGGCCTTACGTCATAGCAGTAGACCATCACCTTCACCTTCTCGGGTAATGCGTCACCCTCGAAGGCCAAGATGAAGGCACCGATGGCAACCTGATTATCCTTCGGACCCCGATGGACGCTCCGGACGAAATGGACTCCTTTCTAAATTGACGAAGGATGCGATAGATCTCGGCGAATGATGGACTATGCACCATGTAAGGCGCACTTCCCCAATTGGCTCGCTCTTCGGGAAAATTTAGAAGGATGGAGATCAAACCCTACAGAGGACCATCATATAGAGGCCGAAACGTCTGAGACTCCTTTTAGTCGTCCCTTAGGACAGGCAGGAATACCTCGGGACTGTTCTAACCCCTTGACCCGCAGGGGGGGGGGGGACGGAGGGGGGGGGGGGTTGTGGCACGGCGCCACCCTTTTCAAATGTCAAACTGGAACATCGAAGTGAGTGGAAATTATGGAGTTTTGAAAAGTGATCCTTTAATTCTGTTGCTGAATTAATATAGGACATGCCGTATAGAATAATGTTACGTCTTTCCTTGAGTGCTGGTGTAGTGTTTGGAATCCCTCCAGGTCGGATTCAAGGAAGACATCGAAGAAGCTTGCTGTTACTTTTTTACCCGTAGGTTCGATCAACATGTGGCTATCACGCAGCTGCTTCGTGAACTGATGTGGGGCCTGCTGGAGGTAAGATATCCTTTTCGTGAAACGCTATTAAGAAGACCTAGATAACAGATATCTTCGTATCCTCGGCTGAGTGCAGGACGATTCTACTACTGCCAACGTACATTTCACGCACGGGTGACGAACTGAAGATACGATAAACTATGGTTTGTGGTCCATTTGCGAGGGAACAGGAAAGAAAATGACTTGTAGTGTCACAACGCTCCCTCCTCCGTGCACCATAATTGCATCCGCTCATCCTGCGTAACAATCGCCAAAGCATTAGTAACGCGGGAGGGATAAGGAACATCTTGGCGTTGGCGTTCGATGGAAGTGATTTAGTGAAACTACAGAAAACAGAATTCTGGATCCACGGTGTGCCTTAGAAGTACATACTAAGCTAGTGAATATATACGGTGCCGGTGTAGTGAACGGAAGTAACATGTTTTCCGAACTATCCTGCAAACAATGTGTGGTGGCTACCGGAGTTCAATCGTAAATGTACAGCGATACACCTTTTGGTGACATCATAAAAGTGAAGCCAGTGCGTGGGACTTTCCGCTTGCGTGATGTTTGTCGTACAACAAATTGCTCTGGAATATTAAACAGTTTCAAGTGATTATGTGGGAATGTAGAGTTAACAGGAGGGGGACCGAAATGAGGAAATAAACAAGAAATGATAACCTTTGGAAGCGTTCAATCCTTGGGTCCTTATGAGCAGTAAAACAAATGGATGACTCAGGTTTCGACGTAACTTAGTTCATACAACAAGTCATGAGTACACTGAATCTTAGTTTGTCAGAGTTGAATGACTTAATGGCATTTTAGTTTTGTAAAATAAGAAACTGCTGATTCATAGCTACACGATTAGTAACGTTTAACACTGGTCGCACCATACATAGAATTCTGTCATCATTCTCATTCTAGAGGGATGTTTCTTTTTTCATTTCGCTTTAGTGACGTTAAATGTGGCCACAGACTCAATTAAATTTTCTACTCTCTGAATATTGCAGACGAGAGAAGAAGGCATATGTCTTGTTTTCTCCATTACGTTACTCGCAAGCTTTTAGAAAATTTCATTGGTTTTTGAGAAAAGAATTCTCAATTTCATTTGTATGATAAACTTCTTCACTATGTTGGGCAGACAAATCATAACTAATTAGCATTTAGTGTGGAGGATACTTATGTCTCCCTTTCATTACTCCAATATATGTAGCTGAAGTGAACGTTATAGGTATCTTTGACATTTTGTTGCTGTTTAGCGTAAGATACATCCAGATTGGTTTTCTTGTGTATCATATGTATTCATCACCTTTAATATACACTGTATAGGTGTAGCGCTGAGAGAAGGAGACTGATACCTGATATTTATTATTGTAATTTTGTCATGATGATTTAGGAGAAGGGAGTCATTGCTGGTTGTTTGTTAGTGTGCGGTTAATTACTTTTCTTGGTTCATTTGTTGTTGCTACAAATTTTCTTGAGATGAAGGCCCTTTTTGTGTTACAAAAAACATTTTTGGGGTTTTCTAAAACCAATTCTTGTGGGGAGATACGAGTATAAGAGGTACTACTGACTATCGTGGTATGACGTAGTAGATCGTATGCCTCACACATCTCTGGTTCTCTGGATATTTCGGAGCATAGCACGCATTTTCCAGGAGGGACCTTGCTCAAATGTGTGCAAGCGCTTACAGTCACACGCCAGAAAGGGGGGATTGGTGCCGGGCAGAACGGACACATTCAATTGAGATCCACGAAATAATTATTTGAACAGTTTGACTGCTTATTTACTTAATTAGGCGGTAATTCCATTTCACGTTGTCCTCAGCCTCCCATGGTTACATCATCCAGCGAAGGAAACATTGCGGCCATCCTTGTTCTTCCATCCGTTTGACAGGTCCATACTTTCTCACATGACGCGCATCAATTCTATACGTGACTCGCCCACAGGTTCCATCTCCATTCTTACATATTCATTCCTCAGTCGATCCAAGTGGATCGGTGTCATGCTTCACCCCAACCCACATTCCGACAGCCTCGGGTTTCCCCTTTGGGTCTCGTTCAGTGTCAAACACTTTGAGTCATATGTCAGATTGCTTTCAATCACAGCATGTAGAATTACTTTCTGTGTTCGTCTGGATATGTGCTGACTACGCCGGCCGCTGTGACCAGGTGGTTCTAGGCGCTTCAGTCCGGAACAGCGTGACTGCTACGGTCGCAGGTTCGAATCCTAGCTCGGGTATGGATGTGTGTGATGTCCTTAGGTTAGTTAGGTTTAAGTACTTCAAAGTTTAGGGGACTGATGACCTCATATAGTCCCATAGTGCTCGGAGCCATTTGAACCATCTTTTGCTGACTACAAAAATTCCTTTTATTGGTCTAGCAGCCAACGTCGCCCGACTAACCCCGTGAGATACATGCATGCCACACTGTCCAGTCTAAGCGATCAGTGATGCCAGATAGATACTACTCGTCTACATTTCTTACCCGGCCAACTTCGAAATCCAAATTCTCAGCCTGCTCACTACCAAAAAGAATTATCTTTTAACCGTATTGACTGTTAGTCTCCACTGTTTATAATATCCATTAACATTCAGATCTGATACATGGTATGAGTCTTACCCAGAGCCGTAAGTGCTTGATCGTCGGCAAACAGTAATGAATGTGAACATTGATGCTTTACAGTCACACTCAAATTCCTGCGCTGTCTATTTCAGTATTCTAAATAAACTTACATAAGGTTGATGACACGTGACATCCTTGTCTTAATCCTTTATTTATATCAAAACTTTCCAATATCTTACAGCCAACTTCCACAACTGACTCGCACTCGTGGTACATCATTTTCTCGATTCCTGTTAATGCACCATCCACTCCAACGAATTCTAGTTTTGTCCACTGTAATCTTCTATGCGTAGAATCATAGGCGTTTTGCAAATCAACAAACACCAACTGGATATCTTGATTTTTTGCGATCATTTTATCACACATCTCTGACGTACACGAAAGAAGTTGTCAACACAGCTTTTCCCAGCAGTAAAATCCAACTGTCCCTAGAAACAACAATCAGCCCAACATTTTACAACCCGTTCTTTATTACTCTACTGAACAACCTATTCAACGAAGCCATCACACTTATTAACCTGTGATTAGTCGGATCTCTCCTGCTTCCTTTCTTATATACGGTAGTAATGTATGGTATCTTTCATTCTTGGGGTACTTCATCTCCTTAAGCCACTGTATTGAAAACAGTTGCTACTGCTGCTACTACTTCAGCTCCGCCGTACTTCAATAACTGTGTTACCGTAACTCCAGAACCTGCTGTATTCCCATGTTACTCATGTGCTGAAATATGAGTTTGGAAGTTTCCTTCGATTCAGTGGGGTGGGGGGTGAGGAGGAGGGGACAGTGATGGTTGGGTTGGGTTGTTTGGGGGAAGAGACCAAACAGCGAGGTCATCGATCTCATCGGATTAGGGAAGGAAGTCGGCCGTGCCCTTTCAGAGGAACCATCCCAGCATGTGCCTGTAGCGATTTAGGGAAATCATGGAAAACCTTAATCAGGATGGCCGGACGCGGGATTGAACCGTCGTCCTCCCGAATGCGTGTCCAGTGTGCTACCACTATGCCACCTCGCTCGGTGAGAGTTATGGTGTGATTAATTTGGATAAGCAGTATAGTGTGTAAGTCAAACTAAGAATTAATTTTAATATAATCATGCCGGGATGTATGCACTGTTAGGAAGATACCAGTTACGTATTACATAAACGAAGTAAAATTTGTATGCGCCTATCCCATATCCGTAAAACAAAAACACTGGTTTTACGTTTTGGGCAACACAGTATGATTTTCCCACGAAGTGTGTTCTCTTAATCGCCTCTTAGCAAGTCCGATCGCTGCAAACTAAACTATTACAACGAAGCATGGGTGAAAGTGTAGCGTCATGGAGGTTAAAGGCTCCATGGCCTGTGAATTTCCATCAAATATAATATGGTACAAGCAACACACCGCAACTTCGCACGGTAGCACTATGTATCTACTTCCAGACGACTAATGTGGTGGAGTGGTAATTTTATTTACGGGACACTGCGTAGAGTTACGATTAAATATCAGACAACAAGGTTGGTTAACTAAGTACCAACTCCAGATTCTAGTCACTTTACATAAGCTAAACCATTTAAGCAGCGCAGGCAATAAAGTTCTCAGCAGACCTTATTTAACAAACATCATCACACTTCAGCTGACAGGCACAAATTTTTTATAAATAAGATACACAGTCCTTCCACTAGGATCAATATGTTAGCGAAAGCTGAGCAAAAATCGATGCAGCAGTTTCTGAGACAGATAAAGTAAATTTTTAACTGCGACGAGAGTACTTGAAGTAGCCTAATTGTGAGAGCATCGGTCGTTAGAGCTAGGCATCTGTATTCAATTCGCGATCCGACACCTGTTACCTGATGAGAGTACAGCGTAGCGAAAAATTTAATTTACAAAATTTTGTTGTACAAGGAAAAAATTGTAACTGAAGCTGACTGTTGGAACAACTACAGATCTGAACAGGCACCTGCAAACGGAGAATGAGAGGAGGACACACCAGCGATGATGTCATAAGAGAACATTTTTTTCAGAGACTGAATTGGACTTTGCTCTCATAATAAGCACAACATTCCCAATAAATGTATTCGGAAAAATAAACGATCTGCAGAACGTTCAACATATAAGAGCTGGGATTGGACACCGCAGAAACATCCACTGGGGTGCAGAACTTAAGGACGAAAGTAACATTCCCATGGTGTCTCACTGACAAGTAACGTCGCTCTATGAAAGTAGGACGTTACGTAGAAGGAACTACAACAGTGTGGTATGGAAGATAAGTGAAAGAAATACGAAATGAGACGAACAGAAATAGCATTTTTATTCAGAGACAGTAATAACACAAAACTCACCGCGATTCACGGGGGCTCGTTGGACATTACAAGAGGCGAGACATGGTTCTTAACAGAGTGGATGACCATCAAAGACGACAGTGCATTTTTCGATAACATTCTTGTGAAGATGAAGCAGCGATTAGTATGATTAATCAGTTATTCTAATACATTCTTAATCGCATTTATTATTAGTATTATTATACCGTCAACCAGTTTCATCCCGACGTAGGGGCCATCTTCTAGGCGTTTACACTATTGGTCGACTGCTGGTGGTGTCACTCCTGTCTACGTAACGGTAGGAAACTACACTCCTGGAAATTGAAATAAGAACACCGTGAATTCATTGTCCCAGGAAGGGGAAACTTTATTGACACATTCCTGGGGTCAGATACATCACATGGTCACACTGACAGAACCACAGGCACATAGACACAGGCAACAGATCATGCACAATGTCGGCACTAGTACAGTGTATATCCACCTTTCGCAGCAATGCAGGCTGCTATTCTCCCATGCAGACGATCGTAGAGATGCTGGATGTAGTCCTGTGGAACGGCTTGCCATGCCATTTCCACCTGGCGCCTCAGGTGGACCAGCGTTCGTGCTGGACGTGCAGACCGCGTGAGACGACGCTTCATCCAGTCCCAAACATGCTCAATGGGGGACAGATCCGGAGATCTTGCTGGCCAGGGTAGTTGACTTACACCTTCTAGAGCACGTTGGGTGGCACGGGATACATGCGGACATGCATTGTCCTGTTGGAACAGCAAGTTCCCTTGCCGGTCTAGGAATGGTAGAACGATGGGTTCGATGACGGTTTGGATGTACCGTGCACTATTCAGTGTTCCCTCGACGATCACCAGTGGTGTACGGCCAGTGTAGGAGTTCGCTCCCCACACCATGATGCCGGGTGTTGCCCCTGTGTGCCTCGGTCGTATGCAGTGCTGATTGTGGCGCTCACCTGCACGGCGCCAAACACGCATACGACCATCATTGGCACCAAGGCAGAAGCGACTCTCATCGCTGAAGACGACACGTCTCCATTCGTCCCTCCATTCACGCCTGTCGCGACACCACTGGAGGCGGGCTGCACGATGTTGGGGCGTGAGCGGAAGACGGCCTAACGGTGTGCGGGACCGTAGCCCAGCTTCATGGAGACGGTTGCGAATGGTCCTCGCCGATACCCCAGGAGCAACAGTGTCCCTAATTTGCTGGGAAGTGGCTGTGCAGTCCCCTACGGCACTGCGTAGGATCCTACGGTCTTGGCGTGCATCCGTGCGTCGCTGCGGTCCGGTTCCAGGTCGACGGGCACGTGCACCTTCCGCCGACCACTGGCGACAACATCGATGTACTGTGGAGACCTCACGCCCCACGTGTTGAGCAATTCGGCGGTACGTCCACCCGGCCTCCCGCATGCCCACTATACGCCCTCGCTCAAAGTCCGTCAACTGCACATACGGTTCACGTCCACGCTGTCGCGGCATGCTACCAGTGTTAAAGACTGCGATGGAGCTCCGTATGCCACGGCAAACTGGCTGACACTGACGGCGGCGGTGCACAAATGCTGCGCAGCTAGCGCCATTCGACGGCCAACACCGCGGTTCCTGGTGTGTCCGCTGTGCCGTGCGTGTGATCATTGCTTGTACAGCCCTCTCGCAGTGTCCGGAGCAAGTATGGTGGGTCTGACACACCGGTGTCAATGTGTTCTTTTTTCCATTTCCAGGAATGTATTTTATGTAGACAGGAGTGACACTATCAGCAGTCGACCAATGGTGTAAACGCCTAGAAGATGACCCCTACGTCGGGATGAACCGGTTGGCGGTATAGTAATAGTAAATGCGATTAAGACTGTTTTTGAATAATTGACGACAGTGTGCTCTGCAACGAGCTCCCATGCTGACCATGAGCTTGATAAGGTGTTCTTGTAACACGGCGCTCCATTCCTCCCCCAGAGCAGCTGACAATTGCTGGATGGTTGTTGTTGCATGAGAAAGTGCTGCATTGGTATCTCCAATAATTATCACATGTTTTCGACGGGATTTAAGTTGGAGGAACGAGCAGGCCAGGCCATTAGCCGAATATCCTCTCGTTCCAAGAGCTCCTCTACCTGTGCTGTTCGATGCAGTCGCCCGTTGTCCTTCATAAAAATCTAGTCAGGGCCGAAAGCACTACTCAAATGACGGACATGGGAAAAAATACAGTGTCATAACAATATTGAGTAGTGAGGGCACCGTGTTCAGAGATTTGGACGTCATTATGCCCATAAAAAATTATGCTTTTCCACGCCATAGCAGCTGGATCATGAAAGCCATGTACTCACCTCAAGCCGTATTGGGGTCCGTCCATAATCACTAAGACTACATCTCTTTCAACCGAGAGGGGTCACCAGTCAATGTTATTCTGATACTGTACTCCATCCCCAAGTGCAAGTACATTCGACCCTGGCTTGATTTGTATGGGATGCGCTGGGGAGGCGTACTGCAGTACGTCCACATGCACCAACAACCATCCAACATTTGTCTACCGTGCTGGTGGAGGAATGGAACGCCGTACCACAAGAACTCGTTACCATGCCTCTTGTAATGTGGACCATCGTGAATCGCTGGGACTTCAGTACAATTACTGTCTTTGAATAAAAGCGTAATTTCTGTTCATGTCATTGCATTTGTTTTTCTTTGAGTCTCCTTCTGTACGACACTGTAGCTGTTGTTTCTATGTATGGCCCAAGGCTCATCGAACTAGAGCACTTGGGAGTTACACACCGGGCTAAAGTTACTTTCGTCCTTAAGCTATGCACACCAGTTTACTACTTCCTTACAGTTCCAGCGACGAAGTTATATTTATGAAAATGATCGATGTTAATGCAGCTATCGCGTTTCCCACTCGCATTCAGATAGAGACCACGGATAATCTGTGTGACCGAACAACGATCGAAGCACTGGGGACGCTCGAGTTTATTGGAAACCTTATTTTGACAATGTAATTCTGGTGTCGTAGTGGCTTCTTTTTTGTTCATTATGAAGACGGAAGACAATAAAATTTGCTTTCTAACGTAAATGAAGGATTACGTCATTATCTATTTTCGATCATTGCACAGATTATGCACCTTATTAACTTTTCATACTGATATTTGTTGATGACTGTATGAGGAACTCATGCCGAGAATTTCTGTTGCTGCCGTCTCTTTCCGAACACAGGAGCGTGATTGGTGAACACTCCATAACAGTAAGAATTTTACATCCATAGCATGATGCAACAGGCAACTCGGTATATTTAGGAAAATAGAGTAAAACGAAAAAGATTACATCCTTCCGCTCTTCAGAATACAAATTACTTTTAATACTGCGTATATTGTTGTTTACTGTATTCTCTTGAAAACAATTATCTGCTTAAAAGCAACTAATAATTATCGTTTTACGACTAAGCGGTGGCATAGAGCATCGACTAAAATTGTCACAGACTACAGTAGAAATGTAGTGCTGTTGCATAGGGAAAGTGCTTCATTTTGGAGATGTTATTTGTCAGTATTAAATTTTTTGCATGAAGAGCCTGCAGAAGATAGAAAGAAAGAATGTACGAAGCAAAATACGAAACTTTTTCTATTTTTTTCATAAAGTACATGTAATAGAAATGGCGTCATCAGAATGGGAAAAGAATAAATTTTTAACGGAACTTGGAGGGTCGGAAGGAGGGAGAGAGATCTCACGCCGTAAATCTATCTTAATATTTCTGCTTTGGTACCAGTACTCTTCAGTATGTTGATATTAATTTTCTTTCAATACCGGCGAGGATTATTTTCTGAGTTGTAGATTTCAGAGAATTCTGGTTCTACCTCTTCATTTAATTAGCTTTAGTAAATACTACTACGCTCTGAAGCTTTGTAGGCGCATATTCATTGTGTACAATACTACTTACAAAACTCTTCATTTCTTTTAATTACCTTTAGAAAATACTACTACGCTCTGAAGCTTTGTAGGCGCATATTAATTGTGTACAATACTACCCCCTTACAAAAAAAATTTAGAGTTTCTCGAGGGGACAAAAATGTAATTTTATTAAACACAGAAATGTCGCATATGCATAATTTTCCCGCTAGGGGTTCCTGAAAGTTTCGTCGCTATTGATCCTCAGACACGGTATTCAAACTGTCGTGTTATGAATATCGTTCTGGGTATGCGTGTACTAATTAAAAAATTGGACTTTATTATGACTTCCCAACTCTATTGTGTAGAGAGTGCCGCACTGACGGAAAGAAACTCTCAACAATAACAACGAGTTGAGCGACATACATGAAAATAGGTAGCTGTGTGTCTATATCTGAGAGATGACGTATCTTCAAATTTCGCCCCAGTCGTTTAAGGGTGGCTTTAGCAGTTCCTATAGGAGGATTCAAACCAGATTTCCTTCAAATACACGCTGTACCGGTCGTGAGCGTTAGTTACGTCACAGTTTGGACGTGGTGAGCTCACGTTAGTCAAGAACGCCTTTAAGGCGGAAGACACGCCATTGTCAACAACTCACTGAGTTTGAATGATGTCGTGAAGATTACGAGAAGCTGCATTCCCTTCTGAGATATTGCAGAAAGACGTGGCAGCGATGTAGCCACAGTACATGATTGCTGGCAGTGATAGTCACGAGACTGTAAGGTCAAAAGAATACCGGGCTCTAGATGGTCACGTGGGGCTACTAAGAAGGAAGATCGTGTTCTGCGTATGACTCTGGCACATAGTATTGCATCTGCCGCAGCAGTGTGAGCAGTAGTCGACACCACGAAGACACAACAAACTGTTAAAAATTCGTTGCTTCACTGACAGCTCCGAGCCAGGCGCATTGTAGCGTGTATTCCACTGACACCATACCACCACTAGTTGCAACTTCAGCGGTGTCAACCGAAAGCTCGTTGAATGGTTTACGATGAACGCTGGTTTTGCCTGTAGCCAGTGATGACCATATACTTGTTAAGAGGAGGCCAGTTAAGACCCTGCGACCACCTCTCTGAGTGCTAGACGCACTGAGTCTACACCTCGAGTTGTCATCTGATATGTGATTTCGTATGACAGTTGGAGCACTCATTATTATCCCATGCACCCTGACTGCAAATTTTGTGTGTCAGTCTGCTGAGTGGGCTGCCATTCATGAGCAGCCTTACGGGTGGTGTTTTCCAAAAGGGTAACGTTCGCCGGCAAGTCTCTGTTCTATCGACAGAGTGTCGACTTGTTGCCTCGATCTGCTGTATCACCAGCTCTGTTTCCTATCGAGCACGTACGGGACAACAATGAAGTCATAGACAAATACCATTATATCGCGCTTCTATCTTGCGATATTGATCACTTTATGTTATCGAGACAAATGAGTTCACGAAAGTTCATTACTCCACATTAATTACTTTTTCGTGTGGCGGTTTTTTTCTGTCAGTGTATTACGACTTGACAATATAACGCCATAGAAGTATAATGATAAGAAAACTCTTAGAACAGAATGAGATTTTCACTCTGCAGCGGAGTGTGCGCTGATATGAAACTTCCTGGCAGATTAAAACTGTGTGCCCGACCGAGACTCGATCTCGGAACCTTTGCCTTTCGCGGGCAAGTGCTCTACCATCTGAGCTACCGAAGCACGACTCACGCCCGGTACTCACAGCTTCACTTCTGCCAGAACCTCGTCTCCTACCTTCCAAACTTTACAGAAGCTCTCCTGCGAGAGGAGAGCTTCTGTAAAGTTTGGAAGGTAGGAGACGAGGTTCTGGCAGAAGTGAAGCTGTGAGTACCGGGCGTGAGTCGTGCTTCGGTAGCTCAGATGGTAGAGCACTTGCCCGCGAAAGGCAAAGGTTCCGAGATCGAGTCTCGGTCGGACACGCAGTTTTAATCTGCCAGGAAGTTTCACTCTTAGAACAGTTCCACTTTCGTTTGAAGTACGAAATCATTTCCCGTTACCTATATTTGGGCCTAACCTTATGCTAAGAAACAGCTTAACAGTAGCTATAACAATTCCTTCTTCGTGAACATATTTACGCTGGCTGTTTCCATGACTATCTGTTTCGGGTTTGATCCCTGGTCAGTCCTAGGTTTTTTATCTGACACTTATCGTATCCCCTGTGGTCTAGGGGTAGCGCCTTTGATACATAATCAAAACGTCGTCGATCCCTGGTTCCAATCGTGACGCTGCTTAAATTTTGATTAATAATCAGCTTTGGCGGCCGAAGACCTCTGGCATACGTCAGCCTTCATTCAGCCAAAGGCCTTGTCAAAGAGGGCGGAGGAACGGACAGAGGCTCAAAGCACTCCTGTCGTTGGAGTGGGAAAGTGACCCTAAAGACGGAAGAATCAGCAATGATGTACGGCATAAGGAAGTTGAAGGCAATCATTGTATTAAAGACACGTAATGTGTATCCACAGGAAATGTGGCCTATAAAAGAAGAAGAGTCGCGATGATCTCTCTATTGGGAAAAGGTTCCGGAATAGAGCCCCATTCGGATACCTGGAAGGGGAATACCAAGGGGGAGGTTACCGTGAGAAAAATATTGAATAATCAACTGAAGGACAACGTTCTAAGAGTCGGGGAATGGAACGTCACAAGCTTTAACATGGTAGGGAGACTAGAAAATCTGAAAAGTGCAATGCAGAGTCTGAATCTAGATATAGTACGGGTCTGTGATGTGAGGTGGAAGGAAGACAAGGATTTCTGGTCAGATAAGTACAGGATAGTATAACAGGAGTAGGATTCATTACGAACAGCAAAGTAAGTCAGAGTGCGTTATTGTGAACAGTTCATTCATAGGGTTGTTCGTATCAGAATCAATAGCAAACCATCACCGACGACGATAGTTCAGGTATACATATCAACGTCGCAAGTTGAAGATGAAGAGATAGAGAAAGTGTATGAAGATATTGAAATGGTAATACAGAATGTAAAATAATATGAAAATCTAATAGTCATGGGAGACTGGAATGCAGCTGTTGGGGAAGGAGTAAAAAAAAGGGTTACAGGTAAATATGGGTTTGGGAAAAGGAATGGAAGAGGTGTTACACTAATTGTGTTCCGTAACACGTTTCAGCTGTTAAGAGCGAATACTGTGTCAAGAATTACAAGAGGCGGTATACTTGGAAAAGGCAGGGTGATACGGGAAGATATCAGATTACATCATGGTCAGACAGAGATTCCGAAATCGGATACTGGATTTTAAGACGTACGGAGCAGCAGACATATACTCAGACCATAATATACTAGTGATGAAGAGTAGGCAAAAGTTTAAGACATTAGTTAGGAAGAATCAATACTCAAAGAAGTGAGACACGGAAGTACTAAGGAATGACGAGATACGCTTGAAGTTCTCTAAGGATATAGATACAGCAATAAGGAGTAGCTCAGTAGGCAACACAGTTGAAGAGGGATGGACATCTCTAAAAAAGGGCCGTCATAGAATTTGGGAAGGAAAACATGGGTACAAAGAAGGTGACTGCGAAGAAACCAAGTGTAACAGAAGAAATAGAAAAACTGATGGGTGAAAGGAGGAAGTACAAATGTGTTCTGGGAAACTGAGGAATAGAGATATACAAGTCGCTGAGGAATGAAATAAATAGTTGCTGACAAGAATAATACAACTAAGAGTGTAAAAGTAAAATGAGGATGCGCTAGATGACGATCAGTTTTTCTTTACGAAAGATAAAGGCACGAGAGAGGCAATCCTAACGAGGTGGTTAATAGTGGAAGCAAGACTAAAGAAAAATCGAGACACGTCCATAGAAAAAAACATTCAACGTAAAATGGTGCAAGAGGTCAGAAATTCGGAGAAAAGTAGGGGTAAGCTATAGGGACAGACGGGTAATATACAATACGTACAAGAGCCAAGAGGGAATAATAAGAGTGGACGACCAGGAACGAAGTGCTCAAAAGGGTATAAGACAAGGATGTAGTCTTTCGGCCCTACTACTCAATCTGTACATCGGGGAAGCAATGATGGAAATAAAAGAAAGGTTCAGGAGTAGATTTAAAATTTACGGTGAAATGATATCAATGATACGATTCTCGGATGACATTGCTACCCTGAGTGAAAGTGAAGAAGAATTACATGATATGCTGAACAGAATGAACAATCTAATGGGTGCAGAGTATGGATTGAGAGTAAATCGAAGAAAGACGAAGGTAATGAGATGTAGTAGAAATGAGAACACCGAGGAACTTAACAATAGGATTGATGCTCACGAAATACATTAAGTTATCGGAGAGGAAACGAATATGTGGAAAACACTGCTAAAGGAGAAGGGACAGCATGATAGGACATCTGATATGAGGGAATGACTTCCATGGTACTATAGGAAGCTGTATACGGAAAAAATTGTAGAGGAAGATAGAGATTGGAATACCTCCAGCTAATAATCGAGGTCGTAGGTTACTCTGAGATGAAGGGGTTAGCACAGGAGGGGAATTCGTGACGGGCCGCATCAGACCACTGAGAAGACTGATAATAATAAAAAAATGTCTTTCACACCTTGAAATGTATATCGGTGTTAAAATTACCGAATCTCATTTGGCGTTCTGAAGCCTTGTTAATTTTAGGTCCCCCACTGCTTGGTGAGTCAGTTCAAAGTTCGGAGGAAGGCAACGGCAGACCATACGTAGTATAGCGCTGTGGTGTTCTAAACATTCAGATTAACGACTGCTTTATCTTATTCATTGTTTTATATATCAAATAATTTTACTTACAGCCACTAAAAAATAAAGCAAAACAGACTACATCTTACCTGATGTGTGTGTCTGTCAACTGTTTAATCATATAAGACGTCACAAAGACAAGTAAGTAGTTCATCTGAAGAGAGGTATTGCTTGTTACGGAGCCTCATTATAAAAAGCAAATTATTTTAATAGCAACCCACATGTACAGAAATTCCTTATTCCACGGATTGTTAATGGATGGAAGGCCTTGGATTTGAATCCACGTCTTTTCTGTTTGGTCAATGCTCTATTCGCTATCGGGTCTGACTTCGTGCAGTAAATTGTCAGTGTTTTTTATTCTTTTTGTAACCAACATCCTGAGTGCGAACCCCAGCCATTGTGAGAGATCTGTCATATACCTCTCATATCTATGTTTTTAATTTTCTAAATCGTTCATTATCTTTTTACACTTGTCGAATGTTTTTTGATATAACCAAACTAATAGAAGTAAGTATGCCGTTTTATTCTTCAGATCTGCATGTTTGATAAATGATCATCAGTGTCCGCAGCCATGACTCCTTCCGTGATTCAGCTCAAATGAAAATGCAAACCGACAACAGAGAACGGAGAGGTAGATTAATAAAAGGAACATAAAGTACTATTATGTGTCTCCCTACTCGCACTTTGACTGAGACATCCACCGCTGTGGATCGTCAGTAGAGCAGAAGCAGTTGTGGCCGCTATCGTAATTAACTAATTTTAATACAATCTTGGTATGTGGTTCTATACTCCTCTTAAGAAGTCAAGGAACAAGCAAGTCAGATTTTATTGAAATAATAGTTTTCCGTTCGTGTGTGATAATGTGTTCGATGACCCAGTTTCAGACGTGAGTCATGCGCCGCTTCCAGCTAGGTAGCCTGTGTGGCCTGTGGATAAGAGACAGCTTATATGATGTGTATAGCAGAGCTTCTGCCGTACCTTGTCTATTTACAAGCCCATCAGGTTTCGTTACAGTTCGTTCTCCGTAGTATGGAAAGGGGAGGTCACTTCATTTACTAACGGTGGAAACGCGCCTCTTGTATTCGCCATGCCACCAATCTTCAAAAGACAGCTTAAAGATTGAAGAGGGGTGACACCCACGACAGACATACCGGAGCCTCCTGAGACTTGACAGTCCGCTAAGTGATGGTGAAGTTACGCCGCCGGTAGGCGTACCAACGCCAAATGTGTTTTCCAAGACTATTGGAAGAGAGAAGACTTGGGGCAGAAGTGATCGCCATATCATGTCTCAATACTAAGTCGAGACAAGAGCTCTCACTGGCTGCCAAATGTGGCGTGCATCTTTCTGAGGCTCGTAAGAAAGGAGCGGTCGCGTGAATAAGGTTTTCTCTCTTCCTATGGGTCAACCAATGAACACGAGACCTGGTTGGCTGACGCAGGTTTTGGCAGAACTGCTTTTGGTGAGACGCCAGAATCAGAGAAGCGAGAAGCACAGACAATATTCGGTTCCGGAGAGTGGTGGACAGAACATTCAGTGTCGGGGATCTGTGAAGAACAGCAGACTTTTTGCTCTGATATCGATGGACGGCAGCTGGTGTTAGCACGAAATCCGAAGCTGCTATGTAATTATTTGACTGAGGTTGCATCGTATGACGTTTGTGAATATTGTGACCAAATTAGAGTCGTTTCACAGCTGTAGTCACGATTCTTAATTTTAATTTCAATTCTTTCATGATTTTCTCAGGAGTCAAGGTTCGTTCCATAGGTCTGCGATGTAGCTGCCAATTGTGTAAACTTGGCATGCAGAAAATTACAGCTAGACTATGACCCACTATCTTGAATGCTTTACAGTTACTACATCTTTTGCGAACACTGATATTTTAAAGGAGGTAGTGACTGTTGGTCTCCATGTGGTCGCACACCTTGCCGGCTGCTCTTACTTCAACAACAGGTACGTTACGGCAACGAACGAAAGAGTACACTCGCTAGAACGCAAATCGTTCAACGAAACGAAGGCACTTACACCTTCGATGGAGAGCGTTGTTCGAGATGGTCTCGAGGGATGGGTCTCTCCGAAAAAACAGGCACCGAAACAATCAGATGAGCAACGCCCGGAGTTGACATCAGACAGGTCCCCCTCAAACTCGCTCCCATCTTGGAAGGTTGACTGGCCGCGCCGCTGATGTCCGAGCCCGCATGTTTTCCGCCTTCGTCTCCGTGAGCACGTCCTTCCGCCTATTAGCGAGTCCGGCCCCAACTCTCCGACAGCCAAAACAGCCGCCAGATCACAACAGTGGCAAAGATCGTAGTACGGCCGGGTAATCGATAGTCACGTGCCAAAGAGCTGGTGTACCAAAAAGGCGCACCACTGCTCACGTGTATTACTTGTAACTGACACATTATAAAACATCATGTATTTCTTGTTATTGTCAACGAAGACGTCCGTCATGTTCAGTTTCTCCGGTGTGTGTAGATGTTTGTAAAATAAATGTGCAGTAATCGAATTCCTCTGGCTGTCATTTCCGTAGTCATTTAATCCCATCTCGCCTTAACATATTTTAACCAAGCACATTAGTCATAAGTGAGGGACATAGTTTATTTTGGTAACAGTGCGGTGCAAATCTTCTTTCCAATAGCGGATGCCATACGATACCACTGGGTTGGTACAATTAAACTTTCCCTGTTTAACACTTCATAATAGGGAAACTAACAGCCGTAAGAACACTAAACTTGGTAGCATTAATTTCAAGGACACGGGGAAGATAAATCATGCAGAATCAATTCAACTGAAAGACATTTAGTGTGCCGCTGCGGTACATCATATCATTACATACCGGTACCATTACTGCTATGAAAGATGCTCAATATGGCGCCCATCAGAGCCCAGAAGAGTCTGAAAGCGTAGGATTGTATTCAGCAAAGCAGGACGAAGCATTCCCGCAGGTATAGAGGCTACCTCTCTTGATAAGCTGCGTTTAAAATCTGCGAATGCGTGAATGTTCCCCTGGTAAACCCTGTCCTTCAGGTAGCCCCACAATTAGAAATCACAGTGAGTTCTATCAGGTGATCGTTCCGGCCAAGGATTTGGAAATGATCGGCTCATAATCCGAACGTTTCCATATGTGTTTCAGAGAAGCAGGTAAACTTCACGAGCCATGTGCAGTAGGGCCCCATCCTGCATGAAAACTGTTGAGCTCAATGAGTCTCTCTCCCTAATGGCGAGTATTACATCCTGGCGAAGCATATTGCAGTAACGCTGGCCGGTCACACTGCACGTTATTGGTCCTTGAGCGCCAACATTTTCAAAAAGAATGGGTCAGTAACGAATGTAGCCGTGAAGCCATGCCATACGGTAACACGTTCACCATATAGATGAACTTCATGCACAGCGACTGGAGGTGAAGATTCCTGCACTCGGCAATTCCGTGTGTTCACCTCACCCGTCGGAGGGAAACTAGCTTCGTCTGTCCAAAGGATGGTACAAGGCAGAACCCCTGTCAACTTCAGTCATTGCGAGAAAGTGAAGACCGAGGTCAACACGTCGTAGTGCATTCTGTGCTGCAAGCTGCTGTACGATAGGAATCTTGTACGGATGCCGTTTATGAATAGTTTGAAGTACGGAGCACCTTCCGTACAGTGGACCACGGGATGTTCAACTGTCATGACGCAGCACGCGCAGTGCCTGACGATCGAAAATTACACGCAGCACTGTCTGCCACAGAAACCGTGATTTCGTCAACCACCTGTGAGGCAACCGGTCGTCGGCCTATTCCCGGAATGATGCCCATTTCTCCAGTTAATCCAAGGTACTTCATCATAACCCGTACAGTAAGTAGGGAAAGAGGACCCTTCCGTAATCCTTTCAGCTGGTGACATTCTCTAAGCACAGTTGTAGCGTTACTGTTATTTTGATAATAGAGCTTCAACAACAATGCCCTTTTTGTTTTGTCCAAGCCCATGTTGACACATCAACAAGCGCACTGCGACTGGTCACGTGTGTAGGACTTCGAATCACTATGTATGATCACGGCACCTGGTGACCGTAGTTGGAACTGGATGGTGTCACTATGACGCATTGGAATTATGCACCCATTATTTTACCGTTTTACTGTCCTAATATTTTAATATTATTTTACATAATTTTCTCATTTTATAATTTTAGCTTAAGCCTATTTCTTTTACATTCGTTACTATACTATTTTACTCAATGTAGATCCGATGCGCTCATAACTTCCTTCTCGCTCCTCCGCCTTGCCTTCTTTGTCCCATCCGAATACCATTCACCCAGTTCTTTTTCAGATTCCTCCATCTTTCTCCACTCCGTCCTCTACCTTCATTACTTATCCATTTAAGTCGCAGTTCAAGTTGCAAGTATTCTAACATGCAGCCCCATATCTCTACCCCGCCCCCCCCTCCCTCCCGACACCACCATCATTTCGTTAAATAATCGAACTACCACGACTGAATCAGCTTCCAAGTCTGGTTACTTTACAAATGTCTTAAAAAAATTGCTGTTAACCATATAAAACCCTAATGTGCTACGTTTTAAGAAAACATAGTCTTTCACAAATCTCAGTGTGTATGACGTCATATTTTATAAAATATATGTCATGTAATTTTTTAAGTATATTCAGTCGCATATGCGGATAATCGCTACAAAATATGATAAGAATAGTGTGTAGTAATTAAGTAATAAATTAGAACGCCATGCCCGATGCTATAGTTTTACTGCATAAATTGTCAAAATGTACACCTGAAACTTTTTTCTTTTCATTATTTTGTGAGAAGTGCCAGCGAGAAAACATTTCGAATCTTGAAATTATATGTAAGGTTTTTTGGAAGTTGCTATGTGTTCCAGATAATCTGTGCTCCATGAGCTATACTACCTAAAGACATTTACACAATTTCTACCTTTAAAACTTCACTTAATATGTTAAACTTTTAACAAAAGATTACAGCTCTTAATGAGTAGAGTTGGATATAATTGTAAATTTTTAAATTCCGTCAGTAATGTTATGAATTTTTCAAAATGAAATTTTTGTTGTTGGTACCTGCACCATTTAAGCCACTAAGTGATGTACATGGACACAATGGATTCTTACAGAAGTAATAGACAGAGGCAAGAGTTACCTGCAATACTTTTCTACTTATTGTAAAACAGTGGAATGTGCATGCATATCGTTTTTTGTTTTCTGACCTGATGATACTCGACTTTGATCGAAACTGCAACTGAGACGGTAAAGTAAACTATAGACGTGAAATGTTACGTATCAGGTGTTACCCACGGGTGCACTCACATGCCAGTGGCTTTGTTATGCGGAGGGATGGTGTGCCAGTAAGCTATTCTGCATGCAATAACGTTAGCTACCCTCTCGCGTCGGTCTGAGTAAGCACAGCTCGTAATTTGCACCACCCCCTTCCAACACATTTGACATGGCAGGACGCACAGTGTAGCTGTCGAGTGGTGTGTGCGGAGGAGCGTGGGCAGGAGCACACATCAATGCCATGTGCTGTTTAAGTAGCTAGGCAGTATACAACGTGTGCATTATGCAGCAAATATAATGATTTTCTAACATGGCTAATGTTCACTGATGTAAAATAAAATGTTCCATTCCCTATTTCGCCCTCTTAGGGATTGCCTTATTTTTTACTTTACTTTTCAGAATAGCCTACGTTCTTCCTCGGGATTCTCGATGTACCTGTGCCAAAGTTCACTGAAATTATTTCAGCGACTTAGCAGTGAAAATAAGACACAATTTCGTCTTTCCTAATATTAATATGGAACTACTGTTTCCACCTGTTGAGAATTATATAAACAATGTATTCAGTACATTGAATCGCATTACGCAGAATATATCAACCAATAAAAACATATGATAAAGTTGGAAAGGTAAACAGTGAATATCTCGACTAATTCGCCTTATATTCTTCAGATCAAAAAACATCTTTTATTACACTCTTTCTAAAGCAGCCTACGTTCTTCCTCAGCATTCGCCCAGTGTGTTCATCAAATTTTATGAAAATTGGTGCTGCTGTTTAGCTAGGGAAAAGCAACAGACAAACACTCTTTCATATTTGTGGTACCAGTATAGACTAGACATTCTGTTGTCACTGTATATAGGGTGACACAGTTGCCGTATTCAACCCGCAATGTTACCTCTGGCTTTCAAAATCCAAACGTAAGATATTTATATTCTTTCGCTCGCTACGCGTAAATCATTAGCCTTACAGAAAAATTAATAGAAGCCTTTCGTAAGAATATTAATGTAGTTAAATTTTTTACTGGTAAACTTTTTTGCAGGGAGCCACGGTTATGGAGTTATTTAAGAAAAACAAAAAAAAGTTATAATCAAACGTACCCTTCCACCATCCAAACACTCCGGTCCCACCAGTCAGAACTGCTATCATGGCAATCCCTCCAACCACTGTATAAAAATTTGCGAGTGCACGAATTATTTCTTATATTCGACTTGTTTTGGTCTTCATTGACCTGCTTTATTACGCCATCGGCTTAGCCGATCACTTGCAAAATTGAAGTTTGTGTAAATTTTACCCAATACTTTTGGGAATGTTAATTGCTTAAAATAAATAATAATTACGTCGTTGTATTCGTCAGACTTTATGACTACGGAACTGCTGTGTTTGTAGTAGTTACATTTTGACCGTATAATCAACGTAATTAGTTTCAGCACAACATTTTGGAAGGTCATTATCCTCACTGACATGTTTAAATTAATAATGTTAATGAAATACACCACGATACTAGTGGCGTAATAACCCGATCAACAGAGACTAAAAAATGTCGAATATCGGGGATAGTTCATAAAACCCTCCCCTCAGGGCGTCACACCTAGTGATACGTGGCTGGCGACCACGGCGCCCCGAGCAGAGTCCTGGCATTGCTTCCACTTACTTATGCCAGGCTCCTCACTTTTATGTTTCCTATCTGGCCACCCTCGGTCAGCTCTTGTTATTTTCCGACCCTGACGCTATTAAGTTTCGAGGGCTAGGGGTCTTTCATTTTCCAACCTATACTTCTCATGCAGCGTCTGACCAGGAGCGGGCGGCTACAAAAGGCGTCTGTATGCCATGTTAGGGGCGGCCTCCAGAACTGCGGACGGCAACGGAATACCACCGCAGATTATCTTCCCTGCCTAATGCAGTCTCCATTTTAGGCACAAAAAATGGCTTCCTCTCATGTTAAATCAGTGTCCGGAGGTAAAATAGTCCCCCATTCGGATATCCGGGGGGGACAACTTGAAAGGAGGCAAAAAATCAAAACGAGAATTGGTACCTGGAATGTCAGAACTCTTCCACAAGCAGGAAAACTAGAAAACCTTAAAAGAGAGATGGAAAAGAATCATATGGACCTCGTAGGAGTTGCTGAGGTAAGATGGAATAGACATTGAGAGCTGCAGTCAGATAAATATGTATTCTACTCCTCAGGAGGAGAAGTAAAAGGTGTTGTGGGTTGGCAGGAGAGCCAACACCGTATTATTAGAGGAAGCTGAAAGGCACGCGTTTTAGCTCACGCAGGCTGGCGTGAGGTCTGGAACAGGACAAGGAAATTAGACTTTAGAAAAACGGACGTAGCTGGTGGAATACTTAACTTTAATCCATTAACGATGAGCGTCGCTCTTGACTGTACATGATTCAGTATCAATAGTAACTGGTAATGGCGCCTTGCTAGGTCGTAGTGCGAGTGCTAGGACGTCTCTAGACCTGCCGTGTGGCGGCGTCGGTCTGCAATCACTGATAGTGGCGACACGCGGGTCCGACGTATACTAACGGACAGCGGCCGATTTAAAGGCTACCACCTAGCAAGTGTGGTGTCTGGCTGTGACACCACAAAAGGAATTAATGGAGTAGGAATGATTATGACAAAGGAAAAGTGTGTGGGATATGTAGACTATGCAAATGATCGGGTTATTGGTGTAAGGCTAAAAGGGGCACAAAAAGATTTACTGATTGTCCAGGTGTATATGCCAACTTCAGAACATAATGACCAAATTATAGAGGAAACGTACAATGTAGTAGAGAGAATAATGGACGAAAATAAAAAATACTGCAAAATAGTAATGGGAGGCTGGAACGGCAGTGTGGGAGAAGGGAAAGAGGGAAACATAGTAGGCAGTCATGGTCTTGGAAAGAGAAATGACAGAGGTGAATGGTTAATTGGCTTCTGCAGGGAAAGGCAGCTGACGGCGGCAAACACATGGTTCAAGAACCACAAGAGGAGGCTCTACTCTTGGAAATCACCAGGGAATAAATACAGAAACCAAATCGATTTTATACTGGTAGAAGAATGATACAGGAATGGAATCAAGAAGGTGCACACATTACCAGGTGCAGATCTTAATAGTGACCACAAATTACTTATGGCAGAAATTGAAATAAGAATGAAAAAACTGAAGAAGGCGACCATGGTGAAGGTGGAGACTAAACACATTACGAGACAAAGAAGCACCTGATAATTCCGAGTACTGGAATATGCTGAAAGAAGGAATCATTAAAGCAGGACAGCAAAATATAGGATATAAAAAAGAGAAAAGTTCAAAAAAACCATGGCTCACACAAGAAATGATTTCCAAGATGAGGGAGCGAAGAAAATAGAAAAATAAGAACACTGAAGATGCAAAAAAGCTATACCAAAGGTTAAATAATGAACTGCGAAGAGAAACAGAGCAGGCTAGGAAAAAAATGGCTAAAAGAGGAATCTGATGAAATTGAAGAACTGGACAGGAAGGGAAGATACGACTTACTATACAACAGAGTAAAGACTATGACATAGGAACAAAACAGAGCAGGAAGTGCTACTATGGAAATTTTGAGTAAAGACGAAGAGGTAGTGTACAAAGATCGTGACGATGTCCTCCAGAGATGGGAAGAATATATAAAACAGCTATATGACACAAATAGCAAACCAGAAACTCTGGAACTTGAATCACACAACAGTGTAAGTAATGACGATAAAGGACCGACCATCATAATGGAAGAAGTAAAGTTTGCCATAGCTGCAATGAAAAATGGCAAAGCGGTAGGTACAGATACAATACCGGGAGAAATACTAAAATGCTTGAACCACGATGGAGTAAGAGAAATATTGAGGTTATGTAATAAAATATATGATAGTGGTGAATGGCCTGAGGACTTTCTGACAACAGTAATGATTCCATTACTGAAAAAACAAGGAACCAAGAAATGCAGTGAGCACAGGACAATCAGTCTCAATTCACATGCAGCCAAAGTGATGTTAATAATAATTAATAAAAGACTTGAAAAAGTAATGGAGGAGAATCTTGGCGAGGAGCAGTTTGGCTTCAGACGGAATACGGGCACCAGAGATGCAATAGGGCTCCTACGAATCTTGGGAGAAAGGTTTATTGAAAAAGGAAGAGATCTATATATGTGCTTCATAGATCTAGAAAAGGCATTTGACAATGTGGTTTGGGACAAGCTGGTGACCATAATGAGGGAAGAGAGAGTGGACTGGAAAACCAGAAGACTTATAAATTCATTATATATTCATCAAAAAGTTTCAGTTAAAGTGAGAGGAGAAAGTACAAACTGGATCAGACTAGGAAAAGGAGTAAGACAAGGATGCTGTTTATCACCTACTCTTTTCAACCTCTGCTTGGAAAATATGATTGACCAATGCTCATTAGATGACAAAGGAATAGAAATTGGAGGAAGAAGAGTAGGGTGTTTGAGATTTGCTGATGACATGGTCATTCTAGCCACAGGGGAAAAAGAATTACAGGATTTGGTGGACACCATTGCAACTAACGGAAAAAAATATGGAATGAAAATTAACACAAATAAAACAAAATTATTGGCACTAGAAGGAAATAAAGAAATAAAAATTATGCTGAATGGAGAAACACTAGAACAGGTGCAAAATTTTAAGTCTCTTGGAAGCAGGATAGACACCGACTTGAAGTGCACCTCAGAAATTAAAACAAGGATAGCAATGGCAAAAGAGGCGCTTTATAAGAAAAGGAGAATCTTCTGCAGCGGTCTGGACAGAGAACTCAGAAAGAGACACCTAAAATGTCTTGTATGGAGTGTTCTTCTATATGGCGCTGTAACATGGACTATGAGGAAAAAAGACAGAGAAAGGCTGGAGGCTTTTAAGATCTGGACATGGCAGAAGATTGAAAGAATAAGTTGGATGGACAAAGTAAAAAATGAAGAGGTACTGAGAGTGGGAGAGAAGAGGCAGTTACTAGATGTAATAAAGAGAAGAAAAAGAAATTGGATTTAACATATATTAAGAAAGAATGACGGACTGATAAAAACAGTTTTAGAAGGTTATGTAGAAGGGAAAGGGAAGCGAGGAAGGAAGAGATTCCAGATACTGGATGACATTGTGGACGGTACAACATACAGCAGCCTTAAGAAGGAAGCAATGGATCGCAGAAAATGGAGAGGCAAAGGACCTGCTAATATAGCAGATAACTGATGATGATGATCATAAAACATACAGGAAATCCTGGCTGGTGAGGAATGAGTGGAAATGGAAGTCTGAAAGTAACTTTTGTACCTTTTTTCTTAAATAACTCGACAACTTGGGGTTCTAGCGAAAGTGTATGCGGTACAGAACTTAGCTACATTAAATTTCCTACCAGAAAAGTTCAATTGTTTCTCTCTGTATGACTAACAATTTGCATGTACCGAGCATAAAATATGAAAATTTCGCTCGTTGTTTTTGAAGGCCTGATATAACAATATATACGATGATGGGGGATCGTGGTCAGGATAAGAGAGAACCTTTTATAAAAATAAATTGGAAAGAGTACCGCTGGAGATATTTAAATATGTAGGCTATTTGTAACAGAAGATAATAGAACAGCTATGGAAATTCTGGAAAGGTTACTGAGAGGAAAGCGATGCTATTATTCCTTGCAGGAGGTACTGAAGTTCAGAAATGTTAGTTCAAATGTTCAAATGTGTGTGAAATCTTATGGGACTTAACTGCTAAGGTCATCAGTCCGTAAGCTTACACACTACTTAAGCTAAATTATCCTAAGGACAAACACACTGACACCCATGCCCGAGGGAGGACTCGAACCTCCGCCAGGACCAGCCGGAAATGTTAGTAGGAATATAAAAATTCTAATATATTTGACTATATTGGCTCGAAAGGCTGGGTGATGACCACATAGAAAGAAGGCTGTTTATTGAGAAGGGAAAGAAAGACTCTGAGAAACATATAGAAGAATGAGATTTTTGAATTTTTTAAAAATATAGCGACCATAAAATTTGTTAAAATTAAAATTTAAAATGTGATAGCATTTTCTTTTATTGGAGTGGGTGGCCGGTTTCGACCCTTTCATAGGGTCATCTTCAGACTCTGGAGCTTGTATGGACACTGCCAGACGAGTTCCGTCGACCCTTGACGTTCGTGTAGCTACTCGTGCTAACTGCGAGAGTCGAGGGTCGACGGAACTCGTCTGGCAGTGTCCATACACCGATCCGGAGTCTGAAGATGACCCTATGACAGGGTCGAAACCGGCCACACACTCCAATAAAGCCTACCGGTGTGGCCGGGTGGTTCTATGTGCTTTAGTCTGGAACCGCGTGACCGCTACGGTCGCAGGTTCGAATCCTGCCTCGGGCATGCATGTGTGTGATGTCCTTAGGTTAGTCAGGTTTAAGTAGTTCAAAGTTCTAGGGGACTGATGACCACAGGTGTTAAGTCCTATAGTGCTCAGAGCCATTTGAACTCCAATAAAAAATTTCAATCAAGACTGTTTTAAATTTTAATTTTAAGAGAAAAAGGGCAAATGCAGTACTACAGGCGCTTTTTGGACAGATTAATATTGTAGTCAAAACACAGCAAGGAAGAATAATATGGACTAGACATGAAACGTACAGAGAGAGCCGATAACTAGAGGTGTTAAAAAGGAGAATAGGGAGGCGCAGCAAAATGTGGCCTAAAGATGTGGAGGAGGATCTCTAAGTGATGAGAGTCGGGAACTGGAGAACAAAAGCAATGGACAGAGAAGAATGGAGACAAGCAAAAAAGGAGGCGAAGGTCTTAGTATGACCGCAGCGTCGATGAGTAAATAAGTTATTGAGATATAACACTGCGGGGTGCACAAAACCGTAGGGGCAGATGAATCACCGCGTATGTGTTCTCCAGTACAGAGTAGTTAGGCGAACGGCGCAAAAGGCTTTTACATCTGTCCGATCGGTGTCAGTCCTAGAAACTATCAGGGAAGGGTCCCTCTGCGCGCCGAGCCATTTGGGTGCACGTAAACGGCCAAGTTTAGGCAAGTGGTGCTCGCCAGAGAGGGTAGGGTGGAGTAGGGGTGAAAGGGCTGCGCGGGGCCCTTAACGAGAGGCGGACAGCGCAGTCAGAGACGCCGACCGCGGCGCCACTCGGCGTCTTCAATTACTCGCAGGTCTGGAGCGGCATCGCTCGGTTGCCTGCCCATCGTAGGCCCTCTGGAGAAGCGCGGCCGGGCGCTGGCCTGGCCGGCGGTGTCATTGAGCGGCGGCGAGGTCATACCACTCAGGGCCCCACCTCCTCATTAACGCACCGGCGGCGGGGGCGGCGGGGGCGGTGGCGGCAGCAGCGGGAGCGGGGGCGACGCCCTCCAACCACGGCAGTCAACTCGAGGCTCCGAACGGTGTACTTATAGGATTTGTTGCAAACGACCGATGCCGTTTCTCTAATATGCTGTATCTCTGACTCCTAACATAATGTTTCGGCAAATTATACTCATACAGGTTGTTACAAAAAGGTACGGCCAAACTTTCAGGAAACATTCCTAACACACAAATAAAGAAAAGATGTTATGTGGACATATGTCCGGAAACGCTTATTTTCCATGTTAGTACTCATTTTAGTTTCATCAGTATGTACTGTACTTCCTCGATTCACCGCCATGATTTCGTACGGGATACTCTACCTGTGCTGCTAGAACATGTGCCTTTACAAGTACGACACAACATGTGGTTTGTGGTGTCACCGCCAGACACCACACTTGCTAGGTGGTAGCTTTTAAATCGGCCGCGGTCCGCTAGTATACGTCGGACCCACGTGTCGCCACTGTCAGTAATTGCAGACCGAGCGCCACCACGCGGCAGGTCTAGAGAGACGTACTAGCACTCGCCCCAGTTGTACAGCCGACTTTGCAAGGAACGGTTCACTGACAACTACGCTCTCATTTGCCTAGACGATAGTTAGCATAGCCTTCAGCTACATTTGCTACGACCTAGCAAGGCTCCGTATTCAATTGATATTGAGATTCTATTAATGTATTATCAAGAGCGATGTTCTACAAATGTGGATTAAAGTTAAGTATTCCAGAAGCTACGTACTTTTCTTTATAGCATTCATTATGTATCCTGTTTCAGACCTCACGCTAGCCTGCGTGAGTTTAAGCGCGTGCCTTTCGGCTTCCTCTCATTGTGTCTAGGCTGTCTTGTCTAGACACAACATGGTTCATGCACGATTGACCTCCTGCACGTTTCAGTCAAAGTGTTCGTACGCTTCTCAACAACAGATTCGGTGACCGATGGATTGGTAGAGGCGGACCAATTCCATGGCCTCCACGCTCTCCTGGCCTCAACCCTCTTGACTTTCATTTATGGGGGCATTTGAAAGCTCTAGTCTATGCAACTCCGGTACCAAATGTAGAGACTCTTCGTGCTCGTATTGTGGACGGCTGTGATACAATACGCCATTCTCCAGGGCTGCATCAGCGCATCAGGGATTCCATGCGACGGAGGGTGGATGCATGTATCCTCGCTAACGGAGGACATTTTCAACATTTCCTGTATCAAAGTGTTTGAAGTCACGCTGGTACGTTCTGTTGCTGTGTGTTTCCATTCCATGATTAATGTGATTTGAAGAGAAGTAATAAAATGAGCTCTAACATGGAAAGTAAGCGTTTCCGGACACATGTACACATAACTTATTTTCTTTCTTTGTGTGTGAGAAATGTTTCCTGACAGTTTGACCGTACCTTTTTGTAACACCCTGTATAAACTTGTACAAAAGGAATAATACGAGAGTCAGTGCAAATGAAATGCACACTGTTTTTGTAAAAATACAGTTTTCATTCAGCATTTGTCAAAGTTCTACAATGTGTAGATACATTCTTCCTGTTTGTTTTCAAACTTATTTCAACCTGTTCCCGTGAGTGGCGGCGTCACAGCACGTCTTCAAGATGGCTGCTACACTTGACGTTCGTCAGAAGCAACGTGCTGTCATAGAATTCCTGTGCTGTGAAAATGAGACAGTGGGAACCATCCACAAGAGGTTGAGAAATGTGAATGGAGATGTTGCTGTCGATCGCAGTACAGTTAGCCGGTGGGCAAGCAGGTTACGTGATGAAAACGGGCACGGCAATATTGTGGATTCTCATCGCAGCGGCTGGCCTCTTACTGCACACATTCCAGACAATGTGCAGAGTGTTAACGAATTGGTGACTGCTGACAGACACATCACAGTGAACGAATTGTCACGCTACGTTGGGATAGGGGAAGGAAGTGTCTGCAGAATACTGAAAGTGTTTGCGTTAAAAACGGTTTATGCCAGGTGGGTTCCCAGGATGTTGACAGTGGCTCACAAAGAAACAAGAAAACCGGTTTGCAGCGATCGTTTAGAACATACGAGAATGGTGGAGATGAATATCTTGGGAGAATTGTGACAGATGAGGTGGCCGCGGTGGCCGAGCAGTTCTAGGCGCTACAGTCTGGAACTGCGCGACCGCTACGGTCGCAGATTCGAATCCTGCCTAGGGCATGGATGTGTGTGATGTCCTTAGGTTAGTTAGGTTTAAGTAGTTCTAAGTTCTACGGAACTGATGACCTTAGAAGTTAAGTCCCATAGTGCTCAGAGCAATTTTTTTTTTTTTTTTTTTTGTGGCAAGTGATGAAACATGGCTCCAACATTTTTCACCATAGACGAAGTGGCAATCAGTGGGGGGATCATGCAAATTCAACCAAGAAAAAAAATTCAAAACCACACCTTCTGCTGGAAAAATGGCTACAGTGTTTTTCCGATTCCGAAGGACTCTTGCTTGTGGACATAATGCCGAGTGGAACCATCATCAATTCTGATGCATATGTGACGACACTGAAGAAACTTCAAGCTCGACTGAGTCGTGTTCGAACACATCGGCAAAAGCAGGATGTTTTGCTGTTGCACGACAATGCACGGCCACATGTCAGTCAAAAAACAATGGAAGCGATCAAAAAACTCGGATGGCAACACTGAAACACCCTCCTTACAGTCCTGACCTGGCTCCATGTAACTCTCATCACATTGGGAAACTGAAAGACTTTCTTCATGAAAAAAGGTTTCAAGATGATGTCTTTCTTGTGCACGCTGCCAGACACTAGCTCGAAAAGGTTGGTCCAGAATTTTACCTTGCGGGTATACAGGCGCTGGTTCCAAGATGGCGTAAGGCAGTTGATAAGGATGACATTGTGTGGAGAAATGAAAATATTGTTCCTAAAGGATGTATCCACACACTGTAAAACTTCCAGACATGTAGAATAAAAGATGTATTTAAAAAAATTTTGTGCATTTCTCAGGAGTTACCCTCATAACACTGTAGTGACTCCAGAGCGGGGGCTTTATATGGAATTTTTGGGAAAAATATTACTTTGGAGGGAATTTTTGGGGAAAGGGAAACGTTGGGAAAATGTTAGGGGATGAAAAATTTCAGTTCTCGGGAAATTTGGCAAGCATTTTGTCTGCCTAGCCTTACTACTAATGGCATCACTGACACATTGCTTCAAACGACACATACTTCGTTTTTTGGTTATTCAGTAGATGTCAGTCTCTCTTCAGATCAACCTTTCCTTCTCTGGAAAAAGTTAGCCTCACAGAGGTGATACCCCTCCGTAACATCACAACGACGTGTAAATGCCCAGTTTCAAGCTATCGGGATATCTACCGACTTCTGTTGCCGTCTCGAGTTCTGAGAAGACGCCATATTGTATTTCTGTCGTCTTAGTTGAAGCATGTTTTTCATCGGTTTTATACTAAAACGTACATCTTTCGAACAAAAGCTGTTAAAAAAAAGACGATATCTCTAAAACGCTTCGGCATTGGGATGATTTACTATAATTAAATGTAAGATAACAGATCGTCGTCTAACAGCCTTCATGGTCTGTAAGTAAAAAACATAGGTATGGACTTTGTGTGCACAGTAACATATTAGATAAAGCTGTCGAGCTGCAAATTGAGTTATAGGAGTACTGCACAACTGCTTTATGAATCACTAAATAAGAAGCCACCAGCTAATAAATCAATGACTATTTGACACGTTTCGTGTACAACCCATCCTCAGATAATCATGATCATCTTGGTGATGAGGTATGTAGCAAACAAACCTGTCATGCCTAACTCAGATTGCACGACGTTATGTCGCTATTACAGAAGATACAGGTGGTGCGCTAGTGGAAAATCAAAAGTAAAATGAAAATAGCAAGAAATAAGAAAATGTGGCGCAACTAGAGCAGACTTTTTAGTTTTCGATAAGGGCCATGTCTTTTTATTTACAATAAAAATTCTTCTTTATTTTGCCATAATTTTTATATGTACGTCAATTTTATGGCCCTGATCACAATTACACCCCTTCAAGCTGTGAACACTTATAACAAAAAATGGTTCAAATGGCTCTGAGCAGTATGGGACTTAACATCTATGGTCATCAGTCCCCGAGAACTTAGAACTACTTGAACCTAACTAACCTAAGGACATCACACAACACCGAGTCATCACGAGGCAGAGAAAATCCCTGACCCCGCCGGGAATCGAACCCGGGAACCCGGGCGTGGGAAGGGAGAACGCTACCGCACGACCACGAGCTGCGGACACACCCTTATAACAGATAATAGTTTAACGGAGTAGGTATGTTTAAGATATTTGGGGAAACGTTTCCAAAATGAGAACTTCTGACCAGTGTGAGGGAATTTCGAAAACTCGATCTGGAAACTCTGTAACAAGGCTCCGCAGTTTGTTGACTTTTTATCATCTTTTTGTTTACCTTACCGTTGGTTCCACGCATATGATTCTGGTACTACTGTGGCTATATAGACATGTTGTGGCTATGGAGACATAAGTAGGTCTAGAGTCGTTCTCAGCATGATGAGAACGATTTTCTATAACCACAGTCGTATGGGAATATACAAGAAAAAGACTGAAGTGGTGGTATGTGCTGATGAAAAACACAAACCTCGATTAATGACAATTCGAGAGAAGTGACAAAGGAAGTGGCCTATTTCGGAAGGATGAGGACACGAGTTGGTAGAAGTTGGTAAAATATTTTCATCAGAATACAGCTTTAATTGGGAAAAGAACTTATTCACCAGTCAAACATGTGTCCTTTATTAAACTATTCCGAGAATGAAAATGAAACTTAGAATGTTTTGCGTTCTGTGTCTGTGCGATTTCACCGTTTAAAATGTGATAATAGTGAACCTAGTACACAACAGCACAGTGATATTCTGTGCATCGGATTCCAAATTTGAATCTGCGAGTATTCCCACTCACAGCTGAACAATGATGAGGTTGCTACGAAAACAATCTGTTTCGTTGGTATACTACTGAATTTGTGTAGGAAACAAAAAGCTACCAACTAGAAACTACAAGCCGTAGTAATTTTTTGTGTAAATTTCTTTCTTGCTTGTTATGTTCATAGATCACCCACGTACAACACTTAAATTACCGATACGTATGTGAAGTTTCCTTTTAAAAAGGAAGGAAGATTAAGGAGTAATGCCCCATCAGCGCCGAAGAAAGATGGGTTTGGGAGTTGGACAGGGGATGAATATTAGGCGATAACAGTCCACTATAATGACCAACGCGCCGTCACGCTCGTTCTTATATTCAGCAGCTGCTAGATGACCTTTTGGTTCCTACTTACAACGCAATTCTGTGGCTGTAAGGTCTGTGCACCATCATCGAACAGAGTTGTCACTCGTGGAACGTTGGTTTGATGCCAAACTACGCTGTTCTCAGAGACACACGAATTAATGTGATGCGTAAACATCACGATATTTCATGGTTTCCAAACACCATGCTCGGGTGGAACAAAGCTCACTCTATGGGAAAGAAACGAACCAAATATTTGTAATACCTCGGTCACCACCACTATCACTACGAACACCAAGACCAATATTAAAACTAACATTATCATCACCATCAACATGAGGCATTTCACATTTCCGGGTGGACAGAAACATCCTGTATTCTTTCTATTTATCTCTGAGTTCACAGAAGGGTTGAGGAGTAAGACTAAAATTCAGAGAGAAATTGTATCAATAACATTCTCTGAAGGGATTGCTACTATCATTAAAAGAAAGGAATAATTAAATGACTTGTTGAATGAAATTTAATGTATAACGAGAAAAAATACAGCTTGACTTTAAACTGAAGAAAGGGGGAACAGATTATGAGTAGGGGAAATGACATTAACAGTAAAATTATAATTATAATTGGTGATCACATACGAAGGAGGACTGTTACTTTGGAAACAAAATAATGCATGACGGCGAAGAGAAAATTGAGGAATCAACTTCGAACATAAGTTTCGATGCGAGGAAGTCTGCCTTCTGAAGTCCTTTGAGTGGAGTGTAGCACTGTGTGAACGTGGAATGTGTACGATAAATAGTTCATGCAAGAAGACAATGTGTGGAAGTTTGGTACAGCAGAAAAATGCTGTAGATTTCCTGGGTGGATCAGAGAGATAATGGCAAAGGTACTGAATCTAACTGGAGAGAAAACTCCACTTAAATTATGGGGTACCAAGGCTACGCTAAAGTAAGAATATTCAAAGGGATACAGGTGGCTGTAGTCATGCAAAGATGAGAAGACTTGCAAGGGAACGGAGAGCGCTGTGTGAAACGGTCCTTCAAACTGAAGACGAAATGAAAGATTCCCACAACGTTTCTCGCTGCTTCTGGCATAACCCTCAGCACTCGGTAGAAACAGACTATCACAGAGAACCTGTAGCGGCCGTGATAAGGAACTGTAATGCATTGGATAGCTAAATTCTGTACTAGCCTACTATTTCTTTCAGTAACTACCGGAGAACACCATCTAGAACAATTACCAAAACGTTGAGATCTCGTGCCTATAGTAATGTAAAGCCCTTTCAGTTTTATTAGTGTGTTATATGATATATTGTACAATATGTACTTTGTTTCATGTACATTGTATTAAGGTTTTCTTCTTTATTGGATTTCGATTTCCCCCCCCCCCGCCCCCTCAGAGGAGGGGGGGGGGGTCTGGCTGGCAGCAGCACAATACGCCGCTCTGCAGCCTACAGAAAAGTTAAACAGAGTCAGGAGATACGAAAAACAAACAAAAGCAGGCGATAAAACGGTGACTGTTAAAAATTGAAACATGGAGAAAACGATACGAAGAAAATATAAAAGCAAAGCGGTCGGCGATGCTGATTAAAACACATAGTAATAGACAGGCACAATTTACAAAGCACGGCGACAGTCTGGTTTCTGTTCGCACGAGATAAAAAAAACACAACTAGCAACACCGCGACAGAACGGTGGCTGTTCGCAATACCAACTGGGGACGCACAACACTAAACACTCACTTAAAACAACACTATATAGGCGCCACGGCGGCAGATGGGAGGGGGGGGGAGGAGGGGGGGAGGGAGAGGATGTGTTAAGATATGTAAACACACAATTTACCAAATAAAAATAAGATAAGTGATATAAAGCACAGCTTGGATAATTGTATGTAACGCACTTTTACTATACAGCGTTATTACAAATGATTGAAGCGATTTCACAGCTCTACAGTAACTTTATTATTTGAGATATTTTCACAATGCTTTGCACACACATACAAAAATTCAAATAGTTTTTTTAGGCATTCACAAATGTTCGATATGTGCCCCTTTAGTGATTCGGCAGACATCAAGCCGATAATCAAGTTCTTCCCTCACTCGGCGCAGCATGTCCCCATCAATGAGTTCGAAAGCATCGTTGATGCGAGCTCGAAGTTCTGGCACGTTTCTTGGTAGAGGACGTTTAAACACTGAATATTTCACATAACCCCACAGAAAGAAATCGCATGGGGTTAAGCCGGGAGAGCGTGGAGGCCATGACATGAATTGCTGATCATGATCTCCACCACGACCGATCCATCGGTTTTCCAATCTCCTGTTTAAGAAATGCCGAACATCATGATGGAAGTGCGGTGGAGCACCATCCTGTTGAAAGATGAAGTCGGCGCTGTCGGTCTCCAGTTGTGGCATGAGTCAATTTTCCAGCGTGTCCAGATACACGTGTCCTGTAACGTTTTTTTCGCAGAAGAAAAAGGGGCCGTAAACTTTAAACCGTGAGATTGCACAAAACACGTTAACTTTTGGTGAATTGCGAATTTGCTGCACGAATGCGTGAGGATTCTCTACCGCCCAGTTTCGCACATTGTGTCTGTTCACTTCACCATTAAGAAAAAATGTTGCTTCATCACTGAAAACAAGTTTCACACTGAACGCATCCTCTTCCATGAGCTGTTGCAACCGCGCCGAAAATTCAAAGCGTTTGACTTTGTCATCGGGTGTCAGGGCTTGTAGCAGTTATAAACGGTGAGGCTTCTGCTTTAGCCTTTTCCGTAAGATTTTCCAAACCGTCGGCTGTGGTACGTTTAGCTCCCTGCTTGCTTTATTCGTCGACTTCCGCGGGCTACGCGTGAAACTTGCCCGCACGCGTTCAACCGTTTCTTCGCTCACTGCAGGCCGACCCGTTGATTTCTCCTTACAGAGGCATCCAGAAGCTTTAAACTGCGCATACCATCGCCGAATGGAGTTAGCAGTTGGTGGATCTTTGTTGAACTTCGCCCTGAAGTGTCGTTGCACTGTTATGACTGACTGATGTGAGTGCATTTCAAGCACGACATACGCTTTCTCGGCTCCTGTGGCCATTTTGTGTCACTGCTCTCTCGAGCGCTCTGGCGGCAGAAACCTGAAGTGCGGCTTCAGCCGAACAAAACTTTATGAGTTTTTCTACGTATCTGTAGTGTGTCGTGACCATATGTCAATGAATGGAGCTACAGTGAATTTATGAAATCGCTTCAATCATTTGTAATAGCCCTTTATATATGAAAGCATTTAACAAATCTTAAGTATGAGTTATGCATGATCTGTGTTGGAAAGTAACGCCTCCTAATTCTTTGTTCTGCTCTCAGAATCGATTGAAATACAGCATGCCATGCAGGTTATTCGGTCCTCTTCCCCGGTTCACTGACGCTAGCTGAAATCCTCTGTCGCCTTTCAGACCCACTGGCTACAATTGCGTAAATTGAATTTTAGAGTGTGTTAGCTGCAACAAAGATTTTTCCTCAGTAGAAACCTCGTGTACACATCTGTGAATGTTCAATTTTTTCATGGTGCACATGTACACTCACTCACCTGTTGGGCATCACAGTACAAATATCAAAGTGTATATCCAACAGTGTGCAGCAGCTTGTGAACGCCAGAACTGACGGATGTTGCTGCTTAGTTCACAGTATAACTGAATATTGTTATTGATTTTTCGCATGGTAATTATTGAAGTATCAGTATATTTCTTACAGCAGTCATTACTTCCAAATTAGTTATTTTGGTGACATTGGAAACGGGTGCATATACTTGTATAAATCTGTCGTCTAAAATCATTAAAATAGCACCTAAGTGCAACTGAGCGTGAAGAAACGATTTCCTTCCACCAGAAACAAATTCAGTCCTGAGGGGGTTAACTAAATTGTTACAGCGCGACCTTCAGTAAACTGCAATACGAATTAAAAGAGTTCGTACACAAATGGAACACTCTCTCCTTCAGAATGGCAATGCCAATCCACGCACGAGCGCTACGACATCCGCAACAATCCGAGCCTTCGGTTGACTGTCGCCGATTATCCTCCATGGAGTCCCGACTTGAAGCCATGCGAGTTTCTTCTGTTTCAAAAACTTAGACACCTTCCAGCAGCTCATTTGATAGTGATGAAACGGTGCAAGAAGAGATGGGGATGTGGCTCAGTCAACAATGTCAAATATTCTGCAGTGACGGTATAAACGAACTGGTCTCTCGTCGGTGGAAATGCTTTCGTCGACAGGGTGACCACATTGAGTAATAAATATGGAGACATGAAGAATAAAAATCTAGAATGATAACAGAGTTTGCTTCATTTAAAAAGCTTTGAAAGTTTTCACATAAAATTTTTTTAGGTTTTACTACTCAACACACCGTCGCATATACACGCGGAACAGCTTGTGGATTGTCAGAAAATGATCTAGGATTTGAATCGGAGAGGTGAATTTTATAGTTTAAAGAAGAATTCTGAATAGGGTGTCATATCCTGTCTACTGAAACGGAGGTTTAAGTATAACAAATTATGCTGTGAATTAGTGGATGATTATTGTTGTATCATGTAAAATGCTAATCTCTCTTCGTTGTTGACATTCACCTTTTTGTTGTTTCATTTATTATGCCCAACAGAGGGCAACTTTGTCTGGTGTATGTTATTGCTGACTTTCGCTCTGTTGATAACTGCATGTTTAGTCTTAGTTAAGGTGTCGCCCTTTGGTTGGGTATATTTTAGATTTTTTTTAAATTCTGGGCTAAGTCTGTTTGTTGTGTGTTTCCATAATTTCCGTCTCAATATTTTATGTATAATGTTTTTTGCGCCCTTTACTGTAAGAGAGGTGAACTTCAAGGAGCCTATTCATTTCATCGCGTGTTCTATTGTGTTAGATATTAATTTCTGCATATTTGTAAACTGAATGCTTAATATCTTATTTGTGTCACACTCTACATGTAGCCAGAGCTACTGACATTGGTTAATAAATACATCAAAATACAGATACAGATTTACGCCCAAGCAATCATCCAGGCACTTTCGCCTCCCATCGTTCTCTGCGCTATAAAAGGTAATTGTACGAACAAATTTTAACGAAGTACCAAATATATTGACTGTTGTAAGAGTATAAGCGGGATGACGGCTGCGATCATACTGGGCATCATTTATTTCGTATCAGCTCAGTGTGTTTGCTGATTATTCTCTACCTTCACTTTCGTTTTGTTCATTATTAGTTTTGCCTCTGATTTTTCTCGGCGTGCCCATTATTTATTGTTCAGTTTACTTTGCTATGACAAGTTACTGCAGTAAACTTTTGAAAATATGTGAAGCAAAAGTGATTTTATTTGCGCCTTTACTCGTGCATCAAGATACATGTATCGAAAACCATCCTCTAAACTAGCTAAGTATAATAACGTGCCGCTCTGCAAATAATTTTCTTTGCACTAGATGGCAGTAAATTGTACTAAAAGTGCGTACGTTTAATATGAGAAATTCTTTGTGGCATATTTCACCGTACGTCATACTCCACAGTAAACTTAATTCTAATAGTAGGAAAGTTGATTAATACAGTGAAAAACAGGAACCAGCCACTATTGATAGCGCTATTTATTTACAGAAATAGCGCCGTTGCCGATTTTGAGCCTACAGGTTTATCTGAAGACGGCCGTCCACGTCTAGAAACTCATTAATTGATATTAGCACTGATTTTCAGTTCTTTATTCCCCTCGTTCTGAAAGATCTTTGGAATGGGGATGCCGTCAAAAATCCTACACCGGATTTCGACGGCACTACCATCCCGAGGAGCCTAAAGGCAATGCAAATATCAACAAATGAGCATCTGGATGTGAACAGCCCTCTGAAGATGAGCCTGTCGTTTCGAAACGGGTAACGGCGTTATTTATGTGAAAGCACTATCAATAGTGACTGATTGCTGCTTTCTCTACTGTAGGAATAAGCCTGTATTATGTACATAACTACAGCTTCAAAATGTCAGTTTTCCACAAAATAGCAGGTAATAATAGAACCAGAGGCATTGTGACGCTAAGCATTCTTCCTTCTCCTACTCTCTCTCTCTCTCTCTCTCTCTCTCTCTCTCTCTCTCTCTGTCTGTCTCTGCCTTCTCCCCCGCAGAGCCTAACTCGGGACGCGAGAATACCACGGCGAGGGTCGCGTGGCCACAAATAACGCCCGCCTCCAGCAGACGGGACGGATCCGGGATGTGGAGCCCCGTTTCTTGCCGCCAGTCCAGACCCGGCCAGGGCTGACAGATCCGCTTCCAGGGAGCGCGAGCGCCGCTTCAAGATAACGGATACGCGCTCTGAAGAGGTTCTCCACCGCACCCAGGCTCATATCTCCACACTCTCACAGCTTAATTTCTCACAGTACATTCACTATCGTGTAGCTCCATAATAGCATATAGAAGAATGAAAAATTGATGCTGTATGCATCTTACCGGGTTTGTCCACAAAAACGGAAGCACTATGAGAAATGCAAGCTTGAACATAAATGCAGATGTTCGCAAGGCCTGCAATTTGGGATACTGTGTTTTACTACGAACGACACCTGTGCGTTTTGCTGTGTCAGTCGCGGTCAGAACGACCTTGTGTCTAGAAGTGAGTGCACTGTATTGGAGTTATGTGAATTGGAATCTTGGCCAATGAGTGTTGCACGTACGGTGGGGTCCACCGCACGCAGGGTAGCGGAAGCGTTTTCGTTTCAAGAACTACCTTACCTAAGCTGTACAGGCAAAGCGGAAAGATCATCAACAACTGTGTCACAACACGGACGAAAATGTGTGTTGGATGATAGTGACGGACGGTCATTGAGGAGGTTATGGGCATAAGAGAACGACAGCTGCAAAAGTCACTGGTGAACTGAATTCGCTCCATAAGCAGTGAACTGCATGGTGAGTGGGACGTCCAAAATGACTCATTAGTGGTGCAAGATCCCGTAAAAGGTAAACATACTATCGAACGCATAAAACCTGGACTATGGAGCACTGGAAGAAAGTCATTTGGTCGGATGAGTCCTACAGCTGACTGTTTCCATCTTGTGTCCGAGTTTACGTCCTAAGAGTAAAATATGATGGTATTAGGTGGCGATTTGAGCAGCCAGGTTGTTGTATACCATCGACCCATTCCACGGTCGTATTACAGTCACGGACACCGTGACCTGTATGGATGAACAGGTCCATCCCATGGTACAATGTTTGTTTCCCTACGTAATGCTGTGTTCCAAAACAACAGGGCCGCTTTACTGCTCCCATGTTTCCGTTCTTAAATGACAAGTTTTACGTTCTTGAAGATCTCCGCACTATGGACCTCTGGAAAAAAGTGTATCTAATATAATACCCCACGGAACTGATATGAAATGGAGAAATCACGTAAATTCTGCCATGGATTAAACAGGTGACGAACTTCGGTTCACTGGTGCTCTACTGGTAAAATGCAGTCGGTTTACAAGGAGACTGCTTGTACGAGGGTCCCTCCAAAAGAAATGCACACTATTTTTAAATAAATCTTTCATTCTACATGTTTGAAAGTTTTACAGTGTGTAGATACATCCTTTAGCAACAATATTTTCATTTCTCCACATAATTTCCATCTGTCTCAACTGCCTTACGCCATCTTGAAACCAACGCTTGTATATCCGCACGATAAAATTCAGGACCAACCTGTTGGAGGCACTGTTTGGCAGCGTGCACAAGGGAGTCATCATCTTCAAACCTTGTTCCACAAAGAAAGTCTTTCAGTTTCCCAAAGAGATGATAGTCACATGGAGCTAGGTCAGGACTAAGGCGGCTGCTTCAGTGTTGTCCATCCGAGTTTTGTGATCGCTTCCATGGTTTTTTGACTGACATGTGACCGTGCATTGTCGGGCAACAGCAAAACATCCTGCTTTTGTCGATGTGGAACAAGACTCAGTGGAGCTTTAAGTTTCTTCAGTGTCATCACATATGCATCAGAATGTATGGTGGTTCCATTTGGCACGATGTCTACAAGCAAGAGTCCTTCTGAATCGAAAACCACCGTAGCCATAACTTCTCCAGCAGAAGGTGTGGTTTTGAATTTATATTCTATAGTGAATTTGCGTGATGCCACTCCATTGATTGCCTCTTCGTCTCTGGTGAAAAATGATGGAGCCATGTTTCATCACCTGTCACAATTTTTCCAAGAAATTCATCTCCATCATTCTCGTGCTGTTCTAAAATTTGCTGCATACCGTTTTTCTTGTTTCTTTGTGAGCCACTGTCAACATCCTGGGAACCAACCTGGCACAAACCTTTTTTAACGCCAACATTTTCAGCGTTCTGCAAACACTTCCTTCCCCTGTCCCAACGTAGGGTGACAATTCATTCACTGTGATGCGTCTGTCAGCAGTCACCAATTCGCTAACTCTCTGCACATTGTCTGGAGTGTGTGCAGTACGAGGCCTGCCGCTGCGATGAGAATCCACAATATTGCCGTGCCCGCTTTCATCACGTAACCTGCTTGCCCACCAACTAACTGTACTGCGATCGACTGCAGCATCTCCATACACCTTTTTGAACCTCTCGTGGATGTTTCCCACTGTCTCGTTTTCACAGCACAGGAATTCTATGACAGCACGTTGCTTCTGACGAACGTCAAGTGTAGCAGCCATCTTGAAGACATGCTGTGACGACGCCACTCACGGGAACAGGTTGAAGTAAGTTTGGAAACAAGCGGGAAGGCTGTATCTACAAACTCTGAAACTTTCACACATGCAGAATGAAAACTGTATTTTTACAAAAACATTTTGCATTTCTTTTGTAGTGACCCTCGTATAATAGATCTGACACTCATCTTAGAAGTTTCCTCAGATATATGTGACCCGTTCCACATGAGAGTAACAGGACGTATTCATCGTCTCTTGAAGATAGGTACCAGCTGCTCTGCGAACGTCAAGTACATCAGTGTTAAGTGAGAAGTCTAGAATTATGCTACAACTCCCTATGTATAACTCACGACCGGTCGTAAAAACAAACGCGCACAGAAGCATTTGAACAGGCTTTCTTCCATCGCTCAATTGGTTTAAGAAACGGACAGGAATACTAGCACGGTATATGGTATAACATTAAATACTCTCTTCTAGGCACTTCGCAGTAGTTTCTACAGGAAATTTGTAGACGTAGAACAAGAACGATCAATGCTCAGACACTGAGACGTGTGAGATTTCCGACTAAAGAACTAAGGGCACTGTCTTTTGTTGCCCATTACATGCACATTTAGATGAACATTCCTTTTGAACTAAATCGGTACATTACTGCAACAGACTCCTAAAGGGCTTGGCAGTAAGAACGAGAGCCGAGAAAGATAGATTTCTAATGTTTGGCTCAAAGCCATTCATTTGCTTGAAACAATATATGGCGCCCAATAATCGACATTTTACCATCTGTCTTCACCCTATTAATTTCAGTTGGTAAGAGGGAATACTCTTTTCAAGAAATGCGAGAGAACGTTGTGTACTTGTAAAACACCCAGAGATATGTGAGATTGTATCTGGATTACATGGTCAGACAGAAATTCCGAAATCAGATACTGGACTGTGAGGCGCATCTAGGAACACATATAGACCCGTATCACAGTCAGATAATGATGAACAATGCACTGACGTATTCGAAAATCGTCCGGAAGGAGCCATTTGCCAAAAAACTGGGATACTGAAGTACTCAGGAATAATGATATGCGTTGAAAATTCACTAAGGTTACGTACACTGCGATGGAAAATATCACAGTGGGTAGGGCAGTTGAAGAGGGACGATCTCCAAAAACGGCAATCACAGATGATGGACAGAAAATGCAGATACGAGGAAGGTAACTGCGAAGAAACCTTGGATACGAGAAGACAGATATCAGTTCCGTCCAAAAAACCAGTCGCGCTCAAATTATTGTCGGAACAGAGAAGGCCGAATTAGGAAACGTATAAATATTTAGCGAGTCATGGAACGTATAACGGAAAGACAGCTTATACGTCACAGGAGGGGGAGCGTTCATTGCAGTCGACGAAAGTATGTCCATCGGGGTCGAAACCGAGTCTTACTGCGAAGTTATCTGGATGTGAGAAGCAAACATAACTAAACTAAATTATTCGATGTTTTTACCAGCCACTCGATTCCGCTGTGTTAGTTTTAGAATCACTCCAAGAAAGTTTGCTCTCAGTAGAGCTGAAATGCCTATATCGTGCAGTATTAGGTGGAGGAGATTTTAACCTATCGAATATAGAATGGGACATCTATGGAATCATTGCAGGTGCTACGGACAGACAGATCTGTTTTCTGGAAACTGCCTTGACCAACTACTTCGACAGACCGCACGAAATGGAAATAGTTCAGATCTTTTAGCTATGACCATGCTTGACTTCGATAGGGTCAGTGTAGATACAGGGATTTGTGATGATGATGATGATGTTTGGTTTGTGGGGCGCTCAACTGCGTGGTTATCAGCGCCCGTACAATTTCCCAACCTTCGCTTAGTCCAATTTCGCCACTTTCCTGGATGATGATGAAATGATGAGGACAACACAAACACCCAGTCATCTCGAGGCAGGTGAAAATCCCTGACCCCGCCGGGAATCGAACCCGGGACCCCGGAGGGATTTGTGATCATGGTGGTTACTAGCGACGATGGTTACTAGCACCGTTGCTTACTAAAAGTAGTAAATCCATTTAAAACGCAACTAAAGTATTTATGCGAGAGTAAAGATAACCAGTTATCAACATCGCACCTAGGCAATGAATGGACATCGTTTATTCGCGGAATGACTGACGCATCGGAATTATGTGCGAAGTTTGAACTATTAATCGCGCCTTCGTTATGTATGCGCCGAGTGAATGCATAACGGATGGAACAGACGCAACGTAGTTAAGTTATAAAATTCAAAGGGTACTGATGAAACAGAAATAGTTGCACTCTCGGTTAAAATGACGCTCAAATGTCGACAGGCAAAAGTCGGTAGAAATGCGTCTGTATAAATAAGGAAGCGCGAAGCATACAACTTGTACCCTCCGACTCTTACATAAGCGAGAGATATCGCCGAGAACCCAAGAAAACTCTGGTCCAACTTTAAATCGCTAAGCAGGTCGACAGCTTCTATCCAGTCACTCGTCGACCCGTTTAATGCGGCAATAGAAGACACCAGAAGGAAACGGAAAGTTTTAAATTTTGCGTATAGGAAATAATTCATGCAGGAGGACCGTAAAAATACGAGGCGTGCCTGGAAAGTTTGAAGAATGGATCCGCTACTGCTTACTGGTTTGAGGGGCAGGTACACGGAGGTTGGAGAGTGACTCATTTCCTTATCCTGGAACGCCCTCTGACAGCAAACTGCGTTTCCTTTACTCAGTTCATTCTGGCAGCTGGTTGAGTGTTGGTCTGTTAGGGCTTGTTGCCGGATTCTGTCTGTGTGAAAATGGACGTAAAAACGGAGCAACGAGTTTGGGTGAAATTTTGTTTCAAAACCGGAAAATCAGCTTCTGAGACTTACGAACTATTAAAAACAACTTTTGAAGACAATTGTATGAGCCAGTCAAATGTTTCTGTTTGATTCAACAGATTTAAAAATGGCCGTGAATCATTTGAAGATGAACCACAGTCCGGCCGTCCTTCCACATCAAAACGAATGAAAATGTGAAAGTTCGCGACTTAGTGACCTCTGATCGAAGACTTACAATTAGGGGGATAGCTATGGAGTTCAGGCAATTTTAACTTAAGATCTGAACATGCGTCGACTGTCCGCAAAATTCATTCTAAAAGTAGTTGTCAAGTGACTAGAGACAATACCGGCTTGAAGTGTGCCAAGAAGTAATTAAACGCACTGAAAATGACCCAGATTTGTTAAACAGGGTAATCACAGGTGGCGAGTCATGGGTATACGGATATGATACTGAAACCGAAGTGCAGTCTTCGCAATGCAAGACTCCAGGTTCACCATGACCAAAAAAAGCACGGCAAAGTCGGAAGAAGATGGAGACAATGTTGGTGAATTTTTTTTTTCGATTTTGCCGGCGTTGTGCATCATGAATTTACCCATGGAGGACAGACTATTAACCGGGAATACCACAAATGTGACCTAGAGCATTTGCGCAAAAAAGTGCAGAAGAAAAAGCCTGGACTGTGGAAAGACATGAGTTGCGTGCTACACCATGACAATGCTCTGTTTCATCGTGCCTTCTCCATCGTTGAATTTTTGATGAAATTCAAAATTCCTAAGCTTCCACAACCGCCATATTCCACTGATTTGGCCCTTGTGGACTTCTACCAGTTTCCTAAACTGAAATTTTCACTGAAAGCGAAGAGATTTGGCTTTATTGAAGATATCCAGGCAAATATAAAAATAGCGTCCTTAAACCACTTCAGGAAAAAATTTTCCAGGAATGTTTCCAAAAGTGGAAACACCATTGGACTAGTTATGTTCAGTCAGAAGGGAAGTATTTTGAAGGAGATGCATCACAAGAGCATGTAAGTACCACCATTGTACAATTACAAGCCCATTCTTAAAACTTTCCAATCACACCTAGTATATCGTCGTTTGACAGCTGGAGAGAACGTCTTATGGAGGACATAGTAATATGCAGCCCAGCCATAGATAAGCAACAGTAAGTGTTCAAAACCAATTAATCACATTATTGTAATAGAATTCCAATTTTGTTTCACAGAGACTACTTTACAGGAATGGCCCTTTATTTAGCTTGCATTTAACACGAATCTCTCACACAGTACCGGCCGGAGTGGCCGTGCGGTTATAGGCGCTAGGACTGATGACCTCAGAAGTTAAGTCACATAGTGCTCAGAGCCATTTGAAACATTTTGAACTCTCACACAGTGCAAAATCGATAGGAACTGTAGAACAGCGCAGGTAACTCCTGTATATAAGAGTAAAAGAACGATCTTGCATAATTACATACCAGCATTCCTAACACCGGTTTGCTGCAGAATTCTGGAATACATTTTGATTACGAATATAATAAGTTTCCTTGCGACAGAAAATCTTATGTCCACAAATCAATTCGGACTTGAAAAGTATCGCTAGTGCAAAAGTCAGCTTGCCGTTTTCTTACATGATATCCTGCTAATTGTGGATTCAAGGCAACAGGTACACTACCTATTCCTAGATTTCTGGAAAGCGTTTGACATGGTGCGCCACTGCAGAAGGTTAAAGGAGGTCCGAGCATATGGATTGGTTTCCCAGGTATGTGACTGGCCTAGGTTCTTTGGACTACGCTGCAGATATATCGCTGGGAAGCCCTTACACATCCCCCATAAAGTTCCAATCTCTCCGCATGTGATTTCCATATGTTTGGAGTCCGTAAGAAGGACATTTTTTGGCCGTCCATTAGCTTCAGAAGAAGAGGTGTCATGGGTCCGTAAGCAACCAGAAACATTTTTGCGTGACAGCACAGAGCATCTTGTCTCTCAATGGAGTAATTGCGATTACTTCTGATATTATTATCAGTTTATTTATTTTTTTCCGTCTGTCTCGTTTGCGTTTCTCTTACCCTTAGATATTAGAAATACGATTTTATATTATAATTTTATTTGACGTAATTTTTAACTGACAAGAAAATTGAATGTTTCTGTTTTATTAATGGAAGGTACAGTCCTTCACAGAACCTAAAGATGGGCCACAACGTTTTTTCAGCAAGGAAATAAATAATAATTATATTTGGCAACTGTTTCGTGGCACTGATCTACTAGTTGAAAGGTGATCTTCTGTAATGGCCTTTTGCCTCAAGACTAAGTCTCCCTCTCCCAGTGCATTTAGCAGACGACTCTAGGACTGATAGCTATAATTCCATAGGTCTCAAGTTGATTTTCGGCTGTTGTCACAAATTCATCACTAAAATAACGAATTAAATGCTAAGTTATCCAGTGATAGTTAAATTGAACGTGGAATTGACAGAAGAAGTGCAGAATGTGTAGGAGCAGGCGAAGATTAAAATATGTGAAGGAGATTTAGAGAGTGAAATACGAGCAAAAGATAAGAAGCGAAAATTGACTGAACCAGACTGACTGCTATTATGACAAACAGTGATAGACGTCACTGTCTGGTGTGGTTTCTTATCTAAAGACTGTGATCATATTTTGAACTTCACGTCTGATGTCACTCAGCGGTTATTTGTGGTCTGGTGTAAATATTTTAAACCCAATTTCCAGTTTATAGTAGCAAAGTAGGCGTAAAAAGTGTTCCATTATTTTAATTTCACAGTGAAGTTTGAAGGTACGGTGAATGTGTGCCAAGGTCTTTTGAAATTTTTTCTTAGTTCTTTTGACATTTCTCCGACTAATAACTGGCCGTTCTATCATTCTTTCTGTAAACAGTCCCTGTAAAATATAATTATGATGGACATTCGTTGACGTCTCAGTGTCAATCTCTTGAATGTAAAATGAATGATGGATGCATTTCGTTACAGCCGATTTTTACTGGTGTGTACAGTGTACGCTGCGAATACGGGATCGTCAGACACTGCGTGTTCACTGGCCCATACCGCTGCTCCCCTTTGCGTTACGTGTTTGTGATATTGACAGCCAATAACGGAGGCGAGAGAAGCAAAGCGTCAGGGCCAAATGGAGGAATTACTCGCCCCCTCTGTACCGCTCTGCGTTTCGTGACCTCTTCACCCTGATTGGCACTTCATGCCATTCAATTGACAGGCGTAACAGCTTTCTCGTTGTGGGCAATGGTGTTACAAACAGCATCGATTTATCAAAAGCATCAGCGATTTCTTGCTTGGTGAGCGTACCCGATGGCTAGTACCCATTTGCTGCAAAGCGATCCTCATCAATTATTTCTCTCTGAAACTACGTGTTCCCTCATGATGAAAACATGAGAAGTGCTGCATCAGAGTGATGGTATATAAGAGAGGGACTGTAACGAGTCCAACATCGCTAACGAGTCACGCAGATAACCGTGATTGATCCTGTAATCAAATTCATACACTCACTGGCGAAGCGTAGGGAAACTCGAATATTTAAGCGAATTTCGTTGTAAGCATGTTGGATGTTCAGTCGTGGCACCCCCTAATTTTTTGACTACCGTGCCTGGAAAACTTCGGATCGCTACTTAAGTACTGGCGCTACCTTAGTACATTCTGTGCTAATTCATTGGTTCAAATGGTTCAAATGGCTCTGAGCACTATGGGACTTAACATCTATGGTCATCAGTCCCCTAGAACTTAGAACTACTTAAACCTAACTAACCTAAGGACAGCACACAACACCTAGCCGTCACGAGGCAGAGAAAGTCCCTGACCCCGCCGGGAATCGAACCCGGGAACCCGGGCGTGGGAAGCGAGAACGCTATCGCACGACCACGAGATGCGGGCTGCTAATTCATTATCTCGGTTTGAAATAACGAGGGAAGTACCGCAGTTCGGACAACTAAATCCGTATATCATTTCAGATGTGATGGGGGGGGGGGGGAATGGGCGGATGTGTCTATTTTACCAACCCAACATTGTTTATAAAAGTTGCTTTTGTGTACCATCAATATTTGGAAGTCAACCAACTACCAGATTCAGATGTTGCAGAAAAAGCTGTACCTGAAACGGAATATTATGTCCAACACATTCACAAGAGTGACAGATGAGGCAGTGTTTGGCACAAAGGTAAAACATTAGCTGAAACACATGCAATACATAGTCATATTACCAATACCAATATAGGTAGGTAGATAGTCATAGGTTCTTCATCTATTCGTAATTCCAGTGAAGTAGCTCAGCATCAAATGCAAAAGAGTTCAAAAATGGTTCAAATGGATCCGAGCACTATGGGCCTAACTTCTGAGGTTATCTGTCCCCTAGAACTTAGAACTACTTATACCTAACTAACCTAAGGACATCATACACATCCATGCCCGAGACAGAATTCGAACCTGCGACCATAGCGGTCGCGCAGTTCCAGACTCTAGCGCCTAGAGCCGCTCGGTCACCACGGCCAGCAGCATAAAATACCGCAGCGGCCATTTTACCCGGTTGATTTTTTTCCACCGTTGTAAGGTGTCAGGCAAATCCAACACCTTCCATGAAAACCCTGACATGATAAACAAATCCAGTAGTATATCACATAGCTAGAAACGAGAACAGAAGCCGAGAGCAGAACCCTGTTAAATTAGAAGGCCCTACGATAAGAGACGGACACCCACGTTTCCAGCTAACCGCTAGGACCACCCCAGTCGCAAGTTTTAGCGAAAGACTTTTTCGCGTCTCTGTTACGCTAGGACCACCCCCCATGGTAAAACATAGAGCCCTCCAGGAAAACAGTATAGATCTTACGATAACACAAAAAGGACCACACCAGCTGCAAGTTTTAGCGTGAGACTTTTTCGCATCTCTGTTATGTTGCAGACTTTAAAAACATTGCCCCACCACGAAAAGTATAACGTTTCTCATTGGATAGACAGAACTTTTGTAGGCGGAAATTAAGGTTAACATTGAGATCCTGATTGGTCAGATGAAAACGCAGCCAGATATTTTTTTTAAACCAACTTCGGTAAATTGTGGTAAGGAAAGTTAGGAAGGAGTTGCTTCCGAGACGGTGCGGTGAGCGGAGCTGCGCTGCCCACCGCCCCCTGACGAACACCGACAAGGTAATGTACGCATGCGATGCCGCATACAGCGCATAAAGCTTCACTCAGAACTGCTGAAGACTCATCTGTTACACCCCTTTTTTTCGTAATACTAGTGTCGATCGTCAATTAAAGCTCATGGTGTTCACATTTGCCGCTTGAAGTAAAAATCTGAAATGCGATAATTTTACTGTTATATAGTTATTGAGAAGCCACATCAGCCACTGTAATTTCTGACAAGTTAGATAAGTAATTAAAGATAATTGAGGGTCACTGTAGACCATTTTGATAGTTTTCTCTGTTGTGAAACTTAATTTAAACCTAGATTATAGATGTGATATGGCATAGGTCATCCTTCGATCCATTGTAGAACTTGGAAACCCATCAGGGAACATTCGTTCACAATTTTGTTGAATGCTGTTGGTTTTTACCATCCTGTATTTAAACATTTCCTGTTATCAATAGTGCAATTTATGAACAATGTTTTGTGAGTAGAATAAATTTTCCAATGGTAAACTTAACTGGTTTTTCGACGTTATTTTACCAGCTAACTAAAAATAGGAAAGCCTTGAACCCCTTCCACTAAATTTAGTACTAAGATTCTTTTACAGGGAGTGCAGTGGAGCTGACGCTGACATCATTAAGTATTTGGTTATATCATCGCTAGTCTCACTGAACTCTTCTGAACTGTACATGTCATGTGTGGTCTGACGTCTCCTTACCAGCAACAGGTACTAGGTTCAAACTAGTCAATTCCCTAAAAAACCCGCTCAAAACGTCGTTGCGCGAAAGTGGTAGGGAAACATGATATAGAACAACAGACACCACACAGAATGTTAGAGAATGGCGGCCCTGCCAGGATGGTAAAATACCATGATTGAAGGTCGACCACATGCCTAACTATGTCAGAAAAATATTCTGTTGAAAAATTTTCGTAAAAAAAATTTTTTTTTGAACGTTATAAATAGTCGAAAACAGTAGCTTCAGCGATAGATAGTATGAAAGTATTCAATAAAAGTTAGACATTCTGGCAGAGACAATTGCATAATTACGTTATGTATTTTAATGTTATTAGAATTAAGTTTTCTCTCCAATGCAAGCGCACAGTTGACGGATACATCGTTGACAAGTTGGTTATGACCCAACAAGTAAGTGAATGTATTGTCAAGTCGTGTGTGCAAAAAGTTTATGAAACGCGTGAGATCGTATGAGCGCATGTTGACTCGAAGTAGGGCGTGTGAATTGCTTTTAAAACAGAAAATAAGGGATTCGGAAAGATTAGCAATTGCAGATCGAGACCTAGACCGAATTGAGGTAGAGACCCAGCATGAAAATGGACATGAGAATAGAGGACAGTACAACAGACGATGCAGTATGGCGAGAAATAGGACATATAACGCACCATAACGAGGATAATGTACGTCAAGGCATAGAAAACGTAAGTCAGCATACGACAGAGGAGCAGGAAAGTAGAGAGACAGCCGAGGAGGATTCTAACTTGCGTCTTGATTACGTAGAACCCATAGTACAAGTAATCAGAGCTCCCTCACCACAGAGTACAAAGAATGCCAGCAGAAAGGTGTCACAGCACATTTCAATGCAATCGGTTGCGAACCAACACTTGGGCGAAAACACAGAGCGTAGGACGTCGGAAGAAAATGCAATAGGACCCACCAATCTTGCTGAATTATTACAACAAATTACGGATACCATGACAAGGCAAAATAAAGACATAGCGAACCAAATTCAAATTCAGAATGCAGAAACCACGAGACAAATGCGTGAGATTAAAGAACAAAACAAAAAAATTCAGTTACACCCAAGTCATATTGAAGACGAGGCAAAAGAATCTCGAGAGGTTATAGGAAACTTAATAACAGGTCACAATCAATTGAGAACAGACATTGACGAGGTACAAGCGGACGTACAAACATTGGATAAAGACATTCAGGACGAGATCTAAACATTACGTAACAACACCCAGGAAGAAGTCAAGAAACTAGAGAAGCAGATAAACGAAATTACTAGACAAGCAGCAGGTACAGCACGTGAAGTTTTGGAAAACAGTGTGTTACACAAACGTATCACAAAAGCAGTGCCGAAAAGATATGATAATCGCATAGTCAAAATAGAAGCGCAAACGAAGCGACAATTTCAGATATTGCAAAGAGAGTTGTTGCAAACCATTGAAGAGCGTAGTGAACAGGATCGAACAAGCACTGAGTCTGCAACCACATCCGTATCTCTAGCAGCACCAGAAAAACAAGCAATTAACGAAGTTATTACGCATTTCCCATTCCAATCACAGGCGGACAGTAACATACGTGAAATCAGAAAGCCTGCACCGCCACAAACGCGTTTGGAAATTCTTGATGAACAAATGGCACCACAAACACATGCAGAACCACAAACGTATGTTTCAAGACAGTTTGGATCGTGCAATGAAGCGGAAAGGTTAGCCATACAAGATACCCAACCAATACGTGACAATGGAAACCCAGGTCGCGAAGAATACAGTGCAATGCATTCAGCTACACGTTCACAACCGATGGAAGAAAATTATTGCGTACCACTCCAACGATACTACGCAAGGGTAGGCGAAAGTTACAGTGGACAATATCCAATGGATCCACCACAACCGGAAAGAACGACGGGATAAATAATCACAAACAAAAGTGGCGAAGAATCGCGAATGTCATATCGGACTATGACGAAGTACGACAACGATCATTTCCTCACAGTCAGAAAATTTCAACACTTTCGAGAAGGAAACTTATTACATCCACGAACTTTTATTGATCAATTCCGAGTAGGATTACCAGAACACTGGACGCTAGCACACAAATTAGACTTTATATGTGCACCCATGTCAGGAACAGTCGCAGAAACCATGCATAATGTTGCAGCGACATGCCGATCGTACGAAGATTTCAGAGAGAAGTTTCTCTCATGATCTTGGACCAGCGAAGCACAGAACAGAGTGAAGTACGAATTATTACAGAACCCATATTTTGAAAACTCAGGAGAGAAGACTCCGTGAAATTTTTCGAATTAATGGCAAAGAAATACAATGCTTAGATGTACCATACAGTGACGGAGAGTTTATTAAATAATCCGCGATGAAGCTACCACTGAAATACCAGCACTCATTAGTAGGTCGCGGAGGCAATGACGTCGAAGCATTTAAAGGCATTCTAAGGGAACTAGAGGTCATATTTTCGGAAGATGACGCAAGAAAAAGACGAAGCGCACGTGAAAACGAAAGCAAAAAGCAGTGGAATCCACAAGACACAGCACGATGAAACAATAATTACGAACCATGTGATAACTTCGCACCAAAAAACGAAAATAGATTTCAACAAAGAACCGGTTATGGATTTAGAAGAGAATATGGCAATAACTAAATTCACCCAGGAACGGCAACAACTATTACAGAGGGAATAACGACAACTGGAATGGGTACTGGAGAACCAATAGACCGACAAATTATCAACAAAGAAACCACTATCAACAAGCTGAACAAGAAAAGAGAATATAGATAGAAGAGGTGGAGGTAAGACCACCAAATCCCGATAAACGTTCGAATTGACAGCTAAACGCCCATGCCAAAGAGAATGACGCACCGACCCAGGACAATTGCAGCACGTTGAACAGAGAAGTAAAAATCTTATCACGAGAAGAGAAGAAGGAAGAAACAAATCCCCAGGGACCAGATGAAAACGAAGACAAGAAAATAACAATATCGTGTTGGGACGAAATTAATTGGGAGAATACTGACGAGGAAGATGAATTACCAGAGGCATGCACAACGAATGTAGGAGGAAAGGACGAAGTAATGAGTATTGCAGAGCTATTTGAGATGGAAACCAGGGAAAGCAAATTCAAAGAGGATAATGCGCAGACGACAGAAGTTGAAAATAAGCTACGAGTGGGCACACAACACAACGTACATAATGAAGGAACTTATGAAGCGATAATTAGAGCATTAAATGCGATTATGTGGAAGTGGCGAGAAAGAAGGAGAAGATAGACAAGGATGAGGAAAACGTATAGGATGTTGAAGAAAGCGTAAATGAAGGAAGAAATAGAGAAGAGGAAATAGAAGAGAGAGATGTAGCAGTCGAAGCTTATCCTACAGAAAGTTAGAATTCACAAGGGAAATTTCTAAAAAGACTCATGTATGATTCAGTGGAGGATTCGTCGATGCAAGAAGAAGAAGAGAACCAACCCTTTCAAATTCAACCAATTGTGAAGGCCACGGTAAAGCATATCCCAGTCAATATTGTAATTGATAGCGGAAGTGAACTGACTGCGATCTCAGAAAATTTAATCATGCAGTGTAATGCCAATGAGGAATTGCCAGTTCTGAAAACACGTAAGATTAAAGTAAGAGGTCCTATTAGAAACAATGCTGCGGAAGTTACGAGACAAACAAGGTTAACTCTTTCGTGTGAAAGTCAAAAGATCGAAGCCAACTTCGTGATTATACCTAAACTAACTGTAGATTTTATTATAGGTGCAGATTTTTTAAATGAGAGACGAGCGGTAATACATATGGGGAAAGGTAGCGTAACATTCGGGAATGTCACACTCCTCTTTGAGCAAAAGCTAAAATTAGAAGAAATACCAGTTATAAACAAACAATTAAAAATGACGCAAGATAAAGAGGATGAAGAATTAGAATGGTATGCACAAAAGGGGGAAGCGCCTCAACTCATGTTAGAAGTTCATAAAGAAATCGACGAAAAATTGGAAGAAGTTCAAGGTATTTCGGAACACAGTAAAAGAGAATTAGAGGGTATTTTTGGAGATAAAGCAGAGGTATTTTTACGTAAGACTGGCAGTATTAAACACTTTCAGTACAAGTTTGAAGTAAAACAGCACAAACCATTTTGAGTGCCACCCTATACAATCCCATTAAGCTACTGGAATAAAGTATTCCAGGAGATATCTAAAATGTTAGATGACGATATTATTGAACCAGCTACCTCGACATATAACAGCCCACTCCATATTGTACAACAACGAGATGGGAGCATCAAGTAAGTGCTTGATTTCAGACATATCAACACAATCATAATCACTGAGACAGATCGCCCAGAAAAATTAGAGGAATTGAAACAAAACTTTCAAGGTGCTAAGATATTTTCCTCAATTGATTTACGGAGTAGTTTCTGGCAAATAGAATTGGCCCCAGAATGTAGAACATTAACAGCATTTATCATATTCGGTAGATGTTACCAGTTTAAACGATTGCCATTTGGTTTAAACATATAATCAGCAGCGTTTATTAGGGGATTTAATACTATACTTAGTCCAGAAATTTTACAAAAATTTACTTGTTATGTTGATGATGTGGTTATAGCAGAACCCTCTAGGGAACATCACAAAGACACATAAAATGTTTTTACAGATCATGAAAGAGCATGGGGTCACAGTAAACATAACAAAATCCAAATTTGGAAGGCGAGAGGTCAAATTTCTAGGACACATAATTTCAGAGAAAGGGGTAATGCCCGACCCAGAAAAACTAACGGCAATCAAAGAATTCTGTACTCCATATAATAAGAAAACACTCAGAGGATTTCTAGGTCTCACCGGATTCTATACAAAATTTATTTGGATCGACTCTCTCGCAACACCACACCTATGTGCATTGACTGGAAAAAACACGCCATGGGTATGGGATCAACAAGCCAATGAAGAATTTTTAAAAGAGAAAAACGCACTAACAACAGCACCGATTTTAGCACATTCTGATCTAACACAAAATTTTTGTATGGCCAAAGATAGCGCGAAAACAGGTTTAGGAGATGTTTTATTCCAAGAATACGAACAGGCAGGGCTAAGATCATATAGAACAATTGCATTTGCTAGTCGGGTACTCACAAAAAGCGAGAAAAACTATTCAGTCACGGAGCTGGAAGCATTGGCCATTGTATGAGGCTTCCAACGTTTTCGATACTTCCTATTCTGAAGAGAAACAAAAGTGTACACTGACCACAAAGCATTAGAATCTCTGTTATCCGCCAAACTAACTCATGGGAGGTTAGCCAGATGGATGTTAATACTACAAGAATTTGACTTCACTATTACACACATACCAGGACCAGCGAATGTATTAGCAGATGCTTTATCACGATGTCGACAGGGTGCATCGAATAACGTATGTTTGGAAGCATCAGAAGACCAGTTTACAATGTACGGTATGAAACAAGTACCTTTCGAAAACTACATTACTACAGCATTGAAAAACATAGGCAAAGAACAGGACAAGGATCCCGAAATACTAGGAATCAAACACAAGTGGAGAAGTAAGGATTTTCCAAACATTCGACAACACTATCTCGTAAAAAACAATGTTTTATTTTTTAGGCGAAATGTTGCAACGAATGAACGGTTAATTTATATCCAAGATGAACTAACTAATAAGTACATATGGTATACATGCTTAAGTAATGGCCACTTCGGACCAAAGAAATGCTTTTTAAAAATAAAACAGACAAGCCATTTTTCCTAATATGGAAAGACGAATTAGAACAGTATTAGTCAAATGTAAAAAAATGTATGAGGGCTAAACACGTCACTTTCCAAACCAAACAACCTATGTTTCCAATAATCCCTAAAAGATTAAAACAATTAGCTGCAACAGATTTGATGGGGCCCCTCCCACACACAAAAAATGGATATATTTTCATATTTGTCGTTTAGGAACTTACTTCTAAATATGTTACTTTGACACCATTAAAATGGGCAACAGGTCTTACTATAAGCAAAGCATTTAGACAAGGTTTTCTCAGACAAGTAGGTCGAGTGGAACGAATAATTTCGGATAATGGCCGACAGTAAAAATCAGTGCATTGGCAGAACACGTTAAAACAACACAAAATAAAATTCATCTACATATGTAAGTACAAACCTAGCGGAAATCCAGCAGAACGATCTATGAAGGACATAGTCACTTTATGCCGATTATATGCAGGCAAAAGACACAACACTTGGGATATATACCTTAAATACTTTCAAGAAGTAATAGATGAAATGCCACATAGCACTACACTACTACCTCCAGTCACTGTACTTAAAAATATTGAACCCCCAAACATAACCAGAGAAAATGTTAGATTTCCTATTGTACCATATAGACAGCACAAACAAGTCATAGCAACAGCATTCTCCAACATCAGAAAAGCAGCCATTAAAAGAAAAGAAAGGGCAGATATAACAGCAATTAAAAGAACATTCTCAGTAGGCCAGGAAGTATTTGTAAAAACGCACCATCTCTCCAGAAAACAGAAACACAAAATACATAAGTTTTACACTGCATACAAAGGACCTGTCATATTTAGCCGAATTGCATGATACTGCTGTGGAACTAATGAGCCCAAAAACAGGCAAAACCTTAGGACTTCACCACGTGAGCCATATCAAAAAGTTTGAAGATTAATTTTATTACTGGTAAATAATCAGCACAATATTTCAAGATTATGTTGTGGATAAGATCGTCAGGAGAAATAAGAATGAAGAGAGAGGAAGGTGGGAAAAAGAAAGTAGTTTCAATAAAAACAAAAACAAAAATAACACCAATAACACCATAGATTAAGGTGAAGGGATAAAACATAGATAGTCTAACAGCACGAAATACTATAATGCTATACACCACGACACTACACAAAAAATTAAAAAAAAAGGAATTTGAGGAGTTTTGTAGAAGTTAAGTCTCAGAATATCTTAGAATTGTAATATGGAAAGAGCGTCAAAATCTTTAAAGCTTTTTAAGAAGGCGTATAACAATGTAGGTACTAGACATATGTTAGATGATTATAAGTAAAACTTTTTGTAAGAACTATTGTAAAAACTTCAACAAAGACCAGATGCAATGACCCAAAAGTTGCAATGCGAGAAGTATCAAGAAAGAAAAGGATGTAATTAGCAAGACACAATTCCTACAAGGCAGAAGCGTCGAGAGAAGGGATAGGACAGTGAGACCAACAGAAGGCCATCGTAGCCAAAGTGGGCTGTAAATCTGTCCTCTAAGCGGAACCCTGCAGACACGAAACGCCAGAAGGGTCCAGAACGCCAGAAGGGTCCCCAGGGTGCCCCAAATGAATGGAGCGAGCAAAAAACGGCCCGACGGGAAGACCACTTGGGCAAGCCACCACTGGCAAAAAAATGTGTAAAAGTCACGCTACTGCTATTAAACACCACGCTCATGCACGACAATGAAGAAAACTTCCACAAAGTAAAAATTACACGCCATAACAATTTAGCGACTAGTTATCAATAAATATTTCCATATCCTGCCCAGAGAAGAACCAAGAAGCAAGTAAGAAGAAGAGGAAAAGCAGGAAGATCAGAAGTAGAAGATTCGCAAGATTTGCAAGATTCAAAAGAAAGAAGATGGGTGAAGAAGAGACGACATACCTTCCCAAATCCCTATTCTATTGTAAACTAGTCGTCTGCGAAGTATTACAACGAATCCCGAATTAATCCCGTATTACAACGAATCGAATTCGAGTCTCGGTCCGGCACACAGTTTTAATCTGTCAGGAAGTTTCATATCAGCGCACACTCCGCTGCAGAGTGAAAATTTCATTCTGGGCAGGTGGAGTCTGACGACTCTGAGAACCAACTGTATGTGGTGGAACGGAAGATGGTAAAACCACTGTAGTAGTGGCGGCGTCATGTGCACACGATGTAGCCTCTCGTAATTTCTCTTATCCTCAGTGTAGGTCAGTCGCTCCAGGGTCTCATATTCCACTATTTTCCTTTCTTTCTGGAGAATCCTGCAGTCTGGCGAGCTAGGCGAATGGTACTCTCTGCAGTTGACACAGATGGGAGGCGGGGAACAAGGAGCATTGGGAAGTGAAGGATGTACAAAATCCCGACAAGTGACGCTGGACTTATAGCGGGCAGACATACGGCCGAACTTCCAGCACTTAAAGCACCATATATGGGGAGGGATATGTGGCTTTACGTTACAGTGGTAGGCCATCACCTTGACCTTCTCAGGTAATGTGTCACTCTCGAAGGCCAAGATGAAGGCACCGGTGACAACCTGATTATCCCTTGGACCCCAGTCGACATGCCAGACGAAATAGACACCTCGCCGCTCTAAATTGGTGGGCAGCTCATCATCAGACTGCAAAAGAAAGTCCCTATGAAGTGTAAAACCCTCGACCATATTTAAGCTCTTACGGGGCGTTATGGAAACAGAAACATCCCACAGCTTGTCATATGCGAGTAGTGCCCATGACTTAGCGGAGGATGCTGTTTTGTTCAAGACCGTCCCTGACCGCATTTTGGACAAACCCTCCACCTCCACAATCTTGTCCTCTAAATGCTCCACAACTCTAATACAGGGCTATTACAAATGATTGAAGCGATTTCATAAATTCACTGTAGCTCCATTCATTGACATATGGTCACGACACACTACAGATACGTAGAAAAACTCATAAAGTTTTGTTCGGCTGAAGCCGCATTTCAGGTTTCTGCCGCCAGAGCGCTCGAGAGCACAGTGAGACAAAATGGCAACAGGAGCCGAGAATGCGTATGTCGTGCTTGAAATGCACTCACAACAGTCAGTCTTAACAGTGCAACGACACTTCAGGACGAAGTTCAACAAAGATCCACCAACTGCTAACTCCATTCGGCGATGGTATGCGCAGTTTAAAGCTTCTGGATGCCTCTGTAAGGGGAAATCAATGGGTCGGCCTGCAGTGAGCGAAGAAACGGTTGAACGGTTGAACGCGTGCGGGCAAGTTTCACGCATAGTGATGTGAAAGATTCAGTGTTTAAACCTCCTCTACCAAGAAACGTGCCAGAACTGCGAGCTCGCATCAACAATGCTTTCGAACTCATTGATAGGGACATGCTGCGCCGAGTGTGGGAGGAACTTTATTATCGGCTTGATGTCTGCCGAATCACTAAAGGGGCACATATTTGTGAATGCCTAAAAAAACTTTTTGAGTTTTTGTATGTGTGTGCAAAGCATTGTGAAAATATCTCAAATAATAAAGTTATTGTAGAGCTGTGAAATCGCTTCAATCATTTGTAATAACCCTGTACATACGAGGTACAGGGGTGAATGAGCTTTGCTGCCATCTTTAGCCAGGCGTTCCTCTTATTGTGGGGATGGGGGAGGGGGTGATTTGTGTTCGTATTTCTTAGCATTGAGGTTAGACTCTGAACGCTTAGAGACTGCAGGTGTTTGACCACCAGCAGTAGATGACATACTATGCTTCATGGCGTGTCATCTGCCCTGATGCCAACTACTCTGACCAGGGGCCCTCCCCACGGGCGCCACCTGACCTAGCAGGATGGCCAATGCTGGGTGTCCCGATGCCCTTGGGTGACGGACATCCACTCCGTGGCATACATGGGCATTTAACGGCGCAGGCATCAGCAGAGCTACAACCAACAGTGTACATGGTGGCCCCACCACAACAGACTGGCTACTCTGCTGTATATCATTCACAAACGAGCTAAGAAGTCCTTAGTCGTCGACAGTGCAGAAAGTGATACTGCATAGAGGATCGAGGAAAACGCACCTAGGAGGGTGACTTCGCCCAACAGCTGGAGAATGAGCAGAAGTGTAGATCCACATCGACGAAGTATGCCAGAGGTCTGAGCACATGATAGGCACTGTGTACCATGTAAGGCGCCCTTACCCAATTGGTTCGCTCTTCGGGAAAACTTTTAAAAATTGAGGTCAAACCCTACAGGGGATCATCACAACGTGTGAGACTCCTTTTAGTCGCCTCTTACGACAGGCAGGAATACCTCGGGGCTATTGTAACCCCCATACCCGCAGGGGAGCTTCCCATTGTCTTTATGGCAGGTAAGAGAGGTTGTTCCTGATCCACCAGAAATTTCGCCAATGCCATGGATTAAATTCTAAACCACTCAGTTGTATTTCACCCGAAATAGATGAAACTGGCGTTACTTCTCGACGTAATCGCCCTGCAGACGTACACATTTTTCACAACGCTGACGCCATGATTCCATGGCAGCGGTGAAGGCTTCTTTAGGAGTCTGTTTTGACCACTGGAAAATTGCCGAGGCAATAGCAGCACGGCTGGTGAATGTACGGCCACGGAGAGTGTCTTTCTTTGTTGGAAAAAGCCAAAAGTCACTAGGAGCCAGGTCAGGTGAGTAGGGAGCATGAGGAATCACTTCAAAGTTGTTATCACGAAGAAACTGTTGCGTAACATTAGCTCGATGCGCGGGTGCGTTGTCTTGGTGAAACAGCACACGCGCAGCCCTTCCCGGACGTTTTTGTTGTAGTGCAGGAAGGAATTTGTTCTTCAAAACATTTTCGTAGGATGCACCTGTTACCGTAGTGCCCTTTGGAACGCAATGGGTAAGGATTACGCCCTCGGTGTCCCAGAACATGGACACCATCATTTTTTCAGCACTGGCGGTTACCCGAAATTTTTTTGGTGGCGGTGAATCTGTGTGCTTCCATTGAGCTGACTGGCGCTTTGTTTCTGGATTGAGAAATGGCATCCACGTCTCATCCATTGTCACAACCGACGAAAACAAAGTCCCAGTCATGCTGTCGTTGCGCATCAACATTGCTTGGCAACATGCCACACGGGCAGCCATGTGGTCGTCCGTCAGCATTCGTGGTACCCACCCAGATGACACTTTTCGCATTTTCAGGTCGTTATGCAGGATTGTGTGCACAGAACCCACAGAAATGCCAACTCTGGAGGCGATCTGTTCAACAGTCATTCGGCGATCCCCCAAAACAATTCTCTCCACTTTCTCGATCATGTCGTCAGACCGCCTTGTGCGAGCCCGAGGTTGTTTCGGTTTGTTGTCACACGAGGTTCTGCCTTCATTAAACTGTCGCACCCACGAACGCACTTTCGACACATCCATAACTCCACCACCACATGTCTCCTTCAACTGTCGATGAATTTCAATTGGTTTCACACCACGCAAATTCAGAAAACGAATGATTGCACGCTGTTCAAGTAACGAAAACGTCGCATTTTAAGTATTTAAAACAGTTCTCATTCTCGCCGCTGGCGGTAAAATTCCATCTGCCGTACGGTGCTGCCATCTCTGGGACATATTCACAACGAACGCGGCCTCATTTTAAAATAATGCGTATGTTTCTATCTCTTTCCAGTCCGGAGAAAAAAAATCGGAGGCCTTAGAACTTGAATGCACCTCGTACAATGTCGCATTTCGCGAACTAATATTGCGACTGTGCGCGAAGAAACGTTTCCAATTAAGCGACTTAATTTTCCCGTCATGGTCTCCCAGCCAACCAATCCATAGTGCTTCAATTTAAAATGAAGACGCATGCCTGTTTTCCAATCGAAATATCGTTGCAAGATATCGGCGTCATCTGATTGCAATAGCGACACCTCATGAAGTTATAAGAGAAGCATTCAATAACTAATTTTACACAAAACAGCTTGGTTTTATTCTGAATTCCACTAATCACATTATTTCTCATTTTTGTGGCTACAAAACCTGACATTTCAACATAATCTTCGCTCACTGCTACCTTACGTCACCTTCACCGGCGTGTGTCGCTGCATTTGTGCTACCCTAGTCGTCTACGTTGGAGCCAACGCCATGCTGTGTGAGTAACCACCTCACCATCCACATACTGTGTACAGGTGGAGTGCATCCTTTATTGGGCCAGACAGATGGGAGTCGTAAAGGGCGCGATACCGACAATAGGATGGATGAGGAAGAAGAGTCCAATGATGTGTGGTGGCGCACGCTGATTTGGGTGAGGTATTGTCGTGGAGAAGTTCGTTCGTATTTTTGTGGCGACCAACTGAAGCCATTTCTTCAATTTCATGAGAGTAGCAAAATACAATTCCGAGTTGATACTTCCACCATCTGAGAGGGCATGAAAATAGGCCCTTTATTATTATTATTATTATTCGTTACAGTCAACTTTGGACTACGCTAAGCATCAGTCATTTCTTGTGCTTTTTCTTGCGTTCTTCCCAGTACTTCTTCATTTTTTCTGAGTGGGCTTCTTTACGTTCTTGCGACCAGGTTGTTCCCGTCTTCTTTGATTGCGTTCGGTCTTTGAATCCCTGTATTTTGTTGATGGCATTCCTATATTCCATTCTGTTGTAAACTGTCTCTGGTATAATGTTCATTTCTGCAATGTCTTCTTTTACTTCTTTCAGCCAGTTAATTTGTGTCTTTCTGCTTTCCATGTATTCCAGGATTTTCTTTGCCGTTCTTTCTGGTGCCATTCTTTTGACATGCCCATAGAAACTCAGTCTTCTCTTTTTAAAGGATGTTGTCAGTTTTTCAATTTTCTCGTATAACTCTTTATTGGATCGCAATTTATATTCTTGTCCATCCTTTTTAGGTCCTAAGATCTTTCTCAGTATTTTTCTCTCTTTTATTTCCAATTTCTCCAACAGACGTTTTCTGTTCAGTGGGATGCATTCAATCGCATACAAACTTTCTGGTTTTATTACCGCATTGTAGTGCCTGAGCTTGGCATTGATGGAGATCGACTTTTTATTGTATACATTTCGGCATAGCTGGTATGCCGTTTCCATCTTTATTGCTCTTTCCTGTAGTGAAACATTTGGTAACCCTGTCGGTGTAATCCATTCCCCTAGATACTTAAATTTATGAACTCTCTTAATTATTCCATATTTAGTTTGCAATGTCTGTGTTGGGTCTGTTTTGTCCTGTATCATCAGTTCTGTCTTTTCATACGATATTTGTAGACCTGTCTTCTCAGCGATCTCATGCAGCATTTCTATCTGAATCTTTGCTGTTTCGATGTCATCTGCCAATATTGCCATGTCATCAGCAAATGCCAGACATTCAATTTTTGTTTTATTTCTTCATAACGTTATCCCATTTTTCACTCCAGCTTCTGCTATCTTCTTTCTCCATTCCCTGACCACTTTTTCAAGGACAATGTTAAACAACAGTGGGGAGAGCCCATCCCCTTGTCTAACACCTGTTCCAATTACAAACGGTTGTGACAATCTACCCAAAAACTTCACTTGCGATTTTGTTCCCGTAAGGGTTTCCTGGATTAGACTTCTGCTTTTATCATCAATCCCAAATTCTTCTAATGTGTTAATCAGAGTTGGTCTATCAATAGAAGGCTCTGAACGTTTTCTTCGGAGAAAGGTGGTATGGCGCCATTCCACGGGTTGCAGTTTTGTTTCCGGTTCGAGGTGACGAACCAATTTCTTGTCGCCTGTGATGATCGAGGAGAAATTGTCAGGATCAGCCTCGTAACGCTTGAGCAGTTCCGCACAGACGGTCCATCGTTGCTCGTTATGGTCTTCTGCGAAACGGCGAGGAACTCAGCGACCGCTCATCTTTCAGGTTTCAATGTTAATAAACTTCACCTACAGCCGTATACTTTAAGATATTTTATTTTACTCTGAAAGCAACCAGTTTTGGCAGTTCATTTTGCCATCTTCAGGCCCCATACGCTTTTATCCAAATAAACGAACTAATCGTGTAGCGCCATAAAACACTGGATACCGTGAATTCCAGTTGTTCTACAAATGGTTCACACGAAGACGTGACAGCAACTCTTGTCACGTGTTCGTTTATTTGGATAAAAGCGTGTGGGACCCGAAGATGGGAAAATGAACTGTTGAAACTGCTTGCTTTCAGAATAAAATAAAATGTCTTAAAACCATGATGGACCAACAGACTCACGTTTGAGCACGCCAAATGGTGCACGAGTGCGTCAGCAATACCGACATAGACGTCCAGTTGTGATGGGAGGTGTTTGATTGCGATCCGTCGGTCACCTGTAATGATAGTGCGCGCACGTTGCAACACTGCGAGAGTAACACTCGTGTGCAGCCGAACGACACTTGGGAGATCGCACAGGCTTGCGCGACCTTGTTGCTATGATGACAGACGCCGGCGCAACGACTCACCGTGCCTTTGTCCACAGCCAGATCTCCGTATAAATTCTAAAAGTGCCTATAAATATCTGATCTCGTTTCCCGCCAAATGAAACTCAATGACAGTTCTCTGCTTGGAACGCACCTTCCTTACAATCGCTATTTTTAAGGCACGTAGAGCGCAGCCAAGTATCGGAATTTCATGAAACTGTAGGGTCTGAAGCGGGAATATTCTCGATGTTGCAAAATAAATGTGGAATTTTTTAAACTGAAATAGGCCGAGAACAAAAATGTGTAGCATTAGTTATTGAACACGCCGCTCGTATTATCGTCTTCAGTAAGCCACAATCGTAATCAGTCAACTCATAGGAATACGTGGGTGTAGCACTTCATATGAAAGGAGATTGTAACCTCCCCCTCACTTATCGACCTTAATGACAATGAAAAATTAAACCGTGTGTACCTAATGGAAATTTGGGAAAATCAATCGTCACCGAAGTTAATTTGTCGGTAAAGAGGGAGGAAAGGGTTACATCCAAATGAAAGGAAAAATGCAAATGAAACTGGTGGAAATTAATTTTGAAAAGGGGTAAAGTTAATAAAGAAAGTAAATGTGTGGCTGTTACGTTAACAGTCAACTAGCCGTAATTAGATATTTGATATCTGGGGGAAATTACGGTCGCCAGTCCTAAGGACAATTACTATAGTAACTGAAAAAGAAAGATTATTACACATATAATTAGCACTAGAAGCGTGGAAACTGAAGGTTGACAAGTGTAGTGTGAAAACTGAAAGTTTGTCAGAAGTAATAAATTTCGCTACACTCTGACGTAATTTAGCAAAAGAATTAATAAAACCGGAAAATCGAAAGTTAATTTAGTGACTGAAGTTAATAGTGAGCTTTGTTTCTGAAGCACATCGAAATTCAGTAAAATACGGTTAGTCTTGGACTACCTCAACAATCATTTCAAAAGCTACTTGAATCTACGCAATTTAGAAATAAGAGATTTAACTTTGAACTTGAATTAAATATAGTAAATAGTAATAGTAAAATTTAGTACGTATCAAGCTGAGCTGCAGTCACAGGTAAGCTAAAATATGGTAACAAAACTCGCACTCTTAATTTGTGCTTGTGTAATCCAGGTATTGTAGCCAGCTATGAATACCTTAACTGAACTTTGAAATTAAAGCAGAGAAATCGAATGATGCTGGCGTTTGAATTTCAACGACACTCGGGTTCATTCCGGAAAATGAAGGGACCCTGCTTGGTAATGCAATTGGGACAATGAGCAACAAAGTTTCATGCTAAGTTGCTGTAATTTTGTGATGCAACAATTTTAAAAGTTTGAAAAGCTGAGGTCTGCCATACAGTTCTAAAACTTTACGTGCTTCCAGTCTTCCTTGTTGGTTGATTGGAGGTTTGAAGCCGTCGATCGAGGAGGTGGCGACAGTCACACATTGTCGGCCGTCGCTGTTGCAGAAGCTGGATATAGACGCGCCTTCTTCTCGACACGGTCACCAGACGAAACGTGCTCTTGATGTGCGCCAGCTAATGCTTCCCGTCCGCGACACCATGTCAGAAACTATCATCGCAAGTCGAGCGCAATTACATGCTGCCAAATCCCGAAAGCGCGGCAACTCGCGGGAGCTTCACACAACACACCTGCTCCACTCGCTACTCCAGCCAGACTCTCTCTGCCCGCGCTCCACGCGGCAGAGTTAACACTACCAAAGATCCTACACACTTTGATTCTTCACACGACCTATCGATGTAATCGTTCGATAGCAGTCTTCCCTAGGTAAGACCCAGCGTAAAAGTACAAATAATATTTACGAAACAAACCAATTATACATCGACATAAGTGCATAAATATATATATACAATTAGTAAAACAATTACAATATGCAAAGACACAGAAATGTCATATATTCAGGTAACAAAAATAAGGAAAACAAATTTATAGTACAATAGATGGAAATAGGAGGATATGCATTTCCGGCGTTACAAGATCATCACATAAATTCAGCGGCAGGTGAAGCAGGTGTGGAGCTTCGATTCACTTGTGAGATACTGGTAAAACTGATGCCTTGCAAGCGAGACTGCTTTCAAAATGCTTCTGATACTCCTCTATGAAGTCTGCTTTAAGTGTGTGTCACCCATTCGACATGAGTTGAGAAGGACGTAGTCATCGTATACGAAGAAGTGCGGCGCATATGCGATTCTCGATTTTCCGCCAGAAGAAACTCAGCAACAGCTGTTTCCTTGTAAGGTATCTCTGTTATGAACGGCATTCTGAAGGCAACGTATTTAGCATCGAAGTATCGGAACTTCATGAAACTATACAGGCTGAAGCACGAATATTCCACTATGTCCCACAACTAATTTCGCATCTTTTCAACCGAATCTGGTCAATATAAAGCATGTGTTACATTACTAACTGAACGCCCCTCGTGCAAGACTGGTGTCTAGAAGTAATGTAGGCCAATTATACTTCTAAATATTCCAAGCTCAATGACATTCGAAAGTCTGACACGAACAGTAGCGGCAACAGTAGTGGTTTTGAGAAAATTAGGTACCCACCTTTAGAGAGAAAATGTGGCCGCTGCGACTGTTACAATTGCGACACGCCATAGTGCGAAAACCGTTATTGTGAGGATAGCAGGAACATGTCGGCGAGCAGTGAAGCGGTAGCAGACCAGGGGCGTATCTTCCGCGTCATCTCTTGGCCGGCGGCCGTTACGCCGCCCATGTTTATTCGCATTTTGCGGCGGGCTGCGGTCGGCAGTCGTTTCAGTTTCCACGAGGATGGCCGCTGCCGCCGGCATGACCTTTTTGCGCAGTGTCCGACCGCGGGAACGATGGCAAATTTCCAGCAAAACGCCACGCCGCGCCGCGTCACTGCCGCCCGCAGTCAATTGCGCGTCAATGGGCCGAGGGGGCATGAGGGTGCGTCGCGCAAGTTCAACTGCGACAAATGAACCGGTGAATTTAGAGGCAACGACCTGCTTCTTTCTGCCTCCGATCCGCACAGTGGCAGGAATGGACTACGAACGACCTCCTCTTCTCTGTGTCCCATCTCTGCACTATACCAACGGTAAATTTTTATCGTGACACACTTTAAACGCCTGACTAATTTCGTTAGTTACTTTCATGTTCCATCGACCATTTGCATTATAATCATAATGGCGTGGAACGAGTCATTTTACATTCACACCACAAATTAATGGCTTGATGCTGCATATTTATAAGGAATTTTATTTTAAAAAAATTATACAGATGTGAGATAGCAATACCTATCCACCATCTATTACACGTTACAGTAATATTAACTGTTCTACGGAGAAGGAGGAGTCATTGAGAAGAAATTTTTTCACTTAGTTTTCAAATTTTACTTTGTTCTGTGAGACATTTTAAATAATTGGACAATGTCCCAAAAATTTTATTTGCAGCATTGTGCACTCCTTTTGGCGCTAAACATCCTAATGTAGAGTAATGAATGTCATTTTTGCTTCTGGTACTGCAACTAAGTACATGAAAATTGGTTTCGAACTGCAAACGATTATTTATAACAAATTTTGTGAGGGAGTAAATGTACACCGAAGTGGTAATCAGGCTGCCCAACTACCTAAACAGATGTTTACAATATGATCGTGGATGAGAACCACATATTATTGTCAGCAAGCTTCTGAGCAACGAAGACATTCTTTTTCTAAAGATGAGTTACTCCAGGAAAGTATTCCATACGACATTAATGAATAAACGTATGCGAAATATGTCAATTTACTGATTTGTCTCTCCCCAAGATTGGCAATGATTCTGAGTGCAAATGTGCCTGAATTAAGGAGTTTCAGCAATACCAATGTGTGCTTTTTCCAGTTTAAGTTCTCATCAATAAAAAGACCTAAATTTTTTAACGTTTCCAATGTATTTGTTATTCCATCACCGTAAATTACTCTTATCATCGGTGTGGTATCCTTAGATGCGCCGACCTGAATATGTGGCATGTGTTCAACATTTAGGGCGAGACCATTCCCAGACAACCAGTCAACGATACTTCAAAGAACACTGTTTACAATTTCTTCTGTTTCTAATGTATGCTTGGATTGATCGCAATGTACTCGTTATTGTGGTCTTTCGTCCAGAGACTGGTTTGATGAAGCTCTCCATGCTACTCTATGATGTACAAGCTTCTTGATCTTCCAGTACCTACTGCAACCTACATCCTTCTGAATCTGCTTAATGTATACATCTCTTGGTCTCCCTCTACGAATTTTACTCCCCACGCTTCCCTCCAGTACTAAACTGGTGATTCCTCGATGCCTCAGAACATGTCCTACCAACCGATCCTTTCTTCTAGTCACGTTGTGCCACAAATTTCTCTTATCACCAATTCTATTCAATACCTCCTCATTAGTTATGTGATCTAACCATCTAATATTCATCATTCTTCTGTAGCACCACATCTCGAGAACTTCTTCTCTAGACTATTTATTGTCCACGTTTCAGTTCCATATATGGCTACACGCCATAGGAATACTTTCATAAACGACTTCCTGACAAATCTGTACTCGATGTTAACAAATTTCTCTTCTTCAGAAACGTTTTCCTTGCCATTGCCAGTCTACATTTTATGTCCTCTCTACGTCGACCATCATTAGTTACTTTGCTCCCCAAACAGCAAAACTCATTTACTACTTTCAGCTTCTCATTTCCTAATCTAATTCCATCAGCATCACCTAATTTAATTTGAATACATTCCATTATCCTCGTTTTGCTTTTGTTGATGACTGATCGCAATACAAGCGTCATTTGCAGTAAGAAACCGGTTTGTCGTTTATTAGATGCAAGATTAGTTACATATATGAGGAACAAAAGTTGATCTAAGATTGAGCCTTTCAGAACCTCATATGTGATTTCTTCCCAATCTTAATAATTTTCCTGGAATACATGGCCGAACAACTAAACATCTATAGGTTTTTGGTTAGATAGGACATCCACTGGTTGGTTATACATTCAATCACATGAAACTTCGTTTTGTCTAGGACAGTACTGACACACAAATGTCTTCGATACGTCGAGTTCTTCTACACCATTACAGATTCGTGGTTTATGTAACTGAATCCCATCATCATGATATTTTAATTTATATATAAAAACACTTGGAAATGTTTAGAATCTAACCGTATGTACTAAATAACTTTGCGATGTCAGTTAAAAACCACTTGTTTCACATCATTACGATCTGTCTTGAAGAATGTTCAGTAGAACGTCTAACTAACAAACTTAGGGGATGCGTGTGTTCCTCCACCTATCAACGTCATCCACCTGCGCAACTTTGCATTTGTATATCATGAGTGTCTGCATGTTAACGATTCTGCACACTTCAGATGCACGAGTACTTGAAGAAACAATACTGTCTAGCAAAGAATTACGAAACTGCGAAGATGACGGTGACAGAGAGTTGTGGAAATCATAATAAACATCAGACTCAGAAATAACAGCAATGGGAATAAACATCAAACTCAGATATAACAGGAATAATACTGTAGTGGAAGAAGTGAAAAATCCATCGCGTACGACGCTAGCTTACGCGGAATGGACGAAGCCCGGAAGATACCATCTAAATGAAGAACGCTTTATCCAACAAATTAACTCTACTGGTATTGCGTATTGATAACGAACTGAGAAAGAGAACCGACGAAGAAAGGTGTCCCTTATACTGCTGCATCAATTTTCAATAAGGTACCACTCATATTCAAAAATCCTTGCAGTAAGCCACGCTCTTTCAAATCGAAACTGAAGAGTTACCTCATGGCTCACTACATCTGTTCTGTCGAGGGTTTCCTTGAGAAATTAGGCTGATTCTTGTTTTATTGTTGATTGCATTCACGTAAACTTATGGACTAATTTTTCTCGGGTTCATAAACGTTTTATTTTTATCCGTCATTCCCTTTATGCTGTAATTTCATGTAGCCTACTGACACGTTCCATGACATTGGAGATTTGCTACTCAGTTTGGTCCTACGGAACTTGACGTGTAAATGAATAAAAATAAAATACATATAATGTAACGTGGCACTTGACGCTGTTCAATGACTGGGTCGGAGCAACAATTAGAATGCGTTACATATGTACCACGTACTCGGTCCACTCACCGCCTATGTTTGACGGCAACGCACAGTAACAATTCACAGGCGGCAGGTGGCTGCATTGGACTGGAGCATCTACAAAACGTGTCGTTGGAAAGCGTAGGACAGCGCAGTCGTTGTCATAAAGCCGAAGAGGAGCGATTAATCTGACTTCCAATAGAGTGTGATCATTAGTCTCGGGCCAAGAGTAAAGCACTTCCGAAAGGGCTAGACTAAGTACGTAAACTGTTCGCGTGCTGCCGTGGTTCTTGTATACCGTGACTGGCTATACAGCGCCGAGGCAATTGCGGTGCACCACGTGTCTTAGCCTACTAGCCTGTACGGTGGCTGCTGAGATGTGCAATGCGAATCGACGTGCACCTGTTGAACAGCTGGCCGTCCAGATGAGCCAAATAGCTATAAAAAATGTCTCCTCAACGGCCGTTTCGCATGTGTGCCACCACAGCAGGCACCTGGTTCATGCACCGATGCTGGAATTTGCACGTCAATATCGCATCTGGACGTCCATTGAGTGGTAACAGGTGGCTTTTCCAGATTAATCACTATTTTCCTCCGTCTAACATACTGCCGTAGGCGTGTACGGCATGAAACGTATGAAACCAAAGAAGGAATAAGAGTTTCGGGCTGGGGAATGTTTTAGTGGCATTCCTTGGGTGACCTCGTCGTTCTGGGCGGAACAATCGATAAACACAAATACGCAATTATTTTTGGAGACCATGTCCACAGCTACATAGGTTTTGTTTTTCCGTCGCTACTATGGCATCTACCAGCCGCACAATGCAACGTGTCACTCAGCTCGCAATATGTGTGCTCGGTTCAAAGAGCACATGGATGAGTTTACCGTACTCCGCTGGCCACCAAACTCGCCAGATTTAAAACCTATCGAGAATCTGTGTGGCCACCTCGATCGTGCTGTTCGACCGATGGACCCTCAACCGAGAAACCTAGCGCATCTGGCCGCTACAATGGGGCCGGCATCGCTCTACATGCCAATACAGGGTGAAAAGTATTTAAACCGACAAACTCTGGGGGGTTGTAGGAGACATAAAAACAAATATTTTTCCCTAATGTCATTTTGTCGTATGAGGATTATTTAAACCTGTGGAGGCCGTATTACGCTCGTCAGTTGTTTGACGCCGTATTACGATCTTCAGTTGTTAGAGGGCGTATTACGCTCTTCAGTTGTAGGCAACTACTGACCACCAGTGTAGTAGTGCATTGTCTCTGTTTACTAATAGAACGATAAACCTGGAGAAAGGACACTGACATGCTTGTTGCGTACTACGTAGCACACCGCAACGGACGAGCTGCACAGCGGGTTTAACAACAACAATATCCTAATCGCCGTATTCCGCATAATGCGACCTTTGGTGCTGTGTACCAACGTCTGCGTGAGACCGGGTCATTTAGCAGATTACGCCGTCGCAATTTTAGGAAGCTGTCTTGCAGCATGTGGAGCGGGATCCTTCAATCATCACTCGTGCAATTGCTCATAACATGGGGGTGAATCAGACGAATGTAAGAACAGTCCTTCGAGATCAATTGTTACATCCATTTCACTTACGGCGCGTCCACAACCTGGAACCAGTTGTGTATCTACCCACGGTACAGATTTCGCAGTGGTACCTGGGACACTGAAATGCATCCTGCATTTCCATCCCGTGTATTGTTTACCGACGAAGCAACGTTCGAGCGTGATGGAGTCTTCAACATGCACAATTCGCATGTTTGGAGTGAGAATAACCCACATGCCAAAGTTACTAGCGCTCATCAAGTGCGGTTCTTCATTAATGTGTGGGTCGGTGTTATTGGGGACTGTTTAATTAGGCCTTTAAATGGCAGGCACTATTACAATTTTCTCGCCACAGCATTGCCAAAATTTCTGGAATACATCTCGCTCCCTATAAGACAACGCATGTGGTTCCAACATGACGGGCGCCGGCACATTTCAGTCGTCGCGTGCGTCGATTCCTGGACCGACGGTTCCCAGAAACGTGGATTGGCAGAGGTGGTTCTGTACCATGGCCTGCTCGATCCCCAGGTATGTCCCCTCTGGACTTTTTTGTTGGTTAAATTAATTTGTCGCCAGAGAAATCTTCCTCTGCCGGTTTAAATACTCCTCATAGGAAAAAATGACATTAGAGAAAAATATTTGTTTTGATGTCCCCTGCAACCTCCCAGAGTTGGTCGGTTTAAATACTTTTCACCCTGTATGTACTTTCGAGAACCGCAATGGCTCTCTTCCTGCGCGTCTCGCAGCAATCCGGGCCTCCAAAAATGGTTTTTCAGTCTTTTGACATGTGGCCACGTAACTGAACAGCGTACAATCCAGAGAAGAAGAAATTGGGAACATTTTGAAGTCTAATGCTTCTAAAGAATGTCAGAATTTTAGTCGCCCAATAAAGTCCCGAAATATGAAGTACGAAAAATAAGCTGCTGAAATGTTTCTAAAGAAGACTGAGATACAAATTTTATTAACAAGAGATTATCCTTTCTGATTATAGGTTGTTTACAGATTCACTGCTTATATTTTCTTTTCAGTTTAAAATATTTTTCTTATTTATTGAGATATTTCTCTCAATATAGATGTGACTAATTGATGTGTTTATTTAGTTTGTGAAGACGTGGTTTGTAAAAGTGTTCTTACTCTAAAAATTTGTGATTCACGTGATATCCCCAGTTATAACTAGGTATAAACAGGGTGTTAAACAATAGATGAGGACGAAGAAAGTTCAGGATGGATCTGTAAGTTGAAAATTGAAGTAGGCCAACTTTCGCGGCTTGTGTTAAAGGCAGCAGTGATTTGCACTGTGCCGGTAAAACGAGGAGTATCCGAAATGTTTCTCGGTTTATTACCTGGACCTCTTATCTCTAAGAACAAATAACACGTTGAAGGGGTACATTACCGCCCGACATTGAAAATAGGTACAACATTCTTCGTTATTCTCGTCAGAACAGCTTATTTTTTGTAATAATAACTCAATTGCACTTAATACACCGAAGCCGGATACCAGTGTAGGAAAGAATGACAATTTGTTTATTTAATTGATCACATGTGCACTCCCACAAAATAAATCCCTACACCCAATTTGTTGAGATCTGTGAAATGAATGAATGTATGGTCGTCTGCTAACCACAGATAGTAAATGTGCAATATATGATCATCTTTGAGATGGTCCTTTGGTCACCTTTGGTGGAACCAAAGAGATGAAATTTCCTGAGCTTTGACCGCTTGAAATGTGACTGACCAATACAGTAGCAAGGTGCTCCCCCAATTCGGCAGAGGTGCGAGATGACCTGAAGAACGGCCATGTTTCAGCACTCTGGCGCTGGATCTTGTGTTGGTAAGACTTGTCTTAGGTGTGCTCCGTAAAGACAAAAGAGTGGAGAGATGGTATGCATGTGAAGTACTTAAGAGTAGCTTGGAATAATAATTTCTCTATTTTGGGAACCTTTGGTGGGAGAATTAAATGACAGGCAGGTAATATTAAGGGGATCGTAGTAATCTTAGGAAGTGACCAACGGTCACAATGAAACCACGTGTAGTACTAAGTTGAAATACTTCCGAGTGCTAAAGTTAAGCTGAATTACTGGCGTTTGTACTACAAGTTGGAAATATTTAAGAAATGGCGTGTGCAGGACTTGAAATTAGAGACGAGTACTTCCACGTGGTGGGTACTGTGTGAGTCTCAATCTGTGTATGAGACAAAGGATAAAGACAAGTACTCCCCCATGGTATCAGTTGAGGACTCGCGTGTGTGACGAATATGTTCTTAATATTACTTTGTGTGTTATGTTTCCGTGTGACGCTGGATTCAAACTCTAATACTCTGAGAGAGAAGCAAGGTTAGTCAGCCGTCTATCCAGTAACGCCACTTGGCTTGCATTGCACAGGAAGACGTGCATATATCCTCCAGATTTCGTAGTAGGAAAGTAAAGTTACGAAGTGGGGCAGTGTCGTGTGAAACTGGGATGAATACTAATTAAAGTGGGGAAGCTGAAAGTGAAGTGATTCTAACGTTGTGGCCATTCTTTGTGATGTATTGTATGTTGCCAGTGTGCTGTGTTTCATGTAATTTAAGTATGTTTGGTTTGCATGGGAGAGTAGAAAGATAGGTTCAGAGGCAGTGGGTTATGCATGTTCCTTTTTGTACCGCTCGGTCTGGAGTAAATTTTCGTGATGATGGGTGTGAGAGTCGAAGTGTGAGATATAGCAAAAGATCCACCATCCTATCCAGAAAGTGCACTGTAGCGGTAGATAATTACGAGACCATAAGATAGAGAATCACCAATGTAAAGCCATGCCCACTGGGCGGAGTTTCTCATGTGTAATAATTGTATAAAAATGTAATAATAGGATAATAGAATTTACCGGAATAAAAGAAAGATAGTAAAAAAAAAGAAAGGACTAGTGGCCTTGTTCTTCGAATAGTGTGTAGTCATGATAGCCAGAATTTATAATGTGTGCGCCACTCACATTCAGTGCGATGGCCACGTGCTGATCAAAGCTGTTGAGTAAGAAAGAAAATGTGGTATTGTCATTGCGTAGTCAACAATCAGAGTTGGGTAAATTACTAATAGTCAGATGTGCGTTATCCGTTTCTGTTGCGTAATGTTCAAACATGAGAATAATTTGTAGCTTAATTGTGAGTACTAGAGCTCATAATCAGTCATTGATGTTTTGCGATAAATAAGAATAAATCCACTCGCTTGGCAAACCACTCATCTTGCAGGCCTGACTGCTTGATGCCACATTATGAGCAAGGCATGTGGGTGCCTCTCAGCGTATTGTCGCGGTGTCGTCGAATAATAGCAGCGCTTTGGGTTTGGTGAACACTGCATGAAGCCTTCGGTTATTCATTGTGCATGAGGATGAGAGAGATATTGAAGGAAATGAGACTAGAGAAATAAGATGGACAGAATCGTTATTTTCGTGAGGGTAAGCAGCACAAAGTATATATGGCCTTCAGAAAGTTTTAATGACGGATAGGATCTACATGAAATTGAAGAAGATTTACAGCTGCTCGATCTTGTACTGAGATGGCCAACAGAGGGAAGTGTGAAGAAACTTTACAGCATACGTTAATGACCTTGTTTGGAAATGGAAATAACGAATTAACGTAGTGTGGCTATTTAACTAACAGTGTAATCTTATTTGAGCAGTTGAAATTCTACGTAATCATTCAAACTAATAACTTTACCTAACTAGAACTGCCAGTGAATTACTTGAAGTGATTTTGCTGATAAATGTGCACATCTTGAAATAAAAAAAATTCAAATGTGCTTGTATTATTTGTTAGGACACACTGATGATGTTCTTGTAAAGTGTCATCAAATATCATCCAGTGGCATACTGTCGATTATTTAATACTTTTGTTCGCCAAATGTAACAGTCTACGACGACAGAGAATCGGAAACAAAGCAGCATCTGACCGTGGCTACTGGTGACGACAGTAAATAGATACATCGTTGGGTACTGAATCAGAATCGTAAATACAATGATAAGCCAAAACATTATTACCACCTGTTTAATAGCTTGTTTGTCCGTCTTTCGAACTAACGACGTCTCTGTGGACCATAACTTCCTCTGCCCTTCGTCATCTACCATCTTTTGTTCTTCTCTTCTTTCTTGCATTCTTCTGTTCTTTTTGGGCTAGGAATACGTGAATTGTAGTGTAGGAGTGATATAGAACTTGTAGGATCTGACTGCCTTTCCTACTGTTACTTGATGAGTTTGTAGATCTTAGTAATTTTTTGTACCTTCATTGTCGTCTCGTTACATTATGATTCTCCCCACGCTCTTCTGTTGTGTAGCAGTGTCGTGACATATGAAATGTCCGTCTCTGCGCGTTGTCCTCCTGAAGTCCAACCTGGTTGCTACCTGCACTTCCAGTGTGGCGTTGGTCTTCATGTTGTTGTTATTGCCCTAAGTGCTTTCTCAACATGTCTGTACCCTCTCTAAGCATCTGATGTTAAGGGAGCCGTGATTGGTGTTGGTGGCGATGTCGCTCTGACGCGTAGAAATATTTACAATTTTTGTTTTACATATATTTGTTATTTACAAAAAAGCTCTTGATTTTATATAATGCAAAAAATTTTCTGACTGTGTCAAAAATTTTTTGTATATATCATTTCTTTTCTTTATTCTAATTATGTCCTACCACTTCTTCACTCTTAATTGTCGTGTACCATTTATTGTTTGTGTGCATGTTGTAGTGTACTCGATACTACAAGAGATTGTTTGTGTGTATTGTGTCTCCATTTCTTTTAATTTAATGTGTTATTTTGTTGATCTATTAATTTAACTTTTATTTAGTGGTTAGTATAAGATAGGGTGGACGTCAGTTTGTCTAACCTCTTTCACATTTTGTAATCCAATCTTTACGTTTTGCAGTGTTCGGTGGTTTCTCTTTGCTGTGTTGTTCTTGTCTCTTTGGACCATAATTTCCTGTGTAGTTATTCACGCCCTGGTCTCGCCAGTTGCTGTTTCTAACATCGTGACCTCTTTCAAAGTACCCTTGACCGTTGACATTTTGATTCCTAAATCCATATCCGCCACTGTATGAGTGTCCATTACCGTTCCTATTTCGGTACCATTTATTCTGGTTATCGTTTCTATGCCAATTGTATCCAATGTGCCACTGCCCTTGTCTGTTAAATTGCCTGAAATTATTGGTGTTAGGATTACGATTATTATTATTATTATTATTATTATTATTATTATTATTATTATTGGAATATTCGTTCCTAGTCCTCTCCTTTTGTTGTTCCATTTCCTTTTTTTTTCTTTCACCTCGTCTTCTTTAAACATAAATTCAAGTTCCCTTAAAACCTCTTTGAATTCTTCGGTATTTTCATTTTTTCCTACTGTCGCCTGTTGATACTTTACTGGTATTTTCATTCTACATTGACGTATCAGCTCTCCGTTACTGTATGGTTTTTCTAGGCATTGATTCTTTTTGTCCATTGTGTCAAAGAATTTTACCACGCTTTTCTCTCCTGAGTTTTCATATGGTGTCATCTGAAGTAACTCGTATTTAATTTTGTTTTGCGCCTCCTTGGACCAATGTCTTTCGAGAAGTGCTGTTCTGAATTGTGGGTAAGACGTAAAGGTAGCCGCGATCTTTTTCATCACCTCTGCCACTGTCCCTGACATGTGTGCACAAATTAAGTCAAGTTTGTGAGCTACGCTCCAATGGTTTGGTAAGCCTACTTGAAACCGGTCGATGAATGTGCGTGCATGCAAGCTACCACCTTCTTCCTTGAAATATTGAAATATTCTAACTGTAAAAATGTGGTCTGTATCATATCTACTCATAAATCCGGTTTGTGGCTGATTAATGGACCCAAATAATCTGCCACTGCCTGTGTCGTCGTGTTTATTCTCTCGTAATCTACTGCCTGTCTGCCTATTCTCAATTTCCTGACTCATAGCCGCGTCATATCGTATCATTGGTGAACAAAAGTGTTGTTCGTGTGTTTCTACTCTCGTCGTTAGTGGTATAGTACCTGTGCTGCTATTATGTTGCGTCGTTGGATTTACTGGTTCAGTTGCCTGTCTTTCGATTGGTATCGGCTGAATGTATGTGTTCCGTTTTTATAGATACTGTGCCTGGTCCTGTGGCATGTCATGTATTACTTTAATCGAGGTTTTCTGTTTAGATTTCTGCGCGAGTGTTACGTCTAGCCTTGGTTCTACTTGAACTTTCTTAGACGGCGCGTGTTCGTGTACTGAATTAATGCTTCACGCGTCAGTTGTTTCGCTTCAGGTGCAATCGGTCTCGATCTTTTCTTCGATAGTTTGTATCAACTCTGTTCGAAGCTTTTCAAACTGATCTTTGTTTTTAAGTCCTATTTTATTAATCCGCTGATCATATTTTTTCAGTGCAACCGTTGCGACCTAGCTTTGCATTGCTTGTTCTTCCGAAATTTGTATTGCTGTTCGAGTGACTTTTTTCGTAAAACGTTCCACCTTTTTGTCAACGTTTACGATGTCCAATTGGACCTTGTCCACGTCAGTGCGTAATTGCTGCTGACCTTGTGTTAGTACCTGAATTCTTTCTCTAGATTCTTTCGTGTCTTTGTTTATCTGAGTGATCTATCAATTCTGGCGATACCTTCTTCCATCTGGAATTTAACCTGTTGGATCTGTGTCTTAATAGCCTGATTATCATGTTTCAATTGCTGATGCTGTTCCGTCATCTGTGTATTCTGTTTCGTTATACTATCATTCATTTGTAGTAACATCTCCATGATCGCGTCCTGTCCGGTAACGCTACCTTCTGCTGAACTATGTATTATCGATCTATTGTTTTCCACTCGGTCAGTTACGTCGTTTACTGGGCTATGCTGTGGCGCTTCTAAGTCTGATAACTGCTATAACCCGTGCTGTCTGTGTTGAGGACTAGTTGCGTTTGTCATTGAACCATTACGTGGCGCAAACAACTCCGCATTCTGCCCTCTATGTTGTGTATGTCTTGTGTTTGCAGCTACAGTTGCGTCTGTTACGGAACCTTTTAGTGGCGCTCGTAACTCCGCAAAATTCTGTGTCTACTGTTGGGGCATATTTAGAATGTGTACGATAGGTTCGACGTATTCTAAATGTTCCCCCTCTTCCTCACTGCCTACTTCTCTTTGAACGTTAGCTAACTGCCGGCTCATTGACTGTATTGACGCATATTCTGTCCCTGAATATGCGGCAAACAAACGCGTTTCCTGTGCTCGTTTCGCTTCTAATCTTTGACATTTCCTACGTGGGCTGTCTATTTCTGGCTCAGAATGTGCCCTACCTAGAATTTCAAATTCTGGAAATTCGATGTTCTCATCCCTTCGATTCCCATCTGTCTGATGTCTCAATTTTAACCCAGTCTAACTGAGCCTTCTGATTCTGCAGCTCCCCGACTGTCCTATTCTCTGATTCACCGTCGCCGGCCGCGGTGGCCGTGTGGTTCTAGCGCTGCAGTATGGAACCGCGAGACTGCTACGGTCGCAGGTTCGAATCCTGCCTCGGGCATGGGTGTGTGTGATGTCCTTAGGTTAGTTAGGTTTAAGTAGTTCTAAGTTCTAGGGGACTTATGACCTAAGATGTTGAGTCCCGTAGTGCTCAGAGCCATTTGAGCCTGATTCACCGTCTGTCCTATTTCAGGCTCACCTTCTGTCCAATTCTCAGTAAGCTCGTTTACTTGGTGTCTATCTGGTTGATTCTCCCCCAACTTGTCTACTTGCTGTCTCTCACGTAACCTTTTGGCTTGTGCTCTCGTTAACATGGAAATTCTTTCAACACACCACAACCCTATCTACAAAACTGTATGACCACCTACCAGTTGGTTGAACCAACAACAACAACAACGTCTTGACTTCTCGGCTAATGTTCTGTCTGCTCTGCTACAGTCTCCAATCACTACCTGTGCGCTTCCAAAGGAAGAGAAATGTTATTTCATAATTCTAACTTATATGATGCTGCGTCATAATGCGTCTCTGCGTCACTCTGCGTCTGTGCCTATCACCTGAAAAATCTATGCCCTAAAAGCTACACAAAAATAGTAAAAAATGCAAAATTTTCCAACACAATAACACACGTCCTTTTCCTTACAATTCTTCTTTCTTCACTACCTGTATATATTCTGATCCCATTCTTTCCAAATAGCTATTTAATACATAAAACAAAGTTCTTCAAAGTGCTACTGATCTGACCTGCTGTACCTAACTATCCTGACACTTTCCTATCTTAGTAGCTTATCTATTATACCTATCCTGGCAGGGTCGCCATTTTCTGTGAGCGTGGGGTTGATCTGCTATTCTATCATTCTACGCAACGGATTAATCTGAGTTGTACCTTTTACCCTGTGGCTCCTGCAAGATGCAATTTCCACCCCCACACTACTACAGTTCTAAAGAGAAATGCCTGAAAAACTTTCAGCAATAAATATCTTCTGGAGTCATCCACTGTAAGGAACTGACACAAAAGTTCACAAAATTTCTTATGTAACTAATGGGATACTTGGGTACTGGAGTAGTGCTAGTTAGTGTAAGAAAAACATGAAACTAACGAAAATTATTATTAATTTTGTAAAAATTCTGAGAAATCACAATGGCACTTTTAGTTATGAATTGAAAAAGTTATATCCTAGTTCTTTTTGGAATGTGAAGTTACCTCTCAAGGATAGGATTCGCTAATGAAATTTCTATTCAAAGCTGAAGATTGTCATTGACTCGGCAGAATGGCTGAGAGGCGCACGTACTCAACTTGAATAATTATCCTTTAGAATGTTGCTAGGTACGGTCGAGGCTGTCGTGTGCGAAATGCAGTGAAGTTTACTGTTGTGGAGGAATTGTGGGGCTCGCAGGAACTGTAGCGCACAATACCATAAGCTGCGATGACTGCTGTCTGCGCAGGTCGCTGCTGACAAATAAAATAACTCTCGTTCTATCTGGATTGACCTTCGCCAATCAAACTCTCCCTACACCTTGATGAAGTCAAGGATTCCTAATCGCCCCTAGTCTAACCATTGGCGTGGCACGTGGGTCAGATAACCAGTCTACCGCGATGCCACTCAAAAATTCGCTCGCAGGCGTTTAACTATAACTCCGTCCGTTCACACCGCACAACAAGTGTGGTGGCCAACACAGTGAACAACACTTAATTGCGAGGACTCAATATACAGTTGCACTCTGATTCACTCTCGACAGCAGTGCTCTCCTAGTGAAGTACTGAGGAGAGACTTGTTCCTCGCTCCAAGAGCGACAACAGAACGGCGCTTCTCCACGCCAGATGTGAAGGGGTATATCTTTTGTTCTCTTCCATTACTCCTTCAGCCCAAGGCGTCAGAAATATCGTCTGCCAATCAGCATTGCTCTTCTAAAACGGGAGAATGACGTTTCGTTTAAGGCGACCAATCCAGAAATCTGTAGTATCGGCGTTTGGCGTTTGCTGTCTCCCTGTGAAAATTTCTGAAACTGCATGCTATGTGTAAAGAATGCTTAGGTTGGACGCTCCCACACAATGTAGTGGAATTTGCTTTTAAGCCAAACACGGGGTCGTTTCCCCTTTCACTCGGGCACACGCTGTCTGCTCCACGGGCGGCCGAGGTTGACTCGTCCTCTGAAGGGACCGGCCTCCCGGTGTGTGGTCCGCCTCTCTCGAACTAAAAGCTAATGTGACCGTCGTGTCTGGAATGTATGTGAGTACGCCAGCCTCGAGTATTTCAATCATGGTGCACACTTGTTATTGGCATATCGTTTACATGAATTCATACAATATTGACTTTATCTAATCGAGTTCGGGTTAGAATGAAGCGTCTTGATGTGCGGAATATGATTGTGAGGGCGGAATCTGTAAGCAATGAAGGTCAGGAGACCACGACGTCTTACAACTGCTCAGATAATCTTAAATTTGTATCCTGTAACTCTTGCTAAGGAATAATCTTAGTAGCAGTTGCACAGCTATAAATAGCGTAATACAGATTAAGGAAAGACGGGAGTATTAAATCTGTGAAACTGACGCTATAAAACTTTAAGAACAATACTAATCCGTCATAAAGGCTGAAGTTCTCTCTGAGAACGACGTTGACTTTGTAATGACTGCAGTAAGAATACACACACGATAAATTTGGCAGGTATGTGCCAAAACTAATTGCATTAAAAGCGCACGTAATAGCTTATTTGTTTCGGGGCGTGAGAGAAGTACATTCCTAGAGCCTGCCCTTGGTAAAATTCCACTAAACTGTCATTTTTTTGCCTGAGATGTTACTCATGATTAACAGTATCGTTTTCTTCTAAGTATATCGTTGTGATTCAGTTATTCACCAATGAAGGAAATTCAGGTCACCATGTAGTCCAGAAATAATTCAATTCTGTACGCTTGAATTTGGAGCGACTACAAAGGTTCACAAAACATGCAAACAGTTAAGTTCGCTCTGCATATTCCAGGTTAGAATCATGGCACAGTCATCACATGTAATGCACTGCCCGTATGGCTTACGAGGCTTTAACATTATTAGCTGCAGCAGTACTGCAAAATCAATCTGAAATGAAATGTGACCTCTGGCTGTTTATTTAATTATTATGACCAACAGTACATCACCGACGGAATTGTGGACTCGCTCATGTAGATTGCAAGCGTGGAACTGACGCACATACGCGTACATATGATTTAATGCTGCGTGAATAGGTAGTTGTAGTTGTATGAATAGGTAAATTACCGGTGCCAGCAAGTGTTCTTACTGTACATTAAACGATTAAGAAGCTGTCGGATCACTATCATACCAGAAATACAGTATCTGATTCGCCTCTATAAGACAAATTGTTCTTCTATGCGTTCCTTCTAGCAAACCAGTCCCCTACAGTTTCTATTTGTATGCTGACTGCTTGTGTCACTGGCTCTACACTGAGGTGATAAAAGTCAGGGGATACCTCCTAATATTGCTTTGGAACCCCTTTTGTCCAGATTGGTGCAGCATCCTGACTCCAAGTCTTTGGTAGTCCGCTTCATATGTACCGAGCCATCGGGCCTCTACAGCCGTGATATTTGCGAAAATGTAGCCGGTGAAGCATACTGTGTACGAACTGACCTCTCGATTATGCCCCATAAATGTTTGTGGGGTTGAAGTCGGGCGATCTGTTTGGCCAAATCGTTCGGTCGTATTGTCCAGAATGTTCGTGCAATCAGTAGCGAACAATAGTGGCACGGTGACATGGCGCATTGTCACCCATAAATATTCCAACACTGTTTGAGAGCATGAAGTCAATGAAAATCTGCATATGGCCTCCAAATAGATGAACATATATCCAGTTAATGATCGGTGCAGTTGGACCAAAAGACCCAGTCCATTCCATGTGAACACAGCTCTTACCACAATGGAGCCATACGACGATCATGCTAAGTGCCTTGTTAACCACTTGGGTCAATAGGTTTGTGGGGAATGCGCCGCACCCTACTGTAAGCTCTTACCAGCTGAAATTGGGACTAGTCTTACCAGGCCACGGTTTTCCAGTCGCCTAGGGTCCGACCAATCTGTTAAGTGCTGTTACCAAAGGCACTCGGGCTGTCGTCTGCTACCATAGCCCATTATCTCCCCATTTCACACCCTCTCCTAACGAAAACGCTAGTAGTCCATCCTCTTTGATTTCTGCAGTTATTCCACACAGTGTTGATTGTGTGTTGCCATTGCCACGTGAGGTAGCCGTGCGGTCTGGGGCACCTTGCCACGGTTTGCGCGGCTACCCCCGTCGGAGGTTCGAGTTCTCCCTCTGGCATGGGTATGCGTGTTGTCCTTAGCGTAAGTTAGTTTAAGTAGTGTGTAAGCCGAGGGACCGATGACCTTAGCAGTTGGGTCCCATAGGAACTTACCACAAATCTCCAGTATGTGCAAAAACTGACGATGCTAAAAAAACGCCGCTGCTCTGCTCATTAAGTGAAGGCCGTCGCCCCCTGCTTTAGCCGTTGTGAGAGGTAATGTCTGAAATTTGGTGTTTTCGGCACAATCTTGACACTGTGGATCTCGGAATACCGAATTCCCTGACGAGTTCCGAAAGAGGAATGTTGGCTGCGTCTAGCCCCAAGTACCTTGCGCGTTCAAAACCTTGATTCCTGTCGTACGGCCATAATCACCTCTAACACATTTTCACGTAAACCACCTAAGTACAACTGACGGCCCCGCCAATGCACTGCACTTTTATACTCACTATATATGTGTGTATCGTTATCCCATCACTCTTAGTGTGCGTCGTGCAGTATTACTCGCCCTCGACACGTTAATGTTGAAAATATCATGTTCCGATTTACCAGGTCTCCTTCAATCCATCGAATTGCTTCACTAACCCAAAATCTAGCTAGGCAATCGAAAGGAAAAAAAAAACAATAACTTTCAGATGAGAACTATTGTTGACAATCTAAGTAAATTTGTGTGTAAGGGGACAAACTAGTAGAATGGTAGTAGGGGTAAGTTAGTAGATACACTCAACAGGTCCAGTAATAGAAGAAGCCAAAGCAGGAACAATTTGGATGGATACCAAAGAGATATATATTGCACGACTGACACCAAAGTATTTAAATGATTGGAATAACTCAGAAAAGACGAATGATTCGCCAAATTTGTTAAAAATGGAGCTGATAATAACTATCCTTTGAAACCATTAAAGGGAGAAACAATACTAGCGAATCTTTGAGATTAGCAAAGTAGGAAGTTTAAGATAATAATTTTACTCTAGAGTCCAGAAGATGTAAAGGGAGATGTATCCGAAACAGAGAGGAACGCTTGAAATTGTAGCAGAAGCATGTATTCAAACATTTACAGATATTTACTTAAAAAATTGGCACAAGCAACTTTGATTTTAGGGAATTTATTTCATAAGAGTCAACGAATCAAGGATCCTCACTTTTTCAGATTAACCGACATACGGAGCATTATTCTTTCCAATCCCAGTGGACGCAGGTTGTCCAGAAATTAACTATCGAATTTGCAGAAAAAATTGTTTGAGGTAACATGTCCGTGCTAGTGCATTGCAGGTCATCCTAGATGTAAGAGTCGTTGTTGTTGCTGAAAAGGATGGATGGGCTTCATGGCACCGCTAGACATACTTTCTGTTCTTACAGGTACCTAACAAGCTTAATATTAACTATGTAGTTCAGGGTAGACATAGTGACGAGCAGGTTGCAGAAGTTGTCATGCGACGTAATTCGGATGAGATTTGATCACCAATGCCCTAAACCTGGACGTAATGACAAGCCAGTTCAACATTTACTGAACAATTCTTTAATTCACTGGTACCGTTAAGATCTAACTTGGATAAGGCCACACATGGGCCTCTGCTGACCGAAACGGAGGTACAAGAACATCCACTGAAAGCAGTCCAAAATCAATGTGGTGGTAGTCATTTCACACTCTACGGTACATAACGTGTTGTGACACACACTCGGAAAAAAAAGTCATACCATTTGCAGGTCATCTACAATTATATAAGGATCGTTTGGCAGAGCATTTGAACGTGTACCACGATATTCTTAAAGCAGATGCTAATCTTAACATCCTCAAACAGATCCTTTTAAACGACGAGACAACCAGCCACACTTGTTAAAGGATTGACCGACACAACTGCATCATCTGGACTGATGCACCACTAGTGAAGCACTTGGAATTTCAGTGAAACTGCCCCAAGGTTATTGTGTGGATGGGAATACACACACAAAAAAATAATTACGGCCCGTTCTTTTCGCCGAAAACTCCAATAATTGGGTAACATGCCTGGATATGCTGCAAGAGGTTTTGTTTTCTTTTAATCACACCTTGTGCATGTATTTTTGAATGAGTGTTTCCTACAAGATGGACTGGGTGCGCACAACAAACAATGTGCGTGGCGATTTCTTTCAATCTCACACCTTTGGCCATCTTCGTCTGTGGGTTTATCAAGGGACGTCTCTTACGCTGACCCCGTCTCAACGTATGGGAGGAGTTACAGCTATATTACTACAGGTGCTCCAGAACGTCTTTTGTGCCACAGGTGGCAAATGAGAGTTGTGTCGGTTTGCGAATGATGCCCTTATGGAACGAATATGTGATAAATGGATGCCACTATAAATAATCTGTATAAATAAAAATCAGTTGCCTCATGAATGAAAGATCATCTGAGAACGCTCGACCGATACGTTCACTTTTTTTTTGTTGTGAGATAATTACGAAATTGTGAATGGTAATGGTATTTTTGGTTTGATCAAAGAAAATAAAAAAAATGTATTCAATATCAGAGTACCGCTGTCATACGTTTTTATAAAAAAAAGGAATCAGCTTGACAGTTAATAAAAAATATGTGTTTATATATTATATATGTAACTGTCAAGCTGATTTCTTTTTTTTATGAAATCGTATGACAGCAGTACTGTCATACTGAATGCAATGACTTTTTATTTTCTTTGATCAAACCAAAATTACCATTACCATTCACTATTACAAACACAACAAAGAAAATCAACGTATCGGTCGAGCTTTCTCAGATGATCAGTTTTCATACATGCAGCAACTGATTTTTATATACACGGATTATTTATAGTGGCATCCGTTTGTCACATGTTCGTTCAACAGGGGCACGTCCTACAACACGACAACATCGTTGGAACAATAGCAGAAGAAGCTACTGTGGGAAGGAATCGGCAGGGGTGCCGAAGGATATCATACATGCAACAGATCATGAATGACATTGGATGTAACGTATACGTGAAAATGAAGAGGAAGGCAGGCAGAAGAGTGGAACGGCGCTCTACTACAAATCAACCTCAGGGTTGATCACTAAAAGAAGAAGAAGAAGAAGAAGAAGAAGAATAAACACATACGTAATGCAAAGGGGAGACGTTGTTACCGAAATTGTCGCAAAGTGGTTGACCGATTTACTAAAGTTTGCACACGACACTAATGAATGTTCCGACGGAAATAGGCTACATATTTTTGGAACGTATATAACATACACATATATATGTAATATATAACGGGGAAGCTTAGTTAATACTAATTTCTAAAGATTTATGACACATCTACTTCCAATTTATAAACGGCAGTCTAATGAACTTTCGGACGGGGATACATATAAGTGGAAAACAATGTTACCAAAATTCTCTAAAAGATGTTGACGGAAATATTTCAGATTTTAACAAGATTCGCTACTGAAGATTCTGACGGAAACCGACACAGAGAGGGAGGACGAGGAGATGGATAGAGAAAAAGGGATGATGAAATCGTGGTCGGAGAGAGAGAGGAGAGGGCAATTACTTGTGGATGTATATGCAATTAACAAACATATTTCGCAATTGCGAAGAATTTCTGGGTTTGTAAGTGAAACATTAATTACTTTCACAAAATCGATACTTAATTTCTGGACATCCTGAACAACTGTGCTTCATTTACAGTATGTTACACGAAAGACCTGTCTCCATCGTTGTGCGAGAACTCGCTGTCAAACCTCTATCACCCCCCCCCCCCTTCCATCGTTTCGGCCCATTGCTCGAACAATGGTTGGTCGTGCATCGCTTTCTGACCAGATGAGTAACGCAGACACTGACGCGGGCATCGGAAAATCGATGGCCATTTACCACTTTAGACTGGAGTTTCGACAGCATTTACTCTGGAACTGTGCCCCATGGAATCTTTACCCGCAGTGGCCGAGCAGTTCTAGGCACTACAGTCTGGAACCGTGCGACCGCTACGGTCGCAGGTTCGAATCCTGCCTCGGGCATGTATGTGTGTGATGTCCTTAGGTTAGTTAGGTTCAAGTAGTTCTAAGTTCTAGGGGACTGATGACCTCAGCAGTTAAGTCCCATAGTGCTCAGAGCCTTTTCAACCATTTGAATCCTTACCACGTACGATTGGCAGAAGACATCAGTGTGCAAAAGTTAAGGATGAATGTAACTTTCACATGATACGTCACTGGCAAGTAATACAGCTCAATGATACTTGAGCCATACACGTAAGTGCCGCAGGACCGTATTGTACATAACTGTTTTGAGTCCTCAACCTTCTGACAGATTTTATGCGGCATGGAAGTAATTCATCTTCTGTACCAACTATCTCATCTAAGAGCTGCACTTGTAACCTCCCACTCTATTATTTACTGGATGTACTCCAAACTCTGTCTTCATCTCCAGTTTACCCTCTACAGCTCCCTCTAGTATCGTGGAAATTATTCCCTGTTGACATAACAGATGTCCTATCATCCTGTCCCTTCTTGTCAATGTTTTCCATAATTCCTTTCCTCGGCGATTTTGCAGAGCAGCTCCTCAATTCTTACCTTGTCAATACACTTACAGAAGGTAACTAAATGAAATATGCAATGGGACGAACATACACTCCTGGAAATGGAAAAGAGAACACATTGACACCGGTGTGTCAGACCCACCATACTTGCTCCGGACACTGCGAGAGGGCTGTACAAGCAATGATCACACGCACGGCACAGCGGACACACCAGGAACCGCGGTGTTGGCCGTCGAATGGCGCTTGCTGCGCAGCATTTGTGCACCGCCGCCGTCAGTGTCAGCCAGTTTGCCGTGGCATACGGAGCTCCATCGCAGTCTTTAACACTGGTAGCATGCCGCGACAGCGTGGACGTGAACCGTATGTGCAGTTGACGGACTTTGAGCGAGGGCGTATAGTGGGCATGCGGGAGGCCGGGTGGACGTACCGCCGAATTGCTCAACACGTGGGGCGTGAGGTCTCCACAGTACATCGATGTTGTCGCCAGTGGTCGGCGGAAGGTGCACGTGCCCGTCGACCTGGGACCGGACCGCAGCGACGCACGGATGCACGCCAAGACCGTAGGATCCTACGCAGTGCCGTAGGGGACCGCACCGCCACTTCCCAGCAAATTAGGGACACTGTTGCTCCTGTGGTATCGGCGAGGACCATTCGCAACCGTCTCCATGAAGCTGGGCTACGGTCCCGCACACCGTTAGGCCGTCTTCCGCTCACGCCCCAACATCGTGCAGCCCGCCTCCAGTGGTGTCGCGACAGGCGTGAATGGAGGGACGAATGGAGACGTGTCGTCTTCAGCGATGAGAGTCGCTTCTGCCTTGGTGCCAATGATGGTCGTATGCGTGTTTGGCGCCGTGCAGGTGAGCGCCACAATCAGGACTGCATACGACCGAGGCACACAGGGCCAACACCCGGCATCATGGTGTGGGGAGCGATCTCCTACACTGGCCGTACACCACTGGTGATCGTCGAGGGGACACTGAATAGTGCACGGTACATCCAAACCGTCATCGAACCCATCGTTCTACCATTCCTAGACCGGCAAGGGAACTTGCTGTTCCAACAGGACAATGCACGTCCGCATGTATCCCGTGCCACCCAACGTGCTCTAGAAGGTGTAAGTCAACTACCCTGGCCAGCAAGATCTCCGGATCTGCCCCCATTGAGCATGTTTGGGACTGGATGAAGCGTCGTCTCACGCGGTCTGCACGTCCAGCACGAACGCTGGTCTAACTGAGGCGCCAGGTGGAAATGGCATGGCAAGCCGTTCCACAGGACTACATCCAGCATCTCTACGATCGTCTCCATGGGAGAATAGCAGCCTGCATTGCTGCGAAAGTTGGATATACACTGTACTAGTGCCGACATTGTGCATGCTCTGTTGCCTGTGTCTATGTGCCTGTGGTTCTGTCAGTGTGATCATGTGATGTATCTGACCCCAGGAATGTGTCAATAAAGTTTCCCCTTCCTGGGACAATGAAGTCACGGTGTTCTTATTTCAATTTCCAGTAGTGTATATGACATATTTATTCACATAAAATTTCACTAAATTTACAGCGTTTTATGATGATTCCTTGGCCATTACAAAAGCCGGGACGTGGTACTTCGTAGGGTGTGTTATCACCGGAGACGCCGGTTGCAGGATCTGCAATGTACTCCCTTGTTGGCCACGAGGTTGGTAAGGTGTTGTTGTCCTAGGCCGTTTCATTCCTCCACCAACGCAGTTGACAACTGTTGGGTGATTATTGGTGCATCTGAAGGCACTGTAATACACTTCCCCAACGGAAGATGGGGGGCTGCCAGCCCATTCGCCGTGTATGATTTTTTTTTTAAAGTTTTCTCCACATACACTGTTCGATGCGGTCGAGTACTGTTATTCATAAAAATGAATTCAGTGCATAGCGCATATGAACATCGTCGAACGTTGTCGTTTTGGCGGTCCATGTATTGTGTTGTGTAGGACATATGTTGCATGGGCGTACTGAACTGCAAGTCTTTCAGCACGGTACTTCCGGTCGACATTGTCACACTGTACAACATCCTCTTTTCAGGGGCTCGGCAATGACTACATTTTTATGAATGACAATGGACGAGAGGATCTAAATGTGCCGGTGAAGGAGCACTTTGAACTAATGTTCAGGTAGCTGCTAACAACTGCTACTTATTACACCTCATACGTTGCTGGAACTTCGAAGTGTATTTCCTCTAGCCTCTTACGAATATGCACAGGCTACAGAAATCACTTTGTCATCTTTCAGGTCAAACTACTTTTATCTGGATACCACATCCGCACGTGATTTCTAGCAGTGGTTTCATTGTGACGACTTATTATCAACCACGCCGTATATACAGTGTGTTGCAGAAAAATTGTGACATACTACTAGAGGTTGTACAGGGAGTCTTGAGGACCAATTCGAGGATACGAAACATGTCCGGAAACGTTATCCAACGACGCTAGAGAGCGTCGAAGTTAGAAGGCGCCGCACCCCGCCACAAGGCGACCATTTCGGCAGCAAACGGGGCTTTGTTCGCTGACGGACCGTACACGGAACGTCTGGCCATGTTGTTTGACATTCAGTGATCGTGATTGACACCCTCGATCGCCGTGTAGAAGATGGAGCAATCTGCAGCGTAGAGAGACCTTTTTCACCGAATTCGATACACTGTGGCCTCGGTGAATGATCTTTTCGGACACGGATTTCCAGGTGGGGCTTATTTTTCTCCTGTACTTGAAAAACATTGGAGATTTTAAAGAGTTGCAGAAGCAAAATAAAGTACAGCTGGAAGCGCGTGTCCGAAATCGTCATCCACCTAGGCATCACATCGCATTCACAGGAGACAAGGCCGTTCTGTGCAGCAGCCAGCACTATCTCCTCCACTGGGGAACGTGGCAATCAGTTGCTACCACTGAATAACAAACAAAATTCCGAGACGATCCGCCTACAGTCCGTCACCGTACAAAGTCACGTTTGCTGCCGGAAAGGTGGCCTAGTCGCAGTCTCTGGTGGCTATAACTTCGACGCTCTGTAACATCGCGTTGTATGACGTTACTGGACTCATGATGTTATCGTCTATTTGTTCCTGAAGACGTCGTCTATAACCCCTCCAAGTTTTTCGTAACGTAACTGGGACATACAATATAGCGTTGAGTATTTGTGTACTTTACCTTCCTTTAGTTACTCGTTGAAATTAACATTTGTCCTGCTACATAGGTATTACAGAAGGTCGTGTTGGAACTATTACTATAATATTCAGTTGATTGTAAGTGTATCCAACTGAGCAAGGTGTGGTGTGTGCTCGTAAGAAACCAGGAACGTAGTTTTCTCCGAGAGCACCAGAGGAGGGCGCTGCCGGTAGGGTAGCAGCTGACGGTGCGCGGGTTGGTTTCACGTGGCGTGATATGCTGATGTATCACGACGGCAGAAACGCCGTCTGGTAGCAGAAGAGTGGTAGTCTCTTTGCACACGTAGCGGAAACGTTTATCGTTCTAACACGTTGCTACATGCCTCTACAACAGCTACTGCAGCCATCTTTTAAAGCGACACAGATTCTCCGCCATTGAAGACGTAATGGGAAATTTTAAATTACAGACATACTACACTTACACTATATTCTGCTAGAAAACGCGGCTGTGTGCGTCCTATGGAACAATTCAACAAATTACCAACCTATTGGCAGATGGTGCCCAGCAACATCGTAAAGCACGTAAACAGAACGCCGATACGATTCGGCTGCACGATCGGCGATCTGTCACCGATACGAGCCGCAGTCGTCCGGTACTACTTTGTAGACCAAGCAGTTCAACACTGAATCACAACATAAATTTCATCACTGATAACAAAGGTACCAGACCGAGAATTAAAGAAATTCCGCTACGGAAGAGTATTTCATATCTGAAATACTCTCCACGTAATTCTCTCTTCAGATGAAGTCTTTAAATTGAGGAAAAATGTGCCAAATGCAACCTCTCAGAAAGATTTTACTCATGACGTGCCTGAAACAGGCCGAATACGGCGCTTCAGTCGGCAACGCCTATATAAGCAAGTGCCTGGCGCAGTTACTGTTGCCACAATGAAAGTTATCAGCATTTAATTGAGTTTCAACGTGGTGTTAATGTTGGCGTATGCGCGATAGACACAGAATCTGCAAAGCAGGGTTGAAGTGTGGATTTACCCGTACGACCATTTCACGAGTGAACCGTGAATATAAGGAATTCGCTAAAACATCAACGCTGCGGCTGGAGAAAGATCCAGTAAGAACGGGACCAACGGCGACAGAAGAGAATCGTTCAGCGTGACGGAAGTTCAACCCTTCCGCAAATTGCTGCACATTTAAATTCTGGGGCATCAACAAGTGTCAGCGTGCGAACCATTCAACAAAAAATCGTCGATAGGGCCTTTCGGAGCCGAAGGCCCGCTAGTACACTCTTTATGACTGCACGACATAAAGCTCTACACCTCGCCTGGGCCCCTTCAATACCGACATTGAACTGTTGATGACTGGAAACATATTGCCTGGTCGGACGAGACTCTTTCAAATTGTATTCAGAGGATGGGCGTGCACGTGTATGGAGACAACCTCATAAATTCATGGACTCTACGTGTCAGCAGGGGACTGTCCAAGCTGGTGGAGGCGTGTGGAGTTGGAGTGATGTGGTACCCATGATACGTCTACATATGACTGTCATGTGATTGGTACGTACGCTCCTGTCTGATCACCTGCATCCACTCAAGTCTATTGCGAATTCCCACGGACTTCGGCAATTCCAACAGGACAATGCGACGCCCCACACGTTCAGAATTGCTGCAAAGTTGCTCCAGCAACACTCTTCTGAGCTTAAACACTTGCCAGGCACGAACATTATTGAGAATATGTGGGATACCTTGGACCTCCACCTCCTCGTACTCTTAAGGATTTATGAACAGCCTTGCAGGATTCATGGTGTTAATTCCCTAGAGCACTACTTCAGATATTAGTCGAGTCCATGCCACGTCGTCCCGAGGTGCTCTGTGTGGTAGCAGGTCTCTACACAATATTAGGCAGGTGTACCATTTTTATGGTTCTTGATTGTATATGGAATAATTTTCAGAACGCAGGGAAAATAGGTCCGTCTAGTGATCCTTCACTCGTGGTCTAGGGGTAGCGTCTTTGATTCATAACCAAAACGACTTCGGTAACGGGTTGGAATCCCGTCGCTTCTTAACTTTTGATTAATGATCAGCACTGGCAGTGGCGGCAGGAAGGGCATCCGGCCACCCTCTGTCACTAACACTGCCAAATACGTAATAACAAGTCTGACCCCGCGATGAAGCGGGACAAGGCCCAAAGAAAGAAAAGGGTAAAAAAATCGACATTGGCGGTCGAAGACTTCGGCATAAGAAGTCACCCTCATTCTGACAACGGCCTTGTCAATGTGGGCTGAGGAGCGGACAGAAGTTCAGGGCACTCTTGTCCTAGGAGTCGGAAGCTGCCCCTATGGGCGGAAGAATCAACAAAGAGCAAAGGCATGAGAATTCAGAAGGCAACAGAAACAACCGCATTAAAGACACATAACGTGTATTCACAGTACATGTGGTGTGTAATTGAAAAAGAGTCGTGATGATCTCTCCTTCGGCAAAAGATTTCGGAATTGTCCCCCATTCGTGTCTCCGGGAGGGGCTGCCTAGTGGGAGGTGACCATGGGAAAAGGCCTGAATACTCAACGAAATAATAACGTTCTACGGGTCGGGGCATGGAATGTCAGGAGCTTCAACGTGGTAGGGAAATTAGAAAATAAGGAAAGGGAAATGCAAAGGCCCAATTTAGATATAGTAGAAGTCAGTGAGGTGAAGTGGTAAAAAGATTTCTGGTCAGATGAGTATAGTGTAATATCAACAGATGCAGAAAATGGTATAACGGGAGTAGGATTCGTTGTGATTGGAAAGGTAGGGCAGAGAGTGTGTTACTGTGAAAAGTTCAGTGATCGGGTTGTTCTTATCAGAATTGACAGCAAACGAACACCGACGACGATAGTTCAGGTACACATGCCAATGTCGCAAGCTGAAGATGAAGAGACAGATATAGTGTATGAACATATTGAAAGGGTAATACAGTATGTAAAGGGAGATGAAAATCTAATATTCATGGGGGACAGGTATGCAGTATTAGGGGAAAGAGTAGAAGAAAAGGTTACAGAAGAATATGGGCTACGGAATAGGACTTAGAGAGGAGAAGGATTAATTGAATTCTGTAATAAACTCTAGCTAGTAATAAAGATACCGTGCTCTAGAATTACAAGAGGAGGAGGTATACTTGGAAAAGGCCGGGTGATACGGGAAGATTTCAGTTAGACTACATCAGGGTCAGACAGATTCCGATATCAGATACTGGATTGTAAGGCGTATCAAGGAGGAGTTATAGACTCTGATCACAACATAGTAGTGATGAAGAGTATGCTGAAGTTCAAGACATTAGTCAGGAAGAATCAATACGTAAAGAAGTGGGATATGGAAGTACTAGGCAATGTCGAGACACGCTTGAAGTTCTCTAAGGCTAAAGATACAGCACTAACGAATAACTCAGTAGGCAATTCAATTTAAGAGGAATGGACATTCCTAAAAAGGGCGCTAACAGAAGTTGGGAAGGAAAACTTTGGTACAAAGAAGGTAACTTCGAAGAAACCATTTGTAACAGAAGAAATACTTTCAACTGATCGATGACAGAAAGAAGCACAAATATGTTCTGGGAGACTTAGCAATACAAAAATATACGTCGCTGAGGAATGAAATAAATAGGAACTACAGGGAAGCTAAGACAAATGACAGCATGAAAAATGTGAAGAAATCGAAAAAGCAGTGATTGTCGGTAGGACTGACTCAGCATACAGCAAAGTCAAAACCGCTTTCGGTGACATTAAAAAGAAAAGTGATAACATTAAGAGTGCAACGGGAATTCCGCTGTTAAATGCAGAGGAGAGAGCGGATAGGTGGAAAGAATACATTGAAAGCCTCTATGAGGAAGAATATTTCTCTGATGTGATAAAAGAAAAAACAGATGTCGATTTAGAAGAGATACGGGTTCCAGTATTAGAATTAAAGTTGTAAAGAGCTCGGTCTTAAGACCGAACAATGCAGAAGTGACATATAACATTCCATCAGAATTTCTAAAATCATTGGGGGAAGGGGCAACAAAACGACTACTCACGTTGTTGTGTATGAGTCTGGCGACATACCATCTGACTTTCGCAAAAATTTCAACCACACAATTCCGAAGATAGCAAGCGCTGAAAAGGGTGAGAATCATCGTATAATCAGCTTAACAGCGCATGCATCCAAGTTGCTGACAAGCATTATATAAAGAATAATGGACAAGAAATTTGAGGATACGCTAGGACGATCATTTGGCTTTAGGGAAGTTTAAGGCACGAGAGAGGCAATTGTGAAGATTCGGTTAATAATGGAAGCAAGACTAAAGAAAAATCAAGACACATTCATAGGATTTGTCGACCTGGGAAAAGCGTTCGACAATGTAAAATGGTGCAAGGTGTTCGAAATTCTGTGAAAAATAGGGGTAAGTTATAGGGAGAGTCGGGTCATATACAATATGTACAACAGCCAAGAGGGAATAATAAGAGTGGACGACTAAGAACGAAGAGCACGGATTAAAAAGGGTTTAAGACAAGGATGTAGGCTTTCGTCCCTACTGTTCAATCTATACATCGAGGAAGCAATGATTAAAATTAAAAAAAAAGGTTCAGGAGGTGAATTAAAATTCAAAGAGAAAGGATATCAATGATACGATTTGCTGATGACATTGCTATCCTGAGTGAAAGTGAAGAAAAAATTACATGATCTGCTGAATTGAATGACTGGGTTGTGTTGTTTTGAGTGAGGACACCAGACAGTGAGGTCATCGGTCTCATTGGATTAGGGAAGGACGGGGAAGGAAGTCGGCCGTGCCCTTTCAAAGGCACCATGTCAGACATTTGCCTGGACCGACTTAGGGATATCACGGAAAACATCAATCAGGAAGGCCTAATGCGGGATTTAACCGTCGTTCCTCCATATTAGAGTCCAGTGGGCTAACCACTGCGCCGCCTCGCTCGGTGAATGGAATGAACAGTCTAACGAGTGCAGAGTATGTGTAACAATAATGTACCTATAATAATTTTTTTCTTTATGCAATTAGATAAATGTTTCTTTCTGAATTTATGTGAAATAATGTAAATATTATTTTGGATTTTTTTTTCTTTTCGTGTCATGTTAAAGAAACTGTACACAAATTTTGAAATGAATATTATTACTTATGTTAAATTTCAAGCGATTTGATAACCAAAAGGAAATGTATTTAATGTTAAAACTATTGTAAAATGTGTAAATTGTAATTTAAACACTTGGTCCGTACGTAGGTAATGCATTAGAATATGTGTAGTAGAAAACCTGTGGTGAATACCCTACCTGTAGGGGCGCGGGAAAAGGTGGATGCAGGCGAGTGCGGGAAAACGCACACTGGCGCGGTTCGGCACAACGGGCTCAGTAACACAGTCGGAGTTGAGCATCGGTCAGAGGAACTTGTACTGTACCGAGGAGGCTGTCTAGGAAAAGTGGATTCCATTGAGCCTCGGATGGGCCGATTCCGACGACTACTTGGCATGGCTATATTCTCAGGCAAAAAACTGGAAAGATTACGACGCCAAGAAGAATGAAAGTACCGATACTGTGAGAGCCTTAGCCGTGCTTGTATGTGTGCTGTGCTGCCCGCTATCTCGCTGCCCGCCATCCGCCGCACCGACGTGCACAGGTCAAACATTTACTTCATCTTTAGAAGTGTATCTGTGTGGACCAGTGTCGAAACTGTTTTAACTGTTCAATAATAACGTGACTTTTACCAGAATTGCCTTAGACATCACTTATCCTTATCATTGACCTAGACAGGGTCCTTACCTTATATTGTGCAACCCGAGTATCCTGAATTGAAAGTTACAGTTAGTACTAAATTATCTGCAGACCAATTTATGTTATAAAGACGTTCAAGGATAGGAGTGCCAATGTAAATGTTAGTAAAGAATATCAGTGTGATTAAATTGAAAGATAAACTTTGAATTGAGCTAGCAATGTTATTGAATTCATTTGAGACTGAAAGAATGTTAGTCAATTACTCCAGAAGCGTGACAAAAGAATAGTAATCCATAGGTTGATAATTTTGAGTGTTAATGTACCTTCAGGACTTACTAGTTTCAGCATAACGACCGTAACAGTTTCAGGGCGCCCCCATTCTCTTGCTTATTCTTGCACATTTTGAAGTGTACTGATCAGAATTGAACAGTAAAATTAATTTCTATATTAAACCTAAGTATATTAGTGTTTTTTTCAATTTTAATAGTGACATTGTATGTGTGTTTTCAAAATTGCTGATTCTAGGGTAATCTATGCCCGATTTCATTCTGATCAATATACAAAGTGCAGCTCGTAGTAATCATTGCTGTGTGGTGTTGTGTAAGTTTAGCTCATTCAAATTAGTACAAAAGAAGAAAACCTTAGTTCAGTAGATTCTTTCTGGTTCTAAATTTTGCTATAAAACGCAACATTACTACGTGTCATTATGCTTGTACATGCAACCACTTGTACAAGGAAAAACTCACTCAATGCCTAATTAGGCTGGCGACCGTATTATTAATCATTGGTAGCATCTACTGTGTGTACTTCTTGTCCATGCAAACGCGTAATTATACTTTACATTTGCTTGACGCATCACTGTAGTTAGTGATTGAATATAAGTCCGAATTGCTTCCATTAGGTACACGCGGTCAACTTACGTACTAAATCCTTGTTTTCAAGGTGAAGCCCGTGAACTTATTACAGTACAGGCTTTATTGAGCTAACGCACGTCCGGCAGGGCGGTAGTGTTACATATGGACTGAAAGTAAATCGCAGAAAGACGAAGGTAATGAGAAGTATTGGAAATGAGAACAGCGAGAAACTTAATATCAGGGTCGACGGTCACGAAATAGATGAAGGTGAGGAATTCTGCTATCTAGGCAGCAAAATAACCAATGACAGACGGAGGAAGGAGGACATGAAAAGCAGACTACCAATGACAAAAAGGGAATTCGTGGGCTAGAGAAGTCTACTAATATCAAGTATCGGCCTGAATTTGAGGATGAAATTCATGAGAATGTACGTCTGGAGTACAGCATTCTACGGTAGTGATAAATGGACTGTGGGAAAACCGGAACAGATGAGAGTCGAAGGATTTGAGATGTGGTGGTACAGACGACTGTTGAAAATTAGGTGGACTGATAAGGTAAGGAATGAGGAGGTTCTGCGCAGAATCGGAGAGGAAAGGAATATGAGGAAAACACTGATAAGGAGGAGGGACGTAATGATAAGACGTCTCTTAAGACTTGAGGGAATGTCTTCAATGGTACTATAAGGAGCTGTAGAGGGAAAAAACTGTAGATGAAGACAGAGTTTGGAATACGTCCAAAAGATTATTTAGGATGTAGGTTGCAAGTGCTACTCTAAGATGAAGTGGTTAGCTACAGGAGAGGAATTCGTGACGGGCCGCATCAAACCAGTCAGAGGATTGATGACCGTAAAAAAAAAGTTCCTCTGTGAACAAGTTTCAGGATCTCATGAACCAAGAACTTATTTGTGTACTTTTGATTATCCAATAAATATTTTGTGCTCTTTGTTGCGACGGAACAGCTCTAGTTGGCCAACTAATCACGATTTGCATCCATGTCCTTAATTTATGCTAGGATAATTAAAGATTGGGACGGTGAACAACCCTTACGACGAAGTGTCTAAGACTCTGTAGTCGTAGGCTAGGATACTTCCACGCTGTGCTTTCGGCTATAACAACAGCACTAGTTATAAAAGCATTTTTTATGATGTCGAAATCCTTTGACTGTGTGAATCACAGCATTGTCTGTAGTAAATTGGTATTATTTGGTGTCACTGGCAATGCTGTAAAATGCTTCTAGTCTCACCTAATGAACAAGAAACAAAGGGTTTCTTGCGAAATACCTGTCAATAAACAATAAATATTCACCTAACTGGGTATTAATTACATGTGAGTCTCTTCAAATCTCCATCTTAGGTCAGTTGCTTTTTCTTGTGTACATTAATGACCTCTCGTCTGTTACATTGGCAGATGCTAAGTTTGTTTTGTTTGCGAATGATACAAACTTCGAAAAGACCAGCCTAATGCAGTTCAGAACGTGTAAGAAATTTCCCTTCAGTATGTGTATAACACATGAAGATAGACAGAAGAGGTTGACAGTGTTAAATTTCTGGGATTACAACTCAATAAGAAAATTCAGTTGGGAAGGGCATTACTAAAGTGCATAAACAAATCTGTACTTCCAATGTAAATTATAACAGAGGTAGGAGATATAAACATAAGAAAGTGGCATACTTTGCTTACTTTCATTCCATTATGTCATACGGCGTCATACGTCAGGGTAATTCGTCAAACCGAGCACCAGTTTTTGGTGTGCAAAAGCATGTAGTAAGACTCATTTGTGGTTTAAATTCAAGAACATCACGTAGAAAACTTTTCAAGGAACTGGGTATTCTAACCACTGCTACTTAGAATATTTATTCCTTAATTAAATTTGATGCAAATAATATGTCTCTATTTTCAACCAATAGCTTTATACATAGTATCAGTACTAGTAATAAGAGAAATATATGCACATGAACACCTAAAATCACGTACCTTGATCCCAAAAGGTGTCTAATTCAGCAACACAAACATTCAATACATTTATTAAAAGACAACATAGTCGCCGTTGACTGTATAAAATATTTATTATTACGATTGCAATTTCAGCCTTATGGCCATTTTCAAGTAACACTGCAAAAGTTACATTCCGTCAGGATATAAAAGGATCTGACATGAGTATGTCGTCATCAAAATGCAGCCTTTTGCCTGTGAGAGTCCCACAAGATCCGATGAGTACGACACTTATTACATCGTAGTATGTTGTTACATATGTACTGAAGTGTCGATGTTATCATCGTTCTAATAATCTATCACACATACAAGCTCATGTGCACCGACAACATATTCTAACAGAATGTAACTTTTGCACTGTTACTTGAAAATGGCCATAAGGCCGCAATTGCAAACGTAATAATAAATATTTTATACAGTCAACGGCGACTATGATGTCTTTTCAGGAATATTATATGACTGTGAATCCCAACGATTAGCAGTTTTTCAATAAATTGCCAGCATTATTAAAGACATCATCTTCAATGAAGCACAGTTTAAACAGAGTTTGAAAAAGACGTTTTGGTACGCACCCCCTTTTATTCTATGCATGAATATCTGAACAGAGACTGTTAGACCACCTTGAGTAAAAATGTCTGTTAGATTTCAGATTTTACAGCGCTTTGTCACAACAGTCAACATTAGGTTTTTGTGCATGATAAAGTTATTAAAAGTGGGCAACTGTATTGCATTCTGACAGTGTATTAATGGTGTAAATATTAGCAGTTCCAGTTTAATGTAGCTACATATATTATTTATATCCAGACAAATGATTAGTAGAGTGAGTATTATATTCAAATATTCTGTTTTTTCTTACGTTTTTGACATGTTCAACACCTACGAGAACCCTCTACAGTAATTTCTGGATCTAAGGAACGAGAACTGAATCTAATCTAAAACACATGAAGTATAGCACCGTCCGCCTCGGTGACCGCAGGAACAGCGCAGCATATTGCTAACCGAGGGGGTCGAGGTTCGATTCCTGGCAGGATTGGAGATTTTTTTTCCCGCTCAGGGACTGGATGTTTGTTGTTCTGACTTTCGTATCGTCACAACTGATTAGAACGTCACCACAAGCACACTGTTGTATCTTCTCTCCACCATTGAGACGGCTCTATGGCCGCGAACCGAAAGTCAATTAACTGATATAAAGAAGCTGTCATATATTGCACTAATGAATAAACAATGAAATCATTTATAAAAAATGAGAAATTTTATCGCAAATAGCAAATTACGTAGTCAGCAAAGTGGCTAAGTAAAAGTAACTACTGAATATGGTATTTTCAGTAAACGCAAAAATAAATATGATGGCCGAATACTGATTACCTTGATTTCAATAAACAAAAAAGAACTAGAATTATTAAAGGTCGGTTTCTAGTATAATTAGATGAATTAAAATCGTAGCTAAGTGCTATGAGACTGCGTGAAAAGCGAATAATATCCCTTACTGCTGTGCCTTTGATGTTTAGAAGTGCGATGCAGTGGTTCTGCGGATATGAATGCATCGTACTTTTGATCAACACAGGCATTGGTATGTCGTATTTAGCAACCATCACCGGGAAAGCGGTCGTCAATTAAAATGTCTATCCTCCACGTGAATACACACACATCAAAAAAAGTTATCCATCACCTCAGTTCCGAGAGCTGCGGAATCTGTACAGAAAATAAGATTAGAGAACAACATAAACATAATTTCCGCCCTTTATATTGCTCATGAAAACCACACAATGCATGCTGTACCACCATCCGAGACCTTCAGAGGGGGTGGTCTAGATTGCTGTACACACCGGTACCTCTGATACCCAGTAGCACGTCGTCTTGCATTGATGCATGCCTGAATTCGTCGTGGTATACTATCCACAAGTTGGTCAAGGCACTGTTGGTCCACATTGTCCCATTCCTCAATGGCTAATTGGGTGGATGCCTCAGAGTGGTTGGTGGGTCACGTCGTCCACAAATAGCCTTTTTCAATCTATCCCAGGCATATTCATCCAGTATTTGAAGATGAAGCCCTTAGCAACTTCTCGGGAACTTGCACGTAATTTGTACCAAAATTTACTTGCTTGTTTCCCTCCCGAAAAAGAGGTGATGAAATGGAAAGAAGTTAATCGCTTACAATATTCTCGCTGTTCATGTAGTAAAACTGCCTCATTAGGCAAGACATTTTAACCGATTACCTCATTACTACTATTTGCAACACACTTTGCAGACACGTTCCACATATACCAATGAATGTACCTGCAAAATACTATCTTTGTATGAGACGAAGTGCAGGAACGGCATGAACATTGGATTCGTGGAAACTAACACTCGATTTGATTGGAGCATAAATTACTCTGACTATAGTCGTGTAGTGTTTGATAAGACCACTTAGCTGTTTCCAGCATATTTTAGACGTAATATCAAAATTTTGTAAGCTTCTTCTCGCTTGCATCCTGAACATCAAATATTTGTATATATTCTTGGTGTCTGCTCTTTGAGACATGTCCGACTAAACAGACATCACATATATATAATCAAGATAAGAACAACCAACTGATCACAGCAGAGCTGATGCACATCACGCTCTAACTGTTGATGGAATCTGCGAAATCCCGCGAGCAATGAGGGTAATGGGCAAGGGGAATTACATCAGCAGTGTGGTGGATAATCTGAGAATTTGTATCTGACGGGAGGCATGTAAGGGTAGTCCGTGCCGTTGCGATGACCACTGTGTCCGGATGTCCCAGAGGTCATATTATCTGCGAAGTGGGCAAAAGACCTGGGTTCGAATTCCAGTCCGGCACAAATTTTCAACTTTTCCTATTGATACAAATCAGTGACAACCAGCAGCTAATGTCGTTAATGTGTGTACTGATCAAATACTAACTCAATAAATCATTCGTAGAGTAATCAGACGTTTGGAGCTGTTTAACGTTTTTGTGAGTCGTCAGTCTTCTGACTGGTGTGATGTAGCCCGCCTCGAATATCTCTCCTGCGCCAACTTCTTTATCTGTTTCATACATGGACTAATTTTAGATGACATTGATAGTGATCTGTGAGTTACGTAAAATTAGTAAAAAACAGACTTTATCACACAGACATTTATTACAAATATGAGCGGTTTCCGCCTGTAGTGGCTGGTCACCTTCAGACACTACCATCCGGCTAACGATGACGACGTCACGTAATTTTAATACTAAAGAACTAGGAGTGGGGAAACCTCCTGGCAGATTAAAACTGTGTGCCGGATCGAGACTCGAACTCGGGACCTTTGCCTTTCGCGGGCAAGTGCTCTTCAATCTGACCTATCCAAGCAAGACTCACGCCCCGTCGTCACGGCTTCACTTCCGCTAGTACCTCGTTTCCTACTTTCCAAACTTCACAGAAGCTCTCCAACGAACCTTGCAGAACTAGCAATCCTGGAAGAAAGGATATTGCGGAGACATGGCTTAGCCACAGCCTGGGGGATGTCTCCAGAATGAGATTATCACTCTGCAGCGGAGTGTGTGCTGATACGAAACTTCCTGGCAGATTAAAACTGTGTGCCGGACCGAAACTCGAATTCGGGAGTGGCGAGTTTACTGGCCTTGTGGGAATCGCGCTGTCAGGATGCTATGTTACATGTTATGTGAATTTAGTGAGTTGCTAATCGTTATCACGGATATGTACTATTAGCAATGTGTGAGGCGGTGTTAAGTTGTGGGCGGCAATATTGATCCATTTGGCCTCTCACCGCCAGAGGGGGTGAATAGCCGCTTGCTTGGCCCAGCGTCTGCAACCGGGCGTCTCGGCGGCCGCCAGCGCCTTTGGAGGGGTTGGGGAAGATCTGCGCCGCCGAGTCGAAAGCGCGCTATTGTCGCCGCCTCTAACACGGCTTTTGTTATCCCGCGGCAGTTCGCCTACAGACGCTCCTTCTCGCTTGTGACACGGCCAGAGTTCCGCCCGACTGCTCATAGGCCCCCGACGCGACGCCACGGAGACGAGATTAATTACGACTTCACGCAGCAGCGTCTCGCAGATTACGTCTCGTCTCGCGAATCAAACCTGAAATCTTTAGAAGCGGACAAGAGCGACAATTAATTAATGCTGTATCTGAATCCTGTAAAGGAGTTACACTTGAGAGGTTATAAACGCTCTGATCTACAAGATTTCATTTCTATTTAAGTCGATTTCATTTCTCATCTTGACGTAGTGTGATACAAAGTGGCTCTATGTACTGTTGGGTGATCTATTCTTCCCCTACGTACTTCTCTGTAGCTATAAAATTCACTTTATGGATAAAACATATCGCAGTTTCTCTTAAAAATTACCTAGTTAATCTATCAGTTACACATAACTGCTGCGAAAATTTATACAGCTCAAAGACACCGTAATAAGGACAGTTTCCCAAATTGTATCACTTTTAAAATTTTATTTATTAGAGCCTAAAAGATGTGGAAGATAAGAAACAGGCGGAATACGCACAAACTTCAAGAACAAAATAACAATTCTAATTGGAAAGAGAACATCTGCTGGCAGGTGTGAATATTACCGCACTACCAGTTCAGTAAGTCAGGGCTGCAAAGTTTTAACACGAAGCTGTTACAAAAGAATAGAAAACTGTTACAACTGGGCGAAACCTTACTACTTCCCTTGAAAGTTAAGTTAAGGAATGGTAAACCTACGTTTATCGCATTTGTGGACGTAGAGAGAGCTTTTAACTATACTGACCGCGATATTCTCTTTGAAATTCTGAAGTTACCATGCGTAAAATACCCTGAAAGAAAGGTTATTTACAACTCGTAAAGAAAACGGACGGCACTTAGAAGAGTCGAGAGACATGAGAGGGAAAGTTGTTGAAACGGGAGATAGAATTATAGCCTATCCCTCATGTCATTCAATCCATACATTGAATAAGCAGTAAAGGAAAACTACGAAAAACTTTAACTAGCTATTAAAGTAGAGGGAAAGATTCGTCAATGACATTGTAATTGTGTCAGAGACAGGTAAGGACGTGCGGGATGGACAGTGTCCTGAAGGAAGGTACAAGATCAACATCAACGAAAGCAAACAAAAAATAACGGAATGTAGTAGAATTAAATCAGGTCGTGCTGAGGGAATTACATTGTGAAAGGAAATATTTAAAGTAATAGATAACTTTTGCTACTGGGGTAGCAAAATACCATATAATGACTGAAGTAGAGAGGACATAAGATGTACATTGCCACTAGCAAGAAAAGCGTTTCTGAAGAAATTTTTTAACATCGAATATAAATTTCAGTCTCAGGAAGACTTTTATGAAAGTATTTGTATGGAGTGAGATATGTATGCAAATGAAGCATGGACGACAAACAGTTTACACAAGAATAGACGTTTTTGATATCTGTCGCTAGAGAAGAATGCTGTAGATTAAATTGGTAGATCACGTAACTAATATGGAAGAACTGAATAGAATTGGTGCGATATGAAATTTTTGGCGAAACTTGTCTAAAAGAAGGTATCGGTCGGTAGAACGCATTCTCGCGTCAAAATTGTAGAGAGTGACGAAGAGATGAATACAGTAAACAGATTCAGAAGGATGTAGGTTGAATTATTCGAAACGATAAGTCTTGCACAGGGTTCAGTAGCAAGGGCAGCTGCTGCTAGCCGGTCTTTGCACTGAAGACCACAGCAAAAATCTATAGGAGGTTGCCTGCGACGAGCTCGGCAACACAGTGATCAGCCAGAATGTTATGACTACCTAACTAATAGTGGTATGTCCATCTTTGGCACGGATAACAGCGGTGACTTGTCGTGGCATGGAAGCAATGACGCACTGGTAGGACGCTGCTAGGAGTCGGCACCATTTCAGCAGACATAGGTCACCTAATTCCCGCAAACTCCGCGGATGAGACTCTGCAGCCATATTCATTCACATCGCAGGTGTGTTCGATCTGGTTCAAATCTGGCGAGTTGGGTAGACATCACATAAACTGGAACACGCGAATATTTTCCCCGAACCACTCAATCATACTCCTGGCATTGTGACATAGCAATTTAACAAACGTAGATCACATGTAACTGTCGAAATTGTATTACACAGCCCATATAACCAAGCTTTGCGTTGGCATAATAAGAGTAGTGTACATTTGGTGATCACTCCTCTCTGAACAATTGAGTATTACAACTGTCAAAGCTGTGAATACTATATCATCGCCAAAAAGAGATCAAGTTGAAACACATACACAGTATGAATGCCTGAAAGGTTACAAATGTTCTTTGGTCTAGCCAAAGATTACAGCAAGAGAAATAACATGGCATCCCTTCTCTGAACAACAACATAAATATGTAACATTCTGTAATGTAATAAAGTTTTATTTATTTGCTTATTTACAGTTCAAGTTACGTAGGACCAAACTGAAGAGCAAATCTCCAAGGTCATGGAACGTGTCAGTACATGAAATTACCACATGAAAGTAATAACGGATAAAAATAAGATGTTTATGAACCAGAAAAAAGTCAATCCTTAAGTTTAAGTAAATGCAATCAACATACAACAAGAATCAGGTTAATATTTCAAGATAATCCTCGACAGAACGGAAGGAGCGACCCATTACGAAATTCTTCAGTTTAGATTTGAAATAACGTAGATTACTACAAAGATTTTGAATTCGAATGGTAGCTTAGTAAAAATGGATGCTGCTATATACTTCACACCTTTCTGCACAAGAGTTAAGGAAGTCCATGCAAACGCAGATTGATGACTGCCGAGTATTAACTGGGTGGAAGCTGCTTAATCTTGGAAAGAAGCACCGCTACGGTCGCAGGTTCGAATCCTGCCTCGGGCATGGATGTGTGTGATGTCCTCAAGTTAGTTAGGTTTCATTAGTTCTAAGTTCTAGGGAACTGATGACCTCAGCAGTTAAGTCCCATAGCGCTCAAAGCCATTTTAACCATTTCGAAAGAAGCTAATATTGTTAACAAGAAATGACAGTAAAGAACATATATTTATAGAGACCAATGTCAAAAGTATCCGGACTCGTGAACAGAGGTCAACAAGAGGTTCGTGAACTTACACTACTCATTGCCCTAGCCGCCAGTTTCTGAGCCACGAATATCCACACAAGAAATAAGCGAATGAAAATAAGAAATGTAGGCTAAATATCATGTCGAACGATCACTCACTTCAGATACTGTTCGAATAGTAAAAATAGCACAATTAAGTCTTTCAACAAGATCCTGATCGTGGGCTTCCGACAGCTGTTTACTATCTATCTGAACCCTTGAAATTTGAACTGTCGAGTTCCACTAATCATATGCCCATTTTGTGAAATTAAAACGTCAGGTTTTGTTGAATTGTGTGCTAGAAACTGTAAAAACTGAGTCTTAATGTGATTTAGCTTTAGTTTTTTCCTACAAGCCATGAATGTAGGTCATGAACTGCACTATTTGAAACTGAGCCAATGTTGCACACAACTTCCTTTACTACCAAGCTAGTGCCATCAGCAGACAGAAATATTTTAGAGTGACTCATCATACTAGAGGGCGTATCATCAGGAACAGAATTGGCCCCAACACTGAACCCTGGGGTACCCACCACTTGACCATACCCCACTCAAGAATCCACATCACAGCCATTCTCAACATTGTGAATAATGACCTTTCGCTGTCTGTTGCTGAAGTACGAGGTGAAACAATTGTGAGCTACTTCAAAAAAATGGTTCAAATGGCTCTGAGCACTATGGTACTCAACACCTTAGGTCATAAGTCCCCTAGAACTTAGAACTACTTAAACCTAACTAACCTAAGGACAGCACACACACCCATGCCCGAGGCAGGATTCGAACCTGTGACCGTAGCAGTCCCACGGTTCCGGACTGCAGCGCCAGAACCGCTAGACCACCGCGGCCGGCAATGTGAGCTACTTCCCACAGGCTGTAATGGTCCAACTTCTGGAGCAATATTTTTTGATCAACACAATAAAATGCCTTACTTAAACCAAAAAAATATGCCTAGCGCTCGAAACCTTTTGTTTAACACATTCAGTACCTCACAGAAAAAAAGAGAATATAACATTTTCAGTTGTTAAACGACTTCTAAAGCCGAACTTTACATTTGATAGCAAATTGTGTGATATTAAATGGTCAATTATCCTTATATATATACGGCCATTTCGATCACTTTAGCAAACGCTCATGGCATAGAAATACGTCTAAAATGGTCTACATTATTCCTCTCTCCCTTTTTATAAAGCGGCTTTACTATTGAGTCTCTTTATCGTTCAGAAAACTGACCATTCCTAAAGGAAAATTTACAAATATGGCTAAATACAGGACTAACATGTGCAGCACCGTACTTTAATATTCTGCTATGCACTCCATCATATCCATAAGAGTCCTTAGTCTTCACTGAATTATTGACTCAATCTTCCCCTTATCTGTGTCAAAGAGGAGTATTTTAGATATCAGTCACGGAAGGCATTGGACAAGAAAATTGTATGATTCACTGCAGACACTAAATTTTTATTTCATTCACCAGCAATGCTCAGAAAATGATTGTTAAATATTAAACATATATCTGATTTATGAGTAACAGAAGTATTTTTACTAAGAACTGACTTGATATCGTTGACCTTGTGCAGCTGACCAGCCACTTCCTTCACAACTAACCATATGGTTTTAATTTTATCCTGTGGGCTGGCTCTTCTATTTGCATACCACATATCCTTTGCCTTCCTAATAACATTTTTAAGCACCTTACAGTACTGTTTGTAATGGGCGACGGTACTTTGAATGTGAGTACTTCTAAGATTTTGATATAATTCACACTTTGGTCTACATGACATCCTTATCACACAAGTCAGCGATCTGGGCTACCTATTACTGATAGTACCCCGTTTAGAACGATTTAATGGAAATCAACTCTCAAAGAGCGTGAGAAATGTGTTAAGGAAAGCATATCTATGTTATCAGCACTATAAACATCCTGCCACTCTTGTTCCCTGACAATGTTTAAGGAACTCTCTATTGCTGTTGGATTAACTTTTTTACATAGTTTGTAATTATATGTGACATTTGTTTGAGTACAAAAGCCCTTTAGTGTTAAACTTTGTGCATCATGGTCTGAAGGGCCATTCACCCTTTTGCTAACAGAATGCCCATCCAGTAATGAAAATGAATTAAAATGTTGTCTATGGCTGTGCTACTGTTCCCCTGCACCCTAGGTGGAAAAAAAACACAGTCTGTGTCTCACGACATATAACTAATTTCTCGTACTTCCTATAATGTGAATCATAAACACACACTAGCTTCAGCAGAAATACTCTGAAGTCAGAGTTAGGGGACCTATAAACAACAATTAGAAGGTTAGCTTCACTAAATTCAACTGCCCTGTACAACATTCAAATACCTGTTCAGCGCAGTGCCGTGATAATATGTGGACTCAAACGGAATACTGTTTTGTATGTACATGGCCACTCCCCCACCCCGCAAGGAATTCATTGAAAAAAAAGCCATTCTATCTGCATCATGGTAAAACAAGCCTCTGAACTGTCCAACTATTACAATTACAGAGTCAACATCTATAAGCAGAACTTTAATACCTATTATATTTTGATAAAATATGCAAATTCCTTTTGTAGCTGGAATCATGACGTCCTCTGAAGGAGACCCCTCAGTTAGACGTACTTCCTTTAAGCAGGCTGACCTATCAGCTGACTTCAATCTCAAAAAGTTGCAGCTCTAACACCAACTACTACAGGAATTTTTCCATGAGTGATCTCACCACCACCGTCACCTATAAGCTTTGCCAGCCTCCCCTTCCCATACCTATAGAGATGCAGGCCATGCCTAGTGAAACCCGATCCACTGATAGACACAACTGGCACCACTGAAATGTGACACGTGCCCTCTGCCACCGTCGTCCTCTCCAGCCCCATGTTAACGCGCCTATTTCAGTGTCGCACAAATTAAAAACAAGGTATTTATCTGTACTAAACCATGTGAAAGAAGTCAATTTACATGGCTGTAACGGAGTAGAAGATAACAGTTGTATTTGTATTACGGATGACGTTATTATGTTCGTAGATCGAAGAACACAGCGAAAATATGAGAAGTGTTGAAATAGGTCGTGAAAAGGAACCATTCGACCTGTTTAATCTTAAAAATGTGTTAAAGTAATAAATAAATCTTTTTAAGGCGCTATTTGTGCATGTTTAAAGTAATATGCATACGTGCAGACGTATGACAGGGCAAAAATGAGATCGTTCCATAGAGCTTCTACTGTCGACTAATGCTTCTGCCTAGTGCCATGTGCTATGGTGCTTGTGTATATTCTGTAGTTTTTTTAATACCTTGTCATTTTCTCCTTGAAGATGATCGTAAGAATCTAAACCTCGAAACCACTAGAGAATAAACGTAAAATTTTACAGCACAAATATGCTTTTTTTCCGAAGCGGATGGAAAAGGGAAGCAGGTTTGACAGCCATTCATTACGAGGTGGTTACAGAGAGAGCTCAAATCAGGTAAGCCAAAGGATGACGGACGTAACAGGCCTTATGTTTAAACTGACGACCAGCCCACATCTTCGCTGATTCAGGGGACTAGCCGGAGACATAAATCAGCGTGTCTGTAGGAAGTTTTGAACCCCTCTGCTGCCGAATGCAGCACTAGACTGCTAACCGTTGTTCCACTGCTCTCCATGTGTAAGCAAGCCGAAATACTACTTACGACGCTACAACAAAATGTCCCCGTTCATCTCCCGCTGCGCAGCACAGATTCCTCCCATAGACCAAGAAGAACAGCAAAGGAGATCCTGCGGGTCAGCATTTCTTTCTGCTGCAGCACGCATCCTCTGCAATGGAAGGTTTCCCTCGTGAGTGCTGACATTTCATAACCCGGGGAGTCGGAGAAACAGCGCATTCGTCTAGCCTCTGAATTGATGCCACCAATCTCCTCCTTGTCACATCCGCGGCTTCAAGTGCACCACGACGGTGCCTCCAATAAGATATGAAATAAATTCAAGCCCTCTTTCTTACTAGAATGAGTGAACTGAAGTGTCATTACTTAGAGAGCGTTTCTCTGTAAATCTCAGGGACTTCCACCGCTGAGCGCATTTTATGCTGCGTCTTTTCCCTGGTGTACACTTCACAGAACGCTTCGTAATAAATGGAAGGAATTTTCACAAAAAACGTAAATTTAAATTCCTGATTATACTATTTACAAATTGTGGTTTAATTCCATTAAGGAGTTTTGTAATCCAGTATTGCTTAACGAAATAGATTTCGAGTATATCTAATATTTAGTGTTCTTCACGAACTATATCTATCATCTGAATGCAACAGCTACTGCAAAGAAAGATTTCTTTATACTCGTATGTGCGAGGGACACACCCCACGTGGAATGGCCAACATCATAATAAAAATAAATCTGAAGAAAACAGAGATTTACCACACATTATTGTAATTTATGTTTAAATTTCTGCACTTGTGTATAATCGATGATCGGAGCTTAATAATGTAAAGCCTACAGAAACACGAGTAGCGGAAAGGACCGACCTGACAGAAAATCGTAAGAAGTTCCGGTCTTACGGGTGTTAAATCAGTAAATTGATCGAAGCCATCTGTCCACACCCTCTGTGACAATAATGGCAGTGAAACAGAAGACGATACAGGGAAAACCCGAAATACTACAGTCTTTTTCCAACACTGTTCCACACAGGAAGATCGCACTGCAGCACCTCATTTAAATAGTAGCATGAACGATAGAACAGCTAACATCGGAAAAAATGATCGTGTGGCAGGAAAGAAACTGAAATGGCTCAGAAACGGAACGCCATTGTATCTGGTAGGCTACCAATACTATTCTACATAAAATATGTGTAACAACTGGTCACTCTTCAACAAGCAGTGTAGCGTAGGTCTGTAGAGAAGCCAAATGTTGCTGATGACTGGAAAAAAGAGCAGATCATTCCCGCTTTCAAACAGAATCTCAAACAGATGCAGATGTAGCCCTCTGGCGTCAGTCTATTGTAAATTTTGGAACATGATTATACTCGCGCACTGTGACGCTTCTCGAGACCGAAAATCTACTCTAAGGAACAAACATGGGTTCCGAAGAGAACGGTGGTGTGAAACGCAGATCGCTCTTTTACTCCAGAAGGCGGTAGATACTGGCGCCCAGGCGGATGCCTTGTTCCTTGGCTGCCGCCTACTGAACAATTACGAACGTACGGGATTATCAGACTAACTGTGTGATTGGACTAAAGTGGTTCTAAGAAACAGAACACAGCATGTCACTCTCAACGGGGAGAATTCTATATCTTCGAGCGTATCCAAAAGGAGCGTTATAAGACCCTTAACTTCCGCAAAATATGTACATGACCTATCAGATAGCGCTGGAAGCTCCATGAAGCTTTTCGAAATAGATGATGATGTATACTGAGTAATCGCAAAGCTGGAGGTTTGTGGCGAACTGCAGAAAGTCCTTCATGGGATCGACGCAAGGTGCAGGGAGAGGCAATTGACCCCCAACAGGTAGAAATGTCACGTACAGCGTATACATAGGATGAAAACCGTTTTGTCGGCTACACGACAGCAGAGCTATAGCTGGAAGCAGTTGTTTAAGTACAATGTAAAATGTCTAGGAATATGCGTACGGAGAGGTTTGAAGTTGGGTGACAACATTATACTTTTTATTTTATTTTATTTATTTATTGTTTTTGAGTCGTCTTTGACTGGTTTGATGCGGCCCGCCAAGAATTCCTCCCCTGTGGCTTTTCATCTGAGAGTAGCACTTGCAACGTAAGTCAAAAATTATTTGCAGGGTGTATTCCAATCCCTGTCTTCCTCCACAGTTTTTACTCTCATGAGCTCCCTCTAGCATCGCGTAAGTTACCCCTGATGCCGTAACTGATGTTCAGTCTCCCCTGTCTCATCCTCTTGTCACTCTTTCCCGTATACTCATTCCCCTTTCCTCGTCAATTCTGCGGAGGACCTCCTCATTTCTCAACTTTACACTAATAGCGTGTAAAACAGAGACCAGACTGGGATTCTTTCGAAGAATCCTTAGGAAAATTAGCGCTTCAACAAAAGAAGTAGATTACAAAACACTCGTTCATTCAACCAATACTTGAGTATAGCTCGTCAGTATGGGAGCCTTACCAGATAGGATCGATAGACGATATTGAGAAGATCCAAAGAAGAGCAGCATGTTTCGTTACCACTTCATTTAGTAACTGCTCAAGCAATTATACCGGCAGGCGCTGAAAGTGAAACCTTCTGATTCATGGTATGGCCTATTGTTAAAGTTTCAAGCGTGTACGTTCCTGAAACAGTCAACCAATATATTGTTCCCTCCTAATGTACCTCGTGTAGAGACAACGAAGATAAAATTAGAGAGATTCTAGTTCACATGGAGACTTGACAGCAGTCTCTCGAATTTTTAACCGTTGGAACAGGAAAAAGAATGAGTGACACGTACACGAAGTGTCCCCCGCAGCACACCATGAGGTGGCTTGTGAAGTATAGATGTACATACAGATGTATACGGTTATGACCAACAGATTCACGGAGACGTAAATGCGGTATTATATGTCTATATGCTATACATCCCTTGAAACAAAGTATATGTTAACACACAAGGAGATACAGAGCCATATTTCCGAACACTGGAAGTTTCTGTGTTGTCATCGGTTCTTCTTTCATTCGTTATCGAGGTGACTGAAACACAGCGGAATTTAACACTCAGCACGCATGGCAAGGGTATCAGGTAGAGATGCTACGTCATTTAGAATCTATCCGCACTGCAGCGGTCTATCGTAAAAAGCTACTGAACCTAAATCTTTGCAACGAGCACACGGAATAGTACTTAGGAACTGGCTACGCCATGGACAACGTGCAGGGGAACGAGCTGAAATAATCCTCTTCAAGATATTAGGGTAGGGATTTCTGGCATGGATGTGAAAAGGCAAATTTTCTCAGCAAGCTAAAGTTTTATTACCAAATTAACTGAAGGCAATGTCTGAAAATCTTTGCAGACACTACGGCTAAATGCGGCAGAACACACAAGAAGAAAACTGCAGGCAAATCAAAACAAGGTATGGACCGGTACTCGAACCTACGATACGACCTTCGCCTCTCGCGGCCAAATGTTCTACCTACTGTCTATCCGAGCAAGACTCATGCTTCATTCTTGCAACTAACTTACACCAGAACTTCCTCTCCCATCTACCAAACCTCACAGAAGAAAAGCTGCAGGGTTAGTTCATGAGCCATCCTGGATACCTCAGTCGGTGGAGCACTTTGCCGCGAAAGGTAAAGGTCCCAGGTGTGAGGACCGGTCTGGCACCCAGTTTTGTTCTGCATTAAGTTTGAAAACAGCGCGTAATCAACAGCAGAGCGAATATTTATTCTGGACAAACAGGGTTTTCCACCCATTGGGAACGTTCATTTCACCATAGATCTTCGAGAAACTGCAGCTAGAAAGGTAGAATGTTTGTTTTCATGAACTTTATAGACTTCAGTATTCCACCAGATGCAGTGGCGTCTTCTCTATTCATCGACTGTAGTTGTCAACGGTCAATTATTTCGGTATCGAACTTAATGAACACTGGCTCTACGTTTCTCCTTGAGGATACATGTAAAACGTATAAGATTGCCTGTCTCCTTTAATCGCCTCAATTAATCATCATGTACATTGGCCAAAAAGATTCAGTTACCTCCAATGTCGAATGCTATAACAAACGTTCTGTAGAACATAAGCATTATTCGCTATGGAAGTCAAGATGGTCTGAACGTGGGAAGAAGTTTAACCATGGACTGGTGATTTCGCTGGTGATTTCTCCGCCTTTATCGACACTTCTTAACCAATAACCGCATACGTATTTATATTAAGAATTTTTGTTCCTATAAATATTGTTGTTGACATAATGACAATCTTCATTCCGGAACATTTTGTTATTTGTATTATATTTCTAAATAGCGGCAGGATTCTACTCTTTTAGCCTGCATTTGCACCTGCAGATGTTAAGCACAAATGGAAGTGTGACATTAAAAGAGCCACAATATTACAAATTATTCCGGGAAAACTATGCTGTAGTTCTGTTTACAGCTAGTAAGACAGTGTGTGCAGCTCCACATTCTGCTATTACATGGAAAATCACTGGATAAAGTGCACTGGAGAACTACGTCCTGAAAATAGGAAAATTGATACGAAAGGAAAGGGTCACTTACTATGAGCTGAGCACTTTTTTTTTTATCTCATACTTTCACTGCACCTAGAGGTTTACGTCGGAGAACAATACACTACAGATATACGTGCAAATTACAGTTTTACTTCACTGGTTGGTGTAATGCCAATACTACTAATATCAGCTAGTACTGAATGTCAGCAAGTACTAAAAATTCTTCGCCCGACATAGAGATGGCTCTGGTAACAACAAGACATCCGTTTTTGTTATGGTGGTCCATATTTACTGTTTTCTAATGTATTATGATTGTTCAAATAGATAAACTCTAATATCGTGCTCTCATAATATTTTCTGTTTTCAAAAGTTGTGGCTAACATAAATTAAATAAAAGATTGCGATAGTTTACAAAGAACCTATTGCTTTATTTTCAAAGCTTTGAAGAATGGAAATCGTGTTCATCGTCGTTACACTGCTCTTGCAGGTGATTAGAATGACCGAAGTAACGATTTCTGACGGAAGGAGTGACCGAATTCCCTAAACTATAAACGCATAAGGGAAAACAATGGTTCGCTATATGGAACTGGACAGTTATGGATTAGAGATGTAAGAACGAACAGGCATAACCGCCGAGTAGTACGAATCATTACGGTAAATTTTAGGCGAAAAGTAATGAAAACACTACGTGCATATTGTGTGCCGCGTTTGGTAAGTGGAGAATAAAACAAAACACGCAGGATAATTTCTTGGTAAACTTCGGACCGCTGTATGAAGATTCTCCGAGCCAATAAGTTACAGTGAGTAGGAGGTGCGGCCATAGCTTCTACTCACAAACGTCAAAAATAAGCAACCATAAAATGGAAGTTTATTTCGAAAGGCTATGGTCATTCTGTTTCTGGATGGAAAAGCGATTCCTCTTATTCTGTCTCATCACGAGGTTAGAGGAATAAGTTGTTGATACATCGTACGCCCTCAGGATCTAACGGATTAAAAAATGAGGACAGAATTTCAATACAATAATTGTTTCTTCGGCATAATGAAAGCTTAATAATGAAAAAATAAGGAAACTTTCGGAATATATACCTCTCCAACAATATGACACCCCTGACCTACTGCCAAGTTAAATAAATTTGTCTCCGGAACATGTTTTTACTCCAACTAAGGGGGTTATGAATGCCTCGGATGTGTGTATGGTTGACGCTTTAGTGAACAACTATTCTCGCTGGAAGAATGGCTTACAAGCTGCCTTGGAGAGAGAGAACGTCGAAAAAATAAGTGCAAGTTTTACCAGAGGAAAGACTATCACTACCTGCATACATATCGCTCATTACAAAAACTGTTCGAATGGCTCTGAGCACTACTGGACTTAACATCTGAGGTCATCAGTCCCCTAGAACTTAGAACTACTTAAACCTAACTAACCTAAGGACTTCACACACATCCGTACCCAAGGCAGGATTCGAACCTGCGACCGTAGTGGCCGCGTGGTTTCGAGACTGAAGCGCCTAGAATCGCTCGGCCACTCCAGAAGGCAGCTCATTACAATTTTACATAATCCGTTAATAAAGTAACAACTGTCAGCCACGATTGTACAAAATAATTTGAAGAATAATGTCGCGGATATGCCTGTATGTCCTCAAAAGTAGCTCGTCCATTTCATGATTCTCCACTTCATAAATGTACACTATGTACGAAAGTAGGCGGTTACAAAGATCTCAGGACCTGTTCACAGTGCGGAAGCTTTTAATAAACCAAAACTTTTCTCCGGTCGCAGATGGCCTTGAACTTATGTCCATAGTGTTTACGGCTCTTCTGAATCTGTTGTCCAGGTAAAGCAAGAATTCTTCTACGGTCACACACGTCACCTGAATATGTTGTCAATGTTTCAGTTTTGTAGAGCATTTAGGTAGAGAATAAGTGTATTTCGTAGTCCAAAATCATCTTTCAACAGTGCTATCTCACAACTGTGCATCGTTTTCTACGAAACTATGTTGAGAGTTTTGTTGTCCTTATGTTGCACATCTGGCAAAGAGAATCCCTACGTATAGCCCCATTTCCTTGCCCATTCTGGAATCCGCGGAACGCTTCGACGTCGTTAGAAATCTCTCATTACAGAGTTCCAGATGAGTATTAGATGCAGTTTTAGAGATCTGATATGACAGGACGGTAATTACATGGACGATCTCCTCGATTTGAACATCCTTAACCGTTAGAGCTCCAGAAGTATTTAATAATCTTGTATGCGTGTTACGTGACATTAGGAATAATGATTCCGTAGCAGCGTAAACAGGAGAAATTTATATTTATGTGTTCATCCGTGATCTCTACACATAGCTGGTTTCAAGAGTAACACGAATCACGATGCTGTAACCATCAACAGTGATAAAATTATTTGATTAAAATATTTTTAATGTAACACGTCTGTAAATCAGAGTGCAAAAGATGAAATAATTCTGTTACACCATACGGATTCCAAACCACATAAGGATAATCGTTTAAGATTTATAACGAAAACCTTGGGGAATATGCAGTACGTAACTGAAGCATGAATAGTTCACCTCCCAACTATTGTCCATTTCATGCACTCCACATTTTTTCATAAACCTTACAAGGACTGTCGTTAATATTAAAAATTAACAAGTACATATTTTCAGGAGTATATGTGTGGGGTTAGGAAGCTTATATCCATATATACGTATATCATATACATTACACACATCTCCTGCTCTGCCTCTCCGCTCAGCCGTACCAATCTATTCGCATACCGCCTGTAGCTCTACCGCATACTACCTGTATAACACCAGTGTAATGCATGTCAGTTGAGATGTCAAGTGTTACCAATATTTTCGCCTCTTATCCCGACCATTGCCAAGCAGACAAAAAGGGAATGCGAGTTGAAACTGTACTGCAGCCCAGATCTTATTTTTAAATTTCATGTTTCTATCTCATCTGGAAATTAGTTTAAAATCAGATGCAAATCTTATACTGAACAGAATAATAGAGAATAAAGCAACCTAATAGAAACGTATTAAAAATAAGATATTATGTAAACCGAAAAAGGCAACACCCATGATAAATGTTAACAACAGTGTATTTAGTACTTCTACCATGCTATACAATATGCACAGGTGGCATAATGTACTCGTGTATTCATTTCTAAGAACTAAATGCTGGTAAAAGAACCATAATTATTTGGTGTAGGTTTGGATTTAATTGCAGCTGTTATTACATGAATACCAAAACAAATGAGAGGAATGTTCCCAGAGTTTCCATCCTTGCAAATGACAAGGTGGAAAGCTCTATTTCATAAAAATATAAACGATGGAGTTTCTATCCATAATGATCCTAATCAAATGGAGGCGATTTTGAACGGCCATTTCCACAGGACTGGCTTAACAGGGAGTTTTGCAATCTGTAATGCTATACGACATGAAGATAAAAATTATACGCTGTTGACAGACGTCTGTCATTACAAATATTTGCCCCTAACTACATAAGCACATGAAGATTTCCAGCTCACATTATTCGAATAAAGTAAGTTTTCCAAAAAACCAATTCCGTTATTTCAACATCATCATCTTCAGGAGGAAAATACTTATTTTCCTAGAGTAGTCATAGAACATTTTTTTCCCTGAGGAGTAATTATGGAAAGAGACAATAACGACTGAATTTAATTCACTACATGAATGGTGGCAATGTGGATTTAAAATAAGTAAGGTGCAGTAACATGAAATGGTACCAGCAAAACCTAGATGCAAAAGCTTAACCCACAGTATAATGAGCAAAGCTGTCCAAGGACTGAAGACAGGGTTGGACACAGCAGTGGTTTTTTAGGCATCGTCCCATGATACAATGCCCTTGTTTGATGTAACTGGCTCACAGAGATGGAAATGCGATTTACATTAACTCAGCACGTGACCTGCGCTGTCTCAAATGAACATTTTTATAAAGTGAGACTGATTCCGTCCATTTCATATTAGTACGTAGGTTCATACTGAACTCAAATGCCGCACATCCCTTTTTAATTAGTATCTCTAATTTCAGTGGTAATGAAAAGGAAGCATCAGTGATAATGAATTGTAGCGTAAGCCTGAAGGGGTGCTCAGACAGACCACGGATATGACGCGCTGACGAGAAGCAGGAGATTCGGGTCCGTCTCTCGGTTCTAAATGTTTATACTTTTTTGCAGCGTATTCATTACAAGAGGCTGATGGTATGTCTCATTCTCGCACAAGCTCTGATATGTCTAATAGTTGTATAGCATCCAAATGTTAAGAGTTCTTTATTGCATGAAAAAGCTAGCCATTATTACCGAATCAGAGAAGACGAATATTTAGTGTACACATTCAACAAAGTTAATGCATTCGGGGGATATAGGTAACATGCACAACAATGCACACGAGCAGATCTTAATGTCAGAAAGGTCCTCTCGAATGTACACTATTGCCGACCACGTATATGTTATGGAGGAAAGCCACATTTCGAATACCCTCTCGATCAACCACAAGGCTATATTTTAGGGAATACGAAAGTTTCATATGTAAGACTGATAAATACGATCGCAGTGGGTCCAGACTAACAGGAGGCTATGGAAGTAGCATAGCAACAGAGAGTGCAGAAATTTTGATGTCGAACGAAAACCCGTAGTGAGCCCAGAACGCAACGGAGAATGCATGACCCGACTGCACGAATCAAAAGGCCAAAGGGTGCATCATATCATTATTTATTTATTGTTCAGCATTCATATAGTGTTAGCGCCAAATAATACAAACCGTAGTACATAGAAGGACCAAAAAACATCACAACGAAGGGACAAAATGCATTTTCACGGAATTATGGACCTTTACTCAAAAACTATAATAAAAGGCGTACAGTAACTTCTAGTCACGTAAGCCTAGAGTATGGCAAACATTGTGCTGATCACCGTCACATTACGCGATGCTTGTTGCTAAATAACGCTTAATAAGTCTTAAGACCACCATGTGGTACAAGAAATAAACTTGATAAACTCGCATTTTTATAGTGCTTTCAGTGCATGTACCACAATTCCGGCAAGGTTTCTACAATGACATCACCATAACACCGTTTATTTCAATACGAGTGCGAAAAGATCAGTGTCCATTCGTTACTCAATTAGCTAAACATCCGATCAGTTTAGCCGTAACTCTTCTTGAAGACTCACATTCCTAGAGGCTTCAATAACAGAGAAAGACTTTACGACATTATATCTTAGATAATAGTTTGTTATTGCAATGTAAAACTTTAAAGACGTTTGATTAAATGTTCGTAACATACGTAGCCCCAGCGTACAACGTCTGTAGGACTGAATATGCGAAAAAATCTGTAAGTATTCCAAGTCAGATACGCAAAACTTCTAGATGCATGTGTTTCCTACACGAAAGCCTGCCGACATATCTACATGTTCTGTCGTTATTCCACGGTTGGAGGGCCTTTTATTTCCATTTTGTAGGGCGAAGGTAATCACATTTTTGCTGAATTTAATTAAGCGGACATGCAATGTAGTGTATATGTTGAAACCGTTAATGCTCTTTCGAGCGTCGTCGGTGGGTGAGGGCAATAATGAAACAGGAATTCGGGCTAAATAACTTTTGTCAATCACTGTCATTTCGAAGTATGGCATTCCAACGGACGAAAATGACGCAGTGTAAAATTCATAGAATTCCTGACACCGTGGGAAATGAGCGTAGACTGCGAACGATATCGGTACATCACATCCGCCAAGACGTGCATCAAAATAGTAGTTAAAAAAAGAAAAGCATGCATTGAGGATAGAAAGGATCAATCGTTTTGATTGTCAGACTGAATCAAAAGTTATAATTCCTTGTGTAAAGAATTACGCGCATCTTTGTGGAGAACAGATATTCAGAAGATGATCCAAATCAATCGGAACATTATCGGCGTAACTAAATATCCTACATATCGTAATCACAGCTTTCATGAAAAAAAGTGTATATAAAAATAAAATTAAGAAATCGTTTGAATACAAACGTGGTGGTAAATACCGGAGATAGAAGTTATTAACGAAACAACAATGCATTGGATGTGACATTGACTTCTAAACCCAAATCACCACAAAAGAGCATACAACAAATTTTGTTGGATGTACTGTTGTCATAGCAGTCTAAGTTCTTAGCATTCGAGTGCCGTTTGCAGTGTTTCATTACTGGATATTTTCGTCAATACGACACACAGACAAACCAATGCATCTACTTGATAAGACTCCCTTCGCAAGGGAAATCATTCCCTCTGTACCTTAGACACCGTCGCGGACGAATTTTCGTTGGATATACCGTTGTCATAGTAATCCCTTGCGCGCGGCAACGTAATAAGCACTCGAGTGGTATCGGTACTGTTCCCTTGCCTCCAGATTTTCACCAATAATATCTACTTGATACGACTCTTCTCGCAAAGGAAATAATTCACACTGTTACCTTAAACACCGTCACAGGCTGGAGTCAGGCGCTGGCGACAGCACACATCCCACCGAAAAAGGTCTGGAAGTATGGCACCCGTCGAGACAGATTTCTCAAGTCACACTCAGCACACGAGACGGCACAGGATATAAACTCGTCGGTACTATATAGTACGCGGTGTCGGTGGAAGGCAAGCTACGGGCGCAAGAAGAGCGCATCACACCACAAACAGCAGCCGTGCGGGTCGGCCGCACACTGGAGCGTAAGCGGGCTGGGCGCTGCTCTTCGCAGCGTCAAACGCCGCGCGCGACACGAGCGCCACCGGGGCGGCGGTGGCGCGCCTGGTGGTAGCATCTGTAAGCACCAGCTTCCTGCCGACAGCGGTCCTGGTCCAAACAGCGGAGCGTGAAGTTCATTTTCAGGGGAGGGTACGTCAGTGGTAGTGACTATGTCTTCTTTATAATTCTTTTTTATCATACTTCTTTCTTATCACAGATGGGTTGCTGTATAGCATAATCTGTAGACGATTAAATTATTATGCTCAAAGGTATGGCTGTGAGACACGGCTATCGCATACATTCCGCCAGACACTGTAGGATGCACGGAGAAGGGGACATCGTACCACCATTAGCGACTTTCGTTACTATTCTATTCATGTACTGAGCGAAGGAAGACACTGCAAAATGTCCCATTTATCCAGAACACCCCAAATAACTTTTTCCCGTAGGTAACGTAAAAAGAATTGTCAAGCAATATGGTTTATTTACGAGGGGTATCTTAACAGGCATGACTGCCGTTCTTTTACCATTGTTCATTACGAAGATATGAACAGCAACTCAGCTGTCTTAAATACCACCCTAATATACATTGCACAGCAGAATTAAAGGGTAAATTATTCCAAACCCTGTATTGCCCACCATTTTTGACGCTAAAGTTTGAAATTTGGCTAAAAGGTGCTACAAATTTCTTCTGGAATGGTTCAAAAGCATGGCACCTTTCGAGTAAGCGTCGAGATGTACGATCTTTTAAACACCAAGGTGTCGACACACGCGAAAGACAGGACACAGCTCAGACGCTCATGCTACGTTTAAGGTGGAGCCAAACTTCACCACAATTCTGACCAATCCCACGACAGGATAGCAGGGTGGTCACACCCCCTCCCACTCACAATTTCACCGTTTCTTTCTGCGCCTCTGCGATGGCAATCAGATCCGCGACGTCCACCGCTGAAACCACGCGGTTTTCTTGTGAGTGGATAAGGAAAACACTTCACACACACTGCCGCTCAGAATTGGCACGAAAAATCTGCACGGGTTTGCATAAAGGGCGACAATGAAACCATCCCTTTCCCTGGGGCGTTGACGTTGATTCCCGCACATTTCTCAATGCGGTGAGCAACAGGAGGACGTGGTGAAGTTACCAGACTACACTGCTGCTCTTTCGCCGCTACAGTGCTGCTCTTTGACCTGATAGTCTACCATCCGGAACCGAACGGTGTCGAAGGACTTGCCAATCTACTAGCGCCTAGTACTACATCACTGCAACTATGTAAAATCGTTAATAAAATTGGGCGGATACCAACTGAGGTTTTACTGAACTGGATGGTCTTAGGTAGACCCTTTGACGTTGTATTCACGCATTTGTCAATTTAGTGATCACGTAACTCGATGACATAAAATTGGATCATAAGCATCCTTAGCTGCATCGGATCACGTTCAAATTTCGTCGAATGCCTATGAAAGGTCCCCAGCGCTTTCAAGCTGTACAGGAGAGCAAAAACTGCGTCACGATGCGCTCCACACGAATGCGATCACGTTCGATGAGAATAAAGCCTCACAGTGTCCTTAAAGAAAGGCTGAAACGTCCGAGGATGCCATCACTGTCAAAGGTTGTGAAAAAGTATTCCTGTTTCTCATAACACCTTGAACTGTCGTTTTCGAGCGCGAAATGTGTGAGAATCAATGCTCCAGGGAGAGGGGCGGTTTCATAGGCCCCCCTAATGATGCCCCCTACGGCCTTTTCGTACCATTCTGAGCAGCTATGTGTCCCAACGTTTTCTACGGCCACTCATAAGAAAACCACATGAATCCAGCACCTGACCTCCTTCTCAGAGTCGTAAAAAGAAAGAGGGTGAAATGTTGGCAAGAGGCTGTGTGACGACCTTCCAATCATGAGCCACTTCCACGGTGAAAGTGGGTAGAATTTTGGTGAAATTTGGAGTCAATGTGACATAGTCCAAACACCTTACACGTCACATGAACTCCTGGCAGTAGCCCTTTCTCCGCATGTGTCCCCACCTTACTATGTGAAGCGTTGTCCAGCCCCAAGGACGCAGGTTCCCCGCTTCTGCGCCATTACAGATGAAAGATGCACACATCCTTGAGCCATATTTCAAACTTTTGCATCGCAGTGGGAGACAGTTATGGGGTTTCGAGAAAGTGAGCCTTTAATCCTGTTGCGCAGTGCAGTTTACTTGGTAACCCATTTCCTCTCTTCAAGACGTGTTCAAAAACGTATCGCAGTGTACCATTTGCGTAAACATGTCGTTATTATCAACGTAACACACAGAACTTCACGTTCATGAACTAGAACACAGTGCAGGTACCATGGGTAATATAACTGATTGGAATTGGCAATAAAAAGATGGAAAAACATGCAAAGTACAAACCAGTCATTCTGTCAGTCGAATGTTCGTGTGTGTAAAGTGTGCAACAACGAACAAAAGATAGAGATACTACTCATGTATGGAGAACGTAATAATGATGGGACTGAAAACAAAATATACTGGTTTTAGGTATATCACTCTTCTATTTAAGCTGTTCTGTGTTCACTTGTGGATTCATTGCAATAAAAGTGAGAGCAGTTATTTCGGCGGCTTGGTCTGTGCGAGTTCTACGACGACAGCGTTGCCTTAGGTTGAAACCATTCTGATACCGTAGGGAGGTAGGTTTGGAGTGGTAAGATACTGGTTCCCAACTAAATGAACTACAGACAGAGGGTGAATCACCTAGAACTTGCACCGAAAATATTGCGGGAATGGAAAACGCTATTGTTATGCGGTTTTCAAAGAATGTATTGGTTATCAGAGGCTCGTACTGTTAGCTTGTTAGTGGGTCGTAATAATACTTAGGAAGAGTATTTTTACGCAAACATACATTTTTAACTGTAACAATGACTACTGACATTAACAGAATAAAAGTACTGTATATTACAATTACAGCGGTGTTTGTCGCAGGATCCTAGTGAAAGTCGTTTACGATATATTGTATTTTGAAAAGTTCCCTCACCGACACTTGTGCAGTATCTGTGATAGCGCATGCTAAAGAACAGCACAATTGCATACATTAGTAATGCTGGCCAATTACGAACCAACTGACCACAACAGGTTGTGTTCGAAATGACCACCGGCAGCAGCAATACACACTTACAGTCTGGAATGGAACGATTGTTACACATGTGGTAGCGGGGACGCGTCTACCAAAGTATAGCTCCTCTGCGTCCTATCCAACGATTGGGAAATAATTCGTGAAGACATACTGTACTACTTCGTGCACTATGGGTGGGCAACCATCATGTTCCTCCTAGTCCGCAAAGAAACGTCTTCCATCATCCGTGGAAGATGATGTATTAGAAGGCTGCGATACTTGTTTGCGTTCAGTTTTCCATCTATGGAATAAGTAACTATGAGGTGGTGGTTCAGTATCTCGCATGACACATTTACACTACATGGACGCTGACGTTCCATCTGACGAAGTCAACAGGGATTGTCCACAGACCGACAGTGTATGTTCCTCATTTTGATTTGAGGCTCTTTGTGTTGGCCGTGTTTGCAGTTAAAATTGTTTGTTGTGAGATCCACCAGTTATGCAAAATACCGTTTTTCTCAGTACCCATGGATACTGAGAAAAATTGGTGTTTTGTATAACTGGCGGACATCACATCCAACAAGTGTATGTTCCGGCGTTTTAGCTGGCTACGATTGGTAAATATGGCTTCATCACTGAATAAGATACACGATACATCTGGAGTATTCTGTGTTAATTCCCATGTGCCGAAGTTAACACGATTCTCATAACCATTTCCACGCATCTCTTGATGGAGAGAGGTGCGATAAGGACGGAAACTATGTCGATGAAGAATGCTTAAGACACTTGCAAGACTCATGCCACTTCCTCGTACGATAGCGCGGGAGCTAACGTACGGATCAACAACAGCAGTAGGAAGAACATGATTTTCCCCCTCCTATATCGTCATTTGTTTCCTTCTGTTACGTTCTCTAGGTGTTTTACTATCACTTAGCACGATAATGGTTGCAGAGATTGATAAGTAATGGCGAGACGGCTTACGTCTTTTGGTATATCTTGCCGAATACACCGCACAAGAACGAATTGCATTCTTCTTACACTCACCGTACATCAAGAGCATGTCGGCTTGTCGGCTTTCTCTGCGCTCTTGCCCATACACAAGCCTTCAATTTTCAAAGTACCAATGCCGCGCAAATGTCACCTCGACTCAGTATCAATAGAAAAGAGCTATGAATAAAAAGCTATGAATAACAGAACAGCAACTCTCCGTTACTTATGTACGGAGGTCACTACTGCAACATACACAGAACGGGGCATTACTCCGTAGAAAAAGAAAGTGGATCGTCGTAGTTAATTATCAATAACTGCTAATTGGTAACAGGCCGAGAAAATAAAAAAAGCCAACTCCAAAGAAGGGAGAACTAGGTTTTAGCATATGCATGTTTGTGGCTCTGAATATGGGAAGTTCTCACCGGAAGATAGAAGAAGTCAATCGCCTTACACCGAAAGACTTAATCTTTCCACAATTAAAACATCTGAACAACGGCACACAACACTTCTCCTCTGTAACGTTGCCAGCGGCTTCGTCTTTAAGTACCCGCCACCTCGCCACTCTGTACGTCTTCTCAACGGAGACCGGCTCCGAGCACTACACAACGTAACCTTCACTCGCTCGTACTAGCGAAGTAAACACCTCTCACGGGACACGCTGCTCGCTCCTATAGCCGTTATTCAATATCTAGTCAGCCCTCTGCTGTCACCTTGCCCCTGCCAAATATGTAACCAGAGCGACAGCAGAGGCGAAAGCGGGCGGCGTGCCAGAAATACTGATGCGCAGTTTTCTGAAGTCTCACAAGAAGACCGTAAAACATCTATCAGCGAGGTGGGTTCTTGTGAGGGTACCAGTCTCTGTAGAGGTGGAATAGTGGAAGACCAAGAAACTTGTACACGGATTGAGAAGGGTGTAAGACAGGGAGGTATACTTTCGCCCCTTTTCGTTGAATCTGCACGCCGAAGAAGCAATCAGGGAAATAAAAGAAAGGTTCAACAGTGGGATTAAAATTAAAATTCAAGGTGATTTCAAAAGGATTGCAATTTGAGATTTTCTTATGAGATTGCTGTCCTCAGTGAAAGTGAAGAAGAATTACAGGATCTTCTGAATGGAAGGAACAGTCTAATGATTACAGAAGATGGACTAAGAGCAAATCGGAGAAAGACGAAGATAATGAGAAGTAGCAGACTTCAACATCATAATTGCGATCACGAAGTAGATGAAGTGAAGGAACTTTGCTAAAACCTATGACGGACGGAGCAAGGAGGACATAGAAAGCAGGCTAGCACTCGCAAAAGGGGCAGTCTTGGCCAAGAGAAGTATGCTAATAACACACATAGGCCTTCATTTGAGGAAGAAATTTCTGATAACGTACGTTTGTAGCACTGCAAACATAAGAGAATGAGAGCGTTAGATATGTGGTGCTGCAGAAGAATGTTGAAAATGAGGTGGGCTGCTTAGGTAATGAATGTGTTGGTACTGTGCAGAATTGGGGAAGATCGGCATATATGCAAAACACTGACAACGAGAAGTGGCAGATGATAGAACATCTTTTAAGACATCAGGGAACAACTTTAGTGGTAGTAGAGGGATCTGCAGAGGATAAAAATTGTAGAGGAAGAGTTTGGAATACATCCCAGTAAGTAACTGACGACAAGTTGCATGAGCTGCCCTGAAATGATAAGGTCGGCAGATGAGAGGAATTCTTGTCGCGCTGCATCAAACCAATCAAAAGACTGATGACCCCCAAAAAGTGGACCTCTTATGCATGAGTCGGGTTTTGTTAAATTGTGTGTTAGAAACTGTAACTGTGAGTATTACTATGATTTAGCCATGAACTTATTTTATGAACTACACTGTTTGAAATCGAACCAATGCTGCACACAAGATTGATTATGACCAAGCTACTGTCATCAGCAAACACAAGTATTATAGATTACTTGCAATAGTAGAGGGCATATCATTTACATAAGTAAGGAACAGGAGGGGCCCCAACACTGATCCCAGTGGACTCCCATTTCACCGTACTCCATTCAGGCCCTACATCAAAATGATTCAAATGGCTCTAAACACTATGGGACTCAACATCTGAGGTCATCAGTCTCCTAGACTTAGAACTACTCAAACCGAACTAACCTAAAGACGTCACACACATTCATGCCCGAGGTAAAATTTGAACCTGCGACCGTAGCGGCAGCGTGGTTCCAGACTGAAGCGCCTAGAACCGCTCGGCCACACCACATCACCGCCATTCTCTGTTGTTAAAGTAAGAGGTGAACCAATTGTGAGCTACTCCACGTTTTCTGTAATGGTCCAACTTCTGGAACAATATTTTGTGATCAACACAATCAAATGCCTTAGTTAAATAAAAATTATGCCTATCACTAGAAACCTTTCGTTTAACCCATCACGTAAGTTGTTAAACGACTTCTAAAGCCGAACTGTACATCTGATAGCCAATTCTGAGATATAAAATGATCAATTATCCTTACATACACAGCGTTTTCAACATCTTTAGCAAACACTGTGGCATAGAAGTAGGTTCAAATGGCTCTGAGCACTATGGGACTTAACTTCTAAGGTCATCAGTCCCCTAGAACTACTTAAACCTAACTAACCCGAGGCAGGATTCGAACCTTCGACCGTAGAGGTCGCGCGGTTTCAGACTGTAGTGCCTCGAACCGCTCGGCCTTTGCGCCCGGCAGATATGGTTGTTCTGGGTACTGATTTCTCAGGATCTGTGCACCGAAATTGCGTGAAAGTGTAATCACATGTCAGTTCTAGTATAATACAGGAATTTTTCCATGAGTGTTCCGATCACCAGCTTTGCCAACTCTGTTACACGCCATACAGTAAATGAATATGTACAAATTCTTGTAATATTGCTCCTTGTCTGATATTCCAGTATCAAGTACAAGCAGTAGGAACTACATCGTAGACACACCATAGACTGTTGTGTATTGTTTCTCCAGGTACCGTTGGCAGCAGTGTTACTAATTGTTCGTATCCTCTTAAATATTACAGATTTGACTATAACTGTGTGGATACCCACATATGATGTAATCTAAAGAAGAAATGAACAGATAATCATCAGCTGTATAAGGGAATGACACAATGTAAATTTTTGCCGGGACTCGAAGTTTGATTTCCTGGTTATCGGGAGCGGTGGTCTTACCATTTGACTACAAGAGCACGACTCAGGACCAGACGCAGACTTCCAGATATCGTCAGTCATGTGTTTCCAACCTGTACTCGTACATCCATTCCTGCACAGAGATACATCTCACTTGTAAGTCGCTTGTCCTGTGGTGGTGGACAAATACAACACTGCAGTGCCTGTGTTATTGCGAATTACGATGTAAAGTTCCTTCGGACTTTCAAGAAAAGGAAAAAAAATACCTTCTCTTCATTCCATTACACAGCTGACGGTATCAATACTCGCAACTGCGGTTTCATTTAATGCATGTGAGAGATAGTCGGACTCCAGGGGACGAGCAATGGGTGTAACATTCTGCGTGGTGTCTGTTTGTCCTAAGTCGTGTCTCCCTACCGCTTTCGCATAACGACGCTCTGAGCGTGTTATTTAGGGAATTCGTTAGTTTGAACCTGGGACCTGTTGCTGGTAAGGAAACGCCAGACCACACATGACATGTAGAGTTCAGAAGAGTTCAGTGAGACTGGCATTGATATTATCAAACACTTAATGATTTCAGCGTCAGCTCCACTGCACTCCCTGTAAACGAATCTTAATACTAACTAAATTTAGTGGAAGGGGTTCAAGACTTTCCTATTTTTAGTTATCTGGTAAAATAACGTCGACAAAGCAGTTAAGTTTACCATTTGAAATTTTATTCTTCTCACAAAACATTGTTTATAAATTGCACTATTGATAAAAGGAAATATTTTAATACAGGATGATAAAAACCAACTGTGTTCAACAAAAATGTGAACGAATATTCCCTGAATGGGTTTCCAAGTTCTACAATGGATCGAAGGATGACCTATGCCATATCACATCTATAATCTAGATTTAAGTTAAGTTTCATGAAAGAGAAAACTATCAAAATGGTCTACAGTGACCCTCAATTATCTTTAATTACTTATTTAACTTGTCATAAATTACAGTGGCTGATGTGGCTTCTCAATAATTAAATAACATAAAAATCATCGCATTTCAGATTTTAACTTCAAGTAGCAAATGTGAATACCATGAGCTTTAATTGACGATCGACACAAGTATTACGTAAAAAGGGGATGTAGCAGATAAGACTTCTGCAGTTCTGAGTGAAGCGTTACGCGCTGTTATGCGGCATCGCATGCGTTCATTACCTTGATGGTGTTTAGGCAGCATCAGGGGGCAGCGGGTGGCGCAGCTCCACACAGCTCGCTGTCTCGGAAGAAACTCTCTCCTTACTACAATTTACCGAAGTTGGTTTTAGAAAAGCTATCTGGCTGTGTTTTCATCTGACCAATCAGGGTCTCAATGTTAACCTTAAGCTCCACCTTCAAATCTTCTGTCTATCCAATGAGAAACGTTATGCTTTTCGTGGTGGGGCAATGTGTTTAATGTTTGCTACGTCACAGAGACGTGAAAAAGTCTCACGCTAAAACTTGCAGCTGGTGTGGCCCTTTTAGTGTTATCGTAAGATCTGTACTGTTCTTCTGGAGGGCTCTATCTTTTAACATGGGCTGGAGGGTGGTTTTGGTGGTCGGCTGGCGACGTGGGTGTCCGTCCCTTATCGTAGGGCCTCCTAGCCTACACTATTCTGCTCTCTGCTTCTGTTCTCGTTTCTCCCCTCGGAACTACGTCTGTTTCACGGTGGGACGGTATGACATGCATTTAGGTGTTCTTGTGTTAGTCTGTGGTATTACATTTGCTCACTCGTTGATCGTATTACTTTGGTTAATTTAGTGCCAGGATTTATTCGTAGCTATGTGACATACTGGCGGATTTGCTATCATGTCAGGGTTTTCATGGAAGGTGTTGGATTTGCCTGACACCTTACATGGGTTGCACTCGAGTAAGGTCGGGTTCTACATAGGCGACAGAAGCGACCGGCAGCGAGGGGCAGCTTCAGACGACGAAACACCACGGCAGGTCTGGTTACGGAAAGGTCCTACGTGGGCGATGACCTTTGCGCTGCCTGGCTGCCTGTCCTCTGCTACAACTAACGACGATTGAATTCAGATGTGTTTGAATCTTGTCGCTTCTAGGCAAAACAGTGGAACAGACGCGACGGCAGTTATGAAATACTTATCGTCCGATTTTAAGAAAACTATTCGGTGAAATAATTTGATTCTTCCGTATATTATAGCTTGATATCTTTGCTCGATAAAGGTCGGAAACTGAGTATGTGGCTGCACAAATATTTTACACAGGTAAAATCACATTGTGTATAGTTCATTTAAGGCCACACATTATTGCATTTGAAATGTAACCAATATATGTGAATTGTATTTAAAGTTGAGACCGGAATGTTATCTCTTTACATTCTTGAGATATTGGTTGTTATGCCAGCCGCTGTGGCCGAGCGGTTCTAGGTGCTTCAGTCTGGAACCGCGATGCTGCTACGGTCGCAGTTTCGAATCCTGCCACCGGCATGGATGTGTGTGATGTCCTTAGGTTAGTTAGGTTTAAGTAGTTCTAATTTCTAGGGGACAGATGACCTCAGATGTTAAGTCCCATAGTGCTCAGAGCCATTTGAACCATTTAATCGGTTGTTATATATGCGGAGAGTTCGCTCCTATCCTGCGCTTCGGGAATCGTCGTATCTCATAAACGGTTCAAGATATCGAAACGACGCATTTTGGAAATGACAACACGCAGGAAGGACTATTTTATGGTGTGACTGTCGATCGATACGTTTCTGTAAAAGCGTGAACAGATAGAAAAGATGACGCCCTTGAAATCACACCATGAGGTTTCGTCCGAATTTTCATAGCCAAACAAAGAGAGACAAAGAAGCGAACGGGATATCAAAGTTACCAGGATGAGGTCTAGTTTTGCGTAAAAATATTTCGCTGCTTGAAAGTAATCAGTGTAATTAATAACAACTTAATGAGTTGGGGAAAAATTGAAACATTTCACGAAAAGCTGCTGCCAAGCTATGTAAATGAGGTATTAAAAAGTTCATCTGTTCAAGGCATAGCTACTTTGCAAATAAAAAGATACATTGGTGTGGTATTTAAATATCAATAATTTTTCCTTCGAATCAAGTATCTAACTTAGGATTTTTTAGTACAGAAGACGTTAGGAAGGCAAACTAGGAGCCAGTAAGATCATTCTTCCTGAATAAAACTTAAAAAAAATGCAAGAAACAGGCCAAATATTTTGTGAAATTACTTGTGTGAAAGAAATAAATAGATCAGAGGAACGATCTACGTGCCTTTGAATGAAGCTCGAAATCATGAACACAAAATGTGGTGCATCAAACTTTTCCCTAATATTCTTTTTCATAATTTTTGGCCATTCAGTTCACAAAACGTTCGACTTTTTTTTTTTCAAAAATTTCGTATGCTGTTTAGGTTAACTAATACGCTTGGCCTTAACACTGATTACTGATGAATTACATCCGCAACATCAAAAATCTGTAAAATTTCATGGTTGGTTATTGTAATTTATTAGGGATTTAATGTGTGTGATTTACCGAGATAGGTGCGTATATACTCAATGTTTGTTAGCAAGAACTTAAAAATGTACTTAGCGATGCAGTGTGAACAGTATACAGGGTGATAGAAAAAGGTACGGCCAATCTTTCAAGAAACATTTCTCACACACAAATAAAGAAAAGTTGTTACGTGTACATGTGTCCGGAAACGCTTCATTTCCTTGTTAGAGCTCATTTTAGTTTCGTCAGTATCAACTGTACTTCCTCGGTTCACCGCCAGTTGGCCCAATTGTAGGATGGTAATGTTGACTTCGGTGCTTGTGTTGACATGCGACTCATTGCTCTGCGGTACTAGCATCAAGCACATCAGTCCGTAACATCAACAGGTTAGTGTTCATCATGAACGTGGTTTTGCAGTCAGTGCAATGTTTGCAAATGCGGAGTTGGCAGATGCCCATTTGATGTATGGAGTAGCACGCGGCAATAGCCGTGGCGCGGTACGTTTGTATCGAGTCATATTTCCAGGACGAAGATGTCCCGACAGGAAGATGTTCGAAGCAATTGATAGGTGTTTTAGGGAGCACAGAACATTCCAACCAATGACTTGCGGCCGGCCGCGGTGGTCGTGCGGTTCTAGGCGCTCCAGTCCGGAGCCGCGCTGCTGCTACGGTCGCAGGTTCGAATCGTGCCTCGGGCATGGATGTGTGTGATGTCCTTAGGTTAGTTAGGTTTAATTAGTTCTAAGTCCTAGGGGACTGATGGCCACAGCAATTGAGTCCCATAGTGCTCAGAGCCAGAGCCACTTGCGACTGGGGAAGACCTAGAACGACGAGGACACCTGCAATGGACGACGCAATTCTTCGTGCAGTTGACGATAACCCTAATGTCAGCGTCAGAGAAGATGCTGCTGTACAAGGTAACGTTGACCACGTCACAGTATGGAGAGTGCTACGGGAGAACCAGTTGTTTCCGTACCATGTACAGCGTGTGCAGGCACTATCAGCAGCTGATTGGCCTCCACGGGTACACTTCTGCGAATGGTTCATCCAACAATGTGTCAATCCTCATTTCAGTGCAAATGTTTTCTTTAGGATGTGGCTTCATTCTAACGTGATCAAATTGTTAATTTTCACTATCAACTTGTGTGGGCTGAAGAGAATCCGCACGCAATTGTGCAATCACGTATTCAACATAGATTTTCTGTGAACGTTTGGGCAGGCATTGTTGGTGACGTCTTGATTGGGCCCCATGTTCTTCCACCTACGCTCAATGGAGCACGTTATCATGATTTCACACGGGATTCTCTACCTGTGCTGCTAGAACATGTGTCTTTACAAGTACGACACAACATGTGGTTCATGCACGATGGAGCTCCTGCACATTTCAGTCGAAGTGTTCGTACGCTTCTCAACAACAGATTCGGTGACCGATGGATTGGTAGAGGCGGACCAATTCCATGGTCTCCACGCTCTCCTGACCTCCACCCTCTTGACTTTCATTTATGGGGGCATTTGAAAGCTCTTGTCTACGCAACCCCGGTACCAAATGTAGAGACTCTTGGTGCTCGTATTGTGGACGGCTGTGATACAATACGCCATTCTCCAGGGTTTCATCAGCGTATCAGGGATTCCATGCGAGGGAGGGTGGATGCATGTATTCTCGCTAACGGAGGACATTTTCTGTAACAAAGTGTTTGAAGTCATGCTGGTACGTTCTGCTGCTGTGTGTTTCCAGTCCATGATTAATGTGATTTGAAGATAAGTAATAAAATGAGCTCTAACGTGGAAAGTAAGCGTTTCCGGACACATGTCCACATAACATATTTTCTTTCTTTGTGTGTGAGGAATGTTTCCTGAAAGTTTGGTCGTACCTTTTTCTAACACCCTTTAGATAAGACTTAGTATACAGAATTGTAGTTGAGTCAGTTAGAGTATAGGAAGTAACTGGGATAAAAACTAGGACCTCGTCGTAGCCATAATCACAAACCGGGAACGCTACCGTTGCAACACAGCTAGCTGTTGTTTTGGTGTGTCCATTATTCGTATGTCCCGTAACCGGTAATTCTTCCATATTTATCGGCTGTTAAAGGTTCTTGATCATGTAAAAAACTTTCGACTTTATTAATGACATAGTCGAATGTTCCTCTGCCCTTTAACTTGTATTCGAAGAATTTCTCTGGTGATCTTCTTAGTTGATGATACAAATTATGAAATTCTCCATGAATGCGCAGCATTCATTTTCGCGTTATTTTCCTAAGTAGAGCTATAGTATTCTACAGTTTAGTGGCGGCCATTTATAGAAACATCTGGTCATCTCTTAGCAGCCATGTTGTAGTGAGAGATGGTCGCCCGCGCTCTACGCTCGATGCTGCTGCTTGTTGCTGGAGTGTCACGTATCCAGAGGTCGGTCGCTGTCGGTCGCTTCTGACGCTTACGTACGACACGGCCTAATGCGCAGTAGCCGCGGCAAGCGTCTCAGATGGCACGTCGCCGTGTCGAGTGTTCAGCGCCAAAAACCGCAGCTTGGTTATTACTAGCCTGTCTCATGCTATTCACTGAAACCTTTAGTTACGCGCCATTTAGTTGTAGAGTTTTGACCTTGCCTGATTTACGTTTAGGATTTGAATTGCTCTATGGGTAGTTGTATACACTTAAGACAAATTTTCTATGCTCTGGACCAGTTTTTTTGTTGTTTTACACTTCCACCTGTTCTGATCCGGGGGTTTCTACGTTACTACCAGTGCGAGTTATCGAAAACAGTGATCTACGTACGGCGAGTAGGAGAAGAATCGCCTAGCTGGAGATCTGAGAATATCTTACCCCGTTGTCCAGAAAAAGACGACAGCCCACAGCAAAAGACGAGGAACCGTGAAGAGTTTCGGTATTCCCTAAATGTACAGAGCACCAAGAGTTGTCATATTATGAGGCTGTTAAACAAGAGCGCCTATTTCGATAAAACGCCCGATTAAGATAAAACAACAAAATGGAAATCACACAGAAACGTAAAAGAAACTTCAGCATACTCTTAAATACCTATTTTTTAGAAAGTAATCAGCATATTGACATACCAGATTCAAATGAGGACAATGAAGTTCAGTGCTTTTAGGGGCAGAGCAAAACACACTAAATTATTAAAGCACAAACAACGAACAAAGCTTTACGCCCCTTCAGACGCTCAGCCATATCATACCGAACAACACTCAGTTCTGTACAACCACATAGAACTACTTTCCATCAGCGCACAATGCCTTTCCGGTGTAACAGCAACTAGACGCGCATAGCTAATCATATCCCACTTTACGGACCCACAAAAACGTCGCCGCTCACTACGGTTACAACGGCCAACTCAACCCGATGCAACGAGGGTCTTCCTTCACGCTGAGCGGCGTCTCTCCATGTAAGCCCGTACATGACGGCTTAATAACACGTCTCAGCATTGGTGGCTTCTTCCACTGTCTGTTGCAAATTTTAAAGTATGCTTCACCACACTCCACCTCATGCCTGCTGTAAACTCATCTTCATCGAAGCGCTGCAATCTGCTCTGTGGTAAACCAGCACAATCACTTGCCCGTCAACAACAGTCTCCACCAACGAGCGCTTTCCTCCTTCAAGCTGCGACAAGCGATAAATCGCGGGACGATAGCAACACTCTCTATTTGAACTGTGTGTGAAATCTTATGGGACTTAATTGTTAAGGTCATCAGTCCCTAAGCTTACACACTACTTAACCTAAATTATCCTAAAGACAAACACAAACACCCATGCCCGAGGGAGGACTCGAACCTCCGCCGACACCAGCCGCACAGTGCATGACTGCAGCGCCTAGACCGCTCGGCTAATCCCGCGCGGCTAGCAAAATCTCTGCAATCAACTGCAGACCGTTCCAATCTCGTCTACTATTTCAGTTTCTGCAAAACATGTTTCATGACTTCGTATAACCCATCTATATATTCTTTGTCCCACTGGGTCTTCTCTTCTTTGGTGAGTTCTGGGTTGTTCATGATCCTTTTCTTCATACAGCTGCTTTTGTTTCCCACAAGTGGCATCTACTTTTCTATAGTAATACATGATGCTACCGATGTTAATTTCTTTTCTGGTCAGTCCGGCTTTGCCATTTACAACTTCCTGCCTAATTTTTAGGTGTCTGTGTGGCATTTTGCAGTTTCATTTACTGAAATTCTATATTTTCTCCATTTTCTTCTTTCATCAATAAAAACTTGATATCACTTGTGCTAAAAAACATTTAGACTGGACTTCTACCTGGTCGTTTTCACCGTCTCTTCCTTTCATTAACAAAGGTACAGTAAATTTTAACAGTGCCACAGTTTGTGAAGGGTGACTGGGATTTGCGGCGTTGCATGTGTCTACACAGCAAAACTTTCTTTAACGGAAACTTCCCAATAGCGAGCTCCTCTCAATACCGCACATTTTAAAATTCTACTGCAGAATATCATTGGTCGTTATGGTAAAATTCTTCTCATTCCTTCTTAGCAGCGGACGTGTACACTGAAATGTATCCCACAACAACGAATGGAACTTTCACATAACTCAAGCCGAGAAAGAAAATGACGGTTCTAAATTAAACAGCAACCATCATTATCACGAATCTTAAGTTTTTGGAAGTTAGCGTGCATAGTGTTTCTGTCTTCAACGAAGTCGCTTATGCACTGTAGGCCTAAGATGTCAAAAATCGGAAGCAATTAGCACTCAATTAAATTGTCGCTTCGAAAAGATTATATTTAGTGTTAGAAATCTCGCCAAACGGTTTGCTGTTTGGGTAACACAGATCAATGACATTTTAGGAAACGAAAAGGACATTCTGAAATGGTGGACTAGTAATGATAACCTCACCAGTAAATGTTCTTTTCCCAACAAACCAGGCGTCAAAGGTGACAATTTCACTTTTCTATGATTCTGTGGTGCTCCCTGGAATGATTTGCCTGCCAGTGGATCTCTGATACCCTAGAAGGCACTCGCAATCTCCAAGGAGTTAGCATTTCACGATCTTAAAACAGTTGTAGTTTGGTTTGACAAATCTACACTCCTGGAAATGGAAAAAATAACACATTGACACCGGTGTGTCCGACCCACCATACTTGCTCCGGACACTGCGAGAGGGCTGTACAACCAATGATCACACGCACGGCACAGCGGACACACCAGGAACCGCGGTGTTGGCCGTCGAATGGCGCTAGCTGCGCAGCATTTGTGCACCGCCGCCGTCAGTGTCAGCCAGTTTGCCGTGGCATACGGAGCTCCATCGCAGTCTTTAACACTGGTAGCATGCCGCGACAGCGTGGACGTGAACCGTATGTGCAGTTGACGGACTTTGAGCGAGGGCGTATAGTGGGCATGCGGGAGGCCGGGTGGACGTACCGCCGAATTGCTCAACACGTGGGGCGTGAGGTCTCCACAGTACATCGATGTTGTCGCCAGTGGTCGGCGGAAGGTGCACGTGCCCGTCGACCTGGGACCGGACCGCAGCGACGCACGGATGCACGCCAAGACCGTAGGATCCTAAGCAGTGCCGTAGGGGACCGCACCGCCACTTCCCAGCAAATTAGGGACACTGTTGCTCCTGGGGTATCGGCGAGGACCATTCTCAACCGTCTCCATGAAGCTGGGCTACGGTCCCGCACACCGTTAGGCCGTCTTCCGCTCACGTTGCACATCGTGCACATCGTGCAGTCCGCCTCCAGTGGGGTCGCGACAGGCGTGAATGGAGGGACGAATGGAGACGTGTCGTCTTCAGCGATGAGAGTCGCTTCTGCCTTGGTGCCAATGATGGTCGTATGCGTGTTTGGCGCCGTGCAGGTGAGCGCCACAATCAGGACTGCATACGACCGAGGCACACAGGGCCAACACCTGGCATCATGGTGTGGGGAGCGATCTCCTACACTGGCTGTACACCACTGGTGATCGTCGAGGGGACACTGAATAGTGCACGGTACATCCAAACCGTCATCGAACCCATCGTTCTACCATTCCTAGACCGGCAAGGGAACTTGCTGTTCCAACAGGACAATGCACGTCCGCATGTATCCCGTGCCACCCAACGTGCTCTAGAAGGTGTAAGTCAACTACCCTGGCCAGCAAGATCTCCGGATCTGTCCCCCATTGAGCATGTTTGGGACTGGATGAAGTGTCGTCTCACGCGGTCTGCACGTCCAGCACGAACGCTGGTCCAACTGAGGCGCCAGGTGGAAATGGCATGGCAAGCCGTTCCACAGGACTACATCCAGCATCTCTACGATCGTCTCCATGGGAGAATAGCAGCCTGCATTGCTGCGAAAGGTGGATATACACTGTACTAGTGCCGACATTGTGCATGCTCTGTTGCCTGTGTCTATGTGCCTGTGGTTCTGTCAGTGTGATCATGTGATGTATCTGACCCCAGGAATGTGTCAATAAAATTTTCCCTTCTTGGGACTATGAATTCACGGTGTTCTTATTTCAATTTCCAGGAGTGTAGTAGACACGATATCTCTTTTCAAACCGTGTGTGTTCATTCCACTTCAGTGGACTAAACATAATACGAGACTGACAGAAAAGGGTAACAGGAATTTGTGAGGGTTATGAAGAAAGAAACATTTTTAACAGTGACAAGACTGGTGTTCCCTTTCGGATTCTTCCCAGTAAAACTATGGTCTATGTCCAGGAGGCAAAATTTCAAAATAACTGTTCCACCTTGTCTTAACATGAGAGGCAAATTTCTAAACATTTTCATTATTGGTAATACTGCGAAGCCTTGGTATTGATTTGGGCAAAGTTAACGTGGAGTGGCTGTATGATAATAAACGATCTGGGTGACTGCGGCAGCAATGGCTGAGTGGTTGCTGAGATTTGATAGAAGACTGAGTAGACAAAGAAGGATAGTGATTCTGTTTACGGATAATGGGATTTCCCCATGCGATACTGTACTAAAAAACATTAAAATAAACCTTTTAGAGCCCAGTTTCACTTGATGCTTCTAATCACGGGATCAGGAGATTATTCAAAGTTCCTAAGTATTTTAGAGGCAAGAAGTTTTGAGACATCTTTCGCCTTTTATGGACAATGTCAAATCTGTACATGAATACGGAAAATCTAACAGTGTATTGGATTCAATTCTGTAGATTTTTCCATCTTCAAATCAAGCGACAAGTAACTTCCTCCAGAACCAGCAACAGTTTCCAGAACACAGAGTGCATTTTAACGGCCGTGGTTCGGTGATTAACGACACTGTCGAAGGAAATATACACAAGGAGCACAAGCATGAACTTCAGTTTAGTAGAATAATTTGGTGGAGCTGACGGATATGCCATTAGCGATGATGCACTGTACATACGAGTACATCAACAAGTGTAAGTGAACCCATACAAAAACTTTATCAAGGAAGTTACGACGGGAATGTTGAGAGTGGACAACAGGATGAAGATGAAGATAACGTAATGAACTGTAACTGAACGACTTTCAAGTAAGCTGGCAGTTGGAGAGATAAACAAATTCAAACACAGCTTTTATGTGAAAACTGATGAGGGGGGACTTCAACACATATTCAGAAGCTAAATGGCTCTCTGGTCGTGAAAAAAAAAAAATCATGATTGTTTCATACCAACCTTCCAGAATGCGTGAAAGAAATCTCAATACAGTATTATGAGCTAAGGTGACCAAAGACATGGAGTATCTCCAGACATCATGTCGGGCCTCCTTTTTCCCGGCGTAGTGCAGCATCTCGCCGTTAGATGGGTGAACAAGTCTTTGATGGTCCCCAGCAGAAATATTGATCCCTGCTAACTCTATAGCCGTCCATATTTTCGAAAGTGTTGGCCGTATTTTGTGCACGAGCAGTACTCTCGATTATGGTCCCTAAATGTTGGATGAGATTGATTTCGGGCGATGTGGGTGGCCAGAAAATTCGCTCGAATTACCCAACATGTGCTTCAAACCAATCGCGAACAATTATGGCCTGGTTACATGGTGCAGTGTCACCCGTAACAATTACACCGTTGTTTGGGAAAGTGAAGTCCACCAACGGCTGCGAATTGTCTACAAATAGCCTAACACAACCAATTTCAGTCAATTATCGGTTAACTTGGACCGGAGGATTCAGTCCAATTTCATGTAAACAAAACCCCCACCACTATGACGACACAATCAGCTTGCTCAGTACCAACTCGGTTCGATAGCTTCGTGGGGTCTGTGCTAGACTAGAACCCTGCCGTCCGCTATTAACAACTGAAATCAGGACTCATGTGACCATGCAACGGTTTTCCAGTCATCCAGGGTTCGACAGATATGGTCAAGAGCCCAGGAGAGGCGCTGCAGACGATGTCTTGCTGTCAGGGAGAACACTTGTATCGTTCGTCTGCTGCCATAGCCCATTAACGCCAAATTTCGCTGCATTGACCCGCAGTGTTGCTTGTCTGTTAGCACTGACATGCTTACGCAAACACCGCTGCTCTCAGACGTTAAGTGAAGTCCGTCGGTTACTGCGTTGTCCATGTTCAGGGCAAATGCCTGAAATGTGGTATTGTCGGCATTCTCTTGACAAAATGGATCTGGAAATAAGAATTCTCTAACTATTTCCGGAATGGAATGCCTCATGCATCTAGCTTCAACTACCATTCAACGCTCGAAGTGTGTTAATTCCCATCGTGCGGCCATAATGATGTCGGAAACCTTTTGACATGAATAGTTTCAGTAGAAATGAGAGCTCCGCCAATGAATCACCCGTTTATACCTTGCGTACGCGATACTGCCGCCATCTGTATGCGTGCTTATTGCTAACCCATGGCTTTTGTCACCTCTGCGTACCAGTGTACGGTGATTTGTTAATGTAATAATGTACTTAAATAAAAATAAATATTCACTAATTTACTTATACAGTTCACACTACTTTTCTCTCTCCTGCAAACTGTAAGTAGGCTGTTTAGGTTTCTATGTTGTTTATTTTCTATCAAAATCTTTCATTTGCTAACTATGCCTATCAGTAGTTAGTGCCTTCCGTAGTTAGAATCTTTTATTTAGCTGGCAGTATTGGCGCTCGCTGTATTGCAGTAGTTCGAGTAACGAAGATTTTTGTGAGGTAAGTGATTCATGAAAGGTATAGATTATTGTTAGTCACGGCCATTCTTTTGTAGGGATTATTGAAAGTCAGATTGCGTTGCGCTAAAAATATTGTGTGTCAGTTTAGTGTTGATCAGAATAAGTAAAGAGAGAAATGTCTGAGTACGTTCAGTTTTGCTCAGCTGTTTGAAAAACAAATAACATAAGACGTTTATCAGCACAGTAATTTATAATTTTCCAAAGGGGACGTTTAAAAACAGTATCTAGTTCGCTGTATTTTTGTCCCATGACTTTATTCTAACAACTAAACTGAAGATTCATAAATAACTAATACACAAAAATTGAGCCCGATATTTAAAAAAAAGACGATATAAAATTTTGAGTATCTTATACAACATAAATATGCCTGGTATTCATGGCAACAACAATAAAAAATTAGAATAAAACCAGATCTCCAAAGGAAGCAATGAGGTAAGTAACAGGAAATCTGCACTACACTACAAGTGCACTCCAGTAAGTGAATCAATCTTAGTTTGTCGGACGGCACATTCAAGCAATTCATTATAGCTTCATTAAAACAGAGGAGTGTTTCCGTTTGAGATTTAGGTAAGGGCCACACAGTACCAGGCACGAGAGCCACGCGTGTACTCTAGCAACGAGACTCTACATGCACCGGGCGTCAATCCGACGGGCACGCCACCGTTGGCGCTGCTCTGTGCAGCCTGCGCTGCTATCCCCGTGTTGTGTTCCCTACCGGACGGCCAGTGCTCTGCCGTTCGTTCTCTCGTCGTCCCAAAAAGCCGTCAACCGCCACGCGTCTCCTTGCCGCTGCCCAGGTGAGCCGCAGATCCCTCTGCTTCCGGCGACACCCTATCCGGTCGCTCTGGTCGTTGCCTCACGGACTGCCGAGGCCCTAACTGCATCTTCCTTTGATGATTCCAGCGTCCTCTCGACCACAGTGAAAAAGTTGCCTGCATCTTTGGTGCTGAAGGGAGTGAGATCCCAACTGTGCCACTGTAATCACGGCACACTATGTAATTCCAGTTCCTCCTCAAAAATAAATTACCATTCTCCGTGAAGTATTTAATTTCTTTCATCTCAACATACATTATTTGCAAATTCTTCCTCTTCTGCAAAGCTAGTACAATAAACCCGGTACACTTCGACTGATTTTCAGCTTTAAAAGTGATTATCATGACTGTTTTTTTCAACTTCTGTGACATTTCTGTTAGCGAACACAGGGGCCTGTATGAAAAGATTACTTATTAATTAGTACAAAAAATTTTGTAGGCGCTACAGTCTGGAACCGCGCGACCGCTACGTTCGCCGGTTCGAATCCTGCCTCGGGCATAGATGTGTGTGATGTCCTTAGGTTAGTTATGTTTAAGTAGGTCTAAGTTCTAGGGGACTGATGACCACAGCAGTTAAGTCCCGTAGTGCTCAGAGCCATTTGAACTTTTTTGAACAAATTTTCCAAAATGCCGAATAAGTAATGGAAAAAAAATTAGATGCTCCAAGTTAGCATGGATTTGGGAATAAAGTGAGTGGCCTGTACTTCCAGTACACATGTCAGCTACCATTTCATTTGTAGTCAGTATGTCAAAAACACAATGAAACTTCTACCACCTCCAAATTAATACATTGATCTCAAGTTTTCCTAAGTGTTTTATTATGCCTCAGAATAAAACATGTAGTGTGGTGCTTAAATGAAACACTGCAACGCATGCTCAAATTATAAATATAAAAGATATTGAGATGGAGTAGCACATACATAGCTCCGAATTTCAAAACGTCCATTGTAGTTAGAATTAAGCTGATGTGTCGCCCGACAAGACACAGCCATGGCAAAAGCGCCACAAGCGCAAAGATGCGAGCTGGTGTCAGTGCCATAGAGATTCGCCCCATGTGCTAGTTCCTCCCGCGCCACTGGCGGCGCTGAGGATAGAGATATAAACTTCGCCCCGGCTAATTGCCGGACGTGTCTCCGGCGGTAACTCGGAAGAGTACCGCCCTTCGTTAACTCCATTGCTATTTATCGACGCGTTAGGTGTTGCAGAAACAGCAGCAGCAGGCGACCAGCGATCCAGCCAGCCAGCGATCCAGCCAGCCAGCGATCCAGCTAGCCAACAGCCAGCCAGCCAGCGATCCAGCGATTCAGGCACCAACGGCAGCCGTACCAGCTGCCTGCCAGCGCAGCAACCCCTGCGGTCGCCGTCGCCCTCCCGCCTGCGGCAGTGGAGTGGGGCTTCGGCCCCAGTCGGCGTCTTCGTCCGTTTTCGTCCGTCTTTGTCAGTCTTCGTCCTCGTGCGTCTTCGAGATTTCCTGGTCTTCTCCTTTCGTCTTGTCCAGTCCTGTCCCGTTCTTTTCCTTCTTTTCCCTTCTCATCATGACTACACCCGTCACTACTACCACCACCAACGCCATCGTCTACACCTCACCGTCCTCCACCGCCACCATGATTACATGGTGTGCTCCGTCACCCCCCCCCCTCATTCCATCCTCCCGCTTCTCACCCTCCCCTCTCCTGCACTCTTTGTCGCCCCGTCCCCAGCTCCTTCCCCCCCTAGCCTCCTCCTCTCATCCCTTCCCGCCCCTCCCTCACTCTGATGCCAATGTCTCTGCGGCCCCCACCAGGGTGGTGGCCCGGAGGGGCATGGCCCATGTGCACCTGTCTCTGTCGCCATCGCCATCCCCATTGCCTTCGTCGTTGCCTTCACAGTCACCATCGCCAACACCAGCACCACCGCCCACACCAGGACCTGTCACCTCCCGCCATCTCCCAGTTGCTCTAGTCCCCCATGCCCCTTCTCACCCTTGTGTGGCAGTTAAGCATCCCAACAGCACCCCCATTTCCTCTGCTTCTAAAAACTCACAGCCTCTTCCTCCTCCCACCCCTGTGGATGCTATGGATGTCTCTCCAACTGCCCCTTCTACAACCTCCTCTCCCTCCTCCCCCTACAAGTACCTCCCATCCCGTCCTGATCCCTCTCTCCAGGAGACCCAGAACCTCACCTTGCTCTTCTCCCAGCACTTTTCTGGAGCCCCCATCACTCCACACTGAGACTCCATTCTTATCACCTCCCCTAGCCCCATCCTTCACTAGGACATCCTCACCAAAATCTCAATTACCCACTTTTGATCCAATACCTCCCTCACCCCTGCTCCTTCCCAGTCCTCCTGCCACCAACCCCAACACCTGCGTCATCCACTGACCCTCAATGCAATGATCACACGGCTTTGTCCGACAATCATGGAGGAAGAGGTGTTGGCAGAGCTTAAGGCACACCCATACCTGGAAATGCAGGTGATACACTGGATTTTCCACCCAGCCAGCCCCACGCGCCTTATGCAGGTGTTCTCTGAACACGCCCCTTCCATCGAACTTCTCCCGAAGATGGGTTCCCTCCTTTGCCATCACTGGTACAAAGTCGGCCCCTCCTGCTCCCCTCCTCAATCCTTCCATTGCCAAAGGTGCCTGTGTTATAACACACACAACATCTGAGTGCCGCGAGGCCCCCATCTGCCCGCACTGCAAACAGACACACTTCCTCAGGCAGCGTTCAACAACCAGTCCCCTCCTTCCTGCAACACCTGCAACCTCCTGCACTGTACCTACTCCCAGAAGAGAAAGGCCTGATCCTCCTCCCCACCACTCCTGAACTCACCGTCCCCTTCTGGTCTCTGGACGCCCCACACCTCCTGGCAATTCCCTGCATCTCCCCTCCCCCCACAGCTGAGGACATCATTAGGTTTGTGATCATCATCCTCCAGAATGTCCACTCATTCCAGCATCCCCACACCCTACAGCAGATACCCCTCGCCGCCTGATCGATCTTCCACCTCAACATCTAAGCCACCTATTCCCATAAAAAAGCCCACTTCCCATCTTGACACCCTTGTCTAAATCCCTGTCATGGTGCAACAGCACTGTATCTTGTTCAACATCCATTTCCTTCCCGCAAATAAGAACCTCCTCCTGCACAACCTCACGGCCTACCACGTGGAGTCATTCCTCCTCCACGAAACCTTTCTTCAGCGCCAGAATACCATACACACATCGTCCTACCTCCTCTACCACTGCAATAATCCCCTCCTGATAGTGCGTGGAAGAGTAGCCAATGGCCACCACTGCCAGATCCCTGTTCAGCTCCAACCCCTCCTTCTCGACCCCGCAGAACACCTGATCCTCAGTCTCTTCTTGACACCTATGCCACCTGTGCCTCCATCTATGTCCATCCTGCTGCCCCTATTCCTTTTGACATCCTTTCCCACATCGACTGCACCTTCTCCTCCTACATGATCGCCGCTGACCTCAACATCCATAGTCGTTCTTTCACCCAGTTACGGTGGTGGCAACGGTTCCTCTCGACCCTCTAAGGTGACCTCGTTCTCATTCCCCAGCTCACCCACCAGGAATCCAATACCACTCCCGATGTCATCCTGTCCTCCCCTAACCTCCTTGGTCATATAGCGGTGGATGTCCTTGACCCTATTATCAGTGACCATCTCCCTATCCTCCTCACCGTTTCAGTCTTCACCCCTGTCCCAATCCTCGCATTGACCCTCCCCCGAAATATGTCCAAGATTATTCCTGTGTCGACTGGAATGCCTTCTGGGATACCCTTTCTACCCAGGTCGATAGCCACCCCCTCGCCTATCACAACTCTGATGATGTTAGCTATGCCACCTCCTTTCACCAGCAGACCTTGCCTGAGGCCGTGCAGCCCACGTCCCTACTGTCGCCATCCACCCTCACTATCTCACTTTACCCCACAGGCCGTCCTCCTCCTCCGTGAATCCTGCCGTATCTACTGTGCCTTCCTTGACACGCATGACCAGGACACACCACAATGCCACTGGCAACTAAAACGACCCGTCAGAAACTTCCTCACGGCTAAGAAACGCTGGGACTGGCGACAGATATGCACCCGTCTTAATGCTACCCTTCCTATCAACTCATCCATGTACTGGTCTGCCTTCCGCCACCTTACCAGATCTAAAAAAAACCTCCCTACTACTATCTCCTTCATGATGACCTACCCTTCCCTGACATAGTAAGGATAATCACATTCCCTCCCACCTGTCCAAGACCTTTACCCTCTCTGATGATCCCCAGTTCATTTACTCCCTCTTCCTGGATGTCCACGATCGAACTGACACCTCTCTCCCACCCCTTGCCCCTGGCTTCTAGTACTTGGTCAACATTACACACAACAAAATCAATGCTCCCATCACTACTCAGGATACCATTACTACACTCCATACGATACGCAGCACTGCTCCCGATCTTGATCGTGTTACCTATCGCCAGCTCTGTGAAACTCCCTCCTCCTTCCTCTCCACCCTGGCCGGGCTATACAGGGTGTTACAAAAGGGTACGGCCAAAGTCTCAAGAAACTCTCCTCACACACAAATAAAGAAAATATGTTATGTGGACATGTGTCCTGAAACGCTTAATTTCCATGTTAGAGCTCAATTTAGTTTCGTCAGTATGTACTGTACGTCCTCGATTCACCGACAGTTGGCCCAATTGAAGGAAGGTAATGTTGACTCAGGTGCTTGTGTTGATATACGACTCATTGCTCTACAGTACTAGCATCACGCAAATCAGTACGTAGCATAAACTGGTTAGTGTTCATCACGAACGTGGTTTTGCAGTCAGTGCAATGTTTACAAATGCACAGTTGGCAGATGCCCGTTTGATGTATGGATTAGCACGGGGCAATAGCCGTACGTTTGTATCGAGACAGATTTCCAGAACGAAGGTGTCCCAACAGGAAGACGTTCGAAGCAATTGATCGGCGTCTTAGGGAGCACGGAAAATTCGAGCCTATGACTCGCGACTGAGGAAGACCTAGAACGACGAGGACACCTGCAATGGACGAGGCAATTCTTCGTGCAGTTGACGATAATCCTAATGTCAGCGTCAGAGAAGTTGCTGCTGTACAAGGTAACGTTGACCACGTCACTGTATGGAGAGTGCTACGGGAGAACCAGTTGTTTCCGTACCATGTACAGCGTGGGCAGGCACTATCAGCAGCTGATTGGCCTCGACGGGTACACTTCTGCGAATGGTTCATCCAACAATGTGTCAATCCTCATTTCAGTGCAAATGTTTTCTTTACGGATGAGGCTTCATTCCAACGTGATCAAATTATAAATTTTCACAATCAACATGTGTGGGCTGATGAGAATCCGCACGCAAATGTGCAATCACGTCATCAACACAGATTATCTGTGAACGTTTGGGCAAGCATTGTTGGTGATGCCTTGATTGGGCCCCATGTTCTTCCGCCTGCGCTCAATGGAGCACGTTATCATGATTTCATATGGGATACTCTACCTTTGCTGCTAGAACATGTGCCTTTACAAAAGTATGACACAACATGTGGTTCACGCATGATGGAGCTCCTGCAAATTTCAGTCGAAGTGTTTGTACGCATCTCAACAACAGATTCGGTGACTGATGAATTGGTAGAGGCGGACCAATTCCATGGACTCCACGCTCTCCTGACCTCAACCCTCTTGACTTTCATTTATGGGGGCATTTGATAGCTCTTGTCTATGCAACCCCGGTACCAAATGTAGAGGCTCTTCGTACTCGTATTGTGGACAGCTGTGATACAATACGCCATTCTCCAGGGCTGCATCAGCACATCAGGGATTCCATGCGACGGTAGGTGAATACACGTATCCTCGCTAACGGAAGACATTTTCAACTTTACCTGCAACAAAGTGTTTGAAGTCATGCTGGTACATTCTGCTGCTGTGTGTTTCCATTCTGTGATTAATTTGATTTGAAGATAAGTAATAAAATAAGCTCTAACATGGAAAGTAAGTGTTTCCGGACACATGCCCACATAACATATTTTCTTTCTTTGTGTGTGAGGAATGTTTCCTGAAAGTTTGGCCGTACCTTTTTGTAACACCCTGTATAATGTGGTCTTGTCCACCGGCTTCTGCCCTGACCTGTGGGAAACCTCCCGTATCCTGATGTTCCTCAAATCCGACAAACCACCATCCTCTGTTTCCTCCTATGATCCCAATAGCGTTACCTCAGTCTTCAGCAAGGTCCTGGATTCCATCCTTACCCAACGCATCGCCCACCTTTTCCACCAGCTCTGTCTCCTTCCCACTACCCTGTGTGGCTTTCGACCAGCCTTCTCACCCGATGACTTTCTCCTTAACCTCACTCATCTCCTCTCTGAACAGCTTGTCGATCTACCGTCTTCCTCTCCCTCGACCTTGAGCGTGCTTACAACCGTGTATGGTATTAAGGTCTCCTTTCCAAGCTCCAAACCTTCGCCCTTCCTATCAACTATGTCTGTCTAACTGGGTCCGTTCCTTCCCAATGTCCTTCCTATGTCAATATCCATAACACGGATTCCTACACCCAAGGCTCTGTCCTCTCCTCTCTCCTCTACCTTCTGTATAGGGCGGACATGCCGCCGCCTTCACTCCCATCCACGTTCTCCAGTAAGCCAATGACACCGCCTTCCTGGCCCTCGAGCCCACCCTGCAATGCTCCCAACACCTTCTCCAATCTCATCTTGACTGGTTCACCACTTGGAGCTACCAGTGGTTGCTCAAGGTCAATCCTTCCAAAACCCAGGCGATCGTTGTAGGCAACACCATCCCTACCTTCTGTCTCCTCGATTTCTATATCACCATTTATGGCCATCCTATCACCCTCACCCTCAAGTACCTTGGTGTCACCCTTACCGTCATGCCTCCTGGACCCCCCCCACCCCCCCACCCCCCCCCCACATCTCTAGACAATCAAAACCAAGGCACACTCCTGACTCCATCTCCTCAAACTCCTTTCTGGCTGCACATGGGTCTGGACCCCTCCACCATACTCCACACCCATAAATCCCTCATCCGCCCTATCCTCTGCTATGCCCACCCTGCCTGGATCTCCGCTCCTCCTACCTTTTACAAATCCCTTCAAATCATAGAACTCCATGCACTCCACCTCACCTATCTGGTTAGACACTTGACTCGCATTCGGGAGGACGATGGTTCAATCCCGCGTCCGATCATCCTGATTTAGGTTTTCCGTGATTTCCCTAAATCACTCCAGGAAAATGCTGGGATGGATCCTCTGAAAGGGCACGGCCGACTTCCTTCCCCATCCTTCCCTAATTCAATGAGACCGATGACCACGCTGTTTGGTCTCCGTCCTCAAAACAACCAACCAACCAACCTATCACATCCGTCTCCCCTCCACCATACAAATCCTGTACGACCTTATTCTGTTCCCGCATCTCTTCCTCTTCCTTGGACGGATATGGATCCTCTGTACCTCCCGTAAACTTGATCCCCGTCACCCGCTTGTCTCTCCCATCCTCTTCCAACCCTGTCTGCTGCCACACCTGTATTCCCAAGTCCCATCTGTTCTCCATCTCTCCACCCTCCATACCCTCGTCAAAGGTGGCTTCCACCAACTCCCCCTCCCTGATGATGCCCTCATCCCCTCCATCTACCCCTCCTACCAACTTTGATCCTCCCCTACGACACCCTGTGCTTTTCCCTAAGGGCAGCCTCCCTCCCTTCTCTCCCTCCTCCCTTCCTCCATCACTCCTCTCCCCAGGCTTCCCCTACCCCCCCTCCCTTCTTTCCTCCTCCTCCAATCTCCTCTGCCACTGGCATCTACACCTTCTCCCCTCCCTCTTCCCCACATTTTCCCCTTTTGCAGGTCCCCAGACTCGTACACATACAGTGAACATTCGCGCGTCGAAGATCATCGCCATCAGTTCTTTGTGTATGCCGTCGTTTTAGTGCTTTAGTGTTTCACCGCCCACGCTCCATCGTTCACATGTGTCATTTCAGTCATCAGTGTTCGTCTACAAGTGCTGAACGTTTTTTATGTTACTGCACTTGTGAATGCCTCCGTGTTTTTAACTCATGTGTCTACTGTTTTTTGTCCATTATTATGTTCTGTTTTTCTATGTCTTCCTTGTTTCTCTATGTATTATCTGTAGCCTAAGAGCGGCGTAATATTTTCCCTGCCGGCCTACCTTTGTATAAGGTGTTGAAATAACAATAAAGAAAATAAAAATAAATGCCGGACGAGTAAATTTCGCCAATGACCGGACGACAGTGCATTGAAGCCTACTTGGTAGATAAGAGCAGCTCTCGCCCACTTGGTTATATATCATCATCCAGGGCTGACGTACAGAGGGCATGTCGTTTACTGAATTCTTAAAAGTGAATAAATTGTTTTTGGAGATTGGAATTGCTATGTACTGTGAAGTTTACCTACGACTATTTACACTTAGACATTGAGGTCCTTCCCTTTTTGTTTTATATTATATGCAGTGTTGCAGACATAACCATTGAAAAAGTCACAAAGATAAGTAAACCTTTTTAACTGATTTGTGGGATTTTGTTACTAATTTGTTGGAGTCTTGTAGAACCTTCGTTCCCCTGTTCTGTTACCTGACCCTGGGGAATAGCTGTGTAATAATGGCAGGAAGAAATTGTCGTAGCTGTGTACTGCACCAGAAGCCATTTCACGAACTCACCAACCTGGCCTGCCGCAACGGCAGTGGCAACATGGCCTCCACAGCAGTGACGACGAGGCCTTTACAGAACAGGAGACGAGGGTTTACAAAATAAGCTTATCTGTGTTTCTGTCATCGGGACAATATCAGACATTTGTGGCCAAACAAACTTCACTCCTTGTTTCCAGACATATTTGAGACGGTATTTTGTACCTGAAAAACTTCCTGAACCACAACAGCTCGCACTGTGAGCAATATATGACTGACGTTTGTTTTTCTTAATGGTAGCCACATTAACAATTACAAATGAGGTTTCGTCTATGCATATTGGTTGATGTATGCAATCTTTATCTCCATACTGTCTTTGGTTTCACCACTGTTTAATAAATTGTGTACTTGTGTTACTAGGGTAGCAAGACAATTTGTCAAAGTAAACCCAAAACATAGAAATCATGCACATGACCTCATGATCGTAATATAGTGGCAGGTATGTACATGTGATAAAATACTTATCTGTGGTCTGTTTTGAGAAGTAATCGAGTAACATACGTGATATAGTAGGAAACACCGATCGCTTTGCAGTAAACTTTCACCTGTTGATTTTGCACAGCCTAATTTTAACACGCATTTCCCCATACAATTATAAGACACAACAGATTCCCCTAACTGTTACGCAAGGAAATTAACACTCTAAGGAGCCATTTAGCTTATGTTTATGTAACTTTTACCACGAACCTGTATATGGTAAACACTCAACTTACAGCCAGCAAAGAGCTGTAAATCTTTCCGTGTATGAGTGGTCAAAGTAAACACGGTAGTCAATGTATACCGGGTTTACGCGGTGCATTACTTTTTGCAGCTTTCGTGGGCGGTGGCTTTGCATGTATCTGGGCTGTGTTGAGCCACTGACCATACTTTTCGTAATAGTTCATCCACATTCCTGTTCTCCTTCCTTCTTATCCACATTCCTGCGTCAATAAACCCCGTAATCAAGTCACGTCAATCGTCTCCTTCCTGAGACCTCACTCAACTAACTCAAACCGTATCGCACTGTAACCTATCAGTTTCTTGTTACAACAAACCAAGCATGCCTAGGCGAAAAAGGGAGCCACCATTCCTTCTTCGCTGCTTTCGAACACCTTGTTTATTATTGCTGGTGACGACATCCTCCAGAATAGTCCCCGTCAAGAAGTCGACAATAAACCACATAAGAGAGTTGTAAGTCTTCAAAAAGAAATTTCCTCTTGCTTTTAGCGTTTCGCAGCGCCAACCCAAAAAGGGCATGTTGGCTAGTTGCACAAGGTCAGATCAGCAACCATTCAAATTTCTTAAGCACTTATTAACGATTCTATCAACAGTTGCCGTATTTATATTAGGCGAATAGTTTCAAACCTCACAGGTTCATTTTGATTTTGGCTTGGTAAGAGGCAGGCGTGGATTGTGACATTCAGTCTGCACGTGTTATCCTTTTCATGTTTGTTATTAAGATCAGTCACTTTCAGTGCAGCCGCAGTAGGCTAGGCTAGGAAACGATCCTGTAAGGTTTGAAACAAGTTCCCTAATGTAATTACTGAAACTGTTAACAGAATCGTTAGTACAATATTCAAAAGATTTAGTAAAGTTGCTTGTCCTCTGTCAACAAAATGTTGAAACTGTAAAACCATCCAAATTTTTGCCAGTGTAGTTACTGGAAAGTATGTTGCCCCTAAGCAGGAATCTACCTTAATTTGGAATACCCTACGGATATGTTTCAGCTACAGTACGGATATTGGTACCACTGAGGCACACAAGTCTCGCCAGTATGTCAAGCTAAATGTTACTATAGTATTTAAAGTATATGAGCAACCTAACTTTAAACACTTTCTTTTTGAGTCAATGCAAGGAAAAATTACAAACAATAAACATTATTTATGAAATAATGACTAGCTTTAGGTTTTTAACATTGCCGTGGAGGTTTCTTGTATTCGAAGTCATCTGATGTACCCTTTTCAAATCAACGCGTTTTAAAATTCACAAAATGTGACTACGACTGAGTAGCTCATCGTATCACTGCAATGTATCACACGTTCATTTGTCTGAGGTTTTTACTGGAAGACATATTTTTGTGTTAAATATTCTATTAATCCTTTGGCGAGGATATGTGTTGTATTTTCGATCAGTTGTTCGAAACTTTCGGAGATTTATTCTATTGTGATCATGAAACATCTCCTGTTTTATTTCATATATACAGTAAAGAGCCAAAGTAGCCGGTACACCTGCCTGATATCGTGTAAGGCCCCAGGCGAGCACGCAGAAGTGCCACAACATGACGAGGCATTGACTCGACTAAAGTCTGGAGTAGTGCTGGTGGGATCTGACATTATGAATCCTGCCGGCCTGTCCACAAATCTGTAAGAGAACGTGGCGGTGGAGATCTCTTCTGAACAGCACGTTGCACGGCATCTCAGATATGCTCAAGAATGTTCATGTCGGGGAAGTTTGGTGGCCAGAGGAAGTGTTTAAACTTAAAAGAGTGTTTCTGGAGCCACTCAGTAGCAATTATAGACGTGTGGGGTGTCGCATAATCGTGCTAGAATTGCCCCCCAAGGCCGTCGGAATGCACAATAGGCATGAATGGATGCAGGTGATCAGACAGGATGGTTACGTATGTGTCACCTATCAGAGTCGTGTGTATCAGGGTTCCCATATCACTCTAACTGCACACGCACCACAGTATTACAGATCCCCCACCAACATGAACGTCCCTGCTGATATGCAGGGTCCATGGAGTCATGAGATTGTCTCCACACCCGTACACCTCCATCCACTCGATACATATGGAAACGAGATTCGTCCGACCAGACAACTTGTTTCCAGTCATCAACAGTCCAGTGAAACTTCCCGACAAATTAAAACTGTGTGCCGGACTGAGATTCGAACTAGTGTACAAAAAATGTTCAAATGTGTGTGAAATCTTGCGGGACTTAACTGCCAGGGTCATCAGTCCCTAAGGTTACACACTACTTAACCTAAATTATCCTAAGTACAAACACACACACCCATGCCCGAGGGAGGACTCGAAACTCCGCCGGGACCAGCCGTCAAACTCGGGACATTTGCCTTTCGCGGGCAAGTTTTCCACCAACTGAGCTACCCAAGCACGACTCACGACCCGTCCTCACAGTTTCAATTCTGGCAGTACCTCGTCTCCTACCTTCCAAACTTCACAGAAGCTCTTCTGCGAAGCCGACCGCGGTGATCGTGCGGTTCTAGGTGCTGCAGTCCGGAACCGCGAGACTGCTACGGTCGCAGGTTCGAATCCTGCCTCGGGCATGGATGTGTGTGATGTCCTTAGGTTAGTTAGGTTTATGTAGTTCTAAGTTCTAGGGGACTGATGACCTAAGATGTTAAGTCCCATAGTGCTCAGTGCCATTTGAACCATTTTTTTCTTCTGCCAACCTTGCAGAACTAGCACTCCTGAAGGAAAGGATTGGAGACATGGCTTAGCCACAGCCTAGGGAATGTTTCCAGAGTGACATTCTCACTCTGCAGCGGAGTGTGCGCTGAAATGAAATTTCCTGGCAGACTGGTGTTGATGGGCCCAGGCGAGGCGTCAAGCTTTGTGTCGTATAGTCATAAAGGATACACGAGTGGGCCGTCGGCTTCGAAAGCCCATATCGATGATGTTTCCAAGAACGGTTAGCTCGCAGACACTTGTTGATAGCCTACATTGAAATTTGCTGCAATTTGCGGAAGGGTTCCCTTCTGTCACAATGAACGCTTCTCTTCAGTCGTCGTTGATCACGTTATTGCAGGATCTATTTCTGGCAGCAGCGATGTCGGTGATTTGATGTTTTATCGGATTCCTGATATTCACGGGGAAAATCCTCACATTATCGCTACCTCGGAGATGCTGTGTCCCATTGCTCGTGCACCAACTATAACATCATCGCTTCAACAGGAAACGGTTGATTATCCCTTGAAATTACGAAGTTACGAGACAGTATCAAATATTTTGTGAACACACCTCGGCTGGAAGAACGACGCAGTGGTATTTACGATTCTGTCGTTGCATTATCGTCCATATCTTTCGTACAGACTGTTTTCCCTCCATCAGAATTTTACTTTGCACTTTAACTCGAATTTTTTTGCCCGGTTTGCCATGACAAATAATCGTTTATATTTGTTTGCTTGAGTTCGTTGTACAGCAGAGAGTTTAATAAAGAGATGGCGGCAATATTTACAGTGGGCATTTTGCCTAAACACCTGCTGCGATAGCGAGCACCATGTATGCAAGCTCGACTTAATGGAAATGTCCTCTCACGAGTGTCGTGCGCTTTATTAGCCCCATTGAAAAGCAAAGCTTTGTTCGTGTGAAACATGTGTTCCGGTATGTTTGTATCAGACTTCTGGCTCGCATTAACCGAACAGATTTGTATCAACCCCGGAAAGCGTAAATCCGTCGCGTGAAACTCATCGTTACAACTAAAGCAAAACGGTAACGAACGCAATGCGCACTGCTCTCGGGTTACATCAGAAATAAATACAAACTGGGAGATCTTCCATCATCATAGAGTAGACAAGTCATCTGCCGTTGATATAGGCAATTAATTTGACTGACACTTCATGGAAATATCAATTAGTTTCTTACGTTGGTATGTCATTATTGCAGTACGTGTGTCAACGTCATTTGCAAAAAATGTCATGGCCTGCTTATCTTTGCTACTAAATACATGATCCTATATGTTTACTCAATTGTGTTTCATTGGGTCACATCAAGCGTACTTGGTGGGTACTACGAGGGGTAGTTATAATTAACAACACAAAACTAAAATTACTTAATAAGTTTTTGTTTGACTGCAGGCAGTGGCGGATATACATGGTGGAAGGGGATGCGAGGGGAGTCCCTCACTCTCTCCTCCCCCGCCAACCCTTGCGGAGCCGCCCTTTTTGCCACCCGCGCCGTCCCCCGCCGGTCAGCCCACACGCTATTCGTTCGTTTCTTACGCCAGTCGACTCGCCTGAATCGATTTACCGTTGACTGTTCGTCCTTGATCTGTCTATCATACTTTTCACACGCTGTACAAAATATTTGCTTGTCTACCCGCATCTATTGCTACAGTAAAAAGAAGTTTTTCAACATTGCGGCGTACAAAGACGTGGCTGAAGGCGATAATGAAGGAGGATATACTTAATGGCTTAGCTCTGTACCGGCCGGAGTGGCCGTGCGGTTCTAGACACTACAGTCTGGAGCCGAGCGACCGCTACGGTCGCAGGTTCGAATCCTGCCTGGGGCATGGATGTGTGTGACGTCCTTAGGTTAGTTACGTATAATTAGTTATAAGTTCTAGGCGACTGATGACCTCGGAAGTTAAGTCGCATAGTGCTCAGAGCCATTTGAACCATTTGCTTAGCTCTGTTGAAGACTCACCCTGACTTTGATTGTCCTACTGACGACGTAATTAACCAATTTTCCCGGAAGAATAGGCGCAGGAAGACAACCACAAGATATCATAAGATGCCATTGTCTTGTTTTTGAGTATAATCAGTTTAAATAAAACTCTCTTAAGCTTGGCATGTGACTTAATTATTTTTTATTACAGTAAAAGTAAAGGTAGCTCAAGATATCTTTAGCGCCCCCTGCTTTAGGATTTTCTGTATCCGCCACTGATTGCAGATACGTATCTGAAGTAGTGATACGTATTGATATCGTCACGCTACCGTATAGTAGCGTCTCCACTTTGACAATGGTCTCAATGGACTACAAGGTCTTGTTTGTTAAGCTGTAACGGCCTGCTACGGTGTTGTTGCGCAGGGACCCGTGACATCAGATACTCATCAACCAATAAATAAAATTTAAACAACATAACTTCATTTTTTCGAATTTATAATTAAAACCTTAAATGTCGCTAAATTAACAGATTGAGTTACAAATTAACTTAGTAACTGACGTATAGTTTTCAGTGTATACTGCGAAGCCAAAAAAAATTTATGATATGACATTCAGAATGTCATCGGCTCGTTGCATGTGAAAACGTCCATATGCCTTAAACAGATCATACCATCACTGAAAACCAAGTAACAGCAGGCGGTTAACTTTGTCATGAAGGTATTGAACATAAATAGCAATAAAAAAGCTATTCAATGATGGGGGACTATTGCGGTAAAAGTTATAACCATCGCTGGAAAGAACAGAAGAATGCCTATAAACGGCACATACTATCAGTAGTAAAGTTTGAAAGGAAAAAGAGAAAGTTACGATAGCTAACACACACACACACACACACACACACACACACACACTCACACGTCCACTGGGAACCCCGTGGACAAAAATAAGATAATACACACACAACAACATTGCAAAAAGTTAACAAAACTAGTTAGGTAACTTTTTTACAAAATATGCTCATCCACGAAAAGCTGATGAGCTGTCCAGTTGCTACTTTATTTCTTTACTTCAGGTGTAAAAAACTGTTCTCACTCCCGAAATGCTTGTGATTCACGCTTCTCGCTACTGGGTGTTAGCCTACGCGGATTTCCAGATGCAACTTTATTTCTTTATTTCAGGTGTAAAAAACTATTCGTACTCTAGAAATGCTGCCTTTATTCACTGCAGAATCAATTTAACTATTTTCTGATCAAGTGGACATTGTTCACCTACTCAAAACTACAGTTTTTTTCGTTGCAAAAGACAGATGGTTAATAAATTCTCTAAAGCATATAACAGCAAACATTTTATGTACTTGTGAAACAAACGACGTTGTTTCACCCACTGAGTAACGTCATGCAGTGGTTACGAAATTAGGCTCTGAGAGTAAGGGGTTAAAATTCATCTCCACCTAATTTGGCTTACACTTTGTGTCATTTCCCCACATCAGTTAAGGACTATGCCGGAATGAATTCTTCAACATAGTCAAAGCTGGCGTCACTCATCATTTCCAGTCTAAGGTGGAGCGGGATATTAAATTGCAGTTTAAAATCCATTTGTTCTGAACACCTTTCATATTACTGATCACGAAGAGAGGTGCAAGTCACTAACATAGCTTAAAGACTATGTATTCAGTGGTTCCGTCTGAAGGGGAAACTCAAACCTTTGAGAGTACATTGAAGGGTATCTTCATGGTGTACTTTAAGCTAGAGCCGTGACTACTGAACAGGTGGCTAGGTGGTTACAGTTTGTGTTGGCATCACCCAGGTGGATGGGGAGCAAAGTATTTACTCTTACTCCTGAATCTTACGCTTGCCATTGGCCTCTTTCTTCACGTGGTCGGTGCCTGCATCAGCTAAGTTATTGTACATTCTGAAATCGGCTTACTATACAGCAGTACTGAGGAGCTGTGGTGAGAACTTTGCTTGCTGCATATAAATTGTCAACATTGCAGCGTGTTATCAGTGCACGTGAAGTTAGAGGTCTTTGTTTCATCCGAGTTTGTGTTCTATAAACAAGGACCCATATCGAAAACTCAGTGAGTGATCCCTAGATATAGGTCATGTTTCATCTTACTTTTCCATTCACTTATTACACTGAGGTACGAGGGTGAGTAAAATGAAAACCTTAAATTTGTGATAACAAATCGAAATTTCGCGCCGTTATCCTGTAAGTTGGTAATCGTGCTACAAACTGCGAGCAGAATGGCCTGTAGGTGGCAGCATAGTGCAGATGCACACATACCGTCGTATTATCCGCATAAAGATGTCCGCCCCTCTTGCGACTTGCACCAGGGAAGAACACCGTTCTGTTATTCAGTTTTTGCGTAGTGAAGGTGTGAAACCTATTGAAATTCTACGACGAATTAAGGTACGGTACGGTGATTCATGTTTGTCACAGCAGCAAGTCTACAAACGGAGTTGGATGTACACAAATGGTGTGACTTTAGTGGAAGTTGTTCCTTGTCCAGGTCAGACACAACGAGCTGTGACTCCACAGAACATTGCAGCAGTTGAAGCCATAGTGAAACAAAACCGCCGAGTGGTGTTGAATGACATTGCAGCATGTTTACAGATTAGTCATGGGTCAGCACACCACACTCTTCATGACGTGCTCCAGTTTCACAAAGTGTCTCCAAAAAGGGGTGCCACGGCAGCTGACTCCTGAAATGAGAGAACGACGTGTTCATGTTTGTGACGAAATTCTTCAGCGCTTTGAACAAGAAGGTGATGGCTCCCTTGCAAGAATCGTTACTGGGGACGAAACCTGGGCTCATTTCCACCAACCGGAAACGAAGAGAGTGAGCAAGGAATGGCGCCATTCTTCATCACCAAAACCAAAAAAGTTTCGAACAAATGGTTCTGAGCACTATGGGACTTAGAAGTTTCGAACAGAACCATCAGCAGGGAAGGTTATGCTTACTCTCTTTTACGAAGAGAAAGGCGTCATTTTGGAGCATTACATGCCTAGAGGGACCACTGTCACCAGTGCATCATACACAGATCTCCTAAAAAATCATCTGCGGCCTGCAATTAGATCAAAGCGACGTGGATTGCTGTCAGCAGGTGTCCTTTTGCAACTTGAGAATGCTAGATTCACGCTGCCCGTACAACAGTTGCAACAATCACAGACCTGCATTCTGAGTGTCATCCTCAGCCACCATATTAACCAGACCTTGCCACAAGTGATTTACATATGGTTGGACCGCTCAAAGACGCAATGGCAGGAAAGAAGATTTTTTTTTCTAAAGGAATTCACGCATTTTGTATGCGCTGGAGGATTTGCATTGAGCGTGGGGGAGATTATGTTGAAAAGTGATACAGCTTTGTACTACTTCTGCACAGTAAATAATATTTATAGAAATATTTAAGGTTTTCATTTGACTCACCCTCGTAAAAAGCCAATATCGTGTTGGACCTCCTTTCGCGCGGCGTAGTGCAGCAACTCCACGTGACATGAGCAAGTCGTTGGAAGTACCCTGCAGAGATATTGAGCCATGCTTACTCTATCGCCTTCCGTAATTGCCAAGAGTTTCCAGTGCAGGATTTTGTGCACTAATTGACCTCTCTATTATGTCCCATTATTGTCCAATGGGATTCATATCAGGTGATTTGGGTGGCCAAATCATTCGCTTGAACTGTCCAGCATGTTCTTCAAACCATTCGCGAACCATTTTGGCTCGGTGTCTTTGTCATTCATAACACTTTTCTCATTGTTTGGGAACATGAAGCCAATGAATGGCTACGGAAGGTCTCCAATTAGTCGAACCTAACTACACTCCTGGAAATGGAAAAAAGAACACATTGACACCGGTGTGTCAGACCCACCATACTTGCTCCGGACACTGCGAGAGGGCTGTACAAGCAATGATCACACGCACGGCACAGCGGACACACCAGGAACCGCGGTGTTGGCCGTCGAATGGCGCTAGCTGCGCAGCATTTGTGCACCGCCGCCGTCAGTGTCAACCAGTTTGCCGTGGCATACGGAGCTCCATCGCAGTCTTTAACACTGGTAGCATGCCGCGACAGCGTGGACGTGAACCGTATGTGCAGTTGACGGACTTTGAGCGAGGGCGTATAGTGGGCATGCGGGAGGCCGGGTGGACGTACCGCCGAATTGCTCTACACGTGGGGCGTGAGGTCTCCACAGTACGTCGATGTTGTCGCCAGTGGTCGGCGGAAGGTGCACGTGCCCGTCGACCTGGGACCGGACCGCAGCGACGCACGGATGCACGCCAAGACCGTAGGATCCTACGCAGTGCCGTAGGGGACCGCATCCCAGCAAATTAGGGACACTGTTGCTCCTGGGGTATCGGCGAGGACCATTCGCAACCGTCTCCATGAAGCTGGGCTACGGTCCCGCACACCGTTAGGCCGTCTTCCGCTCACGCCCCAACATCGTGCAGCCCGCCTCCAGTGGTGTCGCGACAGGCGTGAATGGAGGGACGAATGGAGACGTGTCGTCTTCAGCGATGAGAGTCGCTTCTGCCTTGGTGCCAATGATGGTCGTATGCGTGTTTGGCGCCGTGCAGGTGAGCGCCACAATCAGGACTGCATACGACCGAGGCACACAGGGCCAACACCCGGCATCATGGTGTGGGGAGCGATCTCCTACACTGGCCGTACACCACTGGTGATCGTCGAGGGGACACTGAATAGTGCACGGTACATCCAAACCGTCATCGAACCCATCGTTCTACCATTCCTAGACCGGCAAGGGAACTTGCTGTTCCAACAGGACAATGCACGTCCGCATGTATCCCGTGCCACCCAACGTGCTCTAGAAGGTGTAAGTCAACTACCCTGTCCAGCAAGATCTCCGGATCTGTCCCTCATTGAGCATGTTTGGGACTGGATGAAGCGTCGTCTCACGCGGTCTGCACGTCCAGCACGAACGCTGGTCCAACTGAGGCGCCAGGTGGAAATGGCATGGCAAGCCGTTCCACAGGACTACATCCAGCATCTCTACGATCGTCTCCATGGGAGAATAGCAGCCTGCATTGCTGCGAAAGGTGGATATACACTGTACTAGTGCCGACATTGTGCATGCTCTGTTGCCTGTGTCTATGTGCCTGTGGTTCTGTCAGTGTGATCATGTGATGTATCTGACCCCAGGAATGTGTCAATAAAGTTTCCCCTTCCTGGGACAATGAATTCACGGTGTTCTTATTTCAATTTCCAGGAGTGTATTTCCAGTCAATGATCGGTTCAATTGGACCAGAGGACCTAGTCCACTGCGTGTAGGCACAGCTACCATCACTAACTTGCACATTGCCGTGTTAACAACTTGGGTTGATAGCTTCGTGAGGTCTGCACCAAACTCGAACGCTGCCATCAGCTCCTGACAACTGGAATTGGAACTCATTCGACCAATCCATGGTTTTCCAGTCTTCTAGGGTCCTACCAGTATGGTCAAGATCCCAGAAGAGGTGTTGCATGCGATGTCGTGCTGTTAGCAAACGCACTTGGATCCGTCGCCTGCTGCCATAGCCCATCAGCACCTAACTTCGCCGCACTGGCCTAACTGATACGTCCATCATCCGTCCCGCATCGATTTCTACGGTTATTTCACACAGTATTGCTTGACTGTTAGCACTGATAACTCTACGCAAGGGCCGCTGATCTTAGTCGTTAAGTGAAGATCGTCGACCGCTGCGTTATCAGTCGTGAGAGGTAATTCCCGAAATTTCGGCAAACTCTTGACACTGTGGATGTCATAATACTGAATTCCCTAACCATTTCCCAAAAGAAATGCGCCTAACTCCAATTAACATTCTGCGGTCAATGTCTGTTGATCCCCGTCCTGTGGCCATAATCACGTCTGAAACCTTCTGGCAGCAATCGCCTGAATACAAATAACAGCTCCACCAATGCACTGCCCTTTTATGTTATGTGTACATGGTACTACCGCCATCATCATATGTACATAATGATGTCCCTCGACTTTTGTCACTTCAATGTAGTATTGCAGGTATTTGGGTATACATGAATTTTTCTTTTTTGGGTGATATGTGGTATAGTACTTCTACGTGGTCTATTGGAGGACGCATCTATCTATAGCGTGTGAACTGTCATTCTCACTTATAGGATAATAATTCTAATATATCTCTTGTCTAGCCTTTATTAACTTTAAATACAAACATTTTTGGTTAGGCTTTACCGTGACTGTTATTGACATTAAATGAAATATGTTTACTGTTACCAGTCACTGTTTATCTATCTGCACTACGCGTTTCAGGGTTTTAAACCTCCATCATCAGGTGGATTTACGTTTGTTAGTATGAAATTTGTGAGTGTGTTGTGCTACGATTATTTGGAGGAACTTGTGGAACTCAAGTGGGCGCAGGTTCCTTTCACTGTCGTAAACATCAAATGTATAATGTCATATTTTGTCAAATGTGTTGTGCGTGTTAGAGATCTTTTCTGTGACAAATCTAAAATGTTCAGTGAGAAAAATGTACGTGTCAAACGGTAAGAATGCAGTGCGAATGGATTCACATCTGTTGGACGAATGTCAGGAAAACAAACACCCCAAACCGATATTTCATGTAAGTCACATCCAATGAAAATCTGTAACGCAGCCATCTATGTGGCGCGCTTAAAATTATGTATTATTTATATTTTAATACAATTAATCTGTAAAAAACGCACTACATATTGTAATGACAGCATGAAAACCGTTTGAAAATGAATCGTAACGATTCGAAAGCGGTAACGGTACCGTTTGAATAAAGGAACCGAAAATAAATTTGTGGCTGGTTGCTGTCTCCACACCAACGACAGTTGTCACACGTGTATGGTTTTTCCTGGTCCATGTTCGCAACTAACATGCTAACCGCGGAATTAGTAGCGTAATAAATGCTGTCGAGAGTGTTTTCCATCTTGACATTTTTGAAATTTCACACAGTGTACGATAGGTTTGAGTTGAAAAGAACTTTAAAACACGTGCTGAAATTCTCACTACACCAATAGTTGTAATTTTGTGATTCACGCTTCTTGGTACTGGGTGTTAGCCTACGCGGCTTTCCAGATGCAACTTTATTTCTTTATGTCAGGTGTAAAAAACAATTCGTACTCTAGAAATGCTGCTTTTATTCACTAAAGAATCAATTTAACTATTTCCTGATCAAGTTGAAACTGTTCACCTATTGAAAACTGCAATTTTTTAGTGGTAAAAGACAGATGAGGAATAAATTCTCTAACACAAATAACAGCAAAGATTTTCGGTACTTGTGAAACAAACGACGTCTTTTCATTCACCGAGTAATGTCATGCAGTGGTTACTAAATTGGGCTCAGACAGTAAGAAGTTCAAATTAATGTCCACCTAATTTGACATACACTTTCTGTCATTTCCGTACATCAGTTAAGGCTTATGCCGGAATGGTTTCTTCAACACAGTCAAAGCAGGCGTCACTCATCCTTTCCAGTCCAAGGTAGAGCTTAATTTTTAATGAAAGAAACGGGATATTAAAGTGCAGTTTAAAATCCATTTGTTGGGAACACCTTTCATATTTAAACTTCCTGGCAAATTAAAACTGTATGCCGCACCGACACTCGAACTCGGGACCTTTGCCCTTCGTGGGCAAATTCTCTACCATCTGAGCTATCCAAGCATGAATCACGCCCCGTCCTCACAGTTCACTTCTGCCAGTACCTTGTCTCCTACTTCACAAACTTTACAGAAGCTCTCCTGAAAGAAAGGATATTGCGGAGACATGGCTTAGCCACAGCCTGGGGGATGTTTTCAGAAAGAGATTTTTCACTCTGACCCGGAGTGTGTGCTGATATGAAACTTCCTGTTTCATATCAGGAAGCGGAGTGTGTGCTGACATGAAACTTTCTGATATGAAACAGGGATCACTAAGAGAGGTGCAAATCACTATCTTAGTTCTCATCCACATTGCATGCGTTTTCTGTGCAAGATAAGACGCAGCTACACTTATAGACTATGTCAGAATAGTTCAACGTTCTGGTAACTGAGTAAGTATAATCTGACACTTGTTAGAGGCCCGTACGTAAGTTATTTTGCGTTATTAGAGTATACTAAGTACCTAATACTCCACTGAAAAAAATCAGGTCACAATATTGCTCATGAGTCAAACTTTCATTCAAGAATGGGATTATTTTCATAATAGTTCCTAAGCCATCAGTTACACCCTCAGATTAATGTCAAACGGATACAAACAGAAGATTTACATCGTTCCCTCATATTATTATTTGTTACTATGAATACTAGCTTGTTATTGTGGACTATTACCAAACGAGAAGGGCACAGTACGTTCTCTGTTGTTCATCGGAGAAGTTGGTAGAATCCGAGCGGAGCTATCACTGGTGGCTGTCTATTTGCTCATAGCTGCTAGCTGTAAGAGCTACTGCAGTTTGGTTGCTGTTGTATGTTTACTGCCACGAAACTCAGCATTATATAGCCGTTTCATAAATATTCTGTTTTTGCAGAAAGAGGACTGCTTTACTGCGGAGTGTGGTTGTTACGGAACGAGGAGCTATACTGGTTTACGCATGTAGTAAACGGCTTGCCGTCTCAGTAAGGGGATTCACTCGAATAGCCTGCCTTACCTTCTTTTCAGACGGGATGAGTTTCCGGTACTTTCAGCTTATTTGCCTGCAATATCTATAAATATCAATTTGACTGGAAAAAAGACTGCTTTATTGTGTCGCGAGTGTTGCAATGTAGGAAGTTATCAAAACGTTAACAACAACATCATTGCTGTGCCGTTTTCTAAAGAACATATTAATATAAAGCTCAGATATTAAAGCGAGAATTTAGTGGTCATATAAGAAAAGCAGTTATTCATTATATTTGTATTTACGCAGGCTGCTGTCTAAGAAGAAGTCTTGAGAAGCGTGGAATCGAGATTGAAATTAGTCTCAATAATCTCTACCAAATTTCTTTCAACGACTTTTTCAAATGTAATAGAAATATTATATTGTAATATTAAACGCCTAAGTACAAAAGCCAAGTGAAGCTGTGTAAGACATGGGCTGTAGAAATTTTACACACACTGAAGGAAGTCTTAATTAAATCTCGAGTGGTACAACTGTATGGAGTCCGTAGTAAAGGTATTTCCTTGTTTATTTGCTCGTAATTACAGTGTATTCAATCGAAAAAGAGAGCGCAGTTGTTGGCAGATGCTTTTTGTACTTAGAAAAATGAAAGAATAGACAAAACATTCGGTGTTCTCCGGCAGTTTTGGCCTTCGTTTCATACTATTCTATCTCAAAACGTTGTTGCTTATAAACTCGTAACAATTCTAATCTCGCTGTAGAAGAAGATTATATGCTGCCACCTTTCTTTTCGTTCCTGAATTCGGCCTTCATTGTCGATTGCTGTATCCATATCGCCAGTTCTGTTTTGCACTTACAAAATCCTCAAAAATCTATGTTATACGTATCATTCTTTGTTTCCTCTAAATATCTCCCTGAACTTGACCCAGCAGTGAACGATATCGGAAATGTGTAACACAATGACATGACAGAAGAAACAAACCCAACACCAGGAAGGAGATGTGGGACATAAACGGAAGCTGGTAGGCACGTTTCTATGTCTGAAAGATGACATCCACTCAAATTTGGCGCCAGTCGCATAAGAGTGGCGTTAGTAGTACCAGTATGACGATAAAAGTCAGGTTCGCTTTAAAAACGCGCTATAGTAGTAGTAACCTTTGAGAATGGACGGAGTGACTTGATGTTACCCAAGAATGCCTTTAAGGCGACAAGAGCCGCCATTATCATGAGCTCACAGAGTTCGGTGGATGTAATTGGTCTACAAGAAGCTGCATTCTTCTTCCGTGATATTGCAGACACATTTGGCAGGAATGTTGCCACTAAGCATGATTTCTGGGAGTGGTCGTCACGGGAAAGACGATCGCAAGAAGATTGGGCTCCAGACGACGACGTGGCACTCCCGAGAGGAGAGAGCGTCGGGTTAGGTACATGGTTGTGCTGTATCGTACTGCATCTGCAACATCGTAACCAGAAGCAGTTGGCACAAAAGTGACGCAACGAAGTGTCGTTACCACCAGAACAGCTCCGAACTAGACGCCCCACTGAGTGCATTCCATTCACTCCAAACCACCACCGTTGGCAACTTCAGTGGTGTAGAGCGACAGCCAACTGGATGGCCGAGTGGAGATCTGTTGGTTAGAAGGAGGCCAGCTGAGAACCAGTAACCAACCTCTCTACGTGCTAGACACATTGGACCTCACCTGGAGTTATGGTCTAGGGTTCGATTTCGTATGACGGCAGGAGCACTGCCGTGGTTATCCCACGAACCTTGACCTCAGATCTGAACGTCAGTCTGGTGATTCGACCTGTTTTCCTGTCATTCATTAATAGCGTTGCAGCGGGCGTTATCCAAATGGATTGTGCTTGGCCATAACTCTCTGTTGCAGCCAAACATGCTATATAGAGTGTCGACATGTTTCCTTGACCTGATAGGCCTTAAGCTTTACCTCCAGTCGAGCGCGTGCGGGACATCAAAGGAGGACAACTAAAATATGATTAAAACAGGTAAACACTTTTTGATCTGTTATTATGGATACAATTTTGACCGTTAACTTTAAGCATTAAATTCGGCAAGCTCCCTGAGATTATTTTCAAAGATTCTGTCGCAAGACTTTGAAGCCACTATTATCGTATTGCGTTTCTGCTTGCTACTGTTATTAGTACGAGGGCCAGTGAAAAAGTACCTGCATATGATTCTTAAAATTTATCATAACAGAAGTACAAAGATTTCGACCTTATCACTTTTCAGCAGCGTCACTCAGCTCTTCACTATAGTGAGTAGTGTTGTACCTGGGGAACAGTGTACCTAGAAACACATGATGTTTTCTTGTCGATGTTTCAGTCTAGTGACTGATTTAAGAATCACATTAAAGAATGGGCTCTAGGGACTGCCAGAAGCAGTTTACGGCAGTACTCGTATATACTTTGTTCCTGAGATGTATGAGGTTGTGTTTCCTGCACTGTTTCTGAATATTAGGAGTTCTGTATATGTAAGGACTGTATAACATATTAAATCTATTTTGGGTATCTTCACTTACAAAGTTTTGTGGTGAGTAGAATTCCGTGTATTTTTTAAACTAGGTACATCGCGTGTGGGCCGTTAAAAGGGGAGCCGGGACGATCCATCTCCTCCATGTTAATTTTAGCAAATAGAAGGAACAATTTTTCTAAAACCATCAAACGAATTGCTCTGAAATTTGGACTCATGTTCAGTGAATATTTCTCTCCAAAGTTATAATTCCATGTTCAGAAATATTTATTGGTTTTTGTTTTCCAATCTTTTAAAACAGATGCTTATTTTTTTCTATAAAATTTAGCACTTTTTCTTCTGTAACTCTTGAATTATAGAATATTTTTTACAATTTGTTATAAAAATGAAGGAAAAGAAGTAAACAGTATTGGATATAGATTTCATTCATATACTGTTAGCAGTTTCAGAGAAAATGTTCCTCAAAGATGAAAATTTTAAAGTTGTGGGAAATGGCATCCAAAGATTTTTAATACATTCCTGCCCCGTATGGTGGATTATCTGCCTCCTCTTCTGTTTCCAGTGTTAGTTTCCTTATCACTGGTCTTTCCTCCATTTTGCTGCATTTTGTAGGCTTTTGTCTCTTCTTCTAGCAACTCTTAGTCTTATCTCATCAATTAGGCGCAATGTGGAAATGGTGGTGTGTCTTGGTTAGAAACCTAAACGTTTCAGCTCATCACATTTGATAATGTTTCCTTCATTGTATGTTGCCACTGCATCATACACTCCAAAATGTACTGTTTTTATCTCTACAAACACTCTTTTGGGAATACTAATACAAATTTAATTATTTACACTTTCATTTGAATTTAGTGTTTTCCCAAGTAAACTCTTTTCCCATAAACTTGGCTGTGATAAATCTCTGAATATGGGCTTAATTACATCAATTACAGCATTTGGCAAACTGTTTTTATGGGCATATTCCTTTCCTGATTGGTACTTACACCATGAGTCATCACCTGTGGGGCACCGTGCATGTTGTGGGTGCTCATTTGTTGTTGCAGTATAAAAAAATAATGCCCATACTGCTCTCCTTATATGCTCAATGCTTCCTGTATTTTGCCTAATTGCACACCCATAATAACTCTGCAATATATCAGCTATTCATCTGTCAATCTTCCTCTTCCTCCAAGGGCCTTACCATTACTAAGCTTCTAGGAACCTAATGTCTGCTTTAGTTTGCGCAAGGGAGCCCCCATATCCTCTGCACATGTCCAATGCACTCCCGTTTTTTAATGTCAGTTTCATTACCATAAGATTTGAGTTCCTCTACAGCTTTATATCACTTAGAATCACAATCTCCTTGATAGTTAGTGTATCGTACATTATACCACTCCTGTGATATGGAAAAAATTGCTTTCATTTCCTCTACTCCCATCACTCCACTAGTGCCGTGAAAATTTGCTTCGCAACTTTCACTATGTTCGTCCATGGTATTGCCCTTACATCTACAATGTTTTGAGAGACTAGCAACATCAATTACTTTGCAACTGCCTCCACTGGTAGCTGTCAGAACTACATTTAGAGATTTATGACCTCTAATTTGCTATGATCCATCTAAAGCAACAGTTAAATCTCTACAGTTAAATCTCTCCCATTATCTGTCACAGCTTCTTCAACTGCTTTCTTCATTGTTGCTTGAGCAATATCTTCAGCAGAAGATCTCACCAATTCATTATAAATTCAAAACTTTGTTGATGGTTTTGGCAAGTTCATAATTCCACATAACATTGTCCCTGCTGCACTGCCCTTGCCAATGCAACGCAAGCCGTACACTAACCGAACATTTATTCATACACCTTCTTTCCACTATTACCACTACGAGGAATACTGTTAGATTTAGAAAACTAAACTTCTGCAGCAGAATTGTTACACTTTAATAACATTTTACACGCCAAACCAACGTGTGTGGTTATTTTCAGTTCCAGTCCCCTTTCTTTGCAAACTTGGCATAATACGTTATGTTTCAAAACATTAGAGAGCAAGGAAATGTTAATTATTTCATTCACATCATTCCTGTCACAGTCATAGTTTTGAAATTTCTCTTTGCTGTCACAAAGGCTCTTCCTGGAAGAAGTTCTATCACATTCATTTGGAGTAGTCGGTGAAGCAGTCTGAGCAGTTGAGCAGCATCTCCCTTCGAAACAACAAAAGGTTTCTTCTTCCACTCATTGTGCCTGTTCTTAAACACTCGATTGCTGAAACGAGGCGTATTGATATCCAAAAACCAAATACTTAAAACAGGTACCAGCAAAATTCGTCAAATACGCAAAATTGAACAGCTAAACAACACAAAGCAAACTCCACAAGTCAACACACAAGGTATAGCGTTTATATTTACCGATATGAATAGTCACTTGTCACAGAGATAAAGCCATAAAAAAAATGGTTCAAACGGCTCTGAGCACTATGGGACTTAACTTCTGAGGTCATCAGTCCCCTAGAACTTAGAACTACTTAAACCTAACTAACCTAAGGACATCACACACATCCATGCCCGAGGCAGGATTCGAACCTGCGACCGTAGCGGTCGCGCGGTTCCAAACTGAAGCGCCTAGAACCGCTCGGCCACAAGCCATGGAACGTTGGAAAACAAAACACTGTCTAATTCCGCGAATATACCCTGCTTGCAGCCTGCGAGTGGTGCCGCCAGAGGTGACACACCAAGTCGCTACAAGCGTTTACGTGGCGCGTCAAATTTGCAGCGATAAAAAACAAACTTGGAAGTCACTTAGAAGGCCGAAACTTGATTTGTTTCATTCAGAAAACTCCAAATAATTTTATAATGAAAAAGAATGTAATTTTTTTCATTTTCATCGTTGCGGCTCCCCTTTTGTGGTGAGTAGAATTCCTTGTATTTTTGAAACTAGGTACATCGCGTGTTGGCTGTTAAGCCATACTTCGTCAGTGATCCACCATCTTGCACCTTGAAACGGAAAGCCCAGTTCCGACAAAATACGTGTTTGCAACATAACGACTTCCCTTTAAGGTCATAACAATTTTCCTCGTCTGGAAACCGGATTTTTGTGTTAGTGGCTAATACACTACTGGCCATTAAAATTGCTACACCACGAAGATGACGTGCTACAGACGCGAAATTTAACCGACAGGAAGAAGATGCTGCGATATGCAAATGATTAGCTTTTAAGAACATTCACAGCGTACTAGGGCATCTCGACGTGCTGACATGAGGAAAGTTTCCAACCGATTTCTCATACACAAACAGCAGTTGACCGACGTTGCCTGGTGAAACGTTGTTGTGATGCCTCGTGTAAGGAAGAGAAATGCGTACCATCTTGTTTCCGACTTTGATAAAGGTCGGATTGTAGCCTATCGCGAATGCGGTTTATCGTATCGCGACATTCCTGCTCGCGTTGGTCGAGATCCATTGACTGTTAGCAGAATATGGAATCGGTGTGTTCAGGAAGGTAATATGGGACGCCGTGCTGGATCCCAACGGCCTCGTATCACTAGCAGTCGAGATGAGAGGCATCTTAACCGTATGGCTGTAACGGCTCGTACAGCCACGTCTCGATCCCTGAGTCAACAGATGGGGACGTTTGCAAGTCAACAACCATCTACACGAACATTCGACGACGTTTGCAGCAGCATGGACTATCAGCTCGGAGTCCATGGCTGCGGTTACTCTTGACGCTGCATCACAGACAGGAGCGCCTGCGATGGTGTACTCAACGACGAACCTGGGTGCACGAATGGCAAAACTTCATTTTTTCGCATGAATCCAGGTTCTGTTTACAGCATCATGATGCTCGCATACGTGTTTGGCGACATCACGGCGAACGCACATTAGATGTGTGTATTCGTCGTCGTCATACTGGCGTATCACCCGCCGTGATGGTATGGGTTGCCATTGATTACACGTCTCGGTCACCTCTTGTTCACATTGACGGGACTTTGAACAGTGGGCGTTACATTTCAGATCTGTTACGACCCGAGGCTCTACCCTTCATTCGTCGGCCGCGCTGGCCGTGCGGTTCTAGGCGTTTAAGTCCGGAACTGCGAGACTGCTACGGTCGCAGGTTCGAATCCTGCCTCGGGCATGGATGTGTGTGATGTCCTTAGGTTAGTTAGGTTTACGTAGTTCTAATTTCTAGGGGACTGGTGCCCTCAGATGTTAGGTCCCATAGTGCTAAGAGCCATTTTTGAACCTACCCTTCATTCGATCCCTGCGAAACCCTGCATTACAGCAGGATAATGCACGACCGCATGTTGCAGGTCCTGTATGGGCCTTTGTGGATACAGAAAATGTTCGACTGCTGCCCTGGCCAGCACATTCTTTAGATCTCTCAGCAATTGGAAACACCGGGTCAACGGTGGCCGAGCAACTGGCTCGCCTCAATACGCCAGTCACTACTCTTGATGAACTGTGGTATCATGTTGAAGCTGCATGGGCAGCTGTACATGTGCACACCATCCTAGCTCAGTTTGACTCAATGCCCAGGCGTATCAAGGCCGTTATTACGTCCAGAGGTGGTTGTTCTGGGTACTGATTTTTCAAGATCTATGAACCCAAATTCCGTAAAAATGTAATCAAATGTCAGTTCTAGTATAATATATTTGTCCAATGAATACCCGTTTATCATCTGCATTTGTTCTTGGTGTAGCAATTTTAATGGCCAGTAGTGTAGCTTCCATTTCTAAACGTTTTAATCTAGAAGTAGTTTTTGATTATATCACTTCATAATTTTATTTCACTTACTGATTATTGGTATGTAGTAGGGTAATAAGGTTGCACATACATTATTAAATACATTACTGACATTATTTTCCCAATTACAACAATTTTAAATCTGTAGATAATTTTTTTCCTAGGTACATGATAATGTTCTTCTTTGGAACCGTTTTTTTTTTCGCGTTTGGAGGAAACTTTCTTTCCTGGTATAATTTTTGCAAGTTCAGCAAATGAATGCAGCGCACATACACTGAGATGTCAAAAGTCACGATATACCACGCAGTACCGTGTCGGACCTCCTCCTGCCCAGCGTACTAGGTCACCTCAACGTGGCACTGAATCAACAAGTCGCTGGAAGTCCACCGCATATATACTGAGCCATGTATCATCTATAGCCGTCCGTAGTTTTGGAAGTGTTTCCGGTGCAGGTTTTTGCACTCGAGATGATTCCTCGATTATCTCCCATAAACGTTCAATGTGATTCATGCTGGGCAATCGCAGACTCCAAATCATTCGCATGATTTGTCAAGGATGCTCTTCAAACCAATTGCAATCACCTGTGGGCCAATGGCGTGGCGCACTGTCATCCATAAAAATTCAGTCGTTGTTTGGGAACATGAAGTCCATGGATAGCTACAGATGAACCCCAAGCAGCCTAACATAACCATTTGAAATCAGTTATTGGTTCCCTGGGACCAGAGGATTCAGTCAATTTCATGTAAAGACATCCCACTCAATTCTGGAGTCATCACCAGCTGGCACAGTGCCTCGGTGACAACTTGGGTCCATGACTTTGTGTCGTCTGCACCACACTCGAACACTATCATCACCTCTTAGCAATTGAAGGGGAGGCCTCTCTCGCCAGGCTACGGATTTCCGTCGCCTAGGGTCCAAACGATGTAATCATGAGCGCAGGAGAGGCACTGCACGCGGTGTTAGTAAATAAATTTGCTTCGATCATCAACTACCATGGACCATTATAACCAAATTTCGCCTCACGTTCGGCGTGAGTTCCACATTGATTTCTGCGGTTAGTTCACGCAGTAACGGATAGCTATTAGTACTGAGAGCTCTACGCAAACGCCCCTGCTCTCGGTCTCTCAGTGAAGCCCGTCGGCCACTGCGTTGTCCGTCAAGAGAGGTAATGCATCAAATTTGGTATTCTCGGCATACTCTTGACACTGTGCACCTCAGAATATTGCATTCCCTGACGATTTACAAAATGGAGGACGTCCCATGCCTCTAGCTCCAGCTCAAAGTCCGCTGATTGCCATCGTGCGGCCGTAATAACACCGCAAACACTTTGAAATGAATCACTGCATTACCAGTGACAGCTCCACCAATGAACCGCCCTTTAATACTTCGTGACGCCCTCTGTATATATGTGTATTGCTATCCCACAACTTATATCACCTTATTTGAATGTTAATGTTATCATTTCAAGGCAGAAGAAGAAAATACTTTAAACTTCTGTTGCAGTGGTGGCGAAAGGGATAAGCCTGGAAAGTGACCCAAGGAACAACAGTCTCCTCTACTCGTTTCATCGTTTCACAGTCTTCCCAGTAACCTCAACGAAAAAAAAAAGTGTTTTGGTTGAGCAGCAAACCTCGTAGGCACTGCTTCGTTTACCTGTCCGTTGTAGTGGACGGACGACCTGTGAAAATCTTCAAGTAGACCATACAAATGAATATCCAAAGGTAAGATAAAGACCGTATGCAGTATACTCCGTCACTTCAACATATATATTCTAACGTGTTCGAACATTGTGTGCGTTATTCTAAAGAACGAAAAAATAAAGCAACACCATCTGACAGCAGTCCAAGATATTTGCTTCCAGCTGCAGACTTCAGGTCGTTGCGACGCATCTCACTGTCAGTTCAACTTCTTACTATTGACCCTTTTCCCAGTTAATGTTCTAGAATCTACCTTTGTGGATGCCAACATCAGATTTCCTGGGTATCTCTTCCTGCCGGCGGCCAAAACTAACACGACAGGAATTACACTCTTCATTGAGTTTCTCGGGAACTGTTTAAACAGACTACACGTAAGTTGTGCTCGTTATGAATAGCGAGTTAGTCACAACCATGGGTAATATTCCCTTGGTTTGCCACTTCAACAATCACTTCTCGGTAAGTGTGAATAAGATCATAAACATGCTCAGCGTTGGCGTCAGTAGAAGATGTGACCGGACTTCCGGCTCTTTCGTCTTCTTTCACAATTGTTCGATAACATGTGGAGTACTCAGTCCAATGGTGAACATTTTCCCGAGGTGAAACAATGGCCCGTGGTGTAGTGTAAGTCATTTGGTTCAACTTCAAGAAAGAAAGGATTACAGGTGGCGGTTGCTCATTAATGCAAGCGTAGGATCTCACAACCATGTTACTTTGCAAGAGCTCAAAGCGAACTATGTTACAATGCTAAAACCAGCCACATGCAAAGAGAACGGTGCCACGTAGCTGCTAGGGAGCGCGCTAAGCTGTACTGACGACCTAAAGACGATGTGGACAAAAGTGCACATACCTTCTGGCTCACTGGTAACGAAGATAAATTTCCTGTAACTATTTTGCGAATAAATACGTGTAGATCGATCGATATACAAGGGTTAGACAACACTGTGGAAATACCACGAGAAGTGCACGCCTGAATAAATGCAATGCTAGACAAGCTTGCACATCGCACTATTGTATTTGAGCACTAACGGCACCTCTGCAATGCCCTCAATACGTTGGAAGTGTCAGTCGCAGTCAGAACGGAGTTCTGTGTAGTTGTGAGTGTATTATGTCGGCGCTAAGCGATTGTGGACGTAGACAAATTATTGGTGCTCGTATGGTGTCGTGCTTTCGTAACCAAGTTAGCAAAACTGTTTGCGGTTCAAGAGGTACCCTATCAAAGGTTGTTGCCGCATACAGGCAAAGCGGAAAACATCATCCACCAAATCACAATGCGTCAAGACTTACAGGGAAAGCGGGGAAATATGCACCAAATCACAACGTAGACGAGTCAGTGTGGTCAATGATCGTGGCGGACGGTCATTGAAAAGGACCGAGTCGGAAAATAAGAGGCGGGAAATTGCAAAAGTCATTGCAGTACCCAATGTCGCACTCACGAACACTGTGAGCACTAAAACAACGCGACGAGCACAACATGAGCTGGGGATCTGCAGGGCGAGCTCGAAATCCAAAACTACACTTCGTTGATGCAAATGGCCTTAGCAAGAAAACGTGGTGCTGAAGTCTTAAAATCTGGACAATCGAGAAATGGAGGAACGTCATGTGGTCGGATGAGTTTTGGTTCACACTGTTTCCAACTTCTGGCCGAGCTTACGTCTGGCATACGCCACCCCAAGCCTAGGGCAAGGGCCAAGACTGAAATATGGCAAGATTCTGTGATGATTTGGCCACTCATATCGCCATACTCTATGGGTCCCATGGTTATTCTGCAACGTGGCATCCCTGTCAAGGGTTATGTGATCATTTTGGTTGATCAGGTGCATGATGTGTTACAATATTTGTTCGCCAATGCTGATGCTATGTTTGAAGACGATAGGATCCCAGTAAACACCGATCACATGTCCCGGAACTGGTTTTGTGATTACAAGGATGAATTTTCGCAACTCCCATGTCCACCATAGTTACCACGTCTGTACTAATACGTGTTGGACGTTTGTGATCTACCTAGGAGAGAAGGGTGCTTGATCTCCATCTGTCTCCATCATTGTTACCTGAACTTGCCACTGTTTTGAAGGAAGAATGGCATGGTATTCTCACAAAAGATGTACAGGATCAATATTTATCAGTTCCGAGACGATTGGAAGCTGTTTTGAACTAATGGCTTTTATACACCGTATTATGTATGGTAATGTGTTGTATTTTTGGTGTTTCTATGCCTCTGTTCTTCCCATGTATGTCTTTAATAGTGACACCGTTTCGGTTGCTATCATCGTCAGGTCGAAACATAGAACCTGTAATACAAGATTCAGCGTCAGAATCAATAAAAAGTAGTCTGTAACTGGGGCGTAGAGTGACGAAGTTCAAAGTTTCTTCGCTTCGTTACTACTTAGTCCGTGACCGACAGTTCTGAAATGTATTCTTTTGGGAAACGGAATACGTCACCTTATATGTGACTTCGTAGGCTTTCCCGACCTAATAAGTCTTCGAAGCCTTTTCGGGTTTGCTGCCGGTTCCTAAAATACACTCGATTCAATATTTCGTCGATCCAACTGAACTATTCGCATCTACAGGAGAACACTGTTGCTGCTGCCGCTGAGTCCGACTAAGAACTGGTGCCAACGCTTTTTTCCTTTTTTTTTTTTTTGCAATTTCGTGCCCCTGCCCCATATTGGCAGGGGAGGGCTGGCAGAGGCACAGTTTCCCGCTCTTCAGCCGAGTGGCTTTACAGAAATATATAAAATGAGGAACTCATACATAAAAAGGGAGGAAAAATGGGGGACATAACGGAGAAAATGGAGATAATGGAAGTAATAATATACACTAATACAGGGACATACCCTGGGGGACTGTTAAAAAGTCAACATAAAGCGAAAAGAACACAGCGGGAAATTCATGGGGCACTTAAAATACACTGGAGTCAAACCAAGCCAAAAGTCGGCCACAATATAGAAAAGAAGATACAGATGCCAAGGCTGTAAATCGAAGTCCTATATAGGTCTCTGTATCGTATACTGCACACGCTTCGCCCGCCACAGTTGCTAACCTACAAGACCGGGTAGGTCGTGCCCCCGTTAGTAGAACACAAGCGGCAACGATATATCTCACTCAGAGACTATTTTCGAACACTTTGCCGGGCCGCACTGAAGGACGTTCTGAGAAGGGATCCTACAGGGTTCCACGTGCTGCTAAAAGGAAGTCTAGTGTCTCTATTAATCAAATTATCTGCCAATCTGATTTGAATTGCCTCTTTACAAATAAAGTTTCAAAAACCGAAAATGTTGGCAACTAGTCGTATTTAAACACGTGTCCCTCGTTTGAGCAATGTGGTTTCCAATGACAAAGCCACTGAGGTGTACCGTTGTGCAAGTTGAACCATCAGTCCAGTTGACCATTTCTCTTATTTTGAAATGCCACTGGTAACTTTTCTGAACCATTCGTAATGTCTATAAGCTTGGGCACTCATTTGAGGCGAGGAGATTGCTGCGAATGGTATTACTGCTCACTAGTTTTTGTGAATTCGATACTGAAACGGCGAGTAGTTTGCTGCACTGTGTTGTAGAGTAACCACTTACAATCGCTTCACATTTTCTTCCTTGTTTCATATATAAAACTGTAGTCAATAATTTAACATAATAATTTATCATCAAACAGATTATCCTCATGTTACAGTTGCATTATATCTTTCCCTCATTTCTTCAGATGGGTTAGTCCACGTTGCTTTGTAAACCCCGGGCGGAGGTGTACATACGGCATGTGTATGTGTGGTTGCGTAATGTTCTGTCCGCAATGGATACATAAACCTATAAATGAATTCAAATCAGCCCTGCCATTGACAACCTACATCTAGATGAATACTTTAGAAGAGGTACTGTGTTGTGATAGTATTCTGTTGTGGCTTAATTAGGATATAGATGATGTTAAATGGATATCCTACTAGATTAATACTACTAGACACCGAAACGTTATTGTTCTTAAACAACAGAAAAATGCAAAATGTAGAAAGGCGCTACAGAATCTTGTAGCCTACTCTTAACCCAGCATTGAGATAGGGAGATCGTCTCTGACTTTCGTCAAAATCGCTCCCCCGATTGGAAGCTGTTTTGAACTAATGGCTTTCATACACCGTATTATGCATGGTAATGTGTTGTATATTTGGTGTTTCCATGCTTCTGCCCATCTCATGTATGTCTTTAATAGTAACAGCGTTTCGGTTGCTGTCATGGTAATTTGGAACACGCTAATTTGGCGAGATACTAATTAACCTCGAGAAACAGAACAAGTCCACCTTGCCTGGCACCGACAGTAATGAGAATGATGAACAAGCAAATGGAAATCAATACACTGGCTGGTTCCCAGTCTACCGGGCCGTCGTGCGTGTGTCACCGATTATAGTGCTGGAAGACGTTGAAAGACGTGCGTTTCTTTCTCATTCGCTAGCACGGCTTTCATATTTAATGCATTTAATAACGAAACCATATTCTTTTTCTGCTGTCATAATTGTATTTGGATGCCTGAGTTGATTCCATAACTTTTCGCCATAAGATCACGGCGTTTAATGAAAGGAGCTGGGAGCAATAAAGGGTGAGTCACCTAACGTTACCACTGGATGTATTTCGTAAACCACATCAAATACTGACGAACCGATTCCACAGACCAAACGTGAGGAGAGAGGCTAGTGTAATTGTTTAATACAAACCATACAAAAATGTACGGAAGTATGTTTTTAACACAAACCTACGTTTTTTTTAATGGAACCACGTAAGTTTCGTTAGCACATCTGAACATATAAACAAATACGTAATCAGTGCCGTTTGTTGCATTGTAAAATGTTAATTACATCCGGAGATATTGTAACCTAAAGCTGACGCTTGAAACCTCCGACGTTCAGTTGCGTGTTGTAACAAACACGGGGCACGGTCGGCGAGCAGCATCTGCAGGGACATGTTTACGATGACGACCGTGTTTACGAGTGTGGCTGTAGTGCACTGTTGTGGTTTGGTCTAGCTGTCGCAATGTCCGCATTTAGCGCTTCCTGTTATTGTTATTCTGCATTCGTCTCCGCACGCAGACCAACTGTAGTACACCGTGTTACCAGACGTCTGTGATAGTGTAGTGTTGTAGGAACTGTGACCATGGTGTATTCGAACTCTGAAAAGCCGGAGATGATACTCATCTATGGCGAGTGTCGACGTAATGCAGCTGAAGCCTGCAGGGTGTATGCAGAACGATACCCGGACAGAGAACATCCAGCGTGCCGCACATTGCAAAACATCTACCGCCAACTGTATGCAACAGGTATGGTCGTAGCACGCAAACGGGTCCGTAACAGGCCCGTCACAGGAGAAGCGGGTGCAGTTGGTGTATTAGCTGCTGTTGCCATGAACCCACACATGAGCACACGGGACATTGCGAGAGCCGGTGGACTGAGTCAAAGTAGTGTCATGCGCATACTGCATCGTCACCGCCTTCACCCGTTTCATGTGTCGCTACATCAGCAATTACATGGTGATGACTTTAATCATCGAGTGCAATTCTGTCAATGGGCATTAACAGAGAATGCGTTGCAGTTCTACCTGTTTACCGATGAAGTGGGTTTCACAAACAACGGGGCAGTGAATCTACGGAACATGCATTACTGGTCCGTGGACAATGCTCGCTGGCTCAGACAGGTAGAGCGACAGCGACCGCGGACTGTAAATGTATAGTGTGGAATCATTGGCGACCACCTCATTGGTCCTCACTTCATTGCAGGGGCCCAAACAGCTGCAACATACATCGCGTTTCTACAGAATGATCTGCCAACGTTGCTCGAAAATGCCCCACTGGAAACGCGTCGACGTATGAGGTATCAGCATGATGGTGCACCTGCACAATCCGCAATTAACACTAGGCTGACCCTTGACAGGATGTTCGACGGGCGTTTCATAGGACGTGGAGGACGCATAAATTAGCCAGCCCGTTCTCCTGATCTTACACCTCCGGACTTCTTTCTGTGGGGTACGTTAAAGGAGAATGTGTACCGTGATGTGCCTACAACCCCAGAGGATATGAAACAACGTATTGTGGCAGCCTGCGGCGACATTACACCAGATGTACTGCGGCGTGTACGACATTCATTACGCCAGAGATTGCAATTGTGTGCAGCAAATGATGGCCACCACATTGAACATCTATTGGCCTGACATATCGGGACACACTCTATTCCACTCCGTAATTGAAAACGGAAACCACGTGGTTACCTGTACCTCACCCCTCATGGTAACGTACATGTGCGTCAGTGAAAAAGACGAATAAAAAGGTGTTAGCAAGTGGACGTAATGTGCTGTTCCAGTCTCTTCCGTACCTAAGGTCCATCACCGTTCTCTTTGGATCCGTACGTAATTCGGTGCTCTCCGACACACACGATCGAACAGCGGAGGAGTGGTACTTAAGCGTCAACTTTAGGTTACAATATGTTCGGATGTAATTAACATTTTACAATGCAACAAACGGCACTGATTACTTATTTGTTTATATGTTCAGATGTGCAAACAAAATTAACGGGATTCCATTTAAAAAAACGTAGGTTTGTGTTAAAAAATATACTTCCGTGCATTTTTGTATGGTTTGTATTAACCAATTACAGTAGCCCCTCTCCTCAAGTTCGGTCTGTGGAATCGATTCATCAGTATTTGATGTGGTTTACGAAATATATCCAGCGGTAATGTTAGGTGACTCACCCTGTATATATGATACTTTGCTTAGCAGTCTCCCCCGCATAGCCATGTTTGTTTCCCTTTCCCCCTCCAAGATCGATGCTTTCGTTGGGTGTGGGCTGCCAGTTTGAATAGTTTCTAGAGCCCAAAGGTGTCACCCTTCTTAGTCTCACAAGAAGTACTACCAACTGTGGAACTTCACTTTTCACTGTCCTTTAACTGCGCGACGTAGCCTCCCTGACAGTTCCGCGACAATTTCGAGACCTCTAACGGACTAGTTTAAGAGCGCGCCCGTTTCGCTGCCCAACGTTCCCGGCTGCCCTCTGGGAGCGAGGGATCTTGGTCGTCTCTAGTCTGCTGTTGTCTGTGGCTGGTAGCTTGGTGCTGAGTTCCTGTGGTAGGTAGGCATGTCTGTGAGCGCCAGCCTCAGTGCCTGCAAGGCAGCAAGAACGTTAGGAGCTCCGCGATTTAGAGCGCATTAATAGTGATGTTTTTGTGCACTTTTTTATCCCGTAAATGCAATGATTTCTTAGCCAAGCTGTACTCTGGGTCTGTCTTGTTCGTTAGTATTGCGACGTCGATCATAGCTCATATTATGGTAAGGACTACAACTTGTAGAGTCATACTTTCCTTGTCGGCGCCTTTGCTCTTTTTTATCGTAATATGTGTTCGAAGCTAAAATTTATGAACTTGTCACTTGCGTGGGATCCGTTGTGCTGGGAGACACCACCACGTGGCGAGCGGTTGCTCTCACAGTACGATGGTTTCATAGCCATGACTTCGCAATAAATCGATCTCGTTTATTTCGACGAAAATAATTAGCACGGGATTTAATGATAGTTACTTGAATGTCGGATGGGAGGCTACTTCGGCTTCTTCTTTTCAAGCATTCATGACTCGTTCTGTCTATTTTATAGTCGAAGCTACTGCATGTTGCTAATACCACTCTATTGCTAAGGAGTAATGTAACCTTTTGCGAAAGCGATCAGTTTCCACATTCTTTTCCAACAATTCCTTATTCCTCGTCATTGTGGAAAGGGTAGACTGCTACGTTATTATAATCACTATATAACGTACCTTCTTTGTATTTGTAAAGGACTGATTCCTTCTGCCATTTTTTGTAGCAAAACCGTAATAATAATTTAAATCTGCTTTTGTTCTTTCAGTCACACAACACAAGAATAGCTCGAAAAGCTCCCAGTAGAAAAAAGTTTTTGTTGGCAGCTTTAGCAGACAATCAAAGGAATTACGTAAGCAGTTTCCCGTAAGGTCGTGCAGACTTGCGGAACCGCCGATAGCAAGTCATGCTCTTTCCTTCCCCAAATAAGGTAAAGGTCATGCCTCACTCCGAGTCGTGAGTGAAATACACTCGATGTGGTGAAATCAGAGTGTCTTGCTCGGAATAGGCGATAATCACTATTACGTTTTTGGAGCAGAAACAGTGTTAGAGATAATCTTTGCTTAGCCGAATGTATATTATCAGTAATTTTGCAATCGCAATACCCATCGCCTATTCATTCAGCTTCCTTATTAATCTGTCCATCGAAATTTCTTCACAAATGAGGCTAAATAAAAACCAGGTACCGCTTTTAACGTGATGAAGCTGTGTCGATCTGCTCGCTGCCGGTCACCGTGCAGAGAATGTAAGGTGCGAGCCTATAAATTCTGCCAACGTAGTGGAAGCAATATACCGTCCACCAACTGCTAGATCTGAAACTATTTCATTACAGCACAGAATACGAATCAAGATATCTGTTCGCTCGTAAGCCAGGAGCAGAAAATCAGTTCAAGTATTCGCCCTTAAGCAATCATTTCGGTATGCCTCATACTTCACAGAGATGCAAAGAATCGTCACTCTGCTTACAGAGAAACAACTTGGCTTGTTTCTAGTGGCGGAATCGACACATTGCAGCTTCTAACAGTGAGGCTGTTCACTGAGGCTCTTGTCAGCGAATTCCGTAAGCTGCTCCTCGCATAACCTGTTCTCTTTCGACACACGCAGGAGAATCACCTTACACGCCATAGGTCAGTTTTCAGCAAGGCTGGCGGTGTCTGCATGTGCGCTCCCTACAATGAATCCCCGTACCCGTTACAAGAGCAGTGCCTCCCACTACACTTATGAAGGTGCCAGCCAATTACTTGCAGTTCATACTCCCTATAGAACACTCTTCTAGAACATTCTACAGCTCTTCCTATGATTGAAACTGCCAATCAAATATAGTTTGCTGGTTTTTGGAGGGAAATGTGTACAGCTAAAATTAATTGTCAATCATGCAACACCACAAGAAAATGTTACTAGCTTGTGCTTCCCAATATTACCCAAAGAAATGATCAGTTATCAAAACCACACATTGTAAATCGTGATCTCATTTCGAATGAAATATGCAAACTAATTGGTATAATATAACATTTCTGGAGGCCAAATATTGCTGCCTTAGAGATTTCATGGTGTAACGGCATAACTTGTTTAATGAATCTAAACATTAGAATGAATTAATTTCATATTCCTACCCCTTACATTTGGATTATCAATTTTTAATGAATTTCATATGTGTCAACCCTGTTTATTAAGGCCATGTATTTCTGAGATCTATCATATATACAGACATAAAACGACTTCGTTTGTATGGTGATGTCGTTAGGAAGTTCTGGTGCAAGTAATTTTAGATGGAGTCTGGATACTTCTGAAAATTTTTATCCGGGTCCGGAATAAAAACGTCATATTACTTACTCATTTTTTTATTTTAATTTTCACTCACACAATAACATAAAATAAAATAGATAGGCTTATTTGCATTAAAAAATCAATTTAAAAAATTGCATTAGCGCTCTTGAGCCACTTTCTTACAGTTAGATTCATGTGGGGAGCAGCTTATGCGAGTAGTGTCTTCGAGCTGGGCGGCAGTTAATTTTAAGCGACATTTCTTCTTCAAAAAATTCACTTCTGAAAATGTAATTTCGCAAATGTATGTAGAGCCGAATATAGTAGATAAGTATTATGGTTAATTTTGCTATTTACACATTTTTCTGGGACTTGTTTACTCCAAAATTCTTCAGCCTATGCAATTTCGTACGTTTGCAAGCAAATGTCTTCCTACAAGTCTGTTATCTCCACCTGTAGTCACAGCCACATTCGTCCCTTCTGCCACTGGCGAAACTTCGAAAGGCGATTTTAAGATACACGGTAGCTTCTCTATCTCTGCATTGTCTTGGAATCTTGCTGTCAATTTCTTGTTCAGATCTAACATACAATTTGAGAATACTCCAACGTCTATTCCAGAATAATTTTTAAATTAAACAATGGTTAGAATGTGAAAAAGTTCTTGACTTACAATGTCTTTTTCAGAGATATCCAGCTTACAACGGAAAGAAGACACACTTTACATCAGATGACTTAATAAAATTTCCATTGCCTTGTAGCTCGGTATTGAGCGTATTTAAATGATTCATATGTCCTTCAAGAAATCCACGGCTACCATACGGTGTCCGTTTACTACTAATTCCAAATGGTTTCTTGCTTCTTGTGAATCCAACTTTTCTAAGAAGGATATGACTTATTCTTTTACTTGCCAAAAACATTCAACCACTTGATCTTTGAAACTTCATGGCAGATTAAAACTGTGTGCCGGACCGAGACTTGAACTCGGGACCTTGGCCTTTCGCGGGCAAGTGCTCTACCGACTGAGCTACCCAAGCACGACTCACGCCCCGTCCTCACAGCTTTACTTCTGCCAGTACCTCGTCTCACACCTTCAGCGCACACTTCGCTGCAGAGTGAAAATCTCATTCTGGCACATGATCTTTATTTAGCCAACGAACACATTTGCACTGCAGTAAGTCAGGATGTGCCGAATGACTGAGAAGGGAACTTTGAGCTGTGCTGAAGAACAGAAAGACACATCATAAAAGTAATCAAATTGATAAACCCATCCATTACTTCTTTCAGAGTCACACTAAGTTTTCCACAAAGGGCTGCCCGGCAAATTGTGCACTGGTAAGATAGTACTTCGGCACTCTCATCTTTGGTTGACTTTACTAGTCCTTATCCATTGCCGATTACCGCTGGGGCCCCATTAGCTGAAAGAGACATCATTTCATCATAAATAAAGTCTGATTTTGTCATGAGGTCATAAAAAATCCTGACTAAATATTCTCCACGAGTCTCACCTTTTGAACGAGAATATTGTCACCAGTTCTTTCCTAAATTCCTTAAATGGTTCAAATGGCTCTGAGCACTATGGGACTCAACTGCTATGGTCATCAGTCCCCTAGAACTTAGAACTACTTAAACCTAACTAACCTAAGGACATCACACACACCCATGCCTGAGGCAGGATTCGAACCTGCGACCGTGGTAGCAGCGCGGCTCCGGACTGGAGCGCCTAGAACCGCACGACGACCGCGGCCGGCCCTAAATTCCTTACTTCCATTATCCAAAAGTCGACGTAAATGGGCATTTTTTCTTCATCAACAACGTCGCATAATTAATCTAGTGCTATGGCATATCAAGGCGCCTTCTGCATAAATTCGAGCAAACTACAAATGGGGGGGGGGGGGGTCAAATAAAAGTGGACCAGACGAGTGGATACGACTGGAAGTGAATTTGTGGCAGCATTAACAGAGGAGGAAAAGAGCTACAGTTACATCCAACAGGATGGGGGAACTGCCCATACAACTGGCCGACCCTTAGTGCACATTTGCACAATCTCCACACCTGACAGACCCGTTAGCAGAGGTCAGACTGGTCGGGGCTCTAGCTGGCCAACCATGTCACCGGATCCGTTAGTGTGCTCTTACTTTGTGTGGGGGAGCCCTCAGGTCTATGGTGTATCACCACAACCCGCATACTCTTCAAGAACTGCAGCAGAATGTTTTGGATGAGACTGCAATTCCAGCAGTCCGATGCGCCTTCAGCAACTTGCTCATCAGGGTCCAGGAGTGCAAAGAGATGAATGGTGGACACTTTCAACATCTGCTATTGTCAGGTTACTACTGTATTTCCTTTCCTCTGCTGTTTTTCTTTGTACCCTGGAACCTTGTACTCTGGAGGACTTGTATTTGTCCCACCTTCTACATTTATTATCAGCAGCCAAAGTGTCGGTTCTTCTTGTATCACTTCTTTCCGACAATGGAATACCGTGAATTGCAGCAAAAAATCATTTTTCTCTTCAAAAACTGCCAGGGCACTTCCAACATACATTTCGTTAATATCTCAGTGTTACTACCTCAGTGTCTGAATAAGGCTCCAACACGCACTCATCGCTACTTCTGCAGATTTTTCTTGCTCGTTCATAAAGCAAACTGCGAAGACGATACTTTTTTTTGAAAGAAGCTATATATGCCTAGACATTTTCTTGGTGAGCTCCACTAAGCACAGATATATTTTTATGGAAGTATTGATGAGTCGTTTCGTAGTGTCCCTTTATATTGTCACTTTTAACAAGAGCGTCAGTTCTGTTGCAAATGAGGCAAACTGGAACAGCTCGAGGCCTATCAGGCAGCACAAAACAATATTGTTTAGTCGGCTCAGTCAAAAACGTCTTATTTTCACTATCAACATTGCGCTTTTTAGGATCCTCGTCGGTGCAAAAGAAACTTTGTGAGTCTCAATAGTAGCGTAAATCTCCGTACGAGATCGCAAGAACTGCTGCCTAAGTGAAGATAAAATTCGTGTACTTTATTTAAGGTTGTTCTTTATAAAAATACTGGCAGCCGGCACACAGCTCGTGCCAATACACCGTAAAGTAGCCACTTCCGATTGAAAATGTTTGTTACCACACACCAAAGGAGCCGCACCGCAAAGCAGACGCTTCTTTGTCAAAGGTCGCTGTCTCCGAATGAACGCACCCGAAGTTTCATAATGTAGCTTTAAGCTCGAGAGAGGGCAAGTTACTCTCTCACCTACTTTTCGCAGACGGAAAATTATAAAAGATTTTATTACGAACTGACGCACCTTGAGTGAGACTCCAGAAAGTTAACGGGCTGAGCAAACGTTGATGGAGCTATGTGGGGCTCTAAAAGCAAGACTTATATTTATGATACTAAGCTCGTAGAAATGGCGTGTTGCTAGTTGAAAGCAATTCGCGGCGATCCCATCCCTTAGTAAATCTTGCCAGACAGATTCACAGCTGTACAGGGCAGACGGGGCAGCCCCTCATTGGAACACTGCGCCAGCAGAACAATGTTGCGATACCAGCCATAGCGCCAGCAGAAGCCTCGGCAGGGGCGATGGTCTAAAGGGATGGTCTACACAGTGGATTCGTAATCTGGGCGTTGTATGCAGAGCCACGTGTAATTAAAATTCACATGTTGTCGTGTTCGCCGATATTGCAAGAAGGCCAGTGATCCACTTCCCTCGGTCACCCCTGTTGTGTAAGGAAACTCCGGCATCTGAGAAACATATACGGATGGAATCTTTATTACACCCCATAGCTAGGACTAACAAGCTCGACGGCACAGGCGATTTAGATAAAGATCTTTGATATTGTTTCTGTTAGCTTGTTCGCTGTAGAGAAAGAGACGACTTTGGAACAAATTATCTTTTCCTCCTCAGCGAAAACTTAAAAAAGCCAGTAATTGACGGTTTATTTTTTTCAGAGATGCAGGTTTCTTAACTCTTGCCCTGGTTCGACACGAGTTTATTATTGTGTTGCATTCTGATGTGCAGAGCTTCTATGTGGATCGATAAAGAACGCTGCACCGTCGGAAAGCTTGCTCCATTCCGCCCACGCTCCTCAGCGCACCCCTTGTGCTTGACAACACAGAAACTGGGTTTTTAATCTGCAGTAAGTAACGATTAAATATTCTAATTATTCAGCAGTTAATTGGACACTACTAGAAAAAAATTACAACGATGGCTCTCAAACTATTTGTTATCTTCAGAAAAATATTTTTTAAATTTATTTGAGTATGTAATTTATACTTTCAAAATATTTTTGTCTGACCAGCTTTTGACCTCCTGCGGCCCGAACCTGCAACGGTGTCTGCCGGTTTTCGACCACTATGTCTGGTTCTTCATAGTGTGTACCTATCAAATGTGCCCTTTATAACTGTTAGTGATTATTAGCTGCACTTTCCATGTAGCTACATTTATAGCTTAATAAACGGAAAGTTCGTTCGATGCTGTTTCTTACGTCCCTATAAAATTACTTTACATTTGCCAGACATAAAATCTCTAAGAAACTTTGGCCTTTGCTGCTTTCTACTTCAAATTGAGTATGTAATTTATACTTTCAAAATATTTTTGTCTGACCTGCACAGTTATTTAATTAGACTATATATATATATGGTTCACGGTGTGGGTTCCTGTTGTCATGTCCTAGTTCATGAACCACGGGCAACGTATGAGTGGCCAAGTAAGTGGTCCCGACAGTCGGGATACCAGTTACTTTGGAATAAGGGTGGGCATCTCGGACATATTCTGAGTCGTGGTCACCTTTGTGCTCATACGGCGAAGACTACCAAATCCACCGGTTAGTCCCTCAACCGTTAGGGGTAAAACTCAATGGGACTCGGGGCAAGTAAGGCTAGCAACCTGCTTCCCTGGTACTTTAAATATAATGCTGGCAACAATCAGAGCATAATGCCTCGGACCTTTGGAGGTGACGGAGTCCCACCTCTAACTGACAAACCAGGGACTCCTAAGATACGACTTGGCAGACAAATGGTAATGAGATGGGGAGCTATTAATATCAATGGGGGCTACTCTGGGAAGAAGGTAGAGCTGGCAGAGGCTGCAAGTAAGATGGGGTTGGACGTTTTAGCTGTTAGTGACATTCGGGTAAGGGGTGAGAAAGAAGAGGAAGTGGGACAATACAAGGTCTACCTGTCAGGAGTCAAAGCAGAAATAGCACAATGTGGTGTAGGGCTTTACATCAGGAAAGAAATGGAACCCAGCGTAGTTGCAATAAGGTATGTGAACGAACGACTGATGTGGATAGATTTGTCAGTGTCTAGCAAGAAAATTAGGATTGTGTCAGTATATTCGCATTGTGAAGGGACAGATCAAGATAAGATGGATAGTTTTTATGAGGCACTCAGTGATGTAGTTGTTAGAGTAAAGGACAAGGACAGTGTTCTGATCATGGGTGATTTTAACGCCAGGATTGGAAATCGAACAGAAGGGTATGAAAAGGTTATGGGTAAATTTGGAGAGGATATGGAGGCCAACAGGAACGGGAAACAACTCTTGGATTTCTGTGCCAGTATGTGCTTAGTAATCACAAACTCCTTTTTTAAACATAAGAACATTCACCGGTATACTTGGGAAGGCAGGGGAACCAGATCTGTCATTGACTATATAATAACAGATCAGGAATTCAGGAAGGCTGTGAGGGACACACGTGTATGCAGGGGATTCTTTGATGACACTGATCATTATTTAATCTGCAGTGAAATTGGGATTGTGAGGCCGAAAGTGCAGGAGGTCAGGTCCATATGTAGGAGGATAAGAGTGGAGAAACTTCAGGATAAGGAAATCAGGCACTAGTACATAACAGCGATCTCGGAAAGGTACCAGTTAGTTGAATGTAGTCAATTACAGTCATTGGAAAAGGAATGGACAAGATACAGGGACACAGTACTAGAAGTGGCTAAAGAATGTCTTGGAACAGCATTGTGTAAAAGTAGGATGAAGCAAACAGCTTGGTGGAATGACACAGTCAAGGCAGCCTGTAAAACGATAAAGAAGGCGTATCAAAAATGGCTACATACTAGAACTCAGGCAGACAGAGAAATTTATGTTGAAGAAAGAAACAAAGCCAAACAGATAATTGCAGCATCCAAGAAGAAGTCTTGGGAAGACTTTGGAAACAGGTTGGAGACTATGGGGCAAGCTGCTGGAAAACCATTCTGGAGTGTAATTAGCAGTCTTCAAAAGGGAGGTAAGAAGGAAATGACAAGTATTTTGGACAGGTCAGAAAAACTGCTGGTGAATCCTGTGGATGCCTTGGGCAGATGGAGGGAATATTTTGAAGAGTTGCTCAATGTAGGTGAAAATGCAATCAGTAATGTTTCAGATTTCGAGTTAGAATGGGATAGGTATGATGATTGAAATAGGATCACATTTGAGGAAGTGGAGAAAATGGTCAATAGATTGCAGGGCAATAAAGCAGCTGGGGTGGATGAAATTAAGTCGGAACTCATCAAATACAGTGGAATGTCAGGTCTTAAATGGCTACACAGGATAATTGAATTGGCCTGGGAGTCGGGAAAGGTTCCATCAAACTGGACAAAAGCAGTAATCACACCAATCTTTAAACATGGAAACAGAAAAGATTGTAACAACTACAGAGGTATCTCTTTAATCAGCGTTGTGGGTAAAATCTTCTCAGGTATTGTTGAAAGGAAAGTGCGAGTATTAGTTGAGGACCAATTGGATGAAAATCAGTGTGGGTTTAGGCCTATTAGAGGTTGTCAGGACCAGATCTTTAGCTTATGGCAAATAATGGAGAAGTGTTATGAGTGGAACAGGGAATTGTATCTATGCTTTATAGATCTAGAAAAGGCATATGACCGGATTCCTAGGAGGAAGTTATTGTCTGTTCTACGAGATTATGGAATAGGAGGCAAACTTTTGCAAGCAATTAAAGGTCTTTATATGGATAGTCAGGCAGCAGTTAGATTTGACGGTAAATTGAGTTCATGGTTAAGAGTAAGACAAGGCTGCAACCTATCTCCATTGTTGTTCATATTACTTATGGATCATATGTTGAAAACAATAGACTGGCTGGGTGAGATTAAGATATGTGAACACAAAATAAGCAGTCTTGCATATGCGGATGACTTAGTTGTGATGGCAGATTCGATTGAAAGTTTGCAAAGTAATATTTCAGAGCTAGATCTGAAATGTAAGGACTATGGTATGAAGATCAGCATCTCCAAAACGAAAGTAATGTCAGTGGGAAAGAAATATAAACCATTGAGTGCCAAATAGGAGGAACAAAGTTAGAACAGGTGGACGGTTTCAAGTACTTAGGATGCATATTCTCACAGGATGGCAACGTAGTGAAAGAACTGGAAGCGAGGTGTAGCAAAGCTAATGCAGTGAGCGCTCAGCTACGATCTACTCTCTTCTGCAAGAAGGAAGTCAGTACCAAGACTAAGCTATATGTGCACCGTTCAATCTTTCGACCAACTTTGTTGTATGGGAGCGAAAGCTGGGTGGATTCAGGTTACCTGATCAACAAGGTTGAGGTTACGGATATGAAAGTAGCTAGGATGATTGCAGGTACTAGTAGATGGGAACAATGGCAGGAGATGTCCAGAATGAGGAAATCAAAGAAAAACTGGGAATGAATGCTACAGATGTAGCAGTCAGGGCGAACAGGCTTAGATGGTGGGGTCATGTTACACGCATGGGTGAAGGAAGATTACCCAAGAGACTCATGGGTTCAGCAGTAGAGGGTAGGAGGAATCGGGGCAGACCAAGGAGAAGGTACCTGGATTCGGTTAAGAATGATTTTGAAGTATTTGGATTAACATCAGAAGAGGCACCAATGTTAGCACTGAATAGGGGGTCATGGAGGAATTTTATAAGGGGGGCTATGCTCAAGACTGAACGCTGAAAGGCATAATCAATCTTAAATGATGATGATGATGATGATGATGATGATATATATTACACCAGCAGGCCCATACGACCACTTGCAACTACGAGGAACCTCCTCCACTGGATTAAATTTCCTACTTTCTGTCGCCAGTCACACTCTATGTCGATCTTTGTGGATTCCGTCTCTCCACCCTTTCTTTGCTAAACCTTCTTCCGTAGGAAGCGAAATCCATTCAAAAGTTGTAGGGGTTTATCTATCCTAACGACGTGCACGGTCCATGCAAGCTGTTTGGTTCTCATCAGGCCTACAATGTTTCGCCTGCTTTAGGTCTACCTTCCACTTAAGCTTCAATAGTTTCCTATCTGTCCAGGCATCATCCAAAAGGTTTCTTACATCCATCGCATTCTTAACATATTGCGTGCATCTTCTATGTGGTCTTGCACGTTTCCTTCACTCAGCTCTTTAATTTATACAATATGTTAGTTATTGGTGAAATGACAGTATTGTCACTATGACTTTGTTGTCACTATGACTTGCTTCTGCTTACAGAGACTTCTCCTACTGCTTCTACGCACTTCTTTCCATCCGATACACGTCAATGAAACCTGTGTACCCCATTGTTCACTAACCTACATAATTTATCGATCATCCCATACTTTCAAAATTTGAAAACGCTCTTGTCTAGTTCTTTTTTTCTATTATATCTTCTTCAACCACTTTTTCCAGCCTGATACCTATTTTGAGATTTTGATCCTATTTCGGTAACTATTTCTCAGTTCAGAATCTTCTGACGAGCGGTTTGTCAAACGTATAGACGAACAATGGTGTGATCTCTCTCCGTTCCTTTCCTTTATGCAGCTACGAATGTAAGGCTGATAACGTTTTCTCCCACAAAGTCACATTCCAGTCTAGTGCGACTAAAGGCGTCTTAGTTCATTTCACTTGTATTACTAATTCACCAATATCCTGACACAAATGTCTGTTGTGTACTCAGGAATTTGAGATACGTAGATGCAAATTGGTACAACGTCTCTTGATATGTTTTCTCTTTCACAGGTCTCCTCATAATAGCGCACTAGAAGCTCACTTCTTTCAAAATGGTTCCGAAACAGGTCACGCAAATCTCGCTGATGTTACAGGATCCGGTAATTTCCGTGCCTAACTTCCCTCTTGTATGCTTCGTTGTATCCTTCTTTAGTCGAGTTAACAGCAGTTATGTTCACCAGTTGAGCTGTTGAATTAAAGATGTTATTACATTCCTGTCTAGAGGGACTATGTAAAATATAATAGCTTCAGTAAGCGTAATTTAGTACCAGTATCTCATCCATGAAGATATGAGGAATAACTCATTCGTACGTGAATGCAAAAGTAGAACAACTATTGAAGCTAGGGACGGCAGTTGTACTCTAGATACGTCAAAAATAAATATGGAATTAGATTTAGATTTAAATTACTCAGTACGAGAGTTACTTTTTACATTAGATACTCGGATCGGGGAAGTCTTTCTTTCGTTTTCTCCGTTCCATGTGACTGGTCTCCAAATTTGCAGTCGGATTATCTCTTTGCTATCTTCCTCCCTATGTTTTAGCCTTAATTCTGACTCACGTTATGAACATAAGCCCTCCAACGCCTTTAGACCAAAAAATTCCACAGCATGTGACCTCATGAAGAAATTTCCATCTCTACAATCTGTAATAAAAATGTAGTGTATATCGTATTTAGCGCCATGCTGTATGATGGAGATTGAAACTCATAGTGGAGTTTAGTAAACGACTCGACTCTAAAAAGTGACTCTGACCATACTAATGTTGACCAACTCATGAGGTATCTCATTGTAAATCCTTGTATCACTTCAAGGTAAAATAAATCATGTGTGCCTCATGAATTCGCAAGGGAACAGAAAATCTAAATCGGAAACGGGTTGGACTGTATAATATATGCAGGCCGCTCTTATACCAAGAATGTTCCAAGGCCTTCTCACAAGAGATAGTGTGTTTGCAGATGTTCCATACAGGATTGTGTAAGAGCATAACGAATCATTGCTGCTCAGGCTCTATAACACGTTGCCTTGACAACACACCATGAATAAGTAACGAACAGAAAAAAAAATACGAAACACTATTCACAAAGGGACAACTACGACAGCAACACAAGGCTGTTGTTTCCAAAATTAACAGAGATAGGTAACACCTACACTCAAGCTATATGATTCTTATTCGGAGCTTCTCAGTCGGGAAGGTTTACTGCACGGAATGTAAAGGGCGTGGTGGTTCGTGGTAGTTGAAAGATGACCGGGAGATGACAAACACCGGTATGAGCAAGTCTGAAAGTGGCAGTGACATGGCAATGGCATAGACGGTGTTTCGCTTAAAGGTGCTTTTCTATGAACTTTAAAAAATAGTAAGTGGAAGTAATATTTATTTAGATAGCTAAACGTAAAAAACATTGCATATTCTGCGGAGTTATTAACATAGTTTATTTACTTATATTCCAGAGAGTTACAGCAACAAGTTATAATTTTATAGCGAATATTATTTTTTCTGTTATTTAGGAGATTCATTTAATGCAACTGTAAATATACAATTCCAGTCAAATATCTATAAATTTTTGTTAGTCAGCTAGAAACATTTAAAGTTTTGGGGGTGGATTCCACATTCTGTACATAACTGGCTGTTTTCAAATGATGTTTTGGAGGCGGAATGTTTATTTAACTGTGGTGTTCAAGCCAGTGTCTATTTTCCTGAATGCACAACTTAACGTCTAATAGAGCTTTTCGGGCAGCATTTCTCACTGCATAAGCCATTCCTAATATCATGAACATGTCAAAGCACTTCAAACGAACCTTGTATGTCTTGAATACCAATCTGTTTTGTATATGACTGTAAGGAAACGTAATACAGCTTAAACGAAAAAGACCATGAACAGCGCGTCAATGAAGCTTGTAGTTCCGTGTCGCCTGCAAATGTACACCTTGTTCGCAGGACGCGTAAATGGAATTGTGACGTCACGAGTTAATGAGCGATAACAATTATTGCAGTAAGCTACATTGCAGCACAGCCCACAGTATTGGAGCCGGAGGCTGTGAAGGAGACCGCAAATTGTGTCCTACCTATGAGTCATATACACTGCTGCTACTATAGCGTGAGAACGGGTCCTGTGTCACTTCGAGCGACTCATGCCACCTATGAACCTAAGTAAATGATATTAAATATTATTCAATCATTTTCGAAATCGGTACACTGCCTTTTGTTATTCAGTAGAAGATTGTATAAACACTTTTAGCATTGTAATTATCACAGTTTCGGAGGTAAAAAAATTGCTATAAAAAGTCAAAACCGACTCATAGGGAACTAAATTCAGTTAGGAAATATAATAGTTTATCTTTTGGTACAATTGGAAAACTTAAACAGAACTCTCAGTGTGCAGAATTAATTAATTGAGATTTTCATATTGTAACTTCAATTACTTTTCGTTTTCGTAATATAAAAATTAGGCAAAATTATTACATGTGTCTAATATTCTTGTGGGAATAAATGTGAGTAAATGAGAGTGTGTACGTGGGACATTAGTCAGATTTAAATGTTGCATAATATTCCATCGTAAGTAACCTGCAAGACTTACACAAGCTCCTCATGGGAAAATGATCCTAGGAATTTACCCACTTTGCTGCTGACGTATGTCTAGGTGTGATTGCTATTGTAACAGAGCAGCCACAAAGTCAGCTGGAGTAAAATCTGTATCTAAAGAATATTTCCAGAATTATTGCCTTTTCGTTGTCGTTTATTAAACATTACGCAAATATTTGTATGTCGGAATGACGTAAATGCCTCTGTGTATATGGATTGGTTTAGGCCAGTTTTGGCGCGAGTATGATCATGAGCGAACATTCTGATTGGCAGCGTGTACAATCAGCCAATCAGAATTCAGACAGTTCCCGCTCTTTACCTGATAGTTACTCTGGGAGTGAGGCTGCAATAAGTGAAGTCGCTCGCTAGCTTTTAACGCGGGCGGTCATGTTACTAGTGCCAGTCAAAATAATGTGTAACATGAAGAATTTCTTAGTGTTTGAGATATTGGTGAGCTAAGTCGATAGCAGTTGCTGTTGAGGACTACATGGTGAAATTTCAGAGATTTTGACTAAATCTGATGGACAGATATTGGCGTGGGAAATATTGGGCTTCATATTATCTGCATGGCATGTTCCAGTATTCAACCACTGAGCATTTTTGGCGAGTAGTTTCTTTTTTAGAAATTCACAAGAAGGATCGAATTTAATAACTCAAATTAGTGGTGAAATTAATTACAGTGAAAACGTTGTTTGGTTTTGGTCGGGTTTGGACAGATTTCTGGCTGCTGTGCGTGTGAAATGTGTGTATGAGTTGTGAACTGGAAGAAAATGGCCGATAGTTTAAATGTGGACTGAATAGTACCTTTCTTTTATCTATCAATGCAAAATAAACATTTTTATGTGGATATTTCGGACATTATTTTCCAGAAGCCAGTCAATTTTCTTACTGTCCGATAAAATTGCGTGACAGTTTTTCTACAGAACCTTCTTTCATAACTAGAGTTGTACAGACTCAGTAATTGTAGATATTAGCTGACGTTTTTTATCAGCACTGCTTTTACATCATCTTATAAGTATTTCCGTTTACGAGTGAAAGGACATCGAGCAGACGCCGTTCGGAGGTAGGTGAATTTTAATTTGTAGCCTGCACAGCGACAACGACGTAATGAGAGAGAGGAAAAAAAAAGAAAAAAAAAGGAAAATGAGATAAACCGCCCCGCAGCAGCACGCTGAGTTGTGGTTCAAAATGGTTCAAATGGCTCTGAGCACTATGGGACTTAACATCTATGGTCATTACTCCCCTAGAACTTAGAACTACGTAAACCTAACTAATCTAAGGACATCACACAACACCCTGTCATCACGAGGCAGAGAAAATCCCTGACCCCGCCGGGAATCGAACCCGGGAACCCGGGCGCACAGATTTGTGGGCAAAGGATAATCGGCACTAGTTTCAACATCTCACATTAATGAAAATTCTGCCACATTTCAACATCTCACATTAATGAAAATTCTGCCACATTTCAACTTACTTAGCTTTCTGACTAAAATTTTATTTAAACTTGTTTGTCAACAGTTGATTTAAATATACCAGCAACATGATAGAAAAATTATATAATAATTATGTAAAATTCTCTGTAAAATAACGAGATAAACTATGTTCCTGAGATGTTACAGGAACTTATCTTATCTGAAACCCCTTGTATTCGATAAACGTAGCAAAAATTTGAGCAATAACCTAATAACGCTTAGATATTCCAGTCCGTTAAACATATTTCATCTTGTTTCCTTACCTATACTTAATCATCCTTCTGCTGCTTTACTTGTTTCTATGTTACGTTGTGGCCAGACTTTACAGACTGGCGATATGCCTGTGTTTCAACGCTCAACGGAATGAATCTAAGATCCTTTGAAATGATATAGGCAAAAGGCCAGAAATTATGTAATGGTGATAGTCTACATACCTTGAGGTTTCGAGTGCAAAATGAGCCTGGTGACAGTAATTTTCAACATACGACATATGGAGAGAATTAAGCGGCAATCTGATTGGTGGTATTTTAACAGGACTTGTGAGCAATGTCCCATACTCGTGGTGTAGTTCCTGACAGCATAGGAACCCTTGCGAGGAAAATGACGGTATGTCACTGAGGCACCTGATTTATTCCGACTAGAAGGACGTGTCATTTAAGAAATGAACGAATTCTAGGAACAGTATTCGCGGACAAAGAATGTGTGATTACCAATAATTTCGTCATTTGTGTATATGGCTTACTAGTCAGATTATACACGGTGAGCCGCGTGGGATTAGCCGAGCGCGTCTGGGGCGCTGCAGTCGTGGACTGTGCGGCTGGTCCCGGCGGGGGTTCGAGTCCTCCCACGGGCGTGGGTGTGGTTGTTTGTCCTTAGGATAATTTAGGTTAAGTAGTGTGTAAGCTTAGGGACTGATTACCTTAGCAGTTAAGTCCCATGAGATTTCACACACATTTGGACATTTTTATACACGGTGATTCAGCTGCCCCTACTACTGAAATTTATGCAACCCGAAACACCTTCAAATACAACGCGCAAGTCTGTCACATTACCTAGATTGTTATGTGAAAACTATTAATCCTACAGAAACAAAATAGTTCTAATGGCTCTGAATATGATGGCAGTCGTTACTTCATCTGCCATCTCCTCTAACTTTGGTTTAACTGGCTCCGAGCACTATCGGACTTAACATCTGAGGTCACCAGTTCCCTAGAACTTAGAACTACTTAAACCTAAATAACCTAAGGACATCACACACATCCATGCCCGACGCAGGATTCGAACCTGCGACCGTAGCGGTCACGCGGTTCCAGACTGAAGCGCCTAGAACCTCTCGGCCACACTGGCCGGCCCTACAGAAACATGAGCAGATACATAAAAATTAGCAGATCGTTGTTGTAGGAAATATACGGTAGCTACATTTTGCACTGGGATGCATTTTGGCGAAAGCCCGTAGTTTTCGAATTACTAAAAAAAATGAAAAGTATAAAAGCGACCTTCAAATGCATTTCTCTTAAATAACTCGAAAACCGTGGCCTCCACCGAAAAAGTATTCCAGTGCAGAATTTTATTGCAGTAAATTTCCTACAAGAAGGCCCTGTTCATTTGTTCTGTAGGAATAGCACATAGGGAGCAAGAAACTACGAGTATCATGTGCGTGGTATTTGAAGACGTTGCTGGCTGAATAAAACCCAGCAGTAGCGGCAGCTTGATGACCTAGCATAAAATACACTGATGAGCCAAAACATTATGACCCCAGCCAATAGCGAGGTTGAATGCATCGTGATGGTGTTGCGGGCACGTGATGCAGTAAGGAAAGAATGTAAGCGGAAGAGAGACGAATGGAGAATCATAATAGCGAAGATACGGCCGGCAAATGTGTAAAGCGGTTACGACAAAGGGCAAATTGTTGTGGAGCTGCGACTAGAAAGGAGAATCTCTCAAACGGCGAAGCTGGTTACCTGTTGGCGTAGTGGTGTCGTGAGCACCTATGGAAAGTGGTTGAAGGATGATGAGATAATGAGTAGTGGCGCTTAGCGCACGTGACGCAGTAAGAAATATATATGCATATATGAGAAAAAATGCGGTGTGCAGCAAATGCAGAAATAAACTGACTTAGGCGACTTCGACAAAGGACAGATAGTTATGGTCTGTCTTCTGGGAACAAGAATATTGGAAACAGTCAATCTGGTTGTCTGTTCTCATGGCACTGTCGTGAGCATCTATGGAAAGCGACTAAGGAATGAGGAATGGGGAAATTCCGAGTAGATGGCCAGGATTTGGACATCCAAGAACCACGCAACGTGAAGGCCGATGGTTTCCACACTGTATAGAAGCATATGCCGTGATTTGTGGCAGATCTGACCACACAATACATTGCTGTTGCAGGAAAAAGTGTTTCGAGCACTCCTTTGTTGAATATAGAGCACTGTACCAGAGATAAGAGGATGAGAGGAGCAAATGGACAGACAGTGATCTAGGAAGAGATGGACATTGGGACGGGAAAGAGAAGATGAATTACTAAATGATTTGGAATAAATAAGTACCCGGGAAAAGACAGTTTATTGAGCTAGTATATGTTATAGATGCTAGATATATCATATGTGAATGTAATCCTTAGCGGCATATATTGTTGGTGAAAAGCTCTTGGGTTTCTATCTACTGGCGAAGATAATGAGCATCACACCTTCAAACCTAGCGAAATGTAAATCTACCTCCTGAAATTCCAGTGTACAATGACTGGTGCTGGTGTTTAATGATATAGACTTCTCTAAGTAAACGAGCTGTGGCCGCTATGTGGCATTAATGCTGATAGGCTATCCAATACAGCATTTAAAACTTTCAGTATTGTACTCAGAATAACTTTTTACAAAATTAAATAAAGTATAAAAATTTAATGGACTGGACTGCGCACTTGTTTGACAAAAACATAAGAAAAAACTCATAAAAAAATAAAATATTCTTTTTTTAAAAAAAGAAGGTTAATTTAAAAACTATATTTGCGTAAAACATTATGATTGATTTATTGTAGGAAACATTTCATAATAATTTTAATATTTCATATCCCTTGCTATACGCTGTAATTTTGTAATGTACGGTTCTATATATTTGCCAAATCTAGTACTCTGCGAGGTTTAAGGAGGTGTTGATTGTACACTTAGGACACAAGTACCGTTCAAACGTTCTAAAGTCTCATTGCAGTAGACACTCTCGATAGGCTTGAAGATTTGAATGACGATGATAACACAAGTGATACTTACCAAATATTATCCACTCTTATCCCTATTCTGTAATTTTGAAAACAATTCTTTTTGTCATTGAGATCATCATTTCTATCTAGTGACCTGTCGCTGTCGATATTGCTTGTCTGCACATTTCTATAGACAGGAAATACACTCACGAACATAAATACAATGCCATCTATTGTCGGCCGTTTTTACAACGAGGAAAAGAGTGGTAAAATAAACGGATGCGGAGTAGTTCGGTCTGAGGATCTCTCCCGCGACCTCGAGCACCGTGAATCACAATGAAGGATTAGAAGAAAAGAGGCAGTGTCTTCCGCCTGCCAATTGGCACGGAGTCTGGCAAACTTCCTTGGTTTGTTCTGTCCTACAACACATTATGCAGCTGAGGGAAGTTCGCCAGCTTGTTGGAGCTATTACTGAATCTACTGTACATCAAAAAGTAACTTCTGCTTCTTTAATTCTCTGGCCATATATGTTTCGACACCTACGTGTCATCTTAGTAGAACTGTAGTACTACGCCCAAAATCTGTGTTATGATTGTTCACCTGTTTTTGCATTTTCTGTTTCATGTCTGCGCCGCATGTAATTTGCACAGTAGATGACATAACACCTATTAAAGCAGACAAACATGTACAATACATTCTACAAAAGTAAATGCAGCTGATACTTCAGTATATAAAACCACGGTCATTGAGTTATGTATTCATGGAAACGGTATCTCGTTTGAACACCTCACTTAAATGAACATTCCGCCACCAGAATATACATCGTAATGCAGTCAGCTGAATTCAACATGTTGCATCCACCACTAACACTTCGAATCCTTCTATCTCCCTAAGTATTAGGTTTATGCCTAAGTCCCTAGCGTTTTCGTTTTGCATTTTGGTATTTCGGGTGCTTTAGGTGAATTCATGTATTATTTTTTATGTAGTTTACTGTTGCTATTAGAGTTTACATATTGTCATTTTATCATTTGGATATAGTGAGTTTAACTGCGGACACTAAAAAATAGAGTACCATGTGGAGAAATTGGAACATTTCTTCCGTATTGTTGTAATGAGTTCAGTAGAGGGTTGATAGCAGAGGAAGAGGCCAGAAACATTTGAAATTTGAATGAGGCTAACGCCATTTAACAGAGCACGACAAGAAAACGATTCACGTGTATGAAACTTCCTGGCACATTAAAACTGTGTGCCGGACCGAGGCTCGAAATCGAAACGTTTGCTTTTCACCGGCAACTGCTCTTCCACCTGAGCTACCCAAGAACGACTCACAGCTTCACTTCTGCTAGTGTATCGTCACCTACCTTCCACACTTCACGGAAGCTCTCCTGCGTGCCAGGTCCAGCACACAGTTTTAATCTGCCAGGAAGTTTCATATCAGCCCACACTCCGCTACAGAATGAAAATTTCACTCTGGAAACAATCCCCAGGCTGTGGCTAATCCATGTCTCCGCAGTATCCTTTCTTCCAGGAGTGCTAGTTCTGCATGGTTCGCAGGAAAGCTTCTGTGAAGTTTGGAAGGTAGGTGACGAGATAAAGCTGGGTGACGAGATAAAGCTGGGATGAGGGGCCGTGAGTCGTGTCTGGGTAGCTCAGATGGTAGAGCACTTGCCAACGATAAGCAAAGGTCCCGAGTTCGAGTCTCGGCCCAGCACACAGTTTTAATATTCCAGGAAGTTTGATACCAGCCACAGTTCGCTGTAGAGGGAAAATTTCATTCTGATTCACGCATAGTTTTCAGATTAGTGACTCTCCATGTTCAAGAAACCCTCGGGGTTTGATGAAGAACGTTTAAACGCATTAGTCGACAATGATCCCCGTCAATGTACTCGAGAACTACCAAAAGTGATGAAGTTTCGTCATTACACCACCGTGTGAAAGGGAGTGTATGGGTAACGCATGCTGTATGCCAAAACCACAAAAACCAGTGGGTGGCCATGTTTGAGTCACTGCTTACTTGTCATCAATTGGCCTGTGAGCAAACCGACCGTTTCTATCCTATATTGTTACTGGTGTCGAGAAATGACGTCTTTAAGCTAACATAAGTAAGAGAAAGGTATGGAGGAGCCCAGACAAAGCAGCAACTCCCCATGCAACCATATGCGCACGACTATGTAAGTTATTATTATATATGTGGTGGAACAACGAGGTGTAACCATCACTGCTCGCATGTATTGTAAACAACGGAAAAGGCGTATCCTAACACGCAGTCCAAGAACAACGACCAGGAAGACTGCATGAAGTAATGCTATTCCACGATAACGCTCGCTCACATTTTACTAGACTGACAAAAAGAAGAAGTTGGGTTGGGAAGTTACCTGATCTTGCACAATCATTTTTCGACCTCTTCCACTCTCTATCGAACAACCCTCAAGGAACTTCCTTTACGGATTACAATGCGATCCGAATATGGCTCCGCTTCAAAAAAATGTTATTTCTTTAGTCGCGGAATCGAAAAGTGACCCGTCGTTGGCAGACTGTTGTACATAATGAACCAGAATATATTATTGATTAGTAAATTCTCTGTTATTTTATCTAGTGTGGTCATTTAATTTATGAGAAAACGCTACGAACTTATGTCCAACACAATATAACTGATACAAACTTGATTTGAAATGATTTGTACGCACTTTGTTTACATACATGGTCTGCACAACAGAAATAAAACATTTTACATTCAAAAAAATTAGGGATATTTGTTATTAGGTTGCTACATGTAGTGAGCAGATTTATCTCCTTTCTTTCTTTCATTCTGCAGTAGTTGTCAGTGTGAGAAGTCATGCAACTGTTTTCCTATTGCAGTGCTGTTGTTCAGAGTACCGACTCCTGAGGGTCCATTTTGTGTTTAATTTGTGTGAACGGACAAAGTAGTATCTGTAGACATTGTTTGTTAGTTACATTCTCTTGTGCGTTTAGATCATAGTGCGGTGATCTGAGTGGAAGAATGTATATTTCTAATACATCTAGGAGATCCATTTTCTTGACAAGTTTCCTGGTATGCAATACTGCAAGTTAGGCATCCTTAATATAATAATCGGTGGGTGGCAATGCTAAATTTATTTGTGTGTGGGTGCATGTGTGTGTGTGTGTGTGTGTGTGTGTGTGTGTGTGCGTGTGTGTGCGTAAAAGCACACATGTGTTACGGTTTTTTGTTTGTGAGTTGTTGTCGATGCAAATTCCTGTGCTACTCTCACCTGTGCAAGCACCTTCATCTCCAAAAGACTACTTCAACTTTTTGTTTTTTTGGGTCATCCATCTTCCTGCTTGTTTGATGCGGCCGCCATGAATTCCTCTCCTGTGCCAACCTCTTCATCTCAGAGTAGAACTTGCAACCTAAGTCCTCAATTATTTGCTGGATGTATTCCAACCTCTGTCTTCCTCTACCGTTTCTGCCCTCTACAGTTCCCTCTAGTACCATGGAAATCATAACCTCTTGTCTTAACAGATGTCCTATCGTCTTATCCCTTCTAGTTGTCAGTGTTTTCCCCATACTTCTTTCCTCTCCGATTCTGCGCAGAACCTCCTTATTCCTTATCATATCAGTCCACCTAATTTTCAACATTCGCCTGTAGCACCACATTTCAAATGCTTCGATTCTCTTCTGTTCCGATTTTCCCCAGAGTACATGTTTAACTACCATACAATGCTATGCTCCAGTCGTACATTCTCAGAAATGTCATCCTCTAATGAAGGCCCGTTTTTGATACCAGCAGACTTTTCTTGGCCGAGAGCGCACTTTTTCCCATTGCTAGTCTGCTTTTGATGTCCTCCTTGGTCCGTCCGTCATTGGTTATTTTGCTGCCTAAGTAGCAGAATTCCTTAATTTCAACTGCTTCGTGACCGTCAAATCTGATGTTAAGCATCTCGCTATTCTCGTTTCTGCTACCTCTCAATACTTCCGTCTTTTTTCTATTTACTCTCAGCCGATATTCTGCAGTCATTAGATTGTTCATTCCATTCAGTAAATCATTTATTCCTTCTTCAATTTCACTCATGATTGCAATATCCTCATCGAATCGTATAATTGGCATCCTTTCACCTTAAATTTTAGTTCCACTCATGAACCTTGCTGTTATTTCTATTATTGCTTCTTCGATGCACAGACTGAACAGTAGTGGGGAAGGACTACACCCTTTTTAATCCGAGCGCTTTGTTTTTGGTCGTCCACTCTCATTATTCCCTCTTGCCTCTTGTACGTATTGTACATCAGACGTTTCTCCCTATAGTACACCTATAACTATCAGAATTTCGAACATCAAATATTTAACATTTAATATCGAACTCTTTTTCCAGGTCGACAGATCCTATGAACGTGTCTTTAGTTTTCTTTAGTCTTGTTTCTTTTATCAACTGCAACATCAGAATTACCTCAGTGGTACCTTTATCTTTCCTAAATCAAAATGATCATCTAGCATATCCTCAATTTTCTTTTCCAGCCTCTTGTATATTTTTCTTGTCAGGAACTTGTATGCATGAGTAGTTACGTTGACTGTGCTATAATTCTCGCACTTGTCAGATCTTGCACTCTTCGAAATTGTGTGAGTGATATTTTGTCGAAAGACAAATGGTATGTCACCAGACTCATACATTCAACGCACAAAAGTGAGGCCGGCCGCGGTGGTCTAGCGGTTCTGGCGCTGCAGTCAGGAACCGCGGGACTGCTACGGTCGCAGGTTCGAATCCTGCCTCGTGCATGGGTGTGTGTGACGTCCTTAGGTTAGTTAGGTTTAAGTAGTTATAAGTTCTAGGGGACTTATGACCTAAGATGTTGAGTCCCATAGTGCTCAGAGCCATTTGAACCATTTAGCCACAAAAGTGATTAGTCGTTTTGATGACACTTCTCGCAGTGAATTTAGAAATTCGTATTTATTGATATCCATCCCTTCTGCCTTATATGATATTAAGACCCCCAAAGCTCTCTGAAATACTGATTTTAATACTGGATCCATTATCTCTTCTGACTCCTGCTTCTTCTTCTTCTTCACATCAGACAAATCTTTGCCCTCATAGATGCCTCAATGTATTTCTTCCACCTATCCGCTCTCTCCTCTGCATTTAACAGTAGAGTTCCCTGTGCACTCTTAATATTATCATCCTTGCCTTTAATGTCGTCGAACGTTATTGACTTTCCCATACACGAGTCAGTCTTTCCAACAATCAATTCCTTTTCGATTTCTTCATATTTTTGATGCAGCCATTCCGTCTTAGCTCCCCTGCACTTCCTATTTATTTCATTCCTCAGCGCCTTGTATTTCTGTAACCCTGAATTTCCCTAAATATTTTTGTACTTTCTTCTGTCATCGACAAACTGAAGTATTTCTTCTGATACTCATGGTTTCTTCTCAGTTACCCTCATTTTTATCAACTTATGTGATGCTTTTAGATATGTCCATTCGTCTTCAACTGTACTGCCAGCTGAGCTATTGCGTTATTGCTGCATCTACAGCCTTACAGTACTTCAGGCGTGTCTCACCATCCCTTAGTACTTCCTTATCCCACTTACTTGCGTATTGATCCGTCCTGACTACTCTCTTAAACTTCAGCCTACTCTTCATCACTACTACATTGTGATCTGAATCTGCTCATGCATGAGTCTTACAATCCAGTATCTGATTTCGGAATCTTTGTCTGCCCGTATCATCTGGTCTTTTCCAAGAACAACTCTTCCTCTTGCGATTCTGGAACCGAGTATTCGCTATTACTAGCTCAAATTTATCACAGAGCTGAATTCTTTCCCCTACCTCATACCTTGTCCCAAGCCCATATTCTCCCGTAACGTTTTGTTCTACTCGATCCCCTACAACTGCGTTCCATTCCCTCATGACTATTAGACTTTCACTCCGTTTATGAACTGTATTACCCTTTCAATATCCTCATACAATTTCTGTATCTCTTCATCTTCAGCTTGCGACGTTGGAATGTACAATTGAACTACCACTGTCGGTAAATACGAAGGTAGGCTTTCGCGGCCATTGTCACTGTCAATAAAAATTTTCTTAGTTTGTGGCTACATTGTCAATATGTAAAACTACAGACTGTCCGGTCACTGCTGCAAGTGACCTTCTTCAGGGTGATTTTGTTCACTGCTGAATGAGAAAACTTTGTTTCTTATATGTCAGCAAACGTGGCTGCTATCCAATCGCGAGAGGTTGTTAAGGATGAAGGGGACCGATGTTAGAAGTTCTTTATCGGTGTTTTTATTACTTCTTTTCATTGGTGGAAACCCGACATTATGACTGGTATTTGCATTACTGCTTGTGACTGGTGGAAATCGGTGAATGGAAAAGCGGGCAGCAATTGTGCCGTGGCGTTGTTCCCTGCTTCCTAGCTTCGACTGAGACGCGCCGGAACTTATGCATCTGCGGGCACAGTAGTCTCCGGCGCGCCTGTGTGTATTGTTCCACGTGAACTATTGCCCCGAAACGCTGTTATTGCTGGCAGCCAAAACGTCAGCAGTCGGTACCCGTGTTCTGTGTTAATGGTGGCGTGTCTTCTGGCTACTACTATTGCCTCTCTAATCTTCCTCTTGAAAGTAAAAGGCTGTTTCGCCAGTATGTGAACTTCACCAAAATCAATCTGTTCGCCGCACGCATCCTGGTTTTCTGCCACCGCTGACTTGGTGAGTTGTCTTAGTCTGATATACATTTCGCGTTCAGATAGCCGCGTGCTGATGGGTCGGTCCCTCTCGCCTACATTCTCTAATCCACATTCGCACTCCACCACAACTCCACCTGTGTATTTCGTTGTCTATTGCTGCTTCGTAAAATCTGCTTGATTTCTGCTCGGCGGAGAATTTTGCCCACCCATTCAGTAATACCTTGAACATATGGTAACAGAGCGATGTTTTGTGCTTCTTCCTGCTCTCCTCTGCCACCTTCATTCGTTGTCGTCACAGTTTTATCTTTTAATTTCATCCTATAACCATGAAACAAAGTTTTCTCTTTCAGCAGTATACCAAAACACCCTAAAGAAAGTCAGTTGCAAGAGTAACTAAACGTCGGTAGTTCTACATGTTGACAATGCGGTCACAAATCCAGAAAGTTTTTATTGACCATCGTTGTCGGTGGTGGTTTGTTGTCGATTCTGACAATAACCACCCCACCACTGAACTGTTCACTGTAACACAATCTTTGTCCTACTTTTCTACTCATAACGAATCCTAATCCCGTGATGCTATTTTCTGCTGCTGTTGACGTTACCCTATACTCATCTGACCAGTAATCCTTGTTTTATTTCCATTTCACTTCACTGACCCCTACTATATCTACGACTAGATTGAACCTTTGCAACGTAGGGTTTCTTTATACGATATAATTAAATTTTTTCAATCATTACTTCATATGAAAAAAAGTTCATTTGTTGGATAGAATGAGGTTTTTTCTCTAGTCAAGTTGTGCTACTTTTTCCCCAGCCTATTCAGTACCTTCTCATTAGTTATGTGTTCTACCCATCTAATCTTCATTATGCTTCTGTAGCACCACATTTCAAAAGCTGATATTTTCTTCTTGTCTGAACTGTTTATCGCCCATGTTTCTTGTGTGGGTGCACTCCTTAGAAACACCTTCTGAAAACATTTTCTAAGATATCTACACTCGATGTTAACAAATTTCTCATCTTCGGAATGCTTTTCTTCCCATTGTCAGTCTAAATTTTGAACTCTCTTTACTTCAGCCGTCATCGGTTATTGTGTTGACGATATCTTGAATACAATCTTCTTCCTTCTTGGCCAAGATAAAACTCGAGGCAAATATTGGGTACAATATATAGCGCTGCTTTTTCAGGCTGTAGGTTGTGATTTTGGTGAAGTATAGTACGTCATGTTTGACGAGTTACTGGCACAGACACGTCTTGAAATTATGTCCCTTGTAGGATTTTTGCTACTTTGTGTGATATTCTACATAAGAAGGGAAAGCATGCAAATATTATCTTTTCTGCTGGTGTTTGTGAAATTACTGAAGTTAAATTTATTTCAGTAATTGTATAAGTAAGAGATAAATTGCTTATGGTTTAGGTCCACTGTTTTAACAATTGATTGGCAGATGTATTGAGGGGAGTTTTATATGCAGTGTGTCCAAAAAAGAACGAGAAATTTTAGGGACCGATACCTTACACCAAAACAGGGAAAAAAAATTCTAGTAAGCAGGGCGTCTAAAGAGCATATCTCAAGAGATATGAGCTCTTGTTTAGTATAAGACATGTGTCTAGCGAAGATGAACAATTAATTGCTCAAAGCTTCTAACGTATACACATTAGATCTGTTATTGGGCAAACATTTCCTCCTCCCAAAGTAGTGAATGCAGAGACCTTGTATGGGCAGAAATTTAGAAACTTCTTTATTTAAATGAGTGTGTCTGTACTTAAATTGCTGAGTGACTGAGACCCACAATATCCTAGCGCAACACAATAAGAGTGCTCAAAAAACAGATAAACTGACTTCAAATAATTAATTCAAAAGAGTGGCCCTTACTAAAAATAAATCCTAGCAATAACCTAAACATTTCATTAAGCACTTACCTCACAAAAATCTTCCTTACGCGAACTACTGCAATACACCGAGCGTCAGTACTGCCTGTTAAATAAGAGATTCTAACTTCTAAAGCCACAAACTACTAATAGGAATGTGGTTAGCAAAAGAAAGATTTTGTTGCTAAACCAAATAAGGTAATTTTTTGCCTTAATATCCGGTTCAGACACGAATATAAATCGTTGTAGACATCTAGTACAAAGGTGCTGACCACTCGAACAGCTCTTCATGAAATTGTACGGGTGAATCGGCAATATTTAAGTGCTGTCAAGTATCGGACGATATCTTGAGACCACATGTATGGTTGTTGCGAGGTGCTGTGGGCTCAGACTTCGTACTAATGGACAATAATGCTCGACCTCGTAGAGCACGGGTGATTGATGTTTTCTTGGGAGCAGAATATATTGCACGCATGACGTGGCCTGTTCGCTCTTGCGAGCTGAATACCATAGAGAACGTCTGGGATGTACTATGAAGACAGACTGCATCACATCAGCATCCACCACCCATTCCTAATGACTTGCCAGCAGCTCTGGAAGAATGGGCGTTATTGCATCAACATGTGATTGATGTCGGCAGGGACTGTGTTGACCACTCGAACAACTCCTCATGAAATTGTACGGATGAATCTGCAAGTGCTAACCGCTGTCATGTATCGTGACGATATCTTGAGACCTGATGTGCAGTTGTTGCGAGGTGCTGTGGGCTCAGACTTCGTATTAATGTACAATAATACTCGACCTCGTAGAGCACGGGTGGTTGATGTTTCCTTGGGAACGGTAAATATTGCACGCGTGACGTGGCCTCTTCGCTCTTGCGAGTTGAATCCTATAGAGCATGTCTGAGATGCTCTATGGAGACAGACTGCATCACCTTAGCATCCACTAAGAATTCCTCATGACTTGCGAGCAGCTCTGCAGGAAGAATAGGCGTTATTGCCTCAACATGTGATTGATGACATGATACACAGCGTGCCCCGTCGTTGTCAGACCTGTATTGCTACAAGAGGTTGTCACACCACATTCTGGGCACATTAATCGGTTGTCGGAATGTATGTGCAAATCCGTTAACTTGGAACAAACACGAAGAACATTTTTGTCTACCGTTATGCATGTTGCAATTGCTTAAGTTCTGTATTCTTTACATTGTTTCTACTTTAGTATAGACTGTTTATACTGCTTTGCGGCAAAATAAACGCCACCCTTCAAAATTTCCCTTTGTTGGTTTAGTTTTGGACACCAGTGAATGAACAAAAAATGCAAAATTACACAGTGTTTCAACATATAGCTTTGCTGTAGCGCAAGTACTAATACAGCAGTGTTCAAGTGTTGAAACAAGACTTTATTTCAAGTAGTACGGTCATCACTTGTTCTCCAACACAGTCAGCACACACACCTTTGATATCGCAGTGCAGTCACCACGACTTCCGCGCTCCTACTGAATTAGTTCAAATCCTCGCCAACCCCTGGCCAGCGCGCGGAGACACTGGCTACGCCTGTCACGTGAGGCGGGGGTCGAGCCCAACGATCGCTCCCACGTCGTAAACATGTTTTCGCTGGACGCGCTGGAACTTGTCGAGTTTGACGTCACAGCGGCCCCTTGTCCGCTCACCACGTGTATTCGTCCCCTCCAAACGTTTCCCGCCAAAATTGTCTCCCTCCGTGCAGAACCACACAACGGTCGGCCGTTTCCCTGCAACACTTTCGGCGCCACGTTCAAACCTGTCGATGCCGACCTCACACAGCCATTCACCACGTCTCCCTGGGCGAGCGTGAACGCAGTAATACACTTTTGGCGGCAAAGTTAGCTCTACAGTGGAATCCGCCATGACTATATAACAGCAACTTTGGACCGCACTAGAACGCACGCTAATTGACTCGCTCTCGTGCGCGCGTAATAACTGTACAATCGCTGCGCCGCGGCCCCACTCACATCAAACACCCTCCATACACAGACGGACATAGCCTTCTGTAAATACCTGGAAAATGACTCTTTATTTCAGACATTACGGTTATGCAGGTGTGTCCCAACTGACTTCTCCATGCTCACACAGCGAAAATCCAGAGCGCAGCTGATGCACGTGCTGCCAGCTGAGCATGCTCCCTGTCCAGCTGACATCAAGCACAGGTAGGCGAGCGGCGACTGGGGTCCCGCGAGCACTTAACACTGGACACGATGATTCCTGTCGACCGCATGCCATACAAAGGATACGTTCGGCGCCAGAGTGTGACCGACAGTGGCATCCACCATGACCGTATAATAGCGTGTTTGCTCGTCGCGAGAACGCTCGCTAATTCACTCTCATCACCCTGCTATATTAAATAACTGAATTTAATATTTCATAGACGTATGCAAACGTGTTCAACTCCCTAATATCAACTACTTTTCGAGGACCAGGACGCCCCCTCCTCCTCCTAGCAACCAGCGCCAAGTTTGAAATCTGCCAGTAAACAAATCTCACTTGCGCTTCCACTACCAACCTAAGATAATTGTTTCAAACTAAGCCACAAACACTCCACCTCTTCCTACACGTTTCTTGGATGGTTGCAGTCTGAGTTATTCGGGGGAAGTATTGGGAATTCCGTTTGTCCACGGTGGAGGTGGATCGCATTGGCGTCTTCGTGACTTTTTCACTGTTTGATGGTAGAGGATAAAGATGACAGGGTGTTGAGGATCTGTTGTACTTGTACCTAGTTTTAGGCATACAACATTGCGTGCATTTCTGGCGAATGGTCAAAACAAGGTCCTGTTGTAGTAACTGAGATCGTTCTGTTTATAGACAGGTTGCAGAAGGTGATAGATATGTCTCTCTCCGACTTAAATTGGAGAGATCAGGGACCAGGCTTTGAATATTGTCGTATGTGCTTGATGCTTTATATAAAAGTTTGAATCTTTAATTGAGTTTGGTATTTCTGGGTGTGTGTAAATTTAATTTTACTGTTGAAAGTGCGAGAAAGATGAGTTTATTGGTGTTCAGATTGAGGTTACGTTTGTAATTCGAAAAGAGGGGATGAGAACGGTAAATTGAATGATGGGCATGGTTTGTGGGGTGATATATAAGTGTCAGGATAGGGTTGACGATGTTTGAGTATGTTGATGATGGGACAGGTGTGAGGTTAGGTGCGGTGAGGTGTAAATTAGATCTTATTTTTAAAAAAAGTTGTAAAGTAGGAATAATATTGCGATGGTTTTTAGATGGCTGGTCACGTGACAAGGCGAGAGCAGGGATGTTTCGTTATGTTTAGTTAAAGGGCCGTGTAATGTCTTGTAAGGAGCAATGTGCAGGGTGCCACAGTCTCATAGGAGGTAAAGACATGTGCTGCTATGATGTGTCTGTCGTATGGTGGCTGCGCTTTGGAATTATGCTACGTTGATATAAAGTTGACTTTCACCCACGTTAGGTGGTCGCGGCTCGGGATCGAGGTCCTAGACGGATGTATGTGTGTGCTTTGACCGCTGACAAGCACGTTGTCCGTGCCAACTCACGCTTGCGAAAGCCGAGCAGGGGCTGTGCGAGGTCTGAAATCAGATGGATGGGTGACTTCACGATCCAGTCGACAGAGTGCAGAGTGAAGGTACCTGTGGACGTCTGCTGAGTTATTTTACGAGCGGATCTGCAGGCTCTGCTATGTGTTATTAGGATAGTTTACGAGTACTGAGCGTATCTACACATCCGTGTGATGTATTATTTAGTAGCAGTTTGCTATAGTGTGTACTGAAATTATGATTGGGTGCGTGTCTGTGGGCTGTGTAACATGGTCCAGAGCACATCTGGGATTGGTGTTTTGTGATAGCGTGGTAGATACACTGTATAGTTAAATAAGTTGTTCGAGAAAAATAAATAGTGATCTCAATGATTACACGCGCCTGCAGTGCAGATCAGAGTGATTTGGTTTTTCCGTCACCATCACGGTTGCATGCGAGTAGTAAATGTTTTCCCAGCCGCGTTAATCGAGTGTGTCAATGAGCTGTAAGATATTCTGAGAATAGACGTGAAGGCAGGTCAAGACCTGAGACGCCGGCGGTATACATGAGAAGAACAATGCTGCTTTCACATGTGTCGGCTGTCACGAGCGCTCGGAAGATGAACTTGGCTGGAGACTCTGGAATCCCCTTCCCCGCCGACCGCACGCGCGCGTAGCCTGCCTTGGAGCGTAGTCTAAAGCCGTCGGCACACGGACCGTGCATCCGAACGTTGAGCGTTGAGCGTGCCGAGTTTCTGACGTCATAGCGTGGAATAGCACGCTCGCGAGTCTTTCCGAACGTGCAGAGCAATATCTGGCATGTCAGATATTCTGAGCGTGCGTATGAGCGTTGACCAATGAGATGGCACAACGCCACCTACGTCACAAGCACGCCGTCTCCCTTCAGTACAGAGTTGTGAGGCGCCATATTGGCTTTCATTTCAAGTGTATAGGTATATATGCCGTCTCTGAGCACCAGGAAATTGAGAATCACTGGAAAACCCTTTGATAATTGTGTGATTCGTTCCAATAAAATAATGAGAAACATCATATTCGTGACAAAAGAATTATTGTAACTTGCGTATTATGACAGTAGGCTATTTGAAGCAGCGACACACTGAAGAGCCACACAAAACGCATTGTTCCTGGTACAATTTGTTATAATTAAATTTCAGTTGGTATCATATCTACGATTGAAGTTTTCAGCAAGTGGTAAGATACTATAATTAGGTTAGTAAAGGGAGATGTTGGTTTAGCGTAATGAGTAGCATCACTGTCGCTGAATGTGTCATTTTGTTGGGGCGGTGGTTCGCGTCTTGACACAGCCAAATTTTTTTCCTAACATTCGCGATTTTATTAGGTTCTGATACTTTATTATTAGTTTAATATAAATATATACTATAATATTTGATATCATGTAAATACAAGTTCACCTTTTTTTGAGGGGTGACTTTGTTCGATTGGATTAATCTAAAGGACAGCTCGCGCTAGTTGTCTTACGATATTTTGTTCCTTTTTCTTTTACGCTTCGTAATTCACATGTTGCAAAGATTCTGCTACTGGGTAGGAACAGTGATCAAGTAAGACTGACCTTGGGATTTTATTAAAATGTGTGAATGATGAAATAATGTTTATCTTATGCGGAGAAGTATTCCAGATTCGTAACGCAGTGTGTAACGGAAGTTTTATAAGCCTGTGTCTCTACTGATTAGACATGGTACTTTCCTTTTCGTGGACGATGGAGGAAAAGTGCGTTTTAATAGAGCTAACGTGGGAATTTCACGCGCGCCCGTTGACTAGAGAGTGTGATTTACGAAGTAGAAACACCCCTCAACTGCCGCTGGAGTGCGTTGCGATCGCGTATACCACGTTGGGGCCCACGTATCGTATGCACAAGTCGCATCGTTCCTGAGCGTTCAGCAGCACGTTGAACTTGGCACGCTCAACGTTAACGTTCGACAGCACGGTCCGTGTGCCGACGCCTTAAAGCCGTCGGCACACGGACCGTGCTGTTGAACGTTAACGTGGAGCGTGGCAAGTTCAACGTGCTGCTCAACGCTCAGGAACGATGCGACTTGTGCATACGGTGCGTGGGCCCCAACGTGGTATATGCGATCACTACGCACTCCAGCGGCAGTTGAGGGATGCTTCTAGTTCGTAATCACACTGTTTACTCAACGGGAGCGCGTAAAATTCCCACGCTAGTTCTATTAAAACGCACATTTCCTCCATCGTCCACGAAAAGGAAATTACCATGTCCAATCAATAAGGACACAGGCTTATGGAAGTTCCATTACAAACAGTGCATTACAAATTTGGAATACTTCTCCGCGTAAGATTTCATCATTCCCACATTTTAGTAAAAACCCCAAGTTCAGTCTTACTTGATCACTGTTCCTACGCAGTAGCAGAAACTTTGCAACATGTGAACTACGAGGCGTAAAAGAAAAATGAACAAAATATCTTCATACAAGTAGCGCAAGCTGTCCTGTAGATTAAGCCAATCCAACAAAGTCACCCCTAAAAAAAAGGTGAACTTATATTTACATAACATCAAATATTATAATATATGCTTATATTAAACTAATAATAAAGTATCAGAACCTAATAAAAGCACGAATGTTAGGAATAAAAATTCGGGAGAGTCAAGACGCGAACCACAGCCTTGTCATTAAATTCTTCACTGGTCAGTGACTCTACTCATTACGCTAAACCAACATGACACCTTCGCCAACTAATCAGGTTATCTTACCCCTTGCTGAAATCCTTAATCGTAGATATGTTACTAACTGAAATTTAATTACAACAAATTGTACCAAGAAAAATACATTTTGGGTCGATCTTCAGTGTGTCGCTGCCTTCAAATAGCCTACTCTCACAATACGCAAGTTACAATAATTCTTTTGCCACGAATATGATGTTTCTCATTATTTTATTGTAACGAATTACACAGTTAACAACGGGTTTTCCTGTGATTCTCATTTTGCTGGTGCTCAGAAACGGCATATATACATATAGGCTTGAAATGAAAGCCAATATGGCGCCTCACAACTCTGTACTGAAGGGAGACGGAGTGCTTGTGACGTAGGTGGCGTTGTGCCATCTCATTGGTCAACGCTCAGACGCACGCTCAGAATATCTAACATGCCAGATATTGCTCTGCACGTTCGGAAAGACTCCCGAGCGTGCTATTCCACGCTATGACGTCAGAAACTCGGCACGCTCAACGCTCAACGTTCGGATGCACGGTCCGTGTGCCGTCGGCTTAAGGCGCATAGGCGAAATCAATTTCTCTGGTAATAGGTGCGAATGCGAGTGCGTTGAGGTCATGTTTGGGGGAGGCCGAGCAGAGACTTTTGGTAGGCTTGGTAGCTGGTGGTGTAGGGCACGTCTGTTGCACTATTTTGCGAGCATGTCTGTGCACTGTGCGGTGCTTTATTTGGAGAGTTTAAGAGTACAGAGCTTGCCTGCTAATATTGTGTACTGATTTAAGAGCTGTTTGCTATTGTGTGGTGAAATTAGGAGTTGTTTAAGTGTTTGTGGTCTGTGTCAGATGACCACAGTCGGATCAGTGTGGGTGTTTTGTTACAAATATACTCCATGACTAAATAAAAGGGATCCAAATAAATAGAGTGCAGCAATTCCTTACCTCCCCGAGCAGCACAGTGCAGGCTGAGCTGTGTTTGCGCAATTACGGCAATATGGCCAGAATGTGAGTGAGTAGACAAATAACTGGACAAATTTATCTGTAGAGGAGTTACAGGTCTGGTATGGAATGAATATCTTGATGGGTGTAGTTGTGTTGCCAAGTGTAGTGCGCTACTGGAGTTCAGAAACTGCCTTATGTCAGCCTTAAATATCGAAACCTATAAGAAGTAAAATTTTGAAAAAGATATGTAGCAAATAAATAAAGTACACTCATTCTTCCTTCCATCAGCCTATGTACTGAAATTATTTGCGAAAATTAGCAGTTGTTTGGCTATTTGTAGGTAAATTTTTTGCATTATTTACAAGCGGTTCCCATGTCTGTAGGCTGTGCTATGAGTTATTTTTAACTGTTTACAATTAGCAAGCGTGTGTGTAGAACATTATAAATGAGACATGTAGAAGTGTTTTTTCAGGTCTGTATGATGTGGGACATGTCGGTGTGTGATATGTATACTCCATTCCTAAAGAAAGTAAATTCGTTGCTCGGTCTGTGGACCTAGTGCAGGGTGAGTCCGTTTACCAGAAACGTGTAGCAAGATGTGGAGTGTTGGTGGCTTAGTTTGAAACAATTTTCTTAGGTTGGTGGCGGAAGTGCAAGTGAGCTTTGTTTACTGGCAGATTTCAAACTTGGCGCTGGTTCCTAGGAGGAGGAGGGGGCGTCCTGATCCTCGAAAAGTAGTTGATATTAGGGAGTAGAACACGTTTGCATACGTATATGAAATTGTAAATTCAGTTATTTAATATAGCGAGGTGATGAGAGTGAATTAGCGAGCGCTCTCGCGACGAGCAAACACGCTGTTATACGGTCATGGTGGATGCCATGTCACACTCTGGCGCCGAACGTATCCTTTGTATGGCATGCGGTCGACAGGAATCATCGTGTCCAGTGTTAAGTGCTCGCGGGACCCTCAGGCGCTGCTCGCCTACCTGGTGCAATAGCCGTGGGGGTGTGCTTGACGTCAGTGGGCCAGGGAGCGGGCTCAGCTGACCGCACGTGCATCAGCTGCGCTCTGGATTTTCGCTGCATAACAGTAATGTCTGAAATAAAGTGTCATTTTCCTGCTATTTACAGAAGGCTAAGTCCGTCTGTCTATGGAGGGTGTTTGATGTGAGCGGGGCGGCGGCGCAGCGATTGTACAGTTATTACGCGCGCGCGAGAGCGAGTCAATTAGCGAGCGTTCTAGTGTGGTCAAAAGGTGCTGTTATATGGTTATGGCGGATTCCACTATAGAGCTAACTTTGCCACCAAAAGTGTAGCACTGCGTTCTTGCTCACACAGGGAGACGTGGCGAATGGCTGTGTGAGGTCGGCATCGACAGGTCTGAATGTGGCGCCGAAAGTGTTGCAGGGAAACGGCCGAGCGTTGTGTGATTCAGCTCGGAGGGTGACAATTTTGGCGGGAAACGTGTGGAGGGGACGAATACACGTGGTGAGCGGACAAGGGGCCGCTGTGACGTCAAACTCGACAAGTTCCAACGCGTCCAGCGAAAACATCTTTACGACGTGGGAGCGATCGTTGGGCTCGCCCCCCGCCTCACGTGACAGGCGTAGCCAGTGTCTCCGCGCGCTGGCCAGGGATTGGCGAGGTTTTGAACTAATTCAGTAGGAGCGCGGAAGTCGTGGTGGCTGCACTGCGATATCAAAGATGTGTGTGCTGACTGTGTTGGAGAACATGTGATGACTGTACTACTTGAAATAAAGTCTTCAGTCCCTTCCCCCCTTCAAAATAAAAGGACCTGAATTACGTTACTATAAGTGCAGTTTATTATTTGGGGCGATTATGGTAGGCTACCAGTGAAAAGAAAAATAATATAAGTGACGGAGGAATCTCGCATATGTGATCAATTATGGTGTTGGGGATTTGAACTTGTGATAGCTTTTTGTTATGGATGTAAGTATAATGGGTTTCTCACCGAGAAAATCGGACATCTTGAATAAATAATAAATGATAATAATACATTGAAGTACAGTTTAAGAGAATATCATGTTGGAATTTGAATTTGGGGAATTTTTCTAGTGGAGGTAGGCCTATAATAATAAATGATATTGCATGACAATAAATGGTATTGACTGAGAATGAATGTTAATAAATGATAATGAATAATAATAAACAAAAGTAAGGTTTTGCAGCCATTATCATGTAGTAATTTGAATTTGGAGGGAATTTTCTAGTAGATGCAGGTCTATAATAGTAAATAATAATAAATGATGATATATAATAATAAATGACAATGAATGATAATGAATGATAATGAATGATAATGTATTACAATGAATGATAATGAATGTTAATAAATGGTAATGAATTATAATCAATAATAATAATAATAAAGGCAAGTACCATCTTTTCATGCATTATCCTGTTGGAATTCAAACTTCCCGCCAATTTTTTTCTTCTGGAGGCTTAGGTTAGTGGACATAGCACAATTGGGCTATTTTCCCGCCAAAATTTAAACTTCCCACAATTTTTTCTTGAGGTTATGTTAGTGGACCTAGCACAATTGGCCTATTTTCCTGCCAAAAGCCGCCATCTTGGATGACATCATGCGACGTTGTCAAGTCTACATGCCGCCATCTTGGATGACGTGATCACCGCCATCTTGAATAAATTTGGCAGCAATGCAACGTGTCCTGACACGCAGGTTGTCCCCCTACTACCTGGCACCTCAGCACCGTTTTCACTTTCATTTTCTGAGTGAACTGAACCCTCACCATCGGAGTACTCTGCCTTTGTCATTTGTGCCCCGTTTGCAGAGTTACTTAAACGAGCTTTTTCCGTCATCCTATCTTTTTCTGCATCTATGACTGGTTCGTGTTCCCTTATGGATGTGATTAATGCGCAGATTTTCTCACTACATATGTGAGCTTTGCTTGTTGTAAGCATTCAAATAAATTGTTACTTCCGCAAGTTACCGGCTCTAATGCATCACGTACTACAATTCTACTCTGATTTTCTTTCAAAAAATACACACATTTATGCCTAAGCCCATGAAACAAAGCCTACTCCAAAATGCCGTAATCATCCCCACAAAAGCTTGCACAATGCTCTTAGCAACTAAGCAACATCAGACAAGAAGTGACGTAGAAGTCGCTGACAAGACACAATGAGAATCATAAGTACATGATACAGACAACACATACACTGAAATAAAATGACTACAATACGCTACAAATTACTGAGATACAAAGCATAGCGCCGAAACCGAGTCTAAATGTTAGTGCACCGTACTCTATCTTTGACAAAAGAAAAAAGAAGAAAAAAGTAATACACACACGTCTGTTCTTCACAAAAATGCCGTGATTGAAGACACAGCCCAAGGGTTGCCAAATGCAAGCTGTCGCTTGCTTTAATCATACAAATATGTGCTAGTGATGCCAAATGTAATTATCTTTATGCAAAGAAAAGTATTATCATCTCAGTAACCTTCAAATCGTAATCTACAGCCTTCAATTTTATGTATGAAGTTAGTCAAGGGAGACTGGAATTCGATAGTAGGAAAAGGAAGAGAAGAAAAAGTGGTAAGTAAACATGGACTGGGGCAAAGGAATAAAGAGTTAGTCACCTGGTAAAATTTTGCACAGAGCGTAATTTAATCAAAGCTAACACTTGGATTAGGAATCGTGAATGAAGATTGTATACGAGGATGAGATATGGAGACTTCGGAAGTTTTCAGACTAATTGTATAACAGTAAAACCGATATTTATTAACCAGGTTTTAACTTGTAAGACATTTCCGGGGGCATATGTGGACTTGGACCACGTTTTCTTGGGTACGAATTGGAGACTAAAACTGAAAAACTGCTAAAAACTAGGAATTTAAGGAGACGAGAGCCGGATAAACTGAAAGAACCAGTGGTCGTAGTGAGTTTCGGAGGGAGCACTAGGGAACGACTGACTAGAACTGGGGGAAAGTAAAAGAGTGGAAGAAGAATAGGTCGCTTTGAGACATGAAATAGTGAAGGCACCAGAGGATCAAGTAGGTAAAAAGATGAGGGCCAATAGAAATCCTTGGGTAACACAAAACATATTGAATTTAATTGATGAAAGGCGAAAATATAAAAATGCAGTAAATGAAGTAGGGAAAGGGAATACAAAGTCTGAAAAATCAGATCGACAGGCAATGCAGAATGGCTAAGCGGGAATGGCTGGAGAACAAAGGTAAGGATATAGAAACACATATCACCAGCGGCAATAGAGATGCTGCCTACAAGAAAATTAAAGACACCTTTGGAAAAAAGAGAACCACCAGTTTGTATGTAATGAGCTCAGATGGAAAACTATTCCTAAGCGACGATTGGAAAGCAGAAAGGTGTAAAGAACATATACAGGGTCTATACAAGGGAGATATACTTGAGGGCAATGTTATGGAAATGGAAGAGAACGTAGATGAAGACGGAATGGGGGAATTTGATAACGCACTGGAAGACCGAAGTCGAAACAAGACCCCAGGAGTAGACAATATTCCGTTAGAACTACTGATGTCATCGAGAGAGCCAGCCAAGACAATACTATCTGGTGGGCAAGATCTACCTCGGACTTCAAGAAGAATATAATATTTCCAATTCCGAAGAAACATGCGCTGACAGGATTGAAAATTACCAAACCATTAATTATTAGCATAATAAGTCATGGTTGAAAAATACTAGAACGAATTAATCACAAAAGAACCGAAAAGCTGGTTGAAGCCAACCTCGGGGACCCAATCACTTTGAATTTCGGAGAAATGTAGGAACACGCGAGGCAATATGACCTTATGACTTCTCATAAAAGACAGGCTAAGGAAAGACGAACCTACGTTTGTATCATATATAAACTTAGAGAAAACCTTTGACAGTATTGACTGGAATACTCTCTTTCAAATTCTAAAGATACCCAGGTTAAGATACAGGGAGCAAACGCTATTTACAATTTGTACAGAAATCAGATGGCCGTTATAAGAGACGAGGAGCACAAAAGGAAAGCAATGGTTGAGAAGGGAATGAGGCAGGGTTATAGCTTATCCCTGAGAATACTCAATCTGTATATTGTGCCAGCAATAAATTAAACAAAAGGAAAATTCGGAGAAGAATTTGAGTTCAGTGACAAGAAATAAAAAAAAAAAAAAAATAGGTGTGCCTATGATGTAATTCTGTCAGTGACAGGAAGAAACTTGGAAAAGCATTTGAACCGAATGGACAGCATCTTGACAGGAGAATATAAGTGGAACATTAACAAAAACAAAAGTAGGATAACAGAATGTACTAGAATTAAATCAGGTGATACTGAATCAATTAGATTAGGATAAGAGACACTTTGAGTAATACTTGTGTTTTGGTATTTCGGCATCAAAATAACTGATGATGGTCAAAGTAGTGAGAATATAAAATGTAGACCGACGATGGTAAGAAATGGGCTTGTGAAGAAGAGAAATTTGTAAACATCGAGGATAGATTTAAGTGTCATGAGGTCTATCCTGAATGTATTTGCACGGCGTGTAGCCATTGTGGAAGTGAAACATGGGTTATAAACAGTTAAGACAAGAAGATAATTGAAGCTTTTGAAATATGATGCTACAAAGGAATGCAGAAGGTTAGACGGATAGATCATGTACCTAATGAGGAAGTACTGAATGCAGTCGAGGAGAAGAGAAACATGTGGCGCAACCACACTAGAAGAATGGTAAGACACACTCTGTGACATCAAGGTGTCACTAATTTAGTACTGGAGGGAAACGTGGCGGGTAAAAATAGTAGAGGAAGACCAAGAGACAGTAGGCAGATTCTGAACGATGTAGGCCGCAGTAGTTACTCTGAGATGAAGATGCTTGCACAGGGTGGAGTACTATGGACAGCTGCATCAAATATGTCTTTTGCCTGAAGACCACAACAGCAACATGAAATAAGTAAATTTACTCATGGAATTTTTGTTGCCTATGTCTACTTTCACTTTGAGAACACAAATTAATAATCAGATTAACTAATTTAATAAGATTGGACTTTCTACTGCTGGTGTATCCATGTATCACCCCATTAAAGTAAAATACAGTGACTGATTGGAGGTGTATTAATGAGAAAAATGGCGTAATTGTTTGCAAAAACAGTTTTAATTTGTCGTTTTATATCTACAACGAACTGATAAATCTTACAAAGAAGTCATAAAAACTAATCAGGAAAGGGATGGTGCTTCATTGGCAAACCATTCATTGGGGTGGAACTTACACAAATTATCCCCTGTATTAATCGCTTTTATAACACAACATGAATCCGCTGTGGGGTCGAATTCTATTCAAATGGCATCAAACTATGGTTCTCCAGAGAACAGGGAACTGTGCATACAATTTAACACCTCAATGCTGGTGTAGCAATACTTTACTGTCTCACCTTGATTTAGGCGGCAGTTGAAGACCACGCGCTCTGTGCGAAGAGCTGCGCGCTGCAGCAGATGTAATGTTCTGATGTGTCCACGAAAATCTGCAAACTAGGCGGACTGATTACTAGAACCCAGGCAGAATTCGTATCAGAGTCCTGAGATCCCCCCTGATTTTAGTGTGAGGTGCAGCCGTTCGCTGGTCTGACCAAACTAAATTGACTCACAGGCACGACTGTGCGGGCTCGAATCGTAAAATGTCAGACGACCGACTCAGGACGAATAAGTTCACCCTCGTGAAACACAATACGTTCCAGATGATATGTAACTTCACTGTCAGTACAGTCGGAAACGGCCACTGGCCTTTAGTGCACCTCTAGTTGCAGACCACAAGTCTCACCCGCTACGGAAAGACCTGAAGCTCTCTAGCAGGGGAGGACCAGAAGACAAAACAAGGCAAAGAATCACAACTACTTTCCACCAAGCCTCAGTACAATGGCCTAATTAGCAAAAACAAATCCGCCTCCACGTTGTACAAACCACTCGAACTATCTACTACTCATTGAATCCCCCCTCTCGACTGTTGTGTTGCCCTGGTAGGCAATCCAGGCACAGCAAAGTGGTTCCCATGCTAGGGAGCAAGCCTCTGCTTCGCATATTCTCAGAGAAGCCAACCAGTGACTCGAAATCTCTCTTGTTTGAAATTGAAAAAAGTTTATATTGGGGAGGCGTCGTTCTCACAGTGAGCAGGGCCATGTTTCGTCAAAAACACCTATCTAGATGGGACCACAGTCCGACATTTACAGAGAGATCTAATGTTCCTGGCCTACCATTTCCAATTACTGAAAGAAAGCTCTTAAGCTTCCCAGACAGCTGGGAATACAAGTTTTTAGCCCTTTCTAAAACAACCTAGCTACTTCTTGTTTCAAGGAAGTTACAGTCTTGCCCATTATAAAAAAGTACACCAGCCCTTCTGCCCATATCATACCAACTTCTGACATGTGAATGGTCGGAGTTTTATGACCTCCTCACCATTTGCACGTAAGCTCAGATTACAGCAGCCTCTTTTAAATGGATTCCTCCACCCACTTTCCAACAACTTGCCACATTTGCGATGAACTGCCACATGGCCCAAGTAAAATGTTTTGTGAACCGGCTCTCTCTTGCTCCAAATGTAAATGGAAAGAGGGGAGTGTCACTGCCTGATATCCCTCTGCAGATACAGACCACAGAGCGAAGCTTCCCAGAATCACTCACTCAGCCAGGTCATTGCATTCAGCGTTTATAGCCCTCAATCCATCTCTCTCCCTGTTCTCCATCGCCTCCACTACTCCTGTTCTCCACCGCCTCCACTACTACAGGCTACAGATCTAGTTATATGAGTATTCTATTCGCAATTTCCTCGTGTAAGAAAGTCATAAACTACACATGCCAAATGAAGTGCTGGGGAGCACCGAGATTGTGACATATACTACAAGTATTAACCTGACTGACACTGTTGTTAAAGAGAGAGAGTGGCACACCACTTCTAAAATTAATTTTAATTTGATACGCGAAGTCACGGAAAGCGTTATTTCATATGCTTATGAATTATGTTACGTTATCAAAGTGACAACATTTAAAAGCAATAAGGCTAGCTTCAGCACAAAGATACTTTATAACAAGAAAATTATGTGACAGTATTCCATGAAAGGAGATGTTTTTGACATTCACGAAGTTTGCTGAATAATCAGTTATCTGACATCATTGGTTTGCTATCGTTCCGCGCTGCTGGTTCGTGAACAACAAGTGTAATCCATGTAATAACTGCAGTTGTCACTGTCCTCTTGGAAATGACCTCTGGTCAGCAGGTCCTGATGGAAGAGCGATATTTGCAGCCTCTTCATTGACTGAAGTAACTGCAGCCCACAGTGTAGCCCACACGAGCTTTACCAAGCAAACACGTAATGCACACCAACGTCACAGCGCCTGTTAATCACTTTTTGCCACTGTTTGAACGTTATAGATTTCATATTAGTTTATAACGAGAAGCATTTCATACGTCACAGTTCACGATGTTTACCAGAAACCGCCCACCTGTCAAAAATGTTTTATGCAGTCCACAATGTGTCCCGAAAACCGCTCACTTGTTAAACAAGCTGTTTCACAGTCCCAACATAATAATTTTTCGATTAGTGTTTCACTAAATGTTAATTTGTGTTGAGAAGTTAATTCTATGAACACACGCCCACATTAATTATCTCTTCAATGTCACAACTGATAGCTTTCACCTAATTAGTTTAAAATCCAATAAGTTGTAATGTAATCATTCTAGTCTGTATGTTCATTAAGTTCACAGTTCAATGAAAATCGTCCACTCCGCAAACAAATTCGTAGTTCGCGATACACATTAAAACAGTTTGTGCTGTGCACACACCGGGTACCGTCCATACAGCAGCCACGCGATTCGTTAGCCAGCACACCGTGTTTTCGAGTTCATTTTTCGAAATTTCAAAGTACAGGGTGAAGTATTGTAATGCATTTACTTAAAAGCTTCATCGTCCGCTGTATGTGCCTAAACCGTAAGCGTAACTAGCACCAAAAGAACACACTCCCTACGGCAGCCACGAACAAATCACTCCCGTTGCCTTTGCGTATGGCACGACAATCAGTCTCTCTTGGCTCTCTTGACAGCTTTGTTGACGTTTCACCTATCAAGCTATCGATAGCTTTCTAAGGCTTCACTTGTAAGATATTTCACAAATCAATCAGAAAAATTGGCTGTTGTCGGTAGTGTGGACAACTGCACAATGGCGTTCATCGAGGAAGTGCCAGAATTCAAGGATATTTTCCTCTCCGTCATCAAAAATGTAGTGAACTACATGTCAACAAATCCACTTCACAGAATTTGTCTTTGCTTACGGGAAGGATAATGTGCAACCTCTTAGGAGAAACTGTGATTTTCGTATTATTATGATCGTAGAAAAAAAAGTAACCACATGTTAATAAATGTGCAAATTCACAACATGAGGCAAAATGGAATGTAAGTGTTTCACATATAAGAAGAAAAGTATATTATTGCAAGTCTCTCTCAAAAAATAAAAAGGAAAAAAGAATGAAGGAATTACATAATGTATCCTAACAGAATTCTTGGCTTTTTCCACACTGTGAATGATGCCTCGCCTTTTCCCATGAGTTTGTGATCAATATAAGGGTTCTACATTTAAGTACAAGACGTCTGGTACTAGTCTGTAGTCCTTCCCCCTGCCCTTAAAAATCACAAACCACTATCGACACACGTACAGCAGTTTGCGATCTCCGTTGCTGAAAGTAAGGGAAGCAGGAAGTTTTTGCAAGTAAGCCCTAATTTTGAAACAAAAATTGCAGCATTGAATGGCAAAGTTACAGGTACGCTTGTGATCATCGATATTAATCAATAATTTCCATTTCCAGTTTAATTTACAGTAGAAGTGGTGTATTCCGAAAAACCTCGTAATTGTAAGTTTATTCTGGTTGATCACTAATTTCGGCTTATATACAAGCGATCTTCAGATCGAAACAAAATACGTACAGTAATTACAATGCAGTTGCCAAACGGCGGGGTACACCATCATAATTTGTGTGAGAGGGACCTTTTGTTGCACAATCCAAAGGTAAAATGGCGTAGTTTATCCCAGAATAATATGCCATCATATGTAATGCACATAGAATCAAGCAGTTTACATGTGTGAATGCTGAGATCATATATGCCACATTGTCTATTGTAAAGTAACGTCAGAAACAGAGACGGTTATGGTCTCTGTAGAACAAGATGCCTGTTGCACACTATAAGCTAGTACACAAACATCAAGTGTCACTGATGACACGAGCCTCGGAAAGCAAAGAAGTTCCCATGTTGAGACAGGGAGGTATTTTGATCTAAACATAGTTTGTAATCAAATAAAATAAAATTAGGATGTTGACTATCAAGTGTTTTTCTGAAACCATAGGTTATAACCGTAAGTTATATATTTACATTTTGACCATGTCAAAAAATAAGACAATTCAGAGTTATCTTATGCAACTATCGCACACTACGTTTTCCATTTATTAATCTCGTCAAGAGGGATGACGATGCAACGCCATAAACCTTTCCAAGGCTTCATGCGCATGGAACATAACCGAATTGCATTAGATCATTTGTGCCATCCTGTGTGGCATGAAGGGTGTTTTACAATTACATACACGTGTGTTTAAATCGTTCTTATATAAACTGATGTCTAAACATTACAAGTGTTTGCGTAAATATTTTTGTGAATGTGGCTTTTAAAAATGATGTATTTATGTCTTTGTTAATTAACTACACAAAGGGAAAATTCGTATCTAGTGAAGCGATAGTTCACAAAACATGAAGACCGACTTTGTACAAAGTTTCCTCTTTTACACACGAAGTTCTTGATACTCACTGGTATCTGTGATTTCAAGTTATGAATTATGAGTGATTAAGCCACTCTGTTTATTCAGGAACATAGTACTAAATAAAACAGAATTAACTGAAACGAAACGGAAGTCAGCCTGTTTATGTGGATGGAATGCAGCTACTTTCATTGCACCGTATATCAACTCAGCTTTCTGGGTATCGAATGACATATTCTGTATTGAGATCCGGTACAGAGGTAGAGAGGTACAGTGGAACATTAAGTTAAAACAGATTACCAAGAAAACGTTTCGAATATAGAGCAATTAAGCAATTTAGAACTAAAGTTGAAAATAGAGTTGTTGGTGCACATACAAGGACATGGTATTTAATGAAGAACAGGGAGAGAAGGTAACGTATGAGAGTGGGATGGTCAAAAACCATTTATGTGATCCACAGTCAGTTAAAACTCGCAGAAAGTCTTTCTCTATTGCTAATTCCATCTTTTGCAACTGAGTGTTTCATTTATTTCTAAAGAAACATGCTTTGCCTGTTCTTGATAGGCATTCTAAACGGTCCTTCGTAGAAAAATTATTTAGTTATACATATTTTTTTAGCAGATCTGTAGAGTTTCTTAAAAGCTTATTTAAATTATCTATTTTCACATGTATATGTGATTTATCCCTTAGTCTCATTTTTATGTCCTTTTTATGTATCCATCTTTTCATCTGTAGGTGCTAGATGTATGTAGGATAGGTTTCCAATTGGGTTGGCGCACTTGTGTGTTTCACTACGCATATCCTACCACGTTGTACATTTCACTCCATCTTGATTACTTGCTTTAGGGCTAACTGAGGCATCATGGAAGTTGAAACTGGAGTGGAATCGATTGTTGGGGTCAGGTGGGAGGCACTGAGGGTGAGTGTTGGGGGCTATTTGTATGTTTGTTGTGTGCCTGCGTGTGTATGTATGTATATGTATAATATATTTCTATGTGGAGTTGCGAATTAGTGATAATACTTTCTCCTATTGACTTTTCTCCATTTAGTATATTTCCATATCTGTCTTTCGCCTCCTAGAGTGTTATCATTCCTTCTTCTGTTGCTATGGGCAGATGATTATCACGTATGTTTGTATTCCAGTGTGGTGGTGGTGGCTTTCTTTTATGAGACGTAGAGATGATTTATCTGGAGTAGATACATTGACTCTTTGCACCTAATATTGATATTTCTTCCCCTGATCACATTATACTTAGACTAGTAGTTATTACATTTTAAATGATATGTTTCTGAACTATTTAACCTGCTCTTCTTTTCTGTCACAAATTTTAATTTCTTTTATTTGGCTCTACGTGTATTGAAGAATATACTAATTCAATTTTTTCAAGACGTTACTAATTTTGCGTGTGCCATTTTCTGTTTATGTTGAAGAATCCATTTCCTGGTGTGAGGGTGAAATGTAAATTACTCTTATGTGCTTTTATATCAGGATTGTTTCTCTCTCCTACTTATATTTTGCTTTAATAGTTTTGCAGTGCTTGGGTACTGTCTTTTCGTGGTATATGATGTTTTATGCTGTGCTGATTGTCATCATGGTGGCCCTTGCTTTTCCACTTTCTGAAAGTTTAGTTATTTGTTTCAAGTCGATAAAAATAATATGTGCAAAAATTGTAGCTCAATTGCACAACTGCAAGACGACCCACAACGACTGTAGAGTTCCGGATTATTGCTTGGTGAATTTTGCTACAAAGTTTCACATTATTATTTTCATTAAATGAAGTTTTATTACTAGAGATATTTACTTGCAAAGCTCTGTTTCAAGACTTCAGTCCTGATGTTTTAACATACAATAAATTGCGTAACCGTTTACTAGCAGAACATAAATACTGTAAGTATAGACGTTAGTAGCAGACAAACGGGGCCAAAGGAGGCCTGTTAATTTTATTGCTTTGGTGAGTGCAGTGACACAGCGGTGAGCACTTAACACCAAACAAAAAGAGTACTTCATGGAGTTTCGTGGCGTAGCTGTATGCATCATCTGCTGTGTTACTGTTCGCGTTCCCTTATGTATGTTACGAAAAGTAAGTGATAAACACGTTGCACAAAAATAAATATTGTGATAGTTAATTTCTACAATATTTGAAATTCTTTCGACTCTGCAACTATGTTTCTGGGAATTGTTTGTGTTACATGGTTTGGTATTCGGATACCATTTAACGTAACAGCGACAATTCAGTGATGGTGAGATGCTTGTCACGGGAAAGTGTATTTATATTGTTTCTCAAAATATAAAGCAAAAAACGAAGCCTCTTCAGCAATATAATCAGGAAGACAAAACGTTGTGTTAAATTATTTTTCGGAAACTGATTGTACTGTTCGTAAAAATTGACAGTCCTGTACAGTTCTTAGTAGAACAAAATAGCATCAGCTTCGTCATGTTCTTCATGACGGGTGTTATGAAAAGATTACAATGTATTTCTTGTTGGTTCTAATTCATGTCAAATTATTAGAACCAAGCTACATTCATTCAGGAAATTTTTAATTGTTTTCCTGTTACGATGGGGTAAAGTGGTGCTGGCGATTCTGGAAGTATTCACTTTCTAGAAAAATGCAGAAATTTTTATCAGACCACTGTAGTGTAGGGTCACACTGTGACTTCTGACATTTTTCCGGCATATTTATTCTTACAGTAATTTTTGGGTTTGAGCAGGATCCCATCAACATTCTGCCACGATTTTTCTGCCCAGAGACGCCCGGCCATCGTCAGGTGAGTAGAAGAAGTACTGAAGAGACCTGACGCAGTCTTGGTATTTATAGCGAATTACGCGCATGCGAATCGTACTGGCGGTTTACAGTGCATGCGTAAGGAGGTGACTGGAGTGAGGCAGCCAAGTAGTGTGTGCTGCTCTCAATGGTGAAGTAAGAACAGTCTAATCACTGAGTATCGACTGAGCAAGTCGATTCCGCTGTGGACGCATAATTTTAATAATAGGATTCCAATTGTTATCCAGCTGAAAGCCGCTATCACGATTCATTAAATGGTCAGCAAGACGTATTTCCATGGATTCTTTAACTACATAGTCCCAGAAGCTGGAAACCGGAGCTAAAATTTTGGTGTTATTGTATTCCATTGAATGTCCCAAGGAAACACAATGCTGATTTTAAGGGTTTCCGCAGACGGGTGAGTCTTTCGTGTTCTACACTGCGTTCCTGGACCGTTCGTGTCGTCTGACCTTTATATGCCACGCCACACTCACAGGGAACTTTATAAACACCAGCTGTACTCAATCTTAAATCGTCTTTAACGGATCCGACTAAGGGCCTGCTGTTTGCTCGTGGACGGAACACGACGTTGATAATAATCTTCCTAAGCAATCTGCCTATTTTAGAAGATACGTTTACGGCATAAGGAAGGAACGCAGTTGATATATAGTCACCAGTCTCCTCAGAGCGTTGAATCTTGTTATAATAATTCTGCATGGCCTTCCGTATTGGACGCGAAGTATAGCCATTCTCTTTAAAAACCTTTTCCATATGCACTAATTTTTCGTGAAGGCTGTCAGTATCCGATATTACTTGCGCCCGATGAATTAAAGTACTGAGAACACCGGCGGTTTGTGCGTGGTGATGACAGCTGGACACCTGAAGATACAGATCTGTATGTGAGGTTTTCTGTACACTGAATTTCCCAAAAACCTAAAATTCTTACGGCGTACTAACACATCTATAAAGGGTAAAGTCCCTTCTTTCTTGATTTCCATAGTAAACTTGATGTTCTCATGTAAAGAGTTTAAATGACAAAAAAATTTTTCCAATTCTTGTCCGCCATGAGGCCATACAATCAAAATATCATTTACGTAACGCCAAAAAACCGTAGGCTTTAAGAGCCGTACATCCAGAAGTACTACTACTCTTTAGAACGGAAGTTCTTTACCTGAACAAGTTATCGAGAGGCTGAGACTATATAATGCCGCTCCACTAGGGCTATGTGGGCTGCCCAAGATTCAAAAGGATGGTGTTCCAGTACAAGTACAATTGGTTCTTCTACTCATTCAACTGCAAAACATCAGGCCTCCTTACTCAAAACAGTACGTGCGTAAGTGCTGCCACAATATACGTAATTCGAAGGATTATATCAGTCATTTGAAGACTGTTAAGATGAGCAGCTCGGATTTACTAGTTAGTTTCAATGTTGACCCAGTTTTTACCAAAGTGCCTTTATTTGAGTTGCTACAATTTAATGGTAACTTGTTTGAACATACTCTCTCCTCAAATTATTTTTTATTTAATAACGAATTTTTTAAACAAACTGACGGCGTCGACATGGGGAGTCCCTTGTTCACTGTGGTAGCCAATCTTTTTATGGAAGACTTTGAGGAGAAACCTCTTGAGTCTGTCGTCTTAAAGCCTGTTTTTTTTTTTTTTTTTTTTTTTTTTTGCCATTACATAGATGATACTTTCGTTGTATGGCCGCATGGCGGATAAGAACTGGAAAAATTCCTTTGTCATTTAAACTCTTTACATGAGAACATCAAGTTTACTATGGAGATTGAGAAAGATGGCACTCTATCCTATTTAGACGTGTTAGTACGCCGTGGGAATGATGGGTCTTTTGGACATTCGGTGTACACAAAACCCACACATTTCGATCTATATCTTCAGGCGTGCAGCTGCCATCACCCCGCACAAACCACCGGTGTTAATTCATCGGGTGCTGATAGCCTTCACGAAGATTAAGTGCATCTGGAGAAGGTTTTTAATGGGAATAGCTATACTTCGCGTCAAATACGGAAGGCCAATCACAATTATAACAACAAGATGCAACGCGCTGAAGAGACTGATGACTATAAATCAACTGCATTCCTTCCATATGCCAGAAACGTATCTTACAAAATAGGCAGATTGCTTAGAAAGAATAATATCAATGTCATGTCCCGTCCACGAGCAAAGAGCAGGCACTTAGTCGGATCCGTTAAAGACGACTTACAATTGAGGAAGGCTGGTGTTTATAAAATTCCCTGTGAGTGTGGCCTGGCATATAAAGGTCAGACGACACGAACGGTCCAGGAACGCAGTGTAGGACACGAAAGACACCCGTCTGCGGAAACCCTGAAAATCAGCAGTAGCAGAACATTGTGTTTCCTTGGAACATTCAATGGAATACAATGACACCAAAATTTTAGCTCCGGTTTCCAGCTTTTGGGACTATGTAGTTAAAGAATCCGTGGAAATACATCTTGCTGACCATTTAATGAATCGTGATAGCGGCTTTCAGCTGGATAAAATCAGAATCCTATTATTAAAATTATGCGCCCACAGCTGAATCAACATGCTCAGTCGATACTCAGCGATTAGTCTACCCTTACTTCACTACTGAGGGCAGCAGACACTACTTGGCTGCCACGCGCGTGTCACCTCCTAACGCATTCGCTGTAAACCGCCAGTACGATTCGCATGCGCGTAATTCGCTATAAATACCACGACTGCATCAGGTCTCTTCAGTACTTCTTCTACTCACCTGACGATGGCCAGACGTCTCTGGGCCGAAATATCGTGGCAGAATGTTGATGGGATCCTGCTGCAAACCCGAAAATTTCTGGAAGACTAGTTACTCAGCCTGGATGATGACTGGAAAGTTCTACAGAAGAAAGGCACTAGAACTTCAGGCAAAGGAAAAGAAAAAAAAGAGGACATGTTTGTGGAAAAGATGGAAGATCTACTTGACATAGCTAATTTCAGTGCTTTGGGCCAGATTAAAAGTAACGATACTCATTTAGGACTAGAATAATATTCTCACAAAAGACAAAACTGAGATGGAATTCGTTTTACAGGTTGTTGCTAGAGACCATAAAATGGATACAGCCGATAATATATCTTTTCTCATAATTAATGTTCAGTGTTCTTTTACTTTGACTGAGTCATGTTGCTGTATCTCCCAGTTGCTGGGATATCCTGAAGGAAAAGTTCGGGAGCAGCAGCCAACGTTGTTGCTTTCTTGGAGCCACCCAGGGTGGTGTGGATCACTTTGAAATTAATCCCACGGTCGTGAAGCAACGACTACCACCATCCAGTCAACTCCTCAGAAGTGGCTACCGGTACTTTCTATCATTCCACTTCCTCATCTCCGAAGAGCATTAGCAGTGAAGAAAAAATGGCATAATGCTGTGACTACCCTCTCTTACAAATAAATGAAGACTGTCTACATGAAGATCTCTGGCAGAGATCTCGGAACCTTCATGGATTCTAGGAAAGAAGTTGACCCAAGATCAGTTTACAGTAAGTGAAGCTTGTCACAGCGACTGGTTGTCTTCAAAACCAGACAGATCTGCACTGATTTCGAACGCAACCAAGCAACCCCCTGGTTTCAACCACCCGAGGATAATCTGGACATCACTTAACCGGATGAGAATCCTACACGGCAGATGTCATTTTTTGAAGCACAATTAAAATATAGTTGATAGCCCTTTCTGCGACTGTGGAGACGTGCCTCCGACCATCAACCCTTCGAAGATTGAGTGGTTCAATAGAGGATATCCATTAGGCCAGTGAGGAAGCTGTGGAGTGGTTAAGGATACTGGACATCATTCTGTAATAATACTGATGTTAGTGATAGATCGAGGTCTAGATCTGTACATGTTTGTAAATATGTAAATAATTGTCTATTGTATTTTGTAACAACACACTGTATCTTCAAGTCATATGAAAAATATATAATGCTACGTCACTTTTATGTGACGTAACATGTGAAAGTTGCAGGATTTGGACGGGTTACTCCTGTAACTGAAATATCAGATCTGAAGATGGTTCTGAATGCACCGAAACCGGTCATATGAGTAATAAAAAACATTTGCAATCAAGACGGATTTTAAGTAACATTATAAAATTTATGTCCATAGCCCATTAACAACACACACACGCACATTACAGTCCTACACACTCCAAAGTGTGTATTGTGTCTAACTGTGAGAGTCACATCGTTTTTTAATGTTTCCTGAGCTTCTTCTTACCACTGGCTCAAGTTAACTTATTTACATATCTTAATTCATTTAAAATAATCACATTTTTACTGTAACCAATAAATATTTCCAAATCGAACTCCATTTGACCTCGATTCATGTTTCGATTTCTTCATTCACTTATTCATTGAAAACCTTTCTATATTACAGACAGACCTTTCAATGTCTAGGTTCAAATGGCGAAACATATTTCGAAAAAAGAAAACATTCAACTGGAAAAGATGTTCTTTCTATCTACGTGATAAACGTAAAAGATAATGTTCAACACGCTTGTGCTACTGCAGATGCATAGTACTCCAAGTGGGAAAAGAGGACATCATTAAAATGTTCGGTAGGTTCGCGCCTGAAGAGAAAAAGGAAGAATGCTGAAGTCGCTGACTCGAATCGAGCGTAGCTACTGTAGTCCGTATCTAGAGGTCCGGAGGAAATGAGATTCAGAGCACAGCAGTTAAGGGGGTTAACGGCGCAGGAGACAGCTTCGCGTCGCGTCGGTACAACTGCACTTGCAGCTTCGGAACTGCCGTTACAAGCAGCAGCAACGACTGGCGCACAATGGCGGCGTTCGCAGCGTGAACAAAGGCGGGAAAGAGCGGCGGGGGCATCCAGCCAGCCGGCGAGCGAAGCTAGCGCCAGGTTGGCGTCCCCGGGGAAGTCATTTGCATCCATCACAGGCCGGCCGCCGCAGCCGCAAAACCACGGGTCGCGCTGGCCGCCAGGGACCGCCGCTGCTGTAGACGGCGCGCGTAAGAACCTGCGCCGTGGCGGGGGCGGTGGGGGCGTCGGCAGGTCGGTAGAGGGGAGGAGCAGCAGCAGCAGCAGCAGCAGCGGCAGCACAATGGGCAGCCGCGGGCGGCCGGCGCAGTAATTGATGAGGCGGAGGACGTGGAAGCGGCCCAAGTGTCGGAGCGCGGGGGAGGGGGGGGGGGGGGGGTAGTCAGAACAGCGAGACAGACGAGCGCGGCGCGTGGCTCTGCCGTGACGAGGCGGTGACGTCCTAACAAGTCAGGCACAAACGTACGCTGTCACGTCTGAGTCTGTGTGCATTCCTAGACATTCTAACTAACTGGCGAGCGGGAACACTCAGAGGTCACATACAGACGTTTCTGAGTATCTTGCTATATTCAGTGAAAGACAGAAGCCTCTCATCTCGAGGTATTAAATTGTAAAAAAAGTGATCTATTCTGCACTGCTAACCATTTTTGACTCTAGACTGACTGGACTTCCCCAGCATCCTACCAACAAACCGAAGTCTATCACCAATTTTATCCACGACCGAGCGTATGTGATAATCCCATTTCAAATCCTTACAAAGTGTTACACCCAGGTAATTGTATGACTTGGCCGATTCCAGTAGTGACTCATTATATTACAATCATAGCAAACAACCTTTTTTCGTTTTGTGAAGTGCACAATTTTTCATTTCTGAACACTTGTAACAAGTTGACAATCTTTGCCCCACTTTGAAATCTCATAAAGATCTGACTGAATTCTTATGCAGCTTCTTTCAGATAGCACTTCATCATACATAACTGCAACAAAACGTCTAAGGTTACTATTAGTATTGCCTGCATGGTCATTAATACACAACATGAACGGCATGGATCCCAACACACTTTCCTGGGGCACACCTGAAGTTATTTCTACATCTCTTGATGACTCTCCATCCAAAATAACGTGCTACGTCGTCCCTACCAGAAATTCCTCAAACCAGTCACAAATTTCACTTAATACGCCATATGATAGAGCTTTTGACAATAAGCGTAGGTGTGGTACTGAGTAAAACGCTTTTCAGAAATCAAGAAATAATGCATCAACATCAACGACTGACTTACTCCGAAAATTTCAGCATGTCAAATGAGAAAAGTGCGCGTTGTGTTTCACATCATCGATGTTTTCGGAAGCCATGCAGGTTAGCATTATGTTCAAGCAACTTCATTATGTTTGGGCTCAGAATATGATCTAATCGGTGTTTAATGTAATATATTAGATGAATATTTTGTCCGAATATATATTTCTGTTGATTTCAGTATAAAGAAGCAGTTAGACAACCGCTTTCGGTCGTTGAACAATCATATCTACATCTTCCTCTACTTACATTCACCGTAAGGAACCATACGGTACGACGTGGCTGATTACTAGGACGTCCCTTTCCTGTTTCGCTTGCTAATAGAGCGAGGAAAAATGTCTGCCATATGCCTCTGTACGAGTCCTAGTTTCTCTTATCTTATGGTCCTTACGCCCGATGTACTTTGGCGGTAATAGAACCATTACGCAGTGGGCTTCAAATGCCGGTTTTCTAAACTTTCTCTGTCATGTTTTTGAAAAAAAAATGTCACCCTCCCTCCAGGGAGTCACATTTGAGATCACAAAGCATCTCCGTAGTACTTTCATGTCGATCGATCCTATCGGTAACAAATCTAGCAATCCGCTTCTGAACTGCACCTATCTCTTCCTTTAACCCGATCTGGAGGTGATACCAAGCACCTGAACAGTCCTCAAGAATGGATCGCAGTATTTTTCTATGCGCAGTCTCCTTCACAGACGACCCACACTTTCCTAAAATACCCCCAACAGACTGAAGTCGGCCATTCACATTCGTATTACACTCCATACGCGCTCGTTCTGTCATACCGCTTTTCGTTTTTACATGTGGATATTTAATCGACGTGACTGACTCAAGCAGCACATTTGCTAAAACTTTATTCGACATTATGGGATTACTTTTCCCACTATCTGCATTATCCTCCATCCCTGCATTTAGAGGTAGCTGCCATGAGTACACCAAAAGGCAATTTGTTCTAAGTCTTCTAGCATTCTCCTACAGTCTCTCAACGTCGACACCCTCCCGCACATCATAGCATCATCAGTGAAACGAAACAGAATTCCGCCCACACTTTCCATCAAATGATTTATCTACGAGGTGCATTCAAGTTCTAAGGCCTCCGATATTTTTTCTCCGGCCTGGAAAGAGATAGAAACATGCGCATTGTTTTAAAATGAGGCCGCGTTCATTGTCAATACGTCCCAGAGATGGCAGCACCGTCCAGCAGATGGAATTTTACCGCCAGCGGCGAGAATGAGAACTGTTTTAAATACTTAAAATGGCGACGTTTTCCTTACTTGAACAGCGTGCAATCATTCGTTTTCTGAATTTGCGTGGTGTGAAACCAATTGAAATTCATCGACAGTTGAAGGAGACATGTGGTGATGGAGTTACGGATGTGTCGAAAGTGCGTTTGTGGGCGCGACAGTTTAATGAAGGCAGAAAATCGTGTGACAACAAACCAAAACAACCTCGGGCTCGCACAAGCCGGTCTGACCACATGATCGAGAAAGTGGAGAGAACTGTTTTGGGGCATCGCCGAATGACTGTTGAACAGATCACCTCCAGAGTTAGTATTTCTGTGGGTTTTGTGCACGCAATCCTGCATGACGACCTGGAAATGCGAAAAGTGTCATCCAGGTGGGTGCCACGAATGCTGACGGACGACCACGTGGCTGCCCGTGTGGCATGTTGCCAAGCAATGTTGACGCGCAACGACAGCATGAATGGGACTTTCTTTCGTCGGTTGTGACAATGGATAAGACGTGGATGCCATTTTTCAATCCAGAAACAAAGCGCCAGACAGCTCAATGGAAGCACACAGATTCACCGCCACCAAAAAGATTTCGCCAGTGCTGAAAAAATGATGGTGTCCTTGTTCTGTGACAGCGAGGGCGTAATCCTTACCCATTGCGTTCCAAAGGGCACTACGGTAACAGGTGCATCCTACGAAAATGTTTTGAAGAATAAATTCCTTCCTGGAGTGCAACAAAAACGTCCGGGAAGGACTGCGCGTGTGCTATTCCACCAACACAACGCCCCCGCACATCGAGCTAACGTTACGCAACAGTTTCTTCGTGATAACAACTTTGAAGTGATTCCTCATGCTCCCAACTCACCTGACCTGGATCCTAATGACTTTTGGCTTTTTCCAACAATGAAAGACACTCTCCGTGGCCGCACATTCACCAGCCGTGCTGCTATTGCCTCAGCGATTTTCCAGTGGTCAAATCAGACTCCTAAAGAAGCCTTCGCCGCTGCCATGGAATCATGGCGTCAGCGTTGTGAAAAATGTGTACGTCTGCAGGGCGATTACGTCGAGATGTAACGCCAGTTTCATCGATTTTGGGTGAGTAGTTAATTAGAAAAAAACCGGAGGCCTTAGAACTTGAATGCACCTCGTACGTAGAGAATAAAGGCGGTCCTATCACACTTCTTTGGGGCGCTCTTGACGATACCCTTGTCTGTGATGAACATATACCGTCGAAGACAATACACTGCGTTCTATTATTTAACAAGTCTTGGAGCCACTCACATATCTGGGAACCTACTCCGTATGATAGTACATTCGTCAATTGTCTGCAGAGGGAAACCATGTCAAACGCTCTTTGGAAATTCAAGAATCTAGGAATCTGCCTGTTGTTAGCAGTATATAACTTGAGAAAAAAGGCAAGGTGAGTTTAGAATGGATATGTTTTCTAAATCTGTGTTAGTTTGTGGACAGGAGCTATTCCATGTCGAAGAAATTAATTATATTATAACTGAGCATATGTTGAAGAATTCTGCAGCAAACCCATGTAAAGGATAATCGTCTGTAATTCTGCAGTTCCGTTCCTGTACCTTTGTTCTATGTACATTATAAATCACCTGTCCTTTTTTTCAATCGCCTGGGACAATACTCCGAGCGAGAGATTCACGATAAATGCAACATAAGTAAGGTTCTAATGCCATAGAGTACTCTTTTTTTAATAAAGAACTGGGGTTCCATTAGGACCTGACGACTTATTTATTTTGAACTCTATCAGTTGTTTCTCCACGCCAGGGCTCATTATTGTTATGTCCTCCGTGTGGTACAACAACGATAAAACAAGATTTGAGTGCAGAAAACGTGTCAAGGTGGCCAAGATGTAGCCAATATTGGCACTACCAGTATGATAGTGAGTGCTAGGTTGGGCAGTGTAGATCCTCCACAAATTCACACAGCAGAACGAGAACGCCGAAATCTTTTACAGTTGTACATGAGTTCCAAGTCGGCTTTTTATCTAAAGAACTTTGGTTTCTCATTGACGAGGTCTAAAAACACCGAATCCAAATGTCCTCCTCCACATTTTAAATAACTGCAAAAACCAACAGTCGGATTCCACGTGAAAAGAAACATAACTACCTGCTTTTCCAAGAGTGAGTTAACGCTGCCGTTTCTTTTACAAAATACAAGTTTTATCGCAATTACAACTAGTGTAATATGGGGATGGCATGAATACATTCATCCCTCGGTCCTTTTATATAGCAGTTGCCAAATAAGGGGGAGTATTATACCTAGGTATACTTTTCAGGCCTTCACTTCTAGCCAGGCCTGTAATAAATAATTTAAGTGAGTAATTTTTTTATTACGGCATTCAACTATTACGTGTTCCAGCTTTTTTCTGGAATTCTAGTAATTACTCTAAAAAATTAAGGTTTATCCAAATATGGAAATATGTACAAGGTATAACATGGTCATGTACTAAGGAACAAAAGTTTTAACTGATTTTAGAAAGAGCTGCCATTGAGGATATCTTGTCAGTACTGTATTTCGTCGTGCAACAGTTATATTCTTGCTCAACTATACACCAATAAGTGGAATGAAATCAAGCAAAAGTGTTATAAAACAGCAGGTACAAGTTAAATATATTTTGAAATGGAGGTGACTGTACACCAACACAAATTTTAATTTTCAGTACTGGTAAAATAGTTAAGACAGTAAAGATATTTCGTTCAACAGAAATTATCGCACGTTCCATGGTAAAAGGTCTTCTTTTGGTTCATGGTATGAAATGGTGCGCGACAGACGAAGTATAGCTTAAATAGCTTCAACATATTACATGGTACGTAAACGTGTATAAAGCGTTATATTTCCCATTGCTGTGCAAAAAGAAATCCTCATGCATAACAACAACAAAACTGAAAAGAAATAGGAGAAATTGCTAATGGCGGTCCCTAGAACTAGAAAATCTGTAAACTGAAATGTAAAGACTCAGTCTAGATACGCTGGGAGTCAATGAAGTGGAATTGAAAGATGACAATGATTCCTGATCAGATGAGCATAGGGTAACATCTCCAAAAGTATATTGTGGTATGACTGGAGTAGGATTTAACGTGAACAGAAAGTTATGAGAGAGATTGAATTACAGTGAGCAGTTCAGTGACAGGTTTCTTCTCCTCAGCATCGACATTAAACCAACAACAATAGTTCAGGTATACGTGCCAGAATCGCAAGCCAAAGATAAAGAGAGAGAAAAAGTGTAAGAGGATACCGAACACGTAATTAAGTACGTAAAGCGAGATGAAAATCTAATAGTCATGGGTTATAGGTGAAGGAGTAGAAGAAAGGGATACGGGACAATATAGGCTGACTACTTCGAATGTGAGAGGAGAAAAACTAATTGAGTTCTTAATGAATTTCAGCTACTAATAACGAATACTCTGTTCAAGAGTCACAAGAGCAAGAAGTTCACTGGGAAAAGGACAGGGGATACGGAAAGATTTCAGTTGGATTACTTAATGGACTTTAAGGCATACCCATGTGCACATATAGACTAAGATAGCAATTTAGTAAAGGTGACTAGTAGGCTGATATTTAAGAGACTAGTTCAGGAAGAATCGGCTTGCAAAGAAGTGGGATATGGAAGTACTAAGGAATGTAGATATACGCTTGAAGTTGTCTAAGGCTATAGATACTGCTAAAAGTAATAGCTGTGTAAGCAGTTCAGTTGAAGAGCAACAGACATCTCTAGAAAGGATGACCACAGAAACTGAGAAGAAAAACGTAGGTAACCAGAAGATAACTGCGAAGAAATCATGGTAAACAGAAGAAATACTTCAGTTGATCGATGAAAGAAGGAAATACAAAAATTTTCAGAGAATTTCAGGAATACAGAACTTTAAGTCGCTTAGGGACGAAATAAATAGGAAGAGCAAGGAAGCCAGGGCTAAATGACTGCCTTTAAAATGTGAAGAAATTGAAGAAGAAATGATTGTTGAAAGGACAGACTCACCACTGAAAACAAATTTCGGTAACACTAAAACTATTGGTGGCAACATTAAGAGTGCAATGGGAATTCCACTTTTAAATGCAGAGGAGAGAGCGTATGGGTGGTTAGAGTGCAACGAAAGCCTCTATTACGCAGTGGATTTGCTGATGAGATAGAAGAAGGAATGGGAGTCGATATAAAACCGATAGGAGATCCATTAACAGAACCAGATTTTAAAAGAGCTTTGTAAGACTTAACATCGAATAAGGCAAAAGGAATAGATAACATCCCATCTGATTTGCTAAACTGATCTGGGGAAGTGGCAACAAACTGACCACGTTGGTGTGTAGAACGTATGAGTCTGACGATACATCATCTGACTTTAGGAAAACTATCATCCATACAATACTGAAGACTGCAAGAGCTGACAACTGGGTGAATTATCACATAATCAGATTCAAAGCTAATGCATCAAGATGCTGAGAAAAGTAATATACAGAAGAAAGGAAAAGAAAATTGGGGCTGTGTTAGGCGACGATCGGTTTTGCTTTAGGAAAGGTAAAGGCACCACGGAGGCAGTTCTGAAGGTGTGGTTGGTAATGGAAGCCACTAAGGAAAAATCAGGACATGTTCATAGAATGTGTCGACCTGCTAAAAGCTGCCGACAATGCAAAATGGTGCAAGATGTTCCAAATTCTGGGTAAAATGGCGGTATGCTGTAATCAGAGAAGGGTAGTATACAACATATAGAAAAGCCAAGAGGGAATAATAAGAGTGGAAGACCAAGAACGAAATCCTCGGATTAGAAAGGATGTAAGAATTAAAAACGTATAAAAAAGGAACATAGCCTTTCACCCCTATTGTTCAGTCTATACCTCGAAGAAGGAATTACGGACTGGAGTAAAAATTAAACTGAAAGGACGTCAATGATGTTTCCAGCTTCAGCGAAGGTGAAAAAAAATTACAGGGTCTGCTGAATAGAATAAACAGTCTGCTGAGTACAGAATATGGACTGAGAGTAGACCGAAGAAATGCGAATATAATGAGAGGTAGTAAAACTGAGGACAGCGAGAAAGCCTACATCAGGACTGATGGTTTTCAAGTAGAAAAACATGGGCTGTGGGGAAACTGGAAGGGAAGAGAAGAGAATCGAAGCATTTGAGATGTGGTGCTACAGGCGAATGTTGAAAATTAGTTGGAATGATAGGGTAAGGAATTAGCACGTTCTCCGGAGAATCGGCGAGGAAAGCAACATATGGAAAACAGTGGCAAGAAGAAGGGTCAGGATGATAAGACATCACTTAAAACTTTAGGATACAACTTGCGCTGTAGTGGAGAGAGATCTAGAGGTTAAAATCTATAGAGGAAGACAGAGATTGGAATACAGCCAGCAAGTAATTGAGGACGTAGGTTACAAGTGCTACTCTAAGATAGATGAAGAGTCAGGCACAGGAGAGGAATTGGGGGTGGCCCGCATCAAACCAGTATTAAGGCTGATGATTTCTTTTTAAAAGTATGACAAGGTTCCTAGGTACAGTACTTTCTAGGCACAGCGCTCTCCCATACAACTTCTTGCAGTGTGTGGGAAAACACCGACGACGTGCTCGCAATAGGGTATATGAGTGGGACATAGTCTTGCATCTCACCTGTTCGATCTAAACAGCGAATAAATGACGAAGCTGAAAGATTCAGGAGTGGGATTGAAATTAATTGTAAATGGATATCAAAGATAAGATTCAGTGATGATTTTGCTATGTTCACTGAAAGTGAGGAAAAATTATGTTACTTTCAATTAGAAAGATGTGTTGAACACAGAATATGGATTGAGACTAAACGGATGAAACAGCTTGCTTGCTGATGCAACTTCGGTGGGAGGGAAGCCGTGAGGGGGGAAAGAGAACGAAATGGTTGTCACCATCTCGAACTGTGCTGTGGGATAGATAGAATTATTTCTGCCGGGTAACGATCCAGGAATCATTGGTGAAAGACCAGACTACAACGTTGAGGGTTTTGTGCAGCGCAATGGTTGTTGTCGCAAGAATGCAAGTTGTATGGCGACTCTTCAGAGCACAGGATCAATTTCTCCCATTGCTACAGGACTGGAAGATGTTGTTGCCCTTCGAACGTTCTGTCCGACAGCCTTAGCCAGAAAACTCGTAACGCACTCCCAGGGCGCTGGCCATTACGACCTCCAGGTATTCATACATGGCATATTGCATCATTTGGTAGAGGCTGTTGAGAATGATTTACCGGTTACGGGCACAGATGACTATGATGGCAATTAATTCGGTCATTTGGTACTTGTACTGCTACGCTACGGGAATGGTGGAGGTAACCAAGTCTGCTAGGTCCAACTATCGAACCTGAGCGTGTGTGACCAGAGTAAGGATCTTGGTCGGTAGCAGCGTGGACGTTTTGCACCAGTAGCTTCTTGGTGCCGAATATAGGAAGTATAGTAGTATCTGAGGCGACTGGGCGCAAAGAGTCTCCTCTAGATAATACTCACTTGCAGATCACACAGATGCTGTATCAGAGAATTCCTCGGCAACAGTGTTTTTCACTTAGATCTTGAAAAAGCGGGATATTAACACAAGCTTTCCGCTCAAGCGTTTTTGGACCGATTGGCTATGGCAGTATTACTTACTGCAGTTCCTGCAAATTTTTAAAAAGCGACTGGATGTACATTCCAGTGACGCTGACTTTCGCAAAGGCTTTGTTGGTGAAAGGTTCCACTGTTTCTTGGGCTGTAGCAGGTCACATTAACCCCAACAATGATAACCTCATGGTGAATTTGCATCCAAATGCTGGCCTTGCTGACTCTGCACTAACCTCTCCACCAGTTTTTTAGTATTTGGTGAGTGTACATGATGACATAATGGAATTTTTACGGAGACCGTAACACACTGGTCGTTTCGGAGTTCATTGAGGACCTTACATGTAAGAGAATGTATTATATTTGACAAGGGACAGTCAAATGAAAACGAGACAGGTGAAAAATGTAAGTAATCTATTTGTTAATTTAAGAGTAATACCCGTAACTACAAGTACATTTATCCCACTATGATACAAGACGGTCAGTGAGTTCAAGGAAAAATATTTACTGTCGCCTACAATATCATGATAATAATCAAGCGTGCACCTGCTCGCCCAAACCAAATGGATGGTCACGAATATCTTTCTTCAGAACCCCAAGAAAAGATGGGAAAGATCGGCACAAAGTGGTGGATGCATAAGGGCTTTTAAGCAAAATTTATGCTGCATAATCGAAACAACCAGCCAATCCAAATCTCCCACATGTGTTGCAAGATTGTTTTGACTACCCTGGGGAAGCTCTCAAACGTCCTTCATACAGTTCAGTTGTCAATATTTTTGGAGGCCTGAAGCCATCGATTTGTTTCTAAGAGGTGCACGCTTGGGTTCAATCAAGATTCCTCTAGCAACCGCATTTTTTTTTTTTTTTTTTACGAAGGCAGTGATTGTCTTGTCTCAGAGATAAGCGTCTAGTACGGAATTAGAATTTAAAAGAGCTGTCACGTCCCAAACGTGGGTTTTGTTTGAGATTGGGCGACACGATTCGTAACAACGGCTTAGGTGGTTGGCAGTATTGAGAGGGAGACTTTTGACCTAGCTAAGATCTTACAATCTCTGTTGCGAAAGGTAGAAGTAACTCCTCAGAAACGTTTAACAATCTGAGGTGTACTCAGAAATACTATGAGTGGATCCTAACTGCTCTAGCCGAGATGCTACCACTAAGCAGCCAAATTTGATTCAGAAACGGTGAATGAGAAACACCGCTGCGTCTATTATGATATGAGCCACCCACACGACAAAACTCAAGAGACCCACAGCTACTGCCTGTCTGGCCATCAGTTCCTCTTGCTAACTGTGAAACGTACTCTGGCTCTCCCTGTTGCCTGCCTGCAGCACCTCTCGTCGGACTAGCCTCGACTTCTCTCTAGAGCTGTCCTACCGATCTCCTCTCCCTCGGAGCGTCCTGATGCCGAACTTCGTTCAATTCTCTCCTTCGTCTCCACCCACTGTAGTCATAACGTAATGTCGAGGACTACTTGCCTCCGTATTTGCTGCAAATGTGCACTATTCTTCAGAGGCTGGGTGGAGGGGTAGAGACGCCTCTCTCTCAATATTGTCACACACTGCGTCCTAAGACCTGGCTTCCCACGACGTAGTGCTGTCTCTGCCAGAAGGCCTTCTCTCTTTCTCCCTCTCATCCTACGCTCTCTGTCTCTCTCTAACCAGGAGTGCTCTTTGCCTATTAATTCCAATATCGAGGACACCGTTGCCAAAAGTACACACAGCCCTTTTTGTGCGCGTATAGCTTATAGCTTTAGCTCGTTATCAAACGCAGCTGCCGTCAGTCTGGCGTCGGCCTACCTGCTCCGGGTCTGTGGCTTTTCTCGCCACGCCTAAATGTCTCACTGTTGCCTCTTTTGTTATTGACAGTTGCTCGTTTTCTAATTAACAATGTAACTGAGACTTGGCTTTACTCATGGATATAACATCTAACAAGCAGCAAGAATTGGCGTTGCCCTTCAGAGTTGCATCAATTGTGACTCTTTTTATTCACCTTTGGCCAATTACGTTACAGATGTTACATTTGTTTTGCTTTTTTTACATATGAAGCACATTTACATCAGAACATTAACATTCGCATTAACGCATTTATATTAAAACAGTAAAACATAGAAATTTCACAGAAAAATTTTGATATTAAACCTTACCAGTGACACTGACATTTAATTTCATAATTTGCACTTATTTATTTCATGGGTGGATTTATTTGAGTTGTTTCGTCAATTTTTACTGTTACTTTTATTTGAACAATTACATTTTATTTACATGTTTTACAACTTTTTCATATTAAAGTCAGTTTCTAAATGATATTGAGTCATCTTGTTACTTCGCACACCTTCCGTAAATAATTACATCATCAGGCTCTCTATCGAGCTGTCTCCAAATCAAACTAGTTTCGGGATAGTAATTCACAATAGCGTTTCGTATGACTATCTTTCCACAAGAATCAGTGTACTCTGAATATTTCCATATACCCTTAAAGCACCCTTTACAATAGTTACACTGTCTGCGACATATTACTATAACTAGTATAATTAAGGTCTCGATTACATACAGGGTGGCGCACGAAATGTGTTACCAATTGTTTCTTTCACAATTTACGACGTACATTAGATATCCCGCTGGGATCTCTACAGCAGTACCAGCAGAGCTTGGAAAAACAAATGAGTTACGAAATGACGTGTAATTCACGATACTGCCCCTAGGAGACTAGTAAGCAGCAATGGCTGACAATGGAAGACTGACGACACAGCAACGATCGGCAATTGTGTTACTTTTTCGTGAAACGAAAAGCCTTGTTGTAACTCAGAGGCGTTTTCGACAACAGTTTAACACACGATGGGTCCCTTGCAAGAAGACCATCCACAGGTTGTACAATAAATATGTACAGCGAGCAAGAGTACCGGAAGCGAAGGCACCACGGCCTAAGCGTGTTCCTTTCAGATTGTATTGACTATAAAGTTTATATTCAAAAACAAAATGGTAACACATCTCGTGTGCCATCCTGTACATAGTGAGTGTATAACGTGCAAGAAGTCTGGAATATTTCAAACCTCTCTCTTGTATGAGGGCATTTTCTGGACATAGTCCTGTCGTTTACTTACTATTTTTTAACAGTCCAATTGTTTTACTAGATGTTCTAAAGGTAAATTTAAATTGAACATTAACGGTTTTTCTTTTCCTCGCTTACAACACAACAATCAAATTCTAAATTTATTTACGGTGTTACATCCTTTCCTTTTTTGCTATTTTACTGTGCATCACTCTGTCCTTTCATGTGAAGCTCTTTTCCCGGAACCTTTGCATTTACTACAAAAACTTATTTTATCTACACCTTTCATTACTAGGTCCTTAGGAGATTCTCCCCGCATAAAACCATTAATGTTTCTTCTTTTGGAAGTACGCATATCCATTCACAACGGTTTAGATGCGTCCAAATGTTTTGATTGAGTGAAATTACTCCTTGCACGTAATTTTTCGGAATTTCTCTCACCGGCTGCAATTATTTTGCTTCACACTATTGATGATCAAACGTTGATAACAATGCAAAGCGCTGTCTGCACAGTCACCTGTTCTTACTTAATTCTTTGCAGTTTAACTGCTCCGCTGAAAGTTTCGCTCATTGCCTTTTGGATTCATCTTTTAGCAAGAACTCTTTTTCTGGCTTTTTGTACACATACATTCCTTTCATTTCAGGTACCTCTTTCAATATTGCAAGTACCCTATACAAGTTAAAATTGCTACATTCTATCACTGCAATTTTGATTACATATCCTAATACATTACCTGAAATGGAAACATGTAAGTCTATTATTCTTAACAATAAATAACCTGATGATTCAGCTCGAGGAACAGGAAACTTTACATCATTTAGCTCACAACATATTAAACTTAAATAGTTTACAATTAGGACAGCACGGATTATATGAGGCAGTAGTACGTCCTTTTGTGCATTCACAATGGCTTTACCATTTGCTCGTATTCCTCATCGATCTGGACAAATACTGCTGACATCTGTAATACCTCTTCTGTTATTGTTACAATGGAAGCTATCCACTTAAATCCCACGTCGGTTTCTTTCACATATCCTTTCATGCAACGCTCTAGTATTTCCATACTCGTATTTAAGACGTATTAATTTGATTTTAAGGTATGAAGTGTCCTGTTCACCCCTCCCAAATTGGCCCTTACCACTGCCGCTTGCTCTTTCGTCAACCTCAGTAGCCCTTCTGAGTTTCATTCCATAGCATCTATTCTTTCAGTGTAATCTAACGTGTCCAAGTGTATTTTACTTATCTTTCTTCTTGTCTCGTTCTTTGCCAATAGTTGTACTAGTCGCTGCAGGCCTGTGATTTTCTTTAAATCATTTGTTGCCTTTTTATCAAGCAACACACACTCTATTAAAGCTACATTTGCTTTTGTAACGTGTCTATGCATCTTTGTACCGCTGCTTTACCATATCGTCATGCTTTGTGAAATCTTGCTTTTATAGAATCCAAATTTACATATGTCAGCCGGCCAGTGTGGCCGAGCGGTTCTAGGCGCTTCAGTCTGGAACCGCGCGACTGCTACGGTTTCAGGTTCGAATCCTGCCTCGGGTATGGATGTGTGTGATGTCCTTAGGTTAGTTAGGTTTAAGTAGTTCTAAGTTCTAGGGGACTGATGACCTCAGATGTTAAGTCCCAAAGTGCTCAGAGCCATTTGAACCATTTTTTGTACATATGTCACATATCTCCAAGTAGTGCTGTGGATCTCTACTTGTCCTACATTATCTATGTATAACCCTGAAGAAGTAGGAAACTGTGACACTTGAAAGTCATTCGGCTCTTATTCTGATTTAGATTTAGTGTATGTTGCTATCACTGTAAGGAGTTGGACAATTCTGCCCCTGAGTGAAATTTAAAAGAGTTGTTTTCAGTCTTTGTTTCTTCTATTCTTTATGACCGCATTCGAAGTATCAACCGTTACTACTTAACATGGTTCTCACCATTGTTTATTTTTTATTTTTTTATTTATTGTTCCGTGGGACCAAATTAAGGAGAAGTCTCCATGTTCATGGAACGAGTCAATACATGAAATTATAACACGATACAGATAACATGAAATACAAGAAACGTATTCAGGCGACAATTCGTAAGTTTAAATAAAGAAAATCAACAAACACTGGAATTTGCTTAACTTTTCAGCTCTTCCAGGAGCTCCTCGACAGAACAGAAGGAGTGAGCCATGAGGAAACTCGTCAGTTTAGACTTAAAAGCGTTTGTTCTTTGGGAGTTCTTGTGGTAGCTTATTGAAAATGGATGCAGCAGAATAGTGCACTCCTTTCTGAACAAGAGTCAAGGAAGTGCATTCCACATGCAGATTTGATTTCTGCCTAGAATTAACTGAGTGAAAGCTGCTAACTCTTGGGAATAGGCTAATATTGCTAACAACAAACGACATTAAAGAAAATATATACTGTGAGGGCAATGTCAGAATTCCCAGACTATTGAGTAGGGGTCGACAAGAGGTTCTCGAACTTACACCACATATAGCTCGAACAGCCCGTTTTTGAACAAAAAATACCCTTTTTGAATCAGAGGAATTACCCAAAAAAGTAATACCATATGACATAAGCGTATGAAAATATGGGAAGTAAACTACTTTTCGTGTTGAACTGTCACTTATTTCAGATACTGTTCTAATGGTAAATAAAGCAGCATTTAGTTTCTGAACAAGATCCTGAACATGGGCTTCCCACGGCAGCTTACTATCTGTCCGAACGCCTAGGAACTTGAACTGTTCCGTCTCGCTTATAATTTGCCCATTCTGTCTGATCGAACTATCAGTTCTTGTTGATTTGTGAGTTATAAACTGTAAAAACTGAGTCTTAATGTGATTTAGCATGAAATTATTTTCCACAAGCCACGATCTTATTTCGTGAACGACATCATTTGATAATGTTTCAATATTACACACAAGGTCCTTCACTGCCAAGCTGGTGTCATCAGCAAACAGAAATAGTTTTGAATCACCTGTAATACTAGAAGGCATATCATTTATATAAATATGAAACAGCAGTGGCCCCAGCATCGATCCTTGGGGTATGCCCCACTTAGCAGTGCCCCACTGGGACTGAACATCACTACCACTCTCTCTATTGCGGAGAATCACCTTCTGCTTTCCGTTCTTAAGTAAGAGGCGAACCAATAGTAAGCTACTCCCCTTATTCCATAATAGTCCAACTTCTGCAGTAATATTTTGTACTCAACACAGTCAAAAGCCTTCGTTAAACCAAAGAAAACTCCTAACGTTCGCAACCTTTTATTTAATCCATCCAAAACCTCACAGAGAAAAGAGAATATAGCATTTTCAGTTGTTAAACCATTTCTAAAACCAAACTGTAAATCTGACAGCAAATTATGTAAATTTAAATGCTCCATTAACCTTGTATATACAACCTTCTCGACAACTTTAGCAAACACAGATGGCATAGAAATAGGTCTATAATTGTCAACATTTTCCCTGTCTCCCTTTTTATAAAGTGGCTTCATTACCGAGTCAGTATTCTGCTAGATACCCCGTCATATCCATGAGAGTTCTTGGTAGTTAGTGATTTAATTATTAACTCGATCTTCCTCTTGTCAATATCATGGAGGAGCATTTCAGGTAACATTCTCTGAACACTTTTTTCTACGAGCGCTATATGATTCCCTGTTGGAACTGGGTTTCTATTTAGTTCACCTGCTATATTCAGAAAGTGATTATTAAATACTGTACATATATACGACTTATCAGTAACATGGACATTCGCAGTGACCATATGGTTTTAAATTTATCCTGATACTTAACTATTCACTCTGCATACCACATACTTTCTGCCTTCCTAATAACTTTTTTAAGCACCTTACAACACTGTTTGTAATGGGCTGCTTTATTTAGATTTTGACTGTTCCTAACGTTTTGATGTAATTGCCACTTTGTTCTACAGGATATTCTTATCCCTCTAGTCAGTCACGCAGGCTGCCTGTTTGTGCTAGTACCCTGTTTTGAACGTTCTAACGGAAAGCAACTTTCAAAGAGCACGAGAAAAGTCTTGAGGAAAGCATTATATTTATCGTCTACTGTATCAGCACTATATACATCTTGCCACTCTTGTTCGTTGATAAGGTTTACAAAGGTCTCTTCAGCAACTGGATCAGCTTTCCTAAAAAGTTGATAACTATATTTAACATGTGTTACAGCACAAAAATCATATAGAGTTAAAACTTGTGCATCATGATCTGAAAGGCCATTCACTTTTTTGATAACAGAATGCCCTTATAGTAATGAGGAATGAACAAAAATGTTGTCTATGGTTGTTCTACTGCTCCCTTGCATTCTCGTTGAAAAAGTATACGGTTTGGATAAGGTTATATGAATTAAGGAAGTCTACCAGCATCCTTTTCCTTGCACAATCATTTATACAATTAATATTGAAGTCACCACATATAACAAACTTTTTGTATTTCCTATAAAGTAAACCAAGAACCTCCTCCAGCTTTAGCAAAAATGGTGTGAAATCGGGGTCTGGGGATCTATAAATAACAACAGTTAGAAGTGTAACTCCACTACATTTAACCACAACTGCACAACATTCAAACACATTTTCAGTGCAGTACTTTGAAACATCAATTGACTCAAATGGGATTCCGTTTTTCACATACATGGCTACTCCCCCACACCGCATAGAGCTCCTAGAAGAGCTGTCAGCCAACCTGTAACCTAGTAAGAGAATCCTTTGAATTATCTCCTTATTTAAGAAGTGCTCAGATATACCAATTGTTTCAGAGTCAACATTTATAAGCAGTTCACTAACTTTATCTCTAATACCTTGTTTATTTTGATGAAATATACAAATTCCCTCATTACTCGGATACTCAAGCTTTGTCTAAAGTGGTTTCTTTGTTAGAGAGACTTCCCTTAAGCAGGAATATCTATCAGCTGACTTCAGTCTAAAAAAGGTGCAGCTCTAACACCCACTAGTACAGGAATTTTCCCATGAGTGATTCCACCATCCCCACCTATGCTGTCACCTATAAGCTTTACCAACCTCCCCTTTCCATACCTGTTGAGATGCAGGCCATGTCTAGTGAAACCCATCCTGCTGATAGACTCCACCGACACCACAGAAATGTGACTCATGCCTTCTGTCATCAGCGCACCCCCAAGTCTCATGTTATTACGCTTGACGGCTGTATTAAGATAAGGCCGATCGTGACGCTGAAACAGTTCCACGAAATGCACATTCGTGTTGCCAGTCTGAGTGGCTATCTTTTCCAGGTCAACATCTATGTCATACTCCCCATCCCTATCAATACTATTACCAGCCCCACCCACAATCACTAGCTGATCTTCTTTAGTAAAATCCCTACATAACCACCCTATGTTAACAGTCACCTGAGCTAATCCTGCATTAGGCTTCACAATGCTGGTGACCTGGTACTCACTCCCCAACACTTCCTGCAACTGCTGGCCTACACCTCTACCATGAGAACTACCTAACAGAGGAAACTTCTTCTTTCTTTTAGACTTTGCAGCTGTCCTAGCCACCGTAACTGCTGAGGTCTGCTGCATACTTCCTACATCTACAGCTACTAGAGATTCCTCTCCACTAGACTCTGACAGTTGGTCATATCTGTTGCAAACACCAATAGTAAAACTATCTGAAAATCTCCTTCTCCTAGCAAATCTCTTGCCAACAGCCAGCTCCCTTTCCCCACCCGCTTCTTCATCCTCATCCTATCTAGCTCCTCCTGTGCGTTTTTCAACTGCACTTGAAGGGCACGGATCTTACGCTCCTGCTCCTCTATCAACTTACTCGTGCTACATAACCTGCAGATCCAGGAGAGTATCTCACCAAAATGCCCACTGGCTTCCCCACTGCATTCCCCCCAGTGAAAATACTTCGAACAAGTCTCACACCGCAATCCACTACTCACGAACCTACGGCAAAGCCCACACTTCTCACTCGTGGTAGAGTTTTACAGTTATTGAAACAAGGAAACTACTTTATCTAAGTTCGCTAGTACAATAAGAAGATGTTAAAAACTGACTACAGTAATCACAGTAAAGTAACTACTATTATTAACAGCATTAATCAACAGCAAATGAGAATATAACAAAACACTAACACAGAATGAAAATGAAACGTCTAATGACACAGTAAGGAAACTGAAAACAGTTCCTTAAAATTTCTTCTGAAATTATTTCACCAGAAAACACCAAGAACACCGGTTGAAGACTACTAAAGTTTCTAAATAAACCACTACACAGAAACAATTAATTAGTACTTAGCTTTCGATACTCCGCTACAGCTGCAACTGGTCAGCGCGGAATGTAAACACAAGTAAAAATGAAACTAGCTTTCTAGATCCACCACGTCATACCGATTCATCGTGAAGTAACTGTTTCCTACCGTGAATTCTTTTACATTTTGTTTTCTACCGTATTGTTCTTGTTAGCTTTCTAATATTTTACTATTGATTCTCTTGCTATTCTGTGAGCCTCTCGCTTTTAGCCTGTTCGTAATCGTAACTTACCTGCGTTGATTCAGAGCTACAAAGTGTCTTGCATAGTCAACAAGTTTTCTGTGACATCTTTCCAAAGCACCGTTACATTCTGGGTAATAGGCTGTAGTCTGAATAGGTGCAATCTTCAACAATTTACACGCTCTTTTCAACACATTAGCTTATCTGACCCTTGGTCTGTTCAAAAAGACTGATGGAATTTTATATCATAATATCATGTGTTCTACTAATGCTTCAGCTACCTTTTCGGCGTCTTGCCTTTCAATTGGAACTTCTAGAGCAAATTTACCAAAATAGTCCTAAATGTTAACATGTTTGTCTTACCCGTACGTGATACGTCTAGAGGACCTACAGTCCCTGCAGAATATATGTCAAACACTCTCTCAGTTGTGTCAATAATTTCTAAAGGCATTTTTGTTTTTACTTACATGTGCTTATTTTTCTGACAGAACGAACACTTTCGAATAAAATTTTCAATATCGCGTTTCATCCCGCACCACTGCTTGTGAGCCTTTTATTCTTTCTAGCTTCATACCCATTCCTTGGTGCCCTCCCTGGGGATATCGTTTATTTCTTTCAATATGTTGTCCTTATCCACAAGGTGATTTCTTCTTCGCTGTTTGTTTACTTTTCCATTTCGAGAGACACTTGTGCATGTCCCTCATACACGGTATTACGCTCCAAATTCGCTTCTGCTAGAGATCTTCTCTGTCTCCATATTGATTCACGTCTATGTCTTTCTTCTCTTTGGGCTTAATTTGCTCAGAGCATCTGCATTTCTGGTTAGCCTTCCTGGTTTTTATATCATCTTATAATCGTATGCTTCGAGTTTCAGTACCCACTTAAAGAGCCTAGAACTCGGATCCTTTACACTGAATATCCAAGTTCACGTCTTATGTTCGGTTACCAATGTCAACCATCGTCCATATATGTACGGTCCGAACTGTTTCACAGCATATACTGTAGCCAAAAATTCCTTTTCGATAGTGCTACAGTTTAGTTCCGCCTTGTTCAATGCTCTTAACGCGTACAAAATGGGAAAGTCTTCTCCTAATTTCTTTCCTTGTGACAGTTCTTACCCTAAACATCCGTTGCTCGGATCTATCTTGAACATAAACGGTTACGTGAGCTCTGTGTACTGAAGCAGCGGAGGATTTAGCAAATCCTGCATCAGCGTTTCGAAAGCATAGTTTTATCGTTCGCCTCACTGGTATCCCACTCCTCTCTTTAAGAGCTTCTGGAGCGGCTTCGCAATTTTGCTAATGTTTGCAATAAATCTTCTGTAGTACCCTCTCAACGCTAGAAACCCTTTCCACTTTTTCGTTGTCCTTAGCTGTGGCAAGAACTTTAAGTTCTCGTTCTTTGCCATATCCGACGAGAATCCCTTGGCAGTAATGCAATAGCCTAGGAAGCTTACCTCCTTCTTCAGAAAGGCTTATCAGGTTGTAGTTTCAAGTCATGCAACCTATCAAAGATATCACCGAGCTTCGCGGTGTGCTCCTGCAGGTTCCTTACATAGCATATCGTAAATGAATAGAACATTTTACACCTTTCAGAACTGCCAAGACTGTGTTCATCAATCGCTGGAAACATCATGAGGCTCCCTTCAGAATTATTCGCATACTTCTATATTCATAATGCTGATAATTAGAACTGAACGCCGTTTTGTCTCTATCCTTCTAGTCCGCCAATATTTGATGGTATTTGCTTACAAGATCAAGCGCCCATTGATTCAAAACATCGGAGATACTCAGTTCCACTCACTCTAACTTTCGACAGTTATATGTATCACATTTCGGCATTTGTTTCAATTTTCTCCATTAAAACTTCGTTTTGAGCTTCAGGGGTTCAGCACTATCTGACTACCTTCCTTGCATTTTCTGGCGCTACCGGTATTTTGTGCTGTACTGCGGTTATGTATGACAATTTTTTACCTGGTAGATGTAACACGACTCCATACTCAGCACGTACATCCGCTAATGCGCTCCTTTCCACACCATTTAAATGCTCTACTCTTAGTTGCTTCTGTAAGTTACTACCACGACTTTCTGTTTTTCTCAAGGCTTTCTTGCTCCACTTTGCTTCGCGTACTTTTACTAACGGTTCCAGTTCCTCTGACATTCTGCAAATGAACTCTGTTCACTCACACATTCAATACACTCACTATGCATTCACCCTTTCGAACTTTCATTAAAGGTTCAGGTACATGCATTCCTTGTGCAATGTCCTGTCTTGGAATAACCATTTCCTTTTCGCTCTGGCCTGACACTTTACCTTCCACTTTCCTGTACTAATAGGTTCACTCACTACGCCTCTAAACCGAAGCCTTTCGCTTCATTTTCTGCAATTTCAAACTTGAATACTTCTTCTCTTTAACAAACACAGCTGTACATAACCGTTAAGGCTTTTGTGGCCAATTGTTGACAAATTGTCTGTTGGCTTCTGTTTCAAGTACTTCGGCCGACGTTCGTCTGAGGTTTTTTTCTGACGTTTCGCCAGCACGATTGGCTGGAATTGTCAAAATTTCACATTTCATTGCCGACCAGCCCCCACCAGCAATGTAGAGTGAAACTTTAACAGCGCCAGCCACTAGTGCTGGCGAAATGTCAAAAAAAAAAAAAAATCGTTAGATCAACGTCGGTCTCCGAAGAAGCCAAGACATAATCGAACAGCCAAATTGTCAAACACAACTGTGCTCGTGTATCTATGAATAATTTCAAGTACTTTCTAACCCTACACAGTATAATACTAAAACATCATTTTCTATTGCGACAATGCTCGACTGTGCAGCCTTGCCGCCCTTTAGTTTCCCCTAAACCACTTTGCCTGCTTTAGTCAACAGAGACACCGTTCCTTTTCTCCAGGCGTTCCAGGGCCCTTTGTGACACCTTAGCGCAATGGCTTTGCCGCTTACACTTTGAACCACGCTACGTCTTTCACTCTCATGCAAGGGATTCCACAATTACCCAGCAGGTTGCTCTGTGGACGTCTCCGTTCCTCCATAGGTTTGTCTGTGATTACCCCTAAATTCTCTGACATCTATAGGAATTACTTCCCTCAGTCTTACCCAACATTCTGCGGCAGTGTTACTCCGCTTATCACACCCGTATCAAAAGTTACCCGTTCTCTGCCCACTGGCTTATTCTTTCTCATTTACTTGCAATACGACCTGTCAAACTGCCTGTAAAGCATTTTAAGTCCTTAATTTCTTTTGAGACCTTTACTGTTTTCGTCTCACAATTAAACGCTCCCCTCGGGGCCAGTCCCCACACTTTCATTGACAATATCGCACTTTCCTCTTGCAGTGCAAACTCCACTGTTGGTGCAAAACACATTCCATCTACTCGGGTTCACACTATTGTCTAAATTCTACGAGGGTTATTCGAAAAGTAAGAAACGATCGGTCCCAAAATGGAAAATACAGCGAAAATCTGATGAAGCTATGCTCAGATGCGTTGGGTACTGTATCTAGTGCTCCAGTCGATCGCATTATATAGCTCTTTTCAGTTCTGAGCTCACAGTGAGAACGTAAAGATAGCTATAAATTAGCATCTCCCGCCAAGTAGGAGGCCTGGCGAAAGATTTCGCCTGAAACTATGCAATCCACTTAACATAACTCTCATGGGGTTCGTTCTACAAGTCAATTCTCGGACGCACTCTGCTCAGGTGAACCGCTGGCTACGAAGTCAATAATTTGACACAGACAAGGAACTGCAGTACAGAGTAGAAAATTGACGAAAAGCACTGGCGGCTTTCTTCTATAACGAGGGAACTGAAGAATTGGTACTACGCTACGTCAGATGTCTAACTCTGAGCAGCGGCTATGTAGAGAAGTAGCTGGAAAGTGTAGCTAACCGTTGGAAATAAAACAGTTTTGATTTTCACTGTCGTGGTTGGACGTCACATGTGTCATACGTCTGTCACGCGAGATTTCCACACTCCTAAAGATCCCTAGGTCCACTGTTTCCGATGTGATAGTGAAATGGAAACGTGAAGGGACAAGGATACCAGGAAAGCGTACAGGCCCACTTCGTCCGTTCACTGACAGACCCATCGTTCCTTTCTTTATGAATAGTCCTCGTATCATCACCTACGCACTAAATGAAACGAGCTCTTCCCGATGAATCACCCAACTCTACCTATCACGCTCTCCCGACTTGTAACACGCTTACTGCTTCCCGGAAATCTCTTCCCATTTCATCAGCTCTTGTGCCTGACCACAACACGATCGGCTCAGCTTGTGCTTGCCTTGCTTGAAATATATGCGCCTTACTTCTCCCCACATACCCGTTCTTTCACGTACTTGCAGTCTTGAACTGGAGTCACCATTATTTTCCACCAAAGAGTCAAAGAAACTGATACAGTACCTTATATCGTGTAGGGCCCCCTAACACAACGCGACATGAACTCAACTAATGTCAGCAAAGCTGGAGGGAACTGACCTCATGAATCTGCAGGACTGTCCACAAATCCGTAATAGTACGACGGGTGCAGGAGATCTTTCCTGAGCAGCACGTGGCAAGGCATTCCAGATAAGCTCAATAATGTTCGTCTCTGGAAAGTTTGGTGGAGAGCGGAAGTGTTTAAACTCAGAAGAGTGTTCCTGGAGCCAATCTGCAGATATTATGGACGTGAGGGGTGCCGCACTGTCCTCCTGGAATTACCCAAGTCCGTCGAAATGCACAATGGACATGAGTGGACGCAACTGATCAGACAGGATGCTTACGTACGTGTCGCCTGTCACAGTTGTATATAGACGTATCACTCCAATTGCACACGCCCCATACAATTAGCCTCTAACAGCTTGAACATCTCCCTGTGACATGCAGGGTCCATGAATTCCTCGTACACTTCTATCCTTTTGATACAATTTGAAACGAGACTCGTCCGCCCAGGCAACACGTTTTCAATCATCAACAGTCCAATGTCGGTGCTAACAGACTCAGGCGAGGCGTAAAGTTTTGTGTCGCGCAGTCATGAAGAGTACACGAGTGGGCCTTCGGCTCCGGAATCCATATAGTCTATGTTTTGATGAATGGTTATCACGCTAACACATGTTGATGGCCCAGCACTGAAATCTGCAGAAATTTTGCGGGAGGGTAGCACATATGTCACGTTGAACGATTCTCTTCAGTTGCCTTTGGTCCCGTTCTCACAGGATCTTTTCCCGGCTGCAGCGATGTCAAAGATTTGATGTTTTACCGGATTCCTCATATTCATGACATACCCGTGAAATGGTCGTACGGGAAAATCGCCCCTTCATCGCTTCCTCGGAAGTGCTGTGTCCCATCGCTAGTGTGCCGGTTGTAACACCACGTCCAAACTCACTTAAATCTTGAGAACCTGCCCTTGTACATTAACCGATACAACAACTGCACCAGACACTTGTCGTCTTATATAGGCGTTGCCGAACACAGAACCGTATTTTCCCTGTTTAAATATCTCTATATTTGAATACTCATGTCTATATCAGCTTCGTTTGGGCTTCAGTGTATCTTTACCAAATTTCAATGACATTTCCTGTTCCTCTAGCTTAACTATTTCTAACGCCGTATCCGCATTCTCGATAAGCACACTAAGGTCTCGTTTGTTACCTTCGAATAATTTTAAATATTACACAAAGCCCCCTTACATTCTGCCATCACAGGTGGAAGAAGCGTCAATCTTTTTGGGCATTTTACCAGTTTTAACCGTCTCAGTACTTTAAAGATACAATATAGTTATAACAAGTTTTCATAGGTACAGCTGCTCTTGTGGTGCGCAGCCTCGTAGAGTGCTGCATCGCTTGGTGCTCGCGCACAGCCCGTGTTCCCGCGATGTCATGATGCGTCGGCCTCTGTCCTGCTTGACTGTGCCATCCCTTTCGATCGCTTCGGCTGCCGCTGCTAAGGCACTTCTGCTGTGTATGCCGCTGCGGATCCCGGACCCTTAGTCCCGAATCCACGAACGTCCAGCTGCTCGGTGTTGCGCTGAAAGTTGTGAGTCGCCACGAGTTTCTATAGGTTTCCACAGTCGCTGTAGCAATGAATACTGGCCACCATCAGTGGATCCCACCTCCCACATGCCTCAGTGCCTTTGTGGTACCCAACACCTTACACCAAAATTTATGTATGTCGCTTCCTAAACCTGTGTTTTGCTTGAAGATGGGCGGCACGGTTCGCAACAGTGGCTTAACTCGTTGGCCACAATAAGAGGGAGAAATTTGACCTACACTGTGTGATCAAAAGTATCCGGACACCTGGCTGAAAATGACTTACGATTTCGTGGCACCCTCCATCGGTAATGCTGTAATTCAATATGTTATTAAACTTGTTGTAGCTGGGATACACAGTCATAAGAAACTTTCTGAAGAACATCATCTTTACGCCACTGACTGTTATAAGTTCTAATTCAACACTATAGCCCAAATTGCAATAAAAACTTATAACAGTCACTGCAGTAAAGATGATGCCCTACAATATGTTATTGGACCACCCTTAGCCCTAATGACAACTTTCACTCTCGCAGGCATACATTCAGTCAGGTGTTTGGAGGGTTTCTTCGGGAATGGCAGCCCATTCTTCAAGGAGCGCTGCGCTGAGGAGAGCTATCGATGTCAGTCGGTGATGCCTGGCACGAAGTCGGCGTTCTACGGGATTCACGTGAGGACTCTGTGCAGGCCAGTCCATTACAGGGATGTTACTATCGTGTGACCACTCCGCCACAGGCCGTGCCTTATGAAAAGGTGCTCGATCGTATTAAAGATGCAGTCGCCATCCCCGAGTTGCTCTTCAAAAGTGGAAAGCAAAAAGGTGCTTAAAAGATCAGTGTAGGCGTTTGCTGTGATATTGCCACGCAAAACAACAAGGGTTGCAAGCCCTCTTCAGGAAAAACACTCCCGTACCATAACACCACCGCATCCGAATTTTGCTATTGGCACTACAGATGCTGGCAGATGACGTTCACCGGGCATTCGCCATACCCACACCCTGCCATCGGATCGACACATTGTGTACAATGATTCGTCACTCCACAAAACGTTTTGCCACTGTTTAGTTGTCCCATGCTTACGCTCCTTCCACCAAGCGAGGCGTCGTCTGGCATTAACCGGCGTCATGTGTGGCGTATGAGCAGCCACTCGACAATGAAATCGCAGTTTTCTCACCTCCCGCCTAACTGTGATAGTACTTGCAGTCGATCCTGATGCAGTTTGGAATTCCTGAGTGATGGTCTGGATAGATATCTGCCAATTCTACATTACGACTCTCTTGAACTGTCGGCGGTCTCTGTCAGTAAACGTACGAGGTCGGCCTGTATGCTTTCCTGGTATCCGTGTCCCTTCGTGTTTCCATTTTACTATCACAACTGAAACAATAGACCTAGGGATGTTTAGGAGTGTGGAAATCTCTCGTACAGACGTATGGCACAAGTGACGTCCAACCACCTGACCACGTTCGAAGTCCGTGAGTTCCGCGGAGCGCCCCATTCTGCCTCTCACGATGTCTAATGACTACTGAGGTCGCTGATATGGAGTACCTGGCAGTAGGAGGCATCACAGGGCACTTAATATTAAAAACGCATGTTTCTTGGGGTGTCCTGATACTTTTGGTCAGTTAGTGTAGCTAAGATCTCTGGAGTGAAAAGTAAAAGTCTGGGATTAATTGATGTAACTCTCCAGAAAAGTTTAACAATATGAGGTTTGTTCCGAAATAGTATGAGTGAATACTAACAGCTCTGGCTGAGATGCTTCAACCAAGGTGTCAACGCTCATAGAGAAACGGTGATGAGAAACTCGTTCCGTCTGTTCTAAGACGAGCGACCCACTCAACTAAACTCAGAGAGCCACAGCTGCTGCCTATCTGCCCAATAGCGCATCTTTCTAACTCTGCAACGGACTCTGGCTCTCCCAGCTGTCTGCCTGCAGCACCTCTCGTCAGACTAGCCTCAGCTTCTGTATAGCGCTGTCCTACCGATCTCTTCTCCCAGGGAGCCTCCTGCTGCCGAATTTTGTTCACTTCTCGTCTTCGACCCCGCCAGCTATTGCCATGACGTAATGTCGATTACTACTTGCCACCTTATTGGCTTTAAATGTGCACTACTCTTCAATGGTTCTTCAGTCGCACACTGCCTCCTACGCCCTGTATTGGCTTCTCATGAGGTAGTGCTGTCCACATCAAAAGGCTTTCTCTCTTTCTCCCTCTCGTCCCCATTCTCTCTCTCTCTCTCTCTCTCTGTCTCTCTGACTAGAAGTGCTGTTTGCCTATTAACTCTAATTCCAGTACTTATCAGGGACACCATTGTCAGAAGTACACACTGCCCTTTTTGTGCATTTATAGCTCACAGCTTTACATCCTTACCAAACGCAGTTGCCATCAGTCTGGCGTCGGCCAGCCTGCTTGAGCGTCTATGGCTCCTAGCGCCACGCTTAAAGTCCTTGCTGTTCCCTCATTTGTTGTTAACAGTTGCCTATTTTCATTTGAGTAGCGTAATTCAGAAATGACTTTACTCATGGATTTAACAGACCTTTGGAAAAATTAAGATCAAATGAGGTAGAGAAGTGTAGCGTCCCAGCTATTACGCGACTACAGATTTTTGCAATAAGTTTTGTTACGTTGTGGCAAGCTGTTTTGGAAGCCTGCAGTATAGTAACATTCGGCGGTGGCCGACTTGTGGCCTACCGTATGCGTCATAGCCATACTGGTCGCTAAAGCGGACAGTGAGAATGCTCACTGAGGCGCGTACTAAAATCACTTATTCACCTCACCGAAGAAACTAAATAACTATGTTAAATATTGTCTGTTTTATTCCAAATTTGGTACATGACCTTTTGTTATTCAGACGAACTTAATGTCAAAATCTGATACCACTACGTATAATAGTTTCGGAGATATAAAAATCCATTAAAAAGTACTTACTGACGCTTAAGAAAGTAAATTCAGATAGGAACAGTACCAGTTTACATTTCTTCTGTTATTTGAAAACAGTAATAGCACCCTCATTGTGCTGATTTATTTTATAAAGATTTTCAATTCTAAACTTTCGATAATTTTTCTTTCGTAATGAAAACTACAGTTTAAAAGTTAATATTTATATTTTGTGTTAGGGTGAAAGTAAATGAGAGTGAATGTGAGTGTGTATGAGGGACATACGTCAAATTTCAATTCTATATTGTATTACACCTTACGTAACTAGAAAGTGTTACTCCACCAGGGTGTCATGAAAACTGTAAATCCCCGTAACTGGTGGATGACGTATGTCTACAGTGTTCGCTTTTGTAATAAGGGAGCCAGAAAGGTAATAAGAGGATAATCAGTCCGGTCGAGAAGGTCATATTAGACGCGTCCGAAAAAGTTATTTTTAAAATGAGGAAGTGAGTGTTATTTCGCGTTAGGTTTACATCGCCGAGCAAGCAGATGCATTTACGGTCAGTTCGATAATTTTGTGAAGTCTAGGAGATTCTGGAGTGTTTGCTGTAGAGAAAACTGTGGGTTAAACTATCGGCCTTTGTGAAGAATTCTGCGTGGCGTGTTCAGTATGCATTTACAGAACATTTTTTGGCGAGCATCTTCCTTTGAAGAATCCACTGAAAAGGACGGAGTGTGAAACTCATTTCGTAGCAGAGTATTGACTGTATTAATCTCGTAATATTTCGGGTTGGACTAATACATTTCTGGCTGTCTTGCGTGTGACATAAGCTATATGAACTAGTAGTAGATGTGCTATCGACGTAAAGTGGGCTTGTTGACACCATAACTAAAAGACAATAAAAAACATTAGTATCGGGAAGTGGATATTTTCAATGTAGGAAGAAAGCATCCCCTTTTGCCCGTTATTACTAGAGATTTACAGGTATATTTTGTTACCTGAGTTATGCGGACTGAGGAATCGTAAGTATGGATGATGATTTTCACCAACGCTGCTTTTAACATCATCTTCACAGTACCAACGAATGCAGAGCAAAAGATAGTGAACAAACGCTGTACTGAGGTAGGGGTAAATTAATTTGCAGCTTGCTCACTCAGTGCTATCGAACATTTTAAACCCGGCTCCGCCGTAGAGGGTAGATATCATTCCATCAGTATTTCAAAAACCGTTGGTGAAAGTGGCAGCAAAACGACTATTCACGTTGGTGTGTAGGATGTATGAGACTCCGACAGGTAACACGTACGTAAGCATCCTTTCTGATAACTTGCATCCATTCATGTCCATTGTGTATTCCGACGGGCTTGGGAAATTCTTACAGGACAGTGCGACACCCCATACGTCCGGGATTGGTACAGAGTGGCTCCAGGAACACTCGTCTCGGTTGAAACACTTCCGCTGACCACCAAATTCCTCACAAATGAACATTATTGAGTGCATATGGGATGCCTTGCAATGTGCTTTTCGGAACAAGAGGGTGCTCTAGAGCAGGGCCGCACAAGGTGCATGCACCGGTGCATCGCACAGTGCAGAGTGCAGAAGACGGCTGCGCTATGTTGACGACGGTGCAGACCCCCCACTCCTCGGCTTTGCGGAACAGCGCTGACTCTCACTTAGCTTGTGTCGCTCGCGCCGCCTGTCTCGACCTGTTTCAAAGCTTTTACCCTGTTGTCTTCGTCATTGCCTAATACTAATGTATACTAGGTGGAAAGCTTAGTTTGGTGTACCAGTACAAAAGAGATTTATACAATAACTGTAATGGTAACAATTTTAAATTTGGTTTCAACACAAATGTGCTCTTTATTTTATTTGCAATTACGCTACTAAGATCTGGAACTGGCTGACAGCAATTCTGAGAGAATTTTTTAAATTACAATTAGAAATACTCGCACGCAATCTAGTTTTTGTACAGGACAAAACAGAAAAAAAACCTTTCACATACACAAGTGGAACCAAACACAGAAATAATCTTCGCTGCTTCTCTGTGTAACTTGGGAAATTCTTCCTTTGGCAAATTCTGGTAGAATTGGAACAAACCTTTTGTATTATAAAACACATCCTTTCGGCGAACATCGCTTTGCAAATCATTTAGTTCGAAGTGTAAATCTGAAGGCGCACTTTCAATATCCATCGAAAAAGGTTTCACAAAAACATCGAGAATTGGCTGCAGGTAGGTAATTTCCTGAAACAATGACAAAGCCAATGTTAATAAATGAAAGTAATGTAAGCCGTTGTTTCGAAGTACTAAAATGCGATAGATTTTAATAAACATGTAATGTGTACTATTGGTTTTAATGTAATGCATATGTAACGCAATCTCCTTTATTTAGCTGTATGTCATATACCGGCACATTACCTGGAATCGGTCGTTAAACGCATTTTCAAGGGATTGTAGCACCTCGACGTATTTTTCAAAGCGCGCTCATTCCTGCACAGATGCTGTCAAAAAAAAAAAAAAAAAAAAAAAAAAAAAAAACGTAGTACCGTGTTGATTAAAGCGGTTATAAAAATCAAGCTGTTTTAATAAAGGTTCAATTTATATCTCGCTTACCTAGTTCAGGAAAGTGTTGCGTATTTTTCTCTGAAAGATTGTTTTTGAGGAGCTTCAGTTTATACTGGAAAGCGTTTATTTTGCTGATCATATCGTTGATGAGATTGTTTTCGTTTTGGAGTTTCAGACTTAAATCATTTAGGAGAGCCATAATGTCTGTTAAAAATCCTAAATCAGCTACCCATTCAGGGTCATGAAAAAGTGGCTCCGGACGTCCTTTGCTCTCCAAAAACTGAGCCACAGTGTGGCGTAGTCGAAAAATTCGGGAAATCACTTTCCCTTTGCTCAGCCAGCGCACCTCAGCGTGGTAGGGAATATCTGGATACTCCTCTTCAAAGGAAATAAAAAATTCTTTGAATTGAAGATGAGTGAGTCCATGAGAACGAATGTAGTTCACGATATGCACCACTACCTTCATCACATCTTGAAGACCGATAACTTTCGCACAAAGAGCCTCTTGGTGTGCAAAACAATGAACGGAAGGTAAATTCGGCATGTTAAGTTCTTTCCGCAGTAGGCCAATAAACCCTTTTGCTTTACAGCACATTGCTGGTGTTCCGTCTGTGGTTACGGAAAACAGCTTTTCCCAAGGGAGTCCTATTCCTTCAGCTGCCATTTCAACAGCTGCTAAAATATCCGCCCCCATAACAGTGTCCTTCAACGAAATCGTATCCAGGAGCTCTTCCGTTACATATAGGTCGTCGTCCACGTCACGCAAAAATATTGCTAGCTGAGCCGTGTCGTTAATATCCGTGGAATCATCAAGTGGGATGGAGTGCGCTAGGAAGTTTTCAATTTTGGCTGCCAGTTGTTCATGCAAATTCTCAGCAATGTCGTTGATTCTCCGATGTATTGTCATTCTGGAAAGTGGTATTCTGCTGTACGCGGGAGCTAATGTGGGATTCATTGTCTCTACTACGTCCAACATAATGTTTTTTTATTAATGGCCCGTCCATAAATGGCCTCCCAGCTCTTTCTAAACGTAGAGCAACTTTGTAACTAGCTCTGAGAGTCCTTTCGCAACACCCCTCATCTTCTTCACCCTAAAGTAGAGAAAAAAAGATATGTTAGAAATAATTTATGCGAAAACGAAAACTAAGGAATCTAAACAAATGTTGTTTCGTTTCGCATGACCTTTAACCAAAATATACATGCTAAAGTACTTGCAACAAACCTCGTTTGTAGATACAGGATTCTCTTCTGCAAGAGTTTGCAACTTCCGTAATTCTTCCTCTCTGGCATCCGTTGTTATATCACTATACTTTTCTCAATGCAATTTCCTGTAGTGCCTTTCAATAGACGATTTTCTGACACACGTAATTAGTGTACCGCAGATTAGACATTTGGCTTTATCGTCACAAAGCACAAAAAAGTAGGAGAGTTCCCGGTTTAAATTGATTTTCGGCAATTTTCCCTTTTTTTGGAGCAGATGGTTCCATTATCCGGTAATTGTCTTGCGCTTACGTATTCCAGTGTTGACTAAGCCGTCTGGCAGCGCATTCGGCAGCGCACAGCGTCGGCCTCACCTTGCAAGCCGAGTTGAGGCGAAGTTTGCCGAGTTGAACCGATGCACTGTGCAGGCACTCGCTGCACCTCGCTTTGCACGCGTGCAGTTTTCCGTGTTTGTGCGGCCCTGCTCTAGAGGGTAAAAACTGTAGAGGAAGACAGAGATTGGAGACTCCCACGTACTCTCACAGATTTAGGTTATGGACAACCATGCATAAATCATATTTTGATTTTCCTCCAGCCCTACCTCAGACATTAGTTGAGTCCATGCTACGTCGTGTTGCGGCACTTCTGCGTGCTAACAGCGGGCCTGCACGATATCAAGGCAGGTGTAGCTGTTTCTTTGGCTCCTCAGCGTAATTCCTCAAAGTGCGGACAAGTGCGAGGGTTATCACATATCAGCTTTACAGCCGATGCATCCAAGTGACTCTCGAAAATAATATACTTCACAATGGAAAAGAAAATTGAGGGTCTGTTAGATGACGATCAGTTTGGCTTTAGGAAGGGTAACGGCACTAGAGAGACAGTTCTAACGTTGCGGTTGATAATGGGAGCAAGGCACATTCATTAGATTTGTCGACTTAGAAAAAGCGTTCGGCAATGTCAAATTGTGCAATAGATTCGAAATTTTGGTAAAACAGGGTGAGCTGTAGCGAAAGAAGGGCAATATACAGTATGTACAAGATCGAGGAGGAAACAATGGAAAATCAAGAATGAAGTGTTCGGATTAGAAAGGGTGTAAAAATTGGATGTAGTCCTTCGCCCATCTGTTCGATCTATCACTCGAAGAGGCAGTGAGGAAAATAAACGTTCAGGGATGGGATTAAAATTGAGGGTGAAAGATATCAATGATAAGTTTTGTTGAGAAAAGTGCTGCCCTGAGACAAAATGAAGAAGAACTGCAGGGTATGTGGAATGGAATGAATAGTCTAATCAGTAAATAGTATGGACTGAGAGTAAATCAAAGATAGAGGAAAGTAATGAAAATTAGCAGAAATCAGAACAGAGAGAGACTTAACATCGGAACTGGGGATAGCGAATTAGATGAACTTAATGAATTATGATACCTATGCAGTACAATAACCGTTGAAGGATGGAGCAAGGAGGACATCAAAGGCAGGCTAGCACTGGCAAAAAGAGCATTCCTAGCCAAGAGGGGACTTCTAGTAAACATATGTCTTAATTTGAGGCTTACATTTCTGAGAATGTACGTCTGGAGCATAGCATTGTATGGCAGTGAAAGGTGGAATGTAGGAAAACCTGATCAGAATAGAATCAGAACCATTGAGAAGTTGTTCTACAGAAGAATGTTTAAAATGAAGTGGATTAATAAGGTAAGGAATTTGGAGGTTCTCCGGAGAATAGACGACGAAATGGACGTACGGAAAACACTGTCAAGAAGAAGGAACAGAATGGCAGAAAATCAGTTAAAACATCTCAGAATAACTTCCAGTGAAGTAGACGGAGCTGTAGACGGTAAAAACTGTAGAGGAAGACAGAGATTGGAATACATCCAGCAAATAACGCAAGCAGAAAGTTGCAGATTCTTCTCAAGACGACAAGTTTAGCTCAAGAGATTAATTCGTGGCTGGGCCCCTCAAAAGAGTCAGGAAACTGATGAGTCTTCTGAGTGATGTAATGACACATTCCGACGCAGAGACATACAATACCTTAAAAGCTGCGCCAAAGATTAAATTGAGAGGCATGTAGATTACAATCTTTGTAATGTTCACATTGGATTCTCTTTTGTTTCATTCTCCAAGGAGCTAAGGGACACTTTCGATTGTTGCCTTGTTGAGGATGGACGTGATTTTAGGACTGTGTGGAAGGCAGCCATATAGTTGGTAATTACGGTTTGTGCGACGAGCACAGCAAGTCTTATTGTGTTGTGAATAAAAAAATAGTGAGAAGTATCGAAGTGTTACGAAAATTATTTAAAGCGACGCAGCATTGTATTCCTCGGTTTCCACCGTCTTCGTGAAGTGAACGGATGCCGACTTAGGAAGATACACACGGTCAACAAAGAGAAGAACACGGATGGCGACTAATGAATTAATACTGTGGCAGAAAGATGAATTTTACGTCTAAGGTGAGAACTCTGAATAAATCAACAATGACGTAGAATTCAAAATGTGATTAATCGGAACGGTAAATTATATTACAGGCATATTTCACGCAGCACTGAATTTGTCCGCATTCAAGCCTGTCAATACAGTCCGTAAAAAAGCCCTTCAAAAATTCTAAAGTTACAGTTCCATGTCCGTAATTTTCCCCTTTTCAAAAAACCAATAAATTTAATTTTTTTTATTTATTTCGCCACACTGGCGACCGCTGACAGGGACAGTGCTGGTGGAACAAAGAGTAAGTACTTGACTGTTGTGCTACAAATGTACTTGTACTAATTACCGTTTCTCTGTTACATGACGCATATGGAAAATGACGAATAAGGTGAAACAATGTTAACTGTATAAACGGATGGCACAAGAACCAGAAGGAACAAGGACAAGGATTTACAAAACTAACGTAATCGTGAGTGATGCATCTCAGCCGGAATTAAGGTAGGAAAGCGCAAACGCATGCAGCTGCTGCACGTTGGCTTAGCTCCACTTAAAGCAGAACCTTTTCCTTTCCATATTTAAATCCTGGTAGTGTTTGTGGCAACACACAATTACACTTTGATAATTACTTTTTTATGTTCAACAGTCGCAGAATTAGAAGACGTAGTGCGCCATCTTCTAAATTTCCGACGCGCAACAAATAACAATCGCGAGATATTTTTATTAATTCAACTGCGAGTGAATTTAAAGATTTAGATTAACAGTAAAGTACAGATAAAAATAATATTTCCACAATGGAATCGGAGAACTTTAATTTGACAAATGTTCATGGACGCGTCATCGATTCTGACAATAGTGACGTAAGAGATGACGCAATTAGTTTTTCAGCGCAACATAATGTAGAAGTAAATACAGTTCCATTACACTAGATAGGGATTAACAATAACGAACCACTTGCAAATGAAACCTTGTGCACAGTCGATGAAGCATCGATTACCAGATCAGATGAAACTATTTCGCGTGAAATCAGTGAACCTAGCCCGGTTTCGATTCAATCAGATCATGGTAGAGAAACAATGGTGACAAATAAAGGGATAAATAGAAACACACAAGCTTCGTCAGTTACGCTTGAGGCATTATATAGTCTGATGTCAAACGTGAGCGAGCAATTGTCTGATTTAAAGATCAGTCACAACACAACAAACACAAAATTGTCAAACATGGAAATTGGGTTCCAACAGCAGTATTCAAGTGTAAACACGCAATTTGAAAATATGCACAAACATTTTGAATAACGCTTAAATAAACACACCAATGAAATCGATCAAAAGATCGAAGACAAAGTCATCAAAACAGTCAATAGTGTATACAATGTATTGGCGAATGATTTAGAAAAGAAATTGTCAGATCTTACAAACAAACAGGAACAGGAACTGTCAGAAATCGTAGAAACACACAATCAAACACAAACGGTACAAAAAGAAATACATGAAAATGTACAGGCTATTGAATTAAATTTAACTAGAGTACAGACCGCATGTGAAGAAATACCTGACCAAGTTAATAAAGTTAACGAAGAAGTCGGTCTTCTGAAACAGGAGACTGGACGTATCAAGGCGGACATTATCAAAATAAATGAAACTTTAGAAACCGTTAATGTAAATAAATCAATAACTGACCGGGAAACAAAACTTTTTGAAAAATTAGGTAATGAAATCAAAGTAGCCGAGGACAGAATACGTAAGGAAATTGCGGGTAGACTAAATGTTTCAAATGATTTGCCTACGTCAAGCAACAGGCAGCCTGACACTTATTCACACGTGCCAGATTATGATGTCAATAACGCAGAACATCACGCACCCAGTCCGGCGTATGTGCACGCACCGGCGCGGGCAAACAATGGCTATTCGCCAAACGCGGTGCTGCAACAGGCAGTAGGCGTGTCGCCTTGCATCTGGACGATTATAGTCGATGAGAGCCTTTTGAAACATAGACAGTTTCCAGTTTTCTCCACAGAATCCAGAGAAACTCATCCAGTCGTATTCGTTAGAGCATTTAAAAATGTCTTACCAAGAAACTGGACTGAGGCACAGAAGACTATGTATGTAGTAGGCTTCACACAAGGCGACGCACTTTTGTGGGCCACAGACATGGCTGAACAGTGCGTCACCTACGAACAATTTGAACGAGCTTTCTGGGAGAAATATTGGTCTGCTGGGGTCCAAGAAAGACTGCGACGTGAGGTATTCAACCCACAACCGTTCAACCTCAAAAACGGCGGGTTGAGAAAGTACTTCGAAAAGTATTTGAATAAGACGCGCTATTGGAACAATCCAATACCGCACGTAGATGTTCTCAAAATTCTGAAAAACAGACTACCCGCGAATTTACGCGAAAAATTGGTAACCATACCGGAGAACGACCTTGAATACTTTCTTTCCGTGCTTTACTCAATTGATCTAATATATGAAGATGAGCCGAGCACAAGTAATCGGAATGAACACTCCGTAACCATTCAAAACAACGGTAACGGGAATCATTTTAATGGCAGTGGACAAAACCAACACAGTTGGCACCCGTATGCGACAAGGCCAAATAATGGAAACTGGAATTACGGAAATCGGAGGAATTCGGCGCCACAGGGACGTGAAGACCGAAGATATAATACAGATTACGGGCCACGCCCGTATGGGAATGATAGAAATCACGTGAATGATTGGTCAGGTCCGCGTTATGAACGGCGGCACACAAATGAAATTACAATAGTTACAGTAATAGGAATGACAGCCCAAGGAGGAATAGCGACGGCCGGTCGCAAGAAAATGTTGTACGCAGCGGTCCGGAAACTAATTGGCGACAGAATAACCACTCAGTACACTTCGTAGAGGTAACTGACAGTAATGAAGCAATGCCGTTGTCTCCCCCGGTAAACAACAATCGGTCGCAATGAGCCCCCACCGGCCGACCGATTTGACAACAGGGGGCACGAACAAGCACACATTACATCTTGAACAATTATTTTTAAGATATGATCAGGATGCTACCGTAGAAGATGATCTATGTGAAGAAGAGATGAAAGCACCGGACAAGGTAAGTGACCTCGTGCAGGCTGTAATAACAGCAAAGATAGGAACTATAATTACCAACGTAATTTTAGATACAGGCGCATCTACGAATATTATTTCTAACAGTTTATTTAAAGAAGTTTCGAAAGCATTAAAAGTACCAGTGTTGCCAACGGAAAATTGTAAAATCTTGGCAGCTGTAGGTAACAAGTCAAAAAGTATTAAGTGGCAGACGCAAATACCTGTTACCATTAGCGATGTCACGATAAACTGTACATTCTTAATCGTTGAGAAATTAATCGTCAACTGTATTTTAGGTATGGAAGTTTTCCGGCAGCATAAAGTAAACATCGACATAGGCAGTGGACTTTGCTATTTCCGAGTGGGCAGTCGTAGTGTGAAGGTCAATCTTGTAAAGTCAACAATAGAGCGTAGTGGCCAATTACAGAAACAAGCTGAAGTAAAATTAGTTTACCCACAAGTGTTATTGATAGATATTCCTTACCCCTAACAATTAGACACGGAAATAATGAACGAACAGGCCGCCCACGAGAAGGTAGGAAAATCCACTCGTCTTTCAAAAACTCAACAAAATGAACTAGCAGATCTTATTTATGAATACCGAGACATTTCTAGAAAACAGCCGACAATAATCAAAAATTATGAATACAAAATGGAAGTCTACCCACATAAAACGTACTGCCATAAATCATATGCGATACCATGGGCAAAGAAGGAAGCGGTTCGCAAAGAAATAGATAGAATGGTTCTGTGGAAGGTGATAGAACCTTCGCATTCACCGTACTGCAGTCCCATCCTAGCTGTCAGCAAACCTGATGGGTCAGTCAGATTAGTACTTCATGCGCGGGATATTAATAAGATCATCGTACCAATGCGCACTAGGCCGGAGAACTTAGATGAGCAATTGCTTAAATATCATGGAGTGAAGTATTTAACATTCGTTGACATGAAGGCATCGTATTGGCAAATAGCCCTACGTAGTGATAGCAGAAAATATACTGCGTTCATTCATGCTGGCAGAAGCTATCAATTCCAAGTACTGCCATTTGGACTCAAAATGAGTGCTGGGGTGTTTATAGAGGCTTTAGACAGAGTATTTGGTCCAGAACTGATTAGAAAAGTTTCGTTGTATGTAGACGATCTCTTGATAGCCACGGAGACCTGGCAAGAGCATGTAGAATTGGTACACAAAGTGTTCCAAAAATTACGAGAATATGACGTCACAGCAAATTCTATGAAGTCCGAATTCAAAAGGGATTGAATAAAATTTTTAGGCCACATTCTTTCACCAGGCGGAATTTTACCAGATCCAAAAAAGCTTGATGCCATAAAATATTTCCCCTTACCACAAACACGTAAGCAATTGAAAGCTTTTCTGGGGGTCACGTCATTTTTTAGAAAATTCGTGCCCAAACAGTTACTGAATAGTGATTCCCTACTCAACCTTTTAAGGAAAAACCACATGGTTGTGGACAGAAAAATGTGTGGAAGATTTCGTAAAAATCAAACAGGCAGTCATAAACGCACCCATTTTGAAGCATCCTAACATGAACTACAACTTTTGTTTGAGCACGGACGCCTCATGTCAGGGATTAGGCTCTTGTCTGTTCCAATTAGTAAATGATAATGGAGAACAGAAAGTAAACATAATTAGTTTTGCCAGTAGAACGTTAACGGAATGTGAAAGAACCTATTCGGCAACTGAACCTGAAGCGTTAGCTGTAGTGTGGGCTTTCCGCAAGTTCCAATACTATCTCTGGGGAAGGCATACAGGAATGTTTTGTGACCATCAAGCATTATCGTTTTTACTCACATGTAAATTGCTGCACAAACGGATTGCACGTTGGTGTTTAATTCCTCCAGGAATTTGATTTCGAGAAAGTTTATATCAAGGGTGAACAGAATGTAACTGCCGACGCATTATCGATTTTGCCACAAGGCTTGAGCGAGTTCAATGAATTGATCGAACAGACTTCCGATTTTAGAGTGTTTCTGATGCATGATGGCACATTTCAACCATATTACAGTAGGATGTATAAAGACATGAGCAAACTACAAAAGGAAGACAATAGATGGAGACAAGTTATGCAAAAACAGCAGGCAGATGACAATAGTACACTGAAACAATATTACACACTGTCAAACGATGTTCTTTTCTACAGGCGCAATCCACAATCCAACACCTGGTGTGTATGCATCCCGGAAGAATACATTGACAATTTGATAAGACACACACATAGAGTATGGGGACACTATGGGGTATCAAAATGTACAGCGAAAATATCAACGTATTGTTACTTCCCGAAACTCAGACGCAGGATTGAACAAATAATAAAAAAGTGTACAATATGTCAGAAGGTTAAACATCTTAGTAGATCTTGTTTGGACGTATTACACCCTATCATTCCAACTAGACCAAGAGAACTAGTTTCCGTGGACGCAGCAGGACCACATCCACGAGCTAGGGGAGGAGTTAGATATGTGATCGCATTTTATGTCTTCACAAAGTACTTAAAAATGTATGCTATAAAAGCAGTACTGTCGGGAGCAATAATCAAACGCATGATAGAAGACTACATACCACTAGTGGGAAAACCGAAAATTATATTAACTGATAATGCAACAAACTTCACTAGTAATAAATGGAAAACATTTCTCGAATCTCAAAACATAAAACATATATTGGTATCCAAATTTCACCCAGAATCGAGCCCGATTCAGAGAAATTTTAAAGAATTTAATCGCTTTATAAGAACTTATATACCAAATAAACAGAGAAAATGGGTAGAATACATAGCTCCATTTCAGCATATTGTAAATAATTTAATTCATACTTCAACAGACTTTACACCTACAGAGGTAACGTTTGAAGGCACAGAACTTGACGAATGGGCTAAACCTTTACCTAAATTAGCCACAAAGCAAATAACACCAGATGAAAAGGTACGTCAAGCATTACTACAGATGGAAGAACAAGCAGAAATAAGGAGAAAGCAGTTTAACAAAAAGATAAGAAAGGTTACAGAATTTAACATTGGACAGGAAGTACTATTACGTACCCACCCAAAATCCTCTAAAATTAAGGCATTAAACAAAAAGTGGCAGTTGTTGTATGATGGCCCTTTCATTATAATAGACAAACCTCACCCAGGATGTTATCTGTTAGGTAACACACAAACGGGCAAGGTGAAGGGGTATAACCCCACAAGGATATCAAGGAATTTTTTCATTAAAGGTTATATGTTATTTTAGCAAAATTGAAATTATAGAACCTTGGATCACATAGTAAAATTGCTGTCATTAACTTAAAAAAAACTTGCGAACACGAAAATCTAAGTCCGGTGTTCGTAGTTTAAGAAGTACATTGAAAAAGACTGACAGTTAGTGAAAAACATGCATTAAACTAGAAAACATAATTGAAGTTTCAATTAAATATCGAAACTAGTAATCAACTGGGGGCATATGCAGCTAAAAAACGCATAGTTAACCACACCTAAGGAAACATGTGTTACTGTGAGTCTTAACACTATAAAATAAACCACACGGTACTTTTGTAGTCTAACTCAGTTATTTAAGAGAGAGGAACAATGCCCAATTAACGCGAAGGCCAGAGTTTGTTCGTTCGAGACGAGCAACAAGCCACGCGTCGAAGTTGCAATCCAACGCTCAGCTGATGAGCACGCGATAGCTGAATGGCAAGACGAGGTCATTGGCCGCGCTGTAGACAGCAAGCCGGGGAGAAATCTTCCCCCTGCCCTGTCCGATCAGCTGAGTGAGTGTATACAAAGCGCGAAGGTGCATGCGCGGTCGAGTCCAGACAACACGTGACTCATATTACACGATGGCGGCTATCACGAATAATGTTCACCAACAATGCAGAGTTTTCCCCACGCCTACAGTCCTGTCGTGGTACGTAAGCGCGCATGCGCGGAACGTTTAAAAGTTTTGAGACCATGCTTACTATGAGACACAGAGACGAAAGTCATTCAAAAACAAGAAAGAAAAGGGTACACAAGTCTTGTAAATAGTAGCTTAGAAAATTTAATTATAAGCTGGTATTACGTAATAAAAGTGAACATACAAGAACATACTGGTCATGGACGCTATTATAATATTATATTATATTGAGTAAAATCTTAGCTTGTACGGAAGGACAAAGAAAATAGCTCAATAGAGAAAAAATAAATAATGCAGGTATATAACCGGAAGAAAGGCCTTGTACACGAGAACAACACACAATTACATATAGGGAAAAAAGCAACAAAGAGGAAAGAAAAGAGATAACGCATACATTTACATTACACAGAAGCGAGCGATTTTCAGAATGAACAACAAGGCAAACGCGTTAATTTTTGTGACAGGAAGAGAATGACACAAGCTTTAAAATAGGAAAATAATAAACAGATCTATGCAGCGTGAGTAACGAACTGAATCGCCCTCAAAACAAATACCTAGGGTTTATAGAGAGAGACACACACATTAACGTTAGGGAACAACTAAAGCACTCAGCAAACAACTTTGTAGAATATGTAAGCTATACACGAGGGTACATGTACGAAAGCGAAAGTTAAAGTGTAGAAAAGGAAAACATGGAATGACTGACTGCGTATCAATGGACCGTAAGGCAGTTATGTATGTAAGAAGAAATATTTAGTTGTAAGTATTATTAGTATAAGGGACGATGCTCAGCACACCCTGAATTATTTTGGAATATTGAGGGAATGGTGCAGGGTACCGAAAAAGGGCCCCACCAGCAATGTGTATATTATAGTGGTAGATATTTTTTGTGTGTATAAACGTGTGTATGAATGTGTGAAAGGCGAAAGAAGCTCTGTACATGTACGGAACATAAACAACATACAAGTGTATAAGGAAAACTTAACTCTAAGACAACCTCGTATAAACAGGTATATCTAACGTCAAGAAACAACTTAATTAAAACCGTAAGACTCTACGAGTTTACGAGAAAATACGAAAAACCTGATACAACGTGCAACATTAGCGATGCTTCACTCATGTATGCAGAAGGATGGTATGAATTACTTTACCCACTTGAAACATGAAAGGATAAATCATATTAAAATTATATCTTTCATACATATCACGATTTACAGTCACAAAGAATGAAAATGGTATCGCAGCTATACGAGAAACAGGTAAGTAGTATGATCGACGACCTGTAAGCAAAGGAATCGTCTATAAAATAAACTATGAAAAAAAAACGTCATACAGAATTTTATGCTGCACTGAAGCTATGAAAGTCGGATTATTCGTGTACATAGATTTTCATGACAACCGATGCATTAAAATGTCTGTATTTTTTCTCCCATGATAACACAAGACGCCTATAAGCGCACATTAATTGAAGATGATACACGCACACAAGTGCGTGCCGCTATTATGAAACACTGTACATATTAATAGTAGTTACAACCTCAACTTCAAAATTTTATGTTTATATGTCCATGTTAATGTAGGAAGTTTTATTAGGGTTAATGATTTACAAGCACACCAGAATGTGCTTACGTCCAAAACACTGTACATATTAGGGTTACGTTGCATATAAATGATTATTTCGTGCATTTTCAGATTTTATACGTAAAAACCGTAGGATACACGTAGTCGTTGCCATTACCCTAAGTAGAAGGTTGAAAATTCCCTTCCCGAGCTGTAGTGGGGCGGCTACAGTTGTGTTCTCTGCATGCTGAGGTATGTCGTTGCGTATGAAGAATACGTAACGAAGGTAAACCTTAACTTACACTCGGGTTCAAGAAAGAAAACAAAGGACTTGTTCCTTCTAACTGACTAATGGAAAAAGGTGTGTGTGTCAGTAAAATCAAGACGAAGAAGCCACTATGATGGGTCAAAAATTTTTTCAATTTTCGTCGATAGTTTTTTCCTGTAATTAATGTAAACAATGTATTGTATGTGTTTTATGTTATTCCATTGTATGTGATGTACTTCGTATTTCATGCCAAGTCCCGTGACATACAAATTTGTGAATATTTATGTACAGGGTGTTTCAAAAATGACCGGTATATTTGAAACGGCAATAAAAACTAAACGAGCAGCGATAGAAATACACCGTTTGTTGCAGTATGCTTGGGACAACAATACATTTTCAGGCAGACAAACTTTCAAAATTACAATAGTTACAATTTTCAACAACAGATGGCGCTGCGGTCTGGGAAACTCTATAGTACGATATTTTCCACATATCCACCATGCGTAGCAATAATATGGCGTAGTCTCTGAATGAAATTACCCGAAACCTTTGACAAGGTGTCTGGCGGAATGGTTTCACATGCAGATGAGATGTACTGCTTCAGCTGTTCAATTGTTTCTGGATTCTGGCGGTACACCTGGTCTTTCAAGTGTCCCCACAGAAAGAAGTCACAGGGGTTCATGTCTGGCGAATAGGGAGGCCGATCCACGCCGCCTCCTGTATGTTTCGGATAGCCCAAAGCAATCACACGATCATCGAAATATTCATTCAGGAAATTAAAGACGTCGGCCGTGCGATGTGGCCGGGCACCATCTTGCATAAACCACGAGGTGTTCGCAGTGTCGTCTAAGGCAGTTTGTACCGCCACAAATTCACGATGAATGTCCAGATAGCGTGATGCAATAATCGTTTCAGATCTGAAAAATGGGCCAATGATTCCTTTGGAAGAAATGGCGGCCCAGACCAGTACTTTTTGAGGATGCAGGGACGATGGGACTGCAACATAGGGCTTTTCGGTTCCCCATATGCGCCAGTTCTGTTTATTGACGAAGCCGTCCAGGTAAAAATAAGCTTCGTCAGTAAACCAAATGCTGCCCACAAGCATATCGCCGTCATCAATCCTGTGCACTATATCGTTAGCGAATGTCTCTCGTGCAGCAATGGTAGCAGCGCTGAGGGGTTGTCGCGTTTGAATTTTGTATGGATAGAGGTGTAAACTCTGGCGCATGAGACGATATGTGGACGTTGGCGTCATTTGGACCGCAGCTGCAACACGGCGAACGGAAACCCAAGGCCGCTGTCAGATCACCTGCTGCACTAGCTGCGCGTTGCCCTCTGTGGTTGCCGTACGCGGTCGCCCTACCTTTCCAGCACGTTCATCCGTAACGTTTCCAGTCTGTTGAAATTTTTCAAACAGATCCTTTATTGTATCGCTTTTCGGTCCTTTGGTTACATTAAACCTCCGTTGAAAACTTCGTCTTGTTGCAACAACACTGTGTTCTAGGTGGTGGAATTCCAACACCAGAAAAATCCTCTGTTCTAAGGAATAAACCATGTTGTCTACAGCACACTTGCACGTTGTGAACAGCACACGCTTACAGCAGAAAGACGACGTACAGAATGACACACCCACAGACTGCGTTGTCTTCTATATCTTTCACATCACTTGCAGCGCCATCTGTTGTTGAAAATTGTAACTACTGTAATTTAGAAAGTTTGTCCGCCTGAAAATGTACTGTTGTCCCAAGCATATTGCAACAAACGGTGTATTTCTATCGCTGCTCGTTTAGTTTTTATTGCCGTTTCAAATATACCGGTCATTTTTGAAACACCCTGTACATTGACCAGAAGTATTGAGGGGAATGAATCTCGGTACAATAGGTAAAAGGGGTTAATACGAAGAAAAAAGTGTAGTGAAAAGAAAGTTTCGATCGCTATACTCGCGGTTAAAGTGGTGTGTGTAGAAATTAAAATTGTGCAAAAGAGTGCTACGATGCGAGTGTCAGCGAGCCTAACCAAGTGACATCGAAAATTGAAGCTTTTATCGTCAAACTACCCATGGCGTCACAATAGGAAAGGACAATGCTAAACAAGTTTGACATGGTACGCTTCTTACCTGGAGCTGCATCGACGGGATCGTCCTCCGCCTCGCACATAGTGTGGTATGTTCTTCGGGGCACATATTCCAATGTACCTCGTCGTAACCAGTCTAAGTACTGGAAGGAACTACAAAAAGCACACGCATACTGAGGTTCGGAAGTCTTGACGGTACCCGCACGTCGGCGTATATTCACTGCACTGGCGCACGCATTCAACCAACGTCGCCCGCTAACGGACGACCAAACAATCTGGAGCGCGTATCACCCGCCCATATTCAACACTGGGACTAGTGAGCAAAGCTTGTCGCCCCAGAAGAGATGCAGAAAGCAATACAAGGACTTAATTTTCACCTCTGATGAGGAAGGAAACATTTGTAAATAACGTTGTATTCATTGTACGTATATTTTACTGTACCAACTGTACCAAAACTTTGTATATTAGGATTAAGGTTTGTAAATATTAGCATAAGTATACCAAAAAACTGACACACACTCAGTAATACCAAAGAATTCACAGTGCCATGAAAATGAGACAATAAAAATGAAGTTTGTAAATAAAAGACCCCCAAACCTATTAATTGCAAGGTCGACTATTGTATCCTGTCAGCCAAATAAAATTTTCTAGTGACAGTATACAGTAGGGGGGCAGTTGTAATGACACATTCCGACGCAGAGACATACAATACCTTAAAAGCTGCGCCAAAGTTGAAATTGAGAGGCATGTAGATTATAATCTTTGTAATGTTCACATTGGATTCTTTTTTGTTTCATACTCCAAGGAGCTAAGGGACACTTTCGATTGTTTCCTTGTGGAGGATGGTGGTGATTTTTGGACTGTGCGGAAAGGCAGCCATATAGTTAGTAACTATGGTTTGTGCGACGAGCACAGCAAGTCTTATTGTGTTTTGAATAAAAAATAGTGAGAAGTATCGAAGTGTTACGAAAATTATTTAAAGCGATGTAGCATTGTATTCCTTGGTTTCCACCGTCTTCGTGAAGTGAACGGATGCCGACTTAGGAAGATACACACAGTCAACAAAGAGAAGAACACCGATGGCGACTAATGAATTAATACTGTGGCAGAAAGACGAATTTTACGTCTAAGGTGAGAACTGTGAATAAATCAACAATGACGTAGAATTCAAAATGTAATTAATCGGAATGGTAAATTATATTACAGGCATATTTCACGCAGCACTGAATTTGTCCGCATTCAAGCCGGTCAATACAGTCCGTAAAAAAGCCCTTCAAAAATTCTAAAGTTACAGTTCCATGTCCGTAATGTTCCCCTTTTCAAAAAACCAATAAATTTATTTATTTTTATTTATTTCGCCACAGTGAACCTCTGTTCACGAGCAGAGTTGCAGCTAACAGGCAGCTAGTGCCCGTTCCCACATATAGGCAGGTTGCAAATGCTGTGGCATGCGGTTCCGTAACGTGAAGCAATGGAATGTCTACAGGCTGTGTGCGATGGAAAAGCAGGTGGTGCGGGGTACTATACGGCGGGGACCGCTCATCACTTCGACGCCAAAATGAAATATAGTAGAAAGGGCCCATTTTGGTGTCTAGGCGACGAATATCAAGACTTCCTACAGCTTGCTGCCACGAGTACAAAACATAATGCTTTTGGCACTACATGGCCCGTCTTAGAAACTGTGGGATGTGCTCGAACTTGGCTTGGCCAAAATAAGATCGGCGATGAGACCCCTCAGGTCTCCCCCACCCCCTCCCCCCTCCCCATGCAATGAGTTGACATCTAGAGGTACGTGGTGTGGGATCTGCTCAGCGGGAGAACTTGATCGGTGAAGCTATAGAGCTACCAGCGTCTCGTTATTTTTTTGATGAGTTATGCAGTTCTCGGTCAGTCTACTTCGGCGCCGCCGTGTCAACGTGTTAACAGTTTCTCACGAGGTTAGCCCATCTTATCAGTGCTTCTCCTTGCAACATACTCAACCATGTCCACTCTGTTAATGGTATCGACCAAGTGCTCCTTCGGGTGGCTAACTGCAGTAGAGCAATAAACTGTTTCTACGTTTTGTGTACTTAATTCCTGTGCACTCTTCGGCCAAACCTAGACGCTAACTTCTGTATAACTAACACGTTCCTGGTAGGGCGATATCTTCCTCATTGTTGATTTCTGATAACATGTATTAAATTCTAATAACTGTATTTAGTTCATCTCACTGCAGTTGACCAATGTGCCTTCTGGCACGCAGTTCTGCTCCTCCAAGCGCCTCCGCGGATCACTGAGGGAAATATGGTCTGAAGATATTCTGTGTATATAGAAACCGGTCACTGGTTGGTTCAAATGGCTCAGTGCACTATGGGACCTAACATCTGAGGTCATCAGTCCTCTAGAACTTAGAACTACTTAAACCAAACTAACCTAAGGACATCACACACATCCATGCCCGAGGCAGGATTCGAACCTGCGATAGTAGCGGTCGCGCGTTTCCAGACTAAAGCGCCTAGAACCGCTCGGCCACACCGGCCGGCCGTCTGTGTGGCATTTTGCTTGTTTCATTTACTGAAATTCTGTATTTCCTCCATTTTCTTCTTTCATTAACATAATCTTGGTATCACTTCTGTTAAAGAATTTTGACTGGACTTCTCTATGGTTGTTTACGCCGTCTCTTCCTTTTATTACCACAGGTACAGAAAACTTTTAACTATGCCAAAGGCTGTGGAGAGTGACGGGGTTTTCGGCGTTGCGTGTATGTACGCAGTAGAACTTCCTTTAAAGGAAACTTCCCAATAGCGAACTCCCCTCAGTACCACACATTTAAAAATTCTACAGCAGGATTCGAACCTGCGAACGTAGCGGTCGCGTAGTTCCAGACTGAGGCGCCTAGAACCGCTCCGCCACACCGGCCAGCCAAACCGGTCACTGTTAATAAATTATTTTATGATTACCTATAAAGGCTGACTTTTCAGTACGTTTATTCATTAAAATAATAATAAAACCGAACCTCCAGACTGAGATTTTCACTCTGCAGTGGGATGTGCTCTGATATGAAACTTCCTGGCAGATTAAAACTGTGTGCGCGACCTAGACTCGAACTAGGGACCTTTGCCTTTCGCGGGCAAGTGCTCTACCATCTGAGCTACCGAAGCACGACTCACACCCGCTACTCACAGCTTTACTTCTGCCAGTGCCTCGTCTCCTACCTTCCCAACTTTACAGAAGCTCTCCTGCGAACCTTGCGGAACTAGCACTCCTGCAAGAAAGGATATTGCGGAGACATGGCTTATCCACAGCCTAGGGGATGTTTCCAGAATGAGATATTTACTCTGCAGCGGAGTGTGCGCTGATATGAAACTTCCTGGCAGAATAAAACTGTGTGCCCGACCGAGACTCGAACTCAGGACCTTTGCCTTTCGCTGGCAAGTGCTCTACCATCTGAGCTACCGAAGCACGACTCACGCCCGGTATTCACAGCTTGACTTCTTCCAGTACCTCGTCTCCTACCTTCCAAACTTTACAGAGGCTCTCCTGCGAACCTTTCAGAACTAGCACTCCTGAAAGAAAGGATATTGCGGAGACATGACTTAGCCACAGCCTAGGGGATGTTTCCAGAATGAGGTTTCACTCTGCAGCGGAGTGTGCGCTGATATGAAACTTCCTGGCATATTAAAACATTGTGACCGACCGAGACTCGAACTCGAGACCATTGCCTTTCGCGGGCAAGTGCGCTACCATCTGAGCTACCGAAGCAAGACTCACGCCCGGTACTCACAGCTTTACTTCTGCCAGTACCTCGTCTCCTACATTCCAAACTTTACAGAAGTTCTCCTGCGAACCTTGCAGAACTAGCACTCCTGAAAGAAAGGATATTGCGGAGACATGGCTTAGCCGCAGACTAGGGGATGTTTCCAGAATGAGATTTTCACCCTGCAGCGGAGTGTGCGCTGATACGAAACTTCCTGGCAGAAGTGTGGAGGGTAAGAGACGAGTTACTGGCAGATATAAAGCTGTGAGTACGGGGCGTGAGTCGTGCTTCGGTAGCTCAGATGGTAGAGCACTTGCCCGCGAAAGGCAAAGGTCCCGAGTCCGAGTCTCAGTCGGGCAGACGATTTTAATCAGCCAGGAAGTTTCATATTAGCGCACACTCCGCTGCAGATAGAAAATCTCATTCAGGAAATATCCCCTAGGCTGTGGCTAAGCCATGTCTTCGCAATATCCTTTCTCTCAGGAGTGCTAGTTCTGCAAGGTTCGCAGGAGAGGTTCTGTAAAGTTTGGAAAGTAGGAGACGAGGTACAGGCAGAAGTAAAGCTGTGAGTACCGGGCGTGAGTCGTGCTTCGGTAGCTCAGATGGTAGAGCACTTTCCCGTGAAAGGCAAAGGTCCCGAGTTCGAGTCTCGGTCGGGCACACAGTTTTAATCTGCCAAGAAGTTTCATTTCAGCGCACACTCCGCTGCAGAGAGAAAATCTCATTCAGGAAACATCCCCTAGGCTGTGGCTAAGCCATGTCTCCGCAATATCCTTTCTTTTAGGTGTGCTAGTTCTGCAAGGTTCGCAGGAGAGCTTCTGTAAAGTTTGGAAGGTAGGAGACGAGGTACTGGCAGAAGTAAAGCTCTTGTACCGGGGTGAGTCGTGCTTCGGTAGCTCAGATGGTAGAGCACTTGCCCGCGAAAGGCAATGGTCCCGAGTTCGAGTCTCGTTCGGGCACACAGTTTTAATCTGCCAGGAAGTTTCATATCAGCGCACACTCCTCTGCAGAGTAAAAAACTCATTCTGGAAACATCCCCTAGGCTGTGGCTAAGCCGTATCTCCGCAATATCCTTTCTTTCCGGAGCGCTAGTTCTGCAAGGTTCGCAGGAGAGGTTCTGTAAAGTTTGGAAGGTAGGAGACGAGGTACTGGCAGAAGTAAAGCTGTGAGTACCGGGCGTGAGTCGTGCTTCGGTATCTCAGATGGCAGAGCACTTGCCCACGAAAGGCAAAGGTCCCGAGTTCTGGTCTCGGTCGGGCACACATTGTTAATCTGCCAGGAAGTTTCAAAAACGGACCTGATTTGCTTGTTTTCCTCTTATAAATATAACCCAGTTCGCAGAAAAAATCAGCAACCAGTGACCTACTCCGGAGGATTATAATTATCTTATTATTTGCGAGCATCGAAAATAAACAGGTGTATGGAGCATATTACTGTGGTATTACACTGGATGATACCGCGTATACTATGATCCACATGTAAGACTTCCGTAACATGGTGCAGCACCAACTTGGAACATAGGGCCTGTGCTATGATCCACACGTAAGATTACAGATTTCCTTCCATTAACCGCGGCGGGAAAGAGATGTCCTATCCCTTCTAAGACACTGGAAATAGGAAATCCACTACAGGACGTGAACGTCTTCTTGAAGTAGGCAAAGAAGCTCGAAATGGTTGAGCAAGATATAATTTATTTCCTCTTCCCCGTCTAATGCGAATTAATATCACTTGCGTAACGACAGCTGTTTAGAACGCTATCCAACCGCAAGAGCTGTAACCACCCCGTCTCCTCCTCGCATCTGCCTTACCGTATTGGCTCCACATTTCTCATCATATCAGTCCACCCAATTTCCAACATTTTTCTGTAACACCACTTTAAAACGCTCCAGTTCTCTTCTTTTTTCGTTTCTCCAAGGTTCATGCTTTGACTTACGTACAATGCTGTGTACCAGACGTACATTCTCAGTAAATTATTGCTCTCCCCCCTCCGGAGGTTCGAGTCCTCCCTTGGGCATAGGTGTGTTTGTGTTGTCCTTAGCGTAAGTTGGTTATATTAAGTAGTGTGTAAGCCTAGGGACCGATGGCCTCAACATTTTGCTCCCATAGGAACTTACCACAAACTATGTGAAACCTTCTCTTTAATTACGACCAATGGTGGTCTACAACGCCTCTTCAGTTTTTCGCTGTGCTTCGCCGTATGACCCGAAAGTGGACACTTACAAATTAATGGCAGTTCAGTTTTTACTACCCCAATGCTGGCTGCTCAGTGTGTTATCAGAGTCTTGTTTTTCGAGGAAATCTTAATTTATGATCTATTTATCCAATCAATACCCAGCACTGTTTGCGGATATTGAGAGTCCTCTTGCTTGTTTTGCAGACATATCTCTTAGCTCTACTTGTTGCCAACAAGAGGTAAATTTCTGAGAATCGAACCCGATGTTGCTCTTCCGTTTTGAGTAATATTCCGAAAAACTGTTTGTGATTAACAGCTCCTGAGAGAAGAAAACATTGTCCAATGAAAATAGTTTACTGTTATTGTGGCAAATTCTTCAGATAAAGAAATCAGAAATCACCTTAATGCATGTGCGAAAATCCTCGATTTTGAATTATTAATGAATTGTTATTTATTACTACAGGATTAAGCAATAGAAAGATTAATTAATAATATCTTGTTATATTCCTGTTATCCTTCGCCAAGCCTCTTTATCCAGCGTATCTTCCCTGTCGATGCCGCGATGTTCCATTACTTCATTTATGTGGTCTGTACAAGTAAGTCATGGTCTTTCGCCCTTACGTCTGCCGGGTTGTTTCCATTCATAAGCCTTCTTTGGCTACCGATGATCTGCCATTCTCATCATATGTCCGTGCCATTTTAATTATTTCCTTTCAATTACATCTATCATTGTATCATTTACCCTCATTCTAGGTCTTAGTTCATCATTAGTTTTTCTTTCGAATCTTGATATTCTGGCACTTCTACGCAAATAATCCATTTCCATGGCTATGAGTCTTCTTTTGAGATCCTCATTTAAGATCCATATTTCTGATGCATAGCATAGCACTGATTCAACCATTATCAGACCTGCTCTTTGCTTATTGCTGTTGGAAATTTTCTTCTCACACCAAAAAGAACTCTTACACTTTTCTGCTTTGCTGTATTCTATATTCTACTCCCGTATGTCCCAGTCCATTTTTATCAATATTTTCCCGAGATATTTAAATTTCTCTACCTCTCTATAACTGCTTTATGTGCACTTTAAATTTAGCATCACTATTCACCACTTGATACTCTGTTTTTGTTAGACTGATTTGTAGTCCCCATCTGTGTCATAACCATCTTGTAATATAGTAGCTTGATCGTGAGTAACACTTAATGAAAATATCTGTTCATCGTTGACAGTGATTCCCATTCCTCTGCAGCTGTTCTTCCAATTTCGGAGATCCACTTCTAGATATAAATTGAACATGATGGGTGACATACTGCAACCTTGTAGCAAACCTTTAGTGACATTACTAGGTTCTGTTAACTTTGAACCTCGTTCAATCTGTACCATATTATCTCTGTACATTTCAATTGTAATTAGTAAGAGGTGATCACCCATACTTATAGCTTTCATAGCTTCCCAAAGCTTAGATCTAGGGATTGTATCGTAAGCTTTTGCTAAATCTACAGAGGCAATGTGTAGCTCCTAACGAACTTCTATAAATTTCTCCAGTAGTTGCTGTAAAATAAATAGGTTATCTGTATATGATCTGTTCGGCCTAAATCGCTCTGGTCTTGTCTAATTTTTTCAAACATTACCTTGCCACGTAAGTGGCTCATTGTACAGTTGACATTAATACCTCTACAGCAGTTTGTGACTCTTCTATTCCCTTTGCAGAAAATAGAAACCATATATAACTATTTCTATTCCTGGGGAATTTTAATCCTTTTACAACAGCTGTTGATCAGGCAGGTTAATCGTTTCTTCAGATTAATTAATGAATGAAAAATTTAAAAGGGTTTTCAGGTGTTCACGGCTGCAACAACACATCAACGTGTATACGGAATGACACCACTCACTTCCACCATTATCCCCTCTTTGCTTACATTATTCGGAGTAGATTGCAGAATTTAACAGTTCACTTTATGAATGTATCACGACTGAAATTCGTATTATACCACATTTATAAAGTTAATGTCTCGAACATGAGGCTCAGCCTTTCATAGTAGAATTAATGTCTCTTTTGAAGTTTGATACTTATTTAAAGGGCGTTGATTTAATGACTAGTTCCGAAGTGGGACGGACCGCGTAACTCCATTTGTGGCTTGAATTTTTAATGTTATAATTGCGCTGTGAAGTGTTTGTATGTGGCAGTGCCATAACTGATTTGATTAAACAGTCACCATTCGTGATCAAAGAATCCTCTCATCTTTTCCCTCTTCCCACACAGTTCTAACCCGAAAGGTGAATTGAATGCAATGCAGTATTTTGACAGAAACGAAGATTCAGATTAAGATCTGTATCATGAAGTAAATCATAGTGCCACCTCCGGACATCATCCTCCCCTACATGCTGGCTTACATTTGATTTATTTGTTGTGCACAATTGTTATTTGTGGTATTTGAAGGGCCATATTAAAATATAACAATAGTCCTGCAATAGATAGTAAATGTGATGTAAGCGGAAAGCGGTATACATATAAGTTTACCCTCGCAGTACCAGCACTTCAAGAAAACTTTCGAAAAAAATTGTCATTTAATCACTTTACATTTCAGATCTTGAAAGAATTAATTATTATTTTCATGGCTTCTTGTATCAGGTTTCATAGATGTTTTAAATTTCTCACTTGAACTTAACCAAAAAACTTAAGTTTACGAGAGATGTTACTTTCCGCAATGAGTGTCATAGTCAGTATTTTCAGGTTCAGGACTTTACTTAGACACGAACATCTATTTAAAAAGTGTTTTTAGGTCAAAGTTACAACAATTAACATAATATGCATATTTTAAATTCTTTGTGGTGGCTATGTAGCTTCGTAGTGCACATCACCGAAAATCCGTAGACAGATGCTAAGTGTGTTGTAAAAGATAATTTTCAAGTTCTGGACTCTACTAACTCATTAATATCTCTTTAAAAATTATGTTGTTAATATAATGCAACAAAAATTAACGAATTTAATGTTTTATTACGTTTTTCAAGGAGGGCATATTTTATGCCCCTTGATAATGCACGGTGTGCAAAATACGTCGCTGTTGCTGAGGTTAAATTAAACACCCCCATTTCATCCGGAGAACTCTGCCTCTGATCTCCGCATCCACGAGTATATTCTGAGATACAAGCAGATGATAGGATACATGTCAACCATCTTTTTCTTTCAGATTTCACACAGTTTTCCTCGCATTGATTCAGCGTTACCTAACGGCGTTGTTTCCATTTTATTTACAGTATCTTTTGGGGAAATCCAATTGTGTATATAAGTCCGTGTAAGCTGGCTTTTAAGGGATTTATTAGGTTTTCACTTAGTATTGGTCACAAAAGAACTCGTCTGGACAGCCGTGCGTGATGAAGCACCACTTTCGGGTTAGTGAGTTGAAACGGCCACCGAGGGTCGGTGTTCCAGGCAACCTGGTTGTGGTTTTTAGGCCGTTTTCCACATACCACTAGTTGAATACTGGCTGGTTCTTAAGTAACACCTAAGTTACACAATTCACATCCATTTAGAAAACTTACTCACGTTCACATGAATAGCGGTACACTTATCCCCTGCCAGCGAAGGGTGGGGGTTAATGGAAATCTGTGATGGGAAGGACATCCAACCACCCCTTAAATTAACCATGTCAAACCTGTGAAGAACCATACTGATCCGGCACCGACGCAGGACTAAGCATCAAAAAGGATTGTAAAAAGCTGTATTGCAGCCTTCCTACGTTACCTTGCCTACCTTCTAGATATTCGTTGTATGAAATGATTGTTTTTGTTGCTTGAAGAGCCGTATTCTAGTATATAACTGTTTGGAGTATAGGTGGGATAGGAAGTGAATATGACATGAGCGGAAGCGCATGTTACACCTAGAAAATATATGAACGTGAATGAAACGTTGCTGAGAGACATTCAGGAAGAGAATTAATTAGATTCCGGAAGGGACTGACCGGGAAGTGGAGCCATGCTGACTACAATGCCATGGCACTTGTTTAGGTTTCTAGGTTAAAGATTCACGGCGCGAACGGTGGGATCGAGGTGACCCCACAGATTCATGATTGGGTGTAAACTCGGCGAGTTGGGGGGGTAGGGGAGGAGGGTTAACTCATCCTGGTGCTCTTGGAATCACATGCATACACCGAGCTGTGCGACTTGTTGCACTGCCTTGCTGGTAGATATCACTGTGCTGGGGAGAAAAAAAACTGCGGGTACGACATTATCCTAAAAGATAGGTGCATTCCAGAATGACTAGATCACCCAGAGAATACTATGGGAAGGTTCCCAAGGCCATAACGTTGCCATCTTCGACCTGGACTATTCCGATGATTGTTGCTTTCAGATGTTCCACGCCGATGATGCATAAAGCATGATTCATCTGAATGAGCAATTGTCACCACTCCGCGAATGTCCAGTTGAGGTGCGGGTGTGCAAATTCCTGCGCATGTAGCCAGTGAATAGCAACTGCTGCGGAGGCCTATAAGGTCATTGGGGAGATGTTGGTAGCTTCTTGGTTCATCGGCTGGTCAGTTATTCAACAGTTGCACGTCTGTTCGCCCGTTTGCATCTCCGCAGCCGTCGTTCACAACTCTCATTTATGGCCCATGGTACGACACACTAGGCTCAGGCCCGGCTCTGGGTAGTGCCATTTAGCCATGCACGGTGTACTTTGAAGACGGTTTCAAGCGAATTTATTTTATTTATTTATTTATTTATTTATTGTTCCGTGGGACTAAATTAAGGAGAAGTCTCCATGGTCATGGAACGAGACAATACATGAAATTATAACACGATAGTAGAAACAGATAAAATGAAACACAAGAAACGTATTCAGGCGATTATTCGTAAGTTTAAATAAAGAAAATCAACAATGTAACACTGGAATTTGCTTAATTTTTCAGCTCTTCCAGGAGCTCCTCGACAGAATAGAAGGAGTGAGCCATGAGGAAACTCGTCAGTTTGTACTTAAAAGCGTTTGGGCTACTGCTAAGATTTTTGAGTTCTTGTGGTAGCTTATTGAAAATGGATGCGGCAAAACAGTGCACTCCTTTCTGAACAAGAGTCAAGGAAGTGCATTCCACATGCAGATTTGATTTCTGCCTAGTATTAACTGAGTGAAAGCTGCTAACTCTTGGGAATAAGCTAATATTGCTAACAACAACCGACATTAAATAAAATATATACTGTGAGGGCAATGTCAGAATTCCTAGACTATTGAATGGGGGTCGACAAGAGGTTCTCGAACTTACACCACATATAGCTCGAACAGGCCGTTTTTTTGCCAAAAATACCCTTTTTGAATCAGAAGAATTACCCCAAAAAAATAATATCATATGACATAAGCGTATGAAAAAATGCGAAGTAGACTACTTTTCGTGTTGTTTCTGTCACTTATTTCAGATACTGTTCTAATGGTAAATAAAGCAGCATTTAGTTTCTGAACAAGATTCTGAACATGGGCTTTCCACGACAGCTTACTATCTATCCGAACGCCTAGGAACTTGAACTGTTCCGTCTCGCTTATAATATGCCAATTCTGTCTGATCAAAATGTCACTTCTTGTTGAATTGTGAGTATGAAACTGTAAAAACTGAGTCTTACTGTGATTTAGCATCAAATTATTTTCCACAAGCCACGAACTTATTTCATGAACTACATTATTTGATAATGTTTAATATTACACACAAGATCCCTCACTACCAAGCTGATGACATCAGCGAACAGAAATATTTTTGAATCACCTGTAATACTGGAAGGCATATCATTTATATAAATAAGAAACATCAGTGGCCCCAGCACCGACCCTTGGGGAACGCTCCACTTAACAGTGCCCCATTGGGACTGAACATCACCACCACTCTCAATATTGCGCAGAATTACCTTCTGCTTTCTGTTCTTAAAGTAAGAGGCGAACTAATTGTAAGCTACTCCCCTTACTCAATAATCGTCCAACTTCTGCAGTAATATTTTGTGGTCAACACAGTCAAAAGTCTTCGTTAAATCAAAGAAAACACCTAGCGTTCGCAAGATTGTTTACAGATATACCCGTCCCGGAATGTTTCCTGTCGTTACCCAAACGCCAATGACGATGCCCTTCTGGATGTTGAATACATCACTCTATTTCAGCATTACACTACGCTTTGTCTGCGTCCCCTCGATATGCTTTATCTACCATCCTCTGTTAGGGCTGCTACTTGCCATCTGTAAGTGGTTACTGCTCGTTCACGTTGAAGATGGGTGGCACTCACATTAATGTCGGTGGAGCTTGTATTTATTTCTCAGCCTGTACTTCGGAGGTAGCTGGACGTACTGAAAAAGTGGTTTTATTGGTATAACTCACCAGACAAATTATTTGTCGTACCCTAGAAATAGCACACAGACTGCTTTGGTGGGCTGGAGGTGGTGTACTGCAGGTACTAATTGCTTATGTGATCTTCGAACTCTGACACATGTCATGGCAGTGAAGTGGTCGGCTGCATCAATTCAGAGCAGGAAGATGTGCGTGTATGGACGTTCCAGTTACGAGATTATGAATAACAGTGCCCTTTTCTTGCTATACAAAATGGACAATAATGTGGGACAATAATGTTGTATCACTCACAGCTGTGTCGCACAGTGTAAGTTCAACCGTCACATAAATATTCTAACCGATATTTATAAGAGACAGGAGTCACTTTTGGTTAGTGACAATCGGTTTCAAATCTAACGGTAATTGCTGCTGACGGTGAATGTATGTCAGACTCAACCATTTTCCGAGCAATTATTGTGAAGGGAAGTGCATACAGTCGACGTCTCCAGTCGTCTTTCTCGCTAAAGGCTACTATTCAGAGCAACATAAGACTCTGTATGATTGCAATGGGCGAAACCAACATATATAGTGGATGCGTGCGTTATGGTTTGACCATTCGTGATCTTTCCTCTTTTCAAAATGATGCGTGGCATCGAATGCACGGATGGGCTAATGAGGCTCTTAAGCCGCAATGTGTGGAGGGTGTAGTACATGGCTGATGTGGTTCTTTTCTGTTTCAGGAGTGTCTTGCTTGGAATGGTTTTGGCCGAAACGTTTGGTTACCGTGAACGTGAACCAGAATATTTATTTCAACGCTGTCGGTGACCAGTTGTTGGCCTTTCTTGTACAGCTTCGGAATGAAACTACCGTCTCATTTAAAAAGGCAGCTAAGAAATACCTGTTATGCAATACATTTTATACATTGAAGGATTACTTAGATAGAGTAGGGGTTTAGTAAAAAATGTTATAAAAATAAGTAGTAAAAATGATTATTAAACATCCAACATCCCACACAACACCTTCACACTACGTTTCTTCTCCTTATTTTCTCCTTTTCTAGAAAAACTTACCACCAAGCTATGCATTGCACAATACTAACATCTCTTCCTATTTCTCAGCACAACATCACACTCATTATAGAGCGACGATGACTCAGTTTTTCCGGATAGCAAATAGGAAGTTCTGGTACAGAAAATGGTCCAGAGATCACCAGTGTGTGTGTGTGTGTGTGTGTGTGTGTGTGTGTGTTTAGTGAGTTCAGCGTTATGAAACAATGTGTGTATTGTGCGTGCAGTGACATAGCGAGATATGAATGAACAGTGTGGCATTACATTATCTAATAAGTTATTTGTAAAAAATTGTATTGTATAATAGGAGTAAATCTAATAATTGTCTCTAACTAGAATTCTATTAATGTACATATATACAATTAGCTTATTTTAAATTGGTCTAAACATGTAAATACTTTGACATTTTCTATATCCTTGTAAAAAAAGATATACGGATGAGTAAAACTACTAGTAATACTACTACTGACAACGGCCTTGTTAACAGGGGCTCCATGCTTACACTCCTCACTTGGTGAACACTCGGGCTTCCTATAGCACTTTGTCCCACTAAAGCACCCTATTAACTTTCCATCGATAATATCTGTGACAGTTTGGAAAGTAGCAATAACATCCCCAGACTTCTATTGCTCTACAACATGTAACCACCGACCGCTGGGTTCAGTGAGTTGCGGTGTTACCTGAAGAAACTTGTTTAGTCTCCTTCTCACCAAACTGGGACCAATGTGACGATTGTAGGCGGTGTTACGCAATATCTCCTGGGATTGAGAGGATGGGACAATTTTTTGTCAGGCTTGCTTACATAGTTCACGAGAAGGTGAGATCGAGGGTGTTCCAGCTTTAGTGCTGCATGCAGCCACAACGCCCTAGTTTAACTAGGATCATGGCCCATTTCACGCTTCCGTTGGCGCTGCAGTACATTCACCGAGCAGAGGTTTGCAGGATGCGGTCTGCCGCCGCCCACCGTGGAAGGAGCCAACGTTAAGAAAGCTACGAGCCTTCGCGTCGCGGACAATGGGCCGCCCCCGGGCGGCGGTCCTAATTGATGAGCCGGAAGTGGCCGCAGGTCGCAGCCGTGCCAAGTGCCGCCCTCGGACCGCGCCACACCGCCCCGCCTCCCTACTCCTGTTACCGCAAAAAAGGAACGAGCGAAACTACAGAGCATCACTGTTACAGCTCGGTTACACAAACCACTAGACCCTTGTCTTTCTCTTATTAGACTGGTCACATGACACCATTAGTTCCTCTATTATTGCAAGCCTCCCATTGCTGCTCCTAACTTCCCGCACGAATTATTTTGTGAACTATAGTCATAGTCATTGGATTCTCCAGAGTTCAACCATTTGCACTGCAGCAGTACACCGTTACACCCTTACATGAAATGTATTCACAGTTGAATTTACGGCCGGCCGGTGTGGCCGAGCGGTTCTAGGCGCTACAGTCTGGAACCGCGTGACCTCTACGGTCACAGGTTCGAATCCTGCCTCGGGCATGGATGTGTGTGATGTCCTTAGGTTAGTTAGGTTTAAGTAGTTCTAAGTTCTAGGGGACTGATGATCTTAGAAGTTGAGTCCCATAGTGATCAGAGCCATTTTTAGTTGCATATACGGACAACCATCAATCTTCTACTGGAAACACAACGAAAATTTCTGCCGGAGGGAATTCGAACCCAGATTTCCTGTCAATAGCGAGAGGTTGCCTATCCGTGCATGCTTCACAGCCAGACCGTAAAATTTAGGAAATTTGTGTGACTAAACTGCTGAGGTCATCGGTCCCTAGGCTTACACACTGCTTAATCTAACTTACACTAACTTACGCTAAGGAGAACACACACACTCAAGCCGAAGAGACGACTCCAACCTCCAACGGGGAGAGCCGCGCGAACCGTGGCAAAGCGCCCTAGACAGCAGGTTACCCCGTTCGGCCCAGACAGAAACTTCCATGTGTCGTTAAACATATGCCCATAACGTGGACTCATACATCCTACAACGTGGACTCATACATCCGTTATGTATATTCCTGCACAGATTAGTTGAAATTCCCTTGTTCGACGTCGGTGGATAAACAAGTAACTCCAGTGCCTGTTTGTTGAGAAGTATTTATCTGCCAACACTGGGAAAGCGACTGTCAATTAAATAATGTCTCCTGTAGTGGAATGTACCTAATGGATGTACGAATGCCGGTTGTAGATACATCTTATACCACATATGGAAGTTTGGGTGTGGCCATGGTTCAAATGGTTCAAATGGCTCTGAGCACAATGGGACTTAACATCTGAGGTCATCGGTCCCCTACAACTTAGAACTTCTTAAACCTAACTAACCTAAGGACATCACACACATCCGTGCCCAAGGCAGGATTCGAACCTACCACCGTAGTGGTCACGCGGTATGGCCATGATTTGTGCATAAATAACCTAATGATAACGTGACCACTAGCCTTAAACAGGATATTCAGCTTCGCGTCCCGATCTTATACAAATTTTCGTTGTCGTCATTCCACTGTACAGTTGATTGTTGCACATATTTGTAACTGCCACTACATATCATGAATTTCATTACTGCTGTAGTCGCCGTACTGCCTATTCCTGCAGACTTGCATGCATTTCTGAAAGAAACATTGCATCGTACTTCTAAAAACATAGGCACTACAACGTCACATTATGCCCTTCTGTCTGTTTCGCTCTGCATTTCTACATACGTTGCACACCTTAGAATTTGTGCATGTATGACAGCCATGGTCGTTGTGGGCGATTCCTTCCCTCAATAGATGCTTCTGCTATTGTTCCAATAACATTATTCTGTCCTAAATTGTGTCCTACGAGTCGGTTCTTCTTGTCTAGATTTGTATCCAGCCAGATCAAGTGACTTCTATTCATCCTCAACACCTTTTCATCGGTAACTCTATCCGCCCAGCTCATTATCAACGCCCTTCTTTACCACAAAATCTCCAGTGCTTCTAGCCGTCTGATCTCTTCTCCTCACACTTTATTTCCGGCTTCTACCATCCCTTGCGATATTTGCTGACTCCCGAACACATAATTTTTTTTTTATTGCACGGTAGCTTCTTTTTGATTTTATGGCGATGCAGTTAAAAAGAAAAAGACGTTGTAAATGGAACACGTTCTGTCAAAGACTGTCCATTTCACTAAACTCACCTGGCGTTAAGGGAAATGCGAGGTCTGAAGAATTCATTCTGGTCTTGCAGTAATTACAGGGATAGTTTTGTAAACGTTTTTAGGACACTGCAAGTCTTATACCTGTTTTGAAATTATTATCGAGATGATGAGAATGCCCCTGTGCATGTGCAGATGTAAGTGTCCGATCTGCAGTATAATTCCTGTTACAAAGACAAATAATTTTGACGTCACAACTGCCCAGGACGTTTACGTTGCTATCTTCAGGTAGAGTTTCCACGTCTCCATAACGCGATTGCAGAAGTTCTATCATATTTTCATCAACATACAGGGTGTTTCACTTAATGTTTTTGCCTCTGTAAGTTACGAAGTAAAAGGCGACGGAAATATATATTGCGGTAGGTCACCATAAGAAACGTTACACTGTCTGCGGAGCAATGAACATAGTTTATTGTGTTATTGTCCAAAGAGTTAAAGCAAAATATTTAATTTTTAAATGGTACAATAGTTGTGTTTATGATGCACTGGAATCAGTAACACCAATTGTGTATACATCATTTTAAATTACATTCCTAACACTTTTGAGTTGAGAGATACAACCCTTCAAAGTTTCAGGAGCAGATACCACACGCTGTACATAATACGTCGCTGTGTGATGAGTAGTGGGTGTTCTAGCGGTGGGAAGTTGATTTAAATGAGATGTTCAAATATGTGTCCATGTTCCTGAGTGCACAACGCAATGCGCCTTCTAAAGGATCTGCAGACGAGATATAACATCTTCGGTGTCACGGAGCAACATGAGTCCTCTATGCATCGTTTCAGATCATCTGGGGATGTGGACTTAGTGACGTAAACACGATCCTTTCGATATCCCCACAAAAAGAAATCTAATGGTGTTAAATCGGGTGACCTTGTGGGACATGAATGAGGATCATGGCGCCCCAACCACCTTTCCGCAAACCTGTTGTTTCGTTCTTCCACAACAGCATGCGCAGAATGGGCTGGGCGACCATCGTGCTGCATCCAAGTATGGACTCTCGTGTGTGGACACACATGTACAAGGAGACCACCCGAACTGACGACTGTAAACGCGCGATGTAACTCACCTGTCAGTGTACCTGGGAAGTAGTGTGGACCGATGATTTCATCGCCAAGCATTCCACACCATACATTAATAGACCACCTAAGTTGACGGTCGACAGGTGCTGTGGTGGTTGATGAGTGTGGCAGCCACGTCGAGCGCTAAGGCACTCGTGCCGAGGTGGTGGTCATGCACTGTTGCCAAGTCTATAGGCCAGCATCTTAGACGACGTCATCATCGCCATCTTGAATAAATTTGGCACTGGAATGTAGGTCCGCACATACTTTGTCCCACTACTCACTCCATGAGAGCATCAGATAAGTGGAGACTGACTTATAATACAAAACCTCAACCCACACTAACTATTGCTGAAAAGAGCTTCATATTCAACTTAGTAACTGTGTGAGTTACGTTACTTGTTCATCGTCACTGTCTTTCGAATAACTGATGTAGTCCTATCATTCTTATCATTCAATGCCGATGGCCCACCTATGATAGCCACAAAACATTTACTCAACAATCCCTCTCCTCCAGCACAAGCACAGGTAAACTTCCTATTATAAGAGAAGGCGACATGGGTCTCTGGCAGTGCTCAGTCTACAGTGGAAACCACTAGATCCTGATAAAGGTCACAGCAGAGGTGTCGAAACATTGTTCGTATGAAAAAACACGGAGCTGTCTCAAAATCCAGAGGATTTTAACTATAATTGTCATAACATTTTTGAAGCACTAGCGCGTGCTGCATACTCAGTTACAACAGCAACCTCGTCATTAACATCCCTTGGCATAGGACGCGCTTCTCTGCTACACCAATCTCGCCCTTGTTTCCTAATTTCCTAATCACCTTTTTAAAACCATTTAAATACATCAGGCGTCTACTCAGACTTTACAGTCCACGATACTTTCTTAATGAATTAATTGCTCCGGTTAATGTACGCTGGAGAGCCAAAGAAACTGGTAATATCATGTAGGGACCCCGCGAGTACTCAGAAGTGCCGCAACACAACGTGGCATGGACACCAATAATATCTGAAGTAGTGGTGGAGGGATTGTCACCATGAATCCTTCAGGTTTTTCCATAAATCTGTAAGAGTACAAGGGGCTAGAGATCTCTCCTGGTCAGCCCGTTGCAAGGCATCCCAGAAATGCTCAATAATGTTCACGTCTGGGGAGTCTGGTGGACATCGGAACTGTTTAAACTCAGAAGAGCGTTCCTCGAGCCATTCTGTAGTAATTCGGAACGTTTGGGGCGTCGCAATGACCTGCTGGAATTGACAAAGTCCGTCGGAATGCACAATGGACATGACTGGATGGAGGTGATAACACAGGATGCTTGCATATGTGTGACCTGTCACAGTTGTATCTAGACATATCAGGGGTTCCATATGACTCCAACTGCACACAGCCCAAACCATTACGTAACCTCCACCAGTTTGAACAGTACCCTGCTGATATGCAGGGTCCATGGATTCTTGAGATCCTTTCCATACCCGTATAAGTTCATCCGCTCAATACCATTTGAAAAGAGACTCGTCTGACCAGGCAACATGTTTCCAGTCATCAACAGTTCAATGTCGGTGTTGAAGGGCCCAGGGGAGGCGTAAAGCTTTTTGTCGTGCAGTCATCAAGGTACATGAGAGGGCCTTCGGGTACAAAAGCCAAAATCGGTTATGCTTCGTTGAATTGTTCCAATGATAACACTTCTTCATAGCCCAGCATTGAAATTTGCAGCAATTTGCGGAAGGGTTGCACTCCTATAACGTTGGAAGATATCCTTCAGTTTTCGTTGGTCCCGTTCTTGCAGGATCTTTTTCCAGCCTTAGTGATGTCGGAGATTTGATGTCTTGCCTGTTTCCTGATATTCACGAAAGACTCGTGAAATGATCTTAGCGGAAAATGCGCACATCATCACTACCTCGGAGATGCTGTGTCCCATCGGTCGTGCGCCGACTATAACACCACGTTCAAACTCACATAAATCTTGTTAACCTGCCATTGCAGCAGCATTAACCGATCTAACAACTGTAAAATTTTAAACATTAAAAACAGTCTTGATCGCAACTTCCTGTTTTTATTGGGGTCACCAGTCTCGATTCTATTTCAGAACCATTTTCAGACTCTGAAAACACTTATTACCAGATACAAGGATCGTTATAATAGTAAGTATAACTAACAAACGTAAAACTAGTAAATAAATGTACCCATAACGGTGGGTGGATTCGACGGAGCAAGTTGCGCCGACCCTCGACGTTGGAATAACTGCTAATCGGACAAGGAGGGAATGGTTATGAAATAGGCTTGTTCACGCCCACCGTCCTGAGTGTGACATAATTGATTTACTTTAGAATGCATTACGGGAACAGCAGTGATCAATGTCTTGTAAATAATTACTATTAAAAACAGTCTTGAACACGATTTATTTAACAAGGTGACCGGTTTCGACCACTACTGTGGTCATCTTCAGACCATTGAGTGATTCTCCAACAGAAAGAGGTTCCTACTCAATGGTCTGAAGATGACCACAGTAGTGGTCGAAACAGGTCACCTTGTTAAATAAAATACTGTGGTCATCTTCAGACCATTGAGTAGGAACCTCTTTCTGTTGGAGAATCACTTTAGTAGTGATTCTCCAACAGAAAGAGGTTCCTACTCAATGGTCTGAAGATGACCACAGTAGTGGTCAAAACCGGTCACCTTGTTAAATAAATCGTGATCAAGACTGTTTTTAATAGTAATTATGTGTCATAATTGCTAGCCAATCAGAAAGACATCTTTGATTACGTAATCACAAGAAGTAGATTAAAAATGGTATTATAGTTAAATTACACCGTAACAGCACTATAAATGATTATTGGTCATAAAATTTAAACTATAAAGGTTACTTGGTTAAAGATCTGCTAAAAGTACGTTGCTTTCTAATGTCAATTCTGTAAAGGATGCACCAAAGTTTGCTATATCGATAGTGATACGGTGCTAGTGGAGGTACATCGAGAGTTGCCGTGGAAACGGCGTCCTAGTCCGATGCTGCAGTCTACAGAGCTGTCAAAGATCGCTATAGATGAAGACTAACGTCCTCTGTCGATATAACATGTTGGAAATAACTTTAGGAGATGGTGGTTTTAACAGTCATTAGAATGAGTGTGGGAGGAGGCAGTCTTCACATTAATGCATAGTCAAAGACTTATATATTATAGCGTAGCATAAAGTTACTTTATGCAGGTTCCATTCTATCTAGTATTGATAATGAAAAAGTTAAAGAGTAGAATCATGATGCTACTAGATAGACTAATGGCCATATCTGTATACACCAAGGGAAATAATCCCGTAATGATGGATAGCTGACACTAATATGTGACTTATACGTTACATTAAATATGGAATTTAGAGTAGTATAACCTCTATAACCAGGAAACCAATTGCAATATGGGAAAATTGGGATATTATTTGCTAGAACTAACATACAGTAAATCCAAGTTTTATCATCAACTTAATGAGACAACAGCCATGATTATATCAAGATATAAAATATAAAGCATATGAAAAGTATAAAAATAAAATTATGTCCTTGATCATAGACACGTTAATGATAAAACCAAGAGTCTACATGATTTATAAAAAGGGCAAGGACACAACTTATTTGAGAACAAAAGTCCAGAATTACTTATAATAAGTCTTCAAAAAGATCAAAGAAAAATTTATCTCTAAAGACGAGTTGCTCTTTGAGTAAGGCTAGAGGCTTGTTTTTATAATGTACATAAATTTCTATTTCTTCCAACGAATTTAGTGAAGGTGCTTTTGGGGTAATATGAAGAATTTTTTTATTATTTTGAATGATTGCAATCATGCCAATATTGGCCAAATAAGGATTTATTACGACTAGTACCTGATGTATGTTCTTTAAAAAGAACAGGAAAGTTGCAGCCAGTTTGTCCAATACATTGTTTCTCGCAATCACATAGTAACTTATAGACTCGAGAGTTTTGGTATCTGGTATCTTTTTCATCAATATGATGTCTGTGTCTGTTATGAAGCAAATTGTTGGTGGTGAAAGCTATTGTAAGTTCAGAATTTTTAAACAATTTCTTTATTTTATTGGAAAATATTTCCCATGTATGTCATTTTAGAGTATTTTCGATTGCTAGGTTCAGATGTACAATATGAATGTTGTAGCTTATTTAGCAAAAAAGTCTATGTCATTGGGACTGAAATCATTTGCAATAGCCATGTGTTTTAGTATAAATCTTTCTTTCTGGATTTCATCTGTAGACAATGGTAATTTTTTAATTCTATGGATTATTGATTGAAACAATGCTTTTTTATATTTAGATGGATGGCAAGAGGTTTTGTAAATGATTACATCTGTTGCAGTTGGTTTTCTACAAATAGTAAAGTGATGTTTATTCCCCCTGTTCCTGATAGTAAGATCTAAAAATTTTTATCATTCTTTGGATTTCAAGTTCAACTGCAAAAATCAATTTGGGATGTATTGTATTCAAACAGTTTTTCGATGTATCTATTTCACCTGTAGTCCCATTATAGAGCAATAGTATATCATCAACATTTCGTTTATAGTAGATGATTTCATTAGTAATTTCAGGGTTTTATTCAAAGCATTGTAATTCAACATGATTGTCAAAAATGTCTGCCATGGTATCAGCTATGGAATTACCCACTGATAGCCCATCTTTTTTTGTTAAAGGAGAAATAGTGAAATAGTTAAAAGCTATTGAATGTTCAAATAATTCAATAAACACTATAATCTCTTCTGTATGTATAATCCTGTGTTGTAACAAATTATTTTTAATAATACCAATTGTTTCTTTTATTGGTATGTTAGTACATAGGTTTTCAATATCAAGTGAGGCAAATCTAGCGCCATTGGGTAGCTCTATACTGTAAACTGCCTGTGCCAGTTCATAACTGTTTTTAATGTTAAAACTTTTTTCATAGATATAAAAGGACTTTAACCCATTAAGTCCCAAATTATTTTTTAAAAAGAATTGAATTTTTTGTTCCTTAATTATAATGTACATAGTGTATGAACCATAATAAGTACAAAAATAGCCAAACAATATTCATACATGCTGATATAATGGCCATCCTCAAAATAGGATGCTGGGATCGAACAGTATTGTATAGCATGCTAAACTGCATCCAAGCCTTAACTATTTATTTCTTGTGAAATGGTACAAAACACTTCACACACAGTGTTACATGGCATTTAACGCAATATGTTTTTGATTTCCCATTGCATTTAGCTCTTACATATCTTCTTTGCGTGCTTCTTTTGAAAATCATATGACCAATTCCATCAAACCTGATGTCTGGTATCACTCTCAACTGACTTGATGTGTATTCCATTGAACATCCAATATTGGGTCTTCAAGTGTCCAGTTTCAGGTATGTAACTGTAACAGCAGGTCTGAAATCCAGTAAATCCAGTGCATTTTTCCCATGCACTAGTCTGTAGAAGAGTCAGGCATTTACAAGGGCCATTTCCAGCATATTTGTAAATAGGACCCACGACAATTTTTCCCTCTAATTACCGCTGCATATTTTCCTACTAATCAGTCATGGTGGTCAACACCTCCCATATACGCGTTGTACGACTTCAAAACGGCAGGTTGTTGCACTTGTGTCTTCTTACTTGCTTGTCTACTGTACTGTGTAAGTGCTCCCAAAGGTGCAACTTTGTCATAATTTGTACCAATCGTAACGCATCTGTTGTCGTGCCATCGAACAAATGAGACCTAACCATTCCTGTCGAACTGGTAGTCACAGTTTCCTCAAACTGTCTTTTTCAGTTCGTTGCTGCTCAGTAGTGGACAGTCACCAACTAGATGCTCTCTGACAGTCCCAGTTGCTCGAAACCCAAATTTGTGAGATGAATCAGACGATTTCTATTAGTGAAGAAATTGTCAAAGTACACACAATGATTCTCGGGTTTTTCAATGCAGTCCAGCATGTTTAGGACTACTATTGATCCCAATACTAGGTCATCCCTTGCAGTATCTTGTGGATCCTTGCCACAGTATAAATCAAACTTGAAACAGTAGCCACTTGCTCCACAAAGAGACCACAACTTATAGCCAAATCTAATAGGCTTGCCTCGAATAAACTGTTTCTGCCCACTTCGTCCATAATATTTGACTATCATTTCGTCAATTGACAAATTTTCCTCAAATATTCCAAATTTTTGAAAAGATTCATTTATCATTTTCTAATTTAGAATCGGCGACAGTTTGTTTTCATTGGCTAAGTCACTATCTTCAAAATGAAGCAATGTTTTAAACTTCTGATATTTATTCCTGGACATAGCTGTCTTTATTATTGGTATGCCAACATCTTCATCCTCAGACCAGTATAGCTTCTCAGCAGGGAGCTTATGGTAGTCAGCAAAAAGAAGAAATCCGTCGAAGACCTTCATTTCTACAACTGTGAGGATAAAATCCTGAATATTCTTCATATTTATTGCATATCTCACAGTTTATTTCACTATGAACTCGTATGTTTTCGTTCATCAGTTCTTCAAACATCTCCTTCGGAGTCAAGGAAGAAAATTGTTCCTTCAATTCCTCTCTCTTTGTGCTGATGTCATGCTCACTAGTTTGAGGCAGCTCTGTGTAAACTGGATGTGTCTTTTTTCCAATTGCTTTTCTCATCAGTAAGGCGTCTCTTCTTCGATTTACTTCTGGAAACCTGGAATGTAATTAGCAGTGAAGTTTTACATACAGTTTCTTCGTTATTCTCTGATGCAACATAAAGTAATTCAATAGCCCCTGGCACATCTGAGACTTCCACGGTTCCAGTAACATCGTCTGTACGTTCTTCTTCGTCGATCATACAGTCTACATCATGAAGACATACAGTGTTATCAATATGGTCCTGATCATCTGACACCGCATTATGGAATGTGTCACTGTTTATTATTTCTTCTATTCCTTCGTTAGTGAGGTATCTATCTCGTCTGAAGGCCATTATAATCTATATAAAATGAAATGAAATAAAATTTAATAAAGTAAAGTGAAATTAAACAATAATACATTAGCACAAACTACAGAAAAGGGAATGTGTAAAACCTCTGTCCATCTGGAATGGTATTATTTACTAATGGGTAACATAGTCATAAATATACTTACATAATGCGCTATAAATTCCACAGTAACTTCATATCCAGTAATTTGTATTTACAAAAGTTGGGTCGTTACTTACCTCAGCAAAAAAATATGGTAAAATTACCACGTTCTAAACAGAAAATACATCAGCAGTAGAGGAGTTTCATATTCGAACATGCAGCAATACAAATAACTGAAATGATAACACAAAGACTCTGTGTCCTATTTCGAGTACACCATATTTTATAACAATGGAAAACCACGAATATAACTCCAATTGAGCTAAGAATGCAAGTAGTTTAAAAGACACATTGTTGACTATAAATAATCACAAATAGGTCTTTGCCACATATTTCAAATATTACTAAATTGTCGATAAAGCAAATACCTGTAATAAGGAAAAGTGTGGCTTAGTATTCAATAATCAATTAATGGTTGGATTTATTGCTTTTAATTTCCTGTAAGCATACATTTGTTATAAAAAGCATCAACAAATGACGTAGAATAGTAATAGTTGGAAATTAATAATTTATTGTGTATTTATAAATAAATTTGTGCTCCATCCTCAAAATAGGACACTGGTACTTAATGGGTTAAAATGTCATTCAATTTTTTATTAAGTTCCTATGAGGGGCAACTCATATTATTCACAGTTGGGCGGATCGGAATATTTTCTTTATGAGTCTTCACCTGAGATCGCAATTTGAGTATTTATGGATTCGTTATCTTCAAAGCCATTTTTGCATTAGGTGAAAATAGCATATTATCGTCATCAATCAGTTTTCTTATCTTAGTTTGAAATTTTGGGGTTGGATCTCTATTGATTTCATTTATCTCATTTTCATGAAAAAACGCTTGAGTTTTCGAGATGTAATCGACTTCATCGATAATCAGTAAGGTGTTTCTTTTATCTGCTTTGGTGACGATAGCACTACGTGAAAAGAATTTTCTATTAATATTTTAATTATATTGGATTCCTTATTCGTTTTATGTATATCTTCACATTAGTAATGAAATCTTTTGTTTTTAAAGCAATATTACATACTTCTGATTTGTTAGCTTTAGAACTTTTGGTGGCATCCTTTACCTCTGCAGTTATCTGTTTCTTATTATCATGTTTAAATCCGGATTTAAATTATATTTCAGGCCTTTATTTAGCAATAAAGTTTCACCTGCAGTAAATTGGATGTTGGTGAGATTTGAAACTCTGGGATAAAAGTGATGTGAGTTATATGGGTAATCAAACGAGCTTACATGTTGTTTATCAATGCGAATTTCTATTATTGTACGATGCTTATCTACAACACATCCACGCATATAATTTATCTCTTCACCAATGACAAATAGTAAATTAGAAAAGGTAAGAGGTGACATTTGACTACTTAACAATAGATGTAACCTGTACATTTCATTATTTAAACGATCTTTCATCTCAAAAGCATCTCGGATTTCTGATTTTATACATAAGAAGCGGTTCTTTCCTTGTAAAAATTGAATTACAGGAGAATTTGCTTTAATATTAATCTTGACATAATTAGGAACAACAAAACTGGCAATACACTCTTTATTGAAGCTTGCTTCCATGCTGAGCTTCTGATTTTAGTTCTTATCACTCTAAATTTCTTAAGGTTTCCAAGTACCTAGGCAGCGAGCATAAATTTTTTTTAAAAAATAAAAAACACTTGTTGGCTTCTGTAGGCGTTGCCCACCGCAGTACCGTATTGTCCCTGTTTACATATCTCTGTATTTGAATACTCATGACTATACCAGTTTCTTAGCGACTTAAGTGTATAACATTTTCACTAACAGGACAGTCTCTCGATAGCTATTCCGCTCATCCACATCATGGCTTAACAAATTAGAGCTTGGATTTCATACCATAATATAAACAAACAATCTACAGCACTAGATATGCATCTGGTAGCCACAACTGTAACTAAATTTTACCAATATAAATTATATACAAGCATTTTAATTTTATTTACTTGAGGAAACGTTCTACTTAATACACTAGCACGTAGATCTCTTAATAATTTACGTGTGATGTGCTGAATATGACCTAGTCTTTACATCTGATCTTAATAATTTACGTGTGATGTGCTGAATATGACCTAGTCTTTACATCTGATACCGTGTCAGGCAGTGATTTGATTGGCTGTACCAAAGCGCAAAGGAGTCTACTTTGAAACTGAGACACCTGACCATACTCAATTTTCTACTGCAAAGATCTGTGGTCACCTATCTGTCTGCTAGAGCATTGCATCTCTGGGTGGGAACAGTGAGGTTGTTCTTGTCGCACGAGCTCCAGCTGGAGAACACTGGGCGGTAGCGTCAATTTTGAGGGCCTTTATGGCCGCTCACAGCGCCGTCTGCACTTCTTCCTCCTGCTGTGATAACAGGACGTGCCGATTTACCTTATAGTACAGATACATTGTTTTATAATAGTGAAATGGTCACACTGAAGTGATTACGGTGAGAATGTTGCTGCATTGTACATTTGCAGTGCATTTACATGACCGTATATTAGATATGTTTTTGGTCAGGGAGAATAAGATATTTACGATACAATATTGCAGTACCTGTGTTGCTCTGAATTACGATGCAATTTTCCTTTGACCGTGCATAAGTGCCCACAGGAACTTCGCATAGTAATTCAGAACAACACAGGTACTGCAGTAACGTATTTACCCGCCGACACCGGGCAAGCGTCATTCGAGTGAAATGTCTCATCGGTACGAGAATAAAAATAAGGGATGTACGAGTGCAGTTTGTAGACGCATGGATGACGACATATGGAAGTTTGGGTTCGGCCTGGAGTGGTGCACGGACAACCAAATAGTAAAGCGATCGCTGGCGATAAACGGGAAATCCTGATTCGTGTCCCGCTCCGGCGCAAATTTTTACTGTCGTCCTTCTATTCTGCAGCTAATGGTTGTTCATATTCGCAATTGTGAATACATGTAATGTAATTATATTGCTATTTGCGATAATATATGGAGGCGTGTTTAAAGTGTGGAATGTTATGTCTTTATTTGCTCCTTCATCTTCTTTCAAACACGTGCATATCAATATAATTTTTTTTTTGTTCAGTGATCCACAGTATCCAGTGAATTATCTCTATACTTTTTCATTCACAAGTGAATATTTCAGGAATTAATAATAATATGCCGAGATTTTATTTCGCCTATTGTCTCTGATAGGAATTTAATGGCACATGGTCTGTTTCATTGTATTTACGTATGAAATATTTTATTCTGTATTCATGCATATGTAATGTATTACGTTCGAGTATACATGGGATTTTTACGAACGTATTATTTTCTTGACCTGATTTCGGTTTAATTAATTTTTCCACGTTTTCAATCCTGCCTCGGGCATGGATGTGTGTGATGTCCTTAGGTTAGTTAGGATTAAGTAGTTCTAAGTTCTATGGGACTGATGACCTCTGCTGTTAAGTCCCATAGTGCTCAGAGCCATTTGAACCACGTTTTCAATAACACCACTTGTGTTCATTCAAGAACCACGTTATAGGAATGTAACCCACTCATTTTTAAAGTACTCTAAGCTAGGTTGAAGCATTCTTTCATAAGGAGAGACTGCAGCTTTATTACATTAAGATTTCGTCTAGGCGTAACTGTGTGTTATTCGTTGAACTTTGAGACATGTGCCAGTGGTGACAGAGAGATCGAGATAATTTCTGTTATCACATAAGCTCAGGATTTTCGGCTTATTATGTATACGGCACAGTTGGCTGAATCATTTGCATTGCTCAGACTGCATTTATAAGATGCAATATGGTTACCTACATAGTCGGTAGCTGCATGAGATCTGCAGTGACGAACCTAGTTTTAGTTTTGTCTTGGTTAGTTCTGGTTAACCCCACCGCTTCTTTTTACTCCATTGCCCTCTGTGAAAGTACTTACCACTCCTTAACATATATAATGTATTTACCTAGAGTTCGATCTGATGTGAAGGGTAACATTTCAGGGTTTCAAACCAGGCTACCAGCCTTTTATTAAATCCTCAGGTGAAGCAAGAAACCAGAGGGCAGCTTTTCACAATAGAATTATTCTACAACTATAATATACATTGACGTGAATATTCTTGTTCTTTCACTAAATTGTGAAGGAAGATAAAGATTTAATTTTTAAAGTACTAGCAAAGTCCTCTGAAGATTACTCTCAGTGATGTTGGGTATCCCTTTCCGATTCACCAATCAAGTCAATAATAGTATACATATTTCCTCTATCTGTACAACATTATAGAGGTTGGTGACATTTTGTAGGTACATGCCGCTTGTAAGCGCTACTTGGTCAATCAAAATGCAGTAAGGTTCATTTTGAATGTGGCTATATATTTCTATACCTTCTACCAAATTCATCTGTATTCCCTTCTCAGCAAAAATGCAGTATTTACAAATTTTCTTCGATGCTGTTTTCTGTATGCCAGTTTTGGGGCAGCAAATGTTGCCTGGGTGCCACCGTGTGTTATCTGCATCTTATGTTAAAACTCTAGCAGTTTGGCCAATATAAAGTTAGAGGCACACAGAACTCCTGAGATTACATTTACGAGGTATTTTGAGTATTGGAATTTTTAAATTTATGTTATGAATTAGTTTATTGCTCGTGGAGAAACTAATATGGTTATATTTAGAACAGTACAAGTTTGAAACTTAATATGACACCTTATTAAAGAGTGGTTTGCTGACATATATCACAGGAGTGGGTGGGAAGTAACTTTGCTAAAGTGCCATTTATTGTAGATGTGGAGCTATTTATACTATAATAATTGTTTTAAACTTGATGTGAAGCTAATTTATAATGATTTACGGACAACCGCTATTGTTATTTACCAGTTAAGTTGTGTTAAGTTTATGTAGTTCATCTGTAAAAAGAACACTACTGAATATGGGAGGTAAACGACTGTCATACATTATGTATAAGAAGTAAATACTGGACAAGTACATATTTAGTAGCTTTAGCTAATACATAATATAATTACAAACCATAGGGAAAAGATATGCTATAAATTGAAAATACAGATATATATTCTGTTACATTAAGTCAGGATATTGTACATTTCACTGTATTCGAAAGATAAATTTCAAATAGCATTGCACTTGACTTTTTCTGTTTATATTAACATTTACTTCGTTATTTACACATAAAATTAGACCGTAAACTAGACATAATTGCTTTATATACAAATCTTAACATATTTTAATTTGATATGAATTTGTGTGTATCATTGCAACGAAGATTTGATTGCAGTAAGCAGGCTGGTTCCCACGCTAACAAGGGACTCCTTTGAGCTCGAACGTTTTGAACCGCAAGAAACCATACTTACACTAACACTAGGTCATAAAAACAACAGTGGTCTGTGTTATTTACGTGCAAAACTCCGCACTCGTCTACTAGCGCCATGGGACGGGGCCAAGTTTTAACTGTGTTGGCAAATGCTCAACCTGCGTGAATGGTAAAGCTGCAGTATAAATGCTTCTCTTTGAGTGTTAGCTTGCAGTTTATTGCGTAAACTGTGTACAGTGATGTCATGAAGAGAATTAATTCTACGAATGTGGTCCTAATATTAAAGAAAAAACCTGCGACGTGCTGAATACGAAAATGTAATAAGGGTCGAGAATGGAGATTTTGTGGATGTATTATATGACATAATAATTCAGAAACATAATGAGGATGACAAAGAAATACATTACATTACGTGGAAAAAATACACTGATTTTGAAGGAGAGGAAGTATCTGAACCTGAATCTGCCTGTTCAAGCAGTACACGACGTTCATCTCCAGAGCAACGGAATAGTCCATTGAAAGTGAATACGAAATATCTTTACCCATACAAACGAGGCCCAGTGTATTTGAAGATACTGACGACATTCATGAAGACTATTACAACTACAGCTTCAATTTTTAAAGAAAACTTACGAGGCTCAATAAGTGCATTAAAAGAAAATGAAATTGCAGATTAATCCTAAATTATATTTCTTGCAAATTATACGTCGAGCAGGAGCTCGTTTCAGATGAAACAATCTATCACAAATACAAACTATAAAAAGGCATGTAATATCTGAATTTGATACAGAGAGGTCGTATGGTTCTACAGTTCACTATTGGAATCTGTAAATGTGGGCACTGCAAGCGTCCAAAATTGCTCTCTTGGATAATTTCAGAGGATCGATTTCTTTTCTCAACATTCTTAAGGATGAGTATGGTATTTCAACTAAGCATATTACTACAGTTTGCGACACACAAGAACATGGAACACGATAATAGTAGACGCCAGCAGGCACAACAGTTTGTGGAGGAAATGAACATATTTATGACAGTAGGGTGTGGGGAAAGGAAATGTTTGGAACAGTGAGCAGTGGAACAGTTCATTCCAGCACGAAATGTCTCCATCACGAACACTGTCTCACAAGGAAAGGAATCTACAGCTGATGTACTGCAATCTGTACATAGATGTATCCAAAGCTACGAGGTTGATGTGAGTTTATCAATGACAGGCAGACTAGGAAACAGGTCGTACATTTGTTTTGAAGAGGCACAACGTACGTTCGGTCTTCATATTTCAAAGGAACTTGGAACAACGTGCCTACAAAACATTGATGTGGAGGGAAGAAAAAGTGGGAAAATGACCAAACAACGCATGAAACGATTTCGAACTTTGATCCTTCGCGAACAAGTGAAAAGAACCTATCGCTGTGTAACTTCTGGTCAGATCATACGGATCATATCCTTCTAGATGCAAGTTATGCTAAATGTTTTTCTGGAGATATTTCCAACGCAATCAACAAAATATTGTCAATCCCGTCTCGTATATCTTTCGGAAATATAATCGCTGTATCAGAGGGACTGCTGATTTTGTAAGACCAGAATGAGCCAAACAACAAGTGAAGATGCACCATCAGACTTCACTCTGAGATTTAAAATCAGTTTTTTGCACCAAAGTACACGCTTAAATTGCAGTACGCTTGGTGAAAGGTAGGTTATGATACTTGTATACCCACACCATCATTTGAAAATGTAATTAGTGTGACTTTTGATATTGGAGTGCTCGAGTGAGAAAGCGATTCTGAATGTGAAAACGTACATTTAGTGAGGTGTGCACACTGTTTTTTCCCATTTCATTGACATCCTGCTTCTGCACTATGAGGACCAATGTAGGCACTATCAGATTTTTATAATAATGCACTGGCGTAACTGAATTACGTAAAATCTACCTGCTTTGATGTTAATATCTTGTTACATTGTTTCTCTCTACTAAAATGTCACCTGTATTAGAATGCAATGTTTCGCTGGAAAATGACATAGACCACTGTTTTTTTTCAGGATCGAGTGTTATTTTAAATAGGGATTCCTGCCGTACCAAGCGTTAGAGGTCGAAGGTGGCCCCTGTAAGTATCGATTTCAATCAGGCATATACACTTATTTTGGAGAATATCAAGCTTGTTCTCCATCCTCACCTGAGAAAGAAGGCACAAAAGTTGGTCAAACATAAATAAATATAGAACATACTTCACACGATTCACTGATTGGTGGCGAACATATCTTTCCTCCATTAGGATATAATGGAATTACTTTACTTAAGAAGTATTGCACATTTACAAATGCAATAAAATTTCAGAACCGTGGAAATCTCATTGCGCGGTATTAGTACATCCTGCAAAAGACGAGTGAAGTGTGGAAAATAAAATAAGATACAATGATTATATGTAGAGGTCAAAACGCCCGTAATCATGTACTATTAGACAGTATATGTGATCACATTCTCACTGCTGTTGGAACACTGTTTCTGCTTCCATGAAATTTTCGTAGATTGTGGTATATATCATATTATTCATATTTTGAAGTGACGAATCAAGGCCCTAGTCACTGCTGGAAGCATCATTCATCAGATTATGTTATAAAATTTGTTTATTACTTTGCAATACGAAACGATATAGAGATCAGAAAATTTTTATAGATCCTGAGTCTCTGCGCGAACGCATTTGAACATATACTCATGATTCTGTATTGAAACCCCATGGCGGATTATATATATATCTGTTGGAGTGCGAATTTTATCGTTGTGGGATATTTCTAATCTATAATGTTTACTGCCCCACAGCTTGAATTCTACTAGCACATTTTACCTGCTCTCCAAACTAATGAATCCGTCCAGAATAGTTTGCGGCACTAGCGCTCCTGAAAGACGGAATGTCGCGGGGAGTAACTCAGCCACAGCGTAGGAAACTTTTCCAGGCCAAACGTCTAAGTTTGCGGTGGAATTGTTCCCAGTTTTGAAACTTATTGACAGTATAAGGCAGTGTACTGAACTTAGAATTGACCTTAGCGGGAAATTCTCTTATCGACTGATCTCTATAGGTACGAATCAACACTCACCTTTACGGCATGAGCCGGCCGGGGTGGCCGAGCGGTTCTAGGCGCTACGGTCTGGAACTGCACGACAGCTAAGGTCGCAGGTTCGAATCCTGCCTTGGGCATGGATGTGTGTGATGTCCTTAGGTTAGTTAGGTTTAAGTGGTACTAATTCTAGGGGACTGATGACATCAGAAGTTAAGTCCCATAGTGCTCAGAGCCATTTGAACTTTACGGCATGTAACTTATCTGCTGTTGTTTAGAGTTTGGAATACTAATGCAAATGAATCCTAACATGCCCTGATTTTAACGAACTATGCCATGTTATGCATCAGGTATGTACTATCCACATTAATAAGTAATCAACACATTCTGAATATAATACTAAATTAAAATTACTTGAGCAGTACACACTTACCTAAACAGCACAATGATGAAACAGTGGCCGTAGCAATATGAGATGGAACAAAAGTGACCATGTAAATCATGTATAAGATCCCCGCAGTACAGAATGTGTTCTACCAGCACGACTTATATTAGGTGGCAGTAGCATGGGGATGTAAACCCCTTATTGTAGCCACATCATTGAAATCTATATCGCATCTTTTTAAGAGGCAAATACATGTCTCTGCAAGTTGAAACGACATTACATTAATCCTTGTTTGCTATAAATTGCATGCAGAGAACGGGAATACGTAGTATTTGAAATAGCGCATGCTATCAGTGATCCGAAATATTTGTTAGGAGTCGCCAAGCGCACCAAATATCAGGGAAAATGGTGGCGTTTCGCAACACGTGATCATGTAATGATGACAGAACAAAAGTTATGAGATGATAACTAAATATGAAGTAAAAGATGAGCGAAGTTCAGATAAACGAGAATATTTAAATTCCACATCATACAGTTGATTAAAAATTCAAATGAAAAGTGTAAAACGTAATCTCTTAGCTGCACAAAATCACGTGGTAGGTAAGCCAGAAATGCTATATCGTCTTATATAAGTCGTATACACGACCAAAGACTTCTAATAAGTTAAGCTGAACGGCAGAATATCTGAGTTAACAGAACTGCTCTTCGATTTAAATGACTGAATTTGTGTTTTACGCCAAGTCTGTTGACCACTGACCACATAAGAGAAAGAATTTATAGTAGGAGGTGAAGCACAAAACCACTCGTGGCGTTAACAGCAACTTACCACATTAATATGCGAATATGTAACCACGAAATGAAAATGTTGCTTGAATGACTAACGAAATAACTTTGTAAGTAGGCAATACCCACGGATAGCGCCAATAACATGAACTGCTTCAGGAAACAGCAAACACAACGACCGGCTACACTTAAATCAGAGCATGTCACATGCACGCCGACCAACGCACGACCGTCTTATTCAGGCCATAACACAGAGTTCGTCATTCGGTGTGTAGCGCTGTGATTTGTTTCCGTGAAAGAAGACAGCCCGGAAACAAAACATATGACCTGCCACCCTACGCGTCAAAGGCTACATAAGATAACCAGACCTTCTTTACAGTCATTTCTCGGCGCAGTATACCATCTTTGCATTACTTCAGTAACAACTCGGTGGCGAAATACAGTATTAAGATAACTGAAAATAGGAAGTTTCTGTTTAACTGGCAAATCTTGAGCTTCAATTGTCAGTACCTCAGAATGATGGAATATGTGTTAAGACATCAGAAAATACTGTAACGTAGGTGCTAGTAGAGGGGCCGTAAAGAGGAAAGGATACGGAAGGACGGGAATGTAATCAAAAATTAATTCAGAACGTTAGGTGCATATGCTACTCGTAGGTGAGGGACTGGCACAAGGGAGGGATTCTGCTGTACCTCAGTTGGTCAGGTAACTGATGGGAAACATCCTTCGAATTTCTAAACTTCACAAAAGTAGGTGAGGATTATGGTCGATTTGTGAATAAAATCTGTAAGAGCGAACCGTGAATAGTTCTTCGATAGCTCAGTTGGACGGAACTTTGCCTGCATTGGGGTAGAACTCCTTCTTTATTTTTTACTTTTTTTGGGAGGGGGGGCGCTCTGTTGAAGTAAAAGATGTTAGTTCAGATCACTGGCGCAAAATATTAGCAGCGGAACCGTATATAGTGACTCAAACATGGAAATTAAAAGAATATACTTATTGTAAGTAGGCTGTTTAGGTTTTCTTCTTGGTAACGCCACGTAGCGCTCTGTATGAAAATCACTGGCTGTGCTGTGTGCAGTCTGTGGCTAGTTTGCATTGTTGTCTGCCATTGTAGTATTGGGCTGTTGGCTGTTAACAGCGCGTAGCGTTGCGCAGTTGCGAGTGAGCCGCCAGCAGTGGTGGATGTGGGGAAGTGAGATGTTGGATCTTTGAGAGTGGATGATCCGGACGTGAGTCCATCAGAGACAGTAAATTTGTAATATTGGATATCATGGACTGATATATATATATATATATATATACTCCTGTAAATTAAAATAAGAACACCGTGAATTCATTGTCCCAGGAAGGGGAAACTTTACTGACACATTCCTGGGGTCAGATACATCACATGATCACACTGACAGAACCACAGGCACATAGACACAGGCAACAGAGCATGCACAATGTCGGCACTAGTACAGTGTATATCCACCTTTCGCAGCAATGCAGGCTGCTATTCTCCCATGGAGACGATCGTAGAGATGCTGGATGTAGTCCTGTGGAACGGCTTGCCATGCCATTTCCACCTGACGCCTCAGTTGGACCAGCGTTCGTACTGGACGTGCAGACCGCGTGAGACGACGCTTCATCCAGTCCCAAACATGCTCAATGGGGGACAGATCCGGAGATCTAGCTGGCCAGGGTAGTTGACTTACACCTTCTAGAGCACGTTGGGTGGCACGGGATACATGCGGACGTGCATTGTCCTGTTGGAACAGCAAGTTCCCTTGCCGGTCTAGGAATGGTAGAACGATGGGTTCGATGACGGTTTGGATGTACCGTGCACTATTCAGTGTCCCCTCGACGATCACCAGTGGTGTACGGCCAGTGTAGGAGATCACTCCCCACACCATGATGCCGGGTGTTGGCCCTGTGTGCCTCGGTCGTATGCAGTCCTGATTGTGGCGCTCACCTGCACGGCGCCAAACACGCATACGACCATCATTGGCACCAAGGCAGAAGCGACTCTCATTGCTGAAGACGACACGTCTCCATTCGTCCCTCCATTCACGCCTGTCGCGACACCACTGGAGGCGGGCTGCACGATGTTGGGGCGTGAGCGGAAGACGGCCTAACGGTGTGCGGGACCGTAGCCCAGCTTCATGGAGACGGTTGCGAATGGTCCTCGCCGATACCCCAGGAGCAACAGTGTCCCTAATTTGCTGGGAAGTGGCGGTGTGGTCCCCTATGGCACTGCGTAGGATCCTACGGTCTTGGCGTGCATCCGTGCGTCCCTGCGGTCCGGTCCCAGGTCGACGGGCACGTGCACCATCCGCCGACCACTGGCGACAACATCGATGTACTGTGGAGACCTCACGCCCCACGTGTTGAGCAATTCGCCGGTACGTCCACCTGGCCTCCCGCATGCCCACTATACGCCTTCGCTCAAAGTCCGTCAACTGCACATACGGTTCACGTCCACGCTGTCGCGGCATGCTACCAGTGTTAAAGACTGCGATGGAGCTCCGTATGCCACGGCAAACTGGCTGACACTGACGGCGGCGGTGCACAAATGCTGTGCAGCTAGCGCCATTCGACGGCCAACATCGCGGTTCCTGGTGTGTCCGCTGTGCCGTGCGTGTGATCATTGCTTGTACAGCCCTCTCGCAGTGTCCGGAGCAAGTATGGTGGGTCTGACACACCGGTGTCAATGTGTTCTTTTTTCCATTTCCAGGAGTGTATATATATAATGAGTTTTGAACACTATTAAGGTAAATACAATGTTTGTTCTCTATCAAAATCAATCTTTTGCTTACTATGCCTATCAGTAGTTAGTGCCTTCAGTAGTTTGAATCTTTTATTTAGCTGGCAAAAGTGGCGCTCGCTGTATTGCAGTAGTTTGAGTAACGAAGATTTTTGTGAGGTAAGTGATTTGTGAAACGCATAGGTTAACTTAGTCAGGGCCATTTTTTTGTAGGGATTATTGAATGTGAGATTGCGTTGTGCTAAAAATATTATGTGCCAGTTTAGTGTTGATAAGAATCTGTAAAGAGCGAAATGTAAGGGATTTATCAGCACAGTAATTCATTAATTTTTCAAAGGCGACGTTACATATGTTGACCCTTAGCTGAGGATACCTCACTGTACCTCACTGGTATCTTCTGATTTTTTCTTATAGTTTGTGTAATTAGTGTAGCTTTTGTTTATTGCTAGCGCGTAATTGTAGTTTTTTCATTGTTGTACAGTAAAACAGTTGTGGCATGCATGTAGATTTGCACCAAGTATTTCGCAGTTGCACTTGCTACAATTAACTAGATATGATTTTCAGTGCTATGTTAATGTGTTCTCTTATTTTTGCTCTTCAAATTGTGCTTTTCTGTGTTATCGTGTGAAATATTGTGACAATAATGGCTTGTGAAAAACGTAACACTCGGCTCCAAAGTAAACTGAGAAATAATAGTGACGACGAGCGTAGCTTATCAGCACCACCATGTAATGAATTAACAGACATTCAAAGTATAAATTTGGTAATAGTGCATAGGGGAATGGATCGGGCGGCAAATAATGACGTAGACAGCGAATCAATTAGTGAACAGGGAAGCATGATCGATCGATCAGTCGGCAACAGCTCACCTCAGGAATCCGAAATGACAGGACACAACATCGCAAATACTGTACATTCAGGTTTTGGGTCCTCACCGTTTTCTCAAATGAGTCAAGGCACATTTTCTGCTTTTCAAAATGTGAATGTTGCCGGTGAAAATGCACTGCCAAAAAGCATAGAGAAATAGATTCCAGACACTAATACATTATTATTGCAATTAATGCAACAAATAGAACAAAATCAGAGACAAACACAGCAAAAGCTTCAAAAGTTAGACACAGTGGAACAAAATTTTCGGAAGTTAGACACAACACTTGAACAAACACGTGAAGACTTAACTGCTGAGTTACATAACATTGAATCGAAATGTCAAAAATTCTGTAATGACGTAAAATCAAAAATTTGTGAGCATTTTCAACCTATTTTTTCGCGGCATGGAAATGCATTAGAGAATCACGAAACGGCCATAAAATAACTGCAAAGTATTGTTCATGAAAATCATGAGACCCTGCAAGCTAAAATTGACTCAGTTGCATCTACCGATGCAGTTACGCAACTTGCAAAAACTCAGGAAAACTTAAAGGACACAGTAGATACTCTGAAAATTGGTTCAGAAAGACACATGGAGGAAATTAGTTCATTATCAGAGAAAGTAGTTGAACTTTCGGATCAGCTAAATAATTCATCTACGAAGGTAGATGATAATCTGAATGACACAAAACCGGTAGTCTTCAATGACACAGAAGAGTGTGAACTAATTAGGATATTCAAACAAAATCAGAATCAAATTAATACGCAACACCAAAGAGAAATCCAGGAAGTACAAGATCAGCTGACACAGGTAATACAAGAATAACGTATTTCAGAGGAAACTCGCGCTCCAATACAGGAAGAGGGACATAGAAATACGGAACAGCCACAGAATAATAACACGGGATACTTCGGAAATTATGAAAGAAAGTGGTAAGGTACACCGAATTTTGAGATGGAACCGCCGAAACGAAGTTACAATGACCGATATGCGAATCGCCGACATGATGATTTTGACTATAAGCTGTTTATTACTACACATGAATTCAAAACATTTAAGAATTCCGGCAACGACATTCATCCACAAGCGTGGCTTCATCAATTCTATCATTGTTTTCCTCCAAATTTGTCATTAGAGCACAGATTAGAATTTCTGTGTTGCTATTTAGAGAATGAACCAGCTGTAAGAATGCGATCGGTCATTCACGATTGCCACAGTGAAGGAGAATTTTACCATGCCTTCCTCTCAGCATATTGGTCTCAAGCTAAACAAGACCCAGTAAAACATAGCATAATAATGATGAAACATTTCGAGCAATCTGAATTTTCCAGTCTTGTGAAATATTTTGAAGACATGTTGCACAAAAATCGGTACCTGTCAAACCCTTACAATCCCTCAGAACTCATCCGCATTTGCTTAATCAAATTGCCTGAACAATTACGACATATTATTTTGGCAGGACGTTACAAAGACGACATTGAAGCTTTTCGAGGACTATTACAAGAATTTGAAATTGACACTGACAATCGCGAGACGCGAAAACAGGAACACAAAAATTACAGGTCACACCCGTACACAATTCTGCGATGAAAGAAATAATAACTAGACACAACAAGGCTATTCTTACAACGCAAATCATGAACAAAACAGACACCACCCATATGACAACCACTGGCAGAGTAATAGTTACTCTCTGTAACTATCGCATTTCCGTAGTAATGAATATGACAGAGACAATCACAGAAACATACAATATGGCAACCAGAACTATTATTATCACGGGAGACAGAATAACTTCAGATGCAACGGTCCATCACGCAGTTACAATTCAGGGAGAAATTCTCCACCACGTGACCGACAAGAAAGTTACTATGGAATCTACCGTCATGACGACAGACGATATGATCGTAACGACAGACCTGAATTGCATCAGAACTGGCGGGATTCAAACTGAGCAGGGCCCTCTCTACAAGGTGAATTTATAGAAGTTAGGTCTCCTAATCCCAATAACGACGCGCGCCAACAAAGAGACCGACAATGAGTCGCACCGCAAGCAACCATGTGCGCCGGCTGGCTCAGCGAAAAATAACATAGAAGCTAACCTTGAGAAAAATTTTAGCATTCCTTACCGACGCATACAACATGATAATTGCTTTGAAGTTGAATCTCTGCACACTAGAAAGGTTAAAAGATTGCACCACATTCCATATGTAAAACCGTTCATTCAGAGACAATCTGCTTTTTAACTTAGTCTTTGCTATAAAATTTTTCAGTTCACATTACTAGTAGTCTTTGTCACACTTCGAAACTATTAACATGCAACTATGTTTTAAAATTAACTATACAGTCTAGAGCCTAGGGAACATATTTAGACAGTAACTACTAATGCATTGTTATAGTGAGCAGATGACACCGTGTTATTGTGTGTGTACATTCTTGCTTGTAAGTTGCACGATTACGTAACGACCATCAGGTTTACATACTTAGAACATATACTGCTAATGAGATTTTAATGCACATTTTGGTTTACTTGAAAAGATACTCTTTATTTGAAGAACATTCGGTATGATTAAAGATGACTTAGCATTTGGTTTCTTTGATAGCTACACGATTATATCATGACGCTACTAATATGTGACACAATTTACATTGTTGCTTTTGCGTTGTATATATTTTATATCTGCACAGTTTTTCTGAATTATTCTGGAAAGTAAACCATGTTTTAGTAGTAACTTTTGTGGTAAAGCTAGAATGAGACAGCTTTTTCCATAGCACAACAATACATTACAGTTCAGTACTTTTTTCATCACAGCAATAAGTGTAATAACTACGATACCTATACGCAAAGCATTTCACTTTTGTTTTTGATGAGGTGAGTACATTGACTTCAGCAGAACTTTGCTTACAGAGGACGATAACTACGACAGTTCCACAGAAATATCTTACAGCAAGACGCACATTTAGCGCTTCAGGACACGCATTTGAGTGATTAATTTTGTACTTAAAACATTTATTTTTAAAGCTCTTTGAATTACTATGATACAAAGGTTTTCCGTGATACATTTCATTCCATTGCTGTAATCTGTAATACCTGAGGTTATAATTACATTAATCCTCAGGGGAGTACACGCTTACTTTGTGTACCATGTGTTTGGCAAGCACAAGGAGCCCCAGTTAATATGGTATTTGCTTATACAACTTTACACATCGGTACCATATTTCTCTAACACATAAATTACATAGCTATCTGATCATTTAACTGAGAGAGACATACATTTTTTTTACTATGTCAGTGACACATGTTTACGCAATTACACAGCTGGACAACTTCACACTGATGAAATTGTATTTTGTCTGTACTTTGTGAACTGTTCATATTTTTCCGAAACCATTGTGATACTATGAGAGCTTTGAATGATGTATTTGTTATGGCATAATTATTTTCAAAGTACGTTTGAGGTAGATGACACTATTGAAATGAGCAGAGAACTTTTTGTAGGTTTTGAAATTTTTGCAGACAGCTACGACGTTTTTGAGATTTGACTGAGGTGTTACGATGTTATTATTACGACGACGATGTGTATTATGAGGTTGAGGTATGTTTATGATCAATGAGATGATGCTATATGAGGAATCTGATTATGCTATGTAGTTATAATGATAAAATACTGAAGACATGTTCATGAATATCTATATGTGTAATAAGGTAAGGAATAATGAGTTGTGGTTAGGGACTCTGACTTGTGAAAAAGGATGTTGGAAACCAAGAATCGTACTTTATGATTTATGAAATGTGTGTAAATACGTGAATGTATCACAATGCCGGCGAAAATTTTTTGGACGCTGTTATATTCATAGGATTTTGTTTCTACATATTTGTAACGCAAATTCTCGACCTGTGAAACTGTAGTGCAAACTGGTGTTATAAATATTTCGGTAACAAAATTAAGCGACCTTCATGTAATACGTCGTGGGAGACCCAGCTGCGTGACAGTCTCCTGGAAAAAAGCAATTAGTGTGTGCCTTTCAGAGGCTCAGTAGGAGAAAAAAGGAGACCATTATCCTCGCTATTGACGTTTCTTTGTAGAAAGCATCACAAATACTACACACTCAAACTTGAAAATGTATGATCACACTGTGGAGCTCTTAATTTATGATATTTACTAAAATGCCGAATGAAATGATGAGAAACATTTTACATCTATTGTCTTTCTGCCTGAGATATTTTTTTTTCCTTTGGAGACGCCATTTGCCTAGTGAATGACGTTTCATATGTTGCTTTATATATATATATTTGCTCATTTCGTTTAATATCTATTTTCTAGCAGCACTGCAGCATTGGTTAATATAAGATTTAATAGATGTACTAATATAGATATTTTATGCCTACAGATCCATAAATAACCATTTTATGATCTACTTCAAAAAAAAAAACGAGGTAGCACAAAAAGACATATCCCTTCACAGGAATTGCATACATAATTTTTGTCAATGACTGGGTAACATGTTTCATAGATAAATCAAGGTGATGCATCACTCTAGTGTTAAGATGCGACATAAGTATTAAACATGGCCATTTTTACTGTAATACTTTTTCTGCTTGAGCTTTGTCATGTTTATGTATAAGTTATTGCATTTGCTGCTGCTGCTTGCCAGGCATATCGCTACTAAATTTCACTTTGTATTACTCTATTAAGCCAGTTTTACTACTGATTTATTTTTATTGTTGCTGCACATTGATTCATATTAGTTGTAATGTTGCATTTGCTTGGTAATTTAGATTTACTGTAGCTTGCTTTGCCAATTTGCACTTTTTTGTCATTGCTGTTTGTGTTAATTGTTTTGTACTGCTGCATTGCCTCGTCCCTTAGTATATATATATATATATATATATATATATATATATATGTGTGTGTGTGTGTGTGTGTGTGTGTGTGTGTGTGTGTGCTCAGTAGATTTAAGATAGTTTAAGAGGCTAGACCATATAAGAAAATGACTATGGAGAATAGGGAATTAATGCATTGAGAAGTTATATGAAAAATAATGGGCCAAAATGAGTATTGTACAATGAGAAATAATTATTTTGTAAGAAATATGAATAGAATACAGAAAGGAGGTATAGATAGGACTTTTTGGGAATAATGATGAATGAAGGGAGATCTCAAGAAGTAAAGAAAGTTTTGTTTGCAAAACACTGCAGTAAAACAAACCCTGTCCTTTCCTTGTGTTATCCCACTATGTGTTTGTGTACCCTTGTGTATTTGTGTTTTTCCTGTCTTTATGTGTTTAGCTAATAAGATTTATGTTGTGGAATTTTTCAAATAGTATGTTATTTTCTTTGTAAAGATATTTAGACATTATTAATTCTGTTCTGCTTCAATGCTCATGTGTAAAATTAATGTTTAGAAAACTATTCTCATTATTTTATATATTTACTTATGTCATAATTCCTGTAACACTGATGTATATGTCTATTTCGATTCTTTTGTAAACACTGTACTACTACAAATGGTATCTGTATTATTATGTTTTTAATGATGATTTCTGTATCTTTGTAATTGTATTCTCAAGTTATGAAATTGTAATGGACACCAGTTCAGCAAATTGAGTAACTTCATTTCAGTGCACACGTTTCTGTTGGTCATAGTATATGCACACAATGTGAAAAAAAGAGGACTGTTAGTGTTTGCACGTGTGTTAATAATTCAGCAAGGGACTGGATAACAGCATTGCTGGTTCTAAGGTCATTTCAAAAAAATTTTTGGGAGTGCACAAGTGGTGGTTCATGGACTAGCTGTATTGTCCACAAGACTCTTCTATGGTGATTGTGCACCTGTGCAGTCGCAACAGATGGCTGCTAGCCATCTCTACAAGGACTATAGTGGGTCTACACCTTTGGTGACTCACCAATACCATTATTTCTACAAGGATTGCAGTGGGTCTGCACCTCTGGTGGCCCACCAGTACCGTAATCTCAATGGGGACTACAGTGGGTCTGCTCTGTGATGACCTACCAACCAATAATCTTCAAAACTTCGACTGACTCAGCTGTGGGTTTGCTCTGTTGTGGCCCATTACCTGTCTGCATGTCAAGAGTCAGCACTGTCTTTCCATTGGAAGAACAACACTACTTCTTCAAGACAGCATGGAAATCCACTACTTCTGTGTGCAATTTCTTTTACTAATGAGACTTTGTGGAAGAAACTGTAATTACTATTATGATGAATGATCAGGACTTGAAGTCGAACCAGCAACATTTTTTACGAAAAATTTTCCTGCTCTGCCAAGCGTTTTTAGAACATTGGCTTCTCGTTCTCGCCTTTCCTTCGATAATTTCCGAAATGCAGCCCCACTTGCATGTTGGCTTTTTTCACTGTTATTCATGTTAAGGTACTTACAAAATTGTCAACCAACAGTCAAAACAAAAGAAAAAAATTGTAAAAGGAAAGAGAGAAAGCCTGTATCCAGTTCCACTACACTGCACATGAGCACAAAGCTTTTTACTTTAAGCATGACACACGAGCACAAAGATTTTTTCTTGAACTGACCAGCTCGGACTACTCGACGTATCTGTGAAAGAAAGACAAGGCAGAAAAGTTTAACTTCGTTGTGGCCCCGTTTCTGTTGTCAATGAATAGCAGAAGCACCCCTGACGGCTGGAATTCGTCTCGTAAAGAAAAGGGGACAGTCCCATTGTTTGCTTGTGTTTCCCGCGTCGCCGGAAATTTTGCTGGGATGCAGATATGTTCTGAATGGTCTTGACACTGTCTTCATAATTTAAAAAGCAAATAATTTTTACAGTTTCATGCAGTGAAGTGTGCTGAATCGACTCTTATCCCACTTATTCATTTGGCATTTTAGCGGTTTCTGTGGGCACAGAACATAGACTACCAAATTTAAGTAGTCTTGTTGGCAGTTGATGTGGTGAGTTGTCATTCGAATGAACACTGCTTTTCTGTCTATACGCAAATGCACCTTTTGCTCCAACAAAAGTTAATAAAGATAAACTTTCCTCGAAGAAAAAAGCTTAGTTAAGGAGTTCAGTGCAAAATTAACAATGCCTCGTACTATTAGATTGCACAGAGTGGGAACTTGCATAGTGTGCAAACTGCCGAAAAATAAATGAGACAAACGAAAGTTGGTTACTTCTTCTTTTTTTGCGAAGAAAAGTAACTCAGTAAAATAAGAAATAAAATTTTTAAACTGTTTGAAGTGTATTTCACACATTATTAGATATTCTGTTTATGTTATTTTCTTATAAACATGTGGTTTAAAATGTAGAACATTCCCAGTATCAACATGTTTTGTTAAACAGTTTCATTAAATAAAAGCTCAGATATTGAAAACCACAGAGCTTTCACGTTACTTACAATAATGGAGGTCTGACTTGATACTTACTCGTAATTTCTACAAGAAATCTAAGTAGAGCCGGGTTTTACATACTGAGGCCCATACATGTTACATTATTTAAGAAATTGCTGATTAGTTTATCACAGCTTTTCAGGGGTCCCAGTATTTTCAAGGGTTAAGTAGAAGCCAACATCACTTTCCTAGTAACAACATTTCAAACATTGTATTGCAGATTGCCGTCCTGAGAGCTTACTTCGCAATATTTTGAACAATCATGAAGATGATACCAGACTGAAACCCATTTTAAATTTCCATTCAGTCACCAAGTAGACTATGTATATTTCCAAGCTTGTATTGTCGAATTTCGTTCTTAAGGCTTATTTAAACTAGCAAGTTGTTTAATAATATTAAAATTTTTGGTAGTTTGTAAGATAAATTATTTTAAAACGTATAAGGTTAATATGAGTACAGTGCAAAAATGGCGCCCTCTCTTAAAATGCTGCCCCTAGGTCCATGCCTAGTGTGCCTATATGTAAATCCACCACTGACAATATGTTACAAAATGGAAACAAATAACAGCAATCACATTCTTTATGTAACACATAGAGAAACACATACATTTATGTACATTTATGGAGAATATAGGTTTGGAAATTTGTCATTTTTCTTTTGGACATCACTGAACGTTTAGTACATTGAAATAGTGTCACATGTGTATTCACGGTTATGCTGCTAAAATGCTTGCGACGTCAACAGCGTGCTGCACTAAGAGTAACAAAGCGAGAATCCATATTGTCAGCGCATTCACTCACTGGAACAGTCTGACCCAAAATTCGCGTCGCATCAGCTCATTTCTGTCCGTTGATGCGCCGCTCTACGGGAAATAAAAAGAGTTTTCACACACTTGCGTTACTACTGTTGTTTTGCGTAACTTAGGTCACTGGTTTCTTACATGTAGGTTATGACATATGTCCTACTGAATTCTGCTCGCCATTCGTGGTTTCGACCACTGCTTTTTAACATACTATCACACAAATATTTAGATTTTCAGTTAATTTGTGCTTTTGTTTCAACCGTGGACATTATGGAGTGCTACAAGTTTTGTTTCTTAGCCACTTCACTTGTACACTTCACTTCTGGTCACTTGGAATTACTTACGCAATGCTCTGGCCTGATTTCACAAAGACTATGTCTCGGTGGTTTGCGTTCCATTTAAAGTTTTTTGCTTCTGTTTATTGAATTGCTCAGGGCACCAGAGTGTGTTCCATTTCTTTTATAAATGTCAAAAATACTGACTACTTCTTTCAGATTTGCATTGACCTAACTTGAATGAAATTAGATAAAAATACTTCGCTCCGTGACGAAAGTTTCCAAGAAATTAATGTGCCGCACATTTTTCTCAGTCGAAAAACAATGCTACGAATGCGAAAAGCTACGTACGTATTATTTGAGGTTTCCACAGTGAGCACACCAAGTTTCCGTGACTTCCTACAGACAGTGTAGCAGCAGAGCAGTTTCAAAATGGTGTCTGCAAGAGACATACCTTGCAAGCAACGTGCCGTCATTGAATTTCTTACTAGAGAGAAAGAAACTGTCGGGAATATCCACAAACCCTAGTGCAAAGTCTATAGAACATCAGCTGTCGACAGCAGTACAGTTAATCACTGGGCACACAGGGTGAGATCATCAGAAGGCGGTTCGGCGGAGCTCCACAGTTTGCAGTGGTCTGAGAGACCATCCACGGCTGTCACACCTGACACGCCTGACCTAGCCCCTCGGACATCTAATTATTTGGGCCGTTGGAAGATGCCATACGTGGAAGACATTTTGATGACAACGAGGAGGTGATTCACACAGTGAAGCACTGGCTCCACACCAGGACAAGGATTGGTACCAACAGGGCATACATACCCTTGTTTCGCGCTCGAGGAAGGCCATAAAATGGAGATTACGTGAAGAAATTCGGTCTGTACATAAAACACCATTCCTTCGTGTGTGTGAGTCTCATCATCTTCAATAAAAAACTGTTGAACAAATGGGGTGCAATACTTTCTGGGCAACCCTGATACAAAGCTATGCGCTCATAATGAGTCGTGCTTCAACAGTTCACAATGCATTTCCATTTACACAAAAACACATGTGGATATTGCAGTCTGTAGTTGTGTTTATTGTTGTACAAACATTTGGATCCTGCAGACAAATATTAAAGTTCACCATGAACAGTGGCTTTTCCACCAGGTCATCCAATCAATAAGTCTTCACTGTACTATTATTCACGTTATTAACAATACATAATATTCTCACTATTACAATTGTTTAATGATTATCAGATACTATGATGGACAGAATGGAATAATAAGTACCAGAAAATGGAACATAATTTATATTATTATTTATTTTTGGGCTTTTCCTCATTACAGAGGCTTGTCTCCAAGATAATTATTTACTTGTAAATTACAATACAAACTGTTAACTTTCTTAAACTATACTCACAAAATATTTCTCCAGGTGTTTCGATCTTGTGTGTCCTCTTCCTCTGCGCCCATTCTCCTCATTGTGTGCTGTACATTTTGGAGCCAGGTGGTCACAGGTCGTCTTCTTCTTCTTCTCCCCTCCAGTTCCCACTACAGTATCAATTTTCGTATTCTGGCTTCCTCCATTCGTCGTACATGCCCCTACCACTGTAATTTCTTCCTATCCATTACGTCATATATTCCATCTTTTATTTCCATTCTCCTTAATACTTCGGCGTTCCTTATCTTTTCTTTCCTGGATATTCTTGCCGATCTTCTCCAAAAGTTCATCTCAAGAGCATGTAATTTTTTAATGTGCTTCATGTTAATTGTCCAGGTCTCCGTTCCATACAGAACCACACTCTCTAATATGGATTTGTATGTTAATTTTTTAGTTCTGCTCATTACATTCCTGCTCCATAAGACTGAGTTAAGCATCCCAATGACCCTCCGTCCGCTACTAATTCTTTTATTGATTTCTGACTCTGATTTTCCCTAGGTTTCTAAAATGGATCCCAAATAACAGAAAGTGTTTATCTTTTTGGTTGTCTTTCCTTCAATGTATAGCTCATCTGAATCATTAGTCAAGTATTCTGTTTTTTGGTAATTAATCTTCAAACCCCAAGTTTTGTATGCTACTTCTAGTTGATTGCACATATAGTTAGCATCCTCCCCATCGTGTGCTACGACTACTTGATCATCAGCAAATAATAAATGATGTAGGTAAACTCCATCTCTTATTTCTAATCCCATACTATTACATTTACGAGACCATGTTCTAAGGCTAATATCTATATAGATTTTAAATAATGATGGTGACATGGGACAGCCCTGTAAAAGGCATTTGCTTGTTCTAAATTTCTGTGAAAGTTAATTACCAACTTTCACTTGGCAAATGTTATCTTTATACATCTGTTGTATTATTTTAATCAAGGAAGGGTTTATGTTTTCCATATGTAGTGCTCTCCAAAGTAATTTTCTTGGAACAGTATCATACGCTTTTTCTAGATCCATGAAAATTAATCCTATATTTTTTGATTTTTCCCTATTTTTCTCCAAAATCCGTCGTAATGTGAAAATATGGTCTACACATGATCTCCCACCCGTGAATCCACATTGTTCTTCTTGGGTTCTAAAATTTTTTTCCAGTTTGTTTTAATTACTTTCGCTAAAATTCTCATTAATGTGTTTGTAACACAAATTCCTCGATAGTTTGAACATATTTTGCGATCCCCTTTCTTAAATATTGTATTAATGTAACCTAGCTTCATCTCGTTGGGTATTGAATCTCCATGTATCATTTTGTTGAAGAGCTGTGTTATCAGTTTCACAGTTTTGTCACTACCATATTTGAGACACTCCAGATTGATATTGCCTGGTCCCGGTGATTTACCAATCTTTCCTGTTCTCAACGCCTGAAGTACTTCACTTTCTAAAATCTGGATCTCATCATCTTCATGTCCTTTTTCTTCCCCAGTTCCTTCTTCTAGATATTCTTCTCTGTCATCATTTAATAATTTTTGGAAATACTCTTCCCATTCCTTTTGTGTTATCATTTGGAGAATAGTTTTGCTTTTTGTATCCTGTCGACACCCTTTCAATACTGACAATGCTTCTTTTGCTCTCCCAAATCCTAATTTGCTATTTACCTTGGCATATGTTCTTTCCCATGCTTCATTTTTTGCCATCCTTATTTTTTTCATCACTTCATCCTTCTTTTCCTTGTATATTGACCTTGTTTCTTCTGATTTATCATTCAGCCGCTGAAGGAACGCATTTCGTTTTTCTCTAACGAGGACCTCTAGTTACTCTGACCACCACTCTGCTGCACGGTTGTGGTTGTTATCTTTTTTACCCAACACATCTGTTGCTATGATTTTCACATTAGCTTTTATATAGTCATATATTTCCTCAGAACTTCCTTCAAATGAGTCAACCAGTTTCCTTTCCATCCTGGCCGCAAAGAGTGTCCTGATAATTTCGTCTTGTAGGCTATCAATATTAAAAGGTAAATTTTCATCTTTCTCAGTCTGGTTCGTTTTATTTATGTTACTTGTATCACTCCTTGCATTCTTCCATGGCCCGAAAGACTTCATTTTAACTAGATAGTGGTCTGTTGCACAATGGGCTCCTCTATAAGATCTGACGTCTACTGCCTTGAAACTACTTGTTTGCCTAATGATAATATAATCTATTATAGAACGAAGTTCTTTGGTGTTCTGTTGCCAAGTATATTTATGAATGTCCTTATGTTTGAAAAATGTGTTGGTAATTTTTAGATCAAATTGTTCACAAATTTCAATCAATCGTTCCCCATTGTCATTATATTCGTCCTCTCCACGTTTTCCTACTATTCTACAAGATTCTCTAATTCCTACCCTTCCATTCAGATCTCCCATGATAATCAGTTCCTTTCTTCTTGGGATTTTTTCAATAGTCTCCCTGAGGGCGTCCCAAATTGTATCTTTCTCCTTATCTTTTTTGTCGTTCGTGGGTGCATGAGAATTAAAAAAGTATGAAAACCCTGCATCCACACATAAAAAACAAACAACAACTTCCCATATACTTTTTAAAATCCTTTGAAGTATGTAGTCCTTTCACGTCCATTGTTATGGGATAACCTCATATGTAGCTGCCACCTGTGATTGTCCCTATTACCTGGTAAGGCCAAGCTTAAAGTAATTGACATTTCTTGTTTTGGCACTTTATGCTGTAAGGCTCTGGGTGAGTCCTCAGTAAGACAATTTCAGCTATGGTATGGGTTTGAAATTTCCTCAGTATTTTATCATATTTGGCTTTTCAAGTGTCACCCTCTTTGGTGAGGTGTACTAATGTTTTGTTTATTTTTGTATTTACATCTGGTTCCCATTGAAGTAACTATGGAATTGGGTTGGCCCAGTCATTGTTGTCTCTATTCAAAAACATTATCAATTGTGGGGTATAACTATTGAAGTGCATGGTAAACTATTAAATACTTCTTGAAATGGCTGAAATAGTTGACCACTTAGTATGTTGCCTGTAAGCACACGTTCTGATAAATCTATGAAACTCTGTGAAGACCCTTTCAACTGGGCTACTTTCTGGATGAAGTCGAGAGACCAATATCTGGGTAATATCCTGTTCCTGTAGAAATGGCTTCTATTTTGTGCTGACAAAATATGATGTGTTATCAGACAATATGACCTTTGGTTCAACCACATTTGGTAGATACTGAGCCATTTTTTTCCTGACAATCAGTGTGGTAATGGTAGTGTCACTGGTATACAATTTTAAATATGTGGAGAACACATCACAGAGTGCTATTAAGTACTTTATACACCTGCGAAAGGTCAGGAGTGGCCCGCAGCGGTCTATTGATGTTAATTTTAATTGTTCTTCTGGAATTATAGGATAGTTTAGTTTTCATGGAAAAATATTTATGTTTGGCCATCTGACATATGACACTTCCTTACCTCCTTTTGAGGTTAGGGTAATAATACTAACTGTTGTCTTACATTTTTACACGTGCTAGCATGTTTCCTTTTATATGTGGGATCTTCAATGAGCATAACCCGATATTGAGGATTTGCACAATTATTTCTGCAAATTGCTGTAAGGTTGTGGCAAGTGTGAGAGAGCATCTGCAGTGATATTGTTGCTGCCTGTTATGTGAATAATTTCTAGATCATACTCTTGTATCACAAGAGAGCCCAGCTTGCTAACCTAGCATGCAGTAAGCCACACAATAGCGAAAAGCTTAGTGGCTTCTGATCATAGTACACATGAATGAGCCTCCCATACAAGTAATAGGGAAATTTATGTAAACTTCAAACTATGGCTAATGCTTGTATCTCTTTAGCTGAATATGCCTGCTCACATTGGGAAAGCACTTGCTAGCAAATCCTATAATCCTAATGTCTGTTTTCCCTGCTGTTTGTTGCAGCTGGAAGAGACATGACCCCAGGCCAAACAATGATGAGTCTGATGTAGTGGAGAAATCCTGTTTCAGGAAGGTGTAGCATATCCGCATTCAGAAAGGCGGAATGCCGAGGTCCAGATCCAAAGTATGGTTTTTCTCAACAAATTCACCAGTGCACCATTGTTCAAATGTTTATCACACACGAATCACATGAAAACTTATGCTAATCCTAAATATTCCTTCAACTGCTGTCTTGTCCCAGGCGCTGGGTATTCTCTAGTTGCCGTCAACTTATTTGGGTCTGGAATTATTCCTTCCCCAGATATCAAGTGACCAAGGGACTAGATTTGTGTTCTTCGAAATTTTGATTTTGTAAGTTTTGCTGTTACCCCTATACCTGCAAACCTTGTTAGTATTTCGGTCATTATTTCATTATGTTCCTCCCATGTGCTAGTAGCTATTACCAGACCATTGAAACAGAGTCATTCTGCTTAACAGATCACAGCGGAACGCCGTGTCAGGCATGTTGACAAAGGCACCAGCACTTACATTCAGCCCAAAGGGCAATACTTTAGATTGGTAACTTCTTACGGCAAACGGGAAGTTAGTGTACTTCCTACATTCTTCTGTTAGTTCGATTTGTCCGTAAGATGTCTCATGTCAATATTCGTTAGGTATATCACATTATAAGACTTTTGGATTTATTCTCCAAATGTTCCGGCCTGGGGTAGACTGATATTATCTTGTTTATATCCCAAGCATCAAGGACCAGACATATACTGCCATTTGATTTACCTACTGCAAGCTCTAGACTACTATAAGGTGAGTTTGATTCTTTTATAATGTTCCATTACAACATCTTTCGTATTTCACGATTAACCACTTCCTTCTTTTTCCAGTGCTTCGCAATAAGTTTGATGGCGATATAGCTCCAAATGGTAAGTATAACCATTAATGGTTCAGGTTTTCGCTGCGAAGACAATATGAAAACTGACTAACAAACCTGCCAACTATTTCTGCTGGTCCACACTTAAGCACTTTGATTCCGTCACTTTATTGCAGGTCAGCTTAATAATACTGTTACTATCAATATTCGCTGACACCAGTGCTGCATTATTGTACCCTACTGCTGGTATTTATTCATTTATATATCGTAGACATGTGTTAAAGTACCCCACACGAACACGTCGGCAGTATTTGCCATGTACCTCATCCGCATTTGCCAACTGTAATTCATCCAGACGGCCTTCATCATCAAAAGCGCGCTTGCCCATAGAGAGTTTAATTCTTGTTTGCCTCTCCCAGAGGATGTTTCATCGGAGCACGCAAGTGACGGACAAATTTTTAATTGTTAGGAACATGCACTGAAATACATAGTTTCCTGGTACTGTATCATTTGTGCATTGGCACCGACGACGCCCATGACTTTGCGTGCCTCTAAAGGAGGAGGAGGAGGAGGATATTAGTGTTTAACGTCCCGTCGACAACGTGGTCATTAGAGACGGAGCGCAAGCTCGGGTGAGGGAAGGATGGGGAAGGAAATCGGCCGTGCCCTTTCAAAGGAACCATCCCGGCATTTGCCTGAAGCGATTTAGGGAAATCACGGAAAACCTAAATCAGGATGGCCGGAGACGGGAGTGAACCGTCGCCCTCCCGAATGCGAGTCCAGTGTGCTAACCACTGCGCCACCTCGCTCCGTGCCTCTAAAGGTAGTGTAGGTATGGGTAAGATGAGTTTCTTTCACAATTCTTTGTAAAAATTAATAACAAGCACACTGACTGTCACTCCTTCATCAACAGTTTAGCAATTACCCGATACATTCCGATTCTGGTGTGAATAGCAGCTTGTACTACTTGGGTTGCCGTGTTTTTACGCTTTGCTGACTCGCGACACAACTAGTCACGGACATCATGTCTGTCTTGGGCAGATGTACCTTCAGTCTGTGCCCTGACCGCCACTGGCAGGCGTAGCGTGGTCAAATCTAGTTTATCAAGCTTGATGGGTCCGGTGGGCTCTCATCATGCATTCCCATTATTTGTACTCTTTGTTTATTACAATGATGTCTCTCTGGCTATGCTTTATTCGGCTATGCTTTGTTCGGCAAAAACTTTTGGGCTACAGGAAAATCCATCAATACACCACACCTAAGTAACTAAAGAAATTTATGGGCAACATATGCTGACCCTTAACTGAAAGTATTACTTTGTGGTTTCAGATGGGTCGTTAGTGGATTAGTGCGTCACATAGTTTTGTTCCGAGAGTATTTTGCAAATTTATTTCCTAGCTAGACTAACCAGATCGGAGTATTACAAATTCTCAACAAAGTAACTTCTCCAGTTTATACTCTGTTTGTCAAAACACGGCAGGTATAGCTTGCGCTCTTAAATAACATAAACAGTGCATCCTTACTTTCCTGGTGAAACCCGCATTATTGCAGCTTGTGCTGGCGTAATGGCTGCTGATGGCTGTTAACCTACAATGCTTTAAAGTAGAGCTAGAAAAAATCTTATAATTCAATTCCATGTCACAGGAAATGTGAAGGTAAAGGATATCGAGATAATTTGAAAGTAAAAGTTGATACCTTATTCGAGCTCACTTACATGATACATACAGCTTCAACAAGACTACAGTTCCATCGTTTAATCAGATACACTAGCACATAGATGCTCTGTATCTCGACAGCAGCAGCCGAATCAGAATGAACAGAAGTTAACACATAAAACAGAGGATTTCTGTTAATCTGCGACATTACTTTCGACGTTCTATGATACTACTGCCACTGTCACACGCCCTTTTTTGCACAACACTTTACACCACATTTTATACAATGTATATCGAATTACCAGTCACAAGAGTTGGGGAAACTGTTTGTACTTCTTCGGCGTCGGGCTCATGACGCACCACGGTTGTTCACAACGGCTCGGTAACTCGACGGGATTAAACAGATACAAATAAATGGGGTTGAAAGCACTTTACGAGAAAAGATCCGACGGCTATTTTTGTTGACCTATACTATGAGCATTAACATCTGTAAACTACATATTTATTTTGCATACCACTTCAAATGGTTTTTATCTCAGGAAAGTTGATATGGAAATTAAACACTCCGGAAAGCATGGCACACATCAGAATAAAGGGACAAATAATTAGCCACACTGAAACTTAGTTCTAAAAGACTTAGAATTCAGTATAAGAAGCACTGAGCGAAATACTGACACATCCATACAGCGTATTGTCCTACAGATGAATAAATAAATAAATCATAGCTTCAACTATTTAAAAGCAAAGAATAGACGTTTTCCTTACAATGACACATTCATTTTTTTCTTTCTCTTAGGTGACATTGTCTTAAACCTCCAGTGGTGTAAAAGATACTTGACGATGAATGGGCAAGAGGGCTAGCCAATTTAGTCTTTATTAAAAGGATTAAACAAACTATCAAGTTAATCAACTGATACAGAAAACTTTTAAATATTAATAAATGGTAATCCAATAAGTGTTATTTGACGTGATGATTTCAAAACTGGACTGTTGTCTTGAATTTCACAGGTATATCCCGTCTCTCTGTAAAATGTCCTCTTTGCCGTGGCTGTCGTTACAGAAAGTGTGGTCAATATCTTCAGAAGGTTGTTCATATTTAGATACATCTCTTCGTTGCGCAATTGTAGTGTTTCCATGGCAAATGAACACGTGAATTTTCTTGATAGATATGCTTCTCTGTAAGCGTAATTTAACAAGAACTTCTACAATTCAATATTCTGTATGGTTCCAATGAAGACCTTGAATTCCTGTCGTTCTTCGCTGTTTAAGTCTACCACACTAGTTGACGTCGTGAATAGAGAAGAAAATCCAAACAGAACTTTCTTATGTTCTGTCTACTTTAACTCTTTTATACAACAGTTTGAAAATGGGGCGACGATCGCCCCTCCGTAGTACTCTTCAGGATCACCCATCCAGTACTTTGGTCTGTTGTTTTGCATTTTAACCACCCGGTGACGCAAGGTTAAGATGTACAGCTGTTGACAAATTTCATTTTTTCTCTCAGAAAGAATCCTGAAAGTTTCGTCGCATCAGCTCTCAGAATTTCCAGCTTTTCTCTAGTCTTCAGTTACTTCCATGTGTTACCTCAAACACAGTGTTTGTTTATGGAGTCACATTTCCACCCTTAAAGTGCTTTTCCCACAATGGGTCTGCCGTGTGCAGCGTCACCTTTATTTTAAATGAATTTTTAAACGCCACCCAAAACACACTATTTGTGGTTTACTTAAATGGTTATCTCCTAATAGTAATACTAAAAGTATAATAGAAAAAACTACGCTTATTATCATGTAAGCCTCTCCAGATTTAATCAAAAGAGTTATCTAACCTCGCTTCACTCTACCAAAATAAAAATAAGTTTTAAAAAACTTATCATGAAATATCACTTAAGATGACTGTACCTCAGCCACGGCAGGTACTGCAACTCCCTTCTTGCTATCAGTTTGATGAAACACTTTAATACTTCGACAGACTCTTTCGTCTTTCAACCATTATGTAAGCAAACACACACTCAGTATTTGGTCAGTACACAGGATCACAGCCACCACATGTTGTTATACTATTCGCAATAAATCTAACTTATGTGTCAGGTACCTCACTGTTACACTATTACGAATGAAACTCTGAGACCATCCAAAGTCTAAGGCAATGAATGTCTTCAAGATTTTGTTAACCTCATGTTATTTAAACCATGTTTGTTTTATTTCAAGATTTAGAGATCTCAGACACAGTGGTTCCTCTCTATTAGTTATCGATGGAAGTCGACATAAGTAGTCGATGTTAAGATTTTACTTAATTTTTATTAATTACTCTTGGGCATTTATCATACAACTGGTCTCAGACCCAAAAGAGGTGTCTGTTATATTCATTAAAATTTGACTTAACTCCATGATTTAAGCAAATTAACATACAGTCAATGACATAAAAAAGAAAAACGACACATCATGAAAGATTTATTAGAATGGGATGGAAATCGCTAGATGTACACGACAAACAACTGATTACAGTTTCAAAAAATAACGGAGGATTCTATCAAGAGAAAGAGTTTCACAAATTGAGCAAGTCAGCAACACTTTGGTCCACCTTTGGCATTAATGCAAGCAATTACTCGGTTTGGCATTGATTGATAGTGCTGTGGGATGTCTTCCTGAGGGATATCGTGCCAAAATCAGTCCAATTGGTGTGTTACATCATCTAAATCCCGAGCTTGCCCATATGCCCCAGACGTTCTCAACTGGGGAGGTGCCTGCGGACCTTGCTGGCCTAAGTTGGGTTTGGCAAGCATGAAGACATGCAGCAGAAATTCTCGCCGTGTGCGGGCGGAAGTTATCTTGGCGAATACCAACCTTACTGTCGCCAGCCATATGACCCGACAACCAGGGCTAATGGTGTGAATACATCGACATTATTCTACGTCCACTTTGTTGCCCCTCATGACAAGCGATCCTGACTTAAATTTCAGCAAGATAAGACCCGCCCATACACGACGATAGTTTCTACTGCTTGTCTTTGAGCTTGCCAAACCCTACCTCGGCCGGGAAGGCAGAAAGGTCACCGGATCTCTCCCAAATGTAGAACGTCTGGAGTTTTATGAGCAAGGTCCTCCCACCATTCCGGGATTTTGACGGTCTAACAAGTCAATTGGACAGAATTTGGACTGGTATCCCTCAGGAGGACCACCAACAATTTTAACAGTCTATGCCAAAGAGAATAACTGCCTGCATAAGGGCCAGAAGTGGACCGATACGTTACTGAATTTCTCAATCTGCGAAGATATTCCTCTTGAATAAATCATCCAATTCTTCTCAAACAGTAATCATTCGTTTGTGTGTACATGATTATCTATCGATTTCCGTCCCATTCGGATAAAAGTTTCGTGACGTGTCGTTTTCGTATCTTACAGTGTATGTTAATTTACTTAGGTCACTGGGACTGGGACTGGTTGAATGGGTAATGCCCGAAAAGCGTAGGCACCTGTTTGGGTTCAAATGTACATCACATCTAACCAGTTTCTGTCCCATTCGGATAATTCATATGTAGTGTACCTTTCTTTATTTTTTGCTTTAGAGTGTTATTGCTACATTATGATATTAATCGAATTCACTTTTCTTATATTCGGTTAATAAAAGAGTTTTAATGTTTTTTGGTAAAGCATTTCCAAAGGAGATGAGTCATATTTTCTTGGTTCCTTTTGTGGCAGCCAAGGATGTTTAGCAATTTTCTCAATGTCACAGAGCTTGAGCCTAAGTGCAGTGTGAGGGCGAAGAAAGTAGAAAGCAGAACTTTGTGACCACATTAAGGACGAATGTAAGTCAGCTATAAAATGATGCAACTTTACCCAAGCGTTCGCGCAGCTAGGTATAAACTACACACGGAACTCAGAGAGATAGGGGAAACCATACAGCATGGAGAATAGAGTTGTTAGTGTTCAGACACAGCCATATGTTTCTCAGTTGACACATAACACGAGTTTGCCGCGTTGCTGTAGCGTTCCAGCTGTTAGAACATTCAACCTGGCAGCAGTCGTAAAAATAAGAAGTCTGCACGCTGTGTACCGATAGCAAATGGTGAGTCGAAGCTCAAGTTAGAAATTGATAAATAAAGCTGCATCGACAACGGACGCGCCGCGTTGTGTAGCGCAGCACAGAATTAATGACAGTATTCGTATATGCGCAACTATGTTCCAGTGTGAGGGCGCGAGCCACAGTAACAGTGCAATATGAGAAACACCGCCAAAAATGAGTCGCGCACGAACGAACCATTTCCTCTGATTTACCGACACAGCACACTTTGTTGTTACGTAGCGCTGCACGGCCTTCGTGGACTCAGCTTTATAGACGTCGTGCCACTTCTCTCTGCTGACAAACGTTGCAGTTTGTCATTCTAAGAGCTCAACAGACAACATTTAACACCATTTTCGTCCCAATTAATAATTGCCATGTTTTGACTTCAGCGACTTTAAACCATTTTAAAAAAATCACAATAAATTAAAAAAATACTTCATGCCTCAGGGAGAGGCTAGGACACCCCCCCCCCTCCCCCGCCCCCCGTATCAACACTCCTGGAAATGGAAAAAAGAACACATTGACACCGGTGTGTCAGACCCACCATACTTGCTCCGGACACTGCGAGAGGGCTGTACAAGCAATGATCACACGCACGGCACAGCGGACACACCAGGAACCGCGGTGTTGGCCGTCGAATGGCGCTAGCTGCGCAGCATTTGTGCACCGCCGCCGTCAGTGTCAGCCAGTTTGCCGTGGCATACGGAGCTCCATCGCAGTCCTTAACACTGGTAGCATGCCGCGACAGCGTGGACGTGAACCGTACGTGCAATTGACGGACTTTGAGCGAGGGCGTATAGTGGGCATGCGGGAGACCGGGTGGACGTACCGCCGAAATGCTCAACACGTGGGGCGTGAGGTCTCCACAGTACATCGATGTTGTCGCCAGTGGTCGGAGGAAGGTGCACGTGCCCGTCGACCTGGGACCGGACCGCAGCGACGCACGGATGCACGCCAAGACCGTAGGATCCTATGCAGTGCCGTAGGGGACCGCACCGCCACTTCCCAGCAAATTAGGGACACTGTTGCTCCTGGGGTATCTGCGAGGACCATTCGCAACCGTCTCCGCTCACGCCCCAACATCGTGCAGCCCGCCTCCAGTGGTGTCGCGACAGGCGTGAATGGAGGGACGAATGGAGACGTGTCGTCTTCAGCGATGAGAGTCGCTTCTGCCTTGGTGCCAATGATGGTCGTATGCGTGTTTGGCGCCGTGCTGGTGAGCGCCACAATCACGACTGCATACGACCGAGGCACACACGGCCAACACCCGGCACCATGGTGTGGGGAGCGATCTCCTACACTGGCCGTACACCACTGGTGATCGTCGAGGGGACACTGAATAGTGCACGGTACATCCAAACCGTCATCGAACCCATCGTTCTACCATTCCTAGACCGGCAAGGGAACTTGCTGTTCCAACAGGACAATGCACGTCCGCATGTATCCCGTGCCACCCAAAGTGCTCTAGAAGGTGTAAGTCAACTACCCTGGCCAGCAAGATCTCCGGATCTGTCCCCCATTGAGCATGTTTGGGACTGGATGAAGCGTCGTCTCACGCGGTCTGCACGTCCAGCACGAACGCTGGTCCAACTGAGGCGCCAGGTGGAAATGGCATGGCAAGCCGTTTCACAGGACTACATCCAGCATCTCTACGAACGTCTCCATGGGAGAATAGCAGCCTGCATTGCTGCGAAAGGTGGTTATACACTGTACTAGTGCCGACATTGTGCATGCTCTGTTGCCTGTGTCTATGTGCCTGTGATTCTGTCAGTGTGATCATGTGATGTATCTGACCCCAGGAATGTGTCAATAAAGTTTCCCCTTCCTGGGACAATGAATTCACGGTGTTCTTATTTCAATTTCCAGGAGTGTACATCCCTGGTTGCTAATGAAATCTAAGGTTGCTGCTTCGAGTACTTGTCCAATACAAAAGCGAGCTGTAAATAGCAAACACTCGACCGGTGCCAGAGCATGGCATATTGAGAGGTAAGGTATGCAATAAAGCTCTGATGCCTGATAACGAATGACTTTACTGTGTGCGTGAGAGATTAGGACAAGTTCTTGCTGCTCTTCGTGTGACGTTTGTGTTATGGGATCATACTAGCTGTAATTACACTAGGCTCTCTCAAATTGCGGTAACAAGATTTTTTATCGTGTCGTGTGGTTCCCGGAACTTTAATTCAGATAAGAAAGGCTGCGCAAAAGTTGGTAAAATTTTGTGTCGGGCAAAAACATAAGAAAAGGAAAGAAAAGAGAGAAACAACAACAGTTGCTCGAGACCACCTGTTAGAGTTTCCTCTGGGGATCTGCAAGCTGTATGTTAATTTGCGAGGCTGAGTTGGTAGATCTGCCGCTCCGGGACTCCAACATGACGCTTAAGAATAAAAGGCGCCCTAATGAACCATTGGGGGAATGTTGTTTAGCTATACCACTCTGTGTTACATGCGCTGGATATAATCAGGTAACTCGGTAACGCACCTTTCTGATCGGTGGAAGCTGAAGCAGCATACTTTTCAGTTGATTCATATGTTATTTATGCACTTGTGTAATTCTTTTGTTTTAGCACCACACTCATGATTTGCAGCTAGACAGAGAATCTGAGTGACATTTTCATTAGAAGAGGTATTCATCTGAACCGCCTGTACAGATCAACAAAGAAATATGTTACGTGCACACAACATGTCACCCTTTCCTGCGTTATAATTTTGTAGTGGATTTTTCTAAAAAAATCTGTAATTTTCAGGAAAATATGGCAATTATCTACTATAAAAATCTTAACATGTCTTAGGGCATGTAATAACCCGATTCTTAGTGTGTGTGTGTGTGTGTGTGTGTGTGTGTGTGTGTGTGTGTGAGTGTATGTTTGTGTTTGTGTGTGTGTGTGTGTGTGTGTGTGTGTGTGTGTGTGTGTGTGTGTGTGTGTGTGTGTGTGCGTGTGTTGGGGGGGGGAGGGGCAGTGGAGATGTATGCAACGATATAGAATTTTTACCACCAACTCTTAAACGAAATTGTCTTTGCTTTTAGTTGCAAATCTAGGATTCTGCTCCATTGAATGGCGAATCTATTTTAAATTTTAAGTGACGCCTCAAACACAATTAAAAACTGTGAAAAGGAAACAGTGAGTCTAAATATGTGTACCCTCTCTAATTAATTCATTCACATTGAAAATATAAAAACATCGTTGTGACACTAACAATATTTGCAAACATTTGTAAAGAGAGTCCAGTCGGGCTATCATGATATCTAAAAGACAAAAAACAACTCTGTGGCTGTAAACGAAAGGCGGAATCAATCACAACAATTTCTGGCTGGAACTAGGATTCGACTTACTGGAGCCGGCCGGAGTGGCGAAGCGGTTCTAGGCGCTTCAGTCTGGAACCGCGCGACCGCTACGCTCGCAGGTTCGAATCCTGCCTCGAGCATGGATGTGTGTGATGTCGTTAGGTTAGTTACGTTTGAGTAGTTCTAAGTTCTAGGGGACTGATGACCTCAGATGTTAAGTCCCATAGTGCTCAGAGCCATTTGAACCATTCGACTAACTGAATGTTGGGTCCCTCTAGAAATCTAGCTAAAACAATAAAGCCTGTTGTGATCTGTCTGAAAGATTATGTAACTGAGATACTGCCAAGGTATTGTTATGTACTTTAAAATAGAACAGCTGTAAGTAGAGTGAATGTGTCTGGAATTAGTATTTTTCTTTTTACCAAATGGCCAATAACTGATATCTATAGCCAATCGTTCGCTTAAAGTTTATTGTGCCTACATTAACGAAGTTTCAGTGCTACTAGGGGTATTTTCTTCAGAAAGAATAAGGTCACTTAACTAATATTTTGTTAAAATTATGGGCATACATCATGAGCTGAAATTCTCAAGACAAATATCAGTAATAGTACAAGAAATCCTCCACGAAAAACATCAAGAATTACTCCACAGGTACAACTTATTATAAGAACAGACATTGGACTGTCCATTTTTCACCTGCCTCGAGATGACTGGGTGTTTGTGTTGTCCTCATCATTTCATCATCATCCAGGAAAGTGGCGACATTGGACTGAGCAAAAGTTGGGAAACTGTACGGGCGCTGATAACCACGCAGTTGAGCGCCCCACAAACCAAACATCATCATCATCATTGGACTGTCCTTTTTCCAAAGGATAATTACTCAACACTTCCAGCTTTATAGACTGTACGAAAAGGAAAGCAATGTAAACGTGTACTACCTGATTCTGTTTTCCTTGCTGTCTTTTACTGTACCTGTGCTGCTTACTATGTGCAACTCTCTGTTGTTAATAACTGTTTCGAAAATCGTACAGGCATTCTTTACTCTGATTCCAGTGATCTGATGAAAGTAAAATTCAGTTTCAAAATCCGTTTCATACAGTGCATTAGTGAATTTACATGATTAACAATGTGTATCTTAGGGCTGTTCATTGTAACCTGTGTGATTTGATGGATAGAAGTTTCATCAAGAACTAAATTTTGTTGTGGTGCAGTTGTTGCTTGCAACAGCCCTTACTTCAGTTTTTCGACCAGCAGTTACAGGGAATTACATTAATAAATTTATTCTGCAACACTTAATGTTGATTTTTGCTTTTTAGCTTGTTTATTTTTTGAGTAGATACAGGTTTTGGATGTATGAAATAAAGGAACTCTTATATTTTTCGAAAGATTTATTCCACAAGAGCACGTTTCATGCATGTAATACACTGATTCGTATAAGTACTTGACTTGGCCATGTTTCACCTTTTTGTTATCGTGTAGATATACAGTTATTGTGCATGATGTTTCAGTTGGCTGTCATTGTTCTACTTATCATAACTTGTCTGTTAACTCGCGAGTAATCTTTGCTTAAGACATCTGTGCCTACTACTATCTGTGACTAGTCTGTAGTCACTCCCGGCTCTATTATGATGTTTGTCTTAACTATGGTCTTTAGGGCGAGCAGTGGCTCAGCCATTCAGAATTTGATGTGGTCAGAGCAGACAACGATGATCAAGGAAAAAGATTCGTATTCCGGTCTGACTTCCACTCTGTTCGGTTCTTGTGTGTGCTGCTGAGACATAAACATTTTTATGCTAAAGTATATTGAGACAGGTGAGTGATGTAGGACTGCTGACTGGGTTCGTATGCAGAGATTATAATTAGAACTGCAAACAGAGTTCTTCTCTGGATGTGTCCAGGAAACAAGGTAATATTTGCACGTGGGGATACACTTCAAGCGAGGTTTTATTATCTATACCTATCAATTATGAGTAGTGACGTGGGAAATTCAGTTTCGATTAGTGTGCTCCAGGACGCATTTTCTCCATATGGTACATCTGATTCATAGCTGAGTTGAATATGATGTTCGTTCACCTAAGATTTGTTCTAATTTTCGTCGGTTTCACGAATATCATGTAAACGAAGTTCTTGGTCTTGCGACCGTATAAACGCCCCAAGGGGCTTGTAACACTCATTACGATTCTTCATGTCAGTTTAAAGTATCTCTACGACTGCAGTAATTATCGAGTGAGGCGAAATCTCTTAAATTTATACACATACATTCCCACAGCTAAATTTAGGATTATATATATATATATATATATGTTGAATATCACATTTTGAAGGAGCCACGTGGTCTTGGGTTCATAAAGTAATAAGTAATGGGATCCAAATGGAATCTTTTGCCTTCTGCACGGTTATCTGTCCAATGAGAATTGCTGCGCTGCATACATTGAGACAACATGACATCACTTTAAATATTTTCGGTAGATTTATTCCGCGTTCCAGATGGTAAGATTCCTTCGAGATTATCAGCAACTACTGTGCTATTTTTCATCCTATGCACTGTGAATATTCAATATTAACTGGTAATTTGCAGAACAATGGTATGAATTACAGCTGTGAGATTACCATCTTTAGAGCTCAGGTTTTGTCTTTAAGGTGTGATATAAGAAGCTTTAGGTAAACCTAGTCCTTTTGATAGGAAACTCGATCAACGAATAAGTCCAAGCAATCCAGTTGCCCAGTTTACTTATCAATTCATAATATTAAGTCACACTGTGTTACAATATATGAGTAATAGAGTACTATCAAAAACTGATATTCCTCGTAGTCAAATTGTTTCCATGCTGGTCGATTTTGGTACTGCTTTGACTGATGCTGATGTCGTTCCTCGTCAGGCCAGGCTAACTGTAGCTACTGTTTGTGTAGAGGCGACTGCACGTTCCTTACTGGGTAGCTTAGGAAATTATCCTAATCGAAACATTTTGACGTATGGGATATTTATGATAACTTAATTTACATCAGGAGGCTGTACGTAGGGTTACTTTTTAATTGTTCAACATTTTTTGTGTGTGTATAATCGACATACTGGGAATCTGTCTAAAGACCACTCTGTTTTTCTATTGGTTGCTGGTCGTAGTATACAAATGAAATACCAATTCGTAGACTATACGATGTATTGTAATGGTATTTAACTTCTTATATATCTGTTGTATTGAATACTATGGATCCACATTCATAGAGAAACGAGGGAGTTTGCATCAGTGCAATTTTTTGTGGGGATTTCGATGTCCACTTAGTTGAATTGCAAAACACTAGCAGTTATTCCACCTGATTTCACTATACCACATGTTTTGCGTTTGTAGTTAACTGATTTCATTCCCACGAGCTATCACAGTAGTGGGTTATACTACATACCAATTCTGAGACAATAGCTTGTAGCACTGTCGAACACACTCTTTGCTCTCTGCACGAAAACGAGTGATAATCATTAAGTTTCGTATGGTGAATTCCGATTCGATTTTTTGTTTTCCTCTGTCTCTTAGTTTCTTCTGCATACCAGTGTTTACTCAGTTTTGGAAATATGCGTTAATTTATTTGAACTAAGTTTGATTTTGTATACAACAGGAAAATTTTCTTCTCTGTATGTGGTTTGGTCTCTGTGTTTGTGCATCTAATATTAGATATCATAAACAGAATTAACATTTATGCCTTATGCTACCACCTAATGAATTTTCATGCAAATTAAAAAAATAAGAGTTTTGGTACTACATTGTAATCGCAATTACTACTGAATTGTGTACTGCGCTTGTTGGAAGTTTGTTGTACACAAGTATATTCCGTCAGAAATATCTGTACGAAATATCTGGCCACTGTGCTAACAACCCCAATATATTTTTACATATAAGGGCATAAACTTACTCCTGTAGTTGAGAATGCATACGAGTTGTAATTTAACTTCAGGCTTGACAACCAAGCTAAGTATTTCGCTTCACATCTTTGTTGTCGCACAAGTTAAAGTAACTAGAATAAGTGACTGCAGGGCTCTAGAGCATTAATGATATTTATGTTACCAATGGCGTGGCGTAGACAGAAAGATATCGCCACTGACTACTATTTCTGTTTAACCAAAGTGAAGGAGTAGTCTGTAAAATCAAAACGTGCTATTCAATATCCTGACCTGCCTTCAACCATGCTGCCAGTTCCTCGTGATCCTTCCCCACCTCCTAAGCAACCTAGTGATTGGACCATTGATGAAACCCATATAGAGATGTTATCCGAGAGTAGTAGGAGCGAAACAGCGGCAGTAACCAGAACAGCACACGTTGGTCCGGATCCAGAGTAGACACTACAATTAACATCGCCTCATCTTATTACGCAGGAAGAACTAATCTGAACATGAGCAATCTGAGTTAGTGACTTCACAATTGCATGGATACTTTTTGCTCACTCAGGGTATTAAAGTGACTTCGTGCAGGAGGTTCCATAGTGAGTTTCAAACACTTTTCTCTTTCTCTAACGAGTGTGTGTGCAGTAGTAAAATCAATAGTTTGTTTGGAGTACTGTGTGACGTTTTTAACCCGGAGGAACGGAAACTCTATACTGATTCCTCTAAATCATGTCTAAAAACAATCCTCCTTTGTAATAAATATCCCTCATTTCGGATACTCGGTTGACAAGAAGGAGACTTGTCGGACTTGTCAAGATTTGCTGAGTTGCTTACGCAATGATAAGTATTTCTGCAAACTGGTTGCAGATCTGAATGTTGTACGGATGTCGAGTGATAAACAACCAGGCAGCAGCCACAGGCCAAGACAAAGTAGCAACACAGAAGTAACCGATTGTGACATTTTAAAGGTTCCTAACCTGGAGGGATTTATTTAGTTTCATCTGTGTGCTTTGGTCGTTAAAGTTTAGAATTGCTGCGTGTTTATTTAATATCTAAAAGACACAGTTCTCGTGTTTTTGTTTATGTCGAAGAGTAAATCGATTTTTTGACATCTTAAGGATTATTTATTCTCACTTGTGTGCTTCGGTAGTTTAGTTTAAGAACCTCTGCATCTTAATCCAACCTACTAGACACAGTTATTGCGTCTCCACAGTGTGTATAATAGAGTTTCATAGTGTGGGATGATAGTCCTTTGTTTGTCTGTATAATCTAGTATTCCATGGTTCTTAGCATGAATAGGGACTGTGACTGCTGTGTGCAGATCAGAGCAGAGTTGGTGACACTTCATTCTCACCTCCAGACTGTTTTGGTTTTGGTTACACAGCTTGAGGCTTCAGTGGATGGACATCACTGCTGTGGGCCGGCCGTGGGGATCCAACAGACGTCCAGCACGATCAACGAGTTCGCCAGTCGGTCGGCATCGGTGGCCAGACCAGCTACTGATCGCATTGAGGTTGACCCCTCACCTATGGTAGAAAAGAAGGTCGCCTCGGGGCATGGCAGGTGAAGAAAGATTTGCCGCAGAGCCGAACCTAAGGCCTCATTGATTGGTCTGACAAACAGGTTGCAGTTGCTGTCTGTGGCTGACACTGTCCCTCAGGCGGATGAACTGTGAATGAAGCCTGACAAACAGGGAAGTACATGCATTGAGCGAAAATAATAGTGCATTTTGAATTGCTAGCATCTAGCTGAAATATGGATCTGCACAATAAAATTTAAAAAGGTCGACTGATCGCTGCAGTCTATAATTTACAAGTCAATATAACAGTCGCTGAGTGCAACAGCTTTCTAATTGGAAGGTAACCTGACAGATATTTCAGTTTCAGCAGCAGCAGATTGCAACCCTGCTAAGCATGGTACAGCAGTTACTGGCCAACCAAGCAAGAAACACAGCACAACCACTGGGCAACATGCAACAACTGTAGCACCGAGTGCTATACCGTCTTTCCGCCAGTTTAACGAAAAAGAAGAGGAATGGATGAGGTGGTTGCCACATAATGAAGCACACATCCTTTCTTCTTCTGTTTCTCTTATTCTGTGTTCTATTTCCAAAGAATTTTTGTATTCTTACTTTAAATATTGTGTTTTATCTAAATTTTATAGTTTTCTTCTTCCATACTTAAATTTTCTAATTCTTGTTCTTGTATTTTAGTAGATTGTAAATATGGTGTATTAATTGGTTCAATTTCATAAGTGCAATATAGATCAAGTTTGCTGTGGTTATTTATTCTTTTTCTAGATACAAATGGAATAATATTGTGTGCTTTTATTAATCGCAATTCTTTGATATTTATTTCTTTAGGAATTGTAGAAAACAAAGTATTAGATTTCGAAAAATATGTTTTTCCTTTTTTTATAAAACATGTTTGCTTTACAGAAATTATCTTATTTGCTTCTTCGAAAATTTGTATACAGTTAATAGGCAACAAGTTAAAACTAAATCCAGATAACACATACTTATTATCTGTTTTAATTTTTATTTGTATTCCTGTTAATTTGTTAGTATTTTAGTTTCCCAAATATTCATATTGTAAAAGATCATTAAAAATAGTACAACAACTAATTTGTTAATTTTTGCCACATTTTAGCTAGTGGAAGAGAATAAAATCGGGCTTTGTCGAAATATTTGCTGTTATTAGTTATTAGTTCCAAACAATCTGTTAATGGATCAAATTCTTGTTCTTTTTGGGAATCTGGATTAATGTAATTATAAATTGTTGCTTCTAATCTTGTAATTCCATTTTCTTTAGCTAAACAGGATGCAAATGTTTCTTTTAATCTTTTATCTGGGCAATTCAAAAATTCTGTTATGTTGTTTCCTAGTTGTTTATTTACTCCAGGACTTGTTAATTGGCAAATGAATTTATTGTAGATTTTAACTCTAGAATTAGAATTAATCGCTGTTTAACAATCTTGGCCAACAGAATTATTGTTGTTAACCATTACATTACAATTTCCTTTAAATTCTCCTTGTATTCGAAAATTAAAATTGCTTGCTAAGTATTCGATCATTTCTTCTTTGTTGAAAATCCCTGCAAAATCTTGTGTAACATCTAAATCTAATAAATAATAGTGTTCCTTTTTAAGTTCTTCTAAAGTTTCTGGTAATTCTCTTAAAAGTGTATCGAGTTTAACATCTGCTAATTCTATACCTTTGTTCTATAATTTGTGTACCTATGTTAGTAATGTGTTTGGTTTATTTGATTGTTTGTGTATTGGAAACTAATATATATGGAATTTTTGCTTTAACTTCATGTCTTGCCATATTAAATTTAGAAAATCTAGACCTTAAAATACTATTAAAACCACCATATGCTTCCTTTTTTACAAGAATGTCCCATTTTTTATTTCTCCTTCACATTCTACAAAATCTGTTATTTTAATTACAATTATACTATTGCAAAATGGTTTTGTAGTTGGTTTAAATTCCTCTAATTTTTTTTCTTCATTTGTGTATATTTTACCCCCAATATTTGTAACGAGATTATAATTATTTAAATTCTATGTAAGTAACCATAATCCAAATCTTTCGTTCATTGGTTTTACTTTATTTCCAAGCAGTTCTGCTATGGAATATACCTTTTCATTTGCAGCAGACATTTTAATTTCAGCTTACATTTAGGGATATAAAAAGCATTAGTATTGCTGAAAGTAGCTAGAAGTGGAAAAGGTTAAAAAATAGACAAATAAAAAGTAGCTGACACTAGGTTGCTGAAAGCATAACGATGTGGTTTTTTACATATATGAAGTTAAGAAAGCTGTAGAAAAAGGATATAGAGTTTTAGAAGTCTATGAAGTATTGGACTTTACAAATAAAAGCAATATGCTGTTTAAAAATTATGTGAAATACTTTATGAAAATAAAATGAGAAACTAGTTCACATAATTTTGATAGTGATGAAGAATACATCAAAACAGTTCAAGAGAAGTTGGATATTGACTTAGATCATGGAAGAATAAATGAAAATCCTGGAAAACGAGCTGTTGCTAAGATCTGTCTGAATTATTTATGGGGCAAATTTGGACAAAGGCAAAAAATGAGTCAAACAGAATATGTGGCAAATTTGCAACAATTTTATGAGATACTGTTGGATGATCAATTAGATAACTTAGATGTAAATTTTATTAGAGAGGTAATGGTCCAGATGAGGTATAATTTCAAATATTATTATGTGGAAAACAATGCAGCTACAAATATCTTTATAGCTGCATTCACTACATCAAATGCAAGACTTAGATCGTATGATATGTTAGATAAATTAGGAAAAAATGTCATATATTTCGATACTGATTCTGTGGTATGTATGGATGATGATAAAAATACTGTGGAAACTGGTTGTATGTTAGGTGAATGAACAGATGAATTACAATATAATTGGATTAGAGATTGGGCTTCAGCAGGTCCAAAAAGTTATTATTATGAGAAAAATTATAAAAGACAGAAATGAAGGTAAAAGGATTCACATTAAATGACAAGAATATTCAAACGTGGAATGGCGCATCTATCATCAGATTAATTGAGAATGAAGTGAAAGAAAGGATAGAATTAGAATACAATCAGATAACTGGAGATGTAGATACTATAGTAGCCGGCCCTGGTGGTCTAGCGGTTCTGGCGCTGCAGTCCGGAACCGCGGGACTGCTGCGGTCGAAGGTTCGAATCTTGCCACGGGCATGGGTGTGTGTGATGTCCTTAGGTTAGTTAGGTTTAAGTAGTTCTAAGTTCTAGGGGACTTATGACCTAAGATGTTGAGTCCCATAGTGCTCAGAGCCATTTGAACCATTTTTTTAAAAATCTAGTAAACATATGGGTTAAGAAAGAACTTTAATGTCAGCATGATATAACAATTGTTCTAGATAACTATGATACAGTGTCTTATGGATACTAAAAATTATCTATATCTTCTAATGTAAATAAGAAGTCATGCCACATGCCTTATACAAATAGAATAAATTAGTTACTTGCATTTTGTTGTATTCTAAGATGGCTAACTTTGTAGTTATAGAATGATAAACTTTTAAAAATAATGAATAAGCTTTAATGTAATTTTGTAGGAAAATTATTAATTGGAAAATTAGAATCTACTATTTGTTTTACTGTCATAGAAAAGAGAGAATTGGAATTTTCTATTTCAACCCATATTTCTATATCTGTTGCCTTGTAGTTATCAAAGTACTATTCTTATCCTTCTTTATAAATTTCCTTTAATGCACTAACATGTTTAGGATGCTTCTGACTTCTCAAGTGTTTTATAATTAATGATGGTTTAAAATATTCTGTGCAACTTGTTTCTCTCTTGGATTATTACTTCTCTCGAAAATGATGTCCAACTTAAATTCATCACATACATTAGTCATATTTATATAGAATAAATATTGAAAAGATTATTGAAATTTTATTATATATATTATATATAAATCTACTGAAGAAGCTCAATACTGCTAGCAATTCTAACCTGTTTAAAAGGATTAGTGAGCTTGATGTAAATGAGCATTATTATATTACTGACTGTGAACGTTTAAAAACTAGATATGGTGATAAAATTTGTCTATGGCTCGATGATAAATTTTAAATTATTTTACCAGAAAGGCTCAATAAAATAATAGATAATTGGGACTTCCAGATTTTTAAACATGGTGAAATTAAACCAAAATATAAAGGATTGAAGAGAACTAAAAATAATGATAATGAATTTCATGATCAGGAGTTTGTTGTGTAGAATTTTAGCTCATTGACTCTTCCTTATTCGATCACGTTAAATTACAGAATATCTGTATTAAAAATGGCAGAAACGAGACTTTTCCTCAAGAAATGTGGAATCTAGATCCGCCAAATTATTATTTAAAAGCTTATGATGCTTTCTTGGATTTTAAGAGAACTACACAATTGAATGGTGATGTTAATGTGAGTCCATTCAGCTTTATTGAAAATTATCCTATCTATGTTATAAATATGTCTAGAAGAATGAATGTATTAGCTACACAGAAAACTACAACGAAGCTGTGTGCAAATTTTAATGAAAATATTCCGAAAGATACGCTTATGTATGTGGTAATGTATGGTAAAAAGAATTTGACATATGATTCACAGCATAGAATATTAGTTGAAAAATTTTAAAAAATTTTATGTTTTGAATCCGTTTATGAAAAATTTTAGTAGCTAGTGTGCGCAGTCTAGCTTTTTATAAGACAATGATGGATGAGTTAAAAAAATATCTGCAACTGTGCTCAAGTGACCTACTTACTACTAACAGTAGAAAGTGCAGTTTCTGCCTCATTCAGATTTGGTTCTCTAATGCCATTCTGAGTGAACTGTCCTATGATCAGTTCACAGACTCTCAAACTAGCTACTATGACGAACAAGTGGATGTGGTGGCAGATAGGTGCCAATTCTTTCATTGCAATAAAATGTCAGAACAAACTGTGCGTAACAGATTTGCTGGGTATGATGAGGAAATGCAAATTCGAAAGTGTCTGTGGTGCTTTATATTCCGATGTTATGTTGCATGATGTGATCGTGTACAGTACAACTGATGTCAAATTTAGGGAGCAGATTTCGAAACAGCCAAATCCTTCATTTCACAGTCTTGTGCAAATTCTATGTCAGTACGTTTCAGATGCCACACCAGCTGATAAATTTGAGCAGCCATCAATTTGTTGGGTTGAGTCGTCCGTTGCCCACTACTGGCCCAGTAGCCAGCAACAGCATGCACATGCCACAGTGCACAATCAGTTCTCCAAACAGGCTGCTTCATCTGTGAATGCCCCCAATGCGATTCATGGCACAAACACCAATATTTCCTACCCTGACAAGCACAGTGTTATGATTGTGGTAAGCTATATCACATACAACCCATACATTTGCAATGGAACAAACATAACGCTAGATCACATGCAACCCATATGTTTGCAATGGAACAAACATAAGAGTTCTGCTCACTCACAAAAATCTTGTCACAAGGCCAATGTAATCAATGCCTACTGCAGGCATTAGCCAAACTAGCAAGCAAACAGTTTGTTCAGAGCTACAGCAGTCGGACAAACATTTTGTACATTTGCATCTTAGTGGAAAACGTGTGAAATTTCAGTTATACATAGATGCCTCTGTTAGATTGCAGAATCGTCACATATATGAAATGTTAGGATCCCCATGTATGTCTAAAACTAGCAAGCACCTGACGGCTTATAATGGACAAGACACTCTCGTTCTCAGGAAATGTACTTTGCCCACCATGGATGTCTTGCATACATGAACTGTGACTTTCACTGTGCTACAATCACGCGATTCTGAGAAAATATTTAGCCTTGATTCGCTTGATTTTTTTGGTTTTCAGATTCAGATCGCAGTATTGTCAGTGACTGAATTCAATGTCAAAGACCATGTAGCTACTTGCTGAAAGAATTCCCTGAACTCTCATCTGAAGGTTTACGCAAGGCTAATAATTTTGTTGCACAAATTACTATGAAGGCAATGCTCAGTCGAAATTCTGCCAGGCCTGAACTGTTCCCATTGCATTATGGGATATAGTCGCTTGTCCTGTTTCAGAACCTCTGAGCCTACGAGATCTGGGCAGTCACAGCGTGCAGCCGGCTGCAATTCATGGCTCATGTTGGTAACAATGATGTGTGTCGCTCTGGATCAGAACAGATTCTCTCTCCTTTCAAGTGGGTATCTCAAGTGGTAAGGGGTGTCAGTGTTGCCAGTGAGGAGAAAGCAGAGTTGTTGAAGCATAGTCGACAGGATAGTTTGCAAACCTATGGTACAGGGCCGAGTGGAGGGTGTGAATCAGAGGCTCAGACGGTTCTAAGATCATGTAGGCTGCCGATTCCTCGACTTGTGCCATGGGGAAGTCGCATTTCGGGTTCCGCTATATAGGCCAGAAGTCCATCACACCCAGGAGTTGGCTACATGAGGGCATGGGGTGTACGGTGTGGACTAGGTTAGAAGGTCTCAGGGAAACACAAAAAGTACTTCAGTCTCAAAGGTGCCGGCTGAACACAGGAAGAACGTAGCTCTAGGAACCATTGTAATAACAGTTGTAACCTGTCATCTTACGGCGTAAAGTCAAGCGCTGGCACACCAGACGGGAACGATTGGGAAGAGAAGGCTGTAGTACGCTGATATTTTGCAAGTCGGCATAGCCTCGCTGTACAGCAAGGTGTGATTCTTGTTCAAAATGACAGTGGACAGCCACATGTCTTTATCACCATAGCTTTGCAAAAAGACATGTAGCAGTTACTTTATCTAGGACACTGAGGGATTGTTCGAACAAAACAATTAGCACGTCGATACTGTGCTTGGCAGGGTATGGACACCCAAAATGGAACAGATAACGTCAAAGCGTGAAGCATGTGCGCAAAATCAATCAGATCCGTCCCAAACACTCTCTGCTTGGCCTCAGTCGCAATCGCCGTGGCAATGTGTTTACATAAACATTGCGGAACCATTTGGAAGGTACGCTTTCTGACTGTTGTAGAGTCTGATTGCAAGTTTCCTTTTGCTGTACCTATGAACTCAAAAATGTAACGTAGCTCAGTTCAGGCGTAGTCCTCTGTCTTTCGCCTCTAAAGTTTCCTGATGTCATAGTGACGGACACTGGACTCGAGTTCACGTCAAATGAATTTGAAACATTCTTTGAACGCAATGGCATAAAGCATTTAACTTGTGCACCGTTCCACCCACAGTCAAACGACGAAGCGGAAAGTTTTGTCAGAATCTTCAAGCAGCAGATGACCAAACTTCGCACCGCACACACCAGGGATCAAGCATTGCAACTCTTTCTGGCCTACTATTGTTCGCATCCAAGAGACGGACAATCGCTGGCGGAATATCTTCCCCAGCGTCGCAATCGGGCACTGCTCCATCTGCTCCAACCTCTTCAGCATCTGGCGCGAAAACAAGCCGCAAGAAGCGCTTTGCTCAGCATGATATCGTGTTTTTCATGATTTCTAGCGGCAGCAGACGGGCGGTGGGTGCGAGGCGAGATCGTTCGTAGACTAAGCTCATTTTTATATCTAATTTCAGACCCAGACGGATTGTAGCGATACCACCACAATCAAATTCGCCACTGTCATATGCATGGTGATCATTCAGTATCTCTTCCCCCAGATTCATGGATCCCAAGGACAGTGTGGCCACAGCAGCCACCAGAGGTTGTCATCATGACACCGCGGGACGGCCCCATGGAGACTGAGCCTTCGCCTCCTCCACCTCCTCTCGTCCTACCGATGGTGTTGCACCCGACCACGCCGCAGCAGCCAACACCTTCCACTGCTTGCTACAAGCCTTAGGAGATGGACGCGTATCTTTCTGGGCGTTTCATGACTGACGTTTCCACCTGAGCGAACCATGGATAGCGGGACAGAACCTGAAGTCAGACGTCCCCTTCATCTGCAGCTTCCAGTCCATCAGGACGTCAACGCTTCAGCCTCCACTCCCATGGTCGTGTTCCGTGTACGACGACTGTACTTCGCCTATGGCATGGGGGAGGGGATGAGGGGCCGAATGTTACGGCCTAAAGCGCCGGCATGTCAGTCTCGAACGATAAGGAAGAGAAGGCTGCGAGAAGAAGTCAGCCAATCGATGGCTGACAGACCTCCCTTCCAGGACGACAAAGCGACAGCAGTGGTCTCTGCATGAACAAGACATAAGAGCTGCACACGACTGGTGACACTCCAGTTCAATAGGAGCTTCAAGACTAACCACTTGAATAGCAGCTTCAAGATTAGGCACTTGGATAGCAGTTCAGGACAGATTTCTGTCAGAGACCAGTAGTCATTGCAAAGACTGATTATTTCGTATGTCGCCCTTTGCTTGTGACACATCTGTGTAGTTGACAGAGTTTAGTATTGTATTTGATTAATTATAACAACACTCATTAATACGAGTTCTCTGATTGTTTACCTAGCGAACTGAGTAGGCAGGATTCTCAGACACAACATGCTGTAGCTGTGTTGGGAAAATAGCTGGTCCCCAAGCCCTACGAGAAAACACTGATGCTCAAACCGTTACAGGCACTCAAAGCTGGCTAAAGCGGTAATATTTGTTAAGGCTACATACAGTCCGCGGTGGTACGTTTGTTGCTGTTACAAGTCATTTATCTTGTGGGGGAGTTGAAGAGATAGATAAGTCCTTATGTAAGAGATAAGGTTTCCAGCATTAAAATTTACTTTGGAAAACTTACGATAAGACAGGTGGGATGGGGAACATTTTATCAGTCAGGAAAGAGACAACCATACGACCATTCACGTTGGAGTGTAGAATGTATGAGATTGGCGATATATCACCAGACCAAGAGCCAACAGTCTGATAATTATAGCAAAATCAGTTTAACAGCTAATGCATCGGAGTTGCTGACAAGAATTGGATACTAAAGTGGATACTAAAGTGGATGCATCGTATGACTATCAGTTTGTCTTTAGGAAAGGTAAACCAATCGGACAGACAATTCAGATACTACTGTTGATAATGAAAGCAGGACTGCAGAAAAACCAAAACGCGTTCATAGGATTTGTCGAACTGGAGAAAGCATTGGAGTATATCCAGCAAATAATTGAGGACGTGGGTTGCAAGTGCTGCTCTAAGCTGAAAAGGCAGGCTCAGGAAAGGAATAAATTGTGGGCTGCTTCAAACCAGATTTTAGGTATCTGACTTCCGTACGTGTGCACACTCACTTAAAGGCAACAATTGCCTAGAAAACCAGAGAGGAACTGTATATAATTCCCAATCGATATATGTGGACACAATTAAAATTCTTGTCGTCTTCCCGCGTTCGGAATGTAGCTTTGTTGGTTTCAAAGGCTCACTAACTCCTGTGACGTAGCCACACGTTGCTATGAGATATTTCTTATTTGATCACTTTTGATTATGATTGAGGAAAGCACAAGGCTTTGGAGGAACCGAGCAGTCTGAGTGGGCTACGTAGTGGTTTCGGTGTGACCATAGGAAGTCTGTCACGGCGGATCTGGTGTAAAGAGGTCACACCGTTAATAACAATGATGACTCTGCGCTGATACTGGCACAAGCAAAGGAAGTATTCGTTAATATCCACCGAACTTTTAATTTCTGGACTTTGAAGTGCAGTAGTGACAAATTTAATCTGGTCTCGCTGCTGAAAACAATTATTTTGGATTAATTTTACAATTGTAGTTGTCTGGAGGAGCAAACCGTTTCCAAGTAAATCTGTTAACAGCACGTCGCGAATTTGCCTCTTCCTCATCTCCGTGCTGAGAGTGCGTGAATTCTATAACGGCCGTGAGAGGGGTTCTGCTCGACGCCACGCAAACTCTCTGTACCATCGAAAGGAACGTGTCGCTCTTTTTGTATAGTCAGTGCATCTCTAAATAGTTGGCATACTCGTAGATTTTTAACTGTAATTATTGTTTCCTCTGGTATAACGCCAATCGTGTAACCAGCTATGAATGGCGTTCAACAAGAAAATGCGGAATTTATCTATTTTCGTGTTCCATAGAGCTTCGATACGAGTATACCGCTAATATGTATAACGTGTCCGATTATTACAGTAATAACCATATCTAAATGCTGACGAGGCTTACAAACTAAATCATACATAAACAGAGACATAAGCTTCAAGTGTTTAAACAACAACACCGATTACTATACAAATAGTTATTACATGAACATATTATAAGTATTACATCTCAAAACCTTCTGCCATCAATTGGTATACCAGTGCTACATAGTCAGTCCTTATAGAAATGCTTAAAATTAAACATATTTTACTAATTGTTACACACTGTCAAGAAATTCCTGTAAAGAATAGACAGAACTATTCAAAAGACAAGGTTTCTGCTGTTTTTTTTAGTCGTATCCCATGTGACTGACTTAACATGAAATGGAAGTGTATTGTATTCTTTTATACTTGAATAATGTACTCCTTTCTGTACCAAGATGAGATTTTTTATATCTTTGTAAAGATCATGGTTTACTTCTTGCGTCATGACTATGATATTCACTATTTGTTCTGTAAATTGTATGATTATTGTTCAGAAAGCACAGCAGTGGAGAAATGTACTGATATTTCTTGGTGACTATGCCTCGCTTTTACTTAAGTTTCTGAAAGAGGATCTGGGGTACACTATAGCCAAAATTCTGATGACTCTTTCCTGTGCAATAAGGACTTTGTTTGCTCTTGACTGATTACCACAAAATGTGATGCCACATGTCATACGTGAATGTAGTAAATATCCCAGTTATGGAGCTTTAATTGTTTCCAAGGCACAAACAGACGAGACTGAGCGAATGTCAAATTCTGGTGAATTCAATCTATTACATAAGTCGTTGATGTGAACAGACCAGTTTAGAATGTTTTTATGTGTAATCCTAGGAATTTCAAAGACTTAGTTCTCAATATTTCTTAGTCACATCTTTTTTAATCCAATATCTTCCGGCTTTTTACTTGCTGTTTGAAACTAAATGAACTGAGTTTAGTTAACATTCAGTAACAGATGATTTGAAGTGAACCAATATAGAGCTTCTCTGAACACAGTGGTCGAAGTCTTTTCTAGACTTCAGTAGGGTGTTTCGTCAATCATAATGGTTGTGTTATCAGCAAACCGGGTGATGTTTGATTCTTGTGTCATACAGCATAGCAGATCACTGATAAAGATGAAGAAAAGTAAGGGACCAAGCACCAAGCTCTATGGCACACCACATTTTACTGAGACCGAGCAAGAGCTGGCAGGTGCCATTGTAGAATTGTTCAGTATTATAATCTTCCTTCTGTCGTCTGGATAAGACTCGAGCCACATCCTTACTTTATCATTTAATCCATAGTGCTCAGTATTCTTAACTAGAATTTTGTGATAGACACATTCGAAAGCTTTAGACAATCTGAAGATTAGTTACTCTAGGATTTTATAGAGACTTGTTAACAATGAAACTGGCTGGTAGTTGGTAACGTCACCTATATCACCTTTTCTGAACAGCGGTTTCACAATTGTATACTTGCGCCTGTTAGGGACATTACCTTGATTTATGCACTCATTATATATGTATCTGCAGTACTGAAGCAGTGCTTCAGTACGTTGATAGATATATTATCCACACCAGAGAGATTTTTATATTTCATTTGCGTCATTGCCTTCGGTTGTAATATAGGGTACATGCATCTGACTAATTTAGTTCTGCACTACTTTTTGTAGAAGACTCATGGCTTCAACTCTAGACCCGTTACAACGAAATTGATCTGCTGCTGTCAAAAAATGTGTTTTGAAGATATTGGCAACTATATCACCTTCATCTACCATGCTTCCATTATGGCACACTGTCTATATCTTCTGTACAGTTTTTATTTTATTATATGAATTCTTAATTTCAGATTTAAAATTGTCAAGTTGTATGTTTCTAGATTTCTCCGGAATTTAAACTAATCTTCTCAGAGTTCAGCTTTACCGATCTTCCCATTCCTTTCTAAATACGAGTAAAGAGGTAGTTCCGTAATATCCACATTTGTTACCACCCACCTTCCTTAAAACTGGGATTTATTACGAAGGCTGTTCAATAAGTAAAGCAACTCTTTGTTTTTCTCAATCTCTTTCAGCTGAAAAAATGCCGAATTTGCTGCAAAACATCGCGGAATACTCCCGCTTCAGTCCCTACATATCATGAAGTTATGATAGGTGGAGGCACTATCTGTAGCCTTCAAAATGGTATCTGTAAGTGAGGGTGCTCTCCAAGCAGAGAGCGGTCACTGAGTTTCTTTTGGTGGAAAGCGAGACTATCACAGCAGTTCATTGGCACTCATAGAATGTCTGCGCATATCTCCCAGTGAACAAAGACACGGTGAGTCGTTGGACGAGACGTCTGTCGTCATCACAACAAGGTCGCGCTTATCTATCCGATCTCCTGCGTGCCGGCCAGCCGCAGATGTGACTCCTATAATGTTGCAACGTACGGACACTCTCATTCGAGGTGATCGACGGATCGCAATCAAACACCTGGGTGGTGAAATGGATGTGTCTGTTTAGTGATGACACAATCATCCATCAGTTGGGGAACTCAGATGCGTACGCCCGCTAGGTTCCTCGCCGCCTAGCGGGAAATCGCAAAGAGCGAAGCACTATTACGCGGAATTGCTTGCGCCTTAGGAGACTGATAACGAAATCTTCTGTTGATCATAGTGACAGGCTATGAAACAAGAGTTCATTAGTTCAAACCAGAAACAAAACGGTAATCCATGGAGTGGCGTCACACCACTGAACCGTGCAGAGCTCTAGTTTATCGCATTTACTGTTTGTCATCTTCCATAACGGTACTGCCGCCTTATTTTCTTATTCCATTTACTGGCGTCACTAACTCCCTGCCTTACTTGCCTGTGAGCGGCAGCAGCAGTGCTTATCAATAAGTGCACTGTTGTACCCTCTCTGGAGCGACTGATAGTATTTCTGAGTCATCGTGTGTCTGCCAGTCAGTTCGGGAAGGACCAGCAGTGCAGTCAGGAAGCAGCAGCAGTGAAGTCGGGGACGGAGCGCCGGTGTGGTGCCGACAGCCAGTGCTCGCCGATCGCTGGCGACACACACGAACTATCCGACAGAGGGAGATTGGAGCGGGACGACCGTTAAATAGTCATTCGGTTGCTTGGCTCATCGCTGACGTATATTTTGTCCTTTCGCCGTTTCTGGGCCTGAGGAGTTGGTCGGTTGACGTGGAGCAGCGGGGACATCTCCGCAGCGGGTGGTTTCACCGGGCCCACTGGCGGCCTCTATGCGGTGTCGGAGTGTGTGGTGCTGATCCCATTGCTACGAGGTTCGTGGGTCACCGATCCTGGACATGGAAGTTGAGTTTTGACGTAATCTACCAGCAAATCACGACTTTTCACAATGTGTCGTTTGGAGTTCGTTGTCAGCTGTTGGGGTATTTCCGCGAGCAACAACATGTGTTTTGAAGTTGGTAAATTTTAGCCACCCTCTGGTGGAGTTTAACTGTACTTGCTTATTTGAACTGAAGTGCACCAGCAGAACCTTCTGCCTTGTCGCCGTTAACGTTCTGGTTACCTGCCATGGCCGTTGACGTAAATTCAGGCAGTGCGTTTTCCTCATCGTGTTGTCGCTGGCCAGCACGGTGTGTAGTTTGACAGCTCAATGTTTAATTGGTTGCGGGCGCCAATAGCTTCTATGTTGTTCCATTGAACTCCCTGTTGTGTGCTGGTCGGATGAAGCGGAGGTTATCTTGTCGGTGGGTCCGATGATTCTCTGACGGTTTGGTTGTCGTCGGTTCGACAATGATTGGGCCGACTGCCTGTCTCTCCTAAGCGAGCGTTAGTGTTTGAATACGAGGCCGACACTCGTATCTTCTGAGTGCCCTTGGATGTACTGTCTTTTCCTATTTATTCTTGTTGTTTGTACTTGTGTGGCTTCTAGTCCATTAGATTAACGTTGTTTTGCCCTTCAGACGTAAGATGGTTTGGGTCTTCAGCCTAATTTATGAACTGTTTTACGTAAACCCTTTGGCATTTTTAAAATTAATGTTACTGAGTCTTAAGTGTTGAGCCTTCAGCCAATTTTGAATTTATTTGCTCTTAAAGTGTCAGATTCTTTGGGCCTTCAGCCTAAATAAAGAACTTGCCATTTAGATTTCTGATTTTGATTGACGTTTAAGTTATTGGCTTTGAGCCGTTTTTAAATTAAAGTTGTCTTGCCCTTAAGGCATGATATTGTAAGGCGTATTCAGCCACTAATTAAGTTCCAAGACTAAAGATGTTTTATTTTAATTTTTCTTGGCTTCTGTAATGTTTGGTCAAACAAAAGGTTGTGAGTGTAACTGAGAGCCGCTTATTTTGGCTCCTTTCCACAACTTAAACTACATGTCCTCTCCTGAGGGTTTAGCAGGGCGTCTCAACCACCACTCCTCCGAAGAAGAAATTCAAGGACACGCCCTTTCCTGGTAAGGTGATGGAGACGATTTTCTGGAGCTTTGAAGGTTTATTCTGTTTGTCGTCCTCTTTAATGGCCCAAAGATTAACTCGGAAGTGCATTGTGCTACCTTCAGGAAACTGAAGAAACATCTCTGGTGTACCCATAGCTACAAAAAATGCAAACAACTGCTCCTTCTCCATAACAACGCTAGGCCTCACACAAGTCTGTGCTCCCGAGAGGGGCCTCATTTGACTTTCCTTCCTCATTCATCCTACAGCGCGGATCTCTCAGCTTCCGACTTACGTCTGTTTGGCGCAATGAAGGACGCACTCTGCGGAAAGCAGCACGCGGATGAGGGGGAGGTTATTTATGCAGCAATATGTTGGCTCCGACGTCGACCAGGTAGATCGGTTCCATGCGGACGTACATGCCCTCCCATTAAGTTGGCGCAAGGGCGTTGCATTGACCGGAGATTATGTTTAAAGATATGGTTTTGTAGCCGGGGAGTAACGTGGTGTATTGGAATCCTGAATAAAACCAACTTGCTTTTAGAAAAAAGTATGTTGCTTTGCTTATTGCACGCCCGTCATAATATTCATTCATTTACAATATTTAATTACAGTACGCTGCAGTTGTTTAGATTTGGCGTCAACTGCGAGATCCTGCACGAATTGTAGGCTCTACAGGACCTACTTCATTTGCCGTAATTTCCCATTTCTCCTACTAACGCTGTGGAATATCATCATTATCATCTTTGAAAAGCTTCACAAATTTTCAGATGTTTTCCACCTACTATCCACCAGATCACGTATCGGAAGGTATATTTACTATCTCCATTCTTTAATAAGGACTGAGTTTTTATTTATGAAGAAGACCTCTTACGAATCACAACGCTACTAATGTAATGAGATACAGTCCTTGTTGGCAGAAAATCTCTACATAAAGTATCGCCAAATTAGTACAGCAGATGTGTCTGACCAAATTGTATTGATACTCATTCAATTTGTTTCAAGCCGAGCGCTGCACGCAGAAAAAAACCTGAAAACGATGGTTGTGGACGGTCACTATAATGTGCAGTGCCCAAGGCAGACAATTTGCACTGAGGCACTTAATGTCAGTCACGACGAAGAACAAGTAATTCCGACATATGCGTAATATGCTGATGATCGCGTGTCAAAGACAGAAAGGACAAAGAATAAACCAGGCAAATGCAATCATTCGTAAGCATTGCGTGTTGGAAAATGTCAGATAAACTACAAAGATATCCACTAAAATAGTGACACCAATAAGAATAGCAACTTTTTTTTTACTGCGTTCTATTGTTACGTCAGCGTCTTATTGATGCTGAGAACCAAACATATATTGCGTTATAGAAAAAGTTAAGCATCCAGACCACATATTCGGATGACAGTGTAGTTACATAGACTAATGAGCCAAAACGTTACGACCACCTGCTTAATGGCTTGTTTGTCCGTCTTTGGAACGAAATACATCACTGATTATGCGTATCAGGGATCGGACTGTTTGTTGGGAGGTTTTTGGAGCTGTGTGGCTAAGCACATGACACGTAATTCGCACAAGTAATGAGCCTTGGCATGGTACGTTGAACGACGTGTCGGAAACACTTGTCCATGCACAAGCATAGTGCCCTTCCGGCAGAGATACCACTGATCACCCTCTATCCTGCTTTACAGAGCAGACAAGCTTCCGAACCCGAAGTTCTGTGAAAAGTCGTGGACGCCCAACCACTTAGCGCCCAGTGGTAGTTTCGCTCTCCTTCTACCTCTTCCCGTAGAGGACCACGAAAGGAGCACGTGAACACTCGACCAGGCTCGCTGTTTTCGACATGCTCGTTCACAGCTTCTGCGTAATAATAATCTGCCCTGTGTCGAAATTATTTATCTCAATGGATTTCCCCATTTGCAGTATCTATCTCCGCTAAAGTGATCCCCTGTCCGTGTCTGCTCCGCTTTCATACTTTTGTTACCGCTTCACGTGCCAGCAACGCCATCAGGCGACTTCCAACGCCGCAGTGGGCTGTGGTCGTAATGTTTTGGCTTATCAGTGTACATGTGCACACCATAGATGATTGTGTAGGTGAACAGAGTTGTAATTCTTTTCAAGAGGTAGATTGGCCACCAGAGTGCACTACTATTTTTTGCGTTTAGTGTCTGGTAGGGTATATAAGGGTCACGAACAGCATCAGATGTTGAGTGATAACGAAGGATCTGGAGATGCTGCTTACTTATTTGAGTCAGCGTGATCAGCACCTGAGATATTTGGAAAGTGGTCTCGTTGAGGATCTCAACTTGACTAGCATGTCGAATAATGGGGCACTCTGATACAATGGCCCAATGTTGGACTGCATGGAACGTGTGGACAGACCTAATCCTCGTCAAAGTACTGGTCGACCATGGGCGACCACCACAAATCACAGTACTGTCTACCAAGCACATCGAAAGCCCCTCACATTTACTCCTGCCATCCGAGAACAGGTAGTCACTTTGCACCATTGGTCCGAGGCTAACCATCGCACACATAGGCAGCTGTAAACACTGCGACATAAACAGTAGCGTCAGGAATGGTGCCTAACGCGTATCTGCACTGTCCCGGATCGCCATCGGCGAGTGTGACTGTGACCTGGCGAGAGGTCCCATTGTTCCAATGTTTCTGAGAGGCCGAGCAGTGTTACTTGTGGCGTCATGTTGTGAGGATCCACCTTTTTATGACGGCTCGGGTTCGTAGAGACTGAGGACAGTCTGAGTGCACAATGGTACTTCATGGTCATACTATGTCCGCAACTCTCGTGCCACATAATGCTCGTCCACATCGTCGCCGCGTCTCTATGAACTTTCTGTGTGATGTTGAGGTACTGCTGTGCCTAACAAGGTCCCCAGGTCTGATCCCTGTAGAACAAGTGCTGGCCAGCTTGGACGTCAACTCATTTCTTGTGCATTATGTAGGATATTAGGGACCAATTACAACAGTTCTGAGACAGCTTGTCTCAGAAGAACACACAATGGCTCTATGATACGCTTCCTAACTGAATTAGTGCGTGCATCCAGGCCGGAGAGGATGCAGCTCCATGCTAGTAAGTGGGCCAATGCAGTTGAAATTCCTTTGTATATTTCTGTTGATTTTGTAATCCCTGAAATGACATCACATATCCCCTCAACCCATGATATTTTCTTTCGTTTACTCCTCCTATTCTAGGAGCTTCACTTTTTTTGCCCTGCGGTGTATAACCAACTGATTGCTCTGCATCTCAATAGATACAAAGACATCCTAAATTTCAAAGAAACTGGTAATCATTATAAGCACAAAGGCAACAATAGACTGAAATAAAAATATTAGAACAATTATCAGTTGTCAGGCAAGTAAAGAAGAAGAACGTGAGAAGACAGTAATTTTCCATCTGCAGCCCTCACCAGACGTAGGACCGTGAGACTTCTCCTTCTCTTCAACACGAAAACTGATGTCGAAGGGGTGAATGTTTAATACAGCTTAGGATATATGGAGCACAATCGAGCGGATACTGGAGTTTTAACAGCGAAATATTCCAGGATGAATTGCAGAAGTCGTAGAAACTTTGAGATTTATGAACTAGTTCCCAAGGAGGCTATGTGCAAGGTGATGATACAGAATGAGATCTAGGTGGGACTTGATAATTTCATTAAAAGCTTCAGGATCTTTATGTCAGCCTCTCGTAGACCAGTTGGGATCGTCTGTTATCCGCTTGACTTTTACCCTTAAGGACATCGCATATGTTACAGAGAAAAACGTTTCAAAGCAAGAGAAAACAGTACCGAATTACATGTCACCCGATCATTGTTATTTTGCGGAAGAGATTTAATTTATTGGTTTACACGTACCTTTTTTTCTTGGAAACGTTTATGTGAACAACATGCATAAGCACAAACGTTTTAAGAAGTACGGAAGATACCACATTTTTTTCGTAAGCTCCTACATTCTCTGCGTCAAACTAACGTTTCGAAGCTATTCTTTTTCAGCCATTCGTACATCACTTGTCTGCTTCAATTCGGAAATTCGGGTTCACATAACACTTCTTTGTTCAACGTCAACGTAGCAGGTTTCGTTTACATTTATTGATTGCGCCTGTGTGGATGGCGGATCATGTCTCATGTCTGTGGCCTTTGTATGGGCGCCTTTGAACGTGACACATGAATAAAACAGGGTTTTAAATTTGAAGCAAACTGTCAGAGAATTTCGCCACAGAAAACTAATCAAAATCCACAGAAACATAAAACGGAAATTACATTTTGCTTTACTCGTCAAACTAGTTTTCCTTCCCCTATCCATGATTCCATTAGTAGTATATGATAGAAACAATTTGCAACATTTCAGTCTGTTGACTACTGGTGCTATATATGGGATTAACATATCTAGGATTCATTCATGACACAGAAATTGTGAAGGTTTTTGCGTAACAATGCATTATGTACCGTCATAGGCGAGAGGTTAGAACACTTAATGCACTTAGGAACATTGTCATACATGATCGTTTTAGTAGCCGAGTTGTTAAGGTGTGAGGAGGCATAATATAGCATCGGCGTACTGACCTCCATATCTTTGGGCAGGGTAAACTCACCGGAAAAAGTTATTGTGACACCGTTCTTCTACTCCATGTGCGTCTTTTCAGGGATAAATTCGGGCTTGACTTCATTTCAGTGGATGACAATGCGCAATCCTATCGAAGTGCTGAGATGTAGGAGCTCTTGAAGCGAGAGGATATTAGACAAATGGACTGGCTTGCCCGAAGCCCCGAATTAAATCCCAATGAAAACTTGTGGATGTGTTGGGTAGACGTTTTTCAGCACGCCCACATGCACCAACAGTAGTTGTCAACCACGATGGAGGAACAATGGGATGCCGTACCACAAGAACTCATTACCATGGCCATCATGGGAGCATGTTGGAGAGAAAGCACTGCCATCTGTGGTGATCGCACACTGTACTAAGAACCATGTACTGCCATTCGTAATCCCCAAGAGGCTTTCATCAGTCAGGGCGATTACAGTGAAATTATTGTCTTTGTATAAATGTGTCATTTCTGTCTGTCTCATTGTGTATATCTTTCATCATTACCATCTCTACTATACTGTAACACTTGTTTATCTGCATAGTCCAAGTCTGATCGAGCTATGTTACATGGCCACGATGCATCTTGCGAAGGTCGCTTTCGTCTTTAAGTTTTGCACACTAGTGCAGCTCTCACATGTGTTCCTGTCTGTTTATAAATCATTTGCAGCATCGTAACAGCCGTAATCACTTTGAATCCCACGTTATTTATTCATGCTCTACACAACTGTTTCTCACTATCTGTTAGTCCTGGAGCCATTCTAATCCTCATTTTCATTCATTGCATATCCAGAAAATCTCACGCCAACCTTGTTTCTTCTGTCCGGTTTCCTTCCTCCTACCATCAACTGTTAGTTTCTCTGATTTTACGCAGGATCCCTCAGGGTATAACATTCAAACAACATAAAACATACAAGTCTAATACGTTTTCATATGATGCAAACTATGGATGAGGAGCAACAGGAAGATACGATATTTGTAAATTTTCGAAGTATTAGGCACTGTATCCCACTGCGCACAATTAACGAATGTATGATCATACGGAATAAGTTTTCAGATATGTAAGTGGCTCGAAGACTTCTTAAGTAATAGGAACCTGTATGTTGTCCACGACGGCGAGTGTGCATCAGAGACAAGCGTATCTTCAGGAGAGCCCCTGGGAAGTGTGAGAGGACCGCTATCATTTTCTACATCCATAAATGATGAGGCTGACAGGGTGGGCCGCAATCAGCAGTCGTTTCTTGATGATGCTGTGGTATATAAAGATGTGTTTAAGATAAGTCACTGTAGGATGATACAAGATGCCTTACACAAAATTTCTAGTTAGTGCGACGAATGGTAGCTGTCTCAACGAATCCTTAATGTTCGGAGACAAAATTAACCGTGTCCTACACGACACAGTCATCTCGATTATATGCAAAGTTGAAAGGTGATATGAAATGGGACGAGTATCTGAGGTTTGTGGTAGCGAAGGCGAATGGTTTATTGGAAGAAATTTAGAAGAATGGGATTCGTCTGTAAAGGAGACTGCATATAGTTCGCTAGTGCACCCTGTTATTGAGTATTGGGCGAGTGTTTGCGATCCATACCAGGTCGTATTAAAGGTAGACATTGAGGCACTTCAGGGATCGCCTGCTCTATTTGTTACCGGTAGACTCGAACAACACGCAGGCAATATGAAGGGACTTCGGGAATTGAAATGGGAATCCCTTGAAGTAAGCTGAAGGTCTTTTTTGGGAGCAGTATTCAGAAAGTGTAGACAACAGGCATTTGAAGCTGGCTGCAGAACGAACCTACCGCAGCCGAGATACAACAGTCGAAAGGGCCACGAACATTAGATACGAGAAGTGAGGGTTTATGAGGCGGGGATGGGAGACATAAGGACAGCAGTTTTACCCTTGCGCTATTTTGGACTCGAACAGGAAAGGAATCGACTGGCAGAGATACAGGGAACCCACCGCCTCACACCGTACGGTGGCTTCCGGAGTATACAGGGTGGTCCATTGATAGTGACCGGGCCAAATATCTCACGAAATAAGCATCAAACGTAAAAACTACAAAGAACGACTCGTCTAGCTTGAAGGGGGAAACCAGATGGCGCTATGGTTGGCCCGCTAGATGGCGCTGCCATAGGTAAAACGGCTATCAACTGCGTTTTTTTAAATAGGAACCCCCATTTTTATTACGTATTCGTGTCGTACGTAAAGAAATATGATTGTTTTAGTTGGACCACTTTTTTCGCTTTGTCACAAACGTGTAAGTACGTGGTATCACATTCCACCAGTTTGGACCGGATTTGCTTCGTAATACATTACCCGTGTTAAAAAGGACCATTTACCAATTGTGGAAAAGATCGATATCGTGTTGATGTATGTCTATTGTGATAAAAATGCCCAACGGGCGTGTGCTATGTATGCTGCTCGGTATCCTGGACGACATCATCCAAGTGTCCGGACCGTTCGCCGGATAGTTACGTTATTTAAGGAAACAGGAAGTGTTCAGCCACATGTGAAACGTCAACCACGACCTGCAACAAATGATGATGCCCAAGTAGGTATTTTAGCTGCTGTCGCGGCTAATCCGCACATCAGTAGCAGAGAAATTGCGCGAGAATCGGGAATCTCAAAAACGTCGGTGATGAGAATGCTATATCAACATCGATGCACACATACTTTATTTCTAAGCACCAGGAACTGCATGGCAACAACTTTGAAAGTCGTATACAGTTCTGCCACTGGGCACAAGAGAAATTACGGGACGATGACAGAATTTTTGCTCGCGTTCTATTTAGCGACGAAGAATCATTCCCCAACAGCGGTAACGTAAACCGTCATAATATCCACTACTGGGCAAAAGAAAATCCACGATGGCTGCGAAAAGTGGAACATCAGCCACCTTGGCGGGTTAATATATGGAGTGGCATTAGGGGAGGAAGGATAATTGGCCCCCATTTTATCGATGGCAATCTAAATGGTGCAATGTATGCTGATTTCCTACGTAATGTTCTACCGATCTTACTACAAGATGTTTCACTGCATGACAGAATGGCGATGTACTTCCAACATTATGGATGTCCGACACTTAGCTCGCGTGCGGTTGAAGCCGTATTGAATAGCATATTTCATGACATGTGGATTTGTCGTCGAAGCACCGTACCATGGCCCGCACGTTCACCGGATCTGACGTCCCCGGATTTCCTTCTGTGGGGAAAGTTGAAGGATATTTGCTATCACGATCCACCGACACCGCCTGACAACTTGCGTCAGCGCATTGTCAATGCATGTGCGAACATTACGGAAGGCGAACTACTCGCTGTTGAGAGGAATGTCGTTACACGTATTGCCAAATGCGTTGAGGTTGACGGACATCATTTTGAGCATTTATAGCATTAATATGGTATTTACAGGTAATCACGCTGTAACAGCATGCGCTCTCAGAAATGATAAGTTCACAAAGGTGCTTGTATCACATTTAAACAAGCGAAATAAAATGTTGAAACGTACCTACTTTTTTTTTTATTGAATTTCAATTCCCCCCGAAGGGGGCGGGCTGGCAGCAGCTTAGTATGCCGCTCTTCAGCCTACAGATTTTGTGACAAAGATCAGGAGAACAAATAATAATAAAAAACAGGCGATAAAATAGGGGACTTAGAGAGTAACAAGGCGAAAAGAAATCATGGAACTTAAAACAAACAACAGAGGGATGATGATGCTAATAAAATACATACGGAGCAGACAGGGAAAACAATAGACAATTAAAAAACACGGCGACAGTCTGGATTCTGTTCGCAAAAGACATAAAATTCACACCCAGCGACAGCATGGTTTCTGTTCGCAACACGAGAAAGACAAACAACACTAATAGTCACTGGAACACTGCACGAAAATGTTGGCAAATGTGACACCACAGTCGAGAGCAGGTGGGGGGAAACTGGACGAAGATGGGAAAACAAAAAAGGGGGGAAAGGAGAGTAAAAGCGAAGGAGGGGAACCGGGAAAGGAGCTGATGGAGGATGAGGACCCATAAGAGGGGTGTGGGGCAGACGCGACAGGGAGGGGGGTAGGCAGAGGAGGGGAATACAAAAGGACTGGGGGGGGAGAAGGGAGGTAGGGAGAGGTTTAGCGGGGAGGAAACAGGACGGAAGTGGGGGGGGGAAGAGGGAGCCCAGGGAAAGGACAGAGGAAAGGAGGGGGAGGGAGGATCAGAGTTGATAGGAAGGATAAATGGAGGGAGAGAGGGCATCATCCGGGAGGGGGAGTTGACGGAAGCCACCTTGGGAAAGGAGATGGAGGGTGTAGAGATGGAGGGTAGGGGGGACACAACGGTGAAGACGTGGCAGGGGGCGGGGACGGGAGAGGAGAGGAGCAACCAGGGGGTGAGGGGGTTCAAGACGGCGGGAGGTGTAGAGGATGCGGATATGTTCGAGGAATAGGAGCAGATGGGGGAAAGGAATGAGATCATAGAGGATCCGCGTGGGGGACGGGAGGCGGATACGGAAGGCGAGGCGGAGTGCATGACGCTCAAGGATCTGGAGGGACTGATAGAATTTGGGGGGGTCAGATATCCAGGCAGGACTGGCATAACAGAGGATGGGACGGATTAAGGATTTGTAGGTGTGGAGGATGGTAGAGGGGTGCAACCCCCATGTCCGGCCAGAGAGGAGTTTGAGGAGTCGGAGGCGGTTGTGGGCTTTTGATTGGATGGAGCGGAGATGAGGTATCCAGGTGAGGTGACGGTCAATGGTGAGGCCAAGGTAGGTGAGGGTGGGGGTGAGACAGACAGGACGTGCGCAGACAGTAAGGGAGAAATCCAGGAGCCGGAAGGAGCGAGTGGTACGACCTACGATAACTGCCTGGATCTTGGAAGGATTGAGTTTCAGGAACCATTGGTTACACCATGCAGCAAAAAGGTCAAGGTTATTCTGGAGAAGGCGTTGGGACCGTTGGAGGGTAGCAGCGAGGGCGAGGAATGCGGTGTCATCAGCATATTGCAAGAGGTGTACTGGAGGAGGGGGGGGACGTACCTACGTTCCGTATTTTAATTTAAGAAACCTACCTGTTACCAACTGTTCGTCTAAAATTGTGAGCCATATGTTTGTGACTATTACAGTGCCATCTATCACAAAGGGAAAAATGGTCCCACTAAAACATTCATATTTCTTTACGTACTACACGAATATGAATAAAAAATGGGGGTTCCTATTTAAAAAAATGCAGTTGATATCCGTTTGACGTATGCCAGCGCGATGTAGCGGGCGAACCATAGCGCCATCTGGTTTCCCCCTTGAAGCTAGACAAGTTTCGCTCTTTGTAGTTTTTTCGTTTCACTTATTTCGTGAGATATTTGGTCCGGTCACGATCAATGGACCACCTTGTATATGTACATGTACTTACAAAAATTACGTATTTCAAGTAACACTTATAATAATAATAATTAAGAAAAGAGGGAAAAGTATGTAGATACACATCCCAGAAAAATTTCGTCACCATTTAAAGATGACCATTGGTGGAACTTAATTTCTTCCGAAAAAGCATAACGCGCACTTTTGGCTTCAGAGTAGCAGAGTAAACGATAGATTCCATAATTATAAAACTGCTTACTACGTGGCCATTCGGCGGTGCCCTAAAGAGACAGGCGATTGGTTACAGAGCAATTACAGTGTGGCTCCACATGCGTATTTCCTAAAATTCGCCCCCCGCCCTCCCGCCCCCACTGCATCTGAGGGCGGTTATGTTACACGCCGACAAATTCGCACCGAAACGTTGTTACGATGCAAATTCAGCGGCGGTGCGAAGTTGCCCCCCTTCTCTCCCCCGCACTTCCACGAGGACGCGACCGCAGCCAGCGCCTCGCCACGGCTCGTGTCGTATTGGCAGCGCCTATTTGCGGTGGACGGATGGACGTGGCGCGGCCGGCTGAGGGCCCGTGCGATTTACAACGGCGTGCGGCGGCGCTCATCTTTATGTATGAAGGGCAGCGGCGGGGGGTGGCAGGTGGCGCTGGCTGCCGACTCAGCCCGCGCGCGCCCCCTATCGCCTGCACAGGGGAAATAGGAAGCGGCGAGACTGACAGTTATTCCCTGAACGCGCCGTAGGACAGGTTACCTTACCAGCAAAACCCACTATAGGGTGTTGGTTTTGTTGCCGGTTGGAGTCGTGAATTTTACATAAGGAACCCCCGTGCTGAGATGTGGTGGATGTCGAAGGACATCTCGTAGGTGCCTTGCGCTGCGTCGAACGTCAACTGTGGCATTCGAAAAACAAACGAGACACTTCAGATATCACATTCCGTTGAACTGTTGCGTAATCGTTACTGCAGAAAACATTTTTTCCGGAATCAGTACGGATCAGGTGCTGTCTGACATTGTTCACCAACGATCCTCTTGTCTAAAAGAATTTATCGTCAATTACCCCTGTTGCTGGGGTTGAAAGCCCCTGTTTATGCACTTTCTGAGTCCTTGAATTCAGTTAAAGCATCCCTCAATGTGCCCGAGGAACAAAATTTTTCCCAACTGTCGCTTTTGTATACGGCAGCTTCTGATACCAAATGAAAGTGTAATGCAGACGATGTGCAAAATTACAGCCCATCAAGATACAAACCGGACATTTACAGTACGATGGAAAACATGACAAGCTATCGAACCATAACACGTATAACCTGTACAATTACGTCTTTAGGATGATCATGGTTTTGTAAGTACGCTGTTTAGGTTTTTATGTTGATAACGTCACGTAGTGCTCTGTATGAAAATCACTGGCTGTGCTGTGTGCAGTCTGTGGCTGGTTTGCATTGTTGGAATATTTGCTATTATGGTGTTGGGCAGTTGGATGTGAACAGCGCGTAGAGTTGCGTAGTTGTAGGTGAGCCGCCAGAGCAGTGGTGGATGTCGGGAGAGAGATGGCGGAGTTTTGAGAGCGGATGATCTGGATGTGTGTCCATCAGAGAGCGTAAATTTGTAAGACTGGATGCCATGAACTGAAATATATATTTTGACTTTTGAACACTATTAAGGTAAATACATTGTTTGCTCTTTATCAAAATCTTTAATTTGATAACTATGTCTATCATTAGTTAGTGCCCTCCATAATTAGAATCCTTTATTTAGCTGGCTGCATTGGCGGTCGCTGTATTGCGGTAGTTCAAGTAACAAGGGTTTTTGTGAGGTACGGGATTCATGAAAGGTATAGGTTATTCTTACTCACGGCCATTCTTTTGTAGGGATTATTGAAAGTAGATTGCGTGGGGTTAAAAATATTGTGTGTCAGTTTAGTGATGATCACAATAAGTAAAGAGAGAAATGTCTGAGTACATTCAGTTTTGCTCAGCTGTTTGAAAATCAAATAACGTAAGGGGTTTACCAGCATTGTCATTCATAATTTTTTAAAGGGGACATTTCAGTTTCAGAGATAAAATGAAATCCATATTTTTCCTAAATAATACGTTATATTTTGCAACTTGCATAGTTTCTAAAAGCTCGAATTTATCGTCTTTTACTGATTACAAGAAAACTATTATCAACTCATTGCACAGGATTAATGGTTACTTTCATCCATCTACAATGGTTAATTCATGAGTAAGACAGTCAGCTTTTTTCCTGATACTTACAAAACACTCAACTCTCGTATATACTTGTTGTCTTTCCTAAGAACGTCAGGTGTTTTGTCTCTCTTGCCAGCAATTTCGCTTTTAGGACGTATAGCTGCAGCCAGTCAAGGCGAATATTGCTCATCACGTCTTTCACGCGACGCCTATTGTGGATGGAAAATGTCTGCTTGTTTCCCGTTACAGATGAAACAATTTTTAAAGCGGAATCTTATGTGCCAATTTGATAGAGCATTCCTAAATCAGTCTAATGAGATATTTGTCTTATCACTGTTTTCGAACAGGGACAGTAAAACACGAAGAACAATGAGTACTCCAGCAGCGAAAACAATACCCTGGACCGCGCTGACTTCTACAGCCATATAGACACGCCGCTCGATCACTGCTGAAGTACTGGTTTTTAATCGCGTTTTACTGTCCCTAGAAAACGATAAAACGAATATCTTCTTAGACTAATTTTGTGACCGTTCTATCACATGGACATGTGAAATTTTGCTTTAAAATGTATTTTATTTTTAACGGGAAACAAACTGATATTTTCCACCGTTACAGGGTGCCGTATGAAGAACGTGATGAGTCGTGTTTGTTTGGGGTGACTCCAACTACACACTGCAAATACAAAACTGCCGAAACACCAGAGAAAACTTACAGGAGAGACAAGGTGTAAGTTATTATTCATAATAAAGATTATTGTCTTATTATTTACTCACCTATAAGTCTGAATTTTTTGGATTTTTTGTTGTTCTTGAGCTACTATCGATTTAGAACCAACTCTAGCTTCATCTTGAGGAGCTATAGCTCTGTGATATGCTGCCGAAAATATATCCTGATAATGAAGTCCAACATGCTACATTGTAGTAGCTGTAGAACTAGTTTTTGTGTCCATTATGAGCATATAAGGTAAGGGAAGGTAATTTGACAATAGTTCCAAATAAATGTATTGTTTTATTCGAGAAACATAACATGTAGCAAACACCACAAATCCAATCGGCACCTATTTTGTTAACTGGACGCTGTGCTTCGAATGAACTATCTGCAAAATTGGGTGTATTGTTTAGACTTGTGTAGCAGGATGCCGATGAACTGGAATCTTGTTTGCAGTTAGCTACATTTAGACATTTGGCCAATGAATCCTTTTTCCTCCTGTCATGTTGCGGCGTTTATTCCTTAGATACTTTTGAAACATTAAACACATCTGCAGCATTTTCAGCAGCTTAACCTGTTCAGGGGAAGATGTCACGGAATGCTGAGTATCATTCTTTAGTCCATGGCAGCACCCTTTGAGTCAGCTTACTGGGTGCGACTACCTCTTTTGGAACAGCATCATAGTTCAGGGGAAAAACTCAGATCTTCTTGAAACCACCGATGATATTCAAAGGACAGAAACTATTCTGTAAAGTCGTGTTGAAGAGGTGATATAAGTTAAAAGGGTTGAGTACACCATGTCGATAACACAGCGATATTGCCTCAATCGCAACTACTCCGAAATCGATAGATCAGGAAACTAAATAGTATGAGAATATTCTTTATTCTCCACAGTAAAATATTCAATAACTGGCATCCCGAATGTCCACAACTAAGGAAACAACAAGGACTCGAATGTACAATATAAAACATACGCTGCACTAGTACCGACATAAAATCATAATTATCATATTACCACTCATAAATCATCTCTGAGTCGTTTTGTTCTCGCTTTTGATTGAACACAAACGGTAACTATGCTGTTACTGCATACGGAATTTTAGTAGAACTGATGTGAATACGTCAATAGAATTACGCATAACGTACGTGATATGAAGGTAAATATATATATTCTATCAATAATTATGTTCAGAGACCTTCCTGCATTTGTTACTCTATGTACCATCCCATGATACCTAGCTGTCTGGTGCAGTGCTATGTGACACTGTTCTGTTCGCAATCACCAGATAAGATAAATTACAAATAAAATTTATAAAATAGTATGCTAACCAACTTGCTCCATCTTTATGAAACTGCTGTATGGTTACTAAAGTAAATTGATTCTTCTGTTCCTGCCCTAAATTCATTGTGATATTTGCAAAATTCAACTACTCCCCTACGTACTGAAAGCTTAGTAAGACCACCATGCGTTAGGTGACTAGCACGTCTTTCAGATACATAGACTTTATACAGGGCCACACTCGCCTAAACTCAAATATATCACAAATACATCAGAAAATCCATCATGAAAGTTAACAGCTGTTATACCGTAAGATATTCATACATGTAGAAATTGTTTAATACAAGTTTTAAGAGGTGAACACTTGTAAAATCTGAGACTTTTTGTTTCACACATCGCTGTAAACACGTTTCGGTTTAATTTAGTGCATTCCCTGAACAAAAGCTTGGCCAAAATCAATAATTTTGACATCATGTCACCTACTGTGAGAAAGCGGAAATTACAATATTCAATTTTAAAAAGATTCATCCCTGCAAATATCTTTGTTGGTATTTTTGACCCCCTACCACCATCATTACAGTGGCTATATGAGAGTAATAACTCATTTGAAAGTTAAGGACTGTTAAGTCAGACGCAACAAAATGAATTTTAGCCGCCCGTACATAATGGGTTCCGGCAAAAGTTATGTTTTCACAGTATCTGAATAAACACATCTACTTCCTGGAGTTCGTATGATTTCAGCTACAAAAATCTCTCTTGTTAAGAAACTAGTTTATATTGTTCAACATTTCCCGTTTTATACATATTTTTTTAAAAATAGTTCAGTTGTAACATTAACCACAGCAGCTAACTGCAATGGCTGTGCTGAAACATGACTTCTGCGTTTCGCTCACTGAGGTTTGTTAATGTTGTTCTTCCACGACCAGAGATTTTATTATCGGATCTTCCTACTTCTCTGGCATCAATGCCTACGGCTGGCTGCAACGTGATTTTACGTCTTCCCCCCGGCATAGCGGATTGTCACCCTTTGCGAAGGTAGGAAAAAATTTCTCCTTGCTACTCTTTGCTGCTTTAGGTATCCAATGTAAACATTTTCCATTGAAAATGAATTCAAACAGAATCTTGGCCCAGAAGGTAAACCAACCCAAATGGTTCAACTGGTTCAAATGGCTCTGAGCACTACGGGACTTAACATCTGAGGTCATCAGTCCCCTAGAACGTAGAACTACTTAAACCTAAGTAACCTAAGGACATCACACACATCCATGTCCGAGGCAGGATTCGAACCTGCGACCGTAACGGTTGCGCGGTTCCAGACTGAAGCGCCTAGAATCGCTCGGCCACAGCCGCCGGCGCAAGCCATTCCCAAACTTCATTTGAACAAACGTCTTAAACAAGTCTGGACTAAACTTCTGAACAGTATTTGATGCGCAGTTCTAGCGAAGATAGGTATGTAAATTGGAGGTCAAAGGTCTGAGTACGATAAGCACTTTGAAACGGATGCAGGGAGTAGTTATGCAGAGAGGAAGAGACCTGCACTTTGTAGAGCAGAGTGCACAGCTGCATCAAACCAGTCCTCGGCATTAACCTCAGAAAACGTTGTTTTCCATCGAGGATAGAATCTAACAGATATTGTTTCATACGTCCTGTTTTTCGTCGTGAATGGCAATTGAAGCTTAAGCTGCGTCACGCATACAAACGCTGAAGTGAACAGCACATAAGGTTGTTGTTGTTGTTGTTCTTGTTGTAGCCTTCAGTCCAAAAACTAATTTCATGAAGTTTTTTACGCTATTCTATCCTGTGCAAGACTCTTCATCTACGAGTAACTGCTGCAACTTACAATGCTCTGAATATACTTACTGTATTCATCTCTTGGTTTCCCTCTACACTTTTTACCCCTCTACGCTTCCATCCAGTACTAAACTGGCGATTCCTTGACGTCTCACAATGGGTCCTATCAACCGATCCATTCTTTTACACGTGTTGTGCCACACATTTATTTCCCCCCCCCCCCCCCCCCAGTGCTGTTCACTACCTCCTTATTAGTTACGTGATCTACCCATCTAACCTTCAGCATTCTTCTGTAGCATCACATTTCCTATGCTTCTAATCTGTTCTTGTCTAAAGTATTTATCGTGTATTTCTCACATCTGTAGATGGCTACACTGCAGAAGATAACTTCAGAAAAGACTTCCTAGCATCTAGCTCTAAATTCGATTTTAGCAAATTTCTCTCCTTCAGAAATGCTTTTTTATGTTATTCCAGTCTACCGTTCATATCCTGTCTACTTTGTCGATTATCAGTTATTTTGCTGTCCGAACAGCAAAGCATGTGTGCCACTTTAAGTGTCTCGTTTCCTACTCCAATTTCCTCAGCATCACTTGATTTGATTCTATTCCATTATCGCTGTCTTGATTTTGCTGATGTTCATCTTACATCTTCCTTTCAAGACAGTGCCCATTCAGTTTAACTGCTCGCCCAAGTCTTTTGTAGTCTTTGAGAGATTTACAATGTCATCGCCAAACTTCAAGGTTTTTATTTCTTGGCTCTGAACTTTAATTCTGATTCCAGATTTTTCTTTGGTTACCTTTACTGTTTTCTCGATGTACTGATTCAATAACATCGGGTAAAGGGTACAGACACGTCTCACTCCCTTGTGAGCCACCGATTCCATTTCTTGCCCTCGACTACACAAGTTGTAAATAGCCTTTTGCTCCCTGGGATTCACTCCCGCTACCTTAAGAATTTTGAATGCAGTATTGGCGTCTCCATTCTCCACAGGTTCCTGTAAGTCTAACATTGCTATAAACGTGGGTATGCCTTTTCTTAACAAACCTTCCATGATAAGTGCTAGGGTCAGTATTGCCTCTCGATGTTCTTATATTTCTCCGAAATCCAAACTGATCTTCTCCGGCTTCTACCAGTCTTTTTCATTCTTCTGCAAATAATTCGTGCTTACGTACTCCATAACTAATGTTAAATTACATTGATTTCTTAGGCATTTAGCACAAGACTGAACCGTTTGCCATTTTTCACTGGAACCACAACGTGGGAATTCCTGTCCCTCGGACACGGTCCTTAACATACGATGCAATCATTGTAAGGATGAGACGATCCGATCACGGCATGCACTTTGGGCTGTTTCTCACGGTATGGAATGTGAGGAAATCGGCTTTAGCCGAAACAGACTAGTTACTAATGGCCTCTGAAAGAAGTCCGAGGAAATCGTTGCATCTTTTAGTACTTTAGACTGGTGTGTCAGCAGTCCGCTCGTAAAACTGTTCACAAACTGACGATAGTGCATTGACAGACTATACATCTGCCCTGAGACTACAATACACTTCCTCTGCTCATGGGTTGCAGTCACACTTTTCGCAACTTTGCTCTTGCGAAATGTATACAGGGTGAGTCACCTAACGTTACCGCTGGATATATTTCGTAAACCACATCAAATACTGACGAATCGATTCCACGGACCAAACGTGAGGAGAGGGGCTAGTGTAATTGGTTAATACAAACCATAAAAAAATGCACGGAAGTATGTTTTTTAACACAAACCTACGTTTCTTTACATGGAACCCCGTTAGTTTTGTTCGCACATCTGAACATATAAACAAATACGTAATCATTGCCGTGCGTTGCATTGTAAAATGGTAATTACATCCGGAGATATTGTAACCTAAAGTTGATGCTTGAGTACCACTCCTCCGCTGTTCGATCGTGTGTATCGGAGAGCACCGAATTACGTAGGGATCCAAAGGGAACGGTGATGGACCTTAGGTACAGAAGAGACTGGAACAGCACATTACGTCCACTTGCTAACACCTTTTTATTGGTCTTTTTCACTGACGCACATGTACATTACCATGAGGGGTGAGATACACGTACACACGTGGTTTCCGTTTTCAATTACGGAGTGGAATAGAGTGTGTCCCGACATGTCAGGCCAATAGATGTTCAGTGTGGTAGCCATCATTTGCTGCACGCATTTGCAATCTCTGGCGTAATGAATGTCGTACACGCCGCAGTACATCTGGTGTAATGTCACCGCAGGCTGCCACAATACGTTGTTTCAAAGCCTCTGGGGTTGCAGGCACATCACGGTACACATTCTCCTTTAACGTACCCCACAGAATGAAGTCCAGAGGTGTAAGATCAGGAGAACGGGCTGGCCAATTTATGCGTCCTCCACGTCCTATGAAACGCCTGTCGAAATTGTACCTCACCCCTCATGGTAATGTACACGTGCGTCAGTGAAAAAGACCAATAAAAAGGTGTTAGCATGTGGACGTAATGTGCTGTTCCAGTCTCTTCTGTACCTAAGGTCCATCACCGTTCCCTTTGGATCCCTACGTATTTCGGTGCTCTCCGATACACACGATCGAACAGCGGAGGAGTGGTACTCAAGCGTCAAATTTAGGTTACAATATCTCCGGATGCAATTAACATTTTACAATGCAACAAACGACACTGATTACGTATTTGTTTGTATGTTCAGATGTGCTAACAAAACTGAGGGGGTTCCATTTAAAGAAACGTAGGTTTGTGTTAAAAAATATACTTCCGTGCATTTTTTTATGGTTTGTATTAACCAATTACACTAGCCCCACTCCTCACGTTCGGTCTGTGGAATCGATTCGTCAGTATTTGATGTGGTTAACGAAATATATCCAGCGGTAATGTTAGGTGACTCAAGCTGTATATATTTGAATTCTGTACAAAACAAATCTTATTCTGAAGAAGGAAAAAAAACTGTCCGCATATGTAACCTGTGTTGTTTTTCTCACAAAAGTATATTGGGTCTTGTATATTAATATGTAATATGATTTGACGTTCATTTTGTGCTTATCAGTTTAGGGCATCATGTTTTCAGGCGATTCGCGGGGCGGCAGCTCGCACACATGAGGGGATTCTCATCATAATAATTGGTACTGCATGAGAGGTAACACATGAAGACACAGGATATCCGTGACGTAGCGTTATGCCGTCAGAATTTCCTCAGTCTCTACCAGTTGTGCCCAGAAGTCACATTTGACGGTTCCGCTCAACGTGACGCCAGGAACAAATGCGATGTGGATCTCCACCGATCGCCGACGACGGTCATCTGGGCTAGTGCAGAATCATTATTCATCGCTGAACCCATTCAGTGCGAACCAATTGATCAATCCATTCTTCCCAGTCACGGTACTACTCTAAACGCAGCCGTTTGCGTTGTGGTGTTAATGGCAGCTTACGCATGAAGCAGTAATTCCCTAAATGGCTCAGAGCACTATGGGACTTAACGTCTGGGGTCATCAGTCGCCTAGACTTAGAACTACTTAAACCTAACTAACCTAAGGACATCACACAAATCCACCCCCGAGGCAGGATTCGAACCTGCGACCGTAATTCCCTAGTCCCACTGCTGTTTACCTCCGCCAAACGGTGCGAGATGACACAGAATGTCACAGGGCGTCCATTACATGTTGTTGGATGGAAGGTGTAGGTTCGAAGGGATTGCCGTGTTCTTGACGCACAACAAGGGGATCCTCCCTTGTGGTCGTCGGTCGTGGTCTGTCCTTACATTGTCATTCAGTCCAATATCGGAGAACTTCCACATCCGAATGCCTCACAAATCTGAATACTGCACGTTTCGACCTGCCGGCCAAATAGATACTTACAATGCGGCCGCTTTAAATCTCTCTCAGCTACTAGTAACATTGTCTCACACTAGTAAAAGGCACCTCCGTGTCATTCACGTTGTTCATTCAACATCTGACACTTCACGCACGTTACGTACCCTGCCAGGACTGTTTAGGAGCACTAAACACTAACGGCACTAACGTACTCTGGTGGCCTTCACACACCCTCACACGCACACACACACACACACACACACACACACACACACACACACACACACACATCTTCAAACGACCGAAAATTAAAATGACTGTGCGGGTAAACCTCTTACGTTATTTGATTTTCAAACAGCTGATCAAAACTGAACATACTCAGACATTTCTCTCTTTACTTATTCTGATCAACGCTAAACTGACACACAATATTTTTAGCGCAACGCAATCTGACTATCAATAATCCCTCCAAAACAATCGCCCTGACTAACAATATCCTATACCTTTCATGAATCACTTACAAAAATCTTCGCTACTAGAACTACTGCAATACAGCGAGCGCCAATAATGCCAGCTAAATAAAAGATTCTAACTACTTAAGGCACTAACTACTGATAGGCATAGTTAGCAAATGAAAGATTTTGATAGAGAACAAACAATGTATTTACCTTAATAGCGTTCAAAAGTCATAATATATCAGTTCATGACATCCAGTCTTGCAGATTTCCTTTTTCTGGCGGACCACGTCCATATCGTCCGCTCTCAAAACTCTGTCATCTCTGTCCCCACTTCCACCATTACTGGAGGCTCACCTCCAACTGCACAACGCTACGCGCTGTTCACATCCAACTGTCCAAAACTACAATAGTGAATATTCCAAGAATGCTAACCAGCCACAGATTGCACAGAGCACAGTCAGTGATTTTCATACAGAGCTCTACGTGGAGTTACAACACAAAAACCTAAACAGCCTATTTACAATCCTGCCATTACCGACTGGCGATTCCTTGATATCTCAGGACGCGTCGTATAAACCGATTCATTCTTTTCGTGAAATTACGTTACAAAATTAGCTCAGTTTGGTTCAGAATTTCCTCAATGTCGATCGATCTACTACCAATCGAAGTTTCCACAGTCTTTCGTAGCACCACATTTTGCTATTTGGGCACCAAAATAACTGATAATCGGCGAAGTAGACAGTTTATAAAATATAACTGGCGAAGACATGAAAGCATTTCTGTAGGAGAGAAATTACACCAGAATTCATTCTGTTATCACTATTTACATACCTACCAATTCTTTGTATGTGCATGAAGCTACAACAACATCCGACATTGTCTTCGGCGTGCTACACTTTTTTCTTCTGACTGCATATATCTCAGCGACAAAGCAACGTGTAAAAATAGGATTCGACGAAAATTATTATGTAAGCAGAATGTTCACACTCAATAATAACTAATAATAGTCAGTCATATTATCTGTACGTAACGTAGCAGAAGAGGTTTCGAGACACAAACTGTTCTCATTAGATTGTCGACAACAACTCACACGATTAAAACAATGGAAAGAACTATAACCTCAAATCTGAAAAGAGGATTGTACTGAAATTTTCACATTGTCGTACTAGAGATTCGGAGCGCTAAAAAGTAAGAACTAACACAGTACTTCGATAAATTGTTCGAGAGGTTCGCGTGGTCAACCATAGCGCACTTTGCTCCATAAACAAAGAACGAAACATGAGAAAGAGCGTTGTAGATGTGTTACGAGGGACAAGCTTAGCAAGCGCCATGGAACTGTGCGGAAAAGTGGAAACCCTTTCCATAGTGTGCCACAGAAAGTTTAATGTATATCCACAGAATGTGGAATGTTAAACAAAGGCTTCCGATGTTTGAGCATACTCAGCTGACGGCCGTTTTTAATATATCGATATATAATAATTCCACAAAAAGTGATACAAGTACAGCTACTTCTTAATCTGCTCTTACAGCTACTACCGGCTACAGCTGCTACTTTCCCAGCTACACAGCGTTGTTGTCTTCCACTGAGAGGGGCAGGTTCCCAGTAGAGTCCAGTCAGCAGCGTTTCGTCTCAAGTCGACGGCCTAATCCGATTACCCGAGACTCATTGGCAACCGTGCCAGATGCGTCAACTCGACGTAATGTGATCAGCGCCACTAAATATCACACAAATTGCCACAAAATACAATACTAAATGTTCCTCTGCTCATGCAGGATTGGTTGCCGAAGACAAGATCGATCAGTGGACGAAGCTGACGCTATAATAAACATCAGTTTGCCATACTCCGATGAAGAATGGGGACAAATTGGCGCATTTCAGTACACCTTAAAGGTCAGGATTTAGCACTTCTACCTGCTTTCGAAAATTTCAGGTAGGGAGAATGATGGTAGCTACCCTGATACGACCGTGAATTAACCACGTAACGTTACGTCTAAGGTAAGGTGTGATGTTTATGTCTAACAAAGAACAGTTATATTAAGTGGTGTGCTGACTGCGTATCTGATTACGTGTATCTGTTTTAAACAGTCTGTCTTCTAGCAAGAAAGCAATACCAGAAAACCAAAACTAACTAAAACCTATGTGCGATACTGACAAATTAGAGGTTAAGTACATTCAATCTACTCGAGCTTACTACGGCCCTGTAAATCTGAATGGCTACAAATGTGGCCCCTGAGCGAAAAAATCCACAAACTGTGCAAAATAAGTTTCTTACCTGATATTGGTGTCGCATTGGATAATGCGTAGTTCTGCTCTTAGCACTACTCAGCTACCTACAGTTGCAAAAGCCAAAATGCAAGCTGTTTGACTGACATAGTTTTAGAATTTCTTTAAATAAAAACGACTTGGAATTAGGAGGCGGAACATTACCGAGGGGAAAATCACACAGCGAAGCTGTATTAGCAAAACAACAACAGAGCTGCAGCTTTTCGTCAGTATCGAGGCGCATAAGGAATATGTACCATGGCTGAAAAATATGATTCGGAATTTCGAATTAACTGGCGATCCGGAAATTCTTAGGGGAGAGGGAGTTGCTCAATTGCGGCACAAACTGTTGGTAAAATTACTCTTGCAATGGAAAATAATGTTGGACTCAATGTGTCGCCTTCAAGCAAGGCACCAACTGTGTCACGACAGCTGAAACCTAACGACATCAGAAACATCCATGCCAGAGGCAGGATTCGAACGTGCGACCGTAGCGGTCGCGCGGTTCCAAACTGAAGCTCCTAGAACCGCTCGGCCACACTGGCCGGCCCACATTTGTGACCTGTGACGTAAGCATAGTGCGCAGTTAACAAATGTTATACCCTAATGTGAAAACTAAAATGCGTTCCTTATTTCTCTTTGCATGTCGTTTCAAACGATTTCACAAATTTTCATTGTCATAACATCACTCGTTTTTCAAGGGAGCCCTAAGTAGCGAAAGTTTAACCATAGCCACCCTGCAACCGCTACTGATAATCTAAACCAGTAAACATACGTTAATGTTAAGTACATGGGACATCCAATAAATAATGCTATACGTTTTTTATCGGCCAATTTCGATTGAAAAAATGCAGAATATGTTGTGGAGGTTATCGTGGAATACTCCCCCTTCAGCCCCTATCGTTTAATGAAGTTCCGAAAGGGGGCGGAGCTATGCGTAGCCTTCAAAATTCAAAATGGGGTCTGTGACGGAGACGCTTTCGAAGCAGAAAGCTGTCATTGACTTTCTTTTGTCGGAATACCAGAGGATCACAGGTATTCATAAACGCTTGAAGAACGTCTACTGAGACTCGGCAGTGAACGAAAGCACCCGAAAGGATCTCACAATACTTCGTCGGACTGCTCTTCCTCGTCCACGCCATAGCCCGGATCTCGCTTTTTACGAGTATCTCTCTCGATCAATGAAGGATGCACTCATCGGGGTGCAGTATGTGGATGATCAGGAAGTTACTGATGCACACGCCCTCCTGGTGAGATGGCATCAGGTCGTCGGATTAATCGGAGATTATTTTAAAAAATAGACTTTTGTAGCCAAAACAGTGCGGAATAATATGGTGTATCAGAATCTTGAACAAACCAACCTACTTTCAGAAAACGTTTTGCGTTACTTATTGAATGCCACTCGTATAAAATCAAAACGAGCTTTATGCATTAAAATACTGTCTGGTCTTGGGACGAGCAAGGACTTTCTGAATTCACGAACCTTAAACATGCTTTACTTACGACACCGATTTTTGTCACATCCAGACCCTACAAAGAATTTTTCACTTGCCACAGTTAGTTCCCAGACAGCACTAAGGGTACATACTCTTCAAGAAATACAGGAAGATGTTAAGACATTAGTAACGAAATGGCGAATTGTCAGTCGCATTTTATCTCCAGCAGAATGTAACTACTACATTACTGAATTACAGACTTTATATGTTGTCTAGGCCTTTACAAAATTTCGACACTTTCTATACGGCAGATACGTTACTGTTTCCACAGACCACAGAGTCCTTCAATTCTTACTTTCAGCCTAATTCACGCACGATCGCCTTAACAGATATAAATAGCACTTCCAAGAATTTGATTTCACCGTTATACGTATTCCTGGTACACACAATATTGTGGCCGACGCGTTATCCCGTTCTCTTTGCTGCAGACAGAAATACGTCCCAGACAACTTCTGTCAAACAAATTACAGACTCTTATCCCATAATTCACGAGTTGTAGTCTCTCAAACGGCGCGAAAATTTTCGAACTTGCCCTCCAAGGCCAGTTATGGTGGAATGCTTCTACTCTCCTCCTACCATCTGTAAATTACAAGGCCTTCGGTGTTTTGCTGTCAGTGGCGTTATCGCCTTCTGTGTTTATCGTTGACACGTGTTATTGATAGGTGTAGGAGACGCCTGGACCGCGCCTCGTGAACTACGTTTCTCTTTTCTTCACTACGGCAGGGTACAGCTCCAAATCTGTTGGCACGAATTTGTCGTTTTTAACTTTCCCGAGTTTGATGAAATTGTTAGACCGTGTATGGAGAGAGGTGTCAGTGATATAGATCAAGAAAAAAGACGACGATTTAACGTTAGCCAGTGATCACAGTTGTGCAATCGAACAAGAGTATCAATCAGAGGAAGATCTTCAAGAAAGTTGTGATGGGGATCCGTCTGTTTGTTTACTGAAGTTCTTAAAGTGTCTGTTAAAATCGAATGTGTTCTGAGTGGTGATAAGAAAAATGTAGTTCACAGCAATGAATGGTAATTTGACAGAATTTTTGTACCTACTGGATGAATTTCTTATGCGCAAATTTAAACCCTAGAATTTAGTTGTATTTGGAAATTTATTTGCTACAGAGATTGAATAATTTTTCATAATGTAAAATTCAGAACTCTGTGTATATATGTGTATTACTTAAAAGAAGTACACAAAATTATGTGCTTATGTGTCATAAATAGTAAAATGCTACAGGCTTTGTTAAGTGCAATGAGATAAACTAGAAGCATTTAAACAACATTTAAATAATTGTAAAAATTAATTTTATACAGCATAAATTAAAAATTTCAAATTATTTTTGCCTTAAATCTCGGTTTAAACGTAGGGGTCTCACAGACTCCATCTCATAGTAGTTTGAAATTTTTCTCTCTTCTTCATTATAGAACATAGCCAAGAAACAAGACAAAGATTGTATTGGCAAAGAAATCAGACTCCTCGGGCGCGACAGAAATAAAGCCACAATCCGGAACAACTATATCATAATAATATTGTTTCTCCCTTCGCGCCCTAACAGCGGCCACTAGTTATTATATATCCCAGGATTAATTGGGTTTACGCATCTAAGCTACGCTCGTAATGGTTCCCGAAAAAGCTTTTTTTTTTTTCCTCAGGCAGAACTGCTATTTCAATAATATGGAGAAAAGCATACGTCGCATTTCGGCAACATGTAGGATTTGTCAAAAAGCAAAATCGTCCACTACGTCTGATATTACTCCACTGTATCCCATTGTTTCCATTATATTACGCCACATGGCCACTGATGATATTTTTTGATCCATTCCAAGAACGAACAGACTATCTTGCTATATTTTTATTGCAGTTGAATCTACGTAGAAATTTGACACGTTGACGTCACTACGCAAAGAAACCGCCAAAATCGTAACAGCAGCATTTACTAAAGACTTTTTGCCACATATTGGTCAAGTCTATAGGGTAATTTCTGATAATGGATCGTAGTTTCGATGAGCGATTCGGACAACCACATAGAGAGTTAGAAATAATTCTTGTACTTACATATACCGATACTGTGCGTCTTTCACCGCCTCAGAACGTTTAATGAAGGAAATTGGTAAACTTTGTTACATTTATTGCCACAAAAAACACACAGAATGGGGCAAACACGATTAACGTTTCAGGATGTCATCAGTTCCATTCCTAATATATCAACAATGGTAACTGCGTATCTTATTTTGAAAAATGTAGAACTACCGAATAATGTTAGAGAAATAGTATCTTTTCCAAAACCACGTCGATTACATAACCACGAAATCATTGGCATTGCCTTCAACAACATTAAGCGAGCAGCAGAGCGCCGCAAGGAATTGCAGAAACAGGTGAGTTATTTTCGTGACTTCCCAGCCAGACAAAAAATATCGGTGAGCACACAGAATTTGTCAAATAAAGGTAAAAGACTATGTAGCAAGTTTGAACTTCTTTATTCAGGACTTTATAGTATCCGTAGTTTACCACATCCAAATGATGTTCATATTGAAACGTTACAGTCAAGGAAGTCCAGAGGCAGCCATCACGCTTCTAACGTAAAAATGTTTATTGAGTAAATTTTGTCTTATAACACATTTATTAGTATATGTGTCACAAACCGGCGTAACATTTATTTCACTTACATATATTCTCTACCTTAACATATTTTTTTGCATTATGTCTATTTTCAATGCGCTTTTAATGTGTTGCTATGCCCTTACTTACATTATGTTACGAAGGCTTAAGACAATTTTTCACATTGGAATTTTTATTATTACTGTACACTCTTCCTCATCATTCTTGTTCCAGACTTTGATGTGCTATATAATTATACCAACCGAGACATTATGACTTTATTAAGCGCTAAATTCGCGCATGGATCGCACCGCCAATGAAAATAAGTCAAAAAAGGCAGAAATGCGGGAATATAAAACAAAAAAATGGTCCACAAACAATTACTTTCACCAACTAATACTCTTTCTCCAGCTCTTAGAAAGAAATACAAAGATCAAACGCTACTCACTACGTAACTTTTCCATTGCTTACTAACCATTTCTTTCAGCAGCCCACAACAACTAAGCAATTGGCCATTTAATACTTCGGTTCAGATTATTAGTGATGATGTTAGATTTAAGTATGCTTATGATGTTTACTATGTTTTGCTATGGGGATATTTAGGAAATGAAGCTAATGTCATGCTACATGCTGATATTATATAGTTTTTTGTGAAATAAATAATTACCTTTCAATGAGATTTATGATGATGATCCTATTCTATAATGTGTGTGTATGTACTGTATTACAAGGTTCATTTGTTGAACTTGTTGTGGACACTGATTTCAAGGAAAGGGACCAGTTATAATACACTTGTCATAATGTTCATTTTTTTCTGATGAGCTATAGATGATTATATTTTTTGTGCTTCTAGTATATGCCTTTCGCATTTATAGCCAAATATCTAATTGAATTTTACAGGAACAACAAGCTTCATTAGTCATTCTCATCTTTTCATGTTTTATTTTACTGCACTAACATTATATGCTTCTAGTAATTAAGCTTTTTTTGCATGTCTGTGTTATTTTACCACTATTTTAACCTACCAACGTGATCAGAAATTTTCATCTGTAATTTTTTGTCTTGACTAAAGATGCATGACAATGGACACTTACAATTTAGATTTTGCAGCTAAAAAAAGCACTTTCCCTTACGGTAACACTATCCATATCTCGGCAGACATGCGCAGTCACCAATACCTGATAATTTATGCGGCAAATATTTACCAATGGGAGAGCAACTTTGTATTGTAGGCCTTAGATTGCCACTTATTATTTATCCCTCATTTATCTTATAAGTATTATCTGATGTGTGTGTGGGGGGGGGGAGGGGGAGTGCTTAGCTTACCATGTATTATTTATCACTCATTTATCTTATCATTATGATCTGCTATGTATGATACGCCTCATGTTGCCACTTATTATCTACAAGTTCAGACATCGTACTGAGACTCCTTCAGGAATTCACGGTATACATTTGTATAATGAAATACTAGACACTTTATGATGTAATGCTGTAAACACTACAGAACTGAATTTGATCATAGAAACAAGTTCTTACTCATAGATTACTACCTTAGCTATAAACATTTTCTTCGGTTATTTGGTCTTTACCTAAATAGGCGTTTGCCAGCATTACGTACTAAGTACCAATACTTATGAATATGATATTAGCCATTAATTATTTACAACATAGGAGTTGTCTATGTTTTCATGCTGGCACAGTCATTACTTTGACTTAAGATATACCAGACAGTCAGTTGCACTTTTTGGGTTATCCGTGCGGTTCTGGGCGCTACAGTCTGGAACCGAGCGACCGCTACGGTCGCAGGTTCGAATCCTGCCTCGGATATGGATGTGTGTGATGTCCTTAAGTTAGTTAGGTTTAATTAGTTCTAAGTTCTAGGCGACTGATGACCTCAGAAGTTAAGTCGCATAGTGCTAAGAGCCATTTGAACCTTTTTTTTGGGTTATACTTCCAAATGTTAGTACCTATCATTATCAATTAATCATTCCATCATTCCACATGGTCATGGAATAATCAATGTATGCACATATCTGCAATGACGACTGACAGTACCAATAACATGCCATCGACGAGACTCTTCAGTAACTCATGAGCTGCGATGATACATGTTATTGTATCCAGAAATGGTTCTATGAGACTTTAGTGTGTTAGATGATCGAGCTATAATGGGTTCTATGGTTTCCCACAGACATGATTGCCTATGCTCTACATCACAACATGCAAACTTTAGGCGACTTCATGTAATAAACTTCGAGTGAATTGAGTTACTATAGTTAAAATTCTGATGATGTGGTAGAGCCACTGTTTATGGGCACTTAATCTGCGGAACGCATGAAATTAGACTCATCTTAAACCATGACTGAATATAGTACTTATTCCATTCTCTTTACATTATATCAATTGATTTGACATATTTTGCATTGGTATTTCTAAATAGAATCATAGATATATGTTGTTTATGAGCCACATGTCAAACTATTTGCCACTGTGCAATATGTTTCAAGAATAATAGTGCACACGAGCTCTAAGTGCAATGAATAATGTAAATATTATCTAATTTTTTCACTACTACAACACTATATAACGCCACTATTTTCTACCTGCTACTTCCACTAAAAAATATTTTGTAAATTTTAGATGATATTTAGGCAATTCTAGTGCAACTGAGCACCACAGTCAGTTACTTTCTCTAAACTTTGGTAATCGCTCCTATTATCAGAACACCTGTATACGTTGATAAATAATTTTATATACTATTTTACTTCAATAACACTTTTCTTCTATTGCATATTTAGAATTTGTAGGTTTGTCATGACTACAAGCTAAAATACCCCAGCCAAATAGTTGGCAGTGTGGCCATACAGTTGTGAAATAGGTACGCATAATGAAAATCAGAAATTTTAATGTATTGTCCAAGATCATAAGCGATATATCGACTACAAAGATGTACATGTGAAAGACAGCTGCGAGGCAGCTATCGCTGAGACAAGAGTATGTGAAACAAAGAGTGTATGTTAGGTCGTGCAGTAGTAGGCAGTTGTTGCTCGGGGGTAGTTGGGGTAGTTCGCCAGAGACTAGCTGTGTCTGTTGCGATACACGGGAGTGGGCAATCGCTTAGTATTATATACTCAGTGTAATGATTTCAGTTTTGTGTATTAATGCTTTATGCAGAAAATAAGATTTGAAGTAAAATTAATGAAGAAAATGCTACATACATTACTATGAAATTTTGATGAAGAATCTTTTTAAACGTTGTTTTTTCGATGTACAATAAGGTAAAAATTAGTTATATATTTATGCGCTTTTGATATAGAACGAAATTCTATATGATCAGCTTTTTATATAAACCCAAGTTTTTCTTTCTATTCTTTTTTTTGTAAATCTCATTAATTTGCGTAAATGTAATTTTTATGATGTGGCGTAACAACTGCAAGTCAACGAAGTTCGTCGTAATAAAGCTTGTAAATCGGTTTCACTCAAACTTCCATCAATATTATTTATAAACAAACCGGACAACCATATTCTGCAATTTCATTTCTTGGAGAGGCTGAAGCTCTGTACTGTGTCCTTGCTGGTGTCAATATACATAACTTAACATTTGAGCTGGCTGAAAATACTTTTTTTTTTGTCTTCTTACTGGTTTGATGAGGCACACCACGAATTTCTCTCCTGTGCTAACCTCTTCATCTCACAGTACCACTTGCAACATAAGTCCTCTATTATTTGCTGGATGTATTCCAATCTCTCTCTTCTTTTCAGTTTTTTCCCTCTATGGCTCCCTCTAGTACGATGGAAGTCATTTCCTCCTGTCTTAACAGATGTCCTATCAACCTGTCCTTCTCCTTATCACTGTTTTCCACACGTTCCTTTACTCTCCGATTCTGCGCAGAATCTCCTCATTCCTTACCTAATCAGTCAACCTAATTCTCTACATTCGTCTGTAGCAACACATCTCAAGTTCTTCGATTCTCCTCTGTTCCGGTTTTCCCACAGACAATGTTTCACTATCATACAACGCTATGCTCCAGACATACTTTCTCAGAAATTTGTTCCTCATATTAAGGCCGATATTTGATGTTAGTAGACTTCTCTTGGCCAGGAAGTTCCTTCATGCCATAGTTAGTCTGCTTTAGATGTCCTCCTTGCTCCGTCCGTCACTCGTTACTTTACTACCTACTTGGCAGAGTCCCTTAACTACAACTACTTCGTGATGATCGATCCTGATATTAAGTTACTCGCGGATCTCATTTCTGCTACTTCTCGTTACCTCCGTCTTTCGTCGATATACTCTCAATCCATACATTGAACTCAACAGGCCGTGTAAGTAGCTTGTTTAGGTTTTTTTTTTCTGGTGACGCCACGTAGCGCTCTGTATTAAAATCGCTGACTGCGCTTTGTGCAGTCTGTGACTGGTTGCACTCACTGTTTGATTATTCCTAGCGTAGTGTTGGGCAGTTGAATGCGAACAGCCCGTAGCGTTTGGCAGTAGGAGGTGAGCCGCAAGCAGTGGTGGATGTGGGGAGAGAGGTGCCTGAGTTTTGAGATGTTAATATGAGCGGACGATCTGGACGTGTGTCCGTCAGAAAAAGGAAATTTTTCAAAACAGATGTCAAGAATTTATGTATAATGACTTTCGAACACTATTAAGACGACATCGAAGCTTTTCAGGGATTGTTGCAAGAATTGGAAATAGACACTGACAGCCGCGGAATTCGAAACAGGAAAACAAGAATTGCACGTCATTTTTCATGACGACAGAAATAATAACTTGACACGACCAGAGTACTTTCATAACACAAATCGTGGCCACCCGTATGACAACTATTGGCAGAGCAACAATAGTTACAAGTAAAGATCACCTTTCCTTGGTAATAATTATGACAGAGATAATCGTAGAAACAGATAATATGGGAACCAGAATAACTATTGTCAAGGGAGACAGAATAACTTCAGATGCAGCGGTCCACCATGCAGTTACGATCTCGGAAGATATTCTCCACCACGTGACCGACAAGAAAGAAACTATGGAAACTACCGACAGGACGACAGACGATATAATCTTAACAATAGACCAGAATTTAACCAAAATTTGCGTGATTCAAACATGGCAGTCCCCTCTTGACTAGTTGAAATTCTAGAGGTTAGTTCTCCAAATCCCAAAAATGATGCGCGACAACAATGAGTTAACAGACAATGACTTTCACCGCAGGATGCCATGTGCGCCAGCTGGGCTTGAGAAAATTAACATAAGCTAACCTTGCGCCGGCCGGAGTGGCCGAGTGGTTCTAGGCGCTACAGCCTGGACCAGCGCGACCGCTACGGTCGCAGGTTCGAATCCTGCCGTGGGCATGGATGTGTGTGATGTCTTTAGGTTAGTTAGGTTTAAGTAGTTCTAAGTTCTAGAGGACTGATGACCTCAGAAGTTAAGTCCCATAGTGCTCGGAATCATTTGAACCATTTTTTAAGCTCACCTTGAAAAAAATTCTAGTATTGTTTACTGACGTGTACCGCATGGGAATTGCGTTCAAGTTGAAACTCTTCATAGTAGGAAAAGTAAAGGATTACACCACATTTCACATGTAAAACCATTTATTGAGAGATAATTTGCTTTCTGACTTAGTCGTTGCTATTTCTATTTCAAATTGCTATTACGCTTTGTCACACTTAGAAACTGTTAATATGGAACAATGTTTTGAAGTTAATTATCCAGTCAATAACTTAGGGAACTCATTTAGACAGTAATTAAGAATGCATTTTTGTAATTAATAGACGACACAATGTTATTGTTTGTAAATTCTTGCTTGTTCGTTGCACGACTACGTAGTGACTATAAGGCTTACATACTGAAACATATACAGTTAATGAGATTTTAATGCAATATTTTGGTTTACTTGAAAATACATTTGAAATTTAAGGAATTTTCTGAGAGATAACATAAGATACAGCGATTAGTTCATTTGACAGCTACATGATTATATCAAGTCGCTATTAATGTGTAACACAATTTACATGATTGCTATTGTGCTGTATCTCTTTTATATCTGCGCAGTTTTTCTACATTCTTCTGTGTGCAGTCTGTGGCTGGTTGGACTCATTGTTGGGTCATTCGCTAGTGTAGTGTTGGGCAATTGGATGTGAACAGCAAGTAGCGTTGGGCAGTTGGAGGTGAGGCGCAAGCAGTGGTGGATGTGGGGAGAGAGATGACAGAGTTTTGAGATGTTAATATGAGCGGGCGATCTGGATGTGTGTCTGTCAGAAAAAGGAAATATGTCAAAACAGATGTCAAGAAATTACATATATATTATGACTTTTCAACACTATTAAGTTAAATACATTGTTTGATCTCTACCAAAATCTTTCATTTGCTAACTATATGCCTATCAGTAGTTAGTACCTTCAGTAGTTTGTATCTTTAATTTAGCTGGCAGTAGTGGCGCTCGCTGTATTGCAGTAGTTCGAGTAACGAAGATTTTGCTGTGGTAAGTGATTCATGAAGGGTATAGGTTATTGTTAGGGCCATTCTATAGTAGGAATTACTAAAAGTCAGATTGGGTTGCGCTAAAATATTGTGTGTTAGTTTAGAAGTGGTCAGAATAAGTAAAGAGAAAACTGTCTGAGTACGTTCAGTTTTACTCAGCTGTTTCTGTATCAAATAACGTAGAACTTTAGCAGCACAGTCTTTCTTTACATTCAAAGGGGAAGTTTCAACTGTTCATTCCATTCAGCAGATCATGTAATTCCTCTTCACTTTCATTTGTAATAGCAATGTCATCAGCGATTAGTATCGTTGAAATCTTTTCACCTTGAATTTTAATTCCACTCCTGAACCTTCTTTTTACCTCCATCATTGCTTCCTCGATCTACAGTTTGAACTTGTCTTATACCCTTTTTAATACGAGCACTCCTTTCTTTGTAGTCAACTCTTATTATTCCCTCTTGGCTGTTGTACATATTGTGTATGACGCGTCTTTCCATATAGCTTACCCCAATTTTTCTCAGAATTTCGAACATCTTGCACCATTTTACATTATCAAACGCTTTTTCCAGGTAGACAAATCCTATGAAGCTATCTTGATTTTTCTTTAGTCTTTCTTCCATTATTAACAACAACGTCAGAATTGCCTATTTTGTGCCTTTACCTTTCGTAAAGCCCAACTCATCGTAATCTAGCTCACCCTCAATTTTGTTTTCCATTTTTCTGTATATTATTCTTCTAAGCAACTTAGATGCATGAGGTGTTAAGCGATAATTCTCCTCCTTATTCCTTATTACAACGCCCACGTCATCAGCATAAGCTCGTATGACAGTTTTCTCACCACTCAATGCTATGCCTGTTAATCTTGCGTGGACAGTGCGGAGGAAGGGCTCTAAAGATACTGAAAATAAAAACATTGATAAGGGACTGCCCTGTGGAACCCCTCGCCTTATCTGTATGGGTTTAGATGTTTGGCCATTGATTGCTATTTTCGCATTTACACCTGTTGCAATATTCCTTAGCATGTTCACAATCTGCGGGTGGAAAGCCATTCTTGACAGCGTCGCAAAGAGGTATCTATGACTAACGCGGTCAAAAGCTTTGTTGAAATCTATAAAGATTAAAGCACATTTTATACTTGTCTCTGAGGTAATTGCAATGACGTCTCTGTATGCAGATATACTTTCGAATATCGTTCTGGTCGGAGAGTAAGGTTGGTGATGACTCAATATTTTGTTGGAAAAGGCAGAGAGTCTTTTGTTGATAATACGCGAAATTATTTTGTAATCAGAATTTAGTAGCGAAAGTGGCCGAAAATTGTTTAAGTAGGTTTTGCCTTTACTCTTAGGAATCAGTACTATTTTACTTTCCTTTAACTCTGCAGGGACCGGTTTTCCGTTCAGGACCTCATTTGCCATGGAAGTGATCTTTTCCCCAATTATAGACCAGTAGCGGGCATAAAACTCCACAGGGAGGCCATCAAGTCCCAGAGATTTGTTGAGAGGTGAGTTACGCACTGCCTCACGCACTTCATCTTTAGTAATAGGTGACAGGATGTCAGCGTTGTCTGTTCCCGACAATTGTGGACCTAAAATAGTGAGAAAGTCCTCGAGAGCTGCATCTTCCACTGTGGTAGGGGCATATAAGGTTTCATAGTACCTGTGGACTTCGTCCAGTATTTGTTTCTGGCATGTGAGCCTCGTACCAGTATGCGTCTGGACTTCATCAATTAAATTTAGACGTGTGTTTTTAGCATGCCGCACCAAGTGATACACAGAAGCTGTTTCATCTGCTACGACTGATGTGGCTTTCGATTTAATTTTGAGTCCCTCCATCTGTTGCCGTTTAATGCTTAATAACTTGGCTTTTATTTTTTTGATATCATTCAGACGAATTACGTCATCATGGGCCTGTTGATATAAGTCTATTAAAACTTTGTAATAAAACTCCATTGTATTCCTCAACTCCCTGTGCCTCGCTGCACTATACTGCATGACAACTTTCCGCAGTCTTGGTTTAGCCCTCCTTGTCCACCAGTCAATGACTGTTGGGTGCTTGTCTACTGTGCGGAGGCACATAGTCCACGCAAACCTTATTTCCTGTTCCAGTTCTCCGTCAGTTAAAACAGAGATATTTAAGTTCCATTGGCCTCTGAATCGACGGGTTGGCTGTACACTTAGATTAAAGCAAGTTAAAAGTGTACTGTGATCGCTAAAATACACTGGAATAGTCTCAACGTTTAATAGATAATTTTGCAAATTTGGTGACACGTAAATTCTATCTAGTCTGCTGCGGGAGTGGCTGGTTATATACGTGAACCCGACTGACGTCGGGTGCTGAAGTTCCCACACATCCTTAAGGTGTAGATCACTTACTAACATTTTTAACTGTGGCTAGTAGTTGAAGTTGGGTTGTTGATCTTTCTGGTTTAAAACACAGTTAAAATCTCCACCTAGTATAAGAGAACACGGATTTTTCCTCAATAAATAAATCAGTTCATCTTGAAAAAACTTCGCACGATCCAATTTGTGGGAAGTTCCTGATGGCGCGTAAAGGTTAATCACTGTCACATCGAAAATTTTTATGCCTATGGCTCTTCCTGATTCTAGCCGTTCGATTTTAGTCACCTGAATGCCTTCCCTTATAAGAATGGCTGTACCGATATTGGCTTCCGTAGAAACATTAACAATTTCAAAAAAGCCTGGGATCCGAAATTCCGTTATCGCAACTTCTTGTAGCAACGCGATATCTGTTCCGGACTGGTACAAGAATTCTTTTAGTGCTGCCAATTTCAAGGGTGACTGTATTTTATTAATGTTAATAGCAGTAATGCTACAAGCTTGCAGCACAGACATACCGGAAGAAGCTATTTGGGATTAGGTTCGGTATGATTATAGCAGCAAACGTGCTTCCCTACAAGGCACGATCTTTACAAGCTGTGTGCCCATTACATGTACTAACTGCCTAGAAAAATTTGCACTGCTTTTAAACAAATAGCTTGAGAAGAAAAGTATCCTGAAATCCTGACAATGCATTGCTATAAGTCACTGTGGCCATTCTCTTTCTCCTCGTCAGTGTTGGCCCTGATGACTTCATATTTAATATTCTTTTTCTTGATGTCGTTCTTCTCTGATGTGGCTTTCGCTTGATGACGCGTGACAGCAAGACCCGGTGACGGTCGCAGCCGCCGGCGGTGGCTGAATGGGGCAACGGCCGTGGCTTGCGAGTCGTCAATGTTTGGTTCCGGCGTGGTGTCTGTTGTGTTGTTTTGCTGGCGAGGCGGTGATGCTTGTTTATTTCCTCCTTCGGCGCGGCGTTGCGCTTCGGAGTCAGCAGGTTCTTTACTTGGTACTTCCTCGTACGGTTCGCACTGTATGGGTTGTGCACTTGATACGGTTATTTCAGCCGTGACCTCAGGCTCAGGGTCACATTTCCGTGAAAAATCACTACCCGCTGCGTCACTGTCTGTTCGTGGCGGTGTAAGTCCTTGTGCGGAAGTGGGAGCCACATCGACCTTCATTCCATCTCCTTTTTCCACTTCCAACAGATCTTCAGGACTGGGCTTCGGCCTCCTGGCAACGGGTGTTTCCCAGGAAGAGTCCTCATCAACATTCCTTTCAGTGTCCTCTAGAGGACGCTTTTTTGTGGGAATCTCGCTGTCACGGGACGGAATTTCAGCAGTTAATGCAGGTTTTAAAGACGGAAAGTCATTAACATTAAGTGCAACATTTTCAGAGGTAGTAACAGGATCCACGACCGCCGCCGTCTCTGTTGTATTACTATCTGGCAACAAATCGTTGAGTGTCAATTTCCTGCGTTGCGTAAGGTTATTTGTTAGCACAAATACACGGCGAGGGCAGTCCTGACGGAGGTGACCAGACTCGTTACATACATGAGATGTAGGGGTTTTCCCTGAGTACATAACATGCGCCTTGTGCCCGTCAACAAAGATGTGAGAGGGAATGTTTGCTTTCACTTCCATCTCCACGGAGCGAATGCCGTTAAAGCACTGCAGCTTGAAATGCGAAGCCCACCTTTCGTTGACTATTTGCCTGACAACCCCATACTTTGAAAGGACATCTTTAATTTTCGAATTGTCTACTTCTATGGGAATATTCAAAACCCTAACATTCCTAATTACAGACTCGGAATTCCAGAGTTTGACAGTACTTTTAGTACCATCATGGTGCATAAATTCCGTTTCATAACCAAATTTTGCCAGAAAGCGGTCTACACTCGCGGAATCGTTAAACTTTACAAAAATGCAGTATTCATCAGAGTCCAGCTGCATGGTATGAACAGATTCAGAATGAAGGCCAATTACCTCGGTAATCCAGTCGTGTATTTCAAGTGCAGAGGGCTGTACTCGACGGGTGTACTTGTCGAAGGTGAAAATCACGGTGTTTTTTCTCACGGGCTTTGCCATGGTGTACTGCAGCGAAGAAATCTCGGACAACGCCGAAATCCCAACGGCACTTCGTAGAAAGATGACACGAAAGAAGACCAAATGCTCAATTGATAACGCTTAATTCACGTGCAAAACGTCAATAAACGAGCACAAAACACGAAAACACTGGCGTAAACACTGAACGTTCAAGGAGCAAACTTGAGGAGCGTGCGACCGCTGCGGCAGCTAAAGCCAGACTGAAACCCCTAGACCACATGTGCAAGTCTAGCCAGACTAGCACCGGCAAAAATGGTATTCCTGGCCAACATGGATAGATCCTTTCAGAGGTGAGGGGGAGATACAAGGGGGAGTGTTGTATCATGGTACACTTTCCTGACTTTGGCTTCTAGCTAGCCCTATAATTGAAGAATATTTTCATATTCCATTTTTAAATGATGACATTTACGTTTTAAGTGCTGAAGTCGCTTTCTGGATTTGTAAAACCTACTCCGGCGAAATTACGTTTTCTCCAAAAATATAAATGTGTTCCAATGGTGGTTTACGTAGTAACAGCTGTTCTACTGAAATTTAAATGCGTTGCAACTGAGAATTCCTTTTCACTTCCTTCGTGTGATTCTAAAACCTGTCACTTAAGTACCGACCAAAAAACATCATGTTTTCCTAGTTACACTATCCTCTAGGTACAACGCTCTTCCCTTCTCCGTTCTCGGCCATCCGACTCCCATGAAAATATGTGTCGGATGGAACAAGTGAGACGAAACGAAAGCACTCGCCTAACTGAATGAGGAACGCGATCCGTGACCTCCCAGAAATATTAGCGTTATTCCAGTGCGGGGCTCCATTGGTGTGCACCGGTATGATCCCATATACACTTGGGACTGAAATGGAGAACACAGTAGAAAAACAAAGAGCTGAGGGATAATGTTCAATGTACCTCGAACACGCAAAATCGGGCGGGTAGCCGATGGAAACTGTTTCCGCAACTGTATCTGGGAAAGGGGCAGTTCCAGAAGTGGAAAGCACTAATGAAATGATAAAGATTAATGACTTTTCTGGTACGCAGAGGTGGAAACTTTAGATAACAAAGAGAAAATGTAGAAAAGAATGTCTCTCTAAGAACAAATGGAAGGAAGCACTGGGCGACTATTCTTGAAATATATGTAAAGAAACGTAAATTACTTGTAAACTTCGGCGTGAACACAATTTACTCAATATGTAAACGTCACTACAGATATTCGGATTTCGGTTGTGACATGTTCGATACGCCTGCCGTCATTGGCGATGATGTGGCGCAGCCGAATAGCGAAATTCTGCATGGCCCGCTGAAGTGTCGGAACATCGATGCTGTAGGTGACCCATGTATGGTAGTTTTCAACTCAGCAATAGTTTTGAGGTTATATCTCTACATCAAGTCTTTAGTATAGCCTCATATAAAGTAGTCACAAATGCGATCTGGAGAACATGGCGGCCAATGGAGGCCCATGCCAGTGGCCTCTGGATACCCCAGAGTTAGAATGCCGTCCCCAATGTGCTCCTCTAGAACAAAAAACACTCTCCTGTTTCGATGGCGTCAAGCTCGTCTTGCATGAACCACATCTTGACGAAATCATGGAAGCTTTGGATACTGGGGATGAAATCATCTTCCAAAACTTTCCTCTACTGGTCGGTAGTCACCATGCCATCAAGCAATACCGCACCGATTTTTCCGTGACTGGACATTGCACACCACACAGGCACTCGCTGAGGGTGAAGAGGTTTCTCTACCGTGAAATGCGATACTCAGTCCCACAAATGCGCCAATTTTGCTTACTGATGAGTCGACCCAAACGGAAGTGGCCTTCTTCGTTAATCCAAACCGTACTAATTGCCATCATTCTCTTCGGTCAGCTGTGCACTTTGAACGTCCTAACGCAAACCGTTCAGAAGTTATGACGATTTTGTTTCATATAGTTCCACAACTGTCACCCTGTAAAAGATCTTGAACATAACAGCTCTAAGAAAAGGCTGTCTCAGAGTAAAATTTTAAAGACAAGTGACAAGAGGACGTCGGTGAGTCTGTTACTCCCAGTTCACATGAGAAACCGGACCAAGAAAAATCGATACAGGAAATAGGGAGTCAGTCATATAGCGTTGCAGTCTTGGATTTCACCTACCCAACTCGGCTACCCTCGGGAAGCAAGTAGAGCAAGTACAGACCACTGTTTTTAAAAAAAAGTTAGGGAGGATGTGAGTCAAGACCCAAAATGAGGAAGCTCTGTCTGAAACGTGTGCAATGAACTTTGTCTATGATGGGATGGGGACAGTATACTGGCTGAAGGAGAGGACGGCAGAGACATCTGCGTTAGATGAGGTAAATTTTCTGGTCAAGACAGTAGCAGAATAATTCAAGACCGGTAAAAATATTAATCTGTGTACCAAAATTACTCAAGATCGTTCGCTCAGAAGAACTAGAGAAAACACAGGGTCATAATCAGAAAGTCTCGACAGAGGATTGGAGAATCATTAAGCGTACTGCTGGAATTGACAGCCAAACCATTTACGTGGAAGCAGGTGAGAAATTCCTGACGGCAATGCGCGAGTCACAGGCCGCTGTTAGGTCATTAAAGGCGTTAAAGGTGACAATGGTGGCAAGTTGCTGTAGATAAACCTGCTGCTCAGTAAGGAGCCTACTGTTACCTTCAGTGACCTACTGTGAAGAAAGGCTTTGATGCAAGGAATCACAAAAACGCCAGAACATGCTTTTACACTGCCACAAAAAGTTAGTACACTCTTTTCGAGGTTTCCAGTTTACTCAAAATGTACTGTTGCAACAGTGCGTGTGGAGTTAATGGAATGACTACATTTACAGATCAATAGCACAAGCAGTTCTGAGGTACCACTTATCAAAAATGGTTCAAAATGGCTCTGAGCACAATGAATTTAATATCTGAGGTCGTCAGTCCCCTAGCCTCAGAACTAGTTAAACCTAACTAATCTAAGGACATCACACACATCCATGCCCGAGGCAGGATTCAAACCTGCGACCGTAGCAGCAGCAGGGTTCCGGACTGAAGCGCCTAGAACCACTCGGCCACAACTGCCGGCTCGTCGATCCATGCTGAAACATCCACATCAGTACCTGGTGTAGCCTCCAAGGGCGGCAATGCAGGGTCTGGCTGGCACCCAGTCAATCATAAAGATGATGAATACTGTGTGGAATACGTTAGGCCAGGCCTATTCGATTTTTTAAGTAGTTCTGTACGAATTGTTTGGTTGACGAATTGTAAGAGTCATTTTTAATCTCGTCATGTCTCACACATGCTCGATTACAGACCAATCTAGAGATCGTGCTGGCCAGGGACTTTCCTACACGTCTTGCAGAGCATGTTGAGTTTCATGGACAGTGTGTGGGTATTATCACGCTGGAACAATACGTCACCTTCCTACTGCGAGAACGGCAAAATATTGGATCGGAAAACATTTTGTAAGTACCGAGTGCTGGTTAGCGACCCATCTAAAATCACCAAACGTGAACGAGATTTGTAACTTATCATGTCCCAGACTATAAGGCCTGGGCTGGGGTCAGTGTGTCTTGGTCGAAAGCGCTCTACGAGACAGCGCTCAGCAAGTCTACGTCATTCGTGCAGACGACCATCGCTTGCGTACAGGCAGAATCTGCTTTCATATCTGAAGATCACTGCCGGAGATTCCGTCTTCCTAGTTATCCTCTGACGGCAGTAGTCGAGCGATGCACATAGATGCCGCGGCGTAAGTGGAACACGCGCTAGAGGTGTGAGTGTAGCCCCACTGCTAACAGTTTGTGTTGACACGTCTGGGCACGTCAACCATGTTATCCGTGCTGCGGTAGCTGTACCATCTGGCACTTATGCCCTTATAATACCATGATCGTGAAGAGTGCCTGCGCTGCGTGAACTTTCAGAACCTCGTCTGTGGGCGTAAGAATATTCACAGTACTAGTGATAGTAGCATCGTTGCACAACTGACGCAGCACGACCAACTTCTGTGGCAATTTTCCGAAAGAACCATCCGGCCTCTCTGAAGGCCATAATCTGACCGCTTTCTAACTTGCTTAGTTGGCTGTAGGAAGCACGAGTGCGTTGCCGCTGCCTTAACACGTTAGCACCACACTGAGCCGACTAGCTATGAGCGTTCAGCGTTAAAGGGAAGACGCAGTTACCGCTCTGGTCTGTAGCCGGACGATGTTGAAACCATTATCAGTACAACTTTTATCACCCAGGTGGCATATGGCGTTATCAGATACAAATCGACGTCGTCTTCCCATGTGTACAAATTTTTTTCCCTCTGTGTATAGTAAAAACGGAATTTCATTCATCTACATCTACATTTATACTCCGCAAGCCACCCAACGGTGTGTGGCGGAGGGCACTTTAGTGCCACTGTCATTACCTCCCTTTCCTGTTCCAGTCGCGTATGGTTCGCGGGAAGAACGACTGTCTGAAAGCCTCCGTGCGCGCTCTAATCTCTCTAATTTTACATTCGTGATCGCCTCGGGAGGTATAAGTAGGGGGAAGCAATATATTCGATACCTCATCCAGAAACGCACCCTCTCGAAACCTGGCGAGCAAGCTACACCGTGATGCAGAGCGCCTCTCTTGCAGAGACTGCCACTTGAGTTTGTTAAACATCTCCGTAACGCTATCACTGTTACCAAATAACCCTGTGACGAAACGCGCCGCTCTTCTTTGGATCTTCTCTATCTCCTCCGTCAACTCGATCTGGTACGGATCCCACACTGATGCGCAATACTCAAGTATAGGTCGAACGAGTGTTTTGTAAGCCACTTTTTTTTCTCTTTTGTTGATGGACTACATTTTCTAAGGACTCTCCCAATGAATCTCAACCTGATACCCGCCTTACCAACAATTAATTTTATATGACCATTCCACTTCAAATCGTTCCGCACGCATACTCTCAGATATTTTACAGAAGTAACTGCTACCAGTGTTTGTTCTGCTATCATATAATCATAAATAAAGGATCCTTCTTTCTATGTATTCGCAATACATTACATTTGTCTATGACTATGACGAATTTTTGTTCCATCACAATGACGCAGACTAAGGACGGGCGGTCGAAAGGAGTGTTATTGGTCTGAGCATACCTTCCTTCGAGGAAAGTGCTGCTCCGTCCCAGGAAGTGAAGAGGCTGGTAGAAAGCTGCTTCCATCTGAACAAACAACAGCAGGTTGTTTGTGATGCTAGTCAGCCTGGTATAGGGGAGGTGTGACATCAATAGCAGAGGTGAGTACCTACTTGAGAATCTATTAGAGAATAACATGGAATGTTGACTAGAGGTAAGAATCTATTAGTGACTAACGTTGAATGTTGACTAGAGGTACGGAACCAAATTTGAAGAAGTGAGTGAGATCGCCTGCTATACAGGACAGAACAGATAGTTTAATTTGTGGTAAGGGGACAAAATGAGTGGCTGTCATACTACTTTATTCGTTTGACAAACATTACAAGAGTAAAGAAAATATTTAAAACAGAGCAAGCCAAACATTAATATTAGAACTTAATTCACGGATAAATGCGCCATTCAATCTCACGCCTTAAGGGTAAAACAACAATAATTTAAAACCGGCTGTAGACCAGACACTTAAGGCTCAAAAACAAGAATTTGAATTCTAAAAAGCAGAAGGCCTTATCCTGATATTTCCTTAAGTCAGGCTGAAGGGCCAAACAATCTCACGCCTTAAGGGAAAACGACTTTAATTTAAAATTTAAAGCAAACAAAAGGACAAATAAGAAAAGGCAGCACATCAAACGGCGCTCAGAAGTTTCTAAGGGTCAGCCTCGAATTCAGACACTAACGCTCGCTGAGGTGAAACAGGCAGTCGGCCCAACAATTCTCAATCAGACGGCAACCCAACCGACATACAGTCAACGGACCAAGCGACAGGATAACGTTGTTCCTACTGACCAGCACACAACAGGGAGTTCAATGGAACAACGCAGAAGGTATCGGCGCCCACATCGAATTACACATTCAGCTGTCAAACTACACGCCGTGATGGACAGCCAGAACACAACGAGGAAAACACACTGCCTGAATTTACGTCAACGGCCAGGGCAGGTAACCGGAACGTTAACGGCCACGAGGCAGAAGGTTTCACTGGTGTACTCAATTAAAAAATAATCACGTTAAGTTAAACTCCACAGGAGGGCGGATAGAATTTCGTCAACTTGAAAACACATGTTGTTGCTCGCGGGAATGTCCCAACAGCTCACAACGTAATTCAAACGACACAATGTGAACAGTATGGGCTGGTTGGTAGATTAAGTAAAGACTTAACTTTCGTGTCCGGGATCGGTGAGCCACGGACCTCGTAGCAATAGGAACAGCCCGTCACAATCTGACCGCGCGTGGCCGCCGCCAGCGGCCCCGGCCAGACATGAGCCACCGAGACTTCCTCGCTGCTCCACGCCAAACGACCAACTTCTTGCACACAGCACGGCCGGAAAATATAAGCATGCGGCCAAAGATAGTACAAGGGTGTGAATATCGATACACGATGCTGCTGCGACTAGCGGAGAGAGAGGATAACAGCATAATCGCGATAACCGCGGGAGACTAATCACAGAATAGCAACCAAGGTTTAATGCAAAGCATAACACGAGCCAGCCATGGCTTAACCTCCTCCCCTTAAACTCAACACAGGGAGGGGTGACTCAACCCCTGAGCTCCCTGAACTTAACTTGGCTAAGGTGAACCCGATACTGCTCACCTGAACAGTTATCCTTGACCAACAGTACTGGGCCTAAAATACGCACGATGCTGTAGGGCCCCTGAAAACGGGGAATAAATTTACTAAGATTCCCGACACGCACCTGCCTCCCCGGAAAACTGCGGACATAGTCTTGATCCCCTGGGCTTCCCTTAAAGGTTTCTCGATTACGATTATAAAGCTCAGCTTGTTTATTATGGGCTCTGAGTATATTACGTCTCGCTCGGTTCCAGTTTTCCTTGATAACCTGAGGACTAATATCCGCTGAAATAAGATCTTGAGTTCCCGCAAGTTCGAAAGAGGCTAATTAACGGGGTAGGAAAGGAACAAAGAGGCGGGCGTAGCTCGCAAAGCTTCAATACTGGCGATATTAAAGGCAAAACTAAGCCAAGGAAGACTGGAGTTTCTGTTAATAAATGATCAATGCGGACTTAAGATTTCCGTTAACTCTCTCCGCAAAGGACCCCTTCGGATAATACGGGGTGGTCGTAATATTCTTGACACTGTAGTGAAAACAGAAGGCCTTGAAAGGAGACGAAAGAAAACTGGAGCATTATCGCTAACAAACTGCTTAGGTGGGCCAAAAACACTGAAGACATTAATTAAATGAGAAATAGTGGCGGCAGCGGTAACGTTACGGCCCGAAAGCAGCCAAGCAAATCTGGAGAAGGCATCTATAATAACTAGCACATATCGATGACTCTTCTTAGTAAGAGGTAAAGGTCCTTAACAATCACTGTAGAGCTTGTGCATAGGACAGGTCTCTCGCTCAGAAATCAACAAACCCTGTTGAAGAGCATTCTTGGGTTTGGCTACATTACACAAGCGATCTTGGAATATCATCTCTCTCACATCGCGGTCCATGGAGGGCCAACTTAAATGCTGCTAGATTTTTTGGAGAATCTTATAAGTACCTGAGTGGCCACTCACCAACGAATCATGAAAATAACGAACAACCGGGCGCACCAAAGCAACAGGCAAACAGATCTTGCATTGGTTAGCATCGCTCACCCTCTGAAAGAGAATACCACTCTTAACAACATACTCATCCAACAGCTTTCCTGCCAACACACGTTGCTTAATCGGGGCTGAGCAACATCCTCAAACAAGAAGGGAATTTCACCCAATACTATACAACTAAGAATGTCTCTCTCTACCTGCTGGTTTCCCTTACTAGGTGTAGTTTCGGTGAACATCCGGCTGAGGACATCCGCAAAGATATTTTCAGAACCTCTAACATGTTTACTTCAAACTGAAATGCTGAAATACGTACCACCTACCTGCCAAAATGGCCAGTATTACGCAGTCTAGCCAACACCCAGCTCAAAGACTGATTGTCGGTTTCTAACTGGAATACCCAATGTTCAAGGTAGAAGCGGTACTTCTCTAATGCAAATAAAACGGCCAAAGCTTCACACTCGTAGACAGAATACTTAAGATCGACATCAGCTAACCGACGAGATGCGTAGGCTAATGGCTGTCTCTGCCCCTCAAACTCCTGGAGGAGAACAGCTGAAATACCAGCGTTAAAAGAGTCAGTTTGAACAACAAACCTCTTATTAAAATCGGATACACCAAGAACCGGAGGACTGGCTATTGCTGCCTTTATGTGCTCAAAGGAAGCCACCTGAATGGGTCCTCATTAAAAACGCTCTCCCTTCCGGCATAACTGATTTAAAGGTGCCGCCATCTGAGCAAAATTGGGAACGAACGCCTATAGTAGTTCGCCATGCCTACGAATTTAGCAATTTAGCAATTTAGCTTATCCGTAGGTGGAGGCAAAGCCCCTCAGGCTTTAGTTCGCTCTTGGTTAATGCGAATACCTTTACCCGACACTATGTGACTTAAGAAGGATACCTGCTGCTTGGCTTGCGTCATGTTACTGGGCTTAACGGTCAGCCCGGATTCCTGTAATCTTAAAAGAACTCGTTGGATATGCAACCATTTTATCTGACCATATGTGCATCAAGTTTTAGATGGAAATGTGTTTTCAAATTACCAAGTAATATAGAAAAACTTGGAAGGCCGAGTGGGTTTCATATAGCAGGCCTAAATGTACCGCTGTCTGAAGTTGAATTTTCATTAACACATCCAGCAAAGTTAGAGGAAGCCGGCCGGTGTGGCCGAGCGGTTCTAGGTGCTTCAGACTGGAGCCGCGTGACCTCTACGGTCGCAGGTTCGAATCCTGCCTCAGGCATGGATGTGTGTGATGTTCTTAGGTTAGTTAGGTTTAAGTAGTTCTAAGTTATAGGGGACTGATGACCTCAAATGTTAAGTCCGATAGTGCTCGGAGCCAGTTAAACCAAAGTTAGAGGAGATGGCAAATGAAGTAACGACTGCCATCATATTCCCGTATTTAGAAACTATCTATTCAACAAGAAATGTACTAACAGGAATTTACTTTGGTAGAACAACAATCCGGAATTTCAAAGAAAGCAGGTATGAAGGCAGTTTCTCTTTGGAAGAAGGAATGGACAATGGAAAAAATATGGGAAGGCTTCTGCTAAATACAATATAACTTTTAAGAAAACGAAACACTCACTGTAGAAGTTATTCTGTAAACAGGTAGAAGGCATAGCTCCAAGATCCTCACTAGATTTCCAAAAAAACTGTGGAAGCCCTACTATGAAGCGAGAATGATGAGTATTCTATGGTATTGCCTGGACATTATCCTCAAGACTCACTTTCCCCAGTGCAATCTGGCAGACGATTCAAACAAAGATTCAGCCCTGTGAGGTGCTGGTTTACATGAAGCCAACCGTATGGCTTGGGAAATTGCAAATTAACACGTGGCCATCAAGAAAATCCAGTGTGGGTGGGGACGTTTCAAGCTGTAGGAGCTATTCCTGATGCTTGGAGAACTGTGAACGCTGTTATGGTTCCAAAGGCGGAGAGAATTCATCATACTATGACTAAGAGCATCTTACTAATCAGACCGTCCTTTCGTCTATAGACATTAGAAAAAGTAAGATATCAAATCAGAAACTTCCAGCCGCCTATATTTGCATTTTCGTTTTAGTTTTGCATGTCACTACACCGTGTTCAGGCCCACTTACCAACTTGTAGGAAGAATTCAATCTTATGTACAATCGAATTACGGGCAGCATACTGTCACCAGTATCTGTAGACTACTTTACAACAACGCAATCCCTTCATGCATCAATAACTGACTGCTAGATAAGTGAGGTCAAATGTTTGTCTAGAATTTTGCAGTTGATGCATGATGGGACTGTGTTATTAGAAAAAGTCTACTGATACCAGTGACTCCATGCTGGCCCCTATTTCGATCGTACATATGTTTGCGTTCTTCTTGTACGTAGGTCAGGGGGCCAGAAGATGGGGTACTGAAAGGCCGAAACTAGTTGCAAAATTAAAATAAGATAGGAAATAAAGACGGCTGAAGGTGTCTTCGATTTTACATTTTATATTGAATAGCCGATGTCTTGTTACCATTCTCTACAAAGATGGACTCATAGAGATTAGGAAAAATTGTTACCGAGCCCTTTAGGGAAAGGTGGTTATGTGAAGTTCGTCTACATGAAAACCAACATGCATATATACCAAGAAAATCAGGCAAAACAGCACTTCCCCATCTTGCTAGGAAGAAGCCATTACGATGGGTGTGAAAATACTGATCAACACGACTTGGGTTGTCCTTAAGGTGCGACTATTACTCGCTAATCTCGCTAATGTGGACTCTAATGTTGAACGAGCATGAGGTAATTAAGGAACTACACGCTAAAGACTATATTTTTCATAATAACACTCGGTGAATTTTCATTTACAGTTAGAACACTGCTCATTGAACTCTCTAGAATGTGCAAAATTGGTGTAAGAAACAGGATCTAAGGCCCAGTCCTAGAAAAACTGTTGTATTACCAATATCGAAGAAGCATATCGAGGACACGTACTGTAATCGTAAGCTCTTCGACGAAATTCTACCAGCACAGGCGAATAGCGAAGTATCTAGGGGTAAACCTCAATGTGAAATGAACGTGGTTCCCCCTCTCAAAGAATATACGAGTAGATACAGAAAAAATAATCTTGGTTGCAAAAGATACATTTATTTAATCCTCACATCTGACGTGTCTCGCTTGTTTGGTTTATTTAATATTCAGGTGCGACGCGTGTCGCCTTTTCTAGGCATCATTAGACAACCGATAAAAATTCTTGCTGATTGTGACCGAAGAGCTTTTACCCATTGTCTGATGGTACCTAGAACATGCGAAAGGCGTTTCATGTGATGATTAAATAAACCTAACTTGTGCAGCCAAATCTGTTTTTTCCATTATCTTAAGATCTATTACGGTTTCTGTACCAGTGCCACTGCGATAGTTAAGGAATGAAGTGGTTTTAATATACGGGTATGTTCCAAGGGAAAATGTACTCGTATGATCACTAGGACAGGCTGTGAAGAAGAAAAAAACCTGGATCTTAGTCCCAAGATTACTTCGTGGACTTACATCTGTTAAATAAGTCCTATAACAGTGTATGACGATGCAGTGTGGGATAAAGTAAAACAGAATGTGGTTGCTAAGACACTCGAGAATGGGAAGAGATTGTCCTTTTTAGCCATAACAGCAATTAATTAGCAGCACACCCACCGCTGGTATGCACCACGCTAGAGACGCTGCAGTCTACATCTTTGGGTTACAATGAAGGGAATGTGGCTTACAGGTTAAAAAAGTGAAATCTGCAATACTTTCTGAATTCCACAATAAAATAATGAATGTGGTACACACAGGAATTTTCGGGGAAAGGCTGGCTGTCTACGCTGTAACTTCCCATCACTTCAATAAAACTTTCTATGTAACCGTATGAAGTAGGGAACAACAACAGAAAGGCCCATTACAGGATTTAGCTGACTTAGTTCTACGTAGTAACGTGTCGGAAATAGCAGAAGGTGTAGGAGCGATGGTAGGCGGAGTCCAGCCTAGACTGGAGGGTGCAATGACTCTACGGAAGCTGGCTACGGTATTCCAGGTGGAGACATTCGCTGCCAAAGTATGTTCGGAGGAGGATATGCGTATTTTCCCCTGCAAAGATATCAAAGATCACTGCAGGATGCCATGATACCCTTCTGGGACTACGGGAAAGAATGAGGCTAAGCCTGCTGGACGTCCTTGATCACAGAGGAATTAGGGGAAACGAACAAGCTAATAGACTTGCCAGGACAGGGGCGTTGACTGCATGTTTTAGACCAGAAATTGTCTTAAAAATCACTAAAGCGATGATAAATTCGTAACCACGTAAATGGATCAGGAGGCAACATGCAGAATATTGGAGTAAAATATAAAAGAAAGAGATGGGAGGTTTCGTACTGCTTCTATTTAGGCGCGATATGGTGTTTCCTTACTTTAGCCGGTCGCCGATAAGGTCGCAGATCGATATTTATCTGCAGAGGCACAGCCATATATTGAGTTCCATCACTATCCCCGTGCTACAGATCCTGTACGCTTATGGCTAGCAGCGGCGTGAAGAGTTGTGTGTTTAGAAATTTGGAGCGCAGTAGATTGTTTGAACAGTAACGATCGGAGGAGTTGTTTGAGCAGCAACGATTGGAGGAAGCAGGAAATATTGTCGCCCGCCGATGTTGTGAGTAGGTTGGCGTTCAAGTATCGTGTAGCACATCTCTTAAGGCAATGTTAATAAACGTAGTTAGTTCTTGAGCTACTCGCTGTGCAAGACGGTAGCACTGGTTGGTAGATTGGTGAGGTGCAGATTTCGACTGAATGAGGCCCATTAAATTTGATGCACCTACTCGGACTTCAGCATTGTTTGCTTATGGACTCGTAGCGGATACAGTTAAGGCGTTACTTGACAGCTGGTACGTAAGGATTTATAGGACACCCCGTTTTATGAAGAGACACAGTATCCCGTAAGTTCTGAGAGTCGAAAACTAACAAGCAAGTCAGCAATCTGACGGTTCGTTGTTTAACAAAACTTACATGTGGCTTAGCACACCTTCTGACACGTATAACGGGAAACACAGGCTGCACTACTACCAAAAATCTCTCAGTCTTCAAGATCGGTATCAACTTTTCTTATTATTCCCCGCTTGTAGACAAGGAGAGATGAAATTTAAGTTCTTACATTTTTAGATTTTAGTATTTCGCTGTTTGCTAGTAAACTGGCCTCTTCCGGAGTTTTTATTTAATCTTCACTTTGCCTTTTTCGACACAAAATGTATTAATTGAAGCATTATAGAGCTCTTTGGAAAGATGCATGATTTTCCCTAGAGCCTTAGGGTGCGTAAGGCCTATGACGTTATCCAAGCTGTCCGCATAAACTATGTATGGACCATACCTGTACGTTTGTAGACGTTATTAGAGTGCCGAGTAGCTATATTTTTTACGTGAGGGATGTTAACAACAGCCGGCCGGTGTGGCCGTGCAATTCTAGGCGCTTCAGTCTGGAACCGCGTGACCGCTACGGTCACAGGTTCGAATCCTGTCTCGGGCATGGATGTGTGTGATGTCCTTAGGTTAGTTAGGTTTAAGTAGTTCTAAGTTCTAGGGGACTGATGACCACAGATATTAAGTCCCATAGTGCTCAGAGCCATTTGAAGCATTTTTATTAACAATATTTTGTTGGTAGGGATCGGAAGCAGAAGTTACATTTCCAGATGGATCAGTTACATTTGTAAAATTAATGCAGACGATACTTGGTTAGCATTTGCAGTGAAGCTTCCTCGATTTCTGAATTCCGGATTGACATCATTTTGTCGCTTATTTCTCTTGTTGTGAAAGCTGGACGACTCCTTTTCTGACCTCTTTCTTTTCCTGTCCAGGGTGTATTCTATATTCACGACTAACGACCGCTAACTCGTGTTTGATGGCGTACATAATTTTGTCCAACGTAGTTTCTGGAGAATCGAAAGGGGACTGTTTGTTAATGTAGTCACTGGACAGTCGGTTGCTGTCGATATTGACCAACTGGGGAGTCGGAATCACTACCATCTTCGCCGCACATCCCACATACATCATGCTGGCTGTCTTAACACAGGGAAAACTCAAATACACACATTAAAAAAGTATTGCATCACCCTGGGTTCCCAGAACCCCTGAATAAATACGTTGACCGTGGATATTGTATCACAGATACAGCCCCTTTGACTGTTAAGAGATGTCACTAAACCCGTCCAAAGATGGAAACAACCATGCACAAGCAGCGCCTATTAGACAGAGGGAGTCCGACAGCAGAACAGCTCAAGTCATTCCACAAGGAAAGAACTACACGGCTCTGTGGTTCGACCATGCCTAGACGGTCAATACCGCGGTTCAATCAAGTCCGTATTGTTACTATGTGCCAGGAAGGGCTCTCAGAAAATGAAGTGTCCAGGCGTCTTGCAGTTAACCGAAGCGAGTTGTTCGGACATGGAGGAGATACAGAGAGACAGGAACTGTCGATGACATGCCTCGCTCAGGCCGCCCACGGGCTCCTACTGCAGTGGATGACCACTACGTACGGATTATGGCTCGCAGGGACCCTGACAATAATGCCACCTTGTTGAATAATGCTTTTCGTGCAGCCACAGGACGTCGTGTTACGGCTGAATCTGTGCACAATAGGCAACATGATACGCAAATTCACTCCATACGTCCATAGCGTGGTCCACCTTTGCAATCACGACACCATGAAATGCGGTACAGTTGGGCCCAACAACATGCCAAATGGACCCCTCAGGATTGGCATCACGCTCACTTCACAGATGATTGTCGCATATGCCTTCAACCAGACAATCGTCAGAGACGTGGTTGGAGGCAATCTGGTCAGGCTGAACGCCTTAGACACACTGTCCAGAGAGTGCAGAAAGGTGGAAGTACCATTCTGTTTTGAGGTGGCATTATGTGGGGGCGACGTACGCCGCTGGTGGTCATGGAACGAACCGTAACGGCCGGACGATACGTGAGAGCCATCCTCCGACCGATAGTGAAATCCTATCGGCAGCTTATTGGCGAGGAATATGTCTTCATGGACACAATTCGCGCCCCATCGTGCACATTTTGTGAATGACTTCCTTCTGGATAACGACATAGCTCGACTAGAGTGGCCAGCATGTCCTCCGGACACAAACCATGGCGAACATGCCTGGGATGGATTGATAAGGGCTATTTGTGGACGACGTGACCTACCAACCACTCTGAGGATCTACGCCGAGTCGCCCTTGAGGAGTGTGACAATCTGGACCAACAGTGCCTTGACGAACTTGTGGATAGTATGCCATGACGAATACAGGCATGGATCAATGCAAGAGGACGTGCTACTGGGTATCAAAGGTATCGGTGTGTACAGCAGTCTGCACCACCTCCTCTAAAGGTCCCGCTGTGTGGTGGTACAACGTAAAATGTGGTTTTAACGAGCAAAAAAAGGGCGGATTTGATGTTTATATTGATCTCTATTACACTTTTCTGTACCGGTTTCGGAACTCTCATAACCAAGGCGATGCAAAACATTTAATGATGTGTGCAGTATTCAGTGCGATCGAAAGATCAAGCAGTTGAAAATAAATTTGTTGGTCAATATGGGTTTCATTGTTTCCGTTCGATAGGCCACCACAAATTGTACCACTTGTATTACCAAGACTTCAGTGTAAAAGGACACGTCACATAACGTCTATTGTATTACTCAGTTCGCTGCGTGGTAATCATGTCGATCTCTGAAGAGCAGTGAGATCCATTGAACAGTATTTTGCCACTCGCTTAGTGCGGTAGACGCGTTTTATGAGAAATATCCGAATGCCGCACCGCTGATCAATTCTACGATAGTGAAATTAATCCGAACTTTCCTGGAATGGATATGAGTTGCATACGAGAAGACAAAGAGATGACCCGTCATTTTGATGAACGCTAAACTCTCTGAGATTGTTATTGGAGTGGACTGGACTGATGCGGTAAAAGTGACCAAGGTCAACGAGTGTCAAGCCGGGAATCACCATCAGAGAGGAAGGACAAAAGAGAGAAAACAAATTGTACTCGATTATAACCGAGAATCAAGAAACATAGTAGAAGTGAAGAGGTGTAAAAGGGTTAAGGTGGGAGAGCCGCTCTGCCCACAAAGCAGCCAGAGGCCTCCAAACCCATTATGATATGGGAGACGCACCGACTAGTGCTTCCATACACGCCTTCACCAAAAGAAAATTAGCCCCACGGACTATATGATAAAATCTCAGGAAAGGAAACAACGATGATGAGAAAAGGAATGAGCCAGACAAGACCACCGAGCAAGGACAGCCATGGACCCGCTGATATGCAGCACTCCAGTCGCTCAAGCGGCCGAAGAGACCACCGTGTGTATATCTCAGACTGGAATAAGAACCACTTTCACGGGTAAAACGTAAATCTAGACCAGCCGCTTTGACGTCATACATTAGCACCAGAGGCAGGGAATCAGCAAGTTTAATGTTTCGCCGTAAAGTGGTCAGTATAGGGCAGTACATTAGGCTGAGAACAGACATCAGTCTGGTACGAAAACCGACTGTGGTTTGAATCCTCACCTCGCAGAAGTTGATCATGGGTTAGCAAAGTGTGGGCAATAGCAAGCTGTGGTAATCATGTCGATCTCTGAAGAGCAGTGAGATCCATTGAACAGTATTGCGACTTGCGAGAAGCAAGAAGGGAAGGCTGCCACAAGGTCGGGTCTCCCATATGCAGTTTGTTCAGAGAAACTGGTCTTAACCAATCCGTATTCCAAGCTTCCAGTATCTACATCTACATCTACATCTACATCCATACTCCGCAAGCCACCTGACTGTGTGTGGCGGAGGGTACCTTGAGTACCTCTATCGGTTCTCCCTTCTATTCCAGTCTCGTATTGTTCGTGGAAAGAAGGATTGTCGGTATGCCTCTGTGTGGGCTCTAATCTCTCTGATTTTATCCTCATGGTCTCTTCGCGAGATATACGTAGGAGGGAGCAATATACTGCTTGACTCTTCGGTGAAGGTATATTCTCGAAACTTTGACAAAAGCCCGTACCGAGCTACTGAGCGTCTCTCCTGCAGAGTCTTCCACTGGAGTTTATCTATCATCTCCGTAACGCTTTCGCGATTACTAAATGATCCTGTAACGAAGCGCGCTGCTCTCCGATGGATCTTCTCTATATCTTCTATCAACCCTATCTGGTACGGATCCCACAGTGCTGAGCAGTATTCAAGCAGTGGGCGAACAAGCGTATTGTAACCTACTTCCTTCGTTTTCGGATTGCATGACCGTCTATTTCGAAACCCATGCTGATTCCTACAGAGTAGATTTCTAGTCTCCAGAAAAGTCATTATACTCGAACACAATACGTGTTCCAAAATTCTACAACTGATCGACGTTAGAGATATAGGTCTATAGTTCTGCACATCTGTTGGACGTCCCTTCTCGAAAACGGGGATGACCTGTGCCCTTTTCCAATCCTTTGGAACGCTACGCTCTTCTAGAGACCTACGGTACACCGCTGCAATAAGAGGGGTAAGTTCCTTCGCGTACTCTGTGTAAAATGGAACTGGTATCCCATCAGGTCCAGCGGCCTTTCCTCGTTTGAGCGATTGTAATTGTTTCTCTATCCCTCTGTCGTCTATTTCGATATCTACCATTTTGTCATCTGTGCGACAATCTAGAGAAGGAACTACAGTGCAATCTTCCTCTGTGAAACAACTTTGGAAAAAGATATTTAGTATTTCGGCCTTTAGTCTGTCATCCTCTGTTTCAGTACCATTTTGGTCACAGAGTGTCTGGACATTTTGTTTTGATCCACCTACCGCTTTGACATAAGACCAAAATTTCTTAGGATTTTCTGCCAAGTCAGTACATAGAACTTTACTTTCGAATTCATTGAACGCCTCTCGCATAGCCCTCCTCACACTACATTTCGCTTCACGTAATTTTTGTTTGTCTGCAAGGCTTTGGCTATGTTTATGTTTGCTGTGAAGTTTCCTTTGCTTCCGCAGCAGTTTTCTAACTCGGTTATTGTACCACGGTGGCTCTTTTCCATCTCTTACGATCTTGCTTGGCACATACTCATCTAACGCATATTGTACGACGGTTTTGAACTTTGTCCACTGATCCTCAACACTATCAGTACTTGAGACAGAACTTTTGTGTTGAGCCAACAGGTACTCTGAAATCTGCTTTTTGTCACTTTTTCTAAACAGAAAAATCTTCCTACCCTTTTTAATATTCCTAATTACGGCTGAAATCATCGATGCCGTAACCGCTTTATGATCGCTGATTCCCTCTTCTGCGTTAACTTTTTGAAATAGTTCGGGTCTGTTTGTCACCAGAAGGTCTAATATGTTATCGCCACGAGTCGGTTCTCTGTTTAACTGCTCAAGGTAGTTTTCAGATAAAGCACTTAAAAAAATTTCACTGGATTCTTTGTCCCTGCCACCCGTTATGAACGTCTGAGTCTCCCAGTCTATATCCGGCAAATTAAAATCTCCACCCAGAACTATAACATGGTGGGGAAATCTACTCGAAATATTTTCCAAACTATCCTTCAGGTACTCAGCCACAACAGCTGCTGAGCCAGGGGCCTATAGAGACTTCCAATTACCATATCTGAGCCTGCTTTAACCGTGACCTTCACCCAAATCATTTCACATTTCGGATTTCCGTCAATTTCCTTCGATACTATTGCACTTCTTATCGCTATAAACACAACTCCCCCTTCACTGTCCAGCCTGTCTCTGCGGTATACATTCCAATCTGAGTTTAGGATTTCATTACTGTTTACGTCTGGTTTCAGCCAACTTTCTGTCCCTAGTACTATATGGGCGTTGTGACCGTTTATTAATGAGAGCAGTTCTTGGACCTTTCTGTAGACGCTCCTGCAGTTTACTATTAGCACATTAATATTGTTATTCCCTGTTGCATTTTGCCTACTCCTACCTTTCCGCGTCTCAGGAGGCGTCTTGTCGGGTCTAGGGAGGGGATTCTCTAACCTAAAAACCCCCATGTGCACTCCACACGTACTCCGCTACCCTTGTAGCCGCTTCCGACGTTTAGTGCACGCCTGACCTATTCAGGGGGACCCTACATTTCTCCACCCGATAGCGGAGGTCGAGAACTGCATAGAGTCGACTGAGTGTCCAGTTCTCCACACCCCCTTCTTGATACACCGCTCCCTATATCGGAAGATACTAGTCGGATCGGGCGAAGCGCCGTCTACGAATTTTCTTTTATCTCCTCTGTAGTTGCAGATCTTCGTCCTTTGAGAGGTGTTTTCAGCTTTAGAAATAAAAAAAAAGGAGCGCAGGGGCCAGGTCTGCAGAGTCCGGAGGATGAGGAAGCACTGTGATATCATTTTGTCTTCAACAGTCACGCACCAACAGGGATGAATGTGCGGGTGCGTTATCGTAATGCAGGAATCATGAACTGTCTCGCTACATTTCAGGCCGTTTCCTCCTCAAACTTTCACGCAGGCGTCGCAACATCCCAATAGTACCACCTATTAACAGTGAGTCCCTGTGTCACAAATTCATGGCGAACTAATTCTTCAATGTCAAAGAAAACTATGAGAATGGCTTTGACGTTTGACCTGACGATGTTTTTTTTTTTTTTGTATTGGGGAAACTTTTCCGGTCCATTTTGAAGATAGATCCTTGGTCTTAACATCATAACCCTAGACCCACGTATCATCACCAGTTACGATTCTCTTAACGAAGAGAAGATTGCGAGGTGAAGGTCTTTCTGGCATTGACTCATAAGCCGTGGGATGAACATGTTGGCAACACGATGCATTCCAAGATGCTGTGTCAGGATGTCGTGACGTGACCCAACTCAAATGCTACATTGTTCTGCAATCTCTCAGGCAGTCTGTCTTCGACTGACATGCCCAATTTCGTCGACGTTCCTTACGTTAGCGTCGTCGGTAGACGTCGAAGGCCGTTGTGAACGAGTGTCACTTCAACTTCCGTCCGGCCATTTTTAAACCGTGTGAATCATTCACAGCATCTATTGCGTCTTAAGCAGTCATCAAGTTAGGCTTCCTGCAACATGTGGTGTGTCCGTAAAGGTATTCTCTAGTTTCATGAAAAATGTCGTACAGACGCGTTGCTCCTCTAACTGTGCCATCTCGAACTTCGCAAGCTGTGCGAAACAACGTTCTACTCAGTACAGCACTGAACAATAACTGACATAAAACAATGAAAGTCTTGGCAGTTACGCATAAAATATAGACGTGTGCAGGGATGCCAACCCCACTTCGCTTCAACGCACTATTGGCGCGATATTACGAATATTCCGGAAATGTTTGAACAGACTTTATATTATTATATTACCGTGGATAAATACAACATTAATGAGGTCTTAGAGATTGGAAGACTAGTTGTAACCAAGGCTTGAATCAGTGTTAAGGTTCCAAAACTATACCTTATTATATTTGGGTATTCCGTTTCGATTTATAAAGAAATAGTCTGTCTCCGAAGGCGAGTTGCTGGTGCGACAAACCCTTATGTGGAGGACCCAGGTCCGATTTCTGGTGCTGCCTGAGATTTTTCCTCGGTGGGAGGATTGGACAGGGGTGCACACAGCCACGTGATGACAACTGAGGAGCTACATGATGGAGAGGTAGCGACCCTAAGGTCGTAACGTCAACGGCCGGGATGTCGGTGTGCTGACACCATAGCCGTCCCGATGACTGAGGATGACACAGCGATCGGTCGATTATCGCGTGGTCTGCAGCGCCTGATCGTGGGTTCCCTTTTCCTTTATAAATTCTGGTAGCCATAGTTTCAAGCTGACTGTTCCAAAAGTTCTTGATCACTTAAGGAAACCGAAGAATTTCAGTCAAATGAAAGACACGTTAGGGAAATCTGAGGCTGAACTGAAGAACTTCTTTCGTTTTCATACGTCGAAGGAATTGGTTTCAGATAAGTAGTATATTTAAATGCATGATTGTAGTAGGAGAAAGACAGCTGTTTTCAAAAGAGGTTTGAACCAGTTTAACTTTATAAGTTACTCATCCCAACGTTAAGATTTTCTGCTCTGTGATAGTGATCCACGTTTCAGAAGAATGAGCTGAGCTGTGCAAAGAGGCACTACATTATATTGAAATTTTAATTCATTGGTAATAAAATGAAGTAATCACATTGCCAAATAACGAAACTATTAATTATGTATTTGGGAAACTCTCTTTTGTATACCAAATGCTGTTTGTATTAAGTCACCCGAAAACAAATCATGCACATATAATTAAAAAATAAATATGCTTTCAAATTAATCGAAAGACATGAGCCTTATTAAGGTCCTATTTAACAAATTGGACCTCCCTTTTGACAAAATCCTGGCTACGTCCTTAGCTGTAGCACATCTACACCGGTGGTGGTATGCTGTTGGAAGTAGGTCATACTTAAGGATCAAATATGTTACAGCCCCCTTCTTCAAAGTCAGCATCCTGGCAGCCAGCTTGACCAGCCAGACAGTACGTTCGCTCCCTGGAGTCCCAGCGTGATCAGTGGTCCACAAAAAGACGACCGACCGTTTAACTTGATGGAGATCAGAAAGGAGATCCTTTACAGTTATAATCAATGGGTGACGAGGGAAGCACTGGTCGATAGCCTGACGTCTGCTCAGGGAGTCACTGCCAATAAAGTAAGTCTCGCGATCAGTGTACAAAGATGGCTGCAGACTCGAGCAATGCTCATCAAATCTGCAGTGAATACGATACATCCGTTCAGCTGGGAGCGGAGTTTACTTCGCTGCAGAACAGTAGGAGTCTCGTGACTCATTCGCTTGGAAGCTGGTTACACCATGTCGATGGTCTTGTCCAGATAACCGTCATCCAGTCGGAATGCTGCTCGAAATATGCACTGCACCAGTATTGTGCTATGAGAACCATTTGCTTGCGCTTCCATAGGACCTACGACTGTAATCGAAGGAACGACGACAGCTGTGGATTGAGAGAACATTATTACAGACCAACTACAGTATATCTCTCCAAGCTTGATGACATCCCCGACAGTGATGACATCTCTCACCAGAATAAAAGTGCCTCTCATAAGGCCAGAATGGTGCAACATTCGCGTTGAAGACATGACCACCAGTTTCCCTTCGTCTAATCCCGATGTGACATATTTGGGATGAAATTAGCTGCTGGCTCGCCCCCACAATCAACCGACTTGTAATTTAAGGGAAGTGCGTGACTTGTATTTAGACATCTGGTGCCATTTGCCATGGCTGTGTGTGTCGCCTTATAGGCGCATGACCTTGAAGCGGACTTAGCCGCTGAGCGAGGCAGCCAGGGAACGCGGGCCCTAGTATTACTAGGCCCGCGTTTCACGAAAATCAAGTTATCAGTAGGCGGCAGCACCGGAAGTTGCGGTTAGGCAGGCGCTCAGGGAATTTTTGAATCCATGGCATGTAGAACCGCTGCCGCATTGCATTCCAGCACTGAACTAATACTCTATTAAGGATTCGATCATAACGTTCGGTATCATCAATGTAAGCTGAAACTGAAAGCCACCGTGTGTACATAAATCAACGACCTACCCAGTGGGACGCCCAGAAAAACTTCAGTATCCGTAAACTTCTTTAGTAACGCATAGTGCATCCATATTCTAGTGTCTTGCTGAGATGAGTTTCGCTTAAAGGGGACCAAGTGTTGACATATGTAGGGTCTGGAAGATTCGAAAGTCCCTAAACCGTTTGATGATTCTGTAGGAAGCATAAAAGTGCAGATGACAAGATACAACGTCCTCGGAATCTAAACCACAGTGTATGATAGCGAAGAGCCGCAAACAATTCCAGTCCATGGCGACTGAAAACATATACACTCGATCATCTCCAGCCCACAGACCTTACTACACTTACTGCTACAGCGCTTGCAAATGTTTAGGCTGAAAAAATTTAACAGTTTTCTAGGCGTAATTAATATACAGATTTCAACAGTTTGTTACTGTGGTTGTCGACAAACCTCCTCCGGCTTAAAACCAAAATGTTCCGTGTAGCAGTGTGATACCAATGATGATAATATTTCCTAATATCATTTTTCTGTTATTCAATCGATTAGAAAGCACATCTGAATTCTAATCACTGCCAACAACCCACTTTCAAATGCCATTATAAGAAGAAGAGAAAGGCCGTGTATTCACAATCATACACATTGCATCACATGGATTTTCATGAAAGAGTAATTAATGTACGACCATCAGTTGGTCTAGACGTATGATTTATAAACAAGCAACTAAGGATATATTAATAAAAAATAAAATTCGTGAGAGCAAAACAGTAATTCTGGTAGGAATTACGTCATTTTACATTTAGATTTGCATCTTTATCGTATTACAGAAGTGACAGATTTGAAAGAAAAGCAGTCACCACTTCACAGCTCCCTTGATAGGTAGGTTGGTTTGTATTAGAACTCGACTGAAAAGGTAGACATACCGTTGTCAATATATTTCCTTTAATGTTAACCTACTTGATTTAGTACTCAGGTGCATGTACAATTAATAAATTCAACAGTTTTAGTACTGAGGTACATGTAAAATTAATAAATTCAACTGTTACTCTCTTGTGCCCTTCTGAAAGTGGAAGAGAGACACTCGCTGAGTACATAGTAGGTGAGTATATAAAACTTCATCTTAATAGTTCTTACGTGATTTCAAGTCTGAATAAATACAAGTTTTTACTGTCATTAGCTGTTAATCGAAGTTAAAGTTCCTCACGCATGCTACAAATACCTATTTTACTTCCAAGCTTGTAATTTCTGTTGTCACCACCCAGATTAATGAAGCAACCCAACTTGCTCATTAATTACTACCAGTACACAAAACAAAGTTGATTTCATTTCACACATTTGTACAACGTTTCAATATCAGGTGGTGGGATTATAAGATTATGGTAATTCAACAGCGCATTAAGGTAAGGGCTACCTTATCGAAACCACAACGATACCATTTTCTTTTCATATTTTTCACTTCATTCAGTTTGCAGAATGAAAATTCTAAATTGACAGCAGTCTGATGTCGTTTCCTGAAGGCAGTGACGATATTTCTAACACTTTTTTATGTCTGCATAAAGGAGTCGTAGCAAATTATTATGTGAATGCTTTTTTTATTATTTACTGATAGAATAAAAGGGACAACGCGAACTACAGACAGACATCCTTAACATCGGTTTGATGCCGAATTCTGGAGCATGTTAATTGTTCGAATATAAAATAAATCCATGAGACCGAAAAGATTCTGTATACAAATCGGCACGGATTAGGAAGCTCGGTTTGCCCTTTTCTCACATGATATCCCACGAACCATGGATGAAGAGCAACAGGCAGATTCTACTGTATATTCCTAGATTTCTGTAAAACGTTTGACACAGTGTGAGGTGACGGTGCAATCGATCACTCCCAAAGATTAAATTTCCCAGTGTTATTAATGACATTCGAGTTTGTACGATTTTGCTTCGATGTTAGCCTTGGTTTTATGCTCGATCATAAGTGAATCACAACGAAGTTTTGGGGTAATGTTTCTTCAGTTATTTCTTTTCATAGCTTTATTTTGCATTTAAAATTCTAACAGTGCATGTGTTACTCTGTTGTAGTTCTCTGAGGCAACGTTTTGATTGATTTGGAAAGCCTTCTAATGTCTGGCAGGAGGCCGGCCGAGTTACACGACTCAGGTTTGCTCGTGGGTAATGTGCAGTCATTTGGCTCTGAGCACTATGGGACGTAACATCTGAGGTCTTCAGTCCCCTAGAACTTAGATCTACTTAAACCTAACTAAGAACATCACACACATCCATGCCCGAGGCAGGATTCGAACCTGCGACCGTAGTAGTCGCGCAGTTCCTGACTGAAGTGCCTAGAACCGCTCGGCCACTGCGGCCAGCAATGTAAAGTCACTGTCAGTCATTGTGTGTGCGGTCTTCGAGACTGCAGGTGTCGTTTTTCTGTATAATCCGTGCTTCACTGGCTGTCCAGCGCTTCTCAGAGACGCAAGAGACAACGTCACTGAGGAGCGGAGAAACGGCATTAACTGTGGCTGCTGTTGTAGGGACCGAACGAAGACGTGGCAGTTAGTGCCAGTTTTCAAATTTGGCCCGCGGCGGTAAAACTCAAGTGGCATGGATTTCAGGACCGTATAGCATCTTCGCCGGGCTCGAGCGCTCAGAGAAGCAACGGAAAACCATGATCGGTGTTTGTCTAAATTATTGTGAGTGAGGAACCTGCACACTGGTGGGTCACTGGAGGGGTGGTTTTGAGTGCACTTTCTGCCTTAGGTGGGAGCGAATCCAATCGGCTGTTCCCTCTTCGACACGGCGATTGGTCACGAGTTAAGCGAGGAGGCACCGCACCTTCGTTAGGTGGCGAGTATGAGTTTTGAGGCAGTATACATGCGGCCACGAGTTTGGCAGAGAACGGATACAGTGTTGGAATCGCGGTGCAACTTGGTGTGCTGACTGTGGATGGTCGACGGAGGCAGACAGCGGGCGCAGAGCTGCTGCTTCCGCAACCCTACGCTGGTCGCTGTGATGTACTTGTCAGCCACGGTAAGGTCTGCGCAATGCGGAGCAATGAGCATGCCTCGTAAGGGATATGGACGGATTCCAGGTTCGATAAAATCAGGCATTTTCTCCCTTGAGATTGTTAACTTGCCAAAACTGTGCTGTAACTCACGTAATGACACTGATTAGCAAGATCGTTGGTTGTGATGTTTAATGTCACCGACCTATTTCACTTTCTTCGTGCAGCCCCGGCCTTTTTTCCACTTGCTACAAATCGCGTCAGTATTTAACTGTACTGTCACTTGTTCAATTTATGTGATTCATTGTATTAAGCCTTTGGGATTTATTACAGCATTTGATAGATTAAACGATAATGAATACATTATGGAAATGCTGCCTATTCGTTGTTGAATTTCTCGCCGAAATGCACTCCAACACATTATCCAATGCCTTGCACTCATTAGCGCCGTGAATCCTGAAACAGAAATTTGCTAAATATGTTAGCAAAGTGAGGCGTGTAGGCTGCTATTTTTCCCCTGATTTGACTGCGAGTCGAACAGTGACTAGTGACTAGTGACTAGTGACGAGTAGTGGACACGGCACCCTCTGCCAAGCACCATGCGGTGACGTGCTGAATACGTATAGAGATAAAAAAGGAGATACCCTGCTTTCGATTTTCAAATACAGTCCTTTGATTATTAGTACTGAAAAATTAAAAGCACTTACTTCTGATATTAGGGCTGACAGTAAACTGAAAATTCATCGATCTTCACATGCTTTGGTACTCAGGGCTGAATAAACAATGTCAATGACGTAATTAACAAACCGTTAGCGCGCAGTTACCAAAGCCCTTGCACTAAGGAGAAGTGATCCGTCCAATTAAAAGTAAGTATACACGGTGGTCCATCGATCGTGACCGGACCACATATCTCACGAAGTAAGCGTCAAACGAAAAATCTACGAAGAACGAAACTCTTCTAGCTTGAAGGGGGAAAACATATGGCGCTATGGTTGGCAACCTGGGTGTCGCTGCCTAGGTCAAACGGATGTCAAGTGCGTTTCATTAAATAAGAACCCCCATTTTTTATCACATATTCCTGTAGTACGTAAAGAAATATGGAAGTTTAAATTGGACCACTTTCTTCGTTTTGTGATAGATGGCGCTGTAACAGTCACAAACATATGGCTCACAATTTGAGACGAACAGTTGGTAACAGGTAGTTTTTTTAAAATTAAAATACAGAACTTAGGTACGTTTGAACATTTTATTTCGGTTGGTCCAATGTGATACATGTACCTTTGTGAACTTATCATTTTCGAAACGCATGCTGATACAACGTGATCACATGTACATACCACATTAATACAATAAATGCTCAAAATGATGTCCGTCAAACTCAATGCACTTAGCAATACGTGTAACGACATTCCTCTCAAAAGCTTGTAGTTCGCCTTCCGTAATGTTCGCACATGCATTGACAATGCGCTGACGCATGTTGTTAGGCGTTGTCGGTGGATCACGATAGCAAATATCCTTCAACTTTCCCCACTGAAAGAAATCCGGGGACGTCAGATCCGGTGAACGTGCGGGCCATGGTATCGTGCTTCTTCTACCAAACCACCTGTCATGAAATATGCTATTCAGTACCGCTTCAACCGCACGCGAGCTATGTGCCGGATATCCATCATGTTGGAAGTACTACTCCATTTTGCCATGCAGTGAAACATCTTGCAGCAACGTCGGTAGAACATTACGTAGGAAATCAGCATACATTGCACGCTTTAGATTGCCATCGATAAAATGGGGGCCAATTATCCATCCTCCCATTATGCAGCACCATACTTTAACACGCCAAGGTCGCTGATGTTCCACTTGTCGCAGTCATCGTGCATTTTCCGTTGCCCAATAGTGCATATTATGCCGGTTTCCGTTACCGCTTTTGGTGAATGACGCATCGTCGCTAAACAGAACGCGTGCGAAAAGTCTGTCATCGTCCCGTAATTTCTCTTGTGCCCAGTGGCAGAACGGTACACGAAGTTCAAAGTCATCACCATGCAATTTCTGGTGCATAGAAATATGGTACGGGTGCAATCGATGTTGATGTAGCATCCTCAAAACCGACGTTTTTGAGATTCCCGATTCTCGCGCAATTTGTCTGCCACTGATGTGCGAATTAGTCGCGACACCAGCTAAAACACCTACCTCGGCATCATCATTTGTTGTAGATCGTGGTTGACGTTTCACGTGTGGCTGAATACTTCCTGTTTCCTTAAATAACGTAACCATCCTGTGAACGGTCCGGACACTTGGAAGATGTCGTTCAGCATACCGTGCAGCATACATAGCACGCGCCCGTCGGGCATTTTGATCATAATAGACATACATCAACACGATGTCGACCTTCTCCGCAGTTGGTAAACGGTCCACTTTAACACGGGTAATGTATCACGAAGCAAATACCGTCCGCACTGGCGGAACGTTACGTCATACCACGTACTTATACGTTTGTGACTCTTACAGCACCATCTATCACAAAGCGGAAAAGTGTTCCAACTAAAACAATCATATTGCTTTACGTACTACACGTATATGTAATAAAATATGGGGGTTCCTATTTAAAAATAAAGGCAGTTGAAATCCGTTTGACGTGTGGCAGCGCCATGTAGCGGCCAACCTTAGCACCATCTTATTTCACCCTTCAAGCTAGACAAGTTTCGTTATTTGCAGTTTTTTCGTTTGACGCTTATTTCGTGAGATATTTGGCCCTGTCACGATCAATGGACCACCCTGTATATATGAGGGTCACTTTCATCGGTGCCCCGCTGCAGACTTTTAACGAAGGTATTAGCATATGGGATGGGTTCTCAAATAAGTGAGTGTCTCGAGAACTTCTTAGGTAAAACAGTCTAGTACGTTGTTCGCGATGGCGGGAGTTCATCAGAAACAAGGGTATCGTCAGGAGTGTCCCATGGGATTGTCACAGGATCGGTATTACCCTCTGTATACATAAATGATTTGTCGGATAAGGTGGACAAAAACCTGTTTCTGTTTGCTGAAGATGCTGTGGTATACGGGAATGTGCCATATTTGGGTGACTTAGACAAAGTTACTAGTTGGCGTGATGCTTTCTCAGCAAACAGAAAAATATAAGTTAATGTAGATGAGTAGGACCAACAGTTCCTGATGTACGAATGCAGCATAGGCAGCATACTACTTGGTACAGTCACGTACATTAAATATCAGGACGAAACACTGCACAACGATATTAAATGGAACGAGCACGTAAGAAAGGTAGTAGGCAAGTCGAATTCGATTTATTGGAACGATTTTAGGAAATTGTAGCTCATCCGTAAACGAGACATCTCCTAGAACCCTATGGTGAGCCGTTCTAGAGAACGGCTCGGGTATTTGGGATCCCTTCCAGGTCGGATTAAAAGGAAGGCATCGAAGCAGTTCAGAGGAACTAGTAGGTTTCATCAACATGCGAGTATTACGGAGATGATTTGTGCATTCAAATCAAAATCCTTGAGGATTACGGAGTTGACTTGTGAATTCAAATGGGAATCCCTGGAGGAAAGACGACGTTCATTTCGTGAAACGCTGTTGAGGAAATTTAGGGAACCGGTATTTGAAGTTGACTGCAGAACGATCCTATAGTCGCCAACGCACATTTTGCTTGAGGACAACGAAAATCAAATAAGGAGAATGTGGCACACACGGAGGCGTTAGGAAGTCGTTTATCCGTTGTTTTGTTTGCGAATGTATCAGGAGAGATAGTAGCCATCACCATGCCGTGACTTCCTTTATATGTATGGAGATGTAAATGTAGATACCAAAAAATTTAGTCGCTCTTGCGTCTGCTCTGTCTACACATTCGATGTGACAGCAAATTAGAGCAATAGCTCTTAAACTTCAAAAGTCTTTTCTCGTTCCGATAAGATTACGCCAGTTAATCGTCGTGAGTTTGTAAGGAACGTTTCGGAAAATGACAGTTTTACTTTATGAAAAGTTATAAGCATTATTTGTCGTAAAGGAATCTTAACATTGTCAAACTTTTAAAATGTGCATAATAACTTCGTTTGTTTTTTAGAATTCAGTATCGACCGTAATGATGGATCTAATACTCATTTTTGAGCCTTGGTGTAAGTCCTGAGTCCAGTTGTGGTGCTGGAATGGCATCAAAACTCGGCAGGGAGAGAACTTTTAGCACGGCTCCGTCGCCTCTCGTCGAGGGTCGATTTGTTCAGCGTGTTTTGACACCCACCCCTGCAGTCTGAAGCCGCAGCCACCGATGTAATTTTCTGATAAAAATATGTCAGCGTTTTGCGCTGATTTCCCTGAGTGTGACAAAAATATCTTGGAGGAAAATAACACGAGAACTTCCTCAACGCTGCGCGGCAGGCGGCTGTACTTCAGAGTGCTATGTAGGTGTTCCATTTATACAAGAGAATTTTTAAGGAGAATTTATACGTTTCGTCTAGCGCGAAAGGCCCATAGTTACGAATTATTCACACGAAATATTAATTTTAGCATCAGGTACACCTCAAGCGTCAGTAGACATATTGTCAGGTAGTGGCATTTACAGTACATTATATGGTAAGCTAAACAAATATTCCCTCAAAAGTTGAGGTCATGTTGTGAACGTTGTATGAATTACGAAAGGGAAGAGGAATTGTGGTAGTGTTGATGAGACTACTCCCGGAACGTCCCGGTCTAAGAAACAGAAGGTCAAATTTATGTCAAATTTAATTATTCCATTGGCTAATTGTCTTCAATATACTCCCCCGCCGCCCTCCTAAATTAAAGAAAATGTAACATGCCACATCTTAGGATTAAAATATGTTATAAATATGAGCGTAAAAATGAAGAAAAATACTTTTTAAATTGATTCATGTCTTTTGTATTGCGGCATTCGTATTTATTTCTGAACGTCAGCGGTCTTTGCGTAAAAATCGTCAGTATGAGACCGGCTCCGAGTTGTTTTCCTTTCTTTTTTTAAGAATAAATGTAATTTGGAAGGGATAGTATCACAATTTCATGACATGTGTCAACAGAGAAAGCGTCAACGCTGATTTAGTAATGGCAGATGATTAACAGAGCCCTGTGATCTGTGACATGTTTCGTAAAAACTGTTGACTCCGCAACCATTGTCGCTTTTACCCAGACCACCTTAACATGTTAACTTCTTTCTGCAGCATTCGCCTTTGGTAGGATAGGAGAACGACTGTCGGTGTTTCACTTTTGAAGCCGTACTTGCTATTATATTACCATCTTCACCATTACATGAGTCTATATGGGGGAGCAAAATGTTTCCTCATATAGCAACGAAAGCCTTAGAAATATAAACAGCTTCAGGTCGTCATTTCTAGTCTCCGACCGAAGACCATTCAACGTTTCTTTGACTTCCTCGTGCTGATCTGACAATGTGTTTGTGACATGTCTTATGCGTTTTATTCTACATGTCGATATTTCCTCTGGTGCCACTTTATGATTCTACATCTTCTATTTACCTGTCAGTTATTAATTGTAATTAGTTTTTTTCTTAGCGTTTGTTTCATTTATATTTGGATACGGCGAGACGTTGCGTTTGATTTCTACAATGGTTGTAAGAGGAGTATTTGTAAGAGTTCTCTGCTTCTTTGATATGGTTATAATGCTGACTCTATAAAATCTACTTTATCGCATCTGCAAGATGACATTCCTCGCTCGCTAATAATTGTTTTATTTACTTCATTTGTGAATAATTAACAGTCCCAGCTGCATACCCTGTGTACAGATTGGTCTTCCACTTTCTTCTTAGTCATTCAGCCCTGTTTAACCACACTGCAAGCGTTCCTCCACGTAACTGACAACTGCCATACCTTTATGATGATGCAATGTTGTTGAACACTTCCATCAACACAACATGGGTTACTGCAACATTGTTTATCTTCACACTCAGAAAAAAAGAATCATTGCATGATGCTCCTCTTCTTTAATAGGATCCGCCATTTCATTTTTCTTCCTCTGGTGGCATGGTACGGTACTTAGGCAAGAGCATTTGCGATAGGTACGAGGAAGGCAGAGTTGTACTTGCAAACGACCAGAAAAATTATCAAGTTACCTTATAATTTGACGATTATGATTATCACTTAATGACAACCAGTCGTGCTCACACAAAACAACACAAATGTGAAATTAAATGTCGAAACCATTCTTCGTAGTCATACATACCACGTTGATACACACTTGATATTACATAAAATTTTGTGGAGATTTACTTCTATTTCTTTAATCGCGCATGTGACTATGCATTATGCTAACATACCTCTCTTTTAAAAATGTTTCGACTGCTACATATGGCGTTTACAAATCTTTCTCTTACCGTTCACCTCGAAGATGTTGAGCCATCCCACGTGCTTCTCCACTGTTAAGAGGCACCTGGGCAGTACTCAGGTAGTGACAACATCCGTCTCCGGGCCTGCAACACGTGTCTCTTTCACGTGTAAAGGCGCCCCCACACGTGCATCCTGCGTCAGGGAGCAGCGGCCCTGTGACGCTTACTTGTACTACTTGCCGTGTCCTGTTTCGTAAATGTGTTGCTATTGCTCCAATGCAGCTACGTCGCATACCCCATCTCCGACGTAGCCAAAATGTTATTATATTAAACAAAGACCAGTGTGTTGTACCGAAAGACAGCGTCGACCATTTTCGTTATGGAGAACACAGGTTATTCCTATAGGATTAGGCGATGCTGCGGTATACTAACAGCTTGTAGTTGAATATCTTATCAAAAATATTGCTAAAGTGCCTGAAGGTAAAACGGTATTTCCTTCGAATTCCAAGGGAAATGAAAATTACAAACATAGTTGGATGAAAGAGTGATAAGAGAATGAACTTTGTTTTGCATAAGAGAATTTTTCACAGCTGACATCCCCAGTTTCCAGCGCAACGTATGCGAAAAGAGTGTGGATAAGAACCTTAACTCTAAAAGTGTCCTTGGTCCATTACATTTCTTCAGATGTCTGAAATCGTTTTAGTACCGTACGTTCGTGTGATGATGATGATGATGTTTGGTTTGTGGGGCGCTCAACTGCGTGGTTATCAGCGCCCGTACAATTACCCAATCTTTGCTCAGTCCAATTTCGCCACTTTCCTGGATGATGATGAAACGATGAGGATAACACAAACACCCAGTCATCTCGAGGCAGGTGAAAATCCCTGACCCCGCCGGGAATCGAACCCGGGACCCCGTGCGTACGTTCGTACACTGATCAACCAGAACATATATCTAGCTAATAACCGAACGGGATGTGACCACGAGAACAAGATTGAATAAGCAACGAAGGAATGGCGTTCTACGGGTCGGGGCGTGGAATGTCGGAAGCCTCAACGTGACCGGGAAGCTAGAACATCTGAAAAGCAAGTACAAAGGCTGAATCTAGATATAGTGAAGTGAAATGGAAAGAAGAGAAGGATTTCTGGTCAGCAGAGTGTACTGTAATATCAAGAGCAGAGAAAATGGTGTATCGGGAGTGTGATTCGTTATGAATAGGAAGGTAGGGCAGAGAGTGTTTTACTGTGAATAGTTCATCGATAGGGTTGCTCTTATCAGAATCAACAGCAAACCAACACCAACAACAACAGTTCAGATAAACATGCCGACGTGGCATGCTGAAGACGACGAGAGAGAAAAAGTATATGAGGATATTCAAAGGGTAATACATTACGTAAAGCGAGATGATAATAGTCATGGGGGACTGGAATGCCGTTGTAGGAGAAGCAGCAGAAAAAAGGGTTACCGGAGAATAGGGACTTGGAACAAGGAATGAGAGGGGAGAAAGAATAATTGAATTCTGTAATAAATTTCAGATTGTAATAGCGAATGCTCTGTTGCAGTATCACAAGAGGAGGCGGTATACTTGGAAAGGGCCAGGTGAATTGGGGATTGCACCATGGCCATACATAGACTTCAGAATCAGATATTGGATTAGAAGTTGTACCCAGAACCAGATATAGACTCAGATCACAATAGTAGTGATGAAGAGTAGGCTGAAGTTTAAGAGATTAGTCAGGAATAACCAGTATTTAAATAAGTGTCTTTGTGCATTGCAGTCTTCACTCAAGGTGGTGAAGATTTCTGGCCTCGCTAGCGGGGTGCAAGCAGAGTTAAAAAATTACAGCATTGTTTCCAGAGTTGATAGGGGTCCTTTATTTGGAACTAAGTGGAGGATCTGAACCAGAGGCTTCGTCCACTCTGTGACGGTCTAGGCTGCAGATTTATAGACCTACGTTATCATTTGGGGATTTTTAGGACTTCGCTTGATATGTCAAGGGTGCGCTACACAAAGGAAGCAGCTATTCGGGCAGCAGAGTACTTGATCAGTGCACATGACGGTTTGTTACGTATAAAAATTTGCAATATATATAGAAGCATCATAGGCAGTATTTATGAATACGCACAAGTACCGTGCCCTCTCGATTACTTCGTTTCTCAGTTTTCAGCTGCAATAATTAATTATTATCTACCGAATAATTCACACAAATGGATGTCTCTTGTTACACCTTGAAATTGTATCTGTGCAGCATTTACTACATTACGTCAGTCAACGATTTTTGCAGCCTCCTTAATGGAAAGCGCTCTGGTAGGGCGTCTATCGTTTCCATAACAACATGCTGCTGTTTATGGTATCGTCTGACGTGACAGTGTTTGCCTGTCGATATTACAACAACCTCGTTGGAGAGTAGCCTACTGCCACATCTTTGGAATGGCGTCAATACTTACCATTGCAACCAGTAGCTTCTAAATGGTTCTCCAACAGACCCAGAGAGGGCAACTCGTGTACTGTCGAAACGATTTTTATTTATCACATATGTCTAAAAATTTTACATGCTTTGACAATAGCTGTTGAACCAGCTTAGTCCCATGTATTTTTATTTTTCATTCTTGTCATTGTTCTTTTAATTACGAAATTTTACGTTGTTACTTGACTTTTAACCCACTGGTTAGCGATGACATAATTCTGTCAATAAGTGGGCTGAACCTCCGGTATATACTGCTCTATCTGCTCATTCAGTATTTTGGCAATTCATCGTTTTATAACTTTATAATTGTATATAATTTTGTTTAATGTATGTTGACATCTGATCGGACTTTGTATTTGACTTGAAGGTCTGAAGATGACCACAAGCGTGGTCGAAACCTGTTACTGGAATAAAAAAAATTGTGATCAAGACTAATTTTAATAGTAACTATTAGTAATAACATTGATAACGTCTGCTACCACGATGTATTCAAAAGTAACCACGTTCAAGAAATCATTCACAAAGGAGAATGGTATAAAATATCGTCATATGACCATCGGACCGATTCCCTTATGAACGACGTAGTAATAAGCATCGCTGGCGTAAGGAAACAACTCAAAGACTTCAAAGCAAATAAATCACGCTGTCTGGATCGAATCCCAGTTCGATTTTACAAAGAGTAATGTCCCCTTACCTAATTTGCATTTACGGTGAATCTCTCGCCCAGCACAACATCCCAAGCGACTGGAAAAAAGCGCAGCTGATTCCAGTGAATGAACGCACCTGCAAAATTACAGACGAACATCCCTAAATTCTCTTTGCTGTAGAATCCTTAAACATATTCCCACCTCGAATACAACAAACTTTCTTGAGAGTGAGAAGCTTATGTCAACGAATCAGCACCGTTTTAGAAAGCTTCGCTCGTTCGAAACTCAGCTTGATCCTTTCTGACGCGATATGCTGCGAACTGGGGATGTAGGGCAACAGGCCGATTACCTGTTTCTGGATTTCCGGAGAGTGTTAGATACAGTGCCCCACTAGAGGCCGTTAAAGAAGGAACGAGCGTATGGAATAGGATCGCCGGCCGAAGTAGCCGAGCGGTTCTAGGCGCTTCAGTCTGGAACCGCGCGATCGCTACAGTCGCAGATTCGAATCCTGCCTCGGGTATGGATGTGTGTGATGTCCTTAGATTAGTTAGGTTTAAGTAGTTCTAAGTTCTAGGGGACTGATTACCTCAGATGTTAAGTCCCTTAGTGCTCAGAGCCATTTGAAACATATTTTGAATAGGATCACAGATATGTGAGTGACTCGAAGACTTCTTAAATAATAGAACCCAGTGTCTTGTCCTCGATGGCGAATGTTCATCAGACACAAGGGCATTGTCAGGAGTGCCCAGGGAACTGTGATAGGGCCGCTGTTGCTCTCTCTATAGAAATGATTTGACTGACAGGGTGGGCAGCAATCTGCGTTTGGTTGCTGATGATGGCGTGATGTACGGTAACGTGTTGAAGTTGAGTGACTGTAGGAAATACAAGACAACTTACACAAAATTTACAATTGGTGCGATGAATGGCAGGTAACCCTAAATATAGAAAATTGTAAGTTGATGGGGACGAGTAGCATACAGTATTGGTAGTGTCCTGATTGACACAGTCAAGTCTTTTAAATATCTGGGCGTAACGTTTCAAAGCGATATGAGGTGGAACGAACGTGTGAGAACTTTGATAGGGAAGGCAAATTTTCGACTTCGGTTTCTTGGGAGAACCTTAGGAAAGAGTATTTCACCTGTAAAGGAGACTGAATAAAGGAGGCTGGTGCGACCTATTATTGAGTACTGCTCAAGTGTTTAGGAAGACAACTTAGAAGGAATTCAGAGGCTGCTAGATTTGGTACCAGTAGGTTCGAACAACAAATAAGTGTTACGGAGAGGCTTCGGGAACTCAAATGATAATCCCTGGATGGAAGGCGACGTTTTCCGAGAAATGCTACTGAGAAAATTTAGAGAACCTGCTTCTGAAGATGCATGCAGAACTGTTTTACTGCCGCCAACATACATTGCGCGTAAGCACCACAAACATAAGATACGAGAATTTAGGGCTCATGTAGAGGCATATAAACAGTCGTTTTCTTCGCGCTCTATTTGCGAGTCGAAGAAGAAGGGAAACGACTAGTAACGCTAGAGGGTATGCTTCGCCACGCACCGTACGGTGGCTTGCAGAGTATCTATGCAGACGTAGAGTAAATCATCTAGGTGGTAATTATGTTCTGTCTGAACAGTGTACACAGAATTTTAATAGCGTTACTCCCACTTGCTTTGTGTGATTGTGGTCTGACTAATGATTTCTACTCCCAAGTATGTGGTACTATTCACGCCAGTTTGACATTTGTTGTCTGTCGCTGTCATACTGCTGCAATTCTAAAGGCCGCAGTGAATGTGTTTGCTTCTCCAAGCAGGAAAATTTTATTGGTTACTTCTTTCGCCTTTTCGTGCTCTTCTTACGCTTTACATTTGTCACCGCAGAGTAAGGGAAGTCAAGTGAACACAGCAAGTGCCATAACTCGCTTTCCCAGAAACTTCGCCCAGCGGAAAAGGGATTAAAGGAAAAGAACACGCGTCGTAGCTTATCCATTGATACGCAGTCTGTTCTGAGAAACGTTTTCGACATACTTTAGATGCCTTTTAGGGGGTTCTAATATAAGCCGAAATGGCTAGAGTAGCTGCGTCTCACTTTTGCGCCCCGTTTTCGATACCTGATTATTGTCGTTATTTTTTTTTTATTTGCGTTTAACTACCCATTGCCGTAGAAGAGTGTTACACGAATGGCTTGTGAATCCTCTCGCCTGTTTTGTAAAGGCCTTGTCGCTACTGCTGTGGAGGCCGAGTTTGTGAGTTCGTGAAGCGTCTTCTGGTGCAGTACACCGCTAAGACAGTTTCTCCCTGCCATTATCACACAGCTACGCACCAGGGTCAGGCAACAGGATAGGGGAACAAATTAGTAATAAAGTCACGCAATATTTTAAGAAGATATACTTATCTTTGTGATTAGTTTAATACTTAAGTCTGCAACATTCCTTGAAATATGACCCAAAAAAGGCCCTCAATGGCCAATCGGAAGTAATCGTAGGTATCTTTCCACAATGAGATTTTCACTCTGCAGCGGAGTGTGCGCTGATATGAAACTTCCTGGCAGATTAAAACTGTGTGCCCGACCGAGAGTCGAACTCGGGACCTTTGTCTTTGGAAGGTAGGAGACGAGATACTGGCAGAAGTAAAACCGTGAGACCGGGCGTGAGTCGTGCTTCGGTAGCTCAGATGGTAGAGCACTTGCCCGCGGAAGGCAAAGGTCCCGAGTTTGAGTCTCGGTCGGGCACACAGTTTCAATCGTAGGTATCCTTCACAGTACATAGCTAATGCAATTTACTACAACAGTCGGTTCACTAAACGACGTTCCCTTTCTATGTTAGCCCTGGGCGATCATTTGTATCCAAGTGGGCGAGAGCCGCTCCTCTATCTTCCAAGTAGGCTGCTGTCCATTGTCGTCCGGTCATTGGCGGATTATACTCAGCGGGCAACTGACCAAGGCGTAATCACTATCTTCATCCTCAGGGCCGCCCATGGTGCTGGTGGAACTGACTCAAGTTTCCAGTCTCTATGGCACTGGCACTAACTAGCATCTTTGCGCCTGTGGTGCTTTTGCCATGGCTGTTTCTTGTTCGGACGACACCGCTAATGTTTTCCAATGTACACTGATGAGCCGCAACATAATGACAACCAGTATAATAGCGTGTTGGTCTACTATGCAAAAACAATACAGCAGCGATTCTGCTTGGTGTGGATTCTAAAATTGCTTGACACGATCCAGATGCATGTGGCACCAATACAGGTCAAGCAGTTCCGCAAATTACGGGATGGTAGTTTACGGGCATGCAGCTGGCGAGTAATAAGTGTTCCAGTAGATACAGATCAGGCACATTTGCACTTCAAGACATCAATGTGGGTTCACTATAATGCCCCTCAAGCCACTGCAGCACGATTATGACGCTTAAGAGGAACAGTTATCCTGATAAAAGATGTCATCGCCGTAGGGGAAAGTTTCAAGCAAATGATCCTCAATAACGCCCACATAGTTCACTGTTCCCCCACAAGAATCGTGGACCTTGCCGTTGGTGGGGAGGCTAGCGTGCCTCAGCGATACAGATAGCCGTACCGTAGGTGCAACCACAACGGAGTGGTATTTGTTGAGAGGCCAGACAAACATGTGGTTCCTGAAGAGGGGAAGCAGCCTTTTCAGTAATTGCAGGGGCAACAGTCTGGATGATTGGCTGATCTGGCCTTGTAACACTAACCAAAACGACCTTGCTATGCTGGTACTGCGAACGGCTGAAAGCAAGGGGAAACTACAGCCGTAATTTTTCACGAGGGCATGCAGCATTAATGTATGGTTTAATGATGATCGGGTCCTCTTGGGTACAATATTCCGGAGGTAAAATAGTCCCCCATAGTCTCCGGGCGAGGAATCCTCAGGAGGACGTCGTTATCAGGAGAAAGAAAACTGGCGTTCTACGGATCGGAGCGTGGAAGATCCCTTAATCGAGCAGGTAGGATATAAATTTTAAAAATGGAAATGGATAGATTAAAGTTAGATACAGTAGGAATTAGTGAAGTTCGCTGGCAGGAGGAACAAGACTTTTGGTCAGGCGAATACAGGGTTATAAATACAAAATCAGATAGGGGTAAAGCTGGTGTCGGTTTAATTATCAAATAGGAGTGCGGGTAAGCTGCTACAAACAGCATAATAAACGCATTATTGTGGCCAAGATAGACACAAAGCCCAAGTCTACTACAGTAGTACAAGTTTATATGCCAAGTAGCTCTGCATATGACGAAGAAATTGAAAAACTGTATGATGAAATAAAAGAAATAATTCAGAGAGTGAAGGGAGACGAAAATTTAATAGTCATAGGTGACTGGAATTCGGTAGTAGGCGAAGTGAGAGAAGGAAACGTAGTAGGTGAATTTGGATTGGGGCTAAGAAATGAAAGAGGAAGCCGCCTGATAGAATTTTGCACAGAGCACAACTTAATCATAGCTAACATTTGGTTCAAGAATCATAAAAGAAGGCTATGTACATGGAAGAAGCCTGGAGATACTGACAGGTTTCAGATAGATTACATAATGGTAAGACAGAGATTTAGGAACCAGGTTTTAAATTGTAAGACAATTCCAGTGGCAGATGTGGACTCTGATCACAATCTATTGGTTATGAACTGTAGATTAAAACTGAAGAAACTGCAAAAAGGTGGGAATTTAAGGAAATAACACCTGGATAAACTGACTCAACCAGAGGTTGTGCAGAGTTTCAGGGAGAGCATAAGGGAACAATTGACGGGAATGGGGGAAAGAAATACAGTAGAAGAAGAATGGGTAGCTTTGAGAGATGAAGTAGTGAAGGGAGCAGATGACCTAGTAAGTAAAAATACGAGGGCTAGTATAAATCCTTGGTTAACAGAAGAAATATTGAATTTAATTGATGAAAGGAGAAAATATAAAAATGCAGGAAATGTAGCAGGCAAAAAGGAATACAAACGTCTCAAAAATGAGATCGACAGGAAGTGCAAAATGGCTAAGCAGGGATGTCTAGAGGACAAATGTAAGGATGTAGAGGCTTATCTCACTAGGGGTATGATTGATACTGCCTACAGGAAAATAAAAGAGACCTTTGGAGAAAAGAGAACCACATGTATGAATATCAAGAGCTCAGATGGAAACCCAGTTCTAAGCAAAGAAGGGAAAGCAGAAAGGTGGAGGGAGTATATAGAGGGTCTGTACAAGGGCAATGGACTTGAGGACAAAATTATGGATATGGAAGAGGATGTAGATGAAGATGAAATGGGAGATACGATACTGCGTGAAGAGTTTGACAAAGCACTGAAAGACCTGAGTCTAAACAAGGTCCCGGGAGTAGACAACATTCCATTAGAACTACTGACAGCCTTGGGAGAGCCCGTCCTGACAAAACTCTACCACCTGGTGAGCAAGATGTATGTGACAGGCGAAATACCCTCAGACTTCAAGAAGAATATAATAATTCCTATCCCAAAGAAAGCAGGTGCTGACAGATGTGAAAATTACCGAACAATCAGTTTAATAAGTCACGGATGCAAAATACGAACGATATTCTCTACAGACCAATGGAAAAACTGGTAGAAGCCGACCTCGGGGAAGATCAGTTTGGATTCCGTAGTAACATTGGAACATGAGAGGCAATACTGACCCTACGACTTATCTTAGTAGCTAGGCTAAGGAAAGGCAAACCTACGTTTCTAGCATTTGTAAACTTAGAGAAAGATTTTGACGATGTTGACTGGAATACTCTCTTTCTAATTCTGAATGTGGCTTGGGTAAAAAACAGGGAGCCAAAGGCTATTTACATTTTTTACAAAAACCAGATGGCAGTTATAAGAGTCGAGGGGCGTGAAAGAGAAGCAGTGGTTGGGAAGGGAGTGAGACAGGGTTGTAGCCTATCCCCGATGTTATTCAATCTGTATATTGAGCAAGCAGTGAAGGAGACAAAAGAAAAATTCGGAGTAGGTATTAAAATCCATGGAGAAGAAATAAAAACTTTCAGGTTTGCCGATGACTTGGAAGAGCATTTGAACAAAATGGACAGTGTCATGAAAGGAGGGTATAAGATGAACATCAACAAAAGCACAACGAGGATAATGGAATGTAGTCGAATTAAGTCTGGTGATGCTGAGGGAATTAGATTAGGAAATGAGTTTTGCTATTTGGGGAGCAAAATAACTGATGATGGTCGAAGTATAGAGGATATCAAATGTAGACTGGCAATGGCAAGGAATGCGTTTCTGAAGAAGAGAAATTTGTTAACATGGAGTATAGATTTAAGTGTCAGGAAGTCGCTTCTGAAAGTATTTGTATGGAGCATAGCCATGTATGGAAGTGAAACATGGACGATAACTAGTTTGGACAAGAAGAGAATAGAAGCTTTCGAAATGTGGTGCTACAGAAGAATGCTGAAGATTAGACGGTTGATCACATAAGTAATGACGAGGTATTGAATAGGATTGGGGAGAAGAGAAGTTTGTGGCACAACTTGACTAGGGATCGGTTGGTAGGACATGTTCTGAGGCATCAAGGGATCACCAATTTAGTATTGGAGGGCAGCGTGGAGGGTAAAGATCGTAGAGGGAGACCAAGACATAAATACGCTAAACAGATTCAGAAGGATGTAGGTTGCAGTAGGTACTGGGAGATGAAGAAGCTTGCACAGGATAGAGTAGCATGGAGAGCTGAATCAGACCAGTCTCAGGACTGAAGACCACAACAACAACAACAACAACAGTTCACTGTTGTCATGATGCCTTCAATTACCACAAATATCCCACGGAAGCTCAACTCCGTGTACGCCAAGCCATAATTCTGCTCTCAGCGGCCTGCATCTGTTGCACGGTGCATGTTTTGCGCAGCCACTCGCCTGGATGACGGCTTTAAGTACCCAACCATCGACCTAGTGTAGCGAGAAATGCGATTAATTCGACTGGCGACACGTTTCTATTGATCCACCATGAAAACTCAGTGATGCTGTGCCCACTGCAAACATAACTGACGATGTTATTGTGTCAACACACTAACAGATAGGGGTCGTAATAATGGCCTTTGAACGGCGTGCACCGAAACGCTTTTGCCTACACCAGCATTGTACTTTGTCGTCAAATCTGTCACAGTTCGCTGCCTATCATGGATTACACAGTGGGGCGGTCCTCCGACCTCTACTGTTTGTGATGAGACGTTGTCGTCCAATACTATACAGAGTACTCGTTATTTCACCAACCTTTCATCATTTTGAATACGCGTTCACGACAGTAATACGCCAAAAGCCGACCATCTTTACCGTTTCAGAGGTTCTCGTTCCTAGAGGCAGCTCCACAACCATTTGGCCTTTATCAAAACCGTTTAAATCAGTGGATTTCCGTATTTACCGCCCGTAACTTCACTATAAAGACTCTCTGTTCATCTCTCTGACGCTTCCTTAGTCCGCCACGAGCCTGCAGCCCTATCAGAAGGCATTCGACCCCGAGGTGGCCAGTGGTGATAATATTTTGCCTCACCAGTATATACTGAAATAAAGTGAGCTCTATCTTAATCCATAATCAATTGCAAGCTGCAGTTTTCTATAAAGTTATCCGCTACGCGTGGTTCTCCGCGAAATTATTGCCAAATCTTCAACAATGCTTACGACGTTTCTTTGCCGAGTGAGGTTCAGACGAAGAAATTTCACTGTGGCAAACATGCTTTCTCGCGATGTTCGTAGTATTCGAAAGAATGTTTCTATTATCGGTATGAACCAATGGAAGCAACAAATTTTCCTGAAGAATAAACAGAAAGTAAAAAAGACGAATAAATACAAAATTGATACAAGCATGAGGTATAAGAATATTGGACTTTAAAATGTTTGTAATCCCTGTAAATACCATACATACATTAATTAATTTTACAATTAATACACTCCTGGAAATGGAAAAAAGAACACATTGACACCGGTGTGTCAGACCCACCATACTTGCTCCGGACACTGCGAGAGGGCTGTACAAGCAATGATCACACGCACGGCACAGCGGACACACCAGGAACCGCGGTGTTGGCCGTCGAATGGCGCTAGCTGCGCAGCATTTGTGCACCGCCGCCGTCAGTGTCAGCCAGTTTGCCGTGGCATACGGAGCTCCATCGCAGTCTTTAACACTGGTAGCATGCCGCGACAGCGTGGACGTGAACCGTATGTGCAGTTGACGGACTTTGAGCGAGGGCGTATAGTGGGCATGCGGGAGGCCGGGTGGACGTACCGCCGAATTGCTCAACACGTGGGGCGTGAGGTCTCCACAGTACATCGATGTTGTCGCCAGTGGTCGGCGGAAGGTGCACGTGCCCGTCGACCTGGGACCGGACCGCAGCGACGCACGGATGCACGCCAAGACCGTAGGATCCTACGCAGTGCCGTAGGGGACCGCACCGCCACTTCCCAGCAAATTAGGGACACTGCTGCTCCTGGGGTATCGGCGAGGACCATTCGCAACCGTCTCCATGAAGCTGGGCTACGGTCCCGCACACCGTTAGGCCGTCTTCCGCTCACGCCCCAACATCGTGCAGCCCGCCTCCAGTGGTGTCGCGACAGGCGTGAATGGAGGGACGAATGGAGACGTGTCGTCTTCAGCGATGAGAGTCGCTTCTGCCTTGGTGCCAATGATGGTCGTATGCGTGTTTGGCGCCGTGCAGGTGAGCGCCACAATCAGGACTGCATACGACCGAGGCACACAGGGCCAACACCCGGCATCATGGTGTGGGGAGCGATCTCCTACACTGGCCGTACACCACTGGTGATCGTCGAGGGTACACTGAATAGTGCACGGTACATCCAAACCGTCATCGAACCCATCGTTCTACCATTCCTAGACCGGCAAGGGAACTTGCTGTTCCAACAGGACAATGCACGTCCGCATGTATCCCGTGCCACCCAACGTGCTCTAGAAGGTGTAAGTCAACTACCCTGGCCAGCAAGATCTCCGGATCTGTCCCCCATTGAGCATGTTTGGGACTGGATGAAGCGTCATCTCACGCGGTCTGCACGTCCAGCACGAACGCTGGTCCAACTGAGGCGCCAGGTGGAAATGGCATGGCAAGCCGTTCCACAGGACTACATCCAGCATCTCTACGATCGTCTCCATGGGAGAATAGCAGCCTGCATTGCTGCGAAAGGTGGATATACACTGTACTAGTGCCGACATTGTGCATGCTCTGTTGCCTGTGTCTATGTGCCTGTGGTTCTGTCAGTGTGATCATGTGATGTATCTGACCCCAGGAATGTGTCAATAAAGTTTCCCCTTCCTGGGACAATGAATTCACGGTGTTCTTATTTCAATTTCCAGGAGTGTACAATTCCCTTATATCCTATAATTTGGTAGGAAACATTCGTGTGGCTACTTTCTGCCGACACGGGTAGATACATGAAATAAAATAAAATAATAATAATAATCGGATTTCGAATATGGAACACAAAAGTGGAGAATGCTGGATCACGAGGGTGACTGACTTGCATCTAATTCTTGAGCAGCTCTGTGATTGGGATAACACTATCTAAAACCACTAAAGATTTTTAATTGAAACGTTTTGTCGATTTTATTAACATCTACAAGATGTACTACAGCTGGAGCAGCTAAAATCGAATAATCTTCGTTATTAAACTCAGTATCTTGTAGCACACGATTACGACCATCAGGTTAAAAATCATCATTAATTATTACCTGGCATCGATAAATTTAGAACAGGTAACATTTCCTTAGAATTATTAAGATCTTCAGGAGAACTAGCCATCTCATAACTATTCCACCTGGTATCCAAGGTAGATGAGACATGTAAAATACACTCAAGTGTCGTAAAGAATGTAATAAATTATAATTTTAAAGTAGGTGGGTGGTAACACGTACGCATATTACAGAAACACCACTGTAATAAGTTATGGTTATGAAATACTAACATTAATTACTTACAAATGAACCAAACTTTTGGTAGAAGTCGACTTCTAGGGAGATTATTTGGGATTTCGAGAAAATGTAGAAATATACGTCGTGATGATGACATGTGAACCTCATAACTTGAAGAAACTGAGACGGCTATGCCCCCGCATTTTGTTTTGAGGGGAAAGCTGGCGCGGCGAGTGCGCGCGCAATGCATCCTGCAGCAGAGGGGGCGTGTTGGCCGTGCTAAGGTCGACTCAAAGGCGGACCGCATTCGCAAGGAGGCGCCAGCAGCCGGTGGGATTTATGCCACGTCTCTGCACAGACGATAAAGTACAGTCTGAGTGATTGGCGGAAACGATCGAATAAGAAAAACTCTGCAAGAAATCAGCAGGAAAATGAGTGGTTTGACTCAGTACCTGGAAATTCCCGCTGGCGCTCGGCTGTTAGGGAGAAGCATGGGGTGGCTAGATGCCATGTCGTAAATCAGAGACTACAACACTCACTTGATAGACCAATATTCTGTACAACCGATCAGAGATAACTACGAAATAACCTAAGATATCCACGGAAAGGGGAAATAGGATGAGTGCATGTATGTTAACGTGTTTTCAATTCCACCAGCAGGTTTTGAGCTACTAGTTGTCTAAGCTTTGCAAATAACAAGAATCTTCAAAATTAAAATCTTTGCTACGCCTTGGGTGATTTTCGTAAACTGTGTGACAACGAATAGTCGTCGAGGAGCTTCATCAGAACATAATAGTGCAAGTTTTATAAATATTATACAATCTGAACTACACACATCAAAAAAAATTTCCATCACCCCGGTTCCCAGAACTCATGAAGATATACGTTGACTGTGGGTGTTGTATCGCAGACACACTCCCTTTGACTGTTCAGATGTGTCACTAAACCAGCCAGAAGATGTAAACAACCATGCGTGAGCAGCGCTTATTAGATGGGGTGGGGGGGGGGGGGCGGAATACGATTATTTCATTTCCACCAGGAAGGAGGTACACAGTTCGTGTTGTCTGTAGTTCAATCAAGCCTAGACGTCAATATCGCGATTCGATCGCGTCCGCATTGTTACTTTGTGCCAGGAAGCGCTCTCAAGAAGGTAAGTGTCCAGGCGTCTCGGAGTGAACCACAGCGATGTTGTTCGGACATAGAGGAGATACAGAGAGACTGGAACTATCGATTACATGCCTCGCTCAAGCTGCCCAAGGTCTATTACGGCGGTGGATGACCTCTAACTACGGATTATTGTTCGGAGGAACCCTGACAGCAACGCCATCAAGTTGAACAATGCTTTTCGTGCCGCCACAGGACATCATGTTGCGATTCAAACTGTGTACAATAGGCTGCATGATGCACAAATTAACTCCAGACGTACATGACAAGGTCCATCATTGCAATCAGGACACCATGCAGAGCGGTACAGATGGGCTCAACAACATGTCGAATGGACCGCACAGGATTGGCATCACGTTATCTTCACCAATGAGTTTCGCATATGCCTTCAAGAGTTTGGAGGCAACCCGGTTAGACTGAACGCCTAAGGCACACCGTCCAGCGAGTGCAGCAAGGTGGAAGCTCCCTTCTTTTTTAGGGTAGCATTATGTGGGGCCGACGTACGCCGCTGGTGGTCATGGAAGGCGCCGTAATGGCTGTACGATTTTTGAATGCCATCCTCCCACCGACAGTGCAACGATATCGCCTGCATATTGGCGAGTTATTCGCTTCATGGACGACAATTCGCGCCCCATCGTGCACATCTTGTGAATGACTTCCTTCAGGGCAGCGATATCGCTCGACTAGAGTGTCCAGTACGTCCTCCAGACAGGAACCCTTACGGTCATGCCTGGGATCGCTTGAAAAAGGCTGATTAAGGACGACGCGACCCACCAACCACTCTGAGGGATCTACGACGAATCGCCGTTAAGGAGTGGGACAATTTCGACCAACCGTGCCTTGATGAACTTGCGGATAGTATGTCAAGACGAATACAAGCATGCAGCAACGCATGTGGATTAAAAAAGTTTGAAATGATGTTTATGTTGTTCTCTATTCCACTTCTGTGTACAGGTTCCGGAACTCTCGGAACCGAGTTGATGCAAAACTTTTTTATGATGTGTGTATATGTCAACAGACCTTGTGCAAGCTATATAAACGACAACTTCTAACAAAAGAAGGATAAAGTAATTAAAGCAGCGGCAGCATATGAAATTAGACTAAAATGAAAGTGATTATTTCTACGTTCGAATGGCTCTGAGCACTATGGGACTCAACATCTTAGAACTTAGAACTACTTAAACCTAACTAACCTAAGGACATTACACACACCCATGGCCGAGGCAGGATTCGAACCTGCGACCGTAGCAGTCCCGCGGTTCCGGACAGCAGTGCCAGAACCGCTAGACCACCGCGGGCGGCTTATTTCTACGCGATGGCTAGATTTTAACTGATTAGTACACTACTGGCCATTAAAATTGCTACACCAAGAAGAAATGCAGATGAAAAACGAGTATTCATTGGACAAATATTATGTAAAAGAACTGGCATCTGATTACATTTTCACGCAATTTGAGTGCATAGATCCTGAGAAATCAGTTCCCAGAACAACCATCTTTGGCCGTAATAACGGTTTTGATACGCCTGGGCATCGAGTCAAACAGAGCTTGGATGGCGTGTACAGGTACAGCTGCCCACGCAGCTTCAACACGATACGACAGTTCATAAAGAGTAGTGAGTGGCGTATTGTGACGAGTCAGTTGTTCGGCCATCATTGACCAGACGTTTTGAATTGGTGAGAGATGTGGAGAATGTGCTGGCCAGGGCAGCAGTGGAACATTTTCTGTATCCAGAAAGGCCCGTACAGGACCTGCAACATGCGGTCGTGCATTATCCTGCTGAAATGTAGGGTTTCGCAGATATCGAATGAAGAGTAGAGCTACGGGTTGTAACACATCTGAAATGTAACGACCACTGTTCAAAGTGCCGTCAGTGCGAACAAGAGGGGACTGAGACGTGTATCAATGGCATCCCCTACCATCACGCAGGGTGATATGCCAGTATGGCGATGACGAATACACGCTTCCAATGTGCGTTCACCGCGATGTTGCCAAACACGGATGCGACCATCATAATGTTGTAACCAGAACCTTGTTTCATCCGAAAAAATGCTATTCGTGCACCCGGGTTCGTCGTTGACTACACCATCACAGGCGCTCCCGTCTGTCATGCAGCGTCAAGGGTAACCACAGCCATGGTCTCCGAGCTGATAGTCCATGCTGTTGCAAACGTCTTCGAACTGTTCGTTGTTGTCTTGCAAACGTCCCCATCTGGTGACTCAGGGATCGAGACGTGGCTGCACGATCCGTTACAGCCATGTGGATAAGATGCCTGTTATCTCGACTGCTAGTGATACGAGGCCGTTGGGATCCAGCACGGCGTTCCGTATTACCCTCCTGAACCTACCGATTCCATATCTTGCTAACAGTCATTGGATCTCGACCAACGCGAGCAGCAATGTCGCGATACGATAAACCACAATCGCGTTAGGCTACAATCCGACCTTTATCAAAGTCGGAAACGTGATTGTGCGGACTCCTCCTCCTAACAGGGGCATCACAACAACGTTTCATCAGGCAACACCGGTCAACTGCTGTTTATTTATGAGAAATTGATTGGAAACTTTCCTCATGTCAGCTCGTTGTAGGTGTCGCCACCGGCGCCAACCTTGTGTGAATGCCCTGAAAAGCTAATCATTTACGTCACAGCATCTTCTTCCTGACGATTAAATTTCGCGTCTGTAGCACGTCATCATCGTGGTGTAGCAATTTAAATGTCCAGTAGTGTATTTATTTATCTTACTTTCTCAACACTTCTTAAACAGAAGAGAACATAAGTATGATCAGGATCTGCCGACCACTGGTACAGATTGTAACTGAACTTAATTATTTAAAAACCAATGCAAAAGGATCATTACGCTAATGGAACATGGAATCATTGCAGCATTCGATTTTGAAGCCGACAGATGTCAACATACCTCTCACACATTTAATAACGAAAAATGTTGTGAGGTGTGGGTAGTTAGGCTGGTATCATGATAGGATTAAATAAAGGTTTTCCACTAAATGTTAAAAACACCGATTTTATTATACAGGGTGTTACAAAAAGGTACGGCCAAACTTTCAGGAAACATTCCTCACCCACAAATAAAGAAAAGATGTTATGTGGACATGTGTCCGGAAACGCTTAATTTCCATGTTAGAGCTCATTTTAGTTTCGTCATTCCAACGTGATCAAATTGTTAATTTTAACAATCAACATGTTTGGGCTGACGAGAATCCGCACGCAATTGTGCAATCGCGTCATCAACACAGATTTTCTGTGAACATTTGGGCAGGCATTGTTGGTGATGTCTTTATTGGGCCCCATGTTCTCACCTACGCTCAATGGAGCACGTTATCATGTTTTCATACGGGATACTCTACCTGTGCTGCTAAAACATGTACCTTTACAAGCACGTCACAACATGTGGTTCATGCGCGATGGAGCTCCTGCACATATCAGTCGAAGTGTTCGTACGCTTCTCAACAACAGATTCGGTGACCGATGGATTGGTAGAGGCGGACCAATTCCATGGCCTCCACGCTCTCCTGACCTCAACCCTCTTGACTTTCATTTACGGGGGCATTTGAAAGCTCTTGTCTAAGCAACCCCGGTACCAAATGTAGAGACTCTTCGTGCTCGTATTGTGGACGGCAGTGATACAATACGCCATTCTCCAGGGCTGCATCAGCGCATCAGGGATTCCATGCGACGGATGGTGGATGCATGTATCCTCGCTACCGGAGGACATTTTGAACATTTCCTGTAACAAAGTGTTTGAGGTCACGCTGGTCCGTTCTGTTGCTGTGTGTTTCCATTCCATGATTAATGTGATTTGAAGAGAAGTAATAAAATGAGCTCTAACATGGGAAATAAGCGTTTCCGGACACATGTCCACATAACATATTTTCTTTCTTTGTGTGTGAGGAATGTTTCCTGAAAGTTTGTCCATACCTTTTTGTAACACCCTGTATATGTCGGGGGAAGCTGCTACTTCAGCGCCGCCCACCTTGATTAACAGGTCATTTCTGACCTCTTCATTTTCGACGTGTATAGAGTGTAGACTTGCCCCTCCCCCGGCCATATCTCCTCATATCTCCTCTTTTTGCGAGTCTCGATTGTCGACTCTGCTGTCGAGCTAGCTATTGAGCTTCTGTTATTTCCACTGCTTTAATTTCCCACTCCCTCGGCTGTCCATGCACACCATTTCCAAGATTGGTATTTCACGGTAGTGGATGCATCTCTGATTCGCCAAAGTGGTCTCTGACTTCGCGGCCGACTGCCATTGTTGCTTTTTCCATACATCATTAGTCGTGTACCCCATCTCCTCTGAATTCTAGCACTGATATCTCCCCATTATACCAGTTGCTCTCTGATACTCCTGAACAACCTCAATGAGGTCTGTTAGAACAGAACGCATCTACATCACAGAGTGCGGATGTCTTGTCTTCAGCTGGCATTGTGTTAATGAATTTCTGAATTGGTTCACCATGGGTGGTTGAGATGTTGTTTCCATTTTGAAATCTCCATGAATGTTTGAACATAAATTGCTACCAGCAGCCCAGCTTTTATAATATCTAGGCACACCCTATTTTGTCCATCACTAGACTAGTATAGTTTCATGATTACCAATTCAAACTCTATAAATGCTGTACAGTACCTTGTGACTGGTAACACTGTTACAATTACGTCTATGGTCATGTGGCTAATCATGAACTCCAGCTCCCTCCAAATGGCCAGCAGCTATATTTATGCTACTCAGTATACGTTTGATGTGAAGTCACCACTTGCACGGTAAGTGAGGATCCTCCTTGCTGAGAATAAATGATTTTCAACGAAGTCCATCATTGATGGACGCAAAACCTGATGCTACACAGGTTTTTCTTACGTTGGGCCTGTCGTGAACTAGAAAATGGGTGCCAGCAGACTACGGATTTTCACAGCTGTCCCGTTCATCACTGGCCCTCCATCCACACTCAGAGAGGGGAATTAATAAAGCTGCAGCTGGCGGTATAGTGTTCTCGCAGTTGCTACATCACGATGTTCGTTGTAGGGATACTATGCCTGCCTACCTCCACATTGCAGTCTCTTTCCCGATATTCCTTTTTATCTCCTTCGGATTTTCCATCTCTCTCCCGTGCGCTCATGTCTTACACTTCCCTCCTAGCTCTCTCATGCATTTCTTTCCTTCCTGCTTCGGGTGTATCTGGCATTTGTATTACCCAGAATGGAACATATGTCATGTTTCCGAGATTCATGCTGCATAGTGCAACGGCTGACTCCGTTTCTCAAGCTTTGCTAATTTCACATTTCTCGGCTGTCGAAGAAGAGTCCTGGGTTTTACACATTACAGCTGCTGGTGACTTCTCCCCCACAGAAAATTCTGATGCGAATTCCTCCTATTCCATTGAATCTTACTGGTTAAGAGTCCGTCCTGCGTCACTTGATCATGCTCGAGCACACCTACCCATGTACAAAGGACATGAAATCCGAAATCCATTTTTAAAAAAAGTACCGCTATTAAAATTTTGATATCCGAGAGCTATCCTGATCACATAAAATATCTTCGCATGTAAGACGAAAAAGATATTCACACATAATTCATTGTTTTCCAAAACAAATCCCCAAAAATAGATACATGCACACAAGAAAGCCAATTATAAGTTAAAGATACTCGTAGTCCACATGTGCGAATCGTGCTAACGTTTGCTATAACTGCACATTAATGTGCAAGCTAAAAAATGGGACATAAATGGTTGCTACAACTTCTTAAACCCCCAAGATGTGTCTCAGAGTGCCGTACTAACTGTAAAATATCAAAATAACCCGAAATAAATAAAGTGCAGTGTCGCCACTGGAAGTTGCGTTCCCGTCACGGATCAAAGCTGAGGAGCATTAGTTCAATGCTCTTTATAAAACATCTCTTTGATTATATAACATAGGCGAGAGCGATGTCCGTTCTTTTCTCTGATTTCTTAACATAGCTCATCGTTGAATTTGGCCATTGTGCACAATAACAGGACAATCCTGAAGCAAGTACAGTGCAAGCTGTTACTGATTTGTTTCACTGATGAGGCTGCTAAGTGCTGCACAACCTGCTGCACTCCACTGACTTTAGCCCGCGTGAGTTCAACTCGAAATCTAAACTGAACGAAACACTTCACGCCATTCGCTTCAGAACTGCAACAAATTCGTCGAGCAATAGACAGCGCCGCTCGAACTGTCAACACAACTGGATTACTAAGAGTATCCTACGACTTCCACATCGCTGGCAACGGGTTATACACAATGCTGGGGACTACTTTGAAGGTCAGTAAAACTTTGAAAAACATATCTATTTTGTACGAGCTATAAATAAAATAATTTCCGCTATTGAAGTTCCAACCCTCTTATTTTTAAACAGAAAACCAAGTCAGTTGAAAACATAATTTGAATTTATATCACCGCATCTTAAATTCTGCCTGCATTTTTGTACAAAATTTTGAACAGTTACTACGATGATGGATATGGTACTGGGACAGAATCATTCGTTCTCCACTTGACGATAAATGAAACCAGAAATCGGTCACGTACTCAGAAATCCTGCGTAAAAGTGTTATGTTGAAATAGTTACTGTACAGTCGCATTAGGCTGGACTACTCCGGCATTAGCAAACAGTTGTGTGCAAAGTTATTATTGGTTGCGTCGTAGACTTATCCCAGAAGGTAGGCTCAAGAGATGTAATAACTAAGTTTATAGCATATTTAGATTCGGAGAAAGTATGTGACAACATTGACTGAAACACACTCATTAAAATTTTGAATGTAAGAGAGATAAAAAAGGGAGAGTTAATCGTTAGCTTCAAATGTACAGACTTCGGTCAACAGACTCAAAGGGCGTGAAATGGGGGCCGCAGTAGAAAATCAGTAGACACAGGAAAGAATCATGATAGTGCCTCGAAAACATCAATAAATGTAGAAAATGACTAATGGAGTGTAGTCGAATCTAATCGGTCTAGTTACATACGCTTTTTTATTCTCAGCTAAAATACTTAGTTCAATTACACATTAAAGTGATTACCTGTCGAAAGCCTGAATAACCGACTTTTTCAGATGGGACTGCTGCGAAATATGTGGTAAGGAGTCATTGAGGTTTTGGACGGTACTGACAGGGATGTGGAGCCATACCGTGGCGAGCTGCGCTAGGTTACTCGTGTGAGGCTCCATGAGACGAATAGCGCATTCTCCCTTGGGTTTAAATCCGGGGCGTTTGGTGGCTAGCTGAGTGCGGTAATCTCATTCTGGTGCTCTCCAAACCATGCACAGACACTGCGAGGTGTTTGATACGTTGCTACTGCGCCGAATAAAAATGCACTGCATGTAGGTGTGAACATGTTTCACAGGGATAGATGCCTACCTGAATCGATCCATTGTGTTTTACAGAATGACTAGTTCATTCAGGGAATGCCACGAAACATTCCCCAGACCATGACGCTCCCTCCTCCGTCCTGGAACTTTCCGGCTGTGTGGTACGTTGTCATCGTGCCAAGGAAAAACATACTGCGTGTAGGGGTGGACATGATCCCCAGGGAGAGATGCACACTTGTGTCGATCCATTGTACCTTCCAGAACGACGAGATCACTCTGGGAATGCGACTAAAACTTCTGCTGTCCATGACGCGACTGTTGGAGGGTGTTTTGCTTCTACATCTACATCTACATCTACATTTATACTCCGCAAGCCACACAACGGTGTGTGGCGGAGGGCACTTTACGTGCCACTGTCATTATCTCCCTTTTCTGTTCCAGTCGCGTATGGTTCACGGGAAGATCAACTGTCTGAAAGCCTCCGTGCGAGCTCGAATCTCTCTAATTTTACATTCGTGATCTCCTCGGGAGGTATAAGTAGGGGGAAGCAATATATTCGATACCTCATCCAGAAACGCACTCTCTCGAAACCTGGCGAGCAAGCTACATCGCGATGCAGAGCGCCTCTCTTGCAGAGTCTGCCACTTGAGTTTGCTAAACATCTCCGTAACGCTATCACGGTTACCAAATAACCCTGTGACGAAACGCGCCGCTCTTCTTTGGATCCTCTCTATCTCCTCCGTCAACCCGATCTGGTACGGATCCCACACTGATGAGCAATACTCAAGTATAGGTCGAACGAGTGTTTTGTAAGCCACCTCCTTTGTTGATGGACTACATTTTCTAAGGACTCTCCAAATGAATCTCAACCTGGTACCCGCCTTACCAACAATTAATTTTATATGATCATTCCACTTCAAATCGTTCCGCACGCATACTCCCAGATATTTTACAGAAGTAACTGCTACCAGTGTTTGTTCCGCTATCATATAATCATACAATAAAGGATCCTTCTTTCTATGTATTCGCAACACATAACATTTGTCTATGTTAAGGCTCAGTTGCCACTCCCTGCACCAAGTGCCTATCCGCTGCAGATCTTCCTGCATTTCGCTACAATTTTCTAATGCTGCAACTTCTCTGTATACTACAGCATCATCCGCGAAAAACCGCATGGAACTTCGACAGGCTTCACTCCGTACACACCAACGGCCATCTGTACGATGGAGTATATAACGTGATTCATATGAAAAGGCAACATGTTGCCACGCAGTTGACGCCAAGTTGCGGTAATGGCGTGTAAATTCCAGCCTTCGTCATTGATGAACGGTAGTGAACACTTGTGCATGAACCAGGAGCCGGCTACGGAGGCCCATAAGCTGCAAGTAGCCCCTTGGTTAATCTGGGTGGTCACCTGTTCAACAGCTGCACGTCTATTCGCCCTTAACGTCCCCGCAGACCCCATACATCCCTGTCATCTACGGATCGTTGTCCACCACAGTTGCCACAGCGCCTGTTTTGGATGGTGCCATTTTGCAATGCACCCGTACACTCTAACCACGGTGGTACGCGAACAGTTTACAAACTTAGCTGTTTCTGAAATAATTCCACCCTTTTACTGAAAGCCAACTATCATTCCCTTTAGGACGTTAAATAAATCTCCCAGTTTCCATCTAATGACAACTGCACTGTTTTCCGCGTTCCGCTGTCACACTTAATATCTCCTCCACTGCTAGTAGTGCTGCCAAGTTATATCTGTGAGTGGTTATTTCATGTTGAGGTTGAATGTAGGTCGTCATCACATTAATATTATCGGGCCATGTGTAAGGCTAGAAAATGAAAATCAAACTCTTGCCGAGTGATAGTAGATAGATGACATGTAGGGAAAAATTCTTTTGGTTAAAATTCTGGGAAATCCATCTCCAAATAACGTCCCAACCACCACCCATCTTCAGATCCCAAGATATTCTGTATCCGGATAATTGATGTTAATGCGGTGGAGTTGTCTAACAATAACTTAAAGGCACGGCGTCCGCAAACTACCTATACTACGAGAGAGGGAGGACAATTTGAAAACTGGAGCAGTCAGTTTTCGTGCTGTATCACTCTCAGACCGGCATGTGTATGATCACAGCAGGCCAGAGCTTATGCAGTGAGCATTGTTCATTTTAGAATCCTGTTACGAAGTTATTTGTACGATGTGCAGTACCTGTAATGCTGTTTGGACACTGTATCGTGCTTTTCATTCCGTACATAATAATTTCATTTTTCGGAGTGAAATTGTATGGATGTCTGCCTAATTATTTTTGCTAGTACGGCGCAGTGTGCAGTTTTTAACTCGCTGCGTGTAACTGAAACAAATGTTTACTCTGTTTTAATGTTTTGTGTTGTCTGGTTCTGTTAGCGGGTCGCGTAGTGGCAGAATATTTATTATTCCAGTTAGATGCTAATTCTAGAATCTCTGATATGTTTTTTATACTGGCAACTGCAATTTTTAATCATAATTTTATGTTAGCACTCTTATAGCGGTGTTTCGTCCTAGATAATCTGTAAGTACTATATTATTACTGAACCTACGACTTAAGATAAAACAATATTTAATTAAATTCAAACCGCATTTCCTAATAAAGGGAGCCATTGCAATACAATTTTCCTCATCAATTATTTTTCTGTAATTTAACTGTATGTGGAAGTGACACATGGTCGGTAAACGGTACAGTAAAGAACGGAGCAGAAGCTCTCGAAGTATACCATTAGTTTTACAGATGAATTCTGACGACTTTTTGGATAGATCAGATAACTGTGGAAGATCTACTCAACTGAATCGCAGAGAACAGAAATTTATGGCACAACTTCTTCGTAAGTACACATTATGAGGTATCTAGTTATAGGCAATTTCGGATGAAGGCTAGAGTAAGGGGTGGCAAGGGGGAAGAGGGGAGTAAAAACTGTAGAGTGATGCCAAGGCTTTACTACAATAAGATGGCTGAAGTGTATGTTGCTTACAGTAATTAAACGAAGAGCATTACACAGGACAGACTAGTACGGAGAAGTGCATCAAAGCAGTTTCTGGGTGGAGGCCACAACAACGGAATCATATGCGTGTAGGGTTGCATGCGAAAATAAATAAATAATGAAGGTCGGCATATTCAGTTATGATGTTAGAGTTGTAACAAAAATATATATCCATTTTCCAGGGTTATTTCTTCTACATGAAAAGGATAGTTGGGCTTAAATTGAACTTAGGAATAGGGCTACAGAGTACTTGTTTAAAAAAGAATAATACCGTCAGAAATTACAAGGATACCTGTCTGATACGCATATACACTGGTGTACAAAACTTAGGAACGAAACAAACTATTGCGCGATCTGTCGCTACCAAGTAACATAACTCGATTAAACTTGGACCATACATATAAAGAACAACTTGAATTTAGCAGAGAAAGTAATTGAAAGAGATACCAATAAGATGAACAGAAATGACACTTTTGTACTTGACAATAAGTACTGTGAAGTCGGTGGATCACGATAGGAAATACCCTTCAATTTTCCCCACAGAAAGATATCTTGGGACGTCAGATCCGTTGAACGTGCCGGCCATGGTATGGTGCTTCGACGACCAATCCATCTGTCATCAAATATGCTATTCTATACCACTTCAATCGCACGCGAGCTATGTGCCAGACATCCATCATGTAGGAAGTACATCTCCATTCTGTCATGCAGTGAAACACCTTGTAGTAACATCGGTAGAACATTACTTAGGAAATCAACATACATTGCACCATTTAGATTGCCATCGATAAAATGGGGGCCAATTATCCTTCCTCCTATAATGCCGCACCATACATTAACCCGCCAAGGTCGCTGATGTTCCACTTGTCGCAGCCATCGTGGATTTTCCGTCGCCCAATAGTGCATATTATGCCGGTTTACGTTACCGCTGTTAGTGAATGACGCTTTGTCGCTAAACAGAAAGCGTGCAAAAAATCTGTCATCCGCCCGTAATTTTTGTGCCCAGTAGCAGACTGTACACGACGTTCAAAGTCGTCGCCATGCAATTCCTGGAGCACAGAAATATGGAACGTGTGCAGTCGATGTTGATGTAGCATTCTCAACATCGACATTTTTGAGATTCCCGATTCTCGCGCAATTTGTCTGCTACCGATGTGCGGATTAGCCGCGACAGCAGCTAAAACACATAATTGGGCATCATCATTTCTTGCAGGTAGTAGTTGACGTTTCACATGTGGCTGAACACTTCCTGTTTCCTTAAATAACGTACCGATCCAGCAGACGGTTCGGACTCTTGGATCGTGTCGTCCAGGATACCGAGCAGCATACATGGCACACGCCCGTTGGGCATTCTGATCACAATAGCCATACATCAACACGATATCGATCTTTTCCGCAGTTGGTAAATGGTCCATTTTAACACGGGTAATGTACCATGAAGCAAATACCGTCCGCACTGGCAGAATGTTACGTGATACCACGTACTTAAACGTTTGTGACTATTACAGCGCCATCTGTCACAAAGCAAAAAATGTAGTCCAAATAAAACATCATATTTCTTTACTTACTACACGAATATGTAATAAAAATGGGGGCTGCTATTTAAAAAACACAGTTGATATCAGTTTGACCTATGGCAGCGCCACCTAGCGGGCCAACCATGACGCAATCTGGTTTCCCCCTTCAAGCTAGACGAGTTTCGTTCTTTGTAGTTATTTCGTCTCATGCTTATTTCGTGAGATATTTGGCCCGGTCACTACCAATGGACCACCCTATATATAGTTGCTACTTCATATCTCAAAACTCATCTATTGAGTAGAATGAGTCATCATTCAGAAATTCTTTTAATTTACTTTTAAATGTTGGCTCATATCTGTCAGGATTTTAACGCTATTTGGCAAATGACCAAAGATTTCTCGGCAGAATAGGTCACACACTTCTTTTCCAAAGTCAGACTTAACCCAGGATAATGAAGATCATCCTTTCTTCTCGTGTTGTAGATATGGGTTATTAATAACAAATTTCGTAAGTAAATATATATATATTACAAGTATGTTGTGAATATCCCGAATTCCTTAAATAAATTTCTGCATTGAACACTCCACGGTTGTACTGCCGGAGCATAGAGTCCAATGGGCACAACATTTTGGCGATCAGACATGTCGCCATCGTCAGGTGCGCCGACGAACTGAGCTCCTGAGGGCGGGCGGCTATCTTAAATCCCCTCCCTCTGTGAGTCGTTCTCTCCGTAGGGAGGGGATTTGAGATGGCCGCCCGCCCTCAGGAGCTCAGTTCGTCGGCGCACCTGACGATGGCGACATGTCTGGTCGCCAAAATGTTGTGCCCATTGGACTCTATGGACCGGCAGTACACCCATGGACTGTTGGAGCCAGGAGAAACTGAAGAATTGCAAAATATATACATGGTGATCCTTTGTGGGCTCCAGCTGTTATTATGACTACACGCTTTTGTACAATGAAAACTTTTCTCCTAATGACGGATTACCCCAAAATATGATGCCATATGAAAGCAGCGAATGAAAATAGGTGAAATAGGCTAATGTACTGATATGTTTATGACAAAAATTTGCAACAACCCTAATAGCATAAGAAGCTATCAATAGATTTCTGTTTAAAGTCTGTATATGTCAGTGGTGTTTGTCATATACTGCACAGAATTGTGTATACTTTGTTTTCTCAAAACTTAGTCAGAGTGCATTTCCAGAGAACCACTAAATAATTTTCTAAAGGACATAGTTTGCCATTTCCTCAGCTAATTCTTGTTTGTCTGGTGTGATTAGTTTACTTGCATCATCAGCATAAAAGAGCTGGCTTTTCATCTTCATCAATGTAGAGAGGCAAGTCATTAATATATACTAGCAACAATAAGAGAGTCAAAACTGAAGCCTGTAGAATATCATTCTTGCTACCTCCACAGTAAGAGGAATCTGCTGATTTTTGCAGTCTTTCTGTAATGTTAATTTCTACTTTCTACATTCTTTCAGTTAAATATGAATTAAACAATTTGTGCACTGTCCCATTCATACCACAATACTTAAGCTTATGTACACGAATTCATGATTCACACAGTCAAAGCCTTTGAGAGATCACAAAATATCCCAGTACGTGATGTTAGGTTTTTCAGAGGACGTGTTATTTGATCAGTTAAAGCATACATAGCATTTTCTGTTGAAAAGCCTTTCTGAAAACCCAACTGATATCTTGTTAGTACTTCATTCTTACAAATATGTGAAGCTACTCTTGAATACATAACCTTTTCAAGAATTTGGATAAAGGTGTCAGAAGTGAGACTGGGCCACAGTTATTTGTATCAGACCTATCCCCTTTTTATGCGATGGTTTAACAATAGCGTATTTCAGTCTACCTAAAGAAAATTCCTGTTTCACTGAGCTACTACATAGATGGCTAAGAATCCTATTTGTTGGGAAAAAGCGTTTAGTACTCTGTTGGAAACGCCATCCATTCCATGAAAACTTTTGCTTTTGAGTGAATATATTATTTTTCTAATTTCAGGAGGAGAGGTGGATTGAATTTCAGCCTTATAAAAATTGTGCAGGTACTGACTCTTCCACATACAGCATTACATTTTCTAATGAATAACTGGATCCTTTTTTCTCTTCAGCAATTACACATTATGAGAAAAATTGTTTTATACTTGTGACTTATTGTTTACGAACTTATCATTGAGTTTCATAGAAATAGTCTTCCTTTTTTTCTCTTCAGCAATTACACATTATGACAAAAATTGTTTTATACTTGTGACTTATTGTTAACGAACTCATCATTGAGTTTCATAGAAATAGTCTTCCTGTGCTCTTGGATGGCCTTTTCCCTTTTAACAATATTCCAAATTGTTTTAGTTTTATTATCAGAGCTGCTAATCTCAGACATAATGCATATACTTCTGGACTTTTTAATAACTTTTCTTAACATAGCCCAGTAGTTTTCATAATATTTGACTGTTTTGGGGTTACTACTCGCATGAGTTTCAGTGCCCCCCTTAAAGATTTTTCTATAGTCCCGCCCAATATACCCGTCCTATCGTATTGAAATACAGGCCATGCCTTTTGAAGTCCCACCTACCAATAGCATCAAAAGAAACCAAACCTACGCCTGACATAGTAGCTGTCCAAAGCAACAGATTTGGCACCATATTAACCGTTCCGACAGAGCTGTTCATTTGGGGCAGATCATAATGCATGAAAGCAGGAACCAAGCCAACATTTTTATGGTTCGTTGCATTTGCTATTTTTAACAGATCACACTCAGTGTTACAGCCCTGATCCCTATCAATATTGTTTCACACTCCGTCCACTATCACATCATGATCCTACTTTATAAGACGTTTGCACAATAATCTTAAATCCTCTGTCAATTGGCTAAGACATACACTAGGCTTGAAAAATCTTGTGACCTGGTACCTGTCACCTAATTTCTCCTACGTCATCTGGCCCACACCTCTTATATGGCTACTATCTAACAACAGAACTTTCCACCTACTTCCAACTTTTTTGAAACAGAAGATTTCCTGTTGAAAGTCTGTTGAGTATTAACTACACGGACTTCTCCATGAGCCTCTTCCTTGGTTGACTGAAGTAGCAAGACAAATCTGCTGTTCGTGCACAGACAACGTTTTATGTGGTGCAAGGACCCCAGCTGCGATCAGTTTTACAACCTAGAAGTGGTATTAGAGGTAACGTCGTTTTCAGTGAACTCTAACAATGCACTATTGCCCACAAAACGAATAAAACCTAATTTCCTCGAGATAAAGCCGGACGTTAGAGACGTTATTTCGAAAATGGAGTACGACCCACAGTTCGTGGATGCTGTGTTGGCGTGAGGCATCACTGAATGTTGATTTTACATAACCAAATGTTTATAAAATACAAACAATTGCCGGGATCGGCTAATATGGATAAACTAGATGCTAGGCAGAGAAACTCAAGAGTGAGATTCCTTTTTTCCAGTACTAAATGGTAGGACTTGCATTACTGGTTAACCACCTAAAGAGTAGCAATGGAATGGGGAGCAGAATTTTCTAAAGAACATTTTTAACAGCCAGGGCTCAGAGGATAGACAGCCCCAAGATTGTTAAGAGTGAAAATGGGTAGTGCGAGATTTTTATGTAACGAGTACTCAGTTACTTCTGCTTCTTCCTCTTAGAGAGCCTTCACCGTATCATCTTGATTTACGGGAGCCGACGTTTCAAGGAACGTAAAGAGATTTCAGGTTGATTCACACTTAATAGCTGGCAACAGTATCTAGTGTGCAACCAATAAGTGACTCTGCAGCCACTTCAGGTTCCACCTTTGATGTACTATGCTGGAGATCTAGGCACAACCACAAGGTGACGCGTACAGATTAACAGAGTTCCAGTAACTTGAAGCTTCACTTTAAAGACTTGCATTCAGATTCAATGACCAGTTTGCTTCCATTTTCAATGCATTCCCTTCTATAATACTATCTTGCCTTTCTACTAAAGTCACAATAGTCATGGTCAATTCAACGGTTGCAATTCCATCAGTTACAAGATTATTGGAATCTTACCTCACACACTGTTATCAGGTGTTCCAAAGTTTTGCCAGAGCGATATTATCATTACTTTACAAATGATTCCTTTAACTTAATGAACAAAATTACTTGTGATTCGTATTCCATTTGACAGGCATTTAATTCATAATTCATTATTTTGGAGGGTGGACAATTACTGTATTTCAGACACAGGGTCTAATTTCCACACCTCCAATTCTGAATTACACGACTATAAACTAGCAAAAGGACATACTGAGATCCGCGAAAACCAAACCGAACGTTCTATGGGACTTCCTGAGACCAAATCCTGTACCTGGCTGGTACAGATTACGAATCAACTAAGACATAAAGCAATAAATATTCAGTCAACTGTTAGAAAACGATAGCTTTATTTTGTGGGTATTATAATTTAACTAACTACATTTTCCAAACAAATCTAGTACTTTATGAAAAAGCGAGTAAAACGGAAAGAGAAACCTATAAAAAATAATGAACGAAGTAAATGATCCAAAATCTCTAGGAAACACTCATGAAAATAGCTTGTAGAAGAATATTTTTATTTAGATGTGATTTTCGGCAATGGCAAGTGCAATGTGGGGGAAACCGGAATACAGAGTGGCCTTAAACAGAGGAGAGGAAAGAAAACGACATCTCTACAATAAAGCCATCGTTTCACGCTCACTCTTTCGCAATGAAAATTATAATACGGGAAACAGAACGCTGACCTGTGTACGTGGAGTGGACGCTGTGATTCTTACTCAGTATTTGAAATTTATAGTGCAGCTCAAGAGACATTTCCTTTGACCGTAAAACGATATTAAAAGAGCAGTAATCCATAATTTCATCCAAATTAACTATCATCAACTAACATAACTCTGTTATAACCTACACAAATTACGAATCCTAAAAGTATAATGTGCCTTTCACAACGGGTAGTTTCCCATTCGGAAATTCTTTTTTCTTTATGCGCGGTTCGTTAAAACGTGTTTGTAACGCGGGGCACTTAGAGCTCCCTGCTTTACGTGCATTCAGTTTCAGAGGAAAGGAAACATAAAGGGAAAGAAGGTCGTCGACCTCTGTGCAGATTTCGCTGGCGCCGTGTCGAGAGCCGGGCAGTGTGGCTCTGGATTGCTGTCTACCGCCGCCTAGTCTGTCTGCCCTCTTGCTGGAGACGGTTCCATCTGTTGGCATTGCGACTCCGAAAGAAGGAACCAGGGTGATAGTTACCGCAAATTACGCAACAAACACAGTAAACGAGTGACATTAAGTCTGCTGGAAACGCAGCCTTTTGAAATTGCGCAAAGCCTTCGCAGATTCATAATTTCAAACCAGACAAAAAGACAGAAGAGATATTTCCCGGAGAGCAAAAATGACGAAAAAAAGGTTATTCTGTTTCCCTGCAAGCAAAATACCGTGAACTCCGTGTATTATTCTCCACGAGAAAACTGGACAAGGCACATCGATCGCGTAACGTCCATTGGCTAATCTCGAGTGGAAACACGACGCACGACGTAGATGTTCTATTTTGATTGATATATTCAAATGTAAAGGTATTGTCCATGTAATGTGTAGAAGACAGTGGGGTAGTCTGTTCACAGACACAAATATTTCCTATTTATGCGGGATATTAGCACTTGAATTACTCCTCTGAAAATTACCAAGCTGGTTTGTTGAGTGCGAAAATGAAATGTTGCGTTTTCTCTATTTTTCAAATCACAAGGAAAAAATGAGATGTCGTGTGGCGAGCGCCTCCCGGCGCTTAGACCTGATCGCCTGCTGGAAGTCTTTCCATCTGACGCCACTTTTTTTTAATCTCATTTTGCTCTATATTGGTCGATGAATTTGTTTGTGGCGGACGTCCGATGATAGCCGTTCAGGTTCTTTGTTGATCCGTTCACTCAGTTTTTTATTACAGTGAGTAGCTAACCCTCTGATTAAGCACGCTGAGCAACCGTGCCGGCATCACTTCGGCGACTTGCGCGTCAAAGAGGATGAAATGATGTTGATGACGACGACACAAGCGCTCAGTCCCTGGGCGGATAAAATATCAAACTCAGCCAGGAATCGAACCCGGGCTCCCGGCATGACAAGCCGTCACGCTGTCCACTTTTTTTTTTTAAAATCTCATTTTGTTCGCTGCATCTGCTCGGGGCGGACATCGTAATACATCTGTTTAAGTTCGTTATTGATGAATTAACTCAGTTTTTTTATTACAGAGGGCAGCTAACCCTCTGACCGAACACGCTGAGTTACCGTGCCGGCTGCACTCAGATACGGGGTCGGACGTCAAACAACAAAAACTAATAACTACATGCAAATGTTGTCTGCATAGAGGAAAACAAACTATAGCCTTTTACAGCTTTACAGCGTTTCTCAAGTCTTACGGACTCTTCGTACGCGAGGAATAGTGTTAATTTCCGTTACCCATTTACGCACGTGGAAATCAATAGTATTGATCTTATCTTGTATTTTAAAAGTGAATGTCCATTCTGTTTTAACCAGCGTTGATACAGTACGCGACAACTGCAAAATACGCAATGAGAGCCCGTCTACAAAATGTGCAAAAAGGACTAGACTGATTAAAAACTCAGGACATACCTTGGAATAGAACTAGAAGCACATATCAAACTAGACCTATTTTCATTTTCCACATTCTGTAATGAAATAAAATATAAATTATTTGTCACTCTTTTTCTTCGCAATCAGTGTAATGTAATAGAATGAATATGAGCCGTGACTTGTATAATAAAGAAACACACATTAGTACAATGGCTCAGCATAAAAGAGAAATAAATACTGTAGGATTATTATTAAGAGAGTAATATGTTGTTCAATGACCCCGACGTGTATAAGTACTCAGTAAACTAGCTCAGTTCCCAGGGTAGTTACGTAATCGTCGATAACTAATTGTCCTTTTCTTATTTATCCAACACTAGGCTCGTGAGAAGTCGTGTGCTTATTGCACCAGAGAATATTTGCCAAGTCTGTTCGATGTACACTAATGCAATATGTAACTTAACATCGTGGTTTCGTCTCGATTCCGCAATAAATAACAAGAGTAGCACTACAAATGAAATCCTATAATGGAACTGGAATCCTGTAACCAGACCTTTTCTGCCTGGGATGTTCTCTCTTTATTTAAAGAAAATCTGTACGTAAAACTGTTAAGTTATTAGTGGATGCCTCCGGCCTCGTGGGATCTGAAATAAGGTTAATTGTCCTAACCGACGGTACGTCTCGAAGATGAGCTAAAAGAAAAATGTTAAAGATTTTCCTAAGATGGCGCCTAACAATGAAAATTCTTTGTTGAGGCTATATCTACTTACGACAATCCAGGTATCAGACTACCAATTGATTGACCACGTACACAAATTCTTTTGACAAAATAATGATTATATTTTTCGGGTTTCAAGTACGTCTTACATTATCAGCTGGTACAGCAAGATGAGCTTTGCACAAGGACGTCCTCTTAGGTCCAAATCCAAACAGATAAGCGAAAGACAAAGGAAAGATAGTTCATGCATATAAGCGCAAGAGTCCATGAAATAACATGTTCATTGTAGTTCTATCTCTTCTTCTTTGGCGTACTTGTCGATTACTTATAAAATTTATCGTAATATTCAGTTTACATTTTTTTAAACAGAAGTCCACCCTGGAGAAACAGCACAATTGAAGCAAGGCGAAAATTTCAGTGTCTATAAGCGGCATCTATTTTCTTCTCCTGGAAATAGTAATCTGCTTTTCAATAACTTACACCTTTGGAATCTTAGACCAGACGTACTATGTAAATGGAGCACCATGACCGCCTTATCACGAAGTTTTTTGTTGTTATTTTCAGTCCCAGTGTAATTCATCGAAACTCAAATTTAAGAAATATAGTTTCATTAAACCTTAATCTATCAGCCTAACCTACCAGAAGAGGTGGTTACTACTTAACGATTTTACACGCGACTTTGTCTCTTTTCAGTACTCTTATCTTCAACATTTATGTCCTTAAAAGGACAGTGAAGTCCCTCAAATGTGCAGGTTTCCCGCGCGAAGTAATCCATTTTCACTTGGTTATTAGATTTAACGTATATTTACACCGATATAGCTTAGGGTTAACTCAGATTTAAGGAAGGACAACAGCCAGTGGAAAAAATTCATAATTTATTGCAGATAAAGTTTTCGACTAGAACATGCTCATCATTGGTACCACAATGCAAAAGCAGATAGAAATAAAAAAGATCCTAAATATGCAAATAACGCAGTTGTACGCATCCATAAAACTGGGAACGTGGGAAAAACATACCGTCAACAAAAGACTCATAGAAGTACCAACACTTTAAAGCATAAATTTGTGACAAATGTCACAACCTCTTACATGACAGATACAAAACTGAGACCGTTGCTTACAACCATCGCGGACGGTATGAATATGAAGGAACTGAAGTGTATTGGAGTACACATCCAAGAAACTAAATTTTAATGTTCTTGACGACCATAACCGAAAAATAAATCTTAGAATACGATATGACAGGGAAGCCAGATTACAAAGAAATATACAAAGAGAAGCCAAAGAAACTGGTACACCGGCCTAATATCGTGTAGAGACCCATCCAGCATTCATACGTGGCGTAACACGACCTGTCATGGACTCGACTGATGTTTGAAGTATTGCTGGAGGGAGCTGACACCATGAATCCTACAGTTCTGTCCATAACTCCCTAAGAGTATGAGGGGATGGAGCAAAGCACTTTGTAGGACATCCAGATATACTCAATATTGTTCACGCCTGGGAGTTTGGTGACCAGCGAAAGTGTTTCAAGAAGGAAGAGTGTTCCTGGAGCCACTATGTATCAGTTCTGGACGTGTAGGGTGTCTTATTGTCCTGCTGGAACTGCCCAAGTCCGTCGGAATGCACAATGGACATGAATGGATACCGGTGATCAGACAGGATGCTAACGTACACTTATTAGAGTCGTATCTAGAAGTATCAGGGGTTCCATATCACTCCAACTGCACACGAACCACACCATTATAGAGCCTCCACCAGCTGGAAGGGTCCATGGATGCATGATGTTTTCTCCATGCCCGTACGCGTCCATGTGCTCAATACAATTTGAAACGAGACTCGTCCGTCCAGGCAACACGCTCCCAGTCATCAACGGTCAAATGTCGGTGTTGACGGGCCCAGGCGAGACGTAGAGGTTTGTGTCTTGCAGTCATCAAGAGTATACGAGTGGACCTTCGGCTTCGAAAGCCCATATCGATGATGTTTCGTTGAATGGTTTGCTAGGTGACACTTGTTAATGGCCCTGAACTGAAATCTCCAGCAGTTTATGGAAGGGCTGCACTTCTGTCGCTTTGAACGATTCTCTTGAGTCGTCGTTGGTCCCGTTCTTGCGGGATCTTTTCTCGGCTGCTGCGATGACGGGGATTTGACGTTTTACTAGATTCCTGATATTCACGGTCCACTCGTTAAGTGATCGTACGGGGAACTCACCACTTCACTGCTACCTCGGAGATGCTGTGTCCCATCGCTCGTGCGTCGATTATAACACCACGTTCAGACTCACTTGAATCTTGGTAACCTACCATTGTAGCAGCAGTAACCGATCTAACAATTACGCCAGACCCTAGTTTTCTTATATAGGCGTTGCGACCGCAGCGCCTTATGCTGCCTGTTTACGTATTTGTATCTGAATAAGCATGCCTATACCAGGTTCATTGGCGCTTCAGCGTAGAAATGTTTAAAAACAAGCTACAGAATGTATGTCGAAATAAATTCATGAAAGACAGTTGACACCCCTTGCGGTACTTCATTGCGACAAAAGCATGTGGAATTTCGTAATAACATTACTACCCGTGTTCTAGGGATTTCATCGTTTATTAGTAACCAGAAATTTTGAATTAAATTCATGGTCCTTGGCGGCTGAAGACTTTCGGTGTAAGATGTCACCCTCATTCTTTCAACGGATTCGTCGATGAGGGTGAAGTACAGGAGAGAGGATAGTGTACTCTCTGCCGTTGGGTGAGAAACTGCCCCTAACAACTGAAGAATCAGCAATAATCAACGGCGTCGGGATGCAGAAGGCAACGGAAACCACTGCAAGAAAGACATATATCCTGTACCCACAGGACTGTGGATTGTAGGAGCAAAAGTGTCATGGTAATCCCTCCATTGGCAAAAGACTCCGGAACAGTCCTCCATTCGGATCTCCTGGAGGCGATATGGGAGAAAGACAGAAAAACCAACGAAAGGATAAAGTTCTACGCGCCGGGGCGTGGAATGTCAGATTATTGAAAGTGGTAGGGATGCTAGAAAATCTGGAAATGAAATTGTAAAGGCTCAGTCTAGATATAGTGGTGGTCGGTGAAGTGAAATGGAAAGAAGACAAGGATAAAGTGAAATGGAAAGAAGAAAAGGATGTCAGTTGAGATGAGAATACGGCATTATCAACAGCAGCAGAAGATGATATAAGGGTTGTAGGATTCTTGCTGGAGACGGTTCCATCTGTTGGCATTGCGACTCCGAAAGAAGGAACCAGGGTGATAGTTACCGCAAATTACGCAACAAACACAGTAAACGAGTGACATTAAGTCTGCTGGAAACGCAGCCTTTTGAAATTGCGCAAAGCCTTCGCAGATTCATAATTTCAAACCAGACAAAAAGACAGAAGAGATATTTCCCGGAGAGCAAAAATGACGAAAAAAAGGTTATTCTGTTTCCCTGCAAGCAAAATACCGTGAACTCCGTGTATTATTCTCCACGAGAAAACTGGACAAGGCACATCGATCGCGTAACGTCCATTGGCTAATCTCGAGTGGAAACACGACGCACGACGTAGATGTTCTATTTTGATTGATATATTCAAATGTAAAGGTATTGTCCATGTAATGTGTAGAAGACAGTGGGGTAGTCTGTTCACAGACACAAATATTTCCTATTTATGCGGGATATTAGCACTTGAATTACTCCTCTGAAAATTACCAAGCTGGTTTGTTGAGTGCGAAAATGAAATGTTGCGTTTTCTCTATTTTTCAAATCACAAGGAAAAAATGAGATGTCGTGTGGCGAGCGCCTCCCGGCGCTTAGACCTGATCGCCTGCTGGAAGTCTTTCCATCTGACGCCACTTTTTTTTAATCTCATTTTGCTCTATATTGGTCGATGAATTTGTTTGTGGCGGACGTCCGATGATAGCCGTTCAGGTTCTTTGTTGATCCGTTCACTCAGTTTTTTATTACAGTGAGTAGCTAACCCTCTGATTAAGCACGCTGAGCAACCGTGCCGGCATCACTTCGGCGACTTGCGCGTCAAAGAGGATGAAATGATGTTGATGACGACGACACAAGCGCTCAGTCCCTGGGCGGATAAAATATCAAACTCAGCCAGGAATCGAACCCGGGCTCCCGGCATGACAAGCCGTCACGCTGTCCACTTTTTTTTTTTAAAATCTCATTTTGTTCGCTGCATCTGCTCGGGGCGGACATCGTAATACATCTGTTTAAGTTCGTTATTGATGAATTAACTCAGTTTTTTTATTACAGAGGGCAGCTAACCCTCTGACCGAACACGCTGAGTTACCGTGCCGGCTGCACTCAGATACGGGGTCGGACGTCAAACAACAAAAACTAATAACTACATGCAAATGTTGTCTGCATAGAGGAAAACAAACTATAGCCTTTTACAGCTTTACAGCGTTTCTCAAGTCTTACGGACTCTTCGTACGCGAGGAATAGTGTTAATTTCCGTTACCCATTTACGCACGTGGAAATCAATAGTATTGATCTTATCTTGTATTTTAAAAGTGAATGTCCATTCTGTTTTAACCAGCGTTGATACAGTACGCGACAACTGCAAAATACGCAATGAGAGCCCGTCTACAAAATGTGCAAAAAGGACTAGACTGATTAAAAACTCAGGACATACCTTGGAATAGAACTAGAAGCACATATCAAACTAGACCTATTTTCATTTTCCACATTCTGTAATGAAATAAAATATAAATTATTTGTCACTCTTTTTCTTCGCAATCAGTGTAATGTAATAGAATGAATATGAGCCGTGACTTGTATAATAAAGAAACACACATTAGTACAATGGCTCAGCATAAAAGAGAAATAAATACTGTAGGATTATTATTAAGAGAGTAATATGTTGTTCAATGACCCCGACGTGTATAAGTACTCAGTAAACTAGCTCAGTTCCCAGGGTAGTTACGTAATCGTCGATAACTAATTGTCCTTTTCTTATTTATCCAACACTAGGCTCGTGAGAAGTCGTGTGCTTATTGCACCAGAGAATATTTGCCAAGTCTGTTCGATGTACACTAATGCAATATGTAACTTAACATCGTGGTTTCGTCTCGATTCCGCAATAAATAACAAGAGTAGCACTACAAATGAAATCCTATAATGGAACTGGAATCCTGTAACCAGACCTTTTCTGCCTGGGATGTTCTCTCTTTATTTAAAGAAAATCTGTACGTAAAACTGTTAAGTTATTAGTGGATGCCTCCGGCCTCGTGGGATCTGAAATAAGGTTAATTGTCCTAACCGACGGTACGTCTCGAAGATGAGCTAAAAGAAAAATGTTAAAGATTTTCCTAAGATGGCGCCTAACAATGAAAATTCTTTGTTGAGGCTATATCTACTTACGACAATCCAGGTATCAGACTACCAATTGATTGACCACGTACACAAATTCTTTTGACAAAATAATGATTATATTTTTCGGGTTTCAAGTACGTCTTACATTATCAGCTGGTACAGCAAGATGAGCTTTGCACAAGGACGTCCTCTTAGGTCCAAATCCAAACAGATAAGCGAAAGACAAAGGAAAGATAGTTCATGCATATAAGCGCAAGATTCCATGAAATAACATGTTCATTGTAGTTCTATCTCTTCTTCTTTGGCGTACTTGTCGATTACTTATAAAATTTATCGTAATATTCAGTTTACATTTTTTTAAACAGAAGTCCACCCTGGAGAAACAGCACAATTGAAGCAAGGCGAAAATTTCAGTGTCTATAAGCGGCATCTATTTTCTTCTCCTGGAAATAGTAATCTGCTTTTCAATAACTTACACCTTTGGAATCTTAGACCAGACGTACTATGTAAATGGAGCACCATGACCGCCTTATCACGAAGTTTTTTGTTGTTATTTTCAGTCCCAGTGTAATTCATCGAAACTCAAATTTAAGAAATATAGTTTCATTAAACCTTAATCTATCAGCCTAACCTACCAGAAGAGGTGGTTACTACTTAACGATTTTACACGCGACTTTGTCTCTTTTCAGTACTCTTATCTTCAACATTTATGTCCTTAAAAGGACAGTGAAGTCCCTCAAATGTGCAGGTTTCCCGCGCGAAGTAATCCATTTTCACTTGGTTATTAGATTTAACGTATATTTACACCGATATAGCTTAGGGTTAACTCAGATTTAAGGAAGGACAACAGCCAGTGGAAAAAATTCATAATTTATTGCAGATAAAGTTTTCGACTAGAACATGCTCATCATTGGTACCACAATGCAAAAGCAGATAGAAATAAAAAAGATCCTAAATATGCAAATAACGCAGTTGTACGCATCCATAAAACTGGGAACGTGGGAAAAACATACCGTCAACAAAAGACTCATAGAAGTACCAACACTTTAAAGCATAAATTTGTGACAAATGTCACAACCTCTTACATGACAGATACAAAACTGAGACCGTTGCTTACAACCATCGCGGACGGTATGAATATGAAGGAACTGAAGTGTATTGGAGTACACATCCAAGAAACTAAATTTTAATGTTCTTGACGACCATAACCGAAAAATAAATCTTAGAATACGATATGACAGGGAAGCCAGATTACAAAGAAATATACAAAGAGAAGCCAAAGAAACTGGTACACCGGCCTAATATCGTGTAGAGACCCATCCAGCATTCATACGTGGCGTAACACGACCTGTCATGGACTCGACTGATGTTTGAAGTATTGCTGGAGGGAGCTGACACCATGAATCCTACAGTTCTGTCCATAACTCCCTAAGAGTATGAGGGGATGGAGCAAAGCACTTTGTAGGACATCCAGATATACTCAATATTGTTCACGCCTGGGAGTTTGGTGACCAGCGAAAGTGTTTCAAGAAGGAAGAGTGTTCCTGGAGCCACTATGTATCAGTTCTGGACGTGTAGGGTGTCTTATTGTCCTGCTGGAACTGCCCAAGTCCGTCGGAATGCACAATGGACATGAATGGATACCGGTGATCAGACAGGATGCTAACGTACACTTATTAGAGTCGTATCTAGAAGTATCAGGGGTTCCATATCACTCCAACTGCACACGAACCACACCATTATAGAGCCTCCACCAGCTGGAAGGGTCCATGGATGCATGATGTTTTCTCCATGCCCGTACGCGTCCATGTGCTCAATACAATTTGAAACGAGACTCGTCCGTCCAGGCAACACGCTCCCAGTCATCAACGGTCAAATGTCGGTGTTGACGGGCCCAGGCGAGACGTAGAGGTTTGTGTCTTGCAGTCATCAAGAGTATACGAGTGGACCTTCGGCTTCGAAAGCCCATATCGATGATGTTTCGTTGAATGGTTTGCTAGGTGACACTTGTTAATGGCCCTGAACTGAAATCTCCAGCAGTTTATGGAAGGGCTGCACTTCTGTCGCTTTGAACGATTCTCTTGAGTCGTCGTTGGTCCCGTTCTTGCGGGATCTTTTCTCGGCTGCTGCGATGACGGGGATTTGACGTTTTACTAGATTCCTGATATTCACGGTCCACTCGTTAAGTGATCGTACGGGGAACTCACCACTTCACTGCTACCTCGGAGATGCTGTGTCCCATCGCTCGTGCGTCGATTATAACACCACGTTCAGACTCACTTGAATCTTGGTAACCTACCATTGTAGCAGCAGTAACCGATCTAACAATTACGCCAGACCCTAGTTTTCTTATATAGGCGTTGCGACCGCAGCGCCTTATGCTGCCTGTTTACGTATTTGTATCTGAATAAGCATGCCTATACCAGGTTCATTGGCGCTTCAGCGTAGAAATGTTTAAAAACAAGCTACAGAATGTATGTCGAAATAAATTCATGAAAGACAGTTGACACCCCTTGCGGTACTTCATTGCGACAAAAGCATGTGGAATTTCGTAATAACATTACTACCCGTGTTCTAGGGATTTCATCGTTTATTAGTAACCAGAAATTTTGAATTAAATTCATGGTCCTTGGCGGCTGAAGACTTTCGGTGTAAGATGTCACCCTCATTCTTTCAACGGATTCGTCGATGAGGGTGAAGTACAGGAGAGAGGATAGTGTACTCTCTGCCGTTGGGTGAGAAACTGCCCCTAACAACTGAAGAATCAGCAATAATCAACGGCGTCGGGATGCAGAAGGCAACGGAAACCACTGCAAGAAAGACATATATCCTGTACCCACAGGACTGTGGATTGTAGGAGCAAAAGTGTCATGGTAATCCCTCCATTGGCAAAAGACTCCGGAACAGTCCTCCATTCGGATCTCCTGGAGGCGATATGGGAGAAAGACAGAAAAACCAACGAAAGGATAAAGTTCTACGCGCCGGGGCGTGGAATGTCAGATTATTGAAAGTGGTAGGGATGCTAGAAAATCTGGAAATGAAATTGTAAAGGCTCAGTCTAGATATAGTGGTGGTCGGTGAAGTGAAATGGAAAGAAGACAAGGATAAAGTGAAATGGAAAGAAGAAAAGGATGTCAGTTGAGATGAGAATACGGCATTATCAACAGCAGCAGAAGATGATATAAGGGTTGTAGGATTCATTATGAATAAGAGGGTATGGCAGAGAGCGTTTTATTGTGAAAAGTTGAGTGATGAGATTGTTCTGATCAGAATCGATAGCAATCGAACACCGACAACGATAGTTCAAAAATACATGCCGACGTCGCAAGCTGAGGCTGAAGAGACAGGGATACGAGGATACTGAACGAGAAATTCAGTACGTAAAGGGAGGTGAAAATCTGATAGTCGTGGGGCTGAAATGCGGTTGTAGGGGAAGCAGTAGAATAAAGATTTACAGGAGAATATGGGCTACGTACTGGGAATGAGAGAGGAGGAAGACTGAGTTCTGGAATAAACCTCAGCTTGTAACACAGTATACTTTGTTCAAGAATGGTAAGAGGAGGAGCTATACTTGGGAAAGACCGGGAGAAATAGGGAGAGTTCAGTTAGACTTCATGACTGTCAAGCAGAGTTTCCCAGACCAAATACTGCATTGTAAGCCGTACCCAGGAGCAGATGTAGACTCTGGTCACAATTTATTAGTGACGACGAGTGGGTTGAATTTTAAAAGATTAATCAAGAAGAATCAATGCACGAAGAAGTAGGATACGAAAGTACTAAGGAATAAGGAGATACTCAGGTCACAACTTAGCAGTAGTGAATAGTAGGCTGAATTTTCAGACTAGTCAAAAAAAAAATCAATACGCAAAGAATAAAGAGATACACTTTCAGTTCTCTAAGCCTATACACAATGTGATAAGGAATAGTTCAGCAGGCAACTCAGTTGTAGAGGAATTGACATCTCTAAAAAGGGCCAGCCCAGAGGTTGGTAAAAAAACTTAGAAACAACAGCGAAAAAACCATGGGTAACAGAAGAAGTACTAAATCTGATCGATGAAAGAAAGAAGTGCAAAAATGTTCAGGAAATTCAGGAATGCTGAAACACAGGTCGCTTAGGAATGAGATAAATACATAGTGCAGCGAAACTTAGGCGAAATGGCTGCATGAAAAATGTGAAGAAATGGAAAAAGAAATAATTATCGGAGTACTAACTCAGCATAAAGAAAAGTAAAAACGGGCTTCGATGACAATAAAAAGAATGGTGGTAATATTGAATCTCCAATTGGAATTCTGCTGTTAAATGCAGAGGTGAGAGCTTATGGGTGGAAGGACTAAACTGAACACCTCTGAGGGAGAAGACTTGTCAGATGTGATTGAAGAAGATGTTGGACTCGATGAGGAAGAGGTAGGAGACCCAGTATCAGAATCATAATTTAAAACTGCTTTCAAGGAGATAAGATCAAGTAATGCAGAAGGGATAGATAACATTCCACCAGAAATTCTAAAATCATTGGAGGAAGTGGCAAATAAACGATTGTTCTCCTCATGTATACAATGTATTAATCTGTAGATATACCATCCGACTTTCGAGAGACATCATCCACATAATTCCGAAGACTGCAAGAGCTGCCAAGAGCGAGAATTATCTTACAATAAGCTTAACAGCTCATGCATCCAAGTTGCCGACAAGAATAGTATACAAACGAATGGGAAAGAAAGCTGAGGATATGTTAGATGGCGGTCAGTTTCGGCAGGCAGAGGCACCAGAGAGCAATTCTGAAGTTGCGACTGATAATGGAAACAAGACCAAACAAATATCAAGACACGTCTAAGTAATCTGTCGACCTGGAAACAGCGTTCAACAATGTAAAATTGGCAAGATGTTCTAAATTCAGAGAATGATGGAGCCGAGAGGGAATAATAAGAGTAGAAGACCAAGAAAGAAATGCTGGCATAAAAAAGGGGTATAGTATTTTGCCAATATTGTTCAGTATATGCATCGAAGAAGCAGAGATGGAAATAAAAGAAAGGATCAGGACTGGAGTTAGAGTGAAACGATATCGGCGATACAGTTCGCTGATGACATTGCTATTCTCAGAGAAAGTGAAGATGAATAACAGGACCTGATGAATGGAATGAATAGTCTCATGAGTACTGAATATATAGTGAGAGTAAATCGGAGAAAGACGAAAATCGTGAGGAGTATCAGAAATGAGAACAGCGCGAGGCTTAACAACAGATCTGACAATCACGAACTAGATGAAGTTAAGGAATTCTTCTACGTACGCAGAAAAATGAGCTAAGACAAACGGAGCAGGAAAGACACAAAACGCAGCTTAGCACCAGCAAAAAGGGCATTCATGGCTAAGAGAAGTCTATTAGCATTACAAATAAATGGTTCAAATGGCTCTGAGCACTATGGGACTCAACTGCTGTGGTCATAAGTCCCCTAGAACTTAGAACTACTTAAACCTAACTAACCTAAGGACAGCACACAACACCCAGCCATCACGAGGCAGAGAAAATCCCTGACCCCGCCGGGAATCGAACCCGGGAACCCGGGCGTGGGAAGCGAGAACGCTACCGCACGACCACGAGATGCGGGCTATTAGCATTACACGTAGGCTTCAATTTGAGGAAGATATTTTCGACAATGGACGCTTGAAGCTCAGAATTGTATGGTAGTGGAACAGTGACTGTAGGAAAACTAGAACAGAGGAAACTCGAAGTATTTCAGATGTATTACTACAGACGAATGTTGAGAATTGGGTAGACTGATAAAGTAGCGAATGAGAAGGTTGTGCGCAGAATGGGTGAGAAAAGGAATATAAGGAAAACACTGACTAGACGAAGGGACAAGATTATAGGACTTTTGTTAAGACGTTACAAAATAACTTCCTTGGTATTAGAGGGAGCTGTGAAGTGCAACAACTGCAGAGGGAGACAGAGACTGGAATACATTCAGCACGTAATTGTAGACTTGATGATTCAAAACGAAAATATTGAAATATATTTACAAAACATTCACTACTGTGAGCTTTTTGAAGACCACATCGTTAAAAGGACGAGCAATCCCGACCCATAAAAGACATGTGAAATTTTCTACTTTTTTTTCCGCTGAAAAGTCAGTGTGTGCTGTTTTATGGATTACTGTTCATCCTTCTCACTCGTGTTCTTTGTTTACAATTTATTTTTCATTGTATTTATCTTCATTTTCTTGTAACACAGTGCATAATTCGTTTAGATGTTTTTATAATTTTAGAGTATAATTCATTTAGACATTATTAGAGTTTTATAACATCATATTTTTTTTTTTTTACTGTGCATTTAGTGACTGTTTCTGAGTGTAAGTACATATATATATCAAGATTTTTTTGATAGATAGCGTATTATGTTAAACACTAGTTTAATATTGATGGAGTGCAATAGGAGGAGAGAAGAAACAGGTAAGAACTAGTGACTATATGGGGAGAACTGAGAGGTACTGGAGGACACTTATACAAGACGCCGGCAATTTATCATACAAGTGCACTGCATGTAATTTTTAGGTTTTAGTTTTGTCTTCTGAATTATTTTCCCCTGGTACTCTTTACTGATTTTGACATTAGTAGGCATGATACTATGTAACTCCATTTTATGTTTTATTCAGTTGTTCTACTTTTTGTGGATGACTCAATATTCTGATTCCAGTTTGGGTTTGTTATCTTTTTGTCTGTGATTTGTATTTTGTCATACCACGACAATCATATTCGAAAAATAAATAAATGAACTATTAAGAGTTTTAAAAGTTTGTAATACATCCGTTTGAAACTAACTGAAATAGGAAAGTGGGTAAACGAATATTTGTTCAAGTATTTGGTGCTTTACCATAATTCTCTTTAGGTCATTCTAGAGAGGGCGCCTCATGACTCTCATGGAAATGTCTATTGATATTTTATTTTACTGCAGATTTTCCGACTTTGTTCACATAATATCTTTATACCTTTCGACGCACATTAATGAAATTTTTAGTTCAAAACTTTTATAAATGGATTGCAGTCAATTAGTCTTATTGTAAAATTCAAAATGCTTTTCTTGCAATGAAATATCACGGGGGAAGTCAACTGTCCTTTATGACATTATTTGCCTGTAAGTTCTGTTGCTTGTTTTTAATGCATTTTTATGTTCGCTATGTGATATTAATTTTCCAGATATACAGTGTTTTAACTTTAATTACCAGTTACGGCCTTCACTAATATTAAAATATAGTTTCTTGGACTTATACTCCAATAGAGGGCACTTCAGATTTTCGGCAACGCATATTCGTGCCCAGGTTGTCAGCAACGACCTCAGTTTTGTTTCTGACATCTACAGGCTAGTGTCCTTTGTGACAATTTTATGCTGTGTCACATTTTTTCCTATATGGGTCCTGTGGAAACAGTATAATACAGCTGTGTCTCCACGTATAACTGTCTTACGTGCATATTTTGTACATGTTAAGACTCTATCGTTGTAGTGCAGCACCAATGCTGATTGTTTTATGATAGAAATTATGGATTTCTGCGACTGGCTGCGGTTCTTCTTTAAATCTAAATATTTAACGGTCGCTGTGCACTTAGGCATCCAGTGTATTCCAGTGTAGTTAGAGATAACTGTTGTACACCTATCGCCCCTACTGATGAACCAACCACAAACTATATTATAGAAACCACATCGTATAAATGGTTTCCTCTTCGGAACTGCATAGCTGAAGACGTTCTTGGATTCTGCTCAGTACGTTCTCAAGGTCTTCTTCCCAGACTGCGGATTTCAACTTGTGGGTGTTTTGGTGTCGCTGTGAAAAACTTTGTTCTTGAGACGACCCAGCAGAAAAAAATGTCAGAGGATCTCACCGACCCCTGGACATTGTTGTACAATGAGAGTAATCGATGTGGAAAGTGGCGCCTCTGTGCAGTTAGAGAATTACCGGTCGTGTGTCCTGTAGCCCTATTTAACGGAAACCATATAATCTTCAGGAGCAATTTCTGTGCAGGAATATTTGATCATAGCCGCTTAACACTCGGAACGGACACTCACTAGGCAACCGCTGACGGTCGTCTTCTAAACAACATGGCCCAACGATGCCGAGGGAGTGCCCAGCAGCACACCAGAAGACGACGACCACTGGACTATTCTGCATCCTTTCATGAATGAGGTCCTGTTTTATGTTCGAGTAACAGCAGGGCTTCAGTCTACTGACCGACCTATTCAGATGACAGTTGGCCACAGCAGAATTCGCAATAATGGTGAGTAACGCGTTCATCCTGATCAATTATGTCCAGTAATAGTTTTCAGAATTTGTGCCTAGCCCTTTATTTCCCGGCCGTAACTGTTGAGCCACTTGCAGCTTATAAGAATGAAACTTTAATTTCCGTTCACAATTATTTGCAAGAGATTAGTTAGTTTCTGTAATAGTGACGGACAGGTCGCTGTGGGTTTGAGTTAGGAAGCTGCACGAACTCTTCGGCTATTTTCCGGCGTTTTGTTATATTGTGTACCTTACGCTTCACGATGGCTACTGAAGACATATCACGCCATTGTTTTATCCAATTGGATACTTTCTGTTTGGAGCACCGAAACAGCGATCACTTCCTCAACGCATCCAATTTTTGGCAGCAGCAATACGACAGAACTCCTCTACTACCTCAGCACGTAACTGCAGCCGCCAATGTTTCATTGTGAACGCTATGGTATACCATGTGGGTCCAACTACACTCCTGGAAATGGAAAAAAGAACACATTGACACCGGTGTGTCAGACCCACCTTACTTGCTCCGGACACTGCGAGAGGGCTGTACAAGCAATGATCACACGCACGGCACAGCGGACACACCAGGAACCGCGGTGTTGGCCGTCGAATGGCGCTAGCTGCGCAGCATTTGTGCACCGCCGCCATCAGTGTCGGCCAGTTTGCCGTGGCATACGGAGCTCCTTCGCAGTCTTTAACACTGGTAGCATGCCGCGACAGCGTGGACGTGAACCGTATGTGCAGTTGACGGACTTTGAGCGAGGGCGTATAGTGGGCATGCGGGAGGCCGGGTGGACGTACCGCCGAATTGCTCAACACGTGGGGCGTGAGGTCTCCACAGTACATCGATGTTGTCGCCAGTGGTCGGCGGAAGGTGCACGTGCCCGTCGACCTGGGACCGGACCGCAGCGACGCACGGATGCACGCCAAGACCGTAGGATCCTACGCAGTGCCGTAGGGGACCGCACCGCCACTTCCCAGCAAATTAGGGACACTGTTGCTCCTGGGGTATCGGCGAGGACCATTCGCAGCCGTCTCCATGAAGCTGGGCTACGGTCTCGCACACCGTTAGGCCATCTTCCGCTCACGCCCCAACATCGTGCAGCCCGCCTCCAGTGGTGTCGCGACAGGCGTGAATGGAGGGACGAATGGAGACGTGTCGTCTTCAGCGATGAGAATCGCTTCTGCCTTGGTGCCAATGATGGTCGTATGCGTGTTTGGCGCCGTGCAGGTGAGCGCCACAATCAGGACTGCATATGACCGAGGCACACAGGGTCAACACCCGGCATCATGGTGTGGGGAGCGATCTCCTACACTGGCCGTACACCACTGGTGATCGTCAAGGGGACACTGAATAGTGCACGGTACATCCAAACCGTCATCGAACCCATCGTTCTACCATTCCTAGACCGGCAAGGGAACTTGCTGTTCCAACAGGACAATGCACGTCCGCATGTATCCCGTGCCACCCAACGTGCTCTAGAAGGTGTAAGTCAACTACCCTGGCCAGCAAGATCTCCGGATCTGTCCCCCATTGAGCATGTTTGGGACTGGATGAAGCGTCGTCTCACGCGGTCTGCACGTCCAGCACGAACGCTGGTCCAACTGAGGCGCCAGGTGGAAATGGCATGGCAAGCCGTTCCACAGGACTACATCCAGCATCTCTACGATCGTCGCCATGGGAGAATAGCAGCCTGCATTGCTGCGAAAGGTGGATATACACTGTACTAGTGCCGACATTGTGCATGCTCTGTTGCCTGTGTCTATGTGCCTGTGGTTCTGCCAGTGTGATCATGTGATGTATCTGACCCCAGGAATGTGTCAATAAAGTTTCCCCTTCCTGGGACAATTAATTCACGGTGTTCTTATTTCAGTTTCCAGGAGTGTAGATAAAGTAGATGGCACATCGACATCTAGGCAGTGTGGCGAATCTAATGTACCATCTCTCATCGGGCCATCCTACATGCCCAAAGTCGACCAGCACCGACACACTGTACCATTCACCAACTGGGCGCTCGGTATCTACTACAGATTTGAACAAACACGTAAAATAAACAAGTCATCGTTCCATAAGTATACTACGTAAACACGAAGTCCACCGGACAAAGTTCACAGATGTTTTCTGATTATTTTGAAATAACTGACCCATGGACTCTTGCGATTCGTAACGGAGTAACTGTGTTTCGTTTGATTTCCTTCCCTCTCTTATCTTTGTACCTGTACAGCAGTCAACATATCAGCAAAACAGTGTTGTTGTCAGCTGTGTGCGCTGTCTGTCTTGTTGGATACAGACTTGGTCCATTTAGCTCAAATGTTCAAATGTGTTTGAATTCCTATGGAACCCAACTGCTGAGGTCATCGGTCCCTAGACTTACACACTACTTAAACTAACTTACACTAACTTATGCTACGAACAACACACGCACACACACACACACACATGCCTGAGGGAGGACTCGAACCTCCTGCGGGAGGGCCACGCAATCAGTGACACGGCGCTCTAACGGCGTGGCCACTCCGCGCGGCTCCATTTACTTGCGGTATCGGTCATTGACGTTAGTAACGATTACTTTACTTTATGACCCATTCAGAATGTGTACCTGACCAGCTTCCGAAAGTTTGTTCGTGTACTTTTTCGAGCTCACCGTGTAGATCTGCTCACCGACTGACACGGTCTTTAACTTGGGAGGAGGAGACGCCTCCAAACTTGGAGAGGATTGCCTGGACTGATGAGATGCCGTACATCTTGGTATTGTGAGACGCAACTTCACACACAGTCTGGAAACCTAGAATATATATTTTTCTTAATCTGTTTCGCCCCGACATACTGACCATCGTTGGATCAGCAGGAAGAAAGAAGGAAATAGATGTATTACTGAAAAAAAAAATGTTCCTAGAGTCGCAGGTAAGAAAAGAAAAATATTGTGTATAATCTCAAGTATAAGATAAAGGATAATGCAACAAGAAAACTATCCTAACAATATTGCAATAAAAAATTTATCTAAGACTGAAGAGACGTAATTTTTACGTAGTGTTATATTGAGAAAATTGGTCAACTGATATGGAAAGGTGTAAGTTACATACTGAACCGAATATCATGTTTCTATGTCAGCTGGCAGCCGTAAGTGTATTGGTCGATTTGTGGGGAATGGACCATACAGCAATGTCATTGGTCCCATCGGATTAGGGAAGCATGGGGAAGGAAGTCGGCTTTGCCCTTACAAAGGAACTATCCGCTTCCGTAAGTCAAGTTTTCATTGACAACAATAAACAGTTTATAAAATAGTAAACTTGAGATTCAATGTGTGTATCATTCATCAAATATACCATTGTATATGAATTGTTTACCAAAAAGAGGTACCAGATTTCGGAGTGAAAGAAGCGCTGTTCCAGACAGGAAATGAGGGTTGATTGATGCCGGCCTATGTGGACGAGCGGTTCTAGGCGCTTCAGTTTGGAACCGCGCGACCGCTACGGTCGCACGTTCGCTCCCTGCCTCGGGCATGGATGTGTGTGATGTCGTTAGGTTAGTTAGGTTTAAGTAGTTGTAATTTCTAAGGAACTGATGACCTCAGAAGTTAATTCCCGTACTGCTCAGAGCCATTTAAACCATTTGTGTTGATTGAATGGGCATGACTTAGAGTCTTAGCGGATCACCACTAGATGCCAGGCCATGTGTGTTCTCACTCAGCCTGCAGCAATATGGTGTCTGCTCAACAAAAAGCGTGACTTTCGCCGGCATTTTGTGCTCTGATCCGTCATTGCTGAAAACCATTAGTCGTTTGTGTCGTCAGTTTGAAGAGAAAGGATGTTTATGCAGAGGTCGTAAAGCCTACTCCCGTGCAAGCAGCGAGATAATAATTTCTCATATGGCTATTTGGCGAGTGTTAAGGCGATGTTTGGTTGACAAGCTATACAGACTAGAATTTATGTAGCATTTTCGGACTCGTCGTAAAACCACAAGTGTTGACTTCAGTACTACTCTGGTTGAAGACGTGAAAACCTACCGATTTTTTCCGTTGTGGACTTTCAATGATTAAGATACGTTTAATGTCAACAGTAAAGCGAACTTACAGAACATGTACATATGGGGACTTCAAATCCTTCATACCATTGTTCAGCATGAAAGGGACCTACCAAAAGCATTCTTTTTTTGCGCCATTTCTTACGAAAAAGTATAAGCCACCTTCTTTTTTGAGCAAACATGGTCACTTGAATGAGATACCTTAAAATGCTGCAGGTTTCACTTCTCCCACAGCTTGAGGAAGCGTCTGATGGTTTCGTATTCCAACAGGGTGGAGTTTCATTACATTAGCACGATATTGTTTGACAATTCCTCAACGAAGCGCTGCCTTAGTGCTGGATCTGGCTCGTGGCACCTTGACACAGTGCTCTGACTTCTTGGTTACTAAGACATCCGGTCATAACCACATGTGATTTTTCTTGTGGAAATACGTGGAGAAAAATGTTTTCATAACGCATTACCTCGTGATAAAGGCGATGTGAAGAACAGAATTAGAACTGGAGTGACTTCGGACAATGTACAAACGGCGAATTTGCCTATCGTCCACATAATACCCATGCTGATGCTGGTGGGATTTTGCAAATTTGTCTCTGGTTTAGATAAGTTGCTATCAATAAATATTAAATCTTTAAGTCAAGTCGTCCTTTTTGATAAGCTCTGCATTATTATTCCTTCTGTAGAAGAAACAAGAATTAGAAGTTCCAATAAGCTCTTCTTAATCATATATATTCCAGAACAGTTTTCTACGTTTCTGCTGTATTACAGTCATTCTAAGGTTAAATTAGTACACGAGTCCTTCTTGATTACTTTCAAACTAAATTACTGTATATTGTGTTCCAACGCAGATGGATGGGTAAAATGATGTAGAATTTTTTCACATTTCATTGAAATAAAACAGGTACAACAGGTAAAACACCCATATGTTTCTTTTAATATATGTATTTTGTTATTTGTAAGATAAAAATGGTACACAAATCGCTTTTCCTAACTTTTTGGTCATGCAGTTACATTTTTCTGACACCATCTGCTATTGACACACTCAAAATCTGCGTTGTGTATCCTATGCTCACTCAGCGAACCTCGGAATAGCCCACAACGTGGATGGATCCCTAACGTGTCTCCAGTTTCTAAATAACTGGTACGCTAAAGCATCTTACACGTCTTCCGGATACTGCGATGTGATTTCCTCTCTGACATTCGTAAAATGCTTCCTCTTCAGATGGACCATTCTGCGTTCCTAAAATGCAACAAGGTCTCTTTTGCTGTGAGGAGATAAAAGACACAATTTATCACTTTGTGAAAAGGGCGCATTTCCAGCGCTTATTGCTTGCTAAGAAGAGATCACGAACCAAACAATCACAACATAGGGTACACTGCACGAAATTGTAAATATGATAGACCAATTTCCTCCACAGAAATAATTTTTCCCGCAATTCTGAATCGACCGAAGTGTTATCAAAGAATATGAGTGAAAGTTGAGTATGTAAGCGTAATTTTTAGACTTCTAGAAATGAATGTTGTAATGCACAATGGTGTCCAAAAAGTAAAGACGGAAGTGATTTCACATAGGTGTATCACTGTCAAGTAACGTAGCTCGGTGAAACCTGGACCATACCCAGAAATGACAGCTACAATATAGTACGGGGCGTAACTGAAAGAAATACGCAGTGAAACGAACGTAAATGACACGTCCATTCAAAAATAATAGTTACACTGAATTCCACAATATATAAAACGTGATTTTGCATTGCCTATGTTACTCCGAATTACGATGCGATAGTCCTTCGGACGTGCATGTATGTCCAAGGGACCAGGTGCTGGAGGGACTGCAGCCGTTATAAACACATCAAAAGTATTCATAGTTGCGAATATGGACAACCATCAGGTATACAATGGAACGACGTCGGTGAAAATTTGTGTCGGACCGGGCTCGGACCCGGGATTCCCCGCTTATCGCGAGCGGCCGCCTTACTATTTGGCTACCCGAACATGACTCACAGCTACACCCAAACTTCCGAATGCTGTCAACCGCGTGTCTACATTCTGTACGTATACATGCGTTATCTATTTTCGGGAGACATTTTACTTGACAGTCGCTTACCTCCTGTCGGCGGATAAATTCGAGTACAACATTGCAGTGCTGTGTTATTCCGAATTACGACGCAATGTTCCGTCAAAGATCCGATGAAATATCTTTCAGTCACCAGTGGAATGTTCTCTATTTCGAAGCTTCCTGAGAGGGGTGGTAGGTTGGAGTAATCCTCGCGAATGTCTAGGTTCTTGGTTCCAGGCCTGATTCGGTAAGCAGTCCTTACTGTGATAAGTACTAGTCCATGCAAGGTATGCAGGAGAACGTCCGTGAGGTTTTTAAAGCAGGAGGAGAGGTACTAGTGGATGTACAGCTCTCTGGGCGGATCGTGGGTCTTGTGTGGATAGCTCAGTCGATAAGAACATTGCCCGCAAAAGACAATGTTCCTTTTATTCCCAATTAGCACTAAGTTTTAATCTGTCATTAAGCTTCTAAATACATTTTCTCTAAGCAAATCTATTCAGCTTTGTGTGTATAAAGAAAGAAGTTGCAAAACCACGAAAATATGCTGTAATATGTATTTATTCACGTACACACAGTTTCAGTAGAATGAACATAACCAAGTTACAGACACTGTTATATTAGGCTAATTGAAGGTTCCCAGGCGTCGTGTACATAATCTAGGCCCAAGGAACCTTCCTCTAACCAGAATTAATGGTAACCGTGACTAGAAAATAATAACTTTACCGAAAGTGGTTGTCCGATCATACATACGCAATACAGCAGCTTTTGGTGGTTTCATGCATGTGTTCATCGAAAAACGTACATCTTCATCTACATACATTCTCCGCAAGCCACGGTACGGTGCGTGGCGGAGGGTACCCTGTACTACTACTGGACATTTATTTTCCTGCATCACTCCCTAATAGAACAAGGCAAAAACGATTGTGTTTATAGAACGCTAAAAATCACTGTGCTTACGCCTCCCTATAAGCCCCAGTTTCTCGTATGTCTTCGTAGTCCTTACGTGAAATGAATCTTGGCGGCAGTTACATTGTTTTGCAGTGAGGCTGAAATGCCGGTTCTCTAAATTTTCTCAGTAGCTTTCCTCGAAAAGAACGTCGCGTTTCCTCCAGAGATTTCCATTTGAGTTCCCGCAGCATCTACGTAGTACTAGTGTGTTATTCTAACGTACCGGTAAGAAATTTAGCAAACCCAACGTATAAGCGTATAGGTTTACAACCTAGATTTTCTTATAAAATTCAGTAAATTTTAATATACACCTGACCCATCTTTGATGGGGATGGATTCTTAACCTTCGTGATGATATCTTCAGTAGAATTTAATTAAAGCCAACTTACATATTTTATTGACATAGGAAATATCTGGACGGGCTTTGTTCTCCGGTGGTGCTAGCAACAATTAAAAGGTAGGAAAATTCATTAACGAAGTTGATTCGTGTTGTTCGTTATATGTAATATGTAATGTATGTCATTATATGTAATTCAATATATTTACACTGAAGCGCCAAAGAAACTGGTATAGGCATGCGTATTGAAATAGAAAGAAATGTGAACAGGCAGAATACGGCTCTGCGGTCGGCAACTCCTGTATGACACAAAAAGTATGTGCCACAGTCATTAGATCGGTTACTGCTGTTACACTGGTAGGTCATCAAGGCTTAAGCGAGTTTGAACATGGTGTTATAGTCGGCGCTCGAGCAACGGGACACAGTATCACCGAGGTAACGATGAAGTGGGGGTTTTCCTGCACGACTATTTCACGAGTGTACCGTGAATATCAGAAATATGGTAAAACATCTCATCTCCGACATCACTGCAGCCGGAGAAAGATCGTTCAAGAAGAGGACTAACGACGACTGAAGAGAATCTTTCAACGTAACAGAAGTTCAAGCATTCCGCAAATTCCTGCGGATTTCAGTGCTGGGTTCAAATGGTTCAAATGGCTCTGAGCACTATGGGACTCAACATCTTAGGTCATAAGTCCCCTAGAACTTAGAACTACTTAAACCTAACTAACCTAAGGACATCACACACACCCATGCCCGAGGCCGGATTCGAACCCGCGACCGTAGCAGTCCCGCGGTTCCGGACTGCAGCGCCAGAACCGCTAGACCACCGCGGCCGGCTCAGTGCTGGACCATCAATAACTGTCAGCGTGCGAACCATTCTACGAAACATAGTCGATATGCGCTTTCGGAGCCGAAAGCCCAGTCGTGTACCCTTGATGACTGCACGACACAAATCTCTACGTCTCGCTTGGACCCGTCAACACCGACATCGGACTGTTGATGACTGGAAACATGTTGCCTGGTCGGATGAGTCTCATTTCAAATTGTATCGAGCGGATGGACTGTACGGGTATTGAGACAAAATCGTGAACTCATGGATCCTGCATGTCAGCAGGGGACTGTTAAGGCTGTGTGAGACGTGTGCAGCTAGAGTGATGTTGGACCCCAGATACGTCTAAATATGACACTGACAAGTGACGCGTACGTAAGCATCCAGTCTGATCACCTGCGTCCATTCACGTCCATTATGCATTCCGATAGACTTGGGCAAATACAGCAGGACAATGTGCACCGCACACGTCCAGAACGATGACAGAGTAGGTCCTCTTAAATAAACACGTCCGCTGGCCACCAAACTCCACAGAAATGAACACTATTGTGCAATGTGCGATGTCTTGCAACGCGCTGTTCAGAAGAGGTCTCCACCCCCTCATACTCTTACTGATTTTTGGAGAGCCCTGCCGGATTCAGGGTGTCAATTCCGTCCAGCACTACTTCAGATATTTGTCGAATCCATGCCACATCGTTTTGCGGTACTTGTGCACGCTCGCGGGGGTTTTACATGATATTAGGCAATTGTACCAGTTTCTATGGCTGTTCAGTGTATATCATTTGGTTTATTACGAGCTGGACCACAGACTATGGAGAATAGTAATACACAGCCCAGCCTGATGAAAAGAGGCATTAGTCCAAGTCGTTAAGCGATATTTCTGCAAATGTCTTTGGAAAAATATGATTATTGCAGCTGAAGGTTGATTCAGTTATGTCTCTGGCCAAAATTATTCAAGTTAATAATTGTAGGTAGCCGCTGGTGACTCCACCCATAGCTGTTTATTAATGTAATTTGTCCGAACTGTGTTTTGTGTCTGATCAAAAGTATCCGGACACGCCTATGTAATGCGGTATTGAGCAGCAGATGTCACGAGAGGCTGACCCGCGGCATAAATTGAGGCGAGGAGTGTTATGTGATCAGTAGAGAAGCAGTAATAGGACAATGGGAAGGTCAGTAGAGTTCAGTGTTTTCGAACCTGTACTACTTAGTGTATGTCACCTGAGTAACAAATACATCAGTAACATTTAACACTTCTGAATCTGTCCAAGTCGACTGTTGCTGATGTGACTGTGAACTGGGAATGCGAAAGTACAACCACTGACGAACTGGGAGTGGGGGCACTGCAGAAGGTGGTTGTAAAAATACTACATGAAATCAATGGAAACAATTACTCTTTAGTTTCACTGTGTTTCAGTCCAGCTAGCGACGTCATTTTACAGCGGACAACTGGAAACGAGTAATTTATAATGACGAGCCACGTTGTATTGTGTGGCAATGCTGTGAAAGTGTTTGGGTTTTGTGAATGTGTGGAGAACATTACCTGTCGTCATGTGTAATGCCAACTGAGAAGTACAAAGGTGGTTGGAATTTTTTGTGGGTGTGGCATGGTTCCCTTGTTGCGATTGAGGAAACGTTAAATCTGGAAGGAGTGCTGCATACAGTAGACGAACACTCTTCAAACGATGATAGTTGGCATTACCATGACAATACACCCTGTTGCAAAGCAGAATCTGTGGGTCAGTGGTTTGCGGACAATATTATTCATGAAATAGACCTGAAACAAATAGAACATCTTGGGGATAAGTTCTTCGCTCCAGGCTCCAGTGTCGAGCATCACAACTTCTAAGGTTTCAGTCTTTGAGGAAGAATGGGCTGCTGTTTCTCCACAGACATTCAGTGACAGCTTTAACGATGGGTAGTTTCCCGATTAACGTCCAATACTATACGTCTGGATGCACCTGATCAGACAGTGTGTATAAACTACACTGCTGGCCATTAACATTGCTACACCACGAAGATGACGTGCTAAAGACGTGAAATTTAACCGACAGGAAAAAAGATGCTGTGATATGCAAATGACTAGATTTTCTGAGCATTCACACAAGGTTAGCGCCGGTGGAGACACCTACAACGTGCTGACATGAGGAAAGTTTCCAACCGATTTCTCATACACAAACAGCAGCTGACAGGCGTTGCCTGGAGAATCGTTGTTGTGATGCTTCGTGTAAGGAGGAGAAATGGGTACCATCACGTTTCCGACTTTGATAAAGGTCGAATTGTAGCCTATCGCGATTGCAGTTTATCGTATCGCAACATTGCTGCTCGCGTTGGTCGAGATCCAACGACTGTTAGCAGAATATGGAATCGGTGGGTTCAGGAGGGTAATACGGAACGCCGTGCTGGATCACAACGGCCTCGTATCACTAGCAGTCGAGATGACAGACATCTTATCCGCATGGCTGTAACGGATCGTGCAGCCACTTTTCGATCCCTGAGTCAACAGATGGGGACGTCTCCAAGACAACAACCGTCGGCACGAACAATTCGACGACGTTTGCAGCAGCATGGACTATCAGCTCGGAGACCATGGCTGCGGCAACCCCTGACGCTGCATCACAGACAGGAGAGCCTGCGACGGTGTACTCAACGACGAACCTGCGAGCACGAATGGCAAAAAGTCATTTTTTCGGATGAATCCAGGTTCTGTTTACAGCATCATGACGGTCGCATCCGGGTTTGGCGACATCGCGGTGAACGCACATTGGAAGCGTGTATTCATCAACGCCACACTGGCGTGTCACCCGGCGTGATGGTATGGGGTGCCATTGGTTACACGTCTCGGCAACCTCTTGTTCGCATTGACGGCACTTTGAACAGTGAACGTTACATTTAAGATGTGTCACGACCCGTGGCTCTACCCTTCATTCGATCCCTGCGAAACCGTACATTTCAGCAGGATAATGTACGAGCGCATGTTGCAGGTCCTGTACGGGCCTTTCTGGATACAGAAAATGTTCGACTGCTGCCATGGGCAGCACATTCTCCAGATCTCTCACCAATTGAAAACGTGTTGTGAATGGTGGCCGAGCAACTGGCTCGTCACAATACTCCAGTCACTATTCTTGGTGAACTGCGGTATCGTATTGAAGCTGCATGGGCAGCTGTACTTGTACGCGCCATCCAAGCTCTGTTTGACTGAATGCCCAGGCGTATCAAGGACGTTATTACGGCCAGAGGTAGATGTTCTGGGTACTGATTTCTCAGGATCTATGCACCCAAGTTGCGTGAAAATGTAATCACGTGTCAGTTCTTGTATAATATATTTGTCCAATGAATACCCGTCTATCATCTGCATTTCTTCTTGGTGTAGCAATTTTAATTGCCAGTATGGTTTTTATCATCTGTACATTGATTGGTAGCAGATCCTGGAGCCCTGTGATAATACTGCTCCACTTCTGGTCAGCCTATCACAGCCAATCATACGTTGCGTAGTAATAATTCAGTCGCCACACGCACAGGCTAGTTCAAGTGCGATGCTTAATACTCCGGGCGTGCAACGTGAAATTTAGCGTAGCTTTGTACAGCGTTCGTAAATATGGGCAACCACAGCTAATCGATGACACCGCTCGAGCGTAATAAACACCGGGGCCCGCCGAGATAACATCTCTGCACATATAATGTATCTCCAGTTCGCACGGTCGTTGGCCGCACAGCACAGCGCTGTGCCGGTGAAACAGAGTCCCGTGGGATGGGTAGGGCATGCCGAGATGGGAATTTGGCGATAGCGCTACGAACACGTGCCATCTGATCAATGTGGGCGCTGCCTGCGAACTGCAGCATCCGTTTAGGCGAAAGTGTACAATGTGGCACAGGTGGGTCACGTAAGCAGTCGTCTGTTACAAGATCTATATCCACTCCACGTCAAACCCATTAACCATACATGCACGTGTATGTGTGGCAGCCATCATGGTTGAATTATCATCTTCAAAATTGAAACTTGCGTAATACATTTTTCGTTCATTTTTCGATAGATCTCTGCATTAGTGGTGTACAGTGCATTTCCCGCTGAACAGTACTACAGTACGTCACTAGTAGGGCCAAAGCAGAATAATGCATCCCATTGATAAAGTGGAGTACTGTGCGATAATTCGTTTTCTGTATTTGAACGGGAACAGCTCAGTAACAATCCAAGCTAAGTTCGTGGACGTGTACAGAAACAGTGCACCAATATATAACCCAGTGGATAAGCTGCGTGGACGCTCCGAGTGCGGACAAGCGCGTGAGAATGACAAAGAATGACTTGTCAGATTATGACTCTCTGACGAACCTGTAATCGCTGGTGAAGTGAACGCCCTGGTACTCCTACACCGCTGAACCACAATCCTGACAGTCATGAAAAGTCTGAAAATGAGGCCTGGATTATTTAACGTTTATTTAATCGCAGTAAGAGGATCACATCATGCCCAAATAAGAGAAGAAAACGTAGGTCGTCTTTCTTTCTTGCTGACAATGTGCTGGGATCCGTCACACACAAATCAAGATCCGTGTGATTACTTATGTCAGAGAAGTTCCTTTTTTTAAGGATACGATCCGGATCCAGGCATCTGTTATGAAATCAGTTGAAATAACAGAAGAATGCTTAAAACTGCACAGAAAAGTAAGGTTAGCTTACTTCATGAGAATATTAGAAAGCTAAGTAGAAAGGTAGATGACTTTCTTCTCTGTCTGGAAAATTTAGAGGGCTCTAGAAAGATAGACATTTGGTGCCTGGGTGAGCTCCACATAACCACAGGGTTAGAGATGTTCAACATAAAAATTACACTCTAGCATATTATACATCTGTGAATAACATGGGAGAAGGAAGAACTGTTAAATGTTTTAAGACAGAACACAAGTTCAAAAACATTGAGACAAGCACGGTTTGTATTGCTACGTACATCGAAGTGTGCGCTTGTGAACTAATACTGAAAAACATTTCGCTTTTAATTACAACTGTATATAGAACTCCACGGAGATATTTTGAACTATTTATGAGCAATCTGGATAACTTACTATGTTATCTGTCCTATAAAAGCAGTTAATGGTTAGTGGTGAACTGAACGTAGATTCTCTAAAGAATTCTGATACGAAAAACATAACTTTATTTGGATTCCATACTTTGATTTCAGTAATTAGCTTTCCAGCACGGTTGGATGAAGACAATATGATCCTACCTCATGACGTTTTCTATGATGAAGCTCAGAGCAAGAAAAGAACTGAATACCCACAACAAAAGATCTTTCTGATCATGATGCACAGTTACTTAGGACAAATAATATAATTCCTTACAGTATTAATGCCCCTCAGTGGAAACCAGTTAGCATTATTAATGACTCCAGAACAAAGGCTTTTAAGAACAGTTTATAAGAGATGAACTGAGATTAAATTTACAATAAACCAAATGCTGGTAAACTTTTAGTATTATTATGGTAAATGAATTTCATTATTTGTTAATAGTTTTCTACCTAAGCTAATTAGAGAAGAAATTAAACTGAAGTGCAAAATCCCATGAATCACTAGAGGAATGAAAGTATCTTGTGAATGGGAAAAGGAAATGTATCTATTGACAAGAACAAGCAGACCTCCTCCAGTGGTTGCACACTACAAAAAATCAAGGAACATTCACATTATGTCATATGTCAGTAATTCTGACAATAGGCTTAAGGTTGTATGGAGCCAGGACAGAATGGGATAACATCGCTACTGAATTAAACGGAAAGGCTATGAATGATAAGTCACAGGCAGTAAATATTTTTAATAGTCGCTTCTTAAATATAGTAGAAGATACAGGGATAGGCAATTCAAGAGGGAAACCACCACATTCTTCATAAAATAAAATCTCATATGCATTTAAAGTGTTTGCAATAGATTGTTAAAGACTGGTCACACATAAGAAGCCCTGCCTTTCTGAAATAAGTAATGCAGCACTAAAGGCATTTTTCCAGAGAGACTGAAATAAGACGTTGTTGAACCCCTTTACAAGAAAGATGATAGGACAGTTGTCAATTACTGTCGACCTGCTTCAAATATTGTAAAATTTTTGAGATGGTGGTGTGCTCTAGAGTAGCATCGCACCTGAGTGACAATAATATTCCCAGTAAATCACATTTTGAATGCCAGAAGAGTTGTTCTACTCATAATGCTATTACACCTTCACTAGCCAAACCTTAACAGCATTAAACAAGAAACTAGTACCAACTGGTATTTTCGGCGACATATCTAGGGCTTTGAATCCGTGTTAATCACAATATCACCCATATAGACTGAGGTTTTATGTGATCGATATAGAGACAACCAACAGAAAATGTCGTACCTAACCACATAAATGCAGCAAGTAATTCATTCAACAAAATAAAGGAACGTTCAGTCTTAGGTCAGTTATTATTCCTTATAAATATAAATGATCTTCCACCTCACGTACAGTAAGCAGAATTAGTTATTTTTGCGGCTTACCCTCATGTTGTAATCAGTTCTAGCGCTCATACAGCAAGAGATGAAATGATAAACAATGTCTTAAAGGTATCATTGACTGTTTTTCTGCCGATGGTCTCACTGTTAATTTTGCAAGACACAAGGTAGTCATTCAGACTTATGAGATGCCCATGCTGATGAGAATTTAAACTGAGGAAAGCAAAATTTGTTAATCCCAAAACACATTATTTCAGGCACATTTGCACTTCAATTCATTGTAAATCTTCGGGAGATACTAGCCAGTAACTTGGTATATTACACATATTTTGATTCGGTAATGTCGTATGGAATCATATTCTGGGATAACTAATCTTTAAGGAAAAAAGTCTTCATTGCTCAAAACGTGTTGTAGCAGTGATGAGCAGTGCTCGCCCACAATCATCCTGTAGACATGAGTTTAAGGAGTTAAGCATTTTGACTACTGTTTCACAGTATATGTCGTCCACTATGAAGTTTGTTGTATATAATCCGCTGCAGTTCAAATAAAACAATGACGTGCATAATTACAATGTTGTGGTTGTGGTATTCAGTCCTGAGACTTGTTTGATCCAGCTCTCCATGCTGCTCTATCCTGTGCAAGTTTCTTCATCTCCCTGTACCTACTGCAACCTACACCCTTCTGAATCTGTTTAGTGTATTCATCTCTTGATCCCCCTCTACGATTTAAATCCTCCACGCTGCCCTCCAATACTAAATTCGTGATCCCATGATGCCTCAGAATACGCCCTACCAACCGATCCCTTCTTCTGGTCAAGTTGTACCACAAATATCTCTTCTCTCCAATTCCATTCAGTAACTCCCCATCAGTTATGTGATCTACCCATCTTATCTTCAGCATTCTTCTGTGGCACCACATTTCGAGAGCTTCTATTCTCTTCTTGTCTAAACTGTTTGTCGTAAACGTTTCACTTCCTTACATGGCTGCACTCCATACAAATACTTTCAGAAACGACTTCCTCACACATAAATCTATGCTCCATGTCAAATAATTTCTCTTCTTCAGAAACGCTTTCCTTGCCATTGCCAGTCTACATTTATATCCTCTTTACTTCGACCATCATGCGTTATTTTGCTCCCCAAATAGCAAAACTCATTAACTACTTTCATCGTCTCATTTCCTAATCTAATTCCCGCAACATCACTCGATCTCATTTGGCTACAGTCCATTATCCTCGTTTTGTTTTTGTTGATGTTCATCTTATACCCTCCTTTCAAGACACTGTCCATTCCGTTCAGCTGCTCATCCAGCTCCTTTGCTGTCTGTAACAGAATGACAATGTCATCGGCGAACATCGAAGTTTTCATTTCTTCTCCATGGATTTTAATTCCTACTCCGAATTTTTCTTTTTTTTCCTTTATTAATTGCTCAATATACAGGTTGAATAACATCGGGGATAGGCTACAATCCTACCTCACACCCTTCCCAACCCCTGCTTCCCTTTCATGCCCCTCGACTTATAACTGCCATCTGGTTTCTGTACAAATTGTAAATAGCCTTTCGCTCCCTGTATTTTACCCCTGACATCTTAAGGATCTGAAAGAGTATTCCAGTCAACATTGTCAAAAGCTTCCTCTAAGTCTACAAATGCTAGAAACATATGTTTGCATTTTCTTAATCAATTTCCTAAGATAAGTTGTGAGGTCAGTATTGCCTTACGTGTTCCAACATTTCTACGGAATCCAAACTGTTCTTCCCCGAGGTCGGCTTCTACCAGTTTTTCCATTAGTTTCTGAAGAATTCGTGTTAGTATTTTGCAGCCGTGGCTTATTAAACTGATAGTTCAGTAATTTTCACATCTGTCAACACCTGGTTTCTTTGGGATTGAAACTATTATATTCTTCTTGAAGTTTGAGGGTATTTCGCGTGTGTCATACATCTTGCTCACTAGATGGTAGAGTTTTGTTGGGCCTGGCTCTCCCAAGCTTGTCAGTAGTTCTAACGGAATGTTGTTTACTCCCGAGGCCTTGTTTCGACTTACGTCTTTCAGTGATGATGATGGTTGGTTTGTGGGGCGCTCAACTGCGTGGTTATCAGCGCCCATACAATTACCCAATCTTTGCTCAGTCCAATTTCGCCACTTTCCTGGATGATGATGAAATGATGAGGACAACACAAACACCCAGTCATCTCGAGGCAGGTGAAAATCCCTGACCCCGCCGGGAATCGAACCCGGGGCCCCGTGCTCGGGAAGCGAGAACGCTACCGCGAGACCATGAGCGGCGGACACGTCTTTCAGTGCTCTGTCAAACACTTCACGCAGTATCATACTCCTATTTCATCTTCATTTACATTCTCTTCAATTTCTATAATATTGTCCTCAAGAACATCGCCCTTGTACAGACCCTCTACATACTCCTTCCACCTTTCTGTTTCCCTTTCTTTGCTTAGAACTGGGTTTCCATTGGAGCTCTTGATATTCATGCAAGTGGTTCCCTTTTCTCCAAAGGTTTCTTTAATTCTCCTGTAGGTAGCATCACTTTTACCCCTAATGATATGCGCGTCTACATCCTTACATTGTCCTCTAGCCATCCCTGCTTAGCCATTTTGCACTTTCTGTCGATATCATTTTTGAGACGTTTGTATTCTTTTTTGCCTGCTTCATTTACTGCATTTATGTATTTTCTCATTTCATCAATTAAATTCACTATCTCTTCTGTTACCATAAGGATTTCTATTAGCCTTAGTCTTTTTACCTACTTGATCATCTGCTACTTTCACGATTTCATCACACAAAGCTACCCATACAGCGTCTACTGTATTTCTTTCCACTATTCTAGTCAGTCATTCCCTAGTGCTCTCCCTGAAGCTCTCTACAACCTGTGGTTCTTTCAGTTTATCTAGGTCCCATCTCCTCAGATTCCCACCTTTTTGCAGTTTCTTCAGTTTTAATCTACAGTCCATAACCAATAGATTGTAGTCAGAGTCTACATCTGCCCCTGGAAATGTTTTACAACTTAAAGCCAGGTACCTGACTGTCTTACCATTATATAATTTGTCTGATACCTTCTAGTATCTCCAGGCTGCTTCCATGTATACAAACTCCTTTCATGATTCTGGAGCCAAGAGTTAATTATGATTAAGTTATACTCTGTGAAAAAATCTACCAGGCAGCTTCCTCTTTAATTTCTTCCCCCCAATCCATATTCACCTACTACATTTCCTTCTCTTCCTTTTTCTATTGTCGAGTTCCAGTCACCCATGACTATTAAATTTTCGTGTCCTTTCACTATCGGAATAATTTCTTTTATTTCATCATAAATTTCTTCAATTTCCTCGTCATCTGCAGAACTAGTTGCCATATAAACTTGTACTACTGTGTAGGGCATGGGCTTTGTATCTGTCTTGGCCACAATAATGCGTTCACTATGATGTTTGTAGTGGCTTACCCGATTTCCTATATTCCTATTCATTATTAAACCTACTCCTGCATTACCCCTATTTGCTTTTGTATTTATGACCCTCAATTCACCTGACCAGAAGTCAGGTTCTTCCTGCCACCGAACTTGACTAATTCCCACTATATCTAACTTCAACCTATCCATTTCCCTTTTTAAATGTTCTAACCTACTTGCCCGAATAAGGGATCTGACATTCCACGCTCCGATCCGTGGAGCGTCAGTTTTCTTTCTCCTGATAACGTCCTCCTGAGTAGTCCCCGCCTCGAGATCCGAATGGGAGACTATTCTACGTACGGAATATTTTACCCAAGAGGGCACCATCATCATTTAACCATACAGTAAAGCTGCATGCCCTCGGGAAGAATTACGGCTGTAATTTCCCCTTGGTTTCAGCCGTACGCAGAGCCAGCACAGCAAGGCCGTTTTGGTTAGTGTTACAAGGCCAGATCAGTCAATCATCCAGACTGTTGCCCCTGCAACTACTGAAAAGGCTGCTACCCCTCTTCAGGAACCACACGTTTGTCAGGCCTCGCAACAGATACCCCTCCGTTGTGGTTACACGTACAGTATGCCTATCTGCATCGTTGAGGCATACAAGCGTCCCCACCAACGGCGAGGTCTATGGTTCATGGGGGGCAAAATTACAATAACAGATGAAAAAATAAGATTCATTACACCACTTTAAGGTTGCTGTTAGCACTGAAGCGGATGCACAATACAGCAACCAAAGTTTTTGATCACCTTGTAACACACACTAAGGGCACTTACGAAATTGGCAGTGGCCTTCTGTGAAGGTTTCAATCTGATCGTGGCCTGTGCCTAACAGCAAGGAATCGGACTATAATATAGTAATCGCGAAATAAGTGAAATAGTAACGACAGCAAAGAAACGGGTTTTGAACTGACGTTGTATTAATACGAAAGTAAACTGTGTATATATGCGTTATTCAAAGCCTCACAATAACACTTACTATTGGAAAAAGTACTATGCAATATAATAAACGAATTCAGGAGGGCCTATGAATCTACTAACGAAGTCTGACTGGCAACGGTATGAACTACTGTTATTTTAATTAACTATATCAAAAAAGATCATGATCTGAAACAACACTGATTACCGTAGGCTTCAGCTATTTGCACATGAAGGTACTCTATACAAATGGGCAGTAAATTTATTATTTATAAGAAAAGTTTTGGTGCAGGATAAATTACTTGCTCAGAAGGAGCCAACACTTTCATTGATCACAGTAGTTAAGTAGCTTATGGGGTCCCTTAAACTGGTGTGGTTTCAAGAACGATAATCAATTATAAATAGTAACAACCAAAATTAAGAAAATGGAAAATGCTTTTTAATTAACAACATTACGTTTAATGAATAATGGAAATTAGTTCAAGAGTTAACGAAGGGACCATGCAGCTGTTCTCTCATAGGACTCAAAGTTAAACTGGCTTTGTAAATAAATACACAACTACAAAAAGTATTTTAAAACAATATACACAAAGAAACAAACAATTACAAGTTTACAAACCGGCTAAAGATGAAATAATACTGTTATCTTTTTATAACTCTTACATACAAACAAGATCTAAGCACTTTACATTTTTGTCATTGATTAATGTAATGGCAACTTCTTATTTAACGAAAAGCTCTGTTTACGAACACAGTTTAGGAAACTTAAAGATGAAAAATTATATGGAGTAAATCATGTACTACAGTACAGAAAACTAACGAAACGTCATACTCCAAAGTTTTATTAAAACTGGATACTCGGAATTAATGCACTTCGAAAGGACCCTGTGTAGGAATGTGACTGGGGTTTAATCACGGGTGTGCACCCGTAAGTTAAAAGTTTCACAAAAAGTTATTGTTCACACTTAATACCGGGTCAATTAGATGTACATATTTAGAGAACAGTTCTGCTGAAGGTGGTGGCGCTTGTACCAAATTACAGTTACTATAATATTGGTCGTAAAGCAGTCATCTTTCTTGATGCTACCTACGCACTGAAATATATCTTGCGGCCGGAGTGGCCGTGCGGTTCTAGGAGGTACAGTCAGGACCCGAGCGACTGCTACCGTCGCAGGTTCGAATCCTGCATCGGGCATGGATGTGTGTGGGGTCCTTAGGTTACTTAGGTTTAATTAGTTCTAAGTTCTAGGCGACTGATGACCACAGAAATTAAGTCGCATAGTGCTCAGAGCCATATATATCTTATTCGAGTCGTAAATTTAAACAAATAAAGCCAATAATGACAACATGGTCGATAGGGCACATTCCTTCCGAGGCTATTTTACATGCTTGCAAGCTCTTCTTCCCTCAATTTATACATCCAAATTAACCACAATAGCTGACCAAGGCTGCCACTGACCACTCAGTATCACAGTCAGAACTCGAATTGTCACTCGCCACAAAGCAGTCAAGAGCCTCGAGCGCCAAGTCCACCTTTAGCAGCTCCGCCAAACCACTTTGGTAGTGGCGGGGCTTTACTAGAGATTTTATATTTAGCTTCTCTACTTATGGAACAGTAAAATAAACAAAGTTTGTTACAAATTATTACAATTCACGGAATATTACACATAAAACCAGAGTTACAGTAACAATATAATTATTTAAAACGCCAAATTAATTAACAAAATTGTTGCACATTTACACAACCAAAAATCTCGAAATGCTGATACATAAGTGTACAATGCCAACTGAGGACTTACACGAAACATACATAAATCTATCGATTATTGGTGCTACAATCCGCCCAGTGTATAAGATGACTGACAGACATCCAGTTAAAATTTCAAAACAAATTTAAAAAATTGCCTCTATTCCGTGGATGACTATCTGTTGTTATAATGTTTAAAGGGTGGTAGGCAGAAATAACTGATTGACATTAGCATGTTTTAAAGGATAACTTGTAAATAAACTGTATGTAACCTTACAGGTACTTACAACAAAATTGGCGACATGAATATGAAACGACTTGCTCCACTCGATTACGATGTATCGTGCAAGTGTTCCATGACACATAAAACTAACTAATTAACTGATAAAAGTGTTTTCTAGCTGTGTCAGGTCAAAGTAAATGGCTTATTGGCTTATTTAGACTTTAATCACCATCCAGAAACAAAAGAGCAAAGAAAGCAATGCCAACATGTGGATGCATCGCCGCGTAAAATTTTGGAGTCCTATCTACCATTGAAAAACGTTAAGTAGCGTTTACTGGCAGTGACATGAACTGACGTTAAAAGCTTATCTCGCAAGAATGAAACCGTAAAAAGAAGATACCGAGGAAATCGTATGACGAAGTTTCGGGAGTCAGCGAAGACGAGGCGCCATAGGGAATTGAAAATGCTGGTACTTTTGCTCGATAACAACACCACATCTCGTTCTCCACGGTACAATGACTTATGTAGCTTCTTTGGGTTACCGAGAGAAGTCAATGATTTTAATATCAGAGTCAAATGTGTTTATACTGTATTTTGTTTCATGAACGCCGCGGTTGTGTTTGTTAACGTTTTAGTATTTTAACCTGATAGTATTACAACCTGATAATGAAAGCGCTGTTTCGAGAAAAGCATTATCGGGCTTATGCTGAAAAGAAATATGTTCGAATGATACCAATTACTAACGTAAAAAAGTAACAGTCAGTACCTCACATGCTGAATGAATAATATTAAACAAACTTCACATTGAAAGTCGGCTATGTGACGGAACCCTACCTTAATCCCACTGGCGAGTTTAATTGGAGCAAGAGAGAAAGCAGCAATAAATTTTTAGAAACTGATGATTATTTAATTAAACAAACGTATATGTACAGCTAAACTTAAACCCATTAAAATAACTTGAGACCCCTACCGGAATACATTCCTTGTTTTCTAGAAAATCAGTAACTTAACGACTGCTTGTTAACAAATGCATTCCACTTACTGACTCTGCAGGACAGGAAAATTCCCTATTTTTACCTACAGTTAAAAGGCTCAGTAATACATACGATATGATAAAGCTCAGTTTTTAAAACTATAATGCTTCAATAAAAAATTGAGCTATATTTATAAGAAACGGGAAGATAACTAACTTTAACAATTACCTGTTATTTAAAGACAACCGGCTCAGAAAAACTGATAACTATAACAAAATGGCTCTGAGCACTTTGGGGCTTAACATCTGAGGTCATCAGTCCCCTAGAACTTAGAACTACTTAAACCTAACTAACCTCAGGACATCACACACATCCATGCCCGAGGCAGGATTCGAACCTGCGACCGTAGTGGTTGTGCGGTTCCGGACTGAAGCGCCTAGAACCGCTCGGTCACCCTAGCCGGCGATAACTATAACAACTTTCATAAAACTGTACAATCACCTTACTATACTACAGCAGACCGAGACGTCTCCCAACACTTCTTCGCTAGTCATTGGGTCTGAGTTCGAAGCGCGACTCATTACTGAAAACAATACTACACCAGGCAATGAGATTCTCGTCAGAAGGCGTGGTTGGAGGCTCCCCGGACTGCGGAGTATCAAGCCGACTACAGTCGGCCATACAGCCCGAGAGTCAGGAGTAAGGGTCTGGCATCCCATTTCCATGACTCCTTTTCTTTTCATGCGCGGCACCCTTGCAGCACAGCGGTACGTCGGTGATATTGTGCGCCCCGTCTTGTTGCCCTTCATGGAAAGCCATCTTGGGCTTACATTTCAGCAAGATACACTACGTGATCAAGATTATCTGGAGACCTGGCTGAAAGTGACTTATAAGTTCGTGGCGCCCTCCAACGATAATTCTGGATTTTAATATGGTGGTGCCCCACCTTAGCCTTGATGACAGCTTACACTCTCGCAGGCATACGTTCAGTCAGGTGCTGGAAGGTTTCTTGGGGAATGGCAGCCCATTATTCACGGAGTGCTGCACCGAGGAGAAGTATCGATGTCGGTCGGTGAGGCGTCGCACGTAGTCGGCGTTCCAAAACATCCCAAAGGTGTTCTATAGGATTCAGGTCAGGACTCTGCACAGTCCAGTCCTTTACAGGAATGTTTTTGTCGTGTAACCACTCTTCCACAAGCCGTGCATTACGAACAGGTGCTCGATCGTGTTTAGGGTTCAAAAATGGTTCCAATGGCTCTGAGCACTATGGGACTCAACTGCTGTGGTCGTAAGTCCCCTAGAACTTAGAACTACTTAAACCTAACTAACCTAAGGACATCTCATACATCCATGCCCGAGGCAGGATTCGAACCTGCGACCGTAGCGGTCGTGCGATTCCAGACTGTAGCGCCTTTAACCGCTCGGCCATTCCGGCCGGCGGAGGCGTGTTTAGGGATACAATCGCCACCCCCGAATTGCTCTTCAGCAGTGCGAAGCAAAAAGATGCTTAAAACTTCAACGTAGGCCTGTGCTGTGATAGTGCCATGCACAACGGCAAGGGGTTCAAGCCTCCTCCAAGGGAAAAATACGACCACACATAACACTACCGCCTCCGAATTTTATTGTTGGCACTAAACACGTTCACCGGGCATTCGTCATACCCACACCCTGTCATCGGATCGCCACATTGTGTCTCGTGATTCGTCACTCCACACAACGTTTTTTCCGCTGTTCAATCGTCCAATGTTAATGTTCCTTACACTAAGCAAGGCGTCGTTTGACATTTACCCGCGTGATATGTGGCAGCCGCTCGAACATTAAATCCAGGTTTTCTTACCTCCCGCCTAACTGTCATAGTACATGCAGTGGATCCTGATGCAGTTTTGAATTCCTGTGTGATGGTCTGGATAGATCTCTGCGTATTAGACATTACGACACCATTCAACTGTCGGCGGTCTCTATCAGTCAACAGACGAGGTCGGCCTGCAGGCTATTGTGCTGTACGTGTCCCTTCACGTTTCCACTTCACTATCGCATCGGAACCAGTAGACCGAGGGATGGTTAGGAGTGCAGAAAACTCGCATACAGACTCTTGACAGAAGTGGCACCCAATCACCTGATCACGTTAAACGTTCGTGAGTTCCGCGTAGCATCCCATTCTGCTCTCTCACGATGTCTAATCACTACTGAGGTTGCTGATACGGAGTACCTGATAATAGGTGGCAGCACAATGCATCTAATATGAAAAACGTATGTTTCTGGGGTTGTCCGGATACTTTTGATCACATAGTGCATGGCCTCTGTGGTACATGGTGAAAGTCTATATTGATTTACTTATTTACCAAACCCCATCTTGGCCAGAAAAGTCGGCGAATCTGTCCCCAAGTGAGTACGTTTGGAGCGTTTTGGGCTGGGCCCTCTAGCTGGCTCTGGATTTTGACGCTCGAACGGGCCAATTGGGCAGAATGTGCCACGATATCCGTCAGGAGAACTTCCAAAAACTGTATCAATCAGTACCATTCCCAATAACGGCTTGCATAATCCCCACAGGTGGATCCAGGCATTATTGAGTTGCTCAATTTGTGAAGCCCTTTCTCTTGTTTATAAGATAATTTAAAAAAAATATAATCAGTAATTTGTTTGTTCATTTACATAAAATTCACCCATGAACTCTTGTGCAATAGGTTCAGCGTTAAATGAACATGGTGTCCTGCAAGAAAATGTCTTATACCAGAAGATGACAGCAAAGGCAGTTGAAACTGGTTGTCTTGAATAATAATAATAATAATAATGATAATCATAGAGTGAAGGCTTTCACGGCAGGTGTTGTCATCACTTAACACTTACGGGCTGAGATGCCGCTTGTCCTTGGAGGTAAAACGTCAGGAGAGAGTTTTATGTATGGACCACGTCATCTCAGCCCGGAAGAGTTAAGTGATAATAATAAGAATATAAATATTTCGTGTGACCTTTGCTTTTAAATGGTTTTTAACTATCTATTTCCATGCTACTCGGATGATTCCTTCGTGATGCACCGGTTTATTTTCTTAGTGTAAAGGTTTTATTTTCCGATGAGCAAGTACAGTTCCTAAATGTGCAACACAAATGACAACGCCATTCTTATTGCAAACTTAGCAATTGGTTGACTCGTTGAAAACAAATTAACACAGAATAGTCATTAGTCAATTCGGGCACTTAGCCGGCTCTCTGCCCTTTCCATTTTCCCTTACCAAGTCTGTTAACCGAATAGTCGTTCCCCACCTGCCGCTTATACCTGTATTCTGGAGGTCACCTGGCTTGTTCGTGCATTCAAGAGGGTCGAGGTGTGCTGCGAGGACTCTTGGCAGACTCTCTGCATTCCACACAGAATGGGGAGGCGACCATTACCATTCCTGTCTTGACTTTGCTAGTCACGCTGTAGTTAGTCGAGTCCTCAATACACTGCCGTGCACCTCCCCCCCCCCCCCCCCCCCGCCACCCTTCCACTGACTTTCCACAAGCAACGAATGCCGCTAGGCAAAGACCCTCACCAACATGGTAGTGCCAACTTCCGAAAATAGTTCCAGAATGGGAACATCTCCTGTTGGCACCTTTCATTATATGTACTCGTTCGCGTAACGTTAAGCACTTATATGAATAAAATAATCTTAGTTAAGCAGCAGTCTGCTAGGTTAGCTTATTTCTTTTCCGGGGAAATGCACATCATAAGAAAGTCGCTTAGAATCGAAGATAAGTCAACCTGAAGCCTTGCTTGGTGAGAAAACTATCCAAGGGCTGCGCAGCCAGTTGACAAAGAGAGAGACTGGGCACTTTCGTTTGCTGCTGTATGGACGTGACGACGTGTTAAGTATAGACGCTCTGTCTTGTGACCAAAGAAATGGACACATTCGGGCAATATCGTTCAGAATTTTGATGAGATGTTGGCCTAGTCGCACAGCCTGTACGTAATGATACGTCACGTGTGTTCCATGCGAGTGTATCATAGCGCGATTTAATATTGATGGAGCCCTCTGGTTGTCAGCATAACTGGCGATGGTAGAGTCAGAGCGATTTTCCGCCTCCAGAATGAAGCGCGTTGACGATGAGGTCGATTTAAGCGCAACAGCGGGGGGACGGTTGCTCTCTCTCAGAGTCCGACTGTCTAGCGGTTTGTGTGGCGATGGCGGGTAGTAAGCACCGTAACGTCGTGGCCGATAAGATCCGTGGCTCGCTGCTGCATTTGGAATATTAGCCAGAGCGAGTTACGTGATGTGCTGTGTCGGGCGGATGAGTGGAGACTGCCCGGTGGAGCAGTTATTTAGAATACTACAAAGAAGTCTGTGTCCACCGCGACAGCGGGATGGTTTCCTATCAGCCAGAGGACTAAACACGAGGGCGACGGGTGGATTTGCTCAACATTGATTGGTAGACATTGATTGCCGTGGAAATAATGGTGCTCATTCACCTACAATCTCAACCGTTATACACTGAAGAGCCAAAGACATTCGTGCACCTGCCTAATATCGTGTAGGATCCCCACTTGCACGTGCAAGTGCCGCAACACTCAACACTCAACTATATGTCTGAAGTAATGCTGGAACGAATTGACACCATGAATCCTTCAGCGCTGACCTTAAATCCGTTAGAATACGAGGGGGTGGAGATCTCTTCTGAACAGACCGTTGCAAGGCATCACAGATATGCTCGATATTGTTCATGTCTGAGGAGTTTGGTGACCAGCGGAAGTGTTTAAATTTAGAAGAGTGTTTTGGAGCCCCCCCTGACAGTGGGGCGTCGCATTGTCCTGCTGGAATTGACGAAGTCCGTCGGAATACACATTGGACATGAATGGATGATGATCAGACTGGATTCTTATGTACGTAACACCAGTCAGTGTCGTATCTAGATGTATCAGGGGTCCCATACCACTCCAACTGGACACCCCCCCCCCCTACACCATTACAGAGCTTCCAGCATCTTGAACACTCCCCTGTTGACAAGCGGGGTCCACGGATTCATGAAGTTGTCTCCGTACCTGTACATGACTAACCGCTCTAAAGAATTTGAAAGGTGACTCGCCCGACCAGGAAACATGTTTCCAGTCATCAACAGGCCAATTGACGGGACAAGACGAGGCCTAAAGCTTACTTTCATGCAGTCATCAAATATACACGAGTGGGCCTTCTGCTCCGAATGCCCATATTGATGACATTCCGTTGAATAGTTCGCACTCTGATACTTGTTGATGCTCCATTATTGAAATCTGCAGTAATTTGCGGAATTGTTGCACTTATGTCACGCTGAACGATTTGTCTTCAGTTGTAGTTGGTCCAGTTCTTGCTGGATCTTTTTTCGGCCGCAGAAAGGTGGGGGATTTGATGTTTTACCGGATTATTGATATTCTTGGTACAATCGTGAAATGGTAGTACGGGAAAATTTCCACTTCATCATTACCTCGGAGATGCTGTATCCCATCGCACGTGCCCGACTATAACACCACGTGCAAACTCTCTTAAATCTTAATAACCTATCATTGTAGCAGCAATCTAACATCTGCGGTAGACTCTTCATGTCTTATATAGGCGTCGCCGACCGCTGCGCCGTATTCTACCATTTTACATAGCTCCACATTTTCCTGTACCAGTTTCTTTGGCGCTTCTGTGTATTTGAAATGTGAAAAGTCTATTCTCTTACTCGCCATCATGGTTACCCGTCGACTTCAGCAAATCAGTTTTTGTAACTTTTCAAGTAATCCCTTTAACATCATTTAACGGTATATTTTTAACTATAAAACTGACGACATGGAAGCCTCTTGCCAGGGTCTGGACGCAAGAACTGACGTCACCCAAATTGAGCAATATAAAACCCGATTTCAGCACAAGACTCTCTTTTTGCAAATTTTCTCCTGTGTCCATTGGTGTCGTAATTTGTTTATGATCTTCTTAACCAGTAGTTTATGTGTTACAGGATAGCCTGAGTGCCAATGTGGTTTCTACTGTGAGTTCCACCAAAAAGGGTCTTCACAAAAAGAAATAGCCAGTCCCAAAGTGGTTGCTCTCCCTGTTAACCAAACTAAAGCAAGAGCCTAAGTTCTCAGTTGGACAACCAAGTGGCGTGTTTTTTGACCCTACACGGGCACCTTGTCTGCACGACAAACAGATTATATTTTATGTAAACTTGTCAACATTCTATGTACATGGATTCCTCGTTTTCCCGAATTACATGTAGTTTGCTTAATGTTAACTGCCTGTTAATCATTTCTGTTGTTTTCTTAACCTTGAATTAGGAATCTATTGTTAAATGCGACATTGTTGATTTTATTAAACATCTGTGTTAAGGTTTGGCATTAACGTCAGGATTTGAGAAAAATATTCTTAAGATTCTTCTCTTGAATTTTTTTTCTTATATGTTACTTTAGAGGTTTTGTAAATTCTGCCACCAGCTGCCTTGCTACCAAGAGAAAAAAGTCACTAGTAAATTAAGTTCTGGTGGTCGTTGCTGAGATTTTTTTATCTTTTTGATATGGAAATATGATTTATTTTTCATAAAATTTGTTACTAAAATAATGGCCCAGCATCCTCCCACTCAACACGAGATTCGTACCGCATTTCAATGTGGTTTTCAGACTTCTTTCTGTGAGGCATTTTGCTGTTGTATTTAGCATGCGCAATGCTAATTACCGGATCAGATTCACATTTTCGTTATAACACTTGGGAATTAATATCGACTCTCTACTCAGTCATCCAGGCTTGCTCAATTTTTATCTGTATTCTTCTCTACTCATTAAATAACATTATGCGTTTTAGTATTAATAAAGGGTAAGTTCTCGTTGTCTTTTGTAAATGTATGGTTAAGTGAAGACACGTGGCCAGTTGATGGCCACCCTAATACGTACGACGTGAAATTTTGTACTCATTTTCTGAACAATATCCGGTTATTGGTTCGACATTCTTTAATTTGATATTCTTGCTAAGATATTTTTCACTCCTCTAATCTGTATTGAGATAGTCACTAGTGTTAACCCAAGATTTTTCTTGAGTTTAATAATTTAGTGGCGCTATGAGAAAGTCCACGTCACTATAAAGTATTCTGTAATGTTAATCAGAGTGCGTTCTGTTCACTTGTAGATCGGATTTCATATAAGAGAGAAGGTTTCAGTTCATTAAAAACTATGGATCATAATACCTTATGATCTCACCAGTTAAAATCCCAAAAGTAGTGCTAGACTTTCAGATTGCAAATTAATGTTTTTCTTTTGTTCGCGTTACATATGAATCCTCTGGAGGCAATCTTAAACTTATATTCTTCTACTGATAAATGACGGTACCTACGTTGTCGTGGTGTATATGCTGCTACAAAATAGATTGCAGAAGCAAGTATATAAACAAGTTATAGAAGACGACTGAATATATAAACAGAAAAATTTTATTAACTTTTGTATGCTTGGTGAAATTTAGTCGATTATGTAATTGTTCGCCATCATTAAGTAAGGGAATAAGACAGCGCCACACTTTACACTAACGTCGAATATACAGGGTCTTCAACGTACAACGGAAATACCACCGCCAGTGTAGCGCAGAAACCAGTAGTCTCGTTATCAGGTTCTGATAGCCGCATACACTGCGACAAACCCTCGATCTGTTGAGTACCGGCCCAGCGGTTTTATAGCCGACAGTTAGGAGCAGCCATGGAAAGAGCTCCGAGAGAATCGCTGGGCAGTTTAGTACATCCGAATAGCATGTCTTCAAAATCTGATTGGAGAACGGTGCATGAAATTAGACTGAAACCTCTAAAAATAGCGGTAGTTTATAAAGTGACCAAGTTTTATACTGTTGTTCGAACTGAGTACCGCATCCAGCTACTACAGTTTGCGTATGACGGAAAAGTTAATACCGAAATGCTGTTTTTCTTTCCTGTTGTAGCATAGCTGAATTTATGTCGGTGAGCTATAAAATTTAACGGACACGTTAACTCCTTTGCAGCACAACAAAGGGATGATTACAGACCGAAGATCTGTCAATACTACATGCCCACCACTACTTTGTACTGTGCAGGTTGGATATCGAAGTCAGTTGATACAACATGATCCCAAGATGAAATATCTGCATCTATGAATGCGTACTTGTCTTTACATCCCACAGGTAACTGTACATTACATGGTGGACTCTACTTAATACCAAAATTAGTTCTATTTAATATCAAAACTGGCTCTATTCCAGAGAGGGAGAGCTAACTACATTTCCTAACATTTCTTACTCTTATGATCTGAACACCTGTTTGTGTCTAATAGAGGCTACGGAACTGTCGCACAGTCTTTCGCGAATATAGAGTCATTACGTTTACCTTTAATCCTAAAAATCCCGCATCAGTTGACTCCATTACACTATTAAGTGGGCTGTACTGAGACGTTACTTACGTATCTGTGAATTAGTTAGGTGTCTGCTGCCGTACCTATTTGATCATTTTCTGTTTGTTGTCAACATAATACTTCATAGGATTGCTGATACTTCATTCCTGCATAATATTAGTCTCCTAATTAGCTCTTACATTCTTCCAGCTTTAATTTCACCCCTGAGCCCTGTCTCAGGCGTCCCTATCTTAATCAAGAGACAACCATCTCCCATAATTTTCTACAATATAGTCATACAGGCGTGACATAGTTTCTTACTTAGTAAACCATTTTTAAAGGCCATCGTAAGCTGCCAGGTCTACTATGCATGATTATTTTTATTGCGTCACATATATTACTGGCCAGTTTCGGTCTGTGGTTATTTTCGATTGTACTTGCTCCGATGAAGTGTGTGTCACCGACACAGACACATTTGGAAATAACTACAGGTCGAAACTCGACTATAATGTCATAAACATATATTGTTTTAAGGGTTATCAATACTTTATGCTATAAAAGTAAGTGTACAATGTGCGTGCCACTAAAACCCTGTAACGATTCGAGGTACTATCAAGGGAGTTATATGGTATAGTTTCCAATTTCCCACTCTAGAAATTTCTAGAACATTCGAGAGTATTCGTCAACATTACAGAACATTGGAGAGCATCCGAGGGCACTCCACAACATTCCAGAACGTTCCATAATGTTCTACAACGGTCCGCCACGCTCTGGAATGTTGAGGAACTGTCTGCAATATTTGTCAAGATTCTAGAATGTTCGGGAAATCCCGGAACTTCTCATATGAGTGTGGAACATCACAGAACACTCTCGAATGTAACGAATTGTTCTGGGAAGTTGTTGATCATTCGAAGGCATTTTGGCATTGCAGCCACACTTTGGAAAGAGGTTGAGCTGTCCAATCCGTTCTACAACAGTCTTTGAATATAGACGAAGAACACTTATCGGTACTGTGAGGCGGCGGGTTAATAACAATATTAAGAAATATAAATATTAGAAAATTCTTCGCCGTCTCTTACAAGAGCCTGGAAACCATTATCGTGACAGCCAGAATGTGATGGAGAACATTATTGCCGTAGTTCCCAGTCTGCAAGTCCACATTCTTGTCCAGCCCACTGAAAGAAAAGTTTCTATTCTCTGTTTACTCAGTGGGGTCTGGAATTATGATTATAAATGAAGATTTTGAGTTCTAATTGAAAGATATATATGATAAATTTTCACACGCACAATATTACAGTATTCATATGTTAATGCTAATAATAAATCTCTCTATGCTAAATGGCACTTTGAGCACTTCAGTTGTGACCGCACAGTATCCCAAACCGTGTATCAGCAAAAGAGTGGCAGACTCCTTACAGAAACTAGTATCAGAATGTAGTTGCTGTCCTGTTTAGATCTCTTTGTTATCATCCTGAATGGTCCTTCATGCCCTTGCATAAACTCTCTGGTTTTAGATCTTTCTTTAGTCTTGACTGCAACTAGCTCATCAATGCTAAAACCACTAGAGGAAGCTTTTGTGTCATGTCATCTTTTTGTGTTCAAAGCCTTTTCATTAGAAAATACGATTTGTTAGCTGTATCTTAGCAACTGTCTCCTTTAGTATACAGTTCTCTTCCGCATTAGCATTTGGCACCTTACTACCGAATTCCGTATCTTCCTGCAAATATCATTTACTTCTCATTATTACTGCCTACATAACTTCCTCCAAAAAGCTCGTTTACTACCTGAGAGTCAGGTAAGTTTAAAACTTAATTGTTCTGATCATAATTAATCCTCCCCTGATATTTAGTTAAGAAATTTGTGCCTATTAATATCTCAACACCAAAACCGAGCACGATTAAACAAGGATGATCTATTATCACGTCGCCTACACCAAATGGTATCAAAGCACCGTGCTGTACTGGACTAGCCACTTTCCCAGTAGTACCTATTATTTTTAAATCACAGTTAATTCACTCTTATTAGGAATATAATCAAAAATATTCTTGGTAGAAAGCTCTTGCTTCACTGCAACTGGCAAAAGACAATGCACTGTTACTCGTGAGGTGTTAATTTTTATAATGGGGTCAGTTATTTTACTCTGAAGAGTTTTCTCATAAACATCTTCTAATAAATCCCTCTCTATGTATATCCAGATAACGTAGTTTTGTTCAGTTGCAAGTACATTCACACTTAGATTTTGGGGGTCATCAATCTCTACATTTTTAACTGCATTTTCCAACCCGTCCACCATTTTTAAATCAAAGCACTTTATGACCTCCTCTATTTCTGTTTGTTGCACCTCAGGAAATCTATTCCCTAACTCTGAACAACTGAGTGCCTGTGCAACATTGGTATTTATAACACTACGGTCGGCTGTTACAGTTAGTGGAAAATTCCTCCTCTCCAAAACCTTGCAAAACTAACTCTACATCCTCCACCGCAACTGTAGCCTTCGGATTGCCATCATTGTCGAAGGTGTAAGCTTTTACCACATCTTCGTCCGTATCAGATTCAAACCCATTAGTTTCTTCCTCCCTATTATCTCTAACGTTATCTTGCTTTTCTAAAACCCATTATTCTAAGGTATCCTAAATGCTCTCCAGTACATTATGAGAGTGGTTTAACACATCGCTGGTACTGTCTGTTTCTATTTCATCATCCCTCTTTTCTATTTGCGTGTGTTGTCTGGCTGTCGTCTGTGTTTTTGTTACAAGATCATTTTTATTGCGCCACATATATTACGGCCAGTTTCGGCCAGTGGTTAGTTTCGGTTGTACTTGCGACACAGACCCATTTGGAAATAACCACAGCTCGAAACTGGACTATAATGTCATAAACATACATTGCCTTAAGGGTCATCAACAATTTAATGTTATAAAGTTAAGTGTACAATGTCCGTGACGCTAAAATCCTGTAACGAGTCGCGGTACTATCAAGGGAGTTATATGGTATAGTTTCCAATGAACCACTCTAGAAATTTCTAGAACATTCGAGAGTATTCGACAACATTACAGAACATTCGATAGCATCAAAGGACACTCCACAACATTCCAGAATGTTCTACAACGGCCCGGCACGTTCTGGAATGTTGAGGAATTGTCTGGAATATTTGTCAAGATTACAGAATGTTCGGGAAATCCCGGAACTTCTCATATGAGTGTGGAACATCACAGAACACTCTCGAATGTAATGAATTGTTCTGGGAAGTTGTTGATCATTCGAAGGCATTTTGGCATTGCAGCCACACATTGGAAAGAGGTCAAGCTGTCTATTCCGTTCTACAACTGTCTTTGAATTTAGTCGAAGAACAATTATCGGTACTGTGGGGCGGCGAGTTAATATCAGTGTTAAGAAATAGCAATTTCAAAAAATTCTTCGCCGTCTCTTACTGGGAACCAATATCGTGTCACCCAGAAGGCGATGGAAAACATACTGACCGTTGTTCCCAGTCTGCAAGTCCACAATCTTGACTAGCCCACTGAAAGAAAGTTTCAATTCTCTGTTTACTCATAAGAGTCAGGAAGTATGATTATAAGTGAAGATTTGGAGTTCTAATTGAGTGATAAATTTTCACACGCACAATATCGTAGTCTTCATGATGTTAATAATAATAATAATAAATCTCTGTAAGCTAAGCAGCACTCTGAGCAATTCAGAGGCGACCTCTACAGTAAGTTTGCATTAAATGGTCTTTTTCTCTGACTTCTGATAAAAGTAACTGCATGCCACAAAAGTGGAAAATAGCTATCACCGCTTGCCACGCGGATTTGTTAACATTGTCGGTGGCACACTGCCAGTTACGTCCTCGAAATCTAAGCGATCCAGAACGGTGTACAGTTCTCGCGGTTTCACTTCCTATTTCTACCGAAAACATGAGTTAAGGTGAGGTCTGGTTGTGACGTCATCCGCGGCATCGCGTACTCCGGCATATGACTGACGCGGTCTGTACAGTAGCTGGGCGCGAAGTGATGTGAAGTCTTCCTTCTCAGGCGCAGCGGATGGCCTAGGAACACCTGCTGTCATCCCCTCTATGCCCCCGGTAATAGCCTCTCGATGGTCACTTTCTCGGACACATAATATTTTATAACACTATTGTGTATTAATTTAGAACCTTCATAATTTTTGTATGAATGTAATTAAGTTGGCCAAAATTACAGAAAAAGTTTTAGCTACCTTGCATTTAAACTTTGCCATCTAGAATTTTTAAAACGGAACTGACAGTAGAATATGGCCTCTGAACTACTATTTTAAGAGACCTTTTATTTGTTATTATTTACATCCAGGATTTGAAATTTGTTATAGATCTATTATTTAATAGGTTTCATCACGTGCTGTATCAGAACTTTCTAGAATTAGTACAACAGATAATGTACTACAAATAATGACGTATTTGTTCCAAATTTTGATTTCGGTAAATTACTCGAAAACTAACCTGCCAGGTCAGCCGAGAGCGCTGATGCGCGGCTTCCTGGACTCGGGTAGGCACACTGGCCCCGGACCGAATGCGCCCGGTGGGTTAACGACAAGGGATTGTGTGCTGGCTAGCCTGGAGAAGGTTTTTAGGCGATTTTCCGCATCCTCATACATGAATACTGGGCTGGTTCCCCTCGCTCCACCTCTGTTACATGACTCGCGGACATGTGACACATGTTCACACTCTTCCATGATTTACACTAGACGCAGACAGCTGGGGTACACTGATTATCTCCTGGGGGGTACGGGGTGGTGGCAGGAAGGACATTTGACCACCCCTTCATCCTAACCATGCTAAATCCGATTACAACCACGCCGACGCTGCAATATGTGCGGGACAAGGCGCAACCAAAAGAGGAAGAATGCTGAAAACTGTCAGAGGAAACTCAATGGGGTCACGTAGTGACTATTTTTACGTTGAACTGAAGCTTCATACAAATTTTCATATTTCTATGTCTAATATTTAGCGCCTTCAGTTCTTAGAAACGTTCATTCTGACCAAAATATTGCATTAATCACGTTGAGACTAGTTCCAGAATTTTGACATACATCTGCACATGGTGATCAAATTTTAGGATTCTAGTGTTATTATTTAGCGCCAGTATTTTTTTTAAACCGTGTATTTAGGGAAACATATTATCTGGTAAATCCGGGATTTGACAGTTTAAGCACTAACATACTAAAGCACATGCTGACAAAATTAGGAAAAGCAACATACGCGTTGTGGTGACCTGGTGCTACTAGCAATGAAGTGGGGTAAGTCCCGGATCACTCGCTCGCCTCTGTATCTCTCAAATGATACAGCGCTTGGTTCGCCACAGTACGTAAAATCTAAAGAGAATCTGGACGGAGAAAACTTCGAAAGCTTGCTGAAAGTACCCTATGGAACGATTTCACAGTTGTTGTTGTTGTTGTTGTGGTCTTCAGTCCTGAGACTGGTTTGATGCAGCTCTCCATGCTCTTCTATATTGTGCAAGCTTCTTCATCTCCCAGTACCTACTGCAGGCTACATCCTTCTGAATTTGCTGAGAGTATTCACCTCTTGGTCTCCCTCTACGATTTTTACCCTCCACGCTGCCCTCCAACACTAAATTGATGATCCCTCAGGACATGTCCTACCAACCAATCCCTTCTTCAAGTCAAGTTGTGCCACAAACTCCTCTTCTCCCCAATTCTATACAATACCTCCCCAATAGTTATGTGATCTACCCATCTAATCTTCAGCATTCTTCTGTAGCACTACATTTCGAAAGCTTCTATTCTCTTCTTGTCCAAACTATTTATCGTCCATGTCTCACTTCCATACATGGCTACACTCAGTACTAATACTTTTAGAAACGACTTCCTGACACTTAATCTACACTCGATGTTAACAAATTTCTCTTTTTCAGAAACGGTTTCCTTGCCATTGCCAGTCTACATGTTATATCCTATGTACTTCGACCATCATCAGTTATTTTGCTCCCCAAATAGAAAACTCCTTTACTACTTTAAGTGTCACATTTCCTAATCTAGTTCCGTCAGTGTCACCCGACTTAATTCGACTTCATTCCATTATCCTCGTTTTGCTTTTCTTGGTGTTCATCCTATACCCTCTTTTCAAGGCACTGTCCATTCCGTTCGACTGCTCTTCCAAGTCCTTTGCTGTCTATGACAGAATTACAATGTCATCGACGAACATCGAAATTTTTATTTCTTCTCCATGGATTTTAATACCTACTCCGAATATTTCTTTTCTTTCCTTTACTTCTTCCTCAATAAAGAGATTGAATGGCATCGGGGAGAGGCTACAAACCTGCCTCAGTCCCTTCCCACCCACAGCTTCCCTTTCATGTCCCTCGACTCTTATAACTGCCATCTGGTTTCCGTACAAATTGTAAATAGCCTTTCGATCTCTGTATTTTACCCCTGCCACCTTCAGAATTTCAAAGAGAGTATTCCAGTCAACATTGTCAAAAGCTTTCTAAAAGTCTACAAATGCTAGAACCGTAGGTCTGCCTTTCCTGAATCTTTCTTCTAAGATAAGTCGTAGGGTCAGTGTTGCCTCACGTGTTCCAACATTTCTACGGAATCCCAACTGATCTTCCCCGTGGTCGGTTTTTACCAGTTTTTCCATACGTCTGTAAAAAATTCGCGTTAGTATTTTGCAGTTGTGACTTATTAAACTAATAGTTCGGTAATTTTCACATCTGTCAACACCTGCTTTCTTTGGGATTGGAATTATTATATTCTTCTTGAAGTCTGAGGGAATTTCGCCTGTCTCATACATCTTGCTCACCAGATGGTATAGTTTTGTCAGGACTGGCTCTCCCAAGGCTGTCAGTAGTTCTAATGGAATGTTGTCTACTCCCGTTGCCTTGTTTCGACTTAGGTCTTTCAGTGCTCTGTCAAACTCTTCACGCAGTATCATATTTCCCATTTCATCTTCATCTACCTCCTCTTCCATTAATATAATATCGTCCTGAAGAACATCTCCCCTGTATAGACCTTCTATATACTCCTTCCACCTTTCTGCTCTCCCTTCATTGCTTAGAACTGGTTTTCCGTCTGAGCTCTTGATATTCATGCAAGTGGTTCTCTTTTCTCCAAAGGTCTCTTTAATTTTCCTGTAGACAGTATCTATTTTACCCCTCGTGAGATATGCCTCTACATCCTTACATTTGTCCTCTAGCCATCCCTGCACAGCAATTTTGCACTTAATGTCGATCTCAGTTTCGAGACGTTTGTATTCCTTTTTGCCTGCTGCACTTACCGCATTTTTGTATTTTCTCATTTCAGCACTTAAATTCAATATTTCTTCTGATCCCCAAGGATTTCTACTAGCCCTCGTCTTTTTACCTACTTGATCCTTTGCTGCGTTCACTATTTCATTCCTCAAAGCAACCCATTCTTCTTCTACTGTATTTCATTCTCCCATTCCTGTCAATTGTTATCCTATGCTCTCCCTGAAAATCTATACGACCTCTGGTTCTTTCAGTTTATCCAGGTCCCATCTCCTTAAATTCCCACCTTTTTTCAGTTTCTTCAGTTTTAATCTACAGTTCATAAACAACAGATTGTGGTCAGAGTCCACATTTGCCCTTGGAAATGTCATACAATTTAAAATCATGTTTCTAAATCTCTGTCTTACCCTTATATAATCTATCTGAAACCTTCTAATATCTCTTGGGCACAAAAAATGACTTGAAGTCATCGAAAGTGCAAGACTTGCAAGGAAACTCTGAGGCGAAGTGAGCAGCTCTACTCATAGTCGCAGGATACTCTCGACAAACGATTCCAGATGTCCCCAAGTCAACGTCAGTAGACAAGATCAGTGCGTGCTGAAAAAAAATAAATCTCTGGCCACAGATTCAAATACAGCGAGTAACAAAAAATATGAGTGTTGAACTATAGAAAGGCGAAAAAATAGAAAGTTTTGCTTAACAACTTCTACAAATTGGCGAAGGCACAGATCCTACTGAACAGATGACCGACCTCATTAAAATCAACAGTGATTTCTGCAACGCATCCGCTGCTAAACCGAACTCACTTACCAAATTTATCCAAACATTGTTTCCAACTATTTTCTTTTTAGAGTCATCAGTTATCTGACAGATTTGATACGGTCCGCCATGAATTCTCCTCTGGCAGCCTCTTCATCTAAGAGGAGCACTTGCATATACTACGTCCTCAATTATTTGGTGAATGTATTGCGCAGTCTTTATCTTTCTCTACAGTACAGCTGGTTCTAGTATCACAGAAGTTATTCCGTGATGTCGTAAGAGATGTATCATTCTGTCCCTTTACGTTTCAGTGTTTTCCACATATTATTTTCCTCCCCGATTCAGCGCTGCAGCTCCTTTTCTTTACCTCACTAGTACCCCTAATTTACAACATTCTTCTTTAGCACCACACATCAAATGCTTCGATTCTCTTCTGTTCCGGTTTTCCCGCAGTGCATGTTTCATTACCGTACAGAGCTGTTCTCCAAACGCACATTCACAGAATGTTCTTCCTCAAATAATGGGGTATGTCTGATAACAGTAGCTTTCTCTTGGCTAGGAATGCCCTTTTCGCCAGTACTAGTCTACTTTTTATGTCATCTTTGCTCCGTCCGTCGTTGGTTATTTTGCTGCCTATGTAGCAGAACTTCAACTATTTTGTGATCATCAATCCTGATGTTAAGTTTCTCATTCTTTCTGCATCTCATTACTTTTGTCTTTCTTCGACTTATTCTCAATTTATATTATGTACTCATTACACTGTTCATTAGAATCAGCAGATCATGTAATTCATCTTCACTTTCACCCAGGATTGCAATATCATCAGCGAATCGTATCATTGATATTCTTTCACCTTGAAAATTTAATTCTACTAGTAAATCTTTCTTTTATTTTTAACATTGCTTCTTCAATGTACAGATTGAACACTAGGGGTGAAGGATTACATCCCTGTCTTCCCCCTTTTTAATACGAGCTATTTGATCTTGGTCCTCCACTGTTATTATTCCGTCTTCCCTCTTGTACATATAGTATATTACTCGTCTGTCCCTTATACCAGTTTTTCTCAGAATTGCGAACATCATACACCATTTGACACTGTTGAATCCTTTTTCCAGGTCGATAAACCCTAGGAACGTACGTTGATTTTTCTTTAGTCTTGCTTTCATTGTCAACCGCAATGTCAGAATAGCCTCTCTGGTGCCTTTATCTTTCCTAAAGCCAATTTTATCGTCATCTAACACACCCTCAGTTTTCTTTTCCATTCTTCTATATATTAATCTGGTCAGCAAGAACGTTGCATGAGCTGCATGAGCTGTTAAGCTAATCGTGCGATAATTCCCACACTTTTCGGTTCTTGCAGTCTTCTGAATAGTGTGGATGATATTTTTCCGAATGTCAGATGGTATGTCGCCAGACTCATTATTTCTACACACCAATGTGACTTGTCGTTTTGTTGCTACTTCTCTAATGATTTTAGAAATTCTGATGGAATGCTATCTATCCCTTCTGCCTTATTTCATCTTAAAACCACCAATGCTCCTTTAAATTTTCGTTCTATTACTGTAGCCTCTAATCTCATCTAAGACTACTCCTGTTTCTCCTTTTGTCACATCAGACAAATCTCTCTCATGGAGGTCTACAGCGTACTCTTTCCGTCTATTCGCTCTCTCCTTTGCTTTTAATAGTGGAATTGCCGTTTCACACATAATGTTGCCACCCATGCCTTTAATTGCACTGAACGTCATTTGTACTTTCCTATATGCTGAATCAGACATTTCGACAGTCATATTTTTCTGATTTCTTTAAATTTTTCATTCGGCCATATCGTCTCAGCTTTCCCGCACTTCCTATTTATTCATTCTTCAGCAACTTGTATTTCTTTATTCCTGAATTTTCCTGAACATTTTTGTACTTACTTCTTGTCAATCAACTGAATTATTTCTTGTGTTACGCTTGGTTTCTTCGCAGTTACCTTCTCTGTACCAATGTGTTTCCTTCCAACTCCTGCGGCAGGCCGTTTTCGAGATGTCCATTTCTCTTCAACCATACTGCCTAGGGGGCTATTCCGAATTGGTGTATCTGTAGCCTTAGAGAACTTCAAGCGCATTTCGTCTTTCCCTAGTACTTCCATATCCCATTTCTTTGCGTACTGGTTCTTCCTGACTAATCTCTTAAACTTCAGCCTACTCTTCATCACTACTACATTGTGATCTGGGTCTATATCTGCTCCTGAGTACGCATTACAATCCAATGATTTCGGAACCTCTGTCTGACCATGATGTAATCTAACTGAAACCTTCTCGTATCGACCATCCTTTTCCAAGTACACTTCTTCTTCTTGTGATTCTTGAACAGAATATACGTTATTGCCAGCTGAAATTTATTACAGAACGATTAGTCTGTCCCCTCTCCCATTCCTTGTCCCAAGCGCATATTCTTCTGTAAACATTTCTTCTACTTCTTCCCGTACAACTGCATTTCAGTTGCCATTTGCTATTGGATTTACATCTCCCCTTTTTTACTGTATTACCATTTCAGTATCCTCATATACTTTCTCTGTCTCCTCATGTTCACCTAGCGATGTCGGCATGTATAACTGAGTTATCGCTTTCTTCGATTCTGACAAGAACAACCCGATCACAGAACTTTTCGGAGTAAAACTCTCTCTGTCCTATCTTCCTACTGGTAATGAATCCTACTACCGTTAAATCTTGCCTGTAGCTGTTGATATTACCCTATACTCACATAACCAGAGATCCTTGTCTTCTTCCCATTTCACTACAGTGACCTCAACTATACTTAGATTGAGCCTTTGCATTTCCATTTTCAGTTTCTCTAGCTTCCATACCACGTTGAAGTTTCTGAAATTCCACACCACGAATCGTAGAACGTTATCCTTTCGTTGATTATTCACTCACAACTATAGAAAGCGGAATTTCGCAAACTAAAACTAATATTGTCAACAATATCGACTTTAATACTCAAATGAAAGTTCCCAGTGGGGAGAGGTTATAAAAGCAGATCGACACGATGGTAAACGTTGAGGGAAGTGTGAACTTCCCTACAGTATTACTAAAGTCCTTGAAAGTACCAGGAATGCCATTACACTGCCTTCGACTTAAAATAGAATCGCCAGTCACACTACTCAGAAATATCCATCCACCAAAACTATGTAATCGGACAAGGATGACTGACAAAAAGCTATCGAACAACATCATCGAAGCCAAACATATAACTGGAAACCAGAAACGGCACACACTATTTTACCCCTGAATATCACTGATCTCTACTAAACTGCCATTCCAATTTAAAAGACACCAATTTCCAATCAAATTAGCCTACAGCTATACAATCAACAAAGCTCAAGGACAAACTATTGCCGCATCAACCTCAAAACCTTAGGTGTAGCTTGATCTCGAGTAGGAAATTCGAAAATTTTTTACATACATACCCAGGATAATAAAATGAAAAGTATTGTATAATAACATGTATTTGTACATAGAACATTTTTCAGTAAAAAACGTTTAATCTCTTATACTTTTACATGTATTGTAAATAGTTAGAATGTATTTTCTCTATTTTTTTATCTCCTATACTTTGAAGTTTGTCCTTTTATTCCAACTACCACACAGTCACATATCAACATCTTGAGTGAAGTCTGGTACCCCAGCTACTCTTGCATAATCTGACTGACAGCCTACGCTGTTTTTCCTTTTTAACCATGTCATTCAGAGATAACGGTATTGGCCCTTCAAGCGGTGACTGTTTTGATTAGGCTCCACTCTCCTTGTCTGAGACTGACACTCAGTAGTATCTCCACAATTCTTCTCTACCACCAACAATTCTTCTCCAGCACCAAGTCTCGAAAGCTTGCTGTCATTTCTTTCCCTCTACCCCAACGTCTAAGTTTTATCTATGTATGTGGTCAGTGTTCACTGGACTTGCTGTGAACGTAGCTCTTTAACAGTCACTTGTTAATAGTAAGTCTCAGCATGAGGTCAGTAGGGTTATTTTCAAGATAACTAAGTCTTTTTGCTTGCTTGGTGATTCGAGCTTTATTATCTCTTCTAATCCTACCATCTGCTTGCACACAGCTTCCTAGGTACCTCAAATTATTTACATGTGCTATGTTTCCGTCCTAAAGGTGCACGGCTGCTGTTCAAGTTCAAGTCCACTTATCTTAATCTCCCTCCTCTCTGTGATTTGATTCATATGGTGATAGTATTTTGTAACTTGTACCCATTTTTGCCCAATAACGTATTGCCATCTGAAAAAACTGATAGTTTTGAAGTACTCACCGCTAAATGTTTCCACATGCTGATGGTTTCTGTGAATTTCCTTTCTGAATTTTCAGTGTAAAGATTAAATATTAGTGGAGACAAGACACGTCACTGCCGGGCATTTTTTTAGAAAAAAAAATAACGTTGGTCCATCTTCTTGTATAACAGCATGCTGATTCTTGAAAAGCTGCCGAATTTTTATTTTGTCCCTACAGTCTGTTTTTGTAGGAATAGAGCCTTAGATTAATTTTTTCCATTTAAGGAAAGAAATCAAGAGCGGTCTGCCGAAACTCAAGAAACATAACTGTATTTTGGATATACGTCAACACTCTGTATTACTGTTGGACGGATTTCTGAAACACAAGAACTACGATTTACAAGACATATATTCTGTAAAGGGCAGGGTGTGTTTTAGAAGAGCGCTTCTCACGGAATGTAACCAGATCCATTATTAGATGCCTCTAATTCTTTGGTTACTGAATTTTTCAGTATCTTTCAATTGATAGCACATAACGGAACACGAACCCATTGGCATGTTATGACGGAGAAATGTTAAAAAAATTATATGATGAAAATGAAAACGACAAATGATTGCTCATTTGTTTATACAGGGTGTTTCAAGTTCAGTAATTAATATTTCAACAGACGGTAGTATAAACTGATTTCAAATAAACATTAGATATACTACGTGTACAGTTTTTATCGGTTAAGGAGGTACAGATGTAAGAATGTAATCCAAACGAATATTCACACAATGTGTGAGGGTAGGGGCAAATCATTAAGTTCGAAGTCGATATTTCTAGAGTCTACCTTCTTCTTGAACTCTGGAGTTCTCTTGAAAACGCCAGGTTCAGGTCTTCTGAAATTGTCTTGCCGTTCTTCTGTAAGATGCGTGGCGTCCTGTGAAACGATACGGTAACACACGATACCCAAACGACAGATTATCTGTCTCAACACGTTATTCATTTACTTGGAAGCGTTCTTGAGTACGTGTCTCCAACAGGCATATGGGTTCTTGTAGGACCACGATATGAGTTACGAGTGTTGTAGATACCGTCTCGAGTAAAAGTGGCTTTCACAGTTAACAACATTAACAGCATTGGAAGATGATTTTCAACTAGTCAACGACATAATTAGTATCGTCTACCTTCATCTTCTTCTTGGATGTAATGAATTCAATGTAAGGGGATAATAATAGAAGTCGTAAATACGTAATGTAAAAAACGTGTAAAAACTCTACCTGCGCGTGTTGAAGGACTACATCCTATCAACTAAATGTCTTCTACTAGAGACAGTCTGTTCGTTCACCCTTTCAGATGAAATACACCCTCTGCCGGAACATTACGACCACCGAACTGCCTTCGATAGAAAGCCTTTCAGGCAATAGCAGCGTCACCTGGCAAGGAATAATTGCTAATCAGGCACACGTACGGTGCATGAGATTGATATCTGTCTGTAGAATGGGGAAAGCGTGCATTCTAACTGACATTTACCGAGGGAACATTGTGATGACCCAGAGGCACACTACGGGCATTACGAGAACTACATGAATTGTCGGGTTTTCGTGGAGTGTTGTGGTGAGTGTCTTCAACACGTGGCGAAACCAGAGGGAAACGACTTTCACATGTCATGGTGCTGGGGAGCCAAACCTCATTACAAATGTCGGATGTCTTAGGCTGAGTAGACAGGAAAAAAGGACAGGCGGAAAACTGTGGCGGAACTCACATCAGACTTTAATGCTGGGCGGAGTACAAGCTTGTCTGAACACACAGACACACACTTAACGATGGGCTTCTGCAGCCGATGACTCATGCATGTGCCTTTGTTAACATCACGTCGTCTATGAGTGAAACGAGCACTTGACCACCACACTGGACGTCGGCACAGTGGCAGAGGGTTGCATCGTCTGATGAATCCCGATACCTTCGTCATCATTCCGATGGGTGGATGCAAATCCGTCGTCTTCCAGGGGAACGGCTTCTTGACACCTGTACTGCGCGACGGAGACAAGCTGGTGGCGATTCCATTATACTCTGGCGAACACTCATGTTGGCATCTTTGGATCCAGTGGAGCTCACCCAAGGCACCATGACGGCCAAAGGGTATTGTATGCTGGTAGCAGACCGCGTGCAGTCCTTCATGACGATAATGTTTCCCAACATCAGTGCCACTTTTCAAGAAGATAACATCCCAGTCACAAGGCTACAAGTATGATGGAGTGGTTCAACTAACACAGTGGTGAGTTTCAGTAGATATGCTGGCCACCAAACTCACCATGTCTGAACCCAGTCTATCTGGGATGTGACTGAATGTGACGTCACAGGTCATCGCCGCCTCCCTCCCCTTCCCAAAATTTACGGGAATTAGGTGATTTGCGTATGCAGATCAGGGGCCAATTCCCTACAGCGATCTACCAAGGCCTCACTGCTTCCATGTGACAATGGGTCACTGCTGTTATCCATACCAGTCGTGGACATACCAGCTATTAATTATGTGGTCGTAATGCTCTGGCTAATCAATGTGTGACTGCTGGGCACTGCACCAGTGTCTTTCATTTTAGTGCAAATATGAATAAACACTCATGAATCTGGTTCTCTGTGGACCAGAGATCATCAATCACACTCTCTGGAAGTTGCAGCAGAGTTTTTGTAACAAAATCTGTATGAAAATATTGTGAGAGGAGACGTTACTCTGACCTATTTTTCGTATACAGAAAATTATTAAAGATTCTTTTACAACCTTACGCACCTTGAGCGTTGGTCTAGGAAGTTAATGGCCCGAGAAGACATTGATGGATCCAGGTAGGACACTAAAAGCATGAGCTATTTTTATGGTCCTTAGTTCATAGTAACGGCATGTTGGAAGTTGCAAGCAATTGGCAGCGAGCCCATCCCTCAGTAAATCTTGCTGGAAAGGCCCACAGCCGTACAGGGCAGACAGAGCAGCCCCTAGTTGAGAGAGGTCTTCAGCAGGACAATGCAGCTATACCTGCATTGTGTCAACCAAAGGCTGGGCTGGGGGCAATGAACTGAAGGCAGACTTCTACACAGTGGAGTCGTAAACTGGGCACTGTGTGCAGCGTCATGCATAATAAAAATTCAAGAGTTTTCGTGTTCACTGATACTGCTAATAGGTCTGTGACTCATTTCCACCAGCCACTTCGGTTGTATAAAAAACTCCGGCATATGAGGAACGTTTAGAGGTAGAATCATTATCACAACTTCTAGCTAGGACTAACATCCTCCAAGGTACAGGTGATTTAGATAAAGATGTTTAAGATTGTATCTGTTCACTTGTTGCCACGGGAAGCGACGTGACTTCGGAGAAAATCATCTTCTCCCTCCGCGAAAACGTAAAAAGCCAGTAATTGGCGGTTTCTTTTTTTCCAGAGACTCAGGTTTCATAACTCTTCCATTGGTTCGACATGAGTTTGTGCTGTCGTGTTGGAAGGAAGATTTAGCGCCTCTAAGCCCAGTGATTGGCTCAAGACAGGGTGAAGGCTGTGTCGTTCATGCACTATGCGGGAAAACGGAGTTTTTATTGTCTGGAGAGGTGCGAGGCACTTGGGTTCTAGACTTCGGTCCAGAAGCATCTTGTGGTTGAAGCTCTGGCATGTGTGGTTGGTGCTTGGGACCTATCCTGAGACTGACTTTACTTGCAAGTAGTTAGACTGGAGAGCCTGTGGTGAAGTTCTTAATGTACCGACAGTGTGACTTCAAATGTCTTGGACTACTCGTTCGTCAAGAGCAAGCACACTTATTCGATTTTGGTTTAACAGTCTTGATGTTTGGTATCCTTGTGTGTTCTGTGGTATAACAGAGCCAAATTGGTCCTTGGTACGGCCAGTGAACGGGTGTGTCACATACTGAAATGTGGTAGACAGTAAATTGCGATCCATCTGCCTGATCGCTATACCGTGCGATTTTGCATTTCTTTCATGGCTGCGATCGATTCACAGGCGCCGCCTTACGCCTCGCCTCCACCACACACATATCGCCAGCTGTAAGTTACATTGCTGATTGCTGCACGAAGCAAATAGGGTAATATGCAGCTGCTCCGGCCTTGTCTGGGCGTACAGATCTCAATCGCCACTTGCCCCCAGCTGCACCTATATAGACTTCTGTAGGTAGTCAATCAAAGTCTGCTCAGTGTCAGATCAATTGAGATCGCATTATCGACATATTTAGGGACGGAGCACTTGACTCACTTCTGCCACCCAGGATCGTTGTCCATTGTTCTCTTAACCCAACTGTTAGTTGTTTACTGTATTCTATAAATAACTATAATTTATGTCTGTTTTTCTTTAAAAAATAAATGTATTAGTAAATTTTACTACACTCTCAATCATTTTATGTACTCAGCACCACGGGTTAACTTTCATTGTGGCGTCCCATGCAAGGATAACTTCCAATATAATATCGGCAGAATCAGGATTTGTAAATACATGAGACATATTTAAACTATACAGCTGAACTGGTCAACAAATCAAAAACAAAATCACACTTGATAAATTCAGTTACGTAAACATGAGCACAGCTTCACAACTGGACTTCAAAAATCGATAAGTACACTCTTAGCAATTGAGGTACAATTGAAATCTTGTCTCTGTAATGCAACTGTAACCAATGAAAATTCGTCACAAGTTAAATGGAATATTTTGTTTGAATTAATCTATACTACCGACTCCTGAAATACACTCCTGGAAATGGAAAAAAGAACACATTGACACCGGTGTGTCAGACCCACCATACTTGCTCCGGACACTGCGAGAGGGCTGTACAAGCAATGATCACACGCACGGCACAGCGGACACACCAGGAACCGCGGTGTTGGCCGTCGAATGGCGCTAGCTGCGCAGCATTTGTGCACCGCCGCCATCAGTGTCAGCCAGTTTGCCGTGGCATACGGAGCTCCATCGCAGTCTTTAACACTGGTAGCATGCCGCGACAGCGTGGACGTGAACCGTATGTGCAGTTGACGGACTTTGAGCGAGGGCGTATAGTGGGCATGCGGGAGGCCGGGTGGACGTACCGCCGAATTGCTCAACACGTGGGGCGTGAGGTCTCCACAGTACATCGATGTTGTCGCCAGTGGTCGGCGGAAGGTGCACGTGCCCGTCGACCTGGGACCGGACCGCAGCGACGCACGGATGCACGCCAAGACCGTAGGATCCTACGCAGTGCCGTAGGGGACCGCACCGCCACTTCCCAGCAAATTAGGGACACTGTTGCTCCCGGGGTAACGGCGAGGACCATTCGCAACCGTCTCCATGAAGCTGGGCTACGGTCCCGCACACCGTTAGGCCGTCTTCCGCTCACGCCCAAACATCGTGCAGCCCGCCTCCAGTGGTGTCGCGACAGGCGTGAATGGAGGGACGAATGGAGACGTGTCGTCTTCAGCGATGAGAGTCGCTTCTGCCTTGGTGCCAATGATGGTCGTATGCGTGTTTGGCGCCGTGCAGGTGAGTGCCACAATCAGGACTGCATACGACCGAGGCACACAGGGCCAACACCCGGCATCATGGTGTGGGGAGCGATCTCCTGCACTGGCCGTACACCACTGGTGATCGTCGAGGGGACACTGAATAGTGCACGGTACATCCAAACCGTCATCGAACCCATCGTTCTACCATTCCTAGACCGGCAAGGAAACTTGCTGTTCCAACAGGACAATGCACGTCCGCATGTATCCCGTGCCACCCAACGTGCTCTAGAATGTGTAAGTCAACTACCCTGGCCAGCAAGATCTCCGGATCTGTTCCCCATTGAGCATGTTTGGGACTGGATGAAGCGTCGTCTCACGCGGTCTGCACGTCCAGCACGAACGCTGGTCCAACTGAGGCGCCAGGTGGAAATGGCATGGCATGCCGTTCCACAGGACTACATCCAGCATCTCTACGATCGTCTCCATGGGAGAATAGCAGCCTGCATTGCTGCGAAAGGTGGATATACACTGTACTAGTGCCGACATTGTGCATGCTCTGTTGCCTGTGTCTATGTGCCTGTGGTTCTGTCAGTGTGATCATGTGATGTATCTGACCCCAGTAATGTGTCAATAAAGTTTCCCCTTCCTGGGACAATGAATTCACGGTGCTCTTATTTCAATTTCCAGGAGTGTATTTTCTACAAACTGTTTCGTCAATTTACACACTGTATCCAGAGCAGAAAAGACTTGGTAAGGAGACAAAAGGGATCATGTGATGTCTATGGATTTTAGCCTCATTCTGTGACCAGCGATTAGAATTGCTGAGAGCAGTTCGCTACAGAAATTCTCTGACAGCGTAAGTGCATTATAGTCTTGCTCCTCCAGTCGTTTGCGTCGGATTTTGAAACGGGGTCTCTAATTCTCTTTCAGTCTGTTCTCCAATCATGAGTTTGAGTAACACTCTTCCGAATTCTCTCAAAGATGAAATGTCGCTGGAAATGCTGATAACCGAATCTAAGTCCTTCATATAGTTGCAAACTTTCACCACCTTTCACAGAATAAAAATCCAGCTTTGTTGAAGCGGCTATTAAAATAACTTCAATCAGCTACAATAAGAGCCGTTTCCATGGAAACGTGCAGAGGGCTGTATCACCAAGAAGCGCAAATTGAGAGATGTGTTTCCTGACAGAAAATAAACTACCGAGACGAATGTAGCTACCAAGTAATGACAGTGAATAAATGGTTATTACATTATTAATTTATTTTTCCATCCATTATAAGTGTCAGAACAAATTGCTCATATAAAACATTTTCAGTAGCCAGCCGAACAACGTTGAGGACTACTATTAAATACTGGAATTTACGAATAATTAAAATAACCAAGAGGTAATGAAATGCGGTGAATGCTAAATTAACAGATATTACAGCACTAAAGAGACACAATGCAGACTAAAAAGGTAAATGAAAAATGAGTGTTTATATAATACACCCAAGACTGAAAATTTCAAGTATTTGTAGCGATGTACTGGGCTGGTAGCAATTGCTTCCCGCTTGCAATAGAAACAAATTTCAAGGAAAATGTTTAGTGAACTACGTAATTTGTAATGTCTGTTGCGTGTAGATCAGACATACGCTCTTCTCAGATAAAGGAATCATATTTTAAAGCCTTAATTATTATCTAAAATACATGAACGATTACTTGCTACAGAAGCAAGTAACATAGAAATTGGGATGCCATTCTTTGGAGTTGCAGGTACCCTTTAGTTTGCCAGGTGATAACCATTTTTAAAGGTACGACGTTTGTGAGGAGGGGTTGTAGTTTACTTAGCAATCTGTGTCACAGCTACTGTTTTGGTGCCAACTAGGTTCCAAGGAGAAGGAAACTGATGTCAATAATAAGAAATAAGGAAAACAACCTCACGTTCTGCGAAATTGTGTTATGTGGGTTACGAAGCGACTTTTAGCTTCTTATGTCATCTTCAAGCCAACTTGCAAACACAGTTACAGTTCAAGACACATATCGGTCCATTAATGGCTATAGCACTACAACTTATACTACGAAAAAGTAATATATATAAAACCACACCACACCAGTACGCTGGCGAATAAAAGCCAATCAGTAGTTATAAAAAATGGAGCATCGGCCTATACATTGCCAAATTTCCAGATTGCCTCGCAAGAAAGAGTCGAAACTATAGACCTGGGCAAGACGTAATACCATCAGCATATTGAAATTCTAGTTGAACTGTAAAGACGAACTGAAAACCTAGAGACATAATAGTGTATATAAAATCACATGTAAGCTCTGGGAAGAAGTACAGGGTTATTACAAATGACTGAAGCGATTTCACAGCTCCACAATAACTTTATTATTTGAGATATTTTCAAATTGCTTTGCACACACATACAAAAACTCAAAAAGTTTATTAGGCATTCACAAATGTTCGATATGTGCCCCTTTAGTGATTCGGCAGACATCAAGCCGATAATCAAGTTCCTCCCACACTCGGCGCAGCATGTCCCCATCAATGAGTTCGTAAGCATCGTTGATGCGAGCTCGCAGTTCTGGCACGTTTCTTGGTAGAGGAGATTTAAACATTGAATCTTTCACATAATCCCACAGAAATAAATCGCATGGGGTTAAGTCGGAAGAGCGTGGAGGCCATGACATGAATTGCTGATCATGATCTCCACCACTACCGATCCATCGGTTTTCCAATCTCCTGTTTAAGAAATGCCGAACATCATGATGGAAGTGCGGTGGAGCACCATCCTGTTGAAAGATGAAGTCGGCGCTGTCGGTCTCCAGTTGTGGCATGAGCCAATTTTCCGCGGGCTACGCGTGAAACTTGCCCGAACGCGTTCAACCGTTTCTTCGCTCACTGCAGGCCGACCCGTTGATTTCCCCTTACAGAGGCATCCTGAGGCTTTAAACTGCGCATACCATCGCCGAATGGAGTTAGCAGTTGGTGGATCTTTGTTGATCTTCGTCCTGAAGTGTCGTTGCACTGTTATGACTGACTGATGTGAGTGCATTTCAAGCACGACATACGCTTTATCGGCTCCTGTCGCCATTTTGTCTCACTGCGCTCTCGAGCGCTCCGACGGCAGAAACATGAAGTGCGGCTTCAGCCGAACAAAACTTTATGAGTTTTTCTACGTATCTGTAATGTGTCGTGACCATATGTCAATCAATGGAGCTACAGTGAATTTATGAAATCGCTTCAATCATTTGTAATAGCCCTGTATATATTGGTCATTCAGGCAGAACTGTGGCAGCTACTTTATCTGAACATTAGAGAAGCTGGAGCTTGAGAGCAGAAGATTCAGCCTTTGCCAATTATTTTGTAACAGAAAACCACTCGTATCGTGTAGAGTGTGCTTTTATACGTTCAAACAAGAAAAGGAGGAAGATGACATTAGTGGAAGTACTGAAATCAACAGACAAATGACACAGGCTGCCATTATAGAATTGACCAAACTCAATTTATCTTTCTATCCTCCTCTAAATTAAGATTTAGCTACAAATACTACGAGGGGCGTTGAATAAGTAAAGCGAAAGTTTTTTCTTGTCCATTTTTGGTTGAAAAATCGCGAAATTTGCCGAGGGACTTCTTGGAATATTCCCGCTTCTGCCCTTATTGTTTCATGAAGTTCCGACAGGCCCTCTAACTTGCGTCTCTAACGGAGGTGCTTCACAAGCAGAAAACTGTCATTGACTTCCTCTTCGCGGAAAGCCAGGGCATCGTAGCTAATCAAAGGCACTTGATGAATGTCTACGAAGACCTGCCAGTGAACAGAGCGCCATGAGTCAAATGGTTCAAATGGCTCTGAGCACTATGGAACTTAACTGCAGAGGTCATCAGTCCCCTAGAACTTAGAACTACTAACTAACCTAAGGACATCACACACATCCATGCACGAGGCACGATTCGAACCTGTGACCCTAGCGGTCGGGCGGTTCCAGATTGTAGCGCTTAGAACCGCTCGGTCACCACGGCCCGTCGCCATGAGTCGTAGGGCGAGATCACGCAAACCTGCGCGATCTCCCACGTGCCAGCCGGCAGAAAAAAACTGTGACTCGTTCAATGTTGCAAAGTGCGGACAGTCTCATTCGATGCGGTCGTCGAATCACAATGAAACACCTCGCTGCGCAAGTGGACGCCTCTGTCGGTAGTGCTGATACTCCTGGCCACCAGTTACGTTACTCAAAGATGTGAGCCCGCTGGATGTTCGCTGCTTAGCGGAAGATCAAAAACGGCAACGAGTTGGTTCAATGAAGGATGCACTCCTCGGGAGCAGTACGTTGGACATGGAGAGGTTATTTATGCAGCAAATCTTTGACTCCGACGTCGACCAGCAGGGTGGTTACCATGAGGGCATACATTCCCTCACAGCAAGATGGAGTAAAGCCGCAGCTCTGAACGGTGAATATGTACAAAAATACGGGCTGCAATTTCCATGAAAATGCTGTGAGACGTATCGGGCATTTGGATATACATTAATAACTTTTATTATGCCTTGACCACACTTTTTTTTTAATTTCATAAACACCCTACGCGTTTCTGCTATTCATCATTGTCACTGCCTTTGAAGAAAAGTCGAATAGCGTGAGGTGTTTTGGAAATAAAATAAGTGTGGTGAAAACACAAGAAAAGTTAACAAATCTAATATATGGTTTTGTAGCCGAAGGAGTGAAAAATAATATTATGCATTGGAACTCTGAATAAATCCAACCTGCTTCCCGGAAAAAAAGTGTTTCATTACTTATTGAATGCCCTCGTAGATTGAGACTGTAAATTCTTTTCTTCCATTATAAGAAGTATCGATGTATCGTCACATAAAAACACATTGTTCCTTTTCTTAGTTAATGTAACTATTACACCGTGAAAACAAGTGTAATACTTTAGTATGTCATCACTCTAGACATCATCATTTTTTTATCTTTTGTATCTTCTATCAAAATACTCTGTGTGTAAGTTGCATTTCATTGTATCTACGACTGAACGTTCAGCAGTCACCCTAAAGGCTGTTCGTGACAAATAAATATAATTTTGCAGAACTTTAGGGAGTGTTTCCGATTACCATGGTCTACGAAACACCGTTGGAAAATTAAGGTAAATAGATGCCATGCAACGGTTAGCAATTAATTCTCGCATTTACGTGAAACCAGAACGAAAAATTTTCAGTACAGTATCTCTTGCGAGCATTTAAGTTGAATTAGTCCGTCTTGGAAATATTGTGAAATGATTATGGACAACTTTCAACTGGGAAATACAGGAACAGTTAAAAGAATTTATTTTTTTAATCCTGTGTTCAGTTAGCTATGCACAGTTCTTAGGTAAGTATACGATCGTCAGTGTTGAAATCTGTAAATCTAGAAAAACGATTAATTAATGACAACTTCATATTCATGTACTTGCAATGAAATGAATGACGCCTTTTCCGTCGAATGTAAAGGGAAGTGGACTATGTACTGTAAATATTTATTCAGCGTATATTCGGAGATGTATGTGCTGTCACATTTTCCTGAACTGAAGACTGGTATAAGAGGCCACTGCCGTGTTTGGCGTATTTAACGATTAAAACCTCTATGAGAATCACTCAGGCTAGTCATTCATCCTATACCATTCTCCTTTCTTATGAGGTAGTCGGACTGTGTAAAACCGTACAACTTTGAACATCAGCCCTATCTTGTACAAAACGTTTACAAAAGCTATTCTTATTTTCTAAAGAGAATCACACTACCAAGTAAATAATGATATGTAGAAACCAGAGCTCAGTTTCGTTTATACGAAATCCTCCGTTCGATATGCTGTCCTCTTTCGTAGCTCTGCTTTCAGCCTATCTGGCTATGGAGGGCGCGAGCTCGATTCCGCTATTGTCAGGGATTTTTCCTCGGTGGTAGGACTGGAATAGGATCCACTCAGCCTCGATGTGCCAACTGAAGAGCCACCTGAACGACAACAGGCGCCTCCTCGACCAAGGGAGTGGCCACGGCCGGGAGAGCGGTGTGTTGATGTCACATCTTCCCATCGCATTCAGTGACGCCACTGTCGGAGGATGACACGGCGGTCGGTCGGTCCCGATTACCTCATCAAGACCAAAATGTGGAGCTTTGCTTTCCTTCCTTTGGATATCTCAGGGGCTGATAGTCACTTACAGCTGATATCTTGCTTGGCATATGTAGGGTCTGTGGGAACGATTTATTTGCGTTTGCATTGTTCTCTACCCTGAAGGGTAAAGCAGACTTTTCGAGATCGTATCCGTTGTACAGCATACTCTTTTCCGCCAAATACCACAATACACAGAGATGAGAGGGAATTTAATAATTCGACATGTGGTATTACAGTAGTGAACGGTCCCTCTCTTTCATAGACAAAAAGAGAGCAAGAAGATGTGAAACTCCTTTGAGACCATTTGTGACTTATATGTAAGTAATAAAAAGGACGTTTGCTACTCATCTTATAGCGGAGAAGTCCAGTAGCAGATAGGCACAACATACAGACTTTCAAAAAACAAGCTTTTCTCAAAAATAGACGACAAACTCACACACACTCATGCGAACGAAGCTCACACACATATCACCACAGTCCCTGGCACCTGAAGCCAGACTACTATATGTGATCAACTTCCAAACAAATTAAAACATTAAATACTTCCGAAGAGACATCGTGAACACGAGAGAGAGGACAACATTGCTTTCAAAGTAGGGAGTGCATATGGGAACATAACCCAGAGGCAATAACTTTAAGTTCACAATATTTTATTATGATATATTGCGTTAAACAAATATCTGTGACCAAAAACTTTATAAATTAAAAAAGGTATTATAAACGGGCTCAACAGGCCCCCAGGCTCCAAATTGTACCTACAGCGGCCGCCTGACTTATCATGAGCACTGTGATTAAAGGAAGGTACAGAAAACTTCTAAAACAAGAAACTAGCATAAGTGTAACAACAAACAATAATTTCACAAGTCCCCAACCCGCCCCGAGCTCTAGATTGTAACACAATGGCAATACCTGTAACTAATAAAATATTTTCGTAAATAAGAAAACTTCAAAGCCTGACTTTAAATAAAATCTACATGGTGTCAGTTAATGGCAGTTACTTTGTTTGGAAATGTAGCACACACTCTTGGCAAAAACCTTCCAATAGCCAACAACTAGCGAACGTTTGCTGTTAGAAGCTAATAGACTAGTGACTATAAATTTAAGTTTATGAAACAAGAGTGTTTTTTCAATAATATCGGTCAGTTTAAAATAATTCAATTAATTGCAAATCACAAAAAAACTTTAAAATGAACATCACACAATATGAAAATAAAAATACCTTTCTTTTTAAAAAGCAACCAGGAATCTGAGATAGCAGATTAATACACGGCTAATAAATCTCTGTACTGTCAGGAGCAGGGCAAAACACGCAAAACCTTTAAAGCACGAGCGAAGTTTGAGAGATCTGCAGATGCTTACCTATATCATGCCGAAACAAAATTGAATTCTGTTCATCGACAAAGCATAACTTTCCACCAGCGCACTACGTCATCCCAATGTTACAGGAAAGACAGGTGCTAAGCGCTGATCGTATTCCACTTTTAGCAAGTTGCCAAAAGCCGTCGCCCAGTACGGTTACAGTGGCCAACTCAACCCGCTGGAACGAGAAACTTCCTCCGCACCGAGCGCCCTTTCTCCATGTTTGGCCGTGCACGACGGCTTAATAACACGTCGCAAACATTGCCATGTTTCCACAACTGTCTACTACAAGATTTCAAGTAGGTTTCTGCACCACATCAACCCGTGCCTGCCGTAAACTCAGCTTCGACGAAGCTCTGTAATCCAGTCGGTGGTAAACCACCAGATTCACTTGCCCGTCGACAACTGTCTCCTCTGCTCCGGGCTTTCCTCAACGTTTCGGCGCAACACGCTCGCCACCTCGAGGCTTACCATGTAGAGTGGAACGATAGGAAGACTTTCTGCAATTGACTACGGATCATCTCAATAGGATGCTGAAAATAAAGTAGACTGAAGAAATAAGATATGCGAATGCTTTTGCATTGTCGGCGAAGAAACGGGCTTATAGAACACAATGGTAAAAAAAGGGACAGGGCGATAGGACATCTGCTAAGAGGTGAGAGAATAACCTCCATGGTAGGAGATGCTGCATTATCGGGTAAAAACTGCTGATGAAGACAGAAAGGTAAGGCAAATCGTGTTGCATACAACCATTGAATAGACCTTAACATGACTGTCTGTAGAGCGCAGCCAGTTTCTTCGCCCTAGCACAAGGAGTGGGAGGACAGTCAAACTATCGCTCAAGCCACGTTTTATCCCAGGAAAGGATGTTTTTGTTGTTGTCGTTGTTGTGGTCTTCAGTCCGAAGACTAGTTTGATGTAGCTATCCATAATACTCTATCCGTTGCAAACCTCCTCATCTCCAAGTAACTTCTGGAAACTACATTTTTCTGAATCTGCTTACTGAGTCATCTCTTGGACTCCCTCTACGATTATTATCGCCCCCCCCCCTTCGCTGCCCATAGGTATTGAATTGGCAATCCCTTGATGTCTTAGAATATGTCGTACCAACCTTCTTCTAGTCAGGCTGTGCAGCAAATCTCTTTCCTTCCCATTTCTGTTCAGTACTTCCTCATTGGTTACGTGATCTACCCATCTATTTTTAAGCATTCTTCTGTAGTACCACATTCCAAAAGCTTCTATTCTCTGTTTGTCTAAATTGTATATCGTCTAAGCTTTACGTTATATTCATGACTACACTCCAAACAAATACTCTCAAAAAAAACTTCCTGACAATTAAAATCTGTACTCTGTTTTAACAAGTTTCTCTTCTTCAGAAACGCTTCTCTTGCCGTAACAGTCTACATTTTATACCCCTTCTACTTCGACTACCGTCGGTTATTTTGCTGCCCAAATAGTAAAACTCATCTACTAATTTAAGTGCCTCAGTTACTAATCTAATTCCCTCAGAACTATCTGATTCAGATTCAATTTGACTACATTCCATTATGCTGGTTTAGCATTTGTCGATGTCCATCTTACACTACGTGATCAACTGTATCAGGACACCCCCAAAAACATACGTTTTTCATATCAGGTGCATTGTGCTGCCACCTACTTCTAGGGACTCTGACCACAATCTATTGGTTATGAATTGTACATTAAAACTAAGGAAAGTGCAAAACGATGGGGAGGGACCTGGATAAACCGAAAGAGTTACGGGTTTAGAGTGTTTCAGAGGGAGCAGCAGGGAGAGATTTACGAGAACAGGGGAAAGGAATACAGTAGAAGAAGAGAGGATAGCTTTGGCAGATGAAATATTTAAGACACAAGAGGATCGAATTTAACTGACGAAAATGTAGTAAATGTAGCAGTGGAAAGGAAATATAAACGACTAAAAAAATGAGATTGACAGTAAGTGCAAAATGGCTAAGAGGGAATGGCTTGAGGACACATGTAAGGATTTAGAAGGATATATCTCTAGGGGAAAGGTAGATGCCAGCTACAGGAAAATTAAAAAGGCCTTGGGAGAAAAGAGAACCACCTGTAACAATATCAAGAACTCAGGTTGAAAACTAGTCCTAAGCAAACATGGGAAAGCAGAAAGTTGGAAGGAGCATATTGTCTTTAAAAGGTAGAAGTACTTGCGGGCAATATTATGGAAATGGAAGAGGACGTAGATGAAGATGAGTTGGGAGACATACCATTGCTTGAGGAATTTGACAGAGTATTGAAAGACCTGAGTCGGAAAAGAGCTACACGAGTAGACAACATTCCATTAGAACTACTGAAAGCCTTGGGAGAGCCAGTCATGACAACACTCTTCCATCTGGTGCGTTAGATATATGAGACAGGCGAAATAACCTTCGGCTTTGAGAAGGAAATAGTAATTCCAAAGAAAGCAGGTGCTGACAAGTGTGAAAATTACCGAACTATCAGTGTAAAATCACAGTTGCATAATACTAACACGAAATCTTTAAAGATGAATGGAAAAATTGTTATAAGCCGATCTCGTAGAAGATCAGTTTGAATTCCGGAGAAATCTAGCATCACACGAGGCAATTCTGACTCTATACGAATATTCATAGAAGATAGGTTACGGAAAGGTAAATCTATGTTTATAGTGTTTGTAGAATTAGAGAAGGCTTTTGAAAATCTTGAATGGAGGACTTTATTTTAAATTGTAAAGGTAACAGGCGTAAAGTACAGGGCGCGACAAGATATTTACAGTTTGTACTTAAACCACATGGCAGTTATAACAGTCAAGAGTTCTGAAAGGGAAGCAGTGGTTGAGAAGAGAGTGAGACAGGTTTGTAGCCTATCCCCATTGTTATTCAATGTGCATACTGAGCAAGCAGTATAGTAAACGGAAACTTGGGAATAGAAAGTAAAGTCCTGGGAGAAGAAATAAAAACACTGAAGTTTTCCGATTACATTACAATTATGTCAGAGACGGCAAAGGACTTGGAAGAGCAGTTGAACGTAGTGGGAAGTGTTTTAAAAGTAAGATATACAATATGTGAACAAAAGTATCCGGACACTAGGCTGAAAATGACTTACAAGTTCGTGGCGCCCTACATCGGTAATGCTGGAATTCAATATGGTGGTGGCCCATACTTAGCCTTGATGATAGCTTCCACTCTCTCAAGCATACGTTCAATCAGCTGCTGGAAGGTTTCTTTGGAAATGGTAGCCTCTTCTTCACGGAATGCTGCACTGAGGAGAGTTATCGATGTCGGTCGGTGAGGCCTGGCACGAAATCGGCGTTCCAAAACATCCCAAAGGATTTCTATAGCATTCAGGTCAGGACTCTGAGCAGGCCTATCCATCACGGGGATGTTATTGTAGTGTAACCACTTCGCCGCAGGCCGTGCATTACGAACAGGTTGTCGATAGTGCTGAAAGATGCAATCGCCATCCCCGAACTTCTCTTCAACGGTGGGAAGCAAGAACGTGCTTAAAACATCAATGTAGGCCTGTGCTCCGATAGTGCCACGCAAAACAGCAACTAGGGCAAGCCCCCCCCATGATAAAACACGAAAACACCAAATTTTACTGTTGGCACTACACTCGCTGGCAGATGACGTTCACCGTGTATTCACCGTACCCACACCCTGCCATCGGATCGCCACATTGTGTCCATGATTCGTCACTCCACACGTTTTTCCACTGTTCAGTCGTCTAATGTATACGCTCCTTACACCAAGCGTTGCGTCGTTTGGCATTTACCGGCGTGGTGCGTGGTTTATGAGCAGCCGCTCGTGGTGGTGGTTAGTGTTTAACGTCCCGTCGACAACGAGGTCATTAGAGACGGAGCGCAAGCTCGGGTTAGGGAAGGATTGGGAAGGAAATCGGCCGTGCCCTTTCAAAGGAACCCTGAAACGAAGCCGCTCGATCATGAAATCCAAGTTTTCTCACCTCCCGCCTAACTGTCATAGCATTTGCGGTGGTTCCTGATGCAGTTTGGAATTCCTGTATGATGGTCTGGATTGATGTCTGCGTATTACACATTACGATAGTCTTGAACTGTCGGCGGTCTCTGCCAGTCAACAGACGAGGTCGGCCCGTAAACATTTGAGCTGTAAGTGTCCCTTCACGTTTCCACTTCACTATCACATTGTGAGCCGTGCGTGGCTCGTGTTCGCGCCATCTCTTATTTAATATCCCGTTTTTACCATACTGCCACCTCGTTATGTTAGTTTCAATTACTTGTGTCACTGAGTTGCTGCTTTGTCTGCCCGTGAGCGGCTACAGCAGCGCTTATCGATATAAGACCTGCTTTATTATATTTTCTGAACTTCTATTACTTACCGGTCGTCGTGTGACGACCAGTCCGTTGGAATGTGCCAGCAGTTAGTTCGCACCAGGCAGCGTTCGAGTTGGCACGCGGCACAAGTTCAGTCGGGGCGCGGTAGCAGTGAGGCCCGGACCGCCATGACTCGCCCGACGGATGCCGATGCACATGATTGGAGTCGCGACGACTTTGGTCGTCGGCCGGTCGTCTTGCCGGACGACTTGTATTTGGCCGGCGATCGCTTATGGATTGGCTGTGTGCGCCGACTCGCGATTCGTCCCAGATATTGAACAGTCACTGCCGTTAACATTGTCTGGTTCTTCATGCGAGTGTTCGTGGAACTGTGTGTAGTTTGTGTGATTTTGATCGACAAGTTATTTTAAATTTTGTCGGTGTACTGGCTCCGAGGAGTCGGTCGGTTGGTGTGGATCAGCCAGGAAATCTCAGTGGGCCGCATCTGATGGCGATCTCTACGCAGTGCCGGAGTGTGTGGGAGCTGTTCCGATTACTACGAGGTTCGTGGCTCACAGACCCAGGACATCAAAGTTGAGTGGTGATTTAATTACTGAAGCCAGTCTGTTCACATTGTGCCTTTTGTTTTCATGGTTGGCTGTTCGGGGTATTCCCGTGAGCAACAGCGAGTATTTGAGTTGGCGAAAGTTTGGCTACCATCTGGTGGGCTGTAACTGTATTTTGGTTATTTGAAGTCAAAGTGCACCAGCGGAATTTTCTGTCTTGTGGCCGTTAGTGTTTCAGTTACCTGCCCTGGCCGCAGACGTACAATTCAGGCAGTGACCTTTCTTCACCGTGCTGTCACTGTCCAACAAGTTATAAAGGCACATTTGCATGCCGAGCGTGAGTTTCCGCGGAAACGCGAAATATTAATTAAATAAATAATAAGTGACAAATAAATAAAGCCTATGGCATACAACTGCAGCGCTGTGTCGCTGATAAAACAAAAGCACAATTACGTTACTCATATGTTTAATTAAGAAGAAACGGAGAGCTCTGGTTGAAGTGGTGCGAGAAGCACGTATTTTATTTTTTATTGTCTGGCACACCGCCATATTTCATGTTAGAGAAGAATACTGCGAGTTGCAACCAGACTAGGCACTCGACTCTGTAAAGAATTTATATTTATAAAAGTAAGTAGGATTATGATCTGTAGGCTTATTCATTGAATATATCTGATTTAACTAACTGTGTAACTTTTTTATGTTTAGTAGACAGACACCTCTGTACGACGTATTGACATGGCTGGCAAATTATTCTAATATTGAGATTTAGATTTGAGTCCGCACCTACCGCAGCAGTCTTTGGAAACGATTTATTTACGAAGTCCGATTATTTCAGTTTTATTTCACGGTCAACTACGAGTAACATTGCCTTTACGAAAAAGCCATTGTCAAGCGTCTGATACCGAATAATTAAACGTCCACGTTCCAGATAAGCAAATATCAATTACAACTACAAACACCATCATACAGATAGAATAATTAATATATTATTATTTTTAATTTATTTTATAACGTGTGTGTAGTTTTGACAGCTAATGCATACTTGGTTGTGGGCGGTTACGCCTTTTACGTTTTTGCTTTGGAGTTCCTTGTCTAATGGTCGGGTGGAAATCAAGTCGTCTTGTTGGTGGGTCCGTTCGCTCTCTCTTGGTTGGGTTGCCGGCGGATCGGAATAGTTGGGCCGACTACCTGTCTCCCCTAAGCGAAAGTTAATATTTCAATTGCAGACCGACCCCCGGAAACTTCTGAGCGCCGCTGGCTGTGCTGCTTTTTCATACTGGTGTTTGATTGTGTATTTTAATGGCTCATTGATGATGGTTTGAATTTCTATACTTTTAGTTACGTTTTAAATAATGAGCCGTGCGGTCTCAGGTGCTGCAGTCATGGACTGTGCGGCTGGTCCCGGTGGAGGTTGCATAAGGCCTGATGTCTTGTATGTGGGAAGCCATGAATAACCAGAACATTCAAATATATTATGTGCAAGACGTTAGAAAGCTGCATTCAGATAATATTCGTTGTATTGCACTTAGTAAGTTACTATAACAGAAATGTAAGATTAGGAAAAGTCTGACACAAAGATACTACTTAGCGACTACTCTCCTTAAAACATTTTTTAAAGAAGCACTGAAAATATTGGAAAAGGAAGTACGAAAGCAGGGGAATTACAGTAGGGTAACGACGCACTTCCTACATTTCACCGATGATCAGGTCACTATCGCTGAGGAAAAAGGCCTTTCTGTTACTGGACCTACCACCTTACCTGATGTAGACGTATGTATGCAAGGCAAAATTTCACGGTGTGATCGTATTTATAAAGAGCCACAGCAGAAGCACAGCCCTTACTGACGGAAATTTGCTTGAATACGTTGAAAAACGCTATACTAGGCATAGCGGAGGGTACTTCGTACCAAGATTACGGATTTTATTTTCAGCTCCACTCGCGTATTGAGGAACCAAATGACTGTCTACATTCCTCTCTTATTCTCGTGACCTCTAATGAGATACAAGGTGGTAGCAACTTATCGATCGGTCAGCCCTATTCGAAAACAAGTTGTGCACATCTGCCCCACAGCGCGTCGCGAGGACTACGTCTTCTTCCTTCCTAGAATTCTTATTTATGTTACAGAACATTTCTGTTACCCTTTGTGTGGGCTGTTCCCACCTGAGAGGATCCCAGTACAGTGTCTCTGGATTTGTTCCGTGTCATGTCCTTCTGACAAGGGCTGCAGACTTTGAAAGGGTACTCTGCAATTGGACACACTAACATCTTGTAAGCGATTTCCTTTACAGATGTACTGCAGTTTCCCAGCAACATTACAACAAACCTAATGCCTCGTCTTCCCTGATAGTGACTACAGGCGATCGCCCCATTTCATATCATTTCTTAGTATTATGTTCGTATTTATTTATTTATTTATTTTTGAGACATCCTTCTACTGACAGGTGTGATACGGCCCGCAACGAATTCCGCTCCGGTACCAAACCCTTCAGCTCAGAGTACCACTTGCAAGCTACGTCTTCAGATATTTGCTGTATGTATTTGAGTCTCTGTCTTTCTCTATAGTTTTTGCTCTCTACAGCTCCCTCTAATACCGTGGAAGTCATTCCCTGATGTCTCAACGGATGTCCTATAATCTTGTCCCTTGTGCTTGTCAGGGTTTTCCGCATATTCCTTTCCTCTCCGATTCTGCGTAGAACCTCCTCATTTCTTACCTCGTCAGTCCACCTCATTTTCAACATTTGTCTGTAGCACCACACGTCAAATGATTCGATTCTCTTGTGTTCCGATTTTCCCACAGTCCATGTTTCACTACCATACAGTGCTGTACTCCAAACGTTACTGGGGAACAGTAACGGAAGGGAATCGAATCATTTGGGATGTAGTGCTGCAGAGGAATGTTTAAAATAAATGTAACAGATATGGTAAATACTGAGGACATTCTCTGCAGAATCAGCGAAGAAAGGAACATTGGGAATACAGTGACGAGAAGAAGGGACAGGTTGATATGACATGGGTTAAGACATTAGTGAATAACTCCCATGGAACAAGAAGAATTGTAGAGGGCAAAAACTGTAGGGGAAGACAGGGTTTGGAATACATCTGACAAATAATTGAGTGCGTAGAGTGCAAATGCTACCATGAGATGAAGAGGTTGGCACGGGAGGTGAATTCGTGGTGGGCAGCATCAAACCACTTAGATGACTGGTGGCTCAAAAATAAAAAAAATTAATAAATGAAATAAATAAACAAGATTTTTCTAGCCGGATCAGTAGTAGTTTAATGTCTTTCTCGGGCGTTCTTGTTATATACATCAGGTAGGAGCCGTTGGGCGTAGTAAAGATTTCGAGAAGGATGTGGACATAGCATAATTTCCTCCTAGTATAACTAGAGGGAGCTCTCTTCAAATTCAGATTAATGAAAGTAATTCCAATAGCAAAGACAGAGAACTATATTAAAAGAGTATTAATTATCACATGGAACATGACAAATCGTCAGGTTAACAGCTCATACGACCAAGTTCCTGACAGAAAATATATAGAGAAAACTGGAAAAGAAAGTCTAGGACGTGTTAGATGTAGATGACGATCAGTATGGCTTTAGAAAAGGTAACGGCAACAGAGAGACCATTCTGCCAGTTTAGTTGATAATGGAAGCAACACAAAGAAAAACCAAGGCACGTTCGTAGGATTTGTGGATCTAGAAAAAGCGTTCGACATAGTAAAATGGTGCAAGACGTTCGAAATTCTGAGAATACGGGTCAGCTATAGGGAGAGACGGGTAATATATAATATGTTCAAGAAACAAGAGGGAATAATAACACTGGAAGAACAAGAACGATGTACTCGGATTAAAAGCGTGTAAGACATGAATGTAGTTTTTCGCCCCTATTGTTCAGTCTGACATCGAAGAAGCAATGATGGAAAGAAAAGAAAGGTTCAAGAGTGGGATTAATATTGGAGATGAAAGGATATCTGTGACACGATCCGCTAATGACATTGCTATCCAGAGTGAAAGTGAACAAGAATTACATGAGCAGCTGTCTGGAATGAAGATTCTAGTGAGTACAGAATATTGATTGAGAGTAAACCGAAGAAAGACGAAAATATTGAGGAGTAGCAGAATTAAGAACAGCGAGAAACTTAACATCAGGATTGATGGTCACGAAGTAGATGAATATAAGGAATTCTGCTACCTAGGCAGCATAATTAATAACGGACATAGCAAGGAGGACACCGGCAAAAAGGGCATTCCTGGGCAATAGAAGTGTACTGGTACCAAGCATAGGCCGTAATTTCAGGAATAAATTCACTGTCATAGAATTATGTGCCCCAAAATTAAATTCTTAGAAGTTTTGTATATATTTGTACACTGAAAACATCAGAGGTGTTCTTACGCTTCCTTGGGACACACACAGACTTTTACATTGCAACAGCAGAGGGAAGACCGAACACGGCATTTTTTTAAGAGAATTACTTCGTATATACGTCGACACAGACATATTGATCTCAGTTTAGTAAAACTCCTTCCCTCCTTTTATCTCCTCGATTCATATGTTGTTTGCCATTACTTTTTTAATGTTTCATGCCCACATTACAGGAATGTCATTTTTAAACGGATCTGAAAACACATTATTTGTAATTCTAACCCGGTTATATTTTAATATACGCTCTCATTCCAGATTTATAAATAGAAGCCTGTATTGTAAACAAACTGTAGAATTTTAATAAATGCGCATTTTAATTAGTTTGCTCTGCAAACTGGGTATGGATTTCTTGTTGTTATACCTAACGCTTTATCTGATGGTTAAGTAAGCTCTTCTGTTCGGCGATATATGATTATATTTGAACTAGTATTTAAACGATATTTTTGGCGAGGTGGTGCTAGTTATGAGCTAATAACATCTAAAAAATCCCAGCACTGTTTTCTAACATGAAACTATTTTGCTATTAACACTTAACATATGAACAATGTGAAGCCGTGAAAATAGACAGGCATTAAATAAAGCCGAGTAATAAATCACATGCATTCATATATTGCTCTGCAACGTTAAATCACTCTTCATTTAATGTAAACAGTGTGGCATAGCTCTTAGTCGACGAATCGTAGACTAGCAAACGATTAGTGGTTGCGAGTTCTAGAAACAATTATTTTTTAATTGAATACACGTCTAGCCAAGACACTTTCCGAATATTGACATCCGGTGAAACTCTTTAGGAACATTATTACTGTTTGCAATTAGCTTAAACACCAGAGTACCGAGAAGAGCAAATCATAACATTTAATGCTGCTAAATCAGAGGCTATACACACTGAGTCCAGCAGCAGGCCGCCCACGCACACACACATACACACACACACACACACACACACACACACACACACACACACACACACACACTGGCACTACATGATAGCGTCAAGAGGGTAATACTGTTGATAGATGTCAGGGATATAGGACTGATAATGTTGACTCAGATAGAATACCTAATATTTCCTAATTGAATGAATGAAACATTGACCCTTATGCAAAGAAATTTCTAAAGAGTTGCTTTGACCATGAATCCTTATTTCAGTCTATCAGCAAACTACATTAGAATCGTTTGTACAACTAAAGAAAAAGCTAATTTATGAAAATTGGCGCAAGAAATGATATATCAAAATTGGTAAGTCTATATACTACATACACAAAGGAATTGACACACTGTTGTGACCATGTAATTTTTGACGATTCTCCTATCTATCCCTAATATTTATATTATATACTTTAATGTTAGTGAAACTGCATTAAGCTTCTCTTCGTTCGCAAAAATACAAGATAGTTGACTACATTTAACTCACTCTGTATGGTTTATTAATCATGCAGTGTTTCAACAGTGGATACTCAATAAGCATGTCATCAGCCTTCATTAGGTGCATTTAATGAAGTAACGATTAAATGTAGAACTTTACTTCTTATTCCACCAAACATGACATTTAAACGTTACTCATTTTGTGTACTTCTGCAAGCACAGTTATTAATAACTGATATGTTTATACTCATTAACACACTATCTACGAACAGCGTGCTTCATACTTCGAAGTTTCAGTGTGAACTAACAGTGGTCTATCAATATCACTGTTTTGGACTCCCCTTACCAGCAAATAGTTTCAGGAAGAACTTTACGTAGCTTATTTGTAATAAATCATACACATTGCGGAACAGAACTCGATTCACTTACTGTTTAATATTCCATCAGAAAATCATAGACTTTCATTTTGCGAACATCTTTGAATCTATAAATCTACTCTATATTTGATTAGAAACAATGCTTTATTTTCAATCTGCACTTCATTTGATTAGAAACAATATTTCTTATGTGAAGCACGATATAACTGAAACAAGGAATCAAAAGCATCACAGATACCCTCTGAACTAACTGCAAACGTTGGTTACATAGCTTATTATGTATTGATACCGGTCATAGTCTGATACTCTATTCTAGTTATACAACAGAATGACAAAATACCTCAGGCAGAATACCATCTTATGACTTAATCATAACCAGTTTCTTTCTACAAAGGCCATTTCCACATGCTGCTGGAAGAAAGAAAAGAAATATATATGGTAAGATCTTCTAACTTGTAAAAAACCTTTTGAAAGCCGACTTATGAGTTACGTAAATGATAAGTAACGTATATGTGGTTCATAGCTACTGCTCGTAAACGGCCTTGGTGAACGAAATGTTCTGTACATTATGGTGGTGGCTTTTTCTTTTCTTTTACATTTCTTTATCTATTTGATATAAAATATTGAAATATTTTTTAGCTACGTTTCTCTACCGGGATTCTCTGTTGACGAGTATAGTTCTGGGACGTCATATATACCTGAAAGCTATCGGACTTCGTTTTGCAAAAGGTAAAATTTTAGGTTCCATTTTGAAAGCAGGTCAATCGTATTCCGCAGATTGGTGCCGGTAACATGCGGTCATTCACCAACAGACATCCCCACACAACGTAAACCACATTTAGTTATCAGATTCATGAAAAAACTCAGGAAAAAAGTATGGATAGTCGTATTGATAAACACAATGAAATAATTATTATTACGCAAAATGAACACAAATCAGAGAATCTCTACTTAACTGCGACCGTACCAGACAATGATTGATCAAGAAGAGAGAGAACAAAAGCTTGCCACTCCGGTTTATTTCAAATTACATAGATCATATTATTACAGAGTTGTTTTTTTTTTGTTTTTTGTAATGGCAGTGTCTATTAAGCAGCGATAAAATCATCTCAGAGCTACTGCGCGAAAACACACAGTCACGAAATCCTTTAACACTTGGTGGACCATTACACAGCCCCCAAAATTTTTAAAAATTTCTAAAGTTGTAAAAAATTTAAAAATTTACATCGCTTCATTACGTTTTGGTCTTTAATATGTCCTTTTTTTTCATCATTTCATTCGATTGAGTTGGAGCCTGTTTTAGCTTTGCCAGGAATGAAATTTGCCTGCCCATTCGGGTGCGATCTTGCTGGAACATGGCGTAACGAAAGGAAAGGCATAGGTATCCTTTCCTTTCTCATAGAATTTAAAAACTTTATACATTGACAAAATCAGATCATTTACTACAATTAATCAGGATGAACAAATTACATCGTTAGAAAAAGACATTAAGGTAGTAATTTGTGGGAATCGTCGTATGGGTTTTCTTTAGATAAATACGTGTTTTTTATTTTTTACGCGGTTTACAATAATCGCTCAGTAGCACATTATTCATTCTTGGTCGACGGTTTTAATGGCGACGCATTTTGGGCGTCAGTCGGACTGCAGAGTTCGCCGTTGCTGTGGTGTAGACCGGTCAAAGCGGCGTGCTCGCGATGTTGACAAATCTGCATACATGTGAGCTGCGACGATCTGCAATGGAGCAAGAAGAATGCGAATTTCTGGACCGGTTGTGCTCGACAGGATCCAGTCAGCTCAGGATATAGGGTTACATCTACATCTACATCTATACTCCGCGAGCCACCTTACGGTGTGTGGCGGAGGGTACTTATTGTACCACTATCTGATCCCCCCTTCCCTGTTCCATTCACGAATTGTGCGTGGGAAGAACGACTGCTTGTAAGTCTCCGTATTTGCTCTAATTTCTCGGATCTTTTCGTTGTGATCATTACGCGAGATATATGTGGGCGGTAGTAATATGTTGCCCATCTCTTCCCGGAATGTGCTCTCTCGTAATTTCGATAATAAACCTCTCCGTATTGCGTAACGCCTTTCTTGAAGTGTCCGCCACTGGAGCTTGTTCAGCATCTCCGTAACGCTCTCGCGCTGACTAAATGTCCCCATGACGAATCGCGCTGCTTTTCGCTGGATCATGTCTATCTCTTCTATTAATCCAACCTGGTAAGGGTCCCATACTGATGAGCAATACTCAAGAATCGGACGAACAAGCGTTTTGTAAGCTACTTCTTTCGTCGATGAGTCACATTTTCTTAGAATTCTTCCTATGAATCTCAACCTGGCGCCTGCTTTTCCCACTATTTGTTTTATGTGATCATTCCACTTCAGATCGCTCCGGATAGTAACTCCTAAGTATTTTACGGTCGTTACAGCTTCCAATGATTTACCACCTATGGCATAATCGTACTGGAATGGATTTCTGCCCCTATGTATGCGCATTATATTACATTTATCTACGTTTAGGGAAAGCTGCCAGCTGTCGCACCATGCATTAATCCTCTGCAGGTCTTCCTGGAGTACGTACGAGTCTTCTGATGTTGCTACTTTCTTGTAGACAACCGTGTCATCTGCAAATAGCCTCACGGAGCTACCGATGTTGTCAACTAAGTCATTTATGTATATTGTAAACAATAAAGGTCCTATCACGCTTCCTTGCGGTACTCCCGAAATTACCTCTACATCTGCAGATTTTGAACCGTTAAGAATGACATGTTGTGTTCTTTCTTCTAGGAAATCCTGAATCCAATCACAAACCTGGTCCGATATTCCGTAAGCTCGTATTTTTTTCACTAAACGTAAGTGCGGAACCGTATCAAATGCCTTCCTGAAGTCCAGGAATACGGCATCAATCTGCTCGCCAGTGTCTACGGCACTGTGAATTTCTTGGGCAAATAGGGCGAGCTGAGTTTCACATGATCTCTGTTTGCGGAATCCATGTTGGTTATGATGAAGGAGATTTGTATTATCTAAGAACGTCATAATACGAGAACACAAAACATGTTCCATTATTCTACAACAGATTGACATAAGCGAAATAGGCCTATAATTATTCGCATCTGATTTATGACCCTTCTTGAAAATGGGAACGACCTGCGCTTTCTTCCAGTCGCTAGGTACTTTACGTTCTTCCAGCGATCTACGATAAATTGCTGATAGAAAGGGGGCAAGTTCTTTAGCATAATCACTGTAGAATCTTAAGGGTATCTCGTCTGGTCCGGATGCTTTTCCGCTACTAAGTGATAGCAGTTGTTTTTCAATTCCGATATCGTTTATTTCAATATTTTCCATTTTGGCGTCCGTGCGACGGCTGAAGTCAGGGACCGTGTTACGATTTTCCGCAGTGAAACAGTTTCGGAACACTGAATTCAGTATTTCTGCCTTTCTTCGGTCGTCCTCTGTTTCGGTGCCATCGTGGTCAACGAGTGACTGAATAGGGGATTTAGATCCGCTTACCGATTTTACATATGACCAAAACTTTTTAGGGTTCTTGTTTAGATTGTTTGCCAATGTTTTATGTTCGAATTCGTTGAATGCTTCTCTCATTGCTCTCTTTACGCTCTTTTTCGCTTCGTTCAGCTTTTCCTTATCAGCTATGATTCGACTACTCTTAAACCTATGATGAAGCTTTCTTTCTTTCCGTAGTACCTTTCGTACATGATTGTTATACCACGGTGGATCTTTCCCCTCGCTTTGGACCTTAGTCGGTACGAACTTATCTAAGGCGTACTGGACGATGTTTCTGAATTTTTTCCATTTTTGTTCCACATCCTCTTCCTCAGAAATGAACGTTTGATGGTGGTCACTCAGATATTCTGCGATTTGTGCCCTATCACTCTTGTTAAGCAAATGTATTTTCCTTCCTTTCTTGGCATTTCTTATTACACTTGTAGTCATTGATGCAACCACTGACTTATGATCACTGATACCCTCTTCTACATTCACGGAGTCGAAAAGTTCCGGTCTATTTGTTGCTATGAGGTCTAAAACGTTAGCTTCACGAGTTGGTTCTCTAACTATCTGCTCGAAGTAATTCTTGGACAAGGCAGTCAGGATAATGTCACAAGAGTCTCTGTCCCTGGCTCCAGTTCTGATTGTGTGACTATCCCATTCTATACCTGGTAGATTGAAGTCTTCCCCTATTACAATAGTATGATCACGAAACTTCTTCACGACGTTCTGCAGGTTCTCTCTGAGGCGCTCAACTACTACGGTTGCTGATGTAGGTGGTCTATAGAAGCATCCGACTATCATATCTGACCCACCTTTGATACTTAGCTTAACCCAGATTATTTCACATTCGCATTCGCTAATAACTTCACTGGATATTATTGAATTCTTTACTGCTATAAATACTCCTCCACCATTGGCGTTTATCCTATCCTTGCGGTATATATTCCATTCTGTGTCTAGGATTTCGTTACTGTTCACTTCCGGTTTTAACCAACTTTCCGTTCCTAATACTATATGCGCACTATTTCCTTCAATAAGAGATACTAATTCAGGAACCTTGCCTTGGATACTCCTGCAGTTTACCAATATTACGTTAACTTTTCCTGTTTTTGGTCTCTGAGGACGGACGTTCTTTATCAACGATGATAATGTCCACTCTGGTAAGCCGTCAGGTATTTTATCGTTTCGCCCAAGGGGGGGGTCCCTCTAACCTAAAAAACCCCCGTGTGCACGCCACACGTACTCTGCTACCCTAGTAGCTGCTTCCGGTGTGTAGTGCACGCCTGACCTGTCTAGGGGGGCCCTACAGTTCTCCACCCAATAACGGAGGTCGATGAATTTGCAACCATTATAGTCGCAGAGTCGTCTGAGCCTCTGGTTTAGACCCTCCACACGGCTCCAAACCAGAGGACCGCGATCGACTCTGGGCACTATGCTGCAGATATTAAGCTCAGCTTGCACTCCGCGTGCGATGCTGGTTGTCTTCACCAAATCAGCCAGCCGCCGGAAGGAACCAAGGATGGCCTCAGAACCCAAGCGGCAGGCGTCATTCGTTCCGACATGTGCTACTATCTGCAGCCGGTCACACCCAGTGCGTTCAATAGCTGCCGGAAGGGCCTCCTCCACATTACGGACGAGACCCCCCGGCAAGCACACCGAGTGCACACTGGCATTCTTCCCCGACCTACCCGCTATTTTCCTGAGGGGCTCCATAACCCGCCTAACGTTGGAGCTCCCTATAACTAATAGGCCCGCCCTCTGTGACTGTCGGGACCTTGCCGGAGAATCGGCCACTGGCCCAACAGGCGAGGCATCCTGTGGTGACTCGGAAACGATGTCATCACCACTAGGAAGCACCCCGTACCTGTTGGAAAGGGGTAAGGCAGCTGCCACGCGGCCAGATCCCACCTTCGCCTTTCGGCCAGGCACGCGCGAGCCCACCACTGTCCGCCATTCACCCTGGAGTGATGGCTGACCGGTAAGATGCTCACTGCCGGAAGACGCAGCGACATCAGGGGTTCCATGTGATTCCAAGGCCACCGAAGTAGGCATAGGACTCACCACAGTTGCCCCAACGCCACAACGAGCCGACGCCTGCGCCTCGAGCTCGATGAGCCTAACAGACAAAGCCTCCACCTGCCCCCGAAGAGTGGCCAATTCTCCTTGCGTCCGCTCACAACAACCACAGTCCCTACACATGACTATGTTTACCCTACCCTATACGGTGACAAATTCCCAAGATAATCTTCTGATGAGCTACTCTGATAATCAAGAAACACACACTGAAATACGAGACGCGAAAACTACGCTAGGTTTTCCCAGAAAAACTATTTAAAAGCTAAGCGCAGCAAATAAGTACAAAAACGCTTTATACAAACAGTACTCGCTGCTGCTGGTGCTATCGCTCTGGCTGTCACAAGACAACTGCTGATTCAAGTGACTAGTGGCTAACGGCCGCGAAACAAACAAAGACGGTTTTAGGGCGCTTTCTGTTCTAAACGATCAAGAAAACACTAAGAAATCTAACACGAAAACTACGTAAAGTTTTATCAAGAACTGTTAGTTACTATGCAGAGCAGATAAACACAAATAGAATCCCTTCCTTAGTGGAAGGTCGTAAACAAAATGCAAAATAAACGCTTTATACAAACAGTACTCGCTGCTGCTGGTGCTCTCGCTCTGGCTGTCACAAGACATGAATCATTTGTACATTGGAGCCAGTAACACAGTTTTTAATACACACTCCCTAAAAATAATTTTATTAGTAGGTAGATGTAATCACTCGCAACATTAATTTACAACAATTTGTTCAGTGATAGCTGTGGGTTACATAGTATACATGTCTGCATTGTGATACAAAAGGTCTAATGGATGGTTTTTTGTTCATGCATTTTACTGTCAGTGGACATCAACACCGTTACCACGCTACATCATAAATGTTAGTTCCGTTTTCCGCTCATTCATTAATGTTCGCAGAATACCGTACATTACACATGTTTGCATAGTGTTTATAAAAGTTTTCGTTTCTTGAGCGCTTAGCTTCGCGTCGGCATGTAGTAGTCACACGTTACGTCACATTCATATAGTTCCAGCGCTACATTCTGTTCCACAGTTTATGCGCGATACACACTATCTGAGCTTCAAATAACAACACTTCACTGTGTTCCAATTCAGCGGATCATCAAATCGCTTCAATGCTGTCATATGGGTGAGTACACAAATTAAGTTTACTTGCCACTAAGAGTTCCGTCCATTCGACGTCAGTGCTAAGTGTATGTATTTATTTCACCAGGATAAATTGTATTATCACGCGTATAACGTCTCTTAATAACACATATTTCTCTTTGCTCTTGTGAAATGCAAATTTACATGCACTTTTCACCACTGACAGATCTGTTTGCCATTGACAACTTATTACTCAGACCCTGTCGGTATGTGTATTTACAAATGTCCTCAAAGAAAAATCCCACAGCTTATGTACTCTTTTGTTGGTACCAAATGTATCATTTCCATAGTGTTTATGTTCTGTAACTTTCTAACTTTTACTGCTACAATTCTCTGCGACATTAATTTCGTTGTTTGCCTGTTTACGATAGTGAAGCCTATGTACAGTGTTTTGTCAGTATGTAATGCGAGTTTATTCATTACTACTGGAGCTAAGTACATCACTGACTGTGAGCATTAGTGCAGAATACGAATCTGCTTATGGCACAATGTTGCCATTTCATTACGGTCGGACTAAAATCTCAGTAGTTCTATCATTTGATTTTAAAAACACGACCCACGGTAGCTTGCTGTTTATGTTTGCGAACTACATGCTAGGCATAAAAAGAAAATTATTTTATCCCACTAATGATTTCATCTGAACAATAGAAAAACATTATTATCTGCATGACGTCTGCCTTACTTTCTTTACTTAGAATTGCATATCAAAAGAAAAATAACTGTATCCATGAAAATGTTTCTAAGATTACATCAAAATAAGATTGTTGATACGTTTTTCTTCACCACATTAATGAAATGATTTTAAATAAATGAATATTTCTGAACTTCCACTACTAATGTGAAAGTTTGTTGTTCAGAAAGAGGTTTACTTTAGACATGCTTATGCGCTTGAAAAAAATAAATTTGTCTTAAGACTATTATATACAATGTGAAATGTCTTACATACGTTAGCTTTTTACATATTCTAATAATATTTTACATATGTACATCCACTCTAGGAAATGTTTACTCATTAAAATATTTCTTTATATATTGTTGTAACACGCGACGGATTTGATCCTATACAACTCCTCTGTTGGCTCATAGGACGGAACAGGTAGAGTGGCAAAATGTTTCTTCCGGTTTCAATTGCATTGTATACACATATCCTATAATTATACTGGACTTCTCATCCAAAACAGATATATATTTGCTTAAAAGGTCAATCAGTTGTTTTTTTAACATTGTTTAGAGAGTCTTACTCATAACCTTTGCTTCGTATTTCCTGTCTGCAAGAATGTACATCAAATTCCTGTTGACTGGAATGTATTTGATCTGGCAATATAGGACACTGATTGTCACATAAAATTGCCTCTGATTCGGACTCCTTGACATAGTTTACTGTGAACCTGCTTGTTTTTAATGAGTGGTAGGGCTATTTCAATACTATTCACCTTGAAACCACATTTACCACAAGAAAGGTCAATTACTGCATCTCTTTCTTATAAGAAATCTACTCCCCATATGCAGCTCACTGACAAACCCTCACGAACCAGGAACGTGCTCTCTATAGCTTCATTACCCGCCTTAATTAATACGTGAGTCTGCATACGTACTCCCTTTGACGTATTTCCAAACGCTCCAAAGATCCTACAATTGTGTCCGGCAGCGTATGTGGTGTCTGAAGTTCACAAACCTTATCATAGAATTCAAAAGCAATCGAATTTGTAGCCGTGCCTATGTCAACAGTAACTGTGGTTGTTATTCCACCTACTACTGCGTGAAATGAAGCTTGGACTGTTTTTTTTTCTGATAGTTTACACAAATGGTTTTCTTCGCAAAGTTCGTCACTCAGATTTTTGTCCTGGTTATATCTTATTAAAGACACGTTCTCACGACATTTGCCCCCTGCTTCTTCCGCGACCGCCATATGAGGGCTGTATGAGGTCGCATTAAGCTTAACGCCTCTGAAGTTCTGGGCGTAGTGTTGACCACCTCTTCTATAATTCTTGCAGGTGGCTGTTGCCTCCAGTTTTGTCCAGAACTATTCTGTTCAGCTGCACTGTTCGGTGGTGCAGGGGCGCCAGCTGATTCTGTTTTGGTTCCTGTGTTAGGATGCCTATTACTGTTTGAGTGCTGTGGTATCGGTTGCAGCGGTTTGGTTGATTACTGTTGTTGCTTCTGTAATTACTGTACCCAGAGCTGTATCTGTTGTCTTGCCTGCACTTTTATTAAACGGAGGAGAATTCCTTCCATCCCATTGTCCTAGGTTATTATTACCATTGTAAGATTTGGGGAAAACTATTCCCATTTTTATTACCATTCCCGTTTTTATTGCGATATTGGTAATAGTTATGACTGTTGTTATTCAATACTTGATCATCACTGCCAACGTTCAATTTCGCTTCTTCATGCAACAGCAGGTCAGCAGAATCCAGCGTTGACATAAAAAGTTCTACATCTGAATCTGGTACATGAAGTTCTTTTTCTTTTATTGAGACTGGTAATTTTGATTTTAAAAGCCATATGACTTTTTCTTTGGGCATTGGGTCATCCCAATATTTCATCTTATTTATATATTTCTCAAAATATTTACCCAATGTAGCTGCTTTACTATTGCACATCTTGGGATTATATACCTCACGACTTAAACGTCCTTTTGTTTTTGCCGACCAATACTTATTTAGAAAAGCTTTCTCGACTTCCTCATAAGTATGGCAATAATATACTCCTTCATTCGCCCATAAGGCTCCATCACCTTGAATATGGGTAGTGACAAACCGTATTTTATGTTTATCGTTCCATTATTTTGGTAGTATATTGTTGTTGTTGTTGTGGTCTTCACTCCTGAGACTGGTTTGATGCAGCTCTCCATGCTACTCTATCCTGTGCAAGCCTCTTCATGCCCCAGTACCTACTGCCGCCTACATCCTTCTGAATCTCCTTAGTGTATTCATCTCTTGTCTCCCTCTACGATTTTTACCGTCCACGCTGCCCTCCAGTACTAAACTGGTGATCCCTTGATGCCTCACAATACGTCCTACCAAGCGATCCCTGCTTCTAGTTAAGTTGTGCCTCAAATTTCTCTACTTCCCAGTTCTGTTCAATACCTCCTCATTAGTTATGTGATCTACCCATCTAAACTTCAGCATTCTTCTGTACCATTTTGAAAGCTGCTACTCTCTTCTTGTCCAAACTATTTATCGTCCATGTTTTACTTCCATACATGGCTATACTCCATACAAATACTTTCAGAAACGACTTCATGACATTTAAATCTATACTTCATCAAATTTCTCTTCTTCAGAAACGCTTTCCCTGCCATTGTCAGTCTTTATTTTATATCCTCTCTACTTCAACCATCATCGGTTATTTGGCTCCCCAAATAGCAAAACTACTTTACTACTTCAAGTGCCTCATTTCCTAATCTAATTCCTTCAGCATCACCCGACTTAATTCGACTACATTCCATTATCCTCGTTTTGTTTTTGTTGATGCTCATCTTATACCCTCCTTTCAAGACACTGTCCATTCCGTTCAACCACTCTTCCAAGTCCTTTGCTGACTCTGAGAAAATTACAATGTCATCGGTGAGCCTCAAAGTTTTTATTTCTTCGCCATGGATATTATGACCTACTCCGAACTTTTCTTTCGTTTCCTTTACTGCATGCTCAATATACAGGTTGAATAGCATTGAGGAGAGGCTACAACCCTGTCTCACTCCTTTCCCAGCCACTGCTTCCCTTTCATGTCCCTCGGCTCTTATTACTGCCATCCGGTTTCTGTGTAAATTGTAAATAGCCTTTCACTCCCTGTAGTTTACCAATCCCACGTTCATAATTTGGAAGAGATTATTCCATTCGTCTGTAAAGAATTCGCGTTAGTATTTTTCAGCTGTGACTTATTAAACTGATAGATCGGCAATTTTCACATCTGTCAACACCTGCTTTCTTTGGGATTGGAATTATTATATTCTTCTTGAAGTTTGAGGGAATTTCGCCTGTCTCATACATCTTGCTCACCAGATGGTAGAGTTTTGTCAGGACTGGCTCTCCCAAGGCTGTCAGTAGTTCTAATGGAATGTTGTCTACTCTCGGGGCCTTGTTTCGACTTAGGTCATTCAGTGCTCTGTCAAACTCTTCACGCAGTATCATATCTCCCATTTCATCTTCATCTACCTCCTCTTCCATTTACATAATATCGTCCTGAAGAACATTTCCCGTGTATTGGCCTTCTATATACTCCTTCCACCTTTCTGCTTTCCCTTCATTGCTTAGAACTGGGTTTCCATCTGAGCTCTTGATATTCATGCAAGTGGTTCTCTTTCCTCCAAAGGTCACTTTAATTTTCCTGTAGACAGTATCTATCTTACCCCTCATGAGATATGCCTCTACATCCTTACTTTCGTCCTCTAGCCATCTCTGCTTAGCCAATTTGCACTTCCTGCCGATCTCATTTTTGAGACGTTTTATTCCTTTTTGCCTGCTTCACTTGCTGCATTTTTGTATTTTCTCCTTTCATCAATTAAATTCAGTATCTCTTCTGTTACCCAAGGATTTCTACTAGCCCTTGTCTTTTTACCTACCTGATCCTCTGCTGCCTTCATTATTTCATTTCTCAAAGCAACCCATTCTTCTTCTACTGTATTTCTTACCCCCATTCCTGTCAATTGTTCCCTTATGCTCTCCCTGAAACTCTGTACAACCTCTGGTTCTTTCAGTTTTTCCAGGTCCCATCTCCTTAAATTCCCACATTTTTGCAGTTTCTTCATTTTTAATCTACAGTTCATAACCAATAGATTGTGGTCAGAGTCCTCATCTGGCCCTGTAAATGTCTTACAATTTAAAATCTTGTTCCTAAATCTCTCTCTTACGATTATATTATCTATCTGAAACCATTTAGTATCTCCAGGGTTCTTCCATGTATGCAACCTTCTTTCATATTATATTACGGAAGCTTTAGAAAAATTGCCAGGGTGTGAAATTTTGCAATCAGGTTCAAAACTTTGGTACTGTCTGTATTTTAGTAAACTTTCTTCCACAAGTATGTTTGAAAGAGAACTGGCCGCCTCTGTTCACAAGCTACGTGAACGGGTTGCGGTTGGGCATGGATGCCGAACAGCTGTTTAGTATTGCTGCTCGAGATATCACAGTCTGCGTCTCTGGCAACTTACTGGCACGTAAATCAGACTCGCTTGCTGCGTTTTTTATCGTTGCCAGCTCCCTTTTTTAATGTGTCTACTTCTTGTGTGAGTGTCTGTTTCCATTCAGAAACCTGTTCGGTGTTTTCACCTGACATGTTTGCTGCAGACAAAGCTCCGTTCGTTGCTTTCTTTACGGTTTAGGTAGTTTGTTCCGTAAACATTCTTAAAATTGTTTGTCTTACATGTTCAACCAGTTTACAAAGTCAACGGTAAACTGATTGTCTCTCTCTACAAACTTCGCTTCTACAGATTTCTCCTGTTCGGTAGCGAGTCCTGTACCTGTGTAACTATTTGCTACACCGTATTTTCTAATGCACTTTGTACTGCATCGACTTGCGCAATCTGCTTGGTCACATCATTGGCAGCTTCAGGCACATGCTTGTATGTTTTTCGCAATTCGTAAAATTCTTCACTAGCATTTTTGAAGTTGGTTTCAATTTTATTTAATTTTCTATTAAGGTCGTCGCGAATTTGTGTGGCGACGTTTTCTTGTATCTCATGGGCAATGGCGTTCAAATTGTCGGTTACTAAAGTTTTTATATTATTCTGAATTTCAGTGGCCGCAGGTTGAAGTTTTCTACATAAACTATAAGTCTGATTTTGAAGTTTTGCTTCTAAGCTGTCAGTCACATTTTGCTGTTTTGCATTCAAATTGTCAGTCACATTTTGCAGTTTTGCGTCTAAACTACCACTCATACTAGTTTTGATTTCAGTGGCTGTTGTTCGCATTTTTGCATCTAAACGTCTGTTACTATTTTCTGAACTTCTATAGAGACTGCATTTTGTTCATGAACAGTGCGATGTAAACTGTTCTCTGAAAAATGTGAACAGTTCCGCGAAATTAGTAGGTACTGATTCCTTCTGGGTGGGTTCTTAAAAATGAATATAGCCCTGAAATTGTGAACATTGTATACAGCAAAATTAAAAAGAGGAAGCCGAGAAAGAAAACCAGATTCACAGCTTGAATCCGGTATCGTCAAATACGCTACGACGAACTATAGAGGCCAAACATCTGACAATGTTCAGGAAATATTTCGTAAAAATCTGGTTAAAATTGTCTTAATATGGAAATAAATTCCCTCGGATAGCAGGATCGCTAAATGTTATTTATCTCATGATGAAGTTTTTCGACAGAAGCTTGCTGTTATCATCTGATCTTCAGAAATTTAATGTGTGTAAATTTTAATCATACAGCGGGAACGCCACTCGTAATGCAGCGTAAGCAGATTGGTTGTTTAGTAAAAAGAAAATGAAAATGTCAAATATACATAGCGCCAACGTATTCGCTTAATTGACGTAGACATTTACAAACAATGTGCATCAAAGTTTCCGCGTGAAGTAACGGTGGTCAACGAATACTACATCACATGCAAGGCTATAGTACTCCGAAGATTTACCAACACACTGAATATCATGGCCTTTTATCTGTGCACTTCACTTTTTTAGACTGCCATTACCTGCAACTTATTTTGCGCATCTCTTTACGCATTTCATGTGTAGTGTAATATACTCATTCTGGGACAAGAGCTGGTATGCTAACACTTACAAATAACGTTATAAACAGACAAAATGTATGTAGGGACTTCTACCTTGATGTCGGCCGTTTACGACACCTACGTCGGTTCAGTGAATACAATGGTGCTCTATCTAGTTTATATTTTCATTTTGTTATTACTGACAAATTAATGTGCTTACGTTGAGTTGTGAGTGGAATGTGTTTTCATTATTTCATTGATATGTACGCACTTTAAATTTCCAAATATAAGTTGATGTCAGCAAGGTTCTGTCGACACCGGTCGTCGTGAAGTAATTAATGTTTAGGATTCTGGGCTTCAGAAGTTATGTCTTTCCAATAAATTGACAGATCGTTTGCACCACTCAAAGATGCGAAACCTGTATTATAGCCTTAGAGACGGGTGATAATACGAAAAGAAAAGTTCACCATAACTTGCCACATAAGAATAATAAATAAAGAACACCTGGGGTCTATAAAATATCACGCCGAGACTGCGAACAAAGCGTTCAGTTTTAAGAAGCACATCTACGCTAAAAATAAAACAGCATGAAGCTTGTCTATTCTAAAAAGGACATACTGATGACACTGATGACTATCCATGAATTTTACATAATGTCAAATAACCGAAGGATTAGAAATATTAGAAGAATTTAAAATCCACATTGCAATACGGAAGAGATCAGACGAACTCCTCAACGAGCAGTTGAGCTTGTAATGGACGTATACTTTGATATTTATTGCTATCTGTTCAGATGAGATGGTCGCTGCGCAGTTTACACAGTGTGTCCCTGTTCCTCTAGGACTGCTTGTGTGAAATTCCAAACTACAACGCTTTCTCGTGTCGAGATGCGACGTTGCGATCCTTGAACCCTTAAAAACAGTGGTGTATAGAAGATAGAAGTGCTAGCATTCCGGCAGCCTTCATCCTGACAGCGTATATAACAGTACCTGTCTGACACCAGTCAGAAAATTGTGGTAGTGCAGTGAGGCAACATCAAGTTGTTTCATCCCTCCAGCGTTTGTGGCCGAGAATTGGTCGAATTCGACTTGGCTACCGAGAGGAAATTTGCTGCTTGCTTCACCTCAGCTCACAAAGTGAATAAATGCATCACAGCCTTCGATCACCCGCATTATTCGCCGTATTTGGCCCCAGCCGATTTCCCCAAATTGAAGCTGGTAATAAAGGACACCGCTATGACGCTGTCAAGGAATTAAGCACATCCAGGATAGTTGTACTGCAGTACTAAAGCCATCTCAAAGGAAGGACTATAATGACTGTTTCGCAACAGTTTTAAAATTATTTCAGCTGTGTTTCCATTCAGGGGGAGGCTATTTTAAGTACGCAAAGTGATTTTGTGTATATAATACAATTCATATGGATCTGAGCACTATGGGACTTAACATCTTAGGTCATCAGTCCCCTAGAACTTAGAACTACTTAAACCTAACTAACCTAAGGACATCACACACATCCATGCCCGACGCAGGATTCGAACCTGCAACCGTAGCAGCCCCGCGGTTCCGGACTGCAGCGCCTAGAACCGCACGGCCACCGCGGCCGGCTACAATTCATAGCAACAAGGCTAACGGAACTGGTATACACGGTGTATGCGTGCCCTAGCTGTTGATGAGATCACTGTGCGACGGAATACTCCACTATCGCGTCCTCGTCGCGTGATCTCTTGTGAAACACACGGCCTGAACACTTCGCATCCCAAAGCGCACCTCCATTATCTGTCAAATTAGGTATCACAGCTGGAGCGCTACTGTCCTCGTTACTCAAACCCTTGTTTTCAACGTGGTTGTATTTCGTCTGCGACTTCCATTCTGCATTTACATATAACGAAGAACTTTCGTTGTACTTTTGATATAGTTCATGTTTTCACACTTTTATTAAAATTAGTCTGACAGTTCATGTAATGATAATTTCGTTCAACAAATGCCACCGATGTAAATAGTTACGAACAACATATACTTCAATTCTACTTCACTCAACTGACAAGTTAACTGGCTGAAGTTTTACATGTTTTGAGATAATTGTTTAAGCTTGCCTACTTTTTCCTATGATTGCAGCTGAACTATAGTTGTGTACGGTTTTCTTATCTTATTTTGGTGTACTTTTACCCCATCCTGAGGAACTGCAAGATATGTATATCATCAGCTGATCAGCTCCAGTTCTGGCATGAAATCTGCGCTTGTTGTTTGGCTTCTTTATACAATTTCTGTGCAGACACTACATTGCTAACGAGGGTTGTACCAAAAGTAAGGTTTCCATGAGGTACAGCCTCGAGGGAAGGTGCTAAGCTGAATCCCACATCAGTGCCGTGCTCAGTGGTTCCTCCACTCTCGAGCCCGCCTGTCCGCGATTAGCCACGTCGCTGTGTTGGCCTGCCGCCGTCAGAGATGGATGTGTCGATCGCTGCTCCCTCCAAGTGCGAGCTTCGAGCAGTAATCTGGTTTCTCCACGACACGAAGCTACCACCCATAGAGATTCATCGGCAACTGACTGACGTGTATGGTGAAGAGTGCATGTCCGTTCAGCACGTCCGCAAATGGTGCAGGACTGTTGCTGAGGGTCGCACGGAAGTTCACGATGAAGAATGGAGTGGAAGACCGCCGATTTCGGATGCTATTGTCCAGAAAATCAACAGTGAGCTGCTCAATGGTCGGAGGGTCACTGTTCCTGAACTTGTTGAACGCAACCCTGTAGCTTCCCACGGCACAAGTGAAAGAACTTTAACAGAAACGTTAAGTAATCGCAAGGTGTGTGATCACTGGGTGCTGCGGATGCTGACTAACAGACACAGGGAGCAACGCCTTGACTGTGCTCGAAATTTTCTTCAACAATGTGAGGGGGGAAGGCAACAAGGAGAAGTGGATGGACTCCATCGTCACGGGAGATGAAACGTGGTTGTCTTATTACACCCCCGAAACAAAACAACAATCTCGTAGGTGGCATGACTCAGGTTCACCGCCATCAAAGAAATTCAAAGAAACGCAGTCGGCAGGAAATCTTATGGCGATTGGGTTTTGGAATCGGAAGGAGGTAATCCTCATCGATATCATGCAACCTGGAACGACATTATCTCAAGACAGATATTGTGAAACATTGCCCAAACTCTGGAAACAATCCAGAATCGCCGGAGAGGATGACTGGCGGAGGGAGTAGTGCATCTTCACGACAACGCTCGACCCCTCGCCGCTCGTCAAACACGTGAGCCTCTGAAGAAATTTGCCTGGTCTGTTATGCGCCATCCCCTGTACAGCCCGGTCTTTACCCCAGCAATTATCACATCTTCCCCAACCCAAAGGAACACTGAGGTGGCAAAAGCGATTAAAGAGCGACGATGAAGTCTAAGCAGAGGTCGCACGGTTCCTCAGTTGGTTGGCTGGATATATCTTCGACTTAGGAACACAAAAGCTGGGGCACCCTCTTAAAAAGTGTGTCGAAAAAAATGGAAAATGTGTTGCAAAATAGACCAAAGTCTAAATTTTCAACGGTGTATAAATTAATAACAATAAACAATGTTTTCTATTTTTAAAAAAAATATATAAACCTTACTTTTCGTACAACCCTCGTACAATTGTGTATCTTTTCTGGACCACTTCAGTACGCTGCATGCATCTTATTGATGGCATTTGGAAACATTGCGATAGTTATAAGTATGTATCATTATTTATCTTTAAATTATTATTAAATTTTTTGTCCTTAATTTTAATATTCTTATCTATTTTCTACCTATTTTTTGTTTATTTTTCTTACAGCCTTCTGATCAAGGGGTCTAAATGCCTGAAAACGGTTAAGGAAATAAAATTCCTTTTTGTGGATTATCTCGACATAAAATCTCTGTAGTTTCTGCATTGTTTATTTCTATGGCCTCATTAACAACGCTGTGCGGCTGTTCCCGGCTTAGGTTCGAGTCCTCCCTCGGGCATGGGTGTGTGTTTGTCTGTAGGATAATTTAGTTTAAGTAGCGCGTAACCTTAGTGACTCACAATGATGTGCAATTACTATCGCATCAGCATTATATTTCAACTCTCCCACGTAATCTTACAGTAATATTTGCTTTATAATAGGCTTACTTTGTTCTTCCACAGCTCCTACATCGTATAATCCAGATTATAGTAATTACGGAATATCTGCATATCTCTTCAACGGTTTATAGTAACTGCTGTAACCTGACTTGCGTATTCCAAAATAATATATATATCTTTTCCACAAACTTTCCACTTTAATAAAGAAGTATTAGCTTCCTTCTTAAACTTTGTTTCATGTTCTTGGAGTAATTTTTCCTGCTGATCACTCAAGCTTTTTGATTCACGTTCCTGTAACTTTTTTCGTCCACATAATTTATGGCGTGATAGTTGTTTGAAAGAAATGACCATTTGTGCTAAGTTGTGAGCCGTGTCCTGTTACGAAACACTGCTCGTTTTACAAGGTGTCACAAATCTCTTTCCTCCGTCAATTACTTGGTCTTCTGCAATCGAAGTGTTCATGCTCCAAGTGTGATCTAATCTCTTCGCTATTTACTCTCCATAGTCTATGCTGAAACACACCATAACTGCGATCATCAAATAGTGTTTCTTGTAACTACGCTCGACGGTTCCATAACGGTCTGTGATTCTACCTAAACATCGATTAGCTATATTCGCGGTGAGATTTGATTCTGGCCTATTACTACTACCACTTCGCCCGTGTCGATCTCGAGAATTCCTTTCGTTATCTTTTCCTTCTTTGTTCGCTATTTGTCCGAAAATTTGTCTCACCTGTTCAGTTACGTTAATAATGGGACCCAATAACTGTCCTTGTGTCTCTAAAGACAGACGACGCCTTACAACACGTTTCGAGACGTCCTCTTCTTCAAATGGTATATATAAGTCCCAGTTCTTGACCAATTCCTTCTCCAAATTTTCGGTCAGTATTTCGTCGGCCTCTCGATAATTTTTCGTTCTTATACAACCTATCTACAATGCTCAAATTCAGCATACGTATTTGCTCCCTACTGTTCAAGAACCTACGAGTCAGGGAAGCTAATACTCACCTGTTCAGATTTATCATCAGCCACGCTTTCCGAAGGGACATGAACACTTTCCTCAAGCGTTATATATATTCAGGAAATTTTTTTCTAAAAACCACCACATCGCCCAGATAATCGCATACGATTAGAATATAATATCCTATCTCTCTGATAACACCGCTGCACCAATGATTAGGCCCAAAGGCACCCTATTAAACTCCAAAAAATTCCAATTTGTGGCAGATGCTGTGACACGTTCCGATTCCTAATCTAACGAAATACGATAATAGGCCCGTTTCAAGTCCATTGTAGTAAAATTAACGACACCTAAGAACCAGCCCATTAAGATGTGCAAATCAGGCAATTAAACGGATCAGAGGAGTACCTTATTATTCAATTCTCTGTAATCAATTACAAGTCCTCGCTTGCAGGATGGTTAAGACGCAAGAAATGCAGGAGCCGTATATGATTTCGAAGAGAGAATAACACCTAGCTTCAACATATCTTCCACTAGACCTTCCCAGCTACGGTTAACTCAAACGGGTACTTAATTAAGCTAGCCTGCCCTAAACTACCCATTAAAACATTACTAAAATCACTGCACAATATCAGTACTCGCTCCCTCTCATGTAGTAGCAGATGATCTAACTGTACATCACCTTTCCCCTTCCCTCTGCCGTACTACTGCGACCGGCGCTTCCAAATGAATGTAAACCAACTTGGAATCAGTTCAGTTTTCCTAATCACGTCCGACACCAGAATCAATTCAGTCAGTAACCACTACATTACCGTTAACTTTGTTTTCTATGAAAACTCGTGAATTCTCAACTGAGCCAGAACCCATACCACGTCCGCAAGGTACTAGAATTGGCAGTTACATATGGGATGTCATCCGAAATGAAACTCGGCCATCCTCACACTGCCTGGTGAGTACGAAACCACTCGTAACTTGTATAAGTGACTGATCATCCTTCATCTAATAGCCCACATATCTCTAATTTAACAGCAGGCAAATGATATTCTAGATACGTCAGTTTGTTTGGTATACTAGGTAGTTCATTTGTAATGTCTACCACTTTGAGCATCTTTGCAAGCCAAATGCAAGAGTGATACGTATTCTTTGGCTACCAGAAGCTGTAACATTGTTGAGTGAAAGTCACGCGAGCAAAGGAGTAAAATGCAATTCTCGGCCAAAGAGTGAGAGAAGGTTGTTGTGTCATGGAAGAATGAGGAAGCTGGATGGGGGAGGTGCCCCACAGAAAGGAAATTTTTTCAGATGCCCTCTGATGTGATTGGGTATATAACATGTATCTGACATGATTTTTTAGGGAAACGACACTTCTGGAAGAAAGTAACATGCATGTAGTGTAAAGATTTCATTCTGACTAACTCTACCTACGTGTTGGTATGTAGGGTGAATTATCAGTCGTCCATTCAGTATTCTATTTACTTTCCTCCCATCACTGTTATTGAAAAGTATTTCTATTGAAATTCAAGAGAGTAAATGTTAACCAAACTAAATATTATGTAAAAGCTATATTAGGGTGTGTAGAAATGATGAGGACATGGCGGAGATACAGTAATTGTTCATTTTACCTCGAGGTTTCTTTTGTGTCATTAAAAGGACTGAATATAATTTGAGAATATTTTCCCATTTCTTTATAAATCTTTCACTGAAGTTTATCCTCACTGCTTAAGTGATACATGTGTTTGGTAAAAATGTAGCACTGTCGCACCTTGCGCCATTGCGTGAATAGTGATTAGTTATTATGAAGATGACAAATAAACAATTTACTACAGCAGCTTGTGTAATAAGATAACAGGCAAATTGCTGCGCAGTGATTCATTACAGCTCATAACTCAGTTCATCATTTTTGCGGTGGAGACTGAGCTAAACTGAATTATCCGTAGCCAAGCTAAGTAACAATGGCAGGGCCTCAACAAAACTTTAAGGAAACGTAAGAATCAGTTTCCATTCACAAAAAATTTCTCACAAATTCAACTCTTGTTCACAATCCTAATGTAATTCAATCAATTTCCGCACTGTCGGCACAGGATGTACTCTTTTACATAGCCACTGGTGATCTCTCACTACGGTGTCTCCTTCTATTATGGCCTTCATTTTCGTACTTGTCAAGATATTTCTAACACGAGAGTAAAGTAACTGCAGAAGTTCCTTGTCTTACAACCGAGATACGTCCGTCTTCTCTGTCTACCGTACAATATTATAATTTCACTGTATCGGTATCGAATCAACAAAGAATTCCTTGTTAGTAAACATTCTACATCTACATTTATACTCCGATAGCCACCAAACGGTGTGTGGTGAGGGCACAATTCGCGTCAAAGTCATATCTCCCCCCTCCGTTCCACTCGCGGATCGCGTAAGGGAAAAACGACTGTCCGAACGCCTCAGTACGAGCTCTTATTTCCCTTATCTTTGAATGATGATCATTAAGCGGTTTGAAAGTTGGTGGTAATAATATATGCTCTACATCCTCGGCGAAGATTGGATTTCGGAATTTAGTGAGCAGTTCCTTCTGTTTAGCGCGTTGTCTATCTGGAAGTGTGTCCCAGTTCAAACATTCTATGAGATTTGTAACGCTCTCGCGTTAGCTAAATGTACCAGTCACGAATCTTGCCGCTCTTCTTTGGACCTTCTTAATCTCTTGAATCAGACCCACCTGGTAAGGGTCCCGTACTGACGAACAATACTCTAAGACTGGACGAACTAACGTATTGTAAGCTATTTCCTTTGTTGAAGGACTGCATCGCTTCAGAATTCTACCAATAAACCTCAATCTAGAGTTCGCCTTACCCGTTACTTGCTGCTAAAGGGTGGATAACCGAAACAAACTGCTTTTTACACGCTTACCGTACCTTCCGGCTGCTCAGCCTTGTCATATTGTGTTTCCTTATCTTCTACTGCTATGTTAAAGTCCGCCTGGCTACCTTGCATGGAGACTATTGTTAACAAATCATTATTTCTAGCCTTTCCACCCTCACGTATAAGTCAATCAACAAAGAAATATTCTCTTTGCTCTCTATTACTAACAAATCATTGATTCTAATTCCATAATGCGTCGCTGTTGCCCGTAGCCTACGTACCTAGTGACTGACACTGAAAGAATTGTATTTCTAGTTCGAAGTCCGAGAGGGACGTCCTGGTAAAGTTGGCACTGCTACTCACTTCCTCGCACTGTACCTTGTGCAACGTCTAACCCATGACCTGCTGAGGCTGCTGGGGGAGCTCCGCCTCTGACTGGCGGCAGGAACCTGGCTGTTTTCCATCACCTCATAAGCGAACTCCTTCCTGCGAATACAAGCTGTGACCCTCACGCACTAGCAGACATGATCGTAACATCAATCAAGGAAACAGGAAACAATCACTGAACCACATTCTATTGCTACCAGACTGCGTCCCCGCGTTGACACAATGCACTACCATGCTGTGTTACTAATTTCTAGCTGGAAACAGTGCAGAAGTGGGACTCAGCATACAGTTTTTTTCTAGTGGTAAAGGGTACATCAATCACTAGCAAGTTATGTTTATTGCATATCTAGAGTTCGGTCAGTGTGCGGTCATATCCAATGCAGCAAATGTAAATTAAAACATTAGAAACACTTGTACGAGCAGATAGTACCAATTGGACTATACGTATCAGGTCCACTTGGACTATGTGCATGGGCAGCAATCAACGGTTGTTCGCTGATGGTGTGGTGTACGGTAAGGTGTCGAAGTTGACTGACTGTAGGTAGATACAAGAAGGCTTACACAAGATTTCCAGTTGATGTGATGAATGGAAAAACTGGTAGAAGCCGACCTCGGGGAAGATCAGTTTGGATTCCGTAGAAATGTTGGAACACGTGAGGCAATACTGACCTTACGACTTATCTTAGAAGAAAGATTAAGAAAAGACAAACCTACGTTTCTAGCATTTGTAGACTTAGAGAAAGCTTTTGACAATGTTAACTGGAATACTCTCTTTCAAATTCTGAAGGTGGCAGGGGTAAAATACAGGGAGCGAAAGGCTATTTACAGTTTGTACAGGAACCAGATGGCAGTTATAAGAGTCGAGGGGCATGAAAGGGAAGCAGTGGTTGGGAAAGGAGTAAAACAGGGTTGTAGCCTCTCCCCGATGTTATTCAATCTGTATATCGAGCAAGCAGTAAAGGAAACAAAAGAAAAATTCGGAGTAGGTATTACAATTCATGGAGAAGAAGTAAAAACTTTGAGGTTCGCCGATGACATTGTGATTCTGTCAGAGACAGCAAAGGACTTGGAAGAGCAGTTGAACGGAATGGACAGTGTCTTGAAAGGAGGATATAAGATGAACATCAACAAAAGCAAAACGAGGATAATGGAATGTAGTCAAATTAATTCGGGTGATGCTGAGGGACTTAGATTAGGAAATGAGACACTTAAAGTAGTAAAGGAGTTTTGCTATTTAGGGAGTAAAATAACCGATGATGGTCGAAGTAGAGAGGATATAAAATGTAGACTGGCAATGGCAAGGAAAGCGTTTCTCAAGAAGAGGAATTTGTTAACATCGAGTATAGATTTAAGTGTCAGGAAGTCGTTTCTGGGAGTATTTGTATGGAGAGTAGCCATGTATGGAAGTGAAACATGGACGATAACTAGTTTGGACAAGAAGAGAATAGAAGCTTTCGAAATGTGGTGCTACAGAAGAATGCTGAAGATAAGGTGGGTAGATCACGTAACTAATGAGGAGGTATTGAATAGGATTGGGGAGAAGAGAAGTTTGTGGCACAACTTGACTAGAAGAAGGGATCGGTTGGTAGGACATGTTTTGAGGCATCAGGGGATCACAAATTTAGCATTGGAGGGCAGTGTGGAGGGTAAAAATCGTAGAGGGAGACCAAGAGATGAATACACTAAGCAGATTCAGAAGGATGTATGTTGCAGTAGGTACTGGGAGATGAAGAAGCTTGCACAGGATAGAGTAGCATGGAGAGCTGCATCAGGCCAGTCTCAGGACTGAAGACCACAACAACAACAACAACGTGATGAATAGCAGTTAGCTATACATATGGAAAAAGGTAAGTTAATGCGGATGATTGGGAAGAATAAACCTCTAATGTTCGGATACAGTATTACTAGTGTCCTGCTTGATGCTGTCAAGTCGTTTAAGCAAAGCGATAGTAGATGGTATGAGCATTACAGAACTGTGGAAACGATGGTGAATGGTGGACTTTGGTTTATTGGGAAAAATTTATTTAAGAGTGGTTCTCCTGTAAAGGACACCGCATGTAGCACGGTGGTACGACCTATTCTTGAATACTGCTCGAGTGTTGGGATCCGTACCAGGTCGGATTGATGGAAGACATAGCAGCAGTTCAGAGGCAGGCTGCTAGATTTGTTACCAGTAGGTTCGAACAACACTTTGCGGTGATGCTTCGAGAACTGAAATGAGAATCGCTGGGGGAAACGCGACGTTCTTTACGGAAAACACTATTGAGAAAATTTAGAGAACTGGCCTGGAAGCTGAGTGCTAACGATTCAACTGTCGCCAACATACATTACGCGTAAGGACGACGGAGATAAGATACGAGAAATTAGTGCTTATACCGAGACATATAGACACTCCCTAATCCATCGCTCTATTTGCCTGTGGAATAGGAAAGAAGGTAATGGTACAGGGTACTCTTCACCAAGCACCGTACGGTAGCTTACGGAGTATCAGATGTAGATAACAGTATTTTTAATGTTGTAACACACATTTACTGTGCTGAAGAGACCACACAGTGACTGAAATCTAGTCATGCAATAAACATTATTCGCGTCTGATTGCTGTACCCTTTCCTACTTGAAATGAATAAAATCGCTGGGCACAACTCCTTCCCTATGGAATCGAATCTAATCACAATTACAAAGAATCAGAACGTAATTCTGAAACTCTTATAATTCCTTCATCCACCTTTGTAGCTCAGTAGCTTGCATAGATGGCTGCCAGATGTAGGACACAAGTTTTATTGCAGTACTGCCATGGGTTTTCTCCTCGTGGGAAGATCTGTATGAGGTGCAATGAGTTACGTGGTACCAGTTGAGGAGCTGCCTGACTAAGAAGCAGCGGCTCCAAGGCCTGAAAAGCTGATAATTCCCTGTGACCGCTGTGTGCTGACCACACCCCCCCCCCCTTCCCCGTACTGGATCTGCATGACATCACATGGCAGAAGGTGACACAGTGGCTGTTCGCCAACTCTTTGGCCTAAAAGGCCTGATAGAAGTCTCTAACAAAGAAATATAACTGAAATGTCATGCAGTCAAGAAAGAATATCAAAATCAAACTTTTGACTCATTACTGGGAAAAAACATTAATGGTTTCTGTGGTGTCACCGTCAGACACCACACTTGCTAGGTGGTAGCCTTTAAATCGGCCGCGGTCCGTTAGTATACGTCGGACCCGCGTGTCGCCACTATCAGTGACTGCAGACCGAGCGCCGCCACACGGCAGGTCTAGAGAGACTTCCTAGCACTCGCCCAGTTGTTCAACTAACTTTGATAGCGATGGTTCACTGACAAAATACGCTCTCATTTGCCGAGACGATAGTTAGCATAGCCTTCAGCTACGCCATTTGCTACGACCTAGCCACGCGCCATTACCAGTTACTATTGATGCTGTAAAACATGTACCGTCAAGAGTGATGTTCACCACTTATGGATTAAAGTTAAGTATTCCACAGCTACGTCCTTTTTTGCTAGTCTAATTTTCTTGACCTGTTCCAGACCTCACGCCAGCCTGCGTGAGCTAAAACGCGTGCCTTTCGGCTTCCTCTCATACAGGGTTGGCTCTCTTGCCAATCCACAACAGTTACAGACAACATATGGCCCTCGACCACACAGGAAACGTAACAGCTGTAGCTAAAAGTAAAATTCCAAAACAATATTCAGATTTAACTCAGGTAATCTACACTCCTGGAAATGGAAAAAAGAACACATTGACACCGGTGTGTCAGACCCACCATACTTGCTCCGGACACTGCGAGAGGGCTGTACAAGCAATGATCACACGCACGGCACAGCGGACACACCAGGAACCGCGGTGTTGGCCGTCGAATGGCGCTAGCTGCGCAGCATTTGTGCACCGCCGCCGTCAGTGTCAGCCAGTTTGCCGTGGCATACGGAGCTCCATCGCAGTCTTTAACACTGGTAGCATGCCGCGACAGCGTGGACGTGAACCGTATGTGCAGTTGACGGACTTTGAGCGAGGGCGTATAGTGGGCATGCGGGAGGCCGGGTGGACGTACCGCCGAATTGCTCAACACGTGGGGCGTGAGGTCTCCACAGTACATCGATGTTGTCGCCAGTGGTCGGCGGAAGGTGCACGTGCCCGCCGACCTGGGACCGGACCGCAGCGACGCACGGATGCACGCCAAAACCGTAGGATCCTACGCAGTGCCGTAGGGGACCGCACCGCCACTTCCCAGCAAATTAGGGACACTGTTGCTCCTGGGGTATCGGCGAGGACCATTCGCAACCGTCTCCATGAAGCCGGGCTACGGTCCCGCACACCGTTAGGCCGTCTTCCGCTCACGCCCCAACATCGTGCAGCCCGCCTCCAGTGGTGTCGCGACAGGCGTGAATGGAGGGACGAATGGAGACGTGTCGTCTTCAGCGATGAGAGTCGCTTCTGCCTTGGTGCCAATGATGGTCGTATGCGTGTTTGGCGCCGTGCAGGTGAGCGCCACAATCAGGACTGCAGACGACCGAGGCACACAGGGCCAACACCCGGCATCATGGTGTGGGGAGCGATCTCCTACACTGGCCGTACACCACTGGTGATCGTCGAGGGGACACTGAATAGTGCACGGTACATCCAAACCATCATTGAACCCATCGTTCTACCATTCCTAGACCGGCAAGGGAACTTGCTGTTCCAACAGGACAATGCACGTCCGCATGTTTCCCGTGCCACCCAACGTGCTCTAGAAGGTGTAAGTCAACTACCCTCGCCAGCAAGATCTCCGGATCTGTCCCCCATTGAGCATGTTTGGGACTGGATGAAGCTTCGTCTCACGCGGTCTGCACGTCCAGCACGAACGCTGGTCCAACTGAGGCGCCAGGTGGAAATGGCATGGCAAGCCGTTCCACAAGACTACATCCAGCATCTCTACGATCGTCTCCATGGGAGAATAGCAGCCTGCATTGCTGTGAAAGGTGGATATACACTGTACTAGTGACGACATTGTGCATGCTCTGTTGCCTGTGTCTATGTGCCTGTGGTTCTGTCAGTGTGATCATGTGATGTATCTGACCCCAGGAATGTGTCAATAAAGTTTCCCCTTCCTGGGACAATGAATTCACGGTGTTCTTATTTCTATTTCCAGGCGTGTATATAACACAAACTGGTCTACTATAGTGCCATCGTCAAGTGGCTGCTACAGAAAGTTACCAGGAATGCCCTACCAAACTAACTATACATATATGGGAACAACTCCTACACAAGTACAAATTGAACAGTCACATAAAACCAATAATAAGTTGATTTCTCTTGGTACAAATTGCGTCAAGAAGTCAATGGCGTATTTCTAAGAGAATCAGATTTTGTTTCATACTAATAATCACACTCACGGTGTATAGTTCAATGTCTAAAATGACTCTCTTTCACATACATCCGCATGCCCAGCGTACCATCAGTAAACAACCACAACGTTTAACACGATAAAAGCCGACTCTCGTGCTTAATTTTGTTTGCTTGCTAATGCGCCCGTTGCACCAATCATGCACAACGAGTTGCACTGCATCGATACAGTAAACCACCTGGCTGCAGCCATCAGCTGCTAAAGCACTCACGTAGTGCTGTGCTTCTCATTCAGAACCCGCCTTCTCCGTCTCCCCTGCAATCGCTCTCTTCACTGTTAGGTTTATCGATCGCTCCCCAGGCTGTTGTGTACACAGAAGCCACAACGTGCCCTGACAGAATGTGACGTCCGGTCGACAGCACCGCAGCGTACCAGCTCGCCGAGGCTCTCGCTCTTGGATCTGCCAAAGCTGGCTCACTCCGTCCAGCAACTGACCAACACTTCGTCTGATCTCGCGAGCAGCGGAGCCAGGTCGGCGGCGCAGCGATCACGTACCCTCGCCGTACGCCGAGTCACGGTGCCAGCTCGACGCACTACTATTGTAGCTGCCTGCGTACAGGCATGACATCACTACGGTAACGTAGTAGGCAGATGACTGACTTGCATGAATGTGCAAGCGTAAACCAATGAAATTGAATGAAATCAAATGAAAAGATTTAATGTGGATGAAATTAGTGAAGATACTATGTTTTAAAGTAATATCAGGACGAACCGCTGAGATGCAATGCGTAATAGGGCACCCTCCTCTAGCAATGCCATTTTATTTCTTTACAGAAGTATGCGATACCAAAAGGTATTTTAGATCTTGTATAGGTTAAAATTATCTCAACTGTTTCACCAAAAGAACTTCATAAGATTTTGTATATGATGTATTATATTTCAGGCTAAAATGTACAAAAATAAATTTATTTGTTACAATCGATATGTACAGCTAAAATTTTTCTTCTTTTAGAAATATTTTAAATGGGGATATTTGTAGCATATTTAAATTTCATATTATTAACTGCACAATCTAACGCTAAATATTAAATTTATTTCTGGACTCATTTATAAAATACGTATATAACTTAGTAAAGATTCTTCTTTTGTCTAGAAAGTTTGTAAACTCTTTTGCTTTGTGAACTCTTTGGAATATAGTTGGCGCTGCAGAATGTAAGGAGTAGTCAGCATGCCTCTGGTGGAAGGAGACGTAACTCTCATCTTGTCAACAACAATGTGAATTTTAGTTCTGAAGTAGAAATTGTAAATTCGGTGTGATACAGAAGAATTGGATAAAATAAAAATGAATATATTGCAACAGAAAGAACTTTACCAATTATTCGGATCACACGGAACCCATAAAAATCAAAATATCAGCCTCAAGGCACTAGACGAGGCAACTGCAGTCAACAAGAGGAGAAAATGAAGATAAGTAAAAAGTTTTTCTATTGTATATCTTTCGCCTCTCAAAGCTTTCGAAACTTTTGAAGAGACGGGAAAAACTAATGCTGATGTGTGCTAGGGTAAGATTACAAATGACTCTGCTAAATACTGAGACCTTCGGTCTAGGGGTAGCTTCTTGTAATTATTAAACAAAATGTCTTCATCGCCTGGTTCGAACCCCTCCGCTAGTTAAATTTTGAACAAAAATCATAGGCAATGGCCCCTGAGAACATCCGGCACAAGAAGTCGTCCTCATACTGTCAACGGCCTCGTCAATGAGAGTGGAGGAGCGGATACAGTTTCAGGAGACTCCCCCGCCACTCGGGTGGGAAAGGCTCCCTAAAGAGCGGAAGAATCAGCAATGACCAACGTAATCAGGATGCATGCAGAAGGCAATGAGAACTACTGCATTAAAGATACATATCCTGTGTATCCACAGGATATGTTATGATCTTCTATTCCGGAATAGACCCCCATCCCGATCTCCAGGAGGGGACTGCCAAAGTGAAACTTTCCATGAGTAAAGCATTAAATAATTAATGAAACGGTAACGTTGTACGAGTCAAGGTATGGAATGTAAGGAGTTTTAACGTGGTAGAGAAGTTAGAAACTCTGAAAATGTAAGTGGTAAGGCTCAATCTACATACTGTGGGCGTCAGTGGAACGAAGTGGAAAGAAGACAGGAACTTCTGGTCAGAAGACTATACAGTAATGTCAACAGCAGCTGAAAGTGTTTTATTACGGGAGTACAATTCGTTATGGTAGGGCAGACAGCGAATTACTGTGAACATTTGAGTTCTAGGGCTATTCTCATCAGATTTGACAGAAAACCGACATCGAAAACAATAGTTCAGATACAGACGCCGACGTCGCAATCAGAAGATGAAGTTCAAGTGGCTCTGAGCACTATGGGACTTAACTTCTGTGGTCATCAGTCCCCTAAAACTTAGAACTACTCAAACCTAACTAACCTAAGGACATCACACACATCCATGCCCAAGGCAGGATTCGAACCTGCAACCGTAGCGGTCGCGCGGTTCCAGACTGTAGCGCCTAGGACCGCTCGGCCACTCCGGCCGGCAGAAGATGAAGTGATAGAGTGAGTATATGAGAATACTGAACGAGTAATTCAGTGTGTAAAGATGGATGAAAATTTGGTACTAATGGGGAATGAAAGATGGTTGTACGAGAATAAGTGGAAGAAAGGGTTAGGGGTCAATATGGGCTTGATAGTAGGAACGAGTGAGTAAAAAGACTAATTGAGTTCAGCAATAAACTTACCTCGGTGAAAGCGAATATTCTGTTCAAGAATCACACGGGGAGGAGGTATACTTGGAAAAGACCGAGTGATACCGGAAGATTTCAGTTAGATTACATTGTGGTCAGGCGGAGATTGTGAAATCAGATATTGGATTGTAAGACGTAACCAGGGGCAAATATAGACTCAGATGACAATTTGGTAATGATGATGAATATGTTGAAGTTTGAGACACTAGTCGTCAGGAAGAATCAGTCCGCAAAGATGTGGGATACGAAAGCACTAAGGTATGAAGAGATACGCTTGAAGAACTATTGTGGCTGGGCACCTGAAGGATAATTTGGAAAATATTTCGAGTAGATTTCTCCACCATGTTATAGTTCTGGGTGGAGATTTTAATTTGCCGGATATAGACTGGGAGACTCAAACCTTCATAACGGATGGCAGGTACAAAGTATCCAGTGACATTTTTTTAAGTGCTTTATCTGAAAACTACCTTGAGCAGTTAAACTGAGAACCGACTCGTGGTGATAACATATTAGACCTTCTGGTAACAAACAGACCCGAACTATTTGAAACAGTTAATTCAGAACAGGGAATCAGCGATCATAAAGCGGTTACTGCATCGATGATTTCAGCCGTAAACAGAAATATTTTAAAAGGTAGGAAGATTTTTCTGTTTAGCAAAAGTGACAAAAAGCAGATTACAGAGTACCTGGCGGCTCAACACAGAAGTTTTGTCACAAGTACAGATAGTGTTGAGGATCAGTGGACAAAGTTCAAAACCATCGTACAATATGCGTTAGATGAGTATGTGCCAAGCAAGTTCGTAATAGAAGGAAAAGAGCCACCGTGGCACAACAACCGAGATAGAAAACTGCTGCGGAAGCAAAGGGAACTTCAGAGCAAACATAAACATAGCCAAAGCCCTGCCGACAAACAAAAATTACGCGAAGCGAAAGGTAGTGTGAGGAGGGCTATGCGAGAGGCGTTCAATGAATTCGAAAGTAAAGTTCTATATACTGACTTGGCAGAAAATCCTAAGAAATTTTGGTCTTTTGTCTAAGCGGTAGGTGGATCAAAACAAAACGTCCAGACACTCTGTGACCAAAATGGTACTGAAACAGAGGATGACAGATTAAAGGCCGAAATACTAAACATCTTTTTCCAAAGGTGTTTCACAGAGGAAGATTGCGCTGTAGTTCTTTCTCTAGATTGTCCCACAGATGACAAAATGGTAGATATCGAAATAGACGACAGTGGGATAGCGAATCAATTAAAATCGCTCAAAAGAGGAAAGGCCGCTGGACCTGATGGGATAATAGTTCGGTTTTACACAGAGTACGCGAAGGAACTTGCCCCCCTTCTTGCAGCGGTGTACCGTAGGTCTCTAGGAAAGCGTAGCGTTCCAAAGGATTGGAAAAGGGCATAGGTCATCCCCGTTTTCAAGAAGGGACGTCGAACAGATGTGCAGAACTATAGACCTATATCTCTAACGTCGATCAGTTGTAGAATTTTGGAATACGTATTATGTTCGAGTGTTATGACTTTTCTGGAGAGTAGAAATCTACTCTGTAGGAATCAGCAAGGGTTTCGAAAAAGACGGTCGTGTGAAACCCAGCTCGCGCTATTCGTCCAAGAGACTCGGAAGGCCATAGACACGGGTTTGCAGGTAGATGCCGTGTTTTTTGACTTCGATACAGTTCCCCACAGTCGTTTAATGAACAAGTTAAGAGCCTATGGACTATCAGACCAATTGTGTGATTGGATTGAAGAGTTCCTAGATAACAGAACGCAGCATGTCATTCTCAATGGAGAGAAGTCTTCCGAAGTAAGAGTGATTTCAGGTGTGCCGCAGGGGAGTGTCATAGGACCGTTGCTATTCACAATATACATAAATGACCTGGTGGATGACATCGGAAGTTCACTGAGGCTTTTTGCAGATGATGCTGTGGTGTATCGAGACGTTTTAACACTGGAAAGTTGTACTGAAATGCAGGACGATCTGCAGATAATTGACGCATGATGCAGGGAATGGCAATTGAATCTTAATGTAGACAAGTTAAATGTGTTGCGAATGCATAGAAAGATAGATCTCTTATCATTTAGCTACAAAATAGCAGGTCCGCAAGGAAGCAGTTAATTCCATAATTTATCTGCGAGTACGCATTAGGAATGATTTAAAATGGAATGATCATATAAAGTTGATCGTCGGTAAAGCAGATGCCAGACTGAGATTCATTGGAAGAATCCTAAGGAAATGCAATCCGAAAACAAAGGAAGTAGGTTACAGTACGCTTGTGCGCCCACTGCTTGAATACTGCTCAGCAGTGTGGGATCCGTACCAGATAGGGTTGATAGAAGAGACAGAGGAGATTCAACGGAGGGCAGCGCGCTTCGTTACAGGATCATTTAGTAATCGCGAAAGCGTTACGGAGATGATAGATAAACTCCAGTGGAAGATTCTGCAGGAGAGACGCTCAGTAGCTCGGTACGGGCTTTTGCTTAAGTTTCGAGAACATACCTTCACCGAAGAGTCAAGCAGCATATTGCTCCCTCCTACGTATATCTCGCGAAGAGGCCATGAGGATAAAATCAGAGAGATTAGAGCCCACACAGAAGCAGACCGGCAATCCTTCTTTCCACGAACAATACGAGACTGGAATAGAAGGGAGAACCGATAGAGGTACTCAGAGTACCCTCCGCCACACACCGTCAGGTGGCTTGCGGAGTATGGATGTAGATGTAGAAGAAGAATGGGCATCTCTCAGCTGGATGAAATATTAAAAGTTACAGTGAAAAAATAGGTAAACCGAGAGTAACAGCGAAAAACCATGGGCAACGAAAGAAATACATCAGTTGATCGACGAAAGAAGGAAGTAAAAAACATTCTAGGACTTCTTGTCGCGTCAATTCAAGTTAAGATCTCCAGCTTTCGACGATTTCCTCCATCGTCAGGAACTACTGAACGTCAAACATCCTTCTGTGGTAGCCTTACATAGCCCATAGTAGACTTCTCATTGGTCGGGAAGTACGCACTGCAGTCGTAGATGGTGTCAACGTCTGCGCTTGTGGCGCAGCCACTTCCGTCGTAGCGTAAACAGTGCGATGAATACATCCGGCTCTTCTCTGCATCGAGAGCTCTCTTCCATGCACAACTATAATTATATTATTCTCTGACAGACTTATTTTCACAGCCTCGTCAATTACAGAATCCCAATGTGTAGATCGGGACGAAACTTTTGTTTCGTGAGTGAGTATTTTCTGTTTACGAGACAGTGCTCAGCAACAGCAGATTGCTTCATTTCTTGATTTTTTATAAGCCTTCGATGATGTGAACAGAGATCGGAAAAGGTACGGGTGGCCTGACGATGCAGCTTATTCCAGATTCGAAAACGATGTTATAAATCAGAGAGACCCTGACGCTAAGACTGTCCTTAACAGGGCGTAGCATCTCCTGTGTCTTCTTAAGAGGTCGGAAAAATATATCTTATACTTTGTCTTCCCAGGACTCTACATGTTTTGCTATATGTAGAGCCACAGAAAGGAACGAATGCACCTCTTCAGGTGCTTGTTCAGAATTTTCCCCTTTCCTTTACTTTGAGAAGATGACTTCATATCACAAAACCCATAGCCGTTAATTCCGAACACATACCTCAGAACAGCAAGAAACTTCACATCATAATTGGTGATTAAGAAGAATATGTAGTTAAGGAAATCTTCTTTCTGGGCAGCAAAACTACTCATGACGAGAGGGGAAAGAAGGACGCAAATAGCAGACTAGCACTGGACTTGCGTGGAGTGAGACATGGACTGCGGATGGGGGAGGGGGGGGGGGTGACACAGAAGGGAATAGAGGCATTTGAAATATGGTGCTACAGAAAAATGTTGAAGATCAGATGAACTGATAAGGTAAGGAATAAGGAGATTCTCCGCAGAATCGGTGAGGAAAGGAATATATGGAAAACACTGATAAGGAGAAGGGACTGGATGATGGCACCTGTTAAGACGTCAGGGAATAGCTCCCATCGTACCAGAAGGAGCTGTAGAGGGCAAAAACTGGTAAGAACTGTAGAGGAAGTCAGAGACTGGGATACAGCCACCAAATGAGAGATGGCGTAGGTTACAAGTGCTACTCTGAGATGAAAAGTATGGCAAAGGAGAAGAATTGGAGGAAGGCCACATCAAACCAGTCGTAAGATTGATCACTCAAGGAAAAAAAAATGTAAGAAAGAAAGAAGAGCATGTCTTGTGTCAGGCCTTCACCCACCATTTCCGGCAGTAGTAATATTCCCGTGCAATCCATGCGAATAATTCCGTTATTGCTGTTTACAAATCATACGTGGAATATAAGAAAATATGTGAAAATTTGAGTCAGGCTTGGATGCGTGCTGAGATACGCTAGGGGTCGTGGCAGTCTTCCAGGGAAAATTAGGAACACACATCGAAGCAGACCCGCGTCCCTCAGGATCCATTCACGTATATCAATCAAACATTGTATCATCTTTATTCTGTACTGTCCAGTAGAAAAAAAATTACGGACTATAAAAGGTCCGTTAATTTCACCCGATAGACTTTCTCCGCATCTCTCTCTCTTCTAATATATCTAAAACGAAAACCGTCTTCGTGCCAGAATCGTACATAAGCGGTGATCCTATTAAATAAACAGGTATTTAACCATTGGAACAATTAGCCAGGTATCGACGTCGCTTGCACAGATAGGTGTAACGTTTCATTTCCTGTGCCGTACGAGAGCCTTCTCTCGCATGTCATCAGTCACGGGAGAGGGACCCTGTTTCGCTGTTTGATACTCTACACCACTTTTTCTGCTGTACCTCGCTTTGTACACTGCCATACATTTTTTTTCTGCCACGACATCGACGTCTGTGTCAGATTCTAAACTGACATTAACACGTTCTTCCACTGGCTCCCCCAGGAAGCTAAACATCGCAAGGTGTCAATCACATTATGTGGTAATCAAAAGCATACTAGTTGACTGTTAGGATGGAAAAGACACCGTCGATGTACTTTAATAATAGGCCTCATAGTTGATAGTGCGATCAATTATACCAATTTTATCACCAACCAATGAAGCGGCAGCATGCTTACCAATTTCTGTAACGTCGCTAAACAGCCCCTCCACTACTTTGCGATTACCATTGCAAATGTAAGTAAATTACTGTGCAACATGTTCATTCTTTGTTATTTCTCAAACATATACTCCAAAGTATAACAGACAGCGACCTACATATCTCTAGCATTTCGATCACTTTTGATGTTTCTCTAAGTAGATCGGAGTCACAGGGCATTCTCGCATTCTTAGGATAAAGTTCGAAAGATCTCCTCGCATTGTCTTTGACCAACGCTCCCTGTACCTGACCAGAAGTAGAATGCTACATTCCACGTTTCCTGTAGGAACAGTACGAATCGAGGCTGTAACTGCTGTCTCGCACCCATCCAAGAGCACAAGGTTTCTCCAGATGCACGAATGTCGAGAAGATTAGCACCCCTTATCGGTGTACAGTAGATATGAAACTGTTGTGTGCATATAACAGACGGTTAAGAACAAGAAATGGGTGGTCATTATGCATTATGGAGCTCCAGGCGAACCGAATTTGCGGTGTTTTATGTCAATCAACTGCGTCAGCAATTCTAAAGATTTGTTGTAGTGTCTTGGGTTATTACGAAGAAGGTATTAATAAGAGAGATCACAAACACATGCACTCCTAAGGCTACAATGTTCTGCCCTTAAAACACACTATAATGTTAGATCGTTGCGGTTTCTGACCTAGTAGTCGTATGAAACGCTACGCTGTTGCTACATTCTCCTTGCAGGTTTGTGTACGATAAACTGTGGTGATAAACTGTAAAACGTGAAACTACCTCCTTAAACATCTATTTCATGTGATACACGTACAATATAGCTTTCCCGAGGTGTATGGCCCCCACTATTCACATCCGATCACCATTCAGAAATTACACTATGCAGGTATCAGTCCAATATAAAATGATCGTTAGTACCGGGGAATGCCTCTTACAAAGAAAGGGACAAAGGCATAGCAGCGCTGTTGGAGTTTGACATGTCATATTACACTTCGTTCCTCCACTAGCTCCGTAAACAGGACATCTGTGAAGCAGATGTATTCACGGAGATTGGAGTACCACACCAACGTATGTTATGAAACTGAAGACTCGATTTGATGTCGTAGATGCAGCAGGGGAATGGAGTATGTTGCATAAACCAATGTGAGTGATAAATAAGTTAATAAGAATCCCAAATTACATTCATTTTAAAGCATCGTTCATCAGTTGAACAAAAAATCTAACGTTTCATAGCAACTTGCAACTCTCTCGGATGAGTGAAACAAAAATTGGACATTTATTCCCATGAGTTCTAACAAGACTGTAAACTTGAACAAAGACTTAACGCAGCTCAAATTAAATAAGACTTCAAAGTATATCGCGTAAAGAAATCTAATGTTACAAAATTTGGAGGAACGCATACCGTAAATTTACGTACATGCAGCACAAGCAAGCAGCCAGCAAACATTCTTCCATAATCCAGAGCTAGGTTTCGCCAATGTTTTCCCATTTCATTATCACGAGACAAAATATCTATACTAGTCAGATCATCACGTCCTCACAGTGACATGTCGAAGGAGAAAGTGTTTTGTCTGTTAACTATGCTGACTCGCAAACTGACCCTGCCGTCAAACTGACTTGAATCAAACCTCAACATATTTCCTGAGGTAAAAGCCACATTTTTCACCCAAAGGTAAGCTATCCTAGCAGACTGATAAATGACTACAGCTTCTTCGAGGAAGACAAGCGCTTGAATAGATGGCATGAAATAAGTCTAACAGCTGACGACTTACATAGTCTCGTCTTGTTTGTATAACTAATGAACGCACGAAGAGTTTTCAGGGTCCCGTCGAGAGCGAGATCATTGGAGGCGAAGTAAAAGCTCGGATGGTTTCAAGGCAAAGCTCTTTATTAATGCCACAGGAAATATGAGTGTTTCCAGAGGTGCACACAGAGAAGATCGTGTGAGATCAGAATAACTCCCGGTGCTTTGAAGCTTAGAGTGGAGCAAAAGGCTTTCTCCCGCTTGGTCCCCTCAGAGTGTTCCCGCATGGTTCAAATGGTTCAAATGGCTCTGAGCACTATGGGACTTAACATCTGTGGTCATCAGTCCCCTAGAACTTAGAACTACTTAAACCTAACTAACCTAAGGACATCACACACATCCATGCCCGAGGCAGGATTCGAACCTGCGACCGTAGCAGTCGCGCGGTTCCGGACTGAGCGCCTAGAACCGCGAGACCACCGCGGCCGGCGCTATTTGAAAGGAACCATTCAAACATTTACCTGGGACGACATGGGGAAATACGGTGAAGCCTAAATGAGAAGGCCGGAACTGATCTAGTGATCTAACCAAAGTGACACCTTGCTCGGTCTTAACTACAGCAGTCGGCCGGTGTGGCCGTGCGGTTAAAGGCGCTTCAGTCTGGAACCGCTTGACCACTACGATCGCAGGTTCGAATCCTGCTTCGGGCATGGATGTGTGTGATGTCCTTAGGTTAGTTAGGTTTGATTAGTTCTAAGTTCTAGGCGACTGATGACCTCAGAAGTTAAGTCGCATAGTGCTCAGAGCCATTTGAACTTTTTAACTACAACACTGGCCGCTGTGACCGTACGGTTTTAGGCGCTTCAGTCCAGAACCGCGCGGTTGCTACTGTCGCAGGTTCCAATCCTGCTTCGGGCTTTGATGTGTGTGACGTCCTTAAGTTAGTTATGTTTAATTAGTTCTAAGTCTAGGGGACTGCTGACCTCAGATTCATTTGCCTCAACCTGCGTATGTACTTAGCCGTTGTTCTCTGTCAAATACATTTAGTCGTCCCCCTCACCTTCCAGCCTTTACAAATTAACTAATTTTTTTAATGACGTAGGATGTGTCCTGTTGACTTGTTCTTTCTTTTAGTCAAACAGCGGCATAAATTTCCTGTCATCTTGAGTCGACTCAGTACCTCTTCATTACTCAGGGGGTCGTTTCATTCACTCTTAAACGTTATTCAGTTCATCCTCGTTTAATATTCGGAGTAGATAGAGCTGAAAGACTTGTAGCGTTTCGTGCTTCACTCATTTGTTACAAACAATGATACTGTCGTTACAGGTCACGTGCTAAGATGAACGTGGGAATGAACAGGATGAACTGTGACAAGGTGCTAGAGAGTTTTTTTTTTCGATTTTTCTCGCATCCGCCATTGATCGAACCAAATCCTATCAGAAGAGAAACTAGCACTAGGACGCAAATCGAAGCTACATCGCCGATACGTTGTTAAACTTAGTTGTGTGTGTGTGTGTGTGTTTGTGTGTGTGTGTGTGTGTGTCGGCTCGCAAGTCCACGTCGCGTGTTTTGTGCTGCTGGCAGCCGACGGGATTTCCCTGTAGCGACAACCTGATTACAACGCTGCTACGCCCGTTGCCGCCCTGATGAATCTAGGGCGCGCTGCTGGTTTTCAGCTGCGGGCAGCAGAGCCAAAGTTTGTCTCTCTCGCTCCCTCCCCTGCCGCCGTCCATGATTGCTTGGCAAGAATCGCAGTTGTCAGTAAAGCACAGCAGCTGTTAAAGTTGGACACGCATTTCGAACGTTGTTTATGTAGAATTTTGAGTTAACTAGATGCTGTAGGACGAATTCCGCAGAGAGTGAACGCGATTTACCAATCTTTCTATTCCTAGACACAGAGATATTGACTTACGGTGAAAATGAAAAAGTAAAAGTAAAAAAATCTATTAAAATAATTAAAAAAATTGATTCAAGACAGATTGTAAGTGGGTTGAATGCAGCTTAGAAGTGCTGAAACAAAACTCAAAAGCAGTGATTACCGAAGAGCAAAGTGGCTGGCTCTGAGCACTATGGGACTTAACATCTGTGGTTATCAGTCCCCTAGAACTTAGAACTACTTAAACATCACACACATCCATGCCCGAGGCAGGATTCGAACCTGCGATCGTAGCAGTCCCGCGGTTCCGGACTGAGCGCCTAGAACCGCTAGACCACCGCGGCCGGCAAAGTGCAAAGGACAGCTAAAATATTAATACGTTCAGTAAACGAGATAAAGGGGCTGTAGCATCATATCTCAACGATGACCTCGAAACATTTCATTCTAGTCAGGAGCGTGGAAAGCAACGCTGGCTCTAGTTTAGGAGAACAGTTTTCCAATCACTAGACATATTTCTACCGTACCTGGTAGATATGTTCACGATGTGAGTGACATTCCATGGTATGTATTCCCTGTGAAGAAACTTCTTAAAGCAACTACAAAAGTGCGTTGGGATAGAGATTGAAAGATACAAAATTGTTGAGGCTTTGGTAGCTACTTGTTGACTTATTCCTTCTTAGCGTCTTTCTCGCGATATTCGGCCGGCGATTGTTTAACTATTAAACGAACTTCGGCCCAAAACCACGAGGCAGAAACCAACAGGCGATACGTCAGATAGAAAGGTCCTAAATGAAAAGTGTTTAACTACCACAGCGGAACCTTATCACATTACCTATCACAGAACATAAAATAACCTTTCTCGTACGTATTGTCAATAGCAAAATAGATAATGTCCAGACGGTCGAGAATGACCAAGGAACTGAAAGTGAGGGTAAACTGTTAAAAGCAGATCTCCTGATATCCTTAAAACTAACTATAAAACAGTCTAGATCGCAAGGCACATTTATTGAAAGGTGATCGGTTTTCATCATTACATGATCATCTTCAGACCTTGAACTGTAATATAATTAAGAATATAAAATAGAATGATGCGTAAAAAGCAAAATGAAGCTATACTGTTAGAAGACATAGATATACCCACATAGTTACCAAAACCAACAGGAAGTTTTAAAGTGAGTGATATGGGACTTATTTCAGACAATAACCAAATTATTAAAATAACACAAATCTGGTGACAGCCTTCAAAACTAACAACCTACTAGAAAATCAAGTGAATCATACAATTGACGAATTTAATAATTGCCAAAATTCTGGCATGTACGAAGTACTGTGCAACGATAGCGATAAATAAATCGTTGGACACACCGACGGAACATGTTTCATACGTCTCACAGAGCATACTAAGGCGCTGAAAATACCAAATTCTTGTTTGGTCTGCTTCTTGATGAAATAACCATTCTGATGAATGCATTTCTAACAATACGAAAATTTAACATATTGCAACTTAAATGCTATTTCTTAATACATTAGAAGAAACATAAATTTATTCACGTTACAATATTTAACCTTCATTTGTTATAAACGAGGAGCTAGACATCAAAGCCAAACATTTCTTTAAGCTTTTTGACGATCTGCTTTAGAATGCCCAATCCAATGTACTGATTTTGTAACAGCATAAATCTGTTTCAAATCCTTCTTCACATCCTCTTCATTGTGACCCATATTATTGTGCTTATTTGTTATTTCATTTAAATATAGTGGCTAATCATAGTTTTTTAATTTCATATATATTCTTACATTTTATTTAATGTTATGGCTTATATAAAAAAGCTGGCACATTATGTCAGTCTTAGAGCTGGATTTTTAATTTGTGCATGTTCTTCATTGAATCGTTTTAATTTATTGCTTATCGACATTGTTTATTTTCACAAGTTATCACGTGATATATTTTAGAAATAAGGGAAAGTATTTTTCTTCAATATTGATAGCTACTCATACCTCTCCTGTTTTACTATACATCGACACATACATTAACAATACTGCTTATCTATATCCCGGGGCTACATCAATGGAGGATTCTCCACTTCCTTTATCGATATTTGTGGCTGCCTCAATGGGAACAGCCCAGTATCAGCATCTACTATCTCCATAGTAACAAACTACACTCATGTTCATAAATTAAGGATAATCGCAGAATGTGGTGCCACACAACGAGGCACTGCACAAAACTGGGGAACTCACACGACACAGATCTTTAAGTCCACGGTATTGGTGATAAGTTGAGAAAACCGTCCTGAAACACATGTGCTACAAAACGCCACTGTTTCCTGCGCATGTACCCCGACATCAATATGGGATATGATCACCATGCACACAGGCCGCAAAACGGGTTGGTATACTCTGGATCAGGTGGTCGAGCAGCTGATCGCGTATGGCCTCACATTCTTGCACCAGTGCCTGTCGGAGAACCTGAAGTGTCGTAGGGGTTTGAATACGTGCAGCGATACGTCGACCGAGAGCATCCCAGACGTGCTCGATGAGGTTTAGGTCAGGAGAACAGGCAGGCCACTCCATTCGCCTGGTATCTTCTATTTCAAGGTACTCCTCCACAATGGCAGCTCGGTGGGGCCGTGCGTTATCGTCCATCAGGAGGAAGGTGGGACCCACTGCACCCCTGAAAAGGCGGACATACTGGTGTAAAGTGACATCTCGATACTCCTGTTACAGTTCCTCCGTCAAAGACATGCAGGGGTGTACGTGCACCAACCATAATTCCACCCGACACCATCAAACCACGACCTCCATACAGGTCACTTTCAAGGACATTAAGGGGTTGGAATCTGGTTCCTGGTTCACGCCAGATGAACACCCCGCGAGGATCACTGTTCAGACTGTACCTGGACTCGTACGTGAACATAACCTGTGACCACTGTTCCAATGATCATGTACTGTATTCTTGGCACCAGACTTTACAGGCTCTCCTGTGACCAGAGGTCAGTGGAATGCACGTTGCTGGTCTCCTGGCGAATAAACCACGTCTGTTCAGTCGTCTGTAGAATGTGTTCCAATGGCTGAAGTACGGTTCCGATCAAGGCTACCTGCAGCATTCCGTGGCCGTCTGTGGGCACTGATGGTGAGATATCGGTCTTCTTGTGGTGTTGTACACTGTGGACGTCCCGTACTGTAGCACCTGGAAACGTTTCCTGTCTGCTGGAATCGTTGCCACAATCTTTAGATCACACTTTGTGGCACATGGAGAGCCCGTGCTACGACCTGCTGTGTTTGACCACCCTAGTATTCTACCCCTCACAACGTCATTAACATGTGGCTTTTGAGCAATTTTCAACCCACAGTCACCATTAGCACGTATTAAAACGTCTGCACACTTACTGACCGCAGGTCAAATGCACCGAATGGTCACGCCGCAAAAGTGATTTAAACCGGCAAACCACCCACCAGAGCTTTTTTTCACCATGTATCACCATTATCCTTAATTTATGAGCATGCGTTTAGTTCGTACATTTATGGAAGGTCGTCTTCTGGACATAACCTATCGGTGCTCAACGACATCGCTTGGGAAACAGCCAAGATGCTACGTCTTTGGAGGACGTCCACCATCTCTGTAGAAGCCTACAACATCGTAATTACTTTTCAGCATGCCCCTAGAGGGCAACCTATCCGTAACGAATGTGATGTTTATGTGTTTCCTTTTTAAAATTTTTAGTATATTTATTTGACAATAGTTGTATGAACAAGATGTTTCTTCCTTATTATACGGTTATACTACGTAATTTTGACGGTCTGTTTGCTATTAGGTACGTCTTTTTGCGCAAAATTCTCTCGATTTATACCTGATTGGTAACGCTGACATTATGTGGTCAGCTGTAGGCGGAGCCTCCAATATTTAAGAAACAGCTGCTCTGTTCTCTGCAGCAGCTGACATCGTCATCCAGCAGTTATTGCTCAATGCACAGTCATTGTCCATACAGAAGGGCACGTTGCGATCTAGAATGCTAGACTGTTTTATAATTAATACTACATTGTGATCGCTAACTTTCTCCACCACTGTTTCAAAAATAGTGGTGAAACCAATTTGCAAATGTTCCTTTCAACTGAAGGTCCTGGAGTACTGCTGGAGATAATTTTTTACATCATTACAAAGATGGATAGTGTGGTTATGAATGGCGTTGTGGAAGAACTAAAATCTCTAAATTATGACAAATACCCATATTCCCATGGGATACTTGTCAGATACAATATGAAAACTTAATCTGATTTAGAACCACTTTTTACCATAGGACTTGACAATTTCCTCGAACAAAAACTGTACTCACTAGTTGGCAGAAAGCACAGAATGTGGAGCTACGTCCACTATCGTAGAATTTGTAGACATATTCTAGTGCAAACGCAGCGAGGTATGTAAATGAGGTATCTCGAATAGTATGACATCTTCCATCATAAGCAGCAGTGTTTCCGTAAGCATCGATTATGTGATACACAGATTAAACACTTCTCGATGGATCCCGAAGGCCACGGTTCACTCAATCAAGTGGATACAATAATTCTTGACTCCCGAAAAGCATTTGACATAGTAACACTCCAACATTTATTAATGAAAGTACAATGATTAGGGTCTGAAATAAGTATTGTGATAGGACTGATGATCCCATAAGAAGCTTATGTTGGTGTATAGTCAACGACAGATGTAGACTAATAGGCGTGTTGCAGGGAAGCGGCTTGCTGTTCACGTTGTATATCAACAGTCGGGCTAACAATATTAATAGTAATCTCGGACTCTTAGTAGATGGCGCAATTATCTAGACCGAAGCACTTTCTGAAGAAACTTGCACAAATGTAGAACCATATGGGGTCACATTTTAAAGTATTACAATGATTGACAACTTTCATGAAATGTTTAGAAATGTGCAACGTTTCACTTCACATAACATAATGACGTAGAATTCTTGGAGCACAATTTCAGTGAGTCATAAGTGGAAGCAGTTAATTCGAAGGAATACCAGGAGGTTACACTACGTGGGATACGAAATGGAATGGTCACATAGGCTGTATCAGACCCTAGTAATTGTTAAGAGACTGTCTACATTACGCATAGCCGTCCTCTTTTGAGTATGACTGCATTCTGTGGGGTCGTTGCCATATAGGATGAACGGAGGACACCGAAAAAGTTTCCAGGGAGAACACTTTCCGGCGAAAGGCAAAGATCCCGAGTTCGAATCTCTTTCCGGCACACTGTTTTAATCTGCCAGAAAGTTTCATCGAAAAAGTTGAAAGAAAGGCACATCGTTTTCCATTATCACGAGATAAGGAGGAGAACGTCACGGTTATGACACATAAGTTGACACTGCAGTTACTAAACTGCAAGCGGTTTTTGTTGCGGTGAAATCTCGCACGAAATTTGAATCGCTAAATTTCTCTCCCGAATATATAAGTAAATCGTGGACTGCTACTTACACAGGGACAAATTACCATCGTAATAAAATCAAGGAAATCGGAGTCTCAGGGGAAGATGTAGATGTTCATTTTTACCACGTCGTATTGGTGGAATGGTCGAGAAATTGTCAAGCACTTAATTGTGAATTGTGTAGTATTCAAGTAGGTACTGGGAAAATGTATCCGGTCTACGAAGGAAATGTTTGAAATTATACTCGAGCTAACCATCCAATAATATTGCTAAAATCTATTAGAGCAATACCAGGCAGGACTAACAGAGTATATGAAACGTCAAATTTATTTATTAAATAGCAAATTTCAATATTTAATTTTACATTTCTCGTACCTCAGTTATCTCATATACTGGTTATCACAGGATTATTACGAAGATGATTCTTTATCTAGCGTCGACTAGAAATACTTGTTATCTTTGGAGTTTAGTCAGTGAAGGTTTACTGACATTATGCTGTGCACTTGACGATGAACGGGCTAATGAAAGCTCTATCCGCTGAAAAAGGATGTTGTACCTTGCTTTCGAGTATATACTCTTGTGTGTTATGTGAAAAAGACAGGACATGGTTCGGCATTGAATGTAGCGTCACTGAGGTACTGTTCGTTGAGGTGGTTTCACGCAGTTTGGTTGTTTGTAGGCAATGGACATCTAACACACCGTTTTGTTAACCATTCGTGATGTACTTGCAATTAATGGTTAAGATTTCACTGATCCACGTAGCGAAACTGCTATGAATCGTATTCTACGTGTCCTTACCGGCTTCTTTGTTCTTTGTGAGGGTAGAAGATAAGAGGCTTAGTATAGAAGCTTTCTTCAGTCAATTAATCCGGGGCGTATCACCATCAATTTAGTCATTCGTCCCATCAGTTACACTTTCTAAACGGTTTGCTACTTGTACTGATTTTTGTTTATTACTGATTACTAATTTGAAACTTACGTGCCACGTGTTGCTCGTGCCCTGATGGGATATTTTTCTATGTTTACTTGTTATTATAGCTTAAATTGTATAAGACAGTATTTAAATATTTTCTTTCAGTTTCCTTGTACACTTCCGTGTTATTTGAATGCGCCGAAGAGTCTTGGACTCACAACCGTTTTAGAATCGCACAGTGTAAAACGCAACATTTGCCAATAATATCGCACCATCTTCGTATCGTATTTTACATTGAAGTTAGCATTCCCCATTCTGAATGTCCTGGCGTAACAAGCGCCGGCACGAAGATCCAGAACGATACTGCAGGGGGGGCTGAGAGACGGAGACAGCCGAAAGCACGCTGACTGGGACGTCACCACGACAGGAGCGGCCTCTCCACGAAGAGAATAAAAGTGACCCGCCGTCTAGCCTCGATCGCACTACAAGAGCCGTGACTTGTGATCCATATCAATTAATTGCATGGAAATTATATATTTCGGAGGACGCTGATATATGCGTGTCACCAATTGCTTGCAACACCACCTTGTACATATACAAGGTAAGTATTGTCATTTCAGTTACTGTAATAAACTCCATTAATATTATTTGTTTGTATCTGGTCTAGCTATTCGAGGAAACGGTTTCCTAGTCACCCTACAGGAGACGACTGGCCAGGAGCCAACACTGAATATTATATACTCCATTCTTTTTGTGATTTTAGGGCAGAGAAGGTAAGCCGTGACGCTTTTATAGACTGCAGAGACGTTGTACCTCGTTCAGCAGAAGTGTATACGTTCGGTACATTTTATTTAACTGTTACTGTTGCAGACTTAAGCTAACATTCACAATGAGTGTCAGCTGGCTACAAGCCACGTTGCTATTGAATCTACATGAAATCTCCTATTCACTTAAATCCAGTTTCTACTTGCTTTACCTGTAATTAAATGTTGAGCTCTTAAAGTAATTGTGTACTGCTCAGGAAACTTTCTATTTTCACGTTTTAGTCAGATTGCTTTCGTAAAATTCATACAAGGATCAAAACGTTGTGCATTAAAGGACCTAGGTGTCCAAATCATGGCATGTTAAGGTTTACTTACACTACCAATCAAGTTTTAAACATATTAGTCCGCTTCCAGTGCGTACAAAGACCAGAACCGCTAATCAGAAGTTAGTCTGATCCACTGGAGAGCAACACGAAGACGGTGAAAAAACTGAACCGGCAGTTGCTTTCAAATAGAGGTAGATTATTCAACGACTACCTGTTTATAAGAGTCCAGCAGCGACTGAGAAACCTAAGAATATAAGCCTCATGTGCATAGCTTCCACAGTAACGCAAAAAATATGTTGGTAGTGACTACTATCGTTTGCTTTGTCTATCTCGATGTGGCAGAATGTCGGGTTGTATACAAACAGTATCACTTCTGGAACTGTAACAAATGTTAATCATCTTATATAACTTTGGTAAAGTATGGTCACATCACCAATGAAACGCAAAACACATGTGGAGTTATTGGACGAAAGGTTGATGGTATGAAACCTTCGGGATTGTTAGCACATATAATGAAATCTGTAGTGTGTGTGCGGTCTTTTACGTAAAAATGTCTCTGCTGCTTAATATTTTGTTAGATATTTTCTGTATAACAATTATACACACACCAGCAGATGTGTAGAGGACGAAGCACTAATAAACATGGGGCTAGTGAAGTGGTCCAAGTGGACTGGTATGAGGGAACCGAGGTGTTTAATACATTGAGAGTATGATATGATCAAAGCGTCATTTATTCGTGACATTTATAGATATATTTCTTGTTAGGAGAAACTAGGTACTGATTCTCGACTGTGTACATCTTGCTGACATGGATTGTCCGTCAAATTGTACAAAATGATAACACTTAAATTTCCGGCACACGGAGTACTAAATAAAATGAGGACATCCCAAAAATAGTTCTCCAGAAGTTAGAGGAGGAGTATAAGTTAACTAGTGAGTTTTCTCTTTATTACAGATGCGAATGGCTGTCTCTTGAAGAAAAGACAGAAGTCGAAAGATTTCGGAATAATAACTGACACAACAATCCGATGCAGTTGATATAATGTAGCAGTGATCAACAAAGTTAAATAAGCACAACATCTAACGGAAACCAAATCTCGAACTTCTAAGGGAAGTAAATGAAAACAGTCATCTCCTAGACAAAACAGCGATCTCCCAGAGGAGATGAAAATAAGGAAGTTGAGATTAATACATCACATACAAAGTGCTGGAAAGAAAGGGTGTAATTGGTCCCAAAAAGAGCTCTTCGACACTTTTAAGACCACAAAGAGAACAGCGAGGTGATAAAAAGTGAAGCGTAACCCTAAGGTAATTTTTCGTGTGATACAGAGTAGCCTGGAGAAGGTGAAACACTAGGTTATCATGTTAACTGGCGGAATCCTACGATCGAAAAAATCTTAATTGCAATTTAAAGGTAAGATTAAATGAGGGAGGTAACGACGAAGCCTCACGTAGTAAAATAATCGTGGCTGCTAACTCATACAGCGGCAGAAACTGAGGGATGTAAAACAGCAAAACAACCTCTCTTCGGCCAACAGCCAGCCGATATATTCACGTGCCTGTGCCGGGCTAAGCTTTCGCCTACCGGAGTCACGGTCGCCGATAAATGGGTATGTGAGGTGTTAGAGGGAAAGGGGCAGAGTAGCGGTCCAGATAGCTCGGCATCAATTTAAGCCGCGTGCCGCTATTCCTCAAGGTAAAATATGATGCAGGCGAGCCGCCGCCGATGCCGCCGCTTCCTGTTCTACGTGGATCGGTGGTGGGCTGCGAGAGGGGGGGGGGGGGGGATGAAGGGCTTAGCACGGCGCGCTCGTGCACTCCGTCGCCTGTGTAATCCTCCACTGTCTGGCCGGCCGGCTCGCTCCCAGGGCCCTAGATCCCCTTTCGGTCTTCGATTACTCCCGCTCGACACGACACCCCCTCTGCACAGATCCAGCGGAGACGAATCGGGGCCATTGTCCTGGTCAGGATCACTGGCCTCTGTGCCCTTTATAAGGCTCCGTACGGATATTATTTCCAGACGTGGTCGGGGTGGCGATAATCGGTCTTTGATAATGTTAAACTGTAAACCTTTTTACATAAATTTAAGCGCCAAAGAAACTTGATATGTCCGCAGCTCGTGGTCGTGCGGTAGCGTTCTCGCTTCCCACGCCTGGGTTCCCGGGTTCGATTCCCGGCGGGGTCAGGGATTTTCTCTGCCTCGTGATGACTGGGTGTTGTGTGCTGTCCTTAGTTTAGTTAGGTTTAAGTAGTTCTAAGTTCTAGGGGACTGATGACCATGGATGTTAAGTCCCATAGTGCTCAGAGCCATTTGAACCATTTTTTTGAAACTTGATATAAACATGCGTATTCAAATACAGAAATATGTAAACAGGCAGAACAGGCGAGTGTGAGACGCAGTCGATATATCGGGTACTTGTTGGTTATCGAGATTCAAGTGAGTTTGAACGTGGTGTTATGGTCGCGCACGAGCGATGGCTCACTGCCAACGGATAAAGATCCTGCAACAACGGGAGCAACGAAGACTGCAGAGAATCGTTTAACGTGCCAAAAGTGCAGCCCTTCAGCAAATAGCAGGAAATTCCAATTCTGTGCCATCATCAAGTGTCAGTGGGCGAACCATTCAACAAAACATCATCGATATAGGCTTTTGGAGCCGAAGGACCACTCCTGTACCCTTGATGACCACGGCACGAAGTTTTGCGCTTCGCATGGGCCCATCAACGCCGACACTGGACTGTTGATGACTGGAAACTTGTAGCCTGGTCGGACGAGTCTCGTTTGAAATTATATCGAGTGGACAGACGCGAACATCCCTGGAGACAACTTCATGAACCCATCGAGCCTGCACGAAACCAGGTGACTTTCAAGCCGATGGAGGCTCTATCATTGTGAGGGGCGGGTGAAGTTGGAGTGATGTGGGAGCTCTGATGCGTCTAGATAGGACTGTGACAGGTGACACGTCCGTAAGCATGCATTCATGTCTATTGTGCATTCTGACCGACTTGGGCAGTTTCAGCAGGACACTGCGACACCCTACCCGTAGGGAATTACTAAACTGTGGCTCCAGGAACGCTCTTTCGAGTTTTAGCACTTCCCATGGTCACAAAACTCCCCAGACGTGAACATTACTGAGCATATCTGGGATACCAAGCCAAATGCTGTTCAGAAGAAATCTCCATCCCGTCGTACAGCCCTGCAGATTTATTGTGTCATTTTCCTCCTGCATTGCTTCAGACATGAGTCGAGTCCATGCCACGTCATGTTGCAGCATTTCTGCGTGCTCACGGGGGCCCTACACGATATTAGGCAGGTGTACCAGTTCCTTTGGCTCTTCGGTGGATATTCCTCTAGATCACTACGTTAACAATCATTCACTACTAATCTCGTTTGAGTAATCAGCCATCTTCAGATCTGAAATGCTACATAAAATAGCGCATAAAGGAGAAAACAGTATAAAGCACCATAGGCTACCTTCTGTTACATAAAAATGACTTCATATAAATGGATTTTAATAAAAAGAAGTTATTTGGTTTTTCAATATTCACATTCTACATATTTGAATTAATGCTGAAGCATTTTAAACATATTGTTAAAGCAATTATCAGCTTGTAGATTCTGTATAAGATGCATGACGCTCAAATGCTGACTTCATTAATATTTCATTCCGACCGTATTCGTTTACAAAACATGACCACTGTCCTGTGCGTAATAAAAAGCAAAATTCATGTCGAAATATAGAAACTAAATGACCTACAAGATCAAAAGATTATTTAGAATGTAAGAGCAGAAAAACTACTTACATCGAAAAGTTAATCTGCTGTAAACATTACACGTCAAAACCAAAAGTAACATTGATTTCGAAAAGTACAACTATGATATAAGTTTAAACAGCAACTATCTGAAAACAACCAACACGAGACATGCATTGGTATAACAGGGCCAGAACTCAATAGTGAACAACTCAAAGATCTAAGACTGTAGAGATATTACATTCATAGCCAAGATAAAGATAACACTAATCATACATCTTTTAACAAAATTGTATTCCAACCAAACATTCTCAAGAAAACAAAATAATATACTTTCAAAATTACATTACGTAAGGGGCTTTTTACAAACTTAATTCTTCTACAATTACAACATCCTTTGTTGCCATAAGAACTATAAAGTAAAATCTTCACAGTACAATACACTGAAGTTATGGAGTGAATACCATACAACGAATACCCAGTTTATGCTAACATGTGTAGTTAAAAGAGAAAACTCAGTTTACAGATTTTTAAGAAAAAAATACTTTTGGTCTAGATGTTTTTGGGTTTCAACATTATTGTGTTAATGGATGGTACTTTTTTCCTAAAATATCTGTAAACTGAGTTAATATATTTTAACTATGTGGCTGAACCGGACATTTTTATTATGATAACTTTGTTATATTTCATTGTAAGAATGTTAATATTTAGTCTTTATGACGACAAGGATGTTGTTACCACAGAGAATTTTAGGGTCTAAAAGCCCTTACATAATGAAATTTTACGTGTATAGTATTTTGTCCTGTTGAAAATATTTGATTGGAATGTAATTTTAGAGCGAGATGTGTGATTCGTTTTATATTCAACCTGACTACCAATGTAATATCTCTGTTGTCCGAGATATTTGAAGTGTTTTCTATGAGTTTTTAGTGCCAGTGTATGTCCCGTTTTGGTTCTCTTCAGCCAGTTGCTCTTTACACAAATATCATAATCGTAATGTTCGAAATGAACAATACTTTTAGTTTTGATATGCAATGTTTGCTGCAGATTAAATCTTCGACGTAAGTAATTTCTCTGCTGTTGCATTGTAAATAATCTTGTGACCTTGTAAGTCATTTCGTTTCAATATATTGACATGATTTTTGTTTTGTGTTTCGTACAGGATTGTGAACATGATTTTTGACTGAAACCGGTTGGAATAAAATACAAAGAGAGTCAGCATTTGTGTGTCATGCATTTTATCAAGCTATTTACTTAAAATGCCACACTTTTTTTTACTCACTTTTAACGTATGTACCAGAGATTGTTATGTTAACTCTTTTGATTAGTATGTTACAACTCCGTTCATATTTGTTGTCCACTGTCTTGGCAGGAGAGTGGCAGCAAATGGACAGTTTTCGCAGGAGAGCTGTTGCAAAGAGAGCTGATGCGCTTTTATAAAACTGCTAAAAGTGACGTATTTAGTGTTACCAGATCCTAGTGTGAGATATTGCAGACTACAGTAATTTCGAATATAAGAAATTTTATTTCAGTCTGTAATCTTTGAAAGCCATCTCAATAACACAGTCCCTTCATCAATTAATGTTTCTTTGTATGAGAATAGGATCCGCAACCATCATCATGCTCTACAGTAGGCAGGAAGACCACCAACGAGGTAATCAGGCAAGTAACAGCATGTGGTTGCGCGATACGATTCAGTTTACTTCAAAATAATGATTAACGTATGGCATGAAGGTCATTGCATAGTAAGCACTAATAAAGCGTATTGCATTATGCACGAAGAAGACCTGTGGAAAAATTCTGAAATTTTGCAAGTGACAAATCAATAAAACATTACCTAAGCAGCACCTAAAATATTTACATAAAGCCAGCAATAACAAACGTGACGTAATGCGTCATCACACCCGTGTAAGTTTAAGAAGAAAATTAATCTTATTCAAACACATAAGAACGTCATATACGCGTACTCTGTACAGTAACCTCGTACCACATCACAGCAACATATGCTGTGTGGCCAGTACAGAGCAGTGAACAAAGTTTCATCCATAACGTAGTACCAGTCATCAAAAGTGGTGTGTGCTCAGTTCACAAAAACCAACAGACTAACAGGCATAACGTCTTCTGGCTCACAGGGAAACTACAAGCCGACAGGCGGCATCGCTGTAATCGCACTTTAAATGAAGTGTAATTTGGTAATGCGTACTGTTTCATCTATTTGTAACACAAAAATCTTCTCCTGTGGCTACTTTCCTGCACAAGCGTTATACTGATGACAATTTGTGTTTACTCAATCTTGTGATTAGACATGGGAAACGTTTTATTAATTCTTATATATTTTCCCTCTTTACCTCTTGTTAAATTTGCAGATATGGTTTACACTATTTTACAGTTCTATGTTCCGTAATATTTCAGCCAAAACCATTATCTAATGATTGTTCTAACGCTTCGATTCGGATTCTTAAGGGAATTTATGTTAAAAATCATAAACCATTGACCTCGTGTTCACACTATTTATAATGCCAAATATTGTATGTTTTCCGACTTACTTTGTATCAATAAACGATATGCCCCAATTAATTTTTAAACGTAAACGTTTTTCTGATAAATTTTAAAGAAAACGACGACCATTCGAATTACTGAAAATGCTATAGGTATATGTAGGAATAAAAACACTATGTTTGCTAGTGTAGCTCAAGTTTTTTTATTTTTATTTTTTTATTTGTACATAGCGCAACACAATCTGAAAAAGCCTGATCACCCAAAATCCACAAATTTGTTTCCATCTAACAGAATTTATTTACGTTAATTTCATAACTCTGGACAAGAAACTAAATTGCTCCTACTTACTTTAATAGGAAAGCATGACTACATAGCGATTAGATAAGAAAAATCTGAACTCACACAGAAACAAATACCGGTATGTGTTCAACGTATCCACTTGCTATTATAGATTGAACCCAGACATATAGTTTGAAAGTGGAGTCTCACATCATGCGCCAACCATTTGAACGGATTTCCGCAGACTAATGAAGTAGGTGCAGATAGATATAGACTAGAATGTACCCTTTATAAATCGTACGTCATATTTTAGCTCATATTGTCTTGTACCCCATTTATACATTTAAGTTACATTAACAGAAAAAAAATTAATTTGTAACATGAAAAAAAATAAAAATATTTGGAAGAGAATCGATACTAAATGACCTACAGCTTACATTACTGGTTAAAATTTTGATAAGTAGACGATTATTGGCTACGTGTGAGACTCCAGAGGTCCATCAGACCATTAATGAAGGTAGCACACATGAAACTATTACAACCAGTATTATACTGTTCTATATGGTCCTTTCACCACTTGGTGTGCTGCTGTAATCTAAGAGTGTATTCATTCCATTTGAAACGTATAATCATATGACTTTTATTTATACCCAATTTTGAAACTGCAGTCCTAGGTGCTACATTATTACTGAGATTGTAGCACTTAAGTTTATTATACTCATATGAATCAGTTCACGAACCTATCAACATCTGATGGTTACAGAATTGAATTCATGGAACAAAAGTGCAACTATTGCTTCTTTAAACTGCAGTTTACAATGCTATTGCGAGGTATACTTAGGAATGCCACACAGAGAAAACTCGGGCATAGGTTAGGTTGATGGTTTCAAAGATGAGGTAGCAGATTGACTTGAAACACAGGGAGCTGTGGCTGTGCTAACCCTATATCCTTCCACATCCATATAGAATTTGTGGCAGGTCTCTATATAGTTAAGAATATGAACACATCTGTCTTCGCTTTCCTCGTAAATGAATAATTTCACGTGTTTTTCATTGAATTACATTCGTTTTGTGATCGATAACATTTATGTTGTAATTGTTAAGTAGTGTGCTATTCTAATTTGTCTATCGGATGAGTTTTAGTAGGTACTGCTCGCGAGATCTGATCAAGAAGGAAGTAATAATCACCTGTCTAAACATCTACCACGAATTTCTCTCTGCGTCCGCCTACATTCTGGTGACAGGCCGTGTTTAAGCCACGTGCACTACATAAATAATTTCATTTCTTTGTCGAGATTTCATTTTCTCGACTTCTGATCACAGTTCGACTGAGAATACTGCCAGTCATTGATATTCAGATTATTAATTCATATTTATTGGTGGGTACATGATATGCTTAGATTAGCAGAGCTACATGTTGGGCCTATAGGTCTTATGCTTTGGTAGAATCTTCCATTTTTATGGTGTCCCTGATTTTTTTGTGCTTCTTGTTGTCATTCTGGCGTGGTTATGAAGATGGGGTTAGGTGTTTCCAGAATGAGACTTTCACTCTGAAGCGGAGTGTGCGCTGATATGAAACTTCCTGACAGATTAAAACTCTGTGCCGGACCAAGACTCGAACTCGGGTCCTTTGCCTTTCGCAGGTAAATGCTCTACTATCTGAGCTACCCGAGCACGACTCACGAACCGTCCTAACAGCTTCAATTCTGCCAGTACCTCGTGTTCTACTTTCCATACTTCACAGAAGCTCTTCTGCGGAGCTGTGAAATTTGGCAGGTACGAGACGAGGTACTGGCAGAATTGAAGCTGTGAGGACAGGTAATGAGTCGTGCTTGTGTAGCTCAGATTGTAGAGCCCCTGCCCGCGAAAGGCAAAGGTCCCGAGTTCGAGTCTCAGTTCTGCAAACAGTTTTAATCTGTCCGGAAATTTCTTATCGGGGTTAGGTCTGATTGTGTAATGCACCCGTAGTATTCAATACATGTCTGAAAGTCATTATGCCTGTAATAATGCATAAATGTAACTGTCTATTGCAATGGGGTTTCAATTCCCTTCTTTCGACCACAAACACTAATTATAAGATTAAGAGCTTGCGCACTACAATAGCGTCTGGCTGGTTGTGGTTAAAAGAAGCATGAACAATATCAGAAATGGCACGTACTTTTGTAAGGCCCACGATTATCTTAATACTACAAGAAATCACGCCAATATAGCCCAAGTTCACAGTATTAGTTGTCTAAGGAATAATAATACGTGCGCATATTGTAAGCCATCAGGGATGAATTCTAGAATTCTAGAATTTCTCCCCGACTATGTGACCGATTTCTAGTCGTGGCCAGTGCGAAGGTGTGCACGTATGCACACGCGGGAACTCACGCCCGCTATCAGAATAACTACTCTGAGCCAGTCAGAAATTTCTTTAGTACATGTTTAGCAAAAATTTGAGCTCACCTCCGTCAGGCCTAATGGATGGGTCCCACGCTGGGAGCATTGTGTTGTCTCGTGTCCTTGAGGTCTTACAGTTGCTAAAAGGCATTCTTTGCTCTTCACGCACAGTGAAATTTTATAAAGGGCTGGGCTGCGCTCGCTTCTCGCTGGCGCTACGTTCAGCTGGCAGAAACACTTCTACGATCCGTGCAGCTCCACTCTAAATTCTCACCTTTTGTCAGTCAACTGAAAGCCCCATGCAGCAGAACGTTACAAGAACCCATAACCGTAGCAAATGCAAAAGGGACAGAGTTAATTAGAGTAGCTGTCACTGGAATTTGTTATTACTGTTTGTAGTTTTCACATAGCGTTGGTGAATTGATTTTATTTACTAGTCCGATCTGCATACTGGAAAAAATTGCGGTTTTACAACCAGCTGAATCGAATTCATGTTTGAATGTCTACCGAGTACAATATGTATTGAAAGTGAAACAAAAATCCTAGAAAATGATGAGGAGAGTCATAAAGGAAATTTGCGATAATCCTAACATCAAAATTAGTGACAACAAATGTGATGCAGTGAAGAAATTCTGCAACATTGGAAGCAAACTAAAACATGGCTGATGGAGCAAGGAGAACATAATAAGCAGATTATTGCAAGCAAGGAAGGTACTCATTGGTAGGGGGTATCATAGAGAGTAAAAACTGTAGGGAAAGACAGAATAGCAGTATCTACAACATACACTGAGGACTTCGTATGCAAGGATAGCTTTGAGATGAAGAGATTGATACTGAACGCCGTGGGCTGCTGCCTCAACAAATCACATAAAGAGAATAAAAGACCCCTAGACATTAAGACTGCAACCATCATTTCCTTCTTCAATAGGTCCTTCAGAGCTATCTGACTCACGTGAAAGTTATTCATTACGGAATCTGCAGCCAGAACAGGCTTGTTAACAGTATCATGTGCTAATGTCCAACTTCCGCCTAGACGTTAGCTACACTACTTACAGGAACATAAGTACTAACTAGTTGGAACTTCACAGCGTGTGTTAGTGTTTTTCGGTTTACTGTAACACGAGCATCATGTGCCATACTTATAGATGTGTCTGTAGATTTGTTAGTATGTGGGATACATGTCAAGACTGTCAACTGAGGTTTCACTATTCCAACTGTAGCTATTCCGCCATTAACATGGCACACGAGGCTCTCCAGTCGAGTTTTAGATTGTGCAATCGAGGCTAGAGAATCGTGGAACATTGGAAGAAAACAGAAATGCACGAATTGAAGGCGGAAGGTGACACTTGGAAATGGGAAAGGGTGACAAAATAGAAGCAAAAGATGAAATCCTTGGAAATGACGTTTCTAGTTCCGGTTATCGGTTATCTTTAGTGTTACCTGAATTAGGAAGAGAGCCTTTCCCGGTTTTAGAACAATGTAGAGTGCAGCATATTCGCCAGAACAACTTTAGGTATCCATCAGTAGAAAAGTCAAGTACAAAGAAAGGAATTCTGCAGCTACGTCATGAAAAGGGTGTAGGCGAAATGCTGCGGGAAAGTATGGGTGCAGAATACCAGGCCACGAGCGTCGTGAAACCTGGTACCTAACTTAGGCAGTGATGGAGAACGTGGGCACCTTGTGCAGAGATTTTGATGGAAAAGATCAAGTACTTTTAGTAGTAGCAGCGGGAAAGAATCTGCGTCGCACATTAGATTACGGTATTAAAGGTGACCTAGGAGAAATAGGAGCAGCAACAGCACACACTTGTCAGCGGTTTGTAGAGATCCAGCTATCAGCTATCAGCCGTGCAAAAAAGAAGTGAGTGAATTAGTTTTGAATGAAACAAAGTCTCTTATATCTGCTGTACCGCTTACTACAATTGGGAGATGGGGATATACAAATTACGGTCTGTACTTGCATAGTAGGGGGGAGGATAAAGTAGATGAGCTTCTTGCTGAAAATGTAAGGGGAAGAGAGCACAAGCACACAGTGCGAAATCCCTATAATTACTGAATTAAACACAAGTATTTTTAGGTAAGAATCTTGTTATTAACACACTGTCTTGGAAGAAATTAGAACCGAGTAGGACCAAAACACAGATAACAGCTTACAGAAAAATAAAATTCATTTGTTTCATAAGAAGATAAGAAGGCTGAAAAACAACACAAATGAGCTTCTTGGGTGTCTACAAGAAGTAGAACATCCTGAATTGACATTTATGGTGTGCCTCTCTGAGCACCAATTAAGTACAGACATTGGGAACTTAAAGATAGTGGGCAATAGGCAAGCATAATTTTTTTTCACAGAAACACGTAAAAAGAAAAAGTTGTCACATATGTTGAAACAGGACACAAAGGAAACGTATTGAAACAAGAAGTTTTTGGATAGATCAAACCTTAGAAGCACGTGCTTGTGATTTGTTATTGCAGAACACTTCTCCTGTAACTATAGCAACATGCAGATCGCATCTAGAAGCGTTCAGTTACTTGTGAAAAAACTATACGTATTATTGAGCTACCTGCCAGAGAAGAAACCCTTCGGTGTTCATTGAGAATCAAATGCAGATTTCTTGTAAGATACTGAGAGCAAGAGTAAATTCGAATCATTATTTGGGTGTGGAAATCATATTTCAGAAGTTAATTTTCCAGTGCATGTGCTGTAAGGTAGTAGGAAACTAATTGACTGCGTTTTTGCAGATGGTGTTCAGTGTGAAACAAGTAATGGGCACCCAAATGTTAATGGACTATCTGACTGTGACCCACAGTTAATGAAAATAAACAGTATAACATCTTACAGTTATGAGATAAGTTCTTACAAGCTGTCAGGCTTATCAGTCAGAACAGGATACAATGTTTTAAGAGTAGCCAAGACAGACGTGACTTGGTGAGTTATATAGAGAAACAGATGCTAGTCTCACATTCAGCTTATTTCACACTAAATTTGTGTATTTATTTGAAAATTTATTTACTGACAGTTATCCAGAAAATTCCTTAAAGAAGAAAGTTAGCCATGGATAAGTAAAGGTATTAAAGTCTCATTTCACAAGACGAGGGAAATTTATATAAATTCCACAGAAAGTCAGGATCTGGCATTAGTTTCATAGTAGAAAAAAATATTTTAAGGAAAGTCATTAAAATGTTCTGAAGTACTGACCAAAATAACTAATGCTGATGATACGATTAAAGCTTAATGGCATGTTGTCAAACAGGGGAAAGGTCAGCCAGTCAGTGTAGAATATACCAGACCAACTAAACTAAATAACAATGTTGCGACTGATAATTCACAAGTTGTGAGTACTTCTAACAGTCACTTTATAAATGTAGCCGCAAAGATAAGAGTAAATGATCCAACTGAAAAGCAAGAGAATACATTGAAAATGTCACTTCTCAATCTTTAAGAAACTGGGAGCAACAAGTTCTTCACTGAAATTAACAGAATTATAGATATTTTGAAAACCCAGATATATGTGGTGTCGCTGGAATTTCAAACAGAATTCTGAAAAATGATTCTAACTTAATAAGTCCTCAGTGATATATGTAAAAAAATGAAATGAGGATTAGCATCATTGGCAGGGAGGCCCCTATTCGGGAAAGTTCGGCCGCCAAGTGCAAGTCATATTTCATTCGACGCCACATTAGGCTTCTTGAGCGCCGGTGATGAGGATGAAATGATGATGAGGACAACTCTACACCCAGTCGCCGGGTGGAGAAAATCTCCAACCCGGCCGGGAATCGAACCCGGGCCCGCTTACATGGGAGACTAGCACTAAACCACGCAACCAAGCAGGCGGACGATATACAGTGTGGTCCACTGATCGTGACCGGGCCAAATATCTCATGAAAAATAAGCATCAAACGAAAAAACTACAAAGAACGAAACTCGTCTAGCTTGAAGGGGGAAAACAGATGGCGCTATGGCTGGCCTGTTAGATGGCGCTGCCATAGGTCAAACGAATATCAACTGCGCTTTTTTAAATAGGAACCCCCAATTTTATTACATATTCTTGGAGGACGTAAAGAAATATCAAGGTTTTAGTTGGACAACTTCTTTCTCTTTGTGATAGATGGCGCTGTAATAGTCACAAACGTATAAGTGCGTGGTATGACGTAACAATCCGCCAGTGCTGACGGTATTTGCTTCGTGATAGATCACACCTGTTAAAATCGACCATTTACCAATTACGGAATAGGTCGATATCGTGTTGATGGCTATTGTTATCAAAATGCCCAACGGGCGTGTGCTATGTATGCTGCTCGGGATCCTGGACTACATCATCCAAGTGTCCGAGCCGTTCGCCAGATAGTTACGTTATTTAAGGGAATAGGAAGTGTTCAGCCACAAGTTAAACGTCAACCACGACCTGCAACAAATGATGATGCCCAAGTGTTTTAGCTGCTGTCGCGGCTAATCCGCACATCAGTGTTAGACAAACTACGCAAGAATCGGGAATCTCAAAATCATCGGTGTTGAGAATGCTACATCAACATCGTTTGCACCCGTACCATATGTATATGCACCAGGAATTGCATGGCGACGAGAGTGAACGTCGTGTACAGTTCTGCTACTGGGCACAAGAGAAATTACGGGACGATGACAGATTTTTTGCACGCGACCTGTTTAACGACGAAGCCTTATTCACCAGCAGCGGTAACGTAAACCGGCATAATATGCACTGTTGGGCAACGGAAAATCCACGATGGCCGCGACAATTGGAAGATCAGTGACCTTCGCGGGTTAATGTATGGTGCGGCATTATGGGAGGAAGGATAATTATCTTCCATTTTATCGATGACAATCTAAAATGGTGTAATGTATGCTGATTTCCTACGTAATGCTCTACCGATGTTACTACAAGATGTTTCACTGCATGACAGAATGGCGATGTACTTCCACCATGATGGATGTCCGGCATACAGCTGGCGTGCGGTTGAAGCGGTACTAAATAGCTTATTTCATGACAGGTGGATTGGTGGTCGAAGCACGTTCACCGGATGTGACGTCCCCGAACTTCTCTCTGCGGGGAAAGTTGAAGGATATTTGCTGTCGTAATCTACCGACTACGCCTTGACAACATGCGTCAGCGTATTGTCGATGCATGTGCGAACATCACGGAAGGCGAACTACTCGCTGTTGAGAGGAATGTCGTTACACGTATTGCTAAATGCATTGAGGTTGACGGACATCATTTTGAGCATTTATTGCATTAATGTGGTATTTTCAGGTAATAACGCTGCAACAGCATGCGTTCTCAGACATAATAAGTTCACAAAGGTACATGTATGATATTGTAACAATCGAAATAAAATGTTCAAATGTACCTACGTTCTGTATTTTAAATTAAAAACTCTACCTGTTACCAACTGTTCGTCTAAAATTGTGAGCCATATGTTTGTGACTATTACAGCGCCATCTGTTGCAAAGCGAAAAAAGTAGTCCAACGAAAACATTCATATTTTTTTACGTACTACACTAATATGTAATAAAAAATGTAAGTTCCTAATTAAGACAACGCAGTTGATACCCGTTTGACCTGTGGCAGCGGGCCAACCATAGCGCAATCTGGTTTCCCCCTTCCAGCTAGACAAGTTTCGTTCTGTGTAGTTTTCTTCGTTTGGCGATTATTTCGTGAGATATTTGGCCTGGTCACGATCAATGGACCACCCTGTATGTAATGCATCACAGCACAGGGAATTTTTCTAAATAGACTAAAATATTCAATTGTTAAACCTCTTCTTTCTGAAATATGACTTGAAATACTTCAATAATTAACGTACGATCTCCTTACTGATATATTTTCCAAGTTGTTCGAAAAAGGGCATTTCACATTTTATTAGAAACAGTTAACTTAGGACACCACACTTCAGTCTCCCGAAGGGATGCTCGGCTGAGAGGGCTGTTTAAACATTAACACACGAGTTATTAGAAGCATTAAATGGTAAATTATAGCCAGTTCGCATTTTTTTTTCAATGCGTGTGATTCTGTAGATCTTGTTACACCCTTAGAATAGTGTAAATTTTGTAGAAATGATAGGTTTAAACAAAACTGGTGAAATCGTGGTTAATACACAGAATGCAAAATGTTGTGACGAGTAATTCAGACAATGCTGGAAGAGTACAAAAGTTTAGTGATTGGAGAGAAGTCAGCATGGGGTCCCATAATGTTTAATCTTCGATCCACTACTTGCACTTAACATTCAACAAGGAGAATTGATACGTCTTGTGAGTGGTACTAGTGTTATAATAAACCCCATTACACCGAAAGCAATAGAAAAGGTTTTTAATGGTGTTTCTCAAATAATTAATGATTGCACGAAGAAGGAGTCTCCTTGAATTTTTAAAGAAAAGAGACAATATTCTATTGTGTGCAACAAATAGATTCATACCAATAACTGATGTAGCTCATGCACAGGAGTCAGTGAATGTGGTAAAATGCCCTAAATTTTTGGGTGTAGGTATTGAGTAAAAGTAGAAGTGGAAGTAACATATTACTGAGCTCCTTACACAATATATAAAAATATGTAATACATCACAATTTGTGATGAATGTTGATGTAAATATAAACAATACTAGAGCGAAAATTGACCTTTATTACCCTTCATTAAAACTGTCAGGGACTCAGAAAGGCGTTAGCAAAGAAGCAAAGAAATATTTTTGATCATTTTCCCAAGAAATATAAATTGTCTGACAACAAGCATAGCAAGTCATATATCCGACTTAAAATAATTTGTCCAGGAAAACTCCTCCTTGGATGAATTTCTTTTTTTAAACTATTACCCTGAAAAAACTAGTTGGTTTTAAGTAGTTGTCTGAGAAGGACTAAAAAATAATATATTCATTAATGTGAATACCAATCGTGTACAGAAATCAAGAAAACCGTCTTGCTCCACATCATGTTGAGAAAAGAACAGTTCAGAATAACTAAGGAGCATCTGTTAAAATAACTAAATAATAAATCACTTTAAAATCAATTCTTATTCTAAGCCCCACAAGCTCCTGCATGTCGGGAACTGGTTGCATGGAAGATGTTCCTTGATCTTGGCAGCAGTACTTAGTTTGTAAATCTGACTGTAGCTTGACGGTATTACACTTCAATCATGAATTTATTTTCTGATGCGAGCTGCCCGCTTAGATACGACAAGATTGTCAAGGAGATTAACGGTCATGGTGCATTTATGGAATGAAAAAACTCTCTAGATCTCAATACACTTACCATTGCACCTTTTACAATGCATTTCGGCAGACTGCCGTAATCAGATTGTGTCACAAAAATATCATACTTCATTACAGTATCTAAGAAACCTAGACGTTACCAAATGGAAAGAAATGATCAGCGGAAGATATCTTATCAAGTGAGACTAAAGTCCACAAATACAGATAGGCAGGCTAAGTAATCCGGCATCCTGAGTCGTTTACAGCACATGGGAAGCAGGGCATTCTGAAATGCTTTAACGTCTATCATATTTATCCTCAAACTTCTGTTTCAGATCAGTACATGTTTGGATGGGCGAATTTACTAACACACAGCAAACACGAGAACTAATAACATGACAGGAAGAAGCAATGTGATAGGAAACATACAGGGACAAATTCCACGGATCCAGCGCCCCTGACTGCCTTTTTATCGACATCAATTAACAGGCAGAATACCTGTTCATGAAAAGGATAACAGACCACATCAGTACGACAAAAAACTAACTACATTTGAAAATGGATACTTCATTCAGGAAATCAAATAGCCAAAACTACCAATGGAATTAACAGATCGGTATTCCAGATATTACCGACGGTCCTCCATCTTCTTTCAGTTAATATTAACTCGTCAACAGTTTTCTAGAGATGTGTTAGCTGGAGTATCCTTGGATGTCTACCGCTGTCTCAAGCAACACGCCAGTAATCCTATGAAACGCACAGTACAAAAACTAAATAATGACCTGAATTTTAGTTTGACAATACTATTCACATGTTTCGGCTACATTTATTCAATCAAAATACACGAGTGGCTGCTTTAATATTGGTGCTTAATTTCTTCGTAAAAATCCAGTTTGCTCTGGAAACTGTTGTCTCGTTTACACACACGGCGAATGAATGTTTATGACATTTTTAAAACTAAGAATCCTAGAACCATTTCTCTTCCTTGCTAGCCTTGAAGTCCAGTTCTGTGTCAAGAAAGCTGTGATGCTTTTTGTCGTACTGCCTGTAGTGTACTTCTCACTTCTGTCTCTCATTCTTCATCAATAAATTGAATGACATGGACAACACGGTGTCACAGACACACCGTGTAGGTATTTTCCGCATTCGCTTTCCTGGCTTCTACTGTAGGCTACGAGCAACAATACGGACAACTGGGACCTGGAACGTAGCTGTACCCAAACACGTGATAAAGTTAGTCACCTGTACCACCGTGCCTACGGTTTGCTCCGTCGAGTAATATGTAGTCATGGCATACACACACTTACTTCCATACCACAAACTTCCAGAGGTTCTTCAGGGACACATTCTGATTATTTTGGCATAAGTAACCCTCGGTCTGTGGTAGTTCACTACAATGTTGTTGCATTTCGTTTGCTTTCTTGTCCCATTCAACTTTGTATGTATATTGCAGTGGAAACAGTGCACAGGAGTGCAAATGGCGACTGTACGGGCTGTGTGCTTTGTTTCCATTCGCTCACGGTACATACCATGACAACGGTAATGACAACCTCACTCCATCTGCATTCAATTCTGCTCGCTTCTGTCAAGGGTTTTATTTTCCGGCATTATTATTTGCGCGTTAACAGTGATACCCAGTATTTGTGAACATGTACAACTGCACTGATCAAAATCTTGTGCATAGTTTCTCTAAATACAAAGGACAAGCGTGAGAACAATGCTATTCTTAGCTGTTTCCGCAGCGATGGCAACCAGGTCACAGAACTTTAGGATCTTGTTGAATTACTCTGAGTTTTCTTTATATGGATTCTTTACTGCGTATTACAGTCTTACTAACTGTTATTAAGGTATTTTCAGAGAAACAAGTGCGACTGCTGTAACAAATCGAATAAAACATAATTATATTATTCTGTGCAACTATCCGTCGGATCCCACATACCAAACTACTCATATGGTATTACAGAATGTCTCTACAAAGTTGTTGCATTTCGTTTGCCTTTTTATCTATATATAACCAGATCACTGTATTTTCTTCGTCCGCTAAAAGAACTTATTTAAGCGGAAGCAGTGTCATATTTAATTTTTCTTTATTTTGTATACTTGCTGTAGTGTCCGTTCTTCTCACACAAGTGAATATTAGCGTCCCAGCAGCGCTTGTTCTTGAAAAAAAACGTTCTTTAGCTGAAGTCCCAATAATCACAACATAACCCGAAATTTTGCGTGACGTACACACAAAAAGTTCTTTTCAAACTTTTCTTGATAGAGCAAAATTCGTTTAAAAAAGACTGCTACTAGTTTCATCAGTGTCTATTGTCGCACTAAAAGTATAATTAAACGTCAACATAATTCTGTGTGGGGACATTAACATCAACACTAACATTATAAATGAATAAAGCAGCACCTTCATAAACATCCTTCGAAGTTTTGGCATGTCCCTATTGGTCAATAGTTCAGCAAGGGTTACCACAACGACTTCATCAGTAGCTTAGCTGACCATTTGGCCACAAATATGGACAGGGAAAAATGTTGTGTAGCTGTTAAAGATCTCGGACTATCAGACCATCTCTGTCAAATAACAACAGTAAAGTCAGGCATCGAATCATTCCCTAAACTACAAGCCTACAAACGACATCTATCAGAAATCAAAATAATAGATATTTGAAAAGAACTAGAAAAACAAAGTTGGGAAGAAATCTCTAAATTCTCCACATTGTTTAAACTGAACTCGGAAAAGGCATTTCCAAAAGTATGCATGTCTGTATCAACATCTCACAAAAGCAGATGGGTAACAGAAGGTATTAAGAAATCCTCCTAAACACTTAAACACCTCAGTTCCATGAAAAAGATTCGCAATGATCCAGAATTCTTAAATTTCTATCATAGATACAAAAAGATCTATAGGAAGGTGCTGATTGCTGCAAAAAAGTCATTTCATGAGAAAGTAATATATAATGGACAGTCTTGGATGTTGTGAAAAAGGAAACGGGGAGAGGCAATGAAACGCATGATAACATACTGCTAAGGAAAGTAATAAATGATCCACAACACGAGCATTTTTGTATTACTGCAGATAAATTATAGCAAAAATTCCCCCAAACAAATATAACACATGTAAATAATGTTGCACTAAATACAATGATGTTACTTCCAACCACAGATAATGAAGTCAGTAAAACAATTCGAAAACTAAAAAGTAAAATGTCAGTAGTCTTAGATGAAGTACCAGTGTGAGTACTGAAATAATGCATAGGGATTATACAAGGCTCCGTAACAAATATAATAAATGAATCCTTCACACCAGGGACATTTCCAGAGCAGTCAAAACAGGCAAGAGTTGTATCTTTGCTTAAAAAAGGTAATGCAGAACACATAGAAAATTACTGGCCCATTTCCCTGCAGTCAACATTCTCAAAAGTTGTAGAAGCAATTATGAAAGATAGATTAATGAATCACCTGAATAAATACAATCTTTTAAGCGAATCACAGTTTGGTTTCTGAAGTGGCAAAAATACGGAGGCAGCCATAGTAGAATTCCCAAAAGATGTGCTTGATGCTCTTGATAAAGATGAGTTGGTCACAGGCATGTCTTTGGATCTTTCTAAGGCATTTGATACAGTCGACCACAAGATTCTATTATATAAATTAGAAGTATTAGGAATAAGAGAGGTACGTAATGGTTTCGATCATATATAACAGATAGGGTACAGAGAGTGGAGATAACACATACTTCAAATAGATCTAAACATTTAGTAAAACACTCATCAGAAACAAAATAAATTAATATAGGGGTTCTGCAAGGTAGCATATTAGGACCAATTATGTTCCTGATATATGGTACATCAATGACTTTCCCAGTAGTGTCACTCATGGTGAAAAAATCATGTTCGTTGGTGACAGCAATATTATAGTCACTGAGAAAGCAAGAGAACTCCTTGCTGAGAAAGCAAGTGAAACTCTCAAAGCAGTTTATGATGGTTCAATAAGTAATAAAGTGACATTGAACATAAAGAAAACTAATGCCATGGATTTCAGTTTGAAGAAGAAAAATGACAATGTTCAATTAAATGTAGATGGCATCTCTATAGACTGTGTAACAAATTCCAAATTTCTAGGAATGAATATTGATTCTCACTTGAAGTGGTGTGATCACACAAAGGTACTTGCAAACAGAATGTCATCAGCATGTTATCCCCTTAGAATCCTGTCATCATTGTCTAACATCGAGTGTCTTTTAGTTACATATTATTAATGTGTACACTCAATTCCTAGTTATGGCATTCTTTTTTGGGGGATCAAATGTACAAAATATGAACACAGTTTTCAAACTCCAGAAACGAGCCATAAGAATAATAACCAAAAGTACTACTCAAGCTCATTGTAAAGATCTGTTCAGAACACTGGGGATTTTAACTGCTCAATGTGAATACATTTACCAGTCAGTTGCACACACCAAAAATAACGTTGGTAATTACAAACGTCTCAAAAATGATATCAACAGGAAGTGCAAAATGGCTAAGCAGGGATGGCTAGAGGACAAATGTAAGGATGTAGAGGCTTGTCTCACTAGGGGTAAGATAGATACTGCCTACAGGAAAATTAAAGAGACCTTTGGAGAGAAGAGAACCACTTGTATGAATATCAAGAGCTCAGATGGCAACCCAGTTCTAAGCAAAGAAGGGAAGGCAGAAAGGTGGAAGGAGTATATAGAGGGTTTATACAAGGGCGATGTACTTGAGGACAATATTATGGAAATGGAAGAGGATGTAGATGAAGACGAAATGGGAGATAAGATACTGCGTGAAGAGTTTGACAGAGCACTGAAAGACCTGAGTCGAAACAAGGCCCCGGGAGTAGACAACATTCCATTTGAACTACTGATGGCCTCGGGAGAGCCAGTCATGACAAAACTCTACCATCTGGTGAGCACGATGTATGAGACAGGCGAAATACCCTCAGACTTCAAGAAGAATATAATAATTCCAATCCCAAAGAAAGCAGGTGTTGACAGATGTGAAAATTACCGAACTATCAGTTTAATAAGTCACAGCTGCAAAATACTAACGCGAATTCTTTACAGACGAATGGAAAAACTGGTAGAAGCCGACCTCGGGGAAGATCAGTTTGGATTCCGTAGAAATGTTGGAACACGTGAGGCAATACTGACCTTACGACTTATCTTAGAAGAAAGATTAAGAAAAGGCAAACCTACGTTTCTAGCATTTGTAGACTTAGAGAAAGCTTTTGACAATGTTAACTGGAATACTCTCTTTCAAATTCTAAAGGTGGCAGGGGTAAAATACAGGGAGCGAAAGGCTATTTACAGTTTGTACAGAAACCAGATGGCAGTTATAAGAGTCGAGGGGCATGAAAGGGAAGCAGTGGTTGGGAAAGGAGTAAGACAGGGTTGTAGCCTCTCCCCAATGTTATTCAATCTGTATATTGAGCAAGCAGTAAATGAAACAAAAGAAAAATTCGGAGTAGGTATTAAAATTCATGGAGAAGAAGTAAAAACTTTGAGGTTCGCCGATGACATTGTAATTCTGTCAGAGACAGCAAAGGACTTGGAAGAGCAGTTGAACGGAATGGACAGTGTCTTGAAAGGAGGATATAAGATGAACATCAACAAAAGCAAAACGAGGATAATGGAATGTAGTCAAATTAAGTCGGGTGATGCTGAGGTAATTAGATTAGGAAATGAGACACTTAAAGTAGTAAAGGAGTTTTGCTATTTAGGGAGTAAAATAACCGATGATGGTCGAAGTAGAGAGGATATAAAATGTAGACTGGCAATGGCAAGAAAAGCGTTTCTCAAGAAGAGGAATTTGTTAACATCGAGTATAGATTTAAGTGTCAGGAAGTCGTTTCTGAAAGTATTTGTATGGAGTGTAGCCCTGTATGGAAGTGAAACATGGACGATAACTAGTTTGGACAAGAAGAGAATAGAAGCTTTCGAAATGTGGTGCTACAGAAGAATGCTGAAGATAAGGTGGGTAGATCACGTAACTAATGAGGAGGTATTGAATAGGATTGGGGAGAAGTCTGTGGCACAACTTGACTAGAAGAAGGGATCGGTTGGTAGGACATGTTTTGAGGCATCAAGGGATCACAAATTTAGCATTGGAGGGCAGTGTGGAGGGTAAAAATCGTAGAGGGAGACCAAGAGATGAATACACTAAGCAGATTCAGAAGGATGTAGGTTGCAGTAGATACTGGGAGATGAAGAAGCTTGCACAGGATAGAGTAGCATGGAGAGCTGCATCAAACCAGTCTCAGGACTGAAGACCACAACAACAACAACAATTACTGCACAAATAGCACTGTCCATGACCATGCAACAAGAGATGGACTCAACTTACATTTACTAAGAAAAAGTAAACATAACACTCAAAACAGCATATGTTCCAAGTAATAAAACTTTACAATAAATTACCAAAAGAGATTAAAGAAATTGCAAAAATACACTTATTTAAGAAGGCAGCTAAAAAGTACCTGTTTTGCAATACATTTTATACATTGAAGGAATACTTAGTTAAAACAGAGAAGGGGTTTGATAAAAAATGTTATACAAATAAATAATAACAATAATGAAAATAAAATATCCAACATTTCACATAACACCTTCACTTTATGTTTCTTCCTTCTTTTTCCTTTTCTAGAAATACGTACACCCAAGCTATGCATAGCACAATACTAACACCGCTTCCTCTTTCTGAGCTCAACATCTCACTCATTATGGAGGGGCGGTGACTCAGTTTTTCGGGGCAGCAAATGGGAAGTAGGGGTACAGAAAACGGTGCAGAGATCAGCAGTGTGTGTGTGTGTGTGTTACTGACAAAACATACGTAAAATATTGAATGTGTGTCAACATAACTGCCAACGTAACATCTTCCCTTACACCCTAACCAATATCATAAAGCAGAACGATCTGATTTGTGCTTCTTATGTTGAACCAAGGGCGATGACTAGATTCTAATTGTGACTTTAAGGGGGTAACATTATCTATCTGACTGTAACTCACACGACTGACAGTGACTGTGTACTCAATTTTCAAACAAGAGAATGTGCCTGTATATGCCTACAATTGGTGCTTCCGTGGGTGACACCTAGAGTGGGAGAATTTGTTCTCGAGATTTCTACTGCCAGTGCTGCGCAATGCTCGTCATACATGTAGATTACTTGAGAAATGAGTCATAAAGCGCCTCGGCGTCTGGCTTCATGGTGGACCTCTCGTTCGCACTCGTCCTCGGAGCAAGACCGAATATTGTCCACACTACTGTACAGACCACCATATCCTCTTCTAGACACTGTCTCCCAGGGTTCAGAAAGCTCCACGTTAAGTTCTTGCTCACCAATTGAAACAGCTAGTCGAAAGCTCGGAAATCACTCATGCGCCAATTGCGCACCCGTTCACGTACAGTATAGCCTCCCTCCATTAAACGCGAAAAAAACTGATCTTCAAATCCCAGTGTATCGACAGGCTTCCGCAGTGACGACTTCTTACGTCAAGGACTGTGGTCCAGTCAACAAGCCGTTAATTTTCGTACGAAGGAAACCACGATGATCAGAGGGCCTGCGTGGCATCGAAAAAACGCCCACAGCCTCCTCGGCCACGTAGTCTCTGGCCACAAGCCGTCTTTTCAAGAAGATTTTCACCCACAAGCAGGTCCCAATCGTACCGGAAACAGGAGACAATATGAGTTTCTCTGCTGAAATACAGACTGCACCTTGCTTCGCCCAGGACCAATTGACGCTCCCACGCACCTCCGCAAGTTCTGCGAAAGAACTTGCGTATTTCTTTTGTGGCTACAACGACAGTACAGCACAGTCCTTACTGCTGCCTCCTCACTCTGTGTATCAATAGGTTCTCTGTGGCTCAGGCTGAATCCTCTTGTGACGCTCAGTGCAGTATCAAAGAGGTTCTCAGCTGCCCTTTACATACCTGTAAGCTGTAGCATTTTCAGCACTCGCACTACTCAGACTTGTCAGCCAAAGCCGTGACTGCCTGTTCAAAAACAAGAGCTCGTCTCCTCCACCTTAAGTAAATGCATGCATCTACCTACAACTGAATTCTACTTTACAGCTACTGTCAGTGCTCTCCAATAATTTCATTGACCTTACCTGATTATCAGCTCGACTGAGCAAATAAAGTGGTATAGAGGAGGGTCGAAAGGACCTTCCGTCGTCCGGTTTCCCTGTACAACTTCTGAAAGTTTGTCTGTAAACATCGGACCATCCCGTTTATATAAGTTACAGGCTGCTCCACAATCTCTCGTGCTTTTGCAGCATCACCCTCAGGCTCGTTTACCTTAAGCCTTTCAGCCTCCAGCTGCTGGTCCAACTCACCCGTCATTTGCGACATATATCCTGCAACACCATCCCCACCAACAACACCAATAAGATTTGTGGTTTACTACTAACACAAATTCAGTACTACAAAATTTGAACATACTGATAAAAACACAGAGTACGAAATTTTTTTATATTTACTTAAGTGACAATTGCTCCAAGTAGTCAGAGTGACAGGGACGCTTGCCACTGCCACTGGCTCTGTAGATGTTGCTGCTTGAGCGCATCATTTTCATTCAGTTAGACATGGGCCGGATACGCTAACAACGAAGATGACTGCAGACCAGAGTGGGCCGAGGAAGTATGTGTGAGTGTTGGAGTTTATGTACAAGGTGAGTCACTATGTCCACCTAGAATAACTCCGAAAGTATGACAGTAGCTGAAACTTTTGTGGGACAAATGTTGCATGGGAAAAAGGGGGGCATAACATGACGTTGGTTTTTTGTTGCTAGGTGGGGTCGCGTCAGAGATATGACCATCAACTTTTTCTTTGATGCGATGCCATAGTTTGGTACTTATTTTCTGATAGCGGCTGTCGAGACGAATTCAGTAAAGTGTGATAGTAAGGTCTTTGAAAGCCAATGAAAGTCAAAAAGGTGGCATGAGCGTCCATTTACAGAGATCGTTCGAAGTGATGACCATTGATGTCAATACAGTGCTGCAGTCTTCTCATCATGGACTGAGTGCCATTCATTATCACTTCGGCACTTATCGAAGCACATGATCTGACAATTCTCTCTCGCATATCGTGCAAATAGTAAATATTCGCCGAATACGGCATATCCATCTAAATTGCCACTCACATGTGAACACCATTCGATGGTTTCGCAATACAACAATAACAGGAACGGGAAGTCTAATATCGTCGAATCAAGCGGATGTGAATGATGTATTCCTTCGAAGAACAAGTCAACATGCTTCTCATTTACGTAGAATGCCAACGAAATTCAGTGAGAGCTAGAGACTTATACGCTGAAAGATATCCTCAGCGTACTCACTCTACACGTCATGCATTTAAATATGTACATGATAAATTGAGAACAACTGGATCTTTAACGCATCTGAAACATATCCGACAAAGGAAAGTTACCAACGAGGAAGCGGAAATTGATACTCTTGCCACTGTGATTCAAGATCCTTGTGTTAGCTCGCGCCAAATCGCAAGGGAATCTGGCATGAGCCAGAGTAATATTGTTCGTATTCTGCATCGACACAAATATCATCCTTACCATATCAGTCTCCACCAAAAATTAACTGGTACGGATTGTATGCGTTGCATTGAATTCTGCCGATGGGCTCAACTTCAGATTTAGAGGGATGAAACGTTTATTAATTTGATTTTATTTACTGACGAGGCTACATTCACGAACCATGGAAATGTTAATTTGCATAACATGCATTATTGGCCAACTGAAAATCCACGTTGGCTGCGGCGGGCTGCATATAAAAAACCGTGCTCGGTGAATGTATGGTGTGGAATTCTGGAGGACTGAATTATATGCTCGTACTTCATCGAAGGAAATCTTAAAGTTAGGAAGTACACTACATTCATGCAAGAAACATTAGGTCATTTATTCGAGGAAATACCTTTAGGAACAAGGATCATAATGTGGTATCTACGCTATGGGTTTCCGGCAAATTTTTTGCTGATTGCTAAAAATGAGTTACAAAGACAATTCCCAAATCGCTGGATTGGACACGGAGGTGATGTGTCGTGGCCGGCTCGTTCGCCAGACTTGACACCTCTGGACTTTTTATTGTATCGAGTCTTTTTTATTTTTCTTTATTTATTTATTTATTGTTCCGTGGGACCAAATTAAGGAGAAGTCTCCATGGTCATGGAACGAGTCAATACATGAAATTATAACACGATATTAGAAACAGATAAAATGAAATATAAAAAAAAAACATATTCAGGTGACAAGTCGTAAGTTTAAATGAAGAAAATCAACAATGTAACACTGGAATTTAATTTTTTAGCTCTTCCAGGAGCTCCTCGACAGAATACAAAGAGTGCGCCATGAGGAAACTCTTCAGTTTAGACATAAAAGAGTTTGCGCTACTGCTAAGATTTTTGAGTTCTTGTGGTAGCTTATTGAAAATGGATGCAGCAGAATACTGCACTCCTTTCTGCACAAGAGTCAAGGAAGTGCATTCTACATGCAGATTTGATTTCTGCCTAATATTAACTGAGTGAAACCTGCTAACTCTTGGGAATAGGCTAATATTGCTAACAACAAACGACATTAAAGAAAATATATACTGTGAGGGCAATGTCAGAATTCCCAGATTTTTGAATAGGGGTCGACAAGAGGTTCTCCAAGTTACACCACATATAGCTCGAACAGCCCGTTTTTGAGCCAAAAATACCCTTTTTGAATCAGAAGAATTACTCCAAAAAATAATACCATACGACATAAGCATATGAAAATATGTGAAGTAGACTACTTTTCGTGTTGAAGTGTCACTTATTTCAGATACTGTTCTAATGGTAAATAAAGCAGCATTTAACTTCTGAACAAGATCCTGGACATGGGCTTTCCACAACAGCTTACTATCTATCCGAACGCCTAGGACCTTGAACTGTTCCGTCTCGCTTATAATATGCCTATTCCGTCTGATCAAAATATCGGTTCTTGTTGAATTGTGAGTTAGAACCTGTAAAAACTGAGTCTTACTGTGATTTAGCATCAAATTATTTTCCACAAGCCACGAACTTATTTCATCAACTACATCATTTGTTACTGTTTCAACATTACACGCAAGATCCTTCACTACCAAGCTGGTGTCATCAGCAAATAGAAATATTTTTGAATCACCTGTAATACTAGAAGGCATATCATTTACATAAATAAGAAACAGCAGTGGCTCCAGCACCGATCCTTGGGGAACGCCCCACTTAACAGTGCCCCATTGGGACTGAACATCACTACCACTCTCAATATTGCGGAGAATTACCCTCTGCTTTCTGTTCTTAAAGTAAGAGGCGAACCAATTGTAAGCTACTCCCCTTACTCCATAATGGTCCAACTTCTGCAGTAATATTTTGTGGTCAACACAGTCAAAAGCCTTCGTTAAATCAAAGAAAACACCTAGCGTTCGCAACCTTTTATTTAATCCGTCCAAAACCTCACAGAGAAAAGAGAATATAGCATTTTCAGTTGTTAAGCCATTTCTAAAACCAAACTGAACATTTGACAGCAAATTATGTGAATTTAAATGCTCCAGTAACCTTGTATATACAACCTTATCGATAACTTTAGCAAACACCGATGGCATAGAAATAGGTCTAAAATTGTCAACATTATCAATGTCTCCCTTTTTATAAAGTGGCTTCACTACCGAGTACTTTAATCGGTCAGGAAACCGACCACTCCTAAAGGAAAAGTTACAGATATGGCTGAGAACTGGGCTAACATACACAGAACAATACTTCAGTATTCTGCTAGATACCCCGTCATATCCATGAGAGTTATTGTTCTTTAGTGATTTAATTATTAACTCAATCTCCCTCTTGTCAGTATCATGGAGGAGCATTTCAGGTAACAGTCTCGGAACACTTTTTTCTAAGAGCGCTATATGATTCCCTGTTGGGACTAGGTTTCTATTTAGTTCACCTGCTATATTCAGAAAGTGATTATTAAATACTGTACATATATGCGACTTATCAGTAACACGGACATAACCACTACGCAGTGATTCTATATCCTCGAACTGTCTCTGCAGACCAGCAACTTCCTTTACGACTGACCATATGGTTTTAATTTTATCCTGAGACTTAGCTATTCTATCTGCAAACCACATACTTTTTGCCTTCCTAATAACATTTTTAAGCACCTTACAATGCTGTTTGTAATGGGCTGCTGCATTTAAATTTTGACTGTTTCTAACGTTTTGATATAATTGCCATTTTGTTCTACAATATATTCTTATCCCTCTAGTCAGCCACCCAGGCTGCCTGTTTGTGCTAGTACCCTGTTTTAAACGTTCTAACGGAAAGCAACTTTCAAAGAGCATGAGAAAAATCTTGAGAAAAGCATTATATTTATCGTCTACTGTATAAGCGCTATAAACATCTTGCCACTCTGCTTCCTTTATAAGGTTTACAAAGGTCTCTACAGCAACTGGATCAGCTTTCCTGAACAGCTGATGACTATATTTAACACGTGTTGCAGCACAAAAATCTTTTAAAGTTAAAATTTGTGCATCATAATCTGAAAGGCCATTCACCTTTTTGCTAACAGAATGCCCTTCTAGTAATGAGGAATGAACAAAAATGATGTCTACGGTTGTTCTACTGTTCCCTTGCACTCTCGTTGGAAAGAATACGGTTTGAATAAGATTATATGAATTAAAGAGGTCTACCAGCATCCTCTTCCTTGCACAATCACTTATACAATTAATATTGAAGTCACCACATATAACTAACTTTTTGTATTTCCTATAAAGTGAACCGAGAACCTCCTCTAGCTTTAACAAAAATGTTGTGAAATCGGAGTCTGTGGATCTATAAATAACAACAGTTACAAGTTTAGCTCCGTTAAATTTAACCACGCCTGCACAACATTCAAACACCTTTTCAGTGCAGTACTTTGAAACATCAACTGACTCAAATGGGATGCCGTTTTTCACATACATGGCTACTCCCCCACACCGCAAAGAGCTCCTCGAAAAGCTGCCAGCCAACCTGTATCCTGGAAAAGGAAGCCTCTGAATTATCTCCTTAGTTAAGAAGTGTTCAGATATAGCAATAATTTCAGAGTCAACATCTATAAGCAGTTCACTAACTTTATCTCTAATACCTTGTATATTTTGATGAAATATACTAATTCCCTCATTACTCGGATACCTAAGCTTTGTCAAAAGTGATTCCCTTGTTAGAGAGACTTCCCTTAAGCAAGAATACCTATCAGCTGACTTCAATCTAAAAAAGGTGCAGCTCTAACACCCACTACTGCAGGAATTTTCCCATGAGTGATCCCACCATCCCCACCTATGCTGCACCTATACGCTTTGCCAACCTCCCCTTCCCATACCTGTTGAGGTGCAGGCCATGTCTAGTGAAACCCGTCCTGCTCCACCGACACCACTGAAATGTGACCCATGCTTTCTGTCATCAGCGCACCCCCAAGTCTCATGTTATTACGCCAGACGACTGTATTAAGATGAGGCAGATCGTGACGCTGAAACAGTTCCACGAAATGCACATTCGTGTTGCCAGTCTGAGTGGCTATCTTTTCCAGGTCACCATCTATGTTATACTCCCCATCCCTACCAATACTATTACCAGCCCCACCCACTATCACTACCTGATCCTCTTTAGTAAAATCCCTACATAACCCCCCTATGTTAACAGTCACCTGAGCCAACCCTGCATTAGGCTTCACAGTGCTGGTGACCTGGTACTCACTACGCAGCACTTCCTGCAACTGCTGGCCTACACTTCTGCCATGAGAACAACCTAACAGCAGAACCTTCTTCTTCCTCTTCGACTTTGCGACTGTTCTAGGCACAGTAACTACTAAGGTCTGCTGCATACTTCCTACATCTACAGCTACTAGAGATTCCTCTCCACTAGACTCTGACAGTTGGTCATATCTATTGTAAACACTAATAGTAAAACTATCTGAAAATCTTCTTCCCCTAGCAGATCTCTTGCCAACAGCCAGCTCCCATTCCCCAACCCCCTTCTCCCTCCTCATCCTACCTAGCTCGTCCTGTGCGTTTTTCAACTGCACCTGAAGGGCACAGATCTTACGCTCCTGCTCCTCTATCAACTTACTCTTGCTACATAACCTGCAGTTCCAGGAGAGGATCTCACCAGAATGCCCACTGGCTTCCCCACTGCATTCCCCCCAGTGAAAATGCTTCGAACAAGTCTCACACCGCAATCCACTACTCACGAACCTACGGCAAAGCCCACACTTCTCACTCATGGTAAAATTTTACTTTTTCTAAGTTCCGCTACTACAATAAGAAGATCTTAAAAACCTGACTACAATAATCACAAACTTACTCTACAAGGGAAGTAACGACTATTATTAACAGTATTAATAAACAACAAATGTGAATATAACAAAAGGCTAATAAAGAAAGAGAATCAAACGTCTAATGACACAGTAACGAAGCTGAAAACAGTTCCCAAAAGGTTCTTTGGAAATTATTTCACCAGAAAAAACCAAGAACACCGGTTGAAGACTACTAAAGTTCCTAAATAAACCACTATACACAAACAATTAATTAGTACTTAGCTTTCGATGCGCCGCTACAGCTGCAACTGGTCAGCGCGGAATGCAAACACAGGCCATACGATACGAAACACTCACAAATATCAGGTCACAACACAAGAAAGGCAGAGGTGAACGAAGAAACCACATAACCCGTTAAAATATGTATCTGATACCTAAAAATATATGAAAACTTAGAGAGCGATCTCACACGCAGTCACTCGCTTATGACGTCACACCAAAGACACCAATGTCCTAAAAGACATTGTTTATTAAGACGTTCCAATTACACCTGAAGATAAGAGAGAGAATATTGTCAGAGAACGCGCTTTGATAAGTGCTGATGTGATAAGGAATAGCATTCTACCTATGATAAGAAGATCGCACCACTGCATTGATACCAATGGTCATCGCTTTGAACACCTTCTGTAAATGGACGTTCATGGCAACTTAGTGAACTTCACTGACCTTCATAGACCTTATTGTTACACATCGTTGGATTTGTCTCGATAGCCGCTATTAGAAAATAAGAAACCAAACTGTAGCATCCCATTTAAAAAAAAAAAAAAAACTAAGTCGACATTCATATCTCTGAAGTGACTCCACCTAGCAACAAAAAACCAACGTCATGTTATGGCCCCCGTTTTCCCATGCAACTTTTGTCCGACAAACTTTTCAGCTCCTATCATATTTTCGGAGTTAGTGACTCACCCTGTATACGCAAGCTCCGCCCATTAATTTGGCAGAAACCAATAGCAAAGATATATATTTGGCTAAATCTATGTCTACAGGATCAGAGACATTTGAGAACGTCGTTAAAGATTTCTGGAGACACATATATGTGTGTCCTTGCACGAATCCCTTCGTGCATTGTCGACATCTTTCAAGTGTCCAGGTGTGCCTGGAATCGCTCGCCTCTTTGTTTATCTCTTTCAAGTGAGCTGCTGTTGCAGGAATCACTTGGTTCTTTGTAGGCGTTTTTTAAGTATTCAGGTGTTCCAGGAATCACTTTGCTCTTTTTCAGTATCTTTCATATAGGCACAAAATGAAGGTTGCCTTGCCTTCAGCTACCTAGTTTCGGCTACTTTTCAAGATCATCCAACTACCCAGTATCTGCATCCGAAATACGTGTGAACGGATCATCGTAAGCAGCAAAATTTTGAGGAATTTTCTTACGTTAGCAAAAGGAGACAATCAAACATTCTAGCACAAAAACTTTATTAATTGATATACATACATTAATACAAAAAATACAACCATTCCCTTATGTTTGTCTGGTGTAGTGATAATAACATCCAGCTCAACCCTCAACTTATAATTTACATGTAAACTGTAATCAAATTCTCTCTCCAACCAGTAATTTCACATATTTAAAGATTTTATGTTCTCGAATTCCAATAAATATTTAATATTTTTCCTGACTCTATGTATTAGCTCTGATCCTTCCAGTTATTTTAGATAAGAGCATTGGGTGATTTTAATCGTAACTCTTATTTCTGGCGTAACATTGTTGCTATAACATTCCCCATCTTTCTGGCTGTACGCTACCATCTATTCTGCTGGCATTCTCATAGAATTTCCGTACAGAACTACATGTTTACAACTTCTACAAATAAATGTTCGTTAAATAATGTTTTTCTGTTGGTTTTAACTCTGCAAACGGTTGTTCTGTTCCTAGGTGCACAACATACAGTCCAGGACACTTGGATACAATGTAGCGATCCTTCATAAGCAGATCCAGGTGCGAATGGAGCTGTATAAACAGGATTTTTGTGTGCCGTTTGATGTAGTAAATGCGCTCCAATCCATGATCTTTAGCAAAGACTCCAACATGCAACCACTTACCAGTTCTGTTAAGTATATTCAGATACTTTATATTGTGCAGCTGCTGCCAAATATAGCCACTCACTATGTTTAAAGCGATAAGTAATTTTGCAATAGATTCTTCTTTTTACATTTGAAATTTGTGGTCTTACTTTGTTCCAGTGGCATTTTCCTCCAGGTTTTTTTAGCTTCGATCTCTTCCATTCCCAGTTTTCTTTTTTCTACACACGTCACATTAACTGCACTTAAAGGCCTAATTTCTTTAATAGGGAGTGGCTTAAGCCTGTGTGATACATTTACTCTTTCTCTTAGCACTTGTGGAATAATACTGTTTATGAGCACCGTATCTATACCTGACGGTACTGTGGAGAACACAGTCCTGGATTGAGAGAAATATATTTCTCCTACTATAATATAGCAATTCTGTGTAATACTAATGTCGTCATTGTTGGAGTCAGTGTTTAGAATTTCTGTATGGTTTACTGGTAGGTACTTAAAACTGAATATGGACAGAACGTAATTTACTTCATTTTTCCAGTCTTGGGTGTCTGGGATATTTATTTGTACACCAGTCAATTTTTCTGTATACTTCTTACCCTAGTACACGAGATGCATGAAGTTGTTAAATTCTACAGACATTTGTCTATAGACAAGTTAATTCCATTTGTCAATGTTCTGTAAGTTCTCACTTAGCTGGATCTACACTCCTGGAAATGGAAAAAAGAACACATTGACACCGGTGTGTCAGACCCACCATACTTGCTCCGGACACTGCGAGAGGGCTGTACAAGCAATGATCACACGCACGGCACAGCGGACACACCAGGAACCGCGGTGTTAGCCGTCGAATGGCGCTAGCTGCGCAGCATTTGTGCACCGCCGCCGTCAGTGTCAGCCAGTTTGCCGTGGCATACGGAGCTCCATCGCAGTCTTTAACACTGGTAGCATGCCGCGACAGCGTGGACGTGAACCGTATGTGCAGTTGACGGACTTTGAGCGAGGGCGTATAGTGGGCATTCGGGAGGCCGGGTGGACGTACCGCCAAATTGCTCAACACGTGGGGCGTGAGGTCTCCACAGTACATCGATGTTGTCGCCAGTGGTCGCCGGAAGGTGCACGTGCCCGTCGACCTGGGACCGGACCGCAGCGACGCACGGATGCACGCCAAGACCGTAGGATCCTACGCAGTGCCGTAGGGGCCCGCACCGCCACTTCCCAGCAATTTAGGGACACTGTTGCTCCTGGGGTATCGCCGAGGACCATTCGCAACCGTCTCCATGGAGCTGGGCTACGGTCCCGCACACCGTTAGGCCGTCTTCCGCGCACGCCCCAACATCGTGCAGCCCGTCTCCAGTGGTGTCGCGACAGGCGTGAATGGAGGGACGAATGGAGACGTGTCGTCTTCAGCGATGAGAGTCGCTTCTGCCTTGGTGCCAATGATGGTCGTATGCGTGTTTGGCGCCGTGCAGGTGAGCGCCACAATCAGGACTGCATACGACCGAGGCACACAGGGCCAACACCCGGCATCATGGTGTGGGGAGCGATCTCCTACACTGGCCGTACACCACTGGTGATCGTCGAGGGGACACTGAATAGTGCACGGTACATCCAAACCGTCATCGAACCCATCGTTCTACCATTCCTAGACCGGCAAGGGAACTTGCTGTTCCAACAGGACAATGCACGTCCGCATGTATCCCGTGCCACCCAACGTGCTCTAGAAGGTGTAAGTCAACTACCCTGGTCAGCAAGATCTCCGGATCTGTCCCCCATTGAGCATGTTTGGGACTGGATGAAGCGTCGTCTCACGCGGTCTGCACGTCCAGCACGAACGCTGGTCCAACTGAGGCGCCAGGTGGAAATGGCATGGCAAGCCGTTCCACAGGACTACATCCAGCATCTCTACGATCGTCTCCATGGGAGAAAAGCAGCCTGCATTGCTGCGAAAGGTGGATATACACTGTACTAGTGCCGACATTGTGCATGCTCTGTTGCCTGTGTCTATGTGCCTGTGGTTCTGTCAGTGTGATCATGTGATGTAGCTGACCCCAGGAATGTGTCAATAAAGTTTCCCGTTCCTGGGACAATGAATTCACGGTGTTCTTATTTCAATTTCCAGGAGTGTAGATATTCTGTAGTAAAAGGGGAAGAAGATTACGTTTTAACGTCATGGAGCCAGCACGCTCATTACAGACGGAGCACAATCTCCGTTACGAAACGATGAAAATGGAAATCGCCCGTGACATTTTCAAAGCATATATCCCAGAATTCTCCAGGTTGCTTTAGTGAAATGACGGAAAATCTAAATCTGGAAGGGCGGAGAAGAATTTGAATCGTCATCGTCTTCCCTAAAGCATTCAGTGTGATAACCATTGCATTATATCGCTCGATCTGGGTATTAAAGGATGTAGTTGAGTGGTGTCGTGTTTTGTGCGAAAGTGTAGCATAAGGATTGAAGGAAGAGACTACAAATGATCATTAACATTCGTTTAATGCTGAACATGAAGCAGAAAATGTTCAAAGGTGTACCTAGTTTGTACAAAATGATTATAGCGTTTGCCGATTACATCAAATAGAAAGAATGTACTGCGATAGCGTATTTACATGTACATCTACATCAGTACTCCACAAATCCCCTGTTCTGATAGCAGACGACGAGTGGAAGGAATGAATGTCGGTTAGCTCTAATTTCTCGAATTTTCTCGTAGTGGACGGTTCACGACACGTATGTGGGATTAAGTAATATGTTGTCCGACTTTTCCTAGAAAGTACTGTTGAAATTTCTAAAGTAAGCATCTCCGTGAAGCAGAATGGTTCTTTTAGTGACTGCCACCTGATTATTTTTGGGCATTACTGTAACGGTCCCGAGGGGACCAAAAGATCCAGCAACGAAACGTGCCGCTCTTTGTTGGAACTTCTTTCTTCTTTCAGTCCTACTTGGTAATGGTCTCAGATTAATGAAAAATACTCGAGAATCTGCGGAACAAATGCCTTGTAAGCCACTTACTACGTGGATGAAATACATTTCCTTGACATTCTTACTTCGGCTTTTCCTATTATTTGTTTTATGTGGTCACCCCACTAAGGTCGTCTAGACAGTTGCAACTGGATATTTTTCGGTACTTCCTGTTTATAGCACTGTGCTATCAAAAACGTGTTTGTTCAGTAGTACGTCTCTTTTCCTGTGAATGCATAATATGTCACACACATTGAGGATCTACTGCCAGAGCTTTCATCATTCATCCATCCTCTGCTGCTCATTCTTCAAATCGATACTCTTTTCACTTGTTGCTTCTTTCTTGTAGACACCCACATCTGTTAACTGCACGTAAGAGCTTTCGGCGCTTTCTACTACAACATTTATATACACTATAAAGAGTATAGCGCCCTATCACACTCCCTTGGGGTACTCCTGAAATTACCTTTACATCTGTCGACTTTTGGCGTCCACTTGATTGGCGTCACAGACATTATCACGTGAATTTTTGATGAAAGTTAAAATGTACGGTATGTAGCTTTGGATTAATTTCTTCTTTAGCTTGCACCTAATACTTTGAATTTGCTAGTGAATGCCAATCGTGTACTGGAACAAAAATTTTCAGGTTCGTAATCGCAAAGTGAGTTATTGATTATTGCTGTCTCGCTACAGTGTGTAGTACGTGCACCGCTCTTATGAATAAGTCAACCATTGTGTGTTCTTAAGTATGGTTCTATATGTGAGATCGGTTTCCTAAACTGAATAACCTTTTCGAATTTACTGTTACAATAAATTTGGCATAATCAGCGATAGTAAATAGTCCACAGGTGTTCAACATTATTATTTAAATTACACCTGCACTAAGGAACCAAGAGTGACTGTCAGCACAGCAACGCCGAAACAGGAATAAAACTCTATCGCAGCATGAAATGTAAATTTTACTTGATGTTTTGCTGCAACCGTTAATAAATATTCCTGAACTGAGTAACGTGCGAGGTTAATTTGCGGTTACTCTGTCGATTGGGTACATCATAATGCATTTCAGAGCGGCTTTATTACAGACCGCGGTATTGGACAAAATTAACAGACCTTGAAAGGACGCACAGACCCGATGGAGCTTCGAGGTTTCACTGACAAGTCTGTTAAACATTTAGAAAATAGAGACAATTTTTCGTTGCTCAGTTTTGGCGAACGTTATTTTCGAAATAGTTTGTTAAAATTTTGAAACAGGTATCAATGTTGTTTGTTGTCTTCGATCAGATTTCAGTATGTAGAAGAAGACTGCCATTGTGATAAATCATCGTTATTTTAAACATAGGACTGTCTACCAGTTGAACGCAATTCTTAGCGATTCTACACAGCACGTTATCTTGATAAAACCTCCACCTATTAAAAGTCATTAAGATTTATGAAACTCGTGAGATGGAAAGGAATTTCAGCCGAATGAATGGATAATAGCACATGTGTCTCCTTATAACTGTGAAGAAATCAGTTCTTGATTGGTGCGACTTTTTATCCATAAGAAAAACTTCTTAGGAAAATTAGAGCAATGAGCATATGAAGTTTAATGTGTTTTACGTGTGAATAATAAGAGGATACATTGTTACGTCACAGAGACAAAGCAACAATTTGTTCAACGTGGAAGTGTTGGTCACTTGAGCTCTTGATGTTCCTATAGCGGCTTCTCTTGTCTCCAACGCTTTCGTTAATTTTATTAGAATCGTTATTTCTCTGTGCTCATGCACGTTTGCACTACTGGGTACTCCACATCCCCTAGCTAATCCTGCTTAGCTAGTTTGTACACGTTCTATTTTTATGTTTTAGATGTCTCCATTCCCTTTTGCCTCTTTCATTTGCTCCTGTGCATAATGTCTCCGTTAGTAACTGTAGTATGTCGTTTACTAACGAGGTATTTCCTCTGGGCGCCGTTCTATTTTCTTCTGTGTCCTTGGTTGCCTTCTTTACTCGAGTCCAAAGAACTACTTATCCATATTCTTCTCGGTTCATCTATATTTCAGTTAATCGTCACCTGATGCTCTATCCTAAGTCCTGAAAAATCTCTGATCAGCTCTGTCATTCAGGTCCCCTTTCCCAATTTTGTACCCTTTTTGCGATCGACAATGTCGTTGCTCTCTTCCTGCACGGAGGTATTGGGACGTCCGATACTATCAATGTGCTAATGTTTATTCTGATCCGTATAGGTCTGTTTCTCTGACTGGGCCTTCCTTTTCCAACCATTATACACTGCAAAATCGTGATTAGGTATTCAAGGCATCTCCATTGAATTTGCCACAGACATTGTGACATCGTTTCCAAAATACAATAACATAGATGTGACTGTGTTGCAGAATGACTGTATCACCTGAAATAATCTGGCCCTTATTTAAATAGTACTTTTTGAGAAAATTTATAGTGAAACATAAGAGCGGTTTCAATAAAATACTTTCAAATTGAATGAAAATTAGTCTTCACCGGAATAAAATACTTATTACTAATGGTAACACGTTTCGGTCTAAATGTGACCACCTTCAGACCATAAACACTAAAATATATGTGTGGAATGGATTTAGAGGACTGTCTGATAATAATAGTTAAGTATAAAATACATAAGCTATAACAAGTATATAACGAAGAAATTATTGCAATGATAGCAGGCGGTGGTGGGGAACGGAGCAGGTATCGTAGATGTACAGATGTTAACTGTCGAATAAGGCAACGGAGTTGTTGCTTAGGTACACGATGCTGTGTCCACCGCATACCGCATTCCGTCAGTTAGCCAATCAGACATACAAGGAGTAAAAATGTTATTACGATAAGGTAGACAGAGAACAGTTTTACGAAAGTTAGTAACAAATAAAGAAATATAGAAATGACATAACAGTGTAAGAACAAATGAAGAAGTAGATACATTAGAATGTGTAATGTAATGTAATTTTATTGTGTAATGTAATGTGTCTATTTCTTGATTTGTTATTAAATTTCGTATAACTTTTGTATAACTGTTATTAGAATAAGATGTAGACAGAATAGTTATACAAGAGCTAATGATAAATGAAGATGTAGATTCGTTAAATTATATAACATAATATAATTTCATTACATAATGTAATGTATCTATTTGTTCATTTGGTTTTAACTTTTGAATAACTATTCTCTGTGCACCTTATTGCAAAAACACTTTTAGGCCTACATCTAGTATGCCTGACTGACGTAATGCGGTATATGGTGGGCGGAGTATCGCATTAATGAAGTAAAAGATCCGTTTCTCTGGTAAGTTGTTAATGTTCGTCGATCCACGGTACGTCCGTCAACGCTTCAAACCCAAACTGTACTTATATTTCAGCGTTTATGGTCTGAAGACGACCACTTATTGGCCAAAACAGTTTACTGTGAGCAACAAATATTTTATTGCGCTCAAGACTTTACAGTTAAGTTTTAAAACCTCTTCCAAATGGATTTATCCTGGTGTTTTATAAAGGCTATCATAGACATTTGTTCGGTATTTGAGTTATAAATTTTTATGACATTGTATTGGTCGATCTTCAAATTCGTTTCATTGCGTTTATTTGTTGTTGCTATTTGGTTTTCGTATTGATTGTTGTTTTAATCTATTATAACAGTTCAGCATTTCTTATATGTAAGGCAGCTGAGAGCACAGCATCCTAAAAATATAATACTGTTCATTAATAATGTGCAGGTAATTACACTGCTGTGCAAGACATAAGGCCAAAAGTGGCTTTCACATTATGTGTCGCTCCCAAGTATCATAGTTCGATGAAACTTTTACCATACATAGAAAGAACCGCTACGGTATGGCACAGAAGGTAGCTGTAAGGAGTACGCAATGAGACGAATAGAAATGACATTTTTGTTCAAAGGCAATAATTATACTGCAGTCACCGCGACTTACGGTGGTCCCTGCTCATAGCAACAAGCACGAGATGGTTGTCGATAGGGTGCGTGATCAACACGGACAGCAGTGCATACTCTGCAACTTTGTCCCCTGCAGTACGCAAGGTTGGTGAGGAGTACTTGTGACAGATAGTTCCATTTCCACCACCAGCGTGGTTCACAACTGCTGTGTGGTTGTTGGTGCCTGTGGACATGCTGCAATTCATCCTCCGAAAGCATCCCAAACGTGATCGTCGGGATTTAAGTCGGGGGAACGGGCAAATGAGTCAGTTCGCCGAATATCCTCTCGTTGCAAGAGCTCTTACACTTTCGCTATCGGATGCGGTCGTGTATTGCCATCCATAACAAAGAAGTCCGGAGCGAATCCATTCCTGAAAAGATTCACATGGGGAAGGAGTACAGTTGATCTATGACTTTACCGAGTTCAGAGTTTTGGAGACCAGGACGCCCATGCAAGATTATGCCTCCCCCACGCCATGACACCTGAATAACTGAAACGATCATGATCGATAATGTTCCTGGACGCATTACGTTCACTTACATGCTGAGAGGTGGCAACACTTCAATAATAAATCATTCTAGCAACGGTGCGGTTATAAATGAGGAAATCTACTGACACAAGAGAATTTGACAAAGGGCAGATTGTTGTGACCCGACGCCTGTGAACGAGTGTCTCCCAAATGGCGAAGCTTATTAGCCGTTCTTGATCTACTGTGAGCCTCTAGGGAAAGTGCTGGGGGAATAGGCTACAAGGTGCTGAATGTCCATGCCCCTTAACACTTAATAAGTTGCAAAACTCCACGGTCTAGAATTTCCCTTTACACTCCAAAACTAATTGCACGGAAGACATCACATTAAGAATTAACCTCTAAATTCTTGTTAGCAGAGTTAAATGGATATTGCGGAAAGTACGGTCATTGACATAGCTCATAAACTGGAGAATTTGCACAAAATCTGTCTAACGCTATCTGTCTGGAGTCGTGTGTTGATTTATGATCTTGAGCACGTTGCTAATATCTTCCTGAATACAGATTAAAAGTCTACAATTTAGAGTAAGTGAAGGAACTAACAGAGACAATGATTAAATTCAATATTCACATTAATTCATAAATACTTTTCCGAAATAGATAAATAAAATGAATAATCCACAACCTGTGACATTTGCATGAAGGTTAAACAGAAAACACAGTCACTCCCCTGTCAGTTAATTCTCTTCTTGTCCTCTTGACGGGACCACACCGTGGTTCAGGTCGAAAAAAAAACGATTCTAGGTTTTCATCATATTTCTATAGATTAAGGTTTTATTTAAGTACTCTGAAAAGGATTTTGCTGGAAAAAAATTTTTTCGAGCATATAAAGACCATTTTTCTACCACGTGTGTTTATGTGCCACGCCCAGTTTTCTGTCACCCGCTTTTCGGCATATATTTGAGATCTTTATATCCCCTACAGTGCACGTTAGGGTTTTTTTTACTCCCAGCTGTGTTGGCTATTCTTGGAAAATGCAACTGTCGGTATTCTTTTGTTTCTGCTGCTTGTAAACAACATGCTTTGAAACACGCGGTTAGTTTTGTTCACGTGTGATTGAAAACTTGCAGTTATACTATGGACAGGCAATTAGGAGAAACAACGAAAATCTGGAGGCTATGAATAAAGATGTTTAGGCCATATTCTTCCATAATACCTCTACCGCTGATAAACCATGTCATGGATTGTGTCCATCAGGAGAAAATTAGTGGTGCAAATACAATAGGGCTCAGGCAACTGGAGAATCTTATTCTCACCAGCATTCTCGTCCTCCTGCTGTTATTACAGCAATTAAACCTATTTTCAGGGACTTGGCTCATCCTAACCTTCTAAGGAAATGTCTGGACGGGCAGACACAGAATCCTAATGAATGTTTCAACAGCATAATTTGGAAGCGCCTTCCTATAACTGTATTTGTAGGCAAGCATACAATGAAACTAGGAGTTCATGATGCTGTTATTACATTCAATTTTGGTAATATTGGAAGGTGTTGGGTACTGAAAAAGCTGGGAACTAATGCTGGTGATAATATGATCACTTGGCTGCAACACTGCGATAAAATGAGGATAGCCGATGCAAACAGATCAGCATCTAAAATGGCCAAGAAAGCAAGACAAACATCCAGGAAGGTGAAAAAGAAGCTGGAAGACCTGCTAGAGGCCAAAGAAGGGCCATCATATGCAGCGGGACAGATTTAATTAACTGTAAGTAACAAATTTCAAAAGTTTTTTCTTTAAAGTCAATTTCCCGCAAACTAAAATTTTCAGTACATATGCGCCATTATATCAAAAACTATCACAGAAAAATGAATGAAATTTTCAGAGACTCTGCATAAATAGCCACCTCTGGTACTATATTCATTAATATTCCCCCATTAAGAAGTTCACAAAAAATATTTTCTGTAGAAAATACTTAATATTTTTGTTAATAAATTTAAAAAAGTATTTCTTAAAAACTATAAAATGGATAAAGTAGATTTTAGTACAGTTGATTCTATTAGCACCATATAACATACAGTAAAAATATTAAGGTCGAGCGTGAAATAGTTTTTCAGAAATGGGTCAAGTACTTGCGTAAATTAACATGGGTTAGACAGGCAGGATGTGGTCCCCTTAAGAGTTCATTCTCTACTGAAGTTGAACGATAACTGGCAACTATAGCATATTGTAATTCATAATCGGAACAATGACTGAAAGTTATTGAGTAAAACCCTGATGCCCACACATTTATCATCAGTGGAAAAGGAAATGGGACAGACGATCGTCCTGGAATCCACAAATAAGAAATCTAACAGAACTGCTCTGCCAGTGCTGCGAATTATGCTGCCTTAAGGATGACAGAGGCGTAGAGCTGTGTACTTTGCTAACACGGAGTCGTCGGAAAGTTTGTGGAACTCGGAGATGTGGCAGCGTCTACCATGCTTCTGCACCAAGTCCATCAGGAAATCACGGCATCCTAAATCCGATGTGGACACGCTCGCATCCTAGCCTGAACTACTTCTCTTGTGGCGCTCACTTACGCCCTACCTATCCCTTGCCGTGAGAGGGTGTGGGTCGCCTGTCGCAAAATTACGAGACACTGCAGTCCAATCACGGGGGTTCCCTCGAACAGAGAACACCGCCAGATATAATACTTCTTATTCAGCCTTCAGTTATATCATGATACTGTCCCCAATTACCAAAAAGCATTTATTTCAACACTGAGATCTGACGATACACATCATTATGCCAGCTGCATATTCTCTCACCACTGGCCTCAACCTCGCTACTGGGTCGGGAAAATTCTGAGAGGACCGCTACGACACTACTGTTTGTTTCCTGTGGTTCTCACTTTCTACAGGTGGCAGATGATTATTCTCAAAACAAGCCACAAAAACGTGGAAAGTAGTGTCCGACTCTCATATGGCACAGTACTGCTCCCCTGCTGGACATTAGGGCAATGCCTACCGCCCCCTGTGGATTCCGACAGATCTCACTTCCAAAAACCTTACAAACCCCAGGCGGCGGTCTCGTCCATCGGTCGCTTACGTGCTTGGCCAAAGTGTTTCTTGTTGCTCTGTCTCAAGTCCAATCTGCTACACATTCACGGTATTCATTATCCGTTACAAACCGTCACCGAGTTAACAAAGCGAGACGTGTAAATCACACAGGGCACCCTACTGACAGTCACCGTGATTTATAATGCCGATAATATTTTCATACCGATTTTCACCGTAGTCATACTATGAATGATAAAAATGTTCTAGTTTTTGTTGAAACAGCCATGCAGAATGCTTTCAAAATAAGTAAAGTCGTATGGCATGAGTGGTGGGGGATCTCGAAGTGCAGGTTCAGCTACTGAATTTGAGAAGTTTCTCCTATCCTCTATGAGCGCAGGCACCTTTCCTTCATGAAGTATGAAGTATGAGACCTGTTCATCTAGGTGAATATATGACATGTGGCTGTGTAAGGTAGAGTCGGAGACGATAAGAGAAGGGAGAAGGAGAAATCCAGTGTGGACCATAACGTCTCTTCCCGGAGACCGCTAAGGACTTAACGTGCTAATCCTGTGGACGGAAAACCTTCAAAAGCATCGCATGCCCTCAGTTCTAGAGACATTGTGGAGAGATTTGGAAATGAACCCAGGACACTGGCACAATGTTATAATGTGACCATCCCTCCTGCCCCTCTGCCGTAAAGGCTAAGGGAAAACTGTCAACAGTGCTCATCACATGCGGACGATCACCCATTCAAGTACTGGCCACGCCTAGCGGCTCTTAACTTAGGTTGGATATAGACTGGGAGACTCAAACGTTCATAACGGGTGGCAGGGACAAAGAATCCAGTGAAATTTTTTTAAGTGCTTTATCTGAAAACTACCTTGAGCAGTTAAACAGGGAACCGACTCGTGGCGATAACATATTAGATCTTCTGCTGACAAACAGACCCGAACTATTTCAAAAAGTTAACGCAGAACAGGGAATCAGCGATCATAAAGCGGTTACGGCATCGCTGATTTCAGCCCTAAATAGGAATATTAAAAAGGGTAGGAAGATTTTTCTGTTTAGAAAAAGTGACAAAAAGCAGATTTCAGAGTACCTGTTGGCTCAACACAAAAGTTTTGTCTCAAGTACAGATAGTGTTGAGGATCAGTGGACAAAGTTCAAAACCGTCGTACATAATGCGTTAGATGAGTATGTGCCAAGCAAGATCGTGAGAGATGAAAAAGAGCCACCGTGGTACAACAACCGAGTTAGAAAACTGCTGCGGAAGCAAAGGGAACTTCACAGCAAACATAAACATAGCCAAAGCCTTGCAGACAAACAAAAATTACGCGAAGCGAAATGTAGTGTGAGGAGGGCTATGCGAGAGGCGTTCAATGAATTCGAAAGTGAAGTTCTATGAACTGACTTCGCAGAAAATCCTAAGAAATTTTGGTCTTATGTCAAAGCGGTAGGTGGATCAAAACAAAATGTCCAGACACTCTGTGACCAAAATGGTACTGAAACAGAGGATGACAGACTAAAGGCCGAAATACTAAATGTCTTTTTGCAAAGTTGTTTCACAGAGGAAGATTGCACTGTAGTTCCTTTTCTAGATTGTCGCACAGATGACAACATGGTAGATATCGAAATAGACGACAGAGGGATAGAGAAACAATTAAAATCGCTCAAAAGAGGAAAGGCCTCTGGACCTGATGGGATACCAGTTAAATATTACACAGAGTACGCGAAGGAACTTGCCCCCCTTCTTGCAGCGGTGTACCGTAGGTCTCTAGAAGAGCGTAGCGTTCCAAAGGATTGGAAAAGGGCACAGGTCATCCCCGTTTTCAGGAAGGGACGTCGAACAGATGTGCAGAACTATAGACCTATATCTCTAACATCGATCAGTTGTAGAATTTTGGAACACGTATTGTGTTCGAGTAGAATGACTTTTCTGGAGACTAGAAATCTACTCTGTATGAATCAGCATGGGTTTCGAAAAAGACGGTCATGTGAAACCCAGCTCGCGCTATTCGTCCACGAGACTCAGAGAGCCACAGACACGGGTTCACAGGTAGATGTCGTGTTTCTTGACTTCCGCAAGGCGTTCGATACAATTCCCCACAGTCGTTTAATGAACAAAGTAAGAGCATACGGACTATCAGACCAATTGTGTGATTGGATTGAGGAGTTCCTAGATAACAGGACGCAGCATGTCATTCTCAATGGAGAGAAGTCTTCCGAAGGAAGAGTGATTTCAGGTGTGCCGCAGGGGAGTGTCATAGGACCGTTGCTATTCACAATATACATAAATGACCTGGTGGATGACATCGGAAGTTCACTGAGGCTTTTTGCAGATAATGCTGTGGTGTATCGAGAGATTGTAACAATGGAAAATTGTACTGATATGCAGGAGGATCTGCAGCGAATTGACGCATGGGGCAGGGAATGGCAATTGAATCTCAATGTAGACAAGTGTAATGTGCTGCGAATACACACAAAGATAGATCCTTTATCATTTAGCTACAAAATAGCAGGTCAGCAACTGGAAGCAGTTAATACCATAAATTATCTGGGAGTACGCATTAGGAGTGATTTAAAACGGAATGATCATATAATGTTGATCGTCGGTAAAGCAGATGCCAGACTGAGATTCATTGGAAGAATCCTAAGGAAATGCAATCCGAAAACAAAGGAAGTAGGTTACAGTACGCTTGTTCGCCCACCGCTTGAATACTGCTCAGCAGTGTGGGATCCGTACCAGATAGTGTTGATAGAAGATATAGAGAAGATCCAACGGAGAGCAGCGTGCTTCGTTACAGGATCATTTAGTAATCGCGAAAGCGTTACGGAGATGATAGATAAACTCCAGTGGAATACTCTGCAGGAGAGACGCTCAGTAGCTCGGTACGGGCTTTTGTCAAAGTTTCGAGAACATACCTTCACCGATGAGTCAAGCAGTATATTGCTCCCTCGTAAGTATATCTCGCGAAGAGACCATGAGGATAAAATCAGAGAGATTAGACCCCACACAGAGGCATACTGACAATCCTTCTTTCCACGAACAATACGAGGCTGGAATAGGAGGGAGAACCGATAGAGGTACTCAAGGTACCCTCCGCCACACACCGTCAGGTGGGTTGCGGAGTATGGTTGTAGATGTAGAGGTTTTTTAAAGGGAATCGGCGTATCAACCTCAGCAGTGTCCTGATATCACAGTACGTGATCGGAAGCTTGTCCACCCTGTAAAGGAGGATAGGCAGCGATCTGTGACAGATTTGAAGATGACGTGGTGCAGGCACAAGGTGGTTTAGAATAAGTTGTTGGGGATGGTGCTCCGCCATAGGTACTCCTAAGTGATTCCCTGTTGTCGCAAGGAGACTGCCAGCTATGATTGGAGTGGACACATGATAATCAATACAGGACCATGAATCTACGGAAATTGTGTCATCTGCCCACCCGAATCACATTTCTTACCACACCACGTATTCCTCGACACGTATACGTCATTATCCAAGTGTTTGGAAGTTCGTAACATGCACCGCACCATGGGCACAGATCAGTGGCGAACGTATTGTGCTTTAAAGGGCATTCATATGGGCTTCCATTGGATCTGTGACAGCAATCCAGTGCACCTTGAAGACTGCGTGATCATCACTTCAGATCACCCACTTCCCTTCATATTTAATGTCTTCCCCAATGGCGAAGGCATCTTCCAGTAGGATTACTACCCTTGTTAGAAACCCAGCATTCTGCTGCTGTGGTTAGGGACAGCGTGATAGTAAACTCTCGTTGTTATCTTGGTCAAAAAATTCTCTTGATCTTAATCCTATGAAACACATGTGGGCTGTAATCAGACTCCAGCTCCGTGCTTTCAAACAACTGGCGCATAATTTACGGCAATTCTGTCACCGGTGGGTAAACATATGCTGACAGGTATCACCAAATATCCTAAGCGTCTTACAGAATTCACGTCAAGCATAGGTGCTGCTTTATTGCGTTCCTAAGGTGTACCAACTCTATATGAAACAGGTGGTCGTAAGGTTCTGGCTTCCGAGTATACGAGCCACTCTCCACAGCAACTGAAGCAGTTGGTACATGTACAGGGCTATTACAAATGATTGAAGCGATTTCATAAATACACTGTAGCTCCATTCATTGACATATGGTCACGACACACTACAGATACGTAGAAAAACCCATAAAGTTTTGTTCGGCTGAAGCCGCACTTAAGGTTTCTGCCGCCAGAGCGCTCGAGAGCGCAGTGAGACATAAATGGCGACAGGAACCGAGAAAGCGTATGTCGTGCTTGAAATGCAGCCACATCAGTCAGTTATAACAGTGCAACGACACTTCAGGGCGAAGTTCAACAAAGATCCGTCAACTGCTAACTCCATTCGGCGATTGTATGCGCAGTTTAAAGCTTCTGGATGCCTCTGTAAGGGGAAATCAACGGGTCGGCCTGCAGTGAGCGAAGAAACGGTTGAACACGTGTATCTGGACATACTGGAAAATTGGCTCATGCCACAACTGGAGACCGACAGCACCGACTTCATCTTTCAACAGGATGGTGCTCCACCGCACTTCCATCATGATGTTCCGCAGTTCTAAAACAGGAGATTGGAAAACCGATGGATCGGTCGTGGTGGAGATCATGATCAGCAATTCGTGTCATGGCCTCCACGCTCTCCCGACTTAACCCCATGCGATTTCTTTCTGTGGGGTTATGTGAAAGATTCAGTGTTTAAACCTCCTCTACCAAGAAATGTGCCAGAACTGCGAGCTCGCATCAACGATGCTTTCGAACTCATTGATGGGGACATGCTGCGCCGAGTGTGGGAGGAACTTGATTATCGGCTTGATGTCTGCCGAATCACTAAAGGGGCACATATCGAACATTTGTGACTGCCTAAAAAAACTTTTTGAGTTGTTGTATGTGTGTGCAAAGCATTGTGAAAATATCTCAAATAATAAAGTTATTGTAGAGCTGTGAAATCGCGTCAATCATTTGTAATAACCCTGTAGTTTCAATCATATACAACTGGGAAAATGTATGGTGGAGAAAATGTAAGAAACTAACAGCGAGAACGGTCTTCCGCGACAGCACTGTTGTACGAGACAGTCTCCGACTTCTTGCCGCGTTAGTTCAGGGTACAGCCCTTCGCTTTCGATGATTGTGTTCATCGTTTTTATCAGGAGGAACTGACTGTCAAAACTGCTGCTGTGGTGGCCTCTTAAATCCCATAGGCGGCTTCTGATTGGTCGACAATCACGTAATGCTGCCGCAGATGGTGTCGTCGTCTACGCTGGTGCCGCCACACTTTCCTTAATAGAATGTACGTTGTGGCTATTAGCTCTGCCTCCTCTATGTCTCGCTTCCATGCATTACTTCTTGCACATTCTTATTTCTAGAGTCTTTTTAATTACAGAGTCTCAGTATGTAGGAGCCTGGGAGAATGGGACGAAACTTCTGTTTCATCATACAATATTTTGTTCGTTGTGAGGCTGTGCTCAGTGACTGTAGTTTTCTCTAGTTCTAGAATTTTAATGTGTCATTGATGATCTGCATAGCGGTCGGAAGCGGTGAAAACGGTAGGGATTCCGAAATTCATCATGTGAAGTACTTATTCCAAAAGAATGGTTTTAGTTCACGTGAAAATGTCGAAAATTCACGTGATTATCCACCGATTCTGTTACTTCCTTTCTGCGGTGCTACATCCGGCAAAATGGGCACAGCTCTGAGAAGGCGAGGTATAAGATCTATTTTCCGAGCTCCTAAGATGATGAAGGATGTGGTACGCCTTGTTAAAGAACATCTTCGTCTAGGATCCTTGGTATTTATAGCATACAGTGTGAGTGCAGAAGCAATTATATCGGTCAGATCAATGGCACCGCTTCTTACTGCTATGCAGAACACCGACAGAATATTGAAAATAGAGAATTGGAGAAATCTGCAGTTGCCGAGTACAACCTCGCAAACAAATTCAAAATACCATTTGAAGAAACAAAAGCTTTGTCCGAAGCACCACCTACTGGGATTCTGCAATTAAAAAAACTGTGAAACTAAAAATGTCCGAAAGAACTTCAACGGTTACAGCGGATGGAATATCAAAGGTGCATGGAAGCAAGCACTCTAAGCAGAGAGACAATGTACACGCTACTATGGGAGTGGTGGCGCCTAGAGCGCAGATGTTAACGTGATCTGAGACAGCATTCCGTAATTTCCAGTCAATCAGAAGCCGTCTAAATGCCATATGAGGCCACGACAGCAGCAGTTTACACAGTCCGATGGTCCGGTCGAAGACGATAGAGATAACCGTCGGAAGCTCGATTTGTAGCCCTGTATTGACGCGGTAAAAAGTCCGACAGTGCTTTATACGAAAGCAATAGAGAATTAACTACTGTTAGGGTTACTGATTTTTCATTTAAAAACGCGGTTGGTGGCCAGCTCTTTCCCGTGTTTTCCACCGTCCTGCTCACCCCAGCGATAACCCGCATTCACCGCACAGGGTGGCGGCCAGCCCTGCTCGCAAAGGCCTCCCGCTGCGCGATCCTTTCGCCGGCTACTGAATACACGCGGGGCGGGTACGCGGTCATCTTTTGTCTCTGCGCTGCATCACTGTGTTACTGTGTGTGGGCCGCTGTCATGTGCCTTGCTCCTGTCATTAAGCTGTCGCCGTCAGTTTCACATGCCCCTGTCCCTTCACTCGGCGCCCTCATTTATTACAACACACATCAAACATCGCAGCACGATGCTGCGTAGCCTTTTGTTCTGATGACACCCTAGTCAAAACACGAGCATAAGAGATAATGACACTGTAAATACAAAAACAAATTCAAGGTAAGGGTTTCATTTGCTTTAAATTAATAGTAATGACGGAAGGGCGAAAGCCTACAGCCGAGAAAATAAAGAACGATTATGATTTTTTTACTCGAGCATTAATATTATGTCTCTTTATCGGGATGTCTGCATTCTTTTTCTAACTGGTATCCCCTTTAGACACAAGCAGTCGAACCACAGCTCCTACGATGTTGTAAGTCTCACTTGAACGTAAAAGCTGATTTTAATTACGGAATAGGCTTTACTGTCTTCACAATACTTTCTGATAATTCAGGGGCATTACCACGTAAAGAACAAAGAAATAACAATGAATTTAAAAAAGTTAAAAAGAAGACAACTCTGGTTATATGTCTGTCCTGCCTCAAGAGTGAGTAAGTCACTTACGGCCAAATGCTGAAGAACACCTACACTGACAGTCCAAACCGTTTAGCTACTGATTTTATTCATGGTGTATAAGTGAAGTAGCGAAGTAACTACGGTGGCAGCTTGAACCAAAAACTGTAAGCAACAGATGTGCAGTAACTATGGTGACCGCTTGAACTAACAACTGTAAGCAACATATGTGGAGTAACTACAATGGTAGCTTGAACTAACAACTGTAAACAACAGATCTGGATTCGATCATTCAGCTGTGAGCAGGATGTGCTAAGCAGTGGCCGTGTGGCAGTAGTGTGTCAAAGTTGCCGTTTCACAAACCACGGTGGGGTAAAATCTCTAAATCGAGTGCTGAAGACATTCTCCGGCATATTATGAAGAAGAAAATGTTTACAAAGATCGTCTCACACACCTCAACTCTCACAACGGGAGACTGCGACGCTGGGATTTACTTTAAACTTTGTACATCTTTAGTAGGTCATTAAAGTAACAAAATGTACAATCCTGAGAAAATCACAAGAGAAGTTTTACGCGTCTATTATGTAAATGATGTATCTGTGTGAAGGCGCCAGACATAAAAAGTCTGTCTGGTAAATTGTTTAGCGATCGCATTTTGCAAGAGAGTCGTGCATGAGGCGACGGTTCGAATCGTTATGACATTTATTATCTGCAGTAGCTGAAGAACAGGGAGTCACCTTCCACCTTCATTTTTGTAGTACAAGGGTAACCTCTGTGACATTAGCAACGTCTAACCGCTACGCAGTCCGCCCGTGGTAGCTGAGTGATCAGCGCGACGGAACCAAAAAGATGACAATGCCCAGGAATTTACATCAAGGGTCAATGCCTTAATGGCCAAAGCTGCAATGAAGGCCATGTGACGTGCGAGTTGAGCAATATCCCAAAGAATGACTTTCGTGACGGTTTGACATGATTGATTCTCTGCGTTGGACTGAATCGGGTGTGGGTCTATTGGGGGGGGGGGGGAGGTGGAAGAGGGGAGGGACGATGTGAACAATTAAAGTACTAAAGCCATCGTCTTAACTTTTCATTTGTCCTGGCTGGAAATTTTTTGGAGTGGCGCGTTACAAAACCTTTTCGTCTTGAATTATGTATAGTCATTGTACTTACGAGTGTCGTTTGCACTAAATATTTTGAAACAGTAGTAAATATTAGAAGTGATTTATGTATCACGAACTACATAGCAGGGACTCTGCATCCCCTTTTTTCTATGTCGGCAATTCCCAATAATTTGTCACTCATTTGCAATCTTTTACTTTAATGAATGTAATAGTCCTCTCAAATGGGTTCAAATCCAACTTTTGTTGTCCTTCAACATCCCAGTAGTTCGTAATAGGCCAATAAACGCTTTTCACGTCTTATAAAATCCTGCGGTTGCTTTCCTACTGCAACTCCCCACTGATCAGCACGGCACAGTGTAGTTTCAGCAGTGGTGAGCCTGAACCAGCAGGGAAACAGATGGCCGGTTTCTGTCCTTGGGATTTGCAGCACATTAACAAACTCCCAACGAGGCAACGGTTCCAAATGTCCTCATTAGATTGTCACTCTCTGCAGATACGATATCATCCCTTCTTAATCGGTTGTCATTGAAATAATTTCCTTTCACACTATTAGGTTACGCCTTACCGTCCACAAACAACCATACCTACATTCATATTTCGTCCGAAACCTTAAACATACTGATTCATCAACAAATTTCTATGAGGGTAGAGCTTCGAGGAAAAGTATTTACATGATCGTAACTTCATTTTACGTTTTCGTGAACTGTAAAATTAAACTGTTTAATGGTTATTACATGTTATATGTCTTTTGATGTTTCAAGGTTGACTGAGCGTACAGTACTTCGCCATTGCAGTAGACTCTGTTGGAAAACGAATAGTGTAAATAATTTACAAGTTAGAGTTTGCCAGCTTTCTGATAAGGAGAAACTGTGAAGATACTTGGAAGACCATTACTAAATAATATTTAAGAGCGATATTTAGGAAAAGTTATTGTGAAGTTAAAAATGCATTTGTGAGTTGTTTCGTGGGTTACACTCAGGATCCAAGGTTTGAGCTATGGACACAAACTACGTAAGTACTGAAAGAAGGAAATATAAATCTTCAGCTTTTGGCATGCAGAATTGTTGAATGTGTTACATCATTGTGATTGCGACTGCCAGGAAATTAATACTGAGTGTGTGAACCGCATGTCGTAAAGTGAATCTCTAAACAGTGAAACTACAGTTTGAGACCCCCTTGATCATACAAAGTTATTTGTAGTTCTAATTGATGGTGGGAATCCTTCCGTAAAGTTATGCCATGAGACGCGAATCTTTTTGGTCAGTTACAATATGCAGACACTGATGCGTTTTCTGCACATAAGGACATGTCCCCCCCATGAACCATGGACCTTGCCGCTGGTGGGGAGGCTTGCGTGCCTCAGCGATACAGATGGCCGTACCGTAGGTGCAACCACAACGGGGGGGTATCTGTTGAGAGGCCAGACAAACATGTGGTTCCTGAACAGGGGCAGCAGCCTTTTCAGTAGTTGCAGGGGCAACAGTCTGGATGATTGACTGATCTGGCCTTGTAACATTAACCAAAACGGCCTTGCTGTGCTGGTACTGCGAACGGCTGAAAGCAAGGGGAAACTACAGCCGTAATTTTTCCCGAGGACATGCAGCTCTACTGTATGATTAAATGATGATGGCGTCCTCTTGGGTAAAATATTCCGGAGATAAAATGGTCCCCCATTCGGATCTCCGGGCGGGGACTACTCAGGAGGACGTCGTTATCAGGAGAAAGAAAACTGGCGTTCTACGGATCGGAGCGTGGAATGTCAGATCCCTTAATCGGGCAGGTAGGTTAGAAAATTTAAAAAGGGAAATGGATAGGTTAAAGTTAGATATAGTGGGAATTAGTGAAGTTCGGTGGCAGGAGGAACAAGACTTTTGGTCAGGTGATTACAGATTTATAAATACAAAATCAAATAGCGGTAATGCAGGAGTAGGTTTAATAATGAATAAAAAAATAGGAGTGCGGGTTAGCTACTACAAACAGCATAGTGAACGCATTATTGTGGCCAAGATAGACACAAAGCCCATGCCTACTACAGTAGTACAAGTTTATATGCCAACTACCTCTGCAGATGATGAAGAAATAAATGAAATGTATGACGAGATAAAAGAAATTATTCAGGTAGTGAAAGGAGACGAAAATTTAATAGTCATGGGTGACTGGAATTCGTCAGTAGGAAAAGGGAGAGAAGGAAACATAGTAGGTGAATATGGATTGGGGGGAAGGAATGAAAGAGGAAGCCGCCTTGTAGAATTTTGCACAGAGCATAACTTAATCATAGCCAACACTTGGTTCAAGAATCATAAAAGAAGGTTGTATACCTGGAAGAATCCCAGAGATACTAGTACGTATCAGATAGATTATATAATGGTAAGACAGAGATTTAGGAACCAGGTTTTAAATTGTAAGACATTTCCTGGGGCAGATGTGGATTCTGACCACAATCTATTGGTTATGAACTGCAGATTGAAACTGAAGAAACTGCAAAAAGGTGGGAATTTAAAGAGATGGGACCTGGATAAACTGAAAGAACCAGAGGTTGTAGAGAGTTTCAGGGAGAGCATAAGGGAACAATTGACAGGAATGGGGGAAAGAAATACAGTAGAAGAAGAATGGGTAGCTCTGAGGGATGAAGTAGTGAAGGCAGCAGAGGATCAAGTAGGTAAAAAGACGAGGGCTAATGGAAATCCTTGGGTAACAGAAGAAATATTGAATTTAATTGATGAAAGGAGAAAATACAAAAATGCAGTAAATGAAGCAGGCAAAAAGGAATACAGACGTCTCAAAAATGATATCGACAGGAAGTGCAAAATGGCTAAGCAGAAATGGCTAGAGGACAAATGTAAGGATGTAGAGGCTTGTCTCACTAGGGGTACGATAGATACTGCCTACAGGAAAATTAAAGAGACCTTTGGAGGGAAGAGAACCACTTGTATGAATATCAAGAGCTCAGATGGCAACCCAGTTCTAAGCAAAGAAGGGAAGGCAGAAAGGTGGAAGGAGTATATAGAGGGTTTATACAAGGGCGATGTACTTGAGGACAACATTATGGAAATGGAAGAGGATGTAGATGAAGACGAAATGGGAGATAAGATACTGCGTGAAGAGTTTGACAGAGCACTGAAAGTCCCGAGTCGAAACAAGGCCCCGGGAGTAGACAACATTCCATTTGAACTACTGATGGCCTCGGGAGAGCCAGTCATGACAAAACTCTACCATCTGGTGAGCACGATGTATGAGACAGGCGAAATACCCTCAGACTTCAAGAAGAATATAATAATTCCAATCCCAAAGAAAGCAGGTGTTGACAGATGTGAAAATTATCGAACTATCAGTTTAATAAGTCACAGCTGCAAAATACTAACGCGAATTCTTTACAGACGAATGGAAAAACTGGTAGATGCCGACCTCGGGGAAGATCAGTTTGGATTCCGTAGAATTGTTGGAACACGTGAGGCAATACTGACCTTACGACTTATCTTAGAAGAAAGATTAAGAAAAGGCAAACCTACGTTTCTAGCATTTGTAGACTTAGAGAAAGCTTTTGACAATGTTAACTGGAATACTCTCTTTCAAATTCTGAAGGTGGCAGGGGTAAAATACAGGGAGCGAAAGGCTATTTACAGTTTGTACAGAAATCAGATGGCAGTTATAAGAGTCGAGGGGCATGAAAGGGAAGCAGTGGTTGGGAAGGGAGTAGGACAGGGTTGTAGCCTCTCCCCGATATTATTCAATCTGTATATTGAGCAAGCAGTAAAGGAAACAAAAGAAAAATTCGGAGTAGGTATTAAAATTCATGGAGAAGAAGTAAAAACTTTGAGGTTCGCCGATGACATTGTAATTCTGTCAGAGACAGCAAAGGACTTGGAAGAGCAGTTGAATGGAATGGACAGTGTATTGAAAGGAGGGTATAAGATGAACATCAACAAAAGCAAAACGAGGATAATGGAATGTAGTCAAATTAAGTCGGGTGATGCTGAGGGAATTAGATTAGGAAATGAGACACTTAAAGTAGTAAAGGAGTTTTGCTATTTAGGGAGTAAAATAACCGATGATGGTCGAAGTAGAGAGGATATAAAATGTAGACTGGCAATGGCAAGGAAAGCGTTTCTCAAGAAGAGGAATTTGTTAACATCGAGTATAGATTTAAGTGTCAGGAAGTCGTTTCTGAAAGTATTTGTATGGAGTGTAGCCATGTATGGAAGTGAAACATGGACGATAACTAGTTTGGACAAGAAGAGAATAGAAGCTTTTGAAATGTGGTGCTACAGAAGAATGCTGAAGATAAGGTGGGTAGATCACCTAACTAATGAGGAGGTATTGAATAGGATTGGGGAGAAGAGAAGTTTGTGGCACAACTTGATTTGAAGAAGGGATCGGTTGGTAGGATATGTTTTGAGGCATCAAGGGATCACAAATTTAGCATTGGAGGGCAGTGTGGAGGGTAAAAATCGTAGAGGGAGACCAAGAGATGAATACACTAAGCAGATTCAGAAGGATGTAGGTTGCAGTAGATACTGGGAGATGAAGAAGCTTGCACAGGATAGAGTAGCATGGAGAGCTGCATCAAACCAGTCTCAGGACTGAAGACCACAACAACAACAACAAGGACATGTCAGCCTTGAAAGTAAATATAACAAATATCCAAGAAGAAACTGACCTCACCAGCCTAATTAAACTACTGATTTCTTACTAAAGGAATGGAAACTGGGCAAGACTGAGTGGAAAAGAGAAGAACAAGAAGAATGTGATGTCATCTTGCAGCCTCATCATTTTTTTCTGTCACAGACATTTCCCTCTTATTTTCTATCCTCCATGAAGAAGTCTTAAAGACAGTGTATTCTGTGAGTATGTCTTAGGAAAAGCTGACACTACACCTCGAGCTATCTTGCATCTGTTTATCACAAGAATTCAGCTTTTTAGTCAATCACGAATTTGACTCATATTTGCAGGATTTGTGGGGCACGACTAGGACTTCAACGTATGTAAACGGGAAAACTCTACACTCCACTGTTTTCGAAAATTTTTTGAAAACTTGACGCGTACGTTTAAACTTTGGGCCGTCGGTAGCAGCCTAGCGAGTAATCGCTTGGTTTCTAAAGCACAAGATCCACTGTGTAAATTATAAACATTTAATAATTACTTTGCTATTTTCACAATTTTCAACCCGAAAAAAGAAGAAAAGGAGTATTCTAAGGAAATTGGAAATAAAAAAGTAATACACAACGATTTTCAATCAAATCAGTATAGTCATTTTATTATTCTACGTACATCTGTGACAAGTGTGATTTGTAACCTATGGAGCACTGCACGGTTAGGGCTGTACAGATCACAGAAACAGGGCAAACAATAATTAAAGCATCATACAGGGCTTGCTATTAACGCCGAATTCTTTTCAGTGTTTATATGGCAAAACAAACTTGGTTTACATTCGTACATAGTTCTCGGTCATCACATAGTTTGGTGGCGTGCCGCGCATACGTTTCTTTGAATTACGTGGGAATATAAAACAAGAAAGAGAAGTCGGTAGCGAGACTCGATCCACAGACCTCGCGATTATGAAACAAAATGTTTTTCAGTTTTTTTAAATATTTACTTATAATGCGAAGTTTTTTTGGTCACCATATCTTTGCATCTTTTGCGTTATCTTTTAGCCATGTGACAGTACTATGTAATAATATTAACGAAGGTACGTTTATAATCCGTTTATTACTGTACACTGATTTTTATTAAACGTTTATTAATTGTGTTACAACCCTGGTAATCACTAAATTCTTATCTTATATCCATTTTTTGTACGACTCTATTGTCCAGAGTTTGCCTGACGATTTCTGTTCGATGTCAGCTAAATTGAATAGTAGCCTGAGGATGGCAAAATAATTTGTCGAAACTAGTCTATAATTTAATTTAATAAATATTAGTTTATATTGACATTTCATGGAAGTCATAAATTTCTCACACAACTGAACTATATCGTATAGCTTATTAACGATGATGACGGGAGATGGCAATTTGAATGAAATTTATTGACGTCCCTTAATGACAAAGGAAAATTGACCTCCGGCGGTACTATTTCGGTTATGAGTGTAGTCTGAGAGTAGTGTATAGGCCACAAATTATTTTTCGCAGTCTGGAACACGGAAAAAAGATCCGAATAAGAGGCGAATAATTCGTATAAGACTTTAAATCGTGTGGTCTCTGTTTCCAAAATTATGGGGTCATGTAATACAAAAACGGAAGCATGGAGGAAGAGTTCATAAAGAATGCATTTTTTGCATCATGATTGATTGAAATGGCTATTTTCAGGCGTCTTATCCAGTATCGACCATGGTCATGACATTAACGGGGCTCTGAATGCAGGAGGACATGCGGCAAAGGTCCAGGCACGCACAGTCCAGTATGTGGTATATCGTGAATGAGAGTTCTTATCATGTGGATAGAACCCACGAAGAGGAGAAAGGTGTAATAGAAAAATTCTCATGTCCGAAAACACAGTTTTTTAGTTAGCGGTTGCCGAAGATCTATGACAACATAATCAGAACCCAACCTATACAGAAACAGACATGATAGCACGAATGTAACAAACTTTCTTGAGACTGAATCACCATTATTTTAAAAAGAATCGCTCGTGCGAAATACACCTTGTCCTTTTCTCACATGACACACTGCGAGGGGCCACAAGCAGATTCCATGTCTCTAAATTTCCGAAAAGCGTTCGACACGGTGCCCACCTAGCAGGCTCTTAAAGAAGATACGAGCATATGGAATAAATTCTTAGATTTGTGAAAGGTTCGAAGACTTGTTAAGCAATAGAAAGCGGTATGTTGTCCTGGACAATGATTAATCGTTAGAGTCATGGGTATAGTCAGGAGTACCCTAGGGAAGTTGATAGGACCGCTCTTAACCAGAGACGCAGTGGTGTACGGTAAGACGTCGGAGCTGTGTGATCGTAGGAAGGTACAAGACGACTTAGACAAAATTTCCAGTTGGTGTGATGAATGGCAACTCTCTAAATGTGGAAAAATCTAACTTAATGCGGATGAGTAGGAAGAACAGACCTGCAATTCTCGGATACACAATTGCTAGCGTCCTGCTTGATACAGTCAAGCCGTTTAAATATCTGGGTGTATACTTGCAAAGCGATATGAAATGGAATGAGCCTGTAAGAATTGTGGTAGGAAGGGCGAATGGTCGACTTCGGTTCATTTGGGGAATTTTGGGAGGGAGTGGTTCACCTGTAAAGGAGACCATGTATAGGACGCTGCTGTGACCTATTGTTAACTAGTGCACAAGTGTTTGGGATCCGTACTAGATCGGCAGCGACTCTCGGCGTTCACCCGCCGGGCGGTTTCCAACCGGGTCCAACAAAGCTCCCCGAACATGAACGGGCACTTTAATGTGCACTGATATCCGAGAGGACAGAGCTTACTTTTTCTGTATTAAAACAGTTTTCGTTAAACGAGGTTCCTTTCCCACTATTTCATTTTTATGACAATGAGGACTCATACCTTCTCTAGATAATGTACACAACTGGCCATTAAAGTTGCTACACCACGAAGATCACGTGCTACAGACGCGAAATTTAACCGACAGGAAGAAGATGCTGTGATACGCAAATGATTAGCTTTCAGAGCATTCACACAAGGTTCGCGCCGGTGGCGACACCTACAACATGCTGACATGAGAAACTTTTCCAACTGATTTCTCATACACAAACAGCAGTTGACCGGCTTTGCCTGGTGAAACGTTGGTGTGATGCCTCGTGTAACGAGGATAAATGAATACCATCACGTTACCGACTTTGATAAAGGTCGGATTGTAGCCCATCGCGATTACGGTTTATCGTACCGCGACAATGCTGATCGCGTTGGTCGAGATCCAATCACTGTTAGAAGAATATCGAAAAGGGGGGTTCAGGAGGGTAATACGGAACGCCGCGCTGGATCCCAACGGCCTCGTATCACTAGCAGTCGAGATGACAGGCATCTTATCCGCATGGCTATAACGAATCGTGCAGCCACGTCTCGATCCCTGAGTCAACTGATGGGGACGTTTGCAAGACAACAACCATCTGCACGAACAGTTCGACGACGTTTGCAGCAGCATGGAGTATCAGCTCGGAGACCATGGCTGCGGTTACCCTTGACGCTGCATCACAGACAGGAGCGCCTGCGGTGGTGTACTAAACGACGAGCCTGGGTGCACGAATGGCGAAACGTCAGTTTTTCGGATGAATCCAGGTTCTGTTTACAGCATCATGATGGTCGCATCCGTGTTTGGCGACATCGCTGTGAACGCACATTGGAAGCGTGTATTCGTCATCGCCATACTGGCGTATCTTCCGGTGTGATGGTGTGGTGTGGCATTGGTTAGGCGTCTCGGTCACCTATTGTGCGCACTGACGGCATTTTGAACAGTGGACATTACATTTCAGATGTGTTACGACTCGTGGCTCTACCCTTCATTCGATCCCACCAAAACCCTACATTTCAGTACGATAACGCATTACCTCACGTTGCAGGTCCTGCACGGGCCTTTCTGGTTACAGAAATTGTTGGACTGCTGCCTCGCCAGCACATTCTCCAGATATCTCACCAAATGAAAACGTCCCGTCAATGGTAGCCTAGGAGCTGGTTCGTTGTTGTGGTGTTAGGGCGCAAAACTGCTATGGTCATTAGCGCAGGAGCGGGTTCGTCACAATACGCCAGTCACTACTCCGGATGGACTGTGGTATCGTATCGAAGCTACATGGGCAGCTGTATCTGTACACGGCATCCAAGCTCTGTTTGACCCAATGCCCAGACGTATCAAGGCCGCCATTACGGCCAGAGGTGGTTGTTCTGGGTATTGTTTCGTCATTTTTTTTTTGGTCATCAGTCTACTGACTGGTTTGATGCGGCCCGCCACGAATTCCTTTCCTGAGCTAACCTCTTCATCTCAGAGTAGTACTTACAACGTACGTCCTTAATTATTTGCTTGACGTATTCCAATCTCTGTCTTCCTCTACAGTTTTTCCCTCTACCGCTCCCTCTAGTACCATGGAAGTCATTCCCTCATGTCTTAGCAGATGTCCTATCATCCTGTCCCTTCTCCTTATCAGTGTTTTCCACATATTCCTTTCCTCTCCGATTCTGCGTAGAACCTCCTCATTTCTTACCTTATCAGTCCACCCAATTTTCAAGATTCGTCTGTAGCACCACATCTCAAATGCTTCGATTCTCTTATGTTCCGGTTTTCCCACAGTCCATGTTTCACTACCATTGCAACACAGATGTAAAAGACATCTGGTAGGCAATTAGTAAATTCTTAAAGGCATTTGGCATTATTCAGAACAGGGCAGGACTTGTTATTCACAGCCAGTCAGCGACTAACTTATACTAAACACGAATACATTTAAAAAAAGGATACAACGTGGTACTCTATTCTAGTACACGGCCTCCTACCACATGCATTGACAAGTAACACGAATCAGAACCGCCACTAAGGCATTCAGCGTTATGAAAACACCAAAAATTTCATTAGAACAAGACAATTCGAGTAGTACTTCAACACAGCGAAGAGTAGATAATATTGAATGGCCGTTCAGTCGCTAGGCCTGGAATATTTAGTGGATCCGCGGTTCCTTACTGTAAGATAAGCACAATTTACTCACACAGTCCGAAGATAGGCAAAAATCCGATAGCCTCTGATTGCGCCCAGCGAGTGTTATGGTCGTGAGGTGCAGTTGAGCATTGGAAGAGTGGGGAGTCAGTCCTACTCTCGTAGCGGGAAAAGGTACATCGTACCGGCAGGGAGTGTGTGCCCATAGCCATTGTTGACCACAAGCAAACCGAAACACACTGAACAGCCGAACAAACTGGTGTAGGTATGCTATTCAAGTACAGAAATGTGTAAACAAGGAGAGTACATCACTGCGGTCCTCAACGCCTATATAAGACAGCAAGTGTCTTACGCAGTTGTTAGATGGGTTACTGCTGCTACAATGGCAGGTTATCAAGATGTAAATGAGTTTGAACGTGGTGTTATAGTCGGCACACGAGCAATGGGACACAGCATCCCCGGGGTAGGATGAAGTGAGTATTTTTCCGAACGACCATTGCAAGAAAGTTCTGTGAATATCAGGAATATGGTGAAATATTAAATCTTCGACCACGCTGCAGCCGGGAAAAGACCCTGCAGGAGCGGGACCCACGACGACTGACGACAATCGTTAAACGTGGCGGAAATGAAGCCTTTCCGTAAACTGCTGCAGATTTCAATGGTGGACCATCAACAAGTGTCAGCCTGCGAACCAAGAAACTAAACATCATCGATATAAGCTTCCGGAACCAAAGGCCCACTCGCTTATCCTTGATTATGCATTCCGACGGACTTGGGCAGTTTCAGGAGGACAATGCGACACCCCCCCCCCCCCCCGCGTCCAAAATTTCTACGGAGTGGTTCCAGGAACACTCTTCCGAGTTCAAACACTTCTGCTGGCCCCACACGTTTTCAGAATATCTACGGAATGGTTCCAGGAACACTCTTCTGAGTTCAAACACTTCTGCTGGCCTCCAAACTCCGCAAACATGAACATTATTGAGCATGTCTGGGATGCCTTGCAACGTGCTGTTCAGGAGAGGTCTCCACACCCTCGATACTCTTACAGATTTATGGACAGCCCTGCAGGATTCATGGTGTCAGTTCCCTCCAGCACTACTTGAGTCATTAGTCGAGTCTACGCCACGTCGTGTTGCGGCACTTCCGCGTGCTCGCGTGGGCACTACATGATACGGGGCAGGTGTTCATATGGTTCAAATGGCTCTGAGCACTATGGGACTTAAATTCTGAGGTCATCAGTCCCCTAGAACTTAGAAGTACTTAAACCTAACTAAGGTAAGGACATCACACACATCCATACCCGGGGAATTATTCGAACCTGCGACCGTAGCAGTCGCGCGGTTCCAGACTGTAGCGCCTAGAACCGATCGGCCACTTCGGCCGGAATGAGGCAGGTGCACTTCAGTGTATAAATAACTGCTACAAATGTTTTCGGCAGTAAATGATTATAAATACGGATTGTCAATATCACGTTGTAATGTTGTAACTTTAATTTGGTATGCTGAAATCGGAGCTAATAGACAATGAAAGTGGGTTAAAAGCCGTGATCTGTCTGGGGACGTTAACCGTGGATTACTGGGCAACTGTTTCATCAGATATTTAGTCTAGGTTTACCAAGCAGACTAACATTAATGATAATCTTTTAATAATCATAAAAAACCGGTAAAATATATATATATAAAGGAGAATTTAAATAAAGAGGAAGAAATCATTTTATATTTGGAAATTTATTTTAAGATTGTTCATTGAAATTTCAGCATATTATACGTGAGTTATAACTGAGCTGGTGCCTTATTTACGATTGAAAAGAATGTGAGATTGTAATCTTACGAAACACATAAAATATGGAGCCAAGATTTGGAAAACTGCATACTACACTCCATTCATAAAATAACACACGAAGAACATTGAAACATAAGCAAGAAGAAATTAACCACAACCAACAGATTCAGTTTTTACCCAAAGAAATTACGTTCATACCACAATCCTGTCCGTCATGTAATTACCACACACTGGTATACTAAATTCATATTAACTCTTTGTGAAGTCTTCGCAAAAAGAATAGCTGAGGGCTACTTTGATGATTACACCACATGCTCCACGTGGTCAACTTGGTTTACACAAAGCGTACAACTCCACAATAATTTTGATAATTAAAATACATTAGATCGAAAAGCAATTGACAAAAGAAAAACCTTGAACTGGTTACTAACGTCTTACTATTAACCTGATTGGTCAAACAGTTATATAAGCACATGGTACTGGTCTCGCAAAGTACACCCCACGTGGGTTGAACATAAAGAAAAGCATAAAGAAAAGTTGCTATATTCAAAAAAATATTCTCAAGACGAGACGTTATAATCTCACGCACATTCGGATTTAAGATTGATGAACTTAGTTAGAGTTACTGATCAACACGTGGTTCCACTTTACTCACAAAGTAGTAACAAAGCAACTACCGGAAAATAATCTGAACTTCACACGATAATTACACTGCGCTGCAATTTAAGATAACATCGGATATTTTAGACCTAAACCCGAAATAAAGGTGATTAAATTTTCAGTTTGGCTGAACTTAAGAAATCCATTGTCCTAGGGACTTAACAGACACGTGTTTAGCCGGAGATCTTACCACTTCAGACGCTCGCCAAGGCCACACTGCAACTGCCCTACTCCGAGCGTGCTTCCTGAGGGTGGCTCACAAAGACCAACGGAAGTGGCTAGAGGGGCAGCTTCCTATACCAACATGACAACGGACGGACAGGACCATACTAAGGATAGAAACCTCTTTGCTTTTAGGAAGCGTAGCTATCTGTTCCAACGTTGGTCCTACTGTTCTCTAGCAGACAGCCTTGTCTGCTACCCTCAAGCATGCAACTAGAAATACATATGCTCATTCATCCTCTCACACAAAAGGGAAGGGGGATGACAGTATCTTATCATATACAGTATATAAAAGAAAGCGGATGTAGGTTCCGTATGAGACTGTGTGACATGAATTACATATAAGAATTACATATAAACTGTGCTTTAAAGTGTAGTAGTGTGACAGATCGTTCTTGTTTATGTGTAAAAGTAACACGTTCCACTGCTCAGTCTCCTCCCAGATAGTCAGAAACGCCACAGTACATTTAGAAGAGGAATTTATTCCATAAATGGCAACAGATTTAAGAAATTAAACATGACAGGAATCCAACAGAGACCTTTCATAACCCCAACGCTCCGGGAAAAGACTGTGCAGGGAATTTTCTGGCCATGCTAGAACATTCCCAAGCAGGCTTCTCACACCCTACTTAAACCAAAAGTGTAAAAGAAAAGGCAAAAAGACACCAGCTACTTGCTAAAACACAATAATTTCAACACATCTTTAGAATCTACCAATTTCAAACAGAAAAAAAACACAATCTGTGACACCTATTTAAAAGGTAGTGTAGACCTAATTCGGTCAGCAAGTAAAAACAATGGTTCCTGTGTCATTAATATGAAAACAATTTCTGGTTGTTACCCTTATGGAGTTCACCAGTATTTGCTCATTGCAAGAGCCAACTGATCACAGGAAAATTTATGACTGTTTATTAACAAACAAAATTTATGAAAATAGCAAAGGTGCCACAGCAATTAAAAAAAGAACATCAAATAACATCGGTATTAAAAAGCAGAACATAACAATGCACAATCTGCAAAAGCAACAAAATGATAAGAGAAAAAAACATGTTTTACAAAGTGGTTATCGCAAAAAAATTCTATATCGTATAAAACTAATAATTTGTAGAATTAAAATAACTATGTGGCACTCATTTAATCACTCTACTATATTTCAATTAGCTAGCAAACAATGAGCACTGTCATTATACTGAAACTACAATAATTATGTGATTGTTACCCTTAAGGGGTTCCTCACAGTAAATATGCCCCATGCAAAGGCTAATCGATCACAGTTCAATGACAATAAAAAGCTATCTGACTGATAAAAGAAGCAATGCCACAACAATGAATTTACGAAACAAAATATCACAAATCTAATACATCACACAAAAACAAACATTGATAAATAAAACAGTACAATAGTCAACATCTAAAACAAAAAAACACCTATAAATAAATCACCTGCAAAATACAAGAGTCAAATTCTAAAAAAGATAAATAGAACACCTGCAAAATACAAGAGTCAGTCTAATAAACACCAATAAATCGAACTCCTGCAAAACACACGAGTCAGAGTTTCTCTGACAGAAACACACGTATATGCACTGGACTAAGAACCGTACAATCACTGTTCACTGACACACTCAGTACTTCCACTGTTCCGAGGCACAATATAGGGGAAAGAGGGGGGGGTTCGTCGCCGCAGCTGTCAGTAGGGATTTTTTTTGTCCATCTGTTGCGTGCGATCCCGCCGTCTCTGCCCTCTCATGAAGTTTCTCCCGTGTCACGTCATCTCGATTTGGTTCCATGTTCGTGTTGTCAAATTCGTGCGGTATCCTCGTTTGACACGCCAGGTTGATATTCCTGGGCAAGGATGACACTTAATGGCTCTTATTTTGTGCCACCCTTAGCGACCAGAGAACATTGAACCATGATTTACTGTCGCTTGACAGTGGGCATCCGACAGGAGATGTTGATAGGCGTCATTGAAGTCTGCCAGTTACTCTGGACAGTATGTGTCAAAAGGCTCCACGCCCTTTGTGTTGTTACATTCTTGGGTTATCCTCAATTGGCTCGCCGGTTTGATATTCCTGGGCAAGGATGACACTTAATGGCTCTTCTTTTGTGCCACCCTTAGCGACCAGAGAACATCGAACCATGATTTACTGTCGCTTGACAGTAGGCATCCATCAGGAAATGTCGATAGGCGTCGTTGACGTCTGCAAGTTTCTCTGGGCAGTACCTGTCAAAAGGCTCCACGCCCCTTGTGTTGTTTCACCGCGGCCGTCTCGTCACGGTCGCCTGCGTGTGGTGCGTTGCCAGCAGATGGATTTCCGCGCGGTGGACCGCTCGCCCATCTCAGGTCATCGCCTCGAGGAAGGGTCGCCGGGGCGGCCGCCCATTAGCTCCAGGTACAAGGGAAAGTGTTTGCCGCGTACCTTCTTTTGTTGTCGGCCGCGCTCCCAAAGTGGCCTGGCTGACAGCGTGTCCTGCTGGGAAACCCGCCAGTTTATAACTAGTCCGGCTGCTCCCGCTGTCTCTTAAGAGTTTTGCCGGTTCGCTTTCACATTCTCAACTGCATTCACAGAAATTTTTCATCATCCTTATGTGATTACACAATGTCATACATAATACCACTTAGTATTGTCTTTCACAATTTTTAAGAACAAAGTGAGACTTAATATATATTTTTTTAATAAAAAAATTAGATGAATCGACAATATAATATAAAATTTAAATGACTTGACAATGTAAAAAAAAATAAAAGTGAAATGACTTGACAGTATAAAAATAAAAATTTAAATGAACTGACGATATAATATTTAAATCCACATCACTAATGTGGTTCACTTACGTTTTAATAAATCAAATGCTATTTATTAATTCACTAAAATGAATAGAATTATGCCTTGTGCAAGTATAGGTCAGGACAGCATAGGGTTCACATGTTATTTACACACACATACATGCACACCTGTTGTCTATTCTACAAACTAACTACCCATAAACATGCATTACTCAATATTCTACTTCTATCCACTACTAGTTAAGCCAATAAGCTACTTCAATGCTATTTCAACACTGTGTATATACCACTACAACATTGTTCTAATTCGTCCTCTTCTTGACGCTCGCGGCATACGTCTTGTCACATGATAAATATGGAGAACTTTCCTTAAACATACACATTAAAAAGAACAATGGTTATTTACACGCCAAAACATTTATACCAGTTCGCACACCTGAAAAGAGACTCGCAATTATACATTTATCATACTCATATATTCACACATAAAACAGTAAGAAAATTTCACCTAAAATTACGTTATCACAACAATTAATCACGCAGATGACTCTGAGAAGTTTAAAAATATTTGCATTATACAGGTTATATTACATTACCTTACCCATTTTGCTGCGATTTCGTTCCTTCTTTACGTTACCTTTCGCTTCCAAATCAGTTATTTCGCCTGTGGTGGTTATTCTGGATTCATTTCTCATGAATGGCAAAATTGTGGTCACCTCTATTCTGTAAAACAGTATCATCTTAACATATTGAACTTACAACAGACACAAAAGATCCGAATCCTCCTGTAGTTTAAATGACAAATGTTTTGCTTTATCCTTATTACCTTAAACCAAGCTTTCCTTCGTTCCCATAATCAAAATTATTTAATCATCCTCTACCTTCAAGAGGGAAATTTCCTCAGTACAAATCATATAGGCTGCAGTGCATCCCGCACCAGCGAAAACAGTAAGCTGCAATGCTCACAGCATCAGCAAAACACATAAACGTCGCTTTTCTAGGACAAGTATTAACGCAGAATAATTTTTTAGGCTTTGGCTCAACATCAATCAAGACTACAAAAAGGATCCATATTTCCGTTCCATTCTCCATTTGCTGAAAAGCTGCTCGTATTTGACTACCACAATAATATTTCAGAGCCACGTAAATTACACAAACCACAATTCTTCTTTCACCTTGAAGGGAATCAATATACTTACGAAATCCACAGACAGCACTTTACGTACTCAGCTATAAAGAACAAAAAAGACATATATCATCAATATTAACATATCATCGCATATTGGAAGCCAATGGTTCAACAATCGTATTATCGCATCCTGTTTTCAAGATTCCAAACTTACTCATTCCTTTCTCAGAGTTCTCCTATCTTAAAATATTCATACAGCACGCATACTATAGTAAGAGATCCTCATTTATACTGACAGATATAGAATAGTAATAGATAGATAGTAGCACTGAAAGCAGAAAATCGGAAACAAGGCTACTAACAGCTGGGGACCTGGGTTTGCCAGACCCATAATACCCACAGATCGGATATTCCCCTGAGTTTATGCACTAATTCAGCAACGATCTTGCTTTCTTCAGGAGCGACTCTTTTCAATTTACACACAAAAAAACATAAACAGCATTTTACTCGTTCACAAAGAAACCTTTTATCTTCACGTTTGAAACAAACTAAATCCTAATTGCACAAGGAGAGAAAAATAACTAAAAACGTCACTTCAATCAATCACGTAGAAACAGCTTTATCATTATTTTTACTAACATATTATTCAAAATGCATACGTCACAAATTTAAACTAATCAATTCTTTCTCCTCACCGTCCTCTCTACTTCTCACTGTCCTTTCTACTCATTTGCCATGTCGCTCATTTGTTCCGATTGGGCGCCTTCTGCGCTGATCGTTTGTCATTGCCGGTTTCGTTCATTTCCATTTGCTGGATTATGTCTAGGGTTAGCCGGCCGAATTTCCACATCATGAGTTGCTCCGCCTACAGTCCTATTCCCACCGTATTCATCATAGTGTCGATTCTGGTTGCCGTACCTGTAGCGTTCACGATTCTGTCTACGTCCTCGATCATTTCTGTTGTTCCACCTCTGTTCGCGACTGTCACCCCAGTTTCTATACGGCCGGTCCCGATTATTGGTCCGTTCGCGTCGCGACGACCAGTCACGCCGTTGATTAGTAATATGGCCACGACTGCGGTCGCGCTGCTGTGCCCCGTAATAACTTTGTGCCTGATTAGGCGGGCATTCTGCTGTATTGTATTCCAACTCTTGGAGAAGTGTTTTAAACGTTTCCACATCCTCTTTGCATCGTCCCGCAAGAATGACGTGCCGCAAGTGCATCGGCAATTTGGTGATGCATATCCTAATTAGTTCCGCAGACCCGTATGGGTCGTATAAAAATTGATTTGCCTGCAGCATGTGGTCGAATAGGCGTGCAGGGCTGCCTAAACCAGACTGGTTCAAATTTGGCAGCATAATTATGCCATGTTTGACCCTATCTTGTGCCGCTTCCGACCAATAGGCGGACAGAAAGGCTTGTGGAAACTCCCGAGTGGAGTTGCAGTGACGCGCTGCCGACCTCATGCGAATCGCCGGTTCGCCTTCCAAGTAGCCACACATATATTCTATCTTATGTGAACTTACCCAGTTGGGAGGAAGACAGAACTCAAATCGCTCGAGCCATGCTCGTGGATGTATTCCTTTTTGCGAATTTCGGAATATCTCAAACTTTCTCACCGTAAGGAAATGTTTGAAATCAAATCCCCGCATTTCCTCCTGGCTAGGCCCTTGAATGTTTCTATTATTCTCATGTCTGCCCCTCAAATTACATTCTTCCCTGTCGTCAAAATCTCCCTCGTGGCCGGAGTCCCTCTCTGCACTGTTCGTACGGCTATTTTTAGTGCTATTGGCGAGTTCGGAATCACACGCCATGCGGTTTTCCAGGTGCGCCACGCGTTCTTGTAATTCGCCTGTTACAGCTTTGTGTTGTCTGTTCACTTCAAACTGTCCCTTCTGAAATCTAAGAAGCGAACGCACTTCTTCGGTCTCTGCGGCCGCTACCGGTGTAGTATTGTTCTCGCTTTCCGTCAGCTTCATCGTGCCTACAGTGTCCGCTAATGCCGCAATCTTATCATCAATTTGTCTCTTGTCCTCCGCCCCAGTCTGCTTCAATTGTTCTATTTGCTGTTCCAACGCGTGGATCGCTAAACTGTTGTCCGCTATTGTGTTGCTAACGGACGTGAGACAATGCGTTTCCGCCTCTTGGACCCTCGAGATTACCTGCTGGTGTTCCCTTTGGCATTCTTCCCTCAGCTCTTGGAAATTCCTAAGTAGCCGTTCTTCGCTTTCTTTAGATTCGGTATCGCCCCTCCGCTTGCTCTGTTCTAAAGCTTGCAGACGATCATCGATTTGTTCAAATGTACGGCCTAATTCTTTCATAATATCACTTTTTATCTCACTTGCCAGATTGTTTATTCTTTGTGAGATATCATCGGACACTCTCTGCATTGACTTGTCGACTTTATTTGTCTGCTGGATTAGTTTTTCGTCTATTTGTTCGCCTAGCTCCTGGATCGATTTTTCATATTTCTGCGTCATTTGTTCCCCTAGCTCTCGGATCGATTATTCAGATTTATGCGTCATTTGTTCGCCTAGCTCGCGGATCGATTTTTCGGATGATTCTTTTTGTTCTCGGAACGATTTTTCTGATGATTCTTTTTGTTCCCGGAACGATTTTTCAAATGATTCTTTATTTTGTTGCAATAAGGCTTTCATGAGTTCTGCCAAATCAATTTGGTTAGTTGGAGACAAATTAATTTGTGGCTCTGATGTGAGCCCGTTCGTCCTGTCTTGCATTTCGTCTGAAGTATTCCCCATTGCATTTTCGGAACCGCCCGACGCGTTAACATTCGAAATTAAATTATCCCCTTGGTCCATGTTGGTTAGGTTGTCGGACCGCTTACTCTTAGTTTGGTTACGTGTCTGCATTAGTGCAATTTATAACCGGTATGCGACACACTAATCAAAATAAATGTGTCCCACAAAAATTACGACAGTCACACGAAAGATACCCAACCTAGTACGCACTTTTCACACGCAAAACAAATTTTTATCTTAGATCGAAACAGTGGAATTTACAAGCGAGAATAAAAAAACACCCAGACATATAAAACACACAAATATAAAAAAAACACAACAAGACAAACAACGCAACGCCGATCAACAACGCCGTGAATCTTTTGAAAGTCTGCTCGGAAACAACGCAGAAGTTGTTTGAGCGCTGTAGGGGAAAAAAATTAAGATTATAACACGCTCGAAATCTAACATTTCAGAGATTCCAGAGTCTAGCGGAATCACAGATCAGGGTCGCCATGTGTAATGTTGTAACTTTAATTTGGTATGCTGAAATCGGAGCTAATAGACAATGAAAGTGGGTTAAAAGCCGTGATCTGTCTGGGGACATTAACCGTGGATTACTGGGCAACTGTTTCATCAGATATTTAGTCTAGGTTTACCAAGCAGACTAACATTAATGACAATCTTTTAATAATCATACAAAACCGGTAATATATATATATATATATATATATATATATATATATATATATATATATATATATATATATAAAGGAGAATTTAAATAAAAAGAAATAAATCAGTTTATATTTGGAAATTTATTTTAAGATTGTTCACTGAAATTTCAGCATATTATACGTGAGTTATAACTGAGCTGGTGCCTTATTTACGATTGAAAAGAATGTGAGATTGTAATCTTACGAAACACATAAAATATGGAGCCAGGATTTGGAAAACTGCATACAACACTCCATTCATAAAATAACACACGAAGAACATTGAATCATAAGCAAGAAGAAATTAACCACAACCAACAGATTCAGTTTTTACCCAAAGAAATTACGTTCATACCACAATCCTGTCCGTCATGTAATTACCACACACTGGTATACTAAATTCATATTAACTCTTTGTGAAGTCTTCGCAAAAAGAATAGCTGAGGGCTACTTTGATGATTACACCACATGCTCCATGTGGTCAACTTGGTTTACACAAAGCGTACAACTCCACAATAATTTTGATAATTAAAATACATTAGATCGAAAAGCAATTGACAAAAGAAAAACCTTGAACTGGTTACTAACGTCTTACTATTAACCTGATTGGTCAAACAGTTATATAAGCACGTGGTATTGGTCTCGCAAAGTACACCCCACGTGGGTTGAACATAAAGAAAAGCATAAAGAAAAGTTGCTATATTCAAAAAAATATTCTCAAGACGAGACGTTATAATCTCACGCACATTCGGATTTAAGATTGATGAACTTAGAGTTACTGATCAACACGTGGTTCCACTTTACTCACAAAGTAGTAACAAAGCAACTACCGGAAAATAATCTGAACTTCACACGATAATTACACTGTGCTGCAATTTAAGATAACATCGGATATTTTAGACCTAAACCCGAAATAAAGGTGATTAAATTTTCAGTTTGGCTGAACTTAAGAAATCCATTGTCCTACGGACTTAACAGACACGCGCTTAGCCGGAGATCTTACCACTTCAGACGCTCGCCACGGGCACACTGCAACTGCCCTACTCCGAGCGTGCTTCCTGAGGGTGGCTCACAAAGACCAACGGAAGTGGCCAGAGGGGCAGCTTCCTATACCAACATGACAACGGACAGACAGGACCATACTAAGGATAGAAACCTCTTTGCTTTTAGGAAGCGTAGCTACCTGTTCCGACGTTGGTCCTACTGTTCTCTAGCAGACAGCCTTGTCTGCTACCCTCAAGCATGCAACTAGAAATACATGTGCTCATTCATCCTCTCACACAAAAGGGAAGGGGGATGACAGTATCTTATCATATACAGTATATAAAAGAAAGCGGATGTAGGTTCCGTATGGGACTGTGTGACATGAATTACATATAAGAATTACATATAAACTGTGCTTTAAAGTGTAATAGTGTGACAGATCGTTCTTGTTTATGTGTAAAAGTAACACGTTCCACTGCTCAGTCTCCTCCCAGATAGTCAGAAACGCCACAATACATTTAGAAGAGGAATTTATTTCATAAATGGCAACAGATTTAAGACATTAAACATGAAAGGAATCCAACAGAGACCTTTCAACGTATTTACGTCTACTGCACCGTCCATCGAATTGAGGTGAGGGTGACGTATGCCGATTATACATCGTCATGTAACAATATATCATTGTATATGACGTGTCAAGGTCATCCATGAACAGATGTGTACTGTAGTAGTAGAGACTGTCTCGTATTGTGTTTGACGAGAATATATGACTTTCCTTTGTGGAAACATTTTGGCACCTTGATCAATGAAAAACCTCTATTTCTTGAAAACAGCATATTTGAGTAATCAAAATCCGACTGAATCAACTCCTGTAGCGGTCAAATTGACTAGCGCATATTCATTTAAGTCACGGTCTGTTAAAGTAAACCTTAGGCCGCCACATTATTTGACAGCTAACAATACCATTACCATAATGGGGAGAGTTTCATATTGCACCTGAAAGCAACTGTAAATTTTTATCTTGACGACACTTGAAATGAAGCTGCTCTTCTGTGAACAGTAGTTATTCAGTATGTAGTTTCATCTTGGCTATGAGTGCATACAACGTAATTTTTAAAGTAAGAAATCGCGAGAACTAACTTTATCATATGGACTATATTGTGTAATAACGTCTCATATGTCGTGATTAAGGACTGTTTTCAACATACGAAACAACAGCAGCTGTGTTAATGAGCAGTGTTGCAAAGTATGTTCGCGAAAATCCGTGTGAGAAACTGTGTAATTCAAGTGCTAAAGACAGACGAAAGAAGTCAAATTTATGTCACAGACATATCAGAGAAGCATTCTCTTGCAGTTTTGTCCCCGAAATTGCTTTCTGGACAGTTAAATCAGTTGATTTTTCATGGACCCTCAAACCGTGATGCGCAGATTATTTCCGACAGTGGCAAGAAAATTGATTAGTGACAAGTCACAGGTATGCGGAGAAATTGAACCAAATAACAGGAAGTAGCAGAGTAATTCTACATACCTGCCCAACAAAATTTTGACATCAAAGGTGAACTACACCATGTCGTGCAATACTAACGTCTTTCAGCGGCAAACCAAACACTCACCTCGACGTCTAGTGGCGAATCAAACTAATCAAGCAGCAGAGTCGCCTGGTTTAACTAGATTGCACGCATTGTTAAATATGATGAGATGATAGACTATCCTAGGGTTCTGTTAGTATCTAACCCGAACGTTTTTGTTTACTTTGAATACAATGTAGCCATTGAGAGCTGCAATATTCAACAACTGAAAAAAGAGGCAGTGAGGCCACCGTCTTGTCCCTTTAGGAACAGTATGTTCACCACACGTAGCATCAACGACATCTACACCGCCCTTTATTTTGTTGTAGCACGTTACTATACTTGGTTTTTGTCTTTTCACCGCTGTAACTATCAATTTCTTCATCATGATACATTGACGAAATAAGCTGTACTGATTTGTTTCGCTTTGGTGCAAATGGAAGTAATACTTAAGTACTCTTTTTTAGATTTTTTTGGGTAAAAACTCAACTCCAATTTCAGGCTTATTTTCTTTTAACGTAAAACAACAGTAATATTCTTCGCTTGTAGTACTTTCGTGACTATTAGGTAAGAAGTAAATCAAATATCTACCGTCATATTTCTTCCAGACCATTTTACTGGGTCTACAAGGTGCAAAACAACATAGTCCGCCTTATTATTGATTTTTTACGGTCCTTGTGGTTGTGCACCTGCATAGTCTTCCAAGTCTTTTACATAGTGCGCTTTAGAGCAAGCCAGGATGGAAACCTTGCAAGATACTTGGCAGCTTCATTGGGGATGTACATTCTGAATCTGCACCTGCCTCTGTATGGAACGAGCATTTCGCCCAAAGTAACGTTTTCTGACGTAACGAAAAACACATTGCAGTTGAAGACAAATATATCAAAAATGTATATTATGGCAGCAAGAATATCTTGTGTTTTTCATTCTTCCCTCGTATGGATGTTGTCAAACCTGATACTATGAGTCAAAAATCTGAATCTTTTCAAAGACATACTTGTCCGAAAGATTTCTGTTCCGCTGCCATCTGTATTCCAGAAGCCCTCGATATTCATTCAGTGATCCAGCTAAGTAAAGAAGGCTAGAATATGCCTTCATTTCATCAAAATCTTGCAGGCCTAGCCATATTTGGGTGACTTGAATATTTGTTTCGATCTTACTGCTTTCAGGGAAATGCATGGTAGCTAGGTTGTCACGTCTTGTTCTAACAGTTTGTGGGAAACAAGTTTCTCTCCATTTAGTTGCTTCGTTCCTTCCTTAATAAAATCGCATAGGAGACGTAGCCAAGTCAGTTATAGGAGATGTACTAGAATCAACAACAGTAGGTGCATCTGTCCTGGCAAAAGCCTGCAAATCTGTCTCTTCACCACCACTTATTTTACTATTACTGTATTGATCATTGTTTATTTGGAAGTCTGTGTCGCGTCAGAATTGCCTATTTCATTCTCATCATCATATAAGGTTCCATAAATTTCACTGTATGAAAGATTTTCTCTTGCCCTTTTAAATTGTAAACTGTTGACAGTGACAATAGACAATGATAATTCGGTTTAAGGACATCACAAACAGTTCGTAAAGTAAGTCAGTGACAGACCTACACAAGAAAAATAAAGGGATCGCACTGGCGGAAATTAGCAACGTAAACGGTCGAGCTGGGTCTGACAGACCAGCGCGCTTTTCGGAAGGCTGCCAATGGCTAAACAAAAGAAACTCATTCACGACTTGAAAGCTAGAAGAGCACTCGAGTCAAATCAGCAATTATGAGAACATAAATTCACAGAACCAACACGACTGTTCTAGAGCTAAGGCTGATATTTATACACAGTGTCTTCAGTATTTTTTGAAAATTGGCTCTGAAGTATTATATGCTTAGTATACATATTTATACGACTGAGCAGTGACTGCAGCAAGCATCATCGATTTTACAGGCCCTGTTTATTGGGAATAAGATGATGATGATGATGATGTTTGGTGCACTGAAATGCGCGGTTATCAGCGCCCGTATAAATTCCCAATCTTTGCTCAGTCCAATCTCGCCACTTTCATGAACGATGATGAAATGATGAGGACAGCACAAACATTCAGTCATCTTGAGGCAGGTGAAATTCTCTGATCCCGCCGGGAATCGAACCCGGGACCCCGTGCTCGGAAGGCGAGAACGCAACCGAGAGACCACGAACTGCGGACTGGGAGTTAGAGGTTTATATGTTTATTTATTTATGATATATTTCTTACTAAAAATTTTGTGCAGAAGTGTAAATGTTGATGTCAGTGTTTGGGCTTGTGCTTACTACTGTGTTCAGTGATGATAGCTTTTCTGTTGATTTGTATTCATCTAATTAGTACAGTAACTGCTTACTTAACTGATTGTTAATTAGGAGGAGTATTTGGCTTACCAGTATTCTCTAATAATACCTTCCAGTGGATTATAAACGGTCTGAATGTCTTCTGGTTCAAAGAAAGACTTTGAAGATGTAATAACCGGGAAAATGTAGGTAGCACAGGAAGATAACGATTATTCAGGAGTCAGTGGTTGTGGATTGTCATTCAACCAGATACACTGAGACCCCAGTGAAAACACCAAAAGAGAAACCATATGTCGATGGGAACCGTTTACAATCAATGTTGGAAATGATCACAAAGGAACAAATAAAACTTGGAAAACCTATTACAAGATAGAAAGAAAACATCTAAAGAAAGCTATGAGAAATTATCTAAGGAATATAAGGAAATAAAGAGTAAAATATTCCAAGAAAGCATGGAGAAATTATCCAGACAAAAAAGGAAAACTTGAAGACAGAGATACAGCAGTGTGAAGAAAGAATAAATATATATCGTGAAGAGTGAATTGTCAGACTGCAGAAACGTTCTGATAAACTTAGAGATGATTTAAACAGCCTGAGAATGGAAACAACAGGAAAAGCTGAGAAATGAGTTAGGGAAGCTGAAATCGATCTAGAAAAGGAAATTAAAGAAGTTGAGACTTGTTATACTCAACAGATTAGAAACGTGACATAAATTCCACAAGAACGGAGCATCAGCATTAATGAACTATAAACTGAGGAAACTGAACTAGCTGGCAATTTAAGGGGAGTAACAGTATTGCAGATGCAGGGTAAGAATAAGCAAATCAGGTAAGAAGGTAGCCATTTTCTAGAAGATATATAAGAGCAGAGAGTAAAGGTAAACGAATTAATAAGAAAATTAACAGTATACCTACCAGTGAGGAACTATAATATCAATATTGTAATAAAAAGTGATAATAAGTAGATCAGGCTGATACAGGGCGAAAGTATAAACCATAAAGCGAACTGAACACTTGATATTTACCAGATGGTTAAAACGAATTTTCACTGTGCACTTTAAAAATGCAAGTAAAATCCCATTTGCAGTAGACAGTTTGGAATGCGAATATTTCACTTGGAGAGTTTAAAAGAAAGATGAGTTTAATATTTACTATAAATGTGAGGATGAATGTGTGATGAAATTGTGGCCAAAAGTTATGAAGATGCATCACTAAAAGGAGTACTACATTAGAAATTACTTAACAAATATAGCGTTAGCCCAGATGGCAGAGTAGAATCAAAGACGGCGCAAGGAGTCAACAACTTTTTTGCTTGTATGCCATTTGGAGACTGGCAGGCTCCTTCCTGTGTGAGACATTACATTGTTTCTAGTCTCACTCTTTTCCCAGCTTTCCTGTCCAATATCCGAAGTATAAGAAATCAGTAGCTGTTAACTAGACTAAGCAGTGGTATCCAAGGTATATCAATTAACAACACTTTAGTAAGGCCTGTGGTATATTCATCACAAAAATATAAAGTCGGCGTTAAAGTAGTAATTGAGAAATCAACAAATCTATAATATGTGTAATTTCTTAAAGGTAAAAATACACAAACAGTAATTCCAAAAAATAGAGTTGCTACCAGACCTGGAAAGAAACATTAGTCTAAGGAACAGGAGGAAAATATTATTGTTTAACATCCTGTCGACAATGAGGTCATTAGAAATGGAGCACAAGCTCCGACTATGGAAGCATGAGGGATGAAATCGGTCGTGTTCTTTCAGAGCAGACATCACGACATTTGCCTCAAGTAATTTAGGGAAATCACGGTAAACCTAGATTTAGATGGCCAGACACGGGTCTCAATAATCACCCTCTTAATGTGAGTCCAGTGTGCTAACCACAGTACTACCTCCCTCGGTAAATGTGTCTAAATTATGAGTGAAGATAATTAGTATCTGTAACGAGTTTTACATAACTGGAGAGATTTGTGTCAAGAGTCGTGTAAGTAGCAAAACATTAAAAAATTGGAATGAAATAACAGGTGATGGTAGTGATAAACAGGAAACTAGTAAAATGCCATCAAGATGAAAAGTTATTCGTTTTTATGAATAACATACAGTATAAGGATGATCAATGTAAGGAGGTTGATGATGGGGTGCAGGAGTTATGGAATATGGATGAATTTCTGTATATTTATTGAGGTGATTAATGGGGGAGAGTGATAGGTGTAATGGAGACTTATGTGAGATGGAAGGTACATGGAATATCAAATATTTTAAGAGATAATATTTGATTGAAGTCATTTACATTGACACATATTGTCTTATTTGTTTCTATATATATATTTATAAGTAAGTAATGATGAAAAAATGTTAACATAACAAGTAACTCGTGAAATGAAAAAGTATGACAATGGCGATGGTCTAGTTACCTGTTGACACAGGAAACGCACGTCAAGTAGTGTCAGAAATATTATCCTGTCACTGTCCAATGGAAAATGAGCACCAGCACTTCAAATTTTGGGTCATAATACGTCAGTCTAACAGAAAGGTTACACCTATTTTATTGGCAGCAATAATAACTCTACAATAAACATTCTATGGCTGAGTAAAATGGCCATTTATGGGAAATTACATTAGTTGCAATTGTTTGTAAAAATGTAAGACATGTCTAGAGCATTAAATTAGCATCTACATTTTGATTCATCTAACAGAAGGTAGAGTACTGTAAATGATATTTACAATTTCGTGTACTAGGATTTGTGTCTCGTATTTCACATTAATAGCTTCGTAGAGATGACAATGAAAAAGTTTCCAAATTGTGGAAATTCATCCCTACCTTTCATGTGTAGTGCCTGAGTATGGATGAAATGTTTTTTAAGTATGGATGGCGAAAGCACCGCTAAAACGACGGCAACAAAAGGGGTCGCGTTTCTGGTTGTTTACCTGTGCTATGAATAAAGTATCAGTGACAGTTACCTGTTTGACGCCCCACGAAGACTGCTGGAAACAAAGAGTCATAGTAATTAAATGTAAAACAAAATGTATGGAAGTATTTACTATCGTTCCGTTAAGATGTCGTGAATTTTCGTACGATGTATTTGCAAAGGCAATTTACTACCAGAGTCAGAGAGAGTTTACCAAAGATACATTGTAACCTTTATTGTTTAATATTCTTCATATTCCCTTTGTAATCTTTACATATTTTCTATTTCATTTTCCGCCTGTGGCTCCTAATAAATGTTTTAGGGATGTAATTGATGCACGGTATTTCACTGAAACATAAGTGTACTTTATTCGCACAGGTGCGCCCAGTGAGTGATTTAGTTGTAGTTATGCAGTAAGTAGAGTTGTTGGTCGTAATGGGACAGCGAGAGGAGGAATATAGAAGCAACAGATAGTGTGTCACAATCGCTGTGGGTTGATACGTAACATCCCGAATTACAATGGCATGGGACAAATTTTCTTACTAAACGGGATTACAAATACTGAGTTCCGAAACTACACTTCCGCGTTTACCGCGCCTGCCAATGGATTTCAGTGAGGATGACGCCTGCCGATTGCTATGGATTGTTATAGTAGCATGTGACGATAATTCAATACACACTGACGGAAAACGATCCCAATACAAAAAATAATTAATGTAGAGTAATGAATTTTCAGGAATACAGTTGTGTAAGTGAGTTTACAGATTAATCTAAGCCATTGCAAATGTGAAGTGCTGGTACATTAATAACCGGTGTGACCACCAAATGTTGAATGCAAGAATGTAAAAGTGCATGCACTGTGCTGTATATGTGCCGGATGTCAGTTTATGGCATGTAGTTCCATGCCAGTAGCAGCTGGTCGGTCAAAACAGAGATAGGTAATGCTGGTTGTGGATGACGATGATGTTGCCGTTCGATGATGCCCCATATACACTCCTGGAAATGGAAAAAAGAACACATTGACACCGGTGTGTCAGACCCACCATACTTGCTCCGGACACTGCGAGAGGGCTGTACAAGCAATGATCACACGCACGGCACAGCGGACACACCAGGAACCGCGGTGTTGGCCGTCGAATGGCGCTAGCTGCGCAGCATTTGTGCACCGCCGCCGTCAGTGTCGGCCAGTTTGCCGTGGCATACGGAGCTCCATCGCAGTCTTTAACACTGGTAGCATGCCGCGACAGCGTGGACGTGAACCGTATGTGCAGTTGACGGACTTTGAGCGAGGGCGTATAGTGGGCATGCGGGAGGCCGGGTGGACGTACCGCCGAATTGCTCAACACGTGGGACGTGAGGTCTCCACAGTACATCGATGTTGTCGCCAGTGGTCGGCGGAAGGTGCACGTGCCCGTCGACCTGGGACCAGACCGCAGCGACGCACGGATGCACGCCAAGACCGTAGGATCCTACGCAGTGCCGTAGGGGACCGCACCGCCACTTCCCAGCAAATTAGGGACACTGTTGCTTCTGGGGTATCGGCGAGGACCATTCGCAACCGTCTCCATGAAGCTGGGCTACGGTCCCGCACACCGTTAGGCCGTCTTCCGCTCACGCCCCAACATCGTGCAGCCCGCCTCCAGTGGTGTCGCGACAGGCGTGAATGGAGGGACGAATGGAGACGTGTCGTCTTCAGCGATGAGAGTAGCTTCTGCCTTGGTGCCAATGATGGCCGTATGCGTGTTTGGCGCCGTGCAGGTGAGCGCCACAATCAGGACTGCATACGACCGAGGCACACAGGGCCAACACCCGGCATCATGGTGTGGGGAGCGATCTCCTACACTGGCCGTACACCACTGGTGATCGTCGAGGGGACACTGAATAGTGCACGGTACATCCAAACCGTCATCGAACCCATCGTTCTACCATTCCTAGACCGGCAAGGGAACTTGCTGTTCCAACAGGACAATGCACGTCCGCATGTATCCCATGCCACCCAACGTGCTCTAGAAGGTGTAAGTCAACTACCCTGGCCAGCAAGATCTCCGGATCTGTCCCCCATTGAGCATGTTTGGGACTGGATGAAGCGTCGTCTCACGCGGTCTGCACGTCCAGCACGAACGCTGGTCCAACTGAGGCGCCAGGTGGAAATGGCATGGCAAGCCGTTCCACAGGACTACATCCAGCATCTCTACGATCGTCTCCATGGGAGAATAGCAGCCTGCATTGCTGCGAAAGGTGGATATACACTGTACTAGTGCCGACATTGTGCATGCTCTGTTGCCTGTGTCTATGTGGCTGTGGTTCTGTCGGTGTGATCATGTGATGTATCTGACCCCAGGAATGTGTCAATAAAGTTTCCCCTTCCTGGGACAATGAATTCACGGTGTTCTTATTTCAATTTCCAGCAGTGTATGTAGGATTGGAGACAGATCTGATAATCATCGAGCAGGCAACATCTGTGGAGGATATTGGGTTATAATAGCAGTATATGGAAGAGTGCTATCTGGTTGGAAAACATCCGCTGGAATGCTGTTAATGATTGGTAGCACAACAGATTGAATCACCTGATTGACATACCAATTGGCAGTCAGGGTGCGTGCGATAACCACGAAAGTCATATGACATCACAACGTAGACCATAACTCCAGATGTAGGTCCAGTGTGTCTAGCATGCAGGCTGGTTGGCTGCATGCCCTCAACTGGCCTCCTTCTAACCAACACAATGCCAACAATGGTACCAAGACAGAGCCAACTTTCATCAGAAAACGTAACAGAACTTCGCCCTGCCCTCCAATGAGCTCCCGTTCTACACCACAGAAATCGGAAACGGCAGTGGTGTTGGGTCAGTAGCAAGCATGCTACAGGTCGCCTGGCTGGGAGCTGTCCTACTTGCAACAGTTTGTTCTGTTACTGTGCTGCCATCTGGTACTGAAATTTCTGTGCAGGTGCTGCACAAAGCGCTAGAGTCATATGCCATACACTGAGTAGAACGGTCTACCCTCTTGGTTGTGCCATGTGGCCTTCCAGATCCTGTTCTTCTTGCCACTGTGCATTCAAAAAATTTCAAAAGTGTGTGAATTCCTAAGGAATGAAACTGTTGCAGTCATCGCTCCATAGACTTGCATACTATTTAAGCTAACTTATGCCAAGAACAACACACACACCCATGCTCGAAGAAGAACTCGAACATCCGGCGGGAGGGGCCGCGCTGTCCGTGACATGGCCCCTTCAACCACATGGCCACTCCTTGCGGCACAGTACTTTCGTGATCACCACCACCAGCAATCATGTACAGTGGCAGCCAAGTCTTTCTGCAATATCGTAGAAGATATATCCAGCGTTTCGTAACCAATCAGTTAGGTGCTGATAATGGTGTCTTTGTCATCTTAAAGGCATTCTTCACTAACATCAACTCACCATGTTAAACCTCTAAGTTAACGATCGCTCACGACAGTTACAGCGTGTATTTCAAGCAAACATGATATGCATCCTCACAGTCGCGCTGCTAGCGGCACTCTCTTGTGACTGACCAGGAAATCTAAATGGACAATATCTATCATATGTAAAAACATGCCTACCAAATTTTACTTATTTTACACAACTACATTTTTATGCTGCAATTGCGCGGCTGCCCCCATTGGAGGTTCGAGTTCTCCCTTGGGCATGTGTGTGTGTCGTGTAAGTTAAGTTAGATTAAGCAGTGTGTAAGCCTAGAGACCGATGACCTCAGCAGTCTGGTCCCATAGAACTTACCACAGATTTCCAATTCATGCTGTGATTCTTTTCCACCAGTGTATTTGAGAGAGGACAAGTTACTGTATCAGCTATTTCCCACATATGGAAAATTATTAAAAATTTAATTACAACGTGGCGCATCTTCAGCCAGACTATAAAATTAATGGTCTCAGCAAATGTTGGTGGAGCCAGGTAGGGTGCTAAAATCATGAGGCATTTTTGTGGTTTTTAGCTCATAGAAACGGCATGTTGGGCGTTGGAAGCAATTGGCGGCGAGCCCATCCCTCAGTAAGTCTTGCTAGACCGGCGCACAGTCGTACAGGGCAGATAGGGCAGCCGTCGTTGAGACTGATCTCCAACAGAACAATGCTGAGCTACCTGCCATGGTGCCAGCAGAGGCCTGGGCTGGGGGCGACAGTATGAAGGAATGCATCTACACAGTGAAGTCATAAAGTGGGCACTGTTTACAGAGCCACGAATAATAAAAATTCACAAGTTTTCGTGTTCACCGATACTGCAAATAGGCCTGTGAACCACTTATATCGGCCACCTTGGTTGTATAAGAAACTCCGGCGTCTGAGAAACATTTAGAGATAGAACCTTTATTACACCTCACAACCAGGACTAACAAGTTCCAAAAGGTTTAAGATTGTATGTGTTCCTTGTTGCCGTGGAAAGTGACACGACTTTGGCGAAAATCATCTTCCCCCTCTGCAAAAAGTTAAAAAAGTCAGTAATTGGCAGTTTCTTTTTTTTAGAGATGCAGATTTCTTAACACTTGCCCTGGTTAAATATGAGTTTGTGCTGTGGGAGAGGAGATTTAGCGCCTCTAGAGCCCTGTGATTGGCTCAAGATGGCGTGAAGGCAGTGTCGTTCGTGCACTTTACGGGAAAACGGATTATTTTTTTCTGAAGAGGTACGAAGCACTAGGGTCTCGTGAACACTTCAAGTCGAAGCTCTGACATGTGTGGTTGGTGCTTGGGACTTGTCCTGACTTCACTTGCAAGGAGTTTAGACTGGGGAGCCTGTGGTGGGGTTCCCACTGTACCGACAGTGTGACTTCGTAATTCGTTTGCCGAGGGCACACTTATTCGTTTTTGGTTTACCGGTATTCATATTGTGTATCTTTGTGCGCTCTGTTGTATGAGTGAGCCAAATTGGTCCTTAGTATGACCTGTGAACGGGTGCATCACACTCTGAAATCAACGGTGATTTCAGGGCTCTGGTAGAGAGTAAATTGTACTCCATCTGCCTGTTCGCTAGACCGTGAGATTTTTGCATTTCTTTGGTGGCCGCGATCGATTCACAGCTGCCGCCTCACGTCTCACCTCCACAGCACACATCTCGCCAGCTGCAAGTTACAGCGCCGCATGAAGCAAACAGGCTAGCGTACTGCCGCTCTGGGATAGTCAGGGTGTACAGTTCTCAGACGTCACTTGCTCTCAGCTGCACCTATGTAGTGAAACTATAGTAGTTTTGATCAATCGAAGTCTGCTCAGCATCATATCAATGCAGATTGCGTTATCCACATTTTTAGGGCCAGACTACTTGACTCACTTCTGTCACACAGGATCCTTGTCCAATGTACTCTTGTTTACCGTATTCAACCAATAACTTGTTTAGCATAACCGTTGTTTTGTTTAATAAGAAAAATGTTGTTAGAAAGTCATTTTTATATAGCCCCCAAAGGGTTATCTTCCATATTTGACCGTTTTCGATCTTCGCTGTGAACAGAAATCGACGACAGTAGTAATTACTGTCTCTGCACGTTTGCAATGAGAACACATGCCTTTATTTTGTGCAGTCTTTTGTGTAGATGATGACTGCAAAAATTTCTCTTCTTTGGATACAACATTATTGAGCAGTTAAAATCCAATGAAACAACACGATAAACACTTATCCATTGGGTTACGGTTATTCAAATAAAATGGTAGCCTATTACATTATTCGGCCGCTAACAATACCCTAAAATGTATCGAGGGTGTTGCATATTGATCGCAGCTGTTGAGGCTCTCTTCGTTGTTCTCGGCGCCGTCCGAGAAAGCACACATTTGCTAATCTGCTTCTTGTGTCTGGCGACTATGGAATTCTACCAGCCATTTCGTCGGATCATTATCAGCGTCTCCGAAACACAGCGATTAATCCCTGATGTGCAGCTGACTTACTCCTGTTCTTCGAATTCGTTGATTTTCAGAGAATTGGATGGATGTAGTGCTGGTGTTCTGGTTCTTGTCCATGTAGGTGACGACTTCTTCAATGCCTAATTGTAGCCACAGTGATGTAGATGTTTTGAAATAGCCCAGCGTCTTCACCAGACAATATCATGTCATAAATACAATCAAGTCCAAATATTATAGCAGGATCCTCAGTAAAGTAAAGCTCATAGTATTCAAAGCACATTTCTTACGAATAGCAACGTATAGACAGAGTAGAACAGAAGTGAACTCGTAGGCGGAAAATGCTTGTATTAATGCGAACATCGCATATTCCAGAATATACAAACATTACAAATGTACGAACTTTGGAGAACTTTCCAGAAGTGATAAATAATAATTAACAAATAACTGCGGGTGATTGGGTTTGAAGAGACGACCAGCAGCGCAGATGGCGGCAGAATATTTCCCGAAAATATGGCGGAGGTAGAATTAAAAGTAGTCGGGTTCACACAGAGGCGTAGAAACACTATTTTTTCAACAGAGCAATTAACTACTGTAGCAGGAATAATGGGAAGTGACGATAGCACAGAATACACCCTCCGAAGCGTAGATGGACATTTAGACTGTGATGAACACGCAAAGTAGGTTATCTGATGTGGTGAGGAAACGTATTAGTTTCGAAATCGACCGCATAATTTAATATTCTGTATGCATACATGTAGCTGAAGGTACGATTATGATGTGCAACCGCATTTTCCATCTTTTCCGCCAGCAAGGGTGAAAAAAGAACATGGAGAGCACTCATCAAAGCGTATTCTTGCTGCAATACACTATCACCTTCTCCCAATTTAAAACGGTGCATGTTATGTAGCAGCCGTAATTAGCTGACTGTATCGGCCTACCGCGCATAACCAGGACGTAAACACTTGTTTTGAAGTCTTGGTATTTCTGGTTTTTCTGAGGCACTGGTCATCAGATTTAGAGAACAGTGTCAACAGTGCGACCGCTGGGCCTGAATTCTCTGGCAAGAAGGATGAGCGCCAAGTTCGGCCTGAGATGGACGCCAGATTGCGGAACCTGCTTAGACCAGCATAAACAGACATGCCAACAGCCCCAGGTGCTGCCTGCGAAATATCCGGAGGGGGCAGCTGTTTGCCCTGGGCTGTTAATTGGTCTCCTGCTGTTGGCGGACCGAGAGCGAGCGGCTCGTGGCAAACGCGGCGCAGAAACCACCTTGCTCTTCCGGCATCATTATTCGGGAACTATATTATTAAACATAATAGTCATGAAAACCACTCGGATTATTTTCACAAAATCAAGAAAACTACGACGACTGGGGTACGAATAACATTTTATTGATTACGAACGGTTTCGGAAAAACGTAATTCCACCTTCTGGCACACAATAAACCGAATTCCTCTCCTGTGCCTACCTCTTCATCTCGGACTACCACTTGCACCCTATCTCGTCAGTCATTTTCTGGATATGTTCCAATATCTATCTTCCGCTACAGTTTTCAGTCTCAACTGGTTACTCTAGTACCATGGAGGTCATTCTGTGATGTCTTGACGTTATACGAACCTATCCCTTCTTCTTGCCAGTGTTTTTCGTAGGTTCCTTTCTTCCTGGATTCTGCGGAGGACCTACTCATTCATCACTTTATAAGTCCACCTAATTTTCAACATTCTTTCGTAACACTGTATCTCAAACGCTTCAGTTCTTTTCTAGTTTTTCCAACAGTAGCTGTTTCACTACCATATAATGCTGGGCTTCAAACGTACACTTTCAGAAATTTCTTCCTCAGATTAAGGCCTATGTTTGACACTAGTAGATAACTCCCGGCCAGAAATGTCATTTTTCCGAATGATAGTCTGCTTTTTATGTCCTCCTTGCTTCGTCCGTCATGGTTTATTTTGCCGCATAGGTAGCTTAATGTCTTCATTACATCTACTTAGTGACAATCACTCCTGATGTTAAGGTTCTCGCTCTTCTTATTTCTACTACTTCCAATAACTGTTGTCTGTTCGATTTATTCTCAGTCCGTATTCTGAACTCCCTTCGCCTTGAATTTTAATTATACTCTTGAACCTTTGTTTTCCTTCCATTATTGCTTCTTCGATGTATAGATTGAAGAGTAGGGGCAAAAGGTTAGATCGATGTCTTCGTTCTTGTTGTTTCACTCTTAGTGTTCCATCTCGGCTCTTGTACACACTGTATATAAAATGTCTTTCCTTGTAGCTTACCCGCATTTTTCTCAGAAATTCGAACATCTCGCACCATTTGCCATTGCTGAACGCTTTCTCCTGTCTTGATTTTTCTCTTGCCTTGCTTCCATTATCAAACGCAACGTGAGAACAGCTTGTCTATTGCCTTTACCTTTCCTAAAGTCAAACTGATCGTCATCCAGCACATCCTAATAGCTCAGTACAAATATTGCGTAAGATGGAGAACAGCAACAAGAAATTAATATCAGAAAAAAATGGTTCAAATGGCGCTGAGCACTATGGGACTTAACTGCTACGGTCATCAGTCCCCTAGAACTTAGAACTACTTAAACCTAACTAACCTAAGGACAGCACACAACACCCAGCCATCACGAGGCAGAGAAAATTCCTGACCCCGCCGGGAATCGAACCCGGGAACCTGGGCGTAGGAAGCGAGAACGCTACCGCACGACGACGAGTTGCGGGCTCATACCAGAAAAGAGTAGGTAAAGCTCAATCGACTAAAATTTTCCTAATAACCACGGATAGGAGAATCACTGTTGTGGAGCTCTGGCTGTAAAAACGTAGCTGGTTATCAACTAACGCAAGGAGATATCTGCTGTAAGAAAACGATTATGGGTGTATGTAGCAGTGTGATTGCGTCTGCATAAGCTGTTTCGACGATGTCAGTTTTGTACCTGTGTTGGAGGTAGGAATTACCCACATTAGCTGTAAAAGTTGTGATTGGAGAACAAGAGAATGTTTAAATTTTATTACTTGTCTTCTCTTTCTACGTTGTGATGATGATGACTCATAACTGCCGGCCGGAGTGGCCGTACGGTTCTAGGCACTACAATCTGGAACCGAGCGACTGCTACAGTCGCAGGTTCGAATCCTACCTCGGGTGCGGATGTGTGTGATGTCCTTAGGTTAGTTAGGTTTAATTAGTTCTAAGTTCCTCATAGGTTGCACATATTTAGTTCAATGGAAGCTAATAATAGCATTGTAATTCGTCTATGCTTTTCTTCGTGTTGTACACTCACGATTCCTACCCTCTACTGAAGTAGAACTTAGTTTTTTGCTTGTTAATGAATTAAGAGATGTGGACGTAATGTTTCATTTGTTTGTCGAGAATATAAAACTCATATTTGTAGGTTTGAATGTTTATTTCAGTGTGTTTATTTGCTTATTTGTGTGCTGAGCTAATGCACACAATTACAGGAATTTATCTGATTGATTTCAAAATACATTGCCATTCTTTGTTATTCGATGCTTCGAATTAGTGCCAGGGCATGTGTTTGTTATGTTAGCTAACAACACTACTCACATTCACTCTTATGAATAGGCAGTCTCCTGTCGAGTGGTCACTAACAATGGTTAATAATAAGTAGTTTTTCCCTGCGTGATATTTGGTTTCTGATACTGATACAGGCAGGTCGAGAGGTGCTGCTCTGTTAATTTCTGTCTGTAAGACATTGTGCCACCTAATCCCATTCACTCTTATGGTGCTACGTAAGAACGATACACAGGATTTTGATGATAATCCAGATTATAGAATTCTTTCTGCACCCAAATCTACGCTTGCGCAAAACAGCAGACAACCTCATTGCACAGCTGTACTCCATAAGGAGAAATCTACGTACAGTGCAGGCCTTAGGACGCAATTCACTCATAGTGCTATGTGCAGATATGAGATATGCAGGCCCATTTCGTTTCGTTGCGCTGGTTTATGAAAATGCGTGTGTTGTGTCACTATTTTCTATTCAGCTTACATATCAAATGGCGTTTCCGAATTGTTTTCTGTTCCAATTAAAATTATTCGTGATGCATATCCATATTGCTTGAGGATTTGAAAAGCATCTAAATATACACCTACATAGATAATCTTCGAAGTGCGTGACACAGGGTTTGAGAATCACCTTCACACTAATTCCCAATAATGTCACTCTGGAATAGCTGGCGTGGAAAACAAACATCTTTATCTTTCCGTGAGAGCTTTGATTTCCCCGGGTTTATTCGGGTTTATTATGATGATTGTTTCTCCCTGGGTAGGTCTGTGTCAACAAATATATTTTTACATTCGAAGGAGAAAGTTGGTGACTGACATTTCGTGAGAAAATCCCGCCACAATAAGAAACACCTTTATTTCAATGATGACCACCCCAAGTTCTTTATCATGTCCGTGATACTCTCCTTCCTAATTCTCGATATTACAAAACGTGCTGCCGCACTTTGAACTCTGTCGTTGCACTACGTTAACCCTATCTGGTAAAGACCCACACCGCGCAGCAGTACTCCAAAACAGGACGGACAAGTGAAGTGCAGACAGTCTTTATACAGATCTGTTGCGTCTTCGAAGTATTAACAAAACGCAGTCTTTGATTAGTCTTCCCCGCAACATTTTGTACATGTTATTTACAGTTTAAGTTGTTCGTAAATGTAATTCATAGGTATTTAGTTGAATTTATGGATTTTAGATTGGACTGATTTATCGTGTAACCGAAGTTAAACGGATTCCTTTTAGCGCTCATGTCGGTGTCCCCACACTTTCCACTATTTAGAGTCAACTGCCAATTTTCACTCCATACACATATGTTTTCTAGCCCTTTTTCGGATTTGTTTTGATCTTCTGATGACTTTACTAGGCGATAAACGACAGCGTCATCTGCAAACAACCTAAGACTGCAGTTCAGATTGTCTCCTAAATCGCTGATATAGGGAAGAAACCGCAGACAGCCTATAATACTACATTGGGAAACTCCAGGAATCACTTCTGCTTTACTCGGTGACTTCACGACAGTTAAAACTAACTGTCACCTGTGCTACAGGAAATGATGAAGGCAGTCGCATAACTGAGAAGATATTCCATAGACACGGAATTTGACTACAAGACGCTTGTGATGTACGGTGTGGAAAGTCTTCTGAAAAACTAGAAATGCTGAATTAATTTGAAATTCCTTGCCAATAGCACTCAAAACTTCGAGCGTGTAAAGAGATTGTTGTGTTTCATAAGAACGACCTTTTCTAAATGAGTTTTGAATGTGTTCCGACAGACTCTTCTCTTCGAGGAAATTCATAATGTTCGAATACAATACATGTTCCAAAACCTTACTGTGTGTTGATGTTTGTGATATGGGCCTGTAATATAGTGGATTACTCCTACTGCTTCTTGTATTTTGGTGTGACTTATGCCACTTTCCTCTCTTTGGGTACAGATATTTCGTCGAGCTAGCGGTTGTAGAAGGTTGTTAAGTATGGAGCTATTGCATCAGCATACTCTGAAAGAAACTAATTGGTATTTAGTCTGGACCCGATGACTTGCTTTGATTAAGTGATTTAGGCTGCTTCACTGGTCCGAGTATATCTACTTCTAAGTTACTCATTTTTCCAGCAGTTATCGATACGAATTCATAAATATTTAGTTCGTCTTCTTTGGTGATGGAATTTCGGAAATCTGTGTTTAATAACTGGTCTAGCAGCGCTGTCATCGATAGTATTCGATGACTATAGCGCAGAGAAAGCATTGATTGTGTCTTGCCGCTTGATTTTTGTGTTTTCTGTCAGATTTAGAGTTAGAGTTTCAACGTTGAAACTATTAAAAACTTCTAGCATTAAAATCTGCACTAAATTTCGAGCCTGTCTAAAAGATCGCCAATCTTGTGCGTTCGTTTAAATTAGGTGTGCATAATTCGTTGTTTCTGAACAGTGTTTGTGACTTGTTTTGTGTACCCTGGGGGATCAGCTCCGTCTTTTGTTAATTTATTTATATAAGTTTCTCAATCACTGTCGATATTATTTCTCTGAATTCCAGCCACAGCTAGTCTACATGCGCATTGTTAATTTGGAAGTACTGGGGATTATCTCTCAAGATGGCATGAAGCGAACTTTTATCTGTTTTTTTTTTTTTATATAGATATATTTTTCGTTTACTTCAGGAGGATTTAGAAGTTACAGAATTCAGAGTCGCTACGGCAACCGTGAGTTCAATAATCCCTGCACCCACTTTGATGCTCGTTATTAGGTCAGGAACCTCTGCTACTACGAGGCCAATAGTGTTTTTACAAACATATACTATTCAAGTGGGCTCATGACCTAAATGATGATGATGATATTTGGTTGGTGGGGCGCTAAACTGCGCGGTTATCAGCGCCCATTCAAATTCCCGACCTTTGCTCAGTCGAATCTCGCCACTTTCATGAATAATGATGAAATTATGAGGACAACACAAACACCCAGTCATCACGAGGCAGGTGAAAATTCTTAACCCTGCCCGGAATCGAATCTGGGACCCCATGTTCGGGAAGCGAGAACGCGAGCTGCCAACCATTAACTAAACGCTCCAAATAATTTTCAGAGAATGTGTTTCATACAATTTCGGATGATGTTTCATGTTTATAGCCGGCGCAAAATGCCTTGGCCGGTAGTTGCGTTGTCGGCAGGGCCACGGATGTGGAGAGCAGTAGGGGTAGGGGCCGCAGGTAGGCGCTGTAGGGGAAATGCCGAGTGCTGGAGGGGATATGTCGTTCTAAACTGAAGTCTAAGCTCACATTTTTTGTAAATATGAAGTGGAGCCTCTCCACGTTCACAGTTGCACGGTGACCACTCAAAAATATCAGTTATCCTGCTTCAATTAGCATCTAAAAAGAATTCCGCTGAAAATGCAGCTGTTTATTTTTACTTGGCTTGTTAACCATTTGCAAGTTTCAGAGAAGCGTCATAAGTGGCGAATTTTGAGTAAAATGTACACATTTCTCGGGTTGCCATGTTAAAATTTGCTTCTTTTGCCAAAACACAGCGGAGTGTACACAGTGTCATCTCTCTTACAAATTGTGCAGACAGTTCAATTGGACGCCATCTCTAATCTACCCCCCACACTCCACTTATCCAAGGGGGGAGAGGGGACCTGCAGTTTTAACATGGAATTGGAACTACGTGTTCTTTCCTGCGACTCGGCATATCGATTGTAGTTGAAGGCTAGACTAAAACAAAAACTTGGAAAATCCATGGTGTGGCCGAGATTCGAACTCCTGAGCTCTCGGTTTCCAGGTATGTGCTTCATCACTAGACAACCACCTCTACATACATAGAAATAGTTCATCTGTAGGTTTGTAACTTTCTGTCCTGGATTTTCCATTGTTTGATTTTTATCTGTACGTTTAGTTGAATGAGTTTCCGAGTATCTATAAATGGGATATACAAAGGCGAATCTTTTGCCTGGATTGGCTTACGATCTTAAATTACTTACCCCGTCCAGGGACTATATACCTTAGTATCTGACACACTTTTCAACTTGAAACCTTTACCCATTGCTGAGAAAATGGGTCTTTACAGATGGCCAAATCTTTGGATTGCGTTGAGGTACAAGCTTACACTTCTTACATCGCCAAGAGATTGTAGGCCTTAGTATTTGACATGAATTTCCACTTGATAACTTCGCCGTTTCTGACAAAAAGGGGTCTGAACAGTCGGAGAGACAGAGGGACAGGCAACAAGGTCATCCTATAATAGTTCCCCCTTTACCGATTGCACCCTTGAACCTTATCTGCCGTTATCCAGCTTAATACGCAGAAGCTTTACAACACTAACAGGAAATGAATTCCACCATTGTGCTTTCATATGTTTATGGTCATTTCATTGCCTTGATGTTGTAATAATGCACTGTGTAGAGACATAGTGTGATGAAAAATCAGTAAGGAAAATATATTATAAATTAATTATTGTAAAAATTAGGCATCTCTTACTACAACATGTCTCTAGTACTACTACGCTTTAGCTATTTGAACAAAATGTAGGGTTAGGTATTCTTCTGCTGTTCTTGGTGACTATCGAAATTAAACACAACATACATGCTTGTTTTCTTGACTAAAAACAACCAAAATTTCTACTACTTTTTCTGCCTTGCACTTCGTCCCAAGATAACAAAATGATTGTCCCCCAGTATTGGAGACCTACAGTACAAGTGTATTTGAATAATCAACAACAATAATTAACTATCACATTTCTTCAAAATCATTGCAGTACCTACGATAAAACTGTAGTAGTTCAAGCTTGATTTATAAGTGAATGCTGAGCTTTGACGCAACGGTACTGTAGTGGCACTACCCAGTATTTTAGGTGAAACTATTAAGTCTTTATTGTAAGTGAGTGAAAGTAGCATGGAGGCCCTCACGTAGTATTGCTGTAACAGGATTGGCCGCCAGGCACGCTACGTTGACATGTAAGGCACAATAACAGATACTCAAGTAAATTGCGAGGTGAGGGCACCTGGGCGCAACTGTAAACTGTCCCGTGCAGCAAAGAACGATGTAGTAGGCGGGTTGTTGCCACCACATTCGAGCGAGTCTTTTTGTTACGGCGACGTGACTAGACACGAGGTTTTAGAGAAAGAAGTGAGCTGTAACGGAGTGTAAATGAGACTATCTATCAATTCTCTCGGGATATGTTGTGTGTAATAATTGACATATTGAGTACTGAATTAATGTAATCATCGACTAATTGTACTACACAAAAAAGAAAACAAAGAAAAGGAAAAGAAATAAACAGGAAGGAGGGTAACAGTCAGTCGCATTTTAGCCTGTACTGTATTTCGGATCTAAATTTCAGTCACAGAGTAGCTATCATTAACGCAGAAAATATAAAACATACACTGGAATAAGGCGCTGAATCTAATAAAAAGTGACCAGTATCATAGTTACGCAGAACCAGAGACTTAATAGTGTGTAACGTACCACCTGAAATGAGGGATGTAGACCAAATAGGTTTATAACCACAGATTTTACGTGACCTCAGAATGTATTACGTTTGTACATAGGTAGTAGCCTTCTTCTATAGCTGTAATAAACATGACATATACACATAACAAAGAATTTGGTCACCATTAATATATTCTCCTTCACTATTTACAGCAGTCTGCCAACGCTGGGGTAACGTCTCGATTCCACAACTGTAGAAATCACGTGATTTTGAGGCGAAGAACCCATTCGAGCCCTGTTCGGAGCGCATTTTCATCCGGACAGGAAGTTCCTTCATGGTTGTTCGACAGAGGGCGGTAACAGGTGAAATTCTGAAGGCACTAAGTAAGATGAATAAGGTGGGTACGAAATGCCTTCCCAATCCAACTACCGTATAGCGTTATTCGTCAGTCTATCAGAATGCGGGCTGGCGTTCTCGTGGAGTAGGATCACTTCCCCGCAGTTCTCCTGGTCGTTGTTCTTGGATTGCTTCTGCAGGACGTCTCTGTTTTTACCAATAAATGTCGGCAGTAATAGTTAAACCTGTTGGATGCCATTTGTAGTACACCACATCGTTAAAGTTCCACCAGATGCAAAACATTATCTTTCGTGAATGAGCATAGGTCTGTGTACGGGAAGTTGCTGCTTTGTTTCGGCTCAACAATTCCTTTCTTTTCCTTATGTCAGCACAAATACACCTTTTCTCATCACCAGCAATGGTGCAAAATAGAAATGTTCGGTGTTGTTCGTAAACCAGTTGATGGCGATCAAGCAGATACGCAGGTATGTCCACGGCACGTTCCTGTGATTATGGCTCGGTGCATGCGGTACCCGTACACTCGATTTCTGAATCGTTCCCATCGCATGCAAATGTTGCGCGATAGTGGAATGATCACAGTTCATCACGTTTATCGGCCCTAGAGTACAAGGACGTATATCATTGTGGATTAACGCGTTTAAACTGTCTTCATGAAACCCCAGAGGTCTTCCCTTCCTGAAAGTGGAAAGTCACTAATGACAAAACAATCCTCCGCAAAACGAAAAAACCTTATTTTTTGCCGCATCCTGTTCAGTAATATTACCGCCATACACGGGCCAAACGTTTCTTCGCTGCTTCCACTGCTGTTACCTTTCTGTTGAATTCAAACAGAAAAATATGTCGGAAATGTTCCGATTTCATCACTTGGCACCCCTTTTTCACAGCCCCATTTACTGTTTCCAAATGGCAAAATTCCAATATGTCAGCTCAAACAGAAACAGGCAACTAAATCGATAAATAAAACCATAGAAACCGAAATAGAAACATGCAAAACAAGAACCTATAAACATATGCACCAAGCTAATACAGGGATTAATTCAAATTGTGGTTGCTGTTTACAGACATACACACCCAGTCACAGCTGTTCTGTGATTTAAAAATTTACATTGTAGCGAGTTTTACTGTGTGTCGCTCTCGCTCAATAGCCATGAGTATGAAGTTCATATGTTCTTATTACGTGGTGTGCTGGTCCGCAGAAATTTGTGATTAGCACAAGACACTGTAAAACAAAATCAAACATTATATGGTTATCTGACTAAGCTTTCAAACATGATTAAGGAAACTAAAAACAAAAACTTAAAAAAATTGTCAATAATTTAAATTCACGTTCTTCGCACCAGGATCAGTCCATCTTTCCATTAAGTTATTACATCTGATGACTTTACCTTGTAATTTATAGAATGCAAAATTGCTATTTTACTATAATAGTTGTCTGTCTACTATAATTCACAATTAAAAATTTGTTTGAACTACTAATTAAGCACACATGTCAGTGAAAAAAGGCCGCTGTTTAACCTCTATTACCGGTACGTTGTTTGCTTGTTTAGCTCTGCAAACAGTAGCCTCAGCTTGAATTAAGGTCATGTAACATGATGTGCGGTTGTAACTCTACCAAGTCAACATGACTCACTACGAATGGTATATTACTTACTGCGAAGTCTCCAGTTCCCTATATCTATGATACTGATCTTGTTCTATGGCATTCAGGTCAGACTCCTATGTATTTCGTATACTTTTATCAGTGATGATAGCTATTCTGTAGCTGAAATCTAGATCTCTAATGACGTGTAGATTGAACTGCGACTGATTGGTGTCTTCCGTCCTGTTTGTGCATTACATCACAGTTGTGGAGTACAGTGATTCTGATGGACCACAGCCTGATGATTCTACTATAACTAAATAAAATTATGTCTGATAACCTAGTTTTCCTCTGTTGTTTACAAGTGCAGTTCCTCATCCACTTGTTTGGACACTGTGATATTACGAATCGATCTTTCATCAATTCCAAAAGCGTTAATTAAGGAAATCTAGGAAACACAGAATTTCTGGCCATTCACATTCACACGAAATGAGAAGATCAGACTTACGGGTTTTATTATAAGATATTCAGCAGAAGAAAGACTTGTTTAACAGAAGAACCCTGCTAATAGCTCCGCCTTTGAAACTCACTCAATACCTAGAAGTAATTAAAAAACAGGAATCAGCAGTTCTGCAATTTTTTTAGGCATGATAATATATGTTTGTCATACACGATGAAACCAACTTTCTAGTCTTAATTTCTTTCCCTGTTCTACCTTCATAACTAAGACCAGAATTTTTCATCTCCTTTGTTTTCATTTTACCCCAGTTTTCTGGTGATAAAACTCATTTCGTACAATTTTTCTTAACAGGAGCTGAATTAAAAGTTTGACATAATCGAAAGTCATCTTTTGCAGCCCAGTTTTCTACCTACCCTTCTCAAACAAATTTTACTTCCATTTGATTCCTGCAAGATGTATTTCTTCGAAATGTTGACTTCTTCACATAAACTATATTTTCAGACTACATATCTGGTGTACGACTAGGATAAGCATTACACATGGGGTTTTCGGCGCTTAAAATGCTAAGAAGTAGGTTGAGTATTTTCCGACAGCCGGCCGTTGTGATCGAGTGATTCTAAGCGCTTCAGTCTGGAACCGCGCGACCGCTACGGTCGCAGGTTCGAATCCTGCCTCGGGGATGGATGTGTGTGATGTCCTTAGGTTAGTTAGGTTTAAGTAGTTCTATGTTGTAGGGGACTGATGACCTCAGATGTTAAGTCCCATACTGCTAAGAGCGATTTTTATTTTCCGACATCGATGGTTCATATTCGATAAGGAAACAAAATATTTTCTTGAAATTCCTTATCATTAGTCCAATAAATTCATTAGAAAAGGAATGAGTTACTCTGTTAACTCTACAAATTACTTTTCTTGTTACACTTTGTTAATGGTGAAAAAACATCATTATCTACCTGTAATCAATTTTAAAGGAAAAGCTTCATGAAAACTGATGTATCACGAAATTTCAGAAAAAGAGAGGTGAACAACTGCACAATATACAGATACAACACACTAAACACATGAAGTCTGATAAAAATACTTACGTCATTGTTCCCTTACAAAAGGTTTATATTAAAAGTTTTTATACCATCTCAATCACATTTATATCAATGTTTGTGCATCAGTAAATTACAAACATTTTAAGCATCATCGCTCTTGTCATCTGACGTTATGATTTTACTATATTACAATAACAATACACTTATCCTAGTGCAACTAATAACGAACAAAAATTCAGTAATATTTCTATCTGTCATTAAGGTTTCCCTGACAAATATGTAATGATTAACGTTATTTCGCTAAATTGGCAGTTATGTCACTGTTCCACCAGGTGAGCTATTTGATAATTATAATAGTGTTAAGAAAGTGTAGACAATGTATGGAGACGTATCGAAGGTTGGAAATTGGTGTAATGACGCAGCAGATCAGGTAAATTGGACGTAAGAGGGCGCTGCAACAGTAAATTGGCTATTGCTATCCTGCCATAATTTGATCTTGAACTATCGGTTGAAGGACGTAAAGTTGCAGTGCCCTATTCATGACGTTAGAATCCATGACCCCCTTATCTGTGTCGGACAGAACATGTACTACGCACACACACACACACACACACACACACACACACACACACACACACACACACGGCTCACTGTACTTTCCGTGCAGATTCACACTACGTCCGAGCTCCTACGGGACCGAGGCAGAATCTGCGAGCAAAGAGATTAGTGTACAGTGGACGCTATTAACATGCTACAAATTGAGAATTTGATTCGCATAGGAAAGGTGTCTGGATGACATAGACGGTTAAGGAGACTGCCCACGTAAAGCGGGAAGGAATGGGTTCGAGACCAGGCCAAGCCCAATTTTTCACAGGTCATTGAATTTACTTGCGGCCGTGTCTTCGTTTCACCTAATATCAGATATGGCTTACGTAACATGGAGAGGTAGTAATGCTGATACATATTTCCGTAAAAATGGTAATAGGAATTAAGCATCTCTGAGACCTTTACTTGGGTCTTTTTGTCACATTCAGCGCTATAGTGCCTGAGTGCAGTAACGTCTGCGTTGTTATCTTTGGGCCTATTTTTGAATATTGAAACTACATTTACAAAATTCTTAAGTTACCTCCATGAACAACTTAAATTAGAATGCTTTTTGTTACGTGACGCTCTAGATGAAATACACATTAATGCAGTTTTACAGAATTTATTATCTACCATTAGATCCATTCTTTAAATCTGTGTTGTGTTGGTGTACTTTGGACGATTCTTTTGAAGTTAGTAGAAAACAATAAAATTCCTCCCGACGACAAAGCTGCGGCTGTGAAAAAGCAGCCAGCTATGTGACAGATAATGTAAAACAGTATCAGTTTGCGCAACGCATTGTTCCTAACGGCACATCACAATGGGAATGTTTTTCATCCTTACACACTACTGTTTTTTGGATACGGAGCCACGTAACCACGCCATCAATGTTCGTATTTCTTTCTTGCTCAAAGATGGTTCTGAGCACTATGGGGCTTAACTTCTAAGGTCATCAGTCCCCTAGAACTTAGAACTAGTTAAACCTAACTAACCTAAGGACATCACACACATTCATGCCCGAGGCAGGATCTGAACCTGCGACTTTAGCGGTCGCGCTCTTCCAGACTATAGCGCCTAGAACCGCTCGGCCACTCCGACCGGCCTTCTTTCTTGTTCTTCAAGTCACTTTTATAAACGCATGTGGTCGCACTTACGAACCCATGGACTCTTTATTTTTAATCCTATCCGTAAAACACACACACACACACACACACACACATACTAACGGCACATTTGAAATCCAGGACTGCGTCTTGAAACCGCTGACGTCGACTGCAGGAAGCATAATTTTCACTCCGAAATGCGCCTTGCAAAACGTTGCCGAAGTGCTTAACGCAAATCATTTACTGGATGTAAGTCCGTCCTCGGATCTAATCCATGTGAAAAAATACTCTGTTCGAAACTATTTTACGTCTGACACTTCACCGGGAACCCTTGAAGGTGCGCAGACGAGTCGCTAGGTATCGCTCCAGGTATCGCTTCAGATATCTGTCAGTCAATGCCAAGGCGGGTGATTGCTTACATAAGGGCCAGAGGTATACCAGCGCGTTATTAACTTCTGAATTAGTGACGCTCTTTCTCTAGAATAAATCGTCCAATTTTTCAGAAATCGCGATTTGTTTGTCTGTACCTGGTCATCACATCTCCCTACTTCCGTCCCATTCCTTTAATTCCTTCTTAGAGCCTCTTCGTTTTAATCTCTTCCCTTGTCTTAGAGTGTATTGCCATCGAATTCATTTGAACACATTATGCGAAAGAAGTAGTAAGAATATAAGATGTTTTTATTCGCTCCAAAGCGGAACACTGCCAGGAATCTCTACCACGAAATAATTTCATTTAAACGCGATACTCTCCCGTTTAGTGCCGAGACGTAGTGGCGAAATGTTGCACAAAGTAATTACTGCAACCGTTCTCGCAACGACGTTCTGCGTTGACAAAAGCCATCGTCACTGCGCTCTCATTAAGGCCTGTCTTTGATATTAATAGACTTATTTTGACTAGTAAAACCCTTTTCAACAATGTTAGTCTGCCTTGCACGTCATCCTTCGTTTATCCGGCATATACACTCCTGGAAATGGAAAAAAGGACACATTGACACCGGTGTGTCAGACCCACCATACTTGCTCCGGACACTGCGAGAGGGCTGTACAAGCAATGATCACACGCACGGCACAGCGGACACACCAGGAACCGCGGTGTTGGCCGTCGAATGGCGCTAGCTGCGCAGCATTTGTGCACCGCCGCCGTCAGTGTCAGCCAGTTTGCCGTGGCATACAGAGCTCCATCGCAGTCTTTAACACTGGTAGCATGCCGCGACAGCGTGGATGTGAACTGTATGTGCAGTTGACGGACTTTGAGCGAGGTCATATAGTGGGCATGCGGGAGGCCGGGTGGACGTACCGCCGAATTGCTCAACACGTGGGGCGTGAGGTCTCCACAGTACATCGATGTTGTCGCCAGTGGTCGGCGGAAGGTGCACGTGCCCGTCGACCTGGGACCGGACTGCAGCGACGCACGGATGCACGCCAAGACCGTAGGATCCTACGCAGTGCTGTAGGGGACCGCACCGCCACTTCCCAGCAAATTAGGGACACTGTTGCTCCTGGGGTATCGGCGAGGACCATTCGATACCGTCTCCATGAAGCTGGGCTATGGTCCCGCACACCGTTAGGCCGTCTTCCGCTCACGCCCAAACATCGTGCAGCCCGTCTCTAGTGGTGTCGCGACAGGCGTGAATGGAGGGACGAATGGAGACGTGTCGTCTTCAGCGATGAGAGTCGCTTCTGCCTGGGTGCCAATGATGGTCGTATGCGTGTTTGGCGCCGTGCAGGTGAGCGCCACAATCAGGACTGCATACTACCGAGGCACACAGGGCCAACACCCGGCATCATGGTGTGGGGAGCGATCTCCTACACTGGCCGTACACCACTGGTGATCGTCGAGGGGACACTGAATAGTGCACGGTACATCCAAACCGTCATCGAACCCATCGTTCTACCGTTCCTAGACCGGCAAGTGAACTTGCTGTTCCAACAGGACAATGCACGTCCGCATGTACCCCGTGCTACCCAACGTGCTCTAGAAGGTGTAAGTCAACTACCCTGGCCAGCAAGATCTCCGGATCTGTCCCCCATTGAGCATGTTTGGGACTGGATGAAGCGTCGTCTCACGCGGTCTGCACGTCCAGCACGAACGTTGGTCCAACTGAGGCGCCAGGTGGAAATGGCATGGCAAGCCGTTCCACAGGACTACATCCAGCATCTCTACGATTGTCTCCATGGGAGAATAGCAGCCTGCATTGCTGCGAAATGTGGGTATACACTGTACTAGTGCCGACATTGTGCATGCTCTGTTGCCTGTGTCTATGTGCCTGTGGTTCTGTCAGTGTGATCATGTGATGTATCTGACCCCAGGAATGTGTCAATAAAGTTTCCCCTTCCTGTGACAATGAATTCACGGTGTTCTTATTTCAATTTCCAGGAGTGTATTTTTTGCTTCACATGTAACAGAGTTTCTGCACTTCATCTGCTTGATGCTCAAGTACATTGATGCTTTTTATCGCTAATCTAATTTCTGCTACTCCTCATTACTTTCGTCTTTCTTTCGTCCATTCTGTACTTAGTAGACTGTTTATCTCATTCGGCTCATATTGTAGTGCTTCTTCACTTTCAATGAGGATGGCAATGTCATCGGTGACTTTTATCATTGAAATCGTTGCATCCTGAATTTTAACCCCAGTTCTGAAACTTTCTTTTCTTTCCGTCATCACTTTTTCGATGTACAGATTGAACATTAGATGCGACAGTCAGACCTTTTTTAAATTGAGTATTTCGTCCTTTGTCCCCCATTCGCAGTGTAGATTTGGGGGGAGTAGAATTCGGGATGGGGGTTGTGCAGACGTTGAGTTACTTCGACAAACCAAAAATGTCTTTCTTGCCAGTCAACAGCAATAGGATGATTCGAATTTAATGTGGCCCAGTTATAGTTCCTGAACCATGGGCACTGAAACAACAAAGTAAATGGATTACAGTTCTTCCGTAAGAATAACAAAACAATTTGAAATTATCAAACTGCCCGTTGGCTTCTGTATCGTATTCTTCAGTTAAAGTTTTTTGGGCGATGTTTCTAAAGTTTTTCGAATACGAGTGCTTGCCTAGTCAAAGCTTCACCTTCTATAGCTAGTGTCGAACTGTAGTCAAGCTCATAGTCGTAGATTACATATACCTATCGCGACAACATCTGAAGACTTTTCCATGGTCATTGCCACTGTGGTTCTTACCTTGCTACCTCCAACTGTCTTTCGCCGTAGCACTGGAATCTGTAATCTGTTCACATTGAGGCTTCCACTTTCCTGTTGGAGTTATTGTCATGTACGTGGATCTCTACAGCTTCGCTGAACATGCGAGCTTGGTAGCTCTTCCCCACAGTAAGAACTGCAGTGTAGGCGAATATTATGAAGTGGTAGGTCTCACACAGGGCATGCTTCACCACAAATGATTTCTATGCCCATCTCGACCTTCAATACCTTTTATGTTTTGTAATACGGTATCAATGGATCTTGGAGTCATTCCACCATACACTTTTCTACGTGTATACGGTATGCAGTATATCCCCGACAACGCAAGTGGGTCACTTTCGTCCTTTGCCGATCCATGAAATTATTTCATCTTCTTGGTCACGTTGTAGTTAATCCTCACCCCGTTTTTCGTAATGTAGGGCCGATTCTGTCGCTCACCCTGGGAATGTTTGGAAGAAAAGCCATCACCGACATTCGTTATCCAGACGTATCACTTCGCCGACTGTTTGACTTTTTGACACTACTTATGCAGCTGATGGAGTACCTTTCGTTCCTTAGAAAGCTTTACAGGTGTTGCATATCGCGTCCGAAGTGCTGTGGCTCACAAATTGGTCTTAAGCGCGTTACGAGCATGTAAATCGTGTCTTTTTTCTGGCTAGGTGATTATTTGACACTTCGTGCTGATATCTATCCACGTGCGTCGGTTTCCGATTCCCACTGAGGTCTAGGTTCTCAGCAGACCTCGTAACCAAAAATTATAGAAATGGTAGCTTTTTGTTTTGTTTTACGGTGCAAGCCTACTACTTTCCTACGTGCCCATGTCAGAACCATTAGCACACAGAGACGAAATAGAACTTAAAAGTCCCAATCGATGGGAGGAAAGGGAGCTAAGAACAAGGATTTCCTCTTGGAGAAAGATCCACAAAACATGCCGTAGAGACAACGGAGGTCTCTAACTAAAGATTAGATGTCCTTCGCCATATTTCTAGGACGGGTAAAGAGCAAAACTCGGTCACAGCCAGCGCATCGTTCGCTAAATCGACGGCCAACATTCATTAGAACGTTAGTACTTAAAAAAAAGGGGCTTTCGATCAACAAATGGCGAACCGTCGAAGATTCCTGATAATGAGCACAAAGTGGTGGGAGATCACCACTTAAGAAATCTCGATGGCTAGAACGACAGTGACCAATACGGATCCATGTTGAATGTGGTGTTGCCATGGAGACTTCAGATGTCTAAGGGAGTCACCAATCTGTTCCTCATCATGGCTCTGCGCAACGAAGGTGTCATCAACGTACCCGAACCACAACTTACGTGTGTGCCAAGTCCAGCTCCTGTTGCATGAGGAAACTGGCCATCTCTAGACTGAATGGATTACCCATAGCGATGCTTTCCAGATGATTTTAGATATGACCATTCCACATGAAACAGCTCGTGGTACGACATACATGATAGAGCTTTGGTATGTCATGTTAGAAAATGGAACCGACGTATATCAGAAGATCAGTTTGCGGCACTTTGGTAAATAAAAAAAAAAAGTGAAAGATCTTTATTCAGTCTCAAACTGTTGGTCATCGTCTTTTTCGTCATCTTTGCCTTCCTCTAAAGTTTCGTTGCTATCATTTTCTTCTAGAGGTATAGATGGTGTGCTGCGGCCATTAGAGTAACTGCCTCTTGCGAAAATGGGACATTTTTCTTGTGATGCTTCGATCTGTTACATCTGAAGTATGAGTCTGAAATTAATAACAAAGTGCGTTATACCTCTCTGTTACAATGCACACGTGAAAAAGTTTTCGAACAAAATTTATTCTATATTGCCTTACGTTCTTGCTGCTGGGCTCAACTGCTTCCTCCGAGTATTAGCCAATAGGTGTCCGCCCCTTGTAGCTGAGTGGTTAGTGACACAGGATACCAACCATACAAATACGTATTCATGTCTGTAGTTTCAAGAGCAATAGCATCAAATGTCTCCATGTCAATTCTGTTGCGAGTCGAAATCACTTCCGGAATACTTCGAACCGTTTAACTAAATCCACATTGAGGCTTTAGAATACAGTACAAAGCTCTTGTGGTAGACGGCTTGACTGTTCCCGAGGATTGTACAGCAAATAAACGAATTACTGCTATGTTGCACTAGTTTGAATGAATAAAAAGAAAAATGGCCGATAAATGCGGACAACGCCACTGTGTGAAACAATTGTCCTCAGTCTACATTTTATGGCTGTAGAAGGAATATAGACCGATAAGACTTGAAGAACAGCTAAAAACGCTGAAATATCAAGATTTTGTAGTAAAATTGTACCCATACAAATACTTTCTATAAACGTACAATTTAATCAATAAAACAATTAAGGTATGATGTAAGATCAAGTACATACATTTCATATTCATATTCAAGAGGTATATGTGTCTAAACTGCTACGGTCGCAGGTTCGAATCCTGCCTCGGCCATGGGTGTGTGTGATGTCCTTAGGTTAGTTAGGTTTCAGTAGTTCTAAGGTCTAGGGGACTTATGACTTAAGATGTTCCCATAGTGCTCAGAGCCATTTGAACCATTTTTTGTGTCTAAACGTAAGCACAAAAAATGTTACAAATTAGACCGTACAGATGAGCACTGTTTGCGACCGACTTCGCAACGGGGTACATGAGCGTAGCGGAATGTGCTGGCTGCCGAAACACAGGCAGGTTATCGACCTTGAAGATTAACATGTTTTGAAAGGATTTTAGAGTAACTTGGTGATATCGATTTTTTACCGATTCTAGGAGCAAATACAGAAGCTCGCATGCGCAACGCAAGCTGCTGCAAAAGAATCGCCCCCTGCTCCCTCTAGCCAAACACTTGCACGAGACAAGCGCTGACGCGGCTGGCTGTGCGTGACAGGAAGGAAGATACGCCGCGAATTTCGAAATCACAGCGGTCCATCTTATTGTTTCCTATCGGAAGTTGTACTTATATTGAGTACTACTCGATTATCCCTATCATTTTACGATGTCGACCCTTTATAAGCGTCGGCAAATCACAGGAACGTGTATTTCTTAAGGCGTTGCTTCCACAACTAAGCGTAACGCCAAAGCTGTTCCTCTGGTGCCTGTACCTTTCTTAAAAACGAATTGATTGTCACCTAATAGATTCCCAATTTTCTTTTAAATTGTTCTGGTTATTATTCTTGTTTGCTACTTTGATGCATTAGCTGTTCAGCTTATTGGATGATAGTTTTCGCGTTTCCCTGCTCTTTTTATCTTGTGGGTGATATATTTTCGAAGGTCTGATGGTATGCACGTAGTTTCACACATCATACACACCAACTTAAATAGTCGTCTGGTCCTTACTTTCTCTAGTGATTTTTGAAATTCTGAAGGAATGAAATATGTGCCTTCTCCCTTATTTGATCGCAAGTCTCCCAAAGCTCTGTTTAACTCTAATTCAAGACCTCATATTTTTATCCAGCTGGAGACTTCCCTCCTCCTCCTTTTTGAACACTGAATTCGTTAGTACTTTCTAAAATTTGTTGCAGAACTAATTGTTATTTCCACTAATGATCGCATGTTCTTCCGTAACTCTGCCTTCTGTATTCTCCCTTCCAAAAGTGTTCCAGTCGGCCATGATTAATAGAGTTTCATCTACCTTTACATACTTCATATATTTCCTCTCTTTATCTTCTGCTTGAGATGTGCACATGCATACCGAAACTACTGTTGGCGGCTACGTTTACTGTCGATTCTGATGAGAATAAAGTCACTGAACAGTTCACAGTAACACTCTCTGCATTACCTTCCTAATTATGACGAATCCCACTCCCCTTACACCCTTTCCTATTACTTTTTGTATTAACTGAAACACTTATCTATTTTCACTTACTTCACAATCTCTGTATTTAGTATCAACTTTTCCATTTCCCTTTCACATTATTCTACATCCGCTACCGGATTCACCTTTTTGACATTTCACGCCACTATTCGTACAATGCCCTTTCGTATTTATTCAACTCATTTCTGATGGTCAGCCGGCCAAAGTGGTCGAGCGGTTCTAGGCGCTTCAGTCTGGAACCGCGCTACCCCTATGGTCGCAGGTTCGAGTACTGTCTCGGGCATGGCTGTGTGTGATGTCCTTAGGTTAGTTAGGTTTAAGTAGTGCTAAGTTACAGGGGACTGATGGCCACAGATGTTAAGTCCTATAGTGCTCAGAGCCATTTGAACCATTTTTTTCTGATGGTCAGCCTCCCCCTCTCCCTTCCTAGTCCCTTGTACATACATTCAAAAGGAACACTAATCCCGAACCTTTCGCCAACGGAGTAATCACCATCGCACTTTGGGGTAAGAAGATGCCCCGAATCTCTGCCCGGTCATCCATCCTATTTGACAAGGCCACTGACAGCACAGCATTGCAGCACCGGAAATATTCCGTCACCATTGCTGGTGATTTTTATTCACAAACTAGGCTGTAGCTGTGATCGAACGCGGGACACTGGAATACTATTCAGAGGCGCTGCCCCTACACTACCGTGACATTGAAATGTAAGACATTTATAATTACCATCTCCTTTATTGCTTGGACTAAGAAACAAAATTAATATTATTGCAACTCCAACAGCAATGATAAAGTCTATGCAGGAATCTAACAACATTCTGAAAGGTCAGAAGATTTAAGTGCTGGTATGAAAAACGTAGAGTGATAACAGTAAATACACCGACTTCTACTGGTTCATTGGAATTTCTGACGAAATCGGCACACACAAAAATATAAAATTCAAAACAAGACCAGGAATAACACATTACAAGTTTCTACGTAAAGAAGGAATTAAAATCTTAGAAGGTTGTCTGTTCCATCAAACAATAGCTACAATAGTTGCAGCAGCTTGCTCCTATGAGGGCTATTTGGAAAGTAAGTTCAGCTCGGTCGCGAAATAGTAACCAAAGCGAAAATCAAAAATGTGTTATCTGAAACACATGCTGCACCTTCCAACTGCTGCACACAGTAGTCGCTCTGACTGAGACAATGGTCGTAGCATTATGCTAACTTTCCAATAACCTCGTCATAGGCCGCCGCACGTGCTTCCTGCCGATTCTCTACGCTGGACTGCAGCCTGTCTGCGCCAAAATGTTGTCTTCGTAGCAAGCGATTCATGCGAGCAGAGATTAGAGGGATCCAAGTCCGGGATTTATGGTGGGAGATCCAACACTTCCCATCGAAAATAGTGCAGGATCGTCCTCATTGTCCTACCAGGGAGCGGTCGAGAATTGTCATGAAGAAGGAAATGCAAGACAGTTACGTTGTATGGGCTGCAACCTCTCATAATAACACACACAGGGTGTAAATTAGTTAGAAACTACGACGTGCACACACTTTATTCAACATGTAAACATCACTACAGATATTTGGATTTATGTTATGACATTTTCGATATGCCTGCCGTCACTGGCGATGATGTGGCGCAGACGAATATCGAAATTCTGCAAGACCCGCTGAAGTCTCATAACATCAACGCTGTCCATGACTGGCTGTTTTCAGCTCAGAGTTGGTTTTAAGGTCATTGCTGCACACCTTGTCTTGAATATAGCCTCACAAACAAGAGTCGAATGTGTTCAGATACGAAGAATGTGGCGGTGAACTGAGACTCCCCGAGGCAGAATGCGGTCCCCAAAGTGCTCCTCCAGGACATCAAACACTCTCCAGCGTCGTTGGGATCGAGCTCTGTCTTGCATCAACCACATCTTGTCGAAATCAGGGCCACTTCGGATAATGGGGATGAAATCATCTTCCAAATCCTTCACGTACCGTTCGATAGTCACCGTGCCATCAAGAAATATCGCACAGATTATTCCGTGACAGTACATTGTACCATCACAGCACTCGTTGTGGGTGAAGAGGCTTCTCGATTGCGAAATGCCGATCCTCAGTCTCCCAAATGCGCCAATTTTGCTTATTGACAAACCCATCCAAGTGGGCTTCCTCGCTAAACCAAAGCATGCAGCGTATAAGCCACCCGCTGTGGCCGAACGGTTGTAGGCGCTTCAGTCCGGAACCGCGCTGCTGCTACGCTCACAGATTCGAATCCTGCCACGCGCATTGGTGTCTGTGATGTCCTTAGGTTGGGTAGGGTTAAGTAGTCATAAGTCTAGGGGACTGATGACTTCAGAAGTTAAGTCCCATAGTGTTTAGTGCCAGTTGAACCATTTGTTGAACGTTGCATCATGATGAGGGACATCAAACAGAATAACCCCCTCAGTCCTATAAGATCGTCGTCGTCACTTTACCGTCAAAGTATGCGGCTATGAAATATTTCTTCGTAGGAGAGGAACTCTATGAATTCCTCCTTAGTTTCCGGTTCGCAGTGATGAACTCATGTTTTATCGCATGTAACGATGTTCGACAAAAAACTGTCACGATTAGCCTCGTAACGAACACGCTATTCCGCACAGATGATCCTTCGATGCTCATTGTGGTCTTCCGTTAGGTGCGACGAACCCAGCAGGCACACACCTTTGGATACCCTAACTAGTGGAAGAGTGTGGCAGCATTGCCAATAGAGACGTTCGGACCAGCAGCAAGGTGTTTGATTGTGATCTACATCTACATGGATACTCTGCAAATCACATTTAAGTGCCAGAATGAGATTTTCACTCTGCAGCGGCGTGTGCGCTGATATGAAACTTCCTGGCAGATTAAAACTGTGTGCCCGACCGAGACTCGAACTCGGGACCTTTGCTTTCGCGGGCAAGTGCTCTACCAACTGAGCTAACGAAGCACGACTCACGCCCGGTACTCACAGCTTTACTTCTGCCAGTACCTCGTCTCCTACCTTCCAAACTTTACAGAAGCTCTTCTGCGAACCTTGCAGAACTAGCACTCCTGAAAGAAAGGATATTGCGGAGACATGGCTTAGCCACAGCCTGGGGGCTGTTTCCAGAATGAGATTTTCACTCTGCAGCGGAGTGTGCGCTGATATGAAACTTCCTGGCAGATTAAAACTGTGTGCCCGACCGAGACTCGAACTCGGGACCTTTGCCTTTTGCGGGCAAGTGCTCTACCACTGAGCTACCGAAGCACGACTCACGCCCGGTACTCACAGCTTTACTTCTGCCAGTACCTCGTCTCCTACCTTCCAAACTTTACAGAAGCTCTTCTGCGAACCTTGCAGAACTAGCACTCCTGAAAGAAAGGATATTGCGGAGACATGGCTTAGCCACAGCCTGGGGGCTGTTTCCAGAATGAGATTTTCACTCTGCAGCGGAGTGTGCGCTGATATGAAACTTCCTGGCATATTAAAACTGTGTGCCCGACCGAGACTCGAACTCGGGACCTTTGCCTTTCGCGGGCAAGTGCTCTGGTAGAGCACTTGCCCGTGAAAGGCAAAGGTCCCGAGTTCGAGTCTCGGTCGGGCACACAGTTTTAATCTGCCAGGAAGTTTCACATTTAAGTGCCTGCCAGAGGGTTCATCGAACCACCTTCACTATTCTCTATTATTCCAATCTCGTACAGCGAGCGGAAAGAACTAACACCGATATTTTTCAGTACGAGCTCTCATTTTCCTTATTTTATCGTAGTGATCGCTTCTCCCTATGTAAATTGGTGTCCAAAAAATATTGTCCTATTCGGAGGAGAAAGTTGATTGGTCCCTTCCAATGAGAGTGTCCAGACGTTCCAGAATTGTAGGTGTGTGCGGCCTCCAGGCAGGCGAGAGATCGAACATGTTAGCTCAACCTTGTTTTGTGACAACGGACGCCTCGCCTAACGACCCAGCATGCTTTGTTCATTGCTAGGTCTGCGTAGATACTCTAAAAGCGTCTATGAACATTTGCTGGTATTCCGCCAAAAGAAGCTCATTGAGAGTTCTCTGTTCGGAACGAACATACGCTACAGATGTCATTTTGAAGGCTAAGTGTAGTGCCACCACCTAACGGAACTTCATGAACCTATAGGGTCTGAAGTGTAAAAATCCACGACGTCCCGAAACAAATTCCGCATTTTTTCAATCAAAGTAGGCTAAGAAAAGAGCGTTGCGTTACTTATCGAACGCCCCTCGTATTCTCTCTAGAGAGCCTACGGTCAGTCCTGTGCTAAGTGTTTGCCGTGACCCCTGGAGTGGCTTCTGGAAAACAGGTACTACTGCTGCTACTCTTTTTGTCACGTTCTATAACGCTGTGAGGTGTGATGGAAAGAAGAGTCATTATTCTCGTGTGCAGAGTAACTTAAGGTTTTTTTTTTTTTTTTTTTTTTTTTAGAAACAAATTTCGACGAGCCACAGTGATCGTCGTGATGCAACACGAGACGAAAGTACGAATAAAGACAATCCACGTCTAACCAACGTCCCTGCTGTTACTGTACTAAACGAGTTCTCCTGTTACTATTCGAAGTTGATTAAATAGACTTTAGTTAATATGCACCTGAAAAATAGTCGATGAAGAGTCGACTGCAATTCTATTGTATTAAACGAAAAAGTATCCATTTCACACCGAAAATTTCACAAAGGGTTTTGCTGAATCGTAAAAACTATTATAGCTGTTTATATGATCTGGTAAGTAAATGCTTGTGGAATTTGGGACCAGAATGTATGAATATTGATTCTTCCTTCTACTTAATTTAACAATTAAGTAGCCTTCTATCTTGTGTTACGAATAGGCACTATAAAGAATTTTGAATTTGCAACTATTCCTGGAATATTTTAGATGGCAATTATGTTATTCGATCATCGTTTTCATTAAAGATTCAGTTGCCGGCCGTAGTGGCCGAGCGGTTCTAGGCGCTACAGTCTGGGACCACACGACCGCTACGGTCGCAGGTTCGAATTCTGCCTCGGGCATGGATCTGTGTGATGTCAGTAGGTTAGTTAGGTTTAAGCAGTTCTAAGTTCTAGGGGACTGATGACCTCAGAAGTTAAGTCCCATAGTGCTCAGAGCCATTTGAACCATTTGAAAGATTCGTTTACAGCAAGTTAAGTCTACGTTCGAGTTTCTGACTGCCGCATATTGTCAATAGGACGCCAAAGACCAAAAGGGTTTATAAAAAAATTATAAGAAACGCATTTTCTTTCACCATATTCGATAAGGGATTAATATGTACTTGCACTAATCTCTTTGATCAGGGCCAAAGAACACACTGAATATTGTTTCAGAATTATACCGTAACAATCGTAAGTTTTCGTATATAGTGCGTCCTCACTAGGTGGGGTGTAGATGACAACACGCATACATCGAGGGAATTATGGGTGATACACGAGAAGACGTTAAACACGGATATGAAAAGTAATAAGATGCAATCACAGGAATGGTCAATTAGGAAACTTTCATGTGCAATTTATCTGAAATGCGATTTCAGTTTCTCAAGAGAGCGTTTCCTCCCACTTTGGCAGGTTGCTATCTTGTTGATTGTTGCAGTTAGCTGGCAATTCAGGTCGAGTGCCACTTTACTTCACACACTTTACTTCGTCACTCCAGCTACATTCCTCCGCGAATGGGTGCCAGGCACAGGAGTAAAGAGTTGTCCCTCACGCCTTCTTTATGGGACACATATATTTCTTCCCTTATTTTGCCGCTTTTATATTTTCACGACACAGCCCCTCATTCCATTCGGCGTGGGACCATGTCGGCAGCAACGAGATATTAAATTCTCGGCGTTGCCCGGCAACGCAACTGCGAACGCCTGGCCCCACGTCCCTTTGCCGCCACGCCTTGTCGCAGGGAACACACACACATACACAACATGCACTAATACTCACACACACTCCGTTGGTATTGGACTCCTGTCCGATACACAGGAAGCTGGTCGGCGGATGCATGTGACTCCAGGGGCAGAGAAAGTTGCAGGCGCTGTTTCATTCCGGACAGCCGCCTACAATGCGCTGGGAGGGGCATCAGAGAGGGTTGTCGGGCCGCGTGGTTGTGGAAGGAGGGTGGGCGGGAAGGGGGATAGGGGGATGAGGAAGGCCTGGAATAAACCTGCCATGAGCCGCTTCTGCCCTGCGGACAAATGGGCAGCAGTGCACGGTGTTCCCTTTGATGCCGCCGACAAATTATATTTGCTGCAACAGACAATTTTTTCATATTTCTTTTCACGGAAGGAGGGGGACGGGGTTAGAGAGAGAGAGAGAGGGTAGGAGGCCCTTTGATGTCTTCCTACTGACGTTGCTGTTCTTCACTCAGCGGAGCTGTAAACTGCAAATGGTGTTGCTCAACCACCCAACACCACCCAAGCAGTGCTCTCTCTGTGGGCCTCTGTTTCCCTCCACGTTAATGTGGCGAGATGATCGACGCCAGGAGGCGATGAGTCGTGGAACCCAACAGCGCTTCCTTTAGCTTTGCGGTAGCTACATCACTGGCTTAAGCTGTAGTTTGAGACAGAGATGAAGTCTCCTCTATCAGCTTAATTTATGTTGCACTAATGAAGACTAATAAAATAAGACTTAACATGTTGTGTGGTATATTTTCCATTTTACTCGGCCCTGTAAGTTATTATCTTCCATTTAAGCTATGGACGGCTAGTGCGGTTATTTACTTTGGGAATGTATTAGACGACGGCATCAATTTTCCAGCCAGGTAATTTCAAGACTTATATGGCAGATCTATATCGTTGATTTACGGACACAGTCAGTATCATCGTCCTCCATATACATGTGCACAACTGGGAATGCCAAGTCCATATCTTCTACGACTGTGGTGAATTCTTATCATATAGGTATACTACTAACGACTCCAGAGTTAGGCAATTTTTAGACTTCTCAAGAAGTTAACGCAAGAATGGAATTTGTCATCCGGCAGTTTTCAAAACTCTTCCGATAAATACTTGACTATTCCCCGTCAGTCTGCGGCATTTACCAAATAGAGTTGATAGAGAAAGTAGAAACCACCCGAGGAAATCAAATCACTTCGTAGCGGAGCAGCTAATCCAATTACATATTGAGAGACGCTAAAAGAGAGAGTTATGCAACCCGGTCGCACTATTTCCCTTTTAAATGCAAGGTTTGGGACCGCTTGAGGACTGTATGTCGCCACCCTCTGGCGTCTCTTTGACGTATCGCGGCTTCGACTGCTGTTGGGGTGAGGTTGCTATAAGCCGAGGAGTTGGGGCTGTTGACAGCGGGATGCGCTAGGCGGTGGTCGAAGCAGCGGAGGCAGTTTTCTGCCTGTCAGGCAGAGTACAGCAAGGTCATGTTGGGGCTTGTGGCTGGCCAGTGTTACAGTCTACGGATGGGGCTGAGAAGACTGATATTTTGGGATACATTATGATCAGCGACTAACGTGATTCGCATGTGCATAGGGGGGTAGATTTTGGACGAAGCACTCTAAGCTGGTCTATTGCCAAATGATCCCTCTCTTGATCTGATTTACTTCGCTGTAACTTCTTTAACGTGTTTCTTAGAGTATTTAAATTGTTTTTTTTTTATCTTTATTAAAGTCTACCTGGTGGCTCGTGGCTACTGTTTCGTGTATGATACTGCTGCCTTTGAAAGAGCTTTCCGGAAAATTGGCGACGAAAGAGACGTGAACGTTCATTGATGTTGATAACATGTAGTCGCCTTGTGTTCAATACTGGACTGTGTAACCTCCCCCTCACTTACCGACCTTAATGACAGTGAAAGATGAAACCGCGTGTACCTAATGGGAGTTTTGGAAAGCAATCGTCACCGAAGTTAAGCTGTCGGTAAAGAGGGAGGAAAGGGTTACATCTAAATGAAAGGAAATGTGCTAATGAAACTGGTGGAAATTAATTTTGAAAAGGGGTAAAGTTAATAAAGAAAGTAAATGTGCAGCCGTTACGTTAACGATTAACTAGCGGCAATTAGGTATTTGAGATTTGGGGGAAATCACGGTCGCCAGTCCTAAGGACAATTACTATAGTAACTGAAAAAGAAAGGTTATTACACATATAACTAGCACTAGAAGCGTGGCAACTGAAGGTTGACACGTGTAGTGTGAAAACTGAAAGTTTGTCAGAAGTAATAAATTTCGCTACACCCTGACTTAATTTAGCAAAAGAATTAATAAAACCGGAAAATCGAAAGTTAATTTAGTGACTGAAGTTAATAGTGAGCTTTCTTTCTGAAGCACATCGAAATTCAGTAAAATACGGTTAGTCTTGGAGTACCTCAACAATCATTTCAAAAAACTACTTGAATCTACGCAATTTGGAAATAAGAGATTTAACTTTGAACTTGAATTAAATGATTCTGAACAATTAACAATAGTAAAATTTAGTACGTACCAAGCTGAGCTGCAGTCACAGGTAAGCTAAAATACGATAACAAAACGCGCACTCTTAATTTGTGCTTGTGTAATCTGAATATTGTAGCCAGCTAACTGAACTTTGAAATTAAAGCAGTGAAGTAGAATTAGCTATATTACTTTAGTGCTGGCGTTTAAATTTCAACGACACTCGGGTTCATTTCGGAAAAGGAAGGGACCCTGCTTGGTACTGCAATTGGGACAATGAGCAACAAAGGTTCATGCTAAGTTGCTGTTATTATAGTTACGAAAATGATACAGTTTGAAAAGCTGAGGTCTGCCATACAGTTCTAAAACTTTACTTGCTTCCAGTCTTCCTTGATGGTTGATTGAAGGTTTGAAGCCGTCGATCGAGGAGGTGGCGACAGTCACTCATTGTCGGCCGTCGCTGTTGCAGAAGCTGGATGATGGCGCGCCTTCTTCTCGACACGGTCACCAGACGAAACGGGCTCTTGATGTGCGCTAGTTAATGTTTCCCGTCCGCGACACCATGTCAGGAACTATCATCGCAAGTCGAGCGCAATTACATGCTGCCAAACCCCGAAAGCGCGGCAACTCGCGGGAGCGTCACACAACACACCTGCTCCACTCGCTACTCCCGCCAGACTCCTTCTGCTCAGCTCGCGCTCCACGCGGCAGAGTTAACACTACCAAAGATCCTACACACTTTGATTCTTCACACGACCTATCGATGTAATCGTTCGACAGCAGTTTTCCCTAGGCAAGACCCAGCGTAAAAGTACAAATAATATTTACGAAACAAACCAACATAAATGCATAAATATATATATACAAACAGTAAAACAATTACAATATATAAAGAGACAGAAATGTCATATCTTGAGGTAACAAAACAAGGAAAAAATTACAGTACAATAGATGGAAATAGGAGGATATGCATTTCCGGCGTTACACGTGCCCCACATTGTCTGAGGATGTTCGTGCAACGTAAACAGACTCAGAAAATGTCCCAAAAAAAGACACAGCGGAAATGCATATGCTCAAAACATAACAAAATTTAGCATTCGTCTAATTAATCGTAAACCAATTTTGAGACGATAATAATTGAGTGGAGACACTCCTAATCTTATTCCACTCTGTCATCTTGCACAAAATAAAACAGGTTGACAACATATCAAAATTCATAGAAATCATAGAAAATGGTTTAGCTATTCCAAAATCAAAATTCGTAACACTATAAGAAATGGAATACTATTTGCAAAATTAATCAGAGTACATGGTCATAAAAAACAGGTATATCAAAATACGCAAACTAATAATTAATTACATAGAATACACATTTTTATGTAACCTTTTCATAATTAATATTCTCGTCATGTCCAATTAATGCTAAACAAGAAAATAATATACAGCAGATCGAAGAAAACATAAATATTGACAGCAGAATTCTTTCCCATCAGCTGCCCGGGTAAGAAAAGCAACTCCACATTCCGTACTCGCGAGTACAAAGAATGCCGACAGCGGAACAAGAGCCGACAGCGACACAAGAGCCGACAGCGGCTCGGTCTTTCCATTATTGTTGCGCCCGCCGGTGCGGTACGCTTGATCTCACTCCCCCTTGTAACGGCGTTTCCAGAACGTCCGTTTGACTGAATTCTTTCGGAAAAACTCACTCCCGAGTAATCTCAAGGAGTCCATAAACACTATCACAGCGGATAACTCAACACTGTCCATCATGACACGCATGTACTAGCCTGAAACTTAAAACAGCGTCTAAGTACATCGGCAATGACTAATGAAACACACATTCATGAAATCTGACAGCTAGTTACAAAAGCATATTTACTTTCCTTAATCTACTGTGACTCAGCTGAAAACTTAAACTAGCAGCTTGGATTTTTCAGATGATTACTAATCAGTTACTCTTAAATCATTTAGTCAAAATTAATTACTTATTAATTACAACTTCTTTAATGACCTCTAGGTCAGGCAAAAGCATCGTAACATGGCACATCCTTAAATCTTTCACTCTATATTTACATACTGTACAATTTACCCATTGTGTGGTATTAATCGATCCTAGGTTGGTACAATTTCAAGTCTTCAATATTCCGTATACCTAATCGTTTTCCTGAGCTTGGATACTCTAAGCAATAAGCATTTGTGTGATGTATACCAATGACTTTATATGGTCCATTATAAACAAACTTAAATTTAGAGATTTCATTGTCTATCTCGCTCGATTTCTCATGAGCTTTTACAAGTACTAAGTCTCCGATTGCAAACTTAGCAAAACGCGCTTTAGCGTCATGACGACGTGTGCGTGCGTCGGCTTTTAGTTTCATTACTTCTCGCAAACGATCTTTTTTCCCACCAATACTGATGTCAATCCGTGGAGGGAATTTGATTATCTCTTCCAATTCACTTTCTACACTTTTGTCAATGCCGAAATTCCTCACGTTACGGCAGTTCAAATTCATTCCTACATCAATGTCATCCGGCCAGTTAACAATGTGTATAGGCTGGTATTGCCTATGCACACAGTCTCCTGCCTCGTCAAAACTAACTACTATTGATTTATCTTGTGACATACATGACAAAGTTTTGCTTTCGCAATTAATCACTGCACGGTACTTTAATAGCCAATCTAACCCGATAATTACTTCCGTAGTCAAGTCTGGCACGACGACAAACTCTTGTTCAAATCGTGCCCCACATATTTCGAAGTTGACAAAAATCTGTTTTGTGACCGGTTTACTGGCCTTCCCAGTAGCACCGATAATTTTCACTCCTGCTACTGGCATAACTACGATGCCAGGTCTGTCTATCAGTAACTCAAATATTTTCCCAGATACAGCACTAAATTCTGCACCGGTGTCAATCAACACGTTTAGTTGTAGGTCATGCATATTAACAGACACTACTATCTGTCTACACTTGTCCTCGGCTGTCTCTTTATTTTCCCACAGTAAATCCTCGTCTATATCCAAGTCATTCCAGAAAAAACCATCCGGCTTTGATCCTAAATCCGGCTTATCTGGCGGCTTTTTCAGCCTCTGTTCACATACAGTTTTAATTTCAACACGTTTGTCCTGAGGCTTAGCCTGTAGCTTCGCCTCCAATACCGAAACCTTTTCCTGTAACTCGTCAACTAGTGAGTGTTGCTTTGCTATCAATTCATTAATCGTCACCTTCGTTGATTCCACTTTGGTCAGATTAATCTCATCCGCCAATCTACCTGTAGGAATGTGTCCAGTAGTTTCTGCAATTACTTCCGCTAGATCTGCGCAACCCACACTGCTATCGTCTGACCGTATAATGTCAGCTCTAACCTCATACACGTTGTAATCTATGTGCTTTTCTACCAATCGTGTCCGGCTATCACTAAAATTTTCGCAATCATTCTCCTTAATACTTTCGCAATGTTTAAACTGGAGGTTTGCGTCGGATGGGTCGGTTACTTCTACCACTGAAACTTTCGGTAAGGTCTGCCGGTTAGGGCCAGAACTTTCCGTTACTACTTCAACATCTAACTCCTGCGGGACGAAACACGACGAATCTGGCTCGTGATCCCCCTTAACATCAACTATTTCTAGTAAAGTCTGCCGATTAGGGCCAGAACTTTCTATCATTTCACAAACACTATCTTCCTGCGGGACGAGACGCGGCAAATCCTGCACGCGCTCCCCATAAACGCTTCTCCCATACAGACCCCTATAATCTCTTAGTTCGTCGTATAAGCGACCGAACTGCCTTAACCAGACCTCATCCCTCTCTGCATCCCCTCGCTCGATGACGGACGTTTTATCCGACATCTGATCTTCTCTCAACACTTGTGAATCATTATTAAACTCAATCTCCAGTTCCGCTGTGGGTATTACAGCTGCCACTTTATGATCGATTTCCGGAACACTACTTAAATTGTTCTCACTGACAGCGAATGTATTTTCTACTGCCGTGTATACAGCTGATCTACTACTTGTGGGCGCACTCCTTTCTCCTAACACTGGCACACACTCCCGCCGTTGATTATTCCACACGGAATTTTCATAATGACGATACCTGGGTTTTCTCCTGTTATTGGGCCGCCAAAATTTCTCCACGCCCGCTCGGCCCCTCACCGGCGCGGCTAATGGTTTCCCTGTCTCGTCCCAGCAGATACGCTCCCCGGATGCTGCTGAGGCGGCTGATCACACCCTCTGGCGTTATTACTATTCTGTGAAGCCCGTATCACGTTAGTATGATACTGGTTTCTGTCATTCCTGTTATTATTTGCATTGTACCGATTGTTATTACGGTCCGAACCATTATTGTTATTGCTGCGGTATGCATTATTCCCATGGTTATCGTTGTTATGGTTGGGGTGGTACCCGTTGTTGTTACCACGGCCTCTACCACTGTCGCGATTATTGCGCCAATTGTCCTCGTCCTCAACTCTTTCCAGGAAATCATTGATTGTCCTGTAATTGCTTCCTACGTAGCGTTTTGTATCATCTGGAAGCTTCTTGTAGAGTTCCCAGACTATTTCGGATTCCGTGCGGCGATCACGCAAATATTCCAACTTGCGGATCCAGCCTTCACAAAACTCCTTCATCGAACCGCGCGAACTCGCATCGAAAGGCCTCGATACGACAAATTCGCGCCAGACACTTTGCTGTTTTTGCTCTGACCAGTATTCAGCCAGAAACAAATTTTTAAACTCGTCAAAAGTCAGGTTCGTAATGTTGAGGTTTAAGCCCCAACGCTTGGCATCACCAGCCAGCACATCAATAACCGCATTAATTTTTCTCTCATTAGTCCATGATCTGGGTAAAACTCTTTCACAATTCTTAATGAAATCCGTCGCGTGTATACCGCCTTTTTTCAAGGGGTCGAACCGCTCCTCTTTCGTCAACAATTCCGAACTATGTGCACAGATTGGCACATAGCTCTGTTTTTCGTCAAGTTTCTTTTCTAATTCCGACACTCTCGTAATTACTTGGCAAGTGGTTGTCGCAAGCGTTTCCACTTCCCTCTTTTTCTCTTCGCAGGTATTAGCCTGCTCCCTCACTTTAGTGTCTACTTCGGACACTAAAGCCTTTAAAGTTTCCACCTTCTGTTGATCCTCTTTTTTCACTAATTGAATTTGTTCCGTCACCTTATTCTCGATGATCGGAGCAACTGCTTCTCCTACACTTTTCTCGATTCTGCTAATTTCGGAATCAAAACGAGTATTTATGCTCGCAATTTCCGCCTGAACGCCTATCATTTCCTGTTTAAGATTACCGATTTCGGTATTAATTACAACAATATCTTCTTTGATTTTATCAACTTTTGTATTAACAACTCCAACATTGTTGTTAACAACGTTAATAGCTTTGTTCTGATTGTCTAGCATCCGTTCAATTTTTTCAGACTGAGCTTCTTGCTTGACAGCCTGAGCTTCTTGCTTGGCAGCCTGAGCTTCTTGCTTGGCAGCCTGATCGTCTCGCTTGGCAGACAGAGCTTTAATTTTTGCCGATTGACTCTTGATTTCGTTAATCAAAACATTCAATAAATCAGTTAAATTCCCGGAAACTACCGGTTTTGCTTCCGTAGCGGCTTCCTCTTTAATTGTCCCCCCGTATTCGTCATCAAGGGATTCACATTTGATTTTCACTTCCGATTCCGAAACATTTTCTAAAGTGTGGAATTCCATTTCTGCTCTTTGTTGCGTTTCGGCGGTCGCGTCTTTCATGCTAGCCGCCTGCCCCTGAACAACGGGTACCGCGGTGCGCGTTTCCCACTGTTCGACCGATTGTTCCGTATCCAAGTCTACCAACTTTTGGCAATTGTTGCCTTCACTCATTTTAATAATTTTCAATATAAATGCCAAACCTCAAATATAATTAGGATTACTCCCACTACTTATTCTCGCTGACGTAACGGCCTGTACGTAACCAGTACTTTGTTACGAGATTTGCACAATGCAAAATTCGTGTCCAGAACAACCTCAAATCCGAAGATTGTCCTGTCACCAGGTCGCCACGTGTAACCTCCCCCTCACTTACCGACCTTAATGACAGTGAAAGATGAAACCGCGTGTACCTAATGGGAGTTTTGGAAAGCAATCGTCACCGAAGTTAAGCTGTCGGTAAAGAGGGAGGAAAGGGTTACATCTAAATGAAAGGAAATGTGCTAATGAAACTGGTGGAAATTAATTTTGAAAAGGGGTAAAGTTAATAAAGAAAGTAAATGTGCAGCCGTTACGTTAACGATTAACTAGCGGCAATTAGGTATTTGAGATATGGGGGAAATCACGGTCGCCAGTCCTAAGGACAATTACTATAGTAACTGAAAAAGAAAGGTTATTACACATATAACTAGCACTAGAAGCGTGGCAACTGAAGGTTGACACGTGTAGTGTGAAAACTGAAAGTTTGTCAGAAGTAATAAATTTCGCTACACCCTGACTTAATTTAGCAAAAGAATTAATAAAACCGGAAAATCGAAAGTTAATTTAGTGACTGAAGTTAATAGTGAGATTTCTTTCTGAAGCACATCGAAATTCAGTAAAATACGGTTAGTCTTGGAGTACCTCAACAATCATTTCAAAAAACTACTTGAATCTACGCAATTTGGAAATAAGAGATTTAACTTTGAACTTGAATTAAATGATTCTGAACAATTAACAATAGTAAAATTTAGTACGTACCAAGCTGAGCTGCAGTCACAGGTAAGCTAAAATACGATAACAAAACTCGCACTCTTAATTTGTGCTTGTGTAATCTGAATATTGTAGCCAGCTAACTGAACTTTGAAATTAAAGCAGTGAAGTAGAATTAGCTATATTACTTTAGTGCTGGCGTTTAAATTTCAACGACACTCGGGTTCATTTCGGAAAAGGAAGGGACCCTGCTTGGTACTGCAATTGGGACAATGAGCAACAAAGGTTCATGCTAAGTTGCTGTTATTATAGTTACGAAAATGATACAGTTTGAAAAGCTGAGGTCTGCCATACAGTTCTAAAACTTTACTTGCTTCCAGTCTTCCTTGATGGTTGATTGAAGGTTTGAAGCCGTCGATCGAGGAGGTGGCGACAGTCACTCATTGTCGGCCGTCGCTGTTGCAGAAGCTGGATGTTGGCGCGCCTTCTTCTCGACACGGTCACCAGACGAAACGGGCTCTTGATGTGCGCTAGTTAATGTTTCCCGTCCGCGACACCATGTCAGAAACTATCATCGCAAGTCGAGCGCAATTACATGCTGCCAAACCCCGAAAGCGCGGCAACTCGCGGGAGCGTCACACAACACACCTGCTCCACTCGCTACTCCCGCCAGACTCCTTCTGCTCAGCCCGCGCTCCACGCGGCAGAGTTAACACCACCAAAGATCCTACACTCTTTGATTCTTCACACGACCTATCGATGTAATCGTTCGACAGCAGTTTTCCCTAGGCAAGACCCAGCGTAAAAGTACAAATAATTTTTACGAAACAAACCAACATAAATGCATAAATATATATATACAAACAGTAAAACAATTACAATATATAAAGAGACAGAAGTGTCATATCTTGAGGTAACAAAACAAGGAAAAAATTACAGTACAATAGATGGAAATAGGAGGATATGCATTTCCGGCGTTACAACTGTTTCAGGTAAATCTCTGAATAATGGCTAACTTCGTGTGAAATAGGATAATTGGCTGTTCTGCCGAAATTATGATGGAACCATATGGATGATTCATAGCTGCCCAAACCCGGGACCATCGAAGTGCATTAGAAAAATGAAGATATTAGTTTTATATTTTTCAGCTTCTGTAATTATAATGATATGTTTATATTATTATTAGAATTGACTAGTTACTGCATGCTGTTAACGTTTGTTGAGTGGGTTGAGTATGATATGAGTGAACCTTGATTTTATTGTACTGTTTTAAGATAATTACTGGAACTGAAACTGTATTTGCGAAGTTGTTTTGTCATCTCAATATGTGTCAATATTTTTAATTGGTAACTAAATCCTAACCTCCTTTCCTACAGCTCAGTACCGCTGCAACGGAGTAGTTTACTGTTAAAATTCCGAAACCATACGTTCATACAAGAATCAGTACACTCCTTTCTCCGACGTATTTCTCGTGGAAAGGGCATAAAAATGAAATTTGATACATTCGACGTTATACTTAGGCATACCAATAATGTGTTCTTCCAGGCACCCATCGGGTCTGGATCAAGAAAGGAGGGAAGTGACAGAGTTACTCAGAATACCCCCTGCACACAGCGTAAGGACACTTGCGGGGTAAACATGTAGATGTTCGTGTGTTAAATTAGTCAAGTAAAAAACAGTGTACTAAGCTTAGAGAATGTACGAACGGCTTTGAAATTCAGGAGTTACCACAAACGGGGGAAGTTCAATAAGAAAGGCAACACTTTCTTTCGGCTGAAAAAATGCGTAATGTGTTGTGGGCCATCGTGGAATATTGCCACTCCAGTCCATGAAGTTCCGACAGATGGCGGCGCTAAACGTCACCTTCAAAATGGCGTCTCTAACGAAAGTGCGTTCCAAGCAAGGAGATGCCATCGAGATTCTTTCGCGGAAAACCAGAGCATCGTAGATATTCTGTGCTTGCAGAATGTCTACGGGGATCTAACAGTGAAGAAAACCATGGTGAATCGTTTGGCGAGGCGTCTACCATCACCACAACAAGGTTGCGTAAACCTATCCGATATTCCACGTGCCAATCGGCCGGACACCGCAATTCAATGTTGGAATGTGCTCACACTCTCCTACGAGGTGATCGACGGATCACAGTCAAATACTTTTTGCTCAATTGGACGTCTCTGCTGGTTGTGCCGACACAATCGTCCACTAGTTGAGGTACTGAGAGGTGTGTGCCCGCTGGGTTCCTCGCTGCGGAAAAGAAGACAAAAATGGTTCATATGGCTCTGAGCACTATGGGACTCAACATCTGAGGTCATCAGTCAATAGAACCTAGAACTACTTAAACCTAACTAACCTAAGGACATCACACACAGGATTCGAAACTGCGACCGTAGCAGCAGCGCGGTTCCGGAATGAAGCGCCTAGAACCGCTCGGCCACAAATGAAGACATAAAAAGCAACGAAGGATCATCTGTGCGAGATTGCTTGCGCGTGAAGAGGGTGATGGTGACAACCTCTATTGAAGATCGTCATAGGCAGTTAAACTAGGAATGTTCGAACCAAAAACAAAACAGCAATTCATGGAGTGGCGGCAAAGTTCTAAGCCGCACTGTCGGCTGGTAAGGTCATCGCGGCGTTTTCTGGGACTCTGAAGGGGTTGTTCTGTTCGACGTCCTCCCACCTGGTGCAACGATCAACTCTCAGGTGTATTTGTGCACCCATCAGCGAAAGGAAGAAAAGACTTGAGGGTGTTCGATGCCACCAAAATGCTAACGAACTTCTCATTCTCCACGACAACTCGAGGCTTCACGTAAGTTTGTGCACCCTAGTTGCTCGCAAAACATCATCGGACTGTTCTTTCTCATGCATCCTACAGCCCAGATCTCGCACCTTCCGACTTTCAGCTGTGTGCCCCATGAATGGTGGATGATTAGTGATTGATGCAGTAAGACGCTTCAGATTTTCACTATGCACTGGTGTAGTAATACCTTCACTGATTAGCCGGCCGGAGTGGCCGAGCGGTTAAAGGCGCTACAGTCTGGAACCGCACGACCGCTACGGTCGCAGGTTCGAATCCTGCCTCGGGCATGGATGTATGTGATGTCCTTAGGTTAGTTAGGTTTAAGTAGTTCTAAGTTCTAGGGGACTTATGACCACAGCAGTTGAGTCCCATAGTGCTCAGAGCCATTTTGAACCTTCACTGATTCTGCTGAATATTTCCAAAGTTCCGCTTAAGTATGATCTTCTCCACTTGCTTTTTAGCTTTTGAGCTCTTTAAAAGCTTTGTAGTCTTCATGCATAGCGGGTGGGTTTATACTTTCTGAGGTATTGTAATCAGGGCACTTTTGTTTATTCGCAGTAATTCTGGAATATCTTTGCTAAAATTTTGATATTTTTCTACTGCTAAGGGCCATCTTATTACTTTTAAATTTAAATAGTAAGTTAATGTTGGAGGGCAATATTTTTGTAGTTGTTTGCAAAATGTGTTAGGATAGTCCCTGAGTTATCTTTCTCGCTATTTGTTCCTAACATTTGCTGTACATCCTTTTCATATTGGCGATTAACCCTACTTACTATTTTTTAGGTTTTATTTCTTTGTTCTGTGAGTACCAGGTGTCAGTTTGCTGTTTCGTGTCTCGGATACCTTAACCAGGCTTGGTGTTTATCTACTACTATTTTATCACGCTCACCATTCCAACAATGGTGTATTTTCCTTGGATTCCTTAGTTCAGCTGTGGGTCCCTTGGTTCAGCTATTTGCTTCAACTGGAGAACTGTTTCCTGTAGATAATCTGTTATTCTTATGTTCCTTGTTTGTTCTTCGCATTCCTGTTACTTATCCATTTGTGAGGGTCGGAGGTTCTCGTGTCTTTGAGGATAGAGGGTTTTTTTTTTTTTTAGTCAGTGACGTGAATTTAATTTTTATCTTGATCATTTACTGATCTGATCCAGTGTTTGTCCCTCTCAGAACTTTCAGACGTAGATTTCCCTGTGGTAATCTTTATCCATACAGACATGTTCCAGATGCCATTCTCCTTTCTTTCAGTCTGAATGTTTCCAAGTTTTAACTTTATTTGGCATTCCATTGAAGTACTTTGACTGTGAGTTCATGTCACCGTTTCTGCAGAATTCCACTAGTTTCATGCCATTCCTGTTTGTTCTTGTTTCCGCAGGGAATTTCTCTTGTAAGTGTCTCTAAGTCTTCTCCATCAAAATCTCCAATTAAAAATTTGCTGTGCTTTTTATTTTTGTTTGTTGTCGTCAGATTCATCCATATCTTCCCTATGTCCCCCATATTATTTTTATCATTAGTTGCAGCATGGACATTTATTACTTTGTAGATTTTATTTGCAGCTTTTACAGTTAGTATTGGTAGTTTCGGAGATTGTGGTTTTAATTATCTAAGGAATAAATTATTTTGAGGTTGACCACAAATACCGCTTCCGAATTGTGGGTATTGCTTCTGAGTTAGTATCGTTGTATGGTGGAATTTATGTTGTGTGTTTCTAGGTTGCTTATATGTCCGGCCTTTAGTCTAAATTTATACCTTCTGTCAGTTTTGGGTATTTTCAGATGACCCGAAACATGTTAGCTATCTTTCAAATGACTGTCCACCGTATCCGAGTGCAATCATTCGTGACAACTGCCAAACGGTCGATTTTTCCGCAAAATATTTCCTTCCATGTTTGACTCTCAAAGGTAGTCAGCCTTGGGTGGTGCAAGCTCCGAGTTACACCTATGGTTGTTAACCATAGAGGTTGTTCAGTGTTTGGCCCGCGAGAGCTATTTTATTTCCCTCAGGTCCGCCAGCAAGCCGATGAAGTCCCCTCTATCCGCAATCTGACACGCGCCACGTCGAAGTATCACCTCCCCGAGTAAATAGGTTTGTGGTTTTCCTGTGATATAATTACAATGAAAAAAATTTCACACTTTAACTTTGCTTTTACTGTGAAACCTTGCTTTTTGTCAAATTTCATGATTCCTGGTCAACGGGATGTCCCCTATAGGATTTGATGGGCGAGTTTTCGACTATCAAAAGGCCTCATCTTTTATTGAATTGACTTAGAAGCTTAAAAAGTTTACACTGCGAAGGGACAATAGGCCTTGATCTGTTATTTAAATCTGAAATTCATGACAAAAAAGATTCTTAACAATCGGACAGACAGACAAACAGACATACAGAATCCAATAATGTGAGTTGATTTAATTGCATGTGTATTGACTACGTATGTTGAGTAGCGCAGTAATCCTACAAATAAGCAATGAAGGAACTTTGATATTGAGCCATTTTTGAATAACAGTGTAAAGCTTGGGAATAATTTACATTTAAAGGAAAGGATTTCAATTTTGGCTTTTTCTTTACCAATTAACGCGCCTTCAAAAGCATTAGTGAGCGGTCTCTTTTCAAAAGTATTATTAGGCACGTCGGAACACATATTGAAAGTCTGCGAAAAAATTTTTGTTGTATAACTCTGAAAAATAAAAAAGATGGAAACCTTTATTTCTTTCTGGGACTAATACTGAACAGTACTGAACAATGTAATTAATTCATTAAGCTGAAACTTAACATTGATGGTAACTCAAGAGTCACTATCACAACTTTCATTACACAAAATTGTCTAAAGTAATTAGTTCTGTGGCATATTTTCAATAACAGTTCAACGTAGGATACAGATTCACCGTTTAAGCTAACAAAATTACTTTGAATAACAAAATATCCTTCACTTTCACAAAAAGTATAATTGAAATTTTGGTAAATAAACAGTCTGAGTGATATACTTGAATATTACATGGCAGCACCGTCACGTAATATCTGTGGCTCATCGAATTCTTCAGTGGCCCGCGAGGAAGACAGGCCATGATGCATACGTCACAGCACCTGACACTGCAGGTCCTACGAGTGTCAGCAGTCGTCTCCGGAAGGGAGCGAGCGAGTTTAACGAATCTTGACTGCCCACTTAAATGCATGGAACCTCTCGGGGTTACCTTTCCAATTATGTACTGATTTCCCGTGGGTCCTGCACGGCGACGAGCGTTCGGGAAGTGTGGCGGACAGGCTGAGAAGTGTGACGACTTAAGTTCGTTTCAGGTGCCACATTTCTCGTACGCACCAAATTGTACGGTGTGACGTGCCATTATTTTGTGGAGCAACTAAAGCAATTCTTGCACTACGGCAACTATTTTCATTAAGTTTCAGAGGCAGTCCCTTCTCAGCTAGGCAGACAAAACGATACTGCGTAAGAAGATAGAGGAACGTCTTTGCAATTAAGAAGAACATAAAATAAAATGGAAGAAGTATCCACATGGAATGTAGTCCCGGCGATTAACGCTGTCATGCCTACCAAAATATCTAGCTCATAGATATTATCCATTTTCTAATGTCCGCCGCTCGTGGTCTCGCGGTAGCATTCTTGCTTCCCGAGCACGGGGTCCCGGGTTCGATTCCCGGCGGGGTCAGGGATTTTCACCTGCCTCGAGATGACTGGGTGTTTGTGTTGTCCTCATCATTTCATCATCATCCAGGAAAGTGGCGAAATTGGACTGATCAAAGGTTGGGAAATTGTACGGGCGCTGATATCCGCGCTGTTGAGCGCCCCACAAACCAAACATCATCATCATCATCATCATTTTCTAATACGTCCGAAGGAAGTACACAACGCTTAGTTATAGCCAAGGGAAACTGGCTCACCCCATCAACTCATTGGGACGTTGAAGATCGGAAAGTACACAGTTATCCATATACGTAAAGTAAGAGAGGATGCTGCATTATGGAGTACATCATCGCAGCTAATATCGGGATGGGACACCTCAACTCGCAGACGACGCTCATCAGAGCTAATTCACAACCGCGATTCATTGCTGGACATAATTCGACGCCTCTGATGAGCAGTCCATTCTTGTCGTCACAGAATCACTCCTAACGCAGCCATTTATATTGGTGGTAATGGCAGCCTAGGCATGCGACGGTAATTTCCTTGTCCGACTGCTTCTTGTCTCGAACCAGCGGTGCAATATGATGCAGAATGTTGTCCGGTGTTCATTACATGGTCTCGGATGGCAGTCGTAGATGGGAATGGACTGCGATGTTCTTGGTGCACGATACGGGGATCCTCCCTTATATTGGTCTTACGTGGTCAACTGGAATCCTGGTGATGGGAGTAACTGCTCTCACGTTACAATTCAATCCAATATGGGAGCACTGTCAAATCCCAATGTTCCAGAAATTTGAATATTGCACGACACTACTTGCTGGCCGAATGTCGAGCGACAATGAGGCCACTTCGAGGTTGTGCGGGATGCTGATAACGCTGCCTCATTTGAGTACGTAGCGTCTCAACAACAGACGCTGTTCACACGTCGTATATGCTCTATCTGACCTGGTAACAATACGAACAACTCTAACGCAATTTGGAGACCATTTTACCGGTCAGAGAGAGAGAGAGAGAGAATATACCCTGACCACCCAGAACATTACACCACCGACCTAGAATCGATATAATCCTATGGAGGCGATAGCAGCGTCACCTGGAGAGTAATGACTGCAACTCAGGCACACTCACTAGGTGAATGTAGTATCAATGACAGCGCTGTCCGTGTGTAGAATGATAAAGGAGCTTTATCTGTCAGAGTTTGACTTAGGGCAGATTGTGAGGGCCTCGAGGCTCGCCACGAGCATTTCGGAAACTGCACGACTTGTCGGATGTTCGAGGAGTGCTTTGGTGAGAGTCTTCAATGCATGGAGAAACTAAGATAATATCACGTCCAGACATTTTGGAGCAGGATGGACACACTTCATTACAAATGTGGCGCGTCGTAGGCTTGGTAGACTGTTAAAAAGAACAGACGGTGAATTGAGGTGGAATTAACATTAGACTTTATTGCTGGACAGAGTACAAATGTGTCTGAACACGCAATGCACCGAACGTTCCTTACGGTGAGCCTCCGCACCCGACGACCCAGGCATGTGCAAATATTAAAACCAAGACATCGGCAAATACGATAGGAATGATCATCTGACCATCGTCGCTGGACTTTGGCGCAGTGTCAGAGCTTTGCATGGTCTGATAATTCGTTCTTCATCGTGCCGATGGGAGGAAGGTAATGCGTCGTCTTCCAGGGGAACACTTCTCTCACACCTGTAATGCGGGCCCGGGACAAGCTGGTGGCGGCTCGATTATGCTCTGGGGAACATATTCACGTTGGAGTCCAGTGATCAAATGGGGTTCGCACAAGGCGCCTTGACGGCCAAGGGATATCGTAGCAGAGAACGTACATCGACTCAGGACGATTATCTTTGCCGACGGCCGTGGTACTGTTCAGCAAGATAATGCGCCATGTCAGAAGGCCAGGATTGTGATGTGGCGGTTCGTGGAACACAGTGGTGAGTTACAATGTATGTACTGGCTTCCAACTTGCCAGATCTGAACCCGATTGAATGCATCTGGGATGTGATTTAACGTGTGTGGATAGGGTCCTTGTTTTCTCCAGCGACCTAACAAGGCCTCACTGCTTCCATGCCACGACGTGTTACAGCTATTATCGGCGCCAAGGTGGACATACCAGCTATTAGGTAGGTAGTCACAATGTTCAGGTTGATCGGTGTACGAACTCGACGATGGAGTACGCGTGTTCGAAGCTATATTCACATCCGACCACGTCTTCTGAATGCTTCGTCTTCATTGTCAGTTTATATATATTATGCGTTGTCTTTATATATATATATATATATATATATATATGTGTGTGTGTGTGTGTGTGTGTGTGTGTCTGTGTGTGTATTCTTGGACGATGCTTTTACCTATAGAGGTGTTGCGAACGTAAGAAATTTTAGAGACCTGTAAGAAGACACACACAACATAAATAAATGTAACGTTAAGCGCACTAATAGGCAAAATGAATCTCTATTTTTCTATTACACAGTTTGAGACCATTCACTGGAAAGAATCAAAATCGTTAAAAGCTGTCAGTATGCTCCCGGACGACTTAAACTGAAACGAACACTTACGGCTGTTTGTAGGAATAAGAGACGTAAGAAATTCATTGTAAGAAACCTATTTTATTCTATGTTAACCGAGGACCTAGAAACGACGGTGAGGCTCCGTCCCTGCCGCAGCCGCAGGGCTAAGTCCACAACCCCACGAAGACTACCGCAGTCCACTTCACCCCTCTGCACTCAGGGTTATTGTGCGGTTCGGTCCCCGGTGGACCCCCGCCCCCCTACCCACAAGGAACGTCTCACACCAGACGAGTGTAACCTCTGTTTTTGCGTAGTAGAGTAAGGGTGGCGTACGCGTACGTAAAGAACTTGTTTGCGCAGCAATCCCCGACATACTGTACCTGTGACGGAATAAGGGGAACCAGCCCGCATTCGCCGAGGCAGCTGGAAAACCGCCTAAAAACCATCCACTGACTGTCCGGCTCACCGGACCTCGACACAAGTGCGCCGGGAGGATTCGTGCCGTCGACCAGCCGCTCCTTCCCAATCCGGAATGCCGTGCGTTAGACCGCACGGCTATCCGGGCGGGCTAGGAAACATAAGAAAATGTGAAGTTATAGCTTACAAAGTCGTTGGTGTATTGATTCTACAGCAAGATCTGTCAGTTTTCAAGACATGTCAGCTGGGATTAATAGGGGAAAATTGGATTCATCCAAGAGCAGCACTTGTTGTTGTACGTTCGTCTAGTAAACGAGAGAGCCTCGCTGATACACTATTCAAAATCCTGGTTCGCTGTCACTCACGGAAAGATTTTTTTGTTAAAATTTCTAGAGATTTCGTTCCAACAAGAGTCATGCAATTCCCTAGCTTCATCCAACACCACACCGAATGACCGTGACAGAGAAGACAAAAAATGTCGAGTCTGTCTACACGTAGGTCTACATGGATTCTTTCTCGTGGTCGTGCGGTAGCGTTCTCGCTTCCCACGCCCGGGTTCCCGGGTTCGATTCCCGGCGGGGTCAGGGATTTTCTCTGCCTCGTGATGGCTGGGTGTTGTGTGCTGTCCTTAGGTTAGTTAGGTTTAGGTAGTTCTAAGTTCTAGGGGACTTATGACCACAGCAGTTGAGTCCCATAGTGCTGAGAGCCATTTGAACCATACATGGATTCTTCGCAAGCCACTGCACGGCCCATGGCGGAGGATAACCAGTAGCAAACAGTCGCTTATACGGAGGCATGTGGTCATTTTCTCTGGACAGCTTTCATAACTGGACCAAAGAAGACTGACTACAACGACATGACACCGAAAGTAAGTTTCACACCGCTGGAAGTGAATATTATATAATTTTCGAAGTACGAATAAAGGAAGAGGTCGCTATGCATGCCAGTATAACTCTGAAGTGGGTTGGGCTGCGATGTTCGTATGGCAATGGTGGCAGGGATTCCGCACCTGGGGATGTTCGGCAGCCGAGTTGCAAGTATTTTAAGTTGGCGGCACACTGAGCGACTTGAGTGTCGACGATAATGAAAACATGATGAGGACAGCACAACACCCAGTCCCCGAGCGGAGAAAATCTCCGATCTGGTCACAAATCGAACTTCGGCCGCACTGCATGGCAATCAGCAAACGGGCGACTCTTTGGCTCTGCCGATGGGCTAACCAATGGAGGGTCTATGCGACACGGTAAAAAACACAGTTAAAGAACTTGTGTTACAAGTAGGAATTTTCACACAGCAGTGGTTTTTCTGAAACTATATGGCCAGTATTCAAATCTAGGACCACTGACTTTGGCGAGGAAATCCTCTGTGAACTGAGTAATCCAAGCACGATTCATGGCCCGTTCTCACACCTTCACTTCCACCAGTACCTTATTTCCTACCTTGGAAAGTTCAGAAACGTTCTCCTGCAGAGTGAATTATCACTCGGTTTTGTGCGACGGTTTGAAACATCCTGGCCTATTATCACTGTTTTCCGGCCCTGACTATAACCTGGGGTCTTTGAAATCCACGGAGGAATTTTCTACTAATCCCCAAGCACGATTATTACCCATCCTCGAGGCACCACTTTTGCCAATACCTCTTATCCTACCTTCCAAACTTCCGAGAATTTCTCGTGCATAGCTTGAGGGATTAGCATCGTATCGGCACTTGATACCCAGTGCGGTGCGGAAAGGCGTGCCACTGGCGAGGGGGCGGCCGCCCTTCCTCCTCACCTCTGCAGCAGCAATCTGGCCTGTCTCACTTTAATTTTTGAGCAACAGCATTCCACACACACACTTCGTTTCTTCTAATAATAAACTGAGAAATCAAACAACAGGTGAAATGCTAATTTCTCTCTAACATAGCGGCAACCACTGAAAATATATGAACTGTTAAGTCTGTCCCTGACATTGGTACAGTTTAACTGTAAAGTTCCATCACATGTAAAATGTGCTGACTGCCGTCAACAGATGACTGGGCCGTAATGTTGTAAAGTCCCTCCCTACGTGCAGTCGTATGCTTTTTCACAAATCATGCAGTCGACGTCGAGGTTGCTGATTTTTAGAGTTCTCTGCATATTGCTATATAACATTTATGTATATTCAAAGGTGTTTTGTTACAATTTATGATGTAATATGGAACGTTTTACTGCAACTTTGCTGTAAGATAAAATATTTTGTGCAAGAAGTTGTAATTCTCTCTCTCACACACACTCTGGCACTGGAACAGCTGAACTATTAAGTTCCGTATAATGCAAAAATAGAGAAGCTCTTCGACGTAGCCACAACTGTACTGTAAAGTCGTTGTCCCTCATGCCAAGTTCTGTTTCAGTATTTATGGCCGGCCGGAGTGGCCGAGCGGTTCTAGGAGCTTCAGTCTGGAACCGCGCGACCGCTACGGTCGCAGGTTCGAATCCTGCCTCGGCCATGGATGTGTGTGATGTCCTTAGGTTAGTTAGGTTTAAGTAGTTCTAAGCTCTAGGGGACTGATGACCTCAGATGTTAAGTCCCATAGTGCTCAGAGCCATTTGAACCACTATTTATGAATATATCCTATCGATGGACAGTTACATCCCCCATGAACCATGGGCCTAGCCGTTGGTGGGGAGGCTTGCGTGCCTCAGCGATGCAGATGGCCGTACCGTAGGTGCAACCACAACGGAGGGGTATCTGTTGAGAGGCCAGACAAACATGTGGTTCCTGGAGAGGGGCAGCAGCCTTTTCAGTAGCTGCAGGGGCAACAGTCTGGATGACTGACCGATCTGGCCTTGTAACATTAACCAAAACGGTCTTGCTGTGCTGGTACTGCGAACGGCTGAAAGCAAGGGGAAACTACAGCCGTACTTTTTCCCGAGGACATGCAGCTCTACTGTATGATTAAATGATGATGGCGTCCTCTTGGGTAAAATATTCCGGAGGTAAAATAGTCCCCCATTCGGATCTCCGGGCGGGGACTACTCAGGAGGACGTCGCTATCAGGAGAAAGAAAACTGCCGTTCTACGGATCGGAGCGTGGAATGTCAGATCCCTTAATCGGGCAGGTAGGTTAGAAAATTTAAAAAGGGAAATGGATAGGTTAAAGTTAGATATAGTGGGAATTAGTGAAGTTCGGTGGCAGGAGGAACAAGACTTTTGGTCAGGTGATTACAGGGTTATAAATACAAAATCAAATAGGGGTAATGCAGGAGTAGGTTTAATAATGAATAAAAAATAGGAGTGCGGGTTAGCTACTACAAACAGCATAGTGAACGCATTATTGTGGCCAAGATAGACACAAAGCCCATGCCTACTACAGTAGTACAAATTTATATGCCAACTACGTGTGCAGATGATGAAGAAATAGATGAAATGTATGACGACATAAAAGAAATTATTCAGGTAGTGAAGGGAGACGAAAATGTAATAGTCATGGGTGACTGGAATTCGTCAGTAGGAAAAGGGAGAGAAGGAAACATAGTAGGTGAATATGGATTGGGGGGAAGGAATGAAAGAGGAAGCCGCCTTGTAGAATTTTGCACAGAACATAATTTAATCATAGCCAACACTTGGTTCAAGAATCATAAAAGAAGGTTGTATACCTGGAAGAATCCTGGAGATACTAAAAGGTATCAGATTATATAATGGTAAGACAGAGATTTAGGAACCAGGTTTTAAATTGTAAGACATTTCCTGGGGCAGATGTGGATTCTGACCACAATCTATTGGTTATGAACTGCAGATTGAAATTGAAGAAACTGCAAAAAGGTGGGAATTTAAGGAGATGGGACCTGGATAAACTGAAAGAACCAGAGGTTGTAGAGAGTTTCAGGGAGAGCATAAGGGAACAATTTACAGGAATGGGGGAAATAAATACAGTAGAAGACGAATGGGTAGCTCTGAGGGATGAAGTAGTGAAGGCAGCAGAGGATCAAGTTGGTAAAAAGACGAGGGCTAATAGAAATCCTTGGGTAACAGAAGAAATATTGAATTTAACTGATGAAAGGAGAAAATATAAAAATGCAGTAAATGAAGCAGGCAAAAAGGAATACAAACGTCTCAAAAATGATATCGACAGGAAGTGCAAAATGGCTAAGCAGGGATGGCTAGAGGACAAATGTAACGATGTAGAGGCTTGTCTCACTAGGGGTAAGATAGATACTGCCTACAGGAAAATTAAAGAGACCTTTGGAGAGAAGAGAACCACTTGTATGAATATCAAGAGCTCAGATGGCAACCCAGTTCTAAGAAAAGAAGGTAAGGCAGAAAGGTGGAAGGAGTATATAGAGGGTTTATACTGTACAAGTGCGATGTACTTGAGGACAATATTATGGAAATGGAAGAGGATGTAGATGAAGACGAAATGGGAGATTAGATACTGCGTGAAGAGTTTGACAGAGCACTGAAAGACCTGAGTCGAAACAAGGCCCCGGGAGTAGACAACATTCCATTTGAACTACTGATGGCCTCGGGAGAGCCAGTCATGACAAAACTCTACCATCTGGTGAGCACGATGTATGAGACAGGCGAAATACCCTCAGACTTCAAGAAGAATATAATAATTCCAATCCCAAAGAAAGCAGGTGTTGACAGATGTGAAAATTACCGAACTATCAGTTTAATAAGTCACAGCTGCAAAATACTAACGCGAATTCTTTACAGACGAATGGAAAAACTGGTGGAAGCCGACCTCGGGGAAGATCAGTTTGGATTCCGTAGAAATGATGGAACACGTGAGGCAATACTGACCTTACGACTTATCTTAGAAGAAAGATTAAGAAAAGGCAAACCTACGTTTCTAGCATTTGTAGACTTAGAGAAAGCATTTGACAATGTTGGCTGGAATACTCTCTTTCAAATTCTAAAGGTGGCAGGGGTAAAATACAGGGAGCGAAGGGCTATATACAATTTGTACAGAAACCAGATGGCTGTTATAAGAGTCGAGGGACATGAAAGGGAAGCAGTGGTTGGGAAAGGAGTAAGACAGAGTTGTAGCCTCTCCCCGATGTTATTCAATCGGTATATTGAGCAAGCAGTAAAGGAAACAAAAGAAAAATTCGGAGCAGGTATTAAAATTCATGGAGAAGAAGTAAAAACTTTGAGGTTCGCCGATGACATTGTAATTCTGTCAGAGACAGCAAAGGACTTGGAAGAGCATTTGAACGGAATGGATGGTGCCTTGAATGGAGGATATAAGATGATCATCAACACAAGCAAAACGAGGGTAATGGAATGTAGTCGAATTAAGTCGGGTGAGGTTGAGGGTATTAGATTAGGAAATGAGACACTTAAAGTAGTAAAGGAGTTTTGCTATTTGGGGAGCAAAATAACTGATGATGGTCGAAGTAGAGAGGATATAAAATGTAGACTGCCAATGGCAAGGAAAGCGTTTCTGAAGAAGAGAAATTTATTAACATCTAGTATAGATTTAAGTGTCAGGAAGTCATTTCTGAAAGTATTTGTACGGAGTGTAGCCATGTATGGAATTGAAACATGGATGGTAAATAGTTTGGACAAGAAGAGAATAGAAGCTTTCAAATGTGGTGCTACAGAAGAATGCTGAAGATTAGATGGGTAGATCACATAACTAATGAGGAAGTATTGAATAGGATTGGGGAGAAGAGAAGTTTGTGGCACAACTTGACCAGAAGAAGTGATCGGTTTTAGGACATGTTCTGAGGCATCAAGGGATTACCAATTTAGTATTGGAGGGCAGCGTGGAGGGTAAAAATCGTAGGGGGAGACAAAGAGGTGAATACACTAAGCAGATTTAGAAGGATGTAGGTTGCAGTAGGTACTGGGAGATGAAGAAGCTTGCACAGGATAGAGTAGCATGGAGAGCTGCATCAAACCAGTCTCAGGAGTGAAGACCACAACAACAACAAATTTTAAGTGAAAGTGTGCATGCTTCTCATCACCTTGCATGATTCCATCAAAAGTATGGTCTCCGAAAAGCTCTCGAATCTGTGGGCCTTCAAAGATGACATCCTTTACTTTGGCATCACTAAAGTGAGGGAGTTTTTGCCTTAAATACTTAAACGCATCACCATCATTGTTCATTCCCTCAACAAAGTATTCCATGCGACCCAACTTGATGTTCAAGCGTGAGACCAGAATTTTTTTATGGTCTATTAGATGTTCACTCTTAATGTTCTTTCCACCTCGTTTTCTGGTGGGCCATTCATGTTTACTGGAACGAGATGCACGAACTCGGCTGTCCCATTCACAGAGAAAGCAGCATTATTTAGTATATCCTAAATGCATACCTAACAGCAGTGCAACCACTTTCAAGTCAGCACAAATCTGCCATAAAATCATTACACTTGAAGGCTTCTAGTAAAATTTTCGTGTTCTGGTATGACTCTTTCATATGCACACTGTGCTCAAATGGTTCAAATGGTTCTAAGCACTATGGGACTTAACATCTGAGGTCATCAGACCACTAGACCTAGGACTACTTAAACCTAACTAACCTAACTACATCACACACATCCATGCCCGAGGCATTCGAATCTGCGACCGTAGCAGCAGCCCGGTTCGGTCCGCAGCTCGTGGTCGTGCGGTAGCGTTCTCGCTTCCCGCGCCCGGGTTCCCGGGTTCGATTCCCTGTGGGGTCAGGGATTTTCTCTGCCTCGTTATGACTGGGTGTTGTGTGCTGTCCTTAGGTTAGTTACGTTTAAGTACTTCTAAGTTCTAGGGGACTGATGACCTCAGATGTTAACTCCCATAGTGCTCAGAGCCATTTTGAACAAGCAGCGCGGTTCCGGACGGAAGCGCCTAGTACAGATCGGCCACAGTGCCCGGCCACTGTGCGCAACTGGAATAGAAGGAAGCTCACTACCAATATGTAAAAGCGCTGCTTTTAAAGTCAACTTTGTCGTATCAATTAAGAGCCTCCATTCATCAGGATTGTATATGCCACAAGACTATCTTGCATGTTAAATAAAGGAGTGAACTGTTGCTCTCTTCTGCGGTAGAATGAAACATTTACATCGCTTTCCAGGAAATTGCGCTGCTGCACTCTCGATGCTAAAATCTCAGCCTTAGCTTTAGAGAGCTGCAAATCTCTAATGAGATCACTTAATTCCCTTTGAGACAATTTTTGTGGGCCATCAGTTGATTATATATTTGGAAGAAACTCTGGATCTTGTGACGTACGTGGTTCAGGACAGAATCCCCATCAGAAGTAATCTCGGACTCGGTCGCTGGTTCAGGTATTGGCGATTACCCCCATGTAGAACTGTACGTATGGAAAATGGAATCTTAGGATAGATCACTGTCCGCTTTGTCTTCTTCTTTGATATTCCCTTCTTGATGGTAGCAGTCACTGACATAGTTAGTTGCCTCACGCCAGATCATGGGCACTACAAAGGGCGTTGAACGTCATTTCCCATGTATCCAGTTCCTGAAGTTGCAGGCACCGGTGTTGCAGATCACACGTGAAGGCCCGGCTCTATCCTGATCACCTATGTATTTGGCACCCAAAAATAACAACTGTAAGATTTTTTAATCAATGCAGTTATTTGCTGCTTTTGTGAAGCAAATGTCACTTCTCCACACACATATCAAAATGTGTCAGTACTGTTAACACAAACTCTTGACATTTTTGTTCACTTCAGTAGTAGTCAACTTGAACAACTGATTTTTAATCTGCAGATAAATGTGCAAAAATTGTTACATGCATTAATAAAGTCACTGAAGTTGAAGAGGAGGGAGACAAACAGGTCTCTAAAATTGGTACCAAAAAGTTTATATCCAAAATCTTGCATACAAGTAAGACCAGGGACATTAACATAATCCAGTGTTACTAATTATATTGACTTTGACAAACCATTATAATATTTGATTTTAAACTTAACATGTAAATCCGTATATAATTATCTCACGGTAATAAAACACTGTAAAATGAAAACCAGATCTACTGTCGATTTGGCTTTGTGATATTCGCGATCAGCACATTAGAACTGATACGAATTGGCTATTTTCCTTCGATTTAGATTTTCATTGTTGCACAGAGTAATTTATCAAGGGAGTCGTTTAAAATTTACACTGCTAGCCTGAACATTGGGTTGCTTCCTGTTTGTAGGAGGTATGACTGGACTTTAGCGTACAGCTTAACATGTGAATTTTGTAGTATTATTCCAAGATAAGGACGTTCACGCTTCTTCTGCTAAGCCACAAAACTCAGAAATGCGACTAAGTATATGTTGAAAGTCTTCACACAGTACATAGTGTAATGTATCTTATATGTCTCTCAAATGGAGAGATGAGGGTACGATTACGTTATTTTTTCGTACGTTCATTGTCGTTTGTCAGATAGCTTTGTCTTTGGTGTAAGAAAAAAGCCTGGTATCTACACTGTGCTTATAATATGCCTCCAACGAACTAGCGCTGTATCTCTCCACTGATTTTTTCTTTAAAATATGTACCTAAGATCTTCTGGTTGGTATTAAAACACCAATAACGCGCATTGCGAGTTTTGCATTCTCGTCTTGTAAACACACATCGAATTAAGAGGAAAAGTTACACCTTAACATATTTTGATGAATGATATACTAGTTTAAAAATCAAACGTTTCAATTCTTTTTAAACGTACTAAGCGCTTTTCCACTCAACGTGCAATACAATCTACATAGTGTTGTGCGAAAAAAATGGTCATCACTCTATTAAACAGCCATGCTCTGGATCATCTTAAGGCTGTCTTCTAGCTCAATGGATATACCGAACACAAAATCGTGCTTTTCAATTTGAACCATCAAGTGAACCAGCGCCGGATGCTAGTAATCAGTTGCTTTTCTAACCTTCGATGGAAGTATTTCTTCAAAAATTTCTAGAATTCTCAGGAAATATTATAAGTGATGTTTCTCCTTTGGCCACGACTAAAACCCTGTTTCGATCTGTTAAAGATGATTTGGTCTGGACGGCCGGTTCTAGGCGCTTCAGTCTGGAACCGTGTGACCGCTACGGTCGCGGGTTCGAATCCTTCCTCGGGCATGGATGTGTGTGATGTCCTTAGGCTAGTTAGGTTGAATTAGTTCTAAGTTCTAGGCGACTGATGACCTAAGAACTTAAGTCGCATAGTACTCAGAGCCATTTGAACCATTTTTTTTTTGATTTGGCCTGGAGTTTACAAAATTCCGTGTCATTGTGGAAAGGCCTAAATTGGACAGACTATTCACACTCTGCATGACCGATGTGTGGATCATCAGCATCACATACGTTTGCTATAGCCCAAAAATCTGCCACCTCCGAACATTGTCTCAGTGAAGGGCATAACATGTCATTTTAAAGAGACGCAAAATATTGCTCCAGCTTCTCGTTACTGGGATTGCGTGCTAAAGGAATCCACCGAAATACGATTATCGGATGACATTATTAATAGAGATAAAGGTTTTCCTTTAAGCAAGACATGGAAACCTATTTTATCTTATATAAAACAACAACGGTCTGGTTTTCGACCCGCTACATCTTAATTTGCGATTTACCACCTTCGCCCGTTTCTACCGTCGGCGGCGCTGGAATTCTTCGCTTCGCGGTTGACACCTCATCCGCTTCTCTCACAGGCGCAGTGGCTAGGTCCCAGGGTATAAAGGAGCAGCCACTTCTGACGTTCATTCAGTTCTGGCGTGATTGTGTACTCAGCGATTGCACCCCAAGATGGGGCCAGATGGATCGCCGAAATATCGTGCAGTGAAGACGATCATATCCGCCAGCATACTCGCGAAGAGCAGAAACATATAAGACGCCGGGAAAATCTATGTAATTACAAAAGGTTAAGGCGTTTTGTAGCTTTTATTGCTTCTCTCTCTCTCTCTCTCTCTCTCTCTCTCTCTCTCTCTCTCATATTTCGCTGCATGAATTTTAGTTTCTAAACACATGTTACGGTGAAACTTCCTGACAGAGCAAAGCTGTGTGCCGGGCCGAGACTCGAACTCAGGACCTTTGCCTTTCGCGGGCAAGTGCTCTACCAACTGGCAGAATTGAATCTGTGTGGACGTCTCGTGAGTCGTGCTTGGGTAGCTCAGTTGGTAGAGCCCTTGCCCGCGAAAGGCAAAGGTCTCGAGTTCGACTTTCGGTCTGGCACACAGTTTTAATCTCTCAGGAAGTTTCATATCAGCGCACAGTCCGCTGCAGAGTGAAAATCTCATTCTGGAAACATGTTTTCGTATTTTATCATTGTTGTTTAACATCGGAAAGAGTTTTTGTTTATACGTGAATTCTGTTTCCTTTCAGTCTTTTTATAATAACTGTGCCCCCCTTCCCTCCCCCACACCAAAAAACAGCCAGCTGGTTCAAATCTACTGCCAGAAACTGCTGCAAAATATTCATAATCTACGGATGGTTGCACTGTGCAGCAGCCGGAAGTCGGTTAAGAAAATCTACATGACGCAGTGGCAGATGCGGTGGGTTTACTTTGTCAGATACGCAATATGTATGTAAACGAGGTTTACTATTCCACGGAGACCGAAATTTCATCCGCAATGCTCGATTACAGCGCATAATTATATCTGTGTGATAGGCAGCGGTTGAACAGCATGGTTATATGCCCGATGGCTCGCGCCGCAGCCGTTCTTTATGGCAGCCGCGTGGCGTTAACAGACGGCGGCGCCGGGCGCACACTTAGCATTTATTGGCACATGTGGCTGCTATCAGCGTTCGTCGGCAACGGGACGCGCGCGCGCGACCGCCGGCGGCAGCGGCCGGTGTCATTTGCAGCGAGCGGCCTTTGAAAGCACTCAGTGAGCATGAGCCGGGCGCGGCGAAATGAGAGCGCGCGCGGGGACCCCGTTTAACACGTTCGCTGCATGCTGCAGCCGCGCGGCAACATCAGAGACTGGCAGGCGCGCCGGCTGCGGCGCTGTGCACTGGGCACGGGGTAGTGGGGGTGGGAATGAATGCGAGGTCGTTCGACTGTTGCCTTCACAGGGAAACGAGAAGTGCTGAAAGGAAAATTGTGAAACACCCACGCAGGCGCAAGAACGTGCTCCAGCCAAGCGCGTACGAACACACGTGGACGCGCACGCACACACACACACACACACACACACATTCAAATGTGGTCTTGTAACCATCAAATCTAGTAAAACAATGCCTCCAATACGTGAAACTACGCTTGTGTGTGTGTGTGTGTGTGTGTGTGTGTGTGTGTGTGTGTGTGTGTGTTTGAGCTCTGTGAACATTCAACGCTGAGGTTATCAGCGCCAGTTGAAAAGTTTGTACGAATCAATGTGGTTAAATGTCTAAAACATCACAAAACAAGTGAGTCTGACGCAGTGACACTCACTCACTCCCACACATTGGTACCTGAACAATCACACTGTCTCACAAAGCTGTTTTACGAAACATAAAATTGGTAAAATGTACTAAAACTGCAAAACACGTGTGATACAAATAAAATATAAAATAATGAAACAGGGAAAAGTGACTGGTTGAGCACTTACGATATAGAATAAAATATAACAACATAAAAAATGAAACGTAAAAATTATTGGTGAAACAGCCACACTGTTAACACCTTAAGGGGGGTAGGACGTCAAACGTGCCGACTTGGAGCAGGAGAGGCACCACAGGACATTTTAATTTCCACTGTCTATACTTTTACAAATAAATTCATAAAACTTTGTCAGCATGATCAGGAAAGATTCAGAATTCACACTCATAGAGGTGGAAGTTCGAAAGCAAAACGAAATGATTTTTTTTTTTACATCTGAAATTTCATCATGTTTCTCACTTACTAATGGCAGTATTTGTTGCTATAGGCCGCCGGCCGGTGTGGCCGTGCGGTTAAAGGCGCTTCAGTCTGGAACCGCGTGACCGCTACGGTCGCAGGTTCGAATCCTGCCTCGGGCATGGATGTGTGTGATGTCCTTCGGTTAGTTAGGTTTAATTAGTTCTAAGTTCTAGGCGACTGATGACCTCAGAAGTTAAGTCGCATAGTGCTGAGAGCCATTTGAACCATTTTTTTTTTTTTTTTTTGTTGCTATAGGTACACTTTTCTTCATAAGTAAGAGAGATTCTTCGAAGAATTTTGCACAGCATACAAACCATACTTAAAGGTGTATGAAACTCTAGAATTTTCCAAATCTATTAAAAACTGTGGTAAAAATGGAGGTAATTAACTATAAAATTTGTGTTTTTTTCTAAACATGAAGTTTAAAATATAACAGTTCATTCGTTTTTTCATAAATTAAATAAATTCTAGAGTTTCATATATCTGTGAGTATGGTATGTATGGTGTGCAAAATTCATCGAAGAATCTCTCTAACTTATGAAGAAAAGTGTACCTATAGCAACAAATGCATCCATTAGTAAGTGAAAAAATGATGAAATTTGGCACGTAAATAAATTTATTTTGCTATGTTTTCGAACTTCCACTGCAATGAGTGTGAATTCTGAATCCTTCCTGGTGTTGCTGACAAAGTTCTATGAATTTATTTGTAAAATTATAGGCAGTGGAAATTAAAATGTCCTGTGATGCCTCTCCTGTTCCAAGTCGGCCGTTTGACGTCCTACCCCACTTTAAGATTCTCCCTAAAAATAAAGGATACAAGTCGGATATTACACAAAACCTTAAAGGCGTAGGTATCACATTCCTGATTTTATTTATACTTGTAGTTCGTCAGCTGTAGAATATTTAGACAAAGATAAAAGTCATTCGTAAGTAGCACAAGAATACTTTTATTTGGTTCACTCTAAGCCCCGCGGAGTGGCGGCAGGGTTAGAGGCGCCATGTCACTAATCGTGAGGTCCCTCTCGCCGGAGGTTCGAGTCCTCCCTCGGGCGTGGGTGTGAGTGTTGTCCTTAGCATTAAGTTAGTTGAAGTTGTGTGTAAGTCTAGGGACCGATGACCTCAGCAGTTTTGGTCCCTTAGGAATTCACACACACATTGGTTCACTCTACCGGTTTCAACAATTTAAATTATGACAAACGGCCTATTTGCTTCTGTCTCGTGTTCTTCATCCGGCGTTCGTCTGATGATTTTACTGACATTTCGCCAGCACGAGTGGCTGACATTATCAAAGTTTCACCCTCCATTGCCGGTGGTGAACTGGAGACGAGCTCGGATGTCTTACGACGTCCGCCCCGAGCAGATGCAACGAACAGAATGAGATTTTTTTTTTTTTTTTTAAGTGGTCAGCGCTACAGAATGTCAATCCTAAGGGCCCGTGTTCGATTCCCGGCTGGGTCGGAGATTTTCTCCGCTGAATGACTGGGTGTTGTGTTGTCCTGATCATCATCATTTCATCCCCATCGACGCAAAAGTCGCCACAATGGCGTCAAATCGAAAGACTTGCACCCGACGCACGGTCTATCCGACGGGAGGCCCTAGTCACACGGTATTTATTTTTATTGCAAATATCATATATATTTTTCGCAATATCACCTTATTTTATTGGCAGGGTGGCAAAGGACACAGCCGGCGAATTCTTATTTTGACGCTGGCTTACCAATGATTTGAGCCTATTTCACTTCTGAAGATGACAGTTTCTACTTCTGAAACCAGCAACGTGAATCAAATAAAGGTTTTCTTGTGCAGCTGACGACTGTCTTTTTATTTTTGTTGAGCAACTACATCCTTTTGATTGTCATTCATAATGAGGGGCAACTCTGTCGGTTTATCAGTTTCAGCCCTCTTGTCTGAATACAAAATACGGTCATAGGGCTGTGTATGCGAAGATGAGAAAGACCTCATTCCGTCTTCGTGGTAGAAAGGATGTACGCCACAGCAGATTTGTTGATTTTACCGGCACAGCATATTAGCTGCCACATCCCCTCACTCCTCTTTCCACTCATTCATAACTCTACATCTACAGTGAGGTTATTGCAAATAGGGGACAGCACACTCATGTCTCTGAGTATTGTGACATGCATCCTGGCTGCTACATCCGCCATTTAGTTTCCCTCAATCCCACGTGTTTTGGCATCTTAGTGGAATGATATTTCCTTACTCAGCCTCTTTAAGTGGAGCAGGGCGTTCTGTATATCCTGGACTGGCTGGTATGCTGAGTACCAATGAGGAAGACTAAGGGAGTAGGAACAGGCAAAGAATTTAGCAGCCGTAACACATCTGATCTTCTGCTCCGTCCACGAAATCGCATATAATCTTGCGTAGAAGATAGTCAAGGCTAGAGCAATTGGATGTTGAGTACACAGTCGAGGATACAACAAAGCAGTCAAAGGAGTCCGTTTTTGTAAATTAATCCTTGAATACAGCCTAGAGTTGAGGTGCCCACTTAATATGTCACAAAACATTGTATGAAAGAGCCAAAGAAACTCGTATACCTGCCTAATATCGTGCAGGTGCCCCCCCCCCCTTACCCGATCACGCATAAGTGTCGCAACACCATGTGCCTGTGCCATGACCTCGACTAATGTTTGAAGTAGTTCTGGAGGGAATTGACTAAAATATCCCTACGCAGCAGTCCATAAATCCGTAAGAGAGATCTCTTCTGAACAGCATGTTGCAGTGCATCCCAGATATGCTCAATAACGTTTATGTCTGGAGAGTTTGGTGGCCAGCGGAAGTGTTTAACCTAAGAAGAGTGTTCCTGGAGCCACTATGTAGCAATTCTGGACCTGTAGGGTGTCTCATTGTCCTGCTGGGATGGCTCAAGTCCGTCGGAATGGACAATGGACATGAATGGAAGCAGGTGATCAACAGGATGCTTACATACGTGTCGCCTGTCAGAGTCGTGTCTAGACGTATCAGGGGTGCCATTTCACTCCAAATGCATTGCCCCACACCTTTATAGAGCCTCTACCACCTTGACCATGGATTCATCAGGTTGTCACTACACCGCACGCGTCCATGCGCTCGATACAATTTGAAATGAGACTCGTCCGATCTGCCAACATGTTTCCAGTCATCAACAGTCCAAAGTCGGCGTTGACGGGCCCAGGCGAGGTATAAAGCTTTTTGTCATGCAGCGGTGGTGGTGATAAGCCCATAACGATGATGTTTCATTGAATGGTTCGCACGCTGACACTTGTTGATGGCCCACCATTGACATCCGCAGCAATTTGCGGAAGGGTTCCACTTCTGTCACGTAGAACGATTCTCTTCAGTCGTCATTGCTCTCGTTCTTGCAGGCTCTTTTTCCGGCCGCAGCGATGTCGGAGATTTGTTGTTTTACCAGATTCCTGATATTCACGGTACAATCTTGAAATGGTCGTACGGAAAAATCCCCACTTCATCGCTACCTCGGAGATGCTGTGTCCCATCGCTCATGAGCCGCCTATACTACGCTCAAACCCACTTAAATCCTGATAACCTGCCTTTGTAGCAGCAGTAACTGATCTAACAGCTGCACCAGTCACTTGTTGTCTTACATAGGTGTTGCGGACCGTAGCGCCGTATCCTGCCTATTTGTATATCTCTGCGTTTGAATACGGATGCCTATATCAGTTTGCTTTGTGCTTCAGTGCAATTTAACCACAGAGAACTTTTTGACTTACTTTCTTTTTATAGAGATGGCACTGTAACGTTTGAACCTTTGACCGGAGTATTTCGCTGACTACTGCATTGTTGATGTACAGACTTCTTAGTAATTCTAACCTCTGTTATTGCACACTTATTTGTTGCACTAAATCAGTCCTTCACTCGAGTCTGTGTATATCTCCTCTTATTAAAAGTTTGTAATTACTACATATTTTCTGAGACCATATGGTGCCTTGACCGTTCTTTTCTGCTTGAATTTCGATATTTACTCATAAAAGATTGTAAACAATTTACAGACTTAATCTTAATTCAGAAATACACTGTGTATCGTTTAACATGCTTGTATCTCCTTCTACTCAAGCCCCGTGGAGGGTTAGTTTAAATTCTTTTATTTTCTTTCTGCTAGGTTGTGTACCTTTCTCGCTTCCAACCGGCTTGTTGTCATCGTGCACGTACTGTGATACGTATTTTCTAGTTTATGCGGCCACTCAGATACAGACCAGTGCACATGTGACGGTATGCCTGATAATTAAGTTCCAAAAGGCCGCACGTAAAAAATGGGGTCTTCCGGTACTCAAACCTCAGGTTCTATTGGTGATAAAAAGGTAGGGTGAAGCGTTTTGGTTACTCCTTGGGTTAGGGACCATTTGTATATCCTACAGAAGCTTCGTATCGGTGGGCAAAGTATGATTCTTACATAGTTCGTCCTCCTTAGACATGTAGAGAACATCGGTTGGTTCTTTTTGCGTTTTTTATAGTGTACGGAGGGCTTCATGGTACTTTCGGAGGCTACAATAGTTCGTGGTCGCTCCTCAAAAAACTCGTAAATGAATTGTTTTACTATATTTTCCCCATCGTCAGCAAACTAAAACCCAGCCGAGGACTACAATACGTCTACGGACAGCATTATTCCTCAGATCCCCATCTTGAACAACCTTCGAAATTTTCTTCATGTCTTTATCCGTTCTAGGGATATAGAAGTTAAAACTTACGCTGCATTTACACGTAAAATGTGCACGTAGAATCCAGTGTGACGTGTAAACTTAGTTTATATAGTAGCCCAGTGCGGAGAAATAAGCTTTAAAGTGTCTCCGTTATCATCTGAGAATACCACTTGTAGTAAGAAAGCACATACGAAATCTTTTTGCTGTTAAAACCGGTCCGAGGTTTAAAATTAGTTTCTCGTTATTTAAATTTCACGTAGGTGAACTATCTAAATGTTTCAGATCAGTACATTTCTTTTCACGTGAATTATATGCCCAGCTTCAGCAGGGAAAAGAAGGGAGCAGAAAACTACGAATATGTACCTGTTTATTTAGAAGACTCCGACTGAAGGGTGGGGTACCACATAGGGTACCAGCTGCCACATTCTGCTCTCCTCAGCACCTTCAAAAACTTTCTCAAAAAATTTGGCATTGTAACATATTCGCACTTTCGTCAATGAGAGAGAAGACAGTGGCCGTTGTCTGGAAATAGAAAACTAGTAAATACTTGAAGTCACTAAACAATAGTTGTCTTATAGAAAGAGCGAAGGAGATAGTGACAGTGTAGGAGAAAGAGAGGCACACAGTGGCAACGGAACGTAGTTGAAAGTGACAGAACTGTGCTAGGAAATGAGCGAAGGAGTCATATTGGGGGGGGGGGAGGGAGGAATAAAGAGAAAGAGATTGTGGAAATAGGTTTGAGCCAGTGACATTTAGGGACGGGTATATAGCAAAGCCAACGAGATAGAGATATATAGTGACAGTGAGAAGAAACAGCAGCAGTAGGAACAAAGGACTTAGATATTAGCGTTAAGAAAAGGCAAACAGAAGAGAATGACAGTGACAGGAGATTGAAGTAATAAGACAGAACGAAGTTGACTGTGGCTGCGACACAGAAGACAGTGACTCACAGCGATAATGACAATGAGTTGGTCTCAATGAATGTGTGAGAAATTGAACTAGCGATGGTCTAGAGGGTCAGAGCGAGTTACAGGTAGGGGAGTTTGTTGGTTTCTAAGGTGAGTTACATCTTAAAAAAATGAGCGAACATATTCGCATGCCCAATTTTTGGGAATATCTTTAAATGTACAAAAAAATGGTTCAAATGGCTCTGAGCACTATGGGACTTAACTTCTATGGTCATCAGTCCCCTAGAACTTGGAACTACGTAAACCTAACTAACCTAAGGACAACACACACGTCCATGCCCGAGGCAGGATTTGAACCTGCGACCGTAGCAGTCGCGCCGTTCCAGACTGTAGCGCCTAGAACCGCTCGGCCACCCCGGCCGGTTTTAAATGTACAGAGGAAGGTAATATGAGGCAGTTCGTCCCACTTTGCAGTCAGAGTTTCATTAGCAATCAGAAACATATTCACATTTTTTGTGCTCCAATTGAAGCATTTTTCCATTGGTAAACATAATAAAGTTTTGTCATAAGAAAGCACCTCACTGTCGGATCAGCTGCGCGTCATTAACTTAACATGAGTTTTCTGCGGTCTGTGACGACGGTTTTCTGGAAATGCACTGAAGGGACGGAAGTCATGGGATACCGATATGCATAATTGCAGAAGGTGGTAGGATCACGTACACGAGGTATGAAAGGTTAGTGCATTGACGGAGCTGTCATTTGCACTCAGGTGATTAACGTGAAAAGGTCCCCAACGAGATTATGGCCGCACGACAGGAATTAACAGACTTCGAACGCGGAATGGTAGTTGGAGCTAGATGCACGGGACATTTCATTTCGGAAATCGTTATTGAATTTTATACTCCCAGAGCCACAGTGTCAAGAGCATACCTATAATATGAAATTTGAAGAGTTACCGCTCCCCACCGATAACGCCGTGACCGACGGCCTTCACTTAACGCGAGATAACAGCGTTGTCAGTGTAGAGTTTTCATTGCTCACAGACGAGCAACACTGCATGACCAATCCGCGGAAATCATTGTGGGACGCACGAAGTTACTGCAGTGAGGTGCAATTTCACTTTAATGGGCTGTGGCAGCAGACGACTGACGTGAGAGTGCCTTTGCTAAAAGCATTGACGGCGCCTACAACACCTCTCGGGGGATCGTGACCGTGGCGGTTGGACCCTGAACGACCGGAAAACCGTTACCCGGTCAGATGCGTCGCTATTTTAGTTGGTAGGTGCTGATGGTAGGATTCTACGAGGTGCATTCAAGTTCTAAGGATTCTGATTTTTATTCTCCGGACTGGAAAGAGATAGAAACATGCCCATTGTTTTAAAATGAGGCCACGTTCATTGTCAATACGTCCCAGAGATGGCAGAACCGTACGGCAGATGGAATTTTACCGCCAGCGGCGAGAATGAGAACTGTTTTAAATACTTAAAATGGCGACGTTTCCCTTACTTGAACAGCGTGCAATCATTCGTTTTCTGAATTTGCGTGGTGTGAAACCAATTGAAATTCATCGACAGTTGAAGGAGACATGTGGTGATGGAGTTATAGATGTGTCGAAAGTGCGTTCGTGGGTGCGACAGTTTAATGAAGGCAGAACATCATGTGACAACAAACCGAAACAACCTCGGGCTCGCACAAGCCGGTGTGACGACATGATCGAGAAAGAGGAGGGAATTGTTTTGGGGGATCGCCGAATGACTGTTGAACAGATCGCCTGCAGAGTTGGCATTTCTGTGGGTTCTGTGCACACAATCCTGCATGACGACCTGAAAATGCGAAAAGTGTCATCCAGGTGGGTGCCATGAATTCACGAATACTGACAGACGACCACATGGCTGCCCGTGTGGCATGTTGCCAAACAATGTTGATGCGCAACCACAGCATGAATGGGACCTTCTTTTCGTCGGTTGTGACAATGGATGAGACGTGGATGCCATTTTTCAATCCAGAAACAAAGCGCCAGTCAGCTCAATGAAAGCACACAGATTCACCGCCACCAAAAAAATTTCGGGTAACCGCCAATGCTGAAAAAATGATGGTGCCCATGTTCTGGGACAGCGAGGGCGTAATTCTTACCCATTGCGTTCCAAAGGGCACTACGGTAACAGGTGCATCCTACGAAAATGTTTTGAAGAACAAATTCCTTCCTGCACTGCAACAAAAACGTCCGGGAAGGGCTGCGCGTGTGCTGTTTCACCAAGACAACGCACCCGCACATAGAGCTAATGTTACGCAACAGTTTCTTCGTGATAACTTTGAAGTGATTCCTCATGCTCCCTACTCACCTGACCTGGCTCCTAGTGACTTTTGGCTTTTTCCAACAATGAAGGACACTCTTCGTGGCCGCACATTCACCAGCGGTGCTGCTATTGCCTCAGCGATTTTCCAGTGGTCAAAACAGACTCCTAAGGAAGTCTTGTGAAAAATGTGTACGTCTGCAGGGCGATTACGTCGAGAAGTAACGCTAGTTTCATCGATTTTGGGTGAGTAGTTAATTAGAAAAAAAAGCGGAGATCTTAGAACTTGAATGCACCTCGTAGTGTAGCGCAGACCGCGCGGAGCCTTGGATCCAAGTTTTCAACAAGGCACTGTGAAGCTGGTGATGGCTCCATAAACATGTGGGCTGTGTTTACATGGGATAGACAGGGTCCTCTGGTCCAACTGCATCGATCGTTTACTAGAAATGGCTGTGTTCGATGACTTGGAGACCATTTGTTGCCATTCATAGACATTACGTTCGCAAACAACGATGGAATTTTTGTAGATGAACAACGCCCCATGTCGCAGAGCCACAGTTGTGCGCGATTGGTTTGGAGAACATCGTCTACACTAGGAGAGAACTATATGGCCCAAAATGAATCGAATCAAATATTTAAGGACCATTATCAAAAGATCGTTCGTGCTCAAAACTCCTACACCTGCAACACTTTCGCAATTATGGACGGCTGTAGAGGCAGCAGGCTGTCAGAGTGTTGTCATTTATGCGCATATTTCATTTTCTTGCCGATCTTTCTTTTATAATTCTTTTTAATGGATGATCCAACCAAATATGTTCGATTTCCTACTAACAGAGAACTCACTGCACCTCTCGAGTGTCTCTGTGTAGATACAGTAATCTGCAGCTTTAGCACAGCGGCTCCCAAGACAAAAGCAGTACAGCATCGCTTTATCCAGATATGCGCAGATTAGAGGTAAGGAGAATATATTTTGATTGTTTTATTTATTCAATCAGGGCCACATTATGTTATCCAGAGACAGTTGTTGTGATAAAATTTTGCAAAGCTAATGACACTGGGTCTCACGTCCAAGTTAATTATTCAGGTAGTTTATACTGTTCAAAATTCTTGCAGACAGATTGATAACTTTTATAGTATGAAAGGTTCCCGTTTCATAAAGACAAATAATGACTAATCCAGTGCAGTTTCGCTCTCACAGTGCAGCAGTTGATTTAACACCACAGATCCGGCTTACAACCACAAACAGAGTACTTCAGACCTATTTTGATTAATTCAGATACCTTTCAATCTGATTTTCATTTATTCAGATAAATTTCAGCACAACTAAAAAGAAGACATAAATTACAACCATTACCTCTGTCTAGCAATAGGGAAAGATTGTTTGAAACAGTTTCACAAGATGTAAAGTGAGCTACACCACGTCTCTGTACTGCTGTGATTATTATATTTGTATGCCATTAATTGCTAATTGTAAACTGCTAACACTGATCTATCATTTTCATGAAGTAAAAGTAAAATAATTCACTAGTGTTCCTGAGGACTCCCATGTATAATGTGATGCAGTAAGTGAGATGACAATTAAGCTAAAATAAAAACTTACACCTTCGGTTGTCCTACTGCTTTAACCAATAAATTTTTAGCGAAGGAACTTTCTTTACTGTTTTTCACATTGTCATAAAAATTTATTGATGAACCTTTTTACAAAATTACTTCAGTCACCTTCAAAATACCCTCCATTATATGCGACGCACTTGTCAAGTCTCTTTTCCCACTATTGGAAGCATGTTTGGAACTCTTCAAGTTTGATACTGTCCAGTGTCCTTTGCGAAGTTGTTTTTACCGCCTCCACTTCGCCATAACGCTCCCCATTTAGCGTTTTTTTCATTCGTGGAAATAGGAAAAAGTCGGACGGGGCTAGGTCCGGCGAATACGGAGCGTGGGGAACGACAGACCACCTCTGAGATGCCAAATAGTGTGTCACTCGTAAGGCCGTGTGTGCTGGAGCGTTGTCGTGATGCAGAAACCAGTCACCTGATCGCCAAAGTTCCGGGCGTTTCCTCCTCACATCCTCTCGCAGACGCCTTAAAGCATCCAAGTAAAAGTGCTGGTTAACACTCTGGCCAGGGGGTACGAATTCCCGATGCACAATTAGACGAACATCAAAAAAGACAATGATCATCGTCCTCACATTTGACCTCATTTGCCATGCTTTTTTTTTTTGGCCGGGAGAGTTGAGAGTCCTCCACTGACATGACGCTTGCTTGGTTTCTGGGTCAAACCAGTAACACCAACTTCCATCCCCTGTAATGACTTAGTTCAAGAAGTTTCGATCACGTGCAGTCTCTGTTTTCAAGTACTGACACACATTCATGCGGATGGCTTTTTGCTCCTGTACGAGAAGGCGCGGAACAAATTTAGCAGCAACACATATCATGTGCAAATCCTCACTCAAAATCCGCTGGCACGAGCTCCAACTGATTCCTGTCTCTGCAGAAATTTGGTCGATCGTTTAGCGACGATCCTCGTTGATCTCTTGGTGGACCTTTTCAATGTTCTCCTCATTTCGCAATGCTGAAGAGCGTCCAGAACGAGTTTGGTCTTCAACACACATCTCACCACGTTTAAAGCGCCCAAACCACTCGAAAACCTGTGTGCAACTCATAGCGTCCTCCTGGAAAGCTTCTTGAAGCATTTGGTGTGTCTCCGTGGCAGTTTTTTTTAAGCAGGAAACATAATTTCACATACACTTTTTGTTCTTTTAAAGTTGCCATAACGACTTCACAGAGGTAACCCGCAACAGTCAGAGAAACACAATACCACATTTGCACGTTCAGCTCTACACTGACGCAGGCCAGTGTGGCCAAGCGGTTCTAGACGCTTCAGTCTGGAGCCCCGCGACCGCACCGGTCGCAGGTTCGAATCCTGCCTCAGGCACGGATGTGTGTGATGTCCTTAGGTTAGTTCTAGAGGACTGAAGACCGCAGATATTAAGTCCCATAGTGCTCAGGGCCATTTGAACCATTTTCTACACTGACGCCGTCTGCACAGCTGTTTCAGGAAAGTCTCTACTAACACCTTCTAGCGTGGGAACCCTGCACTACGTCTACGAGTGGCAGCGCCCTCGGAGTCCTGTTTCTTTTGGGTCCCCCCTCGTATGTCAAAGAGTAGAGAGAATTTAATTTAATTCACTGTCTTATAAAAAGAAGTGTTCAGTGTGGAAAGGGGGTACAGCGTAGTGTGCAGCTCCCTAGTTTGCGACGCAGTTATGTGAGCCACAACAGGATCTAATCCTCGGGTAGGTTAATGAACATATGTTGGTAAATCGCCCACATGAGTGTGGGCTCATGCTCTTCCTGTGTGCTCGGCAAATGCTGGGTTTCTCCCCATATTCCGACTCGGCGAATACGATACACAAAAAGTTAAAATACGATTACCCGTAGAGCAAAGTTTACCCGATTCACCGACAGATGGCGCAGAAGACTTCCTTCCCTCCTTAGATGATCTTGACGACTGTGGTGTCAGGGAGGTCATTCGGCCACAAAGTTAAATAAAGAAAAAATTAATATTTTCCACTCTCTGGAAAAGCGGACCCCTTGCGAAACAGGATGAAAGAAGGAAACAGACTGAATAAATTATTTACAAAAAGTTCATAAAGTGTCGTAATTCACCTTTGCAAGGAACGTTTCATTACTGAAATATTTAGGGATGAATAGTTCGAAAATACGACTGTCGAAATCAAGAACGAGAAACGAACATGTCATTGAGACAGTACTACGGATGCGAGATATCTGATACTGATTTCCTAATTAACAGAAGCACCCAATTAATGAAGCAGTGTGCTCAGCATTTGCTCAGTGAACTTAGTACAACAACTAATTAAGGAGATGACGAGGACGCCTAGCAAAATAAAACAGTATTGTATTCGACAGCCGCGGCTTTAATGAAAGAGAACGTGCACCAGTGTCTGTTAATAAAAGTCGTCATTGAGAATATGTCTGTTCACTTGCCGTGGTAAGGAACTATGGCCTAACCTAGAATGTTATGCTTCGAACACATCTACCTAACTTAAACCAGTTATGTATGACACAGTAAAATCTGTTCTTTAAAACCATTTTAAACCGACTGAAACTGAAGTATTTAGTTTCATTGTCATCACGAATGTTGTCGAGAACCATTGTAGCGGCCTTTAAAGCCATTTTAATACATTCCAGCTGCAATTGTAATTTCACGTTCTTCACTACAAGAAGAAGAAAAAATACAAAATCCAGTATGATTATGGATCAGTGTTCGTTTGACAGACAATAAGCAGAGATCATGAATGTGTGCTTGGTGACCGAGTAACAGGTCGACTGATAACTTCCAACATCGACTAACAAGCACCTCAGTGGGACAACTGCAAAAACGATAATATCTCATGCTTCAAACACGCCAGGGTACAGTTGGAAAATTACCTTTACTATACTGCACTTCATTGCAGTAAAGCATTTCTTACTGTCAAAGTTTTCAAGATGGCACGACAACTGCTAGACAATGTATGGTACTGTAAATTCCTTTCTTGGCAAGCTATTTCCCATTTTTAACTAAAAATTTTTGGAGTTGCTTTGTCCTTCCTAAGTATATAAGAGGGGCACTCAGTAACTAATGTAACATTTTTTTTTTTTCTGAACGCAGGCTAGTCTTCTTCGGGATTCCCGTACACCAAGTAATTTCCCACTCTTTTGGTTAAAAACCGTTATTTTTCAACATAATCTCTCAAATACAGAATTTTTCAAGGTAATCTCCTCTCAAAGCGGCGGCCTTGAGCCACCTTACTGGGAGGACATGTATTCCTGCATGATACAAAGCTTCTGGCCGACGTCAGAGCCAATGTCATGCGGCATCGATCTGCGTCACCTACGTACTCCGCGGAGTGCATCCTTCATTGGGCCAAGAAGATGGAAGTCGGAAGGTTCGAGATCAGGGCAGTAAGCGGGATGAAGAAAAACAGTCCAAATAAGTTTTGTGAGCTCCTCTCGGGTGCACAGTCTTGTACGAGGCCTTGTGTTGCCATGGAGAAGGTGAACTTCTTTTGCATTTTTATAGTGACGAACACGCTGATGTCGTTTCTTCAATTTCAGGAGGGTATCTCAATACACTACCGAGCTGATCGTGGCACCATGAGGGAGAACATGAAAGAGAATGACCTCTTCAGAGTTTGTAACACCGTAGCTTAGACACTACATACCTTTCGTTGATTCATTTACCTTTCTATTTTGTTCAAAATCCCATCGTTGAAGTTCTGTAATTACTGTATGATTAATTCGATACTGTAATGAAGTGTAATCTCTGTAATATGCACAATATGAGAAAATGATGTTTTGTCTTTCTCATATAGTCTCTTTGGTTATCTTTGAGGTTGAATAATTTTGTTTCAATAATTTTTTTTTATTTTAGAAATGCCAATATGTGCAAATGTTCTGTTTTATTTAATGTGTTTGGTTTCTGTTATGTAAACTTCTTACCTTCAGTTAGGGTTCTTAGGTATTTTGTACGTAGAAGGTGTTGTGGTTCCCCTCTGGAACGGAACTGTGTAGCGCTCGCAAATTGAGGTTGGTCTAGGTAGAAAAAGTGGAAGAAAGAGTCAGTCGGGGACGAGCTACCAAACTACACTCCTGGAAATTGAAATAAGAACACCGTGAATTCATTGTCCCAGGAAGGGGAAACTTTATTGACACATTCCTGGGGTCAGATACATCACATGATCACACTGACAGAACCACAGGCACATAGACACAGGCAACAGAGCATGCACAATGTCGACACTAGTACAGTGTATATCCACCTTTCGCAGCAATGCAGGCTGCTATTCTCCCATGGAGACGATCGTAGAGATGCTGGATGTAGTCCTGTGGAACGGCTTGCCATGCCATTTCCACCTGGCGCCTCAGTTGGACCAGCGTTAGTGCTGGACGTGCAGACCGCGTGAGACGACGCTTCATCCAGTCCCAAACAGATCCGGAGATCTTGCTGGCCAGGGTAGTTGACTTACACCTTCTAGAGCACGTTGGTGGCACGGGATACATGCGGACGTGCATTGTCCTGTTGGAACAGCAAGTTCCCTTGCCGGTCTAGGAATGGTAGAACGATGGGTTCGAGACGGTTTGGGTGTACCGTGCACTATTCAGTGTCCCCTCGACGATCACCAGTGGTGTACGGCCAGTGTAGGAGATCGCTCCCCACACCATGATGCCGGGTGTTGGCCCTGTGTGCCTCGGTCGTATGCAGTCCTGATTGTGGCGCTCACCTGCACGGCGCCAAACACGCATACGACCATCATTGGCACCAAGGCAGAAGCGACTCTCATCGTTGAAGACGACACGTCTCCATTCGTCCCTCCATTCACGTCTGTCGCGACACCACTGGAGGCGGGCTGCACGATGTTGGGGCGCGAGCGGAAGACGGCCTAACGGTGTGCGGGACCGTAGCCCAGCTTCATGGAGACGGTTGCGAATGGTCCTCGCCGATACCCCAGGAGCAACAGTGTCCCTAATTTGCTGGGAAGTGGCGGTGCGGTCCCCTACGGCACTGCGTAGGATCCTACGGTCTTGGCGTGCATCCGTGCGTCGCTGCGGTCCAGTCCCAGGTCGACGGGCACGTTCACCTTCCGCCGACCACTGGCGACAACATCGATGTACTGTGGAGACCTCACGCCCCACGTGTTGAGCAATTCGGCGGAACGTCCACCCGGCCTCCCGCATGCCCACTATACGCCCTCGCTCAAAGTCCGTCAACTGCACATACGGTTCACATCCACGCTGTCGCGGCATGCTACCAGTGTTAAAGACTGCGATGGAGCTCCGTATGCCACGGCAAACTGGCTGACACTAACGGCGGCGGTGCACAAATGCTGCGCAGCTTGCGGCATTCGACGGCCAACACCGCGGTTCCTGGTGAGTCCGCTGTGCCGTGCGTGTGATCATTGCTTGTACAGCCCTCTCGCAGTGTCCGGAGCAAGTATGGTGGGTCTGACACACCGGTGTCAATGTGTTCTTTTTTCCATTTCCAGGAGTGTATCAAGTGCTCATGTAAAAGTTGTGTGTTGTGCTGGTGCGGAGAGAGAGGCTTTCCGTGCCGCTTTCAAATGCCTCGCATGGATAGATAAAGAGCTAGAACTATTCTGAAATTGGTATATATCGTTGCCACCAAGAAATGAGTCCAGCAATTCTACCTACAAATCTACCTACCAACATGCACACGCCACCACATTGCAAAATAACTGTAATAGGACAGAAAAACGATAGTAGTGTACAGTGAAGGATCAGCTCAATGGATGTGTTGGTGTTCTGAAATATAAGGCAATTTATAACTGAATTTATGTACCTACCTCGATTATTTCGTTATCAAAACACCTCTCAGGTTCCTCTCCGTTTGAACTATGATTACCGAGCGTCCTTTATTGAAAGCTTATTAAAATTCAAATGGCAATAGAGTGCGCTATGATTGATAATGTTTGTTGAAAGGATCTAACAAATATCTCAATTTTGTGTTTCACTGCAGTTCAGAACTGCAACTGTTGCTTGCTAAGTGTTCCACAGATGTAATGAAAGTGTGTTTAGTTTGCTGTGCTACAGTGGTCAAGATTAAGGGCGCCCCTCCATTGAAAGTAGTTCAAAGGCACAAAGTTACTTAATTGTAGAAAGTTTCAATTACTCTTGCTATTCAAGTCAAATTCTGTACAAAATTGGGTTCATCTTGTGTATCAATAGTGCATATTAATGATGTAACAAGATCCATAGTTTGTCTATTGTGCTCATGCTACATAACGATTAATAGAAAGACAACTATCTATGAAAACAGTTACTTCTTTATTCAAAAGACACTGAGAAGTAATCTGTTAGTGAATTCCATTTAATTTCCGTTCTAAATAAAAAGGCATTTAGCTGCGAGAGACTCAACCTATGACCAGTTTACAATTTTGCAGTGAACTACACTGACAATTTTTTGTCAGATAGAAGCATGTTTGAAAGGTAATACTGAACCTATGCCTATTTCATTATCCTAGCGACAATATTGGTAGTAATATTATTGAGACCATTCAGTTGACCAAGCCTTGAAGGCAAGAGTGTATATCATTTTCTGTTATAATTATGCAAATAGCCTTGCTCTCTTATAACTGTTAGCACTTTCATTAACGTGAACATAAGCAGGTGCCAGTGTTCCTTGCACTCTCGTGTGACGAAGTATAGGCTGTGATTGCCCATTGAAGTTACTTATTTTCAGTTGAATAAGACTGTTACTCATTGTTATGCCTTATTAGGCTGGCGACCGCCGTTATTATCATTTGGACACTGTGGATAGGCAAATTATTTTTTGTTACTGTTCAAATATTTATGTAGTTCTAACTCTCACTTCCGATAAGCTAGCACCGTTAGGTATTTCATGGTCAACACAAACAAAATTCCTCTCAGAGGTTAACACTGCTCTGTTGCTTTATACCATAATTAGTCCAACAATATAGTTCCATTTTACGATCTGCTTCCCACTAAGGTTATGGTATAGCAGTCTGTTTCGTGACAGGACTATTTGTTCTGTTGGGCCATAGTACGTAATAATTCTAACTTGGTATTTGATGGCACACGCTACGTAAGACCGATTGCAGTGTTGTAAGATCCAGAAGACCATCGTCACGACTTTACCAGCTATGGAGCAGCTTTGAACTTTTTCTTTGGAAGAGAAGTGCTGTGGCGCCAGTCCACGGATTGGCTTTTTGTTTCCGGTTCGAAGTGATGAAGCTATGTTTCATCGCCTGTGCCATTGTTTGACATAAAGTTGTCACGATCAGCCTCGTAAGCCGCGACCAGTTCCTCACAGATGGTCCTTCGTCGCTCGTTATTGTCTTCCGTTGGGCGGCGAGGAACACAGCGGGCACACATCTGTGAGTACCCCAACTGGTGGCCGAGTGTGTCAGCACCACCAACAGAGATGTACATTTGTGTAGCGCTATTGTGATTCGTGATTCACCTCGAATGAGAGTGCCTGCAAGAGTAGCAGCTTTGTACGGCGGCAAGCTCGCTGGAGATCGACTGGTTTGCGCTACCTCGTTGCAATGATGCAGAACACTTCGTCCAACAACCTATTATGTTTTTGTTAAATGTCAGGTCTCCAAAGACATCCTGCAACTCGTGTGAGTATCTGAAATGCTCAGGTCCTACGAGGAAAAAAAAAAACAACAACAATGTAAGATCTCCGCTTGGAACTGCTACGTATAGCACCGCCACCTAACGGAAATCGATGAAACTATTGGGCTCATGCAGGAAAGTTCCAAGATGTCCCATAACAAACTTTGCATTTTTTTCAACTGAAAGGTCCTCACATTTCGTATTTTCATCTGTTATGGGGCTCACAGTGTCTTAATCCTTTCCAATTTTGTCTCTATTCTCTTCCTTTCTTCTACTTTGAGTAAGGCAGTGTACTGTACTGCGTAGGGTGCTCGACGTCTTATCAAAAAACTACAACTTCTCATTTCCGCGCTTATGAAGATTGATTTTCGAATGTTGGTATTATTGAGACGTTGATACCCATCCCAAAATATTTGGCTGTGGTATTATTTGCTTCTGAAGTACTTAGCTTGCTCCGAATAACTTCTGAAAACATTTAAATTTTTCAATTATGTCTGTCTGTATCAATTTCTGACTGTCAAAGTCAGCTGCTTCGTTTACGATAAACAAGACGCAGTACAGTGAAAACGTGACTTATGGAAAAATGTAAGTGAACCGAATATTATTACAAAAGAAATCGCGATAACAGTAAACGCATTTATCCCACTGTTAGACAAGAACGTCAATGCCTTCATGTAAAAGTGTTTGCAGTTGCCCACACAATAATTGTACCCAGCGAGCACCTCTTTGTCCGAAGGAAATCGGAAAAAATGTGTGTGAAATCTTATGGGACTTAACTGCTAAGGTCATCAGTCCCTAAGTTCACACACTACTTAACCTAAACTATCCTAAGGACAAACACACATACCCATGCCCGAGGGAGGACTCGAACCTATGCTGGGATCAGCCGCACAGTCCATGACTGCAGCACCTCATACCGCTCGGCTAATCCCGCGCGGCGAAGGAAATCGACCACGAACGTCTTTCCTTAGGGATCCAAAACTGTGCAAATAGCATTGGGAGAGGCTTATACTGTATGGAGGATGTAGAACGGCTTCCCAGCGAAACTTTTGTTGTGTAGTCGAAACAACCCTGGGAAAATGTGGGGGAAGGGTGGTGCATTAAGCGGCAACAGAAGGATGCCGACCGTCAACATTCCTGGGCTTTTTAACTTTTTTTTTTTGACTCATCAGTCTTCCGACTGGTTTGACGATGCCCGCCACGATTTCATCTCCTGTGTCAAATTCTTCATCTCAGAGTAGCAATTGCAATCTACGAACAGAGCTACACTGGATGTATTCCAGTCCCTGTCTTCCTCTACAGTTTTGTCCTCTACATCTCCCGCTAGTAACACGTAAGTAATTCTCTGATGCCTTAACAAATGTCTCATCATCTTGTCCCTTCCTCTTCTCAGTGTTATCACTTATTCCTTTTCTCTCCGATTCTGTGCAGAACGACCTTGTTCCTTCCAGCTCACCTTAATTTCGACATACGTCTGTAGCACCACATCTCAAATGCTTCGATTCTCTTTTGTTCCGGTTTTCCAACAGTCCACATTTCACTACAACAAAATGCTGTGCTGGATACGTATATTCTCTGAAATTTCTTTCTCAAATTACGGCCTATGGTTCATATTACAGGATTTCTCTTGGCCAGAAATACCCTTATTACCTGTGCTAGTCCGCTTTTCATGTCCTCTTTGCTCCGTCTGTCAATGGTTATTTTGCTGTCTAGGTAATAGACTTCCTTAACTTCATCTATTTCGTGATCATCAACACCGAAAATTTTCTCGCTATTCTCATTTCTGCTGCTACCCCTTAATTTCGTCTTTCTTTAATTCACTCTCAACCCATACTCTTTACTCATTAGACCATTCTATTCAGCAGATCATGTAATCCTTTTTCACCTTCGCTCAGGATACCAATGTCATCAGCGAACCGTGTCAATGATATACTTTCACCTTGAATTTTCATTCCACTCCTGAACCTTTCTATTATTTCCCTCGTTGGTTCTTCGATGTACAGATTGAACAATAGGGGCGTAAGACTACATTCCTGTATTATACCATTTTTAATACGAGACATTCGTTCTCGGTCGTCCACTCTTATTATTTTCTCTTGGCTCTTGTACATATTGTATATTACCTATCAGTTCGTACAGATTACCTCTATTTTTCTTAGACTTTCGAACATTTTGATTTATTTTACATTCTCCAGCACATTTGCAAGCCGACAAATCCTATGGACATGTCTTGATTAAGAAGTCTTCCTTACATTATTAATCGCAAAGTTAGAATTGCCTCTCTGGTGCCTTTATTTTTTCTAAAGCCAAACTGATCGTCATATAACACATCCTAAATTTTCTTTACAATTTTTGCGTATATTCTTCTTGTCAGTAACATGGATGCATGAGCTGTTAAGCTGATTGTGCGATAACTGTCGCAACTATCAGCTCTTGCAGTCTTCGGAATTGTATCGATGATATTTTCCGACAGACAGATGGTATATCGCCAGGCTCATAATTTCTACACACCAACGTGAATAGTCGTTTTGTTGCCACTTCCCGCAATTATTTTAGAAATTCTAATACAATGTTATCTATCCCTTCTGGTTTGACTATAAATCCTCCAAAGTTCCTTGAAATTCTGATTCTAGTACTGATTCCCTTATCTCTTCTATATCGACTTCTGTTTATTCTTCTAACAGACAAATCTTCCCTATTCATTAGAAAATGCAAGGCAGTATATGGAAGATGCTGTACCTTCGCAATTTGATAAAACTGAAATTCAACCCACCTCTCCTACTGAAATTAGGGAAATCATTCACTCAAAAGTAAAAGCTCACATGGAACTGATGGCATTTCCAACAGAGTACTAAAAACAAATAAGTAGGATTCTAAGCCACATATGTAGTAGCTCACTGAAAGAGGGAATTTTTCCAGATAAACTGAAATAAGCTAAGTATTGTGGTATGAGTGGGACAGTGCACAAATGGTTAAGTTCATACTTAACTGGTAGAATGCAGAAGGTTGAAATTAACAGTACAGATAGTCTACAAAAACCAGCAGAGTCCTCTAACTGGGGAGGTATCATGAAGGGTGTCCTACAGGGTTCAGTCTTGGGTCCCTTATTGTTCTGAATATATATTAACGACTTGCCACTCTATTTTCATGAAGATGCAAAGTTAGTTCATTATCCTGATGATACAAGTATAGTAATCACACCCAAGAAGCAAGAATTAGCTGAGGAAATTGCAAATAATGTCTTTCAGAAAATTGGTAACTGGTTCTCTGCAAATGGACTCTCTGCTAAATTTTGAGAATACGCAGTTCATACAATTCTGTACAGTAAATGGCATAACACATTTGATAAATATAGACTATGAACGGAAGTCTGTTGCTAAGGCAGAATACTCAAAATATCTGGGTGTGTGTATTGGTGAGAAATTGAATTGGAAGAAACACATCGATGATCTGCTGAAATGGTTAGGTTCAGCTACTTATGCTATTAGGGTTATTGTAAATTTTGGTGATAAACATATCAGTAAATTAGCCTACTATGCCTATTTTCGTTCACTGCTCTCATATGGCATCATATTTTGGGGCAATTTGTCATTAAGGGAGAAAGTCTTCATTGCACAAAAGTGTGTAGTGAGAATAATAGCTGAAGCTCATCCAAGATCACCTTGCAGACATTTATTTAAGGAACTCGGGATATTCACAGTACCTTCGCAATACATACATTCACTTATAAAATTTGTCATTAATAACCCATCCCAATTCAAAAATAACAGCGAAGTGCATAGCTACAACACTAGAGGAAAGGATGATATTCACTATTATGGATTAAATCTTACTTTGGCACAAAAAGGGTTGAATTATGGCGCCACAAAAATCTTTGGTCATTTGCCAAATAGTATTAAGTCAGACAGATAGCCAACCAACATTTAAAAGCAAATTAAAAGAATTTCAGAATGACAACTCCTTCTAATCGATAGTTGAATTCTTAGATATGAAGTAGTAATTGTAAAAAAATAAATAATAAAAAAATTATTATTTATTTTGTGTAAAGAAAACTTATGTTAAAGTGACACGTTCCACATCATTACGAAATGTCATATTCATGATCTACAGAACAAGGATTAATGTATGTATGTATGTCTCATAGAGGTCTTCAGTGTATTATATCCACCTATCTTTTCTCTGCTCTGCATTCTTATTGTTACCATACTTGCATTTAATGCCACCGAATATTGTTTTGACTTTCGTATATGCTGAGTCAGTCATTCAGAAAAACATTTCTTTTTGGATTTCTCCACATTTTTGATGCAGCCATTTCTTCTTAGTTTCCATGCACTTCCTATTTATTTCATTCCTCAGGGACTTGCATTTCTATATTCCTGGGTTTTTCAGAACATTTTTGTACTTCGTACTTTCTTCGTTAAAAGTTATTCTTCTTCTGTTAGCCAAGGTTTCTCCGCAGTTACCTTCTATGTACCTACGGTTTTCTTTCCAACTTCTGTGATTGCCCTTTTAAGAGATGTCCATTCCTCTTCAACTGTACAGCGTACTGAGCTATTCCGAATTGCTGTATCTATAGACTTGGAAAACTTCAAGCGTATCTTGTCGTTCTATGGCACATCCGTATCCCACTTATTTGAGAATTGATTCTTCCTGACTAATGTCCTAAACATCAGCCGACTCTTCATCACAACTATATTGTGATCTGAGTCTCTGTGTGGCCATGATGTAATCTAACTGGTATCCTCCCGTATCACTCGGCCTATTCCAAGAATACCTCCTCCTCTTCTGATTCTTGAACAAAGCATTCGCTATTATTGGCTGAATCTTGTTACAGAACTCAATTAGTCTCTCTCCTTTCTCATTCATTGCCCCAAGCCCATATTTTGCTTCAAGCTTTTCTTCTACCACCATTAGATTTTCATCTCTATTACGTACTATATTACCCTTTCAGTATCCACATATACTTTCTCCATCTCTTCAGCTTGTGTCATCGGCTTGTATACTTGAACTATCGTTAGAGATGTTGGTTTGATGTCGTTCCTGATAAGAACAACCCTATCACTGAACTGTTCAGAGTAACGTAATGTTTACCTACATTCGTATTCATAAGGTATCCTGCTCCTGTTAAACCATTTCCTGCGGCTTTTGATATTACCCTACACTCAACTGACCAAAAATCCTAGTACTTATTCCATTTCACTTCACTGACCCGTACTGTACCTAGACTTAGCCGATGAATTTCACTTTTCTGATTTTATAGTTTCCCTACCACGTTGAAGCTTCGACACGTAGAATATTATCCTCTCGTTGATTATTCAATCATTTTCCCGTGGTCAACTCTCCCTTGGCAGTCCCATCCCAGAGATCCGAATGGAGGGCTATTCTGGAATCTTTTGCCAATGGAGAGACGATCATGACACTTTTTTAATTACAGGCCACATGTAATATGGATACACGTTATGAGCCTTAAATTCAGTGGTTTCCTTTGCCTTCTGCATCCTCATGCAACTGATCGTTGCTGACTCTTCTACTTTTAGGGGCAAATTTCCACCTGTAGGATAGAATGAGCGTGACCTTTTATGCCGGAAGTCTTCGGCAGCATTAAGCGGTGGTGGTGTTTCGAACCCTGGACCTAGGAGTTTCTGATCAGTAGTCAAAGAAGCAACCTTTTTTTATTTTTATCTCATTTTGTTCTGGGCGGCCGTCCTATTACATCCGCTGAAGTTCATTGTTGATCCATTCACTCAGATATTTTATACTGCAGAGGGAAGCTACTGCTCTGACCGAACATTCTGAGCTAACGTACCGGCTTGATAATTCCTGATTCTTCCGCCACCTTTACGACGCATGTGCAATTTGTTGAACTTGATGGCGTGCTTAAATTTTTGCAAAGTGTCCACGTACCGCTGTAAGTTAACTACAGCGCTGTGTTCCAGAAAGTCAATGCGCAGTGGGCCCTTGCAGTCAAAGAAAAGGGTCATCAAGATTTTCTCGGAGCTGCGTGTCTCTTGCTTGATCCCTTTGTTCTTCTTGTCTTAATTTCACCTGGTGATGTATTTCAAATTCTTTTAATACTTTTTGTTCTTCGAAGATCACTTTTTCAGTGACTCGGTTAAAGATTACGAATGATAGTACAGCTGTCTGTCTGACTCTAGTCCTTATTTAGAACGATTCCGTAATTCAGCCTGTACAGTACTCTTTTTGTTTTGTAAAATCATATTTACTTCATGAGTTTGTTGGCACTTTATACCACGTACATTCACTTTCAGAATTCTGTCTACTGCCGACTGCACAAGTCTTTGACCTTCCCTTGCCTATGGAAGAATTGCTGTGTCCAGTGCAGTGGAACATGTGTTCCAGGTACTATGCAGTGTGATAAGAAACATAACGGAGAATGAGTGACTAAGTAATTATGTTCTTAATTTTTGTCCTACAGCTGGGGTGCTATGACAGATGTACAACGTTATGGAATGCGTGTAACTCAACATTGTCACAATAGCTGCATACGTTTGCATGACAATTACAACAAATTTTAATGTACCCCTTGGATTAAAGAAAACGTATTTGTGGCAGAATGAATTAATTAACTATTTCCAATTGTATGCATAAATTTTCTGTGGGTGTATATACTGTTTTTTTGTGTCCTAAAGAGATTTTTGAACAATATCCCTTTCCTAGGTTAATAACACTATCACCATAGTGGAATAAAAGGATGGAGAATATAAAAGTTTGCGAGCACAACGTAAACACGAAAGTAAAAAGATGTGAATCATGTGGAAACAATGCCCAATGATCTGTGCAGTAAAATGGACACGATACTGTAATTCGTACTAAATTATCACTCTACGAAAATAAACACTGGCTAACTAAATCAGAATTTAATTAAGATAATTACTTTTAACGTAGATAGGCTTCATAACGGTGGGTTAAATGTTATTAACGTTAATACACTCGGTTTATTGAGATCAGGTTTTTAAGCGGCTTCGTAATTTACTTCTGGTTCCGTAATTTAATCCATTACGGTTTGTTTGGAGTGTATTCAGAATGAATAAATGAAGGGCAAATTTTTTTCAACAGCTTTAGTAGATGTTGTGGAAATATTACTTCTTTCACGCATTCTGTGTTGTTGAACTCTTTAGCTGCCCCTATCACAGGAGGTTCGAAAGATTTGTAGTATTCTTCCAGGGCATCATAAATCTGGAAAGGCGCTAACGTTTCGTGGAAATGTGGAAATGTACCGTGTTAGAGTTTCACGTTCGTTTTCATAGTTTGTTGCCCCCCCCCCCCCCTCCCATTAAAACTACTGTCACTTGTTTTTTTTTCCGTAATATCTAGAATTTCGCTATAATGTAAACTTACTGTACTTACAGATCATCTGTGCTGTCATTGTGTCAACTGTACTTAAACAGATTGTTTCCTCTGATTACAGTGAGATCTATACAGGTCAGTAACTCGAAAATTCACCTCCTTAGCCCCTCAGAATACACGGTTTCTTCTTAATGGGACTGACACATTGAGATAACTATTCCACAACACACTCAAAACAAAGCAGAGTCATTCTGGTAAATGTCAGTTCAACGATCTGTAGTGGTGGCGATAAGCTGCTCGAATGTACGACCTCGGGAGTAATAGCGTCACCACCAAACTGTCGAGACGAGAGTTGTTAAAATGGCTTAATGTTAAGAATAGACTATACTGAACAGATAATGGAATAGTTTAAAGTTCTTAGTTCAGACACACACACACACACAGACACGCAAGCACACGCACCCGCTTTCACACTTTCACACAAGCGGAAAAAGAAAAAAATTCTTCCTACGCCAGTTCTCAAAAGTTTAACTGAAACTAGAACTAGTTCCATTAAAAATTGATTAAGATATTATGGAAGATATTAATACATGCGGCTGGTAGATCACTAGACAAAAAGAGTCAGCCAGCCACCCTGCAATGCACTAATACCTTTAACCTAGTGCCTTAGGCACGAGCCCAATGAATGCACGAGATTTCGAAAGCTTCGTGACACTCATCTCATCGTTAACTTAATCATAAAGGAGATCCCAACGTCACATTTACCCCCAATTCTGAATATAAATTGATCTCTTACAAAACGTAAATTACGGTTCATGGTTCAGCAACGGGATTAAAGATTGATCAGTCCTCTCGCCGGTATAGAAATCCGTGCGTTACTGGGCATGTACGTAATCGGAGACGGGTCAGGGCACCTTCAAAGGCTGTCTGAAATGTTCGCAGAACTTTGAAAAGAGAACCGAGGATTCGCAGTTTGTTTTAGACAGGTACTAATTGCTAGGAACCATCCGATGCAGGCCTTCTCGGTCAATCGACACATATTCTTGATAGATGAGTTCGACACCCTGTCTAGCTGAATTTTCAACTATCCAGTGGATAAGTTCAAAACAGACAGGTATAAAAAATGTTTTGATTCATCCACAGTATCTCTAGACAAGCAGCAATCTTTTTTTATTTTATATTTATTTCCATAGGGCACAAAATCATAAATGCCGAACAGCATCAGTTATAAATGAATCGCTCGTCAGTGGTCATTAGATAGCTGGACCGCCCGAAATAAAATGGTCGGGAAATGATGAGAGAACTGTAATTTCGTTTCAATAAAACCATTTTGAGTATAAAATGGTTCAAATGGTTCTGAGCACTATGGGACTTAACATCTTAGGTCATCAGTCCCCTAGAACTTAGAACTAATTAAAACTAACTAACCTAAGGACATCACACACATCCATGCCCGAGGCAGGATTCGAACATGCGACCGTAGCAGTCCCGCGGTTTCGGACTGCAGCGCCTAGAACCGCACGACCACCGCGGCCGTCCTTTAGAGTATAAGGCCGCGTCTTTATGAAACACTAAAACTACAAAAATGTCCATGTTTCATCCAACTTCATAGCGGACCCATTCACGGCGACTAACTACTGGACTGTAATTGTGATGTACGCCTACAAACTGATCAATTTCGGTTGTCAAATGGTTATCGTAGGCACATCCTGGGATGCCACTGGACATAAACCAAACAAGTTTGTAATGGATGTGTGTTTGTACAGTAGGCTATTGCCATTGCTGCTCTGGCGGGTGATAGGGAATCGGCAACTTGTAACCAGGGGTAGCATTTTGCTGCAGTGAGACGTCGATGGCACACTGTAGTTCTCCCGTGGCACCTGTGTCATGAGGAGCTGCTGCCTCGCAAATATATGCGGCCAGTGGACAGGAATCATTGGTTGTCAGGGCACGGATAGCTTTTACCTATCTTTTATTTTAATTCTGTTACAGCGTCTTATTATTTCAATACCCTCTCCTATTTTCGTTGCCACATCCACCGCTGTCGTCTCAGCAGATGAGATTCTTGAAATTTAATAGACCGTCCACCGCCCTTGTCGGCTATATGTGATTTCTTGTGTTTCCCCATCAGCATTCGAGCTCCGACATACAAATGTTTCGCCACCGTAGAGTTTACCACATTCGCATTGAAGTTCGTAGACGCCTACAGTGAGGAGATCATCAACGGGATCTTTCGTGGGCCTCAACAGATCTAGGATCCTGTTACTTATTTGGAATATAATTTCTCTATCGCTAGCACCTTCTCTGCATTTGCTGACACCTCTCACATGGGGTAAACGAGCAACAGGATGACCTTATTTTGTTCCTTTGCATATTTATACTAACTGTACCTCACAGCTCGTGTCTTTTGTTACTATATTCATTCGTCCGGAATGTGGTCCGGTGCTCGTTTAGTTCAAATTGGAGGCTGTCAGCTTCGTCAATTCGATGAGCTGTCTGTTACCGCTCGTAGCATACCGATATTTTGTACTGGGAGGTGGCGCTATTTCGCATGCAGATGTCTGTTACCATGCGGTAGTTTGCTATTAACTACATGTCCTGTATTGCCAGTAGATATTCCATACAATTTTAAATCTGTTATTTTACATTTCTAGAGTGAGTTTCATTTTCCTACAAGCTTTACACAAGCTGACGAAATCTGCGTAGTTCTCCTTCCTCACGCGGCAGTATGACAAACGTGTAGTCCACGCACTCCAGACAAGAACTTGAGTGCAGAGATGCTTCCATGAATACGTCAGCTGATACAGGTGACACGGGAGAGAGAAGGGCCACTCCGCATGCCTGCTCATACAATTTACCCTACCAACTAAAATATGTTGATGACAGTTACTATTGCACCAAGTCGCAAATATCTGGTGTTATTTGCTCCTAGAGGGTGGTTTCAGCTATATGCACGTGAGGAAATAGAGATTTTATGTCATAGCTGACCATTAGCTACGAGGCTGGAACTTGCTGTTACTATGGCTGTGAAAAAAGTGTAGAATTAACAACATAAAATACTACGTCGCCAAACGTGTGACGTAACTTGAGTGCCTGATGTTTTCGCAGATAATGTGTGGGCAGGTTTATCCCATTAACGATTGGTCTTCGTAGACAGCCTTTCCTATGCACCTATATTCTTGGTGGTACTGCAACTTCCGACTCAAACCCGTTGTCTGTGTCAGCATCGAATGTAAGCCATTAAACAGGGCTTGGGTCTGTGTTTCTATCTTCCAGTGGGGTCACTTTCCAGTTCTTTGTAGGTCATTCAGCAACTCGCTCATTTTGACTTCATAAGATGTAGTGCCCATTATTACTATGATGTTTCATTTGTGTGCCCCTACAATTACAGTATATTTGTTGTTATTAAGTTTACTGAGTGCGACTCTTTGTTCAACAGATACATTCTGCTTCGGTGACTTTACATGCCACAGGATCAAACAATCTTGTGTCGCGTCTTCTCTGCTTATACTTGGGGCTGTCTCCAGATTGACTCATCTACAGTTTGTGTACTGGCCTCTGCTGGTATATGCTGGGGCGTCACAGGTAAACCGAAACCCTCAGACAGCACATCAGTAGCTGTCTTACTGATGGTATGCTTCGTAATATTTACCTCAGTGCAAGGCGCATTCAGTTTTGGTGAATACTTCTTTTCACCTGTGCGAGCTCCGTAAATTTCCTCTGCTTCTGTCATCATGTAGGCTTCCTTGGGCTTTACTTTGTTGACAATCTCCAACTCAACAGCCGATAACTCGGAAGCCAGTCAATGTTTCCGGAGTAGAGACCTGTTACTAAAATCGGAGATAAAATTGAGCTGATGGATTCTTTCCCTCAGTAGTGAAAGGCCATCACGTTTGAAGATATTACTTGCTAAAGGGAAAATGGCTACATGTTACTGACGGCCAAGCTGCCAGCAATCCCACTCCATCGGGCCACATATGTTTACCAGACAGCAGCTGCATAATATAAAAAAGTGACATCATGAGAAATGCCATATGGCAACAACGTCTCGCTACAAGGAAACACCACCCCTTGCTAAAAGCTGCCGATTCGCTATTGTTTACTAATCACTTGCCAGAGAATCACAGGTAATAGCCTACCATACATCTACAAATCCTTAACAATCCTCGTATTTTCCAATCGCATCCCAGAATGTGGCATTTTATTTGTTTTAGTGTTTCATAAAGATGCTGCCAAATAACATAAATGATTTTGTTGAAACCGATAAAAGTACTGTTATCTTGCCAAACAAGGCAACATCTACACAGAATGCAAAGACACAGGCAATTCCGTTAAAGGATAGTGATGTAAAAATCTTCGGTACAGGAAAAAAGGAATAAACTAGCAAGAAACATGGCTTAGAAAACCACTTACAAACTTCATACCGCATGAGTCAGCTTTGCTGAATTCAATTCTTCTAAGTAAACGAGATGTAGCGTAAAATAAGGTTAGCCCCAAACTGAAGTGGTACGTTACTGAACTATTCAATAGCCGACGTATCACTATCCGGCGGTAATCGTGGCGAGAAAATCTACGGTACCGTATTCAAGCTCTCCAGCTAAGCCATATTCGCTTACAGAATGTAATAGACGACCATTTATGCAAAATGTAAACTAGCTCCAATGTGTTGTAATAATTTTAAAAATAGTAATACTTCCTGTAGACACTAGCCAGTAAAATTACACCGACGAAGGCAATGTATCCGTTAGGAGCTACGGACAATCCGCATTGTTTCAAGCTGTTCATCTCTCGTTTGGTTGCCGCGCTATTGTGAATTGTCCGCGTTGTGGCACAGTGTTAGTGGAGATTTTAACAACATTCAGTTTACGGGATCAACAATAAATCGTGTAATTTGGCTTGTGAGAGGGTGCGCAATTTGCATTAATGGTCAAGGGTTTCAATAAATCCATGTTGATATCAATATCATGCTCTAGGTCGAGTGCAGTACAATGAAGCATCCCGTGGCTTAAAGGAGGATCACCCGAGCAAACGGATGACACTCGACGAAGAAGATATACACTTGCAGTTGGTGTCGCTCACATTTCGAATATCTAAAAGGACCATCAGAGTACAAACGGTCATCCGTCAGAGAACTGTCAGAAGTGTTTGGAATCTCGAATATTTCATGTTCCAAAATTTTTGTTGAATAATTGTACATTAATTTAGTTGTAACAGAGCTGGTTCCTGCCCTCATAACTATACTCAGAAACAACGTTGTGTGAATATTTGCGACAACGTTTTGAACAAGCTGACTGTGACAAAGTAGTAACGCTAAGGATGTGTTATAGGCCCTATGTTCTTCCTGATCTATATTAACGACATAGGATACAATCTGAGTAGCCGTCTTAGATTGTTTGCAGATGACGCTGTCATTTACCGTCTTGCAAAGTCATCAGATAATCAAAACGAATTGAAAAAATATTTAGATAAGATATCTATACGGTGTGAAAAGTGGCTGTTGACCCTGAATAAAGAGAAGTGTGAAGTTATTCAGATGAATACTAAAAGAAATCCACTAAATTTCGATCACGCAATAGGTCACATAAACCTGAAGGCTATAGATTCAACTTGAATACCTAGAGATTAGCCGGCCGCGGTGGTCTAGCGGTTCTGGCGCTGCAGTCCGGAACCGCGGGACTGCTACGGTCGCAGGTTCGAATCCTGCCTCGGGCATGGATGTGTGTGATGTCCTTAGGTTAGTTAGGTTTAAGTAGTTCTAAGTTCTAGGGGACTTATGACCTAAGATGTTGAGTTCCGTAGTGCTCAGAGCCATTTGAACCATTTTTGAACCTAGAGATTACAACTACAAATAACCTAAATTGTAACGATCACATAGATAGCGTTGTGGGTAGAGCAAAGCAAAGACTGCAGTTCACTGCCAGAACACGTAAAAGGTGCCACAGGTCTATTTAAAGAGACTGCTTACCTTACGCTTGTCCGCCCTATTTTGGAGTACTGCTGTGCGGTGTGGGATCCGCACCAGGTGGGACTGACGGATGACATCGGAAAAGTTCAAAGAAGGGCAGCTCCTTCTGTTTTATCGTGAAATAGAGGGGATAGTGCCACAGACGTGATACGTGAATTCGTGTAAGAGTCCCATAGTGAAAAAAAAATTATTAAAACAAAGGCGTTTTTCGTTGCGACGGGATCTTCTAATGAAATTTCAGTCACAAGTTTTCTCCTCCGATTGCGAAAACATTCTGTTGGCACCCACCTACATAGACAGACAGGATCATCGCGATAGAATAAGAGAAATCAGTGCTCGCAGAGAATGATTGAAGTGCTCTTCTTTCGTGCGTGCCATTCGAGAGTGGAATGGTAGAGTAACAGCTTGAAGGTGATTCATTGAACCCTGAGACGGGCACTTTATTATGAATAGCAAAGTACTCACGTAGATGTAGATGTAGATGTAGATGAGGGGAACCAATGTGGGTAACAGCCTCCGTAGAGACCATTCATCCTAATAGACTGACATACGATCTCTCAGACCAGAAAAACGTACGACGATCAGTACACACCGTGAAACAGATTGTCATAGCTCTGTTTCCCAATTTTCAATGAAACAAGGGATTTATTTCTTCCACAAGTTCAGTTGGCCATCAATAATACGGGAACGTTTTAAAAATATACTTTTCTGGTAGGAGATTTTTATGGTTTCTTCACGATGTTAGCCCAGCTGCCCACTCAGCTTTGTCAGTTGGCTAGACTTGAAAATATCAATTGGCCGCATATCACAGTCATTCCACAACACGTATCTCAATCTATGCCTGTCTTCCTCTTTCAGAAATGAAGAGGGCAAGCTAAAAATGTGAAGACAGTTTATAGCTAGAATTGTTTTGTCAGTTGGCTAGACTTGAAAACATCAATTGGCCGCATGTCACAGTCTTTCCACAACACGTATCTCAATCTATGCCTGTCTTCCTCTTTCATAAATTAAGGGGGCAAGCTAAAAATGTGAATACAGTTTATAGCTAGAATAGTTTTGTCATTTGGCTAGACTTGAAAATATCAATTGGCCGCATATCACAGTCATTCCACAACACGTATCTCAATCTATGCCAGTCTTCCTCTTTCATAAATTAAGAGGGCAAGCTAAAAATGTGAAGACATTTTATAGCTAGAATAGTTTTGTGGGAAAATATTACTGCAGGTAAAATAATTCATATACATAATGTCCCTTATCTACTCTCCTCTACGCACTTGTTTCATCTCTTACCAGGATACCTAATTCCGTTCTGGCAGAAGATTTGTGGCATTGTACCTTAACATCGCTTCCACACCCCCGTCATCCACCGAGGAAATGGATCCACGCAAATGCTCCTTAATCGAAACAAAGAGGTAAAAATCACTTGGAGTTAGCTAATGACTGAGTGCTCCAACATCTGAAACGTAGATTTTGAATGCTCCATTCTTTGTTCCCGGCACCATGAGCAAAATTACACCTCTTGATGACTTCGCTGTCTTCGTTATTTCGATTTGATCTTCCAGATTTCGCAGCAACTGACAGTATTTGTCATTATTTACTGTTTGACACTGAAGAATATAATGAGTCAGCAGTGGACCTTTCTTTTCCAAAAACACAATCATCATTAAATTTCCTGTAAAAGCTCGGATGCGAAATTGTTTTATGTAGACCATGCTCCACCGGTTACTCTGTGGTTCATGGTAATGGATCCACATCTTCCCAAGTGTTGCTACGCAAATATGTAAGTCTTCTCTTTCCTCTTACAAATGCTTTAAATATCATCTCGACTACTCTAAAAGTCCCGGTTTGTGTTCATTTGTCAGTCGATGTGGAACTCTGAGGAAATTCTTTTCGGTCGTTTAGTGAATCAAGGAGGGTTCCTGATGCAGACTCATAACTAATGCTCAATGCGGCACAGTATCATTACCTTGCACGACAATCATCGTGGATGTCTAAGGAGATTCTAACCACGTTCTACAGGAATGAATGGTGACGGTGTAACGTCGTACCTGACGTTTTTGTGATTGGCTAGTACCTCTGTAATGCTTTCTCGAGCGATTCTCACCTTCGCGTTGAACAATTCCATAAGCTGCTGTAAAGGTGCTCTACTGTACATGTTGTTTGCTTTAGACAGCTTATAAACACCTAGTTCAGGGCAAAACTACTTTAATTCCGCCAGAACAGCCACTGCAACATCGTTCTGCTCTTAAGGCAACATAGCAGAAACCAGTGACAAAAAAACGATGAGGACTGTGTCATGGTCAGTGTTTCATGGACGGTAGATGAAGTTCCCATGACTTCATACCTTAAATTATTTAGCCGTAAGTTGTCAGGAACTGTCATGTATATTTTCATTTTCAAAATGAAAAGTGCAATTTAATTTTCATCTTCAAAGGTTTCTGAAGTAAGTTTCTGGAAGAGGTGTATTGACAACGCGACTCATAATTACTTATGTTAAAAAAATAGCAGTAATGTACACAAGTAAGGTTGATTCGATCTATGTAGTACATGATGTTTCTCCTAGTCTCTCGCCAGCGACGCCCGCAGTGGACGCGTCGCTGCAGCCGCCAGGCGCCTCCCTGGGTCACGCGCCGCCGATCGCTTCCCGGGACCAGTTGTCCTCCGACATGGAACTCTTGCCCGCTCCGGACCATGTGTCGTCTTCGCCCGTCGGGTGCCCCGGTCCGATGGAGGTCGACCGTTCGGCCCGCCCTGTCTCTCTACGGGCGCATACACCGCATTTTGGCGTGCACCCTGGAGTAGGTTTTCAGGCGATCCCTAGCTCCCCGCGGTCCGAATGGCAGGGTGCGGGTGGCACAGCCTCGGCTGTTGTTAGGCTCCCCACCTCGTCGCAAGCGCCAACATGGGTTCCTCCCCACTGCGGCCGGAGGCCTTATACCACAACCGTACGCCGATTTGCGGGGGAGGAATGTGGTGTCACCGCCAGACACCACACTGGATTAAAGTTAAGTATCAAACTAATTACGTCCGCTTTCTGAATTCTAATTCCTTGTCGTGTTCCAGACCTCACGTCAGTATAGTCCTTGCCTCCTCACGCCAGCCTGCGTGAGCTAAAACGCGTGCATTTCGGCCTCCTCTCGTAACATGGTATTGGCTCTTCTGCCAACACAAGGCAAACATTTTGCTGTTACCGTCAAAATTTTCTGCCAGTTAATAAAAACAGAGTATCAACAGCAAGGAATACAAAACTATTTCCCTGGCGCAAACTTAGAATTGCTTCTACATTTGTCGATGTTGCTCCGATCAGGATAACATGCCGCACTCTCTCTACAAAGATAACATCAGTTTATGTAGAGATTTACTTTTCAAAAGGCGTACGCCTCATGCCTTAAGATTCTGTTCTTTACACCTTACTTCTGCTCTTGTTGCTGAGACTAATACTTTGGACTTGAGCGTGTCCTGAAAGTGGTTTGAAATAGCCGTATCGCTAGATTATGAGTGTAAAGGGTCTTTGTTTGGTTGAGGGACTTGTGGAATCAGTCAAGACCTGTTGAAAACAAAGGTAGAAATAAGTTTGGTTCATCTCTTGAGTTATAAACTTCTTGTTCCAAGCTTTATCCTCCCAGTAGAAGAAAATAATTAGCGTGCACCGAAACATTTTGAAATGAGTGACACAAGGAGCATCAGTGTGGTAACTGTGGGTCTCCTTTTCACACACTGTCTTACACTAATTTCCGCTGTTACCGACTTTTACATTAAAATAATGTTCAGGAAAATCGCACACGAAGCTGCACGAATTTCAATTTACCTTGATTTTGCGTAGTTAATGTGTGTAATCACGACTAAACATATCCAGTATGTTGTATCAGCCTAATAGCTTATTCCTCCGCACACTAGGCAGGCCGTGTGGGTAGCCGCACCACCAGAAAGCTCTCACAAACACCGAGATATTCCCTTATATGGCACGGGCTGTTTACCACAGAGCCACACGTCGCCTTCACAGCTTCTCCCGAGAGCGCCTGTCGCAGCAGAGAGCGCTGTGACAGAAAAGTACGCCAGATCACGTGCCCTCGCTGCGGCACTTGAATATCTACCCGCCCCCAACCACATAGGCCTACGCCGGACCGTGCGAAGTCATTTAACCCCTACGGTTCAAGTCGGCAGTACAAGGCGTTACGTCCGGCAGTATAAACGGTCATACAGCCACATCACAGACAACGTTACAGGACAGATATCTCTGTATGTAGAGATGTGAATAATCATCCAAGCACATTACAGTGAATTTTCGTTTTTTTTTTCAATGAAGATATGTTTATGTCTAAGATCATTCATCAGTACGAGGATACTACACACTAAGATGAACTTAAATTTTCGTTTTTATTTTGTGTATACGGTATAACATATTAAATATCAAAAGATAACCTTAGGTCATTGACTGGAAACAGAAAATTTTTTTAAATGGTGTGTTGATCATCTGTGTTACAAAACTTATTCCTTCGTATCAGAGGGGGTTTGGAATCACACAGATGAAGAATATATAGTGATTTCTTATAAACGTGGGCGATTTATTGGCAGAATGTACAGCACAATCTACATATAAATCGGAAATTACCAGAGTGTTCGATCAACGAAAGTGGAAGGTAAGGGTTTCTCATCACGTCGACGTTGACATAGTTAAAGACAGAGCATGAGCTTCAACAGGAAACTAAATTAACACATCTAAGCCAAGCATACTCACATACCCTCTATGACCATTCGAAAGGGTAGGCGTGAAATTTCATTTCAAGTGGCCAAGATGGACGCTACATGAGTGTATGACGTGTTACTTACGTAAGAAGTTACTGAGTATAATTTATTTCCTTACATTGGATTACTAAAAATTTTATATTACTAGCGATTTCTGTATTTTTTGCTCTGATGATAACTAATAAGAGTGGAAATCGGTGAAGTGCATTAATTTCACCGAATGTGGTCAAAGATAACAGTGAATAAAAATTTATCTTTGAAAACAAATCACCTGTTTCAATTTGGCAGCTCAAAATTTCAAAGAAAGGAGAGGGTTATGGGCAGTGTTTTTTCTCAGAAGCCATATTAAACATAGTTTTCACTGATTAAAAAGAATACCATGGATGTCCGGAACAGGACCGAGAAACTCCCTTCATTCCACATGCTAGTCCAGTACATGAACAGCTGTGCAACCTACCTAGCCACGGTCTCTGGAAGCGAAAAGGTTAAATTTGCGAGACACGACAGTGTTGAAGTAATTGCATATGGTACCAAGATCTCACACGGCTCGGGGCTGGAGAATGGTATTAAACGTGGCTCTGCTTAAGGATCAGAACTACCAATCTTTTCAAGAGGTAAAGGGGAGCAGAGGTATAGCGTAGTGGTAAGGGCAGACAGAGCATTAACTATGCAAGAGAATAACGTGACCGTGTGCGTACTATTATTTGCTGAAAACTAAATTCGTTATCTTATGACATTGACTTAGATTTGCATTGGTACTTTACAAAGTACTGTGAAGTGCAGAGGGTACTTCTGACTGCATCCGTTATTAGAACTTTTTCGTGTTCCACTGACGTACGGAGAGCGGGAAGAACGACTGCTTAAACTCGCACGTGTACAATGTCATTAGTCTAACTTCGTCTTTGCTATCGCTACGGCAGCGATAGGTAGCAGGCTGCAGTTTCCTCAATTAAAGGTCTGGAAACCCACTAAGTAAGCTTTCACGGTAGAGCTCACCTCTGTCTTCAAGCATCACTGTCTTCATCAGGTTCGTGCTGATCTCTCTCATGGGTCAAATAAAGCTGTAACCTTTCTTGCGGCCCTTCTATACTACAGGTCATTAAAATTGCTACACAACGAAGATGACGTGCTACAGACGCGATATTTAACCGACAGGAAGAAAATGCTGTGATACGCAAATGATTAGGTTTTCAGAGCATTCACACGAGGTTGGCGCCGGTGGCGACACCTACAACGTGCTGACTTGAGGAAAGTTTCCAACCGATTTCTCATACACAAACAACAGTCGACCATCGTTGCCTGGTGAAACGTTGTTGCGATGCCTCGTGTAAGGAGGAGAAATGCGTACCATCACGTTTCCGACTTTGATAAAGGTCGGATTGTAGCCTATCGCGATTGCGGTTTATCGTATCGCGACATTGCTGCTCACGTCGGTCTAGATCCAATGACTGTTAGCAGAATATGGGATCGGTGAGTTCAGGAGGGTAATACGGATCCCGACGGCCTCGTATCACTAGGAGTCGAGATGACAGGCATCTTATCCGCAAGGCTGTAACGGATCGTGCAGCCACGTCTCCATCCCTGAGTCAACAGATGGGGACGTTTGCAAAACAACAATCATCTGCACGAACAGTTCGACGACGTTTGCAGCAGCATGTACTATCAGCTCGGAGGCCATGGCTGCGGTTACCCTTGACACTGCATCACAGACAGGAGCGCCTGCGATGGTGTACTCAACGACGAACCTGGGTGCACTAATGGCAGAACGTCATTTTTTCGGATGAATTCAGATTCTGTTTACAGCATCATGATGGCCGCATCCGTGTTTGGCGACATCGCGGTGAACGCACATTGGAAGCATGTATTCGTCGTCGCCATACTGGCATATCACCCAGCGTGATGGGATGGGGTGCCATCGGTTACACGTCTCCGTCACCTGTTATTCGCATTGACGGCACTTTGAACAGTGGACGTTACATTTCAGATGTGCTACGACCCGTGGCTCTACCCTTCATTCGATCCCTGCGAAAACGTACATTTCAGCAGGGTAATGCACGACCGCATGTTGCAGGTCATGTACTGGCCTTTCTGGATACAGAAAATGTTCGACTGCTGCCCTGGCCTGCCCATTCTACAGATCTCTCACCAATTGAAACGTCTGGTCAATGGTGGCCCACCAACTGGCTCGTCACAATACGCCAGTCACTACTCTTAATGAACTGTGGTATCGTGTTGTAGATGCATGGGCAGCTGTACCTGTGCACGCCATCAAAGCTCTGTTTCACTCAATGCCCAGGCGTATCAAGGCCGTTATTACGGTTAGAGATGGTTGTTCAGGGTACTGATTTCTCAGGGTCTATGCACCCAAATTGCGTGAAAATGTAATCACATGTCAGTTCTAGTAGAAAATATTTGTCCAATTAATACGCGTTCATCATCTGCATTTTTTTTGGTGTAGCAATTTTAATGGCCAGTACTGTACATCTACATTTATATGAATAGTCAGCAAGTTACCCTTAGGTTCACTGAAGCACTTCCACGCTATATCTCTACCGTTCCACTCTCGAACAGTTCGCCGTGAGAATGGACACTCACATATCTCAATGCGGACTCTGATTTCTCTTTCGATGATCATTTCTCCCTAAGCAGGATGACGTTAGCAAAATAGTTTCGCATTCGTATGAGAAATTTGGAAATTGAAATTTCATTAAAAATATTTCGCCCGTATTGAAGAACGCCTCTGGTTTAATAATTGTCACCCCAACTCGCGCAACATATCCGTGAAACTCTCTCCCCTATTTCGCGGTTGTACAAAATTACCAGCCGTTCTTCGAACTTTTGCGATGATCTCCATAGAAAAATTTTACATTTCTGAACATTTAAAATAACTCAGATTTCGTTCCACTCAGAAGTATTGCAGATACCTGACCATTTTCCGACAGCACTTCTTATTTGTGCAGCTTTTTTCATACGATAAGGGAAGTGCTGCATCTTACGCTACTCTTCTTGTGTATGTGAATATAGTCGTAGAACCGGCATCATTTCATAGGGACATTTTAGACAATTTTACTATTGGTTTATCATATGCATTGACGGAAGGAAGAATCATAACACCAAAAAGGAACTGTGTGACGTAAACGGAAGTTGGTAGGGGTGTTTCTACATCTAAGAGATGATGTGTATGAAAATTTCGAGCTAGTCACATACGAGAGACGCCAATAATGTCATTATGAGAATAAAAGTCGGTTTTGGCTTAAATACATGTTGTAATAATCATCAGCGTAAGCTACCTTTGAGATTTTACATGGTGAGCTATGTTACTCACGAACGCCTTTAAGGCGACTCCTCACAGAGTTTGAGCTATGTCGTGTAATACGGCTACGAGATGATGAATGTTCCTTCAACTGTACTGCAGAAAGACTTTGCAGCAATGTAGCCTCTGTTCATGACTCCTGGCAGCGGTAGCCACGAGAAAGTACGGTCGTAAGAAGAACGGGCACCGGACGGCACGTGGCACTACCGAGAGAGAAGACCATCGTGTTTGGCTAATGGCTCTGGAGCATCGCCCTGCATCTGCGGCAGTAATCTAAGCAGCAGCTGCTACCATAGTCACACAATGAACTGTAAAAAATCGGCTGCTTCAACGACAGCTGCGAGCCAGACACCCTGTAGCGTGCATTCCACTAACCCCAAACTACCACCACTTTCGACTTCAGTAGTGTCAAGCGGGAGCTCATTGGGGGGAGGGTGGAGGAGGTCTTTTGGTTGTTCTGATTAAATGTTGTACTTCCTCGGCGCCAGTTATGGCCATGTTTTGGTTAGAAGGAGGCCAATTGAGGGCCTGCCACCAAACCGTCTGAATGCTGGATATACTGGACATACATTTGGAGTTATGCTGTGGGTGGCATTTCGTGTGACAGTTTCACATTGAGCGCCATGACTAAAAATTTGTACGTCAGTCTGATGATTCGACCTGTTGTGCTGCCATTCAACAGGATAACGCTTACCCACACACAGCTGTTTTAACCCAACATGCTCTATAGAGCGCCGACGCGTTGCCCTGGGCTGCTCAATCACCAGATATGCCCCCAATCGACCACATATGCGACATCATCGGACGATGACTCCAGCGTCAGCCACAGGCAACATTCACCGTCCCAATCTTGACCGACCAAGAGCTGCAGGCATGGAACTCCATTCCACAAATTGACATCCGGCACCAACCCAACAGATCGCATTCACGTTTGCGTGCTTTCAGTCAATATTCTCGCGGTTACGCCTATTATTAATGAACTATCATTTCACATTTGCAACGGCTTATCTCGTGCTTCCTTTAACCTGAGATCTTTCAATGTTAATCACTTACCTACATTACCTAGCCAAATGTATTCCCGAAATTTCATTGCTCTATATTAATTATTTCTTGCTGTATCGATTATTTTCGGTCAGTGTACAGAGTCAAAAATTTTCCGTTCGAAGGCCGTACAGTGCTGATTCGTTATGCCAGTCAAGCAGACTCGTTCTGTGCGTTTGGTCGATCACCCCACAGACGCAGCAAGTTGAATATACTCGTTTGGTAAAACACTCTGTGCTGCTTCGTGAGGAAGTCTGTAACTGCCTGCTGCACATCGTCGTCGACTCAGGAAGGCTTTTTCTTAAGAGATCCAAGGCGTGATAGTCGCTTGTGGAGAGGTCTGGACTAAAGGACGGCTGCACGAGTGTCTCCCAACTTGAGTTGATGTAACTTCTGCATTACGACATTTGCGATATCGGGACGTGCGTTATTACGAAGCGTCAGCACCCGTGGTCCACAACGGTTGTTTCCAATAGATATTCTGCCCCATACAGATTCTTCATTCCCCGATGGGTGTCTGCCGGTGTTTGTCCTTCGGCAGTCAATAAATGAATAACAGCATATTAGTCCCGCTAGCATGCATTTGATAATAATGTCGTCATAGTTCACGTTTCCGTATTTACCGCACACACGTTGGAAAAACGCCAATGCCACACTGATTCCTGGCCTATGCTTCCCAGTGCTTATGTACCCGCATCGAAGTCGTGCTGCGTAGCATATACGGTACAGCATCGCCCTGAAACGGAAAATTTTCGATGCCCCTTATAGACAGAAAGCCGTCCGTGTTTTGCAACTGATGTTATATTTGTTTTTATCAAATATGCTATGTATCTGCAGTGATTCTTCGTTATTTAAACTATCTAACTACACTCCTGGAAATTGAAATAAGAACACCGTGAATTCATTGTCCCAGGAAGGGGAAACTTTATTGACACATTCCTGGGGTCAGATACATCACATGATCACACTGACAGGACCACAGGCACATAGACACAGGCAACAGAGCATGCACAATGTCGGCACTAGTACAGTGTATATGAACCTATCGCAGCAATGCAGGCTGCTATTCTCCCATGGAGACGATCGTAGAGATGCTGGATGTAGTCCTGTGGAACGGCTTGCCATGCCATTTCCACCTGGCGCCTCAGTTGGACCAGCGTTCGTGCTGGACGTGCAGACCGCGTGAGACGACGCTTCATCCAGTCCCAAACATGCTCAATGGGGGACAGATCCGGAGATCTTGCTGGCCAGGCTAGTTGACTTACACCTTCTAGAGCACGTTGGGTGGCACGGGATACATGCGGACGTGCATTGTCCTGTTGGAACAACAAGTTCCCTTGCCGGTCTAGGAATGGTAGAACGATGGGTTCGATGACGGTTTGGATGTACCGTGCACTATTCAGTGTCCCCTCGACGATCACCAGTGGTGTACGGCCAGTGTAGGAGATCGCTCCCCACACCATGATGCCGGGTGTTGGCCCTGTGTGCCTCGGTCGTATGCAATCCTGATTGTGGCGCTCACCTGCACGGCGCCAAACACGCATACGACCATCATTGGCACCAAGGCAGAAGCGACTCTCATCGCTGAAGACGACACGTCTCCATTCGTCCCTCCATTCACGCCTGTCGCGACACCACTGGAGGCGGGCTGCACGATGTTGGGGCGTGAGCGGAAGACGGCCTAACGGTGTGCGGGACCGTAGCCCAGCTTCATGGAGACGGTTGCGAATGGTCCTCGCCGATACCCCAGGAGCAACAGTGTCCCTAATTTTCTGGGAAGTGGCGGTGCGGTCCCCTACGGCACTGCGTAGGATCCTACGGTCTTGGCGTGCATCCGTGCGTCGCTGCGGTCCGGTCCCAGGTCGACGGGCACGTGCACCTTCCGCCGACCACTGGCGACAACATCGATGTACTGTGGAGACCTCACGCACCACGTGTGGAGCAATTCGGCGGTACGTCCACCCGGCCTCCCGCATGCCCACTATACGCCCTCGCTCAAAGTCCGTCAACTGCACATACGGTTCACGTCCACGCTGTCGCGGCATGCTACCAGTGTTAAAGACTGCGATGGAGCTCCGTATGCCACGGCAAACTGGCTGACACTGACGGCGGCGGTGCACAAATGCTGCGCAGCTAGCGCCATTCGACGGCCAACACCGCGGTTCCTGGTGTGTCCGCTGTGCCGTGCGTGTGATCATTGCTTGTACAGCCCTCTCGCAGTGTCCGGAGCAAGTATGGTGGGTCTGACACACCGGTGTCAATGTGTTCTTTTTTCCATTTCCAGGAGTGTATTTACGAGAACATCGTTGAGGTTTTTATACATTCATTTTATCTCTCTTTAGTTTATCCATGTGTTCGTCTGTTTGTATGAGGTGCACATAGTACTGGACTGTTGGAATTGAGAGGTCCCATTTAAACATTTCACTTCACGTAACCTATACTATAGCACAATGCACGTGGTGTTGCTCACATCAAACAGAGCTGCCTGAGAGATCATTGGAGCTGTAGAATGTGAGAATAAAGTGAGATGTCGATGAGGGGCTGATGTGCGATTGGGTGCTGGGGTACAGTGCGTGTGAAATTTTTGTTTCTTATTACTATTCGTTTTCTATTCTTGTATGGCATTTTTAGTTTTATGTTAAACTGTGAATGAATTTGAATATCGTCCTCCTGTAATTTATCTTTGGGTCGTAGATCATATTTTCATGTTTGTTTATGGTATTCTGCCTGAAATATTCCTCTCGTAGTGTACGCATTTGCTTTCTTTTGTTGTTACGTCATAAGATTGTCATGTCTGTTCTTATCTCCGTGTGGTGGAGATTTTCTTTTATTAGACGTTCTGCATTTCTGGAATGGATGTATTCACTCTTCATATAATGTTATTTGCACCTGATATTACAATATCTTGTTCGCACCTCATTATAGAATTGGAGTTATGACATGTTGCTTCATATACTCCTGAACTAGTGTAGTGGTCATTTTCTTTTGTCATATTTCAATTACTTTCGTGTTTGCTATATTTCTTGAGGGACATACTAATTTTATGATTTTGGTTTTTTGGAGGTGTTTGGGCAATCGTATTCTTGTCTGAGGAAAAATGGCTGCAAATATTAACAGCTTCTGGACAGTTTACTGAATTGTATCCGCAGTTAAAGCCAAGAGTCTGAACCCGGAAATCAAGTATGTGCAAAATCTCCCTGGAATGTCCCAGTGTTAGGATGCACGTAAGCTATTGTGATAGTAGGGCAGACAGTAGATGCCGCGGTACAGCGAGGCGGCGGAGATGGAGAAGTGCGAGTGCGCCTGAATACATTACCCGGAATTACTTCCCTTTGTGCCGGGACTGGGGCCGCGATCTACTTGCTAGGCATAGTTCCCGAATCCGTACGCGCGAGGACTGCGAGCCCTCACGGCCAGAACTGCCGGATATTGCGGGGCCGGCGCGGTAGCCAACACTTTTCTCTCAGAATGGTCCTCGCGGAAACTACCGCTACCGACACCCCAGATCACACCTCGATAGCTCTTCTCCGTCTCAGGACAGTAAAGATGGCCTGGCGAGATAAACATTTCCGTGCTTCCTCTTAAAATTACGATTATAACGTGTTACGCAGGATGTTGACTTTAGATCTTGGAGTGGAAGAAACGTACTTACATGGAAATTATGGGTCACTGACTATTCTCACCATTAGCACATTGTACAATTGTGGTGGTATGTCAGTACCATTCATTTCTAATGTCATCGAAGTACTAGTATCGCATTTCCGAACACTCGCACTCATCTGACTGGTTCGTTGTCTTTCCATTGACGACGTTACATGCTGATTGTGTTTGTTACATATGTTACTTATCGTTCAAAACGTTTAAGACAATCTCTGAGCCCACCTATTATGAAGTGGATTCTGTAATACCGTATTTGGATACAAAGAATCTTAAGCCACCTGAAATGCATTGTCAACTCATAGAGGTTTATGGTGAGAATATAGTGACTGATGAAATGGTGAGAAATTGGGTGAGACAGTTCAATGACGGACGAACAAATGTTGATGACGAAGTACTAATGGAACGGATTTCTTGTGTCAGTGATGGTTTGGTTGAGAAACTTACTGAGAAAACTCGTGAAAACACATGGTTTGCAATAAGAATGCTTTGTAATAAGTTTCCACATTTTTGAAAAATTATTTTGCATGAGTTTCTCACTATCGCTTAAAATTTCCCAAGTTACCTTCCCGCTTGGTTCTGAAAATTCTTACGGATATGCACAAAACGAAGCCACTTAGCATTGCTTTAGCATTTCTTAACCGATATAGTGATGATGGAGATGAGTTCTTGAACATAACTGTGACCGGTCATGGAAACAACAGTCAGTGGTGTGAAGCCACTCACGATCCTCCATATAAGTAAAATTCAAAACAAAGTTGTCTGGGACAGGCAGGCCATTCTGTGAGTTGAGTTCCTTCCCAGAGGCGAAACCGTCATGCGGTACGTTTCTGTTTCACACTGAGAAAATTTCGGCGTGCAGTTCGAAATGAAAACGTGGAATGCTTAGTCACTGGGTTGCTTCGTCACAACTCACGTCCCCATTCTACGGGAGTCACTTAATAAATTATTTATCAACTCGCTTGGGAGCAGTTCGATCGTCTGCCATACAGCTCCAATTTCGCACTTTGTGACTACCACGACTTCTTTAATCCTAACCATGATTTTGGAGGAATGCGTTTCGATAGCGATGGTTGAGCAAAACGCGGTGTCCAGCAGTGGCAGTCTTCGCTGCCCACCTCTTTATGTGAGGACGCCGTAAAAAAAAGTTGGTTTCCCCGCTATGAAAAATGTGTGAATCATGGTGGCAGCTATGTAGAATAACTTCTTAATGAATGCTAGTTCTTGTAAAAATACATTTTGATTTAAAAAACAGGATTTTATGACTTTCTTCAAACACAGTAATTCCATTCGGGAAATACCTCGTAACACATACTTAGAGTCAAGAAATGCTGTTTCAGTATGATGAGTTTATCAAGTGTTTTCGAGAAATCAAGGTTCAAAGCTATACATGTGTGTTGATTACCATAGAATGGCATAAGAAATCGAGCAGCATTGTTAACGCAACAGGCTAAGGCGCAAGACTAGAAGACTGCTTGATCTGCGTTCGTGTAACTTCACTTCTTTTTTCTAAAGTTCCGCCTGCTATTTGATGCTTTTATCGACACCAGAAACCATGTATCATCACAAAGGAACAATAATAGTTAAGGTAATGAAACAGACAGAGAAAGTTAATGAGGCTACTGAATTCAGTATATAAAAGGAGATGACACTGTAATAATCATGGAGGACTGCAACGCGGCAGTAGAGGTGGAAATAGAAGACAGAGCTATGGAACGATATGGATTAGGTTGTAGGATTGAGAGTGGAGAAAACTGTTCAATAATTTTCGGCTTGTAACATCGGTTACACTGTTCAAAAATAACAAAGGAAGCAGATGTACTAGAAAAATGCCTAGAGGTTCTGGAAGATCTCAGGTGGATTACATTATAATCAAACAGGACTTTCGAGATCGGGTGTTAGACTGTACCCAGGAGCGGATATAGATCCCAATTCAAAATATAGTAATAAGAAGTAAACCACTCTTCTTAAAGGGATCGAACTCCCATGTATAAAACAATTAGAAATGTCTAATTACAAATTAATTAATGTTTTAAATATTCTCCGTTAACAATGTAAGCGAGGAAAGGTTTGAAATTATGTTTCAAGTTTTCTGGAAGTCGCTAAGTGCATTCAGTATCAAGCACGGTACAGTCTAAGTAATTCCCACGCCGTTTTAAGAACAAGTTGGTTTTTGAACGCAGTTCAATGGTTATGACGTCATATTTCCTGAACTGTGTATCATATAGTAATATAATTATGCAGGTAAATTCAAAAGTGTATGCGGATACTGTCTGCAAATAGTGTTAGTAGTAAAGGAGTAATAAATTAAAATGCCATGCCCGGTGAGACTCGTTTAACACGAGCAATCACGGAAGTATGACGGACAAACATAGGTACAGACTAGGTAACCGCGAAGAAACTTTGAATTATTGGAAAAATACTTCAAACTTTCAGTGAAAGAAAGAAGTACAAAAATGTTCACGGAAATACAAAAATGTAAGCCACTTAGGACCGAAATTTAATAGAAAGTGTAGGAAAGCCAAGACGAAGTGGCTGTATGCAAAATCCGAAGACAACAGAAAGCAAATAGTTGTCAGAAAACTGATCAGCGTATAGAAAAGACAAATCAACCTTCAGTGAAATAAAAAACATGGGCGTCAACCTTAAGAGTGCAGTGTGAAATCCGGTTTGGAGTGCAGAGGAAAGAGCAATTACACGGAATGAGTGCAGTTAAGGTTCTCACAAGAGGAAGGACTTATCTGATAACTTCATTGAAGAACAAATGGCAGTCGATACGGAAGACACAGAGGATCCGGTGTTGTGAAGACATGCGATCGAATAAGATAAAAGAGATGGGTAATATTCCTTCGGAATCACTGGGAGGGGGGGGGGGGGCGGGAAATGGCAATCAAACGACTATTGTAGTTTATGTGTAGAAACTGTGGGTATGGAGATATGCGCTGATGGTTTCGGAACAATGTCAGAAACATAATTCCGAAGGTGGCAAGATCAGATAGGTGTGGAAGTTATTGCACCATCAGCATAACGGCTCATGCATCTAGGACGCTGTCAAGATTAATAGATGTAAAATAATGGAAAAGAAAATTGAGGAACTGTCGGATGATGAACGATTCTGCTTTCGGGAAGGTACAGACACCAGAGAGGTGGTTTTGACGTTTCGATTGTTAATGGAAGCTAGTTTACAAGATCTTTCGATTTGGAAAAAGCTGTCAGTAGTGCACAATGGTCCCAGATGTTCGAAATTCTGCGAAAAATAGTAGTAATCTGCAGGGAAAGATGAATAATTTACAAGTAAGGTACAAGAACCAAGAAGGTAGAGTAAAAATGGAAGACCAAGAACAATGTTCGCAGATTAAAAGAGGTTGAAGGTAGGTATTTAGTCTTACACCCATACTGTCGAATTTACGAGCAATGATGGAATGAAAAGAAAATTTCAAGACTGGAATTAAATTCAGAATGAACGTATATTAGTGCAAGATTCGCTGATGACATGATATGCCTAGTGAAACTGACGAAAAATTACAGGACTTGTTGCGTGGACAGAACAGTGTAACGAGTACAGAGTAGTGATTGGGAGTAAATGGAAGAAACACACAAATAATACCGTGAAGCGAGAATGAAATTAACGATAAACTTAACATCAAGGACCACGAAGTAGACGAAGTTTGAAAATTGTTCTACCATGTAATCAAACGTAACGGACGACCCATGGAGGACAGAGAAGCATAGGCAAACACTGTGCTCGTGTTCTTGGCCGAGAGAAGTCTGCTAGTATCGAACTTCACTCTCATTCTACCTGAGAGTGTACGTTTGGAGCATAGCAGTGCATGGTAGTGAATTATGACCTGTCGGTACACTGAAAGAGAAAAGACTCGAAAAGTTTAAGATGTGGTACCTTTGAAAGATGTTTGAATTGAAATGGACTGATAAGAAAGCAATGAGGAGGTTCTCCAAAAAATCTGTGAAGGGACAGGATGACAGAATATGGAGTAAGACATCAAGAAATAACTTCCATGGTACTATATCTACTTATGTAGGATAAGAAACTGTAAGGGAAGAGAGGGGAACACATCCAACAAATAACTGTGAATGTAGGGCGCCAGTGCTACTCGGAGATGAAGAGGTCGCAAGCTTCCATTTTTATCAATTGCAACAAAAACTGTAAGAAAATAACAAAGGCAATGTAAATCATAACACTGCGTGGGGGGGTTTGGTCTAAATAACAATTGATTTATTCAGTCTTAACATCACATGGCAAAGAGTGGCTAAAGAAACGCAACACAAACAATTTTATCTGACAAACGCTTTCAATAAGATTTGGTCTATGGTTAAAAAAGTGATCAGTTGGAGATCAACACACCACACTAACCAGAACTAATCGTTTCATCTGACTTCATAAATGTGAATCTGTGGTATGGCCCAAGAAATACGCATTTCTAAGCATATATACTCTACTATTCAATAATGAAAAATATGGTGCTGAGAAGCATATATTGAAGCCCTACGCCATGGAAGCAATTACTTTAACCTTCTGCAGGTCAAGACGGCACAGCACGACGCCCTCGCCTACTGCAGTCGCGGACAGCGACAATCTGTCAGTAGCGGCGCACGTCCGGAAATATGCAAGTACGCGGTCTCGCGTTCGGCTGATTCGGAACGCAGATACTTCCTTATCCATCTCTGTCAGATTCTAGTGTGCATGTGGAGTCATTTGCTAATCTGCCGAACCACTATGCATGACGGAATATGTCAAACTTTTAGACGGCCGACTCAAAACAAATAAGTACACCCACGCATAACCCATTGTGTGCGTGATGCAAGAAGCAGTACCTCTGATGCTTCAGATGGTGACTGGCACAGGCTCCAAGTGGCACACTAGCAAACGACACAAGTATCTCTGTCTACGTAAAGTCCTGCCAATCTTTACTAGTGAAGCTTTCTCCACAGCTTTCCACTGCAGCTCAGTAGCATATCACATTTGCATGCTTAGACTACACCCACTATAGCACAATCCAATTACGAGCTGAAGATCGGCATTCGAAGCTGGGAGACCGCCATCCTGCTCTGCATACACAGATTTAACCAACCAGCGACTTTAAAAATCAATTTTGAAAAAAGGAAAAAAGATTCAGCTTCATGCCATCTTTCCCATGCCTCTATGCCGTATCTTTGCTAAAAGCATAACTTGGATGGAACCACAGAACTCCATAAAAAGATCGCTAACTCCCTTGTTGCATCCATTTCGAACTTTTGAAGGAACGGCCGTTAACTTGCTGAAATCCTGGTGCCTTCACAAATATGTTTCGTAGCAGAGACTGGATGCCTGGGTGCCACTGCCCTGTCCCACAGAATTCGGAGAAACTTTCAGCCGTGTCATCCACTTTCTACCAAACAAGGACCCATGCTCTGCTTCATTGCCAGCCATCAGAACTTACAATGTGCCGCTCATAGCTGTAGGGACTCCTTAGTGCTAGTAGGCCTACCTGGACACGACCATCAACCGACTGGTGCCACCCAATGTGTCTGCACAATGAGACCAGGGGACTTGGCTATTGGCAAACGTTTTCACCAGGTTCTGCAGAAAAAAGCTCCCCTCAGCTCTCAGCTGCTGTATCCTTTTACGGCTGTCAGTTAACTCAGCACCCTCTTTCTTTGAACACAGGTAAAGCCCATGGCAAACAAGCAAGAGTGAAAAGTGTTTAGTACTGCCAACCATTTCATCACAAGAATGCAGTCAGATCGTATCAGATATAGCAACCAAGCAATAAAGATCACCTTTCCTATGAACATTAAGCATCATGACACAGTATCAAAAGTGAGAGTGCCCTGCAATCTCTCAAGATTTTTCGGTATCATTACCCGGTACTACTTGTCTGGAATTTCATTGACTACATTCTAGCTATCTTCTGTTATTAGTCCTACTTTGAACTGAGGCCCGAGGTCCAGCACAGACGTTTCTCTAGACGCTCTGGACTGCATTGGGTACCAAACTGACTGACGCACGCTATACGGCTCAACAATCTGGAGTGATCCAGAACGAGATTTTCACTCTGCAGCGGAGTGTGCGCTGATATGAAACTTCCTGGCAGATTAAAACTCTGTGCCGGACCGAGACTCGAACTCAGGACCTATGCCTTTTGCGGGCAAGTGCGGCGGAAGTAGAGCTTTGAGGACGGGGCGTGAGTCATGCATGGTAGCATTGGTAAATCTTTCCTTCATGCTTACCGATATGTCCCCGATTAGGAGAATTTAGGGCAAAACCCTCCAATCAGCTCAGGATATTGATGATCCAACCTATCAGCTGGACGGAATTTGGCATAATGTCCCTCAGGAGAACATCCAACATATCTTACAATCAGTGCCATACCGAATAACTGCTTGCATAAGGATCAGAGGTGGGACAATTCATTATTGGCTTGCTCAATAGCTGAAGACCTTTCTCTTGAACAAATTATCAAATTTATCTTACATGGTAATCTTTGTGCATGTATTGTACACCTACGGATTTCATAAAACTCCTTCATGGTGCGTCTTTTTTGACTTAGAAAGTACTTTTAATTCAATGTAACACACAAGGTACAAACAATAACTTTTATAAATATTAAAATAAATCTATATAACAATAACTCAGACATAATGAGTTAAAAATCGAAAATGTGCCTGATGAAATAAGGTACCATGCTTATATGACAGACATCACTACAATTGCAGTCAGCCTACCAATGATGAGGACAAAGACCTATATGCTTCACAGGTGTTTCGTTTTTTAATACGCTGTTACAGCTTCCTGACTCCTGTGTTGCATCTGGCCACTTCTAACGCCAGAGCGAAATTTGGAGCAAGCCGTGGGATGCGCTTATCAGTACATGCCGATTTTGTAGTCAAGAATATTGCCTGAAGTGGAACATTCTTTATTAGTTACTTTTCTTACAGCTCTCCGATGATATTAACCTGAGTGATGACTGTTGTGACAGGTAAATGACGTATGCCATGGCAGCGGAATCCTGTGGCAGCACAGCAGTGGTTGGCAGTGCTGGCGCCCTTGCTGACGCACGCCAGCTGTCAGCTCCACGGTGCAATGGTATTAGGCCACTGGGTTGGCGAGCATCGCCGGCGGTGTGTGAGATACATGCCGGCGTCCCAGTCTGAGCTCAGGACACTGGGAGACTGGCTTCAAAGTCAGGTGATGGCATGCACAGGGTGACCTCGCATCAACAGATCGCGCTCGAAGACCAAAACCAGCAAGGCTAGCCAATGGCTTCGCGAAACTGGTGTCGCTGCTTTATTATGTTGCAGCAGCTTAACTGCACCCTCAGTCTCTAGCTGGCACAGAGGCTGCATCTGTCGAATGAACATCGCCAAAGGTATACAGCTACCTGTAGAGCTGGAAGCATTTACAATCGCTCCAGCCCGTTATGTTCGTAGCTGGCCTCTCATCCTGTAGCTACTGTAGAAAGGCCACATTGTGCTACAGCATGTAGCAGTGCAGTCCATTAGAAGGTAGAGGTACAAGGAGGTAGAACGCTGCACTGCAGAACGCCGAGCCTGATTTCTCGGATCTTATAGCTGCACATTTGGTGGTTGGCCACCATACAACTCAGCTTGTGAGGATTTGTACCTTAAAACTGCATACTGCTACTGAACCTACGTACTGTGTGGTACTGCTGAGGCTATATTTTTCCTCTTGTCTTTGCAGAGCAATCTCTCTGACACCACTGTCATTTACACGTTGTCTGTTCTTCATCCAAAGTCACTCCACCACATGGTGTGTGGCGAACAGTACACCCAGAATGTTCCATCACTTTGGTGAAGCACTGTGGTCTATCCACTTTGTGATATGTAATACACTGAGAGTTTAGTTAGGCAGATGTCTTTCCACAATAGCGACAACCAAGGCTAACAAAGATCCAGGGAACGAAATTCCCACTTCCATGATTTGTTGACCTGCTGCTATCTTGTCGAATATTCATCGTGGAGTGCAATCCGTTTGTTGTGGAGACTAAGTAAGATGAAACCAAAAATAACGTTCAGGTTTGTTGGGTTCTTCACTGACAGGATTTCGAAAGGATCGTCGGTTAGATACAGAAAGGGATACGTTAGGTTCTTCGCCGTAGATGATGTTGTTCTAGCTTGAAGCCAAAACGCTGGTCATGAGATGTCACGTTGAGTCCCACTTAGCTGTAATCGCTGTTCTCTAATTCCGTGTGTTTCGTTCCCTTCAATGCCTGCTCGTGGCAGTTAGTGATTGTACACTAGTTGAAGATATAGTCAGCTATCACTTTCGAGAAATATTGGTTAGCTGTAATGATGTCCCCATGGTATCCTCTCATGCCTATGTCCCTGAGGAACAGTTCCAGTTTGTATGTTCCCCGCAACAGTTAGGACCACTATGTAGGGGAATACTGTAATCAGCTCATTCTGGCATCGCTGCAGCACTGCTACTATCATTAACTTGCTAGGCGTCCTATCTAGTGTAACTAACAGAATACCTATTCTGAGGTTTACTAGTATCTGTAAAGTCTCCCATTTCACAGAGTTCCGGTTTACTGAATATCATTCGTACCTGATTTTAGTGACTGCTACTCCTATATCGCCTTCTCTTCTTTACATTGGTCTATCTCTTGATCTAAGAGCGTATGTGAGGTATGCAAAGACTGGTTGGGAGACGCTTGTTCGTTTGGTCGGGCCTCTTTTCCTTTCTACTTTCTTGGGACCGACACTGGAAAAGGTGGTAAAGCCCGCCCGGTTGGCCATGCGGTCTAAGGGACGGCTTTCCGGGTGGGAAGGAGCGCCGGGCCCCGGCACGAATCCGCCCGACGGATTTGTGTCGTGTCCGGTGAACCGTCAAGTCTGAGGATGGTTTTTCGGCGGTTTTCCATCTGCCTCAGCGAATGCGGGCTGGTTCCCCTTATTCCGCCTCAGTTACACTATGTCGGCGATTGCTGCGCAAACAAGTTCTCCACGTACGCGTATATCATCATTACGCTACCATGCAAACATAGGGATTACACTCGTCGGATGTGAGACGTTCCCTGGGGGATCCAACGGGGGCCGAACCGCACAATAACCCTGGGTTCGGTGTGGGGCGGCGGATGGGTGAAGTGGACTGCGGTAGTCGTAGTGGGGTTGTGGACCACTGCAACTGCGTCGGGGATGGAGCCTCTCCGTCGTTTCTAGGTCTCCAGTTAACATAACATACAATACAATACAATACAATAGGGGTAAAGTCTCTGACACACCCTGCAATGGTGTAATACATTGCACGTGGGTCACTCGGGGGCGACAACTTTACACCTTACAGCGTGGTCAACTCAACCACTTGGCATAGTACTTGAGAACGAACATATCTTCTTAGTTTCCCCTTTGGGGTATAAGGGTTCGTCAGCATCACCAATTGCCCTACGTGGTACATAGGCTATTTGAAATTCCGTTGTCCATCGGATCTTGTCATTCTAGTGCCTCTTTATTCACGTTTTGCACTTGGACCACAATGTATTCTATATTTTTCACGAAATTCTGCACTGATGCATTCTTGTCCCCACACTAAGGGTTTCACTCTCACAAATTCTGAAGTTATTCCACCCATATACTCCATCACAATACGACAGTCCTATACTCTCGCGAACGTTTGAATAGTGCCCGTCCACCTGTAATGTAATATCATATCATAGTTATTATGATGACTGTTGACATAGTAACTCAATGTCCTCCCTTTTATTCTGTGAATCCGATCCCTTCTGCTATTTGCTTGCGGGTATTCTCAGTTTGCAAATTCGTAAGAAACGACCACATGAAGTTAATACCTAGGTCAGTAATTAACGTCTCTAGAGTACTGTAGTTAAATAACCTATTTTTAACCATAGCATGCCCCTCTGGTTTGTCGAATTGGAGTAGCTGCCATTTATGACAGCACTAATACACTTCACAAAAATATTACATTGCGCGCATTTATTTACATTGGAGCTTCAGAACGACTGTAAGGAAGTAACTCACGAATAAGCAAGTGTGGGACTGAAACAAAATAAATAACAGAGACTGTTACCCTGAGTTAGTTATTAATTCCAGTACGTGATAGCCTTATGTAATCCATGTAGAACTGTTTCATGGAAATTTGCAATTGTTGGTAATAAAACATAGATTAATGATTTACAAGTGTGTGCCACTTTTTTAATTAGAGATTCATGGCATACTTCTAGAGTACTCATGTGTATTTTTCATTGTTAGCGAAGTCATTTTACTATGCTTTCGACACGTCAGTTTTTATTGAAGATGTGACACTGAAAATTCCATTATAAATAATATCAAAATCATTTACAATATCTCCCATTAGGCTGCATACTTCAGAGTATCCCAAAATACATTGTAACACGGACTCTATTCCAAAACAGAGGCTGTGCAAAAAATTACATAAACACCGTAAAGAAACTCAGCGCTAACTTAATCAGTAAATTCCTATTCGAATTTTTACATCTACATCTACATCCATACACCGCAAGCCACCTGACGGTGTGTGGCGGAGCGTACTTTGAGTACATCTATCGGTTCTCCCTTCTATTCCAGTCTCGTATTGTTCTCTATATCTTCTATCAACCCTATCTGGTACGGATCCCACACTGTTGAGCAGTATTCAAGCAGTGGGCGAACAAGCGTACTGTAACTTACTTCCTTTGTTTTCGGATTGCATTTCCTTACAATTCTTCCAATGAATCTCAGTCTGGCATCTGATTTACCGACGATCAACTTTATATGATCGTTCAATTTTAAATCACTCCTAATGCCTACTCCCAGATAATTTAAGGAATAAACTGCTTCTAGTTGCTGACCGGCTATATTGTAGCTAAATGATAAAGGATATTTGTTTCTATGTATTCTCAGCATATTACACTTGTCTACATTGAGATTCAATTGTCATTCCCTGCACCAAGCGTCAATTCGTTGCAGGTCCTCCCGCATTTTCCATTGTCACAACCTCTCGATATACCACAGCATCATCCGCAAAAAGCCTCAGTGAACTTCCGATGTTATCCACAGGGTCATTTATGTATATTGTGAATAGCAACGGTCCTACGACACTCCCCTGCGGCACACCTGAAATCACTCCTACTTCGGAAAACTTCTCTCTATTGAGAATGACATGGTGCGTTTTGTTATATAGGAACTCTTCAATCCAATCACACAATTGGTCCGATAGTCCATATGCTCCTACTTTGTTCATTAAACGACTATGGGGATCTGTATCGTACGCCTTGCGGAAGTCAAGAAACACGGCATCTATCTGTGAACCCGTGTCTATGGTCCTCTGAGTCTCGTGGACGAATAGCATGAGCTGGGTTTCAAACGATCGTCTTTTTCGAAACCCATGCTGATTCCTACAGAGCAGATTTCCAGTCTCCAGAAAAGTCATTATACTCGATCATAATACATGTTCTAAAATTCTACAACTGATCGACGTTAGAGATATAGGTCGATAGTTCTGCGCATCTATTCGACGTCCCTTCTTAAAAACGTGGATGACCTGTGCCCTTTCCCAATCTTTTCGAACGCTGCGCTGTTCTAGAGACCTACGGTACACCGCTGCAAGGAGGGGACCAGTTCCTTCGCGTACTCTATGTAAAATCGAACTGGTATCCCATCAGTTCCAGCGGCCTTTCCTCTTTTGAGCGATTTTAATTGTTTCTCTATCCCTCTGTCGTCTATTTAGATTTCTACCATTTTGTCATCTGTGCGACAAAATAGAGAGCGAACTACAGTGCAGTCTTCCTCTGTGAAACAACTATGGAAAGAGGCATTTAATGTTTCGGCCTATAGTCTGTCATCCTCTGTTTCAGTACCATTTGATCACAGAGTATCTGGACATTTTGTTGTGATCCACCTACCGCTTTGACGTAAGACCAAAATTTCTTAGGATTTTCTGCCAAGTCAGTACAAAGAACTTTACTTTCAAATTCATTGAACGCCTCTCGCATAGCCCTCCTCACATTACATTTCGCTTCACGTAATTTTTGTTTATCTGCATGGTTTTGGCAATGTTTATGTTTACTGTGAAGTTCCCTTTGCTTCCGCTCGGTTATTGTACCATGGTGGCACTTTTCCATCTCTTACGATCTTGCTTGGCACATACTCATCTAACGCATATTGTACGATTGTTCTGAACTTTGTCCACTGATCCTCAACACTATCCCTAATTGAGACAAAACTTTAGTGTTCAGCCGTCAAGTTCTCTGATATCTGCTTTTTGTCACTTTTGCTAAACAGAAAAATCTTCCTACCTTTTTTTAATATTTATTTTTACGGCTGAAATCATCGATGCAGTAACCGCTTTATGATCGCTGATTCCCTATAATGCGTTAACTGTTTCAAATAGTTCGGGTCTGTTTGTCACCAGAAGGTCTAGTGTGTTATGGCCACGAGTCGGTTCTCTGCTTAACTGCACAAGGTAGTTTTTAGATAATGCACTTAAAAAGATTTCACTGGTTTCTTTGTCCCTGCCACCCGTTATAAACGTTTGAGTCTCCCAGTCTATATCCGGCAAATTAAAATCTCCACCCAGAACTATAACATGGTCGGGAAATCTGCTCGAAAGGTTTTCCCAATTTTCCTTCAGGTGCTCTGCGACAATAGCTGCTGAGCCTCCTTTAACCGTGACCTTCACCCAAATTATTTCGCATTTCGGATCTCCGTCAATTTCCTTCGATACCATTATACATTTTATCTCTATAAACACGCCTCCCCCTTCACAGTCCAGCCTGTCTCTGCGGTATGCATTCCTATCTGAGTTTAGAATTTCATTACTGTTTACACCTGGTGTCAGCTAACATTCAGTCCCTAGTACTATGTGGGCATTGTGACCGTTTATTAATGAGAGCAGTTCTAGGACCTTTCTATAGACGCTCCTGCAGTTTACTATTACCATATTAATGTTGTCATCCCCTGTTGCGTTTTGTCTACTACTACCTTGTGGCGTCTCAGGAGAAGTGTTGTCGGGCCTAGGGAGGGAATTCTCAAACCTAAAAGACCCACATGTGCACTCCACAGGTACTCCGCTACCCCTGTAGCCGCTTCCTGCGTGTAGTGCACGCCTGACCTATTCAGGGGACCCTACATTTCTCCAGTATCGGAGGTCGAGAGATTTGCACCCCACATCGCAGAATCGTCTGAGCCTCTGGTTTAAGCCTTCCACTCGGCTCCAAACCAGAGGATCGCGATCGGTTCTGGGAACGATGCTACAAATAGTTAGATTCCACCCCGCGAGCGAGGCTTTCCGTCTTCACCAACTCCCCCAACCGCCTGTATGAACTGAGGATGACCTCTGAACCCAGGCGCCAGGAGTCATTGGTGCCGACATGAGCAACAATTTGCAGTCTGGTGCACACAGTACTCTCTATTGCCGCCGGCAGGGCCTCCTCCACATCTCGAATGAGACCCCCGGCAAGCAGACAGAGTGAACACTGGCCTTCTTCCCCGACCTTTCCGCTATCTCCATAAGGGGCTCCATCAACCTCCTAACGGTGGAGCTCCCAATCACTAATAAACCCCTCCCTACGTGTGACTGCTCGGACCTTGCTGAAGGAGCGCTCACATGTCCACTCACAGGTTGAGCGGGCGATGCCACACGGCCAGCTTCCGCATTGACCCTCCGCCTCGGGCGCCGCGAACGCCGCTAAACCCGCCACTCCCCTTGGGGAGAGGGTGGCCCAACCGCGCCCGGTACCCGCGAAGGTGTCTCGACAGCAGGGACCATGGGCGCAGCATGTAGAAGATTTACGTGGGAGGGCGCCACATTATGTATACAATCATTTTAACGTATTCTTTAACATAAATTAATAATAAAAAGTAATAATATCCTGCAGCATGGAGCTCGTTGGAACACTGTGTAGGTAATTAAGTCATTATTTGTAATGGAATATTCGATTCACGTTATGGATAATCTTTGACCTACAACAAATTTTAAGGCAAAATAAAACTCAGTCAACGTTTGATTTCCGGAAGATAGAGAGAGATTAAGAAAACTGATAACTACTGTATTCATATGATGTAGAGTCAAAACCCACGAAAAGGGCCTTTGATGTGTAATGAAAAAGTGGAGGACGTAGGTAAGGGTTTCAATTTATCTCTTAATTTTAATTCCAGAATCTATTCCATGAATGCAAAAATAATTCGTAGCACCAGAAGATACCTAGGGTAGTGGAGTTTCTATTTATGGAGCTTTACCGTCTGCAATTATATCAAAATGAATTAGTTTTCTCTTGAACTTGTCACAAACTGCGGGAAGCGGAAGCTTGAATAATAGTGCGACCATTCTGTATTTGATCATTCTGTATTGTCGAAAGTTTATTTGTGTCATCACATTGCAGTATTTCCACACCTAAAATATAAGTGGTATAACATATAGAAATGTGTAAATTGATGATCTCTAAGTCACTAAGGGTAAAGATTGCAGAAGGCGTTCCAAAAAGATTCATTTAGTTTCACAAGATTATATCTTCTACATGAATGAATGTAGACTCCTAGAGTAGATTTTGGTATTACCGAAACTGAAAATATACTTTGTAGCATATTTCAAGTTGCTGGTTCATGTACTTGAGAGTTGATATCTCTCTGACTCCGCTAGGTCGCTCGATCTTTCGTTACCCAATGTGTGTCGAGACGAAAAGTGATACCACAACAACCAAAAGTGTTTTCCGTTCTCCATTTCAACAGCTGCCTCCCTATTACAAGTCTTCGGCGTGCTTTCGTAGAGAGTAAGGTGTTGCGCTTCTTACTACTTTAAAGGGCATGACCCTCCATGGTCAACCGATCTCGTTGTATTTGACTTCTTTTTATTGTGATTCCTAAAGAGTTCTTTTATTTACCTCCACTCCCAAGACGACAGCAACAACATGATTGCAGTAACTCTTGAAATGCTCTTGAAAGATGAATGTAGTCTGGGTATCGTCTGGATGCATACTGGGCGTCCATCGGAGGGCACAATCATAATTTGTGAAATATAATGAAAACTTAGACCATAAGTCTGCATGCCTGTGAGATTTATATCCTTGTAAAATCGGAAGGCTCTTTTGAAAATGAAATCTTTACATTAATACACGTAGATTGTCCTGTAGCCTAATTTTCTGTTTACATTGTCGTAGAACGTGAAAAACGGATGAACCTTTCTGGAATACTTCTCTTATGAGCCAAAACGATACGACCACCTGCTTAATAACGTGTTGGCCCAGCTTTGGAACGCAGTAAAACAGTGATTATGTGTCGCAGGTATTCGTCAAGCCTATGGTAGGTTCATGGAGAAATGCGACACCAGTTCGCAACGTACGGATCATGCAGTGTCCTTTAGTTACGGACGGTGGTTTGCGGCGGCGGTGCTGCAGCCTGGTACCGTCTCAGATGTATTCCAATTGGTTCAGATCAATAATATTTGTTGGACAATACATCAATGTGAATTTCTTATCATGTTCCTCAAATTGCAGCAGCGCGAGTATGGTCTCGTGAAGCGGACAGGTATCCTGTTCGAAGATGCTATAACCGTAGGAGAAGATTTCAAGCATCGACTAATGCAGGTGGTCCGCAATAACGTTGACGTAGTCCATGGTTGTCATGGTGGCTTCGACTACTATCATGGGTCGCGTGGAAGCTCAAGTGTTCGGACAAGACTGTAGATTTCGTGTAGCTATAATCGTTATTCATCTAAGTGACACACAGCAATTCATCTACAGTCCCTTTTCCGACTGTAATCTTAACTGTTATTATCGTTGGTTCAACTTCGGAACTGTACGGAATGTCTGCAGCAATGTGTCCTGTTTATCAACTGCGCTGCACGCTGTGGTCTTAGCACCTGCACCAGAACCATCACAGTACTCTGTCGTCAGATCTCCAAAGACTGCGGCCTATCCTATTTTACAAAGCAGGTTAACCACGGATCTCCACGACTTGTCATAAGGCGTCTTCAAGCAATGCCTCGCCGCGTACTCGAAGTTCCACCTACCTTTGACCACCTCTCACAGACATTCACGACCCTTGCACGCTAACAGCCGACCAGCTTCGCTATTTCCGATACATTCGTTTCCAGGCTCAGGCGAAAACAATCTGCCCTTCGTTAAAGTCACCTATGTTAGTGTATTTCCCAATTTGCGGCTCGTATCGCAGCTACAATGGTTTCGCACTCGTCTCTGCTTCATTTTTAGACTTTCATTTCCACATCATGAATCCCAACTTCACTAGGCGACACTGAATCTCTCAATGGGAAATAGCCATACAGTTTTAGAAAATCTTTGTTTGTAAAGATGTAGGGAATGTTCTAAGGTAAGAAGGGACTGAGGAAATGAAGGACTGTTCGATTGATTCGATTCAGTGCTGAAAAAAGTACAATCAATCAGTGATGTGACCTGTTCAGGTCTCTCCAAAATTCTGAATGTTTCAACATAGTGTTGGTACTGCAAATAATGAGTAAGAGCAATGGGAGTATACAATTAGCTTCAATAGCGTCGATATATAGTTTACGACACGAACTGCGATGGAGGACCGCTATCAGACTGGAAGCATGTGAGACGCTGACAGAGATGCCTACGTGGCTAATTATTCGTCTTCCTGTGCAAATAGTCTGTGGCCACAATTTACGACGTTGGGTACCGCCTCTACAGGGTGGGGCAAGTAAATGTGGCCCGGAGAACAGAGTTCCAGGGTACATAGAAACTTAACCGATGAAATGGAATGCAGGGCTAACCTGACAGCAGATGTAAAAGTGAGCACCTTTTATCTCTTGGCATTTTTTGGCCCTGGTCAGAAAGTTGCTGAAGATGGATCGAGGCTGCACTGCTGGAATTACTGCAATCTCATGCCAAACGTTCTGTAGCAGTTCTTGAATGCTATGAATGTTATGCGATACACCACAGACTTGAGGACTCCTCACACGAAGTAATCGCACACTGACAGATCAGCTGGCCCAGGTGGGCAGCGAGATCCACGACCACACTGACCTCTGCTAACAAGTTTGCAGGCGTGAAGATTGTGTAAATGTGCTCAAAACTTCGACCGGCTGTATGGGCAGTTGCTCCATCCTATTCTAAGTAACTCCTTCATTGATGATGCCACAAATGGTTTCAAAATCGTATCGTCCCGGCCACTTTTATTTGCTTCACCTGTAGAATGTTCAGCCAAGAGTGACCAACGACAACCACTCATGCCAGAGAGTAATAATTGTTATTATACACTTGATCGAGCATAATCGCTATCCTAACGAGACTAAATCCCATTTTTTTGATTACTCAACGGTTGTTGTCGTGTGCAGTCCGAAGACTGCTTTGATACAGCTCTCCATGCTACTCTATCCTATGGAATCCTTTCATACTGCATAAGTAAGGTAACGTACTATAGTGTAACGACGTATAGGTTTGTTTATAAATGGTTTTGTTTCGACCTATGACCATGTGCAGACTTCGTCACCTACGTCAGTTACAACCCACATCAAAATTATTTATATTCTTTTTAAATTGTCACAGAATGGTTCTTGAACGAAACTATAAAACATCAGTCGAGTCGTATGCAAAGAATTACATCACTCAGGCCAATTGGTTTGCGTAAACCTTTTCAATTTAAATTTCGTTTGTTTCTCCTCAGAACTTATATTGACACACTTTATCTTGACTTAATCGATATCAGAATCACCCATTGACTAAACCTTTTAGATTCAAAGTTGCGATGACCACTGTCAAAATTCAATAATCTTGTCAAATATACAATTAATCAGTTCACATAATTCTCCATAAATAAATCCTCAGAACACGTGTTTCAACTTTAGTAACCTCCACTAATTTATTAGCTTCCTACATACATATGTGAACTTGACGGTTAACAAAGTAGGACTGACTTTTCAACAAGATTAAGCTCTATATGACGTCATTGTTGTACAAAAAGAGTATACAAATTCATTTTTAATTTTTTAGAAGCACGACGCAACAACTCGGTTCCAGGATCTTCTGATGCTCCTCGGCTGTCGACCCGCGACGTATAGCGGCCAGCAATTTCCTCTCTGGTCGCGGCAACGAAGATGCTGTCTCCGTTCGTTGCGCCGCCCTCTCCGTACATGAAACACATAAAAAAAATACAAAACTTTTAGATAATTCACATCTATTACCAATAATAAGAAAAATATATAAACAACTAAATTAAACTTATAGTCACCTGCAAACTGGGCTGACACTGGTGGATGGGTGACGCTTTAATTTCGCGTCCCACTACATATCCCACCCACAAGCTCAGTTTGTCAGGTTTTTAACCGAAAATAAGACCTTTTCTATATACCATATTTAACTGTTAATACATTTTCCTCACATTTTACGTAATCTAGAGTCCTTGTTATCACATAGATTTAATCCTTTTAATACGATATTGTTGTGACTATTTGTCATTTACTCTTAATTGTGCCATTGTGGTAATTCATAACCGAATATATGGAGATTACTCCTCTTCATTTAATAGTTGCTAGTAAATACTAATTTAGTACGTTCTTTAACGTTGTTACATTAGGACAGAGCGTTCAAATTGTGGTAAATTAGTCTCAGTTTTATTCATTTACTAGAGTTACTCTTTCCTAAACTGTACATTACTAATTAGTTTCTCACCATAACTAATAGTACTACTTACTTTACTTCATTCTTTTCCCTAATACCTTATTTATGCCTGAGGTCAAGAAGAAATCAAGCAAAACTTTCTTTAGAATCTCGGCACGGCTTTCTTTGCCTTCGGACACCTTGTTGGGTAATGGCAATTTATTTAGGAGAAACATGCGAGAGAGCCCCGTTTGGTGTGTTCTGTATTAACACTATTACAAACCTCTATTAAAGGCACTCTGCTATGTTCTCGTGAGCCATATAGCTCTGGACGCCCATGGTCCCTAAAATTATTGACCATCCCCTTTGGTTCCTACTATCCGAGTAAACCTAAAAATATACAAAATTCCTTTCGACCTAATAGCAAAATTTCTTCCATATAAATCCCCTTTTTGGTTATCTTTCTCTTTTTGAAGTACCAGTAAATTATTGTAGAACACTTGTTTAAGCTTTCTGTTTCATTCTTTAAAATAATACATAACTATCACGAAAACTTCATATGAATAAACTATGAACGCTCTTCCGTGTGTAACACATACTAAATATTAACTTATTTAGGAATGAAGGGTTTCATTTGATCAACACTATATAATCCTTTAATTACACCTGATGAAGGTTCCATAAGAAGTAACGCTTTGGGATGTACAATCTTATGTACAACATATGGACCTTCAAAGATAAAGAAGAATGTTCTACATTCCTTACCGATCTTAGAACTTTTAGGATGAGATCGTACTAGCACAAGATCTCCTACCTGAAATGAAGGTTCTATAGCATGTTGATTATAAATTTTAATTCTCCGTTCGGCATTTTTAATAATCTGTTCGCTAACTTTTTCGTCTGGGATGCATTGTTGGATCTCATTTGCTGGTAGCCAAGGTAGAGCAGCTAGTAAAGGCTCACCTATAATTCGTTTGCCTAAAATTTCTATAGGTGATAATCCCGTCGTTAGGTGAGGCAATTCATTTAATATCTTTTCGAATTCAGGCATTAGTTTGGCCCACCGGGTATGTTTATGTGCACAATACGTCCTACATAATCGTCCTAATTCTTTCATGACTCTTTCTACTAAATTACTTTGAGGGTGATATTTCGAAATTAAGATATGTTTGATTCCATATTGTTTTATCATATCTTGAAATCTTTGACTAATAAAGGCACTACCGTTGTCAGACATAAGTCGTTTAGGAATGCCCCAGTTAACAAAGTAATTTCGGGTGAGGCAGCGTATAACGCTTGCTGTATTCGCTCGTTTCAAAGTATATAGCTTCACATGTTTGGACCAACATTCCATTACAACAAACACATAAGTTAATCCTCCTGAACTACGAGGCAGAGGGCCGAAAAAATCTAATGACAGTAGATCCCACAAACCTCGAGGAATTACAGCATATAATTTATAACGCTTTGATTTGTTATTAACTTTAACCTTTTGACAGGTTTCACAAACCCTAATAATACTTCTCACAATACGGGACATATTTTTGAAATTATAATACTTCATTAGATGTTTAATACATTTATGAATTCCAAAATGCCCATAACCTTCATGAATATAAGTAATTAACTCGTCTACAACAGTTTTCGGGATGCAGATTTTCCATCTCTGGTGTTCCCTCTGAGCTTTCCAATACAACAAGTCGTTAAAATATAACCACACACCCCGGGTGTTAACTGTTTCGTCCCCATTATTAAGGGTTTGTATAAGGTCCCTATATTGATCATCATTTCTTTGAGTGCATCTAATAGCAGTTACTATCCGTTTAACCTTACGTTCGTTCTCCTGAGTTAAAAGGAAATAAACATGGTAATTTGTTCCTGGTTCTTCTACAATGTTAATATTCTCCATTCCTACGGGGAGTCTCGACAAAGCATCCGAAACTACATTCTGAGATCCTTTTATATACCTAATTTCGTACTGAAATTCTTGCAAGCATAATACCCAACGTAATAGTCTACGGTGAAGTAACCGACAATTGTTCAGAAAGATTAAAGCCTGATGATCAGTATATACAATTGTTTTTCTTCCCATTAATAATCCTCTAAATCGTTGAAAACCCCATACCACTGCGAGAGCTTCCTTCTCGGTTACAAAATAATTTCTTTCGTGTTTATTTAAAGTTCTACTAGCGAATCCAATAGGCCGATATAATCCCTTTTCATTGGTCAGATCACCTTGGAATATTACACAAGACACACCATAATCAGAGGCATCCGTACACATACAAAAGTCCTGATTGAAATCTGGGTGGTATAACATTTTGGCTTCGGTTAACGCTCCTTTTATCTTATTAGAAACTTCCTCTTCCTCTTGTCCCCAGAGCCATACTGACTTCTCTTTCAATAAATCTAGTAATTTAGGATTAACAATATCATGCCCTGGAAGAAATCTTCTCAGGAATCCTACCATTCCTAAGAATGATTTCAATTGTTTCCGATTTCTAGGACTCGGGCATCGAGCAATAGCTTCAATACGTGCTGGGTCTGGCCTAATACCTTTACTGTCCACTATATGCCCCAAAAATCGCACTTCCTCCTTTCCGAAGTAAGACTTAGATAATTTTAAAGTAACTCCTCTGTCAATTAAACGGTCAAACAATTCCCGTAATATCGTTACGTGTTCTTCCCACGTTTTGGTGGCTACCAAAATATCATCTACATATAAAATAATCTTTTGTAACAATTGCTGACCCAAAGCAGAATCTAATGCCCTAATGAAAGTTGACACTGATATATTAAGTCCAAAAGGTAAAACTTGGAACTGATATGATCTGCCTTCAAAAAGAAAAGCCGTATATTGCCTTGAATCCGGGTGTAATATTACTTGATGGTAGCCAGCAGTTAAATCCATTGTACTCATATAACGTGACCCAGCAATCTTAAGAAGTACGTCCTCCATAGGAATAGGTCTGTCTCTTTCCATCTCTATAATTTAATTTAACTGACGGGCATCCAGAACTAGTCGTACCCAACCAGTAGCTTTCTTAACTACCCACAAAGGACTGTTAAAAGCGCTACATGATCGTTCGATAATGTTTTGTTCTAGCATCTTACTTATTTCTCTACTAGCCTGTTCTTTGAATTGTACTGGAATAGGATAAGGTTTCTTAAAGAATGGTTTTTGATCTTTAATCTTAAGTTTACAAACGTAATCTTTAATTCTCCCTGGTTCATCTGAGAAGACGGCTCTAAATTCTAACAACAAAAATTCCAACTCTTCCTTTTCTTGTTCGGATAGACAATTCGTAGAATAACATTTTTCTTTCACTTCGGTTTCGATACTGCTACTAGCCTGACCTTGATATCCTTCATATTCAAGATCACTAAAATCTGTTAATAGGCTCATGGTCTGTGCGTACTTAATCTGTAAGGATTCGTAGCAATTTTCCGGTACTTGATTATCAGAAAACCTCACTTTAAAAGCACATGCCTCCTTATGGATGGTTAAGGAAGAGTCTTTAAAATCTAATATAGCTTTATATTTACACAGCCAATCTATACCTAAAATTAGGGCCACATTTAAGTTGGCTACGACAAGTACAGAGTGAGCAATTAATTGTTTAGCAATCTCAAAAGTTAAATAAACTTCCTCAGTAATATTTTGACTTCTTTTACCGGTAACTCCTATAATTTTCACCCCAGTTACAGGTAAGGTTGGGAAATTCCAATATTTTCTTTTAAGCTGGAATAATTCTTTCGATAAAATACTTACTTCGCTACCCGAATCAATTATAATATTTATTTCGGTATCTTTAATATAACCTTTAATAACGGGTTTATAAGTTATATTCTCCCTTATCAGATTGTCTTCCTGAAGCAAATCTTGTTGCCAGTCACCGTCCTTTTGGCAGCTTAATGATAAATTGCAATTGGGTCTTGTATAATCTTGACTAACAGTTCCCTTTAGTTGACCCGTACTAAAGGACTTTACTAGTTTTCCGAACTTTCTATGATAACGTCACCTACCACTTGACCTTCATTAATTACTTGAGGATGATTTATTTCATAATCGTTATTGTGTAATTTCCGCATTTTCGAGTTATTGCCACGATTTTGTTGGCTCTCTTTATCTTTAGATTGACGCTTTATATAACAAAACCGGCTATGATTGTTGTTATTAGCTTTTCGTGCTTCTGAATTATTATTATTATTATTTCGAGGATTGTCATTTCTACCAAATCTAAACTTCTCGTCTTCCCTTTCTCTATTAAGTATATCTAACTGCTCTAAATATCCTAACAATTCACACGGCTGTGACCATTCTTTTTCTATCATTCTTTCCTTTACATAATACGGTAACCTACTAATTAGGCGTCGTATTAAATGACTTTCAATAATTGGTTCTTCAATTAATTTAGCACGGTTTAAATGCCATTCAAAATAATTCCTATAACCTCCCCACCGCTTAGAACATGGAGGAGGGTCTAACAACTCTAAAGTTAAGTGTTGTTGTTTTCCTCTTGACCAATAATTTTGTTTAAACTGCTTAACAAAATCATCCCAGTCCCTGAATTCAGTTCTATGCAGTACTGCCCATTCCGCAGCTTCTGCTTCTAAATGTCCTATTACAAATTGAATGCGTTTTTCTTACTCCATTTGGGAGATAATGATGTTTCAAAAGCTTTTATAAAGATTATAGGGTGAAGTTCGCCTCCTGGTTTGAATACAGGAAATCGACTTGCTACATTTGAATTTGTCGTTATATCATCCAGACATTCTGCGAGAGAAATAGTCGGATTTTGTTTAGATTGCGGAGACGGAGTTGCATCGGATTGGCTTGCCGTGATTTCTTTATTCATATTGTTGTCGTCCGAGCTAGCAAATTCGATGCGACTGTTGTCTCTGATTATGTTATTACTCTGCTATCTGAAATGTTTTCGTTATTATCTAATTCCGATAACCGTTTAGTAATTTCCTGTATTCGCATTTCTGTATTGGAAACGCGATTAGCTAATATCGATTCTTCACTGTGTTCACGATGTGAACGCTCTGTACCTTCGTCAATGTTATTATCTTTGGCAGCCTCAAGGTTACTGCGTATTTCAGTAATTAAAAATTTCATGTTTTCGATTTCGGTATGGTCCTTTTCTACTTGATGAGTTAATGTCTCTAATTCTACATTATCTATTGAAGAAATCTCTACAGGTTTGGTAGAGACGTCTTTAATAGATCCCAATAATTCTCTACGAACAGTTTCCGTTTGCATAGAAAATTCATCTCGTAACATATCGTTATTTTTCTGTATTTCATTTACAACTAAGATATTGACACTATCTAGTCTCTCGGTTAAGTCAGTAATATCGTTTCGCATACGAGATTTTTCCTCTCGTGATTCCTGGATATGATCTAACCTTTTACAATTATCAGCAATCTTATTACTAAGTCTTACTAGTTTTTCCTGCATTTCAACTTTAGAAGACTCTATTTTATCAATTAATTCTCGACTGGTTTCATTAAGATATTCCTGTAACCTGTCCGTAGATTTTGTTAGCTCCCCTTTAAGTCTAGCAGTAGATTCCTCGTTAGACTGTTTTAACTCCTGTTTCAGTTCCTCTTTCAATCTAGCAGTAGATTCCTCGTTAGACTGTTTTAACTCCTGTTTTAGTTCCTCTTTCAATCTAGCAGTAGATTCCTCGTTAGACTGTTTTAATCTAGCCATAGATTCTTCGTTAGACTGTTTTAATTCCTGTTTTAGTTCCTCTTTCAATCTAGCAGTAGATTCCTCGTTAGACTGTTTTAATTCCTGTTTTAGTTCCTCTTTTAATCTAGCAGCAGATTCTTCGTTAGACTGTTTTAATTTAGCGATCGCCCTAAAAAGGGATCTCATGCTCCTATCGGACATAGACTGCCCTTCGTCTGACATTTCACTTCCCGACATTATTGTAAGATATTAACTAGTTACACACGCAGACTTGTAATCAACAATCCTGTAAAAGCACACTCCCTATGTACAACACTGCAGTTCCAACTTGAAACAAACTCACCGGACACTAATATTGTAGTTTGTAGTTCTCGGTGATCAGTGTGCTGCTATGGGCTGCAGATATAACAGCCGTCGATGCAGCCGCTGAGATGCTGCGACCCCGCTTCCGCAACCGGCAGGACGCTTGAGTCGAACACCGGAGACGTCACTTGCTGCAACCACGCCCGGCACCGCCGTAAATAGGCGAAGCCCTCAGCAACACCTCTAATACCAGGCGCAGGAACGCCCCGCAGCTGACGTACTGGGCCTGTTAGTTTAGGGAGAAAAAGGGTTGTCGGGGTTTGCAGCGTTCAGCTGCTGCCCAACAGATGCGCCTTCTCGTGGAATAACTGCGTGACCGTACTGCTTGGCTGCGCTCCGTCAGATGCCCACACCCGCGAAGTCGCCGCTGGCTGGTGAAGGCTCCACGAGAACTCGCGTTGACTTCCGAAGGACTCTTGATGTTTTGTTTCGTACCTGTGTGCCTTAGTTGCACACAAGTCCTGTTTATAAGGTGACTATAAGTTTAATTTAGTTTGTTTATATATTTTTCTTATTATTGGTGATAGATGTGAATTATCTAAAAGTATTGTATTTTTTTTATGTGTTTCATGTACGGAGAGGGCGGCGCAACGAACGGAGACAGCATCTTCATTGCCGCGACCAGAGAGGAAATTGCTGGCCGCTATACGTCGCGGGTCGACAGCCAAGGAGCAACAGAAGATCCTGGAACCGAGTTGTTGCGTCGTGCTTCTAAAAAATTAAAAATGAATTTGTATACTCTTTTTGTACAACAATGACGTCATATAGAGCTTAATCTTGTTGAAAAGTCAGTCCTACTTTGTTAACCGTCAAGTTCACATATGTATGTAGGAAGCTAATAAATTAGTGGAGGTTACTAAAGTTGAAACACGTGTTCTGAGGATTTATTTATGGAGAATTATGTGAACTGATTAATTGTATATTTGACAAGATTATTGAATTTTGACAGTGGTCATCGCAACTTTGAATCTAAAAGGTTTAGTCAATGGGTGATTCTGATATCGATTAAGTCAAGATAAAGTGTGTCAATATAAGTTCTGAGGAGAAACAAACGAAATTTAAATTGAAAAGGTTTACGCAAACCAATTGGCCTGAGTGATGTAATTCTTTGCATACGACTCGACTGATGTTTTATAGTTTCGTTCAAGAACCATTCTGTGACAATTTAAAAAGAATATAAATCATTTTGAAGTGGGTTGTAAGTGACGTAGGTGACGAAGTCTGCACATGGTCATAGGTCGAAACAAAACCATTTATAAACAAACCTATACGTCGTTACACTACAGTACGTCAATTTGGACTTTCTTACCATTTGGTTTCTACAACTTCTAACCTCCAAAATTCATTCCGTTACAAGATGATAATTACTTGATGCCTCAGGATACCTCCTACCAAGCAGTTCCTTCATTTAACGAATTTATGCAATAAATTACCTCTCTCCCTAATTTGATTGAGTACATACTCATTTGTTGTCAGATCTACCCAGCTAATTGGCAAAATCTTCATTTCTCCTCGCTTAACTGTACATCGTTCAGATTTCACTTTAGAACCAGGCTACGCCCTAAATACCTTGCTAAAGGACTTCGTAACAATTTCATTGATATTAAACGTTTAAAAAGTTCCTCTTTTGCAGTCGTGCTTCTCTTGTTACTTCCAGGTTGCATTTTATATCGTCCATATTTCGGTCATTTTGCCCAAAGAGCAAAACTCATATACGAAACTTCTTTTGGTGTTTCATTTCCTAACCTGATGCCTCAGCATCGCCTGGTTTAATTGTAATCACTCCATTACACTTGTTCTATTTTCATTGGTGTTCCGCTCATAACGTCTTTTCAAAACACTATCGAGTCCGTTCGTCGGCTCTTTCAAGACCATAGTCGTCCCTGCTAAGTCAAGATGTAACTGGCCAACCTCAAAGTTTTTTATTTCTGTTCTCGGATACTGCTCCCAGAAAGCTTCGGCTTGTAGGTTTCTATATGCTGCATTAGCAAAATGGCTCACTAGTGTGTTCATGTTTCTTAAGATGTCGGACCAACTATCAACCATCGGTTTTCATAAACAGAAAAAAAATCTTCCTGCTGCAGAGACTATGTCTGTGTAGTACATTTTTAACTGAGTTCCCACATTTCCACGCTATTTCACACTGCGTTGTGACTTCGCGAATGAGTAGAGTTGAAGCAAATACTTACGCGTTCATACCTGTTCTGATGCCATGGGCCAGGATTAGATCCTCAAGACGACCACATTATACTACTCTGCTTCCAGCACGCGGAAGAACAAGTTCCACTTCAACATCACATTTAAAATAAATCTAAGAGGCGTGTCCCCTTACTGAGCGGTTTGTCACAATTTTTAACACATTTTACACATATTCGAGTGGATCCAATTTCCGATATCTGTCAGTTGTATCTCTGAAACACCTGAAAAGAACCTTATTACCGTTTATAACCGTTTCTGGAACAATGTTATGGACTATTTCCATTGCTGTCCGATCGAGCGTCTGGTTTCTCAGTAATGACCTCCAAACATTAACTGCAATGGGAGTAGCCTTGACAAAAATCGTGCATTCTGTTCAGTGGAAGAGAGTGATACAATCGTACCTAGTATGAAAGTTCCGATTATAATCTATAGTGGGGAAGCTCGGACGTGGTAGGGAAGACAGAAAATTCGTAAAAGGAAATGCAAAGGCTCAGCCCAGAAATAGTAGGAGACAGTGAAGTGAAATGGAGAGAAGACAAGAATTTCTGGTCAGATAAGTAAGGTGTAATATCAACAGTAGCAGAAAATCGTGTAACGGGAGTAGAATTCGTTACGAAAAGGAAGGTCGGGCCGAGAGTGTCTTACTATGAGCATTTCAGTGACAATGTCGTTCTTGTCTGAATCGGCAGCGAACCAACACGGACAACGTTAGTTCAGATATACGTGCCAAAGTCGCAAGTTGGAGATGAAGAGACAGAGGAAGCATATGAGGACATTAAAGGATAATACTGCACGTTAAGTGAGATGAAAATCTAATCAAGAGATGAAAATCGAATAGTCTTGGGGACTGGAATTCAGTTTTAGGGGAAGGAGAAGAAAAAAAAATGGTTACAGGAGAATATGGTTTGGGACAAAGAATGAGAGAGGAGAAAGACTAATCGTGTTCTGTAATAAATTTTAGCTAGTAATAGCGAATTCTCTTCTCAAGAATCACAAGAGGAAGTTTACTTGAGAAAGGGCGAATGATACGGGAGGATTTCAATTAGATTACATCATGGGCAGAGGGAGACTCCGAAACCAGATACAGTATTGTAAAGCGTATCCAGTAGCAGATATAGACTCACAAGTAGTGGTGAAGAGTAGGCTGAAGATTAAGGCATTAGTCAGGAAGGATCAACACGCATAAAAGTGGGATACACAAGTACAATGGAATAACGACACAAGCTTTAAGTTCTGTAAGGCTATTGATATAGAAATAAGGAATAGCTCAATAGGCAGTACGATTGAAGAGGACCGTATATCTCTAAAAATGGCAGTCACTTAAGTTGAATAGAAAAACGTAGGTACAAGGAAGGTAAGTACGAAGAAACCATGGGTAACAGAAGTAATACTTCAGGAAATCGATGAAAGAAGGAAGAACAAATATGTTCAGGGATATTCAGGAATACAGAAATACACGCCACTGAGGAATGAAATAAATAGGAAGTGCAGGGAAGCTAAGACGAAGCGGCTGCATGGAAAATGTGAAGAAATCGAAAAAGAAATGACTATCGGAAGGCCTGCCTTCGCATATAGGAAAGTCAAAACAACCTTCGATGAAATTAAATGCAAGGGTGGTAACATTAAGAGTGCAACCGGGATTCCATTGATAAATGCAAAGCAGAGAACGGATTGGTGGAAGGAGTACATTGATGGCCTCTTTGGAGGGGATTTGCCTGATGTGATAGAAGAAGGAATCAATTTAGTAGAGAAAGGGGATTAAGTATTAGAATCGAAATTTAAGAGAGCTTTGGAAGATTTAAGATCAAATAATGTAGAAGGGATAGATAACATACGATTCGCTGATGACAGTGCTGTTCTGAGTGTAACCAAAGAAGAATTACAGGTTCTGCTGAATTTACAGTCTAATGAGCACAAAACATAAATCGAAGAACGACGAAAGTAACGAGAAATAGCAGAAATGAGAAAAGCGAGAAACTTAACATCAGGATTGATTGTCACGAAGTAGATGAAGATAAAGATGTCTACTACCTAGACGGCAAAATAACCATTGACAGACGGAGCAAAGAGGACGTCAAAAGAAGAATAGCACTGGCTTCAAAATGGTTCGAATGTCTCTGGGCACTATTGGACTTAACATCTGAGGTCATCAGTCCCCTATAACTTAGAACTACGTAAACCTAACTAACCTAAGGACATCACATACATCGATGCCAGAGGCAGGATTCGAACCTGCGACCGTAGCGGTCGCGGGGTTCCAGACTGAAGCGCCTAGAACCGCTCGGCTACCACGGCTGGCACTAGCAATGACAAAAAGACCATTCCTATCCAAGATAAGTCTTCTAGTACCAAACATTGGCCTTTATTTGGGGAAGATATTTCTGAGAATGTACGTTCGGAGCATAATGTTGTATGATAGTGAAACATCTACTGTGGGAAAACCGTAACAGAATTGAATCGAAGCATTTGATTTGTAGTGTTACAGACAAATGTTGAAAATTAGGTAGACTGAGAGGGTGAGAAGTGTAGGCATCCTGTGCACAATTGGAGAGGAAAGTAATATGAGGAAAACACTGACGAGGAGAACGGGCCGGATGGTAGAACATCTGTTAAGACATCAGGGAATGACTTCCATGGTACTAGAGGGAGCTGTAGAGGGCAAAAATTGTAGAGGAAGGCAGAGACTGGGACACATTCAGTAAATAATTGAGAACGTAGGTTACAAATGCTACTCTGAGACGAAGTGGTTATCAGAGGAGAGGAGTTTGTGGTGGGCCACATTAAACCAGTCACAAGACTAATGACGCAAAAGAAAGAAAAAAAATCCTGACGAAGGAATGAAGATTAGCGTCTAACGTCCTCTCGAAGTTGAGGTTACTGGGAACGAAGCATCAGCTTGTATTGAGTAAAGATGGAGAAAAAGTCGGCTATAGCCTTTTAGACAAGTTATGAAAAAACGTTTAATTCTATTCGCAATATATTAGGTGAAAATTATTACAGTACCCAAAAGAGCTCTACAGGCCTATAGCAGGCAGATGTGGCTGGCTAAACGAAAAAAATTGTGTTTCAGCTGCTCCTCACTAAAACTTCAATTCCAAATTAATAGAATTCATCCTACACGCCGTTTTGAAACCAAAAGCAGTTTCGTCTTATCGTTAACGTAGACAGGCATTTACTTTACCTTACTGATTGCATTACATGTTCAAAATATAACTAGTACATCAAAGAGTGGAGCACTGAAATGTGTACTCCATATGAACATGAGCAGATGGACTCCGAACTCGAAGAAGGTAGCTATAGGGCAAAGAGACTTTAGAGAAGTAGCCAGTACAGAATCACGTTGTGTCACTTCATCTGCGACGAATAGAAGTTTGCCTCAGCTGGACAAATACTTTCAGCCATCACCTCTGAATAGCCACCAATTACAACTGTACTTAGAATTCTTCATGTTATGTGACGTAGAAGCGACGTGGTGGCTCGCAGAATAACCGCAAAGAGCATCGTACTTCCCTGGCACGAATACTGAGCTACTTTGTCTCTTAGATTGTTTCTCTTGAGCTGACGATACCTTGGTACAAAGCAGAATACCACAACCTTTGCAGTGATGCAGCGGAAGAGAGTAATCACGTATTTCAATCTTTTACTTGTTCAGTGCATCTGTCGAATGTCACGCAATCAATCGAAGCAATTTCCTAAGACTACACAAATACCTTTCATTGATAACAGAGAAATTTCAGGGAGGTGAAATCTGGGGACTTAAGTCAGCTTGGCGCATATTACCATCACCGTTCTGCTATATTAGGTTACGCCAGGTCCAGAGGGCTTCACAAGAAAGAATTCATCCACTTTCACTACATCCTCTATATGAATAAGGACAGAAACATTTTTTCAGTTTCAACTTAGTGGAACTGTAAGTTTACCAGACACAAGTTGTACCTTTCCCATTGATATCCGTTCTTGTCTGCTCATTATCCAATACACCTCTTGTAGATTCAATGACAACAAGATAAATAAATTTGTAAGTTACCAATTCATATCGTTACTTGTCCGCTCATTATCCTGTATACTTCTTGTAGATTTAGTGATAAAATAAGTAAAATAAATTTACATGTGTCCGTTTAAATACACAACTTGAACTGCGCCACTGGCTTCCAGCACTTTTCATTTTTTCTTTTTTTATTTCTCTGATCTGCGAGGGATTCCTTGTACGTGCCTCATCCTAGTACACTGGTCAAACAATGACACTGCATAGATGCACAGTAATGCAGTAACGACAGGTAGGCACGCTGAGGACTATCGTCTAGATGCTGGATATCTGTCATGCGCCCGTAGGAGAAGACAATGAACATTAAGGGAGGGTAAATGAACAATTTTATTCATAACATAAAAGCAAAAAGAATCGCACGTTGATAGACCCTGCAAGTAAATCGAGTGAATCCTTGGAAAAATAATTTTTAGTCTACCGCGTAAACGAAAATACACCCAAAGATTATTTCTTCTATACAGACCTTAATACGGGCTGAATCTTTAAAAACCCTTTACACTTCGCCAAAGACAGTTCAGTTATCATGTTGCATTACGTTATTTATATTTCCGGAATTTCCCACTGACACAGAATAATTAGTAATTCCTTAAGAACAACAACGGTAACCTTGCGGTAATGTCGTACGTGTTATGTTCGTAGAATCTTCAGAGAAAAGTTCCTGAAGTTCCTCCAAATACAATATGCACACAATATTTACGTCATTAAGCAGCACATGTAAGTTGTCCACAATTTTTACTGCACGGTATCAAAGAAATCTATTTGTGAAAAGCTGACTTGAGTGCCCTCACATGTTCCAGCAGAATCCGGTCTCGCTTCGTTGTTGACCTTTCAATAGTTCACCGGAAGAGCCGAGCAGCTTTTGTGGCAGATTCTGCGAGAGCAGGCCGACAAGGGACCGCGAGATTCGTGACCAGGAAAACACTTTAAAACTCGTTCTCTTCTGGCCAATTTCAGCCACTGCAATGAATGGAGGATCAAGATAGCAGGGGGCTCGTAACTGCGGGACCACGGAGCTCTTACCACCATCCCACCACGTCCTCCCTTTCCCCCTCCAACGGCCGACTTGTCCCACCAATGAATGGCCTCCTGGAGGCAAACTCTGGCAGCTGAGCTTTTATTGCTATCGGCTACTGCCGCTGCTGCTACGGCTCTAGCTTCAAACGTAGGATAGCTTCACGGCACCCTAGCCGCCCTGGCTTGAATCGTATTAAATTTGACGCCGGCGGCGCTGCTGAAGATCTGGCAAGCCACTGAAAAAGTTTCTCTTCGCCATGCGACGAATTAGTCTCACAGACTGTATTCATAAGAAGCGGAGCCTATAGCTACATTTCTTAGTTTGATAATGGAAACTATTTTAGCTACAATTCTTGTAGTCAATCTTAATTTCAAATGTATCTTTCAATTAAAACGCAACAAATGTTTATTAATTTACCCCTCGCTTGAGGTTTTGGTTAATCCCGCCATGAAGGAGGGGCTTCAGTGACATAGAAAAATCCCAGTTACATATTAATATACAGACTACTTCTCTACGGTAAACTAACAACAAATTTTGACTGGTACCAGGCTACACGCACCGATAAAATGAGAAAAATGGTTCAAATGGCTCTGAGCACTATGGGACTCAACTGCTGAGGTCATTAGGCTCCTAGAACTTAGAACTAGTTAAACCTAACTAACCTAAGGACGTCACAAACATCCATGCCCGAGACAGGATTCGAACATGCGACCGTAGCGGTCTTGCGGTTCCAGACTGCAGCGCCTTTAACCGCACAGCCACTTCGGCCGGCCAATAAAATGAGAATCAGACACAGATTAATTTGTAGGGAAAGTTAATTTGGTAGTATTACAAAGAATTGTATTGTTTTGTTGGTGCAAAATAATTAAATTTTTAAAGTTATTACACATATAAGCTACATTTTATAAACGTAATACACACTTCCTACTATTGGCACTGTTCGTAACTGTACACAACACTGAAGCAGAGACAAGAAGGTTGTTTTGCCGTCGGTCTGCAGTAGCAGTACGGTAACTTTACAACACAAAGTTTCATTGAGCCTACTGTAGCAGTCCTCACCTTCAGAACATGAGTATTCACAAAAAATGTCACCCACGTAGACATTGGTAGGTCCTTTTTGGCAGCTGTCATGGCAGGGTATAAAGCAGAAAGAGCATTGTGTCAATGATGGACCTGTCTTTTTCTTCACATCAGTTATTTATGCGAAATTCTTGCCTCCAATAACATTTGCTACAAATGTTTTGCAGAGAGTTGTAGAACTGATGTAAGAGTATTGTTGACACTCGTACAAATGAGTAATCGAAAATGGAGTCCGATTGTCGTAAAGCTAAGCATTGATTTCGTAAGGTGCATCTCGTCACATATTACCCAAAATAAATAAACCAAATTGCTTATTTTTCACTTTATGTCTCATATACCTAATGTGTATAAATAAAAGGTACGTTGCTTGCTTACTGCAGACGTAAAATGGACTCACAAATATGAAGAAAAAGACAACTCTGATTCCATCGTGAAATGTGCCACGCAACAGTAATTTGTTTAATCAGTGCATGCGTTTGAGCACGGGAGAAAGCAGCAGTACTGCTACACGAGAGTACTTTGTCAAGCCATCTGATGGCAAAACAAGGAAACACCGCAGTGAAAATTATACCAAAATACAACAAAATTGCCTGTACAGCGAAATAACGTTACTCTACCGTAAATGTATATGAATAATAATTTATAAGATGAATATTAACAAAAGTAAAACAATATTAATGGAATGTAACCCAATTAAATCAAATGATGCTATATTTGGAAAGGAGACATTAAAAGTAATCGTTTAGTATTTCTGGTAGGACAGCAAAATAACTGTGAAGGAATGAGCATATACACTGAAGAGAGAAAAAACTGGTACACCTGTCTAATATCGTGTAGGGCGACATCGATCACGCAGAAGTGCGACAACACGACGTGGTATGGATTTGACTAGTGTCTGAAGTAGCGCTGGAGGGAACTGACACAATGAATCCTTCAGGGCTGTCCATAGATCCGTAAGAGTACGAGGGAGTGGATATCTTATCTGAACAGCACGTTGCAGGGCATCCCACATATGCGAAAAATGTTGAAGTCTGGAGAGCTTGGTAGCCAGCGAAAGTGTTTAAACTCACAAGAATGTTTCTAGAGTGGGGTGTCGCATTGTCCTGCTGGAACTGCCCAAGTCCGTCGGATGCACGATGGACATGAATGTATGCAGGCGATCAGATAGGATGTTTACGTACGTGTCGCCTGTCAGAGTCGTATTTGAACGTAACATGGGTCTCATATCACTCCAACTGCACACGCTCCACACCAATACAGAACCTCCTTCATGGTGAACAGTCCCCTGTTGACCTGCAGGGTCCATGAATTCATGAGGTTGTCTCCATACCCGTGCACGTCAATCCACTCGATACAATTTGAAACGAGGCTCGTCCGACCAGGCAACATTTTTCCAGTCGTAAACAGTCCAATGTCGGTGTTAACGGGCATAGGCGAGGCCTATAGTTTTGTGTCGTGCAGTCATCAAGGGTACACTAATGGGCCTTTGGCTCCGAAAGCCCACATCGACGATGTTTCGTTGAATGGTTCGCACGTTCACAGTTGTTGTTGGCCCAACATTGAAATCTGCTGCAATTTCTGGAAAGGTTGCACTTCTGTCACGTTGATGTTTTACCGGATTCCTGATATTCACGGTACACTGGTGAAATGGTCATACGGGAAAATTTCCCACTTCTTCGCTACCTCGGGGATGCTGTGTCCCATCGCTAGTGCACCGACTATAACCCCAAGTTCAGACTCATTTAAATCGTGATAACCTGCTATAGTAGAAGCATTAACCATTCTAACAACTGCACCACACATTTGTGGCTTACATAGGCGTTGCCGGCCGCAGCGCCGTATTCTGCCTATTTGCATATCTGTCTATTTGAATACGCATACCTACTATAGTTTCGTTGCCGCTTCAGCGTAAAATGCAGTCTGACATTAACAAGGAAAGAGTGTTGATACTGGTATAAATTTGTTAGCACTGAATATACATTTAACTATACGTAAAAACCAAAACAGTCTACTATATTATTTTGTTTTCATCAATGGCGGATTTTGATCGTAATGATCATCCTCAGCTTGATCTGTCTTCTTTAAGATAACAAAAGAGAAACTTCAAGGAGACATATCAGTCTGAAGATGATTACAATCCGGTCATTGAGTAAAACAAATACTTTCGCTCATATACTGTTTCGGTTTTTGTATGTCGCATTCGATCGCTGTTATCTTCAGGGTGACCAATATCACCCATGATATACGCTTAACTGTTACAAAGTCTTGATTGCGGGTATTTGTGCAGAGAAGAGCCTTGTACTAAAGTGAAATGTGGACGATAAGCAGTTCACACAGCCAGAGAATCAAAGCTTATGAGGTGTGGTGCTACAGCCGAGGACGCGTCCTGCGGCATGAATTCATCGTAGATTTGCCAACATGTGGAACTTTGAGAGGTAAAAATTACAGAGATAAACCAAAGTTGGAACACAGTAAGCAGATTCAAATGCATGTAGATTACAGTAATCATGCGGAGATGACGAGGCTTACACAGGACAAACTAATACGGCGAGTTGCATCAAAACATTCGTCAGTCTGTAAATCTCAACACAACGTATTTGTATTAGGAGAATAACAATTGCTTTCAAAAATCTACTACTCCTCCACTTATCACGTCAGCTGCCGTATTTATGCAATAATAAAGAAACGCAGTTATATTAAATCTGTGCATTTCAAAAGCTAGAGCCATGCGGAGTTTAAATCCCAGAATACGAATATTCTGGAAACAAGTATGCGTAGTTCTTCTTACGTATTTGAGAATGCCTGACATGTACTGGCAATTTGTGGCAGACTTTCCATTAAGTTATAAATGTTTTCTCTCAATCGTAGATAGTCCATATGGAAATTATATTGACGTCTGCTATTGTGGATAGGGTTTAGACTGTTCACTCAAAATCCGCTTTTGTTGTTAACCACGACCACCATTACGGAGGAATTGTAGGATGAAGCCAAAGAGCACGATACAGCTGCAGAGGCTCACATGCATATTTTCTGAGCAGTTTTGTATAAGGTGCCGACGGTCTTTGATACTTGGTTACCAATCAATTGCATTTCTGTTTTCTTAGTCATTTTTATGCGTGCATCAGTGCTGAACTGAAAGTGTCTACACAACAGTGAAATCATTAACTACCTGCGTTCTATTGCTTGTTTGGAAATATACATCTTCCATTGAGTAACTGTACATGATTTGACGACAGTTACGCTCACTTTGATCTTCGCTATCTATCTTAAATCAAGCCTGCTCAATTTTTTTCTGGTCATTTTTTTTCACACAGTTTTAGTGCTGGGACAGAGACAGGGCTGGTGGTTCATTGTCCTCCTTATGTAAGAAAACAAGCCCCTCGGCGATTTATGAACCTTATGCAAAGAAATACTGAATTTAATTGATGAAATGAGAAAATACAAAAAAGCAGAAAATGAAGCAGGCAAAAAGGAATACAAACGCCTCAAAAACGAGATCGACAGGAAGTGCAAAATGGCTAATCAGGAATGGCTAGAGGACAAATGTAAGGATGTAGAGGCTAATCTCACGAGGGGTAAGATAGATACTGCCTGCAGGAAAATTAAAGAGACCTTTGGAGAAAAGAGAACCACTTGCATGAATATCAAGAGCTCAGATGGAAACCCAGATCTAAGCAAAGAAGGGAAAGCAGAGCGGTGGAAGGAGTATACAGAGAGTCTAAACAGGGGTCATGTTCTTGAGGACAATATTATGGAAATGGAGAAGGATGCAGATGAAGATGAGATGGGAAATATGATACTGTGTAAAGAGTTTGACAGAGCACTGAAAGACCTAAGCCGAAAAAAGGCCCTGGGAGTAGACAACATTCCATTAGAACTACTGACAGCCTAGGGAGAGCCAGTCCTGATAAAAGTCTACCATCTGGTGAGCAAGATATATGAGACAGGCGAAATTCCCTCAGACTTCAAGAAGAATATAATAATTCCAATCCCAAAGAAAGCAGGCGTTGAGAGATGTGAAAATTACCGAACTATCAGTTTAATAAGTCACAGCTGCAAAATACTAACGCGAATTCTTTACAGACGAATGGGAAAACTGTTAGAAGCCGACCTCGGGGAAGATCAGTTTGGATTCCGTAGACATGTTGGAACACGTGAGGCAATACTAACTCTACGACTTATCTTAGAAGAAAGATTAAGGAAAGGCAAACCTACGTTTCTAGCATTCGTGGACTTAGAGAAACCTTTTGACAATGTTTACTGGAATACTCTCTCTCAAATTCTAAAGGTGGCAGGGGTCAAACACAGGGGGCGAAAGGCTATTTAAATTTCTTACAGAAGCCAGATAGCAGTTATAAGAGTCGAGGGGCACGAAAGGAGAGCAGTGGGTGGGAAAGGAGTGAGACAGGGTTGTAGCCTCTCACCGATGTTATTCAATCTTTATATTGAGCAGGCAGTAAACGAAACAAAAGAAAAATTCGGAGTAGGTATTAAAATCCGTGGAGAAGAAATAAAAATTTTGAGGTTCGCTGATGACATTGTAATTCTGTCAGAGACAGCAAAGGACTTGGAAGGACAGTTCAATGGGATGGACAGTGTCTTGAAAGGAGGATATAAGATGAACATCTACAAAAGCAAAACGAGGATAATGGAATGTAGTCGAATTAAGTTGGGTGAAGCTGAGGGAATTAGATTTGGAAATGAGACACTTAAAGTAGTAAAGGAGTTTTGCTATTTGGAGACCAAAATAACTGATGATGGCCGAAGTAGACAAGATATAAAATGTAGACTGGCAATGGTAAGGAAAGCGTTTCTGAAGAAGTGAAATTAGTTAACATCGAGTATAGATTTAAGTGCCAGGAAGTCGTTTCTGAAAGCATTTGTATGGAGTGTAGCCATGTATGGAAGTGAAACATGGACGATGACCAGTTTGGACAAGAGGAGAATAGAAGCTTTCGAAACGTGGTGCTACAGAAGAATGCTGAAGATTAGATGGGTAGATCACATAACTAATGAGGAGGTATTGAATAGAATTGGGGAGAAGAGGAGTTTGTGGCACAACTTGACTAGAAGAAGGGATCGGTTGGTAGGACATGTTCTGAGGCATCAAGGGGTCACCAATTTTGTACAGGGGGGCAGCGTGGAGGGTAAAAATCGTAGAGGGAGACCAATAGATGAATACACTAAGTAGATTCAAAAGGATGTAGGCTGCAGTAGGTACTGGGAGATGGAAGAAGCTTGCACAGGATAGAGTTGCATGGAGAGCTGCATCAAACCAATCTCAGGACTGAAGACCACAACAACAACAACAACATGCAAAGAAATGATACACTTTTTCAATTATCACATATATGTTTAAGGCGAATTAGTCATCTTAACGGCTGTCATTTATGATCCACATTCCCTTCGTTGTAATAATTTGTGAGCCACTGTCATGATACAGCTGCCTGTAAATTTAGCCTTCTTTTATATCCTAGGAAAAATGCATGATGATTCAGTGCTCTGATGCAAATTATTTGTTGAGAGACCATCTTCGCATTTGAAATATTTTTAAAATAGATACATCACATGATATTCATGTCTTAGAAATAAGTGACTAACACGAAGATCGCGATCATAGACTGCGATCCTTCAGAGACACCCTTGCCACTAGTGTGACAGTTGCTTCTGCATTACACTTCATATGAAAGGCACGCTGTATTCACATTCCAATACCATTACCGTCATTCCCTGAAAGATGCTGTGCAGCTCTACATTAGCTCTGTAGTTCTCGTATACAGATACTCCGATACGCAGCTATTAATAGCTCCCAACCACAGCAGCAAAGATAACTGGGCCAGGCAGTGCTAGACTATGGATAGGAGCATCCGATTTTAGATTCCATGTCAGTCATTCGCAGGTTTTGTATCTGTCACCTCACTCAACAGCTATGAAATCAGCTTAGCACTATCTCCTTCTTTACTGGGGGCACTTTATATATTCGGTAAGTTCGCTACCAAACCGCAAATAGTATTAGAGTTTGTGTGGAAACAAGTTCCACATAATTTACGTATAATTTACCTCTTTAGCAAAGCAGGTGGTCGTTAAATATAAATCATCAAACGAATTCGTAATTGAGAATATGGACAATCATCAGCTGTAGAGTGGAATGACGACAAGGAAAATTTGTACCAGACCGGGACTCGAATCTGAACTTCCCGCTTATCGCAAGCGGTCGCCTCACCATTTGGCTATCCATGCACGACTCACTCCTAAACCCAAACTTCCATTTGTCGTAACCATGCGTCTACGACCTGAAGCCGTATATCCATTATGTTCCCGTACAGATAAGACGTCATACTTGAAAGTCGCTTGCCCGGTATCGGCAGATAAATACGATACTGCACTGCCTGTGTCATTCTGATTCCGAGTCAAAGTTCCTCTGGACATGCATGCATGTCCAAAGGAACAGGCGCTGCGGCGACCTCATCCATTACGGAAAACATCAAATAAATTCGCAACTGCGAATAGGGACTACCACCAGTTGTAGAATGGAATGACGACAACAAAAATTTGTGCTGGACTGGGAGTCGAAACCAGATTTCTCGCTTATCGCCAGCGCTTGCATAACCATTTGGCTATCCGTGCATGACTGACAGTCACACGCTAACTATGTCGTCATCCATGCGTCTACGATCTGAAATTGTACATCAGTGCATGCGTGTGCTATCGTGATTACGATACATGCATACATGTCCAAAGGAATCGTAATCGGAATAACACAGGCACTACAATATCTTAGTTACATTCAACTATTCCCTTAAAAACTCAAAAAACTGTTTTCCAAGTTCTAGATCCATACTTCGGTATTCTTTGAACCCCAATGAACACAGAATAGCGCTGTAAGTATGAAAAATGCGCTACTTCAAAAGAGAGTTATGAATCCAATCTTAATACCTTGGTCTTTACTCAGGAAAGTGTGTATCACGGTATTTTATAAGATGGTTACCAAATGGTAAATCCTTGTTCACATGTCTAATATCTGAAATATTATGTAAACTAATGTGTATCGGTATTTGTCGCTATAGTACCCCATTTTATTGCCGGAAAGCTTAGGAGGTGTAGCAACTGCGTACGTGACACTCACCACTGTAAGCATACTGACAACTATTACGCCAGTAGATGAAATACGCGAGCCACGTGAACTCCACTATTGATAGAGATGATTAAATTAAGACAATAATGTTACATATATCTTGTACGCTTGAAATCTGTAATAGGGAATTCTCTGTTTGGCAATTTCATTCTTTTTTTCAGGCCTGTTGAAAGACAGTGTTTATAGGATCCAGTTAGAATTCCGTAATATCTGTTATTGGTGGTATTGTGGAGAACAATGTCATGAATCGAGGAAAAGATCTGTCTCCAAAATTAATGCGGCAACTGTGTCTAATACTTATATTGTCTTTGTTATGGTCTGTATTAACGATTTTCATATACTTTACAGACAGACACCCCCTTGCGGTTTCGGGGGTAAGAATAGGCCCGCGGTATTCCTCCCTGTCGTAAGAGGCGACTAAAAGGAGTCTCAACTGTTTCGGCCTTTAATGTGATGGTCTCCTAAGGGGTTTGACCACTACCTTTCCAAATTTTCCGTTAGTGCGTACCATTTGGGAAAGGACGCCTTACGTGGTGCATCTTAAATCCATCTTGCCCTAAGATCTGGCAGACCCGATATTGTCATGGAGTTGCACTTACATCGAGCTTCCGGCCACATCCACTACAGTGTGTTCCGGGTAGCATATGTTCCCTCCATTGTGCACTTCCATCCTTGCCCTCGTGATGTACATGGATATTTGACATCCGACATCTAGCACGGTAGCCAGTCCGTTGACGTGGGGTCCTCATGTACCCTCTTGGTGGTAGCTACCTGACTACACAGGGATCGCACTGCTGATGCCTGAGCTGCTACCTCCCCAAGTATGCCGAGAAGTAGATGCCTATCCCTCTGGGGTATCAGGACTCCCAGCAAAAGCCATACTACTAGGTGGTCTTTGCTGTGGCTGGGTGGCGCACGTGTGGAGAGCCCCTGGTCAGAGTGGGTGGCATCAGGGCGGATGACCCCCAGTGAAGCGTAGTACATCATCTCTCACTGTTGGGCCTCCACCAGCAGTCTCTAAGCAATCGAGGTCTAACCTCAACGGGAAGAAGTATGATCTGAGATCATTTCCCTCCCTGGCCACTCCATGGGAAGAACATGTGACTAGGCAGTGGAAATTATTCACCATGGTACCTCGTCTGTATGCGAGTTGATGGTGAATCATTTATGTCGACCAAGCCCAAGTTTTTTTTGGAGCATTTAGAGGACAAGTTGGGGGAGGTGGAGGGCTTGTCCAAAATGCGCTCTGGGTCAATTCCAATCAAAACAGAGTCCTCTGCCCAGTCATGGAGGTTGCTTGCTTGCGATATGTTGGAGGATGTTTCCGTTACCATCACGCCCCATAAAAGATTAAACATGGTCCAGGGTATTATATTCCACAGGGATCTTCTTCTGCAGTCGGACAATGAACTGGGTGCCAACCTAGAACGACGAGGTGTTCACTTCGTCCAGCGCGTCCATCGGGGTCTGAGGGATAACCAGGTAGCCACCGGTACCTTCACCTTGGCCTTCGAGGGTGACGTCTTACCCGAAAAGGTTAAGGTGATGGTCTACCGCTGTGATGTGAAACCATATATCCCTCCTCCGATGCGGTGTTTTAAATGCTGGAAGTTTTGGCATATGTCATCCCGCTGTTCTTCCGGCATCATGTGTCGAGACTGTGGATGTCCTTCACATCCCAATACTCCATGTGCCCTGCCTCCCGTCTGTGTTAACTGTGGAGAACACCATTCCCCCTGCTCACCGGACTGTAGGATATTCTAGAAAGAAAGGAGGATAATCGAATATAGGTCCCTGGACCGCCTGACCTACACTGAGGCAAGGCGGGAATATGAGCGGCTACATCCAGTGCCAATGCCATCAACCTATGCTGCTGCTGCAACATCGGTTCGCCTCCTCTCCCGTATTGTCACATACAGTTGGCTCTCAGCTATGTCATAATTCACCAGCCCCCTTGATTGTGGGTGCACTTCACTCCCTGATGCTCCTACTCCGTCTACTTCAGGAGCAACACCACCCCAACCATCAGGGACATTAGTTCCCACTTCCCAGCCGGAGAAGCGTGAGATTTCTTCGGCTACTCTTGCCAGGAGGGGGTCCCTTGGAGCCCTCCCATCCCAGGCACTGCCCAGTGGCAAAGTGGACACCGGCAAATCTTTGAAGCAACCACCGGTCGCTCGTCGTAGGGCCTCATGGTCGTCATCCGTCCCTGACACTCACCCAGTGAGGCCCTCCCAGCCAGACCCGCCAAAGGCACAGGGCGGAAAGTAGATGAAGAAAAAGGCTCCCGACACTGCGGTGGCACCTGTCCCACTGCAACCTTCCAATTCTGCATCTGAGGATGAGGTGGAGATTCTGGCGTCCACTGAGGACCCGGATCTCGCCAGACCCTCAGACGTGATGGATAGCTGCTGCACAGGTAGTGAATCGGTAGCAGCAGGGGCACTGGAGGCGTAATCTGCCTCCCCAGTCCCTTCCCGCCGTTCTCAGCCATGGACAATGTCATCCTCCAGTGGAACTGTGGCGGTTTCTTCCACCATTTTGCTGAGCTCCGACAACTTCTCAGCCTTCACCCTTTCTTCGGCATTGCTCTTCAAGAATCTTGGTTTCCGGGAATGTGACCCCCTCTGAGGCTATCGGGGATATTATAAGAACCGGGCAGCTTATGATACGGTGTCTGGTGGCGTCTGCATCTACGTCCTTCACTCTCTTCACAACGAGTCTGTTCCTCTACAAACACCTTCAGAGGGTGTCGCTGCTCGGGTGTAGACGCCACAGGCTGCTACTGTCTGCTGTCTCCATCTTCCACTGGATGATGATGTCCCGCAGCATGTCCTGGCGGCGCTGATAGCACAAATGCCGCCACCTTTCCTGTTACTGGGCGACTTCAACACCCATAAACCTCTTTGGGGTGGGTCAGTGGCAACAGGTTGAGGCACCACCGTAGGAAACGTACTGGCACAGCTCGACCTCTCCCTTATAAACGATGGTGCCTTCACACATATCAGTAAGGCACATGGCACGTACTTCACCATCGACCTTTCGATCTGCAGCCCTAGCCTCTTACCGTATGTTCAATGGAGTGTGCATGACGACCCGTGTGGTAGTGACCACTTTCCGATCTTTCTGTCACTGCCACAGCGTCAGTCTTCTGGGCGCCCTTGCAGGTGGGCTATGAATGGGACTTGTTCTCCTCCACTGCCGCTATTGAACCTGTTTCTCATGAAGTCATTGATGCCTTGGCGGCCGCCAGCGATCGCCGATGTGATTAAAGATCGCAGGCGGTCGCTCCAGCGTCACAAGCGGCATCCATCTTTCGAAAACCTCGTCGCCTTTAAACGGCTCCATGCGCGGGCCCGCAACATACTTCGCTAACACAAACAGGAGTGCTGGGAATGGTATGTTTCCACCATTGGCCTCCATGTCTCTCCATCGCAGGCCTGGGCAAAGATCAGACGCCTCTATGGCTATCGGACCCCTGTCAGCGTCCCTGCGCTTTCACTGAATGGGGCAATTTGTACTAACTCTGATATAATTGCCAACCACTTAGCAGACCATTTTGCTCTCAGTTCCGCATCTGTGAATTACCCACTGGCTTTCCGCTCCATTAAAGAGCGGTTGGAACATCGGAGTCTTTCATTTCACATGCGCCATTCTGAATTCTACAATGTCCCATTCACTGAGTGGGAATTCCACATTGCCCTAGCCGCTTGCCCTGATACAGCTCCTGGCCCTCATCGCATCCACTGTCAGATGCTGAAACACTTCTCAGTGGACTGCCAGCGACGCCTCCTCGACCTTTACAACCGTATTTGGGTCAAGGGGGAGTTTCCGTCGCAATGGCGGGAAAGTATTGTTATCCCCGTATTGAAACCTGGCAAGAACCCATTGGAAGTGGACAGCTACCGCCCCATTAGCCTCACCAAGTGTTATGTGCAAGTTGCTCGAACGCATGGTGAGCCGGCGATTGAGTTGTGTTCTCGAGTCTCAGGGCCTTCTAGCTCCATATTAGGGTGGGTTCCGTAAAGGCCGCTCTGCCGCCGACAATCTGGTGAGCCTGGAGTCAGCCATCCATACGGCCTTTGCCCGGCGACAGCACCTCGTCGCTGTCTTTTTCGACATGTGGAAGGCGTACGATATGACATGGCGCCATCACATCCTCTCTACGATTCATGGTTGGGGTCTTTGGGGTCCACTACCGATTTTCCTACGAAATTTCCGGTCGCATCGTACCTTCCGCATGCAAGTCGCGGCCTCCCATAGTTCCTCCCGAGTTCAGGAGAACGGGGTACCACAGGGATCAGTCCTAAGTGTCTGCCTGTTTTTTATTGCAATTAACGGGCTCGCTGCGGCGGTGGGAACGTCTGTCTCGGCTTCCTTGTATGCTGACGACTTCTGCCTCTACTATAGCTCCATTGGCATTGCAGCTGCTGAACGTCAGCTGCAGGGCACTATCCGCAAAGCGCAGTCTTGGGCTGTAGCCGAAGTCTTCCAGTTTTCGGCTGACAGGACCTGCGTTATGCGTTTCTGCCGGCGACGCACTGTTCACCCTGAGCCGCAGCTTTACCTTGAGGGCGAACCTCTTGCTGTGGTGGAGACACATCGGTTTTTGGGTGTAGTTTTTGATGCCCAGTTGACTACGCTCTCATATATTCGGCAGCTTAAACAGATGTGTTGGCGGCATCTTAATGCTCTGCAATGCTTGAGCCACACCAGCTGGGGCGCCGACCGATCTACCCTCTCACGGATGTACCAGGCGTTAATCCATTCCCGTCTGGATTATGGGAGCCTGGCTTATGGTTCAGCATCCCCTTCTGTATTGCGGGTGCTGGACCCAATCCTTCACAGCCGATTACGCCTTGCCACTGGTGCTTTCCGGATCAACCCTGTGAACAGCTTACTTGTGGAGGCAGGTGTCCCTCCACTGCAGTTACGGCGCCAACGTTTACTGCCCGCTTAAGCTGCCCATGTTTTTAGCTTGCCTGGGCATCCTAATTATCGTCTCCTTTTCCCACAGTCAGTCGTCCATCTCACAGAACGTCGGCCCCGGTCGGTTTGTACGATCGCGGTCCGAGTCAGAGCGCTTCTCTCAGGGCTTGAGGTTTTCCCTCTTCCCCTTCGTTTCCGGGCCCCTCTGCGTACACCCCCGTGGTGCGTGCCCCGCCCTTGGCTTTATCTCCAATTGGCACAGGGCGTGAAGGACTCAGTCCTTTCGGAGGCCTTCCGTCGCCACTTTCTTTCCATCCTTGCCATGTATCAGGGCTCTGGTGTTGTTTACACTGACAGTTCGATGGTTACTGGTCGTGTCTGCTGTGCTCTGACTCTAGGGGACCATTACAAACAATATTCATTGCAGGCTGGCTGCAGCGTTTTCACTGCTGAGGTAGTCGCCATCTTTCGTTCCCTAAAGTATATCCACTCCTGCTCAAGTGAGTCCTTCGTTATCTGTAGCGACTCCCTGAGCAGTTTACGAGCTATCGGCCAGGGCTTCCCTCGCTCTCGTCTGGCGATGGCTGTCCAGGAGTCCCTCCATAATATTGCCCGTTGCGGCCGCTCTGTGGCCCTTGTGTGGACCCCAGGCCATGTTGGGATACCTGGAAATGAACATGTTGACAGCCTGGCCAAACAGGCCACCAGTAAATCATCTCTGGACATTGGCCTCCCGGCGCCTGATTTGCAAGCACTCTTACGCCGCAAAGTTTTCGAACTTTGGGACACTGAATGGCGCAACCTGACCACACCAAACAAAGTCCGTCCTATCAACTCCGTCCAGTTGTGTGGCAGTCATCCCTGCGAGCCACTCGCAGGGACTCAGTAGTCCTTTGTCGGCTCCGCATTAGCCACAACCGCTTGACACACAGCCATTTACTGCGGCATGATGACCCGCCTCTATGTCGATGCGGGTCGGCTTCGACGATGGTCCACATTTTGTTGGCCTGTCCACTTTTAAGTGTGCTCAGGCAGATGTTTGCGCTGCCTGATACGCTCCCTGCCCTTTTAACTGATGACTCTTCTATGGCAGGCTTAGTTTTGCATTTTATTCGGACAGGGCCTTTTATCATTTTATCTACGTGCTTGTCTTTTTGCGTTGATTCTGGCCTATGGCCTACGATTTTAGTCTGATTTTTAGACTGTTTCTCGATGGTTGGCTTTTCCTTTTTTGTCTCTATGGTCGGCCAATCACTGTCCCACTCTGTTTAATTTTAATTCCCTTTGTCTGGTCTGTCGTCTTTTCCATTGTTCCTTTTTATTCTGTGTGGGAGTTTTTAAGTTTTAGAACCAGGGACCGATGACCGTCGGAGTCTGGTCCCTTTAATCCCACAAACCAACCAACCAACCAACAGACAGACAATTAAAACAAGCCTATATGCAGGAAAAGCGCAGTTTATAATCTGGTCTTTGTATTCATAAAGCAGTCAACTTTCTTGTTGTGTTATTGCCCAGTAGAAAAATTGCAAAACGCTGCTGAATAAAACGCAGAGGCTGTAATATACGCTCCACTGAAGTGAAAGGCACAGAACATATCAGAGTTCACTGTAAATGCTATTTGGTAGTATTTGATACACTTAAACGGTCCTCATCCAGAACAAACACACAAAATCAAATCAATAGCTCTAAATTTCAGATTTCAGTCTGATAATACCATGTCAGGTATTAAAGAAAGATACAAGAGTTTCTAGCAGATGTGTATCAAGGCACTTTGCAATATTAATAAAACAACACCATTATCTTCGTTACTGGGCTTGCCATCTGATATATAAATTTTTCTTATCTTTACAACTGGACTTGTCCACATAAATCAGTCTTGCTTGCAATGACGTTACTATTTCCCTGGCAGTCTTCCTGCATACAGAATTTGTCGATTGATGTTAGGTACATATATACCTATAGTGATACTCTGTTGCCTGGCTGGGGGGGATCATCGAACCACCTTCACAATAATTCTCTATTATTCCAATCTCAAACAGCGCACGGAAAACAACGAACACCCATATCTTTCCGAGCGAGCTCTGATTTCCCTTATTTTATCATGATGATCGTTTCCTCCTATGCAGGTTCTCATCAACAAAATATTTTCGCATTCAGAGGAGAAAATCGGTTGAAATATTGTGAGAAGATTCCGCCGTAACGAAAAACGCCTTTATTTTGATGGTGTCCACTCCAAATCCTGTACCACGTGAGTCATACTCTCTCCACTATTTCGTGGTAATAGTAAACGTGATGCTCTTCTTTGAGCTCTTTTGAGGTAATCCTTTAATCCTATCTGGTAAGGATCACGGACAGCACAGCAGTGCTCCAAAAGAGGACGTACAAATGTAGGGTAGGCAGTCTGTTTAGTAAACCTGGTAAATCTTCTAAGTGTTCTCTCAATAAAATGCAGTCTTTAGTTTGCCTTACCCACAACATTTTCTAATTTTTCTTTCCAATTTAAATTGTACGTAATAGTAATTCCTTGGTATTCAGTTGAATTTATAGCCTTTAGATTTGACTGCTCTATCGCGTAACTGAAGTTTAAAGGAATACTATTATCACTCATGTGAATGTCCTCACATTTTTCATTATTTATGGTCAATTGTAAATTTTCGCACCATTCAGATACCTTTTCTAACTCGTTTTGCAGTTCGCTTTGACCTACATATGAGTCTACCAGACAATAAAAGACAGCATTATCCGCAAACAACCTAGGACGGCTGCTTAGACAGTCTTCTAAATCGTTTATGTAGATAAGGAACAGCAGAGGGCCTATAACACTACCTTGTGGACCTATGAACTATGAACTGTCACCTCTGACAGGAAATCACGAACCCAGTCACATAACTGAGACGATATCCCATAAGCACGCAATTTCGCTAAAAGCCGCTTGTTTGGTACAGTGTCAAAAGCCCTTTGGTAATCTAGGAATACGGAATCAATTTGAATTCCCTTGTCAATAGCTCTCACTTCCTTAGAGTAAAGAGTTTGTTGTGTTCTACAAGAGCGATGTTCTGTAAATCCATGTTGACAGTGTGTCGATAGATCGTTTTATTCGAGGTGATTGATAATGTTCGAGCACAATATATGTTCCAAAAACCTACTGCATATCGACGTTAACGGTATGGGCCTGTAATTTAGTGGATTTCACCTACTACCTTTCTTGAATATTGGTGTGACCTGCAAGACTTTCCAGTCTATGGTTACACATCTTTCGTCTAGAGATCGTTTATACATGATTGTTAAGTATGGAGCTTTGCATCAGCATACTCTGTAAGGCAACTAATTGATATACAGTCTGGACCAGAATAGTTTCTTTTATTTAGTGATTAGAATTGCTTCACTATTCCGGGGTTATCTACTTCTAAGTTACTCATGTTGACATGTGTTCTTGATTCGAATTCTGTTATATCCATTTCGTCTTCTTTGGTGAAGGAATTTTGAAACGCTGTGTTCAGTAACCCTACATTCGCAGCACTGTCGTTGACAGTATTTCCGTCGCTATCGTGCAAAGAGGTCATTGCTGTGTCTTGCCGCTAGAATACTCTACATATGACCAGAATCTCTCTGGATTTCGTGCCGGGTTTCCGGACAAAATTTCGTTATGTAAACTATTATAAGCATGTTGGATTTATGTCCGCGCAAAATTTCGAGCTTGTGTTAAACATCGCCAATCTTAGAGATTTAGCGTTCGTTTGCATTTGGCATCCTTTTCTCGTTGTTTCTGAAACAGTGTTCTGATCCATTTTGCGTACCACTCGGAATCAGCTCCGTCGCTTGTTAATCTATTTGGTATAAATCTCTCAACCACTGCTATTCTACCTCTTGGAATCCAAGCCACATATAGTGTACACTTACATTGTTAATTTTGAAGGAGAGGAGATTGTATCTCGGGAAGGCGTCAAGTGATTTTTTATCTGCTTTATGAATAGGTAGGGCACAGACCTCTATTTTGTTAAACATCTCTGCAAAATCATGCATTTTATTCACATCCTTAGGTTAATAATCGTTTACATAAACCTGCTGCAATAACCCAGACTCTTGGTCCATTAGAACACCCATTTTAACGTCTGTCAACTTCACTTTGTATGGTATACCCACCGGAGGTTTCATATTTTGTCGAATGGTTTCCAATGCTTCTGTACCAGTTTTTTCCCAGCACTCCTCCAAGTGCCTCTGTATTGCTCCCGTGTTGGTGAAATGGTAGTTTTTTCATGACACCATGTCTCTGGAATGTTTCATCATTCCGCTGTTAAAATACTGATATGTAATGATATCCATGTATTACATCTAGTGCTTACATTAAAGCCCCACAGCTTCAGCCAAAAATTCCAATTACTCCAGCTGCACAATGTTTCTTCATATCTATAAAATGAATGTGGTATTATTAAGGAAGAGTTTATAAACAGTTGAGAATATGACTGTAGGCAAGGAATTATATCTGTGGTGCAACGGACTCAGATTTTCTCATTGCAATCCCTCCCAATACAGCAATGAGTGGAGAATACATGTTGCTTTTAGAGTTCTGTTCCCACATACCAAAGCACGTCTTAATAAACGATTTAGTACAGACTCGAATTAATTCCGCACTACGAGGAATAGAATAGTGTATCGTACAACTCTGTGGTGGATGCTACAAGATGTGCATTTTATTTTTATTTTTTTTCCCATTGTGTTACTGGTCAGAAAAGGTTCAGGCTCGAGGCAGCTCTTTATCTAATGGTATCGTGCTGTAGCTCCATGGTCGGATTTGGAAGGAATCACTGAGAAAATGGTACTACTTGAAACACTTAAATTTCGTAGAGTACTATTTATAATACACAGATGGGAAACCAATTCAGGAATTCTATATGTGGATTTTTTTAACAATTCTCACCATGACATGAGTGTGTACCAGGCGAATGCTTACAAATCCTTTCTGCGTTTCACCTAGAGACTCTAAGCTACAGTTGAGTACCAGCTTCAGAAATTATTATATATTACAGAATTGTTTCCAAAATAACTAACACTGCGTGCATGCACACTGTCCGTGTGGGAGAAGATGTAGGCTGCACAGCGAAAATTCAGTCAGTAAACATCCCCAGGCTGTAGCTAGGCCAAGTTTCATCAATATAATTTTTTTCAGCAGTGCTAGTCCCATACGTTTCGCAGCAGATAAAGTTTGGACGGCAGCAGACGAGGTACGAGCGGAAGTAATGCTGTAAGGACGGGTTGTGATTAGCGCTCACGTAGCTCAATCGGTAGGTTACATGCCTGCAAAAAACGAATATCCCTAGTTCGAGTAACGGTCCGGCACACAGCTTTAATTCGGCAGAAAGTTTCGATGTAGGCTACTCTATCCCAATTCCGATATCAAAGTCATTCCACGCCTCAGTATCACATAAGAAAATGGAGAAAGTAAGTTGTTGTTGTTGTTGTTGTGGTCTTCAGTCCTGAGTCTGGTTTGATGCAGCTCTCCATGCTACTCTATCCCGTGCAAGCTTCTTCATCTCCCAGTACGTACTGCAGCCTACATCCTTCTGAATCTGCTTAGTGTATTCATCTCTCTTTCTCCCTCTACGATTTCTACCCGGCACGCTGTCCTCCAATACTAAATTGGTGATCCCTTGATACCTCAGAACGTGTCCTACCAACCGATCTCTTCTTCTAGTCAAGTTGTGCCACAAACTCCTCCCCCATCCAATTCAATACCTCCTCTTTAGTTAAGTGATCTACCCATCTAATCTTCAGCGTTCTTATGTAGCACCACATTTCGAAAGCTTCTATTCTCTTCTTGTCCAAACTATTTATAGTCCATGTTTGACTTCCATACATGGCTACACTCCATACAAATACTTTCAGAAACGACTTCCTGACACTTAAATCTATACTCGATGTTAACAAATTTCTCTTCTTCAGAAACGCTTTCCTTGCCATTGCCAGTCTACACATTATGTCTTGTCTACTTCGACCATCATCAGTTATTTTGCTCCCCAAGTAGCAAAACTCCTTTACTACTTTAAGTGTCTCATTTCCTAATCTAATTTCCTCAGCATCACCCGACATAATTCGAATACATTCCATTATCCTTGTTTTGCTCTTGTAGATGTTCTTCTTATACCCTCCCTTCACGATACTGTCCATTCCGTTCAACTGCTCTTCCAAGTCCTTTGCTGTCTCTGCCAGAGTTAAACCCGTAATGTTTCCATACTCATAAAGTTACTCTGTATTGTGTGTTATCACCTCATGGGAAGATTGGAAGATACTGTTGTATGAAATGGGTGTCGTAATAAGTAATGTATAATTAAAGGTGCAGCAGTAAGGCTTATTTGTTCATTGCTATGGATAACTATGTATTTCCATATATTCTCATTATTAACAAATGCTTGATTAGAATTACTGTCTTCCATTAAAATTACTGTCATACAGCATGTTATCATTAATTACTCCTCGTCCTCATTTTGGATTGCATTCTGCCTTTTAATATCATTACTTCTGTTCCCTATTTTGCGAGTGCAGCTTGCAGACCTGAGATCCTTACTATGTTGGACTAACAAAACAAATAGAAAAATCCGACAAGGAATGGCAAGTCTACGATCATTTAGTTGGTGCGACGTGTCCAACGAAATGACTACAATGAGAAATTAAAGGTAAAGTAAAGGTTTACTAACATTCATCATTTCCATTTGAATGGAGCATGAACATGGGTTAAATGACAGGAATACTCTCCAAGGCACATCGTAAGGCGCTAAGTTTATGCTGCACATCAGATTTTCGGTACAGGCTTCACTATGACAATAGCACTGTCTGGGAAGAACTTTCGGAGTGTACAGTCTTACCTACTGCAAAAAGGGTGCACAGGCGTGAATTCATTGGGGATTTGGGGAGCAAATTAGTCATGCCTAAGTTTTAGTGACTAATTTTTCTCATTGTGATATCTGTCTACACAGAGAGTGACAGGTTTGGAACGGAGATAGTTTCATATCTAATGGAATGGAATAAAATCTGTATTACAAATCAGATTCATCTGTATTACAAATCCGATTCACTTATGTTGTCCTGTGGATGCAACAAAATTATTATTACAGCTGAAAAGGATATACATGTGTCTGTACGTGCAAACACTTGAGATCAGTGCTCAGCACCCACTAGCTGTGTTTCAAAATACTAAATGATGTGGGCACATGCTATCTAATATGATTATGTTAGAATTAATAATCAGAATTGGCGGCCGAAATCTTCCAGGATAAGAAGTCACCCTCATTCTGCCAGCCACCTTGGAGAAGCGGATAGGGGTTGAGGCCACTTTCTTACCCTGGGGCAGGAAACAACCACTAAAGGTGGAAGAAGCAGCAATGATCAACGAAATGTGAGTGTAAAAGGTCATGGAAACCACTGCATTAAAGACAGATAACGAGTATCCACAGGGCATGTTTCCTTTAATTGAAAAATTGTCAAGATCATCTCTCCATTGACAAAAGATTCCGGAGGGGACTAGCAAAGCAGAGGTAACCACTAGAATAAAGATTGAATAACCAATGACACGATAACGTTCTACGCGTCGGGGCGTGGAATGTCAGATGTTTGAACGTGATAGGGAAGCTATAAAATCTTAAAAAGGAAAATGCAAAGGCACAATCTTGATTCAGTAAGGGTCACTGAAGTGAAATGAAAAGACCACAGGGATTTTTGGTCATATGGCTATACGGTAATATCAACAGCAGAAGATAACGGTACAGCGGGAGAAGGATTCGTTACAAATACGAAAGTTCAGGACAGAGAGTTGTTACTTTTAACAGTTCAGTGATGGGGTTGTTCTTATTAGAATCGACAGCAAAGCAACACCAACAACAAAAGTTCACGTATACATGTCGATGTCAAGGCCGGAAGTGAATAGGGAGAGAAACTATATGAGGACATTGAAGGGCTAATACAGTACGTAAACGGAGATGAAAATGTAATAGGGTGACTGGAATGCACTTATAGGCGAAGTAGTGGAGGAACAGGTTATAGGAGAACATCGGCTAGGGACAAGGATTGAGAAAGACTGATTGAGTTCTTTAATAAATTTCAGCGAGTAATCCCTTCAAGAAGGACAAGAGGTGGACGTATACTAGGAATCTTTTTAATTTTTTTTTTCGCTGGAGTCGTCACTGTGCACAGGCAGGGTGGCGACTCCGGCGAGCGACCAAATGGTGTAAATAGCCCTGAAGATGACCCCATCGCGGGTTGGAACAGGTTGGCGGCAAAATAAATAATGCGATTGTGACTGTCCTTTTGAATAATTAATACTAGGAAAAGAGCGGGTGACACGGGAAGATTTCAGTTGATGGTCAGGCAGAGATTCAGAAATCAGACACTGGATTGTAAGGCCTATCCAGGAGCAGATATAGACTCAGATCATACTTTAGTAGTGATGAGTAGGCTCAACTTTAAGAGATTACTCAGGGAGAATGAATGCGCAACGCAGTGTGATACGGAAGTACTAAGGAATGACGAGATACGATTGAAGTTTTCGAGGTTTATCGATATATCAATAAGGAATAGCTCAGTGGGCAGCATAGTTGAAGAGGGAAGGACATCTCTAAAAGGGCGATCATCGCATTTGGAAAAAGATACATCTCTACAAAGAAGGTAATTCTGAAGAAACCATGGGTAACAAAAGGAATACTTCAGTTGATCAATAAAAGGAAGAAGTACAAAATGTTCAAGGAGATTCAAGAATACGGAAATATAACTCGCTGAGAAACGAAATAAACACGAGTATCAGGGAAGATAAGACGAAATGGCTGCATGAAAAATGTGGAGAAGTCGAAATAGAAACGTTTGTCGGAAAGACTGATTCAGCATATAGGATGGTCAAAACAACCTTCGGTGAAATTAGAAGCAAGGGTGATACCATTAAGAGTGCAACGGGAATTCAGCTGTTAAATGCAGAGGAGACAGCGGATAGGCAGAAGGAGTACATTGAAAGCCTTTATCGGGGGAAAGAGTTGTCTGACGTGATTGAAGGGGACACAAGTGTCGATTTAGAAGATATCGTATCCAGTATTAGTATCAGAGTTTAAGAGAGCTTTGTAGAACTTAACATCTTATAAGGCAGAAGGGATAGATAACATTCCATCAGAATTCCTAAAATCACTGTGGAAGCACCAACAGAACTTTGGTGTGTTGACTGTAAGAATCTGGCAGCATACCATTTGTCTTTCGAAAACATATCATCTACGCACTTCCGAAGACAGCAAGAGCTGACAAGTGCGAGAATTACTGCAGAATCAACTTAAAAACTCATGCATCCAACTTGCTTACATGAATAATATACAGATGAATGGAAAAGAAAATTGAGGACATGTTAGACGTCGATAAGGTTGGCTTTAGGAGAGGTAAAGGCACCAGAGAGGCAATTCTGACGTTGCGGTTGGTAACGGAAGCAAAACTAAAGTAAAATCAAGGAAGTTTCACAGGATTTATCGACCTGGAGAAAGCGGTCGACAATTTAAAATGGTACAAGATGTTCGAAATACTGAGGAAGGAATAAGCCATGGGGCAGTACATGTAATATACAATAATTACAAGTAGCAAGAGGGAATCAAAAGAGTGGACGACCAAAAAGATATAAATGATACGATTCTAAACGTTGCTAGATCGTGCACCAAGAACAAGGCACACCCCTCCGCCTGCCATGCCCACAACTAGTAATGAGCTGCTGTATGGCGAAAGGGAAGGCTCTATAGTACGCCACTGTATCATCTTCTGGAGCTCCAGTTTGACGGCCTCCCCTTTGGGCCACGGAACAGAATAGGTTGCTTGGCAGTAAGATTTATGTGGCATGACTTCCATTCGATAAACGTAACACTTAATCGCGCAAGGCATTAATGATAAAACCAGGACGTATTTCTCGAGTAACATACGTAAATCCATTTCCGGTTCGTCCTATAAGGTTTTCGCTTCATCGGATTTCCATCGTATGAGCGCGAAGAATTTATTTCGTTTTGTTCGAAGTAAAATGGCTCTAAGCACTGTAGGACCTAACATCTGAGGTCATCTAGACTTACAAGTACTTAAACCTAACTAACCTAAGGACATCACACACATCCATACCCGAGGCAGGATTCGAACCTGCGACCGTAGCAGCCGCGTGGTCCCGGACTGAAGCGCCTAGAACATCTCGGCCTCCGCGGCCGGCCTATTTCCTTTTGTCTTTATCAGATTCAAAACAAACTCCTCACCTCCTAATCTTACGTGGCATTTCCCATGCGGGAGGTCGATCTTTATGTTCCGTTTCCGCATGAATTCCAGCAACACGATACAGGGCACGATTAAACTTTTCACGACGAAAAACGTGCATCGATCCCTTCCGTTCTCGAATTCTTTACCTATCCGTGCCTCCAAGGTAACAGTCTAGCCTCTGGCACCAATAGCACCACGTATCACGCAGTTTTGAACTGGCAAAGTCGGAATACTTACATACTGCGCTCTTTTCTTAGAGATATTAGCTTCTATCACGTTTATGCTTGCACCGGTATTTAAAATCAATGTTGTGGGAATACCTCCCAGAACCGCTTAAACAGCGGCTTGTACGAACTCCGAGGGACTTCCAACGTTATTGTGTGTCTCATTAAATAACTCTTGAAGGATGTCAGTCTCATCGTTATACTGGGGTTGTAGGCACATCACGGTACACATTCTCCTTTAACGTACCCCACAGAAAGAAGTCCAGAGGTGTAAGATCAGGAGAACGGGCTGGCCAATGTATGCGTCCTTCACGGAGCATGTTTTTCTATTCATTCAAACTATTGCCCCCATTCCGACCCACGACTGGCATCAGAGAGCTCGATACAGTCGCGATCGGTTTGACGCCCCGGACGTTGTCGTCAGTGGCGCTTCAACCACCTCGACTATCAGGACGTCTTGATTGTGGATATTTACAGGCGTACCTTGCCCTTGATTATTTTGCGACCACTGAATCTTATTGTTGTTCGGTCGGCTACCGTTTCGATTATTTTGATAACAGGGATGGTACCGACTACTATTTCGTTTCTGCCTTTGAAATAATGCCTGTCCACTTTGTGGACCACCATTGTTGCCGTTCTGATGTGCGTGTCCGGTTTGCGACATATATGAGCCGTTGCTTCGCGACCCACCGTTACGGCTGTTATTCTGGCTGTATCCGTTCTTGTTCGCGGACTGTAAGCCATTGTTGCCACTTCTGCTTTCTGCATCTTCTGGTATTAGGTCCATCGTATCAAGCACTGACAAAAAGTGTTCAAGTTCACAATTATGGACTGTTACCAACTTTTTCCTTATGTGCACAGGTAACTTTGCCTTTAAAATGCGTAATACATCTTTGCGTGCGACCCTGTATCCCGCTACACAAGTGTATTTTTCGAAATACTTCCTGAGTCCAACTTGCTTTGTGTTCTAAATTTCTGGGCTGAAGGCCTTTTTTCTAGGGAGTTCTTGAATGTCGAATGACCAGCACTTAGCAAGGAAAACCTTTCCAAGTTGTTCATAATGTATACAGTTCTCTGCGGCTTCAGTAGCCCATAAAGCACAGTCTCCTTGTATAGGTGAAGCAACGAATTGTATTCTCTTCCTCTCATTCCGTGACTTAGGTAATACTTTGGGGAAGGAACATATAAACACTAAAGAATGGACCTATCTTTTGTCTGGTATAAAGATCTGAACTTCTCTGTGTTTCAACAGGCTTTCTTCCTGAAAGATCTCTGTTAAGGTTGCTCCTGCCGCAGTCTCATAACGCGACTTTTGTACAATGGGGTTTACAGGCTTCAAAGTATGTCCCTGGGCTTTGTGGACCTACAATGTATGCGTCCTGCATTTGCATACCGATAGTCGGTGCTTCTCGTGATGGCTGTGTTATTGCTTCCACTGCACGTCGCACTTCTCTTACCTGTGACAAAACTTCGTCTAGCCACTCTGGAACATCGTGATGTATCATGTGCTTTGTGTGCTCTGTTTCCGAGCGGAGCGTTTGTTTTGTCGCGCCGAGTTCGACCATCACTTCGCTCCCAGTTCGTTGTACTGCACCTTTCCACTCTGAATGTATTTTATCAGTGAGCATTGTTTTCCTTTCGCTCAAGCCACTTAGCGAATTCGGTATCAATTTTTCACGGTGTTCATCTAGCCTGGTTTTTAACAATTGCCGGCTAGTGTGGCCGTGCGGTTCTAGGCGCTTCAGTCTGGAACCACGCGACCGCTATGGCCGCAGGTTCGAATCCTGCCTCGGGCATGGATGTGTGTGATGTTCTTAGGTTAGTTAGGTTTAAGTAAAGGAAGGTTGTATACATGGAAGAAGCCTAGGGATACTGACAGGTTTCAGATAGATTACATAATGGTAAGACAGAGATTTAGGAACCAGGTTTTAAATAGTAAGACATTTCCAGGGACAGATGTAGACTCTGACCACAATCTATTGGTTATGAACTGCAGATTAAAACTGAAGAAACTGCAAAAAGGTGGGAATCTAAGAAGATGGGACCTGGATAAACTGACTAAACCAGAGGTTGTACAGAGTTTCAGGGAGAGCATAAGGGAACAATTGACAAGAATGGGGGAAAGAAACACAGTAGAAGAAGATTGGGTAGCTTTGAGGGATGAAGTAGTGAAGGCAGCAGAGGATCTAGTAGGTAAAAAGATGAGGGCTAGTAGAAATCCTTGGGTGACAGAAGAAATATTGAATTTAATTGACGAAAGGGGAAAATATAAAAATGCAGTAAGTGAAGCAGGCAAAAAGGAATACAAACGGAGAGCACCGAATTACGTAGGGATCCAAAAGGAAAGGTGATGGACCTTAGGTACAGAAGAGACTGGAACAGCACATTACGTCCACATGCTAACACGTTTTTATTGGTCTTTTTCACTGACGCACATGTACATTACCATGAGGAGTGAGGTACACGTTCGACGGGCGTTTCATAGGACGTGGAGGACGCATAAATTGGCCAGCCCGTTGTAGTGGGACGCGAAATTGAAGCGTCACCCATCCACCAGTGTCAGTCCAGTTTGCAGGTGACTATAATTCTTATTATTTGTAATAGATGTGAATTATCTAAAAGTTTCGTATTTTTTGTGTGTTTCATGTACGGAGAGGGCGGCGCAACGAACGGAGACAGCATCTTCGTTGCCGCGACCAGAGAGGAAATTGCTGGCCACTATACGTCGCGGGTCGACAGCCAAAGAGCAACAGAAGATCCTGGAACCGAGTTGTTGCGTCGTGCTTCTAAAAATTGAAAAGAATGTTTTATACTCTTTTTGTACAACAATGACGTCATAGAGAGCTTAATCTTATTGAAAAGTCACTCACTCTCAACGTTCAAGTTCACATCTGTATGTGTAGGAAGCTAATAAATTAGTGTATGCTACTAACGTTGAAACACGTGTCTTGAAGATTTATTTATGAAGAATTATGTGAACGGATTAATAATATATTTGACAAGATTAGTGATTCTTGCGGCGTTCACCGAAACTTTGAATCTCAAAAGTTTATTTAATGTGTGATTTTGATATCGATTAGATCAAGATAACGTGTGTTAATATAAGTTCTGAGGAGAAAACAAACGAAATTTAAATTGAAAAAAGTTTACGCAAACCAATTGGCCCGAGTGATGTAATTCTTTGAATACGGCTCGACTGATGTTTTACAGTTTCGTTCAAGAACCATTCTGTGACAATTTAAAAAGAATATAAATCATTTTGAAGTGGGTTGTAACTGACGTAGGTGACGAAGTCTGCACATGGTCATATGATAAACGAAAGTGATTCCTAAGCAAAACCTATACGTCGTTACACTACACCGTGGCGACCTTATAAACTGGACGTGTGTGCAACTAAGGCACACAGGTACGAAACAAAACACCAAGAGTCCTTCGGAAGTCAACGCGAGTTTTCGTGGAGCCTTCACCAGCCAGCGACGACTTCGCGGGTGTGGGCATCTGACGGAGCGCAGCCAAGCAGTACGGTCACGCAGTTGTTCCACGAGAAGGCGCATCTGTTGGGCAGCAGCTGAACGCTGCAAACCCCGACAACCCTTTTTCTCCCTAAACTAACAGGCCCAGTACGTCAGCTGCGGGGCGTTCCTCCGGCTGGTATTAGAGGTGTTGCTGAGGGCTTCGCCTGTCTACGGCGGTGCCGGGCGTGGTTGCAGCCAGTGACGTCTCCGGTGTTCGACTCAGCGTCCTGCCGGTTGCGGAAGCGGGGTCGCAGCATCTCAGCGGCTGCATCGACGGCTGTTACATCTGCAGCCCATAGCAGCACACTGGTCATCGAGAACTACAAATTACAATATTAGTATCCGGTGAGTTTGTTTCAAGTTGGAAGTGGAGTGTTGTATATAGGGAGTGTGCTTTTACGGGATTGTTGATTACAAGTCTGCGTGTGTAACTAGTTAATATCTTACAATAATGTCGGGAAGTGAAATGTCAGACGAAGAGCAGTCTATGTCCGATAGGAGCATGAGATCCCTTTTTAGGGCGATCGCTAGATTAAAACAGTCTAACGAAGAATGTACTGCTAGATTAAAAGAGGAACTAAAACAGGAATTAAAACAGTCTAACGAGGAATCTACTGCTAGACTTAAAGGGGAGCTAACAAAATCTACGGACAGGTTACAGGAATATCTTAATGAAACCAGTCGAGAATTAAGTGATAAAATAGAGTCTTCTAAAGTTGAAATGCAGGAAAAACTAGTAGGACTTAGTAATAAGATTGCTGATAATTGTAAAAGGTTAGAAGAACACATCCAGGAATCGCGTGAGGAAAAAGCTCGTATGCGAAACGATATTACTGACTTAACCGAGAGACTGGATAGTGTCAATATCTTAGTTGTAAATGAAATACAGAAAAATAACGATATGTTACGAGATGAATTTTCTATGCAAACGGAAACTGTTCGTAGAGAATTATTGGGATCTATTAAAGAGGTCTCTACCAAACCTGTAGAGATTTCTTCAATAGATAATGTAGAATTAGAGACATTAACTCATCAAGCAGAAAAGGACCATACCGAAATCGAAAACATGAAATTTTTAATTACTGAAATATGCAGTAACCTTGAGACTGCCAAAGATAATAACATTGACGAAGGTACAGAGCGTTCACATCGTGAACACAGTGAAGAATCGATATTAGCTAATCGCGTTTCCAATACAGAAATGCGAATACAGGAAATTACTAAACGGTTATCGGAATTAGATAATAACGAAAACATTACAGATAGCAGAGGTAATAACATAATCAGAGACAACAGTCGCATCGAATTTGCTAGCTCGGACGACAACAATATGAATAAAGAAATCACGGCAAGCCAATCCGATGCAACTCCGTCTCCGCAATCTAAACAAAATCCGACTATTTCTCTCGCAGAATGTCTGGATGATATAACGACAAATTCAAATGTAGCAACTCGATTTCCTGTATTCAAACCAGGAGGCGAACTTCACCCTATAATCTTTATAAAAGCTTTTGAAACTTCGTTATCTCCTAAATGGAGTAAGGAAAAAAGGATTCAATTTGTAATAGGACATTTAGAAGCAGAGGCTGCAGAATGGGCAGTACTGCATAGAACTGAATTTAGGGACTGGGATGATTTTGTTAAGCAGTTTAAACAAAATTATTGGTCAAGAGGAAAACAACAACACTTAACTTTAGAGTTGTTAGACCCTCCTCCATATTCTAAGCGGTGGGGAGGTTATAGGAATTATTTTGAATGGCATTTAAACCGTGCTAAATTAATTGAAGAACCAATTATTGAAAGTCACCTAATACGAGTCCTAATTAGTAGGTTACCGTATTATGTAAAGGAAAGAATGATAGAAAGAGAGTGGTCACAACCCTGTGAATTATTAGGATATTTAGAACAGTTAGATATACTTAACAGAGAAAGGGAAGACGAGAAGTTTAGATTTGGTAGAAATGACAATCCTCGAAATAATAATAATAATAATTAAGAACCACGAAAAGCTAATAACAACAATCATAGCCGGTTTTGTTATATAAAGCGTCAATCTAAAGGTAAAGAGAGCCAACAAAATCGTGGCAATAACTCGAAAATGCGGAAATTACACAATAACGATCATGAAATAAATCATCCTCAAGTAATTAATGAAGGTCAAATAGTAGGTGACGTTATCATAGAAAGTTCGGAAAACTAGTAAAGTCCTTTAGTACGGGTCAACTAAAGGGAACTGTTAGTCGAGATTATACAATTGCAGTTTATCATTAAGCTGCCAAATGGAAGGTGACTGGCAACAAGATTTACTTCAGGAAGACAATCAGATAAGGGAGAATATAACTTATAAACCCGTTATTAAAGGTTATATTAAAGATACCGAAGTAAATATTATAATTGATTCGGGTAGCGAAGTAAGTATTTTATCGAAAGAATTATTCCAGCTTAAAAGAAAATATTGGAATTTCCCAACCTTACCTGTAACTGGGGTGAAAATTATAGGAGTTACTGGTAAAAGAAGTCAAAATATTACTGAAGAAGTTTATTTAACTTTTGAGATTGCTAAACAATTAATTGCTCACTCTGTACTTGTCGTAGCCAACTTAAATGTGGCCATAATTTTAGGTATAGATTGGCTGTGTAAATATAAAGCTATATTAGGTTTTAAAGACTCTTCCTTAACCATCCATAAGGAGGCATGTGCTTTTAAAGTGAGGTTTTCTGATAATCAAGTACCGGAAAATTGCTACGAACCCTTACAGATTAAGTACACACAGACCATAGACGTATTAACAGATTTTAGTGATCTTGAATATGAAGTATACCAAGGTCAGGCTAGTAACAGTATCGAAACCGAAGTGAAAGAAAAATGTTATTCTACGATTTGTCTATCCGAACAAGAAAAGGAAGAGTTGGAATCTTTGTTGTTAGAATTTAGAGCCGTCTTCTCGGATGAACCAGGGAGAATTAAAGATTACGTTTGTAAACTTAAGATTAAAGATCAAAAACCATTCTTTAAGAAACCTTATCCTATTCCAGTACAATTCAAAGAACCGGCTAGTAGAGAAATAAGTAAGATGCTAGAACAAAACATTATCGAACGATCATGTAGCGCTTTTAACAGTCCTTTGTGGGTGGTTAAGAAAGCTACTGGTGGGGTACGACTAGTTCTGGATGCCCGTGAGTTAAATAAAATTATAGAGATGGAAAGAGACAGACCTATTCCTATGGAGGACGTACTTCTTAAGATTGCTGGTTCACGTTATATGAGTACAATGGATTTAACCGCTGGCTACCATCAAGTAATATTACACCCGGATTCACGGCAATATACGGCTTTTCTTTTTGAAGGCAGATCATATCAGTTCCAAGTTTTACCTTTTGGACTTAATATATCAGTGTCAACTTTCATTAGGGCATTAGATTCTGCTTTGGGTCAGCAATTGTTACAAAAGATTATTTTATATGTAGATGATATTTTGGTAGCCACTAAAACGTGGGAAGAACACGTAACGATATTACGGGAATTGTTTGACCGTTTAATTGACAGAGAAATTACTTTAAAATTATCTAAGTCTTACTTCGGAAAGGAGGAAGTGAGATTTTTGGGGCATATAGTGGACAGTAAAGGTATTAGGCCAGACCCAGCACGTATTGAAGCTATTGCTCGATGTCCGAGTCCTAGAAATCGGAAACAACTGAAATCATTCTTAGGAATGGTAGGATTTCTGAGAAGATTTCTTCCAGGGCAGGATATTGTCAATCCTAAACTACTAGATTTATTAAAAGAGAAGTCAGTATGGCTCTGGGGAAAAGAGGAAGAGGAAGTTTTTAATAAGATAAAAGGAGCGTTAACCGAAGCCAAAATGTTATACCACCCAGATTTCAATCAGGACTTTTGTATGTGTACGGATGCCTCTGATTATGGTGTGTCTTGTGTAATATTCCAAGGTGATTTGACCGATGAAAAGGGATTATATCGGCCTATTGGATTCGCTAGTAGAACTTTAAATAAACACGAAAGAAATTATTTTGTAACCGAGAAGGAAGCTCTCGCAGTGGTATGGGGTTTTCAACGATTTAGAGGATTATTAATGGGAAGAAAAACAATTGTATATACTGATCATCAGGCTTTAATCTTTCTGAACAATTGTCGGTTACTTCACCGTAGACTATTACGTTGGGTATTATGCTTGCAAGAATTTCAGTACGAAATTAGGTATATAAAAGGATCTCAGAATGTAGTTTCGGATGCTTTGTCGAGACTCCCCGTAGGAATGGAGAATATTAACATTGCAGAAGAACCAGGAACAAATTACCATGTTTATTTCCTTTTAACTCAGGAGAACGAACGTAAGGTTAAACGGATAGTAACTGCTATTAGATGCAATCAAAGAAATGATGATCAGTATAGGGACCTTATACAAACCCTTAATAATGGGGACGAAACAGTTAACACCCGGGGTGTGTGGTTATATTTTAACGACTTGTTGTATTGGAAAGCACAGAGGGAACACCAGAGATGGAAAATCTGCATCCAGAAAACTGTTGTAGACGAGTTAATTACTTATATTCATGAAGGTTATGGGCATTTTGGAATTCATAAATGTATTAAATATCTAATGAAGTATTATTATTTCAAAAATATGTCCCGTATTGTGAGAAGTATTATTAGGGCTTGTGAAACCTGTCAAAAGGTTAAAGTTAATAACAAATCTAAGCGTTATAAATTATATGCTGTAATTCCTTGTGGGATCTACTGTCATTAGATTTTTTCGGCCCTCTGCCTCGTAGTTCAGGAGGATTAACTTATGTGTTTGTTGTAATGGAATGTTGGTCCAAACATGTGAAGCTATATACTTTGAAACGAGCGAATACAGCAAGCGTTATACGCTGCCTCACCCGAAATTACTTTGTTAACTGGGGCATTCCTAAACGACTTATGTCTGACAACGGTAGTGCCTTTATTAGTCAAAGATTTCAAGATATGATAAAACAACATGGAATCAAACATATCTTAATTTCGAAATATCACCCTCAAAGTAATTTAGTAGAAAGAGTCATTAAAGAATTAGGACGATTATGTAGAACTTATTATGCACATAAACATACCCGGTGGGCCAAACTAATGCCTGAATTCGAAAAGATATTAAATGAATTGCCTCACCTAACGACGGGATTATCACCTATAGAAATTTTAAGCAAACGAATTATAGGTGAGCCTTTACTAGCTGCTCTACCTTGGCCACCAGCAAATGAGATCCAACAATGCATCCCAGACGAAAAAGTTTGCGAACAGATTATTAAAAATGCCGAACGGAGAATTAAAATTTATAATCAACATGCTATAGAACCCTCATTTCAGGTAGGAGATCTTGTGCTAGTACGATCTCATCCTAAAAGTTCTAAGATCGGTAAGGAATGTAGAAAATTCTTCTTTATCTTTGAAGGTCCATATGTTGTACATAAGATTGTACATCCCAAAGCGTTACTTCTTATGGATCCTTCATCAGGTGTAATTAAAGGATTATATAGTGTTGACCAAATGAAACCCTTCATTCCTAAATAAGTTAATATTTAGTATATGTTACATACGGAAGAGCGCTCATAGTTTATTCATGTGAAGTTTTCGTGATAGTTACGTGTTATTTAAAGAAATAACAGAAAGCTTAAACAAGTGTTCTACAATAATCTACTGGTACTTCAAAAAGAGGAAGATAACCAAAAGGGGGATTTATATGGAAGAAATTTTGCTCTTAGGTCAAATGGAATTTTGCATATTTTAAATTTACTCGGATAGTAGGAACCAAAGGGGATGGTTAATAGTTTTAGGGACCATGGGCGTCCAGAGCTATATGGCTCACGAGAACATAGCAGAGTGCCTTTAATAGAGGTTTGTAATAGTGTTAATATAGAACACACCAAACGGGGCTCTCTCGCATGTTTCTCCTAAATAAATTGCCATTACCCAACAAGGTGTCCGAAGGCAAAGAAAGCCGTGCCGAGATTCTAAAGAAAGTTTTGCTTGATTTCTTCTTGACCTCAGGCATAAATAAGGTATTAGGGAAAAGAATAAAGTGAAGTAAGTAGTACTATTAGTTATTGTGAGAAACTAATTAGTAATGTACATTTTAGGAAAGAGTAACTCTAGTAAATGAATAAAACTGAGACTAATTTATCACAATTTGAACGCTCTGTCCTAATGTAACAACGTTAAAGAACGTACTAAATTAGTATTTACTAGCAACTATTAAATGAAGAGGAGTAATCTCCATATATTCGGTTATGAATTACCACAATGGCACAATTAAGAGTAAATGACAAATAGTCGCGACAATATCGTATTATAAAGATTAAATCTATCTAAGAGCAAGGACTCTAGGTTAAGTAAAATGTGAGGGAAATGTATTAACAGTTAAATATTGTATATTGAAAAGTTTTATTTATCGGTTAAAACCTGACAAACTGAGCTTGTGTGTGGGGTATGTAGTGGGACGCGAAATTGAAGCGTCACCCATCCACCAGTGTCAGTCCAGTTTGCAGGTGACTATAATTCTTATTATTTGTAATAGATGTGAATTATCTAAAAGTTTCGTATTTTTTGTGTGTTTCATGTACGGAGAGGGCGGCGCAACGAACGGAGACAGCATCTTCGTTGCCGCGACCAGAGAGGAAATTGCTGGCCACTATACGTCGCGGGTCGACAGCCAAAGAGCAACAGAAGATCCTGGAACCGAGTTGTTGCGTCGTGCTTCTAAAAATTGAAAAGAATGTTTTATACTCTTTTTGTACAACAATGACGTCATAGAGAGCTTAATCTTATTGAAAAGTCACTCACTCTCAACGTTCAAGTTCACATCTGTATGTGTAGGAAGCTAATAAAATAGTGTATGCTACTAACGTTGAAACACGTGTCTTGAAGATTTATTTATGAAGAATTATGTGAACGGATTAATAATATATTTGACAAGATTAGTGATTCTTGCGGCGTTCACCGAAACTTTGAATCTCAAAAGTTTATTTAATGTGTGATTTTGATATCGATTAGATCAAGATAACGTGTGTTAATATAAGTTCTGAGGAGAAAACAAACGAAATTTAAATTGAAAAAAGTTTACGCAAACCAATTGGCCCGAGTGATGTAATTCTTTGAATACGGCTCGACTGATGTTTTACAGTTTCGTTCAAGAACCATTCTGTGACAATTTAAAAAGAATATAAATCATTTTGAAGTGGGTTGTAACTGACGTAGGTGACGAAGTCTGCACATGGTCATATGATAAACGAAAGTCATTCCTAAGCAAAACCTATACGTCGTTACACTACACCGTTCCCCTGATCTTACACCTCTGGACTTCTTTCTGTGGGGTACGTTAAAGGAGAATGTGTACCGTGATGTGCCTACAACCCCAGAGGATATGAAACAACGTATTGTGGCAGCCTGCGGCGACAGTACACCAGATGTATTGCGGCGTGTACGACATTCATTACGCCAGAGATTGCAATTGTGTGCAGCAAATGATGGCCACCACATTGAACATCTATTGGCCTGACATGTCGAGACACACTCTACTCCACTCCGTAATTGAAAACGGAAACCACGTGTGTACGTGTACATCACCCCTCATGGTAATGGACATGTGCGTCAGTCAAATAGACCAATAAAAAGGTGTTAGCATGTGGACGTAATGTGCTGTTCCAGTCTCTTCTGTACCTAAGGTCTGTCACCGTTCCCTTTGGATCCCTACGTAATTCGGTGCTCTCCGATAACCACGATCGAACAGCGGAGGAGTGGTACTCAACTGTCAATTTTAGGTTACAATATCTCCGGATGTAATTAACATTTACAATGCAACAAACGGCACTGATTATGTATTTGTTCATATGTTCAGATGTGCTAACAAAACTAACGGGGTTTCATTTAAAAAAACTCAGGTTTGTGTTAAAAAACATACTTCCGTGCATTTTTTTATGGTTTGCATTAACTAATTACACCGGCCCCTCTCATGACGTTCGGTCTGTGGAATCGATTCGTAAGTATTTGATGTAATTTACGAAATATATCCAGCGGTAACGTTAGGTGACTCACCCTATATAGAGGGACTACACAAGGGCAAGGTACATGAGGGAAATGTTACAGAAATGGAAGAGGATGTAGATGAAGATGAAATGGGAGATATGATACTGCCTGAAGAGTTTGATAGAGCACAGAAAGAACTAAGCTGAAACAAGGCCCCGGGAGTAGACCACATTCCATTAGAACTACTGACAGCCATAGAAGAGCCAGTCCTGACAAAACTCTACCATCTGGTGAGCAAAATGTATGAGACAGGCGAAATACCCTCAGACTTCAAGAAGAATATACTAATTCCAATCCCAAAGAAAGCAGGCGTTGACAGATGTGAAAATTACCGAACTATCAGTTTAATAAGTCACGGCTGCAAAATACTAACGCGAATTATTTACAGACGAATGGAAAAACTGGTAGAAGCCGACCTCGGGGAAGATCAGTTTGGATTCTGTAGAAATATGGGAACACGTGAGGCAATACAAACCCTACGACTTATTTTAGAAGCTAGATTAAGAAAAGGCAAACCTACGTTTCTAGCATTTGTAGACTTAGATAAAGCTTTTGACAATGTTGACTGGAATACTCCCTTTCAAATTCTGAAGGTGGCAGGTGTAAAATACAGGAAGCGAAAGGCTATTTACAATTTGTACAGAAACCAGATGGCAGTTATAAGAGTCGAGGGACATGAAGGGGAAGCAGTGGTTGGGAAGGGAATGAGACAGGGTTGTAGACTCTCCCCGATGTTGTTCAATCTGTATATTGAGCAAGCAGTAAAAGAAACCAAAAAAAAGTCGGAGTAGGTATTAAAATCCATGGAGAAAAAACAAAAACTTTAAGACTCGCCGATGACATTGTAATTCTGTCAGAGACAGCAAAGGACTTGGAAGAGCAGTTGAACGGAATGGACAGTGTCTTGAAAGGAGGATATAAGATGAACATCAACAAAAGCAAAACAAGGATAATGGAATGTATTCGAATTATGTCGGGTGATGCTGAGGAAATTAGATTAGGAAATGAGACACTTTAAGTAGTAAAGCAGTTTTGCTACTTGGGGAGCAAAATAACTGATGATGGTCGAAGTAGACAAGACATAATGTGTAGACTGGCAATGGCAAGGAAAGCGTTTCTGAAGAAGAGAAATTTGTTAACATCGAGTATAGATTTAAGTGTCAGGAAGTCGTTTCTGAAAGTATTTGTATGGAGTGTAGCTATGTATGGAAGTGAAACATGGACGATAAATAGTTTGGACAAGAAGAGAATAGAAGCTTTCGAAATGTGGTGCTACAGAAGAATGCTGAAGATTAGATGGATACATCACATAACTAATGAGGAGGTACTGAATAGAATTGGGGAGGAGTTTGTGGCACAGCTTGACTAGAAGAAGGGATCGGTAGGTAGGACATTCTCTGGGGCATCAAGGGATCACTGACGTAGTATTAGAGGGCAGAGTGGAGGGTAAAAATCGTACAGGGAGACCAAGAGATAAATACACTAAACAGATTCAGAAGGATGTAGGCTGCAGTACGTAGTGGGAGATGAAGAAGCTTGCACAGGATAGAGTAGCATGGAGAGCTGCATCAAACCAGTCTCAGGACTGAATACCACGACAACAACAACAAGTAGTTCTAAGTTCTAGGGGACTGATGACCTCAGATGTTAAGTCCCACAGTGCTCAGAGCCATTTGAACCAATTTTTTTCACAATTCTTCTTCTGTCTCTATGGGCAGTTTTTCGACACATTGTGTTAATTCGCGCATCGCATCTTCCATCGTCTTCTGTGCTGATTGAATTATTTCAACACTTTTTTACAGTTTGGAAACGGTTTTTGGTAAATCCTTATCGCCTCTTTAGGCTGTTACTAAACCAGCTTTTAACTTTTTCACTGATTCCTCATTTACCTCAGTGGAAATTTGAGTGACTAACTGTTTGTCACGTTCTATTAAGGTATTATCTATTTGAGATATCAACGCTACGTCTCTTTCAACAAGAGTAGCATTGACCTGTTTAGAGAATTGTAAAGCCGACTGTTTATCCCTTTTAGCAAGAGTGTTATTTATGCGTGAAGCAAGCGCTTCATCATGAGCGTTAATCATCTCAGCAATGTCACTGAATAACAGAGAAAAGGGGTCTATGACTGGAGGAGGTATTTGCTCGGCACTTTCAGTTGCTTGTGCCTGCATATTACGTTTTGCCACCACATTTTCAGCATCGGAATCTGCCACCGTCGGATCGGTACTATTGTCACCGCCATCGACGTTATTTCCAGAACCACTGTCATTTGGGGGAATACATGTTTTCACATGTACTTATCCTTATCATAACACAAATTGAAAATTTACTTCGAAATAAAATCTCTCGACAACATACTGAATAAATACCGTAAATTTACCTTAAACTACTTGTTGATGCTTCAAACTAATACAATCCACTATTACTCGTTCTCATCTCGCTTGTGCCCAGGGGAAAAGTAGCCACCTTAGTATAGAGCCTAGCATCAATGATTACTGCAATTACAAACTACCCAAAACACAGAAAATCCAAAATCGACCTTGAATTAAATGTATGTGAAGATGGTATCTGTTCTTTCGGACATCCGACACTGAAGAAGATCATTGGCCGGTAAACCTTATCTATATGAAGAAGGTATCTGTTCTTTCGGACATGAAGCATAGAAAATTTTTACTTGGTGATGATGAAATTATATTCCGCCAACCAGCATCAGATTCCTATCAGACCGACGAGAATGTTCACCGACGGCATTGTGACGAGGCCAGGGACCGATCTCAAAATTACGCATTTTACGTAATTACCTTGCGCCGGTACCGATAGAAAAGATCGGTAAAAAGTGATCTCAAGGTCGCTGAAATAAAAGTTCAATGAAATAAAAGCCGATTGAACACAAGTAGCCTTCGGCTGTGGCGACGAAACAATTCGTCGCCAACTCTCCTTCGTTGCAGCCTGGAAAATTTGTACAATGTAACCTAATAAACTGAGATTGGTATTAGTCGATAGAAAACTAGGTTTTTAATTCAAACACGGCTACTGCAATCAAATTAGCGCAATTATTTAACTAGAATTTTCAGATAAGAGAGCAACTCTTTCATTTTGTGAAACAGCTATCGAAAACCACCGAGAGAGAGAGAGAGAGAGAGCAAGAGATAGATCTCACAGCTCCTGCTTTTATATAATCCAAAAACAAATTATGGCGACTGCCTTCAACTTGCTTTACAGTTTTGGTACATAAAGATTTCTCTGGAACATTCTTTATCGTAACAGCAAAAAAATAATACATTCCTTACATTAAATTTTGAACTATTCTCTTTACTTTACAGATTTATTTACACGGAGAAAATTTATTCTTAATGTATTTAGCATTAATTAAACAATTGGGACATATTCTACAAGTTATTCAAAAAACAATTTTTCAGGTTCGTGGTGTCCTGAGTGAAGGTGCTAGAAATACATGATATGCTGAATGGAAAGTACAGTGCAATGAGTGCAGAACTTATACTGAGAGTAAATCGAAGAAAGAGACAAGTAATGAGAAGTAGCAGAAATGTGAACCCCGAGAAACTTAACATCTTGACTGATGGTCGCAAAGTAAATGAAATTAAAGGATTCTACTACTTTGGCAACAAAATAACTGATGACGGATGGAGCAAGGAAGACAACATAAGCTGACTAGTTCTGGCAAAAAAGTCATTCCTTGCCAAGGCAACTCTACTGGTACTAAACATAGGTCTTAATTTGAGGAAGAAATTTCTGAGAATATAAGTGTGGAGCACAGCATTGTGTGGCAGTGAAACATGGACTGTGGGAAAACTGAAACAGAAGAGAGTCGAAGCATTTGTGATGTGGTGCTGCAGAAGAATGTTGAAAATTAGGTGGACTGTTATGGTAAGGAATGAGGAGGTTCTGCGCAGAATCGGAGAGGAAAGAAATATGTTGAAAACACTGACAAGGAGAAGGGATAGGATGGTAAGACATTGGTTAAACATTGGGGAATGACTTACAGGGTACTAGAAGGAGCTGTAGAGAGCTAAAGATATAAAGGGAGACAGAGATTGGAATACATCCAATAAATAATTGGGGAAGTAGGTTGCAGGTTTGAGATGAATAGGTTTTCACGGAAGAGCAATTCCTGGAGTGCAACATCAAACCAGTCAGAAGATTAATGACTAAAAAAAAGAAATAAAAGGGAGATGGTATCACGTATACATACGTCAGAGACATTCTAAGTAGTTGTAACTTATCGCGAAGATGTTAATAATTATGCAATTATTGTAAAATAGTTTCACCCTTTCTTTTAAAGTTTTCAGCCAAAGTGTGTGGAGTTCTATATACGACAAAATTGCTAAGAACTAAAGGCCTGTCAGAAAAACTGCGAAGTTAGTAATAACGCTTCATTTCTGATAATACTGCAGGTATAAAGTTACCAGTAGCTCCCCCTGCATGTGCACCCTCTAGAGGCTTAGTCGAAGGAACATCTGTTTGTTCCTGTTGTTGTTGTATTGGGTGCTGGTTAATTATGTTTGTACAAGTGTGGGCACTGACGATGAGGAAGAGAGGGCCAGGGGCCACACTGTTATCTGCATTCGTCAGAAGGTGTTGGAGGAAGCAGAGGCAGAGGCGGCGATGGGCTCATACAGCTGGCCCCTGCTTGGCTCACTTAGGGATACACCACAGAGACTTTTGGAGGTATCCTCCCTCAATTTGTTAGTTTACAGTAATTCCAGTACTGTCCTTGTCATATTCCAGAGGCAACGGTAACATCTACAGAGTTGGAAATGGTTTAAACATGAGATATTAGCGTAATTGAGTGATGTCATCTGTGTGACGCACTGTGTGCGTTTTATATCACATACGTCTGTAGAAACGTCCCTACTTTGTTTTTTTAGCTTCTAAGTTAGACACTGCCCTTACATGCTCACAGTAATATCTTGTTGACAGACTCCTCTGAGGCTTCCAGATAGTGATGTTATAGCATGTCAGCCACTTTGGTCATCAGTCATACTAATTAAGGAAATGGCGATTTAAACACAGATGTAGCTATGTTTTGATAGCGTGTCAAATTATGGAGATAAAGATAAGGCAAGATATAAGGGCAACTGTGTTATGATACTGAGTAATAAATTATAGTAATTAAGGCAAGGTTGGTCCAAAATTATAGCCATTAAGGTAATTAATTTGGCTTAAAGATCATTGAATTAGAGTATTAATGGCTCTTCTGTGTACCTAAGGGTCATAAATTAGACAGGCGAAGTGGCTGGTTTGTTTACGTTAGCGTTAGTTGTCAGTTAATAGTGACACACAACAGTATAGTTACGTGTACTGGTGAAATACTAGACCATATTTGCCTTAATGCAATGGAAGAGCAGTATGACTGTGCTACACAGAATTGTTTGCACATCGGCTTTCCACCTGTACACAGGTGCATTACTTTGTACCTTTTCTTCTATGCTTTGGTCATTGCATATCCCAGGGTTTTTAATTTCTCATGGTTTTTTCATAGAGACAAAGATAACTTGGAAACAAACTAAATGAATCATAGTTCCGCAATTTCTCTACAGTAAGCTGTTGAAGGCTACGGATGTGCTGGATCCTTTATATAAAATTATTCCATGGAACCTCAGTAACTTTGACAGTATATTTTGGGTCCACTTGGTACATTGACATACAGGCATAAGTATTCCTAATTTCCTGGAGTGTTTTCTGTAAGACAGTCAGTTAAAAGTGTGAGAATGTCGATCCTGAAGAGTATTCTTTAAGAGGTATAGTTATTTGTCAATTCCGTGACCACTATAGTAGTTTCTGTAAGAAGTTTACATATCGACGTAATATGATAATCTTTCTGCACGCTTCTCTAGACTGGACATACTGTTACCTCGGCCATAGTCCCAGAAGATTATCCATTGGGGCGGTATTAAATGAACGTAAGCACAATGAAGACGTAATTTAAGAGCAAAGCGAGCAAAAATGAGCTTTCTCGTTAGCTAATCTACATTTTGGTGCCACCTTCCATTTCTATCAACTTTTATGCCTATCAACTTCACAAGCCTTTTTCAATGAGTACTCACTGACCTCTTCTTGTGGTACCATAAGTATAATGTGAGACATTTACATACTTACTTCCGGTCAAGGAAAACGTAATTTACTTCTCTTGATTCTTAAGCCGGAAGTCGCCTGTCATAAATAAAACAGGAATCAGCAGTGACCCAGCTGCAGCTGCCATATTTCAAACGACGGTAGCAAAAAAAGTTTGCTGGTTTAGAAACTATCACATCTATGGACATATCTGTCACATTTGAGAAAGTTCATCATCAGATAAATCATCATTCAGAAAGGCCATAATAATTATAACACAGCCTACTTTACCTAAAGCTCTTTTGATACATAAATAAAGAGAGCAATTTCATTCCAGAACCAGTGGAACAAGAAATTCCGCCCCAATTACAGATCTCAACAATGCACATCGACCGGAAACACTCCAGCGTGGATTTCCCATAGGGGAAGTTGAAACGTGTAGTTTACACTGTGTGGTCGTAAAATTCGTAACTGTGTATTCATTAGCAGAGTTCAATTACACATTTTAGACCATGACAATGAATTAATTTGTCAAAATTTGTTTGTAATTTAGTTTTTCCAGACTCATTCGACTACATGGCAAATGTACTTGCATTGTGTTTGGTTTCTGCAACGCACTATTTCTGTCGATCCTTTATCATCCATATTAATGAAATAGTTTTGTAGCTATTCCAGTTTATGCGACTGTAATGATCGCGTTGTAACGACTGACTAAGGGTGATGAGATACGTGTCACGTTTGATATACAGCAATCTTATGTAAAATTACATCTTGTAAGTAGGCTGTTTATGTTTTCTTATTGGCAACGTTACGTAGCGCTCTGTGTGCTAGTTCGCATTGTTGTCTGCCATTGTAGTGTTGGGCAGCGGCAGCTGGATGTGAACAGGGCGTAGCGTTGCGCAGTTGGAGGCGAGCCGCCAGCACTGGTGGATGTGGGGAGAGAAATGGCGGAGTTTTGATATTTGTAAGAATGGATGTTATGAACTGCTATATATATTATGACTATTAAGGTAAATACAATGTTTGTTCTCTATTAACATCTTTCATTTGCTAACTATGCCTATCAGTAGTTAGTGCCTTCCATAGTTTGAATCTTTTATTTAGCTGGCAGTAGTGGCGCTCGCTGTATTGCAGTATTTCGAGTAATGAAGATTTTTGTGAGGTAAGTGACTTGTGAAAGGTATAGGTTAATGTTAGTCAGGGCCACTCTTTTGTAGGGATTTTTGAAAGTCAGATTGCGTTGCGCTAAAAATATTGTGTGTCAGTTTAAGCACAGTCGTGTATAATTGTTCTAAGGGAACGTTTCAATCTGATACAATGAGCTTTATCCACTCTGAAGCACATTTCATTTATATTCTTCCATGGGTAACGCCTGTCTCATGTCATTGTGGGACTATCTGCGTAAGCCTTCAGCTCACGTTGTGGTCCAAAATATTTTGATGGATGCTTAGGTGTCGAGTAAATTTGATTCGCCTTCTGCTGACGTGTGGTGTTTCAGATTTGTCAAATCCTTGTCAGTTGTGGTTCCCAGAACTATCAAGCTTATACTTGAGTATACGATTGAGAATCATCTCCTATTTTGTGACAAAGCCTTAGCCATGAACCACCGTCTTTCCGAATTTCCATTGGTCCTTTTCCCAATATACCATAGATTGAAAGCCATGTTTGTGAAATATCACCATGTATCTGTTACAGATAAACACATAAGCTGTCAGAGAATAGAGTCCCAGATAAGTCCGATGCGCTATATTTGGATATACACTCCTGGAAATGGAAAAAAGAACACATTGACACCGGTGTGTCAGACCCACCATACTTGCTCCGGACACTGCGAGAGGGCTGTACAAGCAATGATCACACGCACGGCACAGCGGACACACCAGGAACCGCGGTGTTGGCCGTCGAATGGTGCTAGCTGAGCAGAATTTGTGCACCGCCGCCGTCAGTGTCAGCCAGTTTGCCGTGGCATACGGAGCTCCATCGCAGTCTTTAACACTGGTAGCATGCCGCGACAGCGTGGACGTGAACCGTATGTGCAGTTGACGGACTTTGCGCGAGGGCGTATAGTGGGCATGCGGGAGGCCGGGTGGACGTACCGCCGAATTGCTCAACACGTGGGGCGTGAGGTCTCCACAGTACATCGATGTTGTCGCCAGTGGTCGGCGGAAGGTGCACGTGCCCGTCGACCTGGGACCGGACCGCAGCGACGCACGGATGCACGCCAAGACCGTAGGATCCTACGCAGCGCCGTAGGGGACCGCACCGCCACTTCCCAGCAAATTAGGGACACTGTTGCTCCTGGGGTATCGGCGAGGACCATTCGCAACCGTCTCCATGAAGCTGGGCTACGGTCCCGCACACCGTTAGGCCGTCTTCCGCTCACGCCCCAACATCGTGCAGCCCGCCTCCAGTGGTGTCGCGACAGGCGTGCATGGAGGGACGAATGGAGACGTGTCGTCTTCAGCGATGAGAGTCGCTTCTGCCTTGGTGCCAATGATGGTCGTATGCGTGTTTGGCGCCGTGCAGGTGAGCGCCACAATCAGGACTGCATACGACCGAGGCACACAGGGCCAACACCCGGCATCATGGTGTGGGGAGCGATCTCCTACACTGGCCGTACACCACTGGTGAGTCTCACGCGGTCTGCACGTCCAGCACGAACGCTGGTCCAACTGAGGCGCCAGGTGGAAATGGCATGGCAAGCCGTTCCACAGGACTACATCCAGCATCTCTACGATCGTCTCCATGGGAGAATGGCAGCCTGCATTGCTGCGAAAGGTGGATATACACTGTACTAGTGCCGACATTGTGCATGCTCTGTTGCCTGTGTCTATGTGCCTGTGGTTCTGTCAGTGTGATCATGTGATGTATCTGACCCCAGGAATGTGTCAATAAAGTTTCCCCTTCCTGGGACAATGAATTCACGGTGTTCTTATTTCAATTTCCAGGAGTGTATATTACTCATGCGAGATTCAATCCTTACGATTCTTTCTTCTCTTGCGGCCAGGAACATAATGTATCGCCTTCCGGGTTGATATGAAAATAGTCCTCGTTAGTGGATGGATTCTATATCCATTCTAAATATGCGTGCCCGCCGGGCTAGCCGCGTGATCCAACGCGCTGCTTCCCGAGCGCGAAGGTGTGCCGGCGCCCTCCACGAATCCGCCGGCAGATTAATGACGAGGTCCGGTGCGCCGGCCAGCCTGTGGATGGTTCTTCAGACAGTTTTGCAACTACCTCGGCGGATGCGGGCTGGTTACCCTTATTCCGCCTGTTACACTGTGTCGGCGATTGCTGCCCAAACACCGTTTCCGCATACGTGTACATCATAATTATTCTACGGCACAAACATGTGGGGTTACACTCGTCTGGTATGCGACGTTTCTGGGAGGGTGGGGGGTGGGGGGTGGGGGTGAGGGGCTGTCCACTAGGGGCCGAACCGCACAATAACCCTGGCTTCGGTGTGGGGCGGCGGTGGCATGTTACATGGTTGTGAACCACTGAAGGCTTCGGCGAGACAAAGTCTCTCCGTCGTTTCTAGGTCCCCAGTTTAAGAAATACATACAAATCTATATGTCCGGATAAGTCAAATTTAGAATTGCTTCATTCTCCAACCGTTCTGGTATACTTCCTGTAACTGAGGAGAATTGCTCATAATAGCTAGGCCTTGGTGAGTCAGTGTTCAAAATTGAGGCCACACTTTTAGAATGAACGTGACAGGGAGACCACGTCTGCGTGCTCACATACACTTGCACAATCCCTGTCAGTAGTAGTAGTAGTAGTAGTGGTAGTAGCAGTAACAGCAATAGCAGTGGTCGTACTAGCAGTAAAGTAAGGATAGAAGGAACAGGTAGCATATTAAATATCGTAGAGGCATATTTTACCATCAACTCTAGAAGGGAAGACATATACTCAAGGCGCCTGAAGAAGATGAAATATTTTACTGGTGAATAAGTAGAAGACAGTAGTAACTGCCTGTTGGAGTTTGGATAGATGAAACAATGAATAGTGTGCTCTAGTAAAAATCCATATGTATCGATGAGGCACTGAAAGAATATACAGGACATAGAGAAACAGTCTGAAAAGATCGTAAAGGTGTTACAGAGTAGAGTGTGCTGAGAAGTAACTGTTAAGAAAAAATTTTGCTCCGATTCCGAGTTAATTAGTTCCGAAGTTAGCCTATCAGGTCGTTCCGCAGGTAAATTAAATCTGCCCGCCAGATAAAACCACTGTCAGTTGTTCTCATAGCATAGAAGTTAGCGCACGAGAAAGCTCGCCCTTACTACCATCCCACTCTAATTTTTGTATCGCTTTCTCGTTATGTTTTAGGGAACCACGCGAAGAACACTTTTGGGGACACCGTCTCTGGCTCGCAACAGCTTGAGTGGCTAACTCCAATGCTAATTAACTCGGAAACGGCACGAAGTATCTATTTTTTTCTTAATAGTTATTTCTTAGCAGAATGTACAATGCAATCCTCTTACAAGTTTTACAGATTCACCACACTGTATCAGGTGTATTCGAAAAGAAACGAACCGGAGGCCGTAAAATGAAAGCCACAGAAGGGATAGTAAAGTAGTTATGTTTGGAAGAACGTGTGGTCCCTGTAGGGCCGCTGACACACTAAACTCGCCTTTGGAGTGACATGGGCGTACATCCACACGACGACAGATCGAGCACGTGCGCGCGTCGAGAGTCCACTACACTGAGTAGTGTTGAAATCAGAGACATTGAGAAACGTAGCTTCAAATGAAGAACAACAATAAGTTTTAAAGGCGTCATCGAAGCAGGAAACCCAGAAAATGTTATTACGCATTAACAGACAATTTGCCATTTCATGTTTTTAATCTTTTATATCCCCGTAAGTAAGAAAGATTATCCAAATGAGCCACTCATCCATAGAAATTGGTTGATGTAAGTTTAATGTCAAGCGTCGTTTCCATAATCTTGCCTCAGAGGTAAACTGTAAGAACAGTGTTAACACTGAAATCCAGAAACGAACATTGACCGCCAAGAAGTGATGCCATGTCATCAGAAAATACCTGAAATCTAAGTTGCTATTCAGGAAACTAAATTATGTTTAGCAAGGCTGGTGCTAACAAACGGTACTGAACCATGGACATTAACAAAATTTGATGAAAAGCTGTTGGGCATATTTGAAGGAAGGATCTTGGATAAATTCTTTGGCCAGTGGAAGAAAATGGTGTCAAGAGAAGGAGATTATACTTTTAATTATATAATCTGTATAACCAACCAGGCATTATCAGCGTCCTTAAGAGAAAAGGTTAGAACATGCATGAAATGTACAGAGAGAAAACGACAGAAACACTAAGAATATGTTCATCACAGGGAGTGGTGGAACCAGGAGAGTTGAAAGATCAAAGCTAATGTGGGAGAAACGTGTCAGAGAGGACAAAACGAAAACAGTAATTCAAGATCGGAGGTGTTCGGCGCTAAACGTGGAAGAATTGAATAATCTTCTATAGAATGTCAAGGCTAACAGAGGAGTGTTGCGCTAATGATAATGATAATGATGATGATAATGACGATGACGACGATGACAAAATATTTTACGTAGTACGAGAATTTAAAAAAATGCATACAAAAAGGCACTACCGAACCATGATTAATCTGTCTGGTCTTTGGTTGAGATTCCCGATTTTTTCGTTAGCTTTTCAGGAAAAGTAATTAAATACCGGAATTCTTATTTCGTTAAAAGGAAATGTATAGCTTTGTTTACTGGTAAATTGTTTGTGACTGTGAGGAACAACTACAGCAGCAGGCAAGTAATTTACAGTACCACGAAATTCAAACAGGAATGTTAAAAATTTGCGGCAGAGAAGAGAATTTGCCGCTTTTTGATATTTATGAAATGCTTGCTGCTGAGAAATTTATCGGTTTACAGTGTCCTGTTTGAAATCCTGTACATTTTAGAGAAAATGTGGAAAAGGACGTACAGGCGCCTTAGAGGTTAGGTTAGGTTATGTTAAGGTAGGTTAAGTTAGGTCAGGTTAGTAACGGTTACGAAATGAAAAAGAAACATACGAATTGGGCGGCCAGTGCGGTTAACCACTTATTACGGACAGATTTGGTAAACAACGTTACGGAATTTTGCTGTGTGAGATATGAAACGATGATTATACAAAGTGATTATTTTAATAATTAATGGAAATGAAACTTTCATTGGAAAAGTGGGCCTTTTTTCACCGTACATTTGAGACTTGACTTAGTTCAGATGTAACCGCTTGAAAACGTAAGAAAATATGCTGACACCAGGTATACGATTTTCATTAGATATATAAGAAGATGAGAAGCTACGATACTGGGAGCACACACCCTGAGGGAAAAAATGCAGCACTCTCAGGGTCTGTTTTCAGTGCCATCAGAACATAATATGTGTGTACCGAGGGGTTGTAGTAATTCATTTGCCACGGTCATTTGCGAGCAGATGGCGCTCCGGATGCCTGTCTCTTCACCCTCTATGTGGACTCTGCAGGCAGGAACTGTGCTGTGTTTACAGGTGAACAGTGTTTGCAACCTCCATTCCAAAAAAAAATGGTTCAAATGGCTCTGAGCACTATGGGACTCAACTGCTGTGGTCATAAGTCCCCTAGAACTTAGAACTACTTAAACCTAACTAACCTAAGGACAGCACACAACACCCAGCCATCACGAGGCAGAGAAAATCCCTGACCCCGCCGGGAATCGAACCCGGGAACCCGGGCGTGGGAAGCGAGAACGCTACCGCACGACCACGAGATGCGGGCCCTCCATTCCAGGGTACAACCATATCTTACTGACAAGTACGTACTCATGTTGAACAGCTTCAGCCATTTTAACACGGTCGCGTTAAAGGCCTACGAGAAGATGTATGACATACCGAAGCATTGCAACACATGTTCGGCACAAGGTGTCGGTGCTGTGGCAATGCTTTCAATGTAATGTGAAACATTCTCACCTATGCAGACCAGGTCTGCGTAGTTCAGACACATGTCACGATGACACAGTGTGCGAGCAGCGGTGGCCGACCGAACATCACCCAAGTCTCGAGAACATACCTTCACCGAAGAGTCAAGCAGTATATTGCTCCCTCCTACGTATATCTCGCGAAGAGACCATGAGGATAAAATCAGAGAGATTAGAGACCACACAGAGGCATACCGACAATCCTTCTTTCCACGAACAATACGAGACTGGAATAGAAGAGAGAACCGATAGAGGTACTCAAGGTACCCTCCGCCACACACCGTCAGGTGGCTTGCGGAGTATGGATGTAGATGTAGATGTAGATGTAGACGAAATTCGGGCACAAGTCGCACATGCTGTCACGAGGGACCATTCGGAACCCTCTGCTTGCAGCAGGATTAAATCACGTGTGCTTCTCGCCAGACTACCACTGATACCACGACACCACCAAGTATGGCTACGCGAGTGAGCTGACTGGACGGTGAAATGGCGCTTTGTTGTCTTCAGTGATAAGATTAGTTTCTGTCTGTAGGTGAATGACGGACATAAACCTGTATGGCGTAGGCCGGTAAGCTGTTTATTTCAGAGCACATTTACCCACGAGAGACAGGTCCTAACCCAGGGTTCATGGTGATGGGATCAAACGATTGCAGCTCGCAGTCACACTTGGTTTATCTGCAGGGAGTAACCAGAGTCCGTTACATTCCATATGAGTCTACCATTTTTTTTGATAATAAAGTGATGTGATTTGTCAGCAGGACATTTAACGCCCACATACGATTGTCGCGAAGCAACGTGCTCTTTGTGGCCAACATCAATTTCCCTGTCCACAAAGTTCGCCAGACCTGTCGCCAACTGAATACTTATGGGACACGATGGAGCCGGAACTACTTCTTTCGGCATGGCCTGCAAGAACAATTGGCGACTTGCAACAAAGGAGCTAGAAGTTTGCGACATTCGGCACCTTCATGGTCGTTTGGATGCTAGAATTGACGCCAGCGTTGCGGCTAGGGTGCGGTAGCGTTCTCGCTTCCCGCGCCCGGGTTCCCGGGTTCGATTCTCGGTGGGGTCAGGGATTTTCTCTGCCTCGTGATGACTGGGTGTTGTGTGATGTCCTTAGGTTAGGTAGGTTTAAGTAGTTGTGAGTTCTAGGGGACTGATGAGCATAGTGCTCAGAGCCATTTGAACCTTTTTTTTTTTTCCTGCTAGGGGAAGGCAATGTGTATTGATGCGACTGTTCCGCCACCCATTACTTTGGCATGTTTGTGTTTCATTGGGTCAGAATTTATTTTCATGTACTCGTACAATGATGAACAGCCTGTCTCCTCATTCACCAAAAAATGACCTTGGGGGTGCTCAATTCTTTTTCGGCCATGTATTACACCACCAAGTTATATATTAGTGTGAAAATCCAGAAAAGAACTGAGGGTACGGGATATTTTGGAGTACAGCTACATCTACGTTATTACTCTGCTGTTCACAGTAAGCGCTTGGGAGAGGGTTAAATGAACCACCTTCTCTCAACCGTCAATCTCGTACGTCTTGCGGGAATAACGAGCTCTTATATTATTTTGTGGAAGCCCTGATTTCTCCTATTTTATCGTGATGATCATTTCTAACTATGTTCGTTGGTGCCAATAAAAAGTTTCCGCAATCGGAGGTGACAACTTATTTTTGAAATTTCGAGAGAAGATCCCGTCGCAATGAAAAACGCCTTTGTTTTAATGACTGCCAGTGCAATTCACGTATCTTGTCTTTGGCACTATCTCCCCTATTTCGCGATAATACAAAACGAGCTGCCCTTCTTTGAATTTTCTCATTATCACCCGTCAGTGCCACCTGCTATGGATCCCACACCACACAGCAACATTGCAGAATATGGCGGACAAGTGTAGTGTAAACAGTCTCTTTAGTAGATCTGTAGCACCTTCTAAGTGTTCTGCCAATGAATCGCAACCTTTGGTTTGCTCTACCCACAACATTACCTATGTGATCGTTCAAATTCAGGTTATTTGTAATTGTAATCCATCAGTATTTAGAACATACAGCCTTTAGATTTGTGTGACTTATCGCGTGATCGAAATTTACCGAATTTCTTTTAGTACTCATGTGAATAACTTAACACTTTTCTTTATTCATCGTGGGATGTTTGTAAGAAATTATTGAAAAGGAAAGTAGTATGTCAGAGCAGATATCGCGTAAAACTGAAATCAGGATGGTGGGACGGGAACTGCACTCCAAAAAGCGAGTCCACTGCGCCACCTCATACAGTAGTTTCAAATAAGGCATCACGAGTTGTATTTTAACTGCTTTCGCCTCAAGTATTTTAAAATTAGGTGTTTGAACTTTGGCGCTCTGTGAACCGATTGAATGTATGTTAGATAATAATAATTACACACTAGATCGGAACACGGATTGAGTCCTTTCAATAACGTAAGTATATATTGTTCGAATATGAGGAAGCATTCTGTCGTCACATACAGATGCGGATTAGTAAAATCTCTACAAATTTCTTGTTTCATTAAACTGATTATTAAATAAGAATATTATTGGAATAAGATTATCTTGGAAACGAACATGATCGAATTTTACTTTATTCTCGTTTTACCACGGCTTCGCCACAGAATGTACGATCGACTACTAGTTTTTGAGTTTCTTAATACAGACAGGGAAGGATGGCGCCCTACTTGCGGCTGAATTCTGGCTGTTTGCCAGCACTTGGGGCTGTGGCCAAGAGAACGTTTGGTGGAGTAATGATATGCAGTAAAGTTTAGAAGTCAACTGTACTCAACTTTTAAGGAATATTTAAGATTATGATGCAACAACGTGATCGTCTGTAAAAGCAGACACAATTTAAATACTTTTAAATCACTATCCCATTTGTTTGTATTTCATGTGTGTGTTCCACTGACTGCTAGCGATAAGGCTGTAGCACTTTTCATACAGTAATTATTCCCTCTCTTACACTCTCATTTTTATTCTATCTCCCTCTCCCTACCTCCCCACCTTTCTCTCTCTCTCTCTCTCTCTCTCTCTCTCTCTCTCTCTCTTTCTCTGTCTCCCTCCCTTGCTCTCTAGTTACATTTGCTACTTACGCACACAGTGGCGGCGTAAATACCACTCTTCTTTCCATCTTCTGGATGCACTGAGGACGCCAAGAAAAAAAATACAAAAGTAAAACAAGAAGAAAATGCAGCAATCCTAGAAACTTCTTTTTGCACTGCCGACGATCACCCTGTGTGCCGATCTGAAATACATCCTTGGGAATTTCATATCTTTAGGTTTTTCTTGGACAGTACAGCAGTTCTGTCTCATCGATAAAGAGAACGGTTTTACCTCTCATGGACCACGTCCATTCGGGTGAGAGGGTCTGTTCATAAGATAAGCTTGCGTATAATAGGCACATAAAGTTTCGTCCGTGGCACTTTGACGCAAGTGGCCATTGCAACGGATCCGCTAGTCTCTATACTCTCGTATAAGCCTGTCATTGTCTGGCACGGTCATAAAAATATTGCTCTGCCTTTGTTACATAGAGATTTTGTTATTTGTGGTCATCTTGCATAATAATAATTATGTAATTTCAATGTTTTTGTTATTACGACTAATCAAATCCTTTTCTTCTCAGGTTTTTTCAGTAATTGCGTGCTTAAATGTGGCCTACTTCGTGAGAGGATGTCTGATAGTGAATTATCGAGTATTACTGGCACCAGTCAGTGTAATAGGTTTGGTTTGTTTTCAGAATAGCACCTGCATCTAAAATTTAACTTTTCACAAAACGAAGTCCGATAGCATTGTGGAAATACGTTCGTCCGACAAAATGTCATCCCCCCAAAAAAAGCAAACAGGTCACTTAGGATCTCTGTACGAGATGATTCAGAAGTGTTGCTACGTGGCCTATGACACTTCACTGATGGCATAAATTACAGCAATGCAGTTGTGCGCATACGTCAGTCGGGAGAATGGAATCAGGTTACTAAGATACAAGTGACTAAAATCACAAAGTATCACGGCGTACAGATGACAATCGGGTCAAATCGGAAATCGGTCACTTGACGTCTGTCAGTTCAGCCGAAATCGGAAATCGGTCACGGTACCTCGCTCGCTCGCTGTATTGTGCGACCTTAACTATCACCACTAAATTTACGAATTCGTTGTTGAAGATTCGAACGCAGCTCAGTATTTGTGCCAAGCAAGACTATAAATTTCAGTTCTAGTCTTACGTTCCTATATAACAGACCACTCTCGAGAATCGTGACTTTTCAGAAATGAACAGCCAAATATTTCTGAAAGGCAAAAGCATAAATGTTACTGTTGGTTGTTTCACTCATGGCAACACCATCTTCGTTTTTTAAGCAGGCTGAAGTCACGAAACCGATTCAGGTCATTCCTAAGAGAGCTTGCACTTACAAGTAAATAACATCAAATACTGCAGAATATCGTTCTGTTAAACTATTCAGAAAGTCCAAGAATACACAATGAAGCACCGAAGAATCTGGTATAGGCATGTGTATTAAAATACAGAGATATATATGACCAGGAAGGATACGGTACTGCGATCGGCAACGCCTATGTAAGACAACAAGTGTCCGGCTCAGTTGTTAGATCGGTTCCTGCTGCTACAAAGACATGTCATCAAAAGATGTAAGTGAGTCTCAACTTGGTGTCACAGTCGGCACAGGAGAGATTGGACACAGCAGGTCTCAGAAGAAGTGGGGATTATCCCGTGCAACCAGTTCACGAGTGTCAGGAACCCGGTGAAACATCAAATCTCCGACATCGTTGCGGCCGGAGAGATCTGCAAGAACGGAACCAACGACGAATGAACAGAATCGTGCAACGTGGTAGAAGTGCAAGCCTTCCGCAAATTGCTGCAGACTTCAACAAGTGTCAGTGTGCGAACCATTTATCGAAACATCTGCGATATAGGCCGAAGGCACACTCGTGTACCCTCGATGACTGCTCGACACAAGGCTTCACGCCTCGCCTGGGCACGTGACCACCGATATTGGACTGTTAGTGAGTGGAAAAATGTTGCCTAGTCGGACGACTGTCGTCTCAAATTATATCGAGGTGATGGACATGTACGGGTATGGGGACAACCTCATGAATCGATAGACCCTGCACGTCAGCAGGGGAATGTTGAGGCTCTGTAGTGGTTTGGGGCTTGTGCAGTTAGAGCGATACTGGACCCCTGATACGTCTAGATACGACTCTGACCGGTGACACGTACCTAAGTATCCTGTCTTATCACCTGCATTCATTCATCTCCATTGTGTATTCCGACGGACTTGAGCAATTCCAGCAGGACAACGCGACATCCCACACGCCCAGAATTCCTACAGAGTGGCTCCACGAATACTCTTCTAAGTTTAAACACTTCTGCCGGCCGCCAGACTCCCCAGACATGAACATTATAGAGTATATCTGGTATGCCTTGCAACGTACTGTTCAGAAGAGAACTTCACGCCCTCGTTCTCTTGCGGATTTATAGACAGCCCTGCATGATTCATGGTGTCAGTTCCCTCCAGCACTACTTGAAACATTAGTCGAATCCATGCCACGTCGTGTTGCGACTCTTTTGCGTGCTCGCGGGTGCCCTACACAATATTTGGCAGGTGTATCAGTTTCTTTGGCTCTTCAGTGTATTATAAATGGGAAGATGAAGAAAAAGTGTTAGCATGCACCATGACACCAAACTACTTCCTTCAACTCTGTAGCTTTATGACCACCGTAATACCATACAAGTGTGAGCGCTACTAGTGTTCATCTTAAATCTTCCAAGGACATTTACAGCCAATGTTTCATTAACTGACATGTAATTATAACAAGTTGCACCTGTTCCCTTGTAACGGTGTACTGTCATAATGCGCATGCTATAATACAGAGAAGAAGAGAGGTAAGGACATCGTATGACCGATTTCTGATTTGAGCTGAATCCCAGCAACTTATTTCCGATTACAGCCGAACGACAGCTACACGCTGTGGCTCGTTCTAATTTTAGTCACTCATAGTAAGCTTGCCAACGGCCTTGCTGGCTCCCGTCAGATCACAGAAGTTAAGCGATGTCGGGTGGGCTATCACTTGGATGGGTGACCATCCGGTCTGCCGAGCGTTGCTGGCAAGCGCGACGCACTCAGCCCTTTTTGAGGCAAACTGAGGAGCTATTTGATTGAGAAATGGCGGCTCCGGCCACGGAAACTGACATATGGCCGGGAGAGCGGTGCGCTGACCACACGCCCCTCCATATCCGCATCCAGTGATGCCTATGGGTAAGGATGACGTTGTGCCTCCATGGCCTCCAAGGTCTGTTCGGGAGGAGAGTAGTAAGCTTGGTCGACGTTGTTACTGAATGTCAGGAAGCCTATCATCGACGACTGTCCATCTTACCTTCAGGCATGTAGCACAGCTTGAGAACAGTCGTTGGACAGGAGCTGCTGATGTCAGTGACTGTAGGGAGATCCCAATGAGTTTCCGAGTGAACATTGCGAATTGAACTGTATGCTATGGGTATTCACAGTCAGGTTCCGCGTAAAATGCCGTTGCTCACAGCGGTTCTTAAAAGGTGTACACCTTCAGTGGGCCAAACAACACACAAACTGGGCGATAGCTTACTGGTGCGGTGTAGTGTGGTCCGACGTGTCGCGATTTTGCCCCGACGGCCCTGTGAGGTGTTAGTCCTGCAATGATTGAACAGTGCAGCTCAGGATTGATATGGTTCTGTGATGTTCCCGTTGCGATTTTCGTATCACAACTGTGGTCCACTCATTCAGGTTGCCGTGAAGATAAACCAGGATTTATATTTCGGTATACTTGGTTACCAAATGCTGCCCTTTTTTCCACTTATTCATTATGTGTATGCTGTTCGTGTTTCAATATGACCATAGCCATTTTCACAGGGTATTCAATTCTACGTTAGCTGATTAACGAACACTCAGGCACCCTGTCCTACTTCGACAAGATTGCAAAATCACACGATGATAATCCCTTAAAAAATATCTGTGACTATTTGGTGGAGTGAGTGAAGACTGGCAACCAACCTCTTAATAAAATGGTACCTCTACGAGATACTATAATCAATGTGTGGCTTCAGCTGGATAACTGAAGAAACATCAGGACACTCTTCCTTGTCTAACTAAATAAACTAGAGGGGAAGTCAAGTGGCATTTGTTTTACGTCTCCAAGAAATAAGCGGATTTTTGTCCGATATGTTTACTTTTATATATCTAGGAGAACAGATACTAATTTTTAATTAGCGTTTGCCTTTTAAAAGAAGTTTAGACTGAAAAAAGTGAGCTTTTACAAAGCCCTACTAATTATCTGAAACAAGCATCTGAATCCTAAGGCACTCCGTAACGTTAGCACATAATGTCTTTTAATATGTTGCAAAATGTGTCGTTTCGTTACATCATAGTGGGGAGAATCCTCGTTGCTAATAATGGATAATGTGTCACAGTGGTTAAAGAGATGTGATCGCATTAGGAAAGGAGAGAAGATTGGGGTTAACTGCCCGTTATGTCGAGTTCATTAGATACTATGTACTGGCTGGCTCTAATTGCGAAAGGATAGGAAAGGGAATCAGTCTTAGCCTAAAAAAGGGAAACTTCCGGACATTTGAATTATTTGTTTTAGGAGAAATCGTATGGAGATTTCCATCTTGATACTCCTGGATGCAGATCATGCCTCTTACTGTGACTCTACCAGCTCAGAGCGTTCATTTAGAAGGGGATTCAAATCACTGACCCTTGTAACCTCCCCACAAAAATTTTAAAGGTAATATGCAATATTTAATAAAAAAAAATGGGGGCCAAATGAAACCTTCCCACAAAATGTTGACCGTACGATAATTTGAATGTTAACAAGAACACAACCTAACGTAATCTCCCAGCAGATAAATTTACTGACAATGACAATTAAACAGAAATTCGCAATCTGACTCTGGTGTAAGCTTCCGCAAAAATAATGAAAAAACAATTCAGAGCTAATGAAATCTCAGTGATAATGATAATTCAATTAAACCGAAATATCGGTCTTTGGCCCTGTGCAAAAATCAGAATTAAATTCTTACCTCATTGTAACTGCTAGTCATATTTCTGCTCTTATTCTTGCGCACAGCTTGGAGGAACTGCATTGCAAATAATAATAATATTTTTTTTTTTTGTAATTTAACTGAAATTTGTTTAAGGGAAGTGGAACGAAATTTAGTTCAATAAAATTGCTTTTGAAATCATAATTATTATTGGGGCACTTGTTGGAAATTAATTACAATAAATAAACTTTACATTATCTGATGATTACCTTAATTAACAATATACCTCATTCAGCATCTTGACCAGTGTTGCCGATAGACTACATCACACAACCGCACTGGGCTGCTACTACTGACCGACCGCTCTGCATGACGACTACTGACAGAGTACTACTCAACTGCACTGCTACTATCGTACTGCTCGCAACACTCGCGCGGTCAAGCGCAGACTAGCCACGATTATAGGCTCTCTGGTCAAAGATTTTAACGTGCCTCACCATCGCTGCTATGTTACATACGTGTTTCATAACCCTCCACTGGGGGGGCAAAAATTTGGCAGCGATGGTGAGTCATTTGGACTTGCCATCGCAAGAAATTTTTACAATTTACAGAATATTCAAATTTAGTACATAAATTAAATGTTGTGCACATGCACCGAGTACAAAACATTTCAGACAAAGACAAAGTGAGTACAAAACATAGTAGCAAATCAGAAAAATGTATATAAAAATTATTTGACAGATAAAGTGCACAGGCACTGAAAAAATTCTTTAACATATTCAGAACAAATAAACAGACTGGCAAAAAAAATTATGTTGACAAGTGACATGAGTGTACTCGCACTGCAGTTGAGAACATATCAGTAAATGATGAAATGTATATACAATGAGTAACAAATGACATAAGTGCATATGTACTGAAGTATTGAATATACAGAATGAGTACAAATCATATTGAAAAATGAGAAAAGTGCACAGGCACTGAAGTTCAGTAGAAAACATATTAACACACAACATAAGTGCACATGCACTGTAGTTCAGAACATATCATTAAAATAAAATAATAAATAAAAAAAAATGTATATACAATATAAAAGACAAGAGTGCACATACTGTCCTTGAGAACAAATCGAAAAAATGTCTTAGGCATTTTTGCAATAAATAAACATAATGGCAAAAAAATCATATCGAGAAGTGACATAACTGTACTCGCACTGGAGTTCAGCGAATCAAAAAAAAAAAAAAAGTATAACCCATGAACATAAATAGTGTTAGCAAAAAAATGATTTTCACTATGTGACAAGAATTAGGATAGGAAAGGGAAGGATTGCATCATGGTTGTAGCACTTTAGATTGCACACAGCTGTTCTGAAAGTCCATATCTTTCCACAGAAGTACAACACCAAGTGACACAATTTGAAGTTTCTTTCCCATCAGAATTTACCAGTGTAGCCAAGACACTGAACTCTCGTAGTAATATTTCATGTTCTTGTTTTGGCAGTACATTAGGTACACCAAACAGTGGGACCATAATAACGTCTTCATCGCTCACGGTGGTGGACAGCATGTCGTGTCAACACCACGCTCTTACAAGGCACACCAACGTAGAATTAGTGCAAAACCAAAGATAGTGCTCCATGATCACTAGGATAGACAGGACAAATGGACATTGCAGTAATTCAGGGTAGTTAGCTCATGAGGTGAAGGACATTAAGTCACATAATATTGACAATTACAGTTTTCATTTGGGGCATTCATAGCCCAGTGTTGAACATTTCTGTACCATGAATGTAGTATTACAGAAAAATGTTCACAAAATTAAATTATTGGCATCATGGGTAATCGTATTACAATAAACAGTGGCAGTCCTTGGCCGGTTACAAAGCATATTTAGTATGACAGAATAATGTTAATTATTGGCACTCAGTGGCCAGCAAGTATTGAATAGTACAGAACATTACACTAATTCTTGGCACTCAGTGGCCAGCAAGTACTGAGTAGTACAAAACATTACACTCATCATTGGCACTCAGTGGCCAGCTATTAAAACATGAAAAGTCATAATTGAAAACAGAAGCTAATTAATGGCATAATTAATAACCTAATTCATTGAGTGACATTAATTATTGGCACTCAGTGGCCATCAAGTATCGAATAGTATAAAACATTGTTCATCATTCAGTATTATTCAGATCATTAAGAAGTAATAACAATCCATTGAGTCACATTCAGATCATTATGAAGTCATTATTAAAAATCAGCTAATTACAGTCATAGCATTAATAATCATGGGCATTATAAGTAGTCTCATTACAATAAACAGTGGCAGTTATTAGCCAGTTACAAAGCATTATTTTATATATATATTTTTTGTATCATTACTGAAGTGACATACTATTCAGAGTTGATCAGTATTATTCAGAACTTTCTCAAACTGGTATCACTATTTGGGACTGGTAATACATTTTTTTGTTAGCAATGCATTGCGTTTGGTAATTATAAGAGAAAGCAATAAGAGAAAAAAAGAAAAAAAAATTGGTAGTGGGTTGTTCCTGTAAATCAAAAATGTGTAACGTCATTCGTCATGAGTCAGCTGTAGCAAGGTTGTGAAACAAGGCAGAAATGTGATCACATGTATAAATGATGGACACAAATGGGAATAAAATGTAAGTGCTAGTACAGGTATAATAAGTAACAGGTTTAGTAAGTATCTTGAAAAGCTTCTGCTGGGAAAAAAATACAAAATGGATTATTGACCTGAAAGAAGAAACGCACACTATGCTGAAAAGTAGTGAACTTCGAATTAACAAGTAGTGAAATGTGTATAAAATGTGTTCCATAGCTGTCCCTTCCAAAACCTTCATTCATCCTACTAAGCAACAAAATACCTACTGTCAAAGCGAACTGCAACAAATACTTAAATAACTACATAGCATAAATACATAACTTCAACATTATCCTCATCTGTAAAGAAAAAGACTTCATTATTCATCACTTCATTATCATAATTCCATCATTATCATTACCTGTAAAGAAAAACTTCATTATCCATAGTAGCATATTCTTCATCATTATTCATCAGCATTCATTATCATCTGCAAAATTATCACTTCATTACTCATTACACAACTATTCCTTATCTCTAGCATATTTCATCACTAAAACTAAGATATGTAGTTCTGTCCGACAGCCTGCATCAATCACCTTGTATTCTGAAAGAAAAAATTAGTTAAGACTGCTATTCTACGATGAGTATAGTATATTCTTGTTAATGCTTGTTAATCCTGATCCATTTACTCTTCCTCATAAAGTTATTGCATCTTCTATCGTTTATTCCGTAGGTGAAATTCCCATTTCTGTTGAATTTATTTCTTACACGCATCATTTCTTTCTGAAATTGATGAACAGAGATTAACGTCTTGCATTTAAATCATATACCCACTAAATAATGACTGGTTTATGGTGACACAATTAATCATACAGCATAACATTACAGACAACGTAATATGTCAAAGACATTGACAGTGTTCAAAGCCAAAATGTACAGAGAATATCACAATGCAGCAGTAAAAAATGTAAAAGTCACGATGTTGAGATGTCATAAGGCCAAAAAAAAAAAAATGTCAAAGTCGACTGGTGTGTTTTATATCTTAATTATTTCACAGTGCATATAGACAAAACTGGAATACAATCGTACATAAAAAAGTGGAAAAATGTGCATGGTCTGATGTGTAACGACAAGAAAAGCGACCTGCTAACCTTACCTTGCCGGGCACTTGCCAAGAAAAAATACGTTAATCATCAGTAATTAGTCAGGTGAAATAATTGCATTAGTAAATGGCATCATAGCATGTTACATCATAAAGTGATTTCATTCAATAAACGGTTTAATGTTTGAGATATGGTGGTTGCCTTTCGATTTTCTGGTTCTCAAGGTTTCGACGTGTACAACATTGGGGTGAGGGATGCTGCGAATCCGATATGGACCTGCGTATAGAAGTTCAAATTTACTGCACTTACCTTTTAATTTGCTGGATAAATAGTGTGTACGTACTAATATTTTCTGTCCAACGTGAAAGTCGCGGCGTGTACAAACCTGTTTTTGCTGTCTTCTCCGGCGCTCTGCGGCACGTTTGATGTTGTTCAGCGCAATGTCAATTATTTCGTGGTGTCTTAGTCGACGACAGGTAGGGAAGTTGACTAATTCTTTAATTTTGTTTGGTGGTTCAACGTTTTTCAGTATAACAGACGGAGATAGCATAGTGGATTCATTTGGAATGGAATTAATTACATCTTGGAATGAGAGTATGTGTGTATCCCAATCAATATGTCTTTTGTGGCAGTATATTCGGCACAGCTTACCAATTTCTTTCATTAACCGTTCACAGGGGTTCGAAGAAGCGTGGTACTTGGATATATAGATCGGAGAAATGTTTCTGGCTCGTAACATGCGTGTCCATATGCTACTACGAAATTGAGATCCATTGTCAGAAATTACTTTCATCACATGCCCTACATGAAATAGAAAATGTTTTACAAATGCTTTCGAAACAGTTTTAGCAGTAGCTTTGCGTAACGGAGTGAAGGTAACAAATTTTGAAGTGAGCTCAACAGCGACAAAGATGTAGCAAAAACCTCTGTTAGTTCTCGGAATCGGACCAAAAATATCTACTGCGGCCATGTGTCTTAATTTAACAGGTACAATGGGATATAAAGGAGGAATATGTGAAGTGGTGTCTGATTTAGCTTTCTGGCAAATTTTACAAGACGCTAAAACTCGTCGTATACGTTTCTCCATGTTGTTAAAATAACAGTTCTGTCTCAGCATAAGAAAACATTTTCGTGCTCCGTAATGTGCGTAACTTAAATGAGTGTACCAGATTAATTTGTTAACAAGTTCGTCAGGGATGCATAATAACCAATTGTTGCTGTCAGGATGAGAACGGCGAAACAGAATATCATTGCGTACAGTGTAGTGGTTCCTAATCGTAACATTTTTCCTATCTTGCCAAAGGTGTTTAATTTCTTTCCACACGTTGTCTTTACTTTGCTCTTTTGCTATGTCCTGTAATGACGACGAAATAAAATTTTCAAATGCAACTTGTTGGATGTACATTACGCTGAAATTTGCTTTACAGAAGTTGGTTGCGATGTCTTGCTGATTGTTGCAAAGAGAACGGGATAATGCGTCTGCTACAACATTTTGTGTGCCGGGAATGTGAACAATTGTGAAATTAAATTCCTGCAAGTAAAGTTTCCATCTGCTTAACCTGTCGTGAGTGAATTTAGCTGAAAGTAAAAATTGTATCGCTCTGTGGTCTGTGTAAACTGTGGTATGTCTGCCATAAAGAAAATGCCTAAATCTCGTGAAAGCCCATACAACACATAATGTTTCCAATTCTGTAACGGAATAATTTCGTTCAGCAGGTGACAAAATGCGGCTTGCAAATGCGATGTTTTTAATTACTATCGAACCATCTTCTTCAATTTCCTGGAAAATGTGTACGCCTAAAGCGGTGTTAGAACTGTCTGTGGCAATGGAAAAATTTCTGGTAAGATCTGGGTGCGATAAAAGTGGAGCATTCAACAAAGCATGTTTCAGGTTCACAAATTCAGAATGTGCTTGCTTATCCCAAGACCAAATACTGTTTTTACCTGTTAGTTGACATAATCTAGGTGTGTCTAAAGCAGAGTGATGAATAAATTTCCGAAAAAAGTTAATTAAACCCAAAAAACTGCGTAGTTGCTTTTTTGTCATAGGAACAGTAATGTCACGTAGAGCTTGAAGTTTTTCCGGATCAGGTGCAATACCTTCCGCTGAAATTACGTGTCCAAGAAATTTTATAGAAGTTTTGCCAAAATGCGATTTACTGAGGTTAACTGTGAGTCCTTGCGCATGAAAACTTTGCAACAGTCGTTCTAGAATCAGATTGTGTTCAGTCCAGTTAGCTTCTGCGATAAGAATGTCATCTACGTACGTCGTAATTCTGTCTTTAAGTTCTGTCGGAAGTATTGTGTTCAAACCGCGAATAAAAGCTGCAGAAGAAATAGTTAAGCCGAATGGTAATTTACAAAATTGATAACAGTCGCCGAAACAGAGAAAAGCTGTATATTTTCTGCAATTTGGATGAAGTTGAATTTGCCAAAATCCCGATTTCAAATCTAATGTAGAATAAATAGCTGTACCATGAAATTTCTGTAAAAGTTCCTCTAGTGTCTGTGGTCGATCTGTTTCATTAATAATAATCTCATTAATGTGACGTGAATCAAGTACGAGGCGAAGTGAGCCATCTTTTTTCTTAACAATATGTAGCGGGTTTATGTACGGACTAACTGCTGGTTCTATAATTCCTTGATCAAGCATATCCTGCAATTCTTTTTTAACTTGTTCTCTGTGAATATACGGAATAGGATAATGTTTAGCTTTAAATGTGTCGTGCTGTTTCACTTGAAATTCATACATAAAACCGGACATAGTACCAGGAATGTTGCCAAAAACTGGAGCTTGCTGTAAAAGAATTTTGTGTAATTGCGTACGTTCGTCGTCTGTAGTTGCACTGCTTTGTCTAACTTTATCGGAAATCATTTGCATCACGTCGTAGTCAGCTTCGTCTGGAGTATTATAGTTGTGTACGTACGTATCCGTGAACAATGTGGGATTACTGTCTATGCTACGCGTTACGGAAATGACCTCTGTGCGGTTAATTGTTTGTTCTTCCGCAGATAGTGAGTACTGAAATTCTAAAGCCAATTGTGCATCCTCATCCTTTAACATTAAATAAGAATTTTGAAAATCGATAACTGCATCGTGCTGTACCAGAAAATTCGTACCTAAAATTACGTCTGTTGTCAATAAAGGAACAATCCAAAAATTAGAGTGGAAAGTATGACCTCCAATACAAAATGATAAATGCGTCTGTAATTTAACGTCTACTCCTTTACTCGATACTGCTCCTTTCACTTTTGTTTTGCCTAAAGGTAATGTCGGATAGGTATTCTCTTTGTTGCACTCATTAAAAGTCTCCTCATTTATTACTGATATAGGTGATCCAGAATCAATTACTGCTGAGAATTTTGATGAACCAATTTCAATTTCGATGACAGGATGTGAAATAGTTTTCTGAACAAATGGTCTTTCCTGCAAGAGAGTGTCTCTGATATCGTCAAAAGTAATTACATTTTCGTGAACAACATTTTGCGTGTCTAACGTAGTGCTTGTGTTATTGGAAGATGCGTCCTGTACAGTATCTAGTCAGATTCTATCTGACGTGTTATTATTATTAGGAGGATTCTGTGGCATTTCTACTATTTGAACAGTTCTATTACTTCTTCCAGACGTATTACGCTCTGGATGATACCTACTGTCGGGTTCGTTCATGAGAATAGGTTCTCGTGCATAATTTTGTTGTTGGTATGACCGACTGTTATTATATGTACGCTGATAATTGTGTTCATTATTTTTACGTTTGTCATGATAGTCACTTCTGTACGGCGCATTGCTATAGGAATCAAAACACTGTGTTTTCTGTACGTACTTATTTAATTGCTGCCGTGCGTTACTATTTGTTGTATCAGGGACTGTACGTGCACGCGGCGAAACATTAAAGCTTGGTTGACCTTGTAGACTGCATTGTTGGTTAGGTATGCACAGCGGTTGACTCTCATGCTGTTGTGGTGAAAAACATCTATTGTTACAAAAATGTGGTTCCGACTGCTCAAAATTTTATACATACTGATGATTACGATTTTATCTGTAATTAAAATTACGGCGGCAGTTGTCATTACGGGAGTGCCTATTGAAAATTGTCACATTCGGTAAAAGATTTGTCATATCGGGTTTTCATTACACATTCTTAGTTCTAGATAGAGCAATAGTTAAAGAGCGGTTTTGATAGATATAAAGGATAGTAGAAGAGAAGGCAGCAGTGCAGAAAACTAAAGATGAAAGAGCACTACTACAGCTCGGGGCCCTATGCTCGCTACGGCACATATTCATTAAAGTGTAATGAATCCCCTGAGGTTAATTACGCACTGCACATACTTTTCAGCTTCTGCCTTACAGGCAATGCCGGTAAAAATTCAGAAATAAATTGCTGTATCCATACTAATTCAAGTTTTTGCATTACACGAAATGTTGGTAAAAATTCAACAGCAAATTGTCGTATCCAGTTCAAAGCTAGTTTCTGCGTTACAGGTAATAGCGGTGAAAGTACAAAAATAAATCGACGTATCCAGTTCAAATCGTGTATCTGTGCTCTGTCATTATTAAATTCCTTAGTTTTTCTTACGGATAAAAATTGCTCGTAATCAACGTTATCGTCTCTGAATTTGTGAACACGTTCAGGTTTGTGCGAGAATCTGTTTTTCTGTGTCAGTTCGGATTTCAAGTTGCGTAGCTTTTCAGATTTTAAATCGCGTACTCTTTGTAGATTACCCAAATTATATGCACTGCGTGAATCTGACAAATGTTCGCTAAGTGGCGTCTGCTGTGCTGTGTTATTAGCTGAAATATTGTTCATCTCTGTTACCTCTTGCTGTAAACTCGACAGTTTTCTACGCAACGTGTTGTTAGACGAGTCGATCTCATTAATTGTCTGCTGCAAATTTTGAAATTCAGGTGTTTGGTTAAATGAAACCGGTGCAGTATCATCTGATTTATTATCATTAGCACTTTCGATAGCAGCAATACGACTGGCCAATTCATCATATTTTTCAGTCAGTATTTTTGCCTGATCATCGGTTTTAGAATCGGACGCATTAATCTGTTTTTGCAACTTACGCGTAGTTTCGCTCAGTTTTTTAACATCAGCTTTGATGACGTCGCAATCCTGTGTTAGTTCTAATTGTTCGAATCTGTCTGTCACTGTTTGAATATTTACTGTGTGTGTATCTGTTTTTGATTTAAGATCAGAAATTTCATCCCGTAATTCCGCGTTCAACTGTTCTATGGTATTAATTTTGTCGGACACTGTAGTAATATTATTGCCTACATACGTCTTCGCTTTCGCGAACATTTTACGTTTGTCTTCTTGTCTCTGAGCCGTGATTGTTTCCATGACTTGTCGTTTTACTTTGTTTTGATCTTGAATAAATTTGCGGAAACGTGTATTACTGTTTTCTATGTGGTGATTAAAGCGTTCGTCAATCTGAGTATTTTGTTGTTCGAATTTCGCGTCGATCTTTTCATCCATTGTGCGCGAAAGTTCTGCTGTCATTGCTTTAAACTCGTCGCGTAATTGTGTAGCTTTTTCAGAGCATTGTTTAGCGACTCCGCTAATTTCGTCTCTGAGTGTTTCTGTTGCGGCAGTTTGCATTTCCCTTAATTCCTGCGCAACAGACTTAATTTCTTCGCTATTTTTTCGTGAACAAGCCTCAATTTCTGCGCGCAACTGTTCCTTAGTGTCATGGCACTGCGCGGCAACGGCTCTAATTCGTTCACTAAGCTGTCTGGAATTATCGTCTAATTTTTCATTTTGATGTCTGACCTGTTCACTAAGTTGTTTGAAATTTTCTTTAAATTGTTTGTTATCTTCGCTCTGTTGTCTGACCTGTTCACTAAGTTCTTTGTGATTTTTGTCTTGTCTTTCATTCTGTTGTTTAAATTCTTCCCTAAATTGTAGCAGTATTGTCAAAATTGGATCCGACACAAAATTAGCATTTCTATTCTCTGTGCTGTTTAACGGTGGATCTGGAATTGTCGCGCTTTCTGTGACCATTTGGTCATTCTGCAATTTACAAAAAGGATTATCATTCGGACCTACACTGTCACTCACTATTTCGGAATGAAATAAATCCGTCGTACCTTGTGTATCCTGTTCATTTTCATTAGAAATATTTGTCTGTACATTACTTGAATTCTCCGAACCGGGTGCGTTAAGCTGGGCAGCGCTCATTACAATAGACCGCTCCGCGTCATCAATTGTCGTCAATTTAACAGACGAGACAATTGAGTTCGTTTGTTCCTCATTAAGATAAAAGTCATCATTATTGGTTGGAATGCACTGATTGTCAGTGAACGCAGGATTGTCATCATTACACTGCGTGTCACAATTACTATCGGTCACGTTGTTTAAGTCGGTAAATTCATTCATAATACCTCGCGATACACTATTCATAGTCTTTCGCGGCATTTTTACAGTAGTCACAATTATTCACAAAACAATAAACACAAATGCAAAAACAACACACAAATACAACAGAGCAACAAATTGCCGTTGACCTGTAGAAAGAAAGTCACAAGATTAGTAAAAGCGTAGCGCCAAATCCTAATTATATCTAAGTAAATAAGAGCAGATATCTGACTGTTGTTCAAAAGATTCTCAACGAAATACGATCCTGGACTGGGTGTCGCCAAGTGTAACCTCCCCACAAAAATTTTAAAGGTAATATGCAATATTTAATAAAAAAAAATGGGGGCCAAATGAAACCTTCCCACAAAATGTTGACCATACGATAATTTGAATGTTAACAAGAACACAACCTAACGTAATCTCCCAGCAGATAAATTTACTGACAATGACAATTAAACAGAAATTCGCAATCTGACTCTGGTGTAAGCTTCCGCAAAAATAATGAAAAAACAATTCAGAGCTAATGAAATCTCAGTGATAATGATAATTCAATTAAACCGAAATATCGGTCTTTGGCCCTGTGCAAAAATCAGAATTAAATTCTTACCTCATTGTAACTGCTAGTCAAATTTCTGCTCTTATTCTTGCGCACAGCTTGGAGGAACTGCATTGCAAATAATAATATTCCTTTTTTTTGTAATTTAACTGAAATTTGTTTAAGGGAAGTGGAACGAAATTTAGTTCAATAAAATTGCTTTTGAAATCATAATTATTATTGGGGCACTTGTTGGAAATTAATTACAATAAATAAACTTTACATTATCTGATGATTACCTTAATTAACAATATACCTCATTCAGCATCTTGACCAGTGTTGCCGATAGACTACATCACACAACCGCACTGGGCTGCTACTACTGACCGACCGCTCTGCATGACGACTACTGACAGAGTACTACTCAACTGCACTGCTACTATCGTACTGCTCGCAACACTCGCGCGGTCAAGCGCAGACTAGCCACGATTATAGGCTCTCTGGTCAAAGATTTTAACGTGCCTCACCATCGCTGCTATGTTACATACGTGTTTCACCCTTCAGAACTAAGTCTTCCGTGATGTTCCTAAAGCCATAAAGACATCTCTATTTTGCAAAGGAGATGGTTAGTTTCCTATCTGAGTTTGTGTTTATTCCTTAATTTTATTTATTTACTTTCTTTATTTATCTACCAGTTTCAGTGTGACAATAACGACCAGGCTTACATAGTCTAGAACGATACAGTGCATAGCTTACGGAATGGTGGTTAAAATTTATAAATAAAAGAATTAATAATACACGAAAAGATTGTAACTATGGATGAATAAATCCATGCTGCCTGTGGAACATCGCTGGTAACGCACTGAAGGCAACACGATAGATGGAAGCGCCTCTGTATTCTAATAATAACTATGGACTTAGGGCACACTCTGTTGTTATTGTTAGTAAGACGTGAGAGCATGCTTTAATAACACATAGCGGTATAGATAAAGTATCTATAAAAGCATGTTTCCAAACCTTACGAATACTAACGACAAAGAGCTTCATAACGCCACAATTATTACAAGTGTACAGTGGCGTTTACATCCATCGTATGGGTCTTAAGTGTGTTATCAGCGACAATCTACGGGCAATATGTATGAAACATAGAGTGCGGTTTGATACTCCATCGATAAACGGGTCAATTTGAACGGAATGTTATCGAAGAAGCGGGGAATGGCCGGCCGCGGTGGTCTTGCGGTTCTAGGCGCTGCAGTCCGGAACCGCGGGACTGCTACGGTCGCAGGTTCGAATCCTGCCTCGGGCATGGATGTGTGTGATGTCCTTGGGTTAGTTAGGTTTAAGTAGTTCTAAGTTCTAGGGGACTGATGACGTAAGATGTTAAGTCCCATAGTGCTCAGAGCCATTTTTGGAAGCGGGGAATTTTATGGTCAGAAAAAGAAAAATAAGGAAAATTTTACCAATAGAAGGCGCTGTAAGACGCATTAAATGCAATATACGAGAGCTAGTTGGAAAGTAAGATCCGACAGGGCGCGAAATGGGAACCATTGTGAAAATCTGATGAAGCTTTGGACAGATTTTCTGGGCAGTGTCTCCATTATGCCCGTCGATCGCGTCACGTCGTGCTTTTCAGTTCTAAGCGCATAGTGAGCATCTAAAGTTGCCTAGATAGGTGCCTGCCGCCAAGTTTGAGGCCCTTGTGAGAGATCAGATCTCCTGTTTGGCTGAACAAAGTGAACACAGTAATTACGACTTTCAAGCACAGTTTTGCGTAATATTAATAGTGCTCCACAGCAATTAAGGTTTACAGTATGAAAACTGTGAGGAAGAAGGGTCATAACATGAAAAAGGTGGTTATCTTTGATAAAGGAATTTATTGTGTGACCTCCAACATGGGAGTAGATGAGAAGAAACGTAGACGCTAACCAAAAACGTGGAGAACCGTCCCACTAACGAATTCTTAAAGCAAAAGGCGAAAAGCGTCTGGAACAAAAAAAATTCAGCAGGAAAAGATGATTTTTATTCACAAAATGAACAATTTGTGGTTGCTGCGGATGACGGCCAGGCAAACATGCTACTCTAACACTTCACCCCAATACATTCTTCTATTGGTCGATGCGTTCTACGTCAGGGGCAAGGGGAGAGCAGTCCATTCGTAGAGTATCTTCTCATTCCAAGACCGTCTCCACATGTACAGTTCGAAGCGGCTGTGCATTTCGTCCATAAAAATGAAGCCTGGCCAAATTCCACGCTTGAAAGCACCCACACTGGGTACAGTGTCACATGTTGACCAATTAGTGTACTGACCTCAAACATTTAGCAGTCAGTATGCCCATGTAGCACTATGCCATCCCACACCATACTACCTGCATCACCAAAATGATCATGTTCGACTCTACTGATCGTACCTCATACGGTGAGAGGTGGGAATATATGTTGCACTTAAGAACAATGGCGAACGTGATCGATTTTTTCTACAGTTTAGAAAGGTATACTGCAATACAAGCATACAGACGTCCTAATAACACGGTATATGACAGGGCAACGATGTTATGACACTTACTCCTTCCCAATGTGCACCTTTACAGGTGTTGGTATACATCATTGGGGACATTCTAGAGTAGCTGCACGGTCATCAATGGTATCTGTTCTTTCGGGAACTGATACTACCTTCATATATAGTTCTCAGTAGCACCTCCTCAATCTGTCATTTATTATTCCTCATTTTTAAGGTAAGGGGTGTAGTTATGAAATTTTAGTCATCACCTCGAGAAAACAAAGTTACGTGTATAATTCTTTGCTTGTTTTCAGCTACTGTCTGCAGTGTTGACACAGACACAAATTTATAGATTAACCCATCTCATTTTAGTTCCTCTAGTGCAGCGGTACTTTCATTATGTCGCGCGATTGCAAACATGCAGGTGTACATCCAGGCAAATTGAACGAAAAACAAACGAAAGTATGTGACATTTGTATTTCGAGGTGATAAATAAAACATTGTGACTAGTTCTCATAGCTTAGAGACGAGTGATAACACATCAGGTAGTACATGTGCTAATTATATTCCCTCAAAAACGTAAAGGACGACTCTTATTTAAAACGATGGTGAAGTTGTTAGTGAAAGAGTTTCGGCCCCCTCAGTGGCAATATTGCTGTATAATTTGTCAGCAGCAGATGGCGTTAAATACGTATCATAATTTAAGCACGGCAAAAGGTCATTAAAGCACGATAGTGGCCTTTCCAAATGCAACACTGATCGCAGACGAGGACATGCTGCATGATTGTGACAACAGCATCAACACAGTACGAAAACAAAGTCATATTTAATAGAGTGTCGAAGCGGACAAAGGCAGTTATTTGAGCTCAGTTTCGATGCCATTGATCGTTAGCTCTTTCTGTGGACTCGCTGCGCTTGACAGCAAAGTGTCAGTCGCTTGCTTCACACAGCTTAATTAATAAATACCACCAGCAATTTAACCAATATTCTACAATCTAATGACGGATCAGTTACGTAAACTGTGCTATAATGTAACTGCACAAAGGATTCGCTTTCTAAATATTCTTCATTGAAAAATAATTTACCGTAATCGGCTACGCTGTGCGCAGTAAAATCAATTATTGGTTTGAGAGACTGACTATTCCAAAAGACTCCAAAACTAATTTTTCACACCATGTGTAATTTCAGACTATGCGTCCGAAAGCGTGTAAGTTCACGCATAATGGTGGAAAATAAGAATGTGCCTTCTCTCAGCAAGACAAAAGCAGAATTTGGTGATCACTATCGACACACGTTAGTAGGCCAGCACAAGTTGTGGTATTCCAAGAAATACATGTGTCCAGATCTACTTTAGACATGACACACTAAATTGGATAACTAGTGCATAGGATAGCTGAAGAGATCGTTCAAAAACTCAAGCGGATATTCGGCTAAATCGTCAGACATTCTTGTCGACTACTTCGAATTGCTGTCGTTGCAGGTTAAGTTTCAGAAACGTATGGATAGAGTCTGTTTGATTTTGCATTTCCTTCATTACTTTTTTCCCTTCAATTTTTGCGTCTAGTTTGCTACCTTAAGAACTTTGTTTCTTGTTTTGCTTCTGGACAAGGTTACTGGAAAATCTCAAGGTAGAGCAAATGTTTGATGATTTGTGCCTCAAATTCATGCAAAAGTTTCTCATATGGAAATGTACACTTTCCCATTGGATAAGAAATGAGACCTGTGTCTCTTCTTGTTGCTCTATTGCTCGGTCCAAGGACTCCTTGAGGGGTACATTTCTTATCTGTGGCACATATCACTCGTAAAAATGACACGAAAGAATAACGTAACAAAAGCATCAAAAGGTCCTCGTTCTTTTTTCAGTAATCGGTGTTTTATGCCACCCTGTGGCGTGGAGAACTGCAACATTGCAATATTCAATAATAACCCCTTCCCCTTCCCCCCCCCCCCCCCCCCCCCTCAGTTGTGCAAAACGCTCTGTGGAATCCACCTACGTTTATTGAGAATTTTAAAGATGTACCTTCGAGGAATAACGTGAGAAGTAGCCTCAAGCATCTGCAGGTAGGCAACGACTTGACCCCACTCTGAGGGCGGTTGCATAATTGCAGGCGCCTAGTGGTATATCTCAGGTTTTCTCTGTGAAGATATATTTTTAAAATACTCAGGAAATGTTGGTTGGTACCACCGAATGTTTTACAGAACTGCGAGGAGGCAGGTGTCTCACAAGGACCGTTCTATTCCCGCATATATCAGTGTCACAACCATCTGTGATCACGCCACTGGGAGGTAGTGAAACAGGAGCACTGAAAACAATCGCATTTTCCGCTTCTTATTAATTTCAGATTTCGTCGAACGGTTCCAATCTGTATCTCAGTAGAAAAATAGCGGTCGCGTTAAAGTCCAAATGGGTGAGATGACGTTCAATGGAGTTGCAGCCGCTTGTTGTCTGTCGAGAAGGGCAGAATGGCCTAGGAGGTGTCAACAGCACCATTTTGTAAGACACGTCGTCCTTGTGGTCACTGGTCACTGGTCGTCCTCGAAATGTGTGTGAATCAACATCATAAAGGGGTTGTTTCATTGACGACCTTTTAGTTTCGATTTGGGGTGGTGGTGCGTCTCGAACTCATAAGAAAACCGCGTGACTTCGTCGCAGGGTGTCGCGGTTCTGACCTCCATAGCAGAGGCGTCAAAAGAAGTGCTGAAATGTGGGTAAGACGTGATGTGAAGTCGTTACCATCGTGTGAAAAATCAATGGTATGGTGGCGTTTGGGAGAATTTGGTGCCAATGGGACGTCGTTAACCCACTCCTCTGCTGTGGCCTTTTTTCCGCGTGTGTCAACACCTTGCTCTCTGAAGCCTCATCGAGCCAGAGAGCGACGGTTCAGGGCACCACGCTGTTGCACCATTAAAGAGAAAGGATTTAGGTACCTTGGAGGCAAATTTTAAACTATTTCTTCTGAATGGGAAACAATTACAAGGTTTTGAAAAAGTGGTCCTAGTGTAGCGTAGTATACAAGGGAAATTCGGGATTCACAATTCGAATAAGGTCTTACAATGGCTGCGTCGCTTGTAAACGGGTAAAATCTAATCCCATGACACACCTTTCCATCTATCTCTGAGCTTATTCGCAGCGTTGTAGCCTCCCCGCGCTATCTTATCGCGAGGCGACGGCAAGACTGGCGCCGCGTGCTCCGGCAGGTAGTGTTGCAGCTGACAAGTAGCCCCGCGGGGAGCGCGCCGTGGCGGTCTGCAGACCGCACCTCACGGCGCCCACGGGGTAACCTGGCGTAGGCTGCGCCTGCCATTAGCGTGCCTAATGGCCAGGCGGCCGCAGGCCCGGCCAGAATAACGGACCGCGTAATTGAAGGTGGCATGAATTAGGGCGCAGACAATTCCTCCGCTGGGACGACCCGCCGCCTGTGGCGCCGCCTACACAAGCGCTCAGCCACAGCGCCCGACACCTCTCCATTACCTCCACAGGCGCGGGCACAGTAACAGCTGCTGCGTGACAGTGCTCACACTAACGTAAAAGCCCACATTGGTATAATAAAATCTAAGAAGAAACAAGAAGCTGCAAAAAAGAGAGCGGTGATAAACTTTAACTTCAAGGTTGGGAGCTGCGAAGTAGATGAACAGAAGGAGTTCTGACGCCTTGGAAGAAAACTGTATGTTACAGACGAAGCAATCTAATGGCGACAAAGACAAAGTTTCCCTCCAAACCAATTCCACCAATATCTAACATAGCTTTTGATTTCAAGAAAAATTTCTGAGAATGAACGCTTGGAAAAAAAATACTTTTTCGTAGTAATCACGGGCTTTGGGAAAATCAGCATGGAAGAAAATTGAAGTGCTTTGTGTAGTGCTCTAGAAGGTCATTCGACTGGTTAGACACGGAAAGAGTTGATCCTCCTTAGAAACGTTGAAGAGCGGAACATGTGGAAAAGTTTTACAAGGGCAACATGATACGATACTTGATAAGATTTTAAGTAATAGCCTCCAAGGTACTTCAGGGAGCAGAAGTGGGGACAGGAGAAGGCAGAAATAGAAACATAAGCAACAAATAATACTAAAACATACAGTGTACGGGCTACTTTCATTCGTAGAGAGTAGTATAGGAGAGGCAGTTTTGGCAGGCCATAATAAACCAGGTCGGAAGCTGAGATCTCAAAAATGTCTGTAGGTCTCAGAGAAAATAAATGAAGAGAATGGGGCAACAGTGAGACTTGATTTTAAACTAGGAACTAGTGGGCATATGTTCATGGAAGGTGAAGATTTTGTGACGTCAGATGTCACGTTTTCGACAGTTTCTCAAAAACAAAATCAAGTATGAGTTTCAAATGGTTCAAATGACTCCAGGCACTATGGGACGTAACTTCTGAGGTCGTCAGTCCCATTGATTTATAACCAATTAAACCTAACTAACCTAAAGACATCACACACATCCATGCCAGAGGCAGGATTCGAACCTGCGACCGTAGCAGCAGGGCGGTTCCGGACTGAAGCGCCTAGAACCGCTCGGTTACAGCGGACGGAAAAGTATGAGTTTTTGAAAGTGAAGTGTCTCGAGGGATAAGGGAGTACCATTTTTAACTGTCCATATTGCACTGAATGTATCTCATATTTTATTATAGCTGAGCTGGAGAGGCTTCAATTTTGGTGGGCTTGCCACTCCACTGGCGCCATTAACTACTTGTACAGCTGACGTCGATCCTGGTAATACACCATGGCTGAGCTCTTTAATCGAGGAAAGCGTTCGGAAAAAAAGAAAAAAGGGAAATTTGTGGTAAGTTCTCATGGGACTAAACTGCTTAGGTCATGGGTCCTTAAGCTTACACACTACTCTATCTAACTTAAACTAACTTAAGCTAAGGACGACACACACACACACACACACACACATACACACACACATGGCCGAGGGAGGACTCGAACATCCGACGGGGACAGCCGGAGTCTGTCATTGGTCTTGGCGGGCCGTGATACCGGGAGTTAGCGGGAGACCACGTGGCTGGCAGGATAGTTTTGGCGGCACTACTGCTGCCCAGGTGTGGAGCTTGTGAAGCCGCGAGTCGTTAAGTCGGTCGCAGCCGATGTTTTCCGCCAGGATTAAGTGTTGACATCGACCAGTTGTTGGAAGGACATCTGAAGCTGAGTGCAACGTAGTCAGCAAGCACCGGGTAAGCTCTGGAGTCTTAAGCATTACGACACTTGTATATCACCTACACGCACTGGAGGCAATAGCATCCCTGTTTGGAATTCTCTAAGTCATGGTTCCTTAGTACCTGAGCAGAGTTAAGTGTCGATCTTTTTTTGGTACTTGTTATCATAAGCTCACGTCTGTAATAATGGTGAACCGCCCGTTGCACCCAAGAGCTTTTGTGTGGAATGGCTTTGAGCCCTATGGGCCATCCGAGCTCATCAGTCCCCTAGAACTTAGAACTGCTTAAACCTAACTAACCTGAGGACATCACACACATCCATGCCCGAGGCAGGATTCGAACCTGTGACCGTAGTGGTCGCGCGGTTACCGACTGAGGCGCCTGGAAGCGCTCGGCCAAACCGGCAGGCTTGTGTGGAATGTCACCGGACAGTGTAGCTGGTTGTAATCTGTTTGTTCCAGATGAAATTCATTGCAAGTGCGCGAATACTGTCTGTTGTAACATGATATGATATAGTTGGGACTGCAATATAATGTAAGGCAGTGTGGCTACCGACTTGTGTCAAGCTATTCTAGAGTCTCTGCTACAGCATACAAAACAGTACACCTTGAACGACTATAGCTAGGACGTTCATATTTGCAGGACATGTACATTAGAGTGTCCTACTGAAATGATTAGGATTTCAGTCACTTCGATTGAGCATGTGTGCTGTTGCCTGGTAGGCACAATGTCCGCCAGGGGCCCTGATAACTTGTTCCACAAGCGATTGCATCGACGCGAATGGTATCCTGTGGTATAGTCTTCCATGCTGCATTCATCTGGTTCCAGAGTTTATCTTAGTGAGTGCCACTGTGGCATAGCGCTGCACCGGTCGTTTCGTCAAATCCCATACACTTTAGACTGGCGAAAGTGTAATGATCTGGCGAGCCAAGGCAAAAGACTAACCTCCTGTGACACCAATATGACACGTGTTAATGCAACAACAAGTGCTCATGCATTGTCTTGCTAAAATATGGCATCTGGGGTGTTGCCCAGATAGGGCATGGCTACGAGTCTCAGAACGTCGTTCATGTAGGTCTTATTGGTAACAGTGCCCTGCACATGCAGCATCTTTGATTTGTGGTTGAACTCAATACCATCTCACACCATAAGGTCTTGATATGGCGCTGTATGTCTTGGGTGAGTATCTGGCCATCATTTTCAAAAAAAAGAACCTCGATTAACCGAAAGGCATTATCTGACGCCATTTCTGTCCCCAGTAACATCGTTCCATACACCATTTCTGTCTATGATGTTTCTGCACATTCGTCAATGGCAGGCGGAGAAGTGTGACGACACGCTCGTAGCTCGTGCCGTAATACACGATGACGGACTGTCACCCCTGAAAGAGTACATTGTCTTCCACTGTCCCACTAGAGTCAAGGAAGACGCAGCTCTTTCCTACAATTCCGTTCGTAAGTGGTGTCGATCTTCTCGGTTGGTAATCAAGGTGGTGCGACCTGACCTATCTCGTTACGTTATACGGCCTTCCGTCAAGCTTTCTGCATACACCAGTTGCACTGCCGAAACACTGCGTCCCACACGATTAGCAATTTCCCGGATGGATGCATCACATACTCTCATGCCAATAATGCTCCCATCTTCAAGCCCACTGATTTGACTGTACGTTTTGCGCATACCTCTGCGAGGCATCCTGCATCTGCTCAAGTCTCACTCACTCATTACTTCGATTTATAGCGACAACGAGACCCACAGGCACATTTAACCGGTAGGTGATGTTGCCCAGCGACGACGATGTTGGTCTTGAACCGCGGACCAACATGGTTCAAATGTTAATTATCTTGGCAGAATATACTTTTGTCATGTTCTGTGAATATTAACGTTGTGTTTACGGCCGTTTAAGTGGTTTTGTTTTTCCCGAACATTCATGTAAATGATCACCTGTTGGACTAGAGAAGGTTCACGTTATTCGGGGCCCTTATCAAATTTCCGTGTCGAAATACGTCGAGGAGATCGAAACGGATACTTTTCTGAGTGTGTAATACCAATGTATTCTACACTCCTGGAAATGGAAAAAAGAACACATTGACACCGGTGTGTCAGACCCACCATACTTGCTCCGGGCACTGCGAGAGGGCTGTACAAGCAATGATCACACGCACGGCACAGCGGACACACCAGGAACCGCGGTGTTGGCCGTCGAATGGCGCTAGCTGCGCAGCATTTGTGCACCGCCGCCGTCAGTGTCAGCCAGTTTGCCGTGGCATACGGAGCTCCATCGCAGTCTTTAACACTGGTAGCATGCCGCGACAGCGTGGACGTGAACCGTATATGCAGTTGACGGACTTTGAGCGAGGGCGTATAGTGGGCATGCGGGAGGCCGGGTGGACGTACCGCCGAATTGCTCAACACGTGGGGCGTGAGGTCTCCACAGTACATCGATGCTGTCGCCAGTGGTCGGCGGAAGGTGCACGTGCCCGTCGACCTGGGACCGGACCGCAGCGACGCACGGATGCACGCCAAGACCGTAGGATCCTACGCAATGCCGCAGGGGACCGCACTGCCACTTCCCAGCAAATTAGGGACACTGTTGCTCCTGGGGTATCGGCGAGGACCATTCGCAACCGTCTCCATGAAGCTGGGCTACGGTCCCGAACACCGTTAGGCCGTCTTCCGCTCACGCCCCAACATCGTGCAGCCCGCCTCCAGTGGTGTCGCGACCGGCGTGAATGGAGGGACGAATGGAGACGTGTCGTCTTCAGCGATGAGAGTCGCTTCTGCCTTGGTGCCAATGATGGTCGTATGCGTGTTTGGCGCCGTGCAGGTGAGCGCCACAATCAGGACTGCATACGACCGAGGCACACAGGGCCAACACCCGGCATCATGGTGTGGGGAGCGATCTCCTACACTGGCCGTACACCACTGGTGATCGTCGAGGGGACACTGAATAGTGCACGGTACATCCAAACCGTCATCGAACCCATCGTTCTACCATTCCTAGACCGGCAAGGGAACTTCCTGTTCCAACAGGACAATGCACGTCCGCATGTATCCCGTGCCACCCAACGTGCTCTACAAGGTGTAAGTCAACTACCCTCGCCAGCAAGATCTCCGGATCTGTCCCCCATTGAGCATGTTTGGGACTGGATGAAGCGTCGTCTCACGCGGTCTGCACGTCCAGCACGAAAGCTGGTCCAACTGAGGCGCCAGGTGGAAATGGCATGGCAAGCCGTTCCACAGGACTACATCCAGCATCTCTACGATCGTCTCCATGGGAGAATAGCAGCCTGCATTGCTGCGAAAGGTGGATATACACTGTACTAGTGCCGACATTGTGCATGCTCTGTTGCCTGTGTCTATGTGCCTGTGGTTCTGTCAGTGTGATCATGTGATGTATCTGACCCCAGGAATGTGTCAATAAAGTTTCCCCTTCCTGGGGCAATGAATTCACGGTGTTCTTATTTCAATTTCCAGGAGTGTATAAGAAAGTCTAGTAACGACGGTCAAAGCATAAATAGCAATCGATGGTTCGAGGGTGATGATTCCTTTGTGGTAGTCCATTGGGCAACATCATATGACTTGTTTGGGAGGTAGAGAGCAAAAAAAGTATATTACTGGTTTCGTATTTCTCGTATAGGCTTTACAAGATAACTGATTACGTCGTATAGGGAGGTATTTATGCTGTAATTCCCCCTATATTTACACGTGAATGGAATGAATTAGGGAACAACTAATGACCGTGCAACATCCTACCCATGTGCATTGCACATTGTACAGAATGACCATTTAATCACTGCTCGCAATTCAGAGAGTGGACGGACATTCGCTGCAATGCAAGCACAAGTGGTATCCACGATTACCGTTGAAATGAGCAACAGTACTGGGGTAATATGAGAAGAACATCACAAAGTACCCTCTTTTCTGTAGGATATTCCGTAAACCGGAACCATGGAGAGGAGCATTATCTTGCTGAAAGTACAAGTAACATGTGTGGATATGTATTGAAACGGAAAGTTTGGAGTTATTGGCCACAAGGGTTGTGTAAAATTCGCCAGCTGAGAAGAGACGATGTCAGATCTATGAAAGAACTTACATCAGCAACAGGTTGAACGTACAAGCATGTAAGTGGTTTGAATAACACGCTAATCATATGACGTATCGTATCTTTAGGACGTGAAACGTACAAACATGTAAGCCATTGAAAGATGTATATTGTTAATTAAAGACTATGAACAATTTTGCCCATATAATTATGAAAAGTGGACCAAAATCTAGTTGTCACTGGTTACTGCTGTACAATATAAGAATTATTTTAAAATCTACTACACGAACTGCTGGTATATATATATATATATATATATATATATATATATATATATATATATATATATATATATATATATACCACTAGTTCGCGTAGTATATAATAATGGTGCAATCTCGACAGAGGTGATCGCTCTGCTACCAGTTTTATAACCCTGTCCTGATTTCCACCATCGTTGTACCACATTTCTAACTACGTACAAGAGACCAGCTCCAGCTTAAGGCGGTTAACACAAAGTATTTACAGCCGGACGACTTCTTTAGCGTAGCGACGATAAACTGTATACACAAAGCTTCGGAGAGAATCAGTCTGTCTATTACTGAAAACCGTATTGAAAACCACGAACGAGTATCTCAGATTACCTTTCACATAAAGAAAGAAAGAAATCGGAGACTAGTTTGTAATATACACTGTAGATACATATAAATACCTAGATTGTGGTTAAGTTTCGCTGCGCTCTGTAGTTGCTGCGCCTGTTCACTTTACTACTTTCCCTGCCTGATACCGGCCCCTCTGCAGCAGATCAGCACGTGGCTCCCACGATTACCATTACTCCAAAAGCCAATTAAATAAATTAGGCATGAAACTGAGAATAGGAGAAAAGAGGGTCTGCTGGAAAGTTATTCCTCCGAATGTTTTATTAAGGAACTCTGAAAGATTTTTAAATAAAACAAACTTTACTAAAATTATACATCTTTACTCTTCACGCTTGCCGCTAGATGGCACCGAATTGTACAACATAACATGGCGGTGTACTTCGTAACTATGTTGTTGCGTAAGAAGCAGCGTGCTGCAATCGAGTGTCGAATTCAGAGGGTTCCTTCACATATCGAACACCGTCTACCTTATCGTAACAATGCCAGACCACACACAACTGCTGTGACGTCTGCAACAATCCCACATCCCATGTTCCCTGTCACAGATAATCCTGTGTACAGTCCCGACTCGGCCACATCAGACTTTCCTCACTTTCTAAAACATAAGTAACGCCTTCGAGGGTTTAACTTTGGTAATCATGATGTGGTACAAGCAGACGTAATCAACAGACATTCTACAGTGACAAATGTTCACATGGCTCTAAGCACTATGGGACTTAACTTCTGAGGTCATCAGTCCCCTAGAATGTAGAACTACTTAAACCTAACTAACGTAAGGACATCACACACATCCATGCCCGAGGCCGGATTCGAACCCGCGACCGTAGCAGCAGCGCTGTTCCGGACTGAAGCACCTAGAACAGCTCGGCCACAGATGCCGGCCTACGGTGACAGTCTTAACAAACTCGTCTCTCGATGGGAGAAATGTGTACGTCTACAGGGTGACTACTTTGAGAAAGGTACGTGTAGATACGAGGAATAAAGATATAGAAACTCAATAACTTTTGTTCTATTTAGAAATCTTTAAGAGCTTTCACATAAAGAATTCGGTGGCGTCACTTTACAGAATGCCGCCGTATCTCGAGCCAGTCATGTCAAACACCTTCAGCTCGGAGGAATGCCAGAGTAGCCCACTTGGGAATCTGCAGCCTTACTGCTTCATTTTCTCTGCAATATTAGGTAAGTCGTAAAATTTGCGCTTCGCTTTATGGAGATATCTTCATATGGAGATGACAGAAATGCACTTCAAAGGCTGTCAGCATGACTTCTAGCACTGAAGTTTGAGATTATAACACGGAAAATGCAGATAAAATATTTTCTATACCATCCAAAAATTTTCGGCGTTTAATACGTACATGTGGATAACGTGTACTGTACTTCAGATTCAAAAGCTGTAAGCTGTAAGCTGTATTACAGAAAATGTATTTAATAACTTACCGATGTAATAGTGTGTTTATTTCTGACTGTTTTAATAGATTGTAATGATAATGAAAATACTGTAAATTGTGGGTGACAGAAGGGAACTTTATTAAATGTATGGATGTTGTTGTGGTCTTCAGTCCAGAGACTGGTTTGATGCAGCTCTCCATTCTACTCTATCCTGTGCAAGCTTCTGCATCTCCCAGTGCCTACTGCAACATACATCCTTCTGAATCTTTTTAGTGTATTCATCTCTTGGTGTCCCTCTACGATTATTACCCTCCACGCTGCCCTCCAATGCTAAATTGGTGATCCATGGATGCCTCAGAATATGCTCTACCAACCGGTCAATTCTTCCAGTATGTACGTATGGATAGCAATGACGAAATGGCAGTAGCTGTGCCGTTGTATATCTTTGAGTGTGGAGACACTCTGTCGCGTTGCGAGCAGAGAGAAAGCAAAGTACGGCGGGTCACGGAAGAGTGCGGAAGTGTATGTGGGTTGCACCCTACAACGCGATGTGCTGCTATGATCGCACCAGTGTAGACGCGCCTGATTCGTTAACCTGCAACTATTGAGAGCACGGTAGGAGTGGACAGGTGGAGGAAGCAGCAGTTGTAACTGTTGCCTGTCTCGTAATTATCCGTGGCTCTCGAGACGACTCGGGATTCTCAAACTGCAGCGGCAGCAACATCGACAGATTATCATTGTCGTCGGCTACATTCTTCGTCGTCCGCACCGCTATCACATCGTAAGACTGTTATCTGAAATATATACGAATGTAGAGGCTTTACCCATTTATGTTTCTTTTTCAAAGTATGATTAATAATTTGCCATAGTTAAGACTTGTAGGACCTGTGTTGTCATTGTCCTCAGACATTGTTACCAGGCAGTGTCCCTTTTCATTTCCATGCAATCACCAAGTATCGTAAGAATATGAAAATTGATTAACTATTCACTGCCACTTTTGTGCGTTAGCTAATGACCAGTTTCATTCTAAATTTTCTGCCTCAGTAACTGTTCATTCTTGTATCCCATAACAGGGATAAACTAATTTGCAAATATTATTATTAGCTTCATTTAATATATTTAATATAAAATTTAGCCGGAAAAACTAATAACTAAAAGTACATCACCAGTTAAGAGTGCGCAATTTCATACACTCTGCATTTAGCGTGGTATGCATTTTACTGTTATTTTAAAAGTAGGTGTAATATCCGCTGCTTGTTAGCTTAAAGTAAATTCAATTCAGTCTGTCAATAATCAAAAGTAAAATGGTGGCCGTTTTTCCTAATTTACCCTTACCTTACACTGAGGTAACTGAAAATCATTTTTACACTACAGAGTTACTTAACCAGTAACTCCATCTAACATTACTTTAAAAATTCAATATTTCAGAATAAGTAACTGCAAACTCATAGCCTCCGGATCATTTACGTTCTCGTGAACAGTTGTGCTGTGGAAAAGCTAGACAACCTTCTGTTGCCTTGCCGGTGATGCCTGAATTTTTTTGCCATTACCTTTCTTAAGATTCTGGAGATTCATTGCCCGAGCCGGCTGGCAACAGTTTCATTATCCCTTTCTTTATTAGCTAATCAGTGTTTTATTTGCTTTATCAATGATTTCTGTAGTAAATATTTCGTGGTACCATTTTCCCCCTGTGCGGTTCGTGAGCGATTGCACTATATTCCACACATTTCTAAATTATCAACAGTATTTAGCTTAAGTTTACAATAGATTCTTCCTTGAGAAGAGTCTGTTGTACACTTTCCTCCAACTAACCGCTGCTATTTCCCTTCGGTAACGATATCCTAACTTACTACAAAATTTCGTTAGGCATATGCGATCACTATCAGTTACACCGCAATCCAGTAGGCCGATTAGAAAGGGGCAGGTTACACGCTGATTCGAAATCAACGGTGACATTTTTAAAATCCTATCCCGGTACATTACCGACACCATTGCAGCAGAGATGGATTTGTTTCTCATCGCTGTTATTTGGCAAGAATAGAAAGGCCATCGGATAAACTTTTGTTTCATGATTTGAAATTCCAAAGACTGCATGAATAGTGTGTATTTCACGAAATCGCTTGCTATAGCATTTGAATGGTCAATAAGAAAGTACTGTTTACTCTTTAGAGCCTTTCTTCCTGTTTTCTGATAAAAAATAGAATTACATCTCGAAAGTTTTTGTCATTCTACATAAACCCGCTACCCTCATTTATAGTTAGTACCTCCGTTGAAGATGGACTCATTCTTTTGGTTTTCCATGTGAATTAGCCCTGGTTGTTGTATAATGTCTTCTCCGTTGCATGGTGGTCTGGGCTTTCAGTAACAAAATTATACCCTCGACTTCGTATGGCCACATAAGTGAAATGATTTGATCGTATAGCATGAGTAGGCATCGTATAGCAGGAGTCCCCACCTAGGGAAGTTCAGCTGCCGAATTGCAAGTCTTTTCAGTTGACACAACATTGGGCGACCTACCTGTCGATGATGATGAAATGATGATGAGGACAACATAACACTCAGTCCCCGCATGGGGGAAAATCTCCGACACGGCGGATAATCGATCTCGGGCATGCTGAACCGTATCCATACGCTCCGACACCCCAGCTAAGGAGGCGGACTTCATTGTCACAAAGCCTGACTAATACAGCGATGTGATTATTTATTTTATACTGTTAATATTCATAAAACTGTTAGCAAAACTTTATAAAAATATCATTTGTACTATTTTTAAGTGCTCGACTAAGCGGGTGGCATAACATGGCCAGCGAACAAAGCTCATAAATGACCGGTGAGAGTGTATTTGAAGGTAATTTTTTTACGATTTTATTGAATACCTCGAAAACTGCGGCCTCTAGCGAAAACGTATCCAAGCGAAAAATCTCACATTACATTCGGTACCAAAAGGTCCCATTCATTTTTTTCTGTAGGACTAATAGCTTTCGCGTAGCTAGCGAAACAGTATGAAATTATCGTGCTCGGAGGTTTCGATGTAACACTGAGTGTTGCATAAAACTACATCGGTAGGGGCAGCCGATTGCTCTGTATATTACATACTCCTCATTATTATGATTTAAAATTATTTACACAGACCTTCCTCGTGGATCACTCTGTGTGTTACTGAAAACTGTACCAAAATCTCTACCTTAGTTCTTGGGATTAACCTTCGCATACAGGCAAAGATACATAGTTGGAGATTTCAATTTATAAATTTGTGGATGACGTACCATGTGTTTTTAACGTAAAACCGTTTAAGGGGAGGAGGGAAATTCTTGAAATTGTCTGAAAACGTCAATTTTTAGATTATTTTTTATTTATCGGTAGAACTCATGGACAATATGTTCCCAAAGCTTCAGTGATGAAATCGCATCCGAAATGCTTGAATAATAACTAAATATGTGACACGACTTCAAAGCGACGGCCGCTTTTTGAGGCAACTAGCTTGATGAACGTCGATTACATAGATATCTTTCAAAGAAACTTGCACAGGATGCTTCTAGAAGACTGTGACATATAATCTTTAGTTTTTTAGATCTATGACGTTTTGCCAAATATTCATCTGCTACAGTTTCCAGAATTGCAACTTATATACAATTATTCAATTTAATCATTCAAATGTAGGGAAGATGAAGGTACTGGAGAGAATGGGCGTTAAGACCTCTTGAGAAAAATTGATTTACAGCGCCTCTCTGCAGCTGTTAAGTCAGTTGAAGATCTGGTAAAGCGAACAAAGCAGGTAACAAGAAACCAGGAGAGAATCTTTGAAGTGAAAGAGGTCTCGGAGTTAAAATCTGGTGACATAAGAAGAAACGTTAGGTTGAATACCTAATTGCATTTCCTGAAAATTATGTTTTTTTTTTTTTTAAGTTTATGTACCTCTTTTTCAGACTCTATCACAGCTATTGCTCTGAAATTTTGTGCACTTCATCCTATTAACAAAATAAATGTTCTCGCAAGAGAAGATTTTTGAAAGTCTGAGTGCAACCTGAGATATAGAAGAAGTGCTTGCTGATTTTGCATGACGTTTACATTATGCTTAGTGAGTAATGATGAACAAATTATTAAAATTCTTCTACCGATAAATATAAAAAATCACGGGAGAGAAGCTTAATATAAGTAAAGATGTTAAAGAGAGAAAATTTTGTATAACTGTCTTGAATAGTTTCTGAGGAATACGTACCTACAATATTTTCTTAAAATAAAATTTTGAATTCCACGATAAAAATAAATAAATGCAACCTAAGGAACTGAAGAGTAAATGTGTTGATTTTATATGTAGCCTGGTACAAATTTTCGTCGCCATATCTTCAAAAACGTGAACTGGGTGCATTTTTAAACTGAGAGTTTTTCTTGAACGTCCCCGCTTAAGTCGCATGAATACGATATTTTAAATTCGAAACGGTTAATTATTTTCTTTCTCTTATTTACAGTGAAGGTAGTACAACATAATTGTGGCTTCTTGCTGCTCTGTAAGCCGCCCATGGTACAGGAATAGCTGCAATTGTAATATATGTAGGTGCCTCATAGTGGCATGGCTCCTTTAATTCAGTGAGTGACCTTGACTGTTCCCGACTAGTGACCATCGCAGCTGCGGCGTCGGTGGCAGCAGCGGGCAGTACCCGCAGCTCGCAAGGGGTGGGGTACTGCCGACGGGGGTTGTTACAATGCCTGCTACCCGCTGGCACGAATTTCGTTACAGGGCGGACAAAGCCCAGGTCGGAAGCCGTCCCAGGAGGACCATGTTTCCGAAATTGAGTTTCGCAGCAGTGGCAGTCGCCTCTCGGTTCCCCCCCTCCCCCCCCCGACACCCCCAACACCCCCTACCCCTACAACCCACCCACCGGCTCAGGGCTGCCAGCAAAGCCCCCGAGGTGGTGGACGCTTGTTGTGTCAGGCCCCAGCTCCTCGCTTCTCGCCGAAACCACCGGAGCTTTTAGCTTCGGCTCTCCCAGGGCCTGATCGGACGGAGCTTTCCCCATCATATTCGCCCTCCTAACCTCGCCGTCTATCAGACTTGCAACCGAAATGACAGGAAATCCATCAAGCGGATCAACGAAACGTCGAAGACGTGACGCAAGAGCGACGGGGTGACGACCCCCGATTATTCGCCTAATACACCGTCTCTGCAAATTTCCGCTCCAGAACTTCACTTCTTCTAAATTTACTAAAGTTATTTGCGGCGTTGCTTCATCTGATCATAGCCCCCTTGAAAATTAAAGCTTCTGTGCAGTCACCATATTCCATTGGTTGTAACAACCAAATTTAATCTATGAATTGGGACGTTATTTGTTTATAGGGTGAAGAACTCGGGTAAATAGAGCTTGATTATATTGTAGTTTCACAGTGATAGATCAGTCATGGCTCATAAGGTACACATTTGGTACAGCATCAAAGGACAAGTATGGTTTAAAAGAGTTTATTTAAAAGAAATAGTATGGACTCCACAGTCACAATCAGCAAAGTTATTGCTTTCGAAAAAAGAGTGCATTTTTATACCAAAAAAATGTGATATACGACACTTTTAACTATAGTCACTATTTACGAGACGACTGTTTCAGTCGACCAATATTTCAATCAGCACTGTGTCGTCACTACCTGAACAATATCATATCACTCACCTTAAGACCATTCCAGAAATTTCTCCGTGGCTATAATTACTAACCTTTAGATGGTATGTCAGAGGACTGTTCGTTAACAAGCACAACTGATTGTTAACCTCCTAAAATCGAGCGCGACGTCCTTAATGATTTGTTACTGCTGGCTTTTCCTCTGATTCCTTGATTATTTTCCTCCTCTTATAACGGCGTTCCATCTTCGTTCCAGTTAATTCATCACCTAACCACGATCCTTTAGTGTTTTACAGAAATTCTATGTCTGATATTTCTATCGTTTCCTTGTTGCCTTATACTACCTGTCTCATTTCCAAAACAAACTTTGCAGCTTTAGCTATGTTGATTTGCATTCTGATTTTAAAGTCTTCTCACCTGTATTTCCTAAAACGCCTACTACTGCATTCACGCATTTAGCTGTACTTCTGTGTGATATCTCACGTCTTAACGGAAATATTCTAACCCGAATATTTAAACAACGTTTTGTATAATTTTTACTTTGCTATTTAAGCAGTCTGTATATATTTTTCTCTTGCAGACGCTGTTTTAGATTGTTTTCGATTTGTTTACACCCCACAAGGGACAACTTGTAGGTGAATGATATTGTTTTCGATTTGTTTACACCCCACAAGGGACAACTTGTAGGTGAATGATGTTTAAGTCCCAAATTCTGAAGTTAATATAAAATGAATTTCTTAATTAACCTTTGATTACAGTTCAACACAAAATTTTAATGAGTAACAAATATAAATATCGTATATGCCAGTCACAGTGATACAAATGGATTTATCAGACTATGGACAATGCCTTAAGTAAGCACAGTAATCGTCCCTTTAAATGTTGTTAGTTTTGTATTCCAGTCTCAATTGAAATAAATTTAATTATAATCTGTTTAGAGTTCTTGTAACATCAAATGATTTGAGTACGTTACATAATAAAACAATTGACGAATTTCCGCTGTATTTAACGTAGTTTATCATGGCTGTGGAGCCTGTTGACTATCTAATGTTTTCACATAACCTGATGATCACATGAAAACAATTAGGATACAATTTTCGTGATTTGAAGCTGAAATGCACACTAATAAGCCTAAACATTGTAACCCACCGCTTAATAGTGAGTTCGTTCAGTTTTTGAACGTATTACAGTAACAGTTGTGCTTGGCATTGATTCGATTAATCCTTGGGACTATTCCGGAATCACATGGTTCAAGATGTCACATCATTACTGTAAATTACGGACTGATGATATTTGGGCTCGGGGCTGACGCCCAATAACACCTATTACATGATCCATTTGGGTCAAATTAGGTGACCCAGCCGGGCAATAGGTCAAAGTGCGTTCGCTGTCATTCTACACAAACCACTATATCACGATTGCGGCCTTGTCACAGTCAGGTACCTTACTGTAAGACGCCATCGTCATCAGGGAAGACATCAAGCATGGATGCATGCATGTGGGCCGAGACAATGCTTACGTAAACCACAGCGGTCACGGTGCCTTCGATTCTACCGCTGGTCCCGTGGAAGCACAAGTGAATGTCCGCTTTGGTGTCTGTCTCCACTGCACTTAGTCCGTGGTACAGTGCATGGTTCGAGCAGACATTCCCGTGGATGATAGCGTATCCTGATACGACCAACGCCCTGGTGCACCGAGAAACGTGATTCTTTAGACCGAGCGACACCTTACCATTGGTTAGCGGCCAAATTTCGATGATCCCGTGCACACTGCAATGGTAATTGATGATGTCGTTCAGTCAACATAGGAACACGTAGGGGCTCTGGTGTGGAGCACCATGTTCAACAATGCGAGCTGCATCGATGCACTTGTGCCCGCACCAGCATAGTACTATGTCATCCAGTGTGTCACAGATTTTCACCTATCCTACTGTGCAGAGAGGCAAGCCACCTACTTTCACGTTCGTGATGAGGAATGGACGTCCAAAACCTTGTCACCTAATCGTGATTTCTCCACCAGTATTTCAATATCGTTTCCAGTCAACAATTTATTGTGTGACTTACACGGTTCCTTGTTTCTGCTATTACAAATTACACAATAAAGAAAAATTAATATATTATTATACCAGAAATACAGTTTCACTACAGTTAATGCACTTCTCTCATCCGCAATTCGACTAAACAAATACTTTTGTTGTAACTGTTGTACTACTAGAGCGAAAGTACAAGTCGATATTCAGCGAAAGCATTTTCCTTCTATGGCAGGGGCGGGCAGGAATCCTGCACGTGTGCGGTGCACTTGCACGCGTGAAGTTACCATGTGTTCTGCGTGCACACAGGGGCAAGCTGGCCAACCGATTATCTCCCCTCCCCACCATACCCTCTGTTCGCTCCTTTCTCTGCAATGCGTTTTGTTTCCTAGATTGCTTTATTGAATCTAGGAATAAGATTAGTAGTAGTAGTGCTTTAAAGATATCGTGTTTTGAAAGAGTACCTATTACCTACGATACGTTTTATTTAATTATCACAGGTGGAGTGGAACTAAATTTCTACATACAGACAAACGCAAACAGTTACTTAAATTTTCATCACTGATATTTGCTCTTAACCGACACTTACTAATTCAGCAAATGGTTTTCCAGCTCTCGCTATATTAAGCTCGTACCGCTGGGCTATTATTGTTGTCGTCCTGAAAAATTGAAAACGGTGCTCCATAAAATGTTAAATCAGTTACATGAGAGACATGACGAAAGGAAATCGCAGATCTCTCGTGACCACAGCAACTACGACAGAATGATCTAGTATCGTCAGATCGCTCTTCTTAAGCTCAGTCAATTTCCCCATCCGCTCAGAATCCGACAGTAAATTGTACTCGTCCTTGTGAAATTTGTTATACTGGCCTTCAATACTAAACTTCCGCTGACCAGCGAGAATACTGCCACATATTAAACATTTTGAATTTTCACCTTTTTGCACAAAGAAAAAATGATTCTCCCATTTCTTTTTAAAAGATAGCAGATCTCCACTTCTCCGTTTCCTTGTTTCACTCTGCATTTTCCGGTTCTTGAAATACAACGTTGACTACGTAGTGGTCGCTACGCATCAACGTCCGCAGCTCAGCCTGGTACTACACTGCCGCAACCAGCCGGCTGTCGCCACTGCGCCAGTCGACGATTGCACGCGAGCAGCACACGTGCAGCGCTGTGCGCTCATGAGCCGCGTGCAACGTTTGCCCGCCCCTGTTCTATGGTATCGATAGTTCCGATGCCACAGCGTAGGTTGGCACTACGAGAGCGGAAGGTCTTTGCCGACCACAGCGCCCTCTAGCCGACGCGGTGCAGCTCTAGGAGCGCCGCTCCACCTTCGCCCACTTCATATAGAGCAAACGGCCGGAACACTTCGCGTCAGCTTCGCACTACTTACGACGGGTCTAATGCTTCACACCTCCGTGCTCATCTGTACAAAGTTATGTATGCCTCTGTATATATTCATGCACCAGTAAACCCTATTTACTTACTTGCAGTACCGACGTGTTATTCCTCACCTGCTCCTACACGCTTTCTTCATTCGGCCATTTTCAGTAAGAGACCCACGCGCCGCCTTCCAGGTGGGATACAAAACCTTCCCTTCTTTAGGCTTGATGCTTCCCTCTTACAGATTCATCACGACATTATATTATTAGGCATACTTGTATGTTACACATCCTTGCAAGTCACCCTCTGAATCTATTACTAGCACCTCGTCATTAACAAAGAAGGCTAATGTATTTTTGTTCTACTAGTCAGTTCAACGCAGAGTGTCTCTAGTTTACAATGATTGTCTCTTTGACAAATATATTACTTTATGGTTAGTCTGTTATCACTAATATAACATTTTTATTTTGTGCAGTTCGACAAGAGGAAAGGTGTACAGATTCCTCGCTTCGACATCTCGAAACAAGAGAAAAACCGTCTGAATGGTGTAAAGAAATTCGTGAAATTTTCGTAAGTATAATTACGTATGCGAATTACATTTACAAACCGGAATTCATTAATGTTTCACAGAGCGTAACATTCCCCTCTAAGACTCTCATTGAGCATGGTACTTACGCAGTCTAGTGACGTTCTGTGAGAAATGAAATGTCAAACAATCTTCAAGAGAACACATGACGATTCAGACTTCCTGAAAAAATCTTGACAACAATTACATGTAGAGAGTATCCGGTACAAGGACATGTGAGGTAAAGAATGTCACACTCTTTTCTTATTTTGCACATGTCCAAAAGGACAGACACCACACATTCATGTCACTCATTCGCCTCGATAGGCAATTAATCCACCACATTCAACGCGGATGCACACTTACGTCCGACCTTTCTGCGAGAATCTCCAAGCAGTATGCATGGTGGACATGGAAAAGGATTGTGGATAGGTGGTCCTGGATGGGAGTGGGGGTCGGTCGAGGGCCAAGCCGAGACAGTCCGCGCAGTTGCGATTAGCACTGTATCCAAATGGGGTAGTGGTTGACGCAAGTGCCAAATGAACTGGAGATTGCGGGTTCGAATCCTGGTGTGGCACACATTTTCAGTTTTCACTGCTTATGCTGCACAAAATCCTGATGCAGCTGATATTAATAATCCTTTCCCTTTCATTTCTCCCCATTCCTTCTTCAGATGACATAATATTTTCTGAGGGTGTTATGGAGTTAATATTTCTATTTCAGACTGCCGACTGATAAGTTCAGAGTTCAAGTCCTGGCAATCTGACGAAACAACAACAGGATGAGCAGACCACTGCGCAGCAGACACCACATAGCGCTCATCAGACTGTCTGTCGTGGAATGTGAAAGCTGAATAACGCCATCTACACTTAATCTTACCGACTGTGCGAGGCATTGTTGCCACTTGTGAAACACATTTATGGCATGCGCACTGTGCACAATCATATGTTTGAAAGCATCTTGGGCAGGACTTCCATGATGGTGCTGGCTGCACCACGGCCTCACGTGGTGACTGTTTCGCCCACGATGGCGTCTGACTTGAAAGGGACGCGAGGGTTAGCCCCTGAACTGTCTCACTACTGCCAACAGATATTGCAGTGTTTGAAAATCATACTCAGTTACATCTATAATGTCCTGTGACTCAATAATTAGCAGTACTGTACTGAGGTCTGCATTTGGACACGTTAGTACAGCAGCACAAATATGGGAATCAGACACGTTCCGAATATTCACATCTCTCATCGTAATGTCACAGTAATTTAACCCACACGAACATTGGAAGTGACACTGTCTTCTGCAGAAGAGCTTCTGTGAAGTTTGGGAGGTAGTAGACGAGGCACTGGCAGAATTGAAGCTGTGAGGACAGTTGGTGAGTCGTGCTTGGGTAGCTCCGATGGTAGAGCACTTGCCCGCCAAAGGCAAAGTTGAATCTCGGTCCGGCACTCAGTTTTAATCTGCCAGGAAGTTTCATATCAGCGCACACTCCCCTGCAGGGTGAAATCCTCATTCTGATCTCTTAGATAAGTTTGTCCTTTCTGTTCAGTAACAGTACTCTTTAGCTGCCGGTACATTTTCCACTGTAGTTACAAAGTAAAGGTAGATGCTTTTCAACGCACGACGCTGCAGAATTGCTCTTTCAGTCTGCTGTGGAGAACCCTTCCGACAATGCTGTGTCTTTGGGTTTCTAGCCAATATTAATGCTCTATGTGACAAGTACAGTTCTCTGCTCAATGGTGGTCAAGGCAAGGCCCAAGGGTTTGAGGCCCAAGTTACAGATCAATTGTTTTCGTGCCTTAACGTCCCTTGTGCACTACGGGATCGGGTTGCCGTAAAGTTGCAGCGGTTGGAGGACAGTGATGTCATGAAACTAGTGTTGGCCAGCCAATGGGTGTCGCCCCTGGTAGGCCGCACCATACTGTTGGACGGGTTGCGACTCTGTACATACTTTAAATTAACTGTCAATCCACAAAATGTTGTTGGTTTATTTCCTTTACCAAACCCGGAGGATTTGATCGACAAATTAGGTCAGGGTCATTTCATCACAGAAATTGATACTCAGGAGGCCTACCTGCAACTGCATTATTTGAAGAAGAAAGTAGACTTCTGTGATCAACACAGAAGAGAGATTATTCCAGTTTTAGAGGTTACCACCGGTAACACTTCCGCCCCTGCTCTTTTCCAAAGGTACATTGAGCAACTGATGTCGCAAGTAATTCTCGTTCTAACTATTTAGATAACATAGTGGTCTCTCGTGTTATGCCAGCAGAACACTTAATTAATTTAGATGCGTTGTTTCAAGTGCTGTCCAAAGTGGAGCTGACGTGCAAGTGTTCTAGGTGTTCCGTCTTTCTCACTGAAATTGAGTATCTCTGGTACATTAATAATGCGCACGGCATCCACTCGTCACCATCGTACTTAGCGACCATTCGCGACTTTCCTGTGTCAACCAATGCGTAAAAATGCCAGGCTATAACGGAGAAGATAACTTATTACATTTGTTTTATCCCGAACGCGGCACCTCTAAATCGGTTATGGCTCAAGGGCATTCCATTCGTATTGTACGCCGGATGTCAGACCGCTTCGCAGCAGTTGAAAGACGCACCACCAAGGGATCGGCATTTGTTCTACATCAACCCCTGTAAGCTTGTCATTCTAGCAGCAGATGGCTCATCTTGTGCCATTAGTGCAGTATTGTGACACCGAATGGGCCCCAATGACAGGCCAATTGCGTTTGCGTCAAAGACATTGACCAAGGCCTTACATAGCTACAGCCAACTTGTAAAGGAGGAGTTGGCTATCGTTTATGGGGTCACGCACTTCCATCAGTACCTGTATGCCCACTGATCTTCTCTAGTTACGGACATCAGGCCATTGACGGCTCTGTTTGGGTCCTCCCAGACTCTCCAATCAAATACAATGCAGAAGCTACAATGGTAGGCCGTTCTCTTGTTCAATTATCAGTACGAGATGTTACATTGGCCCAGTACCAAACACTACAGTGCCAGCCTTCTAGCTCAACTGTGTGGTCAAATGTGAGTGACCTCCCCTTGGGTAAAATATTCCGTAGGTAAAATATTACCATATCGGGATCTCCAGGTGGAGGTTACTCAGGAAGCTGTCTTCATCAGGAGAAACAAAAGTGGCAGTCTACGGATCTGAGTGTGGAATGACAGCTCTGTTTTCCGGTCAGGTAGGTTGGAAAATTTAAAATAGGAAATGGATCAGTTAAAGTCAGATATGGTGAGGATTAGTGAAATTCGGTGGAAGGAGGAGCAGGAGTTCTGATAGGGTGAATAAAGGCTTGTAAGCATACAATCAAATAGGGGAAGCAAAGGAGAAGGATTAATGATGAACAAGGAAATAGGAATGTGGGTAATCTACTATGAACACCATAATTCATACATTATTGTAGACAAGATAGACACGTAGCCCACACAAACCACAGTAGTACAAGATTATATGCCAAGTAGCTCCTCACATGATGAAAGTGATTCAGACGAAAATTTAGTAACGATGGGGTACTGGAATTCATTAGTGGGAAAAGGAAAAGAAGGAAAAATAGTAGGTGAATATTGACTGGGAGTAAGGAATGAAATAGAAAGCCTTCTGGTAAAGTTTGCACAGAGCATAATGGGAAAATCGCTAACTGTTGGTTTAAGAATCAAAAAAGAAGGTTGTTTATGCAGGTGAGACCTGGAAACACCAGAATAGTTCAGATTAAGTAATGTTAATACATATCTGTAGGAACCAAATATTAAATTTTATAACATTTCCAGGGGTAGATTAGAACCCTGACCATAGTTTATTGGTTATGAATTGTAGATTAAAACTGGGAAACCGTAGGAAATTAAGGAGATGGGTCCTGGGTACATTGAAGCAACTAGATGTTGCCGAGAGTTTCACTTAAAGCCTTAGCCAAAGATTGACTAGAACAGGAGAAAATAATGAAGTAGAAGACGTATGGGTAGAATTACAAGAGGAAGCAGTGGAGGCAATGGAGGATAAAATAGATAAAAATCAATGCCAAGAAGAAATCCTTGGGTAACACAAGAGATTTTAATTTCAGTGATGAAAGGAGAAAATATAAAGGTGCAGCAAGTGAAGGAGGCGAAAGAGAATATTGACATCTGAAAAATGAGATCGATGAGATTGGCGGGAAGTGCAGAATGGCTAAGCAGGAATGGCTAGAGGACAAATGTAAGGATTGAGAAACACATTTCACTAGGGAATATGTAGATACGGCCTTGAGGAAAATTAAATAGGCCTTTGGAAGAAAGAGGAGTAGCTGCATGAATATCAAGAGCTCAGATGGAAAAACCGATCCTAAGTAAAGAAGGGAAAGCTGAAAGTTGGAAGGAGTATGCAGATGGCCTATACAGGGAGATGTTCTTGAAAGAATTATTACAGCAAGGGAAATGGAAGCAGATGATGATAATATGGACGATATGACACTATAAGGAAAATTTGACAGAGCTCTGAAATATCTTGGTCGAAAAAGACCCCAGAAGAAGACATTCCCTCAGAGCCACAGAGAGCCTTGGAAGAGCCAGTCATATGAAAATTCTTCCACGATAACTATCAGTCATGGTTGCAAATAATAACACGAATTCTTCACTCAAGAATGGAAACCTAGTAGAAGCCATCTCGGGGAGGACCAGATCGGATTCTCTGGACATGTAGGAAGACGCGAGGCAATATTGACCCTGCGACACATTTGAAAATATAGGTTAAGGAACGGCAAACCCACGTTTATGGCATTTGTAGACTTGGAGAGGCTTTTGATAGTAGTGACTGGAATACTTGCTCTGAGCACTATGAGACTTAACTTCTGAGGTCATCAGTCCCCTAGAACTTAGAACTACTTATACCTAACTAACCTAAGGACATCACACACATCCATGCCCGAGGCAGGATTCGAACCTGCGACCGTAGCGGTCGCGTGGTTCCAGACTGTAGCGACTAGAACTGCTCGGCCACTCCGGCCGGCTGAGTGGAATACTCTATTTGAAATTCTGGAGTTAGGAGGGGTAAAGAACAGGGAGCGAAAGGCAGTTTACAGCATGTACAGAAATCAGATGGCAGTTAATCGAGGATCACGAAAGTGAAGCAGTGGTGAGACAGGGTTTTAGCCCATCCCCGATATTAATCAATCAGTACATTGAACAGGCAGTAAAGGAAACCAAAGAAAAATTTGAAGTAGAGATTAAAGTTCGGGGAAATGGAACAAACATTTTGAGGTTTTCCCATGAGATCGTAATTCTGTTAGACACAACAAAAGATTGGGAAGAGCAGTGGAACGGAATAAACATTGTCTTGAAAGAAGGATATAAGATGAAAATCAAGAAAAGAAAACATAGATAATGAAATGAAATAGAATTAAATCGTATGATGCTAAGGGAATCAGATTAGGAAACGAGACACTAATAAAGGTGTGACGAGGACCTCCCGTCGGGTAGACCGCACGCCTGGTGCGAGTCTTTTGATTTCACGCCACTTCGGCGACTTGCGCGTCGATGGGGATGAAATGATGATGATTATGACAACACAACACCCAGCCCCTGAGCTGATAAAATCTCCAACCCAGCCGGGAATCGAACCCGGGCCCTTAGGATTGACAGTCCGTCGCCCTGACCACTTTTCCTTTTTAACTGTGTGCTGGTCTGAGGCTCGAACTCGGGACCTTAGCCTTTCGCGGGCAAGTGCTCTACCATCTTTTTTTTTGCAGACGCTCTATCCATCCTTTTTTTCCTGCAATCCAATTTTTTAATAAGTTATATTTTTTATTTATTTATTTTTTATTTTTTAATTCTAATTTTTATTTTTATTTTTAGGATGGCCAGGGCGTGGTACACGCCGCACTAGCAGTTGGGTCTCTTCACGGCACTGCCAGTGCGTCGAGGCCCAAACCCCTCCCACACCTTTTTTCATGTTCTCTGTTGGATCATAGCACTAAGAGTGCAGATATCTTAACACAAAAATCCCATTCTCCGATGTAAGAAAGACAAAGAAACCTCTTCCCTGAGTAGAAACTGAACACTGATAAAGACATAACAATTCTTCTTGAATCACACAAATACTTTGGAAGTCGAAAACGAGTAATTTTGAACAAAATGTTTTGAAAAAGAAAAAAAAAACTTTTTGTGTAACGTAGAAGTTCCGAAAGCAAGGTAATAGTAAATAATAATAAGAAACCAAGTGACTGTTAATTTTCTTCTGTTAGTTCTCGTTCAAGGTGTTGTAGTGGTTCCACATATTTAACCAACACCCATTCTTTCAAACATGATCTTCAGCGTGTTGCCGTAGTGCTTCTTGTGGTTGCGATACGTGCTGGTTTTTGCATATTCACATTTCATGTAAACCGGGAATTCTATCTCGTTGTCCGACCCAAGTTTGTGGATGACATAACTAACATATTTTCCTAGTAACCAGCTAATGGTGTTGGTTTTTAATTTCGGAAAGTATGTCATGTCTGGTCTCAGGAGGAGCGATGGCGTTATATATCCCGTAGAGGATCTGGTGAGAAAGGCGATTTGTTGCCTGATCCAATTCCAGTTATGCACATTGACACCACAGGTGAATCTGTGGATGAGTATATCAACCAGATTGCATTTTCCACAAAGGTTTGTCTGGTTTAAACCGATCCCATATAGTCTCTCGTAGGTGCTGATGACGTTGTTAACTGTTTTGTACCATGGGGAAATAGCGTCTGTAGATAGCCCGGCATAGTTGATGTTCCGCTATACAGCTTTCCAGTCACAATTTGGGAATTTCGTTTCAATTTTGTTTCTGCCCTCATTTAACTTCCTTTCAAGTATGATGTCGCGCGCTGTGATACATGTGTTGCTTCTGATTTCGCCACGAAGATAGCTTGCTTCGAGGAAAATGTTTCTCACATACTGCAGACGGGCATTAATCGGTGCTTGCAGGCTATGGGGTGTCACAGCCTAATAGAGCTTTGCGGTTATATATTGTGGAAGTTCTCTGACTATATGGAAAGTCCGTTTGAGGAACAGAGCAGACGCTCTCACCGCTCAGCTACCGGGGGTGGACAACGAGACACTTGAAGTAATAGATGAATTTCGTTTTTTTGGCAGCAAAACAACCGACGATGGTCGAAGTAGGGATGATATAAAATGTAGGCTGGCAATGGTATTTCAGAAGAAGAGAAATTTATTAACACTGTATGTAGGTTTAAGTGTTAGGAAATCTTTTCTGAACGTATTTTTCTGGAATGGAGCAATGTATAGAAGTGAAACACGGACTATAAACTCTTTAGACAAGAAGAGAAGATTCTGAAATGTGATGCTACAGAAGAACATTCAACATTAGATGGGTAAATCACGTAACTAGTAATGAGTACTGAATAGAATTCGGGAGACAGGAAATTCGTGTCATAAACTGACCAAAAGAAGCGATCAGTTTGTAGGACATATTATAAGACATCAAGGGATCACCAATTCAGTTTTGAAGAGAAGTGTGGTAAGTAAAAATCGTAGAGGGAGACCGAGAGATGACTACAAGAAGCAGATTCAGAAGGATGTAGGTTGCAGTAGTTATTCTGAGATTAGGAGGTTCGGACAAGACAGACTAACATGGAAAGCTGCATCGACAAAGTCTGCGGACTGTGTACCACAACAACAACGTACTATTGGATCCAAAATTCCACGAGAACAGTGTATTGGATGTGGTTATCTGTGTCCTCATCTCGATCTCAGTAAAACATACAAAATGCATAAAATGCTTCAATTTTTATGGTGGAGACTGTGGCCATTTTGGTAGCGATTAAGTTCGTGTCTTCAACTTTATTCTTGGAAATATTTATCGTGTCGACTCCCGAAGCGTTTTTAAAAGTATTCAACATCGAGTGGAAATACAACAACCAATCTTTATATTTTGGATTTGGTACTGGACTGTATTCGCCATACACTGAGGGGCAGAAAATCAATCTCCTGTGGATACAGTTCCACGCTGTCATCCGCTATAATGAGGAATTTGAGATGTTAGCGAAGCAAGCAGCAACTACAGGAACAGTTATCGATTTGAAATGACCGTATATAGACTTCTTACGTGAAGCCAAGGCTCACCAAAATAGCAAGTGATTGATACGTGGAATGTGTCACAACAAAGGAAAAGTGGATGTAATGTGGCGTTACAACCTCAATTTTTACAATCATTCGACTCTGCTTGAATCATTCCTCGTTTCCTATACGTCTTTGTTTAATAAACTGTTACCATTCCCTTGCATGTGAGTGTGATTTCGAGTCAGAAGCTTGTGTAAACCACATTTTATTTTTGTGTTCCGATTTTGGCAATGAACAAACAGAATTTTAGTAAACTCTTATGAGTATTGGTTACCTCCGTCCTCAGTCAGCGTTTTATCTTTATGTTTCTAAGAAATTCAGCTATTTCAGATGATTTTCAATTTTCTTAAGAGTATAGGGAAATATTTGCAGGACTCAAACTTTCGTTTATCTTTATCTCTTATTTAATTTAACAAATAATGTGAAATGGCAGCATAATTATGTGCAGTCTGACTATCATTTTATTGGTTAAACGTTTGCCGTGGAAGAAAACTGCCAGCATGAGCTTTCGCTTCTGTTAATATGTATTTACGTATTTTCTCCATGCAGTTACATATTCTATGTAAACATGTGTTCTTGATGGCTAAAAAGAGTGCAAATTTGGGAGACCAAACAAAACACACAAACAACATATTGTCGTTACGCTACACTCTATACAATCATACGTAACTTACGAAATTTTCTAGGTTAATTCAGGTTTTATGGACGTAATGTTCAGAAACTTTCTAATTCAAATCATATTTTCAAAATCGATATATTCATTTACTCCACACACGTATGACTCGTCTGATGGACGGGTATAAATAATTGTTTCAAAAAGCTGCCAGATCTTGTGGCATGGGTGAGCTGCTAACACAATACACTAACATTTAATAACATGATGTAGTTTTTGAAAAATTTCTTGAGTAATATTCTATAAATTTTCTACTTAACATACTCAAAGAAAGCAGCAGTATTCAGATATATATATACGTGCTTCGACAATTATGATTGTACTTAACCATAAAGAAGATGAATATTATAAACGTTGTGTGTATGTAGACGTGTGCTTACTAAACATGAGCAACTATAGTAAATTTTCCTCTTGCTTTAGTGATTGGATCAAATATTTGCTAAAATACTATGTGGCTTGCCTGTTCTCAACATTCTCAGTGACACTAATGCACAACGAGAAGCTTTAGAATTCTCTCCAGTAACTTTACTTAAGGTTTAAAATCATCATAGCACTTAGTTACTGGCATTTTCTCAATCATTAATAATCGAAAGCGGTATTTCACTATATGTTTGGTTCATTTTAAGCAGATATGATTTAATTCCTGTCCAGCAACTGTAATATAGGAAATTCATTCAGTAATGGAAACACTTTGGGACAATACTGTCGAGATTTATATGCCACAGAGTGAAAGGAACTGAGTCTCTTTCCATAATGATCTGGACGTCCCCATCTTTGCATTATTCAGCATTTGTACTTCCAAATAAATTAACGCTTTCATTCTTATGTTCTTGGTGTACCGCAACGTGTGTCGATTGGATAGGTCTGCTGCCGCTTGACTTAGTTGCACGTGCGTCATCATTAACGGACTGTGCTCGCGGAATTGAACTGTGTAGGAGGCACAAGTTTAATTAATGAGAAATTTTCATTATAACTGTGATGTGCCGAAGTGTGATCTGTTCTTCAGGGTTGTGATAAGGAGAGGGTAAGATTCTGAGCATTTTATTTGTGATCACGGTAAAGGCCTAATCTGACCAGTTATATGGGTCATTCGCGCATATAACGCATAGTTGGAGTGCGGAATAAAATGAATATTCACCATTGATAAAATAAACATGGATCTGTATCAATAGTTTTAGCCATATTTATACATAAAACTACTATATTACCATCCGCCCATGATCGATGAGACTTCCAGCACGTCACAAACTGTTGAACGGTGGACTCCCAGAGTAGAACTTCTTCATCCTGAATTTTAATCTGGTCTTCGCTATATAAACTTCGGAGCTACGCCATTACCAAGTTCGTCCATTTTGTCTTGGTTTAGCAGCAGTTTCAGATTTTATTGCAGCATTAGCGATGCTATATCTCGAGCTATGTCTTCTCTTACAGCTATATGGCGTTTGACGAAACTCTGTGGTGACACGAAAAGACGATGCAGTTATTACGAAACTTGCACGCCAATATTTATTTGTGATTATGCACTTTACAACGAAAAGAAGAATAAGAATTGAAGTAAGTAAAATGGTGAACACGTTAACACGTTGGAAATATATCTCATCTGTAATTAACAGTAAAACAGGAAAATAATATCAGCTGTAGGACGTTAGGTGATGTAAATAATCGACAGTTACTACGGGCAAAACATTTCGCTGACAATTTGGCAACAGCCTTTTACAAACAGTGCAAACCGAGTTGCATTACAATTTAATAAATTATTCCACGAAAAACTTTTAATATTTAAGACGTAGTTTGTAAATACCAGTGGTTTAATGTCTAATGAAATAACTTGTATTAATCGTCTGCTGACGTAAGTGGACTAGTTGGGAAGCACCAGATACTGAATATCTAATGCCATTATTTCTCACAGTCGTATGATATCTTGAGTCATCATTATACGAAGCTTCACATTTCCCTGAACTTCACGTTTCCCACTCCCCTCACGTCAGGTACGCATTGAATGTCGAAGAAATTATCGACTCTTCTCAGTCAACGCATGACCAGATACACATTCACATGCAGTAGGTTTCACATATTATAATTGGGGCTCATGTACCAAGCTTTTCATCTCAGGGCAGCTCTTTTTGTTGTTGTTGTTGTTGTTGTGGTCTTCAGTCCTGAGACTGGTTTGATGCAGCTCTCCATGCTACTCTATCCTGTGCAAGCTTCTTCATCTCCCAGTACCTATTGCAGCCCACATCCTTCTGAATCTGCTTAGTGTATTCATCTCTTGGTCTCCCTCTACGATTTTACGCTGCCCTCCAATGCTAAATTGGTGTTCCCTCGATGTCTCAGAACATGTCCCACCAACCGATCTCTTCTTCTAGTCAAGTTGTGCCACAAGCTCCTCTTCTCCCAATTCTATTCAATGCCTCCTCACACGTTATGTGATCTACCCGTCTAATCTTCAGCATTCTTCTGTAGCACCACATTTCGAAAGCTTCTATTCGCTCTTATACTTCAGTTATTTGCTGGTTGTATTCCAATCTCTGTCTTCCTCTACAGTTTTTACCCTCTCCTTCTGGTACGATGGAAGTTATGCCCTGATGTCTTAACAGACGTGCTGTCACTCAGTCTCTTCTTCTTGACAGAGTTTCTCATATATCCTTTCCTCGCTTCTTCTGAGGAGGGCCACCTCATCCTTAATCTTTAACTTATCAGTCTATTTAATTTTCTGTATTCTTCTGTAGTTCCACACTCAAAGGCTTCGGTTCTCTTCCGTTCCTGTTTTTCCAAAGAACATGTTTCACTACCATACAGTGCTGTCGTCCAAATGTACATTTGCAGGAATTTCTTTCTAAAATTGAGGCCTGTATTTGATATTTGTAAACTTCTCTTGGCCAGAACTGTCCTCTTTGCCAGTGGTAGTCTGCTTTTCACATCCTCCTTGCTCCGTCCGTCGTGAGTTATTTTGCTGCCTGGGTAGCAGAATTCCTTAACTTCTTGTTTCTCGTGATTACCAATTCTAATGTTCAGTTCCTCGCTATTCTCATTTCTGCTACTTCTTATTACTTTCGTCTTTCTCTGACTGACCGTCAGTCAATAATCTGTTCTGATTAGACTGATCATTCCATTCAACAGATTCTGTAAGGCTTCTTTACCCTAACTGACGATCCTACCGTCATCATCGGATCTTATCATTGATATCCTCTCACCTTGATATTTGATACTACTCTTGAATCTTTCTCTATTTCTGTCGTTGTCTTTTCGATGTGCAGTTTTAACGGTAGAACAGGAAGATATAGCCCTGTCTTAGAGCCTTTTTAATCGTAGCACATCGTTCTTTGTCCTCAGAGCTTATTGTTCCCTCTTGGTTCTGGTACATTTTGTACATTTCGGTTCTATGCCTATAATTTCATCCTATTTTTCTCGGAATTTCTAACGCCTAGCGTCATTTTACAGTGTCGACCAATCTTATGACGTTTCTTGATTTTTCTTCAGTTTTCCTTCTCTTATCCGCCGCAACGTCAGAAATGTCTATCTGATGCTTTTACCTTTCCTAAAGCCCAACTGATCGTCATCTGAAAGATGATAAATTTTCTTTTCCACTCTGTTGTATGCTGCTCTTGTCAGCAGCTTGGGTGCCGTTATGCTGGTTGTCGGATAATTCTCGCACTTCCTGGTTTTTGCATGATTTTGTTCCGAAATTCATACATTCTACATACTAACGTGAATAGTCGTTCTGTTGCCACTTCCCCCAAAGTTTTAAAAATTTTGATGGAATGCTATCTATGACTCCTGCCTAATTTGATCTTCAGTTCTCCAAAGATCCTTTAAATTCTCTTTCTAGTACTCAATGCCCCATTCTTCCCTGTCGACTCCTGTTTCTTCTTCTAAAATGTCATCAGGTATGTCCTCCCCTTCAAGGAGAACTATTCGCTCTCTCTCTTGTATTTAACACTGGAATTCCCATAGCACAGTTAATGTTACCGACCTTGCTTTTAATTTTAACGAAATTGATTTTGATTTATCTATATGCTGAGTCAGTCCATCTGAGGATCATTTTCTTCTCAATATCTTCACATATTTCGTTTACCCATTTCGCTTTACCTTCTCTGCACTTCCTATTTATTTAGTTCCTAAGTGATTGGTATTTTTGTATTTCTTCATTTCCCTGCATGTGTTTGTATTTCCTTCTAGCGTCTACAATTTGAAGTGTTCCTTGTGTTATTCATGGTTTCTTCAAAATTATTTTCCTTGTACGTAGGTTTTCCTTTCCAACTTGTGTGATTGGTTCATTCCTCATCGACTGAACTCCCTACTGAGATATTCACTATCGTTTATTTCCCAGCAGCAATGTACTTCAACGGTCTCTCTTCATTCATTAGACTTCCGCATTCCAGGTCTTTGAATACCGATTCTTCCTTACTGGTTTGTTTAACTTCAGCCAACTCTTCATCATTGCTAAATTATGTTCTGAGTGTACATCTGCTCCTAGGTATACATAACAATCCCATATCCGATTTTAAACTCTCTACCCGACCATAATTAATGTCACTGGAATTTTCCAATATAGCAGCCTCTCCTACCTCTTCCTGCCGTGATTCTTACACCAAACCCATATTCTCTAGTAACCGTTTCTTCTGCTGCTTTCTTGACAACTGAATTCTTATTGACTTTTGGTTTTTCATCTCTCTTTATGGACTTTGTTACTATCCGTTCAATGTCCTCATATACTGTATCTCTTCACCTTCGACTTGCGATGTCGCTATGTGTACTTGAATAAGTTTTGTCCATGTTGGTTTGGTGTCGATTCTGATGAGGACAGCCCTATCACTGAACTGTTCACAGTAACTTACTCTCTGCCCTACCATCCTGTTCATAACGAATCCTACTTCTGTTATACCATTTTCTGCTGCTGCTGATATTGCCTGCTCTTGATATTACTCTATAGTCGTCTTCCCAGCAATCTTTGTCATCTTTCCATTTCACATCACAGACCCAACCCATATCTAGATTGCGCCTTAGCATTTCCTTTTCCCAGTTTTCTATCTTCCTTCCCATGTTTAAACTTCTGATGTTCCACCGACTCGAGAACCATACCCTTTCGCCGATTATTCGGTCATTGTCTCATGATCACCTTCCACTTGGCAGTCACCTTCCGGAGATCCGAATAGGTGAATAGTCCGGCATTTGTTGCCAGTGGAGAGATCATCATGACACTTTTTCGGTCCACAGGCCTCAAGACCTCTCGACACACACTGTGTGTCTTTAATGCAGAGGTGTTCTGTATCATCATGCCGTTCATCATTGCAGATTCTTCCGCCTGGGGCAGTTTCCCACCCCGAGTGCAGGAGAGTACCTTGGAACTCTGTCCGCTCCTAAGTCGTATTTCACAAGACCACTGATTGTCTCTGCCTCACTATCAAATTTTCTCGTACTCGGCTGAAAAATCGATGTTGCTCTGAATGGTCGTTATTCGAACAGACCACTCTATTTCTAGGGCAAGAGAATCAATATTAAAAAAACCGACTGTGAAGGACTGTATACATCTTAGTTGCTTGTATGGCATATTTTAATGAAAAATGTATAATACTGTCTCGACGTTTATTTTGCTGCACATTCAACTGAGCAAAGTGTAGCTTACATTAATAATAATTCTGTGGGATGCTATTTTAATATCTTATTGTGCAGTATGACTAGCAAATAAACTAATTTGTGGTATGTTTTGAGCTACACTTACCTTTGACAGATAGAACGTGAATCAGGTATTTTGATAGAAACTACTTAGCGGGGGGGGGGGGGGGGGGGTGACAGAATTCCTGACAGTTGATAATATATATTTCTGTGCGATTCATTTTATCCAAGCATAGCTGGTTGAAGTAGACTTTACAGCTGCTTTAATACCAAACTGGATAGCATGACAGACACATTCGGAAACGGGATAGAAATGCGTTTTAACAGGACAACAATCTTCCCGGTTTCTGGATAGCTACCATCCTTCTCTCAACCATTGAAAAATTTTTCGTAAGATGGAAAACTATTTATTTCAGAAGCTGTGTCCTTCTTGGACAGTCCTAACTTAAAGGTAACTTTTGCCAAATGAGAAATTTGTATACACTAGCTCTTGACGTTCCTAAATTGCAGATGTAGCGAGAAACGATAGTCGTTGTTACATTGCAGAGGTTTCCAATTAATTCGCTAGTGCTCCACTGGTTGTTACTCACGTGAGGAACCGCCAGGCATTTAGCCGTCACTTCCCACACCCTACCAACGGAGTCCTCATAAAGTAATATTGTCCTTTATTAAGCGTTCCATTCTCCCTCTTTTCCTTTTTTGACAAATTTTGGAAATGCTCGGTGTAGATGGCTATTCCAATAAACCGCAGTTCAGTGGGGATGCATTCTGTAATATGTAAAACTGTTTATTATTCCTCTTAATAATCAGACAATCCGCCCTTCGCACCTCAAACATTAAGACAAGTTCAGAGAGTGTTAGATTAGTTTTCTCAGTCCAAATAAAATACGTGTTTCCGAAACTCTACAAAGACAGACTTTTACAGGAATTCGTACTTACTCGTTTTAAACCCTAAAGATTTTTTATACAGGCTAAAACACATTAATAGTCCAGGTAGCAATATTTTAACGATAATTAATTACTAGTTTCGAATGAGAAATCAGCCATCTTCAGATCGATTCATAAAATTAGTAGAAAGTCTAATCACAAGTTTGGATACAAATACATCGCCATCGTTGCAGCTCATGCTCGCTCGTACACCGAAGTGGCCACAGGTAGGTTTGGTATGTTACAAATCGATGGAACGTTACGTAAAAACACTTTTCATAAGCAAACACTGCCGAACGTCATACACACTGTACGGGAACTGTGTCCAATACAGAACAGGGAACAAACTTGCAGCCGTATCGTAGTACCAGTCAACAACAGTGATGTGTGCCATGGCTGCATGCAACCTCGTGATTAAAATCTGATCTCATTTTATAATTGATCTTGTTAAAACATTGCGAAATCTTGTTAAAACATTGCGAAACGGATTTTACGTAAAAGATCTCTAACATTTACGTAGGTAGCTTGTCTCCACCCTGACCATGACAGGAAACCTCACTTACTTATTCATTAGCAGGTACCGTAGCCTTTGCGAACCGAAGCTGCTTGGTCATGGAATATTCTTCATTCTAAAATTTGAAACAAAAGACTAAAGAATTAACAAACAACGGAACAAAATGGTGGGAGAATGTGCGATAAATAACGCATAGCAGGGCAAATTTCTAAACAACTACAAGGAGCTTGTGCACAGAATAAAACGACAGTGGACAACGTGACCTTTTAGCTCTTCGGTTCTAAAATGCGTGAGAATGACTACTGCTGCTCCCCTCTCTTTAAAGAAAAGACAAAACATAAATCACAAACCGGTAGGGTATCGACAACGAGTCCGTTCACGCGAAATAATTAATAATGCTGCAAAACTTTAAGCGGCAAGAAACAGTAGCAACCGTAAATTATGAGTACAACTGGTGAGAAGCCCATCTGCAGAAACCAGCACGGTTTTAGGAAACAGCGGTCATGCGAGACACAGCTGACCCTCTTTGCCCATGATATACAACAGGCTCTAGATACCGGCTCCCAGGCTGATGCCATATCTCTCGACTTTCGAAAGGCGTTCGACTCAGTTCCGCACTGTCGCTTGCTACAAAAAGTGCGCGCTTACGGTCTATCCTATGACATATGCGGTTGGATAAAAAGTTTTCTAGCAGAAAGGGACCAATATGTCGTCCTGAACGGGGTAACTTCAACGGAAACAAGAGCAACTTCAGGTGTGCCCCAGGGCTGCGTAATAGGTCCTCTGCTTTTTACGATTTACATAAACGATCTGGTTGATGGTATTGACAGCGGCCTTAGACTGTTTGCCGATGATTCTGTTGTCTACAGGAAAGTAGCATCACACGAAAGTTGTGAACAAATGATTGAGGATTTGCAGAAAATAAATGCGTAGTGCAATGACTGGCAGTTATCTCTCAATATTAGTAAGTGTAACCTACTGCGTATAACAAGGTGAAAATCCCCATTAATGTATGAGTACTAAATAAATGATCAGTCGTTGGAAGCGATAACATCAGTCAAGTATCTGGGAGTGACTATTCGAAATGATCTCAAATGGAATGATCAGATTACACAAAAACCGGGTAAGGCGAACTCTAGATTGCGGTTTATTGGTAGAATCCTGAAGCGATGCAGTCTTTCAACAAAGGAAATAGCTTACAATACGTTAGTTCGTCCAGTCTTAGAGTATTGTTCGTCTGTATGGGATCCTTACCAGATGGGTCTGATTCAAGAGATTGAGAAGGTCCAAAGAAGAGCGGCAAGATTCGTGACTGATACATTCAGCCATCGCGAGTGCGTTAGAAATCTCATAGAAAGTTTGAAGTGGGCCACACTTGCCGGTAGTTGATGCGCTTAACAGAAGGGGCTGCTCGCTAAATTCCGAAATCAAATCTTCACCGAGGATGTAGAGCATATATTATTACCACCATAGTTCAGATCACGTAATGATCATCATTCAAAGATAAGGGAAATAAGAGCTCGTACTGAGGCTTACAGACAGTCGCTTTTCCCCTCGCGCGATCCGCGAGTGGAACAGGGAGAGCGAAATATGACTTTGGCGCGACTTTGGAGTGACTGGCGGTAGAACTGTGTTATACATTTTCTATAAGTTGTGTGTATGAGCTCCAATGAGTCGTTCCGTTACATGTCAACAGTTCCAGATTATATTATCACTCTCTAGAGGCATGTTTGCTGATTTGAAATTTGTTGGCAGATGCAAACTAATGTGCCGGAGTGGAACTCGAATATGGGACCTTCCCCTTTCGCGGTTACCTAAAGAGGTAACCAAGCATGAATCGTAACCTTCCCTGACAGCATTACTTCTGCCAGTATCTCATTTTCCGGATTCCAAACGTTACAGAAATATTCCTGCATACCTAGCGGGTCTAACACTCTTCGATGAAAGAGAAGTGACTTAGCCACATCGTAGGACTTTGATTCCAGAATGAATTTTCACTTTGCATGCGCTGATTTGAAACTTCCAGGCTGTGTGCTGGACGGGGACTCCAGCGTCTGACCTTTGCCTTTAGCGGGCAAGTGTTCTAGCGACTGAGCTATCGTAGGACAACTCCAGACGCGCATTCATAGCCCCGCCACCAAAACACAAATGACGGGATTTAAAGAAGTTACACATGTCGTCCGATGGTACGGCACCTACGCTACAAGCGTGGCGCTTTGTCAGTGGAGAGTATATGTTTCCATTTCTTTGCAGACACAGTTCTGCTTCAGTACGAATGACAGTCGCGCCACAGTGTGGGGATGAAATGCCGCAGCAGCTGAAAATGTAATCCAGATTTGAAGTACGTGGGACAGTACGATTCTTGTGGGCTAAACATCTAAATTTTACACAGATTCACCGACAAATTCTGAAACAACTACAACCAAAAGCAATGTCGGGTCCATCCCTAGTTAAATGGCGTGAACAATCTTACCAAAGTCCACAGACCACAGACGACAATGCCCAGGCAATTGAGGAAGTGATTCCGAGTAAGTGCAGATTTTCCTATGATGAGGGCTTTCACAAAGAGATTGTCGAATGGCTCCATGGCCTCCCTCATTTCTGCTGTCGAGGAAATGAACGATTCGCAGATCGTTCTGACCACTGTTCGAGCAGCCCGCGGGTATACTGACGATTCATAGTGTCCAGCGTTGAACACTACGGACCGGTAGTACATCCGCAGGCTCTTCGATCAGCTAAGACGCTGGGAGGAACTAAAGAATCAGGTTCCGACGATTGGTTGCAGAAACATTGTGACTATGTTGATAAGGAATGTCATGTGTTTGTGCAACATTCAATAAAAGTTGCTTGGCCCACCATAATAATCTGTCATTTAAGTTTTGAAGTCTTCTATATGTATCATTCGCTCTTATCTTTTCCTGTATTTATTACAACTTCTGTTTCACGGTGTAAAGTTTACATTGGTCTTTATTTTGAAAAAATCCTGATAATTTTCAAAGTCTATGCAGTTTTTTTCGTCTATAACAAATTTGCCACCAATAATACAGTCGATTGGTTTAGCTCTTGCTGTAGCCACTCCTGACTACTGTTATTCGAGGCACAACATCGCGGAAACGTTCGTCTCAGGCTACCAAGCTATGGAATACGACATATGAAGAAGTATGTTGGTCCATGGAGCGCGCACGGATAGTCGAATTGCTTAAGGCTACCGCTCGCGATAAGAGGGAAATACGAGTTCGAGACCCGGTGCATTAAAATTTTCATATGTCATTAATAGGTAGTGCATCTCTACCTAATACAGCCAATGCCAAGGTATTCGTTATCCGCCGATAAATTTCGAAGTAATTCGTACAGCTGTAGAGCGTCAGTAATGTCTATTCTTTCAGGCAAGCAAGTAAAGAATTAGAGATTAGTTCTACAAGAGTAAACCAATACAATACTATAGTGAATTGCATCTTATAGATGAAATTCCAGTGATGAAAACGTTTTTAGCTCTCAGTATGCAACAGCACATAGTAAATTTGAAGAATTTGGCTAATGTGACATCATAAGCAATCGCGATGTCTCTGCCTTCTTTGGTACGTGTCTCAAAGTCCAGCACCATCACAAACTTATCTGTATAGCTGAAAATTCTATATTGTAAAACTCTCGTCTCAGCTTAAAGCAGCTTATTACCTCACGATCTTAGATGCACCTTAAATGGATTTGTTAAATATAAGAATGTAGTTGTTACGGCAGGGCATCTGGAGGTATTGTACACATGGGAGAATGACTTGAACACAGACTACGTGGAATGAAATTAAAATAGTAATAATCACAAATTATGTTCACATTTGTTATAATACACAATGACTGAATACAAGAGCTGATATATAACATGCAAGCTGAATTCGACGGGCCATGTGTCTTTACCTCGGCATCCTTAGACAGTAAACCTTATGTATTACCATTTGCGCCCGAAAAGTTATGTTGTGAATAGAAGGGCAATAATCCAAGGAAACTGAAACTTTTGATGATTAAAATAAATATGTATATTGACCCTTAGCGTTCAGAAAATTTGAGTGCACAGACAAATACCATAAGATTCTCATTTTAACGTCCATTGCGATGATTTCTTGCAGGAAGATATATATTTCTGTATACTCTGAAAACCAGACAACTTGCACGACTCACCCCGTCGGAGTTTCGAGTCCTCCCTCGGGCATAGTTGCGTGTGTTGTCCTTAACGTAATTTAGTTAAGTTAGATAAGTGGTGTGTAAGCCGACGGACCGATGACCTCAGCGGTTTGGTTTTTATTTATTTATTGTTACGTGGGACCAAATTAAGGAGAAGTCTCCATGGTCATAGAAAGAGTCAATACATGAAATTATAACACATTAGATACAGATAAAATGAAATATAGAAGAAACATATTCAGGTAACAAATCGTAAATTTAAATAAAGGAAATCAACAATGTAACACTGCTCCTCGACAGAAAAGAAGGAGTGAGCCGTGAGGAAACTCTTCAGTTTAGACTTAAAAGAGTTTGGGCTACTGCTAAGATTTTTGAGTTCTTGTGGTAGCTTATTGAAAATGGATGCAGCAGAATACTGCACTCCTTTCTGCACAAGAGTCAAGGAAGTGCATTCCACATGCAGATTGGATTTCTACCTAGTATTAACTAAGTGAAAGCTGCTAACTCTTGGGAATAGGTTAATATTGCTATCAACAAACGACATTAAATAAAATATATTCTGTGAGGACAATGTCAGAATTCCCAGACTATTGAATAGGGGTCGACAAGAGGTTCTCGAACTTACACGACATATAGCTCGAACAGCCAGTTTTTGAGCCAAAAATACCCTTTTTGAATCAGAAGAATTACCCCAAAAATTAATACCATACGACATAAGCGTATGAAAACATGCGATGTAGACTACGCTTCGTGTTGAAGTGTCACTTATTTGAGATACTGTTCTAATGGTAAATAAAGCAGCAATTAGTTTCTGAACAAGATCCTGAACATGGGCTTTCCACAACAGCTTACTATCTATCCGAACGCCTAGGAACTTGAACTGTTCCCTCTCGCTTATAATATGCCCATTCTGTCTGATCAAATTATCAGTTCTTGTTGAATTGTGAGTTAGAAACTGTAAAAACTGAGTCTTACTGTGAATTAGCATCAAATTTTTTCCACAAGCCACTAACTTATTTCATGAACTACATTATTTGATATTGTTTCAATATTACACACAAGATCCTTCACTATAAAGCTGGTGTCATCAGCAAACTGAAATATTTTTCAATCACCCGTGATACTAGAAGGCATATCATTTATATAAATAAGAAACAGCAGTGGCCCCAGCAGCGACCCTTGGGGAGCGCCCCACTTAACAGTGCCCCATTGGGACTGAACATCACTACCACTCTCAATATTGCGGAGAATTCCCTTCTGATTTCTGTTCTTAAAGTAAGAGGCGAACCAATTGTAAGCTACTCACCTTATTCCATAATGGTCCAACTTCTGCAGTAATATTTTGTGGTCAACACAGTCAAAAGCCTTCATTAAATCAAAGAATACACTGTAACCTCCCCACAAAATAAAAATAAATAATATAGTGTAACCTCCCAACAAAATAAAAATAAATATTATGGATAAGATTCTAATTTTAGTGTAAGCTCAAAACAAAATTCTTTCTCATTTGCAACCTCCCTACAAAATTCTTTTCACATTAACCTCAACACAAAATTATTTCTGATTTGTTACCTCCCTACAAAATTCTTTCTCATTTAATACAAGCCCAAAATTCAATCACATTTAGTGTAACCTCATAACAGAAAACTTCTTAAACCTCTCAACAGTAAAAATTATAATTATTTCGTTCACATTCAGTATAACATCCCAACACAAAAAACATAAATTCAGTAACCTGGTAATAAAACAATGTAACAATCCTCTCATTTAAATTGTCGCTCACTTATGACTTTTCAATAATTCACTGTGAATTTAACCAGGTAAATTTTGGACGACAGCAGTGCTGCATCATGGCCCTGAAAGATCTAACCTGGTAAATTTTGGACGACAGCAGTGCTGCGTCATGGCCCTGAAAGATCATTCCGAATAAAAAAAGGAAAAATTCTTACCTCAATGAAGTCGCCGGATATATCTGGTTTTACAATAAAATTTTTTTGGCACAGCTCTGTGCAATGCTGGCCGACCAATCTGTCATTTATGAAAGGAAACAACTGATTTTTCTATTGCAATAATCGAGATGATCATGGATGGGAGAAATTAGTAAATTCTTTAAATTGAAATGAATGGTTGGAAAAAATTACTTTTTATGAGGAAGATTATTATTACGAGAGTTTTAAAACATATACATGCGACTTGAGATAACATTACTACATCTGCACGAGGCTGCTTTTTACCTTATACAATAATACTCAGGCTCCAGCATCGCTGCACCACGACCGGCCAGTCAACATGATACACCGTACCAGACCAAAGAAGACTCCAGACTAGCGCAGACTGGCCACAACTTATTGCTACCGCTACATAGTTCGTACTGCAGTCCACACTGCTCTCTGGTCAGCGATTCTCCTATACCTTGCATATCGCAGGCAGCCCATGAGCAATACATCGAAATTACATCTGCTCAGACCTCTTACATAACCCTCCACTGGGGGGGTACAAAAATTTGGCATCGATGGTGAGTCAATTGGACTTGCCATGAGCAACAAATTTTTCTTAATTAACTAAGTTTACAGTCACAGAGTATATACATATACATATAAGTGCAGAACATGAAATGAAATAGAGTGCACATGCACTGAGTACAGAACATATCAAGAAATGACAAAATGTTTACGCAATGGGTACAAAACACATTAACAAATGACATAAAGTGCACACACACAAATATATTATTTACCATTTTACAAGAACTAGGATACACAATGAGTACAAAACATATTAATAAATGGCATAAAGTGCACACACACTGTATATGTCTCTACCATTTACATGAACTAGGAAAGGAAAGGGAAGGATTGCATCATGGTTGTAGCACAGTAGGTTGCACGTAGCTGCACTGAAAGTCCATATCTTTCTACAGAAGCACAACACCAAGTGAGACAATCTGAAGTTTTCTTCCCAGAAGTATTAATCAGTGTAGCCAAGACACTGAAATGTTGAATTAATATTCAATGTTATCATTTTGGTAGTACATTAGGTGCACCAAAAAGTGGGACCATAATAACATCTCCATTGTTCAAGGTGGTGGACAGCATGATGTGTCAATACCACACTCCTGCAGAATTGATACTTTTTCACCAACGTAGAATTAGTGCAAAATCCAAATATAGTGCTCCATGATCATGAGGATGGACAGGACAAACGGATATTGCAGTAATTTCTGGTAATTAGGTCAGAAGGTGAAGGACATTAAGTCTTATGCTAGTCATCATTGAGAATTACACTAGTCTATTAACTGATTTGAGTAATTGTTGGCACTCATTGCCTAGTTACTAAACATTTCTGTACTATGTATGGAGTATTACAGAACATCATTCATAAGTCATCTGATTACACTAAATATTGGCACTCATTGGCCAGTTATAAACCATTTTTATGCATTATTCAGAAGAGATCATTCAAAACAGGAGTTAATGAGTGTAGCATGAGGCTACTGGTATTTATATATAATAGCATGTAAATGACATAAGACAAATTTAAAATATAAGAAACAGTGCCATTCATTGGCCAGTTACTAAACATATAGTAAGTATTCAATATTACAAAACATTTTTCATCATTCAAGTGACATACAACATATTTAAAATAATTGTTGGCACTCATTGGCCAGATACAAAACATTCATATCGTTTTATAAAACATTATTCAGTATTATTCAGAAGTCATCATTCAAGTGACATAACAAAAATATTATTTACAGAAATTATTGGCATAGCATTTATACATTATTACAAAACATCATTCAGTAATACTCAGAACTCATCATTCAAGTTACATATGACATATTTAAAAAGTAATACACTGTAACTATTACTCAAGGTCTGTGGTTAGAAAACATCTGAGAAATTAGCATTATATTTAGAACTAGAGATATCTCTTAAACTGGTACCATTATTTGGGACTGGTAATACATTTTTTGTGCCAGCAACACATTGCGTTGGGATTGATAATTAATTGCTGGGGCATGAAAATATTTGTTTTTGACTTATTGCTGCAAATAAGTATTAGTAACGTCATTTGTCATGAGTCAGCTGTAGCAATATTATGAAACAAGTAGAGTATATGTGATGACATTCATGAATGACACACACAAATCGGCAAAAAAAAATGCAAGTACTAGAACAGGTTTAATAACTAACTGCTTATAGCACATTCATTTCATGAATAGTTTCTTCTCGGAAAGATACAAAATGGATTATTAAGCTGAAAGAAGAAACACATATTATGCTGAAAAGTAGTGAACTTCGAATTAACAGGTAATGAAACGTGTACTCAATTTTTATTTACTCTAGCTGTCCTTTCCAAAACATTCAGTCATTATACCATGCGATATAAGACATACTGTCAAAACGAACTGCAACAAATACTTAAATATCCTCAGTCCGGAACCGTGTGACTGCTACGGTCGCAGGTTGAAATCCTGCCTCGGGCATGGATGTGTGTGATGTCCTTAGGTTAGTTGGGTTTACGTAGTTCTAAGTTCTAGGGGACTGATGACCACAGCTGTTAAGTCCCATAGTGCTCAGGGACATATGGACCACTTTTGAGAAAATGTATTATGGCAAAAATATAGAGAGTGTTCAGGTGCAAAAAAAATGTACACAGAGTATCATAATTTAGTAGCAAAAAATGTAAAATAGTCAAGCTGTTGAGATATCATAAGGCAAAATGTCAAAGTCAACTGGTGTTTGTTATATCTTAAAGACTTCGTAGTGCATACAAACAAAACAGGAAAACAATCATACATACACGAAAAACGGAAAATGTGCACGGTCTGATATATAACGACAAGAAATGACATTATTTGTGTTCAGCTTGTATGAAGTGTAGTTGATAGAGACGAGAGTTGAAGACTTTGGCTCTGAGCACTATGGGACTTAACAGTTGAAGACTTTAATGGAGAAAGAATTTGATAAAATTAATATGTCACTAGATAGAATTGCATAATTGGTCATAAAATATGTAAGTTTATCTGGAAAAATGTGCATGTGTGGGGCGGCAGGTGAAATTAATACTTGTTAATTAATGTTCCTTTTATTTATGCTGTTGTTTTGCCGTTCTCAACACTGGCTCTCTAACTACAATTTTGGCAACTAGAAAGTGATTAGCAAAACGTGAAGCCTGTAATTAGAATTCCTAGTGCCCACTTCATCTGAGAAATACACTTATAGGTACAGCTTATAGCTCTGAGGAATTAAGAGATTGTCTGGGATGCATAATCAAAAACGATCCTGTAAAAACGTTCGCTATATTCTGAAAGTCACAGAAAAAAAAATCCACACAATCCAACTACCAGAGCAGATCAGAATCTAATGCCCTGATGCAACTATAACTGTCCAAATTAAATGTTTACGTGAATGCTCACCATAATTTGATGATAATGTTCATCAAACGCCACGCTAAATAATGGTAGAATGTCTGTCCCGCGACGGCACGTGAATATAGGAGATACGCAAACTGAAGATAGATCATTAAACTCATTCCAGAATTAACACTTCACTCGAAAATGGTTTTATGGTTACGCGTATCCCGAGTAACTTATTACGGCATCCGAGGCTGTTTATAGCATTGATACCGACGCGACGCCAGTCCCGACACAGATGTTGTGCTATTCAGCGTCTGGTGAGAACTGGGGCCTCACTTCCTCGTGCAGCGTTTTCATATATAAAGCCGCGGTGCAGACGACTAAGGGTACGCCTGATCAAATCGGCTTTCCCAACTAGCCGCTGGGCTAGTAATGCACCACTTTAAGTTATTGAATAAATCATCGCTTCCTTTGCTGATGGTATGATGAAGCTCTCAATTTAAATGTGCATTCAGCATACAGGTAAGTAATCACAATAAAAGTCTGACGTGGCTAAGTCAATTATTTTGGGCGAGAGAATTAGTTTAATTACACTAGACGCAGTAGACGAGCTCTGTACTTGCTCTTTGGAGATACGCTATCGCTATAGTTATATAGTTATTCAGTTGAAACTTCTGACATCTTTATGATTATAGCGGATCTCCATTCTACTTAAATTTAAACATCCTAGCGTTATTTATTAGCCTACTTAATCAATCTTGCTTCCTTAATTTTTAGGACAAAAACCAGAAAATATTGAATTTCAACTAAAATCTTAATTTGTGAGATCCAGAAGACTGTTTCTACTAAATTATGATGAAAAAGGAATCTAAATATAAATTTTTAAGTCTCTAGCTCTTTTCTGTTGCGCCAATAATTTTTATAGAAAAACGTCCAAATTTTGATAATGGTTAAAGTTATGGAACTGATATTCAACACATATTTAGTATTGACATGGTAGAACCGATTCAGGTTATTTACTTGACTTTTAAAGTATTGCGCAACATTTATGACGTCAGAGCTATTTACAGCGGACTAGGCTGGCACACAATGGAAAGGCTGATGATTATGCTGCTTCCCTTCATCACCCTCTACTTAATTTTTTTTTAATGTTAATGACGACAAAAAAAATTAATTACAAAAAGGGAAGCAAGAGTTCAGCTTAACTCCCTATGAAAATTAAAATTTAAATGTAAACATATAAAAATATTAAAAGAAAACTGATTACCTACTTCAATTATTTAAATTGCTGGCTTGTTCACTGCCTCTTAAGCAATATTATCCCTCAAAATTTTAGCAAAATCAATGAAATACTTTGGCATACATATTGCCTTAGACAAACAAATACATAAAAATTTGTAAAATTATGAAAATCTTAAATCCATTAAATACATTTTTACATACACAAATTCAAAGAAAATAACACAGTTATTCAAAAACAGATTATTATACCTTAGCAGTCTTTTCTAAACCTGAAAGAAAATTTCACAATCACGACAATTTCATTTTTACACACATAGTTGTAGCCGCTTTGGCTGGCGTTCTACACTTCCATTCACAAGGGTAGAGGAGGGGAAGTTGCTATGGTGTGCGTCCTTCACGTTCACTCTAAATTACATGGGGAAAGGGGAGGGACCACTGTGAGTTGTGTCCAAGTCACTCCACGCTTTCACGCAGCTACCAGGCTGCCATTATCTGGTTTGTCCTGTAGAACAAACAAAAAGAGTGCCTCAGACTCTGTTCACTTAATATCCAAGGGTGGGTCACAATGGAATGGGGATATACACATTTTATCTTTCTATGTTTTGCTGGAACAAAGTTAACACAACTTTTTCAATTTTACTCTCGCGGTTACTTAATTGTCGTAAAATCGGTAAACAAATGGCTCAAAACGCCTTTAGTGACGTACTAGAGAAACTTTATGCTCAAGGCATACAATCATCAATTCCATTCAATTTCAATTTATTATTTCTGGGCCGGAACACTGAACTTATGCTCGGTACATTCCTGATAATTCTGTATTTTATTTACTTAGCTGACTCATCTTCAATTACCTTATTCTTAGAGATAGTATGAGTATATTTGATTAGTTGTTGTATTCTCAGCTTCTTTGTACATGTGAGTAATTTGTGGTAATAGTACAGTTCTGAGTTTTGACTACTAAATCCACTTATTGGTCCTCTGCTGCTGTGTCAGTTCCACATCAGCAATTATGTACTTACTTCATCGAAGTGTATTTATGCTGAGCTATAAATAAAGTTTCAAGTCTGTCATTATGTTACTCAATTATGTTGCTAGCGTATGAACTTAAGTAATACTCACTCCATTAAAATTTAAAGCACAAGTTAGGACATATAGTTCATATCTATTGTGTATTGTAGCTGATCAGTTTGCTCACGTGGCAATCCAATTCTACTCGATCGGACACTGAAACCACAGGTAGTCTCTCTCGACCTACCACTAAAGTGTATTAAGTAATTATGGACGGGCGTAATGCTAAATTCCTTAAACCTATAGGACACCATGAGCTGCTCTGTCTCATCTAACATAAGGGTACCTATGGTCGCATTCACGCCTCCAACTCATAACCTCAATACCTGTAGGTGTGTCACCACACACCCAACACGAAAATAATGGCCAGCTCCAACCTTATAAATACTTCAGGGACGTGTCCTTCACGTCTCAACCACAAACACTGTTCAATTCTATTACACTGCCATTCCTTGCTACACAAAGCGAGTTCATTCTTACAACTTATCTGCATATTTATCTTAACACTAAGCAATCTCTTTTACTATTAATTAGTTAGCTCTAATGCATACAATAGGTTTCACTGCCACTTCAGATCCTGCTTGTACACGAACTTGTATATCTTTTTAAATTAGTGTTGGTGGACCATTTCCAATAAAACAACAACCTTGCACTTACAATATTACCAGGGTTTTATACATACTTGTTACTCAAATACCTTTGTATCTTAAGTACATCATACTTCTCTGTTGTGTATGTCAGTGTTAGGTTTGTCACAGTAGGTATATTTATTTTCACTAATCGGTGGATAGAATGGTTACAGAACTCATGGCGTGATAGCCATGACGGAAAATTTAATATTGCAAAGAAGGAGTCGAAATTTTTTTAGATAGGAAAGATGAAGAATGAGTGAGACCTGAAATGGAAAGAAGATCTCACACAGCTGGGACTGCACAGCTGCCACACTGTGTAGAGGTTACAGAACAACCTCCTCCCTACAGAATTCATTCACTACCTATGAACTTCTTTAGGTCGATCAAGTTCCTGAGACCTAATATCTTTTTACTCTTAGGGTCCTCTAGCCTATATGCATTGGCATGTGGTTTTCCTATGATCCTGAATGGTCCTTGGTATAAGAATATGAATTTCTTTGTTTCTGCGTTTATTTTCTTTGATTTTTCCTTCGTTTTGACAAGGTCTAACAGACCTATTTCAAAACTGGTGGGTACAGCTTTTGCGTCATAACACTTCTTCCTTTCCAATGCTCTTTTTCTTATATTTGCCCTAGCCTTTAACATCTTCTCGTCTGTGGATATTTGCGTTAGAATAGGGAATTCTACCATATCTGCAATCACATTGTGCGATTCTTGGCCAAACATCAATTTGCAAGGCGCAAAACCAGTTGCATCATGCCTTAAGTTGTTAATTACGTTCTCAAATTACTTCATGTGCTCCGCCCAACTTGAGTGTTTCCGAGCACAATAAGTCCTGCAGAGCCTAATCAATTCTCTCATTATACGTTCACTCATATTTCCTTGGAGGAAATAAGCAGATATTTTTAGATGTTTCACTCCGGCCTTATCTAGACATCCCTTAAATTTATCAGAAGTAAATTGAGGCCCATTGTCTGACAGCAAATTCTTCGGAACGCCAACGTTTACGAAGAAATCTTTTTCCAACTTTTCTACCAACGTTTTTGAATTTGCTCTTTTAATTGGGTATAGCTTAACATATTTACTGAATCCATCCACAACAACAAAAACATGGGCGCAACCACCTCTCGAAGCAGGAAGAGGGCCAAATAAATCACAAGCCAGTAATTCTAGCGTTTCATATGGCTCTACTGAATGCATATCCCCTTGTATTCTGGTGTTAACAGCACGGACTTTCTGGCACACTACACAAGATGCTAGACGCTTTGCAACACGGCGGTACATGTTGCCAAAAACAATCTTCTCTTTTAATTTTGCAATGCACTTCTTTGCACCATAGTGCCCATACCTCAGGTGTAGATAGTCGATTAGTCAGTCTACATGTTGTGAGGGAAAGCACAACTTCCACTCAGAAACACCTACCTTTTTCTTCCTAAACAGAATACCTTTATGCAGACAATAGTATTGCGAAACCTCAGGATAGTTCGCATTTCCTAAATAGCTCTTCACTGATTTCAGCTGGTCATCTGCATTCTGCTCACGTCTCAAGTTCTTAATCACCCTCTTTAATGCACTTTCTTCCTTTACTTCGTGCAACGCAAACATTCGTACTTCACTTAGGTCTGCCGGCTGGAGTGGCCGAGCAGTTCTAGGCGCTACAGTCTGGAACCGCGCGACCGCTGCGGTCGCAGGTTCTAATCCTGCCTCGGGCATGGATGTGTGTGATGTCCTTAGGTTAGTTAGGTTTAAGTAGTTCTATGTTCTAGGGGACTGATGACCTTATAAGTTAAGTCCCATAGTGCTCAGAGCCATTTGAACCATTTTTCACTTAGGTCTGTTGCTGTAATCCCCGCGTCATCACAGAGCTCCGCACTTCTAGATAACCCATCAGCTACCAGATTGTCTTTCCCTTCAATATATCTAACCTCAAGGTAAAACTGCTGGAGATACAATGACCATCTTACCAAACGAGCATTCCTCAACTTACAGGTCTTTAAAAAGGTCAACGCCTTATGGTCACTGTAAACAATTATCTTGTGACCTAATAGATACTGCTCAAACTTCTGTACCCCAAATACAATTGCCAATGCTTCCAGTTCTGAGATGCCATAATTTCTCTCTGCTGCCTCTAACGATCGACTTGCGAAAGCTATAGTCTTGTGCATTTCTTGTTCGTTCTCTATTTCTACTTGGAATACCTCCACAGCTATACCATAGCCACTAGCATCAACAGACATATAGAATGGTTTTTCAAACTCAGGATGATGTAAAATAGGACTATTAATTAAAGATTGTTTAAGCACCTCGAACGCCTGTTGACATTCCGCTGTCCAAACCCAAGGGGTATTCTTTTTCAGCAGGAGGTGAAGACAGGGCGCATTAAAAGCCTGATCACTAACAAAACACCTATAGAAGCCGAAAAGACCGAACATCGATCTCAACTGCTTCTTGTTTCTGGGAACCTCAAATTTTTCAATGACTGCTAGCTTGCCTGGGTCAGGCAGAATACCTTTTCCACTTATCATATATCTCAAGAAACCGATTTCCTCTTTAACGCATTCTGTCTTTTCAATCTTTAGTTTCATGCCATCTCTCTCAGTAGCCTCTAACGCTTCCTCTAATAATGCTATGTGTTCTTCCCAGGTAGGAGTTGCTATTAACAGATCATCTACGTAGACTGTTATTTTATTACTTAAGGCTGGTCCTAAAACATGGCACATCACACGTACGAAGGCACAAACAGAGATATTAAGTCCGAAATGTACCACACGGTATTGGTAACAAACTCTTTCGTACAAGAAAGCTGTGTACTTCCTTGAACTTTCCGCCAGTGGCAAATTCCAATATCCACACGTGATGTCCATAGAAGTTAAGAATTTTACTCCCCGGAACTTTTGCAATAACTCGTCCATGTTCTGCGGTCTATCACTTTCCCTAACCACTATTTCATTCAACCAACGAGCGTCCAAGACCAATCTGACACTCCCGTCTCTTTTTGGTATAACAACAAGAGGATTATTGTACTCACTGACCGCTTTTTCAATCACACCCCACTCTAGCATTCTCTGTATCTCCTTTCGAAGCGCCTCCTTCCTAGCTACATGTATTTGGTATGGCTTCCTGAAAAACACTTGGCCAGGTTTCACCTTTAATTGACATTCATAACCTTTGATCACGCCAGGTCGATTTGAATATAACTTATGACGACTTTTTAAAACCTGTCTCAGTTCTTCCTTCTGATTAGCTGAAATTTTATCGATTTTCTGCAATTTAGCTTCTATTTTGTCCAAAATAATTGCTTCTTCTGTGTTTTGCTTACTTTTACTGAGATTAACACCTTCGTCCCAATGTTTCCTATTTTTCAGAACTCGTATAGGCAGCTCCCAAGTTTCATCATTAGTTACTACATGTTTATCAATAAAAGGTACCGTAATTACTCCGGTTATCGGCAAGACCATTTTTAACTGGCTACTTTCAAAGTCAACAACGCTCTGATATTTTGACAAGAAATCTATGCCAATTAAAACCTCAATACTGAAATTGTTTACAATTAAGCAGGGATGATCAATTAAATTACCATTAATGTTAAAGGGCAGCAAAGCTTCCTGCTTTACCGTTTTTGACACCTTGCCAGTAGCACCAATTATTCTTAGTCCTGATACCCTCATTACTGTAAGCTTGTCTTTACCAGATAATGCATCAAAGAGGGACTGAGATATCGCACTCACCTCAATTCCATTGTCTAAGAGGCAACGTACATTGATACCCAACATATTCACTATTATTATAGGGTGGCTTATTCTAGGTTGTACAGGTGGTTCCTCAAATTCATCCAATAGTTCCTTTTGGATTTGTCTCCAACTAAAGTGATCGACATCTGTCTCCATTACATTTAGGTCAAAGTGTGTAGGGGTTTCCTGAATCACATTTTCAGCTGCCTTTTCCAGTCGGTCTATTAATTTTAAATCGAAACACCGCACAACTTCATTGCACTTAGTTTGCTGAACATGACCCAAATTAGTGTAGTCTGAGCGATTCTGCGCCTCCAGACCAGGCATAACACTAGTTCCAGCTAAACCACTTTCACTATTATCGACGGGTTCCTTTCCAAGTGACAACTGGTCACAGCTACCGGGTTCATCGACCCCCAACAGGCTACTCTCTACATTCTCAATTACCTCCTGTCCTAAATTTATTAGTACAGTATCAACTTCCTGCACAGGCACTTTGTATATGAGCACATCATCCTCATCGTAAATATAAGCATGGATTTCTTCTGCTTCTTCACCTGACAATTCAGTATTTTGTAGCTCTTCCCTACCGTTACACTGCTGCGCCGTCTCTTTCTCTTCCTACTTAGAAAGCGTCTGTAACACGATATCTATCAAATACTGTGAGTGATCTAATATTTCTGCTGTATCCTTAGATGCTACCCTTCATTCACATAATCAGTCTGAATATTCTGATTTGTCTTACCAATTACTGTAACTACTGGCTTATGAAAAGTAACCGCCTGGTGAGCGCCAGTGTCCTCATAGACGGGAACTAGTTTTCCTGCCTCGGCCTACTACTGTTTCCTTTATTTCCATTATAGTTAACTGGCACAGCATTGCTTTCCGCACTGTTGTTTACCTGCATAATTTTGTTTGGAACAAAATTACTATCACTTGGATGCCATTGTTGGTTCTGATAATTATTTCTCCAATTCCTACCTCTCTTAGGATGGCGAACACCTACTGTTCTAATGTTTACATTGCCATTCTGCTCGTTCTTAAAATTACTACTAGTGTTATTAGCATTTCTGTTATTACGTGCTTGCTCCTCATTGGCAGCAACACGCTCTACACGTTCCAAATATTCAATGAAACGATCAAGATTGTCTCTAGGGGCAGATATAATTCTAGTTTGCCAATACCATGGCAGTTTGGCTTCAAGGCCTAGTATTATCATTTCAGGTTTCAGCTTTTCGGCCAAATGTGACAAACGTGAGATCCATGACCTGGAAAACTCTTTGATAGATTCCTTGCCTACATTGAAGCGTTTTCCACTCCAAAATTCTCTCAAAACTTCATTTTGCTTATTGCTAGACCAGTACTCATTAATGAAAGCTGTTTTAAATTCCGCAAATGTTTTACACTTCAACATAACATCAGCTGACCAACGCATGGCATCGCCTGCTAAATGGCTTCTAATAAATGAGATTTTCTCTCGTTCAGACCAAGTTGGTGGAATCACATCTTCAAAATCGTTCCAGAAACCTAGCGGGTGGATATTTTTATCTGGATCGTACCGCAAGAACTGCCGACACCCGATAAAAGCGGCGTTTGCAGCTACAACTTGTTGCATACTACCATTACCATAAGTTACTGAAGCTACTTTACTCTCAATGTTAGCAATGTTAGTACTAATATTTTCTACTCTCATTTCTACATTATCTACTCTTTGCACAATATGAGTAGTATCAGTTTTGATTGCATCTACTTCTCCTTGACATATGTTTACTTTTATATTAACATGCTTAAACCTATCTGAGCATAGTTCAGACTCCGCCTCGATCTTTTCTGTTGTAAGTAGGCTGTTTATGTTTTCTTTATGTAAGTAGGCTGTTTAGGTTCTTATATTGGTAACGCCGCCGCCACGTAGCGCTCTCTGTATGAAAATCACTGGCTGTGCTGTGTGCAGTCTGTGGCTAGTTTGCATTGTTGTCTGCCATTGTAGAGGGGCAGCTGGATGTTAACAGCGCGTAGCGTTGCGCAGTTAGAGGTGAGCCGCCAGCAGTGGTGGATGTGAGGAGAGAGATGGCGGAGTTTTGAAATTATATATATTATGACTTGTGATGATATTAAGGTAAATACATTGTTTGTTCTCTATTAATATCTTTCATTTGCTAACTATCCCTATCAGTAGTTAGTGCCTTCCGTAGTTTGAATCTTTTATTTAGCTGGCAGTAGTGGTGCTCGCTGTTTTGCAGTAGTTCGAGTAATGAAGATTTTTGTGAGGTAAGTGATTTCTGAAAGGTATAGTTTAATGTTACTCAGGGCCATTCTTTTGCAGGAATCTTTGATAGTCAGATTGCGTTGCGCTAAAAATATTGTGTGTCACTTTAGTGAATGTTTGAGTACGTTCAGTTTTGCTCAGCTGTTTGAAAAGCAAATAGTGTAAGAGGTTTATCAGCACAGTCGTGTATAAATTGTTCTAAAGGGGACGTTTCACTGTTAACTTGTGCTCCAGCTCCGCATCTTCCATTTGGAAGTCTCTGCGAACCTCAGCAACTTCGGATTTTACTGTTTTATACATTTCAGAAAATTGTTGAGCAACCTTTTTCTTAATATCCTCATGGTTGTAATCAATTTTATTATTCAAACTGTCCAGATCCTCTTTCAACTTATTGCCACTAGCCTTGAAGGAAGTTTCTAATTCAGCTTTATTGGATTCCAATTTGCCTCAAACCGTTTATTAAAATTGGTTTCACTGGCCACAATCCTGTTATTTACCTCAGTTATATCAGATTTTAATTTAGCATTACTGCTTTTGACTTGTTCACTTATTTCAGACTTTAATTCAGCTGTCATTCTAGCGTAACTGGCTGACATTTTTGCATTACTGGCAGCTATTACTTGTAATATTACATTTAAATCAATAGCCCCAGTATCTTTGAGTTGCTCACTAGCTGGCTTTTTATCACACTCAGGTGACGAAAAACTAGTTCCAATACCAGAATCATCAAAACTAAATTAAACATCTGATTGATCTGTCATACCTAACTTCTCCTTCTTAAACTCTACCGCCTCTGATGATTGTTTCGTTTTTAACTCATCAGATAATCTATCATCCAATAAATTAACCATTTCTGATTTCTGCTTTACTACAGGGGTCTCTATTATTGAATCATTTCCCCTTCTCACACTACTGTCAGGAGACAATACTTCATATTTCACTTTAACATTACTATTATCATGCAAATTCACACTTGAACAGTTGTCTGGATTTACAGTTCCCTCAACAGACATAGGTTCTGATTTAACTTTAACCTCGGTTTCTTCTGGCTGTTCCATCGCCGACAGTTTTTTGGTGCAGGTTAGTAAAATTTTTAATAGCTTTTCACTTAACTTAGTTCCTCCTGCACGACGTATGGCGTTGCCGGCATGGCGTACCAGGATTACTGATGCGACGCAGCGCGTTGAACTGCAGACGGCACTCAGATGGCTGCTGTGTGTTTGTGTGGCCCGCAATTGCAGGCGCGGCTCCGGTTGCTCCGGCGGACGACTGCGGTGAGGCGAAACTGGCTTCTCGCGATGCCCTGCCGGCAGCGCCGCTAGACTCAGCGCCAGCTCCGTCAATCCTGATGCGTTGTTAATCCAGTTGCGTCGTCCACATACACACGTAAGACTATCACTGTTCTATTACTCAGTTGCATGTCACATATCACTCCCGAATCTGAATATTTAAAATCACTTTCACTTTTACTCAGTTTATTTCCCGGCCAATTCACCATATGTGGGGCGGTGGGTGGAGTTATTGTTTATGATATAACTGTAGAATTGTAATGTAGTAAAGAATGCATTTCCCTGCCGTTTAACCAATTGTGGGGCGGCGGGTGGAAATTAATTGTTATTTAAAATGTTCCCATTATTTATAATGTTGTTTTGGCGTTCTCAACACTGGCTCTCTAACTACAATTTTGGCAACCAGGAAGTGATTAGCAAAACGTGAAGCCTGTAATTAGAATTCCTAGTGCCCACTTCATCTGAGAAATACACTTATAGCTACAGCTTAAAGCTCTGAGAAATTAGGAGATTGTCTAGGATTCATAATCAAAAACGATCCTGTAAAAACGTTCGCTATATTCTGAAAGTCACAGAAAAAAAATCCACACAATCCAACTACCACAGCTGTTCAGAGTCTAATGCACTGATGCAACTATAACTGTCCAAATTAAATGTTTACGTGAATGCTCACCATAATTTGATGATAATGTTCATCAAACGCCACGCTAAATAATGGTAGAATGTCTGTCCCGCGACGGCACGTGAATATAGGAGATACGCAAACTGAAGATAGATCATTAAAGTCATCCCAGAATTAACACTTCACTCGAAAATGGTTTTATGGTTACGCGTATCCCGAGTAACTTATTACGGCATCCGAGGCTGTTTATAGCAATGATACCGACACGACGCGACTCCCGACACAGATGTTGTGCTATTCAGCGTCTGGAGAGAACTGGGGCCTCACTTCCTCATGCAGCGTTTTCATATACAAAGCCGCGGTGCAGACGGCTAAGGGTACGCCTGATCAAATCGGCTTTCCCAACTAGCCGCTGGGCTAGTAATGCACCACTTTAAGTTATTGAGTAAATCATCGCTTCCTTTGCTGATGGCTGATGAAGCTCTCAATTTAAATGTGCATTCAGCACACAGGTAAGTAATCATAATAAAAGTCTGACGTGGCTAAGTCAATTATTTTGGGCGAGAGAATTAATTTAATTACACTAGACGCAATAGACGAGCTCTGAACTTGCCCTTTGGAGATACGCTATCGCTATAGTTATATAGTTATTCAGTTGAAACTTCTCACTTCTTTATGATTATAGCGGATCTCCATTCTACTTACATTTAAACATCCTAGCGGTATTTATTAGCCTACTTAATCAATCTTGCTTCCTTAATTTTTAAGACAAAAACCAGAAAATATTGAATGTCAACTAAAATCTTAATTTGTGAGATCCAGAAGACTGTTTCTACTAAATTATGATGAAAAAGGAATCTAAATATAAATTTTTAAGTGTCTAGCACTTTTCTGTTGCGCCAAAGATTTTTACGGATAAACGTCCAAATTTTGAAAATGGTTAAAGTTATCGAACTGATATTCAACACATATTGATTTAGTATTACTCCTGACACGGTAGAACCGTTTCAGGTTATTTACTTTATTTTTAAAGTATTGTTCAACATTTATGACGTCAGTGCTAGTTACAGCGGACTAGGCTGGCACACAATGGAAAGACTGATGAGAATTCTATACGGCGTGAGTAGGCTGCTTCCCTTCACATGGTCTGATGTGTAACGACAAGAAATGCGACCTGCTAACCTTAACTTGCCGGGCACTTGCCAAGAAAAAATATGATAATCATCAGTAAGTAGTCACATAAATATAATTGCATCACTGGTCATATAAAAATCAGGAAATGGCATTACAGTGTGATAAATCATAAAGTATGTTCATTCAATAAAGGGTTTAATATTGGAGACATGGTGATTGCCTTTACTTTTTCTGGTTCTCAGAGTTTCTACGTGTACTACATTGGGGTGAGGAATGCTGCGAATTGTGTATGGGCCTGCATATAGAAGTTCCAATTAACTGCATCTACTCTTTCCTCTGTTGGACAAATAATGTGTGCGTACTAATATCTTCTGTCCAACGTGAAAGTCACGGAGTGTACAAATCTGTTTTTGCGGTATTCTCCGGCGCTCTGCGGCACGTTTAATGTTGTTCAGCTCAATGTCAATTATTTCATGATGGCGTAGTCGACGAGATATAGGAAAGGATACTAATTCTTTAATTTTGTTCGGTGATTCAACATTTTTCAGTATAACAGTCGGATATAGCATAGTAGATTTATTTGGTATCGAGTTAATTACATCCTGGAATGACAGTATGTGTGTGTCCCAATCAATATGTTTTTATAGCAATATATTATACATAGTTTACCAATTTCTTTCATTAGTCGTTCACAAGGGTTCGAAGAAGCGTGATACTTGGATAAATAAATCGGAGAAATGTTTCTTGTTCGTAACATACGTGTCCATATAGCAGATCGAAACTGTGATCCGTTGTCGGAAATTACTTTCAATACATACCCTACATGAAATAAAAAATATTTTACAAACGCATTCGAAATCGATTTAGCAAGAGCTTTGCGTAACGGAGTGAAGGTTACAAATTTTGAAGTGAGCTCAACAGCGACAAAGATGTAGCCAAAACCTCTATTAGTTCTGGGAATCGGACCAAAAATGTCTACAGCGGCCATGTGTCTCAATTTAACAGGTACAATGGGATGTAACGGAGGAATGTGTGAAGTCGTGTCTGACTTAGCTTTCTGGCAGATTTTACATGACGCTAAAACTCGTCGAATACGTTTCTCCATGTTGGCCAAATAACAGCTCTGTCTCAGTATAAGAAAACATTTTTTCTGGCTCCATAATGTGCGCAACTTAAATGAGTATACCAAATTAATTTGTTAACAAGCTCGTCAGGAATGCATAGTAACCAATTGTTGCTGTCAGGGTGAGAGCGGTGAAACAGAATATTATTGCGTACAGTATAATGGTTTCTAATGGTAACATTATTCCTATCTCCCCAAAGGTGTTTAATTTCCTTCCATACGTTGTCTTTACTCTGCTCTTCTGCTATATCTGGTAATGACACCGAAATGAAATTTTCAAATGCAGCTTGTTGAATATACATGACGCTAAAATTTGCTTGGCAGAAGTTGGTTGTGATCTCTTGCTGATTGTTGCTGAGAGAACGGAATAGTGCGTCTGCTACAATATTTTGTGTGCCGGGAATGTGAACAATTGTAAAATTAAATTCCTGTAAATAAAGTTTCCATCTGCTTAACCTGTCGTGTGTAAATTTTGCTTAAAGTAAAAACTGTATCGCTCTATGATCTGTGTAAACGGTCTTATGTCTTCCATAAAGAAAATGCCGAAATCTCTTAAATGCCCATACAACACATAATGTTTCAAGTTCTGTGACAGAATAGTTGCGTTCAGCAGGTGACTGAATGCGACTGACAAAGGCGATGTTTTTAGTTACTGTAGAACCATCTTCTTCAATTTCCTGAAAAATATGTACGCCTAAAGCAGAGTTAGAACTGTCGGTGGCAATGGAAAAATTTCTAGTAAGATCTGGATGTGATAAAAGTGGTGCATTCAACAAAGCTTGTTTCGGATTGACAAATTCAGAATGTGCTTGGCTATCCCAGGACTAAATAGTGTTTTTACCCGTCAACTGGCATAATGTAGGGGTGTCTAAAGCAGAGTAATGAATAAATTTACGGAAAAAGTTAATTAAACCCAAAAAGCTGCGTAATTGTTTCTTCGTCGTAGGTACAGTAATGTCACGTAAAGCTTGAAGTTTTTCCGGGTCAGGCGCAATGCCTTCTGCTGAAATTACATGTCCAAGAAATTTTATAGAAGTTTTACCAAAGTGCAATTTGTTAAGATTTACTGTGAGTCCTTGTGCACGAAAAGATCGTAACAGTTGTTCAAGAATCAGATTGTGTTCAGACCAGTTAGCTTCTGCAATAAGAATGTCGTCTACATACGTTGTGATTCTGTCTTTCTTGCATGGGTGTGTATCGGATGTCGTCAAAACTAATAACATTTTCGTGAACAAGATTCTGCGTGTCAAAAGTAGTGCTTACGTTGCTGGAAGATGCAACCTGTACTGTATCTCGTCAAAGTCTTTCTGACGTGCTGTTATTTGCGGGAGGATCCTGTGGCATTTCGACTATTTGTACTGTTCTGTTACTTCGTCCTGACGTATTAGGTTCGGGTTGATACCTACTGTCTGGTTCATTCATGATAATCGGTTGTTGTGGTTGATTTTGCTACTGGTAAGACCGACTGTTATTAAATGTACGCTGAAAGTTGTGCTCATTTCTTTTACGTCTGTCATAATAATCATTGCTATACGGCGCGTTGCGATAGGAATTGAAATGATGTGTTTTCTGTACGTACTGATTTCCGTATTGATGTGCGTTACTATTTGGTGGAGCCGACGCTATACGTGTAGGCGGCGAAACATTAAAGCCTGGTTGACCTTGCAGACTGGATTGTTGATTAGGTATGCTAACCGACTGGTTTTGTTGCTGTTGTGGGGAAAACCCTCTATTGTTGCCAAAGTGTGTCTACGATTGCTGAAAATTTTGTACATACTGATGAATAAAATTTTGTGTGTTATTAAAATTACGCTTATAGTTCTTGCCATTTCTGGAGTGTCTAATGAAAATTGTCAGTTTCGGTAAAACTCGTCATATCAGATTTCTTTACTCATTCTTAATCCTAGATAGATCGATAGTTGAAGAGCTGTTTTGATAGATATAAATGATAGTAGAAGAGAAGGCAGCAGTGCAGAAAACTAAAGATGAAATAGCACTACTACGGCTCGGGGCCCTGTGCACGCTACGGCACATATTCATCGAAGTGTAATGAATCCCCTGAGGTCTATTACGTGCTGCAAATAAATTTTAGTTTCTGCTTTACAGGCAATGCCGGTGAAAATTCAAAAGCAAATTGTCGTATCCAGTCGAAAGAGTGAATCTGTGTTCTGTCTTTCTTAAATACCTTAAATTCTCTTATCAGCAGAAAGTGCTTATTATCAAAATTATCGTCTCTACATGACTGAGCAGGTTCAGGTTTGTGTAACAATCTGTTTGTCTGTGACTGTTCTGAATCTAAGACACGTACGCTCTCTAAATTACGTAAGTTACGCTGGCTGTGTGAGTGTGAGAAATGTTCAGAATTTGGCGTATGCTCTGACGTGTTACAGACTGAAATATTTTTCATCTCTGTCACTTCTTGCTGTAAAGATGACAATTTTCTACGTAATGTATTATTGGACGAACCTATCTCACCGATCGTCTGCTGTAAATTTTGGAATTCGGGAGTTTCATTAAACGAAACTGTTGACGTATCGTCTGATTTCGTGTCATTATTACTTTCGATAACATCAATACAACTGGCCAATTCATCATATTTTTCAGTCAGTGCTTTTACCTGATCATCGTTTTTATTATCACAAGCATTAATTTGTTTTTGTATTTTACGTGTGGTTTTGTTCAATTTTTTAACGTCTGCTTTGATGGCATCGGGATCCTGTATTAGTTCCAACTTTTCAAGTCTGCTGGTCATTGTCTGAAAGTCTAATGTGTGTGTGTGTCAATTTTTGTTTTAAGATAGGAGATTTGATCATGCAATTAGGTGTTCAACTGTTTGATTTCGTCTGATACTGTAGCAATATTGTTGTCTACGTATGATTTTGCTTTCGTAAACAATTTACGCTTATCTTCCTGTCTCTGTGAAGTAATTGTTTCCATCACTTGTTGCTTTACTTTATTCTGTTCCCGTAAAAATTTACGGTAACGCGTTTCACTGTTTTTTAGGTAGTGATTAAAACGTTCGTCAACTTGGCTGTTCTGTTGGTCAAATTTCGTGTCTACTTTCGCGTCCAGCGTGCGTGAAAGTTCTGCTGACATTAATTTAAACTCGTCGCGTAACTGTGTTGCGGTTTCAGAGCACTGTTTAGCGACTGCACTAATTTCATCTCTAAGTAATTTAGTTGGGACTGCATGTGTATTACTTAATTCTTGTGCCACAGATTTAATTTCTTCACCACTGATCCTAGCACAAGCCTTAATTTCCTCACGTAATTGTTCCTTAGTATCACGACATTGCACGGCAACGGCTGTAATCTGTTCACTAAGCTGTTTGGAATTGTTATCTAGTTTTTCATTAAGTTGTTTGTAATCGTTGTCTTGTTTTTCATTCGACTGTTTGGAATTATTGTCTAGTTTTTCATTAAGTTGTTGTTTGAGATTTTCATTATTTTCATTAAGTTGTTGTTTGAGATTTTCACTAAGTTGTTTGTTTGATTCATGAAGTTGTAACAATAATGCCATAACTTGATCCATGCCAATATTACCTACTCTATTCTCTGTGCTGTTTAATGGCGTACCTGCAATTGTCACGGTTTGTGTAACCATTTGGTCATTTTCTGATTCTTGAAAAGGTTCGCCAATTGGATGTGCGCTGTTGGTCACTACCTCGGAATCAAATAAATCTGACGTATATTGACTACATTGCTCATCTTCTTTGAGAAAAAATTATCTGTTCACAATTCAAATTTTGCAAACCGGGTGTGTCTAACTGGGCAACTTTCAAAGTATTGGAACGTGCCGCGTCATCAATTGTAACAGTTACTCCGGACTTAATTGAATTTGTTTGTTCATCATTAGGATCAAAACCATTACTAGTGTCGGTAGGCACTGATTATGTGTAAATGGAGGATTATCAATATTACACTGAGTGTCGCAAGTTTCATCGGTCAAATTATTCGAGTCGGCTATTTCACTCTTTGCACATCGCGATGTACTGTTAACGGTTTTTCGCGGCATTTTTCGCAAATCAAAATTAAGCACAAAATGAAACAAAGTCAAAGAAAAAATGGAACAAATACAATTACAACAAAGAGCAATAAATTGCCGATGATCTGTGAAAGAAAGCGTGACAAATTAGTAAATGCGTTGCGCCAGATGCAGACAACATTAAGTAAATAAGAGTAGATATATGACTACTTCTCAGAGATTCACAAAGAAATACGATCCTGGCCGGTTGTCGCCAAGTGTAACCACCCCACAAAATAAAAATAAATAATATAGTGTAACCTCCCCACCAAATAAAAATAAATATTATGGATAAGAATTTAATTTTAGTGTAACCTCAAAACAAAATTCTTTCTCATTTGCAACCTCCCTACAAAATTCTTTTCACATTAACCTCAACACAAAATTCTTCCTGATTTGTTACCTCCCTACAAAATTCTTTTTCATTTAATCTAAGCTCAAAATTCATTCACATTTAGCGTAACCTCAAAACGGAAAATTCCTAAACCCCTCAACAGTAAAAATTATAATCCCGTCGTTCACATTCAGAATAACATCCCAATATAAAAAATCAGTAACCTGGTAATAAAACAATGTAACAAACCTCTCATTTAAATTGTCGCTCGCTTATGACTGTTTAATAATTCACTGTGAATTTAACCAGGTAAATTTTGGACGACAGCAGTGCTGCATCATGGCCCTGAAAGATCTAACCTGGTAAATTTTGGACGACAGCAGTGCTGCGTCATGGCCCTGAAAGATCATTCCGAATAAAAAAAGGAAAAATTCTTACCTCAATGAAGTCGCCGGATATATCTGGTGTTACAATAAATTTTTTTGCACAGCTCTGTGCAATGCTGGCCGACCTATCAGTCATTTATGAAAGGGAGCAACTGATTTTTCTATTGCAATAATCGGGATGATCATGGATGGGAGAAATTAGTAAATTCTTTAAATTGAAATGAATGGATGGTAAAAGTTACTTTTTATGAGGAAGATTATTATTACGAGAGTTTTAAAAAATTTACATGGGACTTGAGATAATATTACTACATATGCGCGAGGCTGCTTTTTACCTTATACAATAATACTCAGGCTTCGGCATCGCTGCACCGCGACCGGCCACCCAACACGCTACACCAGACCAGACCAGAGGAGACTCCAGACTAGCGCAGACTGGCCACAACTTACTGCTACCGCTACACAGTTCGTACTGCAGTCAACACTGCTCTCTGGTCAGCGATTCTCTTATACCTTGCATATCGCCGGCAGCGAAATTACATCTGCTTGGACCTCTTACAACACCTAGCGTTCGCAACTTTATATTTAATCCGACCGAAACCTCGCAGAGAAAAGAGAATATAGCATTTTCAGTTGTTAAACCATTTCTAAAACCAAACTGAACATTTGACAGCAAATTATGTAAATTTAAATGCTCCAGTAACCTTGTATATACAACCTTCTCGATAACTTCAGCAAACACCGATGGCATAGAAATAGGTCTATAATTGTCAACATTATCCCTGTCTCCCTTTTTATAAAGTGGGTTCACTACCGAGTACTTTAATCGGTCAGGAAACCGACCACTCCTAAAGGAAAAGTTACAGACATGGCTAAGTACTGGGCTAACATACACAGAACAGTACTTCAGTATTCTGCTAGATACCTCGTCATATCCATGAGAGTTCTTGGTCTTTAGTGATTTAATTATTAACTCAATCTCCCTCTTGTCAGTATCATGGAGGAGCATTTCAGGTAACAGTCTCGGAACACTTTTTTCTAAGGGCGCTATATGATTCCCTGTTGGGACTAGGTTTCTATTTAGCTCACCTGATATATTCAGAAAGTGATTATTAAATACTGTACATATATGCGACTTATCAATAACACGGACATTCCCACTACGCACTGATTCTATATACTCGACCTGTCTCTGCAGACCAGCCACTTCCTTTACGACTGACCATATGGTTTTAATTTTATTCTGAGACTTAGCTATTCCATCTGCATACCACATATTTTTTGCCTTCCTAATAACATTTTTAAGCACCTTACTGTTTGTAATGGGCTGCTGCATTTCGATTTTGACTGTTTCTAACGTTTTGATATAATTGCCATTTTGTTCTACAAGGTATTCTTATCCCTCTAGTCAGCCACCCATGCTACCTGTTTGTGCTAGTACCCAGTTCTGAACGTTCTAACGGAAAGCAACTTTCAAAGAGCACTAGAAAAGTCTTGAGAATAGCATTACATTTATCGTCTACTGTATCAGCGCTATAAACATCTTGCCACTCTTGTTCCTTGATAAGGTTTACAAAGGTCTGCACAGCAACTGGATCAGCTTTCCTAAACAGCTGATGACTATATTTAACACGTGTTGCAGAAAAAAAATATTTTAGAGTAAAAATTTGTGCATCATGATCTGAAATGCCATTCACCTTTTTGCCAGCAGAATGCCCTTCTAGTAATGAGGAATGAACAAAAATGTTGTCTATGGTTGTTCTACTGTTTCCTTGCACTCTCGTTGGAAAGAATACGGTTCACATAAGATTATATGAATTAAGGAGGTCTTTCTCTGTCTCGTGATGACTGGGTGTTGTGTGCTGTCCTTAGGTTAGTTAGGTTTACGTAGTTCTAAGTTCTAGGGGACTGATGACCATAGCTGTTAAGTCCCATAGTGCTCAGAGCCAATTAAGGAGGTCTGCCAGCATCCTCTTCCTTGCACAATCACTTATACAATTAATATTGAAGTCACCACATATAACTAATACTTCGTGTTTCCTATAAAGTGAACCAAGAACCTCCTCTAACCTTAGCAAAAATGTTGTGAAATCGGAGTCTGGGGATCTATAAATAACAACAGTTAGAGGTTTAGCTCCGTTAAATTTAACCACACCTGCACAACATTCAAACACCTTTTCAGTGCAGTACTTTGAAACATTAATTGACTCAAATGGGATGCCGTTTTTCACATACATGCCTACTCCCCCACACCGCAAAGAGCTTTTCGAAAAGCTGCCAGACAACCTGTATCCTGGGAAAGGAAGCCTCTGAATTATCTCCTTATTTAAGAAGTGTTCAGATATACCAATAATTTCAGAGTCAACATCTATAAGCAGTTCACTAACTTTATCTCTAATACCTTGTACATTTTGATGAAATATACTAATTCCCTCATTACTCGGATACCTAAGCTTTGTCAAAAGTGGTTCCTTAGTTAGAGAGACTTCCCTTAAGCAGGAATACCTATCAGCTGACTTCAGTCTAAAAAAGGTGCAGCTCTAACACCCACTACTGCAGGAATTTTCCCATGAGTCATCCCACCAACCCCACCTATGCTGTCACCTATAAGCTTTACCAACCTCCACCTCCCATACCTGTTGAGGTGTAGGCCATGTCTAGTGAAACCCGTCCTGCTGATAGACTCCACCGACACCACTGAAATGTGACCCATGCTTTCTGTCATCAGCGCACCCCCAAGTCTCATGGTATTACGCCTGACGGCTGTATTAAGATGAGGCCGATCGTGGCGCTGAAACAGTTCCACGAAATGCACATTCGTGTTGCCAGTCTGAGTGGCTATCTTTTCCAGGTCACCATCTATGTTATACTCCCCATCCCTATCAATACTATTACCAGCCCCACCCTCAATCACTACCTGATCCTCTTTAGTAAAATCCCTACATAACCCCCCCCCCCCCTCCTATGTTAACAGTCACCTGAGCCAATCCTGCATTAGGCTTCACAATGCTGGTGACCTGGTGAAACCCCCAAAGTTCTAGAAATCCTTCTTCAGATTTCTTCCACATCTCTGTTGTAGGAGTATATAAATAAATACTTGGGCTGTAGAACAGTCAATATTGCCTGGCACACTTATTTCACAATGTCTGAGACTGTTGAACGTCCTAACCGAAAAGAAAAAGCTATGGTCTGGTGACTGTCGCCTGTAGACAAGTATCTGGAAAAGATTAAAATCTGTTATGCCGATAGAACGAATGGATAAGTTAACGACCAAAGATATGTTTCTTTAAATTCAATGACAATTGTATGAATACAATGAAACAAAACAATCTATTAAGTAGAAAGTTCTCTCTAGCGGGACATACGGAACTAGATGTTACTATCGTTTGCTGTATTCGTAAATACTGCAAATAAATTTAACACTCCACTCGTAACTACGTTGTGAGATAGAACTTTCTTCCGCCGAACCTTTCATATGACACAGCGAAACTGAAATGGAATAATTTGTATGACTTCTGTTTGAAGCACAAAGAGGCCACAAACGGTAAAACGTACCTCAAACAAATGGCTAGCCTGTGCCTTGTATCAACTGGCTTTCTCCAGTTCGTTGTGTACTTCTCAGTGCTACCTTTTTATCAGGCGATGCATTTCCTCGAAACAGTCTCGCGACATACGAAAATATTTGAGGAACCTATCTTCGTCAGACTCTTAGATCAGTACACAGACGATGGTATTCTCCTAAGCTTTCTCTCTTGCTATCATGTCGTGCACCCTACATCTCCTCTTTTTGGTGCCATTTCGTATCGCCAGTGCGAGTTACTCATTTCTGCAATTAAATAAATAAATACATAAATAAACGAACTCGCACAAAGACAACGCGTCCCGCACTGAAATCGTTTAACGCCAAGACAATCGCGCTACGCATGCAAGCTTAATAATGGGGTTCGGCCCCTTCCACAGTGTAACACAGCTGACGCATCAAGAGTTGCTGCGGCGTTGCCTGTGTGGCGTCCCCGGCCGCTGACGAGCCCGGCCCGCCGCTGCGCCGTCCGTCGCAGCGGCAGGCCGGTTTCTGTCTGGACAGGCCTTAACCGAGCGGTCTCAGGCGCTGCAGTCATGGCCTGTGCGGCTGGTCCCGGCGGAGGTTAGAGACCTCCTTCAGGCATGGGTGTGTGTGTTTATCCTAGTGATAATTTAGGTTAAGTAGTGTGTAAGCTTACGGACTGATGACCTTGGCAGTTAAGTCCCAGAAGATTTCACACACATTTGAACATAACTTCTGCAGTCAACATATTCCACCCATGTGTACTAGGAGCCGGCGAGTGACCACCTCAGTGAGAACAATAAACCTGCTTCAGTCACTTGGGAAGCAATTTTAGCAATTTTAGCAACTTTACCTGGGGGTGCTTAGCCAGGAAGTGAGGAACAGGAGAAAAATTTAGCTCCTCTTAGCATCTCTCCCCACTTGCTAAAGCCGTGGTACACTGAGGTAAAAGCTGTTGGCTGTCCATCAATAGCCACGCGAAACTACTAGGGACTCGCAGGGAGATTGTCACGACGTATTTTCATCGTATCAGCAACCGACAGAAAACATCGGCTACCGACAGCTGCACGTATCACCGATACAGTCATGTTCGGAGGCCATGTGCATGCACAGGGGGTGGACAAAAATACGGAATGCCAAAAGCACAGCACCACATTACATTCAAAACTGCTTCCATGCATCTCGGAATGGATAAATACAGCTCCTGTATGGTTTTGAAGTCGCTAAATACCGCCTTTCAGTGCAATCTGAAAATGACAGTTTTCCAGTCACTCTCGGAACTTGCCTCGTAGCTGCTGCAGTGTGCCCCTCCTATATCATATGCGGCTGCTGCCCGATTTGAGCCGTGCGCTAGCTGCGCAAACTGCAGTTACTGGCGCACTGGTTTAGCCGTAAGTACGGTGCTCCGGCAGGCAGGCACAGTGGGATTGGGCGGCTGGGTGCCGGCAGGCCGCAGAACACGACCGCCGCGGCCGGCAGCTCCCGCCCCCACGCCCCCGCCCCCGCCCCCACGCCCCCGCACGCCCCCAGGGGCTGGCGCCGGGCCTCGTTAAGCGGGGCGCACAATGCCTGCCGCGGCGGCGGCGCGCTGTTTACTGCCCGCGCGTGATCCCCACGCCTTCGCCCAGATTGCAGGCGGTGCGCCGCCGCTCTACCGCGCTGCCCGGGCTGGTAACGGCTACTGCCTGGCCGTTGGCCACCCTCAAGGCGTTAGGCATTCATTACCATTGTTTCCAATGGTTCACATATTCTTTTTTCAGTGCATTGTGGCAAACCATACATGTAGTGATGGGGACAGCTGAATGAAAACAACCGAGCTACCCGTTTGTTGGGAAACAATCGACTCATTCGGTGTACTTAGTTTTACGCATCGATTGAGTCTCTTGAGTGAAACTAGTCTATGGAAGCAGCCGAATGCAATCAGAGGATGCAGTTGGTTGTAGTTTTATGCCGGTTTTATACGACACGCCTATCGTAATCAAGTCTGCACCAGCGCCCCACTTACACAAGCCTGGAACTGCCAACGTTTTACCCAGCCCTATTACATGTCATAGATAACATGTATGTACATCTTTTTAAAGTAAGTACCGTTTTGAAATTAAAAAAGAAGACGTGCTACGATATCTCAATAATTTTATTTGTACATAAAAGACTGTAGCTTAATCTACGCACTGACGCCATTACAGTCTGATTCTTCCTTGTTTACATTGTGAACTAAGTGTGTAAGATGTCTCCGATAATCGTGAGTCCCGCCGACTGTGAAGTAATGGCTGTTATAAGATTTCTTAGTGCTAAAGGTCTAAAAGCGCTCGATATTCATCGTTAGATCTGTCCAGTTTACGGAGAAAACATTATGAGTAGTGGAATGGTAAGAAAGTGGGTGAGAGCGTTTAAAGATGGCCGCACAAATGTGCATGATGAACAACGGAGTGGGCGTCCTTCCGTCGTTAGGGAAAGTTTGCTGCAGGGTGCAGGAAGTGGACAATAAGGTGAGAGAAAACAGGCGCTTTACGATTTCATCCTTGTAGGATGACTTTCCTGATGGTTCTCGTAGTGTTTTGTATGGCATTGTGACGGAGCACTTGAGTTACCGAAAATTGTGCGCATGTTGGGTACCGAAAATGTTGACGGATGTGGACAAAACCAAACGTTTAGACAGTGCATTGACTTTACTCGAGCAGTACCACAACGACGGTGATGATTTCTTAAGGCAAATTGTTAAGGGCGATGAAACATGGGTCGCCTACGTCACACCAGGAATCAAAGCAACAGTCCATGGAAGTTCAGCAAAGGCATCGTTTTGCTGCAAGACAATGGCCGGCCGCATGTGGCGCATCAGACCAAAGATCTCATCACATCTTTTCGATGGGAAACTGTAGATCAGCCCCGATCTTGCTCCCAGTGACTACCATCTGTTCCTGCACTTGAAGAAACTCCTGGGCGGTCAGCGTCTTCAAGACGATGACAATGTCAAAACATTGGTGATGCAGTGGTTAACAAGTCAGGCGGCAGACTTCTATGAGGAGAGTATTCAAAAACTGGTACAGCGTTATGAAAAGTGCCTCAATATTGACGGAAATTATGTAGAAAAGTAGATTAAGCTACAGGCTTTCATGAAAAAATAAACTTATTGAGATATCTTAGCACATCTTTTTTTAGATTTCAAAACGGTACTTACTTATAAGACACGCCTCGTAATCTGTAACAGCGCACCAGGTGCGTACATATTTGGAACTGCGGGCTTGTTTACTTCATCTGCGTTGAATGTGAAATCTAATAGTTTTGTAAAACTGCTATTTACTCATATGGAAACATCTAACAGGTCTCGTTATACAGGGTGATTCACGAGGGTATGCAAATATTTTAATATGTTATTCTAAAAGTAAACTAAAAAAAAGTTGAAAAAGTTCATATAGGTCCGCTAATGTTTAGTTACGGAGTTACAACTAATAAAAGATTTTGCCTGTAATTTAGAAACTTCGCTAATATGAAGCCATCGCAAAACTGTACGAGTTAAAGTAAAGCAGGATATCCATTTACTGCAGATAAACGTCCGGGACATGTTTTATTAGATTCACCACATCAATAGCAACGAAAAAATGGAAATCGTGCTTTAGTTTAACATCTTACAGTTTTGCGATGGCTCCCTATTACCGAAGTTGCTAAATTTCAGGCAAAATCTTATATTAGCCGTTACTCCGTAACTGAACACTTGCGACCCAACGTTTTATGAAATGTTTTACTTCTAGAATAACATATTAAAATATTTGCATATCTTCTTAAATCACCCTATGTATTTATTAAGCAATTATTTTTGTCTTATGCGGCTAGAATAAACTTACGTTTTGATTATGGAGCACTACTGACTAAAGTGTTCCTTTTATGTTCTTGCTGGAACAAGTAAATTATTTTCTTTTTTTACGTTCCACAAAATTTTAGACATGGAGGACGATATTATCAATGCAGTATTTGCCGTTACTATGTCCGCCTCAGTCGCTAGGGAAAGGACAGAACGACGCTGTAATGGCGGGGGAAGGAATTCTGTTGGACCCTGACTGGAAGGAAAATGTGAAAGTGAGAACATATACTCCCTGTTAATGAAGGAGTTAAGGCACGAAGATCCACAGGAATTTAGGAACTGCGTCAGGATGGATTTGCTTCGCCGATCGTACATGACGGGATTCGCCCACGTTACACATAATAGGGGAAGGTATTTCTGAACAGTGCGACCGTAAAGGTGCAAAACGGCTTTCACAGTCCACACTGGTCGTATTCGGCACAATAGTTCTGACTGTTGTGGCTATTCTCTCGACACTGTCTTTCCCGGCACGCTGAAATAATACAAAAAGGGGCAATCAAATCATATGCATGCAACACTCTCACTAACTAAGGTAAAAGTAAAATTGTATTCACTGAAAGGTCTCTGTTGGATTCCTTTCATGTTTAATTTCTTAAATCTGTTGTCACTTACGGCATAAATTCCTCTTCTAAATTTACTGTGGCGTTTCTGACTATCTGGGAGGAGACTGAGTAGTGGAACGTGTTACTTTTACACATAAACAAGAACGATCTCTCACACTACTACACTTTAAAACACAGTTTATATGTAATTCATGTCACACAGTCTCATACGGAACCTACATCCGCTTTCTTTTATATACTGTATATTATAAGATACTGTCATCCCCCTTCCCTTCTGTGTGAGAGGATGAATGAGCAAATGAATTTCTAGTTGCATGCTTGAGGGTAGCAGACAAGGCTGTCTGCTAGAGAACAGTAGGACCAACGTCGGAACAGGTAGCTATGCTTTCTAAAAGCAAAGAGGTATCCATCCTTAGTATGGTTCTGTCCGTCCGTTGTCATGTTGGTATAGGAAGCTGCCCCTCTGGTCACTTCAGTTTGTATTTGGGAAGCACGCTCGGTAGGAGCGCAGGTCAGTCGGTCCGTGGCGAGCGTCTGAAGTGGTAAGATCTCCGGCTAATAGCGTGTCTGCTAAGTCGGTAGGACAATGGATTTCTTAAATTCAGCCTAACTGAAAATTTAATCACCTTTATTTCAGGTTTAGCTCTAAAATATCTAATGTTATCTTAAATTGCAGCGCAGTGTAATTCTCGTGTGAAGTTCAGATTATTTTCCGGTAGTTGCTTTGTCACTACTTTGTGGGTACAGTGGAACCACGTGTTGATCAGTAACTCTAGCTAAGATCAATCTTAAATGCGAATGTTTGTGTGATTATAACGTCTCGTCTTGACAATATTTTTCAATATAGCAACTTTTCTTTATGTTCAACCCACGTGGGGTGTACTTTGCGAGACCAGTACCACGTGCTTATATAACTGTTTGACCCGTCAGGTTAACAGTAAGACGTTAGTAACCAGTTCGAGGTTTTTCTTTTGTAAATTGCTTTTTGATCTAATTTATTTTAATTATCAAAATTATTGTGGAGTTACACTCTTTGTGTAAACCAAGTTGACCACGTGAAGCAAGTGGTGTGATCATCAAAGTAGCCCTCAGCTATCCTTTTCGCGAAGATTTCACAGAGTTAATATGAATTTAGTATACCAGTGTGTGGTAATTACATGACGGACAGGATTGTACTACGAACGTATCTTCTTTGGGTGAAAATTTGAACCTGTTGGTAGTGGTTAACTTTCTCTTGCATACGTTTCAACGTTCTTTGTGTGTTGTTTTATGAATGCAGTGTTGTATGCAGTCTCCCGATCTTGCCTCCATATTTGATGTGTTCTGTAAGATTGCAAACCCACATTTTCACAGTCCTAAATAAGGCACCAGCTCAGTTATAACTCACGTTTAATATGCTGAAATTTCAATGATCAATGTTAAAATAAATTTCCAAATATAAACTGATTTATTTCTTTTTATTTAAATTCACTTTTATATATATATATCACCGGTTGTCATATGACTATTAAAAGATTATAATTAATGTTAGTCCGGTTGGGAATTTGGTAAGCTAGGCTGGATACCTGGTGAAACAGTTGCGCAGTAATGCAAGGTTAACTTCCCCAGACAGCTCACAGCTTTTAACCCGCTTTTATTGTCCGAGCAGTACCGCTTTCATAGAAAAATAAAGTTACAATATTACACATGGCGACCCTGTTCTGTGATTCCGTTAGAGTCTGGAATCTCTGAAACGTTAAATTGTTGTATAATCTTAATTTTTTTCCCTGCCGCGCTCAAACAACTTCTGCGTTGTTCTGAGCAGACTTTCAAAAGATTCACGGCATTGTTGATCAGTGTTGTGTTGTTTGTCTTGTTTTGTTTTCTATATTTGTGTGTTTTATATGTGTGTGTGTTTTTTTTTCTCGCTTGTAAATTCCACTGTTTCGATCAAAGATAAAAATTAGTTTTGCGTGTGAAAAAGTGCGTACTAGGTTGGGTATCTTTCGTGTAACTGTCGTAATTTTTGGGGGACACATTTATTTTGATTAGTGTGTCACGTACCTGGTATAAATTGCACTAATGCAGTCACGTAACCAAGCTAAAAGTAAGCGGTCCGACAACTTAAGCAACATGGACCAAGGGGATAATTTGATTTCGAATGTTAATGCGTCGGACTGTTACGAAAATACAATGGGAAATACTTCAGACGAAATGCAAAACAGGACGAACGGGCTCACAGCAGAGCCAGAAATAAATTTGCCTCCTACTAACCAAATTGATTTGGCAGAACTCATGAAAGCCTTATTGCAACAAAATAAAGAAAACGCAGAGAAATCTGAAAAACGATCTGCGAGCTAGGCGAACAAATGATGCAGAAATCTGAAAAATCGATCCGCAAGCTAGGTGAACAAATGACGCAGAAATCAGAAAAATCGTTCCGAGAACAAAAAGAATCATCCAGAAAATTGATCTGCGAGCTAGGCGGACAAATGACGCATAAATCAGAAAAATCGATCCGAGAGCTAGGCGAACAAATAGACAAAAAACTTATCCAGAAGACAAATAAAGTCGACAAGTCGATGCAGAGAGTGTCCGATGATATCTCACAAAGAATAAACAATCTGGCAAGTGAAATAAAAAGTGATATTATGAAAGAATTAGGCCGTACATTTGAACAAATCGATGACTGTCTGCAAGCCTTAGAACAGGGCAAGCGGAGTGGCGATGCCGAATCTAAAGAGAGCGAAGAACAGCTACTTAGGAATTTCCAAGCGCTGAGAGAAGAATGCCAAAGGGAACACCAGCAGGTACTCTCGAGGGTCCAAGAGGCGGAAACGCATTGTCCCACGTCCGTTAGCAACACAATAGCGGACAACAGTCTAGCGATTCACGCGCTGGAACAGCAAGTAGAACAATTGAAGCAGACTGGGGTGGAGGACAAGAGACAAATACATGATAAGATTGCGACATTAGTGGACATTGTAGGCACGATGAAACTGACGGAAAGCGAGAACAATACTACACCGGTAGCGGCCGCAGAGACTGAAGAAGTGCGTTCGCTTCTTAGATTTCAGAAGGGACAGTTCGAAGTGAACAGGCAGCACAAAGCTGTAACAGGCGAATTACAAGAACGCGTGGCACATCTGGAAAACTGCATGGCGTGTGATTCCGAACTCGCCAATAGCACTAAAAATAGCCGTACGAACAGTGCAGAGAGGGACTCCGGCCACGAGGGAGATTTTGATGACAGGGAAGAATGTATTTCGAGGGGCAGACATGAGATGAATAGAAACATACAAGGGCCTCGCCAGGAGTAAATGTGGGGATTTGATTTCAAACATTTCCTTACGGTGAGAAAGTTTGAGATATTCCGAAATTCGCAAAAAGGAATACATCCACGTGCATGGCTCGAGCAATTTGAGTTTTGTCTTCCCCCGACTGGGCAAGTTCACATAAGATAGAATATATGTGTGGCTATTTGGAAGGCGAAATGGCGATTCGCATGAGGTCGGCAGCCTTTCTGTCCGCCTATTGGTCGGAAGCGGCACAAGACAGGGTCAAACATGGCATAATTATGCTGCCAAATTTGAACCAGTCTGGTTTCGGCAGTCCAGCATGCCTATTCGACCACATGCTGCAGGCAAATCAATTTCTGTACGACCCATGCGGGCCTGTGGAACTAATTAGGATATGCATCACCAAATTGCCGATGCACTTGCGCCACGTCATTCTTGCGGGACGATGCAAAGAGGACGTGGAAACGTTTAAAACACTTCTCCAAGAGTTGGAATATAATACAGCAGAATGCCCGCCTCATCAGGCACAAAGTTATTACGGGGCACAGTAGCGCGATCGCAGTCGTGGCCGTAGTACTAATCAACGGCGTGACTGGTCCTCGCGACGCGAACGGAACAATAATCGCGACCGGCCGTATAGAAACTGGGGTAACAGTCGCGAACACAGGTGGAACAACGGAAATGATCGAGGACGTGGACAGAATCGTGAACGGAACAGTTACGGCAACCAGAATCGATACTACGGTGAACACGGTGGGAATAGGACTATAGGCGGAGCACCTCATGATGTTGAAATTCGGCCAGCTAACCCTAGACATAATCCAGCAAATGGGAATGAACAAAACCGGCAATGACAAACGATCAGCGCAGAAGGTGCCCAATCGGAACAAATGAGCGACATGGCAAATGAGTAGAAAGGACAGTGAGAAGTAGAGAGGACGGTGAGGAGAAAGAATTGATTAGTTTAAATTTCTGACGTATGTATTTTGAATAATATGTTGGTAAAAATAATGATAAAGATGTTTCTATGTGATTGATTGAAGTGATGTTTTTATTTTTTTTCTTTCCTTGTGCAATTAGGATTTAGGTTGGTTCAAATGTGAAGATAAAAGGTTTCTTTGTGAACGAGTGTTGTGCTGTTTACGTTTTTTTTGTGTAAATTGAAAAGAGTCACTCCTGAGAGAAGCAAGATATGTGTTGAATTAATGCAAAACTCAGTGGAATATCCGATCTGTGGGTATTATGGGTCTGGCAACCCCAGGTTCCCAGCTGTTAGTAGCCTTGTTTCCGATTTTCTGCTTTCAGTGCTACTATCTATCTATTACTATTCTATATCTGTCAGTATAAATGAGGATCTCTTACTATAGTATGCGTGTTGTATAAATATTTTAAGATAGGAGAACTCTGAGAAAGGAATGAGTAAGTTTGGAATCTTGAAAACAGGATACGATAATGCGATTGTTCAACCAATGGCTTCCTAATATACGCTGATATGTTAATATTGATGATATATGTTCTTTTTTTTTGTTCTTTATAGCTGAGTAGGTAAAGTGCTGTCTGTGGATTTCGTCAGTATATTGATTCCCTTCAAGGTGAAAGGAGAAGTGTGGCTTGTGTAATTTACGTGGCCCTGAAATATTATTGTGGTAGTCAAATATGAGCAGTTTTTCAGCTTATGGAGAATGGAACAGAAATATGGATCCTTTCTGTAGTCTTGATTGATGTTGAGCCAAAGCCTGATAAATTATTCTGCGTTAATACTTGTCCTAGAAAAGCGACGTTTATGTGTTTTGCTGATGCTGTGAGCATTACAGCTTACTGTTTTCGCTGGTGCGGGATGCCCTGCAGCCGATATGATTTGTACTGAGCAAAATTTCCCTCTTGAAGGTAGAGGAAGATTAAATAATTTTGATTATGGGACCGAAGGAAAGCTTGGTTTAAGGTAATAAGGATGAAGCAAAACATTTGTCATTTAAACTACAGGAGTATTCGGATCTTTTGTGTCTGTTGTAAGTGCAATATGTTAAGATGAAACTGTTTTACAGAATAGAGGAGACCACAATTTTGTCATTCATGAGAAATGAATCAAGAATAACCACCGCAGGCGAAATAACTGATTTGGAAGCGAAAGGTAACTTAAAGAATGAACAAAATCGCAGAAAAATGGGTAAGAAAATGTAATATAAACTGTAAAAAAAAAAATAACCTTCTCTGAGTCATCTGCGTGATTAACTCTTGTGATAACGTAATTTTAGATGAAATTGTCTTACTGGTTTATGTGTGAATATATGAGTATGATAAATGTATAATTGCGAGTCTCTTATCAGGTGTGTCAACTGGTATAAATGTTTTGACGTGTAAATAGCCATTGTTCTTTTTACTGTGTATGTTTAAGGAACGTTTCTCCACATTTATCATGTGACAAGACATATGCGGCGAGCGTCAGGAAGAGGACGAATTAGAACAATGTTGTAGTGGTGTAAACACTTTGTTGAAGTAGCATTGAAGTAGCTTGTTGGATTAACTAGTAGTGGATAGAAGTAGAATTTTGAGTAATGCGTGTTTATGGGTAGTTAGTTTGTAGAATAGACAACAGGTGTGCATGTGTGTGTGTGTAAATAACATGTGAACCCTATGCTGTCCTGACCTATACTTGCACAAGGCATAATCCTATTCATTTTAGTGAATTAATAATTAGCATTTGATTTATTAAAACGTAAGTGAACCACATTAGTGATGTGGATTTAACTATTATATTGCCAGTTCATTTAATTTTTATTTTTATACTGTCAAGTCATTTCACTTTAATTTTTTATATTGTCAAGTCATTTAACTTTTATTTTTATATTGTCGATTCATGTAACTTTTTATTTAAAAAAAATTGAATCTCACTTTCGTTCTTAAAAATTGTGAAAGACAATACGAAGTGGTATTATGTATGACATTTTGTAATGACATAAGTATGATGAACAATGTCTTTAAATGCAGTTGAGAACGTGAAAGCGAACCGGCTAAACTCTTACGAGACAGCGGGAGCAGCGAGGAGGAGGGCTAGTTGTAAACTAGCGGGTTTCCCAGCAGGACACGCTGTCAACCGGGCCACTTCGGGAGCGCGGTCGACAACAAAAGAAGGGCACGTGACAAACACTTTCCCTTGCACCTGGAGCTAATGGGCAGCCACCCCGTGCGACCCTTCCTGGAGGCGATGACCTGAGATGGGCGAGCGGTCCACCGCGTGGAAATCCATCTGCTGGCAACGCACCCCACGCACGCGACCGTGACGAGACGGCCACGGTGAAACGACAAAAGACAGGGGATAAAAGGGCGTGGAGCCTTTTGACAGGTACTGTCCAGAGAATCTTGCAGACGTCAACGACGCCTATCGACATTTCCTGACAGATGCCTACTGTCAAGCGACATTAAATCATGGTTCGATGTTCTCTGGTCGCTAAGGGTGGCACAAAAGAAGAGCCATTAAGAGTCATCCTTGCCCAAGAATATCAACCTGGCGTGTCAAACGAGGATACCGCACAAATTTGACAACACAAACATGGAACCAAATCGAGATGTACGTGACACGGGCCACCAAGAGAGACTTCATGAGAGGGCAGAGGCGGTGGGATTGCACGCAACAGATGGACAAAAAAATCCCTACTGACAGCTGCGGCGACGAACCCCCCTCCCCCACCCCTTATATTGTGCCTCGGAACAGTGGAACTAGTGAATCAGTGAACAGTGATTATATGGTTCTTAGTTCAATGCATATACGTGTGTTTCTGTCACAGAAACTTTGACTCGTGTGTTTTGCAGGGATGCAATTTATTGGTGTTTATTAGACTGACTCTTGTATTTTGCAGGTGTTCTATTTATTGTTTTTTTAGACTTTTGTATTTTGCAGGTGTTTTATTTATTGGTGTTTTTTTAGATGTTGACTATTGTACTGTTTTATTGATCAATGTTTGTTCTTGTGTGATGTATTAGATTTGTGATATTTTGTTTCGTAAATTCATTCAAGTGGCATTGCTTCACTTATCAGTCACATTCCTATTCATTCTCATTGGGCTGTGATCGATTAGCCTTTGCATGGGGCATATTTATTGTGAGGAACCCCTTAAGGGTCACAATCACATAATTATTGTAGTTTCAGTATAATGACACAGTGCTCATTGTTTGCTAACTAATTGAAATATAGTAGAGTGATTAAATTAGTGCCACATAGTTATTTTATTTCTACAAATTATTAGTTTTATAAAATATATAATTTTTTTGTCATAACCACTTTGTAAAACATGTTTTTTTCTCTTATCATTATTTTGCTTTTGTGGATTGTGCATTGTAATGTTCTGCTTTATAATACTGATGTTATTTTCATGTTCTTTTTTTAATTACTGTGGCACCTTTGCTATTTTCATAAATTTTACTTGTTAATAAACAGTCATAAATTTTCCTGTCAGCAAATACTGGTGAACTCCATAAAGGTAACAACCAGAAATTGTTTTCATATTAATGACACAGGAACCATTGTTTATACTTGCTGACCGAATTAGGTCTACACTATCTTTTAAATAGGTGTCACATATTATGTATTTTTTTCTGTTTCAAATTAGTAGATTTTAAAGATATGTTGAAATTATTGTGTTTTAGCTAGTAGCTGGTGACCTTTTGCCTTTTCTTTACACTTTTGGTTTAAGTAGGGTGTGAGAAGCCTGCTTGGGAATGTCCTAGCATGGCCAGAAAATTCCCTGCACAGTCTTTTCCCGGAGCGTTGGGGTTATAAAAGGCCTCTGTTGGATTCCTTTCATGTTTAATTTCTTAAATCTGTTGTCATTTACGGCATAAATTCCTCTTCTAAATTTACTGTGGCGCTTCTGACTATCTGGGAGGAGACTGAGTAGTGGAACGTGTTACTTTTACACATAAACAAGAACGATCTCTCACACTACTACACTTTAAAACACAGTTTATATGTAATTCATGTCACACAGTCTCATACGGAACCTACATCCGCTTTCTTTTATATACTGTATATTATAAGATACTGTCATCTCCCTTCCCTTCTGTGTGAGAGGATGAATGAGCAAATGAATTTCTAGTTGCATGCTTGAGGGTAGCAGACAAGGCTGTCTGCTAGAGAACAGTAGGACCAACGTCGGAACAGGTAGCTACGCTTTCTAAAAGCAAAGAGGTATCTATCCTTAGTATGGTTCTGTCCGTCCGTTGTCATGTTGGTATAGGAAGCTGCCCCTCTGGTCACTTCAGTTTGTATTTGGGAAGCACGCTCGGTAGGAGCGCAGGTCAGTCGGTCCGTGGCGAGCGTCTGAAGTGGTAAGATCTCTGGCTAATAGCGTGTCTACTAAGTCGGTAGGACAATGGATTTCTTAAATTCAGCCTAACTGAAAATTTAATCACCTTTATTTCAGGTTTAGCTCTAAAATATCTAATGTTATCTTAAATTGCAGCGCAGTGTAATTCTCGTGTGAAGTTCAGATTATTTTCCGGTAGTTGCTTTGTCACTACTTTGTGGGTACAGTGGAACCACGTGTTGATCAGTAACTCTAACGAAGATCAATCTTAAATGCGAATGTTTGTGTGATTATAACGTCTCGTCTTGACAATATTTTTCAATATAGCAACTTTTCTTTATGTTCAACCCACGGGGGGTGTACTTTGCGAGACCAGTACCACGTGCTTATATAACTGTTTGACCCGTCAGGTTAACAGTAAGACGTTAGTAACCAGTTCGAGGTTTTTCTTTTGTAAATTGCTTTTCGATCTAATTTATTTTAATTATCAAAATTATTGTGGAGTTACACTCTTTGTGTAAACCAAGCTGACCACGTGAAGCAAGTGGTGTGATCATCAAAGTAGCCCTCAGCTATTCTTTTCGTGAAGATTTCACAGAGTTAATATGAATTTAGTATACCAGTGTGTGGTAATTACATGACGGACAGGATTGTACTACGAACGTATCTTCTTTGGGTGAAAATTTGAACCTGTTGGTAGTGGTTAACTTTCTCTTGCATACGTTTCAACGTTCTTTGTGTGTTGTTTTATGAATGCAGTGTTGTATGCAGTCTCCCGATCTTGCCTCCATATTTGATGTGTTCTGTAAGATTGCAAACTCACATTTTCACAGTCCTAAATAAGGCACCAGCTCAGTTATAACTCACGTTTAATATGCTGAAATTTCAATGATCAATGTTAAAATAAATTTCCAAATATAAACTGATTTATTTCTTTTTATTTAAATTCACTTTTTTATATATATATATCACCGGTTGTCGTATGACTATTAAAAGATTATAATTAATGTTAGTCTGGTTGGGAATTTGGTAGGCTAGACTGGATACCTGGTGAAACAGTTGCGCAGTAATGCAAGGTTAACTTCCCCAGACAGCTCACAGCTTTTAACCCGCTTTTATTGTCTATCAGTACCGCTTTCATCATAGCAAATTAAAGTAACCAACTTACAGCACATTTATGTAAACATATGAACCCAGAATCGAACATTTGTAGACGTACCTTATTATGGGACAGTGTATCTAGAGGATCATACAGACACCTTTCTGTGCTGTAGGCCTCAATAAATATGCTTTTACTTTCTTTGTTTCATTACATTTCGAATACGAAGTTGGCATCAGATCTACAGCTTTCCTCAACGACAATACAAAAAAGAGAATTTCCATTTGTTTCATTAGTTTATTTGTAAAAATAAAGTTAAAACTAAACTCCTCCCTAACAGGCTATGAAGACCCAACGGTACCTACCATCCGCCGTGTCTTCCTCAGCCCATAGGCGTCACCGGACGAGGATATGGAGGGGTATGTGGTCAGCACACCGCTCTCCCGGCCGTATATGAGATTCCGAGACCAGAGTCGCTACTTTTCAATCAAGTAGCTCCTCAGTTTCCCTCACAAGGGCCGAGTGCCCCCCGCTTGCCAACAGCGCTATGCAGACCGGATGGTCACCCATCCAAGTGCTATCCCAGTCCGACAGCGCTTAATTTCGGTGATCTGACGGGTACCAGTGTTACCACTGCTGCAAGGCCGTAGGATTTACAAAAAATTACTTACTGAAAAATTTGTAGAATAACTCGCGTAATTACCAAAGTAGTCTGCTGACCACAAGTGAAAACAATACTGAGCTCAAAACATGCTATAAATGCTGCTGTCTGCACGTGTGCGCATACAGCTCTTCGACTGCGCATACGCCGCCCCACGGGAGAATAAAACGATTCCTGTTTCTTCTCGACAGATAAACCTTGTCCTGAAATCGCAGCTTCACCCGTTCTGCAGCTAGATGGCAGGCTGCCTCAACTCACTTGTACATGTTCTGCGTGTCTTGCAATAATGGCTTTGGGTATCTATTGGACTATTCACTCATTCTTTTGAAGGAAACCAGTGTGTGGAAACAACAGAATGAGAGCGGTGGTCGCAGTCTGGCGCATCCACATTAGTAACGGATAAGTCGTTTCGTGGTTCATTGTTTAACACTTCTGTTGCGGTTACCTATCTGACGGTGTCCGCCGCTCGTGGTCTCGCGGTAGCGTTCTCGCTTCCCGAGCACGGGGTCCCGGGCTCGATTCCCGGCGGGGTCAGGGATTTTCACCTGCCTCGAGATGACTGGGTGTTTGTGTTGTCCTCATCATTTCATCATCATCCAGTAAAGTGGCGCAATTGGACTGAGCAAAGATTGGGTAATTGTACGGGCGCTGATAACCACGCTGTTGAGCGCCCCACAAACCAAACATCATCATCATCACATATCTGACGGATTTCATGGGCAACAAAAAAATGATTCTAAATATGTCATGTTGATCGAATTTAAACTTTTGAAACGTTGTAATGATCTCATTTAGCGGTATAATTTTACGTTAAAGATTTAACATAACAAGAAATTATTCTAGTTGGAAACTGTGTGTATGTAACTATATATCTAGAAGCGGTATTGCTCAGTACGCGCAAGGTACCACGAATGCATCAGTCCGTTATCTGAGAAGAAGAGAGCACTTAGAGACCTCCAGCAAACTTTGAAGATAATTTCAGTTCTTTCTCAAACTTTTCCACGCTGACTCCCGTCACAACCTGATGACAGGGAAAAATATTATCTTTTACATTTTCACTGTTCGTGCAGTAAATCTTCAGCATAAGGCGTGCCGTTTTAATTTATTACTTGTTTACTACATGTTCTATTAGTAACACATTTTGCAGGCGCTGTTCAAATATATATATCGCTGAATTCATCCACTAAGTTATATCATTGCACTTTATACACTCTGAGATCGGTGAAAAAATAGCTGTTGCCTAAAATGTAGCGAAGTAAATGTTAAGCATCAGGCATGACGTTAGAATCGCTTACATTTTTACTGCTATTTCTATTTGCAACGCACTTTGCAATCAGTGATTACAGTACATTCTGTCTGAATGTACCTGCCAAACTATGTCATTTTACCACACATCGTTCGGTGGATGTGGCGTAATAAGCATTGAGAAGCGGGACAAAAAATAATTTTTCTTTAAAATACGCTATTAACTTCCTTTCTAAAACTTGAAGCTGTTTTATATAAGGAATCTTGAATCGTTACGTGTCCAGTCCTGAACGAAACTATTCAACTCTTTCGCCAGAATTTAGGTGGTGTAGGGTAGCGTCTTTGATTATTAGTTAAAAGTCTTCGGTCCCGGTTTCGAAACGCGCCACCGCTTAAATGTTGATTAGTAATCAACACTGGCGGCCGAAATCTTCCGGCATAAGAAGTCACCCTTACTTTGCCAGCGGCCTAGGCAAAGACGGGAGTTGACGGATGTTCAGGGCACTCTCTTGTCCTTGCGCTGGAAACCTGTCCCTAAACGCGGAAGAATCAGAAATTATCAACGGTATGAGGATGCAAAAGGCAATAGAATCCACTGCATTAAAGACACAAATGTTTATCCACGGAACATGTGGCCTGTAATTAAAAAAGTGTCATGATGATCTCTCCATTGGCAAAAGATTCCGGAACAGTCCCCCATTAGGGTCTCCGGGAGCTGACTGCCAATATGGAGGTGACAACGAGAAAAAGATGGAATAATCAACGAAAGGATAACGTTCTACGAGTCGGGCCGTGGAATTTCAGATTCTTCAATGATGTGGAAAAGCTAGAAAATCTAAAAATGAAATGCAAAGGCTCAATCTAGATATAGCACAGGTCAGAGAAATGGTATGGAAAGAAGACAAGGATTTCTGGTCAGATAAGTTGAAACGTCCCCTTTGAAAAATTGTACAGGACTGTGCTTAAATTGACACACAATATTTTTAGCGCAACGCAATCTGGCTTTCAAAAATCCCTACAAAAGAATGGCCCTGACTAACATTAACCTATACCTTTCACAAATCACTTACCTCAGAAAAATCTTCGTTACTCGAACTACTGCAATACAGCGAGCGCCACTACTGCCAGCTAAATAAAAGATTCAAACTACTGAAGGCACTAACTACTGATAGGCATAGTTAGCAAATGAAAGATTTTGATAGAGAACAAACAATGTATTTACCTCAATAGTGTTCAAAATTCATAATATATATAGCAGTTCATGACATCCAGTCTTAAAAATTTCCAAACTCCGCCATTTCTCTCCCCACATCCACCACTGCTGGCGGCTCACCTCCAAGTGCGCAACGCTACGCGCTGTTCACATCCAGCCGCATCTGCCCAACACTACAATGGCAGACGCGTAGCGTTGCGCAGTTGGAGGTGAGCCGCCAGCAGCGGTGGATGTGGGGAGAGAGCTGGCGGAGTTTGGAAATTTGTAAGAATGGATGTTATGAACTGCTATATATATTATGACTATTCAGGTAAATACAATGTTTGTTCTCTATTAAAATCTATCATTTGCTAACTATGCCTACTAGTAGTTAGTGCCTTCAGTAGTTTGAATCTTTTATTTAGCTGGCAGTAGTGGCGCTCGCTGTATTGCAGTAGTTCGAGTAACGAAGATTTTTCTGAGGTAAGTGATATGTGAAAGGTATAGGTTAATGTTAGTCAGGGCCATTCTTTTGTAGGGATTTTTGAAAGTCAGACTGCGTTGCGCTAAAAATATTGTGTGTCAGTTTAAGCACAGTCCTGTACAATTTTTCAAAGGGGACGTTTCAAAGTATAGGGTAATATCAACACAAGCAGAAAGTAGTATACCGGAGGTAGGATTTGTTATGAATAGGAAGGTAGGACGGAGTGTGTGTAACTGTGAACAGTTCAGTGAGAGGGTTTTTCTGATCAAAATCAACAGCAAACCAACACAACAACGATAGTTCAGGTATATATGGCGACGTCGCAAGCCGAGGATGAAGAGAGAGAGAAAGTTTATGAGAATATTGAAAGGATAAAACAGTATGTAAAGCGAGATGAAAATCTAATAGTCATGGGGGACTGGAAAGCAGTTGTAGGGGAAGGAGTACAAGAAAAACAGGACAATATGGGCGCTGGACAAGAAATGACGTAGGAGAAAGATTAATTGAGTTATGTAATAAATTACAGCTAGTAATAGCGAATACTGTGTTCAAGAATCACCTGAGGAGAAGGTATTCTTGAAAAGGCCGGGTGATACGGGAAGATTTCAGTTAGATGACATCATGGTCAGACGGAGATGTCTAAATCAGATCCTAGATTATAAGGCGTACCTAGAAGCATATACACACTCAGATCACAATGCAGTAGCGGTGAAGAGTACGCTGATGTTTAAGGGATTAATCAGGAAGAATCAATACGCAGGGAACTGCGACACGTAAGTACTATGTAATGATGAAATACTCTTGAAGTTTTCTATGGCTGTAGATACAGCAATACGGAATAGCTCAGTAGGCAGTGCAATTGAAAAGGAATGGACATTTCTAAAATGGGCAATCACAGAAGTTGGCAAGAAAGACATAGGTACAAAGTCGATAACTGCGAAGAAACTATGGGTAACAAAAGAAATACTTCAGATGATCGATGAAAGAAGGAAGAACAAAAATGTTCAGGGATATTCAGGCATACAGAAATGCAAGTCACTGAGAAATGAAATAAACAGAAATAGCAGGGAAGCTAAGACGAAATGGCTGCCAGAAAAATGTGAAGAAATCGAAGAAGAAATTATTTTTGGAAAGACTGATTCAGCATGTAGGGTAGTCAAAACAACCTTCTGTGAAATTAAAAGCTAGGGTGATAACATTAAGAGTGCAACGGGAATTCAACTTTTACGTAAAGAGGAGACAGGTGCAAAGCGTATACTGAAGGCCTCCATGAGGGGAAGATTTGTCTGATATAACAGAAGAAGGAATAGGAGTCGATTTAGAAGAGACAGGGAATCAAGTATTAGAATCAGAATTGAAGAGAGCTTTGGAGGATGTAGTATCAAATAACGGTGAAGGGACAGACAACACTCCATTAGAATTTCTATGGTTATCGTGGGAAGTGGGAATAAAACGGTTATTCATATTAGTACGTGGTTTGTAATAAGTTGGCGACATACCATCTCACTTTCGGAGAAATGTCATCCACACGATTCCGAAGACTGAGAGAACTGAAAGGTGCGATAATTACCGCACAATCAGCGCAATAGCTCAGGCATCTAAGTTGTTGACAATACTGAAGTATGGAAACGAAAATTGAGGATGTGTTAGATGACGATCAGCATGGCTTCATGGAAGTCAAAGGCACCAGAGAGGCTATTCTGACGTAGCGGCTGATAATGGAAGCAAGATTAAAGAATAATCAAAACACGTTCATAGGATATGTCGACCTGGAAAAAGCGTTCGACATTGTAAAATGGTGCAAGTTGTTCGAAATTCAGAGAAAAATAGAGGTAAGCTGTAGGGAGAGATGGGTAATATACAAAATGTGCAAGAGCCAAGAAGGAATAATAAGAGTGAACCAACAGGAACGAAGTGCTCGGATTAAAAAAGGGGGTAAGACAGAGATTGCCTCTCTCCCCTACTGTTTAGTCTGTACATCGAAGGAACAATGGTGGAAGTAAAAGAAAGCTTCCGGAGTGAAATTAAAATTCAAAATGAAACGATATCAGTGATAAGATTCGCAGATGACATTGCTATCCTGAGTGAAAGTGAAGAAGTATTACATGATCTGCTGAATACAGTGGACAGTCAAATGGGTAGAGAATATGGACTGAGAATAGATCGAATAAAGACGAAAGTAATGAGAAGTAGCAGAAATGAGAAGAGTGAGGAACTAATTAAAACTAATTAAAACCATAAATACCAATCTTGCAGAACAAAATTTTTTGGTAACGAAATCTGATAGGGATAATACCACTGTCATTGCTAGTAAATTAGAATATGTTAAAAAAGCTCTTTAGTTCTGTGAGGAAAACAGTATTTCCGAGATACATGAGGACCCGACGCCAACATTGCACAAAGAAGTCAGAACCGTAATTGAAGATGTCATATCTCTTCTTAAACCTTTTCAAAAATGGCAGCTATTCGACATGAATTCTCAAAGGCCTAAGTCACGAGCTCAGTCTGAAGTCGATAAAGAAGACCATCCCATTGGCCCAATTTCCAACAGTATGAACAATGCCTATCACAACTTAGCCAAATTTCTGCAAGACATATTGAAAGAAATCGTTCGTTTTCCATAATAATTATACTGCTTCCAATAGTCAGAATTTAGTTAGTAAAATTAAAGACGTTCACTGTGATAGAGATACTAAATTACTCTTTCTGGCATAAAAATCTTTACACAAATTTTCCATTACTTTGAACATTTCAGATACTATAAAAATATTTACGTTGATTCAAAAAAGACTTATACGATGAGCAAATCACCGATTTTATGAATTTGCTTCTTATCGTAGTGAATTACAACTATTTTGAATTTAACAACTAGTTGGCCTTGGAATGGGGAATCCTTAGCAGGGATCCTTGAAGATGTGTTCATTAATTCCTTAGAAATAAATTTTTTCAGTAATTGCTCTGCATCAGCTGTCGGCATTCTTTCGTACGCTAGGTATGTCGACGACATCTTGCTGATTTATAGAGTGCTTAACTACGGTATTGATCGACTTTACAATATTTTTAACGAGTTTTACAAAAATATTTCTTTCACTTGTCGACTTTTAAATGAGTTCTGGTAGTTAAACTTTCTAGATGTCACTCTTACAATAGTAGACGACCAAATTAGGTTCAGTACCTTCCATAAAGAAACCTGTTCTGACCAAATTATACCTTTCACTTGAGTACACCCATATCTCATAAGAAAGCCATTTTTTCATTCAGCTAGCCGTAAAGCCACCGCCATCCCCCTTTCTAGTGAAAATTTCGAATCTGAAATCAGACTGATTAAAACTATTGCAGTCAGTAATGGCTATGACCATTTCATAGTAGATAATATTTTTAGCAGTAAAACCAAAAAGAGAATCGCCACCCTAGGCATTTTTAATAATGAATCTAATGATAAGAAAAAAATTTTCTCTGTACCATTTCCGAGTCCATTTTCTTACAAAATACAGCGTGTACTCCAAAATTAGTATAACTGTAGAGTAGCATTTTCTGCTAATAATTCTTTAACTAAAAAGAACATGTACATAACTTAAAACATACGCTTTCGCCGACCAATACGGTCGTAGGTTCGAATCCTGCTTCGGGCATGGATGAGTGTGATGGCCTTAGGTTAGTTTGGTTTAAGTAGTTCTAAGTTCTAGGAGGCTGATGACCTCAGATGTTAAGTCACATAGTGCTCAGAGCCACTTGAACCATTTAAACCATACGCTTTTCCCAGTGCAAAGTTCTGTTGTTTATTTCTTATTTTCGACAATATTTTCCCGCCTATTACATGGGGCAAGAGGCCGAGTTATTTCTATAATATTATAGGAACACTTTGTAGTGGGAAAAGGCACCAATGTTCATAATTAAACTTTCGCCTATCATTAATTAATCATAAGGCATAATCCTAAAGTTGTAAATGACGTACCGATCTTTCACTTGCAGAAATAAGGCCTTAGGCTTAACATCTTGTAAGAGATAGAAGTTTTTAAACGCCTCTCTCTGAAGGACGGTCGCATTCTTAAAGAAAAGTTGCAGTTATGCAAGAAAAACGTTTTTCAAGGTATGGAGCTGCTAATTAAATTTGTGTGAACGGCGATACTCTCCTCAATGTAGCCTCCTACACATCGTTTTTCCTTCCAATCTACATATCACCTGAACTGTATTTTCTTTCGTATTTCTATCGTAAAAACACTTCTACCTTATGTTGTAACATTCATACACTGATTCCTGTTTGTTACAATTACTGTTTAAAATTGTTCTCATTTGCTTTTAAGTGGTCTGTTTTTCGACTACTTCCTGCTAGACGGCGTGAAACTGTTTTCAGGTCCACCTCGGCTTGTTAGCCGTTTAGTCCTACGGTAGCGGCTTTATTATGCCGCTCTTGGTCCTAAGCGACCTTGCGGTTGTCATTACATCCCATGGAGTATTTCATCTGATTGACAATTATGTTATACATTACAGTTTAGCTTTTTATTCCTAAGACATTTCTGTTTGACGAGAGCGCTTTTGCTCAAATTTTTTAAACCACAGGATGATTACAAGTAAGTACACTCTATTTGACCGTAATTTATGGAAGTAATCCCTTTAAGTGTATTTTATTTCAATCCATGCTATTATATTTTTAGGTATTCCATGCAACCTTTTATTCTGATGAAGAATGCCTTAGTGCAATCTAAGCCATGGTCGATCGACCAAAAATTTCTTGCAACCGAAGTGGCTGTATATACGTCCTGTAATTAAGTTTGCAATGTGCCTCTTCCTACAACCATTGTCTTTGAACACGAATGTCAAGTACTGCAATTCAGACTGTAGGTTTCCTTCGTCAGAAATAACCTTTGCTTTGTGTAATAACGTGTTCAGGATGGCTTTCTTGTCTACAGAGTGTTGAAAAGTATTGTCGTTCATTGTGCTTTGTCAGATGTGCATTTGTCTGCTGTACACTGAACGACCAAGCCGCCTATCGAAAAGTCGAGAATTTTATTTGAATTGACGCTGCTTGAAAACAGAGATTTTATTCAAATGAACTTTGGATCAGACTGTCGAAATTCTCAGTGGCGTGGCAACGGAACGATTCGTATGACTGGTTAAAAAGAGATCAAGACAAACATAAGAGCGAGAAATGCGACAAGCAGTATCTACAGGAATGATTTATAATGTAAAACTGTATTAATTAATGAAACTGAATTAAAATTAACAAATGATAAAAATATATTTCTTGCAAAAAAGGATTAATTCCCAGATGTGACAGTAAAAATGCTAGTGGAACACAAATATCGGCGACTGGTACATACCAGAGGGAAGAGAGAGAGATGGAGCTTCAGTAAATTTAAATAAAAAAGTAATGGGTCATTTATCACTCGCGCATACCGAATATCGACAGCTGTGGCCTTGCTCTGCATGTTTTTAGCCGCCGCCGCCGCCGCCGCCGCCGCCGCCGCCGCCGCCGCCACCTGGGAACGATACCACAGCGTCTTGCGAGCTGGAGGCTGGTGCACGGTCGTGCGCCGACTGCCTGATGAACCGGGGGACCACGTTGTAACAAGAAGTATACGGACACCAGTTACTGAATGCTGGCTCCTATCAGGATGGCACATGAGGTTGGATACTTTCGCGGCTGTCAGGCGGCCTGAACATGGCGCAGTAGGACGTCGAATCTGGTTCCCTAAGTAAAATAAAATTGGAAATATATACGGCTGGCGGCGTTTTAATTTGACCTTTTATATTGATCAGCCGAAGTCCCTCGACCATCCTTTATAAAAATGGACTTACGTAATCTGGTATTTGGCGCTGTTTGCACCTAGTATCTTGATGTGTTAATATTCTCCTCTGTGGTTTTATGCTTCTACAGAGCAGTTGTTACGACCTGTGTCGGGAATATCGATCGTTGCTATTTATGTATCAAAATTTTGGTAGTAAAATCTGCTTCACCTGGTTCTTCACCTTTTTTATACGCCCTTTAAGTTATGAGATACGCAAGCTCATGCAACTGGCAAGTGTATTAATGAAGTTTATTATGTTACTGTCAATTCTTAGAATCATTATCGTGAGTGGATTGTACACTTAAGATATCGTATCCCGTCTGTGCCCACTTACTCTTATTCATGTTCACAAGCCGCTTGCGTGTGCTTGAAGACACTGGATCATTAGGTATATTTGTTCATTCATTTGTGTAGGCGGCCAGCTGAGTAAAATGGTATGTTCTCTTATAATCTGCTGAGTACTTGTTTTAACTTATCTGTTTTGATAATAATGCTACTTATGCTGTTAATTTGCATGTTTGCCTGTTCTGTGGGTTTAGTTGTTAACCTAGCCGAAGTGTAATTTTCTAAGCTCACCCGTCTTTCACACGGTACCTTTAGAGTGGTACTTGTCGATTCACCATGTATAATTCTGCTATAACTCTTACAAGAATTTTGTAATTCATGTCCCTTTCTTGTTAATTCTGCGTCATTGTATTTAACCTTTAAAATTTTACATTCGGACAGGGCTCTACTGAAGTTACGATTTTGTATTCGGAATTCTTCATAGTTAATCATGAAAACTTTAACAGATCTTTCTAATGGTAATTGAAATGTAAATTACGAAAATGTATAATCTGAATAACTATTGGAAACTTGTAATGTATATTAGATGATACGCACTTTAATCTCATGTTGCACGTTGTTTCTGGTGCCTTCTGCTTTACAGTTTAAGTCAAAACTGCAAATCAGAAAAATACATAGTTCTTAAAAATTGTGTGCCTCACATCACTTGTTTAAGTTATGGCTTTGATGGTTAACTAGTTTGGAGAACTTTGTCTTTTTCTAGATTGCCACTCAAGCAAATACATGAGAGTTGAGAGTGTGCTGATACGTTTTCCTCTCTGTACTTGACTGTAAGAAATTATTTGTTTCTTAGCGTTAACTAGGTTGTTTTAAACACATAAATTTGAAAATACATCATTTTTAAAAGTGTACTTCTCGTTCAGCTCTACGTGAATGGAGATACAGTATTTGTCTCTAAAATAGTTAGCAACCCTACTTATGATGTAACCTAAGAGGCTGGGGAAGTATGTAAGTGAAATCACTTTCACTCAGATACTAAACATTCATATAACTGCCGTAACGATCTGAGATGTGCCTCACATTGAGTGAAACCAATTAAACCCGAACAGTGAGCAAAAACATTTGTGTAGGGGACATAGTCGCAGAGACTTGTTACATTCTGTTGTTTCATTCGACCGAAACAAAAAAAAAGGCCCTTACGAGAACACAATCGACTGGGCAGTCGTTTGTTAAAACCGGTCTGTCCCATAACTACAAATAAAAATCCCATGGAAAGTTAAGCTATCAGTAAAAAACTCATATGTGGGGCCCTAGATTCAAAACCTGACTTCAATAAAATATTCTGAGACTACAGGAGTCGATAACAAAAAAAAAAAACTGTACGCAAAAAGTTAATCGAAAGAATAGACTGTTACAGCTCAGTGCACGATTCAAAAGCTGCAAACTAGGCAACTTTGAAGTTCGTTAATTTTGTAAAATGAACTATCTATCACTGATTTAAAAGCATTATGTATTATCCCAATGAAATATCAGGCATTGCGCTCTGTAGAACTAATACTTCTAATATATTAAATCAATTCCAGTAGCTCTCGCATGGTACAACCACAAACAATTCAGTCCGGAATTAATATAATGCCACGACTGCCTTCTTTTACAGGAAAATTTTAAGGTTCTCCTGAAGAAAGAACGGTTGGTGAAATATGCAGTGTCTCTCGTTCCGTGGCGAATGTTCCGTGCACCTATTTTGTCCGATGATAATCCACAGCCCAGAACACGATGCTACATGTTTGGCTTGGACGTGCTTTGCTGTATACTTGCTACTGATTTTCTCAGAATGGTTACTAAATAGAATTTATTACAATTTTCGTCCTTCTCTCGTCTTTCAAAAACGTTTTTAGAGATATTACGGAAATTTAACATTTTAAATGAGAATAAAAATTTAGAAAAATATGTAACTGGACAGTTACTGAGTGTAGGGCTCACCGATTCTAGTATAGGATCGATTCGCCCGTGGCCCACCAATCCATTTAACGGTTCGTGGCATTTATCATTTCGTAGAAACTGGAATATTAGTAGCAAGTATCAAGGAAGTGCATATCCAAAATCAGGAAGATTTGAAATGAAAGTAGGTATTTTACAGCAAGGGGTTCTACAAACTGCAACAGTGCAGTTTTGAAACTGTGGTTCCCCAATCACCTGGTTGTCGTATTTTAAATCACGACGATGTGATACAACCATATGACATTAAAATTACTGCGTCTCCAAAAATGGATCAAGAACGAGTAAGAGCTGAATGCTGTGAGGTCTTAACTGAACTAATAATTATTAGGAACGATAGTTAACAGGTAATTTCAATCAGCTACGAGACCAACTTTCTCACAAGTTTATTCGTAACCGAAATAACACCACTGTATGGGGCAGTGAAACTCCTCTTGAAGATGGACAATATGATCATGATCTCCTGAGGTGTATGTTCGGCGTACTGTGACCACCACTGGAGTAATACGACCTTACGGGTTTGATAGACTTACTGTGAAAGCAGACATCTACCTAACTATGTTGCAATAGTGTGCCATTGATGACATTCCACTAAACATCTAATGTGTGGGATTCTTCTAACATGATGATGCACCACCGCAATATGTGCACATTGTTCCTGCTTATCTTGTCCAAATATTTCCCGGTGTATGGCTCGGTAACGATGAGACGTTGCACTGGTCTCCACAAACACCGGACTTGACATCACTAATTTCAGGTTGTTGAGAATGATCAAGGAGCATGAGTACAACAAGAAAATTACCATCACTTATCTGCAGAACATAGCACAGGAAGTGATAATATGTGTACGAGCTTTAACTACAATTAATCATGGCTTGATATGAGTTACAATTTGTGGTGAACAAACTGAGACCATTACCTAAATTTTACATTATGACAACTTTCAATGAAATTCATTTAAATACACAATTCATGACCAGAAACACATACACCATTTCAGTTGTAACAGTTTCGAATCACCCAGCTCTAATTTTTCGTTACTCTTAACCTGACTTCACACGGGACCCTTTTTTCAATATTTAACACACCACCGTTGTTTTTAACCTTCTTGGTGCACTTTCATATATGAGCAGGTATGCAACAGGGGATGTTGTCCTAAACGTGACTTTTTTGTCGCAACGCTCTCCAGTGGCAGTTGTGGACTATTTCTGACACGCAAATTACAAAATGGACGTGCCTGAATTAACTTCGTTAGCTGTCGTCGAAGATGAGCAGAGAAAATAGCGACTAAGACAGTGGATGTGTCGATGGACTGAACAACAAAAAGCGACGCGTACTTAAAAAAATTTCTTTGTCACTTCTTTCGATTCATTAATTCCAACTTTACGTATTTCACCGTTTCAAGTGCGCGGGAGAGCGCCTCGGGTGGGAAATGTTCATTATGCTAACTACTACATTTAACACTGTGCAAACACTGCTACCCATCCCCGGAGCCTGTTAAAACATATGTTTGCTCCCTTGTTGACATGCTAACCATGCTTTTCTGTGCTATACACTGCACTGAAATCTGACAGTGAGATAGAAAGCAGTCTTGTGATTCACTGGTCCATAGATGAAGACACGTTCCCAAAATCAAACAAACTCGCCTCTGAACGAAGGTCCCCTGCATCGAATATTTCAGAACACACTTTTATTAAAAGAATAAGAAACTTTCATGATATTTTAAAAATCGTAGAGAAGACTAAAAATTTGCTGAAAGGAGGATGCATACTAGTAATCTGTCAGTTAACACTTCGCATTTCAATCAACTCTCGTACCACGTTGGGGCAGCTCCCCAACTTTCATAAAACTCGGTTACACCGACTTAGATATTTATCAAAAGCCCTGGGTGGAAAGTTGAACGTTACAGAGACGAACATGGCTACAGGAAAGGACTTTCTTTATGGCAACATGTCAATGGTCGATTACGAAGAAAAAAAGTTTTCTACGAGTTCCAAACAATAAAATTTGATTTGCAGCTGATAACAAACCATGTAAAGGGAAAGGGAAATGCAAGGGTGGTAAATTATATTCATTTCTAGAGGAATTTGCCATGAGAGGTGTGTCACTTGTGGTCCACAAAAGGCGGAAGCATTAAGGATTACGAACAAATAAGTGGAACAATTATGATTCTAAGCCATTCTAAGTATGGAAATAGTCCTTACGGGAGATTTTAACGAAAGAGTTGGTTTGGGGTTGGATGATGCAGTACAATTTAGATATGGACACCATATCGTTAATGAAAATCACAAAAGACTAGTAAATGTATCCATTGCACTGGAAAATTTTAAACGATTTTTTCCCACACAAATGGATACATAAATACACGTGACTGAGTCAGTCACGAGATCTGAGAAGCGATTACATTATACAAAAGGAAATTTCTCGACTTTGAGTGAGTTACTTAAAGGTACACAGAAGTCCGGAATGTGGCTCCGACGGCTTCCTGCTTGGAATTAAATTTATCTTTTCATCATGTGAGAAAAAGGAATCTCAGGAACATAATGTTACTATTAAAATTACACATACTGTTAAATATATTACTATAATCTCAATGATGAAAGTGTGGAAATTCTTTATAAACTGAGAATGGCAAGTAGGCCGCAATGTTTTGATAAAGGTGGAAATGCTGAAGACAGATTTCAACAAATCAAAAGATGCGTTCACAAGGCAGGATATGAAGGGTAGGCTCAACAAAGCGATGAAAAGAATTTAAGGTCAGTGTGGTGGAGGGAGAACATAGCGGAAAACATATAAAATGAACAAGAATATAAATTCATGGTGATAAGAGAGCAGGAGGACAGAAAAGAGACGTCTAAAAGAAATTATTAAAAGGAAAAATGAGATGTGGGAAACGAGATGTGAAAAGGTAGGTATGGTGGGTTACAAAGGTAACAGAAGCCTGGAAAACCGGTAACAGAAGCCTAGAAAACAGTGAGGAGTTTAAGAAAAGATGTGGAAGAAAGGACAAAAATAAGAGTTACCGACAGTAGAGAGTGGAAAAATCATTTCGTGACACTGATATCGGAAGAGAGGGCCGGATATAAGGACCTAAAACTGGACTTACAGAATTAGTTATCTATAGGAAATGTAGCCCAATAACTATGGCAGAAACTGGAACTTCTCTGAAAGAATCGAAAAATGGAAAACCTCCCGCACCAGAGGACTTACCAATAGCATTAGCGAAGCATGGGCCGAATGTTTTGGAACATTTGATCAAGTTGTTTAACAGATGCATGTTAGACGGAGGAGACGTACCAATAGCAATAGCATTAGCGAAGCATGGGCCGTATGTTTTGGAACATTTGATGTAGTTGTTTAATAGATGCATGTTAGACGGAGGAGATGTACCTGTGTAATGGAATTTGGCATATCTATGTCCAGGTTATAAAATATGTAGTAAGAAGGTATGTGGAAACAATCGTAAAGTTAGTGCTACAAACAATATTTCTAGGTTTTATGGTCGGGTTCTAGGAGTAAAAGGCAAGGTAGAGTCATAATTGATGGACGTTGACAGATAGGTCAAGGAAGATTTTGTAATGACAACGTTTTTTATTTTCACAAAACCAACAACAAAATGACTGTAAAGGAATCTGAGGAGCCATTTAGTGTTCATATATCTAAAGAAGGCGTGTGACACAGTGCCGCTGAAGAAACTGTTTAGAGTCCTCAGAGGGCAGTGAGCCTGAAAAGATTTATGTTCGAAGTATATAGGACCCATACCAGTTTTCAGAGTGTGTAATCAAAGTGGGGAATGTAATTTCGTCACAGACTAAGAACTACAAAAGGTTTAAAACACATATGGTTCTTATCTTCTACATTGATTAAGAAGTATATCCGAGAAGCTCTGGACTTTTGGAGTAAGAAATGTGTAGGATTTGACATGCAGATATCGAACGATCGATGTTGCTACACCTTTCTGTAAGTGATGCTCAGATGGCCAGTATGGATGATATCTGCATTATGCTAAGAAAATTTTTAGAGGAATTTGATTAGTGGGGACTGAAAGAAAGTTTTTGAAAGACTGAATACATGTGCTGTGAAGAAAATGCAGGAAACATTATTGTAGAGAGCCAGCACATCAAAGCACATGAAATATTTACTGCTTGTGTTGCAGTCTATCGGAAGATAGAACAGATGATTAGAAAATACTGCAACGAGTATCCCATGGTAAAACGTCAATCCAGAAGCTAATCCTCTTTCATGTTCTTCTAAGATAAAATCAAAAATAAAGATAGATAACAATCGGGCAATGTAGATCTTGTTGTACCATTTTCATGAAAGAGGGAGAAGACTTAGACCGAAGGTTGCATGCTTATTGTTAGGTGGAATAAAGTCGGCCATGAGAAAAAGAGATGTGGGAGACGGAGTAGTATGATGTAAGTAGGCTGTTTATGTTTTCATATTGGCAACGTTACGTAGCGCTCTGTATGAAAATCACTGGCTGTGCTGTGTGCAGTCTGTGGCTATTTTGCATTGTTGTCTGCCATTGTAGTGTTGGGCAGATGGATGTGAACAGCACGTAGCGTTGAGCAGTTGGAGGTGAGCCACCAGCAGTGGTGGATGTGGGGAGAGAAATGGCGGAGTTTTGAATTTTGTAAGACTGGATGTCATGAACTGCTATGTATATTATGATTTTTCAACACTATTAAGGTAAATACATTGTTTCCTCTCTATTAAAATCTTTCATTTGCAAACTATGCCTATCAGTAGTTAGTGCCCTCCGTAGTTTGAATCTTTTATTTAGCTGGCGGTAGTGGCGCTCGCTGTATTGCAGTATTTCGAGTAACGAAGATTTTTGTGAGGTAAGAGATTTGTGAAAGGTATAGGTTAACGTTAGTCAGGGCCATTCTTTTGTAGGGATTTTTGGAAATCAGATGCGTTGCGCTAAAAATATTGTGTGTCAGCATAAGCACAGTCCTGTAGAATTGTTCAAAGGGGACATTTCATATGTCGACCCTTAGCCCAGGATACCTCACTGGAATCTTCTGATTTTTTTCTTGTAGTTTGTGTAATTAGTGTAGCTATTGTTTATTGCTAGCTCGTAATTGTAGAGAGAATCTCCTTTGTAGTTGCAGTCTTTCATTGTTGTTGTGGCATGCATGTAGATTTGCACCAAGTATTTCGCAGCTGCGTTTGCAATTAACTAGATATTATTTTCAGTGCTATTTTAATGTGTTTTCTTATTTTGCTCTTCAAATTGTGCTTTTCTGCGTTGTCGTGTGAAATATTGTGACAATAATGGCGTATGAAAAACGTAATACTAGGCTCGAATGTAAACTGAGAAATGACAGTGAAGACGAAAGCAGTGTGTTAGCGCCACCGTGTAATGACTTAACTAATGTTCAAACTAGTGATTTGGTAATTGTGCATAGGGAAATGGAGCGGGCGGCAAATAATGGTATAGACAGTGAAACAATTAGTGAACAGGGAAGCCTTATCGATCGATCGGTCGCCAATAGCTCGCCTCAGGAATCCGAAAGGACAGGACACAATCTCGCAAATACTGTAGATTCAGGTTTTGGGTCCTCACCGTTTTCTCAAATAAGTCAAGACTCATTATCTGCTTGTCAAAATGTGAATGTTGCCGGTGCAAATTCACTGCCGAAAAGCACTGAGGAACATGTTTCAGACAGCAGTGCATTGTTATTACAATTAATACAACTAATGGGACAAACACAGCAAAAGCTTCAAAAGTTAGACAAAATGGAACAAAATCTTCGAAAGTTAGACACAGTGGAACAAAATCAGAGACAAACACAGCAAAAGCTTCAAAAGTTAGACACAATGGAACAAAATCTTCAAACGTTAGACACAATGGAACAACACCAGAGACAAACACAGCTACAGTTAGACATAATGGAACAAAATCTTCGGAAGTTAGACACCACACTTGAACAAACACGTGAAGATTTAACTACTGAGTTACATAACATTGAATCGAAATGTCAAAAAGTCTGTAACGACGTAAAAACACAAATTTGTGAGCATTTCCAACCTATTTTTTCGCGTCATGAAAATGCATTACAGAATCACGATGCAGCCATAAAAGAACTGCAAACTATTGTTCACGAAAATCACGACACCTTGCAAGCTAAAATTGACTCAGTTGCATCTACCGATTCGGTTACGCAACTTGCAAAAACTCAGGAAAACTTAAAGGACACAGTAGATACGATTTCAACACAAATGGACACTCTGAAACTTGGTTCAGAAAAACACACAGAGGAAATAATTTCACTATCGGATAAAGTAGCCGAACTTTCAGATCAGGTCACTAACTTATCTACAAAGGTAGATGATGATCTGAATGACACAAGACCTGTAGCCTTCACGGACACTGAAGAGTATGAACAAATTAGAAAATTCAAACAAAATCAAAATCAAATCAATACCCAGTACAAAAGAGAAATCTGGGATGTACAAGATCAGTTGGCACAAGTAATACAAGAATTACATATTTCAGAGGACACTCGCGCTCCAGTACGGGAAGAGGGACTTAGAAATACGGAACAGCCACAAAATAATAACACAGGACATTTCGGAAAATTATGAAAGAAATTGGCAAGGTGCACCGAACTATGAAATGGAACCCCCGAAACGACGTAACAGTGACCGATATGCGACGCACCGACACGATGATTTTGACTATAAGCTGTTCATTACTACAAGTAAATTTAAAACATTTAAGAATTCTGGCAATGACATTCATCCACAAGCGTGGCTCCATCAATTTTCTCATTGTTTTCCTCCGAATTGGTCATTAGAGCACAGATTAGAAGTTATGTGTGGCTATTTAGAAAATGAACCAGCTGTAAGAATGCGATTGGTCATTCATGATTGTTACAGTGAAAGAGAATTTTACCATGCCTTCCACTCAGCATATTGGTCTCAAGCTACACAAGACCGAGTAAAACATAGCATCATAATGATGAAACATTTCGAACTATCTGAGTTTTCCAGTCTTGTGAAATATTTTGTAGACATGTTGCACAAGACTCAGTACCTGTCAAACCCATACAGCCCCTCAGAACTCATCTGCATTTGCTTAATCAAATTACCTGAACATTTACGACATATTATTTTGGCAGGACGTTGCAAAGACGACATTGAAGCTTTTCAGGGACTCTTACAAGAATTAGAAACTGACACTGACAATCGCGGAACGCAAAAACTGGAACACAACAATTACAGGTCACATCCGTCGCAATTCCATGGTGAAAGAAAGAATAACTGGACACGACAAGACTATTCTCACAACACAAATCGTGACCAAGACAGACACCACCCATATGACAACCACTGGCGGAGTAATGAATATGACAGAGATTACCATAGAAACAGACAATATGGGAACAAATACAATTATTATCAAAGGAGACAGAATAACTTCAGAAGCAACAGTTCAGCGCGCAGTTACAATTCAGGAAGAAATTCCCCACCACGTGACTGGCAAGAAAGAAACTATGGAATCTACCAACATGACAACAGACGATATAATCATAATGACAGACCTGAATTGCGAGCTTCAAACAGGGCAGGGCCTTCTCGTCAAGGTGAATTTGTTGAAGTTAGGTCTCCTAATCCCAATAACAACGCATGCCAACAAAGAGATAGCGGACAATGACTCGCATCGCAGGCAGCCATGAGCGCCGGCTGGCTCAGAGAAAAATAACATAGACGCCACCATTGAGAAAAATTCCAGTACTCTTTACCAACGTATACCGTATGAAATTGCGTTTAAGCTGAAACTCTGTGTACTAGGAAGAGTAAAGGTTTACACCACATTTCACATGTAAAACCGCTTACTGATGGATAATCTGCTTTTTAACTTTGTCTTTGCCATATAACTTTTCACTTTACATTACTAGTATGCTTTGTCAGACTTAGAATCTGTTAACATGCAACAGTGTTTGAAGTTAAATATCCAGCCAAGAACCAAGAGAACTTATTTAAACAGAAATTACGAATGCATTGTTAGAGTGAACAGACGACACAGTGTTGTTATTTGTACATTCTTGCTTGTTAGTTGCACGATTACGTAATGACTATCAGGGTTACATACTTAGAACATATCCTGGTTCTGCTAATGAGATTTTAATGCAATATTTTGGTTTACTTGAAAATACATTCTGGATTTAAAGTAATTTCTGTGAGATACCAGATGAGACAGTGGTTAGTTTATGTGACACCTACGCAATTTTATCACGACGCTACTAATGAGTGACAATTTACAATGTTTGCTTTTGCAGTGTTTCTGTTTTATATCTGCACAGTTTTTCTGTATTATTCTGAAAAGTAAAACATGTTTTAGTAGTAACTTTTGTGGTATAGCTACAATGAGACTGCCTTTTCCATAGCACAACAATACGTTACAGCACAGTACTTTCTTCATCACGGCAATAAGCGTAATAACTAAGATATCTATACGCAAAGCATTTCTCTTTTGTTTATCATGAGGTAAGTACATTGGCTTCTGCAGAACTTAGCTTTCGGAGGGCAATAACTACGACACTTCCACAGAGATTATCTTACAGCAAGATGCACATTTAGCGCTACAGGACATGTGTTTGAGTGATTAATTTTGCTCTTAAATCATTTATTTTTAAAGATATTTGAAGTACAATGATACAAAGTTTTCCGTGATACATTTCATTCCACTGCTGTAATCTGTAACACCTGAAGGTATAATTACATTAATCCTCAGGGGGTACACATTTACTTTGTGTACCATGTGTTTGGCAAGCACAAGGACCCCTAGCTAATATGGTATTTGCTTATACAACTTTACACATTGGTACCATATTTCTCTAACACACAAATTACACAGCAATCTGATCATTTAACTGAGAGATAAACATGTTTTTTTACTACATCAGTTACACATGTTTATGCAATTACACAGTTGGGTAACTTCACACTTACGAAATTGTATTTTGTCTGTACTTTGTGAACTGTTCATATTTTTTCGGAACCCTTGTGATACTATGAGAGCTTTGAATGATGTATTTGGTGAGGGAGCATGATTTTACAGTACGTTTGAGGTAGATGACACTATAGAAATGAGCAGAGAATTTTTTTTGGGTTTTGAAATTATTGCTGAAAGCTACGTCGATTTTGAGATTTGACTGATGTGTTATGTTGTTATTATTATGATGACAATGTGTATTATGCTGTTGAGGTATGTTTATGATCAATAAGCTGATGCTATATGAGGAATTTGATTATGCTATGTATTTATTATGATGAAATATTGAAGTGTTGTCGCAAGATTGACGTGTCGACGAATATGTATATGTGTAATAAGGTAAGGAATAATGAATAGTGGTTAGGGACTCTGATTTGTGAAAAAGGATGTTGGAAACCAAGAATCGTACTTGAAGAGTTGTGAAATGTGTGTAAATGCGTGAATGTATCACAATGCCGACAAAAGATTTTTGGACACTGTTATATTCATAAGATTTTGTTTCTACACATTTGCAATGCAAATTCTCGACCCATGAAATTTTGTATATGAGACTGCCACTGTAGTGCAAACTGGTGTTGTAAATATTTCAGTAAGAAAGTTAAGTGACCACCTTCACGTAATGAGTCGTGGGCACCCAGCTGCACGACAGTCGCCTGGAAAAAAAGCCATTAGTGTGTGCCTTTCAGAGTCACAGGTGGAGAAAAAAAAGGGGCCATTATCCTCGCTATTGACATTCCTTTGTAGAAAGCATCGCATATACGACACGCTCAAACTTGACAACATATGATAACACTGTGGATCTCTTAATTTATGATATTTACTGAGATGCCTAATGAAATGACGAGAAACATTTTTATGTCTATACACCTGATTATTACTGCTGCCTTTCTAGTTGAGAGATTTTTTTACTACCTTATGAAATGCTATATGGCTAATGAATGATGTTTCATGCCTTCCTTTGTACATATTTGTTCATTTTCTTCAATATCTAGTTTCTAGCTGCACTGCAGCATTGGTTATTATAAAATTTTATAGATGTACTATTATCACTATTTTCTATCTACAGACCCAGTAAAGAATACGTTTATGATGTACTTTCCTAGAAAAGAGAGCACAAATAGACATTTCCCTTCACAGGAATTGCATAAATAATTTTTTTAATGACTTGGTAACTTTCTTGCACAGTAATATTTTGTGATGCATCACTCTAGTGTTAAGATGTGACATAGGTATTAAACATGGCCATTTTTACTGTCATATTTTTTCTGCTTGAGCTATGTCATGTTTAGATATAAGTTATTGCATTTGCTGCTGCTATTTGCCAGGCATAGTGCTACTAAATTTCACTTTACATTACTCTGTTAAGCCAGTTTTACTACTGATTTATTTCTCTTGTTTGCTGCTCATTGCCTCATATTAGTTGTAATATTGCTGCTTGCTTTGCCAATTTGCATTTATTTGTCATTGCTGTGTGTGTTAATTGTTTTGTGCTGCTGCATTGCCTCGTCCCTTAGTTTAGCATCTAAGCTCAGTAGATTTAAGTTAGCTTAAGATGGGGTAGGCCATATAACAGAACAACTTTTGATGAATTTGAAGAAATGCATTGAGAAGCTATAAGAAAATGGTTTGGCCAAAAAAAGTATTTTGAAAGAGGATATGAACCAAAAAGTAGGGTTTAGGGACAATAGGTTCAGGTAGGATTTTCTTGGAAATAAATGATGAGGTAAGATATTGGAAAATAAATAATGAGGTAAGGAATGTGTGAACATATGAATACAGAAAGCACGCTTGGATAGAATTTTTTTGGTGGAAACAAATGTTGAAATATGAGGAAAGATATACGGAATGAAGTTTTGGGGTGGACTGCAGTACCAAATGTCACACTGAAAACAAACCCTGTCCTGTATTTTTGTGTTATTACACTATGTGAATTTGTGTTTTTCCTGTCTTAATGTGTTATGTTGCAGAACTTTTCTGATAATATGTTATTTTCTTTGTAAAGATGTTTAGACATTTTTTATCTGTTCTGTTTTGTTCCTCACGTTTGAAGTTTATGTTTCGAAAGTTATTCTCATCTTTTATGTATGTACTCATGTCATAATTCCTGTAACACTGATGTATATGTTATTTCGATTCTTTTGTAAAGCCTGTACTACAAATGTTATCTGTATTGTCGTGTTCTTTCATGATGTATTTTGTAGCTTTGTAATTGTATTCTTATAAAATTGTAATTGACACCAGGTCATCATATTATTAACTTGTAAGTTCCATTTCACTGCACACGTTTCTGTTGGTCATAGTATATGGACAATATGTGATAAGTAGGGACTGTTAGTGTTTGCACATGTGTTAATAATGCAGCAAGGGACTGGATAACAGCATTGCTGGTTCTAACGACAATTCCAAAAACTTTGTAAGTGCACAAGTGGTGGTTATGGACGTGCTATATTATCCGCAAGACTCTTCAGTGGTGATTGTGCACACGCACAGTCACAACAGATGGCTGCTGGCCATCTCTACAAGGACTACAGTGGGTCTACATCTTTGATGACCCACCAATACCATTATTTCTACAAGGACTGCCGTGGGTCTGCACCTCTGGTGGCCCACCAATACCGTAATCTCTACCAGGACTACAGTGGGTCTGCTCTGTGATGACCTACCTACCAATATTCTTCAAAACGCAGAATGACTGTGCTGTGGGTTTGCTCTGTTGTGGCCCATTACCTGTCAGCGTGTCAAGACTCAGCACTGTTTTTCCGTTGGAAGGACAGCACAACTTCTTCAAGACTGCATGGAAATCCACTACTTCCGTGTGCATTGTCTTTTACTGCTCAGACTTTGAGAAAAGAAACGTCAGTTTTACCGTGATGAATGATCAGGACTGTCTTTATGGCCTGTGAGAAAATTTTATCTTTTGACCAACATTGTATCAATAAGTGTGTGCATTTGATAGCTTTGTTATTGTAATTATGAAAAATTTTATCAAATCATTATTGGCCACTGCCCAAAACAATTTGTAAAATTTTTTGTGTGGAGCATGGGGCCTATGTAAGAAGGCTGTATATGTTTTCTTATTGGCGACGTTACGTAGCGCTCTGTATGAAAATCACTGGCTGTGCTGTTTGCAGTCTGTGGCTAGTTTGCGTTGTTGTCTGCCATTGTAGTGTTGGGCAGATGGATGTGAACAGCGCGTAGCGTTGAGCAGCTGCTCTTCAAATTGTGCTTTTCTGCGTTGTCGTGTGAAATATTGTGACAATAATGGCGTGTGAAAAACGTAATACTAGGCTCCAATGTAAACTGAGAAATGACAGTGAAGACGAAAGCAGTGTGTTAGCGCCACCGTGTAATGAATTAACTAATGTTCAGACTAGTGATTTGGTAATTGTGCATAGGGAAATGGAGCGGGCGGCAAATAATGGCGTAGACAGTGAAACAATTAGTGAACTGGGAAGCATTATCGATCGATCGGTCGCCAATAGCTCGCCTCAGGAATCCGAAATGACAGGACACAATCTCGCAAATACTGTAGATTCAGGTTTTGGGTCCTCACCGTTTTCTCAAATAAGTCAAGACACATTTTCTGCTTGTCAAAATGTGAATGTTGCCGGTGCAAATTCACTGCCGAAAAGCACTGAGGAACATGATTCAGACAGCAGTGCATTGTTATTACAATTAATGCAACAAATGGGACAAACACAGCAAAAGCTTCAAAAGTTAGACACAATGGAACAACACCAGAGACAAACACAGCAACAGTTAGACATAATGGAACCAAATCTTCGGAAGTTAGACACCACACTTGAACAAACACGTGAAGATTTAACTACTGAGTTACATAACATTGAATCGAAATGTCAAATAGTGTGTAAAGTTTGGAAGGTAGGAGACGAGATACTGGCAGAAGTAAAGCTGTGAGTACCGGGCGTGAGTCGTGCTTCGGTAGCTCAGATGGTAGAGCACTTGCCCGCGAAAGGCGAAGGTCCCGAGTTCGAGTGTCGGTCGGGCACACAGTTTTCATCTGCCAGGAAGTTTCAAGGTCTTCCAAATTAACACCGACGACGCTTGTGCGCGAAAGGACAATGATCGGTTTTCAGGATGCAGCCCATATACGTAGACACACGACTTGGACACTGCAGAGCGTCGAAGTGTGAGTTTGGTGTGCCGCAACAAACGCAAAGTGAGAAGCACATTGTCCTGCCTATTTTAAAGACGTACTTAGTACGACATACCTTATACGTCACGGTAGAACTACATAGGCAGTGCTGTGCATCATGGACATGAGCCAGTACATGAGATTGTCTTTGAAGTATTTTAGTTGTTCTGTAGACTCACGCAGTAAGGTCTTCTGCTTACGTTACAGGTGTGGCATACACCATACTCCTCATACTACCCCACTGACTGCGGAACTGGTCCACCTCTACCAGTCCAGGGATTGTAACATGCGACGTTGACGTGAACTCGCACATCGACATCTAAATGTGTTGGAGCTCCGTTGTGTTGCAGCCACAAGCCCATCCAGATATTTAGCGAAGCTTCATCGAATAAGGTAGTCAAACGATCTCAAATCAATGTGAGGCATATCGGTCCTTTTAGGCTGTTTGGCAGTAGATATGGCCCAATGATACAGTCACCAATTATCCAGGCCCATATGTTAATACCAACCGTGTTCTGATGATTTTGAATTACCTGGACATGCCGATTTTCACCCGGACAGACATGCATATTGTACTGGTTCCATATTCCGTCTCTAGTCAACGTGCATCCATCCGTGAATATCACCAAGCTCGAGAACGGTGGCTGGAGTATGGATTGTTGTAAATATCACTGCTGAAACTGTACCTGTCGTGGATAGTTCTCCTCCCATAATATCTGGCCTTTTGCGGATGGTAAGGATGGAGCCGCTGTTCATGGGCAGCACGCCACGTGGGACTTTTATCCGTGGGCAGTGTCTCTTCCACATGACAAGTGCTGGTGGCTGGGTCCTCTTCGGACTTTATCAGCACATCATCCTCCAGTCCTAATTTTCGAGCCGAGCGCGGTAAAGCAGCATCACGTTTCGGCACTTATCAGAGCACAAACAGCAGACTGGGGATAGTACTTGCAACTACCATGCAAAAAGAGCTACTGCTTTACTGTACGATGGACACATCTGAGGTAGAAAATAGCTGCGTGCTACTTTCCGACTTGTCCGAGACGTTTATCGATGGCCTCGAAGACGGAATGTTGTGGAGTATGTCTGTCTGGAAAACGTTCCGCGTAATTGTAATCTGCTATGCCGTACGCACGTATCATGCCCGTCACTTCCGCAGCTGTGTACTGGTAAATGTCGCTCTGCTGTCAACAACGTTACTGTACTCTCAGACCACACAATGTCCGCAGCAGTACACGTACAAGGTCTGTGTGGAGCAATGTAGCGGATGCGCAAGAATGCTGTTAAGCTCAGTCTGCATTCCTTCCACGGTCAGACACTAAAACAAATTGGAAAAAACCGTCACATTCTTTCTTTCTCAGACTTCGACGCTCTCCAGTACTCATACCGTGCGTTTCCGGATATGGGTTTTCTCTTGAGAAACAATCACTCTACCTTCACGCAAAACATGATAAGCGGTGTCGGTGTTTTTTTTTTTTTTTTTTTTTTGGAACACACTGTATACGTATAATAGGATGTCAATGGCTCGCAAGGTTACCTACCGAACTTTAGGTGATGTAGATCATATATTATCTTTAAGGGCATTTTATGTATTGCATTATTGGTTCTGTATTTATAAAGTCCGAAAGTATTATTCCATATGAGATAAATAATTCTGAAAACACTACTCGTTACCCATCAGCTGTGTGAAGTCTAGGGTATAGCTATAGTAGAAAGACAAAATCGACTGCAAATGTATATACCCAGTGCCTTCTTAGAGGAAAATACGTGAACTAATGTGATGTGTGTGCAACTCGCCGTTAAACATGTTAAGGTAAGTATCAATGAGTCTTCTAAAATTAGTTATAAGAATAGAATGGTAACTGTAAATAATAGCTACATAGTAGCTGGACAAATAACTGTATGACCACGCCAATTCAGTTGAAAAAGATTTTGTGTTGATATAGAAACTACGGTACCAAAGTGTAGTAGATATTTTGTATGTCACTTATGTGCAACAATTTACATTCAAGTAACCGCAGTATTCAGTTTTAAGGCGCGGTATACTCTTATTGAAGTTACTGACAAGCGAGAATCTCGACAGTGGTATTTAGATACCTTGGCTGCGGATGTAAAAATCCAAAATACACCAAAACTCAGAGGTGTTCCCCTTTGTCATGTACCTGAGTTTAGTAAGTTGCATTATGTGGCGAAGTTTTTCGATAACTCATCAATTGCTCCTTTTCATATTAATCGATACATAATTTTGTTTCAATTTAAGTTATCTGTAAGAAAAATATTCTATATATCAGTAATTAATTTTCAGGATAACTTAAATACACACTGTTCAGCAGCTGTTATTAACTTTCATGAGCACTCATTTGAATTGTCACAGTTTCATCGTTATTGAGTAACAAATACTGTCCTCCACATTAGATGGGCATTTTAATTTCCACGCTTAAGATGCAAAAACATGATTTGTTCAACTAACGTTCACTTATAATATTTTACAGCTATTTTTGAAAGAACACTATTTGCAACACAGATGCCATTATTTAGTTTTTAAGCCAAATTTTCATTCAAAGGCAACAACAAATTTCTGCTCAGATAAATTAATGATGGAATTGTTGGAATATTCATAGATAATCAGGCAGTAATACGATTGCACTTCTTTTAAAGTTCAAATTATTTTGAAGATGATAGAATTAATTTGTCCTAAGCAATGCATTTAAATTGATCACTATTATATGTTTTTCATTTATGTTTTTACATGGATTGCGACCTTAAAATGATATCATCTATACAATGGAGCAGAACATGCACTCAAAATTTACACTGTACATTGCATCATGAACACTGTATTTCAGTGATGAAGTGTAGCAGAATTCTTTACAAGGGGCTCCTTTGTGGTAACTAGAAACAGGAATGAGGACAGAGGAAGTATGTTACATTTATAAAATAGAAGCAAAACAAATGCATAATATGTTGTTATTGTTAAAAGTGGGTGGCCACAATTTTCTTAGAAACGAAAAAATAATCTGCTCTCTCTCTCTCTCTCTCTCTCTCTCTCTCTCTATATATATATATATATATATATATATATATATATATATATATATATATATATATATATATATATAATGTTTACATATTCTATTTCATTATTTATTACTTATAGCTAACCAAATTGAAGTTCTGAGGGTCAGTGTTAAATTTAAAACATATTAATAAGTCATACAGACTTGCTAAAATAAGTAAAAAGTAGGTAAAACTCATATAAGGGTCTAATAAATGCCACCACACATAGCGGAAGAAACTGTCACTGTTTATGTAACAGTTACTGCTTACCTTCGGAAGACAAGTGATTTCATAAACGTCGAGGACAAGGGTTTTAAAGTAAGATAAATAGCTTGTGTAATAACATAGTTCGCCTGTGAAGTTTGTATTAAGTTCAGCTGTATTTTCTAAGACCTAACTTAATTTTATCCATGCTAGATGCTGTTGAACACAGTGACTGTTCCTTTAAAGCGTACTAATGAAGAAAATTCGCCATGAGTCACAAGTGAAAGCGATTAATTTAAAACACGACCAATGTGGGATTTATGTCCTTTCCAGGTAACCACAGTCATTTTAGTCTTTTCACATTCTGTGTTAGAGTTCAATATACATCGACTTTCCTAACTTTAATTTCATGCTTGATTCGAAGTCGTCATTTGAAACACTACATTCCTGTACCTACCAATATAGCTTAAAATTTATAAACTATGTACGAAACTTGAAACATCACTTCCCAGGCTTATTCGTCCGTACAACACTGGGAACACAACAAAGGAAACCTTGAGTATATTCGAAAATGATGTTAGAGTTCTGGAGAAGAAATTAAAAGTTGGGGTTTTGCGTGTAATTTAATTCCGTCAGAGGCAGCTGTAATGGCGCGGCAGAGCGGCAGACCACACAGGAAAGAGTACTACAGGAACGGCCATTTTAGACCTACTATGGCGTCCGCGGGATCTGTGTGTGGGAATTTTCCAATACAGCAGCAAAGAGAGTCATGAGTGCTCACTCAGTAACAGCATCTTTTGTTAAGCATGACATCCATACAAACGCTCTATATCTGTTCTTTAGGAACCGGGCAGGAAAAGTGGGCCGTACCTCTTCAGCATAACAAAGCTTGCAGCTGGCTTGGCCTTGCCGATGCAAGGTTGGAATTAGTTAGATGGCCCGCGACCTAACAGCTAGTTTCGCGTTAATTGCTGGTAACTCCACCCAAGGCGAAGCAGGAACGTCATGCGTCGAGACCCAGGAAGAGGTCTTCTTTCTGTAACACCAGTTCCAGACCAAGAACGACCTAATCTAGCTGACAGCCAACAGACCAGCAGTTTCACCTAGCAGATAGCGCTTCTGGGTTCGAATTTTAGAAATCATTCTTGATTGGAGCACAGTGACCGGTATAAAACAACTACAAATCAATAAAAACAGTTCCGATACCGTTTTCAATGTTTTATTTGTTAGCAACCGGTTACCGGTTTCGGCCCTTCCCTCAGACCACCTTCAGCTTCTTTTATTTTATTAGTTACTTTTGTTTTTACTAATTTTTAGCTTCTGTCTTGGGTTGTGGTGGTTCGGCACACACACAACGGACGAACTGCGTGGATATTACCACAGCGCCGGCAGAACTCGGAATTCTAAGATCATGTGCTGCTAATGATAGAGCGGAGGCCTTTATACTCGTTGGGCCTGGGGATGTTCAGAGAGGGGCTCAGTTGCTGTCACGTAGAGGGCTCTGGATGAGCAGTGTTGTGCTGCGACATGGAGTGACCCACACAACTGCTAAGATGGACAGTTATGAATGTGCGGGATTTTGTCTGTGGCGTGTTTGTATGTTCCACGGCTGGTTAGGATGTCCTACCTGGTGGAGATGCTGCAACATAGCTAAAGACTTCGAAGAGTAGTTGAATGGGATTGACGGTGTTGTGAAGAGATATTACAAGATGAGTATCAACGGAAGAACATGGGAAACGGAGTGTAGTCGAATTACAACAAACCATACTGATAGAATCAGGTAGGCAAATGAGATACTAAAAGTAGTCCATGTGTTCTGGTATTTGGGATGCAAAATAAAAGATGATGACAAAAGCAGGGAAGATATAAAATGCAGACATAAATTAGCAAGAATAGCGCTTCTAAAAGAAGAGATATTTGTAAACATTTAACATGAATTTAAATGAAACACGAGCGATAATTTGTCAAGACCAAGAACTTTTGAAATGTTGTGTTACAGAAAAATGTTGAAAATTACACGGGTACATCGAAAAACTAATGAAGAAGTAGTCAGTCGACTCAGAGGAAAAATTGGTGGCACAACTTGAATATAACAAAGGATCGCTTGCTAAGGCGTCAAGGTCTCTTCAGTTCCGAAGTAAGGGAATCGTGGTGACAGGGTCAGGTGGGAGGACGCGGAGGTTGCCGAGGAAAGCTATAGATTTGAATATGGTCAGCAGGTTCTAATGGATGTCATTTTCAGTTGTTATGTGGGGACGAAGAGGCTTGCACAGGATATACTAGCGTGGAAGTCTGCATCTGACCTGTCCCACCCCTGCCCAGGACCGAACCCTGGATCAGCAAATGTTTGTGGCCTACCTTAGTATGATAAAATCAGTATCACGATGAGCAGGTGATTTGTTTCTTGTAGTTCTGTCACTGTGTCTAGAGTGTAAGAACCAAGGTGTATGTGCTAAATAACTTATTTTTAATGATCGTTTGTGCCTCCTGACATTGTCGCAAGCTCACCAGTGAACATAGCACACTTTTGGTCAAAGATTTCTCCTCTTTCATTAGCTGAGTACCTGGCATTGCCCATGTACGTATTTATTCCAGTCTCCCACTAGTCCATCTCCGCCTTCACCCTCTCTCTCCCCATTACCACCTCCTCTCTTTGTCCACCTCCTCCATACATTTCTACCTTCCTTCTCTGACCATATTCTTATCCCCTCTAATTCCATCTCCCCTCTGTCAAATTTCTCGGCCACCAGGTACATCCAGTAGTACGAGGGCAGTTCAATAAGTAATGCAACACATTTTTTTCCTCGTCCAATTTTGGTTGAAAAAACCGCAAATTTCTTGTGGAATATTTTCAAACATTTCCGCTTCATCTCGTATAGTGTCATTGACTTCTGACAGGTGGCAGCGCTGTACGGAGCTGTTAAAATGGCGTCTGTAACGGATGTGCGTTGCAAACAACGGGCAGTGATCGAGTTTCTTTTGGCGGAAAATCAGGGCATCTCAGATATTCATAGGCGCTTGCAGAATGTCTACGGTGATCTGGCAGTGGACAAAAGCACGGTGAGTCGTTGGGCAAAGCGTGTGTCATCATCGCCGCAAGGTCAAGCAAGACTGTCTGATCTCCCGCGTGCGGGCCGGCCGTGCACAGCTGTGACTCCTGCAATGGCGGAGCGTGCGAACACACTCGTTCGAGATGATCGACGGATCACCATCAAACAACACAGTGCTCAACTTGACATCTGTGCTGGTAGTGCTGTCACAATTGTTCACAAAAATCTGAACGAACTTCTCCTTCTTCATGACAACGCAAGTCCTCACACAAGTCTTCGCACCCGAGAGGAGCTCACAAAACTTCAGTGGACTGTTCTTCCTCATGCACCCTACAGCCTCCATCTCGCACTGTCGGATTTCCATATGTTTGGCCCAATGAAGGACGCAATCCGTGGGAGGCACTACGCGGATGATGAAGAAGTTATTGATGCAGTACGACGTTGGCTCCGACATCGACCAGTGGAATGGTACCGTGCAGGCATACAGGCCCTCATTTCAAGGTGGCGTAAGGCCGTAGCATTGAATGGAGATTACGTTGAAAAATAGTGTTGTGTAGCTAAAAGATTGGAGAATAACCTGGTGTATTTCAATGCTGAATAAAACAACCCCTGCTTCAGAAAAAAATGTGTTGCATTACTTATTGAACTGCCCTCGTACATTTGCCTGATATCTACTAAATATTTCGAGTAGAGTTGGTGGCAACTGAGTTAAGAATTTAAACGTGTTGCGTGATGCGGTAGGTTTCCAGGTATCACAGTGTTCATGACGTCATAGCTCCAGAACTAAGTACCGTACAATGATGTAATTCTTTTCTGGTGCTTTCAGTGATATATGTGAACACTGTTTCCAAAATGTGTCAGAATACAAATGATAGTAAAGATATAATAAATTGAGAGATCATGCTTCATTTGGCAGTTTTACTCCATGAAAGACGGAAATGTGAAACTTTTTCCTGTTCATCATTTTGTGGGGGTTGTCAGCGAGAAAAATGTTTCATAAAGATTTGTCATTATGTATTAAGTTTGTTGCAAGTATGTAGCTGCAGTCTTTCTCAAATACTGGGTGACTAATGTATGGGTACTCTCGCGTCATGGGCTACACTGCTTTTACAGCCTCACCTCTTTGACAGGTGACTGGTTCTGACACACACACACACACATACACACACACACACACACACACAGTGATTCCTTGCGGACAACAAATGATAAGTGCACAAAGTCTGGTTGAAATCGGTCCTGAGGTTTAGGATGAGATGTGGTACATACACACTTATACATACATACATGAAATGTATTCGCAGTTTCGAATATGGACAACCTTCAGCTGTATAATGGAATGATGACAATGGAAATTTGTGGCGCAGCGGGACTCGCAGCCGGGTTTCCCACTTACCGTGAACGGTCGCCTTCGCGTTTAGCTATCTGAACATAACTCAAGGATAGAGCCAAACTTCCATATATCGTCAGTCAAGTGTCTACAACCTATACTTGTACATCATTTCGCATATTACCGTACAGGTGAGACATTTTTCTTTTTAAGTCGCTTGCATGGTGTCGGCGGATAAATATGATATCGCGTGTCTGAAGGCACACTGCATCGTGATTCGGAATAACACAGTCATTGGAATATCGTGTTTATCGGCCGACACCGAAGTGAAATGTCTCGCCTATACTCGAATATGAAGGATGTACGAACACAGGTTATATAGAAACGGTTGATGACATATGAAAGTCTGAGTCTGATCATAAGTGGTGCATAGATAGCCAAATGGTAAGACGACTGGCCACGACAAGCGGAAAATCCGGGTCTTAGTCCTGTGCTGGTGCAAATTTCTATTGTCCTTATTTCATTATACAGATGATGCTTGTCCTATATTCGCAACTGCGAATACATTCAATGAATGTCATTAAGAGTGTAGTCACCGCTGTCCCTGTTCCGGACATCCATGCACGCATCATAATCCGGAATAACACGGGCCCTATGATATCGTGTACATATATACACTGAAGAGCCAAAGAAACTGGTACACTTGGCTAATACCGTATAGGGCCGCCGCGTGGTACCTGCCTAATATCTATGGACTCCACTATGGTCTGAAGTAGTGCTGGAGGGAATTGACATCATGAAATCTGTAAGTGTACGAGGGCTTGGAGATCTCTTCTCAACAGCACGTAGAAAGGCATCACAGATATCCTCAGTAATGCTCATGTCTGGGTGGTTTGGTGGCCAGCGGCAATGTTTAAACTCAGAAGAGTGTTCCTGCAGCCACTCTGCAGCAGTTCTGGGCGTGCGGCTGTCGCGCTGTCCCGCTGGAATGAACAATGGACGTGAATGGATGCAGCTGATCACACATGATGCTTACGTACTTGGCACCTGTCAGAGTCATATATACGAATATGAGGGCTCCCATATCATTCCCAATGCACTCCACACACCATTGCTGAGCCTCGACCACCTTGAACAATCCCATGCTCACATGCAGGGACCATAGCTTCATGAGGTTGTCTCCATACCCGAACACGTCCATCCACTCGATATAATTTGAAACGAGACCGAGGAGGCAACATATTTCCAGTCATCAACAGTTCAATGTCGATGTAGACGGTCAAAGGCTAGGCGTGAGGCTCTGTGTCATCCAGCCTAGAGATGGGGGATGCACTCTTGAACTAATTCATAGAGTTGAATCTTTCAAAGGAGTGAACAATCAGTGATTCAGAAAACAAGAACGGTAGCTCCAAACGTTTCCCATGGCATAGAGAGAGAGAGAGAGACGGAGCTTATCAGCGGCGCCTCTGCTGGTCACAGCACAGTGCACGCCACACAACACAGCTAGCGCCGGCCTCTGCCCTGCTTCTACCTTGGCTGCCTGCATTGTGCAGTGCCCCATTGGATTTTGTGTTTCACATATGCCGTGCCGTCTCTGTGCATCGTCTTATGCGCGCAGTGTCTGGCGCAGCTTGACTTTGCATCACACTCTGTCGGCGATCGTTTCAGTCGCACGTCCTGCCCTCTGGGCAGTTAATGCGAGCAACAGGACAGAGAGCCACCTAGCGGATAACATAGGAACTACTTGCAACAACCTGCTCGCAAGAGAACGGACGATTTGTCTCGGAGCGGGTGAGTTCACCGCTCCCCCCACCTTTGGAACTCGCCTGCTCAACGCTCACCCCACCGTCTCGACTCTAGCCAGAGTGTTGAGCAAAGTGACTCAGGTGTCACTCTGGTCTCTGCGGTCTCAGCTCACGCAGTAATACTGCTCCCGGCTCTACCTGCTCGACTCAGCGCCTCTGCATCGGAGTTCGTCTCTACTGGATATTGTTCTTCGTAGTAATACCGCTACGTATATTACATTATTATGTTATGTATACATCATTTGTTTTTATTTTATTGTTATTTGTTTAAACTGATCAGATTAGGTTCCTGACGACTCCTCTTACTATAGGATTTTTATTATGGACACTCGAATTTACGCTTTAATTACGAGCGAACCGATAAACGTATCGCAAAATGTGTTACACCAATATTTTCCTTGTTTATTCTGCGTAAGGCTATATGCAGCACTTTCGTTTTACAGTAAAATTTATATTTTTTTTCTTATTCTGGTACGGATTTTGCGATTTTAGGCGTCTTCGGAAGGAAACGTTCACTTTAAAAATATATGGCTTGCGATGTATTTGTATGAGGTTAATGAAATTTTAATACATTGTAGCCAAATATATTGTTAATGTAAATCTCAAGTTACAACATTGTCCGATCACCCAAAAAACCACGATAGTGCAAAATAAATCAATAATCAAAAACTTTGTCATATCGTGGAAATTTCAATAAACAATACAAAATTCTTACTCATTATCTGTGTTACTTCAAAATAGGATCAAATAAGATCAAAATACAGGTATAGTACTGGAATAAACCAAGTTTAAAGAGCAATGTGCCTTCCATTTATTTTCTATTGTAAATGAGTGGTGAGTCATGAAAAAGAGCTAATTCATTTCAGGGAGTGAACAGTTCTGATCCGATCTCTGAAAAGAACAGTTTTGCTCGTCTCTAGTCCAGTCATCAAGAGTACATGAGTGTGCCTTCGGCTTCGAAAGGTCATATCGATGACGTTTCGTTGAATGTTTCCCACGCTGATATTTTCACGAGATGTTTCTCATTACCTTTGCATCATAATGAGATGGTAATTTTCATCACACATACTGCTCAGACGAAAGTAATGGTCCGCAGACCCGTGTCAGCTGTCTGTGAACCATTTGACACGGACAACCGTAGCTTGTTGACAGAGACCCGGCGTGGAACGTGACATGTACAAGAGACAGGCGCAGCGCGGAGCAAGCCGTAATGCACGCGCGGCCGGCGTGCCATGGACAGTGATTGCGTGTGACACGTCGGAGGCGGCGGTGCCGCCACTGTGCGGTCGCAGACGGAGTTAGGACTGGTGATTACGCGCACCCGCCCACCGCCACCGGCCACTGTAAAGTTTCACGGCGAGGCCCCACCCGGCCGTTAACACCTCGCAGCCACGGGTCGGGCGGCTGACACTGGCAAGTCTCTATTCCAGGACTGTTCCGCCTGAACCTCTGAGGCAGTAATCTACAGGAGGAACAGTCGTCATAGCAGGGGCATATTTCTGAGTCAGTGCACAAAATAAGTCATAGTTATCATTCCTTCGAAATATCTAAATCATTGGCGCAAATGTGAACCAACCGGCTACTGAAGTTGGAGACATAGCACCAGGCTCTCGAGAAAATATTATCTTCGTAATTCCGAAAATATCAACGCCAGCTTAGGGCGATAACTGTCGCACAATCAGGCTAACTGCTCATACAGCCAAATTCTTGGCGAGAATAATGTACAGAAGAATGGGAAAGAAAATAGTGGATCTCTTGGCTGGCGAACAGTAGTGCTCCACCAAAGGTAAAGGCACAAGAAAGGCATTTCTGATCTTGTGCTTCATAGTGGTAACCACTTCTTAAAGTACCGAGACGCTTGCGTAGTATTTGTCGATCCAGAAAAAGCATTCGAGAATGCAAATGGCAAAGACGTTGGGCTTTGCCTGAAAAATAGTGTAAGCTCTATAGTTTTACACCTACGTATCCAAAAACTGGGCTATATACGATATGTATTAGAAGCAAGAAAGAACAATAAGAACTGCAGACAAGAACGAGGTGCTCGAATTGAAGAAGATGTAAGACAAAGGTACATCTTTCTCCCTTTCTGTTCAATTTTTCTATCAAGAAAGTAATAACGGAAATGAAAGATAGCGTCAGGAGTGGGATTAAAATGATGGTGAAGAGATATCAACGACAGGGTTCACTGGTGAAGGCGAGGAAAAATTACAAGAACATACTGACAGAAAGGAACAGATTACTAATCACGAATCATAGGCCGAGGGCTAACCGAAGACAGATGAAAGTAACGAGGAGACGCAGAAATGAGATTAACAAGGAACTTGCTATCTAAATTGGGGACTTCAGCCTCGACGAAGGAAGTCTGCTAAATTGCAAGCAAAATAACATATGGTTGATAAAGTAAGAAGGACATAAAAGGCAGGCTAGCAGCAGCCGATAGAGCATTTCTGGCGAAAATAAGTGTACTAGTGTCAAATATTAGCTCCAGTTGAGGGCGAAATTTCCGAGAATGTACGTCTGGTGGACAGAATTGAGCGGAAGTGAACCATGGTCTGGAGGGGAAAATAGGAGATACGTAAATTGACGCATTTGAGATGTGGTGGTACAGAGGGATGGTGAAAATTCAGTGGACTGAAATCCTCAGAGTCGCCGACGCCAGAAATTTGTGGTAGACACTGAAAAGAAGAATGGGCAGGACGGTTATTATGTTTTTGGGTACTAAAATAAGTTGTAATGTGTAAAATCTGTAAGTGGAGAAAAAGATTTGAATACAACCCACAAACAGTTGAGAATGTTGTGTCTGAATGCTGTAATGAGATGAAGAGGCTGACTCAGGAGAGAAGCTCCAGATGGGCACTAGGCTTCAAGAAACCGGTCAGCGGACTGATGATTAAAGATACATAAATAAATAAAGAAATAATGAACAATAAAGTAAATATCCACAATGCCATTACACTCTAGGGCTACTACAGATGTTGGCACTAAACGTACGGATATCAATGTATACCAGCTATTCCGGTATCTTACGTTAAGACACTTCATAACAGTAACCAACAAAAATTAGCTTTTAGTACGCTTTCTTTAAAAACGAAACAAGGAAAAAGAGCTGTCAATAGTTTCGTGGTAAAAAATTCAAATTCAGGTGACTAATATGATTGTGTGTTCAAATAACTTGGTATGTAATTTTACAAGTGCGTTGACTTAAGGCAGATAGAAATTGATGGGTTGAAATATATTACAGTGTTCATGGAAATCGGCTTTAGCATAACAAAGCTCATGGTACAGCATTTGCTTTTATTATGATGCCACCATGATGTACCCGCAGACCTAGCCGAGGATCTTGTGGATAACAGAAACTCGTGTGCCAGACATTAAAACAATTTTTGTAATGTACAGCAGTAGTACGCTACAGTTTCTTTTAAGTTCCCTTTCTATAAATAAGTAAAGAAGCCTTTAAAACAGAAGGAACACGAGTAGATACAATATAACGCCAAGTTCATCACGAAGGATATTTAGTGTGGTGTCACCGCCAGACACCACACTTGCTAGGTGGTAGCCTTTAAATCGGCCGCGGTCCGTTAGTATACGTCGGACCCGCGTGTCGCCACTATCAGTGATTGCAGACCGAGCGCCGCCACACGGCAGCTCTAGAGAGACTTCCTAGCACTCGCCCCAGTTGTTCAACCGACTTTGCTAGCGATGGTTCACTGACAAAATACGCTCTCATTTGCCGAGACGATAGTTAGCATAGCCTTCAGCTACGTCATTTGCTACGACCTAGCAAGGCGCCATTACCAGTTACTATTGATACTGTAAAACGTGTACCGTCAAGAGCGACGTTCACCATTTATGGATTAAAGTTAAGTATTCCACCAGCTAAGTCAGTTTTTTTTCTAAGTCTAATTGCCTTGTCCTGTTCTAGACCTCACGCCAGCCTGTGTGAGCTAAAACGCGTGCCTTTCGGCTTCCTCTAGTTGTACCGGGTTGGCTCTCTTGCCAACCCACAACATTTAGAGGGCCAAACATTAAGTAATCTACCTGTGGTTTCACGAAAGTGCGTCACGGCACTCTCATTTCTCCAGCATCATAACATACGTGATCAAAGTCTGCGTTTTTCTTTCACAAATATTCAGTGTGCCATGACAACATCCAGGGGTAAACAATCTTTAACTTTAATGCAGCTTCGTAGAATCTTATAGAAAACTTCCTAAATCATTCACTTTTTAGAGATAATACATCCCACCCAGTGATTCGTAGTAATCGATGTGTCCCTTTGCCCCCTTCGCGTCAACGTCGAAACGTTAGCAGTACTGGCATGAAAGGAATGCGTAATCGTTTTCCCACCAGACTGGTTAGTCTTTCATTGGATCATAAGGTGACTCTGATGATGAAAAGACGTACTGAGTTGGCTGACGGCTTCGTGTGCGGCTAATGGGGCTCCTCTGATGACGTGTCGAGAGCGGCTCGTTACCGCTGACGGTTTTTGACACTATCGACAAGGGCGCCATCTTCCCAGAGCGAGAGAAATCCAAGTCACGCCTATCGCAGGGGCGGAATACCAGTGGGGGGGAGGACCTGAGAGGGTTATGGCACTATAAGTGGATAGCAAAGCTTGAAGGAAATCATAGCGGATAACTTTCGAGGAACATTTTCTTTCATAGCAAAAGTCAAATAGCAGCATAATATTGTAACTCAAATGAATGTTGCAATTCAGTTATCTACAGCGTACAGTAAGAGTTGTAAGAAACATCATTTCTTTCCTTATTAGGTCTTGCACCATCAACCTGGTTAGCAGCAGCTTGTCAGGCGTTGCTCACTTTGGCTTTCCTCCTCAAAGTGATACAACTGGTGCGGGTGGTAACCTCCATGATCTGGGTGATGTATTCTAGTCCCGATCTGCTTCTCGTGTTCTTTTCTTCGAACGCTCCATCTGTGATGCCTCAGGAGATGGTCGACTCGTGTTTCCATTCTGTGTTGAATAAGGTTCAAGAGAAATGCCATCTTTTCCTCCACACTGTGGAGCGTCTCTTCATTTGATTTCTAGTCTACACAGCAAATCTTGAGCATTCTGCGATAGAACAGCATCTGCTTCTCCGGGTGTTCATGTTCCATTCTGTACAGCAACGCACTCGAAACAAATGTCTTTACTGAGATGTTTGCCTATTCACATTTTCAAACAATGGTTCAAATGGTTGAAATGGCTCTGAGCACTATGGGACTTAACATCTGTGGTCATCAGTCCCCTAGAACTTAGAACTACTTAAACCTAACTAACCTAAGGACATCACACACATACATGCCCGAGGCAGGATTCGAACCTGCGACCGTAGCGGTCACGCGGTTCCTAACTGAAGTGCTTAGAACCGCACGGCCACACCGGCCGGCTATATTCAGATGTATATGGAAGGGTAACTCCTCTTTTTAAAAACAACTATGGCCTGGCGGATTCGGCTTGAAAATCCTTCCTTGATCTTCCATCTGATGTCATTCTATTACCTTGGCAGGCAAGAGGATTCGACGTTCTGTAGACGCTCATTGTTAAGCGATCATTAGACGACGGGGGTCAACAGAAACATCCGATCTCACGCGTCGGCTTTGACCCGTGACGTAAGGGTGTTGTGGTGTGTGACGTCATTACGGCGCGGAGTTTGGCTTGTGAGTGTGGCGTGTTTGTAGATGTTGCCTCGTTGACGTTACCTTAGTAGGAGTTTTAGGGCCTGTAATATATAGTTTACCTTTTTACTGTACTTTTTGTTTTAACGTCGTCTATGAGGCTTTTATCAGTTTGCCATTAGATTGTTCAATCTTTATGGTCTATATGTTTTGTCGCTACTCGTTATGTCTAATGAATCAAAATTGTTTTTTTCTTTTTTTTATTTGTTTCTTTTTTTTATCTTTTGATTGACCTACACATTGATCTGTAGCGTAGCCCTGAATACGAGGTTAGGTTGGGAGTTTTTTTCTGGCGGGGGGGGGGGGGGGGGGTCAGGGGGGGGGCGCAGCCCCCCCCCCCCTGCCTGGCCTTGAGTACCACTTGTTTATTATTATCTTTGTTTGCTATCAATGTTAGCAGATTGTTCTTGTGAAACCTTTGTGTGTGTTGTTTTTCTATGTGTTTTCGTCTTTGTGATACGTATGCAACGTTTTTATATCCGCCATATTGGAATTGTCGTTTATGGTCGTTTCCGCCATATTTGTGACGTCATTGGTCAAAGCCGACGGGTTGGATCGGACGCTTCCGTATTTCCGACGACGGAGCTTTTTCTACTCACTACTAAAAATTTGTCTTAGCTTCTATTAATTTTCGTGTTACTACATGTAATAAAACGAATTGACGTTCTACTCCGTCTTGGACAATCTTGTTTCTAATTGTTCCGTACCTTCAATTGGCTGTGCGATATCATCATTAAATCACCACGTGTCTCTTTTTCTCTCCACGAATTTTAATTCCTTCTACAGCGCCTAGTTTCTCTCTTCCTTCATTTATTGCCTTTTGAATGCATCCATTGAACCCGACAGGGAGATTGAGCAGTCCTGCCGTACACACTGCTTGCTAGTAGCTTCCTCATGATATCGTCCACATCACTTCCATTAGAAAGATAGCAACTCGACTAAATACTGATTTATTGTTAGTATATCATTCTGTAGGTTTACAACGTAAAAACAAAGAAGATATTGTAAAACTGGGGACATTATTCTGTGTTTACTAATTCTGTCCATCATTTGTGTGCAAAAAGATAGCTCTACTTGTTATGACCTCGACGTCATGTAATGTTATGATTTTAAGAAAGAGAAAGAACAAAAATGTATCTAATTACAAGATTAGTGCTCTAGCAACGCACTACTAGAATGTTGACAGGTGGATATAGCCAAAAACAAAAAATGCAGTAGAAACAAGGGGGCAACGTAAAAAGAAAGAAAGACGAAAAAGTTCTCGCGAAACCATGTTGAGTACGATGATCCTCTGCTATCCACCGTACGGAGCAATAACTTCTATATCTCCTTCCCTGTATATAGTTTAGTAAGAGAAAATTCTTAGCTTCGTTGCATTGACACAGCACTGCAAATGATCAAACGATCATGGTGCCAGGTGAGGTTTTAGAAGCCTACTTCTTGTTGACAGCAGAGAGACCGTGATTAAAATATAGGGTGGATCTATGAAGCGGTCAACAAGAATCATTGCTTGAAGTTATGAAACGAATTTTTTTCTACCTGCATTTCCTTTACACGTAGCAAAGATGCTTTTGCAGAGTTTCTCCCGAAAACATTCGTTTGTAAGTTATTGTTCATAACTAATGAAAACTTTCCCAGAAAATGTATGTAAAGCCCAATTGTGAGTCCTGTATATTTTGGAAGCGGTGAATTTTGAATACAGGATCAATGAGATGCGGTAGCGTATAAATAATTTTTATGGTTCTCACTTCCCTACATAAAGCGTAATGCAGGAATTCGAATTCCTCTCTTATTTAATAGCCTGTCTAGTTTAACGGCCGTTGCACTTGATTAATGGTTTCAATTTTTGTTTGCTTTAATTAAGCTATTTATCACCGCTTCACCGAGTCTTCTTTATACAGCGCTGATATTGATCACAGGACGTACTTCTCCTCGCGTTTGTTCCGTAACTGGGATACAGAACTAAAAGCTACATTCAGTGGAACCCTTTTTATCTATCTAACAGTAACATCTAACACACGTCATTATAATCCCTCAAGAATATGACGATTGTTAGTTTCTTTTGGAAGAGTGGCAAAAAATTTTTTGCTTAACTATGTTGTTATATGACACAAGAGTCATTCTCAGAATTCCCTGTCTGGAAATGTATCTTCAAGCAATCACTACAGTTGTTTAGATAAACGTGTCGCTTGAAACACAGTGAAACGAGTGAATGAAACTAAAGTTGCCAGAAAAAAAACTGATTAAGAGTAAGAGAATAATGTCAACAGCGGTTGTCTCATTTGAAACACGAAAGTGAGTTACGCCTATGCACTCAATCGTAAGACTGTGTACCTGTGCATTGACTGAAACATAGCATCAGCCTTGCCATCAGTATTTGATAACGTAAATGTTATTTTAGAACTTCGTTCGTTGTACCAGATGAATGATAAAGGTATTTAGGATGTGAGAGTATAATTTTCCACAGAAGTTAGTGGTATGTTTAACTACTGACAAGTAGAGTGGATATGACACAACTTCTCACATGAGACAGATAGCTGAGTCTGAAAACTAAGAACAAGCAACTTTTATTGAACACACAATGTAGGCTTTCACGATGGGTATTGTCTTCACGTAATACTTCCGGACTGATAGGCCGTGATCGATATATAAAGCTCTCCACTGACGTTTCGCCTCCGACTGCGGGAGACATCCTCCGAGGTACAGAGGTACAGTTCGCCGCTTTACCTCGGAGGACGTGTCCCGCAGTCGGAGATGAAACGTCAGGGGAGAGTTTTATACATCGATGACGCCCTATCAGCCCGGAAATTTCAAGTGTAAACCTTTATTGAAGATTTTAAATCCTTAATATGTTTCCCAGTATCTGTAAATCAACTGGATTTTAAATTAAACGTTTCTCATGATGTCTTCCAAAAACAGTGTGATGTGTTCTGCTATATTTTAAACATTATGAGTTTTGAGAGAGCTATCACAGTTAGGAACTGTGTATCCGTAGCAGTAACACGCATCTTGGTTCATGAGACACTCACAACCTGTGATGGAATTTGCAGCTTTTGTATGGGAAACTGGCACTAGTTACGTTTCATACGTACCATCCTTGGTGTGAACTTCTATAGACAATTGTCGGTGCGAGATGAAACAACAATGCACATCGTCATGTTTGACTAAGAATTTCCCGTAAGTCACAATGGCTGTAAAAGCCTTGTTTTTTAAGAGTTTAATTTTATATGTGTAATACAATTTCATAATGATCGTGCGCTTTTGAACTACTGAATATGTCTTCGCGTATGATGAAGTTCGATTAGATTTAAAGGTACTAAAACAGTGGGCTAGCTCCGAGTAATTGTGTCCAAGTCAGTGGTTCGTTGTAAGGTGTCCCCCTCCCCGATCTTGTTAAATTATAGGTACATTTAAGAGAGTGACAAAAAATGTCTCCGATTAAAATGCCCTCTCCTAACATGACACTGAGCGATGACATGTTATTGACACTGCCTGTTAATTTTAAGAACATGTTAACAAGGGAAACACTTACTTTGTGCAATAGGTTGGTCATTCGGCATAAATGGACTACTAAAAGGACTTTAATGATCAGGTTACTTACTAGCTAGTTTGTGTCTTGACTTAACAATAAGTTAAAGTGTCCCATCCAATAGACAAAGAATGCGCGATAAGTACACCTGGGTAGGACAGAGATTTGTAACCCTATTCCAACAGAGTGAGTATTGGATGAATCTTGAGGCGTATTTAGCTGCCACAATGATCACTACGCAAATTACCTGCAGAAATCTGAAAGACTCCTACAAAGACGCTGACACTAACCGTGTTATTGAATAAATGAGAGGAGACTGTGCATGCACCTCATAGTGAATTATAATTGTTTGCTGAAGGTCAATGATCGTTTTACTATAGTTTCATTTGCAAACTGCACGTGCATATAACATACTAAACAGAATGGTTAAATGCAGCTGTCATTTTAGCAGTGGAAATAAACGGAAAGAAATTGAGACGAATGGTATTCAAATTACTATAAATTTCATCTTAAATCACAGTTCATAGTACATGGAAGGATCTCGTGTAGTACTATATGACTGCTAACAACGAATTTATCCACAAATTGTCATAGAACCTTACAGAAATATCAAGGATGGGTAAATGAATGAGGAAGTGATTCATTTAATTAACTCCTGATTGGGATGTGCTATAGGGAAACATATATCTGGCTCATATAAATCGAGACTGAATATTTCACAGTTCGAAGCATGTTGCATGCTATCACGGGTAATTGTGGAAACCTGACTTCGTTCCACAGAATTACTACTGTAACCTGTGTTGTGCAGTGCATTAACTCACCATAAGTCGTAGCTTTGAACAAGGGAATGCAGGATGCAAGTTTCAACGTGAGTTTGCACATCGATGCTCTACAGAAAGCACTTGTCTGAACAAAGCGGCACACACACACCTGGGCAACAACCGCCAGCCAGCCTATCCGTCCATCTAGGCCAGATTATTTCTTTCCACTAAACTCCTTCGTCCAATTCGAATGCAAACATTTTCTTTGTTACCAAGATCACGCTGACCTTCTATTACGAGACACTGTTCACCGAAGAACCCACTTCAACTGAGTAAAAACTGTCTTCATCTCGGTCATCAACTACTGATCACAGGTTATATGTTAGTAAAAATGCTTGTGAATTAGAAACCGCGGAATATAGTGAAAGCTGAAAGTTGACATATGTGGTAAGCGACCTTCAACTTTTAGACTAGGATCAGAAAATCAGTGTAGTAACTACGTGCCTTTCTGTTGATTAGGATTTCTTGAATAAAGCGAAATGAAAGCAATATCACACAGGAAATTACTAACTCGTATAGTTAATGTAATTAAGAGCGTGAATTTGTACTAGTGGCATTCAGTAATGTAATACACTTTTTAAGGGCCAATTTCGGTTCAAAAAAGTAATACGGAATTTGTTGAGGGACGTCATGGTGCATTCCTGAAGGAGCTCTTATAGTGTCATGAAATTCTGGTAGGTGGTGGCGCTATATGTACCCATCAAAATGACGTCTGTAACGGAGATGTGTTCCAAGCAGAGAGCTCACACTCAGTGTCTTCTTGGGAAAAATTGCAGAATGTCTACGGAGACCTTCCAGTGAACGGATGAACGATGAGTCATTGGGTGAGGTGTCAGTCATCACGGAAAACACGGTCGCTCAATCCTGTCCGATCTCCTGCCTGCTTGCCAGCCGGCCGTACGATGCTGTGACTCCTGCAATATTGAAACGTGCGGACACTCTCATTCGAGGTGTTCTACAGATCACAGTAAAACACCTAGCTGGTGAACTGGACGTCTCTCTTGGTAGTACTGACACTTTCATCCAGCAATTGTTGTACTCGAAGTTGTGTACCCAATGAGTCCCTCGCCGCCTGACAGGAGACCATCGAGTGCAATTAAGGATCAACCTGTGCGGTACTGCTTGCGCCACACGAGACTGATTTCAAGAATTTTCTGTCGACCGCTCTCACAGACGTTGAAATAAAGATTCATCACTTCGTACCAACCAATATAATATGTGTCGCCTCACACCTTCCCTCCAAAGAAAAACTTCAAATCCTCAACCTCAGCCAGTGAAGTCATGACGACAGTCTTCTGGGATTCTGAAGGGGTTATTCCGTTTGATGTCGTCCCTCATGGTGCAAAGATCAACTCTTGATATGTATTGCTGTAACCTCAGGAAAATGAAGAAAGGACTTAGGCGTGTTCGTCACCACAAAACTGCAAACGAACTTCTCCATAACAACTCAAGGTCCCAAACAGGTCTGCGCACCCGAACGGAGATCACGAATCATCATTCGAGTGTTCTTCTTCATCTAACCTACTAGCCGGGTCTCACAGCTTCAGACGTCCCCCTGATTGGCCCAATGAAGAATACACTCCGTGGGGTGCAGCACGTGGATGATGGGAGTGTATTAATGCAGCATGACGATGGCTCCTACGTCGACTAGTAGAGTTTTACCATGTGGGTATACAAGTCCTCCCGCTAAGGTAATGTGAGGCCATTGCAGTGAATTGAGATTATAAAGAGAAGAAGGGTTTTGTAGCCAAAAGAGTGGGGGAAAATATGGTGTATTGCAATTCTTGTAAAATAAAACTGCTTTCAGAAAGCCACTCACATGTAGATATGTTGGAGTTGGTACCTATTATTGACTTAGTTTTCCGAAATCACTAATAGCTTCCGATATATGACAGAAGTACAGGATATTTGTAAATGAATATCGAGGTCTTAACGCTTTATAATATTTATTATATTAAATTTACAGTTATAAAAGATATGTAAAATGAAAGAGCAACTCAAACACTTTTCCCAAGAACCTTATAAATGTTCAATGTGAGCACCATTTATCACATGGAACACATCAAGTCTATAGCCGAGATCTTCACAAACGTTGATAAGTGTGTCTTCCGTCATAGTAGCAAAAGGTGCTTCAATCCAGTTTCTTAATTCAGGGAGGTCTGTTGGTAGCGGAGGCACCTACACACGATCCTTCATGAAGACCCAAAGGAAATAATCGCATGGCGTTATGTCGGGTGAACGTTGAGGACATGCTAAGCAAGCCCGGTCACTGGGCTCCTTGGGGCCTATCCAGTGCTTGAGTACAGTGAAGGTCAACCATTAGCATACTTCGCTATACCAGTGAGGTGGCACACTATCTTAAATAAAGTTCTCTGGCTCATCTTCTTCCAACTGAGGGAAGAGCCATTGCTCTAGTGTATCAAGGTAAGAAGTGTCAGTTACAGCAGGTTCACCAAAAAAGAAAGGCCCATAAACTTCCTGCCAGGATACGGAACAAGAACCAGTCTCTTTAGGGGAATCTCGTTGCATGTGGATTTTCTGAGCCCCAGATGTGCTCATAGTGTGTTAACACGTCCAATAAGGTGAAAGGTCGATTCATCACTGAAGACAACATGATCCAGAAAATCTTCATCGTCATTAAACAGTATTTCGTTTGCGAAGTTGGCACGTAATCCATGGTCTGCCGGCTTTAGAACCTGTAATAACTGTATGTCATTGTAGACATTTTCTTAAAACTTTGACAACAGTCGACACGGCAACTTGTATTTCACAATTGGCTTACCAGACTGATTTCTTCGGGCTATGAGTGAACAACACTCCCACTCGCTCAGCAGTCCCTTCACTAACTCTTAGTCGTCCTGTGCTCTTCCCTTTACAAAGGCAGCCGGTATCTTCAAATTGAAGATACCATCTACGAATATTACCACTTGGAGGATCACAACCGAACTTAAGCTGGAGTGCACGTTGCACAGTAATTACAGTTTCGGTCTTTGCAAAATGCAAAACACAAAACGCTTTCTGTTCACTAGTCGCCATCTTTGCTACTACCAATGTCTAGCGGATTGCTCCGGCAACATTGCGCGCTGCACATGCGCACTGGTGCCAAGCACATCTGAGTTGCACTATAATTTGACATTTGGTTTATAACAGTAAGTTTAATGCAATAAATATCATAAAGCGTTAGAACCCCGACATTAATTGGTAAACACCCTGAATTTTGAAGTAATGAAAAGCTTTAGCTTTATCGGAACGAATAGACTCCTCTGACATTCATCAGTCCAACAATAGTATATGGATGATGTGTTGCTGGATTCACATTCACGTTTTCAAGAGTGTGAGTTGTCAAATTACTGTAAAGTAGGGGAATACAGTATGGACCACAGCGGTCTATGGCATCGACTGCAAATCGTACTTAGAGTCACCATAAAAGACGCCTGTCACCTGGAAGTTAGGACATCCTAGATTCCTGTAGAAGTTTGGCTGAATTAATGAAGTCAGCTAGCCTCGCACAATCTCCGGCATCTTTCCCGAAGTCATCGCGGTTCTCTAGTTCGGAGCCGAATGGAGGATGAAAGAAGAACTTAGGCTCTATATGTTCGAGAGTTGTAGGGTGCTCCAGTATGGGCCACACATGCAGTGCACTCTTGGAACAAGTACGGAGATAGCAGAAAACATGTGGAATACACTGACCCTTTTTTAAGATGTGGGATATTGAAATGTTCAATAAAGTTCAAGAGCAACTGGAGAATACGAGTTGCGCCATAATTTTAGCAGAAGTTATGCATAAATATGAGATTCATATCCCTCAGTATAAACAATCTTATCAGTCTGATCGATACAGCTTGTGGGAATATGACACTGTTGGCAAGAAATAAGACGCAAAAGCATCGTCGTTTTATGTAAATATGCAAGTACCACATATCATCAATGCAGTGACGACCGACATTGCTATCGTCCAGCACTCCACGTGTTAACTGCGCACTAAGTTTACATGAACTGAATACTAAGAAGTAAGAGTCGACATCAGTTCGTCGGCTTCTACTAACAGTATCAGTTCGAATAAAATCATTTTGAGCATTAGGCCGCGGCATTAAAAAAAAGACCCAAATGGAGACATCACGTATCGATACCACCGCAGGGGCCTCATTGGACCGAAATTGAAAGTATCCGAGAGACGCCGACAACAGTCGTGCACACAGCCACTGGTTCACGTTTCTAGCGGATCGGTACCTCCAGCACCCTCTGCCGCCGCAATATAGGACGGCTCACTTGTGCTGGGAGCTGGGAGCCACTTAGCAACGTGATGCTGCGCGGACGCCTCGTATGGTTCAAATGGCTCTGACCACTGTGGGACTTAACATCTGAGGTCATCAGTCCCCTAGAACTTAGAAGTACTTAAACACAACTAACCTAAGGACATCACACACGTCTATGCCCGAGGCAAGATTAGAACCTGCGGTGGTAGCGGTCGCGCGCTTCCAGACTGAAGCGCCTAGAACCGCTCGGCCACACCGACCGGCGCCTCCTCGTATGCGCGGTCCTCCTTCATCGGTGGTGCTTTAGTACTGAAAGACTTTTCCTTGTGGACTCTTTGATAACTGGACACGGTTCCTTGCTACATTATTTGTACTGAGTCTTCGTACGTTCGGAGAAATACAAATCAAATAAATCTTTTGTGTGTTTCGTTATTTTATCCACTAATCATTTCTGCTGCTGTGTAGTTTCCTATGGCGACACTTGCCACACCACTCTGTGGCCTCTAACCCTACCACCACTATAGTAATTTATATGCTCTTACCTGTATAACAGAAAACGCTGTCTATACGTTGCCACGTACAACCCTCTTACTAAATTTACTTTACTCTCCAAATAAAACGCAATATCTGAGCATAATCGTGTTAATAGGAAAAGCTAATCAATAGCGTTACCCTTTTTACAGGATCTTATGGTGTGTTGTGTTTAATGGATATTGAATCAGGGTATTCAAGTCTTTTACTAAGATCTTACCCAGTGTTTAGAAACGCAGTACGAGTAGTATTATATTGAAGCTATGACAACTCAGTTCATTTAGTGGTTTAAAATATGTATCAACGGTCGCCTGTCTGTCAAGGCAATGAAAAGTGAAGTATTGGAAAAGCAGAAACTTTTTTTTCCTATTTTCTTGCTACTGTTTAAGTTGCTTCTTCAAATAAATATTACTCCACGTAAACAATGTTGGTATAGGCACTGGAATGCAGACACTGGAATTTAGTTTTGACTCCTACATCCTTATACATTACTTTTTAAAAGAGAATAAGCCCAGTAAATAACTTCAAGGAAGTTAAAAAAAAATTTGCCAGGAGTGACCTTTAGAAAGCACTTTCCATAATCAACAAAGTTAAATACTAAAATACTTAGATACTGAAGCACACACTTTTTATACTCAACATTTCACTTCAAGAAAACGTCTTTCTTAATGGAATTTACTTTCAAAAGCTATAATTCTTTGAACTAACTCTGTATAGTGATTTAACAGATTCTAATAACTTAGCTTCACTCTGAACTTTGCGGAAGCAAACTTTTACCATAACACTAAGCAATGGTTAAGAGAACATTCTCATAATGTACACAGAAACAATTTAAATGGTGCCACATTATATTACCTTGGTACTTCATAAGTCTACAAAACAGGATACTCGGATTAATCAAACACCAGGAAGGAACCCTACATGTGTGTGTGATTAGGATAAAATAACAGAGTGTACCATTTTCTTTAAAGTTCAAAAATGACTATTAAAACACACTTTAAATTAATGGCTGACGGTGTACAAAAGTAAAACACAAAAAAAATCTTATCTGGTCGTTTCAGGCTTGAGTGTGGAGAACAATAATAGTGGCTAAACTACCCACAGTACGGCCTGCAAGTATCTTGCTGTATGGGCTCAATTTCTCTTCTTGGCGTCGTTCAATTTTACATACATTAGCCCAACAACTCGCAGCTATACCGTAAGCCGTTTGCTGTCTTCAACCGAGGCATGTTTTGTGCCAATTTGCAGGCAATGCTTCTCCTGCTCCACAAGGATATTGCCTCAATAACTGCTGCCTAGAGACTGAGTGACTTACTTCACGAGCTTGCTCTAGGTAGCGCGCCAGTTCACCCTTGCCACCTTTTCCACTCCCCAGAACCACTTCCGTTTCAAACAAAAGCACACTGGCTTTTAAATATCTACTTCTTACATTGTTCCTAACCGTGACCATTTCTTACAACTTTCAAATTTACATCAATATTAACAGTTTATACACACAGATATTTTTAAATACAAAATGTCATCAGAAAATTATTTAACGTAATAAACAATTTACAAAATATTTTCCATACATCACTCACATACAATGCTAAGAATTTCACCCTCCATTATAGCACACTTTACATATACAGAAAATATAGCACCAATAAACGAAAATTTTAAAGCAAAAAAATATAAAAATTTAGATGAACCATAAACAAATAATGTTATAAACCTACATACCTCTTCGTACTGTTGTGTACGAATTCGTGCACAAGAAAATCAACTAAAATGCCGACGTTTCGATCGATTTTCTAGCGGTCCTCTTCAGGGAGGCAGCACTCTGAACCTTCAGTAAGAATCAATAGAACTTTCTCTACATTACAATATAAAATAACGAAGATGCAAGAGGCTTTGTTGAACATAAATGACAAATAGCACATGACAGATTATCATAACATGGGTGTCTTTGAAACAATTTGTAAACTAAATGCAACTACAAATAACATTAAAACGTTTCAAAGAGAGATACTTAGCACATCCTGATGGTTATTCCGAAAAGTGAAATTAAAGACGTTGTGCTGCCATATTCCTAGCACATGAAACTAACATCTAGCCACTATAAGACTCTGACATTAATATTTTTTATATTCTGGACAGAATTTCAAAGTTTATTTTCATATATAATGGCAAGAGGTACCAGTGCTACATAGAACGTAATTGATCTGCGTCTTTAAGTTTCATATGCGCTAGCACAGCATTTCACGGTTAGACAGAACTTACACCAAGAAAGCCTATCTTTCATATCAGCTATTAGCAGTAATTAGAGAAGCAGTCACCAAATATATATTGAAGCACCGTAATAAAATAACGACTCTTAACTGCTCCCATGCGAAATTTAGTTGTCGCATCGATACGTTTACATTCCGCCGTCAGGGTTGTAGTATATTACAAAGGGTAAGACTGATTGAGGCTATCACAAAATGGTTACTGTAAAATACGCAGAAGACACGTATTTTCTGGACATGTTTTGATGTATGGGAGACCAACCGATGTTCAGTAACTGTGCTGGAACACTGTTAAGGAAGCAAACAGAGAGTTTCATGACAGATTTGAACCTAGTTAAAGTCTTGTTGACTAACGGAATCACCACCAGTCAGAAGTTAACGGAATGAGATCAACACGAGAAACGTTAGCTGAATGTTAAATTAAAATTCTGACGAAAATTTCGAAGATTTTAGTGTTACGTAAGGTCAGTAAGCGGCTCAGTAGCATCTAAGCAGTTGTTCAGTTCTCAGTCTGAAACTGAAGATGACTCAGAGATAGCTGAAATTATGAAGTCAGTAAAATGGGGCTCACTGCGGAAGATTGTATTTCCATCACTGCTCTCATTAATCATCGCACCGACTCCGAAATATATATTGAGATTAGTAACTGCGGAAAATATTAGGATATCAACGAAAATGGCGCACTGCCGGAAAGACGAATGAACTTGATGAAGGTTATACTGCAGTGGCTCCCCTTAAGGTTACAATTTACGTTAAGTCTCTGAAGCACCTTGATTCGCGTTTACAGGAAGGATCGTCACAGAACTGTGACTAACTGGTTAATGTCACCCTTCAGACTTCTCGGCTGTCACGTGACCCTTTATTTAATACCAGTCCGCAGCTCGTGGTCGTGCGGTAGCGTTCCCGCTGCCCGCGCCCGGGTTCCCGGGTTCGATTCCCGGCGGGGTCAGGGATATTCTCTGTCTCGTGATGACTGGGTTTTTTGTGATGTCCTTAGGTTAGTTAGGTTTAAGTAGTTCTAAGTCCTAAGGGAGTGATGACCATAGATGTTAAGTCCCGTAGAGCTCAGAGCCATTTGAACCATTTAATAGCAATGGCTTTCTCATTGATGTGAATTTATAGTGTTTCTCGCAGAAGATCCATGTATTCTGCAAGTTAATGTAATTGGTTCCTGGCATCAGTTCTTCAATTTGTACAACAGAATTCGTAAGTACAGAGAGCACGTCTGGTTCTGCGCCGTGATTTACTTGTATAGCTGCAAACAGCGCTGACGAAGAAAATATCAATTACATCCGCCTGCAAGTGCTGGCGAATTATTTGAAGTTTATATTACACAAACTTTCAGATACCTAACGCTCATGTAGTTCGATGGGATGATACAAAGTGCTGATTGCCCAGATTTATTCTGAATACCAGGAGCATATACTGAAGGGCCGAAGCAATTGTTACACCAGCCTAATATCGCGCAGGGTACCCTGCGAGCACACGAAAGTACCGCAACACGACGTGGCAAGGACTCGACTAATGTCTGAGGTAGTGATGCAGGGCTGTCCATAAATCCGTACGAGAGGTGGAGATCTGTTCTGAATAGCACATTGCAAGGCATCTCAGATATGCTCATCAAAAGTGACACGGCCTGCCCTAACTCGCAGGACAGGACAGGTAGTTAAAATCGTGCAAAGGGTCCAAAGTAAATTGCTGTCAGTTACACTCGAACATAAAACTTTATTATTTGATCAAACATTACAAGAGCACAAAAAAAGTTTTTTTGAACACACAGCTTTTATCTTTGGGACTTAATTACCGGCTGAAAGCCACTTTAAAAGCGGTTGAAGGTTAATACGTTTAAACGTAAGCATAATCAGAAATTTAAAAGGCAAACCTTATCTTACAACATTTCTTTATTTAACCTAAAAGCTCACAGAATCTTAAATTTTCAGAGTAAACAAATTGAATTCATAATCGGCTGTAAGCACAAACTTAAGGCTAACCAACTTAATAAAAAAAAAACAGGGCCTTACGCAAAATAGTTCTTAATTATACAAAACGCAACCAAAAGAAAAACTTAAAAAGCAAAGCTTTATCTTAAAACAGATCTTTAGTTAGGCCGGAGGCCAAGAGAACCAGGCTCTTCAAGAGCAAGCAAGTTACATTCAAATCGGTTGAAGGCCTAACACTTAAAACTCCAAAACATTATTTTTTTTTTAAATACCAAAGGCCTTACGTGAAACAGTTCTTTAATCTAGGCTGAAGACCTTAAGAGCAAAACAACTCAAACTGAAAAACGACTAAGAGCTCAACACTTAAAATTCAACCACCTTAAAACCATTAAAATGCCAAATGTCTTACGTGAAACAGTTCTTAAAATTAGGCAGAAGGCCTAATGAATCTTGTGCCTTAAGGGCAAAACAACCTTAATTTTAAAACAATTCGGCAGGAAGCCATACAAGTACAAACGAAAAAAAAACAAATAAAAAAAGACAATACGCCTAAGGCTGCTCAGATGTTCGAGGGTCGGCCTGGAATTCAAACACTAACGCTCGCTTAGGTGAGACAGGCAGTCGCGCCAACCATTCACGATCAGACGACAACCCAATCGACCTACAGTTAGCGGTCCCACCGACAAGATAACTTCCACTTCACCCGACCAGGGTACAACAGGAAGTTCAACGGAACAACGTAGAAGATGTTGGCTCCCACAACCCACCATACATGGAGCTGTCAAACTGCACACCATGCTGGACAGCAACAACACGATGAGGAAACTACACTGCCTGAAATTTTACGTCAACGGCCAGGACAGGTAACCGCGACGTTAACGGCCAGAAGGCAGAACATTCGGCTTGTGCAGCCCAGTCAGTGGCCTATTAGCTGAAATATTTATCAACCATAAAGAAAATAAAATTCTAGCACTAAATGATAACATCACAAGCAAAGTTAAATTCTATAAGAGGTATGCAGATGAGACCCTCATTCTATTTGATGGCACGGAGGATGAAGTGACAAACCTTTTTAACAAAACGACAACACCATATCTTTTCTTGACATAAAAATACCAAAACAGAACCAAAAGATAGTTTTCAACGTTTACAGAAAACCAACTGGCACTCAAACCACTATACCAAACTCCTCAACGCATCCCACCTCCCACAAAAAAGCTGCTTATAGATCAATGCTGTACAGAGCACACAAATTTCCACTTCAACATACATAACTCCAACAAGAAATAGAAACCATAACATATACTGCAATAAACAGTGAATATGAACCTTCTCTAATTAATACCATGTCACAACAGATAAAAAATGAACCGAACAAACAACATCAAACTACATTCACAACTGACAGAGCCCCAGCAGTCAAATATGCAAAAATGCCACATCTTGGAATAGTAGCTGACAAATTGGCAAGACTATTCAAAAACACAGAAGTCAAAAATCAACTTCAGCACCAACAACAACCTAAGTAGCAAGCTTATTCGCAATATAAAACCACCAGATACAAGTCTTGATGCATCTGGCATTTACAAAATTACCTGCAGCCAATGTAATATATATTGTATCGGCCAAACAGGCAGACATTTCAGAACCCGATTCAAAGAAAATTTAGACTGCTACAGGGTAGATAAATGTAACAAATCAGCAGTAGCAACACACATTAAAGACACAGGCCATCCTTTTAAAATCGAAGACAACCTAGAAATTTTGCACAAAATAGGAAAAAGTAAAAGAATGGATATCATGGAAGAAATGGAAATTTACGTACATAACACAAAGCATGGAGATAACATTCTTAATGAAATAACCGAATTCAAAAACTCACAATTTTTCAACAGCCTTAATCCAGTTCTAACTCAATAGATTCAAGATATGTCAATGTAAATAATTGACAACAAATCTGTCACTACCAAGAATATCGATACAAAACCTCGATAATCGATACAGACTCACATGCTACAGCCCGCCATCTTGTGTTGTGTGTAAAACATCGAAGCAATTTGTGCAGTGAATTACGTTGGCAATCAGTGTCATAAATATAATGTGCAATAGTGTAATGTCAATCAACAGCTTATCTATCTGCATCCTATACAGGCTGTGATATACATATTCAACCACAAAGAAGAAAACCAGCAGAAGACATCACTGTTTTCGATTTCTAGCCATACACTGCCCCCTCCTTCCACCCAAATGCCACACCAGCAGCTACAGTAAAAAACAATGGGCCAAGTGTTCTAGGTTAATCTAGTCTAAGTTTATTTTTGAGTAACATTTCTCTATGTATGTATGTATGTATGTACAAACGCCTGAAGATGAACAAAACATGTTCGAAACGCGTTGCATTATATTAGATTAAGCATAAAATAAAAAGTAACTGGTAGCAGAAACAAACGCCTTAAGATAAAAAACATGTTCGAAACGCGTTGCATTATGTTAGATTAAGCATAAAATAAAAACTGACTGGTAGCAGAAACTTGAAATAAATAAGGACTAACTAATCTAACACCTGCGTCAGACACTTCTTGTCTTATATATGCGTTGCCGATCGCAACGCCCTATTCTGCGTTTACATATCTCTGTATTTGAATACGTATGCCCACACCAATTTCTTTGGCGCTTCAGTGTATTTCGTATTACTTCATAAAGTTTATGACGTAGGCACGGGCCGGACATTGAAGTATCCTGACTCATGAAAAGTTTGACACCAAAATCTGAAGTTAAGTTTCTGCGACTGTACCTCATGATAAGTTTGGGACCAGAATCTGTAGTCCAACTTGAGGAGTTGTAACTGAGTCCGAATCACCCCTTCAGTAAACAAAATGCTGTACAATGTTAGAGTCTGTTGCCTACAAACGTTCATCTATCGCGAAAATTTCAGTGTCCAGCGCTTGCTATTCCCCAAGCCCAAGTTTTAAGTCAAACTCAAAAATATTCCTTGTCTCATATTGCAATTTTACTGAGTCCAGAGCCTGTAGCCCTCGGCTGCCAACTGAATGTTATGTGTTCCTCCAAATGCGAGAACTGTTTTATCTCTGGGGATTGGAAAACGCTGCCTTCACTAGACTCGCTCCCTCCCCGCCAATGATTTACTTCAACCGACCAGTGTAAAGTTTATTGTTAGAACACACACTTATACGGGGTTACCGAGATAAAAGAGACCCCGTGTTACACAGCTCTAAGGCTCTCTGTGTGCCGTTATTTCGTAACACTATAACGGCGCTCGCGAGGGGTCACGTGATGTCGAACGACGATATAATGGTCAGTGCTGCGTTTTCAGTAGTCGGTTTTGAGCTTGTTGTGAATGAAGTTCTGCAGAATGCCTTTTTCAGTGGAACAATGAGTGTTTATTGTTCAACTATTTGAATGTGAATCGTTGAAAACGCTAAATGAAAGTTACGTGGTAAAATATTCAGATATAGCTGCTGTGCAAAAAGTGTTGCGCAGAAATTGATAAAAAATTTAGAGCAACAGGTTTAGTCGCTAACGCAAACCGTAAACATGTAAAGCAATTAAGTTCGCTGGAAAATGTTGAACAAGACTGTGGTAACAAGTCTACGGGTATTAACTAGACTTCTATCCTTCCAACTAAACATCAAACGAAAGTCATACCAGAAAATGTTGAAGCTGTTACAAATGCGAGCATTCAAAGTAAGAGTAATGCAAGCGTTAAAACCTAACGATTACGCACAACAACAATATTGTACATGTTTACTCATGCATGTCGCTCAAGGTTTCGTGGATCCAAATTTTTCTTCAACTCAGACGATACATGGTTTCACATTAGTGGATAGGTGAATTCGTAAAACACACACTGATGCTCAAGAAACAATCCCAGGGCACGCTCTGAGGTGCCTCTGCATTATTTGAAAGTAAGCGCTAAGTCTGTAGTTTCAGTTTCCTTCAACAACTCCACGATTTCTAAAGTATATGTAATTGAATTATTGCAACCATTCATAGCGCAGGTAACGGTGGAACCGCTTGCAGCTTCCACATGTTTATGGCCTCCCACATCGCCTGATCTGTCTACCTTTGACTTATTTGTGGGATAGTTTAAAGGATAAAGCCTACAGTAGCAGTTCGCTTACACGTCATGACTTGAAAACAAACATTCGCAAAGCAACTGCGGAAATCACAACACATGAACTAGCAAACGTTTTCAGAATCATGTTGAGATGTGCTGAGTCGGGTATCGAAGATTATAATGATCATTTTCAACACCTCCTGTGAACTATTGACCTATTGAATATTTAGTACGTTCTTTTCCATCATAATAGGTTACTACAGTGTATTCTGTGTATACAATAACCGAATGAATTACCTGCTTGTTTTTTTTTTTTGTTTTTAATAAGACATAGGACCTCTTTTCCTGTGTCCACTCTGTATTTAGACAATATACAATCGTAAGATGAAACCTGCTACCACAGCATTTTCGTCGTACTACAACAGTCATTTCCAGATTTGACAGTCGGTTCAACCTATACTTAATCTTTAATCTTTAAAATTGAAATTTAATCAGTGATTCAAAAGTACATCGCTCAAAGCAAATTGCTCTAAGTATCATTCTACTATTAACTCAGGAACCACTTTTAAAGCTTTCGTGTTGTTCGCTTTGGTGATATCAAATTGTACATATTTCAGACAAATTTTGAATTATAGCCCGTTTCAGGTAAACGCTAATTTTACGACAAAGTCAATCATATACGTAAAATGTTTCTAGATAGGAAAGAATACGATGTGTACGATGGCATTGTACTATATAATACATATACATATCTGAGTTACTGTGTTGTGGCTGTATTTTCGTAGGAGTTACTTTTGATTTATACGGTATCGTTTCAAATGCTTCATGAATCGTCAATATATTGTAAGATGAAGTTGTTAGTAGTTGCTATCGCTTGATATAGAGTATGTCTTTCTAGCTATACTGGTGTAACAATTGGTTAGTATGATGGTAGAAACTGGTTCATTCGGACTAACTCTGCCAATATTTGTCCTACAGACTGTTCTAAAATGTCGATGGGCTATCCTGCAGAGCTGACTTCCTTTTTGTAGCTTTAATGGATCATGAGTAATTTCATTCTTGCTGGATACAAAGACCAGCCGTTTCACAACCTGTCGCGCTAAACTGTCAACGTTACCTGTAGAATTTACGGTACTCCATGTGAACTGAAATTCTCAATACTTCTTCCTGAAAGCGAAGTGTGCTACGCAGGTGTGAGGTCGTGACTCTGGTAACCCCCTTCAGTTACCTACATCCCTCTCAATGTTGCCCACCAGCTGTCCATTCGCTGTGCGCCTGCTCTGGGAAACATGCTGTACATCTTTGCTGTTGTTATGACAGTCAGCCGAGGCTGTCGATTTTCTTGTTGCCTGTATCCGTCACGTCACAACTTAGGCCTCTGTCACTGTTCTCTTGTAATGAATGCAAAAGAATTTATGACTTTTAGGAAATATTTTATATTCTGAATAGGTCTGATAAGGTTACAGGGGCGTTGGTGCTGTAGAGTGGAAGGGTTGTAATTGTTGGGGACGTGATTTTTGTATCACATAACCCTAAATCCAATGTATTTGGAAACAACAAATGTAAATTTACGTTTAACTGGGCTATAAATAGTAATGTCACTTTTAGTCTTATCAGTTATGTATATGTACCGATAATCAAAAAGAAACGAGTATGATAACAATATCTAATCAATAAATTCAAGACTTACAAATATGCAAAATTTAAACAAGGAATATAGTCTTCTAACAATTTAGCAGACACCTCCTCGCCATCGTAGAGACACTCAACGTACGATCTCCTCACTACATTTCACAATAGAATGTTTTCACCACTTTTACTGTTTAGTGTACTTTCAAATTCCCCGAAAGAAATACTGAATTTTCTGCATGCTAATATGTACTCATGGTCGCCCTTTCTTTTCTGGTCTCTTCATATTTCTTAAGCAGCTATTCTGCACTAGCTTCCTCACACTATAGCATCTGTATTTGCCTTTCCATCGTCAGTGATCACCTTTTTGTGAGATTTCCATTCCTTCCGCAAAGAACTACCAAAGGTCGTGCAGATGACCGCCGGCTCTCCGTCTCATGGACCTTCGTATGCAGATCATAAATTATCATTACTTCAGTATCCAACTTGCTTATACACTGCTTCCTGGCGAGTCTCTTAAACTTCAATCTATTCACCATCATTACGAAGCTACGATTAATGATTGTACTTCGCCGTACGTAAACCTTGCAGTCAAAAACATGTTTTTCCAGTCTTTGCCTGCACGTGATATTATGCAGCGTGCATCTTACTATGTCTCGTATTTTCAATGTACACCTCTTTCTCTTACAATTTTTTAATAGTGAACACGCACTGAAAGCATCCTGTGTGTAGATTTTGCCTTGCACCTAGTCGCATAGAGTCATTTCGAATTTACAGTGCGTCTTCCAATAGCTGGATTGATGAAAAGAGGTATCTTCCCCGGGCACTTTCACGGGAAAGAGCTCTTAGAAAATTAGCAATGCCTAGACGTCTGTCTCAGTGCTGAAAAGATGATAATTTTTCCCTTATATTCTTGACATCACAGAAGCTTTTCAATATGCATGTGCTGCGATACGGATAAATGAATGATACGGAAGATAGCCTAAGAAGATACAAAGGTTTTTAAAAAGTATTTTACTAACGGTAAGTATATCTGTGAAGTCTTATTTATTTCTGAAATTGGAAGACTGCGGTAGCAACTGAATAAATACGTTGTTTGTCGAAACGCAAATCGAGGTGGACGTTTTTGGTAACAGAGCATGAACTAGGAATACCGGAATAATAGTCTTATAAAAAGGATCTTCAGATGTGCTATTAAGTAAGTGCCCTACTGGTGTCGAGCGGAGTCTCAAGATCGTTGATATTACAAAACGAATAACTAAGCACCAATCGTCCAATGTGGCCACTACACGTAAATGACAACGCCGGTTCATCAAAGCAAAACTTGATAGTATACCAGGTTGTATTTATTTTTTAATTAATCGCCTAACAAGTAAAATGGTACGACAAGTTAATGTTCTTTAAATAGAGATCACGTCTGTCCTTAAACATAACTTTATTTACTCTTAAGTTTCTCAGAGGTTAATCAAAAATAACTGATCTACGAAATTATGAGCACTTTAGTAACACTGTTAGAGGTATCAGACGAAAGAAAGACTGCGTGGAGAATAAAGAACCTAGATATCCTTACCTGTGGAGCTCGGAGTACCAGAAAAGGGAACAAAATACAAATTGCAATTGAATTAGCAACTCGGGTTGCGTAGACGAAATGTATGAAAAGAGAGTTGCTCATTTTGCGGATAGCACTGCCACAAATTACGAAAGCTTACATTCCTCAAGATCAGCACAGTGTGTCAAACAAGCCCAGTTAGTAGTCAGCTCCCGTTTCCTCCGACGGTTCGTCCAAGAATGCCCAAAATTTACAACAACCTGCACAATTTAAACATTTCTAAACTTCAATATGAAAGCGACAACTCCAAGCTATTGTTAACGTGATGGATGAGAAATATAACAAAATTTACGGAGTCTCAGGGAAAGGAAACTAAACTTCTCACCATTTGTGTACAAGATGCACATTTTACCATCACGAGGTAGGCACTGTGCTAAGGCAGTGCCACTTCGATCGTTGGCCCTTGCTCATCATGTGCTAGATGACACGACACAATCTGATTGGAAATACCAAACTTTTAGAGGGAAACAGAACAGAGACTCCCACACTAATTGAGCAGCACTACCTTTTCTGGGCCTTTGATGCCAGCACAGAAAGGGAAATTGTCATGTTACAATTACCGGAGGGGCCGACACGATGGTCACTGCACTCACTGTCCAACACCCAGACAGGAGGTGATCGTTTTCAGACACAAGCTGTGGAGCAGGCCGTAGCCTAACCTCTCTGAAAGTTGCTCACCAACTTATGGAAGTATGCTAGACCTGATGAGTTTCATAGACTGCCCTCTGTTGACAAGTGAGACACGAGACCATAACAGGGCCCACCTGACTACTAGAAGGGCGCAAAGATTCCTATCCAAGTACACATGTCCAATGCTCACAAACCTATGAACTGATATCGCACAGGGATAAGTGATAGTAATGTCACAGCTCACGGACTAGGTGAATTGCTTAAAGAGATACCTCGACTGTCTTGTTGTATTATTTTATGGTGTTTTATGCAAAAAGTGATTCTCGTATTATGCAGTGCTCCTATTGGAAACCAGAATTGAATGCCCGTTGCAGATTCAGATCTTTCTCTTCACCAACTGGGAATCCATAGCGTCAACTATCTGTTCCCAAAAGAAGCGGTAACTAAGAACCAGGACTGACATGGAATTGTACGAAAGTCACAGATATATCTACGAATAATTTGCATATAGAAATGAATTCGGAAAACAAGATTAAAATTGCGTGTAACATTCTGCACTGAAGAGCCAAAGAAACTGGTACACCTGACTAATGTCATGTAGGGCTCTCGCAAACACACAAAAGTGTTGCAACAGGACGTCGCATAGACTCGACTAACGTCTGAAGTAGTGATGGAGAGAAATGACGCCATAAATCCTGCAGGGCTGTCCATAAATCCATAAGTGTACGAGGGAACGGAGATCTCTTCCGACCAGCACGTTGCCAGGTATCCCTAATGTGCTCAATAATGTTCATGTTTGTGGAGTGTGGTGGCCAGTGGAAGTGTTTAAACTCAGAAGAGTGTTCCTGGAGCCACTCTGTAGCTATTGTGGACGCGTTGCGTGTTGCATTGCCCAAGTCCGTCGGGCAGCTCAATGGACGTGAATGGATGTAGATGATCTGATAGGATACGAAAGTGTCGCCTGTCAATCGTATCTAGACATATCTTGGGTGCAATATCACTCCAACTTCACACGTCCCCCACAATTACAGAGCCTACATCAGCCTGAGTAGCCCCTGTTGACATGCAGCGTCGTGGATTCATGAGGTTTTCTCCATACCCGTACACGTCCAGCCGCTCGATACAATTTGAAAGGAGACTCGTCCGACCAGGCAACATGTTTCCAGTCATCAACAGTCCAGCGTCGGTGTTGACGGCCCAAGGCGAAGCGTAAAGCTTTGTGTCGTACAGTCATCAAGGGTACACGATTGGCCCATATCGATGATGTTTCGTTGAATGCTTCGCACGCTGACGGCCCAGTATTGATATGTGCAACAATTTGCGGAAGGGTTGCACTTCTGTTACGTTGAACGATTCCCTTCAGTCGTCATTGGTCCCGTTCTTGCAGGATCTTTTCCGGCCTATGCGGTGTTGCAGACTTAATATCTTGCAGGATTCCTGATATTCACGGTACCCTCCTGAAATGATCGTACGGGAAAATCCGCACTTGGTCGCTACCTCGGACAATCTGTGTCCCGGCGCTCGAGCGCCGACTATAACATCTTGATAATTTGCCATGGTAGCAGCACTTAGTGATCTGACATCTGCGCCAGGCACTTGTATTATATAGGCGTTGCCGACCGCAGTGTCGTATTCTGAAAGTTTACATATCTCTGTATTTGAATACTCATTCCTACACCAGTATCTTCGGTGTTTCAGTGTGCATTTCATACATACATTGTTTATATTTTTCTGATATTTGATATCCTTCCTATATCTGGATCAGAATAACAATGTGATTAACAGTTTGCTATTTACATGGCTGCTAACACAGCAACAGCAGTTCAGAGAACTCTCTTATATGTTCTGTTCCACGTTGTCATATGACACTGCTACGCCAGGTAGCGTTTACTGGAGAGTTGCGTACAACGCTTGTAGCCGGTAACCTGAAGCTTGCGGTCCGTTTTAGTCGTGTGCTTTTCTGCTCTGTGAAGCAAGTTTATTTAGTGCTTCAAAATGTCTGAAGCTTGTAGTGGAAGTATGCAGAAAAGTGGTGCTGTGAAACAGAAAATTCAGAATCTGCTCACGTTTTATGTAGTCAGATAATAAGAGTTTTTGGGCTCAGCGCGGGAATATGTAGAGAAGGAAAGAGAGAATGGTACGCCTCTACTGTCTAGGATGAAGGTTGTCGAAAGAATTGCAAACCCTTCGAAAATTCATAAAAAGCACTGCTATGTAGGTTTATATCAAAAAACATTGTGCAGAACAGAAGAGGCAAGTTCATCTAGATACGAACACAGAGTAAAAAGAAGAATACAAGACATCAAGTAACAAACTTGGGCTCATTTCCACAAGATGCTGTTATTGCCACATGTATCGGTATTACTAAGGTAGACAGCACCAGTCCACAAAGAAACAATTAGAGCGTGACATTGGTCTCCCATTGAATCACGGTTGTGGTACAGACCGATCTATAGCGCAGCCGGAGGTCTAGGTTAGGATGAAATGTGGTTTTTGGGTCTTGACTTGGCTTAACCAACAAATGTGAATGCCAAAGATTGTCGTATCGTACTGATTTGTGGTGTAGCATAATGTTTATGTTTCCGCCATATTTAAACGCACTTTTATTATGAAAGTTAAAACTACGAAGTAATTTCAGAATAAGTATATTAGGTTATGGACTAGTCTCTGATAAGTAATTTCATCCGTGTTATGTAGATACATGGGAAACAAACTACGAGAAAAGCACAGAGGGTCCCGTACATACCTTCACCAAAAGACTGTGCGTTACTCTTCGCCTGGTAGCATCAATTAGTGAATGCAATACTTCTCCGTTAACAATCAGAGCCCTGTGCTTCATGAACAAAACAATTAATGGACGCCAAATCGATATATGTGATATCGCTTCGTTGGTGTGACGATTTTTATGAGACACTGTTAAGGTTCGGTTTGAAGTTCATGTGTTCCTCGATAGAACACGCATAAACGTAGGTAATTCCATGAGAAGAGACTGAACTAAGTATATGTAGGAGCACTGCTGTTTCGTGGGAAAAGGCACAAAAAGTATTGTCTTGTGTAGTGGAAGTCTCTAGTTTAGTATCGAGCTGTCTCCTGGTCTATAATTCTTGAAAAACAAACGAATACCATGGTGAGATAAATTACAGTAGTTTGCTAAAGTGACTCAACGGCCCACTACTGGAAAAATTAATCGACCGCCAGTCGTTGCAACGGAGAATGTCCCGTACCATACGGTTATTGAAGATAAAGCTCCGATGATGGCCACGAAAAATCGCAGACACAATTAAGTCGTAAGTGCGTGCCAATGTAGAAGCGCACGATGGTTTACGTAAGAGGGACCTCATGGAACTTCAGGTACAAAATAAATTACTGTTATAACAGTACGTTGTCGACGAGATGGATAAAGGACGCAGCCACAGGTCTATTAGACTTCCACCGTAGCAATGCCATTTTAACGCAATCGAATTGATTTGGGTACAGATCGGACATAAAATGACAATAAGCAATAAAAGCTTCGCTTTGGCAGCTATTTACGAATCGTTAGAAGAAGCAGTGGCGTAAATTATACCACAGAAGTGGAGTAATGCTTTGCGCCACTCAGAAAAAGTTGTTAAATTAGGACGAAGTGAGTGCAGACAATAATATCGAAGATGTAATTAAACCCTTCCGAGCCGGTGGGAGTGACCGTGCGGTTCTAGGCGCTGCAGTCTGGAATCGAGCGACCGCTACAGTCGCAGGTTCGAATCCTGCCTCGGGCATGGATGTGTGTGATGTCCTTAGGTTAGTTAGGTTTAATTAGTTCTAAGTTCTAGGCGACTGATGACCTGAGAAGTTAAGTCGCATAGTGCTCAGAGCCATTTGAACCATTTTGAAACCCTTCCGAAATCCGAGTGACTCTTCCAGGGTGCATAACACTGATAACAACAGTATAAGGGAATGGAGAGACTGTGAACCGACATCTACCCTTGCTGTACTTCGTATTACTTCTGTAGTCATCGTTTGAGTGTCTTATTTTGAGTTACCTCTATCGTATGATGATGATGATGATGTTTGGTTTGTGGGGCGCTCAACTGCGTGGTTATCAGCGCCCGTACAATTACCCAATCTTTGCTCAGTCCAATTTCGCCACTTTCCTGGATGATGATGAAATGATGAGGACAACACGAACACACAGTCATCTCGAGGCAGGTGAAAATCCCTGACCCCGCCGGGAATTGAACCCGGGACCCCGTGCTCGGGAAGCGAGAACGCTACCGCGAGACCACGAGCGGCGGACACCTCTATCGTAATTCCGTCGTAGGTCTCATTCGCTGCTGAGGAAAACGCCTCTGCACAAGTCTGCACCAAAGCCACGTTATAGCGATTGGTAAACTCTTAACCAGTGCATATTATTTTAATGAACGTAGTTAATGTATTCACATGAAGGATTCAGATTCATTTGAGGATCCGTTTCGTATTGAACACACCACCTGTACGTGAGTAATAGTAATTATCGTAAAAGACAGTTCATGTCCTGTAGCTTTTGTTGAAACGTACATAGAATGAGAAAACGATAAAAAAAATTTCTACAGGAGTGCGTCTGCTAAGCAATAAGGATATTAAGACCCAGTAAAGCTAAGTCAAAATAGCACATCAGCAGGGAGAATAAAATACGAAAGCACACCGCTGTTGCTGCGATAGCCATAATGCATGCGCTCGCAATCGCGAACCGATATCGTCCACTTCCGCGCCTCAGTGTGCTTTGCTGTCGATCAATTTCTTTTACGTTCCACCTATAATGTAGCAATTTTACAATGAAGTGACAGAAGACATGGGATGCCTCCTAAAGTCGTGTCGGACGCCAGCGAGGGTGACCGACCGGTTCTAGGCGCTACAGTCTGGAACCAAGCAACCACTACGGTCGCAGGTTCGAATCCTGTCTCGGGCATCGATGTGTGTGATGTCCTTAGGTTCGTTAGGTTTAAGTAGTTCTACGTTCTAGGGGACTAATGACCTCAGTCCCATAGTGCTCAGAGCCATTTTTTTTTTTTTTTTTTTTTGGTGTCGAACCTCCTTTTGCCCAACGTAGTGCAGAATCTTGATGTGGCATGGACTCAATAAGTCGTTGAAAGTCCTCTGCAGATATATTGAGACTTGATGCCTCTGTAGCTATCCACTGATACGAAAGTGTTGCAGATGCAGGAACTAACCTCCCTATTATGTCCTATAAATGTTCGACGGGATTGATGTCGGGTGATCCAGGTGACCACGCCATTCGTTCGACTTGTCCAGAATGTTCTTAAAACGAATGGTGATCTGGTGTAATGCGCTTACATTTCGCATTGCCATTAAAATTTCATTCTTGTCTGGGAACATAACGCTCATGAATGGCTAAAAATGGTCTCCAAGTAGCTGACATGCGAGGGCCCATTCCATTAAATGTAAACACAGCCCACAACACTATGAAGCCATCACCAGCTTGCAAAGTGCCTTGCTGACAACTTGGATCCTTAGCTTTGGTGGATTGCGCCACAGCTCTTACCAATTGAAATCGCGACTCATCCAACCAGGTCACGTTTCCCAACCGTCTAGGTTCCAAGCGATATGGTCACGAACCCAGGAGAGGTGTTGCAGGCGATGTGATGCTCTTTAACAAAGGCTCTCGCGTCGGCCGTATGCTGCCGTAGCCCATTAACGCCAAATTTAGCCGCATTGTCCTAACGAATACGTTAGTCATACATCGCACACTGAATTCTACAGCCATTTCGCACAGTGTTGCTTGTCTGTTAGTACTGGCATCTCTACGCAAACACCGCTGCTCTCGGTCGTTAAGTGAAGTCCGTCGGCCATTCCGTGCGTGGCGATAGGTAATAACTGAAACGTAGTGCTCTCGGAAGATTCCTGACACTAAATGTTTAGTTCCCTAATGATTTCCGATATGGAATGTCCCGTGTATCTATCTCCAACTATAGTTCCGCGTTCGAAGTCAGTTAATTCCCGTCATCCGGCCATAATCACATTGGAGTCGCCAGAATGCAAATGACAGCGCGGTCAATTCACTGCCCTTTGATGCCTTGTGTATGGGACTCTACCGCCTTAGATATATGTGCATGTCTCCGTTCCATGACTATTGTCACCTCAGTGTAATGTCCAGCAGCTCCGTAACACAGTGCACTGTCTGAGAATATACAGGGTGATTATAATTAAAGTTAAACTTTCAAACCACTCTAGAAATAACACCACCGGTCGGAATGACGTCAAACTGCAACATAATACAGGGCGTTTCAAAAAGAAAGAGCAGATTTCAAACATTTATTTCTCAAAAACTACAAATGATAGAAACACAATTCAAACGTTTCTTGTCAGAGAAAGGTTCAAAGTTTTTCAATGGTCCGCGCAGAAGTTCCATGCAAATCCGCAGTGGCGCTGGCGTTTGTTTGTAGGAAAATGGTGACGACACCACAGGAACGATCATTTTGTGTGCTGCAATTTGCAAAGTTAGAGTCCATTGTTGGTGTGCAACGTGCATTCCGCCGTCAATTCAACAAACAGCCGCCTCGTCATAAGCAAATTTATGAGTGGCATCACAGATTCGTAGAAGATGGTTGCATCTGCAAGCGAAAAAGCACGGGTCGTCCACGCACATCGGATGAAAATGTCGAGCGTGTCCGTGCAGCTTACGAAAGGAGCCCTAGAAAATCCTCGACACGGGCAAGTCACGAACTAAACATGTCTAAAACAACGGTATGGCGCGTTCTGAGTAACCGTCTGCACATGAAGCCGTACAAACTGCAGTTATTGCAAGCATTGCGTCCTGACGACCACAACAAAAGGTTCGAATTTTCAACTGCAATTCTACAGGACATGGAAGAGGACAATTTTGCCGAACGATTAATTTTTTCAGATGAATCAACGTTTCACATTTCTGGTAAAGTTAATCGGCATAACGTACGAATTTGGGCGAGTGAAACTCCGAGGGACGTTATTCAACATGAAAGAGACTCACCAAAGGTTAACGTCTTTTGTGCAATTTCGGTAAACAAAGTTTATGGACCTTTCTTTTTCATGGAGAAAACTATCACAGGAACCATTTACCTGGACATGTTAGAAAACTGGCTATTTCCTCAACTTCAGGAAGATTCAAATCACTTCATCTTCATGCAAGATGGCGCCCCACCACACTTCTCTGAACCTGTACGACGGTACCTAAATAACACCATTCCAGGACGGTGGATTGGAAGAGCAGGAGCACAAGATCAATGTCATCGTCTGTGGCCTCCCAGGTCACCAGACCTTACTCCCTGCGATTTTTATTTGTGGGGGTACATAAAGGACTGTGTTTATGTCCCACCTATGCCCGCTACTCTTCAAGAGGTACGACATCGAATTGTTGCGGCCGTGAATTCGGTAACTAAAGACCAGTTGCGTCGTGTGTGGCAAGAAATGAGATACCGGTTTGATATTTGTCGTGTAACAAATGGTGCTCATATTGAGGTACAGTTTTGATATTTGTTGTGTAACATTTGGTACTCATATTGAGTGAAGGACCGTTGGAATTGTGTTTCTATCATTTGTAGTTTTTGAGAAATAAATGTTTGAAATCTGCTCTTTCTTTTTGAAACGCCCTGTATTACCGGAGAAGGGGAAAACGTATGGCAGAAGAAAAATAAATGTAGGAATAGACAGCGCTGTAAGCATCATAATTTAATAATTGTCGTCTACAAGTGACAAATGATACAACAATGCCTAAGGTGTACGTTTGAAATTAAATAAACAGTACTACTCAGTGTGCATGGGTGTACAGGTGTGATACTGTTAGTTACGTAAGCCCGTTCACCACGGCAAGTCATATCACATCGGAAGGGAAAAAACGGGTTTTAATTGTCCTGAGGCCAAAAACCGCATTAAAAGCATCAATCACAACGGTTTTTAATCATTCCGAAGCCAAAAACCGCATAGAAAGCATCAATAAAAATCAAATCGGATTATTAATTTTCGTGTGACCAGCGCAGAACATGCTCAGTATGCTACCACTACTTTCTGCAACAAATTGAAATCGAGAAACAGCATGTTCCACAATTGCTCAAAGTGTTTCCGTGGTCACGTTCAGAATGTGTTGCCCAATAGATGCCTTGAATGCAGCTAAGTTTGCAATCGGAACACTGAAAACAACATGTTTCACATAGCCCCACAGCCGGAAGTCACAAGGATTAAGACCAGGGGATCGGGACGGCCAGACTGTACGGAAATTGCGGCTGATGATTCTAGAATTTCCGAAACGGCGTTTCAGCAGCTGCTTAACTGGATTTTCAATATGCAGAGGTGCACCATCTTGCATAAAAATGATCCCATCCGCACATACACGATGATGGACACCTGGAATGACATGGATGCGCAAACGACACTCATAGCGCTTACCAGTGACGGTACAGTAACAGGGCCGGAAGCACCTGTCTCTTAGAAAAAATAGACCCTATGATAAATGATACCATAAAACACCATCGCACAGTGACCTTTTCAGGATGAAGTGGTACTGGCTGATTTGCGAGTGGATTTTCCGTTGACCATATTCGACAGTTCTGTGTGCTGACATATCCTGTCAGAAGGAAGTGGGCTTCGTTTGTCCACAAAATCTTCCACGGTCAGTCATTGTCCACTTCCATGCGAGGAAGAAATTCTAAAACAATGTTCTGTCTTGCTGGCAGGTCAACATGAAGCAACTCGTGAAAATCAGTAATTTTGAATGTGCGAGGGTCACTCCAAAGGAGATGCACACTATTTTTGTAACACTACAGTTTTCATTCTGCATGTGTGATTGTTTTACAGTGTGTAGATACATCTTTCCCGCTTGTTTTCAAACTTAGTTCAACCTGCTCCCGCGAGTGGCGCCGTCAAAGCATGTCTTCAAGATGGCTGCTACACTTTACGTTCGTCAGAAGTAACGTGCTGTCATAGAATTCCTGTGCTATGAAAAGGAGACAGTGGGAAACATCCACAAGAGGTAGAAAAAGGTGTATGAAGATGCTGCTGTCGATCCCAGTACAGTTAGTCGGTGGGCATGTAGGTTACTTGATGAAAGCGGACCCGGCAATATTGAGGATTGTCCTTGCAGCGGCCGGCCTTGTACTGCACACACTCATGACAATGTGCAGAGAGTTACCGAATTGGTGACTGCTGACAGATGCATCACAGTGACGAATTGTCACGCTACGTTGGGATAGGGGAAGGAAGTGTTTGCAGAATACTGAAAGTGGAGGCGTTAAAAACGGTTTGAGCCATGTGGGTTCCCAGGATGTTGACGGTGGCTCACAAAGAAACAAGATAGCCAGTATGAAGCGAACTTTTGGAACAGTACGCGAATGGTGGAGATAAATTTCTTGGAAGAATTGTGATAGGTGATGAAACATGACTCCATTATTTTCACCAGAGATGAAGAGGCAATCAGTGGAGTGGCATCATACAAATTCACCCAAGAAAATAAAATTCAAAACCACACACAGGTTATGGCTACGGTGTTTTTAGATTCCGAAGGACTCTTGCTTGTGGACATCATGCCACGTGGAACCACCATAAATTCTGATGCATATGTGACGACGTTGAAGTAACTTCAAGCTCGACTGAGTCGTGTTCGACCACATCGGCAAAAGCAGGATGTTTTCCTGTTGCATGACAGTGCACGGCCACATGTCAGTCAAAAACCATGGAAGCGATCACAAAACTCGGATGGACAACACTCACACCCGTCATACAGTGCCGACCTGGCTCCATGTGACTATCATCTCTTTGGGAAACTGAAAGACTCTCTTCGTGGAACAAGGTTTGAAGATGATGGCTCCCTTGTGCACACTGCCAAACAGTGGCTTCAACAGGTTGGTCCAGAATTTTACCGTGCAGGTATACAGGCGTTGGCTCCAAGATGACGTAAGGCAGTTGAGAGGGATGGAAATTATGTGGAGAATGAAAATGTTGTCCCTAAAGGATGTATCCCCACCCTGTAAAACTTTGAAAGATGTGGAATAAAAGATGGATTTTTAGAAACATAGTGTGCATTTCTTTTGGAGTGACTGTCGTATATCAAAGAACGATGTTTCATATGATTTTACGCAGCGTGTTCACGGGTATGTCCATAGTTCGGGCAATTCTCCGTGCACTACACGTTTGCAAACCACCACTCGTCTCCTCCTGCTCTGCTGTGGCAACTGTTTTCACTGACGTCGAATGATTTCGTTTCCTCCCTCTACCAGGTTACACACCAAAAGAACCCGCCTTTTCGAATTTCCGAACATTTCCTCCAGACCCACGGCAGTCATCGCCCTTTTTCTTTCAAACCCTTCAGTGTCCAGGACTTCTGTGCACTGTCATCATTCTTGTAATACAGCTATACAAGCAGAGCGCGATCCTACATTGAGACAGTTATGGCGAACTTCGCAGACGTGAAACGAGGTAAAGCCGTATACCCGGCGTGTTTATACCGACTTCAGTGGGTCGTGTGCATGACTGGCTTTTGTATTTACGTATTCGTACAGCGCCATCTATTGATCAATTTTTACACCAGTTTTTTCTTCTGCCTTACGTTTTCTGCCTTCTCTGATAATATTCCGTTGCAATTGCACGTCATTCTGATAAGTGGTGTTATATCTTCAGCGTGAAGAAAGTTTAATTTTAATTATAATCACCCAGTAGTTAGTCCACAGCTTAATAATTATCAAATCGTAGTAACGAATTTCTACTAACCATTGCGCTACAATAAAGTTTAAGATCATGGAGGCGCTTACTGTTGGAGAAGCGTCAAATGAGTATCTCGCCATCCGTATTGTCTTCGCAGTTAGCAGACAGTGCGTGCACGGGACGCAGTGTCACAGGGACGCAGAGACTATATTGTAGTTCACGGGCAATGCTCCTGCCGTCCAGCCTGAAAATGACTACGTAATTAATATGTGCCTCCGGACATTATTTCCCTGCGACATCAAAGGAACCGCGCCCTCGCCGGTGCCTGGCGCCAGTTCCAGCCGCCTCGGAGTGCAGGCGGCGCCGCCGGTTGCGGTGTAGTTCTGCGCAGATGGAACGCAGAATGGCAATGGCAGTCTCTTGCGGCTTGCAGCACGGTGTGGCGACCCGCTACCGGGATGGGTTAGCATTACCGACTGACGTACAGGCGGCTGAAACTGGGGTGCAGTAGTTATTACTTTTTTGCTCCTCTTTTTCCGCCGTTGCTTAGGGTTTGATCACTTTATAAAAGCTTTACGGAACGAAATTGAGTCTCTGTGCCCTTTCCGTAGCGCCAAGTTAGCTCATCTCGGCATTACATGTTATGCATAAGAGGCGATGCATAATTTACATCTATGCGACAGTCTACATACGCTGTTCTCTGGGGACTAGGGAAGTGCTTTTATGGAGCAGACTGAGACTGTTGGTTCTATAACTACTATAACTATTCATTTGCATCATGTAATGGACACTCGTCGTTGAATAATGAAAGATCTTTTTTTTTGGGTGAGTACAGGATTTCCCTACTGTGAACATACTGAGCAATGTAGCAGATTGAGTAATTGCTGCTGTACAACCAGATGACGTGTAAAAGAATTCAGTCATCACCAGAAAGGAATTTTGGCGGATTTTTGTACTTCACATGGATTTAAGCAGTTGTTTCACGCAGTGTGGCTTGCTGTTTGCTAATGTCATTCTCAGCATTTAATTATCGCCTGCTAGTAAACGGTGCATCTTCCAGTTATGGCCCGTGGCTACTATTCGAATCAACTACTAGCACACTCGTGATGTTCGCAGATACTTCATTCAATGAACAACCTCTACAGTTCCACAGTTACTGGAGTACATCACGGGTAAAATCACAGTACGTAATGTAGCTCTGCATAACCTCAACTGCGCATGGTCTAGCAATATTCCTAATCGTTTATGACACTTGTAACGAAATTTCTTTCCCGTAGTGCACTATATTTCTTGCAACACAAATAACCTCCTCATTTGAAGACAATGTATTCCCTGCGGGAGGAAATGAAGTGAAATGGTGACAAATCGGATGGATGGAGGAGGAAGGGATGGGTAATTTTGAGTAATTAGTTCTACGGCCAGTTTGTATTGTAGTGATATCGTAATGGCAAATGTAGGGTCAGGCCTGATGCAAAAACCTTATATGGGCGTTTATTTTTTAACTTATGGATATTAAACTATGCTTAAAACAGTATGACTATCATTACTGAGCCGTAATTATCTCTGGAAAGATTAATATATCTGCTCTTTCTCGTGCCCGCGCTTTGCCGCAGTGCTATGGGCAGCGATCACCTACGTGAGGGGAAAGATTCGAAAGGGAAGAGTCGGCGCAGATGCGAGACGCGGTGAAGTTACGATTATTACCGAGAGATGGCGGTGAACCTGTCAGTCGTCGTGGCAGTAGTGGTCGAGCCGTGGTCGGTGGTGGGCCGTGCGAGCCCGTCGTTTGTTTTGGCCGAGTACGGAAGCAACTCTCCTGAGTGGAGACTTGGAGTGAGACTTCACGCAAATAGCGGAACTGCATCCTTGCTACGTCTGGAGAATACTGTAGCGTACAGAGATCTGAATTGAACCGTCTACAACCTTCAGCTGAGTTACTTCTGGTGGGTAACGATCGTTCTTGTACGATTAACTGCTGGGTTGAGCTGTGGTATCTCAAATGTGCTGTCGGGTTTGTGTGTGGAGGCTCCTTGCCCTGTAGGTGCCGTTATGCTTACAAATACTACCTGTGTCTATTGCGTATTTTACTTTGATTAGCCCGCATCTCGTGGTCGTGCGGTAGCGTTCTCGCTTCCCACGCCCGGGTTCCCAGGTTCGATTCCCGGCGGGGTCAGGGATTTTCTCTGCCTCGTAATGGCTGGGTGTTGTGTGCTGTCCTTAGGTTAGTTAGGTTTAAGTAGTTCTAAGTTCTAGGGGACTTATGACCATAGCAGTTGAGTCCCATAGTGCTCAGAGCCATTTGAACCATTTACTTTGTTTAACGTACGAAAACTGTGCAAATTGTTCAAAATATATAGATTTTGGGTCAGGGAAATATTGCAAGATTAATGTCTGTTTATATAAGTCCAATGCCTGGCAAGTTCTATAAGAGCGACTGAGGCTATGTCTGTTGTTTGAAGTATGTTTTACTGAAGAGCAGCGTGTGTAGTCTTCATTGTGAGTCTGCCAAATTACTGGTAAATATTGCTCTTGCTGCAATGGTTACCTCTGCTCAACTGTGTGCGTAAGCAGCTCGAACCATTCAGTGCCATTTTCGTTGTAATTCTAAAGGTGTAATTTCATCTTAGCTCTATAATGAACTGGGATTTCACTGCTTTGCGCACTGCTAGAGCATTTCAATGAGCTTCTTACTTTAATCATTTGGTGATTAATATTGCAATGAAAATGTCTTACGTGCTTAAAAGTCTTGCAATTTCCTTTCAGAACTTCGGTCCTGGGGGACTGATGACTTTAGCTGTTTAGTCCCCCTTAAACATCCCAACAACCACCACCACTTCGGTCCTATTGGCTGTTTGTAAGCCTGTACGTTGATACGTCATTTTACATCTTGCATGTCAAATGTTGTCTGGGTTGACAACTGGCCTAAAAAGTGCCATGTTGTAATATTTTTTTGTTTATTATAGAAGGAACTTGTTTACTAAGACGACTGGGCTTCTCCTCAAGCGTTGCTGCACGATCAGTACAGCTAAGTGGGACTACGATCGCGGAAGGCTGCTAAGTTTGAGAGGTTTGAGCAGTGCAGTAATTAATTCATGTTTTCCACCTGTAAGAAAGACTTAAAACAGTAGCTTGGAAATCGTTTTCTGAAAGTTTTGAACTATTCAGAGAACTTCAAGCCCTATCGGAGCCGCCAGGCTTGTTAGTGCTCTGTCACTTAATTTTGTCGAAAATATTTGCATTGAATAAGAAAAATATCTGTAACGTCTTCTGTTAAAAGTTCTTGTTTTTCCAAAAAAAAAAAAACTATATTTTGCAACTAAGTTTTGTCACAAGCTAAAGCTCAGTTTCAAGTAAAAAAAATCCTTTTTTTTAAAGGAAATCACCGCCAGTTGATATAATCTATACATTCTTAAACGTTTCGCTTATTATTTCAAAAGAATTTCCTAAAGTTTTGACTTTATTTATTATCTGAACAATTAGTAGATGGTAATTTCATTGTGTCTCTGTGCTACTAACAGTGTTGCTTGATTCTATGCCTGGTACATAAAGTTGGTTGTTTCAAATCGTCTGTGGACTTAGTACTTTCACTCCTTGCAGCCTTAAGACCTGCTATCAACATAACAATTACGTTACGATATTTAATCTGTTGTGAGTTCAGCCAAGATAATTGTCTGAGAAACAAAAGCCGCACAGGACATTACCTTTTACCTGTAACTGAACAGGTTTCGCTCTTTTCTATGCAGTTGAACATCCACCATCACATTGCAGTTTCTATCCACCTTTCGTTTAAAACCAAAGAACTACAACAAAACGTCAACTATATTACGTTTGAACTTTCTTTTTATGAAGTCAAAAAATTGAGTTACCCATCTTCAATTCAACTTTTGCAAGCATAAATTTTCAGAAGATGATTTGTTTACACGAAATGTCTACTACACGTATAAATTCTGCTTGGACAATCCAGCGTCATGATGGTAAGACAGCTTGTATGATATGTTTGCTTACGGTCTAGACAAAGATTACTAATTTTTGTGTTAATAAATTCATGTTTAATGAAATGCATGCGCTTAAGTGGAACATTTAGAATTATACAGATCAAATTCAAGTATGAAATACAGAAATATTCCAATAAATTTCTGTTTTTATGTATTATTAATTTTACGCCACATCTAAATTTCATTATAGTTCCTCTCTCAAGAACTAAATCGTAGACAAAGTCCTTTCAGAAGCAGAAGATAATTATTTAAGAAGTGTTATTGTCCCCCTGCTAATTTCTGCATTTTAAATGTTACATCAGGGGAAATTCAGAATGGAGGTAAGAGTACACTCACCGACGTGTGCTAGTGGATTTGTTGCACGGACGAAATACTCTGTCAATAAAAGGAAGCATAATTTCGTTTTCCTCAGAATATTGTCAGTAAGATTCTTTCAGTTAAAGATGCCCTTAAATGTAATCTCGGAGTATTTTGTTGAATCAGTGACTTTTAAGTTTGTGCCATTCTAAATGTAAAACAAATTCAGTAAAATTCTTGAAATACTTATGAGGGGTGTGGGGCGGCGGGTGAAATAATAGAATAAATGTTTTGTATTTATGCTGTTTGCCGTTCTCAACACTGGCTCTCTAACTACAATATTGGCAACCAGAAAGTGATTAGCAAAACGTGAAGCCTGTAATTAGAATTCCTAGTGCCCACTTCATCTGAGAAACACATTTATAGCTACAGCTTATAGCTCTGAGGAATTAGGAGATTGTCTGGGATTCATAATCAAAAACCATTCTCTCTAAAATGTTCACTGTAATCTGAAAGTCACAGACCAAAAAAGATCCACACAATCCAGCTACCTGAGCAGCTAAGAGTCTAATGCCACTATAACTGTTCAAATTAAATGTTTAAGTGAATGCTCGCCATAATTTGATGATAATGTTCATCAAACGCCACGCTAATAATGGTAGAATGTCTGTCCTGTGGCGGCACGTGAAAATACGACACACGCTAACTAAAGATAGATCATTAACGTCATCCCAAAATTAACACTTCACTTGAAAACTATTTCATGGTTACGCGTATCCCGAGTAACTTACTACTGCATCCGAGGCTGCTTATATCAACGATACCGACGCGACGCGACTCCCGGCACAGGTGGTGAGCTAATCAGCGTCTGGAGAGAACTGGGGCCTTCCTTTTTTCGCGCAGCGTTCTTACATATAAAGCCGCGGTGCGGACGGCTAAGGGAACGCCTGATCAAATCTGCTCTCCCGACTAGCCGCTGGGCTAGTAATGCACCACTTTAAGTTATCGAATAAATCATTGCTTCCTTTGCTGATGGCCGATGAAGCTTTCAATTTAATTGTGAAATCAGCACACAAGTAAGTAATCATAATAAAAGTCTGGCGTGGCTAAGTCAATATTTTGGGCGAGAGAATATATTTAATTACACTACTCGCAGTAGAAGAGCCCTGAACTTGCTCTTTGGAGATACGCTATAGCTATAGTTTTATAGTTAATCTGTTGAAACGTCTCACATTTTTATGATTATAACTAATCTCCCTTCTACTTAAATTTAAACATCCTAGCTTTATTTATTCATCTACTTAATCTATCTTGCTTCCTTAATTTCTAAGACAAAAACCAGAAAAATCATGAGTTTCAACTAAAATTTTAATTTGTGGGATCCAGAATACTGTTTCTACTAAATTATTATGCAAAAGGAATCTAAATACAAATTTTTAAGTTTCTAGCTCTTTCTGTCGCGCCAATGATTTTTACAGAGAAACATCCAAATTTCGAAAATGGTTTAAGTTATTGAACTGATAGCCAAGACATATTGATTTTGTATTACTCCTGACATGCTAGAAACGTTTCAGGTTATTTACTTCATTTTAAAGTATTGCGCAACATTTATGACGTCAGAGCTAGTTACAGCGGACTGGCTGGCACACAATGGAAAGACTGATGTGAATTTTATAAGGTGTGAGTATGCTGCTTGCCTACAGGGGGACTGCGCACTTATTTTTTTTTATAGGTTCATTGCTGCTTTACGCATCATAAATCGTTATCGTCAGTTGAAGTCACTAGACGGTAGTTCCATCTGCAATCTAAAAGAGTAGCTCAGAATGTTTTCTACATCTTGTACGTAGATCAGAACAACATTAGAGAACGCCAGATACAACTTCACTTCGTTAGATGAGTTCTCATCAGACACGACGTACTGTGAAATATCTGACAGAATTTACGATTGCAGCCTGCGTAAATGAGACGATTTTCCACAGCTATGCAGTTTCATTAAAAGCCGCTTGAACGGAAAGGAGACAAGCATGCCTGGGCTTAGGGAACCAATTTGTTAATCCCTGTCGTACTTTGTGAGAATAGAGAGGCAGTTATCTTTCACAATAATCACATTTTTAGCATACGTGATGGGTTTCAGTTAGCTATTTTGTTTAGAGTATCTTATAATATTTGAAAGCTTTACGTGCTCCTAAATCATAGAACGATATTGATGAGGGTATAATTCTGCGGATATTCCAATTTTCTGTTGAGTATTGATGTGATCTGTGAAACTTAGCAGTCCTTCTGCGTAGTTTAATGTTGAGAGAGAAGTTGCGTATAACTGCTTTAAGTATTTAATTGCGTCCTCACATTCCGAAATAAATGAGACTTATATTCAATTTTGACATGAAGTTTTTCCTTTATTAAGGAACCTAAATGGCTTGCCTAAACGAGGGGGGGGGTGGTCTATTTTATTTACTTTTAAGTATCTCATGCTCGCATTTGTCGTCGCTTAAGTTTTTGCATACGTCGTGAGTTCGCTATGTCTCCTGCAAAACAAACTCTAAAGTAGAATACTACTCAATGAACTGTGGATGAAGCCCGACCAACAGGCATTACATGCTTTGATCAAAAATGATAGTGCATTGAGAATGGCTAGTTTCTAGCTGAAATATAGATGTGCCAATAAAATTTAAAAAGGACGACTGGTAGCTGAAATCTATTATTTACAAGTAAATACGACGATAGTGTTCGACGAATGCTTGAACGATGTCATTCTGATTGGTCACCTGTGGACCATGTGTCGATGAGCTGCGGTCGGTGCCGTCATTCGTCGGACACTGTATGATGCATGGACGGAATTTAAACCCACATCATCATGGCGTCGCGTCTGCATCATTACTCCCTGCAATTTTCTGCGTGCCAGCGCACTTATCTTCGCCTTAGTTCTTTGCTGTTCCAACTGGTTATTTGGGGTTGGCGGCTGAGCATTCAAATATCAGTGAATCGCATAGTAGAAGCTGACGGTGTTGCATTGCCATTTGGCCAAGTCCTTCCCATAACTCATCCGTGAGACATATATCCTTTGTGGACAGTTTGCACAATGGCCAAAATCCCCCAGGGGGTCCACAACTCTTTTGTGGATACGTGCGTAGCGAGCACGGGACCCCGAGCTAATGTGGCCTTCCTTCCTTTCCGGGCTGCATACCTTCCCTTTCCGCATCCTTCCCCATCCCTCTCTTCACCCCTCCTCCCCTCACCTCTGGCTCTTTCCTTCCATTTCTCCCCATCTGGGAGTATGGTTTGTGCCTAAGTCCGGAGATGGACGCTCGTAAATATACTGCATTCTTCACCTTCCTTGCTTTTTTGTCTTCTTCCTTCCTTTGTCCTTCTCTTTTCCTTACCTCTTCTCTTTACCCTTTTCTCCGCTGCGGCGTTTGAGACCTCTCTTCTTTCCTTTCCCTTTCTCTTTCTTCCTTCCTGTGCGTGTCTGAAGGCCGACCCACGCCTTTTGTGCGTGGCCGGTGACGGGGTAACGCGTAATTCCCCGCCCCGGGTAGACAGGTAGGACACGTATGTACCCCCTGGTAACGGCCAGGCCCAGGGAAGGGTGATTACCCGAGCTGATACCTTCCGAAAGTGCCGATTGGTCCCTCCGTCCGTTTGTCGGGAGGTGTGACCTGAGGTGTGAACAATCACCTAAGGCGGGAGTGCCCTCAGAGAGGGCCCCCACAAGGGAGGAGCGCGCCATCGGAGACGCTGTTAATCATGGGGGATTCTTCCGCAATGGTTTCCTCACCTTCCACTATGTCTGCTCACAAACGTAAGTATACTGAGTCTCAGCCACAGACGATTCTTCCATCGTTGCCACAGTTCCTTGTTGTTTCTCGGTCTGACGAAGGTCACGACTTCTCCACGGTCAACCCTTTCATTATTCAGAACGGTGTCGACGCAATTGCAGGTCCTGTAAAGTCTTGTTCCAGATTACAGAATGGCTCCCTGTTGTTAGAAACACACAGTGCCCTCCAGGCACAAAAATTGCTGCGAACTTCTCTGCTCCACACCTTCCCTGTCCGGGTGGAACCGCACCGTACCTTAAATTCCTCGCGTGGAGTCGTTTATACACGCTCCCTCGATGATTTGTCTGACGAAGAAATTCAGCACTACCTGTCTGACCAGGGCGTAACGGCTGTTCATAGAGTTATGAAAAGGGTTGACACGAACATCATTCCAACCCACACTGTCTTCTTGACATTTGACAAAGTTCAACTCCCATCGAAAATCAAAGCAGGCTATGAGATAATTTCCGTTCGCCCCTATGTCCCAAACCCTACGCGTTGCTATCGGTGTCAGCGGTTCAATCACACCAGCCAGTCCTGTTCCAATCCGGCCAAATGTGTTACGTGTGGCAAGGATGCCCATGAGGGTGCTTGTCCACCTCCATCCCCTCGCTACATCAACTGTATGGGTGACCACGCTGCTTCCTCTCGAGATTGCCCCGTTTTTAAGGACGAAACGCTCATCCAGGAAATCAGAGTGAAGGAAAAGGTGTCGACCTTTGCTGCTCGAAAATTATTCGCCAGTCGCAAGCCCACCGTGCCTCAGACAGGAAAATACAGCACTGTCCTTGCTTCTCCTCGGCCAACAAAGGAGGTTGCCACGCAGACTTGCGACCTCACCTTTAGTGCCACGGTCGTCAGATTGGCCAGCGCAAAGATCGCTCGTTCAACCTCACCACTTTCGCCTGCCTACTCTATGGCTCACCCTTCATCGGGTTCTGCTAAATCTCGAGCCCAAAAGTCAGACACCAAGCCTTCCAAAAAAGAGCATACCCGTGAAGAGATTTTACGTACCGCAACTTCACAACCATCGGTTCCTCCTTCATCTAAACATCATACTTCCAAGAAGGCTACAAAGAAACCCAGTTCCTCTCCTTCTCCGCCAAGGCGTGTCCCATCTGCAGCACCACCTGGCGGAAATCGCCCTCGGCCGTCTTCTGTGTCGCCGAGGCGCACTGCTGGTGGCCGGTCAACCGGCCGATCACTGGTGGCAGGGGCTGCTCCTGACCAACCTATGGATCAGGATCTTCTGCCTTCGGCTGAATGCCATTCCATGCTTTCGGTCGCAAGCTCTGAGCAGTCGTTGAGTTGACATCACCCTTGGTCACATTCCTCCATTTTCTGTTCACCCTATGTCCATATCCACTGGAATATCCGCGGCATTCGAGCCAATCGGGATGAATTGTCGGTCCTCTTACGATCCTACTCGCCGGTCATCTTCTGTCTTCAGGAAACAAAGCTGCGTCCCCATGACCGCTTTGTTCTCCCTCATTTTCAGTCCGTCCGATATGACCTCCCCTATGTTGAAGGCACTCCAGCCCATGGAGGACTCATGATTCTTCTCCATGATACTCTCCATTATCACCCAATCACCTTAAACAGTTCCTTCCAAGCTGTCACCGTCCGTCTTTCCCTTTCTGGATACACGTTCTCTCTTTGTACTGTATACATTCCATCATCCACACCAATGGCACGAGCTGATCTCCTTCATCTTCTTGGTCAGCTTCCACCCCCCTATTTGCTGGTTGGGGACTTCAGTGCCCACCACCCGCTTTGGGGATCTCCACATCCTTGTCCACGTGCCTCTCTATTGCTAGACGTCTTCCACCAAGCGGATCTAGTTTGCCTCAACACTGGGGTCCCCACATTTTTGTCTGCCTCCACGACAAATTTATCTCATTTGGACCTTGCGGTCGGTACTGTTCCGCTAGCTCGGCGCTTCGAATGGTTCGCCCTTGATGATACACACTCGAGTGACCACTTTCCATGTGTCCTTAGACTGCAGCCTCCACTGCCATATAAGCGATCGCGACGCTGGAAATTTGCCCAAGCCGATTGGACACTTTTTTCGTCTCTAGCGACATTCGATGACCGTCGCTTTCCCAGCGTCGACGATGAGGTCACACATATTACCGACGTTATTCTTACAGCTGCGGAACGTTCAATACCACGCACCTCCGAATTGCCCCGGCGCCCCCCCAGTTCCTTGGTGGAACGAGGCATGCCGTGACGCAATACGTGAGCGGCGACGTGCTCTTCGCATTTTCCGTCACCATCCTACTTTGGCCAACTGTATCCGCTATAAGCAGCTCCGTGCGCGATGCCGTCGCGTCATCCGCGATAGCAAGAAGGCAAGCTGGAAATTCTTTATTAGCTCATTTAACACCTTCACTCCCTCCTCGGAAGTTTGGAGCCGGCTTCGACGGTTCTCAGGCGCGCCTAGTTTCTCCCCGGTCTCTGGGCTCACTGTCGCGCATGATACCTTAGTGGACCCCGTCGCAATTTCTAACTCGTTGGGTCAGCACTCTGCTGAGATTTCGAGCTCTTCAAATTACCCGCCAGCGTTTCTCCCGAAGAAACGTGCAGCAGAAGTGCGCCATCTTGCTGTCTCCTCTCAAAATCACGAAAGCTACAATACTGTTTTCTCCATGCGGGAACTCCAACATGCCCTCTCTTCTTCTCGCTCCTCCGCCCCAGGACCGGATGGTATCCATGTCCAAATGTTGCTGCATTTATCAACCCATAGTCTGCGTTACCTCCTTCGCCTTTATAATCGAATTTGGACCGACAGTACCTTTCCCAGACGGTGGCGGGAAGCTATTGTCGTTCCCGTTCCGAAACCTGGAAAGGACAAACATCTCCCCTCTAGCTATCGCCCCATTTCTCTCACGAGTAGTGTCTGTAAGGTTTTGGAGCGTATGGTGAATTACCGTTTAGCTTGGTGGCTGGAATCCTGCAGTCTTTTAACACCAGCCCAATGCGGATTTCGGAAGCATCGTTCTGCAGTTGACCATCTTGTTGCTCTCTCCACTTATATCATGAACAATTTTCTCCGGAAACGCCAAACGGTAGCTATGTTTTTTGATCTGGAGAGAGCGTACGATACCTGTTGGAGGACAGGCATCCTCCGCACACTGTTCTCTTGGGGCTTTCGAGGCCGGCTGCCCCTTTTTCTTCGCGAATTTATGGCAGAGCGCACTTTTAGGGTGCGGGTGAACACTACTCTCTCCCGTACCTTCTCCCAAGAAAACGGCGTACCCCAGGGATCCGTGCTGAGTGTTGCACTGTTTGCCATCGCCATAAATCCAATTATGGATTGTCTCCTTCCTGATGTCTCGGGCTCCCTCTTTGTGGACGAATTTGCGATCTACTACAGCTCTCAACGGACCAGCCTTCTTGAACGACGTCTTCAAGGATGTCTCGATCGCCTCCACTCGTGGAGCATCGAAACCGGCTTCCGTTTCTCACCCAGTAAGACCGTTTGTGTCAATTTTTGGCGACGTAAGGAGTTTCTTCCGCCCTCCTTACATCTAGGTCATGTCAACCTTCCGTTTTCAGACGTCGCTAAATTCTTGGGTCTTATGTTTGACAGAAAACTGTGCTGGTCCTCCCACGTTTCCTATCTTTCGGCTCGCTGTCTGCGATCGCTTAACACCCTCCGTGTCCTGAATGGTACCTCCTGGGGAGCGGACCGAGTGGTCCTTCTCCGCCTCTATTGCGCTATAGTGCGCTCGAAATTGGATTATGGAAGCATAGTCTACTCCTCTGCTCGGCCGTCTATTCTTCGGCGTCTCGACTCTATCCACCACCGTGGATTACGTTTAGTGTCTGGAGCATTTTACACTAGCCCTGTGGAAAGCCTTTATGCTGAGACTGCTGAACCTCCGCTGTCCAATCGGCGAGCAGTCCTTCTGAGTCGTTATGCTAGCCATCTGTCTTCCATGCCTGCTAATCCAGCTCATGACCTTTTTTTCGACGCCTCCTTTGATGTAGGGAATGCAGGCCGCTCCTCCTCCCTACTACCCCCGGGAGTCCGCTTCCGTCAACTGCTCCATTCTCTTTCCTGCCGCTTTCCTAAAACCTTCTTGACAACTTGGGGTACAGCACCGCCTTGGCTCCGTCCCCGGATCTGCCTGCTCCGTGACCTTTGTCAATTTCCCAAGGATGGTACCCCTACACTTGTTTATCGCGGGGCATTTGCTGCTCTATGTGCAGAAATGACGGACGCCACATTTATTTACACCGACGGCTCGAAAACATCGTTAGGTGTAGGGAGTGCCTATATTGTTGGCGACACCCCAAATCGCTTTCTGCTTCCCGACCAGTGTTCGGTTTATACTGCGGAGCTTTACGCTGTTCTCCAGGCTGTCCACTACATCCGCCGCCATCAGCGGATACAGTACGTTATCTGCTCAGCTTCTCTCAGCTCTCTCCTCAGTCTCCAAGCTCTTTACCCTGTGCACCCTCTGGTCCACCGGATTCAGGACTGTCTGCGCTTGCTCCACCTGGGGGGCGTCTCGGTGGCGTTCGTCTGGCTCCCGGGACACGCTGGTATCTGTAGGAATGAGGCGGCCGATATAGCGGCCAAGGCTGCAGTCTCTCTTCCTCGGCCAGCTATTCAGTCGCTTCCCTTCACCGATCTACGGAGCGGTTTATGTCGCAAAGTTGCTCATTTATGGCATGCGCATTGGTCAACACTTCCCGTAATAAATTGCGGGAAGTGAAAGCCCTTCCTTGCGCTTGGACCTCTTCCTCCCGAACGCGTCGTCGGGAGGAGGTAATTTTAACTAGACTCCGGATAGGGCACTGTCTTTTTAGCCATCGACATCTTTTAAGCGGTGATCCTCCCCCACTCTGTCCCCACTGCTCTCAGCTGTGGACGGTAAGACACCTTTTAATTGAATGACCCTATTTTAATCCGTTACGCTCCCATCTACAGCTATCGCCTGATCTATCGTCGATTTTAGCAGATGACACGCGCTCAGCCGACCGCGTTCTCCAGTTTATTAGTGACAGTGAAATGACGTCAATCATTTGAAGCTTTTTTTGGGGACAACCACCCCCTTTCTGTAGTGAATTTTTAAGCATTCCTTCTACTTTTAGTTTCTCCAATTTTATGACTTTGTTCCCATTGCTGCTGGTTTTCAATTTCGGTTTTTTACTGTCTTAAGTCACGGGCTGGGCGCTAATGACCATAGAAGTTTTGCGCCCTAAAACCACAAAACAAAAAAAACAAAAAAACAATGGCCAGAAAGAAACGCCTGGCCAGAACAGTCGTCGAGTTGGTAATGTGGAGCAGGATGTCCTTCACCACTGTATGTTGTTCCAGGCATGGAGTTTAGTGGAGAATCTCATCTTTTGGGTATGGAGTTAAAATCGCCTCCTAGCAAGCAGTGTTCGTATCGCCCTAAAACAATGTGCGATGCCCTCACAACAAAATTGGTCTCTTTCATGTTGTGGGACGGACCCTAAAGATGCGTAGACATTAATGAAGCCTGTCCACATGGCAGTGACTGCCATGCTCCGAACTGATGGAAGGAATGTGACATCGGTGACAGTAATCACCTCGCGGTCGTAAATGGCCACTGCACGGAGGCGTGGGCGGTTTAGCCATTGATACCCGGGAGACTGGCCAGGTGAACCTCCTGCAGAAAGGCCGAAATCGGTATGAAGCCCAGAACATCTGCATAAGGCGGATTTTCTCGGTGGATCGGACGTCATTGGTGTTGATTGCTATCCGGTAGGACTGGTAATTGACTGCTGGAGGCTACTTCCACCCTGGTGTCAGCGGAACGGCGTGGGTGTTGCGGTTGAACATCATCTCGCCCGCCCTCAAAGGGGTCTGGGGAGAGTATGGTTAGTGGAGCGGCACCGACGACGCAGGGTCCCATAATGGGTCCTGCTTCTCAATCTCCTCGTCGTGCTATGCTGTGGAAACGGGCGCTGGGGTGTCGTTCATTTGGTCTTCAGAAGAGGGAATAGCGGTTAGTCGGTTCATGGTGGAGTTTCTGCTGAGCTATGTCTTTTTAAAAGTTCACTGTCCTCTAGATTCGTTGGGGGGAGTGAGGGGGGAGCGGGCGCAGGCACACAGGTGGATGTCACAGCATTCGCATCATCTTCTTCGAAAGTGGCGAATTCGGGTGCGTCGTTCGGTCCGGTGGCGGCCTCGTCCTCGACGTGCAACATCTCCTCTTGGCCGGAATTTGTGCGGCGTTGTTTCCTTACGCGAACTTCCGTGTCCGACGATGGGAGGGAGTCGCGTCGCTCTGACAAGACAGATGGTGGGCATCCGAGGCGCTCTCCGTTGGGGTATGGTCGGGCTCCGTAGCGAGGCGGTAGGTGAAGCGAGAGCTGCCGCGTAGGTCACCGGTACCACCATACGTTGAGGCGCGTGTGGTCCGCTCTTGTAGGCATTCGGATCTTAGGTGTTTTTGCTGCACCCGGAACATATTCCAGGTTGGCCATCATAAATAATTATCGAACGGAATCCGCCGATCTGCAAGTAGGAGATCAATAGTGACCTGTCGGACGCCGTTTGACACAGGATATATCCGGAACTGTGTCCACTTTTCCGCAGTATGGCCGTGGGCTGTGTCGTATGGTCGGAGTGCCGCAACGACTTCGAATGGCAGTTCAGGAATGCGTTTCGTACTCACACCTAAGCCCACGTGGTCGAAGCTTATCGCATCGACATTGCCGTCAGCAATATAGAAGCGGAGCCCCTGTTTGGTCTCGATTAGGATACGTTCGCATTCCCCGTCGTAATGATTTAAATATAGACCATGCTGCTCACGATCGACAGACGTGTTCCGGTAATGTCGGCCACTGGAATCTTCACTTTCTCTCGATAAACCGCTCCATCTCGAGTGTTTTGGATAATTGTTGCAGAAAGTAATTGGAGTGTAGATTTACGGTAAAGGTTCGCCATGTATCGTAAAAGGTAGGTCGGCACGTAAGCAACAGCCGTCAGACTGTAAAGAAGGCGAGCTCGCGATCCGCACCCGGAGAGACTGGCGTGTCCCCTCTGTTGCCTTACCAAAGGCAGACTGACGGAGTAAACTGCATCCAAGCACTTCTCACATTGATCTCACAAGCATCTTTTAATCCGCGTGGAACTTTAAAATCGGAGCACACTTGTCTGCAGATTGAAAATTCATACTGGAAGCAATTCCGCAGGCGGTGCCTGCACTATGTTATCTTAGTACACTTTCTCAAGGGGTCCTAGTCCCACAATCTATGATGGAGACGTTCTGTGGAGTTTGTAAAGTAGGATTGTACTGGGAGGTAAATTTGTGAGGGCGGATCGTGTTACCTTTAGCTAGTTATTTCTACTTGATGTTAGGAAACATGTTTTAAGTACAATGTAACCCCACAACATGAATATTCCTTTCCGATGTACGTATGGCACAAACATATAATTCTTCTAGGTTCGTTTGAAGAGCGTTAGCACCTGACCTTTCCTAGTACTTCGTTGAAAACATTTTACTACCCATAGAAGTGGACCCTTGTTTCCTGGAATGTTGAAGAGTGCAAATTAACTACTGAGATGTGTCTGCACAACGTTACATCTACATCTACTTTTATACTCCGCAAGCCACCCAACGGTATGTGGCTGAGGGCACTTTAAGAGCCACTGTCATTGCCTCTCTTTCCGGTTCCAGTCGTGTATGGTTCGCGGGAAGAACGACTGCCGGAAAGCGTCCGTGCGCGCTCGAATCTCTCTAATTTTACATTCGTGGACTCCTCGGGAGGTATAAGTAGGGGCAAGCAATATACTCTATACCTCATCCAGAAACGCACCTTCTCGAAACCTGGTCAGCAAGTTAACACCGCGATGCAGAGCGTCTCTCTTGCAAAGTCTGCCGTTTGAGTTTGCCAAACATCTCCGTAACGCTATCACGCTTACCAAATCACCATGTGACGAAACGCGCCGCTCTTCTTTGGATCTTCTCTATCTCCTCCATTAACCCGACCTGGTACGGATCCCACACTGATGAACAATACTCAAGTATAGGTCGAACGAGTGATTTGTAAGCCACCTCCTTTGTTGATGGACTACATTTTTTAAGGACTCTCCCAATGAATCTCAACCTGGTACCCGCCTTACCAACAGTTAATTTTATATGACCATTCCACTTCAAATCGTTCCGCACGCATACTCGCAGATATTTTACAGAAGTAACTGCTACCAGTGTCTGTTCCGCTATTATGTAAACATACAATAAAGGATCCTTCTTTCTATATATTCGCAACACATTACATTTGTCTATGTTAAGGGTCAGTTGCCACTCCCTGCACCAAGTGCCTATCCGCTGCAGATCTTCCTGCGTTTCGCTACAATTTTCTAATGCTGTAACTTCTCGGTATACTACAGCATCATCCGCGAAAAGCCGCATGGAACTTCCGACACTATCTACTAGGTCATTTATATGTATTGTGAAATACAATGGTCCCATTACACTCCCCTGTAGCACGCCAGAAGTTACGAGGGCAGTTCAATAAGTAATGCAACACATTTTTTTTCTCGGCCAATTTCGGTTGAAAAAACCGGAAATTTCTTGTGGAATATTTTCAAACATTCCCGCTTCGTCTCGTATAGTTTCATTGACTTCCGACAGGTGGCAGCGCTGTACGGAGCTGTTAAAATGGCGTCTGTAACGGATGTGCGTTGCAAACAACGGGCAGTGATCGACTTTCTTTTGGCGGAAAACCAGGGCATCTCAGATATTCATAGGCGCTTGCAGAATGTCTACGGTGATCTGGCAGTGGACAAAAGTACGGTGAGTCGTTGGGCAAAGGGTGTGTCATCATCGCCGCAAGGTCAAGCAAGACTGTCTGATCTCCTGCGTGCGGGCCGGCCGTGCACAGCTGTGACTCCTGCAATGGTGGAGCGTGCGAACACACTCGTTCGAGATGATCGACGGATCACCATCAAACAACTCAGTGCTCAACTTGACATCTCTGTTGGTAGTGCTGTCACAATTGTTCACCAGTTGGGATATTCAAAGGTTGGTTCCCGCTGGGTCCCTCGTTGTCTAACCGAACACCATAAAGAGCAAAGGAGAACCATCTGTGCGGAATTGCTTGCTCGTCATGTGGCTGAGGGTGACAATTTCTTGTCAAAGATTGTTACAGGCGATGAAACATGGGTTCATCACTTCGAACCTGAAACAAAACGGCAATCAATGGAGTGGCGCCACAACCACCCCCCTACCAAGAAAAAGTTTAAAGCCATACCCTCAGCCGGTAAAGTCATGGTTACAGTCTTCTGGGACGCTGAAGGGGTTATTCTGTTCGATGTCCTTCCCCATGGTCAAACGATCAACTCTGAAGTGTATTGTGCTACTCTTCAGAAATTGATGGAACGACTTCAGCGTGTTCGTAGGCACAAAAATCTGAACGAACTTCTCCTTCTTCATGACAACGCCAGACCTCACACAAGTCTTCGCACCCGAGAGGAGCTCACAAAACTTCAGTGGACTGTTCTTCCTCATGCACCCTACAGCCCCGATCTCACACCGTCGGATTTCCATATGTTTGGCCCAATGAAGGACGCAATCCGTGGGAGGCACTACGCGGATGATGAAGAAGTTATTGATGCAGTACGACGTTGGCTCCGACATCGACTAGTGGAATGGTACCGTGCAGGCATACGGGCCCTCATTTCAAGGTGGCGTAAGGCCGTAGCATTGAATGGAGATTACGTTGAAAAATAGTGTTGTGTAGCTAAAAGATTGGGGAATAACCTGGTGTATTTCAATGCTGAATAAAACAACCCCTGTTTCAGAAAAAAATGTGTTGCATTACTTATTGAACTGCCCTCGTACTTTAACGTCTGTAGACGTTTCTCCTATGAGAATAACATGCTGTTTTCTGTTTGCTAAAAACTATTCAATCCAGCCACACAGTTGGTCTGATATTCCGTAGGCTCTTACTTTGTTTATCAGGCGACAGTTCGGAACTGTGTCGAACGCCTTTTGGAAGTCAAGGAAAATAACATCTACCTGGGAGCCTATATCTAATATTTACTGTGTCTCATGAACAAATAAAGCGAGCTTGGTCTCACAAATCTCTGTTTCCGGAATCCATGTCGATTTCTACAGACTAGATTCTGGGTTTCCAGAAACGACATGATACGTTAGCAAAAAACATGTTCTAAAGTTCTACAACAGATCGACGTCAGAGATATAGGTCTATTGTTTTGCGCATCTGCTCGACGACCCTTCTTGAATACTGGGACTACCTGTGCTCTTTTCCAATCATTTGGAATCTTCAGTTCCTCTAGAGACTTGCGGTACACGGCTGTTAGAAGGGGGGGAAGTTCTTTCGCGTACTCTGTGTAGAATCAAATTGGTATGCCGTCAGGTCCAGTGACTTTCCTCTGTTGAGTGATTCCAGTTGCTTTTCTATTCCTTGGATACTTATTTCGATGTCAGCCATTGTTTCGTTTGTGCGAGGATTTAGAGAAGGCATTGCTGTGCGGTCTTCCTCTGCGAAACAGCTTTGGAAAAAGGTGTTTAGTATTTCAGCTTTACGCGTGTCATCCTCTGTTTCAATGCCTTCATCATCCCGGAGTGTCTGGATATGCTGTTACGAGCCACTTACTGATTTAACGTACGATCAGAACTTCCTAGGATTTTCTGTCAAGTCGGTACTTACAATTTTACTTTCGAATTCACTGAACGCTTCACACATAGCCCTCCTTTCGCTAACTTTGTCATCGTTTAGCTTCTGTTTGTTTGAGAGGTTTTGGCTGCGTTTAAACATGCAGTGGAGCTCTCTTTCCTTTCGCAGTAGTTTCCTAACTTTGTTGTTGAACCACGGTGGGTTTTTCCCGTCCCTCACAGTTTTCCTCGGCACGTACCTGTTTAAAACGCATTTAACGATTGCCTTGAACTTTTTCCATAAACCCACAACATTGTCAATGTTGGAACAGAAATTTTCGTTTTGATCTGTTAGGTAGTCTGAAATCTGCCTTCTATTACTCCTTCCTCCCTTTTTTTATATTCCTATTTACTTCCATATTCAGGGATGCTGCAACGGCCTTATGGTCACTGATTCCCTGTTCTGTTCTTACAGAGTCGAAAAGTTTGTGTCTGTTTGTTATCAGTAGGTCCAAGATGTTATCTCCACGAGTCGGTTCTCTGTTTAATTGCTCGAGGTAATTTTCGGATAGTGCACTCAGTATAATGTCAGACGTTAGGTGTGCTTAGGTGTGCTTTGAGCCCGACATTTAGAACGGCAGGTTACTGCGTGCAGTAAAAACGAAATTTGCTACCTGTTTACCTACCAATACTGCCAGTAAATACATACTATTGTTTAGGCATTGGAGAAAGCAGTGTGGTTTTAGTTGTCAGGACGGACTAACGAGAATCCAAGTGTGCCAGAAGATGATACTGCAGAATAAAAATTTCTCTTAAATGAATTACAGTTTAACACAAGTCGTGACTTTTTTTTCAGTCCTTTCCGAAAATTCACGCCGAACGTTTCTGAAAATATCTAATTCAAGCTTGTACGTCTCATTTCATCTTCAGACTTTCAGAAGCCCATTTGCAGAGCAAATCACAGTGAACAGTGCGGTAAGTAGTAAGATGCTCGATGCTGCAACTCTTCTGTCTTTTATAATTTTTTTAACTGCGTTCGTTTTCGTAGCGTGAGAGTCACACACTCAAAAAAATTTCTATTACCCGTCTAATTGGCAAATGAACTGAAAGAATTAAGGAAAACAGAACTATGCCCGTATAATACTGATGCTGCGAATTTACATACCATGCTTATGAAATGCTGTTTGGCAGGTCCAGTAACAGCGTAGCTACAAAATGCTGCGATAGCTGTCACTGGGGCATTTCGCAGCTGTAAATCGGAACGCTACATTAGAGGTAAATGGCGAAATGCGGTGGTATTGATATTTAACGAGATACGGTCTACAATGCGGCGTTACGCCCCAACGCCTGCTTTACTGCTACTCGTGGCGCAGCCTGCTTTACTGTTTACATTTTCACGTTCTGAAAACTGGTGGACCGTGGTGCTATAATCTCTGAGTAGAACATTTGCTTTTAGCGGCCACGGTACAAAGTGCTACTCTTATTGGAGGCAGTGTAAATCAAAAGACATTTGCGTTAAATCGTATTCGCTGTTTATGCCCTGTGTGACTTGTGAGCTCAGTATGCAATACATTTGTAATCGCAGCAATCTGGCCCTATCATATAGTCACTCTTGTCGTGGATTTTAGTCACATTGCTGTGGGCTCCAAATTCTCACCTCAGCACTCAGTTCTCTACAAGAATCAACGAAAATCAGCATACATCAAAATAAGCAAATAATCTGCGTAAGAGGCACCAAACGTTTTGAAACTTAAATCATCAACCATTTCGATCACTTAGTGATGTGACCTTTACGACGCGGCGTGCAACGTAGGACCCCTGGTGGTTCTACAGTTTCTGCCGATCTTCAACTTCCTGTTGCCAATACATTCGAGCTGTCTTTCTTAAGACACTGTCCCATCTCTGCGGTGGTCTTTCCCTTAGTATTTTTTCTTAACTTGGGTTCCAATCTAGTACTTGTTAAGACCACTTGCCATCTTTTCTTCGAGAGATATGACCAGCCCTACCATACGAAGATATTCACACTTTCCCTTATGTCACTGACGTTTGTTGTCTGTCTGTTATCAATTGCTCTCTCTTTGTATTTCGTTGTGGAGCGCAACATCGATCTTTCCATTCTTCTTTGGGCTACAGTTAGTTTTCTAACAATGGTCTTACTTACTATGCATGTCTCAGAACGATACATTATTACTGGCGGTAGGCCGTGATCAGAAACTTTCTTCACCTGAGTCGACACCTTGGACTTCAGTTTTCAAGAGTATCTTCCACAAGCTTGCCAGCCTAGTTTAACATGTCGAAATATTACAAGTTTTACTCTCCTTTCACATTTAGTACTTCTTCCTTATAGGCATATTCTGTGACCCTTTGTAGTTACATGCTTCCTACTTATATAAACTACGTGATCGAAAGTACCCAGAGACCTGGCTCAAAATGACTTGCAAGTACGTGGCGGCCTCCATCGGTAATGCTGGAATTCAATATGATGTTGACCTATGCTTACCCTTGATGACAGCTTCTACTCTTGCAATCATACGTTCTATCAAGTGCTGAAAGGTTTCTTGGGAAATGGCAGCCCATTCATCACGGAGTGCTGAAATGAGGTATCGATGTAGGTCGGTGAGGCCTGGCACGAAGTCGGCGTTCCAAAACATCCCGAACTTGTTCTATAGGATTCAGGTCAGGACTCTGTGCAGGAAAGTCCATTACAGGGATGTTATTGTCGTGTAACCACTCCGCCACAGGAAGTGCAATATGAAAAGGTGCTCCATTGTGTTGAAAGATGCAATCACCATTCCCGAATAGCTCTTCAACAGTGCGAAGCAAGAAGGTGCTTAAAACATCAATACCGGCCTGTGCTGTGATATGACACCCAAAACAACAAGGGGTGCAAGACCCCTCCATGAAATCACGACCATACCATTACACCACCGCCTCCGAATTTTACTATTGGCACTACACACGCTGGCAGGTAACATTCACAGGGCATTCGCCATACCCACACCCTGCCATTGGATCGCCACATTGTCTACTGTGATTCGTCACTCCACACAATGTTTTTCCGTAGTTCGATCATCCAATGTTTACGCTCCTTACACCAAGCGAGGCGTCGTTTGGTATTTACCGGCGACAAGTGTGGTTTATGAACAGCCGTTTGGCCATGAAATTCAAGTTTTCTCACTTCCCGCATAATTCTCATAGTACTTGCAGTGGATCCTGAAGCAGTGTGGAATTCCTGTGTGACGGTCTGGATAGATGTCTGCCTATTACACATTACGACCCTCTTCAGCAGTCAGCGATATCTGTCAGTCAACAGACGAGGTTAGCATGTACGCTTTTGTGCTGTGCGTGTCCCTTCAAGTTTCCACTTCAGTATCACATTGGAAGCAGTGGACCTAGGGATGTTTAGGAGTGTGGAAATTTCGCGGACAGATGTATGACACAAGTGGCACCCAATCACCGGACCACGTTCGAAGAGCGTGAGTTCCGCGGAGCGCCCCATTATGTTTTCTCACGATGTCTAATGACTGCTGAGGTCGCTGATATGGAGTACCTGGCAGTAGATGACAGCACAATGAACCTAATATGAAAAGCTTATGTTTAAGGCGGGGGGGGGGGGGGGGGAGGGGGTTACTTTTGATCAAATGGTGTACTTCCGTCGGGTGTCCATTCATTCATCGTGTTTTTGGTTTTATCTCAGTTCACTCTTAGAGCTACTTTAGATAACACTGATGCAAGTTCACTAACCAACATTTGGAGTTTTTCTATAATGTTTGCAAATAGCACAACATCATCAGCGAACATCAGGTTATTTAACCTCTTTCCCAAAATTTGGGTTCTCTTTGTTATCCAATCTAGTTTAGACATGGCTTTTTCGAGGACAGCTGAAAATAGTTTTGGAGGTAAGGAATCACTTCGTGTTTCGCAATTCATTGGTTTCTTCAACTACATTCACAAACGCTGTTGAGGTTTTGTTTACATCTCGTAAGTCTTTAATACAGGCTTGTTCTACTATTTGCTCCGTTATAGCTACAAACACAGCTGGGCGACTTATTGAATCGAGTGCTTTCTCAATACCTATGAAGGCAAGGTAAAGAGGAAGGTGGTATTTAATTCTACTGACTGTTTCACGTATGGTAGAGTGCGTATACGATCAATTACACTAAACCGTGCACGGAACCCAGCTTGTGCAATGTGTTGGGCCTGATGAAGTTTAGTTCTCGATCTGACAATCAAAATTGTAGAAAAAATGTGTACGGTATGGACAGGAGTCTGATGGGGTGAAAGTTCTTCATATCCTTAGTTCTACCTTTCTTATGTGTTATGTTTATTTTGGTTTTATTCCAGTTTCGTGATAACTTTCCACCCTGCATATAACTTGAAAATATTTTAGCTATATGCTGTATAAGACTGGTCCTCCATCAGCCTTAAAATATCAACTGAGAGGTCAGCACTGTCTTGAGTGGATCCGTTTCTCACCTTGTCTCTAGTAAGATTTGTATAAAATCTCTCAGTATATTCGAGTATTTTTCTTATTTGTAGTTCGGCATTGGTCTGTGTCTAGCTCTATTACCTGACTCTTTCCGATCATAAGCTTCCACAAACACACACACACACACACACACACACACACACACACACACACACACACACACACACATATATATATATATATATATATATATATATATATATATATATATATATGAGAGAGAGAGAGATCCTGATTACTCTTTTGAAATGTTCTACTGATGTTGTATAATATTTTATATCATAGTGGAGAGAATACCAATTTACTTTCGCACAACTGAATTTTTTGGTGAGACTGTTGTGTAGCAAAAAATGGTTCAAATGGCTCTGAGCACTATCGGACATAACGTCTGAGGTCATCAGTCTCCTAGAACTTAGAACTACTTAAACCTAAGTAACCTACGGACATCACACACATCCATGCCTGATGCAGGATTCCAACCTGCGACCATAGCGGATCGTGCGGTTCCAGACTGTAGCGCCTAGAACCACTCGACCACCCTGGCCTGCTGTTGTGTAGCAATCCACATATTAAGGTCTGTCTGTAGCTTGCTCCTTCTTCATTCTAGACTATGTTGTTGTGAATTTAATGCATGTTCTTATCTTGGATACATGTTTAAGAATTTCATTGTTAGTTAACTGGAACAGTTTCTGCGCTATTGGTTACTCTAGTGGCCATGTCATGCGCATTTTACAAACTGTTACCCTCAACCTCTCAACCTTTAGAGTGAATTTCAATTATGAGGTCCTTGTAAGCTGTAACGACAATTGTACTGTAATGGTGTAAAGATAGAGAAAGTTTGGATTGCCAGTTCCGTAGTTATGATTAGCAGTGGGGAGAAACTGACGGTTTTCGCAGTGTACACAGTTTATCAGCAGTCTTTCCTTCTTGAGTTTGACTGAGGCTCTTTTTAGTGGTATGTTACTGGAAGAGTATGCCTAACTTTGAAAACTTCTGTGGCCTGATGAAGTATGGGATACTTATGAGTCTGGACTATTGAGTCTCTGGCTGTCTTCTCCTGGTAATATTGACAATTTTGTAGCTTGTGGTTAACAGAAGTGGTTTGGTGATTAATTATCCTTATATTTTTGTAACGATGATAAACTTTTATTTTGGAGACTTGGTACAGTGCGCTCTTCATTCTTAAGCTTCCTGTTGGTTTTCTTTTGCTATACAGAGATTGTGGTAACACAGTGGAGCATTATTTCCTTATCGTAAGTTGATTGATTCAAAATTATCGCTTTTGTGTGTGGCCCAGTAAGCCGATCGTGAGGACGTTTATTAATTGCTTTGTTGTCTCCATTATTTTGAGAAAGTAAAGGGAGAGAGTCTCGACAAGCTGATGTACTGCTGTGCGGTCGACCAGTCGTCACAAACACTCTGCGTGACACAAAAATCTGATGGAGTGATTGGTGTCTTTTTCTGGCGTAAAGGACAGCCACTTCAGTGATGGCAAAAACTGGTTTCTGCATGTGAAGCGGAGCCCTGCTTCAGCACTTTAGCAGCTGATGGTGGCACCCTGGTGGTCGAATGCTTGGTAATGTACCGCGTCCTGCTTGAGTGGTGTGTGTGTTGGACTGGCTAGTAAACAGCATTACACACAGAAGCCCATAGATATCATTTGACAAGTTTTGGTTGTTGATTGATGGTATTAATTGAGGATGATTAATTGCCTTTTAACTGGGGCCAGGTGTTCTGACGGTGATCAGCGTCTTTCCAACACAATATTTCGACGCCTTAACTCGTGATCCTTAGAAGTAAAGGTGTGTTCCCTGAGATAGGAAACACCTGATGAAGACGTCCAGTTATGGCGTCGCAATAACGTCTTGGAAAGACGGGGACCACGGGCAGAGTATCAGATCTCAATTCGACGATAATGAATCAATGCGAAAGTCCAAGTGATTAATTTTATTACGAAGACTCCATACTCTGCGCTCGCCGGTAGCTCACCGCGTGTTGCACTTGTTTACCGTGGCACTCGAAGACACAGCACCAAGTGTGTCCTGGTATTCGTGGCATATACCTTTACTTAGGTAGTTGTCTGTAGTACTGTCTGGTGTTATTTTGGCATTGACTTTTTTCTTACAGTGCCTAGCCCTACAAGTGGTGTTTTACATTTTTTATGTAATTTTTTTTCTTGTTTTTCATCTCCGGTCTTTTGCTATTTTCAGTACGACATCTGAAGGTGGGCGTATAGGAGATTTAAACAGACGTGCCCTAATTAAAAAGAAACTTACAACTGTAGCCATATTTTCACCTCTGGTATTATGAAGAAACTGATAGTCTTTGGACAATGCTGTTAGCACCACTGATTTTTGACCCATTTTGTACAACAATTCATCTTGTTATTTGTTCAGTGTGTGTCACCAGTTTGTGTAATTGTATAGGAGTTGATGGAGATAAATTCATAGGTAGTCTGGTAGCGCACTGATTGTACTCTAGCTGTAGTAGCTACTTGGCGATGGCAATGGTCTAATCGGCAGCTACGTGTTATCTAGATGATCTTAATTAGGTCTGAGAATTGGTTTGGTCTCTCACTCTTCATTACAGAAGTAAAGTTATATTTCTTATAATTCCAGTCGATGGCTAAGATCTATGTATTACAATTGCTCCCATTCTTACTGGTTATGTTTCTGAAGCAAAGATCTGATTTTCATTCTGTTTATTGTGTTGAAAGTGCTATGTAGTATTTTATTGTTTGAGAACTGCTCAAGTAAATGCGATCATAGAGAATTATATTCTGTTTTAATGTTACTGTATAGTTATTTTGTCTGTTACGTTTGGCAAATTAATTGTTAGATTGAATGTTACATCTGTCTAATTCTCACTACACCCTAATCCTGCGCTACAGTACTCAGAATTTAGAAAATGATGGAAGAATATTTACTGTTGTGATACAATAAAGTCATATTAAATTAAGGGAAGATGTGTAACATCAGAATAAATCCTTGTAAGAGGATGTACATGTCTTACAAGAGGAACATGAGAAAGATATGACAGAAAATACTACTAGGTTGTATACTGTTCCAAGTCAGAAAGTTTGAACAACAAGTACTAGTCAACCCCCTTAAGAAGGGAGTGGAAGCATTATATGTAAATACAAAGAAAAAAGTTACCGATAAGGAGAAGGCTCAAAAGGCTGTTACAACGGTTGCTGGGCACTAGCACAGATGACTGCTGATTCTGAGCAAAGCTGAGATACGACAGTAGCAGTTAGTGTTGCTCATTCAGAGAAGGTAATGTCGCTTCTAACGTTTAAGGATACAGTGTAGTTATAAATAGTGGGAAATCGAAATTTTAATGACTTTATTAAATTCTATAGTCTTTCCTGGTTACATTGATACATACATGATATGGTTTCAAATGAAAATTGACATGTATCATCACAATTGTAATGTTACGATCATGTATGCCGCCATTCCCCCTTTATTTATGTTGCAGAAACCAGTAATATTTCGAAAAGAACCGCGAACTTTGTTTCCAGCCGTATGGTACATTGTATATGTTGGTAGCAGTTTAGGTTTCTAGTGTCTGTAAATGATTATCTTTCCTAGTAATTACTTTTGTTTCACTGAAGCAGTTTCTTCACTTGTTACTGAATGTTTGTTTTCCTAGTGCTACATATATTTGTGGAAGGACATATCCTTTAGTTTTTAGTGAGTAATAAATACAAACTATGCCACGCATCAAGAAATTCAATAAAAAATCCGTGGTAACCAGTTCACAAACAAAGCAAGCCCCACAGTTGAAAGTAACCTATGTATCAGTTCTTCAGGGAAGAAACTCCCACATGGCACGCCTCCTTGTGATAGAAGTATGATGACTATTTTTGTAGTTGAATTGTTGTTGATGATGTGGGCATCTTATCTTCTTTGATAAGGGAAGTGGCGAAACGTAAACAATATGATTGTGTAGGCTGTCTGGAAATAACTGAACAACAAAGTTACAAGAAGGGATTAGCGTCAGAATTAGTTGCTCTGTATACATTCTGCAATAAATCTACCCCGAAAATGACTTCAGACGTTGTGCGTTATTCATATGATGTGAATTTGAAGTTAGTGTATGCAATGCGTGCAATAGGAATAGGAGATATGGCTGCTTAGACGTTTGGTGGTTTGATGGACCTTCCTCAACCTCCCAGTAGGTTCAGCAACTATACAAAAATACTTTTAGGTGCCTTGACGGTTGTGTCTGCAGCATCTATGAAACATGCAGTAGAAGAAACTGTAAATATTAGTGGAACCAGGGACATTGCTGTTGCACTTGATGGGACACAGCAAAGTCAGGGACATCGTTCCTTGAATGGTGTTGTAGTGCTACTTCTCTGGAGAATGGAAAAGTTGTTGATGTTAAGTGCTTATCTAAATACTGCTACATCAGTGTTCTAAGAATTATGATGGTTACAGTGGAGGTATGAAGTGTCATGGAGCTCTAAAAATATTTCTGAGGTCTGTGCTCGCTTATACCGTTAGATATACGAAGTACCTAGGTGATGGGGATTCTAAATCTTTCAATAAAATTAGTGAGTTCAATGTTTATGGTGATACCTAGGTAACAAAACTGGAGTGTTGTGGACACGTGCAAAAGAGGATGAGGGCTAGATTGAGGAAATCACGAAGAGATATGAAAGGAAAGTCTCTGTCTATCCAAGGCAGACTGATGAAACTGATATAGACCTTCTTCAGAGTTATATCGGATTGGCCATTAGACGAACTGCTCCTCTGAATAATGCACAGCAATGAGATCTGTATGGGGCACCTACTTTCATCAGTTGTCCACAAATGACTACCCTCATAACGGACTTTGACCTAAAGGAGCAGATTCCTGGTGTGGTTACATACAGAAAATAGTCAAATACGCCTTCATAAGCGTCCTCTTCCTGAGCCTGTTATGAACGAAATAAAACCTATTTTTAGAGACCTGAGTGCCCCTGTTTTGCTTACTAAATGTCTTCATGGAGGCACTCACAATACAAATGAAAGTTTCAACAATTGCACATGGGAATGTTTTTGTAGGACTAAGTAAAGATTGGAGTACTAGATTCAGTGATATGTTTCAGTGATGGAGTGGTAGGAAGGTTGGAAGTCTCAAGAAATTTAGGCATAAAATGTGACTCTAACATGGAAGATCAATAGCTTGCATGTGACAGATAACAGGTGCATGAAGCTGAAATATTCACTCTTCTAGTTACCAAAGAAGTAAGAAGTGCTAAAAGGAATGCCAAAAGGAAGGCTGAAGATGAAGGAATGCTGCAGGATGTCAGGAATGTCCTGAGGCACTCATAGCTTCATTCGCAATTTCCTGCAAGTAGTATTTTTCAGAATTCTGGTACAAATATTTCCTAAGGTTTATAAGGCATTGGTCTAATTTTTTTCTGTATCTTGAAATAGTTCATACTAGTGCATTAGACCTAATCATTATTGCAGAATCAACTAAATTACAGAAAAGTGACATCATCATTACGAAAAAATTATAAAAATTAAAATATAAGATGTGATATTTCTTTGTTCTTGTAATACACATAATAGGTGGAATTAAATAGGTATAGTACCTTAGCCATCATGTCATGCACGTCTGGTAAAAATTTGACCTCAATTCAAATGTATAACACTGGATTAAATGGTACCTCAATTTGAGGAAGAATTTTCTAAAAAAAATTGCATCAGTTACTGTGTAATTTTTTTAATAACCCCTTTAATAACCATGTTCTCGTGGCACCACAGGTAAGAAATATGAAATGTTATTAGACGAAAGTGGGATAAATATCATTGTTCACTGTGTCAGGAGCAGACATATCTGTGGGACACTGTGGGAGCGCCATATCTTCTAATATTACTGTGTCCAGTATAAGAAAATTCGGTGTTTCTGCCCATGTATTACATTGTATTTCTAAGCTTCTTTGTGTTTCAGTTTGATACAATTTTTCATATGTTAGATTTCTTCTATCTGCTGTTGTCACGCTTATACATGTTTTTAGATAATTTTCTTTATATCAACGGTATGTGTCATGTGAGAAATGATTGGTGTTTCTGCACATGGTCGATGAAGAAGTGTTCGGTGACCTTGTGTATTTATGTTTAATTAGGAATTTACGTACCTACGTTTCTTTTTATATTTTAGTACAATGGTGTTCTCCTTTGATTATGTAAACATTCTAAACGCTATATGAGAAGTTGAGAGATTGTTACATCTGGATTTTATTACGGTTCTGCTCTTGTATGTTTGTTGAGTTGGTTTTAACTTTTGCAAATGTTTGTATAATGGTCTGCATGATGTGAAAAAGTTTCAGCCTGTTCCACCATTAGTAAATAGTTCTGTGTGATTAACATTTTGGGATGGACATAGACTCTCAGGGAGACACAAGGGCTTTATAGACCATGAGTGAGCATGCAGAAGGTTCCTAGCTGTTACTGTTCACTCTTGTTCCATCCTTTATCTATCAGTGTAGCTCCACTTCCAGTGACAACATACAGGCATTTTTTAGTCGCCAGTCTTCTGACTGATTTGATGTAGCCAGCCACTAACTTCTCTCTCGCCCCAATCTCTTTACTGCAGAATACCACTTGCACTGCAAGTCCTCAATTATATGTTGGATGTATTCCAGCCTCTGTTACCCCATGGAGTCGTCTGCCACATTGTTTTATAAACCTCTTGATAGCTAAAATACCGCGTCAGTTATGGAATGAGTGAGTTATTGTGTAACTAAAAGGCCAGATACCACTGACACCTCAAACATGAGTGCGGTCTCCCAAATTTCGTGTCACAACGCTATTACTACGTGAAAATTACTTGTATTGTTGTCATATGACGATATATTAAAAAGGTAGTCAGACCAAAATGTTCCATCTCATCTTAAGCCCAGATGAATCTATGTTACAAAATCCAGCTGACTCAGCATCATTGTAACTGGGTCGTTACAATTCAGCTTGCCCTATTTAAATAGTTATAACATGATAACTAATTACCTTAAATGTACCAAACTTGGTAGCATTAATGTCCAGAATATGAGGTGCATGATTTCCATACACTACAGCGCCACCATCCAGTTCTAACTATGGTCACCATGTATTGTGATCAGTCATCATGATTCATAGTCACACACACTTGTCCAGTCGGAGTGCATTTATTGATGAATGAACATTAGCCTGGGCAAAAGGAGCAGGGCATTATTGGAGAAAGTCTATTATCAAAAGAACAGTACCGCTGCAGTTGCACTTCGAGGATGTCGCCAGATGAAAGGACACGGAAAGGATCCTCTTTCTACACCTGCTCTGCGGAGCATGATGAATAAGTTCGAATCATCGCTCCAGGAAGTGGCCAACGTCAGTTCGCACCACAGGTGGTTGATGAAATCGCTGTTGCTATGGCAGACAATTCTGCCTGCAATTCCCAATAGTCAGGAGTGCATGTGCTGTGTCATGACAGCTGCACATCCGGTGGTTCATTGTACAGAAGATGCTACGAACGATACTTAAATTAAAAAATTCGAGAAAACTGCCCTATAAATCACCACGTTCCTTCGAAATTATAACAAATCGTGCCATATGTTAATCCATATACATAACCACTACTTCATAAAACTGTAACAAATTGCCCCATATATCACCATGTTAAAGACAAGCACTGGTTGTCATTATCAGACACATGGTCACTCCTATTACTACGAAAACAACTCGGGTAATAATGTTCTGTTGATATGGTGATTGCCTGTAGTTCAGTCATGGTCGCTACCTTCAGCCTGGAGATATGGTGGATACGACTGGGGTAACTGATGGTCAGTTTACAACGTAACTGCCGTTATCCCCATGATCGTGGTGACTACCACTACCACAGGTACGTAGATTTACTTAACAAATGAAAAATTGAACTGCTGACAATGTATGAGCTACTGTATCTCAAATACCATTGTAACACCAGAAGCTGGCTGTGTATGTACCCTAACCTGACAGTGGGTGTCAGTTACAGGATGACAAGTACTGTACCACTCATCGCAGAAAATAGAGACAAATTGCCGTGTACATCATCACTGTCGCGGGAAATAGTACCAAATGGCCGTATACTACATTTACTACGTAGGGTGAGACTTGTACTGACAAGTAGCATCGTGTTCCATCAGGAAAAAGTTATAACTCAGGAAGCTGAGACTTGTCAATGCAGAAAGTCAAGACTTGTTTTAGAAAAGAAAAACGCTTTTTCAGTAGTTCCAACTTACACTACACACATTCATCTCACCACAGCCCCTGTTTGTTATACATGTGTGACCCACTTTTGCCCCTCCACCTTCCTCCTTGCTGCAAGTGTATTCTTTAATACTGACTGTTCCATGAAGTATCTTCAAAGGGGTCGTTGACCGTTACTTTGTGGTCAGTATGCATTGAGTCCCACGTTAACTCTATATTTCTAAATTAGTACTTATCTTTTTTCTCTGTTTTGGTCTACTTGTTTCTCTAGTGTATATTACTAGTCCCAAGTTATTGTCTTTGTACCACGAAATATTAAATGATCAAAGGTACAGACATCAATAGCCAATGGACTGACAGTCAATCTACACCTTATGCCCTATCTACTCTCCCCACTGATCCATGATTTAATCCCTTCCAAAATATTCTATCAGTTATGAAGAGGTAGTAATATGTGAATACTTTTGTGTGACATAAGTAATTTACTCCGCTTTTAATTGAAGTAACACATCCCGACTTTGATGGCATTCGCATCACCAATGTAGTCACTCATCTAACATGAACTTGTAGTATGAGTTTCCCATTGCCAATTCTTTACTTTATGAAGGTCAATTAATTGTATTACACCCCACTACGATATTAACCGACAAATTCTAAATTCTCACTTCGCCTACCACATGTGTCCTACTCACATCAAGGCTCTGATGTGACTCTGTACAATCTTTCCCCGAAATGCATTAACAAATGCATCATGGAAGTGCGTCTAATCAGGAACTGTTCTGCAGGCATACTCCAGCACAGCTGACTCACTCCTTTACTCAAAATTATGTCCATTCCTTCTAAAACTGTGAGCCATCCCCATCAATGATGCTGCTACACTGTAGTAAACAAGTGTAACGATGAAATCGATCCTCAATCACTGAATCGATATCTGTAGCTTCACATAAAAACTAATTGCTTTCAAAAGCCACGTTAATCAAGGACTTTTGAAAAGAGAATCCCTTATATCACTGGAAAAAAGAAGTTTCCACTATCTGAAAATGATTGAAAATTCTAATGACACCCTCATAGCCTGGTAAAATTACCTGAGCCGGTAGTATCTCTGACATGAGTACGATTGATTTCTTAGTACAGAGGTTTCTCTTGGGGCTTGGGCTGGCTAGGCATATAAGCGAGTACCGACCGCGAGTAAAGGGGAACAACACTGAGAACGGAAGGCGGCGGTGCCCGAGTCGGCGATTGGATGGCGGGCAGAAGCGAAGACGGCGTGCCTGAGACCGGGCAGTGGTTATCACATTGTTATACTGCAGGCGGCGGGAGTTGGACGGCGCTGTGCATTCTGCGACAAACTCGGGAGCTGTGGATGTGCCAGCTTCCTTCGAGGGACACGTTGTTAAGGTCTTGCGAAGTAATGGTCTGACATCTTCGCAAAATCGCCTCACCGTCAAAACACCCAGTTAAGTACTCTAATTACTAAGAGAGCTTAGTTAACTGTCATTGTGATCGCTCTTGGTATAGTAAGGCGTTGCCGGACGCGTGATGTTATATGTGTTCCATTTCATGTGATGCCTCTTACTAAGCGTGTGCTCTGCTTCCGCATAATATTGATGCATTTGGAGAATGTCAGTTGATTAGCTATTATTAGCAAGTGTTTAATTTGCTTACGATATCGGTTAATCCATGTCAATAAGTCGTCTGTGGGCAATCTGAGTTTTTATTTCTAAATGTCGCCATGTTGAGCTTTGCAGGCCCACTTAAGGTCGCCAATATGTGTGTCATTAAGTTCTAGGGAGTGTCAATTCTCGCGAGCCAGTTCATTTCCCACTTACCGTTTGTTTATCAGGTGCTGTTTCAATTAAAGAAATGACTTGCGAGTGAAGTTAGTTGTTGTTTAACCTTGATTATAATATTATATATATATATATATATATATATATATATATATATGGTGTTAATGTACTGGTCAATGTGAGCTAAGGCAGCGGGCCACCGAAGCGCAGAGATTCCCTTTAGATTACAAGTTTGGCATACATGCGGTGGATTTCGCCTGAGCTCGTCTATTTCTCTTCAATAGCGTTTGCTGGGTTCACATTTCGGTGGCCTATTCGATGTGAGGTTGCAAACGGATCCAGGTCTTGGTTCGAAGTTGAGTATTACTTTCCTCAGTCGGTTCCACCGTTAATGGCTAAACTTCGTCCGTACAAGCTTGGGCCTTACTTCTGTTGTTACACATTTATGACAGAACAAAATTGTAACTTTCTGTGCCTTAAAAGCCCATCTTACAAGCCAATGGGCATTTGAATAATTTCGTGGTTCTCTCTGCAAGGTTCTCTAGTCTAGTAATTTGCAAGATTACCCAAGTTACGTTTTAATAAATATGTTCTAAGTATTCGTGTTAAAATTGAGGCAGTGTGTCCACTGTTATTTTACATGTAATGTTGAAGTATTGGAATCGAAAGCGTCTTAAATAACGTGTCATAAATTGAGTTGTTAAGGTTATGGTTAGATTCAGCCTTAGTGACTTTTATAAATTTTTATATGAGATGGTTGCCAATTTTTTATTTGTTTATTAATGATTTATGCAGTGAGAGAGTTTCTTAAATATTTTGCCTGATTGTTGTTTCTCAATGTTTATGGGAGATCGTTGACTAAAGATTTATTAACTTGCTTATGACTTTATGTGATGAGTGTTTCATACATAATATTGCCAGATTGGCGTGTGTCAGTTTTTATTTGAGATTGTTTTTGGTAGTCAATAAACACATCAGAGTTGAAATGTTCACTTTATTGGGTCAGCCCTTCCACTCCCTTTATATTTAAAGGTTAAACAAAGCAGGTGTTAAGTAAACACGTTCTATCTCCTCTCTTCTAAATTTATACTTCACACATATTGCATCCTTGGACATTTACAGAGATATACTCATTTTCATAATGGATAGAATTATTCACGCAGAAAAAGTTCACACTGAACGTTAATATTAGTTTCCGTTTTAATTAATTTCTAAATTCATTAAATATTTCCGTCCATGCTGCAAGAAAAATACCTGGAAATGCATCCCTTAAAATTCTTAGCACTATAAGACCAAACTGAAAAATACAGTCCAAGCCAAAAGCAAAAATACATAGGGACACATTTCTCACAATCCTCACACCACAAGATCATATTAAAATCACGATTAATTTACTTTTAAGTTCATTATTTAATTCTTGAAACATAAAAATCCGAGATCAGGAAAGCTGCATAGAAACACAATCCGCGAAATTATTTTCTTATTTATTTTAAACTAATAGCCCAAATCAGATAAGTATTTGGCTGAAAACTGGAGTTTTGTATGAGACCAAATATAGAAATCAATTAAGTTAATGAAAACTGAAGGTTGGGGGGGGGGGGGGAGGAGGAGAGGAAAGGAACTAATGATATCAGCTGAATTGTGACATTATGTGGAATCAGAGACAATCTGTTAAAATGTGTATTGAACCATTACTTGAACCAGGATTTCCTGCTAACTAGGCAATTGTGTTAACCAATGTGCCACCAATTGTAGCATTTGTCGCAGACGTCCGTACTATCTCATCATGCTTCCTGATCGACTCACGTTCCCTCCTAACCTACCTATATATCTTGTGTTTTCAATTCAGTTTCCGATACCATGATGGCCGATACCGCAAATGGCAGTCACCATGAGAAGGGGTTAATGGCAGTCGCAGTTTGAACTGTTAGTCATTACCCCAAATTGTCGTCACCATGTGTTGAGGATAATTTTAGTCACCATAATGAGGTAATGGCAATCACCATCCCACGTGACCAAGTAGCACTGCCACAACATAACGATGTATGATGCAGTTCGTGGAAGTTTCACAATAAGAGGGGATGGATGGGATAGAATGTTATGTTGCCTTCACTGTGCAGCAAACTAAGATGGTACTATGGCAAATGTTTTGTACTGCAAGATAAAATTAATGCGCTAGCATGGAATTCCTGCAATGCTTCTGTGACTTTGAAATGTAGTAAAAAGTGGGTAGTTGAAATCACAGCAACTGTCATCCCTCATCTGTATGTATGTGTATAACGCTGCCCACTATGTTAAGTCATCGAATTCAAATGTAGTCTCCACAGTGAGATGGAAAACGCCCATCGCTGACTTTTGCACCTTGCCCTTTTAATTAGATCAGTTACGTGATTCCGTGTTTTAATAAGTAATACCGACAATTTTAAGTTTCTTTAAAGTGTGGTAGGAAGAACGAAATATTTTCGCCGACAAGAGTACTTAAAGCAGTAAGTCAGATCAACAGTTGGGACATGTGTCTTTCTTGACCTTACAGAATAATTATTTACGTATTTTGATAAGCAATAAGACAATTATCAGTCTCTTGGAAACGTGGTATGAAGTTTGAATTATGCTCGTCGACATGTGCACCTTAAGCTACATGTTATGTTAGTAATGTTAATATGTGAGCCATGTGTAGGTTTTTGAATTTGTAAAACAATTACGTTACGACGATAGTTCCACACGTGTTTTGGTCTGAAATTTTTAGGCACTATTATTTATATAAATGACGCAAAAATTATAGTTTCGTGTAAACATTGTATTCTCAAGAGACAACTTTCTTCTCTGTCTTTCTTCTCTGTGTGGAACCTCGTTCTTTGATTTTCTTTGTCCGTACTGTGTTCGCATTACGAAATTATACTTCTATAAAGATATGTAAATAATGTGACACAACCTATGAAAATCTCATTAATACAAACCATTGTTATCACATTTTGCTGTACGAAAATGTCCAAAAATTTAACGTCACTGGAATGACATTCTACTACTGCTACGTCCATGATCAAAAGTAGTAAAATAAAGCTGTATTAGCCAATCAGTAACGTTATTTTTATTATCTGCAGCATGTCAAGTATTTGCGTTGTACAACTTCAGCAGGACTGCAACAAACCAGTTACTTATTGTTAATGTTACATGAAGTTTTATTTAATAATTGCTTTACCCAGCTAATGATCATGTAGCAATGTTGTCTCTCAAGCAGTGTAAATGGCACTAAGTTAATGCAAAAAGTAATCATATATAACTAACAAAGAAGCTAAACTTGTGATAAGTAATCTGACCTAATGTAAACTATTCACGAATAATGAATTTTAGTAATTTTGAATGCTGTTGAATAATAGTGTATTACTATTTGCAGATCATCTATCGATCCTAACGCTACTGTTACTTGAGGTGACAACACTTTTATTCAACCAAAATGAACTGTTTTGTCACACAGTACCACACGCACACAACACTACCGTATTTTAACCTGTCAAAATACTTCATAAGAGTCGTTACAAAATACAGACGTTCATTTGTAAGCATATAATAATGAATATCTCGTAAAATGCTGTTTACATTCTTAAAGTTCACTATATTTAAATATTGTGCATAGCCCAACTGGAATTTATTACCTCTGAATGGGTTCTGGGTCACCAATACACAATCATTATCGCAATTTTGACCAACAACATTCGTGTCAGTATAAAAATTCAGTTTTAAACTGCCGCTGCAATATTTCACTAACATGGCAGCGAACATAAGACAATCACTTCTCGAATCTCCATCAGGCACTGTTTTACTACTAACAAATAATATATATTCAATATTTTGTATACGTTTACTATTTGCATTAACATTTGTTAATATTTACCATTATCAATCGCTTATTTACCCATAAACTGGGCTGTAGATCAATGGCGTTAATGGCTGCGCTCATTTGTGGCTGATTAGGAAATTTTAACACTTATACAGGACGAGAATCATAGTGAAATAAAGAAGATTCATTTCAGTGACACAGAAACTCTGTTTTTCAAATACTAACTAACAACATAATTAATATTTTACAGACCTCTGTGTTACAAGACATCAATCACATCTGATCAGTACAACAGTTCGAACAGAAGGATTATTCTAGAAGAATCATAAGCTAAAAAAATGGAGATTTTCATTATCTCTTTCGATGGGTATTGTCTGAAATATAATTTCTTACAGAATAATAAATTATGTCATTGACAACAATTATTTATTATTTTAGTAATGGTGAAGTCCTTTTTATTAATATTATCAGAATGGTCAATCGCATTCCACACACAGCGTTGTCGCGAATATGATTCTGAATAAAATATATGGGTGAATATTAAATCGACTACTTTATTTGTCCTTAATAGGGTGCTTGGTCACTTCATTTCTGTAAAAATGCTTCGTTTAGGCCTCATATGAAATTTCAAAAACACTGGTGTGAAAAAGTTAAGGACGAAACTATCTTTCGCATGATGTGTCGTCGTCAAGTTGAGTGGATCGATGAAACTTGAATCATACATAGAAAAAATTTCTATAGCACAATATGGAAGGTAACTGAAAGACATACGTAGTTAACTGAACATAAATGACACTTTTATTAATATGCACCCTCCTGCGGTGATAAGTGGGAAAAACTAAGGAACTCAGGAACATAGTCGAACCTGGCCACTTTGGCGGTCCAGACGTACTGGCGTGGGGAGAACTGATGTTACGTGAGCGTACTGACTTCCAAATCTTTCAAAACGGAACACTCACGGGCAAGTGGTCCTTCTGTCTACGCATCTTGCCAGGAGTACGTTCGAACCTCGCTTCATTTTTATGGACGACAGTGAGTGAACCCATCGAATAGCGCTGGTGAAAGCGCTCTTAAGACGGGAGGATAGTCGCACTTCAATCCTATAAAACACGTTTGGATGCGTTTGGGAGACGTGTTGCGGTGTGTCCACATACACCAACGGCCATTCAGCAGTTTTCATCAGTGCGGGTCAGGGAATGATATCGCAGCGACTTTATTAAAATTATTCTCTTTGAATAATGATGTGATTTCTGTTCGTAATTTTCATATCTCTTTCTGTCATCTTCTATGCTGTGATGTGCTTTACTGTAGCAGTTCTTTGTGCGCATGGTCAAAGATTAATCGATCAATGTAACTTGATAGTGGTACATCGTAGCAAAATTACTTCTGTCCTTACGAGCGTATTAATGTGGCTTGGTATTTTAGATAAAATGTGTTTGGTACAGTTACGAACAGTCTAGAAGTTTGAATGTCTTTCTGGCCCTTAATTTGAGAGTCCAGAGTCATGTATAAAGGCACTATGTGAAACTTACCCAATAACTGCACTCATCTGGTACCTGACAGTAATTTCAGCTAACATGTGTGAAACGTCCCCTTTGAATAATTTATACAAGACTGTGCTTAAACTGACACACAATATTTTTAGCGCAACGCAATCTGACTTTCAAAAATCCCAACAAAAGAATGGCCCTGACTAACATTAACCTATACCTTTCACAAATGACTTACCTCACAAAAATCTTCGTTACTCGAACTACTGCAATACGGCGAGCGCCACTACTGCCAGCTAAATAAAAGATTCAAACTACTGAAGGCACTAACTACTGATAGGCATAGTTAGCAAATGAAAGATATTAATAGAGAACAAACAATGTATTTACCTTAATAGTCATAATATATATAGCAGTTCATAGTATCAAGTATAACAAATTTTAAAACTCCGCCATCTCTCTCCCCACATCCACCACTGCTGGCAGCTCACCTCCAACTGCGCAACGCTATGCGCTGTGAACATCCAGCTGCCCAACAACGAAAACTAGCCACAGACTGCACACAGCACAGCCAGTGATTTTCATACAGAGCGCTACGTAACGTTGCCAATAAGAAAACATAAACAGCCTACTTACATAGCCCCCATGCTCCCCAAAAAAACTTTTACAAATTGTTTTGGGCAGTGGCCAATAATAAATTGATAAAATTTTTCATAATTACAATAACAAAGATATCAAATGCACACACTTATTGATAAAATTTTGGTCAAAAGCTAAAATTTTCTCACAGTCCATAAAGACAGTCCAGATTGTTCATAACAGTAAAATTGCAGTGTTTTTCTCAAAGTCTGAGGAGTAAAAAATATGCACACGGAAGTAGTGGATTTCCATGCAGTCTTGAAGAAGTAGTGTTGCCCTTCCAACAGAAAGACAGTGCTGACTCTTGACATGCAGACAGGTAATGGGTCACAACAGAGCAAACCCACAGCAGAGTAATTCGACGTTTTGAAGAATATTGGTAGGTAGGTCATCACAGAGTAGACCCACTGTAGTCCTGGTAGAGATTGTGGTATTGGTGGGCCACCAGAGGTGCAGACCTACTGCAGTCCTTATAGAAATAATGGTATTGGTGGGTCATCAAAGATGCGGACCCACTGTAGTCCTTGTAGAGATGGCCAGCAGCCATCTGCTGCGACTGTGCAGGTGCACAATCACCATCGAAGAGTCTTGCGGACAATATGGCAAGTCCATAAACCACCACCTGTGCACTCACAAAGTTTTTGGAATTGTCCTTAGAACCAGCAGTGCTGTTATCCAGTCCCTTGCTGAATTATCAACACATCTGCAAACACTATCAGTCCCTACTTCTCACATATTGTCCATATACTATGACCAACAGAAATGTGTGCAGTGAAATGAATGCTTACAAGTTACTTAATGTGATAAACTGGTGTCAATTACAATATTATAACATGAGAATACAATAACAAAGGTATAAAATACGTCATTAAAGAACATAACAATACAGATAACATTTGTAGTACAGGCTGTACAACAGAATAGAAATAAACATATACATGAGTGTTACAGGAATTATGACATAAGTAAATACATAAAAGATTGTAATAATGATTGAAACATCCACTTCACACATTAGCATTAAAAAAAAATAGAATAAATAATGTCGAAGCATATTTACAAGGTAAATAACATATTATTAATGCCAATTATATTTGAGGATAACAGTATTCCTCATCATAGTGAATGTAGCTTAGTATTAGAAGAAAAAAAAGAAATTCTATGAAACTACACAGAGACAGGAAGAAAACAAATACACAAGGGTACACAAACACATAGTGGGATAACACAAAAGGAAAGGACAGGGTTTGTTTCCAGTGAAACATTTGGTACTGCAGTATTTTGCGAACAAAACTTTTTTTTTCTTGGAGATCTCCCTTCATTCATCATTATTCCCAAACAGTCCTATCTATACCTGCCTTCTGTACTTTTCTCGTATAACCTCTCAGTGCATTTCTTCAAATTCATCACAACTCATTCTCTTATATGCTACCCCCTCTTAAGCTAACTTAAATCTACTGAGCTCAGATGCATAAAATAAGGGACGAGGCAATGCAGCAGCACAAAACAATTAACACAAACATCAATGACAAAAAATTTAAGTAGGCAAAGCAATTGCAATATTACAACTAATATAAGGCAATGCGCAGCAAACAAGAAAAATAAATCTGTAGTGAAACTGGGTTAACAGAGTAATACAAAGTGAAATTTAGTAGCACTATGCCTGGTAAACAGCAGCAGTAAATGCTATAACTTATACCTAAGCATGACAAAGCTCAAGCAGAAAAAAATATTACACTAAAGATAACAGTGCAGACAATGGAAATGAATATTCACATCTTAATGTCTATGTAATTAAAGTGGTGCACCACAAAAACTAATTCTACAAAAAATTACCAAGTACTTGAAAAGAAAATTATGTATGCAGTTACATTAGTCCCTTCTTATTGTTCTTTCCATTCCAAGAGCTCCTGTTTCGAAGAATGTGGATCACAAAATAATTATTTAATAGATCTGTTGACAGAAAGTGTTCACATTAGCAAATGCATTTAATTTTATTTTATAAAACCAATGCTGCAAGACAGCTGGAAACCAGATATTGAACAAAATGAGCAATCACTCAACTACAAAGACAATAGATGTAAAATGTTTCTCATCATTTCATTAGGCATTTCAGTAAATATCATAAATTAAGAGCTCGACAGTGTAATCATATGTTTTCAAGTTGGAGTGTGTCGTATTTGCGATGCTTTCTACAAAGAAATGTCAATGGCGAGGATAATGGCCTCTTTTTTTCTCCACCTAATGGCTTTCTTTTGTCAGACGACTACCTCTCAGCTGGGCGCCAAAAACGCATTACGTAAAGGTCACTTAACCTTTCTTACTGAAATATTTACGACAGCAAGGGCAGTCTCATATAAAAATTTCACAGGTCGAGAATTTACGTTGCAAATGTGTAGAAACAAAATCCAATGAATATAACAGTGTTCAAAACGTTTTCGTTGGCATTGTGATACATTCACGCATTTACATACATTTCATAACTCTTAAAGTACGATTCTTGGTTTCCAACAACCATCTTCACAAACCAGAGTCCCTAACCACTACTCATTATTCCTTACCTTATTACACATATACATATTCATCGCCACTTCTTCAATATTTCATCATAAGAGATACGTAGCATAATCAAATAACTCATATAGCATCAGCCTATTAATCATAAACATACCTCAGCAGCATAATACACATCGTCGTCGTAATAATATCATAACACCTCAGTCAAATCTCAAAATCGTCGTAGCTTTCTCCAATAGTTTCAAAACCTAAAAAAATTCTCTGCTCATGTCAAAAGTGTCATCTGCCTCAAACATACTTTAAAAATCGTGATCCCATACCAAATTTATCATTCAAAGCTCTCATAATATCACAATGGATCCAAAAAAATATGAAGAGTTCACAAAGTACAGACAAAATACAATTTCGTAAGTGTGAAGTTACCCAACTGTGTAATTGCGTAAACATGTGCCACTGATGTAGTAAAAAAAAATGTTTGTTTCTCTGTTAAGTAATCAGGTAGCTGTGTAATTCTGTGTTGGAGAAATATGGTACCGATGTGTAAAGTTGTATAAGCAAATACAGGTTAATGTTAGTCAGGGCCATTCTTTTGTAGGGATTTTTGAAAGTCAGATTGCGTTGCACTAAAAATATTGTGTGTCAGTTTAAGCACAGTCATGTATAAATTATTCAAAGGGGACGTTTCATGTGTTCAGAGGAAGCTATACATATGTATAAGATGTAAAAATACTGTACATAACAGCAGTGTTACCAATATCTTGGCAAATTTTAGACGTAGCAGCAGTGTGAAACTTCACTTAAATTTACATTTTTGTGTGTTGCTGTCTTATTTTTGACATACATTTCAGAAGTGGAAGTTGTGTAAGCTGCACACTTCATGTATTATGACGGACAGTTTATGTAAAAAGACAACTTACTGACACTTTGTAACCTCCCCCTCACTTATCGACCTTAATGACAGTGAAAAATAAAACCGCATGTACCTAATGGAAATTTGGGAAAAGCAATCGTCACCGAAGTTAATCTGTCAGTAAAGAGGGAGGAAAGGGTTACATCTAAATGAAAGGAAAAATGCTAATGAAACAGGTGGAAATTAATTTTGAAAAGGGGTAAAGTTAATAAAGAAAGTAAATGTGCGGCCGCTACGTTAACAATTAACTAGCATCAATTAGATATTTGAGATTTGGGGGAAATTACGGTCGCCACGTGTAAGGACAATTACTATAGTAACTGAAAAAGAAAGATTATTACACATACAATTAGCACTAGAAGTGTGGCAACTGAAGGTTGACACGTGTAGTGTGAAAACTGAAAGTTTGTCAGAAGTAATAAATTTCGCTACACTCTGACTTAATTTAGCAAAAGAATTAATAAAACAGGAAAATCGAAAGTTAATCTAGTGACTGAAGTTAATAGTGAGCTTTCTTTCTGAAGCACATCGAAATTCAGTATAACACGGTTAGTCTTGGACTACCTCAACAATCATTTCAAAAGCTACTTGAATCTATGCAATTTAGAAATAAGAGATTTAACTTTGAACTTGAATTAAATGATTCTGAACAATAGTAAAATTTAGTACGTACCAAGGTGAGCTGCAGTCACAGGTAAGCTAAATTACAGTAACAAAACTCGCACTCTTAATTTGTGCTTGTGTAATCTAAATATTGTGGCCAGCTATGAATACTTTAACTGAACTTTGAAATTAAAGCGTTGAAATCGAATTATAGTACTTTAATGCTGGCGTTTGAATTTCAACGACACTCGGGTTCATTCCGGAAAAGGAAGGGACCTTGCTTGGTAATGCAATTGGGACAATGAGCAACAAATGTTCACGCTAAGTTGCTGTAATTATAGTTACGAAATGGTACAATTTGAAAAGCTGAGGTCTGCCATACAGTTCTAAAACTTTGCGTGCTTCCAGTCTTCCTTGTTGGTTGATTGAAGGTTTGAAGCCGTCTATCGAGGAGGTGGCGACAGTCACTCATTGTCGGCCGTCGCTGTTGCAGAAGATGGATGTTGGCGCGCCTTCTTCTCGACACGGTCACCAGGCGAAACGGGCTCTTGATGTGCGCCAGCTAATGCTTCCCGTCCGCGACACCATGTCAAAAACTATCATCGCGAGTCGAGCGCAATTACATGCTGCCAAACCCCAAAAGCGCGGCAACTCGCGGGAGCGTCACACAACACACCTGCTCCACTGCACTACCCCAGCCAGACTCTCCCTCTCTCTCAGCCCGCGCTCCACGCGACAGAGTTAACACTACCAAAGATCCTACACACTTTGATTCTTCACACGACCTATCGATGTAATCGTTCGATAGCAGTTTTCCCTAGGCAAGACCCATCGTAAAAATACAAATAATATTTACGAAACAAATCCATTATACATTGACATAAATGGATAAACATATATATACAAATAGTAAAACAATTACAATATGTAAAGACACAGAAATGTCATATATTCAGGTAACAAAAATAAGGGAAACAAATTTATAGTACAATAGATGGAAATAGGAGGATATGCATTTCCGGCGTTACAACTTGTAAACAGCATTGTGTTACCTATGATTCTTGACATGCATTTTAGACATGGAAAAACTGCCGGTTACACGTTTTACATAGTAAATGTGGACTTAACAATTTCATGCTTAACATAACAAATGTGTGTGTGTGTGTGTGTTTGTGTGTGTGTGCGCTTACGTATTTTTTATAGATATTTTAGTTGTGGAAATAATTAGCTCTGATAAGTGCAGTTTAGCCTATAAATCTGATCACTGGTGCTATGTTACATCAGTACCGTCAACATCCGTACGTTTTTTGTGAATAACCTTCTTCTTTAGAATGTGGAGCCATATTTCGCTCTCTCAGATACATTATAACTACATAAAAATGGCGGTTACATACCGATTGGCCAGTTTCATCCTGAAGCCTGGCTAGTGAAATTCAAGGCGGTGATAAGTTGTTATGTAGGATATTACGCTACCATGACGTCACTGTAGTGGACGTGTGATTTATGACATCATGGAGATAATTTCATAGCAATGAAGTTTTGCTAGTGACTTAATGGGTAAGGTAAGATGGGATGCTAATGATTTCCGTTACGTAAAGTTGCTATTTGGGGCAATAAATATCAATTAAAATAAGCTTCCTACAGGTCAAAGCCTAACTTTTAAAGTTGTACAACAGTCATTTAAATGTTTTTTAGCAGGCATAAAGCATTAATTTATAAAATACAGCTAACTGAACCCACCCACTGCTAAGATATGAGGTTCCCTAATAATGACGTATAATAAGTGTGAATCATTTAGAAAAGCACTTTCAAATCTTATTGGTAAAGTAGTAGCGGTAATACTAGAGTAAACATGTATATGGCTCTGAGCACTATGGGACTCAACTGCTGAGGTCATATGTCCCCTAGAACATGTCCCCTAAGGACAACACACACATCCATGCCCAAGGCAGGATTTGAACCTGCGACCGTAGCGGTCACGCGGTTCCAGACTGTAGCGCCTAAACATGTATAAACATAGACATTTGTCAGGGCTATTTTTCAAAGTCAAAATTATCAATTCAGGAAAAATCTGCTGAGGAATACTCTGTCACACAGTCGTAGGTGTGCCTACAAATATCAAATACTGGTGCCAGAGGACCAGAACGGACAAGTTTGCGTACCTACCATTTCCCAGACGTTTTTGATAGGCTATATGTCAGGAAAATGGGCAGGCCAGGGAAGCAGTGGTACCTGCCGTTCTCTGAAGGCATGTGGCTGGGCAGTGTCCTCCTGAAATATGGCATGTGGAAAGGCTTGGAGGAAGGACAGTGCCTCAGGCTGTAAAATCTTCACTTATGTAGTGGTAGCTGCTGAGATTGCCCTCAAAAAGTGTGAGATGAGGTCATGTGATATAGAGAATTGTAGCCCAATCTACCTCACTTCGTGTTTGTCTGCTATGCTGCTCAGCAATACAGTCTGCCCAACTGCATTCACCATGACACTATCAAACGTGTAAGTGGCCATACCTGTAGAACAAGTTGAAACAGGGCTTGTCTAAAGACAGTACTGTCTGCCAATCATCATACCATTGTCGCCATCCATGTGACTCTTGAAGTCTGAGGCACTAGTGGATTTGATCAGGGGAAGGGAATGAAACTGCATGCAAGTCAGCAGTCCATCCCATAGAAAAAGGCTTCAGACTTGATGCAGACATGTCCACACTGGCTGCAGTGCTCCGGTGTTGCTCCTTTATTGTGGGGAAAATGCTCTGTCCACTATAGGCAAACAGACAAGATGGGGATCATCTCATGCTGTGATCAAACTGTGTAATTCAGGACGCTCTCAGCACTGCGTACTGCCATCTTCTCTCCACAGGTTATGCATACACGGATCAGCCAGAACGTTCTGACCACATGCGTTCCAGCTGTAATGTACAGTTTTGGCACAGCTAACAGTGGTGGCGCATTGTGGCATGGAGGCAGTGAGGTCTTATTAATAAGTCGCTGGAAGGGGTGACACCCCATTTACACACACAAGTCATCTACTTCACATAAATTCCTGGGAGGAGGCGATGAGCTCTGATACCATACTCGATCACATCCCAGATGTGCTCGACTAGGTTCAGATCTCGCGATCTGGGTGCGAGCACATCAATTAGATCTCGCCACCGTGTTCTTTTAACCACTGCACTTCTACCTTGGCCTTGTGAAATTCCGCATTATCTTGATAAGTAATGTTTCTGCCATTGGGAAACATGATCATCATGAAGTGGAGTACATAGTTTGCAACCAGTGTACGATACTCCTTGGTTATCATGGTGCCTTGAGCGAGGTCCCGTAGTGGTTATCACACTGGACTCGCATTTGATCATCCTGATCTAGATTTTCTGTGATTTTCCTAAATCACTGCAGGCAAATGCTGAGATCATTCTCTGAAAGGGCATGGGCGACTTCCTTCCCTAAACCTATGGGACGGATGACCATGCTGTTTGGTCCCCTCCACTGAACCAAGCGACCAACCATCATGGTGCCCTGCATGATCTCCACAGTACGCATGAATTCCAACGTGAATGTTCCGTAGAGTATAATGGAGCCGCCATCAGCTTGTCTGCATCCCAGAGTACAGGTGCCAAGGAGCTGTACCCCTAGAAAACGATGGCTTTGCACCTTCCAGTTACCATAATGAAGACGGTACCAGGATTTGTCAGACGATACAATGCTGTGACACAATGGTGAAGTAAAGTGCCATAGTTACGTCCGCATTCCAATAACTGTTGCCTATGTTGCGACGTTAACCTTAGCACATGCATTGGTCGTTAGCTATGGAGACCTATCTGTGTGTTGCAATGTATGTTCAGACACACTTGTAATCGGTCCAGCATTTAAATCTGCCATAGATCAATCTACGATGATCAACATCTGTAATGAGGGATAGCTGTTCAACCCCAAGACATCTGGACGTGGTTCCACCTTTGTTTCGCAACTTGTTCAAGACACTCATCGTAGTACTCATCGAACACGCAAAAAGTTTCCGAAATGCTCATTCCAAGCCTCCAGGCCATTACAATCTGCCTCGGTCAAATTCAGAATGTGTGCCTTCCCCACTGTACACACAGACAGTACTCTGAGTGATACTACATGCACCATTTGTGTGTCTGACTAGCAGTCATTCCTCGACAGGTGACGCTGCTGTCACTTCTATGGGGTTATAGTAGATCGGTGGTCATAATGTTGTGGCTGGTCAATGTTCACCTCACTGCTGAAGCATCTTGCTTTTATAACCTGTAATGTCAAAGAATAAGAGAACCATCCCCTGGAGATCAGCAATTCTACGCCGCTCAGATGCACTCATGTATTGATATGCGAGCCTGTGATGTCGGCGAGACATAGTGGCACTTGGATACTTGTATTCACATCATATAATGCTTCCGCACTGGCTGAGCATCGTGTAACACTGCCTGTCCAGTTGTACAAAAGAGGGTGATGTTGGGCCTACATGCATGCCACCTCTCTGCCATTTAAATCACTTATTATGATTCCACTTTTCTACACATGTCGCAGACCATTGCATCTGATTTTTCGACATTTACAAACAGTAAAGCAAGTATAGTCGATATGTTTTTCGCATCTCTATTCAGCTGGAATTTCAGTGCCATTTGTATCAGACAAACATGAAAACCTCAGTTAACAGTGATCCGATCACATACACCAAATGATGGAGAAATTGTAGCAACATCAAAGAAATATAATTCGTCCTGAACACTCAGGTGTGCTAATCAAAGGATACATTGATTGAAAGCTGGGAAGTTGGTAGAACTCAGTCATCAGATAAAGAAGCTTCAGGATGATAACAGTACATTGACAGCACTTATGTTAGACCATCATCCACCTAAAAAGTACTTTCAGTCATGTGATTCGAATTGCGCAACAGGTTTAGTCGGTGTTTTCTACACGAAGTTATGGTAACCTTACTATTCAACACATGCACATAACCTTCTACCCTAGCAAAGATTCTAACATTAGGTTTCTGAACATCACATACAGCCGCAATACATCGGCCACACACTTGTATTTCATGAAGTTACCAACACTGCATTGTAAAATTAATCTATGTGCCGCCGATAAGTAATGATTTCAGTCGACAGTTGCAGTGGGTGAGGTAACTTCACTATCATGAAACATCAGGTTCCACCTAAACAGTCAATATCATAAGCAACATCAGTGTTTAGCGCATGTGTACAGGTGCCGTGTAGTATAAGTTTGTGGTTTAACTCATTTTATTCTTCCATTTCCAGATGATGCCACGGCGTAACTTCTAACAAAACGTGTCAGCAAGAGTACATATCCATTTTCAAAGAGGCTTTCACCCTAAAACCAAGTGGATGTAAACGTATTAGTGTTGGAATGCTTTCTGATCTTGAATTCAACCCAGCACTGATTTTTGAAAATCTTCGTTACTGCGGTACAACAGTAATACTACACCCTACAGAGAGCTACTGGTTGTGTTATAACTCAACACCCATTTCAAGCATCTTTACCTGAAATACTGAGACAACATCCACAATGATACTATGTGATCACAATATTAGTGCGGGTGGCACTAATATTGAAGACAAAGAACGACCAAAATCTTCCACTAAACGGAATCGTCTCATACAAATAACGTGTGGGTGTGTGAACGTGTTCATTGCATCCGGTGATTTAAACTATATCATGCATTTGGATGTAAACAACTTATGCAGCCAAGCCTTGCGACATCCTCTACCTGTTAAGCGATTTCAGTTGCTGTCTGATGAGTGTGTAAAAAATTCAAGCATGTGTGGGCAGCATTTGAAACAAGGTACGTTCTCAAGGTAGGTATAACATATTATGATAAGTTTGCACAACGTCCAGAGCGCTACACCACTCTGTCCAGAACATCGAGTTCCGGAAAACGGTTTCCATCCCAAAGCTAATGACAAAGTTGGAGGCGAAAGCAAGATACATATTACAGCATCGTATACTCCAGCAGTGTCTCAGCTTGGGCGTGTAACTGGATAGGGTAATCCGCCCATTCCTTCTAGCAATTCCCTTCAACCTGAGTCCCTGGATGAATGAATACATTGAAAAGAGGGCCCTCGTGAATGTACGTTTGAGAAAGACTTTTACAGATTTATGCACAATGCAGTTATCTGTAAAGCTGTACCAAATATGAGAGAATATCGCAAAATTCACTTAGTTGCCTGTTGATCGGGGCTTTAGACGCAAAAAATTATTCGCCAGGGCAAATTTTAAATGGGTCACGGTCTACAACAATGATTTTGTTGTTCTGGAGCTGTGTAAGGCTTCGGTAGAGCTCACGAATTCTATTTTGTCGGTATGTACATATTTTACCTATCCCAGCTGCAAATGTAACAAATCGATTAAAGTTTAGTGAAAACTTCTTTGGCAGATCGTAAGTTACTTTTTATGGATGCTGACAGGTTCATATACTCGGTAGAGGGCTGTGATCCCATGAAGTAATAAGGTGCAACCCAGATATATTCGACACATCTGGCTGTGCAGCCTATACAGTTTATGCCGCAATGGCATTATGGGAATGATGACAAGGAAAATTTGTACAGGGTCAGGACTGGAATAAGGATTTTCTGCTTTACACGAATGGTCACCTTAAGCACTTTGGCTATCCATGCGCGACTCGCGACGTGATTGAAATTTCCTGAGTCACCACCTGTACTTGTACACACATAATGTAATTACAGTATAGGAGAGAGGACATTTTAATAGAAAATACTGACATTTATCGACGGATAAATACGATATTGCAATGCTTGTGTTATTAAGGAAAACAATGCCATGTTCCTTCGGACATATATATAAACTCTTAACAACACAGACCCTTCAGTGTTGTGTTTATTCGCTAAAACGAGATATCTATTTCCAATAAAAATTTATTTATTTAGCTATTTACTTATTAACTTACAGAGTGATGCACCACCTTTGTAACTATGGGCGGATCATTTGCTACTAAAAACTAGTAGCAAGCAGCATAAACAGAATCTTCGTCTTTTTCAATAGCTTCTCTCAGTGTTGTTATTTTTCTTACCTTTTACTTAAGTACATTGTCAATTAATAGAAACATATGACACATAAAGTACATTTTCAGACGGGAAAAATTTTTACTTTATTCTTAAGAAGAAATAACAGATGAGATGGGAGGTTTCGATAATAAATGAGGCCCCTAGCTACTTCATGTGGGAGGACTTCGGTAAGAACTTAGAGACTGTCTCACGTGAATTAACATATTCTATTCTGCTGTGGTTACTACTATACGATTTCATCACATTAACTCTACATGGTTCATGTATGAGTTGTAGCACTAATATTTGTTACTACATTTACTGCCTCCATTTGCCCACGCCATAAGCGGAAGAGCAGCCTCGGAAGAGTGACCTCCCCGAAACGCTCTTCTTATCTAAGTTGTGCGTTCATGTTGGTGTAGCTAAGTCTTATGAGACTACATGTGTACAGTTATGTACAATATTATAACATTCATATGTTTTACAGTTTGCATCTCATTCGGTTTACATATTACACAACCACATTATGACAAAAAGCTAAAGAATTACCTTTTTTACTTTGTACAGACAGGTCAGTTATTTATTTTATTTTTTATTTCTAACTTGTCTCCCAATTCCGTGTGTATATTTCTTGTAGTATTGATTTCAATCATGTGATCTGCTACTGTATCTGTATATGGTGATACCAGTGTGATCATCATCTATTAACATATGAGTGTCCGAATCTCTGTTGTCCCATTTATCATGTTGTGTAAAATTTGCGTCTGGTCGTGATCTTGCGTGTGGTCATTGCTACTTATAAGTCTTGTGCAGTGCACTTGACATCTCATCAGTGATCTGGTTAAGCACGCTCCACTTATCTGGGTCTCTTAAAGCTTGCCCTGTGTCTTCGATTTCTGTCGTCGGCCTTACATGTGTGAGAGTGCTACATTTTACTGCTATGCTTCCGAGATCCATGTTCCCCACTTTCACGTGTATTACTTTGGCTAAAGCCAAAGTGGTTCAGATGTGTAGGGTAAGGGCCATGTCCCATCAGGAAGTATGCCATATCGCAACTTGACATCTCCAACTACGGTCGCAGGTTCGAATCCTGCCTCGGGCATGGATGTGTGTGATGTCCTTAGGTTAGTTAGGTTTAAGTAGTTCTAAGTTCTAGGGCACTGATGACCTCACATGTTAAGTCCCATAGTGCTCAGAGCCATTTGAACCATTTGACATCTCCAAGCCACAGAGGTTCCCAAATCTTCGGGAAGAGCCTTCCAAAGATTTCGTTGGCATTTTTCTGCAATATGTTCCTCTGTGATCTCGTGTACCTTGTTCAATCTTTCCTGTATGAGTCAGTGTGCTTCTGCTTTGTGCCTAATGGTTTTATCAATGAGGTATTTTACAAGTGCAAAGGATAGGGCTTCCACGGACATTGTGCCAAATGCCTTTGACATTTTGGACAATACATCCCTTTGTCCTGTCCTCACAGCACTTTTGTGGATCCTGAGGGACAATCGATGTGCCCAGGTAACAGCTGCGAAGCACATAACAGACACAAAGAAAGTTGTACGATACCTTCGTAGCACCTGTAGTTAGTTGAGTTTAGCGTGGCAAGTTTGTCCATTAATCCTGTCGCTCTCTCAATTGTCAGTGTTATTTGCTTGTTGAATGATTTTGTCTTCGAAGTGTATCACTGTGTATCTTGTTGTTTGCATTTCTCTATATGCAAATGTTGCGCAATCTAATGGCGGGGCTTCTATGCACTGCCTCTTTGACCAGTAAACAGACTGTGTTGTTTGCCACAATAGCGAGCATGTTATGACTGGAACAGTTATTTTTTGCTAGGGGACGGTCGAAGTGGCCGAGCAGTTTTAGGCGCTACAGTCTGGAACCCCGCGACTGCTACGGTCGTAGGTTCGAATCGTGCCTCGGGCATATATATGTGTGATGTCCTTAGGTTTTAGGTAGTTCTATGTTCTAGGGGACTGATGACCTCAGAATTTAAGTCCCATAGTGCTCAGAGCCATTTGAACCATTTGATAGGGGTTGTGTAGACTTGCATTCAAGTTGCGCTTTCGACTTTGGAATTTTTGCTACTAGCAAGTCATCATAGTAGGCTGCTATACCAATAACCCTCTCATCTTTGACCATATTTTTTAGGAATGGCTCTGTGGCAGTAACATAGAAAACTGGATCGCATACTGAGGTCTTATGGGAATCCTTTAGTTATTTTCTTGAAACACTTTTGTTTTCCTGCTTGCCATTGAGCCATCCTGCCTTCAATTGAAATGGCCTCCCGTGTATGGGACTTACACGCTGTTTGTACAGAGTACCTGCTTTGAAGCAGGTACGACAACATAAGGATATATGTGTCTGGCAGTGAGTCATAAGCAAAGCGGTTAGGGCAACCGCTCACGTAAAGCACGAGTTCCCGATTCGAGTCGCTGTCCGGCACATTCCCATTTACAGCTGATGGTTGTTTGTACTCCATACTGCAAATATTTTTCGTTTGTTTCACAGTGGCTGTAGTCGCCGTAGTGTCTGTTTCTTTAGACGTGCTTGCTTGTCCGAAGGAACATTACATCGTTATTGTCAACAACACGGGCACTACAATATCGTATATTGATTTCTCCCTGAAAATTCAGGATGATTGTAAATGACGGATCCATTTAAAAAAATGGTATGTATTAAATTACAAATCCAAAATTAATAAGCTTTATAACAATGAAAATAGGAAGTTTCAAAGTTTTTGGCGGGGAGGTGGTGACGGTTTCAGAAGCGGTCGGTGGAGTTCGCCCCTGAATAGTGCCGTCATTCTGTTTCATTGTCACTTGTGTGTGAGATAGCAACTGCGGAGCACAAGGTTTTCTGTGTTCTTCAGTTTGCGAAAAGTGAGTCGCAAATTGCAGTCCAGTGGGCACTTCGTACGAAACTGGGTAGTCAACCAACAACTCGCAAAAGCATTAGCCTTTGGTTTAAGCAGTATAAGCAGACAGGGAGTGTGAGCAAAGGAAAAAGCACAGTTCGACCTCGTGTCAGAGGTTGATATCCGTCAGATTCAAGAAAGTTTTGTGCGCATTCCCAGTAAGTCTACCAATACCGCGAGTTGAGAACTTGGAATACCCCAGCCAACTGTATGGAAAGTTCTGAGACGGCGTTTGCCGTACAAGCCCTACCAATCACAACTTGTTCAGGCTCTCAACCTCAGTGGCAAACAGAAGGGTCTGGCATTTTGAGGTTATGTGCTAGCAAAGATAGAGAATGACGCATTTGTACAGTGAGTAATTTTTATCGATGAAGCGACGTTCCACCTTAGTGGTAAAGTTAACAGACGCAATGTTCGCATACGGAGTTTGGAAAATCCATATTTACCGTTGCAGCAAGGAAGACACTCACCGAAGACCAACGTGTTCTGTGCCGTATTCTGTACAAGGGTTTATGGACCATTTTTCTTTGCGGAATGAACTGTTACGGGAATCATGCAGCAGAACATGTTCGACCAATGGCTGTTCCGTCAAGTTATGGAAGAGTCCGAGGACTTCATTTTCCCACAGAATTACGCTTCGCCCCATTGGCAACGTGATGTATGAGGCTTCTTGAATGACTTCCCTCCTCACCGCTGGATCAGACGCAGAGGACTTGAGGACCTGGCTCTGCATTCTGGCCACAGAGATCTCCTGATCTCGCTCCCTGTTACTTTGGGGTTCTTATGGGGTTATGTGAAGGTAGATGTTTACGTTCCGACTCCACCAACCGCTCTGACCGATCTGCGCAACCGGATCACTGCTGGCGTGGTTTCAGTAACAGCAGATACGGTTTTGCGTGTGAGGGACGAGTTTTGCTACCGTGTCGATATTTGCAGTGCAGCCAATGGTGGTCAGATTGAACATTTATCACATTTGTAATTATTAGATAATTATTAAAAACTAATTATTTACAAATTATTAGAAACTATTAAATTTATTAAATTCATATAAAACATTATGAAAAAGAATCTATGAAACTTCCTCTTTTCATTGGTATAAAGCTTGTTAATTTTGGATTTGTAATTGAATAAATATGAAGTTTTGAAAATTGTTCTATCATTTAGAATAACCATGTACAAGATGTAGCGGGTATAAGAGCAGATACTTGTATATACAGTACCTTAACATGTGTACACATTAGTGTGTTGGTTGTTTTCTCCTCTGCAATAGTCTTCCCACAAACAAATTACAAACTTTACAACTTGATGTTTCTTTGTGATCGTAGTGCACTACTGAGTTGACTATGCCTGTCAGTATTGACTAACCGTTTTGCATCCACACCTCAACATCTGACATGCTGACCAGGGGAAAATAAACGTTAGTGGACTGCTCTTGCCTTATGTACTTAGAGATGCTAAACAAAGTAAAACATACAACTTGTAATAATTATCACTATACTAGTTAACAAATTTAAACTTTTTTTCTCCACCTCGTTTGTAAACGGGTGGATTTACGTAATTCTGGGGTGCTGAATACATTGGTAAAATCAGTTTTCTCTGTGACGACACATTTCCTAGATACACAGCAGAATAAAAAATGCTAACAGCGAAAATTGACAAAATTAAGTCAAACAAAAATACACATTCAGAAAGTTTGAAATCAATACTACTCTGATGTATATATGGGTATGATGCAAATAAAAGGTCCAATCAGGTCAGAAGATATTTTCACCTTTAATCGTCTTTAGTTTTTGAAAAATGCGACGACAGAGCTCTTCTTTTTCTTTGAAGTTTCATCACTCTCCCTAACAAGACCTCAGCTGTAGTCACCCACCATCAAAGGGTTTCAATGGCCTTGGTAACGCTGTCCCATGGTAAGAATGTCTTGGTGAAAACGTTTACCATGGTCATCGCATTTGAGTCCCAAGTTTGCCGGGAAGAAAAAAAGGTGAGAATGGAAAAAGTGAATTTTAAACGACATTCTACACCCCATGTTATTGTAATTGTCCTACAGATCATTCACAATGGTAACACAGATTTAGCTTTTCTGTTACCCAAAAAGCCCTTCACTATTACTTTAAAAGAAGACGAAACAGGTAAGTGAATATCTCTGAGTTTCGTATCAAAGGTTGGATCTTTCAGCACTTTTCTTATTTGTGGTCCAACAAAGATACCCTGTTTCAGCATTCCCTTAATTAATTTGGGAAACTGTTCCTTTATGTGGTTGAAGGCCTTACCTTCCTTAGCCAGAGCTTTCACAAATTTCTAAAAAAGGTCCGACTTGATATGAAGGCGAGGCAAAACGATTTTATCTGGATCAACCAATTGGGAATTGTTCCCATTTACCTTTCCAGGAACATATGACTTCCTCATAGGCCATTCCTTGACTGTATAGTGGTTCTTGGTGTCACGGCTGTCCCAAAGGGGCAAAAAGCAGCAGTATCTCCTGAATCAAGCCTGTAAACCATTAAGCAGTGCAACAACTATTAGACAACAGCAAAGCTGCCATTCATGATCCTTATATTTCATTGCCTCTAGCAGCAACGCCATGGTGTCATAAGTTTCTTTCATGTGTACTGCGTAAGCCAAATGTACCGATGGAAATGCATTTCCATTATGCAGAAGTACTGCTTTTAAGCTGGTTTTACTGGAGACAATAAATAGTCGCCACTCCTATGGATTATGTTGTACACTTAGCTGCCTTATCAGACCATTGACATCTCTACATATACACATTGATTTCTTGATATCGAAATATTGAGAGAAGGAAGCACCTCTTGATCTGAAACAGGAAGTTTTTGTCCCTGGAGCTAGAAGGTTTCGTTGTTGCAGTCTCGATCGAAAGAGTACAGCTTGCTAGTTTCGAAAATTTTAGATCGCGAGCCAAATCGTTCAATTCCTTTTGATTAAAGAGCCGAGGCGAAGTGTCATGATATTGAGGGAAGTACTCTTCTATATGTTCAATACTTCGTGATTCACTTGACATGGTGTCTGGTTTCGTGGCTTTCACGTTACAGACCGGAACAGGCAATCCTTCATCATGGAGCACACGCAAATGCACTGAGGATACGCTTTGATACCTTATTGTATGTCTAATTTTGCTTGAATGGACCGAAATATTTGTCAGACAGAAGTAACAGCCTGAATAATAGTCTTTAGGCTCACACCACACCATCGGAACAGCGAATGGCATGGCTCGGCGTCTGCCTTCCAACCACTCGGTTAAGGTTGTAGTACAGGTTATGCAGGCACCTTGATCACCAACAACACAATCAAAAGACAATTTATATGCCTATATAACTAAATCAGTGATTGGCTTTGTTTGGGCTTTTGGAGTGAATTTCCCACACGCATAACAATAATTGTTAGGGAGGTTTAGACAGCAATGAGCTTTACTGGTTCCAATTTTTCTTAGTGTAAGTTTTAAACACAAAACGTTTGCCCGATCTTTCACAGGAAACACCCACTGAGGATCTCTTTCACACCACTGGATACCACACCTGCCATTTACTGACCATTACTACATCTAGCTCTCCTCTACAAATCACAAACAAACAATTAAATATCAGAACAGAAGGACATAAAAAAAGCGAAATACCGAATACGAAAAATAAAAAAAAACTTTTAAAAACACAAATGGTACGTGCTAGAACATTTTTAAAGGTATATTCGGATTCTACACACCAAAATACTTACTAGTTGATGTATCACATTGACTAGCGTTATTAGTCAGCGAATGACGTAAATACTGATTTTGTGCTGTTCAGTATACCGACTTCAGTCACCAACCAAAATATCTGCACGTACATGTTACACCCTGTGTAGTACTATATAACATCGCCAACTCCCAATCTCGAGGATCCGATTTCCATTGGTCGCTCCAATACCGCTGGCTCTCACTACAGTTACTGCCGCCAAGTGAGGTGGAGCCCCACCCCCCAAGAACCATCGACCTTGACGTTGGTGGGGAGGCTAGCGTGCCTCACCGATATAAATAGCCGTACCGTAGGTGCAACCACAATGGAGGGGTATCTGTTGCAGAGGTCGGACAAACGTGTGGTTCCTGAAGAGCGGCAGCAGCCTTTTCAGTAGTTGCAGAGGCAACTGATATGGCCTTGTAAGACTCAGCAAAACGGCCTTGCTGTGCTGGTACCGCGAACGGCTGAAAGCAAGGGGAAACTACCGAGGGCATACAGCACTACTGTATGGTTACATGATGATGGCGTCCTCTTGGGTAAGATAATCCGGAGGTAAAATAGTCTTCAGTTCGGATCTCCGGGCGGGAACTACTCAGGAGGACGTCGTTATCAGGAGAAAGAAAACTGGTGTTCTACGGATCAGATCGTGGAGTGTCAGATCCCTCTATCGGGCAGGTGGGTTAGAAAATTTAAAAAGGGAAATGGACAGGTTAAAGTTAAATATAGTGGGAATTAGTGAAGTTCGGTGGCAGGAGGAACAGGAGTCCCGGTCAGGTGACGACAGGGTTATAAATACAAAATCAAATAGGGGTAATGCAGGAGTATGTTTAACAATCAATAGGAGCGCGGGTAAGCTACTACAAACAGCATGGTGAACGCATTATGGCAGCCAAGATAGACTCGAGGCCCACGCCTACCTCAGTAGTATAAGTTTATATACCAACTACTTCCTCAGATGACGCAGAGAATAATGAATGTATGATGAGATAAAAAAAAATTCGATAGTAGGGAAAGGAAGAGAAGGAAACGTAGTAAGGGAAAATGGAATGGGAGTATGAAATGATGGAGGAAGCCGCCTGGTAGAATTTTGCGCATAGCTAACACTTGGTTCGAGAATCATGAAAGAAGGTTGTATATATGGAAGAGGCCTGGTGATACTGTTAGTTTTCAGATTATTTAATGGTAACACAGAGATTTATGGACCAGGTTTTAAATTGTAAGACATTTTCAGGGACAGATGTGGATTCTGACCACAATCTATTGGTTATGAACTGTACTTTAAGACTGAAGAAACTGCAAAAAATGTGGGAATTTAAGGAGATGGGACCTGGATAAACTGACAGAACCAGACGTTGTAGAGAGTTTCATGGAGAGCATTAGGAACGATTGACAGGCATGGGCGAAAGGAATTCAGTAGATGGAGAATGGGTAGCTTTGGGAAATGGAACAGTGAAGGCAGCAGAGGATCACGTTGCTAAAACGACAAGGGCCAGTAGAAATCCTTGGGTAGCTGAAGAAATATTGAATTTAATTGATGAAATGAGAAAATATAAAAATGCAGTAAATGAAACAGGCAAAAAGTAATACAAACGTCTCAAAAACGAGATCGACAGGAAGTGCAAAATGGCTAAGCAGGGATGACTAGAGGACAAATGTAAGGATGTAGAGGCATATATCATACGGGGTGAGATAAGTACTGTCTACAGAAAAGTTAAAGAGGCCTTTGGAGAACAGAGAACCAATTGTATGAATATTAAGAGCTCAGATGTATACCCATTTCCAAGCAAAGAAGGGAAAGCAGAAAGGTGGAAGGAGTATATAGACGATCTATACAAGGGCGATGTACTTGAGGACAATATTATGGAAACGGAAGAGGATGTAGATGAAGATGAAATGAGGGATAAGATACTGCCTGAAGACTTTCACAGAGCACTGAAAGATCGAAGTCGAAACAAGGCAGCGGGAGTAGACAACAATCCATTAGAACTACTGATAGCCTTGGGAGAGCCAGCCCTGACAAAACTCTACCATCTGGTCTGAAGATAAATAAGACAGGTAAAATACCCTCAGACTTCAAAATGAATATAATAATCCCTATCCCAAAGAAAGCAGGTGTTAACAGATGTGAAGATTACCGAACTATCAGTTTAATAAGTTCAAATGTTTCAAATGTCTTTGGGCACTATGGGACTTAACTTCTGAGGTCATGAGTCACCTAGAACGTAGAACTACTTAAACCTAACTAACCTAAGGACATCACACAATCCATGCCCGAGGCCGGATTCGAATCTGCGACAATAGCGGTCGTTCGGTTTCAGACTATAGCGCCTAGAACCGCTCAGCCATACCGGCCGGCAGTTTAATAAGTCACGGCTGCAAAATACGAACGCGAATTCTTTAGAGACGTATCGAAAAACTGGTAGAAGCCGAACTTGGTGAAGATCAGTTTGGATTCCATAGGAATGTTGTAACACGCGAGGCAATGTTGACCCTAGGACTTATCCTAGAAAGTAGATTAAGGAACGGCAAACCTACGTTTCTAGCATTTGTAGACTTAGAGAAAGCTTTTGACAACGTTGAATGGAATACTCTCTTTCATATTCTGAAGGTAGCGGGGGTCAAATACAGGGAGCGATAGGCTATTTACAATTTGTACAGAAATCAGATTGCAGTTACAAGAGTCGAGGGGCATGAAAGGGAAGTAGCGGTTGGGAAGGGAGTGAGACAGGGTTGTAGTCTATCCCCGATGTTATTCAATCTGTATATTGAGCAAACAGTAAAGGAAACAAAGGAAAAATTCGGAGAACGAATTAAAATCCATGGAGAAGACACTGTAATTCTGTCAGATACAGCAAAGGACCTGGAACAGCTGTTGAACGGAATAGGCGGTGTCTTGACCGGAGGATATAATTTGAACATCAGCAAAAGCAAAACGAAGATAATGGAATGTAGTCGAATTAAATCGGGTGATTCAGAGGGAATTAGATTAGGAAATGAGGCACTCAAAGTAGTAAATTAATTTTGCTATTTCGGGAGCAAAATAACTGATTATGGTCGAAGTAGAAGTAGAGAAGATATAAAATGTAGACTGTCAATGGCAAGGAAAGTATTTCTGAAGTAGATAAATTTGTTAACATCGAGTATAGATTTAAATGTCAGGAAATAGTTTCTGAAAGTATTTGTTTGGGGTGTAGCCATGTACTGAAGTTAAAAACGGACGATAAATAGTTTAGGCAAGAAGAGAATAGAAGCTATTGAAATGTGATGCTGCAGAAGAATGGTGAACATTAGATGGGTAGACCACATACCTAATGAGTGAATAGAATTGGGAAGAACAGATATTTTATAGCACAACTTGATTACAAGAAGGGATAGTTTGGTAGGATATGTTCTGAGGCATGAAGGAATCACCAATTTAGTATTGGAGGGCAGCGTGGTGGGGAAAACTCGTAGAGGCTATTTACAATTTGTACAGAAATCAGCCCCTGAGCAGATTCAGAAGAATGTAGGTTGCAGTAGGTACTAGGAGATGAAGAAGCTTGCACAGGATTGAGTAGTATGTAGAGCTGCATCAAACCAGTCTCTGGACTGAAGACCACAACAATAAAAACAGCAACTACAACAAAGCGAAGTGGTGCAGATTGAGACCCGGGACACACGTACAGGCGGTTCAGACCGTTTCTAAGGCGCAGAGGTGTAGTTTTTGGTAGCAATCCTACACTGTTAAAATCAAATTTCAGAACTGTTCCTTCGAAAAGAACGAGAGTGATTTCCTTCCTTGTTCTTCCCCTGTCTAAACTTGTTCTCAGCCTATATTAACCTCATCGTCGACGAGACTGCAAACTCTTATCTGCGCTCTAATTGTTATTGGTTGTTACCTTCCCTGATTCATTTCATGCCAGAGAATACTGAAACCATTACGTCCTCAGAGTCCTTCTCGATTAACAGTGTGCTTCGTTAGTCTATCAGTGTTTAAGTTAGCGCCAGTGCACTTCTGGCTTTACTTGAAACCCTTCAGTACTATCTTGACACAACGTATGATTCCTTTGTTAAGTCTGTCCTGCTAAGTTTATCTTCTAAGTGGCTGTGCTTCTATCAACATAGCCTTCTGCTTCGCCATTACGTCCAGAGCTCTAGCTTGAGGCTTCCTCTTATAAACAATTAGTCTACAGTCGTTCAACTTCCGTGAAATGGTTCAAATGGCTCTGAGCACTATGGGACTTAAGTGCTGTGGTGATCAGTCCCCTAGAACTAAGAGCTACTTAAACCTAACTAACCTAAGGACATCACACACATCCATGCCCGAGGCAGGATTCGAACCTGCGACCGTATTGGTAGCGCGGTTCCAGACTGTAGCGCCTAGAACCGCTCAGCCACTCCGGCCGGCCTCAACTTCCGTGAGATGGTTGGCTAATGGATTATGTAGTTTCATATATATATCATCGTTCTGCGGTTACTGGTTATTCCTAAGAATCTACGTTTCTTGTGTATGGCAAACAAATCTGAGGGAAGACTGATTCCAAGACCATACTGAGTGATTCAGCTATCGTTGTCGTTTTATGCAACCAGAACAATAGTGTTGGATTGTTCGTTCTGCAGATATGAAGCACATTGGCAAAATGTCGCAGAATAATTGGTAATGTATATGAAGACATCTTAGACATATTCACAAATTTTACTTGTGATGCCACTTCAGCACATTAACATGGTGAGTGATATATTTATCTTTTGACTGTTTATATACTGGAAAGTAGTTACTTCCAAGCTTCCCCTTTTCATATCTCATGTTAATTTCGTTGCTTCCGATGGTGAAACATATTTTATAAGACGACGGTTCTGAGCCGTTTACGAAAGATGGAAAAAGAAAAAATCAGGGAGACATCCAAAACCTGTATGATTACACTTTTAATCAGCTACACACGGAAAGATTGGAGTCACTTTGATAAACAAGGCGAATGTACGGTATATCTCAGTCCTAAAATGACCGTGTAACTCATATAAAATGCTCAATTGTATTTTTTTCAGTATACTATGGACAATGTCAACCAAGTGTCTACTGCAGCAAGCTCTTGGCTTTCCTCATTTTTTTAGGAGCTAATAATGACCAAAGGCAGAAGTAAATGTCTAGTAAATACGGGCTCTAAAATACCCTACTGGCCATTAAAATTTCTACGCCAAGAAGAAATGCAGATGATAAACGGGTATTCATTGGACAGATATATTATACAAGAACTGGTATGTGATTACATTTTCACTCAATTTGGATGCATATATCCCTAGAAATCAGTACCCAGAACAATCACCTCTGGCCGTAAGAACGGACTTGATACGCCTGGGCATTGAGTCAAACAGAGTTTGGATGGCGTGTACAGGTACAGCTGCCCATGCAGTTTCAACACGATACCACAGTTCATCAAGAGTAGTGACTGGCGTAATGTGACGAGCCAGTTGCTCGGCCACCATTGACCACACGTTTTCAATTGGTGATAGATCTGGAGAATATGCTGGCCAGGGCAGCAGTCGAACATTTTGTACATCCAGAAAGGCCCGTACAGGATCTGCAACATGCGATCGTGCATTATATTGCTGAAATGTAGGGTTTCGCAGGGATAGAATGAACGGTAGAGCCACGGGTCGTAACACATCTGAAACGTAGTGTCCACTGTTCAAAGTGCCGTCAATGCGAACAAGAGGTGACCGAGACGTGTAACCAATGGCACCCCATACAATAACGCGGGGTGATATGCCAGTAGGGTGATGATGAATACACGCTTCCAATGGGCGTTCACGGCAGTGTCGCCAAACACGGATGCGACCATCATGATGCTGTAAACTGAACCTGGATTCATCAAAAAAATTGCCGTTTTGTCATTCGTGCACCCAGGTTCGTCGTTGAGTGCACCATCGCAGGGGCTCCTGTCTCTGATGCTGCGTCAAGGGTAACCGCAGCCATGGTCTCCGAGCTGATAGCCCATACTGCTGCAAACGTCGTCGAACTGTTCGTGCAGATGGTTGTTGTCTTGCAAACGTCCCCATCTGTTGAGTCAGGGATCGAGACATGGCTGCACGATCCGTTACTGCCATGCGGATAAGATGCCTGTCATCTCGACTGCTAGTGATACGAGGCCGTTGGGATCGAGCACAGCGTTCCGTATAACCCTCCTGAACCCACCTATTCCTTATTCTGCTAACAGTCATTGGATCTCGACCAACGCGAGCACCAATGTCGCGATACGATAAACCGCAATCGCGATAGGCTACAATTCGACCTTTATCAAAGTCGGAAACGTGATGGTACGCATTTCGCCTCCTTACACAAGACATTACAACAACGTTTCACCAGGCAACGCCGGTCAACTGCCGTTTTTGTATCAGAAATCGGTTGGAAACTTTCCTCATGTCAGCACGTTGTAGGTGTCGCCACCGGCGCCCACCTTGTGTGAATGCTCTGAAAAGTTGATCATTTGCATATCACAGCCTCTTTTTCCTGTAGGTTAAATTTCGCGTCTGTAGCACGTCATCGTCGTGGTGTAGCGGTTTTATTGGCCAGTAGTGTAAATATTGTAAGAGCGAGGAGGAGTTGTTCAGTAGGAGACATATCTTCTCCAGCAGTGAAGATGAGCAATTGCTCAAAGTTTTTAAAATAGACATTTTTGGGCATATGTTTACTGGGCTTATTTGCTTCGAATAATCGTTGCCTCGCTTTAATTTCGCTGTCATTAAATTGATGTGTTTCTTACATGGGCTGATAACATATTATCGTAGGCCAACTCCGTGGAGACAAACAGAAGGAGAGAGAGTAGAGGAGGGGATACTACTGTACCGTTAACTTTCCACGTCGGTAGTAGGTCGCTTCGTTGTATAATTTGGCTATGTAGCTCGGTCCTAGCATTCCACTACAGTTACGGCCTAACGTAAAGCACACCGTGCGTGTAATGTTCGCTCCTTGCACAGTCGTACGCTGCAATTAACATGAGGAACCCGGACAACATTGAGAGCGGCCGTGTTTCAGGAATCTCTTAGTTGATTTTCCGAGAACTGTGGTACACTGGAGCAGAAAGTCCGTTTCGTAATGATCACAGCTCCTGCGGGACGACAAACGGCAAAGCGGCCGTTTGCTGCGCGGCCCACAGCGGCGCCTGCTGCCTGCAACCCTCCGTACATACACGCCTCGCGTGTGGCCGCACGGTACACCACAGAGCACACCCGCACACCGGGCGACGTGGCGCTTGCGGTACCGCCGCGCCTACCGCTCGGGCGCGCACTGGCAGCGCGGATGCGGCAGAGGCAGCGGCAGCGGCAGCGGCAGCGGCAGCGGAGGACCGTGGTCTGCCGCCGGTTCTGTCAAAGGGCGCAGCCGCGCGCCGACTCACCGCAGCCACAAAAGGAAAACAGCCGGCACTGTGGGCCGCTTAGCGGCCCCGCCGCCAGGGACCGCCTCGGCGCACTGTGCAGGCCGACCGTATACTAATTTATCGTCGGAACTACAGTGTCGCCGGCCGGTGTGGCCGAACGGTTCTAGGCGCTTCAGTCTGGAACCGCGCGACCGCTACGGATGTCAAATGGTTCAAATGTCTCTGAGCACTATGGGACTTAATTTCTATGATCATCAGTCCCCTAGAATTTAGAACTACTTAAACCTCACTAACCTACGGACATCACACACATCCATGCCCGAGGCAGGATGCGAACCTGCAACCGTAGCAGTCGCGCGGTTCCGGACTGAGCGCCTAGAACCGCTCGGGCACCGCGGCCGGCGCTACGAATGTCCTTAGATTAGTTAGGTTTCAGTAGTTCTAAGTTCTAGGAGACTCATGACCTCTGTTATTAAGTCCCATAGTGCTCAGAGCGATTTCAACCATTTCTGTTTTGACCTACAGTGTGTCTCAAAATGATTCATCCGTTTTTGCAAAGACGAATATTATCCACATGAACGATGCTAAAGCCTTCTGGTAGACTTTAATTTAAGCATGCGACTATAAACAACTATCCGACGTTATAAACCTGTTTTTCTTTTTTATCAAGGCCTCTCTCCCTCTCGCTGTATTTAGAAAATAAACCATCAAGCTCACCCTGAAAGATCCCCTAGTTTCTAAACTGATACAGTTATTACTCAGCTTAGCAGCGAGTCCGTAGAGGGTAGTATATGTGACGTACAGTATAACTGGTCAGCATTACCACACCTTCCTTGATGCTCCTTGGTGGGTCTTGTCGTCGGGTTTCCTCCTACCTGTGCGTGGTGCAGCTCTCGTAAATGTCGTCCCGTGCAGATTCTTCATTGGCGCATTGGATGTCTCTGTCCATGGAAGCTAACTATCTGAAATTGCTGTCGATCAACTCTGGAGTATCTATTTACTCGGTATTAACATTCAGAATGCCGTAATATCACTTTTATTTCTATTAGATCAATAATGAAGCACTCATGTCGCAAACTACTAGTGACCGAGAGCATGGCTATCATCAAACAAGACAAAGAGTTCTTAATGCCGACTCGCGACTTTGGCGCGCAGTCCGTATCTCTTACTAGTTTCGTCACAGTTCGTGGATTTCCTACCAGGTTTGTACTTACTAAGACATGCATTTGTTAATGAAAGGGTGTGAATTTTAACGAGGCAAAAATATGATAAATAGTTTTAAACATCCAGAGGCTCCTCCTAGTACTTATGTTGTCATAAATGACTTTAATTATTAAATCTAAATAAACAAAATCGGTGACTTTGGCGCCAAGATGGCGGTACTTCCCGTCATGTATATTTCCCAGGCTGACGCATGTTGCTACGGTCCAGCGCCGAGCCCCACCCCACTACGCACGACATTGGTCGCTTCGTCACCTAGCCAGCCAGCGTGGGAAATGCTCTCCGACTCATGGCAGGCTACGGACTACAGCACTTCCTAACTAACGTGAATTCATCAATAAGAGACAATAACTTATTAAAACTGGTAAAAATGTCTTCCTCACGTGAGAGGCACCTTACAACCCGTGGGGCAAAATATATCCTTCTGTATCTTTGATTCGTTGGTTGCATCATTAGATAACTTTTACGACTGTGACCTTCTACAGACTTCACAACCATGTGCCTCTCCTTGAAACAGTTTGTAAATTCCCCAGTTTCACGCATTGTTTCTTTGAGTGCTGCTGTGGCTCCCACTGTGTAAAAAGTACTCCGCGCGTTTGGTAATTTAGCCACTGAACTTTGGAAGTAGATGGCAAATTCGAACAAGATATAGACTTGGCATCTTCTTTGTAGAATAATGTGGAAACGAATATGAGATAAATAACGAGCCTGCGAGCGAAAATAACATTGTTTGGAGAGTGATCGTGGTACAAAAACTGAGCAAGAGCTAGATCAGAGATGTCGAACCCGCGATTCGCAGACCTCTTGTGGCCCAAAGGGGGTAACAGTGTCGTCCAATGACCTTTCGAATACGTCCAGTCTGAAGCTATGGTTCTATTATCTCATTTGCCCACCTCGTCTTTTTTTCTTGTTTCTTTTGCTCGGCGGTTATTGTTAGTAGTGTTTACTGTTAAGTACATTTTGTGTGACCCAAAAATTCTGGTCTTTTTCCAGTGTGGTCTAGGTAAACTAAAATGTTGGATGGTGACGAATCAGAGAATATGGCTGAAATATCTCAAGCCAGCTATAAAGGAAAGGATGACACTGAGGAAAAAATCCGCACCACCAAGAAACACTCGCCCTCACTTATCAAAGGAGGTGTAATGTCAATCACTGCAGTGAAAGAGCCAAGCTAGATTGAGATTCTGGGATACGTGAGTTTTGTCCCCAGAAAAAGGACCAGAAAACAAAAACTACGGGCAAGACTGGCGTAGGTTAATATGAGACGAACATTAATTTTCACTTTGCAAAGAACGTATCGGTTATGATTCTGATTTAGATATAAAAGACTAAGGCTCCGGAATACTCTGTCGGTATGAGATTTAACTTTTGACATTATCATAAATCAGTATTTACATGACAAAAGTAATAATGAGAGTTCCATAAGTAATGCCCCACATTTTTTTCCTCAGAACACATGAATTTTTAAGAGGCATAATTTGATGACAATATACATCAACATTTCTTGTCCATGTTCTGTTTTTCTACGTAGTCTCCATCACGTTCTATGGCCGAATGACAACGTTGTGGAAGATCATGTACTCCTTGCTTGTAAAAGTTCTAGTCCTGTAGACCTAGCCATATTTTCGCTCCATGCCTGACACGATCCGTGACAAAAAGGCCTCTCCGTCAGTCTCAAAACGCTACAACAATTTTGATGAAATGGCCATTCTTTGAATCTTGTGGTTCGCTGTGACCATCCGTTCAATACATCGCGCGGTCAGATTAGAGGCAGTGTCCGTGTGCCTGGTTCCAATCCCATGCCCCTATTTAGCAGTATTGTTCATTGCCATTTAATAGACAGTATGATATCCTTTGTTATTTGTAACAAATTACCAGTGGTAATTGTAGTCCAAACCACTGTTTATTACACAAAAATATCAGCTTAATAAATCAGGGTTCAGATGTGGTGTTTAGCGGTTGCAGTACTGTATTGTCAACGAACTGATAGTTTGAATATAAAGTTATTTACCTAGTCACGGTGATCTTTATGAGATACTCCTATGTTTTTCTGCCATGAAATCGAGCCATTGTGGATATACTTACGTTATTGTTATTTCATCCAGCGCTGCAGATCCACGGCTTTCGTAGTGTTTGTTTACCATTAACCTTAGACAAAGTTCTTGCGCCTCTGGATTCACGGGTTCTTGCAACATCAACGAAGTTAACCATCACCGAGCGCGTCCACGAGACGGGAAGATACCCCTTGGGTAGGCCATGTGCTGTTGGCAACTTATCCTCTACATTTACGGCAAGGGAGAAGAGATATGGCGGCGGCCCGCCAGGATAGCCGAGTGCGCTAACGCGCTGCTCCCTGGACTTTGGTAGGCGGATTAACGACGACGGCCGGTGTGCCGGCCAGCCTGGATGTGGTTTTCAAGCGGTTTTCCACATCCTACTAGGTGAATACCGGGCTGGTCCCAGCGTCCCGCTTCAGTTACACGACTCGCAGACATCTGCAACACCATTACACTACACTCCAACACGATTTACTCTAGACACACACAGCTGGGGTACACTAAATTCCGTCCTAGGGGGTATGGGGTGGCACCAGGAAGGGCATCCGGCCACCCCTCAGAATTAACCATGCCAATTCCGTACTTAACCTTGCGGACCCTGCGTACGATGCGGGATAAAGGCAGTAGCAAAAGAAAGAAAGAAGAGAAATGGCGTCGTAGAGTTACTGATCACCATATGTTTTGCCAATACCCAGGATTAAAATAAAAATTTCTCTGCAGTATCTCATGAAGTGAGGACATGGATACTGCTAACGGTGATCGATCCGTCGGATAATGAGTTAAGCTCGACATCACCCATTGGAGCTATTCGACATAAGTAGACTACGTGCCGGCGCCAGGTTGCAGCATGTGTCTTTTCTCATCATCATTCATCACAAACACGACACTGCAATATACAAATACACCTATCGCACTGATCTACAAATAACATATACAGTTAACACTCAAGTCTCACTCTGAGCTAAGAAAAGGTGACAATGTCTTCAGAGCATAGGAAAAACCCTTCGAGTTAACCGACTGAAACTGTCTCTCGAGATATCGCACCGAACCACACCATACGACTTATTTTTATTAGCCCTTAGCACAAATAAAACCATGTACCCAGATGCAGTATAATATTTGCGTAGTCTGCGTTACCGCCACAGCACTACGAAGAAACGAAAATACAATGCCGTCTTAAGTGATACAAATCTTTGCTGCCAAACCAATTAATTAAAGCCTTTTGAATCAGATTATCATTTACACAATTATGAATTACGCTGAAGGCCGAATTTAAGTAACATTGAGTGAATCACAGTATAATTTGAAGATTATGTTTACATGCAAAACTTGCAAACAGTGTGTTCCGAAGTCTTAGCTACAAATATCAATGAGTGGTAGTGCACCTCATGGGGGAAATCTTTTGTTAAAGACAAAAAGTTCGCGTATGCTATCCGGTTTCGCTAGGCGTCATTTGAATGAACTTGTAGGCTCTGGGGCGACAAAACAGCGAACTAGCAGGATTTATAAACAGGTGCGCTACATCTGCATACTATCTATACGAGAGAGTTGATGGAGTGATTTAAAATAAGGAAACGTTAGGAAAAAGTGTCTACAAAACGGAGAAGGCCACCGACTGCCCACAGACTGCAGCCTCTCAATGTAGCAAGGAAAATTCAGCGAACATTTAATCTCTAACAGACGGTCTTCATCATGACATAATCTATTAGTCTTAGACTTCTGTGGCGAAGACTTGGAAACATGGTGCATAATGTATTGAATGAAGCAGTTGGACATGAGGATCGAAGGGCTAAAAATGTACAATCAAGGATCACAACAAAAATGACAAAAATAGTAACTTAATAGAAAGTGGTAGACATAAATTTTGCTTTTGAATTGTAGAGTATGTAATCTGTTTTTGCCTAGGGAAAGCATTTTGAAAAATGTCTATACGTTGTTATTGGTGTCTTCATTAATTATTGATAATCAGAACATCACCTTTAAGTGAGATATTACCTGTACAGGGGCATTTGGATCTCCTACGTCTACTGACATGCCTCAGTTGCTTCAGAATACTTTCCCAAGAAAGTGTCAAAGCGTTGGCTGAGCAGCTGTCCCGTAACAGTCTTGATGGATTTATTACAATGAAGCTACCCCATAAAACCTATCATGCTACGAATAAAAGAAAACTCTGATTTTCAGCAAATCTTAGTACAGACTGGCGTATGGATACCAAAGGTGAAGAGATGAATCACACGATGACGCCTGATAGTCAACAGATCATTTCATTTAAATGCTACGATACATCAAAACCATTTTTCATTACGTGAGTTTTATACTGAAACAAAGAGTCAACAGTCTGAAGCAGTTGGTCTCGTGCACATAGAATACTTACAGTTTATCACAGACTGATAGAGCGGAGTATTCAATAGACTTATGTCACAACTATCTTCCGCGTAATGAGAAGCAACATATAACAGAAAATGAGAGAGTACCATTAGATTAATGCTTAGCGCACCACTTTTTTTGTCACGCACCATTGCTTAGCTTATCTGGTGAATTTTGTGCATACCGCTAGAAAATTTCCTGTGCTCAGTTGGATACGGAAAGAGAAATCTGCAGATGATACTAAGCGTACCTGTCTACCATGCAATAACAGTATGCAAGGAGGCTAAAGTTATATTATAATGCTGGTATTAATATTTTGGATAGCGTCATTATTATAACTCGAAAAAAGTCTTCGGCTTGGAGCGATTCAACAATCTACTATTACAGCAGCCTTATATTATAATGCTGGTATTAATATTTTGGATTGCGTCATTATTATAACTCAAAAAAAAGTCTTCGGCTTGGAGCGATTCAACAATCTACTATTACAGCAGCATTCCTTTGTCTCTGATCACATCATTGTTCTGACTTACACCATCATGGATTTATATTATTTTAAACAAATTAAAGTTAACCCTACACAATGAGTTCAAAACCTTATTAGGACGAAAATCATTTAATGGAACAACACTCATCTTTATTTTAATTTTTTTCTAACACTAATTAATAAATTTATAGAACTATTTCTATATATTTTCACCAGAACGAGACTGTACTTTGTACAGCATAAATACATACGGAGTGCAGTGTAATGAGAAATTTTGAAACACAGAATTCCTGGTCATAATTTCCTCTCATAGTGTACTTACATGCATTAGATATGCGTTGCTATCGTGCTCTCGCATCCTCCATTTTAGACAAGATACTGCTGTCGTTTTCCTCCAAAAACTGAGGACACGTCTGTGTGTCAGATGATCTCATTAGTAAAGCCTTGGCAGAGTTGTAAGCTTTCTGCTATGTCTGTGTGCTGTGTCCCACATATTATACTGTACGTTACCCCGTAATTTTCTATGTTGAAATAATAATACCCCCAGAGGACCGCGAGGTACGCGTGCCAACATGGTCGCATCATTTTCTCAGAAAGTAAGGCTCCAAGAGTAGCCTCTGTTTAGAGATGTCATTCACGTGGTGATGTAAGGCTGATTTTGTTCGGCATGAGAGGGTTTCATTTAAATGAACAGAATGTCTTGCTTCCAACAGTAAATGGTGCAGTCTACCAAAAGTTCGAATAACTCCCACTCGACATTTCAGACATCTTCGCAAAAGTGTTCTTTCATAAGACTAAAACTAGGGAGGAGGTATGATCGCCAGTCTTTTTCTGACTGGTCTGATGCGGCCCTCTCGAATTGCTCTCCTGTGACGATCACAGGATGAATTCCAATCCCTCACTTCCTCCACAATTCTCCCATTCCACATCTTCTTCTAATAACAACGAAGTTACTCGCTGATGTCTTAACAGATGTTCTATCATCCTAACTCTTCTTCCCGTCATCAAGAGTACACGAGAGGGACTTCGACTCCGAAGCACGTATCGATGATGTTTCGTGGAATGGTTCGCACGTTGAATTTTGTTGAAGGCCAAGCATTGAAATATGCAGCAATTTTCTAAAAGGCTGCACTTCTGTCATGTTGAACGATTCTCTTCAGCCGTCATTAGTACCGTTCTTGCAGGATCTTTTATAGGCCGCAGCGATGTCGTAGATTTAATATTTTTCCAGACTGGTATTCACGGTACACTCGTGAAATTGTCGTACTGGAAAATCCCCACTTCATCGCTACCTCGCATATGCTGTGTCCCATCCCTCGTGCGCCGAGTATAACATCACGTTCAAACTCACTTAAAGCTTGATAACCTTCCATTGTACCAGTAGTAACCGATCTAACAACTGCGCCGGGCACTTGTTGTCTTATATAGGCGTTGCCGATGCCTCACCTGGACCCGTCAAAACCGACATTGGACTGTCGAAGACTGGATACATGTTGCCGGGTCACACAAGTCTCGTTTCAAATTGTATTTAGCGGATGGACATATACGGGAATGCAGACAACCACATGAATCCATGGATCCTGAATATCAGCGGGGGACTGTTCAAGTTGCTGGAGGCTTTGTAATGGTGTGGGGTATGTGCAGTTGGAGTGATGTGGTGCCCCTGATACGTCTAGGTACGACTCTGGCAGGTGACACGTACGTAAGCATCATATCTGGTCACCTGCGTCGTTTCTTGTCCATTGTGCATGCCGAAGGACTTGGGACAAGGCGACAACCCCACACGTCCAGAATTACTACGTAGTGACTCCAGGAACACTCTTCTGAAATTAAACACTTCCGCTGACCACCGAAGTCCCCTGGTATGAAGATTAATGAGCATAGCTGGGATCCCTTGCAACGTTATGGACACCCCTGTCGGATTCATGGCGTCATTTCCCTCCGTGCCACGTCGTGTTGCGGCAGTTATGGGTGCTCGAGTGGCCCTACACGACATTATTCGGGTGTACCAGTGTCTTTGACTCTTCAGTGCATAGACTATCTTGGTCGGGAATGGCCATTTTATATCTTCCTAACTCCATCCGTAATGGGTTATTTTGCTGTCTAGGTAACAGAATTTCTTAATTTAAACAGCTTCTTGATCACCAACGCTCAAGTTAAATTTCTCACTATTCTCGTTTGTCCTACTTTTCATTATTTTCATCTTTCTTCGATTTACTGTCAATTCATTTTCTGTACTCGTTATTGTTCATTCCATTCAGGAATTTCCATTAACCCTTCACTTTTACTGAAGATGCCAACGCTGTCAGTGAATTTTATCATTGATATCTTCCACGTTTCATCATTTCTTTTATTTCCACCATTGTTCCTTCGATATACAGCCTGAACAGTAGGGACGTTTTTAATCCGAGCAGTTAGTTCTTGGTTTCCCACTCTTACTGTTCCCTCTAGATTATTGTACATGTTATGTGTTACCCATCTGTCCCTATAGTTACCCCAGCTTTTGTCACAATTTCTAACATCTTGAAGCATTTGACATCGTCGACCGCTTTTCCCATGTCTACAAATCCTATGAAGGTGTCGATTTTTCTTCAGTCTTGCTTCTATTATCAGTCGCAACGTCTGAACTGAATTTCTGATGTCTTTACCTTCCCTAAAGTCAAAGTGATCATCATCTATCACATCCCCAATTTTTCTTCGATTCTTCCATATATTAATCTTATCAGCAACTTGGTAAGTGAGGTTTTAAGCTGATTGTGCGATAATTCTCTCACTTCTCGGTTCTTTCAGTTTTCGGAACTGGTGGATGATGTTTTTCCGAGAGTTCGGTAGTATATTGCCAGACTCATGCATTCTACACACAGAGGTGAATAGTCGTCTTATTGACACTACACCCCAGTGATTTTACAAATTCTGATTGAGTGTTATCTATCCCTTCTGCCTTATTCAATCTTAATTCCTCCGAAGCGATTCTAAATTCTTATGATGGTACTGGATCCCCTATCTCTTCTATATCGAAGGCTGTTTCTTCTTCTGTCCCGTCGTCAGAAAATCCTTCTTCCATAAAGGCCGTCAATGTACTCATTCTGCCTATCCGCTCTCTTCACTGCGTTTGACACTAGAATTTCTATTGTATTCCTAATGTTACTACTCATGGTATTAATTTCATCATGTGTACACACAGTGTAATTTCTATGGCGCTGTATTATTCGCCTCCACAAGTGCTGAGTGAATCACTGCAGCATTTTTAGTGTTGTGAAACCAAACTATTTCCAATCAGCACCTTCGCTTTCTTCCTAACAGATACGTTCTATTCGGGATGTTGTGTTCCCTTAAAGCGCGATAAAGCGACTCACATGCGGAGTATCAAAGACGAAATTTAGATTTTCCAGTTACAGTGGTGATTCGTCTTCCAATCTACACTCCTGGAAATAGAAAAAAGAACACATTGACACCGGTGTGTCAGACCCACCATACTTGCTCCGGACACTGCGAGAGGGCTGTACAAGCAATGATCACACGCACGGCACAGCGGACACACCAAGAACCGCGGTGTTGGCCGTCGAATGGCGCTAGCTGCGCAGCATTTGTGCACCGCCGCCGTCAGTGTCAGCCAGTTTGCCGTGGCATACGGAGCTCTATCGCAGTCTTTAACACTGGTAGCATGCCGCGACAGCGTGGACGTGAACCATATGTGCAGTTGACGGACTTTGAGCGAGGGCGTATAGTGGGCATGCGGGAGGCCGGGTGGAAGTACCGCCGAATTGCTCAACACGTGGGGCGTGAGGTCTCCACAGTACATCGCAGTGGTCGGCGGAAGGTGCACGTGCCCGTCGACCTGGGACCGGACCGCAGCGACGCACGGATGCACGCCAAGACTGTAGGATCCTACGCAGTGCCGTAGGGGACCGCACCGCCACTTCCCAGCAAATTAGGGACACTGTTGCTCCTGGGGTATCGGCGAGGACCATTCGCAACCGTCTCCATGAAGCTGGGCTACGGTCCCGCACACCGTTAGGCCGTCTTCCGCTCACGCCCCAACATCGTGCAGCCCGCCTCCAGTGGTGTCGCGACAGGCGTGAATGGAGGGACGAATGGAGACGTGTCGTCTTCAGCGATGAGAGTCGCTTCTGCCTGGGTGCCAATGATGGTCGTATGCGTGTTTGGCGCCGTGCAGGTGAGCGCCACAATCAGGACTGCATACGACCGAGGCACACAGGGCCAACACCCGGCATCATGGTGTGGGGAGCGATCTCCTACACTGGCGTGGTGTACCCACTGGTGATCGTCGAGGGGACACTGAATAGTGCACGGTACATCCAAACCGTCATCGAACCCATCGTTCTACCATTCCTAGACCGGCAAGGGAACTTGCTGTTCCAACACGACAATGCACGTCCGCATGTATCCCGTGCCACCCAACGTGCTCTAGAAGGTGTAAGTCAACTACCCTGGCCAGCAAGATCTCCGGATCTGTCCCCCATTGAGCATGTTTGGGACTGGATGAAGCGTCGTCTCACGCGGTCTGCACGTCCAGCACGAACGCTGGTCCAACTGAGGCGCCAGGTGGAAATGGTATGGCAAGCCGTTCCACAGGACTACATCCAGCATCTCTACGATCGTCTCCATGGGAGAATAGCAGCCTGCATTGCTGCTAAAGGTGGATATACACTGTACTAGTGCCGACATTGTGCATGCTCTGTTGCCTGTGTCTATGTGCCTGTGGTTCTGTCAGTGTGATCATGTGATGTATCTGACCCCAGGAATGTGTCCATAAAGTTTCCCCTTCCTGGGACAATGAATTCACGGTGTTCTTATTTCAATTTCCAGGTGTGTATATGATCGAATGTGGTAACACAATGGTCTCGTATTCTCGAGAAAGAAGGCTGAACTTCCCGTCTAGCTATACCTTAAGACGAAAGCGAGGATGATTTATTCTAATTATCATGGTCATTTTCCCTCCGCATATTTCCCTAACCTGATTTGGTGACGAAACTCTAATAACCTTGTCTCCGAAGGTAAGTTAAACCTTAACCCCCGGATCGTAATACATATTTTAAAGATTTCGATTGAATGCCAAGATCTGACACTACGTTGTTCCTACATGATTAAATTTAATTTTTTTGTTTGCTAATAATTTCGTTGGATGAATCTGTGATCATTGTGCTCTTGCATTGTTATAGCCTTGTAGATCGCTTAATGCCTTTTCAATCACTAGACGTATTTCCACCTCTGTGATATTCTGTCTTCATATAAAAACTTGACCTTTGAAAACAAAATTGTCAGTTACACCAAAAACGTAAATGTCGTGTGCCGCTGTTGGCTAGGACGCCTCAAAAAGTAGGTTTACAAGCCGGTCCTTTCTCCGAGCACACTAGCCTTGTCGTATGTGTGTCTCCGGAGTGTAGGATGCCTGTATAACACGGTCTTAGGTTTGTGTTGTATGGTGACGGTGAAAGAAGGGAGGTGATTCAACTCGGCTCCGCCACATAGCCTACTGCTCTTGAAAACATAATACATACATACTTTCTGTTGCAGCTGTGACCAACAAAATAAAAAAATGTTTCAGTCTGTAGTCATAATTATTTTTATTTCTTCAACTAGGGTGACGATTGAGTGCTAGGGTACGGCCTGAGGACGGTGCTATATACCGATACCGTTTGCCAGCCGACGAAATAAAAAAAAATACGACCATGGACTAAAACCTCAATTTAGTTTCTTCCTCTGGGACAGTACCAAGGGGGCCGTGAAGCCTAGCGTATCAATCCAACAGACAATTCACCATTAATAGTTGTTGCATGCTCTCACTTCATGAGATACAGCTCAGAGGTTGGGAATTTACCAGTCTTTCTGGCAGTCTTTTGGATTAATCAGGAACTTTACGCCACTACTTCACCTTGTGTCGCCGAATTTCATTCACCACGAAGATTAGAACCGGCTTACCTCCGAGTCATGCGACATTGCACATGCTTGCGTTAGGGACATCGGCTATTGATGTGACACCAGAATGTGGTTAACTGCGTACTCCGTTTTTTTTTTCTTTCTTTTACGGCATTTCGGCTACTGCAGTCATCATATCTGGTATTTCAATTACGGTAACATAGGAAAGAGAAGAACAGACAAATTGCCAATAGACACAAGAAAACCATACAACAAAATATAAAACTCGTGCAATGAAGTTCAGTGGTGGTTATAAAATAACCTATGCCTCTTCTGGGCGTCGACTTAAATTTCGCTCTGAAGTCTGCAGTAGCCGAGACGTAGTAATAGATGAGAAAACACTGAGCGATTTCAACTCGATTGGTAATAAGCAAATAAACTAACCTTAGTCTCATTTCGTACTGTCACACCACACCACAGAACGCTATTTTCATGCCCCCTTCAGACTTGCGTCACTGCAGGCTTGAATTAACGTCTGTATTCCTCGCATATTGTGACAAAGTTGAAATCCGAGGCAACTAGCGCTCTCGATAGTTATTTACAATAATGCAATCTTTCATTTTCTAATAGTGGTCATTTTTATGTTACTGGAATATATTTTTTTTGTGTTTTGACAAAAGGAGCAAGGTCACTCGTATGTGTAGTAAAGAAACACAATTGGAGTAATAATATACGGTAGTATCAATTATGTAATGTTGGCAGTCGACACGTAACGTGGGATTAGTGCATTCTCCAAAGTAATTGGACATGCTTTCAACGCGAATCATAAGGCTTCATCATCATATCGATACTCCGGAAAGTAATTCACTTACCTTCGGCGCGTAAACTGTCGTTTCGCTGGCAATTTGTCAGCTTTGTCAAGAGAGATACTGTCGAAGTTCATCACTGCAAAACAGTAGTGGACTGTTTACGATGAAAATCGGCAGATGAAGCGTATCAGTACCGTTTCCCCAACACACACACACACACACACACACAAACAAGCGCGATTGCGCGCATACGTATATAAATACATTCGTACACTTACACCCAATCCTCACGCCGTCATATTTTCCCGCTCATCCCGCATCAACAGACTGCCGTCTATCCCTGTGCCCTAAGCTCACAGCAGTCACATTAGTATCAGACCTATCAATAATGTGCTTCAGTGAAACATAGTCATTTGATAAAATCCGTTACGAGCGCATCGCTCAAAACAGCGTATCCCAGATCCCACTCCACTCCATTTCTGTTTCCGCGCTGTACCGCGACGTGTTTCACAACTGTGCATTGCGCGCCTCCGCTACCAGTTCGGCTTGACAAGTTTTGTTTCCGCCGGGACATAAATTCCGCAATCTGTCCTGTCTCCGGGAGCAGCTGCGCTCTTGTTCCGTGTTAATGAACACGCCGTCATTCATGGGCGGTCGGCACGCACGATCACATCTGAGAGTTTTAAAACTCACTTTGCCTGCTCCGGTTTTAATTTACGGCACGCCTCCATGCCGAGTTCAATCTAACAGAATTTGTTAGCTAGTCAGATGTAGAGTAATAATTTTTCTAAGCGTCACATTCATGTTGCGGATTATCCTTTGACATTATTCAGTTATGAATTAAATGTTCTCGGTTTTCCAGCCGCGTCAATTCGAATAAAATGCTCGAGCTTTCGAGCCTCGTGCCGCCAGACCATCCAGGCTTTATGGATTACCAAAGATATACAAAGAAAGTATTCCCCTGAGGCCCATTGTTAGTGAAATCTGTTCGCCTACATACAGACTTGCTAAACATCTGGCAGAATTATTAGCATCAAAATTGGTACATTGCGAACACCATGTTCTCAACTCGCAGAAATTGGTTGAGACACTTAAGAGAATGAAGACAGGCCCAAACGAGCTAATGGTTAGCCTGGATGTTGTGTCACTTTTTACGTGGGTGCCAATACAAGATATGCTGGATCTTTTGGCCCACCATTTTCCATCTGCAATCATTAAGTTGTTCCGTCACGTCCTAACGACAACGTACTTTTGGTACTGCGATGAATATTATTAGATGACTGGTGGCACAGCCATAGGATCACCACTGTCTCCAGCAGTCGCATATTCCTTCATGGAGCACTTTGAGGAGAAGGCTCTGCAAACTGCGACATTACGGTCATCTTGCTTTCTACGATATGATGATGGCTTTGGCTCTGAGCACTTTGGGACTTAACATCTATGGTCATCAGTCCCCGAGAACTTAGAATTACTTAAACCTAACTAACCTAAGGACATCACACACATCCATGCCCGAGGACGATATGTTGATGACACCTTCCTGATATGGCCTCATGGTGAAGATACACTACAGCAGTTCGTCGATCATATGAATGGTGTCTATCCGAACATTAAATTTTTCCTGTCGAGATGGAGAAGCACGGCAAGCTACCATTCGTGTATGTTTTGGTTGAGCGGAAGACAGAAGGCCAGTCATTCAGTGTACCGGAAACCAACTCACACTGATCGGTACTTGAACGCCAAAAGTTTCCACCACCCTGTACACAAGAAAGCTGTCCTGAACATGTTTGTTCATAGATTACATAGATTATGTCTGACGACGACCACCTACAGTCTGAATTGCAGAACTTAAAACGTGTTTTCGGGGAAAATGGATACAGCAAAAGAGACAGCGCAAACGCTTTGAAGGGCCACCGACGAAAGACACCTGGTGAATCAGAAGAAGAGGCCGAACGGACTGTATTCCTGCCATACTCTGGAGCAACTAGCAGTAAGTTACGACGTCTGCTGCAGAAACATGGGCTAAGACCAGTGTTCCGGCAGGCCCCCAAGGTACGAGATATGTTGCGCCCTGTTAACGACGACATTGCTCTTCGAGTGTCCGGTGTGTATGGTGTACCCTGTGAATGTGGCAGCATGTACATTGGACAGACAATTCGCACGGGTGCGGAGCGTTGTACTGAGCACGACCGCCATATAAAACAAAGGGAGCTTGACAAGTCGGCCATAGCAGAGCATTGCTTAGAAAACGGACATAAAATACAGTTCGAAGATACAAAAGTGTTGGCTCATGCGACTACATATTGGGACTCCGTTATAAAGGAAGCGGCCGAGATTCGCTTAAACAACAACAATTTCAACAGAGACCAGGTATACACACTCAGCAGGGCATGGGGACAGGCGTTGGACATCGAAAGAAAGCAGAGATAGATGCGCGACGCGGGAGCGGCAGTTTCAAACGTGGCGTCTCCCCTGGCGCCACCTGACCTCACCGGTGCTGTCATGGGCAATACCTCCGCTAGCTGCCCGGATCGACTTACACGCGCGCGCCACATTGGATCGATCTGATGGCTGCTGATGATGTCATCATGCCTATATAAGAGGGAGAATGCAACAGCCCCAGTGTTTTTAATACTGTGGCCAACTTTTAACCTGTGCATGCGCATTCAGTGTCTGCTCTGTGTTTCAAGAATTGCCAACTATGTTTTTTAACTTTCTGGTGACTTTTTTAACTGTCCCCCATGAACGTCTACATGTCAATGTATTTTTACCTCAATTTTCTCCCCTTACTCTGTTTTATGTTCCCCTTTTTTATCTCCTTACGTATCTATCATTTTATTCTTGTTTTAGTTGTCGTGTCACTCTTCTGAAGAGCGGCGGATTGTGCCGCTGACAGCCCTCCCGTGCCCATATGGGGCAGGGGAATGAAATCACAATAAAGAAAAAAATAACAGCCCCAGCAGTCAGTGAACTCCTGACGACGATGGCGGAGACGGCCATCGAAGGCTCGAGCATTTTATTCGAATTGACGCGGCTGGAAAACCGAGAACGTTTTATTCATGTATGTCGTCGCAAAGGACTGCTAGGACACATTCTTCAGTTATATCCGTTGCTTTCTTACACTCCATGAAACAATTACAGAATGCTTACTTAGGCAATCTACCACAAATGTATACTGAGTCCTGGGAGAGGAGTGGCAAATGGGACGACAGAATAACTGACATTAATATTGAATGAATTGCTTCGAAATTCAATTAAGAATCAAACATCACGGAGCGCAGTGACTTTGTTGTTATTGGCAATATACACTCCTGGAAATGGAAAAAAGAACACATTGACACCGGTGTGTCAGACCCACCATACTTGCTCTGGACACTGCGAGAGGGCTGTACAAGCAATGATCACACGCACGGCACAGAAGACACACCAGGAACCGCGGTGTTGGCCGTCGAATGGCGCTAGCTGCGCAGCATTTGTGCACCGCCGCCGTCAGTGTCAGCCAGTTTGCCGTGGCATACGGAGCTCAATCGCAGTCTTTAACACTGGTAGCATGCCGCGACAGCGTGGACGTGAACCGTATGTGCAGTTGACGGACTTTGAGCGAGGGCGTATAGTGGGCATGCGGGAGGCAGGGTGGACGTACCGCCGAATTGCTCAACACGTGGGGCGTGAGGTCTCCACAGTACATCGATGTTGTCGCCAGTGGTCGGCGGAAGGTGCACGTGCCCGTCGACCTGGGACCGGACCGCAGCGACGCACAGATGCACGCGAAGACCGTAGGATCCTACGCAGTGCCGTAGGGGACTGCACCGCCACTTCCCAGCAAATTAGGGACACTGTTGCTCGTGGGGTATCGGCGAGGACCATTCGCAACCGTCTCCATGAAGCTGGGCTACGGTCCCGCACACCGTTAGGCCGTATTCCGCTCACGCCCCAACATCGTGCAGCCCGCCTCCAGTGGTGTCGCGACAGGCGTGAATGGAGGGACGAATGGAGACGTGTCGTCTTCAGCGATGAGAGTCGCTTCTGCCTTGGTGCCAATGATGGTCGTATGCGTGTTTGGCGCCGTGCAGGTGAGCGCCACAATCAGGACTGCATACGACCGAGGCACATAGGGCCAACACCCGGCATCATGGTGTGGGGAGCGATCTCCTACACTGGCCGTACACCACTGGTGATCGTCGAGGGGACACTGAATAGTGCACGGTACATCCAAACCGTCATCGAACCCATCGTTCTACCATTCCTAGACCGGCAAGGGAACTTGCTGTTCCAACAGGACAATGCACGTCCGCATGTATCCCGTGCCACCCAACGTGCTCTAGAAGGTGTAAGTCAAGTACCCTGGCCAGCAAGATCTCCGGATCTGGCCCCCATTGAGCATGTTTGGGACTGGATGAAGCGTCGTCTCACGCGGTCTGCACGTCCAGCACGAACGCTGGTCCAACTGAGGCGCCAGGTGGAAATGGCATGGCAAGCCGTTCCACAGGACTACATCCAGCATCTCTACGATCGTCTCCATGGGAGAATAGCAGCCTGCATTGCTGCGAAAGGTGGATATACACTGTACTAGTGCCGACATTGTGCATGCTCTGTTGCCTGTGTCTATGTGCCTGTGGTTCTGTCAGTGTGATCATGTGATGTATCTGACCCAAGAATGTGTCAATAAAGTTTCCCCTTCCTGGGACAATGAATTCACGGTGTTCTTATTTCAATTTCCAGGAGTGTATATGAAGATATTATTTATTCAAGTAATCTGTCCTTTTGTCTTACAAGTCGATGTGTGTAACTATGTGACGTTTATTTTCGGTTGAGTGCGCAGCAGATCTACTTTTGATCATTAATTGCTGCGTGGAGCTACAACATTTTATTCGTTTATTTGTGTCGAACTAGTCTTGGGAACGTAATGCGCCTAGAATGGCGGAACATGAATGTCACAGTAAACTGAACTGCTCAGATGCAGTCAGAAACAGGCTGGCGTTCGAAATGTATCGCCATTTGTTTTGTACATTATTCATGGGTGGTACCAGATATACCGTTAATCGTATCAAGAGCAGTAGCAGTTTGACTTGAGAAACAAATGAGTTTTCGAAATGACACGATATTCACATTACCTTCTCTAGGAGACTAGTGTTTATATCCCGTACCCAGTTTCGACAGCGTTAGGTGCATTGATTGTGTGGAGACGTAGTTGTTTCATCAAAAATGCCAGCGTGCATTGTTTACTGTTCTACTAATCGATCGGACCGTAATTTAAAGTTTAAAGGAATCACCATTCAACCGTAAGTGAAGCAATTCAAGCAATATTTCCTTTTGTGTGCATAAATTATTGTTTCATCATTTACTTTTATTGTTACGGCTTTATTTCTGTAGTTTGACTTCAGATTTGCCCTACTGTACTAAGTGTCCGTTCATTCTCTTATTTCCTGTGTTTTTCATTGCCTTCAAAGTCGCAAACGGTCCGGCATCCGAGCCACACTGTGCCAGCGGTCTCGTAACCGCACAACCCACTGCTTTGTAACCGCGCTGATGGTTGGGGCAGCATCCATGCCCTAAATTCCTCTCACCGATAACAATTATTGATTGTTTACATTTCCTTCCCCTTTCAAAAAGATTCTGGATAGAAGAGCCGGAGACAGCGGTCATGTGTGAGTGAGTTTTGTGTGTATGATTGTATGAAAATATATGAGTACTGAGCTTCCTTTAGCCCGCATCTCGTGGTCGTGCGGTAGCGTTCTCGCTTCCCACGCCCGGGTTCCCGGGTTCGATTCCCGGCGGGGTCAGGGATTTTCTCTGCCTCGTGATGGCTGGGTGTTGTGTGCTGTCCTTAGGTAAGTCAGGTTTAAGTAGTTCTAAGGTCTAGGGGACTGATGACCATAGATGTCAAGTCCCATAGTGCTCAGAGCCATTTGAACCATTCTTTTGAGCTTCCTTTCTGAAGGAGCCTTTGGCTGAAAATGTATGTGAACACTATTTCCGTCGTGCCAGTCTTGTGCTAGGCGTGTGAGTAGCAATCTATCGGTTTCAAAGTATGTCATTCCCTCATGAAGTATGTTCTAAGTACTCCAGTACACCACAGCAGGAACAATGACGTACATAATTACAATACCAGTAGAAAAAAAATTATGTTCATTACGTCACATTAAACTCGTCTATAGCACTAACAGGAGTTTTGATAACTTATTCATTGGTATAAAATGCCTGACAAACAGAAAAGTAAAATTTGAATCTAATCTGAAAAAGTTTCTCTGATAACAACTCCTATTCCGCGGAAGATTATCTATTACTGTTATGTGTAAATGGTGACGGGTAGGAAATACTAACATGTGTTTGTCTTTAATTAAGAAAACGTAAAACCTAATAAATGATCACAGTGGAGGCATATTCACAAAATAATTGTTATCCATAGCTAATGACACGTTCCATATCATTGTGATTTATCGTGCAAATGATACATTGAACGTGAAACTAAGTAATAAACTATTGGTATATTATAAAGAATGGAACAGACTTACATACTTTGAAAACCTCAAAATGAAACTTACAAGGAAAATGAAGGAAATGATGAAAGTAGACGTACATTTCACTTGTGCTCTGTTTGGTTATTCCTGAAAAACTGACAGATTTACCAGCGATAAATATTCCAGGAAAAGAAGTAAATAGGCTACTTTTGGAATGGTATGCCTACATATTACCAAAAAGTTACTCACATACATATTTAAGCAAAAAATCGATTTTAAGGGATCTTATGAGTTTGAGACCATTACCTTAATGACATTTAGAGTCTTCCACAATGCCGAAAGATGTTAAAAAAGTTATATAGTTTTTTACCCTCTAAGTTGCTATCATTTGCCGCACACTGAATGACGCATTACAGGTTCGATTTCAAAGTGAGAAGATGGGTAACTACAGTGGGGCTAATGGACTGACAATCTAATGAAACAAGAAACCTATTTTACTTGGAGGTATACCTTATCACAGTTCTGTTTCTTTGTCAACCAAATAATCATTCACTTTGCTGACATGCAAAAGATACGACAATGTGCCTTTCCTCTTTCCTCATTGTACACGCTTAAAGGCTAGCAAAGAATACGTAGGTAAGGTTTTTGCAAAAGTGAACACTAAAAATGTTGTGCGTACGAGCTGAAAGCAGAAAGTGTAACGAATAAGATGCAGTACCGATACCAGTACGCAAACAAGCATTCGTTTCGAAGTTTCAGTGTCATTTGCTTACGAAACAAAGTAAAAGTGGAGTTAAATAGATTATGAGAGCACGCTTTTCTCATCACTTCCACCTCTTTCTTGTTACCCGAAATGTAGCAACGAAGAACAAGTTACGTTAACGAGGCCAAATGTGTCGTACTACTAGAGCAAAGACGCACTCAAGAACAGGGAAACGATCGAAATTGCCTTCATTACAATATGTTCTTCATGGAAGCACTGTAATTTTTAGTATTTAAAACAGTTGTTGCGGGCACACGACAGAAATAACGAACAAGAAGCAATCGTAGACAGTAGTCTGCTAATGTTTTTGGGTACTTAAAATGGCGGCAGGCCCCATCCACTCGAAACATCGTACCGCGTTAAGTATCTATTGCCATCTACCTTCTTTTTTTAGCTCCATGCTAACAACGCAGTAGCAAGTGGCACTCGTGTTTCTTTTTCACGAAATGGAAAGTCGTGCTGCGACTCAGAAGAGGTTTCGACAACACTTTAACACGCGGTGGGCACCTTGCAAGATAGCCACTCACAGGCGCAGGAACCATCAATACCGGAAACAAAACGGCCTGAGTCAAAGCCGCAAATACTTCGTTACACAACTTATTGTTACTGTGTTTCCCTTCAACACTCAGTGCCTTATGCAAGATGGAACAGGGAACATACTGCAAACATCATCATCATCATCATCCACTCCGTCTTCAGGCCACAAGTGGCCCATCGGGACCATCCGACCGCCGTGTCATCCTCAGTTGAGGATGCGGATAGGAGGGGTGTGTGGTCAGCACACCGCTCTCCCGGTCGTTATGATGGTTTTCTTTGACCGGAGCCGCTACTATTCGGTCGAGTAGCTCCTCAATTGGCATCACGAGGCTGAGTGCACCCCGAAAACTGGCAACAGCACATGGCGGCTGGATGGTCACCCATCCAAGTGCCAGCCACGCCTGACAGCGCTTAACTTCGGTCATCTCAAGGGAACCGGTGTATCCACTGCGGCAAGGCCGTTGCCACATACTGCAAACACATAGTTGGATTTCTTACACGAGTGTTTCGGCGTGCGGCTCATTTCAATGAGATTTCGAGGTGGTTTGAATAATGATTTCGAGGTCATTTCAATACGAACAATTTTGGCCCCCCTACATTCCATACCTCAACCCATGTGACTTTTTTTCTTTGGTCGGACCTGAAGGGAACATTTTCCCCAAAACGTCCACATGATTCAATGGATCTTAGACCCCTTTTTCTTCCAATTTGCAGTAAAATCACGGAAGATGTGTGCCATGGGGTTGTTGCTAACACCACTGTTCGTGTGAAGGATGTAAGGAATCAAAATGGTGGACATACTGGACGTCTCCTTCATGATTCTCGGGTGTGTTTTCCATGGTAGTACATGATCCTTTTAGTCTATCCTGATAATAAAGTGCTTATCCAGAATCAAAATTGTGACACGTTCCGTGCGCCACCGCGTACTAAAATTAAGGGCCCCAGATATTAGTATAATGGCACATTCACTGTATCAGGGGATTTTTACTTTAGGCCCGTATTAGTTCTAGTACATCTAAACAAGGATTTAAATTTTTTTCGGTACGTTCGGAGGGAACTGGTGGCTTTCAGTAAAATAGTATATTCGCCCACTCCTCGAAATATAAAACTTTAACACTAGCATAATTCGCACTGTACGTGTATGTGCAACGTTGACAGCTGAATTTTCTTTCTTATCTAAACTCTGTTCTACTTAGGAGTGACATATCAGTACCAGCCCCTGGAGGCACGGAAATGAGTTGCCACGACCCGTGAGGAACACAAGCTTAATCTTCCTTTTCATTCATCTCTCTCAAACTCGCGGATCATTCACTAAACAAAGATCTAATTGGTGTCAGTGTGTTCTGTAAGAATAGCACGACGTTCTCATTTTAGTTTTACTTACGACAGTGAATGATTAAGACGATTTTGGACTGTCCCTGAAAATGTATAAATGTATTTTATGTCGTAGTTACCGAATGTTCAATAAAGGGAAAAGTTGTTTTGTTGTTAGATGTTGTTCAATGCACTATTCATAAGAAATCTTAAGAACGTGTTTCAAACTGCTACCAGCTGAAATCGTGTCAGGAGTCTCTAATACGAGACCGTCTGAGTGAAATATTAAGTATACCCACAGATCAAGTATGTCATCTTGTGCAGAGCGCTCCGTTCACGCGATTAAAACTGAGCGAACGCCCGTTTGGATTCATTACAAGTAGCAGACTCTTGGAGTCATGTTATTGCGTTTTCCTATGAGCATTTATATTCATTTGTAGCATAACAAAGATACTGTGCCTGTCAAGGGAGGTTAGAAAGTTTACCGGCTTGGCAAAAAGAAAATTTTGAGTACAAAATATGAGGACAGCGATTATATTGCAAACAGTGAGAGCGATTTACTTTGTATCATATTCAAAACCTGAATTTCTGAGGTACACTCTAGTCTGGCTCAGCTACTGATAACAGATATCTTAATAATAATAAAAATTTAGTAGATACATATTTTTTCATGTAAGTTATTAAAATGCAGCCTCCAAACTTTCGGCTGAATCCGCTTATTCATGTTTTTGTAACGACAGTGGAACATCATCTCTATGATAGATGATTGAAGGGACGCTGACAATTTAGTTATTTAACTACATGATATTCTCAGTTTTCTGAAACACCTACATTCTCCTATGATTTTTCCATGATGCACTGCATATAACCGACGTTTTAAGAGTTTCTTTGGTACGTTGTATCGAATGCTGATAGACTTTTTTTTATTATTGTTGCTGCCTACGTACCATTTAATTTCGGTACACGTCTGTTCTATGCTTAGAAAAAAGCAATGATACGAAGGCTGCATAATGAGCGTCGGTTTCGTATCTGGGAAACTGTAGCTTAAGGCGATATACTCGTATTCCATTTCAATATTATCGAATACTTCAACTTTGCGACAGTGAAACTCATAAATCGTCTCTACCTGTCGACTTGGTATGATAAGTTTCTTGTATTTACAGCAAAATGGCGACGTACATAACAAAAAACTATTCTTGACGATCTGTCCGTTGATCTCTTACACCCAGTTCCCTAGCCTAAAAAGCGAAATCTAACGTTTCCACTATGCAACAGTTAATGAACTTTTCTCCAGCCCTCAGTATTACACGACTCACGTTGTTGTTGTGGTCTTCAGTCCGAAGACTTGTTTCATGGAGCTCTCCATGCTACTCTATCCTGTGCAAGCCTCTTAATCTCCGAATAACTAGTGCAACATAACATCCTTCTCAATAAGTTTCAGCAGGCGATGAACGACTCCACGTTACAGGGAGCTGTCTGACGCATAGTGCAAACGGAAAGTGTCTTGATAGCTGTCAAGTTTTGGCAACTGGGAGCGCATGCTGGGGTACTTCTGTGCTGAGAGCAGCTAAATGCAGCGAGTGGTGTAGCGCAGTGGCTAGCAAACTGACAACTCATTCGGGAGGAGGACGGTTCTAATCCGCGTCCGGCCATTCAGACTTAGCTTTTCCGTGATTCCACTAAATCGTTTAAGGCGAATGCCAGGATGGTACTTTCGAAAGGGCACGGTCAGTACCCATCTCCATCCTTCCTTAATCTGAGTTTGTGCTCCGTCTAATGACCTCGTCCTCGACGGAACGTTAAACACTAAACTCCTCCTCCATCTAAATGAGTGCTCTGCTTTCGTGTGAGCATCACTTCACTACGTTCTTTGCTGATGACAAACCTAAAGTAATTTTGGACTAGTCACTAATTTGGAAAAAGAATACCTATTACGGAAAATTACAAATTTTTTTTCATTCCTATTCCTCACAAAGGGAAACAAATTCTCACAAATCCCAGTTTGTTATATGAAGTACAAGGATATCCCACGGGAAGTGCAACAAGTGCTTTGGGTTACTATGAGGTGTAGCGTATATGTACCTCTCACTCACTTATATATTACTATCTACACGTATTGCTGTTACTGAAAAGCGAAACACAACTTTAGTTCTTCAAAATTATATCAGAGAAATGGTTTCCATCATTAGCGTTGCGTTGCCGAATGTTTTCGCGCAAGCTCCTCAGCATTTTTTGAAAGATGACTGTGTCTCTTCCAGAATTGCGGCTTTCCTCTCATCAGTATTGTGGAGTAGACAGGCATAAACTTCGTTCTATAGTTGACGCTACAGAAATCAGGGACTGAAAGACCAGGTTATCCTGTCGGGCAAGGGATACCATCGAATCGTGAGAGTAATCGATGTGGAATGTGGCGCTGTAGCCTAATCATTATATTACAGGTCATATGGGCTGAAACCCCAGCTTGGTGAAAGAAAAGTTTGTGTCATCGAGCATTATAAGATTTGCCTCCCTGGCCTATTCTGTCCGGTAATGTTGCAGGAACTAGAGCCTACTCGCTTTACCTCAACGGCGTAGCCGTTGAGCCACAGCCTTTGAGCTACATCCAGCTTTAGACGGTGAAACTTTAATCCGTATCAGAATCCTCTGTAAAAACTTATGAGGGATTTTGAGTGTCCTGGAGTGTGATGCACTGATCGCCAACGATTCAGTTGCAGAGCAACACGAAGAATTCATCGAAAATATTTCGGCTTTCGGATTCTAATTTCGATTCCATTATACTTCACATTTGTTACAGAACTTCTCTCTCGCCATTTTTTAAACGCCCTGGATATTGGTCTTCTGCCTGTATGGTATCGTCCAAAATTGAAGTGCGACACCAAAGTCGGCAACGAATATCGATGCCACATACGTTAGCGAGGGCTCGCTGCAATACGCAACAACCAAAGGGAGCTGCTCTTGAAGACAACACCTGTTGGAACACTATAGCGCCCTTGCGCAGAGGTCAACTTAGTGCCGAGCGTGCAAGAGCTCTGCCCCAGTTCGAGTCCTCAGCTACAGCACTGAATGTCATCGTTTAGGGCCACCGAGTAGTAAAAGTTTCAGACAAACTTGAAGTGTGACGATTTGCTAGTCAATGAGAGTCGTAAATTATCCAGTACCAGTGTGGCAATGAAGTGTGGCAAAGTAATGTAAATCTTTTTGTTCATTACTGTAATAAAATGAACTAATATTTCATCTGTTTTAGTTAAAACTGAACCATCTCCCAGAGTAGTCAAAGAATTCATAATCGTGTCCGGAAGATTGTGATTTCAGCTAGTCGTAAGCCTGGAATACGGAAATGGAGATCTCGTGGCGTATTGCGTATTGGACAGCCGCAATGCTCTGCTCACGACAGAACTCCTCCTTTGCCACAATATGCATCTGCATTTGCCAATTTTCCATTCTTAATAGAATGGCGTACTGTGAGGATTCGGTGGGATGCGGTGGATGGCACGAGCACATCCATGTCTTGGCAGGGTGGCCAACTGAAAACTTATCTTTCTCCGGTGTGTCACTCTGCATGAGAATCAAGTGTGTACACATAATGTCCGCAGCTGAGAGCGATAAGTACAGTTAGAGCTTAGCTGTAAGCGGGAAGACATGACTGTTCTAAAAACATTTTCACGGATGGAACTGCCCGACAATTGCAACTGTGTATGACTTGAAGAGATTTGAGCCATGTAAATACAGTAAATCCTCTCACATCTTCAGTAAAGTGGTACATCCGAAATAATATCGGTCAGATCCTCCATTTGTCTATACAGCATCAATAACTGCTGCATCATTAAAAAATGGTTCTAATGGCTCTGAGCACTATGGGACTTAACGTCTGAGGTCATCAGTCCCCTAGAACTTAGAACTACTTAAACCTAACTAACCTAAGGACATCACACACCCATGCCCGAGCCAGGATTCGAACCTGCGACCGTAGCGGTCATGCGGTTCCAGACTGTAGCGCCTAGAACCGCTCGGCCACACCAGCCGGCGCTGCATCATTAATTTATTAATATTGGTACTGTGTACAACTTCTAAAATGCATGTTACATTTGTGGCACACGTTTCGTTTCATCCAGTTAAAACATCGCCAGTAGTAGGACTTTGTCATCTGTTTCTTACTTTTAATACGGTATTAATGTGTGCATTCACGTGTCGCTTGAATTTCCCATTTTGACTGTGTAGCGGTAAATTAAATAATGAATGAAACTCCCAGATCACAACCGGCGAACAACGGTACACAACGACCCTGACAATCGAGTCTACTGGCAAAGCAAAATTTTTCAGGCTGCTGATAAAATAGCTCACTGGTAGGCGGGAGGAAGGGGATCGGGTGGGGGGGGGGGGCAAAGCAGCGAGGGGATAACTGTTTCCCCACACCCCGGCCTCAGCGGTCGCAAGAAGTCTTCTCAAATGCCTTACGTGTTGTCAATTAGCTGAAAACGTCATCTACTAGCTCAACAGGCACTGAACTGTCGGCACTGGATGCGGCAGTGCAGCAGACGTACCTAAAACGAAAGAATCTTTGTAAATTAAGCTCATCGGACAAAATTAGTCATCCCAAAATAAATTATTGCAAACATCATTTATAACCTTATAATTTCACCCTTGTGCTCGGTAACAGCCTGGATTCTGTTAGAGACTGACTCCATATCTAGTTTAAACCACTTGCTGAGGGCTTTATCACGCAGTTCTGCCAAATTCCGAGGATGCTAATGGCGGCCTTTTACCCTCTGTTCCAACATGTTCCACATATTTTCTACGGGGTTCGAGTGAAGTGATTTCGCACACCAGTTGTTATAGAATGAGGGAGTGCTCAAAAAGCTACTCACGTATTCTGCTGCTGTTTTGGAAAATAGGGATATCAATAGCATACGGCTCATGTAAATGTTGACTAAACGGCAATACCTGATACTTCAGAATGCTAAAATAAACATGATGGTTCAGGTTACAGTTCACCTCAGTAAGCGGTACCAGTTGCTGATAAGAAATAAACTTCCAAAACATCACAGACCCACCTTCGGTTTGCACCTGACCTTCTTCTACATTTAAATCTACGTAGATATTCCGCAAGCCACCCTACGGTGCGTGGCAGTGGGTACTTTGTTCCACTACTAGTCATTTCCGTTCCCGTTCCATTCCTAAATAGAGCGATGGAAAAGACCAGTATCTATATTTCTCCGTACGAGCCCTAATTTCTCGTATCTTATTTTAGTGGTACTTACGCTCGATTTATGTTGGCGGCAGTAGACTCGTTTCAGCGCTCAAGCATCCTATATGCGGTCTCCTATGCAGGTGAACCATCCTTTGCCAAAATTTTTCCCAATCAACCGAATTCGATCACTTGCCTTCCGTACTGCAGTTCTCATACGCTCGTTCCATCTCATATTGCTTTGCCATGCTACATCTACATGGATACTCTGCAAATCACATCTAAGTGCCTGGCTGAGGGTACATCGAACCACCTTCACAATACTCTATTATTCCAATCTCGTACAGCGTGCGGAAAGAATGAACCCCTATATCTTTCCGTACGAGCTCTGATGTCCCTTATTTTATCGTTGTCATCATTCCTCCCTATGTAGGTCGGTGTCAAAAAAATATATTCGCATTCGGAGGAGAAAGTTGGTGATTGGAATTTCGTGAGAAGATTCGGCCGCAACGAAAAACGCCTTTCTTTTAATGATGTCCAGCTCAAATCCTGTATTATTTCTGTGACACTCTCTCCCATATTTCGCGATGTTACAAAACGTGCTGCCTTTCTTTGAACTTTTTCGATGTATTCTGTCAGTCCTATCTGGTAAGGATCCCACACCGCGCAGCAGTTGTCTAAAAGAGGACGGACAAGCGTATTGTAGGCAGTCTCCTTAGTAGGTCTGTTACATTTTCTAAGTGTCGTGCCAATAAAACGCAGTCTCTAGTTAGCCTTCCCCTCAACATTATCTATGTGCTCCTTCCAATTTAAGTTGTTCTTAATTGTAATACCTAGGTAAGTTGAATTTACGGCTTTTAGATTAGATTGATTTATCGAGTAACCGAAGTTTAACGAATTCCTTTTAGCACTCATGTGGATGACCTTACACTTTTCGTTTTTTAGGGTTAACTGCCACTTTTCGCCCCATTCAGATTTATTTTCTGCATAGTTTTCCAGTTTGTTTTAATCTTCTGATGACTCCATTAGTCGATAAATGACAGCATCATTTGCAAACAACCGAAGACGTCTGCTCAGATGTCTCCCAAATCGTTTATGGGGAACGCCAGAAATCACTTCTTTTTCACTCGATGACTTTCCGTCAATTACTAAGAACTGTCACCTCTCTGACAGGAAATCACAAATTCCGTCGCACAACTGAGACGATATTCCATAAGCACGCAATTTCACTACGAGCCGATTGTGTGGTACAGTGTCAAAAGCCTTCCGGAAATCCATAGTCCGATCTGAAATCCCTTATCAATAGCACTCAACACTTCATACGAGTAAAGAGATAGTTGTGTTTCACAGGAACGATGTTTTTTAAACCCATATTGACTGTGTGTCAACAGACTGTATTCATCGAGGTAATTAATAATGTTTGAAGACAATATATGTGCCAAAATACTGCTGAATATCGACGTTAACGATGTGGGCGCGCAATTTAGTGCATTACTCCTACTACGTTTCTTCAATATTTGTGTTACGGCCAGATATTTAAATAAATTGACTGTATCACGTAGGATCTAGTAATACTGTATCCGAACATTACAGGTCTGATCTTCGTACTAATCCACAGTAACTTAAGTTTTTCCTCATTTAGGGCTAGCTGACATTCACCGCCAAATGGGAATTTTTTCTAAGGCCGTTTGTTTCTTCCTGCAGTCACCCAACTTCGTCACCGTACACCAGGACCGCACAGCAAACAACCACAGATTGCTGCCCACGCTGACCGCCAAATCATTATCTATACAGAGAACAACAGCGCTGCTATTACAATTCCCTGGGACACTCCTGACGGTACTCTTGTCTCTGATTACATACGCCGTCGAGCTCCACCCCATACTGGATTCTATTATTTAAGAAGTCTTCGAGCCACTCACATACCTGTGAACTTACTCCATATGCTCGTACCTTCGTTAACAGCCTGCAGTGGGGCACCTTTCAGACATTCCGGATGAAATGCTTCATTTGACCTTCGGTGCACTCGATGACGTGCATCATTTGAATATAAACAAGAACGTGATTAGTCAGACGACACTGCGTTCCGCCAACAGCTACAGTCCCACGTCCCATGGTTTATAATCCATTGAAGACGCGTCGACTTATGTGTCTCGGTGAGCATCAGCCTCTAGCGACGTCTTAGACTCCACATGTTTATTGCATGCATTTTTCGCGGCAGTGTTCTCTTGATAATATGTTGGAATCGAGCCTCCTCACTGTCGGTATCAGTTTATGACGAGATAGCGATTTTGATTTCTAAGCTGCGAACCGCGTTTTCAGTCTTTCTCAGTCAGGATATTTCTCCGATACTATTCCCCCATGAACCATGGACCTTGCCGTTGGTGTGGAGGCTTGCGTGCCTCAGCGATACAGATGGCCGTACCGTAGGTGCAACCACAACGGAGGGGTATCTGTTGAGAGGCCAGACAAACATGTGGTTCCTGAAGAGGGGCAGCAGCCTTTTCAGTAGTTGCAGGGGCAACAGTCTGGATGATTGACTGATCTGGCCTTGTAACATTAACCAAAACGGCCTTGCTGTGCTGTGCTGGTACTGCGAACGGCTGAAAGCAAGGGGAAACTATAGCCGTAATTTTTCCCGAGGACATGCAACTCTACTGTATGATTAAATGATGATGGCGTCCTCTTGGGTAAAATATTCCGGAGGTAAAATAGTCCCCCATTCGGATCTCCGGGCGGGGACTACTCAGGAGGACGTCGTTATCAGGAGAAAGAAAACTGGCGTTCTACGGATCGGAGCGTGGAATGTCAGATCCCTTAATCGGGCAGGTAGGTTAGAAAATTTAAAAAGGGAAATGGATAGGTTAAAGTTAGATATTGTGGGAATTAGTGAAGTTCGGTGGCAGGAGGAACAAGACTTTTGGTCAAGTGATTACAGGGTTATAAATACAAAATCAAATAGGGGTAATGCAGGAGTAGGTTTAATAATGAATAAAAAAATAGGAGTGCGGGTTAGCTACTACAAACAGCATAGTGAACGCATTATTGTGGCCAAGATAGACACAAAGCCCAAGCCTACTACAGTAGTACAAGTTTATATGCCAACTACCTCTGCAGATGATGAAGAAATAGATGAAATGTATGACGAGATAAAAGAAATTATTCAGGTAGTGAAGAGAGACGAAAATTTAATAGTTATGGGTGACTGGAATTCGTCAGTAGGAAAAGGGAGAGAAGGAAACATAGTAGGTGAATATGGATTGGGGGGAAGGAATGAAAGAGGAAGCCGCCTTGTAGAATTTTGCACAAAGCATAACTTAATCATAGCCAACACTGGGTTCAAGAATCATAAAATAAGGTTGTATATCTGGAAGAATCCTGGAGATACTAAAAGGTATCAGATAGATTATATAATGGTAAGACAGAGATTTAGGAACCAGGTTTTAAATTGTAAGACATTTCCTGGGGCAGATGTGGATTCTGACCACAATCTATTGGTTATGAACTGCAGATAGAAACTGAAGAAACTGCAAAAAGGTGGGAATTTAAGGAGATGTGACCTGGATAAACTGAAAGAACCAGAGGTTGTAGAGAGTTTCAGGGAGAGCATAAGGGAACAATTGACAGGAATGGGGGAAAGAAATACAGTAGAAGAAGAATGGGTAGCTCTGAGGGATGAAGTAGTGAAGGCAGCAGAGGATCTAGTAGGTAAAAAGACGAGGGCTAATAGAAATCCTTGGGTAACAGAAGAAATATTGAATTTAATTGATGAAAGGAGAAAATATAAAAATGCAGTAAATGAAGCAGGCTAAAAGGAATACAAACGTCTCAAAAATGATATCGACAGGAAGTGCAAAATGGCTAAGCAGGGATGGCTAGAGGACAAATGTAAGGATGTAGAGGCTTGTCTCACTAGGGGTAAGATAGATACTGCCTACAGGAGAATTAAAGAGAGAGAAGAGAACCACTTGTATGAATATCAAGAACTCAGATGGCAACCCAGTTCTAAGCAAAGAAGGGAAGGCAGAAAGTTGGAAGGAGTATATAGAGGGTTTATACAAGGGCGGTGTATTTGAGGACAATATTATGGAAATGGAAGAGGATGTAGATGAAGACGAAATGGGAAATAAGATACTGCGTGAAGAGTCTGACAGAGCACTGAAAGACCTGAGTCGAAACAAGGCCCCCGGAGTAGACAACATTCCATTTGAACTACTGATGGCCTCGGGAGAGCCAGTCATGACAAAACTCTACCAGCTGGTGAGCACGATGTATGAGACAGGCGAAATACCCTCAGACTTCAAGAAGAATATAATAATTCCAATCCCAAAGAAAGCAGGTGTTGACAGATGTGAAAATTACCGAACTATCAGTTTAGTAAGTCACAGCTGCAAAATACTAACGCGAATTCTTTACAGACGAATGGAAAAACTGGTAGAAGCCGACCTCGGGGAAGATCAGTTTGGATTCCGTAGAAATGTTGGAACACGTGAGGCAATACTGACCTTACGACTTATCTTAGAAGAAAGATTAAGAAAAGACAAACCTACGTTTTTAGCATTTGTAGACTTAGAGAAAGCTTTTGATAATGTTGACTGGAATACTCTCTTTCAAATTCTGAAGGTGGCAGGGGTAAAATACAGGGAGCGAAAGGCTATTTACAGTTTGTACAGAAACCAGATGGCAGTTATAAGGGTCGAGGGGCATGAAAGGGAAGCAGTGGTTGGGAAAGGAGTAAGACAGGGTTGTAGCCTCTCCCCGATGTTATTCAATCTGTATATTGAGCAAGCAGTAAAGGAAACAAAAGAAAAATTCGGAGTAGGTATTAAAATTCATGGAGAAGAAGTAAAAACTTTGAGGTTCGCCGATGACATTGTAATTTTGTCAGAGACAGCAAAGGACTTGGAAGAGCAGTTGGACGGAATGGACAGTGTCTTGAAAGGAGGATGTAAGATGAACATCAACGAAAGCAAAACGAGGATAATGGAATGTAGTCGAATTCAGTCGGGTGATGTTGAGGGTATTAGATTAGGAAATGAGACACTTAAAGTAGTAAAGGAGTTTTGCTATTTGGGGAGCAAAATAACTTATGATGGTCGAAGTAGAGAGGATATAAAATGTAGACTGGCAATGGCAAGGAAAGCGTTTCTGAAGAAGAGAAATTTAATAACATCGAGTATAGATTTAAGTGTCAGGAAGTCATTTCTGAAAATATTTGTATGGAGTGTAGCCTTGTATGGAAGTGAAACATGGACGGTAAATAGTTTGGACAAGAAGAGAATAGAAGCTTTCGAAATGTGGTGCTACAGAAGAATGCTGAAGATTAGATGGGTAGATCACATAACTAATGAGGAAGTATTGAATAGGATTGGGGAGAAGAGAAGTTTGTGGCACAACTTGACTAGAAGAAGGGATCGGTTGGTAGGACATGTTTTGAGGCATCAAGGGATCACAAATTTAGCATTGCAGGGCAGTGTGGAGGGTAAAAATCGTTGAGGGAGACCAAGAGATGAATACACTAAGCAGATTAAGAAGGATGTAGGTTGCAGTAGATACTGGGAGATGAAGAAGCTTGCACAGGATAGAGTAGCATGGAGAGCTGCATCAAACCAGTCTCAGGACTGAAGACCACAACAACATTCTGGCGTCGCGCTTCACGGCCACGAGTGTTACAACATTGCCTGTAGGTACGTTCAACAGGCTGCCGCCTACACCAAGGAGTTCAGCACCTTCACACACCATATAGCTGTCCGCCGCTCGTGGTCTCGCGGTAGCGTTCTCGCTTCCCGAGCACGGGGTCCCGGGTTCGATTCCCGGCGGGGTCAGGGATTTTCACCTGCCTCGAGATGACTGGGTGTTTGTGTTGTCCTCATCATTTCTTCCTCATCCAGGAAATTGGCGAAATTGGACTGAGTAAAGACTGGGTAATTGTACGGGCGCTGATAACCACGCAGTTGAGCGCCCCACAAACCAAACATCATCATCATCACACCATATAGCTAATGGTACGGCCAAACAGGATGGCCGCTTTCTTCAACTCTGTCGCGCTCTTACATCACCGCTGTCTACTTACATGTTCGCTTGGAACATACATATCTCAGTGATCGCTATTTCCTTAAATTCATGTGTAGGCACTGTGTGCGCTGTAGAGCACGGGACTCCATCGCTGCGTCGTAAGTAATGGCTTAAAAATTCATTAGTGTGTGCTCACTGGGGCGACTAATATTTTGTCTGGTGAGTTTAGTTTCAGGAAAAAATAATGTAAAAGACATCGAAGATAGAAATATCGAAAACACTGGTTGCAGAGTTGATCTAGCAGCCACCATGAACATTAAACAACGAACTCATTATGCCTTCGAGAAGTAAATAACTGAAATTATTTTCCATACGAAATATGTCGGTACTTGAGGAACAGTTTCTCGCCTTCGTTAGTCTTGGATATATCACAATGATGCCATACATCGGCAGTGCGGCTAATTTAGTATCATACACAGTGCCGCCGCTCTAAGGCACAGGGCCCGTATTCTGCACAACAGCGATTCATATCCCGCCGGGTCACCCAGATTTTGATTATTTGTGGCATCCCTCAATAGCACAAGGGAAACTTCAGCCTTGTCCCTGTTAGAAGGATACGATCGACTCCTTTCATCATCTTTCCCGAAACCGGTATTGCGTTCTGTGGTTAACGACATCGCCATTGATGGGAAATTAAACTTTATTCATGATTCTAATTTAGGAATAGGCATCATATTTCACAATTGCGATCATAAAACATTACATTTGACGTGGCTGTATCGCCGAAAATAGCTGTACTATATTGGCAGAAGAAGCACTTGTAATGTGTGTCCATGAGTTATAGTCAAGAGACCAGGAGAAATAACTGAACGTTCTAGTGTGGAGATTACGGCAAAACATGCTGAAAGAGTTGCTCCTCGTGCTATTGTCTATTTAGTTTGGAAATAAACTGAGTGATTAACACTTTGAGAATCCAAGTGTGACGTGTGAGCGTTGACAGGAGGCGTTTGGCACGATTCCGACTCGTGGAAATTTGTGTTATGTGATTAGTGTCTGCTACACAGTTCGTAACCGCTCAATTTTAAATGTAAGGTCGTGATAATGAATATGGTAACATTTCGGTATTCTGTGACTGATATGTAGCGCAACAGCAAAGATTAAAGCATTTTAGTTCAATTTAGTTCCAACATGATGGGCCACCAACGCATTTCACAGTAAGTGCAAGGGAGTATTTTGAAGTTTCCTTAAAGTAACGGATAAATCTCGCTCACAACCCTTTGACAGCTGTCGCCGATTCATGCGCATTGAGAATTTGGAATCATAACTACTAAACGTCTTATCAGCTGCAAATAGGAAGAAAGAAATAGCGCGAAGGAGAAAATGACTTACAAGCATTTCTCTAGTCTCATATAGGAGCCCTGTTCTCTTTGCCGACGGCAACTCGTCGTGGTATAAGGTATTCGATACGCTTAAGCTTTAGAGACCCATGGGCGATTAATCGGCGTGCAAATGCCTACCTAATTAAATACCTGTCTACCGTCCTCGTAGAAGCATGGGGGAGAGGTGCGTTTCACTGGAATCTAACTCACTGCGTCGCTGCGGAAACAGTTCAATTCGATTTACGAATCGTGCCTGCCTTTTTGCTGTCGATGACTGGATTAATCTGAAAAAAAAAAGAAAACGAACAAATTAATACCTTTAGCCATGGGAGCGGGAAGCTTTCAAACGAATGATGTAAATTATTGACATTTCTGCTTGTTAGGCACTGTATACAATGCTCGTGGACTAAAGCTCGTACACTCTCGTTAACCACCAATAATCACTTTTAAGTAACTGGAATTTGAACCATTACCGATTTGAAAATTTATGAACAATTCTAGAATGAATAACACTGCTATGTGAAGCTCGACCCAACGTCTACATCTACATCTACATCCATACTCCGCAAGCCACCTGACGGTGTGTGGCGGAGGGTACCTTCAGTACCTCTATCGGTTCTCCCTTCTTTTCCAGTCTCGTATTGTTCGTGGGAAGAAGGATTGTCGGTATGCCTCTTTGTGGGCTCTAATCTCTCTGATTTTATCCTCATGGTCTCTTCGCGAGATATACGTAGGAGGGAGCAATATACTGCTTGACTCTTCGGTGAAGGTATGTTCTCGAAACTTTGACAAAAGCCCGTACCGAGCTACTGAGCGTCTCTCCTGCAGAGTCTTCCACTGGAGTTTATCTATCATCTCCGTAACGCTTTCGCGATTACTAAATGATCCTGTAACGAAGCGCGCTGCTCTCCGTTGGATCTTCTCTATGTCTTGTATCAACCCTATCTGGTACGGATCCCACACTGCTGCGCAGTATTCAAGCAGTGGGCGAACAAGCGTACTGTAACCTACTTCCTTTGTTTTCGGATTGCATTTCCTTAGTATTCTTCCAATGAATCTCAGTCTGGCATCTGCTTTACCGACAATCAACATTATATGATCATTCCATTTTAAATCACTCCTAATGCGTACTCCCAGATAATTTATGGTATTAACTGCTTCCAGTTGCTGACCTGCTATTTTGTAGCTAAATGATAAAGGATCTATCTTTCTGTGTATACGCAGCACATTACACTTGTCTACATTCAGATTCAGTTGCCATTCCCTGCACCATGCGTCAATTCGCTGCAGATCCTTCTGCATTTCAGTACAATTTTCCATTGTTACAACCTCTCGATACACCACAGCATCATCTGCAAAAAGCCTCAGTGAACTTCCGATGTCACCCACCAGGTCATTTATGTATATTGTGAATAGCAACGGTCCTATGACACTCCCCTGCGGCACACCTGAAATTACTCTTACTTCGGAAGACTTCTCTCCATTGAGAATAACATGCTGCGTCCTGTTATCTAGGAACTCCTCAATCCAATCACACAATAGGTCTGATAGTCCATATGCTCTTACTTTGTTCATTAAACGACTGTGGGGAACTGTATCGAACGCCTTGCGGAAGTCAAGAAACACGGTATCTACCTGTGAACGCGTGTCTATGGCCCTCTGAGTCTCGTGGACGAATAGCGCGAGCTGGGTTTCACATGACCGTCTTTTTCGAAACCCATGCTGATTCCTACAGAGTAGATTTATAGTCTCCAGAAAAGTCATTATACTCGAACACAATACGTGTTCCAAAATTCTACAACTAAGGAACTGTGAAGGAACTGTGGGGACCATGTCTGAGCAACGACTGCCTTGGTCGGCTAACCTTATCTGTAGTTCGTGGTGTGTTCAGAGACGGTAGTTTGCTATTACTAGCGCCAGTTGTTTACATTGTCAGTGCTATATTAATGTCAACATATTATTTTTGCGTGACAAACTATTGCAGAGTCTTTTACTGAGATCTGTGTCTTCAATTGTTATCAAATTTCGTAATCATTACCAGCTAGGCTAGGCATTTGGTCTGCAATTCAGTTACGTAACGTGTTCAGTGTTCGCATTCACACATTTAGGTAAGCAACCTCTGTGTTGACGAAGGCTAGCCATCAACCTCTTCTGCATCTGCCGCCCTCTGGCCAGTGAACGACACACGTGGCCCAGTCACCAGCCTATTGGCGTTCCTGGATATAATATTGTATTTACTGTGCTTAGGCGTCTCCTTCTGCCATTCGATAGAATATATGCAACCAAAAAATTATATTTTTAAAATGGAGCCTCCTTAACACACAAAACTTCCCGGTGTAAGGCGATTCAACAGCCGTAATATACAGTATAAACATCTCTGCATTCACAGTCTTGTCATTCCGTTATCTCTTGTTAGACCTACAACAGAGTTAGTTCACTGAATTTGTCTAACTGAGACCTGCTATTCTGACAGGGAAAACAGCACAGACTTATTAAAAAAATATTGGTTTCCGTACATCGAGTCCGCAGCTCGTGGCCGTGCGGTAGCGTTCTCGCTTCCCGCGCCCGGATTCCAGGATTCGATTCCCGGCGGGGTTAAGGATTTTCTCTGCCCCATGATGACTGGGTATTGTGTGCTGTCCTTAGGTTAGTTAGGTTTAAGCAGTTCTAAGTTCTAGGGGACTGATGACCACAGCTGTTAAGTCCCATAGTGCTCAGAGCCATTTGAACCATCCGTAGATCGATTTTTAATGAAGTAACGAGGACGTGCTGCTGTTCGTTCGTACACGTTAAATGTTACTATTGTCTTTAAATGATCAAAATTAATTTAAGGTTGAAATGACAGGGACCTTACTCTGCGGGTTTTTCACTTGAGACATAAGACATCGTACCTTTTACCGTAAATACGATATACGGAACAAGTGAGATCTACATCTACATCTACATGGATATTCTGCAAATCACACTTAAGTGCCTGGCAAAGATTGCATAGAACCACATTAGATTAATTCTCTATTATTACAATCTCGAACAGCACGCGGAGAAAACGAACAACTACATCTCTCCGCTCTGATTTCCATTATTTTATTATGACGAGCGTTTTATATTCTCATTCGGAGAAAAAAGGTGGTGATTGAAATTTCGTGAGAAGATTCCGCCTCAACGAAATGTGCCTTTCTTTTAAGGACGTCCACACCAAATACTGTATCATGTCAATCACACTGACTCCGTACTTCGCGATAGTACAAAACGTAGTGATCTTCTTTTAACATTCTTGATGTACTCCGTTAGTCTTGTAAGAATCCCAGACAGTGCTGCAGTAATAAAAAAGAGGACGGATAAATGCAGTATAGGCATTCCCTTTAGCAGATCTGTTACATTTTCTAAGTCTACTGCCAATAAAACGCAGTCTTTGGTTTGTCTTCCCCACGACATTGTCTATGGGTTCTTTTCAATTCAAGTTGTTCGCAATTGTAATTCCTAGGTATTTAGTTAAATTTACGGCCTTGAGATTTGTTATATAACCGTAGTTTAACGGACTCCTGTTACCACTCATGTGGATGACGTCACACTTTTCAGCATTTAAGATCAATTTCCAATTTTCGCACCGTACACACGATCTTTTCTAAATCGTTTGATCTTATGATGACTCTAATAGACAATAAAGGACACAGCATCATCGGCAAACAAACTAAGATGGCTGTTCAGATCGTCTCCAAAATCGTTTATATCGGTAAGTAAAAGCAGAGGGCCTATGGGGAACGCCAGAAATCACTGCCGTTTTACCCGATGACTTTCCGTCAGTTACTACAAACTGTCACATCTCTGACAGCAAATCACGAATCCACTCACATAACTGAGACGATATTCCATAATCATGCAATTTCCCTACTAGCCTCTTGTGTGGTACAGTCTCAAAAGCCTTCTCGATATTTAGAAAAATGGTATCAATCAGATATCCCTTGTCAATATCACTCAAAACTTCATAGAGAGCTAGTTTGCGTTTTGACTGTTTGCGAACAGACCTCTTGTTAATTCATAATGTTCTGACACAATATACGTTCTACAATCGTGCTGCATATCGACGTCAATAATTATAGGCCTGTAATTTAGTAGAGTACTCCTCCTACGTTTCCTGAATATTGGTGCGACCTGTGCTACCTTCCAGTCTTTGGGTACGGATCTTTCGTCGAGCTAGTGGTTCTATATGATTAATATGGAGCTGTTGTTTCAGCCTAGTATGAAAGGAACCTAATTGGTAAACGGTCTAGACCGGAAGACGTGCTTTTATTGTTTCAAGTATCTTCACTACTCCGAGGATATCTACTTCTAAATTGCCCATGTTGGTAGCTGTTATTGATTCGAACTCCGAAATATTTGCTTCGTCTTCTTTGGTGAAGGAATTTCGGAAGGCTGTGTTCAGTAGTCTGATTTGGCAGGACTGTCGTCGATGATTATTCCATTGCAACTGCGTAGAGAAGGCGTTCATTGTGTCTAGCCGCCAGCATATCTCACGTATGATCACACTCTCTCTCCATTTCCTTCCAGGTTTCGAGACAAAGGTTCGTTGTGAAAACTATTATAAGCATCTCACAGTGAAGTCCGCGATATAAGTTCAAACTTCTGTGAAAGACTGCCGTTCTTGGGGATTTTACGTTCGTTTAAATTTGACATCATTTTTTCGTTGTTTCTGCAACGGTATTCTGAGCTATTTTGTGTACCACTTGAGGTTAGCTCCGTCGTTTGTTTAATTATTTGTTATAAGTCTCTGAATTGTTGCCGATATTATTTCTCAGAATTCAAGCTAAATCTGGTCTACACTTACCGGTACATTGTTAATTTGGAAGGAGTGGAGACTATCTCTCAGGAAGTCGTGAAGTGAACTTGTATATTTTTTTTAACCGGTATTTTTCGTTTCTTTTTTGGAGAATTTGGGGATTACAACATTCAGTCTCGCTACGACAACAATGTGTTCATTGATCCCTGTATCCGTTTTGATTCTCGTTACTAGCTGGGGATTACTTGTTGGTAAGAGGTGAAGTGTGTTTTCACAACCTTTCACTATTCTCGTGCGCTCTTGAACTAATTGCTCGAAACAATTTTCAGAGAATGCGTTTAGCACAATTGCGGATGACGTTCTTTACATTCCTCCGGATTTAAGGATGTATTTTCGCCATCACATCGACGGTAAATTAAAGTCAAATTAAATTAAATTAAATTAAATTAAACTCAAATTTTCTTTGAACCTTTCAGAAATTGCATTTTCTGAGTTGAAAGGTCAGTAAAAAGGTCCAGTTACTGTTTTTTTCCGGTTGCCAAGAATGACCTTTGCCCTAACTAAGTAAATTTCGCTACTTCTCACAGCAACAAAAACGCCACCGCCAACTGTGTTTCGCCTATCCTTCCAGAACAATATTAGGTTCTTCGCAAAAATTTCGGCTGTATTTTCTCTGGTTTTGGCCAGCTTTCAGTTCTATAATGATTTGAGAATCAGTGGTTTCTATTAGCTCTTGGAGTTCTGGTACTTTCCCATCACATCTACAACAATTTACAATTTTTATAGCAATGGATCTACATCTACATCTACATTTATACTTCGCAAGCCACCCAACGGTGTGTGGCGGAGGGCACTTTACGTGCCACTGTCATTATCTCCCTTTCCTGTTCCAGTCGCGTATGGTTCGCGGGAAGAACGACTGTCTGAAAGCCTCTGTGCGCGCTCTAATCTCTCTAATTTTACATTCGTGATCTCCTCGGGTGGTATAAGTAGGGGGAAGCAATATATTCGATACCTCATCCAGAAACGCACCCTCTCGAAACCTGGCGAGCAAGCTACACCGCGATGCAGAGCGCCTCTCTTGCAGGGTCTGCCACTTGAGTTTGTTAAACATCTCCGTAACGCTATCACGGTTACCAAATAACCCTGTGACGAAACGCGCCGCTCTTCTTTGGATCTTCTCTATCTCCTCCGTCAACCCGATCTGGTACGGATCCCACACTGATGAGCAATACTCAAGTATAGGTCGAACGAGTGTTTTGTAAGCCACCTCCTTTGTTGATGGACTACATTTTCTAAGGACTCTCCCAATGAATCTCAACCTGGTACCCGCCTTACCAACAATTAATTTTATATGATCATTCCACTTCAAATCGTTCCGCACGCATACTCCCAGATATTTTACAGAAGTAACTGCTACCAGTGTTTGTTCCGCTATCATATAATCATACAATAAAGGATCCTTCTTTCTATGTATTCGCAATACATTACATTTGTCTATGTTAAGGGTCAGTTGCCACTCCCTGCACCAAGTGCCTATCCGCTGCAGATCTTCCTGCATTTCGCTACAATTTTCTAATGCTGCAACTTCTCTGTATACTACAGCATCATCCGCGAAAAGCCGCATGGAACTTCCGACACTATCTACTAGGTCATTTATATATATTGTGAAAAGCAATGGTCCCATAACACTCCCCTGTGGCACGCCAGAGGTTACTTTAACGTCTGTAGATGTCTCTCCATTGAGAACAACAGGCTGTGTTCTGTTTGCTAAAAACTCTTCAATCCAGCCACACAGCTGGTCTGATATTCCGTAGGCTCTTACTTTGTTTATCAGGCGACAGTGCGGAACTGTATCGAACGCCTTCCGGAAGTCAAGGAATATGGCATCTACCTGGGAGCCTGTATCTAATATTTTCTGGGTCTCATGAACAAATAAAGCGAGTTGGGTTTCACACGATCGCTGTTTCCGGAATCCATGTTGATTCCTACATAGTAGATTCTGAGTTTCCAAAAAAGACATGATACTCGAGCAAAAGACATGTTCTAAAATTCTACAACAGATCGACGTCAGAGAGATAGGTCTATAGTTTTGCGCATCTGCTCGACGACCCTTCTTGAAGACTGGGACTACCTGTGCTCTTTTCCAATCATTTGGAACCTTCTGTTCCTCTAGAGACTTGCGGTACACGGCTGTTAGAAGGGGGGCAAGTTCTTTCGCGTACTCTGTGTAGAATCGAATTGGTATCCCGTCAGGTCCAGTGGACTTTCCTCTGTTGAGTGATTCCAGTTGCTTTTTTATTCCTTGGACACTTATTTCAATGTCAGCCATTTTTTCGTTGGTGCGAGGATTTAGAGAAGGAACTGCAGTGCGGTCTTCCTCTGTGAAACAGCTTTGGAAAAAGGTGTTTAGTGTTTCAGTTTTACGCTTGTCATCCTCTGTTTCAATGCCATCGTCATCCCGGAGTGTCTGGACATGATGTTTCGAGCCACTTACTGATTTAACGTAAGACCAGAACTTCCTAGGATTTTCTGTCAAGTCGGTACCTAGTATTTTACTTTCGAATTCACTGAACGCTTCACGCATAGCCCTCCTTACGCTAACTTTGACATCGTTTAGCTTCTGTTTGTCTGAGAGGTTTTGGCTGCGTTTAAACTTGGAGTGAAGCTCTCTTTGCTTTCGCAGTAGTTTCCTAACTTTGTTGTTGTACCACGGTGGGTTTTTCCCGTCCCTCACAGTTTTGCTCGGCACGTACCTGTCTAAAACGCATTTTACGATTGCCTTGAGCTTTTTCCATAAACACTCAACATTATCAGTGTCGGAACAGAAATTTTCGTTTTGATCTGTTAGGTAGTCTGAAATCTGCCTTCTATTACTCTTGCTAAACAGATAAACCTTCCTCCCTTTTTTTATATTCCTATTAACTTCCATATTCAGGGATGCTGCAACGGCCTTATGATCACTGATTCCCTGTTCTGCACTATGTTATTCCTCAGTTCGACCTGTACCCTTTCGGACTGAAGCCCTTTTCATGTTTTCCAGAACCCTCTAGCCTCAAAAACTGCCCAGACCCTGCCGCACAGTCGAACCCGATAACCTACTGCCCTATGGCGCAAGTCAAGGAATCGTCAGCCTACACAGTCGCAGAACCGTCTGAGCCTCTGATTGAGACCCTACGACCGACCGTTGTGGACGAGCGGTTGTAGGCGCTTCAGTCCGGAACCGCGCTGCTGCTACGGTCACCGGTTGGAATCCTGCCACGGGCATGGATGTGTGTGATGTCCCTATGTTAGTTAGGTTTAAGTAGTTCTAAGTCTAGGGGACTGATGACCTTAGATGTTAAGCCCCTTAGTGCTCAGAGCCATTTGAACCATTTTCAAACCCTCCACTCGGTTCTGTACCATAGGTCCTGTCGACTATGCACCAAATGGTGACCTCCGCATTTATCTGGAAGCCTTTAGCGGCTCTTCAGCCACTCGAAAGCAGAATCTCTTCCGATCCAAAGCGACACACACCATTCATATTGACACGAGTCACCACCTGCAGTTTATTGCACCTGTGATGTTCTTGGCATACAGGAGGACTCATTCCACAGCTGGAATAATCCACCCAGTTCTCACACGGAGTGCATATTGGCAGCCATGTCCATAAGGGGCCTCATAATGCGCTTGACATTGGAGCTCCCAACTGCCAATAATCCGATCGACTGTGACTGCAGTTTCCTCTGAAACGACTGCATGTGTCTGACGGATAGTGTCAGTCCTACACAGCCCTTGTAATCTCTTTGTCATGTCATGCCTCTGGAGAGACTTTCGCCGCCTTTCAAGACTGGAGGCGACCTCCTACTCGAATAAGGGTGAGGGGTCAACTTCAGTGAAAGCAGTAACTGATCTGGCCACGGGTTCAGCATTCATTAGACCACCTGTTCTAACTGATGACTGGGCGACTCCATAAAAAGGAAGACACTTATTTGTGTGCAGAAACATTGGGACACTTACTGCCTCAAATTCCGTCACAACAGTGAAAGAGGCTGATGTCGAAAATTTCATAAACCTCTGCTAAATTGCAATTGTGCAGCTGAGAAACTGTAAAGCTCCCTTCTACAACTATGTCTGGGAATTGGCGCGTACGCAGCCTAGGTTTGAGTGAGATGAAGACAGATAACGCATGGGAACTTGTGAAAGCCAGCTATGGCGATTTTTTGATGCCAATGGGAAGGTCAACACAAAAACAGAAGATAATTGTTGAGAAACTGTGGAAAATCAACGAACATGAATAGCGAGTTGCAGCCTCAATTGTGGAGGTAAGCCGGCTGGAGTGGCTGGGCGGTTCTAGGCGCTACAGTCTGGTACCGCGCGACCGCTACAGTCGAAGGTTCGAATCCTGCCTCGGGCATGGATGTGTGTGATGTTCTTAGGTCAGTTAGGTTTAAGTAGCTCTCAGTTCTAGGGGACTGATGACCTCAGAAGTTAAGTCCCATAGTGCTCAGAGCCATTTCAACCATTTTTTGTTGAGGGAAGTTCAGTTTATTTGCGACCAGTGGGACAAAATTAAATTACTCTGGAGTTTCAGAGGGGAGGACGAAGGATGACATTCCTACACTAACAACTAGTAATGTTATACTGTTCTCTGTGGTCAATTTTGTCAGAATAGTCTGTTTATTTTCACCCACTGATGAGTTTCACCTGCTGATTAGCTCCATTCATTCGCTGTTGGCTTGCTACCATGATCCATAGTTTCAGGTGTATGAACCTCACACAGACTGATTGATGGCGGGGTCACTTGATGATATGACCACTAACGACACTGAGTCACCTAAAAGGCATCGCACTGAAAGAACGCTGTTCATTAGAAATTATACGCACAAGCCAATTAAGAAGGCAGAGTTATGCCTCACATGTCTTTGCAAAACTTTGGGAGCTGTAGCTTTGGTAGATTTCTCATTAGGGCAACAGTCCAAGATCTTGAGGAAGACAACTGGCTCAGATAGTTGCCTTCATCAGGACAATTGCCTCTCTCTGCCCACAGGCAGCAGGGAGCCACAATTTAAGGATGAGAAACAATCTATTAAAAATGTGACTCATATGAAACACATAATGTACAGTAAAATTTTCATAAGGAGCAATGTTCTAACTTGTACAAGGGAACGTTGAATCATATTTTACAATGGAAATAATAAATTAAAAATTCTGAGTAAAATAACGCTGGTTGTTCGGACGCGTCATTTTAAAACAGTATGGTAACTAGATTTACTTATTTGCTGCAATCCTCTTCAGAGCAGTGCTGCTGGATACTGATGAATATCTTCCCCTACATGCTGTACATAGCTTGTCGACAGGCAGTTCGTCTGTGCCACTGCTAAGTGACTGGTAGGCATATCTCGTTGGTGTTTGGTAGGCAATACCACATCGGCAGCTAGTATTCATGGGGTAGTGTTTTCCTGCAGCGAAGCAATAAGGTCACATGGCAGTTCTCTCGTGGCCGCTGTTTATGTTGCTAAAGCAGAGATAGGTGGTGCTACCGGATGGCGAACGCACACCGTTCACCGGGCATGAATCGCTGGCAGCTAGTCGTAGGTAACTTATAACCATCCTCCCAGTTTATGCTGTTAGGGCGTTTGAACCTCTCTTAATTTGCGCTACCGTATCTGCGGCCTCCGAGCAAGCACGCGAGTCCTAGAAAATAAATAGAACGGCCACATTGCTGGTGGTGTTCAACTACAGCTTACTTGCCGTTCTGTCCGAGACGTACCTAATGTTCATGTGCTTTTCTGCAACTTATTTTAGATTGAAGGAAATAATTTATGAGCAGACAGAATAAATAGCGGTGGTCTTGTTCCTTTTACCTGTAGAAAATGACACATTCACGGAAGCAGCAGAACAGACATCACTAAAATCAGCGCCACTGCGCCTACACTGGCTGCTATGGTATTGAACATCTAGTGGCAAGCTGTGACATAAAGTGTATACGAAACCGACGCCCACCAACACATTCGTAAGTTCAGATTCGCAACAGTATCTAGCACAAAAGCACTCTGTGCTACGTAAGCAGACAGCCTGAGCTCATCGGGTTAGTGACGCTAACTACATGAAGAGAACCAGGTCAAGAGAACACTGCGTGTCAATGGATACTTCAACAGAGACCCATAACGATTTCTGAGTGACAGCGCAGACATAACAAAGGTATAGAAAAAATTCTTCCCTTAGCTCACCGATCTCAAGTGAGAGGCGTCAACGACCAAGAAGGAAAGTTTTGCGTCGCGGAAGAATGAGACCCATATTCCGGAATGACCGCAAGAGGACCACGGAGAACCCCTGGACGGCTGCGAAGACTACATTGATGAAACCGGTTATCACATTGGCACTAAAGTGTCGGAGCATGAATCTTTGTACGACTGGAACAGAACAAGTCAGTTGTAGCTAAACACCACCAGGAGTGTGGCGGCTCTACAGATATTCTAAAACCTCCCGTGCTTGCTCGTTAGCCGTCGATGCTACACCTCAATTATAAGAGAGTCTACTAACACAATCAAACGCCCTAAAACCATGAACAGGGAGGTTGGCTGTAAGTTACCTAAGGTCTGGCTGTCAATGGTTCCAGCCCGTGGACAACGTATGTTAGCCAGCCATCAGCACCACCACCCGGGCTCAGCAATATAAACAGCGGCCACGACAGAATTACCGTGCGGCCTTCACGCTTCGCCGCAGGTTAATACAATCTAATGGATAATAGTTGACGTTTAGGTATTGCCTACCAATCACCTAAATATTCAGGGAAATTCAGGAACACAGAACTACACTCCTGGAAATGGAAAAAAGAACACATTGACACCGGTGTGTCAGACCCACCATACTTGCTCCGGACACTGCGAGAGGGCTGTACAAGCAATGATCACACGCACGGCACAGCGGACACACCAGGAACCGCGGTGTTGGCCGTCGAATGGCGCTAGCTGCGCAGCATTTGTGCACCGCCGCCGTCAGTGTCAGCCAGTTTGCCGTGGCATACGGAGCTCCATCGCAGTCTTTAACACTGGTAGCATGCCGCGACAGCGTGGACGTGAACCGTATGTGCAGATGACGGACTTTGAGCGAGGGCATATAGTGGGCATGCGGGAGGCCGGGTGGACGTACCGCCGAATTGCTCAACACGTGGGGCGTGAGGTCTCCACAGTACATCGATGTTGTCGCCAGTGGTCGGCAGAAGGTGCACGTGCCCGTCGACCTGGGACCGGACCGCAGCGACGCACGGATGCACGCCAAGACCGTAGGATCCTACGCAGTGCCGTAGGGGACCGCACCGCCACTTCCCAGCAAATTAGGGACACTGTTGCTCCTGGGGTATCGGCGAGGACCATTCGCAACCGTCTCCATGAAGCTGGGCTACGGTCCCGCACTCCGTTTGGCCGTCTTCCGCTCACGCTCCAACATCGTGCAGCCCGCCTCCAGTGGTGTCGCGACAGGCGTGAATGGAGGGACGAATGGAGACGTGTCGTCTTCAGCGATGAGAGTCGCTTCTGCCTTGGTGCCAATGATGGTCGTATGCGTGTTTGGCGCCGTGCAGGTGAGCGCCACAATCAGGACTGCATACGACCGAGGCACACAGGGCCAACACCCGGCATCATGGTGTGGGGAGCGATCTCCTACACTAGCCGTACACCACTGGAGATCGTCGAGGGGACACTGAATAGTGCACGGTACATCCAAACCGTCATCGAACCCATCGTTCTACCATTCCTAGACCGGCAAGGGAATTTGCTGTTCCAACAGGACAATGCACGTCCGCATGTATCCCGTGCCACCCAACGTGCTCTAGAAGGTGTAAGTCAACTACCCTGGCCAGCAAGATCTCCGGATCTGTCCCCCATTGAGCATGTTTGGGACTGGATGAAGCGTCGTCTCACGCGGTCTGCACGTCCAGCACGAACGCTGGTCCAACTGAGGCGCCAGGTGGAAATGGCATGGCAAGCCGTTCCACAGGACTACATCCAGCATCTCTACGATCGTCTCCATGGGAGAATAACAGCCTGCATTGCTGCGAAAGGTGGATATACACTGTACTAGTGCCGACATTGTGCATGCTCTGTTGCCTGTGTCTATGTGCCTGTGGTTCTGTCAGTGTGATCATGTGATGTATCTGACCCCAGGAATGTGTCAATAAAGTTTCCCCTTCCTGGGACAATGAATTCACGGTGTTCTTATTTCAATTTTCAGGAGTGTATAAGTCACTTAGTAATGAAGTAACTGGCAAGTATGGGGAAGCTAAGGCAAAATGGCTGCATGAAAAATGAAAAGAAATCTAAAAACAAATGATCGTCGGGAGGACTGATTCACCATATATGAAGGTCAAAACAGCCTTCGGTAAGTTAAAAGCAAGGGTTGGTAACATGGAGAGTGCAATGGGAATTCCACTGTTAAATGGACAGAGCGGATAGGAGGAAAGAGTGCGCTGAAGACTCTATGGTAGGGAAGACTTGTGTGAGGAGGCAGCAGAAGAAGAAACAGGAGTCGATAGGTGATCCAGTTTTGGAATTAAAATTCAAACGAGCTTTGCAAGACTTACGGTCAAATAAGGTAGAATAGACAGATAACATTCCATCAGAGTTCCTAAAATATTTTGCGAAGTTGCAACAAAACGACTATTCACTTCGGTGTGTAGAATGTATGAGTCTGGTGAAATACCATCTGATTTTTAGACAAAGATCATGTACAAAATTCCGAAGATTGCAGGAGCTGACAAGATAAAGAATTGGAGCACAATCAGCTTAAAAGCTCGACGAGACCTTTCTGTTGACACACAGTCAGCACCGATTTATAAACTATCGTTCTTGTGAAACACAGCTAGCTCTTAACTCATACAAAGTATTGGTTGGTATTAACAAGGGCTTTAGATGTACACCCACATTACTAGATTTACAGGGGGTTTTGACAGTGTACCTCACAAGTGACAGGTCGTGAAATTGCTGGATTGTGGAATATTGACTGTTATGTGACTGAATTCGGGCGGACGGTGTGGCCGAGCGGTTTTAAGCACTTCAGTCAGGAACCGCGCGACCGTAACGGTCGCAGGTTCTAATCCTGCCTCGGGCATTGATGTGTGTGATGTCCTTCGATTAGTTCGGTTTAAGTAGTTCTAAGTTCTAGGTGGCTGATGACCTCAGATGTTAAGCCCCATAGTGCTCAAAGCCATTTGATTTGACTGGATTCGTGATTTCCTGTCAGAGAGGTCACAGGTCTTAGAAACTGACGGAAAGCCATCGAGTAAAACGGAAGTGATTTCCATCCTTCCCCAGTGTCATGTTGTAGGCTATATAAACGATTTAGGAGACAAGCTGAGCCGCTGTCTTAGGTTGTTGGTAGATGATGCTATCATTTATTATCTAGTAATGTCACCAGGGAATCAAAACAAATTACAAAACGGTTTAGAAAAGATATCTGTATGGTGCGAGAATTGGTAAGTGACCCCAAATAATTAAAAGTGTGAGGTCATCCACATTACTGCTAAAATGGTTACGTTAAACTTCAGTTACCATAAGTAAGTCAAATCTAAAGGCCGTAAATTCAACTAAATACCTGGGAATTGCAATTACGAACAACTTAAATTGCAAAGAACACAGTGAAATGGTTCTGGCGAATGGGAACCAAAAACTGTGTTTTACTGGCAGAACACTTAGAAAATGTAACAGACCTACTAAAGAGACTGCCTACACTACGCTTGTAAGTCCTCTTTTGGAATACTGCTGCGCGGTGTGCGATCCGTATCAGGTAGGATTAACGAAGTACATCGACAAAGTTCAAAGAAGAGCAGCATGTCTGCTGTTATCGCGAAACAGGGAAGAGGGTGTCACTGACATGATACAGGACTTGAGACAGACATCATTAAAACAAAGGCGTCTTTCGTTGCGGCGGAATATTTTCACGAAATTTCAATCACTAACTTTATTCTCCAAATGCGAAAATATTATGTTGACGCCGACCTACATAGGGAGAAACGATCATCATAATAAAATAATGGAAATCAGAGTTCGTACTGAAACATATGAGTGTTTGTTATTTTCCGTGCGCTACTCGAGATACGATGGAAAACTATTGTGAAGATGGTTCGATGAACACTCTGCCAGGCTCCTGAGTGTGATTTCCAGAGTATCCATGTACATGTAGATGTACGTCGAAGTTGCTGATAGGAATAATACACAGAAGAACGGAAAAGAAAATGGAGGGTCTGTTGGATGACGATCAGTATCGCTTTAGGAAAGGTAAAAGCACCAGAGAGGAAGTTCTAACATTGAGGGTGATAATGGAAGCAAGACTAAAGATAAATGAAGACACTTTCATAGGATTTTTCGAACCTGAAAAAGCTTTCGACAAAGTCAAATGTTGCAAGATGTTCGAAATTCTGAGAAAAACAGGGGTAAGCTATATGGAAAGACGGGTAATACACAATATGTACAAGAGCCAAGAGCGTATCATAAGATCGGATGAAAAAGAAGGAAGTGCTCGAATTAAAAAGGGTATACGACAGGGACGTAGTCTTTCGCCCTTATTGTTCAGTGCATACGCGGAAGAATGAATGTCGGAGATAAAAGAAAATTTCAGAAATGGAATTAAAATACATAACGAAACGAAATCAGTAATAAGATACGCTGAGAACACAGTTATAGTGAGAAAAAGTGAAGAAGAATCACAGGTCTGTCGAATGGCGTGAACCATCTAATCAGTGCAGAAAATCGAAGAAAGCTCAAGTAGTGAGAAGCAGCAGAAACGAAAACAACGGGAAACTTAAAGTCAGGATTGGTGATCACGAGGTAGATGAAGTTAAGGAATTCATCTACGTAGGCAGCAAAATGACCAATGACGGACGGAACAATGAAGATATTAAAAAACATACTAGCACTGGCGTACAGGGCATTCCTGGCCAGGAGTTGTCTACTTGTATCACAGAAGAGGATCGTACTCCATGAGATGTGCTGAAAATTAGGTGAAGTGATAAAGTAAGGAATGAGGAGGATCTCCGCATAATCGACGAATGAAGGAATGTATGGAAAACACTGGCAAGAAGGAAGGACAGGATGGCAGGACATGTATTAAGATAGCGCAGAATAAATTCCGTGGTAACAGACGGAATTCTATAGGGTAGAAAGTGTACGGGAAGACAGAGATTGGGATATACCCAGCTAATAACTTCGGACTTAGGTTGAAAGTGCTGCTTTGGTGAAGAGATTGGCACAGGCGTGCAATTCGTGGCAAGCCGCTTCAAGCCGCCCAGAAGACTGAGGACAAAAAAAAAAAAAAAAAAAAAAGAAAAGTAGTTTACCGTGCAGTCATCCCTATCAATCGCAACCTCACATCGAATGGTCCAGTGACATCCCAGACATGTGTCGTTAGCTGCCAGATAGCTGAAACTAACAGTATATAGGGAAGACATTCATCAACACCAGGAGTTTACCGCCCTGCAACGGACCGCAGGAAATTGGCGGAAACATCGGCTATTTCATTGCTTTAGTGTTTAGCAGTGACATGGCCTAGCACCCAAACCCATTTTTTGAAAGTTTCACTGGCCGTGGAAGCCTACAAACTTGCGTAAGAAAGCACTACTTACTGTCATGCACACCTGTTCTTATCAAAGATTTCTCATTCGCTCTTATTGATCCTAATCGAATAAATCTAATATTCCACGCTGTGCTATCTAACGTCTGGCTACCAGTTAAGACTGCTGATAAACACTAGTTACTAACATACGTTTCAGGTAGTAACAAGGTTCATCATTTCTTGTATGTGGTATGTTTCGTCTTTCTTCTTCCGAGAATTTGGGACTGAAATAGTAAATGCCTCAGATGGATGATACTGCCGCTTGCTGGCACTCAGCTTTAAGCAGGCTACATTCTATGACATCACATACAGTGTTAGTAGCCGAATCTGCTAGTGGTCAGTGGTAAAGTCTTAACATGGGGCGAAAGTAATTTTCAATAACCGAATATAGTGGCTAGTAACTGGCAGAAGGTGTGGTGTGCCTCGCACTGACCAGGATGAGTCACAGTATCCTGGCTTACTATCTAACATCTGCAGTGGGTATCGTACAGTGAAAGCATATTTTGCATGACTGGAACACATCGCTCTTTACGATCCTGTATTAGTCCAGTTACATTTATTTCTAAACTTAAAGTATTCAGTACTAGTTGTCCGGTGGTGGATGTACGTAAATGGAGTCACGAACAATGTTTGCTATGGTAGTGCAGCAGTAAAGCTTTCCTCAGATGTCTAGTGGCATTCGTGAGTGGTTCCCCGGGCTAGTTCGGAATAATCTGAAAGTGTGGTTTCCAGTAGTTGATGCCTCTTGTGCCTTAGCCCCCAAGTTCCCACTTCATAAATAGGAAGTATGTGTTCAGCCTGGATGTCACAACACGCATGTTCAGTCCCCAGATTTCGCCGCTCCTTAAAATTATTTCTTTTCAGCCAAACCTGTGTATATTTTCCCATTGTAAACACTGAACGCGTTACGTCAACCAGTAGCAGAAGGCTGTTGAAATTCAGTACCAATCACGTGAACTTTTTCTTCCATTTGACTACTGAAGTCATCCATTTGTAACGTATGCGACCATCAGACTGCTTGGCTTGTAATATTTCTATGGAAATGTCTAGATAACTAAAGATTTTATTTATGGTGTGTTTGCAATAATCATCATCAGATTACTGGGGCAAAATTTACACAAAAGAAAAATTACAAACTCTTATATATATGTATTACATCAGGCATGGAAGTACATACTGAGCACAAGTACTTACAATATGCTTAGGAAAGCTCATTAAAGTGAGCATTAGAAGAAAATCGTACAAATAGTCTCACGTGCAATTGGCGTTAGGAGTATATGGAAAATATATTATTTTGAGACGTCGCATCCTAGTCTGAGAGCAGCAGACTCGAGGACCATGGCACTTCAAATGGGCATCAGATGGTGTTGAGCTCAGAAATCGAAACAAACTAGGACATAGCTTTTGTTGTTTTTTTACAATAAGCATCATATTGTGAACGAAAGCATAAAACATAGAATACGAATACGAGATGAGTCAAAACTTGACATGGACGCATACAAAGAACGTATAACACACTAGGCACATGTACAAATATTGCATCGACAGTGAGAGAGCCATCATTACAGAGGAAGACATTACAAATTTTGATTACTATTTCCCAAACAAAGTAAGCAAATAAACTTTACCCTATTCAGATCACAGATGGATCACGTCAAAAAACAAAAACTTATCACAAAATAGTAAAAGTTCCAGTCATGCCAGGGAGGCCTTGGCATTGATAGACATATCGATTGGAGGGGGGACAGTGTGAGGGTAGCTCCAAGGGCAGGGTAGGAGGCAAATGAAACAGGCGTTGAATTACTTGTGGCAAGAGAGGTGGAAAGTAGGCAAGGGATGGTGGTGGGTTTGGAGAACCAAGAAACTGGAAGGAATGAAGAATGGAGAGCAACAACGAAGGAAGGAGGGGGGGATTAATACATTTTCACTAAATTTTCTGTAACAAAGAACGATATCTAGAACTATACTAAAACAGAAATAACCATTGGTTTTCCTTTAAAGTACATTATTTTCTTTTGAAGTAGACCATTTAGCTGAAACCTCACGAATATCTTTACAAGTATAACAGAGCCATTCGAGCATAGTACTGGATGGATAAGTGGTGTGGGGAAAGGGGGGAAATCGGAGAATAAAAGGAAGGGGAAATGAAAAGGTCACTATGCAAATACTTAATATGGTTAAAATGCAGTGTGAAACTACATAACATTATTCAAATACAATTTAATTGAAGAAGACCCATGTATGCACAAGCCACATATAACAGAAAAGAAATGTACACTTCTTTCGGTTTGGAATAAAATCTAACATGAATTACTAAGCTGAAACCTATTGAGACCACAGATGGGTATCATAAATAACTAATTTTCCAAACGTGTTAGGGTGGACTGGTGATGGACAGATATAGTTGGGATGGAGTGGGAGAGGGCATTAAGGGCAGGGAAGGAGTCAGGTAAGACCGATGTTGAATTGCCAGTTTGGGGGCGAGGGCAGTATAAAAAAGGAAAATCGTGGGGTTGGAGGGGCGAGGAATGGGGGGGGGGGGGCATGAAGGGACGGAAGGGACCAAAGAAGGGGACGTTACTCCAATAGAAACTTTTCACATTTCTTGTGTAATAAACAATGATATTTAATATTATATTAACATATAGTGACATTTTTTCAGCCCAATACTCCCTTCCTACGTGGACTATTAACCTGAAATCTCATGAACATATTTTCAACCATGGCAGTGTCATAGCGTTTTACTGGGGTGGTGAGGAGGGTGGAGGAGGGAAGAGGGAATGAAAGGTTAAAGCCAATACGCAAATGCATGACATTATTCAAATATAGTAAGCCGCTATATAATTTTATTCATGTATACACCATCTGAAGTGAACAAATAAAGGTTATTTGGTGCAGCTGACGACTGACTTCTTACATGCTGGACTATCTGAAGTAGAAGACTGTGTGCATGACATCACTCATTCACATAATTATAATAGAAAAGAAATGAACACATATTTTAGTTAGGAATAAAATTCAAAATGGATTACTAAGCTGAAACCTCATGAACATTTCTTAAGTATGTGAACTTCATTAGAATATAGTATTGAGGTCTGGAGAGGGAGAAGGTGTTGCGAGTTATATGTCCAAATTTCCATTATGCAGTATAAACAACTGTAGACCACAGGTGTACTTAAAATCATTGAAAAATCCATAAAATAAGCAACCAGCATTGTAAGTTACACGAGAAGATTTAGAAATATATTAGAAACTATAGACTGCTGATGCAATTAATTTCATTGAATAGATTATAAATTGATGAGGTGTTGGGGTGGGGGGAGGTAAATGAAACAGGCGAAAAGTGACAAATACACGTAAAACAATAGTTTTAAACACAGCTGAAGGCCATGAGCTACTTGAATGTTTTCAATGTATCCTCAAGTAATTCAAAACACCAGTTCCTCTGAAACGTTCTTGTTCATTCAACATAAGGTGCGGCTCACAAATACTACGCAGACAGATCTCAAAGTTCTCCATAAAAATGGAAAGTGGACCACTTGGAGCTAATTAATACCTTAACGCCCTCATCGATCTAACGCAATTTGTGTCTTTCTTTCTGCACATGTTGCCCCAACGCAATGGTATTACTAGAGGAACCAAATTCTTTGTATCTTATGAATTCCAGATTTTTTAACCAACTTCCCCTTTGCATCCTACATCAGACCTCGATTTGACGTATATCGCGACTCAAGGCACATTCTCTTAAGTCACATTCTCTAGAAGCTTGGTGCTACGCCTCCAAAGAGAGTTTGGACTGAGAATAGTAAACTTTGAATTCCGAACTCTCGTTTTCTGGGAACTGTCCCGTGCTGACTATCATTCATTTCATGGCTGTTGTCCCGTACTGATAATGCACTTTGAAAATGAATGTAATTTTTGCTGCAGCAAGAGGTGATAGTACCGTATCTCAGAGTCCATATATGAAAAGCTCGCTTATTTTTACTGTTTTGTGCAACTTAAGATGTGTAATGCATTCGTTTATTCCTCTTATTTGAAAATGCGAGTTGCTCAGAAGATGAACTGATTTGCTCTTCTTTCATTCTTCCTAATGGCATCAATCAAAGCAAAAATTAGAAGCATCCCTTTTTCATGTTAATTTTCTGTACCTTTTTTATCTAAGAGTACCATCAGAGAAAGATTTCATACGGCTTTTATATTTGAAGAATAATTTAATAGTTTATGAAATCGACTTATGAACCTAGCTTCTCCCACGATTAGGCGACAATTTTTTAGCAACTGTAATCACGGATACAGCTAGATGTTTCAATGTAATGCTGTTTCCTTCGTGTGTAGTGGTCTCTTTATTGATGGAATGTTCCACGACATCCAAAGCTCTTTGTTGTGGTGATCAGTGGGTAATGTTCGCAGGTTTTTATTTCAGAACGCATACCCTTACCAATGCAGGTAAGTTTCTCATGTGATACTACTGATGATAGTTCATACGTTATAAGAATTGGCCATCTTGCCGTTATCGAACATCTTTGTGCATATTTATACTCTGGAAGCCACCGTATGGTGAGATGCGGAGGCATGGAACAACTCTCATTTCTTCACTTTCCTGCTTCAATCGTGAATGAGGGTGACTGTAAAATCCTAGCTTCGAGCTAATTGAAAGCTAATTGAAAGAAGCTAGATTTATTTTATTTGGGTGGCACGGCTGATGCCACCAGCGACTAGTGGTGCTACTTGCAGATCTAAGACACCGCTGATTCTCGCAAGTGATCACCCTGTAGGCCAGAAGATTGGCGCAGGTGGGTTTCCGTGACCAGCAAGCACAAGCTTCCGTCCTCCCAGGGGGTGGCTATCAAAGGCGGTACGCCAAATACTGTCTCCGCAAACCACCAAACAGAGGTACTTAAATACACCAATAATGAAAAATAACAGTAGGAAGAGCTAATAGTAGCTTAAGAAAGAGACAAGTCTGGCTGTGACAAGAGGACCAGGTTTTAATTTAAGCAGATATTAAATGTAATGACAAAAATAAATCCGTAAGAGTACGAGGAGGTGGAGAACTCTTCTGATCAGAACATTGCAAGGCGTCTCAGATATGTTCAGTAATTTTCATGTCTGGGGATTTTGGTGGCCAGCGGAAGTGTTTAAACTAAGAAGAGTGTAGCAACACTGTAGCAATTCTGGACGTTTGGGGTGTCTCACTGTCCTGCTGGAATTCCCCAAGTCCGTCGTAATGCACAATGGACGTGAATGGATAAAGGTGCACCGACAGGATGCTTACGTACGTGTCACCTGGCAGTGTCTTATCTAGACTTATCACATGTCACTCCAACTACACTTGCCCCACACCTTTATAGAGCATCACCACCTAGAAGAGTCCTCTGCTGACATGCAGTGTCTTTGGATTCATGAGCTTGTCTCCATCTATCCGCTTGATAAAATCTGAAACGAGACTCGTCCGATCAGGCAACATGGTTCACTCATCAACAGTCCAATGTCGATGTTGATGGGCCCAGGAGAGGCGTAAGGCTTTGTGTCGTGCAGTCATCAAGGGCGCACGAGTCGACCTTCAGCTCCGAAAGTCCATATCGATGATATTTCGTTGAATGTTTCGCACGCTGACACTTGTTGATGGCCCAGCACTGAAATCTTCAGAAATTTGCGGAAGGGGTACACTACTGCCAAGTTGAACTATTATCTCCAGTCGTTGCTGGTCCCGTTCTTGCAGGATCTCTTTCCAGCCGCAGCGATGTCGGAGATTTGACGTTTTACCGAGTTCTTCATGTTGTCGGTACACTTGTGAAATGGTTCCACGGGAAAATCCCCACTTCATCGGACATTTGTACCTATCGCTCGTATGCCGACAATAACAATACGTTGAAACTCATATAAAACTAGATAACCTGCAGCAGTGACCGATCTAATAACTACGCCAGACATATGTTGTCTTATATGGGCGTTGCCGGTCGCAGCGCCGTATTCTGCCTGTTTATTTACTGTATCTCTGTAGTTGATACCCATACATATACCAATTCCTTAGGCGCTTCATTGTAATTCAGTCACAACAGAAAACTTGATATTGTTACTTTATAAGTATTACTTTAATAATTTTTCATCTTCCTTCTGTTTTGCGTCTGTTAGTATACTAGTCTCTGATGTAAGATAGTGAAACACGCATATTTGCTCTGAAAACTTTATCAGGCATTTCTTGATGACGACATTGTTACAAATAAAGTTATCTAGAATATAGTCGCTTTTTGTATCGTTGTATTGAGCTTATTGGTATCCAGACGTTTATCATTGTTTCTCCATTGACATTCACTTCTTTCGATAGTAGTGAAACACCGAAACGTGTAAGGAAGAAATGAAATAAACTTTCTATGGTCAACACTGGAGTTTCATTATAAGTGTTGTGTTATAGCTGAAGAATTCGTCTCCTTCCTTTCTTTAAACTCCATTATCGTTTATAAAAACAGAAACACATTAGTATGTTTCACACCCAATCGTCTCATTGATAAGATTGAAATGCATGTTTGACATTGTATAACTCGTTGTTTGAGAATGTTTCACCCGAACAGGTTCGTCGTATGTCCGACATTGATTTGTGAGGTTTTCTCTGGCAGTTACGCTTGTGTGCCAACACTGATAACTCTACGCAAACGGCTCGGCTCTCAGCCGTTAAGTGAAGGCTGTCTGGAGTGTTTATTACATAGGATTACACAGTACTGTACTAACTGTCAAATTTTATGTTTACTAGAACTAGACGGATAGCAGAAGTAATTCGCTGCCTTCAGCGGCGCTGCAGAATACTATAGCAGCGAGAAGGATGCTAGTTACCATGAAAATTGTGCTGATGACTAGAGGGCCATATGGCGTGGTAGCAAATCTTGGGAGTGGGGAGAAGTACGTGAGTATTGAGCGTGAAACTTGCTCAGCAGTCAATAAACAGGGGAACCACAAGTGTTCTGGGGCGAAACTCTGAAATGTCTTTATTAAATGTTGGTTAAGCGTCCTCTTATGACACTGCAGTACTAGGAGGAGCCTATGGGACTTCAAGGCTTTAATATCACAATGTCGCTGTACAGTAAACAGTTATTTCTGTAGACAAATGAATATTCACGAAGACAGTAACTTGTTCTCGAAAGAACAGTTACTGTTGATGACCGTGCAGCTTTTCCCTGGAATAAATGATGACTAACTGAAAACCTCAGCAGCCGCCAGTGTTGTTGATATACCTTGATGGGGACAGCTGAAAATGTGTGCCCCGACCGGGACTCGAACCCGGGATCTCCTGCTTACATGGCAGACGCTCTATCCATTTGAGCCACCGAGGAGACAGATGAATAACGCGACTGCAGGGACTTACGCCGTGCACGTTTCCCGTGAGACTCACATTCACAACTGTCCACAATTCTACATATGTATTGTACCTTATAGACATTTGCCCAACCACTCATTACTCGCGCACGCTTTGGCAATTCCAGTAAGAGTTTGGGCAACCTGTGCGGATTCGCACAGACGTAGAATTGTGGACTGTTGGGAATGTGAGTCTCACGGGAAGCGTGCAAGGGATAAGTACCTGCAGTGGTGCTATTCATCTGTGTCCTCGGTGGCTCAGATGGATAGAGCGTTTGCCAGGTAAGCAGGAGATCCCGGGTTCGAGTCCAGATCGGCACACACATTTTCAGCTGTCCACATCAAGGTATATAAACAACACCTATCGGCAGCTTAGGTTTTCAGTGAGTCATCATTTAAATCAATGTTCTTCTGTTACCAAAAAACGTATGAACAGCTTTAAAGCTTTGCGATGTAGCAAGAGGTTGCGGCCGTTATTCGATCAAAGGATGTACTCAGAGCCTGTTCTCAAGTGAAAGCCGACTTAATCATGCCTTTAAAATTTATAAACTTTTTAATATCAAATGTTTCAGACTGTTAAAGTGTTACTGTTTTGCGGTGTTTACCAACAAACACATTACCTTGATACCCCTGGTCTTACTTCACGTATATTAGCTATCAGCATGTCTACTTTTAATCACAGATAGCTGCTTCAACATAGTGAAGAATCCAGTATGCTACAAGACCTGCTTCGGTGGACATCATCTACGAGAAATTCGCAGGAAACAAATAGAAGCAAATATTATTCGGCGATTCATTTAGATAAACCGAGAAGGGTTACCTTAACTAGGGCAGTCTCTTGTGGGAAGGCTTAACCACTTAGCTATCAGCATGTCTATTTGTAATAACAGGTAGCTTCTTTCACCTACTGAAGAATCCAGTATGCTACAAGATTGCTTCGAGGGGACATCATCTACAAGAGATTCACAAAAAAACAAGGAGGAGGAAATATTACCCAGTGATTCATTAAGATAAATGAAGAAAAGGTGACCTTAACTAGCGCAGTGTCGAGTGGGAAGGCTTAACCACTTACACCGTACGTCATCTATACCACTTTCTGCAGAATCGCAGGAAAACTGAGAATTAGTACTGCGAATGAATTTTGCACACGGCATCTCTGTGCTGGAGATTGCTTTACATTGCTAAGAGAAGCAGCAAGTAAACTGTTAATTAGAAGTAACTGAAGCTTTCAGCAGCGTCGAGTTAAAACTGTCGCATCACACAAGCGAAAAGTGTCTCGCGAAACGTAGTACGTTCGCGACGGGGAAAATTAAACCACGTCCAACGACTACGAACATTGCGTGAGTGAAACATAATGAACGATCACAAAGAAGGCTTTGCGAGGAAGAAGAACGAAGGCAGCGACAGCAGACATGGCAAGGCCCCTCACGTACCAAGAGCCGGCATCGCTGCATACAACGAGCGGCGGGAGTTACACCGTGACCGCGGTAGAAGAGCGTCCACTGTAGACGCGCACACAGAGGTCAGGAGATCGATGCAAGGTACAGCATGGGCGCGAAGTGCAAGTAGCAACTTCGTCTGGAGAGCAAAGAAACTTGCCTAAAATAAGCTCAAATATGCATTAGATTTAAGAGAGTGTAAGTAATAACTTAATATATATATATATGGATAACGCTATACTGCTTTGCATCTATAAGGCAGTCCAAAAAGTCAGAATGAATCATTTTAGTGGAAAGGTCAAAGCAGAATCCGGCTCAAGAAGATGTAGGTTCAGCAGAAACTAACCAGTGGAATCTAATGCAGGTCAGGAATGTAGAATGAAAAATTGAACAGAAAATGAGGAGCTGGATATGACTGAGGAAACAGTGGGCTCAAAAGAAAATACTGGTGAAACAAGGGTTCATATTGTTAGTAATGGGTTAAGAAACAAATAAAAATGAAATGTAGAATATTTTTCTGAGACATGTTTGTCAGATTTTATGAAATGTATGAAATTAATGTGGCAACTAAACAATCATTAATCAATGAACTAGAGGAATCTTCTTGGAAAACCTACCAAATATTTGAGGATGAGATTGTTAAAATGAGAGAAATTAATAATGTTGCTAACAATAAAATAGTCGCAACTGATAATAAAATGAGAGACTGTTTTGTGGAATCAAAAATGACGAAGTAAAGACAGGCTTAAAAGGACAGTCTGCCAATTTTACAGAAAATCCAAATTTAATAACGGACGATTTATGCTGTAGAGTAAATTAAATCCTTTACATTGATGTCAACGAAAATAAAGCTATTAATACCTTGCTATCTAATGTCAGTGGTGGGATAGACGGATGTACCCACATGTACCCACGAGAGTCTGTGACTTAAATAATAGTTTAGTCTCAGATAAACAGATTCAACCATACTCTCTGTTAAAATAATTAATATTAAGAAATTTGATGTAAAGAAAGCAAGGGAAATGTTTGCGAAGGTAGTTGGTATTTAGTGTAAGATGAATATTTCACTAACGTAGACACTGAACCTTCTCCAGCGAGGCAAAGGATAAATTACAGTCAAAATCGAAAAGTAGGGCTGAAGGAAGAAGCTATAGTGGAAATGTTATCAAAGAGGACCATTATTTAGATACTTTCCTCAGATATACTACTAAGAGGAAATTGCGCCATATCAGGAATCATAGAAAGAAAAATGGGAATGTTTTAAAGGTTTCGTGTCAGGTGACTCCTTCGCCAGAAAAAGCAACTGAAGGCAAGGTTTGGAACGGCGTACGATGGAAACCAAAGGAAGATGGGAACGAATACTGGCAAAGTAAACAACGTTCCCAGAAACTAGAATGAAAGAAAAGAATGGAATATGTGGGAGACAAAGAAACGACAGTTGAGGATCTATATTTGCTTGATAAGAAACAATTTAAAGATTCTGACAGGGGGGGGGGTGTTTCAATAGGAGATTTAATTTTCATTGTAGCTGTAGAAGCTATTATCATGACAAAAATGTATTGATGAAGGGAATTGAATAAGAAAGAAGTATACAGAGGATTATCAGTTTTGCGCGAGGGCTGTATTTGGTTGTATTTAAGCAGCAGTAGTCACTGATATCAGTGGCAAGTTAGGTGCCATTGTAAAACAAGGATCTCACAAGCAAATTATAGCTGAAGGGAACGTACCAGTTCTACTAGTGCAGAGGTTTGATATAGCAGATACATTTTGAATAAAGAACCAAATATTTGTAAAAATGACCAATAAAAAAGAGAACTGAGAATTATTGACATCGTGGAACCATATCGATGTATGAGCTTTCTTGTAGGAATGGGTCTGTTGGTACTCCATGCCGACGTAGTTCTGAGAGAGACACTAAAGCCATTAAGGTAACTGGTAAAGAACTTAAGACAAGGTCCTTGTGAATAAAACCAAAATCTATGCTTTATACACATAATGAGTGAGTGTGTATAATACGAACACAGTAAAAAAGGAATTACCTCACACAGGAAGAGATTAATCAGGACTTAAGAGAAATAAAGTTAAAGTAAAGGGAATTGAAACGAGTAACAGAGTTGAGAAGGAAGGGTTACAGAGATGGTTTTCCAAGTACCAGAAAGTGCTTTCAAACAATACAGACCAAATGAAAAATGACGCGAAAGAATAAATTGTGACTGACGTACAAAACTAATTTACAAAGCTGTAAAAGGAATGTTTCATAATTTGCTTTAGAATCAACAGAACAAGCGTATAAGTTTTAATAAGTATGACGAAAGATAATGAGTTGCTAATAAAGCCACATTTTTAAATTTCTGTTTATTTAACGCTGAAATGTTAAATAACGCTACTGTGGATTTCTATTAGACGGTAACTAAGTCAACAAGATATTCGAATGAAATGTTTGATATTCCTTGTATAAAATAGTGTAACGAAATAATGTATCACTAATGATTACCATCACGAAACTCCTTGTAGACAATATGCCGGAATTTGTGTCTACTGTCTTGAAAGCTGATTTTAAGTATGGCATTTTTTGTATTACATTATATTCTTTGTTTATCATTCTAAAATTGGTAATTTGTACAATACTATGAGAGCATGGGAAACGACATGTAAACATAGTGTGGCTACTACGAAAAAGAAAATTAGTTTGCCTTTAAAGTTTACACAAACTTTCAAAATGATTAGTTTTTGGTAAATAATAGCATTTTCAATAGAAATAATGTTTCGCGCGCTACCCCTCAGATTCCGCAGTAGAAGTAAAATAAAGTGCATTATTAGCCAGTACATTAAGAGATTACAAACAGATCAGGGAGTTATATAATAAAATACAATACACCTCTCATTCTGATTCACTGCAACGAGTCATGAAATGTAAAAATAAACCGAGTCAAAACAGCCATGCCTGCAGCAAACGGTCATAGCAATCCTAGACGTAGTTTAAGAATGCCTAATGTACAGATACCTATACAAGAGATTAAAAGGAAATTCATTTAAAATGCTTGTCCATACAAAACGTATTCGTCTTCTGACAGCTAAAAGTGGTCAGAATTTAACAGAATGTTCAAAAATAGGAATCATTCTTTAGTTGGATATACTTTCAGTGGTCTGAAATCCGTCTTATTAATGAAGAAGACGGAATTAATTTGGACAACATGCACAGGGTCCTGTTTTCATATTCGAGTTTATATTTAGATTAGTAGAGTACTGATAAAAGTGAAATTGAAATGGGAACAGATGTAAATTAACCGAAAGAAATAAATTACGACAGTATTTCAATAAATCTGCTAAATCACCAACGAGGTCTTCTAATGGATTAAAAATTATGTTTTGACCGATCCGCTTTTCAAGTTCGGCATTATTTATTGCACAGGATGAAGTAAGTAGTAGTTGTACAGACTACCCCTGTAAATCACAACATAAGGGCTCCGTATTTCAGAACTAAAATATTGTTTCAAAAAACCAAAATTTTGAAATGAAATCACCAAAGGGGATGTGTAACATTCCTATTGCTTTGGAATGTATTTTATTTGCTGGATCGTACATTTACTAGAACTCAGCAGATCTCACAAGTAAATCTCTGCCTTCAAGAGCTCTGGAGAATACAATGACAACGAGTAGGAAGCTGGTTCCCATGAGGTAGCGGTGACGAGTGGCCCATATGGCGCAGTAGTCAATCATCTTGACGTAAATACTAGGAGCAGCCTACAGATCATCAGGGCTTTACTACCATTATATCAGTTTGCAATAAAACGATTGATTCAGTGGACAAAGAAGATTGACGATGAGCTATGAAGTTTTACGACGTAAGCAAGAGATTTCGGCCGAGCGCCAATCTTGTCAGTGGACAACATAATGTGCTCTGAGCCTGTTCTTAGGTGGTAGCCAGCTTTACCACGATCTCGAAATTCAACTTCTGAGGTCAACTGTGTTTGCTAGCAAAAGCAGCGCAGTGACAACCCTGGGATTTATTTAAAGTAAATTACGCATCTGCCTGTCTGCATACAATCACAGGTAGCCTAACTCCATCTTCTGGCGGATCCAATGAGCTGCAACAACTGATTCATTAAGACAATACAGGAAAGGCTTACCTTGACCAGAGCAATTTCGGGTGGGAAGGCTTGTCTATTTACACTGTACGCCTTTTATATCGGGTTGTAGCGTTGAGGGAATTTTGCACAGTGTATAAGGGAAGACTTGTATAACTGTATCAGCACACAGGTTTGTATGCTGTTAGTTGCTAAAAGATTTAAACCGGTTAGACTTATACTGGGGAGGAGGGAGGGGGGCCGGCGAGTGACACCAGTAGCTTCATTACTGGTATTTTCACCAGTAACGATGTATGTTATGATAAGACGAATTCATGTTGTGGTGACGTAATTTGTACTATTTGTAGGTAAAAAAAGGCGTGGTTTCTATATTTTCCATGAGTGGCGTAGTAATAAATTGGCCAGATGGCAGTTTTCGCATCAGAGACAGCAGTTAAGGCGAATGGACACATTCGCCATTAAGTCGGCAGCCAGAGGGATGAAGAAGATGCCATGAACATCAACTGCTATGTAAATTTTTTTCAACAAAGAAAAAAGAAAGACAGGTTTAATGTTACTGTAAGACTTTCATTTGATCCTGAGATCTTGAAATTTCAAGAGTTGTAATATTATCATTTTATTAAAAGTTATTATTTGGCACGATGCTGTCTACATTGTGTCCCAATAAAAATTCTGTGAATTAGTTGCAATTAATTTTCAAAAGTCGGTGTAGTGAAGTGTCTTAAAATCTTGTGAACAAAATATCTGTGGAAGTAATACTGAGAAATGCAATGCCACATTACAAAAATACATTATTAAAGACGAGACTCAAATTGGCGTTGGTGAAAACATAAAAGCTATCTTTGATTTATATTACCAAACAGAGCCATAGAACTTTAATGAAGTGGCTGGAGTAAGAACATAAGTTTAAAGTGGCAATTGATACAAAAATATTGTTTTCTTGGAACGTTATAACTAGTTCAGTAAAGTGAGTGCTGAAATTTAAATTAAATTTGCATTTAATTTTAACTGTGGATACTACGCATCAGAGACTATACCACACATGTGTGCAGAAGTGGTTATGAATCTTGTGAAAACAAAACACAAATTATAGATCAAATGTCAAGATGTTTGAAATATCATAATATTATTATCATATATACCATGGTCAAGTGCAGACTATTTCAAATTAAATGGTCAATAGTCATAAAGAAGAGGATGGATCACTAACGAAGCGATTTTTTGAGGATGAAGATACTGCGACCAGCCGATTTGCAGAGACACACATTCATAGACTGGCAAAGGTGCATCTTTTACAGAAGCCTAATATTTGGTGTGGTAAGATGGCGGCTTCAGGGGCTTCGTGGGTCGGGCTACTATGTTTTTCTTAAAGGAAGTGACATTGTATGCCTTACGAGGTGGTCGAGACAAGTTCTGCAGTTGAGCAAATGTTTCCGTACTAGTTGAATTCAACACATATATTGTAGAGTCGTGTTAAGAGAAGAACATCAAGTTAAACATACACTTTTAAAGCAGACTGTAGTTTTCGTAAGAAGGCTCAAAGCAATAGAGACATTTTTTACCAACGACAAATAACGCGTTCTGCTTTAGGAATACTTTCATAACGAGCATGCTATTCAAAGAAAAGCCGAACATATTAAAAACGCATCGTTAAGCTACGTCTGTTAATGTTAGATTTATTAAACATCTGGATATACACATAATCTATTTAAACAGTGCTCGTATTTCAGATAAAACAAATTATAATGTAGTTATCCCCCCCATGAACCATGGACCTTGCCGTTGGTGGGGAGGCTTGCGTGCCTCAGCGATACACATAGCCGTACCGTAGGTACAACCACAACGGAAGGGTATCTGCTGAGAGGCCAGACAAACTTGTGGTTCCTGAAGAGGGGCAGCAGCCTTTTCAGTAGTTGCAAGGGGAACAGTCTGGATGATTGACTGATCTGGCCTTGTAACAATAACCAAAACGGCCTTGCTGTGCTGGAACTGCGAACGGCTGAAAGCAAGGGGAAACTACGGCCGTAATTTTTCCCGAGGGCATGCAGCTTTACTGTATGATTAAATGATGATGGCGTCCTCTTGGGTAAAATATTCCGGAGGTAAAATAGTCCCCCATTCGGATCTCCGGGCGGGGACTACTCAAGAGGATGTCATTATCAGGACAAAGAAAACTGGCGTTCTACGGATCGGAGCGCGGAATGTCAGATCCCTTAATCGGGCAGGTAGGTTAGAAAATTTAAAAAGGGAAATGGATTGGTTAAAGTTAGATATAGTGGGAATTAGTGAAGTTCGGTGGCAGGAGGAACAAGACTTTTGGTCAGGTGAATACAGGGTTATAAATACAAAATCAAATAGGGCTAATGCAGGAGTAGGTTTAATAATGAATAGGAAAATAGGAATGCGGGTAAGCTACTACAAACAGCATAGTGAACGCATTATTGTGGCCAAGATAGATACGAAGCCCACACCTACTACAGTAGTACAAGTTTATATGCCAACTAGCTCTGCAGATGACGAAGAAAGTGAAGAAATGTATGACGAAATAAAAGAAAATATTCAGATAGTGAAGGGAGACGAAAATTTAATAGTCATGGGTGACTGGAATTCGAGTGTGGGAAAAGGGAGAGAAGGAAACGTAGTAGGTGAATATGGACTGGGGCTAAGAAATGAAAGAGGAAGCCGCCTGATTTTGCACAGAGCACAACTTAATCATAGCTAACACTTGGTTTAAGAATCATGATAGAAGGTTGTATACATGGAAGAACCCTGGAGATACTAAAAGGTATCAGATAGATTATATACTGGTAAGACAGAGATTTAGGAACCAGGTTTTAAATTGTGAGACATTTCCAGGGGCAGATGTGGACTCTGACCACAATCTATTGGTTATGACATGCAGGTTAAAACGAAAGCAACTGCAAAAAGGTGGGAATTTAAGGAGATGGGACCTGGATAAACTGAAAGAACCAGAGGTTGTACAGAGTTTCAGGGAGAGCATAAGGGAACAATTGACAGGAATGGGGGAAAGAAATACAGTAGAAGTAGAATGGGTAGCTTTGAGGGATGAAGTAGTGAAGGCAGCAGAGGGTCAAGTAGGTAAAAAGACGAGGGCTAGTAGAAATCCTTGGGTAACAGAAGAAATATTGAATTTAATTGATGAAAGGAGGAAATATAAAAATTCAGTAAATGAAGCAAGCCAAAAGGAATACAAACGTCTCAAAAATGAGATCGACGGGAAGTGCAAAATGGCTAAGCAGGGATGGCTAGAGGGGAAATGTAAGGATGTAGAGGCTTATCTCACTAGGGGTAAGGTCGATACTGCCTACAAGAAAATTAAAGAGACCTTTGGAGATAAGAGAACCACATGTATGAACATCAAGAGCTCAGATGGAAACACAGTTCTAAGCAAAGAAGGGAAAGCAGAAAGGTGGAAGGAGTATATAGAGGGTCTATACAAGGGCGATGTACTTGAGGACAATATTATGGAAATGGAAGACGGTGTAGATGAAGATGAAATGGGAGATACGATACTGCGTGAAGAGTTTGACAGAGCACTGAAAGACCTGAGTCGAAACAAGGCCCCCGGAGTAGACAACATTCCATTGGAACTACTGACGGCCTTGGGAGAGCCAGTCCTGACAAAACTCTACCAATTGTATGTATGGAACAGGCGAAATACCCTCAGACTTCAAGATGAATATAATAATTCCTATCCCAAAGAAAGCAGGTGTTGACAGATGTGAAAATTACCGAACAATCAGTTTAATAAGCCACAGTTGCAAAATACTAACACGAATTCTTTACAGACGAATGGAAAACTAGTAGAAGCCGACCTCGGGGAAGATCAGTTTGGATTCCGTAGAAATACAGGAACACGTGAGGCAATACAGACCTTACGACTTATCTTAGAAGAAAGATTAAGGAAAGGCAAACCTACGTATCTAGCATTTGTAGACTTAGAGAAAGCTTTTGACAATGTTGACTGGAATCCTCACTTTCAAATTCTAAAGGTGGCTGGGGTAAAATACAGGGAGCGAAAGCAATTTACAATTTGTACAGAAACCAGATAGCAGTTATAAGAGTCGAGGGACATAAAAGGGAAGCAGTGGTTGGGAAGGGAGTAAGACAGGGTTGTAGCCTCTCCCCGATGTTATTCAATCTGTATATTGAGCAAGCATTAGAGGAAACCAAAGAAGTATTCGGAGTAGGTATTAATATCCATGGAGAAGAAATAAAAACTTTGAGGTTCGCCGATGACATTGTAATTCTGTCAGAGACAGCAAAGGACTTGTAAGAGCAGTTGAATGGAATGGATGGTGTCTTGAAGGGAAGATATAAGATGAACACCAACAAAAAGAAAACGAGGATAATGGTTCAAATGGTTCAAATGGCTCTCAGCGCTATGGGGCATAACATCTGTGGTCATCAGTCCCCTAGAATTTAGAACTACTTAAAGCTAACTAACCTAAGGACATCACACACATCCATGCCCGAGGCAGGATTCGAACCTGCGACCGTAGCCGATCATAATGGAATGTAGTCGAATTAAGTCGGGTGATGTTGAGGGTATTAGATTAGGAAATGAGACACTTAAAGTAGTAAAGGAGTTTTGCTATTTGGGGAGCAAAATAACTAAAGATGGTCGAAGTAGAGAGGATATAAAATGTAGACTGGCAATGGCAAGGAAAGCTATTCTGAAGAAGAGAAATTTGTTAACATCGAGTATAGATTTAAGTGTCAGGAAGTCATTTCTGAAAGTATTTGTATGGAGTGTAGCCTTGTATGGAAGTGAAACATGGACGGTAAATAGTTTGGACAAGAAGAGAATAGAAACTTTCGAAATGTGGTGCTACAGAAGAATGCTGAAGATTAGATGGGTAGATCACATAAGTAATGAGGAAGTATTGAATAGGATTGGGGAGAAGAGAAGTTTGTGGCACAATTTGACCAGAAGAAGGGATCGGTTGGTAGGACATGTTCTGAGGCATTAAGGGATCACCAATTTAGTATTGGAGGGCAGCGTGGAGGGTAAAAATCGTAGGGGGAGACCAAGAGATGAATACACTAAGCAGATTAAGAAGGATGTGGGTTGCAGTAGGTACTGGGAGATGAAGAAGCTTGCACAGGATAGAGTAGCATGGAGAGCTGCATCAAACCAGTCTCAGGACTGAAGACCATAACAACAACAACAATGTAGTTATTTAGGGTTACACGCAGTACAAAAGGAAAAGTAAGTAAAATGTTTCTAGTTATGCTTGTAATAAAACGTGTTCCTTTCCTTGAATCGTCCGTATGCTATAAGAAAAATTATAGCCAAACACGACACATGTATTGAAAATTATGTGAAAGCTCTAAAAATAACGACGTTATATCAGCTTATCCTCATTTCTTACGACTATTTTATCGGTAAGTAATGTATATGACTATGTAATCGACCTTTGCACTCAACGCAAATTGCTATCCTGAAGTGTGGCTTCAGAGAAACCAATTATACTGTGTACGGTACTGCTAGTCTAGCGATGTATGTCTGTACCAAGTTAACAGGTTGTTATTTGGGATGATACAGCAACAGAGAAGGAATGGAATGCGATTGTGGTGGATTATAAACTTTATTTTTTGAAAATAATGGTAGTTATCTGGTTCATTATAGAACTAATGCCCAGATTCAGACCGAGAAATCGTCTTCATATGCACGTGAGATACGAAATATGTCTGTATAGCTCGCGATATGGCCAAGAGTAGGTACGTCGTCTTGGATAAACCCTTGCCACTTGAATAACTATTAGTAGGATATCTCACTTCAAGAAAGTCGTACCACTATATTGTACAGTGTTATAATAAGTGATTGACGAATTACATTAATATGCAGTACACGTATTTTGCTAAAAGTTTTCCCTTGCTCATACCTAGTCTTTAATAATTTCCATTCCAACGTAACATGCATGTGTATTCCGAAACGTAGTTGATGTTGCCGTATAAAAATTCCAGATTATTTTCTGTGTTTGTGTATGATATGTTATAGTCATTGCTACGTTCGCATTTTATTCTGGCACATCTGAACGGAACGTTCTACACTCATGCAATCACGTAACAGTTACTTTTTGCATCATGCATGTGTGACATGATTTCACCCACACTTTCCATGATCATAGGATCTATCGTGACAGCGCCAAGCCGGCCGGTGTTGCCGAGCGGTTCTAGGCGCTTCAGTCTGGAACCGAGCGACCGCTACGGGCGCAGGTTCGAATCCTGCCTCGGGCATGGATGTGTGTGATGTCGTTAGGTTAGTTAGGTTTAAGTAGTTCTAAGTTCTAGGGAACTTATGACCTCAGATGTTGAGTCGTATAGTGCTCAGAGCCACTTGAACCACTTGAACTTGACAGCGCCAGTATCTGGGAATCAGAATCTGCAGATCTGTCTGGAACCTTTTGACTTAGATTCATTCCTCCAACATTTTAAGATGCTGAAGATCGAACAATGTGTTTCTGAAACCTTGTCAAGAAAAACTGACTTCAATGAATGCAGTTGATGTGCAAAAGAAAAAAATGAAAGGAAATTAAAATGAAAATATAATTTTCTTCCAGGCATTCTAGGTCTACCTGTAGCGGGTTTTGATCTGTGAAGACAAACCTATAAGAATGAAAGGTGACTACTTGAAAAGAAGGGCCGATCCGCTACTTCGACACTGCTGCCCCGTACACGGCAACGTACAGATGTGCAAACGCGGTATGCGCACCTCCGCGGATAAATAGTTATACACACACACACACACACATACACCACATAGTCCATTTAGGAATAGCGATTTCCAAATCCACTGTAATATTTATTCACTTCCTTGTACAAAAACTATTCTGTCACAAAAACCTTCCAGATGTTCTAGATGTCCGATACTCAAATTCGAAAGTAAGCACACTGCTGAAGTAACAGTTATAGTTTTACCTTCGGAAGCCTACTTAGCATTCGCCATAATGTGGTTTGAGGCACATTGAGTTCCCTGTCTCCAGTTCTATTCAATTTCTTGGGCTACTTGAATAAGGTTCTCTGATCCGATTCACTGCCATTTCTCGCGCAGAGGGTCGCCCCTCCTTCGCCGTCTGCATTAATAACGCCTGCCAATACATTTAGCGTACCATCTGGGAACAGAGCTGTCGAAGGTAAGTCTCTTCCGTTACTTTTCTCGAAAATAGGGCTGGGTATAGTGAAGGACTGACGTTGATGAAATTCAAGCGCTAACGGCTAAATACTTTGCCTTCACTGCCGACCATCATTTAGTAAACACTGCTGTAACCGTAATTTCTACATCTACATGATTACTCTGCTATTCACAATAAAGTGGCTGGCAGAGGATTCAATGAACCACTTCCAAGCTGTCTCTCTACCGTTCCACCCTCTAACGGCGAGCGGTAAAGACCAGCACTTAAATTTTATCTGTGCGAGCCCTGATTTCCCTTATTTTATCGCGATGATCATTTCTCACTATGTAGATGGGCGTCATGAGCATGTTTTCGCAATCGGAGGAGAAAACTGATGAGAGGATCTCCTCACGACGAAACACGCCTTTGTTTTAATGATTACCACTCCAATACACGTATCATGTCTGTGGCACTATCTCCCCTAGTTCGCGATTATGCAAAACGAGCCACCCTTCCTTGTACTTTCTCGATGTCATCCGTCAGACACATCTGATGCGGATCCCACACCGCACAGCAATACTCCAGGATAGGTCAGACAAGCGTGATGTAAGCACTCTCTTTAGTAGACCTGTTGCACCTTCTAAGTGTTCTGCCAATAAATCGGAGTCTTTTGTTTGCTCTACCCACAACATTATTTATTTGATCATTCCAATTTAGGTTATTTGTAATTGCAATCCCTAACTATTTGCTTGAATTTACAGCCTTCAGATACGTGTTACTTATCGCGTAATGGAAATGTGGTGGATATCTTTTAGTATTCATGAATAACTTCACAAATTTTTTACTCAGGGTCCAATGCCACTTTTCGCACAATACAGATGCCTTATTTAAATCATTTTGTAATTCGTTTAGGTCATCTGATGACGTTACAAGACGATAGATGACAGCATCATCTGAAAACAATCTAAGACAGCTACTAAGATTGTCTCCTATATCGTTAATATAGATCAGGAACGGTAGAGGGCCTATAACACTTGCTTGGGGAACGCCGGATAGTACTCCTGTTTTACTCGATGACTTTCAGTCTATTACTACGAACTGTGACTTTACTACAGGAAATCACGAATCCAGTTGCACAACTGAGGCGATATTCCATTGACACAACCGAAGTAATCAGAGCCGATCCTGAACGGAACTTTGTTGTTAATATGAATATAATCGTTTCTTAGAATTGTCTTTAAGAATAGCGGACAATAATTTAGAATAACCTTGTGCTTCGAAAATGATGTAGGACTAACTGGAATTTTAATGAGAACTGTTTAAAATCGTTTGTCAACTGCCGTGAATTGCTTGTGCACTAATACCAACTTATTGTGGACTTTTGTATAGTAACTGAAAAGACTTGTAAATTGTTACAAATTCGTAACCGTACAAATAATATCAAATCGATTAGAGAATACGTGTCAAAACAAAATAACTATACAACAACGATAAACCATATACATTTCCAGACGATGACGAATATTGTTATAAGAAATTCTTAGATTCAGCACATCAGTTTTTGATAGTAAGAGACTATTTGCATATCCTCGTGGGCCTTGCAGTACCCTATGCTGCGGACTCACCTACTAATGACACTGAAGTAATAAGAGACGTCAGATGCATGTAAAACTCGCTTTGGTGTTCTTCCAGTGAGAGAAATTAGAGTACAATGAAATTCATTCAACACCCTACGAAAATTGCACTGTGACCTTAAAATGTGCTAACGTAACGGCACAAAAATTTTGTACGTACGTAAATGTTCATATTAAAAATTACTCGGCTCTAACCACGTATATCTGTAAGCGAGTCTACGATAATTTCCACTCGATATTCGCAGCCTGTTCCATATTAAAGGAGGAACTGCCAGACCAATAAAATATTACGGTTACATAGAAAAAAAAGGAAGCTAATTATATGGTTCTCGCTTTCACTTTCAGGACAACCACGCCCGGCGATTTACGCCTTAAATTCGGCACGGTGCCATTTGAGAACGAGTTGGCGGAATTTATTAATAACACCCTGGTGCCAGCCTTACTTTGTCGCGCGGAGAGAGACGCTTCCACAGTGAGTCCCTACAATAGTGACTTATTAAACGCGATATATCAAAATTTAATAAAGAAATCTGCGTCGGCTGAGCTTCGTTAACTTTTATTACTCATCCTCGGTTTTTCATATATGTGCACGTAAATGTCGTCCATGCTCTTCCTTTCGGTCCTAATCCTTTCTCCACTCCCCCCTCCCCCCCCAATTCTTCATCTCCTCATGCCCCTCCCACGCCAGCCACTAAACGTTTCCCATTGCACCAATATTTAGCACTCGTATGTGCCAATCAAAGATTCATTCTCGTCTTATGGAATGAATTCCACTCGAATGTCTTTCCTGTTGTAATTGTTTCACAGGAAGGAATTTTAATTGACGGGGCATATAAAAATCAGGTAAATCAGCGTTACCTGTCATTTGCTTCGCTACGAAATTAAAATCCTCTTGTTATCATGTATGACGTAATACGTGTCGTGTAAGTATTAGGGTATTTCAAAGATTTAGAGTTTCGACAGCTGTTTAATATATAAAAATTAGAAAAATTTCCTTTCACATATGTGTCGTGTTAGGATATGCTCATAATTTTTTTTATAATTACAGGAAAGGAAGCGTGGCATTTCGTCTGTCGGAAGAGGCGTCTGAGCAATAATATTTCTGCCAACAGCGAGACTGACTTAGGGATTGGAAAAACCGACTGGTTAAGACAGTAACGGTATTTTAGTGCTGAATAAACGGTGTATGTCGGGTTTTGTTTGGCTTGAGTTAAAAAAAGCTGTTTTAATCATTATTCACTAGGGGTCTGAGTAAAAATACAAAATATCAGTTGGCAGTGTTAATAATTTTGATGTTTAAATGAACCTCTTTTAAGAAGAAAAGAACGAGGAATTCTTATCCGAAAAATTCCCACAGCTTTGCAAAAGTGCTTCATAATATAAAACAGGACAGGTGTTTAGCCCTATTTTGATAACAGTGCCTACAGAAACGAGCAACAAACACGTGGCCTAAGAACTGTTACAGCGTTGCTGAGTTAATGCACCTGTTACCGTGTGGCGTGGTCTGTTAGATTGTACGTCTGTACATACAGTGTGGATGATTTTCCCCATCTGGTCCAAACGGTAGTTTCTACCTGTCATCATCGGATACCAGGTGTATTACACAATAGCAACATCCATAGTGAGAAAGTATTTTACAAACCGCGGTATCAATAAAATAAAGTTCTCCATTTGCTTTAATAGATTAAAAATAGAAAGATTCACAAGAAACATGCGATATCACGTGAGGAGAAAACTTGAAACTGAACAATTCATTGGCAGCTTACTATAAAAATATTAAGTTCCTAATGTAGTGTCTGTGTGTATGTAACATGCCTTTACCTACTCAGAGCCCATGACTACGGACGGATGAACATAAAGACAGATTCTTCATCGTGAGTTTCCACATTTTCATGTTTAATATTGTGGTGAAATGATCCTTGATTACAACATGATTTTTGAGCAGAGATTCAGGAAATTAGAATCAATAGAACAATAGTCATGATTTTTTTGTAGTATTCAACATCCTATCGCTTTTCGAGAACGACGGAAAAGACGAAATGAGTAGTCTTTTGTCTGCCTGCTTAATTTAATATTTTGATTCTATGTATCTTTAAATAGATGGAGTACAAAATTTTCTATGATTGTTCGGTTTCTATATGTATTACAGGAACTACTGGGAATAAAGACCCGAAAATAGATTATTTCATAAACCGGTTATTTGCAGCAGTTTCAACAGACAATGGCGTTGAAAAACCGATACAGACGAAAAATGGCTGTTTCAGTGATAACCGACATCCCTAGATTGACTGCAAGCTAGTGGCGTTGCGGGCCTATGAGGCAGCAAGCAAAGTATATAAGTGGAGCAAAGACGTAACGGGCTGCGAATTCAGTTCCACACTATTGAGAAAATTTAGAGAAACGACATTTGAAGCCGACTGCTAAACGATTCTACCGGCGCTGACATACGTTGAGCGTAAGGAGTGCCGAGATAAGATACGAGAAATTTGGGCTCATACGGATGCATACAGACAGTCGTTTTCCCTCACTCTAATTGCGAGTGGAACAGGAAAAAAATGACAAGTAATGGTACAGGGTACCCTCTGCCATGCACCGTACGGTGGCTTCTAGAGTGTCTATGTAGATGTAGATGTAGACTTGTAAAGAGGTCAGAGTATTATGGCCCGTGTCTGGGACGATTATTTCATCTATGCCTCTTCCTCCCTTGTTGTTTAGTCTGCACATTTCAGACATGCCAGAGACGCTTTCAAGGAAATTCGGATATGCAGATGTCTGGGCAATTGCTCTCAGAAAACAAACGGAAGAGATCCTGACAGAAGACCTTAAGAAGCTGACTCAGTACTTCAAAAAGTGGCTTCTCGAGCCAAACACCACTAATACTGAAGAGTGTTGCTTTCATCTAAGCAACAAAATGGCTAATAAGGAGTTAATGGTGCGCATGGACAACCAAAAATTGAGACACAACAGATACCCTAAATACCTAGGGGTCACACTGGACAGAGCGCTGTCTTTCAGATCATCATCTCCAAAATGTGACTGTAAAAATAAGAACTCGCAACAACGTAATTCATAAACTATGTGGAACAACTTGGGGATCTACAGCTCTAGGGTTGGTGTACCCGACTGCTGAATACTGTGCTGCTGTCTGGCTCAACAGTGTCCATACAAACATCATAGATACCCAACTAAATACCACAATCCGTCTTGTCACTGGCACAATCAAATCTATTCCCATACACTAGCTACCAGTACTAAGTCATATTCCCCCGCCAGATCTCAGACGTAAAGACGCTGTCTTAAGAGAATTAAACAAAATAATGGACAATCCGGAAGTACCGATACATTCTGACATCAGAAAATCAAATGCTAATCGTCTGCGTTCGAGAAAACCACCAAAAAGAGATGGCATGAACTTGAGGAACATCAACTATCAAACAATGGTCCACGTTATACAGAATCCGAACGAACCATGGGACTTATGCAGCCTCCCACTTCAAGGTGAACATAACTTCAATGCCTCAGTGTGACTGTAATGCTACACAATAGACGGTCCAGCACATCATCACCGAATGTACAACAAGAAAGTAAAATGGCAGTGCTAATGGCTTTGCTCTCGCGACTACACAAAATATACACTACATTCGTAATCTAGACATTCAAGTGTAAATTTCAATCATGATAGATGTTGTGTCTCTATCCGTACGCTAGATAAAGAAAAATAAGTAAATGTTGAAGAGCTGTTGAATCACGAGTAGGTGATAAGGTGCTGGACGTTCACCCCTCATCAGAGACCTTGGAGTTCTGCGACTTGGACGGTGTATAAATCAGCTTAGGCGGCGACCTCTGACAGAATCAACAACAGAGTAGAATGCTGCTGCTGGTACAAATGTTTTTGAGCGGCAGACAATCCCATGTTTACCTAACGACTTCGTCAATTACAGCTGTAGTAGGCAAATGATCATCGTGACTGGACCGTGGACCATTGAAAACCCGTCTACTGATCGGATTAATCAGACCTCTTTACACCAGATTTATCATCTTGACCGATTTTGCCATCATTTAGGCGAAAAGTTGTCCCAAACGAGCGCTGCGCCAGGGTCGCAGGTATGCGGAGGTAACGTTATGCTCTATGGGGCTCTTACTTCGGCTTCTTTAGGACATGTAGTAATAATCTAAGGCACCACGAAAGCTGTGATCCATATGAACATCACTAAGAGTTATCTGCTCTCCTTCGTTCTACATGTCTTTCCCGCCGGCCATGGCATCTTCCAGCAGAAACGTGCTATGGTGATCTGAGGAGCTGTTTGATGAGATCTGTGAACAGCCATCGTGTTTATTTTGCCAGAAGACACCGCTGACGTCAGTAAGAAACGAGGTGAACGCATTCATCAAGAGGTCTAAGTAATGTTCAGATAAAGTACTTTTCTTAGGAGATAATCAAGAGCTGAAATACACTTCTGGAATTTGAAATAAGAACACCGTGAATTCATTGTCCCAGGAAGGGGAAACTTTATTGACACATTCCTGGGGTCAGATACATCACATGATCACACTGACAGAACCACAGGCACATAGACACAGCCAACAGAGCATGCACAATGTCGGCACTAGTACAGTGTATATCCACCTTTCGCAGCAATGCAGGCTGCTATTCTCCCATGGAGACGATCGTAGAGATGCTGGATGTAGTCCCGTGGAATGGCTTGCCATGCCATTTCCACCTGGCGCCTCAGTTGGACCAGCGTTCGTGCTGGACGTGCAGACCGCGTGAGACGACGCTTCATCCAGTCCCAAACATGCTCAATGGGGGACAGATCCGGAGATCTAGCTGGCCAGGGTAGTTGACTTACACCTTCTAGAGCACGTTGGGTGGCACGGGATACATGCGGACGTGCATTGTCCTGTTGGAACAGCAAGTTCCCTTGCCGGTCTAGGAAAGGTAGAACGATGGGTTCGATGACGGTTTGGATGTACCGTGCACTGTTCAGTGTCCCCTCGACGATCACCAGTGGTGTACGGCCAGTGTAGGAGATCGCTCCCCACACCATGATGCCGGGTGTTGGCCCTGTGTGCCTCGGTCGTATGCAGTCCTGAGTGTGGCGCTCACCTGCACGGCGCCAAACACGCATACGACCATCATTGGCACCAAGGCAGAAGCGACTCTCATCGCTGAAGACGACACGTCTCCATTCGTCCCTCCATTCACGCCTGTCGCGACACCACTGGAGGCGGGCTGCACGATGTTGGGGCGTGAGCGGAAGACGGCCTAACGGTGTGCGCCGATACCCCAGGAGCAACAGTGCCCCTAATTTGCTGGGAAGTGGCGGTGCGGTCCCCTACGGCACTGCGTAGGATCCTACGGTCTTGGCGTGCATCCGTGCGTCGCTGCGGTCCGGTCCCAGGTCGACGGGCACGTGCACCTTCCGCCGACCACTGGCGACAACATCGATGTACTGTGGAGACCTCACGCCCCACGTGTTGACCAATTCGGCGGTACGTCCACCCGGCCTCCCGCATGCCCACTATACGCCCTCGCTCAAAGTCCGTCAACTGCACATACGGTTCACGTCCACGCTGTCGCGGCATGCTACCAGTGTTAAAGACTGCGATGGAGCTCCGTATGCCACGGCAAACTGGCTGACACTGACGGCGGCGGTGCACAAATGCTGCGCAGCTAGCGCCATTCGACGGCCAACACCGCGGTTCCTGGTGTGTCCGCTGTGCCGTGCGTGTGATCATTGCTTGTACAGCCCTCTCGCAGTGTCCGGGACAAGTATGGTGGGTCTGACTCACCGGTGTCAATGTGTTCTTTTTTCCATTTCTAGGAGTGTATATTACAAATAGAAAACGCGTGACATAGTGCCGTATTTTTAACTCGTATTTAGTCCGATCGGTTCGAGTTTTGACGACCATTCGGAAATTATACCAACGTGAAATAAAGAAAACAAGATGTAAAATCTCATGAAGTCAAAAGTATGTACAGTAAACGAATCGTAATTTGGTATTTGGAAAGGAAAATAATAAAGCGGTCACAGATCATACACCATGTAACATGATATTAACATCTTTATTAAAGTCACAGTTGTTGTTCCCAACAGATTGACAAAGATTCACAAAGAAATGATGTGACCCATTCACTATTAAAAGACAAACAGAACTGAATGATTTTCGTTGCGACGAAAGCAAGTATATGCATAACAAGACAAAAGAAACTGAATGGCAAATTTATTAAAATTTTACACAGGAAGAGGGACCTGCATGTATACAATTAAGCACACACACCGAAAAACATTTTTTGTACGTTATGTCATTTTGTAATTATAAGGAAATATAACAGGTCCTATATATACATTGTCAAAGGACACCATTCAGTCTATAATGTCTATTATATAAATGACATTTTAGAAGGGAACAATACACTCCGTTATGGGATACATTGAGGTAAACCATGTCGAGAAAACGAGATATACAATGTAAGAGGAGGTTTAAGACGGTACATCATTCATTAGATAGAACTAAGCGCTAACATGACGTCAACAAACACAACTAAAAATTTCCAATTTTTTAAATGTAATCATTTCCGCTTCAGGCTGTTAAAATATCATTTACTGCTACTGTAATTTCGAAACTTGGTCATTGTCAAGCATTCTGAAAGCAATCAGTCATAAAATAAAATACCTGAGGTTAAAAAATTGGCAATCGTTGAAAAATGTAAATTCAAAGCCACTTACGTTCAGAGCTGTGACCAACTCAACATCAAGTTGTCACCTGGCGGTATATAGTTTTCAACATTGTAAAACCAACTGCATGTAATTGCATCAGTCTCTTCCCTACATCATATATCAAGCCAGCACATCCTAGAAAGCTGACTAAGTAACAACGAACAGCAGACAGGATAATAAAAGCAACATCCACTATAAACACTTAGGACAACATCTCTTGTAGCAGGCATGGCAGATCGATCAAAATGGCAGCAAGGGGAAAAAGATACAAACATACAAACAGTAGTAGCCTGAGTGTAAATGTCGCTAGTATATACAGTGCAGATCATGTAGTTTGTAAATAGTGATTGCGGAAAAGAGAGAAGTGACAGAGATATTCGTTGAATAAAAATGGAAACAACAAACGATACTGAGAGTGTTGGCTGTGATAGCACTTGGATAGCTGAAACGTCAATTGGTTAAATTGTAGTAATTTCGCTATTTACAAAAAACATCATCATAAAACATGAATATTACCGTCAGGTATATTACAAGTAAAGATTAAGATACGCATGTGTAAAATACGTCCATACAAAAATACATATTCTGTCAGGATAAGAAAGTGACGACAAAAGTGAGCGTTCTCGTTTGAAGTAAGAGAAGCTCAGATCTTTACGTATCTCTACCTCTAATAATAGTGGACAAATCATTTTATAGAAAGTTAAGGGACAATCAAGTTACATTAAAACAGATGTAAAAAATACAAATGGACAAAAGGGGACAAATACCCAGGTGTATGGAAAAGCAAGTAATAGTACAAAAGTGTGATAAAATGCAACTAATACGCAAATGTAAACATACCTAAGAAACAAAACAGCGTGTAATTAGTATCAAGTCTAGCATGGTCTAGAATACATGTCAGGAATAGCAGAGTTGAAGACAAGCATACCAAAAGAAAGACCAGGTTGCAGTAAGTTTTTGAAGCAGGCCAGGAATCTCTTATTTTTAACGTCAATCTCTTCGTTTAAAGTGTTTCTTGGCTGTTCTCTAAATGGCACTGAATTTCAATCTCTTCTAAATAATGAAGCTTCCTTACTTTTTCGATCCCAAGAAGATTTTCTAATGTGTGTATGGTCGCCTGAATATGATTCGCGAAAGACGACCTACAATTTGTTCCTGGTGCTACTGTGTTCTGTAAAATGAATATTAAAACGTCTTACAATTTGTACTACATAATAGTTATTCCATTCTCGACGGTTAATTTCATAAACCACAGACTGTGTACAAGTCTTACTGTGTTGGATGCTATGACGTATGGTCTGACCTAATGTTCAGTAAGGGAGTTTGTTCTTAATTTGGCGTTATCAAATACTTTGGCTATACTTTCAGAAACATATCTGGAAGCGTTACTGAACTCGCAAGTGTTACTGCCCCCACAAGGATTACTGCACTCATGAGAGTTACTGCCCTCGCAAGGGTTCTTGCACTCGCAAGAGTTACTCGAGTCGGAAGAGTTACTTCAATTGTAAGACTTCCTTTTGTCGTAAGACTTACTGTCTCGGAGGTAAGGGAAAAGTGTAGTTAGCCGCCTCTTCTCTCTGTATCGGGGACTCGTCAGTAGCGCTGCGACTAAGTAATTTTGCTGTTAACATTTTATCAGTCATTGGCACCGTGAAGTTGTTGTTCAGTTTGCTGCCTGTATGAGGATCCCAAGTTCTCCGTCAGTTTCGTTTTGCTCCATATGAATCATAGCATGGAAAAATTCTTCTTATTGATTGTTGGGTGGCAGGAAATTTTGTTGATGACATTACAGAGAATGTGGTCTTGCGATATACACTAAATTTACGAACACTGTTATCGAACTTCGTAAACAGATTCAAATTAATTCGTTTTCTTTTGTTACATCAGAGTTAAAAATAATGTTGGTGAGCTGTTCTACCTCGCAGTCTTGCCGCAGTGGTAACACCAGTTCCCGTCAGATCACCGCAGTTAAGCGCTGTTTGGCTGGGATAGCACTTGGATGGCTGACCATAAGGTCTGCCGAGCGTTGTTGGCAAGCGGGGTGCACTCAGCCCTTGTGAGGCAAACTGAGGAGCAGCTTGATTAAGACGTAGCTGCTCCAGCTCGTAAACAGACAGAACGGCCGGGAGAGAGATGTGCTGACCACATGCCCTGCATATCCGCATCCGGTGACGTCAATGGGCCGAGGGTGACACGGCGGCCTGTCAGTACCATTGGGTTGGGATTTGTGCTACCGTAACTTTAATGCCATTAAGTGATCCTCTGAATAACATTCGGCTGGTCCCGGTGGAAGTTCGACTCCTCCCTCGGGCATGAGTGTGTGTGTTTGTCCTTAGGATAATTTAGGTTAAGTAGTGTGTAAGCTTAGGGAGTGATGACCTTAGCAGTTAAGTCCCATAAGATTTCACGCTCATTTGACCATTTGAATAACATTAACATGTCATCCATGTATATACCGTAATATTTAACTTTACTAGCTGTGATAAGGTATTTCTTAAAGAACTGACTTTCGAGAAACCTGACAAAAATATCAGCAAACGCACTTGCAATACACATTCCGATGACGACGCTCTACCGCTGAGTAAAAAACTTGAAATATTTATACATGAGTACCAGAAGACAGAGACTAATGATCTCCTTAATAACTTGTGGATTGGATTTCTTATGTTGGAAAAGATTCACTTAAATGATTTTAGTTGTATCCTAAATGGTAATGTGTGTAAATAAACTAGCTGTTGGGTTGGGTTGTTTCGGTGAGAAGACCAGACAGCGGGGTCATCGGTCTCTTCGGATTAGGGAAGGACGGGAAAGGAAGTCGGCCGTGCAATTTCAAAGGAACCATCCCACCATTTGCCTAGAGCGATTTAGGAAAACGTAAATCAGGATGGCTGGACGTGGGATTTAACCGTCGTCCTCCCGAATGTGAGTCCAGTGTGCTAGCCACGGCAAACTAGCTGTATCAAGAGATATAAATTTACCATTAGCAGTATTCAAAAAGTCCGTAAATTTGGCTGTTAGTTCAAACGATTTCTTGGCAGTGTAAGGTTCTTGAGAAACGTAATATTTTTCGAACAGTGTATCTAATTTTCTGCACACTTTATAGCATGGCTGTCTACGTAATTAACAATGGAATGATTCAGAAAACCATTTTTATTGCTCTTGAGCTGAGCAGTTAGAGTAGCGGTGCGTCGCCTCAGAACTAAGAATTTTTTGACTTCATTCCCTAACTATATAACTCAAACTTCTTTTCAGCTTTGTTAAATTTGTTACTTGAATCGTTATTTAACTTAACAATAACACAGGCAGAAAAAAAATCGTGTGCCTTATAACGTAATTGTCTCGAATTATAATGCCTAATAATTTCCTTTACCTGTCTTGAGGGCGACAGCATTATTCTTAACGAACTGCGTGGCTTTTCTTGTTTGTGCAGTTGTTACTGTCACTACCAAGGTCTTCTGGGCATCAATTACGTGCACGACTTTAAACGTGATTTTATTCTCTTCCAGGAACGTTAATTGTATCATGTATTAGACAGTTTTAGAGTTGGCAGCTATATTCCTTGCCATGCTACCTGATATTAGGGCTGACATATTTTAGACCCATATTTCTAATCTCAATCTCACTGTGGGTAAAAACAATGTCACTCAAATTAACAACCCCTTACCCAAAATTTATAATTTCATTTACCAATCGTGCAATGTTACGGGTTAAGTTCTTGTTGATTCTTAACTTTACTAAATTTCTTGGACGTATGTAAAGATTAAGTCGATCTTTTAAGGAATTGTGGCCCAAGCCAAGTATCTTATTTAGGTCAAATTTCTGTCTGAACTTCTCAAGTACAGGGAGGTTACAATTATCCTTTCGCTATTTGAGACGGCCATCACATCAAATGGGTTAACGTGGACAATAGATTTTTGTGGAAATATTCGTAAGGACATGTTGTGAAACGTCCCCTTAGAAAAATTTATACAAGACTGTGCTTAAACTGACACACAATGTTTTTAGCGCAACGCAATCTGACTATCAAAGATCCCTGCAAAAGAATGGCCCTGAGTAACATTAAACTATACCTTTCAGAAATCACTTACCTCACAAAAATCTTCATTACTCGAACTACTGCAATACAGCGAGCGCTACTACTGCCAGCTAAATAAAAGATTCAAACTACGGAAGGCACTAACTACTGATAGGGATAGTTAGCAAATGAAAGATATCAATAGAGAACAATGTATTTACCTTAATAGTCATAATATATATAGCAGTTCATGACAAATTACAAAACTCCGCCATCTCTCTCCCCACATCCACCACTGCTGGCGGCTCACCTCCAACTGCGCAACGCTACGCGCTGTTCACATCCAGCTGCCGCTGCCCAACACTACAATGGCAGACAAGAATGCAAACTAGCCACAGACTGCACACAGCATAGCCAGTGATTTTCATACAGAGCGATACGTAACGTTGCCAATAAGAAAACATGAACAGCCTACTTACATAGCCCCCATGCTCCCAACAAAAAAATTTTACAAATTGTTTTGGCCAGTGGCCAATAATGATTTGATAAAATTTTTCATAATTACAATAACAAAGATATCAAATGCACACACTTATTAATACAATGGTGGTGAAAAGCTAAAATTTTCTCACAGTCCATAAAGACAGTCCTGATCATTCATCACAGTAAAACTGCCGTTTCTTTTATTGCAAGAGAAATAACTAATAACCCAGTGACAACATATGCATTTTAATTCCCATTTGAGCGGCTGACATTTATTAAGTGCGTGTTTACGTTCCAGGCTACAAATGTTGCTCAATATGATGACAATCTACATCCATGACAGCTTGGATGTTTTTACGGACACCATTTCACAATTTTTTACAGAACCTTACATATCGTGGCCCATGGTTTATTCAACTCTCCTAACACACCTCGTCTACCACTCGACGATTGCACACTGCGTCCAGCACTCTCAGCCATGGCAACAACAGCTTCTTGAGTAATTTGTTTCGCAATTGGCCATTGGCCTCTCCCAAGAACAATTCCGAAATCGCTAGTTAATTCGAACATCCGAATCATGTTCTTCAACCCCGATGCGGAGAGAGGATGTCTCCGTATTCCTTCAATGTTGCTGTTGTTTCGATAAAGCGGCTCTCTGAGTAAAGCCCTGCTCACCTTCTCCAGGCCAATGTTCACTGTCTGCAAATCTAACGCACACTGAGGCTTGTGCCTCAACTTTACGTCGCAGTGCCACGACCAGCTTCTAACGGCAAGTCATGACACCGACACTATTAACAACATAAATCCTGCAGAGCACAGTCTGGACATCATTCTTATAGAGGTAGGTACCCAAACGGCAAATAGTTTTCTGTCTACACTGGCTCAGGTAGCGAAAGTATAATTATAGCCACCATTCCTAGGTGCCTTGCCACAGATCGCGCGGCTCGCTCTGTCTGAGGTTCGATTCCTCCCTCGTGCATTGGTGTGTGTGTGTTGTTATTAGCATGTGTTAGTTTAAGTTAGATTAAATATTGTGTAAGCCGAGGGACCGATGACCTCAGTAGTTTGGTCATTTAGGAACTTAGCATAAATTTCCAAATTTCTTGCCAATATGGCCATATTTTTTCGTAGTGATTCATATACTAACAGATTTCTCATTACGTCTTTGGACCAGAAATTTAGAATTTTGATGAGAACTAGGTCCACAACCGTCGTGAAATTTTTGAATGAAATCATTCCACTCTATGCCGTTAAAATATCACTTACTGCGGTGGTAATTTCGAGACGTGGTCATTGTCAAGCATCCAGAAAGCTATTAGACACCAAATAAAATACACGTGCTTACGAAATCGAGAAGTGTTGAAAAGTGAAAATTCGAAGCTACTTGCGTCGGATGTTGTGACCTACTAAACATCACAAATTTGTAACCTGTAGTATTATGTTTCGAGCATTATAAAAGTAAATACAAGTTGTGGTTTATATCTCTCCGCTGTTTCATACACATACAGTCGCGTATGGATCGCGGGAAGAACGACTGTCTGAAAGCCTCCGTGCGCACTCGAATCTCTCTAATTTTACATTCGTGGTCTCCTCGGGAGGTATAAGTAGGGGGAAGTAATATATTCGACACCTCATCAAGAAACGCACCTTCTCGAAACCTGGACAGCAAGCTACACCGTGATGCAGAGCGCCTCTCTTGCAGAGTCTGCCACTTGTGTTTGCTAAATATCTCCGTAACGCTACCACGCTTACCAAATAACCCTGTGACGAAAGGCGCCGCTCTTCTTTGGATCTTCTCTATCTCCTCCGTCAACACGATCTGGTACGGATCCCACACTGATGAGCAATACTCAAGTATAGGCCGAACGAGTGTTTTATAAGCCACCTCCTTTGTTGATGGACTTCATTTTCTAAGGACTCTCCCAATGAATCTCAACCTGGTACCCGCCTTACCAACAGTTAATTTGATTGATCATTCTACTTCAAATCGTTCCGCACGCATACTCCCAGATATTTTACAGAAGTAACTGCTACCAGTGTTTGTTCCGCTATCATATAATCATACAATAAGGGATCCTTCTTTCTATGTATTCGCAGTACATTACATTTGCCTATGTTAAGGGTCAGTTGCCACTCCCTGCACCAAGTGCCTATCCGCTGCAGATCTTCCTGCATTTCGCTACAATTTTCTAATGCTGCAACTTCTCTGTATACTACAGCATTATCCGCGAAAAGCCGCATGGAACTTCCGACACTATCTACTAGGTCATTTATATATATTGTGAAAAGCAGTGATCCCATAACATTCCCCTGTGGCACGCCAGAGGTTACTTTAACGTCTGTAGACGTCTCTCCGTTGAGAACAACATACTGAGTTCTGTTTGCTAAAAAGTCTTCAATACAGCCACACAGCTGGTCTGAAATTCCGTAGGCTCTTACTTTGTTTATCAGGCGACAGTGCGGAACTGTATCGAAAGCCTTCCGGAAGTCAAGGAAAATAGCATCTACCTGGGAGTCTGTATCTAATATTTTCTGGGTCTCATGATCAAATAAAGCGAGTTCGGTCTCACACGATCGCTGTTTCCGGAATCCATGTTGATTCCTACAGAGTAGATTCCGGGTTTCCAAAAACGACATGATACGCGAGCAAAAACCATGTTCTAAAATTCTGCAACAGATCGACGTCAGAGATATGGGTCTATAGTTTTGCGCATCTGCTCGACGACCCTTCTTGAAGACTGGGACTACCCGTGCTCTTTTCCAATTATCTGGAACCTTCCGTTCCGCCAGAGACTTGCGGTACACGGCTGTTAGAAGGGGGGCAAGTTCTTTCGCGTAATCTGTGTAGAATCGAATTGGTATCCCGTCAGGTCCAGTGGACTTACGTCTGTTGAGTGATTCCAGTCGCTTTTCTATTCCTTGGACACTTATTTCGATGTCAGCCATTTTTTCATTTGTGCGAGGATTTAGAGAAGGAACTGCAGTGCGGTCTTCCTCTGTGAAACAGCTTTGGAAAAAGGTGTTTAGTATTTCAGCGTAACGCGTGTCGTCCTCTGTTTCAATGCCATCAGCATCCCGGAGTGTCTGGATATGCTGTTTCGAGCCACTTACTGATTTAACGTAAGACCAGAACTTCCTAGGATTTTCTGTCAAGTCGGTACATAGAATTTTACTTTCGAATTCACTGAACGCTTCACGCATAGCCCTCCTTACGCTAACTCTGACATCGTTTAGCTTCTGTTTGTCTGAGAGGTTTTGGCTGCGTTTAAACCTGGAGTGAAGCTCTCTTTGCTTTCGCAGTAGTTTCCTAACTTTGTTGCTGTACCACGGTGGGTTTTTCCCGTCCCTCACAGTTTTACTCGGCACGTACCTGTCTAAAACGCATTTTATGATTGCCTTGAACTTTTTCCATAAACACTCAACATTGTCAGTGTCGGAACAGAAATTTTCGTTTTGATCTGTTAGGTAGTCTGAAATCTGCCTTCTATTACTCTTGCTAAACAGATAAACCTTCCTCCCTTTTTTTATATTCCTATTAACTTCCATATTCAGGGATGCTGCAACGGCCTTATGATCACTGATTCCCTGTTCTGCACTTACAGAGTCGAAAAGTTCGGGTCTGTTTGTTATCAGTAGGTCCAAGATGTTATCTCCACGAGTCGGTTCTCCGTTTAATTACTCGAGGTAATTTTCGGTTAGTGCACTCAGTATAATGTCACTCGACGCTCAGTCTCTACCACCCGTCCTAAACATCTGAGTGTCCCAGTCTATATCTGGTAAATTGAAATCTCCACCTAAGACTATAACACGCTAAGAAAATTTATGTGAAATGTTTTCTTTCAGTTGTTCTGCCACTAATGCTGCTGAGTCGGGAGGTCGGTAAAAGGAGCCAACTATTAACCTAGCTCTCAATACGATAGCGAACACGCTACAAATTAAACTCCTTGAATAAATAATCCTACCCTAATGAACCCAAGCCAGTGCCCTTAGAACAATATTACAAAAACATCAAATAAGCACCAAAACATTTGAAACAAATTGTCACTGCCTCCAAGCAGTAACTGAATCACACTCAGACAGCAGGTATTTAAAATAATTAATTCAAATGACACTGATGTAAGATTACCTCGGGGAAAGGCACAAAAATGATAAATTAGCCCTACAATAGTTACGCGTCCTTGATGGATCCAAACATTCAAGACTTTGCTGGAAGATTTCGCGGATTGAACTTACTTTGGTAGATCGATCTGTTCAGTGATATGTAGTGCTTTCTCAAACAGACTAAACTCTAAGAGTAAGAAATAACACGCAGTAAGCCACAAGGTTCAAATGGTAAACTAAAACGTCGACGCCATCATACTCCAACACGAATTACTACAGTAAGAATGGCACAACAAGTTTCATAGCGGCGAACCACAGGATAAATTGTACACAGAGTTTCGTGACTGATAATCAACTGCTAATCTGTCTCACATTCATCACACTTAAAATACAGCAGAAAATGAGTCCAATGCATCACGTAAATACAATTATATCACCGCTTTACTTCAGTTGAAGTCCGTATCCAACAGCATCAGAAATTTAGTTCACGAGTCACGATCCCAAACAACATTTGTCGGCTAACGACCACCAGACTTCTTCGTTGCACAGTCCGTACCAAAATGCGCCCAGCACAGCCAGCGTCGACTCGAATGGACGCTTTCACATCGACATTACTCGCCGCCAAGATTGCCTCTTATGTCCACTATAAACCACATGCCATTACTAACTGCCGCTCACACTGCACCTTCGCTCAGTCCTTCCTCTTTCGCACGCCCCACCTTCCTACCGCATCACGAGAGCCGAAAGGATAGGATCTCTGGAGGAGAATCAAAAGGACGAAAGCTTTCATGGCTCAAGTGTGGCACTGATGACCATTTCTTGCACCTCACCCGTTTCCTTTCCCACCAGCTTAACCTCAGTAAATTAGCTATTTTTGTCTTCCTTGTCCCAGGGAAACCCAGCGACCATGTCATTATCTCTTCTATACTGTTGATATGCCCTACCTCATCCACCAGTTCATCTGCTTCAATCTGCTGGTATCACCGCTTTCTGTCCCTGCATTACACTCCAGATATTACACTCCAAATATTCTATCACTCGTCCAGATCTACCTCACTCCTGGTGTAACCAATGCCTCTGGAATATCAACCCATCCAAAACCCAGACAATAACTATAGGACAAACTATCCACGCCTACTGTCTCCATGACTTCTATATTACCATTTACGGCCGTCCTGTTCAGTTAACTAACACACTAAAATCGACTAACCCTTAATGGCAACTAACATGGGAACATCACCTAGTACCATCCAACAGAAAGCCCACAATAGACTAAATCTACTAACAGGCCTAACTTGGGGATTACACCCCTAGACTATTCTCCACACCTATAAAACCCTGATCCAACCCATCCTCTGCTATATAATTGTTACATGGGTTGCCCAACCATAGTTATACAAGTCCCTCCAAATCCTGGAGTGCCATGCACTCTGTCTCATTTTCTGCATTCGTTAACCTTCCCCAGACATGGAACTTCTACTATCTCATCAAATTCCCACCCATCCTCACATGTACCAAACATTACACCTCTTAAACTATTCACGAAATAGATTTCAGTGTCCCCATTTTATCCCCTCTGATAACCAGTCGTGGTACGCTGCTATGACTTTACAATTCCATCCCACCCTCCCTACACCTACAACACTCAATATCATGTTCCAACGCAACTTCAACCAATTCAGCATACTCTGAAGCGAGCCGAAATGGTATACAACATGGACCTGAGGCCTTGCTTTTATTAACTGATTTAAACTACATCGCCACCCAGAGTATATGCAAGTCTAAGGTACTCATGTTGGCAGTTGTTCTTGTTTCGCATTCTGGGATATTTCCGCATTCTGGGATAATTTCGGAAAACCGTGTTACGTATCTTTCCTTTAGCAGCGCTGTTATCAGTAGCACAGCAATTAACATTACCATTGTTATCGCGTAGCGAAGGTATTGATCGTGTGTCGTCGTTGGCGTGTTTCATATACGATCAGAGACACTACGGATTTTTTTCCCCGATTGCGGTACACAGTTTCGTTGTGGAAACTGCTAAAAGCATCTGGAATTGAAGTATGTTGTGATTCAGTAAAACGTAGCCATTCATGGAGATTCTGCGGTCTTAAATTTAGTGCGCTTTGATCGTTGCTCCTCCAACAGTGTTCTGAGATCTTTGCCGGATCAGAACCATCTTTATTAATTTATTTAGTATTTATATCTCAGTTGTTATCGACAGTATTTCTTTAATTTCCAACCAACTGTGATCTACGGTTGCATAGTCAGGCACGAAGGACTAGAACTGTCTCTTAGGAAGGGGTCAATTTAAATCCTATCTGCCTTTTAAATATATATATATATATATATATATATATATCGCATTTGTTTTTGGTGGATTTGGAAGTGACGGTATTCAGTCCTGCTACAACGACCTTTTCTTCACTAATACTTGTATCTACTACCTACTTGCTCAGAAATATTTGGTTGAAAGTAGTCAAGCATGTTTTCGCAACCTTTTACACTTCAAGTGGCCTCCTGGACGAATTGTTCACAAATGTTTTTGGATAATGCATTCAGTACGATTTAGGACGACATTTTGTGCCTACCACCAACATTAAACATATATTTTAGCTGAAATGTCGAAGGCAGAGTGAAGTCACCAACAACTTCAGTTCTATGAGTGGCATACTAAATTGAAATGTTTTCTTCCAACATTTATTTTATGCATGTTGTCTTGTATAAACTCTACCCATACTAACTCAGAGGAAGTCTCTACTTCAGTATCACTACGAGGTACATTACTAGTGACAGCAACGAACCTCCATCACCAACTGTATTTAACCTATCTTTCTCAACACGGTTAAGTCCTTTGCAAAAATTTCAACTTAACTTACGTCTAGTTTTAACCAGATGTCAGTAACTGTTGATCTGAGCTTCAGGGCCTTCTATTATATCTTAGAGCTTTGGTTCTTCCCAACACAACTACGAAATATACATACAATGGTATCTCCTGCTACGTTCCCCTCAACCTGCGTTTACCCTGCACTCTTGTAGCCTGACGTATTTTATGTAGCATCGCAAGACCTTCCAAAGTAGCAAACCGCCCAATATTCTCCACAAATTCCCTGCTACCCGCGTTTCGCTTACTGTGTGCAGTCGTCTCCTGACGTACGAAGTGGAGCCCGAAAACCCTGAGCCCTATGGCACAGGTCGCAGAACTGTCTGAGCATCTGATTCACACCGTCCATTCTGCTCTGTACTTAAGGTTGGTAGTGGGTTCTGTCGATGATGCTACAAGTGGTGAGCTCTTTCTTCACCTAGAAAGCAAGGCTGGCAGTCTTTACTTCAGCTAGGCGCCCGAAGGAAGAGGGAAAATCTTGCGATCCAAAGCATCTCACATCGTTAGTATTGACGTGAGCCACCACCTAAAGTTGGCTGCACCCTGTGCTTTTCATTGTACCTGGAAGCGTCTGTTATATATCTCCCAGTATGCACACAGAGTGCGCACTGGATTCATTCCCGTTCTTGGCAGCCGTCTCCCTGTGGGTCCCCATTAAACGCCTAATGTTGGAGCCCCGAACTATCAGTAATCCCATCCTCTGCGATTGGTCAGATATTGCAAATCGAGAAGCTTCCTATGAAAGAGAGGAAATGACTGCATCTGGATTAGGACGTCTATCACACACAGACAGCGCCTGAAACCTGCTCATCAGACAAATCCGGTAAGCTCTTTGATGTGTCCCTCGAGAAACTCCTTCACTGCCTGCCACAACTCGGAACGACCTGCCACTATAGATTAACATCAATGAGGAGAGCACCTTGGGCAGCGACAGTAGTGGACTGATCGGGGGACACGGGAGTCTTTCTGGACGTCCATTGAATTATGAAATGCCGTGCGCCGTGCGCCGTGCGCCGCGCCCCGCCACCCGCCCCCTCCCCTCCCCCCTGCGTACATCACCGACACCGCGCCACAAGCGGCGATGTGGTGATGCCCGTTGACAACAACCTGTAGGTGTGAATGATGGGGCATCAAATCTGTTTCTATGTGAAAACAGCAATCACAGTCCCAAAACATGCTGAAGACGGCTGGAAAAACGCTAGATAGTTATTAAATCGCGGAACGGCACCTCTCTTAGAAATTAAAACACCCACTAAATTTAAGAATTCAATATCTTCATTCTCTCGGCCAACACATGTGGATCTACGTTCATTTTTTTTCTCAGCAAACAGTGTGGACCTTCCAGCTCTTAGTATCAAAACGAGGGCGCAGATTCTTGCAAGGAACGATTCGTGCATTAGTTTACTGCTGATGGTAGGCAGAAAATGGTTGCTCCTACAAATCGAAAAGGCTTGTAAATAATCATTATCTCTAAATATTAGACTGACAGTTTTTTTACGTAACGTTCGCTAATTATTTTAGGCATTGAAGATTTCTATAAAATTTGCTTTATAACATCGACAAAACCCTGTATAGGAAATCATATATTTCAGAATTATTAACATTAAGAATTCTATTGTCCGCAGCTCGTGGCCGTGCGGCAGCGTTCTCGCTTTCCACGCCCGGGTTCCCGGGTTCGATTCCCGGCGGGGTCAGGGACTTTCTCTGCCTCGTGATGACTGGGTGTTGTGTGATGTCCTTAGGTTAGTTAGGTTTAAGTAGTTCTAAGTTCTAGGTGACTGATGACCATAGATGTTAAGTCCCATAGTGCTCAGAGCCATTCGAGCCATTAAGAATTTTATTCCTCGTGCGCATTAGCATATACAGTTCACTGCTTCATACAAAATGTATATAACGCTGAATAAAATGTTTTTACTGAAGAAAGGAAAGAAAATACGAGTAGACCTCCATTTACGACTTTGTGAAGCTTCAGAAAAAAATTCACTTGCTTTTGTTTCACACTTGTTCATTGTTGTTGTTGTTGTCTTCAGTCCTGAGACTGGTTTGATGCAGCTCTCCATGCTACTCTATCCTGTGCAAGCATCTTCATCTCCCAGTACCTACTGCAACCTACATCCTTCTGGATCTGCTTAGTGTATTGATCTCTTGGTCTCCCTCTACGATTTTTACCCTCCACGCTGCCCTCCAATGCTAAATTTGTGATCCCTCGATGCCTCAGAACATGTCCTACCAACCGATCCCTTCTTCCAGTCAAGTTGTGCCACAAACTTCTCTTCTCCCCAATCCTATTCAATACCTCCTCATTAGTTACGTGATCTACCCACCTTATCTTCAGCATTCTTCTGTAGCACCACATTTCGAAAGCTTCTATTCTCTTCTTGTCCAAACTAGTTATCGTCCATGTCTCACTTCCATACATGGCTACACTCCATACAAATACTTTCAGAAACGACTTCCTGACACCTAAATCTATATTCGATGTTAACAAATTTCTCTTCTTGAGAAATGCTTTCCTTGCCATTGCCAGTCTACATTTTATATCCTCTCTACTACGACCATCATCGGTTATTTTACTCCCTAAATAGCAAAACTCCTTTACTACTTTAAGTGTCTCATTTCCTAATCTAATTCCCTCAGCATCACCCGACTTAATTTGACTACATTCCATTATCCTCGTTTTGCTTTTGTTGATGTTCATCTTATATCCTCCTTTCAAGACACTGTCCATTCCGTTCAACTGCTCTTCCAAGTCCTTTGCTGTCTCTGACAGAATTACAATGTCATCGGCGAACCTCAAAGTTTTTACTACTTCTCCATGAATTTTAATACCTACTCCGAATTTTTCTTTTGTTTCCTTTACTGCTTGCTCAATATACAGATTGAATAACATCGGGGAGAGGCTACAACCCTGTCTCACTCCTTTCCCAACCACTGCTTCCCTTTCATGCCCCTCGACTCTTATAACTGCCATCTGGTTTCTGTACAAATTGTAAATAGCCTTTCGCTCCCTGTATTTTACCCCTGCCACCTTCAGAATTTGAAAGAGAGTATTCCAGTCAACATTGTCAAAAGCTTTCTCTAAGTCTACAAATGCTAGAAATGTAGGTTTGCCTTTTCTTAATCTTTCTTCCAAGATAAGTCGTAAGGTCAGTATTGCCTCACGTGTTCCAACATTTCTACGGAATCCAAACTGATCTTCCCCGAGGTCGGCTTCTACCATTTTTTCCATTCGTCTGTAAAGAATTCGCGTTAGTATTTTGCAGCTGTGACTTATTAAACTGATAGTTCGGTAACTTTCACATCTGTCAACACCTGCTTTCTTTGGGATTGGAATTATTATATTCTTCTTAAAGTCTGAGGGTATTTCGCCTGTCTCATACATCTTGCTCACCAGATGGTAAAGTTTTGTCATGACTGGCTCTCCTGAGGCCATCAGTAGTTCTAATGGAATGTTGTCTACTCCCGGGGCCTTGTTTTGACTCAGGTCTTTCAGTGCTCTGTCAAACTCTTCATGCAGTATCTTATCTCCCATTTCATCTTCATCTACATCCTCTTCCATTTCCATAATATTGTCCTCAAGTACATCGCCCTTGTATAAACCCTCTATATACTCCTTCCACCTTTCTGCTTTCCCTTCTTTGCTTAGAACTGGGTTGCCATCTGAGCTCTTGATATTCATACAAGTGGTTCTCTTCTCTCCAAAGGTCTCTTTAATTTTCCTGTAGGCAGTATCTATCTTACCCCTAGTGAGACAAGCCTCTACATCCTTACATTTGTCCTCTAGCCATCCCTGCTTAGCCATTTTGCACTTCCTGTTGATTTCATTTTTGAGACGTTTGTATTCCTTTTTGCCTGCTTCATTTACTGCATTTTTATATTTTCTCCTTTCATCAATTAAATTCAATATTTCTTCTGTTACCCAAGGATTTCTATTAGCCCTCGTCTTTTTACCTACTTGATCCTCTGCTGCCTTCACCACTTCATCCCTCAGAGCTACCCATTCTTCTTCTACTGTATTTCTTTCCCCCATTCCTGTCAATTGTTCCCTAATGCTCTCCCTGAAACACTCTACAACCTCTGGTTCTTTTAGTTTATCCAGGTCCCATCTCCTTAAATTCCCACCTTTTTGCAGTTTCTTCAGTTTCAATCTGCAGTTCATAACCAATAGATTGTGGTCAGAATCTATATCTGCCCCAGGAAATGTCTTACAATTTAAAACCTGGTTCCTAAATCTCTGTCTTACCATTATATAATCTATCTGAAACCTGTCAGTATCTCCAGGCTTCTTCCATGTATACAGCCTCCTTTCATGATTCTTGAACCAAGTGTTAGCTATGATTAAGTTCATTAGTTTCATGGAAAACATTGAGAGAAAAATTTGCCATAACTGTTTTAATCTCAGGAGTGAATAGCTTAAAGTTAAGGGCACACACCAAACTGAAAACAAGGTGCATCTTACCAAAAGCTGTGCCAGCTCACAAACGAAATGCTGCAGGGTCAAAGGCTACCACTCAATTGAATGATCTAACAAATGTAAGTGGCTCTTCAAACAAAAACAAACGCTTGTCGTGTTCCAGACAGATGTACTAAGTAGAACACATTTATTGAAACCCAGAACTGTGCCTCATAAATATACGACTATGCACGAAATTTAAGAATAATTTGCGCAGAGAGATACAATAATTTTTATGTTAACTCACGTCAAATTATGTATGACATGTGGAAGCTTTATTCTTTTTCTTTTGTAACTACCAAATTACGATTAGTTTGGTGAATGTATTTCTGACTTTGCACGGTTTTACATTTTGCCAGTTATTTGAAGTTGGTGTAATTCCTGAAAGAAGGTCGGAATAAATACGAATTTACGAGACAGCGATGTGTCATTCATTTCTTCCGCAATGTTAAGACAGTATCTGATGTGGTCTAATGACATATTTTTGTGACTACTGTTGGCCACGTCAACGAGGCCTTTCTTCCAAGACAAGAACGTAGTACATGCTTTAAGGGGAAGAGATAAAGGGAAGTTTTCCGTTGGCATTTACGTTTGTAATAAAAACGTTCTGGAAACAATCACATAAAATAGATATCACGAAAATATTCTGTTTCCCCAATCATGGCGAAACAAAAGTAAATACGGGAACGGTGTTTCTGTCCTCAGAAGATTCTCGTTAAATTCTCACGTTGCTGTATTACGTACAGTTCATATAAAACAACTTCTAGCCTTTTAGAGGATCCTGCGGGCTTTTACAATTAGTGGCTTAACTACATTCCTTTGGTGCCTAAAAAAGTGGACAGCAATGGAAGTGGTTGCGTGAATGACCTGATGAATACGCTTTCAAATTGTATTTGAAAGCGGAAAGCTATATACGAGTCCAGGAACAAAGCTCAAAATCTGAGATTTTTGTAATGTTTTATCCAACGAGGTCAGGAACTTGAGAACGTAAATTCCTTATAGTGCGTCTTATATCACTTCAATTGACATGCTAATACGGAGCAAGTTAATTAAAAAGCATAAACTATTAGCTCGTTAGCTGTGAGCTTAGCTGTATTTTCTAGTACGCGAGCTGAGATACTGGATTCAGTACGAAGTATTAGCACATTTATAATTCCTAATGAGAAAGCTCCAAACTCTCAACTGAGTGCTCTGTTGTTACACTGGGAAACGATACTTTACGTGGAAAATGTGAATCACACAGTCAGATAAAACGGGAAGTTAGTAAGGTATTAACGGCAACCGGTCACATTCTGCTATTCGAATGAAGCTACAAAATGCATTTCACGCAGTCTTTGTTTTTCCGGGAATGTAATTTTCTTGTGCTTCTAACTCTGTTCCATTAGCTTCTAGGAATCTAAAGTCGATGTTAGACTCAAAATACATGCAATAGTTACTGTGATTTTTGAGTAGTCAAAAGGAAGTGAAGTGATACAGTTGTTCAGAACAATTTGAGTAGATGAGAAATTCAACATTTCTACTAAAAACTTATTAAATAATCGAATCAATTGCTTTAGAAATAGGCATACTATGTTTGATAACTAAAACTACAAATCTCGTATATACCTAACTATCATGCATTCACCTCACCATAAGTCTCATTGGAATCATTATTTGTTTGCCCATATTACCGATCTACGTTACGTCATTATACCATCGCTATGCATGTAACAGCATACTTACCAGTATGTTCCAAAACGCCGCTCATGAAAACGGATTTTTCCGGTGCTTATACCTCCGGTATTATTGTTGATAAAAAGGTATGCCAAACGCGTTGGGTAGCCTTTCTTGCTAAGAACCATTTGTAAACCTAACAGAAGGACTGTCTTAGTGTAGTTGTCCTACAGTACAGAGTTATTTACCATAGATTCGCCGTCAACAGCTGACCAAAACTTAACCGAGAATTCCAAGAAGGCCAAGTACAGTAGACACCTGTAATATTGCCAATATATTCAAAAGATCCTGAGTTTGACCAGACTTGAAAATTTTCAACATATATTTGTCCATCTCCGAGTTACAGGTATTCATAGTTACCCTTCTCGCACACGTCAAATAAGTACGTAAAAATTAAATCAATTGATTTATGACGGGTATACCCGTGACAAACCTATTATTTAATTGCACTGACGGGGTATATCCATGAACGAATGAATGAATGAATGAATGAATGACACAGTTGCGTAAATTCGTGGCTGTTTCCTGAGGAACCCCCAAAAAATCGTTTTTCACGATCATTTTGTCGTAAGCAGCTCACCAAATCTGAGTTGCGGGTTCCAAGACGACTATGCACAACAATGGCTGTAACGTTTAGGATATGTTTTCAAAATTGCGGCCTCAAACAACCTAGAAAGTTTTCATGATATCTCTATCCATATCTGAGACACAGAGGTTCAATGCGACCACAATTTCGCAAGTAAAATACGCAAGTAAAATATGGTATTAGGCGGTAAAGTAGTGACGTAGCACGGAGAAATATTATGCAAGAGTGTCTTATGATCAGAAGGATTGCGAGGTCTGTAGTGCTGAAGGGCATGCAAAATTTTTTTGTTCTTGAAACAGTTGATGTTTGAAATTAATTTTGCATTATTTCAATTTCGCATTAGTAAAATATCAAAATTTTACTAACCTATCAAGTTCTTTTCATATGAGAGACATGCCCTGCTGTGGAAGGGAAAAGGAGGGAAGCAGCGGAAAAATGCTGCTATCGAAGCACAAAGATAGGTAATGTGCTCATCTTTATTAAAAGTGTGACTTAAGTGAAGTAGCAGCTGCTTTATACTCGTACCTTCCTCAGCGCCTTTAAAATTTTCTCAAAAATATTGGCATGCGAAAATATTCGCTCTTTTTTATGCTTAAAGAGAAGGAGACAGTGGCAGTGGGAAAGAGACAGAGAAGTAACAAATTATGGAACGTGGCAGTCAGTGGTCATGGTACAGAAAGAGCGAAGGTGACAATGCCAGTCTCAGAGAAAGAGAGGTACACAGTGGCAGTGGAAAGTAGCAGACAGTGAGAGAACAGTGCGAGGCATTGAGTAAAGGACACAGTGCCAGTGGGAGAGGAATAAAGAGAAGCAGGTAGGGGAGGAGGATGAGCCTGGTGATGATGAGGGACTGACAGTTATAACGAGGCGGCTGGTCCCGGCGGAGGTGTGAGTCCTCCCTCAGGCATGGGTGTGTGTGTTTGTCCTTAGAATAATTTAGGTTAAGTAGCGCCTAAGCTTAGGGACTGATGGCCTTAACAGTTGAGTCCCATAAGATTTCACACACATTTGAACATTTTGAGTTATAACGAGGAAGAAATAGACAGTCACAGTGAGAAAAGACAGCAGCAATCGGAAGGAAGGAATGAATGAGATAGTAGCTGTAGGTGAGAACAACAGGGAGACAGTGACAGTGAGATGAGACAGTAGTAGCAGGACCGAATGAAAGCGATTGTGGTTGTGAGACAGGAGAGAGTGGCAGTTGGAGAGTCACATGGAGATAGTGACAATGAGGGGCCGAATGAGTGAGCAAGAATGGACAATTAGGAGTGAATGGGAATGAGACTTACAGCCACAACGATGGACTAGTGGATGTGAGTGAGACACAGTTAGGGCAGCTTGTGGGAATGACAGGTGAACTGCATGTTAAAAAAGAGCATGAATGTGTTTCCATGACAATGTATTTGCGAAAATTTTCTTTTGTGCTCCGACAGAAGCATTTTTCCGCTAGTAATTATTATGGATCTTTGTGCTGCAGCAAGCCAATAGCAATGGATGTTATGCTGTGTGTTGATCTAAGCCTGCCATATTTGAAGATGGCGTGCCTGACATACATCTGCTAAAAAAATGAGCTTACAAACAATTCATTTCATGTCTGCGTACCAAATTTTCTCCTTCTCTTCCGAAATTTTCCATCTGTTAATACATGATGTAGCGATTTTTTCGTCTGTTTGAATGTGTATGTGTGTGTGCCCCAGTGCGCAAGAGGTTGTGTGTGTGCACAAGCGCGCGCGCGCGCGCGTGTGCGTGTGCGTGGGCGTGTGTGTGTGTGTGTGTGTGTGTGTGTGTGTGTGTGTGTGTGTGTGTGTGTGTGTGTACGTCTGTGTGTGTGTGTGTGTGTGTGTGTGTGTGTGTGTGTGTGTGTGTGTATGACTACTTCTGCTGTTAATAATGCTTTGTATGATCACTCACATCAGGCTACATACAACATTTTCACTACAACTTCTTATCTCACTACAGCTTCTTATCTCGGGCGAGTAGCAATATTTTTGATGCTGTTAAGGTTCTCTATATTCAAGTACCCGATAAATAAAGCATTTTGGAATGTCTGTATAGACGTAAAATAAATTAGTAACAGCTTGTGTGAAGCAAATTGGCCTTTTACTTTTAGAAGTATCTCAGGTTGAAACGTCGTCCCCTTAGAAAAATTATACATGACTGTGCTTAAACTGACATACAATATTTTTAGCGCAACGCAATCTGACTTTCAAAATTTCCTACAAAAGAATTGCCCTCACTAACATTAACCTATACCTTTCACAAATCACTTACCTCACAAAAATATTCGGTACTCAAGCTACTGCAATACAGCGAGCGCCACTACTGCAGGCTTCATAGTGTTCAAAAGTCATAATATATATAGCATTTCATGACATCCAGTCTTACAAATTTCAAAACTCCGCCATTTCTCTCCCCACATGCACCACTGCTGGTGGCTCAGCTCCAACTGCGCAATGCTATGCGCTGTTCACATCCAGCTGCCCAACACTACAATGGCAGACAACAATGCAAACAAGCCACAGACTGCACACAGCACAGCCAGTGATTTCCATACAGAGCAATATGTAGCGTTACCAATATAAAAACCTAAACAGTCTACTTACATAGCCCCCATGCTCCCCACAAAAAATTTTACGAATAGTTTTGGGTACTGGCCAATGCATATTTGTTGAAATTTTTTCACAATTACGATAACAAAGAAATCAAATGCACACACGTATTGATACAATGTTGGTCAAAAGCTAAAATTTTCTCACAGTCCATTAAGACAGTCCTGGTCATTCATCACAGTAAAATTGCAGTGTTTTTTTTTTCTCTCAAAGTCTGAGCAGTAAAAGACAATGCACACAGAAGTAGTGGATTTCCATGCAGTCGTGAAGAAGCAGTGTTGTCCTTACAACAGAAAGACAGTGCTGACTCTTGACATGCAGACAGGTAATGGGCCACAACAGAGCAAACCCACAGTAGAGTCATTCGAAGTTGAAGAATATTGGTAGGTAGGTCATCACAGAGCAGACCCACTGTAGTCCTGGTAGAGATCATGGTATTGGTGGGCAACCAGAGGTGCAGACCCACTGCAGTCCTTGTAGAGATAATGGTATTGGTGGGCCATCAAAGTTTCCAACCCACTGTAGTCCTTATAGAGACGGCCAGCAGCCATCTGTTGCGACTGTACAGAGGCACAGTCACCATCGAAGAGTCTTGCGGACAATATAGCAAGTCCATGAACCACCAATTGTGCACTCACAAAATTTTTTTTTGAAATAACCCTTGAACCAGCAATGCTGTTATCCAATCCCTTGCTGAATTATTAACACACGTCCAAACACTAACAGTCCTCTTTCTTTTCACATATTGTGCATATTCTATGACCAACAGAAATATGTGCAGTGAAATGAATGCTTACAAGTTACTTAATTTGATGAACTGGTGCCAATTACAATTTTACAGCATGAGAATACAATAAAAAAGGTAAAAAATACATCATTAAAGAACATAAAAATACAGATAACGTTTGTAGTAATAGGGGCTTTACAAAAGAATAGAAATAATCATATACATCAGTGTTACAGGAATTATGACATAAGTAAATACATAAAAGATCAGAATAACTTTTGAAACATCAACTCCACACATGAGCATTAAAACAAAACAGAATAAATAATGTCTAAACATCTTTAAAAATCAAATCACATATTATCAGAAAAATTCTACAGGGATAACAAGGAAAGGACAGGGTTTGTTTTACTACAGTATTTTGCAAACAAAACTTTCTTTACTTCTCGGAGATCTCCCTTCGTTCTTCATTATTTCCAAAATGCCCTGTCTATATCTGCTTTCTGTACTTTTTTCGTATAACTTCTCAATGTATTTCTTCCAATTCATCATAGTTAGTTTCTTATATAGTCTACCCCCTCTTAAACGAACTTGAATCTACTGAGCTCAGATATATATACCAAGGGACGAGGCAACGCAGCAGCACATAACAAATTAACAAAGCAAGTGCGTGCAACATTACAACTACTATAAGGCAATGTGCAGCAAACAAGAAAAATAAAACCATAGCAAAACTGGCTTAACAGAGTAATACAAAGTCAAATTCAGTAACATTATGCCTGGCAAACCGCAGCAGCAAATGCAATAACTTATATCTAAACATGACAAAGCTCAAGCAGAAAAAATATTACAGTAAAAATGGCCATGTTTAATACCTATGTCACATCTTAACACTAGAGTGATGCATCACTGTAACTTACTCTAGCAGACAAGTTACCAAGTCACTGACAAAAATAATGTATGCAATTTCTGTGAAGTGGAAATGTCTTTTTTTTGGAAGTAGATCATTAAATTATTCTTTACTGGGTCTGTAGACAGAAAAAAGTGATATTAGTACATCTATTAAATTTTATTTTAACTAGTGCTGCAGTGGAGCTAGAAACTAGATATTAAATTAAATAAGTATATATATAAAGCAACATATGAAACGTCAATCACTAGGGAAATTGCGTCTCCAAAGGCAAACAAAAAGTCTCTCAACTAGGAAGACAATAGATGTAAAAATGTTTCTCATCATTTCATTATGCATTTTAGTAAGTATCATAAATTAAGAGCTCCACAGTGTGATCATATGTTTTCAAGTTTGAGCGTGTCGTATTTGCGATGCTTTCTACAAAGGAATGTCAATTGCGAGGATAATGGCCTCTTTTTCTTCTCCACCTGTGCTTCTGAAAGGCACACACTAATTGCTTATTTCCAGCCGACTGTCACACAGCTGGGTGCCCACGACGCATTACATGAAGGTGGTCACTTAACTTTCTTACCGAAATATTTACGACACCAGTTTGCCCTACAGTGACAGTCTCATATAAAAACTTTCACAGGTCGAGAATTTGCGTTACAAATGTGTAGAAACAATATCCAATAAATATAACAGTGTCCAAAAAATTTCCGTCGGCGTTGTGATACATTTACGCATGTACATACATTTCATAATTCTGAAAGTACAATTCTTGGTTTCCAACATCCTTTTCCACAAATCAGAGTCCCTAATTATTCCTTACCTTATTATGCATATACATATTCGTCAACACTTCTTCAATACTTAATCAGAAGATATACGTAACATAATCAAATTCCTCATATATGGCAGCATCATCTTATTGATCATAAACATACCTCAACAGCATAATACACATCGTCGTCGTAATAATATCATTACGTCGAAGTCAAAAACGTCGTAGTTTTCTGCAATAATTTAAAAGCCTAAAAGAAATTCTCTGCTCATTTCAATAGTGTGATCTACCTCAAACGAACTTTAAAAAACATGATCCCATACCAAATACGTCATTCAAAGCTCTCATAGTATCACAATGGTTCCGAAAAAATATGAACAGTTCACAAAGTACAGACAAAATACAATTTCATAAGTACGAAGTTATCCAACTGTGTAATTGCGTAAACATTTGTCACTGACGTAGTAAAAAAAAAGTTTGTTTCTCTGTTAAATAATCAGATAGGTATGTAATTCTGTGTTAGAGGAATATGGTACCGATGTGTAAAGTTGTATAAGCAAATACCATATTAGCTAGGGCTCCTTGTGCTTGCCACACACATGGTACACAAAGTAAGCGTGTAACCCCTGAGGATTCATGTAATTATTCTTCAGGTGTTACAGACTACAGAAATGGAATAAAATGTATCACGGAAAACTTTCTTTGTAATTCAAAAATCTTTAAAAATAAACGTTTTAAGTATAAAATTAATCACTCAAATACGTGTACTGCAGCGCTAAACTGTGCATCTTGTTGTAAGATAACCTCTGTGGAAGTGTCATAGTTATTGTCCTCTGAAAGCTAAGTTCTGCAGAAGTCAATGTACTTACCTCATGATAAACACAAGTGAAATGCCTTGCGTATAGATATTTTAGTTATTATGCTTATTGCCGTGATGAAGAAAGTACTGTGCTGTAATGTATTGTTGTGCTATGGAAAAGACTGTCTCATTGTAGCTACACCACAAAAGTTACTACTAAAACATGTTTCCCTTTCCAGTAGAATTCAGAAAAACTGTGCAGATACAAAACAGATACACCGCAAAAGCAACAATGTAAATCATGTCTCATATTAGTAGCGTCATGATATAATCGTGTAGCTGTCAAAGAAACCAAACACTAAGTCATCGGTAATCTCACATAAAGTACTTTAAATAAAGAATGTCTTTTCAAGTAAACCAAAATGTTGCATTAATATCTCATTAACAGTACTGGCAAATGTTCTAAGTATGTGAGCCTTATAGTCGTTACGTAATCATGCAAATAACAAACAAGAATGTACACACACAATAACACTGTGTCGTCTGTTCACAATAACAATGCATTCGTAATTTCTATTTAAATAAGTTCTCTTGGTTCTTGACTGGATATTTAACTTACAAGATTGTTGCATGTTAACAGATTCTCAGTGTGACAAATTCTACTAGTAGCGCGAAGTGAAAAATTTTATGGCAAAAACCAAGTTGAATAGCAGATTATCTCTCAATAAACGGTTTTACATGTGAAATATGGTGTATACCTTTACTCTTCCTAGTATGCAGAGTTTCATGTTCAACGCAGTTATCATGTGGTATGCGTCGGTAAGGAATGCTAAAATTTTTCTCCAGGTTAGCGTCTATGCTATTTTTCTCTGAGCCAGCCGGCGCACGTGGCTGATTGCGGTGCGAGTCACTGTCTGTCTCTTACTTGGCGCGCGTCGTTATTGTGATTAGGAGACCTAACTTCTACAAATTCACGCTGTCGAGAGGGCCCTGCCCTGTTTGAATCCCGCCAGTTCTGATGCAATTCAGGTCTGCCGTTACGATCATATCGACTGTCGTCATGTCGGTAGATTCCATAGTTTATTTCTTGTCAATCACGTGATGGAGAATTTGTCCCTGAATCGTAACTGCGTGCTGGACCGTTGCGTCTTAAGTTATTCTGTCTCCCTTGATAATAATTATTTTGGTTCCCATTTTGTCTGTTTCTCTGATTGTCTCTGTGATAGTCATTACCACGGAGAGGTGATCTATCCTTGTAATTATTACTACTCTGCCAACGGTTGTCATACGGGTGATATCTGTTTTGGTCACGATTTGTGTTGTGAGAATAGCCTTGTCGTGTCCAGTTATTATTTCTTTCATCGCAGAATTTTGACGGATGTGACCTGTAATTGAGGTGCTCCTGTTTTCGCGTCCCGGGATTGTCAGTGTCAATTTCTAATTCTTGTAAGAGTCCCTGAAAAGCTTCAATGTCGTCTTTGCAACGTCCTGCCAAAATAATAAGTCGTAAATGTTCAGGTAGTTTGATTAAGCAAATCCGGATGAGTTCTGAGGGGCTGTATGGGTTTGACAGGTACTGATTTTTGTGCAACATGTCTTCAAAATATTTCACAAGACTGGAAAATTCAGATTGTTCGAAATGTTTCATCACTATGATGCTATGTTTTACTGGGTCTTGTGTAGCTTGAGACCAATATGCTGAGAGGAAGGCATGATAAAATTCTCCTTCACTGTGGCAATCGTGAATGACCGATCGCATTCTTACAGCTGGTTCATTCTCTAAATAGCCACACATAAATTCTAATCTGTGCTCTAAAGACCAGTTGGGAGGAAAAAGTAACAGAATTGATGAAGCCACGCTTGTGGATGAATGTCGTTGCCGGAATTCTCAAATGTTTACAATTCACGTGTAGTAATAAACAGCTTATAGTCAAAATCGTCATGTCGGCGAGTCGCATATCGGTCATTGTTACTTCGTGTCGGCGATTCCATCTCAAAATTCGGTGCACCTTGCCAATTTCTTTCATAATTTCCGAAATGCCCTGTGTTATTATTTTGTAGCTCATCGTATTTCTACGTCCCTCTTCCCATATTCTTGTATTATCTTTGTCAGCTGATCTTGTACTTCCCGGATTTCTCTTTGGTGTTGCATATTAATTTGATTCTGATTTTGTTTGAATTTCTTAATTTGTTCGTACTCTTCTGTGTCATTAAAGACTACCGGTCTTGCGTAATTCAGATTAACATCTACCTTCGTAGAGAAATTATTTATCTGATCCGAAAGTTCGACTACTTTCTCTGATAATGAACTAATTTCCTCCATGTGTCTTTCTGAACCAATTTTCAGAGTATCTACTGTGTCCTTTAAATTTTCCTGAGTTTTTGCAAGTTGCGTAACCGAATCGGTAGATGAAACTGAGTCAATTTTAGCCCACAAGGTCTCACGATTTTCATGAACAATGGTTTGCAGTTCTTTTATGACTGCTTCGTGATTCTGTAATGCATTTTCATGCCGCGAAAAAATAGGTGGAAAATGCTCACAAATTTGTGTTTTTACGTCATTACAGACTTTTTGACATTTCGATTCAATGTTATGTAACTCAGTAGTTAAATCTTCACGTGTCTGTTCAAGTGTGGTGTCTAACTTTTGAAGCTTTTGCTGTGTTTGTCTCTGATTTTGTTCCATTATGCCTAAATGTTGCTGTGTTTGTCTCTGATTTTGTTCCATTCTATCTAACTGTTGCTGTGTTTGTCTCTGATTTTGTTCCATTGTGTCAAACTGTTGCTGTGTTTGTCTCTGATTATGTTTCATTTGTTGCATTGTTTGCTATAATAATGTATTAGTGTCTGGAATCTGTTCCTCTATGCTTTTCGGCAGTGCATTTGCACCGGCAACATTCACATTTTGACAAGCAGAAAATTTGTCTTGACTTATTTGAGAAAACGACGAGGACGCAAAACCTGAATCTACAGTATTGGCAAAATTGTGTCCTGTCATTTCGGATTCCTGAGACGAGCTGTTGCCGACCGATCGATCGATAATGCTTCCCTGTTCACTAATTTTTTCACTGCCTACACCATTATTTGCAGCCCACTCAATCTCCCTATGCACAATTACGAAATTACTACTTTGAACATTAGTTAATTCATTACTCGGCGGCGCTAACACACTGCTTTTGTCTTCACTGTCATTTCTCAGTTTACTTTGGAGCCTAGTATTACGTTTTTCACACGCCATTATTGTCACAATATTTCACACGACAACACAGAAAAGCACAATTTGAAGTGCGAAATAAGAAAACACATTAACATAGCACTGAGAATAATATCTAGTTAATTGCAAGCGCAGCTGCGAAACAGTTATTGCAAATCTACGTGCATGCCATAACTGTGTTACTGTACTACAATGAAAGACTGCAACTACAAAGGAGGTTCTCTCTACAATTACGCGCTAGCAATAAACAAAAGCTACACCTATTACACAAACTACAAGAAGAAATCAGAAGATTCCAGTGAGGTATCCTCGGCTAAGGGTCGACATATGAAACGTCCCCTTAAAAAAATTATACATGACTCTGCTTATACTGACACACAATATTTTTAACGCAACGCAAAAACCCCTACTAAAGAATTGCCCTGACTAATATTAACCTATACCTTTCACAAATCACTTACCTCTCAAAAATCTTCGTTACTCAAGCTACTGCAATACAGCGAGCGCCACTACTGCCAGCTTCATAGTGTTCAAAAGTCATAATATATATAGCAGTTCATGACATCCAGTCTTACAAATTTCAAAACTCCGCCATTTCTCACCCCACATCCACCACTGCTGGCGGCTCACCTCCAACTGCGCAACGCTACGCGCTGTTCACATCCAGCTGCCCAACACTACAATGGCAGACAACAATGCAAACTAGCCACAGACTGCACACAGCACAGCCAGTGATTTACATACAGAGCACTATGTGGCGTTACCAATATAAAAACCTAAACAGTCTACTTACAAGGTTTGTAATAGAATGTCGTTTCACACGAATACTACTTTATACTGTCGTAATTTCTAGTGGAGAAACACCTTTTGCATGGTACGCTTGTTATTAATTCAAAGCTGAGAACTTTCTTAACTGTGAAAACCTCCCCAAGCTGCAACCATAAGAATCAGTCTTGATATCGATACGACTCTTTACAAAATGAATTACATTAATTTAACTTTAGTATGTTTACTCAAGATATTAACTGCGAGCCCTCTCCCTTTGGCTTTACGCCACTTAATATTGGAGTAATTTGAATAAGAATCTGCCGTCAAGCAAACAGCAGGCAACAATGCTTATTAAAACTCGCACTGTACCATACGTTATTAATCCGTGACAAATGAACAATTCAATTATCACACAAGTAGGCATGTTACAGCTACTGAAATACGTGGTTTGGTTATAAATAACAGTATGTATTTACCAGAAATACGTTACGAGATACAAACGTCTCCACCCACGTCTTACTCATAGGAAGATCGGAACCAGAGTAAAATAACTTAAAAATCTATTTCTATTGTCTTAGCTGTTCTCAGATTTTTAACTACAAATCATAGGTTATCGTAAAACATGGATACTGCTTTTCATTTACTTTACAGTGAGATAATTAATATCTTTACATATACCTTTTTGCACACAGAATGACAGTCCGTTTAAGCTTTTCGTTTCGACCATAAATAACTACTTCTCGTTTCCAGGGGACCAGTACAGCTGCCGTACCAAAGAAAGGTGAAACACTCAGAAGACAAGGTCGAATATCAATGTAACTTCGTACACGTACGGACTATCGGTGGGTGTGTAAATAACAAGCGTTGCAAATCTCTGTGAAAGGTAGAGCGGTCACCTGTGAGCATTAGGACTGTTCGTCTTTAGTCTTGTCAGCATGCCTGCTAGGTCATGTATGGTGCGCGAACAGTGTCAGATGTGATGCCTACAATGGGAGTACATTTCGCAGGCCCTTGCGAGACGAGCACCTGACACTGTCTGTTAACTGGCTTCTCTGTGGGTCTGCATTTGGTCGGCCAGTCGAAATGTACAACATAGAGATAAGTGGGGCACCCGATTTAATTTGGTATTGTTAGCGGTCGAATAATGTAGCAGCTCAATCTTTGAAACTTCCTGGTAGATTAAAACTGTGTGCCCGACCGAGACTCGAACTCGGGACCTTTGCCTTTCGCGGGCAAGCGCTCTACCAACTGAGCTACCGAAGCACGACTCACGCCCGGTACTCACAGCTTTACTTCTGCCAGTACCTCGTCTCCTACCTTCCAAACTTTACAGAAGCTCTCCTGCGAACCTTGCAGAACTAGCACTCCTGAAAGAAAGGATATTGCGGAGACATGGCTTAGCCACAGCCTGGGGGTTATTTCCAGAATGAGATTTTCACTCTGCAGGTCCCGAGTTCGAGTCTCGGTCGGGCACACAGTTTTAATCTGCCAGGAAGTTTCATATCAGTGCACACTCCACTGCAGAGTGAAAATCTCATTCTGGAAACAACCCCCAGGCTGTGGCTAAGCCATGTCTCCGCAATATCCTTTCTTTCAGGAGTGCTAGTTCTGCAAGGTTCGCAGGAGAGCTTCTGTAAAGTTTGGAAGGTAGGAGACGAGGTACTGGCAGAAGTAAAGCTGTGAGTACCGGGCGTGAGTCGTGCTTCGGTAGCTCAGTTGGTAGAGCGCTTGCCCGCGAAAGGCAAAGGTCCCGAGTTCGAGTCTCGGTCGGGCACACAGTTTTAATCTGCCAGGAAGTTTCATATCAGCGCACACTCCGCTGCAGAGTGAAAATCTCATTCTGGAAGCTTAATCTTTATTTAAATGACCAAACGGTTGAGTTCTAACCGATTTTGACCTCTACGAGAGTTGTTTCAATTGGATTTTTGCTGTTCAGTTAAGTCATAGAATAGGTTTTTTTTAAATTAAACACCAATGGATACAGTCACCACCATTGTCGCACATTTCTATTGACGATCTCAGCACAGGTGAAAAGCATAGGAATACCATCACACGCTGTTGTAATAATCTGCACATGCTATACCGACTGCGTGGACGCACGGTTTGAGGCGCCATGTCACGGATTGCGCAGCCCCTCCCGCCGGAGGTTCGAGTCCTCCCACGGGCATGGGTGTGTGTGCTATTCTTAGCGCAAGTTAGTTTAAGTAGTGTGTAGGTCTAGGGGTGGATGACCTCAGTAGATCGGTCCCTTTGGAGTTCACACACAATTGAACATTTTTTCTTCACTGCACATGTAATTTCGGCTCTCTGTATTTGTAATCACCTTCGGATAAAAACACTAGCCAGTATAATTCGGTTTGATGCTGGTCACCCACGGCGATGGAGGTACTCTCTCTGCCGATACGATTCTTCTCCTTCCACTACGGTATTAAAAGAACCACCCTATCACTTAAGTGCATCTGTAATATCTCTTTTTGGTCGCAGTGGGCATGTGAGTATTCGCTCTTGTATTGTCCTCGACCTGTATGACTAAATTATTGTAATCTTTGAGTACTGGATCGTGGATTCCCTACATACAGAAGGCACCCTGGTCCTCATCCGGGGACAAATAATGTGGACTGTCCGCAACCGACTGCGTCATCCCACAACATTGGTCGGAATCGAGCAGCAGCCGTACTACAGAATTACAGTCCATGCCGATATAACCACAATACAGACGCCTGCGTGTGCGATGGTGTCCTGACTGGGAAGCATGAATTGCTGGTAGGTGATACCGTATTGTGTTGCGTGACGAATTCTGCTCTAAATCGGATGACCGTCATCCTTTCAACATTTCGCAGAGTCATAACGGCGTCACTCGACATTCTTGGTCTTGAGAGGAGTGGGGTACGACTTGACGTCAAGGCTGGCTGTTGAGGGATATCAGATGACACAATGGTTTGTCACGGGCATCCAGCATTCACATGTGGTACCTCTCAGGTGGCAGTATCATGATGTCATTTTCAACAGGACATTGGGACGTGTCTCTATAAACTATCTGCGTGATTCTGATCCCAGTATCTGTTCCAGATGGAACATCTATGGGACCAGCTGGGATGTCAACTCTATACCAGTGTCGGTATCTAATATGTCAAAGGCTATTTACTACAGTTGTGAATCAGCTGGCCACTGGAGTCAAAGGCTTAATGATACCCTTCCCAACCGAATCGGGAAGGGGGACGGGGTGCAACGTCGTGCTAGTAAATCAGCCAGTACTGAAAAGATCCTCGTAAATCTCACTCGATTGCTTAACCGCTGAAATAAAACTGTATACATACTTAATCCGTGACGTTTTATTTCATTCTCTCTTCCCATTTTGGTGCTTCCGTTTTTGCCACGAAGTATAGTTAACAGTTGTATAGCCGAGGAAATGGTAGCTTGGCCACGATGGTTAAGTATGGTCCTCTGAAGGGCGTAAAAACTTATAGAAACTGAACTACAGATACATTCTTGCTACTCGGAATGTTAAGCGGCTCGTCCAAGCTCAGACTGTAATAGCGGCAGCCTATGTGATCTTTCGGTAAGTGCACAGGGAGAGAAGGTTGTTCATGCCTGAATGATATGGTGGTCGAGAGAGACTGAGGTAGACGGTATAAAGCCGTCTGCTCTGTTTGAAGTCTGAAGTACGAGAAAGCGACTCGACAGTGCAGAGCATGCGGCTAGCAACCATGTCTCCCTACAGGCTGTCAAGGGACGTGTGTGGGTGGTTTCGACAGCAAAGTGCCGTAAATGGTAGCGTGATGCTGATGCCACTGTTTGTCTAGGCACGTTGACACTGTGGGAAATCACGCTGACAGTTTGATTGAAAGTCATCTGAAAAAATTCACAATAAAAATTTCTATAAAGTTCCTAAATTATACCCAAATGTTCGAACATACTTTACAGTACCTCCCATATCCATTATCTCATATTGCATGTGGTGTTGCCCCTTGTGGAGACGTGCGATAGAAATGAGGGGGGAATGTGTTAAAATTGTCACATGGGAATTTGTACATGACTATGTGCATCCAACTTCTTAAAAGGTCTCCATATAAATTTAAGACTTAAAGTACTGTATCAAAAGTCATGTATGATGGGAGAATGATGAACCTTTAACATTTTCTCTGTTTTTTTTGTATTTGATTTTTGTTTTACTTTGAAAAGTATTTAAAATTTATGACTTCCTTTGCTGCATAAGATATGGAAGCAATAGTATTTTTGAATAACATAACTGAAAAGCTGCATTCTTTACTATAAGTGTAGCCACTTGTGATACAGTAAAAAATAAATATTAATTAAAATAATATATCATTGGTAGAATCACCAAAATTCTTGTAACGATGTGCAACTCTCAAAATGCTATGGAAAATTGAATGAAATCCTTGAAATCTGTGTATTTTCTAAAAACACATTTAACTTGGAATAACATTACCACAGAAACTAAATCACTGCAAACACAGGCAGCCATGGAATCCGTATAAGGGCGTGCAAATAACAATGAATTCATCTCTTTCTATTACTATCAAATTTTAAATAATTAGCTCGTGGGGTAAACTGGGTTAACTTGTAAAGAAAATTGATCGTTCCATGTGTCATAAGATAAAGAAAGCATCGTAGAACGTATATTACTTTCTTTTCGGGCGAGCAACGTGATATTATTAATTTTCGCTCCAATACGTCGGCTGACAACATTTCAGCCGCTCCGTAGGTGAAAACTGGGTAAAGTAATTTAATTTTCTTACGCGTGATTCACTTTGTGAATGGCTGAAAGGTTGTCAACAAAAATATCGGATCAAAAATTAATAATATCCTGTGTGCACGCCCGAAGTATGATGATATATTCGATCAACCAGGAAAACTTCAACGTAATTCTTGGATGCAGCAACAATAAAATGAAAACCGGCAAACAGAGTAAGCAGTTCCTGGCTTTAGAAACGGCAGTACTGAATTTAAATATAAGTTTTAGAACGAAACATCTCCGGGTTCTAACCAAAAAGGCAAGAAGGATAAATACAAGCAGTAGAGTTACGGAAATGATGCTAATTGAACCTGGATAGGAGAGATGCTTGCATTCTCGGTTAATAAAATGATGGCTGGGAAATGTGAATCTGTTACGTGTATCTTCAAAAACCATGGTGCGCAGGCCAGTCGTGGAGAAAAATGGTCTTTGTCCACTAACTGCACGCGCTGGGTGTGATCCAGGTGCATGGAGTTCTCATGATAGATCCGCCAGACGTAGCTGTGGGAAATCTCGACACGACTGACTATAGCCAGAGTATTGGCATCGTGGTTACTGTGTACGAGCCCCAACAGAGTCTCCTCGTTGACTATCGATATTACTGTTCGCTCACGTTGATGTGTTTCATCGCTGGGAGATGCTCTTTTGGATAAACTCTTGTGCAAGCGTGCAAAGGAGATGTGACGGGGCGTTTGCCTCGTGGCGTAACGTTGGACGTACAACCTCTGTGCGATTATCCCATCAGCGGCTCAATATTACATATGAATATCAACGAGATCCACTTTCGTGTATTGTGCCATTATACTTCCACTTTGTCAGGGCGCGTAATCAAGCATCGCAGTGTGCGCTTGATGCGTCATCTCATGTTGGGGTGTACGTGGTACAGTTACCACGTACACCAGCCACTGACGTCCCACCATTTTAGCTGTACTAAGCATGATTAACATTTTTTCTCAGCCTCCTCGTGTCCTTCCGTTTGTGTGTATTGTGTTGCTACTACTTCACCAGGAAAGCTTTTCCGGCCGTGCATTGCTACGTTATTTCCCATCGTCTATGTCCATCTCTCCTCAAAGTTTGTAACCGCTGCGCCGAGACACCCAGTGTATAATGTTTTTTGAGTAAGTGGCTTCTGAATACTTTACTGGTGAGCTCCACGAATTCTTCTCCTCTGCCAAACTTTTCATCTCAGAGTAGCACTTTCAAACCACATCCTCTATTATATACTGGATGCATTCCTATCTCTGTCTCCTTTCACAGCTCCCTCTAGTACTACGAAAGTTATTCCTTAATGTCTTATCAGATGTCCCATAACCTTGTCCTTTCTTCTTGTCAGTATTTTCGTTACATATCTTTCTTCACCGATTCTGAAGAGGACCTCCTCATTACTTACCCTACCAGTGCACTTAATTTCCAACGTTCTTCAGTAGTACCATATATCAAATGCTTATATCCCCTACTGCTTACGTTTTCTCACAGTACTTGTCTAACTAGCACACACTGCTGTGCTCCAAACGCACATTCTCAGAAATCCCTTCATCAAATTAAGGTGTTTGTTTGATACTAGCAGGCTTCTGTTGGCTGGCTAGGCCCTTTTTGCAGGTGCTGGTCTGTATTTTATATTATTCTTGCTCCGTTCGTCATGGGTTATTTTGATGCCTAGGTAGCAGATTTCCTTAACCTCGTCAAGTTCTTGATTACCAATTGTGATACGTTTTTCACACTTCTAATTTCTGCTACTTCTCACTACTTTCGTCGTTCTAATATTTAATCTTAGTACAAAGCTTTGCGAGTTTTAAAATCAAAGAATTGAAAAGACTATAAAAGTTTATTTTATTCAATATTTTATTTCAAAATTCCCTTGTGATGTTCATCCTCAACCATCCTGACCAGACCACCACTTATGATAACACAAACTGTTATCAGCAGTCGGCATAATACAAAGTTCGGTCCGAAGGGAGACAACACAATCCATTTCAAATTTAGAGCTGTGTGGTCAGCGAGAAGTTGGAGCTCCACACTACACGTTTAGCTTGCCACGAGATTGGCTGTTTGAGAGTACCGGCCATGCATTGAGCATAAAAACAAGGTCCAAGTAGGCTGTATTCCTTTTATTATCGGTATGATCAGCCAGTTCCCGTCTTGGGTCATTTTCAAGCACCTATCTTATGCTCCAGGTTGCCCCATTGACTGAAGGTCCTATATTAAACACAAGGATGTGACCACTGCAAGCTAGCTGCAGCCACTGTGTCGATGCAGCATCCAGGGGTGTGTCACACGCTACTAGCCCCAATTCCCTACATGCAAGGTTATCGCCACGCTTATCAAGTTTCTTCCAGTCGTGTCGCATCTTGATGAGTACATTTCAACTTTTTGACTGCTCCCTTAAAATGCCCAAAATGTGCTTTACATAGACGCAGATAATGAGTAAATTTCTTTCCCTTTCCCCAAGGAAACTCTCCGAAAATATGTAAGAGCTTTTAACAGCATGTTCGTGATGTTCACCAAATATTTGTTGAATCTATCAGGAGGCATACGCTAGCTGCGAAAATGTTTCCATCACCCATCGGAACTATGGATTGGCTGAAACAGAAATTATTTTTGAATATCCCATCATATACCAGGTCCGATAATAACACCAGAGTCAACGTATAAAAAGCAAAAGCCTCTATTACGTATCTGACTGGTTGTAATCGTACAGTGGAACTGACGAGTATCCACAACAAAGCTGACGTGACTTTACCTGCCATTGTTGCATTCGAATAGGACTCATTCCTTCAACAATCAGCTGGCGTTTGTTTGTAGTACATTGTGTGCATCTAGCAATGTATTTCTGTACTCGATCAGCTTCATGCCCTGATACCTCGTAATGGAACGATAGCAGGCGACTGGAATTGAAAAACGTGCTGTAATTCATTCTCTGCAGCAGGAAGGCTATTCTACGCGGGCAGTAGCAACAAAAGCTGATGTAGTCCAATTTACAGTGGTGTATATGTTACAGTACTTCCAGAAACTGGTTCCAACGCAAGTGTTTCGTGATGTGGAACACCCCGAGTGACATCATACAAGGATGACCAGTCCACGTGTGTAAGAGTAAACGTCAGCCGACACGTACTGCACTCAGACGACACGTACTGCACCTGAAGTTCGCAAGGAAGTAAATAATGTGATCAGTTTCAATCTCTCTCTCAACAGTGCAATGCCGTCTTTGTGAGCTACGGTTAAGGGGGTGTGCATCGATCAAGATATCTTTATTATGCGAACAAAGTAAGGTGGAAATATTTCAGTGGGCACAGCAACATAAAAAAATGGAGCGTGCAACAATGGTACAAAGTGTTACTAATGGATGAAGGAAAGTTTGAAGTATTTGGAAGCAGTTTCCGAATGTTACGAGTAGTTCGTCAACTTCGCGGAGTACATATTATCAGACTGAGTATGACTCCAATGGAGAGGAGGGGGGGGTTGGTAATGATGTGTGAATGTTTTACTTATGATGGTCGGTGAACTAGTGACAATTATTGGAACATTACACAAGGATGGTTATCACAGGTTCCGTTTGGTAAGAGACGTATCGGTCATGCGTTTGTTCCGTAGCAGGACAGTGATTACCAGCACGTTTCTAAATTGTGCCAAATGGGATGTCAATAGAAGAGAGAGAAATGATGGAAAATTAAGAATATATTTAGGTCAAGTCAGTCATCTAACTTAATTCCTATGGGATTAAACTGAGAGAGAGGGGAGCAAACTGATGTCATCTAATGTTGGAGATCTATGGAATAATTTACAGACCTGTTGGACTGCAATATCTTCAGTAACACAACAAAATCTCATCTCCAGACTGCCAAGAGTTCGTGCCGACGTTCTATGGGCAGTGGGTGGATACTACGAAAAGGCTAAAATTTAAACCACTTCGTATTGTAATACATGATAAATGGAGAAAATATGTATTTTGTTGGTCTATTTAGTTTGTGCAATGTGGCTGTGCATTAAAATGAACAGGTTTGGTTATGGCTGATAGAAAACTTTTGACCAGTAGTATACGCGAAATCATTGGTAAGTTTAGAGAACGACGACATGTTTGACATATTAGCTAAGGGATTCTCTGAGAGATATTCAGACTACAGAGACGTAAGTTACTGCAGAGAGACATTGTCTTATTGAAGGCAGGGACAAGGGATGATCCTCAAATATTCACAGATAGGATTCACACGATTTCGCGCCATACGTATACTATGGGTTTGGGGTAAGTGAAATTGGATGCATTAAGAGAATAGGCAGAGGTGAGAGAGTAGGTGTATTCGTTGGCAGCATCAACCTGCATAAAAGAAGGGAGGTCAAAGTGGCGTCGGCTTCAGTCCTGAATGAGGCAGTTCAGCTTGCACAGTTATGCGGGCAAGTAGAACGATTTGTTTCACTGCTGTCACGCAATAATGACTCCTATCGCATATTCACAGATTCGAGGAACTGCAGGAGATGCCTGTCGTCAGGACATATGACCGTCATGCTCCGTACCCTCTTTATATTCATTCTAAGAAAATTATTCTCTGTGGTGCAATTTTTGCTGTGATGTATCGAGCCAAAGCAGGGGAAGATTTCTAAACTCGAAAGTTCTCAAAGGCTTCATACTTATGAGGTGTAGACCAGCAACCACAGACAAGCCAAACTGGTCGTGGCGTTATCTGCAGTTCCAGTTCCTATCAACGCTTTAACAGATTAATTTGTGCTGTGTAGTAACCCAGATTCTAGCAAAATAATAAAGGTCAAAATTAAGTTTATACCACTCGAGGAGTATTTTCATTGTGTGAGCCGATGAAAACAGGTTTCCACCTTAAATACATAGTGCTCCTCAGACAATAGAGCATTAACTTACATCAACATCATACTTCGCAAGCCACCTAATGGTGTGTGGTGGAGGGTACTTTCGGTACCGCTATCTGATACCTCCGACCCTATTCCACTCGCGAATAGTGAGTGGAAAGAATGATTTTCAGTAAGTCTCTATATTGGCCCTAATTACTCGAATTTTCTTCTTGTGGTCAATACGCGAGATGCATATGGGGGGGGGGGGGGGAAAGTAATAGGAAGTAATATGTTGTCCGACTCCTCCTGAAAAATGTTGTGACGAAATTTCAATAGTAGATCTCTAGGTGATGTACAACGCCTGTCTTGTAGCGTCTGCCAGTGCAGT